>NC_143396.1:155498752-160498752 GCF_052110815.1 Crocodylus siamensis | reverse complement strand
CACCAGTGAATGTAAAAGTGTCACTTCCTTGAAACTAATGGGGCTGGTGAACTGGTTTTGCTGCTACTGTGGATATTCAGTTTTTCTTACACCTGCCAAATCAACATCTGCCTATAGAAAGCTTCATGCCACCAGCCACTGGAAAGACTTTCCCTAAGAAAAATCAATTACTGAGCTAAAGGAATTCTCCCCTGCTGAGCTTGTGGGTGGTGCTGCCAGATACAGCATGCTTGACAAGCCAACCAATGAAAAAAAGGTGAAAAGGCTTAGCTCAATGGTGGCAGCTGAGTAAGAATCCCGTTTTCTCTACAGATCATCAAGATGGTGGCATTCTTTGGCAGAGACTCTCCCAGGCAATGCCCAAATAAACTAAAGTACATTCCTGCCCGGGGTTCTTGTTTCAAAAGCCAAGGGAGATGCTGCTAGCTCCCCCACACCCGCAACCCTGTTCCAGCTGGGATATGGTACCACTGAGACACAACCTTCCTGGAAGTTATTGTGAAAAAACACATTTTATATGGTGACATGTTTCCAATAATACTGCCACAAAAATGTGAAGTGCTTTGGCATGAAAACAGACTCGTATGTCTACACCACAGAGATATAGGTGGCAACACGGATGCCAGCAGGAACTTCAATCTTCACACCCGATAGCGAAAAAGAGGTCTAGCAGTGAATACAGTTCTCCCTTTCAAAAAAATGCTATTCTAAACTTCAGAGCCCCCTTATGCTTTAATCTGCACATAGAAGTTACATTGCTTTAACAATATTGGCATAATCTTCCCATTCTCCAGAGGGTGAAGACAGTTATACAAAAAGCAGAAAATACTCTGCTGGAATATGACACCTTTATACTATTATAACTGTATCCCCACTATTGGTTGCACTGGGATAACGATTTTGGTTAATAAAAATATCTATTCTCCGAATAAAAATTATCATAATGGTGTCAACACTCTGTATAGACCAAGCAAAACTGCAAAATCATTTTTTCCTGTTCATCTTTCCCCTCCCCAATCTGAACTTTGCTCTAGATTTCATTTATTGCAAACTAATTCAGTTTAGCAATATGATTGTTACTAATCACCTAGATACCCTGAAACATGTTCTCCTTGTCAGGCTTACCCATGAAACAAATGGTTTACCATAAACTCTAGCAACAAGACCAGAAGCCTAAACAAGGTCTACAGTAGTTGTTCTGAGTGGCACCGCAATCAACATGTGATGCTGCACTAAAATAGTTGGGACATGCTATCCGCTTCACCAAAAGTAGACTTTTTTTTCCAAGTAGCTGCTGCTCCTCATTACTGAAACTCTGCAGAGCAAAAGATGATCTCAAACCTCTAATGTGAAAAAGGTAATGGAAGATCTTTTCTGAGGGTGGGGAAGATTTTTGCCAGCACCATGAATAATGGGAACTTTCTCTCAAGAAGTGGAAGAGGGACCTATATGAAATGTTGTATTTGTGGGGAGGGAGGTTGGTTCTGTAATATGCTTAACAGAGAAATGACAGTCTACTCTAATCTAAACAGATGAAGAAACAACAAATTTGGTAAGTTTGCCTTGTTTTCCTGCTCCTTTTCATGTTTTAGAAATATTTACCAGCAGCAAAAACAAATAGAATCCAGGGATCCATGTACTGCTGACCTGCTGCTTTCCTCAGGAAAAAGGGTAAAAGGCTGCTGGACCTAACTTCTGATTACTGATACATTCCCAGTTCAGTGACTGGAAAAAGCATCATCCCTCAGATGGCAAATGGTGATCTCTGTCTAAGTTCCTATCAACAGATATCCACATCATGACATCACCACCCCAACCACTGCTCTAAATGAACTGGGCCCTGACTCCTTGAAATATCTGTTCTCCCCCCATGCAAGACAAACAGTTTGGAATGGCTATACCTTTGGCCCCCTCTACACATTACAGGTATTGTATAAGTAACTAGTTAATTCTGCAGTCACCTTGAGACCAGCTACATGTGCAAAGTATCTATCACACGATACCAACCAGCTCTAAAGTTAGACTTAAAAAATGTGTACTAACTTTATAGCTGGTTGCTATCGAGCTTTAATTTGCATGAGTAGCAGGGCCTCCCCTAAGGCTGGAAGCCCTGTCAGCTGTGGGTTCCCAGCTGCAGGGGTGCACCTTGCCTAGCTGGGGCGGCGAGTCCTGTAACTGCTGGGGACTTTCTGCCACTGCTGCCACTGACTCTTGGTCCTGGCAGCACCCTGCAGCTGCTGGGGCCCAGAGGCCCATAGCTGCAGATGCTGGGTCCCCATAGAGCACCTCCTGGTGCTGGGACCTAGCTGGGTTTTGGCAGCCAGAGTGCAGCTATGATCTCCCGGCCCCAAGGGTGCCTGAAAACCCCAGGGCAGGGAGTTAGTTGCAGAAGCAATCCCCTGGGGTTTCACTCTCCCAGGGCAAGGAAGTTGCCACAGTGGTGATCTCCCAGCTACAGGGGGTGTGTGGGGTGCTCCCATGGCTGGGAGTTCGTCAGTGAGGGAGCTCCCAGCCATGACAGCTTGCTTCTTGTTGGTGCAATACAGCTTGGGATCAGGGTCCTTTACACCACCAACAAGGTGCTATGGAATCTAATGCCCAATTGTGTGAAATGCGCATCAGATCCCATTGTGCCTTTGCCTGCATGTGTAGAGGGGGCCTTCCATACAGACAAAAAAGGACAGTCAGGACATTCCATGGCTCCTTCCTGGAAGTCTTAATACTGTCTTCAGGGCTGCCTACGAGACTCACCATTTCTTCCCAGGAAACTGGGAAGTGTTGGTTTAAGAGGTGGAAGGAATTATTGCTATTATACCTGCTGTAAAAGGGATTTTATTATAGTTATGTCTGCAGGGGCACATTTGTATTTCAGTATTTGCTATTGGCATCAATGCAGGAGCACTAAAAACACTGGATGGAGCTCTTGCTTAGATTTTATGGATCTAACTAAACAAATAAAAAGCAGAGTCCTCACATACTGTACCCATTCCAGGAAGCAAGAACACCAGACTCCATGGGTCTCTGCTCAATAAGCTTCACAAGCACTACATTCACAAAATACTAAGAAGAATAATGAAATAGCAGAACAATCCCATCCAGTTTAATAAATGGGAACACATGTAAAGGACCGTTTCCAGAATTTAAATTCCTTCAAGCATCGTTTGCAGAATGCTGTACTTACGCTGGTAGGTAAAGAGAGGAGGGAATCAATTATTAGGCAAAATGAAGCAGAAGAGTTCCCAAGCAAAATTCCTCCATTTTGATTAAGAAACTCCTTAGGATATCACACCAGTAACTTATCTTCATCGTCACAAGGCTGCTTTAGAAATCACTCAGACACCTGCTTTCTCAAGGACATTGATAAATAATTCCTGGAAGTGGGAGACTGAGCCAGTTCAGTTATTCTTTTTACCACAGAAGGTCAGTATCCATGGGCAAAGACAGATGTTCAGGCCTCCGCTGGAATTCACAGCACTTTACCTAAAATGCCATGAGTTAGATTGCACCTCTGACCGAACAGACATTCAACAGTTGGGTTAGGGGGGCAGGTGATCAAGCCTGCCTGTACAGGTCCTCCTGATCAGCAAGTTCAGTGCTCCAGCAGCCTCTGAGGCTGCCACCAAACTGCTCCATCCCCGCCCCCCAGGCCCAGGGCTGGCAGCAGGGAAGGAGGGGGAACTGAGCACTGGCAAGCTGCCGCCTGGGCTTTGTTGGGCCTGAGTTGTGCGGGGGGGAAATCAGAGTCCCTTGCCTTGCAGCCCCCTCCTCAGCCCAACCAGTTGGGGTACTGGGGAGAGCTGGGCTGAGCCGGCAAGGCAAGGGAGCTTCAATCCACACCTCCCCCAGATCAGGACAGGCAAAACCCAGCTGGCAGGTCACTGCTGGTCACTTCCCCTTCCCTGCCCCTTCCCCTCCTTGCCACTGACAACCCAGCCCAAACAAATGAAAATTTGTTTGGCCTCAGGAATACAAGTTCCTTATGTCACTCTAAAGCAGAGCGCCTTCATCTAATACAGGGTTTGGCAACATTTGGGGGCATAGTGCCAAAAACACCCTCAACCTTGACTTGTGAGATATTGGTGTGCCAGAGGTGGATGGTAGGGGATCCATGAGGAATCCAGGTTCCTGTTGTGGCAGCGCAACCCCAGCCCCTTTCCCAAGGCATAAGTGCCGAGCAAAATGCCTTCACATGCCGCATTCTGGTACACCTGCCGGGGGTTCCCTACCTTTTATCTAACACCTAATTTGAGGATGATTAATTTTTCACACAATCAGCCATTTTAAAAGCACTCTGCAGCTGTGCGTGTGGGTCACGGCACAGCTGTAGAGCACTTTTAGGGGCCTGATTGTGCAGAAAAATCTAACTAGTGTAAGCACCCCATGATGATCTTCTGCTCCTTTAGTTCTGATACCAGGCATTTTGCTGAGAGAGGTGGCTATGTGATGAAAACTACAGTACCTGAGAATGGTACACTTCTGATAATAGCTTTATAAATGTCTAAAATTCAAAGAGGTTGGGGATCCTTTCACAAAAATCATTTCTTTCATCTTTAAATAAGAATTGAAACAGGTGACAAATCACAATAATAGATTTCTAGCCGAACAGGTTTGCCTAATTTCAAAATGCGCTTCAGAACTTATAATTGCCTTCCACAATTTTAAATAGTCAATCACTGTTATATCAGTGTTCAGCATGTGTGTTCAATTTGTGTTCAATGTGTGTTTGTTACAAAAGCTACTTATTATCATTTTTAAGGACTCTCTGCCATAAAGCCAGGGACTTGATATTCTGTGACCTAGGTGATGTAATATACGTCTGAAAACAATGACTGTTTTCGAGAACAGGATTAGAACAATCCTAAAATTGGAAGGGATTGCAATGATCATTTCATGAGTATTTGAACGGTTGATTTGTTAGCAAAGACAAATGGAACATCATGGGACAAAAAAGACACTGCTGTACTTTGGGAGAGACTTCCTCAAGTCAAATGTTCTACTGCAAACAGAGGTGTGAAGCTCTTTCTAGTATCCAACCTAAATTTCCTTTACCATATCTCCTTTTCCTGTCCTCTACAGCTACAGAGAAGTTTCTACCCTCCATTTAACCACTCTTCAAGTATTTGAAGACAGTTACCAAATTCCCCCTCAGTCTTATTTTCTCCAGGCTACTGTATTTACTTGAAAAGACGACAATTCTGATTTCAAGACAACTCCCCCAATAATTAGTTTCTATATGTGGAAAATTTATAAATTTGATATAATTTTCCAGGTATATACTCTAATTATTGGAGATTTATCTTGAATTTCTCCCCTTCCCACTGCTACAATAGGAAAAACAAATCTGGGGAGTTAGGTATCCCCCTTGCCCTCTGCCCCTTCCCAACTTCTTCCCCCTTCAGCCCCTTCCATTCCCTCCTTACTGTCAGACTCTGCTCTCCCTGAGCACATAGAAGTGAAAGGCAAATCTGAAAAAAACCAACAACCTTGCAATAAACAGAGCTGTAGGAATTTTCACATAGTACCCATAGCCTTCGTTCATCCAGAATTGATGCATTTTATTTGTTTTTTGAAACTGCTGCAAGTTTTAGCACAGGCACTCCATAAACACACTTTTAAGCAGCAGTTCAGCACCTACCTATATATAGTACCAACTATGTATTAATTCAAAGGCTCATGATTTATCATAGAGTTCATTGGGCTGGGCCCCTGAAGAGTCAGCATTTCAAGCCAGCATTGCTTAGTCTGTGTCTAGTCAAGATATCCCCTGACAAAGGATCCATGTGCTAATTAGCCCCCCTTTCTCCCCCAATGACTGGAACCAGGGGTTCTTGTCATGAGTCCTGGGAATCCTCAAAAAAATCGTATGCAGATGAGGCATAGGGCAACCTGGTCCAGCTTTAGATTATGGAGAGCAGGACCACGCTAATCATATGTGACAGACTGAGAGAGGGGCTGACAGAGGGATTCTGGGTGATCTGTTTGAGGTCCTGTTTTGTGATATTTGCCAGACATTTAAGGCTGGTGAAGAAACAGGAATCACTGGAAATGAAAAAGAAAGGCACACCTTGGCTATGGGAGGGAAGAGGAAGTCAAAATGTATATCATCACTTGATAAAGAGTTGGTGCTGAGGGGGACTGCACTTAGTGGACACTACCATTTATTTTATTCAGAAGAGCTTCACTAACCTATCCTTGTGTTGGTTCCCATCAGCATGCTTGCCCAATATGGGCCATGTACCTCATGATTATGCTCAGTGTTGCTTGCATTTAATCAACTTCATAGTTGGTTTCAATTACAGAGTACATGCTGCTTTTAGCAGCAGTTCAACAATAGACAGTGTATTTAATGCAGTTTCCTTGTAAGTGACTCTAACCCAAGGGGTTTTTTCCCCGTGCTGATTGGGGGAAAAACCTCATTTTTTATTTGAGTCAATAAAGTAAGTTATCCCAGCTCCTTCAACCTTTCCTTATAAGTTATAATTCCTAGGCTTCTAATTTTTTCCCCTCTCTCTGCTGAACTCTTTTTTGCCCACCTTTTCTTGAAGTAAGAGGCCTAAAACTGGACAAAGAATTCCAAGTGAGACCTCATTGATGCCAAATAGAGCTGGAGAATCACTTCTCTTGATTTGCAAGTAATGCTCCTATTAATACAGCCCAGAATGTCATTGGCTTTTTTTTGCAACGAGAGCACACTGTTGGTTCATATTCAGTTTATGTTCCATTATAACCCTCAGGACCTTTTCTGCAGTACTACAGCCCAGTCAGTAATTGCCCTGTCTATATCTGTGCATGTGTTTGTTCTGTCCCAGGTGTAGGATTTTGTCCTTGTTGAAGTTACTTGATTCCCAATCATTTCTCCAGTTTATCAAGGTCATTGTGAATCTTAACTCTACCCTTCAGAATGTCTGCAAATTTGCTAATAAAGCACTTGATACCATTATCCACATTATTAATGAAAATATTAAATGATACCAGAGCCAAGACCTCCATAGCCAGACATTGAGCCATTGATGATTACTCTTTGAGCACAAAGATCCATCCAGTTATCCACCTTACAGTACTTTCATCTAGCCTGTATTGCCTTAGTCTACTAATGGGAGACAGTGCCAAAAGCCTTGCTAAAGTCAAGATACATGATATCCACTGCTCTCCCCTTTAGAGTGTAGAACTGTGGTTAGCTGTGTTAGTCTCAAGTCAGGCAAAAGGTATGGCAGGATGGCACCTTAGAGACTAACTGGTTCAGAGAGGCATGAACTTCCATAGGCAACAATCTACTTTGTCAGATGGGCTGCAATCAATCTACACAAGAAACTTGCTCAGATAGTAACTGACAAAGTAGATTGTTGCGTACAAAAGCTCGTGTCTCTGTGAACCATTCAATCTCTAAGGTGCTACCTTGCCCTACCTTCTGTCTGGAGGCTGTAATAAGCCTAAAGCTATTAATGGTGATATAGTATAGTTTGCTTGCATCTACTTGACCAGAGCTTGGGTTAGAGAGGAAGAGGCAAAGGAAATGAACAAGCAAGGATGTCATAAGAAAGATGAATTTAAAAGATGCAAGAAAGAGACATCAAAAGAAATTAACTAAAAGTCACTTAGAGATTGCTTATTGGGTTTATACCAGTTAATTTGGTTTAGGACATGGCAGAGTTTATAAAAGGGATAAAAACAGGCATTTTGATAGTAATCAGGAAATAACTGATTAGCCACATTTCTGTATTTCCTATCCTTACTTAGCAAGCTTTTGGAGTTGAACCAGGTAATTGGGTATAAAAATCTAGGTTCATTTTGAAATCTTAGCTCTTTAGCCTTGAACTACAGTTCTTATTGAAGAGCCCATTTGCAGATGAACCAAAATAAGCACTTCTTTAAAACAGTTTTTAAACCTCAGGTAAGAAGTTATTTTTCATAACAGGCCTATTGTCAAAGGCTTTTAAGTCTTCAGAATTTTTTAGTGTATTAAAATTTGTCTTTCTGCCAATAATAAATAGTTGATGATTTGTTTTGAAATGCTTTACTTATCTTACCATACATGTACCACATTTCAATATCAACATTGTTTTTAAAATTCATTCTCAGGAGTACTTGATTTTTGTGGGAAAGTCTCCACAAACATTTGTGGAGACATTTGTGGAGACTTTATTATGGTCACCAGAATAACTCTCGGGGTGCATGCCTGCCATCCACACAGCTTGTCAATAGAAGGAACGTAAGTGTGTCAGGCATGAGTTTCTCTTGATGAATTCATGCTGGCTGTTCCTCATCACCTTGTTCTGCTCCAGGTGCTTAGAAACAGACACCTTGATGACATACTTGATCATCCTGGCACTGAGGTATCCTTTCTTAAAGATGGGCACTATACTCATCCTTTTCCAGTCATCCAAAACCTCACCCAACCTCCATGAGCTCTCAAAGCCAATGGCTGAAAAATTACCTCAGCCAATTCTTTCATTACTCTAGGGTGCATCCCATCCAACCTTGAGGACTTGAAAACATCTACCTTCTCTGTGTAGTATCTGTATAGTTTTCCCCTCCACTCTAAGCTGCTTATCTCTTCCCCTATACTGCTGCTAACTGTACTTGTATTTCTGTAGCTGTCTTTATTTTGTGAAGATTGAAGTAAAGGAGGAATTAAATATTTCAGCCTTCCCTGCATTATCCATTATTAAATTGCTTTCTGCATTCAGTAAAGGATCTACATTTTCCTTGGCTTTACTCTTACTTGGATATACGTGTAGAATCCTTTTTTATAGCCTTTTATGTCTGCTGGTAGTTTCTCTCAAATCATATCTTGGCCTTCCTAATTTTCTCCCTGTATGTCCATTCAATGGACTTAAAAGTGTCTCTAATCAGTAATCACATGGCCATGTTTCCATTTTTTGTAGGATTTCTTTTTGAGTTCCTGCTCTCTGAACCAGGCCAACCTACTGCTGTATTTCCTATTCTTTCTTTGCTTCAGGATAGTTTCCTCCGGAGCCCTTAACATGGCCTCTTTAAAGTACAACCAGCTCTTGTGGATGCCTTTCCTCTCAAACTTGCCTCCCAGAAGATGCTGCCCACCACTTCCCTGAGTTTGATAAAGCCTGCTTTTCTGAAGTCCGGTGTCTTTATTCTGCTACTCTTCTTCCTTCCTTAACAAGGATCACTTGCACCCAAATCACCTTCTGCTTTCACATGCTCAACCAAGAGAAGAGCTTACCCCCCTAGTTGGCCTATTCATCCCCCTCTGCCTAAAATTATCCCTGGCAGTCCAAGAACTTGGTGGACTGCCTATACACTGCTATGATGTATACCCTGCAGGGTAATTTAAGTCCCCCATGGGGACCAGGTCCTGTGATTTAGAAACATCAGTTAGTTATTTAAGGAAAGTCTTGCCCACCTCTTCCTCCTGGTTAGAGAGCTGTTAGCAGACACCCACTGTGACATCAGCCTTGATGTTTTTTTGCCTAACCTCGACCAGAAATATGTATCAGTCTTTATTCTCATTCACAGCCTGCATTTCACCTTCTTCACCCCCAGACACTAGATTTATGGCACATTTCCTAACATTCAAGTACTCAACTTTGCTAACCAAGACCAAATGGTCGGGAAATAAGAATTGGAAGTCCTTGGACAGACATGTAACTATGGCATGACTGAAATAACAGACTTGGTGGGATAGCTCACGTGACTGGAGCACTGTCATGCATGGGTACAAACTGTTAAAGGAAGGGCAGACAGAAGAGAAGAGGAGGAGGAGTTACTCTGTATGTAAAAGAATTGTATGATTGCTTAGCACTCCAGTAAGAAACTGGAGATAGACCTGTTGAAAGTCTCTGGGTTTAAGGTTAGAGGGGAGAGCAGCAAGAGTGATGTCATGCTGGGTGTCTGCTATATACCACCAGACCAGGAGGATGAGACAGATGAGGCTTTCTTCAGACAACTAGCGGGCATTTTCAGATCGCAGTCCCCTGGTTTTCATAAGGGGCTTCAATCCCCCTGATATCTGATAGGAGGGCAATACAGCAGTGCACAGGAAATCTAGGAAGTTTTTTGGAGAGTACTGGAGACAACTTCCTGGTGCAAATATTGGAAAGGCCAACTGGGGGCCATGCTCTTTTTGACCTGCTGCTTACAAACAGAGAAAGATTGGTGGGGGATGTAGAAGTGGGTGGCAACTTGGGCAGCAATGACCACAACATGATCAAGTTCAGGATCCTGACAAAAGGAAGAAAGGAGCGCAGCAGAGTATGGACCTAAGTCTTCAGAAAAGCAGACTTTGACACCCTAAAGAAACTGATGGGTAGGATCCCATGGAAGGACTGTCCGGGGGGGGAAGGAGTCCAGGATAGCTGGTTGTATTTTAAAGAAAATTTACCAAGGGTGCAGGAACAAACCATCCTGATGTGAAGGAAGAATAGCAAACGTGGCAAGTGACCAGTTTGACTTAGCAGAGAACTTTTCCTTTAGCTTAAACATGAAAAGCTTACAAGAAGTAGAAGCTTGGCCAAATGACTAGGGAGGAGTATAAACATAGTGCTTAGGCTTGTAGGGATGAAATCAGGAAGGCCAAAGTGAAATGGGAGTTGCAGCTAGCAAGGATAACAAGATGGGTTTCTACAGGTATGTTAACAACAAAAAGGAGGTCAGGGAAATTGTGGGTCCCTTACTGAATGGGGGAGGCAAACTAGTGACAGAGGATGAGGAAAAGGATGGAGTGCTCCGTGCCTTTTTTACCACAGTCTTCACAGGTAAGGTCAGTTCCAGGCTGCACAGTTTGCACAGATAAGCAGCCCTCAGTAGTGAAAGAACAGGTTAGGGACTACTTAGTAAAGCTGGATGTGTATGAGTTCATGGGGCTGGATGGGATGCACTCACAAGTGCTGAGGGAGTTGACTGATGAGATTGCAGAGCTGCTATTCATTATCTTTGAAAACTTGTGGCAATTGGCTGATTAGAAAACGGCAAATATAGTGCCCATCTTTAAGAAAGGGAAGGAGGAGGATCCATGGAACTACAGGTCAGTCAGCCTCACCTAAATCCCCAGGAAAATCAGGAAGCAGGTGCTCAAGGAATCCATTTCTAATCACTTGGAAGAGAAGAAAGTGATCATGAACAGCTGGCATGGATTCACCAAGGGCAAGTTACGCCTGACCAACCTGATTGCTTTCTATGACGAGATGACTGGTTCTGTGGATGCGGGAAAAGCAGTGGACGTAACATACCTTGACTTTGCAACGCTTTTGATACCATCTCCCACAGCATTCTTACAAGCAAAGTAAGGAAGTATGGGTTGGATGAATAGACTGTAAGGTGGACAGAAAGCTGCCTGGATTGTCAGGCTCAGTGGGTAGTGACCAATTGCTCGATGTTTATTTGGCAGCCGGTATCAAGTGGAGTGCTTGACAGGTTGGTCTTGGGGCTGGTTTTGTTTATTATCTTCACTAATGATCTGGAAGATGGGATGGAGTGCACCCTCAGGAAGTTCATAGATGACACCAAGCTGGGGTATGTGGTAGATGCACTGGAGGGTAGGGCTAAGATTCAGTGTGACCTAGATAAATAGGAGAATTGGGACAAAAGAAAGCTCATGAGGTTCAACAAGGACAAGTGCAAAGTACCGCACTTAAGATGGACAAATCCCATGCACCACTACAGGCTCAAGACCAACTGGCTAAGTAGCAGCTCTGCAGAAAAGGACCTGGGGGTTACAGTAGACAATAAGGTGGATATGAGTCAGCAGTGTGCCCTTGTTGCCAAGAAGGCTAACAGCATACTGGGCTGCATTAGTAAGAACGTTGCTAGCAGATTGAGGGAAGTCATTATTCCCCTCTATTCAGCACTGATGAGGCCACATCTGGAGTACTGTGTCCAATTTTGGGCCCCCCACTATAGAAAGGATGTGGACAAGTTGGAGAGTCCAGTGGCATTCAACAAAAATGGTGAGGGGGCTGGGGGACATGACTTCCAAGGAGAGGCTGAGGGAACTGGTCTTATCTAGCCTCGAGAAGAGAAGACGGTGAGGGGATTTGATAGCATCCTTTAACTATCTGAAGAAGGGTTCCAAAGAGTATGGAGCTAAACTGTTCTCAGTGGTAACAGATCACAGAACAAGGAGTAATAGTCTCAAGTTTCAGCAAGTTGGATATTAGGAAAAACTTCCTCACTCAGAGGGTGGTGAAGCACTGGAATATCATACCTAGAGAGGTGGTGGAATCTCCATCCCTGGAGGTTTTTAAGGCCTGGCTTGATAAAGCCCTTGCTGGAATGATATAGTTGGGGATGGTCCTTTTTTGAGTGGGGGGTTGGATTAGAGGCCTCCTGAGATCCCATCCAATCTTAATTTTCTATGATTCTATGAAATAACATTCATTATGTTGTCACTCTACAGCCATATTGTGTTCTTGTATTAACTGTATCAACTCTGAAAAGCATGTTGAGAAATGTAGTTGATACAGTACCTACCACACCAAATGTATGCACTTACAGCATTCCCAGGGAACTGGAACTAACTGCAAAGAGCAAGGCTAGGATCTCTGAGGGAGCCAATGGGTTTGTGCCCACCTCTCAGTGAAATTCAATGAGATTTGAGTACCCAACTCCAACTCCCTTAGATCCTTTTGCATATACTAGCTTAGTGTATAAAAGCCATATCGTTTCTCTGTACATATGTTCTGTGGTCAGAAAAACAACAATGACAATTTTGATGTTTCACACTAAATTAGCTTACATCTCTCTTACTTGTAACATTGCAATCCTCAGCATTATGTAAATCAGGGCTATTCAGCTGGTGGCTTGTGAGCCATGTGCAGCCCATGACGGGTTAAATTGCAGCCCCTGGATTTCTGTCTAGCCATCACTCCTCTCATTGCTCCAGCTGTACCAGGAGCCAGGTTCTCTGGGCTTCCCCTCCTTTCTGTGGCTTTTATTTTCAGTGCCTGCCCCAGGGGGCAGGACAATGTGATGTGACATGGTGCAGGGAGTCGAGAGTGAGACCAGCGGTGGTCATCCACACAGCATGTACCTCAGGAACATGTGGCTCCTGCTTGATGCAGCCCATGTGGTGTGCAGCCCCACTGATGCAGGCTCCAGAATGTGTGGCCCACAGCTGCTTAGAAGCTGAACAACCCTGATATAAATTACCAAACTGAAACATTTAAAACATTTAAATATCCTACCTTAGAAACTGGAGAAAGAATAATACCTAGTATCCTACCTTATAGCTAGATTTGTTTTATTTTAGAAAACCATGGTACTGAACTGCCCCCTAAAATTTACCCCTTCACTTCTGTAGAAGAAAAAAATGAGAGAGAATTAGGGACATTCTCATTCACCCTTTACATGGTGCAAATTCCCCATTGTTTTGTTTCATTCTTTTCTTTTAGAGAGTACAGCTTGTGATCCTTCAAGCTTTAAAGATTGAATGAGAAACACAGCTTTTGAGGACAGCAACTGCTGTTGCTCTTTGTGTTTTGCTAATCTTTACGGGAATTAGGAATATTTACTTATTAGAGTTAATATTTATAGAATTAAGTCAGGTCAATTAAATACAGCAAGTCTAACAACTCCATAAAAAAATCACAGAGGAAGAAGTTACTTTCATCCCAGCTGGCATGTTGCTACAAACATGGAGTGCTTTGCAAAGACAACTGAATGATAAGAGGGTTTGTCCTGACACCTGAAAAATTTAATTTGGCACCTCTAGCCCTGAGAGAGAGAGAGAGAGAGAGAGAGAGAGAGAGAGAGAGAGAGAGAGAGAGATCAGCTAGTAAGTTTTCCCATTGTTATAAAGACCAGTAGTGTTAAACTCTGGGTTACTTCAAAGCAATACAGCAACAAGGTAGAAAAGCAGTGCACATTGCAAAGGAGCAGTCTGATTAAGTTCTGAAACAGCATCCAGAAAGGAGAGGGGAAAATGTTTTTGATCTTGTGGCCTTCTTGACTCACATTACAGAACCAGGACAGGCCTATGTGCACTATACATAACTGTAGCACGAGCACCCCCTTGTGTACAATAGCTATATAGAAAGTGCTTAAGCAGTCTGTTTTTCCTGAAATCACTACCCTGAATGCCAGTAGTGAGAGTCAGCCTTTGAGAAACTGCTGTGCATTTCAAGGAATCTGCCCCAGCAGCTTGCTGTATCTCAGCTTGAAGTTAAGAATTTGTATTCCCCACCGAAGCTCCATGAAAAACAAGTAGGTGGATTGGTGACACAGTTCAAGTTCTTTGGCAGCTGTCAGCTCTTTTCTCCAGTGCCTTGTAAATGGTGTTATATTATTTTGACATTTGCATCTCAGAAGTGACACTAACAACTTCATTTTCCATATGATGGCTGAAGCCAAAAAGCAGAAGAATGTTCAGAATGAAAAAAAATTACTTAGATTTTCTTGAACACCAGAACTTTATCAGAAAGATACAAAATAACATTAGGTACCATTTGGTTAATTAACATACTCTTTTCAACAAAACCAGGATAGGCATACTTCAATCAAATACAGTACAAATATGATTGAATCAACACACATCAGACCATAGTACTAAATAGGAAAGGCTCCCTCTTCCTTTAAGAAGGGATCTCAAAGAATACTGCACCATGTGTTTGTTAAGGAATTTTAAGTTTGTTTTTCAAAATGTACAGCAAGAAGCATTTTTACAATCTCATCCCCAGAGGTGAAGCCCTGCTCTTCTGACCCATTGGGAAATGTGACAGGGTACAAGAGCACTTCCAAAACATTGTATAATTGTGGTCTATGGCAGCAGTCAACCTTTTAGATTGGCCGTCACCACTTGCGACTGAGCTGCCACAGTGACCTGGCTACCAGTTCCCTGCTGTGGGCCACTGATTCCCTCTGCAGCACCCACTCACCTGCTGCTAGTTCTGCCATCCAATGCTGATTCCTGTCCCCAACATTACAGACAAATTCAGCAACATAGTGGGCAAGAGAAAGCAGCAGGAAGAGCTGCAGAGGAGGCATGGCAAAGTAGATACCAGGCATGGGGCAGAGCAGAGAAGGAGGATGTGCCAGGTGGAGCTGTGTGCTGAGGATCCCCCCTGCCATCCCCTAGTCAAAGGGATTAGGCGCTTGTCTGACAACTAAAGCACCCAGGTTAGTCTCCTGTTGCTGCATTGGTTGTGGACTAGCCACTTCACTTCTCAGTGCTTCTATTTTCCTTTTTTATGTTTGGTCTCTGATGTACACGTGACGAAAATGTCATTTGTATGGCTTAATGGGGTCACACATTAGACATGTGCCAGTTTTGGGGGTTTTAGATGAGCTTGCATCATTGCAAACGAAATCATATCCAGATGTAGTTTAGTTTGCAGTGATGCTGCTGTCAGCCCCCCAGCCACAGGAGAGGTGAGCAGGCTGTACATAAAAAAAAAAAAAGGATCAGGCCCCTCGCTGCTTCTGCTTTCAGCAGGCGCCTGCTGAATGCAGAAGTGACAAGGGGGCTGATCCTTCCTGCCCCCCGGCAGAGCCTGCCTGCCTCTTCCATGGCTGGGGGGCAAGCTGCCAGCAGGCTGAGCAGTCCCTTAGCTGCAGGGGCTCCCGGTCCTTCCCTCTGCAACAGAAGCACCCCCTCCCCCGGGCTACCTGGATGGGTTGTTAGTAGGCTGGGTGCTGTCCCAGCTCAGAAGCAACACCCAGCCCAATCCAACTGAGCCCGCCTGCTGGAAGGGCGCCACCGCAAAGGGAAGGAATGGGGCCCCCCACAGCTCAGGGGCCACTCAGCCAACCAGCAGCTTGCCTCCCAGGGCAGGCAGGCTCCGTCTCCAACGAAAAGGATCAGGCCCTTCACTGTAACCTGACAGAAAAATTGAAACAGTGGGCTTCAAATAAAAATCCACCATTTCAACTTAGGGGGCATAGAATAGGACTAAACCCTTATCATGTGTACAAGCATCCTAAATAATTACAGCAGCAATGAATCCCAAACTTAGTTGGAGCCCGTTTGCACTCTTGTGATAGAATTAATAATTTTAGATGCTGCATAGATTATTTCTAATGGATTAATGTGTAATTTGAAGCCTACATATTCTGACAACTGCAATTTCTCTCTCATAAAAGTATTACATAATATACTACCCCAAGAGTTAGGAGGTATTCCTTAAGATTTTTGCCTTGCTTCTGGGAATTGACAGGTCCTGTTCCAGTTTCTAGTGAAGCCAAAAACAAAATTCCCACTGAATTCCCTGGGTGCAGCATCAGGCCTGTATATTAACAACAACATGATTATGAAGTTGCTCATGGAAGATGGATAAATGATTTTAAAGTGATGTGTATTGGGGAGGGCAGGGGATAGAGGGTCAGAGGCACCATTTCTAATAATGCTAGTGAAAATAACTGAAGATGAAATAGTAAAGAATGACATGGCTTATTTTCTCTATAAGTGTATGCAACTGAACTTGTCTATAAACTACAAGAAGGCTACCTCATCTATGTTTTGGAGATCTCTTCTATAATTAACACCTAATATAGCCCTATTTTCCAAACCCTGGCTATGTTCAAAAGGCAAAGGGAAGACACACTATTAACTTACAGAGTATACCCTTTAGAGCAACAACCCCAACTACATGGGAACAAGTACAGAACCTACAATGATTCTTTTTGTGCACACATATAGGACATCACAAATGCAGAAGGCATTTGAAGGTAAATGTCCTCATATAGCAGTCTAGAGCAGTGCTTGAGGCACACACAGGGTCAGGTTTTCAGTTATGAATTCTGAGATGTTTTCATGATAACTTGGTACACTGGGCTTTTGAAAGCTTGGCCACTTACTTTGATCCCTGTTGGGCACTGTGATCTGGTAAAAATCCACCCTTTGAAAATGTTACAGTGATAGCCATTTCAGAAATGCTTGAAAGGGCTTAAAGCAAACAAAACTCTGTCTTGTATCTATAGATGCTTCTTAAGTAAATCTCAGTATGTCATCCTCCCACTGTACTTGGCCTTGGTGAGGCCGCAGCTGGAGTACTGCATCCAATTCTGGGCTCCACAATTCAAGAAGGATGTCAAGAAGCTTGAGAGAGCCCAGGAGAGCCCCATCCATGATCAGAGGGCAAGAGAATAGGCCTTATGAAGTGAGGATGAGAGCCATGGGACTCTTCAGCCTGGAAAACCACAGGCTCAGGGGGGACCCTGGTCGCTGCTTATAAGTACATAGGGGTATATATCAGGATCTGGGAGAAAGTCCATTCACCAGAGTGCCCCAAGGTAAAACAAGGACCAAAGGTCATAAACTCCTCCAAGACCATTTTAGGCTGGACATAAGTAAAAAATTCTTTGCTGTCCAAGCCTACAAGACCTGGAATAGACTTCCTCCAGAGGTGGTTGGTGCAGGCACATACTCTGGACTCATTCAAGAACGTTTGGATACTTATCTTGCTTGGATCCTTTGACCCTGGCTGACTTCCTGCCCCTGGGACAGAGGGCTGGATTTAACCTTCGAGGTTCCTTCCAGCCCTAATGTCTATGAAATCTATGACTGGTTTTTGTGATTGGTGTTCTAGAGCCCTTCTTTTTAATTTAATGATGCATCTCTGTAAAATCCAGAGGGTCTTCCTGTCTCTCATATGGTCTTATTCATTCTATTCATTATTCAATCTACACTGCTTTAGCAGTTCCAAACTTCAGACACATGATTGTCAAGTGGGTGTTTGGGCACCAAGTTGCAATGAAGACCAAGTTAAGCATAGCTGAATGGGAGGTTAGTATAGCTGAGATCTTAGTTTGTTAAATTAGCATTTTGCTCAATCAGGAAAATCACCATTTAAGATATTTCAGACCAGTTTTGGCAGCCTCTTGTAACAACAGTGCCAAAAGTGAGAAGTGAACACTGTGCAGAAATGGCACATCAGCCTTGAACAGCTACAGGCTATTTTTTTGCTAACTTTGGCAAATAAGCATATTTGCCAAAGCACAGCAGGCATCAGTATCATTTTGTTGCAATCTACACTCATGAACCAATACAAGATTTGTTTGATCTTTCCTACACAACAAAATAACACTTTGGAGCACTGTCATGTACCTAATCAAGAGACACAGACTTCATTTTGCATCGGTCTGCACTATATTGTCCTTATACCACAGGATTTATTCCAATCTAACAGTATTACTACGGATACATTAGCTAGTTTCAGTGGAACAAATTCTGATCTAAGCTGTCACCAGATATTCAGACTGAAACCAACCTAACCTTTCAATGGACTGAGAAACAATACTGCTCTGCATTTTTGGTGTTGGTTAGGAGTAAATTGTAGTATGAAAATATAATGGAAAGAAGAATATTCTTCTGGTATTTCTAGCTAAACAATAAAAATGGAAATACTAAAAACAGTCTGAGAAAGCATGATCCTCATGATAGTTCCAACTCAAGGGAGCTTAGAGTGGAAAGCAGAACTTTCAAGTATATTAATCTTTTTTTCCATCTTTTTTAGCAAATTTTCATTTTGATTAGAAAAAAAAAAATCCTTGGTTTTCTCTTTCCTCCACATATGTCCATGATTTTTCACCCAAAGTGAAAGAAAAAAGAACCACTTTCCCCATGTTGCAATTCACATCTGGGATTAGATGGAATAGCTGAGCTAGCAATGTACTTAGCTAGCATCTGACTACATCATTGGCCTGACAAATGATCTGGGATGAGTCAACTTACTTCTTTGTTCCCCACCCTTTATCAATCTAAACAGTAAGCACTTGAGGGCACTAATTTATTTTGCTATGGGTCTGACCAGGGCTTACCAGGTAGACCAAATGGGGTCAGGGACTTCTGAGGGCTAGTATGCTTAAGTATTTACAAATACAGCTTACTCCCTACTCCTCTCTTGCCTCCAATACACATGCTTTCAGAGAACTAGATTTATTTGCATCCAGAATAGTAGTATGAGTATTTGTTTGTATACAAAATTAAAACATCCCAGAGTTGGACTATACAACTGAACAAGAACAAAGCCTACAGGCAAGTCTATGTTGTCTCAAGGCTGAGCCTGGAAACACCACCCAGAACCATTCCACACTCACTCACACTGGCATCACGTATGTCAGATCCCAGAAGTAACCTTGCCCCCAGAGCAATTATTAACCATTTGGTTTCAGGTGCTTACTGGCATGTACTCAGAGTTTAAAGTGACTACTATCTCAAATGTCTGAGATTCTGCACATGGACTGGGAACAAGGGATGAAGCCTGCTTCATGGTAGAGCTCCTGAGCTTGTTATGGAGGCAGGACAAAAATGCCCTAGAAGACTCCAGAATACAAAAACTTACAGGATTCTGCAAATCATTTCCTTTCTGTATTCTAGCCAGTCTAGATCAATTCCACAACAAGGTCATCATTTTTTATCACATGAGTTTAAAGAAGACCATTACAGAAAGCTAATTAGTCTTTCATTAGATTTTACAGGATTTTCCCCTAAAGCCAAAAGGCAGACAGACATCCAAATTAGGATACAAAGGAGTATGAACATTTAATTAAAAAGTAACCTGAACATCAAGGTTTACTCACTTTATGGTTTAGTCAGATTAAACCATTTACGTTATGGTTTACTTAGATTAAACCATCTGATACAGATCTGTTTTCTACAACAAGAGACTTGTACTTGTGATAAATGGGATAAAATCCTTAGCCATCTGACCTAATTCAGCACAGACCTATTAAAAGAAATCCCTCAAAATACAGCTGTGCAGTGTATGCACAATGTACACGATGACTAGTTGCCCAAAAATTGATCTGTCTGGCTCCAAAGCAGCAGCAGCAGCCTAAACAATTCAAGTTGAACCAAAATAAAATTGTATCGTCTTTTCTCAATGTTATATACTATTGGCTTGGGTTTTTTGTTCACTCCATCTGCTATTTCTTTTATGGTAAATTAGTATTAATGAACACTTTATAATGGCCTGGAAAGTTTCCACCTATGTACTTGATTAGGACTCTGGAACAGTATTGTAGCAGGGGCATCACATGCCTCAGGAATCCAGCCCAGGTTTCAGGCATGACATGAATTCTAGGGCAGGACATTTCAGGAATTCTAGTTGGTTCTGGACATGTCTCCAGCAATACCAGGAGGTGTTCAAGAAGGATATTTAATATCTTAATATTAAGGGCCTGATTCACCAGGCTGTTACTCCAGTTCTATCCACGTGAAACTCGCATCATTTTAGTAGAGCTACATCAGTTACTAAAGGCAAGTTGTAAGAAATATGTCCATCAGTCTGTTTACTGTGTATCCCTGAATCTATTCTTATCTGCACTGATGTAAACTTACAGTAGCTTCACTGAAGACAATGAAGGTAGCCCAATGTAAAACTGTCATAAATGGAAGAAGAATGCAGGCATCCAAGCTAAACACCAGCATTAAATTCCTTTACTATTAAAGCTACATATTCTAAAAGAGCAACTCAGATCTATCAGCATAGTAGGGGAACCAAACAGATTAAGACAGGTATTACTGCACACATACAACTGCTATTGACAGATGTAAGTATCCTGTCTTACACATGATTTGTCTTTATTAAATTAATTAACAAAATACCTAGCATTCTGAATATGGACTTCAGCCTCAATTGTATGCAAAATTTGTCTCTGTACATTATTTTTCCGTAGTTTAGGCAGCCTTTATTATGGGCTATTTTAAATATCATTCAGCATAAGAAGTATTCAATATACATGATGAAGGGTAGTTGAACCACTAAGAAAGCCTCCTCAGAAAAAAGAATAGAAATTCAGATGGCATGTTCCTTTCCTGACATCACTGGGAAGGAAAACTGTATATTGGAGCTTTCAAGGTTCACCACATGTGCATCACAGAGGTCCAAGGTACTTGGAGAGCTCAAGAAACATATGCTTAGCATTTCTGAGGCATCACATAAGAACAGGGTTAGAGAAAGTGGGGGTCTGCTTATCTGTGTAAATGAACAAAGTGAAACGGTGAGAATACCTATTGTGTGAACATTAACTTTCTGACTAGGCACATTTTAGCTTCCATGGACAAGATGTGATGGGAGAACCAGAACCCCAAAATTCAGTCATCAATTCAAACATCCTTTTTTAACTGACTATAGACTACAGCAAAACATCCAATGAATGTTTGGTGATGGACATTCAAAGTTTTCAGTCTCCCCTTGATGTGGGTTCAGTTTTCTGTCATATGTAGAGCCACCAATTTCCACTTTGGACTTTGTAAGATTCTGAAAGACATGCTGTTTAGGTAATCAACATTCTCATTTAACTTATTGTTATTTAAAGCTAAGGCAATGTATTAAGGTAATTACTAAAGAGCCTCTACACCCTCTCCAAGATGAGCAACCTGTACTGAAATAGGCTGCAGCTATATACTGCATACTGTAAACTATTCAAGGATTCATGCTGGTCACCATATTTTAAATATATTTTTAAAAAATGCAACTTTAATGTGGCATATAAATTATCAATACATAATTTTCACAAAAAACATTTTTTCAAAATGAAAGAAAGAGAAATGGGGAGAGCATTACTGGCAACCTGCATAGTTACAGAATGATGAGTCCTACCACAAATACTGCACTGCACTGATTTCAAACCTAGGTTGTGTTCTTGGTTTTTTGACACTTCAACTCTCCTGGACACTCCCAGGATATGACAATTATAGTCTTACCAGCTCCCCCAAATGTACAAAGTAAAGTAATATTGTTTCCTGCTACAAGCCAAGTAGCTCATAATCGACAAATATAACCAATTCTGTTCAAGCCTTGTCCTTTAGCACTCAGATTAGATTTAGCTGCTCATCATGATACATATAAGTACTGCTGAACAAACACAAACTACAGAACTAATATAAAGTCATCAAGAAGCCCTAGATAGACCAACACAAAGGTGAGGAAGGGAACTGGACACGCAGATATTTCTACCTTGTTAATGAAGTCAGGGGGATTTTGAAAATAATCAAGCAGCAGTCAAATAGTGGTTGTACATATAAAATATCATGTGACAAGGCCCAGGATACCAATCATTTTAATTACTGATAAAAGACAACTGTTCAAGCATTAAATTTGAGTTATTTAATCAATACGTACTAGTTTGGGCATACCATTTCTCAAAGAAATCCAGACTAGTGGGGTTACCACAAAAGCTTTTTAGACAATGAAAAAGAGGTTTACTCAAAGATAAAAATGGCAACATTCTGTTAGTACTGCTGGATTTTTATACGTGTCGTGACAGGCTCTGCTTCTCCACCCTAGCTGCTAACTGGTCCCTCTCTGTGAACTGAGACCTTTTTGTCATGGAGAGGCTTGCGTGTCCCAATGATCCTCAGAGCCATGTCTCCCAGTCTCACACTCCTGGTAGGGTCACCCATGGCAAATAGGCCTGACCACACATACCAAGGTCCAACCTCAAGTCCTCAGTAGCAGATCAGGTGGGAGAAGATGTCAGGATCTCAACAGCTGTAAAGACAGAAGGCCACAGCAAGATGGAGGACTCCTGTCATCTAATGTTCTACTTTGCCTCTGGATTCAGATGTCTACCTTGTCTAGATTGTGTAGTTGCTGTGCCAACCTCTGAAAGCCTCGATGCATTGGACTAGTGATGACAGAGACAGAACTGGTGAATCTGGCAATCTCTAGCCATGAATCAGCATGCAGGCAGTGGTAGCCTGATGATTACCTTTTACCTGAGTTGAGACAAGGGTGCAATTCTGCAGCTGCTATCACGACAAAGCAATCCTATTCAGGAACCCTTTTACTCATGCCACATGGTAAAGGGGCTAGAAAAGGTGCCCTAAACCTCAGTTGTCTTATCTGCTCCTGGCTAAATAACTGCATCCAGTAGGATTAATCTCTTTGTGATTGAAAATGTAAGACAACAATAATTTCTGTAACATGAAATATTCACATCTTGATAGATAACCAAGACAATGAACAACCAAAACCAGGAACTGCCATCTTCTCCATGGAACTAGCAAGATACAATAATGACATTGCAGCTCTGAGTGAGATGAGAAGACTGGATTGAGGGTCAGCTGAGGAAGACAGTGGAGGCTACACTTTCTTTTGGAAGGGAAAACTGACCCAGGACAGACATGTTCATGACGCTGGCTTTACCAACCAGAATGAGCTTGTTAGTCAACTTATGGAGTTCCCTGGGGGTATTAATGAATGTCTTATGACACTCCATGTTAAACTCAGCAACAACCAGTACATCACTGTCATCAGTGCATGTGTACCAACACCTGATGATGCTGATGATGTTGGCAAAGAACAATTATACTCCAACCTTAGAGTCATAGAGAAATAGGGCTGGAAGGGACCTCCAGAGGTCAACTAATCTAACCTCCTGCCTGAGGAAGGATCATCCCTATCCAAACTATCCCATACAAACCATAATCTAAACTACAAAGACTACTGTCAACCCTGATGCAACATAGACCTAACACCCTAATCTGCCACTGGCAAAGTGGGGGAACCACAGTAGCCAGTGTCCTGCTAAAGGTTCCAGGTAGAGAGACACACTCCCCCAACCGCTAGAGGAAGGCAAAATCACCCCAAATCTGTACCCATCTGACCATCAGGTAAAATTCCTTTCTGACCCCAAATATGGCAATTGGTCTGACCCTGAGTGGAGGGGCAAAAACCTGTAGCCAGGAACCTCTGGCTCTGGTCCCAGCAGAAGCACTGGAACACCCCAGTTGAAGTTCCCAGCCTTGACTGTGGACAACACCCAATGCCTCTAGAAAGGCTTAAAAACACCCTGACACATATGGCAGGAAATGGCAGGAGGGCAGGGGCAACCAGCAAAGCCCAGAGGCATGGGAAATACCAATGGTAGAACATAGGCATAGCTAAACCTAAATCACCCCCAACCAGTGGCTGCCCAGCCTCTTGTTGAACCCCTCCAGTGATGGAGAATGCACAACTTCTCTAGGCAGTCTATTCCACTGCCTCACTATTTTAACAGTGAAGATGATTTTCTGGATAACCAATCTAGACTTACTTTGCTGCAATTTCAAGCAACTGATCCATGTCCTCCTCTCTGCAGCATGAGAGAAACACCAATTTCCCTCTTTTTTATGGCGCCCTTCAAGTATTTGAAGATTTCTATCATGTCCCCTCTTAAGTGCCTTTTCTGAAAGCTGAACATGCCTAGCTCCTTTAGCCTCTCCTCATATGACTTGCTTTCCAAGTCTTTGATCATCTTTGTTGCCTCCATCTGGACCTTAACTTCTCTACATCCTTTTTAAAATATGGAACCCAGAACTGCAGACAGTAGTTCTAATGAGGCCTAACTGAGAAGAGAGACACTGTTCACCTCCTGTGTCTTGCAACTAATGCTTCTATTGATGCAGACCAAAATCATATTTGCCTTTTGTGTGGCTGCCTCACACTGCAAACTCATATGAACTTCATCCTGTTAGCTCAAGCCTATCTTTCCAATCTGCTGAGGTTTTTCTGAATTGTGCTCACATCCTCCAATGTGTTTGCAATCCTTCCCAGTTTTGTGTCATCAGCGAACTTGCTCAAGAAGCTTTCTATGCCAGCACTGGTTGAACAGTTTCATAGTTTCACAGTTTCATAGTAGCTAGAGTCGGAAGGGACCTAGGTAGATCATCTAGTCCGACCCCCTGCCTTGGCAGGAAAGAGCACCGGGGTCAGATGACCCCGGCAAGGTGCTTATCTAACTTCCTTTTAAAAATCCCCAGGCTAGGAGCCTGCACCACTTCCCCTGGAAGCCGGTTCCAGGCCCTAGCCGCCCTGACTGTGAAGTAGCGCCTCCTAATATCTAATCTAAACTTACCCTCCGCCAGCTTGTGACCGTTATTCCTGGTCACTCCTGGGAGCGCACGGGGGAACAGGGACTCCCCCAATACCTGCTGATCCCCCCTGACCAGTTTGTAGCAGGCCACAAGGTCCCCCTTAACCTTCTCTTGTGGAGGCTAAACAGGTTCAGGTTCCGTAGCCTCTCCTCATAAGGCCTGCCCTGCTGACCCCTGATCATACGAGTGGCCCTCCTCTGAACTCTTTCCATATCGTCCACGTCCCTCTTGAAGTGTGGCGCCCAGAACTGGACGCAGTACTCCAGCTGCGGCCTGACCAGTGCCGCATAGAGGGGGAGGATCACCTCCCTGGACCTGCTCGAGATGCATCTGTGGATGCATGACAGGGTACAGTTGGCCTTCTTGACTGCCTCCCCACACTGCCGGCCCATGTTCATCGTGGAGTCAATGACAACTCGAAGATCCTTTTCCATCTCCGTGCTGGCAAGAGGGGAGTTCCCCAACCTGTAAGTGTGGTGCCGGTTCTTCCTCCCCATGTGCAACACCTTGCACTTATCAGTGTTAAACCCCATCCTATTCTCATCCGCCCACCGTTGCAACCTGTCAAGGTCAGCTTGTAGCCTATTGCACCCTTCTAGTGCACCCACATCCCCCCACATCTTAGTGTCATCAGCAAACTTGAACAGGGTGCTTTCTACCCCCTCATCCAAGTCACTGATGAAGATGTTGAACAGTGCGGGCCCGAGGACCGAGCCCTGCGGAACCCCACTGCCCACGTCCTTCCAGGTCGAGAAGAACCCATCCACTACCACCCTCTGGGTGCGGCCCTCCAACCAGTTGGCGACCCATTTGACTGTGTGGGCATCGACACCACAGTCTCCCAGCTTTTTGATGAGGACAGGGTGAGAGACAGTGTCGAAAGCCTTCCGGAAGTCCAGAAAGACTACATCCACAGCAACCCCTGCGTCTAATGATTTGGTGACCTGATCGTAAAAGGCCACCAGGCTGGTCTGACAAGACCTGCCACTGATGAACCCATGTTGGTTGCCCCTGAGCATGCATTCCCCCACAAGGCCCTCCTGGATGTGTGCCAGGATAATTTTTTCAAAGAGCTTACCCGGGATTGAGGTAAGACTAACTGGCCTGTAATTTCCTGGGTCCTCTTTTTTTCCCTTTTTGAAGATAGGGACCACATTGGCCCTCTTCCAGTCCTCCGGCACCTCACCAGAGCACCACGAGTGCTCATAGAGCCGCGCCAGGGGTCCCGCAATGACCTCGGCCAGTTCCTGTAGAACCCTAGGGTGAAGATCGTCCGGACCAGCGGACTTGAACACGTCCAGCCTCTCCAGAAGTACCCTAACTAACTCCTTGCTAACCCCTGGCCCAGGCCCAGGACATAGCTCTTGGGGACTCCACTCAAAATCTCCTAACATAGACCCATTAATAATCACCCTTTGCTTAGGGCTATTGAGCCAGTTATCTATCTATCTTACAGTAGTCTTATCCACATTTCCCCAGTTTGTTTATGAGAAGGTGTGAGAGAGAGAAGGAGCCAGCAGGCTCCAAGGCTCCTGGGCTAAGCAGAGGGTCAGCAGCCCCAGGTCTGCAGCCCCAAGGAGCCCAGCAGAAATTCCCCTTACCCAGGTGCATTGGGAAGGGAGGGGCCGATATCTTCCCCGCCGGTATAAAGAAGAGGCTGGGACCGGAAAGCGGCAGCAACGCAGAACCAGAAAGAGGAGGAGAAGGAGGTGGAGCAGGCCGGCGCACACTGAAGGGAATGCTGAATGCGATGTTGAACGCTGGTAGGAGCCTCTGGCAGAGAGCAAAACCCCAGCGGGGTTTTGGAACACAATTTACTGGCCCCTGTGAGGCAGAACTGTTTATTTACCGGCCTGCAGCTGGCTGAGCCGGGGGGGGGGGGGGGGGGGGGGGGGTAGAAGGGTACTGTAATAACCCTAAAAGAGGGGCGTTATTGACTTTGGGTACCGTAGTCCCTGTAATAGGGGCACAGTTCAGTAGTGAACTTAAGTTGTTAAAAAGGAATCTCGTCAAGCCCTACAAGGGGGCTCTCCGAGAGCCAACAAAGGGGTGCTTGACCCCTCGAAGGTCAAGCTGAGTTGGAAGGCGGCTGCAGACAGACAGAGCAGCTACACAGATCAGGGGAACCTTCTTGGTTGTCATGTTTGTTTTGATTGACCTTTCTTTTGTGGATTGTCTGGGAGGAACTGAGGATACGTGGCCGGACCAACCGGTTGGCCACCACCCGATGGAACGGGCGAGGGTGTAGGGGTGGCGGAGCCCTCAGAAACTCGGGACCTTGCAAGACGCCAGGGAGACTCATAATGGGACTACACGCTGAGACATCTGAACCAACTCCATTAATATCAAGTCGTGGCAGTTGAAACGTACGCGTGGGAGACCCCAATTATAGCTGATGACACCCTAGGCAAGTGGCAGGCGGCGTCTGTTAGGTCCACTGGGGACGACGATCTCCGACAGAAGGTCATGTGGAACCTTGTAAAAGTCTTGCTGAAGTCCCCATACAGTGCATCTATGACATTCCCTTCATCCACCCAAATAATTATTTTGTCAAAGGAGATCAGGTTTGTTTGACATGATTTGTTTTTCATAAATCCATTCTGGCTTCTTGTGATCAGCCTTTCCTTTTCCAGATGCTTGCAAATGGCTTTCCGTAGGATATACCCCAATAATTTCCCAGGTGTTGTGGTGAGGCTAACTGACCTGTAGTTCCCAGATCCTCCTCATTGCCTTTTTTAACATTGGGCACTACAGTCCTCTGATATCTGGCCCATATCCTATAACTTCATGAAGAACATTGCCAAGGGCTTTGAGATCTCCTCTGCCAGTTCCTTCAGAACCCTGGGATGAATTCAAGTCATCAGAACTGGATAAACTTCATTCAGAGCCAACAAAAGCTTTGTTATCAAAGCCATCTTTGTTATCTCCTGCTTTAGTTTGCCTTCTTCTGTATCCACAAAATCCTTATTAAGTGTTTGGCTGTGGCTTGCTTTTCTTGTGAAGACTGAGGCAAAGCAGCTGATGAAGAGCTCCACTATTTTTGCATCATTGGTTAGGATTTCCTCTTGGCTTGTTAGCAGTGGACCCACAGCTTCCCTTGTTCTTCTTTTCTGGCCAACATAGTTATAGAACCTCTTCCTGTTGTTCTTAACCTCCTTTGCCAGGTGCAGCTTATTCTTTATTTTTGCTTTCCTGATTTTGTCTTATTATTTTCTGGTATGTGTCTTGGTGATCTGCCCATTCTTCCATTGCTTGTATGCTTTCGTTGACCACATATTGGACCACACACCTGACTGAATAGTCAGAAGGAAAACAAGATCATTCTCCTTACTGACTTCAATGACAGAACTGGACATGACCTAGAACTCTGGAGCAGCACCATTGGGAAGGAAGGAATAGGGAAAGCCAACTCTAATAGCATCTTCCTCCTCTTGACCAAACATGTGGAGCACAATCTTGTCATCACAAACACATCTTCAGACAGAGTGACAAATATGACATTGCCTATGGACAAACTTACTTTGAGCACTGGCACCTATACACCTATGTTGTTAGAATCCATGATCAATAGATATCCATTTCACATGAGCCATGTGACAAACTGATGACTGCTAGACAGATCACCAGGGATCTGGGTTGTCTATTTCCCGTGGAAAAACACAGAAAGCCATGGATTTTTCCCCTTTATGAGAGAGAAAAAGGAGTTTTCCTTTTGGCAGAGATACCCATAAATTTCCCACTTTTGCAAAGAGCTCTGCAGGCTGTCAGAGTTCCAGCCTGCAACAGTTTCTTGCAAAAAGGGTGGCAAACCCCCAACCTTGTCCAGAGGGGGAGGGAGAAGGTGAAAGCGTGAGGCTTGAGGCTCTCAGTCACCCAAGGCTTGGCTTAGGATCACTTCTCCTTCCTGGAGCCTGTGTGGTAAGTGGGGCTTTGCAGAGGGCTGTGGGCTCCCTCTGGCAGAGCTGGGAGGTTGTGGGTTGGGGAAAGGAGTCACCAGCAGGGCAGGTGGGGTGGGCCTGGGTGGCAAGTGCAGGAGTGAGTAATTGCCAGGGCTGCGGGGAGCGGGAGGAAGGGGTCAAGGGAGCAAGGTGTCTGGGGGAAGCCCCATATGGAGGGCCTGCCTGACCTGGTGGTGTGTGGACTGGGAGCTGTGCGCTATCAACACAAGTGGGCTCCACACCTTGGTGTGGCTTCCTGCACTCTTGGGGGGAAGTTGCACATGGAAGCGCAGAGCCTGCTTGAGCCAATAGCACACAGCTCTTGGTCCTGCAGCAGAGGGTGTCGGGGGGAGGGGGATGGCAGACTCCATGCCCCCATGTGCAGTTTCCTGCACTCACGTGGGAAGCTGCATATGAAGTATTAGGAAAAAAAATCCCTTAGCAAATAACTAAAAAAAATAGCTCATTTCAGAAGTTGGCTTTAAAATGTTTTGTAGAAGCTTCCATTGCACCTTAGGTGTTTCATAAATAGCAGCTAGTACTCATTTAATAGTGGTAACTTATTTGTAGGGAGATATCACTAACTTGTTCCAAACCTAGGAAATAGTGTGGTCTGAACCTTGAGCTAATTCAATGACAAACTAGGTCCTGTTCAAGGGTTGCACTTATGTTCAGCCAGGTACAGTATAAGATAGAGTAGAATAGCTGCCACTGTAACATTAGGGTGGACTGTACAGAACAAAGGTCATCCTCACCTAAACTGAGGATGCTGGATTACAGGGACAGACAACAGTGGCAGCCCACATTTTGCCTGTGTTGCTGTCCCATATTTTATTATAAATAAAAATACAAACTCTCTGCTTTACTGAAACAAATGTCATTTCTAAATTAAACTGGCCCTTGCATTAGTCCATGATTTACAAATAAAAATGAAGTCTCAACCCTTTCAACCCTTGTGTCAGGCAGCAGCGGTTGTGCTCCAGCACTGGAAAGACTTGGACAGGGCTTGGCTTCAATGACCACCTATGCCAATGAGTCCCACAGTTAATGGGAAATGGAGCCTTTTATCAATTTGGATTTCCTACCCTCTAATTCAATCTAATCTAAAACAGAAATTCCTCTATTATCTTCATTAGATGACTTGTTAGTTTATATTTTGTATCATTCTCCCTTCTTAAGTCACCTTAATTTTTTCAAAATTTCTTCATACAAATCTTGCCAGGCTTTTGATTATTCTCATTGCTCTCTCAAGTATACCCTCTAACTTTGTGATAAGGATTTTTGGGGAACAGTGAGCAACACAGGTGACAGTACACCACTAATTTACAAAATGTATTATAGAATTTTGGGTATAATTTAAAATTTACCTTCAATATGCCTTGGTCAACTTCTAATTACACTTACTGTTCTGTTGCCCACTGCCTACTTTGCCTTTCTTGAAATCCCCAGTTTTGTCTTGTCCTGCCTGACCTAAGTTACTTCTGTCTGCAAATTCTGCTGTCTCTTGCACTTCTGGGAGCCAATACTCAAGTAAGAAACCAAATTATGTTCGAGATCTGGGACAGAACAGAAATGAATAGAAAATCCAGCATTAACCCTTGACAAAGCAACATCAAGTGACAAGTGAAGGAAATCATTCAGTCTGTGAGACACTTATGGAAAAAGGACAGTGCTCTGACACTGAGGATAGAATAAAGGATCCAAAAAATTGCAAGTAAGATGCCCAAGCAGATGGACAGGCATGGAACGGAACAGAAAAACAATCAGCTTCCAGTTTCAATCACTCAGAAGAACTCTTCATATGAAAAGGAAATAGAAATAGCTCCTGCTACCTCAGAACAGCTAAGCAGGCAACAGGCAGGAGTATTACATAAACTTGGACATGAATGAATGAATGAATAAATAAATAAATAAATAGAAGCCTTGGTGAGCTAAATAGTAGACTGAGGGCTGTATGTAGGTTTGCCTTTCTGCTGATGCCCTTTGGTCCTGACCTGTGGCATACTTCTTCCAAAATTCCCTTAGCACATAACTAATGCACTACAAATTTAAACTATATGGATACACTTAAAAGTGTTTTTATCTTTAACATTGCCAATAGATACTCTTACCCTTACATCACTAAAAATAATAATATTAATAATAAAAAATTAAGTGCCCACATGGTCAGGCTATAGTGCTACAAAAGTGTCCAGAGCATTCCTTGGATCCCCACCATCCCAGAGTGCTCTGTTTGCTCTCCCTCCAACTATGGTGGTTAGCATACACTTGCTACTGCCCTAATCTGATAAAGCAACGGCAACAGTTGAAAAGTGCAACGAACTGTTTGCCACTGTGCTTTGAGACAGTCCAACCAGCTGTTACGTCGGTTACCTTTGCACAAAACCAGAGATCAGAATCTATGGAATGAGTAGCAGAGGTGTTTGTGATGGACCTGTTAGAGATGGATCTTTGGATGAGAGGTGTGAATAGACAATATGATCTAGAACTAATGAAATTGTCATCTCAATGACATCATTGACCCACCTTTGATAGTGAGGCACGTGCAGTGGTCTCCATGAACCAGCAGAGTGCCATGTACAGCACACAGGTATCGGGTGAATACCCTTGGGCACTGTGAGCACACTGTTATGATTGGTGGGGAGAGATGACTGACAGGTGGGTTGAAGGACAATTTATAAGGGAATCCTGGGAGAATTGTGAGAGTGCATGTGTAGAGTGTGGGCACACAAGTGTGCAGACACATATGTGTGAAGTGGCACGGAAGTGCATGCTGAGTGAGAATAGTAATCATGGAGGAATGTGGAGTTCATGGATGTTATGTGCATGTGAGGTCTGATGAACATGGAGCAGACAGTGACTAAGAATACTTACCTGACAGTGATGTCCTTGATTGGCATCTGGTTATGGGTAAAGTATCACCCTCCTCCCTACCTTTTATAGACTTGAGTACCCTCAGGGGGAAAGAATCTGTAAACCCAGTCAGAATCCCTGTCACCGCTGTGACTGGGATTCTCAGGGTAGTAGGGCTGTGTGAGGCTTCAGACCACGCTTTGGATCTGAAGCAGCATGTCTGGATTGAAGCGCTGGCTTTGTTAGGCTTTCTTAAGTGGTTTGGAGATTCCAAACTGCTTTGGAGCTGCTTCAGAGATCTGGCCATAGGGTATAATGGGGAATCAATGAAATAACTGTAACTTTGTTTTTTGTCTGATTTGGATGAAACTTGCAGGGGTGGTAGCCTCTACTGAGAGCATGAAGCCTGCCAAGTTTCAAAATGATGGGTGCAGGGGTTCAGGGGGAACTGCACCCCAAATTCTTGAAAGAAAAAACTTACATCATGTGTTTGTGTTATACCACAGGGGAGGTAGCCCCTGCTGAGCCCACAAAGCCTGCCAAGTTCCAAGATGATAGGTGCAGGGGTTTGGGGGGAACTGCATCTCTGGCTGCTGACAGGCAAAACTCGTGACATGGGTGACACTGTGTGTGTTAAGGCACAGCAGGGTGGAAGCTGCAGGCCCGCTAGCCCCTGCTGAGGCCATGAAGCCTGCCAGCTGTCAAGGAGATAGGTGCAGGAGGTTCTGGGGCCCTACACCCCTAGCTGCTGACAGACCAAACTTATGACATGGGTGCTTGTGGAACTGTCTCTGTCTTGGGGCAGTTGATTGTTTGTATTATTTCCTCTCTTTAGTTTGTGGTTTTGTAGGTGTTAATCCATGCTTGTTAACTCGTTATGTAGTAGATAGGTAGTGCGTATTGAGCTGGTCCCTGAGTGAATCATGAGTAATTGGTAACTGGTAACACAGTAGCTTAGCAGGCAGGCCTGCAGTAGTCCCAAGCACTACTGTCCACCAGACATTTCCACCTAAGGGAGCTTCCCATGGCTCACCTGCCACACTGTGGTCTTAAGAGGAATTGAGGGCAGTTTTTTATGTTATTGACTCCCTGAGACATGCTCTGTATGGACGTTCCTTGGGGCTCCTCCTCCCTTGTACCCCCTCCATACCCCAATCTGTAGGTGTCTAGAAGTGCACTTGATGGCCTGGGCTTGTATCTGGCCAGATCAGCCCCGTAACCATGACCAGGTCGACCACCTTCCCAAAACAAGGCCAACTGGCTGACAGTGTAGCTACTGGGCTGTCATAAGGCAGACAGGGTTACTCCTTGACCCTGCTCTGTCAACAGAACTTAAATGCAAACTGAAATGTTATGTGCAGTCTGCATTAGTCTTTAGATCATAGTCCATCCCTCAGGGGCTGCACACCTGGATAGGACCAGTTTTTGGATCCATTATAAGTCAGATACTCCCCTCTGGGTTCTCTGGCAGCTTTAGGTTGGCAACGATGGTGTCCCCAAAAATGGTGAACCAAACAGAAATTAAAGCAAAGCACAAAACTGGGAGGCTGCACCTGTCCTCCAACTCATGTGTTCCTATAGGTTGCCGGGTCCTCAGTTCTTCCTCTCCTGGGATGGTATTATTCTCCAGGTGTCCCCTCTGTGCAACCAGGGGGTTGCATGCCTCAATGTGCTGTCCAGGAGCTTACAGCTGCCACCTCCCTTTTCACCATCCCGCATCAGCTCTTGCAGTTGGTTTCTACAAGCTGATGACATCACACCTCTGTGCTGTCCCAGCTATGCTGACTATGCTCAAAAACTGTGCAGGCAGCAATGGCCACTGGTCTGCACCTCTGGCTGCTGAACCTGCAGCTTGTAAGTCCCCTTCAGTTTTGGGCCTTCCCCGGCCCCTCACTAGGATCTCTAGCATTCTTTTGCCATCCCTCCGTCCCCAGCACAGGGGTTTCCAGCTCCCCGGGCCGGTCACTCTGCAATACACACTATGAAATAAAATAGAAAAGTATTATCTTATTCAATATAACTCAAACAAGTAGGCTAGCTTGAGTTATGTTTTCAGTACTGTAGGCCTGTTATGTAATTTGTTGGAATAGAATTTGTAAGGTTTTAGTATTAGAGTGTTATTTACTAGGTTTTTAAATTATTCTGATTTGACATATACATACTGTGTCAGCCATCTTGATCTCCTCAGCCTGTTCAATGTTGGTTTCATTATTGGAATTAATTTTCTAACCCTATTGGGGTTGAAATATTGACTAAAATGTGAATTCATGACAGCCATCTTGGATTCCAATATGGTGCTACATGCACTACTTGCCAGATTGGCAACATGTTATTTCTGACAGAGGTAGACCACCTCTACCTGAAACACACTGTGGCTGATTGTGACAAAATCTATGCAAACAAAATCTAAAGACCCTATTGGTCAATCTATACCCTACCAATACAAGCAAAGATGCTCATGTGCGCTCTCCAGCTTAGAACTCTTCCCCTCCCCCACCAGCTTCTACAAAGAGCCAGTTCTTGGGAAAAGAATCATTCCAGCATCATTCAGAAGGCAGAGTGCAATTAGCGCTAGACCTCACCCAACCCCTCAGCAATCCAGCCATTAACCCTTTCCTTGCCAGGATAAAACCATCCCATAACAAAAAAAAAGAAAAAGGAAAAAAAAAACTACTTTCAACATATAACATGAAACAACTGACCACAATTATCAGTGTTACTCTTTGTCTTCTCCAGCTAAGTGTTCTGCAAAAGCTGACAGGAAAAACATATCACACATCATTTAAAGTTACAACAAAAAAATTCTTACATACATTAAACAGTTGCATCACCCAACCTCAGTGAATTTATTCCAGAGAATGAAATGGAGTAGATAGGTGCTTAACAGACAAGCCTCTTCAATCGCAACTGATGAAAAAAGAAACCAGTCAGAGGAGCTGTCCTTATAATAACTCTGTCTAAAAATGAGAAATGTGGATAGGACTCCTTGGTTATAGCTGGGGTCAACATATTGCAGAGGATAATACCTCTTTTCAAACTTACACAGAAATATTGCAGTTTTTCAGTGCTTCTGTATTTGTCAAAAACTGACCTGAGAAACACGTGATTACAAGTTGTTTGCTCAATTCTTTATACTTTGAATATGTAAAAACACTACTGACTTCCAGTTTGGGCAAATTTATAGGCTTAAAAGCTAGCCAACACCTGCTTATGGGAGTTATATTTTCCTCTGGGACTATAAATCAAATAAACAATTTATCTGCATCTAAGGTGACCCTGAATTTAAGACTACCTTCCCAATAATTAGATTCTATATAAACATAAATGCTATCATTTTCTAGGTACAGAATCTAATTATCAGAGGGCTGTCTTGAATTTTCATTTCTCACTGCTACAGCAGGGAAACTAGTGGCTGGAGGCAGGTCAAGCAGCTAGACCAGGGGTGTCCAACCTTTTTGAATTTGGGGCCAAATCACGAACTTTTTAATCACCCAGTGGGCCACATTCAAAGACCTCACAGGAAGTGGTATCACATCAGAAAGTGATGTCACGTGACCTTTACACCAATGAAATTGCAGGAAGTTGCAATGAAATGGGTTTGGAAATGTGCCTAGGGATGTTGTGGTTTTCAGAAAGTATGTATGTTTGGTAAGGATTAGGAACAGGACATCATTTTTCTGTGCAGGGGGTTGGACTAGATTAGAGCTGCCCAGCTGACTACCTGCTGGCCCACGCCCTATATATTAACTGCTTGCAGACCCCACGTAGGGGCCAGGATGTTGCCCACAGTCTACATAGGATCTGCAAGCAGTTAATATATAGGGCATGGGCCTGGGCAGGCACCTTTCCCACTGCTATACAAGGGAGAAAGGCCTGTGGGGTGGGGAAGAGTGGTCCATGTCCTGCAAATGCACCCTGCATGGCTGAGGATGGGGTTCTGCATGCTGCTGGAGCAGCCCATGCAGTGAGGGGGTCCTAGGGGCCCACCCCCACACCATGCAGCCTGTGCAACACATGCTGGTGTTATCTGGGGCCTACAGCCTCACCAGATCTGAACAGCCCTGGACTAACCTATCCTTGAGATCCTTTACTAACTTGATCATGGTCATTGTAGTTAATTAAATAGAAATTGTAGGCATATACTGCAGAGATATGGAAGAGGCACCCCCAGCTCCGCGCAGGAACTTACCTCATGCCTCCGTCTACCACACATGCAGGCAGGGCGCGGGCCACGCTGCAGCTCCCCCAGCCATGCGCTGGAGGCAAGGCGCAGAGCCAGACAAGAAGCTGCACATGCTGTCCCCAGCTTGTCTAACTAGGTTCGGCTGGGGCAGCCCCACGCCGCACAGTCCATGGGGCAGCAGGGGCAGGACCCGGCTCACTGATGAGCCCGGCCCCACGGGTATAAGCAGCTTCCCTTCCCTCGCTGTGGGTTGGGGCCTGTGGGCCAGCCCTGCCTGCCTCGCTGCCACCGTGGCTCCGTGCTCCACAGTGGCAGCTGCATCACGGGCTAGATAAAATGGCTTGGAGGGCCGCATGGTGGCCCATAGGCCGTATGTTGGACAAGCCTGAGCTAGACCCTCTCCCCTCCATGCTCTCTGCCTCTTCCCCCCCGTACTGTAAGATGCTACTGGGGCTCCATACTCTCCTGGAACACGGTACAGGAAAGCACAGCCATTGCTGGGCCATGCAGAAGTTTCACCCATACTAATTGGCCAGCAGGAGACAGTTTCTATGTGCTCTTGTGCCCAGAAGTAAACACGGCCTAAGGTGCAGCCAAGCTGCACCTGACAGTAAAGCTGGGGGGAGGCACCTCCTGTGGCTCTGACTGGCCTCAAGCTAGAACCAGAGCCAAAGTAGCTACTGCTCCCCCACCCCCCGGGTACACAAATCAGAGACAAAGGCCTTCCCCCCTTGCTGATGGGCGAACATACCTTATTGAAGATTCAAGTAAATATAGTAAATAAATGCTCTTTATCCCAATAGCAATAAAATGACACTACTTTTCAAATGCCTTTTCAACCAGTCATACAAATGATTTACCTGTTTAGGACTTAGAACTCTATCTTCATGGCAAATATGTAAGCATAAGGCAAACTTAATTGAACCTTAACAGTAAATAGAATTCTCTTCCCAGTATCATCCTCAAAAGTTATATCAGCCTAGGGTTACACCACAAGTTCTCCACAGATCTTCCTGCTGAAAAGGCAAGAGTTCTGACAATGATTTTGGGTCTCTAGCTTCCCTTCCTGCAGAAGGTACTCACCTCCTCCTGAATGTGTGGTTTTTCCTTTTTCCTGTGGTTCAAAGGAATGTCATTTCTAGTCTTCATAAGACATTATCTTTCCTGTATGATACAGTCATACAAGTAAATAATCAGTGATCCTATGCTCTTTTAGCCTTGCTTGACAGATGCCAACTGACTCCAACTTGCTCTGCCATAGTAATGCAACTGCCACAAAAGTACTTCCTACTTCCAGTGTTCAGATGTGCAAATGTAACAGAGATGCATTCTTTTAAGGGAAGAGAAGAAAAAGGGCAAAGAGAAATATTGGTCATTGCTTGTATCCCTTAATGCTGAAACATCAACTGTCCACAGTACAGCCAGAAACATTGGCAGCACTGCAGCTGACTCTGTACTGATATAAATGTGTAGAAATACTTTTATACACAGGCGCCACCTTCAGGCAGTACACCATAACGTTTCCTTTTCTTCTTTAGAGAATGTAAGAACTTGCTTAATTTAACATAAATTCTATTACTTTTAAATTTCATAGACATCAGGGCTGGAAGGGACCTCGGGAGATCATCGAGTCCAGCCCCCTGATTCCTTACTTCCCCTGAAACTCATGCAAGAGAAAGACGGGTATAAGGCTTTGCCTTGGAAAGTCTTTCAGTATCATAAAATACAAGAAACAAGGACAAAAGTAGTAATACAAAGTAATACACACAATATTTTGCTTAAATAGAGATCCTCATACCACAGATCTTCAAGCATTTTGCAAAGTTGAGTATTTCTTGATGCAATGGATTGTTGAAGTAACTGAAATAAATGGAGATTGAGTGACTTTGCCAAAGTCAGTGACTTAGGAATAGAATTCAGGTTTTCCAACTCAAAGAGTTGCTTCTGTCTGGGGCCTCCACAAAAAAAGAAAGGTTTACATATACATCTATATCCATACTGCATCATGCTCCACAGGAGGCAGAGAAGGAAAGCAGTCTCTTAAAGTTATATACTGGATGGACAGGAATACTGTTGCCCTAGGCAGGGGAGTAAATGATAAACTAGACCCAGCAATCTAGAGGTCCATTTCTACTGTAGATGCCCTGTAGTCTTGTACAGATGCACCCTCAGAGAAGCAGGCCTCAGCACAGATTTAAAAAAAAAAATTAAAAGGCTTCAGAAGCACTTCACAACAAGCACCTAAATTAGTAGGCAGTTTCTTAAATTTTGGTCTTGCCTTTCTCTTGCTTCTCTCTCATAGGAGTGTTGTGAAGGTTGACTGCTATCTGTACAGTCAGTAGGTGAGAATCCCTTTAAAAATACCAATCTAGAAGGCAGCACAGTGAACTTTTATTTTGCAACTGATGGCCTATTTATTTCATAAGCGAGGAAGTAGCACCCCTTAGCCATGCACTGAACAGGCAGGATACAGAATTTCAGGTCTGCAAAGCTGCCTGTCTAGCACTTCTCATGGATGTATTAAATCTATCTTAGTTTTAAAGAGAAAATATTGTTTGTCAAATCTTTCAGTGTTTTTGGAAAATACAGGGATGTGTTACTCTTACTGCTCTGGTGAGTACATATATGCTATTATATACCTTGGTGTATGGGAGTGGTGATAAGTAAATCCAAGAGTGACAATTATAAACTTTTAGTTTTAAACAAAATGTTTGGAAAAAAAATCTTCTACGTATTATTTTCTTGTCAAATCTGAGACAAATCTTTTCCACAGCTCCAAGTAGCAGGAGGTATTTTAGCCAACTGGCAGAGAAATGAATGCAATTCTTTTGTCAGAGAAGCAGGGAAAACCTCCAAAAAGCCCAGCTTCTCTCTGTCATGGCTAATGTGTGGGGCAATCACATTGTTTCTCCTCTCTATTCTCTGCTTTAACAGAGTTGAATGGGTCAAATACAGCACTTACCTCTAAAAGACATACAATACACAAAAAAATCTGTCCCAATGCTAAAGCAAACATTGGGAGAACAGGTCATTTAAGCTAGATCTTGTTTCCTACTCTGGTTTCAGCAGTTGTGACATACTAGTCAAGGTCTAATCTAATTCCCAGTGAATTCAGAGACCCCTTCAATTGACCTGAACACAAGTTGCATTAATAATAAGTTGTTCTTATTTTATTTATAAATAAAGTCCTCTCCATCTAGGATTGATAGTCAATACTGACATCAAAAAACATCCTCTTACCACAAGGAGATTAGTTCAAACAGAAAGGACTGACAGGGGAAATAATGGCCAGGAAAGGCAAAAAAAAGAGGATGGCATCCAAGCGTGACTATTATAAAAACTACTTTAAAAAATAAAGATCTGGTATTTTTTGGAGATGAGAGATAAGAAGGAGACCTATAGCAGACTTTACCTGAAAGAATTTAACCCTCTAATATTCACTGTAACAAGACACAAATATACTAAGGCAATATTCTGCAATAATGCATGATTTATAAATTCAGAAACCTGTCAGGAAGAAGCTGAATTAGTGTTTAGTTTTAAACACTTATATACACACCCATTCTATACTCCTAGTGTGGGACTTTAATAGGTTTGTTCTTAGTACCCTATTTGCAATTCATATTCCAGATTTATTTAGAAATATAAGTTTTGACATATGGTTTCAGATCATTAGTCCTACTGTTGGATTCCAGTTGGTCTGTTGTTCTAGTTTCCTTTGAAGAATCTGGTAACTTCCCAGGCCTCATTTCCCAACTGTGAGCACCGCATATGCAATGGCAGGAGGAAGGGGGGTGTTCCTGTTGCATATGACAAGCTGTCATTAAGCATGCTACCAAATAACACTTTCTTGCCTATTTCGCAATTGCTGGTTGTATTTTTGCACCCATTTATCTTTCAGTATGTGCAATGAATAACTGTGACATCACTGGCATTTGGTGTTGCATATATATCTAGCTATTTGCCTTGGTTCCCATAGTCACTCTTCCTTGTTTTCTTTTAACATAATCAACTTAATGTTACATTCTACTAATTAGTTTCTTAATGGATATTACACCCATTTCATACAATTGAGAACCTCCTGAATTTAAATCCTGTGACTGATTCCAGAACAATTATATTTATGTTTCACACAGAACACTGATAGAAAGTATAATTAATTATCCCCTATTTTATACTTGAGAAACTGCAATATGAAGAGCTGAAGTGACTTGCCCAGTCTTGTTACACAAGAGGTGAACATCAGAGCCAAAAACCCTGTGAATGGTGGCAGTGAAACTGTCTCCCCACTGCTTAAACCCTTAGGTTCTGATCTTATTTCAGATGAGTTCATTGACAGTGCCAACAAAGAGGCAATTAGTTCAGCATGTAGTTTCACAAAAAAAAGCTTCCATCATAATTGTCACTAGGACCACAACATGGGTTATTTGAAGGCCAACTGACTGACTACATGATCACTACAGAATCCGGAGAGAGGAACATCTTTGCAATTACAACCCACTGTGGTATATAGTCTTCAAAAAAAATATTCATGTTGTTCCCTAAACAACTATGTGCAAAATATAGGTAACTATAGGCAAAATCAGTTTAGTCAGTTTAGTTGTAAAATAGAAGAGTTCCATCATCCAGTTTTATTTAACATCCTTCTTCATCCCATCTTGCTTACACACTTACAAAACACCATTCTTGAAACAAAATCTAGCCTGCCTAGCAATCAAGAATATCCAGTGCATTTCTCATGGAATCAGACAACCAGTACTTGGTTAGGAACATAAACACAATTCTAAAGGCAGCAGTATAAAATTAAATATACATTTCAGAACTTTATCACTTCTCAATGACCCTTGTTGCTTTTATGAAGTAGTTCTTCCAACAGGACAAAATGAATCACTTTAAGAAGTATCTGGCATAAAATGCAGCAAAAATATCTCTGTAAGGAGTCTCAGAACAGGATTTGGTCTTTGGTATATGACACAGTTGACGAACGGTAGGTGAGCGCAGCAACAGATTGTGCAACAGTCCCATGAAGCTGGAGGACAACCAATACAAAGCCATAGACTGTAATGAGAGAATAACATATTCAACAACCCAAAGTGCAATAAAAGCACTGAAATTCCAACACTTCAAACTACAACTATTGATTATTCTTTTTTAGAGCAACCCTCCTAAATATAGCAACCTTCCTAAATATACCTTATATTTAACAGCTATGGCTTCCATTCCAAACACACTTTTGTTTAAAAACCCTCTGTAAAAAGGTGATGATTTATGAGACCAAGCATTAAGGTTCAATAGGGACAAATGCAAAGTCCTGCACTTAGAATGGAACAATCCTATGCACCACTACGAGCTGGGGACGAACTGGCTAAGTAGCACCTCTGCAGAGAAAGACCTGGGGGTTATAGTGGACAAAAAGCTGAATGTAAGCCAACAGTGTGCCCTTGTGAAGAAGGCCAACAGCATATTGGGTTACATTAGTAAGAGAGTGTTGCCAGCAGATCAAGGGAAGTGATTCTTCCCCTCTATTCAGCACTAGTGAGGCCACATCTGGAATACTCTGTCCAGTTTTGACCCTTCTCCCCTCACACACAGTACAGAAAACATAACAGACAAATTGGAGAGAGGCCAATTAAAATGATTAGAGGGCTGGGGGATGTGCCCTTATGAGGAGAGGCCAAGGGAACTATTCTCAGAGGTGGCAGATCACAGAACAAGGAGCAATGGTATCAAGTTGCAGCAAAGGAAGTTTAGGTTAGATATTAGGAAACACTCTCTCACTAGGAAGGTAGTAGTAAAGCACTGGAACAGGTTACCCAGGGAAGCTGTGGAATCTCCATCCTTGAAGGTTTTTAAGATCCAGCTAGACAAAGCCTTGGCTGGGATGATCTAGTTGGGGCTGGTTCTGCTTTGAGCAGAGGTTTGAACTGGATGACTTCCTGAGGTCCCTTCCAACCCTAATTTTCTGATTCTATGATTAAAAAAAAATGAAATGCACTTTCCCTCTGGATCTCCTGTTCTGTCTTTTCTAGGTCTGTTTTGTGGATTGTGAGCTGCTTGGCATAAGTTACTGGTTATTTTATATCTTACAAGTACTGACCACTTCCTAAGTATGTAACAATAAATAACTTGTAATGAGCTTAAGACATCACACTGTATGTATTAGAAGAAAATAAAATACCAGCATTTCTATATAGAATATATTAGGCTACGGATCCTACATGCAATATTCCTTGAACACAGTTCAATATAGAACATGCATTTGTATTGCACATTGAACACCATGAACCATCAAGTGTGGCCAGCAGTTACAAGCTGCTGCAGAGTCCCTGGTGCAATACACTAGGGTGGCCGAATCTCTGAATCAAACCAGAGGACCCTTTAATCTCTCCAAATTGAATCAGAACCCTCTGTGCGATGCTCCCTGCGCCCCAGCATTGCAGCGATCATGAGCCATGCTGGTACCACAAGGTATGTAGAAAAAACTTTTAAAGCTGTGCCTATGTCTGAATCACTGGTTCTCTGAATCAGCATCTAATCTTCAGATTTGGATTTGGCTGAATCGAATCAGGGACAGTGATTCAAATCAATAAACTGAATCAACTGTCCCCAATTCGGGCTGAATCCAAATTGAAATTGAATAGGGCCTGCTTCGCACACCCCTACAATACACATCATTATGGTTCTGTACTTACTGAAGGGACAGAAGCAGCAATAGGAATCATTAATACAGACACCCCTCGACTCAAGTTGGTAGCCAACTTCTGGAGCCTGGATAGCTCATGGTTTCTAAAAGAAAAGATCTGAGGAGATAGATGGGAAGAAAGATTTTTTTTAAATATTGAAAACTAGAGTTGATTTATCAATGTTAAATGTTTTTCAACCATGTATTCTGTTCACAAATATTATTTTCAATCACTGGGGTGTTCCAATCAAGTACATTTAAAAACATTAATAAATTATTCCCTCTAATCCCTTTGGTTTCTTACAGACCCTACTCAGTATTTTTCTAGCCAATTTTGTATCAGTCATTCTTCTAAAACATCTGCAGAGAATATCACTTCACAGAATAAGTTTTTGAACATTAAGTGAGCTTCTAACACCTGGTCTTCAAGCACAGTCCTCTGAGAAAACTGTTAAAAGGCACAGCTAATCATCCTCAAACAGTTTGATAAATAACTGGAAAAAACACAGAAGGTGGACAGTCAAACTTTGACTATCATTCTTCAAGAAATTTGTAAGCCAAATTACTTGGGAAAATATAAAATAGAGCATAAATGAAATCTAGGTGGATGATGGAAATGAGAAAGACGGAGAGAGATGCTCAGTATCTTAAAAGGTAACAAGAATGTGTGGAATTTTAAAAGAACATGAAGTCAGGCCTCCTCTCTATGTAGTTTGTATTTTCCAATTCACGTGTTTACATTTTTTTGGAAGAAAATGAAGAATTGATCAACAAGAATGTGTGATGAAGTTAATTTAAAAGTATGAAATATCCTTCTTTCCCCTTATTATTTTATTTTCTGCTTAATTTGCTCCCTTCACAAAAAAACCAAAACTTGTGACTTAGTTGAAAATGCCAGGAAAGAGACCATGGACTTTTGCATATAATTCATTAATATACACATACACCTTAATTTTGGGTAATTAATTATTAAAAAACCCCACAAAATACAAGGAGCAAAGTAGGTTCTTGTTTTTTTAAAAACATTCTTTCATACATACATTCTAAAATTCTATGTACACTGCAATTCTTTTACTAGTTTTAGCTGCAAAATACAAACAAAAGACCGATCTCTTTACAATCTGTTTTTAGTGGGGCTGTAACCTCTCTTATGACACTAAGTACTCGCAAAGCTGGGACTGTAGTTTTTTTAGACCCCTGCCAGATGTGCAGGATCAGCTTCAGGGCTCCCAGCCATAGGGTGACATGGTGTACCCCCATGGTGGGAGCCTGGATTGGCTGACAGGGCCCCCAGCTGCAGGATCTTGTTACCTGCTGGTGCAGATGGAGCCTGAGAGCATGATCCTAGGCACTCCCTGCATGGGCAATAAGGTGTGATAGGGTTTGAAGTGCGTGTGCATGGCAGGAGGCATGGTTGTGGGATCAAACATCAGATCCCATCACACCTTATTGCCCGTGCAGTGGGAGCTAAGGATCATGATCCTGCCCGCCCCTTCCCCCCTGCCAGCACCAGCAAGCGGCAAACTCCTGCAGTTGGGAGCCCCATCAGCTGATCCAGCTCCCAGCCACAGGGGCACACCATGTGCCCCAGAGGCTGAGAGCCTATAGCTGATAGGGCTCCCAGCCTTGGGGTCACCATGCAGTCCTACAGCTGAGAGACCTGCAGCTGATTTGGGCTCTTAACCACAAGGGTGCACCATGTGGCCCTGCAGTTGGAAGCCCTACTGCTGGTGTGGACTCTCAACCCTGGGTGCACATGGTGGGATCAGCTGCAGGGCTACAAGCCACAGAGGCACATGGCAAGCCCCTGCAGCAGGGAGCCCAGATCAGCACATGGTGCTCCCAGCCACAGGAGTACATGGTGAACCCCATTAGCTGTAAGCTCCCAGCTTCTAGTGTGCATGGTGCACTGGGAGCCCAGTGAGCTGACAGGGCTCTCAGCTTCAGGGGTGGACCTGGCCACACACTGAATTATTGGTGTCAGAGAAACCAGCCTCAAAGTTAGCACACATTTTCTCTGGAATAATTTTGTGGCTTATTCCTTGTTTTATGACGCCATTAATTGTTTTAATGTGTGACCAGCTTATAACTTAAAGATGCAACTAACTGGTTAGTCACGACTTAAGTGGCAAGGGCCTTAGGTGCAGAAGCAAACTCTTTTTTGCTACATAAGAAATTTCAGCCACTTAAAGATTGTGGACCATATTTGCATAAATGTAGAAAGTATACGACACTTGCTTACTTGGAAAATGGATTCATCTCAGCATTTACTGTCTGAACTGACAAAGAAACAAAAGAACCCCTACATCATCTCCTCATCGAATGTCACAATCCCTCTGCTTTCATACTTTAACAACATGCCACTTTTTTTCCCTATTTTTTAAACTTAAAACTTTAATTTACTTTTTATCAAAGCTTGCTGCTCCTTTAAAACAGGGGTACTCAGTCTCTGGCTCTGTAGAGGCATGACATCCAGCCTGCTGGTCTCACGGGTTGGAAACTTGACAACAGGGAGCAGTGGAAGCTTCATGTAGCCAGATCTAGCTTTGCCTGGGCCACTGCCTATGCAGCAGGATGAGGGGCAGGCTGCCAACGTGTCAAGACTGGGCCAAGCCATTTCTCCCCGTCCACAGGCCTGGATCAGGCCTGCTTCCCCCCACTCCCTTCTTCCCAACAAATCCAGATTGGAGCTGCTCTGCCCTGCCCCCAGCAGACAGCCAGATCCAGCCTGCAGAGGGAACTGGTACCACCCATCCTGCACACACGGCAAAAAGTTTGGGCACCACTTGCTTCAGAATCACAATTATTATATATGTAGCCATCATTTGTGGTGCATTAAAAGTAGTGTTCTAGCGATCTACTAAGGAAAAGCAAGCCAAAAATAAATGCAGCCCCCAGGACTGTTATTTATGCACCAAAATTTATCCTAAGTTATAGCATTGTCAGAGTAATAAATGGGAGTAGGCTAATTAGTCTTCTCACAGGAGATACTGTAGAGTGATGATTAAACTTCAGTAAGGTTGACCTACTAAAAAACAGTATCCAAAATGACATACCAGAGTTTAATCAGCATTTGCTCCACACAGAGCCAGTATTCACACCCCTGAAATATACTGTAGAAGGGAAAACTGTAGTTGTTCTGTATCAGTTTATAATTCAAAATGGCCATAGTATATCCATATTTTATAAAGACAGCCCTGAATGATTCCTAATCATACAGAAAAGAACATACTTTTATACCTGTCCAACCTTTATCATCAACATACCTCCACTATTAACAAATTGAGGATCCCAAGCACGACTGGCAAAATCCATGTAGAATCTGGTACAGTGAGGTCTGTAAACCACAGAATTCCACCTGAACAAAACTGTTTCTGAACTGTGAAGTTAATTAAAAAAAAAATTATACACACACACACACACACACACGTACATCAATCAATGCATCACTCTCACCATAACATCAGTTTAAATTGGGCAGAATTCTGCTTTTAAATTGGCTCTACAAGTGAACATTTCTGTACTATTTGTGACAATACATTGGTTAGTAACAATTGGTAACTAACAATCTTCCTGTCTTTCCCTTAGACGTAGAGGAGGGAATACATATATGAGATTTATGCATTTCAAGAAGAAAAGCTCCTTCTTATGATGAGTAATAGTATGAACTTACAAGCAAGCTGTATATTAATAATCGTATTCGTTTCTGGACATTTGACACGTGTACACATAAATAAACAGACTGAAAAACAACCTACATATAATCCACTACATGCCATAAAGGAACTATACAATTCAAAGAACTTCAAAGGGTGAATTTAAAAATTAACCCATTCTTATAACGTATCTATTGCAAATATACTCTGAAAAAGTAACTTACTAGTTTCACCTTGTTTACATACTGAATACTGTTAAAGCAAAGCATTTAAAGAGACTTTTAAATTAAATCATTGCACTTACGGGCACAGCCTGCCAACTGAATGACATAAGGAAATATAAAAGTAAGAGCTAACTGGCTGACAAGGATTGAAACAGGCAAATAATAACAAGTAACTTGCTCTGAATCAATTTTTTCATTAACAAAATACATTTTGTAATAGTAGAAAACCGACTCTCTTAAAAATGAATATGCTACACATTAATGGGCTAAATATCATATTACTGAGCTCTATAATATATAGCTTTTAAAGTCTAAAGTGCCAAAAAGGGCATAATTATTTTAAAGCTATGCCCACTTAAGTATAAAAAAGGGGTAACATTAAAACACCACGTGCATGAATTAATACAGGAACCAGCACTGACCATGTATTTCTTATATTATAGATATCATGGGACTTAATCAATATGGGCATATTGATCCGTTTTCTGTAGATCTGTTTTTTGTCCAACATTGGATCGGCATCAATATAAAGAAAATTTACTTGACCGGAAATTGTCCATATCAGGCCAATAATTTGGCCGATAAATGGCCCATGCACACGCGTAGCTGTTCAGTGCAGGAGACAGTGAGAAGCACAGACCAGCAGCGTGGAGCTGCCTCCAGCTGGTAAGTCTGGTGTGATGGACAGGGAGGGAAGAGGGAAGAGGCTGGGGGGGGGCAGATTAAGGCCCCTGTGGGGAGGGAGGCGTAGGGCTGGGGCAAGCACTGCCCAGCTAGGGCAAGGTGGGTATGGCATGGAGCTATGGCTCATCCAGGGAGTGAGGGGGAGAAGGGCAGCTCCTGCTGCTGCACACCACTTGGCTAGGAGACACTGGTCTGGCACTTGTCTGCTCGTGCAGTGGCTCCCACCACTGCTCCCACTGCTTGTCCCCCTAGGCAGTGTGTGCCCCTGGATCTGCACAGGGAGGGCTGGGGCTGTGCTGAGAAGGGGCTACAGCGAATTTGTGGCTGCAGCCCTCTCCTCCCCCCATAGCTCCATCTCAGAGCAGCCTCACCCCACCAGGAAGAGCTTGGTGCAGCCCTAGCTCCAGCCTGTGCAGATCCAGGGACACACACTCCCCTGTGCCCTCCCAGACAAGTGGTGGGAGCAGCGGTGGCAGCCGTCGACATGCATGAGAGCACTGGAACAGCAGCTCCCAGCTGAGCGGAGCACAGTGGCAAGAGCTGTCCTCCCTCCTCACATGCCCTGGGCACAACTCAAATCAACAACTCAAATTTTTAAAGAAACAGACAATATTGGTAAAAGTAGTAACCAGAAAAAGCTATCTAGCAAACCAGATTTTTGTTTGCAGTGCAAATGTTCAGAATGATCACCTTCAGGGTCTGCAGCACCTACACTGTAGTTGCGCAAAGCAATGGACACGGAGAACCACACAGGAATCTGAACCCACATTAGCAAACTGGCTTTGAAGGGATGGCAGTTTTCTCGAACATATAATTCTGAAATAATCCTTCGTAGGTTTTTCTTGAACTGGAACCTGATTGGAAAAAACAAACCTCCTTGCATTAAATGATAAAAAAAAAAAAAACACTTTTACTCATTCTGAAATAATAATTCTAAGGGCTGCACATCTCACTTTTCTCACTCACATGGGGCACTAGAGCACTATGTCTCCGCCTTCCATTCCCTGTATGCCAATCCCTCCCCCATTTACCTTTTATTGTAATTTGTTTTGTTTAACTTTCCAAGACAATTTCCCATAATATTGCCTTGTAGCAATATTAGAATTGACATTTTAGTCTTAGTGTTGTCTGTGACCAGATTATACTGCAAGCACCTCAGCACAGAGACTACTATTCAGATTTGCAGGATTTGGTCTGTCCAATTTACTATATGTACTTGAATCCAAGATGAGTCCTGTCTGTCTGCACCCCCCCGGGGTCAATGGGGGTGGAAAAACAAGCCTAGTCTTGGACTGAAGTACCAGCTGCTTCAGCTCCCATTTCAGTCTGGTTCTGGAACCCAAGCTGCTGCTTGAAGCCAGCAGCAATTTGGTGAGTGCAAGTCAGGGGCCACAGCTAGGGTGGCAGCCTGGGTTGAGGATGGGTTGCAGTGCAAGTTGGGGATCTGGCAGGGAACAGGGTGGTAATGTGTTGCAAAGTAAAAGTGCAAAATCCCAATAAGAAACTCTACAGTTTCAGTACATTGTTGCGCTTTACTCATTGATTATATTAGCCAGCAGGTAAAAAGTACACAGGCATAGATTATAGCTGCAACTTTAATTTCAATAACCAGAAGATTCTACAAAACAAGATCCTAATAGGGAATTAAAAATGCATATAGTTCAATCTTTTGGGGGGTTGATTCTAATATACCTTTAATGTTAACACAGTTAACATGGGAACATTTTTTTAAAAAAAGCCAGAATATGGTGAAAAAGCCACTGATTCTTTTTGCACAATTTGTCATTAGCCTTACTTATTTGTTAACTTGCTTTTATTTTCACTTGCAGTGAATGCATAAATTACTATTATAAACATGATCTTACCTGGCAACCTTTTCAGACCAACCCTGTTGCTTTCCAAAAACTGCAACTTCATAGCGAAGATGCTTTGCTAGGTTGTCTATTTCGGGCCGCAAATTTTCCAACTAGGTAAACAAAATGCAAAATTGATTATATAGAAAAATAAAACATCAAATCGGCACCCAGTCTGGATTCTCTACAGATGTTTGCCAGCTATTAAAAATTACTTACTCCAAACAACCCGGCTTATCAGAAATATATCCCTGAGGAATTTGTGGGAGAGCACGGAGCATTTCCAACTAACACAATCAAGCAGCTGCCTTACCATTCAATAGGCAGCCCAAGTTTGTTCTTTTTGCTTGTACAGTATAACCTCATAAATACGGATATTGAAAATCTGGCACTTTTTAAATCCATACTCCATCGGGAAGTACCGGTGGCCAGTCCCAGAGCAGCAGAGAGGGAAGCTTGCCCAAAGTGCTAGCTTCTCCATCCTCCCTTACCCCCACCAGATGAACCTGCCTTCAGGGCAGCCCCTGACACCTGTAGGGCCAGGGATGGGCTCAAAACCTCTCCAGAGGGTCTCTCATGCAACACACCCCCAAGAAGAAAAAAACCTTTTTTCTAGAAGACACTAGTAGCTAACAGCAAGTAACCAAGCGGCAACCCTGCTGCAGTTGCTGCCACTGCCCCCTGCAGAGGCCGAGCCCGCGGGCACCCGACTCCCACCGCCCGCTGCCGCTGGGGGGCCCTCCAGGCGGCCCTGGGGGGGCTCGCACCCACCTTGGCCAGGACGACGCCCTGGTGCACGGCCAACGGCAGGGTGAGCGCGGTGCGCAGCACAACGCTGGCGCAGACAATGCTGCCCCACCAGGGCAGCCCCGTGGCCGCCTGCAGCGCCTCCAGCCCGTCCTCCGCCCAGTGTACGGGCGCTGCATCAGTCAGCCCCGCGCTCCAACCCCCTCCGCCCGTCGTCGCCGCCGCCGCCGAGGCGGCCGCCCAGCCCCCGCTCCGCCCCCACGGCCCCGCCGCACGCCACAGCTGCCCCGCGCTCCGCCACATCCCGCAGCTGCCCAGACCCCGCCCCCGCCCTCTCCGGAAGGCAGCGGGGACCGGAAGTGCCGCCGCGGCCGCCATGATGGGTGAAGGCAGCCTGCTATAAACCTGCAGTGGACCGGCGTTCGGATTGGTCGGCCGGGGTGCAGCGCATGCGCCGTGCAGGCAGAGCCGGCGGGTGGTGGGTCATGCAGACGTTACGGCACGAGCTTTATAGCGCTGCTTCTGCGATTGGCTGGTCTGCTGCGCAGTGCAGGTAGAGCAGACCGGGGCGCAGGCGGGCCGAGCCCCTCGGCTTCCCGGCCTCAAGCGAGGTGGGGTGGGTCAGGCAAGCCCGGCCCGGGGGGCAGAGCACCTCTGCACTGGTTTTGAGGTAACCTGTGCACCTACCCCCCCCCCCCCCGGCTGTCAGAGGGATGAACAGACAGGCAAAAGAGGTAGAAGGCAAACAGTCCAGGCAGGGAAAGGGAAGTAAGGAAAAGAAAGTAGCTTTGAAAGAAACTGTACTTAGCTGCAGGGAGGGGGCTTATACCACAAGGCCAAAAATGGAGAAAGGAGGCAAATCAAGGGGGAAACTATGGGAAAGTTAGTAGGAGGAGGACATGGAGCTGGATGAAGCAAGCATGAAACACTGAAGATTGAGCTGAAGACAGCAAGAAGGCAATGCGAAGATTCACGGAAAGGGGTGACATTACATGGCACTTTTGGGTCCTGTGATTACAAGCATATTCTTGCTCTTGTGAGCTGTTGCATGATCATTGATCACACATACATCCAACTTAAATATATACCCCAAACAGTCCCATCCCATTCAGGAGTCTTTGTTGGATGACTTGAGCTATCATCCTACAATTCAAAACTAACATTTAAAAGAAATTTAAATCCTCAGCTTTCCTACTGAGGTTGTTAAAGGAGACAGATGCTGATGGGATATTTTTTTTTCCACAAGGAACTAAAGTGAGACCATCAACTCCTCACCCACACAAGCACTTGAAGTCAGACTGTAATCAACTGAGATGAGGATTGGATAGGAATTCCCATTAAATGTGAATGAAATTTAATGGCAGGAAAACAAAATGGAAGGAAGCTCCTGGTCTTAAAAGTGACATTCTCTGTCCCTTGCCCTTCCTCCTCCCCCCCACACTCTTGAAAGGAAGTTCCAGAAACTCACTGTAGTAATAGAAGTTTAATTTCCAGGTTAAATTGACTCATGGCCCTTTCACACCCATTTATGCTTGTACCAGCATTGTCCTATACCATACATAGGTGCCCCCCCCCATTTATACCCTTCTTGCTCTTATAATTATATCCCATGTCAGCCTTTAACTAAAATAAGTAAACCAAGCTCTTTAGTTCTCCATTTCCCAGATGAAATTTCGCCAGGTTCTTATACAATAGCATTAGTTCTTCTCTATCTCTACTGAAAATACCTCAGCTGATTCATGCTGGGATCGATTTCTTCTTTATCACAGGACTGATCCATTAATCTGATTTGCCTATAAGAAATTCATACAATCAAACATATCTTTTCTTCTGGTTGCCAACTTACAGCAGCAATTCTTGCTCTTGGTCCTTAAGTGTGGGGCTTTATCCTTTGCAGTATTTGAATTTCATTCCATTTCCAACGCTTCAGTTTTCAAGGGTCCAGTCCTCCAGTCTCAAGAGTTCAACCCTTCTACCTAGATGATATTACCCAGTTGGGTCATCAACAATTTTCATTAGCACTAAGGTTATTAATAAATATATTAAGGGTGTGGTAGCATCTTTGGAAGCACTCATCTTAAAAAAAAAAAGAAGTCCACTACTAACCCCCTCACCAACATAATTCACCATCATCCCCACTTTACTTGGTTCCACCAGTCCCATGCAAATTGTACACATCTCCTTCCTCAGTTTAACGAGTAATTCTAACATTGTATCATATCAAAATGCTTAATTGAAGTCCAGATAGATGAGTTAGATCATATTCCTCATGTCTGGGAAGTCAGGGCAATCTGGTACTTTGTACATTGGGATAATATATTGTTGACATAAGCTTACCAATGTTGTGTTCCTTTTTGTCTGTTTCTTCAAAATTTGTCCAGTCTTGCCTATTAGCGAGGTCTGATTACTGGCTCTGCAGTTCTCTAAAAAAACAAAAAAAATCACTCTTCCCCCTGACATTTCTTTAATGTACAGTAGTAACCAAATTTGCTGTTCTTCAGACACAGGGATTAAGGCTACAAGGGGCCTCAAGTTCAGTCTTTTCCCTTATACTAAATCAAAATAAAATCTAATCAGGATCATCTCTGACAGGTGCTTCTTTAACCTAAAAATCTGCAGGATCCCACACACTCTTAGCAGCCTGTTGTAGAGCTTAAGCTATGTCTTACCATTTGAAACATTTTCCTACTAATTTAAATCTCTCACAGATCAGATTATTTAGTTCTCACCTTCTCTATGCGACTACAGAGCGCAACTAATCACCATACCTTTTATCAAAACCTATCGCATATTAGAATATTTGCATTCTTCCTTGGTCTTCACTTTTCACCTAGTCAGCTATTTCCCATTTTATATCATGTAACTAGTTGCTGTCCCCTACATGTAACAGTCTGCACTTGCCTTTAGTGAATCTCACTGATCCCTGTTTCTCCAATTTGTAAAGATAATTTTACCTCTAATCCTGTGTTCCTAAATATTAAGTTTTGTGTTATTCACAAATTTTAAGTGTACTTTTTATTTTGTCAACCAAATCACAAAAACTTGATATAATATTACACCTCAATTTGATAGGTATGATAAATTCCATGAAGGGCTCAGAATGTCATGTGGAAATTTTACAGCTTTTTCAGTTTCCCCAACTTGAGCACATTAATCTTAATGTTCCTTTCAACTTGCATATGGTAATTTCCATTTTTACATACTTATTCCAATTGGCCAACCTGCCCATGACCCAGCTATACTTAGATTATAAGTAAGGACCTTATTTAAAATAAGAACAAATTCTGTTGCATTTCAACTTCATCCTCACTACACAGCAGCCCCACTTTTTCCTCTCCCTCTCCCTCTATTTGCACAACTAAAAATCCCTTAAAAAACAACAAACAACAACCCTTTGCAGTCTTACTCAGATGAATTTGGTCAGCTTTCATTTTATCGCGACAGTTTCTGACCTCAAAACAGCTTCCTTTGCAGATCAATTCCTCTCTCATTCTGCTTACTATTCTTCTTTTTGAGATGGATGTTCATTCTGTTAAGTCCAGAGAAGTCAAACATCTGGCCTGCGCTGTGGCCCATGGACCTTTGCTCTGACCACAGTGATCTGCCTTCCCACAGCAGCACCACAGGCAAAATTCTTGAGGATCTGGCAGGGATTCTGCCTGCGGTGCTGCTAGGATTGCCAATGCCCCTGCTCTTGTGAAAGCAGTGGCTGCCACTGTGGGAAGACCAGCTACCGTGGTCAGAGCTGGGGCTGAAACCAGTAAGGGAGAATCTGTCCAGTGTCATTTGGGCACTGACTGCTGCTGTGAGAACCCGTGACTGTGACCAGAGCCAGGGCTCTGATTGCAGTGGTGGGGATTCTACCTGTAGTGCCACTGACACTGCCAGCACGAGAGCCTGAGTGTAGTCTGCAAGCACCTGAAAAGCAGGGAATGCAGCCCAACTAATTTTAGTTAGACACTCCTGTCCTAGAATCCTTAAGTCACCTCCCCCCTCCTTATTCCCCTCCCAGTATTTTAACCTCCAATTTGGAGGTTTTATATCTTCTTACTATCCATTTTAGCTATTCAGTTTTTCTATATCCAAGAGTTCAGTAGCTGAAGTAATGGCAAAAATTTCATGGTTAGGTAGAACCCTGGAAAAAACATACTAATATTGTCTCACCTTGTACATTAATTCACAGTACCCTTGCATCTTATTTTAACTTTGGCTTATTTTATCACCTGGCCAGGGGTACTCTGTGCTTGTCCTCCTACAGCTTCATTTGGCCGCTTAAAATTAACAGTGTAAAACATTACATTTGTTCCTTATATCACGTCTTTTAAAAAGACCAAAAAGTTGCTAAAATGTTTTTGGTCATCAGACATTTTATTTTGCCCTTCTGCTAATTCACAGCAGCCACATTCAATCCATTATTTTATTTTTAATTTCATTGCAAAAATGAAAATGTTCTTTTTTGTTTTAATGGCAATATAAAACTCTAACAGATGTAGACCTTCACCAAAAATTACTACAGTGTTTTTACTGATTACTAAGAAAAATGACTAGAGAATGTTTTTACATAGAGAAAGCTCTAAACCATTTATACTGAATAATTAGCTGTGTTACCCAGTGGAAATTATTTTTAACATTTTATCCCAAATCATATAGGGCTTCCAAGATGGGTTTTTTTTTCCCCAGTGGTTTGACATGGAAATATATTTTTCAGGAGCAAATTCACTAATAAAATACCATACCTATGATACTTAAACAAGTTTGGTAGCTACCGTGAACTGTCTCCTCCACAATTTAAATCTAAGAATATGATGTTACTAAGAAGGATGCAGTAAGAGTAGCCACCAAGTTTGACAACAAACTTAAATTATATCTAATGCAATGTGGTTGATCTGATAAATTAATGCAAGTGGACCCTGAGACTTTAGTATCACAGTGAACATGCAGAAAGTGCTTAGAAGTGTTTACTCTTGTATTTTTAACTACTTAGTAGTAGTCCTGGTTCATAACAGGTTGTGTTTATGGTTCAAAACAATCTTTTGATTATTTCAAATTGTGTGTGATGTGAGATTAAGAGAGTTCAGCATCTCCAAAAATCACTGAGAACAAAACAGAAAACTGTCTAAAATTAACCCAGTGGATTGCTTTATATATTTCCCCCATTCTGCCCTATATGAAGCTTGCCTAATGCAAGACTAGTCTTAGTGAGCATCAGGTTTAGTAGCTTGCACGTTAAATTCATTTCCTCAGCAGCTGGATTTATGGAAACAGAATGACTCTCATGAATTTAGGATTTAAGGTAAAGGCTAGCATTAAAACCAGTGTGCAATAATTTATCCATAGTGTAAACTGATATAGTTGAAATGAATAAGCCCAGCTGCATTCTTTGTCTGAGGAAATCAAATGCACTATGTTAATTAAGAACAGGGGGAAAAGCAGACAGAAATTTTGATAAACAACACTTAAAATTTATCATTGTACAAAACTATAAAACTACATTCCTTCATACACTGATGGGTGAAGACAGTTTAAACTAAAAACTAGTTATGTTTTTGTGAAGTGTCTGTTGAGTGCAAAGGCATTCAGTAGGTTTGCCTGTCGTACAACTCTTAACTAGATTCTAGTGCTTTATCATTGAGTGGTATAAACAGATTACAAAACATATTGCGATGCTTGTTATTTTGTTGTTTAAAGGAATGAACTAACTCATAGCTCATGTTTCGTGAGTTATGCCATTCCCCTGTTAAGCAAGGAAAAAAATTATGTACTCTGCATATACACACTCCAATAATCTATACATGTGCATTAAAAAAATAGAGAAGACCTGCCAGGTCTCAAAAGAGTATGTTCCTTTTTTTATTGGTCAAATAAAATGCATTACATTTGAAATATAAAAAATGTATCTGAAAAAATGTTCCTAGTACAGACTTCTAAAAACCCAGTATTTTAACAAGCCTGATCCCCACAAACGAAACATGGGGCATTCCAGCCTGTGTCCCCTGTCCACAGTTTTGTTTCAAGTCAACAAAATACAGATAGCTTTATAAGAAACCACATCCTACGAAACTCAGTTCTTTCGAACCACAGAATACATTTTGTTGTAATAAATATTGAAGTATTATTTCTCAAGAGGATTATTTCAGAAGAATAAAAATAATCCTAATTAGCACTGGAGAAGCATTAAGCATAAAATTCTAGGAGAGTGGTAAAGGTTATATAAAATACTTTAATAGCATTATTCCCCACTCATAGTAAAGTGCTGAAATTGAATTTAAATCATTTTTACTAACAACTGGTCAGTTAGGTATCCATTTTGATCCAACTAAGTCTTCATACATTAGATTTCAGAAGGAGGAATCAGAGATGGCTAATTTAGAGCACTGCCTATGGGTACGTATACAGACACTGGTATTCACAAAATTCTAGACATGTCAAAAGTATTTAAAAGACTGATTTGTTATCTTTGGGGGAAGAAATCCTTCTGGCCTTATGCAGTTATGAAATAGCATTTTAGAAATCTGGTTTTATATTCCAACAAACTATGTAGTGAAACTGGGATATTCCTTCAACTAGAAGGAATCCAAAGCTTGTGCATCTGAACACTAATTCACCACAAAGATCTAATTTGATTGACGCTGTATCTTAAAAAGCTTTTCCTTTAGCCTTCTTCCATTTAGAGGAGCATACTGTATATACCATGCTGGCCTCCTTTTCTATTATTCCAGACTAAATTTGATCTATGAATGTAGCTCAAACTATTCAACTGTATATCACATGTACACAGGCATCTGTGTGTGTTGAATTGGCACCCTTGACTTAAAAAAGCTGTTTGTCATAAGCTGGTAAAAGCTTGTCTTACAGTTTTTCTGAATGAACTGGCTTTTCCTGCTACTTCTGTTCAGAACATACTGGTGCTTTTAACTCCAAGCAACTTTCAAAATGAAGGTGATAAAAGCTATTAGAGATACCAACTGACCAAGAAATTTCCATTTGGAATTTTCAAAATCAACTTTTGAGAGGAAGTCATTCAGTTCTGAACAAGATATCACCTGCTACTAGAGCCACCAGTTTTTGCATAAGCCATTGTTTGGAGGCAGTTTTATTAATGAAGCTGTAAGTTGTAAGTGGATGTGCTCACTTTTAGTATAATAGCCAAAAATAAATATTAAAAAAAAAAAAATCAGTCTTCTCTGTCAACTGGAAGACACTGGAGATGGATGCACTTAGTATGGTCACAGAACTGAACATGCCTCAGTACAGCAACCCAGCTAGAAGAGTCATTTGCAACAGATCCTGCAAGATGGTACAGTTACTGGGGAACTCTATGGTCCTTAGTGTGAAGAAAGTTAGTTCTGAAAGTGCCAAAAGGCTAAAGTCTCAAGAACTTTTTGGTGAAAAAGTCTGTCATAGAATAAAAACAGAAATTTTAGTATCTATTCGGTTACAAGAGAAAAACAAACAGATGTATGCCTTTTCAAAAAACCAATGTATATAACTGGGAAAAAACACTGATAATGCCCATTTTTATACTGTACTTAAATTACACAAGTAGAAAAGTTATGCTTATTAATAGTTTAATGTATGAAGGAAACATCCAGATTTCTGAGTATGAAGGTACATATCTCACATTAATTTAAGTCTACATAAAGTAGAGCCTCTATACTGACATCTTGAAATTTACTTTCTGCTTAGCCATTTGTTATGTAAACAATTGTACATTTATTTGCCATTCTAAAACTTCAGGATCAAGTTTACATAATTTTGCTAAATTTCTGTGTTTGCTCAGAAGCAGTTTACAGTACTAAAACCAACCAGCCAAAGAACAGCTTCAACAGAAAGTTGTCCAAAAGAGGGAAAAAAAACAAACAAAACAAAAAAGAAAATGAAAAGAAAAACTAACTAAGTTGAAACGTATGATGGTGGGGAATGGGTGGTCACAATGTTCACAGAAAAAGGTCAGTTAGTAAGTTCTTCTGCAAAAAGCCTACACACTTCAGTCAAGCACATCAGTAGAATGATCTGGGAGCATATAAACTGTTTTTGCCGTGTGTGTTCCTCTGAATAAAAAGGAATCTCCAGGCTAACAAGTTGATCCCACTCAGCCAAGCTGGTTCATATGCACACTGTTCATGTGAGGTGTCCAAGTTCCAGTCCATACCTGAAAGAAAAGTGAAGTTCATCAACCATGGACGATTCAGCATTTAGGAATTCTAGGCTTAGATCAGATGTTTACAAATGTTTATAGTCTGGCTCTGCATTTCACACCTGTGCAATTGTTTTATCTATTAATAAACTGCCCCAAGTTATTTTTTCTCAAATGTAAGACTCGTGTGTCAAGATGCCTTTCCTCATTTTTCCATTTTATCTTGTGCTGTTTCCTTGAATCACACATCCTACCTACATGTTCCCTTCAGAACTGCATAGATTATTTTTTTCCTCAGGTTTTTCCATCTAACTGCAAAAATGGTTCAGCCAAACACTGAACTATCATACCAGTGAGTTACAAAGCTACAACCCCCACCCCCCTCCCCATTTACTACCACAGCGGGTCATGAAACCAGGTTCAACTACAACACGAAGGCATTGAGCTCTGGAGTTGGGAAGCTAGAGGCCTCCTTCCCGCTTTGAGTAGTCTGGTAAACTAAAGGTCTATTTTTGTGATTCTAAACTTTTCCAGCATCAAATATCTTCTCCTCCACTGGGAAAAGTGTGTATTACACATAACAAAGGCAGAGAAAACTAATTTATACTAAACAAAAATTACTTTAACAGAGTTTAGTGTAGAATCATAAACCAAGTTCTAAGTTTTGTATGGCTGGGTGCAAGCTATGGCTGCTCCAGTACAGTTGAATTTGCCAGTAAAGAGGGAGAAAAAGAATGCAAGGAACCCCTCCCTTTATACTGTGCCTATGCAGCAGACACCCTCAGAATTCATCAGAGTGAGGAAACTTATGCAGCCTACAGTGGCAGCAATCTCAGAAAAAGTGCTCTGGACACATGCTGGGCATGTCTACACATGCACTTTAATGTGCAGTAGCCTATTTTAATGCACATTAAAGCGTCACAGCAAAAACTGTGCCAATACACTAATGCTCAGTAAAACTAGGCTACTGTGCTTTAAACATCACTAAATGTGTGCTTTTGCTACTGTGCATTAGGACACCCTTATGCGTGTTTAGTTAGTACCTCACATTAGAGGTACTAAATTCAATGCGTAGTAGCAAAAGTGCATTAATGAACATGTAGATGCACCCAGTGATGATGAGGTCAGGGCAATGTTAAAACAGATCCAGGAAAGGCTGTGTTTTCTTTTCCAAAACCAGTGGAGTCATTTTGCTTGCCAAAAGCATAATGGCTCCTGGACTAGTGCTGTAACATGCTCGTCTCCTTGGGCAAAGCATAATTTAAACATAGCAGAGTAAGTGGCACTTTCCACGAAAGCAAATAACCTACATGATAGAAATGCTCATCTCACAGAGCTTCTATAGAAGCAAAACAGCATATATAAATATGTTTAACAAGCTAAAACATAATTACTATCAGGACTTCCCTGTATCTAGCACTCACCCAGAATAGCTATGCAATTGTCTCCCCTCCCCACAAATTTCCTCCAGAAAAAGTGCCTTTCTCCAGTGGATTAAGCTAGCCCTATAAAAAGTTCTTATTTCAGAATGCAAGTACCCACGTGGAAAACAATTATGATCACTTTTGTGTTTTATGATTCCCAACCCAAATTACCCTGAAATATCTTCTATAGACATGCCCTTAATTTTACCCTACTTACAAAACTAAACACATTGTACAGAAAAATCTTCATGTTTTGCCTTATTCAGAGGACTGCTTATGTGTGGTTGATTAGGTTGAAGTCAAAGACATAAATAAAAATGCAGTATTACCGTTTGAGGGCCATTATTTTCTGTGGAATTTGAAACCATCTTTATCAGCGAGTTCCAGGATGGGTCAGCAGCATGAGGTCCATTAAATATAGGACCACCAGGACCATCTGTGATGGGTGCTACAGGAGGAATCACTGCATTCCCGTACACAGAGAAAGGCATACCCTTAAGAGGAAAAAGTTGAATCAAAATTAAAAGAAATGCTTACGTGCACAATGGGGATAGACGTATTGTTTTTTTTTGGAAATTATCTAAATCTTTACTGTTAGAGTAAGATATTAGATTTGCTATATATTTACTCTAACATCTTTATTATATAGCAGCTTTTCAGAAGAGACATATGAAGATCAGTTATTAATACTCTTACATGCCTGCTCACAATGTTTTGACAGTGCTATAGAATAGCTTCCTGTCTTGAATAATATAGAAATATTCCTACACTATAATGGATATTAGTAAGCAGCTACTGATCCTCTGGATCATGGTGTGTGCCTAAGAGGTCTAGTCAGGTGCCTGATGAATCTGCTTTCATAAAATTCTGAGACTGTCAAACCAAGACTTTCAACACATACACCCAGGCAAGAGCATGGAGAAGTGGACACTGCCCAAGACCTACCATCCCCATTTTAGGCCACTATAACAGAATCCAAAGGCCAGACTGAGTCCAGATGTTTAGTGCCTCAATCGTTGTAGCTTCTTCCAGAGAGCAACAGATAAGAACTACTGCTGACTGCCTAATGCCCGAGTGAGGGTGCATTTGTGTCAGGGTGTTGCCCCTTAGCCTTTTGCCAACTAAGGAGTATCCACAAGGCAGCAAGGGCTAGGGTTTTGAAGCACCCAATGCTCACCTTACTCTGGAGGTTGCATCATTGTAGTATTTTACAGAAACTACCCCACCACAAGTAGCCCCATCATGTTGCCACCAGGCCATCCAGTTGGATGCAATTTACAGTCATATCCAGAACCAAATGGGTATTAGTGTATTAGGATTATTACCCCCACTTTAGGAAAGTCCATGTATCCTGCAGGAACATGTTGATGGAATGTACCAGAAGGAGTTACAATCCCTGTACTATCTCTTTCCATTGCTTGATGTGAAAACACACCCGGATCAGACATTGGCCTGTGGATCATATGACTTCCCATTCCACTGTGACACCAGTCTACTTTATCTAGAAAAGAAACAGACATAGCAATCAATCAATGATTATGTAATTATTAATAAACTTGCCTGCGGATCCAGATTAGTATCTTTAGCACTAAATCATTTCCACAAAAGAAGTGTTCCTCACCTTCCAGTAACACTGACCACAGATTACATACACTCTTGATGTTTAAGGGGTATTTGCACCATGCACAGAATCTATGTGGGCATTCACTCCAAGAACAAATCCCATTTAATGAAGAAAGATGCCAAATTATTATTTATGAATTGCAAAAACATTTCTCGATCATTTCTCTTTAAATTGCTACTGAATGGTCTGCCCTTAGAGGTCCTGTGCTAAGGGGTTGAGGATTACAGTTTCCTAGAACTCAGCTCTGAAGGATGAGAGCTGTGAAGGACAGACTGTAAAGTCAAAACAGAGGGTGTTTTTCCCCCAAAACATCTCCTGTAGTGCCTGAACACCAGGTGGCAAATTCTCTCAGTGCTAATATGAAGATGACATGTTGCCACAGGTCCCTAGAAAAATATCACATGTCAATAACTCAACATGTACCACCTGGACAATTCCAGGCAGTGCGTACATAGTGCTTTTAAACAGACTGGATTCCTTTTTAGAAGACCTCTTTAGTTAAACAAATTACCAAGCTCAATACAGGTGGTGAATCGGATAAAACTGAAAGCTATACAGGAGGTCAGGGCAAAGTCTAGAGAAAGCAAAAATAAGAAAGATGCACAATCGTCTTCAGAGGAATCTACTACTTCATCCTCAACAGATGACAAATTTCCCTAGTCCCTGTGGTAGCCATCCACTTTGTTATCTGTGGTTTTGTCTAACAGTAAGTTTGACAACTAAAGTTCTAAGCAATGGAGCTTCATAATCAAAAAGTTCTCTGCTATATCTGTAGGACAACTTTAAGGTATCAGAGCAGAAACTTATGCTTTCTCTACTGTATAAGTGGTTTTGGAATAAGCAAATTAACACAAAAGAGCCAATTTATGCAGTCTTTCAGTTTCAAAGCAGTTATTGATAAAAGCAAAATGATTACAATGAATTACTTGAGTAAAAATGTCCGTTGGATACAGCATTATACCTTGATTGCCACCTATCCCTTCAAAGGACCAGATGCCACTATGTCCCACTGGCGTGGCTAAATTGCTCCCAATAACAGATGGTGTAGAAGTTCCAGTTTGTCTAATACGTGCAGACCGTTCAGTTCCAATTGGAACAGGAACCTTTCTGTCCTGAGACACATTGCTGTTTTTTTCTGACCCCAAAGACACTGCTGAAGGGGAAGGAGATGGTGCTCTCACACCAGATGGTACTGATTGGGCAGGAGATTCTATAGAACAGAGAAAAAGGGTATTAATGTACATGAGTATTTAAAATCTTTGGTAGAACTAAGAAGTTTGAAATCATCAATGAATTTTCCATTGAAATAGTTCATCTATACATACCTCTATTAATTGTAACCCCCCAACCCTCCCCGCATCCTAACAAATAATTGCACCCAAACCATTCACTTCAAAATAGTTCAGACCATTACCATCTATTGATCATTTGGAGGTTATGTAAACAATTTTAAAAAATCATTTTTAATTCTAGGCTCAATGTAATTGATCGCAAAGACTGCCTAATATGACAACTCTCTTGTATCCAAGATTAAAAGGACTTAAAAGTAAAAGATTAGAAGCAATTAAAAGGACTCTATTCAAGAACATGGCTGAAATAAAATGATGGGGTTCTTCACAAAACACCCGCACATCATTTATCTTTGGGTTTTAGTCCTTAATATTGTCAGTAAATTAAATTTTAACATTTATCCTTGAGTAATGGATAAGGAATAAGTTATATTTATTCAAACAGCTTAAAATGTGTTTTCTGCCATAATACATGATGGCTGTGGCACGGTAAAAACTGAGGAAGTCAATTATAGATGAAAATACCAGAACTGTGCATAACGCATTTGCTCAACAAATATTTAGTGGTTCATTATTTTAAAAAGGTTCTGAAAACCTAATTCATCACAAATGCAGCCTGTCATTTAGACTTAAGTAAGACTTTCCTGTATGACTTAATCTTCTAAATGTAAACAAAGTGTAGCAAACAAATCCTATGACCCTAGATGACTTCCTGCCCTTTGGGCGGGGGGCTGGACTTGATGATCTTCCGAGGTCCCTTCCAGCCCTCATATCTATGAAATCTATAAAAAACACCGAAAACACTTAAAACGACAACAAAGCTGAATGAACTCCAAAGACTTACTGAACAACCTTCACTTCTCAGAAAATACTGCAAATAGAGCAAAATCTGTGACAGTGTGACGAACACCCACCCAGCCTCATCTTTAACTAATATGCTGCTGTTGAGATACAACCACTGAAACAAATTTTTTCCAGAAATTTCTTCTAGAAAACTGCTTTGAAAGATCCATCCTATATTACTCATAGACATTATAAACAATAAAAACCACCTATCAGAAAATTTTAGCAAACCTATCAACTTAATTATTAGGATGGTACCTATAATTGGTAGAAAAATATGACCTTTCTGCTTTTACAATAATTTCACACCCATGTCCTACTAAGAACTCACCATTTGATGCTGATGAGCATGGAGGTAATAAACTAAGTGGGGAAAAGTGTTGCCTGTTAAAATTAGCAGCTGCAGGTGCTCCTCCCAGGGGTGTTCCAGGTGCATATATTTGACCTCCTGAAAGGTTGGAGGCAAAGTTACCCAAGTGTGTAGAAGAGGGCGTTACAGAAGCATAAGGTGAATCCATACTGACAATACCTATTGAAGAAATTGGAAAAAGTCAGTCCTTCATTGGAAAAGGATTCTATCCAATGCCTGGATAAGGAGGAGATTGGGACAAGAGGACACCATAAACATAAGAATCAATTTGTGCCCTTCCTCCTTGTCTAACCAGACAAGTCTCTTCAGCTGGTTTCTTATGTCACGTGAATATAAACAGGACAGCAAGAAAAGAACTATACAGTGCGAGTCTGGGAGGTGCGTGGGGAGTGGAGCAACAAACTGAGTCAGCACGAGCAGTAAGGGGGGCTCATGGCAGTGGTCTCTCCACTAGGCTCCCAGTGCCCAGAAGTGAGCAGACAGAGAAGCATGGAAAAAGCTCTTGCCCGCTTCTCACTCTGGAAACTCCAGAGTGAGAAACAGGCAAGAGGGCTGCTCCATCTACTCAGCTCTGGGCAACAGAAGCCAAGAGCAGGGAGCAACAGCAACGCCAAACTTCCTGACCACTGCTTCTCATGATGGGGCCTGGGTGTGAGAGGGGCTGGCAGGGAGCAGCTGGTAGCTCCACTCTTGCTGGTTCCTGGAAGTCAGGTTATTTTTCTTTCAGAGCAGCCATTGTTACTCTGGAACATCTGAACGTGTGGTTTCTATCCAGCAGTTGCACTTAAAGGTTATGCTTGCTTTTTTAAATGCAAAACTAACCTAGAAAATTGAAGTTTAACTAAATATAACAACTAGGATCAATAATCTTCAGTCATTTTTCTTGATCTCTTGTTTGGGATTTGAAAAGCACAATATTATAGTACTGTAGGCTCCAATTGGCCTGGAAAGCTGTGACTGTGTTCAATATTCTCAAAACTGTATTTCTCTACTCACCTTTTTATTAAGAGAATACTAATTTGTTCTGCAATCAACATTAAAGAGATGGCAACCAAAAATGCATTTTCCTGTCACCTTGCAGAACATTACTCAAGATGAAATGGCTCCAGCTTTGCCATTCCAAGTAGTCTATTATCCTTTCTGTGGAAGTTTATGCAAAAAATATACAAGACCATTGATTTTGAAGAAGCTATGTTTGCTTTTCTTCATCCAGCAAAGCTCTAGGCATGTATTTATCTAGACACATATCTATCTACCCCAGTTTTTATCTTCTAGACTTTCACAACTGGAAACAACTGAAATAAAGCTTATTTTAGTTGTTTTTGCATAGCTACTGATGTATGTGAAACAAAAATAGTCAGGAGTATTTGAATATTTATAATGCTGTTTTAAACAGTTTTAAAACAGACTTTTCTTGTACATTAATATAATACTGTCTTCCAGATTCTGGAATTGCAGAGCTTCAAAATGTCTATGGCTAGCTCTACCAAGATATATTTGCGACTAACCAGTGATATCTTAGTCTCGCTACTGGTATTTAAAAACTTCTGGCTGCTGCTGAAACTTGCTTTAAATATGTGGATTTCACTTTGCTATTCGTAGGAGAGCTATAGACAGCAAAAGAGATTAGAAGACAAGAGCAAGATAGCAACACCTGCACTCCCTCATAAGTGGACACCAGCTTGTTCAATAAGAGGTATATTAGCAGAAACTTTTTCAGACAGTAGCAAGAAGGCTGAGCAATGGAGAATGGTAGCTAGAAGATCTCAAGCAAGATTTAGAACCAGTACCTTGACAGATATCCCAGCAGCTTCCCCTTTTTCAGGAGTTGGGAGGCATAGGCTTTTTATATGGATTTGTCCCTAAATCTGATTCACAAGTTTCCCTCAACCTTTGCATACACATTAGAACAGGGGTGGGCAAAATGACAGATCCAGCCTGCAGCCAGACTCCATTTTCCAGCAGCCCCAGTTCCTTCTGACTGCCGCTGCTAGACCCAGCCCTGCTGCTTGAGTGCTCCAGCCATCAACCCTGCACCCACCACCAGGGGTGGGACCTGCACAGGGAGGGTGTGCAGCTAGGCAGCTGAGATGGGGCCACAGCCTGCAGTAAGATGGATAGGTGGGACCAAGGAGACTCTGGCGTTTGGGGTGGTGATAGTGCAAGGCCAGGGCAGAGCTGCAATCCACTGCCTGCATGCCCCTGCAACAGGCATAGGTCCTGGGGGCAGGGGATTACAGGGAGTTGATCCCTCTGTCCCAGCCCCATGCTGCCACTGTCCCAAGACACCAGCCTCTGCCCCAGATGCAGCTCCCAGCCAGTCTCTATGAAAACCCAGGATCTTGGGACAGTGACAGCGCAGGGCCGGGGCCAGCCGCGATGTATTCCCTGCATGCTCTTGCCCGCAAAACTGTGGCTCTCCCACGCTGTCATGGCTCTGCGATCCCAGGGTCTCCACAAAGACTGGCGGGGAACTGCACGGGCAGGGCACGTGGCTAAGCTGGGGTCAGTGACAAAACAGAGCCAAGGCCGGGGCAGAGCTGCAATCCACTCCCTGCGTGCCCCAGCCCACAGAACATGCACTCGTTGCAAGGGTGTGCGAGCAATGGATTGTGGCTCTGGCCCAGCCCCACATCATCACCACTGGAGTACACTGGGGTCTCCCCGGCCCCGCCCACCTGCCTCGCTCCCAGCTGCAGCCCCATCCTGGCTGCATGCCCGGCCCGTGTGGGTCCTACCCTGGTGGTGGGTGTGAGGTGGACGGGCTGAGGTTCCAGGCAGGGAGAGGGTCCAACAGCGGCAGCCCAAAGGAACCGCCACTGCTAGGATACGGAGTCTGCTGCAAGCCCAATCTGGCCTGTGGGCTGTATTTTGCCAATCCCTGCATCAGAGCAATAAAACAGTAAAATGGACTACTCAGAGAAGTTATGGAATATCTGTCACTGGAGGTGTTACAAAGCAGGTTGAATAAGCATTGGTGAGGGATGATGTACAAACAGCATTCCTGCATTTATACAGGGGGTCTGATCAGATGATGCTCAAGGGCCCTTCACAGATTAAATGATTCTATGCTTTGCTGGTAAGACTTCTCTCTCTAACCAGCTGGTTCCTGTTAATATTTTCAAAATCTCTGACAGCAAAGAACTTAAAAGTTGCAAATACTAACCCAAATCTAATTACTCAACTGAGAGCTAAACTTTAAGAAAAGCCTGAAAGTTGGGAATAATATTTTGGATGTCTATGAGGTATTAATGTAACAGCGCAGATCAACAGTATTCTACCAGAGATAATATTGTACAGATTTTTAGGAAAGCAGTTATGTTAAAGGTTTCCTCAAACCTATGCTTGAACACAATATATTGTAAATACTGCTGAATGCAATTTGTAATTGGGATCCTCTGAGCTCTGTGGTAGGATCAACTTCAAATTTCTAGGACTCCTCAATTCTACTACAGTATTATATGTATTTTTAAGACACGGCTGTCCAACTTCTTAGCAGCCTGGGGCTGTATGCCCTACCCATGGGGGCTGCCCCTTCACAGGCCCCTTGGGCACTCCCCTCTCCTGCATCCCCACCTTCACCTACCTGGGTGGGGCTCCTCTGCTGCACCATACAGACACCCCATGTCAAAGGTTTCCTCAGCACTGTAGGCTGTGCCACACAACTCTGACCAGCCCTCAGGGGTGCCCTCTGGGGAGCCCAGAGCCTGTGGTGGTGGGGAGTGGCAGCCAGGTAGGAGATCAGTAGACAAACGCTCATCGCTTTTGGGCCAAACAGGGCCTACCAGTTTGACAGCCCTTCTCTGAGAAATACTCAGAAGGCTGAAAGGGACCTCAGAAGATCATTGAGTCCAGCCCCCTGCCCCAGGGGCAAGCAGTCAGCTAAGGTTAAAGGATCCCAGCAAGTTAGGTGTCCAAATGTTTCTTAAAAGAGTCCAGATTAGGTGCTTGCACTATCTCTGGATGCAGTCTATTCTAGGCCTTGGGGGCTCCGACAGTAGAGAAGTTTTTCTTTACGTCCAGCCTAAAACGGTGGACATAAGGAAATACAATAATAGTTTTGTTGGGTTTTTTTAAACCTCTCTCAGAGGCACTGGATGTTGGCTTCAGCCAGATCTGGGGATTTTGACAGGGGTGTACCAATGCTCCTGCTGGGACTTACACCCACAGATTCATGGCTAGAGGGTCTTGCCCCTCGCCATATCTGGGGTCAGGAAGGAATTTTACCTCCAACTGGTATGAACTGTGGGAGGTTTTGTGTGTTGTCTTGGAGGTGGGGCATGGTCTTCTTCCTGAAATCTTTCGAGTATATATTAACAGCCTTTACAGCAGCAGGATATTGGCAGCTATTGTCCTCTTGCTTAACCTGTGGCAGGTTAATGTGTTATGTCTTGTGTCGTGTCACGGTTGACTGTGCAGTACTGCTAAGATATTGGACAATGGATTTGTATAGGATGGTTTGAATAGAGATAATCGTGCCTCAGGCAGGAGACTGGACTAAAAAACTTCTGGAGGTTCCTTCCAGCCATAGTTTTCTATGATAAAGCTTTTCAAAAATAGATTATTTCTGACACACTTTCTTGTTGTGTTCTGTCCAGATAGACTACTCCGCAAACTGTGGCTGCTGCCAACATTACTTTCAAGAACTGGCTCAGAGCATCCTTCCACCACTATTATACATACAAAGGCAGGGAGCTTATAAAAGGCTTCTGCAGCTATGCTATTCCTACATTGTTGAAATGAGAAACTTAAGACTTCCCTCCTTCTGGCTGTGAGCTAGGCTCAACTGCAGCCCCCCTGCATGCTGCTACTAAGCTCCATGGAACAGTATCAAGGTCACTGCCCTGAAATTCAATTTAATTTGTATAAGGGAAATCTTGGAAAAGTTTACAAATCTCACAGCATTAAGTGCCCAGATTGATGTTGTCTAGGTAGCTCATAACTCTGGAGAACTGTTCTCTCATATTTGCTATTAACATAGGAAAATATCAATAGATCAGTTTGTTCCTGAGGATATTTTCAAAGTTATCTTCACAACCAAGAGGGCTAGATTTTTATTTTAAAATGAAAGCTGTGTTTCTGACACAACCATACAGCAAGGGACAAATTCTACAGCTATGGAGTACATGGGATTTTACTGATATAAATGCAACTCAGCTTTGTAAAAAAAACAAACAAAAAAACAGATACCCCCCACTTACATTAGCTGAATTACAAGGCTTAAATTTTTCCAGTCGTTTGAAGACTGAACCTTTCAAAAATTTAACAAACTGAAATTGACTGGTGCACTAGAATAGGTTGCAATGCAATAACATATAGTTTTTTTTCTTTCTTACTTTAAGTAGAAATGGGTAAAAACCATAAAACTGAATATTGGAAAAGAGCTGCTAAACTTTTCTTATTTGGGGCAAAACAAGACAAGCAAATGCCTTAACAGAAGGTCTCTACTACCTGTGTAAGAATAGAAAAAAAATGAATTCTAAATCCAACAACTTGCCTCAAATTCTGTGACAAGACTCCTGGCTTCTCTGCATTCATGCAGCAGATTGAAATTCTGCCAAAAATCAATTAAATTAAAAATAGAGATTAAGGTCGATTTAAATATTTTAAATTGGGCTTTCTTTACTCTGTTCCCTCTATTCTATAATTTTTCAATATGAAAGTTTATCATAAAATTATCAACAGTTAACCATCTAAATTGTTCTTGGATTTTACAGAGACAAGTTTTTTTTGGTGATACCTTTTACTGAATCAACTGTATAGCTGACAGAGTTGTTAGACAATGTTACAGATATTAACTGCTTTAATAAAAGTTATTACCAGAAAAACCCCTTGGCTTCTTGCATAGTTCCTGGACTATCACAGCTACAACACTCCAACCCTACTACAGTTTTGGATTTCACAGACAGGAACTTAAATAAAATATATAGAGCTGTTTTTACTTAGAGCTGTGGATCTTGCAGTCCCCTGGGAACTGCACACAGACTCAGCAAGGCAACTATGTATTCCAAAGGTGATGTGTGGGTTTGGGTTTCTTTTGGGGTTTTTTTTTTGGGTGGGGGGGGGTCATGGTAGGGAGGAAATAGCAGTGGATGGTTTTGGGAGGGCAAGGACTAGAAATATGCATGTTAAAAAAAATTAAACCTCAAACTTTAAAGCATAATTCCATTTCAAACAGATGGATTCTAAAACAGGCAAACTGTGGAATACATAGGTAATTTAGTATAAAAACTCAAGTAGAAAAGCTAGAAAACAGCAAGTGAAAGCATTCAGCTGCTACTTAACATTAGACTCCAAATGCAGTTCCATTCAAATACTCACCTGAGGGACTTGGAGCTGGCCTTTGTAGTGGTGGCCTAAAACCTGGGGCTTTGGAGGTATCAGACTGATGTAAAGGATCTGAATTTGGCAAAAATGAAGACTTTCCTGACAGAATGGATTCTGGTGTTGCTTGAGATGAAACTACAGATCCACCCCAAAAGCCATGAGCAGAAGTAGGACTGTTTTCAAACAGTGTGCTAAAGGGCCCAAATGGCAAGGTAGCACTGAAGTTGGTACCCATAGACTTGTTTGCTGGATGAGCTGAATTTTGAGAAGCACTTTGTGTACTTAAGGTAGAAGGAAGCTGCACTGAAGAAGGAACACTGTGGGGCCTTTTAATGTGATTTACATTGAGGACTGCAACAGAAGAACCTTGCACAGGAGCTGGATTCTTGTGAGTCGTATTTGTTCCATGGGCAGGTGGCCTGATAGCTGGGGTTTCCATTTTAGCTGCAGACTGAGTAGATCCCACTGATGTCTGAGGAAGGGGATAAGTCATTGGGGCATTTGTTGGACCTGCGACTGGGGCAGATGAACATGTTGCTGCTAAATTTGGAGGCATAGCCATTCTAAGATCTGATGTAGGAACCTGAGGCTGCTGTAGAGGAGGTCTTGCTTCTTGAGAAAGAGATCCTGGGGATTGCTGATGAGCAGGGTGCACTGACGAACTGCCAAGAGAATTAGTGCTTGGCTGCCTGCTGCTGGCTGAATTACTTGTTTCCACTGCTGGTGGACTACTCACATCCTGGTCAGAGGAAGATGTGCCCTTATTTGGAGATGCTGTTACACAATCTGAAGGACTGTTTCTAGAAACTCCTGCTGGCTGAGCTGGCGGTGAAGGGGATGATGGGGAAGATACAGGGTAGTGTTCTTTGGCAGTAGGAACAGGATATGTGGCATTTGTAGGTGCTGTGCTGTTGCTACTTGCTGTGGTTGTGACTGTGGTTGTGGTAGCATTGGATGTCTTCACAACCGTAACAAAAAGCTGCCTTCTCACTGAAGGTGAACTGGGACTGCCATTTGTAGACGAACCAGGCACAGTAGAAGCCACTGAACTTGTTGTAGCTGTTGGACTAGTAGTCAAAGAACCTGCTGAATTCACCTGAGAACCACTGCTGTTCTGACTGCTATGGCGAGGCACCATGTGAGGTTTAGGTGAGTTAGTAGCTCTTGCGGGGCTCAAAGGCCGAACAGGAAAAGGACCCCAAGTGGACTGAGCTGGTGGAAAAGTACCTCCGAAGTGGGTCATGGGCAACCGAGGGGGACGGATTTGCTGGAAAGTCTGAGCAGCAAGTAAAGCATGTGCAAACTGTGGAGGAGGGTATGCTAATGGCAGAGAGACTGGAAAACCAGGCCGTACATTATTCACTGGATTCTTGATGGTTTTGTGAGTGGACGCTGAAGAAATTGCAGGCACAGTGAGTACTGTGGCAGTTTGAGAAGTTGACGAAGCAGCTACAGTGGCAACTTTGATCCCCATTAGAGAACTGTTAGCAGCAGTAGTGGAGGCAGGTGTTGATGACCCTACTTTGGAGTTTGCTGCAGAACTTTTCAAACGATTCTTTGGAATAAGTTCATCAATTTCCTTATCTGGATCCTTTATCAGAGCATTGATCAACTGCGTTGCTTGTCTTGTTGATTCTGTGCCACCCCTACAAAAAAGAGTAAAGGGGAGGGAGGGGATACAGTTACTGATATTTTGCTCTGAACTTTTATGTTACATAACTCAGATGAATGGCCTAGAGCTAGATTCTGCCAACCTAGTACTGGTAAAAACCCAGCATGAAGTTTGGCATGCTCAGGGGAATTAGATGCCTGATTAGCTTCATGAATAAGCTAATGGCGAAAGCGATGTTATACGTACAAAAACATTACCTAGTCCACAACAACTGATTCACAGGTCTAGTACAGATGCCTTTACTTTTTGTCTTTAAAAAGAATACAGACGTGACTGCTTATTCCAGATTTTTCTATTTCAACCTTAAATAGCATGATAAGCATCAATTATGTTCATTGTTTTGGCTAAAATTTCTGCTCAGAAAGTCTTCAAGAAAAATGATTTATTAAATTACAGATCCCTCTTTAAAATGCACTCTATTCACTTTACAGAGAATGTTTTCAACTGCCAGATGACCATTTACCTTATTGTTATTATTCTGTCCCCAGTCTTGTCTTTTTGTTTGTCAATGTCTATATGTGCTCCTGTGAACTCCCGAATAGCATTAATGTTACATCCTCCTCTTCCAATCACTCTGGAAATTACAGTTGATGGAACAGAAACTTTTTTTGATCTGTACAAAAGGAAAGTATTACGTTAGTGAGACAGGATTCAATGGATCGAAATAGTGTGAGGATTGGCAAGAATGCAAGATAAATGCCAAGTAAGGATGTAAGAAGGGAAATTTATTCCTTCTACTGGTATGTTTCTTGCACACAAGTTATTTACCTTCTCACAACTTCCTTCCATCCTTCTTCCCTCTTCTGGCCACGTTTAGGACTAGCTATGGTTAATTTTCCATTTGGAGAAGAAAGAGGAGAAGGACCAGATTTCGTGTTGGTAGACAAGGAATTACTGGTGACTTCACTGATGACCTCAGACAGCCTTTGAGAAAAGGTAAGAAACATAAGCTACATTATTAATAAACAATTTCTTTAAGCTTATTTCAAAATGGAATTGACCATTTCTCTTTAGTCCTAGGGAACGAAATATGACACATTTCAACAAAAAAAAACCACACTGAAAATCGCAACTGCCCAGTAACGCAAGTACAAAAGCAACCACCCATTTCTTTATATACCTATATGAATAAGGATAAATAGTTTTCCAATATTTTAGTCAGATTATGTGGCTCAAACAATAAAAGATTTCCCTCCTTCCCAACACTGAAAATCCAGAAACAGGTTCACAGAATCTGAAGAAGTTGCAGAGCACCAAGCTATCCAAACCATTGCTGAAGAAGCCTACACAGATCAAGTACAGAGTGTGGATTCTTTCAATATGTCTGACTAATCAATAATACAGGGATGAACTCTATGTGCATGTGTGCTACTGGCACTTTGAATTCTCTCTCTAATCTGAAAATATCCAAAGGTTCACTTCAGACTTTTAAAGTATTAAAAGTAATATCCACTAGATTATATACCACCTGAAACACAGCAGTCTTCTACTTAAAACTCGGACTATATTTTTTGCCTTCCATCATCTTCCCCAGAGGAACCTACACTGCTGTTTAGTTCCCACTGCCACAGGATGTTGATTATACCAATTCTAGTTTCTTTTAAAAACAGGCATCACAAGAAGAGTATTTTAAGCTGAAGTATAGCACTACTCTTTTATAGTTTGAGTTTAAAAAAAATTACACAATATGAAGAGACCAGCTAGAAAAGAATGAGGCAGAAGGGAAAAGCAAAAATAATAGTCCAAAAGGCACAGGGCACAACGGAGATGTAATAAGAACAGTGACTGAACTAATGGAAATGCTTATCTCCAAGTTCATATGTAGCAACACAATCCTCTAGTTACAGAGTTGTAACTCATGACATTTATCCGCAGAATATATTGTTTTAATGTAAAAAAATGGACTCTATATATTTATGAAGACTTGTGGTACAGGTGATATCTTTTATAAGTAACTAGATTTTTTCCAAAAAAATCTTTAATGGCAAGCTTTCGGCCACAAACAACCTTCAGCAGGCATAGGAGAAAAGATTGTAAAATTAGACCCGGGAGAACTTTTACAATCTTTTTTCTATGCCTGATGAAGAGTGTTTGTGCCCCAAAGTTTGCAATTAAAACATTTTTTTTCACAAAAATTTGTTGGTCTAATAAAAGATATCACCTCTATCACAAGTCCTGATTGCTTTTGCCACTAGAGCAATACAACTACAACCCAGATACCCGACACATGAAAGATATAAAATTGTAGCCGATTTTTAAAATGAAATCATCGTAATTTTACAAAGCAGCAGCAAGTTTGACCACCTGAAACTTGAGATCCTGCTGCTGCCCTTGTTCAAGCCATAGTCACAGAGCTTCACCACAGAGCTCAGAAATACCTCACCACATAAGAAACACCTACCCATATCATTCCATCTATTTACTCCTCTGTGAAATACAAAAACACCATAACCAGAAGGACATATGACTATATCCTGCTTACCACCAACCAACTTCAAGGTAAACAAACTATTCCAACTTTTCTCTGAGCCTAATCTGCCTATAAAATTAACTGTTCCAAACAGGTGATTTTACCACATCTTCAACTCTCCTATGAAATATGAAGTTTCATTTCTACCCAAAAGAACTTTTACAATCCTTTATCGTATGCCTGACGATGGGTGTTTGTGCCCAAAAGCTTGCAATTAAAGAATTTTTTTTTGCAAGAATCTGGTTGGTCTAATAAAAGATATTGCCTCTACCATGAGTCCATATATTTATGGCACTTAATGGAAAAGCAAGGACTTGAATGCTTCTGATCTATTTTCTGATTAGCCAGGTTCTAAAAAGAGCAATAAAACAAAGTGGTCACGGTCTTAATTAGACCTTCCTGCCCAAAATTACTTTCATTTTACACTTGGAGTTGTAATAAGTAGTCACAGTAACTTACTTTATTGATGATTTGCCAGAAGCAGCTTTCCTTTCATCCTTTGGAAAAGTGACAAGTACTGATGGTTGTTTCTTGTTCTGAGGGTTTGCAATGGCTGTGGAAGAATGATTGTCACTTTTGTGGCTGCTGTTACTATTGCTGCTTTCATCACTACAGCTGGAAATCCTCATGTTATCACTATCGCCACTTTCGCTGGTACTGCTACTCTTCGACTCACCATTTACTTTTTCAGGTTGACTATAGGAGATTGGGAGTTGATCATCAAATAAAATCTGCACGTTATCTGGGGTAATCTTGTTTTTCCTGTTTTTCCTCTTTGTACTTGTTGTGGTGATCGTGTTATTCCTTTTTCCATGGGAGCCTGCTAATGTTGTCCAAGTTGCAGATATACCAATGGTGGTTGTAGTCGTGGCACTTGGAGGCTCCATTGGAACCTCAGGCTCATCTGATGGGGAATCAAAAGACATTGCATCAGCATAAGGAAATAGCACTTGTGGGTTATTCAAGTTTGGTTTTAAAGTTATGCCTAACAAATCTGGCAACTTCCTATTACGCTTAACAGTTTGGAATGATACTCATGAGATCATGTAATGAACAAGTAACTGATACACAGCTTCCATTAAAAAGGAAAAGCAAAAATAACCAAACAAAAAAAGGAAAAACCATTATAATACCACTACATAAATCAGTGGTATGCCCTCAACAGAAATACTTTATTATTCTATTCAGACTTTTTTGGGATAGCAGAATAAGGGGGCATTTGAAGATTACAAGCAGCAGCAAATTCAATTCTGATAAAAAGATTTTTTTCAATACAACACACAATTGGTATGTAACCTCTTTACCACATGGTATCAGAAGCTAAATTTTAAAAAGAAATAAGATCATTTTGGAAAGGCTGAAAATTCAAGCTTTCCTGACTTGGGGAAGCAAGTGAAATGGGTGAGCAGGAGAACAGCCTTGGGGACTAATTACCCCACAGCTGCCACTGAAACAGTTGGTAATGGCTAGGGATGTAAATATTGTTTAAAAATCAACTGTTTAACCTCCTCTAATTATATCAGTCCTGCAGAAGAGGGGCAGGGCAGTGCAGGGAGCTGGGGCTGAGGGTGATAGCGATATGTGAAATTGTGACGAATTCCGCCGCCAATCAGGAACGACAAAAGCCACTGGCTGCAGCAGGTTCCACAAGGTGACTGTGGGAGTGGGCAGGCAGCGATGCCAGCAGTAAAACTACAGGGGCATGGGGTCTGGCACGGTTCCTGGCTTGGGGCTGCCTCCTGTTGGGGGAACAGCTCCAGCAGAGCCTGCCTGGGAGGTGGCGTGGATCTGCGCTGCAGCATTGCGCAGCTGCTGCAGCAGGGAGGTGGAAATAACTAATGGTTTCCTGGGGGAGCAGAGCCAGGCAAAGTTATGCGACAGACCTGGCAGGGCTTAAGTATAAGTGAGCTCAGCAGTGCAGCTGCCATCATGTGCTACAGGGGCAGGCTGCATAGAGCCAGGTGCCGGCCCCCCCCAGCACCCACATAGACTCCCACCTGCCAGGACTGCCGTGCCATGCCCAGGTGGTGCCTCCAGCCTACAGGCGCCAGTTGCCCCAAACACTGCCTCCCTCCCACCTGCTTACCCAGCAGCTGCAGCTTGGCAAGAAGTCGCAGCAGCTCTCCCAGCCCGGAGGCATGTTATGGACAGAAGTGCCACACAGAATTGTGCCTGAGGAATCCACCAGTGGGCTGAGCACCCTCTACTAGGAGCCATGGCTCCCTTTGCCATTCAGATGCAACCATGCAAGTGCCATGCTCCTCTTGCTTGGCTAAGGGCTTGCCCCACTGCCAAGGCTCCTAGCAGAGGGTGCTCAGCCCACAGGTGGATGCCTCAGGCAGGATCCTGTGTGGTACACGTGTCCTGCATGGCAGGTAGGAGTGAGGTACTGTAGGGGCAACAGGTGCCTGTGGGCCAAAGGCACCACACCTGGGCGTGGCACAGCTGTCCTGACAGATGGAAACCCCTGTGGGGGGAGGGGAGCACCTGGCTCTGTGAATCCCACCCCTGCAGCATCTAACAACAGCTCCGCTACTTCACTCGCTCCTACTTAACACCTGTTGGCTCATGGTGCAACTTTGCCCAGCTCCGCTCCCCCAGACAGCTGCTAGTTACCACCCCGCTGCAGCAGCTGTGTGATGCTGCAGCCTGGATCTGTGCTGCCTCCCAGACAGCCCCTGTCAAAGCCACTCCCCCAAGAGTGGGCAGCACCAAGTCAGGAGGTAAACAGTAAACATTAAATGATATGAATATAATTACTGTTTAACTTTTTACATCCCTATTATGGCTGTGCACACCACTTACCTGATGCAATATGACAAGCCATATGTTTGAGAAGAATTTTAAAAAAATGTAGATAAGAGCCATCTTATCTACACTTCTTTTGGAAGTTTATATCAAATGTTTTGGCAGAAAATTCTCAGTCATGGAAACTAATGGGAGAAGACAATCTATAAGACGCAACATGACAAATACCTTCAGCTTTCAGCTTTTCCTTCTCTTGAGCGGCTTGTAGTTCAAAGTTTTCTTTGTTTTTTGCTTCAATTTCTTCCAGCTTTCTTCTTTGTTCTTCCTTTTTTTTTCTCCTTTTCTCCTTTCTTTTTTCTCTTTTGGCAGCCAAAGCCAGCCTCCTGCTTTCTTCCCTTAACTGGAAGTCAAGAACACGAAGCAGTGAGACACTGATAAAGAAAAATTACACACATCTACACAGAGGCCAGATCAATGCTTAAGGTTTATTACTTTCTTATAAACATCTATTTTCAATGGCGAAACCAAAGCCTTTACATCTTCTCCACTCTAATTGGCACAGTTGATTTCCTGAATGCTTAACACCTCCTTAAACTGCAGAAATTCCACTGATGCTAAATGAAACACTGCATATGTAAAAGAGATAAGACAGTGAGCAGTGAGGAAGGAAAAAGAAAATTTTGCTCTATGAGTGGTCTCCAACCTTTTTAAGTACAAGATCACTTCTTGACTTAAAGTCCAACCCAGGATCTACCGTGCACTGCTGCCACTCCCCCGCTTCCCCAGCAGGTCAGTCTGTGGGGGGCCAAGATCGAGGCAAAGGGGAAAAAAATTATTTGGGGGGAAGAACGCAGCCACCCACAGCAGGTAAGTTTGTCGGGGAAGGGGTGGGGTGGTGGGGGGCTAGATTGAGGCCCCAAAGGTAAGGGAGGGAGTGGGGCACAGACAGGAGCAGGGACTGGGGTGAGTGGGGCCCCAACACAGCTGGTTGGACAAGCAGAGGCCCAGTGGGCACATGTCCCCCTATGGGTGACTGGTGCCTCCTGGCTCTGGGGGGGACACCAGTGGCTGATTGTTGATGGAGTGGGCGGGGTTACCCAGCAGTCAATCGCCAACCCTGAAAGTAGCAGCGGCAAACCAGAACTGCCGCTGGCAAAACCAGAAGCACCACCAGCACTTCTCGGGGGGGGGAGGGAGGGGGCACTGGCTGGCACTCCCCACTCCCTGGCTGGCAGGGGCCAAATTACACGTCACCTATATGCCCCCTAGTTTGTGCATGGGGTGGAGGTGGCTGCTGCCGAGCACTGGGCTTTAAACCTTGCTGCACCAAGAGCCACACGATGCCATATGCATCCCACAGCCAGTGCACAGGGGGTGAGGGGCAGCTGCAGCAGGGAACAAAGCAGAGTGGCAGCCTGCTCCACCCCGCACACAGATTGGGGGGGGGGGGCATGTGCTAGCCCTGGCCCCACTCATCCCAGTCCCTATTCCTGGCTGTGCCCTGCTCCCTCACTCACCGCTGGGGCCTCAATCTGTGCCCCCAACCCCAGGGTGGTGAGGACGCAGGACAGAGCCGCAAGTGGCTTGTCCAGGAGGCGCCCAGCGCGGGGTGGCGGGGGCAGCTCCCACTGCTGCATGCATCCCAGAGGAGCATGGGGGCCGTGTGCCTGGGATTTGTGTGCGGGGGAGGGTGGGCTGCTGCTGCGTGCTGGAGGCTGCACCAGGTTCTTCCTGGGGGGGGGGGGGGGGGGGGAATTGGACCACGTTGCAATTGGGGCAGGTGGCAGTGGCGTTGGGGAGGGGGGGTTTGGGGGGGCTATGGTGAATTCTCAGGTGGTTGCAGCCCCCACCCCATAGTCCCCTCCCAGCACTGCTGTGAAGAGCCCAGTGCCATCCCAGCCACAGCCTGCAGAGGCAGCCCACCCCACCTCACGTACAGATCCATGGGTATGCACCCCCCTGCCTTCCCAGGGTGCATGCCCCCATCCCCCATGCCTGCTGGATGAGCCGTTTGCGATTACGTCCCATGCCCCACCCCCTACCCCAGTTGTACAGTGCCTGCCCCTGCCCCACTCCCTCCCTCACCACTGATGCAGCCGCCTGGGCTGCCCCACATTTTGGGGGGGGGGGCACGTGCCCCCCCAATCTGTGTCGGGGGGGGGGAAGCAGTGGCTGATACGTACTGAGTTTTGTGCCCTGAGCCCTGCTGCAGCTGGCCTGGGAGCAGCCTGATGCCATGTGCATCCCACCATTGTGCAGATCCTTGCCCCCTGCCCACCTGGTGGCAAAATGCACCATTGGGCCCCAGCTCGGCCAGGTGCATGTGCACCCCAGGCCTTCACCGGGGTGCACATGGTGGCCAGTACCCCCAGCATGTGCCCCTGAACAAGCTGAGTCCCAGCACCTGGACACACGTAGCATCAGGCCATTCCTGAGCCAGATGCAGTGGGGCTCAAGGCGTAGTGCATAGCAGCAACTGCCTCCACCCCACACAGGTTGAGGGGGCACATACCCTCTGGGCCTCCGCCAGGATGCGAATAGCACTTTATCATCCCAGCACTCAAAAAGTTAAGGAACAGATCCTTCAAGGAATCTGTTTCTAAGCACTTGGAAGAGAAGGTGATTAAGAACAGTCAGCATGGATTCACCAACGGCAAGTCATGCCTGACCAACCTGACTGCCTTCTATGATGAAATGACTGTAGATGCAGGGAGACCAGTGGATGTGGTGTGCCTTTGATTTTAGCAAGGCTTTTGCTACAGTCAGTCCTGGGACCCATTTTGTTCAATATCTTCATCAATGACCTGGAAGATGGGATGGAGTGAACCCTAAGCGAGTTTGTGGATGACACCAAGATGGGTGGAGCAGTAGATATGCTGGAGGAGGATAGGGTTAGGATTCAAAGTAACCTAGACAAGTTAGAGGACTGGAGCAAAAGAAATTTTGTGGGGCATGTTACCACGAGCGCACATGTGCACAGGTGCAAGTTCCTTGTAGGACAAATAGCAGTGGCACATATTTGCAGGGTGTTGGATTAGATGACCTCCTGAAGTCCCTTCCATCCCTAATTTTCTATGATTCTATATCTGCACAACAGCAAGTGCACACTTTTCAATGAGTTCAATCTGTAGGAACCAGACTTCTGTGGATTATGTAAATAAATTGTTTCTTGGTATGAACTTTTCTTGAAAGGTTTCTTTTAATAGAGTATAAAAGAAAACTTATTTCAGCAAATACTGACTGGTTTATAAATAGATGCTACATGCAAAAAGTATCAATTTAAAACTGCATTCTTTTATATTTGCAGAGATCATTTTAGAATGCTAAACAAACAAAAAAAAAGCAGCAGCAGACAGGCACAAAGTTATATTAGACAGTCCAAACCCGAAGAAAATATAATTCAATTTCTAGTCATCCACAGGGTGAATATACAATGTCTAAACCAGTGGTTCAATGTTTCTGGACTCAACAAACCCCTTGCTAAAATTAAGGCACCTCTCAGGAAATGCCAGCTCTTAACGTTTCTATTACATACAACTCAGAAGGGAGCACAACACATTGGAATGTTTTTACCGCAATGGCTTCCTGTTTGAAATCTCTGGGTTTTATTTCATGAATCATATTCATACACCTAACAGTACATTGCATGGCAACCCCAAGCACCCTTGGAAGGATCTCAAGGTACTCTAGAGTACCATGGCACCCTGGTTGAAAAATCACTGATCTAAAATCACTGGTTCCCTTCTTAGGGTGGATAGGGGCAGGTCATTTCATGCAGCAAAATTTTCCACTGGATTTTTCTTTTTTAAATTATTTTCAGGCCCAAGTCCTGAATAAATTCCCATGCTGGTGGTTAAGGTATTTAGCACTTCAGATGATGGGTGATTTCTTACCTTCTCCAAATCCAGTTCCTCTAAAAGAATGCTTGCATTTTTGTTTGCTTCAGCAGCCTGTCTATCTTTGGCTTGTACAATTGATTCCATACAGAGGTGGCATTTCTTCAGCATCTCCTACAACAATCAAGTAAAACAGTCTTCTGTCTGAAGAAATAAAGCCAATTCTTGCCATTGTTCACAAATACACACTTTCAAAAGGGATTTACAGCCCATTCGAGAGCTTGTACAAATTAATGTTTTTTTAGAAAGAAACACACATTAATGGTTTTTACATCTGAGGAAGTTTTAAAAATACACATATTTTGTGCCAATGTATTAGTCTTTGTACAGTCTATATACTGAGAAATCAGCATAATCTCCTACAATATAAGCAACAAGTGGTGCATACTGAAAATAAGTATTTTATGTTAGATGAAGGGCAGTTTGGTTATTCATAATACCATATTAAGAAAGAAATGGACTAACATCTATCTCAATTTTGAACTTAATTCTTGAGAGAAAAAAGTCTTATGGGTCAGCTAAGCTATCTGTTTTCACTGAAAACTGGTCAGCAAGATTTTCCACACTATTCATGTTTCTGTCTTATTCCACACTGACTACCAGAATGTCTGAAAGAGCCGTTTTCATTTTAACGTCTGCCTGCTCTATCAGTAGCTTCTCTGCAGAGGCTACGAAAAGTGACAGTATGAATGATGAGTGTAGATTGTTCCTTCCCTTACAGAACTTTCACAGACATTGGACCAAGGCCATGGAACTAAATTTGTAATGCTCGCAACAAAATTCTAAGTTCTTTCTCAACTTACAACTTTCTATTGGCCAGTTACTCTTGTGCCCACCACTTCCTTCTTACAAACATTTATTCTATAGAATCACAGGATCATAGTAAAGTAGGACTGGAAGGGACCTTATGAGGTCATCTAGTCCAGCCTCCTGCTTAAGGCAGAATCATCCTTGGCTAAACTATAAATTGTAAGAGACCCATAAATCAGGGATGAGAGAACTAGTGCCCTAGTCATTTGAACAGAGAGAAGACAGTGTCTCCTCCACCAATTCTACATCAGGGACATCAGACAGGACAAAATGTTTGATTCAAGATGGTATAGGTAGAAAAGAGATGGCAACTATTAAACAAAGATGGGCAGAAAAGTAGATATTGAAATTCTAAGCAAATACTAGTCCTGTGAGAATACAGAAATATTCGATTCAGATTTGGCCAATGTGGAGGACAGTGATTTGAATCACTGTCTCCATTTGATTCGACCAAATCAGAAACAGCAATTAGGCACTATTTCAGATCCGATAGGGAGAGGCAGGCACAGCCAGGCGGCTGCTCCTCTGGCTGTGCCTGCCTGCCTCTCCCCAGTTGGGGGGAGAAGCGAGAGAAGCCTCCATGGCTTCCTTGCCCAGCCCCATCCCCTGCCCGGTAGAGCCTCCTGGCATTAAAAAAAGCCCTGAGTTCACTGCCTGCAGCAGGGGTTATGGGGGCTCTGGGCCTCCTGGCAGATGCCCCTCCTCCCCCCTACAATAGCCCTCACTCCCCAATCCCCACCCCCCAACCCTGATGGCCCCCCCTGCCTGGCCCCAGCAGTCTGGGAATAAAAAACACAAAAAACCCCGCACTCACCAGGTGCAGCAGTGGGGATCAGGGCCTTTGTGGGCTCGTGGCAGAGCCCTCCCACGCAGTGCAGGGGGCAGCAGGGATTGTCCCCCCGACTGGCACTTGAGCAGCAGCTGCCCTATGGTGCAGATGCAGCACAGTCTGGCAGGGCGCTGTGCACTGTCTGGGATATGGGGCGATTCCACGTCAGCCAGAGCCCGGTAGCGCTCAGCCCCAGTGACCCCAAGTGTCCCCGATTTCCGCTGCTGCAGCCTGTGAGCGTGGGGCTTTGTGGGGTTTTTTGTTTTTGTTTTGAAGTGTCGGGAAGCTGGGGCCAGGCAGGGGATGAGGCCAGGCAGGGCAGCTAGGAGGTCTTCTTCCATGGCTCTCCCAACCTGGGGATAGGTGGGCACAGCCACAGGAGCCGTGGGAGAACCTGTAGCCACCCGGCTGTGCCTACCTCTCCCCAGCTGATCCGAATCACTCCAAATCTTTTCTGAATTGATTTGGAGGCTTCGGATTAGATTTGGACCTTTTAATTGGTCTCCCAATTCGGTTTGGATTGAGAGATTCAGCCGCTGAATCAGGGCCGAAATCTCCTCTGAATCAAATCGACGACAGAAGCTTTGCACGGGCCTAGCAAATACTAAACCAAGTGAAGACATGCCTCACAGTAGGAAGGGACAGATATTTTTTAAAAACAAATTTTTGGCAAATACTTACATACTACAGTGATTGGGTCCATATAAACACTTGCACTGGTGGCATTAAAAACTTGCAAACAGACAGACCACTGCAGATTAATTAAGAAGTCAAAGAATATTGTTGCCTTATGAGTTTTGTCATGGCTCCATGCAGAGCCTGAGCTTCAAGGAGCTTATGCAAGGACCGTGAGGATTGGGCAGGCATTTGGTACAGGCAGTAGCCATCTGCATCACCACCATCCTGTTATTATGATTTTAGTGTGGATGTCTCATTTCTTCTGAAAAATTTCAACTTCTGCTCCTATCAAGCCAGGTCAGAGATGGACAGGGCAAGAGCTTTCACGCAGGAGACATGCTAAACAATTAAAGGTAGGGGTGTACCAATAAAGAATTTTTTGGCCAATACCAAAGGCTGATTATTAACCAGCCATATCGGCTGATACCAAGCCATATGCTAATATGCAGCCTGGCAGCTTGAAGAGCAGCATCCAGCTGGTAAGTCTGCGTGTGGGAACAGGCATGGCAGAAGGAAGAGGCGCGAGGGGGGTGCAGATCAGAGCCCCCCCAGTGAAGGAGGAAGTAAGGCTGGGGGAGGGCCAGGTGCTGCTCGGCTGGGGTGGGGCAGGGCATGGGACGGATACACAGGTGGCTCATCTGCAGTGGGGCTGGCAGCTCCTGTCACTGCTCACACCCTGGGGGAGGCATGGATTTCATAGATTTCATAGACATTAGGGCTGGAAGGGACCTCGGGAGATCATCGAGTCCAGCCCCCTGCCCAAAGGGCAGCAAGTCAGCTGGGGTCATAGGATCCCAGCAAGATAAGCATCCAATTTACTCTTGAAGGTGTTCAATGTAGGTGCTTGAACCACCTCCAATGGCAGGCTGTTCCAGACCTCGGGGGCTCGGACAGTAAAGAAATTCTTCCTTATGTCCAGCCTGAAACGGTCTTGCAGGAGTTTGTGACCGTTCGACCTCGTCATCCCTTGGGGTGCTCTGGTGAACAAACGTTCCCCCAGATCCTGGTGGTCACCCTTGATAAATTTATAGGTGGCCATCAGATCACTCCTGAGCCTACGCTTTTCCAGGCTAAAGAGTCCCATGTCTCTCAGCCTGTCATCGTAAGATCTGTTTTTCTGACCTCTGATCATGCGCATGACTCTCCTCTTTACCAGAGAAATCCATAAATTTTGCAATAAGCTCCCTGCAGGCTGCCAGAGTTCCAGCCGGCAGGGAGCTGGGAGGGAGCAAGAAGTAGGCAGCAAGACTGGGGGTACCACATGCATTATTTACATGCACATGGCCCGAGGCAGCCTGCTCTAGGGCATGTGCTCCCCATATCTGTATACGGGGAAAGGCCAGGCTGCCTCCTGTGAGCTGGGGCCAGGCGCTATGCTGGCCTCTTCCTGCCAGGGTAGCTGGATCAGGGCTGTGCTTGGTGCAGATGAGGGCATCAACACTGGGAGGGAGGGCTACAAGGAATTTTGGGGTGGTTGTAGCCCCCCCACATAACCCTCCCTCTCAGTGCTGCTGCTGCCTGCCCCGAGCACAGCCCTGGCTCAACCCCCACATCAGGAAGAGGCTGGCACAGCCCCCAGCCTGCCCTCGTCCCATGCAAAAATCTAGGGGGCACATGCCCTCCTTGCTTTCCATGGGGTGTACACAGTAGTGGGAGCTGCCCCTCTCCCACCCCCTGCAGAAGAGATACCTGCAACTTCCTCCCACACCCTGCCCTGCCCCAATCTGGCTGGGCAGCACCTACCCCAGTCCCTGCCCCACTCCCTCCCTCGCTGTGAGAACCTCAATTGTCCCCTCCCATATCCTTTCCCCGCCACAGACTTATTGACCAGACACTGCTCTCCAAGCTGCCGGGCTGCATTCCTGGCCATGTGCATGCTGTGGCTATGTGCATGCATGCAGCATTTATCGGTAACATTATCAGCCACATTAGCCAAAAAAGCCAACTGCTGATAATGTCAATTTTCCTTTTTATCGGTGCCGATACAGTATAGACTAATACATCAGTGCACCTCTAACTGAGGCCAATCCCTTCTAAACAATGACTTAAAATATCACAGAAATTGTGAAGCTTGCTCATAGATTTCATAGATGTTCGGACTGGAAGGGACCCCGGAGAATCAAGTCCAGCCCCCTGCCACAGGGGCAGGAAGTCAGCAGGGATCATAGGATCGCAGCAAGATAAGCATCCAAATGCGTCTTGAAGGCATTCAAAGTGGGTGCTTGAACCACCTCCAGCGGCAGTCTATTCCAGACCTTGGGGGCTCAGACAGTAAAGAAGTTCTTCCTTATGTCCAGCCTGAAACAGTCATGGAGGAGTTTGTGACCATTTGACCTCATCATCCCTCAGAGTGCTCTGGTGAACAGACATTCCCCTGGATCCTGATGAGCACCCCGATAAACTTATAGGTGGCCACCAGATTGCCTCTGAGGCTGTGCTTTTCCAGGCTGAAGAGTTGTTCTTTAATCATTTTAGCCACCAACCTGAATAATTATATTTTATAGGTTCAGACTCACTAAGAAATAAGTATTTCAACTTTAGACACTGAGTTCAGGTTCAGAATGATAGTGGTTCTTATAAATATTGAACAACATAAATGCTGGAGAACATTATTTCAGTAATGTAATTAAGAACAGAGAACTTTAGGATTGGTATCATCTGAACAAGCAAATATCACAAATAGATGACACAGAATGGAATAATTTTTATGCAGAAAGAAAGCATGTAGTCACAAAAAATATGTCTGCACTACAATTAAAGCTTGCAGCATAGCAATGGCAGCATTGGCTTCAGCACAAGCTGTAAAAGCCAGTCCCGGAAACAGAATACATATTCAGACACCTGCCACAATTACTGTACTATTAGGACAGCCATATTAGCACTAATTTGCACATCTATTTCTTCTGAAATCACACCTCCAATTACTGAGCAGATGTAGCCCAAACCTGCATTAATGTTTGAAAATATACACAATTTTGCTAATCTGAAAAATGTGTGAGAGCAATTGGAAATTGAGAAGAAATCATGACAAGCATTTTTTTTTACCTCCAGTTTTAGAGAGCCAACTACTTTGCAGTATTTGGATTTCTCACTAAAGAAACTGCTCTACTCAAAATTATTACTATTATTAATTTTTAAAAAGTGGCACAAACTTGGTGTGCCAGTCAAGCAGATGTCCTTTTGTAAATTCCTCTAAGTCACAATTAGTATAATTCTTTTAGCATCACTTTTTAACCTTGTTAAAATCCTGCTAAGATGAGATACCTTAGAATACTTACACTTACCTTGTCAGTAATTGTTGCTATGTACCTCATACATTCTGAGTCTGATGGAAACTGGTTTACTTCTTTCACTAGGTAGCGCACCACTTTTACATGACCCTGAAAATTTAAATTTCAAAACAGTCTTACTGCATATTAAGCTACCAGCATTTTTAAAAAGAATAATTTTCAAAGAGTTGCATATTCAAGATGGTATCAAAGCTTTCTTATTAAGGCACCAGGAAACTACACTTCAAAATATCTCAAACTTTATTTCATATTCTTTATTTTAGAGATGCTTCAATCACCATCCCCAACCTTGTTTCCTTAATTATTAAATAGTAAATTATCATTAATAATTTTTTTAAAATCCCTCTGATGCCAATACTTCCATTCGTCTCCATGTCCACAACAGAAAAACAACCCTGATATTGAAAACTGGTAGAGGGGGGCCTCTTCTTAATGAAGTATAAAACCTAATATTACCCTTTGAACAATAGCTGTTGTGCAAGTGAAGGAAATAATTTACTTTTATAAAGGTCCATTTTTTATACCATTAACAAGATGAACATGGGAAGAGAAACACTGAGGCAAAAATTAAAAGCTTATTTTCAAAATAAGAGATGCTGCTAAAAAGTTACAATATTTCTACTGCACTAAATTAAAATGAGTAAAAGTTACATTGTTCATTGATAAAAGCTGGTGACAGAGTGGCTGTGAGAAAGCTATTGGTGTTAGAATTTTAGGAGAACAGACTGTACTGGGACTTTCATCACTACCTCCACAAGGTAATTACAAGCAATTTAGTAAATTATAAGAACAATGCAACATCACAATAAATAACACTGCTACTTTTAGAGGTTGGATAGTTAACCCTTTCAGAAATTAGTTGGGAAATATATTTGGTAACAGACAGATAGGTCTGAAAGGGGAAAGCTATTAGAGCCCAAGGATTGCCACACAATACGGCTGAGAAATGAGCCCTATATATCACCGTATATATCCATTCTTCAACCATCTAAAATAAGCTACCTAGCTGTGGGTGAACTACCCTGTGCTCTGATCAGTTGCATCAGTGCCATTTCAGTATAATTATTTTGGCACAATCAGTTTATAATTTTTACTACAAATTAAGGCAGAAGTACTCGTTGAAGAGATGGATTACATGAGTTCTGAAATTTTTTTCTTGGGATGGACAGTTCAGGATCTAAAAGTAGCAATAATATTCTGCAATTCTTTCACATGGGGATCCAGACACCTAAAATTAATGAATGAGCCCTATGACCTCTTAAGGTAAGGTCCCTCATGCTTACATGGGAACTAACTGAGGCACAATTTTTAAATTTTTTTTGCCCACGGATATATAAAGTAGTACATGATTGAAGAAAGAATCTTTCTAATTTCATGAGATTTAATCTCTGACTAGGCCAATCTTATATATTGGTTATGCTCATCTTCCACATATCTATATTTGCATGTATATAAGACTATTTCATTGGTATCTGAGCAGCCTTAGGTATGATTTCTCTAGGACTAAGATTATATGAATTGCAAAATATTTAATTTTTTAAACTTCTGTATGACCTAAATTGGGTCTATGACTATAAAAACCCTGAAGTAAAAATGCTGCTGTTAGCTTTGTCTTTGACTGTGCCATCCAGCCTACAGGGTTCCCTACAGGTTTAGAAACTTGGTGGCAGGAAAGCAGTGGCACCACTCCCCCCACGTAACACAGAGCTAAAAGAGGGTAGCACCTGGCCTCAGGACCCAATCCCGGAGTGGTGGAATGGACAGGGACAGGACTGGGACCCTGAAGCCCAATCCAAGTGCACAGGGGGCTGTACCAATCTCAGGAAAGGGGAAAGGAGGGCCAGGTCCATGGGCTCATCCAGCCTGCAAACTAGCTTTGCGCCACCCATTTAGCCTGCAGGGCCAAAAGGTTGAGCACCCCTGGTTTAGACCATGCTCTCTGTGTACTTTTCCACTACCAAGTAAGGCTCTGGAAATTTACAGCTGGTGAATTCTGAAGTCAGCTTCAAGTCTGAAGAACTACAATGTGATCCCTATTTTTGTGCATTCAAAACCAGAAATTCAAATGAATTTATTTCTGTTTTTAAATATTTTAATAAAATATTCATTCTTTCAAGTAACCATACTCTGATTACAACCACACAGTCATATTTACTCAGGCTGCACCGATAGAGATTTTGAGGGCTGATACAGATAGCTGATATTTAAGGAAGTATATAAGTTGATACTGATACGATTTCCGATACAGCTGTGTCCAGCTGGTAAGTCTGTTATGGTGGAAGGCGAGGAGGAAGGGGCATGGGGGGGGGGCAGGAAATCAATGCCCCGTGGTGAGGGAGGAGGGAATGGGACTGGGGCAGGTGCTGTTCAGCCATGCCAGGGCGTGGGACAGAGCTACAGCTCATCCAGGGGGCACGGGGAGGAAGGACGGATCCTGCTGCTGCGTGCACCCTGGGAGGGCATAGGGGTGAACGGGGCTGCATAGAGCAGGACAGGCAGGCTGCAGCTGTGGACTGGGGCCAGGAGCCATGCTGGGCTCAAGGTGGACGGTGGCAGCACCGAGAGAGGGGTTACTGGGGGAGATTATGGCAAAATTTGGGGTGTCTGTGACCCACCGTAGCCCTCCTTCCCAGCATCGCCTTCCCCAAGCAAAGTGTGGCCAAGCCCCTCCACTGGGAAGAGTCTGGCATGGCCCCTGGCCCCAGCCTGCAGTGGCAGCCTGCCCCGCTCTACCCCATGCAGATCCAGGGGCACATGCCTCACACCCCCCTTCCCCTCGATGCCCTCCAGGGGTGTGTAGTGGCAGGAGCCGCCCCCCCACCTCTCCCAGATGAGCTGTGGCTCCATCCTATACCCCATCCCACTCCAGCAGGGCAATGTCTGCCCCAGCCCCACTTCCTCCCTCACCACAGGAGGCCCTGATTTGCCCTCTCCAAGCTACCCTCCCCTCCCCCCCTCCACCATCCAGCACAACAGACTTACCAGCTGCACGACTGGCAGCAAGGTGCACTGCATGCTGCACTATGGCTGCATACGCACACAGGTATTTATCAGCCAAATCAGGCCAATTTCCGATATAGTCAATTTTCTTTATACCTGTGTTGATTTGATATTGGACTGATGCATCAGTGCACTTCCAATATTTACAAAGAAAAAACATTTTAAGAAGGTAAGGAAGACATAAATCAGACCCATGCTTTACCTTCCGAAAGGCTGCCATGAGGGGAGTTATTTTTCTGTTGTCAGCAGCATCCACATCTGCTCCTGCTTGAACTAGTAGCTGAACAACATCTAAATGCCCACCATTTGCAGCAAGCCATAGAGGAGTATTCCCCTTCTTGTTCCGTACATCAATGTGAGCTCCCCTAGGAAAATACACATGCTTCACTCAAAGACGGAAGGCTTGAAATAAGCATGAATTGGACATGCATAAATTAAATTGCCTTTTACCCTTAAAGTACTGTATTTAATGATAGGTTTGGTACCTGAATATTTTTTAAATTGTTTTCTGACCTCATCAAACATTATCATCTACATAGGCTGATGGTCAGCCATAGGAAAAAGATTCTTTAGGCCAGGGCTGTCCAACTTCTAAGTCTAGGGGCTGCATGCCCAAAGGCCACATGAGCAGGGCTGCAACAGCGGGTACAATAGGTTCCCCAGGCTGCATCCTGCACTCACAATATGGGTGTCCCTCTTCCTGCTGCATTATGCAGGCAGAGGCAGGCAGGCAGCCTTGCCCCCGTGTGGAACAGCATCCTGCCTCACCTGTAGCTCCTTGCAGGCTACCCTGGGCCGCCGCTGCCCATATTACCCTGCCTACAACAGCAGCCAGGGTCTTGGGCTCTCCCTCCTTCCCCCAGCTTGTCGTCTTGTGCAGTCTCCCAGTGCTTCCGCCAGCACTGGGGGACTGCACAAGGAGCCCAAGACTCTGGCTGCTGTTGTAGGCAAGGTAATAGGGGCAGCAGCAGCCAGGTAGAAAGCCAGGGCTGCACACACTCTGCAGACCTCCAGGTGCACAGCCCTGCTTTATGCTTTGAATACTACTTTCATACCAGCTCTCATTCCAAAATAAGCTTTAGACACAATTGCAATACTTACAAAAAAACCCAGACATCAGCAAGTTGTATTTAATCTCTGATTTAGATAGCGCTATATCAGTAGAAAAAAGCTCATATAAAATTTAATACACAAGCTAATAACCACTATTATAACTTGAGCACCCACTAGAAATCCAGGCTCAGAAGCTGAATCTTCATTTCTAATTACAGATTCATGTTATAATCAGGCTTAGAAACAGAGCAGGTATGACAGCTGTGTTGGTACCTAACATGAAGGACACTGTTGAGAGCTTCTGGATAGTAATGTTTAAATTTAACAGGACAGAAGGTTCAATAGGTAATTCCAACAGTGAGGGACAGAATCTTTGATCAAGCTGCTACATAATGAAGGAAAAAATGAATGGCTGATCCAATACAAAAAACAGCTAAAATATTATTTAAATAAAGCATTGATTTTAAAAGGTTGCTTTTGTTCACTAGTCCCAGAACAGCTGAATTAATTTTAAATAATTGTCATTAAAACCACAATAAAAAAAGTGACATTTTATAATAGCACAACATTAAATATGGTACCTGCTAATGAGAAGCTCACAGAACTTGTAATGCCCTTTGTCTGCTGCTATGGTTAAAGCTGTATCTCTGGAGGAAGGTACTGGGGGAGCATTAACATCTGCACCTTTGTCCAGAAGAACTCTGCCCACCTCTGCATATCCACCAGATGCTGCTTCCATTAATGGTGTGAGACCAGTCTAGATTAAGTATGGGGAATGAAACACATTAGAATTTACAGTTGCATGTTGATGTTACTCCTGTTTTGTTTTGGGTTTTTTTGTTAATAAAAAGATATATACTGGTATATTGGAATTTATATTTCAAACATTACTTTGCAAATCAAATTCATACCAATTCAGCAGCACTTAAGAAAGAAAAAAAAATGGCTACAATTAAAGATATAAATTTTCAGGAATTTTTGAAGCCTGGAAAACAACCGAAGTTTTGGGAAAATTTGAAATATATGCAATACTTATTTTTCTTAGCACCCTTTACAGATCTAAATTCACTTTGCTACTTTAAGAACATAAAATGTATTATGTATAACTTGGTTTGGTCATAAAATTATAATGTTTGTAATATTTATTAAAATTTAAAAGTATCGTTCATTCAGACAATAATACAAATTTACTAACTGAATTTACTTTAAGAAGTTTTAAATTTTTGTTACAAATGAAGCTACAAGCTGCTGAACTTCTAAGGAACTCTTATGAGAAGCAGACAAAATTAAAGTTGAAAACAGAAGAAAACATCAACATTACAGTAAAACAAAGCAAGTGATTATGTATTCTGGACTTAGTCTCCTCCACCATGTCAAGCAGATACAGAAAGGAACTCATTTTTAGAAAAAGAGCTGAGAAAAAAAGGGGGAATCAACAAAGACACACTGAATACAAATTTTGTTACATGAAACTTTGTCTAAGCAGTCTCATCTTCTGAGCTATCACTATCAGCAGTTTCTGCTTCTTCTCATCGTTCATTTTTATTGTCTTCATTGACTTCTGAAAACTGAAGGTTTGTCCAGATTCAGTCAAGCTTCTCTGTTCTTTCACATGTTAGTTTATTTCTTGATTTGGTGTGAGTATTTTCAAACACAGACCAGTTTCTTTCACATATTGTATAAGATGGAGGAACTTGAAGCAAACGAGAAGCAAGAAGAGTCAGAGGCTGCTGTGTCATGCAAAGGTCACATTGCAGGAGGGATTTGGCTTGGCAGAGTCCCAAACTGCATTCCTGGACCAAATACCTGAAGATGTTCTGTATTCTGCAACATTTGAAAGCACCTTTCCAACATCAAGTCCTAAGTCTGTTGCTTGTTTTGTAATCCAGTCAAATGCAGTAGCAGTGCTATCATCACTAACATTTCTGCCTTTGAATCTTGGATCCAAGAGATTTGTCGCAGCATGAATCGACTGGCAACAAAATTCTTCCCGTCTATTAATAAAGTCTTTCACTTTTCTTTCTTCTGTACTTGTAAGCAGAGATACACTCAGATTCTTAAAAACAGTTGATTTTATCTAGAGTATTTGGTAACGTATGTCTGATGTCAGAAGTGCACTATCTGATTCAGATGCAGTGACTGCTGAAGACACTGGCTTTAGACTCTTTAGGTAGGCATGTGTGAAGTGGCTAGTATTCGCTTCGGATTCAGATTTGGCCGATTCAGGGGACAGTGATTCGATTTGGTGATTTGAATCACTGTCCCAATTCGATTTGGCTGAATCAGCCAGGGCAGGCCCATTCACCACCCAATCTCCCAGCCAGGCAAAGGCTACCCCACCTGCCCCAGCTCCCAGCAATTTGGGAAAAAAGCCCCCGGCTCAGCAGGTGCTGCCAGGCGGGGGGTGGAATCCCCGCTGCTCCCCACTCCCCCCTACTGCATGGGGGGCTTTGCACAAGCCCCCAACCCGCCCCCTCGCTCCCCCAGCCCTCCCATGTGTGCTCTGCCTGGGCCAGCTCCAGCCTTTTAACAATCCCCCCCCCCCCCCCCCCCCCCGACTCACCTCTTCTGCTGGCAGGGGGTGATCCTCACTGCCCCACACCACATAGGGGGGCTCTGCAAGAGCCACAAGTCCCAGGGCTTTTCTTGGCTTTTTTTTTTCTTGAAGGGCTGGAGCTGGGGCAGGCAGGGCAGCCATGGGGGGGGCTGAGGGAGTGAGGGGGGGTCGGGGGGCTCATGCAGAGCCCCCCATGCAGTGTGGGGCAGTGGGGATCACCCCCCTGCCCGGCAGCACCCAGTGAGCACTGGGGCTTTTCTTTAAAGTAACAGGAGCTGGGGTGGGCAGGGGCAGCTATGGGGGGGGCTGGTGGAGTAAAGAGGGGGTCAGGAGGGCCAGCCCCACCTTCCCCACACCTCCCTACTGCAGCCACCAGAGACTGCCCAAATCATCAAAACTCTCCAAATCTTTTCTGAAGATTCAGAGAGCTTTGAATCTATTCAGACCTTTAAATTGGTCCCCTGCTTTGACTTGGATTCGGAGATCCAGCCTCCAAATCAAATCAGCACCCAAAGCTTCACACAGCCCTTTCTTCAGGGATTTCTGCAGCTGAACCCAGAAGACATCCTCATGAAATACAGTGTTCCTTATACTTCTGGGTACTTTAAGATCCTCAATTATTGCTGTGTCTTGAAGATCTTGTTTTTTTAGTAAACTTCCAAATGAGATCACCACTCCACCCCATCTAGTATAACTACAGAGTTTGAGTGTCACTATTTGATTCTTTGCATTCTTTTCTTCTTGCTTCTTCTTAAAGACTGCAGCTAAAATATGAGTAGCTCTTCCATGTTTTATAACTTCTTTTGCTCTTCTATAGATCTTTTGCAGAGTGTCCAACTTCATGATGTCATTAAGAAGCAAGTTTAGCCCATGGGATGCACATCCCATTGCAGTAATATATGGATATTTATCCATTATGATCTCTCATGCTGCTTTCATGTTACTTGCATGGTCAGTCAGCAAAGCAAATACTTTACCACTCCCAATCTTCTGTAGAACTTCACATATTTTACTACTGATATACTCTACAGTATGCCTGTTCTCTCCTGTCTCAACGGTTCTGTGAAAAACCGGTTGAGGTGTTGTCATCACAAAGTGTATGATTCCTTCTCCCCACACATTTGCCCATCCATCTGTAAGTACTGCAAGACACAGTGCTTCGTTGATTTTTTCCTTGCACAGACTGCATTACACATTCATATTCCAGCTCTAAAAGAGGCTTGCTCAAAGAATGTCTGCTGGGCAAATGGTATGATGGTCTTAGTAAGTTAAAAGCTTCCTGCTGGTATGCATTTTCAGTTATTGACAATGGTGTCCCAGAAGAATACACTGCTCTCTTGCAAGAGCTTGGTCAATTTTTCCCTAAACTTTAGGTACCATTTTGTCTACAAATTAAGCCATCAAGAGTCTTTTGTATATAGGAGGTTGCAATATTTTGTTACTTGAAGATGTTGATTGGGCAACCCTTTGTGATGCTGATGTTATAGTAGCAGCAGGACTTCTGGATTGAGAATGTGGAAGGAGTTACTTGCACTTTCATCATCATGATCTACCCTCCTCCTCACTTATACCCATGAAGGATTTTTTAATGTCTGCAGGACACTTCTTACATACAAGGATGTGTTTGGTCATCCTAGAAGCATTTGGAAATGCATATTTCATTTGACAATATTTGCAAATCACATTTTTTCTTAACATAATTTGCCGTGTGGAAATGCTTCTGTATGCTAGAAGCTGGTCGCACCATTTTGCTGAGGGAGAAAAAAGAAAAATTTAATTTAGTGGCTAGCTTGCATATATAAACACTAAGCTACAGCATGTACAAATTTAGTAATGGATGGAGGAGAGGCCTTTTCAGAGTTAACTGTGAACAGAGTTAACTGTCCTGCAGGCCCTCACCTCACTGCTAAGGCTGAGTGATTTGTCACAAAACATCAGATTAGCAGGAATCCAATTATGATTACATAGGTTATGAAAATATACTAATGCAGCTAAAATATAGTTTAATATACTGAATTCAGAGAAATTTAAACTCTTACCTTTCAATAAAGAAGTATACTTTTTCAGCTCCTTTGTGCAGCTTCTATACTTCTGTGGATCTCAAGGCCAGAAGCCAGCAGGTTCCTCCCAACTCCAAAACTTTTAGACTTGCTCTGTCTCCTCTCCTGAGGCTTTTGAGCAAGCAGAGCAATAAACTTCCTCGTTTCTAAACTCTACAGGAATGACCAGATGCTGCTGCCAGTGTCCACTCTCAGTCTTTTGAGGCCGAGTCAGGATGACAGGAGCAGATCCATCAACCTCTAGACCAAAAGTCAACTACAGAGGAAGTCCACAAGCAAAGGCGGCACTGAATCCTTCTTCCTTCTCTTATGAAAATGGCAGTGCCCCCTGGGGGCAGAAATGCATCTTGCATTTGAGAGTTGTACTGTACTGCTTGTCCTCAGTGTACAGGAACTGTAATGATCTGATACTGTAGATAGTTTTACATAAAAGTCTTCCTATTACATAGTTATTAGAAATTATTTTTGAGGAGTAAAGGGTAGTAATATATGAACACCTTGTCTTAAACATTTTATTCATCATTCTAAAAGAAAATATTTCAGAAGTTTTTTTGTTTTTTAAAAAAAAAACAACAAAAAAAGTCCTCAGGGTGGGGGGTGGGACCTTTTTTTCCAAGGCAAGGTTCTTTGGCTGAATCTGATATCTTTTATTAGACCAACTTAAATAGTTGGAAAAAAATATTTTTTTAAGCAAGTTTTCAGGTTTAAAAACCCTGTCAGGCTGAGGAAGTTTCAGCAGTTGGTGTGTGCTCTTTCTGGACAGAATGAAAAATAAAAAAGCCAGAGGCTGGGCTGGTATGCATATAAGATAGGCAGTCAGTGAAGATGTAGACTGAAGAGTCAATGGATGAGAGACAGGCTGGGTGACAGGGAGAAGGCAGATGGACAGTGGAAAGGTACCTGGGGAGTCAGATGTCAGGCAGGTTATAATGCATCATAAATCCAATGTCTATATTTAGTCCATAATTTTTAGTATCCAGGAGGTTGATGAAGTGGAGTTCGTAGGCTCATCTCTGAGAAGTGTTTTGTATGCTTCCTTTGAGGATCAGGACAGAGATTGGAGAGAGAGTAGTTTTCTTGTGAGAAATGTGCCCCCACAGGTAGTTGGGTATTCTTGTCTTTGACAGATTTCCGGTGTGTGTTCATTCTGGTGCGCAGTTGTTGTTTGGTCTCTCCTATGTATTTTCCATCAGGACATTTGGCGCACTGGATGAGATATATTACATTTCTGGGAGGTGCAGCTGTAAGATCCGGGAATGCTGATGGTTCTATTGCGGGGTGCAGTAATTGTGGGGGAGGTGTTGGCAGGTTTTGCATTTCTTGTCAAAGCATGGTCTGGATCCACTTGGTGTGTTCTGGGCCTGAGGAAGTTTGCTTCTGGTGATGAGGCTAGCGAGGTTTGGTGCTTGTTTGAAGGCTAAGATGGGTGGCTCTGGGAAGATCTCTAAGAATAGCGTCTCTTGTATGGGTTGCAACTGTTTGAGGATTTTCTGTATGGGTTCGAGGGAGGGGTGATATGTCATAACCAGTGGTGTGTGATCCATGGGGGTTTCTTCTGTACTGTAGCAATTCTTCACACGGTATCTGGGTGGCTCTTTCAAATGTACGATCTATCTTTCTGGAGGAGCATCCTTGTTGGGTGAAAACCTTTTTAAGATTGGTGAGGTGGCAATCCTGGGTTCTCCTAAGTGCAAATTCAGTGGTATCTGAGGGCTTGGCTGTATATCACAGCTTTTTTGGTGCGTTTAGGATGATTGCTGGTTCTGTGCATATATGTATGTTGGTCTGTGGGTTTCTTGTATAACAAGGTCTGTATTTTTCCATTACGGATGCTAATCACCGTGTCTAAAAAGGAGAGATTGGTACTGGAATATTCAAGAGATAGGTGGATGGAGGGATGGTGATTGCTGAATTTCTGATGGAACTCAATCAGGAACTGCAAGTTTTCAGTCCAAATGATGAAGATGTCATAGTTATATTTTAAGTCTTTGTCTTAGTGCTCTGCAGCACTGGAGGGACTAGAAGCTTCCTACCAACTCACTGCAATATTAGGCTTTTCACACCAGTGCAATTAGTGGGTAGCAGGTAGAAAAGAGGGAATGTGCTGCTGCAGAGCTCATGTAAATAGTGTTTCCTGTTCCCATACAGAGCCCTCAGTGCAGGAACATCTGCAATGTACTCTTTTGGGAAGATGGGCACATTTGTCTTGGCTTTTTCCCCTTCAAGCCAAACAGACGGCATAGAAGCATATTTTTTTAGTTTAACTCTTAATCTATAGCTTCTATTTAAGTAGGCCAGGGAACGAGGGAATTTGATCTGACCAGAATCATCCAACATTCCTTGGACAACAAATTCATTTCGGGTCCAGCAGCCAAGAATGCCATGATACGTCATTTGATTTGTAGTCCAGTCAGCTTGTCAGAGAAGCATCTCCACCCCACACCACCCAGGGGATGGGTCTAATGCACACTTAGGGTATAGATCAGTGGTCTCCAACCTTTCAAAGTAGAAGATCATCTTTGGCATTTAAAAGCAACTCAAGATCTACCATGCGCTCCCCTCCATCCAAGTCTGGAGGGGGAAAAGTGTGTGTGTGTGGGGGGGGCAGATAGAGGCAGAGGAAGAAAAAATTGTTTGGGGACATGCCTCCTCAGCAGGTAAGGCCCACCCAGCCAGGGGCCCACACAACTTCCCCCTGGTCCTACCTCTGTGGCACTGTCCCTTACCGCAGGGGTCCTTAATCTAGCCCTTACCTCTTCCCTCCCCCATGGACTAACCTGCTAGACTGGGGCACACACGTGAATGCACATGGGCATTCAGGCCCCCACCCCAGCCTCAGATCACCTCCAAGAGGCTAACAGATCTACCACAAGAGACTCCGAGATCTACTGGTGGACTGAGATCCACTGGTTGGTGACCACTGGTATAGATACATGTACATAGGGAGCTCCTTCAAAAGCTAAACATTTCAAAAGGGCAACAGATGTCAAATGTAGCAAAAGCACTCTAACTTTAACACTGCTTCATGTAGTGCTCCCTTTTTGAAACAGCTCTAAATGCAAGCGTGTCTACACCCCTCAAGATTTTACCCTATTCTTTCTGGATATGCAAGTTAGGCAAGTTTTCTTATTAAAGAAAAAACCAGAAAGCCTACAGTTTGAATTATCTTAAAATGATCACAATTTATTTTTCTTACTGCTTTTAATCATCTGAAGATTAAATTAAATCCCAAAACTTAAAATCCATTACTTTTATATTGTGTATATGCCTATATCATGTATGTGTACAGGACACTGCCTTTAAAAAAAACAAACAAACAAAGGGTATTACTTTTCTTTTAAAAAGATCTATTAAACACACATCCTCTTCCACACTAGTTTCAGTAGCCACATGCAAAATGTTCTATAAGCAGGTAGTTAACACATGGAAAATAGTGGAACATAACACACAGGAGTAACAATTTTCTAAGATAAGTTTTAGGTGCAAGACTAATCTCTGGACCCTTACCTTAGCTCTATGCTCAACATTAGCTTTTCTATCAAGCAGTAGGCTAACTACTTCAGTTCTTCCTTGGAAGCAGGCCAAAGTCAGTGCTGTGTTCCTATTGGTCTCTATCTGGGCATTAATGTCAGAGCCCATGTCCAATAATAACTTAACAGCAGCAGTGTGCCCATTCATAGCTGCCAACATCAAAGGAGAAATACCCAATTTGCTACCAGTTCTGAAAAAAAAGTGAGGAAAAAACATTCACTGTGATTATCGTATATGACAAGAACATCAGAAGAGTTATGTCAAAAAGGAAAATTCCCAAAATAAAAATTATTCAAGCTTAGAAAGATTTATAAATGGTGGTTCTTCTTTAATACTAATGGTGGTGTTTATAAGAATGATTCTGACAGTTAATTTTCTTATAAGGATACCACTTTTTTAAAAAGCTAGCCATTTCTGCTCGGTCCTTTAATCTGAAGGATTAAAAGTCAGGAATTTTTTTCAGCCACAAATGAAAAACGTGCAGTTTAAAAAGAAACCAAATTGCAAGGGATAATTCTGAACCTACTACAGCTAACAACAGGAAGGTCAAAATTGAAAAATGTAGCCCTACTAACCTGAAAGTTTTCTGTCTATGAAATCTCAATATTCAAGGAGCTGTTAAAGTGGATTTCTAACATTGGAGGCAGCATCTGACCTATCATTTATTGACAAGAGGGGTGTGACCCACCCCCTCAGAGTCAGTCTGTTTAAAATAACCTTCACAAATATAGAATAACTGCCTTTGCAGCCAGACCAATACAAAATATGTTTCAATACTAACTCAAGAATTGGTATTACCTTAATGCTCCGCAATACATCAGCTAACCCAAAAGCTGTAGCATGCCTCAAGTCACAAAAATAACCTTTGTTTTATTACCATTCTGAGAGAAAGGGGGAAAAAAAAGTTATGGAAAAATGGAAATGTCTTCTAAACCTCTCATATGAAAATGGACATGCTGGGTAAGTATTAAAATATCAATTTGCATGCCCAAGCGGAATATGGTATCACAATATTAACTCTCATTGTTACTGATGTACAACTGAAATTTGCAACACATTTCTCCTGAAGCATGTGCTCAATTTGGAGAACTAAGAATGTACTGGAAGATGACCACAGGCTCCCTAGGATCACTCTCTGAATTATTTCATTTGCCTAAGAGGTTTCTACCACCTGTAAAATGTCCTACACTTTGCAAGTGATTTGGCAAACACAGGGAAAAGGGCCCAGGTCAGTCTCTGGAAAACATTCCATGGACACTGTGAAAAAAGGTGGGGTAAGTTTCGTCTTTTCTACACTGTACCGCAGGCTTGTCCAACATGGAGCCCACCAAGCCGTTTTTTGTGGCCCACAGCGTTGCAACAGGAAACAGACGTAAACAGTGTTTACTTTTGTTCCCACCCCTTATCCCTCCCCCAGCCCTTCAGCAGCTTCCTAATGGCTGCTGAAGGGCTGGGGAAGGGACAAGGTCCCCACACGCACCGTGTCAGCTTGATGTTGCTGATGCGGTGTGGCTCCTCCCCTCCCCCATTTCACAGCGTCTCTTCCTAGCCCTGCCCCTTCCTCATTTGTATGCCGGCCCTACCCTGTGCCGGTCCCCACTGGTTGGAGCAGGTTGCGGTGCAGCGGGTGGGCGGGCATGGATGCCGGGTCAGGAGGGATGCTGCAGCTGGGCCCGTGGGAGATGTTGCTGCCGCTGTCGGGGTGGGAAGCTGGCACTGCTCCTGCCTCCCCGCATCCCCCCGTGCCTGCAGACATCGCACTGGGGGTGATGAGTTGTGGGACCCAGGGAGGGAGGGGGCCCTGCCGGTTGGGCTCAGGCTGCCCGAGGGGAGAGGGAGCAGGGGGGGTGGCCCTGCATGTCCTGCACCCCCTGTAAGGTCTGCGCATGTCCCAGATGTGCAGGTGTGGGAGCATCCTCGAGGCTGCCCAGGTGTCAGGGAGGACATGGCAGGGTCAGGAGGTGCCCCTTGATCCCTGCGCCCCCAGGCCGTGGCTGGACTGGACAGACTGCACGAGTGCCTGCTCCTGCCGGCCCACTGGGTGATAAAAAGGTAGTGATCCAGCCTCACGTTCAAAACGGTTAGACATCCCTGCTGTACTGACTCAAAACTCTCCTTGTTTTGCCTGCATTTCTGAAGCAGCCAATAAAGCAGGAAAACTGGTCTAGAGTCATCTGCTGCAAGAACAGGTCCAAAAACATAGTGCTGGACTTGTCGCGCACCCTTCACTTTGCTAAAACAGGTTTAAAAAAAAACCTCTTTGGAGGTTCTTGAGAGCTACATCATTTAGTCAGTGGTTGTGCTGCACCTTGTGACCAAAAGAGGGAAGATGCAAACCCTGTCCCAGAGGGATCTCCTGCAACAGGTCCTTTTCTAATTCAGGGGCATCAAACACAGCTCCACAAGCCAGGATGATCTGGTCTGCAGTCATTCAGCTCATGGATTATTGCTTTGGCCCCCACCTCACCCCCCACAAGTACCAGGGCAAGTGTTGCTGCTATAGAAAGTCTTAACAGCACGTCTAGAAACAGGGCTCTGGCTGTGGTGGCAAAGCTTCTGCCCACAATGCACTTGCTGTTAGTACCCAGTCCCTCATTAGGGTGTAGGATGTCACCACAAGAAGCCCTGCCACAACAGCCTGAGCCAGGGTGCTGGAAGCCTCAGCAGGATTGCAGGCAAAGTTCCCCCCACATACCCAGCAGCCAGAGCCTTAGATTTCCCATGAGGACAGAGCTAATCTTGCCTGAGATTCCACTTAAGCAGACATGCATGCACACACACACTGTACAACAGTCCCTGCAAAGTCCAAGTACTGGCTCCTACCACAGGAAGTCCCACCACTGTGGCAGAGTTCTGCCTATGGTGCCACTGGGGCTGCCAGCGCAAAAGTCAGAAGTGGGGTCTGTGGGACCTGAAAAGGAAATGCAACCCCCTCCAGCTGATTTGAGTTGGAAACCTCAGCTGTACTGCATAAAGAAACTCCACAAATACACCTACTTACACAGCAGCCCATGCCTAGCTGCAGAAAAGTCAAATCTATATCTAGATGTCCTGTTGTACTCCACAAATATAAGCCGGAGTAGCAGGCATTATAGGCACTGCCTGACTGTCCATTCATACTGCACTTTAAAAAGGTGAGCAGGGGTTACACTGAGAGCTTGGACAAAGGGCCCCTTCTTTTTAAGGCCCTCCCCTGGCAGCACAAACCCAAGTCTCTGGGGTTGGACTGAGAAGCCTTGTTTATAGTTATGGTTTCAATTTCTCCTCTGCTGCAAAGAGGTCTGACGTTGCAATCCAGCAAATGCAAGAAGGCAAAAAAAAAAAAAAAAAAACTAGCTAGGTCACCCATTACTTTGTTACTGAAGGGCAGGGCTGGCTCCTCCAAAACTGCAAACAAACTGAAGATCTACTTTAATAATGTTTCAGTACAGGAGAGAATGACTGGCTGCCTGGAAGCCCAAAAGCTGAGACTGCAGAGTAAGGATGTAAAGAAAGAATGATTAACATGTTCAACAGAAACATTTTCAATTGTATACAACTTTCCATCCAACATTAAAAGGTTATTCAATTTGTCTCCTCTGCTCAGTGTCAGACACTCATTTTGGAACAATGTTTGCAAACAGAAATTAGGTCTGACACTAATAAGTAACCACAATTTAGCAACATCATGCAGAGAGAATTGCCTTTTGAATGTTCAGAGTAGCCAACAAAAACATCAATTTTCTTATGTACCATTTGAAGGAACAATACAATGGCGAATAAAAATGGTATCAATGTTCTAAAGGCTGAGTCAAGCTGTTCTAACTCTAGACCTAGATAAAGACTACCACCATTGGTAAGACTTGGCATTCCTCTAAATCGTGTATCATGATTCAATGCTTTAACAATAATGGGATTGATTTACTTCAGTCATCAAATAAGGGGTTTTCTCTCTCTCTTTTCTTTGTAAATTTAGTAAGAACCAAGCTATGAATCGGGGAAAAGGGAACTTGCCTGGAATTTATTTCTGCCCCAGCATTTAGTAGGATTTTGATTATGTTCACATAACCACCAGAAGCAGCGAGACTTAGAGGTGTGTAATCAGAAACATTCCTGTGCTCTTTATTTGCCCCTCGAGCTAGCAGCAATTCCACAACCTGCAACATCAAAAATAAGTTAAACATGAAAAGATGACTTGGGCAAGAGCCTAAATACAACAACTGATTAAAAAAACCCAAACCCACAAAAAACAGTGCTTAAATCTAAGTAGTACAACAATCCAAAGTATTTATAAATGAAATATTTTCTTGTTTGACTAACAAATCTGAAAGAACAGTATGGAATGGGCATCCTGCAAAAAACCCATCTCTTTGGAAGAGATTACTGCATCCCACTTCAGTTACGTACATAGGCCCAGCAAATCCAAAAGATTTGAGGGATTTTTTTCACCTGCTGATTAGTTAGATTAATAGTCAAAATGAGTATACTTTTAGGAATGGTGAAAATTAAGCATTTTCTCTCCTACTGCTCCCTGCTGGATTATAATTTAAACTGAAACAACAGATGCTAAATATAGTCATTTGCAGTCAGGATGCTGGTGTGCAACCATATGGGTTGCTTAGCCTTCATCCTATTTATTCTAACTACTCCTTTGTACAAAACTTTCTGCAACAAATATAGAAGTGATCCCCTTGCCACTGCTATGTCCATTCTTAAAAAGTGGAAGCACACATACAAATCAGCACCGCTGTTCAGTTCCTCCAGCAAGTGAGGTGCAGGGACAATACAAACACTTTGTTTCTCACAAGTACGGTTTCCTTACTCTAAGTTTGTGAGTGGAGTGGTCAATGTCCTCCATATTCTGCAGCCAGCTAGACTTGCTTTCTACAGGGAGGTTTCCACAGCAGGCTGTACGAGAGAGTGAATTCTGTTGCAGTTCTGTATTTTCAAAACTGAAGATATTTAAACTAAATGTAAAAATTAATAAACCAGTACTGTGCTTTCCCTTATTTGATATTAAATTAATACTTGGTGTCCTCACATTCAACATATGGACAAGGTATAGCTATGTTTTCATACTGGCTATAGCTGCACAGTGAAAATTGTCAGGCAGTTATTGCTTTTTTAATATATATCTTTTGTGGCATTTAGAGAGGGATTGAGAGATAAACTCATTGTCCTGGATCTTCTCCCATGGCTGAGCTGATTGGTGCAAGAGAATTTAACCTTCTAGCAGTCAGAGTCAAACTTTTCTAGTTCTGACCCCAATTAAGATTTAAGAACAAACATAGGATGGCTCCAAGCTATGCTGTACTATCCTGTGGTTTAATGTATATTTAATGGACACTATGTTAGCAGAGGATGAACATGGCTTGGTTCCACCACCAGCTGCAGCAGAATTAAAGGAACAAAAATTTCTCTTGCATCAGAAGACTTCCCTATTGTCCATTTAAAAAAAAGCCATGTTTTGGTTTCAATTACTTGAGTGGTGCCAGTTGTCTAATTTTATGTTGTTCTACTAACAAGGCAAGGGTGAGCACTGAAATAGTTAAGACCATAATAACTCATTAGTCAGTTATCAGAAAACTCATTTAGAAGAAAGTAGTACTTCAACTACTACTGCCAGTCTGTATACCAAAAGAGACAAAACTACACTTTTCACACTTCTAAGGTGTCCTTTGCCACTTTGAAGGATAAAGCTTGGTTTTCTGGGGCACAATTTCACAAAGTTACTGATTCTATGGTAATGATCAAAAATGCATGAACCCTGACAAAGTGAACTCTCTCATGAAAATAAATCTTTAATTATTTATTTTATTGTTTGATCATCAATCATTTGATAGCTTTTGGAAGCATCATGTTCTTAACTCAGGCATTGCTGTGATTAAGAATCTTTATTCTTAAATTTTAAGATAACACTTTGCTATTATTCAGGCTAGGAAACTGTACTGCTTCCCCCCGTTCCCTTCACCTCCTCCCCTCTATCCACAGAACAGACTGATTTCTGAACCCCAGATTCTCTAAAATATTTGTTGCTAGGCTGTTGTGGTAATATTTTCTTGCTCCATGCAGAAAATAGGCAGCTAGAACAATGTGGCCAAACAGGGACAAAACTGATTTTAAAGCTGTGTTGACAGAAAAACAAATACATGTTTGCAATATAAATACAATGTATAAAATACAAAGCAGTTTATACATAATGGTCTTGATAAGTATTTTGGTAAACTCCAATTGGGTTTTTTAAAGAGCTCTTAAAGGGCTGACTTCAAGCACAGACTAGTGAAGCATAAAACCTTTTGTTATAACACCTTAATCGGTAAAGAAGAAAAACTTTCAATATCTAAGAGAATATTTTGATATTTTCAAGTCACCTTAAAAACAGGATTGGATAAAACAGAACCTTGGGAGGGGGGTTGTTTTTTTTAGTTTTGACAAGTTTTTCAAAATCAAAACACATGACTTTCCCTTCTTGAGTTAGCAAATAGCTAGAAGCCATAATGCTGAGAAATTATCAACACTGAAGACATTAGAAGCCACACAACAGCAACTACAAGGAAAACATTAATAGTAACATATCATAAAGAACTACTCAGAAAAGTTTTTTTTAAATAGTGTTAAAAGACATCTACCTGTTTCAAATATTGGCTATGGGATACCTGCACTATTAATAGAACAGATCCTATTTATTCTTGGATACATAAGCAGTATGTTCAACTGAGATGGTAACGCTGCTGTTTCAAAAGTAGCAGCAGACAACTGAATCCTTTTCTTTTTAGGAGCAAAATCCTCTGAACACCAAAAGTGTGAAAACCTCCCAAATTCTTAAGATAAATTCTATGATGTATTTTGTACACTGTCAACAATGTACATGTGCTGAAAATGCTACTACACTGACTAAAAGCATTCACTTTCAGATTTAATTCAATGTACTTTTACCTTTTAATATATTTAAGTGTCAACAATCAGCACCAAAACATCTCATAATTTAGGTCTACCCTGTTGGCAAGGAAGGACTATATTTCTTACATGGTTTACACTGCAGCATAACTTACCCTAAATGTGCATACCGGCATTATACGCTTTTTAAAACTACCGTTTAAAGGTTGGGGTGTTTTGGAAGTCAAGGTATCATGTGACCTGTAACATGGGAGCTTAATTTGTTCTTAATCTGAAGTATGTACCTTGTAACCTGTTTCTAATTATTCCTTATGAAAAGTAAATTTTACTTCACCTCCTGTCTTCCCCCTGAACAAGCCAAAGACAAGGGCGTGTCCTTGGTTCTCTCCGACTGGGCTTCAATATCTGCACCATTGTCCAACAAGATTTCAACAACACCAACGTGACCAGCGGTAGCAGCCAAAATAAGTGGAGTAAACCCTGGAACAGAACAAAAGGTGCGTCTAAAAGCCTCTTTTCATTTATTTTTAAAACATTATTTTAGTTATAATTTAAAGTTGGTTATGTAACCCAAATAAAATCTAACATAAACAACACACTAAACTGCAAATTTTTCCAGCATTTTGTCATTTTGCTGTACTGCATGTTCCTGGATTTAAACATTCACCACCAATACACTGAGATGCCTACCTTTTTTGTCCCTATGTTCAATATTAGCTCCTCTCTCTAGCAGTGTCTGTACTAGTTCTTCATGGCCACCAGCACATGCAAGTGTCAATGCTGTGTCATGATTACTCTCCGTCTAAAAGAAACATCAATACAAATGTTTTACTTTTTAAAAAGAAACAGAAATTTGTATTTAAGTTTTCATGTGATAATCTTCTCAATTACAATACAAATCTTTTATAAGCCCAGGATATTTTTAAGTTTTTAAGGAACAGCTGGAACACCTCCTGTGAACCTTATCGTAATAGACATTTGTTTCTCACTGAAAACAGATTTAACTGGCATTTATAGGAATATGAGATTTTATCTGTTTTTTGTTAAGCTGTTTAATTTTTAAAGGACATGGTTTCAGTCAAGCAGCTTAGACTACAGTGCAATTTGTTTTTGAACTGCTTTAATGCAACGAGAAGAGCATACATTTTGCTTTCATTTTTTATCAAAATAACAAATTAAAAATAAAAATAATGAATTGCCAACCTTATAATTATTTCTACAAGACTTACAATGCTAGGACTCAACTGCTGCAAAACCTACAGAAACCATAACTGAACTGACAGGATTGTTTTTCTGGGCCAGTACTAGCACTGTCTTTTATACTTGTTTATGAATCTGCAATACAAGGACTTGGAAGGGAAGCAGGCTGTGGCTATAAGTATCTGACAAACAATTAGGACAAAGTTAACACATAAGCATATATTGTTTTCTAGATTCTGTACCTAGATTCACAGAAACTTTCCACCTTCTAAGTCAAATGGATTAATTAAGGTCTGGGTTTCAATCATTTAAATATACATCTCTAAACTTTTTTTTTTTTATTTCAGTTCCTAAAGTTCACTTATCCAGACCTAAACCAAGAATCAAATCTAAGTCACCCTCAGCCATTCTGTCTTGTCCCAGGGTGAAATCTTATTCCGAACGTCCTTGGATGAGAACAAATAAATATAACCATTCAAAAAGCTGACTGTTCTCCTCAGTTTAGAGACCTAGAAATGTACCACTTACAAGCACTGACATTTTGCGCTTGCTTTAGGAGTCTTATGTTAAAGAACAACTGTCATCTGGGGAGCAATAAAAGGTAAAAGACTGTAGCTAGAATAACATGTTTTATTCTTTTCTTTAGAAATTAATCTATTTTCATTGAAAAAATAACCCTTAATGCAGTAGATCTCAAAGAATGGTCCCCTCAGAAGGAAACATTTTGAAAGCCATGCAGTGAGATGATCATTCTTTAATAAAGCAGCACATTCATTCCCTAGAGCTTAAGAACTACTGTTTTAGCAATAACCTCACAGGGTGAAGTTCATAAATGGTCCTCAGCTGGTTACTGGTAAACTAAATACATCATCTGAACAAGGGAGTGGGTTGAAGGAACATCAATTGTTCCTTTCAGCTAAATTTCCCATAACTCTGTTGTTAACATCTTGATTTTTGTAGCAAGCATCCACTTTTATATTCTGTTGGTTCTAATATCACTGTATGAGACCCTCACGGCCGTGACATTACTGGTTAGGTTTTTATAGTGCAGTGACCTGTAGTGGTATTACAGCAATTCAAGAGAACAACACAGTTCAGAGTGACATGAAACAATGCTAATGCAGTGAGGAAAGAGAAAATCAAAGCCTGGTATCAAGTTTAGACTGTTTCCCAAGCTAGCATGATGATGGAAGGCGGCTTTGTGGTGGTTTGCAGTAACCCTTACAAACCTAAAGCCATGCCGCCTGGCTCTGAAGAGTTATTTCTACTAGCAGGAAGTCAAATAACTTTGTGATAACCAGAAGATCACTTCATCATGCAACTGATCTGCTGTTATTGCACAGGCAAGAGAAAGCGAAAACAAATGATCAGCCAAAAACAGAACCTGCTTTTTATTCACCTGTACTGCAGCCATAGAAGACTGCATTACAACTGTCCCTTTGGATTATGTGGCTTTTCATTATATTCCACCAATTCACTCTACAACTAAATATAAAACTGAACTGTTTACTAAGAGTGATTTATAAATTATGTAGAACCAAGTATTTTCACACATCTGAGCAGCACTGATTTCACGCTTACCTGTGCATCAATATCTATGGCAGGGTAGATTGGTAGCATGGCTGAAGGAGAAATGATAGGACTTGGAGTTGGTGTCTGGGGCTGGGATACAGAAGTTGCAATGCTATGGGTAGGAGTGTTTGACATTGCAGATGCTCTTCCGCTCACTGCTGTTAAACAGAATGACTATACTTAGTAAGAGTGAAATTTGTAACATTATAAGAAAATGAACAAAATACATGAAAACCAAAAACTTTATTTGCAAATCACATCTTTATTTTGAAAGTAATCACTTTTTAGCCCTACTTCTGAACCTTTAATGGTTTGGACTTGGCAAAAGCAACAGCAGTTTAAATAGATATATTGTATTTACCTGAATCCAAGACAACCCTAAATTTAAGACCCACCCCCATTAGATTCTATACATAACAAATTTATACATTTTCTATAGTTTCTATGTGTAAATCTAATTATTGGAGAATCATTTTAAAATTTGTCACATACTTTTAGGGAGGCAGGCACTGAAAAAAGGTGTGTGCAGGGAAGCAGCTTCCCCCTTGCTGTCCATGCCCCTGAACCATTTGCCTGCCCCTATTGCTTGCCCTCCACGACCTGTTCCCCGCCTTCCCTCCCCATCTGCCCCTCTCCCCATCCTCCCTTACCTTTTCTCTGGCACCAACAGGCTCCATCTCCCCTCCAGCCTCAGGCATGGAGCCCAGCCCCAGAGCAGTAGCCCAGAAATAGGGTGAAGGAATGGGGGAAAGGGGAGGAAACAGATGGAAAGAGACTGGGGGGGAGTGGTGGGGAGGGACGGTGGACATTGCGGCTTCAGTCCCAACCTGGGGTCAGGGCCAGAGCCACAGCAGCTGCCTGCCTCCATGCTGCTTTGTACTTGATTCCAGAATGAGTGCCCCCCTTCCCCCCCCAAATCAAATGAGGGGACAAAACACCTGTCTTGGAATCAAATGAATACAGTAACATACCCTCTCTGGAGAAAAACTCCCCCCAAAAACTCAGCATCTTTTCCTGGTAAGATCCTTTTTCTCCATGGAGTTATATGACTAATTGGATTTAAAAAGTCCCATGCCATTTACAAGCAACTAGAGCATAGTCAGGCCAGAATAACTAGATATTTAAGCCACTCGTTGACTAACAAGGACTCCTAGACTCCCGTCACAAATCACTCATGCAAAACATCAGCAATTCTAATACAGAAGCTCTTGAACAAATATAAAAAGTTATATTAACCAAGAAAAACAGATATTTTTATAAGTCATTTTGAAAATGGCACTGATGAAAGATGCTGCCACAGAAAAAAGGTAGTCACTTTTTACAAATATGTTTTTTAAGTTGCATCAAAATGGCATAGTATATCCCTACAGAACTTTTTTTTTTTTACATCAGCTTCTTAAAGCATTTTATAAAGCATTAAAATAATATAACCAGATTTTAATACCCATCTAATTTTGAGGTCTTTCAGTTTCTGACAGATAATCCTTAGATGTGTTTTCTGTTGTTAAAAGAATTATGTTTTTCCTATTATCCTTTCTGGTGTCCAAGGACTTTTCCAGTATGGGAAAAAGTGACTGACTATATTGGAGAACATACAAATGCTGTCAAACATGCAATGGATAAATTATTTGAAAAAAAATTATCCTTCATGTAATTCGCTTATCTCAGGTGTTAGTTCTAACTATAGTAATTACAAAGAGTGAAATGCCAATTGCTAGGTTTTTTTCACTACACAAAATAGAGTACCTATGAGGGACTCATGCATTAACACTATTTTTTTAAGTTTATTTCTTCTTGGTGTCATTTTTAGGCTGATTAAACACTTGGAAAACATACCAAATTACCACCTCTGCATAATGAAACCTTCTATTTAGCTAAAAAGCAACACTCCCAACCTGGGCATTAAGGCAACTTTCATCGCAGCATCTCACCATCCTGCCCAAACACTTTTCCAAAGAGACTAGTTTCCTCTCTGCACTAATTGCATTAACAATTCTTGGTTCTCCTGCTTGGACTGCTAGGAGATGCCAACTGCTGGAAATAAAGTAAAATCACCAATTTAGAGCAGACCATTAACAGACAGCAACAGTTTCTGGTCACTAGTAAACAGATTTAATTATGACTCATTAGTCTGCCTGGACTCACTAGCTTTCATGTATATCAGCAGGATGGCTAAAGGTACTGTTAGCAAAAAAAACCCCCCAACCTGTTGTAATATTAAGTACAATGTTATCACTGGGTATGGACAGGAGTACTGATGTAGGACCTAATGTCTGGATAATCTGGCATAAAAAGAACAAGAAGATAGAGTTGGAGCAAGTTCTACCTGAAGGGACACCATGTTCCAAGATTTTAGGCACAGGCATTAATGCTCATAAGGCATCCATCATTACCTAGAGCAGATACAGCTTGTTATCCCTCTTATACAAAGATGTGATCTAAAAAAACAGCCAGGAGATTTGATTTATAATAAAAACGAGGAAATTGTGAGTCTCAGTTCTCGATCCATTGTCTGTTTATTGTTTTATAGGATATGCAGTCAGAAATTGAAATCGTCCTAAATACCAACAAAATCTGAACTCTGAATTTACTGCCATTTATTTATTTTTTTAATTATAAGTTTTCAAGTGGCATGGCCACTGTAAATCCCCAAAGCTAATAAAACTTCTATGAACCAGCATATTTTATCATGGGGCTCTAGAGTCGCACAACACACTTACAGGAAACTAATAACTTAAACTTAATGCAGAATGAATGGTGCAAGATGCAAGTGATCAATACACCAGAAAAAGAAAATTATAATGCTGTATGTAGTGCATAAAAAGTTTAAAATATTGTTAGAAACTATAATTAATTCTTTATCAAAAACCAGTTCCAACTCAGGGGATCTTCAGATAAATGGGTAAGTATGTGCCCCAATACAGTGGAGAAAAAAGATGCATCAATTACAGCAGGAGCTGCCAAAGTGGGTATGCCTTAAAAAAAACTACTCTCTTTTGCAGTTCTTAATTCAGTTTAAGCCTTTTTGTAATAATAAATACTGTGACAGTAGCCAGGGGAGGGGGAGGGGGGAGGTTTAACATATAGTTCAATAAAGTTTATTGTAAATGAACAATTTTATGCACCCTAGCAGAGGAGACAGTAAATAAGCATAATTTTTTACAATCCTTATATTACATACTTATCTTAAATCAGCTGTAGTCATAATTGATTGGGAAATATATATAGTTTACATTCTTACGGTATGATTTGCCAATAAGATGAAAGATAAAATGTGTACTGTAAACATAACAACGTTGAGGGTACCTTTAAATTAGAGGCGTACCAATATATCGGTCCAATATCGGATAGGCACAGATATAAAGAAAATATACTATTTATGAAATTGGCCATATTGAGTTGATAATTTGGCCAATAAATGGTCTGTGCATGTGCGCAGCTGCAGCGTAGCACAGGCAGCACAAAGCACAGCCCGGCAGCAGGGAGAGCTGCCTCCAGCTAGTAAGTTTGTTCTGGTGGAAGCAGAGGTGGGGCAGATCAAGGCCCCCGTGGCGAGGAAGGGTGTGGAGATGGGGCAAGTGCTGCTGCACTGGGGTGGGACTACACCGCAGCTTGTCTGGGGGGCATAGGTGGGGGAGTGGCTCCTACCACTGCATGACGTTTGGCCAGGAGCTGTGGGTCTGGTGGATCGTTCAGCACTCGCCTCCTCATCCAACAGCTCCTGCCACTGATCCGGGAGGGCCTGGGGCAAAGGGGTGTGCTCCCAGATCTGTGCAGAGTAGTGTGGGGCCAGGGCTGTGCCAAGCTCTTTCCCGCGGGGCAATGCTGTGCTGGAAGGGGGCTACGGGGTGAGGGGGGCACATGCTACAGGGGCACATGCCCCCCCCCCGCCCCCCGTGCCCTCCCAGACAAGCAGCAGGAGCTGCCAGACGAGCTGCTGAACCCGTGGCTCCTGGCTGAGTGGCAGAAGCCACTCTTCCCCTCCCTTGGATGAGCTGTGGCAGTCCCATACCTGCCCCACCCCAGCTGAGCACCCTTGGCACCAGCCCCTGCTCCATCCCCCAGCTCCACACCCTCCCTCACCACAGGGGCAGATCACCCCCCCCCCCACTCCTTTCCTCCCTGCTCCCCTTCTACCACACCGGACTTACCAGCTGGAGGCAGCTCTCCCACTGCCGAGCTGGTTTCAGAAATCAGATAGGTATCGGCCAATATGCCTCCTTAAAAATCGGCTATCAGCATCAGCCACAAAAATCTCTATCGGTGCACCCCTACTTTAAATACCAGTAAGTTTCCAGATCAGAAAAAGCATATGTTTAACATGTATATCCCAAATGTAATCAAAATCACTAGCACGTAAACAAGACAACTAAGTTTTCAGTAAACCATGAGGACTCTGTAGCATCCTCCTAGCCATAATGAATACTTAAGTGGGCCACCTAATTTTACTAAAGAAAAAAACTATTTTTTAAAACGCTGACCATGATCAGTGCCACCTTTTTTTTCCCTGTCATGGGCATGTAAAGTTAATTTTTTGCCTCTTCCTCTGAGACGCATCACAGTAGAAAAATTCAAATTACAGATTTTGTATTTGTTTCAGTATTTAGGCAAATGCCTATGGAATGTTAGCGATAAGGTGATTTTATTTCAAATTGCATTGAAATTAGGACAATTTGCTTCATATATCTGGGTCCTGAGCTAGGAACTTTGGGTACTGCTAAAACAATCACATTTTCAGACACACCTCCTACCTCACCAGCAGAACAGGAGCAAAGGAGGGACATGGGGGTATCAAATTTTTACTGAATATTTATTTCTATTAAAAATTTGAAATGCTATAGTATTCAATTAACGTTGACTTGGGCATGCTGCACTTGTTTTTCTCATTTACTGGCATTAAGAAATACCCGAATTAAGTATTCTTTAAGTAGATTAGTTTTCCAGATCTCAAATTCCCTCTGGACCTAGAAGGTATGTCCTCACAACTGACATGATTTCCCTACCACTCCCATCCCTGGTTAGCTTATACTTCTAATATGGGAGAGGAGAAACAAAAGTTCACAAATAAATGTAAACTCTGGTATGTACTAAGCAAAGGCTATATAAACTAATCTCCTTTGGAGCTATATAAATCCTTATAAGAAGCTCATTTTGAAAATAAGCCTGATATTTTAAAACAGACACGTGGGCATACTTGGGACAAGTGTATAAGTAATTAATATATCCTTCCACTTTTGAATCAGTGGGTAATGCTAAGCACTATAATTCATTAAGTATTGAAACTATTTTCCTCATAAAAATGCAAGATTTCTTATTTATTTGCAGTCCAGTTTTGAATTTATTTACATTATAATTAACATAAGTATCTTTCTAACTGGTTTTCTCATCATTAACGAGTTATGAATGACCAGCCAGTAATGCAAACAACAGAATTCTAAGAATTTTTTTCATGCTATATTGATGTAATTTGAGGTGTGATGGTTGATACCACGATGCAAGTTAATTTGTCTGATTTGTTAAATAGTAAAAATAAAGTAAAATTATAGTGTTATGATTTTCACACTTCCAGTTTTTCCATGGTGTCCAAAACTCACCCTCTTCAAAAAACAAAAGACAGTTTTATGTATCATCTTACACTTATCGAAAATATGCCTAGCACACGTGATTATGGATTCATGCAAACTACATGCTCACAATGATGTCCCAAAATACAATTGTTAAAAGGCATGTTGCAAATATAAAATTTGCGTATACAATGCCTGTTCTAAAAATTAACGGGTCTATTAACACAAAGTTTGAGAATGCACTTATTGCAGCATGTTTATAGTAGATATTTTCACGTACATTTTAATGCAAAATACTGACATAAATTGCAGAATACCGCTTCAGTAACTGCTACAGAAATTTCTTTCCTTGCACAAAGTTCATACCTTGTAGTCAATGGACCAATAAAAAGTAATTAAATTGTGCTTAACATTCTTCATGCAGCTGCTTTGAGAGCATATCAAAAATAGGTATCAAAAATAGATGTAGATATTACTGTTCCATAATACTAATAGCACAGTAAAATCCTTGAAAGGAGAGGTTAAACTGCTATTGCAGTAACCTACTCTGTCCAGTGAGACTAATGAACACTGCAAGTATTTACAAAGGGTTACAAAAGAGGACAGGGCCTCAGGATCTGGGGATTCTAACCTTAGGTATGGTAATGAGTTCATGTGTGACATCTGTCAAGTCACTTTCCTACAACTTAATTTATCCACTTGTGAACTGCAAATGTGACCTACTGATCCAGCAAAGGTGCTCTATGGGAATTTAATCCTCAGATGTCATGCAAATGTGTTCCTATTAATTTTTAATTTCACTTGAAGGTAATCATTAACAGACTAATTGCAAGAAATATCTGAATAAAATAAACATCTAATATTAGATGGGGAAGCTGTGACAGGTAAAGGGACTCTGAAATTGTATTTTTAATAAATTAGTATTTATATCAATGAATTAGCGTAACTTGTAGGTAGAGTTAATTAAAACCAGACACATTTCACAGTAAACTGAAGTGTTTCTAATTCACAAGGGCATGAATTCAGGATTCACCACACCCAACACAAGCCAAAATAACATTAACAACATCTGATGCAAAAGCAGAGCTCTTTCTTTGTAAATTTTATTCTGCAAGAGATGTCAATCACCTTCAACTCATGTCCATAAGGCAAGTAAAAAGTATTTTTTTGAATAATTTAACTTGTTTACCTTTTTTTTTTTTTTTCCTGGTGCTCTGTTAATTTTTTCCAGTTATATCCTGAAGACCCACCATCTACCACTAACAGCTAAAGAAACTAAGCACCTCTGAACTTCTCTAATACTATCCTAGGCAAAGTCTGCACAATGAAGTTTTACTAATATACTTGGTTAGTCAGGGATAGAGATGTATACTCTTTGACAGAGCTGTACTGGCCAGAAACCCTGGTGTGGACCAAGTGCTACAACTATATCAGGAAGTCCTTGCTACCCTGGCCAAACATTCTTAGTGCAGACATGTTCAATTTCTCATTTAACTCAAGAATTTTTAAGTACTTAAGATGAAACAAACAGGTGGTTTTCTATGCCAAGCAGCAAGTAAAAACAACTTCCAGTATAACTCAACCAAAGCCTTCTCTAAGATCTAGAAAACAATGAACAGAGGTCATGAAGTCTAAGGAGTTCATATCAGTATTAAGCCAAACTCATCTTCCACGTAATATGCCATCCTGAACCCATATTTTACAAGTTAGGTTTCACAAGTACTGGGCAACTTATCTATACAGTTTATTTAGTCTATAAATATTATGTGGGTGACTTCACAAATTAGATGGTAGGTAATTCAACAATGAATTTCTTCCAACTAAAAAACTAAGTTTGCCATCAAGGGATCTTCTTTGGAAAAAAGCATGCAGATCTAATAAAAACATGACACAGAAATGTGTTTCAGAAGCCAACTATGCAAAAATCTACTCTTCCAGAAAAGCATTTGGAAATATTCAAATGGATGCCATCTAATACAGAATATTAAACACAGTACTTGTACTTACATTTAATTACTGCCAAAAATTACATTAATTTAATCTGACAGGTGTGTCTACCAATAGTAGGCTCCTAGCAATATGAGTATTCATGACTAATACCAATCAATAACAAATCAATCAATTTTCTTGAGTGTTAATTTAGATTTTGCCTGGCAGCATTTTCAAACCTACATGCCTAAAACCAAGCTCTTATAACACTGAATTGAATTTCAAAGGGGCCAAGTAGCAATAGATCTCATTGTCCTGGACAGAGAGAGAGCTGGTTCAGTAATTCGAGGGGGTGGGAGGGGGTTAGGGGGGAGGGAAATCAAACCATTCCTTATGAGCTTAATTTTTAGGCATCCAGGTTTGAAAACTGTCCTGAATATTTGAAAGTATTCCCCATTTCATTCTCTGGCCGACAATACAATTTGTTCTTGCAACTTCCCCAGTATCTAGACAATGACAATATAGCTTTAACATCTCTAGGCTCAGATTCCAGATTAGCCCACTGATGTGACTCTAACTGGTGTATGCCAACATAACCAGCACTTCGTAGTTAATATTTTTAATTTAAGATCAATAATGATGGTTATAATGTAATATTAACAGAATAATCTGATAAGGTAATTTAAAAGTTGCAATAAAAAGAGGCTTACTGTAAAAATGCAATTGCTTTAGTATTTCATTTGTTTCAGTTTTCAAGGGCAACTGTAACTCAATATTAGCTTCTTCTGATTTCTAACCATATGTCTAATTTGCTTACAATTCAATTTTATGTCTTAAATAATAACTTTGAAAGGTCAGCTATGGCAGCTGTAATTTTAAATGCAAATGCCCATTTAAGGTAGAGGCTTGCTAGATGTACAATAATGTAGACAAGGCCTTTCCAAAAACCTATTTCTTAATAAACCGGTACAAGCATTGAAGAATGACATTATCACGCTACTGTTCTAGAGCTGGAAATGGGTTTCAATACTACTAGTGATTCATTTGTGGCTTAAACATCTAGGCAAGATAAAATGCCATTTCTCAAATATAACATACCAACCTGTCAAATGGGCATGACCTCATTCTTGTAATAGTTGAAACAAAAACAAGGGTGTGGACATACCCTCAATGGCTGGCTTTAAGCAAATCATATATTATACCTGCTCATAACAATATAAACCCACCTGCCATGATGTCATCCAGCGTGTCATTGAGGGTCTGAGCAGGGCTGGCTACCATTAACCCTTGCTGTGTTTCTGTCAGAATTCCTTGCCCCAGCCCCGCCAGCTGTGCTTGGCCCAATACTGGCTGTCCAACTATAACACCTTGCAGTTCTGTAAGATTTGCGATGGACCCTGGAGGTAAGGAACCTGTTGCCAGAGGCAAAGCTTGTGGCATCGCCAAAGGCTGAATTGGTGCAAAACCCATCTGTGCAGCAGTTTGCTGAGGATCATCTTTGAGCAAGATGGGGTCCACTTGTTGTAACCGTGCATACTCTCCCTCTGAAAGCTGTTCTCCAACCCCAACAGGAGTCAGTAGTCCCAGATGCTGGCAAGACTGCTGTTGCTGCTGCTGCTGCTGAAGCTGAATTCTTTGCGCTTTAACCTCTAGATATTGCTTTTTTAGCTGCTGCTGGGTTTTCAGTTGTAATTCTCGCTCTACTTTCTGCAGTTCCTCCAAAATCTTTTGTTTCTTCTGAATTTGTTCCTCTCTCGTTTTGTTCAGCTCCTCAATCTTCTCCTTGGTGAGCTGGTCAGCATGTGCCAATTCCAAGGACTGCAGCTGAGCATTCTTTTCTATGGCTTCTTTTATCCTCTGCTCCAGCTCTGTTAACTTGCCCTGAGCCTCTTCTACAATGCTCTCTGGAGACTGATTGGTGATGTAACCCTGTACATCCTGGTTGTTTGCTGGCAAATGGCTGCCGGACTTTTGTTTAGAAGCAGCTGTGTGAAAAAGAAACCCCCTCAGAACCAATGGAAGTGCACATGAATGGCATCCTCATTATAGAGCTACTGTTTGGATGTTTAATGGGCAGTTATGCACCAAGGTACGGCACCCATAGAAGGTGGAAGAGTACTGTAAGGCCCTTGGTAAAGAAAACCACATCTAATTTTAAGTTTTAATACAGTGGTACAAAGCTGTGCTACAATAAGATATTTATTCCAAAATTCGTTTAATATCTGCAAATAAGAAATGACTGCCTCAAGACCTGTAGTATGCAAGTGGTATGTTCAGATTAAAAAAAGCAAGGGAAGAAGACACTGTCTTTAGACTTGATGGTTTGTGTTTGGAGAGTCTGCCAAGTTAATTGCATGGAAAAGCCTAAAGCCCAGAAAAAATGTCAATATTTGAGGGGTAGGGAAAGTTTTCCTGTAGATAATCAGCTTTGTAACTAACTTGGGTGACAGAGTTTCTAAAATCTTTTACTAAGAATACTGAATCCTTTCACACTTGGAGTCCAGCTGTATCAGCTTGACCTCCAGTATATTAGAACCTCGAGTATTAAGGAACTAAATTCAAATCAACACTCTGAATGGGCATTTACAGCCTTTAGGTGGTCCACATGGAAGACATGAATTTGCATGGGTTCAACCTCAGTTCCCAAACCAGGAGAGGCACGGAATTCAGTCTTCACATTAAGAACACACAATGGACTTTGTTGTCCAATACATCTTTTGTGAGCAAGTCCAAAACAATTTAGCAGACACTGTCTGCTGTACCAGATAGAAGATCTACATGTTATAAGTAAAGGAGAAAAGTGATTAAAATTAAGGGTGGAAGGGAAATTAAAAACCAGTACTTCTATCAGTTGCTTTGAGTAAAACTTAAGCAATATTTGGAGAATACAGGCATATATACAAAATATATTTTATCACACACATACCATATTATGTAGAACTTTATATTATATTAAAAATTAGTATAAAAATGCAGAATATCTGAATTAGATGCAAAATTAAGCGTCTAAAGTGGACTGGAGTCACATTTCACGGAGTCAACATTTTACAATCCAATCCAAGAAATTCTGCCTATAAAAGATCGTCAAGCCCTTATCCAAACCATCATCTTAAAAATGTAAAATGCAAGCCAACTATGGTATTACTGACAATTTTAGAAATCTAAAATTATCCTTTATTAGGCTTAAACTGGTTGTCAACTGACAGTTCACATTAGTCTTGACAACCAACCACACATTTTGTAATACTTATGAAGGCAGATATCATGACAATTTCCAATTGTCAAAAAAAAAAAAAAAAGGATAACCAATAGTTAACATTTTATTTGGGTAACAACAGTCTTTAGAAGTTTTCTTGACTGATTCCATGACCATTTTCTATAAGAACTTCTCATCTAAGTGAAAAAGCAAGGCTACATTTTCTACCTAGAAAAGATTTTTAAAAAGTAATCTGCAGAACTACAACTGACCTTTACTTCTGATGGGTAGGGTTGTAGCGACATTGGCAGGGGGTTTGTCAGGCTCCTGGGGTGGGACGACCATGGGCAGTGCCTGCACTGGTACACGAGGAGCCTAAAACATTGGACACTAATAGATTACTTTTCTTCTCTCTCTATGTACTTAACCTAGAGACTATACTTCAATAAAATATAAATAAACTGTATATATTACAAAAGTTGCATGCATAACATTTAGCAGATAATGTTTAATACCTTTTACAGTCTCAAATTCAAATGTCAACAGTTGCTAACAGTTTTTCATTACTGTAAATTTGGTTCCTGAGAACTCCACACATTTAACAAACAGCAAATATTGTAAACTAACCACCACTTCAAATATGGCAAACTACTGTAGACCAGCAGTGCAAATTTTGCCACAGCTGTCTGCAAATATTCTAGTAAAGCTTCTCACTGTAGAATTGCTATTTTTAATTACAGACACATTTCCCCTTAGTGTTTTTCAGTAAAATTAACAAATTAAGAGGAAATGTTTAAGAGATGCATAGTAAAGCTAATACTTGATCTTCAGTTTGGTCTTCAAATTTGCCATTTTTTTCACAAAAGCTCACCAAGTAATCTATAATACACGCTAGCTTATGTTTCAGGACATGAAAACTGAATTACTGCATGTGTTTACTGCCTGAACTTTAATCGGAAATGCAAAGGAAAGGAAGTTGTGTGTCAATTATATTAGCACTCGCATCTTACCCTATTTAAGTCATGGGATGGAGGGGTCAACTGGGTGGCATCAGGTGCAGGAGCAGAAAGCAAGTTGTTTGGATAATCTAAGAGGTAACAAACCACGCTGGTATGACCACCTTTGGCTGCCTCTATTAACATAGTTGAACCATCCTGCAAGAGACCACACACTGCTTTAGAAAAAGAGAATAGCATAAGACTCACTGAATCATTTTGTCAGCTGAGAGAATGATCTATATACAACATCTTCTAAAAAGGCATGTCGCTGTCACAATTTCTTTCAAAGTTCTTGGTTCTTTAGAAGTGCTTTGAAACCTTAAAATTCAGTTTTAAAAATAAACACAACAATGTGCATTAACACTAAAAAATCACAAGAAAGTTACATTTTTTCCTAAAATTAATTATTCTCTGCCCATTTGGAATCTTACTAATTCCATCTACCTTCTTGGGAAAAGAATTCATGACTTTGTGGGTGATACACTTACACTCCCTCAAGCACTACTTAGGGCAAAATTCATTTGGACAAGGGATGATTCTGTTTAGTATTTTCAGTGTTCATAATGTTGTTATGAACTCCATTGCATGTATTCCAATATATTTGAGTATGTCACATTTATTTCTAAAAGTAAGAGTAACCAGAAGATAATGTTTAAAAAAAATAAAATGCTAAAGCATACTTTTAGTCTGTGTGTAGGATCAGCTCCATGAGCTAGCAATAACTCCACAACTGCCAAGTGACCTCCTGCACAGGCCAGTGACAGTACTGTATGATCATTGTTAGCTGTAGTCCGATTCACATTTGCTCCTTGAGTGTATGGAAGAGAAAAAGGATGGTGAGGAAAAGTTAATTTACAGAAAGATTTTACAATTGTAACAACTGTTGCAAATTTCTTGTTCCAAAAATTAATGCCTACTTCCACATTAAACTAAAATAAATAAATACACAACAACAAACACATTTCAAATAATACTCCGTGGTAACAGACTTATGATCTATACAGCAACATTGGGCAAATATTATGCCTTACTGGTTTCCTCCATTTTGCTGATTAATATGAAAACAGAATTTCTGACAAAAACGTATTTTATTTGTTAGGCAATTGCTAAACACAGAGAAGGGAAAATACCAGGAATATTAATCTTTTGAAGTCAACCATCTATACTTATAAGCATGAAATGAAATATCTTACAGCATGTGATATTATTAGTCAAAGTGTGACAGCAACTTAGTTGCATTATTGCCTCCCATTACTATAGGTGCCAGCTTTGTTTTCTGATGGTGAGTGCTTTCTTGGGGGGTGGAGGGAGGAGTGGGGAAAGCAGCCCCGCACATGCCCAGAAGAGGTGGCGTGTTACTTTAACCTGGCTCGTCCAATATCTGTAGAGATCAGGTGCGTTAGGGGAGTGTTTTTGGGTGCTTTTACCCACTAGCTGATTGAATAACCTTTAGCTAAAAACACCAAAAAACCTCACCGAAGTGCCTGATCTTTACCGACACTGCTGTGGCTTGTGGGGGCTGAGCACCTACAATTTTTTTTCATGGGTGCTTGAGCCCCAGAGCATCCATGGAGTTGGCACCTGTGCCTGTTAATCAAAAGGACAGAGAGCCCCTTTTTTAGTCAGTGGCAAATAGTAACCAAGGCAGACAAGGTTCTTTGGGTAAATCTGATATCTTTTATTAGGCCAACTCATCTGATATCTTTTATTAGACCAACTCAAAGAGAGAAAAGTTATCAGATTTACCCAAAAAGCCTTGTCTGCCTATGTCCTTTGACCAATATGGCCACAACCTATACCCCGGAAATAGTAACTAATGTATTCAGAGATTTTTCACCCTCCAAAGTTCAACGGGAAAAGGATGCCAACATGAAGACTATGGACCAATTAGGGATATCTACATCTACATTAGGGATGTAGATATCCCTAACTGGTCCATAGTTATCCTTAAATAAGTGCCTGTTTAAACTCCTCTAATGATGTTGGTTAAACATAACACATACCCAGCACTCGTGCACTAAGACTAGTCCTCCCCCACCCTCCCAAGTCAGCATGCAGGAAGAGGGAGGCAGAGATGGAACTGCATAGTGCAATTAGTCTCCCCTCCTCCTTCCCAAGTTAGCAAGACAATGCAGGAGAGGGAGGTAGAGGTGGAGTTGCATGCTATGACTAGTTGCCTTCCTGGGGCACTACTCCATTTCTCTTCTTCGCCAGACTGTGTCTGGCACAAAATGTTACCTATAATGCATTAACAGTATAAATATACTTACCGTTTAACCTTTCACATCCCTAGGACTGATTAGGTTCTAAAGTAGGGCAGAAAAACTTTGTAAAGTAGTAAGCTTGGCATATGGAAGAATGTTAATAATGGATCAAAATTGTGACCCAAACTCAATTTTATGGCTGATTTCTGGTTCTGCAACATCACTCACAACATTTTTGTTGTTGTTTTATGAAAAGACATCTAACATGAATTCAATTTTTAAACATATGCAACACCCAGATTTCATCATCTTCAACCAGATAAATAGGTGGATCCAAGAAATCTGATTTTGAGAGCCCCAAAGCCATACCATGATTCCCAATGAACTCAATGGTAATAGGTGATCATTTAGAGCCTAAGCTTTTAAATTTGAAAGTAATAACCTATGAAAATTAGCTGCTTAAATAACTCCAGAAAGTTATTAAAATAGATCTAATGAAGGTGAGAGCAAAACTATAGCTTATATGGCCTACAAGTAACCAATATGCTGATAAAATGATAGATAAAATTAACAATTGGGGATCAAATATATATTTAACTAAAAAATTAATCATATGTGAAAAGCAACTAAGAGAATGAGCATGATTCAGTTAATGATTTTTTGAATGCAACACAAATGCTCTATAAAATACCGTATTAAAAAATTGTCTTTGTACCAGCATTATCTAAACCTATATTGTAAACATGTATGCACATCTTTGATACTTCCTTTCAAAGGAATTATTATGCAACTTTTCAAAAACTCACCTTTGCTAATCAAGAACTGAACAGTGCAAACGTGACCTGCTCTTGCAGCTTTCATTAAAGGAGTTCTTCCACCTTCCGACTCATGTTCCTAGAAAGAATATGAAAATTAAAGATTCTAAAGGGTTTTAAAATCCAGACTACAGCATTTCATAAATTAAAACATTTTACTGTTTAACAACTGGTGATAATCAAAGCCTAACTTAAATTAATGGTAAGACAGGATTTTGTATACACCTTTATAAAAATCTCTTAATTTTTTGATGAAATTATGATGTATTAAAATGTTCAAAGTAGAAAATGATTAATGCTTGGGCCATGTTTCTTACACACACACACTCTTAACAAGCTCACAGCTTGCTTCAATTTTTTTGGCACTGTAAGGCTCTACAGGTATTGTGATGCTGGGATGACACAAATTCCCATGTGATAAAAAGCTATCTAAATCATCATTTATGCAACTAATGTGAAATATAATAAAGAAAAAGCAAGGCAGACACTTTTTTGCACTGAATACAAATGTAAAATGTAGCTTTTTAAAAAATTATCATCTTAAATAAAGGCAACTGCTTACCAAATCTGCACCTGCCTGAAGTAAGACATCTGCTACATCTGTGTGACCATTTTCACATGCATATGTCAGTGCTGTGTCACCTGTTGCTGTTGTTGCATGCACATTAGCCCCTGAAACAGTACAAACAAACATGCAAGCATTATGTGATACGCTAGAGAAAAATGCAAGTCTCTATATTCTTCAGCAAAAGAGACTGTACAACTTGAAATCTAGTCCTCAACACTTAACAAATATTTAAAGAAACATTTTTATCAGCTATATCTGACAAAAATTCTGTTACAAATCCCCTCTAAAATGAAGCTTCGGCTATTAAATACTTAGCATTGATAAGCATATACCAAAAATATCAAACATAAAACATCTATACCAACTCACTTTTTTCCATGAAAAATAAAAGAACCCACAAATCCACTCCATACCTGCAGCTAGTAAATATTTAACAAGCTCCAAATGACCCTCTTGAGCAGCTTCCATTAAAGGTGTGGAACAACCAAGTTCTATGTCAGCACCTGCTTTAATAAGAAAATCAGCAACCTCCAGGAAACCTCCACAGCAAGCTAGAGTTAGAGCAGTTTCTTGAGTCTCTTCTGTCTGAGCATTGATGTTTGCTCCTTCCAAAAAGAAAAGCAAATCCCACCCAAGCTCAAATTAGTTATTGAATCAGATATTAAAAAAAACAAACGTAAAGTTGATTTTTAACTGTCAGATAGTTTAGTTATAAAAAGAATTACTGTGTTGGTCACAAATCACTTCAGTATGTTTTATGCATCTCTGACTATTCAGTGATTGCTTATATAATCACATTAAGCAATATTAAGTTTCTTAAAGACTAACATTCTCCAAGTGGGTTTCTGTAGAGGTTAACTTAAAGATACGAATTACATATACTGATTGATTAGCATGTAATGCTAGTCTGAAAAATATATGGTCAGATTACCAGTTACTGATACTTATCACTGCTAATTTGAACTCATTAGAAAATCATAACTTTGTTTTAAAAGGTCAGCTTGATACAATTGAAAGACGGCTACTAAAAGCAATAAATATGCAAGCATTTTAGTTAAAAACAAGCTCTTAAAATTATCAAGTACATTCATAATCCTACATGCCAACAAACATTTTAAAGTTTGAGTAGTTACATTATTTTAGTTACCTTGACCTAGCAATAATGCCACCATTTCCTCATGGCCTTCTCTGGCTGCTTCCATTAGTGGTGTGTAGCCTTCATCATTTACCTCCTCCAAGTTAGCTCCACGTTCAATTAATAATGCTGCCAGCTCAACATGCCCACCACAGGCTGCCAAAGTTAATGGAGACTCAAAAGAATCAGCAGGCATATTCACTTGAGCACCACTGTCAAGGAGTAATCTAGCAACTTCCACATGCCCATCCTAAGAATTAAAAAAAAAACAAAAAAAAAAACAACCAAAAACCAGATGATGAACACAGTACATCTATCACTTACCTTGAAGTTAGTACCTAAAATGCATATATTACCCCATTCACAAGAGGTAGTTATGACTGTGATATTTAATTGAAATCAAAGAATTTAGAAACACAAAATGCATTGAAGATCAATATAAAGTTGTGGAACATACTACCTTCAGACTTATCTGTAAAATTCAAAATAGCTACAATCAAGTAAGGAAGTTAGTGCAAAGATTCCAAATATCAACTATTAGAACCTTATAAAGTTCATCAATAAAGAATAAAAGTTGCAAGGAATAAAGTTAGCAATTTCAGAGCACACACTAATATTTATCAAAATATACAACAGGTACAACAGGACTATGAAGCACTCATGAGATGGAAACAATGGACAATTTGTACTTGAAATATTAATATAATATAGCCCCCTAATCAGCAAAATATATTGTTTCTCTCTAAGCCACTGGTAACAAGCGTTTCTTGCTTGCATGCGTTTAATTCCAAGATAACCATATAGTCTTACTGAGAAAAAAAAAAATGTATTAAAAAATAAAGATGCATTCAGAAATATCTCCCCCTCCCCTTCCCCCCAATTTTGTTGCAAGATTTACTTTAGTCTCAGATTTATTAAGTGCTTTCAGGTCTAATTAAAAAAAAAAAAAAAAAAAAGCTAAAAAGCTAACTTTCTCTAAAATATTAGTTGAGCTAAAAAGTGTGTTTTTAAAGGTCCATTTCCCTCTCAATTGCTCAACTTTGAATAGCTTGTAACTAGCTATGCAGTCTTCTGGGCAAGACAAACCTGAAATTTTACCCAGGTAGAAAAATGCCAAAAGCAAAATTTCAGACCTTTAATATATCATACAATATTTTTTTAAAGTACACAAACCCCATTTCTCCCCTTAAAGGCTTCCTTAGTTGGTGTCCTTGTTAGTCAGGATAGCAATCACCAAACTGCCATCTATGAAATAAACAAGTTTTCCTTTCAACAGACTATCTGGGTAAGTGTGACATACTTGTCTTCAATGACAACTTCTGAAGCACTATCTTTCAAACTTCAGACCTCCTGGTTTGTAAAACTGCACTCCTTTCTTAGAGGTAGCAAACTTCTGCTGCTGAAATTTATTTGCATAAGACCATCGAAATAAAGGAAAGCAAAAAGCAAAGACAAACATTCCCACCCTCCCATCTTCTCCAGCAGCACTGAAGTTAATCACAGCAATATCCATTTACCAGAAGCAAGTGTACATTTGGTCAAAATGGGATTGTTAGTTAATGAGAAGAAAAAGACAAGATCAGAGAAGTTAGAGGTATTTTTTATTAAATACTCTCCTCGACCCATTCTACAATATTGTCCATTTTTCTAATTACTACATATAGCATAGGAAAGAAGACCAGACTTTCAGACACCAACTGTTACAGCTTTTTGGCTTTGTGTCTTAATGTATATAGTAGGCTGGAGTCAAAACAGTGAGAAATAGGTCGACTTAGTCACTATAAATCATCTAAGGAAAAATACGCTGTTTAGAAATAAGCGAAAGACCTCTCAAGGAGTAAGTCTTTAGCAGGAATTCAAAACCTCCTATAAAAAAAATAAGCAAAACTACCTTAATTGGAAGGATACAAAGTTCAGGACTAAAATTAAACTTAAAAAAAAATACATCCTGAAAAAGGCATCCAATTGGTCTGCTTTCCCTTAACCTTGAGTATCCTTATATCTAAACCAAAACCGAACTGCATATATGCTTCAAGCCTTATTCAAAATAAAATGCATATTCTCCATGTTAAAATGGGATCCAGAAAACTCTACAGATGCCTGAAGGAAAACATGCGCTTTGCAGTAGGTTTGATGGTTAAAAATCTAGGACAGCAGTTGTCAACCAGGGGTAGGCGTACTCCTAGGGGTACTTAAAAAGGTCACAGAGGGTACAAGGGGGGCTCCCACCACTGCGTGCACCCAGCAGAGGCCTGGGGGGCATGTGCCCCCACGACCTGTGCACAGGGCAGAAATGGCTCCCAGGGCACGTGCAGCAGTGCGCAAAGCCCAGTGTGCAGTGGCAACTGCCTCTACCTAGTGCACAGAGATCGGGGGGAACATCCCCTCCAGGCCTACACCAGGGTGCACGCAGTGGCAGGAGCCTCCCACACCCCTGGATGAGCCACCCAGGCTCCGAATGTTCCAAGACCTGGCCCGGCCAGGGCCCCATTCACCCCAACCGCTGCCCCTGCCTGTGCCCCACTCCCTTCCTCACCATCGGGGCTTCAATTTGGCCCTCACATGGCCCTTTCCCCTCCTCCACAAACTTACCTGCCTGGGGGAGGGAGGGCATGTGCACATGTTCAGCCCCCTAAATAATTTTAATATAAAGGGGTACATGAGCTGAAACTTTGAGACAGAAGGGGTACACTTGTTAAAAAAAAAGGTACAGAACCCCTGCATCATCATCCAAGTGACCATGCAAATGTAAAAGCCAGGAAACTTCACAAATGACACCATCTCAGCAAGCACTTTAGCTCCAGCTTTGAGACCTTTTGATTTTAAAAAAAGTGGTAGTACCAAGTATCATATGGGTAGAGCACGTCTCCCAGGAGGACCAAAATTCTTTGACATTATCAGCCACCTACAAGTACACCTTGATCCCTGATGAAGTTTTGTCTGCTCTTAATTAAACCAGTGACTGCCATTTTCGCTCAGCTAAAAACTCACTGCCTTAGAGGTTCTTTCTGCAAATAAAGTATAAAAACTGTTTGTCTGACATATTAAAGGACTTCATCATGTGCAAATAGTATCTTATACCCTTTCTGACATCCAGGGAGGCAAACTTGATTTCCTTTGGATAATAAGATCTGGGACATCTAAAAGGCAAGATGATGACCTAGTTAAAGTAAAATGGCAACACTACTGTTGGGAAAAACTCTTGGGCTATACACAGAAGAATCTTATTCAACCAGGAATAATCATGGGAAAGGTTCCTTAACTGCAAAAGCTGGCCAAAGCCTGTTTACCTGTCCTAAGCTGATCTAATAAGATATCAGAAATTCTCTGTTTGCAGCAAGGAAGACAAAATATGCTTCAGAGAGTCAGAAACCTACCGTTTCTGAAGACCAGACTGAGGCTTAATCTATTTACTATGGGACAACTACTGGTTTAACTAAATTGGCACCATTACAACACCCAAGCCTCCCTGAAAGACAAATGATTTGTTATCACAGATACATCAGCTATATTCCTATTTGCCATAGCTATGCAGAACTTTATAACAGACAAGGCCTGAATGGTCTGAATCAGTGGAGGCCGAACTTTCTGCCAGGCATGTCAAGCATTAGCCCTTCCCAAATGCCACTCCAGTCCTTCCTCTGCCTGATCTGATGTTCTTTCTGCTTTCTTCCCTGTGCTACTGTCCAATTTGCTGCTTTGCTTTCTCTGCCGCTTCACTGCCTGTCCTCTCCCCAGTTTGCTGCATGCCACACAGAAGCTGCCTGTGCCACTTGTGGTACCCATGCCACAGGTTGACCACCCCTGCTCAAACTCACTGCATGTCCACTGCAACGGTCTTGCCACTGGTTTAATGAACCTTGCAATGTAAGGACATCCATTTACAACTGAACAGCAGCTTTAGAGTCTTGGATTTTCTTACGTTACTTTAACAGTAACTAAGGCTTGCTCAACACACAACAATTTTACCGGAGTAACTAAAGGTATTTAGGCATTTCCTTATACCTACAATTAAGATAAATCAAAGCATTTTTTTTATGAACACTGACTGGTTTAAACCTTGTTGATATAGTCAGCCTGCCCTGATAAATGTACAAGTACAAGGTAAATAAATATGGAAGTCTGATTTTTTTCAGTAAGCACATTTAAGTTAAAATCAGTGGAATTTTTTTTAGAGAAAATCCCTTACTCAGAAAGGCTACTGACATTTAAGAGAAAGGTTAGACAGTTTCTTATAGAGACCCTGTAGATGCCACATTAGTGCTTACAACAATGTTTCTCAGCCCATGGGTTGTGACCCAAAAGTGAGCTGCAAGTTTTTAAGGAGTCGTGGGGAGGTTTGAGGGAAATGATGCAAAGCTGCGTGGCATTTTTTGTTTTGTTTTGTTTTGTTTTGTTTGGTGGGGAGCACACAGCACAACAGTAAAGCAGTGGGAGAGGGAGTGGGCCGGACACAGCAACTGGAGGGGAAGTGGGGGAAGAGAAAGGGGAAGGGGAGGCAGACACACTGTGTTGGGAACCATGAGGGTGTGCGTCACAGCAAGATGATAGTTATGCTAATGGGTCCCAGTGTGATAAAGGTTGAGAACCACTGTTCCAGAATACATACCAAATATAATAATACTCAGGAGACTGTAGCCTTCTTAAATTAGGGAAAGATGACTACTAATTCTTCACAAAAACTGAGTTAAGGAATAGTTACTTTTAAAGGTTTGGGCAGCAAGCTTTTGAAAGTGCTCTAGGAAGCTGCTCACCCAGCTTTCCTTACTAGCATCATGGCCACACCTGAACAACCATAACTTTCATTCCTACATCTCTTGCTTGTGTATCAGTGGGCTATGTGAGCTATCCTCTCCAAGTTAAAAAGGCCCAGGGCTCACCCCTGCCCTCCCACCCCATGGAGGCCACTCAAGGGAGTTGGCTATGGGCAAAGGGCCTAGCATTTCTTACCTTCATAAACTTGGTCCCTGACAAAGGCCCATCAAGTAGCTGGTTAAGGTTTGTTGTGAGAAAAAAGAAAGAAAAAAAAAATGAAGAAAAGAAATGCCTACTCTAATGATTCAAAAGCTCCCTTAAGTGGTAGAACAGTTCTAGCTGAGTAACAATTCTCTTCCTTTCCACCAAATAGATTATATGCTTAAGTATACCACAAATTTGGAAAGCTACCAGTGCCTCAATCATTATAATAAAATAAGTTCTAAATATGTATATCTTGGTGTTTGACTTTGGTTCTTTTTATCATGGAAAAATCAGAGCTCCTTCTGCCTCCTTTGCTCACCATAACGTGGGTCCAGCTTGTAGGTGTCCCACCAGGTCCTTTGTGGTGCTGAGCAGCCCTGATACGCTAATGTCCTGCCCATATCCCTGAACCTGCCATTGCCCTTCACTCCCAGCCCACACCCCAGCTCTGCCAGTGCCCCTCACTCCCAACCATGTCCCTCCCCCACAACACCCCTCACTTCTACCCCACAGTTCCCTGTCCCTGCCAGTGCCCCTCACTCTCACCCTGCAGTCCCCCCGCCCCTGCTGGAGGGGCAGGTGCCTCCAGGTGGGGCCTGCTGGCAGAAATCTGGTGGTGGGCTCACCGGCAGCACTGAGTGCTGCCTCAGACCCCCTGCTCCACCACAGCCCTGCTGCTCGGACTCCTTCCCCCAGCACCAGCAGGCACCTGCCCCACCCACACACAGACCAATCTCTCCTGTGCATCCCTACTGCAAACGCTCATGCTCATGCCCTGGCCCTTCAATCCCCACTCCTCATAACTTACCTGTATCCAGCTGCTGGGATACAGTATAGCATAAATCATCTTCACCCACATGCAGGTGCTTCCTACAGAATCCTAAAGAAGTGAAACTGGTTCTGAAAACCATTTTCTAATTTGAAACTAATTTATTCAGATATAATCCTGACCAGGTTTAGAGCCTTTAGAGATATTTCATGAAAGAGAAGACTAAATGTATTCTTTAATGAGGATTTAGGCCCAGGAGTTGTCCTAAAGTGCTAGTACCATCATGAGGCATTATGCAGACTTATAACAAGGAGAAAATTCCAAAATAACTACTGGAATCTAGTAAAGGGATAACAACTGATTTAGCTCAAGGGGAATGAGAGTGGACTTTGAATTTCAGTTTGTAAAATTTCATAGATGGATGAGGGATTATGAGAACTTCTAATTTGTTCAATTTCAATTTCTGCTCTGCAGCTAGAAGAGTACCAAAATGTCTGCCTGCAGCTGAAGAGGCAATTAAAACCGCCTCCATCTGTACAATTTAGATCACACTTAGACCATACCCTCCTTGGCAGGATCATCTGTAGTTGCACTTCTCAACCTATGAACAATGGTGCTCAGATACCACTGTAATGGGCAGAGAGATGAAATGAGCTGATAACCAGGGATCGGGGTTTTACATTTCACATGGAAAAATACAGCTTTACACTTTTAAAGGAGAAAGAAAATCAAGAATTTTCCCCTTTAAAGGAGAAAACCAAGAGAAACCATAGAAAACCTTGCAAGGATCTGCCTGGGGCTGGGAGGAGCATGACTAGAAGTAGAGCGTGGCATGTGCATATGCACACACATGGCCAGCAAACATGGTGGAAGCAGCCCCAGCAGCAGTAAGTTATAAGGAGTGGGGATTGAAAGGCCAGGGCTAGGGGACCTTCCAGCAGACTATGCGAAGTGTGAGCATGAGTGTGTGCAGTAGGGATGTGCAGGAGACACTGGTGTGTATGGGTGGGGCAGGTGCCTGCTGGTGCTGGGGGAAGGAGTCCAGGCAGCAGGGCTATGGTGGAACAGGGGGTCTGTGCTGCCGGTGAGCCCAGCACCGCATTTCTGTCAGCAGGCCCCACCTGGAGGCACCTGCCCCTCCGGCAGGGCTGAGGGGACTGCAGGGCGAGAGTGAGGAGCACTGGCAGGGACAGGGAGCTGTGGGGTAGAAATGAGGGGCACTGGGGAGGAGAGACTCAGTTGGGAGCGAGAGGCACTGGCAGAGCTGGGGGCAGGGGTGGGCTGGGAGTGAGGGGCAATGGCAGGGCCAGGGATATGGGCAGGACATCAGCATATCAGGGCTGCTCAGCACTACAAAGGACCTGGTGGGATACCTGCAAACTGGACCCATGTTGTGGTGAGCAAAGAAGGCAGAAGGAGCTCTGATTTTCCATGATAAAAAGAATCAAGATCAAACACCAAGATATATACATATTTAGAACTTATTTTATTATAATGATTGAGGTACTGGTAGCTTTCCAAATTGCTTTAAAATTGTAAATATATCAATAAAACATTGTATTCAACTGAGATATATATACACATATATACACACACACACGCGCACACAAACATACACACAAGTGACATTTAATTTTAATCACGAAAGAACATAATTTTGGGGGAGGGGTTAATCAGAGAATTTGGGATTCTTTATCATAGAATTTGCAGTTTTTAAACAAAGAAAACCAGAATCCCTGTCAATAACTGAATGTAAAAGACCCAGAACTATTTCTGTAAATATCCACAACAGAATTTTTTTCTATACAAGAAAAAAATCCTCCCTGAACACCTTCCAAAGAGCAGAGAAGAAAGGGGAAGGGGAATACACATGCATGCATCACAGGATCGAAGAAGAATCTAAGAGCCAAAGCCCAGAATACTACAAAAATACAACCAAAGCAAAGCTATGATACAAAGGATTTAAAATACGGAATTCCTCATGGTGACAATTCATATAAATAAGGTGTTATACAACTGCTTAGTATAACTAGCATCTGAAACAAACTAAACTTTATCAAGAAATCTTGTTTATGAGTTGCTGCTGGAATCATATGTGAAAGTCAAAATATTACAAATTGCTGAACTAGACTAATGTGAAAATTGCTAGAATCCAAAATTGAATTTACAGACATCTTAAAAAAAACCCAATACAAGAGCACTGATAACTCTCATCATAAATTAAGCTTAAAATAATCATCTAACAGCATTAATATATGTAAAATTTACATCTGCAACTCCCTAATTTCTGTACAACCCTATCAGTGTATACTCTCAGCAAATTCCTATCTTGATGGTCCCCTAGCCAAGGGAAGTACCCAATATACTTGTTAAGTCTTGTCAACTTAGACTATGCCTTCAACTTCTGTTCTGATGGCATGACTTTTAAAAAAAGACAAATTAAGAAAAAAGGCAAGGATGTAATGATGACAAACACCGTCTTCCTGGACAGTGTAGCAAAAGAAATCCCCTATTCACTCCTAACATAGAATTGTGTTGTACTTTGCTTTTTTTTTTTTATTGTTCCTCCAACCTATTAATCCATTTAATTCAACTTTAAAATTAACATGCTGACCTAAATCTAAGATGATCCCCTAATTATTAGATTCTATACAAGGAAAAATTATAAATTTGTTTTCATTTTCCATATAATCTAATTTTTGGAGGATCATCTTAAATTCATTCCCCCCACTGCTGCAGTGGGGAAAAGCAGTGGTAGAGGGGCAGGTGGGGAAAGGTACTGGAAGGGCAAGCAGTGGGAGTCTAGCAGCTTGATTCCTGCCCCTTGCAGCCCGTTCTTCCCCATCCCTTGCAACCCCCTTCTGCCAAGATCAGGCATACACATTTTAAATGTAAGAGTACTATATTTTAAACTTTTGTTATATGTATATATTAGCAAGGCCACTGAGAATGTTCAGTTCAAATTATTACAATTTAGTTTCCTGTACGAAAATGTAATGGTCACCATGAAAGAAGAGCTGTATATGTAAAGTCAGTTACTGTAGCAATGTATAAATCTTAAAGTGAAGTACAGTTCACTACTACTCACTTACTTCAGTACATTCTTTAGGAAGATTTTCCTTGAAATGGCCTTAAAAAATCATCCTAATTTTTTCTTAGAGCCTGGCCTATGAGGTATGTATGTAGTAGAGACCATCACCACTACTGAGAGGGCCTGAAGTGGAAATAGCACAGACCATTCCTAGTGAGACATCAAATGAGTGCTCTTTTACACTATTTATTTTAAAGTCTCATTTTTAACCATGTTTTCTTTCTTCACCATCCAGAGGGCCATCAAGCAAGAGTAGGGAAAAAACCAAACGCTACTTCTAAATTATACTGCATTTGGTCATTTTTAAGTTGGATTTTGTAGCAAAAACTGGAAGGGATTACTGTTTTGTGGATCTTCTCCAATAGCTGAACAAATGTTAAATATGCTTCCAAGCTATAATAATATGTCTCTTACCATGCAAGCCTCCATTAAAGCAGTATGCATCTCATCTGTTTTGTGCTCCTGGTCTGCACCTGCCTCCAGCAGAAACCTCACCATTTCTAAATGGCCTAAATCAAAAATACCCAGTATTAACATCACCTCACAACAACTTTCAAAAGACATTTGTCATTTTTATCTATCTATTCACAGATTAACATACAGTGGAAGGTTCTGTTTAAAATATACAACCAGGATCAGGGCACAGCCAACTTATTACATTAAGAAAAAAGGAAAAATACCTCTAAAGGCAATAGTTTCCACCTTTGGCATTGTAAGTGAGAGCAAACAGTTAGACAACATTTACTGTAAATAGTGTCATGGCCCATAACAGTCATTAAGGTACTGCACAGGTACAGGTATAAGTTCAATATGATACAAGAATGTTAAATAGCACAAATTTAAGTTACTTAAATAAGAGTTGTTTATTTTAATACAAAATAATTCCTAAGCATTCTAATCTACCAGGATGCTTATCATGAATATTATGGACATAATACTGCCGAGTACTAGCTCATGTACCCTGTGACCATGTTACAGAAGATGGTTGCTGTGTATCGGGGTGAGCAATTATTTCAGCTGAAGGGCCACTTAATGAGTTCTGGGGACCTGCTGAGGGCCACAGCAGTCTCTATCTGTCTCTTTCACTTTGTCTTTCTACACAGCTGTGAACCCAGGCAGGAGCTGCTGCCCAGCGTCAGAACCTGCAGGCAGTGTCACAGCTAATGCTGATGCCTACCCAGCATGGCAGCAGCTCCTGCCTGGGCCCATGGCTGAGTGTTGCGGCTCCTGGTGAACTACAGCTTTGGCCAGGTTCTGGAGGAAAAGGGAGGGAGGGAGAAGAGAAGTGACAGACAGAGATCGACAGATAGAGACCTTGACACCCACCCAGTGCGGCAGCAGCTCCTGCCTGGGTCCATGGTTGATGCCACCGGTAGGTTCTGAATCAGTGCTCTGGCGGGAGCTTCTACCAAACCAGGAAGGCAGCAGCACAGCTGTGGATGGCCGCTGGCAGGTTCTGCATCTGAGTGGCTGAACCTGTCCACAGTGTCCACAGCTGACACCACTGCCCACCACTGCTGATACCATGGCCCCATGGGCCACATTCAGAGAGTTGGCAGCCATCCACCCTTGGGCCAGATTGAATCTGTTGGTGGGCTGGATTTGGCCTATGGCCATACTTTGTTCACCCCTGCTGTATATGCAGAGCTAGGCTGAATTTAACAGGCTGTTAGGCAACTAGCATTATCAGGATACTTTGATCCGGGATGAAACAGGCTCCAAGATGGTTGGCTACACTTGTACTGCTACAGTTTTATTACCTGCTGTGAAGGCTGGAGCAGAAGCTCTCTCCGCTCCCCTTTAAGCTGTTCCAAATGTACATTTTCCATACCCAAAGGAGTCCAGAAGATTTTTACTCTATGCCTGCATAATCTAAGATAGTTGCCCGATAGGGTTGCAAACCTTCCTGGATTGGCCGGGAATCTACCAGGATCAGCATCTACCTCCCAGTGATTGCTGAAAGCAATCTGGGAGACTGATATTGTGAAAGGGTTGAACAGTACAACTAAAGACATTATGTCATGTTGGGGAAAAAAATCTCCCAAAATAGCTTCAGTCAGAGTTGGTGACCCTGTTGCTTGATAACAAAAAGGCAACATGGATAAGCAGAGCAGAATATTAGAGACTTGAGGTCTATTTATGACTCATTACCCTCAGGCTTGAGCAAGCCACTTTAGTTCTGTTACTCAGTCCCCCCACCTCTATTTTACAGAAAATTAAACTGATATCCATTGTACAGTGCCAGATCTTTGCCATATTTTATTAATCAACTCTCATTTTAGAAGTTGGATATTATTATTTACTGCACAATACACATATATTTCACTAAACATTTCACTGATAGAGCAAGACTAAAAACCTTGGGTAAACCTACAATATAAATTTAGGTCGAGACTGTAATATACACTAATTAGCACCTTATGTGGTCAAATTAAATGTAATGGAGCTATCAAAGTAACAAGATACTAAATAGAGTTAGAGAATCTACACAAAATATATATTTACCTTATAACCTTTTAATTAATTTTTGTGCTGAACATTAAAGTTTAAGGAAACTGTTTATAAAAATGTTGGCAAATAAGTAAAGACCTCAATACTTCACCTTTATAACAGGCCAATGTGAGAGCACTCTCCTTAAATTCATTGGAATGCGTATTGATTCCTGCTCCATTTTCTAATAGCACTCTGGCTACTTCCACGTGGCCAGCACTTCCTGCTTCCATAAGAGGAGTATGACCATTTTCATTATGGTCCTCAATACTAGCACCCGATTCCAACAATACTTTCACAACATCTACATAGCCCCCAGCACAGGCATATGTAAGTGCTGTGTTGCCTAATACAAAGGGGGAGAAGGGAAGAAAATAAGAAGAGACAAATGTGTTAGATATACTGCCCAAACTTGAAATTCGTCCTCAGCCCCATTTCAAAATGCTAATATTAAGACAATTCTTTAAAAACAGCAGGCAAAAGATTTTTCAGGTGCAACTCAAAAACCAGTAGGATTAAAACGCATTTTCTCTCGCATGTAACAATGACAATAGACTGAAATGCTAAACCATGTGTTGAAGTCCTGAAAAGAATTAAAAATCGCCCCTATTTCATGCCACACAAATGTACAATTACTGCCATGAACTGTATTCATATTGAAGAATGTCAGTTTCACAATTCCAATTAAATTTGACAGTTTCAATGAAGAGAAACAGCTATGCACAAAGGAAAGCTTACATTGCTGAATTTATAAAAGAGATCTAATCTAAGTATTTTGGAGGCTGTTGCCTACAGAAGTTCATGCCTCTGAACTAATTAGTTGCTAAGGTGCCACCCTGCACGACCTTCAATAATTTTTTGCATAACACCAAAATATAATATCAAGAAGTTAGCTCTCTGTGACTAGATTCTACAAAAGCTAGAATCAGCATACTCTTATTAATAACACATGTTAATTTTATCTCAATGAATGCACCAGTATGAACACTCTGTGATTAACAGCAGCGATAAAGATAAGCTACTTTCTAACAACTAATTGATAATGTAAGTTTTAGTTTCACAATGTTCATTGTTTGTTTGTTGGCAGTGACCTGTTTCTCAAAAGACTATTTCAACAGCATCATTTATACCTTGGTTATCCCAAAACTGGTTAAGAACTCTTGAAGTGTAAGAGGAAAACAGATTTTTCTTCTTAAAATACAGCGACAAAAAAGATATGTGAAGTTATTCATTTAAACAGATTAGATGTGAATATAAAATATGGCAGAACTGCAAAGGGTAGCGAAACCAAACACTGTCTTTACACTCACCACATGTCCAGCAAATCTGTGCCAGAAAAGAACAAAGCCACTTGCAAAAAAAAGTTAAAAAGTACCCAAATTGTGTTCAAAATACTATTTTGAATCATTTATTGATATCTCCATATTTGTTATTATATGTTTTTCATAGCTGAGTTTCAATTCTGAATCTACTCAATGAGTTGGATTTTTCAGGCACTTATCACTTTTACAGAAAAAAAGCACTAGAGAAAAATCAAACAGATCAATACCCCCAAAGTACAAGTACTATGCCACTACTTTTTAGATGCATAGTCTCTGATACTTATGAATAAGAAGCATCTTATTGAAGTATTGCTCAAGAAAGAAATACTTCAATTTTATTATCTGCATAATAGCTGATAGTAAATACCTAAATCCTAGATTAAATATTTACTTATTATACATAACTGCAGTCTACCCAAGCAGCATGTAAAATCTAGAATCCATGTGAAAACCTGCACTTAAGTCAATGGAATTTTTTTTCTGACTTAAGGGTAGCTCCCCATAGCTCCTGCAATGCTTCAGAACAGGAGCTGGTGACCTTCAGCATACAATGAGGTCCAATCTGGCTTGTGCAGTAAGGGGATGGGGAGAGGAGGAGTAAAGCTCAGTGGCACAGAGCTGCAGCATAATTCCCATCCCCTCTGCTGAAGGGCCTGCTGCTCTGCTGCATCTGCATTTCCTTTGCTGCAGAGGGGACAGGACTCTTCAGTGAGGGTGACTGCAGACAGCTGGGGAGAGACTTCTAGCCAACAGCCATGGCCAAGCTGCAAGCTCAATATTAGCACTGTTAGCAATATTAGCACCTACACATGTAACCTGAAATACCCAGAGATTTCAAATAGGAATCCATAAAGACAAAAACTTTTAAACTTGCTATGGTTTTTCTGAGTTCTTTGCAATAGAATTGCTCTGCTATTTTACTGTAGTCAAAAAAATGAATGAACATTCAGGTCTAGCATTTTCTGAGGAGTGCCTTGCATCTAACAAGAACCAGTGCCTCTAGTGGTCCAGATAATGACTTTCACATCACAGAACTCAAAAGTATGGTCTCAGACCCATGTTACTATCAAAACATCTGCCACTCAAATCCTGAGATTTTCTTAGCACAAGGCAGTAGGAATTCTGTCATACACTGCTTAATCCAGGTTTTTTGTTTAATCCCTTCACCCCATTCTTCTTCAATGTTTTGATATTTAAGATTTGTTATGGTGTTATTATGGAATTAAGATTATTGTTTGTTTAATTTTATTAGTATGTCTATGCATGGGCATGTAAATTAACATGCCTCAAGCTATCCCAGTGACAAATGGGAAAATGATAAGCAGTGCCAATATCAAGATCACTCTCTTCCCTCCCTTTCGTTTTAACTCGTGTTCTTAGTGTGCATCTTGCTATTCTACTCCCTGCACTTTTGGGTGGGTTTTCCCCCCACCATTTTCATAGTGGTGGGGGGAGAACCTATCATTATGCAAATTTCATAATCAGTTCTCTCCTTCTCCATCTTTACACTTTGGTTCTTATTCTCCCGTACCACCACCTCCCCTATTGGGTTGCCATTTTTCCTTCTAATTTTGGCCACAAAGAACAGCCAAGATAGTTGATAGACAACCTTTCACACTTAAATTTCTACCTAACAAGTGCAGGACATGTTATTCAGTTTTGGAAACTGCATGTTGTGATCCAATATCTGCAAATGAAGATGGAATAAAAAAGGCAGTATTCAGATTTCAGACTAGCCCTACTGACAAGATCAGGAGTAATGTTGTATTTGTTTCTCAAAGAAAAAAATAGAAGTTACATACAAATCAGCACAGTTCTTTACTTTCCTGGGCACTCTTGCCTCAGGGAAACATCACAAACATAAATCCTCAAATCAATAAACAAACATAAATATGGTCCATAAAAGATTAACTCACAGTCCTGAGACTTCTGACTGCTGCTCTCTCAGCACCTCAATCTTCCTTCTCTCCCTCTGGAAAGAGTTCCCTGGTGTGGTGCTGCTGCTTCACAGCACCACAGCCTCACAGCCCCTGGGTATCTTTCCAGACCTCAAGGAAGTGCCCTGGCCCAGTGTTGCAGCCGCTAGCTTAGCACCACCCCTTTCTCTCTCTCCGTCTCCCACCCCTTTGCTCCCTTCCCCCTGGGAGCCTTTTTGGGCTCTTCCCAGACCCTGAGAAAAGTGCTCCAGCCTGATGTTGCAGCCACTAGCCTAGCACATCTGTCTGGCTGTCCTTCACTCTCTTCACAAATTATTCTTATCAGCTGGTTCAGTCCTCCTGAGCAGGCCTGTAATCAGGTTTCACTCCCTACTTCTGGGCTATAGCCCTTTGCAAGCCCACAGCCTGCTACAACCTGATGTGCACAGCCTGGTAGAAACCCATTTAAAAAGAATATTAAATAGTGAATAAACTACAAAGAAAATCTGAATGTCGGGTCAGAAACTCGCATTCAAAGTCTTAAATGTTCATTATTCACTTATGATCATAATAACATTGATTTTAAATTTTACTGCGGCATGGTTAGTACCTGTTGATGACTGTGCATTGACATCAGCACCATGAGCTAGCAGCAACTTTACAATTTTGACATGTCCACCATTAGCAGCAGCCATTAAAGGCGTTATATCTCCTTTAATACCTCGATCCTCCACATTTGCATGCATTGCCAGAAGAACCTTTGGACAGAAAGGGCAATAAAATATTACTGTAAGCTTAAAAAAACCCTAATAAAATCTTGTCATGATCTTTAAAATGTTGAAAAAAATCCTACTTTGTGAACAAAGTATGTCATATAAAGATCCACAGTACTTCGGAAACTATAGATAATGTCTATTAGCAATGCAAAATTCACTTAGGCAGAGTTTTCATCTGTCAAAAATAAATTACTGTATACACTTGAATGCAACATGGGATTTTTTCCTTCATTTAACACAGAGAAGGAAAAACTTTGTCTTTGATTGAAGAACTGGCCCAAGGCAGGCAGCTGCTGCAGCCCTAGCTCCAGTCAGGGCTCTGGGTTGAGCTGCTGCCTGCTCTTGGCTGAGGTGGGAGCTGCCACTACAGTAGGTACATGCGCATGCATGTGTATGCATGTGTCGGCATTTGTGTGTGCATGGATGTGGCAAGTGGCTGCAGCTAGGGGAAGGGCCAGGGGGAGTGGCCAGGGGAAACAGGCAGGCCCAGGGAATGGAGATGAGGCAAGAAGTGGAAGGTGAGGAAGCCTGCACCTCCTCAGCTGCTCATCTCCACGCCACAGCATGTGTGGGGGAGGCAGTTTAAGACAACCCAGAAATTATAATATTCCATGTACAGAATCTAATTGGGGTGTCACTTTAAATTCCAAGTCATCTTGGATTCAGGTAACTATGGTAATGGTTATGCAACTGACATTCTCCCCAGACTTTTATACTACACAGACTAGTCAGTAATATTATAAATAAAAAATAGCATTAGAAACTAACCTGTGCAAGCTCATAATATCCAGCTGAGCAGGCTAAACAAAGAAGGCTTTCCCCTTCTTCTGTATGCTCATTCACGCTTCGCCCTTCTATTAGCAACTTTCGTACAGCATTTACATCTCCTTCTGAGCAAGCTTCTGCCAAACTGCGGCTAGTAAGGTAAAAAGCATCTTCAGAAAATGGAGACAGACTAACCTTTAAACAGTAAAGAAATTATGGCTCACTTAAGGAGACTATTCACCAGTAAAAGTTTTCCATGCTTTGCACCCCTACATACACAGACCTGGAGTGAAAGAAGACTATACTAAATTACACCTACTTGCAACCCAGTTCAGATGCATTAATAATTAAGAGGTATCTATGATGTACCATTCTAACCCAGCTTTGTTTGACATCTTGTTTCCTGCCATCAAGATATTTAGGTCATCATTTAGCCAAAGAATTGGGGGGGGTTTCCTAATAATGCAACTGCCTCTGTTCTAATCAGCCTTTGATCATTACTCAGTCTCATTTCCCCCATTTTTAAAGATTTCAGTTATTTGCTGAACAATTCAGTCTGTCATAGCTTCGTAGCACTGCCTGAAACCGAACAATATGTCAGTGGTGGCCTGAGACATAGCCATTCTATCACCATACTGCATTACAAATGTTTCTCTAATTTCCTGTCCATTGCCACTGCTAGGTCTTTCTGGTGCCATTTTTTTAAAAAATGAAGTGTCGCCCAGCAAAGATATATTGAAGATTATATCAGCACTAGATCATATCTTCTGTCTTCCCACTAGTAAACACAATCACCCCAATGAGATAAAAATAAAGTGACTGCATTTTGTCTCTTAATATACAGAAAACTTAGAACAGAAAAATTAACCATCTTCCTCTCTTTCATCCAACCTCCTTTTTCCCTTCCTTTGCCTTACCTCAGTCATCTTCCAACAAAATTCCACCCCAAAAAATGAAACAGCCATAGACAGAGCAGATAACAACATATTTACAAATCTTCACGTAGTTACAAACCATTTGTGTGCTTTGTCTATTGAAACTAAGCTCTTCAGGGCAAGGATTAGCTTAGAATACAGTTGTCAGCACAACAAGGCCTTGATCTTGTAATACAAAAATTGAAATATATTTTCTAATGCTGAACATTCACATTAGCTCTCAATTTTGGTTTCCATTTCTCTAATGATACTGGTAACAACCAATCTTAATATTGGCAAATTAACTAGCTTGCAGTATAAGTCACTTCATGTGGTTAACAGAAAAAAGGTAGCATGCTTTGACCCATGTCTACCTACCCCCCCATGCACACTTAAAATGTATTTTGAAGGTGTTCAGTATTTTGAGATCAAAATGAAAATCAGCAATTTGTAAGACAGTAGCATCAGTAGGCCTTAATCCATGCAGTGGCTTTATTGAGCAACATGCTGCATGAACAGTTACGAACACTGAAGAGCTTGCATTTTAAATAGCTACCACAGACAAAGGACAGGAGAAAATGAATTAATCTACTAGTAAAAGATTGAGATACAAGGAACAGGTTCAGTGACCTGCCCAAGGTCCAGTGTGGCAGAGCTAAGAACTGAATTCAGGTCTGGAGTCCCAGTCCAGTGTCTTTCCCCCACAAAACCATCCTTCTCTCTCAATACAGACAAGTGCAAGGTATTGCACCTGGGGAGGAAAAAACAGCAGCATACCTACAGTCTGGGAAACTCCCTTCTTGAAAAGGATCTTGGAGTCACTACTGATTCCAAGATGAACATGGCCCACCAATGTGGGGATGTGATCAGTAAGGCCAATCGCATCTTGCCATGCATCCATAGATACATCATGAGCAGATCCAAGGAGGTGATCCTCCTCCTCTATGCGGCACTGGTCAGGCCACAGCTGGAGTACTGCATCCAGTTCTGGGCCATAAACTGACAGAGTAGGTTCAGGCTAGACATCAGGAGGCACTACTTCATAGTCAGGGCAGCTAGGAGCTGGAACCAACTTCCTAGGGAAGTGGTGCTTGCCCCCACCCCGGGGATCTTCAAATCTTCAATCACCTAGCCGGGGTCATTTGACCCTAGCATTCTTTCCTGCCCCATGGCAGGGGGTTGGACTTGATGACCTGCTCAGGTCCCTTCAGATCCTACCAACTATGAAACTGGAAAAAAGACCATAGAAGGGTCTTGATCATTCCCCAACCCCTTATTTACTTCCCAACCTATTTTAGGTAGATATCTACCTAAAATAACCCTAAGAAAATTAACAATAAAATAGCATTTCATTAGTCCACTGCTTTCAGGAGCCATTGTTTCTTGAAGGAAAAAGATATACTCTTGAAACAGACATACTGGATTTTGACGCTTACAATGATGCATGAATAAAGACAATGAAATGAATACCAATCTCTCAAAATGTATGTTAACACTTAGCACTGCTGGCTCCAAGCACACAGTATTGCATGCAAAAGCAGGTCTACATTCCTCATCTGGAAAATTCTTTGAGCTAAATGATTTAATGGGCAGTTCAAAGCATCAGCTCAGAATAGCTATTCTGAAGCCAGTTCAATGTAAACAACAATTTCATCAGATTACAGCAAAAGAAAAGGACATCATAAAACGCAGAATTTTAAATTGCAGGAATAGGCGAAAGAGGATCCCAGTCAAGTTCTACTTACTTGTCCGTCTGCCCTGCATTTGCTGTGCTTTCTGCTCTCATTCGGGTAAGTGCAGCAGCAGCTTCATCCAACGCACAGCTGACCGAGGAAGTTAATCTACGAAGTACCTCGGGATCTGCAAACGCTTTACCATCAGGGGTGGATAGTTTACCTATTCCTTTTGTTCCAATTTACAAGTGCATACATATCAGAAAAGGAAGAAGGTAACAAAGAATTTTAAATTCAACTCATTTGTTAGGTTAGCCGAAACCTTTCCCAATACATTAAACAATTATGTCTGGATAACGAATTTAGGGATGGCAATACATACGCATGGCAATACTGAGATTTTTGGTGCCAAAAAGGTAGATCCAGGGCTCCCCTTACACTGGCAAGTAGGCACCCACAGCTGGAAGCCCCCTCTGCTGAGGAGGCTCCCAGCTGAGACTGAGTCCCAACAGCTGCTAAGGCTCTAGACTCCAGCTGTGCCTCATGCACTGCTGGGACCCAGAGCCTCATCAGCTGCGAGGTCTCTGGGTTGTGGCTGCGCACGTGAGGGGCAGCTAGGACTAAGCGCCCTGAGTGGACCCAGGGGTTTCATGCACCCCTGAGCCCTGGGGATCACAGCAACCATGATCCCCAGGGCTTGGGGGTTGCCCTCCTGTGGCTAGGAGCCCTGCCAGCTGACACTGTCCCAGCCGCAGGGGGGACCCTGTTACACATGCAAATTAATGCTCGATAGCAACCAACTATACAGTTGGTACACATTTTTAAGGTCTAACTTTATAAGTGACTGGAGCTTTTTCATGCAATAGCAACTTTGCACATGTAGTTGGTTTCAAGTTAACTGTGCAATTAACAAGTTAATTGCACCATACCTGTAATGTGTAGAGGGGGCCTTTGAGACTACTAACTGCCTGGCTATGTGGCTGACTTCAGACTAACATTGCTAACTACCTCTCTATTCATTGAGAGCATCACACTCTACCAAATGAAATGGACTGCAATCAACATACACAAATAATTTGCTCAGGTATGCTCAGATATCTTTTTTGTGATGAATACAATTTCAAAGTGACCAAACCACTAAGTTCTACATATCACAGAGACTCTTACGACAAACTGTGCTTCATTCTCTCCAGGATACTAAGGAACATCTTTACTGGTGTTGTGTACAGCAAGCATGAACAAAACAGCATCAGACTTCCAGAACTAATAAACAGCATAAAGAGCCACCTAGGCATAAGAGCTGTTGACCAGAAGACGACCAATGTATCCAACCATAAAGCCTATCGCAAATGCTCCTTAAAGAAGATGAAGGAAGCAAAAACTTTCAAAACCTACAAGATCCAACAACAAGCCTATAATCCACAGCAATATCATCAACCTATCCAACCATGCTCTCAATGCAACCATACAGGGACCTCACGGGTTTTTTCTACTACTTAATCAGCTAAGTCTCTAAGGTGCCACCCTGCCATCCTTAAAGTGGCAAGAGTTAGATGCTTCAGGAAGGGCATGCAGCACTTAATATCCTGGGGGGGGGGGGAATTTGATTGACTAATCTGAAGCCTGAGTTTAGCACCTGAGTGAAACTGAGATTCACAGGCCAGTCTCATTCAGAAAAATGCTTGGTTCTGCCAACATGCCACCACTTAACAACCTAGCAGCTAAAGCATTTATCCAGAGTGTAGGAGACCTGGATTCTAGGCCCTCCTCATCATCTTGAGGGGTTCAAACCTACCATATCTCCCATCTCCCAAAGCAGTTAGCTTTGTTAGCAGTTAGCAACTAACAAGACAGAGTTTGCACTAAGCTAAAGGCACCATCAACACCTCCTGTTGAAGATGGTCCGTTGTGCAGGAAAAAAATGCAAGGTTCCTGGGGTCAGAAAAAGAGTGATGTTCAGGGAGGAGGGAACAAACATAACTAATTAATCCAGTGAAGAGGGCACACCCCTGGGGAGGGAGAGTACATTTTTTTTTTAATATATAAAAGTAGCTTTACTATTAAATTACTACTATTTATTATTCTTACAGCTGTCAGGATCTTACTCTACAGAAAGCTGTAAACAGAGCTGTCCCTAGGGGTGTGTGGGGCCTGGGGTGACAAGTGGCCAAAGGATGGAGTTGGGGGGAAGGGAAGGGTTGGCAGTGAGTGGCCAGAACGCGGAGCTGTGCAGAGGCTGTAGCAGGGTCTGTACAGCACTGTCCGCGGGACCCCCCAAACCAGTCACCCTGATTCACACCCCCACCCCGGGACGGCCCTGGCTGTAAAATTAAGAACACTTACTCTATATCTTGCAACTTGTTTAAGGAACTCAAAAGTTAAACTAAATATCTGTCTACCACAGAGTAGCTATTTAATGAAAAAAAGGTTGGTAAATGGTAGATACTGATCTCCAATTCCACTTTACATAGCCAGGAGAGTAGCCATCTTTTTCCACTAAGAAAACAGTCAAAGCTGACAGACTGGAAGACTTAGCAAGGACTCTAGCTATGAAACTACAGGAGAAGTACAGAACCAATAGCCCTATAGTTTGAGGCACTTCAACTCCAAGCAGAGCCCTGCACACTGAGAATAATTGAGAAATTAACAAAAAAAGGTTTAATTTTTTTTGTCAGAATATTCAGGACATTCCTTTATCTGTAACCAAATGCATTTGGAAAGGTATACATTTTAATTAGTTCCCTTCCTCCCCTCCAAACCTTTTGGAAAGTACAGCACGTTTTATATTCCAGGACAGCAACACATAAGGATTAGTAGTTATGCAAGCAGGCACTGGGATCCCATGAATAAGGGTGGCAGGATTAAGCCTTAAAAGATGCAACAATTTACCTGCAGCTTCAAGTAAAGCTTCTAATCTAGCTTGGGTTTCTGGATCTACTGTTCTCAAGTCAGCACCGTCAGCAGTACTAGACAAAAGCAATTTAGAAGCAGTCTCCAACATTGGGTTTTCCAAATCATCTTGATCCAAAATGAATGATTCCACCTGGAAAGAAACAAGAGAGAGAGAGAGAGAGAGAGATATGTTAAGACTTATTCCTTCTGTCATTTTTTGATCCACGTGTTAAGAAAAGTTGCAATAATTTTCAGTTAATGAAGGAGGTTTACTCAGTAGTGTGCTGCTGAAAATCAAACTACTTCCACTGAGGTCAATAAGAGTTTCTCCAGTGAACAACGAAGCCCAATGAATGAGTACTTCTCAATATCAGATAGTAAGTATTCTGCAGTAAAAACTGTAAACTTGCTCCACAAAAATCCATTAATATGCCAATTTATTAATGTGGCTTTTAGACTTGAATGTGAATTGTTAGGAGGATGTACTCCAATACATAAACCCAGGAGTAATTAATCTAAAGATCAAAATGCAAGTACTATTTTTGGAGTTCCCTTTATTCCAAGGGAATGACAGCTAGCGTTAGCCATGAGCTCCCATAGATATTTCTTATATATCGAAAAAGTATATATTTATGGGCAGGGTCCAATGGAATTTAACTAAAATGTGAAAGCTACATATTAACCCATTTAATTGCTGATAGATCTACCAAATCAAATCAGCCAGTGTTTACTGAACAGAAGCTGAATATTTGCAACATCCTCCAGTCCTTTTGCTAAGCTGCTGCAAAGGCTTTGAAGATCAATCAGGATTGCTATGTTGTACCTGCAGAGCTCCAAAGATGCAAGCCATACTCTATTAGTAAAAATTGGATCAATCTACTTGCTACATTTTCTTAACGTGCTAGAGATTCAACCTCTAAGGCAGTACCCAACAGCCTGCCTTTTCCAAGACACTTAACATCTTCCAAGTTAATGTGAAAGACCTAATCTAGAGGAAAGACTTCTATTTTTAAGCATGTGTATCCATGAGTTTCAACCAGCCAGGCATGACAAATCCTTCAAACAGTTCAGCACTTTAACCCATCAAGGAAGCCACTGTCCATAGGACCAGTAGCATGATAGTAGCACAGCTCTCCCAGACAGCATGCCATATTTACTGAGAAGAAATAAGATATGCACAATATTTTAAGGAAACCAGATAAATTAAAAGGAGTCTCTGTATCTGGCTACCTATTAAAAACACACCAAATACTACAGCAAGGATAGATGATTTTTGGGGGGTGGCCATATAGGGATATGTAAATAGGCATTCTTTAGGTTGATAGACAAGAGCATATTTGGAATTTTCCATCTTGAATCTCAGCCAAAGGATCTGCTGGATATCTATGGCTCCCCAACTCCTGGCACTAATGACTCAGAAAATCTAGTATGGAGGTGAAATTTCAGTATGATCTTGACTTTACTTTCATGGACTGTCAGGGAATCTCTCCAAGACCTTCTTCAGGAAGGAAGGTAAAAAGACTGTAGTCTCTTCCGCAACAAAAATGGTTGAGTACCTCTCTACCGGTTGGGCCGACCTTTGTTCAGATCTCAATTTACAATCTTACAGTTAAGAGAAAAATGGAGTTTTCAGGTCCCATCGATTGTTTCAGATGGATTTGGGAACTCCCTTCTTTGAGATTTCTCCTTCCTTCCTTTTGGAAAGAGTAAAGCCTGCTGCACATGGGAATGGTTAACCTGATCAGAGAACAGGTCATTCTACCAGTGACTGACAAGTCTGCTTCTGCAAGCTAAAAACAAGCTGAAGAACCATTATTTAGCCATTATGAAACACCCAGGCTACAATTAATGGATTTCCTGATTTTCCAGAAAGAATTTTTCACCCAAACGCTTATATACATTATGTATATTCTATAGGAAAAAAATGTGAAAAGGCTAGGTATTAAAAATTTCACTGAAATTTCATAAAGGAAATCTGCTCATACTCTAACTAGTATTCTCTTTCCAACCCTACCATAAAAACTAGTAAATGCTGAAACAGCAACTAATTTCTTATTTCAAATGCACCTCCCCAAATTCCAAGTAAGTTTCATTATGTAAAGTTTTAGCATATGGCTCTTATTGACTGACACATGATGAAAGAGTCTAGGTGTTTTGAAAAGAAATATCTAGGGTAGATACTGAACAGCTGGCCACTGTTTTTCCCCCCCCTAAAATGACAAAATACACTCTAGAATCAAATGCCAAAAATAGGAAGGAACATGTAACACACACTGGAAAAGTGATCTCTGAAAGAGGCTTTCTTTCTGTAAGGTACATTTCCTTTGAAATGCCTCCTGGTCTTCTTTTCTTTCAATTATTCTGGTGAATTGCGATAGAGAGAAAAACTGCACACAAGTTATAAGATGGAGAACTAATATGGAAAGCATTAATTTAGAAAAAGGCATAGCATAAAAGAGCTGCTAGAAGTTATCGGGAAAGCTAAGAGTCTGTGTGATCTGTTTTTAAATAACTGCGATTTCAGTGACAGCAATTCAATAAAGACATTTGGAGAAGTCAAGCTAGTTAAATGCAACTTGCAAAAAAAGTTCACATCTTGGGGAAGAAAAATGAGCAGTCTTTAAACTTCGAACCTTCTCAGCTATTTTCAATCATTCTGTAAGTATACCAACTTCTGTTTTTGCAAATTTGTTCCATCAGAATACAAGCACTTATTTTACCTCTATTCACGGTTAACTAGCAACTGCATTTATTGTTGTTACACCTAGAAAGCCCAATCGGAATCAGGTCCCCTCAATGTGAGGAGGTATATGGTTCAAAGGTTAGCCTAGTGCAGGTGGAAGATGTATCACTGTAAAATGAAACCCTAGAGACTGCATCTTCACTACCAAAACAGTGAACTTGTTTGGCAGGAATCCAGACTTTTCAAACACATGCCAATATAGGGCACTGTATGAAACTAGCAATATCAAACAAATCCTTACACAGAATAACATTTTGAGTAGTGTGCAGATCGTTAATCTGAAACTCGAGAAAATGATTTTATTTGAATATAAGAGCTATACAACCTTAATAAAAATGAAGTACATTTTTAAATTACAAATCACACTTGAGATTTTAGTTAATGCCGAAGATGAGAGAAAACTATGTGCTTACTTGCACCTCTACAGTACCTCACCTATACATGCATTCGCATCGCTAACTCATTAGAATACACTAAACTATGTTGATAAGGATGAACAAGAAAATAGAATGCAATTTAGTCTGCAATACTAACAGGAATAAAATGCAATTAAAAAAGGTCACCCATGTCAGCAGATATAATTTAGACACACAGATGACAAATCTGTTCAGTACTTTTCAGTGGGAAATCTCACTTAAATTTACATCTCTTAACCTCCTAAATGAGTATATTTTATGCATCTGTTTTGTAAAGTTGAAGAATTTTCCTTTAAAAAAATATTCCTTTCCAGGTGTTAATTTTTGTACAAAACACTGCCCTGACTTTCAGTTACTGCCTCCCAGTGCTTTGATTACTGGGGCAATGAAGGTTCCAATATTACAGAGCAGCTAGCCTAGATTAGGAGACCCCACAAACAAAATGCTTTACACAGGAGAGCTCCACTTTGTAAGAGGGATGATACTAAACTCTTATTTTGCATTTATATACATTTAAAAAATAAGCCTTCAGAACAGATCAGGGTTAGTAAATGGTTTTATGCCCTTTAAAAGTTATTGAAACAAAATTGCCAAAAAAATTTAAATGTGAATTTGTTGCCTAACAAAGTACCCCACTACTTTATTCAATTAAATGTAATAGGGCACAAAACTAACCTAGTTACATTTGGACTGATTGCAGACATTTATAAAAAACCCTCTTTAGCAGAAGCAGCAGCAGGTTACTTCAACCTGGTTCTGCAGCATCTGTAAAGATTGGGTACTTCAAGTATGGCTTTTTAGCACTTTTAGCTGAAGCTGATTCAATCAGCTGTTAGATAAAAGATCAAAAAAAGCTTCACTAAAGCACCCAATCTTACAGACATCCAGTGAGCAGGCTGAAGTAATGTGCTGCCTCTTTTGGGCAAGTGTGGGGTTTGGCTTGGCAATCACCATGTTTAAAACAAAGCACCATGGGGGGGAGGGCAGAAGGGGGGAGGGTTTGCCTGAAAGCACTCTATAGCCTTACACACCTAGGTACATTCCAGTCGATTCAGATTTCAAAGGCGATTCATACTACAAATACCCATTACAAATCGCACAAAAATTACCCAAGCCCCTATACAGGCAACTGCATTTCTGAAGTCAGGTTATAAAAATTTGAAATTAAGTTATTTCATCTGTACTGAAAAATGTCAGAATCAAAACACCAAGTTTCTACTTGGAAAATTCTATTAGAGATAAGACACAAAAATTCAATCCAACCTTACTAACACAAAAAAGTTGGAAGTGCTGAAGTAGTCTTTTCTAGTTTTAACTGCACCAAGGAAAGGCATTAGCAAAGAGTTTCTACTCTTGGATACTCCAATTGCAATACAGCATTTTGTTAAGCACGGACTAGATTTTTTTGTTTTCATACAATCAGTACTTTATGTATGTTGTAAACTGGCCCAAGCATTTGAACATAGGCTGTCAAAACTGAAACAAGACAACAGGACTCACCAAGAGGCAGGCCTCACCTAGGAACAGACACTGGATTGGAATTAGAATGTCACTTCCTTGCAGAAATAATTTTTGTAATGGGCACTCAGGTCAGCTAATGGGGGACGTAGTAACCCAGTGAAAAAACAGACATGTTCTTAAGTCTTCACTTGTGCTGCACTTACTCATTTGCACTACTTTGATTTCTAAGGGGCATATCTTATCCCTGGGGGTCCAGTGAATACAATTCTCTCTTCAATGATTTACCAGAAAAATTATTTACCTTAAAATTAATGTGAACCCTTGATGCAACCAGTCTGACTGTATCCTAGAATGCATCACAGGGCCACAAAATCAGTTTTGTTTTTGTTTTTAATGACAGATGCTACCAACTCATTTGTTGATTAGTCTCCAGAGGCTTTCTGTTATGAAGACTAGTTCTGCCTGAGATCTCTGCTTCCATGTGAAAACACCCACTCTCGGTACCAAAGGTGTTGACATCTGCTTAACACAGGGGTGGACAAAATATGGCCCGTGGGCCAGATCCGACCCACCAGCCCATTCTATCTGGCCTGCGGGGCCCCTAAAAATTTAGAAAATTAACATTGATCTGTTCCTGGCTGCTTGTCAAAGATGACAAAAGCTGGGGGCAGTAGAACCCAAGGGAAGCCAGCAGGACTCATCAGCCCAGAAGTAAGGCTGGCCTAGCCCCGCTCCCAATCACTTACCACCCCCACCTCCCCTCCCCCCCATCCAGAAGCCCAGTGCTTAGCAGAGTCTTCTGGCCTGGGCCTGTGGGGCTGTTTCTGCCTTCCTCCCCCAGAGAGAGAAACTCAAATAAGAATGGGTAGAGGGAGGCAGGGGAGGACTCTGCGGCTGGCCCCGGTCCTTGGGGCTGGGCAGGCTCGTACTGAGTCCCTCAGTCCACCATGCAGCCAGGAGCCAAATGGCGCTGGAGTGGTCAGCAGCCAACAGGAAAGCAGGGAAATGGCAGCTACAGGTGCAGGGACGCGAGAGCAAGCAGGCACGTAGAGTGCAGGGCCCATGCCGGTGTACTGGGGCCAGTGCCAGTGGGGCCCAGAGCAAGGCAACAGGAGCACGGGGTCCAACACCAGCTATGCTGGAGGAGGGCAGGGGCCCCACGCTCTTGCCACCCCGTTCTGGGTCTCGCCAGCACTGGGCCCAGGACACCGGTGCAGGCCCCATGCTCTTGCTTGCCATCCCTTCCCCCTACCTGTAGCTGCCATTTCCTTGCTGGCCGCTCCACCACCACATAGCTCCCAGTTGCTTGGCCACAGTGGGGGAGCATGGGGCCCATGCTGATATCCCAGGGTCAAGGGAGGGTGGCAGGGGTGTTCATAGGGCAAGGCCCACACACATACCCCCACCATACACATTCACCCCCCCCTTTACTGCCATACATGCAGACCCACACACCTCCCAACCACCTTCCCCCCAACACAACCCCCACAAACCCCATACCCCCCACACCCCACATAGCCACACACATACCCACATGCTCCCTCACACCACCCCCACACCAACCCCCCCACAAACACCTACAGCCTCCCCCACACCCCACATACTACACCCACAGCCCCTCACAAACCTATACCCACCCCCCATACCCCCCCACAATATACAAAAGTAAGACTTCATTTTAAGCTATTCTGCAATCACCTCTATGTGTGCTAGACAAATGCATGCAAATCAAGACAAAATATTTTTTTTAAATCAAATTAATGTTGTAGATGTTCACGTTTTAAAATATAATTTGGTATTTTTCTGGTTCTGAGATGACAAAACCCCTTACTGAAAGGAATACTTATGGGGGTAAGGGGAGGGACTTCCGGTGGTAAAGGTCAGGGGTTAGGGGACAGAACGTCCAGTCACAAGATGGTGGCCACAGGATGGGGCACGTGTTAAGAGCCAGGGCTACCCTCAACATCTTGCTAAAACTTGGTAAGCAGCCCTTGGCCTGAAATAATTGCCTGCCCCCAGCTCAACATGTCAGTAAACTCTCCTTCTTCAATGGGGACATGCCATACTAATGGCAGGCCTTTTGTCAGCATTGCCTTCATCATGCCAACCCTGTCAGCTAAATTGGACACTGAAGTGGTTTTCCCTATCCTCATATATTAAAACCCATCTCCTTAGAAGCTTAAGAGACCATCAGAATGCTCTAACACAATAGAGCTCAACCTTTTTCCCCATGGGCAGTACCTGGTCCTGGTCCATCTGAGAGCAGATCTGGCCTGGGCTGGTGTGACAGGGCCCAATCCAGCCATACAGAAAGAGGTGGGGAGTGTGGTCCCTACCCCGATCCAGCCACGCGGGGGGGAAGGAGGCATGGCCCTGGCCAAACCTGGACCTGTGGGGGAAAGGGACATGACCCAGCCCTGATCTGGCCACATGGGGCTTAGGAATTTGGCAGTGGGGAAGTGGCAGCAGTACTAATTCCCCTGCCGCCAAACATCCTGACCTGTAGGAGACTCATAGGGCAGGTCAGTTCTGGCCTACAGGCTGGGGACTGAAACACCCTTGTTCCAACAAATGAAGCTTTGACTACATATCTTACAATTTATACATTCTTGCTGAGGCAGACATATTGAACATCTAACTTAGTATACAAGACCCTACCAAGTAGAAGAGATGCTTGCTATGTCTGTTTTTCAGAGGGATTATTTCATCACATTGAGGGTCCCACAAACCTGAAGCCCATAGGTTCCAAATCCACTTTATGGGGAAAGTCCTGTACAAACCAAATTTTTGCTCCCAAGGGTGTTCGTATATTGGAATAAAATAATTTCTGAATATTTATTGAATAGTTTTAGAAAGATTTAGCTAGAGGTAAAAAATAATTAGAACTTGAGAAGCGCCCATTCTCATCTGTATATCACAAGAATGGAAACTGGAGGAAGATCACTGTCATCCTGCCCAGTGTTTGCTTTACAGGAGCATATACATGGCCTTGGACATTGCTATATAGAATAATTCATATCTCAGGGAACATGCATCATCAACAAGATCCACAGTTACTTATATTCAAAGCAGCAGCTGTTTGGACTCCATACACACCTGCTGGGTCTTTAGGGAAGGTATTAAAAGGAATATCAACACTTAAGTTATTCATTCTGCACCCTGAATATAAGTGACACTTGAGTTCTGTCCTACATCTCCAGTTAGATATGGACGTTATCTCTGCAGTAAAGACATACATTCTCTTAGCTATTTTTCACTCAAACCCTCCTAGTACATGAAAGCTAATTTCTGGAGCATCAAAACATAGGTCCCACAAACCAAGCCCTCAAGTGTGATAGCAACACCAATGAAACCACTAGGTCAGCAAACAAAAACCAGAAACTCCATTACACAGACATATTCAAACCTTGAAGCAAGATAACTACTGTGTTAGGAAACAAACTATCCAATATGAAAATACATCATATCAGCAGCTCCTAATCAACTTGAAGTTTGGCAGTAATACATATGTGTGTGATAAATGTTAGAAAGCATAACAAACCAAAAGTTCACAGGCTTCTGATGACTAGAATGCATGATCTTACTGATGCTACCCATGCATGCCCTTCTTACTATAACCTCATATCTGAAATCAAATAGTTCTCAAGTGGGGAGACTGCCTAAGGCAAATGCCTAGGGTTTGTTTGGATGCTAAATTAAAAAGATAGTGACATTTTAATGTTTATCTTTTCAGAAATGTTTAACATATTTGAATGAGCAATGCATTTTCATACCGTGTAGTCATGCAGGACAATTAATTCTATAACAATGTACGTGCGACTAAAATATTACTGAGATCACAGAGTAATTTCCAAAAATGCAAAATAAAGTCAGTAAATATGCTCATTACTAGTTTCTCTAATACACTGGTTTTTAAACTGTACTCTGTGCAACCCCGGGGTTCCACAACAGGCCTTCAGAGGTTCCACAAAGAGACTAGGGGTAATGGCAGAGTGGGCCGGGAGGTGTTCCACTGTCATTGCCAGGCCAAGCTGAGCCACCTGGTTCCATATCAGTTCACAGGATAAGGGTAGGAGAGTCCAAGGCAGGAGAAGTGAAAAAGGGCTCCATAACTTTAGAGAGTTTGAAAACTACTGCTCTAATAGATATTAAAGCCTTATCTTTCAAACCCAAAGAAGCCCCCTATTTTTATATTTTTTATCCATAGAATCAGAACACAGATTCTATAAATAACTCTGGCCATCAATCCACAGAACAGCCCTGGTATTAGTTAATGTACTGTAATTTTCTCAGTCACAGGTGTGCAATTATAATGATAATTAGATACAAAAGAAAGCAAAAACAAAATAATTCTTAAACCAGATATCTATCACCTACAAAACTCAACTAGTCCCAACCATTATTTTTGCTTTAATAGACACTGGAGGGGCCGGGGGGGGGGCACAATTTCTTAGTGCTACATTAGCAATTACCTGTTAACATCAGAATTTTAGTATACATTAGATAGTCATTATACTGGAACAAGAGATTGTTACCCTCATGCTACAATATTTTATTACATAGTCAAAATAGGAGGGACACTTACATACGTATAAAAAAAAATTCAAGTATTGTAATTAATAAACCAACATCATCGGCAAATTTGTTTACCAGTATTTCATTAAGTAACAAATTTGTGAGAGTAACTAATGTTGTACTGGTTTCCCTGTCTACTTCAGACTAACTAAAGCAAAAAAAAAAAAAAAAAAAAAAAAAGAGTAGATAACTAAAAAGGATGCCCTCAGTAAATCTGGTAGTTATACGAAAATTACTACTTTTTCTTCCCTTCATGCTACAATATAGCTATATTTCACTCAAACCCTTCCCTCCCTGCCACCCAAATGAGCTGTGGCTCCATCCTGCACCTTGCCCCACCCCAGCTGGGCAGTCCCTACCCCACTCCTCCTTCACAGTGAGGGACATTGATCTGCACCACCCCCGGCCACTCCTCTCCCCCTTCCACCATAACAGATTTACCAGCTGGATGCAGCTTTTCAAGCTGCCAGGCTGTGCTTCTTGTTGTCTACCTGCTGCGCTGGGGCTGCACGTACGCACAGGCATTTATTTATCAGCCAAAGTATTGACCACATCAGGTCAATTTCCAATACAATCAAATTTTCTTTATATTGGTACCAATCTGATATCAGACTCATATATCACACCTCTACTATTTTTGGCAAAGTTTTATGAAACTTTTACTGACTTCAGCCCTAAACAATATTCATTAACATTATAGCCTGAATTCAATCCCACTCTTTCCACTTCATTGAACACTTTTCACTAATCCAAAATTAAAGCACTAAAGAGTCCAAAAGACTAATTTGCAAAGCGATTTTGCTCTTTACCAGGTCCCTCAACACGTCACTTTTATCATCCATTCAGCTACCACTCTGTCAAACTACTGAGCATAGTTTCCACGGTGTATGCAGTATTGAATTCTAGTTGTTTTGTTCACTCAGGTTTTGTTTGGAAGTAGAGCTGGTGGGGTTTTGTGGCAGCTGAGAAAGGAGCTTTTTTATAAAGACATGTAATAGCACCAAAAATGAGCATGCTTTAAGAGACCACTACATACAGGGACCATCTTATTTCCTAGTTTGGTATGCAAGATCCTAGCAGTCTACAGGAGATTAAAGCAGTTTCTCACCAAATGGATTATGACTCCTGAAAAGCAGTGTCACAAAAAGTAACCAAGTAGATTTATGAAGCTGTACAAATATTACAACGTAAAGAAAAGAAAAAACTCAGCCCCCATAAGGACAAATCCTTACCCTTCAAAGTCAAGAACGCTGACACTTCCTTGAAATACAGGCAAGTTATATATTCTTATTGATGTACTTCTTCACCCATACTTTTAAGGTAGTGATTTTCAACCTTTCTTCATTTATGCTGTCCCTAAAAGATTTCAGATGCAGGTATGGACCCCTTAGAATTGTTGGTATTCACACACTTTTGATTGAACATTATTGTCTTTCAAATCCCCTTAGACATATGGAGCACAGGTTGAAAACTACTGTTTTATGGTACATGTGCAAGGGGGAGAGATTTCAGAAACTTATTTAAAATAAGATGATGCCCAACTAAAAGACTGAGAAACACTAACTCAGGATGTTGGTGCCAGAAGGCTTGTTCAAATTCAAAAGCTGTCACTCAGCAGGTACAGTGGTAGGTTTGGCATGGTTAACCCCATGCACAAGTGAAGTAAGACTGAGAAGGATGATAAAACTGTAGTACAAAAATTAAAATGTATTTTCTCTTTCAAAGATGGATAATACCACAAGCCCAAACTAGTGCTCACAAATGTAGCACAAACCCTTCAATAAAACGTCATTCCTTCTCAGGTGTGCAGTTGCATGGAACTCAAAAGCATCCTTCTGGGTATGTTCTTTCCCAACATATAAAAAGAAATTAGCTACATTATCTCAGAAAAAAGTCAGGACAACTGAAAAGTTAAAGGCCTTTAAGTTAAAGAACAAATAGAAGAGATTTTTCATTATGGACAATTTTGACAAGCCAGTTGTTCCTAGAAACCACAGTCAACAAACATAAAAAGCTGAACTGAAATTTACCTGATCTTCTCACCAGGATACTGTTCTAGTCTTACAAAATATTGACACAATTCTGGAAAACATTAATTTTTACCATCTCAATAAAGAAGGTGTTTTAGGATTTCAGAGCTAAGGTATTCTAATATAATAAAAGACCTCCACTACAGACCTCCTAATCAGGATCAAGAGCTTGACCAGGAATTCACCAAGGAACTGACTGAGGCTGCATGCTCCTGGTGCCTGGATGTCATGGGAGACTTCAACTACCCAGACATCTCATGGGAAGAGCACCTGACCAAATCCGAATGGTCACAAAGCTTCTTCACGTGCATGGACGAGCTCTTTCTGACACTGTTCAACACCGAAAAATGCAAGGTACTCTACCTGGGGGGGAAAAAAACCTGCTGCACACTTATAGGCTTGGCAGTGCTATGCTTGCTAGCACAATGGCGGAAAAAAGGATTTGGGGGTCATGCTTGACCACAAGATGAACATGAGCCACCAATGAAATGTTGCAGCTGGTAAAGTGAGCAAAACTCTGGCTTGCATCCACTGATGCATCTCAAGCAAGTCTCAGGATGTCATCCTCCCACTATACTTGGCCATGGTGAGGCCGCAGCTGGAGTATTGCATCCAATTCTGGGCTCCTCAATTTAAAAAGGATGTGGAAAAGAGAGAATCCAAAGGAGAGCCATGTACATGATCAGTGGGCAGGAGAACAGGCCTTATGATGAGAGGCTGAGAGCCACGGGACTCTTCAGCCTGGAAAAGCGCAGGCTCAGGGGGGACTTGGTGGCTGCCTACAAGTATATAAGGGACGTACATCAGGATCTGGGGAAACGCCTGCTCACCAGAACATCCCAAGGGATAACAAAGTCAAACAGTCACAAACTCCTCCAAGACCATTTCAGGCTGGACACAAGGAAAAACTTCTTTACTGCCTGAGCCCCCAGGGCCTGGAATAGACTGCCTCCAGAGGTGGTGCAAGCACCTACTCTGGGCTCCTTTAAGAAACATTTGGCTGTTTATCTTGCTGGGATCCTCTGACCCCAGCTGACTTCCTGCCCCTGGACTCAATGATTTCCAAGGTCCCTCCAGCCCTAATGTCTATGAAATCTATGAAAAGCCTTAGGCTGTCAGTCTGTTTGTCCGTAATGCTCTGGGCCAACTGTGCATGTGCCACAGAGAGGGTGCGTGCTGATTGGCTGTGAGGGCCCAGAGCATTACCAACATAAGGGGCAAGAGAGCAAGGGAGCTGCTGCCCTGCTCTCAACAACAGTTGGCAGGGAGGGGGAGGCAGCAGGGAAGAGGGGAGGGAGGGAAGTGGAAAGGGCAATGGGGGGGGTTCTGGTGGCAGTGCCCTCCGCTGTCGCTGTGCCCCCCTCCCTCTCTGCTGCCACCCAGCCCTGACAACAGCTGGCAGATAGGGAGAGGTGGTAGGGAGGCTGGGAGGAAAGGGGGAGGAATGGTAGGAGTGGAGGCACAGAGTGGAGGGTCGTACAGGGCCACAGCGAGCGGAGGAGGACGCATCAAATTCATGACGGGCAATTTGCTAGTTCTTACAAGAATTTTCTTGCAGATAATTGAAAACATGTGGACTGTCTGCAAAAATATGGCAAGAAAATAAGCTTTCCTGAGTTATGGAATCATCATATTTGGTGATATTTAAATACATTTAGGCAACACAACAAGCATACACAGTGGCAGTCCTCAGATTTACAATTGGTTTCTGAAAGTCTAAAGGTCATAACTCAGAACCAGTTTTCCCATTGAAACAATGTTATAAATAGGGGATTAGTTCCTTTATGATGCTCAATACAGCTGTGCCCACCTGGTAAGTCTGTTGTAGTGGAAGGAGAGGGGAGAAGCATGGGGCGTGGTGGGGGACAGACCAGTGCCCCCTTGGTGAGGGAGGAGTGAGGCTGGGGCTGGGACAAGCACTGCCAGGCCGGGATGAAGTGAGGTGGGGGCGGTTCCGGCCACTGCACACTGCTGGTTTGGGAGCTCCTCGTCCAGCAGCTCCCGCTGCTTGTCTGGGAGGGCATGTGCCCTCCTCCACAGCATGTGATCCTCACCCAGATCTGTGCAGGTTGAGGCAGGCAACAGCGGTGCTGGGAGCAGAGATATGCCCTCCCGCCACTTGCCCAGTCAGCACAAGGCGGGCATGGGGCAGAGCCAGTGTGCTGTCTCCGGACAAGCAGTGCAGTGGCATGAGCCACCCTGCCCTTCCTGTGCCCCCAGATGAGCCGCGGCTGTCCTGTGCACACCCTGCCCCAGGAGGATATGGGGGGGGGGGCATGTGCCCTCAGTTCAGGGCAAGACAGGCTTCTCTCAGGGCTAGTGGCAAAGTGGGGGCTATGGAGGGGTTGCAGCCACCTGAAAATTCACCATAGCCCCACTGCCACCCGCCTTGAGCGCAGCCCAGTGCAGTTCCAGCCCCACTTCACCCCGCACAGATCCAGAGGCACACATGCCTCCCTCCCATGCCCTCCCAGACAAGCAGTGGGAGCAGTGGTGGGAGCTGCTGGATGAGCAGCAGGAGCTGCCCACCTGCGCCCCTAGATGAGCCATGGCTCTGTTCCGTGCCTGCCTCAGCCCCTGTTCCAAGCCCAGCCTTACACCTCCATCACCAAGGGGCCTTGATCTGCCACCCCATGCCCCCTTCCCCCACCACAACAGACGGACGCAGCTGTGTTGGAAAGTCAAAACTCATGTCAGACCATAGAAACAAGGTGTTAATTTACAAATGTCGTAAATGCTGTTCGTCATAACTCAAAAAGTCGTAAATCAAGGACTGCCTGTACATTTATGAGGCTTCACACTTGGATAAATACTGAAGCTTTAAGATTTTTTTTTGGCCTTTGATATCAGAGTATCCAAGTTCAATGGACAATGCTGAATTAAAAGTTTAAAAAAATAAAATAAACCTTTTTTTAAGATATGATGTATATCTATCTTTCTGGTGACTGAAAAGGGAACTTTTGGACTGAAAAGGGACATCTTGTTTAATTAATGGCAATTGTTTCAAATATTTCTCTTAGTGAAAATTAAAAAGGTGATCAGTCTATGGACTTTAGACAGTTCTTTAACAAACATGTAGTTGGAGGGATAAAATAAAGGTCTAGTTAACTTACCCATCATGCTTTACTTTCTAAACTGTAAATGACAATAGGTTATGGACTTTGTGCTAAAGAATTACTGAAAGAAATATGGAAGTACCTTTTAGGAAAGGTTCCTAACCATATAGATTGTTTTCCAAAGTAAATGCATTATGGATCTGACTACTGATTTACTTACTATGAAAAAAAATCATATTTTCAAGTTATAATCAACTTCTTAAAGCCCCAATATAAAGGATCTGCTTTTTCATACAGTATACCATTTATGGTCTTGTCAGTCTGTTACGTATTGGAACATAATTGCCACTGTTAACAACTACTGTTAATCATTTAATTCAAACTTATCAATAGTCAAGTTGGTCTGCAAGCCCACACAGCTCTCAGCTATTACCCTCTTTCTCCTGGAAGAACTTGGGACTCATTCCAAAGAACTGCAACTTTCAGTATAAAAAGGTTTCTGACTTTCTGTTGTTAAGATAAATCTGTAATTGTGCAAGTTTATTATCAGTCACCAATTTCCACAGCCCCTTCCTCAAACTAAATTATTTGGCACACTGTAATTTTGCAGAGCTAGCTTTTAGGACCCACAAAGTACCCAACTGCTAGTCTCTCCCCTCTGTTCCCCCAGGGGCAGAGAAGGGAACAGATGAATAGAATAATAAGTCAAAACAATTTGCCCCCTAACACAGAAGATGGACCTCACCCCTAACACAGAAGATGCCCCCCACAGCACAAGCTGATGCTGAAAGGACACCATAAAGCTCCCCCTTTGCTTGTTGGTAATTCTGACTAGAGTTGCACAGGACAGATTATAGTTGCATAGATGTACTGAAAACTAGTAGTATAACCTAGAGGAAGAGAGAAGGCAATTGGAACACAAATCCTCAAGTGTCAGAACGGTATCCCACACCACCACCTGGGGTGCGGGAGGGGGGCCTGCACTAAGGCAGCAGCCTATGACCCTGTTATTGCCACAGTCATTGTATGAGGAAATAAGCACTCATTATCCCCACACCATGCCCTCAAGGTAGGAGTGCACCAATGAAGATTTTTTGCGCTGATACCAATGACTGAATATTAACAAGCCATACAGGCCGATACTGATCCTACTGCCAATATGCAGCCCAGCAGCTTGGAGAACAGTGTCTGGCTGGTAAGTCTGTTGTGGGGAAAGGGGAGGGAAGCGAGGTGGGAGGGGGCAGATTGAGGCCACTGTGATGAGGAAGGAAGCTGGGGAGGGGCTGGGCATGGGAAAGAGCAGAGAGAGGGCAGAGGGCAGCTCCTGCCACTGTACACAGCCCTGGGGGAGCAATGGGGGGCACATGCCCCCCCCAGATCTGTACATGGGGTGAGGGCGGGCTACCACTGTAAGCTACCCCCGCTCCCAGTGCCGCTGCTGCTGCCCACCCCAAGCACAGCCTTGGCCCAGCCCTCCTGCTGGGAAGAGCCCAGTGCTGCCCCCAACCCACAATGACAGCTCGCCCTCGCTCTGTGCAGAGATCCAGGGGGCACGCACCTCCCATTGTTCTCCTGGGGGAGCGTGCAGCACCAGGAGCCGCCCACCCCACTGATAAGCCGCTCACAGCTCCATTCCATGCCCAGCCCCAGCCCCACTCCCTCCCTCATCACATGGGACTCTATCACTCCCACATCTTCCTTCCCTCCCCCCATCCCTCCCCTGCCCCCTCCCCCAACAGATTTACCAGCTGGACGCTGCTCTCCAAGCTGCTAGGCTGGCCACATGCATACTGCACCTGCACATGCACGTGGCATTTATCAGCAACATTATCAGCCACATCAGTCAAAAAAAGGCGATTGCCAATAACGTCAATTTTCCTTTTATCGGTGCTGATACATTATGGACCAATGTACTAGTGCACTTCTACCTCCGTGATGCCCACACCTCTTTTGAAAACAGAACCTGACCTGCAAGATTGTGAATGGTGCAGACGCAAAAACACAGCTATCATTCCACTTAAGCTAAGTTTGCAGACCTGGCAAGCTAAAATGATGTCTTGCTGATCACAGAACAAAATCTATTCTTAAATAATAAGCACATGAACTTTTACAATACTAAGTGTCCAACCTCTGTTAAATGTTGCAGAACTCCTATTTTAGAAACATTTCATACACCATAAAAGATTATTCTTACTATTCTAGCTACAAAAGGATTGCACATTTTTAAATCTTTATCATTGTTCATTAGTACTGAAAACTTAAAAAATGTTTTTACAAATAACCAAAACCTTTTGTGCTTTCTCCTGTCTAATGCCCAAACACATATAAAAAAACCCACATGTAAATGTGTTTGGATGTTTAAAGAAAAGACAAGAAAAGAAAAAGAATATACAATGAATGTGTGTGCACATTTAGAAATTTTTAATACACAAAAGCATACTTCAATAAAGAAAACTAGACCAAAATACAGCTGCATATTTGTTATGTTAAACTGAAAACCGACAATGCAGACAAAGAATCCCAGACAGTAAATAATCCCATTTGACAATAACCCAAAGGTAAAAATCTTTACATCTGCAGGACATCCAGCATTCCCAGTCTTCAGATTTAATTTCACTAAAATCCATCTTATTTCAGATATGTATTTCATCAATAACTAGGTTATGCAGTATGCAAAAAATTAGTTCTTACCCATCTAAAACCTAAGGGAGAAATAAATCCAAATTTAACCAACCTGAAAAAAAATGGGCCAAGTTTAGGATGCCATTCATACATAGCAAATTTTTTTGTATTATGAATACGGGAAATAAATTCCCAATTAAGCCATGTTACATGAACCATGGCTGTAATAACCATCTTCTGGATTTCTATTCAAACCAAGATCTTTTTCATTCCTATTACAATATTTCATTATTTCAATGATATAGCTAATATAGTTGGACAGTCCTGCTCTAAGCAGGGGATCAGACTAGATGACCTCCTGAAGTCCCTTCGAACCCTAATTTTCTATGATTCTATGACCCCATATTTTATCCAAGTAAATTTGATTTCTTATGGTGCATATTTCCATGATAGTTTATCCTAAATATAACAGAATATCACTTAAAAAAAAAAAACAAAAACTTGCAACCTCTGCATTCATTGATTACAAATAAAAATAAATAAATCACAGAACTTGATAGATCACTGTTCTCCATCCTTCTTACGAGGAAGATCACTTTTTGGAAGTAAAGGGCACCCCAGGATTTACTGCACCCCCCCCCCGGCTCTACCCACGAGCACAGGTGGGGAGGGGGCATGGGCCCCTGGGGCCACCGCCGGGCTGCAAACAACAGCAGGAGCTCCCCCATGCACCCCTGGATTACCAGATCTCCTCAGACCAAGCTGGGCCAGGTCAACCCCAACATGAGTTCCCACTGCTGAGGTGAGCCACACCCACAAGTGGCCAGCTGCAGTGGGACTCAAAGCGTAGCTGGGTGGCACTTGGGGCCTGGGGCCACAATGCATGGCTGCAAGGCCCCAGTGGGGAACAGGACAGGGCCGCAGGTAGCTCGTCCTGGGGAGGGGGAGGCCAGTTACCTGCTGCCGCCCACACTCCGGGGGGGGGCAGGGGAGACCCACGCCCCCTAGATCTGTACCTAGGCCATGCGCAGGTTGTGGGCTCGACCTGCTACCCTGCTGCTCTCCCCCAGGGCCTCCCCAGCACAGCAGGTGCCACTCAGAGCAGCTGGGGACAGCGGGGCTGCATCGGGATTCCTCATCAGTGCGAGCTGCCCCCCCCCACCTCCCCCTGCCCTGGCAATGTGCCTCTAGCACCTGTTGCTACTTTGGGGGGGCGCAGCTCCACGCTGATGCCCTCACTGAAACCCTGCACACAGGATGTGCATTGCCGGGGCAGCAGGGGGGTGAGAAGTGGCCAGGAGGTTTTCTTCACGGCTCCTCTACTTCCTACCACACTAGGTTGGGGGGGGGGGGGGGGGGGGGCGGAGAGAGAAGGGAGGCAGGATACAGCAGCAAGCAGGGGGCCTGCTGCTCCCTGCTTCCCCCCGCCCAACCCCCTAGCGCAGGGAGCAGAGGAGCAGTGCAGAAAACCTCCTGGCCACTTTGCACCCCTACCCCACTGCCCCAGCAACACATCTCCTGCACATGGGGCTGCACCCCTCCAAGCAACTAACTGTAGGCACATCACCAGGACAGCAGGGGGCGGTTGGGGGGCTCACACAGGTTAGGAATCCCCGTGAAGCCCTGCTGCCTCCTAGCTGTGCCAGGTCCAGAGGCCCCAGGGGAGGGAAGCAGGGCAGGAGCTCGACCCCACAGCCTGCACCTGCACCTACCCCGAGTATAGATCTGGGGAATGCAGGTCTCCCCTGCCTCCTAGGAGTGCATGTGGCAGTATTGAACTGACCCTCCCGCTCCCCCGGATGAGCCACCTGAGGCCCCACTGTGCTCTCATCTCGGTCCCTACAACTGTGCATTGCGGCCCTAGGCCCCAAACCCCATCCAGCTGGCTAGCAACCTCAGCCTGTGCCTGCCCTGGGTACTGATCTGGGGGGTGTGGGTCCCTCCTGTCCCCTTGGAGTGTGCGCAGCAGTGACGAGCTACCCTGCCCAACCCCGCAGCAGGGGAGAAAGGGGGCAGGGGGCTGAGGACCTGGGTCTGTAGCTCTGGCAGCTGGGACCTGCCCCCAGGCAGGGCTGGGGGAGAAGGGCACCAGCAAGTCTGGGGGGGCTATGGAGGGGGGGCTTTAATTTTAATCATGGATTTTGGGGGTTGTAGCAGAGAATTTGATTTTTTTTAATCACAGAAAACCAGGCTCCCTGGTGACCGCTGAGAGATAATAGGCAGTACTGCATTGCAAATGTAGCTGTATGTTTCCTATTGATGGGATTATACACATCATAACATTTTTTTTGTGTTTCAAACACTGGTCAAGCTGGGTGAAGGCAGAAGAATTTCTCTTCACAGCACCTTATTTTTCCCATGCCAAAACAAGAATTCTGTATCTCTAGCCCCTTAAAAGATTGCTAACCCATTAAACTCTGCAACTGTAACTTTTAACGTTCTCCCAAGAATTACCCCGAGGACCGTCCCATCAGGAAGTGAGACCACCTACAGCAAAAGTAACAATATTTAAAATTGTCACTTTTAAGATTGCATATTCTATTCAATGATAGTGGAAAATGAGTGTGAATATCCAATGCAAAAACATTTGACTTCATTAGAGGGAACAACAGACAAAAGGAGGCATGTGATTTTTTTTTTGTTCTTGTTGCTGTTAAATTATGTACTTTTAGAACTATACAAGTTTGCCGCTTCACTAATGTGAATTAAGGTCTCGATTTTCAAATGCATCTCACCACAGAGATAACTTTTCACTAGAGAACTATTTTCAGCCTTTCATAGAGGCAAAACACTGTCTCCTTGGTGCATGGTTTTCAGGTATATTATCATTAAAAGAAACCCACTAAGGATTTAGATAGACATTCAGTTTCTCCAAGGAGAGTCCCTGCTCTCCCAGGAGAAACAAGTGTATAGACATTCACAATTTCTTTTCCCAAAGAAAATGTGGCCACTCTGGCAGAAAAATAAGTCAGGAACAACTCAAGTGAAGTGGTTCCCTTGGAGAATCTCTCCCAAGTGACAGTACTTCTGTAAAGGCAGCCTGTGTGCTCTGCCGCTTCTCTCTCCACCTCCCTCTTCCCACAGGGAAGGAGATCCGGTCAGTCCCAACCAGACAGGTAGCAGAACACACCCCATGTGTGCTTAGGGCTGGAAAAGCCCAGTGCTGAAGCAGCTAGGGGGAGTGTTCTGCTTGTGGCTTGTTCCCTGACTGAATCACACACACTACAGCAGTTGGGTTCTGGGAAGCATGCAAACATACTCCCTGCCCAGCCACAGCATGGGCAAAGACAGGTTCAGGACTCTGTGCACAGCACAGACCCCACCCCCACCTTCCCTGAACCTCGGGATCCTTGTTTATATTCACTTTAAAAAAGTCTGCAAAGCTCTCCAGGCTGCATGCTCTAGAAACCCTTCGCAGTCCAAGGTCCACACTGCAGGGCTCCTTGTTCCTCTAAACTTCTGTACAGGACAGTTTCTCACAGGCCCCCTCTACGCATGCAGGTAAAAGTGTGATGGGATCTAACATACAATCCATACCATCACACCTCCTGCCGTGCCACATGATTCCTGGCTCACCCTACACCAGCAAGAAGGAAGTTCCCATGGCTGGGAGCCCCCTCAGTTGAAGGAATCCCAGGGACAGGGACACCCCATGCACCCCAGAGCTGGGGAATCACAGCAGTCATGATACCTCAGGCCCAGGGTTTTCACACACCCACAGGGCAGTCTGGAACCTACTGAGTTCTATCACCCAGTTGGGCATAATTCACCCCTGTGACTAGGAGCCCTGTTAGTATACAGGGCTCCCAGGAGACCCTGATACTCATGCAATTTTAACCTCGAGAACAACAAGCTATAAAGTTAGTACACATTTTTGAGGTCTTACTGTATAGCTAGTTAGAGTTTTTTACGGTTTGGCAGCTAACCACTTAATTGGGCAATACCTGTAACGCGTAGAGGGGGCCTCAGAAAAACAAAACAGGGAGAGTTGTCCTGGATTATTTGGATGTGTGTACACAGCCTGAGATTCCACTACCAAATACCAATCCCAAAACTCAGGGCTGCAGCTAGGTGCAGCTCCACACAAGTTAAATGCAGCAGCACCCATTTATATCAACAAAAGGTCTGGCCCACATTAACCAGACTATTTCAGTCTTGCAATTCTATAAAGTATGGGTCAAACACTGGACTAAATTTCATGATCCTTCTTTATCCTAGGCCAATCCATCATATAGCATTGGCACCATAGCAAAGATATCACTGCAGAGACACAGATGTCCTGCAAAGCTAACTAACTATTTCCTGCACAGTAGTGCTGACTTTTGCGGTTCCTTAGAATTTGCAGTTGGAAGGCTGGGGGGGGGGGGGGGGGGGCGGCGGAGAAACAGGTCTGATTACTTATTCATCTACTTTAGTTAAAACCCAACACGTTTTGTTTTGAGGAAGTGAACTGGCAACTCAGACTCACTGGCTGGTGCAACCAAGAAGGCTTTGGATTCCTTGACCATGACACACACTTCGGGGAGAAAGGACTCCTGGGAAGGCACGGCATCCACCTCACGAGGAAAGGTAAGTCTCTGTTTGCAGATGGCCGATCCTCTGGGCAGAGCTTTAAACTAAGATTGCTGGGGAATGGGATACACAAATTCAAACATGTCCAGGGACCAACATACAAGTAAGGCCTGTAGATAGGGACACTAGGAGAGCAGGAGCTGAGGTAATAGTTCTCCATCAGCAGGACAGGATGACAAGGGCCTCAGCAGAAGGACTCAGGTGCCTATATACTAACGCCAGGAGCATGGGGGACAAGCAGGAAGAGCTAGCCCTCCTACTCTCCAGTGGGCATTATGATCTAATAGGGATTATGAAGACCTGGTGCGACTCCTCACATGACTGGAGTGTAGCCATAGAGGGCTACACCCTGCATAGAAGGGACTGGGTGGGGAAGAAAGTTGGAGGTGTTGCTCTCTATGTGCAAAAGCAATATACCTCTTTGGAGCCTGACAGCTTGAAACCCTCTAAGTCAAGTTGCAGGGGGGGCACGCAGCAGGAGAGACCTAACTGTAGGTATATACTACAGACTACTGATCTGTAAGTTGCTCTGAAAACAAGGAACTTGCAAACTGGGGGAGGAAATGGATCTGGAGGTAACCTGAGAATTGACTGAAGCTGTATATGCAAATGACAAAAATGTCATGAGTGATTTTAATTATCCACACATCCCCTGGGATGAACACTCGGCCAAGTTGGATGTGTCGCGATCCTTCCTGACCTGTGTTGAGGAGCTCTTCCTGACTCAGGAGGTGCATGGGCCAGTCAGCCAGAGGTGACTGTGCTAGACTTGGTCCTGGCCAAATGAGACTACCTGGTGACCGACTTTAAATATAGAGGGAACTCTGAGCAACAGTGACCATGAAGCCATCATGTTCACTATTTGATGTAAGGCAGACAAATCAAATAGCAGGACTGAAATCTTGGACTTCAAAAATGCAAATTTCAATAAGCTTAGGTCACTAGTAGGACAAGTGTTGCAGGACCAGGGACCAAAGGTGAGAGGTGTCCATGAAGAGTGGTTGTTCCTTAAGGACATGATCCTTGAAGCACAAAGGAAGTCCATTCCTATGTGGAGCAAAGGTAACAGAAAGCCTGGGAAGCCCTCTAGGCTAAATGAAGAATTCACGGTCCTCTTAAGAAAGAAAAAAGAGGCTTATAAACAATGGAAGCTCAGGACAGGTGACACAGAGGACTATTCCACAATGGCCTGCATTTGCGGGGAACAGATAAGACAAGCTAAAGCAGTGACCACGCTTATATTAGCAACGGATACCAAGGACAACAAGAAGTCCTTCTTTAGGTACATAGGGAACAGGAGGAAAAACAAATGGAACTGTGAGATCACTGTTCAATAACTCAGGAAGGCTGGTTAAAGGTACCCAGGTGAAAGCTGAAAACCTGAATGACTACTTTGCCTCTGTCTTTCAGCGAACCGAGGGAAAAACAATGCCAAGTAGAATACAAGATGAGCACAGTAGGAATAATCGCCTTCCTACTATTACTGTAGAATTCATGCATGACAAATTTTAAAAAATTAGATATATACAAGTCAGCAACAGTGGACGATCCTCATCCAAGAGTGCTGAACGAGCTGGCCGAAGTCATTGCAGAACCCCTGGCGCAACTCTTCCACAACTCGTGGAAGCTCTGGAGAAGTCCCCAAGGACTGGAAGACAGCCAATATTGTGTCCATCCACAAAAAGGGCAGGAGGGAGGACCCGGGTAACTACAGGCCAATCAGTCTAACTTCCATCCTTGGGAAAATCCTAGAAAAGTTAGTCAAGGAGTCTTATCTGCGATAAGCTTGCAGAAGAGAAGATTCTGAATGGCAGCCAGCATGGCTTCGTCGCAGGCAGGTCTTGCCTTACCAACTTCACCTCCTTCTATGACCAGGTAACTCGCCACCTGGACATGAGAGAGCAGGTTGACATTGTATACCTAGACTTCCAAAAGGCCTTTGATCTAGTATCCCACCAAGTCCTCAAGAGACAATTGGAGGATTGTGGGCTTAACTCAGAGACAGACAAGTGGGTGAGAAACTGGCTGTAGGATAGGACGCAGGGAGTCATAGTGAATGGATCTGTGTCACCCTGGCGAGAAGTGGGCAGCAGTGTCTTGCAGGGGTCCATGCTCAGTCCAGTACTTTTCAACATCTTTATTAACAATTCAGATGTGGGGGTGAAGAGCTCACTGGCCAAGTTCACGGATAACACCAAATTCTGGGGGGGTGGGGCGCAGTCACTCTAGAAGCTAGACTAGTTACAGGCAGACCTAGACTAGCAAACCATGCAGATTGGAATCTGATGAAGTTCAAGCACTGAGAAATCAAATGCTCCACCTCAGGATGAGCAACCCCCAACACACCTACAGGCTTGGCAGCACCAAACTGACTAACACCACGAATGAAAGGGACCTGGGGGGAATAATAGACCACCATATGAATATGAGCCGGCAGTGTGATACTATAGCCAGTAGGGCAAATAATACTCTGGCAGTCGTCAATCGATGCATCTCCAGCAGAACCAAGGAGGTGATTCTTCTGCTCTACACAGCACTGGTGAGACCACAGCTAGAGTACTGCGTCTGGTTCTGGGCACCACACTAACAAGGACATGGACAAGCTTGACAGAGTCCAAAGAAGAGCCATCCATGTGACCAGAGTCTTACGTGGCAAGCCATACGAAGAAAGGCTGAGGGATTTGGGATTCTTCAGGCTGAGGAAAAGAAGGCTAAGAGGGGACCTGGCAGCAGTTTACCACTACACTAGGGGAGTACATCAAGGGCTTAATGAGCAACTGTTCAGCAAGGCACCCAAGGGGAAAACTAGGAGTAATGGCCACAAAATCCTGGAAGATCAATTCAGGTTTAACATTAGGAAAAACTTCTTCATAGTCAGGGTGTCAAAACTGTGGAATAAGCTCCCTCCATAGGTGATGCAATCACATACCCTGGAAATCTTCAAGAGGAGACTAGACAGTCACCTTGCTGGTGTCACCTGACCTCCAGTTATCTTTCCTGCTTGGTGCAGGGGGCCAGACCCAATGATCTTCAGAGGTTCCGTCTGGTCTTACGATCTATGAAGCTATGAACTGAATTTCCTTGTTCAGCACAGCTTTAAAATCAAGCAGCTGGGAATTCTTTTATATACTTTTTTTTTTCTTTTTACTCGAAGTGCAAATCTGCCTGATTGCTGACAGAGAAGGGAAAGCAGAAGGTTAAAACTGCACGCTGCTGAACTGGCATAACACTGCATTAATGGCTGGCACCAACAGACCTTCTGCTGCAGGGACAGCTGCATTATTACTGCAGTCTCACAGTTTCTATCAACTGTGTAAGCCTTGGTAGGCGTGAACACAAATGTCTTCCTCCTCCTCCAAAACAAGGGGAAAAAAATTACAAACATCTATGACTAGTGAAATTGCTAGGAGAAATGGCAATATTTTAACAGTTTCTGCATCTCAACCACATCAAAAACTTGGAATATCTTAAAACTGTAATATTATATACATAAATTGTACACATGCTGGTACAAGTTGCTTTTTAGGTGAAACTTCCTTCTTAAAAATTTAAACATAATTATCAAAACACTTTAATGCAGACTGGAAGTTCCCTGCTCCATTTGCATACTTACACAGGGAAAGAACACTAATGAAGATTAGTGGTGATTTTATTAAGATATTTCCAAATCTTTGTGTAATGATTGGGGCTGTTGGGGAAGGGGGGGTTCAAATTGCCTACCATTGTCCTCCTGAGTGTGTGAAGCTTTACATAAAACTTGAGTGTTGCCCAAAATATGAAATACAACATCCAAGTACATTAGCACAGATGTTATTGCCCTAAACATACCCATAGAATATCTTTAAATTTTGTTAGCAAGTCACATATCATATTTCATACCTCCAGATTTATTTTTAAATAACCCCTGGTGTCAAGGAAGCATCCATGCAAGTCTGAGTTCAGGACTGCAAAAGAAACAATTTCCAGAGAATTTTTATTTTGGTTTGAACAATCTGAAGCTACAGGAGGATACATCTGCAGTAACAACGGATTCTGCTTGCCTAAAAAAATTACAGAGTGAACTGTACCCACCTACGCTACTCCGTTCTTGGTAAGATTCTCAACTTACATGTTCTGAACTGTTTTTCCATACAATAACTGAAAAACTGCTACAGATCTAGTCTTTCTGTACTAAAGTAGAACAGCTACTCATAACAGCTCTGCTCTGAGTTCAAATCAGGATGGTAATCCTGAGCTTCATTAGTAGTCTTCCCTGGCCTTTCATCCTGCTTCCTCTCGCCTCCTCCCTTCACCATCAGTAGTTAATCCTATGAAGTCATGCCCACAAGATTAATACTATGGCCAGAATGCTCTATTCTCAATACAGATCTGATAGGCAACCCAAAACAATGAGGAAACTGCCCCCTTTGATATTTTTGTCTAGTGAGGCTATGTGGACAGTTGGAAGCTCCTCATGCAGAATTTATTACTTGAAGAATGACATTACCTGCAGATACCTGCAGAAAGCAAAGCATAACAAAAACAAAGACAAAGGTAAGATCGCAGCCATGTAACTAGGCTGAGTGAACAAGTATACTGATCAATACCAGTAAACCTGCCACCTTAAGACTACTCCCCCTTCCCCTTCCATCAGCAACCATCTGCTTCGATATTTTTTAAATAATAACAGGTGCTTATATGGTTCATAGCCTGCTTTATTTACAATTACTATACAAATTCTGTTCAGAGGAAAGCTACAATGGTGACTTATGGCAGAACCTAACTTTTCTTTTTCCACACAAAACAAAGGCTTCTGGGAACAAATCCATGACTTTTCCATGTCTTCCTGGACTTTCCTCATAAGGGAAAAAAAGCACCTTCCCAAAGGTATAAAACTCCATTAGGTAAGCCAAAGACTCCAGAAAGATCTCCTCTACTTCCTTTGTAGGGGGAGAATCTTCTCCTGTGGACTTCTGGAAAATTATCATAATCCAGAACTTTTGACACTGGTGATAGTGATAAGCAAGAAGCATCAGATATACGAGAAGAAATAACCAAGGGCTTTGCTGTCCCCAGCTAAGGCTCCCCATTTGAGGGAAAACACAAACTCTCTGGAGTAGTGACTTAAGAATGGTTCAGTAGGAAGAAATCCTTCAAACTGGAGTATTAAACTGTATAAAATCCTAAAAAGAGAATGTTAGTTTAGCTCTATCCTTACAGTGAAATTCCAAAATCTCTTTAACTTTACTCCTGATGAGGGGCAACAGCACACTGACGACCTCTAGTCTTCCCCCTCCCCCATCTAACTTGAAGCCACAAACAAAGCCCAAGAGAGTAATTTAATTAAGGTGAATTCAAAAGACAAGTTTCCAAATAGCTGGTCTTGCCTTTCCTCCCTCATGGCTTCCCTGTTACTGCATCTAGCTTTGATCACATATTGTATGGGTACATTTAATGGCTAAATCCTCAATGCAAAAATTTCCAGCGCCTAAACAAAAACCCTGCAGTGCAGACACAAGACTTACACTGATCAGTTAGCTTCAGGCTTAGTCTTTACCTAAATTTACACCAAAATAATTCCTATTCACACCTTCTGCTATTTCAATAAAAGTCTGATTTTTTTTAGAACTGCATCCCATTTCAATTTTCCTTTGTTACCTCTATTAGAGCTTGAGCTGTCTGTCAGACAAAATCTCCTATCTTCATTAGTTCGGTTTTAAGTTTGCTTTCCTCTAGTGTCTTTCTTTTAAGGGGAATTGTGATGCATCCTTCGCAACTAACCAAGTAGTTACCCTGTATTTTCCATACTTTTCAATTTTTCATATTTTCAAGCTTTTCCACAGCATATTAAAGCCCTTAGCTAACCCCCATAACAGGGATATGGGGAGGAAGGAAGAAAATAAAATGTAGCAGTATTTTAATGAGCAGAGGGGGAAAAAAAATAATATAACTTTGTCAGGGATGAGATTTATTATACACATTTCAAGTATACAATAAAGCCTGCAATATCACATGAGCTACTTTGTTTTCTACATCAGTCCCCTTAAAAAGCAACAATCTCCACTGAGCGACAGTCCTGGGATATAGCTCCAGAATTTCCCATTCCATCGAGACTGTTGAATTCTAGACACTATGGTCAAGGGATCCGAGTACAGTATGTATACCACATGAGAAGGAGATAAACATAAGTTTCTGGGACAAGAAAGAATCTTACTGCAGTTGTTTTTGAAAATTTATTTTTGCAGCTACTTTTAGAGACCCATAAGTCAAACCTTCTCTGGCACTTCCTCCCTCTCCTCTGCAGTAAGCACATTTAGGGACCAGCTCTTTCTAATCTAACAGGGATAAGGACTTTCACAGATTCTTCTCACTAACTTGGGCGTCCACGTGCATTATATAAAGTCAGAGATACCAAGAAAATCCAGAAAACAAGGATGTTCAGTGGACATTCATTCAACATAATCTATTGCTAATCCCAGACCAAAAGGTTCCTTCCATGGATTACGGAAAAAAATTGCTTACTGTTGTGATGAAGTAGTGTGGTACAGTTCTCCTGTGCCTGACACCTGCACTGCCTAAAAGTCACTAAGCAGCAACAGTAAGAGTGATAGGGCTAATAAGTTTTACAGTTATAATCATGAAACTCGAGATGCTTTCCTTTTCTTCCAGCATTCAGGAAGGAAAAGGACCAGGAGCTTCAAGTTTAAAATGCTTGCTCCCTCTAGAGTCTAAAATAGAGCCGTATGTCCCAAAGTACTGCTCAGGGTCAGCAAAATCCCCTTTCCAGCAGCTATGTATAGCGACAAACCCACACACGAGACACTGCACAAGGATGAAATTTCTGTTTTCCTTCCCAGTTGTGTTAGACATCAGTTAACTAGAAGCTCTTAAGTAGATGTGGTAAACCCAGACTAAGTTTTTTTTTATTTCTTATTTTTAATCAAGGAATTTGTGGTGACAGAACTGAAGGTTTTACTAGGTTTATATTTAACATGCATTTTAGATTCAAATACTTATAACGAAAGCATGCAAATGAACAACTGATAAAGTATAAAAATAAATACCTAAAGTACAAGTATTTTGATCTGAAGCATTTCCAATGTAAAGGCCTGATTATAATACATGCAACCTGTTACCAAAACTCCCCCTCAATTCCTGTTTGTTAAAACCAGTAATTCTCTTTTACTTTTTTAATACTTGTTTAACTGCATGAGTTTGACAGAAGATGCTGCTCAAAGCTATGCATTTTCAGCTTCACATGCCAGGCAGATCATCAAAAAAAACTACAACGAATCCCAAGCACTATTTCCCCAATCTCTTGGAACCTGACCTTTAAGGAAAAAACGCAAATTTAAAAAATGCTGACATGGCAATACTTAGCTTAAAAATACATCTTTCCTGAAAAACAGAGGACTAGCAGTAGTACAGTAAAAAGACTTCTTGTGGACACAAAAAAAGTGGTCATAGCAGTTTACACACAAAAACAATCCCACGAAGATCCACAAGTCTGTATGGATGGCACTAGCTCACAGAAACTAGGGACTTTTCCGTATCACGGTGACAGAGGCATTGAGGACTTGCCAAAAACAAAAGTTCTGCTATTGTTATAACTTTACTGGTTTCGCTAACATGATACAAACCTTTAACACAGACAGTTATAGCTATGAAAGTAGTTTATACCTGTATAGCTATTCCCAAATTATTCTATATCCCAAAATAGTTATAACAGTACACACGTACAGAGACTTCTAATTTGGTATACTTCATTCTTAGTTTCCACTGATAAGAAATACTTCAGTTTACACCACACTTGTTTTATTTCCTCATCTCTCTCTTTACTTTTATGACTTTAAGCTGACCTCAGCATTCCCTGTATAATTGTTTTTCCTCTCTCCAGGATCCAGTAATAGGGAAGTAAATTGAGAAAAAAAAAAAACTTTACTACTGAATATTATACTGTTCCCCAAACTTTCTAGCTTATCATCAACTCTAAGCCAGTCATCCTCAGCCAGGGGGCCACAGCATGTCAAGCAATATAGCCCTGTTGGCATGCACACGATTCACATAATAAACCCAGAGATTTCAAATAGAAAGCCACAGTCTTAAACAGTCTGAGCTTGTTGCAGTTCTAAGCTGGCATCCAAACTAAGAGCTGGCATTTTCAGGGGTGGGGACTTGCATCTCAAAAGGTTGAGAACCACTGCTTGAAACAAATGAGTACTGACAGAAGACTTCTCCATTTACTCCACGGAAGTTTGAAGCATAAATCATACAATAGATCTTTCTACCAATTACATGCCTCAATCTTTATGCTTGACAGATTCATCAAGTAATATACTTTCACAATTCAAACTAGTATTATTAGATGAGATGCCAAAAAAACGGGACTTGGGATGACAGACACTTTTTCATTACAAAACAGTGCAAGCGTAGTATATATTTTATCTTAGGCCTGAGATGTAAACAGAGCTACTGATCTGTAAGTTGCTCTGAAAACCAGGAACTTGCATAATGCAGGGTCAAAGAAAGATGTGCGGGTTCTCAACAATGACATTTAAAGTACTCCACCATAAAAGATGAAACAGGGAATGGTAAAGATGAAATGTGGAATAGAGGGAGGTCAAATACAGATGGCTACTTTATTTCAGCCCAAACAAGAACAAACACTCTTTGGCATGAATGAGAAGCTAAGTGCAGGTATACAGTACCAGATTTTGAAGAGGAACCATAAATAAAATTTAACAATCTAGAACAATCAGCTCTCTCTCTTAGTCATAGCTTTTCTCTGCTATTACCCAAACCACCAGAGATACCAGTTAGTGTCAAGGTCCAGTAGCGCTAAGCACTGGAGTAACTGTTGAAGAAACTGGGTGCATCTACATGTCCTATTAATGCAATTGAATAAATTCTATTGCAGTTCATGCTGGAGTTCATTGATCCTGGACACTCTATTTGCACATCTGCCTGGGACCACAGCACGCTGAGCCAGGTTGGATCAGCCCCAACTCGCAGGGGGCCCGAGGGAAGGGGAGGAGGGTGGAGTCAGGCTGCCAGCCTGGGGCTGCTCCACATCAGCTCAGTGTGCTGCAGAGGGTCTGGCTGAGGCACAAGGTTGCTCTAGTGTGGGGCTAGACCTGGGGAAGGCAAATATTTTGGGCGGAGGGCTGCTTACCAAGTTTTGGCAAGCTGTTGAGGGCTATATAGGTAACCCTACCCCTTGACAGGTGCTCCACCCCCTGATCCCCATCTTGTGACTGAAGTCCCACCCCCTAACCTTTGCCATCCAAAGTCCTTCCCCTGGCTCCCAGAACTACTCCTTTCAGCAAGGGATTTTGCCACCTTGGAACCAGAAAAATACCAAATTATATTCTAAAAAGCAAACATCTACAGCATTCATTAAATTTGATTTGAAAAAATATTTTTGTTCCGATTTACAAGTGTTTGTGTCATGTATACAGAGGTGATTGCACAACAGCTTAAAATGAAGTCTTATTTTTGTATATCATGGGGGGTGCATATAGATTTGTGGGGGGGGCATAGGTGTGGGTGGGTACGGGGTTTGTGGGGGTTATGTGTGAGGGTGTGTAGATACGGGGGTCTGCATGTATGATAATGCAAGGGGGGGGCTGTGGGTGCATGTGTATGGTGGAGTATGTGTGGGACTCACCTTATGAATACACACACAAACACACAGTCCCTGCCTGTGCGCGTGCACACACACGTACTAGAGTAGCCCTGTGCTTCCCAGCCCGGCAATGCAGGCAGGAGCCACTGTTGTGCTGGAACAGAGTGGGAGCAGGAAGAGAGTAAAATGACTGAGGGTGGGGTGGGGCTGGGCTGCTCGGTCCTGCTGAGGACTCCCCAGGCCTACTGCTCCAGTCTCCTGTCAGCTTTGAGAGGCAGCCAGGAGCAAATAAATATTGATTTACTTATTTTTTTTTTAGGGGCCCCATGAGTTGGATAGAATGGCCTGGTGCGCCAGATCCAGGCCTCAGGCCACATTTTGCTCACCCCTGGGCTAGACAACCCCCTAGACAACCCCCCCTCACTGAAACACCCTCATGCCACAGCCAACCCCATTAGCATTTACACATATGTTGTGGTGCACTAAATAATGCCACTGCAGAACAGTACTTGTGTTTACTACACCTAATAGGGGCACATATGTAGATGTTAAGACTACTGCTAAGGTAATTAGGCAACTGCACAGAAAACATCTCATGTAGGAACCCACTGCTCCTATTTCAATAAGTTTATAAAAGAAAACTACTTTGAGTAATTTATAAGTTTAAATGAAGTGGAAATAAGTCCTTCTGCAAATGTTACCTACCACCACAATTATAAACCAACATCAGCTTCTTAAACTAAATGAATTCATATTAAATAAGCAATGTCATGACAGCAAGTATGCTAGAAACAAGGACTGAAGGGGATGACAGAGTCAGTTGCTGCAGAGATGCATCAAATGTAAATTTCCAAAGTATTCCTATTCATGTTCAAGGAAAGACAGGGGCCAACTATGCAAAGCATATTATTATTATTACTTTGTCCTCCCACTCTCCAGCTTGACATTTTGTGACTTTCAGCTACTTGTAGCATCTCTTTGGAAATCTAGACTGTAGGTTTTCAGAGATGTGAACTCTTACTGGGTGTCTGAGTTGCACCTAATATTGGAGTTCCCAAAAAATGAAGATTCAAATGCACTCTCACTAATTCAGTTGCTTTAAGATGTTTAAAGAAAAATATCCCAGAAAATCAGGAGATATCATTTGTTTCATAACACACAGTAAGGTATATAGGATATAATCTAATAACTCAATCTAGTTTGAAGGTTCCCAGTGAATTTCATTAAATTATTAACTGTTCTTCAGAGGTACAGCAGCACCCACATCACTTGCATCAATGTGGTATGCAATCCACTTAGTTCACAGCAGGCTGTAGGATGAAAGAAACTACTCAACTACTGGCTCTAGTTTTTACTTCAAAAGGTGCCACTTCTCCAATCTGCTCTGAAGGACTGCTGGTGAGCTCCAGCTTGACTGGAGAAGCAGCACCTTTTGAAGTAAAAACTACAATCAACAAGCAGCTAGAACACCTCAGCGGTCCTGCACAATTGTTTGCTCAGGCTGTATACCCTGGGTTTGTTTACAAATCCTTATCCCTGCAAAGAATCAAGTTTCTACCCTGCACGTGGCAGGAAACAGCCTGGGAAGGGGACAGGCAGAACCACAGCATATAGGACAGGGAAAAGCCAAGCATCAGATCAGGCAGGGAGCAGAGCAGCAGCTTCGTTAGGGAGTAGAGGACAGAGAGCAGAAAGCCAAGCAGCAGATAAGGTTAGGGAAAGGGATCTGAGTGGTATTCAGGGAGGGAGAGAGGGCAACGTGAGAGACACAAGCCAAAAAGGTTGGTCCCCAATGGCATAGTGAACACATGTGCTTAGTTTTAAGAAGGAAGAGAGTCATATTGTAGCCATCCCAATTCAAATTATCAATCTGGAAAATTTAAACCGGGGTGTCAAACTTATTCAGTCTTGAGTATCCCTGAGCCAGTCTGCAGGCCAGACGAGGACTGATTTCCTGCACAGCAGCCCCAGTGTCGAGTCCAGCCTGCATAATTTCACCCACATAGTTGCCATGATGGTATGTGGTACATGGATCAGATGAACACATTTTGGAAAAGATACAAGTACAACCCACAGATTCTGACCGATTCAGTGTGGGGACTGTTGATTGTTGTAATACTGAAGATGTGACTGGGTTCTAACTGGTTCAAGTATGGAGTGAAAGGTGACCAACAGGGGTGTGCAATCACAGGAGGGCTTCTTTTTGTATTGTAGCAATTACTGCAGGGCATTTGAGTGGCTCTTTCAAAGATATGGTCTATTTCTCTGCTAAAGTGCCCTTGTTGTACAAAGGCATGTTTCAGGTTGACAAGGTCTCTATTTACAATATTCTACTAGGAGCCCACATATTTTTTGTATGTGGTGGTTTGGTAGGGTGCCACCTCTGATCTGGATCATGGCATCTAAGAAATTGGCGTTGGAATATTGCAGAGAAAATTTGATCAAGGGGTGATAGTTGTTAAAGCTGCTCATTTTTCCCTTCTACAACATTTGTGATATCAGTCGTTTGGTTGCTTGGACCTTTTGCAGGTTCCACGACAGCAGAGGGAAGCAACCTCTAGCACACATGCTAGAGCATGGCATGTGAAGGTATTCTGTTTGGCACGCACACCTTAGGGCAGACACCAGGGAAAGAGATGGGATGTACAGCCACAAGGAAAGATGTACTGCCAGGGAAAGATGTGGGGTGTACTTGCCACAACAAGGATCAGGCCCCTCGCAGCTCCCCTAGCATGTCAAGGTTGCAGGTATTTTTGGCACTTTACCCAAAAAATGTTGCCAACCCCTGCACTACAGGCTTACTTATAAACAACAAAACTTTGATGAGAAAGAAGGAAATCGGCGGATGTTTATTCCTTGCTTTTTAAGTTTAAGCAGGCTACACTTTTGTAATATACAGTGTGTGAACCTGTGTACTTTTAACAATGATTTTAAGGATTACTGAGCCTATTGCTAGGTGGCAAATTTTAACAAATTCATCACTCCCATTTGTTATTTACTCAATTTAACTATCCCCAAACACTTTCTTGACTTCTAAATATTGTAGTCTGTGAACCTACTCCTTTATAGGCTGACTTTAACACTTCACAGTTGTTGCAAATTTTCTTATGCTCATAATTTCAAGCAAGTTCATCCTAATAATGAAAGCAGTCTGCATAACTTCTAGTTGATGTCTATACAATGTCTATAAATCTATACTTAGCTAATTTGGGTGCAGTTGCAGACACTATGCAGGATAGGGCTAGGATCCAGAATGACCTAATAAACTGGGGAAGTGTTCCAAAAATCAAACAGATGAAATTTGACAAAGACAAGTACAGACCTGCACTTGAACAAATAAAGAACTGGGAATGATTGGCTAAGCTGCAGTAGTGCAGAGAAGGACCTGGAGAATTACAGTGGACCATAAGCTAAATATGAGCTACTAGTTTGCTCTTGTTGCCAACAGCATCCTGGGTTGTATTAATAGGAACCTCTCTTTCAAATCAAGAAAAGCCTTTCTGGCACTATTCAGCAGTGGTGAGGTCTCACCTTAAGTACTGCGTCCAGTTTTGGACCCCAAACTTCAAGGATGTGGACAGACTTGGAAGAGTCCAAGGCCAAGCAACAAGGAAGAGGGGCTTCAGGGGCCAAGATTATGAGGGAAAGCTGAAAGTACTAGGATTATTTAATCTGTAAGAGAAGATTATACTGTCAGGTCAGACCTCTCTCGGTCTGCTACATGTAAACCAAGACAGCCTGTTGCATGGTGAGGTTGTCAGCAACTCAACTGGCACCCCCATGGACTTGCCTGGGTTAAGGAGGGCATGTGGAAATCCTGCAGCACTAAAATGAGACCTGTCCCGCTACTTTTTCCCTCTGAAGCCTTCCTCCCACCCCCCATCCCACCCTGCAACCTGTACTCCTTTCCCCCCCATTCTCAGATTATCTGAGGAACATATTTAGTAAATCATTTTATTTGTCCCATTTTCCCTTCTAAATCCACAATGACTCTTTTCTCTCTCCTGCTTACTAAAAGAAACAAGATTTTATAAGAAAAAAAAGTCAGTCACTCCAAATGGCATCCTTCTACCATTTCTTCCCCATCAATAATGTCTATATAAATATATTGATGGCACTCTAAATTGACATTCCATTAGAAGAATTATCCCTCCAAGGTTCCACTATTTTCCTTAAACTGGACTCCCTGCTTTGACCTCTGCTTTTTATTTTTTACTGTTTCTAGTATCTTAGTTCCATACATGCAGATTTTCTGGTACATTTATTCAATTTATGCAGTATGATACCAACATATCACCTATTATAAAGGATATAACCAATCACAAATTCAAGTTTGGCCTTCTCTCCACCCAAACTAAGTTAAAAGTCCATTTAACCAAGGCTGCTGTTCTAGAATTGTTTTATAAACAAGTCCCCCTCTCTCCATTCTCCCCACAGAAGTAACCGATGGACACAGTAAATGTCGTGCAAATTGCTTAATAACACATTACCCACTAACAGGTTTTATACTCTTGCTACAGAATCTGGCTAGCACAGGGAGAATGAGAGAGACCAGGATACCAAGTACCTACCATTTCCCCAAAACAAAGAATCAACAATTACATTAGCTAATTACCCCTTCTTCCTTTTTACATGGTTTTGATGCTGTGGCAGTAGAGCTCGTTGTTTTGACTTACACGGTTTACAATTATTCCAGCACACAATTTCCTATCAGCCACCACTTTCCAACAAGGCAGTGATGAAATAAGGCAAAAGAGCTCACTTGCAAGTTTCCTTCAAAGACATTTAACGTCTTTCATATGCTGATTTATATAGTTTGCAATGAAAAAGAAATCATGAGAGTAAAATTAAACTGAAAAAAAAACACTGCTAATTGGATAGTTTTATCCGTTTAAAAATACATTTAAAAAACACGATAGCTGATTTTAAAAAGAAAAGCAGAAAAGTTTACTTGTGCTGTGTTACGAGCACAAAACTCATTCACTCAGAACTATGACTGTTAATAAATGAAAATACTCACTTATGCTTATTAACAACAAGTAAACTGGGTTGTTTTAAATCAAGTCAATTTAAATCACAGATTTTAAATCAACAAGCCAAAAGCCTGATTTAAGTCACTGATTTTTATCAACTTTCCACCATAAATATTTTTTAATTTTTTTAAAGAAAAGTGTATTTTCATTGGTGGATATAACAATTAAAACATGTTGATTTACAACTAAATACAGTTTTTACACTAGATTTAGTACATTCATCTCCTAAGTACATCCAATGTATATTGTATTGATAAAAATCATGTATTTTAGTATTCTATAAAATGGCGAAACTGTTCTAATTCACTAAATGATTAACTTTGCTCATATTTGTATCAAGCTGCATTAATATGACAATTTGAATTTAATTAAATATACAAAATCAATGCTTCAAATTTATTAAATAAAGCTTTAAAGTTTTAGATAAAGAAACATTTTAAAAATCAAAACATGGTGAACACATACATTTAAATAATTACAGTTAAATAAGTGACTAAACACTAGTATTAACTGATATAGTATTAGAAGCAAGAATAGTGGTTAGTGAATTAAGCCAATTTTTTCAGATCACCCTGGGGAAATTTTTTTAAAAGGCCTAGGGAAGAGTCATTTGAGCGTAATATCCTACTTGCCTAATTCTCTTTAAAATAAGACCGCCTTTTTAAAAAAAAAACAAGGCAATTTTGAAAATGTTTACCCTCTCTTTCTTTCAAGTTTTTAGAACTCAGACCTCCTCCTCCGTCCTATTCATAGTCTAGAAGAAGGAGGGGAAAAAAACGCTTTCCTGTTTTTTCAACTCCCAATCAATTTCTCAGCTTTGAACCAACCAGTCCCAAAGAAGAAAATATTCTCTCTTTCTGCACCTGCAGAAAAGGCTACTGCTAGTAATAGCTAATATAGCACTTCAATAAACTCTGTCTGGTTCCAGGTGCTTTGCTAGCAACTTCCACCGGGTTAGTAGTGTGACTTTCTTTAAAACATCTTCAACAAACATGTCCTGGTTGAATGGTTCACCTCTAGCCATGACATTTATTATGGTTGGCTTGATTGATGGGTGATTAGTAAATGCCCATGTCATAGCAGTTTTTCCAGCAATTAGGCATCTATCCTGGTACTGTGCCATTATTATTAACCCAAAACAATGAAGTGGAGTAACTACCTAATGCATCTACTTTTATTCCTGCAGATCCATTCAAATTTGCTATCAGGTATTTCTTGCTTCAATGTTTCTTAAGTTCTTTCAAAATTTCAGCAGCATCCACAAAACACCAACAATCTTTCCGTAGCTTGCCAAAGGCTACTGAAATAGATTTTAATATATTCACAGCATATCTTCTACATTTCTGTTTAGTTAACTATTGACTACCCTAGCTGTGATACTTCCAGCAATTTTGTCATGATTTTTTTCCCCACACATGGTTATCAGAACAGACCAGTTCTTAATAAACAGCATAAAGCAGTCAACCACTGAATTCCAACACACATCTTGGGGGGGGGGGAATTACCTTGGATCCCCCACCTCTCTGCAGTAAAGTAATCCAAGAATACAGAAGTATTTTGTAATATCAACTTATTTTCCTTTATTCCCACAGTGCTTAAATCTTTGGCTAAAAGACTGATCTAATTAGCACTGCACCCATATGTTTCCAAGTTTGTTTCATTATCTTCTTTTAAGTTTCTTCTCATCTTTGCAGTATTATCTGTAAAACGCTGTGCACATGACACTTGAATTTTTGCTCACAGATTGTTACAGCTTTTACTACTATGTCTTTTAAATATTCTGCAGTATGGGCTTATCCTGAAATGTTTGTTCTGAACAAGACCAAAGGGAGGATCTGCATAAATGAGTCAAGCAATCTTTTCATCTATGTTGTCCTGCTGGACTCTCCTGGTCCTGGTTATGAACTCATCCATAGTTTTACTTGATAATGAAGAAAGTCTTTTTTAGATGAAAATAATTCACTGTTTTGAGGTACGTGCAGTTGCAGCACTGCTGGTGGTACCAGTATATGATTCTGAAGTTGCAGACATTGCAGATTATGGATTTTCATAATTTCTTACATTTAAACTGGATGCTGAAACAAAGTTATTAAAAAGTCTGGGTATTACTCAGTGTATTACCATAAAAAAAATGAGATTGTAAATGAAAGATCTCTCCTATAGATGTTTTTATCAGTGTTTAAAATATAATTTCTCCAAACCCTGTTCTATAGGGAAATATTAAATAAATCATAAAGGTTATTTTATTAAATGCTTTTCTTTATCACTGTTTTTAAAAGTTTGAGAAGACGCTTACATTTTTATTTTAAAATTTATAAATTCCAATTAAAACATTATTCCACACAGGATAAATTTACTTAGGACTTGCATTTTTGCTTACACCGGCAATAAAACTTATTTCAGAGGTGCAGGATTAATATTAAAAATGTATAATTGACAAATATGCCCATAAAATAGCATAGTCATTAGATTTTGAACATAAACCTTTTGAAATTCCTAAGTAATCTACCTAAAATAACTAACATTATAGTAATAAGCATATCATTTACTAGCATTGCAATATATGGTAAGAAATCCATAAGAATAGTTCATCAACACTAAGTTTACTAACCAATTGATCCAGATGGCTTAGACATATCCACATACCATCTTCGAGTTCACTGACTTCTGAGAAGCATTTTTCATAATGTTGCTTTATTCAGACTTCCAGGCCCTGCATCTTTGTTGCACTTTTTACATTTGGTGTTCCTCTTTTTCCCCAGTCACATGGGATTTTTTATTTTTATTTTTTAATATGCTCAAATACGGTCTTTTTTGTAACCTGCAGCCATGGCAGTTTTTTCCTTCAGTTTCCAGGTGCTGAAATCAAGACTAGTCTATGCTCCAGTGTTGTGCCTCCCCCCCCCCCCAACAATCCATGATTTATGCTATTATAACCCCACACCTTGTGTTCTGCAATGTTTTAGTTTAGGGACAAGGATAGAGAGCACTTGAGAAGTTCATGTTTACATGTCTCTGCATATGCAAAGGGACCAAGACAGGCCATTTAACTGAAGTACCTAGAACCATTCAGAAACATGGGGTTTGGTAGTTACTGAGCAGAGAGCTGTTTTTTCATGAGCTGGAGAATAAGCCTCCATTATGGTACAGAATTATATACATAATTTGAAAGCTGAGTTAATCAGCTCAGGTGGAGAGAAAAAAACACAAAACAGGAGTTTGATACTTTCCAGGTTGGGTCAGTGGATAATCCTGATCAAAGAGTACTCACAATGGTGTCAGAGGGCAGGTTCCAACATCTGTGATAATGACTTTGCTGATCCTCTGAATTCAGTAGTATAGGTCCCACATCCCTTGCAGGGTCAAGCCCCTTATGTGTGAAATATTGTACTGCATTTTTAAAGACCTTGGCCTCAAAAATTAGATGTTTTCCCCTCATTCTTGTATAGAAGAAAATCAGCCTCAACTCCAGAGTGTTTGATAGAGGCTTATTGATTTAATGTATTGTATTTAAATTATTTTAATACATTATACTAAATGTATACCTTAGCCAATGTTATATTAAACTCAAATTTTGTTTTAGGCTGGTTTATTGTTCAAAAGGAAAAAACTTACTTATAAATTTAATTTTAAAACACATCAGAAAAATCTAATTTAAATAAAAAAACCTGATTAAAAAAAAACAACAACAACAAAACAAAACAAAACCAAAAAAAAAAAAACACTATCAATTTTTATCCACCCTTCTAGTAAGACATGGCAGTTAGTAAAATGAGGAACGCATGTCAGACCTCAGGAAGGGTATAATGGATGCAGACAAGCTTTGGCTACCCTCTCAAACTATACCAGTTGGTCCAACAAAACATATAAACAAAAATCTTCACTTCTAGAAAATGTTTGGTTCTTTGAAGTGTCACACCCTACAAAAACGTTCTCTATTTTTAAAAAGTTGTGTTCAAATAAAAACACGGAATACTGCATGGACATGAGAAAGCAGGCCTAGTCAATAACAAGTCGATTCACATGGTGCTCTAAAGTTTGTAAACTCTCCACCAGACATGCTTAACGACTTCATGTCATTAACTGTGAAAACAAGATTATTCTGTCAAAAATGCCACTCAACTGCTAACAGTAGCTGATTTGGTTGTCCAGTCTGCAAAATTCCACCTGTAGCTTCATTATGCCTCATTACAATCCACAAAGTCTTCAGGAAAAGGGCATATGAGTAATTACGTATGCCTGCATGCATGCCCTTCCACAAACAAAACATAAAATTGCTGCTGCTACGTAACTATTTAAAGTAAACTGAGGAACACCACCATGTTTCATTTCAGTCTTGGACAAGAAGAAACCCAGATGAACATGAAGAACCAGCAACTCATCCTAGAGACAAGACAACAGCTGTGCTTGAAAAAGCTTTGCTCCCTGAGCCAGAGATTTGCTTTTGAGACAGAGGAGCCTCCACCCTTCAATTTCTGCATATTAAATCTTTTGTTACATAAAACTGAGCCATGGACACATTCAGGGGAAAGGAGAGGGAAGGAAGGTCACAAGAGCTCAGCACAACATGGCTCCTATAAAACTCAGGAACCTTACTTGCATATTAAAACAGTTAGCAAGCTTTTTTTAAACAAATCTCAGCTTAAGTTTCAAGCCTTTAAAGTTAAAAAGAAGCTTTCCAAAAACAATAAATCATAAATTGATGCAAGGCAGCTCCCAGAAACCTACAGGAAAACACCTCTGGTTTCCATTTGGCTTCTTGAAATGGCAAAAGTTCCAAATGAATAGATCACTGGTCATTTTCGGTACTGCTATTTGGAACACTGTAGGCTCCAAGTGAAAATGAAGACGATTGTCAATTCCACTCTGCCTCTAAGAAGAGGCAGCAAAGTCGGGGTGGAAGTTGTCCATGGGTTGTGGGGGACGGGACTCAAAATGGAAACTGGGAAAGTAATGGTATAAACAGGGACCCAGCAATCTGGCTCTGGTCCAGCACAGACCAGGAAGCAGGTGCAGCTTCCAACTGGTACAGAGCTGTTAAGCTGAGCAGCTGAAAACTGCATCTGTGCTGCTGCCGCTGCCCCACTGCAGCACAGGCTCAGCTAGAAGCTACCCAGCTCCAATGCAGCTGCCCTCCAGCTGAAAGCTGCACCCATGCCACTGCCCAGGAGAGGAGGAAAGGGGGTGGGAGGAAGCAGCAGCAGTGTGGATGCAGTTTTCAGATGCCTGGCTCCAGGACAGCTCTCCATAAGCTGGAAGCTGCACCTGGGGTGAGGGGCTGGGGGAAGCTGCGGTGGCACAGGCACAGCTCCCAGCTGCCTGGCCCTGGTACAGGAAAAATCTCTCGCCACAACCATCCAGACCGCATCAGATCAGAGCTGTGTGGGGGGGAGCAGTAGCAGTGGTGGAGGTGCAGGTCCAGCTGGAGGCTGCCCAGCCCTGCCAAAGTTCCTTGTTGCAAAGGCACAGGCAAAGTTCTCAAGCTCTCCAGGCCAGATCCAACCTATGAGCCATATATTGCTGATTCCTGGTGTAGAATACTCAAAACCATCTGGGAGTTTCTTTTGTTTCCAGTTTAACATTTTTGTAAAAACCTATCTTTTAAGGGAGCACCAATAGAGATTTTCTTGGTTGGTACCGATAGCCAATTATTAAGCAGTAATATTGGCCAATACCAATCCGATAACTGATATTTAGTAATACAGCATGTCGAACAAGCTGAAGTGCCCCCACCACCCTTTCTTTGCATGGGGACAGTAATACAGGAGACACAGTGGCACTTTAATTAGAGCAGCTCTCAGGAGGCGCTCTTATTAAAAGCACCGCCTCCCCACTCCCGGGGCATATCTAAATAAGTGCCCCATACCACCTGCAGCTCCTGCCCTTCAACCCCAGCCTGGGGGCAGCTGCCTGAGCCCAAGGCTGCTCAGGGCTGGGTCCTTTCTGGGCACTTTAATTCAAGTAGCTCTTTGAGCCGCTCTAATTAAAGTGCTGCCCCCCACACTTCCCAGAGACTTCCTTTTTGCCAGGGAAGGATCCTGATGCAAACACAGGGGGTAGAGCACAGAACCCCAGGCCCTATGGGTTAAGTCACACTGGGCCTTGGGGTCTGCAACTCAGCTCCATCTGCCCCTCTCTAGTCACATCTGCATCTTTCAGCACTTTCTACAACGCTTGCCCCAGCCCCAGCCTGTAGTCTGTGCTGCGCTGTTGCCAGCTCCTGGGACACCACAGCAGCTGCTCCTCTCCAGCCTGATCAGTCCATGACGGGATGGGGGTGTATATCTGGGGTCACCCCAGATTGTGAGAAGGAATCCAGGTGTCTGAGGGACCCCACCCCTGGGGCGAGAGGGAACCCAGATGTCCAGGCCCCCAGCGTAATTAGTTATCAGAGAACATTATCAGCTACAACAACCAAAAAAAGCCGATACCTGATCATGTTAATTTTCCTTTTATCTGTGCCAATTTGATATGCAACTGATATGCTGGTGTACCTCTTCTACCTTTTAGTAAACTCTAAATTCAGACCATCCTTGAGGGAAGTATAACAAGATACATTTCTCATTTGCTCAACTGTAGCACTATACTTGGTACACAAGCCCATTTTTACTGTACTTAAGTCCAAATACACACTGTAGCAAGTCCAGCTATATTGAAGGACGAATTTGTATGTCTCTTTAGTTAGATTCAAAATAAAATGAAGCATGTGTAATTTGTGCAGCATTAGTAGACTATGTCCTAGTTCTACTTCAGAATTTCAAATGTCAGCACTGAACAACAATATTAATAAAGTGGGTAAGTGCACAACTCTGTAATGTTGTATTAACATTTCAATCATAGCATTTTACTTACATAAACATGTCAAACTAACTTTGGAGTAAAATAAGAGTTAAGGAAAATTGGCAGTCAAAATCTTTTTTTTTTTTTTTTTTAAAACATAAGGACTTCTAAGAATTGAATCTTGGAGATTCCAGTTCAAGACTTAACAGGTCTGTAAACTTCAAACACTAAATTATCTTGGTCTTGGTAATTGGTCATGGCCCTGCTCCTCCTGATCACAGACTCAAAATAATCAGCACTAGGCCATATTTGTTGTGACTAAGAGAACAAGGTATTCTCATACAAGCTGAAACTGACTGAGGACATGTAATTAAACTTCGCAGAAAAGAAAGAACAACTGCTGGGGCACATGAGTAGCCAGGACAGATTTTATTCTAAAATTAATTTTTCTATTTAAAGTCAAGAAGAAGTAAAGACAAGCACAAAAGGAAAGCACAAACAAGATAAACAAAAGGCAAAAAATGCAAGGATCAGCATTTGAGAGCAGGAAAACAAAAAAAGCAAAATAAAATGCTTTAAAGACTTATACAGGGGAAAAAAAACCCAAAATAACAGGGGATATGAATTTTGAAAATGTAGTTCTAAAATTCAAAATTATGAAAAGTTTAACACTAAGATTACTATGTATTGACAAGAGTCAAGACTTCTATTAAAGCTCTATTACAGAGCTTTAAACTGGTTTGGGACCCCCAAAATACAACTGACGTGCTAATTCTATGACTACTGGGAATGAAATTTGCAACCAAGCAACTTAGGGCCTTTCTTGGCTTCCCTGGGTGGACAAATTAACCAAAGGCATGCAAGTTTATGCCTCTTAGTTAGAGCTCATTAAACCTCTGCTTGTCACCTGAGCTTTTTTTTTTTTTTTAGGGAAGATGTACATTTTATAAATAAATCAAACTGGCATTCATTATATTTTTTAGCTACATTGTAACTCCTTGTTTAGACAAACCCTTCAAAAAGTCTGAATCCTAGTTAGAAGGAGACTGTCTTTCAGCACTTTGAAAACAGGACCATCCTTTCCATAACAGCCTTCTAAAGGAACTCTTCCCTTTCCTGAAAGACTGCATATTAGGACTGCTGCAAGGCAGATCAAATCAGCTACCTATGTCTGAGTAAAGACTGCAACCAGAGGGAATAAAAATTGGGGTTCCCAAAGGAAAGGCAGCAGAGCGGAGTGCCCTGAACAGGGGCAGCGCTAGGAAGGGGCCTGGGGAAGGAGCTATAGCCACCCCAAAATTTGCCTTAGCCCCCCCCCCCCATAGCGATCCCCTCCCAGCACCACCACTACCACTGCCACATGCCTCACACAGCTGAGCCTATCCTGCTCCCACCTGTTCTGAGCACAGCCCTGGCCTAGTCCCCGACACCAGGAAGAGGCTGGCAGAACCCATGGCCCTCAGCCCATAGTGTACAGCCTGCCTCCACCCCATAAACAATTCCAGGGGTCCCATTTGCCAACCTGGCTAGGCAGTACCTACCCCCGCCCCACTGTGGGGACTCCGATCTGCCCCCCATAACAGATCTACCTGTAGGGTACTTTTCTCCAAGCTGCAGGGCTGCATTCCTGGCCACATGCATGAGTGCATGGCTGCGCGCATACACAAGGCATTTATCTATGACATTATCAGCTACACCAGTCAAAAAAGCTGATCACGTTAATTTTCCTTTATCAGTGCCAATCCAATATGCAACCAATATATATCAGTGCACCTCTAAGTGCCTAATGGATCCACTTGTACAGAGCCCTGCAACTACCATGCCAAGGCCTTCGACGCATGTGCTTGGGCAAGAGTATGGAAGAACGGAGGCTGTCTAAGTCCTACTATCCCCTCTTTTGTTTCTGTCAGGGTGATGTCCCTTAGTCTTCCTCCAACCCAGGAGTACCCACAAGGCAGTACCCTTGCTCTTAATCAATATAAGAAAAGGAAACCAGTAGACAAAAAGCAGCACAAACCTTAAAAAAGAAATCACATCCCAAAAGTATTTTTAACAAATATTTTCAAGAAAAGCTTTTAAAACTGCCACAAGGTGAAGTAGCAAACTAAGATTTATTTGGTCACCACTTCTTCTATTATTCCCAAATATATATATTTTGTTAAAAACAAGTTCTGTCCCCAACAGCCCACTTACTTTGCAATGAAAACAGTTATAATAACAGTCAGTTTTAAAGCCAATAAAATAATTAACTTCTTATTGAAATATTGCTAGAACACCCTGTTTTAACCTAGAACCTTCAGAACAAGATTACAGAAACATATTAAAAACAAGCATCAGTTTTCCAATTTAAAAGATGCCACATCTGAAAGTTTCCCTTGAGTTTTCAATAAAATATTTCATTTGAGGAAAACAGCTTTTATTTCTCATGGGAATGTAAATCGATGAAGGACAAAACTTTTCCATATTTTAACCTGGGTGCCATGAAGTTGGAAATAAAAATCTGTCCTGTTCCATCTCCATGCAGTCCCACTTATTTCAATGAAACTGCACAAAATGGGAAAGATTTGTTAACTCAAACCTAGTGAAAAGTCTAGATTTGAGAATGGTGACATCTTGTGAGGAAATAGTAAAGAAGAAAACAAATATCAAACAAGTAAATTTTCCCCAAAGCCAAGGATTTTAAAATCATGTTTTAAAAATAGGAAAGCTTTAATATTTCTTTAAAAAAAGAAAAAAATAAATAAAAATCAGATTTCAGGTGTATAAGGATAGAAATGATTATTCTAGAACATAAATATTTCCAAAATAGGGACTTAAAGATTCACTCACTAAAAGTGCTTTATATAAAAAAGTTAAAGTTTCGATATAAAAAAGCTTGAATCTTTAAAAATAAGTTATGATAGCATCTTATTACTTTAATAAAATTATACATAATTCATATTACGAATAGCCCCCTTACCTTCCGAAATATTACCATATTTACAAGATGAAGTTCCCCCCACAAAAAAAAACCTTTGTCTTATAACTGCATACAGGAAAACCTAACTAAATACCTTTTCTATCATTAAATTGCGCCAAAAGAAGCATGTGCTCAGGAACAGAAACCAACTATGAAGCTGATTAAATGCAGCCAATACTGAGCATGACTATAAAACACTTGGCCCAGATTGGGCACACATGCTGATGGGAAGTAACCACAATGATAGATTAGGTTAGCTCATCTGAATAAGATAGACATCAATGGCAGAACCCATTAAGTGCCATCCCCCTCAGCACCAACTCTCTTTTCAAGTCATGGTGAGGCACAATGCTACATCTATTTCAACTTCCTCTTCACTCCCACAGCTGAGGTGTGACTGTTTTCCCACGACTCCCAATTATTCCCGTTTCTTCACCAGCCTTAAATGTCTGGCGAACAAAACCAAGCAGAATCCCAAACACTTCACCCAAAAATCCTCTAATGGCCCCTCTCAACCTGTCGCATATGATCAACAGGAACCCTGGTTTACTCTGATTTAACAAAATCCCCAATTTTCAGTTTAAAAAAATCCCCACCTAAATCCCCATTTTTCCAAGATTAAAATGAAACACCACTATACAGATAGATAGATAGGAGGTGTTTCATTTAAATCACGGAAAAATGTAAATTTGGGGCTACCTTTCTTTAATCAAAAATTGAGGACTTTTTTAAAATCAGAGAAAACCAGGATCCCTGATGATCAGCATGGCCACGTCCTCTATGTGCGGAGCTGGACCATGTTGTCCAGCTCATCTTCATATAAATTTTTTGAGCATCCCAGGACCCGTAACAAGTACATCAGGTTCCAGTCATGAGTGGGGGTCTAATTAGTACATGGATCCTTTCGCGGGGGTGGGCGCATCTGGAGTACACACACACATACTGAGCAGTGGTGAGCTGTGGGGTCACCATGGCTTGAAGTCCTGCTGACTTTGGTGGGGCCCAGCCCAATAAACTATATGATAAATTCACAAGCCTTTGGACTAATATCATGCACAGTCTGTTCTATACACAAGTAGGTACCAAAATGCTGCTTAAAGGGTATGTTTATGGAATGCCTATGCTAAAACTTGCAGCAGTTTAAAAAAGCAGTAACATACATTAATTCTGGATGAACTAAGTCTATGGGTACCCTATGCAAATTGGTACAGCCATGTTTAATTTCAAGGTCATTGTTTTCAGGTTTGTTCCTCTCTTCCATGTGCTCAGGGAGAACAGGGTCTAATAGGAAAGAGAGGGGGAAAGGGCTGATGAGGAAATAACCTGTAGCAAAGCAGAGGGCAAAGGGGTTACATGGGACCCCCCTCTCCCCCAGATTTATTTTCTTTGTAGCAGTGGGAGGTTGACAAATTCAAGAAAAACCTCCAATAATTAGATTCTATACCTGGAAGATGTTAATACATTTTCCATATATAAAATCTAATTATTGGGGGGCTGTCTTATAACAGGGGCCATCTTCTATTCAAGTAAGTATGATAGTTATGAGAATACGTATATATTATGGGAACAAGGGAGTCTAAAACTGGTTTTGGGAACAAAGTTAACGCTAATGCCATTTTTGTTTTTAATGCAACTGGAAAATGTTTATAGGCCAACTGGTAACATTATAATAGGACCACATTCAAAGTTAATGCTATTTAGAAAAATCTGTGCAATTGCAAGCACTCTTAAATATTTAATTTTGAAAAAAATAGATTAAGTATGAACTATTTTTGATGAAAAAATGGAACAGCGCACATCTATTTAGCACTTAACCAGCTATTACACTTTGCTAACAAAACTGTAAAAAATGCAGTAAAAGAGATTAATTTGATTTATTCCTACTTCCATATTCTAGAAAGTATGAAGGGATATAATGCTTGGAATGTCAGGCTTCATCTAGATGTAAAAGCAAATAGGAGCAGTGTCACTTTAAACTAACACACGTGGGTATTACATGGAAGTCAATTAGGTTTTTGGATTGGAGATGCACCCAAAAAAGAGGAGCTATCATTTACTCTATGAAGTAAATCTATTTATGTGTTAAGAAAGTCAAACAGAATCAGGTCACAAATGTATATATTTTTAATGGAGTAAAATATAAAATTCTCTGTATCGTATGTTAATTTCAGGAGAAATGATACTGAAGAAAGAAAATTACAGCACAATCAGTTTCATTCTGCAGAACAGCAAGAAGCTATAAGAACCATACTGCAATGTCAGCTCCAAGCACACACAGGGGCTCCAGAAAATGCTCATTGATCATGCAGCACTTTAAAATGCGCAGGCAGCCTCTCTGCTCTACCTCATTTCCCCCCACCTCCGCAGCTTTATAGCAACGGAGAATTCTCAACACCAGTGTTCCACATACCAAAGGAAAAACTAGTCATATCCTTGCCCTTTTTTTAGTTCTATCATCCTAGAAAGACAGATCTATAACTCTAATTGGTAGCTCAGAAACTGCAGTAACTCAATATTGTATTCAAAGGCTGTTAAATCAGAAATTCTCTAAAAAATGAAGAAATAAAGCACACAGAAAGCAATTGATAACTGACTGATAACTACAGCTTATTTTTAGACTGATACAGTACAAGAATAAAATCTGGTGAGCTGTGACCTCTCTCCAGGCAGTAAGAGATCAATGTATATAAAAATGTATGCTCCAAAAAGACGACAATCAAAATTCAGCATTTTAGAATTTACAATGTAATTCTGATTACTCTCTAAAAATAAGATATTGTATCTAAGCAGACATGGCTGCATGAGAGAAAAAGCCATCTCTAGCATTTCCAACGTGATCCAAAGCATATTTAGAAATTTACCATCTTTCATTTTTTAACAGATTTTAAATGTATATTGATTCAAAGAAAAAAACACCTTCTTTAAACAGCAGAATATTAGCTACCTTAGGCCTCTATGTAATAAGCTATGCCACACATAGGAAACTAAACCCTCTGAAAGCTGCTTTGCTGATCCCACCTTCTAATGAGTTAATCTAAAGGTCATGCAGGCATTTTATAAAGTCATAGGCTCCCTCTTTATTCCTCTCTACTGCATACAATTTACAAGGCAATTTACAAAACCGGTAAACTGCAACTACACTAATTCTCAACAAAATCTGTAGTCAGAGCCAATCCTGTCACATCTCACAGAACAAGGGCTGTGTGTCTTGCTTTAATGCCTAACTTCCTCCCCTTCTCTATCCACAGACTAATTCATAAGCGAATTCCAGCAGATCAATGTCTTTGTTCTGGCTTCCTCTTTCGTTGCAGTTTGTAAAAGCAACCCTACCTCAAGAATGTCTTCTAGAACATATGCTTCCATTTCAGTTGCTGTCTCCACCATGTTTTATTAAACTGCCATGTTTCTTACTGCACTATGATTAGATCACTGCCAGCAGGAACACTCCTCTGTGTCAGCAAGGGAACAGGAAATGGAATGTTCTATTACAGCCTGGAGCAGCTGGGCCACTCGCAAGCCAGGCATCTACCAACACCGTGGGGGTGATTCGTTCACAAAGCTCTTTAAAGACACAGCTGCACTTGTACTAGAAACACTCCTGCTAAAAACCCAACCGCAGAAAACATCCAGACAATTTTCTTTAACTTAAATACTTTACAATAGTAATTATTAAGGTGAATTCAACATTTTTAAAACAAGAATTCTGAAGCGTCAGCCTTCTTAGGTTCGTTCACCCGGGACTTGCCGTTTTGTGATACATAAATGTATCTGGAGCAAAGGTTTGTAGAATAAAAGCTGCTGTAGAAAAATGCTTTTACAAGCACACGTCTCAGGCATCCTGACAGAAAGTAACAGGAATGAGTGTCTGATAAAATACAAAACAGCCATTCCGGTTCATTCCTTAGGTATTAAGAAGTCCTTCCTAACTTCTGATCTGTATAAATTAGCAGAGTAAGCTTCATTCTAGTTTTTGACAGAATGGTCTTTGAAAAACCTATTTAAATCTTGTTTTTCTCAATACTGATTGAAAAACCTATTTAAATCTTGTTTTTCTCAATACTGATTCAGCACTCAACAGTTTCCTATGCATAGGTTACCTTCTTGCCTCTTGACAAAATTTCATGCATTTATCCCAGATGGTCTCCCTGCAAGTCTCTCCTACTGAAAATTTTCTCATCTAAATTAACATTTGAACACTGTCCTTTGTAGTCTCAAAGTACCTCACTCTAGAAACTAAACATAGTCAATCAGGTGCAAAGCTCCAACAGTAGTCTGAAGTGAACTCACACCACCTCCACCCTACAGCACAATTCCGAAAGTGCTCTCTCCTTGGGGTGTGTTATACTGCGATGCTTTAAAAATTTCTGCCCTTTTCTTGGCCAGCTCAGTGCCTACAAAGTCCACTTAAAATCATGTTTTTCCTCCAGATACAATGGTTGTTGCCTGGGTCTCGAGATTCTCTGGCCTCTCCTCCACACTCTCTTTCCATTGCTGGAGCGCAACATTAAGAGAACCAAATGAAGGTGGCAGATATCCTAGGAGAAACCCAGGACCATGCCAAAAAGAGAAAAAAAGGAAATATGAAAAAATTAAATATTGACTAGAGACTACCAGAGCCTGACAATCTGACTCCACTTGCAAGGAAAGACTGATAAATGACTAATACACACAGGGTTCGTGAATAGCAAACCAAAGTGCTGTCACTAAGTTTTATCTCAATCTGCTTCTCATGTTCTGTTCCAGTTTTTAGCATCTAATGCTTTGCCTACAAAACCGTATACCTTTCTGCATGAATCTTATATAAAGGTGCCACACTGCTCTTCCTTCTGCCTAACACCACTACCTCTCTCTCTCCATTCTGGTTCTGTAAGAAAACTGAAAGGCTGTTGACCCAGAAATTCAAAAAAAATGAATTCATGCTACCAAACACATACTCCCATCATGTTTGTCAAAGAAAGACCGAGAACGTGTAAGGAACGGAAAAAGTCAACTTAGTTTTGCCTTATTCCAAGAGTGGCACTAGAGACAGTCAGGGTTTATGCAATCTGCATATATTAACACTTGCTGTTGATATTAGAGGGAGAAATTTCCAAAATAAGAAGCTTGATAAGCCAGTGTTCCATAGGGTTTATCATTTAGCTAAATTACTGTTTTAAGATTTTATCTCATGTGAATAAAACATTTGGACACTTGCTCTACTTTTTAAGTTGTTGATCAAGACTAGGATTCTAAACACTAGAAAGAAATTACAAAGGGAAGTTGGAAAAATTCTCCCATTTTAAGCCTATTCAAGGTAGATATTTTAAAAGTCTATTCAAGGTAGATATTTTAAAAACAAAATTGGATGTCTTCATAAAAACAGGTCTCTCTCAAGACCCAATAACTCATGCCAGAATGAGTATTTGCTTATGTATAAAAATACCCTCTCCACTAGAGGAATTGGTGGGTGAAATTTTTCACATGAAGTCAGAAGATATTCAAGTTTGTACAGGATTGCATACTGTATTGACATCCTTTCCACCCACTCTTGTACAACCCCAGTCTCCTCAAGAACCTGCCCGCCCAAAATCTACAAAAATTCCCAACTATTCTCATTTCTCTCCGTATCTTTACTACCATTTTAAAAAAATGCACATAAGCTAAGGATTCAATGTTAGGTAAGCCCCATCCCCCCAACCCTTCTTCCTTGTATAACTCCCGCCTCTCCACTCTCTCTATTCCCCACCCCGCAAAAAAAAACCGGCGCAAGATCCTCTGTATGGGGTTGGCAATGTTTTAGAAAGGAGTACTGCTTTAACAAATTTTAGCTCCAAGCACAGCCCAATTCTAATCTGGCCATGCCTCTGCCACAGCTGAAACTGGAAGCAGAGTCACTGCTCCCACTACAATTTTGCCACCTGTTCACCTTGCTGCCTGGTTGCCACATGAGCAAGGACCCTCCATGTCACAATTACATAGTCTGTAGAGTCAGGAGGATCATCGTATCCAACCCCCTGCCCCTGGCAGGAAAGAGGACTGAGGTCACGTGACCCCAGCAAGGTGACTATTAAGCCTCCTCTTCAAGACCTCCAAATTGGGTGACAGCACCACCTCTCTTGGAAGCCCATTCCAGATTCTGACCACCCTTACTGTAAAAAAAAATTCTTCCTAATGTCTAACCTGAATCTAGTCTCCACTAGTTTATACCCATTATTCCTAGTTACTCCTAGGTGCACTCTGGTAAATAGCACATCTCCAATCCCCTGTTGTCCTCCCTTAATAAACTTATAGACAGCTACAAGGTCTCACCTCAGACATCTCTTGTGAAGACTGAAGAAATACAGATCCCTCAACCTCCCCTCATAGGGTCGTTCATGGAGGCCACTAATCATACGAGAGGCCCTCCTCTGAACCCTCTCTAGATTCTCCGTGTCCCTCCTGAAGTGCGGCGCCCAAACCTGGGCACAGTAGTCCAACTGCGGCCTGACCAATGCCACATAGAGGGGGCGCATCACCTACCTCGATCTGTTGGTCATGCATTTGCTAATGCAGACAAGGTGCAACTGGCCTTGTTACACTGCCAACTCATGTTCACCTTGGAGTCAACTATCACTCCAAGATCCCTCTCAGCCACTGAGCTGCTAAGGAGGTCCTCCACCAACCTATAGGCATGCTGGGGATTCCTCCTCCCTAGGTGGAATACCTTACATTTATCTCTGTTGAACTGCATCCTGTTTCGTTCCGCCCAATGATCCAACCTGTCCAGATCGGCCTGTATCTGCTCCCTGCCCTGGGGTGTGTTAACTTTCCCCCATAACTAGGTATCATCTACGAACTTGGAAAGGGTGCTCTCCACACCCTTGTCCAAATCACTGATGAAGATATTAAATGACACTGGTCCAAGGACCGAACCCTGCAGGATCCCACTGCCTACCTACTTCCAGGCCAAGAACAACCCGTCCACCACCACTCTCTGGGTGCAGTCCCTAAGCCAGCTGTCCACCCACCTGACTGCGTAAGCATCCACAACCTGTTAGCTTCCCTATGAGAACAGGATACTGTGTCGAAACTGTGTCGAAGGCCTTCTTAAAATCCAGGCAGATGACATCAAGGCAGTGTGTGACTTGGTCATAAAAGGCTACAGTTTGTCAAGCAGGAACTACCTGTGATGAATCTGTGCTGGTTTCCTTTCAGCATTATTTCCCCTGCTGGGCCTTCACAAATATGCTCTTTGATGATTTTTTCCAGTATTTTCCCAAGGACAGAAGCAAGACTGACTGGCTTAAAGTTACCCGGATCATCCTTTCTCCCCTTCTTAAAAATGGGCACCACATTGGCCCTCTTCCAGTCCTCAGGGACCTAGCCAAAAGCACCATGAGTACTCGAACAGCCATGCCAGCAGCTCAGCTATGACACTAGCCAATTCCTTCAGCACCTGTGGATGGAGGTCATCTGGGCCAGCTGACTTGTACCCATCCAGCCCTTCCAAGTGCTCCTTAACTAAGTCAGCACTAACCTTTGGTGGTCTGGTGCCTTTTGAACATCTGTCTATGTTCAAGGTGGGGGAACTGTCTTGGTAAGGACTTAGGAATATTGAAGCAAAGAACTCGTTGAAGAGCTCTGCCTTTTTCCTTGCATCAACCACCAACTGTCCTGATTTGTCCTGTAGGGGGGTCCTATGTTACTTTGTGCCTTCCTTTTCCTTGCTATGTAACTGTAGAAGGACTTTTTATTGTCCTTAATTGTAGCCAGCCTAAACTCCAGTCCTGCCTTGGCCTGCCTAACTGATTCCCTGCAATAGCACGCTACAGAAGTGTACTCCTCCTTGGTGGCTGCCCCCTGCTTCCACTGCCTATGAAACCCTCTCATTTCACCCAGTCTTTTCTGGAGTTCCTATTCAGCCAAAGGGGCTTTTTTATCCCCTTACCCTTTCCTAAGTAAGAGGATAGACTTCTTCTGTGTCCCAAGGATCACTCCCTTGAGAAATCTCCAACCTTCCTGCACCCCCATTTGCTTGATGCTCTTGAGTTCTGCCACCTCACTATCCTAAGTTTACTAAAGTTGGCCCTTCTGAAGTCTAACACTTTAGCCTCGCTGGATATTTTTCCCACCCTTCGCAGGATAGTGAACTCTACCACGTGATGGTCACCATCTCCCAGGTTACTGTGTACTTGCACGTTTCCCACAAGATCATCCCCTGATGCTAAAACCAAGTCTAGAAAGGCACTAGCCTTGTGGGAATGGACACCACCTGAGTTAGGTGGAGGTCCTGCACACAGTGTAAGAACCTACATGAGCAGTTGTTTTGGCCGTCTGCTCCTCCCAACAGATGTCCAGGTAATTTAGATTCCCCATGACCAAAGCCCCCCATTTTTGTGTCAGATAAAACAGTTTATGGCTGGATCTGAACTGTGATACTGGTCTAGAGCAGGAGCTGCCAACCTATGGCTTGGGCCCACAGACAATGGCCTGGAGGTGCTCTCTTTGTGCCTCCACAGAAAGAATACTGGTGTCAGACAGGTCCTAGAGCCTACCTGACTTGGATGAGACCTGGTCCCGTGGGCTAGATGAGAGATGTGGGGCCAGTCTATGGGCCCATAAACCCTGCCTACCTCCCCGCCATACTAGATCTGATGCTTACACACTGCATGCAGTGTGCAACTTGGAGTAGCTTTTGGGGGGGGGGGGAAGTGCTGCAATCTAGGGAGATAGGCATGTGCTATATACAAACAGTTGGTCCAGGTCTGCACTGCATGTAGTACCTACTCCAGGACCTGGGGTAGGCTCTGTGTGTAGCACAGTTCTGAGCAGCTAAAATCAGCACTGTATGCAGCACATGTCCCAGACCCTGCCCATGGGACTGGATCAATTCAGATAAAGAGGCAGCACCAGGAACCAAGTAACAGAGCTCCACAGGATGGATTCAGCCCCTGAGCCCTATGATTGACACCTCAGGTTTAGAACATCAGATAAGCCTCCTGGAATATTAAAAATGCAGAAGGGAAGGAATCTACAGTTGAGCAGCCTACACACAGGGCATAGCTGCATTTTTCCCAGATAACCATACTGAAATCTATTAGGTATGGGTAGCTACATAGGCAGCTCAAGCAGAAATGCTGACAGCTACTAATATGATCCACTAGTCTGGCTCCACCAGTTCTATACTTTCCTTCAACTAGCAAATAAGAGGAGAGAAGACTTCTACTCAGCAAGTTAGGCTACCAAGACTGAAGGACGGTGATAATTACCAACTTAAAACAGTCTCCCCCAAAGATGCGACAGCCAATTCAGCAATGTCACCTTTCATAGCAAGGGCTATAATACTCTATAGAATCTAATTTTTCATCTGAAATAAAGTTTCTAAAACCACACAGCTATAAAGAAAGCCATGTAATACAAACCAATATTGAACTAAATGCAATGTTAATGCTAACTATGCAAAGAGCTGCAGTGCTTCTACTGCTTAAAGTTTCCACAAATTACAGCAAAGTGGAATAACTAGAGCCTGTTAGATTTCACTGCTGTATGCCAGCTCTGAATAAGGCAGCATAGAAGAATCAGGTCACTTGTGTGGTAGCACTGAAAAAATTAAGGCTTGAAGAACTTCTGCCATTTTCAACATTCCCTCCACCACTGTACAAGATAGAGAGCAAAGGAAGGAAGAGAGGCATTTATCCAGGTTACTGCACTGCAGCAACCAGGATATTAGAACTTATGCAAAGTAGCAGTGGTCTCCTTTTCCACAAAATTAAAGAATACTTCTGAAAGGGGAAAGACAGGCAGGGGAGAAGGGAGATGGATCATTTCTTCAAGCAGACAGATGTTAGGTAGGGGAGATGCTCTAAATATCAGACATCTAAAAGAAGCAAATGAAAGACTGCTCAGCTATAAGGGCCATGAGACAGTGCCATACTGAAAACAAAAGCCTATTCAAGGTAGAACGACATGAAAAAAGTCCATACTGTACTGAAGAAGCCCTCCCCCGTTTCCTAGTAACTGAAGGTGAGAGGTTTTGTCTTCTTGTCTGGTAACTGCCTGTGAACAGCGACAACCCTTTTATTCTCCTGGCTACTATAGGCCTAACTTTTGCCCTTTACACATTGGACAACATTTCTAGGACTGCTTATGGAACATGATCTTGAAGGAAGAAGCTAGAAAAAAGGTGTGGGAGGAAGAAAAAAACCCAGTAGATTTTAAGGGGCAGGGGATGGAGGACAGGCCAGTTTGGTTTTTAGGAAATAAGACGGAACTCGGGGGGGGGGGCGCACACGACTCAGCAGTGAAAGATGCAAGGAAGAGGACATAAAAGCAATGGGTATAAGGAATAGCAGTCCGCTTGTATTTTCTTTGAAGAATTTTTTTGCTAGTATAATGTTCATTTGGTTGAACACTCTTATTTGGTCAGGGGAATATTATTCAGTGAACAGATTAATATATTCAATTAATATTTTTCTGCTATTCAGGTAACACTGATATTAAATTTTTAAGAGCACCATTAAATTGATTAACATTTTTCAAGCTCTGTTTTTCTTCTATTGGACACTGCAGAAATTATTCTCTACATTTCCTATGAAACATTTCACTAGTACACTGATCTATTGGTTGGCTATCAGATCAGCACCAATAAAAGGAGACACTATAATCTTGGTTATCAGGTTTTTTTGGTTGTTGTTACCAATGATTATGGCCATGTGCCCAGAGCACCCTGACAAGCATAGTCTATGTTACATTGTTGGCCCAAGCCCACAGCAGATTACAGGTCCTGGTGAGCAGTGGGAGGGGGCACCAGGGAATAGGTGCCTCACTCAGCAACAAAGGGACCATTACCAGTTCCTGGTGCTGCTGCTGCTGCTGAGGCAATGCTGCACATACAGCAGAGACCTGAGCGTTGGTACTGCCAGAGATGGTGGGCTGCGCACAGGTGGGGTAAGGCACTACGCGAGGGACATTCTGTTCCACCAGGCGCCTTTGCAAAAATGGGTTCTCCCTGGTAGCTGCAGGAGCTCAGCTGTGGGGGCCCACTGGCACCAAAGCAGCGGTGTACTCTGGGGCTCCAAATGCACTCAGCACTGCTGTCTGCAAGAGGGTCCACCCCACCTGTGACAGCAGTACAGGCTACATGGGAGTGGAGCTGTGGGCAAGGAGGCAATAAGTACAGCAGCTGCCAATTCACAAATATCTCCTTTTCCCAGTATGCTGAGTTAATTTCTTTAACTCTGAAATGGAGAAATGCCTCCAAACTCCTCAGTGAGAAAGATGAAAAGGGGAACATTTAAGAGAAGAAGTTTGGAAATAACTCTAGTATCACATTCCTTAAAAACTGAAGAGACAAGTAAAAGAAATCCCAAAATGTGACATGAATTGTACTAAACCTAAAGGCTAACTTGACAGAACAAGCAGTACAAATCAAAGTGAAAGACACACAAACAAAGGTTAGTTATTCTATGCATGGTGACTTCATGGAGCAGCCCTAGCCCCTCAAAAACTTTAAGGCTGAACAGAAAATGACTGGGCAATGTGGAGTTGCAGGAATGAAAGAGAATATCATCTTATCCATTAAGACTATAGATTAGGGTACTTTATTCTATATGAACATTAATCATCTGGTGACTGATTTTTAAAAAAAAAATATTCGTTTCTGCTTCAATCCTCCGTTATGTCAATAGCTCCACCTTGTGTTTGCATTGGCCATAGGGAAAGATCCTGGATTTTTAAAAAGTTACCATTTTATTAACAATTGATCAGACAATTCCCACTCTTATACCACAAAAGCACATTATGTCATCTACTTGCAGCTGATCAAGCAGTACTGGTCACCAACAGTAACAAAGCACATAAACACACATTCTAGTATACAGAAGTTGTAGTATGCAATGTTAAGACTGGGCTTTTTTTTTTTTAAGTTTCCTTTCCAAATACCAACTACTTATTCAGCTCCATTTTATGGACTCCAATTTTAATTTATGCATGATTTTAAGATTGACGGGAGAAGGAAGAGGTGTTAGTTTCAAAAAGGTTTGCAATTTAAGAAAAATGTAACCCAATCTTTTAATTTAGGGCTGTCCAACTAGCCATAGAGCCCATGAGGGATTAACATGTTGCCCCTGGGCTCCCACCTGGCTGATGCTTCTGTTTGCTTTGCTGCTCCTATTCTCATGGGCTGCAACAACAGCAGGGATGTCAGAGCTTCCCCTTCCCTCCCCTAACGTCTGCTGCATGCTACATGCCCCAATCCTAAATGGCATCGCAACAAAGCATGGCCCAAGGTGCCAGGGAAGTAATCAGCCCAGAGCACCCATGTAGCACACACAAGTGCTGCAGGAAGCTGTAAGTGAGGTGGGGTGCAGCAGGATGTGGGAATGCCTACCTCCGCAGCACAGAGCGTACAGTCTGGAGGGGCTCTGCAGTTGCTACCACAGAGCTGCCCCTGCAGCATGCAACCCCGCTGGTGCAGCCAGGTGGAACACATGGTCCTCAGAAATTTCGAAGTTGGACAGCCCTGTTTTAAATGATCACTCATTTACTTTTCTAAAATTTCTTTCAGGAATATGTAAGATGATACTGCTGAAGAAAAAAAAGCGTTGTGATAAAACTAAGGAAAGTGTAGATCCAATTTCAACTTGGAAGATCATGCGTCGGCACCTAACAAAATCAGAGGTCACTGAACAGCAAAAAAATCTATCATTGTAAACTTCACAGATTTCAAGAAAGCCTATGACAGCTCTAACTGCAATTCACCGTGAAGCACTTTGAATCTTTACAGTATACCAAGAAAAATAATTAACGTCTAGAAATTTTATCAACTAAAAATAAATACAGCTAAAGTAAAATGCAAACTTAAGGAAATAGTTCAAGGTACACGTAGGTGTCAAACAGTTCCATTTTTACCTCTGTTTGGCATTGACACTGAAGTCATGAAAAAAGGAACAGGCTGAGGCAATCTAATGAGACCTCTAGCAACTTCAACTTCAGGCACCATTTTAGGAGGCAAAGTACTAAGCTAATTCACATGCCCTGGCAACAATGGGAATGCCCAGAAGAAAATGTCAAATAGGCAGGACAGCAACTGCATTTACCAGTTTAAACAAGATTTTGCCATTGAAAAATCTGCAACTTGAAGAGCAAACTACAAATCTGCAACACTAAAATAAACTTCCACATTAACATATGGATACAGAACCTAAAAATTCTAAAGATACAAAGAGATATCTATCTACATACTTTTAAAAGCAAATGCCATAAAAAAGTGTCAGGTATTAAACAGAATGAATTTATAACAATTGTCCAAATCTCTAAGAGTTCAGCAACCTCATATCTAAAAGCATCTGTCATGGGGCACCCAAAAAAATATTAAAATTACCCTGCTCTCACCTGCCACGCCCTGATTTTTTATATATATATATATGTATGTATTTGTGGGAGGCCCTGATCTTACTATAATGACCACTCAACTTGTGCTCATGGTCTTATGGGCCCATCACATGGCTCCATACCTCCTGTACACCATGTCCCATGCTTCACAGATGGCATCATTATCAATGTTCAACCAATTGCTGAAACAGTGCCTAACTGGGCCTTCTGAGCCCTAGGCCTCTCTTGGCCCCACTCAGGCTACCAGACCCCTTGGTCTGTCTTCTGGCTCCTCTCCAGGCCCTCAGGCCCCTGAGTCTCGAGCAACCACTCCCTAGGCTACCAGGCCCCTCAGTCTCTCTCTTGGCCCCTCTCTGGGCTGCCAACCCCTCTTCTGGTCCCTCATCCTGGACCCATTCAGTTCTCCACTTTCCCAGATGCTCTCCAGGCCTTCAGACCTATCTGGTCCTGCACCCACCGGGCCTCTCTGGTCTCACTATACTCACTGGGTCCCCACTATAATCCCCTTAGACCCATCTAGCTTACTGGGCCTCTGGACCCCTGTGATCCAAGTCCTCCCTGGCCCCTCACCAGGCCTCTGGACTCCTGTGTCCAACATGGTCTTTGTTGCTAAGTGCTTTTCTATCGGGGTGTCCTCCCCTAGCCTTCCCCTTCCATAGAGTAACCCACAAGGCTGTGGAAGCTGAGGCTTTCTGGCACCCCATCCTCACCTTTCCCCGGAGTGGCATTTCATGGAGGCTGACCCGCCACAGGCACCCCCACCACACTAACAAGCTCTAATAGGGTACACTTTCAGGTCTTACCCAGGACTTGTCTTCAGCCCTACCTGATCTGACATGCCCCTCTCTGGGCTCCCCCTAGATGCCCTACACCCCTCCAAGGCCCCCTGCCCCTGACTCCATCTCCACTCTGAATCCTCAGTCTCTGGTCCCCAGTTCACTCTCAGATCCCTGTCTTTGATCCCTCCTCCTAAGACAGCCCAACACCAGCCATTGTATCCTGGGCTGCCTGCCACTTGGCCCCTTCCCCTCTCTGCTACCACAGCATCAAAAATGGAAATATTTATGACTTCTATTAAGAATAAAGGGTGTTTATACATGTGCTCCAGGAGGTGGGAGAGGGATACTGTCATTGAAGGGGCTGAGAGAGCTACTCTAATTAAAGCACTCAGAGCACCCCATGCATCAGCATCCCCATGGTGAAAAATGGTGGTGGGGTCACTTTAGCTGCTGCCACTTTTCAGTTCAAGGACACTCATACACATGACACTGGAGTCTGCTGGAGCATGGTAATTACCATGCTCCAGCAGACTTGATTAATCAAGTATGCTCTGACACACCATAATTACTAATTGGAGAGTATTGAAGCAATTTCAATGCATGTGTATAGGTGTCCGAAGTCTCTGCGACTGCCAGGACAGACATGCAACTGGCAGCAAAAGCACAGAAAAGGGCCGATCAGGAAAACTCATAAGCCAAATGTTATTCAAGGCCCAATAAAAGGAAAACTGACATTATTAGCAATTGGCTTTTTTTGTCACCAATAAATGCTGTGAGCATGCATGCAGCCGCCCGCATGTGGTCAGGAATGCAGCCCAGCAGCATCCAGCCAATAAGTCTGTGTGGGGGAAGGGCTTGAGGGAGGTGACAGATGTGGTGGGTAGCAGATTGAGGCCCCTATGGTGAAGGAGGGAATGGGGCGGTGGTGGGGGCAAGGGCAGGTGCTGCCCAGCCAGGGCAGGGCATGGGGCAGAGCTGCAGGCACCTCATCAGTGGAGATGCAGGGAGGTGGCTCCCAGCACTGCACATACCCCTGGGTGAGGCATGGAGGTACATGCCCCCCGGATTTGTGCGAGGGGCAAGGGTGGGCTGTCCATTGCAGGCTTGGGGCTGTGCCGGCCTCTTCCAACTCAGTTCCAGCTCAGCCCCCCTGCTGGGGAGTGGACAGGGCAGGTGGTGGCAGTGCTAGGAACGGGGCAATGGGGAATTTTGGGGTGGCTGTAGCCCACCCCATAATCTCCCCAGCACCACCACCTGACTCCCCCCCCCCCCCCCCCCCCCCCCCCAACACAGCCCTGGCCCAGCTCCTCCACCAGGAAGAAGCCAGCACAGCCCCTGGGCCCTGAGCCCACAGCAGGCAGCCTGCCCTCACCCCACATAAAAATTCGGAGGACACTTGCCTCTAATCAGAATTAAATTCCCTGCTAGCAAAGGCCACTTTATCATATAATCCCTTTTTAATTAAACTGGTCAAACTCTAGCTACAACCAGTTAAAAGTTTTGAACAACCTGAGTGGAAAGAGTAGAGGCAAAAAAACCCCATCTTAATAGTTAAAAGCCAGAATTCCCAGCCTAAACTTGTTCATAATTTATGTCCATTTCTTCTGCCAACAATGTTCTTTATGGAGGAAAGTGTTATTTAAGCTTATGTTTACCCCCTTCCAATGCATTTATGACAAAAACCATATCCTCTCTCTCGACCTTCGTTTTGCTGGGATAAATCACCCTCACATCGTCTCACTAGTAAGATACTCTCAATTCCCCATATCATTCAGTGTCGCGCTAATGAACAGAAATCTGGGGTTTCTGTTTGCCACAGAAAAAACACGGGAAAACTCAACCTTTCCCCTTTTAAGAAAAATGTGGCCTTTCCATTTTTAAGGATGGAAAAGTGGGAAACAATGGCTTTGCTTTGCAGGTTGGCATATAAGTATTTAGAATTTATTATAATTAAAGCACTAGCAAGCTCCCAAATTTCTTTAAAATTGTAAATATATCAATAAAACACTGTTCAGCTGATACCTAGAACAGATTAGGACAGTATGAAGTACTCATGATGAAGTCTCACCTGTGCCCTGTATACATTTACATTAGTGTTTCCCTTTCTACTGGAAATGAACCCTGTACTATACGCACACAAACTGCATTTGCCTCTCATGGACAAGTCACTTTGGGGGATCATATGCATTCTGCGATTGACTAACATATCCAGCTTTCTCCTCGCATCCAATGGATGATCTCCTAGTTACTGGTAATAATTATTGTTGCTAGTCTTCAAGGACACCGCTACACAATCTGTATTAATGAATTTCATCTCCTTTCTATTACTCGAATCCTCAAGGTCATCCTGCCTTTCCTATATGAGATAGCAATCCTCCTGTGCATTGACAATGCCTTCAAACTTTGTGAAATGAGCAAATTTCAAAAGCATACTCCTGCTTCTTATGCCAGTTTCATTAAAATATCACGCAGTTTCACCTGTAACCTCCTTTAATACCTAATACTTCTCTTTTTACCATTTCATCATCGATGCAGTCAGCTCCTTACCCTTCTTCATAATTCTTCTACTAATTCTTCTCCAGTTAAATAATTCCTCATATGGCATTGTATCATATTCCTTTGCAGATAGATCAGTTCAATTACATTTCCTTGGTCTAGAAAAATCAGTCATCATATGGGTCTGATACGATCACTTCATCTTATTTTCATAGTTTCATAGTTTCTAGGGTCAGAAGGGACCTAAGCAGATCATCTAGTCCGACCCCCTGCCATGGCAGGAAAGAATACTGGGGTCAAACGACCCCAGCAAGATGTTCATCTAACCTCCTCTTAAACACCCCCAGGGTAGGGCCTGCACCACTCCTCTTGGAAGCTGGTTCCAGACCCTAGCCGCCCTGACTGTGAAGTAGCGCCTCCTGATATCTAACCTAAACCTACCCTCTGCCAGCTTGTGACCGTTATTCCTGGTCACTCCTGGCGGTGCTCAGGGAAACAGTGACTCCCCCAATGCCTGCTGATCCCCCCTGACTAGTTTATAACAGGCCACAAGATCCCCCCTCAGCCTTCTCTTTTGGAGGCTGAACAGGTTCAGGTCCCATAGCCTGTCCTCATAGGGCCTACCCTGCTGTCCCCTGATCATACGAGTGGCCCTCCTCTGGACCCTCTCCACACTGTCAACATCCCTCTTGAAGTGTGGCGCCCAGAACTGGACGCAATACTCCAGCTGCGGCCTGACCAGTGCTGCATAGAGGGGGAGGATCACCTCCTTGGACCTGCTCAAGATGCATCTGTGGATGCATGCCAAGGTGCAGTTGGGCTTCCTTACTGCCTCTCCACACTGCCGGCCCATGTTCATCTTGGAGTCAATGATGACCCCCAGATCCCTTTCCGCCTCCGTGCTGACAAGAGGGGAGTTCCCCAACCTGTAGGTATGGTGCCGGTTGTTCCTCCTGAGGTGCATCACCTCGCACTTGTCTGTGTTGAAACCCATCCTATTCTTGTCCGCCCACCCTTGTAACCTGTCTAGGTCTGATTGTAGCCTGTTGCATCCTTCCAATGTGCCCACATCCCCCCACATCTTAGTGTCATCAGCAAATTTGAACAGGGTGCTTTTAACCACCTCATCCAAATTGCTGAAGATGTTGAACAGTGCGGGCCCGAGGACCGAGCCCTGCGGAACCCCACTGCCCACGTCCTTCCAGGCTGAGAAGGACCCATCCACTACCACCCTCTGGGTGCGGCCCTCCAGCCAGTTGGCAACCCATTTGACTGTGTGGGTGTCTAAACCACAGCCCCCCAGTTTCTTAATGAGAACAGGGTGAGAGACAGTGTCAAAAGCCTTCCAGAAGTCCAGGAAGATTATATCCACTGCTACCCCTACATCTAATGATCTGGTGATCTGATCATAAAAGGCCACCAGGTTGGTCTGACAGGACCCGCCACTGATGAACCCATGCTGGTTGCCCCTAAGCATGTAGTCCCCTGCTGGCCCCTCCTGGATGTGTGCCAGCATTTTCCCCTCCTTTTAAATACACACAGTATATTTGGTACCAACCTCAACTGCTCCTTCATTTCCTTTTCTACCTTTTCCTTGGATTTGTTAATGCTTAAATGAAGCACTGTGCAAGTATAAGGCCATGCAAGTTGTGACTGCCAGGATCAGAGAGGCCAAGGGCTGCAGATGCAAAGGACTTTTTTTAAAGGAAGCGTGCATTCTTTCCTAACAATTCTGAAGTATTCAACACGACAACACATGGCAAACTAGATTTTTTCAGGAGAGCTTGTCAACTGAACTGTAGTACCAAGGCAATCCGTCTTAGAATGGAAATAAGTTGAAGTTATCCTGCTGTACTTGGCAGTTATTAAAGATCCACAGCAAGGTACCATATTTTCTCACATACAACATACGTCTTTTCCCCAAAATACAGCTGCTGGAAATTGGAGTGTACATTAAACGCAAGAAACACAGTTAAGAGTAGGTTCTGCCTCTTATACACAAAATAAAGTTAAATCTGCAATGATCCACAAGGAGCAGAACAATGAGCAGGCTTGGCTCCCTAGTTACTGCTACTCAGTTACCTCCTACAAGGAAAGATACTTCCCCCTCCATTCCACCTTCCAAAAACAAGGCTCATATTCAAGAAAGTACGGTATTTAGAGTCAAGCCAAGGGAATTTGGTCTCTAGTATCTTTTTCAATTATTCAGACACATGGCAAACTAAACACTTTTGAAAGAGTCACCCAGATACCACACAAAGAATTGCTGCAGTACAAAAAGAAAATCCCCATGAATTGCACGCCATTAGTTATGCCATATCATCCTTCCCTGGAATCTATACAGACAATCCTCTAACAGTTGCAACCCATAGTAGAAGGTGACCCAATTTGTAAAGAGATCTTTCCAGAAGCACCCATCCTAGCCTTTAAACAAGCACCTAACCTTGCTAACCTCATCCCCAGAAACATTCCTATGACCCAAGCCACACCAAATGGATCCAGACCATGTCAAGACAAGAAATGTAAAATCTGCCAACATACCTCCACCACTCCCACAATAACCACAACCCACAACAGAACCATCACCATCCCTGGATCTTACACCTGCACCTCCAGAAATATATTATCTCTCATCCAGTGCACTAACTGCCCTGATGGAAAATATTTAGGAGAAACCAAACAACAGCTGCGTACCAAAATTAATTCACACCAAGAATCCATCAAAGACAAAAACATCCAATTACCTGTGGGTGCACACTTTTCACAAGACAATCACTCCCTCTCTCATCTGAGTTCTAATCCTCAAAGGGAATCTTACAAAACACCTTTCATAGATGAGTCTACAAACTTCATTTCATTAATCCATTGGATACAAAAAATCCTGAACTTAAAACAGACACTGGATTAATGACACATTACACCTGCCTGACATCTAACAAACCAGGCGACCTGCCAGTTAGCTGACTTTTTATTTTCCTTCACACTTTTCCCTCCTTTTCTGAACCTCCTTACCCCCTATCTCTACCCACTGTCTTGCAAACTTCTACTCATTTGCATCTTCATGGACTTCTTGTTTACTTTAGCATCTTTTCTACCTTGGAGAAACAATAACACCAGTAGTCTTCCAATGTCTGAAGGGTGTTTGTACCTGAAAACTTGCAAAGAACTTTTTTCCAACTATTTAGCTGGTCTAATAAAAGATAATACACCTACCCAAAGAACCTCGACTGCCTAAACATCTTCCTTTTATTTTATTTCACCATCTCTTTACCTATGATGGGATTCAAAAGTAACTGGTATAGTGAACATGGGCAATCTCAACTAAGTTTAGTATTATTATAGTATTATTATTCTTTATTGTGGCACAAAGAGCCCTACTAATGAAAAACTGCACAGGACATTCTCCTTCTAGGAAGTAAGAGGTGGTCCTTCATAGTGGTTTACAGAGTGTCAGTCTCCACTTCAGTTATTCATTTCTATGCACGAGAAATACATGAATGACATCTCAAAAAAGTTATACATTTGATTATACTGCAGTGCTGTCCAAAGGAACACAGATATCCTCTCCCAGATAGTGTACAAAAATACAGTAAAACAGTCACTACACCTCACACAACTTCCAGTCTATACCAACAAAGAGAAACAGGTCAAATACCAAAAGTTATATATTCAAAACATCTGCCCACCACATATATTTGTTAAGGTACATAGTATCTTGAGGAAAATGAAAGTATTCTTGAAGAAAAAAGTAAAGGAAGGCTTTTACCAGCCTGAAGTCATGTGTGGGATGGAGAAAAGAATATGGCATTTAAGGCAAAAATAATTTACAGCAGAAGGATCCAGCTTCACAATGGGGTTTTCTCCTCCACAGTGATTGAATAAGAACATGTAGGCTGCTTGCAGACGTTTAAAAAAAATCCCACAATTTACCAGAAGTAACAGCACATTACTTCAACCCAGTTGTGCAGCGTCTATAGATAAGATGTTTCAGTGGGGCTTTTTGGCGCTTTTATTCAAAGCTGATCTGATCAGCTATTAGATCAAAAACGCAAAAAAAAGCCCCACTAAAGCACCCAATCTATGCAGATGTCAGGTGAGCCAGGTCCAACCATCACACTGCCACTTCTGGGCATGTGCTGGGCTTGACGTGGGAGCCTGTGGAGTTTACAGTGCTGGGGAGGGGACTTTTTTTTGTTTGTTTTTTTAACTTCTGCAAGCAGCCATAGTGTCATACTGGGTCAGACCAGTGGTTATCTAACCCAATATCCTGCCTCAGACAATGGCAGTAGTAGATTCCTTACAACAGTGCTTTTCAATCTGTGGGTAGTAACCCAAAAGCAGGTCACAAACCAACTGTAGAAATGGATCAAATTTTAAAAATGGATTTGCCTTTAAAAGGAGAAAAACATGGGACACTGGCTTTTCCCTTGGAGGCTAGCAAAGTTCCAGCCTGCAAAGGGCTGTTCCCCCCCCCCCCATCCTTAAATGTTAGGGAGCAGCTGCAAATACAGACAGATATGAAAAGCTGCTGTCTCCAAAAGAACTCACAAGAAGAAGAAATTGCAAAACAACATGCAAACCCTGAGGAATTAAAGGCAGCTGCTGGAGCTGGAAATAAAGCAAGCAAGGCAGAAAAATCAGAACACCAAAGCAGTGTCTATCACTACAAACGTCTTCGATGAGTTCATATCAGAATTCAAATCTTTTAAATCCTTTACAGAAGCAATGTTTGATACACTTATGTTAGAGACGGCAGAATTTAGAAGTTATAAATATCGAGAAAAATATGGATAAAGGCTTTCAAGCCAATAAAGAACTCCAAGAACAACATTAAGATTAATAAGGAGAGGAAAGAGAGGAAAAAAAAACAGCGCTCAGGAAAAAAAAAATACATATTTGCAAAAAACATGCTCATCAGAACAATATCAGAATCAATGGTCTCCTTTGAAGGGGTGAAGAAAGAAGAGCTTACTAAAAAGACCTCTGAACCTTTTTATAGCAGGAGATGCACACTGGGCACTTATACATGTGCCCGATGCCTGCTCCAATGATAAATCAAGTCTGCTGGAGCACTCTAATCAGAACGCTTCAGCAGCCTCAGCATTGCAAGTATTCAGCATCCCCACATTTCAAATGGGCAGTGGCAGTGCTTCAACTAAAGCTCGTCAAATGACCTTCAGTTAAAGTGCCACCATTTTGAAGCTCAGGACTCTGAATAGATAAGATGCTGTGTGTGTTTTATTTTGAGCAGCTCCCAAGAGCCACTCTAATTAAAACACTCCCCACCCCAAAGCAAGTGTAAAGACACGACTACCCACAGATAGAGGACACGGATCTCTACATGCTTTTCCCAACACAGACCTAGCGACATAGCTCTAAGAATGCATTATTTTAAACAAATAGAACAGACAATGGAGGATCTAGAATGGGATGGGCAATTATTTGGGTTGGCAAGCCACTTAATGAGTTCTGGTGACTTATCAAGGGCTGCACCCCCGCCCTGTCCCTGCCACCCGCAGCTGTGACCAGCACAGAAACCTGAACCTGCCAGCAGCTTTAACACACCCCAAGCCCCAACCCTCATCCCATGGTTGAAGTCCACCTGTCAGCCCTGTCACTCTCTTCCCTCCGCCAAGTCTGGACCCAGCAACTTCCAGTTGTGTCCGCAGCTGCCCAGATATGGCTAGCAACTTCCAAGTTGGGGGTAGGCCATGCTAGAGCGCTGGGTGGGCTTCGGCTTTGGTCACAGCCTGCAGCTACGACATGCCTCACACCCCACAACAGATGTTGTTTGCTTTTGTGGAAGGGGCTGGGGGAGGAATTGGGGTGGGAATGTTGGGAAGGGAGGATAAAAATAAATGTTCTGAATCCAAAAAAAAAAAAAAGCCTCAGAAAATAAAGAATTAATCTAACAATAGGAATGTGAATATCACATTTTCAAATATCCTTTTAACCTCCTCTAATTATTAACTGATAACAAAGCAGTTCAAACCCAAGTGCTGCTGGGAATTGCTCCTGGGGCCCTTTGATGGGGTTGGGGGAGGGGGTGCATCTAGACAACACAGCCCACTATGAAACAGTGTGCTGGGAGGGAGGGAGGGAGGACAGGTGAACCAGCAGCTAACTGAGGAGTCATTAGGCCACCTGCTGTTTTCCTCTCTAACCTCATAAGCTATGGATACTGGTACCCCTCATTTCTCCTCCTCCTCTCCTCCTTTCTTCCACTGGGGCACTGCGTACCTTCCCTTCCCCTCTTCCCTGCCAGACTGCCCCCCCACTAAATAATAACAGATAAACTAACTGATTACCACTGGGCTGATCCGTTAAACTATTGTTTAACCTTTCACATCCCTATCTACAAACACAGATATACTAAAGAGAAGGTACTAACTAAACAAGTAAATATACAGGATCTGAGCCAAGAGGCACTACAGATGCAAAGAAACCAATTCGGTAGGGGGAAGCCCACTCTTCATATGATGTCAAATAAACTCAATTGGTACACTGTAAACATTAAGGATCTTAATATTAATAATACTAAACAGAAAAGGGTTCTACAAGCTAAAAGATGAAGCACCAGATCTTTTCTTCATTCAAAAAAACCCACACTAAAAAGGAACACAATAAATATATGAAAGTCAAGTGGTTCCACATCCCCTCCCCCATATATATCCCCAGATAACTGCAACTCCCTTTATTTGTGTTATCACAAGAAAGCATATGCTCTTTCAACTAAAGGAAAAATACATGAATCTGGAAGACAGATACCTACTTGTTAAGGGAACTATTCATGACAGAACATTAACTTTAGGAAGTATTTATATACCTAATTAGGGCTAGTTATGTCTGTCTTTGAAAAGTTCTCTCAAACTTCGGAAAAGTGTCAAGGGAGAGATGCTGTGTTGGGAGGAAATAACTATTTTATGGACCCCAAAGTAGACAGGTCTGATGGAAGTATAACATAGGAAATGAATATTGCATGAAGAATCAACTACTGAACCCCACCTATTATCACTGGATGCTGAAAAAGCTTTTGATCAAGTCAACAGGCAGTTAAATGTAAAACAACCTTTGGAGACTAGGACCAACATTTCAGAGCTGATATCAGCTCTATACACTAATCCAGGGGTGGGCAATTATTTCAGCTGGAGGGCCACTTAATGCGTTTTGGTGAGTTGTTAAAGGCTGCATGTTAACCCCACCCCTTGACCAGTGCCTCACCCCCTGGTTGCCATCTTGGGACCAGAAGTCCTGGCCCCTAACCCCAACATATGTCACTGGAAGTCCCTCCCTTTGCCCCCAGAAGTACTCCTTTTGGGGACAGGTTGCAGTATGGGAACCAGAAAAAAAAAAAACACAAACCAGGTACAGGGTTCCCTCAATTTATGCGGAACATCTGCTCCTGGAGAACAGCTGACATAGATGATTATACGGTCAGGTGGGTGGCAAATTGGCTTAGGGGTCATACCCAGAGAGTGGCGGTGGATAGGTTGGTACCGACCTAGAAAGATGTGGGCAATGGAGTTCCACAAAGGTCATTCCTTGGACCTGTACTGTTCAATGTCTTCATCAGTGACTTGGAAGGGGGTATGGAAAGCATTCTGTCCAAATTCACAGATGATACCAAATTATGGGGTAAAGTTAGTGCACTTGAGCGCAGGGAATGAATTCAGGAGGATCTGGACAGTCTGGAAAAGTGGGCAGACCAAAATAGGATGCAGTTCAACAAGGACAAATGCAAAGTACTGCACCTAGGGAGAAGGAATCACCAGCACACTTACAGGCTGGGGAGGCCCTTCTCAGCAGCGGAAAGGGATCTCGGAGTCACTGTTGACACCAAGATGAATGCGAGCCAGCAGTATGATGAAGCGATCAGTAAAGCTAACTGAACTTTATCATGCAGGTGCATGACAAAAAGGTACAGGGAGATGACACTACCCCGCTATGTGGCCTTGGTCAGGCCACAGTTGGAGTACTGTGTTCAAGCTTTGGGCGCCACACTTCAAGAGGGATGAGGACAACCTCAAGAGGGTTCGGAGGAGGGCCACTTGTATGATTAGGGGCCTACAGGCAAAGCCCTATGAGGAGAGATTGAGGACCCTGGATCTCTCCTCATAGAGAAGGTTGAGAGGTGATCTTGTGGACACCTACAAATGCATCAGCCGGGGGCAGCAAGGAATAGGAGATGCTCTGTTTACCAGGGCACTCCTTGGAATAACTAGGAATAACGGTCACAAACTGACGGAGAGCACATTTAGGTTAGACATCAGGAAGAACTTCTTTGCAGTAAGGGTTGCCAGAATCTGGAATGGGCTTCCAAGGAAGGCTCTCCCCTACCTTGGGGGTCCTTAACAGGAGGCTAGACATACACCCGGCTAGGGGTGCCTGACCCCGGCGCTCTTTCCTGCCCATGGCAGTCAGACTTGGTGATCTACTGAGTTCCCTTCCGACCCAAAAATCCATGAATCTATAAACTGAATTCACATAAGGTGAACTGTTACCTGTCAGCTCTGTATCTGACTCATGAAGACTCTCCCCCTCCGCCCCCTACCTCCGCCTGAATCAGAACTGATTGGAAGGACTTACTAAAGGCAATGAAGATATAGTGGAAGATGCACCTAAACCCCTCAAGAGAGGATAACACCACCTCTGGTCTCATTTACACTGGAGATGGGACAGGAAAGCACCTTCATTAGCATTTAGAATGAAGAACAGAGATTCCAAGGCAAGGACCACACTGAATTCTTGGACCAGAGAAGCAGGGGACCACTGCATGATAGGGGATTGCTGTTCCAAATGCCAAATCAATCCAGATCTGCACATACCCAATTCAGCATTTATCAGACCAATTCTAGTAATGACTGCTTTACTGGTACCCAAATCACTGAATCTGGCTGTTTCCATTGTGAGCTCTCAAAGTAATACCACCCATAGCGAAGAGTGATCAGTTCCTATCATCCAGTATATGAGCCATCATTTACCAATAAGCAAACTCTCCCTTGATCCACTGTTGTTTCCCTATAAAAACCCCCTACCCAAACTCCAGTTTCTGTTCTAGTGCTTAGATTGAAACATTGCACCAGTACCACTTCCCTGCCTGGAACACCTTCACTGATTGTGCTGAGGGCTCTGCCAGTGTGGGAGCTTGCAGACACACAATCTCAACCGGTTCAAGTTTCGCTGAGTGGTGGGACCTCCTCTCCTTCCCCCCCCTTCTATCTGGTTGGAGCCGCGTATTGCTGGGTGGCTGCACCTGCATGGGCTACAAGCACCCCAGGGGCAGGTGTGGGGGGTCTCCACACCTTCCCCTGCACACAACCCCATCCTCCCTCATAACCCACAAATCCACACTCCGCCCACCTGAGCTCTGTACTCCCAGTGCCCAGTTGAGCGTAGTCCCAGGCTCCACACTCCTGTCAGCCCCACATTCTTGCCCAGCTGGAACTTCCCTACCTGCTGCCCAGAGTGAGAGCTACAGCAGGAATGCAAGAAGGAGCTGCTGGAGGGTAGGGATGTAGCAGCATCCCTACCCAGAACCTGTGCATGCTGGCTGGAGCCAAGCCAGGGCCCTCCCACCCATGAAGGTGGGAGTGAAGTGCAGGAGTTGGGTGAGGTATAATTAATTGGTGGGTACACGTGGGCCAGATGAAAAATTGCCTGGTGGGCCAGATTTGGTCCACAGGTCATATTTTGCCTGTTCCTGCTCTAATCCATAGGCAGCCATAAGAATAAAAGGACACCTATCAGAAAAAAATTCCTTTTAAGAGGTGCACATAAAGGATGCCCATTATTAAACTGAATTTATTAATGAATAAAGTTTAAAAAAAGAAACAAAAAGCATCACTTTCTCTTTAAGAATACAGCAGTATTTACACCAACTGCTAACAAACAGAATTTATTGTAGGACTGCATTTTCACTTCATGCTCTTCTTTCATAGAGTAATTTTAAAAATACTTATACCATCAAATCTTGCCTAGTAATGTTTTTACTATAAGCAACTGCTGCAAGGAGAGGTAATTCCCTATACCATAACATGGGAAAACAGATGGTATGAAAAAATGTAAAGCAATTTTAGTAGATTGTGAAAAAAGTGAAACATTGTGAGCTAGAGAAACTCCCACTTCTAAATGAGAGTTCTTCTCTCTTCCCTAAGTGACAAATTAATTCTCTAGGAGATGGCATGATCCAGCTGACTTAACGTTACTGACTTCAAATGCCCAGATTCTAATCCAAGATCTACTCAGTGACCAAGGCTTTTTTTAAGTCTCATACCTTTGCTTCCCCTACCTGTAAAAAGTAGCAGTGCTACTTACCTCTCACAGCATGAAAAACTGAACTAATGTTTGTGTAAATGCTATAAATAGTAGTATTGTCAGGGCCTGATATACTCCACATTTCTATAGCTATCAAGTTTGCCATGGAAACAGCCTTTTGCTGCAGATTTGTGTCCCTAGAATATAAGCTTTCATTTCGAAAACATATTTCTAGTCAGTAAAGTAGTATGACTAGAAATTCATGCAGCCAATTCCTGTGTTGGCAGACTGGCTGAAAGAGCTCTGGTAATTACTCCATTAACTTTATGTAATATTAAGTCTGAAACCTGAAATTGTCAAATATGTTGGATACAGAAAGTTTCAAGTGGGAGGTAGGCAAAAACTCAACATAAAAATAGACTACTGTACTAAATAAACTGTTTGTTTTCTATCAGTATCAATTTTGCTGTTTAGATTCATAGATGTAGGGTCAGAAGGGACCTAGTAGATAATCAGGTCCATCCCCCTGCCCTGGGCAGAAGAGAAAACTGAGATCAAATGACCCCAGCCAGGTAGACATCAAGCCTCCTCTTAAAGACCCCCAGGGTAGGAGCCATCACCACTTCCCCTGGAAGTTGGTTCCAGATCCTAGCTGCCCTGACCGTGAAGTAGTGCCTTCAGATGTCTAGTCTAAACCTGCTCTCTAACAACTTATAGCCATTATTCCTTGTTACCCCAGGGGTGCTAGGGGAAACCAGGTCTCTCCCAAACCCTGCTGGTCCCCCCTAATGAGTTTATGGACGACCACCAGGTCCCCCCCTCAGCCTTCTTTTGCGAAGGCTGAACAGGTTAAAGTCCTGTAGCCTCTTCTCATAGGGTCTGCCCTGCTGTCCCTAGTTCATGCAGGTGGCCCTCCTCTGGACCCTCTCAATGCTGTCCACATCCCTCCTGAAGTGCAGTGCCCAGAACTGGACGCCGTACTCCAGCTGCAGCCTGATCAGTGTTGCATAAAGGGGGAGGATCACCTCCTTGGCCCTGCTTGTGATGCATCTGTGGATGCATGACAAGGTACGGTTAGCCCTACTGACCATGACCTCGCATTGTCGACCCATGTTCATCTTGGAGTCAGTAATGACTACAAGATCTCTTTCTGCCATGCTCTTGAGAAGGGAGTTTACCAGTTTATAAGTGTGCCGCTGGTTCCTACTGCCCAAGTGCAGCACCCTGCACTTGTCAGTATTGAAACCCATCCTATTTTCGTTAGCCAACCCCTGTAACCTGTTCAGGTCCTGCTGTAATCCTTGCTTCCCTTCTAGCACGCCCACCTCACCCCAAATCCTGGTATCATCAGCAAATTTAAACAGGGTGCTTTTCACCCTGTTGTCCAAGTCACTAATAAAGAAATTGAAAAGTGTGGGTCCAAGGACGGAGCCCTGGGGGACCCCACTGCCCACTTCCCTCCAAGTTGAAAAAGACCTGTCCACCACTACCTTCTGAGTGTGATCCTTCAGCCAATTTCCAATCCGTCTGACTGTGTAGGCATCAACGCCAGTTATCTAGTTTTTTAACGAGAATGGGGTGGGAGACAGTGTCAAAGGCTTTGCTGAAGTCCAGAAAGACTACATCCACGGCGACACCTGCGTCCAATGCTTTTGTGACCTGATCATAGAAGGCAATCAGGTTGGTCTGACAGGACCTGCCCCTAATGAAACTGTGCTGGCTGCCCATGAGCATCATCCCCACTGCTGGCCCATCACAAATGTGCTCCTTGACAATTTTCTCAAAGAGTTTCCCCAGGATTGAAGTAAGACTAATGGGCCTATAGTTGCCCGAGTCTTTCCTCTTCCTTTTTTTAAAGATGGGGATCACGTTGGCTTCCCTCCAGTCATCTGGCACCTGGCCAGAGCACCACAAGCACTCGTAAAGCCACACCAGGGGTCCTGGGGTGGAGAGCATCTGGACCTCCTGATCTGAACACATCCAGCCCCTCCAGAAGCTCTCTAATCCAGTCCTCCCCGACCTTAGGCCTGGCGGCGTTTCTCTCAAGTCTATCTGGAATCTTGGTCGGGGAGTCCCAGTCCCTGCACAAGAAAATGGAGGCAAAGAATTTGTTAAAGAGGTCTGCTCTCTCCTCTGATGCAACCACCAGGTTGCCAAGCATATCCTGCAGGGGCCCCACATTATCCAGTGCCATCTTCATTCTCCCTATGTATTTAAAAAAAAGGACTTTTTATCATCTTTGATCCTTGATGCTAGCCCTCTGTATCTGCCTTAGCTTTTCTAACAGCCCCTCTACAGACCCGAGCAGTGGAGGCATACTCCTCTTTGGTGATAGCCCCTCCCTTCCACCAGGTGTACGGCAATCAGGCATTCACAAATGCCCTTGGTGAGCAAGGGGAGCTTTTGGGCACCCTTGCCCCCCTTGCTTCTTGTTGGGATTGTTACCCCTTGGGCTCTGAGTATCGTCTCTTTAAGGAATGACCGCTCATCTTGGGCACTGAGTTCCCCTACTCTCGAGGACCCCAGTGCCTCTCACTGATCTCAACTCGTTGAAGTTGGCCCTCTTGAAGTCTACGGCTACTGCCTTGCTGCAGGTCCTTGACACCCTGCGCTGCATGGTGAATTCCAGCAAACGATGAGCACTGTTGTTGATGAACTGAAGCTTCCAAGGAATGCCAAGATCTTCCAGTAAAATTTAGGAACTTTGCAAACAAAGTTAAGCCCAGATATTCTAATGAAAACAAAATGAAAACGCTCCATTTTATGATATTTGTGTTTATTAACTATCCATGCAAATCTAATTCCTTCCCTCACCACACAGCATGAAGCCCCCTGGTAAGTGGGTTCTTATACTGAAACATGGATTGTCCTAATATAGAGGTGGGCAAGCCACAGCAGGAATGCTGCAAGTGACACAAGAGCAGAGTAGCATGGGATACTCAGGCACTCAGTAAAAGGAGGTGCAGAAGTGGAGGAGGAGAGGGAGGACACTTTCCCTCACCAGCCAAATTCGAGGCTTTGGATCCTCCCTCACTACATAAACCTGCAGCAGTTGAGAAGCCAGCTAGAAAAGGAATAACCTGGCTCTTGGGCAGCCACCCTCCTCTTGCAGTAGCAACTTGCTACTGCTGTGCACGGCTCAAGGCCCCCTGCCTTGAGAAGGGGGATGAACCAGGGACAGGACTTTCCTGGCACACCTGCCAAAAAAGCTAGCCACAACTGTTCTACTATAAAACTACCAAAAGGACAATTAAGTTTGGAGACCTCCCACTTTTTGCAGAGGCATTCAGAATGACAGAGATTATAGGTCAAGATACCAGAACAAGAACGTTCTGCAAGAACTACAAGGCCCATAGTAAATCACATAATGATACTTTCATTTTTATATTCCACTAAGAAAAAAAATCCATTGCTCACTGGTCTTCTACAATTCAAGTAAAGAAAATGCATACAACAGCCTGACAGATTATTTGCAGTGCAGCAGAATTTTGAATAAAACATATTAAAACAACATATATGGAACCTAAACAACTACCACTTGCAATGACAGAACAGATTCTACCCACCTAATAACTGGGATGAGATGTACCCTGTATTAACAGGACAGTTGTTAGTGCACATATTGTTCAAAACACTCAAGCCAGCCAAATGGCTTGGAAGGATCACTGTAGCAAGGAATACCCCTTTCTTAAAATTAGTTCAGTAATAGAAAAGAGGACCTTTGAGATGTATATATTATATATATTTTTTACAAATTATCTTTAGCATTTTTCAGTCTGCCTTCTTACATTAAAATCTACTTAACATGCATTTAGATCTTGAGTAAAGGTATTAAACTATTATTTCCTGCAGTTGTAGTTCAGTGGTATAATCCTTATCTGCCACGTAAGAGACCTGGGTTCAATTCCGAGACACACACAACTACAGCCATCGAAGCTCCAAACATCCAGTCTGGCCTTTGAATACTGTTTCAATGGCCTAACGAAAGGATGGAAGGCCTGGGTAGCCGCCACTCCTGCTTAGGTTAATGCACTGAAGTTCCTGGAGACCTCTCACGCATACACTATTATCCAAAAGGATCAACGGTTGCCACTACATGCACCAACTGTCTTCTTTCTTATAGTACATTTTTTCATTGTTAAAATAGGATCAAATGCTCACAGAAGAACATCCCTACTAAATGACACAAAAGCAGATATTGTAGCTTTAACTATTTTTCTTCAAACAGCTAATGCCACTAAAAAGTTACTGATGGGGAAAAAATGCTGGGTAACAGAAAATTTTGGTAATAAATTAGTATAATGAAACAAGGACTATAAAGAAAGAAAAAAGTTCAATATTTCTGGAATAAGGAAGTAATTGTTATGAAAACTGTGGCATACAGTACTTTCTAGCAATTTATCTGTAACAAAACCCAGTTCTTGTTTCAAGGCATTGTCTTGTGTACTGGAACATACATGTATCTGCCAGTGTATAACTGAAAAGTTCACCCACAGATGCTAACAAGTCCCAAGGACCTTTGCATTTGACAAATAACATGGGGTATACATTTTTGAGCATGTACAAATATAGCCCTAAAAGAAACACTTGGAAAATTTACCACCAGAAGTGCACTGTTATGTCAAACAGAAGAGATCTTCTATCAGGCTGCCACTTTAGAAGAATCAGCACAGTGCTTATGCCAATGGAGATGGAAGGTGTATGTTCATATACCTGTTGGACTATTATTACCTCTTAGTAAAATACTTTTGTGAAGTACATATTACTTTAATTATGCTTACTTGAATTGCTGTAGCATTTTGAGACACCAGCCCAAATCAGGATCTCATGGTGGCATCCAACATATACAGGTAGTAAGACGACACCTACTTCAAAGATTTTACAGCTTAACAAGGGAATATGGCTGAAATAATCAACTAGTAGCAGGTCATACAGGAAAGCTTAAGGGCATCTGGAAGTTACATTTAGGTCACAATCTAATAAAATAGTATGTTTTCTTCTTATCCACCTAGTAACTATAGTCCCTTAAACCACAAACTTGTTGCCAATAATTTCAGCAGAATGAAAAGACACAGAAGCAAGATTTATTCTCTTCACGCGAGGACTCTCTTGATCTCTGCTTCTTATTGCATTTATACTGCTGTCTTTGCAGTGAGGATATGCTCTTTATAACAATGTAACTTTTGAATAGTTTTTCTGAACTCTTGAATGGCTTACTGTCTTGTCCCAAACATTTTAATTTAAAATGTTTACAACTTAAACCATAAATTTAGGAGGTGAACTGTGTTAGGCCAGCTTCAGCTTAATGACCATGAGAGAAAGAAAATAAAAGTCCCAGCTCCAATGTATTGCTTATCTTTTAAGGATTGTGCCCAGTGCTGGCTCCAGCATCAGTAAAACAGTTATTAATGAAAAAATACTTCCAAGTGTTCAGTTTCTTTCTTGCCTGAATTGCTTAAATATAAAAAGCAGATGAAATACTCTTCATAAATACATGAGTTCAACTCTGTACCCCCTGAAGTCATAGGGAGCTTTACCACTGACACCAGAGTTAGGCCAAAATTAAATGCTTGTGAACATGTAGGTGTTTAATAATAATCTCCAGGTGGGGTTTTGTTTTTTGTTGTGGGTTTTTTTTGTTTGTTTTGGTTTGGTTTTTTTACAACCCTTAAGAATGTTTTGGAGGTGAGAAGGAAAAGAACAACTTAAGGCTATTGAAAGAAAAGTATTTAAGAATTAGGGATTTGTGAAGCTTCGGTCACTGATTCAATTCGGCCCAATTTGGCAGCCAAATCTCTGAATCCAAGCTGAATCAGGAGACACTTTGAATCAATTCAGAGGGTTCCAATTCAATTCAGAGAGATTAGAGAGATTGGGATAAATTTGACGATTCAGACAGACACAGCCTTAAATGTTTTACCTCAAGGTACCGTGCAGCTTGTGAATGCTGGGATGCTGGGGTGGACAGAGCATACCACAGGGGTGGGGGGGTGGGTCTCCAGCACGCTTGGCATCAGACCTGGAAGTGAACCAGAAGCAGTTCTGGTCCACTTCTGGGTCTGCCGGGGAGTGCACTGGGGGACCCTCCCGTGCCCTCCACCCCAGCTCAGCAACTGGTGCCTCCTGGGTCTGGGAGTGTTACCCAGCATCACCCCTCAGCCAATCACTGAGCCAGGGGGCCGTGGGGGGACCCCCCTGCATGCTCAGCAGTGGACCCGGAAGTGGACCAGAAGTACTTCCGAGTTCACCACCAAGCACATGGGGGACCCCCCCACGCTCCTGTGGAACACTCCATCCATGCCACCATCGCAGAGTTCACATGCCGCACCTAGTACATCAAGGTATATAGAAAAAACATTTAAAGCTATGTGTATGGCCAAATCACCGATTCTCTGAATCAGCATCAAATCTTCAGATTCCGATTTGGCCAAATTGAATCAGGACAGCAATCCAAATCAACGAATTGAATCACTGTCCCAAATTTGGGCCGAATCTGAATTGAATACAGCCTGTTTCTCACACCCCTATTAAAAATACAATAATTATGGCATTTTAATATCCTTAAGTGATTCTGACCTAAGACCTATAAACACTTGAAGTAACAGGTTTGTATTTTAATAAAAACTTCCCACTTTTCGTAAAAAGCCTATTTTCTAATTAGAGGTTTAAATCAGGGGTGTCAAAAACTCATCTGGCCGGTCTGCAGGCTGAATCAGGCCCACAGACTGGCCTCATGTGCCAAATCCAGCATGCAGGACCAGACTGCTGTAGGCCGAGAATGCAGGAGACACCTTGGACCAGGCCTGCATTCTGCTTGCAGCATTTAGGCTACTCTAGTCCCACATGCCACATGCAGTACTCATGGGGCCAGTCAAGGGCAAGCACTGCACACAGAGCCAGTCTGGTGTACATGCTGCACGTGGTACCTGTGCCACTGTATGTGCTGACTCCAACACATGAGGCTGGTCTGTGGGCATGATCCAGACCAGCCCCAGATGCAACATGACATGGTGTGCATTCCAGACTGGTCTCACGTGCTGCATGCAGCATGCACCAGCTCCAGCCTCCACACCATGTACGGCTTGTGTAGTATGCATAATCAGGACCTGAATGCAGCATACCAGTCCAAGACCCACAGGCTGCACTTCAGGCCACATTTTGGGTTCTGCGGGCCAGATTGGGCCTGTGGGATATATCTTTGACTCCCCTGGTCTAATAAAACTTCTGCTTCTGATCCTGGGATTTGTTATTACCGATAGGTTCTTTCCTTAATTTAGTTTTAGTTTTTTGGGGGAAGGAGGGAAAAAGAGAAGGGGGGGTGGAAATCAGTAAAACAACACAAATACTTGGTCCCATAAATCCATCCAAATTCTTCCTCAAAGAATTAACAGAAAGAAACAAATGTCAATTCTTTTTAGACAATGTCTTACATGCAACTTTCTAAGCCAAAGTACTTGGAGGTAAAAGGATGAACTCCTCAAGGAGCAATCTTGGAGCATGTAAAGAAGCTAACAAAGTATGCCTAATTAACTGGGGAGAAGTGCAGGTGGAAACAGGTGTCATGGTAAGGCCCTCTCTTTTAACTCTATATAAGTTATTCATCTAACCATAATCAAGTCATTTCTCTTTTTATTAAAAAAAGGGAACTCTTCCCTCCAATGCACAGCTCCCTTATCCGGTTTATGAAGTTGTGTTTCGTTTCCCCCGCCAAGAGCATGAACATGTAACGGGACCAATCTCTGAAGGTGGCTGTGGTAATCTCTAGCAACACACTCAGTCCATTCTCCCTCTGGCTAACCACCATATCCTTACTTGCCACATTTCAGAGTAAACTTGGAAGGATGTGCCATTGTACCGGAATAACCAGGGCAGATTTAAAAAAAAAAAAAACAAAAAAAATCAATTGGATTTTTTAAATTTAAAATCAAGTTTGATTGAATCATATTTTTTGTTAAGACGCTTTTAAAATAAAACAAGCACATATTTAACTTCAATTTAAGATATGTTAAAGCTCAAAGATATGATCATGGAACAGGGATTATAACTTCTAATTATATACTACGTGAGACAATATATTCATGTAACCTTTTTAGAAAAGTTTTATAAATAAGTCACAACAGGCCACGGACTATATAATAGCGGCCCAATCTCGTGGGTTCCCAGAAGCTCCTCTACAGATCAGTAAAGATTAAAGAAAACCACTCTAACCGATGGGACTCATTGCTCAGTCTAGAAGACCCCATGAAGCATCTCTATGAGAACTAAAACTAAGCATCACACTTTGGATTTATGTCTCCAGAGATCATAGGCAGACAAGGTTCTTTGGGTAGATGTGATATCACAGGCGACGCATGGGGGGGGCAGGTGCCCCCCAACAATGCTGTCCCTGCCTCCACCGGTGTCACCGTGTGCTCAATGTCCCGTTTCCCCCACCCCCTGCCGTGGTGTACAAATGGGGGTGAAGAGCCGGTCACCCAGCAGCACTTCCAGTTTCACTGCCAGCGTTTCTGGGCTCAGCAATTGACCGCCAGGGGACCCCTCCCTCTTGCTCAGTGATTGGGTGCCCCCCCAGATTCAGGAGGCACCAGTCGCCCATATGTGCTATCTTTTATTAGACCAACTAAATACAGTAAAAGATATGTTAACCGGCATTCAACTATCCAGAATACTCTATTAACCAGAATATCCGGACAGCTGGACATGTGGTGGGGTGAGGAGGCTTGCACACAGCAGCCACCACTGCCACCCTGTGCTGCCTCAGATAACCAGAATTTCAAACAGGTTGAAAACCCTTGCCTCAGATAACCAGAATTTTTAGATACCCAGCACCCCACTTACCCACTCATGCAGGTTAACAGAGCTTTTACTATACTTGGAAAAATTGTTCTCTACAAGTTTTTGGGCACAAACACCCTTCTTCAGGCATAGGGAGAGTTTATAGTCTCCAAAGATAACAACCTTGTTAACAACAGTACATGCAGATAAGAGATAACAGACCTGATTACCCACCCATCAGCCCTCCTGTCTCTCTGCAAGTTTGTGTACACACAGTCAAGCCCCTACCTCTCTCTAAAAGTGCAGTTTCAAGAAGTTAAATGAATAAAGCATATCAAACAACAAGAACGCACTTCTTGTAGAAAACAATGATTAAATCAAGGCTTCCTGACCAGTGATTTGAATCGTGATTTAAATCATAATTTAACTTCTTTAGGTGCTTTTTTCTGTGTGACTCAGTTGTCTGGGAACGCTCGCCCCTTTTCACAGTGCCTTCTACCAAGCACAAACTGTGACTCTTCAAGGCCACAACCCTCAAGACCACCTTCCTCGAGGTGCTTCTCCATGACCTCCTACCTCCTCTACAGCCACATCCAAACCTCACAGGGTTAACCAAATAAAAAATAAATCAGTTCAGTGTGGGAAGCTCTGCAGAGAGCCTCATTCTCCCTTGGCTCTGCAGAGCTCCTTCTCTGAAATGAGCAAGGCTCAGTCTGATGCTCCATCACAAAAGCCAGGCTTAGATGGCCCTTTGCTCCCCGCCACCAGACCTGTAATCCTCTAGGCAGACTACAGGTGTTTTCCCTTGGCCCTCATCAGCAGTACCCTAATTCTGCTGCAGTCATTACTGCATGAACTGCCTACTGTTTACCATCTGGGGTTTGGCAGCTTTTTATTTCTGTTCTCTAGCCCTACACTCAGTAACAGGGCTTAGGTTATAGAAGGATTAATATAATTTTTAACCCGGAAAAGGCCAACTCAATTGTACTGACATATGGATAAATTAATGTCTTGATACCTTGGGTTCTTCAAAAGTGCTTTCAATCTACTTCTGACACTTAATTTGATATATTCTCAGATAGTAGTTCACTGGACCCATGAATAGTCCTAAAACTAACTGTTCAAGTCCAATTGAAGTACAGACATTATTCACACACACATTCTACAGACAAATGACTGTGAATGTGAAATTGTATGATGCCTTTCCACACAGAGCTAATCTTTACATACCACTTCAATAAAACACACTGCTCCTAAGTCCAGATCACTTATGCTGAAGAAGGATGTGGAACAATCAAATGACATCTCTGAGAGGTGCTGAGGATAGCACAGGATTAAGTGCTTACTGAAAGTGGGAAGGATTCACTTCAACATACAAATGTCTCAGTCATGACAGACACTGCAAAGCACCAGTGTCAAACTCATCTGGCCCTGCAGATTGGATGAATGGTGCAGGACTAGTCCATGGACCAGATAAATGGTGCAGCCCCATGGATCAAACCATGCTCACAGACCTTCTCCCAGATCTACTGCACATGGCATCTGCTCCAGCCAGTCTAGGACCTGATGTGAAGAGGACCAGCATCTTGGGAGCTTGACTGCTGCTGTGGGAACAAGCCATGATGCTGGGTCTCGTCCTACAGTGTTGCTGGGACTCAAACATCTCTGCTCTTCCCTGGGTGCCTGGCAGCCAAGCTGGTGAGAGGAGCAGTGCTGGAGCCCCAGCAGCACCCTGGGAAGAAGCCCAGCATCATGGGCATTTACATTTTGTTCCAAAAGCTTCCTTAAAATCAGTACCTTAAGCACTTGGCAACACATAAAACACAAAATATCCAAAAGCACACTGGTGTCACAATCACCTGGATAAACACAATGACATGTGTAAAGCCTTAAAATTTCTGCAGAAAACGAATTCCAAGAAATACACAATGTGGAATCTACTAATCTACTAAGGCAGGGGTGTCAAACATGTGGCCCGCAGAGCTAAGTCATCCAGCCCACAGCCTTGATGTGGGAACCTTCCCCCAGTGGCAGCCAAGCACCTGGATGAGACCTGTGGTGCTAGAGCCCCCAGCAAGAGCACAGCTTGTTCCCGTGGCAGTGACCAAATGCCTGTAATGCTGGGCTTCTTCCTGCAGGGAGGGCTGCTGCAGTTTCAGTGCTTCTGGGGTTTGAGCACCACAGGTCTAATCTGGGAGCTAGGCCACTGCTACAGGAATAAGCCACAACAACAAACCGTAGTACGGAGCTTCTGGGACTCCAGTACCACTGCTCTCACATGGGCATCTGGCTGCCTCTACATCAAAAGAAGACAGGATGCTGCTGGACTCCAGTGCTGTGGCCCTCACTGGCTTGGCTGCCAAGCATCTGGGGTCCAGCAGCACCATGGAAAGAGACTCAGCACCATGGCTGGTTCCACAGCAGCAGCCAAAGCCCCTGGGGTGCCAGGCCTCATCACCTCAACTCCTGAACTGGCCAGAGAAAACACCATATGCACTGGATCTGGAGTGCGGAGGGAGAAGAGGGTCTGTGGGCATGATCCAGCCTGTGGAACTGGTCCCATGCCATTCACCCAGCCCACGAACCAATCCTGTGCTATTTATCCAGTCCACAGGGCCAGATGAGCTTAACAACCCTGTACTAAGGAACGGTACTTGAAATATTCGTCTGGAAAAAGTTAAGGCTTATCAGTACCTCTAAAGAATGACACAAATGTCTTCACAGTCCCACAAAACAGCTGTTGAGGAGGAAATTCAGGCCTGGAGTCATGGAGTTCTGAATTAAGCAGGTCAAGCTGTGAATCCTACCCAACCACACTGTGTGACTGGGGTTGTCTGGCATGAGGGAGGTGTAGCTGGAAGGGATCTGAGTGGGAGGTATGACCAGACTGGCCTGAGGTGTGGCTGAGAAGTGGTGAACAGGTTGTTTTGAAGTGTGACCAAGGGGGATTCAGTGTGTGTGAGGACTTGTGAGAGGCGATGAGGCGGAGTCATTGGTGTGCCATAGAGGTATATCTCTCTGAGATCTGGTGCCTCATGAGGTCTCCAGTCCATTGTGATCCTCAAGGAGGTAGCAAGGGTTGGCTCCCCAGTCCTTTTCCCCTCCAGGTGTGCTTTCCACCTAAGCCAGCAGCCCTCTGCCTTCCTCTCATAAGTATTCCCCATCCCATCCTTTCTACTCCTCTATCATAAAAGGTGGAAGGTAAGCCACCCACAAGTGCTGATGAGGCAGACTGCCATTGGAAACCCAGAGACAGTGAATGCAGTTTAATAAAACATTCTCCCCCCTCTTAATGAAGTTTGGCCACCCCTTTGTCGACATTTGGATTGTTAGATACAGATTAGAATAGGATTAGAAGTAGTCATTAATTAAGGATAGATCTATTAGTAGTGTTTAATTAGTATTTATATTGTAATAGTGTGTTTTGAACTGTTGTACTTACCTGTTTTGCCTATAATTTGCGTGGTTTCTCTTTAATAAACCATTTCTATTAGTTTCAGTTTACATCCTCTGTGAGTGTACTAATTAATCATAGCTCACTACCTGCTGGGTTAACTAGGCAGTGATCAGATATGCCTCGATTAACCTGTTAACCAACACAGGATCAAAAACCATTCCTTGTTGACCTGGACTTGCTAACAGCCGCTGATTGGGCACTTAATTAGTCCTAATTAAGTCCAGGGTCAACACAGCTACCTCCCTATATTATTACATAACTGGCGAATCGTCTGTCAAGAATGAAAGGGGAGGGGGATCGGAGAAGAGGAGAGCAGGCAGGGATGGAGCTCCACCACCCACCACTGCCTCCCATGAGTGGGGGAAAGGGAAATTTTGCACATGGCAGCCGCCACCACCGACACTCCTCCTGCTGCTCCATGTCTGGCTGTACCCTCCCCCCCCGCATCTGGCCCCATGCCACTCCCCCCGCTCCGTATCCAGCCTCTCGCCACCTTCCTCCCCCTCCCACTCCATGTTCCCCCTGGCCAGCTCTATTGAAGCCACACTCTGCCCATCATTCTTGACAGGCATTTTTGATGCTAAGGCCTTATATATTAAACATGTGATTTGAAATGGAGGCGTGCATCCTACTTGGACTACAAACCAAGTAAACAGCTTTCCCTGGGCACTGGCTGATATTTAAGATCTATCTTCAGAAAAAAGAGATGCAATAAACTGGTAAGTTAGTTTTGGTTTCCAACAGACAATGCGCACCTTAGTTTGAGGCCATTTTGGCTGACATGAAATTTTAATTTTTTAATTTAGAATCTCAACTATAATACTACTCCTGAAATCAAAACTAATTTATTGAATTGGGGGAGGGGGGAGAATCCTCATAAAAGATGTCATTTTTTTCTGGGATTTTTCCTCTGGCATGAACCTTATTGGACAAAACAGTGATTTTTATATTGCAGTAATTAATACTTGGGAGGCCCCAATCACAAATGGAGACCAACTATACCTAGGTAATGTACAATGAGAAGACACGGTGGTATCCAAGCAAAATAGCTTTAAGTTTATGTTTACAACCTAGGTTTAAGTTTAGGTTTATAATGTCAAACTCCCCTTGTGTCCTGGGCTGCATCTGGACCATGGGGCTCCTTGCAGGCTAGATGAAGCCCGGGGCGTGCAGTGGCAGCAGCTTCAGCTCTGGCACAGAGCACATAGCACAACTCTGCTCCAACTGTACACAGGAGCTGAAGCTGCTCCTGCTGTTTACCCCTTTGCCACAGTGACACCTCAAACTCTGACAGGGGGCAAAGGGCAGTGGCAACTCCAATATGGTGTAGCAACAGGACCAGGAGCTAAGAAGCTGGGACTGCAGCAGTGGCAATAGGCCAAATGGCTGGAGGACAACTGGAGCCATATCAGCCCTAGCTCCCCCGCCTGCCATAGACTGCCATGTATATCAGGACACAAACTACTCAGATTCTGCAGTGAGACACATCCCACAACTTCCAGTAGCACACCAGTAGTCCAATAGGCTATGTTGAGCAGGTCTGGCCTGCAGGCCATATATTTGACACCTCTTTGTCACATTTGACACCTATCAATAGAATTTTTGTTTTGAAAGGTAATGCAGATGTTTTATAATCAATTCGGAGTCTACCATACCTTTTCTATATTGTTTAGGTAAGAGTTAAAAACAGAATATACTTAGTCATGCAGAAAGTAGAAAACTAGTAATCAGCCATATGATCTTTTGCCTCAGAGCTCCTCACATAAGGTGGTCTGCAATCAAAGGCTGCTCTTGCACAGCATTAATTCTTTACTCATATAGCACTAAAAAAGGTAGAGAGAAGGGCAATTAAGATGATCTGGGACATGAAGGTGCTTCCATGTGAAGAGCGCTTATGTGCAAGCTGTCAAAATGCTAGAACTAGTGGAATTAAATGAAACTATTAGATATTAGGTCTTTTTCTACAAAGTGTGAAAAAAGGACTTTTTCCAAAGAATGTAATTTGTGGAATCCCCTGCCACAAGACATTGTAGCGGCTGATAACTTAACCGATTTCAAAAAGGAATTGGGCAAATTCTCAGAGGACCGGCCCATTAGTAGGTATTGAACATACAAGATGAGAATAGGATGGGGTTTAACACTGATAAGTGCAAGGTGTTGCACATGGGGAGGAAGAACCGGCACCACACTTACAGGTTGGGGAACTCCCCTCTTGCCAGCACGGAGACGGAAAAGGATCTTGGAGTCGTCATTGACTCCACGATGAACATGGGCCGGCAGTGTGGGGAGGCAGTCAAGAAGGCCAACCGTACCCTGTCATGCATCCACAGATGCATCTCGAGCAGGTCCAGGGAGGTGATCCTCCCCCTCTATGCGGCACTGGTCAGGCCGCAGCTGGAGTACTGCGTCCAGTTCTGGGCGCCACACTTCAAGAGGGACGTGGACAATATGGAAAGAGTTCAGAGGAGGGCCACTCGTATGATCAGGGGTCAGCAGGGCAGGCCTTATGAGGAGAGGCTACGGGACCTGAACCTGTTTAGCCTCCACAAGAGAAGGTTAAGGGGGGACCTTGTGGCCTGCTACAAACTGGTCAGGGGGGATCAGCAGGTATTGGGGGAGTCCCTGTTCCCCCGTGCGCTGCCAGGAGTGACCAGGAATAACGGTCACAAGCTGGCGGAGGGTAAGTTTAGATTAGATATTAGGAGGCGCTACTTCACAGTCAGGGCAGCTAGGGCCTGGAACCAGCTTCCAGGGGAAGTGGTGCAGGCTCCTAGCCTGGGGATTTTTAAAAGGAAGTTAGATGAGCACCTTGCCGGGGTCATCTGACCCCGGTGCTCTTTCCTGCTAAGGCAGGGGGTCGGACTAGATGATCTACCTAGGTCCCTTCCGACTCTAGCTACTATGAAACTATAAGACAGGTGCAGGCCTCAAAATAGGAACTTTCTAAACTTCTGGAAGTGGAAAGGGAGCAGGAAGTGGAAAATACTGGACATGCCATGTTTACCCTTCTCTTTGGCATCAACACCCACCACACAAAGCAGAATACTGTGCTAGATGAACCTATGATCCAACCCAGGACAATGGCATTTCTTATATTACATAACAAACACGTTATTAATTGACATGGCACTATGAATAACCTACCTGTCCTACAGTGGTAGCAGCTGTTCTGCACTGGTCTTCTTAGTCTCCCTCTCTCAGGATATCTAATGAATTAGCCCTGAAGCAGAATAAGCAAAGGAATCTATTTTAGGAAGAAAATTTATCATGGTCCAGATCAGAGTTGTCCCGCTCATGGTTTGTAGGCTGAATGTGGTCCCCAGGCTCCTAGTCCAGGCGCCACACCTCCTTTGCTCTTTTTCCTGCTGCTGCTGCCACTGAAATCCCTAGACTCTCCCCTTCTTCCTCCAGCTTCCACTACCTACCTCAGTCCCTAACCCTGGGGATAGTGCACAGCAGGGCAGTCCTTGGGGCAAGGAAGCCTGTAGCTGCTGTGCTCAGTGGAAGCCACAGACTACACACATCCATGCCCACATGGTGCAGCAGCAGTTGCCCACCCTGGAGCAGGGGACTGCACAGCATATTTCATCTGCCTACAGAGGCAGGGAAGAACACCTGCATGGTGTGGCGTGTCCACCCAGCACATCAGGGTCCTATGCAGGGCACCAGAGATGGGGCAGCTGGCATAGCAGGTCATGCAGCTCAGGGCCCCTGCAGCCCCCGACCAAAGGTTGGACAGTCCTAATCTAGATCAAATGGAGTTCTACCAAATGGATCAAAATTGCCTAAAAAAACACCCCTTTGGTCTGCAAGTACAGAAATCTATACAAATTGCTTCCCGCTTGAAACAAAGTATGCTCATCCTCCCCTGCAACTAGTGTAAGAATTGTAGCCACACAGCACAGTCTTTGCTAAGTGAACATGTCATAGGCATCTGATCTACTGGAGGGTGTGCATCTGCCAGTAATAACTACTTAAAAGCTTTTAGCAGGGAGCCTGTCAAAGTCAGCCAAATCTCCATTGCAGCTTCCCAAAATGATTATAATGAAATCTGTTCCAATGGCCATTTCCAATATGCAAGAAGCATAGTACTAAAGGCACTATACAAAACTAGACAAGCTTTTAAGGGTAACTTGGGTGTTAGGCACCCTTTTTTTTTTTTTTTTTGCTTGTCCGTCAGTTGGGGAATTAAAAGAAAATTTCACTGTACCTGGACATCTTTAGGGAATTAGACAGTGAACTACATTAATGGAATGATACTTTCCCTTCCCCGATTCCTTTCCCCAGATTTCCTTTGGGAAATGTCTTATATGTATTCTTCTGTTTCCAGGGAAAAAGGACTGTACAAAGTGTCAGATTCATTATATTACACTTTTCCCACTCCTCCTCAAGGTACAGGAAACTTAACTCTGGCCTCATCTAGATAAGTATATCTATAGAAGTACACTGGGTGTTATTTACAAAGGAGGAAATTTGAGGTCAGTTAAGGTTTCTCTCTTCTAAGGAACTGGATGTAGGCACTATGGCTGCTTGCAGACATTAAAAACAATAAAGAAATAAAGAAAAAGCTTTAAACTCCACATACCCTCACGCTGAGACCAGCACACGCCCAGAAGAGTCACAGTGTTAGCTGGACCTGGCTTGCTCAACATCTGTATAGACTGGGTGCTTTAGTGGAGTTTTTTTGGGGCAATTTTATTTAATAGCTGACTGAATCAGCTATTAGATAAAGGTGCCAAAAAGCCCTGCTGAAGCACCCAATCTATACAGACACTGCCAAGCCAGGACCAACTATCGGACTGATTCTCCCGGTAAAACATGTTTGGGGGGTTTTTTGGTTGTTTTGTTTTTTTGTTTTTTGGGGGGGGGGGGGGGTTCATGTCTGTCAGCAGCCTCTGTGTGCTTATTTGCAGAAATAGAAAATGAGTTTGTTCAAGACTTGCAATTGCATGCTCTTTCACCCATGCTAAATGTAATTGGTACAGCTATTAGTACTGCCCTACATGGTAATTTCCATATTTTGTAGTGATGACATTGATGAGAGGTGCACTTGAGCTACTTTAAGTCTGTGAAGGATCATCCCAGGATTGCTTTTTCCCTTTTTCTTTAAGCAAAAGGGTGGAACAAATTTAGGAAGAGCTACAAAGATAGGCATGGCACATTTAATCAAAACAAACATGGGGTTGTAGGCACAGCACCACTATGGGAGAAATGGTGGTTGGTCATTGGTCAGGGAAAGATGTCTGTATGAGAAGATGCAAGAGAATCAATCCAAACAAAGTATACTTTGAGAAGACTATAAAGTAACTAGCAACAGACTGTCTACACTTAGAAAGCATGGGTGATTTTTTACAGCTGCTCCTTTTCAGCTACACCTTAGTTTAGGAGACAGTCTGAAGGATCATAACAAGGAAGAGTCCAATCTTATGACACAGAGAGATCAACGTAACTGAAGCAGAGAACACAGACATAATATAGAAATCAACAGCAGCAACTGGATGTTCCATTGCTTTGAAATCTAAGACTGCTTACAAGTGTATCTAAATGTCCACAAGAGCTTAGTAAATGGATAAAGACCGATTTTTTTTCAGGGGTGGGGGGAGAGGAATTAGTTTTTAAAATTCAATAATTTTAGATAAGTTTCTTTTTACAGATCTAAAACTAAGAACTTATGCTAAAGCATAAAATTATTGTACTCAATTCACAGAAAATCATAGAAAATTAAGGTTGGAAGAGAATTCAGGAGGTTATCTAGTCCATTGTCATCATCAGCAATCCCTCATGGTCAAGGATGACCGCTTTCACAGGTAAATGAGTCTGTTGAGGGCTAAGAAAGTCAATCCTAGAGCTACAGACTTTCTAACAAATGCCACAGGTGGTGGTTAAACAGAGGGTCAGACCATGGATCTTTCTGTCTTCTTTTATTTCTGTTTCAGTTGTTTTTCTGTCTCCAGGATGAAACAGTTTTCCTCAAAAGAAAAATATACCTTCTCTCACAAGGTATCACCATGTAGCCCTGTCCCCATTTAGTTTTTCCCAGTTTGTCATGCCAATGCCACACTTCTTAATGTTCACCCTGAGAATGTCCTTGAGGCGTTTCCTCTGGCCCTCGCATGTCTTTTGTCCTTGGCTCAGCTGGAAGCATAGCAGTTGTTTTGGTAAAGGTACATTGGGCATGCACACGCAGTGCCCTGTCCCCCATAGCTGCTGTTGAATAATCAATGTTTCTATACTGGTGGTGTTAGCATCAATGAGGACACTGGCATTTGTGTGACAATCGTCCCACTTTCTGCCAAGGAACTTTAGGGAGTAGCACTGGTGATGACATTCTAGGTTTTTCAGGTAGTCCCTATTAGGCCTGTGCGAGTAGGCACCTATTTGATCCGGCTTCGGATCCAGCCACTTCGGATACCAGCGATCTGATCCGGAGCTCCAGACTGGGTTCCTGTTTTGATCCAGCCGAAGTTTCAGAGCCGCTCCCTCACCATCCTCTTTGGAACCCCACCCCATCTGGTAGTTGAGGGCTGCCGAGTTTCAAGGTGATAGGTGCAGGAGTTTGAGGGAAACTGCACCTCCAGCTGCTGACAGGCAAAACTCATGACATGGGTGACCCAGTGTGTTAAGGTGCAGCAGGGTGAAAGCTGCAGGGATGGTAGCCCCTGCTGTGGCCACGAAGCCTGCCAGCTGTCCAAGAGATAGGTGCAGGGGTTCTGAGGCCCTGCACCTCTAGCGGCTGACAGGCAAAACTTATGACATGGGTGCTTGTGCAACTGTGTCCGTCTTGGGGCACAGGGGGTAGGGGGACGACATGGGACGCACTACTGCAGGCCTGGCTGCTAAGCTACTGTGTTACCAATGAATTATGATTCACTTAGGAACCAGATCAATACACAGTACCTAGCTACTACATAATGAGTTAATGAGCATGGATTAACACCTACAAAATAACAGACTAAGGAGAGGAAGTAATTAATACAATCAATTGCCCCAAGACAGACAGTTGTCTTTGACACTGTCGCCCACCCCATTCTCATTAAAAAGGTAGGTGACTGTGGCATTGATGCCTACACAGTCAGATGGATTGCAAATTGGCAGAGTGAGGTGGATGGTCATTTTCGACCTGGAGGGAAGTGAGTAGTGGGGTCCTCCAGGGCTTGGTCCTTGGGCCCGCACTGTTCAATTTATTAGTGACTTGGACGATGGAGTGAAGAGCAACCTGTTTAAATTCGCAGATGACACCAAGATTTGGGGTGAGGTGGGCATGCTAAAAGGGAAGGACAGATTACAGAAGGACCTGGGCAGGTTACAGGGGTGGGCAAATGAAAATAGGATGGGATTCAATACTGACAAGTGCAGGGTGCTGCACTTGGGCAGTAGGAACCAGCAGCATACCTATATGCGGGGGAACTCCCTTCTCAAAAGAACGGTGGCAGAAAGAGATCTTGTAGTCATTACTGACTCCAAGATGAACATGGGCCGACAATGTGAGAACACAGTCAGTAGGGCTAACCGTACCTTGTCATGCATCCGCAGTTGCATCACAAGCAGGGCCAAGGAGGTGATCCTCCCCCTCTATGTGACACTGGTCAGGCCGCAGCTGGAGTACGGCATCTAGTTCTGGGCACCGCACTTCAGGAGGGATATAGGCAGCACTGAGATGGTACAAAGAAGGGCCGCTCGCAAGATCTGGGGACAGCAGGGCAGACCCTATGAGGAGAGGCTACGAGACTTAAACCTGTTCAGCTTTCACAAGAAAAGGCTGAGGGGGGACCTGGTGGCCATCTATAAGCTCACTAGGGGGGACTGGAAGGGTTTGGCAGAGACCTTGTTCCCCCTAGCACCCCTGGGGTAACAAGGAATAATGGCCATAAGTTGTTAGAGAGTAGGTTTACATTAGACATCCAAAGGCACTACTTCACTGTCAGGGCAACTAGGATCTGAAACCACCTTCCAAGGAAAGTAGTGAAGGCTCCTACCCTGGGGGTCTTTAAGAGGAGGCTTGATGTCTACCTGGCTGGGGCCATTTGATCTTGGCTTTCTCTCCTGCCCAGGGCAGGGGGTTGACTAGAAGATCTACTAGGTCCCTTCCGACCCTACTTCTATGAATCTATGAGTTGCACAAGCACCCCTGTCATGAGTTTTGTCTGCCAGCAGCTAGGGGTGCAGGGCCCCAGAACCCCCTGCACCTATTTCCTTGACAGCTGGCATGCTTCGTGGCTTCAGCAGGGGCCATCACCCCTGCAGTTCTTGGCCCGCTGCACCTTAACACACACAGGGTCATCTGTCACATGTTTTGCCTGTCAGCAGTTTGAGGTGCAGTTCCCCCCAAACCCCTGCACCAATCTTCTTGAAACTTGGCAGGCTTTGCAGCCTCACCAGGGGCTACCACCCCTACAGTTTTGACCCCACTGTGGCTTAACACATACACGTAACATGAGTTTTGCTTTCATGAATTTGGGGTGCAGTTCCCCCTGAAACCCTCCACCAATCTTCTTGAAACTTGGCAGGCTTCATGCTCTCACCAGAGGCTACCACCCCTGCAAGTTTCATCCAAATCAGACAAAACACAACAAAGTTATAGATCTTTGATTGATTCCCCATTATATCCTATGGCCAGATCTCCAAAGTGGCTCTGAAGCTTTTTTGAAGTGGTTCAGAAGCTTCGAACCGCTTCAGAAAGCCTAACAAAGCCAGTGCTTTGATCCAGACATGCTGCTTCAGACGACAAAGCATACAAAGCTTCTCCCGATCCGAAGCATAGTCCGAAGCCTCACACAGCCCCAGTCTCTATTGGTCCTGTAGCTACAAAGGTAGGCAGGGCATTAAGCTTCACAGCCATAGAGAAGAGCTGGGATTATCACAGGCTTATAAGAGCTTTGTTCAAGTCCTGATGTCATGACTGTTGAACATACAATATTCAGTCTTCAGAAGGCAGAGCTGACACACTGGATCTTCTATTAGATTGCCTTGTTGATGCTGGTCATCTTTGAGAGATGGCCCCCAAGATATGCAAAGCATTCAACATTCTCCAGCTCCTGTCCAACAATAAGAATCTTTGCCAGAGTAGTTGGAGCAGGCTGCTGAAGCACCTTTGTTTTTCCAGTGTTAAGGATCAGTCCCAGGCACTGGTATTCTAGCCCCCTGCTACAAAGCAGGACCGTCCCCAACTGGATCATCCCAGCCACATCTTTGTCTAGCTGGGTCTTAAAAAACTCCAGGGATGAAGGTAACACAACATCTCTGGGTAGCCTGTTCCAGTGCTTTAAAACCCTCCTAGTGAGAAAGTTTTTCCAAGTATCTAAACTTCCTTTGCTGCAACTTGAGACTATTGCTCCTTGTTCTGTCATCTGCCACTACTGAGAAAAGTCTAGCTCCATCCTCTTTGGAACCCCACCCCATCTGGTAGTTGAGAGCTTCTATTAAAATCCCCCCTCAGTCTTCTCTTCTCCAGACTAAATAAGCCCAAGTCCCTCAGCTTCTCCTCACCTGCCCCAGCTCCCAGGCCATTTCTGTTGCCCTCCATTAGACGTTTCCAATATGTCCACATCCTTTCTGTAGAGGGGGGCCCAAAACTGGGCACAGTACACCATATGTGGCCTCATCAATGCAGGATAGAAGGGAATAATTTCTTCCCTAAATCTGCTGGCAACATCCTACTAATGCAGCCCACTAAGCTGTTAGACTTTTTTGCAGCAAGAGCTCACTCTTGGCTCAGATTTAGCTTACTGTTCAGCTTGTTTTCTTCAGGAGACACTGCTTATCCAGTCGGGCCCCAACCTGTACACTGGTACATGGGATTGTTCCATCCTAAGTGCAGGACTTTGCACTTGTCCTTATTAAACTTCATGAGATTTCTTTTGGTTCAATCCTCCAATTTGTCATAGTCTCTCTAAATCCTAGCCCTACCCTCTAGTCAATCTACTACTCCCCACCAGCTCGGGGTGCACTCTATCCCATCTTCCCATCAGATCACTGATGAAGACACTGAACAAAACCAGTCTGGGGCACTCCACTTGATACCAGCTGCTAACTAGACATCAGATAACTGATTACTACCTTTTGACCCCAAGGATCCAGCCAGTTTTTTATCCACCTTACAGATCATTCATCCAACCCACACCTCCTTAGCTGGGTTGCAAAAATGTTGTGGAAGACCGTATCAAAAGCCTTGCTCAAGTCAAAGTGCAACAAGTCCGCTGCTCCTCCCACATCCACAGAGTCAGTCATCTTACCACAGAAGGCAATAAGGCTAGTCAGGCACAACTTGCCACGGTGAATCTATGCTTACTGTTTCTAATCACCTTCTCCTCTAATGCTCAGAATGGATTCCTTGAGAACCTGCTCCATGATCTTTCCAGGAACTGAGGTGAGGCTGACCGGTCTGCTGTTCCCCAGATCCTCTTCCTTCTCTTTCTCCCTCGGCTACATCGTGTCACTGTCAGCTGCTTGCCTCCTCCAAACTGTGCTTCCAGATGCAGTGGCCTGGGACCTGACTGCCCGTGAAAACGTCGTAAAGAAGGCATTGAGTACTTCAGCCTTTTGCACATCATCTGTCACTAGGTTGGCTCCCCCATCCAGTAAGGGACCCAAACTTCCCCTGACCTTCCTTTTGTTGCTGACATACTTATAGAAACCCTTCAGTTTACCTTTCACATACTTGCTAGTCTTCCTGCACATCAGGATGGTTCATTCCTGTGCCACATTTCTTTAAAATATAACCAGCTCTCTTGGACTCCTTTTCCTTCACAGACAGGCCTCCCAGGGGATCCTGGCCACCAGTTCCCTGAGTCAAAGTCTGCTTTTCTGAAATCAAATCCTTACTCTGTTGCTCTCCTTCCTTCCAGGTCCTGAACTCAATCATCTTGTAGTTGCTGCTTCCCAAGTTGTCATCCCCTTCTACAATCCCCATCACTTCTTCCATTTGTGAGCAGGTCAAGAACAGCATGGCCCCTGATTGGCCTCTCCAACAGCTGCACCAGGAAGTTTTCCCCAACACTCTCTAAAAACTTCCTGGATTGCCTTTGGACTGCTGTATTGCATTCCCAGCAGATGTCAGGGTGATTGAAGGCCCCCCATGAGAACCAGGGCCTGTGATCTAGAAACTTCTGCTAGCTGTCTGAAGAAAGCCTCAGCCATTTTATCCTCCAGAGCCGATGGTCTAGAGCAGACACGCACCAGTACATCAACTTTGTTGCTCTCCCCTCTGACCAGAACCCGGAGACTTTCAACACACCTCTAGTCTCAAGCAGTACATAACTGTGCCAACGTTCTAGAAAACCAAAGATTTACCCAGTTCATAGTTTGACTAACAACATGGAATCAATGGCTGAACAGGTTTTTGACAACAGTAGCCTCTACTTTACATGAAAAGCATATTTTCTGTATTTCATTCAAAGTTGAGAAATCAAGGCAACTTGGGGAGAACGTAACAAGAAGGATCATCTTGCTCTGACAGTCTATGAATAAAACTAAGATAGTATTAAGGATTATATCTACGAGCTCTTAAATTTTGTTCAAGGATTTCGTATCCAAAAACTGTATCAATTTTTAAAAAATGTTAAATGGAAAACTTTTTTTGATCATTGTTTTGTTTCTTAAGTATCCAACACATTCAAGTAAGTTCATGCACTTATAAAACAACTATTTAAGAATACTGTCTGTATATTTATAATTAAATTCCAACTTCTATTCAAATTCAGTTTGATTAAAAAAAACACATTAGAAATGTGTGAATCACAATTTTTCTAAAACAAAGTAACAATTAAGACTAAATAAGTATTATATAACTGTTTGACTAGGTGTCTTCCTTGTGAGTAACATGCTGTATAAGTTATACCAGTCAATAAGAGTGAATTTTTCTTTAGGAAAATAACTGAAGACTAAGAGACTAAGATCAATGTATTAAATAAAGGTTTCCTGCTGCTACTAAAGATGTCATGTAAATATCTTTGATTAAAATCAACACACTATACACTTTTTAAAGTTTTAGTCCTATTCATTTTACACACTTAGCCAATTCATGGGTTTTTTGTCCTTAGATTTACATTGCATTTCCAATAACACCTAGTGGCTTGTCACACAACTGCCATTAATTTCAGTATAAATCATATGGCTAAAAGAAAACAACTTCTTAATTCACGACTCCAGTTCATCGGTAAAAATAGTTAATATTGTAAAAAGTCATCTCTACAACAAACTAATATTCCTCTGCTTCATTCTTTCTTCTCAATAACATTCATTAGATGTTCACCAGATATTATTTATTAGATATTTCACTTTTTTTTTTTTTGTTAAAACCTTTTAAAATCAACAGCTAAAGTCAAAGGCTAAGAACTGAAAAGAATTCAAGCCAAGAAACAGATTCCCCAAATGTCAACTCTGGTTATAACTCAGCTTTCTAAATTAAGACCTCACCCTGAAAAAACAAAACAAAACAAACAAACAAACAAACCTTGCATCCATGCTTAAGGTTAATTTTAAACATATATGGGGCCTGAAAGAATTCAGCTGACTGAAGTTAAGTGTTTGCCAGATCAGGGATGAAATGAACACATGGACTCCAGGCACACATGCAATTTGGTATGGTACAAAACAGGGATTGGCAACCTACAGCCCATGGGTTGGGTCACACCCATGAAGCCTTTGGACCTGTGGCTTCAGTGGCATTCAGCGACAGGAGTTTTTGCCTGCACTAAGTCACAGCCATGGGGTGGGGGCCTCTGCCAGCACTGCACTGTCTGCCTATGTCAGACCTGAACTGGTTTATTCCAGCCCACCAGCAAAAATCATTGCTGACCCCTGGTATAGAAACTTAAAGCTAGTGAGTGCAAATGCTGTATTCCTGTTCTGAAGGAAATTTGTTTGTCTGTTGTCCTTGGTACAACACCAAAAAGAAACTAAATTTTGTTCTGTTTCAATTTCGAGTTTGCACTGAGGCAGAGTTAAAATGCACAAGAAACATCCACAAGGTTACAGAAATACCCTTTGTGTAGGTATGCCCTACAGCACTCCTGTAACACTGGCATTTATAAAGAAATAAAGATTGTATTTAAGTCATCTCAGAATGTAATGGCACATTTCTCATTGAAAAAACAGGAGGTTGGCCTTAGTATTTTATCTGCATATCCTGACACTCCTTTTTGGAGGGAAAACTGGCTTAATAATTTAGGTGTTTGTGACCAAAGATTTATTTAGAAAAATCAGCTACAAAATGACCAACATTTTAGTATTTTTGTTGCCTGCAGCAAACAAAAAAACAACCCCAAAAGACAAGGCAAGTAGGGTTACACCAATATATTGGTTGGCTATCAGATCAGCACTAATAAAAGGAGAAATGACATTATTAGCGATCAGCTTTTTTTTGGTTGTTGTAGCTGATAATTATGGCTATGTGTATGGAATACCCTTGTGAGCATAGTCTGGTTCCCGTGCCCCTCTGTCAGCTTGAGCCCACAGCAGACTACAGGTCCCAGTGAGCAGCAGGAGAGGGTGCCAGGGAGCAGTCCTAGGACACCGTGACCAGCAGCAAAGGATGCGTTACTGGCTCCTGCTGCTGATGCCACTTCCACTGTCATGCCAATTCTGTATGTGCAGCAGGGGCCTGAGCACCAGGGCTGCCTCAGAGGCATTGGGCTGTGCACGGATGGGGTAAGGCACTGCACGAGAGCTATTCTATTCTGTAGGGCACCAGGTGCTTTTGCAAAAGTTGCTTCTCCATGGTGGCTGCAGGAGTTCAGCTGCGCAAGGCCTGCCAGTGCTGTGGCAGTGGCATGCTCTGGGGCTCCAAATGTGCCCAGTGCTGCTGTCCGGGGAAGGGTCCTGCAGCATGGGCTATGCAGGAAGTGGGGCCATAAGTAAGAGCTGTGGGTGAGAGGGCGACGTGTGGGAATAAGGCAGTCACTGCCTTCCTGATCGAGTAGGATGAAGTAGGCAGGAGTACGTTATGAATGCAAAACAAACAAACAAAAAGGTTTATGTCAGTAGTTTAAAATGCCTTGCACTATTACTAAGTATTGGTTAGTAATCGGCCAATGTAGCTGGTTAATCATCTGCTATCGATAACAGCCAAGAAAATCTTTATCAGTACACCTTTAAAAATAACTTTATTTTTAATAGATAAATATTAAAAAACAATTTCCAAATATAGCAGAGATTAAATATCACCAAACCATTAAAAGCGGTCTTTCTGGTAGTAAATAAGAACTATCATATTCAAGTACTTTTGATCTTAGTAAATAATTACAGATTTGATACAGAGCACAAACTTGTATACATCTTGATTTTTGTTGTACTAATCCACAACTCAACCAAGGAAAACTTTTAACACAAAGACAAGCAGTCTTTTTTAATTGAAGAAATATTTACATTTTATAAATTAAATTAATAAAATGCATTTTATGACTTTTTCAGAAATGACTAAGAACAAACTGTAAATTTTTAACCAGGATATTACTGCTCCAAATGTAACACTTCATCTTTTAAAGCAACTCACCTAATTTAACTACTTGGTTTTCAACCAAGAGAAAGAAAGAGCTGTATATGGTTAAGTAGCAGTTTGCTCTTAAAATCTCTCTCTCAAAGTCTGAAATTCAGTTCTTTGAGATACCATAAGGCTTATAATAGGGAAGAAAATTTACTATAGAATTCCATGCACCACAGACTAGTTTCTGAAACAAATGGGCAAACTTAATAAAACAAAAAAAGAAAAAAATCACAGCAGAGTACCCTGACAAACATCTGTTAACTTATTCAATATTCCCTTCTTCAGCAGTTTATTCCACTTGCTAATCTGATTCAGAGCACTGAAGCACTCCCCTACAAGATGCCAGAAATAAACAGTGATTATTTCAGTTATGCAATTAAAGCTTAAACAGTTGCTTAATTAGAACTCAGGCTTTTTGCTAGTTTGAGTAGTTACATAACTCATGGAAAAATATTTACATGTTCAATTTGAACATACCCTTTCTTTAAATGTAATCTATAAAATACAGCATATTTAATCTCTCTTTCTCTCTGCTACACATTCCCAAAAACAGTTGCCTGGATACTCAAGTTTTAAAGTATCACCTGATCAAATCACAGTTGTAATGCAAGTCCATTTTACCAGTTACATATACAGTAAACTACTAACAAAATTAGTAAACAAAACTCTGTAAACACTGAGTAATTACAGTGAATAAACTTAGATCTATATTAAATGTTTTTGAAAATTCTAAACTCAATCTACTCACATAGCAAGCATAAGTCTTTAGGAGAAGCAGCAATATAATGAAAAACTAAAGTTTGAAAACTGACATCTAGCAAGAATACTGACCACCCATTAAATACAAATCGCATATGCATATCTAAAGACACAAGCTGGCCATAATACAAAATAATTCCTCGTCAGATAGGGGAGCTTCCGCTATTATTTTTATATCAACTCTGTGGAGTATTTATTCTATTTATTACAAATATTCAATGCATTTCAATTATTATTTAATTGATAAGTAGGTGAAGATTTCTGATTTATCATCCTCAAGCAGAACACCATACATACCATGTTATCCTGTGTTTGGCAATGGCCATTAGCTGACTAATAACCCCCTAGAGTCACCCCCCAGGGTATCATCCATACCTATATAAAGTTGCAGATATTCTGGGAGAAATTGAATGGAAAAGAGAAAGTTTATTTAACAGATTTTAAGACTATTTCAGCATCTACTGTTCCACACAGATACAGTGGCAGTTAGAATAACTCAAATGTTTCCACCTCATACTTCACTGTTATTATTGTTATTCCCCTTGTCTATCAGCTCAGAAGAAAAAAGAGGGACACATCTTTCAATTCATTTGGTTTCTGTGGTCCAATATTTACCAAGTGTTTAGCCACAACTCCTTAGCTTGTGCCTGTTCGGAAATCCCAAGTATCATAGTGTCACATTTAAGTATGAGGCTGACCCAGAACTGTTTTGCATCCAGAAGTTAAATGGGACTTGGTACATACAGTCTGGAATGAGTATATTCTAAGACTATTTTAATTCACACCTATAAATGTGATTTGTAAAAAAAGTAATAAAAGAAAATTAAAAAGATTGGAGTTTTGTTTCTTTACAGTGATTATATATTCTATTAACATACCAACTCCCTAATTAGAGTCAATGTCCCATAGTGCTAATTGCTGTGCAAAGAAATTGAGACTGTCCCTGTCCAGAGTTTCCAATCCAACCAAATAATACAGGAATAGGATCATAGAAAAGTAGAGCTGGAAAAGACTTGACATGTTTTTTCCTAGTCCAGTCCCTTCTCAAGACAGAAATCCCAGCTGAATGTCTGTCTAACCTGTTCTTGAAAACTTCCAAAGATGGATATTCAAGTTTCTAAGCAACCTCTTCCAATGCTAGGCCATCCTCATAGTCACAGATTCAGCCAGAAAGTTTTGCTTAATCTCCAAACTAAATTTTCCCTGCTATAGCTCATTGAGGCCATTGCTCCCAGTCCTGCCCTCTACAGCCACAGAGAAAAGCCTATTTTCATCCTGTTTTATCATCCTTCACATATTTGAAGACTTATCAAATCTTCCCATCCCCCGTCTTCTCTTGTCCAAACTAAATAACCCTGGTTCTTCCAGCCTTTCCTCATAAGCAGGGAGGTGGATTTTCCATTCACCACAGAAAAACACAGATTTTCTCCTCCTCCTAAGGGGAGGAATGTGGGAAGCAGCGTATTTCCCCTTGCAGGCTGGCCAAGTTCTAGCCTGCAAAGGGCTGGGGGGAGCAAGAGGAAGATGATCAGGCAGGGGGCATTGTGTGCATGTATACACATGCACATAGCTGCCAGGCAGCATGAGAGCAACTGCCAGAGTTTCCCACAGGTAAGGGGAGTTTCCCACAGGTGGGGGGAGGAGAAATAGGCAGGGCTGGGGGCACTGCTCAGCCGAGGCAGGACATGGAACCTGGGGCTTCAGGCCCGGAATGCACAGCCACAGGGGAGCAGGACAGAGCCACAGGCTGGCTCATCAGAGGGCAGGGGCAGAAGCTGGCTCCCTGCCACTGCAAGCACTCCTGGGTTGGGGCACACCCCAGAGTTGTACACAGGGCAGATACAGGCTGATGCCTCCCTGTCCTAGCAGGTGGGACTTAGCGTGGTAGGGCAGAGCAGGACATGGAGGTTTGGTGTTGCCACTGGAAGCCCCACACCACAATGGGGAGATGCCCACTGCCATCCCCACTGCTGTCAGGCACACAGGGGGCACCTCTCCATGGTTGGCCTCCCTGCCCTACTTCTACCAAGCCTCCCTGCCCTACCCCACTCTACCCTGTCACGTCCGCTAGGCTGCAGAGGAGCCCACAGCCGCGCTCCACTCAGGCTGCGGCAGCCACCACCTCCCATGGGTGGCAGCTGGGGTCCAGTGCTGCCAGGGGGGGCTGGGGACAGAGAACCCAGGTCCCTTGCCCCATAGCCTTGGCAGGGCTGGAGGGGGAGGGAAGGAACAAGGGGCTGTGGCTGGGGAGTGAGGGGCAATGGCATGGGCAGGGCACTGGTATATCACGGCTGCTCAGCACCGCAAAGCAGCTGGAGGTGGAAGGGGGAGACGGACAGCAGCAGCTAAACCCGCATCCTGGTGAGCGAAGGGGGCGGGGGAGCTCTGATTTTCCATGATAAAAAACACAAAAATCAAACACCAAAATGTATCGGTATTTAAAATGTATTTTATTATAGTGATTGAGCTACTGGTAGGTTTCCAAATTGCTTAAAAATTTTAAATATATCAATAAACCATTGTGTTCAACTGATACTGTGGGAGAGTTATCATGGTTACAATTTTCACATTTAGAAAAGTAACCCAAAATCCACATTTTTCCATGAATAAAATGAAACACCACTGATATACAGATATAGATATATAAATATAGATTTTATATAATTAAAATGGTGTTTCATTTTAATCACGCAAAAATGTGGATTTTGGGTTACTGTTTTTTACAAAATCCCCATTTTTGGATTAAAGCAAAGAGAAAACCAGCATCCCTGGTCATCAAAGACATGGTGATTTTTAAAACAGAGAAAACCAGGATCCCTGCTCATAAGTCGTATTTCCCCGGCCCCCAATCACACTTTTGCTGCTCTGCACTGGATTCTTTCCAAACAAAAAGAAAGCCAGCATAACTTACAGTACCTACATGTGTTTGCTTTTGCTGTATTTTCATTGTCTTCATGGCTGGGTGGGCAGCAGGAAATAATCTAGCAGCCTCTATGATGCCAATGGCTTCAGGCAGAGGAACAATGTAGAAGGGGGTATTAGTCCTTACCAGTGGTGGAAGAAATGCCACTAAGAGGCAGAATCCATGGTAGGGTGGACTGAGCTCCCCAGTGTTGGTTGGCAACCAGTTTAGGAGTGAAGCCCTGAAAGGTGAGCAGCTTGAAGATCTTCATACCGGCAACTCCTGCAGCCAAGCTGACTCCAAATGTACTGGGGCTTCTGCCTATCCTGATCAACCAGCTAGGCTGAGAAGGGGACATAGAGACACTTCAGTTGCCCATGTATCAACCTCAACTGCCCAGGCTATTGCAGCCAAAACTGAATGGAGAAGATACTCCACCCTATACACCTGTGACAACTGCAGCAGGACCTGAAAGTCTAACATCAGTCCCTACAACCGCAAGGGGAAAATGCACCATGAGTCCGTAGAATAGCTGCAATATCTATCATCACTCACTGACGAGCAGATGCCATTAATCATTACTTTGTCCCAATAACTTTACCCTGCTCTTCTCCCCAAACAGAATTATTTCTGGGAGGTGGAGGTGAAGGAGGGAAGGAGAGGTTGCCCTTTGTTCTAAGCCCTCCCAACCCCCAAAACAGCATCTTTTCACCACACCCTCACCTGTTCTCCATCAACCATTCCCTTCTGTGCTTTCATCTGTTTAAGTCAAAACCCCAAAACCACACCCCATTATGAGAGCTAGCATTCATCTTTAAGTCATAATAAATATTTTTCCAATTAATGTGTAAAAGAAGATATCCTTGAATCATGGGATAAAAGCATGAGTTATGGGGAAAATGGTTTTTGCTGTATGTGATCAAACAGTTGTGTAGCTACTCTTCAGTCTCATAACAACTAGTTTCTATACACCCAGCTATTATGAGTATTCTAACAGTTTTACTTCTGTATAGACTCTGCAAGCTGTAGATATGATTTTCTCTCATTTGAATATTTTCACCAGAAACTACAATGTATTTACTTTAGGCTACTCTTTAATGTACACAAGGTTTCATCCACAAAAAATGTAAATTCTTAATGTGTATACATGCATATAGGAGGGGTGGGGTTGGAAAGGGGTATCATGAAGAGAAGAATGAGACTATAAATGCATATCATATCACCGATACTCAAACTACAGGCCTGTGCCACACTCAATACTGCAAGTTTTTTTCCCCCAATAGTAGGGGTGCACCAATAGAGAATTTGGGGGCTGATACTGATAGCCATTTTAAAAAGGCATATTGGCTAATACCAGTCCGATTTCTGATATGCAGGCCTGCAGTTCGAAGAGCTGAGTCCAGCTGGTAAGTCTGCTGTTATGGAAGGGGAGGGAGGAAGAGGGGGGGCAGATCAAGGTCCCCTGCAGTGAGGGAGTGAGGCTGGGGCAGGCATGGGACAGAGCTGCACCTTGCCCATGGGGCTCCTCCAACTGCTGCATGCACCCCAGAAGGACACCAGGGGGAGGGGCGCTTGCCCTCAGATCTGGGTGGGGTGGGGTGGGACAGGCTGCCACTGCAGGCTGGGGCTGGTGCTGAGCGGGACTCTTCCTTCCAAGGGGCTGGGCCAGGCTGAGCTCGGGGCAGGCGGCAGCACTGTGAGGGAGCTACTACAGGGGGAGGTTGCAGCCACCCAAAAATCTGCCTTAGTCCCCCCAACCCCTTACTAGCGCTGCTGCTGCCGCCCACCCCAAGCCTTGATCAGCACCCCCATGCCCTTTCCCTCCCACCACAACACTTACCAGCTGGATGCAACTCTCCAAGCTGCCAGGCTGTGCTCCTACATGCTGCAGTATGACTGCATGCGTGCACGGTCCATTTACCAGCTAAATTATCAGCCATATCAGGCCAATTTTTTATATAGTCGATTTTCTTTATATCGGTGCTGATCCAATATTGGACTACTGCATCAGTGCATCTCTACCAGACACAGTTTAAAGTTGAATATTTTAAATAATGCTAAGATATCCATCTCACACTTATTTTAGTAGGCGTCTCTTGGTAGTGGTTGGTTTTTAGCCAACGTTTTTTCTAGTGTTCAAATGTGTGTACTGCATCTCACCATATATGTAAACATACTAACAGATTTACATATTTTGAAAGAGTCCTTTCATTTAAGATATTCACTATACTTAAAACAACAAACACCAATAAACCCAACCATCTCTCAATCAAACAAGAACTTTAAAATACACATACTATGTATGACATGTTTAATACAATGATATCTCCTGATGAAACGCCTTGTTTAGGGGTCTGTCAGTTGTTTTAAAAATATTATGCAAAATGTGTCTTAGCCGCTAAGTCACATACATCTAAGCCTGGTTACATGTATTTCGTGTAAAACCAAATTTCACACTGACCCCAAATACTTTGGATTGTGAATACTCTGAGCTCATCTTTATCATCAAGAGATCTCAAGAAGCTTGCTTTATCCACATTTTATCTGCTATTAATAATAAACTCCATTTCATTCCTTCAAAAAAAAATTACAGACCTAATAACTTATATTAAGAATGGTCCTTAAGATGGAGAAGCAAGCATGAAATTTAGTAAGAGAAAAAAGACACAAAACTACTTAGGAAAATAACCATGACTGAACATAAATCCAAATAGGAAATGGGGACTCCAGTATTAATTTACCTACCAGAGAAGGCCCAATATTAAATTCAAACACAGTTAAGATAAATAAAAATATTAAATCTATTATAAAACCTGACATTATATGTAATTACTTCATTGATTCCACTGCTGCAGGATACTCTTGAGAAAAGATAAATGTAATTGCATTCAGAAGAAACTACATATTTCAGCAGGCAAAAATCTCATTGGTCTTTATGCCAAAGAACTAATCCGCAAAGCTATCAATTCACATATTTCAAAATGCAAACAGACAGTCAAGAGGAGACCAGCCCTTTCTCCCCTGAGACAGTACCAGAGAAACAAGAGCGCTCCTACACTCTCCCTATGAAGCATGCTGGCATTTTTAGACCAGGACATTTGGGCCAAACCCAGATGCCACAGCATGCCTGGAGATCCCTTCCCAGGTGCTGAGGGTTACCCTGCTGAGTTTACAGCCTAAGTCACAAGGTAAACTCGGAAATACCAAATGAGAACCCGCAGGATTAAACGCCCCCAGGGGCTCCACAACAGACCAGAGGCTCAGTTACTTCTGGGTGGTCAAAAAACGAGTGAGAAATGGGAGCTGGCGTTTTGAGAGGGGCCTGAGGCCGGGCAAGGACTACCTCCAGGCCACGAAGGCCCTGGCTCCGAGGGCCCGGCCCCCCGCGCGTGGGGGGCCGGAGCCGGGCTGTGTCCCAGGCGGCCGCTGCCATCTGCAGAGAGGATGCCGAGCTCGGCGGCGCCTCCTTCCAGTGCGGCCCTGGCGCCGGATCCAGAAGAGGCCGCGGCCTCTCCCTGCCCGGAGCAGCGACCCTGAGACCTTCGCCCGCCGGATGCGCTGCCGCTGCCCCTGCCCCACCGCCCGCTCCGCGCCGCCACGCGGGAAGCGCGGGCCGAGCCGGCAGGGTCACGGAGCCCCGACCCGGCCCAGGGCGCCGCCACCCACAGCCACCTGCCGCCCCGGTACCTCGGAGACCTCCTCGTCCTCCTCGTCGTCCTCCTCGTCCTCGTCGTCGCTGCCGTTGTTGCTGCTCTCGCTGCCGCCGCCGCCGCTCTCGCTGCTGCTGGGCGGGCGGCAGCTGCGGCCGCGCTTCGCCTTGGGCGGCTTCTTCTTCAGCAGCAGGTCGCAGACGCGCACCAGCCCCCGCGCCCCCGCCGGGCAGGGCGAGGGCGAAGCCGAGGAGGACGGCGGCGGCGAGGGCCGCGCCTCTGGGGGGCCCGGCCCGGCCGCGGGGCTCCCACTCCTGCTCGCCCCTGCCCCTGCCCCTGCCCCTGCCGCGGCCGCCGGGTCCATGGCTGCTGCGCGCGTGGGGCTGCTGCAGCCGCTCTCGGTCACCTCTAGCGCCGGCGCCGCCTCTCGCGAGACTTGTCGCCGGCGCCGCCGTCACGGTCCCGGTATCGCCGGCGCCGCTCCCGCCTGCTCCCGCTCCTCCCCCTGCGTCCTCCGGGCTCACCTTCTGCGCCTGCGCGCTGCCCGCTGGCGCCGGAAGCTGCGCGCGACGTCATCAGCTTTAGCCGGGGCGTGCTGCTTCCCACGCTTGGCCCTCCGGGGCTGGAGTACCGCTTCAGCCGGGGGCGGAGGGACGCGAGGGTCCTTTGCTTCGTCTTTGCCCTGTTGGGAAGTGGAAGCAGCGGCTGCGCGGCCTCCCCCGGCTCCGGGCGCTGTGGGACTGCTGTAGCTGCCCCTGGGAAAGCCTGAGCGCGGAGCCCCCGTCCCGGGGCTGCTCTCGGCTTTCGTCGGGACCCTGCAGGCAGCCCCGGGACGCAGCACGCCCGCCGCACCTGGCTTCCACCTAGCGCTGACCCTGTGTCCACCTTGCCCTGTGTCACAGGGGCAGCGTGTGGATGTTGAAAGGGAGAGTGACCTGGGTACGACCAGGGTTTTTCCTCTGTTGCTTTCCCACGTGCAGCCTCCAGCACTTCAGGCCTAGGCAGTTCTGATCCAGAGGCTTTCTCATCAGCATCATTATTTTGTAAAATACCCTTATTGTGTCCCCTCTCAGGTGTCTCTTTTTTAAGCTGCATAGGCCCAGCCTCTTTACTCCCCTTACATGAAAGTCTCTCCATCCCACTAGTTATCCTTGCTGCCCCTCTCTGCACCTTCTCTACTTCTCCATCCTTTTTGAGGTGAAGGGTCCACAGCAGTATTCAAGGTGCATTTATAAAGTGATGTAATGAGACTTCCTGCTTTCTTTACAATTCCATTCTTAATAATTCCTAACATTTGGTTTGCCTTTTTGATGGCTGTGGAGCACTGTGCTGCTGTTTTTAGCAAACTGTCCACCATGACTCCCAGATCTCTCCTGTGTCGTAATAGCTAATGTAGAACCCATCATAGCGTAGGTATAGTTTGGGTTATTTTTGCATCACTTTCCACTTACTTGCATTGAATCTCATCTGTTGTGTACTTGCCCATTTGTTCAATAGTGCTAGATTCTTTTGTAGTTCCTCACAGGCTGTCTTGGTCTTTACCACTTGAAATAATGTTGTGTCATCTGCAAATTTGGCCACCTGACTATTCACCCCCTTTTCTAGAACATTTATTAGGGGGTCAGACATGATCCATTGTGGTCCCTACAACTCTACAATCTATGAATCTATGTTAAATGGCACTTGTCCCAACAGATAGATCCCTGGGGGAGACCATGCTGTTCGCAGTGTCATATTCTTACTCAAAATTAAAAAATGTTAAAAAAAAGTTACAGATGACCCTTCAGTTGTGCTTTTTGTTACATTATTTATATTAGAGATTTGATACATTATATTAGCTCATTTTCCCCTCAATATCTGCACCACCCCCCACTTCAGCATATACTACCATCAAGAGGAAGTTTCACTATTTCCCCTGCAAAGTTAAGCTATTATTCTTCAGTGAGACAGTAGGGCAGGGTGGCACCTTGGAGACTAACTGGTTAGGCAAGGCATGAGCTTTTGTAGGTGACAGCCTACTTTGTCACAAGCTAGCAGATGCAGATGTTGCCTATGAAAGTTTATGCCTCTCCAAACTAGTCAGTCTGAAAGGTGCTACCCTGCCCTGACTTATGCCTGACTTCAGACAGGCACAGCTAAACAGGCCTCTACTCATCCTTCAACAAGAAACATGCCATTGGGCTCCTGCACTAACACTAAGTCTTTGATAATGGATACAAATGAGGGCTCATTCATGTATTATTAAATAAATGGGACATTAGTAAGTTTGCTCTTTTTATTTTACCATGGGTCTTTCACCCAGCAACAGGGAAGATATTTTAAAAAAATAAGGACAATCTGATTGTAGCTAGCAATCATTTTTAGTAGGCATGTAAGTGGTTAAACAACAACTGCATTTATACCACTTACTGTTTACCTTTTAGTGACCTCTAGCAGGAGCAGCCCCAGGCCCTTATGTCCTCACTGTTATCTGGGTGCTGCCCAAGCCAATGACAGGGGAAGCTGCAGGCAAGGGGTGGCAGGAGCAGCTGAGCGGCTAGGGGCCACAGCGGAGCCACAGCTTCCCCTCACTCTCACGGGCAGGTGCTGGGCCTGTGGATGGAGCTGGAGCTGCAGACCTCTCCTGTGCCCGGATTCTGATCCTGCTATCACAGAGAGGGGGGAGGAAACTGCCAGGCCCCTCACAGGGATCAAGTGGGGCCCAGGCAAGGCGGTGGGCCCCCTACACCTCCCAGCAGATTTGTGCAGCCCAGGCCTGGAAGGCTTATCCATGCTGCCAGCCTGGGCCCTCCCCAGCTTCCCCAGGGGAAGAGGGGTCAATTCCAGCACATTTTCCAAAAGATTATCATTTGTGATGCAAGCAAGCATGAAAAGTTTCAACCCAAATAATCATATTCCTTCTCTACCCCACACAGCGATAAATGGTGGATACTAGGAGCACAAGTACCTCAACCACTACATCGCTATCAGAATGTTACAATAATATTCTTAAAATTGGTGGGTGAGGAAAGGTAGGCAATTAGGTAGCTTTAATTCTTATTCTCTGATTTATAATAGACTAGACTTTTTTATTTAATTTTTAGGCATGAGATTTGAAAAATTAACAATAAGCTTAATTATTAAGCACCACCAAAACTGTCAAGAGTTTGTGTGACCCAAAAGTAATAAACTCAATGTTCTATAGCCTCAAAACTAGCAATGTCTAAAATGAACAGATTTGAATGACAAAGACCATAATCAACTCTCTAGGATACTTGAGTGCAGATCTGTGGGAAAAATGATCTCATCCTCTTTTGCTGAGTAACTTGAGATCTACAGATTAATAGTACTAGACGTGAACTAAGCATTATTATTTTTTATTATAATAATCACCACCAGAAAATATGCATTGTCCATAAACATAAGTAATTTCTCACTCTCGGAGCCTGAGGCTGACTCCATAAATTGATTGCTTTTGAAACACGTAAGTTTATCATTCAAAAGACAATCAGTTCAGAAAGGTGACCCGGACAGTATTATCAACATGCATACAGTGTGCCTGAGTGAATCCTTTAGATTAGAGATATCTGGCTCATGGGCCACCTGCAAGGGGTTAAATGACAGTCTACCTGCTCCCAAAGAGGCATCACTTCCCTCCTCAGCTCTGGCTGCTGATTCTGCTGGGGTCTCCAGGCTCCCCCTCCCTTCTCTGGCTTCAGCTTCCTGCCCCCAACTCTGGAAATGGGGCAGTATGGCCCATGTGGCTTAGGGAGCATACAGCAGGGAGATGGGGGCATCTGTATGGCAGGGCCAGTGGTGGGGGTGCTGGCAGCACAGCATGGCCCCAGCCACTCACAAGCTAAGCATCCCTGCTTTAGATAACAAACACAATAATTCTACTTGGCAAGCGACTTAATGGAGCAAACCTAACAATTGTCCATTGAAGTTTATGAACCAAAATTGCCCATTGGAATTCAAATAAAGCTTATGGCAAGCTTTTCACTTGTAGGCATCCTCAAGGAGAAAAGCTACGCTCCTTTCCCTTTCCAGCAAGCTGTGGCCTATTGACACAATTGACTCAAGGATTAACACAGAAGTAGAAGTAAGCCTTCTCGAGTTCCTCTAAGATCAGCTTTGAATGTGCATTCAGCCAAATTCTGAAGCTTAGCTTTGACCAACATTTTTCCGAAATGTTCCATTGGGAACACAGAACTGGAAAGGGCCTCCTGGCTCAAGTCCAGCATCCTGTACTTCCAAGCAACCATGCCATATTCCTTTCATACTGATCAAGCTCCAGTAAGAGCTGAAAGTGAAAGGTACCAACATTAATGGTAAAAGTGGGGTTGCCAGTTTGGCCACTTCTCCAGCTTCCTTATGATAGGTTCTGACACTTTGATGATAGCTGTAGCCCTAGCCCTGTACTGGAAGCTTTTATAAATAAGCTCCACTCCACCCACCTTTTCAATTTAGGGGGCATAAAAGACTAAACCCCCATCACATGTACAAGTGCCCTATATATCTTGTCTTAGCCCCTATCATGTATTTCCTAGCCAACTTCTGGCCTGCAGCTATAGTTCAGCTACCTCTAAGGCCTCATTATCTTTTCATCCTAGATCTACTAGGTATCTCTATTCTTCTCTTTTCCATCAATCCCTCGCCCGCTCTTTACCTAGCTCTCTTTTGTCCTACCAGCAATAGCATCCCAGTTCACTCAAGCCCAAATATAAGGTGTCTTCTACCAAGAGTTCCAGTTGTTTCAAGACTAGTAAGTTTCTTCCCTTCTACAATGCTGTGCAAAAGCTCACTACAGTTTTCCATACAATTCCTCCCTCCTTCCTCTGAGCCACAGCCCACACTCTGCATAGAACTACTTCTAGCATGAGTTGACTCGGAGCATCCAGCCTCTGTAGGAGTTTCTTTGCCTTTCCCTACATCACATGCCATATGCTTTGTTCCCAGTCACATGTTTCTCTAAGGCATTCAGCTGTTCTACACAGCCCCCAAATATACTGGTACAGAGTGCCCGAACTGGTAAAATCGACGTGCTAGCAGCCAACTGACGTCCCAGTGCTGCTTCTGTAAGCTTTTGTTAAACACCCCATCCATGCTTTTTCCTCTGTGACCCCCCCCCCACACACACACACACATTTGGAATACAATCTCCTATTCCTTGACCCAGACCTTGACTTTTTTTATCTAAAAAATACCAAAACTCCTCTGTTGCAGCTCTTGAATCCCATACTGATTCACAAATTTTGAACAGTTTGTTTTGTGCATATTAGTTCAAAGCTCAGCAATGTGTTTATGGAGTACCTGTGTTGAAATGTGAGTCTGATTCTTGTTGGGGCCAGAGTCAGACTCACAGCAGTCTCCTGTTCCCCACTGCAGTTTCTGTCCTACTCTTTGTCACTTTCCTCCCTTACTGTCACATGCATCTTTCTTCCACTTGTGCTTGGGGGGACCAAGAGCCTGGTCAGGGTCTGACAGTAAGCAGTGGCAAGAAGGTGATGGGGGAAAAAGTGTGTATGCGGGGTGGGGGGGCAGAGGGCAAGGGGGCTACCAGACCATCCCAGCCATTATTTTCCCTGCTATAGTAATGGGAGGGGAATGAATTCAAGACAACCTCTGATAACTAGATTCTGCACCTGGAAAATTACAACAAATGAATTAATTTTCCATATATAGAACCTAATGATTGAGAAGGGGGGTTGACTTATAGTCTGGGCCATGTTGGTTTTAAGTAAATAAAGTAACTGCCCAAATGTTGAAAAGGAGAGTAACAATTTTTAATTAAGATTTTGGTACTGAACTTCACATACAGTTGCATAATCTAAAGTTCATGTTTAGTTTTTGAACTTTTTAATAATGTATTATTTGACAATAGTAAATTAATAACCTAATATAATCAGAAAAGTATTGTCTAGTTCCATTTTGTCATGTTATGAGGTTGATCCAATATCTGTTTTTGTACTAACATCCTGCTGTGTTAAAAGTTTAGATAGTCACCTTTGTTATTGTTTATTCCAGTTTGTTATGTGCTTTTATTTCAACTTTTGTGGATTTCCATTTCTAATTATTGGATAGTCAGCCAAATGCTACCATTATTTATTTAGCACATATCTTAGTATTAATACCACTTTAACCTGCACTCAGTTAACTTTTCCAAGGAAATGTACATATTTTCTGGTGTATTCACCAAACTCCCAATTCTGCAAAGTCATACAGACATGCTTAAGTTGAATCTCTCAAGTAATCTTATACTTAACTGGAACAAGTAATGTGTTTACAGTTAAATATGTCCACGTGTATTTGCCAGATCAGGCCTTAAAACAACATAGTTCAAATTTTGCTGTCAACTGTGTTCATACACAGTGAGGACTGTCTTCAATGGCATGATTAACAGCATCATTTAGCCCATGGTGGTTAAGTGTAGGGCTGTGCAAATAACTATTCAGCAGCTATTCCATAGAGGAAAAAAGAGCTAGATTGTCCTAAAATAATTTGTTGGTTGGAATTGGTTTGAATTGTGTTTGTTCTGGAAATCAGGGACTAAATTCTGAACCCTAACCTGTCAGGAAATTGCTCCAACCAGCAAGCTAAACGTCTCCTCTTGAAGCTGTTCTAGTCTGCACTGAAAACTTAAATATTTATTGGGCCAGAGGAAATGATTTCCTAGCTCTGTTGTTAGGGCCCCTTTCTGAGAGGGGAGATGTTGCAGAGCACACAGGTGCCCTGCGCCTGAGAGCAGAAACAGCTGGGGAGAGACCCCTAGTGGCAAGAAGGGGGAGGCTCAGCTGCCAGTTACCAGGGGCAGCCAGAGTCACAGTTGCTGGTTGCTAGGACAACTACTGGAGAGGCAGCTGACAGGAAGGGGCAGGGCCTGACCCTTCTTAAGCCCCAGGCGTGAGGCCAGGAGGGTAGTTCCCCTCTGGTGGCCAAGGGAGGAGGAGCTCGGCCAATGCAGGCAGGAGGGGAGAAGCCTGACTGCATGAGCATCCCCTGATTGCTGCTATGGGTTGGAGTATTTCCACGTAGGGATTGAATGTTGTTTGGCCGGATGGTTTAGCTTTTTATGTTGTAGCCGAGGGGCTTTGTGTTTTTGTGTTTGCTGTTTTGACTGGAGGACTGGGTGAGGTTATTAGGGGTTGGAGGAGGCCTCATGGGGTGACACAGTAGCGTGGGGACCCTGGTGCCAGGGACAGTGCAGCATTTTGGGGTGAACTGACCCCAGCCCCAGAGAGAGAGGGCTGTGAGGAGCCCCAGAGCAAGGGGGGCAGTGAGAAGCCCCAGGGAAGTCAAGGAGAGGGCCAAAGCACAGCAGGGCCCAGGTTAAAACTACGTCAGTACCATCTGCGAGGCTTGGGCTGCGGTGTAGGGGAGGAAAAGGAGCTGCAGATAGTGCCCCCTGGCAACAAGCTGCATAAAGTGGGCAGCTTCCTGCTAATTACATCAATTACTTAATCAATTAAGATCAAGGCGTGGCAGGTGAGTAAGCAGGCGGTTAGCCCACAACAGGAAGGTGGAGTCACCAACAGAAGGGCTCTGGTAGCGATACTCCTGTCACAGGAGACCTTAGCTAAAATTCCTGCTTTGAATCATGGAGGAAAGGGACTTGCACCAAGGTCTTCTGCCTGGCAGGAAGGTGCCCAAACTACTGACTACACAAGCTTGCTCTAACTTAGTAGTCCATGAAAAAGGGAACAGCATCGGCAGAAAACATTTAGATCCTCCTACCACAGAATACTCTACAGTTGATGTTTAGGGCACATTCTTGGGAGTTATCTATTCAAATCCTCTCAAGTAAACAAGGAAACAAACTCAGATTTATACTTTCCAGAAATTGCCTGGACAAAAGGAAAAATGCCACAAATACTATTTTTCCAAAGTTTTTTATTACAAGTGCCCAAATGAAATACTTTAGATGTGCACAAAGTTTAAAAAATGTTCAAAACCTTTTGTCATTTTTTGTTTTGGTGAAAGCAATTAATGCATTTCAACCCAAAAGAGTGAAGATACTTAGTCACCCTGAAACTGCATTTTGGATAAATCATTTATTCTCAGGAGAAGAGGGGAGAAAAAGCGCTCCTCAACTTTAGTGAAGTGCATCCAACAGGAAATGTTAGGTGGGCATAAGTTTTAGTATATCTAGTTTTCCTAGTTATAGGAATACAAGCATTGGTAAAATTCATTGTCCAGCTTTAGGGCAGAATGCAGAAGGTTGAAATTACAAGGTTAGAGAGCAATATAATTGCATGGGAATGACAAGGAACAGATTTTGACTGATAGGCACTGATACAAGCAGAGAAATCTGTCAACCAGCCAGTGAGGAGTTGCACACAATAATTATCTAGATAAAAAACATTTCTTATATATAATCCAAAACATTTTAAAATTCCATTAAAAAATACAGTCTTCAGCTAGTCTTAATTGATGTCAGACCATTAACTTCAACGATGCTGATTTATATTGGTCAAGGATCTTCCTCGAAGGAGGTGATTGTCACTTTTCAACCAGTCTAATTTTTTTCTGTTAATAACAATAATACTAGATATCATGCATTGCTTTCCCATCAGTTGGCAGCAGGAAATATTCATCCTACAGTTTCTTATGCCATATAACTTTCCATTCCACTTTATATAGTGAAATCAGTTGAGTCACTGTAAATCAGAGATGGTTCTACAGATACTCAGAAATACAAGTATACCCAGAGGTACTTATGAAACTATATTATAAACCAAGACTCCATTCTCCATTGCTTTAGACTGAAATGAGCTTCTGTGCTATTAATGATCCACAATGCTCAATATCCTTGATTTGAATAGATTAAGATGATACGATTGTTACAGCTATACATTCCGAGATGTGTTTGCTACCAGTCCTTCCAGAAGCAATGAATCACTAAGCTATTCCTCCAGCTGGATAAATGCTTCAAGTGAAGAAGGTATTTGAACCTTTGTGCACAGAGCTCTCCCTGTCAGACAGAAAGTGCTTGCAGAAAACTAACCTGAGACAAAATAATGTTAATGAAAATTAGACCGCCACTAAGTATTTCAATCAAACATTTTAAGAAAAGGGTTATTTTAGACACATAATGATAACTGCTAAGCAAAAGAGTCCTAGACTTAGATGGAAAAAAAGCATTACCTCATCCATCTCCTTGGAGTATTGTTTCCTACTGTACAGTTACACTTGCCTGGTACCATCTTGATATAAATGCCCCCTAATGACATATGAGAAGAGTGCTAAAAAAGATCACTTTGATGCTCCACTCTCTTGGATCCTTAACAAATCTGGAAAATACATGCAAAGAATCCTATGCTCCTAAGAAGCAATACTAGAGAGATGCATCTCTAACTTTCAGGTAAAGGTAACAGAGAAACTAAATGATAATAAGAGCTGCTTTGAGGTAGAAAGGCCTAGATCCTTGTTCATTTTACAGGTCCAAACGTCACCAGCTGTCTACGATCCCATTTTGCTCTGTGGTAAAATAGACTCACTCTGCACACCTGCAAGCAAGAGAATGATAACAGTATATTTAGGTTTTAACCCATTATCCTAGTGATTAGAGCATTAATCTAGGAAGTGGGAGACCTGTTCTAGGCTTTTTTCCCTCAGAGAGTGTTTGAATCTGCATCTCCTGCTTCCCCACACAGGGCATTTATATACATACTTTTTTTGCCCTGTGATGCACCAGAGATCCACCACTTTAGAGCAGATTTGATTATTTGAGTGGGCTCCACACGCTAGCTGAGGTGAAATGTCCTGCGCCTCATGCAGTTGTATAAGTGGCGAAATGCGCATCAGCGCACAGAAAATGGTGGTGGTGCGCTTTTGAACTAAAGCACCTTTGATGTATTTTAGTTCAAAAGTGTGCTGCTGCCGTTTTCTCAGTGCTGATGTGTATTTCGTCACTTATACAAGTGCAAGCATCGCAGCCCCAGGCAATTTTCAAAGTGCCTGATGCTGCAGCGCTTGCATGTGTAAAAATGCCTTCTGTGCTCACATGACCAGTTGTAGTAGGTTCAGCGTTCATCACCTCCCTCACTCAGTCTTTCAGCATCCTTTTAGTGGTTCACAGCCTCTGTTTATCATACATACAGCCCCATAGCAAACTTCCTCCCTGCAAGAGTTAATCAAGTTAATCAACATAAGCACTTAACACTGTAAATACTCAAACAATATGTGGTCTTCTTTCAGACCACTGAGAGTGGATGGGCTTAGGTCTGCTGCTGCAGCCGTCAGTCCCTTCTCTTATCAGTTCACTCCAGCAATATCTGCAGTGTCTTGATATATCCACAGTCTCCCTGTATCATAAAATCCTCTTCACAGGCTCAGGCTGAACCTCAGGATAAAAGCACTCCAGGTGTGGTCCTCAGGCTCCACTGTTAGTTGATCCTCTAGCAGCTAGTTCTTTCCCTTTTAGCTGTCCACTCTCACTTGCAGCTTGCAGCTCTGTCTCATAAAGGACACATGAACCCAGTGGCTGGGGAGGCATGGCGGCAGCAGGAGCACAGTGGCGATAAACAGGAGCTCCCACAGATGTTGCCGGTGCTGTTGGTGGCAGGGGTGGGGGAGGGATGGCAAGTGCTGACCAGGGGTTGGCGACTACCTGCAGATGCCACTGACCATGGTGGTGGCAGCCAGCAGGGATAGCTGACCACTTGCAGGTGCTGCTGGAGGTGTCTGTGGCAGGGGGGAGTGGCAAATGGTGACTGCCCGCAGGTGCTGTCAACAGTGTCTCCAGCACCTTTTTGTAGGGGGTGCGCTGCCACGCTCAGAGGGTGCAAATGTACCCACGTGCACCCCCTATACGTTGCCACTGTCTGTCTCTCAGACTCTCAGCCATCTGTCTGTCTCTAGCTCCTCTCCCTAGAAACCTAGCTGTCCAACCTTGAGTTCTGCCTGGAAGTATCCCAACCTCTGCTTCCAGATTCCAGCTTTCCTTGTCCCTGGCTCCCTTCCTTGGGAGCCTGACACTCTCACTGGTTCTTTCCCCTGGAATTCTGTCTCTTGGCTCCCCTTCCTGGGAGACTTCTAGCTTTCTGACAGCTAATTATTAGGCCTGTGCAAAATTTCAGGTGGTGTTTCAATTTAGAGGAGATTCAGCCCAATTCAGTGGCCAAATCTCTGAATCCAAACTGAATCAGGACCAATTAAAAGGTCCAAATCGATTCAAAGCTGTCTGGAAAAGATTCAGAGAACTTTGATGTGGACAGTCCCTGGTGGCTGCAGCAGAGAGCTGCAGCTGGACTTGGAGCTGGTAAGTGGGGGCAGGGGAGGGAGAGGCTGGGGGAGGGGACCATGGGGGGACCTCTGCCAGGCCCCATCCCCTGCCTGTTCCCCCAGCCCCATGGCGCCCCCCCCCCATGGCTGCCTCACCCACCCCAGCTCCTGGTGCTTTAAAAAAAAATTACTCACTGGGTGCTGCTGGGTCAGGAAGTGATCCCCACTGCTTTCCACTGCCCCACACTGCTTCTGAAGAAGCCCCCCAACCCCTTGTCACTCCCCTAGCCCCCACATGGCTGCCCTGCCCACCCCAGCTCCAGCCCTTTAAGGGAAAAAAAAAAGAGAAAAGCCCCAGGACTCACCACTACTGCAGCGGTCTCGGGGCTTTGGGGGCCTTGTGCAGAGCCCCCCATGTGGTGTGGGGCAGCAGGGATGCCCACCCTCCCCCACCCAGCAGACATGGTGAGTTTGGGGGTTTTCTCTCTTTTTTTTTTTTTTTTTTCTAAAAGGGCCAGAGCTGCGGCAGGCAGGGCAACCATGAGGGGCGGGGGGGCTGGTGCAGCAAAGGGGAGATCGGGGGGCTCATGACAGAGCCTCCCACACAGCAGAGGGCAGTGGGATCTGTCAGGCATCAGGGATCCCTTTCCTGCCTGACAGCACCCAGTGAGTCGGGGCTTTTTCTTTCCCCAAGTGTCAGTAGCTGGGGCGGGTAGAGAAGCCATTGCCGGGCTGAGGGAGCAGGTGGGGGATGGGCCTGGATGATTTGGAGAATTGCCTGAATCACATAGGGACAGTGATTTGAATCACCAAATTGAATCACCAAATTGAATCACTGTCCCCCGAATCAGCCGAATCTGAAGTGAATACTAGCTGCTTTGCACAGGCCTACTAATTATCTCTCTTAGCTGGCCCCATTGCCTAGGCAGCCTGCAAGTGCCCATTACTGCCTTCAGGTGGCCTGTAACCCTTGCATGCCCACAGACTGCCCCCAGGCTCCTTGAACTGCCAGACTGCTACACCAAACCACAGATTAAACATGATCAAGTCCCTTTTCCAGCCATCCTCTTCAACCTGGTTCCCTGGACACCTGAGAAAGGGAGATGCCTAGAGTGAAGAGGAAGAGAATGACCCAGTGCAATAGCTTTTATCCAGGAATGGAGCAGGGCTCTGAGTTCTAGTCTGGGCTCTTTTCCCAATGAGGCAGACACTTCCCCAATGTTCCCCATCTATTTTATCCAATAAATGAATGATGAATCCAATAAGGTACAGTGGCTCAGCTTTAAGAAGGCTTGCTAATATGGCACTTGTGGCCAGATGGTTTGAACTTGATGCTGGGAAGTGAGAGAGAAGGAAAGTCAGACTTCTTTTCCACCCCACTTTGAATGAGAAGGGACCAAAACCTAGGTCTCCCATTTCCTGGATGAGTGCTCTAGCCACTAAACAAGGGCTGTCCAACTACCATCCCACAGGCCACATGTGTCACACTACTGCACAGTAGGGGTCCACACATTGCATATGTAGCCTATGCAGTTGGGGTGGAGAGGGGGAGGTATGCATTACTGGTGCTGTCTTTGGGGTGGGAGCATTGGGGGGGGGCACCCCCAGCATGCTGCCTACATGATGTGTGGCCTGGGGGCTGTACACTGTTGCACATGGGGAAGTTGGACAGCCCTGAGCTAGACTATTGTTCAGTAGTACGGTGGCTGCTATAATGACACTTTCACAGCTGGGTAAATATCATTTGGACAGGTAAAGTGAAATAGGATCTAGCCCCAAGTGACTTCATTACACATATATCAAGACAGATCACTGTGGAAAATAATGGGGCTGAAGAAGCTTATCTACACCTCTGTACACTCAAGGAAACAATGGAAAAGAAAACAGTTCTCTAAAAACTTTCAGTGCATCCACTCTGCAAAAAAAATCCACAAGATGACACTGGAGGTACCATAATCCCTTCAAGTTTCTATGCCTCAAGGGCCAATACTTTAGGTTCTAGATTTGCATCTGTTTATCTCCATTACAACAAATTCTGCTTCAGCACTTCAACAGATTGTCTTCTGTCTACAAGGAATTGAGGCTTAAAAGAATGCTAACTGACTGAGGCTCAGTTAGGACAAGATCAAGACCCTGTTAGGCTGGAAAAACTGCTTAGAATTACATCAGACTAACTGTAAGGTTGGGAGAGAATATTAGAATAGTTTTTAGGTACAATATGGTTTTCGTCAATTCTGCTAAAGAAGCAAACACATTTGAGTTAAATAGCAGATAGAACCATGGATTGTGTATCCCTCTATATGTAAATGAAAACAGTCTCCTTAAAGAATTCCCAGTTATATAGTTTTTCCACTACAAAATATCACCAAAAATAATTCTTGTCTCTCATATATTTCCTGACCTATTAGGGCTACAACTTACCAGCAGAACTAGAATTATATCAGCACCACTGGTTGAGGGACAGCAACATTTCTTTGGGCATCTGGTTGACATAACAGAGTTCTTATACACGTGTTGGGGGTTTAGTCCCCTAAATTGAAAGGGTGTGGTTTTAATTGTGACAAATAAAAACTCACCATTTCAATTTAGGGGCTCTGTTACCGTTATGGTGAGGGGCCTGATCTTTGTTTTTTTTTTTTTTTGGTGAAGCCTGCCTGCCTCTCCTGCGGCCAGTGTATAAGCTGCTGGCAGGCCAAGAATCCCCTGAGCTGTGGGGGTCCCAGGTCCTTCCCTCCATGATGGGCTGCTAGTGGGTCAGGGGTTGCCCCAGCTCAGAGGCACCCAATCCAATGCTTCCCTGACCCCCCTGGGCTTCCAGAACATCATGCACTGTCCCTGCCACCTTCTCCAGCCACCAGCACACCCAGATACCCTCCTACTGCTTCCACATGCTGCTCAGGGGCAAGGCAGCCTGTTAACAGGTGGTCCCAGGTATCAGGAAGGCAGCAGGGACAGTGCATGGGGTGCTGCTTTCTGGGCAGGCTCAGGCAAGAGTTGGATCTGGCAGGTGCTGCCTCCAAGCTGGGTGCTGCCTCCAAGCATCTGGCCTACTTGCAGTCTGCCTGGGTGGCACCAGGGGGTGCTGCCACCATGGAGAGAAGGACCAGGGGCCATTCAGCTCACCAGCAGCTGGCACAAGGAGGCCCTACTTGGAGAGAAAAAAAGCAGCAAGGGGCCTAATCCTTTTTTTTTCATGGAGCCTGCCTGCAGCCAAGGGAAGGGGTACTGGTGGGCCCTAAGCTTCGGGGGAGGGGGGGGCTGGTCCTTCACTCCCCAGTGGCAGTGCCCCCTGGGGCTGCCCAGGAAGCCTGCTAGTGGGTGGGATGTTGCCCCAGCTAGGAGGCAGAACCCACTGGATCCAACTCTTCCCCAAGCCCACTGGAGGAGCAGTACCCTGTGCACTGTCCCTGCCACCTTCCTACTGACTGGGACCATCTGGGGATGGACTGCCTTGTCCCTGGGGCAGTGTGAGGAAGTAGCAGGAGGGCAGCTGGGTGTGCTGGTAGCTGGCGAAGGCAGTGGGAATTGTGCACAGTGTGCTGGAAGCCTGGGTGGGCTTGGGGAAGCATTGGATCAGGCATCTCCAAACTGGGGCAGCCCCCAGCCTGCTTGCAGTCTGGCCAGGTGGCCCTGGGGGGTGTGTCACTGAGGAGGGAAGGATTAGGGCCCCCTGCAGCTCAGCAGCTACTCTGCCCACTGACAAGTCATTCCCCAACCACAGGAGAGGCAGGCAGGCTGTGCAAAAAAAAAAAAAAGGATTAAGCCTCTCACCTCTTCTGAATTCAGCCTGCCTCTCCAATGGCCAGGGGATGGGGAAGGGGTGAGCTGTTAGATTATACACTGCAACCAGGCTACAACCACAAGTTGGGTGGTCATTATAATAAGATCAGGGCAGCTTCCTGCACTATATATATCTATTAACATTAAGGTATGGCACGCAAGAACAGGGCAGACTGCCCATAGAGCAGGGTATTAAAAAATAAATTGGGGGGTACCCTGTAACACTGACAAGTATTAGTTTTTCTATGTGCTCATAGAAAGACCATGGTGACTGTCTGAAAGGGGTGAGCCACTGCTGTCCAGTTGGTCTCACCAAATTTGTAGAGAATACTGTTTCTAGCCTGTATTTTGACAACAAACTTTTATCACATGTTGGTGGTATGCAAGGCTATGAGCCACAGCCAGTCCAATACATTTTTGGAAGTTGTGATGCCTGAGTAAAATCCTGTAGAAAAAATTATATTAACGTGCTCCTTTGGATGGGTGTTGCTCTGATGGAATATGGACACAGCTTGAGGACTTGGGTGGAGTTGCCATCCTCTATAGTATGTTTTCCAGATCCTCATGAGGATATGTTCCATTTGGGTGAAAACACTCACCTGGGTTGCAAATGTAAGATCATTCGAATAGCCAAGTATCAGTGACAAGGTGAGTGTCACAAATACCAAAGACCAGTGGTGGCAAGACAAACCCATGTGGAAGCCTGATTGTTCAGTATATGAAGTCTGCAAGTGTTTTCATCAGATATGCACAGAACTTGTGTCACAGGCCATCAGTATGTGTAGTCTTGTTTAGTCAGGTGCTATTTTCTACACTAACAGAAGAAGCCTATCCCACCAACCCAAGTTATGTGCCACAAACAGATCCACAAAGGCTACTACTGATTTTATCCAACATTGGCAGCCAGCTTAGATATAGGTCATCAGTATGATTGTGATGGTCTGATCACAAATATTTCATCATGGTCTGAACCCAGATTACTTTCAGGGATGAGTCCTAAGTGTGGGGGGGAGGGCATAAATCTCTGAAGTAGCATCCTTCCCAGAAGCTTGTCCATTACACATAGCAATGGTATCTGCAGACTACAGATCACTGGCTGCTTTCTCTAGTTTTAGGATGGTTATGCCTGTCCTATTCTGGGTGTTTGGTCAGCAGCAGGCATCCTGGTAAAGAAGCATGCCAGCCAATTATGGCTATGCTGATCTATATGTTTCAAATTCTGGGAAATATTATAAAGATGATAATGATAGAAGAGTAAACTGACATAAGTAGCTGGCCACTAATAAATCTAGGCTGAAATTTTTAAAAAAGTTTTCTAAACCTCTGATGAGGCAGATTCAGGAACCACCTTCCCATAGGAGCATTTGTGGCAAAAAATGTAACTAACTTTTACCACAAAAGCTGATGCACTTACCAATGAGATGATGTGATGTGGTTGCTTGCAACAGTGGGGGACTGGACTGTGTAGTACAGCAAGTCTTTTCCAGTCCTGTGTCCCAAGTGGGCTAATGCAAAGGAAAGAGATGCCTGTGGGCCCAAAAAAGATGTTTTTCACCTGCTATGAAAACTAACATTGTTAGATTTTTTTTAATGCTGTGTCCATTCTTGAGCAGTGACAGCACCTATTTCATGTCCCTTCAGATTACTTGTTTCTACTATCTTGCCACTGAGCCTTTACTTCCCCCCAGTTTAATCTCTCAGCATGCAAAAAACCATGCAAAACAACAGTAATTTGCTTAATCTGGACGATTTGCAGTAACTTTAGTTATTACCTTATTTATCTAAAACTGTTAATTCTGAACCTTTTTCTGGTTGAGTGATTTAGTTACTTGAAAATTTCTGGAAAATAAAGTACATTTACAGAACAGCTATAGCAGCAGTATTTAGGCTTCTCTGTACTTCCCAAACCAAATGCTTTATCTCTAGCTTAAGAAAAGTATCTGTAAGGCAACAAGGGGAACTTGGTTTCTTTCCCCAGTTACTATATTTACTTGAATACAGGATGAGGTTTACCCCACATTGAGCATGGTGGGCAAGGGAGACCTCTCATCTTAGAATTAGTATGCTGTGGATCTGGATGGGTGCAGTCTGGCTCATGAAGCAAGTTGGGGGTATATGGGAGAACATGGGAAAGGGGAGTGTGGTGGCAGGGAGCACAGGGGATAATGGGGGAAGGAAAGGGAAATGTCGAGCATGGGGAAATGGCACAGGGAAGCGACACGTGGAATGAAGAGAGTACAGTGCACAAGGGAGTGTAGGGGAGAGGGTGTGTGGTGCTGGAGGAGCATGGAGAAGAGGTGCACTGTGTGGAGAGGGAGCACAGGGGAAAGGGAAGCCACACGGTTGCGGGAAAAGGGACATGCAGAGTAAGGGGCCATGAGGAAGGGGAGTGCAAGGAGGAACACGGAGAGGGGGTATATGGTGTGGAGGGAGCATGAAGGAAGGTGTGGCAGGAGAAGTATAGTTGAAAGGATGTATGGAGTGAGGGGAGCACAGGGAAAGGGTCAAAGAGCTTGGGGAAAGGACCTGGGGAAGGGGTGCATGGTCATGTGGGAAGCATAGGGAAGGGATGCACGGAGTGAGAGGAGTGCAGGGAAAGAGTGCAAGGGAAGGTGCATGGGGAAAGAGTGAGAGGAGCACAGGGACAGGGCACACAGTGCATAGGGAACGTGGGGAAAGGGACATGAAGTGAGGGGAGTGTGGGGAAGGGGTGTGCAGAACAGCAGGGGAGCTGCTCCAGTCCCAACCCCACCTGGGCCTGGCCCAGCCAGGTGTTCCACGTTCCCCCTGGAGACAGCAAAAGCAGCTGCAAAGGTGAGGGAGAAGGCAAAGGTGAGGGAGAAGGGTGGGGGTGGTGGGCAGCAAGGGGACAGGCATGGGGAGGCAAGTGGCAAGTGGGGGACAAGGGGTATAGAACAGACTGCTTCCCCTGCCGCTAGTGTACCTGTGGCAGTGGTGGGAGGGATATATTTAAGAGGACCCCCTAATAACTAGATTCTAGATATGGAAAACTATCAAACAAAATTATAATTTTCCATGTTTACAATCTAATAATTAGGGGGTTTTCTTAAATGCAGAGTTGTCTCAGAGTCTAGTAAATGCTGGAATTCTCGACCCCTTTAGGGAGTGAGTGATGCCAATAAGTGAATCAGTTGTGCTTGTTTTTTGTTGTTGTCATTGTTGTTATAGGGATACCTGTCCAAATGGACATAACAGATTCATATAGGTCATTAAACAATTATCACTTGGAAATTTTTGATTATTAACTCAAGGTGTAAGAATCAGATGGAAAAGATATTTTTCAATAGCACAAGAGTAGAATAAAGGTAATTCTTGTCTTCCAAAAATTGTGAGTGTCTCACTCACTTGTGGGCCTGTATGATTAGCTTTCTCTTGAATCACTAACTGATGGCTAAAAATATATATTTTTAGAATTTTAGTGCTTATTGCTTATTAGTCAAAATATTCAATATAAGTGTGACTAACTAGTGTGTTAGAAAGCAAAATCAGGCTCTCACAGCCTAGCAGGGGAGCAGCTTTGTAACAAGGGAGCTCTCACATATTCCAGAGTGGGTTTTTTTCCTGGGGAAAGAGTGTCTAATGAGCCTTGAGAAGACAAGCAACCCCACATCACATGCATTCAAAAGATTAGAGTGCAGTTGCAAGAATTAACCTATCCTGGTGCCTGAAAGTCCCAGTTAAGGATGGAAAGATTACAACTATATGATCACATCTTACTAGATGTCTGGTGCCTGAAATGCATATAGACACTACCTCCATTGACTGGACAAGGTACATCGAACTGGACCACCAATGAATGAGCACCAGCTAGGTACAAAATGAATGGACTAAAGGGGAACATAAGGAGGGCGTGTTCATCACTCAGCAACTTCCTCTAGGTGACACCGCCACAAACTGAAGCAAGAGACCCACAAAAGACGATTGCGTGCTGGCCAAATGTCCATCTTCCTGTGTGCATCCCTGGGGTACAGTGTATGGTGAGAGCCTTCATTTGCTTCCTAATTGTCATATACTGCTACTGTGTATCAATAAAGTTATCAACGGGATGTGTTGTGATTGGTCATTTTGGGGATATTGCATCCTGCCCACAATTGATTATCAGCTGCTGATTCTTAAAATCAGGCCAACACTAACTCCAGAGTCCTTATCCAGAATGATCCAGAGCCCCATTTAATGATTTGATTTTTGTATTCAGGTTGTGTGATTTGAATCTGGGAATGACAATCCAATGGAAAATTCCTCTATTTGAGTAAAATAAAGGGTTAATTGTTTAGTAGAAATATCAGGGCACTATTATTTGTAGGCTATTAGGGAACTCAATCAGTTAAAAAAACTCCTGTTGTATATTTTGCTTGAGAAATTGTTATTACTTAATAATACTTCATATAGCTATCTAAGCGCATCAACTACGTGTATTTAAATGTACAAGAGGCAAACAAGCTTCACTGAGTAAATCCAATTATTTTTTATTGACAAACTAAAATAGTTGGAAAAATTCTGCTTTGCAAGCTTTTGGGGACAAACATGCTTCCTCAGGTGCTTCCTTCACCAGCAATTACATAATAACACTTTTAATATTACTTATTTTTAATGCAGTTCATGAAATCTGAATGTAAATGACATTCTGCTGGGACAGGGGACACTAAGTTTCCTTTTCTAGTGCTGTGAGAAGCTTTTCTAATACAACATGGTAATAGTTTTGTTACTCAGATGAACTGAAATTGGTACTAACTAGCTGAATCAGAGGAATGAAATGACTGAATATGTTAATGAACGGTAATAAAGGAGACCAATGTACAATGCCCAAAGTAAGACTGCAGAGAGACCAATCCAAAAACAAGGAGTCATCAAAAGAGTCAAGTTAAAGAAAAGCATAAAAGGGAGAAGCAAAAAAATTAAGTGTGTATCATTGTCATCATGAATCCAGCTTTCAACACCTGTCTGGAACATCCTAGCCAATGACACACCTTTTGCTTCAGGAACTGAGTGGCTGTCTTTTCTGTGAAGCAAACTAACATCTGGGATTGGGTGACATCATTGTACTAAGTGTTTTTTTCTCTTTTTTCTCTCTCACTTTCTCTCTTTCAAGGCTCACTCTAAGATAGAGACTGCTAAGATAATACTTGTACTAAAAAAGTTAGACTTTGCTTTTAGGACATTGAGTTGTCCGTGTTCATATTTCACGTTCTGTTTAAGGATTAATTGTGTTTTAATGATCCCTAAGCAGTATCTGGTGGGCAGTGGTGGAAACAGAGAGACTCCACCACAAGAGCAAAGTCTAGGGATTCTGAGTTCCTGGGGAAGGAAAGACTCCTTTTTGCCCTCCATCCCTCCCTTCTTCCGGTGCTCGGCACCTCTCCTCTCCAGTGCTCAGGTACGCTCCCCATTGCTCCCTTGCAGGGTTTTGCCCAGGACACAAACCTTGTTAGCTAGCTATATCTCTGGAGGAAAGATTTGAATCTGTCTCTCTTACATCCAAGAGACGCTCTCATACTGCTGGGTATTGGCTATTCTGAGCTGAGGCCAGGGTGGGTTTTCTATTACTCCCTTTTTCTTCATAAAGTCTCCATTTCATTTTGATGCAGAATAAGATCTTTTTTTAAACTTTCATAGTTTGAGGGAGATTGAAAAGCTATGTTCCATACAAGTCTAATGACTTATTGAAACCAGAATTCAGCCAAAACCAGGGCAGAAATCCTCAGAACTCCCATCTATTATTACAGATCACTGCTTAATTCACTGTGAATGTTGCTGTCTCGTTACCTGCCATTAGGTCTCTGGCTTGAATAATTTGCTTTTTGGAATAAATGTAACTGTCATTCCTGTCCTCTTTAATAATTCATGGGCTCTGGAGTACAGCTTATTAAAGAAAAATACTTGCTTTTTTTGTTATTTCTATTTGATACAGCAGATGGAGCTACAGGCTGGCAGGCTGCCTCCAGGAAAAGCAAATTGGAATGGAGGTTTTTGAAAACTTTCTATGAAAAATTCTCCTTGTTTGTTTCGGAGAGGAAAACTTAGTACTTGATTTTCTGACCTACATAGGCCCAATGATAATGTTCATTTCTATAGCCCCTTCTAATTACATTACATTAACTATATTATAAGGCAACTGCTAACAATGGGAGATTTCAAAAGGTGCTTACATTTTATTATCCCATGTTATTATAAGGGTTATAATAAAATCCATGTTATTATCTCAGTTGCTTGTGAAGTAATCATAACGTTGTTCACTTTTTACGTTGACTATGGCAAACAAACCAAAAACTAAATACAGAAAGTAAATGCTAAATATGTCCGGAAACCCAAATGAACAAATTAAAGTCTCATAGTTCTTATTCTCCATTTCTGTCTCCATCCCCCTGAGTCCTACTTCCATCTCTTTTTAGATTTTCATTTCTGATTCCTCCCTGCCACCCTCACCCTTGAATGTTCATACAGGATCTTTTAATTTCTGATTTTTCCCCTCTTTTCCTCCCTCCCTCACCCCATGTTCATATAGGATCTCTTATTTTAAGGAAGAAAGGAAAGGTCTTTCTCCTGAAGATGCTTTCTTTGATGTATTTAAGTAGCCTAAACAATGAGGATAAAGATTAGATGGCTATCAAGTCTCTCCCTTCTTGATAAGCAACTTTATTTTTAGCTTTATGTAAAGCCTTGTCTACACAAGTTAGATTATTTTAATACTGTTAGGATACTTAAAGTGGCACAATGCCCCCTGTGTGTAGATGCCTTTATACTAGTATAAAGGTATGTAACAGGAAGACTAACACTTCGGTTACTTAAAGTGAAAACCTATGGCAGACAGAGGCCAGGCAGAGAAATAAAGGTCAGCTGCAAAGGAGTAGGCAGTTAGGAAGTACTGTTCCCTAGGCAGAGAGCTGCACACTAAGGAGCCAGCCGAGGGTCCAGTGCCTAGAGCAGGGTTTGGCAACCCCAGCACGTGTGTCATATGAAGGTATTTTGTTTGGTATGTGTGCCTTAGGTTGGGTGGTGGGGGAAGGGTCTGGGACTGTGCTGCCACAACAAGGATTGGGCCCCTCACAGCTCCCTCGCTGTCTGCCTGAAGGCACGTGTGCACCTGCTGCCAGCAACAAGCTGAACTGGGGCTCTGCAGACCTCAGTGCAATGGCTTGCAGCCTCCTTGCCACCTGCCTTGAGCAGCCCAGGCTCTGTGGTGAGTGGCAGGGGTCTGCCCGGAGTCTGGGTCAGCTGTAGCAGGTGGCCAAGAGGCTGCAAGTGCTGCAATGAAGTCTAAGGACCCCTGGTTTGGCTTGTTGCCAGAAGTGGGTGCACCTGCACCTCAGGATGGACAGCAGGGGAGCTGAGGGGCCTGACCTTTGTTGTGTCAGTGCAGGATCCTACAAGAGTAACTGGCTAGGGGGGTTACTTGAACTGAGAACTACAAGCTACCTGGGGAAGGAGCTCTGTACCCCAGGAATCAGATGAAAGACTGGGAGCTGTCTGCAATGAAGACTACAAGTAAGGGATTAAAGTCTCACAGGGTAGGTTAGTTGTATAGCCAATAGGCTTATACCTTGTGTGGTAGCCAGTGTGCTTATGATTTGGTTATAGTTGTAACTAATGGGCCAGTTTTGTGACTAGTAAGGGGAGGTAGAGGTCTCAGTGGTGCCAGTGGCATGTGATGATTTTGGAGAGCCCTACCACTGGTCAGGGCTGAAGACATGGAATAAGTTACTGCCAGGGAAGTAAGCCTAAAGGAGTGACAGAAAGAGACTGGAGCACAGTGCCTGAAAGGGCAAAACCACAGCCTGAGTAGGGTGAAAACCAGGGGCCCATCAACCAGGGGGCAGAACCACAGCCAGAGAGGGGTGCGAACTGGGGCCAGGGGCCTGTAGCCTGAATGGGATGAGAACAAGCAGACCTAGGGATCCCACAGCCCAAGGGGTGAAAACTAGGATTTGGGGCCCATAGCCCAGGAGGGGCGGAAGTGGAAAAAGAAATAGCAGCCTGAGCCCCAGGTGGGGCAGAGATTGAGAGAAGGCAAGGAGGCCTGAATGGATTGGAGCAGAGATTGGGGGCTGAATGCCCACTGATGAGTGAGTGATGATACCCGAGAGCCGCTGGAAATGGCTGTAGGGGAGGCCAGAGGTCATAAATAGTCCGTAAGGCATCTGGTGTTCTGAGGGGGAAGGAGGGCCCATCTGGCATAAGGATAGATTGGGATTTGAGAGGGATCCAGTGGCCAGAAGATGGGTCAAGCTTCACTCTAAGATGCTTGGACAGCCTCCCTTTCCAAATTCCTTAGGAATACCAAGGTGTGGCAAGAAAGAGCAAAGGAAGGGTAGCTTAGAGGCAGGGCTAGGCAAAAGCTGTTTGAATAGGGGCATCAGAGCCATCTCTGGGACCTGGTCCTATCACAAGGTATATATACATGTGTAGCTTATTCCTGAGGGGAGAAACAGATAAACTGGCACAGGTGTCTATCAGTATGAATGTATCTCTCTGGGGATTATATCAATTAAGCTGTATTTTTTGAGAGAGAAATGCACACACAAATCCCCCACATCATAACTGACATGCTTTAAAAAAAAAGCTGCACATAGACCACAACACAGGGGTGGGCAAAATATGGTCTGCAGGCCAGATCTGGGCTGCCAACTGGTTGGATCTGGCCTGTGGGTGGGCACCTGCCAATTGATAGTATCTGGCCCATGGCTGCCCCCATGGTGCTCTGCATGGGGATGAGTCCTGCCTATGCCTACCAATCGGCCCTGGCCAGCATGCACAGCTTCCCAGTGGGGCAGCTGCAGCTGCCCAGATACTGCTCAGCTCCCCTTGCCTCTGGTGGCTCCTTCTCCTCCTTCTCCTCTTCCTCCTCCTGCTGCACTGCTCCCACCTGGAGTGGCACAGCAGGAACAGGAGGAGGAGAAGGAGTTGCTGGAGGTGAGGGGGAGTCAACTTGAGCAGTCGGGGCTGGGGATGGGTGGGAGCATGCAGGGCTTGGCCCCATGCAGAGCATCATGGTGTTAGAAATATTATCGAAAATGCATTATCAATAGTGTTGTTAAAACAACGCAGCTGCTAGCTCTCATCAATAGTGTTGTCAGAACAGCACGGCTGCCAGCTCTCCCTGTCTCCCCGGTGTAAGAAGGAGGGGGTTGGAGGGGAGGACACTAAGGGCTCTTTGTATTAAGGTATCGTTCCCTCTTTGTTTTGCAAATTTACTATCTCTTTGTTACAGTAAAGCTTATACTCCTTAGCGTTCTCATGCAGATAAGAGTAAATTGCCATTTTTTTTGGTTCTGTCCTTGAAGGCAGGAGAGGTTTGAACTTTTGTAAACTGAAGTGCTTTCTGGGCAAGCGCAATTAACTAATACATATAAGCCTATCCGCCCCACATACTTAAGTAGTTAATTATAATACACATGCGATGTATGACGTGACGTCGTTTTATATATGTTTGTATGAACCGGAAATGAGTTGTAAGAGTTCCTGCTTCTGTACACGTGCTCAGGAGAGAGGGGATAAAAGCCTGCTGAGGAATGTTCCCCAGGGGCAGAGGGTTTGATCTTTTGTCTCTCTCTCTGACCCTATTTGCAAATATATACCTTTTGTATCACCAACAATGTGTGCCTGAAGGATCATTAATATTCATTGAGCCTCCAAAGAAACGAACCGAGATTTTTACATCAATGGGAGCAACTGCGGGCTGGATAGTGCGGAGGTGTACCACACCTGCAGCGGCACAGCCAAAGCAAGCTATGTTGCATGTGCTTCCTGTTCCACCCTTCTGTCCCACCATCCCTGGATGGCTCCTGTGACAAAGCATGTGGGTAGCCCTGCCCATACACATGCATATCCCCCCACACCCATTCCAACACCTCTTCCCCACTGCACAATATACAACAGTAAGATTTTATTTTGAGCTGTTATGCAATCATCTCTATATACACTACTTGGAAAAACAATTCAGGATAAAAAATATTTTTTGAAATACAATTAAGATATGTAAAGTAGATAACAACATATAGTAGATTTTTAGTATATGATTTGGTTTGGTTTGTCTATAATTTGTTAAAATGGTATCTTCTAAAAGATTTTATGTGTACGGTCCTTGACAGCTCACCAAAACTTGTTAAGTGGCCCTCCAGGAGAAAAAATTGCCCATCCCTGATTTAACACCTTTTTAAGCTCTAGACCAGGGGTGGGCACTATTTCAGGTGGAAGGCTGCTTACCAAGATTTGGCAATCTGTCAAGGGTCACATGGGTAGCTCGGCCCCCTGGTTGCCATCTTGGATCCAGAAGTCCCACCCCCTAACCTCTGACCTTTGCCCTGGAAGTCCCATCCCTTGCCCCTGGAAGTACTCCTTTAGGGAAGAGGGTTTGCCATCTTAGGGGGGAAAAACAAACAGCCATAATAATATATTTTAATTTGACTTTAATTTGGGGAAAGTGGTGATGGGGAGTGTGGATATGAGCGAGTGTGCTGGGCCCAGAGTGGGGCGGCAGGAGTGTGGGGTGCGGGCTGGCTGGGGTCTATGGAGCTGGGTTGGGCTGCACCAGCAGGGAGAGAGGGGAGCTGACCCAACTCCATAGAGCGCCTGCTGCCCTACTCTGGGCCCCGCTGGCACAGGCCCCATGCTCCTGTCTGGCTGTCATTGGCTCCTGCGCACCCACTCACTCCGAGTTCTCCCTCACCCCAGCTCTGCAGTACAGGTGGGGATGAGCGTGTGGAGCACCAACCCCACGCACCCTGCACTCATCTGTTTGGATTGAGTAGTGGCAGTGCAGGACAAACTACTGCTCAGCATGGGAAAAAAATGCCCCCTTGCCTTGCCACCCCAGGCAGTGTTTGCTACAGTGTAGGCTGTAGTGCAGGTCCTTCACTGCCACCTGTGAGGTGCCCAGCATGGCAGCAATGGCTGTGTAAAACAACCATGCTGGGCACCTCACAAGCACAGCTGCAGCAAACATTGCCCAGCAGTGGTGAGGTGAGGGGTGGCCACTTTCCTCCACCCTGAGCAGCAGTTTGTGCCCAGCTGCTGCTGCTCAGCTCTGATGGGTGAGCCTGGAGCCAGCGTGGGGCCCAGGTTCAGCAGCACGGGCCAAACTGTTGCTCAGCGTGGAGAAAAGCGGCCCCTTCCTCTCCCACTACCGGCTCTCCCTGGTGCAGCTGCTCAGAGCCCATGTGGGGCTGCCTGTGCCTGCTCTCTGCTGTCATCCTTCCCTGCGGGACAGCCCAGAGGCAGCATTGATGCAGTGGAGACATGGGACAGCCCTGTGTGGGCTCCAGGTGGCTGCAGCATATGGCATAGGATTTTAATGATGGGGTCTGGTGCCTAGCTGTGGCAGTGTTGCCGGGATTGGTAAAGAAAATGGGAGTGTGGAAAGTAACACAAACAATACCCACCGGAGCCAGAATTCGGAGTTCAGGCATTGAGCTGTTCTGCAGAACAGCCACATAGTATTACTGGTGAGGGTGTCTGTTGTAAACAGGGTGTGCTAGGAGACAATGCAAATCTGGGATTGGGAATTTAATTTTGTGGTCTGGCTAATACATGGGGTGTGTAGAACATAATGCACAGAGTACCCACTAGGACCTGAATGCGGGGTTTGGCCACTGTCGTGTTCTGCTGAATGACCACATAGTTTTACCACTGAGAGAGTCTCCTGAAATTACTGGGGGGCTGTAACAAGACTTTCAGGACTGCGACTGTGCTCCTGGGTGCCTGGCATAGTTCAAGCACCCCAGTTTTCACCACACCCTAGCTGTCAGTAGAGTGAATTTGGAGATGACTAACAGAAACAGGTTTCTTTTATTTAATTAATGAACTTAAAATAGGAGGATTGATCCATCAGCAGAAGATTGATCCGTGTTGAGCTCTATGGCTACAGCTGGTATGCTAAAACATTAATTACACAAAAAACCTCTGAATTAAACTGCAAATTATATGAAAGTACCAGTAAATTGCAGCAGCACCTCATGGGCAAGGTGCCTCAGGACACATGTCAATGCACCAATTTACATATGTGACGTACATATGATGGATTTTTTGGTCCACAAAGAGACAATTTGTCACAATAAAACAAAAATACATCAGAGGAGGTCTAAGTTGGCAAGCTCTGTGACAGTTTGACACAACAAAACCATGTGCATGTGTACATGGTGATGCTATTATGATGATAAATAGCTAAATTTTTCATCATGTTTCATCACATGTACATAGGCAAATCCTCACATGTACAAGTGCTTTAGGACTCTGCTTTGTTGAGCTAGGGCTGTGTTACTCCAGTGTCATTGAATGTTACAGTGGAGATTGGGACCCTGATCTTTTTTAGAGCTGTCAGGGACAGTTAAAGAAAGTTACACCATTGAGATGATAGCAGTCATACTAGCATTATACAACCCTAAGTCAGTGCAGTGAAATATATACAAAGGACGCAGAAAGGATGACTACTAAATGCAAACAACCTATGGAAACTATGTCTCTCGCTGGCTGTAAAAATCCTTCCTTGCCTTCAGCAGCTGATAGTGACTTTTTCTCAGTACCAAATCCGGAGTATAAATGCTTTCAGATTTAGGTTATTTTAACTTTTTTTTTCTGCGCAGAAAAGCTATTGTAACAGTAGGGGGCAACCTTGTTCTGGCTGAATATTCCAATTCTGTTTTAATTAACATATGGAGGGAGGCTCAGAAACATGCTAAAACTCACTACTGGATGCTGTTAGAATCACAGCATTGGAAAGGACCTTGAGGGTCACTTGGTCCAATCTCCTTGTACAAATACAAGATTTGCAACTTTGTACAGCAAACAAAGAAAGTTCCCCCTGAGAGGTTTCTCATATATGAAAGCACCTATGTAGATTACTCCTTTGATGCCAAATTTAAAATAATTTCTTGAAATCTACAGAGGGACTAGATGGGTAAACTATTCATGGCAAACTGTTTGAAAAATGTAATTTTTTTTTTTTGTTTCCATCTTGTATGTAAACACAGTAAAATTCAGACGTATTTGTTTACCTGAAAATGTTTAAACCATTGATATGTGAACATAATATGAGCTATGAAACATTCATGAGCTGCTTGCTGTAACGTGCATTTCACATACACTACAGAAACTTCTGTCTGGTGAAACTGATCACTTACGGCATGTGACATTATTTCTACTTCATGGCTTCATGGTCTCCATAAGCACAAAGAACTTGCATAGGGATTCTGTGGACCAGAAATCACCTGCACCTAGTAGAATCTTTAATGATTTATGGAACCATACAAGTTGACAAACCTTTGTCCAATTACAAGGCAACGCTGAGCAAAACCTGCCTGCTGTCTAAGGCATGGCTGAGAAGCCTGGGCTTTCAGGATCTGTGTCTTCAGGACTTCTTGGCCATGCAGACTGTTGTTGGTTTGGGAACTGAAGGGCTTCTAAGGTCTTAGCACCAGGGAAGCACTGATATGTATCCATCCTGTGGAGTTGGGAGCTGGAAGACATATGTGTAAGAGGTTCCCTGAATATCCATGGCACTATCACATGACCAAGTCTGGCATAACAGGCTTTTGGTCACCCATGATCCCTTTCATTTTTATAAATAAGGACTTGTTTCCAGCATGTCAGCAACAGATCTTAGGGACCATTCCATCCACCTGAGTGCACAGAGCTGGAGGCTCACCCATACAATTGCTCTGGACTCATCTCTAGCACCCAGTTGTAGATCCCCCCCGTCTCTAGCAGGGCTGAAAGCAGGGAGCAGGGACAAGTCTAGAACAGCCTCAGTAGTGAACTTCCAGCTCTGGAGCACATCAGGAGGCTAGTGTGGGTGGGGTGTGTCCAGTCCCACCTTCACTAAGATGCATTGCTGATGTCATGAAGACCAGCTGTAAGGGAGGGGCCAAACTTCTCTTAAGGTAATAGGAAGTTTAAAGTTATGATGTGAAGACCAGATGGTTGTGTGGCCCTAGGCCCCTCCCCTCCCTGGTTTAGTCTTTGGCCTGGTTTCCTTCAGGCCTATCATTTTGTCTGCTGCACGGGGGGGTGGGGATCTAGGTGTATATATGCCCACAGTATCTCTTGGGATTCAGCACAGGCCATCCTTGTTAAGTATCCAAGGACCATTCCTTGCTACCTCTCACTTCTTCCCTGGATGTGTCTTCCTCTTCCTTCATTGACAATCTTTACCCACCACAAAGTTCTTTCTATTGCATTTCTCAGTCTTACCCCTTGACTAGAAAAAGGATGCAATTGCTCCCCTTGCTGCTTTCATTCTGCCTTGACTGCTGTTTCTTACAGCAGCGGTCACCAACTGGCAGCTTAGTTCCAAGTCAGGGAAATAACAAGACTGCTCATTTAAATATATCTGGGCTGCATGGGTATTTATATATGATATCACAGGGTTGTCCAGCTTCAGTGTTGCTATGGGGCTGCAGGTGGTGCCAGCTTGGGGCCCTTGAGCTGCACACTGCTCATAACCAGGGATCCAAGTTTTCTCTGATAAAAAAAAAAATCACAAATTCTCTGGTAAAAACTGCAAAATCTGTGATTAAATTGAAATGCCACTATACTTATCTCCATATCAGTTGAAAAAATGTTTTATTTATATATTTACAATTTTAAAGCAATTTGGAAGCCTACCAGTGCCTCAATCACTATAATAAAATAATTTCTAAATAACTATAAATTTTGGTATTTTATTATGGGTTTTTTATCATGGAAAATCAAAGCTTCTCCTGCCCCCTTGGCTCACAGAATGCAGGTCCAGACCCTTTACTCCTAAACTACAGTCTCCCAGCCCTGCCTGTACCCCTGACTCTTTACCCACAGCCCCCTGGGCCCTGCTGGTGTCCCTCACTCCTCCCAAAGCCCCTTGTCCCCTCTCCTCATTCCCAGCCCACAGTCCCCTGGCCCTGATAGTGCCCCTCACTCATGATGAACCACAGCCCCTTAGCCCCACTGGTGCCCCTCACTCCCCTGTAGAGCCCCCCCCGGCCCTGCTGGTGCCTCTCACTCCCCCGCCCCCACAGCCTCCTTCCCACCAGACCCCAGCTGCCAGGGCTATAGGGCCAGGGACCTGGGTCCACAGCCCCCAGTCGCCTGCAGCAGCACCTCAGCCCCAGTTGCCACCTGTGGGAGGCAGCAGTTGCTGCAGTGTAGCAGATCATGGAGCCCAGCTTCCTATTCCCCATGGGTGGCACAGCCAGATTGGAGCCTGTGGGAGAGCAGGGGAGGGCTGCCTGCTGTGGGCTCGGGGTGGGGCTGGCTCCCCACCACTGTGTACATTCCTGCTGTAGCAGGGGGGACCTGTGCCCCCCAGATCTGTGTGCAGGGTTAGGGGGTGCAGGCTGTCTGCTGCCAGCTCCCCATCTGCTGCTGGTGGGACCTGGCATGGCAGGGCAGAGTGGGGCCATGCAGGGAAGCTCTTTGCTGCTGCAAACTCCACACTGCCCTGGCAACATGCCCCCTTTCCCACCCCACAGCAGTGAGAGGCACAACTCTGCACCATTATCCCCACTGCTTGCAGGTGGGAAGGGGACACCTTGCCAAGGTGATGCAGATCTCTCTGTGGCCAGGAGCTGCCCTGCCATGCCAGGTCTCACCTGTTGTATTGTGTAGGCCCTGGGGAAAGGCAGCAGGGCAGGGAGACCGAGCCTGCAGTGAGCAGCTCGTACCTGCCCCCATGCCATGCACATATCTAGGGGACACTGATCTCTCTGTCCCCCTCAGGAGTGTGCACAACAGAGAGACAGCCTCACCTCCCTGCCTCCCAGATGATCCACCCATAGCTCTGTCCCACTCCTTGCTGCACCACCTCTGGAGGGAGCTTATTCCACAGTCTGGACACCCTGACTGTGAAGAGGTTTTTCCTAATGTTAAGCCTGAGTTGATCTTCCAGGATTTTGTGGCCATTACTCCTAGTTTTCCCCTTGGGTGCCCTGGTGAACAGTTGCTCACCAAGCCCTTGATGTACTCATCTAGTGTAGTGGTAAGCTGCTACCAGGTCCCCTCTCAGCTTCCTTTTCTTCAGCCTGAAGAGCCCCAGATCCTTCAGCCTTTCCTCGTATGGCTTGCCTTTTAAGACTGATCACACGGTGGCTCTTCTTTGGACTCTCTCAAGCTTGTCCATGTCCTTGTTAAAGTGTGGTGCGAAGAACTGGACACAGTGCTCCAGCTGCGGTCTCACCAGTGCTGAGTAGAGTGGAAGAATCACTTCCTTGGTTTTGCTGGAGATGCATCGAATAACGCCTGCCAGAGTATTATTTGCCCTACTGGCTACAGCATCACACTGCCGGCTCATATTCATATGGTGGTCTATTATTCCCCCCAGGTCCCTTTCATTCATGGTGCTAGTCTGTTTGGTGCCGCCAAGCCTGTAGGTATGTTGGGGGTTGCTCATCCTGAGGTGGAGCTCTTTACATTTCTCAACATTGAACTTCATCAGATTCTGATCTGCTCAACTTGCTAGTCTGTCTAGGTCCATCTGTATCTGTAGCCTATCTTCAAGTGTGACCATGCTTCCCCATAACTTGGTGTCATCTGTGAACTTGGCCAGTGAGCGCTTCACCCCCACTTCCACATCATTAATAAAGATGTTGAAAAGTACTGGGCAAAGCATCAACCCTGTGGGACACTGCTGCCCACTTCTCACCAGGATGATGTAGATCCATTCACTATGACTCTCTGGGTCCTATCCTGCAGCCAGTTTCTCACCCACCTGACTGTCTCTGAGTTAAGCCCACAATCCTCCAATTTTCTTGCAAGGACATCATGGGATACTAGATCAAAGGCCTTTTGGAAGTCCAGGTATACAATGTCAACCTGCTCTCTCATGTCCAGGCGGCGAGTTACCTGGTCATAGAGGGAGATGAGTTTGGTAAGGCAAGACCTGCCTGCAACGAAGCCATGCTGGCTGTCATTCAGAATCTTACCTTCTGTAAGCTTATCCTTGACTAACTTTTCTAGGATTTTCCCAAGGATGGAAGTTAGGCTGATTGACCTATAGTTACCCAGGTCCTCCCACCTGTCCTTCTTGTGGATCGACACAACACTAGCCATCTTGCAGTCCTCAGGGACTTCTCCAGAGCACCATGAGTTGTGGAAGAGTTTTGACAGGGGTTCTGCAATGAATTTGGCCAGCTCCTTCAGCACTCTGGGATGAAGATCATCCAGTCCCACTAACTTGTATATGTCTAATTTTTTTAATTGGTCATACACCAATTCTATGACAATAGTAGGAAGGTGATTATTCCTACCATGCTCATCCTGTATTTTACCTGGCATTGTCTTCCCCTTGGTTCAGTGAAAGACTGAGGTGAAGTAGTCATTTAGGAGTTCAGCTTTCTCCTCAGTGCCAGTAACCAGCTCTCCTGAGTTGTTGAGCAATGGCCCCACAGTCTCATTCATTTTTCTCCTGTTCCCTATGTACCTAAGAAGGACTTCTTGTTGTCCTTGAGTCCCATTGATAATCTAAGTTTGGTCACTGCTTTAGCCTTTCTTATCTGTTCCTTGCAAATGCGGGCCATCGTGGAATAGTCCTCCTTGGGGCCTGCCCTAAGCTTTCATTGTTTATAAACCTCTTTCTTCTTTCTTAAGAGGACTGTGATTTTCCTGTTTAGTCAAGAGGGCTTCTTAGCCCCTCTGGTACCTTTTTTCTCCTCATGGGAATGGATTTCCTTTGTGCTTCAAGGATCATGTCCTTAAGGAACAACCACTCTTCATGCACACCTTTCGCCTTCAGTCCCTGGTCCTGCAGCACTTCCCCTACTAGTGACCTAAGCTTATTGAAATTTGCATTTTTGAAGTCCAAGATTTCAATCCTGCTATCTGATTTGTTTGCCTTTGTTGAACAGTGAACATGATGGCTTCATGGTCACCGTTGCTCAGACTTCTCTCTATGTTTAACTCAGTTACCACACTGTCTCCCTTGGCCACACTAAGTCTAGCAGAGCATTGCCTCTGGTTGGCCCATGCACCTCCTGAGTCAGGAAGTGCTCCTCGACACAGGTCAGGAAGTACTGTGACCAATCCAACTTGGCCAAGTGTTTCTTCCAGGAGATGTCTGGATAATTAAAATCTCCTATGACAACCACGTCATGTCCACATGCGGCCTCAGTCAATTTTTGGGTTAACTCCAGATCGAGTTCCTCCCCCAGGCTTGGTGGTCTGTAGTATACACCTACAGTTAGGTCCTTCTTCTCCCCCCATTCCCCACTCCCCTCCCCTGCAACTTAACCCAGAAGGTTTCGAGCTGTTAATTTTTAGAGTCGATGTCAGTCTCCAAGGACATGTACTACTCTTTCACATAGAGAGCAATGCCTTCACCTTTCTTCCCCACCTGGTCCCTTCCATGCAGGGTGTAGTCCTCTATAGCTATGCTCCAGCCATGTGAGGAGTCCCACCAAGTCTCCATAATCCCTACTAGATCATAATGCCCACTGGAGAGTAGGAGGGGTAGTTCCTCCTGCTTGTTCCCCATGCTCCTGGTGATAGTATATAGGCACATGAGTCCTACTGAGGCCCTCATCTTCCTGTCCTGATAGAGAACTATTCCCTCAGCTCCCACAAGAGTGGCTCTCCTGGTGCCCCTACTATCTACAGGGCTTACGTGTATGTTGGTCCCTGAACATGTCTGAAATTGTGCATCTCTGTCACCCAGCAATCATTCTGTTTGTCTGTCTGTCTGTCTCTTTGCCTCAATCCCATCTCCCCTGCCAGACTTACCTGTGGGAGCTGCTTTCCAGGCTGCCTGGCTGCCGTATACACCCCTGCCTCCCTCCCAGCCCCTTGCTGCAGGCTGGAACTCTGCCAGCCTGCAGACAGCTCTTTGCAAAAGTGCAAAATACATGCATTTCTCCGTTAAAATGAAAAATCCATATTTTGAGGGGTAAAAGGGGAAGTGTGGTTTCTTTTCCATTTTTCCATGAGAAATGGAAAATCCAGATCCCTGCTCATAACACATGCTTTGTGGGGGTGTCCCCTCTCCCTCCCTAGAATACTGTGTGTGCTGCACTGGCTGTGCATGGCTCCTCTATGTGCAAGCTGTACTGGCAGTGCAAAGCCCCCCAGGACCTCCCCTGCCACGTGTGAGTGGGAGAGACAGCTGCCAGGGCCTGCAGGTACCACGTTGACCCCTTATGGCCTGCCAGTTGAACAGCCCTGTACTATCACACACCAGCTGGAATTGGGGCTTTCACCCAGATCTGCAGCACAGAGCCTGGTAACCTAGAGCAGGGGTTGTTAACCAGGGGTACGCATACCCCAGGGGTACTTGGAGGGCCCTAGGTGGGTGGGCAGGGATGCAGCACCGCTGTCTCCCAGGAGCAGGGCTGGGGGCTGGTGAAGGCAGCAGCGCTCCTCTGTGGGTTGCGCAGGCACCAGCTGGCTAGCCAGGGGGAAGCTTTTCATCACCCCGTGTCACCGCTTCCCACTTCCCTGTGCTGCTGCCTCTCTGCTCCTTTTTTTAGTAAGTGTACCCTGGCTCCACATCCAGCCGCATGCTATCCACTCCCCCCAGCCGCCAGAGGTACACTTACTAAAAAAAGGTTGAAAACCTGTGACCTAGAGAATTCTGAATTAGCTGGGGCTGTGTTCCTTGCCTGCTGCTGAGTGGGGAGACTGGGAGACATTTAGCCTGAGAGTCTGGAAAACCATTGGCCCCCAGTCCAGGGCAGCTCTCCATGATAGGCTGGCCTGGAGCTGTAGACTGGGAGTCCCGGCAGCTGTTGACTGAATTGAATTCTTGGCATCTGTGAAACTGAAAGTAATGTTAGTTTTAGTCATGAGGCAGCCAGGGCTTTGTGGAAACACTGTGTATTGATGTTTCATGAGAAATTCCAAAAATGTTGAGCTCATCCTAAATTGGAACAGATACAAATTTCAAAATAATGAATATATAGACCCTGAGTTTCTTTCCACTATAACATGAACTATTTTGGCACTGAAGTTAGATTATTCAGAACTTCCATGATTGGAAGCTGAAATGCAGGTTCAACAAACATTTGATTGGGATGGTTTAGGCAGGAATGATCCTGACCTGAGCAGGGGGTTGGACTAGATGACTTCCTGAGGTCCTCTGCAACTTTTTTTAACCTGATTTTGTGATCCTAAGCCACAAAAAACATCACACGACCCTCGCTTTCCCCAAACATTTTTAAGAGGAAAAATCTAATCCTTTAACTAGTTGCAATAAAGCCCTACCTACATAGCTCTATTCCCCATATCATCAGGAAGACTGCTCAAAGTGAGTTCCAGTTTAAGGGTTGCAGAATTGCACTCAAAGGACATGTCCTGACAAGTGTGCATGTGCAAAAGCATGCGTTTCCTATGGGACAAACAGCAGCAGCACATATTTGTGCCACTGCTATTTGTCCCCAGGCACACCCCTTCACACACACTCTGGCACATTGCAAAGTGACCTGGGTGGGGTAGAGAAGGCTGGGGCAGCAGTGGCACTGAGCCAGCCGCTTGGATCCTGGCTGAAAGCCAGAGTATGGCTCTGGCCAGCCAGGCTCTGGTTTCTGGTGGTGCTTGCTGATGCCACATGCCCTCCATCACTTTTCTTAGCAGCGATTTTTATTTTTTAACACCGGAATCTCATTGGAATGCGTCCAGAAAAAACAAAAAATATTCAAATAATATTGAAGTTAATCTGTATTTTCTTTTATTATTATTTAAATAGATACCCTTGTTCAGCTTTAACTGTGATTATATGCAATTTGTACTCCTCTGGGTATTTCTACACTGCTATGCAGGCCTGCCTGCTCTTCAGCTAACACCTGCACATCAGACACATTGTCTTTGGCAGGCCCTTAGCTCACTTGTCAGAAGCAGTCCAGCTTGCCCCTAGAAGCACTACTGAACTGAAGGCCTGCTCATAGCCTAGCCTTCCTGCTGTATGTTTAGAGCCTGTTCAGAAGCGGCAGACCCCAAACACAGGAAATCCAGCAGTAGTAATCTCACAACTTTCTGTTCCTGACCTCCAGCCTTTATGTACTTCACTTTCTGTCTCTACTGCTTCTAATTAGAGCCAAGCACAGAAGGAGAGACAAGAAATGAGCAGAGATGTTCTTACAAGGAACTGGAAGTGTTCACTCTCTTGAGCAGAGCAGTCTAAAAATCTGTCTGCCCACTCTTTGTCTCTACTCCTGTATTTGGTATGTGGCTTTGGCAGGCTGGTAGATGAGAAGGGGCAGTTCATGTAGCTTGAGCTGGTGAGGAGTAACCTTGATCATTGTCCCCAGATAGTAGTACAGATGTGCTCTCTGATGCTTAGTGTGCAGAATGGCAAGCAAATTGAGAGGAGGACTGAATTTAACCTTCTAAATTGCTTAGGTGGAATTACAAAATGTACCGGATAATGATAAGAGACTTTGGATTCGGAGAACTTCAGCAACATTTCAGCTTTCTTGTGAAATGTTTGTAACTTGCAAAGAAAGTAAAGTGAGGTTTAAAATACCTTTAGTACTAGGATGGTAGCAACTATTCTGAGGCAAGTAATTACATACAGTTCTCATTTTCAGAGTAAGTTTATACTGATCACTTAAGTCACATGATATTGCTCACTTCTCTCCTACTATATATACACACTACTATAGTTATACTAACTAACTTCAGTTCACAGGTTTAGCATTTTACCTGTTTTACCAGTCTAATAAGCTGCAGTGAAATTATTTTTGCCTTGTATTTCTAGTGGAGACCCTAACTATGGTACTCAGGGCAGGGTTACTATCACCTTGGGGAAGGATGCAGGAAAACATTTTCATAGCTTATAGACTCATAGAGAAGTAGGGCTGGAAGGGCATCCAGAAGTCATCTCCTACAACCCCCTACCTATGGCAAGCTTCTCTGTTTTCAAACCATCCTATATAATCCATAATTTAAAAGCTATGTAAGACTACCATCAACCCTGATACAACAGACATTAGACCTTAACTTGCCACAGGTAAAGCAGGGGAACCACAGTAGCCAACGTCCTGCTTGTATAAAAGCTTGTCAATATTCTCAAGAAACTCTGGGTAGAGGGGCATGCCCCCTACTACAGAGGAAGGCAAAAACCTCCACAGTTCATACTAATCTGACCATGGGATAAAATTATTTCCTGATCCCAAACATGATGATCAGTCTGACCCTGCATGTCGGGGTGGGGGAGGCCTTGAGCCAGGAAGCTCTGGCTTTGGTCCCAGCAGGAGCATTGGCACATCCCAGTCAAAATCCCCAGCCTTGGCTGTAGCCACCAGCCAATGCTTGAGGCAGATTTAAAAACACACTGACATATAGCAGAAACAGGGATAGGGGTAGCGGGTGGGGGCAACTAGCAAAGCCCAGAAGCAAGGGAAATACCCATAGTAGAACACAGGCATAGCTATATGACAGGAGGCTTGACGTTTACCTAGCTGGGGTCATTTGAGCCCAGTTTTCTCTCCTGCCCAAGGCAGGGAGGCGGGCTAGAAGATCTACAAGATCCCTTCTGACTCTACATCTATGAATCTATACCTAGATCATCCCCCACCAATGGCTATCCAGCCTCTTCTTGAACACATCCACCTCTCTTTAATTTATGTTCTTCAGACCTCCAAACTAATGGGCCCTACAACAGCCTTCCACAGTTGCTTCATTTTATACATATGAATAGTTCGGTTGACTTCAATGAGGCTGCTCATGTGCATGTCATTAAGCACGTTTTTGATGAACAGGAGTCATTTTCTAGCCAACCATTGTACCTTCACAATCCCCAGCTAAAGCTGTACAGGTGTTATGGCTCACGTGTGTGAATGTAATTAGAATCACAAAATCATAGAAACGTAGGGCTGGAAGGAATCTCAGAAGATCATCTAGTCCAAGACTTTGCTCAAGGTAGGATCTTCCCTGTCTAAACCATTCTAGATAAGTGTTTGCTTAATCCAGTGATCCTCAACTAGGCTGCTGTGGCAATCTGGGTTACCATGAGATCATTTTAAGGGTGTAGTAGGGTGCCATGCAACATTAGCATTGTCAGGTATGCAAACACCTACCCATGAGTCACAAGGTAAAGCCAGAAATTTCAAAAAGGAATCCACCGCATTAAAAACAGTTAAAACCAGGTTAGCATTTCTGAGTTCTTTGTAACAGAAGAATTGCTCTATTATTTTTCTGTAGCAAAAAAGTGAAAGCTTGAATTTTCCAAGGAGTGACTTAACTCTAGCAAGGCATGTCTTAGTCTAATGAGGAATGCAGTGAACTTAAAAAGGTTGAAAACCACTGGCCTAATTTACTCTTAAAATCTTCAAGAACTACCCTTATGCACATCTACCAGGTACTCACCTGGAACATTAACCTGTCACAAGTAAAGCATGGAGATGAGAGCACAGCCAAGGGCAGGAAATAATTTGTTAAAATATGCTGAGAAGAGAACCATGTCTCCTACTACTCACCACACCCTGCAAGAGACCATGCCCCTATGACTGTATGGTAAAATTTGTCTTTGATCCTAGCTGTGGCTATCAGCCTGACACTAAGAAGAGTAGCAAGTCCCTCTAGCCATGAACCTCTGGGTTTCTAAGTCCCACCTGGAGCATCAACAGACGCCAGCCAAAATCCCAAGCCTTGCCCAACAACAAATGCTTCTGAGAAAAGAGAACAAGCCCTTGACACTCAAGGCATCATCTGTGCCTGCAGCTGTTTGTACCTGTGAACTATAATTGCAGGGGTGGGGAAAGATCCTCAGTGAGTCTTCAACTCTCCTCTTTTTGAATCTGACATTGTCCTAAAAATGAGTGAAAGGAATGACTATATCCCTTGATCAGGGGAAGGAGCAACACAGCTTATAAATAACACCTTTCTGCAGAAAACATGGCTGGGGAAAATAAATCATTCTATCCTTGGAACAAAAAAGGAGTAAAAAAACAAACAAACCAAGCGCCCCACCGAAATTCCCTGCCAAGACTAGTCAGTGCTTTATGTCTGTCAAAATTTCTACACTCCAATGTTTTTTTTTTCTTTTCATTTCTTTTTTTTGCAAAGGCTGCATGTTGTATGTTGGGGCTGATAACCGTGTGACTGGAGTTTTCCATTTCTGGGTGGCGAGGTAACTTTAAACAACCGAAGTCCATGTCAGTGGGGTTGTTTTTGTTACACGGAGGTACAATAACTCTACATTTTCGAAACAAAAAATCAGTTCAAAGTTCCATTGATAATACCATGGAAACTGATAAAAATACGTCTTATCACTAAAATAGCAAAGGTTGCTAGATATGGGCTTCCACACTTGTTCTAGGACTATATGGCAACTAGAGATCCCTTCAGAGAAATATGTGTTCTCCTAATACTAACCAAAGGAAATTCCAGTCCAAAACCACCATAAAAGTTCTGCTTTAAACTAGACACTATGCCAGACTTTTTCTTTTTTTTCCTGTTTGTTCCTGACTTAGCAGTTCCACTAAAAATGGGACCATATATCCACTATGGCTCAAGTTTCTACTCAGAATCCAGTGCTCAGGAAATGAACCTGATGCAGTACTGCATTACACTGGCATGAAATCTAAGTAAGTCTTTGGATTGTTGCTTGAATAAATATAAGGTAAAAAGCAATCAGTAGGGTAGGAAATGCAGAGGACATTGATCCTGTAGTAATGAGAATACTGGTGCAGGTTTGTAACTTATGTCTGGTGGGTGGAGCAAGGCCTAGGAAAAAAGCGGTAGTGTAATGGGGGAGAGGGGGTGAGGCACCAATCCCAGGTACCAACTTAGAGGGGACTCACGAGCCCCAAAAATTTGGCAGCAGGGGAGAGGTGTCAACAATTGCTATGCCTCTACTGCTGTATTTCTGGACCCATGGGAGCCTCTGGGTCAGACAGTATGCTAAATTTGTGCTCTGGATGCAGTAACGGCTCTTGGGGAGAGGACTATCCAACTGGTGTTTACTGTGTCTATGGGCTCCCTTCACTCTCACTGGCACTGGAAGCTATAACAATCTTGAGCTCCCTCTGTGTAGCAGGCAAACACCAACAGTCAGGCCTAACTAACTGTTTAACTGTGCTGTGAAGCAATGATTAGAACATTTTAAGGTCTTCACCCTTACCTATCTAGCTGTCAACATCCAAACAGATGAGAACTAGGGGCACACCCCAATAGACAGCTTCAGTGAACCACAAAGGGCCACTTCCATAAAGGTACTTGACGCCTATTTGAAACCAATGGGAGTCATGTGCCTAAACAGCTTTGCCTCTTTGAGGCTAAAGCACCCTACACACTACTTTTTGTCTCTGTAGTGGAAAGGCATTGGCAATGCCCTTATTCTCCTGCTTTACCTGTAGCAAATGATGGTGTTCTTGATATTTTGGGACAATGTCCCCAGGGAACCAAACATCCATGCTCCTGTTCACGTGGCCCATAAGTCCAAAAATTTGGCAGCAGAGGAACAGTGGTAGCAATTTCTGCTCCTCTACTGCCATATTTCTGGCCAGATAGTATGCTAAATTAATTCCCAGGGCCCAATTCAGGCATACCGAGGCTACCTGGTGGTGGTATGGGACCTGATCCTGCAGTGTAGTGGATTCTGAGTGGAATCATCATGGGATCCAAGGAGGCAGCAGGGGGCCAAGGGAGGCAGCACTCAGACTCAATCCAATGGCACAGGCCCCAGGGAAGCAGCACGGAGCCCCAGTCTGGTGGCATGGGGCCCAGTCCCATGATATGGGGTCACAATCTGGCAGCATGGTGCCCTGATCAGGGGTATAAAGCTGAGCAAAACAGCTCAGGGCTGATTCTGGTGCATAGGATCTGATCTGGCCCAAAGACCAGCCTTGCACCACTTTTCTGGCCTGTAGCACCAAAAAGTTGAGCACCACTGAGCTAGTCCAATCCAGAAGTGTCAGCTGCAGTAGCAGTGGGGTGAGCTATGGTGTGCGAAGGTTAACTCAGCTATTTCTCATCCCCTGCTACTAACTCGCATGCCCACTGCGACTCTGTCACTGGGAAATCAGCAGCAGGCCCCACCCCTCTACCAGCCATGCAAGCTAGATGAAGTGGCTCTACAGGCCTCTTTCAGCCTGCAGATCATATCTTTGACACCCCTGGTCTAAACTATTCTTAAAACTGCACAGACAACCTTCTCAAACAACTACCAGGAACAAGTAGCTGCAGTGCATCTTGTGCCACTGTTACTTGTTCCCTGGGAACACCTATACTATGTGCACTTTGGCACATGGCAAGTTGCCCTGGATGAGGTGGGACGGGCTGGGGTCAGCAGTTGGGCTAGCCCCAGCAGCCTTACCTGGTGTCCTGAAAGCCTCCCGGGGCTGCAGCAGTGGTGATTCTGCTTTGCGGAGCCTGGCCAGCAGCTGCAGCGTGGCTCCAGCTGGCCCAGCTTTGCTTATGAGTGGTACACGCTCCCAGTGTGCGGTGTACATATGGGCAGTACTTCCTTGCAGTGCAGAGAACATCTGAATGTGCGGTATGTGGCACTGCAGGCGTGTTTGTGGTGCCGCATACTGCATGGCTGCACTAGTCTGGATGCAGCCAGGGGGACTGTTGTAGGACAGATGGCATAGCTCCTGCCCATGCTGGTCTGACCAGGCTGCAGCCCCATGCCTGCTTTGGGCACACAAATCTGAAGAGTCATGTGCTCTCCCTGATGTGTTGCCTGTGCCCCCTCTGCCCCCCTGACACATTGCCTATGCCCCTCCACCCTATAGACTTACCTGTGGAGAGCTGCAGAAGCTGCTTTCCTTGCTGCCTGGCTGCCTCATGCATGTGTGCATGTGTACATGAACAGGGCAGTCTCTGCCTGGTCACGCTCCTCCTGTTCCCTCCAGGCCCAAGCAGCCCCTTGCAGGTTGAAACTCTGCCAGCCTGCAAGGGGAAACCCACATTTTACCATGTTTTTCTCCTTTAAAGAAGAAAATCAGCGTTTTTTCACGGCAAATGGAAAACCCAAGTCCATTTATTAGTACGCACAGCATTAACATATAGTGAAGCACAAGCAGCATCTATTTTTTTCAAAAATGTATGCAAACTATGATCCATTTAAAAAGTTTGCAACCCTTTCATATATTCTTGTGACTGACTTTAGGGTCATGACCCATAGGTTGAGAAATGCTGTCCTAGCAGACTATTTCTATCTCATAAATCTAACTGCAAAAAGATTTTTTCTGAAGTGAAGCCTAAATGTTTCTTTAATTTATTTTATCCCATTACGTCTGCTTACACTAACCCAAATAATTCTTCTGCTTTCTGGGTGCTGGTGTCTTTCAAATGCTTTAGGTGCCTTTCACACTTTATTTAACAACAACAAGAACAACAACAACAACAAGGTAATAAGAAGCTATTTTAAATATATTTCAATCATTTCATCTTTTACATGTAACTCAATTCATCCATCCTCTTACCTCTTAATAATTTTAGGACCAAATACTTTGTTTGCATATGGCACAGGTCCACTGAATTCAATAGCAAAACTCCCCTACTGTCATTGCCCAATTATACAATGAGAGAATTTGCCCCTCTGTTTCCAGAGCTGAATCAAAAGCATATCAATTGATATAACAAAGGTGATAGAATTAGTGGGCCAAGAGGTGATAGGTGAAAGGTGATAGAATTGTGTACTCAGAGATGCATACACAACTCCCATGAAGTTCAGTGGGGCTGTGTGAGCCTACATCTTGAGACCACCATTTGGCTTAATGCTCCTGTTATTTTTTCATATGGAGGAAAACTCAGCCTTGTTCAGACTGTACAAATTAGCCATACTAAGGATGCTTACACAAGTTACATTTTTTGTACAATTGTATCCCTGAAAATGGTTTACAGCTGTGATGTAACACATGTGCACAGATGCAAAGCGTTTTTTAAATGACTGATCATACAAAAAATTAACCTTCATCAAATCAGGTATTAGATTAAGGTGCTCTTAAGCAGAGCACCTTAAGAAACTTGTGTTGCCTCAAGGGTTAAATTTTCATGGTGGGGTTGTCAGTTGGGAAGGGAAAGGGAAGAGAACAGCACTGAGCTGTGGGCTGGGTTGGTGGCCCTGAGCAGGAGTGGGGTGGGGGGACGGGGACAGAGCCCCCTTCTCTCATTGGCCACCCCTACACCTGCTGGCATACTGGGAGGAGCTGGGCCAGGCCTGCAAGGCGAGGGAGCCCCCTCACCTTGCAGGCCTGGCTTGGCTTACCCACAGCCTAGCAGTGTTGGCTGGGTGGATTGGGGGGGGGCATGATGTGAGGAGGCTCTGTTCCCCCTACCCTCCAGTTCAGGCTGGACAAAGCCCAGCCAGCAGTTCCACGCTGCTCCCTTCTCCCTGGACATCTGTAGGCACCCTAAAAGCATGTCTGCATCACTTCCTCAACCTTGCTGGGGGTGCTTATCCCATCTACTGGCTCTCACTCATATATACCAACCCTGGCAATAAGACAGTGAAGCTTCTCCAGGAATGCCCCTGCAGCTGCTCTCAAGACTCCTGTCTTTAATCTGCCTGAAAGCAGCAGTGAGAGGGTGTCCTCAGAATGGATTATCCACCTTGTTTCTTGATATACATGAGGAGGAGAAGGGGCGGGGGGACATGCTCAAGAGCAACTCCCTGGGACTGCTGGGGATGTGATCAGGGTTCAAATTACACTCCGACTCTTGGGGGGCCTGCGGTGGTGGCAGCCAGAAGGAGCCATCACTGCCTGAGCTGTTTAGAAGGGCATGGGGTAGGCTGGGGGCTCTTATCCCTCAGTCCCCTCGAGCCTCCCTCTCCCTCCACCCTGTATTTTGAACCTTGGCCATGATGTAGATGTGTCTAAAAAACAGGCACTTGTCCCTGTGGATCAAAGTTGAGTGCTACTGTTATAATTCATTGGCTAGGAGAATCTGAGGTTTTTTTTGGATAGAGATCAGGGTTAGGTAGTTAAAAAGATATTTGTGTCCTTACTGGTTTCCAAACAGTAATATTTCTTTTTTCTTGAACTGCTTTCATGCCTGAGGGTTACATATGACTTTGGAAGTGCAGTTTTCAAAAGCACTGGTACTGTCCTAACTTTTCCACCCAATAGAAATGTTACCATTTACTTAGACTAGAGCAGGGTCAGTCCAGGGATGAGCATGTCTGAAAATGGCTTCACTGATAGTTTTAGCTAAGTAACCAAACTGTGTCAGTAAAACTGGTCAGAAATCTTCTGATGACACAGTTTCTTTGGGAAATGCCAATGTATTGAATCCAGAATAACGTTTTACCCAAGGCTTCCATAGTTCAGTCAGTTCAGGGATCCTGTTGAACCATGTCTGGATTTCTGAATATTCTGTGGAAGGCAAGGTCAGGGTCAAGGTCAGGCATCAGATGGGCTGCTCCAGGATTTTAGATTGTCATACTTTTAGAGTCTGTGACTCTGGGATAACTAGCCATGCCAAAGCTATCAGGATCACTGCCATGAAGCAAAGAATTGGAATGACTTGGCTTTAGTTGGCACTTAGGGCTCCTGTACATACCACAGGTTTTAATCCTCATTAAATTAAATAGGTCTATAAAATTTAAATTTGTTTATTTTGGAGTGTCGTATCTGTGTTTACACTCAGTAGGTTTTCAAATGAATTAAGCTGGGTCCCTGGCCAGTGCTGCAGGACAGCAGGATGATCCAGTGCTGCCCCCCTGCTCCCCACCCACCCCATGCCCATGCCCTGCCACGCAGCTGTGGAAGCAGGGAGCAGGCACACAAGAAAAGAAAAAGTGGAAGCAATTCGAAAGAGGTAAACTACAAAAAAGTCACAGTGCCATCTGATGGACAAAGGGCTCATTACACATCTTTGAGTGCCTTTGCATTTGCACGCAACAAATCCATGGATGTGATGCTTTAATTCCTGGTGAGCCAAACTAAACTACGTCCAAGGAGTTTTAGTTTAATGTACAAGAAAGACTTTTAAAGCATTGGGAAATGCCACTTATGCAAACAGAGATGCAGTTGCAGCGCATGAAAGGGTAAAAAACATGGCATGTACATAAACCCTTAGATCTTAGCTCTGGAGCCTAGAAGCCCCGTCAGGGCTCTTAGACCCTCTAGACTCCCTGCCATGGAGTCTAGACTCAGACTCTAGTATGGGCTTCCAGAGTCCACAGCTCCAAGGCAGCTCCACCACAAAGATTTCCTCATGCCAGGGACCTGATGCTTGTCTGCAGTTTCAAGACAGGCCCAGTTTTTCAGGACTGGCCCACACCCTGCCATAAAACCATGAGCTGAGACAAGCTCTAACTGGACCTTGGCTCCCTATGTTCTGGCAAATCAATTTTCTTGTTCAGTGCCCCTGAATAACTATTATGTTTTAAGTATCCCTTTAGCATGATTATCTGGCACCTGCTTCCTATTTCTTAAATAAGGAAATCACATGGTCTGTAATACCTTGTTAAGTTTAGTTAGATCTATTTGCTAAATACAGAGAGAGTTTTTCTAGGAGCCACCATTTTGACATGTTTCTGACATTTTCTGATTCTCAACAACTGCATAGTATCCTTTATGTGAAAACTTGGCTCCTTAAAGGGCATCTAGAATCAGTAGTCACTTAGCCAGAGTTTTCAAACCCTAGTCTGATATCATAGGCTGCATTCCTTATATAGTGGGCTGCTTTTGAGTACATGAACTCTAATACAAGGATAGTATGTTCTACATTTTAGTGGGTCCTACACTGATATTTAAATTGAACACAAATGATGAAACAAGGCCCCCAGACCCGAAAAAACCCCTCCAAACCCTGGATCTTAGTGCTGCAAATGACCAAAGGATCATTATACTTTGGTCACATCACTTGGAGGCAAATGGACTTTTCAAGGGAAGGCTTGACCTAAGAACTGTTCAGAGATAACTTAATGAACGTTATCTGTTTGAATGCTATTTGAAGAGATTTCATTTGTTTAAAATCAATTGATTTTGAGACTGAAAAGTACACATGAAGTTTAACTAACTGGACTTTGCTTCAGAGACCAGAACAAAAATGTTGAAATAGTCTAATGTTTGTTGGGCCTATCTGTGGTGCGTTTACTTCCTGTGTAATTGTATAACTATTACTTACAAAAAGCTTCATTTGGGGGTTCATGAGAGTGAGTTCTCTTGGCTCATTATCAGAGAGGTAGCAAGTGAATATTGTACATTTTCAGAATTTCAGTAAATAAATGGCATTTACAATTACAGAAAACAGTGCCTCCACAAATCACTAGGTGTGAAAGGCCACATGTTTTAGGATGGAGCTGGCTGCAGATGATGTGCTCCGCACGCCAGTGCCCTGGGTTGTATGACTGTGGCTCCACCATCTTTCTGCATGTCCTGATTCCCCTGTAGCATACTGTGCTCTCAGGGATGCCCAGAGCTAGTGGTTAAACTGTAACTGTGAAATACCTTTGTTTACATCCTTCCACATTGTATTCTCCCATCCCAATACTGTGTGTTTGTATAAGGTCCTATCATAATCTGGCTCTATAGGTGAAATACATCCCAGTGAGGAGAATCCACACATGGTTCTATGAACTATTTAAGCCCTGCACAAGGCAGTAATTCTGCTAAACTCTCCCCAGGTATGGAAGATCCCCTGACAGTGGGAGAAGTTTCCCAGGGGCCGAAGGTTTTGGAAGGGAGGGGGAGGGGGTGCTACAACGAATAGAACCCCCTATGCTGCTGGTTTCATTCATGTTTTACAATGAATAGCCTCCTAGCAGGAGATGCTAGTAGTACAGTTATGAGAATCTAACATGCAGGAAGTGCTTCCTGAGATGCAAAGGAATAAGGCCTAAATGCCCCACTGTCTTGATTCTCTGTTGTGTTTCAACACCGAATGTGTGTCAGAAGTAAGTCAGCTCATGCTGATATACGAAACAACCCACAAATCCAAAATCCAAAAATAAAACAATCACAAAGTTATAACAGCTTTCCAGATTCCTGCTCCCAAGCAGATAGACATGAAATAGAACAGATTTAGCACCTGAACAGTTTTTATATCATAATGGAAAAAACTACAATTTTTTTTATGGATCCAGGTAAAAGGATAACAAAATAAAAGCAGCCACATTATTAGGGTGCAATGGGCAAAGGCTGCCAGGGTACAGCAACTGGATCTGTAAACTTCTGGGAGCCTGGGAGGACCCAGGTAAAATCCCAGAAATACTCAGATATTGTTCACTTTCAGCCCTCAAAAATGCCATCCACAAAGACTATCTTTTCAACAACGGTAGTCAACAGTTTGGAGAAACAATAGATCTATTTACTGCCAAATGAAGCAAATTGGCTGCCTCATGCAATTATCACATTTTATGAGTTAATTTATGATGAACTAGAAGGGATGAACTATGTAGCTCAAATGAGAAGGTGCAGGGAACTTACAACAATTCTGCCACAGGCTATGTAGGTGAAAGGTCCTTCCAAAGTTAATATGGCTGAAGTACACCAGTTTCTGTAGTCAATGCCACACAAGGTAGCTAACAGTACACCTGGCCGCCTTTGACTCCCCAGCCCAAATGACTTGGTACCCACTTACAATTGTGTCGAGTTAGGGTGGGCTTTGGAATCCATTTAGGACAGGGCTTGAACTCAAGTCTCTGGCTACATAGAGAGACACCATACCTGCTCTGCCATCAAAAGCTATGGGAGTGCAAAAAATGAGTGAACAAACTCACATCCAAATGAAGAACATAAGTGAAGCAAACACAAAGAGAATGCATAAAGCAGTACATAGAAAACATGAAAGTACAAGGAGAAATATGCACATATACAAACAAAGAGATAAAACAGAATGCTAATATTATGGGGAAATATATGATATAGGAGCTATCATACATAAGAGGCCATAAGCAGCAGTTGTGACAACAATGTGCAGGCAAGAACTGCATCAAACATAAGAATCTAGTGGTGACTCAGAGGATTAGATTTTGCACATGTATTCAGATTCAGATCTGGCCACTATCACCATGCCTGAGTAATCTTGAGGCTGGACTACTGCAATGTACTTTACATAGGATTGCCTTTGAAATTCAGAGGCTGCAGCCAGTGCAGAACACAGTGGCCTGACATAATTCTAGTGCTCCAGAGTCTGCATTGGCTCCTAATAGCAGTCGGAGTATAATGCAAGGAGCTGGTTTTGATCTATAAGTCTCTAAATGATCTGCACTCATATGTATTGAAGGGACTGCCTTCTCTCTTACACCCTGTCAGGATCCCTAAGGTCAGCCAAAAGCAACCTCCTGCAAATACTATCAGCATGTCAAGTATTCTGGGCAAAAATGTGTGGGTGGTAGTTTTTGGTCATTGCTCTCTAGCTCTGGAAATCCCTCCCTCTTGAGGCCTGCCAGAGCCTGAGCCTTGACATCTTTTGGAAGCACTGTACTAACTTTATATTTGGACAGCTGCTTAGCAAAGTAATCTAGCCTGGGATATTAGTTATGGAGGTTCTGTTTTATGTTATGGTCTAGTTTCCATTTTAAGTTGGGTTTTTTTGTGTGTTTTCGCCTTGCTCATTCCCTTGTACTCTAAGTTATTCTGTCCTCTTTCTGTAAGCTGCCTTGTATTTTGTTGGGCAGGATGATATACAAATGAAATCAAATAAATTGATAAAATAAATTATATTAACAGAAGGCAAACCAGACAAACTGAATCTTGGGTAGTGGATCTTGTTAGTATGCAAAGATAAAGCAGCAGCACACACAAAGGAAACTAAAGCCAAATATGCGGAGCGGCATCAGTGAATGGCCTAACCTTTAAAGGCTACCTCAGGACTATGTAAGAAAGGAAACCAAAATCACAGCTGAGCACAGTCAGGTGACATTAATACAATGGTGCTAGCACTATACCACTTATAAGAAGAACACCAAGGAAAAGTAGCGGACTGACGCTTCAGGTCATAGGATTATAAGAAAGTTGGGGTGGAAGGCACCTCACAAGATCACCTAGTTCTGGTGCCTGCTAAAGGCAGGACCATTTCTGTCTAAAGCATTCCAGCCAAGTATCTGTCTAATCTGTTTTTGAAAAATTCCAAGGATGGAGATTTCACAATTTCTCTAGGTAGCCTGTTACAATTCTTGACTACCTTCATAGTTAGAAAGTTCCTCCTAATCTTCAACCTAAATTTTTCCAGCTGAAGCTTGAAGCCAGTGTTTCTAGTCCTGTCCCCTATCATTACAGACCATTTCCATCCTCTCTGTCAGTGCCCTTCATGTTATCAAATCCCCCTTCACTCTTCTCTTCTCAAGACCAAATAATCCTAGTTCTTTCAGCCTTTCCTCCTAAGTCTTGCCTCCCAGGCTACTAATCATTTTTATTACTCTGCACTTGACCCTTTCCAAACTGTCCACATCCTTCTTGCAGTGTGGTGCCCGAAACAAGAGAGTACTCCAGATGAGGCCCCATTATGGCTGAATGGAGTAGAAGAATCACTTCCTTTGAATTGCAAGTGACTCTGCTGTTAAAATGACCCAGAATGGATAGTATGAACAATACAGAAGCCTTCTCTTAGAGTTTACAAGTGAATTCATGAACCAAGAGATAAGACTTGGACAAACAGTTCATACAATTAACATACAATCAATCAACAATCATATCCAAACCAAACAATACAGGTTTTCCTTGCTTTATGCAGGTTCGATATGTAAGAAATTGCTCTGATGTGTTGACCCTTTTTATACTAAAAAATCGTTATATGCAAGGTAAATTCACTTCTACATGATTGGTGTGGTGGAATCCTGCAGTCAGCTGCTTTGTGCAGTGCATTGTGGGAGTGACATGCACCATGAGTGACCCATGCCCTTGGTGGCTGGGGGGGCATGGCTGCACTGGTGGCAGCAGTAAGTGCAGAGCTCCTGCAGATGCCACTGGCGCTGTCGGCGGTGGGGCAGTGGGTGGTTGCTGCAGTATCGGGAGTGGCCAGTGGTGATCGTGGATGATGTGCAGACACCACCAGCAGTGCTGGTGGTAGGGTGTCAAGCAGTGACCGCTCGCAGGCAGCGCCGACAGTGTCAACAGTACCTTTTTGTAGGGGATGCACCACCACATTCAGGGGGTGCATGTGCATACGTGTGCACCCCCTATGTGTTGCCCCGACACATACCAAAATATAGTCTCCTGTATGGCTCTCTGCTCCTCACTCATCTGCGAACGTGTTTCTGTAGTTGCCATCCCCATTATGATAATGCCCTGTGCTTGTGTGTACTGTCTGCTGTTGCTGAGTACCAATATTGTCTGTAAAAGTGGTGGAAATGGGTCTGGGAGTCAGTACAGTTGTGGTCTTGAAACTTATACCTACTTGTTACATTGTAAAGTGGGTTCCATTTATGAAAATTCGAGTTATGAGTCATTTTCCAGGAACACACATACAGCATAAAGCAAGGGTAACCTGTATATAGTGTGGCATCCATACAGCAAAACCTTGAAAAGATTGCCCAGTTATTTTTGGAAGGCTAGAATGTCATCTTCACGTATTATCCACTCCCTCGTCATCCCCCCTCTACTCAAGTCACTGCCTGGCGCTGCTGTCCTGGCCACCCTGCCTTAGTTACACTACTGTATTATACCTGGAAATAGATCATCCAATCCCACTGGAACGCCATTAGCATCACACAGAAAAAGCATTACCAGAAAAAGAACTGGGGGAGCAATGACGAAAAAAGTTGGAAAAAAGGCTTCATTGCTAAAGTCACAATACCCACAGGTTGGATAATCAAGGTGGTAGCAATCAAAAAGCAGGCAAGTTAAGTACTTGCACATATGCACACAATTTGAAGTGCTAACAAGAACTTGACACATTTACTTGAATCTACAGTGGGGTCCCCTCCTCCCCCACAAGTCAGCATGGAGAAAAACGCCTGTCATCTTAGATTCATATACAAAGCAGGGGGAAGGGGGAAGAAAAGGGAGGGAGCACTTGCTATGGCTCTGACTCTGGCCTTGAGCTTGGGTTGGGACCAGAGTCAGATCCATAGCAGTTGCCTGCCCCGCATCCATGTGCCTTCTGCAGTTTTTGCTTTCCTGCAGTCCTCTTCCCCCCACCCTCACTCTTAGGCACAGCTTGGCTCCCGCTTAGGCTAGATTCACTCCCAGGCACAGACCACATGGAAATCCCACCCCCTGCCCAGCCAATCAGCAGCACTGATGCTGCTGTGTGGCCCTGTAAGGGTTGAGCTTTTACATGCTGTGCTCTGGGGAGGGAATGGAGCAGCATCTGACAGTAAGGTAGGGTAGGAGAAAAGAGGCAGAGAGTGTGGGAAGTTGGGGGAAGAGGCAGAGACTGTGGGGAGCTGGGGATGGAGGGATGCTGGTGGCAGGAAGGCTGCAGAGGGAATAAGGGAGCGTAGAGAGCAAGGGGCCTACCAGATGCTCCTAACTACCTGACCTCCCAGCTACTGCTTTCCCTGCCCAGGGTGTGTGGGGGTCCAAATTCAAGACAACCCTCCAATAATTAGACTCTATACCTGGAAAATTATAACAGATTTATATATTTGCCATATATAGAATCTAATTATTAGGGGGTCATCTTAAATTCAGGGTAGTCTTAGATTCAAGTGCATACAGTACTATCACATGTGTACCAACTGAAGATACACTACCTGGATCAGCAGAAGCAATCTGTAGATATGGCTGGTTAAGAATGCCACTTGGGAGCAATCAAACCTGCACTGGAAGATGTCTGTGCTGCAGAGCTCATAGGGTTCAGGGGGTCAGTGTGATACTGATGACATTCTGGATGTGGAGACTGCATGGAAGAACCTGGGGCTGATCATTGCTATAGTCTCACTTGTTTACTGGAAGAATGAGGAGTAAAAAATGAAAATTAAATCAACATACCATAAGTTTACAATGGACTGGAACATCATACGTGGGACATGGATCCTGAAAGGGTTGCATCCTGATTCCCCAAAACTAAAAGCTATACAAAGATTGCCCCAAAGACCCTTAAGATTTATCAAAATTACTTGATAACATTACTTCCAAGTGTCTCTTGACACATCTGACACTTAGACAATTACTGTGCAAAAATGCAGTGTAGATAGGGTTACCGCAATATCATGCAGCCATCAGATGTCTCAAGTAGCTGAAATATTACAGTGTAATGAAAAGGCAACCATACAATGTTTTTTTCCAGTGAGACAGGACTTAGGGCATCACATTTACAGTCATCTTTCACATCCAGGTCATTATTGCTAACAAAACAAAGATATGTCCAAACAGAAAAAGAACATCTTTTGATAGTCATTTGGGGAGACAGGCTAGACCAGTATGTTCAAAGGCAGGAAACTATTAGGACGGCGAGTAACTAAAAATTACTAGCAGCTATTCTGTGAAAAGCCTCTGCAGGCAGTCCAGACACTAATAAGCCATGCTATAACTTAGATATACACAATAAGAAAGCGACTGAAACACACAAAGCTAATTTCTCATCCAGAGCAGTCTTACAGAATGAAAATATGGCAACTGTACAACAATGAGATTCTCAGCCTGATGGATAGGACCAACCAGGTCAGTTTTGTGCCAGTTTCAAGACCTGGAGGAGAAGGAATCTATGCAAGGCAAAGCTTTAGAAATGTATCTATCATTCCTTCAGGTTGGTTGATCAGACCCCCTGAGACAAGGCCCACCTACTTCTCAAGAATATTGGGACTTTGGAGATGAGATAAGCATTTCTAATTGTACCATAGGCACAGGCAATCAAATCATCAGACTCAGATCACTAAGAATAGAAACATTCTCTCAAGAATACATTGGAGCTGTTGTGGAACAGAAGCAGGTGTCTGGGAATCCAGAGATGAAGTATACTAACCAGACACAATGAAAGATAGCAGAGTCCTGTTGAGTAGTTTTGATACCTGTCTGGGAATGCACATGATATATGTGATGCATGTCTAAACATGCCATAAAAGGCAACATGAAAATACGGAGGGTTTCCAGGTGAGCTGGGAACAAAGTAAGAAAAGACACTATCACCATAAACCACACAAACTAGCTAATTATTGTAGACTGTTGGTCATAGAACTGATACTCAGATGATGTTTGTAATGCCCATTATAGCTATGGTAATGAAGCATTTCAGCGTTTATATCATCCCAAACTCTGTAGATTCGTACAACAGACACCAATTTTTTTGTGGTGAGTTTATACAGTTTACCCAGGAATGGGAATTTAATTGCATCACATCATCAGTCACAAGCAGTCAATAGCAAGGATGAAGAGGCAATTAAAATGACCAAACCTTTATTTAAAAAGGCTGCAGAAAAACAGTGAAAATATATGGCAAGGCATTCTTGAATTTGGAAACGCTCCCACAGAAAACAACACTTGTAGTCAGGTACAACATGCAATGCCAAGATGCACATATACTTCGGTAGTTATAGACTCAAGCCACAAGCTCACAGGAGGCAGCCTGCATCCAGCCCCATCCTCCACCATAGAACTGGAGTACGATCAGTTAACTGCAAGTGGCACAAAAAGTAATAGAAAAAAAGGAAGAATGACAAAAAGTCAAAACCTACTTTACCTGAAAAGCTAAAACCTTGTCAAACAAATGAATTGTCCCTTCTATACCAGTGAATGGGTATGCATTTCATGGTGTTCACAAATGTAATGAAGACCTATCAGAATGTATTTCATGGTGTTCACAAATGCAATGAAGACCTGGTGCCCTGTGACCAGTGGGATCCCTCAAGGCTCTGTCCTTGGACCCATACTGTTCAACATCTTCATTAATGACGTGGACATTGGAGTCAGGAGTGGAGTGGCCAAGTTCGCCGATGACACGAAACTTTGGGGCAAAGCATCCATGCCAGAAGATAGGTGGGTGATCCAGGCTGACTTGGACAAGCTCAGCAAATGGGCAGACAAGAACCTGATGGTGTTTAACACCGAAAAATGCAAGGTTCTCCACCTTGGGAAGAAAACCTGCAGCATCCTTATAGGCTCGGCAGTGCTATGTTGGATAGCACTACAGAAGAAAGAGACTTGGAGGTCATCATTGACCACAAGATGAACATGAGCCTGCAATGCGATGCTGCGGCTGATAAAGCGACCAAAATGCTGGCTTGCATCCATAGATGCTTCTCAATCAAATCCCGGGACGTCATTCTCCCCTTGTACTCGGCCTTGGTGAGGCCGCAGCTGGAGTACTGCGTCCAGTTTTGGGCTCCACAATTCAAAAAGGATGTGGAGAAGCTTGAGAGAGTCCAGAGGAGAGCCACGCGCATGATCAGAGGTCAGGAAAACAGATCTTACGATGACAGGCTGAGAGCCATGGGACTCTTTAGCCTGGAAGAGCGTAGGCTCAGGGGTGATTTGATGGCCACCTATAAGTTTATCAGGGGTGACCACCAGGATCGGGGGGAACGTTTGCTCACCAGAGCGCCGCAAGGGATGACTAGGTCGAACGGTCATAAACTCCTGCAAGACCGTTTCAGGCTGGACATAAGGAAGAATTTCTTTACTGTCCGAGCCCCCAAGGTCTGGAACAGTCTACCAGCGGAGGTGGTTCAAGCACCTACATTGAACACCTTCAAGAGTAAATTGGATGCTTATCTTGCTGGGATCCTATAACCCCAGCTGACTTCCTGCCCTTTGGGCAGGGGGATGGACTCGATGATCTCCCGAGGTCCCTTCCAGCCCTGATGTCTATGAAATCTATGAAACATGGAGGACATGGATGTGGAGAATGGTAAAATATGCACTGTTTAAAAGGACTAAGAAGTAACATAAGGAAGTAACATAAACCAGTAAGCCACTGACAGGTATTGGAACCCTTTAAACATACTACATCACCAGAAGAGTTAGGTACAAGACACTCTTTTTTGTTGTCACAAAAAAACTTACACTGGCTCCACGCTTAGCTTCTATGGAAAACTGATAATTTTAAGGTATGAAAGAACAACCTTTCCAAACCCAGAAGAAAGCACTTTTGTTCCAAAGCAAATGCAGCATTATTAATTAAAAAAGGGAGTGAGAAAGAGAGAGAGCGAGCAAGCTGGTATTAAATTATCTGCATGCTGATATGCATAGGGATAAAAAAATCAAGGATGTAATCAGATTATGGGCTTTCTTTTGCTATCTTAAATGAAAGTTTCAAGGATATTCTGATGACCAAATTCCCAGTATAAAATCCTTTAGTACAGTGGTTCCCAAACTGTGAGCCACAGCCACAGTTGGGGTTACAACATCAGTGGTTGGGGTCACAAGATTTCTGAGCCCATAATGGGGAGCAGGGCTGCAATGGGGCTGGACCAGCTTCAGGCAGGAGCTGCCTTTGAAGACCAGCAGGTGGGACCCAGCTCAGGAGGGAGTGATGCATTTTCATGGCCTCCCAGGTGAGGTGCAGCAGCAGCAGTGGCTTGGAGTTGTGCCCCCACTGTTGCCGGGAGGCAGAGGGTGCTTCAGCTTGGTGGCAATGGTGGTGCAGTGGTCCCTTCTGCACCAGGTCTCACCTGCACTGTGGAGCCCTCTGGGGCAGGAGGGGAGGGGAAGATAGTAGGGCATGAAGCCACAAGCTTATATAAATCAGCAAGACTGAATGAACTCCACCCAAGAGTGCTGCAAGAGTTGGCTGAAGTAATTGCAGAGCCGCTGACAAAGGTCTTTCAAAAATCATGGGTGTTTGGAGAAATCCCAGAGGACTGGAAGAGGGCCAATGTTGTGCCCATCTTCAAGAAGGGGAAGTTTGAGGAGCCGGGAAACTACAGGCCAATTAGCTTAACTTCTATTCCATGGAAAAACCTAGAGACATTAATCAAAGAGGCATATGTGGCAAACTTGCAGAAGGCATGATACTGAATGGCAGCTAGCATAGCTTTGTCATGGGCAGGTGTTATCTGACCAACCTCATTTCTTTCTCTGATCAGGTGACCTGTCACCTGGATGAGAGAAAAGTGGTTGACATCATATACCTCAACTTCCAGAAAGCCTTTGACCTGGTATCCCATGAGGTACTGATCAGAAAGTTGGAAGATATCAGGCTCAGCTGTGGGACTGTCAAGTGGGTGTGGAACTGCTAGTGGGGTAGGACACAGAAAGTCCAAATAAATGGATCGGTGTTATCCTGGCAAGATGTGGGCAACAGCATACCCCAGGGATTGGCACTTGGCCCAATCCTGTTCAACACCTTCGTCAAAAACCTGGATGAGGGGGTGAAAAGCCCATTGGCCAAATTCGTGGATGACACTAAGATATGGAGCTTTGTGGACACGTCCACAGATAGGCTGCAAATACAAGCAGACCTAGACAGGCTGGCATGTTGGGCAGAATGGAACTGGATGAGGTTCAACATTGAGAAATGCAAAGTGCTGCATCTGGGAAGGAAGAACCCCTAGCACACCTACTTGCTGGGCAATGCTAACCTGAACAGCACTACAAATGAAAGGGATCTGGAGGGTAACAATAGACCCCAGCATGAATATGAGTCATCAGTGTGATGCTGTAATGGCTAGGGCCAATAAAACTGTGGCATGCATCAATCAATGCATCTCCAGTAAAAGCAAAGAAGTAATTCTCCCACTTTACTCAACATTAAAGTGGGTTTTAAATTAGGTTAACTGGGGGACAGGGATGCAGAGGAATACGAGGACACTTTGCCATCAAGCCAAGTGATGCGCACAGGTAGTACCCAGATAAGTGACAGGGGCCAGGGAAGACTTAGGAACAAGGGGGTGGCATGGGTACCTGCAGGAGGCCTCAAATGCCTGTACACAAATTCTTGAAGCATGGGGAATAAGCTAGCAAAAACCCAGACCTAGCGAGGCTCACAGAAACCTGATGGGATTCTACCCATGACTGGGCAGTGGACATCCAGGGATACAGGCTGTACAGGCAAGGCAGAGCAGGGAAAAGAGGGAGGGGTGTGGGATGTAGCACCAAAGAGCACTACACATCCTCAATGATCAAGATGGGGTCAGGGGAGGGGCAAAATGAGGTGCTCTGGGTAAAATTGCAAGGGGGGCGTGGGGAAAGGGACTTGATAGTGGGGAGAGGGACTTGTTAGTGGGTGTCTACTACAGACTGCCTCACTAAGGGGATGAGCTGGACCTGGAATTCTCAGATCAGCTCACGGAGGCTGTAAGTGATATGGTTGTCATGGGTGACCTAAACTACCCAGACATCTGATGGGAGGAACAGTCAGCCAGGTCTGACCACTCACATAGGTTCCTACCTGGGATACAGGACCTCCACCTAACCCAGGGGAAATACCTTGCTGGACTAGGTCCTTGCCACAGGCAATGACCTGGTGAGGGGTCTGCAGGTCCTTGACCACCTGGGCAACAGTGATCATTGCCTGCTGGAATTTACTATCCAGTGCAGGGTGGTGAAAGCAAGCAGCAAGGGAGAGGTCCTCAACTTCAGGAGGGCTGACTTCTGTAAGGTAAGAAGGTTAGTAAGAGAGGTATTGGGGTCTGGGAGCTTCAATAAGATGGGAGTCCAAGATGGGTGGTTGTTCCTCAAGGAGATGATTCTCTGAGCTCAAAGGGAGTCAGTCCCATGGTGCACCAAGGGGGCAGGAGTGCAAAGAAGCCCCCATGGCTCAGCAAAGGCATCCAGGGATGCCTGAGGGCAAAAAAGGAGGTGTACAAACAGTGGAAGTAAGGGGCTTTCACCAAGGAGGATTACACCTCTGTTGCTTGGGACTGCAGGGAGGCGGTTAGGAAGGCCAAGGCTGAGATGGAGCTAGGGCTAGCAACCAGATTTAGGGATAACAAAAAGGTCTTTTTCAACTACATAGGAAGTAAGAAGTAGGCACCGGGCAATGTGGGGTCCCTACATGATGGGCTTGGTAATCTGGTGATTGCAGCAAATGAAAAAGCTGACTTCTTTAATGAATTCTTTGCCTCCAGGGACCGGGACATTTCCCTGACTAGAATTGTGGATGGACTCAAGGGAGGCACCGCCATGCCTAAGTTCAGGGATGACCTAGTTATGGAACTGTTGGATGTGTTTAAATCAGTAGGTCCAGATGCTCTTCACCTGAGGGTGCTGGGCTAATTGGCAGGGGTCATAGCAGGGCCCCTGGCATGGCTCTATGAGCGCCTGTGGAGGCACTGGCCAGGTACCAGAGGATTGGAAAAGGCCAGTGTGGTCCCCATTTACAAAAAGGGTAGAAAGGAGGACCCTGGCAATTATAAGCCAGTCTGTCTTACCTTGGTCCTTGGGAAGACCTTTGAGAAAATTCTCAAGGAGCACATGTGCAAGGGCCCAGCAGGGGAGATAATGCTCAGGGGCAACCAACATGGGTTCACTGAGGGCAGGTCCTGCCTGACTAACTTGGTTTCTTTTTATGATCAGGTCACATAGTCCCTGGATGAGGGTGTCAGGGTAGATGTCATTTTCCTGGACTTCAAGAAGGCCTTTTACATGGTTTCCCACCACAGTCTCTTAAAAAAACTTGGTGACTGTGGCATTGATGCCTGCACAGATAGATGGGTGGCAAATTGGCTTGATGGTCGCACCCAGAGAGTTGTGGTGGATGGGTTGTTTTTGACCTGGAGGGATGTGGGCAGTGGAGTCCACCAGGGCTCTGTCCTGGGGCCTGTACTGTTCAACATATTTATCAGTGATCTGGATGTGGGTGTGGAATGCACTCTGTCCAGATCTTCTGATGACACCAAATTATGGAGTGATGTAGGCATGTTGGAAGGGAGGGACAGAATCTAGCTAGATCTAGACAGGTCACAGAGGTGGGAAGTTGAGAATAGGATGGAATTCAATGCAGACAAGTGCAAGGTGCTGTGTCTAGGGAGAAAGAACCAGAAACACACCTATAGTCTGGGAAACACCCTTCTTGTCAACACGGTGGCAGAAAGGGATCTCGGAGTCATTGTTGACACCAGGATGGACATTAGCTGCCAATGTGAGGAAGCGGTCAGTAAGGCTAACTGCACCTTATTGTGCATCTACAGATGCATCACAAGCAGGTCCAGAGAGGTGATCCTTCCCCTCTATGCGGCATCAGTCAAGCCACAGTTGGAGTATTGCATCCAGTTCTGGGCACCACATTTCAAGAGGAATGTGGCTAGCATTGAGAGGGTCCAGAGGAGGGCCACTCACACGATAAAGGGGCAGCGGGTCAGGCCCTATGAGGAGAGGCTAAAGGACCTGAACCTATTCAGCCTCCACAAGAGAAGGCTGAGAGGGGATCTGGTGGCTATTTACAAACTCACTGGTGGGGGTCCAGTGAGAATTGGGGGCACCCTGGGGGAAAACTAGAAACAATGGTCAGAAACTCCTGTAAGATAGTTTCAGGCTGAACATTAGGAAAAACTTCTTCACAACTAGGGCAGACAGACTATGGAACAAGGTCCCCCCAAAGGTGATGCAATCATCTACTCTTGAGGCCTTCAAGAGAAGACTGGACAGTCACCTGGCTGGGGTCGTCTGACCCCAGATGTCTTTCTTGCTCATGCATGGGGCTGGACCCGATGACCTTTCAGGGTTCCTTCCATCCCTTTGATGATGATTCTATGATCATGGGCTCTACTCTTGTTTTGCCACCCATGGGGGAGGAGCTGTGGGGGAGGGGGGGCATGTTCCACACTCCGCTTTGGCCACAGCAGCTGCCACCTCCCATGAGCAGCAGCCAAGGCTTGGGCACTGCTGGTTCAGCCTAGCCAGGTTAGACTAACCTGCAAAGTTTGAATCAGTTCAGGTTCAGGCTTTTTGAATGTCTGTCTCTAGCCCAAGGGGGCTGTGGGCTCTGGCTCTGGCTCTGGGGCACTTGCGGGGAGGGAGAGGCACTGGCAGGGCCAGGGGGCTGTAGGTTGGGAGTGAGAAGCACCAGCAGGGCCAGGGGCTGTAGGTCAGTGGTGAGGGGCATTGGCAGGAGCTGCAGGTTGGGATTGAGAGGCAGGGGGCTGTGGGTTGGGAGTGAGAGGCACCTGAGGGAGTGGGGAGGTTCAGGTTGGGAGTAAGGGGCCATGCTGAGAAAATTAGGGGAAGGGTCAGATGGCTATTTGCTATGCAGGTCCTTCCATCTTTTCCTTCTTCATATGGGTGCAAGGGGAAGCTGCACAGGCCCCCATATCCAGCTGGTGGGTTACAGTAGGTTATCTGGGGTTGCTTCTGAGAGAGCTATCATCTTGACTCCTGCACACAACACCCCTGACACTCACCTAGATGTGCCTATTTTGGCCCTCTGGCCTGGGTTCAGGTTTTGACATGTCAGGATTTACAAAGTATGTAGGCATTTGATGCAGATAGACACTCTCATAATGCCCTATAGGTGGCTAATGAGCATATGGGAAATGGGTACCTGACTCCCTAAGGCACATGGGAATATCCCAGCTCATGGAACATGCAGCAACTCTCTTTCACAAAGGAATAATGATTTAAGTATCTAAGGAGCTGGTGCCTTACTGAAGTCTAATGGCTAGAGCAATCAAATGAATTAGTCTATTCTCATCTAGTGTTTTCTAGTCAAAACAACCTTTCTAGCATATTCCATATCTCAGAGTCCATCTCTATTCAAATAGAAGACACATATCTACTGTTTCAGTTGTGTGACTTGTTTTACATGTAAACCAAACATTAGTAAACCAAACTGATAAGCCCAACAAACATAATCTGCGTAAAGAAGAAATAAACTGTAACTGCTCATGTGTACAAAAACTCTATTGCTCATTTGGAAACTTATTGAGGATTAAAACCAAGTTATTTAGCAAATAAAACTGGGGGGAAGCCCACCCTCACCTTGAACACAGATCCAAGGGGCATGTTCTCCCATGCTTGCCCAGAGGTGCATGCAGTGGTGTGAGCCGCCCCTCTCCTCAGCACCCCCTGGATGAGCCACTCATGGCTCTGTCTTGTGCACTGCCCTGTCTGGGCAGCACCTACCCCAGCTTCTCTCCTCCCTCACTGGGGGCATCAATCTTCCCCCCCACTCCATGCCCCTTCCCTCCCTTCACCACTTCCCTCCAACAGATTCATCAGCCAGATGCTGCTCTTCAAGCTGCAGGGCTGGCCGTGTGCATGCTGCGGCTGTGCGCATGCACGCAAAATTTATTGGTGACATTATCGGCCACATCAGCCAACATTTTTCAAAATATTTATAAGAAAATAAAGACTCGTAACTTGCTTGTTGGTGCCCCTTTGTTTCAGCATCCAGGGCGGTCACCCCACTTGTCCCTCCCTTGCTACAGTACTGCCTTTTCCTTTTAACCTTTTTTTTTCTTTTTTTTTGATACAGTAGTTGGCCAAGCTGAGAATAAAATTCTCTACATTCAGACTAAAGATATTTTTTACTTGTCCTGTCAGATGTTAATTTTGAATGTCACATCTGATCAGTTCCAACACTCTTGACTTTGCTGAAAAGCAGAATACCTGTAGGAAGGGGATAGGAGAGTGTCAGGTAATACACTTGGAAGTGGGCTGGAGAGCTGCAAGAAGCCCCTAGGTCTGCAATGTGCTCAGCATACAGAAGCAACAAGTGTGAGACTCTTTAATTTAAATAACCTTTATAAAATAATTTGAACTTTAAAAAGAAAGACAACAATAAAACTCATGTATGGACAGCTGAAAGCCTTTGGAATTGTTTGCAATAGAACAGTATTTACTTTTCAGCTAAGATGAGGAAGTAATATAGAAAGACAGCATTATGGATCCTCCCTGGTCTATGTCAGTGAAGATCTACTCCACTTAGCCAGTGGTCAGTGTTTCATGACTCCCATTTGTAGCCCTTGCTGGAGTCTGGATCAATATAGCCATTGATCAGTATATATATGCATCATACACAGGCCCTGCTAACAGCATCAAACAAAGCAGGCCGATGAATACATTAGGCATATCATATATGGCTTGCGCAGATGTGCTGGAAAAGTAGCTCATTAGTTTTAGAGGAGCCTCCAAGGCTAACAGAGAGTGAATTGGTAAGACCAGTACAAAATACCAAAACAAAACCAGAGTGATCTGGCAAACAGAGGTCTCTATCTGGTGGAGAGGGTGCACTGACTGGTAAGAAGTAGGATGTGGTTGATGTTTTAGTAGTTGGTGAGAAATAGGATGGGTATGCTGTAATCATGAAGCTGTTTTGGTCAGTGTATGAAAAGGGGCCCAAGAAGTCTTAATACTTTGTACTGGGCTTAGGAGTTGGTTGTCCTATGCCTGCAAATGATCCAGCTAGAACCATGGACTGGCTGGTCATGCTAATGCCTAGCCTTGCTTGTAGACAATAAACCTGTCTGAGCTCTTTGTCACTAAGAACTGGAACCTGCAGTCTCTTTCTTGTAACAATTAGGTTGTTAATGGCACAGCATCACAAATGGTATCCTGACAGTGCACACACAGACCATTCAAACCAGGGAATCCTGACATGACTGGTAACACCTAACCCCTGAGCAACACTAATGGAATCAAATAATAGTACTGAGGGAGTCTGCCCTGACAACATTGGTGACTCTAGAGACCTACACCACTTACATCACAGAATCATAGAAAAGCAGGGATGAAAGGATCCTTCAGAGGTCATCTATTCCAACCTCATGGCAGAGGCAGTATCATCCTTATTCAAGACACCCAATACAAATCCATTGTGTAACCTATTAGTAAAACAACACAGTCAACCCTGACACAGCCACAAGGTATTACAGGCTGTCACAGGTAACACAGGAAGACAACAGTGGTCAATGTCCTACTGTTGCAAGTGTTGTTAAAGTATGTTTGAAAGATCCAAGGAAGAGGGCTATGCCCCCTACTATACAGAAAGGCAAAACCCTCCACAGTCCATACCAATCTGACTACGGGGTAAAATTCCTTCTTGACACCAAATATGATGATCAACCTGACCCTGAGAGGCAAGACCCTCTAGCTAGGAGCCTATGGGTTTAAGTCCCAGGAGAAGTATTGGCACACCCCAGTCAAAATCTGCAGCCTTGGCTATAGCCAACACCCAGTGCCTGAGGAAACTGAAAACCCCTCTCCCTGACACAACAGGAGGGGGAAAAAAATCCTTCCTGACCCCATGTGGAAACCACAAAAGCCAGAAATATGGGAAATACCCATAATAGAACACAGGCATAGATACTCCTTGATGGTCCCTGACCAATGCTTATCCAACTGCTTCTTGAACAGCTCCAATAATAGAGTCCACAACTTCTCTAGGCAGCCTATTCCATTACCTCCCTGTTCTAACAGTGAATGGGTTTTTCCTGATATCCAGTCCAAGCATACTTTGCTGAAGCTTCAAGCCCCTTGTCCATGTTCTGTTCTCTGCAGCAAGAGAGAAAAGATACTTTCCCTCTCCTTTCTGGCAGCTCTTCAGGTATTTGAAGACTACTAGCATACATCTTCTTAAGCACTTTTCCTGCAAGCTGAATATGCCTATTTCTGTCAACTGTTATGGCTTGCTTTTCAATCCCTTTATCATTTTTGTCTCCTGCCTCTCATCCCTCTCTAACTTCTTTATGTCCTTTTCAAATGTGGAGCCCAAAACTTCACAGAGTATTCCAGATGAGGCCTAACCAGTGCAGAGTACTGGTATTCCTGTGTCTTACACCTAATGATCATGGCACTGACTGCTGGAGAAGGGTTGGATAACCTCTGCCTTTTCAAAGCAAACATGGCAGAGTGGGAGGACAGTGGTTCTGTCTTCATTTCTGCTTGCTTTCTGTGGGGTTGCAGCTTGATTGGCCCCATGTGTTTTCTTGATCCTCAGATAGATTTTGGCTGCCAATCTGCCTGTTCTAGAAGAGAATGAAGCTCTGCTAAGCAACATAAACGTGTCTGTAACCTAGTTTTTCGTGGTCAGCTGGAAGGTCTAAGCTGAGAACTCTCAGAGAGGTTTACTTCCATTGAAGATACTGTGTGTTGGTGCAGCTTACTGGTGCATTGATATTTCTATACCTTAAGGTGCTCTACTGAGAAAATAGGTAATTACATTGCAGTATAATTAGCCACACAATTGAGCTTTTGTGCGTAAGGCCCTACTTGTGTTATAGTTTCATAGTTGCATAGTTGGTCGGAAGGGACCTCAGCAGATCATCAAGTCCGACCCCCAAGATCCTACTGATGCAGCCTGAAACTGAATTTGCCTTTTGTGCAGCTGCATCAGGTTGCAGACTCATACTGAGTCTGTGATCTACCAAGACTTTCAGATCCTTCTCCATAGTGCTGCCATTCAGCCAGGGGTCATGCACTCTGTATTTCTGTTTTTGATTGTTCTTCTCAAGATGTAGCACCTTGTATTTGAACATCCTTGAACTTTAGGAGTTCAAGGATGGAGGAGACCATCAACGGGATCGTGCAGGACGCCCACAAGCTGGACTCATCCCTGCTGGCCCCCTGGCAGAAGATAGACGTGGTGAACACCTTCCTCAGCCCCCATGTTGCGTTCTTCCTGAGAGGCTTGGCGGTCCCCAAGACCCCCTTCAAGAAGGCAGACACCGAGATCCGGTGACTGCTCAAGAAGTGGCTGCACCTGCCACTAAGGGCCAGCAACGAGGTCCTGTACATCCCCAACTGGCAGGAAGATGCCAACATCCCCCACATGGGAGACTTCTGCGACATTGTGGTGGTCACCCATACCTTCCGCCTCCTGACCTGCCCGGATGCAACGGTAAGTATCATCGCCACCAGCACCTTCAAGGAGACTGCCCGCAAGAGGATCGCAAGGCAGCCGACCAGACAAGACTTGGCCACCTTCCTCAGCGGCTCGTTGGAGGGCGAGTTCAGCTGAGACAGTGGGGACTTTGCCTCTTTGTGGAGCCAAGCCCCCAACGCCACGCGCCGCCTCGGGAAACGCATCGGCTGCGCCTGGACCAGGATCAAGGAGTGCCGGGAGCTGGGAGTCTCCCTGCAACCAACCCTGCATGCCGACTGCACCACCATAACGCCCTGCACGAGGACCTTCCTGGAGAGGTTCCTGAAGGATGCCGTCTGAAACAAGTATGCCGGTGACCTGAGGGCCAAACCCGACCAGGGCAAGGTCTTCGACGTCATCTCAAAGTGGGACGCTAGCAACCACTTCATGCCCAGTGGGATCTTCACACACTTCACGGACTGGCGCTTCCTCCACTGTGCCCGCCTCAACTGCCTGCCTCTGAACGGGGCCGTGTGCTTCAGCCTCCGGGACAAGAGGTGCCAACGGTGTGGCTACACGGCAGAGACCCTCCCCAAGGTGCTGTGCAGCTGCAAGCCACACACCAGAGCCTGGCAGCTCTGCCACAATGCTGTCCAGGACTGCCTAGTGAGAGCCATCCCAGCCGCAGCAGGGGAGATCTCCGTGAACCGGACTGTCCCAGGCTGTGAGAGCCAGATGCAACCTGACATAGTCATCACCAACGAAGAAGCCAAGAAGGTCATGATCATGGACGTCACCATTCCCTTCAAGAACCAGCACCAAGCCTTCACTGACACCCGGGCTCGCAAGTGGGAGAAGTATGCCCCGCTGGGCGACACCCTGAGGGGCCGTAGCTACAATGTGATGGTGGACACGCTTATCGTGGGAACACTCGGAGCCTGGGACCCCAGCAAGGAGAGCATCCTGCATGCCTGCCGCGTCTCCCGCTGCTACGCCAAGCTGATGCGCTGCCTCATGGTGTCCAACACCATCCATTGGTCCCGTGACTTCTACATGGAACACATCACGGGCCACTGCCAGTACTCCGACCACACCAGACAAGCCGCCGCCTGACTGGACCCGGGGGGGACCGCCTGAACCGCACCCCCTCTGCGCCAGACGGACCTTCACTTCAAGAGGATTCTTCAACCACAGATGACCCTGCTCCACCTGAAGAGGACCCCCACAATGAGACTCTATATCGACTGAGACACTTCCCTCGAACCACTTCCTCCACCATTGCAGACCATTGTAACGGGTTTGTGTGTCTCTATCTCCTTTCTAGAAACCACCTAGATCCAAATCCACCCTAGATTTAAACCCCCATAAATGTGGGAGCTTATAAATTACATCTCTACACCAGATACAATATTGGCTACCTGAACAGAAGGAGGACGTGGCCAGTATGTAGGCCCTACAAAGCAGACAGGCTATCCTGAGCCTATGACACAGCTATGGAACAGCAGTCTCAGAATGTAAACAAGCGTTTCACATGTAGTTTTCACCAGTTTAGAATTATATGTGTATGCAAATACATTCATTTTAAAGTGCAACTGCCACCATCATGCATGCAAAATTAGGATACCTGCATTGGAAATTTAGTCCTAGGTGCTCAAAGCTGTGCAAATGTATTGGGCAATAGTGAGTTGGTTAGAATATTTAATATCTTTAAAGCAAATATCAATTTTGGAACCTAAGCCTCTCTTTCAACAGTCATATGAAATGTTGGCGTGAACTATGGGACAGACAACAGATGATATCTGGAAATAAACATGGACCCTGCATTTACAAACTTAAATATTTACACAAGGTAAATAGGAGCATATTCTTGCTAACACTGCACAAAGCTGCAGGGGAAAGTTCCAAACTGACTTCAGGATGCAATAACTAAGAGAGAGAGTTTGTGGTGCTTAATGTCAATGTGATAAAAAGATGTTAATCTCCTCAGCTTTAAAAACCATTTTGGAATAGAGCTTGTGAATAATACAAGGCATGTATATGCCTCAGAGTGTTTATTAATGGACAATCAGGACTACTGCCCTTCTTTTACAGATGGGAAAGTACCTCCTCTGCAGGGCAACCTGCTGAGTTTTTCTGGAGCAAAGGTATACATTCTCCATCCTCACTGACTTCAGCGGGATGATGAGGCTGGTTGGCCTTGTCATGATGAAGCAGTCGACATCTTGAAGGACCAAGTCTTAAAAGCCATATGCAGGGTCCCACAGAAAACTTGTCAGAACCATGTAAAGAACTCAGTCCTACCCTACAAGTCTGGGCTTTAATTACAGGCCAGCTTTCCTGCATGGTCATACCCCCTTTTCCATAGTACAGCTTGGTGGCTCCAATTTGCCACAGGTCTAAACACTTTGGTCCCCTGAGGTGTCTGGGCCATGCCAAGAGGAGCAGCAGCTAGAGACCATTTTAAGTCCTTGAAACAGTCCCTCAGCATCCTCTTCCTCACCCTCCATGCTTAGTGTCTGGAGAGGGGCAGGAGTGGGACAGTGGCAGTAATGTCTGGGTCTCCCCAGAGGCATAAGTAGATAGGGTAGGCAGGGGAAAGGAGGAGAGGAGCAGTGCTGCAGAAAACAAAGGGAAGGGAGGGGATGCTGAGAGCCAGGGAGGATTTCTTGCCTAATTCAGGGACATAAAATAGCTTTTGCATAAAAGCCTGCCTTTTTCTGGCTAACTTGAAGCCATTGGTAGCAGCTCATATTCCTTGTCCCCTAGAACATGGTGTCATGGAGAAGAGTTGGCCAATGGAAGGTGGGTCACCCAGCCCACAGGGCCTTGTGGAGGTGAGTCCTTAGGCCCATAGGGCTTCTTAACACAGCTGCCAAAACAAATGTGTCATCATGCACCTAGGGTGGTAACACTGATACCACTCACCAGTTTTCCCAGGATTGAATTTATTGTCTTTGATAACCATAAATATTGATCACAGGCTGGTGCACTGGTACAGGTTGTGGACTGACTGGCTAAGCAGGAGCTCTGCAGAAAAGTACCTGGAGGTTACAGTGGACAATAAGCTGAATATGAGTCAATAGTGTGCCCTTGTGAAGAAGGCTAGTGGCATACTAGGCTGCATTATTAGGAGTGTTGCCAGCAGGTCGAGGCAAGTGATTCTACCCCTCTATTTGGCACTGGTGAGGCCACTTCTGGAGTACTGTGTACAGTTTTGGGCCCCTCACTATAGAAAGCATGTGGACAAATTGGAGAGAGTCCAATGGAAGGGAACTAAAATGGTTAGTGGGCTGGGGCACATGACTTGTCTTTCCTGCCTAGAGCAGGGGTGGGGGACTGCACCTGATGATCTCACAATATCCCTTCCAGTCCTAATCTTCTGTGAAGCTGTGAATCTATGAACTGGGCTTATTTAGTATGGAGAAGAAAAGACTGAGGGGGATTTAATAGCAGCTTCAACTACCTGAAGGGGGGTTTGAAAGAAGTTGGGAGCTAGACTGTTCTCAGTGGTGGCAGATGACAGAACAAGGAGCAATGGTCTCGAGTTTCAGCAAGTAAAGTTTAGTTTAGATATTAGGAAAAACTTCCTCACTAGAGGGGAAGTAAAGCACTAGAACAGGTTACCCAAGAGAGGTTGTGGAATCTCCATCCTTGGAAATTTTTAAGACCTGCCTGGACAAAGCCTTGGCTGGGATGATCTAGTTAGGGATGGTCAGCGGGTTTGACGAGATGTCCTCTTGAGGTCCCTTCCAACCCTTATTTTCTATGATTCTATGATCATCCATGATAATGAAAATCAACAGCAGTTGTTGATGGGAAAAGCAGGGGGTGAGTGGCAACAGTATGAACCCCCTGGGTGTTGGCTACACCAATACAGTTCTCTGGCAGCTGTGGCAAGAAGCCCTGAAGGCCAGATGCCCTACTCCCTGGTTCATGGCAAGGGTTATAGCCACCAACTGATTACATTTGAACAGTTCTGCCCTAAAACAATCAGCACTTTGGGGGTTTAAAAAAAAAGACCCTGTAGGGGTTTCTATCCAATTCTAAGTGGGCAGTACATAAAATAAACATCACTTTCTGAAGACAGAGCTCCCTTTTACCTAAGGGCCTCTTCAGTCAGTTAATATCTTTAATGGGGGCTGTTGTCAGGCGGGTCCTGGCAGAAAGGGTTCTCATCACCTTGCAGGATGAGGCCTTGGGAGAACAATCACTCTACATGAATCAAACAGTATCTGAAGACATGTATTCAGCCCTTCTAGTGCACTGTGATGGACAAAAGGAAAGGTAATAATAACCTTAGTGATAATATGGTAGGACCATTCACAACAGGTCAGATTTTTGTAAGCACCAGGTCACCATTAGAGGAGTGTTGGGCACACTCTGCTGCATTAGTGAACACACCCAAAACTGAGCAACACTGAGTGTACTCCAGGCATGTGCCAGAAAGTGGTCCCATGACAGTTCTTTCAACATTCAATAAGTGCAGAGCATGAGTAGGTGGGTGGTGTGTGTTTGGGGTGAGGGTATTTTTTAGTACCATCTGACTGTGTACACATGCTCACAATGCTTACTGTATTTACTCAAATATAAGACAACCCTAAATATCAGATGATGCCCCAATAATTAGTTTCTATATATGGAAAATGTATACATTTGTTATAATTTTCTTAGTATAGAATCTAATTATTGGAGGTTTGCCCAAGGCTACAGCAGGGAAAATACATTTTGGGGGGTCAGATATTGCCCTCTGTCCCCCCCAAATTCTTTCCTCTGTAATCCCTTCCTCCACTCTTTACTGTCAGACCCTGCTCTCCCTGAGCATATGGAAGTGAGGGGAAAATCTGAAAACATTGACCTTGAAATAAACATACCTGCAGTAATTTGCATATAGGCAAATGACTACAAGTACACATGGACTTAGTTCATCCAGAATTGATGTATTTTACCTTTTTTGAAACTGCTGCAAGTGCTAACTTAGCACAGGTACTCCATAAACATGCTTTTAAGTAGCAGCACTTTTGTACCTACTGGGCACATCTACATGAGATGTTTACTATGCAGTTGACTAATTAACTGCACAGTAAATGTCTCAGCATCTACACATGCGCCCCTTTAGGCTGCACAAAACTAATAAACTCTGTAGCAGAGCAGTACCTGTATTTACAGTTAATTTTATTATTTCATGCCCCTCACTTCCATGTCCTCAGGGAGAGAAAGGTGTGTGTATGAAAAAAACTCTACAGAAGGTAAATACAAGTACTACCCTGCTGCAGAGTTTTTTCATGTACAGCAGTGCATGTGTAGACACTGACCTGCTGACTGGGGCACAATGGTGCTTCAGTGCGGGGGCTGCCTCCTGGCTAGCCCTGCACTGAAGCACCCTTGGGCCCTGCCCTTCTGCAGCACTTCGAGCCCTGTTGCAACAGCCCTAGTCTGGCAAGCTGATCTTCTGGGCCTACTGCCAGCTGGGGCTGCTGCAGTTCAGGCTCACAGATAAACTGGGTGCCCAAAAGCTTTCTAGGGGCAATAAACTGCAGAGCAATAAGTTCCATATTTAATTGCTGCATGTTAATAGTGCATGTAGACATGTCTACTTATATGAAGTACAAACTATGCATTTTTTTGGGTAAAAATATATGTCTATGTATATATGAGTTTATATATATCTATATTCTGAGTATCACCCCACAAAGAAAACCTTAACCTGTTACAAAAACCACACCTGCACTGCCCACACACCCATACAAAGGCTCACTGGCCACCTGGACCTGTTATAATATCTGCTTCATGTGCTACACACACAAACCAACTCTGGTCTCTCAGACCAGGCAACCTCTTCCTTTCATCCCAACCCCACTTGCAGGGTCATATACCCAGTTCATCTGTCATCCATGTCTCTGTCACTCCAGCTTCCACTGGAGGATCCAGTGCTGCTGTTGCTGTCCTCAGTTCCATCTGTCTCTTCCTCTTCATCACTGTCACCACGCCCTTGCCCATTAGGGTGAAGTTGGAAGATCCTGTGTCATGTGTCTTTGTGCCAGGTGGCTTTGGCCATGTCCTCTCCATCCTCCAGTACCAATTTCTAGTAGTAGGCCTGGAGATCGTTCAACCATGCATAATCTTAGTTAAAAGCCAATAGCTCATGATTTACCATATAGGTCATTGGACTGGGCCACAGGAAAGTCAAAAGCATTTCAAGCCATGGTAACCCTACAGCTTAGCACTGCTCAGTATGTGTATATACTCCAAATACCCCCCACAAAGGATCCACATGTTAATTACCACCTCCCAACCCCCACTCATGAATGGAACCATGTGTTTTTGTCACAAGTCCTGGCATCTTCCAAAAAATGTATATGTAGATGAGACGCAGGGCAACCTGGTTTGGCTTCACCTCATGGAGGGCAGGATCATATTGATCATATGTGACAGGCTGAGCAAGGAGAAGACAGAAGGATTCCAGGTGAAATGTTTGGGACCCTGTTTGGTAAGGTTCACAAGACATTTAAGTCTAGTGAATCAATGGCATGGGAGTTTCTCACACTCCTGGGGCAGGGCGTTTGTGGGGAAAGAGAGGGGCTAGAGGGGGTAGAGAGAGACCTGCAAGTTCCCCCCACCCCCAAACATAAACACACCATCTTTCCTGGCAGCAATGAGTCTTGTACTGGCACTGGGAGCAAGGAGGTGGGAGCAGTGCCTGTCCTTGCATCTGTACCACCTCCACTACTAGCAGAAATAGCCACCAGCACCAGAACGACAGTCTCCTCCACCCCAATTTCAGCTCCCAGCATGAGTCTCCCAGTGCCAGAGGAGGAGTTGGATCTGGAAGCAGGGAACCTGTGTGCCATAGCCAGGCAAATTCTGGGGAAAGAGGGGGAATTTGAGTTTGTGCTCCACACCCCTCAAAGTTCCCCTGGAAGCAGGTCTCCTTCTCTGAAAGGCACCTTAGGGGAGGTTGTGGGGCCAGGTGACTCACCTTCTCCTGTTGTTGTGCCTCTGCTTGCTGGGGAGATGGATAAGGCAGGATCCCCATCCTCAACCCAGAAGAGGGGGAGTAGTGTAGTGTGGGATCATTTTGAGTTGGCAGATGATCCCAGGTATGCTGCCTGCCAGCACTGCCAAGGCCGATTAGCCGGGGCATGGAAATGAAACACTTCACCACCATGGCGATGCTGCTGCCTCTCAGGAGACAGCACCCCCTTGCCCTTTTTCCTCCTCAGCCTGGCACCAGTGAGAGCATACCCAAAAAGAAGTCCCATTCTTGCTCCAAAGCCCCTGTCTCCGCAAAGCAAAGGCAGGCCACCCTGGACCAGTGGGGGAAAGCCACAGACAAAGTGGGGCATGTTGCAGTGGTGAGAGAGGTCACCCAAAGCATTGGGGAGATGCTTACTCTGGATGGCCAGCCCTTCTCCTTTGTTGAGTGTCCAGGGTTCAGGCAGCTCATGGTACTTGTGGTCCCATCATACCATGTGCCAGCATGTACCACCTTCAGCAGGACAGTGGTGCCCTCCCTGTATGAGGCATGCAGGGTATACTTGTGGGAGGAGCTGCACAAGGCAGGTCCACGGGTGGCCTTACACTTCACCTCAGACATTGGATTTATGACATACTATAACCTGCCTGACATCTGACTCCCCAGGTACCTCTCCACTTTTACCTTCTACATCACCCTTCCCTGCCCCCCTCTGATCCTGTCTCTCACCCCCTGACATTTTCACTGACTGGCTTTCTTGTCTGCAGCCCAGCCTCTGGCCTCTTTACTATTCATTCCATCCAAGAAGAGCACACACCAACTGCAGATGCTTCCTCAGTCTGATGAAGGGTTTTTAAATCTGAAAGCTTGCCAAGATATATTTCTCCAACTATTCAGCTGGTCTAATAAAATATATCATATCTACTCAAAGAACCTTGCCTGCCTGTTCCTTAGACCAACATGGTTACAACCAGAAACCCAGTTAACACACACAAGTGACACAAGTTTTGCTTTCAACAGTTTGAGGTGCACTTTCACAGAAGCCCCTCATGTATCTCCTTTTAGTGATTCCCCATTATAATCAATGGCTGAATCACACCAAATCAGTGCCAAATCTTTTGAATCTGATTTGGCCAAATTGATTTGGGACAGTGATCCAAATCACCAAATCGAATCTCTGTCCCCTGAATTGGCTGAATCTGAATCCAAATCAAATACTGGCCACTTCACACAGGCCTGTACACATGATCTGTGGGTGGAGGGAAGGAATGCTTTAATTAGAGTGGCTTGGAGAGCCACTCTAATTCAGGTGCCTGCAGTGACTCATGTGTCCTGCACTTCAAGATGGTGGTGGGGCACTTTTACTAAAGCTCATTGAATGAACTTTAGCTAATGTGCCCCTGCTGCCATTTTGAAGTGCAAGGACACTGAATACATGAGATGCAGAGGCTGCTGGAGTGTGATAGCACACTCTAGCAGACTAAATTGAGTCTGCTCTGATGCACTGTAATTATAGCACATAGGAACAGTGTCCCTGCATGTGTACAAGCACCCATAGATCCTTATCCTGTAAAATGCTTAAGCACATGCTTCACTAAAATCACCCAGGTAGCACTGAAGCCCCATGAAAATATTACTGTTAAGGCTACAGGTAGATTCATTAGCTTCAACAGGACCATTCACATGCTTCAAGTTAAGCGTAAGCCAGATTCATGGGGAGGCCCCAACAACATGATGGAAACTTTACAAAATAATAGACTGAAATATTCCAATGTGACAGCCACACTCTTGGCCAGCACACCAGGAAGTAAAGTTGGGGCCTCTGCTTGTCAATCAAGGGGTCAAAACAACTCCTATCTCCAGTGCATCAGCACAGAGAAGACCCAGTAACACATACGTACCGCTGCTGAAAGGAAGGTGGCCTCATGCATCTGACACCCACCGTGGTCCAAATCCTGGATAGGCATCATTCACTACCTGTATGGTAATATAATAAGAGGGGTTCATTTTTCTCTAACCTCACTAAAACTGTGTTCAAAGAACTATGTGCAGAGGAACTGCCCTTGCAACAAGCAATCCAAGCATGGACCCACAACCTGGTTATCTGACATGTCTTCCCAAAATTTCCCCTGTAAAACGTGTCTTCTTCCCTTCAGGTCCCACAGGTTCCTACAGTCTTGACTGGCACTGGGAACTGAACCAGGGACTTCAGAAGACAAAAAGCAAGAGTTGCTTCTGCTTGAGCTGACACTTCAGCACTTGCATCCCTCCTTGCTCAGATGTTTGGCAAATCATGCATAGAAGGAAAATTTTGAAATGCATTCACTAGGGGATTACACCAGCCTGAATACATGTGTGCTGGAGGTGAGGTATGCCTCATTTAATAGTGTGTGAAGAGGAATATAAAGGAAAGGAGAGATTGCTTGGTGGGTGATAAATGTGATCCTAAAAAAAAAAAAGGGTATGGCAAAGGTGTTCTGAATGTGTACACAGAGGGAAGAGACTGTAGAAAAAAAGTAGAAGGAGGAAAGCGCTGGATCATTAAAATCAAAATGAAATGCTTGAAGTATCTTAGAAGAAACAAAAAGCCAATAGCGATATGATGTTTGAAGATGGTATGATATTGTCCAAGCATGATTTTAGTGCAGGGGCAGGAAATTATTTTGGGTGGAGCGCCACTTAATGAGTTTTGGTGAGCTATCAAGGGCCGCATGGGTAGTCCTGCCTCTTGACAGTTGCCCCACCCCCTTGTCACCATCTTGGGATCAGAAGTCCCACCCCTAACCCCTGACCTTTGCCACCGGAAGTCCCTCCCCTTGCCCCACCCAAATGCTCCTTTGGGGGTGGTGGGGGAGTTGCCAGAAAAGAAACCATACACTAAAAGTCAAACACCTACTATAGCATGTTTTAATTTTATTACTCAAAATATTTTTGTCATGATTTGTGTTTGTGTAGTATATATAGAAGTGATTGCATAATAACTCAAAAATAAATTCTTGGTTTTGTATATTGTGGTGGGTGGGTCGGTATGGTGGGTGTGGGTGTGTATGGGGGGTGTGGTAGGACGTGCGAGTGTGTGGGGGTGTTGTGTATATGTGGGGGCAGGGTGTGGGTATGAGGGAGGTTGGGGAACCCCCCAGTCTCCCTCCCCCCCATGGTGCAGCAGCAGGTAGGGCGCTCAAGGCACAGGTGCCCAGCAGGGTGGGACTCTGGCCAGCACTGCACATCACAGTGAGGGGCGCAGCCTCCCCCAGGCTGCTGTATCCCCAGTACTCCTTGCCACTCACATGCAGGCCCTGCACTCACACAGCATAGGAGGGAAGCCCCACATGCTGGTGCCAGGTGGCTGAGGTTGTGCACCTGCTGCTCCTGGCCTGCCAGGGCTGTGTGATATGGAGGAGAGTAGGAGGGTCCCGCATCTCCCCTACTCTCCCTCATGCCCTCATGCTGCCCACCCCAATTCCACACTGCCGCTGCCCCCCAGAGCATGGGTTCCACACTGCTGCCAGCCCCACACTCTGGGCTCCCTCCCAGCTGCAGCCCCACCCCCACTGCTTCCCTACCTACTGCCCGGAGGCAGCAGGAAACTGGGGAAGTGGAGCAGGTCCCTGGGGATGCAGCAGCAGCAGCAGCAGGCCCCCTTGGAAGTTGCATGCCGGCCCAGTGGGCCCCTTCCACCCACGAGGGTGGGAGCAAGGCAATAGGGTGTGTTTGGGGGGGTGGGTGTACATGTGGACACCTTGTTCTCACCTTCGTGGGTGGAAGGACTGGGTGGGGCACAATTTTTTAGGGAGTCTCACAGGCCAGATGAAAGTGCTTGGCAGGCCGGATCGGCCTGTGGGCTGTATTTTGCCTGCCTCTGTTTTAGTGTGATGGATGGACAAGAGGAAAGGGCAAGGAGATCAGGGAGCAGAGTTGCACAGATAGCTTCACAGCAAAATCTGTTAGAATTTTAATACCAAGTAATTTCAACTGTTTGACTGCTTTGCAGTCACTAGCCATGGCTGTTCTAATTTCACTGACAGAAATATTCACAGAACATTATAAGAGCATGATAAGAAAGTATTACAGAAAACTAAAGAATAGAAGGTAATAGGTACTCCCACCAGAACATCTCCATGGCCTATCTAGTTCAGTGTCCTGACTGACTGTTTCCAGAAACAGGTGTTTCATAGAAGGGAACAATAAACCTAATAGCTGACAATTACAGAATTGCCCGCCAGTAGTTGAGGCTTCTTTCTAACCAGGTCCATAAGAGCAATTTGTGAGTGGAATAAAGTGGTGGTGGAATAGACTACATGGGAGCTAAGAGGATTTACAGGACTGTAGTTTGAGTTAGAGGGAAGAGACCTTATTTTCAGAGAGGCTTGAAGCAAAGGGGAGGAGGGAATTGGGAAAATAGTTGGAGATAAAAACATTTTTTTAAGCTGCAGTCTACCATATGTAAATGAAAGAAACTAGCTCAATGAAAGAAATGAGGTTTGGGGTGAGTGAGACTGAAGCAAAAGAATCAGCCAAAAGAGAACAGAAGCAAGGAGGTAGGTCAAGGACTGAAAAGGTTACAGGATAAGGGGCGCCTCAGAGTCCAAGGGTGTAGACACATGATGCATTTACTATGTAGAACATTGACTTTGCTACGTAGTAAAAGTAGAGGAGGTATGTGACACACAGCCCTAGTATGTAGCACTACTATGTGGTAAGTCACTTGAATTCCTACTGTGTATTAAGGCAAAGATTTTTGTAGGTGCCATCTTTTATTGGACTAGCTGCATTGTTGAGATAGACTTAGGCAAGCTTTTGAATGCATTCTTCACCAGGCCTCATTCAATGCTTGTTTAAGTCTGTCCGAAAGATGTAGCTGTTCCAGTAAAAGATATCAACCACAAAAAATCTTTCACATAGGCTCTGAAGACCATAATTGCATAATTCCTGGACCATCAAGACTACAACATCACTCCAGAAGTATTATGTAGTAAGTTACCTGTTGAAAAAAATATAGAACCTGTGATGTGTCTTCTAAGTCTGTTTTAGCCTGGGGCAGTCCTTTGCTTTATGTAAACTATCTTCTCTGTGACCCAGTGCCCAGGTGGAGAGTTGACTGTATGTATGTACATCTTACTATGTTAAATTCTAAGAGTTAAACTCTGGGGGAAATTATGCCATAGTAACTGTGTCATATATTTATATCCTCAGGCTATGGTGAATAAGGAAAGGATACAGGGCAGGGGCAAACACTTGGATGGGGAAGGTGCATTGATCATATGTCATTGGAACTACACAGAGCTTGCAGGTTGGCCATACAGTCATGCAATATACAGCTGTTCACATCCTGCCATTAGAAAAGGGTGCTTTCTCCAGAGATTTAGTTTTCTCTTGCCAGCTAACATGAAATGATTTCCTGTTAAAATGCCACTTAATTAGAAGAAGGCTAAGAGGTGACACTCACTGGTAAATCACCTATGAAATCTCATGGCTCAGACTAGTCAGACTTCTTTGTTGACAGTAATATTTGTGATGAATGTTGCCCTCTTTCATTCTTCAGTAGATCCCTATTTTTGCTTAAAAAATACTATCCAGACTCTCAACTAGTGTAAATCATAGGATTCCTCATTTTGGAACTATGATAAATTACATTTATATCTTTGGCTCCATAGTAGTTATTTGTCAGAATTCACTGACTGTTTTGAGCACATAATTTTCTGTTCCTGTGGTCTTCACAGCCTGTGTGAAAACTATTCATTGATCATAATTCATACTTTGTTGTTGGTACTCAAGCTGGTTAACTGAAATACTTTAACAAAGAGAATACTGCGCAGTAGTGTCATATGGCAAAAATCATGCCAAGACGCTACTACACAGTAGTATTAGGCTCCTGTGCAGTAGCATCACATAAAAGGCATTGGCTAGTGCTACTGCACAGTAACTCTGGTTACTGTGAACTTATTTAGTACTTGCTAATACAGGAATTAAAGAAATGAACAGTAACTATTATGCAGTAGTGTCTCATGTAGATGCACCCAATGTGAACGTTATCAGTCCTGCTTTGCTGACAGAGATCCCTTGACTGAAGTCCTACAGCTAGCAGTTCAGATCACTTGAACAAATATTGGCCATAAAAAGCATGGCAATGAGAGTAAACTAAATAATATTTTAATGAAATCCTTTGGTTGTAATCTGATAAGGTAATTTACGCAAAACTTTATTTTTTTGGGTGATAGAAGGTTCATGAATTTGCAAGGCCTTTTCAGAACAAAAAGATTCAGATCAAGTCCAAATAGGTAAATAATGATATCAAATTAAATTTTGGCAAAAATATTCTCAGTTTTGTAATATTCAGATCAAATGGAAATCTACAAGTGATTATTGTATGGTTAATCGTTTACAGGTCTGGACAGAGAAGAGTATATAAATGAACACCTTTCTTGCAATCTTTCTAGCATTCCTGCACAATAGTTCCCCCACCAGATTCTGCAACCATGAAGTGGGTGGCATTAATTTCTTTAATTTTTCTCTTCAGTTCTGCTACATCTAAGAATCTGAAAAGATTTGCTCGAGATGCAGGTAAGAAAGATCTGTGCTGACTACTTGCTTTAATGCTGTGTGCTTGCAAGCTTTGTAGTATTGCTTCCAAGACTTTTGGATTCAATTTTGCAGAATTTCACAACTTAGTTTTAAATGATTGCTCTAAAATCCATTGAGGTTTATGGCAAAACTCTGACTTTAAAAGACTTTAAAAATTTTAATTTCTGAAGGCAGAAACTTTTCAGGTTAAGGCTTGAAAGCAAATCCCTCTGAAGAATAACTTAATCTATTGAAAATAGTGGGCTTGGTCAGTGCTGATATGAGATGAATTATAGTCCCTGCCACATGTTACATCTGAGACATGTTTAACAAGTTAATCACATCTTAAGTTTTAACCCAGCTGCACATTAAAGGAATTAATGGTATCATAAAACATGGAATAAGCCACAGAGTTATTCCACAAAAAATGTGTATTGACTTTGCAGCTGGTTTCTATCATGCCATTAATTGAATGTGTGATCAACATACAGTGTTTTCCCCTAAATAACTTCTACAGAATGAAGCAAGGAAATGCACTTTCCTGCCAAAAAAATCTTTTTCTTTAAATGATATATAAAACTAGAGCTGCTATTCCTTTCTTTCCTAATACTCTGTCTATATCTCAATTTGGGCACTGAGTATGGCTGACCAAGAATTTTCCATCACAGCTTTCTTGAGATTTTGAGTTTAGTTAAATTTTACAGGAGGAGATTGCTTTCCTGGAGAGCTTTTTATTCCTCTTTGGAAGAACTGAGAACACAAAAGCTGAAAGATTTTGACTGAAACATTTGGCTAGACATTTCTGTTTTTGCCCAAAACTATCCCCTCTATTCATCCCTTGGTCAATGAAATGTCCAAGTTATCTGATAAAAATTCCAGTGAAAATAAAATTATTTCATTTTTCTATGTACTCAGTCACTTTGCAAAGCCTACTAAGCTATACCTGGATCAACAAGCCTTGCATTATTAGGTATCTTAATTATAGACTTAAATCTTGCATATAACCCCTACCTTTTACAGCAGATGCAAATGATTTGTGTCCAGCGAAGCATGAATCTAAGCCAATGGACCTCTTTAACTTTAGGTATGCAAATTAAAAAAACTCAAAAGATCAACAAGGTTTTCCTAAAGATCAGACTGGGACCATCTGAGTTCATCATCAATATTCACAGCAGTGCAGTCATTATAACTGAAACTCCAACTTTGCTAATGGTTCATGGTATCTGAGATCCAGTTGGTTTGTCTTATACTTGAAACAGGAACACATTTTGGCAGTTAACTATAAAACCAGAATATATTGATGGTGAGACAGACTAACTTTGGCTAGATAAGCATATGAAAAAGGCCATAGTAATCAATGGAAAGTGAGTTAGGTGGGCCATCTGAGATGAAGGAAAGATCGAGGTAACCCAAAGAAAGGCTTGGGAAAGAAGGGTTATCAGAAAAGCAGCATGGATAGCCCTAGACAAAAACAAAAAAACTAAAGGAAGGGATTATAAAACTTCAGCTATAGTTGTCTCCTGCTGAAGTCAATAGGAACATTTCTCTTGGGTCTAAGAGTTAGGTCAAGTCTGAACATTTTTCCAAACACTCCTCCATATGCCCAAATAGATTCACCCTAGCAGGAGGAATCTACACACAGCAGATGTAAAGCTGATACATATTGTTCTTTTTTTTGTTAACTAGAACACAAGAGTGAAATTGCCCACCGCTTCAATGATTTACAGGAAGATACTTTTCAAAAAGTGTAAGTGAACCTTTAAGGTGAATAATATAATAACCTTACATTTGTCTTTGCACCAAAAATAAGCTGGTGGTTAGTGAGAAATACAATGTGGGCTAATTAAAAGACATATGGACTATACAAACTAAGAAAATAAAATGTTATATACAGCCAGATAAGGCAGACTCAGGACTTGTTTGAGCCCTGAAGCAGTTGCAGTCCTACCCTTAGGAGATGCTCAGGAGTGAACTGTAGGACAACTGGCTAGGTAAGTAGGAACCAAATTTGCTGCCACACCCAAGTCCGACCACCCCAAGCAAATATGGCCTAGGAGTAGTGCAGATTCAATAACCTTTGTGTGCCAAATAGTGTCTCATTCAAAGGACACTACTGGGACAAACCAAGTTGCCTAGTGGTTTTAGGAATGGTGGAGATAATTAAAGATCTCAGAGAGCTACTACAGAAACTCCTTTGGGTGTTAATGTTCTACTATCAATTACTTTTAACCGTGACACTAATAACTAAACTTATGGTAACTGCAAGTATGCTGGATGCAAGGGGAAGTATAATGCCAGGCACGTCTGCACAAGAAGCTGACTACACAGTAGTTGAAAAATACTGTGCAGTAGTGCATTGCAACACAGTGCTAATACGCTACTGCACAGTATTATTAGGCTACTGCACTAGTAGTATCACTTAAAAGATGTTCACCAGCACTACTGTGCAGTAACTCCAGTACTGTGCATTTATTTAGTACTTGCTAATATAAATAATAAATGTGTAGTAGTGATTGGACATTAGTGTCTCATGTAGATGCACCCACTGAGGACAAGTCCTTAATCTGAGGTGATTATACCCTATATGATGGTCCTCACAAAGCAATTAAACTAAAAATTACACTTGGAAGGGAAGGGATGAGAAAGCATATAGGTTGCAGAATTATGATATTGAGGTTATTCATTTTAGGCATAAATGCTATTTGAATCGGTTTTTTGGTCATAGCTTTCTTCCTTTGGAATAATTGGCTCTCACTAACTTTGCTCAGTAATTTCAGTGAAGGGATCTCTCTCAGTTTTGATTGCCATGAATCAAAACAAAATCTCTGAATCCAAAGGCAACTGTGTAAAATGAAAAAAGATGTTTCTTTGTTATCTTCACCTTTAAAAATTATGTTTTATATTTCAGTGCCCTGATCACATTTGCTCAGTACCTCCAGAAGTGTTCTTTTGATGAACTAGCTAAACTGGTAAAGGATGTTGTCGACCTTGCACACAAATGTGTAGCTAATGAGGATGCTGAAGGATGCACAAAATCACTGGTAGGCAAAATATCCAGTTACAGTGTTTGTTTCATAGTATGTTACAAACAGGAAATAGTTTACTTTAAACAGCAAAGTAAAATCTTCTTGTCTTATCAGTAGAAACCCTTAAAGTGCTCAGTCTTTGATGCTGTCAGCCAAATTGCCTTTCAGGTGGATATTCTTAAATACCAGCTTCTAAGAGTAGAGAATTTCAAAATGCTTACACAACTTAGCACCCTATTTTCCATTGACTTCCTCTAAGGCATAGGGTCACTAATGGTCAGATTTTTAAAGATATTTAGGAGCCTAGAAGTGGACACTGGCACATGAAGTATAGGTCTGACTATAAGGAAACATTGGGCATGTCTACACATGCAATTAATGTGCCTGATTTTTTTCTGCAGAAAATTCAGGATCATCAAAGTGCTCCCTGGTGCATATCTATACATGTGCCCCTGTTGGGAACAAATTGAGCCCAGCAGTCCAGTCTAGGGCTGCTCCTGCTTTGCTCTGCCCACCTGCAGCAGCCAGAGGGAGCTCCTGGCTCCCCTACCTGCCAGCCCTTGGCTGGCAGGGAGTATGGGGGCTTAGCCCAGAGCTTTGGAGAGCAGAGAGGGAGCTGTTCCAGCTTCATCCCAGCTAGGGGAGATTGGGCTGGCCCCAAGTGGGGCAAGTGGAACTTGTCCTGGCTGCCAGGAAGCTGCATCCAATCCAGTTGGAGATTAAAGGCATTAGTGGGAACTTAAGACCCTCACTTTCAGGATGTGCCTGCGATCTAGCTTTCCAAAGATATATAAGTATTTGGAGATATTTAGAGAAACCTAACTTACCTAGAGGCCTACTCAGTATTAGTCATATGCCTAAGGATGTGAAGGGCCTGTTTGGGACTATATTCTGGCTATTTCCAACTGGCAAATTGAATACAAGGGATCACAACATTTTTTAGAAGGTTTCCTGTATTGTTATTAAAATATAGACCAAATCCTGTCATAGATACACCTGAGAACTCACATTGATTTCAGTGGAGCTGGTAGTGTGAGGTGAACTTGAGATGGTATATTTCCTATTAAGTTTAAGTAACAGCAGACCTCTACGGATCATAAAGAATGGGAGAATGTAGATATCAGAATCGACTGTCAAAGTCATCCAGCCCTATGGATCAGGCCCACAGACATGCCCCATGCACTGGAGCCAGCACACAGGGCCAGTCCAATGCAGGCACCTCATGTAGTGCATGCATGCCCTGGACCAGCCCTGCACACTGCATGAAGCACATGTTGGCCCCAGTCCAGGGCTTATGCATGAAGTTGGCACAGGGCATGCTGCATAAAGTGCCTATGTTGGACTGGCTTTGCACACTGGGTCCAGCTATGTGCACCAAACGTGGCATATACCAAACTAGCATCATATGCTGTATGCAGTGTGTGGGGTCAGTCTGAGACTTATGGCCAAATTTTAGGGCTCCACAGGGTGTATCTGGTCTGTGGACCATGTCTTTCACATCCCTGATTTAAATTGATGGACTTGTGTCAATTCTTAGTGTAACTATTGGAATTGATAGAGGTTTGCTGATTTTTAGCTTTATATGACTTTGGCCCATGTGCCCAAATGTGGGAAAGGGGAGGGTGGGATGGAATTTTCCCCTAGTCGCTTCCCTGCTCAATCTGTGTCCTAGTGTGCCTGGCTAAGGACATCTCCCCAAACAATCATTTTTCCTGGTGGGATCATAATTTAGAACCTGTTGTCAGCCCTGGCAACTGGGTGGAAATTACCAACAGCAGGCAGAAGATGGTGAGCATAGGAAGGGAACATTTTGGGGTCTCAGTTGTGCCTATCAGGATAGTGCTAGGTAGGGGAAGGTATAGTAGGGGAGCTGGGGTGGCAGTGGCCTATATAGAAATTCTTGCATGTAGAAGGTGTCTGGTGCCCGACTTGTTCAGTGCAGAGGATCCTACCTTGTGTTTGGGACCAGGGATAAGTTGGGGATTCTGTTAGTACAACAATCAGCCCTCTGCACAACAGATCCCCTGACTAAACTAGCAAATCTGGCCTTGGAAGTGGTATTGAGAACACCTAGACTTACTGTCTTGAGTGACTTCAACATTCACATTGAGGCTGGCCTGTCAGGGCTGAAATGGGACTTCATGGAGGCTATGGCAACTGTGGGGCTATCCCAGAAAATGACTGGGTTGACATACAGGGTGGGACACAGGCTAGACTTAATGTTTTGCGCTAGCTTGGAAAAGGGGGTCCGATCATAATGCATATCCTTAGGATGCCTCTGTCTTGGCTGGGCCATGATCTTTTAAAGGCACATAATCCTGCCCCCAAATGTCCCTGACAAGGTGATGGACCAGTCAGGCTGGTCTGTCTCCAGTGAATGATAGAGCCAGTAAATTTCCAGAACTTTCTGGGGGATATTCCCACTAACCCTGACAGCCATTCTGCCAATGGCCCAGTTGAACTGGGAATAGCACACTGACTGCTGCTATAGCCACAGCTGCACCCAGGCATCCACAGAGAGTCGGACCTGATGATGTGGGTTGGACCTGATGATCTGTTTAGGTCCCTTCCGACCCGAAGTATTATGATACATTATGCTTTCCATAACCAACTTTCATGGGGACTCTTGGCCATGTTTGTTTTCTACTCCTCTAACTATAGCCTGCCATTTTCTTGGATGAGATCTGTGAAGTACCGGCTCTTGGTGAGAAGTATGGGGCTATGGCTGACTGTTGTGCTAAAGATGACCCTGAAAGAAATAAGTGCTTCCTAAAATTCAAAACAAACGATCCACCATTCATTCAACCATATCAGAGACCTGAGCCTGATGCATTGTGCAAGGATTTCAAGGACAACAAACAGTCATTCCTGGAGCAGTAAGGAAACTGATTTTTATAAAAGATACAGATTGTTAATCATACTAAACAGAGGTACTCCGCAAGATTCATTGGACATGTAGACACACAGAATTACGTGGTCAAAATGTTGCCAACTTAAGTGTGGAAACAGCTACACACATACATATTGTATACACTTGTGTCAAAGTAGCTGGAAAAGTTGTTCAAAGTTTGAACTTGTGATGACATTTCCATTAGATGTTATAATGGTTTTTTTTTTTAATTTGAATTTTTTGCAAAAAAACCCATATGTTTCTTCATATGCACATTTTCTGGATTTTTTTTGGAAAGTTTTTTTTCATGAAGGCCTGAAACCCAAACCCAGTAATGTTTCCATTTCTACTTTTCCAGCATTCCTTTTTTTCCCAGTTTCCATTTTCTTTTCATTTTTCACTTTGTCACTGGAAAGGACAGAAAAAATGGTAAAAAGAAAGCAAGCAAGGGGTGGCAACAACAAAACTGGGCAGTTTTCATCCCATTATACAATATCAGTGATTTAAAAAAAATAAAAATACAAATCTAATTCTCATTGTATTGATGTGGCCAAATATATAAGGAATTCACCTAATGATCTCCGTCTGTGAATTCTCCTTTGGAGATATTCAGATGTAGCACAACACACACTACTGGTAGATACCACACTAGATTTCTGTGTCTAGATTGCTGTGTTTCTAATATATATTAAAATAATGAATGTGCGGTGGCTAGGCTTTTAGAATGTGTGTGTACATACACACATTCTAAAAACCTAGACACTGCACATTCACTATTTTAAGCCATCCTGAGCCTTTTGGGGAAGGGAAGACTATGACTCTAATAAATAAACAAAACAGAAGCCTTGCATAGAGTTGAGGACATTTATTGCTGTTACTGAAACACCTGGCTTTGTATTTTCTTCGAATTACAGTTACCTCTATCAGGTTGCAAGAAGAGCACCTTTCCTTTATGCCCCTGCACTTCTTGCCCTGGGTGTTGACTATGAGCATGTAATTGAAGCCTGTTGTGCAGAGACTGAAATTGGTACTTGCCTGGATGAAAAGGTACTCAGATTTTCTATGTGAAAAGTGAAATTTTCCATCCACTTAACCCTGATTTTGGTAAGATCAGAAGGCAGTCTTGAAAGGACAATGTCTAATCAACCTTAGTAATTTTAAAATAAAGTGTGCCTCCTGACTGTATAACAACTTCTAAGGTAGAAATTACAATCTGTCTCCCAGATTTCCTCCCACCCCCAATGCCTATCACTCTAAATAACACAGGCTTTGGGGCATTTCAGAAGAATGAGAAAATACCGGTATATAAAATAATGATATACAAAAAAGACCTGAAGAAGTATGTCTTGTATTCTAAAGCTTGTCTAATTCTGTCTCAACTATGCAGTTAATCCAATGAAAGTTCTCACCATAAGAAATCCTTGCCTCATACAAAAACAAAGGAAGTTATTCTCAAATTATGCAGAAATTGTGGTGCTCTTGCACATTACTTACTTGGACATATTGTTATTTGTGAAATAATCATAAAATAACTGAAGGGTTTCGATCTGTCACCTACTATTAAAACATTCTGGACCACACTGTCCCTTCATTTGTGTTCAGTCCCCATGGCTTCAGTGCTGAGATTCTGATGAACCAGCAGTCGGTGACCCTGCGAGCAAAGGCTGTGTAGTTCAGTGAAATCAATTGGTACACAGCAAGGTACAACTTAGCAAGAGGGAGGGCAGCCATTCTGGGTCCTAAATATTTGAACCAAAATTAACTGCTGGACTGTAAATGGCTAATGGTTGCATGAGGACCTCTTGCTTTGCTTGCCTCTTCACATTTTACTAGGGAAGAGCCCTTTGTGTTTGTAGACTGGAGCTTCCTGTTTCTTGTTTTCTAATCTATCAAATGTGACTTTTTTTTTGACAAATCATTTCTTTTTACCATAGATACCTGCCCTAAAGGAAAAAGCCAGAAAACTGAATTCACAGCAGGTATATGCCTGTGGAATCTTAGACAAGTTTGGGGAGAGAGTTTTCCAGGCAGAGTAAGTGTTTTTGCCATTACTTTATAAGAAAATACAGCTTTTCCTTGCTTTATGTTGTACGTGTTCCTGGAAAACGGTGCATAACTCAAATTTGCATAAAGGGAACCCACTTTACAATGTAACACATAGGGATATACATGAACGATGTGTTCCCCCAGTGGCTGGGGGGGGCATGGCGGTGGTGTTAGCATGGCAGTGGTGACGGGAGCACAGTAGTGGTAAGCGGGAGCTCCCGCAGATGCCACCAGCGCTGTCAGTGGTGTGAGGGGAGGTGGCAAGCACTGAACAGGGGTTGGCAACCCCTAGCAGATGCCACCAGCAGCATTAGCAGTGGCCAGCGGCAATTGTAGTGATTTTTGTAGGGGGTGCACTGCTACGCTCAGGGGGTGCATATGTACCCTTATGTACCCTCATGTACCCCCTACCTGTTGCTCCTGGGGATATGTTCCAAAACCTCAAATTTACTGACCCGTAGACCCATTTCTACCACTTCTACCATGAGAATTTTGGAGCTCACCAACAGCAGACAGTACACAAAAGCACAGGGTGGTGGTGAATGTTACCATAATGGGGATGGCAACTACACAAATACATGTCACAGACAATGAGCGAGGAGACTATATTTTGATGCGCATCACTCCTACAATGTACCACACAAAGGAGCTTCTACAACACTGATCTCATAAGAGTGAATTTACCTTGTATATAATGAATTTTTGGTATAAAAAGGGTCATTGAATAAGAGAGTATTTGTACATACAGAACCCGCATAAAGTGAGGGAAACCTGTAGGCTGTTAGTCCTAAAGCCTGAAGATACATCAGAGTGTCAGGATACGGACAAATACAGTTTCATAGTTTCATAGTTAGTAGGTTCGGAAGGGACCTGAGCAGATCATCAAGTCCGACCCACTGCCGTGGCAGGAAAGAGTACTGGGGTCAAATGACCCCAGCAATGTGATTGTCAAGCCTTGTCTTAAAGACCCCCCAGGGTAGGAGCCAGCACCGCTTCACTTGAAAGTTGGTTCCAGATCCTAGCCTGCCTTGACAGTGAAGTAGCACCTCCTGATATCTAGCCTGAATTTACCCTCTGCCAGCTTGTGACAGTTATTCCTAGTCACTCCTGGTAGTGCTTGGGGGAACAGGGACTCCCCCAGTGCCTGCTGGTCCCCTCTGACTAGTTTGTAACAGGCCACTAGATCCCCCCCTCAGCCTTCTCTTATGGAGGCTGAATAGGTTCAGGTCCCGTAGCCTGTCCTTGTAGGGCCTGCCCTGCTGCCCCCGATCATGTGAGTGGCCTTCCTCTAGACCCTCTCCATGCTGTCCACATCCCTCTTGAAGTGCAGCGCCCAGAACTGGATGCAGTACTCCAGCTGCAGCCTGACCAGTGCCGCATAGAGGGGGAGTATCACCTCCTTGGACCTGCTCGTGATGTATCTGCGGATGCATGACAAAGTATGGTTGGCCTTCCTGACTGCATTCCCACACTGCTGGCCCATGTTCATCTTGGAATCAGTGATGACTCCAAGATCCTTTTCTGCTTCTGTACTGACGAGAAGGGAATTCCCCAACCTGTCGGTATGGTGCTGGTTCTTCCTCCCCAGGTGCATCACCTTGCACTTGTCAGTGTTGAATCCCATCCTATTCTCATCTGCCCACCCCTGTGACCTGTCTAGGTATGATTGTAGCCTATTCCTCCCTTCTAGTGTGCCCACATCCCCCCACATCTTAGTGTCATCTGTGAATTTGAGCAGGGTGCTTTTTATCCCATCGTCCAAGTCACTGATGAAGATGTTGAACAGCGCGGGCCCGAGGACTGAGCCCTACGGGACCCCACTGCCCACATCCCTCCAGGTCAAAAATGACCCATCCACTACCACTCTTTGGGTGCGGCCCTCCAGCTAGTCGGCGACCCATTTGACTGTGTAGGTGTCGACACCACAGTCTCCCAGATTTTTAATGAGAATGGGGTGAGAGACAGTGTTGAAGTCCAGGAAGACTATGTCCACTGCTACCCCTGCATCTAAGGATTTGGTGACCTGGTCGTAGAAGGTCACCAGGTTGGTCTGACAGGACCTGCTTCTAATGAACCCATGTTGGTTGTCCCTAAGCATAACCTCCCCCGCTGGCCCCTCATGGACATGTGCCAGGATAATTCTCTCAAAAAGCTTACCCAGGATCGAGGTAAGGCTAACTGAGCTATAGTTTCCTGGGTCCTCCTTCCTCCCTTTTTTGAAGAGGTGAACCACATTGGCCCTCTTCCAGTCCTCTGGCACCACACCAAAGCCAAGAATTGCAAAAATTGCAAGAAGTGTGCAAACACTTTGAGGCAGGACATAATATCTTCTTGGGAGAGTATGTAATGGCCAGAATCCTTCTCAAACCCTGCATAAAGATTAGGCCATTCCAGGCTTTGCCAAATATGGGCAAGATCTTTAATTGTGGCTTTGTTTTTTTATACTGCACTATGCATAGGTAAACTTACATAATCTTTGTTGGTTGATTGTGATCATTAGTACAAAGCTGACCGCTGGAAGTAAAGACAGATGAAGCCAGCTCTAGATACTAGGTTGCAGTGATACATGTGATTGTATCATTTATTCCAGAACCAATGCTTCAGAGGCATGTTCCTTGGATAATAATGGTTCAACTACAGCCCTTGCCTATTATACATTTAAGAACTGATCAGTACAGTTTTCTTGACTGATTCCCTGCAAAAATGCAAGACATTGATTTTATCTAGTGAGTAGCCCAACATAGTAAGATGTATCTAGAGCATTTTTTTGAGAGAGACTGACAGCTTTCAAGAGTCCAACTAATGAAAAAATTGCCTGTTCCTGAGTATTACAGACTAACCTAAATGTCAGATTTTTTTACTAAGCTTCACAAATGCTCTTTTCCCTTCTTCTTCCCTTCTTTCTAGACGGCTAGCCTTAATTAGCCAAAAATATCCAAAGGCTCCATTTGCAGAGGTTCACAAAATTGTACAAGATCTCAAGGGAATCTACAAAGAGTGCTGCGATGGTGACATGGTGGAGTGCATGGATGACAGGGTAAATTACATATTTTCTTGGCATTCGTATATTTGAGAAAGAACTCAGAAGAGTTATATTTTCTATCATGCACTCTCACACAGTATAATACCTACACATTCCCCAAGAAATGTGGTTGGAAATATTTCTTAAGCACTAACTTGGGATATAGTTTTTAGGAATGATTAGTTATGACTTGGAGTATAACCTATCTGGCTGTGTTTTTGAAGCTCAAAATCATCATATTGATTAGGGAAACAGGTGGACAACGTAGGTTAGAAATGAAAGCTGTGATAGATATGCAAAAGTTGATCCTGAAACTGAAACAGGCAGGCATGCAGTTCATAGAAGTGTCTTGTGATGTTGTAGTGTGCTGGGAGGTTTTCAAAAGCCAATAGCAGAAAACTCTTGCCCCATAACTCTATGGTATGCTGTACTTCATATTCAAGAATCAAATCATAATCTCGCAGCCCAAATTCTCAACAGCTGCCTAGCACTGATCCTAAATTCCTCACTCAATGGGAATGTCTACACATGCTTTTACACACACACTCAAAGGGAATGTCTACACATGATTTTACACAACTTTCACGTGCATTTGCCTAATGCGTATTATGGTGATATCGGCACACGCATAAAGCAAGTATCAAATTTATGCATGAATAGTTAAATCACATTAGCAAATGTGTGGACATGCTAATGAGCATTAACGAGGGTGTGCAGACTGACTTGGAACTAAAGTTAGTCCCAAGTCAATGGGCACACACTGCGTGTCCATTAGTGTGTCGTCCCGTTTGCTATGTGATTTAACTATTTGTGCATAAATTTGATGCCTGCTTTATGCAGGTATCAAATTTAGGTTCAAATATTCTTAAATCACTATTTTTAAGGTTCATGTGTGAAGATGCATTCCCTTAATGTGCCTTAAATCAGGTTAATGCACATTAAATGTGCACATGTAGGTGCACCCAATATGTGCCCTTCAGCTTAATGAGGCAACTCATGCCGGGGTGGGGAGTATGGTACCAGCCAGAAGTGAGCACTTAGTAATTCATTTCAAGATGCCTGTAAACTTGGATGGTTTTTCAGACCCACAAGGTTTGGTTTTCCAGGCAAAGTAAGTGTTTTTGCCATTATTTTTTTTTTAACAAAATGGGCTGGTAGTTCTAAAACCTGAAGACGCATCAAAGAAATATCAGGATATGGACAAACTTATCTTTTAAGTGCTTTAAAAGTGGGAGGTGGAAGAGCCACATGGGAATGCATCAAATGGTTGCATCAGTATGTAATAAAACGGTGGTGTAGCTTAGGCGTACTGCCGTATGTAACCTTTTCCCCCTGCTCCAAAATATACATTCTTTGTTTATGGTGAATGTTAGTAAAAAGCTGACCACAGAGAGCAAAGAGAAACAAAACCAGCTCTAGAATCCAGGTTCCCAGAGGCATTTTGTCAGCTGTAGCAATAAATTATGTGTTATAGATTCCAGTTTTATAGTAATCTACAGGTCATTACAGTTTTCTTCACAGCCTCCTAAGCCTAAATGTTTCTCAGAGGGACTGGTTGGGGATATTTCACAAGTACCAATTAGAAATATAGCCCTTAAGAATTATGACACATTAGTTATGACTTTCAATTTATTTGCTTGCCTAAGGTTTTTTCAAAGCTCAAAATCACCATATTAATTAAGGTAATACGTAGACCATGTAGGTTAAAAATTAAAGCCACAGACATACACAAATGAACTTCAGAGCAGAAACAGGCATAAATGGAAACCTTATAAATGTTTTGCAGTGCTGCAATGTATTTGGAGTTTCTAGGCAGCTAGTAGCAGAAAATTCTTGACCCTAACCTCTTTTTTGCAGTGCTGCACTTCAGATTCAGTCATGCAGATAGGGAGGAAGGGGATTTAGAAGTGCTCTGCTATTTTTTAAGTTCATATATAGAGAAAACAATTCCTTAGCCCCAGGTTTTGAATTACACTTTGACTCTTCGGGGGTGGGGGGGATGGTCTGCAAAAAAATTGTGCTGCTTATCACAATGCCCTAATAAAATTGGAGACCCTCCCCAGGTTATGATTTTCAAATCTTACAAGGGGACTCTCATTTCTCATGGAGGGGCTCAGTCCCCCCTTCAAGCTCTCCCTTCAAGGTTAAGGACTGCAGTACTGACCACAAGGGTACTCTCAAGATGTCTGTCCACTTGCATGCAGTGTCCAAGACTGCCTTTCTGTTCTCGTGGGGCTTTTGCATCTGACCACGTTCTGCAGTGCAGAGAAATCAGGGGCTGTCAGGGGAATGTGGCAGTGAAAAAGACAGGGAATTTGAGGTTTTCTAGTCACCCCTCACTAACATGCTAAGACTAAGGAATGGGGACAACCTTCCCCAGGTTGGGTCATGAAGAGTGGCAGAAATGCCATGGCTCTGATAGACCAAAGGGCCTACTGCTGGGAGGAAGACTGGCACTGCAGTAACTCTGCCTGTTTTAGGCTGCTCTCTGTCTAGTGGAGTGCTGATTACAACATCCTGAAAAAACTCTTTCTTTCTTTAGGCAGTCAGCCAGTTCTCTAGAAAATGGGTGAAGCACAGCACTGACTTGTGCTTCCGAAGTATAGCAAAAATAATAGGGGGGGATGGCCAGTCAACACCTTTTAACTGGTGCTTCATTGCACCTTCTGCAGGCTGAACTCATGACTTACATCTGCTCCAAACAAGAGCAGCTCTCCAGTAAAATACATCACTGCTGTGAGAAACCGGTGGTGGAGCGAAGCCAGTGTATCATTGAAGCAGATTTTGATGACAAACCTGAAGACTTACCCCCGATAGGTGACAAGTACATACACAGCCCAGATGTGTGTGGACACTTTGAGGCAGCACATGATGTCTTCCTGGCAGAGTATGTGATTCAATAAGTAGATTTATTATTGTTACTGTTATTGTTATTATTAATGTTATTCTTGTTATTGTTGCTGTTGTTGCTCTTGTTGTAAAAATAGATTTTAGAGACAGACAAAAAGTAAATTAATTTTATCTGCCTAATATTCTGCTGCTGTAAATTGTCTGGTATCCTCTATGTAGTGATGCCATTTTATGCCAGAGGAGAATCTGGCCAGGAGAGTACATCTTGGGAAGATTTTTTTAGACCTGCCCGTGGAGAGGTCAATATCTCCTCTGTTTTGTTTCCTTCCTTTTCCTATACTCTAATTCCCAGTGTTAACTCCTCATATCCTTCTAGTGGAGTATGCCAGGTAGCACATCAGTGCCTTTCCACCCCTTGCCACTGGTATGAGATAGCATTATATTCAGGGCTGCTATGTGCTTCTGCTATAACACCCTATTTAGGAAGTGTGTTTTTCTTTGGTTGTTGCCCCTCCTGCAATCAATAACTGATAGGCTCTGCAATGGTAAAGATGTCCTACTAACACAAGGAAACCCATTCCAAACCTCAGGGTTTACCTGACCTGTTTCCATCAGAACAACAGTCATGGTTTGTCACTATGCTCATCACTATGTTATTCATTAGGGAAGCCATGGCAATTTTATTCTTCAGCTCTAATGCTGACAGCATTCAACTGTTGCAGGTTTCTCTTTGAATATGGAAGAAGGCATCCAGAGTTCTCTACTCAGATGCTTCTGAGGATTGCTAAGCTATATGAAGACACCCTGGGAAAGTGCTGTAAAACTGAAAGTCCTTCTGAATGTTATGCAGAAGTGGTAGGTTCTACTGTTTTTCCACATGTAGTATAATAGAGTGTGGAGATGTCTGAGTTATGATGAATGGAGTCAGATCAGGGGAATTTTAATGAGATTCCATTTTTAAAGAATCTATTGTGTATTAATCTATGGGAGAAGCTGGGATTCCCATGGAAGAGGTACCAATGCCATCTTTGTTACTGAGGACAAAGGCCAAAGATTCATTGACTATGGAGAAAGAACTATCTTTTGACCCAGAGGTAGAGGAGTCATACTACATCCAATAATTCCATTGTGTTGGCAAATGCAGGCCCTGGCAAAATTCAGGGCTCATATGTATGAGGTCCTGTACAAAAATGTGTAACATGATGTCTGATGCAGGGTTTTTTAAAAACTTTGTTCACAACATTTTGCAAGCATCATTTTGGCATCTCTCAGGGTGGTATCACCCATACCTTGTAATGTTGTGTGTATTAAAGTTAGGATGTGTTTTGATGGTGCCCAACATTCACTTGTAAGAGTTGCAGGTCATTGGAATGTAATGATGTATTAAAGTTAGTATGTGTTAGGAGATAAGCCTCTCCTGAAAGGTAACAACTTTGCAATGCCAAAAGGACATTTACCATATGCTAAACTGCTTGGGTATGCATCTATCTGCTCATATTTTAACTGCACTTAGTAATAAGGGTGAAGTTTATACTTTGACCTTACTAAATCCATGGGATGTTAAGTAGTGTTAAAGTTAGAACATGTTGTGAACAGTTGCACATTAAATGTTAGTGCTGTTTCTTGCTACTAGAGGTCTAGCAAGCAGGGGATGCCTAGGAGCCAGGATACCTTGGCTCTGTCACTGTTGTGTTTGTGTGGGGGGGTGAAGGGTGGTGTAAGAGGAGAGAGCTGGGAGTGGCATATCCTGGGATGCTGGTGGACTGCAAATTGATCATTTTATCTCCATGGAGCAGATGGAAGTGGTAGCACTGCTCAGAGTTAACCTTCACCTGTAGTGGGGTAACTTTGAGATGCTTGCAGAACACTTAGAATGGGTTAACAAGCCTTAATGTCCAGATGGTCACATTTTAAGTGCCCTTAGTACAGTTTAAGTGCACCATGTGACTTCAACCCAAGTTTTAAGTTGAATTTATGACACCAACCTCACTTCATCAGTTCCCTGCTATAGCAGGGGCCTTGGCAGGAGTGACACTTCAGTCTATTGTGTCTGTTAGGGGCACAAAGCAATTTTGGTTTAACACCTATTCTGCCTCTTAGGCATGTAAATGAACTTAGCTGCCAACATGTGATTGTACTTCACTCTTGGGTCTCTGAAAGACTGTTAAAGAAAAGGTGTGTAGGTTCTTTCTGGATTTTTTGACTCAGTCTTAAGTATTACAAAAATACATGCATGCTGAATAAGCTTAAATAGGATCAAAATTAGGCACCTAATAGGTAGAACAGGATCTGGCCTTGAAATCAAAGCGTTTCAGTCCTTCAGAGTCTAACAGAAGTCATTGATTTTGCAAGCCAAAACAAACCTGGATTTTACTTAGTGCTGGGAAATACTGGGGGAAAAAAGGTTTCAAAAAGATTTATTCAGGTGAAGCCCATCAGCTTGTATCAGTCACATTTATGAACCTTATGCTTACTCTCAGAGCCATCTCTAGGGGTGTGGGGCCTGGGCATACCAGCCTGTGTGGGGCCCAGGGGTGGCAAGCGGCCGGAGCTGGAAGTGCTCAGCGGCGGTGGCAGAGCCAGCAGCGCTCGTCAGTGGCAGTGCGTGGTGGCCACAGTGGGGCCTATGTGGCATTGACTGTGGGGCCCCCCAAAGTGCAGGGCCCAGGGCTCTCTCCCCGATTTACCCCCTCTTCCCCCACTTCCAGGGACAGCCCTGCTCACTTTTCACAAATATTTTTGCACCTAATATTTTCTTCAGGAGAATGTTGAGAGAGACAGAAAACAGCATGCTGTAACATCTTAAGTAAAAAAAAGAGTCACTTTGGTAGTGTTCCTCTACACACAAGTGAAGCACTGTTGAGTAATGAAGAAGCCAGTTCCTGAGAGGGAGAATGATTCAGTGGCTAGGACAGAGCAAACAGTCAGAAATATTCCTTCTATCATCTCTAAGCTAATGATGGTGGATGCCAGGGAGGGTGATGAACAGGGGGTAGACCACTCTAGATATACCTGCTTCAAGACTGTCCTTCTAAAGCATCCATTTGTTCTACTGTGTGGGGCAGGATATTGGGCTAAATGGACCATTGGAATGATCCAGTATAGCTCTTCTTATGTTCTTATGTTCTTAGTGTACTCAGGGATGTTCCAAAAATGAATATGTTCAAATATGATAGGATTCTCAATTACTGCAGTTATGGGGGCTGGAACTGTACCTCGGGACAAATAGAAGAGATAAGTGGCTACACTAGATGCATATTTGTTTGCTTAGGACCTGGGTGTGCTGCTGCCAGGGACACATTATGTTACATGCTACTAATAAGGAATATGTTTATTTGCAGGAAAGGCTTATCCAAGAACACATCCAGGAGACTAAAGTCCTCGTAAAGACAAACTGTGATCTTCTTACACAGGGTGGAGAATTTAACTTCCAAAAAGAGTATGTTGTTCCTGAAAAGTATCCTCATGTATAAGGAGGGAATGTGTTCAATTTGGTAAGGGTGACATTTTCCAGACACAGATGACCAGAAAAAGGCACAAGACTATTCAGGGTACTTCAGAAAGCACCAATACTGCAGTACTGGGACAAAAGAGGTGGTGCAGAGAAAAACCCCGTTAAGTGGGGATTCATTGCTGCTGCTCTCCCTGTTGAAACAAAGGAAAGTTAGCACAGCTTTGGACAGACTGCTCTGTACTTGGTGAAACTAGCCATGCTACATGACTTGGTGCCAATAATTTGTTCAACAGTAATCATGCAGTGTGGAATCTTGTGATTTCAGGGTTCTTATCCGCTACACCAAGAAAATGCCTCAGGTATCCACACAAACATTGCTTGAACTTGCAAAGATGATGACAGCTATTGGTGTTAAGTGCTGCCATGAACCTGAAGAAAAACACATACCTTGTTCTGAGGGGCGTGTGAGTCGATTTCTTCCTTTTTTCCCTTCTTTTTGATGTTTTTTTCTTTGTACTGCACCCGTAACTTTCCATGAAACCTGCTGAACCCATAGACAACAGCCATTTTATCCTCAAAGTTGCCTCTGTCTTAAACAGGAGATTGATCCTGAAACCTTTTATTGGAACCTGGACCACTGTTTTCAAAGCTAGAAGCCTTAAGTTAGCCCCCTGCATCCATTAGCAGAAGCCACCTCCATTTTCAATGGAGTTGAGCTCTTCAGCAGATTACTTCAGCATCACTTAAAAAAAACTTACTCATTTCTTTCATTCTCCATAATCAAAACCAAATGAAATTTAGACTGATGCTTTTTGTGTTTGGAAGTGGAATTGTACTGGGCTGTGGGGATCAGGTATTCCTATTTCCATAAAAAAATATTTTGACTCTTACTTTGTTGATTTTCTTTTCTCTATTCAGCTTAGCATTGTGATTCAGGAAATGTGCAAGAAACAGGAAACAACACCTATAAATGACCAAGTTGCACATTGCTGTGATGACTCCTATTCTGAAAGGAGACCGTGCTTCACCAAATTGGGAGTGGATGAAAAGTATACACCTCCACCATTTAACCCAGCTATGTTCAACTTTGATGATAAATTATGCACCGCTCCTGAAGAAGAACAGAAAGAAAACCAGCTTGGGTAAGACCTTTGTTTTCTAATTAATTATAGATCTTGTAAGAATTAACATCTTGAAATGGAGGAGCACAACTCTAATGTATTAGATACACCAAGGAAGCATTTGAAGGTAATTACAAGCATTTGCTTGGAAACTACTGTCACTATGGTTGTAAACATTCAGTATTTCACATCTTCAGTTGAAGTAATCCATAGACAATGCTGGTTTACACTGAGCTGTTCCCAGATGTTCAGGCTTTCTTTTTCATAGCCAACTCTGGCAGCCCTGATCACTTTGTAGGGAGGATATGAGGTGAAAAGTTTGCTTTTCTAGCCTCCTTCAGCTTGTTAGGAACTTTACTGCAGAGATCATTCAGTAGAATGGCATAGTGACTCAGTCTGAGCCAGTGCATGGCACAAAGCAGATAGGAAAAAGAGAGGGGGCTCTTAGTAGGCCATTTTTCTACTGGCATCCCAGGAGATGTGGTTTGAAGGATGCATTCTTAATAATTAAAAACCATGGAGACTTTACAGAACCATGCAAGGAGGATATTTTGTACCCAGAATAAGGTGAGAGGAGAGGTGAGTGAAGGTGAACGGAGAAGTGGGCAGACTGAGCAGTGTGGCTGAAATTGTAGGCATTTGTAGATGAAATGGGGATTTACTTCACCCGAAATTGAAGTGGTGGTTTTTTAAAAACACCGCTTCAGTTTAGGGTGAAGTAAAGCCCCCGTGTCATGCACACCTGTGTCTTACCTGCCTCTCTGGTGGTGAGGAGGGGAGGGTGAGTTGCTAGCAGGTGAAGCGGTCCCTGGGTTGCAGAAGGCGGGGGGAGGCTGGTGCTTTCCTCCATGGCAGCAGTGCCTCCCTACAGATGGCACTCACCCACAGGCACCTGGCTCAGGCAGTCCCTGGGGGCACCACAGCCGCAGGGGGAAGAACCAAGTCCCTGAGCAGCTCAGGCAGGCAGGCTCCAGGGGAGAAAAAAAAAATCAGGCTTGCTGCTTTTTTTCTTCTTCTTCTGTGGAGCCTGTCTTCAGCATTGTTTAGGCTGCCTGCATAGCCCCTGAGTCACATGGAGCCTAGTGCTTCATTCTGTGGCTGCAGGGCAGCAAACTAAACATCGTTGGAAGTGTTTTAGTTTTCTGAATCCCAAAGTCATTTAAGGCACATTACACCACCGAATGAGCTACAGTGGCTGGAATTAATCCGCAATACATCACTGACACGTGCAAACACCAATGCCATTAAAGTGGTGCAAAATCATTTAACCCGCTTTAAAGTGTTGTGCACATATGCCCCTCATTTTGTCTACACACACCCATAAGAGTTGAAGCAACAAAGCAAGGATTATTTTGAGCTGTTTCTGTGTTTTCTCATATTTGACATGCAGGGCCTCATCCAAGTCTCACTGCAATCAATGGAAAAATCCCATAAGCTTGACTGGACAATAGATCATGTCCATGGTGAGCAAAGGGAAAACTCACTTTCAAACCCAAGACCACATGCACTAGTAGGCATTTCTCATAACTTGAGTCAGATCCAGGATCAACCCAGGCCTCAGGGAAATGTGACACTGAATCCCAGCAAGTCAAGTCAGACTAACTGGTATTAACTATACCATTATATTTTGCTTTCATTCCAGTTTGCTTGTCAACCTTATTAAACGCAAGATCAAGATTACAGAGGAACAATTGCAGACAATCAGCGGAGGTTTTTCTGCTATGTTGGATAAGTGCTGCAAGGTAGAAGACCATGATACCTGCTTTGGTGAAGAGGTACTTCTTTTTTTTCATGAATACAGAGCCTAGTCTTGATCAAAGAAAGCATGCATGGAGCATATCAATATCTACCTTTAACTGAAAGGGTTCAGCTACCACAAAGTGATTCTATTTCTCTGTGTACTAATGTACATGTGAGGCACCTTCCTCTAAATGAACCATTAGAAACATCTGGTTTGACCTTGTGTGCCATCAAGACTCCAACAGTTAGAGAACACAGAAGCTTCCTAACTAAACACTGTGGGCATGTATACATATATCTTTGTCTGCTCTGATGCACCAGAAATCCAACATGTCATAGAAGACTTGATAAATTGAGTCTGCAGAGCATGTGAGCTGACGTGCCTAGTGCTGCAGCACATGCATTTGTATAAATGCCGAAATGCACGTTAGGGCACAGAAAATAGCAGCAGTGTGTTTTTGAACTAAGACACGTTCAATGTGTTTTAGTTCAAAAGTGTGCTGCTGCCATTTTCTCAGCACTGATGTGCATTTTGCCATTTATACAAATGCATGTGCTGCAGTATTGGGCACTTTTAAAAGTGCCCAGTGCTGCAGCACAACCATGTGTACAAACGCCCTGTGTCATTTACTAGTGTTGATTGTCTGTCTCAAATATTTGTTTTCTCTCTTCCCAGGGTGCAAACCTCATTGTTGAAAGTAGAGCTACCCTAGGAATTGGAAACTAAAGCATGGCAGGTAGGAGCACCACTATTTATGGACTATGCATTTAATTCCTCAGAGCAAATGGGATCATGGCTTGATGTAGCACTGGTTCCTTCCTAGAATTGTTTTTTTATCTTGGAGTCTGGGATCCTTGGTTACAAAAGACAGCACATCCCCTTCTAGGTTGTGTTTTACAATGTTCTTTTTATGGAGACCTGTTACATGTTACAGAGGTGATTGCCTCATGCAATCCATAACATGCTAGACCAGGGGTGCTCAACCTTCAGCCCACAGGCCAAATGCAGCCTGTGGAACCATTGTGTCCAGCTTGCGGATCTCCCCATGGGTCTGGAAATTTGGCATCAGGGGAGCAGTGGCTATTCAAACAGGCACCCTCCTCCCTGCCAAATCCCCAAATCTTGTTCCCTATGTGGCCAGTTAGAACCAAATTATTTCCCCATGGGGCTAGGCCACACCCAACTGCTTCTGGATTGGGGCCAAGCCACATCCTCTTCCCTCCCTGCAGGATTGGGTTGGGGCCTGACCATGCCCTCCTACCCTGCAGGGCCTGGCCATGCCCCCTTCCCTCTCACTGGGGCTGGGCCATGTCCCCTTCCCTCTGTGGGGCCAGGTTGGGGCCTGGTCACACTTCCTGACCCCCTAGGGCCAGGCCATGCTCCTTTCCCCCTCTACCTGGCTGGATTTGGGCCTGGCCATGCCCCCTTCCCTCTCCATGGGGCTGGTTCAAGCTTCTTTCTTCTGCAGGGCTGCATTGGGCCTGGCCTGACCCCTCTACCCCACACGACCAGATGGGCACCAGATTGGGCGCACTGTCTGGATGTGGGCCACAGACAAACTGAGCACTGCCAGTCTGGCCCACCAGGCAAAGAAGCTGTGCACCACTATGCTAGACCTGCCCATACAACGTGCAGTCATACAATAGCTTTCTTAGATTAATCTGCAGCATGCCTAATTGGAATCTTCACCCTGCAACACGAGTGAAGAGAAAGCCTGTGTTAGGTCCAAGTGAGGTATAACTGTGACACACTTGGGGACATCTCTTCTGCAACTGGATCTCCTGGGACAGCTGTAGCCATATGTGAATGTTTTGAACGCAGAGCTGACAAAGAAAGCTTGTGACTTAAAACCTGAAAAACCTCTGTTCCCAATCCTGATGAGGATGCGCCATTTGGGGTAAAGGTGACTCTGGTTCTGAGTCTTTGCAGCATAAGAACCTATAAAGTCAATCCCGTGAGCTGTTTTTCAAGTGAGTGAGACCCTGAGAACAGGTATCAAACTATGGCCAACTGTGCAGTTGTTACTATGCAATCATTTAGTACTTGCTTTAGAGTGTGCAGTAACCAGTGTTACTGCGCAGTGCCATTGCCCCATGGTTATTTTTGGCTGCTACTGCTCAGTAGTATCCACGTCATGGTTCGTACCTGGTGATGCTATATCACTATAACAATGAGCTATGGTGCAGTAGCTTGTTGCTGTGGCAATGTATCATCTCATGTAGATGTGCCTAGTGGACATGTCTATACCTGCAGTTAATGTGACTAAATAAATTCCAGCACAATTTGAACCAGAGTAAACTAATGTGGATGTTACCATCTACATGTGTGTTTAAGTGCAGTAATTTACTCCAGCATACAATAGTATTTCTGTCTGATGGGACTATCCTATGCTGGAGTAAATTAGTCTATTGTGCCCTAATTGTAGCATACCTGTAGATGATGATGCTTTACTGTGGAGCAAATGAGTCTACTCTGCAGTAAAGCACACCTGTAGGCATACCCAGTTATTGTCAACATGGGTGGCTTGATACTTCTCATAACACTTTGATGTAGCTCACAATTTTTATAAGATAATCTTTTTTTGTTATTTTAGGTCACCAGTGGGGAGAAAAAGGATTAATATCTCCTGCTCAATATGTCCTCAACATTACTTCTTTCTCAGTTGTTTACAATTCTGTTTAGTAAAATACCCAACATTTTGCAGACAAAACATAAACTTTTCCACACATTTTACAGCTGTATTTTTCTGGTGAAATGCATAATAAAGAAAAAGTTTTAAAAATCTTTAAGCTTTAGTCTTTAATATCCTTTATTGGATCAACTGTAAGTTTTGGAGACAGCTTAGACAAGCTTTTGGCATAGAGTGTTCTTATGCAGATCTTATGCAGATCTGAGAGAGCAGTAAATACCAGATAAAACAATAAGTTATGCTTAACTCCATTTACATTAAAAGTTATTATGAAATACTCCCTTGACTCTTGCATATTTCCTGAGCTGTCAGGGCTACAACAACACTCCAAACATACCACCTTTGTTTACAGGAGATCAGATAAAAAGTAACAACTTTAAATTGCAACAAGAGATGTAGGTTAGATATTAAGAATCAATTTCTAAAACTGAGGGTGATTCATGAAATAAATTACCCCAACACTCCTGGATGACACTACTCCGGGGTGGTGGAATCTCCCTCCCTGGGATATTTTATCTGTGAGGCAGACACACACTTGGCTCAGATGATTTTGTCAGAGATGTTCTGCTTTAAGCAGAGGGTTGGACTAGACAACTCAGCAAGGTTCCTTTCAGCTCTATTCTTCTATACCTCCATAAAGAAGACAAAGATTTGCAGGGCATCCATAACTCAAAATGTTACTTTTGGGAACCTTTATGGCCTAAAGGCTTCATAGTTTCATAGTTGGTAGGGTTGGAGGGGACCTGAGCAGATCCTCAAGTCTGACCCCCTGCCATGGGCAGGAAAGAGTGCTGAGGTCAAATGACCCCAGCTAAGTGATTATCTAGCCTCCTAAGAAGGTGGATTCCTTCATACTGCTTCACATTCCTGTCTCAAAAAAGATTTGTATAGTCCACTAATTTATAATGGCTGGAGTTCATTTGGGCCATATTTTGAGTCCCTTACTGTTTTTAAGGAACCCCTTGTTCCACACTGTAACGTTCCTCATATTTTCTTCATGGAACACGTTCTGTTGGCAAGTTCTTTTGAGCGATCCTAAGCTTTCTGGAGGAGCTCTTTTGTTTGTTGCCGGGGCAACTTCAGGGTATCAGGGAGCTCCAGGGACAGCTTTGGGCTAGTAGGAGTCTCCAGGGGCAGCCTCACTATCATGAATGACGCATGTCCCCCAGTGGCAGCGGTGGGATGGCAGCGGTGGTAAGCATGGAGCTCCTGCAGATGCTGCTGGTGCTGGTGGTGGTGGGGAGAAGGGGGTGGCCAGCACTGACCTGGGGTTGGTGACCACCCACAGGCACTGCCGGCAGCATCGGCGGCAGCCAGCAGGGATCATGGACCGCCCACAGATGCTGCCAGTGATGTTGGTGGTGGGGTGGTGAACGGTGACCTTTTCGTAGGGAGTGCACCGCTATGCTCAGGGGCTGCACATGCACCCATGTGCACCCCGTATGTGTTGCCCCTGCTTACAGTGGCAGGGGCCTCCAGGGGTAACCTCGAGCTGGCAGAGGACTCTGGGAGCAGCCTCTGGCCTCTGGCCAGTGCACCATGGACATTCCTTGCCCTCCCCCTGACAGTGGTGGTCAGAGGACCGTGTCCACAGTGGGCTCACTGACCATCTCCTCCACCCCTATAGTAGGGTACCTGGAGAGCTGTCTTCTAAACCCAGGCCCACAGGGCAACCCTGAGACCCATTGGTTGGACTCCATGCCTGGTTGCAGAAACATGGTCCAGCTGGCTGCAGTGTCCTGGGGTCCCCTCTGGGGAGAAGCTTCAACTGTTCAGTGCAGGGGCCATCCCTGGCTTGTCCTCCGTGACAGTGGCATGCTGCCAGAGTAGCCAGGGCAGGGGGTGGACTGCACTGCCCAAGCTGTTGGATGTGGCTGAGAGTGGGAAGTGCACCAGGACCTGGAGCTGATGCTCTAAGGGGCCCTTCCCTGCTGAGTCCTGTTGCTCAGTGAGCCCTAGTACAGGCTCTGGCAGCCTGGTTGTGCTACACAACATGTAGCAGGCCTCACCAGGGTCTGTTGGGCCCAGGATGCAGTCAAGCTCATGCAAGAATGGCATGCTACTGTACGCAGCCCTGGACCACTGCTTATGCTCCCACACATGGATCCACTGCCCCTACAGGGGCTTCATCTTTACATGGTGCTGTATTCGCTCAGCCATGGCTGCATAGATATGGGCATTGGTCCTTGTCATCTGGCTAAATTTGCACTGGACCTCTACACCCCCCCAAATTGTGATTAGGTCCACCATCTCCTCCTGGGTCCAGTTTTGTCCCCAGGCCTGTGTCTCCACTGTCAGAGAGCCTGACATGGCAGCAGATGCCAGAGGCCTTGGGTGGGGGGTCAGATGGGGGCTCTAGGTACTGGCATCAGGTACCACGTGCCTGTAACCATGGGGTACAGTGCTTGGGAGGTAGGTTCTGCCTGGCAGGAGTCCCAGGGGCTAGAGCTGGGGTCTGGATGGGCTGCAGTGCCTAGCATGTGCCCGCACCAGGGAGGCACGGTGCTCAGGAGCCAAACAGCAGCCTGCATAGGCCATAGGGGTCAAAGCCAAGGTCTGGAGGGCTGCAGCACCCAGCATGTGCCTGTAGTGGTGGAGCACTATCCATGGGGGAGGCAGCAGCTGGCTCAAGCCCCAGGTGTCAGGCCAGGGGTCCTGATAGCATCCTCAGGCAGCCAAATACCTGCCCCTGGAACATGGGTGGAAAGGCTGCCAGCCACCTGGCTCAGCACCAAGCAGGAGGCTGGCCCTCTGCTGGTGCAGCTGACCAGGCACAAACTGTGCCTAATGTTAATGTCTACATGTATGCTAAGGTGCATTAGTTTAAAGCGCTGTTGGCTAGTAGCTGTATCTGTCAGTATTAACAAACGGTGCTTTATATTAATCTAATGCATAGTAATTGCTGTACACGTGTAGACGGTAATGCTTTACTTAACATTAGATTAGTTTAATGCACAGTAAAGTGCACATGTAGACATGCTCAGTTACTGTCAGAAATAATTGGCTTGATACTTCTCATAACACTTTGCTGTACCTCAAAATTTTACAACATAATCCTTTTTGTTTTTACAATCTAAGTCACCAGTAGGTGACACAGCATGCAGTGGAGCGGACATAGTTTCTGGTCAGGATGGGTTCGCTCAGAAAAGTTTATTATTATTTTAAACGGGGGGAGGAGAATAATACCTTAATTTTCTACTCCCTCTTAGTTCTTCTACCCCCCCGCCACCTATAGTTTATGTCCTCCTGCCCCTGCCCATGTACCCTCCCGTCCTTGCACTCCCTGCATCCCCTATTATGTGCTGCCACTGCAGTGGACATAATTCCTGAAGACAGCTGCAGCATCACTATAATGGTAAGATTTTGCAAGTAGTTTGAAACTTTGGAGTGAGTGGTTTTACATGACTTCCTTAAGTCTTGCAAATCTTCTGAACTTCATCACATTCCATTTCAAAACCACAACAAAAAAAGTCCAGGGACAGGATGCTACCTGCCAGACCCGATGTTGTCCAGGATATGCAGCATCCTGGGTGTAATATGTCCCACCAACCTTGTGTGTGTGGCGGGGGTGGGGCCAAAAATCCAGTTTCTCGACTGTGTCCCCCTCCTTGCAAAAAACTTTTATGGGTGGAACTTGCCAGGGGCAGCAATCAGCCCAGTAATGAATGAAGAAAGTGAAATATATTCAGATTTGCAGTTTTTGGGGGTTTTCTTTTATATTTTGTATATATTTTATATTGTTAAGCTGCAGTGTTTTTAATAAAGCTGGCTGGATAAGTTGGGCCATGCTAATCTGTTACAATGTAACTTTCATAGAATTATAGAATCATAGAAGTAGGGTTGAAAGGGACCTTGTAGATCTTCAAGTCTGACCCCCCGCCTGGGCGGGAGAAAAGACTGGATTCAAATGAGTCTAGCCAGGTAGTCATCAAGCCTCTTCTTAATGATCCCCAGGGTAGGAGCCAGCACCACTTCCCTAGGAAGTTGGTAGGAGCCAACACCACTTCCCTAGGAAGTTTGTCTAGGTCTCTCTAAATCATAACCCTACACTCCATCATATTCATTACTGCCCCCAGCTTGGTGTCATCTGCACACTTGCTGAGGGTGCACTATATGCCATCCCCCATGTCAGTGGTTACCAACCACTTTGGGGTAACCCAGGCTTAGGGTTACCCCAAAGCCTGGAAAGAAAGCCTCCGCAATTCAAGTAGTACACAGAAGAGAAGCCTCAGCAGTACTTGTGACCAGCAACAGGAGGAGGGCGAGAATAATATGAAATGGACCTGCAGAATTTGTGCAACAATTCAGATAGATAGAGGAGAAGCCCTAGCAGTACTAGTGCCCATAAAGAATTCAAATATTAAAGTGTATAAAGGCAATTCATAATTTATAATAATTTATAATTCTTAATAACGTACATATTTACCCATTCATTATGGATTTCTTTACATGCTTATTTACAGCAACAGTAGCTTGATAGTAGGCAAGTGAGGGGACTGTCACTCAATGAACATGAGTCCCCCTCAATAATATGATTTATACTGCATAGTGTCCTATTGAAAATAGCCTCAGCTGCATTAGTGGCCTAGCCAGCAACCAAGGAGGAGAGCGAGAAGAAAGTTTTGCCCTCCTCCTGGTGTGGAATCAGGCTCAGAATTTGGTACTTTTCCACAAGTCAGAAGGCCCAGGCATGGGAATAAAGGGACTTAGGGAGGAGCTTGAACCAGGATGTGGGCATTCCCCCACCCTCCATAGGGAAAGAGACAGGGAGGGTGCATCATAACCTGCCTTCTGTTCACTATCTGCTTTCTCATCATAAGGAATCAAACTTTAATTATAAGTCTATATAACATATTGGCTATATAACGTATTGGCTGGTATATATGGTGGGGACCCAGGATGTGCGTGGTATGTGCCCAGGATGTGTGTGGTATGCATGCTGCAAGAGGCAGCTGGGGGGTGGGGGGAAGGGGGGTGATAAAGCAGATCTACCTGCTTTGAAATGCTGTGATAAGGAATTGAACCATTACAATTATTATTGACCATTAATAAATTATCATTAATATTACTACAAACCCTTATTAATATATTACTATTAGAATTAACAGTATTATTTACTCCTATTATTAGTATTACTTGTTATTATATTATAGGTCTATATAAATCAGGATGAAAGTCAATTATAATTATAATGCATAATAGTTGAGTTGTTGAGAGAATCCTGAAGGAAGTGTTGTCATACTCTTCACCTTCTCTTTCTTCCTTTCTCTTTCTGCCTCTTGTCCCACCAACAGAGATCGATCAGCCTACAGCTAGCAGTGGAAGAGTATCTAAAAACTGGAGGGAAGGAGGATAGAAAGAGCATTGGAATTTGTATTGGTGCCTCTTGTGCACCTTGCCTACTTTCCTTCATGCCCATAAAATTTCTCCAGCCCCATTTACAGTAAATTTGAAATAAACAATGTATCCCCCTGTGGCAGGGCACTGTTGGTGCCTGCCACTTTAAGGGCTGAGTCAAGCAGCCAGAAGGTACTTGATTGTGGCAGCCATTTTAGATCTCTGGGTGCCTATATAAACAGAGCAGTTTGCTGCTGGCAGGCCAGACAGAAACATTGCCTGGCTGCAAAGCTATATGCAGCATCCTGGAGGTAAGGGCAGGAGCTGAAGTGGATGGTTTGGAGACTCCTGGTCCTAAAAATGCACCCTGCTGGGAGTGGGTGGCTTGGTGGGGCTCTCAGTGTCATGGGAGCCTCCAGGAAATACCAAGCCAGTTACCACCCTGGTGAAAGGCGGGTCGGGGTGCCTTAACCCCAGCTCCCACAATTGGGTGGGTTACCCCATAGTAGAGTCAAGAAGGTGGGCCCAGAATAGAGAGTGGGGCTAGAGGCTTAGAAGCCTAAAACACCCTCGACTGGTGGCACCAGGACCAGAAGAGTCAAAAGGGCCAGGGGCTCACTACGAGGGACTCCCAGAGCTGAGGGCCTGGGGTTTCTGACTGGCCTTGGAGGTGAAGCCAGGGCCTGTGTAGTGAAAGGTCCCAGGGTGACCACATGTGAGAGGGGAAAGAGTTCAGGGAGCTAGGCAGCTCAGAATGAGAGTGGAGTAGGCCACCTGATTGGAAGGATCCAGCTGGGGTTTGAATTGAAGGATTCTGAGGCCCAGTGTGGGGCCAGTGATGCTATAAGAACTGTGGATGCTATCTGTGAGGCATGGGCTGCCGTGTAGGGAAGGAATGGAGCCGTAGATAATGCCCCCTGGTATCGGGGCAAGAAATGGGCAGTTAAATGGGGACCTATTTAACAACATAATTATATATCATCAAGCTGTGACAGGGAAGGAGGAAGGTGGTTGGCCCAGAAACAGGTGGGTGGGCCATTGGTAGACTGGCCTTGAGGAAGCTCCCTGTTACACCCCCCCCAACCAGAGATGACTCTATCAGGGTTCAGGGAAGTGGCATACCGACGGCAGTGAATGAGGTGGCCGCCCTGGGCCTGGATGCAAAAGGGGCACCACTGGCAGGTGTGAAGGGGGAGCCCACCACTTGGTGCTGCTTGCCCTGCCCTCCCCCCACAACCAAAACCGCCACAGAAAGCGGCTTGTCCAGGGTGCATGGGAGTGCAGGCAGCAGCACCTTGGGCTTGTCCCAGGGCCCCCAGAAACCCATGGTATGTCACTGTTGCAGGCCCTTAGGCAAATAAGCACCCCCTGCGCAGAGCCAATCCCACATGCTGTGGCAGAGGTGGTGGGGAAGGGGAGTTGGTGAGTGTCTGGATGCAAGGCTGGTGGTAGCACTGAGGAGTCACCCCATCTACTCCACCCATCTCTGCAGGGCCTCCAAAGCTCTGTGCCTGGGGTGGTCGCTTGTATTCATGCCCCCCTAGGGACAACCCTGCCACCCTCAGGGCACAGACAAGTGTCAGGTATCACTTACCAAAGATAGTGTGTAGCATATCGCCATGTCCTCTTTCAAGTTGCACTTTGCAGAGGTGCAGGCATCAAATAGCACTGAAAGCTTCACTGCACCCCACTTGATCAGCCTGCAGTCTTCTTGAACCCTGGATTCTCATTGCTGTGCCCTCCAGGGGCAAGTCTTGTGACTGGAACGAGTCCTTCTCTGCCCCCGTTGTGCTGTCATCCCTCACCAGCCTCAAACCTCTCTCGTCCCTCACCAGCCCCAACTAGATCATCCCAGCCAAGGCTTTGTCTAGCTAGGTCTTAAAAACCTCCAAGGATGAAGAGTCTACAACTTCTCTGGGTAACCTGTTCCAGTGTTTTACTAACCTCCTAGTGAGAAAGTTCTTCTTAATATGTAACCTAAACTTCCCTTGTTGCAACTTGCCACCATGCCTCCTTGTCCTGTCATCTGCTGCCACTGAGAATGGTCTAGCTCCATTCTCTTTCAAACCACCCATCAGGTAGTTAAAGGCTGCTATCAAATCCCCTCCTAGTCTTCTCTTCTCTAGACTAAATAAGCCCAGTTCCCTCAGCCTTTCCTTATAACTCATCTGCTCCAGCCCCCTCACCATTTTTATTGCCCTCTGCTGGACTCTCTCCAATTTGTCCACATCCTTTCTGTAGTGGGGGGCCCAAAACTGGACACAGTAGACCAGATGTGGCCTCACCAGTGCCAGATAAAGGGGAAGAATCACTTCCCTTGACTTGCTGGCAGGACTCCTACCAGTGCAGCCCAGTGTGCTGCTAGCCTTCTTGGCAACAAGAGCACGTTGTTGGCTTATATTCAGCTTATTGTCCACTGTAACCCCCAGGTCCTTTTGTGCACTTGCTGCCCAGCCAGTCAGCCCCAAGTGTGTACTGGTGCATGGGATTGTTCCATCCTAAGTGCAGGACTTTGCACTTGTCTCTATTGAACATCATGAGATTTCTTTTGGTCCAATCCTTCAATTTGTCTAGGTCTCTCTAAATCATAGCCCTACCCTCCATCATATTCACTACTGCCCCCAGCTTGGTGTTATCTGCACACTTGCTGAGGATGCACTCTATGACATCCTCCATGTCAGTGGTTACCAACCAGTTGATCTTGATCGACTGGTCAATTGTGGAACCTCTGATAGTCAGTCTTAGTCTGTCAGAGGTTCCACGATTGGGAGCAGCAGGATGCATGTGGGTGAGTGGGGTCAGAGCCTGGATGGCTTGTCCAGGAGGGGGAGGTGGGGCGGAGGGCAGGGCAGGAGCAGGGAGTCGCATGATAGATCCTGGGATGCCAAAAAGTGATTTTCACCATAAAAGGGTTGGAGACCACTGCTCGAGGTTACTGATGAAAATATTGAACAAAACTGTCCCCAGGACCAACCCTTGGGGTACTCTACTTGATACCGGCTGTCAACTAGACATTAAGCTATTGATTACTACCCAATGAGCCAGCTAGTTTTCTATCTACTTTACAGGCTGTATTTCCTTAGCTTGCCTGCGAGAATGCTGTGGGAGACCATATCAAAAGCCTTGCTAAAATCAAGGTATATCATATCCACTGCTCTCTCTGCATCCATAGATCCAGTCATTTAATCACTGAAGGCATTCAGATTAGTCAGGCATGACTTGTCTTTGGGGAATTCATGCTGACTGCTACTAATCACCTTCTTCTCCAAGTGCTTAGAAATGGATTCCTTGAGGATCTGCTCCATGATTTTTCCAGGGACTGAAGTGAGGCTGATGGGTCTGTACATCCCTGGATCCTCCTTTTTCCCCTCTCTTAATTATGGGCACTATATTTGCCCTTTTCCAATCATCCGGGACCTCTCCCAATTGTCATGAGTTTTTGGAGATGGTAGCTCTGCAATCACATCAGTCAACTCAGCAGTGGAAGATACCAGGGAGGAGACTTTGCGCACACAATGTCCTGTGCGGGCGGCGGGAGTCAAGAGGCCTAAGAGGAGGAAGCGTCGCGTCATCGTGATTGGTGACTCCATCCTGAGAGGTACGGAGGGCCCCATCTGTCGCCAGGATCCCTCAGCATGTGAGGTCTACTGCCTGCCTGGAGTGAAGATTCAGGATGTGAAGGGGATGCTCCAGTCCATCATCCAGCCCACTGATTATTACCCCATGGTCCTTGTCCATGTGGGTACTAACGATGCGGCCAGGAGAGCCCCTGATTGCCTGATGGAGGACTACCATGCTCTGGGAGGTGTGCTGAGGGAGATGGGCGCACAGGCGGTCTTCTCTTCCATCCTGCCTGTGAGCGGTCGAGGCAGACGCCACGAGATGTGCATAGCGGAGACCAACTGGAGGCTACAGGAATGGTGCTTCGAGGCGGGCTTTGGCTTTCTCAGCCATGACCGGCACATCGTGATGAGAGACATGCTGGGATGGGATGGGCTCCACCTTTCCCCTAAAGGTAAGCGTGTGTTCTCTTCCAGGTTGGTGAACCTCCTTCGGCGGGCTTTAAACTAGGCTCGTCGGGGGAGGGGGAAGATGAGGGCGGAGGAGACAATGAACTACCAGGCCCAGCAACAGCCAGCGAGCCCAGACCAATGGTCAAAAGGGAGAAACAGGTAAGTGATGGGGGACGGGGCATTGCTGAGACTAGGGGGTCAGTGGGCACAACCGTTGGAGGCCTCAAATGCCTCTACACGAATGCTCGAAGTATGGGGAAGAAGCAGGAGGAACTTGCCCTCCTCCTAGCTGTCACCAGCCCTGACATAGTAGGGATCACAGAAACGTGGTGGGACTCATCGCATGACTGGGCGGTGAGTGTCAAGGGCTATAGGCTATACAGGAGGGACAGGATAGGAAGGAAAGGTGGAGGAGTAGCACTCTACATCAAGGAGGAATATACTTCCTCGTTAATTAGCAAGGGGGCAGAGGGGGGGCACTCTGAGGTGCTCTGGGTTAGAGTAAAAGGCAGTCCAGGGGAGAGAGACTTAACGGTGGGAGTCTACTATAGACCTCCCAACCAGGAAGAAGAGCTCGACCAGGAATTCTTAGGTCAGCTCACAGAGGCAGTGAGGGCTAAGGATGTGGTCATCATGGGGGACCTGAACTTCCCAGACATCTGCTGGGAGGAGCAGTCAGCCAAGTCTGATCGCTCACGTCGGTTCTTAGCCAGAGTGCAGGACCTCCATCTAACCCAGGAGGTGCACAGTCCCACCAGGGGAGACGCCATGTTGGACCTGGTGCTGGCCATGGGTGATGACCTGGTGAGGGGGCTGCGGGTGATGGGCCACCTGGGAGACAGTGATCATCGCTTGCTGGAATTCACCATCCAGCGTAAGGTGGCAAAGGGCTGCAGCAAGGCAACAGCCCTAGACTTTAGGAGGGCTGACTTCAACAAGCTAAGGAGGATCGTTGGGGAAGCGCTGAGGACCCAGAGGGGAAGGGAATCAGATGTCGAAGGTGAGTGGTTGCTCCTTAAGGAGACGATCCTCCATGCCCAAAGGGAGGTAATCCCAACAAGGGTCAAAGGGAGCAGGAGGGCACATAAACCCCCATGGCTCACTAAGAGCATCCGGGAATGTCTCCTTGCTAAAAGGGAGGCATACACCCAATGGAGGGATGGGGTCATCACCAAGAAGGACTATGTTACAGTCGCCCGAGGATGTAGGGGGGCAGTCAGGAGGGCCAAGGCAGAGATGGAGATAGGACTAGCTTCCCGGATTAAGGACAATAAGAAGTCCTTCTTCAAATACATAGGGGGTAAAAAGAGGGTCCCGGGTAATGTGGGGCCCCTGCAGGACACGATGGGCAACTTAGTCATCACGCCAGATGACAAAGCTAACATATTTAACGATTTCTTTGCCTCTGTCTTCCTAAGTAGGGACCAGTTCAGCCACCTCCCTGCTGGGCCCCCCTCGGGCCCCGGGAGAGACACGCCTGGGCCAGGGGTTAGCGAGGAGTTAGTTAGGGTACTTCTGGAGAGGCTGGACGTGTTCAAGTCCGCTGGTCCGGACGATCTTCACCCTAGGGTTCTACAGGAACTGGCCGAGGTCATTGCGGGACCCCTGGCGCGGCTCTATGAGCACTCGTGGTGCTCTGGTGAGGTGCCGGAGGACTGGAAGAGGGCCAATGTGGTCCCTATCTTCAAAAAGGGAAAAAAAGAGGACCCGGGAAATTACAGGCCAGTTAGTCTTACCTCAATCCCGGGTAAGCTCTTTGAAAAAATTATCCTGGCACACATCCAGGAGGGCCTTGCAGGGGAATGCATGCTCAGGGGCAACCAACATGGGTTCATCAGTGGCAGGTCTTGTCAGACCAACCTGGTGGCCTTTTACGATCAGGTCACCAAATCATTAGACGCAGGGGTTGCTGTGGATGTAGTCTTTCTGGACTTCCGGAAGGCTTTCGACACTGTCTCTCACCCTGTTCTCATCAAAAAGCTGGGAGACTGTGGTGTCGATGCCCACACGGTCAAATGGGTCGCCAACTGGTTGGAGGGCCGCACCCAGAGGGTGGTAGTGGATGGGTTCTTCTCGACCTGGAAGGACGTGGGCAGTGGGGTTCCGCAGGGCTCGGTCCTCGGGCCCGCACTGTTCAACATCTTCATCAGTGACTTGGATGAGGGGGTAGAAAGCACCCTGTTCAAGTTTGCTGATGACACTAAGATGTGGGGGGATGTGGGTGCACTAGAAGGGTGCAATAGGCTACAAGCTGACCTTGACAGGTTGCAACGGTGGGCGGGTGAGAATAGGATGGGGTTTAACACTGATAAGTGCAAGGTGTTGTACATGGGGAGGAAGAACCGGCACCACACTTACAGGTTGGGGAACTCCCCTCTTGCCAGCACGGAGACGGAAAAGGATCTTGGAGTCGTCATTGACTCCACGATGAACATGGGCCGGCAGTGTGGGGAGGCAGTCAAGAAGGCCAACCGTACCCTGTCATGCATCCACAGATGCATCTCGAGCAGGTCCAGGGAGGTGATCCTCCCCCTCTATGCGGCACTGGTCAGGCCGCAGCTGGAGTACTGCGTCCAGTTCTGGGCGCCACACTTCAAGAGGGACGTGGACGATATGGAAAGAGTCCAGAGGAGGGCCACTCGTATGATCGGGGTCAGCAGGGCAGGCCTTATGAGGAGAGGCTACGGGACCTGAACCTGTTTAGCCTCCACAAGAGAAGGTTAAGGGGGGATCTTGTGGCCTGCTACAAACTGGTCAGGGGGGATCAGCAGGTATTGGGGGAGTCCCTGTTCCCCCGTGCGCTCCCAGGAGTGACCAGGAATAACGGTCACAAGCTGGCGGAGGGTAAGTTTAGATTAGATATTAGGAGGCGCTACTTCACAGTCAGGGCGGCTAGGGCCTGGAACCAGCTTCCAGGGGAAGTGGTGCAGGCTCCTAGCCTGGGGATTTTTAAAAGGAAGTTAGATGAGCACCTTGCCGGGGTCATCTGACCCCGGTGCTCTTTCCTGCCAAGGCAGGGGGTCGGACTAGATGATCTACCTAGGTCCCTTCCGACTCTAGCTACTATGAAACTATGAAACTATGAAACTCCCTCAGCACCCTTGGGTGCATGCTATCTGTTCCCAGGCACTTGTATATGTCCAGCTTTTCTAAATAGTCCCTAACTGGAATTGGTTTGGGCCATATTTTGGGAACTTTACTTTAGGAACCCCTCATTCCATAAGTGGTCCTGTTGACTTCAGCAGACCTGATCAGAGTAAGCTTAGTTTCACCTTGAATAAGGTAGTCAGTATCTGGCACTTTAAGAAAAGGAGTAGTGTTTTATCCCTGTAAGTTGGAATCAAATACTGCTGGACTTTGAAGAGCTCTGGATCCAGATCCAGATTTTTAATATCTATGCATGTGCTTTAATGCACAGTAGCCTATTTTATTGCGCATTAAAGCATCACATAAAACATGTGCAATTATGCTAATGTGCAGTAAAATAGGCTACTGTGCATTATGCATCACTTAAAAATGTGCACTTTTGGTACTGTGCATTGGGGCAGCCTAATGTGCATTTATTTAGTACCCCACATTGGAGGGCATCACAGCACCACAGCACTGGATGCTTTGAAAAGCACCTTGGAGGTGCTTTAGTTCAAAAGTATGCTGCTGCCATTTTCTCTATGTTGACACACATTTCGCAGCTTATACAACTGCAAGTGGTGCAGAGCAGTGTGCGTCAACTCCCATGTGGAGCAGACTTGATTAATTGAGTCTGCTTCAAAGCAGCGGCTCTCTGGTGTGTCTGAGAACTCAAAGGTATGTGTATAAATGCCCAGAGGTACTAACTTTAATGTATATTAGGAAAAGCACATTAATGCATGGGTAGAAGTGCCTAGTTAAAAACAGCCACAGGCAGCACAACTGGTTTTGACTTTGACCCAAGGAAAACATTCAGTTGAATTAGTGCTCTTTGTTTAACCAATATTATAAAAACAAATCAACATCAGACCACTGAAGCATTATATTTCTCAAAATACTTAGTTAAATGTAAATGTAAGAAAACACTTTTAGCCTGGGTTAACCCTTTTACATGCTTTCCTCTAAAAGGAACATAAGATTAGGGTCAATCTTTATTTTGGAATCTTGCCTTCTGAGAAATATTTATGGGCAGTATTGGTCACTTGTACCATCAGCCTGTATAAAAGTTCAAATGCTCTTTCTCTTCACCTGAAACCTTACGACCATGACAGAAGACATCAGTAAATAGTGACATATTCAGAGATAAAAGTTTGGTCAGACGGAAAATTTGAAAAGCTGATTTAGATTTATGAATTCTCTTATGAACAAATGCCTCAAGTCCAAAACACTATTACTCAAGGTTTAACACCATTCTTTATTTAAGATTATTTATAGAACCCAAAGGTATTCACAATGGGTGCCTGTACACATCACAGGTTTAATCCTCGTTAAATTAAATAGGTTTATAAAATTTAAACTACTTTATTTTGGAATGTTGCATCAGTGTTTGCATGCACTAGATTTTTGAATGAATTAAGCCCAGTTCCCAGCCAGCACTGCAGGAGAGTGGGACAGTCCCCCTGGCCGAGGGCTCCGCATCCCATGCCCTGCCACGCAGCTATGGGAGCAGGGAGCTGGCACAAAGAACAAGGGGGGAAAAAAGCAGAAGCAATTGAAGTGCCAGCGGTGTGTGATGATCCCTTGCCACCATGGAGAGGTGCTGGCTATGGGTGCCCTCCCTTGGCTGCTGAAGAGACAAGTGTCAGTAGCAGCAGGGCCCTAGCACTCACCGCAAACCTGCCTCTGACATGGGGTGGGTCATTCTGGCCTGTAGCTGGAAAAGGTTTTTTTATCTCTGGCCTATGTGACCAGGTAGCAAACCCCCAGAGTCTGAGAGCTGTTCATTAAAGCAATATCTAGCCTGGAACTGCAAAATAGCAATCACACAACATGTAGCCATTTGCATGCTAGCTTCAGTTTAGTTAGGTTGAGAAGAACTGTAGTGAAGATATGAATCCACAGGCTTTGTATAGGCTATGTAGCCCTGGACCCTGGATATGGACATGAGCTGCTAGCCTGCGCTCAGGGTTCAAATTATACTTTGACTCTTTGGGTGGTGGGGTCTGCAAAGAATGATGGGCTGCCCATCATAATGCCCTAATAAAATTGGAGACCCCCTAGGTCATGATTTTCAAATCTTACAGGGGGGAATCTCATTTTTTATGGGAGGGAAGGGGCTCAGTCCCCTTGAGCTCTCCCTTAATTCAAACCCTGCTATGCCAACACCGTGAACTAAACCTGGGCCAGTTATATTTTCCTCAGTTGGGCTACCTGTGCTGCCCTCACATATCCAACTGCATTTTACCAGGCTATTTAGTGAATATTTCTGAATTCTTTCAGCCTGCAGAACTGCTAATGTGTCAGAAATATGGTCACAAAGCCTAAGACTGGTTTGTTAATGATTCACAACCAGGAACTGATTTATAAACACACCATCTGTGGAACAGTGAGTCAGCCCATAGGATTTAGGGGTATGACTCCAATTTGGATAATCTTCAGAATAAAACTCTTAATGCTGAAATGTATCCTGTGACAGGCAGAAGTGTGAGGCCAAACAGCAGTATCAGAGCCACAGGTAAGGGGCAAGAACAGGCTGGTGAGAACAACAGGCTCATTCGGATAAGATTGCGGGGTGGGGGAGGGCTTTACATATTCTTGTTGGGTAACACAGAACCCCCAACATTCACCAAGCAGAACAAAGAGGCGTGGCACGAGAATGGACAGCACAAGAGAAACCAATTAGTAGGGTATGAATTTATGAGATACCTAGCAATCTGGCAGGCTGTTGGTATTTTACTAAGTTTGTGGAGGGAAAATACCCAAGAAGCCTTACTAAATGATGTTATTATTGTTGTGTGTGGATTTTGCAATATAGAAGTAAGGCCATTTCTTTTACCCTTAACCTCAATACATGAAGCGGACACAGCACATACTAGATGGGTGAGAAGAGAAGTGCTGTGTAAAGTGTTACTGATAAGATATGAAACTAGCCGAATCCGGTCAACAAAGGAGCCTTGTCAACAGAGGAACCTTGAAAGCAGTACAAGGATTGTTTTCTTTCAAGCAGACTACTTGGCAAGAGTATATAAAACATGCAGTCACGAGAGTTAAACTTCGGTGTTCACGCGCACAATGTTACTTAATTGGATAGAATAGTAATTTAGTTAGTAGATGATTGGGTATTCTTACAAGCATGAGCTAATCATGAACTAATGCTGATGTACTAACAAGGTATAAAATAGTATTATAACTAGTAGGCAGAGTCCCTCCTTGGAGGCACCTTGCTGCAGCGAATAAAGATTCTGTATCTAACTTTGGATACTTGCTCTGTGTGATCATTGCCCCAGCCTAGAGCGAACTGCACGTGGCTTTAAGAGTGTAATTTGTAACACTATGCTGCAGCACTGTTGTCAGATCCCTCACCATAAGAATGAAACATTTGTTTGCTTCCTTGCCCCTTGGTTTTCACAGATGTCTTGATTTTTTAGGCACTCCTGATACTCTGTTGCACCCTCAGCTAGGGCTCTCAAAATTCCCCTATCTTTGAGAGATTGCTTTTCAGGCTAATTTCACTCCCTGCCAAAATAGGGTCAATAGCATCTAATCTGACTGACCTTGTGGTTGGCCAAGAATCCAAGAGATTTTTTAGTGACTTGTGTGGCCCTTGTCCAGATGGTGTGAGAGGGCAGAGAGCTACCAGTTAGATCTCAATTGCAACATATTTATTCTCCTATTCCAATGGTTGTCTTTCATAACCACACCATAACTTATCTGATACACACTAGGTCCTGTGGGCAAATATTTTCCAAACAATCTCATCTTCCTGTAGTTTTTTAGAAATACCAGCTTCCTAGAAAAAGCAGAGAGAAATCTGGAGTGATGCATCATTAAAGCCCACAAAACAATAGATTAGCCCAAGGATGGACAATTATTTTGACCACTTAAGCTTTGGTGAGGCATTGCACACACAAAATCTTTCAGATGATATCATGCTAACAAATTATAGATAAAAATAACTCATATACTGAAAATCAAGTGTATACTGTAACATTTAAATTTTATTTCAAAAAATTATTTTTGTCCTGATTTATATTTTTTTTAATAATGTATATAGAGACAATTGCACAATAGCTCAAAATAAAGTTTTACTCTTGTATATTGTGTGTGTGTGTGGGGGGGAGGGATTGTGAAGGGTAGGGTATATGTGGGGTTGTGTGTGGGGCGTGCATGTAGGTGGGTGTGTGGGGATGGTGTGCACGCGTGTGTGGGGAGGCTGCCCATATGCTTGATCTCAGGAGCCAGCTGAAGGTGCGGGAAGAAAGGGGGGGGCACATAAAGCAGAGCTCACCCAGGGGGTGCAGGTGTAGTCCATGCCCCCGCCTGCAGCTCACAGCTACTCCCATGACACTCCACATGGGACTGAGTCCCACCCTTGTGCCTGCCATCCCTGGCCCTGGCCAATGTGCACAGCTTCCTGGAGGGGCTGCTCCTGGTGTGGCTGCAGCTGTCTGGGTACTGCTTGGCTCCCGCCGCCTCCAGTCGCTCCTCCACTTCCTCCTGCTGCTTTCTTATCACTCCTGGCAGGAGTTGGGGGGGGGGGGAAATCAAGGGGAGGGGAATCTGCAGTCAGGCAGCTCCTGTCCCAGCATGCAGGCCTCCAGCTGCCAGCTGCCTTCTACCCACTTGGCCACCTGCAAATGGCTGCTCGTTGCACCAGGCAACAAAGTGGTTGGAAAGCAGCCAGGAGCCAGAACTGAAGCCATGTGCACTAGGGAAAGCGCCACCTGACTGCAGCTTCCCCCTTGCCCCCACAACCCCACCTGGAGCAGTGCAGCAGGGGCAGGAGGAGGAGGTGTTGGATGCAGGTGTTGCTGAGCAGTACCTGGACAGCTAAGGCCTCATCAGAAGCAGTCCTGCCAGAAAGCTGTGTACATTAGCCAGGGATGGGACAGGTAGGTGTTGGTGGGGCTTGGCTCCACGCGGAGTGCTGTGGGGGCAGCCACAGGCTGGTTCTAATTAATTGGTGGGCACCCACCTGCAGGCCAGATCCAGTCTGGCCTGTGGGCCATATTATGCCCACCCCTGGATTAGCCCCTTCCCCAAACCAAATTTGAAGTCATTCCCATTATTTGGGGGGCCTGACTGGTTTTTTGAGTTGCTGAATTGGCAGCAGTGCCTATGTCAGGGGTGGGCAATTATTTTGGGCAGAGGGCCACTTACTGAGTTTTGGCAAGCCATCAAGGGCCACATGCCAGGTAGCCAGGGGCAGATAAAAATTAATTTTCTAAATATTTTAGGGGCCCCGTGGGCTGGATAGAATGGCCTGGCAGGCCACATCTGGCCCACCCTGGCCTACAACATGTAACAGTCTCTACTGATAAAATATGTTTCAATAACCCTCTTAGATGTAACTAGGCCCAGACAGGATGGTGCTAGGCTGACCAGGAATACAAATATAAAAACCTTCCCCAACCAACAATAGTTAATATAGGCTCATGAGGCACCTTACTGTGAAGTGTTACAAGCTTGAGCTCTGGTGACTATCAAGGGCAGGGGTGATCACAACCAAGGGCTTCTTTTAGAAAGGACTATCATCCAGTGCAGTACTTACAACCAGCTATTGACTGCAAGTTTGTCCCTCCTCCTGCCTCCACTCCTCCAGTGCACTAATGTATAGGGGGAAGGTGGGTCTCACCTCAGCTTTCAGGTCCCTTACAGCCTCAGAGAATGTCACCTGCCCCTTGGATTGCAACTGGGCCATGAACATGAAGCCAATGAGGGAGCTGAGTACAGATCTTTCCAGTTCATACTGGCTCACCCTCCTCAGGCGGCAGTAGCTGCTCTTAGTACCAGCTACAGGTTTTCAGTTGATTTCCAAAACAGTTCTAAGAGGAGTGGGCTGGATCCTCCCCTGGCCTAAGCCAGAGGAGCTCCATTAACTTCCATGGGGACCCTGAGCAGCTTAAAGCAATGAGCTGCTACCAGTCTTGCTTAAGAGCCAAAGTTCTGTAGCAATTCCCAGCCCTTGTGGCTCAGTACAGAGAGGGCTTTGTAACATACAATCACCGGTGGCCTAAGAATACGCAACTAGTGCATATTTTTTTCAAGTTCCATGCAGGTGATTGTACTTCTCCTTTTAATATTTTTTTTTTTATAGTTGCAATTTCTTTTGTGTCAGTACCCACTGAATTGTTGGGGCCAGAGGTTATTGTTATGCAATCCTTCTCTAGTGACATGGCCTCTGCTCCCTGTTTGGTAAGTGCATGTTGAAAGCTAATCTATAGTACACACAAATCCGCCTCCCTCCCTGGCTGCACAGAAGGAAACTTCACTTAGACTATGATCATGCATGAGAGAGAGAGAATGTCTGTTCAGTCCTTGCTATTGTCTTGAGTCCCATTTTCTTTGGTGATCCTAGTCCTCCCCCTCCCCCATAAGGGCCAACACATCTGGAAAAGGAGCATAAAATTTTGGGAAACACAGAAAATCCTTTCTAGGTATCAAGTTTGTATAGATATCTTTGTATAGATTTTTCAGTAAGTGTGTGATGAAGGAGCCTACTCATGGCTGGTCACCGTACTGGCCACCCCTCCATCTACAGCAGTCTGTCCAGTCTCGTCTGCCATGACTTGTTGGGATATAAATGATGTAATAAACAGGAGGCTGCCCATTTAATGCCCTGATGCCATGGAGTATACATACAGCTCCCACCTTCCCTTACCGTGTCTCATGCCTCACAGAGAGCATTCAAAATTGTAGTAGCTCCAGCCAAAAGCTGGGCCAAACTCTGCCCTTGCTGGGCCTTTCACAGGCTACACATACACCCTGCCCCCTCTCACAGGGCCTCATTCACTCTGCCCCCTCTCACAGGGCCTCATTCACACCATTCTTCATTGGGTCACTCTCAACCTTCCCTGTTCATTTGAGTGGCCTTTGGGCCTTCAGGCTTGCCTACTTACACTCTGGGAGATCTGCCTACAGCCATTCAGGTGCCCCACGCATCCTACTCTATGGGTCCTTATGCCTAACACTAGGCTGACTTTTGCCACTAGACCCTCTCTGGGCACTTGACTCTTCCTAATGCTCTTTTGAGGCTGGCCCATGTGCAGTCCTTTAGATCCACCTCAGCTAACCTGACTCTACACACCTCAAGGTAGTACTTCATAGATTTCGTAGACATTAGGGATGGAAGGAACCTCAGAAGATTGAATCCAGCCCCACGCCCAAAGGGCAGGAAGTCAGCTGGGGTCATAGGATCCCAGCAAGATAAGCATCCAATTTACTCTTGAAGGTGTTCAGTGTAGGTGCTTGAACCACCTCTGATGGCAGGCCATTTCAGACCTTGGGAGCTCGGACAGTAAAGAAATTCTTCCTTATGTCCAGCCTGAAATGGTCTTTTTAGTAGTTTATAACCATTCATCCTCGTCATCCCTTTGGGCGCTCTGGTGAACAAATGTTCCCCCAGGTACTGGTAGTCACCCTTGATAAACTTATAGGTGGCCATCAGATCACTCCTGAGCCTGCGTTTTTCTAGGCTAAAGAGCCCCATGGCTCTCAGCCTGTCATCATAAGGTCTGTTTTCCTGACCTCTGATCATGTGCGTAGTTCTTCTCTGGACTCTCTCGAGCTTCTCCGCATCCTTTTTGAATTGTGGAGCCCAAAACTGGACGCAGTACTCCAGCTGCAGCCTCACCAAGGCCAAGTACAAGGGGAGAATGACATCCCGGGATTTACTTGAGAAGCATCTATGGATGCAAGCCAGCATTTTGGTCGCTTTACTAGCCGTAGCATCTCATTGCAGGCTCATGTTCATCTTGTGGTCAATGATGACCCCCAAGTCTCTTTCTTCCATAGTACTAACCAGCGTAGCACTGCCGAGCCTATAAGGATGCTGCACGTTTTTCCTCCCAAGGTGGAGAACCTTGCATTTTTCAGTGTTAAACACCATCATGTTCTCATCCACCCATTTGCTGAGCCTGTCCAGGTCAGCCTGGATCGCCCTCCTGTCTTCAGGTGTGGATGCTTTGCCCCAAAGTTGGGTGTCATCAGAGAACCTGGCCAGTCCACTTCTGACTCCAATGTCCAACATCTTCATTAATGATGTGAACAATATGGGTCCAAGGACAGAACCTTGAGGGACCCCACTGGTCACAAGGTACCATGATGAGTGACTTCTGTCAATTACCACCCTCTGGGTCTGACCACAGAGCCAATTTCCTAGGCAGCAGATTGTGGTGGACCCAAGGCCACAATTGGCCAGTTTCGTCAAGAGGTGATCATGGGATACCAGATTGAAGGCTTTTTTGAAGTCAAGATATATGACAACAATCTCTTCTCCCTTGTCCAGGTGATAGGTCACCTGGTCATAGAAGGAAATGAGATTGGTCAAGCAAGGCATACCCACAACAAACCCGTGCTGGCTGTCCCTCAGGATGCTGGCGTTGGCCAGTCCATTAAGGATGACCTCTTTGATAAACTTTTCTAAGATCTTCCCCAGGATAGAAGTCAGGCTGAGAGGCCTATAGTTAGCCGGATCCACTTTCCTCCCTTTCTTGAAGACAGGCACCACATTGTCCTTCTTCCAGTCTTCGGGCACTACACCAGAGTGTCAGGAGTTTTCAAAGATCTGTGCCAGGGGCTGGGCTATGATGCTCACCAGCTCCTTGAGTACCCTGGGGTGTAGATTGTCAGGGCCAGCTGACTTGAAGGTATCCAACCTCTCAAGGTGTTCCTTTACGAGGTCAGCATTGATGGAGGGCAGGGGAATCTCCCTCACCTGGACCTCCCTGTCCTGTAGCAGGTATGGGCGTCCCAAGGGACTGATGAAAGACCAACACAAAGTACCCATTTAATAGGTTGGCTTTTTCCTGGGCGTCAGTTGTTAATTGTCCCATCTGGTTCAGCAGGGGTCCAGTGTTGCCCTTGCTTTTTTTCCAGCTCCCCATATATCTGAAAAAGGACTTTTTATTGTCCTTGATGCTCGAAGCTAATTGGAGTTCAGTTGCAGCCTTGGCTTTCCTGGTTTGCTCCCTGCAGGACCAGACCAGTGCAGAATATTCCTCCTTGGAGGTGAATCCCATCCTTCATCCTTTGTAGGCCTTTCTTTTTAGCCTCAGGAGGTCTGCTAGATCCCTGGAGAGCCAGGGGGGCTGCTGTGCCCTCCTGCTACCTTTCCTCCGAGATGGAATCGAATTAACTTGTGCATTGAGGATCACTCCCTTGAAGAGCAACTGCTCTTCCTGAACTCCCCTTCCCTTGGGGTCATGATCCCTTAGGCCCTCACTGACAAGCCTTCTGAGCTTGTCAAAGTTGGCTTTCCTGAAGTCAAGGACTTCTCTGTTGCTGACAGACTTGCCAGCTTTACGGCAGAAGGTGAAGGTGATCAGCTCGTGGTCGCTGTCAGCCAGCTTCCCATTGATCACTAGGTCACTAATTAGGTCATCCCCAGTAGCCAGTACCTGGTCGAGCAGCGCTTTACCTCTCATTGGCCTGTAGACTTCTTGAGTCAGGTAGAGGTCATCCATGCATGATAGGAAGCTTTGCGACCGCTCAGATTTTGCTGAGTGATCATCCTACGATATGTTTGGGTAGTTGAGGTCACCCATGACAACCATGGTCCTGGAGCATGCAGCCTCAGCCAGTTTCTGGGTGAACTCCTGGTTCAGCTCTTGACTTTGGGTGGGAGGTCTGTAGTAGACTCCCACCGTTGTGTCCCCTGTGCTGTGTTCCCCATGGATTTTAACCCAGAGGTTCTCTGGTTTCCCACCCTGGTCACCAACATCAACTTACAGGGACACATAGCTTTCCTTAACATAGAGAGCTACACCCCTGCCCCTTTTATCTACTCAATCTCTCCTTTACAGGGTATAGCTATCTATACTCGTAGTCCAGTCATGGGTGGAGTCCACCAGCTCTCCGTTATCCCTATGACATCGTAATTATTTGTGTTAACCAGGAGGATGAGTTCCTCCTGCTTATTTCCCAAGCTCCTGGCATTTGTGTACAGGCAGGCAAGTGTCCTCTTGGGGGCTCTTGCCTTGCCCACAGATTGTACCAGGGCTGGGGCAGGGGTGGGTTCCCTTAAGTGCCTTGGCCTGCTGGTTTTGCAAGGGTTGCTCAGTGGGCCAGCAGTGACAGTAGTCTCTCTGTCCCCCAGCGGGCTTTGTTGAAAGCCTAGTGGAGCAGGTCAGCCAATCTGGCTGAGAAGAGCCTCCTCCCCAGTGGAGAGAGTTGGAGGCCATCTCTTCCCCGCAGTTCACTGCCTCTCTCACCAAAGAGTGGGCTGTGGTCATGGAAGCCAAAGCCTTCCTGATGACACCAGCACTGGAGTCTTTGGTTAAATACCTGGATCCTCCTCTCCCTCAGCCCATAGCCCAAGACTGGAAGGATTGAAGAGAACACCACCTGTCCCTCCAGACCCTTTAGACCCCCTCCCAAATCCCTTTAGACTATCCCAAATCCCTGTAGCATCTCATGACCCAGCTGGGAGCACTCTGAGCCAAGTCATTGGTGCCCACATGAATAAGGAGCATGGGATAGTGGTCTGTGGGCTGGAGGAGCTCAGGGATCTTCTCCACAATGTCTCGGATGTGGGCCCCTGGGAAGCAGCAGACTTCCTGGGCTAAGGGATCAGGGCGGCAGATTACCCTCTCAGAATAGAGTCTCCCATGACAAACACTTTGCATTTTGTCTTGGGGAGAGCGGGGGCGGTAGCTGCAGTTGAGGCTGTGTTGCCTGTGGGAACTGGCAACTCAGCAGGCTCTGCTGGGGCTGCAAGAGGTTCGTACCTTTTGCTAAGCTCCGGCTGGGCAGGGGCCTTGATGCAGCTGGCCTTAGGGCCCTTGACCACCTTTGTCCATCCCCTTGACTGGACAGAATAGGAGGTCCCCAAGTCCTCCCTTGTCCTGGAGGGACCCATGTAGTCTACCCTCCGTCTCCCAGGGGAGAAGGGCCTGGTAGTAGGAGTCTGTCTCTTGCTCACCGTCCCTGATGGCATGCAGTGTCTGGACTGTGGCCTGGAGCACCTCCAGCTGGTGCACCAGAGACCCTAAAAGGGAGCAGACCCCATAAGGGGAGGTGGCCATGCTCCCAGGCCCAAGAGCCTGAAAAAGGGACAGGCAGCCCCCACAGCCGAGAGCCAGGGGTTCTGTCTGTGTGGAGCCCGGAACCATGGGCACCATCTGGGTGGCTGTCTCTGAGGAGCCGGGGGGGGGGGGCTGCAGACCCCGAGGGAACCCGAGGAGTGTGGCACATGCCCATCCGAGGCATGCTGCTGGTAGGTGGGCTGGGCCTGAGTCTGCCTACCTTAGGGGGCTTGTAGGCAGGGCCTTGGGCCCTCCCCCGCACCCTCCTGTGCAAACTCCACGCTAACTCACGCACTGGCAGACAAGAGCATCTGTTTGCGCAGCCTGTTCGCGTGGCTTCCTGTGGGGCTGGGCCAAGTAGAGGCCTGGGCAGGGCGAGACCCGGCCCAGCTCCCACTCAGCCACTTCCTCCCACTCTCTAGGGGTTAACCTCATCTCACCATGGGCCCCGCTTATGTCCAGCTGTGCTGGGAGTTGGTGGGTGGCTCCATGGCTGCTGGGGGGGTCTCTGGCTTCGGGGCAGCAGGGGCACAATGGGCTTTCTCCCACACGTTTCTTGCCACTCCTGGAGCCTAACAGTCCTGGCTCAGCAAGGCCTACTCTATGCCTGTATATACAGTCCTTCAGGCCTGCCTCAGCGAATCCTACTCTGTTTGGGCCTCTCTGCATAATCCTGTCCCTCTTCCTGGGGCCACTCTCTACCCCCTCACTGGAGCCAACTCTATACCCCCTTCCTGGGGCTTGTGGTCTTACATCCTCAGGGGCTCAGTTGCCTCTCCCTAGGCATGCTTGGCCCCACTGTCTGTTCTACAACCACTGGGGCTGGGGTTAAAAGGTGCCCTTACTCACCTTTCACTGGGGAGGCAACTGGCTTGGCATTTCTGGGGAGCTGCCCCAACACAGACAGCCCCACCAGGCCATCGTTCCCCAGCAGGGTGCAATTTTAAGTCATACCTGGGACCAGGAGCCTCATGCTAACCCCATAGTTCCTGCCCTTACTTCCAAGGTATTCCTGAGCAGCTACTCAGCTGGGTGGTGTCTCTTCAGCTGTCAGCAGCAAACTTCTGGCTCGGCCCGAAGGGCCTGAGCTAAAATGGAGTCTGCTCAGCTATTTCCTCCAATCACATGGTCCTCACAGGGTCATGTGACTGCCTTAACAGGGCTGGCCAGCACCTGGCAGCTTCCCTGCTGCCACTCAAACCCCTTAAAGTGACAGGCATTGAAGGTGTTCTGTCACAAAGTGTTTATGTGAACAGCTAAGATTTTCATATGTTATCTTTACGACACTTACAATTTTGCTCATTACTACAAGGCTACTTTTAGTAAAAGCGTCATTTGGAGGGTTGCTTGACTACATGGCTTCTAATCCATGAAGCCCCAAGCACAACTTTTTATATCTGAGTGCTATAATAATGTCTAAAACTTTACTTTTTCCTGGAAAGAAAGGGTATCACCTGAAGGGTGTCTTGACTACATGGTTTCTGATCCATTGTGTGCTGGTTTTAACAGATGTCATGAAGCCTCATCTCTTAAGCAGCTCCCCCACAGCAAGAAGAATACTTGCTACCTTACTGGCTACATGTGAAGAACTTTCTAAGTACAGCTTGCTGCTGGGTATCACTTTCCATGGATATCACTACCTTGTCCTAGAACACTGGAGGGTGTCTTCAGTAACTGTTCTCCCTGTCCTCCATTAAGAACTCCATGTCAACTGCTATGAACTCCATATGATGTCTTGTTTTGTTGCTTTGTCCACTGTATGGGAGTTCAGTGACTTGACAGTGACTGATCCTCGGCTTCTCCCTTTCACTCTGGGTTGTCTCCCTTAATGTTCATCTGCTACGCCTTGATTTTCAAAGGAAAGAAGGGAGAATAAGAGGAGGTAAGGTGTTTGCTACTGTTAGTGGTTGGGGTTGAGGTGAGATCTTTCTTCACAGGGCCCTTACACCCTGCCCTTACCACACTTGTGCAGGCATCAATGTGTAGCCAACCTCAGGGTCTCATCCGCCTGCTGTCAGTGTATTGCAGCCTAGTAAACAGCTAGTTGTTCACACAGTAATTACCTGAATTTGCCCCTACTTAAACTGGGTGGGAGTCATTGATGAAGACATTGAACAGAACTGGCCCCAGGACCAAGCCCTGGGGGACTTCACCTGATACCAGCTGCCAACTAGTCATTGAGCCATTGATTACTACTCTCTGAGCCTGATGCTCCAGCCAGTTTTCTATCCACCTTACAGTCCATTCATCCAGCCAGCCCATACTTCCTTAGCTTGTCTGCAAGAATGCTGTGGAAGACTGTACCAAAAGCCTTGCTAAAATCAAGGTACACCACATCTACCTGTCTGCCTGCATCCATAGAGACCGTGATCTCATCATAGAAGGCAATCAGGTTGGTTAGGCACAATTTGCCACTAGTGAATCCATGCTGACTGTTCCTAATCACTCTTTTCTCCTTCAGGTGGGTGCTTACAAATGGATTCCTTGAGGATTTGCTCCATGATTTTTCCAGGGACTGAAGTGAGGCTGACTGGTCTGTAGTTTCTTAGATTCTCCTTTTCCCCTTTCATAAATATGGGCACTATATTTGTCCATTTCCAACCATCCGGGACCTCTCCTGATGACCATGAATTTTCAAAGATGATGGCCAATGGCTCTGCAATCACATCAGTCGACTCCCTCAGCACCCTTGGGTGCATCCCATCTGGCCCCATGAACTAATATAAGTTCAGCTTTTCTAAATAGTCCCTAACCTGTTCTTTTACCACTAAGGGCTACTTACCTCCTCTTCAAATTGTGCTGCTCAGTGTAGTAGTCTGGGAGTTTCCCTTGCCTGTGGCAAGCAGGGTTTCTATAAGTATGTTGGTAGTAAGAGGAGGATCAGGGAAAGTGTGGGTTCCTTACTGAATGGGAGAGGCAACCTTGTGACAGAGGCAGCAAAAAAGGCATTGAGCACTTCTGTCTTTTCTGCATCCTTTGTCACAAGGTTGCCTCTCCTATTCAGTAAGGAACCCACACTTTCCCTGATCCTCCTCTTGCTACCGACACACTGCACCTCACCCTGGCACCACACCCGAGCAGGCCACCCCAGCTTCTGTGCTCCTGTTCTGGCCTGCTACCCAGTATGCCACCAAGCCATGGCTGGGGGAGAGCCCGGGAAGAGGGCTTGTGCTGTCTGCAGGCTCCCCCCCACCCCTGCTGGCACCTAAGGATGCCTTGCCTGCCCCAGCTGTCTCAGGTAGACCACCCCCCACCTTCCCTTCCCCTGAAGCATTCCTTGGGTGGCTGACCTAGATGGCTGCTACTGCCACTGTTGCTGCTTCTGCTGCTGCTATTGCTGCCTGTGCTGCCACTGCCCCACCCCTCAGGAGGGGGTGGAGATTCCCTGCCACACTGCCTTGAACCACTCTGTACTGCACCTGAACTGGATTACTTCCCTAATGTACTGCTTGCTCCTACACTCCCTCACAGCTGCCTCACTGCATATGATCTTGTGCTTTGTTTCCTGCCTGCTGCCCTGCTGCTAAGTGCCAGGCTGGAGGCCTGAGGGGCACCACGACTGAGCCCCTCCACCACTCCAGCCATCTTTTACATCTGCCTAAGCAGCCTCCCCCTGTGTGTCTTGCCCTTGTATGGTAAATCCTGTGATCCATTCCCCCTGTCTTGGTGTTTGTTGTGTGGCTGAGTAAGCCAGCTCAAGTCTCCCCATCTCTTGTGTGTGTGTGTGTGTGTGTCCCCTCCCCCACCTTCCCCATGCATAGCCCACTCAGTTTCCTGTGGGGCTGTAGCTCAGTTAGCTTCAACTCCCTTCCCTGCCCTCCTCCCTCCCCCAACATCCCCCATCTGCCCCTATTGGATTCACTAGCCCTTCTGTGTTTTTTGGTTTTCTTTTTTGGTTTCCATCTCCCTTTTATGTGAAGCAATGGCAGGGCAGGAGCCTTCTAGGGGAGGAGGGGTGGATGCCCCAGCAGAACTTCCTGCAGCCCCCACTGTGGAGGTAGATTCAAGTCAGGCCCCTGAGGGGGTGCATGTCCCTGCAGGCCCCACCCCAGAGACAGAGTCCAACCCCCTCTGGGGGCAGACAAGCCTGTAACCCCTGCTGCGGGAGCAAGCGGGACTCTAACAGGGAGCCAGCAGGGCCAGGAGGTCTCCTCCAGTCAGGCCCCACCTGGAGGGGCTCCCTAGCTCTTCCCCCCACCATCAAGGAGCCAGGGGCAAGGGCAGTGGAAAGGGCTCCTCTTCAGCCTCCTCCACAGCATGGGGTGGGAAGGGCAAGGGCCTGTCCCCCAGCTTAGACCACCGGTGCCTGAGGATACCAGGTGCACGACACCAGCCAGCACACCAACTCATCTTGTCCCTGGCCCTAGTCCTGGCCCCACCAAGGCAGCCCCCCAGCAGGGAAACTGTAGTTATGCACAGGCAGCTGCAGGGTGACCCACAGCCATGGGGCCTGGACCTTGCACCACTGCCCCTTCCAGTTCAGGCAGCAGGGCCCACTTTCTGGCACTCACCCACAAGCATGGCATGAAGTGCCAATTACCGAAGCAGGAGAACCTGCACTTTGAGACCTGGGTGAAGGCCCTGGCTCAGCTGGTGGGGGCCCCCAAGATCGTGCTGGCCCCCTGCTTTTATGGCAAGGGTTTTTTTTTTCCTTGCCTCAGGCCACTGCACAAAAGGCAGTGGAGAGGGGGCTTATGGTGAAGGGCAACTACATCCCCCTCAAACCCCTAGAAGACCTAGGGACCTGGGTGGTCCTCAGCTCTGTCTCAACCTATATTCTTAATTTGGCTCTGCTCCCCAGCTCCGAATCCTAGGGAGGGGTATTCTCCCTGGTGGTGGCCCTCTCACTAGGGTGCCAAGACCCCAAGACTCTCATTCCACCACCAAGTTATGATCCAGCTGGCAGTGGGAGTGAAGCTGGAGGCTGAGGGGTGCCTTGTGATGACTTTTCAGGGAGCCCTGGTGAGTGTGTTTCATACACTGGGGGACTTGCTGTGCTTTGGGTGCTGCACCCTGGGGTACCTGCATCACAAGTGCCCCATGGGCTGGATGGGGAAGACATCCATGGGTGTCACTTGCAAGAGGAGTGCCCCTCCCCCATTGGGTTCCCCTGGTACCCTAACCACAACATCCAGTGCCCCCAGAAGCTCAGGGGACCCCACCCCCCAACCAGGTTTCATAGATTCATAGATGTTTGGGTCAGAAGGGACCTTAGCAGATCATTGAGTCCAACCCCCTGCCTTGGGCAGGAAAGAGCACTGGGGTCAGATGTCCCCAGCCAGGTGCATGTCTAACCTCGTCTTAGACCACCAAGCTAGCACTACCTCCCTTGGAACCCCATTCCAGATTCTGGCAACCCTTACTGTAAAGAAGTTCTCCCTGATGTCTAACCCAAATCTATTCTTCACCAGTTTGTGACCATTGTTCCTAGTTACTTCAAGGGGCTACCTGGTAAACAGAGCATCTCCTATTCCTTGCTGTTGCTCCCCTCATGCTTTTGTAGGTGGCCACAAAGTCACCTCTGAGCCTTCTCCTGCAGAGGTTGAAGAGATCCAGGGCCCTCAATCTCTCTTTGTAGGGCCTTGCCTACAGGCCCCTAACCATATAAGTGGCCCTCCTCTGAACCCTCTTGAGGTTGTCCTCTTGAAGTGTGGCACCCAAAACTGGATGCAGTACTTCAACTGTGGACTGACCAAAGCCACATAGAGGGGAAGTGTCACTTCCTTGGACCTTTTTGTCAAGCACCCGCTAATGCATGATAAAGTTCAGTTAGCTTTACTGATCACTTCACTATACTGATGGCTCACATTCATCTTGGTGTCAACAATGACTCCGAGATCCCTTTCTGCTGCTGAGAAGGGCTTCCCCCAGCTTGTAAGTGTGCTGGTGATTTCTTCTCCCTAGATAAAGCACCTTGTACTGGTCCTTGTTGAGCTACATCCTATTCTGTTCCACCCACTTTTCCAACCTGTCCAGATCCACCTGGATTCATTCTGTACCCTCTAGCATGTTAACTTTGCCCCATAATTTGGTATCATCTGAGAATTTGTATAGAGTGCCTTCCCCGCTCTCATTCAAGTCACTGATGAAGACACTGAACAGCACAGGCCCAAGGACAGCCTTGTGGGACTCCACCGCTCACATCCTTCGAGGTTGATACCACCACTCTCTGGGTGTTACCCCTAAGCCAATTTGCCACCCACCTGACTGTGTAATTATCTACGTCACAGCTACTCAGTTTATCTGTGAGAATGGGATGCGATACCATATTGAAGGTCTTCTTAAAATCTAAGTAGATGACATCTACCTCAGTTCCTGCATCTGAACATTTTATGTCCCGGTCATAAAAAGAAATGCAAAGTTAGTCAGACAAGATCTATCTGCTATGAATCCATGCTGGTTGCCCTTCAGCATTGTCTTTCTCACTGGACTGCCACAAAAATGATCCTTAATACATTTTTCAAAGGTTTTCCTGAGGATAGAGGTGAGACTAACCCGTCTATAGTTACTTGGACCCTCTTTCCTCTCCTTCTTGAAAATAGGGACCACTTTGGTTCTTTTCCAGTTCTCTGGGACCTGAACTGAGTACCAAGAGTGCCCAAACAGCCATGCCAGTGGCTCCGCTACGACACTGGCCAATTCCTTTAGTACCCTTGGTTGAAGATCATCCAGCCTGCTGCTTAAACATATCCAGCCACTGCAAGTGTCCCTTCACTAAGTCAGTGCTAACAGTTGGTGGGCTGGTGTCTGTTTTTGTGCCTGTCTGTGATCCAGTTGGGAGATTTGTCCTGATCTATGTTCAGGAATACAGAGGCAAAAAACTCATTGAAGAGCTCAGCCTTGTCCCCACTATCTGTCACTAATTGCCCTAGTTTGTTCTGTAGGGGTCCTATGCTACCCTGCGCCTTCTTTTTACTCCCTATCTACCTGAATAAGGACTTCTTCTTGTCTTTAATTTTTGTTGCCAGCCTAAGTTCCATTTCTGCTTTGGCCTTTCTGACTGCCTCCCTGCAAGTGTGTGCCAAGAAGGTATACTCTGCCTTGGTAGCTACCCCTTGCTTCCACAGCCTACAGGCCTCTTTTTTGCCCCTAGGCTTTCCTGGGTTTCCCTGTTCAGCCAAGAGGATTTCTTGGCCCCTTTCCCTCCTTTCCTGTGCAATGGGATTTTCTCCTCCCTTTAGGAATGACCACCCTCCCTGGACTCCCATCTCACCAATGCTCCTGTTCTTCAGTGCCTCACTAACTAATCTCCTTAGAACACTGAAGTTGGGCTTTCTGAAGTCTAGCACTTCTGCCCTACTGGTAGTCTTTCCCATCTTACTCCGATGAATGATGAATTCAATCAAGTGATGGTCACTGTCCCTTAGGTTACCTTGTGTCAGTAGTTCCCCAACCAAGTTATCCCCTGTAGCCAGGACCAAGTCCAATAAGGCATTTCCCCTAGTGACACTGTATACCTCCTGTGTTACGTGAAGGTCCTGTATGCAGGTTAAGAACCTATGTGAATGGTTGGATCTAGCTGACTGCTCCTCCCAGCAGATGTCAGGGTAGTTTGTTACCCATGACAACCATGTCCCTTGACTGTATGGCCTCTGAGAGCTGTCTGGAGAATTTCAGGTCCAACTCATCCTTCTGATGTAGTGGCCTGTAGTAGACACCAACTACCAAGTCCTTTTCCCCCTGACCCCTTTGCATTCTGACCCATAATACTTCAATTTGCCCCTCCTCTGGTCCCAACTCTGGTTTGGCAGAATCCCGGGGAGGGAGGCAGCAACCAACTGCCCCACCCTCCAACCCCCATTTTCTCCTACCAGAGCTTGTCCACCCAAGGACCCCATGGCTGAGTGGGTGCAGGTCCCCATCTGGGCACAAAGCCAAGTAGAAGGCCCAGGTGCAGCTGGAACCCTCTGAAGTAGAGGAACCCCCACCCCCACTCCCAGGACCACCACACAGGGAGAAAGAGAAGCCCAGCTTCCAGGGGCCTCCCTAGGTGTGCCTGACACCCCACCCTGGTAAAGATAAAATGGGTAATCCCAGTGGAGGAGGCTTTGGGGCTGCTGGACAGTCCCAAGCAGAAGCCCATGGAGGAAGCTCTTTGCTCCATTGGCCAGGGCCTAACTACTGAGACCACTGGCACTGAAGCTGAGACCTTAGCCAGTCCAATGGTAGGTCCAGCAGTGAAGCCCTCCCCCTCCAATGATCTGGGGGAGATGGGGGCCCTGGGGCTCACTCTTGTGAATCCAAAGAGGGAAAGTCCTCTTTCCCAGGATCCTGAGGTAGGGACCAATGCCACCTCAGTGCCTGACAGGTCTCCTCTCCCCACCTCCCAGAAAAACCTTGCTACCAGCCCACACTATGTTCCCACATCAGAGGGGGTCGAGGTGGGGTGCCCTGACCAACAGACCAATCTTATCAGGGACCCCATGCAGACACCTCGGAGTTCCAGCTCTGCCCTGCCATCTTATGAGGGTGTCCCCACCCCATCCCAAGGGGCTGCAGAGCTCTCCCAATCCCAGCCAGAGTCTGGGGTCATGGTGGCCAGGGTATTCAAACAATGCCTAAGGAGCCTGCTGAACCCCAGGACCAGGAGGAGGATGCCTGAGAACTGGTGGGCTCCTTGGAGTCTGTGGACCTCTCAGTTCCAGCAGTTCCCAGAGGTGAGCTACTTGCATTCCTTGGTCATGAGTATACCCGTTGTTCTGCCAGCAAGATGCAGCTCACCTTGGACCAATGGGGGGCTGTGTCAGGAGGGCCCGATGGCTGCTGCTGCTGTGGATGAGCTGTGGGCCATGCAGAGAGGCTGTTTACCTTGTAGGCAGGCATGTGAGCCCTGTGGGGGGCGGGCGGGGGACCCACCCCTCCTGGGATGCCCCTTCTCCCCTCTCACAGTCCACTGCACCCTCAAAGCCCCCCATCTTCAGTTCCCCCCAGCCCCCTACTTACCTAAAATGAAGCCCAGGTCCAGGTCACTGCAGCCTGCATCGCTGTTTGCCCTGCACAGGCAGGCAGTGTGCTGCAGCACTGGGACAAGGGGCAGGCATAGAGATGCTCTGGCCAGCTACCAAAGTGTCTCTTTGGAGGACCTGAGCCTCCAGTTGCTTCAGCCCCACTTCTTTTCTGTTTTTTTGGGGTGTTTTTTTTTGATACCTGGATATCCAGGTATCAAATTTTGAGCCTGCACTGCAAATATGCAGTGCAGGGAATGTTTTTTCATTCCCAGCATGCCTCTTGCTATGTCTCAAACTGCTTTGAGATGCAGCAAGAAGCACATGTGGGCTTGTTGGATGTGCCCCCTGATTTTATCTCTGCATGCCTGAGCAATGCTTTTATATTCTTCCTTTGTTGTTCCTTCAAGTTTCCACTTCTTACAAGCTGCCTTTTTTGTGATTTAGTTTACTGAAGAATTCCCTGTTAAGCCAAGCTGGTTTTCTGCCATACTTGCTAGTTTTCCTGTGTATCAGGATTGTTTGTTCCTTCAGTTTCAGTAAGGCTTCCTTAAAGTATAGCCAGGTCTCCTGGACTCCTCTCCCCCTCAGTCTGGATTTTCAGGGAATCCTGCCCATGAGTCCCCTAAGTGAGTCAAAGTCTGCTTTTCTGAAGTCCAGGGTCCTTACTTTGCTGTTCTCCATCCTTCCTTTCCCCAAGATCCTAAATTCAATTAACTTGTGGTCACTGCTGCCCAAGTTGCTATCTGTTACTACATTCCCCACCAATTTTTCCGTTTGTGAGCAGCAGGTCAGGAAGAACATGGTCCCTAGTTGTCTGCTCCAGCACTGCACCAAGAAGTTGTCCTGAACACTCTCCAAAAACTTCCTGGATTGTCTGCAAACTGCTGTATTGCCCTCCCAGGAGATGTCAGGGTGATTGAAGTCCCCCAGGAGACCCAGGGCCTGTGATCAGGAAACTTCTGCTAGCTGTTTGAAGAAAGCTTCATCCATCACTTCCTTCTGGTCTGATGGTCTACAGCAGACACCCACTACAACTTCACCCTTGTTGCTTTCCCCTCTAGCCTTAACCCAGAGACCCTCAACAGAACTATCTTTGGTTCCACACTGGAGCTCTGAGCAATCATATGGCTGTTCTACATAAAGTGCAACTCCACCTCCTCTTCTCCTCTGCCTGTCTTTCCTGAACAGTTTGTACCCATCCATAAACAGTGCCCCAGTCATGCCAGCTATTCCACTAAGTCTCTGTTATTCCAATCATGTCATAGTTCCATGACTGTGTGAGGACTTGCAATTCGTTTTGTTTGTTTCCATGTCTACAGTCTATTATATCTAAAGTCAGGAGTGAATTTCTGCATTGAATCCTGCTAGCTGGTCAAACTAGTACTTGTTCCATGGTAGTTCAGGTCATTTTTGAGAATGTATTAGCAAAAAAAGAGGCATGTCTGTAGGGTTAGGCTAACAACTTATTAATGCAATTCCTGGAATCACTTATTTGTATCTAGAGAAGTAATTTATCTATTCTTTATCTGTGTGGGTTCTAGGTTGTGGAATTCACAAGCTTTTTCCAGATAGAAGGGTCCAGAATACAAACATATTAAACAAATAATTCAATCACATTCTTTTTTTTGCCAGGATATTCACAATTTTGCAATCGTCTTGCTATTAAATGGAAATTAACGATTACCTGTAGTATGGTTTAATAGTTTACAGATGTGGATTAAGAAGAGTATATAAATGAACACTTTTTCTGCAGTTTTTCTGGCATTCCTGAATCACTGTTCTACACATTAAGCTGCAACCATGAAGTGGGTAGTGTTAATTTATTTTATTTTTTTCTTCAGTTCTGCTACCTCCAGGGATTTAAGCAGATTTGCTCAAGAGGCAGGTAAGAAAGATCTGCATTAAGTACTTGCTTTTGTGCCATGCTTTGTAGTACTGTTTCAGTGATTTTTAATTTTGCAGAATTTCACAACTGAACTTTAAAGGTCTGCTCCAAAGTCCACTGAGGTCAATGGATAAGCACCCTTTGACTGCAGGGAGTTTTGAACTAAATGTTATAGCCAACTGGGTTTTTGAATAAATAAATCTTTGCAGAGACAGACTCTGGAAAACTGAAAACCTCCAAATCTGCATAATTACTATTAGAAGCTGAACATTTTTAGTTTGACTCAGTATTCTCTATTTTTAGCCAAAAAACACAGTACATGTTGCATTTGGTAGTCTTTAATAAAAACATGAATATTCTGTCCTTAAAATGATAAAAAAAAAATAACAAAAATATTTCCAGTTTGCTGAAGTTTTCATCATAATTCTCTTCATTATCTAACCAGTTCTAGTAATTATGTGCTATCTACCTACAGTGTCTTCATTATTTTCAGTTAGGTGAGTGATTCTTCACTTCCAAAAGTTTAAGTGGTCCTCCTGAAGCAAAATGGTTGCCACATTCCAGAGGTGGTTGCACTGCAGTGGTGGGTGAAAGTTTCCCATATACATATGCACACATACATTGAAATGTACTGTGGGATGCTTCTGAAGCAGAGTTGTATAATTATATACTATTAAATTTACATGTAGGGCAACTGCAAACTTTTATTTGACCCTACTTCTCCCAAAGAAAACTGGTGGCTTATATGCTCATGGGATATGTAAAACTGAGCCTTGCTATGCTTTTCTTTTTTTCTTTTCTTTTTTCCCCAGAATACAAGAATGAGATTGCTCACCATTTCAACAATTTAAAGGAAGAGCATTTTAAAGCAGTGTAAGAGACCATAAAGTTATAGTTTGTGTAATGGTGATGGTCTACATGGTTTGGGGTGGAAAGGGGAGAGAGTGTGTTATTTATTGATAAAATACAAAGGCTGAAATAAACAAGGAAAAATGAAGTGTTAACCTTTGAAATATCAAGCTTCCTTGAGTCCTGGAGCAGTTTCAGTTCTACATTTGGGATAGTCTCAGGAGTTTCTGCTAACTGCTGAAGGATGGAACTAATGTTATTGGGCAGGGTATGTAGAGAAATTCATTGGCTTCTACTGGGATGAGTCAGCTTGACCAGTGTTTTTTTAAGGGACACATGAAGATAACTAGAGAAGCTAGAGAACTGTTTAAAAACATCTTTGTGGAGCTACTTTCTACAGACAATATTTTTTAGCAATTCATAACATCTGCCTGAATGTGTCCTGGGTATGAGTAACAGGAAACACACAGGTGATTAGACCCTAATCCAAGGTATTTCTACTCAACACATACACTCCTGGGGGGAGATGGGATTAAAGAGGAAATAGGTTGAAGGATTATGCATTTAAGTTTACTCATCTTATATATGAAAGTAATTTGTATTCAGTCTTGCACTCGCATCCATTTCTTCATGATTATTTAGAAAGCATTGTGTACGCCCATAATGAGGTGCCTTGGAGCATCAGACTCGCTCTCTAACTTTACTGGCCACATTTTAACCACAGATTCTCTCTCAGTTCTGGTTGCCATGGATTAAAGAAAAGTCTCTGAATCCTTCTTACATGTGAAGAAAAGTGGTGGTTTTGTTTTGTTGTTGTTTGCTCATTCAGAAATATGCCTTTTTTCAGCGCCATCATCACATTTGCCCAGTACCTCCAGAAGTGCTCCTATGAATCGATAAGTGAACTAGTGAAGAATGTTGTCGATCTTGCACAAAGATGTGTTGCCAATAAGGATGATCTGGGATGCACAAAATCACTGGTAGGCAAAACATCCATGGTTACAATGATTCTTCTATTGTGTGATACAGCACTTAGTAGTCATTCTTAAACAAAGAAAATGTTAGGTCTATAAACTTTGAAGACACCCAGTTTTTGATTCTACTAGCAAGTCACCCTCCAGCTGGATATTTTTAAACCAACAGATTCAAAGAGTCGAGCTTTTCAAAATGCCTGCATGACTCTGGAGCCTAAATTCCATTGGCTTTCTTTGGGACATAGATTTTTAATTCACTGCACGGGAGGGTGGGGGGAGGAGGGAGAAAATGTCTAAACATATTTAGGAGCCTAGAAATGGACATTGAGGCCACATCCACCTGAGCAAGCACATGTGGCTTTTGGGGCACTGCAAAACACCCCACTCAAGTGATTTGGTTTTCCACACTGCATATTTGCAGCAAAGAACAAAATTTAGATACTAGGAGATCCTGGTATCAAAAAAAAGTGTGTGAAAAAATTGAGGTGGTGCATGTGGCAGCAGCATGTACTGCCCAGAACTGGAGCCTGACCAGCCAGAGCCATGCTCCAGCTGCTGGCCAGGCTCTATGCACCCAGATCGCTGCTGCTGGAGTCCCAGAAGGCCCCCAGAACCTCAGGGAAAGCTACTGGGGCCAGTCAAGTACTGGCCCCAGCCTCCTCTACCCTACCCTCCTCTGGAGCATTTTCCCCCATACTAACCCCATGTGCTGGAGCAAAAAGCAACCTGACATACTAAGTATAGTGCTGACTAGAAAGAACTAGTTGGTAATGTGAAGGGGACTGTAAATTGGGGAGGAAATGATCATGATATGCTAGAGTTCTGAGACAGGGAAATGATTTTAAGATAGGGAAAGCGGAAGGTTAGTAGAAGTAAGATACTAGATTTCAGGAGGGTTGATTTCAACCACCAAAGGGTAATAGTTGGTTAGGTCCCTTGTGTGGACAGACTGACAGATAAAGGAGCCCAGGAGGACTAAAAGTTTTCTAAAGGACATGGTATTGGAGGCTCAACAAGAAACTGTTCTGATTTGGAAGAAAACACAGGAAGAACAGCAGAAGGCCAAATACATGGGGATCTTCTTGGCTTAAAATCAAAAAGAAAACCTACTAGTAAAGGAAGGATGAACAAAACATTAAGGATGTATACTAAGAATTAGCACGAACTTGCAGGGACAAAATCAGGTATACCCTGTGATATTATGCAATTATGTACCCATGCAATTTTGTGCATAAATTACATAATTTTGCATAATTTAACTGCAGTGGGCGTGTGCCTTCACCTCTGCAGGGCTCCTAGCACTCCAGCTGGGAGCCCCATGATGTGGATGCACAGAGCCATATGACTGGTCAGCTGGGTAAGTGGGGAAGAGAGCTCCTGGCTGCAGGGGGAAGGGTGGGCTTGGGGTTTATGAGTGGGCATGGGGGTGTGCGGGATTTGTAGGTGGGTATGGGCTGCACACCATCAGGCTGGGTCGGCTGCGTGCCTCTATATGGGGCTTCCAGCACTCCAGCTTGGCCTGATGGCATGTGACTCCATGTCTTCATGTGTTGCTTCCCATTGGAGTACTGGAAGTCTTACGTGGAGGGCTGATGGTGCATGGACTGGGAGCCACATGCCATTGGGCAAGGAGGGAAGCCGCACATGGAGGCACAGACTCACATGCCATTGGGGCAGGTGGGTTCCTGCTTGTCTCTACATGCAGCTTCCCACTGAAGTGTTGGAGGCTCCATCCACTTGGCCCAATGATGCAAAGATCCCAGTCCACAAGCCATCAGACTGAGTCAGCTAGCTCTGTGCCTCCATGTGGGGCTGCCAGCACTCCAGTGGGAAGCTGCACATGGAGGCATGGAGTCCAGCTGTTCCAACGATGCACAGCTCCTGCCTGTAGTGCTGCAAGTCTCACATCCTGGCATGGAGGCAACCTGGTTTTGTTTGAAGGTGTGTGCCAGCAGGCCAGGCTGGCTCCATGCTAGCACATGTAGGTTCTGGGACTCAGTCAGAGGTGCATCCTGTCAGCAGTTCTGCCTGCCATGACCATAAGCACCATGAGGGCCTACTGCTGCTGAGCTGCTGCTGGTGGGCACTGTGCACCATGGGGGTATGTGTGGCAGGGGGGCTCATACTCACCCACAAACCCAACACACACACATACACTCCCCTGCAACACTTCATAACCCACCACCACAAACCTCACCCCCATACCTCCACAACCCCCCATACCCACACCCCTGCATACTCCTTCATAACCCCCCACAAACCCCACACCCACTCACTAACCTTACATACTCCCATACCCCCCCAAACCTCACAACCCTGGCACCTGCCCACAAATGTCATACCCCCCACACCTTCAAAAATCCTCCCCACACCCACCCCACCCCACCCATATAAAGTACCAGCACATATTTCTAAAGAAGGTTAAAATAGTTTTATACTTAGTTTAATTTGTGAAAAAAGTCATTAGTTTTGCATAATTTTGAGTTTTCCTGTGCATAATTTTGAATTTTCTGTGCATAATTCCTGGGGGTGTAATCAGGGAAGCAAGGATAACAAATGAGCTACATTTGGCAAAAGAAATTAAAAGAATAAGAAGAATCACATTTACTCAGTACTTCCAGAAGTGCTTCTATGAATCAACAAATAAACTGGTGAAGATCAGCTTATATATGCATTTTACAAATATATTGGCCAGATAAGAAAAACTAAGGAAGTTTGAAGGTCTACTGCTAAATAGATAAGGTGAGTTATTAACAGAAGACACAAAGAAAGGCAGAACTGCTCAAAAGTTACTTTGGCTTAGTCTTCAAAAATGAAAAAATAAGCTGCAACCAGACAGGTAGTAAAAATTGTATAAACAAGGGGCATGTCTACATGAGAAGCTTTACTTGAGATTAGAACTAATTACTGTGCAGTAACTATCATCGTCTATACATGCAGATGCTTACTGCACAGTAATTTGCTCTAATTGGGAGTAAATCTGCTACCTGTAAATACAAGTAGCAACTTTACTCTGAATTACTTACTGCATAGTACAGCACATGTAGACAGCAAATATGCTCCCAGTAAGCCAGGCAGCAGGGGACAAGAGATTGCTCCCTGCCCTAGGGATCTGCTTGATAGAGCTTTGTGAAATTTTGCTCGCTGTTTCATTTCAATGCTGTTTTGACTAGTTTTGAGCTCAAAACAGCAAAATTGAAACAAAACAAAAGGCTTCAAAATAGCCTTTTGTTTGTCAGCCAAAATGGAACAAGGGCAGTCAAAACATTTCAAAAGTTTCCAAACATTTCAAGTTTCAGAACTGGGCTTGCTTGCAGCTAAAGAGAAACTAAAGAGAGGGAGGCAGAAGAGGGGGGAAGGACTGCTCTGATATTGACATGCACAGTTAGCCAGTGACTCTGATCTTTCCCTGAGGTCCCTTCCAATCCCAGTGCTCTGAGGGAGGGATGGAAAAACGGCATAAAAAAATTGTTTGAAACGAGCTTACTCTGTGCCTTCACACTTACAGGTGATGCAAGTTTTACTCTGAACAGTTTGAGGTGCAGTTTCCCAGAAACCCCTGAACCTATCTCCTTGAAACTTGCCAGGCTTCATGGCCTCAGCAGGGGCTACCATGCCTGCAGTTTTCACCCTGCTGTGACTTAACACACATGTCACGAGGTTTGTTTGTCAGCAGCCTGAGGTGCCCTTATCTCCTTGAAAGCTGGCAGGCTTCATGGCCTCAGCAGGGGCTACCATGCCTGCAGTTTTCATCCCACTGTGCCTTAACACATGCACATGATACAAGTTTTGCTTTCAAGAGGTACAGTTTGAGGTACAGTTTCCCAGAAACCTTTGAACCTATTTCCTTGAAACTTGGCAGACTTCATGACCTCAGGAGGGGCTACTATTTCTACAAGTTTCACCTGAATAAGACAAGAAGTAACAAAGTTATAGGCAGTTTTGTGCTTCCCCATTACAGCCTATGGGGAAGGCTATTTCAAAACGTTGAAACAGCATCAAAACAGTAAAACAGTTTTGACGAAACAAAATGGAACAGTGGTTTTGAAACTAAACAAATCTCAACATGAAACACATGTTCCCATTGGAACAGTGATGTGGAAGTCAAAATGAAATGGTGCTGTTTTGCACAGCCCCACTACTTGATGCCAGGGTGGGGGCAATGTTTGTGATCATGACTGGGGAGCAAGGGCTAGGAGATTCTTATCTCCCAGCCCTGGCCCCACAGTTGTGGGGCCCCGGCTGGGAAATTCTTATCTCCCAACCCTAGCTCCATGACTGTGGGGCCAGGGTTGGGAGACAGGAATCCCCCACGACTGTGGAGCTTGAGCTGGGAGAAAAGAATCTCCCATCCCTGGCCTTGTGAACATGACTGCGATAGGAATAGAATTCAGAAAGATCTTGATAGATTGGAAAACTGGGCTGGAGGCAAGAGGATGAAGTTCAATGCAGACAAAATGCTTCTCTCAGCAACAGGAGGATGATCAGGGAAAGTGAGATTGCCTTGCTGAATGGGGGAGGCAACCTAGGGTGCTTTTCCACATGATGAGGGTTTAATTCTTAGGGTTGCATTATACGCTCCCTAAATTGAAATGGTGGGTTTTAATTTAAACCTACCATTTCAATTTAGGGGTTTCCATCATTGTTATGGCAAAGAGCCCAATCCCTTTTTTTTGGGGTGGAGCCTGCCTGCCTCTCCTGCAGCTGGAGGGCAAGCTGGAGGGAAATGCATCGGTGCAAACTGAGCATCCCCTGAGCTGTGGGAGGCCCCAATCCTTCCCTCTGCAGTGGCAGTGTCTCCTGGGGCCACCCATGTAGGCTGCTAGTGGGCTGGGTGCTGCTCCAGCCTGGAGGCAGCACCTGGCCTAATCCAACTCTACCCAGACCCTGAGGTATAGCAGCACTTGGCCTGATAGCAGCCTGCCCAGGTGGCCCTGGGGAGCACTGCCGCCATGGAGGGAAGGACTGGGGTTCACCAGCAGCTCTGTCCTTGGCCATGGGAGAGGCAGGCAGGCTCCACTGAAAAAAAAAAAAGAATCCAGTCCTTTACCACTTCTGCCTTCATTCTAAAGGCAGAAGTGATGAGGGACCTGTTTCTTTTTTTCTGAGGATCCTGCCCACCTCTCCCATGGTCAGGGGACGATCTAATAGCTGGAAATGCATCAGTGCAAACTAAACTACTTCAGGATGTACTTTAGTTTGTAACAATGCGAACTCATTTTAAACCCCCAAGCTCCTGCATGTGTACAGCGTGACACCATTAAGCCACACAAAGTGAAATTTTCCTCATGTGTACATGGCAATGGCGTCACATATACAAGTGGCCTTCGTAAGAAGGATGAAGTACTCAATGACTTTTTCACCTCAGTCTTCACAGGCAAGGTCAGCTTCCAGACTACTGCACCTGGCAGCACAGTTTTGGGAGCAGGCAAGCATCCAACACTGGTGAAAGAACAGGTTAGGAACTTCACACAGGCCTAGTAAACAACCAGTTTTTCTTTAACAGACATCTAAATAAGCTGATATTTACCTAAGAATCTACCTAAGAATCTGGCTCAGAATGGCCCATAAATTGTAGCATGTATTGTAGCTCTGTCTTCTTGTACAGAAAACTAAATATGCAGACATTTACACTATGCTGTCCATAAGCACCCTTAATGCTGACTCGTGGCAATGTTTGTATTTACCCTTCTCACTGTAGCAAGCCATTTTCTTGGATGAGATTTGCCAAATCAAGAGGCTTCGTGATTTCTATGGGGCAATGGCTGATTGTTGTGCTAATGCTGATCCTGAAAGAAATGACTGCTTCCTATCATTCAAAATGACCTATCCCCCCTTCCTTACACCGTATCAGAGACCTGAGCCTGATGCTGTTTGCAAGGAGCTCAAGGAAGATAGACAGTCATTCCTGGGACAGTAAGGAAACTCATTATTATTATACAGATTGTGGCTCACATTCACTAGGGAGCATGGGATGTGTTGACACTCAGAACCACCGGGTCAAAAAGCTGTCACTGTAAGTGTAGGAACAGCCACACATCCATGACGCATATACTTTCACAGGGCATTTGTGTGGATGTTAGAATAATGAGCTAGATGTTAGAATTCTTCAAAATTTGAACTTGTGAAGCAATTTCAACTAAACATTAGGATGATTTAATTGCTCCCATTTAAAGATTTCCCCCCATAAAATAATACGTGTTCATCTTCAATTTTTTTTCTTGAAATATTTTGAGAATTTCTGATTTTTTGACAGAAATAGAGAACAAAATTGTGTAAGAACTCCATGTCCACTTTTCCAGTGTTTCATTCTTCCTTTTCTACCTTCTCATTTTCTCTGTTCTTTCCCTTCCTCTTTTTTCCACTTCATCATTGGAAAGGACAGAAAAAAAGAAAAAAAAACAGATAGAGAAGGGTGGCAATGAAGCTTGTCAGCTTTCCCCCCTCACGCCACTGAATGTTGAATTTTTGGCAAAAATGTTTTAAAACTGAATTCTTACAGACTTGGTGTGGCTAAATATAAGGAAGTCAAACAATTATCTCTGTCAGTGAGTTCTCATTTGAAGATGTTCAGAGGCAGCACAAAATGTCCCATCCACATTTCCATAAAAGCCTCATATAGATTTGAGGTTATTTGTTGCTCTTGCTGAAATACCTGACTTTGTGTTTTCTTTGAATTACAGTTATGTCTATGGAGTTGCAAGAAGGTTGCCTTTTCTTTTTGCCCCTACAATTCTTGCCCTGGGTGATGACTACAAGCTTGCAGTTCAAACCTGTTGTGCAGTAACTGACATTGATGTCTGCTTGGAAAGAAAGGTACAGGAGGTCCTTAGACTTAAAACAACTGGTTCCTGAAAACTGCATCTTGGTTCCTGAACCAAGGCCCAACACCCTATTTTTACCAAAAATAACCCAGAATTTTGTACTCAATCAATTATAGATGAGTAATATAGCTACATTAATATATTTACATTGTAAATAGCAATCATATTGATTTGGAAGGACTTCTTTGAGGTGACTTTGATGGACTTTTTGAAGGGCTCTTGGTTGAACTTTTTGAAGCGTTCTTGGCTGGAGTCTTCTCAGGAGCTTTGAAGTAATGGGGGGCTTCCTGGGGCCAGTCTGATGTTGGCCCGCCCACCTGTCTTTGGGCTAACTGCCCGCCTCTCCCACCTACCACACCTTGATCATATATAATTACTATGTTAATTAGGTGGGAGGCTGCCCATTTTGAACCCCAATGTTCAGGGGAATATCTGCAGCTCCATTCCACCCCTACACTGCTGCCTAAGCCTTGCGGATGGCATCTCAAGCAACTAAACTCAGCCATACCCTTCACCCATTTGCTGTGGTCCCCTCTCTGGGACCTTTGGCTCCCCCTTTGGCCCTGGCCCCATCTCAGGCCTGTAGGGATCCTGAGCCTCTTTGCTCTGTGGGCACCCCTCACGGTGGGCCCCTGACCCTTTTGACCCATTGGTGGGTCCTGGCCCCAGCATGGACCAGTCAGGTACCCTGCTGCCTGCTTTTACCCTCACAACTCTGCTGGAAACTGAGCCACAGGCCTTTCTACACTTTCATAGGTCTGGGCATTACCCAGCTAGGACTGTGTGGGGACTGGAGGTCATTAGGCACCCCCAACCTGCCTTTCACCAGGGATGTAACTGGCTTGGCATTTTATGGGGCTGCTACACCACCAGCAGTCCCACCAGGCCACCCATCTTCGGCAGGGTGCAGTTTTAGGTGATGCCCAGAACCAGAAGCCTTCTCCATCCCCATAACCCCAGCCCATAAATCTCCAAGCTGTTCCTGAGCCTCAGCTCTGCTGGCTAATGCCTCTCTTGTGGCTGCTAGCAGGAAACTTTCCTATTTATCGCCTGCTCTCTAAAATTGCTACTGCAATCAAACACCTGGCTGCTGCCTGCTCGAGCCCTTGAAGTGGCAGGCACCAACAGTGCCCTGCTATGCTTGGCTACAGGTTTTTCTAGAGTCTTGTCTGCTTTCTTAAAGGAAGTGGCTAAGTAAGTCTGGACAGATGTTCTCCTCTTTTGCTTGTAAATTTCTCTGTAGCAGTTGTACATGTTGGATATGCCCCTATTCACTGATGCACTGCATTCAGTGTTGGGACGTGTTCAAACAGGGACATAGCAGCTTCCAAATATTGAAATGCCTCAGCCAACATGTTTGTTGTCAAGACTTTATGAGGAGAAGTCTCTTTAACAGTGGGTGCATCTTCTTCCTCTGCCACTTTTTGCTGTTCCAATTCAATGAGTCCTCATTAGTTAATTCTTCACAATGTGATGCCAGCAACTCATCAACAGCATCTGGTGCAACATATTAGTCGAGTTCCTTGCCCATTTCAGCAACATTGTTAGTCACCTCTTCAACAGTATTTGTAAAGCCTTGGAAGTCAGATACAAACTCAGGACACAATTTTTTTTCAAACACCATTCAAATTTGATTGTTTGACTTCATTCCATGTCTCACCAATGTTCTTAACTGCATGGTAAATGTTGAAGCCTCTCCAGAATTCCTCAGAGTTGGTCCACCTTCCTTCTCAATTGCCCTGATGGTCTGGGCAAATGTGCACCTAAGATAATAGGCCCTGAAGGAAGAAAATAGTCCCTGGTCTATGAGTTGCAACAATAAGGTGGTGTTGGGGGGCAGAAACACCACTTTGATGTCAAGATATATGTCATCAAAGATGGGTGGATGACCAGAAACATTGTTGAGGATTAACAATGCTTTAAATGCAAGATTGTTTTTGCTTTAATAATCCCTGACACTTGGCACAAAATGATGATTAAACCAATCCTCAAAAATATTCTTATTGATCAATGCCTTAGGATTGGATTTCCATATCACTGGGAGAAATGCCTTAGAATATCCCTTGAAAGCTCTGGGGTTTTCCAAATGGTACACAAGTAAAGGTTTAAGTTTAAAGTCACCTGCAGCATTGGCATCAATCAAAAGAATGAGCCTGTCTTTAGCAGCTTTGTACCCTGGCCTGGGTTTCTCCTCTTTGGCAACGTAGGTTCTCAACGTCTTTTTTTTTCCCAAAAGAACCCAGTTTTGTCAACATTAAAAACTTGCCAAGCACAATACCCACCCTCTTCAAAGTTTTCAGCCAATGTCTCCATAGTAATTGCTCTACATTTCTTAGAAACATCACCTGCACCAGATTTATGCTTTCCTGTCCTTAGTATGAGGAAAAAACCCACTAAATTTTAAGAAAAAATTTAGAAACACAAAGATTTGCCGTAAAAATGGCATTGGAACAGCAACTAAGAGTCCTGAGTCAGGGAGATGGATGGTACAGCAGATTGGTGCAGGGAAATGGGCAGCACAGCAAACTTGTTTGCTGGCATGGCATGGCATTGAATCAAGCATTGTAAAGTCAAAACTGATGTCAGAAAGTTGAAACAGGATGTCAATTTATAAACGTCATAAGTGCCATTCACCATAACTTGAATGTTGTAAAGTCGAGGACTGCCTGTATTCAGGTTTTCTATGTGAATGTCAATCCATTTTTTACCACCCCTTTAACATTACATGCTGATCTTAGCAATTTTAACCTCTAAAGCAGTAGTTCCCAAACTCTGACAGATTGTGCACCACCAATTTAAAATGATACAATCTTAAGTACCACCAACAACATTTTCAGTTCTACCTGAAGTGCCACGAGCAAATTTTTGTCTTTTAAAGTAATTATAATAGATTTGTTAACATGTACCATAGATAGGTTGTCTGAGTATCACTGGTGGTATCTGTACCACAGATTGAGAACTGCTGCTCTAATGGACAATGTCTAATCTAGTAATTTTAGAAAAAATTGTGACTCTTCATTGTATGCTGTAAGTGCTTGTAAGTTAGAAGTTAATATTTGTCTCCCAGCTTTCCCTCCCACAGTATAATATGAGTTTTGGTGCATGACTACAAGCTGTGTACTTCAGTGAAATCAGCTGAGTTATTGACACAGCAAGATATGATACCACAACAGGTAGGGTAGCCAGTTTGGGGCACTATATGCACTGAAAGGTAACTGTTGGTTTGTGAGTGGCTAGGGCTCATGTCAGGATCTCTTGGTTTGTTGTCTTCATAGCTTTACATGAAAAGAGTCCTCTGTTTTTCTAAACAGGGGTTTCTTTTCTAATCCATTAAGTGCAACCATTTCATTTGACGATCTGTGTTTTATTACTCTAGATAGCTGCCCTTAAGGAAAAGTCCACAGAAATGAGTCTATGGCATGAATACTCCTGCGGAATCTGGAAGACGTTTGGAGAGAGAACTTTCCAAGCACAGTAAGTGTCCTTATCACTATTTTACAGTGAAATGGACTGTTTGCCCTGGAACTTGAAGATACATCAGAGGAATTTTAGGGTACAGACAAACATACTCTTTGACTGCTTTAAAGGGTAGAGGGGGGTCTGTCATTCTGGAGCTTGCATCAGCTGTTACATGTAGCTGTTCCATCTGGATGATCCTGGACATTTCAACACTGACCTGAGAGTAGCTACCCTTAAAAAAACAACAAAAAAACATAACCCCCCCCCAACTCAAACACAAAATTGCAGAACAAGAAATCATCCACAGACTTGATATGTTAACTCTGATCTCAACAAGGATTATGGATCCTTATCTCATTGCCTGGGCTAGCTGTTCATTGATTTATTTAGATTGACTGATTGATTTGATTTATATGTTGCCCTTCCCAACAAAGGCTGTGTGGCTTACAACTTAAAAATAGGAGAGATAAGTTAAACTCCTCCCTGCCCCTCCACACCCCCGCCACCCTTTTTGTCACTCACCTAGAGGCCTTCCCTCTCCCCAGGCCTGTGCCTTTTCTGCCTTCTTTGCCTCCTCCTCCCCTGTCTTTCATAGAGGGGAGTGCTGTTTAGCCCATTCCACCTCCCTGTCTCTCCATCAACATATTACAGAATTTATAAGTATAATACAGGGTAAAACATGAAATCCACCCTCCTCTGCCTATGGACCCACTGAAGGTCAGAGCCAAAGGGTACATCACCCTTCACTGGGCACCAGCATGGCCCTTGCCCTGGGTGCCTCCTCCAGGATGGCCTGCAAAAAAGCCCAGGCTGGCCCTCAAAGAAGTCCAGTTCAGCTGGCCATGTGTCTGTTTTCAGGCCAGGCCTTCCCCCGTTCTGGGTTAGGTACCTAAGGCTGGGAAGCAGTGATGGAGGCAGTTCCTGCCTGGCAGGGGCTTGCTGCAGGCCATCGTGGCTCTCAGACAGTCAGTCCAAGGAGTGATCTGAAGTCCAGGGTGGTCCAGCAGGGCCTACCTCACCCTGGTTTCATAGTTGTTAGGGGCTGGGAGGGACCTTACAGATTATTGGGTCCAGCCCCTCTGCACTTGGGGAGGAAAGACTTGGCTGATTCTCCAGGTGTTGACTTCCTTGTTCTTCTCAACTGACCTAACCAGTCCACTCATTATGTCTCTTAACAGTGTTGCTTCCACCTGTCCCTTTTCCTTCTATATAAAATCTTTTTTTTTCTGCCAGTCCTTTCCTAGCATCTGACAAAACAGGTTGTGGTAAAAAATGGATTGACATTCATATACATAACCTGAATATAGGCAGTCCTCAACTTTACAACATTCAAGTTACGGTGAACGGCACTTATGATGTTTATAAATTGACATCCTGTTTCAACTTTCTGACATCAGTTTTGACTTTACAATGCTTGATTTGATGCCATGCCATGCCAGCAAACAAGTTTGCTGTGTTGCCCATTTCCCTGCACCAATCTGCTGTACCGTCCATCTCCCTGACTCAGGACTCCTAGTTGCTATTCCTTTCCTAGCATCTGACAAAACAGGTTGTGGCCTACAAAAGCTCATGCCTCTCTAAATCAGTCTTAGTGGTGCCAGCCTGCCCTCTCTTCTGCCTGATTTCAGATTAACACGGCTAACCACCAAATGATCCTGTTGTAACACAAATTAGCTAGTTTGCCCTAACTTTGACCTTGAATGAAAAAGAGCTAATGTGGGAGTGGTTTTGCTACATCTGTACAGAATCACTCAGACATAGCTGTTGCATCATAACAGTTTATAATCAGTATCCTTTGATATCAATACAATTTGTACATCTTTCCATACCTCAGAAACAAGTCAATGTAACCCACTTATATTTTTGATCAAGGAGTCACAGTGTGCATCTACATGTGCCCCTGACTGTGCATTTGGCACTGCACAGTCATTTAGCACTTGCTTTAGTATGTACAAAATGACTGCTCAGTACCTGAGCAGTTCCAGCAGTGCACGGTCATTTTTAGACACTATATCGCTGTGGTTTGTGCCCACATTTTTAGACACTACATGGTTTGTGCCCACTGATGCTAATGAGTTATGTCACTGTCGGTCATTGCTATGGCAATGTAACATCTCATGTATATGCACCCACTGTGCCAGAAACCATTCTTAAACTTTGCATAAAGATTAAGCCAGGCAAACTTGTGCCCAATATGAGCAAGTTCCTGAAATACTCTAAAAAAACCCACCCAGATTGATTTTAGTGTGTAATGAACTGTGGCTTAGTTGTGTTGTACTGCTTTATACCAAGGAAAATATGCATAATCTTTGTTGATGGCGATCACTGGTGAAAAGTCAAGCACTAGGAACAAGGCAGGGTGGATTTGCACTTTGTACATTAACTAAATCAGAGATGTGTAAAGCCAAATAAGCTGTCTGTAGAATCTAGGACCCCAAAGCTATTTCATCAGTTGTGATATTATATAAAATTGTGTCATTTAGCTCAGAATCAGTTACTGTGTTGTGTTTGACCCAAATTTTGTCAATTTTGTTCTGTTTCTGGTATCTGGAAGTCGGGGTGAAACTACAATAAGCAAGCCTAGATTCTGATCTAGAATATTTGAGAAGCTACAGTCCTGGGATAAGAGGATGTCAGTTGTACTCCTTGTCTATTATATTTTTTAGAGCCTAAAGCCATCTGTAGCAGGCTGGCTGGCAAAGGCTTGCAGCAGGCTGCACACTTCAGGCTACAGGAGTCTGGAGGCTTGTAGGGACAACAGCCAGCTGCAGGAAGTCTAACCTAATTACAGGTCTCCCCACAGGACTGGACCTGCTGAGGTAGATAATTGGAGAGATAATTGGAGATGGAGGTAGAAGAGAGACAGGGAGGAGAGGAGCAAGGCTAGTGGTGGTGGCAGCACAACTGAGTCAGGCTACAGAAATGAGTAGGTGGCAGCAGAACTGAATCAGGGTCTGGACAGAGATCCAAGGCTACAAGGCAGGAAGCAGCTGTACCACAACAAGGCTGGTGGGGTCAGGCAAGGCAGGGGAGACCCCAGATTCTTGGGGTGGTAACAGTGTGGGGCTAGGGCTATGGCCAGGCCAGCCATGATCTGCTGCCCTCACACTTGTGCAATAGGTGTGAATTCCACGGACAGGGGTGTGCAGGGAATGAATCACAGCTCTGCCCTGGCCCCATGCTATCATTGCCCCAAGATCTCAGCTCTGGCCCCAGCTCTGGATGCAGTTCCCCATCTGGTTGCACACCCTGCCCGTGTGGCTCCCGGCCAGTCTCCATAGAGACCCTGGGATTGCAGGGTGTGGGGGTGACCGCACAGGGCCAGGGCAGAGCTGTGATGTGTTCCCTGCATGTCCCTGCACACAGAAGCAGGACTTCACTCCAGTCGTGCACTGTCACAGCCCCACAATCCCAGGATCTCCATGGAGCCTGGCCGGGAGCCATACAAGCAGGGCATACGGGTGGGTGGGGAGCTGCTTCTACGGCTGGGGCTGGAATCATGGGGTGTTTACAGTACAGCACAGGGCCAGGGGCAGGGATCCAATGCAGTGGATCCCAGCTCTTCCCCAGCCCTGGCCCCGGCCCCGGCCCCGCACTGTCACCACTCCGAGATTCCAGGCCCCATTACCCGTCTCGGTCCTGGACACTGCTCCCTGCCCACCTGCAGCCCCACCCCAACTGCCCAGCCATGTGCTCTGCCCACATGGGTCCCACCCCCAGCAATGGGTGCAGGGTGGGTGGGCCAGGATTTCCAGGCAGCAGGGTTGGGTCCGGCAGTGGCAACTGAAAGGAGCTGCCACTGCTGGGGCTGCCAGGAAATGGAATCTATCTGTAAGCCAGGCACAATCCCTCCACAGGGCAGATGTAGGCTGTATTTTCCCTACCCCTGTGCTACGCTATCATTATGGTGCTATCTAGTGTAAGCTCCTACCTTAACACAAGATCTTGATTTTATCCAGTTAATACTTCAAGAAGCCCAGTAAGTTAAAATTTATCTACAGTATTTCTGGGGAAGACTGGCAACCTCTCAAAATTATCCAAAATGTGAGTATTTAGGCTGGTCCAAAATGTTAAATGAATTTCAAGTATCCTGTTCATCAATGAGCTCGACAAACATGTTTTCCCATCTTTTTCCCGACACTAGCTCCCTTGTTCTTAATTCCCATACCAGCATTTCTGGCCCTTGTCCTTCTAGAGGCCCTTCCTGGTCTCTGTCTAGGTTCTGGCCCTCTGCATAATGGGCATCCATACCTGGTTCTGCCTCGGGGTCTGTGGTCAACAACCTTTTCTGCCCGCGCTCTAATCGGGCTATCCTTTCTTGCATTCCCTCCATTTTTAGCAGGTCAACAAAATTCTCGGGCCTCTGGCCGTTCGGCTTCTTCTTCTGCGACATTATTAGCCCTACCCTTATCCGCCTTGGGTCCAGGCCTCAGTCTTTCCTACCCAATTCCTAGCAATGGGTATCTTCCCGTTGCACCGCCACTAAACTGCGGCACTCTCCTCTCACTATAAGAGTCCGTCTACTAGTTTAGCCCTGGGTCCTCTATCCCTCTAACGGGACACGGGCTTCCTGCCCGCGCACGGCCGGCTTCCCGGCCAATGCACCACTTTGGCACGGATGGCCCCGCGAGCGGCCGTGAGCTCGCGAGCGCCCCTTTGCCGTGCCAATTAGGGTGGTCTGACACCCTCTACTCGCCCGCCACGTCTTAGATCTTATTGGTTCAGTATGGGAGGCTGCCTACTCGCACCTAACGGCACCTCAATGGTCTCACTACCGCTCCAAAGTGGGGTCCTCTCCCCCAGCCTTATGGGCAAATGCGTGCCTCCAAAACCTCCCCTTTAGCACGCCCCAAGCCTCGCAGCTGTCCCGGGGGACGTTGTCTGGTCCCCTTCCTGTTCTGCGCCCTCTCCGGGCCTCGCCCTCTCTCTGGGGCCTGTACCGCGCTCTCGGTGCTCCGCCCTCTCCGGGCCTCGCCCTCTCTCTGGGGCCTGTATCGCGCTCTCGGCGCTCCGCCCTCTCCGGGCCTCGCCCTCTCTCTGGGGCCTGTATCGCGCTCTCGGCGCTCCGCCCTCTCCGGGCCTCGCCCTCTCTCTGGGGCCTGTGTACCGCGCTCCCCGCGCTGCACGCCTCACGCGCTTGGGGCTCAGGTGGCCGTAGCCGTGCCTGGCCCCCTTCCTGTTCTGCGCCCTCTCCGGGCCTCGCCCTCTCTGGGGCGAGTATTTAGGCTGGTCCAAAATGTTAAATGAATTTCAAGTATCCTGTTCATCAATGAGCTCGACAAACATGTTTTCCCATCTTTTTCCTTCATTTGAGGAAACTAGCTCTTCTTAGTCAAAGGTTTCCTAAGGCTCCATTTGAAGAGGTTTACAGAGTGGCAAACAAACTCAAGGGTGTCTACGAAGAGTGCTGTGATGGTAACATGATGCAGTGCATGGATAACAAGGTAGGTTACATATGTACTTTTAAGAATTTACATATTTTTAAGAGAGCTAGGAAGAACCATACTTTTTACTGCCTACTCGCTCAAAGTTCTAGACCTGCACATTTCTTGAAAGAACAGATTGGCATTTAAAGCCTTAAACATTCAAACATATACCTATTAAATGCTATGGAACCAGGTTACACCAGCTTGGTCTATAGCCCTTAGATATCGTTGCAGATTAATTATAATTTGGGATATAATCTGTCTGCCTTTGTTTCTGAAGCTCAAAACTCACCATAATTCATAGATTCATAGATTCATAGATGCTAGGGTCGGAAGGGACCTCAATAGATCATCGAGTCCGACCCCCTGCATAAGCAGGAAAGAGTGCTGGGCCTACATTACCCCAGCTAGTTACACATCCAACCTTCTCTTGAATACCCCCAGGGTAGGGGAGAGCACCACCTCCCTTGGGAGCCCGTTCCAGACCTTGGCCACTCGAACTGTGAAGAAGTTCCTCCTAATATCCAATCTAAATCTGCTGTCTTCTAGCTTGTGGCCATTATTTCTTGTAACCCCCGGGGGCGCCTTGGTGAATAAATACTCACCAATTCCCTTCTGTGCCCCCCGATGAACTTATAGGCAGCCACCAGGTCGCCTCTCAACCTTCTCTTGCGGAGGCTGAAAAGGTCCAGTTTCTCTAATCTCTCCTCGTAGGGCTTGGCCTGCAGGCCCTTAACCATACGAGTGGCCCTTCTCTGGACCCTCTCCAGGTTATCCGCATCCTTCTTGAAGTGCGGCGCCCAGAATTGCACGCAGTACTCCAGCTGCGGTCTGACCAGCGCCCGATAGAGGGGAAGTATCACCTCCTTGGACCTATTTGTCATGCATCTGCTGATGCACGATAAAGTGCCATTGGCTTTTCTGATGGTTTCGTCACACTGCCGACTCATGTTCATCTTGGAGTCCACTAGGACTCCAAGATCCCTTTCCACTTCCGTGCCACCCAGCAGGTCATTTCCTAGGCTGTAGGTGTGCTGGACATTTTTCCTCCCTAGATGCAGCACTTTGCATTTCTCCTTGTTGAACTGCATTCTGTTGTTTTCTGCCCACTTGTCTAACCTGTCCAGGTCTGCTTGCAGCTGCTCCCTGCCCTCCGGCGTGTCCACTTCGCCCCATAGCTTAGTGTCATCTGCAAACTTGGACAGAGTACTTTTCACCCCCTCGTCCAAGTCGCTGATGAAGACATTAAAGAGTATTGGTCCAAGCACCGAGCCCTGCGGGACCCCACTGCCCACACTCTTCCAGGTCGAAACCGACCCATCCACCACAACTCTCTGGGTGCGACCCTCCAGCCAATTCTCCACCCACCGGACTGTGCAGTAATCCAAGTCACAGCCCCTTAATTTGTTCACCAGTATGGGGTGGGATACCGTATCAAAGGTCTTCCTGAAGTCCAAGTATACAACATCCACCCCTCCTCCTGCGTCGAGGCGTTTTGTGACCTGGTCATAAAAAGAGACTAGATTGGTCAGGCACGATCTACCTGCCACGAACCCGTGCTGGTTTCCCCTCAGCATAATTTGTCCTGCCGGGCTCTCACAAATGTGAGCCTTGATGATTTTCTCAAAGATTTTGCCAAGGATGGAGGTGAGACTGACTGGCCTATAGTTACCCGGGTCCTCCTTCCTCCCCTTCTTGAAAATGGGAACCACATTGGCCCTTTTCCAGTCCTCCGGGACTTGACCCGTGCGCCACGAGCGTTCAAATATTCCTTCCAGTGGCTCTGCAATGATGTCGGCCAGTGCCTTCAGTACCCTCGGATGGAGCTCATCCGGGCCTGCCGACTTAAAGGCATCCAGTTCTTCCAAGTGACCCTGCACCACCTCAGGGTCCACGCATGGAAGTCTGGTGCCTTGCTGCTGCCTCCCTACACTCCCAGTGAGAGACTTGTCATGCCTCTCGCTTAGGAACACTGAGGCGAAGAACTCGTTGAGGAGTTCAGCCTTGTCCCCTCTGTCCATCACCAATTGTTTCTGCCCATTTAGCAGGGGTCCTATTCCTCCCTGGGCCTTCCTTTTACTCCCTATATATCTAAAAAACAATTTCTTATTGTCTTTTACTTGGGTTGCCATCCTCAGCTCCATGGTAGCTTTGGCCTGTCTAACTGCCTCCCTACAAGCACGAGCAGAAGAGGTATATTCCTCTTTGGTGATCTCTCCCTGTTTCCACTTTTTATGTGCTCCCCTTTTGGCCCTTAGTCTGCCCTGGATTTCTCTGGTCAGCCAGGGAAGCCTCCTGGCCCCTTTCTCTCTTTTACCTCGCACGGGGATCGTCTCGCTTTGTGCGAGAAGGATAGCTTCCTTAAGGCACAGCCACCCTTCTTGGGCTCCCATCATTTCAAAACTACTACTCTGCAGTGCATCCTTCACTAATAGCCTGAGTTCGCTGAAATCAGCTTTCCTAAAGTCCAGCACGTTCACCCTACTAGTTACCTTACCCACTCGACGCCTTATGTTGAATTGTACTTTTAGGTGATCACTGTCCCCCAGATGGCTACTGATCTGTAGGTCCCCTACTATGTCATCCCCCATTGCCAATACCAGATCCAGTAAGGCATTCCCCCTAGTGGGACCATGTACCTCCTGCGTCAGGTGGAGGTCCTGTACACAGGTTAGAAACCTGCGTGAGCGGTGGGACTTTGCTGTCTGTGTCTCCCAGCAGATGTCCGGGTAGTTTAGGTCCCCCATGACCACCGCCTCTTTAGCTTTTATGGTCTCTGAGAGTTGCCTCAGGAGCCCCAAATCTATTTCTTCCCCTTGATGTGGGGGTCTGTAGCAGACCCCTACCACCAAATCCTTTTCTCCTTGCCCCCCATGTAGCCTAACCCACAGTCCTTCTACTTCCTTTGATTCTGTCTTGATGAGGGTTGATGTATATTGCTCCTTAACATAGAGCGCAACCCCTCCCCCCCTTTTCCCCACTCTGTCCTTTCTGTACAATCTATAGCCCTCAATATGTACCGCCCAGTCATGGGATGGATCCCACCAGGTTTCCGTCAGCCCCACTAAGTCGTAGTCGTTTAGTGCAACCAGGAGCGCTAGTTCATCCTGCTTGTTCCCCATGCTCCTAGCATTAATATATAGGCACTTGAGCCCTGTGACTGGTGCTTTTGCTACCCCCTCGCTCCAAGTCCTAAAGGGCTTTTTGTCTCTAACCTTCCCGTTCCTTACCTGTGCCGTATTGCTGTCCACCCCCTGTCTTTCACGTTCCCAAAGCTCTCTTTCTTCAGGCTGGGCTGTCCTTGTGGGTGCCACCTGGTTTGGTGGTCCACAGCCTCCCCCACCCTCATCTTCCTCTCCCCCCGACCTAATAATGATTAGGTAAATGAATGGGAAAATGTATATGAGTAATAAAAGCAGTGAGAGACACCCAATGCTTCAAGATGCCTGTCTATGTGGATGTTTTTCCATCTCAAAGACTGGCAATATCCAGAGTTGACTTTCTGTTGCTGTGGGGTTTTTGCCTGTGCTAGTACCTGGCACATCCTGTGTTGGAGAGTGGGGGTAGGCACCGGCAGGGACTGGGTCTTAGGGACTTCTGTCTAACATTAAAGGATGGGGATAACCTCTTCAAGGATGGGCCATGCAGTACGGAGGAGAAGGCTGGGAGCTGCAGGACCCACAGCTCTTGGAGGCTGCAGGACCCACTGCTGGAAGCACGTTTAATGCTTTATTTGCTTAGGCTGCTCTCTGCTGATTGCATCCTCATGATAATCCTCTCTAGTAAATCAGGCATTTCCTTAGAAAATTGATAAGTCAAGCATTGACTTGAGCACTGGAAGAGTTAGGAAAATAAAAGCCCAAAGAAATCCTTTTAAACAATACTGTGTTGTATCTTTTGCAGGCACGGGTTGTAGAATATTTGTGTTCCAAACAAAATGTCTTCTCCAGCAAAATCAAAAAGTGTTGTGAGACAGCGGCGATAGACAAGGGCCAATGTGTTGTTGAGGCAGGCCGTGATGACAAACCTGAAGACTTGCCCCTGATAGCTGGGAAGTACATACAAGATCCAGATGTGTGCAACCACTTTGCGGCAGGTCATGATAAATTTCTGGCAGAGTACGTAATGCAAATGCTGCATGTTCTTGTATTTCACGTTAGTTGGTGCAAGTACACAAACAGTCAGACTGGCACACAATACGTAAAATAATATAATCTGCCAAAATTAAGGGCCTAATCTTCTGCTAGTGTAAATCTGGTATCCTCTTTAGAGTGATGTCATTTTACAGCAGTGGAAAATCTGGCCTTTAGAGTATATCCTAGAGGGTTTTTTTTAGTCCTATCTGTTAAAAGGCCACCATGTCCCGTATGTTGTTTCATCCAGTTTCCTACGGTCTAATTATCATATTAAGTGACTCTTCATTGGAGACAGCCTTGAAACCGAGGTAAAATCCAGGCATATTGCATCCACTACTTTCCCCCCCATTCACAGAGCCTAGTATTTTATCATAGAAGGAAATCCAGTTGATCAGGTATGGGTTGTTCTTAATGGATCCATACTAGCTATTCCTGATCATCTTGTTTCCCTCTCTTTAAAAATAAATTTCCTAAGATCAAAGGAAAGTAGGGCTGGAAGGGGCCTCACTAAGTCATCTAGCCTAGGCCCCTGCCCAAGGCAGGATCATCCTTGGTTAAAGCATCCCAGGTAAGTGTATGTCTAACCTGCTCCTGAAAACTTCCAAGCATGGAGATTTCACAATTACTCTAGGTAGCCTGTTCCAATGCTTGACCACCCACAGAGTCAGAAAGTTCCTCCTAACCTCCAATCTAAATTTACCCTGCTGAAGCTTGAGGCCATTGCTCTTAGTTATGTCCCCTACAGTCGTGGAAAAGAGCCAATTTCCATCCTTTCTGTAATTGCCCTTCAGGTATTTGAGGACTGTTATCAAATCCCTCCTCCTTAATGACCTTTTCTATGATCTTCCAAGCGGGGTGGTGCTCTCCCTTACCCTGGATGTCTTTAAGACGAGACCGGACAAGCACCTGGCTGGAGTCATCTGACCCCAAGTGCTCTTTCTTGCCCAGGGCAGGGGATTGGACTCGATGGTCTACTGAAGTCCCTTCTGACCCTAAAAATCTATGAAATCTATTAAATCTTTCCAGGTATCAAGGTCAGATTAATTGTTCTGTAATTTCACAGATTCCCCTTCTTGAGTTTCTTAAAGATGAACAGTATATTTGACCTTTTCAAATTGTCTGGCACCTTCCTTGACTTCCATGAATTCGTAAAGATAATAGCCAAAGGCTCTGAAATTGCCTTAGCCAAGTCCTTGAATACTCTGGGATGCATATCATCTGGCTCTGTTGACTTGAAAACAACTATCTTTTCTAAGTAATCCCTAATCTGTTCTTTAGCATGGCATCAAGATGTGCCTGCTGCCTTAAAGGGCAGAAGCAGCCTGGCCAGGCTGCTCAGAGGGCTAGGCAGAACCCCACAGCTGCAGGTTACCTGAGCAACAGCCTAAAAGGGTAATTGGCCAGCACCTGAAGCCAGTCAGGTGACTGGGAGGGGACAGGGCACTGTGGATATATAAACCCAGGGCTGGAGCTAGTAGGAGCTCTCTCGTGCTCTAGCAACTGCCAAGGAAAGGAGCCCTAAGCTACCTGAGACTAGGTGCTGCCTACTTTGCTGCCTACAAGTACAGTGAGGTTTCAGGAGCCTAAGATACTTAAGGCTAAGAGACATGGTCCTAAGGGGAGAAGTTTTACCCTCTTAAAGAGACAAGCCAGTCTCCATTAGTGTTGTTATGTTGTGGCCCAGGGGGTTGTATTGGTGTTATGGTTTATACTAGAGGACTGGGATGAGGCTGTAAGGGGAGCTTTGGAGGTCTCATTAGTGCTTAGAGAAAAGGGCACAGGATCTGGGCAAAGCCCAGTGATGGGTGCATAGAACTAGGAACCAGAGAAAAGGAGGCATGGAGCTGGGTGTCAGAGGAGGCGCAGAGCTAGGTGCCAGAGGGGGAGGCACAGAACCGGGCACCAGAGAGAGAGGTGCAGAAAGAGAGACATGGAGCTGGGTGCCGGGGATAGGCACAGAGAGCCAGAAAGAGAAAGGTGCAGAGTCAGGCACCAGGGAGAGAAGCATAGAAAGTCAGGCAGCTGTGAATTCAGTGCCTGAGTGGTGTAGAGACACAGGAGCTGGAGGGCTCTGTGCCAAGAGGGCACATAGAGTTGATAACAACAGTGTAACGTCTGCAATGGATGCGACACGATAAGGGAAGGTTAGAGTCATTCATAAGCCCCTAGACATTGGGGCATTAAAAGGGCAGCTTCCCTCCTTTATTGTAGCTAGTATCTTAACAGCAAGGCATGGCAGGAAAGACTGGGCAGACTGCCCTAGATAGGTGGGCGGGTCGGTACTGAGAGTACTACTACTTAGTACTGGTAACCAATTTTAGTTGTGAAGACCAAAGTAAATGATGCATTAAATACTTCCGCCTTCTTCACATCATATATACATACACTATGTTTAGTAAAAGACTTAAACTTTCCTTGGCCTTTTTTCTACTCCTGACATCCTTGTAGAATGATTTTGGCTGCATTTTGTGTCCCTTGCTAGTTACATCTCCATTTGTGCCCTGCCCTTCCTGATTTTGTTCCTGTTCGCTTGGGTTATGCTTTTATATCCCTTCCTTGTAACATGGTCAAGTTTCCACCTTTTGTACAATACTTCTTCGAGTTTCAGTTCATTGGAGAGGTCACCATTTAGCAAGGCCAATATCTTGCTGCATTTCCCATCCATTCTTTGCACTGAGATAGCCTGCTATTGTGTCCTTAATATGGCCTCCTTAAAGTACAACCAGTTCTTTTGGACTCGTCTTCCCCTCATACTTGCCTCCCAGGAGATCCTGTCCACCAGTCACCTGAGTTTGTTAAAGGTTACTTTCTTGAATTCCAGTGGGTGTGTACAGAAGTGCTCCATGCAAGTTTTACAGCATTATGATACAGAGCAGTTTTTTATAGCACTATAAAGTTACAGTGTTCTTAAACATGACAGAAGTGCAGTGTTTGGTTGGGGGGAGTGGGGACAGGGGCTCTGAACCTCCCAGCACTTTCCAGGTTAGGAGGAAGGGGATGCTCTGAAGCTTCTTGGGGCTTCTTTACTGGTCAGAAATTTGACTAGTGTACAGAAGCTATTCAGCACACTGTAGGTTGCTGAAGTGTTGTAAAATATAGCACTTAAAATGTAATACCTCATTTAACAAGAGTTAATTTAAAGTGCTGTACCCATTTTAAAGTGATGTAAAACTGTGCATTTCTGTTAAGTCATGGCAATCAAGCACTTTCATAGATGTCATAGACACTACGGCTGGAAGGGACCTCAGGATGTCATTGAGTCCATCCCCCTGCCCTAGGGGAAGGAAGTAATCTGGGGTCAAAGGATCCCAGCAGGATAAATGTCCAAATGTTTCTTAAAGGAGTCCAGAGTAGGTGCTTGCACCACCTCTGGCGGCAGTCTGTTCCAGGCCTTTGGGGCTCAAACAGTAAAGAAGTTCTCCCTTATGTCCAGACTGAAATGGTCTTGGAGGAGTTTGTGACCGTTTGACCTTGTCATCCCTTGGGGTGCTCTGGTGAATAGGTGTTCTCTGAGGTCCTGATGTACCTGATACACTTATAGGTAGCCACCAGGACCCCCTGAGTCTGCACTTTTCCAAGCTGAAGAGTCCCATGTCTCTGAGCCTCTCATCATAAGGCCTTGTCTCCTGTCCTCTGATCATGCACGTGGCTCTCCTCTGGACTCTTTCAAGCTTCTCCACATCCTTTTTAAATTGTGGAGCCCAGAAGATGCAGTACTCCAGCTGCGGCCTCACCAAGGCTGAGTACAGCGGGAGGATGACATCCTGGGATTTGCCTGAGAAGCATCTATGGATGCAAGCCAGAGTTTTGCTCACTTTACCAGCTGCGACATCACATTGGTGGCTCATATTCATCTTGTGGTCAATCATGACCTGCCAAGTCCCTTTCGACTGTGGTGCTAGCAAGCATAACACTGCCAAGCCGATAAGCATGCTGTAGGGTTTTTTTTGCCTAAGGTGGAGTACCTTGCATTTTTCGATGTTGAACTTTTTGTCCGCCCATTTACTGAGCCTGTCTAGATCATCTTGGATCACCATCCTATCCTCAGGTGTGGATGGTCTATGCCAAAGTTTGGTGTCATCAGCGAACTTGGCCAGTCCACTTCTGATACCAGTGTCTACATCATTAATAAAGATGTTAAAGAGTCCAGAGCCTTGGGGGACCTCACGGGTCATGGTGCACCATGATTTACTTCTGTCTATTACCACTCTCTGGGTCCAACTTTGGAGCCAGTTCCTCAGCCATCAGACTGTGATGTAGCCAAGGCTGCAGCTGGCCAATTTTTCCATAATGAGATCATAGGACACCAGATAGAAGGATTTTTTTTTAATCAAGATATATGACATCAATCTCTTCTCCCTTGTCCAGGTGATATGTCACCTGGTCATAGAAGGAGATGAGATTGGTCAGGCAAGACCTACCCACAACAAACCCATGCTGGCTATCCCTCAGGATGTTGCCATCAGCCAGCTTGTTAAGAATAGTCTCTTTGATAATTTTTTCCAAGATCTTCCTTGGGATAGAGGTCAGGCTGATAGGCTTGTAGTTCCCCGGATCTACTTTCCCCCCTTTCTTGAAGATAGGCACCACATTGGCCTTCTCCCAATCTTTGGGCACTTCACCAGAGCACCAGGAGTTGTCAAAGCTCCATGCCAGTGGCTGAACTATGATGCCTGCTAGTTCCTTAAGTACCCTGGGGTGTAAACTGTCAGGGCTAGCTGACTTGGAGGTGTCCAGCCTCTCAAGGAGTTCTTTCACATGGTCAACATTGATGTAGGGTAACAATTCTCCTTCACCTTGGCCACCCTAGACCATACTGAGCAGGGCTGTCCCCTGGGGCTGGTGAAAAAATGATGCAAAATACCCATTAAGCAGGTTGACTTTTTCCTGGGTGGTGGTTGTCAACTGTCCCATTTGGTTTAGCAGGGGTGCAGTGTTACCATTGCTTCTCCTCTGGCTCCCCACCTATCTAAAAAAGGACTTTTTATTGTCTTTGATATGTGTAGCCAGTTGGAGTTCAGTCGCAGCCTGAGTTTTCTTCGTTTGCTTCCTATGGGTCTGGACCGGTGCAGAATACTCCTCCTTTGAGATGGTTCCAGTCTTCCATCCTTAATTGGTCTTCCTTTTTTGACGCAGGAGGTCCACAAGTTCCCTGCAGAGCTGAGGAGGCTGCTGTGCCCTTTTGCTGCCTTTCTTTTGAGATGGGATAGACACTGCTTGTGAATCCAGGATTGCTCCCTTGAGGAGCAACCACTCACCACTGAACTCCCTTCTCCTTCAGGTCATGATCCCTTAGGGCCTTGCCAACAAGCCTCCAGAACTTGTCAAAGTCAGCTTTCCTGAAGTCAAGGACTTCAGCATTGCTGACTGACTTGCCAGCTTTATGGTGGATAGTGAAAGTGATCAGCTCATGGTCAGCTTCCTTTCGACAATTAGGTCACTGACTAGATCATCCCCCATTTTCAGTACCTGGTCAAGCAGTGCTTAGCCTTTTTTCGATCCATAGAAAATCAGATAGAGCTCATCCATGCATGTAAAGAAGCTTTGTGACCATTCGGATTTGGCTGAGTGCTGTTCCAGTGAGATGTCTGGGTACTTGAAGTCTCCCATGACAACCATGCACCAGGAGTGTGCAGCCCCAGCCAGTTCCCTGGAGAATTCCTGGTTGAGCTCCTGATTAGGAGGTCTGTAGTAGATTCCTACCATTGTGTCCCCTGTGCCATGTTCACCATGGATTTTAGCCCAGAGAATCTCCAGTTGTCCACCCTTGATGCCAGTGTCAGCTTGCAGGGGTGTGTGGCTTTCCTTGACATAGAGAGCTACACCCCTGCCCCTTTTTTTCTACACAGTCTCTCTTGTACAAGGTATAGCCATCTATACCTGTGGCCCAGTTACAGGTGGAGTCACCAGATCTCCGTTATCCCTATGAGATTGTAGTCATTCTTGCTTAACAGGAGGACCAGTTCCTCCTGTTTATTCCCCAAGCTCCTGGCATTGGTGTACAGGCATGTAAGTGTCCTGTTGGAGGTCCTAATCCTCCCTACACATCATTTTGGCACTGGGGTAGGGGTGGGTTCCCTTGAGTGCCTTAGCCTACTGGATTTGCAGAAGTTGCCCAGTGGGCTTGCTGCAGCGGTAATCCCCCCATCCCCTGGCAGGCTTAGTTAAAATCCCAGTCGAGCGGGTCAGCCATTCTGGCTGAGAAGAGCCTCCTCCCCAGTGAAGTGTGGTGGTGGGCCATCTCTTCCCAGCAGACCACTGCCTCTCTCACCAAAGAGCGGACTGTGATCATGGAAGCCAAAGCCTTCACAATGACACAAGCACTGCAGTCTTTGGTTAACTACCTCGATTCTCCTCTCCCTCCTCAACCCATAACCCGAAACTGGGAGGATCGAAGAAAACACCACTTGTTCCCCGAATCCCCTAATCTCTGCTCCCAAAGCCCTGTAGCCTCTCATGACCTGGCTGGGATTGCTCTGAGCCATGTCATTCGTGCCCATATGGATAAGGAGCCTAGGGTAGTGGTTGATGGGCTAGATGAGCTTTGGGATCCTCTCGGCTACATCCTGGTTATGGGCTCCTGGGAGGCAGCAGACCTCCTGGGCTAAGGGGTCGGAGCAGCAGATCGTGCCCTCAATCCCCTTCAGGAGGGAGTCTCCCACAATGACCACTCTACATGTGGCCTTAGGGAGAGCAGGGATGTTAGCTGTGAATGAGCCTCCATTGCCTGCAGGAGCTGGCAGCTCTGCAGGTTCTACTGGGGCTGCAAGAGGTTTGTAGCTGTTGGAAAGCTCCAGAGGGGAGGGGACCCTGGTGCATCAGGCCTTGGGGCCACTGACTACCTTGGTCCAACCCCTGGCAGGACAATATGGGAGATCCTGGAGTCCTCCCTTGTCCTGGAAGGTAACCTTGGTCTACCCTCAGCCTAAAGGGGGTGAAGGGCCTGGCAGTAGGAGCTTGTCTCCTGCTTACCATCCCTGATGGCATGCAGTCTCTGGACTGCAGCCTGGAGCTCCTCCATCTGCCACCCCAGAGACTCCAAAGTGGAGCAGACCTTGCAAGGGGAGGTGGGTATGCTCCTTGTCCCATGTGCCTGGAAAGGTTCCAGAGGCTCTGTCTGCATGGAGCCCAGAACCATGGATTACGTCTGGGTGGAAACCTCAGAAGTACCAGAGAGGAAGGCCTCAGAGCAGGCCTTCCACTATTTTAAATGGTGAAAAAGCAACTTCTGTACACACCCAATGGCTCTATTCTGCTGCTGTCCTTCCTTCCTTTCCTTAGTGTCCTGATCTCTATTTTATGGTCATTGTCCCCTAATTGCCTTTCATGTTCACATTCTCAACCAGTTTCTCCTTATTTGTGAGCAGTCAATTAAGATGAGCTTCTTGCCTACTTGGCCTATGTACCATCTATTTGAAAGTTGTCCTTGACACAGTCCAAGATCTTGGTGGACTGTCTGTCCTTTGTTGTGTTTTTCCTCAAGCTGATGTCACAGTAATTGAAGTCTCCATTGATCACCAGGTCCTGTGGTTTAAATGCTTCTGTGGTTTAAATGCTTCTGTTAGTTACTAGGAAAAACACTCATTCAGTTCTTTCACCTGGTTTGTCTATAGCAGACACCTACCATGATATCATTCCCTCTTAACTTGATCCACAGGTCTTCAACAGGCCTTCTTCCTGTTTCTTACCAGATATCAGAACAAGTGTATGTTTCTTTTATATAGAGAACAGCACCATGTCCTTTTGTCCACATCTGTCTTTCCTGAAAGAGTTATATTTCTCTATGACAGTACTCCAGGCATTTAAACTTCCCCAACCAATTCCAGTTATGCCATACTTCCATGATTATACTAGAACTTCTATTATTCCCGCTTATTCCCCATGCTGCTCACATTATCAGTATGTAAACATCTTAGCTAACTGGCCAATTGTCTTCATTTCTCTGGAATACCTTGTTAAAGATCCCCTTATTGACTCCTTTTATTTGGCTTTTATCTAAGTCAGCTAGCTTTTTCCTTACCTCTGGGCTTTTATCTCTGTCCCACATTGAACCTAATTTAAAGCCTTCCTCACTAGGTTAGCTAGCTTGTGCACAAATATGGCCTTTTTCCTCATCATCAGGTGGATCCCATCTCTTCCCAGAAGTCCATCTTCTTTGAATACCATCCTTGGGTCAGAGAATCCAAAGTCCTGCTGGGAATGCCATGTAGGCAACCATGCTTTTATCTCCAGGAGCATCTGTGTCTAGCAGGGTTTTTACCTTTAATGAAAAGGAATGTTGATGAAATAACCTAGCTCCTCTTTTCTTCACTTTGTTCCCCCAATTCTGTCATCACTTCTTATGTTGTTCAGAGATGAAGCAAATCTATGACATCCCTGGCTGTTGTCCCTCCAGCAGCTGACATGTTGATAGGGACTATATAATGCTAATGTCCTACTAAAACAACAAAGCACATTTCAAGCCTGGTGCTAAAAAAGTGGTTCTGTATTGTCAGTTCTTCTTCATTAGAGAAACCAGGTTTACTTTATTCATGAACTCAAATGCTGGCTTGTTTCATGTGTTACAGGTTTCTCTATGAATATTCAAGAAGGCACCAAGAATTCTCTACTGAGATGCTTCTGAGGATTGCTAAGGGATATGAAGATGTCCTGGAAAAGTGCTGCAAAAATGAAAACCCTTCTGAATGTTATGGAAAAGTGGTAGGTATCAGTATTTCTTCAAATACAGTATTATAAATGGAGCATTGAGATTTGCTGAGATTCTTTCATATGGTTTTAGAAGCAAGAGCTATTGTCACAAGTTTAATTCCAAATTACCCAATCAGACCCATGCCCTGCTGGACTCCAGGATGTCACCCTCAAGCTTGTATCTGGGGCAGGATGTTATTATGTGCTCCATGGTTTGGTCAGGGTTTCCACAGTCACAGTCAGGCAAGGTTTTTAGGTGCCACTTTTACATCAGGTGGCCATACCAGCAATGTCCAGTGTGTATTCTATTAAGGGTTGTCCACATACTCTGTGGAAGGTTGAAGCCTAGTTGTTGCATTGTTAGGTCAGAGACAAGGTGTTCCTTTGGGAAACGGTTTTCTGCCCATGCTTTCCTCCAAGATCCTTCAGTGTTGTGGTATAGAGCGTGCTCAGTTCATGTCCAAAAAAGGTTTTTGTGAAATCATGTGACAAGTTGGGACATCTTGAAGGTCTCTCTGGATGGGAAGGTCCGGATTACTATCAATATGCATTATTTCTCTGTATGTTGCTGCATCCCGTTGAATAGAAGGAGGAGTAATGTTTGAAAGTACTGGTAGTCACTGCACTGGAGTTGATATCAAAGTTACAGAAATAGTCCTCATTACTGAGTAGATTTATGTGTCGATGTGTTTGGTATGCCAACTTGAGACCCAGATAGGTGCACAGTACTCAGCTGTTGAGAAGACCAGAGCTATGGTAGAAATGCAGAGGAGGACCAATCAACCTTGCTGAGCTATGGGGAATGAAGTAGGATCAGAATTCTGAATAGATTCCAGTTCTAAAGAATTTATTGTAGGTTAATCTATTGGAGAAGCTAGTATTCCCATGGAAGAGGCACCAATTCCATCTTCATCATTCAGGATAAAGGCCTGTGGCTGCCTAGAAGGAGAAAACAATTGGAATAGATCTATAGGTGTGTCCTTCCTAACCCAAGATGTATAAAATAATGTGATGGTCATAGTCAGATTCCTAATGGACATATATCCACATCACTGAAACTATCTTAGAGAGACACCTGGGCCAATAGCTTCAGCAGAGGCCAAACATTCACTGAGCTTGGGGCAAGAATTATCCCACTGACCTCGTTGTTCTGGAGTTAGGGACAAACGTGAAGAAACTTGCATTGCCACTAATTGTGTTGGACTGGGGATGAAGAGAAAGCATAATTTTCATATCTAATAACCCTATGTTTAGAAGCACTAAAGTGGGAAGATGGGCATCTTATATATAGTAAATCAAATGGATTTTCCTGTTTATCCAGAACATCAACATCTTAACTATAATTTAAAAATTCTGATGTGGTTATTGAAAATATTGTGCTGACACATGGAGGACCCAGGAGGGATCAGAACTCATGTGTATGGGGTCCTGTACAAATATCTATAACATGCAGTCTAACTGGTAGGGATTTCATAGATTTCATAGACATCAGGGCTGGAAGGGACCTCGGAAGATCATCGAGTCCAGCCCCCCGCCCAAAGGGCAGGAAGTCAGCTGGGGTCATAGGATCCCAGCAAGATAAGCATCCAATTTACTTTTGAAGGTGTTCAATGTAGGTGCTTGACCCACCTCCAATGGCAGGCTGTTCCAGACCTTGGGGGCTCAGACAGTAAAAAAATTCTTTCTTGTGTCCAGCCTGAAACGGCCTTGTAGTAGTTTATGATCCTTCGACCTCATCATCCCTTGGGGCACTCTGGTGAACAAATGTTCCTCCAGATACTGGTGGTCACCCCGATAAACTTATAGGCGGCCATCAGATCACCCCTTAAGCCTGTGCTTTTCCAGGCTAAAGAGCCCATGGGTCCAAGAACAGAGCCTTGGGGGACCCCACTGGTCACAGGACACCATGATGAGTGACTGCCATCAATTACTACCCTCTGGGTCCGACCACAGAGCCAATTTCTCAGTCAGCAGATTGTGGTGGGCCCAAGGCAACAATTGGCCAGTTTGGCCAAGAGGTGTTCATGGGATACCAGATTGAAGGCTTTTTTGAAGTCAAGATATATGACATCAATCTCTTCTCCCTTGTCCAGGTGATAGGTCACCTGGTCGTAGAAGGAAATGAGATTGGTCAAGCAAGACCTACCCGCAAAAAACCCATGCTGGCTATCCCTTAGGATGTTAGCCTGGGCCAGTCCATTAGGGATGGCTTCTTTAATAAACTTTTCTAAGATCTTCTCTGGGATAGAAGTCAGGCTGAGGGGCCTATAGTTAGCCGGATCCACTTTCCTCCCTTTCTTGAAGATAGGTACCACATTGGCCTTCTTCCAGTCCTCAGGCACTACACCAGAGCACCAGGAGTTTTCAAAGATCCATGCCAGGGGCGGGGCTATGATGCTCGCCAGCTCCTTAAGTACCCTCGGGTGTAGATTGTCAGGGCTGGCTGACTTGAAGGTATCCAGCTTCTCAAGATGTTCCTTCACAAAGTCAGCATTTATGGAGGGCAGGGGATCTCCCCCACCCGGACCTCCCTGTCCCTTAGCGGGCATGGGCGTCCCATGGGACTGATGAAATACCAACGCAAAGTACCCATTTAATAGGTTGGCTTTTTTCTGGGCGTCAGTTGTCAGTTGCCCCATCTGGTTCAGCAGGGGTCCAAGTTGCCCTTGCTTTTTGTCCGGCTTTCCAGAGCTGAAAAAGGACTTTTTATTGTCCTTTATGCCCAAAGCTAGTTGGAGTTCAGTTCCAGCCTTGGCTTTCCTGGTTTGCTCCCTGCAGGACTGGACCAGTGCAGAATAATATTCCTTGGAGGATCTCACTTTTCTATTCAACATGTTAGAAGGATCATCTGGACATCTCTTATTTGATCAGTTCCCTACCATTGCAGGGGACTTGGGCAGTGGAGACACCTCAGTCAATCATGTTCTCTGTCAAGGGCATGAAGTCATTCCATGCCATAGCCTATTCTACCTATTAGACACATAAGTGGGCCTTAGATACCACAGTGTGATTCCATTCCACCCTTCACAAGTCTCTGAAAGGATGTTAATATAAAAAGTTGGTTGATCCTCCTCACTGCTTTTTTGGACTCAGTCTTAAAGATTCAGATGACTATATATCACAAAAGTAAATAATTAATTGATTTTTAGAGATGTCAACAGGCTGAAATGGGATCATACTTATATACCAAATAAGTGAAATAGGATCTGAACTTTAAATAAAAGCATTTACTTCTTAAGAAGCTAACAGAAGTCACCGTCAGATTATTGACTCACAGAAATGAAGGGTTGGAAGGGATCTCCAGAGGTCATCTAGTCCAACCTCTGCCTGAGGCAGGATCATCCCTATCTAAACCATCCTATACAAATCCATAGTCTAATCTCTTATCAAAATTACACAGCCAACTTTGATACAATTCAAGACATGAATGGCACGTGCCTCCAGTGGCTGGAGGAGCGCAGCAGTGGGAGCCTGGTAGTGGTGAGGAGGGGAGCTCTTGCAGACATCACTGGCAATGTTGGAGGTGGGGGTAGCAAGCGCCAACCAGGGGTCGGCAACCACCCACAGGCACCACCAGCAGTGTTGGTGGCAGCCAGGGGCAACCATGGACTGCCTGCAGGTGCCACAGACAGTGTTGGTGGTGCCTTTTTGCAGGGGGTGCACTGCTATGTGCAGGGGATGCACATGCGCCCGTGTGCGACCCTTAGGCGTCGCCTCTGATACAAGATACAACACCTTAATCTGCCATAAGTTAAGCAGAGAAACCACAGTGATTGATGTACTGCTGCTTCAAGGGTTGTTAAAATATACTTGAGACATAGCAGGAAGAGGACCATTGCCCTCAGGTACAGGGGAAGGCAAAACCTCCCACAGACTATACCAAGAACATGTGTGTGATTATATTATTTTCCAGGCTTTATAGGCTATAAGAATAAATGAGCTAATGGTCCCTTCTGTCCTTTGAAATACTATGAAATCATCTTATTTCCCTCGATCCTTGAGATTTACATCTCTCCGGGCACATCTACATGGTCACATTTACTAAGCAGTAAACTAAATTACTGTGCATTAACCAAAAATTACTGTGCAGTATGGGCACACGTCTACGCGTGCATGCCTGTACTATGTAGTAACTATGGTGACTAATGCCAATTCGGGTGTAAATTTGATACTTGCATGATGCAGATATTGAATTTATGCCCGATTAGTTACTGCACAGTAACACATGTGTAGACACCTTACTGCGCAGTAACAATGTGCACGTGGACTGACTTGGGACTAACTGTGTGTATGGACTGATTTGTGGTCCCAAGTCAGACCACACACAGGATTAAGGCACTTCAGTGCCTGCATGTGTAGACGCTGGCCTATTTCTGCTTACTGCACTGTAAATTTAATGTGATGTAAATGAATGTATGGATGCGCCCTCTGAAAGCAAACTCCAAACTGATTTTTTCAAGTCCCAGAAAACCTGAATTTCACTTAATGCTGAAGGAATTCTGGGGGGGGAAAAAAAGGAATTCAAGAAGATTTGCTGGTGTTAGAAGATTAAATCCACCGACTTGTTTAAGTTCATATGTGCAAATCTTATGTTCACTGTTTACAAATATATGTATGAGTGACATTTTCTTCAGGAGAACATTCAGAGAGAAAGAAAACAAGGTCCTGTTTAAGCACAGTGACTATATGGGACACTGTGAAATCTGAGGCACTGCCTGCCTGCCTCTCCCCCCACCCGCTGCTGCTTCAGGCTGCACGCTGCAGGGAGTCAATGGCCTGTTAGTGACCCAATGTTCTTTACTTCACAGGTATTAACAATCCCCACACCTGGGATGATTGGTTTAATTTTCATCAGCCAGCCAGGACCAGCATCCAAAATTTGGGACTGTTCCTGCCAATCTGGGACATATGGTTATATTATGTTTAAGTAAATAAGGATACACTCCAGCAGCATTTCTGTAGACACAATGAAGCACTACTGAGTAATGAAGATACACATGCTGAGAGCACTTCCTGAAGTGGTTAGGACTCTTAGGGATGTGCTGAGGATGGATCTATTAATGGAAGGATTCTTAATTAATGTGAAGGCCATAAATATACCTTAGAACTAATAGTAGATAAAAATGGATACATACCTTTTTTTGCTTGGGTTGGAATCTGAGTATACCTTTCTCAGATTACATTATGTGCTGTTAACAAGAAATATATTTACTTGCAGGAAGAGAAACTTCAAAGTCACATCCAGGAGACTGAGGCTACTGTAAAGACAAACTGTGACCTTCTTAAAAAGGGAGGAGAATTTGAATTCCAAAAAGCGTATGTTGTTCCTGAAAAACACCCTCACATATAAGTAGTAAATATTTGGGTTTTGGTAAAAGTGAAATTTCCAGGGACAGATGACCAGAACCAAGGCACAAAAAGTGTTCAGCTGGCACTTCAGAAAGCACCAATACTGCACTGTAGGGACAAAACAGCTTCATAAGTGTTTCAGAGAGACAGTCCCTATTAAAAGGTGCAGAGAGACAGCTCCTATTTCTGCTACTCCCCTTGCAGAAGCAGTACAGCTTTAGACAGGCTGCTTTACACTTGGAGCAACTATTTTTGCTACATGACTTTCTGCCAAGAGTTTGTTCAACAGTGATCATCCAGCATGGAATCTTGTGATTTCAGGGTTCTTATCCGCTACACCAAGAAAATGCCTCAAGCAGCCACAGAAACATTGCTTGAAATCACAAAGAAGATAGCAGCTGTTGGTGTCAAGTGCTGTCAGAAACCTGAAGATAGTCGCCTACCTTGTGCTGAGAGATATGTGAGTAGATTTCTTCCTTGGTCTTTGTCTTTGTTGAGATGGGTTTTCTTTGTAGAACAAGGAACAGGCATTCCTTCTGTGAATAAATCCCCCTCTGTCTGTCTGTGGATTGAGACATTCCATCTACCCCTCTGTTCTTCTCCGGCTGCTTGGTTCAACCTGGTTACCTAGGCAACTGGGCTGTATAAATTCCTGAGGGGAGAGAGAAACTTGGGGTTCCTCCGGCGGGCATTTTGAAAGTAGCATCAAAGTACCTCCAGGGGCTGCCTGGATGTTTTACAGTGAATATGCCTGAAAACTCACTAGTAGGTTAGGGCTAAGTATTTTAGATGCATATTAGAAGGGTCACCGAGACCATGTTTAAAAGACTCAATTTATTAGAACTTGCTCAAGGTGTTTTTCTCTTATATTCCATTGTCCACACCCCACCCTTACACTCCATCTTCTCCCTGAACAATAAAGGTATTGAGTTACAGCATGACTGGCTGTTTTTCTCAGTGAATGCCCGATGGGAGAGGGGACAGAGAATGTTTTTCCTCCTAGCAGAGCTTGGCTGTTTATTGACTAACTCAGTCATACCTGAGATTACCCTGGGAGGCTTTGGGCTAAAACAAGCACCCAGAAACCTTACCAGTGGGCAAAGAACCCCTAAGATTTGCAGGGTCTGTGTACCTGGGGCTGCACAAAGCCCTAACAGAGACCAGTGCCTTGGTGGTGGCAGCATTACCCCAGGATTGTGGGGGTTCTCCAAGAAGGGGCCTGGCTCGCTGTGGGCTCCCCTGGGGAGACTCAAGAAGTGTGGTCTTGGGCTTGGCACAGTGAGGTGGGTAGCTAGGCATAGCAGTGCCCCCTACTGCCACACCTTGTACTCACTGTCGCGGGGCACTCCCGTGCCCCGCTCCTAAGGAGATGCCCCAGGAAGAGGAGAGGCCTGGAGCAACACAGATGGGGGTTGCTAGGGCAACCAGGCAGGTCATGTGGCCAGGAGGGGGCAGGGCCAGGCCCTTATAAACAGCTAGGCCCAAGCCTAGCTAGCAGTACCCTTCTGGATGCCATAGGAGCAGGAGCTCTGTGGCTAAGCTGAGCGGCCAGAGTCGGGGGTTGCAGCCTTACCTTACTGACCGGCTGCAATGATGCTAGGGACGAGAACACCCTGATGAGAGGTAGGGCTGGGAGCCCGAGAGGGGCTGAGAGTTGGCTTTACGAGCGGGTAGCTCTTTGTTGGTTTTGTTACAGCCGTTCGGGCTTGGCTTGAGTTATAGTTAACCGGAGGACTGGGTGAGGCTGTAGGGGAGCGAGGAGGCCTCAGCGGGGCTCCCCAGCAGTTTGGGGGCTCCGGGTGCCCAGTAGGGGCACAGTGCGAGGGGGGCACAACGGTTTGTGCCGGAGTGGCACGGAGCACGGGGTTGGACCCCGGCCCATAAGGACGGCACCTTGCCCAGTGGGGCAAAAGACCCAGGATAGGGTCAAGGGGGCCAGGCACGGCTACGGCCACCTGAGCGAGGCCCAAGCGCGGAGAGCGCGGTACAGGCCCCAGAGAGGGCGCAGTGCGGAGAGGCGAGGCCCGGAGAGGCCCGGAGAGGGCGCAGCGCGGAGAGCGCAGTACAGGCCCAGAGAGGGCGAGGCCCGGAGAGGGCGCAGAACAGAAACGACCCAGGAAAGGGTCAAGGGGGCCAGGCACGGCTACGGCCACCTGAGCCCCAAACACGGGAAATCCGCAAGCGCGGAGGACGCGGCGGAGACCCCGAGAGGGGTGAGAGGAGCTAGGGAGACCCAAGGGCGTTAGGAATAGGCCAGTGGGTGAGAGCCCGGCCCAGGGGCGCCAGGTGGGTGACGAGCCCAGGGTGCCAGAGGGAGAGCACCTGAGGGGCAGGGGACCAGACAACGTCCCCCAGGACAACTGCGAGGCTTGGGGCGTGCTAAAGGGGAGGTTTTGGAGGCACGCATTTGCCCATAAGGCTGGGGCGAGAGTACCCCCACTTTGGAGCGGAGGTGATACCATCAAGGTGCCGTTAGGTATAAGTAGGCAGCCTCCCATTTTGAACCTCAACAGCAAAGACGTGGCGGGCGAGTAGAGGGTGCCAGACCACCCTAATTGGCACGGCAAAGGGGCACTCGCGAGCTCACGGCCACTCGCGGGGCCATCCGTGACACTCACATTAAAGGGGAAATGGCTTTGACTCTTACTTTGTTGTTCTTCCTTTCTCTATACAGCTTAGCATTGTGATTCAGGATATCTGCAAGAAACAGGAAGCAACACTGATAAATGACCAAGTTGCGTGCTGCTGTAATGAATCCTATGCTAACAGGAGACCATGCTTCACGAAGCTAGGAGTGGATGAAAACTATGTGCTCCCACCATTCAACCCAGACACGTTCAACTTTGATGAGACATTGTGCACTGCTCCTCCTCAAATATGGCAAGAAAACCATCTTGGGTGAGACCTCTCTAATTCACTACAGATTTTCTTAGAATTAATATTCTGACATGGAAGTTCACCAGCTTGATGGACTGGCTACAGTAAGGAATTATTTGCAGGTAGCCTGGGCTTGGGAGCTTCCACAGTTGCAAAGTAGGATGGCATGGTGACTCAGTCCAAGCCAGACCATGGCAGAGGACAACTAGGAAGAAGAGGGTCTTAGTTGGCCAGTTTGCTGCCAGCATCCTGAGAAATGTGGCTTGTGGGATGGATGATCATTAGAGATCAGAGTGGCTGTGGAATCTCCATCCCTGGAGGCTTTTAAGACCCAGCTAGACAAAGCCTTGGCTAGGATGCCATAGTTGGGGCTGGTCCTGCTTTGAGGAGGGGGTTTGGCTACATGAATTCTGGAGGTCCCATCCAACTCTAATTTTATATGATTCTATCATTCAAAGAGGGTCTTTTGTATCTAAAGATAAGGTGAGACAAGATTTAAAGACAAATAGGAGAAGTGGACAAACAATGCCTTGAGTCTGAAGTCGCAGACAGAGGGAAGCAAATGGAGCAGGCAGAGGTTTAGCAAAGCAGCTCCATGCTCAGGGCAACCGTGATGTATGGACAGTGCTGGATGCCCTGGTGCCAATCACAGCAGGGCGATCAGCTGCTGCTGCAGTGACAGATATTTTTGCATCCTCCCTCTCCTCAGTTATGCTATAGTGCACAAGCATTAGTTTGATACTTTTCTATATTGTTTTCTCATATTCAGCATTCAGGACCTCAATTCAGGCTTCCCTGTAATCCATGGAAAGACTCCCATCAGCTGGACCCTAGATCAGATTCATAGTGAGCAAGGGATTACTTTTCAAACCTGACTAACACACGCATTTCTGAGCATTTCTCATAACCCCAGTCAAACCCTGGACTGGCACAAATCTCCAGCCAATATTATATTAGACCCCAGTAAATTAGCTCAGATTAACTGTTTTGATTTCATTCCAGAATGCTCATCAACCTCATTAAACACAAGCCCAAGATGACAGATGAAGAACTGCAGACAATTGTCACAGGCTTTAGTGGTATGGTGGATAAGTGCTGCAAGGCAGCAGACCATGATACCTGCTTTGGCGAAGAGGTATCCCTTCTTTTTTCATAATACAGGGCCTAGTCTTGATCAATAAAAGCATAAGCAAAACGTATCTATAGCTATATTTATTTTAAATGGTTCAGGCACCACAAAATAAATCTATTTATATCTGTTTATGTCTCTTAACTATAAATTATCTGGAGGAATTTTAAAATAAAAATTCTGAACAAATTAAGTTGAGATAAACATACTCTGTCCCTGGACACCTCACATTAAATGGAACAACAGAAAAACAGGTGTGAGACCTGTAGGTGGATTCCCATTTATATCCATTACTAATCCATTATGTGAAGGATTTATCTGTTAGTAGTACATTAATGCATGAAATAAATATCCCTCTAGGCATTTATTAACTGAAATACCAATATTACTCTACATTTTTTTTTACTTATCATCCAGATACTACAATGGCGGTCAAATTAAACACACCTAGAAAGGGAACTAACTGACTATGAACTAATTCCATAGAAACATGATGGTCTAGAGCAGTGGTTTTCAAACTATGCTCTTTGAAATCCTGGGGTTCCATGGTATGTTATCAGTAGGGTAGCAATCATAGAGGACAGTCCGGTTGTCCTCTGTCCGCTATTGATACGAAACTGGGTGCCTTTATGTCCTCTATTTTTTCTCCAAGAGAAAAATAGAGGACATAAATGCTCCTGGTTTTGTATCAGTAGAGGACAGAATAGTAGAAAACTGGAATGTCTTTTATGATGGCCACCCTAGTTATTAGGGGTTCTGTGAAGAGATTAAAGATAATGGCAGAGCATGCTGCAGATGGTGTGCTGCCATCCCCAGGCCAGGGTGCCTGCCTCTGCATCAGCTATTTAGGACAGAAGTAGGGTTTCTGCGGCAGAAGAAGTGATATGAAAGATCTCTGTGACTTTAGGCAGTTTGAAAACCACTGGCCTAGAGCATGGGCGATTGGTGCCTCCTGAATCTGGGGGGGCACCAGATCACCAATGGGGGGGTCCCCCCATGGCTGACTGCCAACTGGGGGGGGGGCAGCCCCCCTGCTGTTGATCACCAAGCCAGTGGCAAAACTGGAAATGCACTTCCGGTTTCGTGGCTGGCGCTTCCAGGGGGTGCATGGCCGATCTCACCCGCATGCACCCCCTATGCATCACCAATGGCCTACAGTATATTTACCATAGAGGAGCACATAGATTTGAAAGGGAGAAGGATAATAGGAACCATCTGTTTTGACCTTCTGTGTCAACAAGATTCCAACAGTTAGAGAACACAGAATCTTCCTGATTAAACGCTGCATCACTTGCTCCCATTGATCATCTCGCACAAATATTTGTCCTTTCTTTTCCTAGGGTGCAAACCTCATTATCAAAAGTAGAGCTACATTAAAATCAGAATCTAAAGCATAGCAGGTAGGTGCGCTGCTATTTATGGCCTGTGCATTTAACTCCCCGGAGGAAATGGTCATGTAGGGCTACCTTCCTTTCTTCTATCTTTCCCTCCCTCTGTGTTATCTTAGTACCTGTAGTCTTTGTTCATAAGCCAAGATCCCAGGGCAATGCTGGGAAGCATACACGAATGGGACAGAAGAACAGCACCTTCCCTATAAGTGGTATTTTTACCTTTCTGCTGTAATGAAGCAAATTACTGCTGTATCAGCAAAAGCCCCCAAAGTCTAACTTTGACTTTACATGATTTCCATTCTGCTGAGATGTAAGGATTGGGCCCAGATTCATCTGTAGAATTCTGACCAAACCTCACTGGGGCACGGGGAGGGTAAATTCAACTTTGGGGAAGTGTTTATGTTTTGCAAGAGGGCTATCCATACAATGTGTAGTCACAGAATGGTTATTTCTAGATCCATCCGCAGTGGTCCTAATTGTAATCTTCACCCTGCACCATGGCTAGAGAAAAAGCCTGGGTCAGGTTCACCTGAACTGTAACTAACTGTAATTATAACTGAGTTGGGGATCTCTGGTTTTAAAGTAGAACTAGAGCAATGCCAGAAAAACTATGTGGATATCCCTCCTATAGAGCTGAAATAGGAAGCTTGTGACTTAGCATCCTGAATAATTTTGTAGTCTCAATCCTGAAAAAGGTAATCATGCACCCTTTTGGGTAAGCAGGTAGGGGGTAAAATGGGGTAAAGTCAAGGTAAGCATAAGCAAAAAGTCTTTTCAGGGTAACAGCTTATGTGCACAATCCTGAGCTGTGTTCTTAGTGAACTTATGTGGAGAGACTTCAAACTCCTACACATGTTCACCACAAATGGTTAACCTGTTACCACTTGGAGCATTTTGATGGACCTTATGACATTAAAAAATAATCCTTTTTCTTTCCAGCATTTAAGCCACTGGTTGGGGAGGACTGAATTCTTTTATTTGACTTCTTTGTTTCATTCTTGGTACCAAGAAGAGGTTTTAGCATTCCATTTAAAAAGTTACTCAACATTTTTCAAAAACTATTGGCTTTTCCAGAAGCTATTCATCTGTTATCCTCTGGTAGACTGAATAATAATAAAGCTTTAAAATATTTGTTGTACCTGTCTGATTGCTTAATTGTTAAATGTGTCTTTCACAAGAGACACCTAAAGTAGAAATAAATAGCCTTAACATGCAACAAGGGAGACAGAGGCTGGCTATTTATGTGCTTTGACCTAAAAGAAACAGGATTAGGACTGATCTCTTTTTTAGAAACCTTTAGTTTGTTGGCAAATGTATGGCATATTTAACACTTTTTGGTCCTTTAACTAATTTTAGAGCTAAGTGACAGGTGTTGAGTGCATGACCTGAGGTATCAGGGGAGGGGCAAGACTGCTTAAACACTCTGATGCAGAGGGGGGCAAAAAACAGCCCAAGGACCAAACCTAGCCTGCTAAGGGATTTTTTTCCAGTCAGGTGTGAGTCCCATGGTCCCATCCAGCCCAGACACAGAAGGCAGTCTGGGCGGTAGCATGTGCAGTTGGTCCCCCCATCTCTGGGCACGAAGTGAAGCTGGGACAGCACAGTGACTAGACTTGCTTCCTGACAGCGCTAGCAGCAGTAGCTCCTTCCAGCTGCCACTGCTGCCAGCCCCAGCCCCAGCCCCACTGCCCAGGCACCCTGGCCAATCTGCCCCACACCCACTACTGGGAGTGTCACCCATGTGACAGTGTGTGCAGCCAGGTGAATGGGATGGGGCCATTGGTGGGTGAGAGTGGCCTCCAGAAGTGGGACAAATAAGTGGAGCCAGGATTGTGGGGTAGGATCACAGGGGCCTGGAGTAGAGCTGTGATCTTCTTTCTGCACATTCCTGCGATGGGCGCTGGTTCCATGGGTAGGGGTGCACGGGGAATGGATTGCAGCTCTGCCCCATCCCCCAGCTCTGTGCTGTTGCCACCCCTAGATCCCAGACCTCACTCTTCTTTTCTGCTCCTGGATGCAGCTCCCTGCTTACCTGTGGCCCCACCCTGTTTGCCTGGCCATGCGGGCCTCTGCCAGTCTCCTTGGGATCATTCAGCAGTGACAGCAAGGGGGCCTAGGCCTGACAGAGAGCCATAATCTGCTCCCCACACACCCCTGCCTGTAGTACCAGCACCTGTTGCAGGGTCATGCAGGGAGCAGATTGTGGCTCTGCCCCAGGCCTGGGCCCTAGCCCTGAGCTGCCATGGCTCTGTGATCCCAGCTCCAGCCCTGCATGCCCATCCTGGTCCTGGGTGCTGCTCCCCACCTGCCTGCACCCCACTCCCAGCCACCTGGCCCAGTGCAGAGCAACTTTTGGTGAGTTTTGGTGAGCTGTTGTGGGGGAAGGGGGTGATGACCCAGCCTGTGACAGCTCACCAAAACTGCCTAAGCGGCCCTCCAGCCCAAATAACTGTCCACCCCTGCTCTGATGTGACCCAAAGTGAGCAGCAGGCTCTTTGTTAAAACCCCTGAAAACTAGGGATGTGAAAGACATGTGAGGGGCAAGAGACATGAAGGAAATACTGCTGTCAAGGCAACCAAGGAGGGGGAAATGGTGTGGATCACCCATAAAAGCACAGGCAAAGCTGTGGGACCATTCTCACCAGAAAAGAAGACCTGCAGACCCCCAGAAAAAGCTTCTGACTGCCTGGCTAGGAGCAGACACTCTGTCCTTGGGACTATTTAAGATTTATGCAAAATTTGTGTTGTGTCTTGACTTAGACTAAATTATATGTTGTTGCGTTTTCATATTTTGTTGGGCCTTAGGTAAACCTTTTCTGTTGTTTCTTTGTCTTGTGCTTGAAATTGCAAATGGCTGTGCTCAATAAATGCTCTCTTCAGAGAATGAGCTTTTGTTATCCAAGCATTTTAGTGACTCCTGTGCCACCATCTAAATTCTAACACTAAAGTCCAGTAACAAGCTCTGAGGTATTTCTTATGGGCAGCATTATTGGTTTATAAAACCGGCCCTGACTAAAGTTCAGAATTTTTTTCTCTTCACCAGAAATCTGAGGGCCATGTGTAGAAGACGCCAGCAAATAGTAAAATAGTCATAGGTGAAGTTAATTTGATCAAAGATTTTAAAAGTAGATTCATGTATATTTCCATGAGCAAAGCCCTCAAATTTAAATCTCTGTTACTCAAGGCTTGATGCCAATGAAATCTAAAATGTATCATTGGACATAGTAAACTCCCAATGTTTTATGTGAACAGGTGCCTAGACCCTGAGTGTTGTCCATTAAGGTGATTATCTATCGTGGAACTGTAATTTGCAAGCACATAATATGTACCCATATGCATGCTATCTTCAGTTGCTAAGTTGAGAAGAACTGTGGTGATGACACAAAGCAAAGACTTCACATGACCCATCACACCAACCTACCAGAACTTTGAATATGGACTGGCTTGCTACCCTGTGCTGAGGCTCAAGCAGCTGTACTGTCACTGAGCTGAACCCCAAAAATTAAACAACAGGAATAAAGAGGAGCAATTTGAAAATGGACAGTATGGCACAAACTTTTAAAATCAGTTATTAGGGTATGAAATTAGACCTCAGTTGGACAAATGGTTTTACTAAGCTTGGAGAAAAACAAAATCCCAAGAAGCCTTACTAAAAGATGTTGATGTGCCATAGTATACACAGTACTGTTGCTAGCTCCTCAAGCATAAGAATGGTTGCTTTTTGCTATTATATTGCATTTGCTTGCTTCCTAGCCCATGATGCCAGCCATTTCATGTTGTAGACCTTTAGATTAATTTTGAATATTTAGTTTGCATTGTAATAGCTTTAGTAGGCCTTGGGTGTGTCTATACATGCATTTGATGTGGGAGCAATTTACTCATAGTTTCATAGTAGCTAGGGGTCAGAAGGGACCTGAATAGATCATCTAGTCTAACCCCCCCACCACTGGTTGGAGCACACGCTGGGATCACATGACCTCAGACAGGTGTTCATCCAACCTCTTTTTGAATTTACACGACATGCTGAGTGGTGAAACAAGAGGACTCCATGTTTCTCCAAACATGCCAAGACCTCTATTCAGAGAACATTTTGCAGAGGAGCTGCAATTGACAGCAAGGATGCCAGCCATGTCCTTGTATGGTGCTTCCTCCCCTGCCCTCTTTTCTCCAGTCTCCATGCAGGTCACTATATTTGTCCTTTTAATAATTTATTTATAATTACAATATCTCCTATGCCAATATCTGCTGACTTATTGGGTCCAGAGATTAATATTACACAACCTTTCCCTAGGTAAATGGCCTTTAGTGCTGGGTGATAACAGGTTCAAAAGCTGTATTTATAATATGCAGACAAATGCACCTCTCTTCTTGGCGGCTCAGTAGAAGCCTCCACTTAGCCTTTGTTTGTGCCGAAGAGGAAACTTCTCTATGGGTGCCTATACATGAGCCGGGAGGCTTCTCCGATGCACTGTAATTACAGCATGTAAGAGCAGACTCAACTAATTGAGCAGACTCAACTAATCAAGTAATAACCACACTCTGGCCAGTCTCTGCATATTGTGTATCAGCATCCCCACAGTTCAAAATGGCGGTGGAGGCACTTTATCTAAAGCCATTTTGAAGCATGGGGACACTGATACAGGGAATGCTCTAAGAGTCACTCTACTTAAAGTGCCCCCCACTCCTGGAGTTTATGAAAAAATATTCTATATTTCCTATTACTCTCTTGACTCTCTACATTCCCATTGTCTTTGTTAAGTCCAATTTATAATACCTGTAAGGGGAGCAAATGCAGATAGAAAAGGAGCAATGAACTTTCAAGAAATACAGAATCCTCTCCCAAAGTATCAAGTTTTCCAATAGTTGTTCAGTAAAGGTTTATGTGGCCTGACAAGATCTTTATGGGTAAGATTTACAGCACCTACCATTTTGCTGACAGCTGGAATATGCTGTCCCAAGGACAGCTGCTTTATATTAGTGCAGGAATCAAATTTAAAACCTTACTTAGTTTTGGAAAAGATTATATTCCACATCATTGGAAACATCAGAAATATATATCTTGTTTGCATCAATCTGACTATTACATATTTAGGCAGCGGATGGAAAATACAGAAACATGAATAAATAATTATAAAAAATCTAATTATGTAAATTTATCAAGCATTTTTTTTTTTACTCATTATGCTACTCACCCACAGCTCAAGACTTCTTTTCTCCATGAGACCCCAGTGGCACTTCCCCAACACACTCTCTTTCCTGACTCCTTGCAGCCCTGGGGCTTTTTTTGCCACCTGTTTCAAGTTGAAGGGAAATGACATGACGGCAGGGATGCTTTGTTTCTAGGTCTGGGCTAGAACTCCTGCCCAGAACTGTGCCCACCTGCCTAGCAGTGCAAAGAGCAATGTCTTGTACCATCTCCTGCACAGAAACTCCTCCTACAGGTGCTGAATCCCATAATTTCTCAGGTAAGTCTCGTGAGTCATCACCATTGCCTCTCCTGGTTGCTGTGGGGTGGAAGACCCTTCCCTTTTACTGCCATAAGTAAGGAGCTGTTAACTGCTTCCCTGCAACCGCTACCCCATCACCATCCTTTGTACCTGCTCCCCTCTTCCTTTCCTTAGTCTATATCCTCTTGCCTCCCCCAATTTTCCTCCTGCTTCCAATGTCCCACTTTCCGACTATTTGCAGGGTTTCCACAGTTCCTTGCAATCTTTGCTCTAACGGTTCACTACCTCTTCCAAACAGTGCAATATCTACCCTCCTGTACCAGAGAGTGGTGGACATTTTTTTCTTTAGGGATGACTTCAATATAACTGTAAACACAGGCAGCGGCTACCTGTACTAATGGCATCATTAATAATTTGGCCATCACTATGAATCACTGACTCTGTCGATACTCTTTCATATAGTCTGGTCAGAGCCCATCAGAAGGCAACCAGTGCCTGAAGTGGTAGAGCTTAAGTCTCCTCAGTTTCATTTTTTTCTGCATCCTGTCAAACATTCTCCTCCTACCACCTATGTAGGTGCTGCAGCTTGACTTGGCTTCTGGGGTCCAGCCCTAGTCTTGCCCTTTCAGGCCCTGGTTTTGCCATTTTGGGCTTCAGGCCCCTGGCCCATGGTCTCACTTCTGTTGGGCTCTGGGCTTAGCACTCCTGGCTTAGGCCTTCCTTTGCTCACCCTCTTGGGCTGTGTGCCCCTTGGCCCCACCTCTGCCCTGTTAGGCCACTGGGCTCCTTGATCTTGTTTCTGCCATACTAGGGCACTACTGGGATCTCCTCCCTCCCGATAGTTCCCACCCAAACTGCCGGTGAATCAAGCAAAAACATAAACACTCTGGTTAAAACTAAAAAACTCTTAGCTCACTGGCTACATACCAAAACCCGTATCCATCCTCAGTCCTAGTCCTCTGCCAGCCCTCAGCTCCTTACTTGCTGCTTCTAGATGTAGCAGGATCAAAGCCAGTCACCTTTTGCTGCAGAGATCTTGCTACAGCTGTCTTGCTGCAGAGATCTTCCCTCTGGAAGTGGGAGAATCACTTCTTGGGTCTTGCTTGAGATGCATCCATAGATGCAAGCCAGAGTTTGCTTTGCTGGCTGTGGCATTGCATTGGTGCTCATGTTCATCTTGTGGTCAATCATGACCCCCAAGTCTCTTTCAGTTGTGGTGCTACTGAGTATGGCACTGAATAACCTACAAGTATGATGTGGGTTTTTTCTCCAGAGGTGGAGCACCTTGAAAACTATCTGCTTAAAATGATATAAACATACTAATATTTTCTTTCTGCTGAACTTTTCAGTGTGATTCCCACTCATTATCCAACCAGCTAAATAATTGTGTGCTGCCTCCCCAAGTTTTCTTCATTAGCTTCAGTTGGGGGGTGGGGGGAGTGGGGGTTATTCTTCACTTCCAGAAACATAACTGGTCCTCCTAGGGTGTGTCTACACATGCATAAAATCTGGGAGCAGTTTACTTATGAGTAAACTACTTAAGACTAAATGCTCCCAGGCAGGCGTCTACATATGTAAGGAAGTGGGGGCAGATTTGCTCCTAAGAGCAGCAAACTCCTCTCATTTCTGGAGGCCCTTTAATGGGCCCCTGCCACCACCATGGGGAGCTCTAGGCTCCTTCTGGGTGCTAGCCCAGGGGCTGGCATGGAGCACTGGGCCAGGACACAGCTGTCTCCTGGCCAGGGCTGAGACACTGCTCCCTGCCCCTGAGGGGCTGCCTGCTGCTGGGGCATGGAGAATGTCCCCCTGCCCTGGCAGCAGGGAGTTCCCATCCCTGGCTCCCTGATCAGGGCAGGGGACTTCGAAAGAGTTGCAGGGCAGGGGTAGGTCCTAGCCCCCTGCCCCGATCTGCCAGTGAGGCAGCTAGCAGCAAGGTCCCAGCTGGGCAGTGATTCCCTGCCTAGCCAGGGGTTTGTTACTAGCTGCCCCACTGGTGGCTTAGGGCAGGGGCTGGGATCTGCCCCACCCCTGCAGCTCTTTCCAAGCCTTGCACTTCTTGGGTGAGAGGCTGGGGCCTGCCCCTGACCAGGACAGTTCCTAGACCCAACTCTGCAATTGCACAAGGGTGGGGGCTGGAGAGACTGTTCCCTGATCAGCTCTGCAATTGCAGAGCTGGGTGGGGAAAAGGTTGGGGAGCTTGTTCCTCACTCAGCTCCACAAGCACAGAGCTGCGTGGGGAACAGGCTAGGGCGCTTGTTGCCTGCTTTGCTCTGTGAGTGTGGAGCTGGGTGGGGAATGGGCTAGTGAGGTTGATCCCTGCTTAGCTTCATGAGTGCGGAGCTGGATGGGGACCAGCTCCATGCTCATGGAGCTGAGCGGGTAATAGGCTTCCCAAACCATTCCCCACCCAGCATTGTGATCATGGACCTGGGAGGGGAACAGGTTCCCTAGCCCCCGCCAGCAGGGAGCTCCCAGTGCCAACTCCATGAGAGTGGGGCCAGTGCTGGGAGATCCTCATCTCCCAACCCAAGCCACACCACCACGGAGTTTGGGCTGGGAGATAAGGATTCCCTAGCCCCACACTACCCAATCACAATGGCAAAGCGGGGGCTGGAAGATAAGAATCTCCCAACCCGCACTCCCCAATCGTGATCTTGGAGCAGGGGGCTTGGAGCTTCTTTGTGCTGGGCCAGGGAGGCATAGTCCCTGCCTGGGCTTCAGTGGCAGAGCCTGCCCTGGCAGCTTGCAGCTCCCAGGGACAGGGAGCAATCTCCTGCCTCTAGGGGGCTGGCTGAGTGGGAACAGATTTCCTCTCAGTCAGGTGTCTATGTAAGCGCTATTGCACAGTTGGTAATCATAAGTAAATTTGGTACTTGCATTTCAGCAAATTTACTCATAATTAGTGTGGTTTACTGCACAGTAAGCATGTATATGTAGATGTACGTGCTTACTGTGCAGTAAACTACACTACTTCACAATAAAGTGACTTGTGTAAATGGTCTCCTAGGGAAGAATGGAGTGCATATTGCAAAGATGGTTGCATTGTAGTGCTGGGTTAAAATTTCCCAACCACGCACACTGCAGCAGTTTGTGGGATGCTTCCAGAGCAGCAACATTGTATAACTGGAAGTACAAGCATGCCAAATATAAAAGTTTATCTGATGCCTGCCTCTCCCAAAGAAAACCTGTGATTTGCATACAGTGAACTAGGAATTCAGAGCAACTGGACTCTTGAATTTGAATGAAAACCTTCCAACAACATTCTTTAAAAATCAAATGGTGACTATCTCTTCTCCTTGTCTAATACTGACAATAGTGGCTATAACCCAAAGGCCACATTTCCCAATAGAGAGGAATATTTGAGATACTACACTTTTTCTTGTAACTTAAATGGGAATCCACACAGGCAATAAACTGTTAAATCAGAAACATACCAGGTTTTATTTACTATAAGCTATAAATCAGAAACTATATACAAAGTTTATTTTCTTAGCCTGTGTTTTGGCCAGGCTAATTAGTAGTAAACAGATTAAATTTTTTGCATTGTTTTTAAGGTATGTATGGGTATACAGTCCATTCAGTTAGGGTACATTTTTGAGGTGTGATAGCTACTCTATGAGCAAATGCCCATGTGCATCCTTTTTCTCCACAGTAAATAAAAGGTAGCTCACATCTCTGTGAAAATGGATAAGCTACTTCACATTTGCTGTAGAGTAAACAGTGTGCACATAAGTAGGTGCTGTGGAATTGCCAAGGTGATTTTAGTTTGCATGCCAGTGTACTTCACAGTAACCTGTGTGCCCATGCCCTATGCCTGCCCCCTTTGCAGTCAATTGAAACTCTCCAACTCAAATGGAGTTGCAAATCCCAACCCCATGGGCTCCAAACATCTTTGCCAGAGGGGCAGGATTCCAAACACGTGGGATATGTAAGTGTGAACCTTGTTCTTGTCTTTGTTCCCCAGAACACAAAAGTGAGAGAGCCCGCCGTTTCAACAACTTAAAGGAAGAGAATTTTGAATCAGTGTAAGAGACTACATGAATTACAATTTGTAATGTTGATGTTGTACATGTTTTGATGTGGAAAATGTGATAAGCAATGATAAAATAAATATAGCCACAAAAACAGGGAAAACGACTGAAGCAATAGCCTTCTAAATATCAAGCCAGACAAAATATATTTGCAGCTTCCTAGTATCCTGAAGCATTCACAAGTAAGGCCACTTTCCTGATGACTGGGCTAGTAGAAATATCACTCACCAGTGTGTTCCTGGTACGAGTCTGAACCTGTACATACCCCACCCCACCAGGCATATCAGGCCTTGCAGTTCAGAGGATTTACTAACCGCTAATGTGTGGAAGGACACGTAATGCAGGACACATAGTGAAACTCATTGGCCTCTACAGGCATAGATCAGCTAGACCAGTGGTTCTTTATGGGCAAGGGGGGAGGTGGTGACAGGTGAAGATGAAAAGAGACAGGCAAAAACCACCTCAGAAACCTTTTTGGGGAGCAACTTTTTATTATCAATTAATTTTATTAATGGCAATAATAATTTATGACACTTGCAAGTGCCCTGGTTACAAGAAACAGGAAACACACAGATAATTAAAACCCAACTGAACCTGCTTTTACTCCATGTAAGGTTATTGATATGGAGATGAGGCTTAAAACACAAAACAATACACACATGAATTGAGGGGGAAGGAACTAAAATGGATGTAGATTGTGATATTATGAGTTTAGGGTTACTCAGCTTATACATGAAAGTCATTTGGATGCACAGTCTTGCTCTCACATTCTTAGGATTGTCCACAGAAAATTGTGTGCACCTGTACCGAAGACCCTCAGAATATTTGGTCCCCACCAACTTTATTCAGAGAATTTTAATCAACGGTCCTCTCTCAGGTTTCGTTGCCATGGATTGAAGCAAATTCTCTGAATTCAACCTTGCATGTGAAGAAAGGGGCTGTTTTTTAAAAAAAAATTCACCTTTAAAACTTTGCCTTATATTTCAGTGCCCTGATCACATTTGCTCAGTACCTCCAGAAGTGCTCCTATGAATCCTTAAATAAACTGGTGAAGGTTGTTGTCGATCTTGCACATACCTGTGTTGCCAATGAGGATGCACCGGGATGCACAAAATCAGTGGTAGGCAAAACATCTGTGGTTCTGTTTCTTCTCTATTTGCACTGCAAACACAGCAGCATGATACAGCAGTGAGTTGTTAAAATAATACTGTAATACTGTAATGAATACTGTGATCTGTTTAAAGCTTTCTTTTTTGATATTACCAATAAGATACTTGGCAGGGTGTATATTCTAAAATAACAGGCTTATCCTATGTAAGAATGGAGTATTTCAAACCTTCATGACTCAGTAGCTTATGTCCCACTGACTTCCTCTGGGATATAAACTCCTGAGTCACCAGAGGCCAGATATTTGAAGATATTTAAAAGCCTAGAAATGGATGTCATCATGTCAAGCATAGTGCTTGCTAGAAGGAAACACTGGCCCTGTCTACATGGGTGGCAGACTGCACAGTTGTTACTGTGCAGTTATTTAGTACTTGCTTAATCAAGTACTAAATGACTGCACAGTAACCAGCACTACTGTGCATTACCATCCCTGCACGGTTCTTTTTTTATACTACCGTGTATAGTATTATACACAGCGTAATATTATAATAATACTAGAATACTGCTGTGCAGTACCATCACTGTCATGGCTAGTGCCCGCCACCCCTACTGTGTGGTAGCAATGAGCTTGTTGCTACTGCACAGTAACATCTCATGTAAATGTGCCCACTGGTCCAAGTTACAACTTTTAGCTCTACCACCAAATCTCAGAGATGTCAATCCAAGTTAAAATGCTAGCCAATGCTTTCTGATCATAAGGAACTGAAGTGATCAACTAAGGTAATAGAGCCATTAGATCTGTCAAACGATTAAAAAATGTGATTGTGATTCATTGTGCAAATAAAAAAATAGTTACAATTAATCACGATTTTAATTACACAAGTAAAAACTCAAACATTATGCACAGAAAAACTCAGAATTATGCAAAATTATGCAGGTACTTTGTATGGTTGTGGCACGCCTGTAGGAGGGAATTTGTGAAGGTGTGGGGGGCTGTGGGTGTGCGTGTGGCAAAGGCAGCAGAGTGCAGAGCCCTGGTCTGCAGCAGGCAGCCCACCCTCACCTCGCATGCAAATCTGAGGGGCATGTGCTCACATGCCTCCCTCAGGGATGCACCCAGTGGTGGGGAGCCGCCCCCACCCCTCCCTGCACACCTGGATGAGTCACCCACAGCTCTGTCCCATGATCTGCCCTGGCTCTGGGTCCCATTCACCCCAGCCCCTGCCTCACTCCCTCCCTCACTGTGTGGGCCTCAATTTGCCCCCTCACCCCTTCCCTTCCCTTCCCCCTGCCACCTCTTCCTTCTCTCTGCCTCCCTCCCTCTCCACAGACTTACTGGCGTGGCCCTGCTCTACATGCAGCGTGCAGGCTGTGGCTGCTTGTGTGTATCTGTGTCTGTGTCTGTGTGTGCGTCTACCCTCCTCTGCTGCAGCATGTTTTCAGTCATGGATCATGACAATTTTTATTGAAAAAGTCATAGAGTATGTTCAGCTGTATCTTCTGTTAAAGAAACTTAAATGAGTTTTCAAAACGAAGATGTATATCACGTTTTCCATAAGCAACCTTAATGCTGACCCTCGGCAATGTATGTATTCTACCCCTCTCACTTTAGCCTGCTATTTTCTTGGATGAGATCTGCCAAATACAAACGCTTCATGATTCATATGGGGAGATGGCTGACTGTTGCACTAAAGCTGACCCTGAAAGAAACCAGTGTTTTCTGTCATTCAGAACAGCCTACCCAACTTTCATTAAACCATATGAAAAACCAGAACCTGAGGCAGTGTGCAGAGAATTTCGTGAGGGCAAGAAGTCATTCCTGGGACAGTAAGAACACTGAATTTTACTTTATATAGAGATATTCAGCAAGGGACATGAGATATTCTGATGCACAGGACCACATGGTAAAACATTTGCCTCCAATTAACTTGGAAATAGTTGTACATGCATGTTACAAACAGTCTATTACTTGTGCAGATGTTTGAATAAGCATCTGGTCAAACTCCTTCAAAAGTTGAACTTCTGATGAAAATCTTCATTCAATTCTAGGATTTTTTTCCCGTTTGGAATGTTTTTCAAGTGAAAAATTACATTTCTTCAGATACACATATTTGTGGAAATGTGTCCAGAAATTTTGACTTCAGGGCAAAAAAGGAAACTTACCCAATAATTTTTCTAGTTTTGTTTTCCCACTGCCTATTCTTTCACCCTGCCCTCCTCCCCTTCCCCCGCTTCTTCCATTTTATTACTGAAAACAATAAGACAAAAACAATCCACAATGAATTGAGTGGCTGAAAAAAAAGAAAGAAATTTGCTCCATGTCAGTCATTAGTTAATCCTACTTAGGACATGGTTGGATACAATCCATGTATCATTGGTTGGCATGCCACAAGGAAAGTTTTGTTTTCTAAAAATAGTTGTCTCAAAAATGACTTCTATAGATTTGATACTTTTTTTTTGCTGAAATATGTGTGTTTGTATGTTCCCTTAATTACAGCTACATCTACAGGGTTGCAAGAAGACTTCCTTTTGTTTATGCCCCTACAATTCTTGCCTTATCTATTGACTATGAGCATGCAGTTGAAACCTGTTGTGCAAGAACTGACACTGGTGCTTGTTTGGATGAAAAGGTATTCAGATTTTCCATGTAAAACACCAAGTGGTATATGGCTTATACACTAACATTTACCTTCTGACCTACAGAATTTTTTGTTTTACAAATTTAGGTGTAAGAAAAAACTGTCAGCTTCTTTATGAGTATTTAAGTTTCTTTCTGTCATAGTTGTTTTCGATACCTTCTTGGAAGCTTGGAATTAAAACAAAATTAAAACAAAAGCCTTCCTGATCACTCTCACAATTCTTGCATAGTACCCATACTCGTTAGGCTCTTTTTTGAGCCGTGCACATGAATGACAGATCACTGGGAATGAAGTTAGTGGTGTATAAAAATGACAAGGAAAATCTTTACATACTATTGTGAAAACCCTTGCAAGGTTTTTCCAAGCTATCTCATTGCCCAGAACTGTCATTATTTCTGAATTTTTCAGAAAGTACTTTGATTTCAGTGCAACATTACAATTTGTGGTAGATGACAATTTTTATTATTTGTGTGAAAGTTTGTCATACTACAAATGGAGTCTTGTATTAACATGCACGTGATCTTTCACAGAAAACTACTTAATTGAAATGGCAAGTTGCAACAGACTAGGCTGCAAAAATAGTTAAAGGAATTTCACATTTTACTAATTTCACATGACATTTCTCATGAAAAAGGGATTTATTTTCTACAACCCCCCCAAACAAAAACACAAAAACCCCTCCATAGTTTTATGTCCCTTTTTGAGCCTGTTTTGTCTTCCAGTTATTAGCATTGCTCAGAAGTAGCAAGGGAAAGGTCCTGGAGTAATCATCTAGGGTAAGATAGCAGGGAACCTTGTCAGTGCACATGTGCAAAAGAAATAAATATTCCTTTACATCCTGGGAAGTCATCTCCGCAACTCTGGTCCAGGCATGCAGAAGTCAACAGGAACTGTGACCCTATTACCACCTGCCTCAAGCTGGTGAACAGGGAGTGGGTGGGAGGAACCAGGTAATGGGTAAAGGCCTGGTTCTGCTCTGTTTGTACTGAGTGTGCATGGACGATCAGCAAAAAATTTGCTTGGTGTAGACGAGCAAAAAAATGTCTCTCTGCATAGGGTTTCTGGTAAAAATTACTCTCTAGGCTTTTCTATATTTTGAATGTTATGGGCTAGGTTGTGTCTTCATTTGTACCCAGGCCCCGGTGGCTTCAGTTTGATTGTCTGGGTGTAAGACAGATTCACCTGACTCCCTAAAAGTTTAGGGATGTGTAATTTGATTGAAAACATTAGGAATACTTAGTTGCAGTGCAAGGTGCAACTCTGAGAGAAAGTGAGAGAGAGTGTTTACACACAGACATATATGCCAACAGCTAGCCATTTACAATCCAGCAGTTTATATAAGAAATGTTGGTGCTTGTTCTCTCAACATTTAATCAGGAAAAAGCTTTAGGTGTTTCTAAGTTCTTCCATTAAGTGTGACCACTTCATCTCACAAGTTGTTTCTTCCATGCCAGGTCACTGCCCTAAAGGACGAATTGATAAGATACACACATATAATTGTAGAATCTTGAAGACGTTTGGAGAGAGAATTTTCAAGGCAGAGTAAGTGTCCTTGCCACTATTTTACAACAAAATAAACTGGTTGTTCTAAAATCTTAAATATTCACTTCTGATGCCTTTCTCTGATGTATCCGTGTAACTCCCTTGCACTTACTGGGTTTGAGGATCACCCTCATAATAATCTTGGAAGAATTTCAATTCCAGAAGCTAGTCCTTACTTTGCATAAAGATGAAACCAGAATAGTCTTTTGCCAAATCTGGGCCTGTTCTTGCAGTGCTGTCTGAACACAAGACCTATTTACTTCAGTATGTAATAGAATTGCAGCTTAGTTTTTGTAGACAGCAAAGGGGGAAAGTGCATATTCTTTGCTGACAGGGATTGTTAATGGAAAGCTCATTACCTGGAAAAAACAAACAGCTTTAGAGTACAACTTGCTTCGTGGCAGCTGTGGCCTTATGTAAGATTGCATGATTTGCCTCAGAATCAGATACTTTGTGTTCCATGCATATATTGTCAAATTTGTCTTACATGTGAATCTTACATGTGATAACTCAAAAATATGAGGTTGGGGGTGTAATTGGTAGCCGTGTTGGTCTGAGACAAAAAGAAATGCAAAACTCTAGAACTCTTGGTTCAGAGATGACACTTTTATTAGACCGACTAAGAAATTGCAGAGAAAATGCCTTTTATAATATGAATATGAAGTTGGGCACTTTTGGGAACAGTTAAACAAACCCAGACTCTAAACCTGGAATCCATGAGCATGCTATGCATTGGAGAACAGTCTCTCAATTTTAATGCTGTTAGGTTCCAGTGAGGTCTTTCTGCCGATTTAGTCTGACCTCCTGTGTAAACACAAGACTGATTTCTTTCAGTGACCCCTACAACAAGGCTAGCAAGTTGAGTTTTATCTACAGCATGTTTGAGAGAGACTGGTAACCTCAATTTAAAGCTGCTAAATACAAAAAAAATTGTCAAAGCCCCATAATTTAGAGCAACCTCAGTTTCAGTGATTTGCAACTTTTGTTTTCAATGTTGAGCTTTACATCAGACAGAGGTGTTTCTGAATTTTATCTGTTTCTTCAGCACTCTTGCTTTGATTAGCCAAAAATATCCAAAGGCTCCATTTGCAGAGATTTGCAAAACAGCGGAGGATATTTCTGATGAACACAAGGAATGTTGTGATGGTGACATGGTGGAGTGCATGGATGACCGAGTAGGTTCCTTTATTTATTTATTTTTTCAAAGCATTGACATAGTCAAAGAACTGGGATGGATGCTATCTCTTATTGCCTATTTACTTATGGCTCTTTATCTTCACATTCCAGGACTGAGTGCCTACATCCTTAGCTCTTATAGGTTCAGGGCTAGATCCTTAGGTGGGTTGTATATGACATGGGGGTTTAATTCTCCCTAAACTGAAGCGGTGGTTTTTTAAAAATACTGCTTCAATTTAAGGCAAAGTAAACCCCTGTGTTGTATACACTCATGTCAGACCCCAAGCCTTACCTGCCTCTCCAGTGGTGGGTAGGGGAGCGCAAGTTGCTGGCAGGCAGAGCGGTCCCTGAGCTGTAGGTGTGTGGGGAGTGGTCTGGTGCTTCCCTCCATGGCAGCGGGGGCCCCTCCCCCAGGTGGCACCCACCCGCAGGCACCAGGCTCGGGCAGCCAGGCACCTGAGGGGCACCACAGCTGCAGAAGGAAGCACTGGGCCCCTGCACAGCCCAGGCAGGCAGGCAAGCTCTGGGGGACAAAAAAAAAATGTTCAGGCTCACTGCTTTTTTTTTTTTATTTCTGCAGAGCCTGCCTTCCCGGGCTGCTGTTGGGCTGCCTGCATGGGCTGCCTGTACAGCCCCTGAGCCTCACGGAGCCTGGTGCTTGCCTCTGTGGCTGTAGGGTAGGAAGCTAAAACTCCTTGGAGGTGTTTTACTTTGCAGTGCCCCAAAGTAAATTGCTACATCCCAAAGTCATTTAAGGTGCATTACACCATTGAATGTGCTACAGCGGCTGGAATTAACACTCAATACACCACTGAATGTGCAAACAGTAGTGCTACTAAAGCAGTGCAACAGGCATTTAACCCACTTTAAACCTACTTTAAAGTGTCATCTGCAAATGGCCATATCTAGTATAAGTGGAGTCCCCTCATAATTTCAAATGAGTCATTGTTCTACTGGCTCTGGTTGTAATCCTTAGACAGAAGGTATCACTTTGAATAAAAGCCGCCTGTTGGACCTTGTCAAGCTCAAATCTGCACATCAAATCTAGGGAAACAGATGATGCATCTTGAGATGCTGCAGTACACTGGGAGGTTCAAGGAAGCCAGTAGCCCAGTGACTCTCAACAGGAAGCTGCAAGATCTTTTGAAGTATGCCACATAATGTGAACAAAAAGGGCAGGTATGAGGAGATAAACAGATAAGAGCAGGCTGAGGCATTGTCCAGTCCCTCGGCAAGGAGATAAGCAGTGTAATAAATATATTATTTTTTGATGGGATGCTGCTCAATACACACAAGTTATGGAGGGATGCCTTGAGCCTAACAAGAAATGCCTTGAGTCTAAACGTATTGAGAATCACTGCAGTAGCAGAAAACTCTTGCCCCAGCCCTCTCTGTACAGTGCTGCACTTTAGATTCAGTCATGAAGACGGGGAGGAAGGAGGTTCAGAGCATTATTTCTGGGTCATGAGGGAGAGTCAAAGCATACTTTTTTAGACCAAATTTTGAAGGGATCTGCCAGCACCAGTTTAACAATACTCTTGCAATAAGTGCTTTTCAGCTTTACAGGGCAGTTCACCTTGGCAAGGAGTGCAGTACCAGTCATTAGTGTGCACTCTATGATTTATTGTAAAATGGCTGTCTATGTGGACTGGTGTGTACCTTGCAGACCCACAAGCCAGTAGCATCCAGGACTAGACCATGTAGTGGTAGTTGACACATCCTACATTGAACAGCATAGGTTGGCAGGGTAAAGGAGACTTGAAGATTGCTGAATCTCTTCACCCACCCCATTAACTTCCAAAGACTAAGGGATAGGATAGCCTCCCGCAAGCTGAGTCATTCAGTGTTGCAGGAATGTCATTGTCCCAGTAGACCCTAGGGTCCAAAGCTGGGAGTATGGCTGGTGCTCTATCAACTCTAGGCTGTGCTTTACTGATTTCTGCCTCCTGAAAAACATCTCTAGGGAGTCACACATTTTCCTAGAAAAGCGGTAGGAGCAGTGCTAAATTGAGCCTTGAAAGGGTAAGAAAAAGAATAGCCGAAATGCCTTTTAACTGGTGTTATATTCTACCTTTTGCAGACACAAATTGTGGAACATATCTGTTCCAACCAAGAGGTCTTCTCTAGTAAAATCAGAGAATGCTGTGAGAAACCCCTGGTGGAGAAGTGTCAGTGTGTTGTTCAAGCAGAATTTCATGACAAACCTACAGACTTGCCTCCAATAGCTGAGAAATACATACAAGATCCAGACGTGTGCAAACACTTTGAAGAAGAGCACAAAAAGTTCATAGATTTCATAGATTTCATAGACATTAGGGCTGGAAGGGACCTCGGAAGATCATCGAGTCCAGCCCCCTGCCCAAAGGGCAGCAAGTCAGCTGGGGTCATAGGATCCCAGCAAGATAAGCATCCAATTTACTCTTGAAGGTGTTCAATGTAGGTGCTTGAACCACCTCCGCTGGCAGACTGTTCCAGACCTTGGGGGCTCGGACAGTAAAGAAATTCTTCCTTATGTCCAGCCTGAAACGGTCTTGCAGGAGTTTGTGACCGTTCGACCTCATCATCCCTTGGGGCGCTCTGGTGAACAGACGTTCCCCCAGATCCTGGTGGTCACCCCTGATAAACTTATAGGTGGCCATCAGATCACCCCTGAGCCTGCGCTTTTCCAGGATAAAGAGTCCCATGGCTCTCAGCCTGTCATCGTAAGATCTGTTTTCCTGACCTCTGATCATGCGCGGGGCTCTCCTCTGGACTCTCTCAAGCTTCTCCACATCCTTTTTGAATTGTGGAGCCCAAAACTGGACGCAGTACTCCAGCTGCGGCCTCACCAAGGCCGAGTACAAGGGGAGAATGACATCCCGGGATTTGCTCGAGAAGCATCTATGGATGCAAGCCAGCGTTTGGTCGCTTTACTAGCCGCAGCATCGCATTGGAGGCTCATGTTCATCTTATGGTCAATGATGACCCCCAAGTCTTTTTCTTCTGTAGTGCTAACCAACATAGCACTGCCGAGCCTATAAGGGTGCTGCAGGTTTTTCCTCCCAAGGTGGAGAACCTTGCATTGTTCGGTGTTAAACACCATGAGGTTCTCGTCTGCCCATTTGCTGAGCTTGTCCAGGTCAGCCTGGATCACCCGCCTATCTTCTGGCGTGGATGCTTTGCCCCAAAGTTTGGTGTCATCGGCGAACTTGGCCAGTCCACTCCTAACTCCAAAGTCCACATCGTTAATGAAGATGTTGAACAGTATGGGTCCCAGGACAGAGCCTTGAGGGACCCCACTGGTTACAGGGCACCATGATGAGTGACTGCCATCAATCACAACCCTCTGGGTCCAACCACGAAGCCAATTTCCCAGCCAGCGGATAGTGGTGGAGCCAAGGCCACAACTGGGCAGTTTGGCCAAGAGGTGATCATGGGATACCAGATCAAAAGCTTTTTTGAAGTCAAGATATATGACATCAATCTCTTCTCCCTTGTCCAGGTGATAGGTCACCTGGTCATAGAAGGAAATGAGATTGGTCAAACAAGACCTACCCGCAACAAACCCGTGCTGGCTGTCCCTTAGAATGTTAGCCTGGGCCAGTCCCTCAAGGATGGCCTCCTTAATAAACTTTTCTAAGATCTTCCCTGGGATAGAAGTCAGGCTAATGGGCCTGTAGTTAGCCGGATCCACTCTCCTCCCTTTCTTGAAGATCGGCCCCACATTGGCTTTCTTCCAGTCTTCGGGCACTACACCAGAGTGCCAGGAGTTTTCAAAGATCCGTGCCAGGGGCTGGGCTATGACGCTTACCAGCTCCTTGAGTACCCTGGGGTGCAGGTTGTCAGGGCCAGCTGACTTGAAGGTATCCAGCTTCTCAAGGTGTTCCTTCACGAGGTCAGCATTGATGGAGGGTAGGGGATCCCCCTCACCCAGATTTCCCTGTCCCATAGCAGGCATGGGCATCCCGTGTGACTGATGAAAGACTGACGCAAAGTACCTATTTAATAGGTTGGCTTTTTCCTGGGCGTCAGGTGTCAGTTGCCCCATCTGGTTTAGCAGGGGTCCAACATTGCCCTTGCTTTTCCTCTGGCTCCCCACATATCTGAAAAAGGACTTTTTGTTGTCCTTGATGCCTGAAGCTAGTTGGAGTTCAGTTGCAGCCTTGGCTTTCCTGCTTTGGTCCCTGCAGGATCGGACCAGCGTGGAGTAATCCTCCTTGGAGGTGAATCCCGTCCTCCATCCTTTGTAGGCTTTCCTTTTTAGCCACAGTAGGTCCGCTAGGTCTCTGGAGAGCCAGGGGGGCTGCTATGCCTTCTTGCTGCCTTTCCTCCGTGTTGGAATAGATTTAGCTTGTACACTGAGGATCGCTTCCTTGAGAAGCAACCACTCTTCTTGAACTCCCATCTCCCTGGGGTCATGGTCCCTGAGGGCCTGACCGACTAGCCTCTTGAGCTTGTCAAAGTCGGCTTTTCTGAAGTCAAGGACTTCTGTGTTGCTGACTGACTTGCCAGCTTTACGGCGGATGGTGAAGGTGATCAGCTCGTGGTCGCTGTCACCCAGCTTCCCATCAATCACTAGGTCGCCGATTAGGTCGTCCCCCATAGCCAGTACCAGGTCAAGCAGCGCTTTGCCTCTCGTTGGCCCATAGACTTCTTGAGTCAGGTAGAGGTCATCCACGCATGAGAGAAAGCTTTGCGCCCACTCAGATTTAGCTGAGTGATCTTCCCACGAGACGTCTGGGTAATTGAAGTCACCCATGACAACCAAGGTCCTGGAGCAAGCGCCCTCAGTCAGTTCCCGGGCGAACTCCTGGTCAAGCTCGGGACTTTGAGTGGGAGGTCTGTAGTAGACACCCACCGTTGTGTCCCCTGTGCTGAATTCCCCACGAATTTTTACCCAGAGGGTCTCTAGCTGTCCATGCCGGTTGCCAACATCAGCTTGCAGGGACATGGGAGAGTACGTAATACAGATGTTGCACATTCTTATATCCAGCTTGTTATATTTGTACACAGGTAGCTGGACTGGCAGGCAATAAGTAGATCCATTCAAATGCCTAAATTATGAGGGCTTGATCTTCTACTGGTGACTGCTCTGAATGGACATCATTTTACTCCTGCTGAGAAATTGGTACAGAGAGTATGCTACACACAGTTAATCAGAACATGAGTCCCTTTTCTGGTTTTAGTGCATTGAACTTTTAAGATTAAGGATTTTTCCTGGAGTTCACTTATATTTCTGTAAATTGGGAATGGATCCATTCAAGCCAATGGAGTCATATCAGTGTGAAAACTGGCTTAAGAGACTGGTCCATCTTTCACTAAGGTGAACTGAAAAGGGAGTTTGAACAGGCCTTAGACAAGATCACATTCACAATATCTACTACTTTGCATTTCAGATCATCATATTCTATGCTCAAAGATAACGATAAAATCATGCAGTACTTTGATGTCTAAGCAGCTATCATAAGCATCCCCAAAATAAGTATATTTTATTAGAGTTGTGGTCACTTCTCCCGAGATGAAGGATACTTCCTTACAATTGTCAAGAGATGCTGCTAAAAAGACAAAACCCATTTCAAATCTTGTTGTCCATCTAACTTGCTCATATCAAAAGAGCAGGCACTTAGTGACAGTGCTCACTGAAGAAACTATCTATTTTATTCTTCAGTTTAATTCTAATGCTGGCAGTTTTTAAATGTTACAGGTTTCTCTATGACTATTCAAGAAGGCACCAAGGGTTCTCTACTCCAATGCTTCTGAGGATTGCTAAACAATATGAAGACCTCCTGGAAAAGTGTTGCAAAACTGAAGACTCTTCTCAATGTTATGGAAAAGTGGTAGGTTCCACTATTCATTCACACAATAGGAAAAAAACAGTGTTTAGATAGTGACTATAATGAACTGATTACCTCCAGTAAATCTCTTACAATTGGACAGGTAGAGTAGCATACTTAAAATAATATGATGGCCACAGTCAGGTTCCTAATAAACATACACCCACATTATTAAAGCAACCTCAGAGATATCTGGCCAGTAGCTTCTGCAGAGAGGCCAAAAAATCACTGAGCACAGGAAAAGAACTATCTGCTGGCTCTGAGATGGCTTCTCTGATTGGGAATTCAGGGACAGCCTTGGAGAAGCTTATTTTTCTGCTAACTGTTAGCTTGGGGATGTTAAGAATGTAGTCTCCAGAGCTACTCAAATGTATTAGAATCATGAATGTACAAATATATAATTTCTGTGCCAAAGAGCCTGCAGTATAAGTAGGCACAGATTTTAAAGTGAGACAGTATTCAAATGGAGTTTCAGAAGGTAAAAACAGTTTTACTTTATACACTTCTAACAAGATCCAAAGGAAATAAATTGAAGCTAGAAAAATCCCAATACAAAATAAGAGAAAAAGTACTATGAATAGCTTGGTAACAGAGTATTCACATAGAGAAGAGACTATGGCATCGTTCATGCTATACATCTCTGATTTAGTTAGCCTATAAGGTGCAAATCTATTCTGCAGGCTAATGTGGTTAACTACCTCTCTCTGCAGACACTGTGGCATTATTTTGAATAACAGACATTGCAAATCACAAAAAATAGTGGAATCCATTCCCGAGAAGGGCAATACCATGGTTGTGGCATTAGTTTGTGTGTCATCACGACAGTGGGTGCAATGCTTTGCTCTGCCACAGATTTTGGGTATGTCATTTTGGCTCCTGCTTCAGTTCCCCATCAGTATATTAGGAAAACTACCCTACCTTATATAGGGGGTCCTGTGAGGGTAACAAAATTACAGTAATGGTTTCTCAGCTCCTTTGAATCCATGGCCATCTTTAGTCATTGCAAGAAATCTGAAATTAGTGCAGTGCTATTTTGGCATGAGGTAGCACTGTGCAGACTTACCTGGACTAATTCTATAGGTACGACCTCCTAAATTGGAGTAGGGCACATGGCTTAGAGCTAATTACCCTGCCTACAGCACAACATTAAGGTGGCTATATATATACTGTTTGTGGGGGGTAATGTGTCTAGCAGAGATCCTACTGAGGTGCCAGGTAGGATACTGCTTGGCCCACAGGAACGTTCAGGGCCAGGTCATTCTAGTAATGACCTGCTATATCTGTCCTTGCAGCCTACCAATAGTATATACTCAGCCAACTATACCATAAGAACATGATAGGATTCTCAGTTGCTATAATTATAAAGTCCAGAACCATGCCTTAGAACTAACAGAAGCAAAAAAGCAGCTACATTGGAAGTAAACGTGTTTGGAAGGGAGCAGAGTGTGCCACTTTTAAGGGTATGTCACCTTACATAATAGGCTGCTAACAAGCATTATATTTCCTGGCAGGAAGAAGAATTCTGAAATCACATCCAAGAGACTGAAAACCTTGTAAAGGCAAACTGTGACCTTCTTAAAGAAGGAGAATTTGAATTCCTAAAAGTGTATGTAGCTTCTGAAAAGTAGCTTCTCATTTAAATCATAAATGTTTGAATTTGGTAAAGGTGAAATTTCTAGGCATGGACAAGCAGAACAATGACATAACCCATGGGTGACTGGTGTCACCTTACTCAGGGGGAGCACATGCCCCCCCCAGCAAGCTGTGACCAGGGGGGTTCCCCTGCAGCTGATCTCACTGACCAGAGTGGGGGATCCCCTCCGCAGCTGATCTCACCAGCTTCTGGAAGTGGCCAGGGTGCTTCCACTCCATGGCTGGCACTTGCAGGGGGGGCACCAAGGGGGGTGCGCAGCACATCAGGAGGGGCACCAGTGCTTTTGGGGGGTGCATGCTCACCCCCGTGCATCTCCTATGCGTTGCCACTGGCTTAACCCATGTTCTGCTGGCACTTTAGAAAAAGCCATTATTCCAGTGCTGGGATGAAAGAGCTTCAAAGGTAGTACGGAGAGATGGGCCACATTAGGAGGATAGGGAGGGTGGGATTTATTTGCTGCAGCTGCTGTGCCTGCTGAAATGGAGAAAAGTTAGTACTGCTTTGGACAGACTGGATTGTACTTTCTCATACTGGCCTAGCTTGGTGATTTGCTGCTAAGATTTTGTTCAACAGTGATCATTCAGTGTGGGCTCTTGTGACTTCAGGGTTCTTATCCGCTACACCAAGAAAATGCCGCAGGTATCAACAGAAACAATGCTTGAAGTCGGAAAGAAAATTATATTAGCTGGTGTCAAATGCTGCCAGGAACCTGAAAACAGACGTATAGCTTGTGCTGAGGGATATGTGAGTAGACTTCTTTTTTTATCTTTGTATCCTCTTCAGCAGGTTTTCTTTGTACTTCACCAGTAGTTTTTTATGAAATCTGCCTGAACTTACTGTCAGTAGCCATTTTGTCCACAAAATAGCTATGGATTTTTGAAGAAGTCAATGTATGAAGCACTGGAAACTTTGGTCAATATTTTCAAATGTAGCTGCCTCAAAATCAGCCCTTACATCCACAACTTCTCCATATTCAGGGAAGCTGGGCACCCAAAGCCATTCCCATTGATGTCAGTTTTATTTTTCATAGAAAAGTTGGGTTAGGAAACCTTAAAGACCATCTTCCTACTACAGGCTAAGATTTTATCCTATCTTGGCTTTTGTTCCTCTGAAATAAATAAAACCCACATTAATTTGGATTGAATCTGTGGCTGTTGAGAAGTACTAAGTAATCCATTAAAGAAAAACTGTGCTTATTTAATGCACTTCAATAGCCTTAACATTTTCAAAATAAGGTTATAGCAATTCTGAACAAGTCCTAGACCTAGATGTGGGACTTAGATATAGACCTAGATGTGGTCAGAATTTGGTGAAAACTGATACAATTTGTGAAACTAGTGGAATGAAATCTCAATGTGGAACAAGTTTAATAGTAAAAGAAACTGTTCAAGGCTAAATATGTAGTTGGAAGAAGCCAAAATTGATCAGCTGATACCAACATTGATGTACTCCAGCTGAAGGGCAGGCTAGCTATAGATCGTGAAAAATTATATCACCTTTCTGCAAGATGAATACTTTCCATGCTCAGCCCTGAAATGCTAGTTACCACAAGAGCTTTAATAAAATAATGCTTTTCCAAAGACTGACTGTAGGAAATGTTTAAAGGACATGCCAAATAAGCAGAGCTCTCTTCAGACTGTATAGGTGGAAGCTGACATCACCTTTATGCCTCCATAAAAACAATTATGGGGGTACAAAATGAAGCCAAATAGACAGACATCCCTATCTTCTGTTGTGTCACAGATACTCAAACTTGTGGCCATTACAAAAGGTAGTGATAAATTGAGCCACTTCATTGTGGTCAACATCTACAGGCAGTCCTCGACTTACAACGTTTCGAGTTACATCATTTCATACTTACGACATTTATAAATTGACACCCTGTTTCAACTTTATGACGTCAGTTTTGACTTTACAACACTTGATCTGATTTGACACCACTCCAGCGAACAAGTTTGCTGTCTTGCCAATCTCCCTGGAGAACATCTGTCCAAACTTCCTTGGGCACATTTTTTAAGAAAGCAGACTAGACTCCAGAAAAACCTGTAGCCAAGACTCCTGAGAAGACTGCAGCCAAGAAGCCTTCAAAAAGTCCAACCAAGAGCCCTTCAAAAAGTCCAGCAAAGTCACCTCAAGACTATAATCTTCATGCCATTAGGAAGAATTCCAGAATAACTGAATGTATGACGTCTTTATTTTGTGCTCACCTTGGAGCTTTGCTTCAGGAATAGTGGAAGCTCATAGATCATAGACTGTACAATTTGGGGCATGGATACATTTATTACTCTTGTTAATGTTCAAGCCAAAAGCGTTGTGACCTTTGTTTTATTCCTCTCTCTTTGTTTCATAGTTTCATAGTTTCTAGGGTCGGAAGGGACCTGAGCAGATCATCTAGTCCGACCCCCTGCCATGGCAGGAAAGAATACTGGGGTCAAATGACCCCAGCAAGATGTTCATCCAACCTCCTCTTAAACACCCCCAGGGTAGGAGCCTGCACCACTTCTCTTGGAAGCTGGTTCCAGACCCTAGCCGCCCTGACAGTGAAGTAGCGCCTCCTGATATCTAACCTAAACCTACTCTCTGCCAGCTTGTGACCGTTATTCCTGGTCACTCCTGGCGGTGCTCGGGAAAACAGTGACTCCCCCAATGCCTGCTGATCCCCCCTGACTAGTTTATAACAGGCCACAAGATCCCCCGTCAGCCATCTCTTCTGGAGGCTGAACAGGTTCAGGTCCCACAGCCTGTCCTCATAGGGCCTGCCCTGCTGTCCCCTGATCATGCGGGTGGCCCTCCTCTGGACCCCCTCCCTGCTGTCGACATCCCTCTTGAAGTGCGGCGCTCAGAACTGGACGCAATACTCCAGCTGCGGCCTGACCAGTGCCGCACAGAGGGGGAGGATCAGCTCCTTGGACCTACTCGAGATGCATCTGTGGATGCATGCCAAGGTGCGGTTGGCCTTCCTGACTGCCTCTCCACACTGCCGGCCCATGTTCATCTTGGAGTCAATGATGACCCCCAGATCCCTTTCCACCTCCGTGCTGACAAGAGGGGAGTTCCCCAACCTGTAGGTATGGTGCCGGTTGTTCCTCCCACTTGTCGGTGTTGAAACCCATCCTATTCTCGTCCGCCCACCCTTGTAACCTGTCTAGGTCTGATTGTAGCCTGTTGCATCCTTCCAATGTGCCCACATCCCCCCACATCTTCGTGTCATCAGCAAATTTGAACAGGGTGCTTTTTACCCCCTCATCCAAATCACTGATGAAGATGTTGAACAGTGCGGGCCTGAGGACCGAGCCCTGCAGAACCCCGCTGCCCACGTCCTTCCAGGTTGAGAAGGACTCATCCATTACCACCCTCTGGGTGTGGCCCTCCAGCCAGTTGGCGACCCATTTGACTGTGTGGGTGTCTACACCACAGCCCCCCAGTTTCTTAATGAGAACAGGGTGAGAGACAGTGTTGAAAGCCTTCCGGAAGTCCAGGAAGACTATGTCCACTGCTACCCCTGCATCTAATGATCTGGTGATCTGATCGTAAAAGGCCACCAGGTTGGTCTGACAGGACCTGCCACTGATGACCCCATGTTGGTTGCCCCTAAGCATGTAGTCCCCTGCTGGCCCCTCCTGGATGTGTGCCAGCATAATTTTCTCAAACAGCTTGCCTAGGATCGAGGTGAGACTAACCAGCCTATAGTTTTCCGGGTCCTCCTTCCTGCCTTTTTTGAAGATGGGGACCACGTTGGCCCTCTTCCAGTCCTCCGGTACCTCACCAGAGCACCACGAGTGCTCGGAAAGCCGTGCCAGGGGACTTGCAATGACCTCGGGCAGTTCCTTTAGAACTCTAGGGTGGAGATCATCCGGACCGGCTGACTTGAATACGTCCAAACCCTCCAAAAACTCCCTAACTAAATCCTCGCTAGCCCATGGCCCAGGTGTGCCTCCGCCGGGGCCCGAGGGGGGCCCCACAAGGAGATGGCTGTTCTGGTCCCTACTTAGGAAGACGGAGGCAAAGAAATCATTAAACATGTTAGCTTTGCCATCTGGTGTGATGACCAAGTTTCCCATGGCGTCCTGCAAGGGCCCCACATTACCCAGGACCTTCTTTTTACCCCCTACATATTTAAAAAAGGACTTCTTATTGTCCTTAATCTGGGAAGCTAGTCCCAGTTCCATCTCTGCCTTGGCCTTCTTAACTACCCCCCTACATCCCCGAGCAACTACTGAATAGTCCTCCCTGGTGATGACGCCTTCTTTCCATTGGGTGTAAGCCTCCTTTTTAGCAAGGAGACATTCCCGGATGTTTTTGGTGAGCCATGGAGGCTTGTGTGCTCTCCTGCTCCCTTTGATCCTCGTTGGGATTACCTTCCTTTGGGCTTGGAGGATCGTCTCCTTAAGGAGCCACCACTCTCCTTGGACGCCTGGCTCCCCTCCCCTCCGGGACCTCAGCGCTTCTCCAACTATCCTCCTTAGCTCGTTGAAGTCTGCCCTCCTAAAATCTAGGGCCGCTGCCTTACTGCATCCCTTTGCCACCTTGCACTGGATGATGAATTACAGCAGGCGATGATCGCTGTTGCCCAGGTGGTCGAGCACCCGCAGCCCCCTCACCAGGTCATCACCCGTGGCCAGCACTAGGTCCAACAAGGCATCCCCCCTGGTGGGGCTGTGCACCTCCTGGGTTAGATGGAGGTCCTGCACTCTGGCCAAGAACCTACGTGAGCGTTCAGACCTGGCTGACTGCTCTTCCCAGAAGATGTCCGGGAAATTCAGGTCCCCCATGACTACCACATCCTTAGCCTTCACTACCTCTGTGAGCTGACCCAAGAATTCCTGGTCAAGCTCTTCTCCCTGGTTGGGAGGTCTGTAGTAGACTCCCACCGTTAAGTCCCTTTCCCCTCGACTGCCTTGTACTCTAACCCAAAGCACTTCAGAGTGCCCCTCCCCTGACTCTGCTAATTAACGAGGAAGTGTATCCCTCCTTAATATAGAGTGTCACGCCCCCACCTCTCTTTCCTATCCTGTCCCTCCTGTACAGCCTATAGCCCTTGACACTGACCGCCCAATCATACGTTTCGTCCCACCACGTTTCTGTAATCCCCACTATGTCCGGGCTGGTGTCAGCCAGCAGGAGGGTGAGTTCCTCCTGCTTGTTGCCCATACTACAAGCGTTTGTGTAGAGGCATTTGAGGCCTCCTCTGGGTGTATATACTGACCCCCTAGTCCCAGCGTTACTCTGTCCCCTCTCTCTTACCTGTTTGATTGCTTCGCTCGTCGGTCTGGGCTGGGCTGTAGTTGTGGGTGCTGTTTGGTCTGGCAGTGTGATATTTCCTCTGCCCTCATCTTCCCCTTCCCCCAACGAGCCTAGTTTAAAGCCTGCCAGAGGAGGTCCGCCAACCCAGAAGAGAACACATGCTTACCTTTAGGGGAAAGGTGGAGCCCGTCCCATCCCAGCATGTCTCTTGTCGTGATGTGCCGGTCGTGACTGAGGAATTCAAAGCCCTCCTCAAAGCACCATTCCTGTAGCCGCCAGTTGGTCTCTGCGATGCACGTTTCATGCCATCTGCCTCGTCCTCTCACTGGCAGGATAGAAGAGAAAACCACCTGTGAGCCCATCTCCTTCAGCACGCACCCCAGAGCATGGTAGTCTTCCATCGGGTGATCAGGGCTCCTCCTGGCCGCATCGTTAGTGCCCACATGGACTAGGAACATGAGGTAATAATCAGTGGGCTGGATTACAGTCTGGAGCATCCCTTTCACATCCTGAATCCTCGCTCCAGGTAGGCAGTATACCTCGCGTGCCGAGGGGTCCCAGCAACAGATGGGGCCCTACGTACCTCTCAGGATGGAGTCACCAATGACGATCATGCAACGCTTCTTCCTTCTGGCTTTCTTGCCTCCTTCGGTTTGCACGGGACACAGTGTGCATGGAGTTGCCTCCTCCCCGGTTTCGTCCTCTCCGTCCTTCTCCTCCAGGGCTGCCAGAGCTTCGTACCTGTTCTCCAGCCGGACTGTAGGAACTGGTGCTGCTGTGTCTCGAGCAGCCCTGGCACGGGAGGTGACCGTCTGCCACGTAGCAGTGGAGGGCTCATCTTGAGGTGCATCCTTCTTGGTTGTACAACCTGCAGGGAAAGAAAATAGCTGTCAATTTCTTCCTCTGCCTCCCTGATTCCTCTCAGCCTGCTAACCTCCTCCTGGAGCTCCCTCACCTGTGCCTCCAGGGCCCTAAAGTGGGCACCTGCAGGACAGGTGTGGGGGTCCCCAGTCCCTGCCCCCCCCCAGGCCTTGCTGGGCAGCTCCCGCAGGCCAGGGGGTTGGGGGACGCCAGCCCCCACCGCGGGCTCCGTCTGGGTGGAGGCCTCAGGCAAGCCCTGGGAAGGCCGCACCCCCCGGGCAGGGGCCCTGGCAGCACCCGTGTCGACACCATCGTAGGAGTTCCTAGTTGAGTTAGGGTCCTCTGGCCCGCACTAACAAGAGTCGGTCTCTCGGCCCCTCCTGCTCCCCCTCCGGCGTGAACGCCGGCACAAACACCAGCATGCTCTTACAGACCGCGCCTGTTTGTGCGCTTTGTTCGCACGGCTCAGGAGCTCGGCTCCCTACCGGCTCAGCTAAGAGGGATCCAGGGGGCTTTCCCTCCGGATCCGGCTCAGCTGCGTCGGCCCCTCTGCCCCACTTACCTTAGGGGGATCAGGTGCTGCTGCCCCCGCTGCTGCTCCACTCGCTTCTGCTGCTCTCGCCTCCACTCCGGGTCAGGTAAGGGGGCACACATGTGTGCAAGACTGGATGTGTGCAGGACATGTGTTCAGCTGGACATGCTGATTCAAGAAATGTGTGAGAGACAGAAGGCTGTATCTGTAAATGATCAAGTTGCCCACTGCTGTAGTGCCTCCTATGCTAACAGGAGACCTTGCTTTACCAAATGGCGTGGATGAAAACTATGAGCCTCCCCCATTCAACCCAGCCATGTTTGACTTTGGTGAGAATTTATGCAATGCTCCTCTTGCAACACAACAAGAAACTGAGCTTAAGTAAGATCTTTGTTTATACTACGAATCTTCTGAAAATCATAGAATCAGAATATCCTAATTAGAAGTGGTTTCAAATTAAACACAAATTCTCACTGTGCATAGAAAATGATCATAGGACTGCTTTAGCAGATAATCATAATAGCAAAACTTAAAACATCTTTGGCTAGTTTCAAATAATTAGTGTGTTGACTACAGTTATCCCTGCAGAATTTACTGGGCCAGCTCCTGAGTTGGCATAATCCATTGACTAGCTCACTTTACATCATGTAAATGTGACTCATCCCACAAACACTGAGAAGTTTCTAAGAGTCCAGTTTATTTTCTTTGCAGTGAACTCCTGCGGCTTCGTTCATTTTCCAGGGAGAAAATGAGGTTAAGAAGTCTCTCTTTTAGGATTCCATAGGCTTTAAGATACTTTAGTGCAGAGATAATTAAGGTAGGATTGCTATAATTTTTAATAAATAATTTTCCAACCTTTTTTCTCCTTTTTTGCTTCTTAGGAAGAGGGAGGGGAGCAAAAAGAAACATTCAGCACAGGAACAGAGTGCCTGCAGGGAGACCAGTCTGAGCTAGTGAACTGCCTGAGAAACATGGGAAGGCACATGATTTCTCTCTTTATTGTTCATCATCAATGTTATTATCTTATTTTCCTGACAGACATGGTCACAACTACTTTAAAGCACATGGTAACTTTGCAGAAGAAGTTCAAGAAGGCTTTTCTTGATCCTTTTGTATCTTGTGCCAACGTGAAAGGACAAGTGAAGTGGACAACAAGTGCATTGAGGCTGGAGTCACAGGCAGCATAGAAGCAAACATGATTGGAGATTATTTAGACCATGGGTTGGGAATGTTTTTGGTCAGAGCACCAAAAACACCCCAACTTTGACCCATGCCTTGACTTGGCATGCCAGAGGTAGATGGCAGGGGAGTTGTGAGGGGCCCGATCCTCGTTGCTGGTGGTGAGTACATATGTGTCTCTGGGCAGATGGTAGGGGAGGGGCTGGTGTTGTGCTGCCCTGGCTGCTCCCACACTGTGTGCCCTAAGGTGTGTGTGAAGGTGCTGCTGCCATGGAGCTGGTGCCAGGCCTCCAGACCCTGGTACAGCTGTTTTTAGTCTGCCCACCACCTCCTATAGCTGCCCAGAGCCCGGGCTGGCTGTGGTAGGCAGCCGGGAGGCTGCGAACAACTGCACTGGGAACTGGAGCCTCAGCTGGGCTCTGTGGCAGTGGCTCCACACACGCCTTGGGGCATGCGATTGGGAAGTGGTGGGAGCAGCAGAACTCAGGCCCCTTCCCTGCTGTCTGCCTTCAGGGGCATGTGCAGCTGCCACTGCTATGGAGCCCAGCTGGGGCTCTGGAGCCCAACCACAGCCTGGTACAGGTGTTTGCAGTCTCCTGGCTCACCTGTCACAGCTGGCCTGGGCTCTGGGCAGCTGTAGCAGGCAGCCGGGAGGGAAACAGCTACATAGTTTCATAGTTTCATAGTTTCATAGTAGCTAGAGTCGGAAGGGACCTAGGTAGATCATCTAGTCCGACCCCCTGCCTTAGCAGGAAAGAGCACCGGGGTCAGATGACCCCGGCAAGGTGCTCATCTAACTTCCTTTTAAAAATCCCCAGGCTAGGAGCCTGCACCACTTCCCCTGGAAGCTGGTTCCAGGCCCTAGCCACCCTGACTGTGAAGTAGCGCCTCCTAATATCTAATCTAAACTTACCCTCCGCCAGTTTGTGACCGTTATTCCTGGTCACTCCTGGGAGCGCACGGGGGAACAGGGACTCCCCCAATACCTGCTGATCCCCCCTGACCAGTTTGTAGCAGGCCACAAGGTCCCCCCTTAGCCTTCTCTTGTGGAGGCTAAACAGGTTCAGGTCCCGTAGCCTATCCTCATAAGGCCTGCCCTGCTGACCCCTGATCATACGAGTGGCCCTCCTCTGAACTCTTTCCATATTGTCCACGTCCCTCTTGAAGTGTGGCGCCCAGAACTGGACGCAGTACTCCAGCTGCGGCCTGACCAGTGCCGCATAGAGGGGGAGGATCACCTCCCTGGACCTGCTCGAGATGCATCTGTGGATGCATGACAGGGTACGATTGGCCTTCTTGACTGCCTCCCCACACTGCCGGCCCATGTTCATCGTGGAGTCAATGACGACTCCAAGATCCTTTTCCGTCTCCGTGCTGGCAAGAGGGGAGTTCCCCAACCTGTAAGTGTGGTGCCGGTTCTTCCTCCCCATGTGCAACACCTTGCACTTATCAGTGTTAAACCCCATCCTATTCTCATCCGCCCACCGTTGCAACCTGTCAAGGTCAGCTTGTAGCCTATTGCACCCTTCTAGTGCACCCACATCCCCCCACATCTTAGTGTCATCAGCAAACTTGAACAGGGTGCTTTCTACCCCCTCATCCAAGTCACTGATGAAGATGTTGAACAGTGCGGGCCCGAGGACCGAGCCCTGCGGAACCCCACTGCCCACATCCTTCCAGGTCGAGAAGAACCCATCCACTACCACCCTCTGGGTGCGGCCCTCCAACCAGTTGGCGACCCATTTGACCGTGTGGGCATCGACACCACAGTCTCCCAGCTTTTTGATGAGGACAGGGTGAGAGACAGTGTCGAAAGCCTTCCGGAAGTCCAGAAAGACTACATCCACAGCAACCCCTGCGTCTAATGATTTGGTGACCTGATCGTAAAAGGCCACCAGGTTGGTCTGACAAGACCTGCCACTGATAAACCCATGTTGGTTGCCCCTGAGCATGCATTCCCCCGCAAGGCCCTCCTGGATGTGTGCCAGGATAATTTTTTCAAAGAGCTTACCCGGGATTGAGGTCAGACTAACTGGCCTGTAATTTCCCGGGTCCTCTTTTTTTCCCTTTTTGAAGATAGGGACCACATTGGCCCTCTTCCAGTCCTCCGGCACCTCGCCAGAGCACCACGAGTGCTCATAGAGCCGTGCCAGGGGTCCCGCAATGACCTCAGCCAGTTCCTGTAGAACCCTAGGGTGAAGATCGTCCGGACCAGCGGACTTGAACACGTCCAGCCTCTCCAGAAGTACCCTAACTAACTCCTCGCTAACCCTTGGCCCAGGCGTGTCTCTCTCGGGGCCCGAGGGGGGCCCAGCAGGGAGGTGGCTGAACTGGTCCCTACTTAGGAAGACAGAGGCAAAGAAATCGTTAAATATGTTAGCTTTGTCATCTGGCGTGATGACTAAGTTGCCCATCGTGTCCTGCAGGGGCCCCACATTACCCGGGACCCTCTTTTTACCCCCTGTGTATTTGAAGAAGGACTTCTTATTGTCCTTAATCCGGGAAGCTAGTCCTATCTCCAACTCTGCCTTGGCCCTCCTGACTGCCCCCCTACATCCTCGGGCGACTATAACATAGTCCTTCTTGGAGATGACCCCATCTCTCCATTGGGTATATGCCTCCCTTTTAGCAAGGAGACATTCCCGGATGCTCTTAGTGAGCCATGGGGGTTTATGTGCCCTCCTGCTCCCTTTGACCCTTGTTGGGATTACCTCCCTTTGGGCATGGAGGATCGTCTCCTTAAGGAGCAACCACTCACCTTCGACATCTGATTCCCTTCCCCTCTGGGTCCTCAGCGCTTCCCCAACTATCCTCCTTAGCTTGTTGAAGTCAGCCCTCCTAAAGTCTAGGGCTGTTGCCTTGCTGCAGCCCTTTGCCACCTTACGCTGGATGGTGAATTCCAGCAAGCGATGATCACTGTCTCCCAGGTGGCCCATCACCCGCAGCCCCCTCACCAGGTCATCACCCGTGGCCAGCACTAGGTCCAACATGGCGTCTCCCCTGGTGGGACTGTGCACCTCCTGGGTTAGATGGAGGTCCTGCAGTCTGGCTAAGAACCGACGTGAGCGATCAGACTTGGCTGACTGCTCCTCCCAGCAGATGTCTGGGAAGTTCAGGTCCCCCATGATGACCACATCCTTAGCCCTCACTGCCTCTGTAAGCTGACCTAAGAATTCCAGGTCGAGCTCTTCTCCCTGGTTGGGAGGTCTATAGTAGACTCCCACCGTTAAGTCTCTCTCCCCTGGACTGCCTTTTACTCTAACCCAGAGCACCTCAGAGTGCCCCCCCTCTACCCCCATGCTAATTAACGAGGAAGTATATTCCTCCTTGATGTAGAGTGCTACTCCTCCACCTTTCCTTCCTATCCTGTCCTTCCTGTATAGCCTATAGCCCTTGACACTCACCGCCCAGTCATGCGATGAGTCCCACCACGTTTCTGTGATCCCTACTATGTCAGGGCTGGTGACAGCTAGGAGGAGGGCGAGTTCCTCCTGCTTCTTCCCCATACTTCGAGCATTCGTGTAGAGGCATTTGAGGCCTTCAGCGGTTGTGCCCACTGACCCCCTAGTCTCAGCAATGCCCCGTCCCCCATCGCTTACCTGTTTCTCCCTTTTGACCATTGGTCTGGGCTCGCTGGCTGTTGCTGGGGCTGGTATCTCATCGTCTCCTCCGCCCTCATCTTCCCCCTCCCCCGACGAGCCTAGTTTAAAGCCCGCCGAAGGAGGTTCACCAACCTGGAAGAGAACACACGCTTACCTTTAGGGGAAAGGTGGAGCCCATCCCATCCCAGCATGTCTCTCATCACGATGTGCCGGTCATGGCTGAGGAAGCCAAAGCCCGCCTCGAAGCACCATTCCTGTAGCCTCCAGTTGGTCTCCGCAATGCACATCTCGTGACGTCTGCCGCGTCCGCTCACTGGCAGGATGGAAGAGAAGACCGCCTGTGCGCCCATCTCCCTCAGCACGCCTCCCAGAGCATGGTAGTCCTCCATCAGGCGATCAGGGGCTCTCCTGGCCGCATCGTTAGTACCCACATGGACAAGGACCATGGGGTAATAATCGGAGGGCTGGATGATGGACTGGAGCATCCCCTTCACATCCTGAATCTTCGCTCCGGGCAGGCAGTAGACCTCGCGTGCTGAGGGATCCTGGCGAGAGATGGGGCCCTCCGTACCTCTCAGGATGGAGTCACCAATCACGATGACGCGACGCTTCCTCCTCTTAGGCCTCTTGACTCCCGCCGCCCGCACAGGACATTGTGTGCACAAAGTCTCCTCCCTGGAATCTTCCACTGCTCCCTCCTCCTCCAGGGCTGCCAGGACCTCATATCTGTTCTCCAGATGGACAGGAGGAACTGGTGCCGCAACATGGTTAATAGCCCTGGCGCGGGAGACTGTCTGCCACTCAGCAGTGGAGGGCTCATCCCGGGCTGCCCTCTCCTCTGTTGTATCACCCTGCAGAGAAAGAAAATACCTATCAATTTCCTCCTCTGCCTCACGGATTCCCCTCAGCCTGCTAACCTCCTCCAGGAGCTCCTGCACCCGCTCCTCCAGGGTCCTAAGGCGGATACCTACAGGACAGGTGCAGGAGTCCCCAGTCCCTGCCCCCCCAGACCTTGCCAGGCAGTCCCCGCAGGCCAGGGGGTTGGAGGACGGCAGCCCCCCCGAGGGCTCTGTCTGGGTGGAGGCCTCGGACAAGCCCCGGGAAGGCCGCGCCCCCCGGGCAGGGGCCCTGGCAGAACTCCGTGTCGACACCATCGCAGGAGTTTCTGCCCTTACTAGCATGGGGGACTGGATCCCCAGCACTGTGATGGTGGTGGCTCACACATGCCTTGGGTTGCATAGCGAGCAAGGGGCCAGGGTCAGTGCTGCCCCTGACCCCTTTCCAGCCATGCACCCCAAAGTGCATATGCAGCTGCCGCTGCTGTGGAGTGCAGCTGGGTTTCTGGAGTCTGGTGCAGCTGTCTGTAGCCTCCTGGCTCCCTGCAGCAACTGGCCTGAGCTCTGGGCAGCTGCTGCCTGCCACAGAGCCTGGACTGCTTGCAGCAGGGTTTGTAGCCTCCCCACCACCTGCTGCAAGCAGCCCGGGCTCTGTGGCTGGAAGCAGCTTCCCAGAGCCTGGGCCAACTGTGACATGCCAAGCAAAATGGCCTCTCTTGCCATGCTCTGGCACATGTGCCAGGGGTTGCTGACCCCTGATTTAGACTAAGATTTTTGGGGTGACATTTCTCATGCTCAACATGCGGGGATGACTGCAAATCCCATTGGACTTAAGGGAAAGACTCCCAGCAGTTTCACTAGATCAAGTCCATGTTGAGCAGAGCAGAACTCAAGAAAATATGCTGCTCTGGGCATTTCTAAAATCGCTGTGTAGACCCCGGCTCATCAGAGGCCTTAGGGAAATGCAATATCACACACCTACAAGTCAGACTAATTGGTGTCAACTGTGTTAATTATGTTTTGCTCTCATTCCAGATTGCTTGTCAACCTCATTAAATGCAAGCCCAGTATGACTGATGAACAACTGGGAAAAATCATTGCAGGTTTTATAGAAATGGTAGATAAGTGCTGCAAGAAAGAAGACCATGATGCCTGCTTTGGTGAAGAGGTATGCCCCATCTGTTTTCATGGATCAGGCTTTAGTCCTGATTCAAAGAAAGCATACATGGAGGGTGTGGATATCTGCATCTTAATCAAATGGTGCAGCTATCACAAGACAATTCTCTCTGGGTGTGCACTAATAAATTTGTCAGCAGATTAGTATTATCATGGATTTGGTATCTTTGCTACTCATTAGCCAGGTATGACTGTGGAAGTATAGCGATCAGGCCAAGAAAGGATTTCATTTGACTAATCTATTTTGGAAAATAGTTTCTCTAGAAACGTGTGTTCTAGAGGAGGGAGGCACCATCTAGTTCAGGGATTCTCGACTAGGTCACCATGGCACCCTGGGGTGGCTTGATATCTTTTCAAAGGTGCTGCAGGGTGCCACATTATGTTAGCACAATTAGGTGTACAAGCGAGATTTACAAGATGAACTCAGAGATTTCACCTAGGAATCTATAATGTTAAAAACATCCTGTTGTGGTCTTTATGAGTTCTTTGCAGCAGCAGAATTGCTGTTTTATTTTTCTGTAGTCAAAAAATAAATGAAATCTAAGAGGTGGTATTTTCTGAGAGGTGCCATTAGTCTAATGAGGTTGAGAACCACTGATACCGTCTGACCTTCAATGTCACCAAGGTCTCAGCAGTTAAAGAACACAGAAGTTTCTTGATTAAAATCTTTATCGGTTATTCCCAATGATTGTCTCTCACAAATATTTCTAATCTTTTTTTCCCAGGGTGCAAACCTTATTGTTGAAAGTAGAGCTACCCTAGGAATTGAAGTCTAACGTATGGCAGGTAAGAAAAACACTATATATGTACTGTGCATTCCTCCTTCAGAGGAAATGAGATCATGGTTGGATAGATACCTGCTTCTTTTGGTGAACTGTTTGTGTTATTATAGAGGCCATGTTCCTAGATCATGGACCAGGATCCCAGGGTGCAGGGCGTTGAATAAAAAGAGGACAGAGAGATAGTTGCCCCATGTGGGGAGCGATCAGCAGCAGTGGCAGCAGCATGATCAGGGTTGGCAGACCCCACTGCAGTCCCCCGGGGCAGAGGGTGTGGAGGTGGGAATAAACCCCCTCCCTGCCCCCCCTGCCTCAGGGAGCCATGCCAGCTAGCCTCTAGGTGTGCCCGTGCCCCTGCAACTGCTTAGGTCTGTGCCAGTGGGACAGGGACTGGGGAAATAAACCCCCTCCCTGGCCAATTTGCTTCAGGCTACTTCCAGTAAGCCACCCCCTGCTCTAGCATCCCCCAGCTCCTGGCCTGAGCAGCTGCAGGCATATGCCTGCATTTCTCAGTCCAGAGGATATGTCTGTTCACTTGCAAATTGATTCAATCTAGGCAGGTTAGACTACCCTGCAAAATATTGAATCAATTCAGGCTCTGGCATTTTGAATGTCTATCCCTAGCCCAAATGTTCCCACATCTAACCTTGAGTCTAGAATGAAGTGAAAATCTCCATTGTCTTCAGTTAATTAACAGACTTGATCAATGAAATGTTTAAAAACTTTTCTTTATTTTTCACTTCACCATAGGAATATCACTGAAACATTTCTGGAAACCCTTTTTTTTTTCAAAATGTTACGTATCAATTTAAACAGAATTTTAAACCGTTGGCCGTTACCAAGATACAAACAAAATGCATGAGAAGATGAACAGAAGAATTTATTTGTTGTCTTCCCTGATGGTAATCTAGAAGGGAAATGAAAAAAAAGGATTATGTCATAAAACACAGTAATGTATTCTAAAGTTGTGTGCGCCATATGAGAAGTGACAAATCAACCATTTGGGACAGTAACTGTGCAGTTGGGTTAAGAGTCCATTTGCAATTAGGCCTGTTGCAGATGGATCTGGGAAAGTCATTCTGTGGCTATACACCATGCATATAGGCCTACTATGTTATGGATAGACTGTTGTGATCCTCCTGGTAACAGCTGAGCACCCCCCCCAACATTTATTTTACCCTCCTCATGTCCCAGTGTGGTTGGGTCAGGGTTCTAGAGATGAATCCTGTGATTGACCCTCACACCTCAGTGAAGAGGTGATTGCAGGGGCAGGTTCAGGATTTACTAAAGAGGGATGCACCACACCACCCCTCAAACCATGAGGAATCGTCTGTGGAATGGCAAAGCACGTCTGGAGCCCCTGGGTCAGATTGGGACTGCAGGGAGCTGGGCATGGAGTGGGCACATGAAGGTAGGAGGAACCTGCCCCCCAGTGATACCACTGCCTCTATCCCCTGCTGACCTAGGAGGGTAGGAGCCAGAGCTGCTCTTGCCCTGCTGCACCCAGGGGCTGTGGAGAACAGGTGTCAGGGGTACCAGGCTTGGCCAGAGACAGTGGCAGCAACACTCAGGCTCCACCTTCCAGGCTCTGCTCCCTGCCCACCCGCTTCCCTTCCACTCTCCAGTGAGTCTAACTCCCTGCACAGCTGTTCTCTCCAGCACAGGGCAGGAGTCACTCATGAGCTCCTCTAGGGAGATCCCCTCTGCCTACATCAGCCAGAGAGAACAGTGGCAGTAGGGATCAGGTTTGTCCTCATAGAGCCTGCATTTAGGAAACACCTCTGGGGGGAAGGGATAAGCAGGGAGCAGGTGCTGGAAAGAGGAACCTGTGCGCTCCCACTACTGCCCCCTTCTGAGACTGACACCCCACAGAGCTGCAGGCTGCGGCTGAAGCAGAGCAGGAGCAGCTCTTGGACTCCTTCTGTACCCAGGTCAACCCAGGGCAGGAACAAAGTGGGGGGGGAAGGGCTGTGCACCCCTCCCTTCCCCCCAGATCTGCCCCTGGGTGACTGTACTTACGATCACATAAGAGTTAGAGGCAGGGTCAGAGCTTTTTTCTGATAGAGTAATGTACTTCCTTACAGTAAAAATGACAAAACTACAACCCAAAGAGAGGCCCCAGTCCATGCCCCAGTGTTTAAGGTGCTTCGCTGGCCAGCCACTGGAGCTGCAAGGGAACAGGGACTGTGATGGGGGCAGCAGCCCCTCTCTTGGTGTCCCAGAGCATGAGCCTCTTCCCAGCAGGTGGGGAGGAGGGAACACATTGCGGGCAGGGCAGTCAGAGCTGCCACAGGCTGCATGGGGCAAGTGGCAGCATCAGGGCTTGCAGGGGTGTCCATAGACACCCAAGCCCCCCATTAGTGCTGCTGCCACTTGCTCTATGCAGTCTGCAGCAGCTCTGACTACCCCACCCTCCTCCTGCCCCCGCCCGCAGCATGGCCCCCCACTGGGAAGAGGTTCTCATACTGGGACACCAGGAGAGGAGGTGCTGCCCCCATCATGGTCCCTGCCCCCTCACCACTCCAGAGGCAGGGGCGGGGGCACTGCCAGAGGTCAGCCAGCATGGCCCCTTTAGGTGCCAGGGCATAGACAGGCTTTCCCTCCTCCGTTTGGCATCTGGCAAAGGGGACACGGAGGGGGCTTATTCCACTGCTCACCCTGCACAGAGAGTGATTGGCAGCAGCAGTGGACGGGGCAGGCAGACTCCATTGCAGTCCCCTGGGGGCAGTTAAATTAAAACTACCTTGGATGTGCTACATGTGCTGCCTTCACAGCTCCCACTGCAATATGGAAATACCTCAGACTAGTGGGTGAATGCAAAGCATGTTCACAAATGCCAGGACTGGTTTGCGAATGACTCACAAATTGAAATTCATTTGCAGTGGGCATTTTCTCAATGAGTACAGCAATCAGAGGAATTGTTCAGATGTGGATGATCTTGAAGATAGCATTGAGAGATGTATCTTGATGGATAGTGGAGTGGGATCAGGCAAGAGAACCTCAAACCAGGCATTAGGAGAGGGAAATGGAAGGAGGGGGGGTTGTTTGTTTTTTAACATATCGCTACCTGATGGGGATCTAAACATTTCACTGTCTGAAGGCAATACATTTGGAATTTTCTAGCCCTCACTGTGAACCCCACTATGCCTGAAAACGTGAAGAAAACAAATCCCAAAGGCTAAAACCCCAAGAGTCAAGTGGGGGTGCAAAGAAACTTCCCCACCAAATTCAGATTAATCATTCTGGGAATCTGAATTGTAGTTTCTGAACACTGAAGCTGGCAACACTACCTGCAGCAGAACCAATGCAGGTCTCTTGTGCTGCAACCGTGTAGAAATTCAAGTGGACAGACTCTGGTATACACTGTTATCTGTTTGGGTTAGCTTTAAGTATCTGTCCTTTTGTCAGGAATACTATTACAGAAAACTGTCTACCAAATATTCAGAAAAGGCTAATGAAATGAAAATATCCTACTGTGGAGCATTGCAAGCTGTTAGCTTAGGTGACCATCAAGTGGGGAGCAAGTGTCAAGAGTCAGGGAGCTTCTACGGAGAAAGGCCTGGTCTGCAGCCCAGCATTTCCAAACAGCTATTGACTGCAAGAGCTTCTCATATTTCCTTCTTTGGTACACCAATGTACTGGGGAAAGGTGGCCTTACAAACAGTATCTCTTAGGTTCTTTATAGTCTTAAAGAACATCACCCAACCTTTGGATTGTACCTGGAGCTTAACAGGAAGCCAGTGCTAAGACCTGAGCCCAGCTGTTACCTGGTAACAGAGGCTCACCCCATTTGGATAGCAGCAGCTGCACTCAGCACCAGTGGGAGCTTTCAAGTGAACTTCCCAGTTATGTGTAAGAGGAGAAGGCCAGACCCCCTGCTGGCATAAACTTGAGTAGTTCAATGTGCATCTTGAGAAGCAGCACCATCATTATCACCTTCTTAGTTGCCTAAGGACGTCTCTACACATGCAGTTAATGCTATAAAGTAATTCTTCCTGGTGAGCACAGCTATATGTGCTCCCTGTTGGCAGCAAAGCTGCTCCCAGTGGGAGCAGCCTGGTGCAGGGCTGCTCCAGCTCTGCTCTGGCTCCCTACAGCAGTGAGGGGGAGCTCCAGGCTCACCCTGGGTGCTAGCCCAGGGGCTGGCAGGAAGCACAGAGCTAGTCCCCATGAGCACCAGCCTAGGAGAGCTCTGCTGGCTGTAGTGGCAACTGTTTCCTGGCTCCGTGCACATTGGGAGGGGTCCTAATGTGCATGGGGCCAGGATACAGCTGCTGCTGCAGAGCTCTGTTGGCCCCCTGCACATGGGCCAAGCTCTATGCCTAGCAGGTCTTCCCCATGCATCTTTCTTCAGGGGCATCTTTCTGCCAGCTCCAGGCTATGTGAGGATTTCCCTGAGCAGCCCAGGGCTGGCTGGAAACTGTCCCAGAAGAGGGGCAGTTTCTGGTCAGCTCTGGGCTGGGTGGGGAAATCCTTGCACAGCTTGGAGCTGGCTGGGACCTGCCCCAGAAGGGACAGTCCTGGCCAGCCCCAGGCTGCTCAGGTTGCTGCCCCTGTTCCTGGCCAGCCCTGGGCTGGGTGGGGAAGCAGGAAGGTCCTGAATCCCAGCACTGATTGCCTCCCAGCTTTTCCATGGTACATTATTTCATATTTTTCCTTCACTATTGTCCTATAGCCAGGAGTGAGAGAGAACTTGATCAGCAAGCTAGGAGGTAAAAGTTACAGGTCTTTGCACAAACATGAGGTCCTTCACTCCACAGGGCACCTTCAGCAGAGCATTCACCTTTAAATGATCTATTTCAGGGGGGATGGAAGAAGGTCAGTATATGAGTGTAGGATAAAGAGCATAAGTAAGGGGGAAAAAAGGAGTTTGTTTGCATCTCTTGTTTGAAATGAGATAACCCAAGTTCAAAATGTCTATTTGTCTAAATTCTGAAAGACTAATGAATTTACAAGGCCTTTTTGTGACAAGTTGTCTAACTAACAAACATAATAAGCAAACAATTTTATCTGTTTAATTATTAGGAGGAATATCCCAAAAATTCTAATCTTATATATATGATCGGAAAAGGGTTTTTCATTAACCACACATAACTTCAGAAGGGTATAAAAGAAAATTCTTTTTTTTGTGCATCTTTCTACCTTCTGTGTGCAATCCAGCACCACCGTCCTAAAAATTCTGACATAATGAAGTGGGGAACATTAATTTCTTTTCTTTTCTTTGTAAGCCTTACAATAGCAAAAGCCCTGCCCAGAAGTTATCGGGATGTAGGTAAGACTATTTATTGTACACTAACTATATACTTTCAGATTATAGTAATGGCTACAGCAGGTTGTTTGTACACGTGTGGGGATCTTGGAGGGTCACTGTCATTTCTAGCCTGGTCTTGTGGGGAGTACATGCCATCACCATGCCATAGTGCTGTAGTAGCCCTAATCCCATTCTCACTGGAGCTGATGGCCACATTCAAATTGGAGCAAGGTCTGACTCACTACGTACTCCAGACCACTTAGGATTGGCTATTACCTTTCAAATCCAGAGGGGCTGGGTACTGAGGCTGGGTTTGTGAATGTGATTTAGAATTTGCTGAAGGTGCTGAGTCACTCTTGAAGAAATGCAGAACTCTACAACTCTTGGTTCAGAGATGATACCTTTTATTAGGCCAACTAAGAAATCACTAGAAAATATCTTTTTCTGCAAGCTTTCAGGCACCCATGCCCTTCCTCAGGCTCAGAGAAAATTAAAGATGGTAAAAAGTCCCCATAGGTAGAAAATAAACTTCCTTTTTGCAAGAGGAAGCTGAAGGTGGAAGTCTGTCCCTCCGGGTCCTTGAGAGGATCTTTGTGAGTTACTCCTTGATGTGCATCTAAAATTCAAATAAAATTTGAATAAAATGCTGAACTTCAGCCAATTTTAGATTTAAACTTCATTGCTGAGCAACAAGAAAGATTTCTACACGTCCTTGCCTGTCTGCCAGCTGACACCACCAGGGAAGGAATCCTGCCTTATCTGCACATCAAAGAGCAACTCACAAAGAACCTCTCGTGGACCCAGAGGGACAGACTTCCACCTTCAGCCTCCTCTGTGTAAAAATGACGTTTATTTTTGACCTATGGGGACTTTTTACCATTTTTAATTTTCTCTGAGCCTGAGGAAAGGAGTGTGTGCATAAAAGCTTGCAGAAAAAGATTTGTTGCAATTTCTTAGTTGGTCTAATAAAAGGTTTCGTCTCTGAACCAAGAGTTCTTTTTGTCTCAGACCAAAACGGCTACCAGATACATCCCTGAGTCACTCTTGAGACATATGATGTTCCTTTGCAGGCAAGTTGCTTTCACCTTCCTCATGCAAGTTAGCAGGAGCTTTGCATCAATCAGATGAGCAGGATTTTATATTTCATGTAGAATACTCAGTGACACTCTTAGTACAATCAATTGTTATATATTGGCTTTATATATTGGTTTAGAAAAATAAGTTAGGTAAAATATTTAGTCATTTAAGCCCCAGTTCTGCAACTCTTTTAAGCTGAAAACCCATTGGCTTTGGTAGGGCTATTTATCCTTAGAACTGGAAATTTAGAAAATATTTTTCAGTACCAAATAATCAGCCCCAGGTTTGTTGCTATTTAATGCTTTGAGAATCCATGTCATACAACGCTGTTTTTGTTCGGAGGTGGACAATATGAAGGATAGTTTTGAGCCTTTAGTGCATACATAGGCTGCTTCTTGCTCACTTCAGAAGCTTCATCATACTGATGCAATGATCACTTTTTCAGGTTGGGAGGCCACAGGCTTTATAAAATGCTTTGACAGTGTAAGACACAATTCTAGACATATCTTCATCACTACTTTTTACATGTTCAGATGTCTTGTGAGTGTTACACAGTGGCCTTCATTTTCTATGGCCTTGGGTCTTTGCAATTGATGCAGACCCAGTTCAAAGCAAATGTAAACATTTATGGGGTAGTAATCTTTTACACTCACTTGGCAGAAGTGTAAATAACCAGGCAGGGTGGATTGGAATAACAGGGCCCCTGAAAAGATAAACTCTTGATAAAAATGTCAGAAAAATACCAGACTGATCAAGAACTCAAGAAGTTGTAGGTTAGAAATCTGGTTTCCTTCAACATACACAGGTAAACAGCTTAGTTTTCATAATTGACTTCTTTCCCACCATGTCCCATAGTCATCACTTCTTTCACTCCAACAATGTTGTACCACAGCCTTTAATGTTGATAGGGGGAGGGTTGTTAGAACAGAAGAATATTTTTTACATAATTTTTAGTTATTTTAGACCCATTCTGTTTCTCTGTGCCAAATTCTAGGCTACATTCAGAGGGTGCAAATCCATTAACTTTAGTGGAAGTTCATTCACACATGCAGTGATGAGTTTAATAGTTTAACTCAATTTGGTTGTTAAGCCTTAAGATACTGTCTGAGCAACTCACATGAGCCTCATTACTCTGATATCTGAGCACCTCACAAACTTGAATATACTTCCCACAACTCACCTGTGAGGAAGGAAAGTCCCATTATTCCTATTGTGCTCACTGGGAAGTGAAGCACAGAAAGAGTGTGGGACTTGTGTAAGGTTACAAAGGCTATCTGTGACAGAATAGGCTTAAACTCTCATCTTCAAAGTCCAAGGCCAGTGCACTGCCCACTTTCTTTCCTTTGTTATGGATCAGGAAAATTATGTATTTTATGAAGCACTCATAATAAGGCTTTGAGTCACCAAAAGTTTTCTTTTCTTTTCAGGGGAAAAAAACACTATCCGTGAACATTTTGCTGAGCTAGGAGAACAAAATTTTAGAGCCATGTAAGTCTTATCTAGAAAAATCTACTTAAAAAGTTGCTGGCAATAATTCTTATTCTGGGTTTCTATCTGATTCAAAAATAAAAATAGAAGTATTAGACAGATGCTGGAAAAATATGGACTGTATGAAAGCTGATATTTACAGAAATGAAATAAATCAGAGATGAATGTCAGAAGGTTGCCAGCAAGTCACTGTGCCTCCTGGTGCTACTGCTGGTGGTATATTTCACACAGCACCCTTTGCTTGGGGGTGGGTCTTAAAAGCTTAGTTTATTCTGCAGAGAATAGTCTCCCACTGGCAATTCTTTTAGAAATGGAGGAGTCCTGTGGGTGTGCTTCAAGGAGCAGAGTGAGTGTCTCCAGGGCATGTACTCAGGACCCCACTGTGCTGCCTTTTTACTGGGCTTGACAACATATGGAGTAGGAATGAATAGGCAGGGCTTATTTCTTGACAGTTGTCCTTGACTCAGCAAGGATTCAATTGAGACACGATCAGAGTTAGTTATTTATTGTCTTCACTATTTCGTAAACTCCTATCTAGAATCTACTTTCAACTGTATTACAAAACAAAGACCCAGAGTTTTGATACAAAAGCATATTTCCACCTGGTAGAAAACAGAAAAGTATGGAGGGAAGCCAAGATCAAAACAGATAAAAGGAAGTTGACTACTGTAGCAGTTCAGCATGAATAAAGTGCTATAAGGGAGGTACATTACATTGTTTTTCTGAGGTGGATTTCTATGACATTAGTGCAGAAATCCTGCCAATGTTTCTCCCTGGTCATCACTGCAATCCATGGATTTATTTTCCAAAGTTACTGTAGCAAAGACTGAAAAAGACCCACCTGCTGAAGACTGTTTTGTTGAGGAGATAATCTTCACCTAAAAGGGAGCAACTTTGCAATGCTAAGGGTACATTTAACACCTGTTAAACTGCTTGAATGTGTGGTTACTTGTGTTTTAACTGTACTTAGTAACTCGTAGGTTTAACGTGAAAGAGAAAGCAAGTAAGCAAGCAGTATTTACTGGCATTTTAGTAACCGGAATTTCTAATAACTGGAATTTCTGGCTGGTCAGCCAGATGTAGGGGATTGGGGGGGGACGCTCACACATGCCAGCCGCTGCCGCCACCCACCAGCCTGCGCTGCTGCCGCTCTGCATCTGGCTGCCTTGCCCCCCCTGCTCCGCATCCGGCCAAAACCCCTGCTTCAAATAGCCAGGATTTTTATATATCCAGCACGCTGTGTTCTCCACTCATGCTGGTTAACACAGCTTTTACGGTACTATAAAGATGATGTGAGGGTAAAGTACACTATCATCTTTATGTGATGTCAGGAGTATTGTTGGAAGCTGGTGTATTACTAACATGAACTACAAGAGTTAATTTGCCTATGCCCTGGAGACAGAGGGGATCAGAAATATATATTGTAATGCATTAGCTCTGCCATCACTTGGTCCAGCAAGACAAATTCATTGGGGTTGGCTTAATGGTACAGGATGAGCAGAACTGCCTCTGAATAGTAAGTCAAGTTTTCCTCAAGGGTGTTTGCAGGCCTTCCCAAAGCCAGGTCTATACTAAATAGCTTTTCCTGTGGTGGTTTCTGCCTTCTGGCAGAAGACTTATAATGTAGACAAGGTCAGAAGACTCTTAATGTAGATAGTAGTAAAGCATTTTACTGTCTAATGGAGGATGAAATCCCCTCACAGCTGCTTCTACCATTCAGATAGATCTTCACCATACTTTGTCATTATCCCATAGCAAAATACCACTGCAAGTCTGTTTCCACAGTTGGTTTATCATCTTGGTTGAGTATGTAAGGAGATACTATCCGCTGTTTCATCTCTCAGGTTCCCTGTTAGGCCTGTCTCTATACCCCTCCAATTTAACCAGTGCCACCAAGGACCTTTTTAATCTCTTAAAGCTGTTGTTTGTTTGTTTGGCGGGGGGGTGGGGGGGTCATATTTTGGTTTTTTAGTAGCTGGATACATACTGAACCATATGCATCCTGTTACAGATCCATGGTCATGTTTGCTCAGTATATGCAGAAAGTCTCTTTTGAAAAAGCAGCTAAAATGGTAGATGATGTCACAGATCTTGCAAAAGAGTGTGTTGCTGATGCCAGAGACCCAAAATGTGCCAAGCCACTGGTAAGCAAAATTAGATTCTTATAGAAGCCAACAGGTTCAAAAGTGCTCTTCTGTGGGAGAGGTGATTAGTGAGAGGAGCCTTGCTTTTTAGATGTCCAGCTACAGATGCTTGATATCTAGAAAGTGAGTGATGCATCTAAATAACACCTACTACCGTTTTAAATGTATCTCAGGTAGTCACTGAGAAACTGGGGGACATCAAATTATCAATCAGTTCTGAAAAATCTCAGCCTGTGTTTTTTTAAAAAAAACCTTCTTTCAGGAAAGAAGGGTACCCAAAAGCAATGTAACTACATTCAGTAGCTGCCTTTGTGTCCAGTCAGTACTAGCAAGAAGAAAGACTGCATTTGTTTTTGATGGAGAGATTCAATCTCCAACCCAGTCTAGATATAAACTGTATAACCTCTTCCCGTTAGTTACAAGTCACCAGATAAAATCCCTGGATCTGAATGTCTCTGAAGCATGGCGTGAGGTGAGCTGTGAAACTGAATGTCAATCTGCATATGCAGATGTGAATCTGAATATTGCTGCTGGAACCTATTTAAAAACTAAGTAGAAGGGAGGGCAGGGAGGCACCATAGAGATTAACTGGTTTAGGGAAACAAAAGCTTTTGTAGGCAACAACCTACTTTGTCAGATGCTTGGAAAGGACTGGCAGAAAAAAATGTTTCGAGAAGAGGAAATGTACGAGGGAAGGGATGCTGTTAAAAGAGTTAATCAGTGGAATGTATGATGTCAGAGACATGATCTGATCTAGAAGTGGGTGCAGTGGTACAGCCACACACCCCTTTCTGACCACGTGGCAGAAGCAGCAGTCAGGGACTTCTTTTTAACTTCCAAAGAAAATACAAATTACACACCCCCCATGCTCAGAGGCACATCCCCTTCTCTCCCTGTCCCTTCCCATTCCTCCTTACCCTGCCTGCCACTTCTGGTCTCCCCCCTGTCCTGAGGGAGAAGGGAGTTCCTGTTCCACTCCAGTTGGGTTCAGCCCTAGATAGTGCCAGTGGTAGCAGCAGCAGCAGTGGCAGTAGCAGCAACAAGTTTCCCCTCCCTGCCTGGTCCCCCAAGATGTTCTTTGCCAGACCAGGAGTGGGCATGGGAAAGGGGACCATGCCTGACCACTGCCACTGTCCCAGGCTGAGCCCAGTCCTAATGCAGCCTGGCTGGAGCAGCTCTGGAGCTCCCTTTACCGCCTGGGGCATCAGGGGCAGCAGCAAACAGAAGAGGGCAAACAGAAGTGGCAAACAGAAGAGGGTAATGGGAGGGGAGGGACAAGTCTCTAAGTACAGAGGGGAAGGGAGAGGGGAATCTTACCCTCTTTGGCTGCGTTCATACATGCAGGCATGTGGGCTAGGGACAGACATTACACATAAACCAGTTTAAGTGATCAGAAACTGGTTTAAGCCTGTAACAGAACAGATGTTCAGTGTACATAAACCAGTTTGAAAATGGTTGAAACCAGTTTGAGATAAACCTGGTTGAATGTAGTATCAGAGTTAACTGATTTGGCTCAAACCTGTTTATGCAATGTCTGTCCCAGACCCCTTGGTGGTCCAGACTCCCCCAGCATCCTGGCATGCTCTCTGGGCTAGGTGGGGCTATCTGCTCCACAGCAGGACTGGACCCTCCCCTCTGCTCCCTGGCTGGAGCGCCGCACAGTCTGCAGGCACAGCAGAGTCTGCCTGGCTTCCCCCTGCCCTACTCCCCCATCACTGCTCATTGCTCAAGGAGGAAATCCCACCCCTTTCCCTCTCATCTCCCACAGCAGGGACCCAAGCCCCATGGACCCTAGTGGTCTAGCTAGTGGTATGCTAGCTAATGCAGACATGTATGTGTCTCCAGTTTCACTGGGACAGGCAGACAGAACAGTATTAGTTTAGGGGTGTTTGTAGCTAATCAACAGGTCAGCTGGTAAGACGTTTAAGAAGAGTTTGAAGTAATGGAGAGAGGCTATTGCTTTGCTGATTGGGTGATAAACACTGTTATCAGCTCCTTGCTGGCTTGTTCACCTTTCAGTTTTCTGCAGACGGTATAAAGAAGCAGGGAGGGAGATTTAAATGCTTCATATCATCAGCAGATGCATGCACTGCACTGCCTCCTCCCCACTTGCATCAAAGTGCTAGTAGAGGGCTGGGGCCTGGTAACACTCCCACCCCTTTAGCAGTGAGTGAGGAAAAGCCTGGGATGGTACAGGCAGACCTCCCTAATCAGAGCATCCTGCCAGGGCCTGGCCATGCCCCGCCTCAGCTCAGCACTGAGCAAGGGAAGGGAGGGCTGCTTTAGCACCCTCTGGCTTCTAGCCAGAGCCATGGCAGGCATGTGCCTGAATTTCCTCAGTCCAGAGAGGATGTCTGTCCAGTTACAAACAGGTTCAGCCTAGCCAGGTTAGACTAACCTGCAAGATTGAATCAATTCAGGCTCAGGCTTTCTGAATGTCTGTCCCTAGCTGTGAAGCACCACAAACCCCACACCTTGCATGTTAAACTGTGCACCATTTGGCTAATTTGCAGTGATAAAGAGTGGCAAATCATACAAAAGTAGTATATTCCTGGACAGATGCAGAGATGGGGGAGCAGGCAGCCCAGGGCTGCCAGATCCCATGTCTCCGTGTGCTGCAGAGCGCCCTCAGTGAGGCACATTGGGTGCTAGCCAGTTGCTCCGCGGTTGGCTGGGTTGCGGTGTGCCTCAAGACAGGGGAGCAGGTAGCTCAGGGCTGGCTGCTTCCCCATCTCTACATGCTACTCCCTAACTGGCTGGGGCACAGGGTACTTCAGTGTGGGAGCTGCCGGGTGACTAGCCCTGTGCTCAGGCACTCTGTGCCCCCGCTAGCCCTCCCCACAGCACATGGAGCCCAGCCAGGAGTTGGGAGGAGCTGGACATGAGCAGTTTTCCTGAAGTGGGACAATTTGTCCCTCAACAAAGCCCACGTGCAGGGGTGTGTGCTGCGGCACTATATAGTGGCACAAATTTGTGCCACAACTATTTGTGCTGCTGCAACCACATGCCTCTGCTTGTCTAGATGTGGCCTTTGTGACTTAAAAAGCTGCTGTTCTTGCAGTGTAGTCTGCCTGCCCTGGTGACTGAGGTGATTAGAGGGGAAGGCTGGAAGTGAGGGTGCAGCCACTCCTGCAGCATCAGTTCTTGCTTCTATATCCTGGATCCACCTATGATCAGGGGTGTCAAACAAGTGATCTGTGGATGAATGCTCCAGTTGGGGTACTGAGAAGCTGGGGAAAGGGGCTCAGGCTGCCACATAATTCAGGGATCCTGGGCCCTGATGGGCATGGCCTTTAGCAGCAGAAGGGTGAGTGAGGGAATGACAGGTTGCTGACCTTTCAGGTGCTTGGCATGTTGCCACTGTTACGACTGCCACTGTGGCATTCTGCCCTACCTCCTCTGGCACTGACCTGTGCTGAAGATGTCACCCCAAACCCATGTCCCAGTCCCTGTGTCCTATGCTCTATGCTACAGTTGTCATTGCTACTGCCACTCAGTGTGCCAGGCTGGAGCTGCTGCTGCCAAGCCCTGCCCCAGTCTGGAGCCACTGTCACCATCATCCTTATCAGCACTGCCAGCCATGCCACAGCCACCCCTTGCCCTAAGCTAAATCCAGCCCACAAGGAGTCCCTCAGTCTGGATCTGGCTTGTGGCATGGGGTGAGTTTGATCAATTAAGATAAATGGCGCAGTTAACACCCCGAGGGACACCTGAATAAGCAGGTAGTCCGGGTAATGGGATAAAAATTCAGAGTCCCTGTTGAGACCAAGGTTAATACAGTCCAGTCTGTGGATGCTTTTTTGTTCTGCCTTTTCACATTGATATAGGTTTTCCCCTATTTTATAGGGGATTGGGACTGGAAGGGTGAAGTCACCTGGTTCTGAGTGAGCACCGTGGATGCTTATGGGAACTTGCTTAGCAGCAGCTTCATGTTTATGTGTGAAAATCATCGCACTACTTTAGATGCTTGAGGGTAGACTTAGGAGTTAAACATTAAGCAATGATTTTGATAAATCCTGGTCCATGAGTTTAGTGCCCAATTCAGTTTCCTGCAACCAGTCAATTTATTGTGTTAGTGTTCTTTCCACAGAAAGTTTGCAGGAGGGAAACAATTGCAATGCACTACATACAATTAATTTTTTCTCTTTTTTCTGCAGACTACCTTTTTCCTGGCTGAAATCTGCCAGGAGGAAGGCCTTACTGGAATTACTGAGTGTTGTGCTAAAGATGACTCTGAAAGAAATGAATGTTTTCTGTCTCATAAAAATGTTACCCAAGGATTCATTCATCCTTTTAAAAATCCAGAACTTGAAAAAGCATGCAGTGATTATGCTGATAACCAAAATTCGCTAGTAGGCTAGTAAGTACTTTTAGTTTATACCAGATGCCAATATGCAGTGCTTGTCAGCTTGGGGACAACATACTCCAAATCAGTACAGAAATGACAGTGGAAAATTCTGTAACATCTTGACCCACATTACAAATTTGAATATTTCTGAGTGTTTCAACCAGTTTCAGTTACTATCATTACATCCCATGCCTTTTCCATCATTACTAGTTGTAGTCACTTCTCCTGGGATGTAGGCCTGCTATGCACTGAGCAGTCTGGACTGTGCCAGTATAGCATTTCCACATGCGCTTAAGTTTAAGCATGAACATAGGACTATGCTCAAAAGTAAGCACATGCTTTTGCTACTTTGGTAGGTAGGTGCCAGCATTAAATTTCTTGCAGAACTCAGCCCTTTCATTTCAGTAAAATCTCAGGCCTTACAGAATTTCTTCACATTTACCTCTTAACAGGTGCAGCTGTGACAGACTAACTATATCTCTTCTTGAAAACTAAGCAATCCTGGGTCTCGCTAGTATTTGAAGGGAAGAAAACTCAGAAATCTCATGTACCACACATAGGCAGACAGATTAGATACCTCCTTGATTACAGGCTTTTATGTAGGCCAAGGAATCATGGTGACTAACAAACTATACACGCTGAATGGATAGCAAAACTGTTCAGTCCAATGACTGCTAATGAAACACATCACTATAAACATTTCCCTGCTATAATAAAAGAAAATGACCACTATTGGTCTGTTAATGGCTGTTGTTATAACAAGCTTCACTGTATACTTGTCAGTGATGGAACCAAGTAAGTGCAAATAACATGGTATAAGCAGTCCCTATTCACTCTTAGAGTTTAATGCAAACTGCTTTCTTGTTTTAGTTTCATCTATGAAATTTCCAGAAGGCATCCCTTCCTCTATGCCCCGACAATTCTTTTCACTGCTTACAATTATGAGAAGATGATGAACAACTGCTGTAGCGCTAAAAACAACCCTAATTTTAACCTGACAGAATGCTTTGTGAAACAGGTATTGTCTTTTAACATGTATGGTTATTTCAGATTTGAATTAATGGCTTCCTATAGCTAGAAAAATTCTAAAGCAGCCACGAAGACTAGTCACCTAACACCATATTTCACCCTTGACCAAAGTTCCCTCTAAGGTACGCATGTGCGCGGCCATGCACAAATAAAAGTCTAGCCGCGCACACACTTTTTCAGGCTGCACACCCACCGGGATAGGAGCTGGGCTGCGATGTGGCACACTTACAGAAGGTAAGCTTCTCCCCAAGGTGAGGCAGAGGCGGGAGCCTGGCACGGGCTCCGCCAGCTCCAGGGAACTGCTGTGCTCCCCTGCTTCATCTTGGGGAGCAAGGAGAGACGTGGCGTCAGTGCTGGGGAGTGGAGCACTTCCCTGGGGCCAGTGGAGCCTGTGGAGCAGTTCCCCAGAACTGGAGTAGCCTGTGCCAGGCCCCAGCCTCTACCCCTGGCCCTGATGCCACATGCCTCCTCGTTCCCCGAGGCAAAGCAAGGGAGTGCAGCACTGTCCTGGAGCTGGCGGAGCCCGTGCCAGGCTCCAGCCCCAAACCCTCAGGCCCCTAGCCCCCAGGCCTCAGCCCCCACTGCCTGCTCCGGGTGAGGAGTGAGGAGCTTACCTTCAGGAGGTGTCCCACACTGCACCGAAGTGGCATACTCACGGACTGAAGCGGTGCGCTCACGGAGAGAAGCGGCGCACTCAAGGACCGAAGTGGTGCGCTCAAGGACCGCTACTCTTTAGAGGAACGTTGCCCTTGACCTCCATTTGGGTCAGGACTGAAACACACATTTAACTGCTTTCTTTCAGCGGGGCCTTAGATTCTTAAATAAAAATGATTCAGTGCTGAGCGCAGGCTGAGCACAAACCTGACTATCAGGAAACAAAAATGAGTTTATTATGAAAAGAAGGATGTCATTATCTGGGATCCAGGTTTTCCATTTCCTGTGGAAAAATATGGATATTCCCTTTTGAAGCTTGGGGCTGGGAGGAGCAACTGGAGGCAGGGGGTGACACTTGCATGTGTGCACACATGTACACTTGGCTGCAATACAACCAGGCAGGGTGGTGGGAACAGCTCTGGCAGCTGGATACAGGTAAGTCAATGGATGGGAGGGCAGGGGGGAGAGTTGGAGGCCCAGGGCTTGGGGACTGTCTGGGCACAGTACAGGCATATGCACTGGTGACGTACTTGGGCGGATATGGGGGCCATGTGCTCCCCCTCCCCCCAGTTTTTGCACCAATAGCAAGGTGCAGGGCAAGGCTCTGCAGCCTGGCCAGACTGTCACCTGGCAGAAACCACCTCAGTGGCCCACATCCACAGTCCAGCTCTGTCCTCCTGGTATGGGAGGGCAGAGTAGGGCAGGGCAGCAGCATATCAGGGCCGCTCAGTACCACAAAACAGTTGTGGGGGGCAGCTGTAGCTGGACCTGTATCCTGGTGAAAGAAGTGGGCAGGGAGATCTCTGATTTTCCATGTTAAACTCCAAAATATACAGGTATTTAGAATGTATTTTATTATAATGATTTAGGCACGGGTAGGCTTCGGTAGGCTTCTTGCTTTAAAATGGTAAATATATCAATAAACCATTGTGTTTAACTTATACCTATATATACATAGTGGTGTTTCATTTTATTTGCAAAAAACAAGGATTTTGGGATCCGTAGTAAAACCAGGATCCCTAGTTATTACACGCTAGATGCTTGAGACTTTCAAAGCAATATAGGGCAGTGGTGCCTGACCTCATTGCCCAGTGGGCCAGAGTGGCAGTGTCCCGCCCATCTGTGGGTTGGATCCAGCCAGTGCTTCCAATCCTGTGCCTGGGCTGACATGATACCAACTGGTTGTGTGCAAGGAGGAGATGCAGACAGGAGGGGATGTAAGGGAAAGGCGCTTGACCTAGCCCCATGAAGAAGGAAGGGGGAGTAGCTAGGCCCCAACCCGGCCCAGCAGAGAGGGAGGGGGCATGGCTTGGCCTTGATACAGAAGCAGTTGGTGGGGGGGCATAGCCCAGCCCTGTGGACGGGGACATAGTTTGCATAGCTTGGCTCTGGTTGGCTGCACAGGTAACTGGGCTTGGGGATTTGGTAGGGGGGGAGGTGGCCATATTTATGGCCACTGCTCCCCAACTGCCACATTTCTGGACCCAGGGGGAGCCCTGCAGGCCAGATGCAATGGCTCTGTGGTCCACATTTGGCCCATGGACTGGAGGTTGAGCACTCCATATCTAAGGGAGTTAGAAACATGAATTCCACTAACAGAAATGGGACATTTGTGTCTAAATCTCTCAAGAGTGCTTTAAAAATCTCAATCAATATTCTATCATTTTAATTTGTTCCCCCCACCCTGTTTTTCTAAATCAAGTAGGTATCTAATCTGTCTGTCTCTGTTGGTCTGCATGTTTATGTAACTCTCCTTACTCTATATTTTTAGTAGGTAACTATTCGTGGACTAAGGTGGGTGTTGCTGTTTTATTCATCAGTGAATACCTGCATTTTGACTGGATTTGGGCATGATGCTGCTAGGTGCTGAGAACCTTTGAGAATCTTGGTGTGCCAAAGATGTTAGTGGGAAGCTGTTTCTTGGCAGCGGGCACTCAGCCCTGTAAGAATGAGGTATATCAGTCAATCAAAACAGTCATCCCTAGTTTAAAGGCACAGAGCAATTTAATAAGAAGTTTTAAAGTGGGCAGAATTTTACAAAACAATAGGAGTGATTAATATGCACAACTGATATTACTTCTGATTTGTTAGATACTACACAGGTAATCAGGGAAAAGCCTTTTAGCTGTCTGCTAAAATCTTCTTGTTCAGATTCCACTTTCTTCACTAATTTGATCTCTTTTTAATCATTTTCTTCTCCCTTGTAACAGGCACCAGTTGTGATGAAGCCAGTAAAAGAAGATTGTTCCTTGCAGGAACACACCTGTGAGATCCAGAAGAAATTTGGAGAAAGAACATTAAAGGCTCTGTGAGTCTCTGACCTGATTATTAAATGGGCAGAGTGGCACCTTATGAACTAACTAATTAGGAGACATATATTTTCATAAGCAACAGCTTACTTCAGACTAACATGGCTAACTACCTCTCTTTGATTATTAAATGTATGACATTTCTGTTGCTTCAAAAGCAGAACAACCATACCAACTGCAGCCCTACAAAAGAGCAGGGAATCATTAATACTATTGCTTTGAATACTTGTGAACAGTAAGTGTATGCTAATTTGCATGTCTGTTGTATAATAGAGGATAGAAGTTGATTTTCAGCAAATTGTGTGCACACCTAAGGACAGACTTGCTTGCGCAAAAACACATGTACCCCTGCACACAACTGTACCATGACTGTACATCCAGCCATATAAATTACACATGCCAAGAGCCTATGTTATATGTAACTGTGAAGAAAATTAGGCACATGAATGTATTTTAAACTGTAGGCTTAATTTTCTTAACATTTAGTCATTAACTTTCTGGGAGAAAAAACAGTTTTGACATAACGGCCAAATTCCTGTTTAATTTATACCAAGTCAATACCTTTTGGTGACAGTTGCTGAGAGTGTCAATGAAATGGACCTTCACTATTGTGTCATGTGTATAATTTCTGAGGCAGTTCTGTACCATTCTTTTGCTTGATTCAACACTGTGCTATTTTAGTTGTATGGTCATACTTAACATTATTAATGAATTAATGTCCATAGATTTTCAAAGGGACCTAAAAAAACTGGGCAGCCAACTCACGTTGGGTTGGATTCTGCTTCACCCTCTAGATGCCTGTGGACTCAGGTGCCTAGATGTGATTCTTTTCTACCCCATGCCAGTTCCTGAAAATCCAGTTATGCATCTACTATTGTAGCATAGCCATTTTAGGCTTAAACTAAGTCACAAAAAGCAGTGAGGAGAAGGAAGTCCCAGCCACCTTTTATATTAACAGTATTTCAGGGACATAAATAGGGTGGAATAGCATTGTAATTTGGCATCTAAATCTATTTACACACCTAATAGGTGGGGCAGGATCCAGCCCTTTTAATTTCAGCTGGAGTTGGGCACTGAACTTTGAAAATCCAACCATTCACTTCCATGGAAATGTTATCAATAATTTCAGTCCGAGTAGAAAGAGGCCACTGGTACTGCTGAACACCTTGGAAAATCCCACAGATAATGAACTGCTGCAGATTATAGCTTTGCGTTCTGAATTTTAAAAAATCCTGCTGTTTGTTCTTTTTAGGACGCTTGCTTTTTTCAGCCAGAAATTTCCTAAGGCTGAATTTGACACCATGATGAAAATTACAATGGACATTGTGGAGATACATGAGAAATGTTGTCAAGGAGACATGCTGGCTTGTATGCATGACAGGGTAAAAAAATAAAACTCATCTGAAGATGTTATGATTGAAAAAGCAGATCTCCTGCCTGGCATTCCTCTCCCTTCTGATTTTTGCTCCCTTTTGCTCTCCAAATTGTGAATTTAATTAATCAATCAATTAAAATACATGCAATCTAGGAGTTGGTGGGTTGTTCTCATTTGACCCTTTCTGCAGTGAAATAAACAGGAAGCATAGGGCAAACATGATCCTGCGGCTGAGGATGATCCAACTGATTCTGGAACTGGGAGAGCTGAGTTTAGTTCCTGGGTATGTCATAGATGTCCCATGTAATCTTAGGCAAATCCTTTAGTTTGTCTCTGTGGTTGTTTCCTATCTTCTGCTAGCTCTTTGCATCCATTTTTGCCCCTGTTTGGCTGTCTGTCTACTCTTCTGGCCAGGAACAGTCTCCTACTTCAGGTATGTGCAGATGTTACCCTTAGATCAACCTAACTAAGGTTAGGTCCGTTTAAATGCTAACCTGTGCAGATGTTCCAGGGGCTTAAACTGGGCCACAAATGGCAGGCCCCATCTAATTTAGTTTATCTGAGTAGGTGAACTAACTTAGATCAAGAATGGGTTAACCCAATCTAATGAACATTTGTACACATTCAGAGCACAGCCCTGAGGCTGGGAAAGCCTAGTCACTTGCTCCAGTCCTGGGCCTACTTATACCCTGCACCCTGACTGGGCTATTTTTTGCCCCTGGCCCCCAACCCTGGGACAACCTCCCCTGTGGACCCTCCAACACCCCCACTCCAGATCCTTCCAATCTCCCCCAGACCTGCTAACCCTCTTCCAGGGACCTGTTAGTCCACCCCCCCACCACTCCAATCTCACGTGCACCGAGTTACTTATACCAGGGGCCCAGCATAGCTGTGGTGGGCATCTTCACATGCTGCTCCTGGTCTACAATCATGCAGCTTAGAGAAAGCTGTGTGATGGTAGACCGGGTGCCATGATCCGCACCCTTTGTCATAGAGCAGGGGCAGGCAAAATGCAGCCCGTGGACCAGATGCGGCACTCCAGGCCATTCTATCTAGCCCACAGGGCCCCTAAAAAAATTTAGAAAATTAATATTTATTTGCTCCTGGCTGCCTGTCATGTGGCCCATGATGGCTTGCCAAAACTCAGTAAGCAGCTCTTCACCCAAAATTGCCTGCCCCTGCCACAGAGTCATAGAGAAGTAGGGCTGGAAGGGACCTCCAGAGGTCATCTAGTCCTGAGGCAGAACCATCCTCCTCCAAAACACCCCCTACAACCATAATCTACATTCTACGAAAGACTGCCCTCAAACCTGACACAACATAGACCTAACAAGCTAACCTGACACAGGTAAAGCAGGGGAACTAGGTCAGCTGATGTCCTGCTTCTATAAATGTTGTCAATGTAAGCTTGAGAGTCCTGGATAGAGTGTCTAGATCAGTGGGATGCAGTGGGTAGAGCACTAAGTTTGAGACTTGGGTCTTGTTTCCAATTCTGCCATGAGCCTACTTTGTGGCTTCAAGCAAGTATATCACTTCCATACAAGTCAGTTTTCTCTAAAACATGGATAATACTCTTGATCTCAAAATAATGTCCCCCATAAACAAAGCTTAATATATACAAATGAAATTATAGGCAAGAGCTATTAGCTATATGTTGACAGAGCTCTGATTTTAGTAAGAGGTATCTAGTTTCTACTGCATCAAAAACTAGAACAATGAGCTGATTCCTGTATTGGGGATCAAGAAAGAAGGAAATTCATTTAAAAATAACCATTTTTTTTTCACTTTTTACAGGCAGAGTTTACATCCTACGTATGTTCCCACCAAGATGCCATCTCAAGTAAAATTCAAAACTGCTGTGAAAAGCCTGTGCTTGAAAGAATTAAATGTATATTTATGTCAGAAAATGATGACAAACCCACAGGCTTGTCACCTCAAGTCAGACAGTTTATAGAGGACCAAGATGTCTGCAAACACTTTGAAGAGGAAAAAGATGTGTACTTGGCCAGGTAAGGCAACTGTTAACCTGCTCTTTTCCATCTCTGTCACATAAGTGCTGTCACTCCAGGCCAAGCCCTCTAATATAGGGGCCTTAGCTCTTCTCCAAATGCTCAGCCTGTGTGTGTTGGGGGGAAGGAAATCAGTGACAGCCATGGTTGTCCTTCTGTCTTACCCATGGGAGGTTAGGGTGTTATGCCTTGTGATTGTGTCAGGGTTGACTGTGTAGTTCTACTAATGGGTTAGACCAGTGATTCTCAACTGGGGTATCGGGGAGCTCTAGAGTACCACCAGATCCTTTGAATGGTGCCATGAGATATCAGTTGATAAGGAAGATGTGAGGAGATAAGCACATATATCAGGGGTAGGCAGCCCCCTGCATGAGTGCCAGAGTGTGGCATGCAAAGGGAAGGGAAGGGAAGGGGCCAGGGCTTCACAGCCACAACAAGGATCAGGTCCCTTGTGGCTCCCCTGCTGTCCAGTCCTGGCAAGCCAACATCTTACAAGTCAAAGTTGCAGGTGTTTTTGGGACTCTGCCCAAAAATGTGGCCAAACCCTGACATACACTATGTAGATCAAGGCAGTCTCAAACTTGTCCCTGTCTGAATGATTCCTCACCCTTATTGCACAACCCAAACGCAAGGAAGCCAGCACTGTAATACAAATATTCATTTTTTAAAACTGGCTGGCACTCAGCTTATGAAGGATATGGAGGAGTGTCTTGACTCAAGTCCAGTGAAGGGTGCCTTGAGCCTAAAATATTTGAGAACCAGTGGGTTAGACAATGGAAGTATATGGGATGGTTTGGATAAGGATGATCCTGTCTCTACCAGGATTTTGGACTAGATGGACTCTGAAAGTCCCATCTGGCCCTACTTTTCTACAATAATGTCTGTTATAGATATTAACTAGGTTTATTTTATACAGCAACATATTACGAGTCTAATAATCCAGGTTTTGTGTTTTACAGATTTGCATCTTTTTTTTATTCTTGGGCAGCTTTTCTGAATGTCTTAATAAGCCATTTGTGTGACTGAAACAAAATAAGGCTGGATATTCTAGCATAGGTAAATGGGAAATAAAATGTAAAATAAAATAAAATATTAGTTTTGGCTCTGAAAAGCACTTTTTAGCATATTTAAAAGTTCATGAAGATACAAACATAAATATAAATGTTGAAATAATACTGGTTTTGCCTCCTATTTTTTGAGATAAGCAAAACCCCAAACCACAGAAGGCACTGACTAAGAAGCAGTAGGATAGAAGCAAATGTAGAACACCTGATTTCATGAGGTTTTTACCGGTAGATCGGGGCCAAGAACAAAGCCAAAATCTCTAGCTAATCTTATAAAAGTCCAGTGCCTTCTGTTCCAAGCCCTGGCCTAAACTTCAGCCATAAGTGGGAACTCAAAAACCCATGCCTAAATCAAAACCCTCTCTGTATCTGAATGCATTAGGTCCATATCTGCTTTAGTCCAGGACCTACAGTTTTAATCCTACTTCCAACAAGGGTGATGGCAAAAATTTTCACTAAGCTCAGCCAAAACAGGATCAGATCGCCTGTGTACAAACAGAAGTTATTTAGTTCAACATTATGTTTATTGCAGCCAATATAATCTGATTACCTCATAAAGCTGTGATGTTTTACACCCTCTGAGAAATGAGTCCATTGTTCAAAAAAAATAATTGGAATTAAAGGTGATAACCCGGTAAAAGGATAAAAGCTACGCTATATGGGGCTTTTTAACAACATTTTTACAGCTTGCTGAATATTTTTTTAAAGAATTTTTTTGCTTGTGTTTTCATTTAATTGTTTTGGTAAAAGAATCTGAACATTTCTAAGGTTTCAAAAATCTAAATTTTTTAATCACACAAAAAACTAAAAAAAAAATTCTTAATGAATAGAATACATTTCTCAATTAGCTCTAATTACAGTCTGATTAATGTACCTACTTAGAATGCCAACCACCTTTCATAAGCAAGCCCAGTCCCTTCACATACCAAACAATTCTAATATATTTTAATCTTTTTTATTGATACTGAAAGGAAATGCATGTATGGTCAGTGGCCAGTTATGAATTACCTGTTAATCCCTTGTTTCCTTAGTAAAAAATCACACATTTTTCCCTGTGGCCGTCCCTGTAGCCCACTCACTGAAAAAAGCATTTTAAAATATTGTTTGCCATAGTGACAGAAAGATTCCTGTGAAGAAAAATATCACATTGTTGTCTGCCCCCTTCAATTAGTCTTTCTGAGATGGTCAGCCCGAGGGTGAAATTTTGGTGAATTCTCAGTGTTCCCCAGGAAGTCAAAATAACATATCTTGAAGTCCCTGCAGGCGTAATCACCTGTGAATCTTTGAATGTTGTCGTTTTGTTTTACTTCCTGTATCTCTAATGCTGACATATTTATATATTACAGATTTCTCTATGAATATTCCAGAAGACACCCCGAGTTCTCCGTTCTAATGCTTTCAAGAATTGGTAGAGGATACCACGGTTTACTGGAAAAGTGCTGCAAAACCAGCTCTCCTCAAGAGTGCTATGGCACAGGGGTACGTGCCCGTGTGGTCAGTCAAAGGCATGGCTGATGATGACGATCACCAACTAATGCAGTGTGATTCTGTTTGAGGTGTGAGTTGGGAGTAGTGTGCTACCCTTCAATCTGGGATTAGATGCCATTACTTTTTAGGGAGAGGATATCAGTTGAAATCTGACTTGATGGCCTCCAGTATGCTAATGAATGGGGTTTCATTCTTTTGTGTACTTGATAGCTGTGTTGGTCTGAGACAAGAGGACATACAAAAAACTAGTACTCTTGGTTCCAAAATGATACCTTTTATTAGACCAACTGGGAAAATGCAAGAAAATTGTCCTTTTCTTGTAATTTCCCAGTTGGTCTAATAAAAGGTATCATTTTGGAACCAAGAGTTCTAGTTTTTTGTATGTCTTCATTCTTTTGTTGCATTTACCAGTGTGGGGTTACTGGGGAAATTAACTTCTTTTATGGGAAACAGGAGAGGGGGCAGTGGTGCAGAGGATGCAACTGGCATTTGGAGAGACTGGAAGAGAGTGTATTCTAATTTCAGAGCTGGCTAACAGTTCAGAAGGGAGTCCTCCGGCTGCAAGGGACTCCTGCTCACTGGGGGCAAAGCAGATACTCTCCTGGGAAACAGGAAGAAGAAAGGGACCATAGTAGAGCCCTCCCCTGAGATAAGAACTTAGGTTAGGTGGCTTGCACTAATTACACGAATTCCTAAACTCCTTATTGTCTCCTACATGAAGATGATTCCTATCAGTGACTGTGCCTGCACTGCTGCTGTACTGCTATAACTGTGAGCTCTGCATGGGCAGAGAGATGTGCCAGGGAAGAGGGTGATTTCTGCAATATCCCAGCCTTCCTTCTGGGCCTCTGTAAGTTCTAACCAAGGAGTGCGTGAACAGCTGCTAGATGTTCATGGCCGTAAATGCCCCATTATTGGTCTTTTCCTGTGGGCAATTTAGCTTGCAGCTCCCGTGTGCAGCAGTTTTGCAAAATTAATCATATTAGAGGTGTAGAGGATGGGCCCTGGTTGCACTCAAAGGATTGAGGTTTCAGAAAGCTGAAGGAATTTTCAGTGTAGGCAGTAGAGATGTGCGTAATATGTCAGTTATGGATAGCCAAGGCCACACTGTGATGTAACAGCATTACCTCCTCACATAATAACCCCCTCAATATTCTCCCTTTCTTTCAGGAGGAAGAGCTCAGAAAACACATCCAGGAGTCCATAGCAGTGTTAAAGACCAACTGTGAACAATACAAGGAACTGGGAGATTACGCTTTCCAAAATGAGTATGCTTTTCAAAAACATTTCTTTACCAGATTTTAGTAACAGTGGCCAGACCCAAGGTAGTGTAAATCAGTATCATTTCACTGACTTTGAGAGAGAGACTCATTTATACGTATTAAAGATTTGGCTGAATAAATTTAGTGTTTGTTTGGGTTTTTCTGCTCTCTTTCATGAGTTGTACCCTTTTTCTAACTCAGGAAGCATGGGAGTAATAAACATAGTGGAAAACTGCTCCATCTCCTGTTCACAGTACACATTATGTTCTCTGATAGAGGAAATGTTTAACTTGCATTCTGAGTACATTGTAGGCTATGAGCTCCGACTTAAAAGTCACAGTTTGGCACAAAGTATACTGCTTTTCCCTTTGTGGTAGACTCCTCTCTTTTTTTCTCTATGCATTTAACATGCCCTCTAGCAAGGCAAAGATAACAAAGATCCGACTGTGGAACAGAGGGCACCTATACACGTGCTCAACATCTGCTCTGACATATGCTAATTAGATTAGTTAAGTCTGATGGAGCATGCTAATTAATGCTCTTTAGCAACCTCCCTGTCATATGTATTTAGCATCCTTGCATTTAAAAGGGGCAGTGGGAACATTGGAACTAATGCTCAAGTGTCCCTACCACTATTTTGAAGGACAGGACACTGAATACATGTGATGCTGTGGGTGTTTTAATTAGAGTGGCTCTCAGAGCCTCTCTAATTAAAGTGACCTCCCCCCCACCCTGGAGCATGTGTATAGATGCCCAGAAAGACCAAAGCCAGGAAACAGAGCTACATTTTTATCCTTTGTACTGGTCCCTCCTTATCAGGACTTAAGGTTGTTGGTTCAGCAATATGGCTGACCTCAAGCATGTGAGTACTCCTAGTGAAATCAGGGCTGATGGTGGGATGCCTAAAGTTCCTGTTTAAGTAGAGCTGTACTGGGGTCTTTTCCTCTTAACCAACAACCTTAAGGCCTGATAAGGAGGGACCAGTACAAAGGATAAAAATGTAGCTCTGTTTCCTGGGCTTTGGTCTTTCTTGGCATCTATACACATGCTCTGTACACATGGGAGGGTCACTTTAATTAGAGAGGCTCTGAGAGCCACGCTAATTAAAACACCCACAGCATCACATGTATTCAGTTTCCTGTGCTTCAAAATAGTGGTAGGGACACTTGAGCATTGGTTCAAGTGTTCCCACTGCCCCTTTGAAGTGCAAGGATGCTAAATACATGTGACAGAGTGCTCTCTCAGACTCAGAGCACCTGGTTCTCCTTTCAGGGTAAAGTGAGTGTGAAGTGGAGTGTAGAGTGTAAAGCGGGTTTACAAACACTGTGCCACATCCCTAACGAAACAGGTAGCCTTCCATTCAGTTGGAGCTATGCAGGTTTACACTGGCCCAGGGTTTGGCCCATTAATGATTCAAGAAGAGCACCAGTAACTGTGAAATGGTTGTTTCAGGCTTCTTCTGCGCTATACCAAGAGAATGCCTCAGCTGCCCTCCAAAGAGCTGATCCAATTCACAAAGCAAATGGTGGCAGTTGCTTCCAGGTGCTGTCAGCTCAGCGATGACAAACAAATGCTGTGTTCGGATGGATATGTGAGTATAAGTTTTCCTAGTCTTGGACCTATCCTCTTCCTATTGCCATGACATTGCTCCAAGTTTCCAGGTGCCCAGGGGGCAAGACCCAGAACCCTCAGTGAACTGTTTGGGAGTGACTGGGTTCGGAGGCATGAAGCAGACTCTCAGGTGAAGTAAACTGGTGTAACATGATTTGAGCTAATGGATTTATGCTGATTCACATCAGCTGAGGATCTTGTCTATATTTTTGCAAAGGGAACTGTCAGGATAAGGTTAAGCAAGGCCTTTACAGCTTTGCTGAATTGGGGCCTTAGATACATAAACTGGTTCATGGCATGACTCTCCTTGATGTCTATGAGCTGAATCAGGCTCTGGGTAGATATGGGATAGCACCCGTGTGGCTTCACTGGAACGATTAATTCCAAGGTTACTTATGAAGCAAGATTTAAAAGGACCTCCTGCTGGCCTCCACATTCACACACACAGTAGGACATATCCCCACAAATCCTGCTTAGTGCAAGCAAAGCACATACTAATAGGATTTTACGTGTAAACTTTGTCATTAGAGTGCACAAAAATGCAAGTATAACATATATAACAATGCCCCTATTTAAAAATGAGACCCCATTTTGGATTCTGTCTGGCACAGCAAGCTGCAGGGCTGTTTTGTTTTTAAAGTTCTTTAAACATTAAATAAATGTATTTGCAAGTTCTCAGTCACCTTGATGTTATTAAAAGCATGATGTGTCCAAAGAAATGTGGTTTTTAATGTAAACATTTCTCTCTTCCTCTCATCTGTCTAAAGTTGGATCTTGTGGTTGGGGAAATATGTAGAAGACAAGGGACTGACCCTATAAACCAGAATGTCTGCCACTGTTGTGATGAGTCCTATGCTCTCAGGACTTCCTGTATCGCCAGCTTGAACGTTGATGAAAAATACGTACCAATACCATTGACTCCTAGTCTGTTTACCTTTGATGAAGGATTGTGTACAACTGAAGAGTACAAACTACAAGAAAAGAAGCAGAAGTAAGATATGCCTCACTTGTATGCACCCTCATCCTTACTATATTCACCTAGATACACTCTCTTCTTATTCCTTCATCCCCTGGTCAGCCCCTCCAAGCATGGATCACTGTTCTGCCACCCCAATCTGCCTGAGAGAGAGATGGTGGTGGGTGGTGGGGAGGTGTTCCCCCCTCCCTGCCTTCTCTTAGGCTCCTTGCAGCCTATACTGCCCCTGTGAACACCTATATCCAGCCCCAACCAGGCCCCACAGCTGCCTGGCAGCTCCTTGTCTGTGCCCCCCCGCCCCGAACTTGCTCCTGCCCCTTGCCCCTGCTTCAGTTGCAGGGCCCTGTTGGGGCTGGATCTGAGCACACAGGGTCATAGTCATAGAACCATAGAGAAGCTGGGCTAGAAGGGACCTCCAGAGGTCTAGTCCAGCCTGAGGCAGGATCATCACTATCCAAACCATCCCATACAAAACCATAATCTAAACTGCATAAGACCACCCTCAAACCTTGATATAACATAAACCGAACACCCTAACCTGCCACAAGTAAAGCAGGGGAACCATAGCAACCAATGTCCTGCTTCTATAAAATATTGTCATTATACACTCAAGAGGTTCTGGGAAGAGGGCCACACGTGGTCAGCATGGTTTGCAGGGAGGAAGAACTCTCCTTACTAGTGCCTCCACTGTTCTTGGGCTGATCAGGGCTGCAGGGCAGTGATCCAGGGGTGAAGAGGTTATAGGGGGAAAAGGGGTGGCAGGAGAGCAATCTAGGGGTGGGGGCAATGATTTGGGGGTCAGAAGGGGTAGCATCCCGACATCTGCCCCACACCAGCTCCCCCCTCCAATCCTGCCTCCTCTTACTCCTTACCCATGCCCCCCTCACCTTGGCCCCATGCCCCTTTCACCCCTTTCCTTCCATCCCCACTCACCCCATTCCCACGCACCTGTTGCCTGGCTATTCACAGCTGTCAGTCCAGGACTGTAGAGTGCCATGTGCTAGCTAGTTCAACTGGAAGCAGTGCCTCCTGGGATGACAGTAAAGTGGTAGTTTAATCTCAGATGAACATCCAGAAGTTAATTTAACTCAAGCTAGGTAGCACAGCTCAGAGATTATCCTCACCCAAAGTGGCAGAACTTTAAAATGCCTAGAAGGCATTTAGCACTTGTTAATGAGCCTTAATGTATGATCATTCAAGTTTTAAGTGCTTTTAATGTCGTCCAATTGTAATGTATAATCTCACCCTGAGTCTCTGAGGAACTTTTGATATTTTCATCCTTAAGGCCTAAAATGTCATTATGGACCATATTTTTAAGTGCCTATGTTTCTGGGTGCCCAATTTGAGGGAGCAGCAGCGGGTGAGATTTTTTTCAGAGGTTGAGAGCTCAGAAGTTTCTTAAATTTATGCTCATTTATGCTGAGATGTATGAAATTAGATAGTACATTTTGCAAGAGGCAGAGATTTTTGTGGCAGTATATTTTATAGACCAACTGCATGATTAGGATACAGTTAGACAAGCTTTTGAATGTAAAGCATTTTTCTGTGAAAAAGAGTGCCTTGCATTTAAAAGCTTGTTTAATTATATCCCAATCATGCAGTTGGTCCAATAAAAGATATCACCCCAAAAAATCCTTGACTCTTACATAATTCTTAGACTATCATGACTATATCACTGTAATGCTGTCTGACTCCATTTTGAAATCTTAATGGCCTGAATTAGCAGAAAAATTCCTAAAATGTGTATTTATGTATCCAGATCTAGATGCAGGTATTTACATTAGGACATCAAAATTTAAAAGTTGGGCTGTCTATTTGTGGTACTTGTATAATCCTCATAACTGTAGCATCATAGTGGGTGCATCTACACGTACTTTTAGCATGTAGCAATAAACCCTGGTGCAGTTCACTCCAGAGTTTATTGCTGCTGGGTGCAGTGTTTATATGTGTGCCTGGGATCACATCATGTTGAGCTGGGGTACAGTAGCCCCAGTTGGCAGGGGGCCTCACGGGTCAGCTTGCCAGCCTGGGGCTATTCCACCCCAGCTCAATGTGTTGTGGAAGAGTTGGATGGGACATGAGGGTGCTAGTGTGAGGCTAGCCAGCAGGCAGTCCCCTGCACTGTAGCACCCTTGTACCGTAGTCAGCCCTGGTCACCGTTTACATGTGCATTTAGTACATGTAACTACTCCGCTGTAGGATAGTACTTGCCCTGGATAGTACTATCCTACGAAGGAACTCATTAATTTAATGCACCCTAATATGGGTGCACGTGTAGACAGTGGTGCTTTACTGCAGAGCTAACTGGTCAGCTCCACAGTAAAGCACACATGTAGATACACCCAGTATTTGTCAATCTTTGAGGCCTTTATCACAACACATATAGGTGTGGGTGGGACAACATTACTATCCCTATTTTGTAAATGGAGAAATGAGGCACAAAATGTTTACATGACTTGAAAATGATTACAATGACACCAGAGAAAGGCAGCAGACCAGGGAATTCAACCTAGTCCTCCTAAGACTAAAAACCATGTAGCATTCCTTCCACCCCTATGGTAAAAAGGTCCCCTTGCTCCCCTCTGTGGTAAAGCTCATATAGCTCTTTCCTCCTCAGTAGCTCTATGATTTACCTTAGAGCTAACGGGCCCTGGGGGCAGTTATACATGTGCTTCGGTAGGGTTGGAAGGCAGGCAGGGGAGGGCACTTTAATTATAGTAGCTCTGAGAGCAACTCTAATGAAAGCACCCAGAGTGTCTCACATATCAGCATCCCTGTGCTTGTTGAACAAGGTTTAGATGAAGCACCTCTGTTGCCATTTTGAAGAGCAAGGACACTGATACGCAAGACATAGGAGGCTGCTGGAGCATGGTAGTTGCCATGCTCTAGCAGACTCAGTTTATCAAGTCTGCTCTGCCACGCTGGAATTACAGTGCGTCAGAGCAGCCTCCCTGCTCGTGTATAGGCACCCTTGGTTCTTAGTGTGCCGTATCTTCTTTCCTCAGAGAACAGCTAAGAAGCTGGCTGCTCTTGCTGTTACAAAAAGCAGACTCCTCTGCAAATAGCTTTCCTCCCAGGGGAGCACAGTGCCTGTCTCTGCTTACTACACAAGCTATCCATGTCACATAGAGACTCTCTAATGGTTTTGGTTAGGTGAGAGGATGCCTCATGCAGGCCTGGTTCAGCCACTCTCCATTTGGATACATGAACTGCATATATCATATGTACAAACTGGCAGCCTTTTGAGGTGCTTGGGGTCCTTCCATTCCTCTTCCTCCTTTCTTCCCTCCGCTCACCCCGAGCCTTCAAAGCAAAACACACCATGACAAAAATTACTGCTGAATTGCATACATGTTCAGGGCCGATCAAACTCAAACCCAAAGGTTACTACTTCTACTCTACTAGGGAATGCTAGAGAGATTTCCTTTCAGCTGTAGAGTTCTCCATGGGGAGTTGGTCAGGCATAATGAAACTGTATGAAAAGGGTCCTTACAAAACTTTAAAATAAGGATTTGCAGAATCGGAGGAATAGCAATGCTTCAGTAAATCATGTGTTTACTTTTAGCTGTGTATTGCTGAGGTTTGTTTGTGTTTCAGTCTGCTCATCAACCTCATCAAACATAAGCTTCGCATTACAAAAGAACAGCTGGACTCCATCACTACAGCTTTTACCACCTTTAGAGAGAAGTGCTGCAAGGTGGACAACCATAACGCATGCTTTGCGGAAGAGGTATCTTACCATTTTTCTCATTCATTTTAATCAAGAGGGAAGCGTGGAATTTACAAAGGGGATGTGTAGACATCTACATTTTAAAAAGTTTTGCAGCTTGCTACAATTGCTACAGTTTGATTTCTGAAGGAGAAACCATATTGCCTGTGTCTGCATGTGTATGTGCAAATGTGCCTAATGAATGTATGCTGCCTAAGGGCACGTGTAGATGAAACGGGGGCCCTAAATTGAGGCGGTGGGTTTTTAAAAACACTGCTTCAATTTAGGGCAAAGTAAACCCCCATGTCGTGTACATCGGTGTCTCACCTGCCTCTGTGGGGGTGGGGGGGCTGAGCTGCTGGCCGGCAGAGTGGTCCCTGGGCTGTGGGGGAGAGGAGGGCTAGTGCCTCCCTCTGCCGAAGCAGCGGGCCCCACCCCCAGGCAGCACCTGGCCACAGGCGCCTGGCTCGGGCGGTTTGGGGGCACCGCAGCCTGGAGGGAAAGACCGGGTCCCCATGCAGCTTATGCAGGCAGGCAAACTCCGGGGTGGGGAGGAGGAATAGCTCAGGCTTGCCACTTTTTTTTTAATTTGGTAGAGCCTACCTTCCCGGGCTGCAGCAAGGCTGAGCCTCACAGATCCCGATGCTTCTCTCCATGGCTGTAGGGCAGCAAACTAAAACTCTGTGGAGTTGTTTTAGTTTGCTGTGCCCCAAAGTCATTTAAGGCACATTACACTGCCAAATGTGCTACAGTGGCTGGAATTAATACGCAATACACCACCAATGCATGCAAACACCAATACTATTAAAGCAGTACAAAAGCATTTAGCCCACTTTAAAATGTCATGCACACGTGCCCCTCGTTTCATCTACACATGTAGTGACATGTCACATGAACCTTTTTGCTCACGTTCTGGAGTCTACATCTACAGAACTCATCCCGCAATGATGGGTTCTGAAGGATCATAGGACCCTTGCATAGGGAAGAGGACAGGTTTTGGGCTCTTAGCTCTATAACAATTCCTTCTGAAGGGTTTAATTTAAGATCTCTCTCCTAAAACCCCTGACAAAGTAGAGAAGTAGTTTTGTGACATTTAGATGAAGGCAGCTATTTATAAAATTATCAGTGATGGAATTTGTTTTTTCACACCAGTCCTAATTTTCCTCCATGTCTCCCATTCATTCCCATAATAGTTCATATTCATTTCACATTCAACTGTTAATTTTTCTTCCTTACATTATGCCCCTTTTACTCTCTATTTTTGGTTGTTTCCCTTTATTTGTATATTTCTCAACTGAAATTTAGTAGATGGGCACATTTACAATGCCTGAGCCAGAATGGAATCCTACTCTTTCCCCAAAGTTTTACTTGCTCTGCAGTCTTCTCGGGGTAAAGTCCAAACACTTATTTATTTTTGTCAATAAACAAAGGCATTTTTCATTCCGAATCTGTAAAAGTAGCATACCTGTAGAGCCAAGAGCTTTTTATGGTCACTGTCAGAGCTGAATTGCATATTAAATATCTCTCTAACAACTGTAATGTCTATAACAGATCCTCAGCTTTACTTGATGGCCACACTAGAGTACAGTAGCATTACCTTTCCCTTTAGGTTTCTACTACAATATTCTTTTTGATTCACACAAAATTTGAAACTGTGTAACTTGGGGGGGGGGGGAGGAGACGGGGCATGGGGGTAGACGTGCAACTATATGTATATGTGCTCCTATGTGATTTTAAAACTAGAAAATAATGCTGCTGAAGTGACAAGGATAATATTGTTTATCCAAATATACATAACTTCCTGCATTTTATTACTAATGAATGCTTTGTGTCTTTTTTGCCAGGGCCCAAATCTGATTACCCAGGGCAAGGCTATTTTGGGAGAATAAAACCACTCAGGTAATCTCATTGGAACATAATTGCATAAAGCAGTAACATCACTTCAGCAGTAAGAATATCTATTCTGAATATACAGAAAGTGTAAATAAAAACTTAAGAATTGCCACAATGGAAAACCCAGATCCTGATACTTGATGAAAACTGAAGTAGCTATATTGAAGCCAATATATAGTAGGAGTACTCAACCCCCAGCTCATGGACCAGCTCCAGCCCACAAATCCATGTCAACCAGCCCCTGGGGTTCCCCACAGGCCCAGAAATTTGGTAACAGAGGGGTGGTGGTACCGCTTTCCTGCTGCCGAATTTCTGGACCAAGAGGAGCTTTGGGCCCTGCACACTGGGTCAGGCACCCAATTTCAGCATGTGGGGCTGTGTGGTGGAAGCATTGGGCCCCAGGGCCCTTTCCCAGCATGAAGGGCCAAGAGGCGGTGGCAGTGGGCCCCAGGACCCAATCCTCACACATGGGGAAGAGAGGGGGCAATTCTGGGCCTCAGGACCCAATACTGGCATGTGGAGCCTGATCCTTACACAGGACTTGATCTGGCCTGTGAACCGGACCCACACCATTCATCTGGCCTGTGGGGCCAAAAGCTTGAGCACTGCTGAACTCTGGAAATTTGCACCAACTAGGACTCTCTCTGGGTCATCAAGTTGCTAGCCCTAAAGTGATCAAGTCAAGGTAGATGACACAAAGAAAGGCATGGAACCCCATAATGGATCAGGCCAGTTGTGGAACATTAAGTCCAGTCAGCACATGAACAGGAACATTTTAGCTGGAGGGGTGATTTAGAATCTATTTTAGTTCAGCTTTCTGCACTCTTACTTGAAGTCAACCAGGGTGGGATTAATTTAGCTCAAAAAATTCAGGGAAATGTGAAAATTGAACTGAAATAAGGAACCCTAAGACCAAACTGACAGTATCCAGACAGAGCTTTTGTATCAGCTTCATTAAATTAGAGAAAACTGATTTAAAAGTTAAATGATGCAACTTCTATTTCTAGAGGTGGCCAATCTTTCATGGGCCAGGGGGGAGGCTGGGGAACTTTTTTTTTAATTCTTAAAAGCATACAGATTGAAAACCTTTATGTTTTTATCCTAGCTAGTATAAGTAAAGTCCACGGAATCTATAGTCATAAGGGTCAGACCTTGGTCCTTTTTAATTCAATTTTCCGTTGAGTCACTATAGATTAATAATGGATTAATTTAGTATTTTTTTATAGAATATTGTTCAAATTACAGCACAGACAATCGCTAATTTATAAGTTAATTTGCTAATGTATATGTTTCTGCAACAGCATGCAAAGAACAATACAGCTGCCTATTAGTACCTTGTGATTGTCATCACTTTTTTCTTCCTATTTCACAGTGGAAGAAGATGGCGATAAAATTCATCTGTGCTCCATTTATTCTGTGCTTTCTTTTCTATTTGCCATCTATATCTAAGAACTCTCGAGTGAAGGAAACAAGATTCTTCTATTATTTTTATCTCTCAGTTTTGTGACCATTCAATAATGAATAACAACTTAAAAAAAGCTCTCCCTCCTTGTCCTGGCCTGTTGATTCACTGCATGAAGAATTACTTGAAAACAATTTCCTACAGCACCATTACCAGTTCTTAGCTGGTTATGCCAAGGGCATGCTTCAGATAATTTATCATTTTAAACCAGGCTTCCTAGTTATTTTTATAATGTCCAAAAACATATTTGGCATTCTTTGAATATAGGAAAACAGGTCTGTGTCCTGACTAGCTTTCTGTCTGAAGTCTGTTTAGATTGTAAAAGCAGAGGTGACAGAGTCCAAACAGTGGATACATGTAAGGATAATATTTAAACCACATACTGTACTTAAATCTCATGAACTTAGGTGGGACTGAAAATTAAGAATGCACTTAAATCAAGGTAAAATCTTTTTTCTTTATGTTTTACATCTTATTTACCCTTTTTAAACGCTTAGCTCTTTCATTTATGTTTTAATCTTTGTTATGTTTTTCCTGCTGATTGGTTTGACATAGTAGAGATAAAGCAAATGTTCAATATTGAACTTAAAAAAGAAAACAGATCATTAACAAAAAGCAACAGCATGCTAAAGCTAATTAAAATGATTTCAGAAAAGGCTGCATAACCCCAGGAAAGAAGTACAAAACAAAATGTACTGCTGAACCACCATGTAGCTGAGGACTACTTTTATGTTTAAAATTGCAACCAAAAGAAATTGTAGAATTCTTTGCTTAGTGTACATGGGTGTAGCTTCTTACAGTCATTCAGAGGGGCTGTATGACTGTCATTTTTTCCTAACCTCAGCCTTGAAAATACAAAAGCATAAGTCTTGAAAGATGCAGCCAATTACGGTATGTTCTTGCAGCGCCAATTGGAAAGTTGGCTTGATACTTAGAACAAAATGCAAAACAAAGGGAGATCAGGTTCTCAATAAATAGAAGGCTTTAGCTGAGACATCATTTTTAATGTAACAAGAACGATAGCAAATGTTTCTGATTTGTTTCCAAGAAAGAAACAGGCTTTTTGGAATGGGTTTCCAAGGGGGGGTGGTGCTCTCCCCTACCATGGGGGTCTTCAAGAAGAGACTGAACAAGCACCTGGCTTGGGGTCATATGACCCCAGCACTTTTTCCTGCCACTGGCAGGAGGTCGGACTCGATGATCCATTGAGGTCCCTTCCAACACTAACATCTATGAATCCATTTCTTTTGCGAAGACTGACCTGCATTATACGTTTAGCCAGCAGAATAATCTTATTTCATTTGAAACATATCCATTATATATTACACCTTGAATCTATCCCAAGAAATTCCAGTTTTGCAGCTCCTAAGTGTTTACATGCAAAGCTCCCCCACTGCCTCCCATTAAGTACTGATTTGGTTACACAAGGCGCTGACTGTGCAGTTGTTGACTTGCATAACTGCTGACTGCAGTTGTTGACTGGACTGACTTGCATAACCAAGTACTAAATGACTGTGCAGTAACCAGCATTACTGTGGAGTGCTGTCCTGGTATGGCTGTCTGGTGATGCTTACTGCATAGTTGCTTGTTGTTACTTTGTAGTAGCATCATGTCAGAGTTTGTAGCCGGTGATGCTACTGTGTAGTAGTAACAAGCTACTGTGCAGTAAGCATCTTGTGTAGATGTGGCCAGTTTGACTTAAAAATTAAGCAAAGGATAATGTGCTTGGCTGAACTGGGAGCTGTGTGCAACCTTGAGGCCCAATATGTTCTCAGCCTTCCTCTGTATGATCTCATATTGATGAACTTTTACACCACAGCAGAGCTACCGAACTATGAATATTTTAATTTGCAAATATTTTCATATTGTACATTCATAAATAACTATTTAGCTGATTAGTATGTTGCTCTCTGCAGCATAGAAACAGCTGGTTTTGCATAAGCATTAGAATTGTTTCATACAAATAATGCACTGGATACATTGCAAACCATTAAAGAAACCAGACTTACAAAAATAACACAATAAACCCTTTAGCTAATAGGATCACAGCAGTCACCTTTTCTCAGATTTGCTCTGAAAAGAGAAAATTTTGGGTTCAAAGACTGCCCAAAAGGCTTATGGTGAGGTTTTGCACTTTCTAAAGCTTCCATTGAAGACAAAGACAGTTTTTCTGTTCACTTGAATGGAAGCAAACTTAGGACCCTTGCTTCTCCTGTATATCAGTGGTCACCAGCTGGTTGATCCTGATCAACTGGTCAATCAGGCCACCTCTGACAGTCAATCTCAGTCTGGGGGGACTAGCTTAGTCAAGCTGGAGGGGGGGGGTAGGGTGGGAGGCACAAGCAAAAGCACAGCCCTGGGGCTGGGGTGAGTGGCTGAGTTTTCTCAGTCCTGGGGCTACACTTCAAATGTGTACAGACATTCATTAGATTGGGCTAAACTGTTCCTGATCAAACTTAATTCACCTCCTCAGGCGAAATAAACTAGCTCGGGCTGGCCATGTTTTGCCTGATTTAACCTCCTGTACAGATCAGCACTTAGACTGATCTAGCCCTAATTAGGTGATTCCAAGTGTAATGTCTACACATTCCTTCAGATACTGCTATGGCCCCTGTGTACATGTATATATTATCTTAGGGGACTGAGTTGTCTACCATTGAAGTTGTTGATATGTATCCTGTACATCTTAACTGCTAAATGATTTTAGTCAAACATCAGCATCTTCACAAGCCTGTGTAGGCAGGATTACAAGGAGTTCCACCTTAAAACTATTTCCTGATACTAAATTGTAGAGCCTGATAGCATAGGTGCTCTCCATTTCTGCTCCACCATGCAAGTTAAAAATGTTCTGGAGAAGAGGAAAGACGGTTATTAAAGTTTAGCTGATTGCATGGTTAAGCAACCCTTAATGTTTGCCCTTTGGTATTTGGATAAGTAAAGGACAGCTCAGCTAGAGAGATAGAAGCCCCTTGAGTAACCTCATCAGGACAGGAGAGGGCAGTGAGTTGTCCATGTAAGTTATGCTGGTTTTATTTACCAGTTTGTAGTTTCAGCTCCTGCAAAATGCTTGAGCTGATCCATGTGGAGGACACCATGTAAAAGTCTATGAACTATGGTGTATGTCTATGTTGCTTCTAACTGTGCTGATGGGGGGAGGGGGGGCATGCCATGAAAACATTTTGCCCATTTGCTTCCATCCTGGGGTGCCAAAGCCTGAAAAGAATGCAATGTACCCGCCTTCGAATAGCACTGTGCACACTCCAGTAAGTATATCTGAAACTGAGAGCAGCACTGGGCATGTGCCAAATCGCTACATTACTTATTTTCAATATTTGGTGCATGAAGTGGGAGTGAATGATCAGGATGCCTTCTCACACATTAAGAGACACGAGATGCCCACACACATTAAGAGACACGAGAGACATGCTTGAGACCTCAAATCTTTTGGGCTATGGAAGAACGATGCCAATGTTCCCCAGCACTGCCCACTGTGGTTATGACTGCATTGCATCTACACATTCTCTCCTGCTGAACCAAGCTCTCTGGGTGCATCTCAATGAGATGCTTTACTCTGGATTAGACTAATCTAATGCACAGTAAATTGTCATCATCTACATGTGCACTAGTCTTACTGATCATTAAATTAGTCTAATGCACTATTTCCTAATAACAACACATATAGGTACTAGATGAATGGTGCATTAGGTACTGTGCATTAGCGTATGTGTACATGGTGACTGGGAACAATTTTGCTCCCAGTCAGCAAGGGGCCACTGCTGCCCGGCTAAGCCCCAATGAGGGGGGAGCTGTACAGGTTGCAGAGGCAGCTGTCTCCTAGTCCCATGTGCAGTCTCCTGGCCTCTGCAGCCAGCACAGCTCTCCTTGACTCCATGATCACCAGAGCTATAAACTCACCAGGGGGGACCAGCAGGAATTGGGGGAGGCTCTCTTCCCCTGGGCACCACCCAGGGTTACTAGGAATAACAGCCAGAAATTGTTAGAGAGAAGGTTCAGGCTGGACATCAGGAGACATTAGTTTACAGTTAGGGCTGCCAGGCTCAGGAACGGGCTCCCAAGTGAGGTGGTGCTCTCTCCTACCTTGGGGGTCTTCAAGAGGAGGCTGGACAGATATTTGGCTGGGTTGATATGATCCTGGCACCTGTTCCTGCCCAGGGCAGGGGGTCAGACCTAATGATCTTTTTAGGTCCCTTCTAACCCTAAGCACTGTGATACTATGCACACCAGGACCAGCCCCCATCCCCCCTGCCAGCCTGCAGGCTGGCACCCAGGGGAGCCTAGAGCTCCCCTTGGCTGCTGGGGGGGTGGAGGGGGTGGACGGGAGGGAAGCAAAGCAAGGAAGAAGGGCAGAAGCAGTCCTGGACCAGGCTGCTCCCATTGGGAGCAAATGTGTAGATGTGTTCCTGGCTACATCTTACTGTGACTTATTTTACGAAGCAGTTATCTTACTTCTCATTAATTGCACATGTAGATGCATCCTCTCTGTCTCTTAAATTTAATGAGGAGGGGGAGGACAAAGGACATGAGAAAGTAATCTATTTCTTATTCTATGAAAATACCTTTGTGGCGTCATCAAGAAATGGATCAAACAAATGAAATAATACATAGAGAAAGCTCATCATACAGGAACTGATAAAGTGCTTCACCAAAAAAAATGGCTTTGTCTTGCTAATTTATAAGTATATAGCTATAAACTGAGAGTGGAGGAGACTTTTCCAATTTGTATTCACATTTTAACACTACAGGGTTGATTTACAAAGACCAGTGAGTTAGATGCCAAACTGCCATCTACTTTTCATAGGATGTAGGTGCCTCACCTTCTTAGAGGTTTTATTAAATTCCATTTGTGGCCTATCTGCACCTTTGTGCATCTGACCCTTCAACCCATTAAAGAGCCTCCCTAAACTCAGAATGTAAAAAAACAACATATGACTTTACTTCTGGTCTCCTGTGCCGTTCTTAACGCAGTGGGATGATGGAAATGCTTATATATATTCACAATATCCTGGCTTGTGGATTGCAAGTGAATAGGTTTCCAAACCTTTATTCTTTTCATGAAAATTTCTCTTTGCTGAAGTTTCACGTTAGATTTGCAGCTTGAAGAGGACAACATGTTTTTTTTTTCTGCTGCGCTCCACTCCTGCTCTGAAACTGCAGAAGAGTTTCTTTCAATCCCAGCTGTACAGTAACCAGCTGCAACCATCAATGCTTTACAGGTCCATATGTTGTAGACTTCTGTAATGGCACAGTCTTCTTAATATTTCCAGGATCGTTAGGGACAGAATATCAAATCTCCTTTGGCTTAGATGAAGCGTTTTATTAGCAGCACAATGTTATACAGTAGTCTCTGTTTTTTTTACAGTTCTAGTGTGAAGGTGCTGAGTTAATAGAGTCTTTGCTTTAAGGTATCTGAAACAAAGACCAACAGAAATTATTTCAGAGCACACAGAGCTATGCATACAATTTTAATTTTAACAATATTGATATTATATTTGTGTAGGTCGAAATTTCATACCAGAAAAAGTTTCCAATTGAAAGTGGCAATATTTTTCCTAAGAAGATCTGATTGATTTTTTTTTTTAATTTCCAGACCCTTTCAATCCAAAACAATTTCCTGGTGACAGAACCCCAGTTGATGTAAATTGACTGACTTCTATTGACCTCACGTCTCCTACATATTTAATAATTCAGCTACATTTCTAAAGGAGCTACCCAAGTACATCCTCAGTTGGCATCAGGAAAGTTGATGTCCATTAGCAGAAGTGGAGCTTTAAGCATTTTATCTCCATCTTGAATAGGTACTTACATGATTACTGTAGTATCTACATGCCTCACAAGTTTTTCAAGTATATAGTCCCATTAGGGAAGTAGTACTATCCAAATTTTGCAGATGGCTATGAGAGACCTAAAGAGGCTAAGTAACTTGTTCAACAATGACAGGAACTCTGTGATGGGACATAAAATTTAACCTGAGTCTCCTGAATCCAAGGCTAATATCTGAACCACCTTTCCTAATTCTTCTAAATCACTGAGAGATGATACAGACGTATGAGGGGAGTCTGCTTTTGAATTTTTCACAGCAGCAATAGCCCAGCAGGGATCCTGGCTGTAGAGAGGCTCTACCCAGTACCACTTCCCAGAGACATTCTGACTGAATTAGCAAGAACTTCCAGAGAACAGAGGCTGTGTCCTCCAGAGTGTGTGCCATAATGCCATCAAAAGAGTGCAGTAATAGCTACAGCACCACACTCTAGTTACACCATACTCCATGAAGGTAGGTAGATTGGGGAACGTACTAACGACAATGAATGTAATATTTTTTTTGAAAGTAGTAAATTAAGCAAGCTCACTTATTTCTCTCCTACTTACTTTGACATAGTCTGTTGAATCTCCAGTTCTTCCTCTTCATTTAGTCTGCACAGAATTGATTCCAAAAAGGATATATTAAACTTAATGTACTGAGCAACCTGTTGGGAGAATGTAGGAAAGGCACATTAGTGAAGTGCAAGAAATGGGGAGAGTATAAGGAGATATGCAGAATTATACTGTACGTACATCACTGCTGACTTCTTCTGCATCCCGGTCCATGAGAAAAAATTGGGCAATTTTTTCTGAAGGTCCCTGCAAGATTCTCTCCAACAGTGGAAAGTCTGTGTTCTTGAGCTGTTTCTTTTCTGGGAATTAAAATATACTAATTAACTCTCATAGTCATTTTGTGGCATAATATACAGCAAGAGTACAAGTGCCTAAGACTAAGAGCATCTCCTTGTCTTAGTTTTTTCAGCCTAAGGCCATGTACAGCCATTGACTGACAAATTGCCATAAACATAAACAGAAGTCCCACATACAAATGTATTGTATAGGAGTAGATGGCCCTAAGGAATTAAGGCCAACATTTCTGAACCAGGTACCAAAAATGAGGTTCCTAAGCAGAAGCATAACTGGGAGAAGGGGGAGGTGTGTGCAACTGAGACAGCAGCCCTAGGAGCTGCTTTGTGGGGGAGTTGGAGGTGGGTGAGCCACAGAAAGAGCCGCCACTGCAGTTGGTGCCTTCACCTTCTCCTCCTTGTGTTCAGTCACATGTTCAAATCTGGGTCCAGAAACAGTCACACACTTTTGAGGAAGGCCAGCAGCTGTTCTGTTGTCTGAAAATTTCCTCCGCATTTGCAAGTAGTGTTTGCATTGCTAAAATATCTCTGCAGTTCTACCAATCCCTGTTCTAAGGTGGTTTGAGTTTTTCCGTATTGGCCAATAAAGCTCTATACCTGCTGAGAGATATTGGACAGCTTTGATATTCATCCTAACTCCCTCCTGGGTTACCTCTAGTCATGACTGACACATTTTTATTTGCATGGCTGTCAGTGCCTGAGTTTTAGAGATGCCACTTTTCAATGATTTTCATCAACTGGGAGCCCAGTGTGGTCAGGTAGTAGGCACGTTTTGTCTTTGATCTGTCAGATACATTCTATTTTGCTTGCTACTGCTCTCCTGATATCTGGTGAGGCAATTCCAGCAAGTAAATGGAGACTATTGATATTTATTTAAGGCATCCAGTAATGCGCCTACAACTTTTGTTCAGCACAGTGTCTAGCTTTTTTGCATGTACTGATCTTTTCTAAATTCGGCATGTGTACTCAGCTGCTGAGTAACAATGTGCAAGCACAGTAGTTTATAATAGTGTTAGGTTAGCCCCCATTTGGATTTGATGAGCTTCTTTAATATGTTGTTTGGGGAACTTTGTCTTTTCTACATGTGCATTATAAAAAAAGTGTGCACTCTAGTGTCACCCCCCAAAAATAGTATTCAGGCAGAGGATAAGGGTTATTCCAGTCCAGGTTAGGTTGAGTTGCTTACTAGTTTTTTAGTTCTGAAGGTGGAAGAGACTAGGAGTAGTGTTGCAGGTTACCTTTAAACCGTTCTAAAGGCACGTAAAACAGGAGTGTCCATGCATTAAAGGGTGTTAAACTGTACCAGATCTCCCCTAAGTATCTTAAAGTTATGCCACTTTGGGTGAGGGTTATCTTTCAGCTGTTCTACCTAGCTTGAGTTAGGGTATTGTTAGTCTGCTCCATGGAGATAAAGGGTACAGAGAGAAGTGTAGCTCCTCGCTGTAACTCAGCAAGGTTTGTAGGGGCTGAAAAACTCCCAGCCTGAAGTCCCTCCACTCCTTTTCTCCCCTCCCATTCTGAAAACAGTGACAGGCTTGGAGGCAACTCACACAAAGTTGCTGAAGACACTCTGTTTTGAAACATCTTCATCTGAAACATTTGAAACATCTTTGGATTATCACCAGATGAGCTGTTTTTGAAGGTGTCTGAAGCCATGCACACCTGTTTGGTCACAGCTATAGGCTACTTTCTGTGGCCAGATCAGGAAAAAAAAGTCATTTTTTCTGAACCCAAAGTGATCAATTTGCAGTCATCCAGCATCCTAGGATGCATGGCTGCCAGAAACTCTACCCCCTGACAAATTTTCCAACCTTCTAAGCTGAGGGGATGGTGCTGGCCCCAACCCAACACCCCCACCTACCCACAGTAGGTATGTTCCTCAGACCACAATGCACCATGCTGCTGACTCCAAGAACCTCAGGAGACTGATCTGGGCTCTTGGGCCAGGGGCCAGGTACATGGCCCTCCCCTCAGAGGACTAAGCCTCTGCCCAATATCTGGGGGGCTCTCCCCTAGTCAGGAGAGTTTGGGGGTGGTGGGATGGCCTCCAACCCCAGGCTCCCAAGTTCTTGTGGGGAAAGGAGGGAAAAGACTGCCGAGTGTAAGGAATAGTGACAGCATGGAGCCTGGGGAGAAATGCTTCCCCAGGCTTCATGCTATTGCCACACTTAATCCCCATAGTTTTGCCCTTGCTCGCCAAACCCTTTACTAGTAAATCACAGTTGTGCAGGTCAGGGATGGCACTAAATATTTACCTATGACTGTACTGAAGCTGTTCTAGCTTTAACACCATCTACCATTCCACAGACTTAGAATGGTTTGAAGGTAACCTGTGTTTTATTTGGATTGGTATGTAGTTGATTTCTTATGTAAAATCTGACAACCCATTGAGCATTGAGGCCAATGTGACCTCAGCCTGGGTGAAATTCTTAGCTTCGGTGGTAGTACACAAGTCATTTGCCTAAATAAGATTTCTTATGCCTGGGTGAATTGGTGGATCATTGGTGTAGATATGAAAGAGTATAGGTGCAACCATGTCTCCTTCAGGTAAGCCATTCCTCTATTTTTGCCATCGACTCCACTTCTTGCATAATTCAATGTGGAATCATCAAATTTCTAGCAAGGCTGTGTTATTCATAGTGCTTGGTAACCTTTCACCGTATTTTTGCAAGGAGCCTCCAGTGTTTTACAGAGTCAAAAACTGCTGAAGGGTCTATGAATGTGGCACCGGTGACAATTTCTTTTTCAAAGCCATCTCTAGTGTGCTGACCAGTGCATGGGCAGAACCCAGTTTGCTTGAGGAGTAGGTATTCTTCAGCAACTGTGACAAATGGTTTTAAATGTTATAGAGTTTGAAAAGATGACATAGTAAGGATATAGGTTTGAAGTGCTTTGGATCTGAGGGATCTTTCCCCATTTTGATGAGGGCGATAATACATAATTGTTGCTATATCTTGGGCATTTTGTATATGATTATATACATATTGTACAGCTGGAGTAACAAGGCCCTTGCTGTTGGTCCAAAGTGTTTTATTTGTTCTGTGCAAGTATCATCAAGACGAGAAGCTTTGCTGTCTTTAAGTGTGTTTATTGCAGTTGGCACCTGGCAATGCCACCAGCACTACACAAGTGGCCCCATGTACTGGCTGTTCCCAGGGCATGGAGGTGCTCTGTTATACCTCTGCTTCTAAGTTTATATTCAGGAATCTATATAGAAACTGGTATACACAGAAACATACATTTCAGTTTGAGTAAAATAACAAGGTGTTAGACCCGAATTTCATGCCCACTAGTTTGAAACTGTCAGCCTTCATTTCCCTTGTATAATTTTGAAAATAATGTTTGACCATTAATAGTTTGACCTAAGAAGAGGTCATTAGCCATGTTAGTCTGAAGTTATTTTAACATGTAAATCACGTCCTCTTTTGTCCACCTTACTCCTAATATTTGTAAATGTTACTTTTACCTTGTTAAAGTGTATTATTATTCTTTATTAGTGAGATAAAGAAAGCAGGGGAAGCTACAGATGTATTTGCTGAATATTCCATTTAAGGTCAAGTAATATGAATTGGGTATATGAAAATACGGGTTAACACCTTTAAAATACAAGCAAAATCTCACAAGAATAAAGCTGTATACTTGGTACTTAGGAAACTACCATTTCAAAGGGAATTTTGTCAATTGTTGCTTCACATTAGTATCTTTTCAGAGCAGTATACTACTAGTTTCTAAAAGAGCCACTCTTAAATGATGCCATGTACCCTACAGAATTAAATGGAATTAGTGGGCACTTCTAGAGACAGTACTACACCATAGTGTTGACAGGCACTAGCTATGATGACAATGATACTGCACAGTAGTAATGAGATACTGCACAGTAGCTCATTGCTACTATGCATTAGCATAAAAAAACCCATGTGGGGATGGTACTGCACAGTCGCACCAGTTGCTGCGCAGCCATTTAGTACTTGGTTAAGCAAGTACTAAATGACTATGCAGTAACAACTGTGCAGTCTGCCACTTGTGTCGACGTGGCCGCAGAGAATGTGAATTAGGACAGATTTTTTTCCCAGAGTTTGGTCCTCAAGTACTCTTTCCCACCCCCACTTTTTCTGATGTAACACACAGCATTCTCCAGTGAGAAATATGCACTGAATAAATGTGGGTAATTCCCCTTTTTCACAATTATATTGTTCCTTTGTAACTGGGAATCAAGAATGGTGTGGAATTGATCTAACCCATAGCTGGGGAGCCAGGATATGCTAGTGGCTTGTCCCCATCATGTAGGAGGTAAGACTCCAAAACCCATTCAGCATACAAACAGAGGTGGAGCAATGGTGAATCAAACTGGCTGGTATGCTTACCTCCTGAGGCATGGATAATGTATAAGGCAAATTCATGTGGACTGTTTTCAATCTGTCAAAAACAAAAATCTTCAGCACACTGAATAACACATTTTTTATACTGTATTTGTCCTCAGGATGACAACATCAGCAAATACTAGGTATGCATCTCAAACTTGTAAATTTATATCACAATTTGATATTTGGGATCCCTGTACTAACAACAGAAATATAGGAGGGGAGACACTTCTGAAGTCTTTTTGATATGGCATCATCTTCCTCTCCCTGCTTCCAGCTACCGAGTAACTAGTAAAGTTGGTTATTTATAATATTCCAGAACTGTTTTTTGCCATTTTCAGTTTAACACTCAAATTTAACAAATGCCCTGCTATTGGTGTTAGTGATGATAATTATTTATAAAATGTAGAAGCACTCTGAAACAGAAGTTCAAAAGCATCATCTCCAAAGCCAGGGTTATTATAAGCACCAGCAAAAGGAAGGATTATTATAGCCACCTTAGAGTACACTACCATTGTAGATTATGATTCTATAAAATATTCCAAGGCTCCTTGCACACAAATACCGTGTTTATTCATGAGTTTGGCACATTAATTTTCAGTGAGGAAGATCCTAAGTCCTGCCCCTAGATACAGAGCAAAATTCCTTTAGTTGTAAGCAAATCAGAGGCTTGAAATTGATGTAGCCAAATGAAGCAGATCAGCTGTGATATAATGGGCGTGTCTACATGAGATATTTACTGAGAAGTTGCCTAATTAACTCCACAGTAAATGTCTCGGCATCTACACGCCACAGGAAACTAATAAACTCTGCAGCCAGGTTGTACTTGTAAATACAAGTACTATCCTGCTGTGGAGTGTTTTCATGTACAGCAAAGCATATGCAGATGTTGACCTGGCTGGCTAGGGCATGAGGATGCTTCAGTACGGGGGCTGCTTGCTGCCATAAATTCTGGTGCACACTGCTGGAGTTTATTAATTCACTTTACTTGCACATGTCCACATGCCTGATGCATTAGAACACAGCTGATCTGCTTCACTGGGTGAAAGATACTTTGCCCCTTGTCCTGCCCTTGTCCTTTGCTTTCCCTGCTCAGCCAGACGGGTGCCCTGCATCTAGGTGGGTGGGGAAAGTGCTCAGTCAGACATGTGGGTCTGGCTGATTAGGAAAGCACTTTTCCCCACTCGGCCAGATCCTGGGTATGGTTCTGGATGAGTGGGGAAAGAACCACAGAGGTAACACATGTAATAAAGCATCAACATCTTTTACCACCTTTTGTTGTGCCACTGATTTTTCCTTTCATGTAATGCAACAAAGCATATTAACATCTATTTGCTCAATATCTGTGCCACCATAAAAAATGTTGTGGTGGCACAAATGAAATGTCAAGCTGTTTCCACCCATAGTTTCAAGGGCCTCTCACTAGACGGACAAATGTTCATATGCATTAAGCAAGTTATTAGCTCCCTCTTCTGGGCAAAACTGATTATATGGTATATATTTTTACTGAGAATATGGTTATAATAAAGTCATTTTCTAGTTCCTCCTTTACTAGAAATTAGAGCAAAGAGTGTATCAGATACCTGTCCTTGTAATTTACCCTTATCCTTTAAAGAAAAGCGCAGATTGTCCTGCTGGTATACTTTCTATTTAGGGCAACATTCTCTGGGATATTTTGTTTTTGCCTATAGTAGGCAACAGACAGCAATCATATATTCTGGTTATCTGTTCTAGAAGGCAGCTCTTGTACTGCTTGTATGCAGACACCTCTCCCACTCAAAAGCACAGAAAATTACCTTAAATTTATGACGCAGTTGTTCTATCACCTCCCCTGTTTTCATGTTGCTGTTTATTCTTATTTTAGTTTCTGATCCAAAAGCTGGAATGAAAACTGATGTCTAAAAAGACAAGATGAGCAACAAAATGTGGTGTTAATATCAGTTCCAGGGGAAAATTATGGGTGTGAAATTAAGCTCATCAATATGCTATATCATGCAATATGTGTTTTCTTCTATTCTTAGAATGGTCTGCTGCTCTAAATTTACTCCTGCATGCTTTACAAACACCATAAATGGTACCCTTTCCCTAAGTATGACATGCTTATGTAAACTGACTTAGCCATTTTTTCTGGATTCTTATAAGGAAGAGAGAATATAAAATAATTCATTAGGACACTATGACAATATTATAAGCTACTACAATGACGTGTATGTCAGCATTTCTACTACAAACCCTATGCCATAGGTTTCATTTCTTAGCTATAAATATAAGCCAGATTCTGATCTCAGTTACACTAGTTTCAGTCTGGAGAAATGTGACTGTTTTAACACCAGCTTATATGAAATGTTAACACGTTATATTTACACCAGCTCATACGAGAGCTGCATTTGGTCCAGTCATTTTGCACTGAAGGTACCATCATGTTCACACCTCATAGTTGTAGAAATGTCCATTAATGCAGAACCTGTGACTTTCCAAATCTTCTCTTGCTATTGTGATTTGCTTTGTCTTCTTCCTCACTAGTGCAGCATCACTCATGGTTCTTGGCAGGGAAGGGGAGTCAAATTCCTGTTTCCTCATTGGCTTTAGAGTGCTGTTTTCATAAGATGAGTAACCTGGGAAAATAAAATCAAACATCAGCTCAGTGCACATTATGTGGCTACCCATTCTCCTGTATTAACAACCCATTGCATTCTCTCTGCCATCATTGTGGGGATCATTTTCTTGGTGAAAGTATTGCAGGATAAATTTATAATAATTATTTTTGATCATTTGCATTTCATTAGCACCTTAAAATATAAGCTGGAACAAAAGAAAAATGGATCTTCCTATACAGAGGGCGCGTCTACACGACCCACTTAACCGTGCAGTAGTGTAGTTTACTGTGTAGTAAGCATGCGTGTCTACATGTGCACGTGTTTACTGCTCAGTAAAAATCCCTAATGGTGAGTAAATTCGATACCTGCAAAAGCAGGTATCAAATTTTCTCACCATTAGTCACTGAGCAGTAACATACATGTAGACATGACCCTGAAGCGAATTTGCTCCTGGTCAGCCCTGCCACTAGGGGGCCAGCCTGAGACCAGCACCAGGGCTCTGGGTTGGGAGCCTCTCCTGCCCCAGGGCTGGGCTCTATGACAGCCCCTTAAAAGCCTGCAGGCATTTTGAACACTGGGGCACACCAGTAGGCAGTCTGAGGCCACTCAAAATCCCTGTGTCCCCCAGCTTCCCCAGCCTGCCTGCATCCTGGCAGCACTGTCTGGCACCACACTGCCATGTGCTTGCCAGGCCCACACCGTCCAGGCCAGCAGGCTGCAGCAGGGTAATGCAGGATCCTCCAACCTCTTGCTAGGCCTGTCAGCACCCAGGCCCAGCTGCAGGCAGTTTCTGGCTGCCAAGACCAGCTCCAGCTGCCCACAGCCCACCTCCACCATCCTGCCTGGAGCCAACAGGTGCTGTGGGGCATTGCTTTGCCACACTGCCATCGGTCCCATGCTATGCCCCTGCAATGGGCACTGCAGGCTGCTGCTCAGGCCCAGCAGTACAGGGACAGTTGTACAGAAGTCCAGAGAGCCAGTGCAGGACCTCTGATGGAGCTGTCCTTGCCGATGTCCATGCCTGTGCCTGCCACCCAGGGCACCATCTGTTTGGTGGAGGACACTGTTGACTTCATGGCACTGTGGGACAAGGCAGAGGTGCAGCACCATTTTGAGCCAGGTGGGCACTCCAACGCCTACATCTATGAGGGGCTGTCAGGTCAGATGCAGCTCAGACACAACCGGTCAGCACAGCAGTGTTGCATAAAGGTCAAAGCCTTGAGGGCACAGTGAGTTATGATCACTGACCACAATCTTCAGTCAGGGAGTGCCCACAAGTCCATGCCTTTTATGTGGCAACTGGTGGACATCCTTGCACCCCAGGACCCAGGCCACAACTATGTTGTGTACAGTAGCATGGGCAGCCTGTGCAAGCCCCCACTCTGGCCTGGCACCCATGGTGATGTGTTGACAGGGAAGGGTCCCTCCAGCTGCTCATCCTGCAGAGTTCTCCAGCTGTACTCTCCACCAGCAGCTTGGGGAGCCTGGCCCAGTGCCTGCTGCAACAGCTCCACAGCCCCAGCCCCAGCCCCAGCCATGAGGCGTGGCTGACCATGTCACTGCTGGCTACCCCCAGTGCCAGCTCCTTGCTGGGGGGGAAAGGAAGGGGGTGGCTGAGTGCCTGAAGGCTGTGCCCTGCCATCTGAGGACACCATCCAGAGCTGCATGTCATCGCCGAGAGCCAAGACCTCATGGAGCCACCAACCATGCCAGCCTCAGCCACGAGTTAAGCCCTGCATTGTGGGGAAGGCCCTCCTCACTCCAGCCCCTGGAACTGCCCCCCTCTCTGCCTGGTCTACCTACACTCCTCTGGGCCCAGGTTCCCCCCCACAGCATGCAGAGAGGCAGGAGACGGTGCTAAACTTCACTGAGTAGCCCATGCCCCCACAGCTAGGTGGGCAGGGGTCTCTTACATGTTGAGGAGTACATTGCTGCCAGTGGCAATGTCCTCCTCAGCAGCAGGGGGCAAGGACATGTAGTGAAGCCACAGGTAGCCTTCCAGGTGGCAGTGGAGGTTGCGTGGCAGCTTGGGCTTGCCCTCTGCACTATCAAACCTCAGTGTCCCATGCCAGGTATACAGATTTGCCTGTGGCACCATGGCGATCAGTAGCAGTAGGGCATAATGGGTCAGGTACCCTTTGGTCCGCTCAAACAGCTCCTTTTGCAGCACCTGGGGCAAGTGCAGCAGGGGCATGCTTGGGGAACAGCAGCACCACAGGAGGGAGGTCTGGCCCCTGGGTACCTCCCTGGAGAAGACACCTGTGGGGAGGGTGGGGGCACAGGTAGCCCCTCATCTCAGTTATCTGGGAGCCCTGCACCCCCTGACCCCAGGTACCATGGCCTGGGCAGCAGTGCAGCCAAGTGACTGGCTTGCAGGGGAGTGGGGGGCAGCGGGATCTGGAGCCACAGCAGCAGGTGCTGCCAGAAGCCTGGCTTCACTCTAGCTTCATGCAGGCACAGAGCTGGAGCTGCCTGCAGTGGGGCCAGGTTTGGATGCAAGCCCTCCTGGCCCAGGACACTGGCTGCTGGAGGGAGAGCCACCCATGATGGGTGACCACTGGCCACACTCACCCCGGGTGAGCCCACCACCCACCACACTTGCTATGGCCTGTACACCACTGGGGGAATGGCTGAGGCTGGAGTGCTGGGTGTCTGTCCCTGGGTTCTGCCTCCTAGGTACCACCACCCTACAGGCCCCCACCTCAGGTTGGTACACAAAGCACTTTGGAAACAGTTTTCACAGGGAAGAAGGTATTTTATTGCTCGTGGGTTGGTGGTGGAGGGGTTCTGTTGCTGTCAGGGGGAAGAAGGGGGTTCTGTTTGTTGCTGGGGTCTGTTTGATGTGAAGGGAATAAAAACATTTTCTTCTGACATGTCTGCAGTGAGTGTGGGGCTGGGGGTGGGCAGGGGTGGGCAGTCCATGAATGGCAGTCCAGGCAGGCTAGAGCAGAGAGTGCAGGAGGAGGTGGTCAGCTAGCACCTCCTGCACCTGGTGCCCTGGCCCTTGCTGGAGGGTGTGTCTCTCTCCACCAGGGCATGGGTCTGGCCTTGGCTCCAATTAAAGAGGGCTTGGAGGGGGTCCAGATGGCTGGTGTAGGGCTGCATAACCCAGGGCATGAGGAGGTAGGTGGGGTCCACAATGAGGAGAAGTGGGACCAAACATGGCGCCCAGCTGCAGGTCTGGTACCTGCAGCATGGAGCAGCCAGAGCTGGCAAGGCTGCACCAGGGTTGGCAGGATGGAGTTTCTGAAGACGTGGGCATTGTGGGCTCTGCCTACCCAGCCAGCACTCACATGCGGGAAGGCCCAACAGTAGTCTTATGATGGACTGCAGCACCACAGAGTGAAAGCCCCTCCAGCTATAGAAGAGCTGGTCTCCATGGGGTGGACAGGTGATGGGGATGTGGGTCCCATCCAAGGTCTCAATGCACTGAGGGAATCCCATAGCACAGAACCTCACAACCACTGCCAGGGGGTCATGCATGTGGAGCACAGTGTGCCCCAACACATCTTGGAGAGCACCGCACACCTCCAAGATGGCCTCCCTGGCAATGGCCTTGCCCACGCCAAACAGGTGGCTGATGAACTGCAGGCTGGTGGGTGTGGCAAACTTCAGTAGGGTGAGGGCCAGCTGGGTCTCTGCAGGGAGAGGCGGCTATATGCCAGTGTCCTGGTACTCCAGGTGTAGCCAGAGGAGGTCTAGGAAGGTGGTCTGGGTCATCCTGAATGCCTCCAGTCACTGCTCATCATCCCAGGTGTGCTGGGTGACGTGAAGCCACCAGTCCTGGCTGGCCTGGTAGGCCCAGAGGAGGAGGGACTGGAGGCCAGGAGGGTGACAGTGGCCTCAGTGGTGGCATCCTGAAGCCCACTGTCAGCATCCCTGTCAGTGATCCAGCCAGATGGACAGGGTCCAGGTAGCAGCTGCACAGCAGTGGTGGCCCTAGGACAGTGTGCAGCAGCCTAGCAGGTGGTTGCTGCATATGGGGGATCTGGGAGGGGCCAGATGGCCATGGGCCAGGCAGCAGTCAGTGTGGTAGGCCAGCAGAGCCTGTGAAGTGGTCATCAGGAGCCTGTGGCACTGGTCATCACTGCTGGGGCAGGGGATAGAGGAGCCATGATGTGTGGAGGCACAAGCAGCAAGGAGAGCACCGCCAAGTGCTGTACCTGCACTGTGCATGCTGCTCCTGGTCAAGGAAGGGGCTGGCTAGGAAGCAGCAAGTGGGGCTGCCTTTTCAAGAAGGCTGCCAACTGCTAGCATCTGTAACTGGAGCCTGGAGGTCCCCCTGGTGGTGGCAGGGGCCCATGCCAGGCCTCCAGGAAGTGGGAGCAGCTTGCTGCCATTGGCAGCGAATTTGCTCCTGCTTCCTTGCATGAGTAGACACTTACCTGGGACCCTTTACTTGCAAGTAATTTACTCATGAGTAAACTGGTTCCTCATTACATGCTCGTGTAGACATGCCCAGGGGACTAAATTTTTCCACTGATGATGTCTGTACAGACTCAAACTTTTTTATGAACATATAAAGATATAGGCACCAACCTTTCTCATGGTTTATCTCCTGTTCAGAAGTATTTAGTGTCTCTTCGCCAATGTGATACAGATTATCAAACTCTCCCCAGCGTGTCATCCCCCTGAAACAGAGATTGAGCATGCATTTCTGGTTAAATATTCCTTTCTTATTGGGGGTGAATTGAATTTATCCCCCAGTCAGACATCTTGTAAAACTTGTGAGATCTTGTTCAGAACTGCATATATCACGTCAGATCTGTCACTGTGTTGTAAAAAGTACCTTATATACCCAAATTCAAGATGACTTTAAAATTAAGACATCTCCCAATCATTAAATTCTACACATGGAAAATGATAAATTTGATATAATTTTCCATGTATAGAATCTTACTAGTGGAAGGTTATCTTAAATTTGTGCCCCACAACTACCGTGGTGGGGAAACCAATGGGGAGGAGGAGGAGGGGCCAGACCTAAACCCTTTACTCTCCTGTCTGTTGTCACCCCATGTCTGTGCCTGTCCCCCCTGTTGCCTGCTTTCTGCCATACATACATTTCCCCCTGCCATATGCCCCCCTGCCATATGCCCCTCTGTGCCTGCCTCCTTCTGCCTGCTCCCTGCCCCTTCTCTCTTGTGCCCGTGACTCCTGCTGCAGCTTGAGTCCCACTGTTTCTCCCTGCAGTCTTCCTCCCACACTTTGCTCCCCTGCCTGTAACTACCCCTCCACTTCCTGCCTCCCCACAGATCCCTTCTCTCTCTTAACCATCTACTCCATCTCCAATCCCTCTATCCTGACCTGACAAGGCCAGAAAATGCTGTGGTTTCTCCCTGGCCAGGTTGGAGTGGGGAGTGGCAGACATGTGGAGGAAGGGGTGGGGGAGCAGGGGTCACACTGTAAGGGCAGACTCCAACCAAATTCAAGACAAGGATTTTTTTTTTGCATGCTGATTGGGAGTAAATGCAGTAATTTTGGAGCTCAGAACTGAACTCAGATCTCTTAAACTCCAGATTAGTGTTTTAACTACAAGCTCAAGCTTCCTATCTACAAATGCCTCCTGAGTTCATTAGAATAAACTTTCTAATAAACAGTCTTTGACCAAGTACAATGCCAATCAAATACTAAAAGAAATAATTTGTGTGGAAATGTCCTCAGATAATAGGAAACTTGATGAATCATAATGGAATATTTTAGGAAGACTATTCACTGCCTTAATACTTTTCTACAGGTAGGATATTAAAAGGGTATCTGCTGGGTCATTTAGGATCAAACTGCTTTATATATCTATGAACATGCTAGCAATAAAGGGCAGGTTACATGATTTTTATCATGACAAACATTTACTTTATGATTTGAATGTGACACTCGTGGAAAAATTTTGAAACGGTAATTGACAAAGCCGTTTAACTTCCCATTCTGAATCAACTTGCCCACTTTCCTTCTCCAGGCTGTTAATTGCCACAACAAAGGTCCTTTCAGTGGTAGGAGAAGATGAGTAGCTTTAGCTTATCTTAGCAATCTACTTCCAGAGGAAGCAAAATAGTTGCTACTTCTGGAACAACACTGATATGATAGTCCTTACCATAACTGGAGAATGCCTTGGGAACTCACCGAGACCAAACTTCGTGAGTTTCCTTGATGCTGTCATGAGGAGTTCATATGGACCTTTTGTGACTACACTGATTTTTGCAACACTTTTACATTGCTATTTAAAGGCTAGACTCATTACAAAGCAATATCTTCTGTCTGCATTTCAAAAACTATTGCAAAGCCAAACAAGCACCAAGTGAAACTTTGCATAAACTTCCACCATGCAAAACACAAGCCAAACCCTTATGGAATCCTGTTTGCAAATATCATCGTTGTTTTATCAACACAGGTGGCGTGCCTGGAAATGTCAGCCTGTTTGCTATTTACGGAAGTTACTGATTTACCTTTTGTTAGGAAATAAACCCTCACGGTCTGGTGACTTCATAGTTACAAAAGATGGCATCTGCTTCTCATCTTGAATTTTCAACCGGATGGGATGTCGTACTCCCCAAAAGATAGACAGGATTCCTTCAACAGTGGGCTTGCTGCCTTCTGGCTGAACAAAATCACAAATGCTATGTTATTACAGGTTTACAGAATGAAGGTCCGCAGGAAGATGCTGGGAAACAGTGGTGACTGAAAGCAACACCCTACCTGCTGTAGTCAAGTGACTAGGCATAGTGAAACCAATGGGGCCAGTATGCTTCAGGAACCAAAAGAAAAAAAGGGAACTGACAAACATTTTGGAAAAATCAGTCCCTTAGCATTTTTAAAGTCCTTCATCCCTCTGCAAAAGTTCTTAAGTGTGACTTCTTTATAAGAGGCTTTAGACTTCTTTATAAGATGGTCCCTTATGGTAGACTTGCTGGGTAAGAAAGGGAGCTCTCTCAATTTGGGGTGCTAGCCAGACAGACCATACAGCTTCCCATAGATCTCAGACTGAGGAATACAACTATGCTGTAATATCATCAAAGAGATCTGCTGAAGTCCTGCCTCAGATTTAGCAACAGGGGGCAGGAGGACTGGGAGATTCAGGCTTCTGATTCAATACCACAGCCCCTTTCATGCCTCATTGCATGTATGAATCTTCCCCAAATCAAGAAGCATGAGACTGAGAATTGAGCTTCAATGCTTACTTTCTTATTTGTAAAGACTCATATTATGATTGCTGAAGCACCCCTCACCTCATGCCACAAATGCACTTCTGGACTCTGGAACCTCACATTTTCTAGCTCACCTGCAGTATGCACCAAACCCCCAAGAGTTCCCTTGCTCTAATTATATTGTTAATTTTTTTAAGGTGAGGCTTGTTTTTGTTTACACCTTACCTGATTATATGAAAGCTGCAGATTCTCTTGATCAGTATAAAAGGAGTTGTATGTCTTCAGTAAAGAATGAAGTTGGTCTCTGAATGAAATGACCAGATTGAGGAGAATATTACAAAAAGGTTCTGTATTCATCACTGTAAAATCCAGATACCAAGGTCAAAATATTCAAACAAAGATGCCCAAAGTTGAGCACCTAAATATAGATTTAGGTATCTAAATGAGCAGTCAGTTTTACAGTACTCAACCTAAAAAGTTGGCCCAAATATGAATACGTACAGAATTAGAAGAATTCTTCCACAGACTTTGACTGAAAGAATACTTCCACAACCCAGACACAGCCACCTCCATTATGCAGTTAGTCCAATAAAAGATATCACCCTAAGAAATCCTGCCTGGTCCAGCTACAATAATTTAATGGGAAAGTGCATGTTGTAGTTATAATTTAGAATAAATAAATATACTCTACAATATCAACCTTTACAGTAACAGGAGTAATGGACAAGTAATTCTAAGACCTCCTCTCCTTGTTGCTTGCTTGCAGAGGAAGATCCAGTGGGGTGCACTGCCATAGAGGCACGTACCTTTTAGCTGATGACACTGTGGGCACAGCAGCCAGGGACTTTTTTAAAGTCCCCAAGCTGGGGAAGAATTCCCCCCTCTCTTCTCCTCTATGCTCAGCAGCACCTTACTTTCCCTCTCCTTCCCTTTCTCCTCCACCCACCACTGCCGTTACCTCTGGCTGCCCCGGGAGCAGGGCTGGGAGAACCCTGTAGAGCCACTCCTGCCTGATCCAACCATGCTCCACAGGGAATTGGTTTCAGCTCGGGAGAGTGGCAGTGAAAGGCAGGTTCCTACTCTTGTGTCTGGTCCTCTCAGGTTTTCCCTGAGAGCCCAGAAGCAACTGCAAAGGAAGAGAACCTACCTGCTCCTGCCCTCAATGCTGCTGCTATCTCTTGTTGAGCCTGTTTCCACATACAGCAGCTCCCCAGGTCAGCTGGGAACACTATGACAAGTGGAAGTGGTGGGTGGGGGAATGGGAGAGGAGAGGACATGCTGCTATGCATGGAGAGGAAGGAAAAGGAGAGGAAATATACCTGATTGAGGGACTTTAAAAAAAAGACCCTGGTTGTTGCTCCTCTGTTGTAATCTACCCACCCTGGTGTGTGCAGGGGAGGCTGGGAGCAGAAGGTACAGCTAATGCTGGAGTGCCAGTGGCTGCACCTGCACTCTCCTTTACAAAATCCTGGATCTGCCCCTGCTTGCTTGGTAATTTGATTGCATTAAAATTGTGTGCTTGCTAGCTCATGAACAAAGAAGCCACTGTGAAGACTATAGCCTAGAGCATGGAATAGGTTCTATTTAAAAGACTGTTCCTAAACCCATATACGTAATAGCTTCTGCTGTCATTTCAGGAAAACGTTTCTAATGCACAACTAGCAGTTGGCTGTCTTAGTGCCCTTTACACCTTTGAAAATCTCTCCCCTTAAAGATTTTACCTGCTAAAACTGCAGGCATGACATTATAATTATAGCTGAGATGGCACTGCCATTTAAAAGCTATATTATTACAACATTAAGCTTGAAAGTGGAATCATACCAGAGTCTGGAAATTGAGAACTAAGGTTCCCTTTGGGTACATACAAACACTGCATTTCAGTCAGTGCAACTACAGAACAAGAGTTCACAGTACTTTGACCATTTAGAAAATGGTCGATGCAGTGGAAATCTCCACTGCATTGGATAAGGTTGAAGTCTAAAATGAGTGGGGTGCAAGCATTTGACCAAATGATTGCACAACACCCCAATTGAGTGGGGATCCAAAGATCTCCTTCAGCATCCCAGTGTGCCCTGCTCTTGCTCCCCTCCCCTCCTAGGAGATGCTCTGTGACTTAAGGTGCGGTCTACTGTGCTAACCTACGTGACAGAGAACCCCGCCCCAGACAGCTGAGAGGATGGGAAAGCCCAGACCCTCTCAACAGCCCAGAGGTTTTGAAGCTGTCATACCTACCACCACCTGGTACCGGTAGGGGAAAACTACCCACCGGCACTAGAAACTGCTCCCACTCTTGCCCCCCTGTAACGGAGAGAGGGAGGTACTGAGGGGAGAGAGGGTAATTCCTGGATTCCTATGGCTACAACATCAGTCTAACATTACCAAAACAAATACACCCAGGCATGGTCAGGGAAGGCAGAATACTCAGCCCTGTTGGGACACAGCTGGGTGCCTGAAGCAAAGTGGAAGTGGCAACTTCTGGTTCTCAGTCATAAATGTGTAGCTACCAATAGCAGCTGCTTGTTTGTGCTCTTGTCCCCCAACCCCCAAGCTGGTGCCCAGCTGGTGCCCAGGGTGATTCGATTTACACTTTGGACCCAAAGTTAAAACATATATTAATAACAATCAGCTCTTCCAGTCTGAGCATTCAAAGAGCAGATATACAGAGTCTAATTTATACCATCAGAAGACAAACCTAAGCCATTACATGATATAAAATGAAGACAGAAAGTTGTATAGATTTGTCACTGGAGTCCAGCTTTGTGTAGGTTTGTCAGTGATTAACATACAACCCACATCCTGCTGGACTCATGTTTTCCTCTGATATATTGAACTTCTTTGTTTTGGTTTTCTATCACTAATTTTAAAGGATAGATAAAGTTGTTCTAAAGTCTCTTTATTCCCATCAAGAACAGTTTTAATGACTAGTTTGTACTTCGCACCAAAATTATATTCAAGAGTAGTGAAGCAAACCAGAAAACACTGCCTTTAAGAAATATTACAAATCATTTTATTTACTTTGAAGGAACAAATCTCTATGTAAAAAAAATAAGAATAAGTATAACTGCTCTGCCAACGTTTCTTGGACACAAACTACACACTTGGCTGATAATCACAGAATAGACATGAACAGTTGTTCAGTAAAAAGCATTTCATTTCCTGCAGTGAAATCATGCTGTGAAAATATGAAATAAGGCAACCTGAGTACCTTTGGTCCTGGTATTTGAAGTTATCTACAGTTATATACAGTTATAACAGTTACCTGTTATTTAAAAAGAACAGAGAAACAAATAAGCGTTCAAATTCTCTTGGGCATCACTTGAGTTTTCCTTATCCCTGCTTAAAACACTCATAACACAACACAGCCAAAAAAACAAAAAACAAAGTTGAGACCAGAAGTAGGAAGTTTTCATTAATATTTCTAGGGTCTTTTGTTTAAGAAGGAGATAATCCCATTGCACATAAAAGGGGGCAAAGGGGCCAAGAAGCCCTCTTGGCTGAACAGGGAAGTCCAGGAAAACCCAAGGGCAACGAAAAAGGTATGCAGGCTGCGAAAACAGGGGGTAGCTACCAAGGAGGAGTATATCTCCCTGGCTCGCACTTTCAGGGAATCACTTAGGAAGGCCAAAGCAGGATTAGAAGTCAGGCTGGCGACAAAAATTAGGGACAACAAAAAGTCCTTCAGGTATATAGGGAGCAAAAGGAAGGTGCAGGATAGCTTAGGACCCCCACAGGACAAACTAGGGCAATTGGTGACAGAAAGGGGAGACAAAGCTGAGCTCTTCAATGAGTTCTTTGTATCTCTATTTCTAGACACAGACCAAGACAGATCTCCCAAATGGATCACAGATATACACAGGAGGGACACCAGCCCACCACCTGTTAGTGCAGACTTAGTGAAGGGGCACTTGGAGGGATTGGATGTGTTCAGATCAGTGGGCCTGGACAAACTTCATCCAAGTGTGCAAAAGGAATTGGCCAATGTCATAGCAGAGCCGCTGGCATGGCTGTTCGAAAACTCATGGTACTCTGGTCAGGTCCCAGAAGATTGGAAAAGGGCCAAAGTGGTCCCTGTTTTCAAAAAGGGGAGGAGGGAGGAACCGAGAAACTATAGGCCAGTTGGTCTCACCTCTATCCTTGGGAAAATTCTGGAAAAAATCATTAAGGATTATATTTGTGAGATCCCAGCAGGGGAAATAAGAAAGGAAATCAGCATGGATTCATTCCAGGTAGCTCCTACCTCACTTACCTTGTTTCTTTTTATGACCAGGTCAGAAAATACTTAGATAACAGAGTCGAGGTAGATGTCATCTACCTAGACTTTAAAAAGGCCTTCGATGCAGTATCTCATTCTATTCTCATAAATAAACTGACAGGCTGTGATGTAGATGATTACATGGTCAGGTGGGTGGCAAATTGGCTTAGGGGTCACACCCAGAGAGTGGTGGTGGATCTGGAAAGATGATGTGGGCAGTGGAGTCCCTCAAGCCTCGGTCCTTGCACCAGTGCTATTCAATGTCTTCATCAGTGACTTGGATGAGGGTGTAGAGAACACCCTGTCCAAGTTCACAGATGATACCAAATTATGGGGCAAAGTTAACACACCAGATGGTGGGGAACAACACCATCTAGGTGCTTGTCTAGTCTCCCCTTGAAAACCCCCAAGGTAGGGCAGAGCACCACCTCCCTTGAAAGCCCCTTCCAGATTATGGCAACCCTTGCTATGAAGTTCTTTCTAATGTCCAACTTAACATGCTGTCTGTCAATTTGTGGCCACTGTACCTAGTTACTCTAGGGGGTGCCCTAGTAAATAGAGCATCTCCTATTTCCTCCTGCCCTCCCCTGATGAATTTATAGGCAGCCACAAGATCACCTCTCAGTCTTCTGTAATAAAGGCTGAAGAGACCTAGGTCCTTCAGTCTCCCTTCATACCGCCACTGCTGGCCCGCTGCGCAACCCTTGCAAAGCCAGTGGGCCAAGGCACTTAAGGGATCCCACCCTTGCACCAGCCCTGGTACAATCTGGGGGCAAAGCAAGAGCCCCCAAGGGGACACTTGCCTGCCTGTACACAAATGCCAGGAGCTTGGGGAACAAGCGGGAGGAGCTCATCCTCCTGCTCAATGCAAATAATTATGATGTCATTGGGATAACGGAGACCTAGTGGGACACCACCCATGACTGGACCACAAGTATAGATGGCTATACCCTGTACAGGAGGGATTGTGTAGATAAAAGGGGCGGGGGTGTAGCTCTCTATGTTAAGGAAAGCTATGCGTCCCTGCAAGCTGATATTGGTGACCAGGGTGGAAGGCTAGAAACCCTCTGGGTTAAAATTCATGGGGAACATGGCACAGGGGACACAACGGTGGTAGTCTACTACAGACCTCCCACACAAAGTCCTGAGCTTGACCAGGAGTTCACCCAGGAACTAGCTGAGGCCGCATGCTCCAGGACCATGTTTGTCATGGGTGACTTCAATTACCTGGACATCTCGTGGGAGGATCACTCAGCAAAATCCAAGCAGTTGCAAAGCTTCCTCGACCTTGTACTGGCTACAGGGGATGACCTAATAGGCAACCTAGTGATCGGTGGGAAGCTGGGTGACAGCGACCACAAGCTGATCACCTTCACCATCTGCCGTAAAGCTGGCAAGTCAGTCAGCAACACGGAAGTCCTTGACTTCAGAAAAGCCGACTTTGACAAGCTCAGGAGGCTTGTCAGTCAGGCCCTAAGGGACCAGGACCCCAGGGAGAGGGGAGTTCAAGAAGAGTGGTTGCTTCTCAAGGGAACGATCCTCAATGCACAAGCTAAGTCTATTCCATCTCGAAGGAAAGGCAGCAAGAGGGCACAGCAGCCCCCCTGGCTCTCCAGGGACCAAGCAGACCTCCTGAGGCTAAAAAGAAAGGCCTACAAAGGATGGAGGACAGGATTAATCTCCAAGGAAGATTATTCTGCACTGGTCCGGTCCTGCAGGGAGCAAACCAGGAAACCCAAAGCTGCAACTAAACTCCAACTAGCTTCGAGCATCAAGGACAATAAAAAGTTCTTTTTCAGATATGTGGGGAGCTGCAGGAAAAGCAAGGGCAACATTGGACCCCTGCTGAACCAGATGGGGCAACTGACAACTGACGCCCAGGAAAAGCCAACTTATTAAATGGGTACTTTGTGTTGGTCTTTCATCAGTCCCATGGGATGCCTATGCCCACTACGGGACAGGGAGGTCCAGGTGGGGGAGATCCCCTGCCCTCCATCAATGCTGACCTCATGAAGGAACATCTTGAGAAGCTGGATATCTTCAAGTCAGCCAGCCCTCATATGCTACACCCCAGGGTACTCAAGGAGCTGGCGAGTGTCCTGGCACAGATCTTTGAAAACTCCTCGCATTTTGGTGTAGTGCCCGAAGACTGGAAGAAGGCCAATGTGGTGCCTATCTTCAAGAAAGGGAGGAAAGTGGATCCGGCTAACTACAGGCCCCTCAGCCTGACTTCTATCCTGGGGAAGATCTTAGAAAACTTTATTAAAGAGGCCATCCTTAATGGACTGGCTGATGCCAACATTCTAAGGGATAGCCAGCACGGGTTTGTCGTGGGTAGGTCTTGTTTGACCAATCTCATTTCCTTTTATGACCAGGTGACCTCTCACCTGGACAAGGGAGAAGAGATTGATGTCATATATCTTGACTTCAAAAAAGCCTTCGATCTGGTATCCCATGATCACCTCTTGGCCAAACTGGCCAATTGTTGCCTTGGGTCCACCATGATCTGCTGGCTGGGACATTGGCTCCATGGTCGGACCCAGAGGGTTGTAATTGATGGCAGTCATTCATCACGGTGTCCTGTGACCAGTGGAGTCCCCCAAGGCTCTGTCCTTGGACCCATATTGTTCAACATCTTCATTAATGATGTGGACACTGAAGACAGGAGTGGACTGGCCACGTTCACCCATGACACCAAACTCTGGGACAAAGCATCCACACCAGAAGAAAGGTGGATGATCCAGGCTGACTTGGACAGGCTTAGCAAATGGGCGGACGAGAACCTGATGGTGTTTAACACCAAAAAATGCAAGGTTCTCTACCTTGGGAAGAAAAACCTGCAGCTTCCTTATAGGCTCAGCAGTGCTATGCTGGCTAGCACTACAGAAGAAAGAGACTTGGGGGTCATCATTCACCACAAGATGAACATGAGCCTGCAATGCGATGTTGCAGCTAGTAAAGCACCCAAAATGCTGGCTTGCATCCTTGGATGCTTCTCAAGCAAATCCTGGGACATCATTCTCCCCTTGTACTCGGCCTTGGTGAGGCCGCAGCTGGAGTACTGTGTCCAGATTTGGGCTGCACAATTCAGAAAGGATGTGGAGAATCTTGAGAGAGTCCAGGGAAGAGCCACGCACATGATCAGAGGTCAGGAAAACAAACCTTACAATGACAGGCTGAGAGCCATGAACAAATACAGCAGTACAGGAATCAAGGGAAATATATTGGCTTCAGCAGATATTTATTTTATGATTCCTCATATGATTAACCTTGAAACTAGAACTATTTTAGGTTTGGTTTTGCTAACTAATTAAGTTGTTATAAGTGAGCTAATTGTAGAAAATAAATTTGCATCCAGTGACTATGAATTGATTCAGCTGAAATAATGGAAAAATAAATAAAAGAAGCCCTGCAAAGGGCAACCTTTGATACATCAAAGGAACTGGTTAGTAAAGTCAGTTGGTTTAAGAGCTCAGGGACTAGAATAAATAGAGGTCTTGAATGTCTTCTAATTAAAGATGCCAAAGCTACAAGAATTTGTATCCCAAGATGGAAGAAAATGTTACAGAAAAGAGCTTAAGAGCTGGGTGAATAGGCACATCAAAAAGCCTATTAAGAAGTAGTAGCAAGCCTGCAAGTTATGGTAAAAAGGAAAGGTCAGAAAAGAAAAATCAGTTCTTTAGAAGTCAGAAAGTATTGGTGTACAGTGAAATTTCCCACAATCCAAGCCGAATTAGACCCTGGAAAAACATAATAAAAACAGCAAAAGGTTATTTCCCTAAGTAAATACATGTAAATGTAAAGAGAACAAGGAAAGAAATACAGCATTTATCTAGTTCAAGTATAATATAGATATGGCTTCAAAATTAAATGAATACTTTCCCTCAGTATTTAATTTATGATGATTATGCTGAAGAATGAGGCAAATACAAGCTAGATAATGGATATCGGGGTATAGAAATAAAAATTATCATAACCATGACCCCAAAACCCTAATGCATTCAAGCTGAGAGAACTAATAATCTTCCCATTGTAAAATGGGGAGTGGTACCATGTGATATGAGAACAGCAAATGTGGTTTTTATATTTAAGTGCAAAAAAAAGTGATATAGAAACTACTGGCCTGTTCATCTGACCTCAATAACTTCCAAGGCTTTAGCACAAATTGTGAAAGAAAGAACTGTATAAGCCACAGATAAAACCTCATCTAGAGTATGAACTTAAACCGGCTTAAATTTAATATGCATTAAACTAATGCAGATTAAGTGGATTTTGGCAAGTATCTACATGGGGTGACCTTGGGACTAACTTTAGTCCCAGGTCACTACAGCCCTGCCATGTGGCTCTGTGGCCACCAGGGGGAGATCCATCCTCAGGACCAGGGGTGGGCAATTATTCTGAGCAGAGGGCTGCTTACTGAATTTTGGCAAGCTATTGAGGGCCACATGACAAGCAGCCCAGGGCAGACAAATATTAATTTTCTAAATTTTTTAGAGGCCCCACAGGCCAGATAGAATGGCCTGGTGGGCCACATCCAGCCCCCAGGCCGCATTTTGCCCACCCCTGCTCTGGACACATGGCTACCAGCATTTGGCAGTGGTCTTGGAAACACCCTCTGCCCCTTCCCTCTGATCCCTAGCCAGCCCCTTCCCTGCTGAGGAGCCCCATGCCCAGCACAAGAGCAGCACACAGCAGCTCCCTCCTTGCCTACCCTTCCTCCCTGCACTGGGGCTGCCCCTGCTCATGCCAGCAATGCCCAGCACCTTGCTGCTTCAGCCTGGCCCCTGCCAGTGATGACCAGTGACCTGGACTCCTGCTGGCCATGGTGCTGGTCCTGCTGGCCCCACCAGGCACCCTACCACCCAGACCCCAGGAAAGCCATGCACCTGCCAGCAGAGGCCAGGTCACTAGCTGTGGGAGGCCCTGACTGATCCTCTCCTTCTGCATTCCCCACTCCAGCCCACATGCCCTGCTGTCCACCCCGCACCCACACACAACCTGCCCACCCCCTGCACAGCTCTCAGGACATGAACGTGGTTGAAACAAAAAAACTTATTATCCTCACAGCCCCCACCCCCATTCCGCCCCACTCTTACTACCCCCTTCAATAAACAGTGCCCCTCCACCACCCTCCCTGCCCACCAACAATAAAAAACCCACTTACAGGTGTCAAACTATATAGAGAGAAGCCCAGCCCTGAGAGGAGAGGTACCCAGCCAGGAGCCCTGGGGGTGCCTCTACATATATGTTAATCTGCATTAACTAATCCTGGTTAAATTTGATGCTTGGTTTGGGCAGACATCAAATTTAGGTTCACATAACCTAAAATTGCCATTTTTAAGCCACATTAAAGGCACACGTGTATAGACACGTGCCCCTAATTTGGCTTAAATTGGGCTAATCCGCATTAAATCACCATGTGTAGACATGCTCACAGTGTACATGTGTGTGTGTTGGGGTGGGAGAGAAAGGTAAATACAGCGGGAGAAAAGCTTTTTAAACTAAAGGATAATTTTGGCATGAGATCACAATGGCCATGAATGAATTCAGATTGGAATGTAAAGAAAGTTTTGAATTGTCCAAGGAGTTTAAGTCTGTTATAAACCATCAGTTTACGTATGGCTCAATATACACAACGTGGCTCCTATACACCGTGTGGTACTCGATGAACAGAGAAATCTGATGGGAAAGATAAAACGCTGGATTTTGAACACTGTCTCAAGATGCCTTTCCTTTTTTCCTCACCAATAATTAGAGGGAGGCATAAATGATATAAATGACATATGTAAATCAAAGAAGTCATCAGGAAGCCAGCTATATGGTTGGGCAGGAAGAGGGAAAACAAAAACTGTAACTATTTTTAAGACGGACCTTAAAAGATTTAAAAGGAGATTGCCATAATTTCATGCAAACAAAATTCCCTGAAAAGGTGTTGGCAACTGAAGTGCACTTTATATATGAGAAATAAAGTAAGAGGAGTTTCTGCTGTTTGCTATGCAAAAACAAAAGTGAAATTTTCAGGCAACTCACAGGGAGCAGAGGAATGAGCAAACTTGGCTCCCTAGCTGTAGTTAATCAGTTACTATAAGGAACGGTCTTTTTTTCCCACTTTGCTTTTAAAAAAATAAGTTTGATTTTATTCCAGAAAGTCCTGTATGCAACAAAATATGGTATATGATGTGGCATCTGTGATATCGGTCCAGGAAGTCTCATCCAGCCCATTCAAAACAAAAAGAGTGTCAACCCATGTGAGTCACTGCCAAGGAACCTAATCTTTTAAGCATAATAAATATTAATTAAAAAAACTAGTGGGCAAAGTAAACATACCACATTCATAAACTTGCCTCATAAACAATCTACGTACAAGCCTGTTGAAAACAGTCTATGCACCATTAGTCATAGAGAGATGATTTACTTAATTGCTTTGTGGATTTTGACATAAAGAGGAAATAGAAATTTATCAAAATGTCTTCATAGCAGTATTTGGGAAAAGTGGCATTTAGATCACATGTAGGTTGATACAGAACAACAGATTGGGGTTAAATATTACAACAAGCACAGTTTACCCTTGATCTAAGAGAGACTTATGGCCAATGTATGATCATCTGCTTGTAGGTACAACTGTAATTGCTATTAATGGGAGTTATAGGATCTTGAACACAATGTGGTACTCAATAAACAAAGAAATCTGATGTAAAAGATAAAAGGCTGGATTCTGAACAGTGTCTCAAGATGCCTTCCCTTTTTTCCTCACCAATAATTAGAGGGAGGCATAAATCATGTAAATGACATATGTAAATCCAAGAATACATATGCACGGATAAGTTACTAGCACATCATCACTGGATTTGTTCACTCTGGAAAGCGGTACCCTAGCCCAGGACCTGGATCAATGGGGGAGGCACAGCAGGCTCATTTGTGGAAGCATGTAAACTGGGAGGAAATATTTTTAGGAATGTGATGATTAGTCTCATGATTATTTACCACACAGTGACCGTGTCTACATGAGATGCTGACTGAACAGTAACAACTGCGCAGTCATTTAGTACTTGCATAACCAATTACTAAACTACTGTGCAGCAACTGGCATTATTGAGCAGTAGCGTCCCAGCACGGTTGCCTACTGATGCTTACTGCGCAGTAGCTCATTATTACTAAGCAGTACCATCGCATCACAGTTCATGTCTGGTGACGCTACTGCGAAGCAGTAACAAGCTACTGAGCAGTAAGCATCTCATGTAGATGAGTCCAGTAGCCCTGATCAAAATGTGAACCCATTGTTCTGGGTGCTGTATAGACATGAAATTGAAGAACAAACCCTGCCTTGGAGAGTTTATAGTTTAACCCAAACTACAAGTAGGTGCCGCTAAGCAGAGAGGGGAAAAGGGAAGATAAGAATAACAGTGATAGGAACAAACAGTTGTGTACACCAGGGGCTAAGTACACAATTTACAGGCTTTTCCTTTAACTGCATGGACAAACAATGGAGAGTAAAGTTGCAAAAGACATAAGAACTTGCTCTTCTCCTGCCGGTTCCCTCATATAGTCATACTGCTGGTAGAACAAATGTCATCTTCTCTGCAACTATACACACCACTAATCTTTCAGCTGTTTTCCAATTGCATTTCAATGTATATATTTTCTCCTCACATGTATTCCAGTTTCTGTTTTCTTCTGTTATCTAGCTCCATCAGTCTCTGCATATATAAAGCATTGTGCAACACAGTTTGAAAGATATTGAAGAGAAGAACATCATACTATAGATGGAGGGCCAAACAACTGCTAAAGCTAATCCCTTTTTTGGTAGTATGCCCTTTATCATATAAAATTAAGATATTAGAGCCTGATCCATTGAATTCTGGGATTCTTTCCATTCATTTCAATGTGCTCTAGTTCAGAACCCCACTGACTAGGGCAAACAATCTGACCTCTGTTGTCTAAAGTAACTCCCAGAATACTTTTCTTAGTATTCCCACAAACTAGAAGTTGACTTTAGTTTTAATTCTTCCTTGCCTTTAATCACAGTAGCAGGCTGCTGAAGACTTACGCTTCTGCTGAAGTGTATCTGTTTGTCATTGCTCCTGTGTCTCCAATACACCAGGAATGAATAATGAGGGTGATTTTAGGGTCACCCCAGGACAAAAACAAAAATAAAGTCTCAAAAGCATAGAGGATGTAAAATAAGCACATAAGCAAAAATATCCCTATTATACTGCTACACAGGTAGGGATAGATAAATCTCACAGTGAGAAAGTACAGTCCTTCCAAAATACCACAGTCAAAGTTTAGTGTATATTTTAGCATGTAAAAGCCACACTTCCATAATGTCAGAGCATATTGTGTGAACATAAATACATAACATCCGGGTTCTTGATATTCCTGATATTCATGAATAAAGGTCTTTTCATGCTTTGGAAGCTTGTAATTATGTCTTTTTAATTCCTAATATAATCCGGCCCACTGGCACCTGTGAGTCAACAGGTGTTTTCCAGATGGAAGGGCTCACAACTGGTTCCTTTTTGTTGGTGTTACAATATTTTGTGGAAGACAAATGAAGTATGATATCTCTGGCCTAATCCTGAGGGCCAGTGGGAGCCATGCATGTAGGAAACACTCTTCATATTATGGCCTGTGGGAGCTACTTTGACATGGTCTCCACTTAATCTTCAGATGCCCATGGAAAATCATTTTGCTAAGAAAGGACTTAAGTGAATTTAATTTTCTTTCCATGTTAATAATATTTAGAAATTAATATGTACACACAGACTCAGGATAGTTGGAATATATGAAGCTGACTATGGAGTTTGACCTGAAGTCTGTCATTAAAATTTATGGAAACTATGAAGTTAATTCCCTAATAGCCATCCATTAGATGCCAAAGTGGATTTAGGTGCCTTTGTGTTCTACATTTCCATTCTGCTTGATTCTTTGAAAACTGTTAAAGCAAAAGGTGCATGGGTCCAACTCATCCTCACTGCTTTTTATGACATACCCTACTGACTAGGGCAAACAATCTGACCTCTGCTGTCTAAAGTAACTCCCAGAATACTTTTCTTAGTATTCCCACAAACTGGAAGTTGACTTAACTCACCAGGATGCGGGGCCAGCTGTGGCTGTTCCTCCTGCTGCTTTGTGGCACTGAGCCATCCTGATATGCTGGTGCCCCTCACTCCCAAGCCACAGCTCCCCCATCCCTGGCAGTGCCCATCACTCCCAAACCCCAACCCCTTCCTACTGCCTACTCTCTCCCTCCCAACAGCAGCTCCCCCCTGCACCAGGATGTGGGGCCAACTGTAGCTGCTCCCCCCACCCCACTCTTTTGTGTTGCTGAGTAGCCTTGCAGTGCCAGTGCCCTGCCCCTTCCCATGCCATTGCCCCTCACTCCCAAGCCCCTCGCTCCCCAGCTCTGTCAGTGTCATCCATACCCCCTACCCTGCCCCTGCCTTCCCTGCCATCTTTCCCTGAAGGTAGGGGTGTAAATATAATTTAAAATACTATCCATTTAATCTCTTCCAGTTATACTGGTTAAATGGTTAACCGATAGGCCATACATAGTTTAGTGAACTCTGGCAGGAACAGCCCTAGACCCTTACCTCTTCATCGTACTCCCAGCACTGAACAGATCTTAGGTTGCTGACAGGGTGTGAGCTGTGGGGAGGGGGCAGTGGGCATGGCTGAGCCACTATAAAGTGATGCCCCACTCTGGAGCTGTGGCTTCCTCTCACCCCCATGGGCAGAGGCTGGGCCTGGCGCTGCCAATCCTGCCACTATGGGAAGGGGAGGTGCCATGCCACATAGAGGGGTGAGGTGGGGCCTTCCCACTGCAGCACCAAGACTCCCAGCCATGTGGTGGGTCTGCAGCCCAGACCTGGCAGGCTGCTCTATGCTAGTAGAGCAGGCTGGGCAGGGCCCTCCCACTCACCCTGCAGGGAGTGGGGGGTCTGGTCTCAGTGAGAGGTGTCTTCCAGGCATGCTGCATCCTTCCCCTTCCCGCCCATGGCTCTAGGGCTGTGCAAAGTATTGCCCAGCCCTGAGGCAGGGATGATGGCTCAGCCCGAGGAGGCACTGTAGGCATGCCCTGAGGCCATGCTCACTGTGCAAGGTGCTGGTGGCTGTTGGCTTAGAAAATGGTATTTAAAGGTTTGCTTTTTGGGAATTGGGTTATATATATATCATGCTAGTGCCCTGCTATACACACACACACATACACATAACTGGGAGAAAAATTGTTGCGGAAACTGGGGGCATGTACCATACTGTTCCATAACATGAGATAAGGTGGCACCAACTAACAAGACCCCAGAGCAGTGGGGCCTGAGTCTTGTTTTTGGGGGAACAGAACCAGTTAGGAGAAGGCCCAGAAAGACCAAATTAGTATGTGTGCATGTGATGCGTTACGTGGATGTATGACAGCCACACAGAGAGACCAATCAGCGATAGCCAGGGATCGAGAGACATCAGGAGTCATCAAGAGGGAAGGAGAATACAAAAGCAGAGACTTGAGAGTAACAAAGGAGTCTCTCCACCTCATCTCTTCTCTTCATCCCTCCTCTTCCTCCTCCCCAAGAGGGTCCCTGAGAGGGGTCCTCATTCCCAGAAGGGGTCTCCAACGTCACCATGGACAGAGGGTATACCACCAGCTCATGTCATTCACCTCACTAAGGGGGGATTGGGCCTTGGCTTGCTTTATAGGAGTGGGCCTTGACATCCCATCTTCAGGCTGCTGACATTTAGGAAAAGCATTTAGGAAAAGGTGTAGGATCCACCTTTCAGAAACAAAACTGAAACCCCCCCTTGAAGTCAGGCATCATGGATAGTCCAGCCTGGATTTCAAACGTGCTCATCATCCAGTTCTCAGGCTCAAATTAAATGTATCTGTCTACCTTTGAAAATATTGCCCTGTTTATATACCAAAATCCCTCTATACAGAAAGGTAAATACACAGTTCTTCAAGGCCAACAGGCATGAAACTATGATTGACTGCACTGAGAATTCTGATAGGGGCAGCATACAAATTAGGCACTTATTTTTATTAAAAAGCATCTAATTTTATTGATTACATCTAGAAAAAGTTAAGTAGCACATTGCACACTCTTATTAAAATGTTACCTGGTAATGTACTTCTCATGGATGGAAAAAGCAGATGGTGGATGTTGTGATTTCATGGTCACTTTCTTCATTTACTCAGACTAGATGGAACTAAACAAAAGGAAGAATTTTCAGACATATTAGATGTAATGTGTTAGCTGCTTTAGTTTTCTTAGAATGGGTTAAATTCAGAACATTTATTTGTAAATCTAGAGTCAGTTTTTTCTAAAACTGGGAACTTTTTATTTTGTCATTTTGCAAATATTACATTATCATTTTTTATTGGCTGTAAATTATATATTTTATGCTAGCTGTAAAATAGGAGGCGATTATCTTTATATGTATAGGAACTGTATGTACCATGTATAATAGTAGTCACAAATACTACAAGTTATAACAGTGTTACTAATCTAAGGGCATGTGTAGATGAAACGGGGGCCCTATATTGAAGTGGTGGGTTTTTAAAAATGCCACTTCAATTTAGGGTGAAGTAAACCCCTGTATCGCGCACACATCCATGCACTTACCTGCCTCTCTGGCAGCAAGGAGGGGAGGGTGAGCTGCCGGTGGGTAGAGCAGCCCGTGGGCTGCAGGGGGGGCTGGTACTTCCCTCCGCAGCAACAGCACCCCCTCCCGCAGGTGGCACCCACCTGCAGGCACCCATCTTGGGTGGTCCCAGGGGGCACTGCAGCTGCAGAAGGAAACACTGGGCCCCTGCACAGCTCAAGCAGGCAGGCAGGCTCCAGGGGGAAAAAAAGATCTGGCTCACCATTTTTTTTTCTTGGGCAAAGCCTGCCTTCCCAGGCTGCTGCCAGGCTGCCTGCATAGGCTTCTTGCAGAGCCCCTGAGCCCCTGAGCCCCTGCGCTGTATGGAGCCTGGTGTTTCACTCTGCGGCTGTAGGGCAGCAAACTAAAACTCCTCCTCAGAATTTTAATTTGTTGCACCCTGAGTCATTTAAGGTGCATTACACCACCAAATTTGCTACAGCAGCCGGAATTTCTGCGCAATATGCCGTCAACATGTACAAACACCAACACCATTAAAGTGGTGCAAAAGCATTTAACCTGCTTTAAAGTGTCGTGCACATATGCCTCTTGTTTCATTTACAAACGGCCTAAAAGGTTTGGAGTTATTTATAATTCTGCACTATTATTCTAGAAGACCAGCTCAGTATTAGCATGGGACTTGAATTCTTGGTACTAGGTAGATTAATATTGATGGGGACAACAGATGGGAAGCTGCCTGAGATCATGAAGTGGTAAGGTCTCAGCAAATTAACTTTAAGCATGTTTCTGTATGACTGGATAAAATAAATAGAAATTCTAATTGGTGCAGCTCAATCTCCTGTGGCATACAAAGTTGAAAAGTCAAAACAAACAAACAAAACTACCAAGAATACTAATTACAGTGGTATAACAGCATACTTTGTAGCCTTGTCTGTTGCAATTTTTGCCCTTTGGTTAGGGACAAAAATAAGACCAGTAGGACTCTAGCACTGAATTTGCTGAGAAATATGCTGTGGCTGTTCTCAATTCATTCCAAGATGTTAGAAAGCAAAGGTAAGATAAAGAAAGTATGCTGAAAAGAATCAAGATTAGGCGTTTTCAGTGAAGCACTATTTGCCAATATTGTGCTGAGTAGCTAAATAGCACGTGGATCAGAGGAGGCAAATAAATTTAAGAACACAATGCCCTAAAATCTCTAAGGGCTAAATTTTAAAGTCCTTGCTCAGCTTTTACTCATTCCTTATTCAGGTAAACTCACACTGAAGTCAGCTGGAGTTTGCCCAAGTGACATATGAGCACTGTATAAGTCTGGAACCATTCCAGTGAAGCCAGTGGAATTATTTTACATTTACACAGCAGAATCTGACCTTGAGTAAGAGCCTTAAGATATGGCTCTGTTGCCCTGATCAAAATCCCACCAAATTCACTGACTTTAACTGAACTACTTTCCATTGAAGGATAGGATCTAATATGGAGCTGGATACCTCAGTGTTCAGGGAATAGATAGGTCTGGGTAAACTTGGCCTAATATCTGGAGTAATGAATGCAATAAATCATTTTCTGAACAAAGCAATTCAGAATGACGCAGAAATGAGAATAAAGGGTTTTAATGAAAATTTGGAAACAGCCTAGTTGGCCAAAGAGCTGCGGGGTGAAGGGGTGTATACTAATCCTCTTTCAGGTCTTTCTCATGCCATCTAATCTCAATCCTTTGACAAGGTATCATTCTTTAAAGAAAGATCTTCTATACTTGTATAGATACAAAGATCATAAAAGCTCACAGTACATAAGTATATACATTGTGAACATGAGAAGTTCTGCATGCAAAGCCACATTTCAGCTAGTTTATAGAGTACTTTTATCCAAGCTATTTACAGCAGTTTGATAGACAAGAGGATCAGATACAGTATAAAACATCAATTTTTGAATTGCCTTCAGGAAACTAGTTGTCTGCACAGTTAATATTTGGGGATGACAGGAAAATAGTTTAATGGTCAGCAAATACAAGAAAGCAAACCGTAGTCATTTTCCCCAAAGTTATGTTTTTATTATAAAAATAGATGCAACTGATTACAGTAAACAATTTTGGGGGTGAAATAGTATGCATATGCATGTTTTCCTATGTCAAATTCAGACTTAATAATATAGGTCCTGATCAAAAGCTGACTGGAAATAGTCTGATTTATTGAATGTTGTGGCATGTCAAAATCAGCAGAATATATCTAGGAAGTGGAATATGCTAATTACTGCACAACATAGAAAAGTTTGATGAGTGACTGAAAATTTAATATCCAACTTTCATTGTATTTTTCTCTATTCTTCCAGGCTATCTGACAAGAACTACTGAATATATTTGAAAGTGTCTCACTCTGATTTACCCCAGTTTAAAAAGTAGCAGTTTTAGCTACAGAGGTGTTTATACCAGTGGAACTTATATGACCCAGTTAAACTGCTAGCTGGCTGCCCAATATTGCCTGATAACAGTAAAAAAGGTTAGAGGGTAAAGGGAGGGAGGAAGGGAGATTGAGCCATGAGGAAAGAACAACTTATTCCCAATACTAGATTGCATATTTTTTAAAAATTGTATTTTTATGGATGTACTCATGTCCAACTCAATGGAGATACATATATATGACAAAATGACTGGTTAATAATAGAGAAACTGCCACTTTAACTTTTACTACTGTGGAAAAAATATTAAATCTAAATTATTAATCTAGTGTGCCGTAGTGCTACTTTGTTGATCCTAGTGCTATGACAGATTAATTTTTACATCGTGTCAAATGGTTCACATAGCTAAGGGTCTGATCTCAAGAAGTACCAAATACAGGCATAAGAGCATTTTTCCCAACAAAGGAAGATTTTTCATCGGTGGCCTAACCACTCCATTACCCACTGTGATGGGTTTTCTGTTGCAGTCATTTGACCTGCAGACCCTTAGTGCATCTCCACAATACACTAGTGGGAATTTTATGAATTTTGTCAAAATCATTTTCCTTCAAAATCTGAAAGTAAGACCAACAGGAAAATCTCTATAAATGGTTCTACTTTTCCTTATATCATCATCTGGTCAGTTGCTAAACTGGTCAGGTGGGAACAGAAAATGTCAATGTTTTGAATTTTTTACTTTAACAGAAGTTGGGCCAACGATCCACTGCTTTTTTAAAAAGTGTTACTTTTTATTCCTGCTACTACTGTTCATATTAAATGCACGTGCAAGTCAATCAAATGAAACATGCCTGGCATCCACTGTACCACTTTACAAGCAACCATTAATAAAGAGTGGGATCTGTACCAGCTCAAACCCCACATCCAAATGGCTTAGGTGGGTCCTTGTTCTCCCAGATGCCTCCAGCTGGGAGTGTCTGTGGGATTACTCACAGTCAGCTCGTTTCCATAGCAAAACACGCACACACACATTGGGGGAGGGCGGTCACACAGCAGAACAGGCTGGGGATACAGGCCGACTTGGACATGCTCTTAAGGTAGGCCGACCAAAACCTGATGGCCTAGAGAAGTGTAAAGTGCTGCATCTTCATAGGAAGAACCTTCAATACACTTACAGGCTCGGCAGCGCTACACTTGCTAGCACCACAACCGAAAGGGACTTGGGAGTCTTGATTGACCACAAGATGAATATAAGTCACCAATGCTGTGGCTGGCACAGCAAAACAAACTCTGGTGTGCATCCACCAGTGCATCTCAAAGAAAATCATGAAAGTCATCCTTCCACTTTACTTGACCCTGGTGAGTCTGCAGCTGGAGGAGTATTGGGCCAGTATTGGGCCCCCTACTTCAGGAGGGATGTGGAGAAGCCTGAGAGAGTCCAGAGGAGAGCCACTCGTATGATCTAAGGCCTGGAGGGCAGGCTGTATGAGGAGAAGCTGAGGGACCTGGGACTCAGGACTCTTCAGTCTGGAGAAGAGAAGGCTCGTGGGGGACTTGGTGGCAGCCTACAAGTATACAAGAGGGGGCCATCAGGACCTGGGAGAACAGCTGTTCACCAGAGCCCCCCAAGGGTTAACAAGGTCTAACGGCCATAAACTCCAGAAAAGGCTGATTTAGACTAGACATGAGAAAAATGTTCTTTACAGTGTGAGTGTCCAGGGTCTTGAACAAACGCCCCCCAAGACATGGCACAAGCGTCTACTTTGGACTCTTTCAAAAAACATGTGTATGTATTTCTTGCTGGAATCCCTTCCAGCCACTAATGTCAATGAAATCTATATACATGGCTAGCTGGACTGTGCACAAGCTTATCCGGTCACCAGGATTTATCTAGGAAAAGTTCAGCTGTCCTCTGGTCTGGCTCAACTTTTTCAGGGCAAATGCTTTTGCCCACTAGGTCTGCCTCAGAGTAGAAACTGCATACTATACCGAGGGCACCATCCTTCACAAAAGCAGCCATCCTCCAGCACCTCATTTTCTTTATATGCCAGTTACTTCCCTTTCTCATGTCTGTGTGTCAAGGAAGGAGCAAGTTGCTGAGATTGCTGCCAATAAAAGAACTGAGGCAGAGGCAACAGCATGGAGACTGTACAGTACAGAAGAACAAAACATAGTTCCAAGCTGTTTAAGCCTCCTTATATTAAATATTGTCTTTTTACAGCTTCCCACAATCTGATCTGTAGCAGTAAAGACGACTGCAGTCTCCCATTCTCTCCAGTGGGACCCCAACCAAACTGTCTGGGAGGAAAACAGCTTTGTATTGGCTCCTGTGGCTTAAAAACTGAACATTAACTGTGAGGACTGTGTAAGAGAACAAGTTTCAGAATGGAAACTGAGGGTGGGACAGCAAAATGTGGAGGAACAAAGGAGAGCTTATAAGGAAAAAGCTAGGAACATCCTGGGGGTTAAGTATGATAGAGGGGACTGCGGTGATGAGGTCTCTGATACTGAGTAAAATCAACACCACCTCAGTCTCAAGGCTGGGAGAGACTAAAGTTGCATCCGCCTCTGACCAGCTTGCTAAGGAGGCCTGCAATTTTACATACATATAATGGTGAACTTTGAACTGAAATCATCGCACAAAAATGGAGGATGGGCCACTTGTCATAAAAAGTTAAAATGGCAGGCTATCGCCTCCCTGTGAATAATTACTTTGGTTAAATATTTTTTAGAGAAAGAGTTAGCTCCATTAGTATGATGTCAGATAGAAGGCAAAGCAGCATTGCATCTCCTAATTTTTAAGCCACTTTAATGCTTTTTTAGGGTAATTCACAAACACTGAACTCTCACTTGCCAACCGTGATGGCAGGAAGTCTGAGAATGATCTACCCCTTCAGTGAGGGATAGAAAGGGCTGAACTGATGGAGAAGGCTGCCAGGAGAAGGAAAGGTGACATTCATGGCTGCTCAGCCATGCAGGAGTTTAAAGAACTTGGGATAGTAGCTTTCGTCCCTTCTAGTGCGTCTTCTGAGATGCCCTCCATAATCAAAGAGGTGAACTTTAGAGAAAATGGGGCATTCCTTCACTTCATTCATTAATATAATGTGCACTGGTTACATTTTAACTCTGTGGTGTATTTGTAGAATCCTGGACGGTCATGAAATATTTCAGGATCAATTAACTTTGATGTGCAATTTCTGTACACCACAGAACGCCGTTCTGCTCTGCTACGTGTGTGAAGAGAGTAATTCAGCACACTGCATCTGTAATGCCTTATATTGTACACTAGGCTGTACACGGTAGGTACAAGGGTGTGTGGGAGTGATCGTTTTGGATTTTTTCTTGGTCCATTATGTATCTTGCTATTTGGTTTTGCCATGTTCATTTTGTTTATGTTATGACAAATGTCACCTTTTAAGAAACATAAAACTGTTTTTCATCTGCTTTTCTAGCGTTTTATGATGTTTTAAATGAGGTAACATTCTGATCATAAAGCACAGGGTTCATTCCAAAGGAAGCTCTTATTTCCAGTAGTGGGAAAGCTATTATAATACATACAATCTATTCTTGTTACATGTTGTTTTGTTTTACAACTAGGGAGCTAACAACATAAAAGAGTGACTAGAGGGCCATAGTCCCAGGTATGAGAAACTCAGTTTAACTGGCTAGTTACATCAGGGTTAACATTTATTTGTTTGTCTTCAAAAAAAAAGGGGGCAGCTAGAGTGGGTTGATAAATATCAGTTCTCATGAGTGCAAGGACAAAAGGCTAGGACTTTTACAACACCTTGTTTTGTTTGCTTGGTTTAAATGATATACCAGGAACTTTGATATAAAATAGAAATATAATATACAATTTTGTTATATATTGTGTGAGCTAGTCAGTTACAGACAACTGAAATAATCCATTAATATTAAAAAAGAAGCATTCATTAGGGATTACAGGTGCTTAGGAACAAATAATTGCTACCTGAAATTCTTGCTACCGTGAAAAGATGAGGTCACTCTAAGCACCTATATGAGTACTATTATAACTAAAGCAAGGGTAAGAAGCAGAGTGACCACACCAGAGATTTACGTCTTTCATCTATACACACAAAACAGGCAACGAGGCAAAACTCCTCCACTCTTCCACCTGCTTGTTTTTTCACAGTCCTGAATGGCAGAGACTACCTTAAAAGACAAGAGTCTTCTGATAAAGAGATTATTTCAGACTGCACTCATCCTTTCCTCTACTTCACCTAGTGACGGAATGGAATTTGACATGAGTTCTCTATGATTTCACAGTACTCGAGTCACCTAAGGATACCATAATTTAAGTAGAAAGCAGAGGAGCAGCTCCAACTCTTAAGTTCACTTACCTTTGTAGGATCAAAAGGAAATGAGAAGTAATGGAGGACTTTTGCATGCCCTCTTACTCAGCCCTTGGAGAAGCATGACAGCGTTACACTCTGCCTGACAGATGTCCGGATAGTTTATGCAGGTCCGGGGAGCTGTTAATTATTACTTTACTCAACAAGCTGGGAAGTGTTGGAAACCTGAGACACTCCCTGTGCCTCAGTGCATGTTGGGAGTATTTACTTTCCTTCCTATGAGCAGCTGATAGGAGCACTCCCTTATTCAGAGTTACACACCTATACAAGAAGTGGGTCAACTACTTTGGTTAACACTTTAACAGCTGACTTTTACATGAGAGGGCACCTGGCTGACTGTTCGCTAGCCAGATGCTTCTTGAAAATATTCACTGCATCTTCTTGGTGAAAGTATTATTTCCCATTATTTCCTAATTCCTAGATTCCATCAGGATTTTTTCATTAATCTACCTTTTTTACAGATGTGCCATGACATTATATACTTATTTTCTTAGCTGATAAACAACCAGGGCAACTATATGCAGTTCAATGGAGACACATCTAAACCAATTACGTTTGTGTACAGAAGGCTATTATGCAGTTAAACAATAACCACATCATATCCTTATGCATGTAAAGCTCATTAATCAAGATCTATCCTCATCAGGCTCAATGTCACAACTGAGGTTAATTTCACTCCAGTTAACTGCATAATCAATTATTTGCCAAACTGTAGATCAAATGCTGCTTTTTAAGAGGCACGTACACAACAGTACAAGATTCTGGCAATATATTGCTTTTAAGCAGCTGTTCGCATATAGGTAAAATCCCCTCATGGGGAAAGGAAGGTAAGAGGCTTGGGGAACAGCCACAGTCTCCCATTTGAAAGGTGGGGTGTAGAATGGGCAGTAAGGGGGTGGTACTCCACTGTGTGAGAGGCAGTGGAATGGGAGTTGGTAGGGATGGGAGAAAATATTGGAGAGGGGGAAGAGGGCTAGTTGTTTTCTTTTACAGAGGTATTGGATATGAAGAACTGAAGTGAGGTTGGGTTGGGCAGGGGTGGGAGTGGAAAAACATGCTACATACACCCAAAGCAGATGCCAGATGGGATGAGGAGAGAGGACATTCTACAAGACCTGTTCAAGGTAGAGAGGAAAAATTTGCATTACCTCTTTAGTTTGGAGAGTGGGTCATAGTGGAAGATTGGGTTCAGGAATCTGGGAGACAGACTGGATTTCTAGAACTGACTCATGTGGGCTGGGGAGATCCCAGACTGGAGGCTTTTGTCTTTGTTGGGGGAGACGCATGGAAAGACAAAATGGTGGTGATCCAAATGTACACTGCAGAGATGGAGAGAAGGATATCCACTTCTGGCTACAAAGACACTGTGAAAAAGTGGGGAAAACAGAGGAAGAGTTAGATGGAGTGGGGATATGGACTGGAGCCTGGAAGGTAAAGGTCACCTTGAGGAGCAATGCAGAGAATTCGGGGGTGCTGCAGCACCTACCCACAGCACTCTCCCTGGGCCTTCACAGGGGCCTGGTCTACTATCAGGGGCATCCCAGGCTCTGCTAGAGGTGTGGGGAAGAGTGACATGTAAGGGCACAGTGCATGGTAAAAGTCTGTGCCATCTGCAATGAGAAAAGGCGTTTGGCTGAGGACTGTGAAAAAGAGTGATGTTGCAACCTGTGTGAAGAGGAGGGGGCATGTCTTTAGAGATGCCTGGGAGCCCACACAAATGAAGCCAGAAAGGAGAAGGAAGAGGAGGTGGCACTGCCCCCACCCCAAGGATCCAGAAATCCCTAGCTCCCCCATCCCAATGTTACCAAAGAGCAAGGGGGAGGAAGAGGAAAAGGAGGAGGGAAAGGAGAAGGACATCTCAGAAGGGAAAGACCTCTCCCTATTCCAGGACTACCAGGAGACCCTAAAACAGATCCAACAGATGATCCAAGGTCTGGCCAGCCCAGTGAAGGAGCAAGGGAAAGGGCCGGGGCAGGGAGGTAAGGGTAGCCATCTTACAGAAGAAGGCAGAGGGAGCACCAGTTACAGCAGAAGCCCACAACGCAGGGGTTTTGGAAGGGGTTGGGAAGAGGAGAAACCCTCCCTGCCCAAAGAGATGGAACAAGGAGAGTGAAGCAGGTTTCCATGAGAAAGAGAGCTATGGTGGTACCATGCACACCTCCCCCACAAATGAAAGGACCTCAAAACTCAGATCCCCCCCTACAGTCTGAAAATGATGAATATAAAAATTGCCTCTGCAAATGTAAAAAGCCTGGTGAAAAAGGAAGTGGACTCAATCCAGCAAACAACTTTGGAGCAGCTGGAAACAGAATCTGCCTCCAAGAGTATGGCTTGCCCAGCCAAACAATCTTTCCTTTGTTGTATAAATGCTGGCTACATGGCCAAGCCATGTGGAGTGGATCAAATGACAGTAAGGCTGTTGGTGTCACAGTCATCCTGAAGGAAGACATAATGTCCCATGCAGCACAGAGAAATAGTTGTAGGCAGGCTACTGCCAGACACTTTTGAAACAAGGGGTGGGGAAGGTGTCTTTCAACATGATGAATGTGTACATGCTGGCAAACAAAGAAGTGAGGTGGATCTTCTTGGAAAACATGGCTATGCTGAAGCTGAGAACCCAGCCAGTAGTGATCCCAGGGTTTACAACTACATCATCAATGAGGGAAAGAGTGAGCAGAGCCTGAAAGACAGGCCTGAACAGATCCTCCAGGCTGCTGAAGCAGCTCATCAGTGACCACAGCTTGGTGTATATGGGTAAGGGAGCTCAAGGCCCTGGAGGAAACTTTACCCTAGTGGACCCCATGGGGAGCACCAAGTCATGAATAGACTTTGTCTTTCTCCGTGAAGATTGGAAAGCAGGGAAAGCACAATCCATACCAATCTGCTTCTTGGACCACTGTCTCCAAACAGTATAGGCAGAGGTAGAGGGACAGCCTGAGAGATGTGAAAGCTGAATGTGAGGCTCCTGGAGGACAAGAAGACCCAGTGCAACTACAGGGAGCACTACACAGGGTGGAGGACCCTCAAAGCCCTGTACCTGAACCAACCAGAGTGGTGAGCCAGCAATAAGGAGAGGACTAAGGCCTTCTTCCAAAAGGCTGGCAAGTGGCAAGCCCAGTTCCAAAAGAGGTAGCATGAGCACCTGAACTATAACTTACAGGACCTGAACAAGCAGACAGGGGCGGGCTGGGATATGAGGGAAGACATCCTGGAGGTAAAGGCCCTGATCAGAGCCTGGTACAGTGAACAGGCCAGGAAAAAGATCTTCCAGGCCTGGGCCTCTTGGATGGAGGAGGGGGAGGAGTCATCTGCTTATTTCAGCAAGTTAAAGAACATGACCAGATTGAGAGATGGAGTGGGGTTGGAGCACCGGTCAAAGAAGAGGATACTCCTTCTACTTGGAGCTCTATGCTGCACACCTGGAGGAGCCGGAGGCCATGCAGCAGTGTCTGCAGGAGCTCACCTGGACCCTTGCAGAAGATGCGCAGCAGAAGCTGGAGGAAGACTGGATGCTGGAGGAGGCTGAGCTTCAAGAATGGTAAGAGTCCTCAGACAGATGGCCTGCCCAAAGAGTCCTACATGGCCTTCTGCAACCAGGTTGGCCCTGATCTGCTGGAAGTCTTTCAGGAGTAACTGCAGGAGGGACATGCATGAAGGGCCCAAGGGAGGACTTGAAGAACTCTCTTATTTAAAGCTGTGTTTTAATTAGAACAGCTCCCCAGACCTGGAGAACTGGAGGCCCATCATCCTCCTAAATTTTGATTACAAGCTGCTGGCCAAAGTCTTGGCTAAGTGTTTCAAATCTGTCCGAGAATCTATCATCCATGAGGACCAGTCATGCATGGTGCTGGTGTGCCAGATCCAAGGGGTCTAAATGATTTCTTTGCATCCGTGTTCCTGGACACAAATACAAATACGTATCCCACTGGGACCTTAGGTAAGACCAGTATAGATACCAACCCACCAACTGTTCGAGCTGACCTGGTAAAGGGGCACCTGGAAGGGTTGAATGTATTTAAGTCAACAGGTCCTGATGATCTTCATCCTAGGGTGCTTAGGGAATTAGCTGGAGTAATAACGGAGCTGCTGTCACAACCCTTTGAGCACTCGTGGTGCTCAGGACAGGTCCCAGAGGATTGGAAAAGGGCCAATGTCATCCCTATTTTCATGAAGGGAGGAAGGAGGAACCAGGTAACTATAGGCTAGTTAGTCTCACCTCTATCCTTGGCAAGGCCTTTGACAAAATTGTTAAGGATCACATTTGTGGGGGACCAGTGGGTAAAATGATGCTAAGGGGCAATCAGCATGGGTTCATAGCAGGCAGATCCTGCCTGACTAACCTGGCTTCATTTTACGACAGGGTCACATAATACTTGGGTAAAGGACTAGAGGTAGATGTTATTTACTTAGATTTTAAAAAGGCCTTTGACACAGTGTTGCACCCAATTCTTATAAATAAACCAAACAGTTGCAGTGTAGATTATTGCACAGTCTGGTGAGTATAAAATTGGCTTATGGGAAGCACCCAGAGAATGGTGGTGGATGGGTTGGTTTCTACCTGGAGAAATGTGGGTAGCGGAGTCTCTCAAGGCTCTGTCCTGGGACCGGTTTTATTCAATATCTTCATTAGTGACTTGGACCAGGGAGTAGAAAGCACCCTGTCCAAGTTTGCTGATGACACCAAACCATGAGGGGGAGGTACACAAACTAGACAGCAGGAAGTGAATCCAGGCTGATTTGGACAGGCTGGGGAAATGGGCCAAACAGAATAGGATGCAGTTTAACAAGGATAAGTGTCATGTGTTGCAGCTGGGGAGGAAGAATCATCAACACTCCTGTAGCCTGGGAGGTACCACTCTAAGTAGCACAACTGCGGAAGTTGACTCCAAAATGACCATGAGTCACCACTGTGATGAGGTTATAAGTAAAGTAACCGCACCCTTTCTTGCATAAGTAGGTGCATCACAAACAGGTCTAGAGAGATGATACTTCCCCTCTATGTGACATTGGTCAGGCCACAGCTGGAGTACTGTATCCAGTTTTGGGTGCTGCACTTTGGGAGGGATGTGGATTGCTTAGAGAGGTTTTGGATGAGGGCCACTCGTCTGGTTAAAGGCCTACAGAAAAAACCCTATGGGGACTGATTAGGAGACCTGAACCTCTTCAGCCTCCGCAAGAGGAGGCTGAGAGGTGATCTCATGGCTACCTACAAACTCATCGAGGGGCCAGAAAGAAATAGGGGATACAATGTTTACCAGGGTGCCTGTTGGGGTAACAAGATATAATGGCCACAAACTGAAAGAAAGCAAATCCAGATTGGATATCAGGAAAAAATTCTTCACAGTGAGGGTTGCCAAAATATGGAATAAGTTTCCAAAGGAGGTGATGCTGTCCTCTTCCTTGGAGGTGTTTAAAAGGAGATTGGACAGGCACCTGGCTGGGGTCATCTGACCCCAGTACTCATTCTTGCCCAGGGCAGGGGGTCAGACTCGATGATCCAACTCTAACATCTATGAAACTATAAGTCCTGCTGCAGCTGTGAGACATGCTCCAATTTCAACAGGAGAGAGGACAGAACACTGTCATGCTAAACCTGGACCTGGAGAATACTTACAACAGTTCCTGTTTGAAACACTGAGGAAGATGGGTAGGGAGGAATGGAGTGGAATGGAAGTGTTCAAGGAAATATCAGAAACAGGAGAGAGAGGGAAACATTTTGTAAGAGTCATTATGATCTTACTCTTCTAGAAAGGAGAGAAGGAACTTTTGAAAAACTGGTGACTGATTACACTCATTAATATGGACTATAAGTTAATGGCCAAGACACTGACTTTAAGGATGAGGAAAAACCTCCAAAAGATAATACATGAAAAACAAGTATGCGCAGTACTAGGTAGTAGGATCTCCAAAGCAATCAGAGATACAGTGTCCCATATCATAGATTCATAGATGCATAGACTGTAAGGCCAGAAGGGACCTTGGAAGATCATTGGGTCCAGCCTCCTGCACCAAGCCGGAAAGATAACTGGGGGTCAGGTGACCCCAGCAAGGTGACTGTCTAGACTCCTCTTGAAGATTTCCAGGGTAGGTGATTGCACCACCTCTGGAGAGAACTTATTCCACAGTCTAGACACCATGACTGTGAAGTTTTTCTCAATGTTGAGCCTGAATTGGCCTTCCAGGAGTTTGTGGCCATTACTCCTAGTTTTCCCCTTGGGTGCCCTGCTGAACAGTTGCTCACTGAGCCCTTGATGTATTCCCCTAGTGTAGTAGTAAGCTGCTACCAGGTCCCATCTCAGCCTACTTTTCTTTAGGCTGAAGAGTCCCAGATCCCTCAGTCTTTCCTCATACGGCTTGCCATGTAAGACTCTAATCATACGGGTGGCTCTTCTTTGGACTCTCATAAGCTTGTCCATGCTCTTGTTAAAGTGTGGTTCCTAGCCAGGAACTAGACACAATACTTCAGCTGAGGTCTCACCAGAGAGATCTCACTTTCTTAGGATTTTCCCTAGGATGGAAGTTAGGGTGATTGGCCTGTAGTTACCCGGGTCCTCCCTCCTGCCCTTCTTATGGATGGGCACAACGCTGGCCCTCTTCCAGTCCTCAAAGACTTCTCCAGAATGCCATGAGTTGTTCAAGAGTTTCTCCAGGGGTTCCACAATGACTTTAGCCAGCTCTTTCAGCACTTTCAGATGAAGATCATCTGGTTCCACTGATGTGTATATGTCTAATTTTTAAATTTGGTCATATACCAATTCTATGGCAATAGTAGGAAGGCGATTATTCCTACCCTACTCATCCTGTACTCTACCTGGAATTGTTTTCCCCTTGGTCCGGTGAAAGACTGAGGTGAAGTAGTCATTCAGGAGTTCAGCTTTCTCCTGGGTGCCAGTAACCAGTTCTCCTGAGTTGTTGAGCAATGGCCCCATACTCCCATTTGTTTTCTTCCTGTTCCCTTTGTACCTAAAGAAACTTTCAAAGAAAGGAAACAAACACAGTGGGCACATCTGCATGAAATGCTTACCATGTATTAGCTTAATAACACTGCACAGTAACATGGCAGTTAAAAACTGCTGATAGCCTACTGCACAGTGTTATTAGGCTGATGCGCAATAAGTATCACAAAATAATTATGTGCTGGTGCTACTGCACAGTAACTGTAGTTACTGCATATTTAGTTAGCACTTTATTAAGCAAGTACTAAACTAAATGTGTAGTATCTAAGGTGCATTAATGAATGTGTAGATGCTCCCAGTTATAGAAAACCTAGATTTAGAGAAAGCACATGACAAAGTGGATCATGATTGCATATTTGTGGTACTAAGAAATACGGTGTTCTCAGAGAAATGTATATGTTGGATAAAGTTATTGTATAGAGAAGCAGAGAATCAATTCCATATTAATGGGCACCTAAGCAGGGCCTTTAAAATCCATGCAGGGATGAGACAAGGAAGAGTGGTCCATGTCACCACTATTAATTGTGTGTGGCATGAAACTATTAGCACAGAGAATAAGAAAAGACAAGGTCATAAGTTGAATAAAGATACCAAGAGGGGAAGACAAAACATGTAGACATATATGTCTAAAGATACCAAGAGGGGAAGACAAAACACTGCTCCCCACCTGCAGCTGCTTTAACTACTTTCCTGCCCACCTTCTGGCTGTTCCAGCACCACGTAGCTCCTGGGTGTTAATAGCCCTCTCTTCTTTTCAATGGTCTTGATGTTCCACCAATCAAGCTATCCTTTGTTCTGCAATTCTGTTGCAAAGCTATTTCACAGCTCTGCAGCTTGTTCTTTGTTCCAATGAAGTTATACTTGTTTTTGCTACCATCTTAAATGGAGTAATATAGTCCTAGGTCCCTAGCATATTTATTAAAGCTTCTTCTTTATTTTTAACTAGAGAAAATATACGTTGTTTTATATGTGATGATACACTTCACCATCTGCACCTCCTTTTCAAAGTTCTAGATCCACCCATGGAATCAAGCTATTTGCAGCTGCAACCATTTTTAACCAGGATGCTTTGCCCAGGTAGTCATGAATTCCCTCATGCTCATCCATGGGAATTTTTTTTTCCCACCCCTCCACTGACCACTTCCAAACAAGTCATCCTGAGGTGGTACCTGAGAATTTTTGTGAAGTCACTCTAGTTCACTCACAGCAGAGAAATCTCAGGGTGCAGCTCCAGAGTATGCTTCCTCACAGCATGGCACTAAACTCAGCTGAGCTCTCTTCTTGTTCCTTCACTAATTCACTCACAGCCAGAAGCAGTAACATAATATTTCCTCTCTTGGGTGGTGTACAAGTATTCATGCAAATGCTTGAACCCCAGTTGATTGGCAATTTTAACTTTGTCCAGTGTGGTTGAGATTTCCACTGCATCAGCCATTTAACTGGTTGAAGTGTTCTGAATGCTTGTTCACAGAGCATTTCAACTGATGGAACAATAATTCCACTGGTTGAAATGTACCCTTGGTGTCCAACTTATCAAGTCCTCCCAACATGCACAGAGATCCTTCCTGCTCATACATTCCCCCATCCTCAGTCTCCTCTATGCAGGTCAAGTGTGCCAGGTCATGCAACAATACACTCCACCAGGTCTCTTCCTAATCATCTCCCTGGTATGGCGGGCTTGCTAGCAGCAGCCCGGTTGCCAGCTTGGAAGGGCTCTGAGCAATTGGTGGGCTGTTCCCACCAATCAAGTGATGGCAAGGGAGAGGCTTGCCCCACCCATACCCAGGGGTGAGGTGAAGAGCTGGACCTGAGAGGGGACTAACCCAGTCTCTCTTTGACTGGTCTATTTGCAATCTGGGGGCAGAGCTTCCAACAGGAATGAAAAGGTAGCATGCCCAGCACGTGGGTGGCTGTATTGAGGGATGAAGAAGAGGGTGGAAGAAGACCTGAAAGAGCTAGCCAGTGGGGTGGAGCAATAGCCCCAGAAGAGCCCGAAAACAGATCATTGGATGGGAGTGGCAAGCAGCCACATTCTCCAGCACTGCCATGAGGAGGTGTGGTATCTATGCAAAGCCAATGCATGGAGGGTCCAGAAGGGACTGAACCCTGCGAGCTGCATGAGGCGGCTTGGGTCTCCAACCTCCTGCATGAGGCAGGGTGAGTGGTGCACAGCCAGTGCACAAAGGGTCTGGGAGTGGACCAAGGCCTTGGAGCTGCATGCAGCGGCTTGAGTCCCCAACCCCAGTATGAGGCCAGGCATGCAGTGCACAGCTGGTGTACAGAGGGTCCAGGAGCGGACTGAGACCCTGGAGCTGCACGAGGCGGCTCAGGTCTCCAACCCTTGGCACAAGGCAGCGCCAACAGTGCATGGAGTGGAGCACAGGGCCCTGAGAGGGCCAGAGGTTGGGAGAGCCCCAAAGCAGCTGAGGGCCCCCTGCCAAAGGAAGAGACATCTCACCTTGGGAGATGAGGACAGCCTCACTGGGCCCTCAGAGGAGTCACAATTTCTGAGAAGGGGATTCCCATGGGGGAAGAGGGTCTTCTCTCCCTCCCCCCCCCATGATGAGCAGTTGGAGTATTTAAGTTGGTTAAAGGGTCAGCTGGGGTATCTGGGGGCTCCCCACACCCCTCTTCTCATCTAGGACCATTCCTTCTCCTGGAGCTTTGCTATTGTTTTAATATAGCTTTTTCTTCTTTATTGTCCTCTGGGTCCTGCACCTCATATTTTGTGAATCCTGTGCCTCACGCTTTGTAAATTTGCATTCTATTAGAATATAAGATTTGCATGACTTCTAATGAGACTCTTGCTTTGATTCCCTTTTTGATTCCTCATTTGTATACAGTATTTGCATTGACCTGTATATATGCTGTTTTACCTCCTATATCTTATGTGTAAATATGTTAACCCTATAACTTCTATATCTTACTAAACTTGTACATAGTTAAGCCTTAGCATGTGTCCTGGCTTTGTTCTATAGGGAAAGGAGGGGAACCGTGTGCTGCAGGCAGTTTCACCCGTTAGCACACCTGCCCTGCTAACATTCCCTTCATTTGGAGAGAGGAATACATTATTGGGTACCACCCTGGTTACAATGGCATTCAATCTCTTTTTGCTCTTGGGGCAGGGTAGTCATAACCCTCCTCCCTGTTGCTTCCCTCACCCACCACCATCCTGTTCTCCCACAGAAACACTTTATAAAACCCCATCCCCCAACTCTATAGCCCTCTCTCCACAAGAGCACTTTTTTTATAATGCTTATCAAATGATCACATGGCTCAGACACCTAATCCTAATTTCAGCGCAGTCAGGTATACCTTTCTTGAACACATGCTGTGACACAATCCAATTTAACTGAGCCTGCTCTGACCTGTTCTGCTGAGTTTGCTGGAGCGTTCTGTTCCAGTGTGTTGCAGAACCTCCTATATTCAGCGTCCCCACATTTCAAAATGGTGATGTGGTGCTTTAACTACAGCTCAAAGAAGCTTCAGTTAAAGCATCCCTGATGGTATTTCGAAACGTGGAATGCTGAATATGTGAGATGCTGCGGGCATTTTAATTAGAATGGCTAATTAAATTCCGCTAATTATACTAGTAATTAAACTGATGGGCTAATTTTAAAGTGAAACTGATGAGTCCTTTCCTTCTGAATAACCTAGAGTGCATACACATGTATTAACTTTCTGACAGTTACTTGACTTAACTGTCAGAGCATACACACATGTGGAGCAGAGTCTATTTAAATGTGGTGCAAGATAATACAGCTGTGAGGTGTATTATCGTGACTTGCATTAGTTAAGTTGACTTAGCTCACAAGGAGTGCCAACAGATGTGATCATTTTTGCCCCATCTGGCAACAGAAAGCAGTCTATAACTGTGACCAAACACAAGTGAATGGCTGCAGACAGCTTCAAAAATGGCCAAGTGGGTGAAACTATGACCCCTCATTTCATGAAGTATCAGATAAAGATGTTTCAAAATGTAGCATCTTTTGTAACTTGTGTCTACAGAGCTCCAGCCTGTTGCTGTTTTCAGAATGGGAGCGGGGAAAGGGAGCACAGGGAGTTCAGTCTGGAGGATTTTCAGCCCCCCCAGAGGGTTGGGCAGGTGTATTGAAGTCCTCTGCCCTTGAGGTGGCGGAGCTCCAATTCACCTACCCCATCCTTCACCACTGGCTGGTGAGCCCCAAGAACAAGCTCTCTCCACTGCCTTTCCCCCATACCATTCTGAGAACTGCAAGCACTGCCAGAGAGCCATGGCTACCTGGCTGCAGGCTGTCAGCTGCAGCTAGATTCCTGCTCCCCTCCCCGCTCCAGAACCAAATGGTGAACTTCTGTTTGGTCTGGAGTAATGCTGTAACTCACAATGCTTTGCAGAAATTGTTTTGAGTTACAGCTGGGAACTGCACTTCTGTCTGCACTTAAGATGGCTGCCACAATGTCAAGGAGCTGTACATGTGTATGCTCTGATACGTCGCATTTTAAGGTCTCCTCATTACTTGTGTATGCACCCCCTAGTGTCTAGGAGAAGGCATACCAGAAAAGCTTGATGCTAGTATGCTCTCTATTTCCAGGCAAAATTCAGCTTGCAGAGGCCAATAGGAAGTACAACTCCAGCTTTTCACAACATGAAGGTTTTCAGAAAGCTGTAGGGCATCCAGTGGCTGCACCTTATACTCACAATAGAAAACCTGTGCTAGAAGGTATTATTAAAAAAGTTAAAGCTTTGTGATAGGGAAGAATTCAGTTCAATAAGGTTTATGTTGATTGAAAAGACTTATTAAACAAAAAAATAAACCTGTAGAATAGATGGTCTGTTTCTTTGATATTTTCCCCATCATTTCAGGCCAAATTCTTTCCTGGTATAAATGGGTGGAACCTCCATTGCATTTTGGCGAGGAATGGTAGTCCAGTAAAAAATGCAGAAGGCTGGAATTTAGGAGATGCAAGATCAGTTCTCAACTTAGCCACAACCTTCTAGCATAGTTTTAGGGAGGTCACTTAAAGTATCCTGTGCCTCAGCTTCCCTATCTATAAAATAGAGTGAACACTTCCCTGTCTTAAGGCACTGATACAAAGGTAAAGTGCATAAAAGACTGAGAAAAGCTCAGATACTTTGGTGATGTAGGTTATGCTCATGTAGATATTGCAATCTATTATGTGTCCATTTAGCCAGCAGAGGCTGGACCATTTACACCAGTGGACTTATGCTTGATTTATCTCACTGTAGAGGAGAGGAGAATTAGGCTGTTTGAAGTGACCACCAAACTCCAGGAATAGGGGATTGTGCCAGGTGAGTTAAGCAGGCTGGTGCCCCAGTGGTGAGTGATTTTAAAGGTCCCTAGAGAAGCATGCCCATTATGGACAACAAACCAAGGAAAATTAAAACTTAAAGAAACAAGGGGCCTCAACCCAAGCAGAGGGAGAGACAAGGGTACCCAATGATAATCTCCCTTCTGGGAAAAGAAAAGATGAGCCCAGAGTGGGGAGCATGGGTGCAACTGTTGAGACCATAACCAAGACCCAGCTGGGAGTGGAAAGGTGCAGGATGTAGGGAAGGAGGAGCCTGTGAAGAAAAGCATTGCCCTCAAGTCATACCACTGATTGTGGATAACACCTCACCTCCCTTTTCTCTTTTCTAACTTTTTGAACATCAAGGCATGGCAGGTGAGTAGCAAGGGAGGCTCTGACATGGGGCAAGTGAGGAAGCGAGATGTACCTAGGACACACAGCCTACACACAGCCTTTCTGGGTAGCCCCTTCAAGTGTTTTACTACCTTCCAAGTGAGAAAATTCTTCCTAATATCTTTAACCCAGGTACATCCAAGGATGTGCCCTATTCTCAATTGGATGGCATGGGTAGGCAGGAGGGGGTGCTGTGAGAGGGTTGCCAAAATTTTGAGCAGATCCCTCTTTCCTCTGAAGAGTTAGCCCAAGCCCAAAGTTCTTAACTATGTACAATTTATTGAGTTATAATATACATAATCATAAAACTAAATATCAGGTACATATATTTACAGTGAACATTAACCAGTAATCAAGGTCAAACCCTAAATAAAACTATTTACCTATCACAATAAAACAATTTCAGCAGCATCAACACAATACATTACAATACAGCATTTCAATTACAAAATATAAGGCACAAACAGGAACTATCTTAATAACACCTATTCCTTAATATAGTTCCTTACCCATGGCAAGAGATAGTTCTCCTTCTAATGGGGTCCCTTGCCCGGTGTCCAGGAAGTACCAGGGGCCCCTTCCCTAAGGGCCTTGACTAGGCGGGGAGCCTGCTCACCCAGCCCCTTCTCTGGGTTTGCCCGCCCCAAATGTCTTTCCCCTGTGGGACCCAAAGACCCAGTGACTCATGCTCCCTCAGGTGGCAGTGGTCAGAGCACAGCTCGATGGGGTCTCCCCTTCTGGAGCACCTCTCCAGACCTCTCCTGCGCCTCTGGGCTCCTCCCTGCCCTGTGCCCTGCTCTGGGCACCGAGGGCTCAGCTCCTCTCAGCTGCTGCATCACTGCTGCTGGCTCCTGGGTGCTGGGCCTCACACTGCAGCACTACTATTTCCCCATGCCCTGGCTCAGCGCTGAGGGCTCTTTTAGCACAGGCCAGGTCCTTTAGGCTCTGGCTGTCCGTCCTTATACTGGGTGGGTAATCCAAGCTGCCTCCGCTGCTCCCTGGCTCCACTCCCTTGTGCGCCTCTTGTGCACCTGCCTTCCTGGTCATCTACTGGGGTTACTCACAATGATGCCTAAGCTGCCCTGCCACAGCTTCCAAGGCTCAGGCCCATGCACCACCCTGCACACCATGTGATCTGCTGGCCCTTTGGGTTTGCAGGGTCGAGCCTCTGCTTACAGCTCCCAGAACCTGGGCTCCATGCACTGAACTGTGCACCATGATAGGCCTGAGCAGTCTCACACTACTCCCAGGGCTGCGTCTCCACGCACCATCCCTGTGTGCCATCAATAGCCCCAGCAGTCTCGCACTGCTCCCAAGGCTGCTCCTTCAGTGGCAGCTTCAGGAGCCTTGGGACTACTGCCCGCTGGGAAAGAACTTCCCAGCTTTTCTTGGCTCTGCTCTTCTTGAGTCCCTTGCTGCATCTGCCCCTCCTGCTGGACACACAGCTCCTTTTATACACTCCCAAGCTCCGCCCCTGAAGTCTCCCAGACCTGACAGTTTAGAGTCTTCAGTCGGGTCTGGGGAGCTCTTCTCCCCCTCCACTCAGGAAAGGGGAGTGACTTTATTTCTCTTGCTACCTCCTGATTGGTGGATGGGCTCCACCATTCAAAACAGCAGGAACTCAAGCCTGGGACTCAACCCAAGCTCTGAAAGGTGAGCCTACTACATAGCCAACTTAAACTTCCCTTGCTGCAACTTGAAACTGGTGCTCCTTGTTCTGTCATCTGCCACCACTGAGAACAGTTTAGCCCCATCCTCTTTGGAACCTCCCTTCAGGCAGTTGGCAGCTGCTATTAAATCCCTTTTCAGTCTTCTCTTCTCCAAACTAAATAAGCCCAGTTCCCTCAGCCTCTCCTCATAAATCATGTGCCCCAGTCCCTTAACCATTTTCTTTGTCCTCTGTTTAACTCTCTCCAACTTGTCCACATCCTTTTCTTTTTGTGTGTGTGTGTGTCGGGGGTAGGGGGGCAAAACTGAACACAGTATTCCAGATGTGTCCTCACCAGTACTGAACAGAGGGGAATAATTACTTTCCTTGATCTGTTGGCAACAGTCCTGCTAATGCAGCCCAATATGCTACTAGTCTTCTTGGCAAAAACTGTTGGCTCATGTTCAGATTACTGTTCACTGTAACCCCCAGGTCCTTTTCCACAGAGCTGCTGCCCAGCCAGTCAGTCGCCAGCTTGTACCAGTGCATGGGATTATTCTGTTCTAAATACAGGACTTTGCACTTGTCCTTATTTAACTTAATGAGATTTCTTTTGGTCCAATCCTCCAATTCATCTAGGTCTCTGAATCCTAGCCCTACTCTCCAGCATATCCCCAGCTTGGTGTTGTCCACAAGCTTGCTGAGAATGTACTCTATGCCATCTTCCAGACCATTGATGAAGACATTGAACAAAACTGGCCCCAAGACCGACCCCTAGGGCCCTCCACTTGATACCAACTGCAAACCAGACATGTCATTGGATACTACACTCTGAGCCTGATGATCCAGCATGTTTTCTATCCACTTGCAGTCCATTCATCCAACCTTAGCTTGCTTGCAGAAAAGCTGTGGGAGATGGTATCAAATGCCTTGCTAAAGTCAAGGTATATCATATCCACTGGTCTTCCCGCATCCACAGAGCCAGTCATCTCATCATAAAAGGCAATAAGGTTGGTCAGGCATGACCTAACCAACCTGATTGCCTTCTATGATAAGATGCCTGGTTCTGTGGATTGAGAAAAAGTGGCAATACACACAGAGCCATTTTTAGTAGTTCTTCCTTTGCCACTGTATGGATAAAGAATAAGAGGTAGCTGAAGTTCAGCTGTGAAGGGAAGATGTACGATAGCTATGGCCACCCAGTGTGTTTCAACTGGTGTGCAGCTCCTTCCTTCTAATCTACATTTGTTTTTCTATCTTTCAGATCTTCTCTTGGGATCTCAGTACAACACACATTATATTCTTTTCTACTCCTCAGAAGCAACTCTGTTAATATAGGTGGCCATGCCTCTGAAGAACCATTAGAGGAGACTTATCAAATTTAGCATAAGGAGACAAGTTAAATAAAAGCACAATACTTCTGCATATGGCAGCACTGTACAAACAGCCAGACAATCACAGTTAACCTTTAATTCTGAATTATATAGGCATTGGCTTTTCAGAGTATCTGTGTGGGATCTGTAACCCTTACTCACTTAGATGCTTATGAAAAATCTGACAGCACACTTGAACAGAGATAGGAAAGGCCATGAGGGAACTTGCAACCCTGAGCTTCTGTGGCTGGCTCTGCATGCCTCTGCTTCATGTTTGGTACTGTGTAAAGAACACAGCTAGCTTTAACTCTCTGTCATTCTGTGTGTTTCGGGGCAGGGGTGAAACACCCTTGAAGATGTTCATTCTCCTATGTAAGAACTTTTATGTGAAAAGAAGGAAAGTCTGGAAATTCTCTTTTCCTTGCCCATGTGTTACCGTTACATTAAGACATCAAATAACCACTAGTGGGAAATTTCAGCTTTGTAGCACCCCTTACAAATATTATATACTGTGCTGCTGAAGTAAGTCACTGGGTATCTACTTTCACAGACCCATTCAGATGGGCTTTCTCATTATTGTAGCCTGGGTATTTTCATTACATGGGACAAATTATTTACTTCTGCTAAGAAAAACCCAAGCCCTGTTGAATACCATAGCCGATGCAAAGAAGAAGTGGAGTGCATTTAACAGACAGCTGTCACAGGGGTGGTTGCACTGCAGATGAAAATCTCAATCTAAACCACTGGGACAAATTCTGCCCCAATGTTCAGTTCCATGAAACCCCATGGGGTTGTGCAAGTGTGGATTTTTGAGGGCAAACATTGGCCTCATGTCTGTATAGTGCTTTAGGATTCTTCCAATTTAAAAGTGCTATGAAAACTTAAAGTAAGGGGAGCACGAAGCCCACGGAAAGTGTGCTAGGGTGGTATGTTAAGTTCCTGGCTGTCTTGAACTATCAACACTGTGCACTTCTGGATAAAGGAGCATAAGATGAAAAGCAGTTATCTGAGGGATATAGAAATTCTAGGAAGACTCTTTGCGGCCTCATAGTTTGGAGGGCGTGCCATGCAGTCTGGAATTTCATCCATCTGAAGCTGTCATTTGCACCCTGCAGGTGATGCCTTTTGTTTCCTGTCCACAGACATGCCCCTGCAAGTGAAAAATTTGAACATGTTCCCTATTGTGAATGAGAGTGCATTCAGCCACATAAGCCCTGTTTTCCTGACTGTTATAGGGCATGTTATGACGTGGAAGTTCATCAAGGTCAAGAAAACCAATCCCAACCTTATTAAACTGTAACCACAGCTGCTGTGCACAGATGGCAAGTTACTTAAGATAGGAGGGAAATGTCTGTAAGGTTGAAAGAGGCATGGTATGTTTTCCCCAGGTACATGTGCAAGGCACAAGTTCTAACAGGTACAGGAGCTAAAGCAACCCCAGGCCTGAAATTATGCGCCAGAAGTAACACAGACAGGAAAACATGCAATGCGGAATGAAATAGAACAGGAAGTACTATGCCATTAAATGAGGGCAAGTGAAGGAGCAAACACTGATATGCATTGTGTACATTTTCAGTGGATCCTGTCTGTCATCTTCACAGTCAGCTTTAGGAATAACAGCTGGATAGACCACAGCAGGGATGTGGCTTTGTGGCTGACCTAAAGCAGTCATTAGTATTTTCTCATGTCTGTTCACAAGCAGACCAGTTGGGTACCACTAGTGAACTCCCAGAACTGTGTAGAGAAATGGAATACCTCAGCATAACTTTCAAGCAGCCTGTATATGACTCCTAAAGAAGGTACCTACTTCTTCTGCTTGCTGCATAGACTGACTGTCATAGCTGTGACTAAGGCCCCTGCTACATATTATATATTACACAATTAACTGGTTAATCATGCAATAAATTTAGACCAGTCAAATATGCAGAGTAATTATCACATGATAAAAGTGACTGTCCAGCTATAGAGAATACCAACCAGCTACAAGGTTAGTGCTTGAAAAAATGTAACACCATCGTGAAGGCTGGTACTAAAGGACATGGAGCTAGGCTGTTCTCAGTGGTGACAAATGGCAGATCAAGGAGCAACATTTCAAGTTGTAGCATGGGAGGTTTAGGTTGGATATAAAGAAAAACTCTGTTACTAGGAGAGTGGTGAAGCACTGCAATAGGTTATCTAGAGAGTGGTGGAATCTTTGGAGGTTTTTAAGGCCAGGCTCAACAAAGCCCTGGTTGGACTGAACTAGCTGGGGATGGTCCTGCTTTGAGCAGGGGATTAGACAAGATGACTTCTTGAGGTCCCTTCCAACCATAATTTTATATGAATCTGTGATTCTAACTAACTAGTTTCTATCCAGCTTTAATCTGAACATGTGGCAGAGCCCCAAGCAAGAGTCAGAAGCATAAGGAGACATAGCAGAGACAAAAGACATACGTGGGTCCCATTCCTTAGCTAAGAATACTAGGTCTGCTGTAATGGCATGGTTCTTAAGACAACAATTAAATAAAAACATAAGAACTGCTATTTGTCCCAGTAAATGATCAGACTGTAGGTCCATCCTGCTCAGTATCTTGTCTCTCACAGCTGGTGGTGCCAGCAATGGACATTCCCTGGTTGCAATGGAGCATGGCCCTGGTCAACGTCACTTGTGTCAGGGACCTCTTGGAATTTCTCAGTCAGGGGTGGGAAGATCCCTCTGCGCTGGCTTAGAACATGGAGCTACCCACCCTATGCGTGCTCTGCCACTTACTCCAGAAGGTCAAGGTCACCTTGCCAACCACTTCCCTTCCTTACATCCAAGGTGTTCTGAGCAAGGGCAGTCCTCACATGTCCATATCCACTAGCACACTAGATATTGTCATGGGGTCCCTAGCTTTGAAAGGCTACATGGCACTCCTCATCACATCACCTCAGTAGGCTAGAAGATATACAACCAGTCCACCTCCAAACATCCCACTGCCACTAGTGCCACTAGTTCCACACACTTTGTGTCCTCCACCATCCCATCTGTGTGTGCTGCCCAAAGACCAAATGAATGGACACCTTCAGTGAGGATAAGGGCGAGGGTCCTTACTGGGCCAGTTTGTATTCTACCCTGATCCTATGAGCCACGGAGGACCTAAGCTGGTCACTCATGCATGGAGCTGTCTCCATGGGCATATATATGGCATGCTTCAAGACACCCCTGACACTTGCCCTTTCTGCCAGTAGAGGGAGATCCTGGTACATGCCTATCAACTACCCCAGGCTCCACAGGAACCTCCCTCTGAGGTTCTGGCTGCACTTTTCTCTGCACCTTTTTTTTTTATGCACTCCCCATCCATAGCTGTGTCAAGTCTTCAGGCCTTCTGGTCATTTTCTACCTGTCTCTGGCCAAGTTCTCCATCTACCAAATCAGGAAGGAATTGCTGGCTGTGGGGAAACCCAGCCAACTGTGGGGATATTTTTCTTTCACTCCTTCATGGACATCTCTGAGTCGTGTTTCATTTGGCAGTGTCCATGGGCTCCTTGGATGTGTTTGAGGGGCAGTGGTGCTAGCTGGTATTTTCTCCTTTGTATTTCCCCCCTCTCCTTTGAAACTCTAATTAAGGTGTAACTTGCACTCCACTCCTGTTGCCCACCCCAGTATTCAGCTGGTGCACAGTTGCCTCTATATAGCAGTGAGGAGGGGCTTATAGTTTCCAGGTAGGTCTAGATCAGGGGTGGGCAAAATGGAAGATACAGCCAGCAGCTGGACTCTATTTCTCAGCAGCTCCTGCCTGCATGGCTCCTGGCTGGTTTCCATGGGGACTCTAGGAGCCATGACAGTGCAGGGCTGCAGAACCAGGGCTCTGCTCTGACCCAGCCTAGCCCCACACTGTCACAGGCCCATACTTCCAGGGTCTCCGTGGAGACTGGCCAGACCACGCAGGCAGGGTGTGCAGCTGGGTAAGGAGCTGCTCTGAGGCTGGGATCTTGCAGCAGTGACAGCACAGGGCAGGGCTCAGGCAGAGCTGTGATCTGCTCCCTGCATGCCCTTTCTGCAAACCCATGCTTGTTGCAGGGGCATGAAGGCAGCATGGCTCCACTCCATCCCTGCACTGTTCCCACCCCAACATCCTGAGGTCTCCCCAGCCCCACCCGCGCATCTCGCTCCTGGCCACAGCCCCATCCCAGCTGCGTCACCTGCCTATGCACATCCCGCCCTGGTGGTGGGTGCAGGGTGGATGGGCTGGAGTGCCAGGGCACCGGGGCTGGGTCCAGTAGCAGCCAGAAGGAGCTGATGCCACAGTTGCTGCTGGAAATGGAGTCTGCCACAGGCCCAGTGCAGCCTGTGGGCTGGACTTTGCCCACCCCTGGCCTATACCCACTGTGCCAGTATAAACAATAGGCCAGTCTTACACAGTGGGGATGCTGAGGGGGAGGGTGAACAGGGTGTGTTCAGCACCTTTCATCTCTCCTCCCCCATGGAAGCTTCCAGTTTTCAGAAGTTTAGTTTTGATTCAGAGGCTGCAGTACATAGTAGGTCCAATACTGACTGATGGACCCTTCCCCCAAGAATTTCTCCAATCCTTTTTGAACTGGGTGAACCTACCACACTCCATAATATCTTGTGGCAAGAAGTTCACAAGTAATCTGTCAGACAGTATGCAATTACCTATTAGCTTCCTCTTGTTAGTTGAAAACCTGCTACCTACTAGTATTATGTCCCCTCCTTTTTATTATTCACAATCCCTCAACGTATTAAATCAGAATTTATTTTCTCTGCACTACTTAACAGCATTTAACAGATAGTAACAGTAATGAGTCACTGTTCCCTATTTAGGAATATACTGAGCAAGTTTTGCAATGGTGTTTGTGCTTAGCAAAAAGCCTTTTTTTGTAGCATAAAAAGGGAATGTACAGGCCACAGCCATTCAGAGTTTTTCTTGAGAAGGCTACTGGCATTTCTACAAGAAAGTGCATCACTTCCAAAATGGAAGATGTCTCTTCTCCTAACTTGAACAACTGTACCCTTCTTTTGGTTGTAAAGGACAGATAATATCTCAGTCCTCTTCTCTCCCTCCCTCCAAGGGGATTACAACAGATTACATTGGTTTAACACTATGGATTCCTATTTGAAATTTCTGAGACTCATTTTTGCACATCTAACAGCGCTAATGTGGCATCCTTGAAAGGATCTCCAAGGTGTCTTGCCACCCTGATTGAGAATCACTGGTCTAGTGGGACACCCTGACACTGAAACACAACCTCCAAGAGTAGCCTAAATACCTAAATGATCAGGTTAGTGTGTGCTAGGGTTTCATTCCCTCAACATGCTACTGCTTGAATTTCCATAGGAGTAACATCTTATAACAGCTAATGTTTTTGTAACATATGCCGTACATTTTGTGCCTGCTGCTGACAGTGGTCACCATGTGATAGTTCAGGTGTTGTTCTTTAACAAAGCAGTAATTAGGCTCTTTGAATGGTCTGCCAACTGGCATGCCAATACCATGAACACATGGCAAAGGTGTAGCTCCTTCCAGTACAATAGATCTCACTCAACTATGCTGCATGCATAATTCCAGACTGTAATATGGAGATTACCATCTTGCTGGGGAAACTGCAGAACTGGTTTTTGTTTTAATTATTCACCATAAAAGCTTTTGTTTTCTTGTTGAATATGTGAGGCAACAGACAAAAATGCTTCTCCCTTAACAAAATCAACCAATCTTCATACTATTGGCTGATTAGAATGACCTCACATAAAAAGTAACATTTCTTTTCAGGATATGCTTGATAATGTTGACTGGAACTAGAGGGCAAATGGTCAGAGCAGGGAGAAATTTATTTTTTTAAACATAAAAAAACTAGCTTTTGGGTAGAAAACCAACCCCAGAATTAAATCAAAAGAATATTGCATGTTTAAAGTGTATTATAATCATTAAGGGACAGATTCTACACCCTTTACTCACATTGGGTGCATCTACACGTGCTTTACTGCAGTTGATTAATTAGCTCTGCAGTAAAGTGTCAGTCTACACATGCACAGGTATTAGGGGACCATAAACTAAATAAATCTGCTGTAAGGCAGTACTGTCAGGGACAGTACTATCTTATGGCGGAGTCATTAAGTGTGATCAAACACCTATGTAGACGGTGACTGCTGGGCACAAATTACACCCGGTCAGCCCTGCCTCCAGGGGCCAGACCCCCAGGTCCTGCCAGCCCCTCTGTTTATTGCTTAACATTAATAGCATGTATAGATGCACCCACTGGCTAGGTCTACACAAGAAGCTGACTGTGCAGTTGTTATTGCCCAGTAGCATCACTGAATTTGTTTAGGTGATGCTGACTGTGCAGTAGTTCATTACTGCTGCACAGTAGCATCACATCACAATTCATGCCACGTGACATTACTGTACAGTAGTAAATGAGCTACTGCACAGTCAGCATCTCACTTAGTAGTCCACCACAGCCACTGAGTAGTACTCTAGTCTTCAATCCAACCCATCATGGGCCTATTCACAGAGTCAGGTAGTACTCACCATGAATAAAGAGGAAAAGATGAGGTGGTGTTGTCCTACATATAAAGATGCATGTGTGTTCTGAGGCACAGTATGAAATGGGAGGTAGGCCTGTTGAAAGCCTCTTGGTAAAAGTCAGAGGGTAAAGCAGTATGGAGGATATTTCAGTGGGTATCTGCTACAGGCCACCTAAGACAGAGGAAGAGGTAGACAAAGCCTTCTTTAAAGAACTGGGAGTTTCCAAATCACAGGAGCTGGTTCTCAAGGACCTGGTTCTTCAATTTCCATGACATCTACTGGGCAGGAAACACAGCAGGGTAGGCAGTTCAGCAAAGTCTTTGTGTTGAGAATAACTTTTTGGTACAGGTGGTAGAGAGGCCAAATATGGGGGAAGATCTTTTCAACTTGCTGCTCACAAACAGGGTGGAAGTGGTTGAGAATGTGAAGTTGGGAAGTAACTTGTGTGACATTGACCATAAAATGATAGAATTCAAGGTCATAAGGAAGGAAGAATAGCAGCAGAATAAAGACATCAGATTTCAAAAAGCATACTTCAACAAACTCGAGAAGCTGGTGGGCAAGTCTGAGGGAAAAGGAGCCCAAGAGAGATGGATGTATTTTACGGGGAGTGTATTAAAAGTGCAGGAGTAACCTATTCTAATACACCAAAATAAACAGAAATTTGCTCATATTACTAGGCAAGGGTAAAAGAGCATCACATGGGCATGCAGCAAAAAAAGTACAAAGGCCAAAGCATGGTTTGAGATACAACTCGGAAGGGCCATAAAAGGCAATAAAAAGGTTTTCTACACGTACTGTGTTTCCTAACATCTAATCTTCATCATGTTTATCAAACCAGCTGGGGAAATTTGGGGTATGCATTATGTGAGAGGAAAAAAGCTCCCCATGGGTATGGACATTTGGTAGTAGGGGCTGGGGAGAAGGAGTGATGGCCACTATTCTGTCCCCCTACCCCAGGTGCCAACTGTCCACATCTATGGGGAGGTTCCCTCCCCAACAAAGTGCCCAAATCAGGCTGCCTGGGGGGTGGAGGGTGGGCCTGTAGCCACACCCCACATGCTGGCTCCAGAGTGACATGCTGTGTATTGAGTTGGACCCTGTACATGGCTCTCAAGCCAGCACACAGGGTTGGCTCCACCACATGGACCCAGCACCACCATGGATGGACCAAGCTGGCTCCTGGTCCCAGTGCTCCCATGGTCAGATTGGGCTGGGCTCTGCTGTGGATCCTCAGTGCCTTTGTGGCTGAATCAGGCCAGCATGTGGGATCATGGCCAGTGTGTAGCCCCCAGCACATGGCCCCTAGCTCCCAGGCCTCCAGCTCCCAAGTCCCCGGCCCCAAGCCTTTCACACAGCTCCTAGTTTCTAGGTCCCTGGCTTCCTATCCTCCAGACCTGGTGCAGAGGCCCTGCCCCACCAGGCCCAAGCCCTGAGGAACAGCTCCCATCCTCCAACCCTAGTGTGTAGCCCCAAACCTCAGAGTTCCCAGACCACTGGTACTTACCCATACACCATGATAGGATTTTTTTCTTCTTCTTGGGTCCTTGCTAAAATAAGGTGAATGTTATAATTGGGGATGTGATATCTTCAAAAAAATATGGTACGTCAGAAATAAGAGAAAGACCAAAGAAAGTATAGAGCCTATATTAATTGCAGAAGGCAGTATAGTTATACAGAGAAGGCTGGAGTAACCAGATCATAGGTGCAGTTGGCAGCAGATATAGAGAAGGAGAGAAGCAGCTTAGAGCAGTGGAAGAACAGGTTAGGGTTTACTTAGAAAGGCTAGATGTTTTCAAGTCAGCAGGGCCAGATTGGATGCACCCTAAAGTACTGAAGGAATTAATTAAAGTAGCGGTGCTCAACATTTTAGCCCTGCAAGCCACATCATTAAGAAAGGGAAGAAGGAGGTTCCATGAAATTACAGACCAGTCAGTCTGACTAATACTTGGAAAGATCATGGAGCTCATCCTCAAGGAAACTATTGTGAAACACTTTCATAGTTGGTAGTTGGTAGGTAGGGTCAGAAAGGACCTGAGCAGATCATCAAGTCTGACCCCCTGCCACGGACAGGAAAGAATGTTGGGGTCAAATGATCCTGGCTAGGTGATTTTCTAGCCTCCTTCTGAAGACCTCCAAGATAGGATTGAGCACCACTTCCCTTGGAAGTTGGTTCCAGAGCCTAGCCACCCTGACTATGAAGTAGCGCCTCCTGATGTCTAGATTGAATTTACTCTCAGTCAACTTGTGGCCATTATTCCTAGTTACTCCTGGTAGTGCTCGGGGGAACAGGGACTCTCCTGTTCCCCACTGGTCCCCCCTGGTAAGTTTATAGACGGTCATCAGATCCCCTCTCAGCCTTCTCTTGTGGTGGCTGAACAGGTTCAGGTTTTGTAGCCTCTTCTTATAGGGCCTGCCTTGCTGCCCCCCAACCATGTGAGTGGCCCTCCTTTGGACCCTGTCAATGCTGAATCCCCCCTGAAGTGCATCACCCAGAATTGGGCACAGTACTCCAACTGAGGTCTGACCAATGTCATGTAGAGGGGGATCTCTCCCTAGGACCTGCTCGTGATGCATCTGTGGATACATGACAAGGTGCAGTTAGCCTTATTGACCGTGTCCTCACATTGGTGGCCCATGTTCATCTTGGAATCAATAACGACTCCAAGATCCTTTTCTGCCTCTGTGCTGATGAGAAGGGATTTCCCCAGCCTATAGGTATGCTGCTGGTTCTTTCTCCGTAGGTGCAGTACCTTGCATTTGTCAGTATTGAATCCCATCCTGTTCTCATCTGCCCACCCCTGTAACCTGTCCAGATCTAGTTGTAGCCTATCCCTCCATTCTAGCATGCACAGCTCTCCCCACATCTTAGTGTCCTCCATGAATTTGAACAAAGTGCTTTTCACCCCCTCGTCCAAGTCGCTGATGAAGATGTTGAACAGTGCGGGCCCGAGGACCGAGCCCTGGAGGACCCCACTGCCTACATTCCTCCAGGTCGAATAAGAACCACCCACCACCATGCTCTGGGTACAGCCCTCCAGCCAATTTGCGACCCATTTGACCGTGTAGGCATCAACACCACAGTCGTCTAATTTTTTAATGAGAATGGGCACAGTGTCAAAGGCCTTCCTAAAGTTCAGAAAGACTATGTCTACCATGACACCTGTGTCTAACGATTTTGTGACCTGGTCGTAGAAGGCCACCAGGTTGGTATGACAGGACCTGTCCCTAATGAACCCGTGTTGGTTGTCACTAAGCATAATCTCCCCTGCTGGTCCCTCGTGGATGTGCTCCTGGATGATTTTCTCAAAGAGCTTCCCCAGAACCGAGGTAAGACTAACAGGTCTATAGTTTCCCAGGTCCTCCTTCCTCCCCTTTTTGAAATGGGGACCACATTGGCCCTTTTCCAGTCCTCTGGCAGCTGGCCAGAGCACCATAAAGCTGAGTGCTCATAAAGTTGTGCCAGGGGTCGTAAAGCAGAGTGCTCGTAAAGCTGTGCTGAGGTCCTGCCATGACCTCTGCTAATTCCCTCAGCACCCTGGGGTGCAGATCATCTGGACCTGCTGATTTGAACATGTCCAGCCCCACCAGAAGTTCCTTAATTAGGTCCTCTCTGACCCTAGGCCTGGCGGTGCCTCTCCTGAGTCCATCGGGAATCCTGGTGTGGGGGATGTCTCAGTCCCTGCTCAGAAAAATGGAGACAAAGAATTTATTGAAGAGTTCAGCTTTATCAACTGGTGCAACCACCATGCATGTCCTACAGGGGCCCCACATTATTTGGTGCTTTTTTTTTACTTCCTATGTATTTAAAAAGGAGTTCTTGTTATCTTTGATCCTGGTCACTAGTCCTAGATCTGTCTCCACCTTAGCCTTCCTGATAACCCCCCTACAGCCTTGAGCAATGGAGATATAATCCTTCTTGGTGATGGCCCCTCCCTTCAATCGGGTGTATACCTCCTTTTTAGCTTTCCGATGATCCTGAATGCCTTTGGTGAGCCATGGGGGCTTTTGAGCATTCTTGCGTCCTTTGACTCATGTTGGGACTGTCATCTTTTGGGCTTGGAGGATAATCTCCTTAAGGAACAACCACTTGTCTTAGACTCCCAGCTCCCCTACCCTCTGGGACCTCAGTGCCTATCTGGCTAATCTCCTTAACTCATTGAAATCAGCCATCCTGAAATCAAGGGCTGCTGCCTTGCTGCAAGGACAACAAGATGAATTGGGATAGCCAGCATGGATTTATCAAAAGCAAGTTATGCCTGACCAATTTGACTTTCTTCTATGATAAGGCGACAGGCTGTGTGTGTAGGGGGAGAGCAGAGGATGTGATATAGCTTGATTTTGGCAAGGCATTTGTCATGGTTTCCTGTGACATTCTCAAATAAGCTAAGGAAATACAGAAGAAAGTACTGCATGTTGGATACATAACAGGTTGGATCACCATGCTCAATGAGAAAGCATCAACAGCTCAATGTCAGCTTGGGAGGAGGTTGCTCAGGGTTTTGTCTTAGGTCTGGTATTTCTTAACATCTTCATTAATGATTTGGATGATAGGATTGAGTGCATGCCTAGAAAATTTGTGGATGACACCAGGTTGGAGTTGTAGACATGCTGATGGGTAGGGCTAGGATCCAGAATGACCTTGATGAAGGGGAGAAATAGTCCAAAATCAATCAGATGAAATTCAATAAGGATAAGTACAAAGCTGTGCTCTTGGGATGGAATAATTGCATTCATGAAACCCACCAGGGAATGATTAGCTAGATTGCAATGATGCAGAGAAGGACCTGAGAGTTACATTGGGCCATGATCCAAAAAAAGCCAACAGCATACTGGGTTGGCACTGGTGAGGCCTCAGCTGGAGTATTGTGTCCAGTTTTGGACGACTTCAAGGACAATGTGAACAGATTGGAAAGAGTTCAGCAGACAGTAACAAGAGTGATTAGAAGCCTGGGAAGCATGACTTTTGGGAAAAGGCTGAAAGAACTAGGGTTATGTAGCCTAGAGAAAAGAAGATTGTGGAGGACTTTGATAGCAGTCTTCAGATACCTGAAAGGAGATTATAAAGCAGCTAGTGATGGGCTTTTCTCTGTGACTGCAGGGGACAGGACTAGGAACAATGGCTTCAAACTATAGCAGAGAAAATTTAGGGTGGAGATTAGAATTAACTTTCTGACTATTGAAACACCGAAACAGACTACTTAAGAGAAGTTGTGGAATCTCCATCTCTGGAAATTTTCAAGCACACATTAGAAGACTTGTCAAGGATATTTTAGTCAGGGATGATCCTGCCCTAACCAGAGGGAATGAGCTCTCTTTAAGCCCTATTTTTGTATTATCTTATGATCCTATGAATAAGGGTTCTAAAACCTGTCCCTAAGCCTCACAGCATTGTTGGAAGTCAGGCTCTGTAAGACGAAAGACAATGCAGAGGATACATGACTTTCAAAGCATATAGATGAAGTCACTGTTGTACCAAAGGTGAATGTTATCTCTGTCCCTGAGACTCCTGTGCTCAGAATACCAAGCCTTATACTCCAGAAACAGCCTTACACTATTCCTACTTACAGGACATGTCTTTGGGGATGCAAAGCCTGCTAATAATTTTTTTGGGCTGTTTACATGTCAACATACATTTAAAAATGAGAAGAAAGCTTCTTTCCCTTTTCATTTTAATGAGGGCTTGAAAATCTAAACCTGTTGCTAGGGCAAAAAGCTATTCATAGTTTCATAGTTTCTAGGGTCAGAAGGGACCTGAGTAGATCATCTAGTCCGACCCCCTGCCATGGCAGGAAAGAGTACTGGGGTCACATGACCCCAGCAAGGTGTTCATCTAACCTCCTCTTAAAGACCCCCAGAGTAGGAGCCAGCACACTTCTCTTTGAAGTTGTTTCCAGATCCTAGCTGCCCTGACCGTGAAGTAACGCCTCCTGATATCTAGTCTAAATCTACCCTCTGCCAGCTTGTGACCATTATTCCTGGTCACTTCTGGTAGTGCTCGGGGGAACAGGGACTTCCACAGTGCCTGCTGGTCCCCTCTTACTAGTTTGTAACAGGCCACTAGATCCCCCCTCAGCCTTCTCTTGTGGAGGCTGAACAGGTTCAGGTCCCATAGCCTCTCCTCATAAGGCCTTCCCTGCTGCCCCCTGATCATGAGAATTGCCTTCCTCTGGACCCTCTCCATGTTGTCCACATCCCTCTTGAAGTGCGGCGCCCAGAACTGGACGCAGTACTCCAGCTGCGGCCTGACCAGTGCCGCATAGAGGGGGAATATCACCTCCTTGGACCTGCTCGAGATGCATCTGTGGATGCATTTCATAGATTTCATAGACATCAGGGCTGGAAGGGACCTCGGGAGATCGAGTCCAGCCCCCTGCCCAAAGGGCAGCAAGTCAGCTGGGGTCATAGGATCCCAGCAAGATAAGCATCCAATTTACTCTTGAAGGTGTTCTATGTAGGCGCTTGACCACCTCCGCTGGCAGACTGTTCCAGACCTTCGGGGCTTGGTCAGTAAAGAAATTCTTCCTTATGTCCAGCCTGAAATGGTCTTGCAGGAGTTTGTGACCGTTCGACCTCGTCATCCCTTGGGGCGCTCTGGTGAACAAACTTTCCCCCAGATCCTGGTGGTCACCCCGATAAACTTATAGGTGGCCATCAGATCACCCCTGAGCCCACACTTTTCCAGGCTAAAGAGTCCCATGGCTCTGTCAGCCTGTCATCGTAAGATCTGTTTTCCTGACCTCTGATCATGCGCGGGGCTCTCCTCTGGACTCTCTCAAGCTTCTCCACATCCTTTTTGAATTGTGGAGCCCAAAACTGGACGCAGTACTCCAGCTGCGGCCTCACCAAGGCCGAATACAAGGGGAGAATGACGTCCCGGGATTTGCTCAAGAAGCATCTATGGATGCACGCCAGCATTTTGGTCGCTTTACTAGCCGCAGCATCGCATTGCAGGCTCATGTTCACCTTGTGGTGAATGATGACCCCCAAGTCTCTTTCTTCTGTAGTGCTAACCAACGTAGCACTGCCGAGCCTATAAGGGTGCTGCAGGTTTTTCCTCCCAAGGTGGAGAACCTTGCATTTATCGGTGTTAAACACCATCAGGTTCTCGTCTGCCCATTTGCTGAGCTTGTCCAGGTCAGCCTGGATCACCCGCCTATCTTCTGGCGTGGATGCTTTGCCCCAAAGTTTGGTGTCATCGGCGAACTTGGCCAGTCCACTCCTGACTCCAATGTCCACATCATTAATGAAGATGTTGAACAGTATGGGTCCCAGGACAGAGCCTTGAGGGACCCCACTGGTCACAGGGCACCATGACGAGTGACTGCCATCAATCACAACCCTCTGGGTCTGACCACGAAGCCAATTTCCCAGCCAGCGGATCGTGGTGGAGCCAAGACCACAACTGGGCAGTTTGGCCAAGAGGTGATCATGGGATACCAGATCAAAAGCTTTTTTGAAGTCAAGATATATGACATCAATCTCTTCTCCCTTGTCCAGGTGATAGGTCACCTGGTCATAGAAGGAAATGAGATTGGTCAAACAAGACCTACCCGCAACAAACCCGTGCTGGCTATCCCTTAGAATGTTAGCCTGGGCCAGTCCCTCAAGGATGGCCTCCTTAATAAACTTTTCTAAGATCTTCCCCAGGATAGAAGTCAGGCTAATGGGCCTGTAGTTAGCCGGATCCACTCTCCTCCCTTTCTTGAAGATCGGCCCCACATTGGCTTTCTTCCAGTCTTCGGGCACTACACCAGAGCGCCAGGAGTTTTCAAAGATCCGTGCCAGGGGCTGGGCTATGACGCTCGCCAGCTCCTTGAGTACCCTGGGGTGCAGAAAATTTCAGGGCCAGCTGACTTGAAGGTATCCAGCTTCTCAAGGTGTTCCTTCACGAGGTCAGCATTGATGGAGGGTAGGGGATCCCCCTCACCCAGATTTCCCTGTCCCATAGCAGGCATGGGCATCCCGTGTGACTGATGAAAGACTGACGCAAAGTACCTATTTAATAGGTTGGCTTTTTCCTGGGCGTCAGGTGTCAGTTGCCCCATCTGGTTTAGCAGGGGTCCAACATTGCCCTTGCTTTTCCTCTGGCTCCCCACATATCTGAAAAAGGACTTTTTGTTGTCCTTGATGCCTGAAGCTAGTTGGAGTTCAGTTGCAGCCTTGGCTTTCCTGGTTTGCTCCCTGCAGGACCAGATCAGCGCGGAGTAATCCTCCTTGGAGGTGAATCCTGTCCTCCATCCTTTGTAGGCTTTCCTTTTTAGCCACAGTAGGTCCGCTAGGTCTCTGGAGAGCCGGGGGTGCTGCTGTGCCTTCTTGCTGCCTTTCCTCCGTGTTGGAATAGATTTAGCTTGTGCACTGAGGATCGCTTCCTTGAGAAGCAACCACTCTTCTTGAACTCCCATCTCCCTGGGGTCACGGTCCCTGAGGGCCTGACCGACAAGCCTCTTGAGCTTATCAAAGTCGGCTTTTCTGAAGTCAAGGACTTCTGTGTTGCTGACTGACTTGCATGACAAGGTACGGTTGGCCTTCCTGACTGCACCCCCACACTGCTGGCCCATGTTCATCTTGGAGTCAATGATGACTCCAAGATCCTTTTCCGCCTCTGTACTGACAAGAATGGAGTCCCCCAACCTATAGGTATGGTGCCAGTTGTTCTTCCCTAGGTGCATCATTTTGCACTTGTCTGTGTTGAATCCCATCCTATTCTCATCTGCCCACCCTTGTAACCTGTCTAGGTCCGATTGCAGCCTATTGCTCCCTTCTAGCATGCTCACATCCCCCCGCCAGTGTCATCAGCAAATTTGAACAGGGTGCTTTTTACACCCTCGTCCAAGTCACTGATGAAGATGTTAAACAGTGCGGCCTGGAGGACCGAGCCCTGGGGGACCCCACTGCCCGCAGTCCTCCAGGTCGAAAATGACCCATCCACCACAACTCTCTGGGTGCAGCCCTCCAGCCAGTTGGCAACCCAATTGGCTGTGTGGGCATTGACACCACAGTCCCCCAGTTTCTTAATGAGAACAGGGTGAGAGACAGTGTCAAAGGCCTTCCGAAAGTCCAGAAAGACAATGTCCACTGCTATCCACTGAGAGACATGGGACTCTTTAGCCTGGAAAAGCGTAGGCTCAGGGGTGATCTGATGGCCACCTATAAGTTTATCGGGGTGACCACCAGGATCTGGGGGAACGTTTGTTCACCAGAGCGCCCCAAGGGATGATGAGGTCGAACGGTCACAAACTCCTGCAAGACCGTTTCAGGCTGGACATAAGGAAGAATTTCTTTACTGTCCGAGACCCCAAGGTCTGGAACAGTCTGCCAGCGGAGGTGGTTCAAGCACCTACATTGAACACCTTCGGGAGTAAATTGGATGCTTATCTTGCTGGGATCCTATGACCCCAGCTGACTTGCTGCCCTTTGGGCAGGGGGCTGGACTCGATGATCTCCCGAGGTCCCTTCCAGCCCTGATGTCTATGAAATCTATGAAATCTATGAAATCCCTGCATCTAATGATTTGGTGATCTGATCATAGAAGGCCACCAGGTTGGTTTGACAGGACTGGCCACTAATGAACCCGTGTTGGTTGCCTCTAAGCATGACCTCCCCTGCTGGCCCTTTGTGGATATGCACCAGAATAATTTTCTCAAAAAGCTTGCCCAGGATCAAGGTAAGACTAATGGGCCTATAGTTTCCCGGATCATCCTTCTTCCCCTTTTTGAAGATGGGAACCACGTTGGCCCTCTTCCAGTCCTCTGGCACTTCACCAGAGCACCACAAGTGCTTGTAAATCCGTGCCAGGGGTCCTGCAATGACCTCAGCCAATTCCCTTAGTACTCTATGGTGGAGATCGTCTGGACCAGCTGACTTGAATACATCTAGTCCCTCCAGAAGTTCCCTAACTAGTTCCTCACTAACCCTTGGCCTAGGTGTGCCTCCCTTGGGGCCTGAGGGGGGCCCAGAAGTGGGGTGACTGTTCCAGTCCCTGCTTAGGAAAATGGAGGCAAAGAAATCGTTAAATATGTTGGCTTTGTCATCTGGTAAGATGGCCAAATTTCCTAAAGTGTCCTGCTGGGGCCCCACATTACCCAAAATCTTCTTTAAACTAATATATCTTAACACCATAAATCATCCAAGTCCCAGCTACCTCTATGTCTGCTACTTTTGTACCTTATAATATCCAAGATTTAAAGTCCCTGTTATTTACCCAGGGAGGCAATATGGGAGTGCCTGAGAGTTAAGCAGGTCCCAGAGAAATATGTCAGAACCATCAAGGACATGCTTTAGAAATGTACAATTAAAGTGAGGGGCAGTTCAGGAGAAGGTGGGCATACATCAGGGGTCAGCTTTGAGCCCATTTCTGTTTGTGGTCATGATGGATATGTTTATTGAACAAATAAGAAGGAGACCACCCCGGAATATGATGTTTGTAGACAATGTAGTCATTTGCACTGAGAGTCTAGAGGAAGTGCAAACTGGATTGGATGAATGGAGAGAAGCGCTAGAGGGAAGAGGAATGAAAATTAGTCAATCCAAAATGGAATATATGTGCTGTGATTTTTCTGATGGCAGAAATGTGATAATCAATGAGAAACATATTCAAAAACGTGACAAGTTCAAGTATCTGGAATCAACTGTTCAGTGGAAAGCAGAGTTAGATGAAGAATTGAACTCTCGAATAACAGCAGGGTGGACAAACTAGAAACTGGTGATAGGAATATTATGCAACAGGACAGTATCAGTAAAGCTGAAGGGGAAAGTTTACAAGATTTGTGCATCCAGCACTATTGTACAGAGCAGAGACATGCCCCCTGAAGAACACGAAAGAAAGGAAACTGAATGTGATAGAGATGAAAATGCTCTGATGGATGTGCAAAGTGATGAAGATGGAAAAAGTGAGGAATACTCACATTAGAAGATCAGTGATAGTAGTAGAGTCCTCTAAGAAACTACAAGAGGGAACACTAACATGGTATGGGCATGTTCAAAGGAGTCTGGAAGAACACATGGGAAAAGAGATTACTAGAATGTCACTACCAGAGAGAGTGGGGAGAGGAAGATCAAAGATGAGATGGAGAGAGATAATGGAGGGGGACATTAGAGAGAAGGAATTGGAAGAAGAAGACGTGTATGACCAAAGCTGGTGGAGAGCCAGGATCTGGAACAGTGACCCATTCAGATGGGACAAGCAAGGGAAGAAGAAGTTATTTTTGAGAAGTTTTATGATGAAATGTGCACAGAGGCAGGATGGACCTGGATCGCAACTGATAGTGCTAAGACATCACGAGTAACACCCTGGCTTTCTTTAGCTGATCAACTAAATGGACACCAGTGTTTGGCAGCACAGTGAAGGAACCAGTTCAGCTAATGCAGAAAGCAGACAACAGTGCTGTGGATAATAGTATTTTATGTATATGCTTCACATCACTGGTGGTGATTGCCTACATTTTGCATCTGTTGCTGTGCTGTATTGTATTTACCTGACAGCCAATACTTCTGTAGGTTTGGGGCAAGAAGATACACTAGTTATCTCAGCCTTTCATATACTGGCTATGCAGGATATTATAGTTAACTGAAATAAAGGACAAACAACATAAATAAATAAAACCTTACAACCTGAAAGTGAGCAAGGCCCCTTGCAGGCCTGAGGCTTCTTTGTGATATAACCTCTAGAGCTGTGCAAAGCTTCGGGTGGTGATTTGATTTGGAGGAGATTTGGCCCAATTCAGTGGCTGGATCCCCAAAACCAAACTGAATCAGGGGACCAATTAAAAGGTCTGAATCGATTCAAAGCTCTCTGAATTTTTGGAAAAGATTTGGAGAGTTTTGATGATTTGGACAGTCCCCGGTGGCTGCAGCAGGGAGCTGCAGCTGGATTTGGAGCTGGTAAGTAGTGGGTGGGGTAGAGGGGAGGGGACCATGGGGGGACCCCTGCCAGGCCCCATCCCCTGCCTGCTCCCACAGCCACCCTGACCACCACCCACTCCCCCAGTCCCCCCATGGCTGTCCCACCCACCCCAGCTCCTGGCCCTTTATAAAAAAAGCCCCACTCACTGGGTGCTGCCGGGGGGGGGCGATCCCCGCTGCCCCACACTGCATGGTGGGCTCTGCCACAAGCCCCTCGCCCTTGCTCCCCCAGTCGCCCCATGGATGTCCTGCCCGGGCCAGCTCCAGCCCTTTAAGAAAAAAAAATGGAGAAAAGCCCCAGGACTTGCCACTCCTGCACCGGCTTTGGGGGGCTTGTATAGAGCCCCCCACATGGTGCGGGGCAGTGGGGGGGAGTGAGGTTTTCCCCCCACCAGCAGGAAAAGTGAGTGCAGGGGTTTTTTGGATTTTTTTTTTCTTAAAGGGCTGGAACAGTGACAGGCAGGGCAACCATGCGGGGGCTAGAGGACCAGGGGAGGAAGTCGGGGGGCTTGTGCAGAGCCCCCTGTGCAGCATGGAGCAGTGGGGGGCAGCAGGGATCTCCCCCCGCCCGGCAGCATCCAGTGAGTCAGGGCTTTTTTTTCCAAAGTGCTGGGAGCTGGGGTGCGAGATGGGCCGGGCCTGGGAGATTTGGAGATTCGGAGATTCGGCAGTAGCCAAGTCTCCAAATCAGATTTGGCTGAATCCATTTGGGGCAGTGATTCGAATCACCAAATCGAATCACTGTCCCCTGAATCAGCCAAATCTGAATCTAAAGCAAATACTAGCTGCTTCACAAGGGCCTTTTGAATAGCCTTTTGAACACGTTTGGATGTGTATATTTTGGATACTAATTGCTAGCTCCAGCAGCAGCACCAAGACTCCAGTTCTCTGGGTGGGAACTCCAGAATAGTGTCTTATCTCTTTCCTCTACACTCAGATACATTTTATTTCAAATGAATTCATTTAAAGGTTAAAAGCAAGGACCACACAAAAAGACTTACTGGCCCAATCCCATTCTTAAGGGAGTCATCACAAACTGTAATAAAAGGGTCAGTGTGCAGCTGCATTGATCCAGGTGAAAGTGTAATCGTATTTTGACCACTAGCTTCCCCACTTATTCCAAGAGGGATGTAACCCAGGCACAGATCATTTCTTCTTCACAGTGATCCATGCACTAGTCACATCCCTCTTACATCTCACAGGGTGCATCTACATGTGACACTTCCAGTGCAGTAGTCTAATTCTACTGTGCATTAGTGTGGTGGGCAAAATCTGTGCTAAATCTGTGCTAATGTGAAGTAGAATTAATCTGCTGAGCATTATCATCACCAAACAAGCATGTGTTGGCACTAATATGCAGTAAGGTAGTACCTGTAATTACAGGAACTAAGCTTAATTGCAGCACATTAATGAATGTATAGCTGCACCCACAGCCTACCATTTCCTCATTTAATCTTGGATACTTGTTGCCATGATCCTGTCAGAGGGCAATCACCATATGGAAAGATGATTTCTGATTCCTGCTATCAGCAGGTGGAGTTGTTCCTCTGCTTTCTTTTTCTGCCCTTGCCTTATTGCTCCTCTGTCTCTTGCCTTTGTAAATCAGTCAGAGGGGGAAGGAGGGTCTGGGAGCCTGACTTTTCCAAATACTAAAGGTCTTGTAAGGCCCTCTGGAGTCAGCTGTTTTACAACAGTAAGGTCCTAATGTAGAAGGGGCTTTGGAACGACTCCACCTTTTTAAGAATGACGATGAGCAGACCAGTTCTCAGCAGGCATATAAGACCACTTGCTTAAGAAGGTAAAGGCTATGGGAGATCTGTGTGTGTGCTGGGGCTCCTAATTTTGCTATTAATGGTGCTAGCAACAGTTCTAGTGTAGACATGGCCCACAACTCAGTATAGTTCCCCATTCCTATTGGGTATTCAGTGGAAAGAAAAGAGCAGGGACTATTAGGCAATAAAATAACTCAATCTAATGTCAAATGACATGGATACAATATCTTCAAGAGCAGCTTCATAACAGCCTCTGATCACATTCTTTCATCCATCAAAACTGTATTTTAGGAAGCTGTTATGTGAAAATTCAGGTTTTGTAAGGGAAATCAGAGTATAGAGTCTGCCTTCCTGAGCCACCCATATACATACAGGTAAAGAGCAGTAGCTCTTTCTCAGTCATTGAGCTACAGTGGCCTCTGGTGGCTTTCACTGATGTATGTGGATGACAGCCCTATATTTAATAGGCTGAGAATCTTTCACTTATCTCCTCATTTCAAGTGATCCCAGAATGTACCCCTGCCATGCTGTGTCTAAGTATTAATTGTTTTGGGGGCTGTACCTGTACCATCTACATTTAGCTCTCCATGTTTAATGAAAAACAAATAAAATAAACTTCCCCCTTACCTCCCTTACCCTTCCTGCTCTCTGGCACTCAGACCCTCCCTACACCTCCTGCCTAAAATGCCAAAAATGCTAGGGTATTTTTGCTGTCAGGCTCCGGAGGCCTTACATACTTGGATATGTGGAGTGGCCATCAGGAATACTGAGTAGCAATTTGAATTTGTGGGAACTGCATCACTCAACTCTTTGCACAATCAATTGATTGAAAATCTTCCGTGAATATGTTTTTAGATGGAAAATGATTTCTGATTAAATGACATTTTTGCAAAAAGATTTCCAGTTCTGGCAAAAAAAAAAAAAAATTCTATATTTAAACTAAACATTTTTAGGCTTTTTTCCCCCTTAAAAAGTGAAATTTATAGTTGTTGTCAATTTTTTTCCCCCAGGAATGAAAAAAAAAAATCTGGCTGACTTACCCTCTTCTATTTCTCCTGTCTCAGGGCCTTCTTCTGGGCTGGCTCTCCTGACTCCTTGACCTGGCCTGAATCTTTTTGGTCAGGGAAGTCCCATTCAAGGAGCTTTTAAACCCCAATCCACACAGCCTCCTCTCACTGACATAGGGGAAAAAGGTAGAATCATAGAAAATTAGGGTTGGAAGGAACCTCTGTAGGTCATCTAATGATCAAACTCCCTGGTTAAAGTAGGACTGTCCCCAACTATATCATCCCAGCCAAGGCTTTGTCTAGCCGGGTCTTAAAAACCTCCAGGGATGGAGATTCCACCACCTCTCTGGGTAACCTGTTACCGTGTTTTACTACCCTCCTCATGAGAAATTCTTCCTAATATCTAACCTAAACTTCACTGCCTGCAACTTAACACCACTGCTCCTTGTTCTATCATCTGCCATCACTGAGAACAATTTAGCTCCATCCTCTTTGGAAACACCCTTCAGGTAGTTGAAGGCTGGTATTAAATCCCCTCTGTCTTTAGACTAAATAATCCCAGCTCCTCAGCCTCTCCTCGGAAGTCATGTGCTCCAGCCCCCTCACCACTTTTGTTGCCCTCCACTGGCCTTACTCCAATTTGTCTACATGCTTTCTGTGTTGGGGGGGAGGTGTTAAAATGGACAAGGTACTGCAGATGTGGCCTCACCAAATAGAGGGGAATAATCACTTCCCTTGATCTGCTGGCAATGCTCCCATTAATGCAGCCCAGTATGCTGTTAGCTTTCTTCACAACAAGACTTCTTTGTAACACTGTTGGCTCATATTCCACTTATTGTTTGCTGTAACCCCGAGGTCCTTTTCTGCAGAGATACTGCTTGGACAGTCAGCCCCAAGCCCGTACTTGTGCATGGGATTGTTCTGTCCAATGTTCTCCTTATTGAATCCCATGAGATTTCTTTTGGTCCAATCACCCAATTTTTCAAGGTCTCTCTCAATTCTAGCCCTACTCTCCAGTGTATCTGTCTCCCTGCAGATTGGTGTCATCTGCAAATTTGCTGAGGGTGAATTCCATCACATCTTCCAGTCTTTGATGAAGATATTGAACAAAACTGGCCCTAGGAACAACCCCTGGGGCACTCCACTTGATACCAGCTGACAACTAGACATTGAGCCATTGACTATTACCCCCTGAACCCAAAGGTCCAGTCAGTTTTCTATTAAGTACATTCTGTCTGGTTCCATGGACTTGTACACATCCAGCTTTCCTAAATAGCCCCTAACCTGTTCTTTCGCCACTGTTAGCTGCTTACCCCTTCCCCCCAAACTGTGCTGCCAGATGCTGTAGTCTGGGAACTGACCTTGTCTATGAAGACTGAGGTGAAAAAAGGCATCGAGGACTTCAGTTTTTTCCACTCATCTATCATTAGGTTTTTTCTTGCATTTAGTAAACCCTGATCTTCCTCTTGTTGGTGACATACTTGTAGAATCCCTTCTTGTTATCCTTCATATCCCTTGCTAGCTGCAACTCCAGTTGCACTTTGGCCTTTCTGATTTCATCTCTGCATTTCTGAGCAATACTCTTATACTCCTCCCTAGTCCCGTCCCCCACAATTTTCTACTTATTACTTTCCCTTTTCCTTCCTTTTTCCTTTAGAAGGTGTGCAAAAGCTTCAATAAACATAATCTTTGCAAAAATCATGGGGATAACCAAACATGTGGTTATCCTGACCTTTCAACCATACTGTTCGTCTTGATTCTCTTCTCTACCTCTTTACTTTATTTGGCTGTTGTCAGGTATAGAGATCTTCTTTTCCTCCCTGGCTGTAAAGCCTCCATAATATTATTGGAGATATGTAAATAAACACCAAGTATTGTTAATAATTGATTGTGTTACATCTAAATAATCTATAGTTTGATGTAAAAGGTGAAAGTGTTCTTAGTATGCTGCTAAACTATTGCTGTCGCTACTGCAGGAGTAGAAGGATGCAGTCAATTAAATGTGCCACATGGTGGTGCCTGGCCACAGTGTATGGCTGCTTCAGATCTATATGAAAGAAGGAGGGTCCTTAGAAAACATGCCATTGCTTATCTGGACAGAAATGAGGGCCTTTCTACACATTAGTTTTAGGTGGCTCCTGGAGCTCTTAACCCCTGGATTGTCCACACGCTAACACCTGAAACTAGTTTTAAGTGCACTTTAGGCTGTTTAAAGTTATGCCACTGCAGGTCAGGGTTATCTCTGATCAGTGTTACTTAGCTCATGCTCCACTACGATGTGGCCACTTCACACAGATGAGCTGCCCAGGTTGCAGTCCTCCAGCATCCCAAGATGCAGTGTTCCCTCCTCACCCTGTTTTCTGCATGGACAAACTTTCCACCCCCTGAACTCTGCTGCCCTGGGGCAGGGGGGAGTTCTGGAACCAAGCCAACTCTTGTTCCTGCCCCCAGGGTTGTGACCTTCTCACCTCCATAGGTGCAACCCCATTCAAATAGCCTGCAGACCATATGCCACCTAACCAGGTAGCAGGACATGTATAGGTCTAGGAGTGGGTCCTAGGAAGTGGGGGGGAACAAGGTAGGGGGCCAGATTGGTTCCCCATGAGCTGGGGCTTTGTTTCCAGGGTAGGGGCAGTAGCTCCTTTAAAAGTGCCTTTCTTAACTGCTCCCAACCTCCCTGGGAAGCATGATCAGCACACACCACACCCAATCCCAATTTATTTAAACATGAGACCTTCTTCAATTTACTTCCTTTTTATTTCTTTTTAAATTCTTTTTTTCCACTTTTTATTTTATTCCTCAGTGGCCGATTTCCTTCATTTCATCTCCCTTCCCCCATCCCCATTTCCTTTCCATCTCCCATTTCATTACCTAACCCCATTCCATTAACCCTCTGCATCCCAGCTTCATGTTCCTGTCCCCTTCCAACCCATCTCTATAACACCTCCACCTACAACAGGAATGGAAACCTGTCCTGGCTCACCAGCCCTTTAGTGGCAATTCACAGCTGTAGCTCCTGGTCTGACCCTTGCTTGCCAGCCCTGTAGTGGCAGGACACTTCTGAGCAAGTGGGGGACAGGCAGAAACAGTTTGTAGCCTTAAGGTGTGACTGCTTCAAACTTGAGCTAGCACTAACACTGATCAACATTTGCACAGTTCAAAATGCAATGTGTAACAAGTCCTTTAATGTGGAACTCAGTATTACTGCAATAAGACAATGCCCAGTCTTCTACCTGCTACCAGCTCAACAGTGTCTGCTTTGCCCTGTGTCAGAATAATCAAGAAGCAGAACAAAAATTATTTTCCATTAACATTAAACAGTCAGGTCAAACACTTATAGAATAATAGAATCACAGAAAATTAGACTTGGAAGGGAATTCCATACGTCAACTGATCCAACCCCCTGCCCAAAGCAGGACCGTCTCCAACTATATCAACCTAGCCAATTTACCACGAAAAAGTTTTTGCTTTACTATTTTGGATAGGAATCAAAAAGTGTGAGAAATAAGTAACCTCAAGACCACTGGCTGTTTACAACTAAAACAATGCCATAAAATTACCCCAAATAAATTATTTTTTTTCAGTTCTATAGCTCATTGCACTTAAAAGACTGCCTCAAATATATTTCTGTTTACAGTCGTAGTGAATCATGAGCACAGGAGATTCAGTAGAGCGGACGTTATCAGTGACAAATCTGACTAGCCTTGCTTGGGAAGTCTCTGTTTTTTTCCCCTTTGATGATCTTTTTTGGTTTTGAACTTTCAATAAAACATAATGTGGGATTGCCATTCTACAACAGTAACTTTTGGGGAAATTCCCCTAAGTTACTAACATTCTAGCATTAAAATGTAAATTATGTGCTGTCTGTCAAACATGAAAAATGTGTTAGTTTGCACTGATTGCAGCAACATGCCACTGAGATCGGGTATTATGGCAACATTACAGAGGTCTCCATGCCGTGCCTGAACACAGGTGGTGTTACGATTTGGCCTTTTGGCATTACTCTCATGACACAAAACACACTTGAAAGCAAATAGATCTAAGTACAGGCATACCTCGGAGATATTGCGGGTTCGGTTCCAGACCACCGCAATAAAGCGAATATTGCAATAAAGCGAGTCACACAAATTTTTTGGTTTCCCAGTGCATATAAAAGTTATGTTTACACTATACTGTAGTCTATTAAGTGTGCAATAGCATTATATCTAAAAAAACAATGTATATACCTTAATTAAAAAATACGTTATTGCTAAAAAATGCTAACCATCATCTGAGCCTTCAGCGAGTTGTAATCTTTTTGCTGGTGGAGGGTCTTGCCTTGATGTTGATGGCTGCTGACTGATCAGGGTGGTGGTTGCTGAAGTTTGAAATATTGCGAGAATTACCAAAATGTGACATAGAGACATGAAGTGAGCAAATGCTGTTGGAAAAATGGCGCCGATAGACTTGCTCGACGCAGGGTTGCCACAAACCTTCAATTTGTAAAAAGCGCAATATCTGCAAAGCACAATAAAGTGAAGCGCAATAAAACAAGGTATGCCTGTAGTGTGAGTTACCCTTTTATTAGGAGCCCCCAGCTGGAATAGCCACCTCCTGCTTACCCTACCCTAGTGCATATGTCAGGAGAGAGTGCATAAGCTCCATCTAGCTCTGATGGCAGGTGGCTTCTTGTAAACTGCTGCTAGCTAGAGTACTTTAGCCATAAGCATATAGCTATTACTTCAGGGTTGGCATCATATATAGCTAATGCCAGAATGAAGGATCAGAAAAAAAAATCTTATAGTGGCTTTTTCTATCAGTTGTGTCCAGAAGAAATTAGGTACAGCTAGAAATTCAGTATGGGACCTGAAACACAGCAGGTTCATTGAATTCATGGGGCTCCTACAGATGTATGGAGGAGCAAACTTGATTAACTGATTAATTAATCAAGTCTGCTAGGGCATGGAAATTGACATGCTCCAGCAGCTATCTACATCATGTATCAGCAACTGAGGCCCAGGGTCTGAGCTGAGTGGTGATCCGCTCCCTGCATGCCCCTGCCCTGTGGGGATTGTGGGGGGTACGTGTACAGGGGTGTATGAGGGTGTGTGTGGAGGGGGCATGTGTGTAGGGAGGGGTGGAGGGGGTGTTGCCTGGATGCTAGGTCCCAGGAGTGAACCAGGGATGGAAGAATCGGGGGAGCATACAGCAGAACTCACCCAGGCAGTGTGATCTGCGGCCGCCCCTGCAGCACTCCACATGGGGCCAAGTCCCACCTGCTCCCACTCTGGGCAGTCCGCACTGCACTTCTGCCCTTGCCCACCAGCCCAGGCCCTGACCAGCATGCACAGCTTCTGGTGGAGCTGTTCCTGCTGTGGCTGCAGCTGATTGGGTGCTGTTCTGCTCCCCTTGCCTTCAGTGGCAGCTGCTCCTGCTCCTCCTGCTCCTCTCTGGGCAGTTGTGGGGGGGAGGGGGAAGCTTCAGCTGGGTGGCTCCTTCTCCAGCATGTGGGGGGCTCTGGCTTCAGTTCCCAGATGCCTCTAATTACTCTGCCCACCCACAGGTGGCTGCCCATTGTGCCAGGTGGGCAGAATGGGTAGAAGGCAACCAGAAGCTGGAGTCAGAGCCCTGTGTGTTGAGACATGTTGCCCAGCTGAAGCTCCTCCACTGCACAGAACAGCATACCAGGGTCAGGAGCAGGTGGGGGACCTGCAGCTGGAGTCAACGGCAGCAGAACAGGACCCAGCCAACTGCAGCCATACGCAGAACAGCCCTGCCAGAAGCTGTGCACACTGGTTGGGATCTGGGCTGATGGGTGTGGGCTGGAATGCAGTGTGGGCTGCTCTGTTGGGAATGGGTGGGACTCAGCCCATGCGGACCACCATGGGGGCAGCCACAGGCTGGATCCAGTCAGTTGGTGGGTCAGATTTGGCCTGTGGGCTGTATTTTGCCTACCCTGCTATAGATGTATCGTGTTTGCTTTCCAGAAGCAGTTTGTGCAGGTAACTTCAGATAATTATGGGGCAACCCCCATATCAGGAGTGGATGAAATCTCAGTCATAGGCTTATTATTACAAATTACTTTCTTCCTAGAGAATGAGCCTGCAAGCAGTTATTGCAATAAAGACATTTAATAGCATGTTCCAGTCATACCTATTTGCTAGTTTTATGGAATTGTGTAGCTATTTCAGGAAATTTGCTCCTTAGAGTTGCTGTTTATATTTGGAAATATTTTTGATCACATTTGAAATATATTTCTTTCATATTTTAGTGTTTCAGTGCCAGTTAGGGAGACTTTTTTTGTTGGAAGAAATATAATGAACAGAATTGAAATTTTTCTCTGTATGAGGCTTTCACTGATATATAAAAAGTGTTTGATATGGTCAGTCAGTCTGACCTCTGGAGCCTATTGGTTAGGTTTGACTGTCTTGGAAAGTTTCTTCAAGTCCTCCATCAGATTCATGAAGAAATGCATGGCAAAGTATGTACTAGCACTGATAGCTTTTCATTGTTTGTAACAGAGTAAACCAAGGCTGAATCCTTGGAGCAATTTTATTCACTCTGTTCTATGCAGCACTTGCAGAGAAAGCATTTAGCAATATTTTGGTTTATATGAAATTCTGCACTGTTTAATTGTATAAGGCTGCAATAATACATCACCACGCAACTCCTTTGCAATTTGCTCTACATGGATCCGTGCATTAGCCATGCATTCTGAACTAGACTTGCAGGTGTCTTTTGGGTATGATGGGTGGCTACAGAGAGCTTTGTCCTCACAATTAGCTTAATGAAGACTGAGAATATATATATGCTGATTATGTTTATGACTATGCTCTGCGTGTATGGCACATTGATGGAGAGTGACTTCCTGTGATTCATGAGTTCTATCTGGGCAGTATACTGACAGATCAAGTCACACTATTGCAGACATTGATTTCTTTCTTAAAATCAAATGCAGCCTTTGACAAGCTGTCTGGAGAGAATTAAGAATCAAGGTCTCCACAAAAGTAAAGCTTTACAAGGCTGTAGTTTCTGTTATTTTACTTTATGGTCTGAAACCTGGATATTATACTGACACTTCAGAAGCTGGAGAAAGTCCATTAATATTTCTGTGTTCCTGTCCAAGAGTCTTATGATTTGATGAAGTATCCCATGCCAAGATGCTGCAAAAAGAGGATTATTACAGCTCTGGGGCACAGATAATAAAGATACAGTTCTGTTGGGCTCTCCATGCTACATACATGAGTAATTACTAATGAGTGTATGCCTAAGCAGCTGCTTTATGGAGAACTGAAAAGCAGTCAGTAAAATGGAGACCATTCAGAAATTTACTGAAGTTTCACCCTGTTCAGACCAGTTGACTTCTAGAAACCACTGGGGGCATATGTTGGGCAAGGATCAAACAAGCTGTTAATTTATTTGACACAGTGTCAGACTGCAAGACAAGCATGCTGGCTGATGGAGTGACAGTAGCAGAAGCCACACACTATATAGTGTTAGGCAAGCAGACTGCAGGCAAGTCATTACTTTCCTCTACATTGTTCTTGACAAATCATACAACAAGCCAAACTGGAATTTCTTCTCAGCATCATTCCAGTGGTGAAGCATGAGCAGTGCATATTCAGACTCAGGAACCTGAATGCGTGTCTGCTCCTGTTATGTCCCAAGTTTGCCACAGGACAAAATTCCATGAATTGGAATAGCACAAAGTAAATTCACACCAAAGCCTTAAGGAGGCACGGTAGATATGCACCTTTATAGATATAGTTAGTCCAGGGCGCTCAACCTCCAGGCTGTGGCCCAATTCCAGCCCACACCACTATGTCATTTGGCCCACATGGCTCCCCACCAGTCTGGAAATTTGGCAGTGGGAGAGTGATGGCACTACTTCCCTGCTGCCAAGCCTCTGGATTCATGGAGAGCTCTGGGCCCTGTGAGCTGGATCCAGCACCTGAGCTCAATCACAGCGTAAGGAGCTGGGAGGGGGTGGTGCTAGACCCCTGGGACCTAATCCTGGCACAAGGGGGGCAGCAGGGAGTGGTGCCAGACCTCCAGGGTCTAGTCTTGGTGCATGGGGCAGGGAGAGGGTAGTGCTGGAGCCCAGGGCCCAATCCAGTGCACCGTGAGGCTCCAGGCCTGTTGGGTCAAAAAATTGAGCTCCACTGGGTTAGTGTGTAAAGGTGCCTAGCTACCCTGCCTTCTGGCTGACTTCAGACTAATATGGCTAACTGCCTCTCAAAGCCTTGAGTCACATATGTAAAACAGTGGTAGGAAAGGCACGTGTGAATCTAGAATGTAGAAGGAGAGGTACTTCCTATACAGACAGGAAAGAACTAATAGTATGGTAAAAATTATTGTTGATACCTTATTATATATAACTGGACACTTGTGTTCAATGAAAATAAATTCAAATTGTAACAGATGCAGAGAAGGGCTAGAAGGAAGAACGGAGGAATGAAGAGCCTGTCATACAAGAGGAAGCTAGAAAAGCTCGGCTTGCTCATACTAGCAGTGCAAAGACTGAGGATATGATTGCTGTGTATACATAGACTGTGTAGATAAACAACAGGGAAAGTGAAGAGCTATCTAAAGTATAAAACAAGGTTGGCACAAAAACAGATGAGTATAAACTGGGCTTGAATAAGTGTAGGCAGAAAATAAGAAGGGTTTTTCACTTTCAAAGGAGGGAGGTTCTGACTTTCCAGTAAGTGTAGTAGGATGTAAAAACCTAACTACTTTGATGGAGACTGATCAAGTTACAAACAGCACTGAGGGCACTGACAGACATGCAGGACCCTGCTGTAATGCATGGTGCTTCACATAAAAGACCACGAGTTAGGGTGACCCCACCGACCCGACAGACCTTTTGGGTCAGGGAAGGGGGAGGGGAACCAAGCTGCACTTTGGAGCTGATGGAGTGGAGAAGCCTACCAGCAGCCTCTCTCCCCTAGCCCTGCTTCCCACTCCCAGCCCTGGTGCTGTCTGCAGGAAGGGAGGGAGAAGGAAAGGGGAGGGAGCTTCAGGATGGGGTTTGCCTGGAATGGGGGGGGGGGCAGCACAAGGCAGGGGGTGCGGCAATCTACTTGCCTCCCTTCCAGCTGAGGCTGGGCAAACCTCAGCACACAGCTCCTTCCCCCTCCCTTCTCTCCCTTCCTTTCCTGTGGACAGCACCCGGGGGCAGCCCAGCTCTGATCACACTGACAAGTTTTTGCCTGCATCAGCAGCGGACAGACTGGACTCAATATTTCTGGGAAATCTCTTCGTCCTATAACACTTGTTGATACTAGTCACAAAAATCACAATACATTCCAGACATCCCTAATCACAGAATTCCATATTGTTGGCACATTCTTACTCGCAACCGCGATATTCTCTAGAATTTCATCAGAAAAGGAGCTAAATACCTCAGCCTGATCATGCCACACTGCTACTGAAGCCTTCTCCTTCTTTTGAAAATGTCCTTGATCAGAACACTGAAGTCAGACAATTTTAAAAAAGTAAAACAACCAATAAACCAAACTCAGGTTTATGGTGTCCATAATATGATGTTCCAAAACAACCTAGTAGATATACAATAATAAAAAGTAAAGTCCCCATGATAGTCAAAGACTTAAAAGTAACTTTGGTTTCAGGCTGCAGTTTGGGAAAGCATCTTTGTACAGGATAGCATTTAAATGAGCTTAGCTTTAAAAGCCCCTACACCAGTCTAATCAAAGCCAAGAAAACTTAAGCATGTATACAAAGTTCTTCTGGAATCAGCAACTAATGAAGGAAGGAAGCATGGTTTTGTGGGCAAGGCCCTGGACTGGGTCCCAGGAGGTATGCTTCCTTACTCTTGAGTCTGCTGCAGGTTTACACTATGACACTGGACAAATTGCTTAGACCTCAATACAGCAAACTATGGTATTGTAAATGTTTGCTTAATGGGAAGTCTGAGTACTCCCATTGATTTTACATCTGTAACTTAATCTATCATTTGTAAAACAAGCTTATTAATGCTTTTAAAATGTATTTTCCAGTTGGAAAGTTTCTCTTCAGCCTTCACTTAATTCTGCTTCAAGCGAATTTAAGTCATAATACTATTATTTAGCATTACTAATCTTTAGCATTATCCTTAAGGTTATTTCACAAAAAGCTTTCGAAGATTCAGTACTGTTATAGCAATTACAGAAATCACCAACACGTTGAAACAAGATTATAATGTTACAGACAGAAAACCCATCTCGGCTTGTGACTAGCTCAACATTCCTAGCTGAATAGATAATTAGCAATCTAGGCTGAACTCCCTGGGTCTCCCACCCTTGCTGCTGGCAATGCCGCAGCTCAATCTGTAGCCTTATCTTCTGCTAAACTTCTGGATTGCCCCGAACCTCTTCAGCAACCTCCCCTTCGGCTTGCTTCCTACCTCACTCACCATCTGGCAACTGCCTTCTCCCAGAAAGAGATTACTTTGTGGCTGAGTGCATTCAATCAGTTTCTACCCCCAGAAGAGGGGCATGCACAAATTAATCTTTTCTGAAGGGTCACAGGTCACCGGGTAGACCAAGAATGGAAATCAATGTTCCCATTTTAATAATTTTGTTACTAGTTCTAATACATTTTGGTGGGTTCTAATGAAAAAGGATAAGATCTTATTTTACCCATTTAGTGCCTATGTGGATTTAGGCGCTGAATTGTAAACCTAGTGCACTCTGAAAAAAGGTTAACCACACCTATTTTTGTAATGGCTTTCACTCACAAGGAGTTGATAGATCACACTTTTGAATGAGCCACCCAGATGCCATGTGAAGAATTGCTGCAATACAGAAGGAAAACCCCCATGAATCGCACACCACTGGTTATGACATATCACCCCTCCCTGGAACTTACATGGAAAATCCTCAAACAAATGCAACCCATACTAGAAGAAGATCCCATTCTTAAAAAGGTTCTCTCAGAACCACCCATCCTAGCCTTCAAACAAGCACCAAACCTCACTAACCACATCACCAGAAACAAATTTTCTGTGGCCCAAGACACACCGAATGGATTCAGACCATCAGGCCTGTGCGAAGCAGCTAGTATTCACTTCAGATTCAGCCAATTCAGGGGACAGTGATTCGATTCGGTGATTCAGATCACTGTCTCAAATCAATTCAGTCAAATCCCCCGCCTGCTGTCCTAGACCCAGCAATGGCTGCCCCACCCACCCCAACTCCAGGCACTTTGAAAAAAAAACTGCATGGGGGGGGCTCTGTCACAAGCCCCCCAACCTCCCCCACTGCCCCAGCCCCCCCAATGGCTGCACCGCCTGCCCCAGCTCTGGCCCGTTAAGGAAAAAAAAACCCCAAAAACCCCCAGTCACCAGTTCATGCCCAGCAAGGGGTGATCCCCATGCTCCCCCACTGCCCCACACCACATAGTGGGCTCTGCCAGAGCCCCCCAAAGCCCTGAGACTGCTGCAGGAGCCGATGAGTTCAGGGGGGTGGGGGGGGGTTCTTAAAGGGGTAGGGCTGGGGCGGGTGGGGCAGCCATGGGGGGGCTGGAGGAGTTGGGGAGGTCAGGGGGCTCATGATAGAGCCCCCCATGCAGTGGGGCAGTGAGGGGCAGCGGGGAGTGGTCTCCCACCCCCCCCACCCCTCCCTTCCACTGGGCAACACCTGGTAGGTTGCATCTTTTTTTTAATGGGTGGGAGCTGGGGCATCCAGAGCAGCCATGGGGGGTGGGGCTGGGGGGAGTAGGCAGGGATGGGGCCTGACAGTGGTCCCCTCTAGGCCCCTCCCCCATACTCCAGCTCCCACTCCCCAGCCTCTACTTACCAGTTCCGAGTCCAGCTCCAGCTCCCTGCTGCAGAGGGCAGGGACTGTCCGAATCATCAAAGCTCTCTGAATCTTTTCCAAATTGAGTTGGAGAGCTTTGTATCAATTCAAAGCTCTCCAAATTTGAATTGATTCAGACCTTTTTACTGGTCCCCGGATTCGATTCAGATTTGGAGATTCGGCCACCAAATCAGGCAGAATCTCTTCCTAATCAAATCAGTACCCAAAGCTTCACACATCCCTACAGACCATGCCATGACAAGAAATGTAAAACCTGCCAACATATCTCTACCACCCCTATAATAACTACATCCCACGACAGAACCATCAGCATTCCCAGATCTTACAGCTGCACCTCCAGAAATGTAATATATCTCATCCAATGCACCAAATGCCCTGACAGAAAGTATGTAGGGGAGACCAAACAACAACTGTATAGCAGTATGAAAGCATACCGAAAATCTATCAAAGACAAGAATATCCAATTACTTGTGGGGGCACATTTCTCACAAGAAAGCCACTGTTTCTCTAATCTCTCAGTTCTAATCATCAAAGGGAATTTACAAAATACCTTTTACAGATGAGCCTACAAATTTTACTTCATCAACCTACTAGACACAAAAAATCATGGACTAAATATAGACATTGGATTTATGAAACATTATAACCTGCCTAACATCTGACTCCCCAGGTACCTCTCCTCTAATTATAAGCTACATTCATCTCCCCCCTCTCCCTTCAACCTATCTCTCACACACTGACTCCTCAATTACCATCTTCAGTGACTGGTTATCTTGCATGCATACCAGCCTCTGGTCTCTTTACTATTCCTTCTATCCAGGAAAAACACACACCAATTGCAGATGCTTCTTTAGCCTGATTAAGGGTATTTGTACCCAAAAGCTTGCAAAGAAGAATTTTTCCAGCTATCTGAGTTGAGCTATAAAAGGTATCAGATTTATCCAAAGAATCTTGTCTTCCTATGCTCTTAGACCAACACAACTACAGCCTATACACCTGTCATCATTTTAGTGACATCTAACTACTTCTGTCCCCAGAGGTTTGTCTGGTGAATTTCTCCTTTCAGGGGTTGGCAATACTGATGGAAAAGTTCATTTTCTGCTTAGCAGATTCAGCATACAATCCATATCGTCAGTGTAAGTCTCATTTTGTGTATTCTAGATTCCCTCAACTTTCACAAAGGAGGTTCTTTAAGCTTGGACCAGATTCTCTCTTCTTGAACTCATATATGGCTGCTGACCAGTGGCATCCTGGATATTATGAAGGCAGACTGGAAAGAATGAACAAATGGTATTACTAAATTCATGTATGATGTCCTTAAATTAATGCACAGACTGAAGATGTTTAGAAATTTTATATGATAGAATCTGATAAAAGAGCTGACTTGTACCAAGGGACTGACTACATGACAGACTGAGCTGGAAGACTAATTGTCGATATTCCACCTAACCTGGAATCCAAACTGCTTGTAAGTGGGCAGAGTTCTTGTGAAATCCTCCAGAAGGTGAGACTGATTGATAATGAAGCTTATTGGCTGTGCCACAAAGATAAACAGATACATCATGTAAATTTGTTGAAACACTGGAAGTTGGGGAAGAAGCAGGAGGAACTCGCCCTCCTCCTAGCTGTCACCAGCCCTGACATAGTGGGGATCACAGAAACGTGGTGGGACTCATCGCATGACTGGGCGGTGAGTGTCCAGGGCTATAGGCTATACAGGAGGGACAGGATAGGAAGGAAAGGTGGAGGAGTAGCACTCTACATCAAGGAGGAATATACTTCCTCGTCAATTAGCAAGGGGGTAGAGGGGGGGCACTCTGAGGTGCTCTGGGTTAGAGTAAAAGGCAGTCCAGGGGAGAGAGACTTAACGGTGGGAGTCTACTATAGACCTCCCAACCAGGGAGAAGAGCTCGACCAGGAATTCTTAGGTCAGCTCACAGAGGCAGTGAGGGCTAAGGATGTGGTCATCATGGGGGACCTGAACTTCCCAGACACCTGCTGGGAAGAGCAGTCAGCTAAGTCTGATCGCTCACGTCGGTTCTTAGCCAGAGTGCAGGACCTCCATCTAACCCAGGAGGTGCACAGCCCCACCAGGGGAGACACCTTGTTGGACCTGGTGCTGTCCACGGGTGATGACCTGGTGAGGGGGCTGCGGGTGATGGGCCACCTGGGAGACAGTGATCATCGCTTGCTGGAATTCACCATCCAGCGTAAGGTGGCAAAGGGCTGCAGCAAGGCAACAGCCCTAGACTTTAGGAGGGCTGACTTCAACAAGCTAAGGAGGATCGTTGGGGAAGCGCTGAGGACCCAGAGGGGAAGGGAGCCAGATGTCCAAGGTGAGTGGTTGCTCCTTAAGGAGACGATCCTCCATGCCCAAAGGGAGGTAATCCCAACAAGGGTCAAAGGGAGCAGGAGGGCACATAAACCCCCATGGCTCACTAGGAGCATCCAGGAATGTCTCCTTGCTAAAAGGGAGGCATACACCCAATGGAGGGATGGGGTCATCACCAAGAAGGACTATGTTACAGTCGCCCGAGGATGTAGGGGGGCAGTCAGGAAGGCCAAGGCAGAGATAGAGATAGGACTAGCTTCCCGGATTAAGGACAATAAGAAGTCCTTCTTCAAATACATAGGGGGTAAAAAGAGGGTCCCGGGTAATGTGGGGCCCCTGCAGGACACGATGGGCAACTTAGTCGTCATGCCAGATGACAAAGCTAACATATTTAACAATTTCTTTGCCTCTGTCTTCCTAAGTAGGGACCAGTTCAGCCACCTCCCTGCTGGGCCCCCCTCGGGCCCCGGGAGAGACACGCCTGGGCCAGGGGTTAGCGAGGAGTTAGTTAGGGTACTTCTGGAGAGGCTGGACGTGTTCAAGTCCGCTGGTCCGGACAATCTTCACCCTAGGGTTCTACAGGAACTGGCCGAGGTCATTGCGGGACCCCTGGCGCGGCTCTATGAGCACTCGTGGTGCTCTGGTTAGGTGCTGGAGGACTGGAAGAGGGCCAATGTGGTCCCTATCTTCAAAAAGGGAAAAAAAGAGGACCCGGGAAATTACAGGCCAGTTAGTCTTACCTCAATCCCGGGTAAGCTCTTTGAAAAAATTATCCTGGCACACATCCAGGAGGGCCTTGCGGGGGAATGCATGCTCAGGGGCAACCAACATGGGTTCATCAGTGGCAGGTCTTGTCAGACCAACCTGGTGGCCTTTTACGATCAGGTCACCAAATCATTAGACGCAGGGGTTGCTGTGGATGTAGTCTTTCTGGACTTCCGGAAGGCTTTCGACACTGTCTCTCACCCTGTCCTCATCAAAAAGCTGGGAGACTGTGGTGTCGATGCCCACACGGTCAAATGGGTCGCCAGCTGGTTGGAGGGCCGCACCCAGAGGGTGGTAGTGGATGGGTTCTTCTCGACCTGGAAGGACGTGGGCAGTGGGGTTCCGTAGGGCTCGGTCCTCGGGCCCGTACTGTTCAACATCTTCATCAGTGACTTGGATGAGGGGGTAGAAAGCACCCTGTTCAAGTTTGCTGATGACACTAAGATGTGGGGGGATGTGGGTGCACTAGAAGGGTGCAATAGGCTACAAGCTGACCTTGACAGGTTGCAACGGTGGGTGGATGAGAATAGGATGGGGTTTAACACTGATAAGTGCAAGGTGTTGCACATGGGGAGGAAGAACCGGCACCACACTTACAGGTTGGGGAACTCCCCTCTTGCCAGCACGGAGACGGAAAAGGATCTTGGAGTCGTCATTGACTCCACGATGAACATGGGCCGGCAGTGTGGGGAGGCAGTCAAGAAGGCCAACCGTACCCTGTCATGCATCCACAGATGCATCTTGAGCAGGTCCAGGGAGGTGATCCTCCCCCTCTATGCGGCACTGGTCAGGCCGCAGCTGGAGTATTGCGTCCAGTTCTGGGCGCCACACTTCAAGAGGGACGTGGACGATATGGAAAGAGTCCAGAGGAGGGCCACTCATATGATTGGGGTCAGCAGGGCAGGCCTTATGAGGAGAGGCTACGGGACCTGAACCTGTTTAGCCTCCACAAGAGAAGGTTAAGGGGGGACCTTGTGGCCTGCTACAAACTGGTCAGGGGGGATCAGCAGGTATTGGGGGAGTCCCTGTTCCCCCGTGCGCTGCCAGGAGTGACCAGGAATAACGGTCACAAGCTGGTGGAGGGTAGGTTTAGATTAGATATTAGGAGGCGCTACTTCACAGTCAGGGCGGCTAGGGCCTGGAACTGGCTTCCAGGGGAAGTGGTGCAGGCTCCTAGCCTAGGGATTTTTAAAAGGAAGTTAGATGAGCACCTTGCCGGGGTCATCTGACCCCGGTGCTCTTTCCTGCCAAGGCAGGGGGTCGGACTAGATGATCTTCCTAGGTCCCTTCCGACTCTAGCTACTATGAAACTATGAAACTATGACTTCCTCAGAGCTCATCACCCTCATGAACACAGGCCAGAAACTAAATCCACAGACTTGTGGGTTTTTATTCTCACAAACTATCTACTTCTTTGGAAAATCATCTAAAGAGTGAACACATCATCTTGCACCTGAGAAGGTACTTTGGACCCCAAATGAATAAAGGCACTCCAGGGTATCAAGATGCCTTGTTATGAAACCCCTGTTTCACAAAGCAGTTTGTACTACAGACATACACAGATCAGATGTAGCTGTTTCAGAAGCATGGGGAAGAAGAACAGCCCCTGGTATACCTCAGTTGTAAACTGTTCTCTTGGGAAAGAATGTATGCCATTGTATAAAAAGGATGTGTAAGCAGTCAAATGGGCCAACTGCTTTCATTAGTTGGTTCTCCTTCTAGCTGATTGCTTCAGATTAGTAACTGACTGGGCATATCTACATGTGACATTTTAATGAGCATTAGCCTAGGTTAACGTGCATTAAAGGTGTGCATCTGCATGTGTGTGCCCTTAACATGCATTAAAATGGTGCATTTAGGCTATTTTCACCTAAATTTAATACCTGAAAATGCAGGTATCCAATTTAAGTGTGAATAGTTAAAGCACATTAACAAACCTGTAGATGCATTAAAGCACATTAACGCTGTGTGTGTTGACTAATTTGGGACTAGCTTTAGTCCCAAATCAGGCCATACACAGTGTTAATGCACTTTAATGCCTGCATGTGTAGATGCCTGCCTAAACCTACTTAATGTGCATTAAGATAATCCGCATTAAATTTAGGTGTGCTTAAATGCATGTGTAGACATGCCCACCATATCCAAATTAAGTGACTCAACAGCATGAATAATTCTAATGCACAGTTCAGGAAATGGCATTCCAACCTGCAGACTTACTCTTTCTAGGTGGAACACCAAACAAGGAGCCTTCCCAAGAGTGAGGGCTTCTTCTGGGAAGGGAGAGTAGGATGATGCTTCATGGAAAATGATCCTATTAAGTACTTCATGGTCTGTGATGGGAGACAACCCAAGTTAGCAGTCCAAAAATGTTAGTGGAGCAGGGGGCAATGACCTTCCTAGCTAAGACAAAAAAGCTGATTAGAAGCAGTTGTTTAACCACATTTCCACCCAGGCAGAATGAGTCAGCAGGTAAAGAGACTAAAATCTGCTTTTGAGAAGATTCAAATCTACATGCTGGAAGGAAATGCAGAAGGAAGAATGTTTTTAGCCCGGTCATGGTTTGAATCACACAATTTTCCTTAGTCATGTCACATATCACAACAATGCACTGCATCCTGTATAACTGGTACAAATGATGAAATCTAGCAGAGATTGAAAAATAGGTTGAAGAATTGCATCAAAGGTTTTGAAATAACATCTTTGTGATGGAATATTAGATCCTTAAAACATGCTACAGTGATCTGATCAACACTTGAAACAATATTAATTAAAGTATGCTTGGTTATTTCCCTGATATGTTGTTATGAGTACATGTTCCCTCAAATATTCATATAATCTCATTTCAGATTGTCTATGCTGTGGTGGTGAAGGCCTTGTCTATGCTGTGGATTTCAAATGTAATAGCTCTTCTGGTATTAACGTCCATATTCTGCATTAACTGTACCTTTTTAGGGCCTTTTTACATGTTACACTGTGAGCTGCACAAATATGGATTGGCTAAGTGTTAGCTTGCAGTCATACCTTCAACTCGAGTGGCACATTTTGGGAAGTGGCCACACCTTAATGGAACAGGAACTGGGTTATGAGGATCAAAAGATAATCCTGCCCTGGAGTGATGTAACTTTGACCTGCATAAGGAGTGCTTTAAGCTACTAAATGGTATTAATGTGTGGACAATCCAGGTGTTAAGAGCTCTAGAAAATGCCCAAAATTAATGTGTAACAAAGGCTTTATAGTTTATTGTCAAGGGTAGGTGCTGTAATGCCTTGACCCTCTCTGATCTGGAATCTCCCCTGCAAAATGGCACCTGTATATGGAGAATAGTATCTTATTCCCCAGCTGTGCTCTGTTGTTCTCTTGCCTGCCACAACTCTGATCTCACTTGTACTGGGGAGCTGGTTCCACTGGGCGATATGTCAAAGGCTATTGGAAGAATTGATTTGTGGGGCTCCTCCTCCCCTATACTCCCCTTACCACACCCCAGTGCTACTAGACACTTTAATCTCAGGTGGAGGCCCCTTTGGGGTACTGATGGCCTATCTGGGCTGCCGGAAATTTGTGTCCGGTCTTTCTGTTAGACATGATTAAGCCCTTTAGTGGACTAAGTATTCTGCACTCTGAAATCAGCAAAATCGCTGACCCTGCCATGAGAGTATACTTACAGGAAGCTTTTATGAATTCAAATAAATTCCGGGTTTTTTTAATAGTCCCCACATGGGCCGGGATTAATTCATAGTTCTGCATTATCCTCTGGTTCAACTCCCTCTGGGCCACTCTAAGCCCACCAATAATTATAAAAAATATCCAAATAAGGGGGGAAAAAACTACAGAGGCCTTTGGTTGTGGGCAAGACTTTTCCCCTGTGCCCAACTCACCAGGGGTTCAGACTTCCATGCCCCTTTAGCTCAATTCCTCTTCGGCCCGAGTGCCTAGGTCTGCTCAGACCACTGACCCTGATGTCCTGCATGTCAGTACCTGAGGTAGTCGGTGACCTTCTGACCACCCATGCCAACTGCTTGTGCTCTTCTCCTGAGGCTAGGTGCTGACTGATGCAAGCACCCCAGTATCTTCTCCACTGCAACCCTGTAGTCCTCTTTCAGCTGCCCCACTCCAGGGCTGGAAGTACCTCTCCGGGTCCTGCCATCACCAATCCAGAATAAGCATTGGGCCTGGAAGTACTTCCCAGTGTATCAGTCTTTGGCCGCATCCCAGGTTTTACCTGAGATAAGTGGGAAAATGGGGTTAATCTCAGGCTTCCCCTGCTCCTGGGATCTCTCTTCCACATTTACCTTAGGGCTTTGTTACACCTTACATTGAAAGCTACACAAATGTTAATCAGTTCAGTGTTGTTAATCTTAGTGGAGCAGTCACACATTAAAGAAAAAAAATCTGCTCTAACTGCCCCCCCTGTGCAGCTGTGACTTGCTCCTGAAGTCTTAGTGAGCAGAGGCTGTTCCTACCAGGTAGAGTGAGTGCTGCAGCCCCGGAATGCATGGCAGCTGTGGTACCTCCTGCCATCACTCAGGCTGGTACTTCTCTTGGCTCTGCTCACACCAGAAGCATACTGATTCAGTCTGAATGGGAGGGGCACCACTTCCCTGCTGCTGCTTTAACTGGCTCTTCTCCTGGCAGGAGCAGAACAAGTCAGTCTGAGTGGTAGGACACCACCTCCACACTGTCTTTGGGATTGCCAGTGCCCTCCTCCCCTCTTCAGACCAGCTTGCTCTGCTGCTGGAGCAAAGCTGATCCTAGAAGCAGTGGAAGGGACTGTGACATTATGGATTCTCGGGCCCTACTGAATGTGTCCAGTGAGGGGTGAGATGCAGTGCCTGACCTGCTGTGACTTTGCATCCTCACTCGCCCTGACTCAGTAGGGCGCACTGCCTCCTGGGATACTGGAGGATTTCAACTTGAGTGGAAAAGCTGTGGAGAGTGGCCACAAGTTAATGAAATGGGAGCAAAATTATGTGAATTAAAGATAATCTTGCCCTGGAGTGGCATAATATTAAGCCAAATAATTAGTGCTTCAAACCACTTAAGAGGTGTTAACATGCTGCTAACTAGCAAAACCCCCGACCTAGTGAGGCTCATGGAAACCTGGTGGGATTCTACCCACAAGTGGGCAGTGGACATTGAAGGCTACAGACTGTACAGGTGGGACAGAGCAGGAAAAAATGTGGGGAGGGTGTAGCACTCCACATCAAATAGCAATACACATCCTCAGTGATCAGGATAGGATCAAAAGAGGGGCTAACTGAGGCACTCTGCATTAGAATGCAAGTGGATCATGGGGAAAGGGACTTAACAGTGGGTGTCTACTACAGACCACCTCACCAGGGAGATGAGCTGGACCTGGAATTCTCAGGTCAGCTCACAGAGCCTGTAAAGTCAAGGGATATGGTTGTCATGGGTGACCTAAACTACCCACACATCTGCTGAGAGGAGTCGTCAACCAGGTTTGACTGCTCATGAAGGTTTCTAGCCAGGATGCAGGACCTCCACCTAACCCAGGAAGTGCATAGTCTCACCAGGGAAAATGTCTTGCTGGACTTGGTCCTTGCCACAGGCGATGACCTGGTGAAGGGTCTGCAGATACTCAGCCACCTGGATGACAGTGATCATCGCCTGCTGGAATATTCAGCACAGGGTGATGAAAGCAAAAGTAAGGCAAAAGTCCTCAACTTCAGGAAGGCTGACTTCAATGAGCTAAGAAGATTAGTAGGAGAGGCACTGGGGTCTCAGAGCTTCAATGAGATGGGAGTCAAAGTTGAGTAGTTGTTCCTCAAGGAGATGATCCTCCAAGCTCAAAGGGAGTCATTTCCAATGTGCACCAAGGGGGCAGGAGTGCTAAAAAGCCCCCAAGGCTCAGCAAAAGCATCCAGGAATGCCTGAGGGCAAAAAAGGAGGTGTACAAACAGTGAAAGCAAGGGGCTATTATTACCAAGGAATATTACACCTCTGTTGCTCAGGACTGCAGGCAGGCTGTTAGGAAGGCCAAAGCAGAGATGGAGCTAGGGCTAGTGACCAGAATTAGGGATAACAAAAAGTCTTTTTTGAAATACATAGGGAGTAAGAAGAAGGCACCTGGGAATTTGGGGCCCCTACAGGACAGGCTTGGCAATCTGGTGATTGCAGTGAATGAAAAAGCTGACCTCTTTAACAAATTAAAGAGAACAGAACCAAGGAGGTGGTACTTCCCCTCTATAGGGTGCTGGTCAGACTGCAGTTGGAGTACTGCATCCAGTTTTGGGCGCCACACTTCAAGAGGGATGTGGATAACCTGGAGAGGGTCCAGAGAAGGGCCACTCATATGGTTAAGGGCTTGCACACCAAGACCTACAAGGAGAGACTAGGGCACCTGGACCTCTTCAGCCTTCACAAGAGAAGGTTGAGAGGCAACCTTGTGGCTGCCTATAAATTCATCATGGGGGCACAGAGGGGAATAGGTGAGGCTCTACTCACCAAGGTGCCCTTAGGGGCCACAAGAAATAATGGCCATAAGCTAGCAGAGAGCAGATTTAGACTGGACATTAGGAGGAACTTCTTCACAGTCAGAGTGGCCAAAATCTGGAATGGGCTCCCAAGGGCAGTGATGCTCACCCCTACCCTGGGGGTCTTCAAGAGGAGGTTAGCTAGACATCTGCCTGGGGTCATCTGAACCCAGCACTCTTTCCTGCCTAGGCAGGGGGTCGGACTTGATGATCTATTGAGGTCTCTTCCGACCCTAACATCTATGAATCTATGTGTAACGGGGGCCCGCTCAGGGCCATTCTCAGAGTGGCCCACCCACCTGTTCCTGAGCCAACTGCCCATGTTCTCACCCACCACACCTTGTTGTTATAATTAATTAGTAGATGTTAATAAACGGGAAGCTGCCCATGATGCCAGGGGGCACTATCTGCGGCTCCATTCCTCCTCTACACTGATTGGCTTGTAGTTCCCTGGATCTTCCTTCCCCCCTTTCTTCAAGATAGGCACCATGTTGGCCCTACTCCAATCTTCAGGAATGTAACCTGAGCACCACAAGTTCACAGATATCCTTGCCATTGGCTGAGCTATGATGTCAGCTGGTTCTTTTAGCACTTTTAGGTGCATTCTGTTAGGGCCAGCTGATTTGTGGATGTCCAGCCTTTCAAGGTGTCCCCTCATGAGATCTTTGCTAATGATGGGTGTGTCTTCTCCCATACCCTAGCAATCCTGCTTCTTGTTTGACAGAGTGATCTCCTTGGGTTGAAGGAAGAACAATGCAAAATAATCATTAAGGAGATCAGCTTTTTCCTGGGTTTCAGTTGTTGGCTGCCCCATTTGGTTTAGCAAGAGTCCAGTGTTGCCCTTGTTTTTCTTCTGACTACCTATGTATCTGAAGAACAACCTTTTGCTGTCCTTGATTCCCATAGCTAATTTGAGTTCGGTTTTGGCCTTGGCTTTCCTAGTTTGCTCCCTACAGGTGCAGGACGGTGCTGAATAATCATCCTTGGTGATGTTACCTGACTTCCAACCCTTGTAGTCTTCTCTTTTCAGATACAGGAGGCCCATAAGTCCCATATTTAGCCACAGGGGTCACCCATCCCTTTTGCTATCTTTCCTACAGACTGCAATGGACTTCCTTAGTGCTTCAAGGAGTGACCACTTCTCATGGACTCCTCTATCTCTGTTAGATCCTGGTTTCTCAGGGCCTCATCAACTATCTTCCTGAGCTTATGAAAGTTGGCTTTCCTAAAATCAAGGATTTCTGCATTGCTGACTGATTTGCCAGCTCTCCAACGGATAGAGAAAGTGATCGATTCATGATCACTGTATCCCAGCTTCCCTTTGATTCTCAGGTCACTCACTAGATCATCCCCTTTGGCCAGTAGCAGATCCAGGAGCTCCTTGCCTCTTGTTGGCCTGTAGACTTCTTGAGACAAGTAGAGTTCATCAGTGTAGGTGAGAAAGCTACGTGATTGATCAGATTTCGCAGAGTGCTCCTCCCATGAGATGTCAGGGTAGTTGAAGTCACCCATGACAACCACACACTGAGAGCATGCAGACTCTGCCACTTCTCTTGTGAATGTGTGGTCAAGATCTTTCTCTTGGTTAGGAGGTCTATAGTAGACTTCTACCAATATATCCTCTTCATAACACAGCCCCCAGTAATCTGATCCAAAGGGTCTCAAGTTGCCCTTCTTGGGTGCCAAATTCCACTTGTAGGGAAGTGCCCAGCTCCTTCACATAGAAAGCTACACCCCCACCCTTTCTAGCAACATGATCCCTCCTGTTGCTAGAAAGGGTGACCGTCTATACCTGTAGCCGTCTATACCTGTGGTCCAGTCATAGGCGGAGTTCCACCAGGTTTCTGTTATTCCTATGAGATTATATAGATTTTTATTTAGCAGGAGACCCAGTTCCTCCTGTTTGTTCCCCAGGCTCCTGACATTTGTGTACAAGCAAGTAAGCCTGTCATTGGAAGTCCTAGGCTCCCTAGCACTCCTAGAAGGGTCCTGTCCCTGGGCTGGGGTAGAAGTGAATTCTGCAGTCCCTTTTGCTGCATGACTTACTGATTCTGTGATCGTCGCTTGGTGGGCTTGCACTGGTGGGTGTCTGCCCATCCTCCAGTGAGCTTAGTTTAAAGCCCTGTTGAGTAGGTCAGTCAGTCTGGCTGAGAAGAGCTTTGTCCCCATTGGAGTGAAGTGGATGCCATCCCTTCACAACAGTCTAATGCCTCCACCTTTGAACTGCAGGCTATTAGCAAAGAAGCTGAATCTTTTGTGATGGCACCAGGCCCGAAGTCTTTTATTGAATTAATCTATTCATCTCCTTCCTGTGCCCATGACCCATAACCAGGAGGACTGAGGAAAAAACCATCTGCACTCCCAGCCCCTTGAGCCCCCTGCCAGAGCTCTGTAGTCACTCATAATGCATCTGGGATTGCTCTGAGCCATGTCATTTGTGCCTACATGGATGAGGAGCATAGGGTAGTGATCCGAGGGCCAGACAAGTTTCAGGATCCTGTCAGCTACATCCTGGATACAGGTCTCTGGGAGGCAACAGACCTCATGGGCCAAGGGGCCAGGGCAGCAGATTTCTCCCTCTGTCACCCTGAGGAGGGAGTGACCCACGACAATCACTCTGTGTTTCTTCTTTGGGATGGTTGCATGTTGCCTTTCTTCCTCTAGTGATTGAGTTGGGGGCTCAGTTGGCTCTAATGATGCTGTAAAGGGTTCATATCTGTTGTGGTGAAGGGTGCCTTGGGGCTGAAGATGATCTTTGTGTAAGTAACCCCTGGCTGGACTTCACAGGGACTCATCTTGTGTGCCCTCATCTTGCTAGTCTTCCTTTCTCCTCCCTCCTCATTCTGTGGGTGAAGAGCCTGGTGGTAGGCATCAATCTCTTCTTCACCATCTCGGATGGCATGCAGCCTCTGCATCGCAGCCTGGAGCTCTTCTCTCCAGCACTCCAAGAACTCTAATATGCAGCACACTTCACAAGGAGAGGTGTCCTTGCTCCTGATTGAGACACCTGCACACATGCCAGGCAGCCCCCACAGCCCAGAGCCAAGGTCTCTGTCTGGGTGGAGGCTGCAGCTATGGGCTCTGTCTGGGTGGAGGCCTCAATGGTACCAGAGGGCAGGGCTCCAGCTGCAGGAGGAGGGGAGGAGAATCTTTGGGTGCAGTGCATCACCACAATCCTGAAGGTAGCAGTCCAGGCTACTGCTGTGCCACTCCTCTTCAGGATCACTGCCTAGAGCCTCATGCCCATCCTGCTAACCCTCCTGTGCTAACTTCTGTGCTAACTCCCATGCTAATTCCTGCACTGGGCCCAGAGCACTCCTGTTTGTGCATTCTGTTTGCATGGCTCTGATCACATGGCTCCCTGGGCAGTGGCCAAGTAGGAGCCGGGGGGGGCATAACCCTCCTCATCTTCTCTCAGCTGCCTCCTGCAACTGCCCAGCACCTACTCACTGCAGGCCCCACCTACCTCTCAGCTGCCCTGGGGGTCTGGGTTGGGGTCCACTGGATGTCCCCTGGGTTTACTGAGGGTTCTGGGGTCAATGAGGGTGCGCTGGGCTTCCACCTATGCATATTGCTCCAGAGCCTTACCTATACTGCCAGATTTTTTGTCTCCTTCCTTAGTCTTGCTCCCAACAGCACTCATTGTCTGGTAGCTGCCCCTATTTGTGGAAACCAGGAAAAAAAGTCTTTAAATACTTCAGCCTTCTCTGCATGGTCTGTGATTAGATTGCTTACCACATTCCATAAATAACTTATGGAATCACTGGTCTTCCTTACTTTTGCCCTTTTCCAGTCAGCCAGGACCTCACCTGACTTTCACACGTTCTCACTGACTAACCTCCTATTCTGTAAGTTTGTTTTCCCTAGGACTGTTTTTGAAATAAGTGACAATTCTGTGCACCGAATGTCTGCAAGCTGGACCCTAGGAGTACTCATTCAATTATGTGTCACTGGCTATCTGGCAATGGCAGACCTTTTTACTGCAACATTCACTTTACTTCTATGCTTCTATTTTAAAAAACCCACCCCTCTGGAAGAAGAAATATACTGAAATAAATGCCTTGACATTTAGACAAAGTATAGATATTTGTGGGGGTAAGGTGGAGGTTAGGTTGCATTAAAATGGCCTAAGGTAAGTTGGGATGGGGGGCTAATGAGAGTTGGGGGGAGGTTGAGGGGAGTGTGGCATGTGTATGAGGGATCTGGGGGATTGGGGAGACTGGTGGCATTCACTGAAGGGATCATGGTGATGGGGGACAGGTAACATACATGGGGTGACTGGGGCAACACATGGGATCCACAGGATGGATGGGGACAGGCCAGATCCATGAGAATGACTAGAGGGGATTGGGGGGGCAGGAAGGATCTGTGGGGGGTTGCTGGGTCTGTGGGAGATTGCTAGGATCTGGGAGGGTTTGGTGGGATCAGAGGGACTTATGGGGTCCACAGGGGAACCTGTGAGGGGATGGGACCAGGGGCTATTTTTAGCTCTCTGACCCCTTGGAAAACCTACCCCCCATCCCTCCTGCCCCCCCTCTATCAATATTACTTCCTCAGCGCCTGGAAGGGCTGAATGCTGGCACCCAAAGTGGCTTGTAGGGTGGGGTTTTGGGGAGGCTGACTAGTCTGTGGGGGGTGGGGCAAGGGGTCAGAGTGGGCATAAAAATAGACAGATGCCAGGGGAGCTGGTAGAAAAGCATCACTCTGGGACTGAGGTGAGCAGCTGGACTTTCCTAGGTGTGAGGCTGTGGAGATAACTGTACACAAGTTCCATTCACTGGTCTAACCTAGATCAGTTCAATTAAGTTTGAGTGTACATTGATTCAGGTCTATCTTTAGACCAGTCTATGTGACTGCAACTTCTGTTCTGTTACAGATTCAGCTTAATTTCTGATCACTGAAAGTAGGTCTAAGTGTAAGATTCACATGTGGGTGAACTAAGGTAGATCAGGTGACCATTTTTAGCCTTCCCCTAACCATCCCCTCCAAATGTCTGCGCTTCGCCTTAATGTTATCAGACCAGAATAGATGCTGGAATTCATTGTAACCATTTTACCTCTTCAGTAGGCACCAGTAGAGTAGCAAAGCTAACTAAGATTGAGTACATTCTTGAATCCGAATAGAAGAGAGTGTGAAGGTGTTGGATGTCATGGTGGAGTTTTATAAGATTTGTACAAAAGAAGAGGAGTGAATGGAGGAATAATGAAGGAGTTCCTTGAGGGGATATAGGAAGGAATATAAAATGAAAAGAAACAAAAATTGGAGAAGTTAAGAATGAGAGACCTGAAGGACTGCTTAAAAGCTTGGAAGAGAGGGACTGCCCTTGTGTGCAAGGGGTATGGGAAATAATGCATTTTTTCTAGGGTAAATTGATATGAACTGTGACTTAACATATGGAATGGTGTTTTACAGGTTAATGTCCAAGGGCTGGAGACACAGAGATGGAGAATTATACTACTTTGTGTAATAGTAGCAATATGGTAGGTGAGAAACCTACTGTTGGTCAAGGGACTGGCTTTCACTAAAAGAGAATGTTTTGTCACATAATTTATGAATTGAAATAATATGTGGACCAAGATGAGGATGAGATGGGAAAGGAAAAGGCAGAGAAGAGATGGAGGAAAGAAGAATGGTGGTATATATTTCAAAGTGATGGAGTGAAAGGTAATGCTTCCTCCTGGGTTGCAGGTAGTGTGTAACAGGTTAATGTGTTAATGGTGGAAAGGGGTGTAAGAAGAATAAGGTATTATTCAAGAGACAGTGGGAGGGGGAAGGTTATTAAGTTTTGTGTTAATATAGTTTCTTTTAGTTGTTTTGTAATAAAAAAAAATGGTTCCTATCAGCATCTCAGTCTTTTTTGGCTAAAATCATATGTAGCAGCATTTTGGCACCACAGGGAAGGTGTTAGGGCTTGCTCTGGCCCTCCAAGTGCTTGCCTGGTATTGGAAAACCTCAAGGCCCAGTACTAGTTCCTTGCAGAGGGAACACCTGCCAGGTTTTTAAAGGGTCCCCATCAGCATGTTTGCCATATATGGATCAGGTGGTTTGTAGTCGTGCTCAGTACTGGCTGCATATTATCAACTTCATAGTTGGTTTCCACTGAGGAACACATGCTGCTTTTGGCAGCAGTATAATGATAGACCTTGTATTTAATGAGTTTACCCTGTATGCAAATGTAAGATGAGGGACTTCCCCCCCCCCAGGCTGCTTGGGGAAAAATTTTCATTTTGTATTTGAGTGAAAACAGCAATTTGTGTTTCAGGAAATAACTAAATATATTCCTTTCCCTGAATGAGTACATAGATGATGAGAGAAATTTAGATATAGATAATGAAGGAAATTCCCAAACTGAATAAAGTTTCAGTTTGGGAATTTCCCGCATTATTTATATTTGGAAAAATTTATACATGGGTGTAACAAGACAGTCTGGGTCTTTGTGGGGGCAGACATACTGGTTGTAGCAGCCCAGCTGTAATTGATTATCTACTCAGGAAGAAGGCATTTCCAGCAGGGCAGCTCTCTTCCTGGAAGCAGGGGCTGGACTGGAACACAGAGAAGCTAGGGTTACCATATTTCCAGTATAAAAAAAAAGAGGACATCTGTGGGCAGGGGTGGGGCAGGAGAGAGGGAGGAGGGGCAGGAGGTAGAGGGAAGGGGGAGAGAGGGGGAAGGAGTATATGATGCGGGGGCAGTGATATGCCCATGCCCTGCCCCTCACTCCTAAGTCACAGCCCCCCCCAGCCCTCCTGCTGCCTCTCATTCCTGGCCCACTGTAGCATACCCCCCAGCCCTGCCAGTGCCCCTCACTCCTGACCTACAGTCCCAATGACATCTTTGGTGATACCAAAATTATCAGGAAACAGGATGTTTCCTTGTTTCCTGATGCATTCATACTGTAAATGTCTAGTGCTGATGAATAGCTCTCCCACATGCTAACAAACACCAGTAAACATTCATGTGGAAAGACTAAAGCATGTGTTGGACTCACTTCAAATTAACAAATATAATTTAGATAGATGGTCCAAAGTTAAAGTTGGAAGACACAGCAAATCATAAGGACTATGTTGGTGTCCTGCTGTGTAAAGGTATGAAATGCAACCTCAATTTTTTATCTAAGTTAATGTTTTATGTTAATTTTAGATCCCAGGTTCCTGGTTTTTTGTTAGTGAACTTTGGCAAACTCTTTTCAGAAGATATAACAGGAGATTCAAATCTCCCAAGGGGAAGAATTGTCAAGTCTTACAAGGTTCAGCCCCTTACAAGATTCAGCCTCTGATTATCTTATCTAAGGCCTTTAGCAAAAATACAGCTATTATGCCAGATGATAAATGGTGATGTTAAATGATCTCTATGACATGGGCCTTCATGCTTTTTATTTGCATATTTGTTTGTTAAAAAAGGACCATGTTTGGAGTTCTTGAAAGCTATGACAGTACAGATAAACTATCTTACTTATATAAATAGAAGAGAGAGGGAGGCAGCAGGAAGGAAGGGAGAAGAGGTGAAGATGTGATGCAGGGGGGTGGATGTGGGTTGTGGGGGGTGCACAGGGCCAGACGCAGGGGTTGGGGGGATGTGGAGGAGCTTTAGGGTGCACAAAGCCAGACACAGGGGGTGGGAGGGCTGTAGGGTGTGAGGGAGGACACGGGGAGGGATACATGAAACCAGAGTCAGACCAGAGGCACCATGAGGCGCTGGGTGGCAGCACTCCATCTCTGCCCGCCCTCCTGCCCCTCCCACCCCCGCACCATCATTCATGACTGGCAATTTGCTAGTATATCAAATATATCTTTATAAATCAGGTTCCAAACAATAAATACTTTATACCACAGTCTTCCCCAAAACCCCAGAACATGAATAGTGTACCCATGACATGAGATAGGGTGGCATTAGGTTACAGTGCCCAACTGCAGAGCTCTTGGGATTTCCAGTTTTGGTGGACAGACCAAATTAAGGCATGCCCAAATTAAGTTGTGTGCACATGATGGGTTTGGGAAACAGGAATATACTGACAGGACAGAACATGGACAGTTTGATGACCACCAGGAAACCAATTAGCAATAGTTGAAATACTTCAACACCTTGAAGTAAGGAATCTTGTAAGTATATTCCCATATATATACTTTGTATTACAGAAAAATACCTCCAGATAATGTTTTACTTTGAAGGAAAGGAACTGGACTCCTGAGTTCCAAAACCCTTGTAGAATGTACAGAGAGAGTCTAGACATGATATTAATGTAATGCAATAAGCTCCAGTGCAGTTTGCATGGGAGTTTATTGCTCCTGTACACAATGTTTACATGTGTGTCTGGAAGCACAGCATGTTGAACCAAGGCAGCACAGCCCCAGATGACAGGGGACTTGAGGGGTCAGCCTAACCGCACAGAGCTGCTCTGCCTTGGCTCAACATGCTACAGATTGGCTGGCTGGGGCACAAGGTTGCTACAGTGTGATGCTAGCTGGCTGGCAACCCTCATGTCCCAGCCAGCCCCATCACCATCTACATGTGCATTTCACTGCATGTAACTACTCTACTGTAGAATAGTACTTGTGTCATGCATTACTATCCTACAGAGGAATTAATTAGTTTACTGTAGCCTAATAGCGCTGCATGTGTAGACAGTGATGATTTACTGGGGAGCTAATTAGTTAAATTCACAGTAAAGTACCTCGTGTAGATGCACCCACATAAGTACATTGGTGCTGGATGCAGTAGAAATGGCACAAATTGACTGAAATTTTATCTAATCTATTCATACTGATTTCTGCAGGATGGGTAGAAGCTTCAGATCTCTGCTGAGCAATGTGGAAAAAATGTATTGGTGCTGCTAATTTGAGCTACATTCTTAAGGCATGGGTAGCTGAGAACACCTGGACTTTCACAAGCACTAAGTAAGCCAGGGAAAGCACCTTAGTGGCTTCCTTAAGGTGACTAAGGCATTTGAAACACCATTCAGTACATTAGACTGAGAAACAGGAGGTGGGAATAAAAATCTGCCAGCCCTAACTAAATTCCTTGGCAATCATACTTAATTCTCCATAGAGTTCACCCTTTGTGTTTCCTTATTTGTTTATGGAAGTCCTGGAGGGTTATAAAAATAGTTCATTTAACCCAACAAGCAAGAATGAATGAATGCTATTGTGCCTGGGAAACATGAGTTCCATTTTTCTTTCATTGAAAAGAGTAACATGTAGAGGCATTAGCCCACTACCAGAGGTCTGATCTACATATCTGCAAACAAAATAAGGCACAGAAAAAGGCAGAGGCCTGAATGACTTGCCCAAGGTCACACTGGAAGTCTGAATCAGAGCAAGGAATTGAACTGTGATGCCCTACATCCAGGCTAACATTTGCACCACAGAACCACCCTTCTTGGGTTTCTCACCTTCCTTCATTAACAATTTTCCACATTATATAAATGGTAAATCTGGAGTGCTTCCATAGGACTTTATTCTGTCTCATTTTCAAATTTCTGACCTTATAGGAGAAGCCATAATGTGGATTGAAGGCAAATGTTTTCAAACTTAGATGTCTGTAGGAAGGTAACTAAATTAATGACTTGATACTCTAAGAGGATGAGTGCCCACAACTTCTAGTGTCTGCAATAATGCTCAGCACATTTAAAAATCAGACCACTCATGCCATGCCTGGATTTAGATGCCCAAACTTCAAGCATGACAGAAATGTTTAATTGCCTATTGCACATTTAACCCTGTATTCCCTGAAGTAGAAATACAGGCCTCAGAAATGGTATTTGTGTTCCTCACAAAGCAGAGTCCATGCAAAGTTCCTCCATCCAAACTCACAAATTATAGAAAGTTCAGATCCAGATTCTGACCCCAGCTTTATCATTCAAGCTGTATGGGCATAGGTGCTTTAGTGTAGGTGTGGCCATCCTTTTTTTGGCAGGCATGCCACAGATTCACTCCTGTGCCCTCCTTGAGTGCCATAACAATCCCTTTTCCCAACCCAATAATCTGCTCTGATTTCTGCTCCCTGACCCTCCCTGATTTGCATGCTACACACAGAAGTTGTCTGTGACACTTTGTGGCATGTATGCTGCAAGTTAGTCATCCCTGCTTTATTGAATGAATAAACATTGCTTGCGTAAGATGATTATAGCACATTGAAAGGTTAGAAAAGTTGAAAGGTTTAGAAAGGCACACTGAAAGGTTGAAATTTCCCCTATACATCAACATACCTAATACAATCACTGACATGCAGTGTATAGAGCACCTTGAGAGCAATTATTGAACCCTAGTGTATATATACAACATATAGTATATAAATATAATAAAATCATTGACAATTTGGGTTTGAAGGGACCTCAGGAGGTCATCTAGTCCAGTCTCCTGCTCAAAGCAGGACCATCCCTAACTAGATCATCCCAACCACTGCTTTGTTTAGTCAGGTCTTAAAAACCCCAGGAATGGAGATTTCACAACCTCCCTGGGAGGTTCCAGTGCTTTACTACCCTCCTGGTGAGAAAGTTTTTCCTAATATCTAAGCTAAACTTCCCTTGCTGAAACTTGAAACTGTTGCTCCTTGTTCTATCATGTGTGACCACTGAGAACAGTTTAGCTCCATCCTCTTTGGAACCACCTTTAGGGTAGTTGAAAGCAGCTATTAAATCTCTGCTTCGTCTTCTCTTATCCAGGCTCAATAAAGCCAGTTCCCTCAGCTTCTCTTCATAAATTATGTGTCCCAACACTCTAGCCATTTTTGTTGCCTTCTGGTGGACTCTCTCCAATTTGTCCACATCCTTTCTGTACTGGGGGACCAAACCTGGACACAGTACTCCAGATGTGGCCTCACCAATGCTCAATAGAAGAGACTAATCACTTCCCTCAGTCTGCTGGCAACACTCCTATAGTATGCAGCCCAGTATTTTGTTAGTCTTCTTGGCAACAAGGGCACACTATTAGCTCATATTCAACTTATGGTTCTCTGTAATTTCCAGCTCCTGTTCAGCAGAATTGCTGCTTAGTGCAAAGCTTCAGTAGCTGATTTGATTCAGAGGAGATTCGGCTCAATTCAGGGGCCAAATTTCTAAATCTGAATCAAATTGGGAGACCAGGTAAAAGCTCCGAATCGATTTGAAGTATCCCAATCAATTCAGAAAAAGATTCAGAAAAGATGTAGCTGATTCAGAGATGTAGCCATAGACTAAACAGGCAGCTGACAGCTGCCTCCAGCTGGTAAGTCTGTTGGGGTTGAGGCAGCAGGGAGAGAGGGATTTGGGGTTGGGGCTGGGACAAGCTGCCCAGCTGGGGTGAGGGGGTGTGTTACTTGGGGAGAAGGGCGAGGGGGTTCAGGATGCAGGATGCAGGTGCAACAGTTCTGGGATTGGGGGCTCTGCCCTACTGCCATCTGGAGTCAGCCATGCCTGCATTTCCCCCTCCATCCCCTGTGCCATCTAGGTAAGTGGCAGCAGGGCAGAGCCCCCATGGCTCCCCCTACCAAGAAAGAGGCAAATACAGCCAGAGAAGCCATGGGAGAAGTCCTCATGGCTGCCATGCCCAACCCCATCCCGTACCCAGGCCAGCCTCTTGGCAATTTAAAAAAAAAAAAGCCCCACACTCACCAGTTGCAGCAGGAGCTGTGAGAGCTCTGAGGTCTCCTGGCAGACCCCAAAGGAGATCACAGTGTATGAACTCTAAACCTCTCCTCTCTATCAGAAACACTGTAGGATGCTCTCAAAGATTATCAAATACTGTTTGAAACTCCCACATATTATAAGCATGCCACACACTATTCTTGGCCTCTGTACTGCCTTTCCTGTGCTGGTTTCATACTAGGAATTAAGATAGGAAAGAAGGATTTGGTACAGTCACCTTCAACTAGAGTGCCTCAGAACACTTGGGGTGGGGGGAAGGCACAAGAGGTAAGGGTGTCATAGTGCAGGCACTGCTGCCACTGCAACCAGAGGAAACTGCTCCAAGTGACTCCTACAAAGCCAGTCCAGTCCAAGCCTGCAGGCTTCTCCCAGAAATAGAAGTGTGCAAGTCAGGTGCAACTATTCCATGAACTTCTGTTTCCAAGAAGAGTATGAGGAGGTTGGACCAGGAAGGGTTGTGGAAAGAGTCTGCACTTCTGCCACAGCCCTATCTGTCTGGCTCTGCATAAGGAACTCTTCTTAATGGCAGCAATGTCATGCTCAGGGAAGCTTATAGGGAGGACAGTCACTATGCCATCCTTAAAGAGTCATCCAGTTCAACCAGCACCTGTAGACTGGGATCAGGTGGCCAAATGTATTGGCCACAAATGTATTTGGGCCATTATTAAGCAACAAAGAAAACACCTTGTTTCCACTAATAAAAACTTGAAAATGGTTCCATTTTAATGTATGCCTTTGGCAACATACCACTCAGCTTTTTAATGATTACCTATTCAAGCCTCTTGATCTGACACAGTATGAACAAAAGGTAGGTGTGATTTGTAATATCTCATTGAAATACATTCTCTCTGCAGAAAAAGAATCAGATTAAAATGGCCTTTGGGTATCCACAAAATGAGTAACTCACTTGAAAGGAGTGGGAACAGGGCTGTTTATGTGAGAACTGAGCTATTAAAAATATCTAAAGTGTGGTGTCACATTTCTCACTTATGAAGGTTAATATTTCCAGGAATATCCACTCACAAAGTAAGAGCCATGGGTCATATCTGCTACCAATTTGTATTCATTCTAAATAAGCAAAAACACAACTTTTCTTTCCATTGCTCCTTCTGCATTCTGTTTATAATTTCTTTTCTTTATACAACATCAGGCAGGCAGAAACCAAAAATAGAATATCAGGTTTAACGCCAAGTGCTCACTGCCAGGCAGGTGAAATTGTTTCTTCATTTCAGTTAGGTAGGTTTACTTATTCACGAATGGTGGCACTAGATTTATGAACCAAATACCTTGGTCCAGGCAAATCCAAACCCTTAGACTGATCACAGCTTCTTCATTCAATAGTATACATTTTTATTGATACACAGTGATAGCACATAAGAATAATGCAGGCAAGGCAAACAAAATACTGCCCCCACCCATTCTATATTCACTAGTTCTAGGGCTGTCACAGAGGGAAGGTACATCTGGCCAACATGCAAACACCACCTCGTGATTCTTTCTTCAATGTCAGATGTCAGCAGCCTGGAGGTTGAGGGCCAAGGCCCACCCCCACAATGGGATGGGTGAGATGGCCTGGTGATGTGCCATCTGTTCACAATGGCTTTGGGGTCCTCCCTTCAGAAATCCCTCCTTTTGCATTCTTTTTCTTTTCTGATTACTCTTCATTCCTGGTCATTGTTAATTGGTTTCCCTGTGGTTATCATACTGTCCATGTTCTGTCTTGTCAATATATTTCTTTGTTACCCACACCCATTACACGCACACAACTTAATTTGGGCATGCCCTAATTTCGTCCGTCTACCAAAACTGGAAATCCCAAGAGCTCTCCAGGTGGGCACTATAACCTAATGCCACCTTATCTCATGAATATGGGTACACTATTCATGTTCTGGGATTTTCAGGGAACACTGTGGTACATACCTTCAATTCCATATCCTGTGTATGACTGCTTGTCCTTTGGCCTTATATATGGTATCTGTCTGGAAACAAACTGTCACAAACAGGCTTTTAGAAACCAGTTAACCCTTGCTGTTCCCCTGGATCATTGTTTTAATGCAATATCTATTTTACCTACAAGCCTATTCCTAAAAGCAAATTTCTAAATATCATTTTCTAGCCATCAATGAATATACCATTTGACTGTTTATTTTACCTGTTCCTGGAAATGTTTTCTGTTCTCTTAGTTTTGCTTCTGGGACCACAATGTGAATATTCTTCAATGTCATACTCAACTAAATACAACATAAAAATAATTCTAAGCAATTCAACCTACCATTTCACTGTTATAGGTATGGGATCAATTTTAAAATTTTGAGACTGGATGAGACCATGACATTTACCTTCTGATTAGCATAGACCATAAAACTTCACTCACGTAATTCCTGCCATAGTCCCTTGGCTTCCGTTTATCATTTAGAAAGATATTCAGCCTTGATCAAATGCTTATATTGTAGTCCTTAAGTATTGGTTAATGTACCTATGCGTATACTTTATTTTTCTCTCATAAAACTTTTATAGCAGTGCACCTGTCCTGTGAGGGTCATGTCTCAGTTATATCCATGCAAGTGAAGCGAAGGCAGATCCGTATTGACAATCCATTCATGCATTGAAATACTTCTCTGTGGGTGTGTCTACATGTGCATTTCCTTCGTAGTAAATTACTGCACAGTAAGTGGTTTTTATGTCAATGTCTATGTGCAGGCATTACAGCACAGTAACGCTGTGTGTAGACTGATTTGGGCCTAAAGTTAGTCCCAAGTCAATCCACCCACACAGGGTTACTGTGCAGTAAGGCATCTACCCATGCCTTACTGAGCAGTAACTACTAGGGCTCAAATTTGCCACCTGCATCATGCAGGTAGAAAATTTATGCCAAAGTTGGTGTAAGTCGCCATAGTTACTGTGCAGTATGGGTGCACATGTGAAGACATGCATCCACACTATGCAGTATTTTCAGTTACTGCACAGTAACCTAAGTAACCCACAGGGTGTGTCTACATGTGCACAGTTACTGTGCAGTTGACTAATTAGCACCACAGTAAAGTGTCACCCTCTACACATGTGCTGGTATTAGGGCACAGTAGATTAATTAACTCTACTGTAAAATAGTACTGTCAGGGACATTGCTATCTTATAGTACAGTTACTTACTGTGCCAAAGCGAATATGCAGATGGTGACCGGGGTTGGCTGGGGCATGAGGTTGCAAAAGTGCAGGGGCTATCTGCCACCCAGCTCTACACTTTAGCACCCTCATGCCCCAGACAGCCCTTCCCCCACCTGATGCTGGCTCCTGGAGTCCAGGGCTAATCCCCCAAATCCCCTGCTAGACCAGGGATGCTTGGCCCTGGCTCAAACTATTGCAGTCCCTGGCATGATGTCTGCACATGTGTCCTGGACCACAGCAGTTTCAGCATCTACATGTGTCAGTACAGCACCTTGAAAACTCTGGAGCAAACAGTGCCAGAGTTTATTACATCTTCTTAATGCCATGTTTTTATTCTAAAAGAAGTTAGGTATCGAATCACTTATTAAAACTAGCCAACTAAACTCCTTCAGCTATGTGTAAGATATTTCCAAGCTATTTTGGCAGCTAGTTAGAGGTTCAGATACATATCTAACTTATCTTTGCTAAACATTTTCTCCAATAAATACTTTTACAGAAGGTGGGTATACTTTTAAGGGCAAGGATGGAGGAATTCTTACCTTCTTTGGACTCCCCTGGCTGCCAGCTATCCCTGGCTGTCACTCTGGTGTAGTAATGCTCTGGAGGATATATCATCCCTGAAGGGACTACTAGGGGAAGTGCATCTTGGGATTCTGAAGGAGTGCTCCAAACTAGTTTCAGCCCTGTGGAACACTCTAAAGTTACTGCAACACAAGCTGTTTAAGACAAGCTGGAGATAATTGTCACTCATAAAGTATTGTCTCTGAGATGCTCAAAGCCCACCTAGCTCATCTTTTCCTGCCTCACCATGCAGATCCTCCCAGCCTTAAGAGCCCTTAACACATAGGAAAGGTAATGTATAACACCCTTAGAGAATGTTCTTAGCCTCTGTTCAACTTCTCACACCTCATTAAGGCTTGTTCGGACCTTACTCAGGAAACTATTCTTTCCTGTAATAGTACCCTTGAAAATGCCCACAATTTGTCAATTTCAGGTGTGCTAACAGCACAGCAGTGCCAGCAGTTTAAGATGAGCTAGAAGAATTAACTTCTCATGCTATATAGGGCAATTTTCTTCTAGCCAAACAAGCCCACTCTATATTGCTTAGTAGGGCTGTGCGAGGCTTCAGACCGTGCTTCGGATCCAGAGAAGCTTCGGATGCTTTGGCGTCTGAAGCAGCATGTCTGGATTGAAGTGCTGGCTTTGTTAGGCTTTCCAAAGTGGTTCGGAGCTTCCGAAACACTGCAGAAAAGCTTCAGCACCACCTTGGAGATAGGGCCATAAGGTATAATGGGGAATCAATGAAATATCTATAACTTCGGGGGGTTTTCTCTGATTTGGATGAAATTTGCAGGGGTGGTAGCCTCTTCTGAGAGCATGAACCCTGCCAAGCTTCAAGAAGATAAGAGCTGGGGTTTGGGGGGAACTGCACCCCAAATTCTGAAAGCAAAACTCAGGTCACGTCTATGTGTTAAGCCACAGTGGGGTCAAAACTGTAGGGATGGTGGCCCCTGATGAGGCCACAAAGCCTGGCAAGTTTAAAGTTGATAGGTGAAGGGGTTTGGGGGGAACTGCACCTCAAGCTGCTGATGGCAAAAGATATGACATAGATGACCCTGTGTGTGTTAAGGCACAGTGGGCTGAAAACTGCAGGGTTGGTGACCCCTGCTCAGGCCACAAAGCCTGCCAAGTTTCAAGGAGATAAGTGCAGGGGTTTGGGTGGAACTGCACCTCAAGCTGCAGACAAGCAAAACTTGTGACTTGGGTGACACTGTGTGTGCTAAGGCGCAGCAGAATGAAAGCTGCAGGGATGGTAGCCCCTGCCATGGCCATGAAGCCTACCAGGTGTCAAGGTGATAGGTGCAGGTGGAGTCTGGGTTCTGGGGCCCTACACTTCTAGCTGTTGACTGGCAACACTTGTGACATGGGTACTTGTGCAACTGATTGTGTCTGTCTTGGGGCAGTTGATTGTCTGTATTGATTATTTCCTCTCCTTAGTCTATGATTTTATAGGTATTAATGAGTTAATGATCAATGATTAACAGTCAGTTGTACAAGCACCCATGTCACAAGTTTTTCCTGTCAGCAGCTAGGGGTGCAGGGCCTCAGAAGCTCTGCACTGATCTCCTTGACAGCTGGCAGGCTTTGTGGCTGCGGCAGGGGCTACCGTTCCTGCAGCTTTCACCCTGCTGCACCTTAACACACACAGGGTCATCTATGTCACGAGTTTTGCCTGTCAGCATCTTAATGTGCAGTTCCCCCAAACCTCTGCAGTTTTCAACTTGAAACTTGGCAGGATTTGTGGCCTCACCAGGGGTCACCACCCCTGCACTTTTGACCCCACTGTGGCTTAACACATAGACGTGACGTGGTTTGCTTTCAAGAATTTGGGGTGCAGTTCCTCCCAAACCCCTGCACTGATCTTCTTGAAACTTGTCAGGCTTCATGGCCTAAGCAGGAGTGACCATCCCTGTAGTTTTCACTCCCCTGTGGTGTAACGCATACATGTGACATGAGTTTTGCTTTCAGGAATTTGGGGTGCAGTTCCTCCCAAACTGCACCTGCAGGCACCCATCTTCTTGAAGCTTGGCAGACTTTATGCTCTCAGCAGAAGCTAGCACTTCTGTATGTTTCATCCAAACCAGACAAAAAACAACAAAGTTATAGATATTTCACTGATTCCCCATTATACCCTATGGCCAAATCTCTGAGGCAGCTCTGAAGCTTTGGAGCCGCTTTGGCCAGATCGAAGCCGTAACCCAGTCTGGAGCTCTGGATTGGATCCCTGTCATCTGAAGTGGCAGGATCTGAAGCCGGATCGAATAGCTGCCTACTCGCACAGGCCTATTGCTTACACAAGCTAATCTTGCTTCCTTCAATATTAGAACTGGTTTGTTATTTTACTGTAAATATGGCAAAGTAGTTCTATCTATGACACAACAATGAACCCTATAAGGAAATGAAAAAGCTGATTATGGAAGCTGTGAGTATGCCTGTAATAGCCAGTTTCTGAAATTATGGTAGTAAAATTGGGCCTGTCCCCAACATGTTCTGAGTACTCCCAGGAAGGTAGAGAAGGTCACATCCTCTTGTGATGTCAATGAAAGTTAAGGAAATTCAGTATACTACGTGTGATGCTGCCTACTTCCCCAAATTATACCTTTTGTTGATAACAGAAAGACCTAAGACGTCTGAGCTTGTCCTCAAGTTAGCTATTTATTAGTAACGCTTTATGTATATGATTTTTTATACAATAAGAATTTATTTTCTTTATTTTTTTCCCAAGGAAATAAAATTTCTCTAAAATGGCATAGTTCCTAACCAGGTATAGAGCAATCATGGTTAATCCTTCAGACCTAAACTGATAACATGATAATTTCTTATGAACTTATTTGATGTTACTATTATGGATCAAAGCAATGTGGCATAGTAGGCTGCATCACTATAATTTAACTATCATTTTAGAAACATCCATTCTAACCTTATAGATTAAAATAACTTTAGATATTCTTGTAATGAAGGAACTGATCTATTTGCTACAGGTGTGAAAATATCTTTGTAGTTGAATAACTCATTGATGTGTTAATAGTACAGTAATTGTTGATTGTTTGGTGACTATATTTGTTTGTAAGAAGAAACTGGGGTGGGGACAATGCATAGTCTTATAAAAACCTATTATATTACAGTCCTTATCCCATTCATATAATCTATAAGTACCAAATGGTCATTTGAGATATTTTTTTCATGATAAAGCACCCAATTATCTGGACCTGTATCACCTAACTGAAACTCTTTCCCCTCTATCAAAACATTAAAAATACTTTAAAAATCATCATTAGAGACCAAACTTATTTATTCTTTTCCCCCTTTCAGACAGTTGTCTCCTGTCCCAGGCATCTAGATTTTGGGTTGCTGAATGGTTGCCAGTCCTTATTCGGTAAGGTAAAAAAAATGTTTTCTTCCTCTCTGTCCTACAGAAATACTTGGACAAACACTCGGTCACATTTCATTATGTTATTTTCAAACTCTGTGCATGAATTTAAAACTTGGGTAACACAGTAACTAAAAAATAACCAGTCTGGGTAGTAGGTTCTGTTATACAAATTGCTACTGAAGTAATAGCAACTTATATAATATACAGCACTGGATAGTACAGTTTAATCTACTAATAGTGGTGGTGTTAACTTCATAACATCAAAGAATCCACTAGCTTCCCCATTATGTATATATATTTCAGAAGTCAATGCTTCAAGGTTCAGTGTTAAATGTCCTCTTTGCGTTGAAACAGGTCAGAGATGCTTTATAACTTTGTGCATGTTATAAACTTGCATATATACATGCAGCGTTAAATTTTGTACTTACACAGTATTTGTGCATGCTAAATAAGTTAACAATTGATGAAGCATTAAAAAAAATGGAAAAATAACTATAAATGCTTTATAACTTCATGCAACTTCATTAATTCCAGTGGGAGTGCATGGGTGTAATTTAGGGCTCAATTTGGTCCCTTAAATTTGTTTTTGGATACTCATAGGATTAAGTTCTGCTATTCCAACTCTATTGCAATTCAACCTATGAGCCCAAATACAGTAGCTATTATTTGCAACTATGTCATATCTTGCATTTATGTCTGAACCTTAAAAACCTAATACAGAAGTTGAAGAGAATTGTGTGTGACCAAGACAATACACAGCCTACTCATTTTGCAACACAAGCTGGAAGAAAGCTTTCCCGAACTCACTGACCCAGGCTGGGCAACCAGTCACCAAACAAAAATCCAGATCCAATGTGAAAGACTCCTCATTGGTCGGGCAAAATGATACTTCTTGGAGGATTATTAATTGTGGGCATCTACACATACAATTCATCCTATAAGGATTCACTCCACAGTAATTTACTGTGGAATAAACCTGCCTTGGGCAGGCATCTACATGTGTGGCCATTTGGGAGCAGATTTGCTGCTCATGGTGGTGGCCTGCTCCTGGCCTCCTTCAACCCTGTGTCACCCCCCTCCAGTGGCCAGGAGGAACTGGAGGCTCTGGCCACAGCTAGTTGCAGCCAGGGGCCCTCTTTAAAAGCCAGCCCCATGTAGTGCTCCCTGGCCACCTGCGTTTCTGGCCCAGAGCAGTTTCTAGCATGCTGGCATAGCTCTCTCTGACTCTCTCACTAGACCCTGTGCCAACTGTGCAATGACTACTCCACCCCAGGCCCTGAGAGCAACAACTCACACCCTGGGCTCCTGCTGGTGACCCTGCTCACCAGAGATCCTGGTTTTCTTGGATTAAAAAAATACCCCAACTCATCAGGAATCCTGGTTTTCTCTAATAAAAACAACCTCCAATTTTTGGTTTTTAAAAAGTAACCCAAAATTTGAATCATTAAAATGAAACACCATTAAGGTTACTTTTTTTAAACTGAAAATTGGAGATCTTTTATAAAAAAAATACACACACACACACACACACACACACACACACACACATCTATATCCATCTATCTATCCATCTATCTATCTAATGGTGTTTCATTTTGATCACAGAAAAATGTGGATTTTGGGCTACTTTTTTTAAACTGAAAATTGGAGATTTTTTTTATCAGAGAAAATCAGGATTCTTGATGGTCACTGTGCTTTCCTGCCACAGTGACTGTTGCCTGGCCCAAGTCAGTCTCAGTCCTGACTGTCCCCTTGTGCTGTGCAATCACACGGTTAGAATCACCATGGTATCTAAGGCTGGCCAGACCCCGGTAGGTACAGCGATGATGTGTACCTGAATGCCACCACCGGTGCTGTCCATGAGCACCTGGGCCTCTAGGCCTGCTGTCTGTGGACCTAGCCAGCCATCCAGAACTGGTGGCTGAACGTCGTCCAGCACACCTGGGACAACGAGTAGTGGCTGGAGTCATTCCAGATGACTCAGACCACCTTTCAGGAGCTACTCAACCAGCTCTGCCCACAACTGGAATGGCAAGCCACCACCACTTGGCTGCCCTTCCCTGCAGACACCCGGCAATGCCTCCCAACCTGTGCTGTTGGCCAACTCTTTCATGTGGGCAAAGCAACCACCAGGAAGGCTGTCCTGGAGGTGTGTGGTTCCCTCCAGGATGTGCTGAGCCACATCATGCTCCAGATGCACAACTTCCTGGAGGTGGTGCTGGGGATCCATGCCCTTGACTTCCTCCAGTGCTTAGAGGCCCTGGACAAGCCCACATCCCCATCACCTGCCCACCCCATTGGAATCATCCCTACTACAGCCGGTGGCACTTTCACCCCATCATGCCACAGCCCATTGTTGACCGCCATGGCCCCTTCACTAATGTGAGCACCAGCTGGATAAGCAGCACCCACGATACCTACATCTTCCACAACTCTCCCCTGTCAGTCAGGGTGGAGAGCGGGCGCTTCATGTCAGTGGTGTTGAACCTCCATCTGTGCAAGGTGGTGGTCCCACCCCTCCTTATTGGGAAACCTACCTACCCATACCTTCCCTGGCTCATGCAGCTCTACAATGGCCATCTGGACCCCCACCAGGCACACTTCAACTGATGCATGAACCAGACCAGCATGCTGGTGGAGTGCCCCTTCAACCTCTTGAAGGGATGTTGGTGTACCCTGACCACCTGCCTTGAGGTTGTGGAGGCCAATATCCCCTGGGTAATTTTTGAAGCCTGTGTGTTATATAATATCTGTGAGGTCTGAAGGGAGCTCTTCTATGAGGCATGGGTGGAAGAGGTGCAGCATGTGGAGGGTGCCTGGCACTGGGCGCATCAACTGTGGTGGCAGCAACAGTAATGGCCCCCCTCCCCCAGGCAAGCCATGCACCCAGCAGTGGGGGCCAGGGCACCAGGTGAGAGAGGCACTGGTGGGCCACCTGCTGCTGCACTGCCCACTATAGGCCACCTGGACTCTGGCCTCACTGTGCACCCCCAGCACCACACTGACTGTGGACAGTTTTCTGAAATGCACTTTATTCCCCTCCACAAGCACAGACCCTTATTCCCCATTCCCTCCCCAATAACAGAGCACTTTCCCCTTCCCTCCACAACAGCAGACCCCATCCCCTCCCTTCCTCCCTCCTGAGCCACAAAGCTCCTCCCCCTTTCCCTAGACCCACAAAGCTCCTCCACCAACCACCCCACCCCACCCACCACAAATAAAGCACCCTCTTCTTACTGAGCAGACTATGTACAGTGTGCTCTGTATGCCCTGCCAGGATGGGGGGCACTGGGGTGGGGGTGCCTAAGAGATGGAGCCCAAGGACAGGCCCCCGGACCCCAGCCTCTGGCAGCACTACCATGAGTATGCATGCCACAGCAAGGTTGGAGGTGGGGAGACTCACCTAGGGGCAAGAGTGGCTGCTGCTCTACCATCACTAGTACCATCCTGCCCTGCTGGCTCATCCTGCACTGGGCAGGACCAGCAGGGCCAATGCATGGTGCTGGCCCCACTGCATGCAGCTCCTGCTCTGGGGCTACATGGAGCTGGGGTGAGCAATGGGGAAGGGCCCTGGTGTGGGTACTGGGGAAGGGGGGCCTGGCAACTAGAGGCATTGCTGAATCTCAGCCTAAGCATACTGGGGGGCTTGCAGCTGAGTAGTGGGCAGCTACCAGGGGGCAAGCAGGGCTATCACCAGGGGCTGGGCAATGGGTGACACAAAGGCAACCACCAGGGCCAGAATGGTGTCCAGCACCCAGTGGTCCTCCTCTGTGGCCTCCAGTGCCCTGGCCACCATAGCAGCCTGCCATTTCTCGGCCTCTATGTATCTCTTCTTGAGGGCCAAAAGATTGTCCTAGAAGGCCTGGTCCATCTGGTCCCTCTTCTACTCACACATAATGTTCTCCATGCACCAGGCCTGCAAGTCTGCCAGACATTCTTCTGCCAGTGTGACCAGCCAATTCAATAGCCAGGTCCAGTCCTGGGTCCACAGCTGCACAGCTGCCAGTGTGTATGGACACACTGTGTATGGACACACAGCCAAGGCTGGTGGTGACCCTGAAGGAGCATCCCCATGGGCATCTTCTGGACTTACATAGCAGGAGAAAGAGGCTATTTGTGAGCATCTGCAACATGTCTGAGATAACATGCACTATACCAGGGTGCTGTGTATTAGGGCTGTGCAAAACAACAGTGTTCCATTTTGACCAGCGTTCCCTTTGAAACAGATCCATTGAAACAGTTTTGCCATTTCGAGGCTCAACATTAGGGAAAACTACTTCACAACTAGGGCATCTGTTAGAGTGACAGTATTTGGATCTTGGGGAGCATTGAAGTTGCAGCTGAATAAAAAGGCTGTAACCTGTGGCCTAGCAGAGCTGCTAACCACAAGGCAGAATGGTGTGTTAAAAGTAGCATTGCAAGATGCTTAGGCAAGCATTTTCTTAACAATATAGTAGCACTGTAAGATGCATAACTCATTATGTATTGTTAGGAGGTAGAGCGGATTTTGCTTATGAATGCTTATGCTAAGGCCATCCATTTGCTTATGCTAAGTAACCATCTTAACTGTGCCAGCCATTGTCAAATGAGTCTGTGTACGTCTGTGTGCTGTGAATGAGGTGAAGTTTTAGGAATGTGGAGATAGTATAACATGGGACTGCAAAACAGACCGGAATGTGAAAGACAATACGTAACTGGTAACAGAATCCAAGATAAACATGTGCAAAATGGTGAATGGTGATTGGTAAAGAAGTCTCCAGGAGCTTCCAGGCTTTGGTCAAAGTCTGCCCAAGTGACCAAAGAAGTGGGGTCAAGGTCTTAGACATGCAGTCATAGTAAAAATACATGTAAATGAGTAAAATGCATAGGTAATTCCATGCTAATGAAAAAAACAGTAAACAAAGGCAGAGCTTAAGATAGGAGGGAATATGGGTAAAACAAAGGAGGGACAAAGGTGGAGTAAATGTTAATGAGCATAAAACAAGATGTATAAATATGAAAAAAAATAATGATCGTGGCAGGTTTGTTGGAACTGGCCCGAAGCTGTCTCCATTTTAAATAAAGTTGTTGATGAGCAATGTGTGCAGGTGAGGTGTGATAGCATTGATCTGTTGTCTCCCTAGTTATTAGGCATCGCATGGAGTCAGGGTCTAACAATGTCCAGACTGTGGAATAAGCTCCCTCGAGCTTCACCTACCCTGGAAATCTTCAAGAAGAGACTAGGCAGTCACCTTGCTGGGGTCACCTGTTGTCTTTCAAATTTATGCTCAAGTTGAAGTAAGTCACCATATTTACTGTGCAGTACAGGCAAGCATGTGTAGACACATGCATAGTAATTTTGGTTACTGCACAGTAAATGCACATGTGTAGATGTACCCAGTGTGTCCTAATGTACCCATAATTAAGAATCTGTATGAAATGTGAATGCATATAAAGGGTTTGAACCACTTTAGTTGGTAGGCAGAACGAGTCAGTCAATTTGTAATGCTTTCTTTCATTGTAAGGAAGGAATCTATATTTTAAGATCCCTGAAACACTTCTTGAAGTCAGCATCAGATTGGCCAATAGTACTTCAGAGGCAGAATGGAAAAGTAGCAATAGTTGAGTATACTAGTAGCATTAGAATCTTGATATTTTGTATGTCCTATGTGGGTCAGATTCAGGTTCAGGTCCTAACTGTCATGTTTGGTTACAGTAGGGTTGGAGTGTTAGTGTAGCCATTATGGTCCAGGAAATGTATGAGAAGCAAGAGTTTTCTTGTGATAACTTTTATTGGACCAAATGTATGGCTGGGAGTTATGCTTGACAAATTTTCAGACATAAAGTACCATACTTTGGGGCTAAGAAAGAAGCAGACACCAGGTGAGCTAAGTAATTGATTTTTTTTGCACAAGATTAGTAAGTAGATATCATTACCTAGTTTGGCTTCTTTTGTCTTTATGTTATAGATTTTACGTTGGAAATTGTGAATTTTAATAGCTTCCATATTGTCGTAGGTTTGGAATATTCTTGTAGCAAAGATGATCCAGGAAATGTATGAGACAAGGGTTTTTTAGTGTCACCCATATATTACTTCCGAGATACTAATGAAGTGTTAATTGTTACAGATAAAATTCAGCAATTTGAAATCAGCTCCTTGCAGGAAAATAAAATAGGATATAATTTTCATTCACTTTTGTTTGTTTGTAAAACCTATTTATCATTTTCAAAATGTGTAGTTCTGGATCCTTCAAATTCCTTCTGTCCCTCAGGGAATTTCCTATCCCAGTGGTTGAATTCCCTCTGCTAACTATCTTACTATGGAAGATAAGTGAGGCCAGGAGAAGAGCAAGCCAGATGGAAAGTGGCTTAGTGAGAAAGAAATTACCCTGGAAAGGCAGGTGGATCTGGGATTCTATGTGGCTTGTACCCAAAGGGGCAGCAATTATCCCAGTGCTGCTTGTTTAGTGAAAATTAAATGAAAGGTATTGAAAAGTGATTGGGCTTCTTCTGATACCATCTTTTAATGATACTTAGCTGCATTCTCTGAATCCAAACAGACACTCTTTTCATCCTTTGTCAAGAACTGAGAAATGATCCTGAACATTCTCCCAGAAATGTATCCTCCTCATAAACCATTCCATGTCTTGAAAATTTTATTCTCCTCGCCATATTTTTCAAAATATAATACAGAAATAGATTCTAAAAGGATTCCTTAATCAGACTAGATCCAAATCTACATACAATTAAAATATTTCTGTTTCCTCTATACCCACATTTAACAGATGACTGACTAAAGGAAAGAAGTTTTTTTTCCGGTTCTTCTGCTTCAAAAAAAATAAACAAAAAGAGCAGTATAGACCAGTGGTTCTCAACCTTTTGTACCAGAACCAATTTGTAAACATCAATGACCAGTCCCGAAACAGTAAATAGTTTAAATAGAAAACACACAAGTATCTTGGCCCCAAAATACTTATTACACACTACAAGTTAAAGCATCTCAATAGTCTTAATTTTAAAGACATAAATCAACATCAACAGGAAAATATTAACAGCAAGATCAGCATGGTGCCCTCCATTACACCCAAGTGACATTCATCATCATGCAATTTGCATGGTGCAAATTGCTGGCACCCTTCACTCCCAACTTGCAGCCCCCTGGCCCTGCCAGTGACCCTCAGTTCTGACCCACAACAACCCAACCCCCCAGCCCTGCTGGTACCTTTACTCCTGACCCACTGTGATTTTCCATGTTTTTCAGTGATCGTTCATGAGCCCTTCATACATTCTTGTAACCCACTTTTGGGTCATGACACACAGGTTGAGAAATAATGGTATAGACTACATCCCATTCTGTTCGAAGTTACATAGCTATAAAGTTGGTGTAAATGCATTGAAATGTACAGTTTACTGATTTTAGCAGTTTACTGTTATTACTGAAATTAACCATTTACTCATTTGACACCTTTTCCCAGTCATCCTTTGTTTTAAGTTCAGGAAGAAGACAGGGATAGGTAAAAATAATGTCAAAAGAAAGCATGGACACACCTTAATGAAAAATCCCAAATCCTGGACAAAATATCAGATTCCTAAGGCCTCTGGCCACTTAAGATGTGATTAACTTGTTCATGCAATTAATGGTTTCACAAAACAAGAAACCCCACAAAATTATTCCACAATTATGTGTAACATTTTTTGGCTTGTTTCAGTGGCAAAGCATAGGGTGTGTGTCACAGGGTCACATAGGTGCCCCGTGATTGTGAGGGTGATTGGCAGAGCTGCCAATCACCCAGGAAGCTCAGGTGCCTGGTTGCCAGGGGAAACCAGGTGGTCACATGGCCGGAAGAGGGCAGGGCCAGGCCTTTATAACCAGCTTAGGCCAGAGCCTGAGACACAGTTCCCTTCTGGTTGCTGCAGGAGCAGGAGTTCTGTGGCTTGAGCTGAGTTGGTGGTTGCAGCCTTACCCCACTAACAGGCTGCGATGATGCAGGGAACAAGATCACCCTGACTGCAGGTAGGACTGAGAGCCCTGGCAGGGCTTGGAGGTATTGTTAGGCGTGTGGAGCCTCTGTTTATGTTGTAGCCAGATGGCTTGAGGTTATGTTGCAGTTTACACCGGAGGACTGGGTGAGGCTGTAGGGGAGCGAGGAGGCCTCAAGGGAGCTCCCCAACAGTTTGGGGGCTCCCAGTGCCCAGTTGGGGCACAGTGCCAGGGGCACTATTGTTGGTGCTGCAGGGCACCATAGTGCGCCAGGGAGGCGCAGTGTGCGGGGTTACAGACCCCAGCCCATAAGGGCGGTGTTTAGCCCCGGAGCGGGGCAGAGACAGGGCGCAAGAGGCGCGGAGTCAGCCCTGAGAGGGCAAGGCCCCTGGAGTGGGGCAGAGACAGGGCGCAAGAGGCGCGGAGTCAGCCCCAGAGAGGGCAAGGCCCCGGAGCGGGGCAGAGACAGGGCGCGGGGCGCGTGGTGTGTCGGCCCCAGAGTGGGGAAGCCCAAAGGGGCGAAGCGCAGGGAGCGCGGTAGAGGCCCCTGAGGGGCCGAATAGCCAGGCCTAGCTAGCCACCCAAGGGCGCCGAGACTAGGGCGGCGATAGCGCCGGCCCAAGGGCGCCGAGACTAGGGCGGCAATAGCGCCGGCCCAAGGGCGCCGAGACTAGGGCGGCAATAGCGCCGGCCCAAGGGCGCCGAGACTAGGGCGGCGATAGAGCTAAGGCTAGGGCGGTGAGAGCGAGCCGGCCCAAGGGCGCCGAGGCTAGGGCGGCGATAGAGCTAAGGCTAGGGCGGCGAGAGCGAGCCGGCCCAAGGGCGCCGAGGCTAGGGCGGCGAGAGACCTGAGATCCGGGCAGAGAGAGCGAGCCGGCCCAAGGGCGCCGAGGCTAGGGCGGCGAGAGACCTGAGATCCGGGCAGAGGGAGCGAGCCGGCCCAAGGGCGCCGAGGCTAGGGCGGCGAGAGACCCGAGATCCGGGCAGAGGGAGCGAGCCGGCCCAAGGGCGCCGAGGCTAGGGCGGCGAGAGACCCGAGATCCGGGCAGAGGGAGCGAGCTGGCCCAAGGGCGCCGAGGCTAGGGCGGCGAGAGACCCGAGATCCGGGCAGAGGGACCGAGCCGGCCCAAGGGCGCCGAGGCTAGGGCGGCGAGAGACCCGAGATCCGGGCAGAGGGACCGAGCCGGCCCAAGGGCGCCGAGGCTAGGGCGGTGAGAGACCCGAGATCCAGGCAGAGGGACCGAGCCGGCCCAAGGGCGCCGAGGCTAGGGCGGTGAGAGACCCGAGATCCAGGCAGAGGGACCGAGCCGGCCCAAGGGCGCCGAGACCAGGGCGGCGAGAGCGAGCCGGCCCAAGGGCGCCGAGACCAGGGCGGCGGTAGAGCCGAGATCCAGGCGGCGAGAGCGTGCCGGCCCAAGGGCGCTGAGACTAGGGCGGCGAGAGCATGCCGGCCCAAGGGCGCCGAGACTAGGGCGACGAAAACGCTCCAGTTCCAAGGCAGAGCCGGCGGTTAGCCAGGCGCCGGCTAGAACCCGGCCCAGGGGGCGCCGGTGGTGAACGGCGCTGGCGAGCCAACCCAGGAGGCGCCAGCAAGTAGCTGGGCGCCAGCGTGACAGGCCCAGGGCGCGGGGAACGGGCTAGAGATTGGGGCCCGACCCAAGGAGGCGCCAGGTGGGCGAAGAGCCCCGGTGCCCGAGAGTGAGAACAAGAGCACCCGAGGGGCGAGGGACCATACAAGCGTCCCCCAGAACAGCTGCGAGGCTTGGGGTGTGCTGAGGGGGAGGCTTGGAGGCACGCATTGTCCTTAAGGCAGGACGCTTACCGAATCCCCGTCTGGAATAGGGACGAACAACAAGACCGTCCATTAGGGAAACTGGCAGCCTCCACATTATATATTTAACCATCAAAGTCGTGGCAGGCGAGATTCTGAGGGTGCTACGTCACCCTAACGTGACGGTAGGCGGCGCTAGGGAGCTCACGGCCGCCCCTAGCCGCGCTCCCTCACAGTGTGCTAGGGAATACACATGCACCACCTGAGACTGCTGGTGCACCCCCTGTCAGGCTGCACTCACCGTTTAGGTAATGGGCAAGGTGGCATGCAGGAGTGCCAGTGTCCCCCCTGTGAGTGCCGGCCAGGGAGCAGGGCCACCAGCAAAATCAGCCATGTGACTTCTGGAAGTAGCCATGGGACTTCCAGAAGTGGTGTGGTTGCTTTTTGGTAAGTGAGATCGGCTGCCTGCTGGGGAACACCCCTCCCCGGTCAGAGTGATCAGCCATCCCAGTCACTGACTTGTGTCAGGGGGGTGCATGTGCCCCTATGACTCCAGAAGGACCAGTCACTGATGGCAGGTTTCCATTGCATCTTAAATTGAACACGTCAACTCTCTGTGAACAAAGTATTGCCAGGCTAACAACCGTGTGGTATAGCCCTACATGGAGCTGTACCCTTCTGTTTTCAGGGTGCCAAGTTAAGGACAGCTTATCAGCTGCACCAGAGTGCCAGGTTCAATCTGAGTTTGGGGGTGGAGGGGGGAGCCGGCACAGTGGGCCCGATCTGGGCCAGTGGGGATGGCGGGAGTTATACTAACATGTAGCCCAGAGTGGCTACAGATTGGTGTGACATGCACTGGGTAACGCAGATCAGAGATAAACCAAGGCTGGAGTGGCATAATTTTAAACTGCCTAAAGGGTGCTAAAAACTAATTTCAGGTGTTTAATGTGTGGTAGGGCTGTGCAATGCTTTGAATACTGATTTGATTCAGAGGAGATTTGGCCTGATTCAGTGGCCAAATCGCCAAATCCTAATTGAACTAGGAGACCAATAAAAAGGTCTGAATTGATTCAGTGTTCTTTGAATTGATTCAGAAAAGATTCAGAGATCTTCAGCGATTCGGGTAGTCCTTGCTCACTGCCTCAGGGAGCTGGATGTGGACTCTGTGCTGGTAAGTAGGGGGTGGGAGGGGTGGGCTGGAGGAGGGGGGAGGCGACCATGGGGGGACACCCACCAGGCCCCATCCCCTGCCTGATCCCCCAGCCCCCTGAGTGCCCCCCCAATCCCTACCTGCTTTCCCAGCTCCCCCCATGGCTGCCCCGCCTGTCTCCAGCTCCCGGCTCTTAAAAAAAAAAAAATAGCCCCCATGCACCAGCTGCAGTGGCCTCAAGGCTTCTGGGGGCTCATGGAAGAGCTCCCCATACAGCACGGGGCAGTGGGAGGCAATGGGGATCGTCCCCCTGCCTGGAAGGAGCTGGTGAGTTCAGGGCTTTTGGGGAGGGGCTGGGGGGGGGCAGCCATGGAGGGTGGGGGTTGGGAGAGTGGGTGGCGGATGGGGCCTGTCCGATTTGGAGATTCAGACAATTGAGTAGCGGCCGAATCTCCAAATCAGATTTGGCCGAATCAATCTAAGACAGTAATTTGTATCATCAAATCCAATCGCTGTCCCCTGAATCAGCCAAATCCAAATCCGAAGTGAATACTAGCAGCTTTCCACAGGCTTAATGTGTGGACAATCCAGGGCTTAAGATAGCGGTGGGCAATTATTTGAGCTGCAGGACCACTTAGCAGGTTTTGGTAAGCTGTTATAGACCAGGGAGGGTGCTAACCCAGCCCAGCATGGCAGGGTGATCATACTGTCCTGTCATTAAACTTCTGTTAGGTGTGGTGGAAGTAGATAAGTGCACAAGAGATGTGGCACTCAGAGTGAACAAGCAGTATATATTTAAAACTGCCCAAATATTGCCACAAGTTACATGTATCAGTGGGCAATAATACATTGCCTTTTCCTCTTCTTTCATCATTAGCAGCCCAGCAAAAATGGTAAACCACTACAGTTCATGAGGCCACAAGGGCAATAAATACTTGGTGAAGAATGTGCAGGAAAGGGTGTGATTGAATTTTGACCAAAATTAGAAAAGCTGTGGGGTTAAAGAATTAGTTTTCAAGGTATCAGAAGGTTGTAAACCATTCCCTGATGTTCTAAATCTACTATAGCAACAGAAAACTTCTGAGTGATAAAGAAGAGAAAGAGAAGACAGGAACAACAGCAAGAGAACATTTCTTTTAAAAAATGTTGGTTACCTATAGAAAAACCCAACCTCCCTAATAAAATAAATATTCAAAATAGAAAAAGTCCCAGAATGAAAGAAATAGTCATTCAGCACCCTGCAGGATTCCTTGGAGGGGAGATAATTCATATTTATGTATTTATTTTTACTAATAGATGTATATGGTTCTAATATGATTTAATTATTAATTTCATTAGATTCTTTATGACTCTATAGCATGTAAAAAGCCATAAACAGGGCATGATAATAAGATACTGGTGCTTAATATACAGTACCCTAATAGCACTCTGCGCAGTAATGTATCACAGCACAGACAGTGCTAATACACTACTACACTGTATTGTTAGGCTACCGGGCAGTAGTATTACTAAAAAGGTGTTTGCTAGCACTACTGTAGTTACTGGACATTTACTTAGTACTTCATTATGCAAATAGTAAATTAAATGTGTAATAACTACTGCACATTAATGAATGTGTAGATGTGGCTACTATGTCAGTGCATTCATAAGGTACAATTACATAAAGCATTTGATCGGAATATTAGTGATGAATTTTAGAAAATGATGAGCAAACTTTTTGAACTTTGTTTTTCTTGATTCTTTCCTAATGAAGAGCTAGTCCACCGGCCACGTAGTATTTCCACATAGTGCAACAGAAAATAGATTGGCATTGGTGTTGTTTGTGAAGTCTATTGCATCTTCTGATTAGCTCTCCAAATCTCACCTTAATTTGCCTTCCTTCCCCCAACACTGCACAGCAGGCAGATGTAATCCCAGTAATCCAATAATAAGTAATATGACCATATAGAACAGGCTAGAGTTTCACAAGAGTCCAATGACCAGTCACTCTTACTGGGCACATTGGGGATGTAAATGGGCAGCTTAACTTGCTAGCTTCTGCAGCCTGGCTTTGCTCCCTAAAGAGTTGCCAGACCTTCACATAAAGAAGCATCATCTTTGCACACAAATCAAACAAGTAAACCAACAACCAAAACCACTCAGTCCTGTTCAGGCTGTAGGAGGGGCCCTTTGGCTCCAGCCACAGCATAGTAGCATGGCCCCTTCCTGGTAACAAGCTTGAGTCACAGTTTGCCTCCTACCTGTTGCTTCACTCAGCTTGCCTGTCCCCTCTTTTTTTTTCTTCTTCTGAACTTTAAACTTCTAATGGGAAACTCCACCATTATCTAAAGGCCTACAGCTGGGCTTCTTCAATAGGCCTGACTGGTCCCTCTTAAAGGGCCAGACTGCACTGTTATAGGGAGAGGTTGGGTACTGAATCCTTAATAAAAATTTGGCTTCCTTGAGATGCCAAAGACTGACTCTTAGAACTACACATTTTTACATTTAAAAAATGTTATACAATTTAAAGGATAATGACAGCATTAGCATTTGTACAGTTCTTTGCGGCAAGTACCCAAATTTACATGCACACAAAGATTCTCATACTGATTTTATGAGACTTTGCAGGAGCTTAATCAAGTCTAATATAAACTTCTTGTTGGAAGTTTGACATTTATGGACTATTGTTTTTAAGGTCAGCCAAGAGCAAACTCCTATAAGTACCATCAAGGTGCCAAGCAGGGGCGGATTCAGGATTTCCCAAAGGGTAGTGTGGGGGCAACAACCTGCACTACAGGGTTGGCTGCACCTTGTGTCCACCCAGTGTAGGTGCCCCAAGAGCCTCTGGAAACTTTCTGAAGTCTCTAAGGCAGGTGAAAATCCCCCCTTCCTTCCCCATGGTGTTCAAAGACACCTCTTCTTTCTCCTCCCTCTCTCCCCATCTGTCACTGCTGATTTCCCCACTGTTTCAGGGAGTGGTAGCTTCCAAGCCACTTTTGCCTACCTCAACTGGGCTGCGCAGGGCCTGGGCTCAGCTGGGAACCAGATCTAGACAATGGCAGTGGGGATATGAGGGGCTTTCCCTCCCCATGCCTGCTCCCAGGGAAGTGGGCAGGGAGAGTGGGGGGAGGGAACAACTCTTCCACCATGTTGTTGCTGCTGTCCCAGTCCCCAGCTGAGCTCAGCCCCTGGGCAGCCTGGCTGGGGCAGACAAAAGCAGCTTTGGAGCTTCTCCCACCTCTGGGACAATGGGGAACTCAGGAGCAACAGGCAGGGAAGAAAGAGAGGGGGAAAGTGTGTGTGGGGGGGGTGCCTTTGAATATCAAAGGGAGGGAAGGGGAGATTTTTACCTAGTTTAGGGATTTTAAAAAGTCCCCATAGACTAATGTGGTGTACTCCAGTCTAAAAGCTGTGTCACTCCACCCTGTCCAAATCTGTCCCTAGTGGCAAATCTACTTTGCAAAAATTTGTGAGTGGTTGTTCTCAGCAGTTGCTCCTCATCGCTGGAACTGATTCCCTCTTGAGGCCTATCAGAGGTAGAGCCTGGGCATTGTTTGGAAGCACTATAAATCTTCTTGTTTGGGGTCTTTAGCAAACAGAGGTAGGCTGAGTCATTATTTAGGGGATCTGTTTTACACTGCTATTTTCGTTCCCATTTAATTGTTTTTTCTCTTGTTGCTCTCCTGTTTTCTAAGTTAGTCTCTTCTCCTATGGAAAGCTGCCCTGGGCCTTTGTTGGGAAGGGGAGCCCCTTCTTTCAAGGGGTTTCCCCTGCCCCAAACCAGGGTCTTCTGAGCTCCAGTCTGCCTTGTCATGTGGGAGCAGAGAGGATTCACCCCCCGGCCAGTTTAGCTGATGCTCAGCCCACCCCTGTAGGCAGGAGGGGGAAGCAGTCCCCCATCCCTGCAGTGGTGGGATGGGAGGAGGAATTCCCTCTGCTCCCACACAGCAGGGCAGACCTGGGCTCAGAGGACCTCAGCCAGGCAGGGGAAACACCATGAGGTGGTGGATCCCCCTACATAGGCATTCCCAACCTGTGGAAACAAAGAACTGCTTCTCCCCTTCCACCTGTGGGGGTGGGCCAAGACTATGATGGGGAGGGTTGAGGGGGGAATTCCCCAGGATCCCATGGCAGAGCAGACCAGGTCTCAGGAGACCCCAGGCAGGCTGAGTTGGGGGTTCCCCCCGTGTGGTCAAAACTCTGACTGCAGGGTATGGCACCAGAATGGGAGCTCCTTCCCTTGTATGGGGAGTCAGCAGTGGTTTGGAGCTGTGTGCTGGGCAGCCAGTCAGGGATGGCCCCCACTTAGCTGGGCTCAGCAATGGCTGGCAGGCTGGGAGGTACGCTCTACCACCCTTTGCCTGGGCCAGTGCAGTAATCTGGCTTCCTTTCCCAACAGAAAAGTGAACATCAGTTCACTTCAGTATCAGTTCAATTTACACAGCTTAGCAAAACCAGTGAAGCTCAAATTGATTCTGTCTTGGCCATTTTGACTATCTGTATTTAGCCATAGTGTGCTCACATAGGGTTTGATTCAAATGAATCATAGAATCATAGAAAGTTAAGGTTGGAAGGGATCTCAGGAGGTCATCTAGTCCAGCTCCCTGCTCAAGGCAGGACCATTCCCAGTTAGATCATCCCAGCCAAAGCTTCATCTAGCCAGGTTTTGAAAACCCCCAAGGATGGAGCATCCACCACCTCTCTGTGTAACCCATCCCAGTGTTTTACTACCCTCCTAGTAAGAAAATTCTTCCTCATATCTAACTTAAACTTCCCTTCTTGCAACTCAAGACCATTGTTCCTTGTTCTGTCATCTGCCACCACTAAGAATAGCCTAGCTCCATCCTCTTTTTTGAACCTCACTTCAGGTAGTTGAAGACTGCTATTAATTCTCCTCTAAGTGTCCTCTTCTCTAGACTAAATAAGCCCAGTTCCCTCAGCCTCTCCTCATAAGTCATGTTTCCCAGCCCCCTCACCATTTTTGTCACCCTCCACTGGACTCTGTCGACATCCTTTTTGTAGTGGGGGGCCCAAAACTGAACACAGTACTCCAGATATGGCCTCACCAGTTCTGAAAAGAGGGGAATAATTGCTTACCTTGCCCTATTGGCAACACACCTACCAGTACAGCCCAGTATGCCATTAGTCTTCTTGGAAACTAGGGAACACTCCTGGTTCATATTCAGTTTATTGTCCACTGTAACCCCCAGATCCTTTTCTGCAGAGCTAGTGTCCAGCCAGTCAGCCCCCACCTTGTACTGGTACATGGGATTGTTCCATCCTAAATGCAGGCATTGACACTTGTCCTTGTTGAACCTTGTGAGATTTCTTTGGGCTATATTCTTTCAATTTTTTTAGGTCACTCTGAATCCTAATCCTACCCTGCAGTATATCTACTATGTTGCCTAGCTTGGTATCATCTGCAAACTCATTGAGGGTGCACTGTATGCCATCTTCCAGGTCATTGATGAAGATTTTGAACAAAGCCAGCTCCAGAACTGAGCCCTGGGGCACTCCACTTGATACTGGCTGCCAACTAGACATTGAGTCCAATGCTCCAGCCAATTTTCCATTCACTTTACAGTCCATTCATCCATCCCCTAGTTCCTTATCTTGCCTGTGAGGATGCTGTGGGAGACGATATCAAAAGGCTTGCTAAAATGAAGGTACACCACACCCACCAGTCTCCTCACATCCACAGAGCCAGTCGCCTCATCATAGAAGGCCATGAGGTTGGTCATGATCTTCTATGCATATGTGCATTCCTTCGGGAAGGAAGCAACACATTCTCCAGGACATGATTCTTCAGGAACTGCCTGGAATCTCACTGAAGAATGTTATTCTTACCTCCAACCCTTCTGGACATTGTGCCATACAAGTAATAAGCAGTGTGTGGACTGGGAGCAGGACCATGGCCCTGTCATTCTCTGAACTGGGGAGCAGGCACAGAGTTGAGGAGAGCTCTGGCCCTTTCTCAGAGCATATCTGAGCTATTAATAATGGAGTATGATCACAAGGAGCCAGACAGAATCTTTCTGTAGGCTTCAGGAAGCACTTGGGCTGCCAGATATCCCCTGTACATTGTCCCCTTGCCTCAGAGGAAGCCTCAGACAGAATATTGTCCTTGATCCTATTACCCAGTGCTTATCTGACCAGATGTTATCATTCTGGGTCCTTATAAGGGGTCTGCATTTCCATATTTTCATAATCATTCAGGAGTTTTTTCTAGAACTGACTAAAGCTTGTATTGCCACACTGCATGCTGTCAAATGTGATCTCCATTAGGAAAGTAATATTCTTCAAACTTAGTTTTTCTATTGCAAGTTTGCTGCATTGTTCCCAGACACAATGCTATAGAAGGATGCTATTGCATTACTTTTCACTTTTTACTCAATTTTACTTCAGCTGCATGCCACTTTTCCTGGCCGGTGCTGACCCGGCTGGGTCCATCCCATCTGGAGCAGCATGTGGCTGAAGCCGGGTTCCCATGAGCTGCTAGAGATGGGTCGGCACCAGCCAGCAGAAGTTGCGGCGAAGCCGTGTGCCAGTCAAGACTGATCAGTGCAGGTAGGGGGAAAGTGCAGCTAAGCCCCTGCTGCTACAGCCAGGCTCATCCTATCCCAAGTGGCACATGACTACTCCTCTTCCCACACACACTGCATCGGCAATGTCAAGCTGATGTGGTGCATGTGGGAACCTTGTCCCTTCCCCAGCCCTTCAGCAGCCATTAGGAAGCTGCTGAGGGGCTGGGAGAGGGACAAGGGGTGGGAATGAAAGGAAACTGTGTTTACTTTCGTTTCCTGTCGCAGCACCGTGGGCCACAGAAAATGCCTTGGCGGGCTACATGTTGGCCCGCAGGCTGTATGTTGGACAAGCCTGTATTATACAAAGAACTTCAGAGCTGAACTGCTTAGCTTGTGCATTGGGGAAATGCAGCAGTCCCCCAGTAAAATAGTTTTCACAAAAAAAAGTTTCAGTGCAGTCAACCATTCTTATTCATCTTCTCATATACTGTCCCTCAAGATGGCAGTTTGGACCTGTTTTCCATTCAAGTAAAGCAGTTATATATACAAACAAACACAGCTAACTGTATCAGCAGTGCAAATTGACAGAGTTGTATATCCTTCTGTTAGGACAAAAAAATCAGCCCATTCATAATAAGTCTGTCCTGAATATTCTGTAAAGCCACCCTATTCTTTTACAGTACCTTGCAGGAAAAAACATGGTGAAATCACCAGTTACTGGCCTTAAGCTGAGCAAATTGCTTGTGATCTCTGGTATACTCTACCATTTTATCATGCCTTTTCTTCCTCCTTGTCCAGACCTATAAGAATGATACATGAGTGTTTTTATGTAACTGCTAGTATACCAACATTTTCACAGATTTTCGTAGATTTCATAGATTTCATAGACATGAGGGCTGAAAGGGACCTCGGAAGATCATCGAGTCCAGCTCCCCGCCCAAAGGGCAGGAAGTCAGCTGGGGTCATAGGATCCCAGCAAGATAAGCATCCAATTTGCTCTTGAAGGTGTTCAATGTAGGTGCTTGAACCACCTCCGATGGCAGGCTGTTCCAGACCTTGGGGGCTCAGACAGTAAAGAAATTCTTCCTTATGTCCAGCCTGAAATGGTCTTGTAGTAGTTTATGACTGTTCAACCTCGTCATCCCTTGAGGTGCTCTGGTGAACAAACATTCCCCCAGATCCTGGTGGTCACCCCTGATAAACTTATAGGTGGCCATCAGATCACCCCTGAGCCTGCACTTTTCCAGGCTAAAGATCCCCATGGCTCTCAGCCTGTCATCATAAGGTCTGTTTCCTGACCTCTGATCATGCATGTGGCTCTTCTCTGGACTCTCCCAAGCTTCTCCACATCCTTGATTTTAAAGGGGTACCAATGTGGAGTATGAAGTGGCAAAGTATAATTCCTTAAGTTATCATCTCTTGGTAATAACGTTTTCATTAAAAACAGAATTGTTGCCCTTGTCTTACAATCAGTTTGTTCAATAAGGCTATCGATGTCCTGTTCTACCATTAATTCCTCTGTTGAAAAGAAACCACAGAACTACACATCTTACTATGATCTGATCTGGAATGACTGTCCGCAGAATGTGTTTATCAAGCAGTGTTGTTCTAACAGTGTCAAAGAACTGAAATTGAAAATACCACAGGAAATGGGACAGAAAAGCATAGGGACAGAATTCTGAGGGCAAAATTAAATCTGCAAGGCATAGAGTAATGTTACAAAAAGATATTGCTAAGTGCCTCATAGCAATGCGACATCGGACTAGTCATCCAGATATATCTAGAGAAGAAGGTATCATTAGCAATGCCAAAAATTTTCACACCAGAGTGCCTTTGGGCCCCTTGAATTATGATGGAATGAGAGTACAGGAATAGTAAATAGGACCTAGAATACACACCATGGAAGCGATGAGAAAGCAATCGAGATAACATATTTTAAAGTCTGGCTCAAAACTAGACAAGCCATTGTGTTTAAATGAAAGAGTTGTTCTCCCTCCCATCTTCCCCAAGGGGATGTGAGGCTTTACATTGCCCCTTATATTTTGCAGTATGCAAATAACATGAACTAACCGTACATTTATTGGCTCCTTAGTAAAACTGTAATGACATTGACAGTTAAGATGATAAAAAGTTCTGTCCTAAGATTCGGTTGTTTCCTCTCTTTTTCTTCTTTTTCATTATATTGATCATTCTGGTAAACTTATCCAAGCCAATATTACTATACTTTTGGTAAGGAACTGGCCTGCACTGGATCACCAAATCCAGTGTCTCCTCCAAATCAGAGGCACACTATTCCAGATGTGGATGCAAACTCAAGGGTTTGGCCCATGCATAATTTTTGAACAGTAAAATTGATCCCCTTTGTTATTACACTCAGTGCTGTGAAAGGCCCATGCATTAAAACAATTCATAGGCAACAGATTTCTGACAAAATACTTCTCAGACAGAACACCATCAAGGACATTCTTACCAGAAGACCATGAGTCCAGATTTAACACTACTTGGCTGAAACAGTCCATTTGCCTCACTTCCTGATGGTGCTACTAAACATCCTCTTCCTGTCAGTATAGATGATTTGTGAATGAAGGACCTGATGGACTGTGCTGTTTATGCAAAAAGATCAGGGCTGGAACAACACCATGTGAGACTGTCCCATTAAAGTCAATGACCAATCCTCAAATGACTTATTCTCCCTATGATATCTGCTTCAGAGAAATAAACAGTAGCCAGATGTTGTTTTTCATTACACTAATCCAAAGCTGAGAATGTCTTTTGAATAACAGAATATCTTTTGAAAGGCATTCACAAACGTACAGTGAGACAAAGTAAAAGAACTGAGCAGCTGACCTACACACTAATTGCAGCCAACTGGGCATGTCTATACAAGACATTTACTGCACAGTAGACTAATTTGCTCCACAGTAAACATCCCAGGCACCCCTATTAGTCTGAAGTAAACTAAATAGCTCCATAGCAGGTTAATACTTGTAAATGGCACCAGGAGCCATGTGTGTGCATGTGTTGAGAGTTCAGTGTCTTTGCCACCGGAACCAGGGCTGCAGGCTGGGGTTGGGGCCGAGGCAGGGTGCCAGCTGGGCTGCGGGTGCTGCGTAGGCTCTGTCTGACTCATGGCTTCAGCCCTATGCTGGCACCTACAGCCACATCCTGGGTCCGCCTCTGGGCTGGGCGGGTGCAGCCAACCCCGTCCTTGCACCTTCCTCCCTATTTAGGGAAGGGTAGAGCTGGGTCGGGCTGAGCTCTCTGCGTGGGGGGTGCAATGCACCTGGCTCATCCTGGCCCAGCCTGGCCTGGAAGTGCATGGCCTGGATGCAACTGCAGGTGCTGGGATGGGGCCACAGCCATGTGTCAGTGTGGGGCAGACAGAGCCTACACAGCACCCCCAGTCCAACCAGTACCTGGCCCCAACCCCAGCCCACTGTTCTGGCTCTGGTGACAAAGGCACTGTGCTCTCCAGCATATCCCAACAGCTGCTCCAGAGATGCCTGCTGCCAGACCACACACACATACTCCATCCCACAGCTCCCAGGAGTGGAGCCAGGCACAGCAGTGTGCGCGCGCGCACACACACACACACACACACACACACACACACACACACCACCCTGACCTTGTGGCTCCTGAAATGTTTCAGGACTATTGCTTAAATTTTCTCCAATGGCTGGGATACTCAGACAGCCTATAAAATCCAGGACTGCCCCAGTCAATCCAGGACATGGTCACCCTACATATAAATCCTTCAATTTCATCTTGGGTAGTGCATTAACCTTGGACTAACCCTTTAGACAGGGATGTTTCTCAACCTGTTCATCTTTATACTGGCTGATTGTCTACCTCAGTCAATACAAAAGTTCCCTGCAATTTTTTTTTTTTTTAAATATAGACCTGGCCACATGGACACCTCCTTTCTTGTACTGCCTTTTTCTTGTTCAGGTTTGGGAAATATATGACTGAACAACTTAATGGGCCCACTCTACAGCAGTCTTTACTCTTACTCGTTTACCTATTCAAAGTAAAGTTCAAGGGATGAGATATTCAGTACCCCTCAGATCTGTCCTAATTTTGCTCCTATGCACAATTTTACCAGCAAAGTCTTTTGGAAATGGAGTTAGGTTGCTTTTTTTTCCAAATCCTATCCTAAAAATTTCAAGATTTATCCCCTAGAAAGTCATTTTTGTCACAACTTGACTAAAATTATAATAGAACATTTTTATAACTGAAGACTTAACAAATATGTATATACAGTAGCTATGTTCTACTTTTCCCAAATCATTCTCTATTTTCTGCATTTTCACCACAAAAAAAGTATATGCTGTTTGGCAAATTTGGTATTAAGTTGATATCCTTTTTTAAGACAAGATAGTTAGAGCCAGATTTTCTGAAGAGCACAGTTTTAATATGCTTACAGCATGCTGGGTTCTTTAAATAATCTGGCCCCTTTGTTGTTAAATTTAGTTTTCTGAGAACTGAGTGGTTCTGAATCTTTGTAGACTTGAGGCGGCCTTTGATTACAAACTATTATAGAGTAATTATTGTGTTGCAAATAATTTATAAAGACCATAGCAGACCAGAATGCTTTTGATACTATGGATTCCTAGTTGAAATGTCTGGGTTTCTCTTGTACATCTAACAGTATTAACACTGCATGCCGCCTTAAGTAGTGCAGCACCCCAGGATGTCACAACACCTTGGCTGAAAAATCACTGTGATAATAGCATACAGTTCTGTACCTGCCAAAAAATTTTTCAAGACATTTAAGTAGGTCCTTGCTTCATAAATCATTTCATCACACAATTAAGAACCTGAAAAGAGTGCATTTTTATTAAGGCAAATTTTCAGGGAATAATTTTTTACAAAAGTATAATGCTGGGGTTATATATATATATATTCATTTTAAAATGCGTACATTCAGAGTGAGGGTCTGTGGGTTTGAGTTATCTTTCTTAGAGATTTTTCATTCTAGAATAACATCACTGATTTCCACTGAGTCAGTTAATTTAGAGTCCAATATTATGTAAAGTCAGCAGGTATATTCCATTGAATTATCAGGTTTTTAAGTTCAACCCCATAAGAACTTTTGGGGCTATGGAAAAGTTAATGGAAAATGAGAAGGGGTGTAGAGTAGGCCTGTGCGAAGTGGCAAGTATTTGATTCAGATTTGGATTCGGCCAATTCAGGGGGACAGTGATTTGATTTGGTAATTCGAGTCACTCTCCCAATTCAATTTGGCCTAACTGGATTCGAAGATTCGGCGCCGATTCAGAGATTCAGCCATAGACTAAACAGGCAGCAGTCCTTGACCACGCTGGACACAGCTGCCTCCAGGTCTGTTGTGGTGGGCAGGGAAAGTGTTTGATGGGCGGGGGGAGATCAATGTCTCCACAGAGAGGGAGTGATTGGGCCTGGGACAATCCACCCAGCCAGGGCGGGAAGTTGGGTCTTGGGACTTGGGGAAGGGGGCTCCCACCACTGCGTGCCGCCGCTCACCACCAGTCTAAGAGGGCATGCTTCCACCATGCCCCTTCCCTCCTCTCTCTGCCCCCCACAACAGACTTACCAGATGGAGGTAGATGTGTCCAGTGTGGTTGAGGACTGATGCCTATTTAGTCTATAGTTGAATCTCCGAATTGGTGCTGAATCTCTCCGAATCAATTTGGAAGCTTCCAATTCTATTCGGACCTTTTATTGGGTCTCCCAATTCGATTCAGAGATTTGGCCACCGAATAAAGGCAATTCTCCTCCATATCAAATCAACTACCAAGGCTTCGCACAGCCCTAGTGTAGAGCCTATATTAACACAGTCATTTGATTGTGCAATTAATCACTGCAATTATGCAGCCCAAGGATCTCAGTAAATCTCTACTTTATGTAATTATAATTCAAAGCATAATTAATTTGTGTTCTAATTTGTTGAGTCAACAAACTAAAGTAGAAGAATAAAAGGTCCACTCCTTTCTCTTTCCCCCTACAGTACCTGCCATCACACAGACAGCACACCCCTTGTGTGTACTGCACTGCCTTTTCAACTAAGAGTGGCCCATATTCAGCTTGCCTGTTGAAAGACTGATTGGTAAATGGTATTAGTCTGGCTCTGAATATATCTACAAAAGTAAGCTCTGTGAGGGAGAGGCATTCACTTGCCCAGTTAGAAATATCTTGCTGCATGTTTTCTGGGATTTACACCTGAGCTAGAGCTCCAAAGAGTTTGTTAGTGGCAGGGTAGTATGGGTACTGCTTCAGTAATGCCTCTGGGGGAAAAGGCAGATGCCAAAAGGACCTAGATCTCCTCAAAATTAGAGAACCTAGGTTTTCAACAGATATTGCCAAGTGAAGTAGATCAGTTGTCCTAGGATTACTCTGCAAATGGGTAAACTCCAGAATTACTTGCATACCTGGAGACTCCTGTGGTTCAGAGAGGACTGGACCCCTGAAACCATGGCTGCCAGAGCAGCTGGGGTGTTCAGGCAGCTCCAGGCTGTCTGTGCTCTCCCTCCTTAAAACGAACAGCAGCACAAGTTACTGAAACATTTTGTTGTGGCCACAAATTTAGGCATTTGTGGCATAACAAAGGACACAGAAGTCTGTTTGCTTTTGTTTTGTGCAGCCATAAAAATGTATGGTGCCACAAGGGTAACATCTGTTTTCAGCCTGTAAGGGACTGAGATGCAGGCAATCTGGACTAATAGGAGAAGGAAGGGGCCAGGGATTGGACAAAGGTGCCAACCTTGTTTTTTTGCCAGTGGATGCATGCAGATGTAAAAAACAAAAAACCAAACCATGCTTTACGTTTAACTTGGTATGGCTCCGTGCCGAGCCCCATGCATACCTAGAAGAGGCAGTGTGTTATTTCAGCCTGACTCTGCAGTGTCTGTAAAGATTGGACACTTTGCGGGGGGAGGGGGTTGAGAGTTAGTGCTTTTATCTAATAGCTGATTGAATCAGTTTCAGCTAAAAGTGCCAAAAAGCCATGGTGAAGTGCCTGATACACTCACTGATTTTTTTTTTTTTGGTGGGTGTTTGAGCCCTGGAGCACCCACAGCATTGGCACCTATGGTTCAGGAGCCAAATTACCAGGTCCATTGGGAAATATGGGGGAGTCTAGAAAACAGGCCAGATTCAGGGGCTGCTGCTGAGTTAATAAGGCCAAGGGACAATCCACCGGTTGAAGTTTGAAAACAGAGCTGAACCAGGGCCAGGAAGCAGGAAAACCAAAAAGCACCAGAACCAGAAGGCTTGCCAAAGCAGACCAGGGTCAGAACTGTAGACTGAGCAGGGACCCAAGGCAGGTGTAGCTGCCTAGGCAACTAGCCTAGGCTGGGATGCCCGTTAAGGTCGGATGCCTGACAGCCAGATAGACATTTTTGAGAATATAAGAGAAGCCAACCCAGTAGACCTATGTATCCAAAGAAGCAGATAAATATAAAAAAACCTTTGAAAATGTGGCCTTGCTCTTTTCTATCCCCTGTTCTAAAAGGTTCCCTGAAGACCTCTAAGGACACAAAGAAGTTAGGCATGCTCCATAGCTGCTTCCAAATACAGTTTCCTAAAGAAACTAACTTTACCCCAATAAATACCAAACAAAGCTTTGAAAATTAATTACTTCAAGTTGCACATGCTATGATTCCAAGTAAGCACCACACCTTCCTCCAGGGTGTAGTGCCTAATTACACTTTCATCATGCTGTGTCTGAATTTAGGGTATCATGTGGATCTCTCTTAAAATCAGTTTCTGGGTTTCAAGTTTCTCCAGATCTACCTAATGGCATAAGAGCAAAGATGGCTATCAGCTCTCTGAGGCAAACGCAGTGATTTACAAAAAAGGGGCACAAAGTAGATACTCTTTCCCAATTTCTTCCTATTAACAATTACAGCAATTATTCTGATTTCACTGCCAGGAAGCCAGGTATCTGTGGCCTGAAGCATGTTTTGCAACAAATGGGAATTGAACAAACTTGACATATATGCATAATTTAGCAACATACAGGTTTCTGCCTGGGCCATGGGAAAAGTTTTCTATGATGGAAACTGTACATGCCAAACATATGTAGAAGCCCTGTGCTATGTGTTCCCTCAGTTATTTTGAAAGATATATTCATCTGCTTATTTGAATCATAAACACCTATATTTCAGCTCAAGATCTAGTCAATATTTTTAAAGCTGTATTAAAACAATCTTTAACTACTGCCTGATTAAACCAAATTAAAGTCTAACTTCACCTCTGTTGCCTTTGCAGTTCTTTGAAGTGTACAGCCATTTTCAAATCTCAACCTTATGTCTTGTGATCTGAACCGCCAAATGTTGCTTCATTTGATGCACACTGTGGCAAATCCTGACTCTACTCCTTTGGAGAAGGTGGAGAGAAGTTTTTAAACAGTTAGAAGGATAGCACATGGGTGCTGGGGAAGTGAAACAAAACTCCCGTTGATATCAGTCAGGTTGGGATTTCATGTTGAGGATCTTTAGCACCTTTTGCTTATTCTAATGAAGTTTCCTATTCAGCATTTTGTCCCCTCTTGACACTTTCCCCACCCTTACCTGAAGTGCATAAACTCTGGCTTTACCTTTGCCTATTCTGTCTTATAGAAAACTTCTGTTGCTGCTGTCAGCAATCAACCATTCCACATTACAGTGGCCATCCAACCAACCCTTGCTTCAGTTCCCTAAATTCTCAAGCAATGGACTCGATGATCTCCCGAGGTCCCTTCCAGCCCTAATGTCTATGAAATCTATGAAATCTATGAAATGTAAATGAGTCTAAAGATTTCTCTGCTGCCCCCTGCTTTTGTCTGTTTCTGAAGCAGTTGAGTGCTGAAGAGCACAATGCTGCTGGCCACGTACCAAGCACATTCAACATCTTGCCCACTACTTTTTCAAGCTCTGCTTCCGTTTTTTGCTAATGTGACCTCATTTCCTGTGCCGTTATACAAACAGTGGGAAAACCCAGGAGTGTGCCAAGCCAGATGCTGCTCTCTTGATACTGTATTGTTAGAGCGGTGTGCAAACTGCGCTTATCATTAAGAGGTCATGACTGATGACTGATGACTGCACAGGAAGTGGTCACTGCATTTTGGAATAGCTAAAAATTTAGAAGGCTCAAAACTCCTAGTAAATTTCCACAACAGCAAATAGTTGTTTTATCCTGGGCCCTACTTCTTTTGGGTGATATCTGTATATAAGAGTCTATTCCTACTTGCCCCCCTCCCTGCCAACTCCTGTGATTTATAGCTGAATCTTGTTTTATAGAAATTGACTCTATAATTTTGGTATGGGAAATTCTTCCAGGCTGGAGCTTGGCAAACTTTAATATGTTTTTATGTTGTCAAATTTCTTGAAGTCAAATTTGGATAAAATTCAGGTTAAAGCAAATAACAATGAAGACATGTAGTAAGAGCTAGATTTTCCATTTGGTTAAATCTGTACAAGACCAGTCATGTTAAACAAGTTGCCAAGATGTGGCTGATCAAACAAAGCACCCCGTTGTCACAAGAAATTATAGCACCTCCTAGATGCTGAATACCATGGTAAGAAGCAAAAATGGGTAAAAAATATTTTTCCCCTTTGGAAGGTACTATTATGCATTAAAAGTTCATGGAAATAGAAGACAATGAAGTGACTATAGTTGGCTTGGAGAGAATCTACAGATTAAGTGGGACCATCTTATGCTTGCCAATCCTGTTACTTTTTAAATCAAAGACTTCAATTTTTTAAATCAAAGACACATTCAAAGACTTGTCTTTTATACCATCTCAGATTTTCTAAACCATCCCTTTAAATATTCTGATCCAAAAGCCCATAAAGAAGGTTAAAGGAACAGAATTCTATGATTTACTTCTGCAGTAGTCCCCACTAACCTGTCATATGATTTCAGCATTAACCTTTGTAATACTTAACTCAGCTGAGAGGAACAGGAAATGGCATTCACTCTCTCTTTTCAGAATTCCTGCATGAGAAGAATGCGTTGCATTTCCATTCTTGCTTAATTGCTCTAATAGTAGCCACAAATGGTAGGTTTTAATAAGTATTAAAGTGTTATTGACCAGTTCTTCATTAAAGAGTGGCAATATTTTGCTAAAGGAACTGCTTATGGAGCCGGATGGAAATTTTGGCTGCCAGACAAGGCCTATGACATTGGTAGCAGTAATTGTTTTTGAAACATCTTGAAAAGCATTTGATTCAGCTGCTTCATGTACTAAACCCCTCTTTAGCTTCTGACCCAGAGTTCTACCTGGCCCATGCAGCCAAAACTCGTGAGTTAGGCTCCCCAAAATCGTGACAGTCTAAAAACAGTAAATTTGCGATCCTTTTAATTTTGGGTCAGATTCTGAGTCTTTTGGAGTCACCTTTTTAAACTGCTCTCTGAAAGTATCAGGAGCAGACATGGAACTAGCTTTCTTTTGTTTTTAATGAAAGCTGAGGTTCTCACAAAAAAAAAACCCCACAGTGAGTTGTAGGAGCAGTTAAAAGTGGAATTAGGAAAGTGGAAGTGGCTTAGAGGTAGGTCTTTGACAATTTTCCTGGTAGCACTATCAGAACAGACACTGCTCCTCCAAATGAATATTTTCCCTTTAGGGCACGGAAATTCTACCGGTGCCAATCGCCTTTTTTGGGTGTTGGGAAGGCGTGATCATATACCTGAGCTAAGTGATCTCACTGACAGGGACAGGGAGGGGTTATTGGGCAAGAGCACGGCTGTGAGAACACTGGGGGGGGCTTGAGTGACTCGATACTGTTTCTAGTGTTAGAACTGAGGAGTGTCTGGCCCCAGGGCTGTAGTAATATGACAGACCTCTATACTACACTTGATCATGAATTCCCTCTTCTTTCCAGCTTATGCAGATTGTCTTGATGCCACAAAAATAAGTGCCACTATGCGGACACATCTACACGAGATGTTTACTGTGCAGTTGACTGATAAGCTGTGCAGTAAACATTTCAGCATGTACACATGCACCCCTATTAGGCTGGAGTAAACTAATTTGCTCTGCAGGACTAGACACTGACCTGGCTGGCTGGGGCACAAGGGTGCTTCAGTGAGGGAACTGCCTGCTCGCTAGTGCCACACTGAAGCTCCCTTGCGCTCCACAGCAAAGTGAGCTGGGGGAGCAGCCCCTCATGCGCAGTAATAGCACATGTAGACATGCTCTGTTGATAAGTGAGATAATAAGGATACACCAAGTAAGAACATATGTTGGCAACAAGTTTCAACTACCTCACTGATGTCAGAGGCCAGTAACCTGAGACACAAGGAGAAGTCTTATATCTGGGAATGGAACACAATATATTTTTAAAGCTTTAAAGAACAGGCCACACTTTAAGGTGATCCTTTTTTTTGTTTTTTCCTGGTGGTCAGGTGGGAAAGGCTTTCAGCTGCAGACTCAAATATACCTGTGTAATTGTGGAACTATATGCTTAGGAAGTAGCTTTATACTTACATATCTGTCTGGACTTTTGAGGGGACCAGAAAGGAAATTATTTTTAGCTTCAGATATTAACCAAGTTCAAATTCAAACAGGAAAAATAAAGGAAAATTGGATAACGTTGGCTCGCTATAATTTTTTTATATTAGATATACTGATAGAAAAATGCAGGGGGGAAAAAAGCAACTTAAAAACAAATAGACCAGAACCATTAGTATAAATTAGCATAACTTATTTCACTTCAGTGAAGCTGCACTGTGTGCATTATAGTTTCATAGTTGTTTGGGTCAGAAGGGACCTCAATAGATCATCGAGTCCAACCCCCTACACTAGGTAGGAAAGAGCTCTGGCTTCAGACACCCCCAGCCAGGTCCTTGTCCAGTCTCCTCTGAAAGACCCCCAAGGTAGGGGAGAGCACCGCCTCCCTTGGAAGCCCATTCCAGATTTTGGCAACCCTTACCGTAAAGAAGTTTTTCCTGATGTCCAACCTAAATCTGCTCTCTGTCAGTTTGTGGCCACTGTTCCTAGTTACTCCAAGGAGTGCCCTGGTAAACAGAGCTTCTTATATTCCCTGCTGCCTCCCACTGATGAATTTGTAGGTGGCCACAAGATCGATCACCTCTCAGCCTTCTCTTGCAGAGGCTGAAGAGATCCAGGTCCGTCAGTCTCTCCTCATAGGGCTTGTCCTGTAAGCCCCTAACCATACGAGTGGCCCTCCTCTGGACCTTCTCAAGGTTATCCACATCCCTCTTGAAGTGTGCCACCCAAAACTAGACGCAATACTCCAACTGCAGCTTGACCAGTGCCACATAGAGGGGAAGTATCGCCTCCCTGGACCTGTTTGTAATGCACCTGCTAATGCATGATAGAGTGTGGTTAGCTTTACTGATTATTTCGTCATGGCTCATATTCATCTTGGAGTTAACTATGACTCGGAGATCCCTTTCTGCCACTGTGCTGCTGAGAAGGTCATCCCCTAGCCTATAGGTGTGTTGGTGATTCCTTCTCCCTAAATGCATTATTTTGCACTTGTCTTTGTTGAACTGCATCCTATTCTTTTCTGCCCATTTTTCCAACCTGTCCAGATCCACCTGGATTTGATTCCTTCTCACTAGTGTGTTTACTTTACCCCATAATTTTGCGTCATCTACAAATTTGGACAGAGTGTTCTTCATGCCCTCATTTAAGTCGCTGATGAAGACATTAAATAGGACAGGTCCAAGAACTGAGCCTTGAGGGACCCCACTGCTCACATCTTTCCAGGTTGATACCGACCCATCCACCACCACTCTCTGGGTGCGACCCTTAAGCCAATTGCCACCCACCTGACCATGTAATCACCTATGTCACAGCTGCTCAGTTTGTTTATGAGAATAGGATGAGATACCATATCAAAGGCCTTCTCACAATCCAGGTGGATGACATCTACCTCAACTCTTGCATCTAAGCATTTTGTGACCTGGTCATAAAAATAAACAAGATTAATCAGGCAGGATCTACCTGCTATGAACCTGTACTGGTTGCCCATCAGCATTATTTTTCCTGCTAGGCTCCCACAAATATGATCCTTCATATTTTTTTCAAAGGTTTTCCCAAGGATAGAGGTGAGACTAACCAACCTATAATTACCTGGATCCTCCTTCTCTTTCTTGAAAATAGGGACCTTTTCTAGTCCTCTGGGACCTGACCTGTGCATGAGTGCTCAAACAACTGTGCTAGTGGCTCTGCTATGACACTGGCCAATTTTTTCAGCACCCTTGGATGAAGATCATCCAGGCCTCCTGACTTAAACACATTCAACCCCTTCAGGTGTCCCTTTACTAGGTCGGCGCTGTCTGTTGGTGGGTTGGTGTTTCTCCTGTGCCTGGGAGATTTGTCTTGATCCGTGTTCAGGAATACAGAGGCAAAAAACCCATTGAAGAGCTCAGCTTTGTCCCTCCTATCTGTCACCAACTGCCCTAGTTTGTCCTGTGGGGTCCTATGACACCCAGCACCTTCTTTTTGCTCCCTATATACCTGAAGAAGGACTATTTGTTGCCTTTAATTTTTGTCACTAGCCTAAGTTACATTGCTGCTTTGGCCTTCCTAACTGATATCCTGCAAGTGTGAGCCAAGGATGTATACTCCTCCTTAGTAGCTATCCCCTGCTTCCACAGCCTGTATGCCTCTTTCTTTGGCCCTTGGATTTCCTGGATTTTCCTGTTCAGCCAAGAGGGTTTCTTGGCCCCTTTGCCCCCTTTTGTGTGCAATGGGATTGTCTCCTTCTGTACCTGAAAGATTGCTCCCTTGAGGAACGACCACCCTTCCTGGACTCCCAATTCACCAGTGCTCTTGATCTTCAATGCCTCACTAACAAATTTCCAGAGCACATTGAAGTTATTAGCCTTTCTGAAGTCTAGCACGTCTGCCCTCCTGGTTACTTTTCCACCCTACGCCAGATAGTGAATTCAGTCAATTGATGGTCACTATCCCCTAATTTACCTTGTACCTGCAGATCCCCCACCAGGTCATCCCCTGTAGCTAGCACCAAGTCCAGCAAGGCATTTCCCCTAGTGGGACCATATACCTTGTGCATTAGGTGAAGGTCCTGTCTGCAGGTTAAGAACCTACATAAGCAGCTAGATCTAGCTGACTGCTCCTCCCAGCAGATGTCAGAGTAGTTTAGGTCATCCATGGCAAGCATGTCCCTTGACCGTATGGCCTCTGAGAGCTGTCTTGAGAATTCCAGGTCTAGCTCATCCTCTTGGTGTGGCGGTCTGTAGTAGACCCCCACTACTCTGCTGTAGAGTTTATTAGTTTACTCCAGCTTCATAGCGCTGCATGTGTAGAGACTGAGACATTTACTGTGGAGCTAATTAGTAGTAATTAGTAGAAATTTCACTGCCCGCTTTGTTTTGACGCTGTTTTGAGCCATTTGAACCTTGAAACATCAAAGTTGAAACGAAACAGAGGGCTCGAAAAAGGGTCAAAATGAAACAGGGCAGGTTAAAATGTTTCATAAGGTTTGAAATGTTTCAAATTTCACCTGAAGCTGGGCTTATTTTTAATGGCTTCCCTGCAGGGAAACAGAAAGTAAAGTAAGGGGAGGGAGGCAGAGAAGGGGGGAAGGTGTGGGGGGAAGGAGTGCTCTCTTTATTGACATATGTGGCTGGCCAGTGACTGTCACCGTTCTCTGAGGTCCCTTCCAACCCAGAGCTCTGGGTGAGGGACAGAAAATCTTCACAAAAGGCAGCATTTTTTGAACTGCCCTGCTTTCTGCTTTGGGGTCACTTAGTGAGCTGTCTGTTCTAGCGGTTCTCTGTCAGATCACTACAGATAGCAGCACTGATTTTCTAAAGGATTCCCTGTTTGCTACCCTAGCAAGAGGGATTTCAGAATACTTTCTTCTCGTAGGCGCTTTTATTTTATTATTATATTCATTGATTTATGTTTTTAAATCTTATACTTATATTGGATAGGGTTACAATAGAATTTGTTCTGTATAGGAATTTACCATATATTTGTTTTTATATGGTCATTCTTTCCAACACACGAATGCTTTTGAGTTTTTCTACACACACGGATGTATTTCTATCAGGTTCATAAATCTCGTCACCACACCACACCTACAATTATTAGTTTATATAGGAACACAAATACATTTATATAGTTCTTGAAAAGGAAGACATGAAACACATCATGAAGTGTGGTGGAAAGGCAGGTGGCCACACTGGCCAGCCTTCAGGAAAGGGTGAAAGAGTGGGTAGAGGGAGAGCTGTAAGTTCCCCCTCCCCCCCCCCCGTACCAAACTGATACATGGTCTCCAGCTAAAAAGGATGAGGCTGGTACAAGCAGCAAGGAGAGGGTAGCAGTGCCACAGCCACTGCCTGTGCCTGAGACCGCATCCCGTCCACATGCAGCAGCCATAACCCCCCCCACCATGATGACAACCACAACCAGCAGCACCAGCAGAGGAGCCCACTCCCCTTTGTCACTTCCCATGCTGAGCCTTCCAGTGCCAGAAGAAGAGCTGGTGCTGGATCTGGATCTTAGTGCTCTAGCAAGAGAAATTATGGGGAAGGAGGGAGAATCAGCCGAGTGTGTGCCCCTCATGTTTCCCTTTGAGCCAAGTCTCCTTCTCCAGAAGGCACTTTAAAGGAGGTTTAGGTAGAGGTGGAGGCAAGTGGCTCAGCTGATTCTGCTCCTCTTGCTGTGCCTCTGTCTGCTAAGGAGGGGGAAAGTGCAGAAGCATCCACAGATGCACTGAGACCCCAGAAGTGAGCTGGTAGTGTGGTCTGGGATCATTCTGAGCTGGCAGATGATCCCATGTACACTATCTGCCTGCACTGCCAAGCCAAAACCAGCCAGGGTAAGGGAACAAAACATATGACCATGGGGATGCTCATGCACCTCCATAGGCACCACCCCCTTGCTCTTGCTCCTCCTCAGCATGGCACCAGTGGGAGTGTGCCCAAGGGAAGTCTCCTGCATGCTCCAAAGCTCCTGTCCTTGCAAAGCAGAGGCAGGCCACACTGGAACAGAGGGGAAAAGGTGGTCAAAAAGCGGGGTGCGTTGCAAGGCTGAGTGAGTTCACCCAGAGTATTGGGGAAATGCTTGCTGTTGATGGCCAACCCTTCTTCATTGAGTGGCCAGAGTTCAGTCTGCTCATGGCGCTTGCAGTCCCATCATACCAAGTGCCCACACTCATCACTTTCAGTAGGAGGGTGGTGCCATCCCCATATGAAGCATGCGCAGGATACTTGAGGAACAAACTGCGCAAGGCAGGTCCGCAGGTGGCCTTACAATTTACCTCAGACACATGGAGCAGCTGGGGTGGAGATCATGCCTACCTCTCCCTCACAGGGCACTGGTGTGACCAGTCAGGCTGTCAGTGGGCTCTCCTTCAAGCTGAGGTGCTGGCTGAGTCCCACACAGCAGCAGAGATCATGGGGGCCACGAACTGCCTGGTGCAGGCATGGCTTGCTGGGCAGGGCAAGCTCATCTGCTGCTTCATGGTCACCAACAATGGGGCCAATATGGTCAAAGCAGTCCATGATGCCAACTTTGTTGGCATCTGCTGTGTGGCACATAAGTTGCACCTTGTTGTCAGGGACACTTTGGAAGGGGACAGGGCTGCCGGTGATGGTGCCAGAACCACCAGCAAGATCATTTCCAAATGCAGGAAGGTGGCAAGCAACTTCCACTGGACCATCAAAGGGGCAAAATGCTGCGGGACAAACAAACAGATCTGAACATCCCACAGCACAAAATCATGCAGGATGTGGAGACTCAATGGAACTCCACATACCTGATGCTCAAGAGGCTGGTGGAGCAACAGAAGGCCCTCCATGAGATGGCTCTGCATGGGGTGATCAGGATCAGTGACCCCCTGAACAAAGCTGAGTGGGATACCATCTCTGAGACCTTGGTGGTCCTCAAGCCCTTCCTTGAGACCACCAAGAGCCTCAATGCTGCTGATGCCCTCTTTAGCCAGGTGATCCCCATAGTGAGGGAACTTCAGAGCCAAATGGAGAGCTTCCAGGGGCTCAGTGTTCATGGCTGGGGCAGGCTGCTCTCATCAGGCATGCAGGCACTGGTGAGGCGGCTGAAGGAGGGCATCAGGAAATGGCTTGATCCCTTGTGGTCCAGTACAGTCCATGTGCTGGCCACCTTGTGTGACCGAAGGGTGAAGGGCACCATATGTGGCAGCCAAACACCAAATCAGTGGACGGAGGTGCTGGTAAAGATAGTCAGGGAGACAGAATGGCAGAGGCGGGGGGATGTGGAACAGGGGAATCCACTGTCTCATACTGCATACCTTCCACGAGCCAGTCTTGTCCTCTACCACAGGTGCTATCAATATGGGCTAAGGGCATGGCTTCTATAGTGGGGTCCAGTGCCACCAGACCCCAGCATCAGGCAGGTACCATTCACGCCTTGGTGGCTGCCTATCTTGCTGAGGATGTGGAGCCATTGCTGTGTTACCCCTTGGCCTACTGGGCAAGCCGCAGCCCGGTGTGACCAAATCTAGCCACAGTTGCCTGGCAACACCTGTCCTGTCCACTGACCAGTGTGCCAAGGAAGAGGATGTTCAGCATTGCTGGGGATGTAATGATACTTCACCGCACCTGCTTGGATGCTGGTTTGGTGGAGCAACTGGTGTTCCTGGAGGTGAACCTCCTGCTGCTGGGGTTCCCCACACTCCAGATGCAGACAAACTGAATGCCACCCTCCTCACTCTATCCACACCTATTTCCTTTTTTCATTTTTTTAAAAACCTAGTAATGCCCTGCTCTCAGCTTGCAGGGGCACTAACTGCTTCACCAGATAGCAGGCGAAGAATATGTCCCTGCTGAGCTCATTCCCCTGCTAGGAAGAACTTGGAGGTATGGGATGGGGCTATGGGGAAGGATGAGGCCCCAGGTCCTGGGCCTGACGTTAAAACTGCACCCTGCCAGGGTAGAGAGGTCTGGTGGGACTGCTGGTGGCGCTGTGGCCCTGTAAATGCCAGGACCAATGATCCTCTGGTGAAAGGTGGGTAGGAGGTGCCATAACCTCCAGCTAACACACGTATGCACATGGTCCTGGCTGGGGAAAACCCAGACCTGTCACATCTTTGGCAGGCCTGATGCTTGCTGGTTGCTGTGCAGTTGTAAGGCTCCCAGTGTGCTTGGCTTAGCTGCCCAGGATGCCAGCTTTCGGGTTGAAAAACCCTTTGTCAGGCTGAGAAAGTACCTGCAGTTGGTTCTGGATGGAAGGAATAGTAAAGAAGCCAGAGGCTGGCCTGGCATGCAATGCAGGCAAAAAAGCCAGTCAGTGAAAGTGGAAATGGAGGCATCAGGGGGTGAGGGACAGGCTGGGGTGGGGGGTCGGGGGCAAAGGGGGTGTAGCAGCAAAGGTGCAGAAGTGCCTGGGAAGTCAGATGTCCAGCAGGTTGCAATGTGTCAGAATCCCACTGTCTAATCTATACTGAGTCCATGAGTTTCTGTACCTAGGAGACTGATGAAGTGAAGTTCTTAGGCCCGGCTGTGAAAAGCAGTTGGTAATTTGTTCCCTCTCAGGGTGAGGCCTGAGAGACTGGAGGCATAGTGTTTTTTTGGTGAGGAATGTGCCCCCACAGGTAGGTACTGTTGTGTTTGATAGATTCTGGTATGCAGTTTGTGGGGGTACTGGAGACAGTTGGCAGGTTTTGTTGTTTTGAGCTGTAGGAAGTTGGCTTCAGTTCTGGTGATGAAGTTAGGTGCTTCAATTGAAATTATAAACAACTTAGCAGAGCTGGGCCTATGAACTGCATTTCATCAGCCTCCTAGGTAGTAGGTAGTAGGTACAGAAATGCATCAACTCAATATAGATTAGACAGTAGAATTCTGACACACTGCAACCTGCCAGACATCTGACTCCCTAGGTAACTGCACTTTTACCTTTGCTGCTACATTCCCCATTGCCCCCACCCCAGCCTGTCCCTGACCCCCTGATGCCTCCGTTTCCATTTTCACTGACTGGCTCTCTTGCCTGCATTGCATGCCAGGCCAGCCTCTGGCTTCTTTACTATTCCTTCCATCCAGGACCAGGAGACACACCAACTGCAGGTACTTCCTCAGCCTGACAAAGGTTTTTTCAACCTGAAAGCTTCCTAAGAGATATTTCTCTAACTATTCTGTTTTTTTTCATAATAAACATACAAACATAAAAACACAAGATAAGCTATTAGAAACACCATGAGTAACATATATCCAACACAACATCTTTTCTTCTTGCTTCCAGTTCCTTCATAAGAAGAAAGGCTCTGTGACAGTTCCATTTGGGTACCTTAGACGCTGCTGGTGCTGCTGGTGCTATTGCTGTTGAGCGAACTACATTATTTTCACCTGACATTGTTGGCAGTGGTGGACTGGAATGAGGCTGTAGGGGAGGAGGAGGCCCCACTGGGGCACACTGCCATTTTGTGCAGAGACTCCAGCACCAGGAAGGGCGTGCCTGAACATAGACACAATGTCACAAGCACCCATGTCATGAGTTTTGCCTGTCAACAGCCAGGGGTGCAGGGCCCCAGAAACCTGAGCCCCACAGCACCTAGCTCGTTGAGAGCTGGCAGGCTTCATGGCCGCAGGAGGTTCTGGCAGGCAGGCCTGCAGTGTTTCCCCACCCACCCCAAGCCAGACACAGGGTCACAAGCACCCATGTCACGAATTTCGCCTGTTGACAGTCAGAGGTGCAGGGCCCCAGAACCCTGAGCCCCACAGCACCTATCTTGTTGAGAGCTGGCAGGCTTCATGGCCACAGCAGGGGCTAGGAAGCCTGCAGTTTTGACCCCACTGTGGCTTCACGCATATAAGTGACAGGAGTTTGGCTCTCAAGATTTTGGGGTGCAATTTCTCTGAACCCCCTACACCTACCTTCTTGACACTTGGCTTGTGTCATGCCCTCAGAAGAAGCTACCATTCCTGCAAGTTTCATTGGATTCTGGCTAGAAATGACAAAGTTAGAGCCTGTTTTGACCTTCCCCATTATATCCTATGGGCAAAGTGTCGAAACAGGGTTGAAATGGCAGAACGTTTCAACGGAACAAACCGGAACAGCAGTTTTGACTCAAAATGAAAGTCAAAACAAAACACTGTTCTGGTGAAACATTGAAATGCTGGTCGAAACGAAACACTTCTGTTTCGCACAGCCCTACTAATTAGTCCACGCTGCAGTAAACATCTCATGTTGATGCACCCACTGAGTCTGAGAAAACACATTCTCCAATGTGACAGTTGTCTGAATTGTCAGAAACAGAACTGGCTGAAATGTAAAGTTTCCAATTCATGGGAAATCTTTTAGCCTGATGAGGACCAAAGCCAATTACATGCCAAAGTTCCTGCAAACTAAAATTTGCACCTTGCAGCAGCTTAGCAAAAGTGACATTCTGGGCAGTTTCACTCTTTATTCTCAAAAATATCAATTTAATGGAATAGTTGCATGAGGGACTATCAGGATCCTGGGCGCACCATACAGAATGCCTTTGGAGACACGGACACAAGAAGCAGACTCCAAGGCTCCTAGGCTTTGAGTCCCAACTCCACAGTAAAGAGTCTGGAACAGTGGTTCTCAATCTTTTTGGATTCAGGGCACCCCTCACTGGACTTAAGGCATCCCAAGTGCACCCTAAAGTATAGTAGCCTTAAGGGCAGTGAAACTTATCTCTGCTAATCATATATGCTCTAGGATGCTCCACCTACCTGCTATCAGAGGTTAAGGGACAAAAATGTGCTTACATAGGAGGTCATTTAGTCTGTTATATTCTCCTTTACCACTCCAAAAAGGCTGTAATCTCTACAAATAACAGCAGATAAACAAGAAGCATTCTTGAAAACATAATCCTTAAAGAAGAAAACAAGCTGAAATGTTATACTTCTTTCTAGATTTTGTGTTTCCTCTATTATTAATGCCTACATTTATTGTTACTGAAAGAGACCAGAGAGAGAAAACATGATAATTCTTTTTTTCCCACCCAGAAAGTGTTTATATTGGGTATATAATAACACTTGTGTATGATCAATGTCACTCTTTCCTCTTTACAACCAGTATGAATGACATGAAAAGATACCTATGAAACATCTCAACTGACCTCCAAGATGCCTCCCCTTATGCACTGTGGTCATGTCTACACAGGACACTGACTGTGCAGTTGTTACTGCTCAACTGCACAGTCATTTAGTGCTTGTATAAACAAGTACTAAATGTCTGTGCAGTAACCTGAGTTACTGCACAGTAGCACCAACAAATGTTTTTTCGTGATGGTACTGTGTAGTAGCCATCAGTACTGTGCAGTAGCATTGTGTCACTGCTTTTGCCACTGCACAGTAGTATCAGGCTCCTGCTCAGTCAGCATCTTATGTAGATGCAGCCTGTGATAACTAAAGTTTAGCCACTTTGCTCTTGAGTAGGGAAAATCCAAATCAACAGAATTCAAAGATTCACAGGTACCCAAGCTTCTTGGAGAGACCCAGATGAATCTCCAAGATGATCCAGATTGCCTACTCACTCACTCAGGAGGTATCTACCAGTTGCTAATGGGAAGTCTAGGCATAGGTATGTGTTTGAACTCAACTGAAACAAACTCCTTTTTACAGTTTAGGCATTTACTGAAATGGAGGAACTCCGGGCATGTGGGGTCCAGATTGCTCAGAGGGGAGAAATAGAAATATCATAAAAAACCCTACCATCTTGAAAAAGCTCTCCTTATTCATTATTTTCTATGGGGCTATACACATCTTCTCACTATCAAATGCTTTCCCACCTGCACCCACTACCATGTGCCAAACCCAGGACATGTCTACATGTGCAATTAATTCACCCGAACAAGCTGCAGAGCAAATTGCTGCACAGTAAACTATTCCTGGGTACAGTGTCTACATGTGCCCTGGAGTCAGAACCAAGTTGAGCTGGGGAGCAGCTGTTCAGACCAGGGCTTCTCCTGCCCTGCTCTGCCCCCCTGTAGCAGCCAGGGGGAGCTCTAGGCTCTGGCTGCAGTTGCCCAGGTGCCAGCCCTAGGCTGGCAGGGAGCTCTGGCTGTCAGCAGTTGGCCTCAGGGTTGAGCCCTGGGCTGGTGGCAGACTCTGAGACACATTGTAGGTTGGTGGTGTGCTCTGAGGCTCACCCCAGGTTGGCAGAGGGCACAGGGGTCAGCACCAGGCTCTGGGTGGCTGTGTCGAATGAGGCTCCTGCAGCTGCTGCGCCATGTGCTGACTGGGCACAATTTGCACCCACATCACTGTCTACATGTGCATTTAATCGCACTAATTGATTGTGCTGTCTGATAGTACTTGTGACTGATGGGACTGTCTGATGGCACAGTAAATTAGTCTACACCAGCCTAATTGCCATGCACGTGTAGATGATGATGCTTTACTGTGCAGTAAATTAGCCTACTGCTCAGTAAAGTGCACATGTAGATGCACCCACAGAAGTATAGTATTGAAGCCACTTTCAGAGCTTGCAAATTCACTTGGCAACAACATGTGGCAGGTCAGCTTCCTGGCTCTGGAACTCCCTCTCCCATTAGGTCCTACAGAGCAGGAGCCTGGACATGTTTTAGAAGCATGTAAGACTTAAGAAGCACTATTTGGGCAGGCATTTAGCAAGTACAGCTAAGCTGGGACATTGTTTAGGGAGTTTTAGTTTTATATTTTATTTGAATATTTTACTTCTTTTATAAGTTAATTTGTCTTATTGTAAGCTGCCCTGAGCCTCTGTTAAGAAGGGTGGCATATAAATTTAATAAATAAATACATATGTACATAAATAATCTCTTGTGTATTTGAGAGTGGCAATGTGTGGAATGATTGGAATGATTTAATCACTACACACAATCACCCTTAGAGTGATTTCAAAACCACATTTCCTGGTGTAACACATGCACTCAGAAATGGGAGAGAGCAGGCACTACCAACAGTATTGAGGGTGCAACACAAATGTATCCTTAGGAGCCACAATTCCATTTACTGCCAATTGTCTTTTTATATTAATTGAAAACAGCAACTTTATTGACGCACCACTAGGACTGGGAGGTTCAGAGCGGCCTGGAATTAGGCATCTAAATCTATATCTAAAGCAGATTGAAAATTACAACCAAGCTTCCTTTAAAGAATAGTAGGTACTTGTTATGTTTGTCTTGATAAGATACCATTGTGGTAAACAAAATACCTGTGAAGTGGGGCAAAAAAAATCCAACCATACCTAAGTAATATACATAATAAACATGAGGCAAATTCCAAGCCACAGTGCAGCCAGTATAATTTTTACCATTGATTTCAACAGGACTACGGTTCAGCCAAGGTATGCAAGTGGCATAGTAGACATTACCTCAAATACAGAGAGATATTTTTAAAGAGCTATGTCTTATGTGCACCTTGGATTTAAAGCAGAATTCCAGGATCTCTAACTAAAATCAGTCTATACCTCCAAAGAAACAGGATGTAAAGCCATAAGTGACTCTTCAGTGATTTTGTATATCTTTTATGTTTTGTATATTGTATTCGTTAATAAGGTATTACGTTTGAATGACACTTTAGTACATGGTAAACAAAAGGGGTTTTAGCAGCATAGTATGACTCATTACATGATACCATCTTGCACATTTTGGATTTTCCCCTGATGGACTCCACAGGTGGGTCTGGAGCACACACAGTATATAAAGAGGAGGGGTTACACAGCTCAGACACCAGAAGCCTTTGGAGATAAGAAAGGTCCCGTGTTCCTTTGACCCAGAGCCAAAAGAGTCAAGGAAGAAAATTCTTGTGTAATCATGAACTGCAAGATTGTCTTGGCTGTTTTGGCTGTCTTCCTGATCTCAGTAGCTTTAACTGAAGGTAAGTGAATCCTTTATAAAATTGACAGAAGAGGGCATTGCTGATGCATATGTAAATGAATAGGTTCATAAGGGGAAGCATCTTTAATATCTATTTTAAAAAGTACTTTCTTTTAAAACTTTTGCAATAGATATTTCAGCAACGTCTGAGGAACTACTTGTCTATAGCTTCTGAATAAGCAGAAGAGGTGCACCACCTCTGGTACTGCACACGGTCTAGTAACTTAAGAAAATTTTGAGTTATATTTACTGTGTTCTTAGTTGAATGAAGAAAAGATCTTTTCATTATAATGCCCATATGTACCTATTGATTCTTCCTTACAAGACAACATAATCCTGTTCGTGACATTGCCTTTAGTTGTCACATTCATGATTATGCTTTCTCAAATATAATCACTGGACAAGAGAATACACAGTATGAACAGAAGATAAGTGACCAGCCTTGAGTTGACAAAGAACAAAGGGTCAAGTATCCCCCACCGCTATTTTTCAGCACAGGGACGCTGATACACATGGCACTGGAGTCTGCTGGAACATGGTGGTTATGGCACTGACGGACCTGGTTAATCGAGTCTCCCTGCACGTGTATAGGTGCCCAAAAGGTTTGATATTGAGAGGCAGATTAGAGAAGAAACAATCTTTTAGCCTTTTTGTGAAAAAAGAACAGCCATCACTAATAAACCATTGTACCCAAAAGGAACTCATTATGCTCTGCATGTTCAGATGGTGAGATCTTCTGCTTCTCTGACCACAGTTCTCTTGTCCTGTTACAGGCATGGCCCTAGCACAGGTTGGGAACGAGCTCCGATGCCAGTGCATAAACACTTATTCCAAGTTCATCCCTCCCAGATGGTTTCAGGATGTGAAGCTGATCCAAAGTGGGCCTCACTGCCAGAACGTTGAAGTCATGTAAGCCCTTTTCCAAATTCCGTTACTTAACTAGGGAGAATGTCTCTGCAATGTGTAGGTTCAAGAGTTATCACAGAGTTTGAAAGACTGATGGGTTCTCACTAATTAGGGAGAGTTCATAATAATGAGGTTTTGTGACTCTTTCATGACACTGTTTTCGCTACTGCATCATGTTTACCACAGCCTCACACACCTGCAGTTTCCCTGGTATAGGAATTCCACATATTTGAGGGATGTAACATTAATTAGAAGCTGAAAGAACCTGCATTGTGAGGACTGGTAAACTTCTGAATGGCCAAGACAACATGGCAACCCATATTATGCAGGCATTTCAAAGGCAAAAAAGGTTCTCTAAAAATCCCAGTTCAAAGTAATGGAGGAAAGAAGAATTAGATTCACTGAGCAAATTTGGACATACTTGCATGAAATACTTCAAAGTCCTAAAAGTTAAGTGATAAAGGGCTTTACCTTACTCACAGTTGAGTCACAGAAAAAAACCCTATTTGAAGATTACAAAATCAGGTATCTACTCAGATAAAATTACTGCCAAGTACCTGGGAGATTTATTTGTGTAAGCATTGCAGATTTTAGCCCTAAATTTAATGGTCAGAAAAAATGAAAAATGGAAAACAGAAGGAAAAAAACCAAAAACGGACATTTTAAACATACGTAGAATGTATCTACGTGACTTGAATCCATGCAGACCAATGCACATACACATGCACCGGAAGAGAGTTGTTGTGTGTGTTTCAAATGGGTATTTTGCACATATGGAGAAATTTTGTCTCAGATCCTTAGCTGATACAGAGTGAAGTCAGTGGGACTGTGTCAATTTATACCTGCTATGAAATAGTATCTGACAAAAGGATGAAGCTATGAAAAGAAAGGAAAACCAAAGCATAGATGCTTAACTCTTGTTTCTCTTTTTTTTCAGTGCTACTCTTACAGATGGCAGAGAAGTGTGTTTGGAACCCACTGCTCCCTGGGTGATGCGCCTTGTCCAGGCTATTTTGAACAAGTAAGTCATTAATTTTCAGTTAGAAGTACTTAATGAAAAATGGCTTAAAGCCCAATTAGGCTGTTTCTTAGTACAAGTTATATAAGTGTTCCTTCTCAGCAAGCAATAGTAATTCTTTCCAAAAAATTCTCCCTCTTGATCAAGTAAAACATAGCAGGGGTCACGTCCACATGAGACACTGACTGCATAGTAGCCCAATACTACTGTGCAGCAGTGTCACATGGCAACAACTGTGACATGATAGTATTAAACTACTGCACAGTAACATCACAAAAAAGACATTTGTTGGCACTACTGCACAATAACCTGAGTTACTCGGGTTACTGCACAGTAACTCCTGTGCAGTCAGCTTCTCGTGTAGACGTGGCCAGTAACACTGTGGTTATACCATTATTATAGGACTAAGTTCTACTCCTGTCTGTCTCCTAGATGTGGTGACCAGGCTGAGCCACTGATAAGTATAATGAGCACTGGCAACTCCATTTGGAGACTTGCATTCTACAAATGCTAAGCACATCTAAAACAATCAGGTTCTGCAAAATGGGTTTTTCTCCTGCTTGCAGAGGTATAAATTAAGAGAATAACCACACTTAATTGAAAATGTTTTTTAGATGTGAATGCTAGCATGATTCCACAAACTCTCCAGCTTGTCATCCCATATTGGATGCTTATGCAATTCAAACTAAAGGTAATTGGTCCATACGACAGTTCCTATAATACTGTATCCCTTTTCTCCTTTTTTTTCCCACAGGGCTTAAGTCAATACTGAAGCATTGCTCTCAGCAAAGTCAAACATAAAAAAAAATCACCTCCTTTATCCTTAAAGAAACATTTCAGTGAAGATGCCAGTCAGTCTTCAAGCAACTTTCACCTTCTTTGTCAATATGTAGAATGGAGACTGAAGCCAACTGTATTTATTTCCTATTTTTGTATTTATTTAACACTTTCACTTTATTCAAAAATAGTTCAAGTATTTATAGACTAGAAACTGAAGACACTGGATGGGACAAAGTGATTTCCTGAAGGAGATGAAGACCCTTTGGATATCACTTTAGCTAAACACGGTTGGCGCCGTGCTAGGCACTTTGCAGCTAAGCTACATTTCTACTAAACCTTACCTTGTTGTTAGTAAGTCAGCAAACTGGCAGTGATTCCTCCTCCCCTGAGGTTCTTTGGTATGTTGCATCAACAGTATCCTGAGCCACAACCAATCTAAAGCTTTTCTCTAGATTTGGTAACTCTTAGACTTGAATCTGCCAAAAATTCATGAGGCAGCATTTTCAGTTCTGTTAGTGTTATGGATTTATTATGCTCTACCAGAATGTTCTATGTGTATTTATTGATGTATTTTAAAAGGTAATATTTAAATAAGAAACCCCTGATATTATTTATTTAAATTATTCTGATTCAACTGAATGTTTTGCTATTGGGTGCTCTTTTTTCTAATATTTTAATATTTCAAGCTATTGTTTATATGGATTTAACTGGTTTTGTCAATTTATTTATTTTTATTTATTTACTTAGAAAAATGGAAAATATTGAAATTCAGGTCTATAAGATGTTCTTGCTCCAATTTCTTAAATCCCTTTGTTCATAAATTACTTTTATAATAAAATTTATATGTAAAAATAGATGGGTTTTCTTTCTTATTCAGCAGCACTTTGCTTGATCTTTGCAATCTGACTTCAGGCCAGGCTGAACTGCAGACTCCAAACAGGTGGTGTGAATGTTACAACCCCATTGTGGTAGACATTTGCTGGCCAAGTCTTCACGAGACACTGAATACATAGTCATTAATACAGTCATTTAGGACTTGTGTAAACAAGTAACCTGAGTTACTGTGCAGTATTGCCGACAAACAGATTTTTTTGTGACGCTACTGCACAGCAGCCCCGAGACTACCACACAGTAGCATCATGTCATGGGTTTGGCCACACAACACTACTGTGCAGTAGTCTCAGGCTACTGTGCAGTCAGCATCTCATGTAGATGTGGCAGCCATGTCCCAAAAGAACTGCTAGACTTCACTTCTGTGAGGAGAGACAGAGAGGAAAATAGGGGAAGGGCCACCTGGTTTATGGATCCATGGTCTGCCACAACGCCAACTTTCTCCTTTCTCCTATGTCCTCTCCTCAGGATTTGCCCCCGGTGACTTTGAAAGGAACAAGCACTGGGTGTTGCAAGGAACATGGCCACTCCTTATATGGTTATGACTCCAACAACACTCACAAGCAAACCTGATGAGTGCATAAGTTCATTCTGTGTCAGTGACTTTAGGGAGAGCTCTTGGCATCCTAGTCTTGGTGCAAATTGCAGTCTGTAGATGTTAAAATACAAAGTAGTTTCAGCAGAAACTTGCCAAGTAGTGCTAGAGTCACAGGAGCAAAAGGAGCATCCTGAATCAGCAATCAACAAGTTATTTCCAGTACTGGTGTCTGAGAACTTGATGATAATGGGTATTCAATCTCCAGTTCCTCCTCCTCCTCCAACAGATATCAGTGTACTCTGACGTCCATGTGGTCATATTTGTATTTCCACCAAAGACTGTATTAAGTATCAGTACAATTCACAGATAGTTGTACACATATAACTGTTAGTCTCAGGAACTTCAAGGAACTCAAAAAGATCCTTAAGCTAGATACACTAACTGAAGATCTGATCTTAAAGAGCTTCCATACATCACCCTAATTGATGTAGATAGGTTATTGAAAGCTAACTTGCAAGTATATATGCTGTATGGTTTGTTTTAAATAGACATTCTTTGGACTGAAGTCAGGTAGTGATCCCATAAAATCAAGTGTAACCTGCAAGTATTCCAAAAACCATAGTGCAGGGCTAAGTGCAAAGACAAGGACCCCGGGAGATGACAACCCAGAGCCTCAAGAGCATAGCTTAAGCCAGGTTGGCCATGCTCAATACAAGTAACAGTGATTTATCTTATTAATCAGTCCTAGTATATTAATTCCAGTCTCTAGACAATGTCTATGAATGTGTTATACAAGTCAAGGGACCCTGCTGAAGGACTGGATAAAGTCTCACTGAAGAATGTTGTCCTTACTCCTAGACATTAGGGCCAGTTTCTGTTTCACTTATTTATGCACTATGGACTTATATGCCTAACTGAGAATATGCCTGCCTATTCCACCCACCTAAATCCTTTCAGATGTCTAACAGATGGAACAGAATCTGGCCCTGGATGCTTACAAGTGATCAAGGAGGGATGGGTTGAGATCAGGCTCCTGGCTTTAAGACACTCTACACTGGCCAGCAGACATGGAACTGGCCACTCACATACCTTCTCACAGGGCATGTCTATGTGCACTATGAATGCAATTTAAGTATACTGTGCAGTAAAATAAGGTTCAGGAAGCCTTCTCTGAGAATACCTCTACATATGTGCCCTCTCAGATGCAGATTTGCTTCTTATAGGAGTAGGCAGATCCAGGCCTACTCCTACTCTGCTCTGCCCCCCTGCAACAGCCAAGGGGAGGTACAGGATCTGGCTACAGTTGCCAGGGGTCTCCAGGGGGGCAGTCTCAGGCTGGCAGGGGAAACTGTCCCAAGAGCCTGTGGCCAGCATGCCATAGATGCTGCCTACCCTCCCCCCAAACCCCCTTCCCCCCCCATGGGCAGACAGGGCACCATGTCCACAAGACAGTCATGGAGCACCTCCTCCTCCCCACTTCCCCCCACAGTAGGGCACCTGAGGGCCATCCATGGACCCCAGGCCCACAGGGCAACCCCAAGACCATGCACACTACAGACAGTTTCAAGCAACAGTTTTTGTATTCCCCCACTAACAACAGACTCCCTCCCACCCTCCTTCCCCCAAAACAGACCCTGCCCCTAACCCTAGTACCCACCAGCAATAAAGCACCCTCTTCCCAGTGCAACTATGTACCGTGTGGCCCTCCTGGAGAGGGAACAGTGGGGTGAAGGCACCTATGGGGAGCATCCTGGGGAGAGGTACCTGTCACCCTGGCCTCTGGCCACACCACCATAGGTGCAGACATCATGGTGAGGCCAGTGGGCTGGGGGCTTGGCTGGGGGCTAGAGCAGCTGCTGTTTAGGCTGCATAGCCTGCTCCTTCTCCTTTACCATGGGGCTGGGTCCAGCTGGGCCCATATGCAATGCGGGTCCTGCTGTGGGCAGCTCCCACTTAGTGGCAGGTGGTGGCCCAGGAAGGGGACCCAGTCACTGGGGGACCTGACTCAGGAGCAGGGGCAGGGCCTCTGTTCATTGCAGGTGGTGCTACCCCTTGTCCCAAACCCACTGTGGGGCTTTAGCCTGGGCTGTGTGTGGCTGCCAGGGGGTAGGTGGGGCCAAGGGCTGGGCCACAGGTAGTTGCCAGAGGGCAAAAGGCCAGGATCAAGGGCTGGGCCATGCGTGGCAGGTGACCACCAGGGCCAGGATCGTGTCCAGCACCTGATGGTCTTCCTCCATGTCCTGCAGTGCTCAGGCTACCACAGTGGCCTGATGCTCCTGGGTATTCAGTGTCCACTCAGGGAGGGCAATGTGCCTCTCCTCAAGGGCAAGGATCCTGTCCCAGAAAGTGTGGTCCTCCCAGTCCCTCTCCTGGTCAAGATCCAGTTCTTGGATGTGCCAAGCCCATGAGTCCTCTGCCATGGTGACCAGCTGGTCTAGCAGGAGGGTGTGATCTTGAGTACTGTGCTGGCAGAGGCAGTGCATGCAGAGAGTGCTGGCCAGCAGTGGCAGCATCCTTGGACGTGCATCCCTGGCAGCCACTGGCGCTTCTCCCCCACGTGAAGGATCTTCAGAGCCAGAAAAGAGAGGGTCTTCATGGAAGTTTTCAACATTTCAGAGATAAAATGCACTGTACTGAGGGTCTATGCACCACCCAGCCTCAGATCAGGGGTTGTGCATGAATAGATACACAGGGACCATGATAAGTTGGCTGGGTGGGCCCTGCCACGGGCAGCTGCTTGCTGAGCCCTCTGTCCTTGCTTTCTCCCTGGGGGCAGGCAGCTCACTTGGCATTTGCTGCAGGCAACCTGCTTTCCTGGTTCACTACCCAGGCCCAGGCCAGAGCAGGCTCCTGCTGGCAGCCACCACGGCAGCTCTAGACCAGCTCCCCTCCTTCCCCTCTTCGAGGCTAGGCAGTTTGGTCCTGTGGTACCAGGTCCACACTGCCCAGGGTTGGGGAGGGGTAAGGAGCTCCTGCCCAACTGGGGTGTGGAGCTGGTGATGCCCCTACCCTTCCCCCAGCAGCACTTTCCCAACAGGCAGCCTGGGCCAGGGACCACATCGTGCATGGCCTGTGCCCCAAGCATGCCCCTGCTGAGAGTCCCCCAGGTGCACTATGATGACCTGCATGAGCGCACTGAAAGGTGCCTAACTCATGACAACCTGCTGCTTTTAATGGCCATGGTGCCCTGGGTGCAGGGCTCTGAGTTTTCATAGCACTCCAGGCAAGCCTGTGCTTCCCCGCAATGTTCACTACCACCTGGAAGAGTATCTCTGCCTATGCTATGATTGCCGGACCCCCCCAGCTAAGGAGGAAATTGATGTTGCCATAAATGAGTTTCTCTGCATGTGACAGGGCCCTGGATGCCTAGCTGGGAGGGTACTGGCTGCTTAATAATGTCGACTGCCTCTGACCCCCCTGTGTGTTGTGGAGGGGAACTCCAGGGGTAGAGAGGAACTCGCTCAGGCAGGGTGGAAAGCAAGGGGGAGGGAGAGGGAGGGGAAGAGAAGACCCCCTCCCCTCCACCCCCCACACAGGGCCTCTGGCTCCAAGCTTGTAGCCCTGGGGCAGGCAGGTGAGCTGGCACAGGCAAAGGTGGCCAAAGTGCCCCCTTTCCACCCCTTGGCCTTCCTCCTTCTGTGGAGCTTACCTGATGGGCATGATAGCCAGTCTTAGTTGTCTGACTCAGTCTGTACCAGTGGTGAGGTGGCCTGCAGTGTCTCCAGGAATGGAGGCAAGGTATCTGGCTGCCTGGGCTGTGACTTCTCTGGAGAGGAGCTAGAGCTGACCACAGCCAGCACCATCCCTGGCCCATCCTCCCCACTGGGGCTACATGCCCAGAGTTGGTGAAGTAGGTGTTGATCTGGGCTCCATGAGCTGCCAGATGAGGTCAGGGGTAGGAAGCATGTTGGAACCTGCACATGGTACCCTAAGGGGACTTCCCCTGTAGACCCCAGCTGTGGCTCTGGCTGGCTGCCTGTGCTGGAATAAACATGGCGGCAATGTCCAGGGTTCCTCACAGCCAGGATGTAGTTCAGCTGCTACATAAAGGACATGGCTCTGCAGGCAGCCCCAGACTGTTGGCTGTGGTCTGTGATGGGCCTGCAGGGTTTTGCCCTTTCTGCAGCACTGCCATCCAGACCACTGGTGGCCGTGTTCCCACATGCATATCACCATGGCCTCATATATGTGGAGATTAGACAGCTGCCACAGGCAAACTGCATATGCATCTCAGCATTGGCCTGCATTGCTATGAGGTGGGCAGTCTCTCCTTCTGACTAGTTGAGGCCCCAGGAGAAACTCCCAGCCATGTGTCTCTGGCCCAAGCAGGAAGCTGGCTCCCTGCTGGTGGCTGACCAGGACCAGATTTGCTCCCGTTCAGCATCTACATGTGTGCTACTATGCAGTAGCTACTGGGCATGTCTACACCTGCGCTGTACTACGCAGTTGTTACTGATGTTACTGAGCAGTCCTGACACTGTACGAGTCTTTTCCAATGCGCTGGCATCACGGTTTATGCCTGAAGACCCTATGTCACTAGAGCAACAAGCTACGGTGACATAGATCATTGCTATGTTGATGAGCATCTTGTGTTGATGCACCAACTGTGCAGTTAATCTACTACCTGTACCAACAGGCAGTAGCCAATTGTACAGTAGACTAATTTACTGTAAAGTAAATGCTGCACACATGAAGATGGTGATGCTTTACTGCACAGATTAGTTTATTGAACAGTACAGTGTCTCACGTAGAGATGTTCCCAGGTTACCTGATCTGCTATTCTGGATTTTATGTGAGGAAACCACCCAGAATTTCTCTTGGTGGCTCTGACCAGGCTGTGAATGAAAGATACTCAATGGGGTTTGTGCCCTTGGGTTCTGGTAATCAAGTGTTTGCTAGAACTGACTGAAGATTGCAGTTCTGTTCTGCATGCTCTCATCTGGAGCTCTTCCTAGGTAACAAATGCTGCTATTCACACTTGCTGAGTCTATATTGTTTCCATTACAAATGTACTTCAGTGCTTCTGTTAGCCAAGCCTCATGTTTGGTCAGATATCTTTATCCATCCATTTCTTAAACCAGTGACTCTCAACTACAGTGCCATGACACCTTCCATGACATCTTCTGAAAGGTGCCACAAGGTGTAAGCCAATAAGTAGAGCTGAAGAGGTAAGTACAGGCTCAGGCTCAGATTCAGGCTCCTCTCTGATTGGATGTTGCCCCTCTGCAAGGAGGTAGGCACTGTAGTAAATTTGTTTTTGAAATGGGGTGCTGCTTAATTCACAAAGGTTATGGAGGGGTGCTTTGAGTCCAGCAAGGGGCCCCTCGAGTCAAATGAAGAGTGTCTTGAATGAAACAAGGGGTTCCTCCAATCTAAATATTTGAGAACCACTGTATTAGACATTCTCCTCTCCAGGAGGCAGGAAAAGACGAGTCTAGAAGTGCTGGGGGAATGGTTGAGAAATGTACTGTATGTAAAGCAAAATTAACTTGCCTAGCAACAACTCAGTAGGTGTCTGAAAAGGAGGATGTCTATGGAAATGCTAGAAATTATTTCATATCATAGGGCATTTATCACCCTGTAGTAAGGCTTAGGTGAGAACAGCAAGGGTCTACATAGGGAAGAGATGAATTTCACCAAGATTATTGGTCCCAACCACTCAAGAGTCAGCTGGGGTTATTGGGAGCAGCTGCATGGACAGGCACACTTGACTGGGGACAGCAGCAGCTAAAGGCAGGTCCTCCTCCATGCACCTGTTCCTGGGTTAGCAGGGAAGATGCAGGAGGACTGGGTAGGGAGGGGAATGCCACCCACTCACACACCACTACAGCTGCCCTCAGCTGAATGAAGTTCTCTGTCCACCCACTCCCTGCACCTCCAGCTGGAACAGGACAAGAGCAGGTCCAGCACTCCTCCAGTATCCAGGTCCCAGTGGTGGCAGTGGGCAGGTGTCCCCTTTCTGAGCCCAAAGATGTTAGTAGAGAGGGGGAGGGGGAGACTGAGAGACGAGGAAAAATGGTGAGGAGCATTTAGAAGAAGGAAGTAGTGTGTGGGAAGGTAAAGTGTGGGGGTGGGGGACACTTCTTACTTGCTTTACACATATTTTAAGTGCCTGGCTCCTGCTCCTACAGTGTAGTCCAGATTCCACAGAAGATTCACGTGTCCATGCCTAGGGGGAACTGCAGCAGGTGAGCTGCATTGTGGAAGGAGGCATACAGCCATACCACTGCATGTCCCCTGGATCCACCCATGCCTAGAATTATGTCCAAGCATCCACCTTTTGTAAGATTTCTTTTGAAGTTTCAACTATTGAAAAGTTCCGTTTTCCATGTATTAGATGTGTAAGTTAATTTTTTTTTTAATCTTGATTTTGCAGCTGCTTAGAATGTGCAGCCATTTCAATTCTAAGCCATGTGACTTGCCACCTGACCCTCCAAACATTACTTCATTTAAGAGCAGCGAGTGCATTTCCTTTGAGGATGTGGCACGTTTAGTTTCACTTAAAAAAGGAAATGAGGCAAATGATCACAAAGGTCCTAGGTACAAGCCGTGCAAGTGAGAAATGACTGACTTTAACCAAATTGTGATGTAGTCTAAAGTACCTTCAAAATTTCCTTTCTGCCTAACAGCATCTTTTTGAGGTCCATGCTGTGCATATACTCTTTCTGGCCTTGAGCTTTATTTCTTGTAGCTACCTTTTGTTACTCCTCTTATGGTGAGTCTACACGTAACACTATGTAGCCATAGCAACATGCTACAACACCATAGCATCCGCAGTTGTCTACTCGTGACCAGCAGCTACTTCACTGTAGCAATGAGCTCCCCCAGTACAGTGCACTACTACATTCCTTGACTCTTTCTCTACCCTTTCCTCTACCCTTTTTCACCCTTAATACTTTCCCACCTTTGTTTTTTTGCATAAAATCCATTTATAGAGGAATGGGGCCACAGGCAGTGGAAGGCCAGGGCTAACGAGGCTTACCCGCCCCCCGCCTCCAATGTATGCAGCCGGGTTGCAGGCTCTGAATGGATGCAGCGGTGGTGGAGGGGTGTATGCACAGATGAGCAGCTGGAGCTTGCAGGTGGCTGGGAACTCATCCCAGCCTGTGCCATCCCACACCCAGCAGGTAAATGTGTGGAAGGGGAGGGAGTGCAGGGAGAGGAGGGAAGGGGGGTAGGGGGGCAGATTGAGGCCCCCATGGGGGGAGGGGTGAATAGGGCCCCAGGGTGAGTTGTGGGATGCTCCGTGCCTGGGTGGCTCCTGCCACTGCACATGCTCCCAGGGCAAGCACAGGGGGTATGTGCTGCCCCCGCCCAAATCTGTGCATAGCGGGAAGGCAGCTGCCACTGAGCACTGGGCTCTGTCCCCACTGCCAGTCCCTAGCAGCTATGAAATGCCCTGTGACTCCCACCACCAAGCAGGCGGCACTGACAGCATGCAGGAAGCAAGTGGTGTCATGCAGCTGCCAGGGCACCAGCAGCAGGGGCAGAACCCAGTATGCAGTGGCAGCAGCCTCTGCGCCACACACAGATTGGGGAGGCACATGCCCCCTCTGCCTACCCCAGGAGTCCACGCAGCAGCAGGAGCCCCCTCCCTGTGCCCCTGGACAAGCTGCCCAGATTCCAAACATCCCACAACCTGGCCCGGCCCTGGGGCTCCATGCACCCCAGCCCCTACTCTGTTTCTACCCCACTCCCTCCCTCACCATGGGGGCCTTGATCTTCCCTCCCACCCCTTCACCACAACAGACTTTGCTAATGAAACTGACTCCATAAATACCAAAAACACTTCATAAAAAAAAGTCTCCTAAATGCATACACAATGATTCCACACAAATATGCCTCTTGCAGGTTGTTGTGCTTAGTATTGGCTCTTACATCATATTGTGCTTTATCTTAGGGTCTGATCTACTCTGAAAATAATTTTTCAGATTTAACAGAGTTTCTCCTCATTTACACCATCCAACATCAGAGCAAAAAATGGCAATCAGCGATCCAGACCCACTGCACTGAGCAATGTATAAGAGAATGACACAAAGCAGATATTTAGTTCCAATTTTGGCACATCAACAATTGGAGCAATTATTTTTTAATGTTACCATGGGCAGTCATGATTTTGATGGCATGGATTTTAAATAGATTTTCTGGCCCCATGCATAAATTCTGTAATAAAGAGAAATAAAATCTGCAATGAATAGACTTGGCAGCCTACACAAATTACAAACACACAGGTCTCAAACTGAGTCATGAACAATGATGTCAAAGGTAAAGGAGATATGAATTTGGGGGATTCCCACACTAGCTGTTCCCCAGATATTTTAAATCAGCTATTCATCATTTGAGGCACATACACATCTGTTTGACTTTCCAAATACATATATATTTTAATGCAAAACTTCAAAAAGAGAGAGAGAAGTGAAAGCACTTCCTGATAAGATAGAATTAAATAAAAAAAGAATTAAATTAAAAAAATCTTGATTTTGTAGCTGCTTACAGTGTGTAGCCATTAGGGGTATGCGAAGCAAGCCCTATTTGATTTGGATTCAGATTCAGCCCAAATCGGAGACTGTAATTTGATTCATTGATTTGGATCACTGTCCCTTATTCAATTTGGCTGAATCCTAATCTCAAGATTTAATGCTGATTCATTGAATCGGTGATTTGGCCATAGACACAGCATTAAATGTTCTTTCTACATACTTTGAGGTACCAGGCTTGGCTCATGAATGCTGCAATGCTGGGGCAGATGAAGCATCCCACAAGAGCGTGCTCCCCTCCCCCGCCACCTGTGCCTGGCAGCAAACAAGGAAGTGGATAATTGAAGGAAATGAACCTACTGCTCTCAGATGAAGTAATGTTTGGAGGGTCAGGTGGCAAGTCACATGGTTCTGAATTGAAATGGCTACTAGGGCTGTGCAAAGCTTCAGTCCCTGATTCGATTCAGCAGAGATTTGGCCTGATTCAGTGGCCGAATCTCGGAAGTACTTCCAGTCCACTTCCTGGTCCCTTGGGGGGTGCACCAACAGGTCCCCCCATGCCCCTTCAGCTTCAGCTGCAGCCCAGGAGGCTGTGTCTACATCTGAATCATCAGATCTTTCTGAATCTCTCCAAATCGATTTGGAGGGTTCTGATTTGATTTGGAGAGATTAAAGGGTCCTCTGATTTGATTCAGATTCAGAGATTCAGACACCGAATTGAACTGAATCTCTGCCAAATCGAATCAGGTACTGAAGCTTCACACACCCCTAGTAGCCATTTCAATTCAGAACCATGTGACTTGCCACCTGACCCTCCAAACATTACTTCATTTGAGAGCAGTAAGTTCATTTCCTTCGATTATGTGGGACAGTTTTGTTTCATCTACAACAGTCAATGAGGCAAGTGATCACGAAGGTTCTAGGTACAAGCAGTACAAGTGAGAAATGACTGACTTTAACCAAGTTGTGACGTAACCCCAAGTACCTTCAAAACTTTACTTCTGCTTTACAGCACCTTCTCCAGGTCTTTGCTGTGCATAAACTCTTTCTGGTCTTGATTTCTGTTTTTTATAGCTACCTTTTGTTACTACTCTTTCAGCTATGGTGAAGTAGCTGCTAAAAATAACTGTGCACCGTGTATGTGGCACATTACGGGCTGTTACTGCGCCATGATTTAGTACTTTCAAAAGGAAGTATTAAATCACAGTGCAGCATCAACATCACCATAGTGAAATGTGTAGACACACTCTTAGGAACTAACTATTCCACATCACAGCACTACCCGTTCCAACTCCATTCACTTCTCCAGTTCCTTACTCTCAAATCATTTTAACTGTGCTTCCTGTATTATTCACTTGCTTGCTTTCTACTCCCTATTTATCCCATGTGTTTACTATTCCTCTACCCCCTTTTACACTCTTACATACTTTCCCACATTCATTTTATCATATAAAATCCATTTATAGAAGAATGGGGCCATAACCACTGTAGAAAATCAGCTAATCTATTTCTTTCTTTTCATTAGGCCAATCCCACTCTTTGGGTGTGCCTACATGAGATGTGTTATTGCACAGTAGGCTAATCTACTGCACAGTAGATCATCACTGTCTACAAGTACACACCATTCACTGCACAGCAAATTAGTCTATTGCGCAGGTAGCTGCTACTTGTCAATGCAGGTAGGAAACTAACAGCACAGTAGATAGACTGCAGTGGTACATGTGTAGATGCAGTTGGTCAGCCCCAAAACCAGGGGGCCAAAGGAGACGAGGAACTCCCTCGGTCCTAGCACTGCTCCCTCAGGAGACAGGAGCTGAGTAGTGTGGGATAGGGTAGCTATCTGGCCTTTCCCCTCCCCACCCCATCCAGTTTCTGTCTGGCTCCCCACAGGGGCCAGGAGATGAGCAGTGCAAGGGATGGGGAGCTCTCTGCTTTGCCACCCAGGCAGGGGCTGGCCAGGAGCTGTCCTGCTTCTGCGGTAGCTCTAAGCCTTCCCCTGGCTGGGCAGGAAATCCCTGAGCAGCCTGTGGCTGGCTGGGTGCTGCTACAGAGGTCAGACAATTCCTATCCAACCCCTGGCTGTGTGCAGACACTATGATGGACACAGGGCTTGTCCCCACGTATATGGTACTGGGAGAGCTCTGCAGCGGCACCTCTTGGCCCCGCACATATTGGGACCTCCTCTGTGGTCACTGCCAGCCCTACGTTGGCACCCTGGCAGAGCTCCCCCTGGCTACTGCAGGGGGCCAGTGTAGTGTAGGAGCAGCCCTGTACCAAATTATTCCTTATAGTTTCATAGTTTCTAGGGTCGGAAGGCACTCGAGCAGATCATCGAGTCCAACTCCCTGCAATGGCAGGAAAGAGTACTGGGGTCAAACGACCCCAGCAAGGTGTTCAGCCAGCCTCCTCTTAAAGACCTCCAGGGTAGGAGCCAGCACCACTTCTCTTGGAAGTTGGTTCCAGATCCTAGCCGCCCTGACTGTGAAGTAGCGCTTCCTGATATCTAGCCTAAATCTACCCCCTGCCAGCTTGTGACCGTTATTCCTGGTCACTCCTGGCAGTGCTCAGGGGAACAGAGTTGCTCCCAACAGGAAGCATGTGTAGAAGTGATGTCAGAGATATTATAAATAATAAAGTAAATAATAAATATTCAAAGTGCAGAAATACTTTTTATAATGTCCCCAACATCAATCTCGACTGTGCTGTGAAAAAGTTTTTAAAACATTAACAAATTAATAAAAACAGTGACAAAATAAAAACATTTATTGCTGACTCAGATATTTTCAGCTGTGGAAGTGAAATGCAACATTAATTTCTGGGTCAGCTCTGGCATACCAGAGTATTGGCAGAGCAATGTGTGCATTCATATGTTCTTGGGTTTTTCCCTTGGATGTGCAACAATGTAGGAAATGAGGTTACTCCAAAAAGGGGAAACAGCAATGCATGATGCAAAGCCTGCCTGTAACATGACCAGCATGCATGAGTGGCCTGCAAGCAGAAGTTCTTAGAAGAGGGAGGAGGGGAGCCAGCGGATTAATCTTCAGGCTAATCACACTGCTTGTGGAACTTCTAAGAAAAATGTTGATGCCAATTTTTTCAGGGTTTTTCCAGTCTTTCTTGGTACCCTCATAGTTTTTCCTGCAAGATTCAAACATGAACGCATTGCTGTTGTTTTATACAATTTCCTACAATATCTTAGGTACTTGAAAGAACAAATTACAGCCCTGTGCTATAAAGCTTAATTTAGAGGTATGATCTAGTATGGTAAATAGCACGTGTAAATGCACCCTGTTTGTTGTCACTGTTTTGTACCTCTGGCCTCCATGCAAGCTATAGGTGTGCTCTCCATCTGCCTGGTGATGGCCATCTTAATTGCAGCCTGGACATCTGGGCTGCAGTGCTGTGGTAAGCCAATGCAAGGAGGTGGTGGGGGTCACACCCTCCTTACTAGGTTAGTGAACCTGGCTCTGAAGGTTCTCTTTCCTTTCTTTATTGGGTGCTTCTCAACTTTTCCTAGCAATCCTTCTTGGAACAACATCCCATGGTTGAAGAAGCCAAAGCCCTGTTGGTGATGCATTGATCTGCAGAATGTGTCTGCTCCCATGCAGGTCCTTCTCCTTGACCAGAACAATTGAAAATGCTATTGGACCCCCTGTCTCTCTCACTCTTGCACCCAGAGCCCTGTAGTCACTTTTGATCAGCTCAAGGTCATCCCTGGCAGCATCCTTTGTGCCCACAAGGATAAGCAGCATAGGGTAGTAGGCAGATAAATCATCGCATAGGGGATTACTCAGATAAATCTCAGTAATCCCCCTGTGACATCTTGGATCTGGGCTCTGGGCAAGCATCAGACCTCCCGAAACAACAGATGGATACCTTCGTCCCCCTCAGAATAGTTTCCAATCACCGCCAACTCACTGCTGCCTCTAGGTGGCAGTGACCTTGATCCTCTCATACTTGGGGATGCTTGGCTTGGCCTCTTCTACCAATGGAACATTTTCCTTCTCCTTCACTGCAAGGGCTCCATCTGTTTTCCAGGCAAACTGCTGCAGGTCAAAATGAAGAGTTCTGCCTGCTGCCAGAGGTCACAAGTTTTCAGTTTCCACCTTCTTAGGAGTCCATGTCCTCTTCCTTCTCTAGCACTGCCTCTGGCAGTTCTTCTTGACAGTCCTAGAGGTCTCCTGTAGCATTAACTTTATGAAGTCCTCATAGCAGAGAATGCTTTGGAGCTTTGCCACCTGCTCCTGTAGCTCTCTTGCTTGCTCCCAGAGGGACACCACCAGGAGGCACCACTCACATCACAGGCACTCCCCCACCTGGCTGTCACTGAAAATAACCTGCAAGGCACAGTCTCCACAGTGCCAAACCAGGACCTGGGTGGAAACCTCAACAGTAAGCAGTCCTGCCTGGACAGACACCTGACAGGTACAAGCAGAGGATGAGCTGGAAGTGACAGTGGCTCTGGCATTGTGATGTTCTGCAGCCATTTCTCTGGGTCTCTTAATCAGCTGCCTCTCTCTTCCTGCCCCTCTTTCCAAGCAGACCTTCCCTAGCAAACTCCCCCCTAAACTGGTTCGCTGCTCCTTGGTCCAAAAAGGTTCCCTTTTCCCTGCTAAACTTACAGTGAAGGAAGGTGAGAGCATTTTTGGGCAAAAACCCTAGTGACTCTCCTTTCAGCTCCCGCTCACTCTGAACCCTATTTAAACAAGGGACTTAAATAGTGGTCGAACTGCTGAGTTTGCAGCGTAAACATCTCAATTTACAGCGGCTTCTATACAGCACAATGAAGTGCCATATGGAGATATACAAGGTAGCTGTGATAAAGAAGGCAGCATACCTATATTACCACAATACTTCACTGGGGATAATATATTGGATAATTAGCTCAGGCAGGTAGCCCCATTGACATGGCTATATTTTTTCCAGGTTTTTCTACATGGCACTACATTTTCTTCAGTAGACATACCTAACAGTTGGGCAAAATTCTTAGCTGTTATGCATAGGTGATTCCAAAGTCTATCCTAGACTCTAAGAGAAGGGTGCTCAACCCCCAGCCCACAGAGCATGTAATTCATCCCATGGGTCTTCCAATGGGTCTGGAAATGTGGCAGCTGGGGAGTGGTGGCAATTTACACTGCCATGCAGGGGTGACTAGTGCCTCCTGAGTCTGAGGGGCACAATTTGTGGGCAGGCCTGGGGTTGGCCAAAAGCCCCATATCCACTCCTACACTTCTGTGGTGTGGCTTAGTGCCCACCCCAACCCGCCACCAGCCCGTGTGGCAAAAAAACTGCCCCATCCTGAGCAGTGCAGAGTCAGGGGCCAATCTCAGGGGGGGCACATGACCCCCCATGCCCTCTCCTACCAGTCGCCTGTGCTGCCACAGCTTCATCACTGCCATATTTCCAGGACTCCATGGGGCTGGATTGGACCCTGGCTGGGCTAGCCCTGTGTGCAGGGATTGGGCCCTGTTTTCATGCAACTGGATCAAGCTGCACCCAATGCAACTACACAGAAACTTCCAGGGCAGGTAGAGTTGTATGGGAGCAGGTTCTGGGCAGTCTGTCTCTGTGAGGCTGTTTTGGCCCAGCCTTTTCCACATGGCTACATTGGGTCCAGCCAGGCCATAACCACATGGGGGACATTGGGCCCTTGCTGGGCCAACTCCACTTAATGGATCAAACCTCAGACTGGATCTGGCTCATGGATGGACCTGTTACTGCTTATTTTACTCACAGGCTGAAAAGCTGGGACACCACTGCTCTAAGATAATGCAGAGATGCCCATGTTAGCTTAAACTCAACCAGCTCCAATGTGAAAAGGAATCCAGCAATTACATCATAGAAGTCTGCTATTGTTAATTTAATACGTCAGGATAAGTTAGTCCCTGTGGAACCCTATTCCAAAGCAACACTGCTTCCAGGACCCATACTAACTCAGAGAGAGCTGTCTGTATTTCATTGCAGAATGCAGGGTACTAAGATAGTTTTAACATATCTGCAATTTAGATTTGATAGAGGAGTAAAAGACAGGATGGATTACGATGCTTCTTGGAAATGGTTAGAAAATAGGGTGTTAACCTCCTGGGAATATTTCAAATAAGGAGAACCAGGAAAAATCAAAATGCTGTGTGTGAAAACCAAAATAATTCCACTAAGTAGGACCTCTGGGTGTTGTAACCAAGGTGCTTCGTTCTCCCTTTCTCTTCTATAAGCCTGGCCTGTCTGTATCTTCAGGGATGCAACAATGTCTTCCTTAATTTGGGGAGATTTCTATATGCCTCTGGTATTTGAGCCCCTTGAAATTGTGATCCCAAACTTTTCCCTATAGCCATAGGGGCTAAGAAAGTATGTAAAAAACCCAGCTTGTCAAGATTCCACAACCTCATTTTTCCTTCTAGCTCCAAAGGTGAAATCCTGTGCCCACTGATCAAGACTTCTGATAACATAGCAAAGGCTGCTGCAGCAAATGCACTCCACTGCATATGGAAATATGCCCTAACCTGTATGCACCTAGACAGGCAGCATAAGCCAAAGTAGATTGATTCTAAAACCTGGCAAAAAAAAATAATGCTTGTACAATTTTCATTTTAACAAGTAGTACAATGCTTTTAGCAGTTGGTTTGTTGGGTTTAAATGCTAATGTATCAGTGATTCTATGGAGCAAGATTCTAGTAAGTGATAAAGACTCTACCCCTAACTATAGTAAAGTGCACCCATTTCTTTTCTCACTTGTATTCCATAAAAGCTCCAGCCACTTACCCTTACATGTAAAGGGACAATGAACATGTATACATACAACAGATCAGTATCTGATCCAGCACATTCTTTCCCCTTTACCTTTATAAAAGCAACAATTTCTGTCATGCACAGGAGATAAGATTTCTTGTAATTGAATTAATCCATCAGAGGAAAAAAATCCACTCTCTGAATTGTATTCTTGTCTGTTGTTAATATCTAGGACTAATGCAAATGAAATACATGAATGAGAGAAAAAAAGATAATTATCGTATTATTTTCCTCAATATGTTTTTTGGGCATGTAAAATTAATGATAATCTTGCTTTTCATCTCTTTCAGTCTTTTCTCTGTACATATCCTTAATGTAACACTTCCAAAATGTTGGAGTCTCTTGGGCACCCTCGTGGTTAGCAAAAAATCCAGACATACCAAAATAATTACATACTCCATTGACAGAGTATTAAATCCTGACCCCAAAGAAATCAGGGTAAGCTTTGCTACTGATTTCAGTGGATCCACTCTTTTGCTCCTGGCATTTAAGAAGGCAACATAAACACTTTGCACAAAAAGAAACATTAAAATAGAACTAAATATTTTAAATACCTTGGATTTAAAGCCCAGTTCTATCATTCACACCTAAAACAAAATATCTCACTAAAGAAAAAAAATAGTTACGAGTCAAATTTATCCTAATAATTAACAGGATGGGAAAATAAGTGGATATAAAGAGAGACGCTAGGAAAAATTAGGAGAAAACAAATGTTAAAGAAATCCACAAATAACACTGAACTAACTGCACAGGGATTGCTATTCTCTTGTACATGCGATGTATTAGATTCATTAATAAGGTATTTCATTGCATGATAAGTAATTACATACTCATCTAGGAAGGGGATTTAGTAACAGCTAAATGACTTGTTTCGGGATAGTATTTCAGAATTTCCTATGACACAATGCCTGTTGGTGGTTCACATATGCCAACCAGGGAGAAAGGAGTATATAAAGAAGACAGGTTGCATAGCTCAGACATCAGAAGCTTTTGGAGACAACAGAGCTCATTGCTCCTTAGACCCAAAAGGCTTCAAGTCAAGAAAGCAAGAAATCTTTTGTACAGTCATGAACTGCAAGGTTTTTTTGGCTGTCCTGGCTGCCTTCCTGATCTCAGTAACTGTGACTGAAGGTAAGTGAGCCATTCATAAGACTCAAATGAAGAAGGTATTGCTTATGCATATGCACACAGGGATGTTCATCAGTGCAGAAAGTTTTAGGCTAATTTAAAAATGATAATTTATTTGAAATATTTATAAGGAGTCTTTGTTTTCAACAGTTTCTGCTTATTCAGAAATAAAAATCAGTAGCTTTTCATTACATTTGCTGATAACTGGTAGAAAATTTTGAGACGGTTGGCTCCCTGAAGAAGATTATGGTTCTATGTCATATTTACTGGATTACTTTCCTCTAATTCTTAAGGCATTGAATTTTTATTAAGTTCTTCAACTATGGCACCCACTCCTTCCCTCTCAGAGAGCATAATCCTGCTTATGGCATCATCATGGGCTGCCATGGGAATGAGTATGCCATCTCAAAGAATTAGGCAACTTAAGGGAAGAATAAACAGTTGGGATATGTCTCAAATGTCAAACAAAAATTGTCAACTCTATTATGGTTGGTGTAAATGCCGAAAAAAAATGATGTAGCTAGACACAGAGGCTGATCAGCTCTGAGTATGTTTAAAAAATGACTTGGAAGAACCATCAATTTTTAAATTTCCTTGTAGCAGCTACTGGTTTTGGATATTTATAGTACTTTAACAGATTAGTACAACCATATCCTTTCTGGAAAGAGGATTGTTCAAGGGCTATGGAACATGCACAGAATTTGAACAACCAAAAAGCCAAGAATAATAAATCCTTGTAATCAAAAGTAACTTTTGGCGATTTATATGTGCAGGAAATGAGATTGACCACAATTCCTTTCTTATTTTATAGGAATGGCCCTGCTACAGAACAGAAATGAGCTCCGATGCCACTGCATAAACACTCATTCCAAGTTCATCCCTCCAAAACTGATTCAGGATGTGAAGCTGATCCAAAGTGGCCCTCACTGCCAGAACGTTGAAGTCATGTAAGTTCTTCTCCAAACTCTAATGGTTATGTAGGCTAGGGACAGAAATTACACATTAACTGGTATAAGTGATCAGAAACCAGTTCAAATCTGTAACATAACAAAAGTTCAGTGTACGTAAACGACTTACAAAATGGTTAAAACCAGTTTAAGATAAACCTGGGTGGATGGAGTATCAGGCTTAACTGATTTAGATTAAATTGGCTTATTGAACTTTTGTCCCAGATCCCCTCCAGATTCAAGTTAATTCACAGTCCCCCAGCATCCCAGGATGCTTTGCACCTTTCCTGCAAACTCCACCTTTGCTGGGTGGGTAGACTAGACTTGGCCCAAGGTGTCTGTTCCAGCACAGCAGGGAAGTATGTTCTAGTACCCACCCCCAACACTTTTGGCCTGGGCCTCTGCAGGCATGTGGCCGCATTATTTCAGGAATCAGATGTGAATATCTGTTCACTTGCTTATCGGTTCAATCTACGTAGTCTTAGACTAACTTGTAAAGATTGAATTGACTCAGCCTTGGGTTTTTTGACTGTCTGTACTTAGCCTTAATGAGAGGGAAATTTTGCAGTGTGTAGGAGCAAGAGGTTTCAGAGTATTCAGAAAGACAATTAGGTCTTCATTAATCAGGGAGTCTCTGCCACAGTGAGATTTAATGATTCTTTTGGGAGACATCATTTTCAGTACTGCATTGTGCTTCCCACAGCCACTTTCACCCATTCTTTCTTTCCCTGGGCTGGGCATTTTACATCTTCATGGAGTATCAAAAATATTAATTCAAAGGTGATAGAACCTGCCTTATAAGGACCAGGGCACAGCATGTTATATAGGGACAGCAGTGGAGCTATGCCAGTTTATACTTTCCACAGAAATAGTCCCAAAAAGAAACAAAAGAAACAAAAGATGGAAGCTGTCACGCGAGTAAAGAGAATCAGCCAGAAAGACTTATGACCTTTGTTTCCTTCCTTTGCAGTGCCACTCTTCAGGATGGCAGAGAGGTGTGCTTGGAACCCACTGCTCCCTGGGTGATGCGTGTTGTGAATGCAATCCTGGAGAAGTGAGTCATTCATTCTCAGTTCTGAATTAACAGAAAATGTGTAATGTACCATCTGGACAGGTTTTTTTTTAGCATAATCTGTTTACACTTTTACATCCTCAGGCCATAGCAATGCTTTCCAAGAATTCTCTCTCTCTAGCACAATAGGGCAATCCTGTGGTCAGATTAGATGCCCAAATTTTAGTCCCAGCTCTGTCCTAGATTTCCAAGGTAACATAACAAAATAGTGATGAAGGCCATATCACCTTCAACTCCACTGGATGACACTGAGTCCCATAAACACATCTGGCCTCTGAAAACCAGGCTGTCAGTGACAAATTTATCTTTGCTTGCAATGGTGTACATAGTCTGAAGTTAGTGGGATCTCACCGAGGCAAGTCAGAGTTGCATCAGGCCTCATAGGTTCTCAAGGACACATTTCAAAATTGCAGCACAATTAAACGTGACATACATCAAATAAGGTGTGCCTTAGTGTCTCTGTGCTCCAGCTTCCCAATGGCTGAAAAGGCCAGAAACAGGCTTGCACATGAAAACACAAAATCTTAGCTCCTGAGTTCTACTGGTTCCAACTGATTATATAACAGACCAGGTTTCTAAAACGTCCTATTCTTCTCCCCTCTTTGCAGGGCTGAATCCAACATCGAGGCACCACTGTAAGAAAAGCCAAAGAAGAAAAATCTCCATACTTCTCCTGAAGGAAATAGTCCAGAGAAAATGACAGTCAGCCTGCCTGTGTCCACCTTTTGTATCAATGTGTGTTTCTGTGCAGACTGGAGTTAGCTGAATCTATTTCGTATTTATTTGTTTATTTGACAGCATCATTTTGCTCCAAATAGTTCAGGTGCCAACAGGACAGGTTGTCCACTGAACCTGAAAACATTGGATGGGCAATGTTTCTGATTTGGGATTTTCTGAGGGAAACAAAGACCCTTCAGAAACCACTTAAGCTGATCCCAGTTGTACCAGTGCCATGAACTTGCAGCATAGCTGAATCTGTGCTGCACCTTGCCTTTCTGCTAGGTCATCTGACTAGCAGTGATTCTTCACCCCCTGTGGTGCTTTGAAGCCTGAGTTGCATCAGTGTGAGGCTCTTAACTTGTATTTGGTGGCTTTTAGAACTGAAGCGTCAAAATTCATAATACAGAATTTTTCATGTTTTCATTCTTAAGAGATTATTTATTATGCTCTAGTGCCATCTTACATGTCCATATATATGTTGAGAGACAGAAAGAGAAATGTATATGTAATGTCATATTTAAGTAGGAAAAAACCCACACATTTTATTTAAGTTATTCTGATTCAACTGAAGGTTTTTGTTAAATATTCTTTTTCTAATATATTTTAAAGAAATACTTAGTTCTATAAGAATAGTTCCTATTCTGTTTTTTGTAAAGATTTAACTGGTTTTCTGTTTTATTTATTTTTAATGTATTTACTTAAAACAATTCATAGAAAATATTAATACTCAAATCCATAAGAAGCTCTTGCTCCTATTTTTTAATCACTATGTATTTTGGTAGTAAATTATTTTTATAATAAAATTTACATGTAAAAATGAATGGATCTCCTCTCTTATTTCAGTGATACTTCCAGTCTTGCCCCAGTTTCTGGAGGTGAGCTGAGTTAAACTGAAGACTTAGAGCAAGTGGTGTGAATACCACAGTCTAGCTACCGTAGATATATGGCATATTCCAAAGAGGTTGCCAGTCATGACCTCTGTGAATGGAAGTAGAGAGGTGAACTCTAGGGAGAGCCACCTTCTCTTTTGGATCCATGATGTACAATTTAACCAAATTTCTCCCCTGCGTGCTCCATGGAATTTGACCTCAATGATGCTGAAAGGGGCATGCAAGCGATTGAGAAATGGGACATGGCTGCTCCTTATAAAGCGGTGTCTCCAACCTCACTCACAGGCAAATTTAATAAATGCATAACACCTTCCTGAGTCAATGACTAGAGGGGAAGCTCTTGGCATTGTGGTCCTGATGCAAATTGCACCATGAAGATACTGAAAACAATTTATGCAGAAAACTTGCCAAGCATAAGAGCAAGTGGAGTTATTTCCAACATTCTTCCTCCTCCTCCTTCTCGTTCTCCTTTGGCAGACTTCAATATACTCTGATGTCTATGTGGTTATAGTTATACCTCCATGAAATTTAGCATTAAATATCATGACAATTTACAAATACAGAGTGGTGGGAAAAGAACCTTTAGTTTCAGGAATCTCAAGGAACTCAAAAAGATCCTTAAAATAGTTACACTGACTGAAGGCCTGACTTTAAAGAGCATCCATACATCATGCTAATTGACAAGGATAGATTAATGAAAGGTAACCTGACAACATGCCTCTCTTATGGTTTTGTTTTAATGGAAATTCTTTGGATTGAAGTTGGGGGGGTGATCCCATAAAATCAAGTGTAACCTGCCAGTATGTTAAAAACCTTAGCCCATGTCTGAGTGCAAAGACAAGGATCCCCGGCCAGGCTGGTCACACTCAGTAAAACTGAAAGATATTTTCCTTGCTAGTGAGTGGTGGTGTATTAATCCCAGACTCTATACTGTTAATACATATGTGCATTAGCTTGGAGAGAGGCTACAAAGGATTTATCATTGAAAAGGAGGCCTCAGTGGGACTGGCTAGAATCTCACCAAAAATGCTTCTCTTAGTCCCAAATAGTGCTTCAATGGTTTAAGTACCTACAAGGGATCAGGGATGGATAGGTTGATATCCGGTCCATAGATCTATTACCCTCTGAACTGGCCTGCATGAATGGAGTAGAGAGAACCATGGTCTCTTTCTTTATAACATTTGAGCTGCTTCTGAATTATAGGCACAGGGAGCCAAGCCAAATTCCTTGGGTAGGCTTTGGCTGAATTGTGACTGAAAGATACCCTCTGTAAATGCAAAAGCCTGACACCCTTGCATTTGGCAATTGATCAGAGGTTTCCTAGAAGTGACTATGGAATGCATTCCCATGTTGCATGCTGTCTAATGCAATCATTCTTACAAAAGTAATACAAATCCACATGCTCAGATCACATGTTTTTCCATCTCAAATTTGCTGTAGTGCTCCTGGGGCAAAGAATCAGCTTCTTCTGCTGTCTGTTCTCAGAGGCTGCAAAAGAAAACGGACATTTGTGACCTAGCTCAGTTTGAACCTGGTTGCAGTGAAGGCTAGTTGGGTTGCAGCCCATCCACAATACGCGGGGCCTGTTGCAGTCAGGCTTCTGAAAACCAGCTTATTGTTTTACGGTGGCTTTCACCTATGTGGTGAAGAGTTACTTGGTATATGGAATGTCAGTTCATTTTCCTGTTACCTGGGTAACACTACAAAGAAGGCTGAACTGCAAGCCTCCTTCAATGTCTGGGTCCATTTCACTGCCTGAAACTGATAGTCATTGGTTCTGAGTAGAGCAGCTTGTCTGTCACACCTTCCTTCTTCCCATTCTAGAATTGTACGAACATTACATGGGTTGTACAACTGCTAGTATACCAGCATTTTAAAATTCTCATACCAAAATGAGTGTGGTGGTGCAAGAATAAGTGAAGACAGCAAATATTTCTTGAACTTGACATCTCTGGTTATAATGACTTCCTCATTAAATATAAAATTGTTGTCCTGGTCTTAGAATCAGTTTATGAAATAAAATCATCAACATCTTCTTCTAGTACAAATTCCTGTACTGCCAAGACATTCTTTTGCCAGCTAATCAGCAGCAACCAGCTTCAGAGTGTATTTTGAGTCAATGTTGTATTAACAGTTCTCTTCCTGGGTCTGCCATGGGGAAGAAAAATGTGGGAAGAGGGATGGTAAAAGGAAATCTGAAAAGAAATTAATTCTGGAAGGCTTAAGGCAATGATTCTTAACTAGGGTGCCACCAGATCCTTTAAAAGGTGCCCCAAGTTGTGAGAAGATAAACGGATAGATTAAGCAGATAAGCACAGGATCAGATTTGTCCCTACAGGAATGATTGCCCACTCCCAATGCCCAGCCTCTTTGCAAGGAGGTAGGCACCGTTATATATAAATTCATTTCTGAAAATGGGGATCGTTCAATTCTCAAAAGTTATGGAAGGGTGCCTCAAATCCAGTGAGGGGTGCCTAGAGGGATGTCTAGAGTCCAAAAAGTTTGAGAACCACTGTTTGAGGGTAATATCACAAAAATGTATGGCCACAGGTCCTTAGAAACATAAACAAGCCTGCCTAGTAGTAACTCAGAGTGGAGAAAGATAAACCATATGAAACATTTGGAATTAAAGCCGACTTGGAAGCACTTCAGAAATGGAGTGTTTCAGCTGCAGACAGACATACAGGGCATTTATACACATGCTCAGGGAGGGTGTAAACATACACAGGTTTATACACGTGCTCCAGGAGTGTAATTAAAGCACCTGAAGTGTCACTTGTATCAGCATCCCTGCACTGAAAAATGACAGCAGGGGCTCTTTAACTAAGGCTTGTTGAATGAGCTTTAGGGGAGCTGAGGAGTTGGAAATCTAATTCACTTCCACTCTCCTAGAATATCCCCTTTTCTCTTGCCAGAAAAGGAAGATCAGCTGTGGAGGGCTACACAGGGCATTAGGATTTTCAGAGCCAGAATCCTGGTTGCAGTAGTAGGAGTTAGGGGGGCAGGGTGTGATTTCCAGTATCCCAGTTCTAGGGTCTCCTAGTTCCTGCAGGGAGGTGCAGGGTCTCTGGTTTCATGGTTCCAGCCAGGGTGCATGGGGTCTTCTTGTTTTGACATGGGGGCATAAGATGGGGTTCCCATCATCATGCTCATATATTTATCACTATAGTTTCTCAGAGCCCCCAGTGTGAGCTACAGTATACACAGAATAAAGTGCTGGTCCTAACCCCAAAGAAACCACAATTTCTGTAACATGAAATAAAGTATAGGCAAAGCATTTTATCATGGCCTTGCAAAAAAAAAAAGGCTAATTTTGGATAATGCTGCATCCAGCCATGTATAAGCTATAGGAAAAAAAATCAGATTTTGTAACGTGCTAAGTAGGAACAGGCCATGTCTTTTTCCCCAGAAAACAGTTTATTTGCCAAATATACAGCTCCAGCTTTAAATCAGTTAATAGCTTCAGCCAAATTAAAAATGAAGGAAAAGTGTTTGGAAATGTTGAAATCTTTGAAGAATCTGTTCTACTCTGTATAAAATAATTAAATAATTGTTGATAGATAGAGAGGATTTTCTGAAGATAGAGAAAATTTTATTAAAACCTGGGGGATATGGCATCAGCTAGGAATGAGAGCATGAAACTGGTTCAAGTTCCTGAATCAATGATCACTTAGGATGATAGAAAGTAACCCATCTTCACTAACCATGCTCCAACATCATTGCTTTTTCAGACAGAAAGGCAGAAGAAGGAAAGTTAGGAAGCAATCTCTCTCCCTCCACATCACACCTCTTGCAAACCTGTTAAGCTGCCATCGACTCTTTTATTAACATTTCATTCAGTCTATCAGTGGGGCTGTGTTGTCCTCTCCCAACCCACTGCCCACCTAGTTTTTCCCCTTTCATAATCATAACTCAAGTAGAATAGCTGCAGCATAACTAGAAGGTAGAAATCAGAGAGAGCTTTTCACTGGGAAAAAAAAGAAACAAGAGAACAGTCTGAAAGCTAAGGATCAAAGAAATATAGGTTCAAGCCTAGCACTGCCAGGTTTAGAGCAAAGACTTGAAGCCACAGACTGCCCTATGTAGTTGGTAGAGCCATCTCTTGTTGGAGCTGTTCAACTTTGTATGAACAACTAAATATGTATTTGGCCAGGCAAAACACAATAGAAAGATGCACCTGACTGCAAAAAATCAGAGAATTTCCCTTGGCTATGGGAGACCAAGGTACTACTTCCTAGTCCCAATCTGGTACAGCAGAGGCTGGAACCCAGGTCTACAATATCCCAAGTAAATACTTTGGTCATTGTTTCTGTTGACTAATCAGGACATATACCATGACTATGTTTATTCTGCCTCTGGGGTTATACTAAGATAGCAGTCAAGAAATACATGCCACCCTGCCTGCATATGCTGCTGCCTGAAAAAATGTTGTTCAGTTACTTTTCAGTTGGGATGCTTTCATGATCTCAGAATTGGGGTTGCTCCTGAGAGCAACACAAGGCTTCCCTGGTCCTTTTCTAAGAGTGACCATATGATATATTTCTGATATATACTTATACTCCCAGAAGGCACACAGGGGGCTTGTACACATGACTGCTCTTGCAGTTTAATTGCACCACACTTGACACAGGTGGGGTTCTTTTGCAAATAAAATGAGTTTGTTACATTGCAAACTAAACCACATCCTCATGTAGTTTACTTTGCAACATAGCTATTTGTAATATTGCAGCCTTAATATGACAGTTAGCACCCTGGCCACAGGAGAGGTGGGCTGAAAGCAGAAATGGTGAGGGGCAAAATACTTTTTTCTTTTTTTTTTCTTTTTTTGTGAAGCCTGTCTATCTCTCCCACAGCTGGGGGATGAGGTGCTGGTGGGCTGAGCGTCTCTGAGCTGCAGGGGTCCCCGGTCCTTCCCACTGCAGCAGCGGGACACCCCGGAGCTGCCTGGGCAAGCTGCTAGTGGAGTAGGGGCTGTCCGAGCTTGGAGGCACCCCATCCAATGCTTCCCTGAACCCACCTGGGCTTCCAGCATGCCGTGCACCACCCCACCTCCTTCTCCAGCTGCAGGGGAAAAAAAAGGATTGGGCCCCTCACTGTTTTTTTTTTCTAGCAAAGCCTACCCACGTAAGCTGCTGGCAACTTGAGTGGCCCCTGAGCTGTGAGGGGCTCCTCACAGCAGCACCCCCCCGGGGCCACCCAGGTGGGCTGCTAGCAGGCAGGTGCTGCCCCAGCTCAGAGGCAGCACCCACCAGCTCAGAGGCAGCACCCACCCAACTCTTCCCTGATCCTGCCCAGGGAGCAGTGCTCCATGCATTGTCCCCACTGCCTTCTTTCCAGCTGGGACTGCACGAGAATGGGCTGGCTTGCCCCTAGGGAAGCAGCAGGAGGGCAGCTGGAGAAGGTGGTGGAGATGATGCATGGTTTGCTGGAAGCCTGGGCAGGATTGGGGAAATGTTGGATCCGGTGCTTCCAAGTTGGGGCATCCCCTGGCCCACTGGCAGTCTGCCTGGGTGGCCCAGAGCGGGCACCGCCACTGTAGAGAGAAGGGCAGGGGCTTCCTGCAGCTCACAGCTAGGCCTGTGGCTGGTTACCCCCTGTGCATGGGAGAAGTAGGTAGACTTCGCCAAAGAAAAAAGGTCTGGTCCCTCACTGTAACAGTGATGGAAGCCCCTACACTGAAATGGTTGTTTTTCAGTCATCACAATTAAAAACCCATCATCTCAATTTAGGGGACTAAACCCCCGTCATGTGTACAAGTGCCTATACATTCTGCCATGGGAGGAAACAGAATCCAGACTGTGTGTAAGTGCCCAAAATTGCTGCTATACAGCCAAGTAAGAGCCAGTTATACACATAAAAGTGAACTTGGATTTAAGCCACAGAGTCAAAGTATGCCCAGAAGCTGCTCTTGCACGATATTCAACTAAAATGGAATTTTGCTGATTTTGCAGCTGCTTAAAGTGTGCAGCCATTTCAGTTCTGCGCTTTGTGATTTGTGGCCATGATACTCCAAATATCACTTCATTTAAGAACAAACTGCGGCAAACACATTTCCTTTGAGGATGTGTGAACATCTTTGTTTTATATTCAACAGGAAACCAGATGAGCACTTAGGAAGGTTCTAGGCACAATGGCCATGTGTAGATGAAACAAGAGGCATGTGTGCATGACACTTTAAAGCAGGCTGAATGCTTTGGCACTGCTTTAATGTTGTCGGTGTTTGCATGCCGCAGCAGCATATTGCATATTAATTCCAGCTGCTGTAGGAAATTAAGCAGCATAATGCACCTTAAATGACTTGGGGCGCAGCAAACTAAAACTCCTTTGAGGAACTGCACTGGGCTCCGTGCAGCTCCGCGGCCCTGCAGGCAGCCTGGCAGAAGCCTGGGAAAGCAGCTCCGCTCAAGAAAAGCAGCGAGCCTGATCCTTTTTTTCCCCCTGCAGCCTGCCCGCCTGAGCTGGGTGGGGGCCCAGTGCTTCCCTCCACGGCTGCAGTGCCTCCAGAACTGCCCGAGCTGAGTGCTTGTGGGCGGGTGCCACCTGGGGGAGCTGCCACTGCCATGGAGGGAAACATCAACACCCTGCCACCCCACGCCCACTGGCAGCTCGCCCTCCCCTCCACTCCCCACGGGAAAGGCAGATGAGTCAGGTGTGTGCATGACACAGGGGTTTAATCAGCCCTAAATTGAAGCATTTTTTTAAAACCCACCACTTCAGTTTAGGGCCCCCATTTCATTGACACATGACCTATCAGTGTAAGAGAAAAATGGTTTCACTTGAGTATCTTCAGAATTCATTCTGCCTAACAGTGTCATCTTTTGTTCCATGCTGTGCACTCTTCTTTGTCTTGGCTTGTCTCTCTTGCAGCAAACTTCTGTAACCAGTCAGCAGCTGACCATTTCACATTACATTTAGCCAACCATACAAGCACATCATTTATTGTGTGAAAGGTCATTCTCAGTAGCCATTCCTTTGTTTTGGAAATTCTTCCCTGTTGAACCCTGGCATAGCCTATGCCTGGAAGCACTGTAAGACCTTCCTGTTTGGGCAGGTGTTTAGCAAAAAGACTAAGCTGGAATATTATCTTTTATTTCATATTTTAATATTCCACTTGTGTTTATATGTTATTTTGTCTCACAGCGTAAACTTCCCTGGGCATTTGTTTAGCATATAATTCTGATAAATAAATCAATAAATTAAATAAATGTCCTTAACACCCTCATGTCATTTTAGCCAGACTCCTTGTATTGTCCCCTTGCTCCTCTCCCAGTTCTCTTCCTTGCCTACACCATGCCTTCACCATTATTGTACAGCTTTTTTGCTTTTGTATACTTTCACACTTTCCTTTTATCTGATAGAATTAATGTAAGTAGAAATTAAACTATAACTATTCTAGGAAACCAAGTCATCTTTTCCTTATTTCTTTCTTCAGGTTAAATCCTACTTCCTCTATTGCTACTACTTGACATGCCAGATCTATAACTCCACTGCAGTGGTTCTCAAGCTTTTTAAGACTCAAGGCACCTCTCCATAACTTTCCTGAAGTTAGCAGCATGCACAGTGGATGCAGGCAGAGAGAGCCTCTCCTTCTCCCCACACAAGGGAGTTATGTCCCTTTCCCTTTGCCTCAGTTCATGAAGTCCAAGGGGTGATCCTCACAGCCCCCCACTCCGGAGGTGCACAGACAGGGATAACATTTACTGTATCCTGCTCACAGTGGTTGGTGATATCAGTTTTCAGCAGCAGCAGCCTCATGTCAGGCCAGGCTACAACAGGGTATCTTCTCCTACAACAGCGACTTCTTGGCGGGGCCCCACAAGGCATCTCCCAGACACGGGGGCTTGGCGGGGCAGTTCCAACTGGTAGCATGCTTAAAAGGATTGCACAGAATCTGAGCCTGCAATGGCAACCCAGTTAAGAAGGACCACAGAGGCTGTAATTTCTTCATTCAAGTAACACCCAATTGGGTGGGGGCACATTTCTCACAAGAGTCCTGATCCTCAAAGGAAACTTACAAAACACTTCTCAGAGATGAGCCTATGAACTCCACTTCATCAACCTCCTGGATACTAAAGATCATGGACTAAATATCGACATTGGATTTATGACACATTATAACCTGCCTGACAGCTGACTTCCCAGGTTTCTCTCCACTATTCATCCCCCTTCTCTCTCTTCCCCCACACCCCGGCAGCCTGTCTCCCACCCATTGACTCCTCAATCTATATTTTCACCGACTGCCCATCTTGTATGCATACCAGCCCAGCCTCTGGCTTCTTTACTTCTCATTCCATCCAGGAAGAGCACACATCAACTGCTGAAACTTCCTTAGCCTGATGAAGGGTTTTTGAACCCAAAAGCTTGCTTAATAATTGTTTTCCAACTATTTAAGTTGGTCTAACAAAAGATATCAGATTCACACAAAGAACCTTGTCTAAAATGTTTTAGGAGATGTAATGCAATATTAACAATGCGATATCTGATGTTTTACAGAAAAAAACAAAAGGACACTGCGAAAGACTGGAAAAACTGAAAAAAGCTGTCATCAGCATTTTCTAAGAAGTAGCAAATTCATCATCATCATCGTCGTCATCATTGAGGGCCATCACGAACAGTGTCATTGGGCCAAAAGCTAATCTACTGGCTTTCTTCTACCCTGGTATAGGAATGGCTGTGTGCCAACCCCACAAGTGTGTTGGTCATGACCCAGGGAGGCTCAGCAGCGTGCACTGCATGTGGAACTGCTGCTTCCCCTTTTTAGAATGACGTCGTTTCCTAGTGTTGCACACTTAATGGAAAAACCCTAGGACATACCAAGGCAGGCGTTGCTCTGCCAGTACCCTGTTTTAACAGAGCTGACCTGAAAATTAAGGTTGAATCACTGTAGGACCTGATGACAGCTTGCAGGAAGTGGTACTGCACTGTTGTAGTTCCACAAATGAAAGTTTCTAGTAAAATTCTGAGTCAGCAAATAAATGTCACATCTCGGCCATCAAATGTTGGAGGTCATTTAGAACAACCACATAAGCATTTTACAGTTGCATAAGCTCCATTGCAATTGATACGAAGACCAAGGCAGGCCCAAATGTCACTGATTCATTATGCATTCACAAAGTACACCTATAGACTGTTCGACACTGCATTCAGGGGAAGGTGCAACACTCACTGCAACTCAGGGCAGAACTTTACGCTCAACTGAGCGTTGGTGTCGGTTTGCCTGTAAGCATCTTGCCTAGGCACGTTTTGGCTCCCTAGCATTTCTGCCTAAGTTATGTAAGATCTGCAGAGGAGTGGGAGTTTATTCAGACATATCCCTCTTCCTATTCTTTCCTTGGCTTCTGTTCCTTTCTAATGACTTGCACCAGGTTACTCCCTATTCAGTACTTAAATACTCCAGATCTTCCTTTGGAGGCATCCAACTGCTTGTTCTCTGGCAACACCTAAGTGGAGACACCTATAAGTATAATTTGAATCTGGCTACATGTGCCACCCCTTACCCCACTAGATTTCAATGTCCTTCTTTTAAGGATTTAGGTACCCTACAAAGAGTTTGAGTATCAGAATCTGGCCCCCAGTAAAAGTGTTTCAATTGTTACTATGTATGAGTATGTTTCTAGCACCTGATACAAAGACTATTTAAAAACCAGTGGAAAAAAAACAGTACCAAACTATAGAGGCATAACTAGTAAGTTTTATGCCCCAAATGAAATGCCCCAGATCCTGGCGGGGGGCGGGGTATTCCCACAGCCAGGGGAGAAGGAAGAAAAGAAAAAGAGGTGGTCAGTCTTACCTGCCTCAAAAGCCACCAGCTTCTGTTACTGTGTCCCTCCACCTAGCTTGCACAACTAGAAAGCAGGGGACTGTTCTTGTCCAGCTCCTACAGCTATGTAGTGTGGGTCTACTCCTACCTGGGGCCTGTGGCTGAGCAGCAATGGCGGCTATATTAGCACACCCTCTAAGTTGGTGTCTAGGGTTGGTTTCCATTCATTCCCCTTAGATATATTGCTGACAAACTATGTAGCAATCATAGCTGCATCTATATATATACAGAAGCCAATTCCATGTCTTTAGCACAATAACTTTTTCATTCTGAAATTTGGCAAACTCTTTGTATTACTGTGAAATTTAGAAAAAACTAGATGGAAGGACATAGCAATGAAGACGCTTGTATTAAGGGCTCACATCTTCATTGGGTTATTTTAGCACAAACCCAGTGGAGCCAGGTAAGATGATTACATATGGCTGAGTGTAAAAATTACTTCAGTTCCACAAAGAAATAACGCTCTTGCTGGAGGCATTGTGCCAAGTTAAGAAGCATTAAGATGGGCATTAGCTTAATATTTTCCACCCTTGCAGTTACTAGTATACTTAGATTTAGGCAGCTAGAGGTCATGGGAGTGAGAGATCATTAGAAAAATACAGTTTGAAGAGAATCTACTGATTAAAGAGGATTACCTTTGATTATTCAACTCTTTTTTCTGAAGATAAAAAGCACTACTGTTGCATCTCTTGAAACAGGCCAGGATTTTTATATTGTCCCTTTAATTAGTTCCAATCCAAGACCCAATAAAGAAACAGCTAGGTGAATGGATTATACAGTCTCTAACTGCAATAAAACCACATGATCAATCCATGTTAACTTATCATAGAAATCAGTTGTTACCCAAGCGAAAAGCAGGAACAGGTAAGGTAAAAAAACTTTAGGAAATATTCCAGTGTTGCTCAATTTTTCTGCTTTGTTTACAAGCAGTAGGCCATAAACTGCTATTACTGTGGTTAAGAATAGATTGATAGAAGTTAGGGGCTGGAAGTTACCTCACAAGATCATCAGGTCCAGCCCAACTGCCCTAAGGCAGGAAAGACTGCTGAGGTCAGCTGACCCCAGAGAGGTGTGTGTCCAGTCATCTTTTGAAGATCTCCAGGGAAGGTGACTATACCACCTCCAGGAGGAGTCTGTTCCATACTCTGGACATATGAACTGTAAAGAAGTTTTTCCTTATATCTAAACTGAAGCGATCTTCTATCAGTTTATGACCATTATTCCTAGTTTTCCCTGGGGTGCCCTGGTGAACAGATGTTCTCCTAGCCCCTGATGTTCACCCCTTATATATTTAAAGACTGTCACCAAGTCCCCCCTGAGTGTCCTCTTATTCAAGCTGAACAGTCCCATGTCCTTCAGTCTCATATGGTCTGTTCTTTCATTCATGTGGCCCTCTTTTGGACTCTTTCCAGCTTCTATACATCTCTCTTGAAGTGTGGCATCCAGAACTGGATGCAGTACTCCAGCTGTGGCCTCACCAATGCTGAGTAGAGCTGGAGGATGACATCCTTAGTCTTACTTGTGATGCATCAGTTGATGCATGCCAGACTGTTATCCACTTTGGTGGCTATGGCATTGCCTTGGTGGCTCATGTTCATTTTGTAGTTGATCATGACCCCTAGGTCTCTTTCAGTTGTGGTTCTGGCTAGCGTAGCATCACTGACTGAGCCTGTAAGTATTTTATGGATTATTTCTCGCCAGATGGAGCATTTTACATTTCTCAGTGTTAAACATCATCAGGTTTACATCTGCCCACCATGAACAACACGTGCCTCCTGAGGTTGGGGGAACACAGAAACCACCCGCAGGCAGTGTCGGCAGTGGGGGCATGGCAGTGGTGAGCGGGGACCTCCCACAGGTGGCTGTGGTGACGTCGACGGTGAGGGTGGGGGGTGGAGAACAGAGGGTGATGAGCAGACGCCACCCGCAGCCACCAGTGACCACATCAGCAGCAAAGGGGTGGGCAGGGACCACCTGCAGAAGCCGGTGGCAGCTTTGGCCTGTCCAGGTCAGCCTGTATCCTCATCCTGTCTTTCAGTATGACCACATTCCCACATGGTTTCATCCAAAAACTTTGCCAGTACACTTTCCACACCCATATCCAAATCATTGATGAAAATGTTGAAAAGCATGGGTCCAAATACTGAGTCATGAGGGACACCACTGGTCACCTTTCACCATGTCAACTCAGTTCCAGCTATTAACACTCTCTGGGTCTGACCTTGGAGCCAGTCTCCCAGCCACTGGACCATGAAGTTGTTGAGGCCATAATTTCTCAATTTAACCATGAGGACATTGTGGGAGACCAGGTCAAAGTCCCTTTTAAAATCCAAGTACATAACATCAAACTCATCTCCCTTTTCCAGGTGGCGAGTTACCTGATCATAGAAGGAGATGAAATTGGTCAAGTATGACCTGCCCACAACAAAGCCATGTTGGCTGTCTTTTAGAATATTGCCTTCTTTAGGCTATCACTCATGGATTCTTTGATAAATTTTTCCAGGATTTTTCCAGGGATTGAGGTCAGACTAATTGGCCTATAATTCCCTGGCCCCTCCTTCCTTTCCTTCTTGAAGATAGGCACCACATTGGCCCTCTTCCAGTTTTCTGGGATCTCACCCAAGTGCCATGAGTTCTTGAATAGTTTTTCCATCGGTCATGTGATGACGTCAGCCAGTTCTTTCAGCAATCTTGGGTGTAGTTCATCCGGTCCTGCTGACTGTAGATATCCAACCTCTCTAGGTATTCCCTCACAAGATGTTTGGTGAATAAAGGTGGGCGATCTCCCTTACCTTGTCCATCCTGCTTCCTGCCAGGCCAGCTAATATCCTTGGTCTGGTGGAATACCAACACGAAGTATTGGTTTAGGAGTTTGGTTTTCTCCTGAGTGTAGGATATGAGCTGTCCAATTGCGTTCAACAGGGTCCTACATTTCCCTTTTCTTTTCCTGCTTTCTACATATCTAAAGAAGGACTTTTAATTGACTTTGATTTCCATGGCCAGTTTGTATTCAGTTTCTGCCTTTGCTTTTCTAATCTGCTCCCTACAAGTGCAGGTCATTCCTATGTACTCCTCCCTGCAGGTAACTCCCAGCTTCCACCTCTTCTGTTCCCTTTTTGTTTTCAGGAGGTCTGTGACTTCCCTATTGAGGTAGGAGGGCCTCCCAGCCCTTTTGCCACCTTTCTTACAAACAGGAATAGACTTCCTTTGTGCTCCAAGAATTGCATCCTTGAGAAAGAACCACTCTTCTTGGACTCCCTTCCCCATCGGACCATAGCCCAGCAGGGCCTTATCCACCAATCTCCTAACCTTTGTAGAAGTCAGCTTTCCTAAAATCAAGGATCTCTGCCCTACTAACTGATTTTCCCTGCCTTACAATAGATGGTAAAAGTGACTCATGGTCACTGTCTCCTAGATTACCCTCAACCCTCAGGTTACTCACTAGATTGTCCCCTTTGGCCAAAACCAAATCCAGGAATGCCTTTCCCTTGGTCAGCCCATACACTTTTTGAGTCAAATAGAGTTCCTTGATGCAAGTAAGGAAGCTATGTGACCGCTCAGATTTAGCTGAGTGCTCTTCCCATGAGATGTTTGGGTAATTGAAATCACCCATGATGACCATGTTCCATGAGCATGCAGCCTTTGCCAGATCTCTGGAGAATTCCAAATCAAGCTCCTCCACTTGGTTCAGATGTCTGTAATACACTCCTACCATCAAGTCCCCTGTATCTAAACCCAGAGGGTCTCAAGTCACCCTTCCTTTATGCCTATCTCAGCTTCCAGGGATGCGTACTACTCCTTCACATAGACAGCACCACCTCCACCCTTCTACCCTTTGCAAACTCTCCTATGTAAGATGTAGCCCTCTATACCTGTGGTCCAATCATGGATGCATTCTCCATTATCCCAATAAGATTGTATTCCTTTCTGGTTAGCAGCAGGGCCAGTTCTTCCTACTTGTTCCCCATGCTCCTGGCATTTGTGTACTGGCATGCAAGTCTACCATTGGAGGCCTTCAATGTCCTGTTTTGCTGAAGACAGTCCAGTCCTTTGGCCTGCACTGGAGTGTTCTTCCTATTATTTTTCATCTTACTGGTTTCCTGCTTGCCAGTTCCTGGGACAGCATTAATGGTTTTCTGCCCATCCCCCAGCAATCTCAGTTTAAAGTCCTATCCAGGAGGTCCACCAGTCTAGCCAAAAAAGTGCCTTCCCCTTTGGCATGAGGTGGATGCCATCCCTTTGCAACAAGTCACTGTCTCTAAGGTGTGTGCTGTGATCAAAGAAGTTGAAGTCCTCACAGTAGCAACAACACCAGAGTCTTCTGTTCACTTCTTCGATGCATCCTTCCTTTGCTCATAGCCCATAACCAGGAGGACCGAAGAGAAAACTACCTGTATCCTCAAACCCTTGAGCCCAGCCCCCAGAGCCCTGTAGAATGTTTGAGTATTCTTCAGAGACATCTACCCTTTCTTATGGAGAGGCTCATTTAAGGACTTGGATGGGAAATTCCTCTGCCAGATTTGATCTGTAATGCTGATAGTTCAGGGGTGGGCAAAATACAGCCTGGAGGCCAGATTTGGCCTGCCAACTGATTGGTCCTGGTCCTTAGCTGCCCCCACAGTGTTCCAATTGAGACAGGCCCTGCCTGCTCCCAACAGGAGCTACTTGCTACTATGCTTATTTTAGTTTCAGCCAATGGCTCCCTATTATAAAAGGCATAATTCAAGGATTTGTAAGTAAAAACATGCCTAAAAAGAAACACAAATGAAATGTCATGAATTAGGTACTACATTAACCATTAGACTGACAAAATAAAAGGCTACAAAGCAATATACTAGAAAAAATAATTGAAGAGGAAAAAAATGGTAGACATCCACAAATTACCCTGAACTGACTATGCAGTAATTGTTTATTGTTTATGTTTCATCTATTACTTTGTCAGTAAGTGTTGATGTGATGTTGCCATGGTGGTCCAGGGAATATGCTGGAGGCCAGAATTCTTGTGGGTGACATCTTTAATTGGTTGAACTCTACAGTTGGGACAGACATACAATTTTGGCACAGGTTATCTTAAAAACATCATAAAGGCATTTAAAACAAATCAGGCATTAGTTAAAGAGTGTTAAACTGCCATAAGTACCCTCTAAATGTTTCAAAGATATACCACTATAGGTGAGGTTTATCTTTGATTTGTTTTGTCCAGTTCATTCCACGATATTGTATGGATGTTCTGGGGAAATAAAACACCTTACGTGCATTCCTGCAGCATCACAGGTCCAAACCACTCTAACCTTTCTCCCACACCAAATCTCAAGTGATCTTGCCATCTTCCTCCCTCCCCCTGCCCACCTCCATCCTGAGAATGACAGCAGCAATGATCCCTTATGGACAAAGATGATCACTCCCACAGGTTACGTAAAGGGCTGTAAATGAGTCCGTTGATGTCTAAAAAGGCTGATCCTAGAGCTGCAGACTCTGGCAAATGCCACAGGTGATGGTTAAAGGGAGGATCAGACCATGGATTTCTCAGTTTTGTTTCCTTTCCTTCTGTTTCTGTCATTTTTCTGCCTTCAGGGCAAGATGGTTTTCCTCAAAATAAGATGTGCTTTCTCTCACAAGGCATTGCCATGCATCCCTGTCCCAAGCTAGTTTTTCCCAACTTGTGGTGTCAATGCCACACTTAATGCTTGTTTTGAGGGTATCCTTGAAGCATTTCTTTTGGCCCCTATGTGTCCTTTGCCCTTGGTTGAGTTGGGAGTACAGCAGTTGTTTTGATAGACAGATAGCAGACATACACGCACAATGCCCTGTCCGCTCCAGGTAATATTGAATAATCAAGACTTCCATACTGGTAGTGTTGGCATCAGTGAGGACACTGGCATTTGTATGATGATCCTCCCACTTTATGTCAAGGATTTTCCAGAGGTAGCTCTGGTAATGGTTTTCCAGGCTTTTCAGGTGATCCCAGTAGGCCACCCAAGCCATAGAGAAGTGTTGGGACTACCACCACCTTGTATAGTAGGAGTTTTGTTTGAGTCCTGATGTAAAGATCCTTGAATACACAATGAATACACAATGAATACACAATGATTCAGTCTTCTGAAGGCAGAGCTGGCACATTGGAGCCTATACCAGATCTCCTCATTGACAGATGGCTACCAAGGTATTGATTTTGTTTTTCTCACCATGAAAAATCAGAGCTCTCCCTTGTCCCCTTTGCTCACCAGGACACAGATCCAGGTGCAGCTGTCCTTCCTGCACTGCTTTATGGCACTGAAAAGCCCTGATATGCTGGTGCTCATCACTCCCAATCCATAGACCACCCCCAGCCCTTCCAACATGATCCACAACCCCTGTCCTGCTACTGCCATCCCTGCCAGTATGGCCTGCAGACAGAGCTGGCCTTAGGGGTGAGCAAGGGCAATCGCCCAGGGCACTGAGGTACGGGGGGTGGCACATCACAGCATCTCAGGGCAGGGCCCCACCTCAGCTCAGGTTAAGGGCAGAGGAGGAGGCAGTGAGCTGGAAGTGCCACTCATGCCTGCCCAGCAGCAGTGAGGGGCACAACTCCATGCCACTGCTGCTGCTGCTGCTGCTGCTGCTGCTGCTGCTGCTGCTGCTGCTGCTGCTGCTGCTGCTGCCAGGTGGGCAGGGGGCACCTCTCCATGGCAATACAGTGGGCATAGGGCTCCCAGGGGCAAGACAGCAGGGTGGGGAGCCCTGAGCCTGCATCCTCCCCCACCCCATGAACAAATCTGGGGGGCATATGCCCCCTCATGCCACCCTTCCCAGGACTACATGGAGTAGTGGGGAGCTGCCCTCTCCCCCCAGACAAGCCACCTGTGGCTCTCTCCACTCTGCAGCTGAGCCCTGCAGCCACACATTCCTGCCCTGGGACCCATGTACCACTCCAGCCTGGGCAGCACCCCCAGTCCCAGCCCCAGCTGCCAGCCCTGCCCCACTCCCTCTCTCACCATGGGGGTCTCCCCCCACCAGTAGTCTTACCTGCAGACAGCACTTGGGGAGGAAGAACCAGCAGCATACCTACAGGCTGGGGAACTCCCTTCTTCTCAGCACAGAGGCAGAAAAGGATCTTGGAGTCACTACTGATTCCAAGATGAACATGGGCTGCCAATGTGGGGATGTGGTCAGGAAAGCTAACCACACCTTGTCATGCATCCATAAATGCATCACGAGCAGGTCCAAGGAGGTGATCCTCCCCCTCTATGTGACACTGGTCAGGCCGCAGCTGGAGTACTGCGTCCAGTTCTGGGTGCCGCACTTCAAGAGGGATGTGGACAACATTGAGAGGGTCCAGAGGAGGGCCACTTGCATGATCGGGGACAGCAGGGCAGGCCCTACAAGGAGAGGCTACAGGACCTGAACCTGTTCAGCCTCCACAAGAGAAGGCTGAGTTGGGATCTGGTGGCCACCTATAAAATTGCCAAGGGAGACCAGCAGGCAATGGGAGAGTCCCTGTTCCCCCAGGCACTACTGGGGTAACAAGGAACAATGGCCATAAGTTGACTAAGAGTAGATTCAGGCCAGATATCAGGAAGCACTACTTCACACGCGGCTAGGAGCTGGAACCAACTTCCAAGGGAAGTGATGCTCGCCCCTTCCCTGGGGGTCTTCAAAAGAAGGCTAGACAGCCACCTAGCTGGGGTCATTTGATCCCAGCGTCCTTTCTTGCCATGGCAGGGTGTCAGACTTGATGATCTGCTTAGGTCCCTTCCAACCCTGCCAACTATGAAACTATGGGGGAGTAGCTCTCCACCACTGCCTGGGGCTGCAAGCACACATGCACATGGTGCCATCTGTGTCCTGCTCCCTGTAGCCCCTTCAAAGCTGGCACTCAGCGCCTGCAAATGGAAACCCACCATTTCCTGAGTTTTTCTATGGTGAATGGAAAACTGAGATCCCTGCATGATACTTCAAATCCAGGACAAATGCTGTCCCTGAGTCATGCAGCCCAGGACTGGGACTTCATGTTCCCATTTTGGGACTGTCCTATACAATTTGGGATAGATTATTACTCTACACGGTGGCCTGAGAGCACCCATGAACCCCTCCCTGCTCCTCCAGCCCCCACACACACATGCTATGGAGCATTTGACCCCCAACAGCTAATCACCTTGCCTGCTGCTTTTAGCGTTAAGCAGCCTGGGAGAGCAGAAAACCCAGACATTTGATCTTATTTTAAAAGCCTACCCAGATGCAGCACAGGGGTCCAAAAAGAAGGACATGCCCGGGGAAACCCAGATGTACGGTAACCCTACATACATACCTGCCCTGCCCCCCTCCACCCCTGCTGGCATTCCCTGCAGGTCCCCCACCCCAGCCCTAGCAGTGTCACCTGCACCATAGCCACAGGGCACCCCCAGCATCACACAGCCCTGCCAGTGCCCCTCATTCCAGACTCACAGCCTCCTGACCCCCCAACCCTGCCAAAGGAGACCCCTCACTGCCCTCCACTCCCAGCCTCCCAAACCCATACTTAGCCCAAAAACTGCAAGAGGAAAAGTAAGTTTGAGCCATCCCTGACTGGCTTAGATTCTTAGGCCCCAGCCCCACCCAAGCCCCATCATCCTGCAGACAGGGCTTAGGGTTTCCCATCCTTTTGCAAGAAAATCTTGCAGGCTGGAACTCTTCCAGCCCACCAAGAGCTGTTCGCAAAAGGGGAAACTTGTGGTTCCCTGCTTCAAAATGGAAAATCTGTGTTTTTCTCCTTTTAAAAGGGAAAATACACATTTTTTCATGTTTTTCCATAGGAAATGGAAAATTCAGATCCCTGGACATCATCCTTAACCTAAGCTTTCCCAGAGTAAGAGTGGAGAGGAAAGGGAAACAGAGGGATGGACCATGAATCTAAAAACCCCACAAATAAACCCATAGCTGTTATAAATGTACCCTTTTCAGTCACAGTGCAGGGCTCCAGGGGCTTTCCTGCCTTTTCATGACATAGGGGGTTCTTCCAGGATAGACTCTTTCACCTAGAGATTGCAGCCAGGGAGCATAATACAAATGACAACTTTTATGATGATGTTCAACAGGGTGATACCGCCATGGCTGTCACAATCACTTCTATTCCATTTGTTTTTGTATAATTGTACAAACCAAATATCTTTCAAATCCTGTGGTATAATGTCTTCTTTCCAACAGAGCAGTATAACTTCATGGAGTTTCTGAAGTAATTTGTTGTTGGCATATTTGTAGATTTTAGCAGGCCAGAAGTCGTTGCTGGATCCCTTGTTCCCAAGAATCGATTTAATGGCATTTTTGCAAAACTTCTAATGTAAGCTCATTGTCCAAATCCATCATAACTTCAAACAGTGGTAATCCTTCAAGCTCTTTATGTTTGATTTCAGTCTCAATGGAGTATAGAATTCCATAGTGTTCAATCCGATGCTCAAGTTGTTTTTGTTTGTCAGTGATGACATTTCCAACTAAGACTTTCAGCAGAGCTGTTTTCTTCTTGACTGGCTAATTGTTCATTTGATGCCTTCGTACATTCTCTGGCTATCACCTGCATCAGCTGCTTTCTGAATATCATCACAGAGTTTCAGCCAAAAATCTTGGGGATATCTTTTAGCCTCTTTTTGCAATTCTCTTTAAGCTTCTCTCAAATTTTCCAAGGTTGTGGTGTTGGGAGATTTCTTGTAGATAGTTAGTGCTGTCCTTTTGTTTTCAACCAGTAGTAGAAGGGTTTCAGAGTGCTCTTCAAAGCAGTCTTTATTTTTCTTGGATTTTTTTTAATCTATTACAGCACCATTTTATGTGTTAGTTTTTAAGCTTTTTCAAACCTTGGTGGCTGAATTGATAGATAAGCTTACTTTTACAACTTTTTCATTGAACAATCTGCATCTTTCTGCACTTTAGTTTGGCTGATATCAATCTGAGAACAACTGGTAGCTTTGTTACACTGGATCTTTTTGGCATTGATTCTGACTTTGCAGCAGACTAAGGCATGGTCAATGTCACAGTCTACACTATGATAAGACCTCATATGCAAGATTTCTTTCAGATGGTTGCACCTGAACAGTACTAGATTTAATTGGTGCCAGAGCCCTGATCTTGGATGTTTCCACAATGTCTTCCCTGTGATTTTTCCCAGTGAAGTAAGTGTTAGTAATACAGAGATTTGGACTTGCACATGTATCAAAACCCCCAGTTTTTCTCTTTTAAAAAAAAATGCATTCCATCCCCTTCCCCAACCATTTCTGACTTTGTCTCTCCCTCTCTATTCCCTATAAATAAGTACAAGTGAGCTAAGACATAGGATAAGCTTCAGCATTTTATTTTGGTAGCAAGTTGTATTTGTTTTGCTTTTTTCTCCTTTATATTGTATAATTATTATGTTTATATTGGTTTTTACTGTTCTATATTACTGCTTTACTGGTGCTATATGATTTAGGCCTACATATGTGAGTTAGCATAAGTTGTCAAGTTCCCATTTTGTTTAAGTCTCTGTCCTGTCCCCAGGCCCCATTGTGTAACCTATGACTCACATCTACCCCTCCTATGTAACTTGGTTCCTGAATGAATGGGGATGAAAGAAGGTGCTTGAGAGACAATGGCAGTAGGTCTAAAAATTGCTCCCTCTGAATAACCAAACCATCATCATCAATACCGGGACCAAGGACAAAGGATGAGAAGATCATCAAGGAGCACATCTGTGATGTGCGGGCTTCAGGGATGATGCTCAAGGGCAACCAGCATGGTTTCATTAGGGGCAGGTCATGTCAGACCAACCTGATTGCCTTGTATGATCAGGTCACAAAAGCATTGGATGGACGTAGTCTTTCTGGACTTCAGCAAGGCCTTTGACACCATCTCCCACTCCATCCTCATTAAAAAACTAGGCGACTGTAGCACTGATGCCTACATAGTCAGATGGATTGGAGATTGGCTGAAGGTTCGTACTCAGAGGGTGGTGGTGGATGGGTCATATTCGACCTGGGGGGAAGTGGTCCTTGGGCCTGCGCTGTTCAATTTCTTTATCAGTGATTTGGACGACAGGGTGAAAAGCAACCTGTTTAAATTCGCTGATGATACCAAAATTTGGGGTGAGGTGAGCACCCTAGTAGGGAGGGAAAGACTGCAGCAAGACCTGGATAGGTTACAGGGGTGGGCTAACAAAAACAGGATGAGTTTCATTACTGACAAGTGCAGGGTGCTGCACTTGGGCAGTAGTAACCAGCAGCACACTTATAAGATGGGAGACTTCCTTCTTGAGAGCACAAAGGCAGAAAGGGATCTTGGAGTAATTATTGACTCTAAGATGAACATGGGCCAACAATGTGAGGTCACAGTTGGCAGGGCTAACTAGACCTTGTCGTGCATCCACAGGTGCATCTCAAGTAGGGCCAAGGAGGTGATTCTCCCCCTCTATGCAACACTGATCAGGCCACAGCTGGAGTACTGTGTCCAGTTCTGTGCACCCCACTTCAGGAGGGATGTGGACAACATTGACAGGGTCCAGAGGAAGGCCACCCACATGAACTGGGGACAACAGGGCAGACCCTACAATGAGAGACTGCGGGACCTGAACCTGTTCATCCTTCACAAGAGGAGGCTGAGAGGGGACCTGGTGACCATCCAGAAACTCACTAAGGGGGACCAGAAGGGTTTGGGAGAGACCTTGTTCCCCCTAGCGCCCCCTGGCATAACAAGGAATAATGGCCACAAGTTGTTGGAGAGTAGGTTTAGATTAGACATCCGTAAGAACTACTTCACAGTCAAGGTGGCTAGGATCTGGAACCAACTTCCAAGGGAAGTGGTGCTGGCTCTTACCCTGGGGGTCTTTAAGAGGAGGCTTGATGCCTACCTGGCTGGAATCATTTGAGCCCAGTTTTTTCTCCTGCCCAGGCAGGGGGTCAGACTTGAAGATCTACAAGGTCCCTTCCGACCCGACTTCTACATAAGGGGAGTACATCAAGGGCATGTCTGGATGGCTCCTGTGCCATTGTGGGGGAGGCAGAGCTGGGATGGCATGGGGACAGTCTGGGCCATAAGGGGCCAAGCTCTGGAGAGCCCAAACTGGCTGTGCACCATTGCCCCCCGCCCCCTACCTGATGGCACAGGGGTGGTACAGGTGCACCCACTGGTAATGAATTGGGGTGGGGAAGAATGGGGGAGGCACATGTACCCCCAGATTTCTGTGGGGCATGGAGCACAAGGCTGTATCCTGGCCAGATTGGCAGACTTGGTGCTTCTGCTGCTGCCAGGAGCTGCTGCCACCACCACCCGACCTGGGCAGTGCTCCCAGCCCCAACCTTCAGCCCTGCCCTGAGGGCTCCCACCCCATTGGGAAGGGGTGCCATGCATGTTCCCTCCCTCCTGCACTGAGCCACCACTGCTTCCAGAAGCGACTGCTGGTGCCACCGCTGACCCAGCTGAGCAGTGCCCCCAGCCCCAGACAAGACAGAATGAGCCATGGTGGGATGAGGCAGCATGTCCAGGAATGAAACAGCCTGCATCTGCCCCTGCCCCAGCCCCCAGCATGGGACAGGGTGATCACCAGGCACTACAGCAGCAGCACCCTGCATGGCTTGGTTTCCCTGGAGCTGCAGCGCTGCAGCCACCACTACTGCCTCCTCTTCCATGCAGCTCTATCTGATGCCTGTTCAAATGATACAGGACTCTGTAGCAGAGCCACTGTATAGGGTAGAGGCAGTCATCTGGTCATGAAGGAGTCTCAGGATGGTGATAAATTTCTCTGGGCAGCCAAATTTTGCTAAGATCTTTCATAGGGCCTCATGGCTAACAGAATTGAAGATTTTGCTCAAATCAATAAATGCTGGTGTTTTTCTCAGCATTTTTTCTGCACCTTCCAGGCTGCAAAAATCATGTCCATGGTGCCTCTCAATGGTCTGAAGCCACATTGAGACTTGGGAAGTATTTCCTTGGCAGAAGGAAGCAGTTTAGCAGAATTAGAGTGAAGATCTTCCCAGTGATATGGAAGAGAGTGATACTCTGATAGTTTCTACAGGCAGTGTTATCTCCCATTTTAAAAAATAGTGACAATATTGGTATTCTTTATATCAGTGGGAATTTCCTCAGTGTTTTGGATTTTAAGAAACTGTGTAGAGCTTTTTGGTCATAGTTTCCTCACCAACTTTGAGGACCTCAGGTGGTATGCCATCAGGGCCAGATGCTTTGTTTTTCTTCATCTGTCTTATCACCTGGTGGACTTCTTCAGAGGTTGATGGACTGGCAAGTGTTTCACTTACTAGATGCTGCAGAATGGATTCAATGGTTTCATCAGTCACCATTCATTCTCAGTTCAGGAGCTTTTTGGTAGTGCTCCTTCCAGTGGTTTTTGATGGACTCATCTTTGAGGAATACACTGACTTCTTCTGATCTAAGTTGGGTGAATCCACAAGAAGCTGATCTGTACATAGCCTTAATTGCATTGAAGATGCTCTGCATGTCATGATTGTCAACAAATTGTTGGATTTCTTTAGCTGTCTCTTCATACCCTTTTTTTTAAATTCTCAATCTTCCTCTGATGAAAAGAGTTCTCTCCTTCTGACTGGATGTAGGATTGTTTTGTTAGTCACAAAAAGCTTCCCTCTTCTGATCAAGAAGGGGTTTGATCTCAATGTTGTTTTTGTCAAACTAGTCCTGACAGTGTTGGGTGATAAAGTCAATTGATTCTGTGCATGCCTCATGAATGGTCTCTTCTAGAGATTGCCAATTGTCCTCAACACAAGTATTATTATTTTCAGTACTAAGATGTCTGGAGGGCTTTGCCATGTCTAGGGGTCTAAAGGCATTTGATGTTTTACTGTCTTCAGACTGATTTAGGCTACTTTCAGTGATTGATATCACTAAAGGATGATCCATCCAAGCAGTCATTGATTCATAGATTGTAAAGCTGGAAGGGACCTCAAAGATTATCGGGTCCAGCCCAGGCAGCAAAGACAAGTGGGGTCAGATGACCTCAGCAAGATGCCTATCCAGCCTGTTCTTGAGGATTTCCAGGGTGGGCAATTGCACCACCTCTGGAGGGAGTTTATTCCACAGTTTGGACAACCTGACTGTGAAAAAGTTTTTCCTAATGTTGAGCCTGAAATGGTCTTCCAGGAGTTTGTGGCCATTACTCCTGGTTCTCCCCAAGGCTGCCCTGGTGAACAGTTGTACACCGAGCCCTTGATGTACTCCCCTTATGTAGCAGTAAACAGCTACCAAGTCCCATCTCAGCCTTTTCTTTTTCAGGCTGAAGAGTCCCAGGTCCCTCAGCCTTTTCTCATATGGTTTGCTGTGCAAGCCTCTAATCATACAGGTGGCTCTTCTCTGGACTCTCAAGTTGTACCACATCCTTGTTAAAGTGTGGTGCCCAGAACTGGACACAGTACTCCAGTTGAGGTCTCAGCAGTTCTGAGTAGAACAGAAGAATCACCACCTTGGTCTTGCTGGAGATGCATTGATTGATGCATGCTAAAGTATTATTTGCCCTGCTGGCAACAGAGCCACTATGCTGGCTCATATTCATGCTGTGGTCTATTATTCCCCCCAGGTCTCTTTCATTCATAGTGCTGGTTAGGTTGGCATTGCCAAGCCTGTAGGTGTGCAGGGGATTGCTTGTCCCCAACTGGAGCACTTTGCATTTCTTGATGCTGAACTTCATCTGGTTCTGGCTCGCCCAACTTGCTAGCCTGTCTAGATCTGCCTGTATCTGTAACCTATCTTCAAGCGTGACCATGCTTCCCCATACCTTGGTGTCATCTGAGAACATGGCCATTGAGCTCTTCACCTCCTCATCCAAATCATTAATGAAGATGTTGAAAAGTACAGGACCAAGTACCAACCCCTGTGGGACACCGCTGCCCACTTCTCACCGAGACAACAGATCCATTCATTAGGACTCTCTGGGTCCTACCCAGCAGCCAGCTTCATACCCACCTGTCTCACATTTAAGCCCACTGTCTTCCAATTTGCTCATGAGAACATCATGAGATACCAGATCAAAGGCTTTTTGGAAGTGTACAAGCACCTGAGTCCTCCTGTTGTGACCCTCAGCTTCCTGTCATGTTGAAGGAGGGTTATTCCCCCCGCTCTCTCAGGAGTGGCTCTCCTAGTGTCCCTATCTATGGATCTTTCTTGTATGTTGTTCCCCTGGTAAGCTCTAGTCAGTGTTTCCCCATCTCCCAGCAAACTTAGTTTAAACCCTATCTAGAAGATTGGCCATCCTAGCCAAGCACAGTAAGGTGGATGCTATCCCTTCCCAGAAGTCCTCTGTCCCTAAAGTGTGCACTGTGGTCAAGGAAGCCAAAACCCTTTTGGTGACACCACCATTGGAGTTGTTGGTTGACTTTCTTGATGCAGCCTCCCCTTCTCAGACCATGGCCTGCAACTAGGACCACAGAAGAAATGACTACTGGGCCCCCAATCCCTTGAGCCCAGCCCCCTGAGCCCTGTAGTCACTCATGATCTGGTCTGGATTTCTCCTGGCCATGTCATTCATTCCCACATGGATGAGGAGCATGGAGTAGCAATTGAAAGGCTGGATTAGCTTGGGGATCCTTGCCACAACGTCTCTGATGCGGGCCCCAGGTAGGCAGCAGACCCCCTGGGCTAGGTGTGGAAGAAATCAAACTTCGCGTTGTGGTTGAATCAGAACTGACAGAGCCAGCTTTTCTTTATTTAAGGCTATACTGTGATCACAGGGAGAATTCCATACAGCAAGGGGAATCACCCACTTGTCTGTTTCAAAGGATTTCTCAGACTCTCTAAGGTTACAAGCGTATTTATACTAAAGACAGAGAAAGAGATAAAAAATACACCTTGGAGAAACAAAACAATAGTAAATTACACAGAAACTTAGGTCGTTTACTTAAACAACTATCTATGCATAGGGCTATCACAAGGCATACAGGAATACTCAGGGCAAGATATCAAGATAACCCAAGGAATGCAGGAATGCGGATTCCTTATCTCAGAACATTTGAATTAAGCAGTATCAGTACTTCTGGTCTTTGTCTGTTTTTCTAGTCAAGTAAGCCAATTACTTCTACATAGGGATCCAGACAGAAGAGGGGCCTTGGTGCCCCGCAGGAGGGAGTCCCCCACCACTACTACCTTGCACCTCCTGTTGGGGGTGGCAGCATGCTGGTTACCTTCCTCCTCCCCTGGTGTCACCATTGGAACCTTCTCCTGCATGGGGAGGGGAGTATACCAGTTGTGGAGAGCCAGGGGCAGAGTAACCCTGGTCCTCCATTTCTTGGAGTATGAAGTGACCATCATCCAAGTAGCTCTGGGCGGGTCTTGGTTGGCCTTCTCATTGGCCACCATCTACTTCTCCTTCTCTTCCTTCTCTTCCTCCTTCTTCTGGATAAGGGCCTGGCAGTAGCCATTGATGAAGTCTTTGTGGGTCCTGATGGTGTGTAGCTGGCATATCTCCTCCTCAAGCTCCTGCACCCAGCCCTCCACAAGTGGGGGTGCCCCCATGCCCAGCTGCAAGCAGCCATGCCAGGCAGCCCCCATAGTCCAGGGCCAGGGGCTCCATCTGGGTGGGGTCCAGAGGCATGGGCTCTGTTTAGGTGGAGATCTCAGTGGTGCCAAGATGCCTGCAGCCATGATGAATCACTTCCATGGCTGAGAGTGAGTCCATGCCCCTACCTGGACTCAGCAGCTTCTCTTTGGGCCTCTTCTGCATGCCCTCCACACAGACTCCTGCACAAAATCCCTAGTAGAGCCCTGCCTGTTTGCATACTCTGTTCGCAGGGCTCCTTGTGGGGCTCAACTAAGTAGGGACCCAGGTGGGGCATTCCCTTCCTGTGTTCTGCTCAGCAGGTGCATCCTGCCTGGTGTGGCGCAGCCCAGCATGCACACACACACTCATGCACACACACACTTTCACACTCCCCCACAGCACCCTCCAAGCACCCCTGCACTTGCTCACCCTCTCCTTGCCCTGGTGCACTTACCTCCTGGCTCTACACTGTGGGGATTTGTGGAGTCCAGGTCTGAGTCTTTGGCTTCCAGGGGCAGTCATTGGCTCCTCTCATGACACGCATGATGTGGATGTCTTTTAGATCATACTCTTATAACATAGTTAAGGATGTGCAATTGCTTTGAGTGGCAGGGGTGCCATGTTGTTTTGTATCTGTCATGTTGTCTGAAGGTAGCGTTAAGTAATGACAAGGTCATGCTCTGCAGTTTTACTGAGTAAAACAATGGCATCAGAATTGGCTTTGCTCACTCCTTCCTTCCCAATAGTTCCCCTCTACTGGTTAAAGTCCCAGCAAATTCTTGCACTAAAGTCTCCAAGGAGGACAAATTTATCCTCTTTCAGGATGGCAGTCAGGTTTTTATTAAGGTCAGCATAAAGCTGTTCTTTCTGTTCTTCCTTGGCATCAAGTGTTGGGGTGTATGCACTGATGATGGCAGCAAATATGCTGTTGGTCAGCTGAAGGCAGTCATGAGGCACTCATTAATGCCAATAGGGAATTCAGTCATTCGGCTGACAATCTGGTTCTTAATGGCAAAATCAATCTCATGTATTCACTTCTCATTGGTAGGTTTTCCTTTCCAGAGGAATGTATAGCCACCCCCTCTTCCCTGAGTTGGCTTTCATCTGCACATCTGGTCTTGTTGAGAACAGTGATATCCATGTTATATTGTGAGAGTGCTCCGGAGACAATGGCTGTTCTGCATTCAGAGCTATCACTGTTTGGGTGACAGCAACAGCCTTTCACATCCTGGAATGTATGGTTAGTACATTCCAGGATGCAAAGGACATTTTTGTGTTTTCCCACAGTTAGAGTGATCCCCCTGGAAGCGGCTATCCAGCCAGGTAAAGTAAAGTGGGACAGCTTATGTTTGGGGCACCTTTTCTAGTCCCCTCCCCATGTGGGGTGAGTAGAGGGGATCCTAAAAAGGACTGCTGAATTGCAATCACAGCTGTTGAATCATGTTCTTGTCCCATATCAAGAGTGAAGTTACTATCATATGACTACCGCCTGTGTGCAGATCTGTGACTGGGGACTCCCAGCGATCATTTTAGTCAGTCCCCATTGCCACTCATCCATTGCTGCAGGACGTTGTAAAAGTTCTGGGTGTTGACACTGGTTATTATAGTAAATGTTGCACCAGTAGGAGAAGCTTGTGCATGACTTGTTTTACCTAAGGAGGCCATTGTGCATCAACAACCGCATGGATCTTGGCCAAGGAGAAACACTTGTGCAGTGGCAAGGGGATCCAAGACAACTGGAGTTACTCCTCCTATACAGCCTTCATCCACCTTCAGAGCTGTTGAGAAGTATGCCTTCTGCATCCATCTGCTCAATCTTCGAGGCCTTTGTGTTGTGTTAGATTACTCTTCATCTCATACCTCACCTTTGAAGTTACCACCATGGGTGACCCTACCAGGAGTACAAGACTCCTGACGGCATTGCCCTTAGGGTCATCAGCTTGTGCAAGCCTTTCTACCGCAAACTGTCAGTCCACGGAGAAGATACTAAGAACAACTTTTCAGAGTTTAATTGCAGTGAGACCATGTAGCCCAGTAGCACGGTCTCACTGTCTGGGGTCTCCATGCTGAACATGGAGCCACTGGGGCTCTACTCAACAGGACAGTGTATCAGGGGAAAGTTTGCTTGTTCCAGATATATAGCCTCCCTACCTGACGGCTCTGTGCTCAGCACAACACTGGCAGGCTTCAAACAGCTATGTGGTGCAGGGACCATGTAGCTTGCAGCTGTTAAGCCCTAAAGGGAGACTCTGGAGACAGGGAGTCTCAGTACCAGGGACTCCACACTGAGTCGGGGATTTCCAGGATAAAATACAGCAAGATCCTGATGCTGGAGGAAGCATGCTCTCCCTGGTTCCAGGGCCTTGCCTGACTACCTCTCAATGGTCTAGACTGGCTGCCCTAAAGCTCCATTTCCAGGGCCTGTGGGCTATCCTATCTGAGGTGATGGGGAATCACCCCACTCTGCCTTCTATAGCCCCTCTCATCCAGGACCAGACTTGGTGGTGCTTGAGGAAAAGCTGCCCTCCTCCACTCACCTGGCCAGGGGAGCACATGAGAAACTTTCAATTAATCTTAGGTCAAGTGAGCTTAATTGTAGTTTTCCCACACTCTGCACCAGGCTTAAAGGCACCAGGTCACTGTGAGCAAGAATAGTGTGGGCTGGGATGGGGTAGGGAGCCTGAGGTCCTGTTTAACAGGGCTCTTTGCTGATGGTTAGCACGGAGCCAGCTGCCTGAGCTCCACTCACTAGCCCACTCCCTCCTAGGATAGGACCATGGAGGACTCACGGGAGGAAAACTAGAGCCCCTTAAACCCACCCCCTTGGGTAGGACCACCGGAGGCTCAGCATAGTTTGTTGCAGGCAACTGGTTCTTACCAGTCCCCTCCCTCTCTCAGCCAGGACAGGAACACATAGCACCCCACACCTCAGCTGACCCATTCCAGTCTGCATGGCCCTCCTACCCCTGACTCAATCCTGTCCCCCCACCAGCCTTCCCCAGAGCAGGAAGCACTGGAAGCCTCATTGGAAGAGGCTGACTTGGCAAGGCGGCTCCCCAGCACCCAGCCCTCTACCTTCACCCACGAGTCATTAGCACATGACATGAGCCTTGATTGACTGTCTTCAGTTCTTTTATTTCATTTCATATCAAAATGCTTTACATAACTACATCAAAATGCTTTACATAACCTTAAAGGATTTATGCATACATAAGTGAACTGATGCCAAGGGGTCTCCTTTTATGGCTGTGCCTCCCCTCCTCCACACCAACCAACCCCCTCACCACTGCCAGCTGACCACTTCATTATGCCACAGGTCTCTTGGCTCCACAAACCTTCTGTTTTTCAGCTGTGACCGGGTATGTGCTGTGTGTCATGCAGCTACCAGCAAAGAGCCATTCAGCTACCAGCATAGCGCCCTGCCAACACGGTAACATCACAATATTGCATAGATTTCTGACATTATATAGGTAACTTGTACCAAAGCCCATAGGCAATCTTTCCTGTATCAAAGTACTCATCCTCAGGCCTCTGAGACAGAAACAGCTGAGCTAAATAGCAGAGCAAACAAAATTTTGTTAAATAGGGTCATTATCATTTGTGAAGTGTAGGAGTTAGGGATTATTAGGAAAAGTATAATGGATCATGAAGGCAAGGATTTCTTAGGGTGATAGCTCTTATTGGCCAATAAAGTTATTGCCTATGGTAAGTCCCTGGTGCTTAGTGTCCAACAGGCTGATAAATTTTTGTTCCCAAGCTCAGGCAAGGTTCTTTGAGTAGAGGTGATATCTTCTATTAGACCAACTGAATAGTTGGAAAAAAAAGTTCTTAGCAAGCTTTCAGGTGCAGTCACCCTTCTTCAGGCATAGGGAGTCTCTGCTGCTCTGAGACTCCAAGGAGTGAGAGAAGCTAAAAGCATGAGAGGATGTCAGTGAAAATGTAAAAAGGTAGAAATTAGGCAAACAAATGGTAATGCTGGAAAGGAGTGGGGGGAAGGGGAAGCAAGAGGAAAAAAGCCAAAGGTGAGTAAGGGAGACTCTACAGGGGTGGTAACTCAAGGAAGATTTTGAATATTCCCAAGCTCCTCTTGTAAAGGTGTCATCAAGATTTCCTTTGAGCACTAGAGCTGTGAGGTCAGACAAGGAGTGATTTTCCTGTGAAAAATGTTCTCCTACCTGTCCTTCATCTTTTTTCAGTAGTTATTCATTGTGGTACATAGTTGTAGTCTGGTTTCAACCACATAGTTTCCATGAGGGCATTTGGTGCACTGGATGTGGTATACCACATTATGGGATAAAGATTATGATCTGCAGATTCTGCTTGTTTTATTGTGAGAAGTGTTGATTGTTATAGTAGTAGAGATGTGTTGAGGGGTCTTACATTTATTGCTGAGGGAGGGCTGAGTCCAATTAGGTACCTGTGGATCGGCAGGGAGTTTATTTCTGATGATGAGTCCCACAAGGTTAGGGGGATGTTTGCAGGACAGGAGCAGGGGTGCTAGGAATATTTTTTTCAAAGTGTGGTCCTTTTCAGGTATACATTTTAGTTGTTTGATGATCCTTCTTAAAGGGTCAAGTGTGGGATGAAAAATAACAACAAGGGTGTGCAGTCAGTGGGGTTCTTCTCTTGGTATTGTAGTAAGTTTCTGCATGGTATCTTGGTGGCATTTTCAAAGATAGGGTCTATTCCTCTGGTGGAAGACACTATAATAAAGTGGGTAAATGCAGCTTTCAGTTTGGTAAGATGTGTATCACGAGTACTCTCTTCAGAGAAGATGCAGTGGTATCTGAGGACTACCTGACTTGTAGATCACCACTTTTTTAGTGCATTTGAGGTAAATCCTGTTTCTTTGGATTTAAGTGTGGTTGCTCATGGGTTTTATGTAGACAGTGGATTGTAGATTGTAATGTCTAGAAAATGTAAGTTATTGTAGGAGTATTCCAGAAAGAATTTGATTGGTAGGTGTTAAAGTTAAGGTGAAAGACAATAAGTGAGTCCAGGGGTTCAGCCCGGATGATCAAAATGCCATCTATGTAGAGAAAGTATAGTGTAGATTTGAAAGCACAATTTTCTAAAAACTCCTCTTTCAGATGGAGTATAAAAAGGATGGGATCCATCCTCGTGCCCATAACTATGCCCATAGTTTGAGGAAGTGTCAGTTGTTGAAAGTAAAAAAGTTTCTGTAGGTGAGAATGAAAAGGATGATATGTGCAATATGCTGAGGTTGCAAATCTGGGTACAGGCTGTTTTGCTCTAGGTATTTCAGGCAGGCTGCCTTCATTGTGTGGAATAATACTATATAAACTGGTGACATCCATGGCTACAAGTACAGCCTTTTCAGGGAGGTGATTAATATTTTGGATCTTGTTGAGAAAAAGTCTATTGTGTCTTATAGAAAACTTACTTGTTAATAAGGTATTTCATGGAATGATACTTTAGTATGTGGCAAACAGAAAAGGGTTTCAGCAGGGCAGCATGACTCATTACATGATACCATCTTGCACATTTTGGATTTTCTTCTAATGGACTCCATAGGTGGAGCTGAAGCGCACACAGTATATAAAGAGAATAGGTAATACACCTCTAATACCAGAAGCCCTTGGAAACAAGTAGCTCACTGCTTCCTCAAGAATCAAGGAAGAAACTGTTGTATAATCATGAACTACAAGATTGTCTTGGCTCTCTTTCTGATTTCAGTAGCTCTGACTGAAGGTAAGTGAATCCTTTGTAAGACACACTGTAAGACATTGCTAATGCATATGTAAAAGGTTCATAAGGGGAGCACCTTCATTGCCTATTTTAAAATAGTATTGTCTTTTAAAACTTTTGCAATAGATGTTTCAAAAACTTCTGCTCATTCAAAAGCTACAGGTATAAGCCCCTTTGGGCAGGGAGGAGGGGAAATGAGCTTGGACAGAACAGCAGGGGAGGGGCAGGTCCCAGCCCCCTGCCCTGATCTGCCCCACTGGAAGATTAAGGCAAAGGGCTGGGACATACTCACCCCCCTACAGCTCTTTCCAAGCCCCGTGCCTCAATCACCCAATCAGGGCATGGGGCTGGGACCTGCCCCTGCCCAGGACAGCGCCCAACTCACACCCTGCACACCAGGCAGGGGTTGGGGAGCTTGGTCCCTGCTCAGCTCCGTTTTTGCGGGGCTGGGGGGTGAGGGGGAACTGGGTGGAGAGCTTGTTCCCTCCACAGCTCTGCTCTCAAGCCTGTCCTGGCTCCTGTGGCAGAGCACATTCCAGCAGCAGGCAGCTCCCAGGAACAGGGAGCAATCTCCTGCCTCCTGGGGGATGACTGAACAGGAGCAAATTATGCTCCTGGTCAAGCATCTATACAAGCACTACAACACCATTACTAATTTCAAGTAAATTTGCTACCTGCATTTGCACATAGCAAATTTACTCGAGATTAGGGAGGTTTACTGTTTAGTAAGCATGTGCATAGGTAGATGCACATGCTGATTTCACAGTGAACTATACTAATGCAAAGTTAAACATTTATTTGTAGATGCACCCACTGTGTTCTTATTTGACTGAAGACAGGATCTTTATTATAGTGTTATTATGTACCTGCTGATTCTTCCCTGAGAGCATCATCTGGTTGTGACATCATTTTTAGTCATCACATTCATGATTATGATCTCTCAAACAGTCACCAGAGGGGAGAATGAGCAGTATAAACAGAGCATCAGATGTGCTTTAAGCTGATAAAGAAGAAAGGGTGAGATCTCATTTTCACTTTTTGTGAAGTATGTCCAGATATAAAATGATATAACCAAGAAGAACATCTGTCTGGTAAGAGCAGACTTAACATTAATATTTGATATATATTTTGTTAATGAAAATAATATGGAAGACATTTCCTTGTAGCATTAATGGCTCTGAAAATAAAAGGTTTGCTATTGAGAGGCAGATTATAGTACAGACAAGAAACAATCTCTTAGCCTTTTTGTGAAAAAAGAACAGCCACCACTAATAAACCCTTTTACATAAAAGGGTCTCCATCTGTTTTGCATGTTCAGATGGTGAGATGGTGCTTCTCTGACCACAATTCTCTTGTCTTCTTATAGATATGGCCCTAGCGCAGACTGGGGACGAGCTCCGATGCCGGTGCATAAACACTCATTCCAAGTTCATCCCTCCAAAACTGATTCAGAATGTGAAGCTGATCCAAAGTGGGCCTCACTGCCAGAACATTGAAGTCATGTAAGCCCTTTTCCAAATTCTAATTGTCACCCAAGAATGGAGAAAATGTCTTTGCATCATGTAGGTGTAAGAATTTTAACAGGGATCAGAAAGACTGGTGAGAGCTACTAATCTGGGATCCGGGATCTTGCTCACACTTAAGTCACAGAAAAGTTTTTTCCCTTATCGTCAATATTACAAGATAAAGTCTTTACTCAGACAAAATTACTTCTGAATACATGGGAAATTTATCTGAGTAAGGACTGCAGAGTTTAGCCCTGTATTCAGAAGTCAACATGAACAAAAAACAGAAAACAGAAGAAAATGAAACAAAACAAGAAGACATTGTTCGTATATGCACAGAGAGTCCTGCTAGGAAACATTTATATAGCTTGAATTCATTGCAGAGCCATGCACCTACAGCACAGGACAGAACTGCTGTGTACATTTCAAATGGATACCTTGCAGATATAGGGGAACTTTAATAAATTAAATGCTGAGTCCAATCCTCAGCTGGTGCAGACTGAAGTCATTAGGACTGTTTCAGTTTTCTCCTGCTATCTCAGTGTTTCAGAGAAAAGGATAAAGATTTTGGGAAGAAGAAAGCCACAACATAGGTGTTTGACTTTTGCTTCCCTTCTTCACAGTGCTACTCTTAACAATGACAAGGAAATATGTTTGGAACCCACTGCTCCTTGGGTGAAGTTGATCATCAAGGCAATTTTAAGCAAGTAAGTCATTCAGTTTTCAATAAGTACTTATAAGTGCTTGATGAAAAGCTGTAAAAAGTCAGCTGGAGCGTTTTATAGAAGAAACTGTGTAAATGTTCTTTCTCCTCATGCAATTGCAATACTTCCCATAAAGAGTCTCTCTCTATCCAGTAAAACATGACAAGAATTTAGGCTGTGTGTAGATGAAATGCAGGGTGGGACTGTATGAGCCGGGTGCCTGTGGGCAGGTGCTGCTGACACAGAGGAAAGCACCAGGCCCCACCACAGCCCTGGGACTGCTCTACCCCCAGCAGCTCCCCCTCCCCTTTCTACTGCCGGATACGCAGATAAGTGAGGGGTATGCGCATGACACAGGGGTTTAGAGGGCCCTGAAAACCCACTGCTTCATCTGCACACACCCACTGTGGTTATATTATGGGACTAGGCTTTATTCCCACCTCTCCCTCCAACTTTCAAGGAGACTGGGCTGAGCTACTGGTAAGTCCCATATATGATGAACATAGGCAACTCCATTTGGAGACTTGCAACTCACAAATATATGGCACTTCTGAAACAATCAGGCTCTAAAAAATGAATGTTCCTCTTGAATGTAATGATTGTATCAGGAAAGTAACTATACCAAAATTAATAATGTTTCTTGGATGTGAGTGAGAGGATCACTCCACTTCTAGCTTGGCATCCAACTCTGGAAGCTAATGTAACTCAAACTGAAGTTAACAGGTCCATGCAATAGTTCCTAAAATAGTCTTTTTTCTGCCTTTCTTCACAGGGCTGAAGCCAATAATGAGATATCGCTCTAAGCAAAGCCGAAAAAAAAATCCCGTGCTTGTTCTGGAATTATGTGATTGAGCATGCCAGCCAGTCTTCATGCAGTCTTCCCTGCATCCACCTTTTATGGCAATATGTTCCTTCACAGACTGAAACTAACTACCTCTATTTCATATTTATGCATTTATTAAACAGCATCATTTTGTTCCAAAAAAGTTAAAGTATTTATGAGGCAGAAATTGAAAATGCTGGGTGGGACAAAGTGATTTCCTGAAGACAACAAAGATCCTTTGGAAATCACTTTAGCCAAACACACTTGTATCAGTGCCACACCCTTGCAGCTAAGCTGCATTTATACTAGTAAGAAGGCAAGGTTACTAGGTCAGCAAACTGGCAGTGATTGTTCCTCCTCTGGCGTGTTTTGGTATGCTGTGTCAGCAGTACTCTGAGCTGCCAAAATTCACAAAGCTACTTTTTCAGTGCTGACATCCTTAAGGTGTTATTTATTGTGCTCATGCATACATTTTAAAAGGTCATATGTAAGTAAGGAAAAAGACATTATTTATTTAAATTATTCTGATTTTTTACTGAGTATTGTATTTCTAATATGTTGTTAGGTTTTCTTTTTTTTAAAAATATTTGAAGGTCCTGTTGTTGTCTGTAAGGATGTAACTGGTATTTTGCTTTATTTATCCATTCATTCATTTATCTATTCATTCATTTGTTCATTTTAATACAACTAAAAAAATTGAAATTTAGCTACATAAGAAATGTTTGCTCCATTTTTTTAATGCCTATACAAGTTGTCAGTGCATAAAATTTACACACAAAATGGATGTGCTCCTTCTCTCATTCAGTGGCAGTATTCTGCTACAGGGGGGAAAAAACCATCTCTTGGTTAGGAGAAGAAAACTTCAGGCCTATTAAAATAACAACATGCTCCATTGATAGGGTGTGAAAACCTGCCACCACACCAAAACGATGCAAGTTTTTCCATTGATCTCACTGGGGTCAGCCTTTCACTTATAGCCTTTAAAGACAATGTCAGCAATATACAGGAGAAGCCATTCTTGCACATGAAGATTAAAACACACACCTAAGGCTGGCATTCTGTTATATTCCATAGATGCCTAAAAATCCAGGAGTCAGAACAGGCTCTGTGAGCACACAAAGCATAAGTAGCATTCTGTTGATCTCTAGGCACATTGGTGCTCCCTCAAGTGCATGCTGGATGACAGACACTGCCTACCTAGGCATCTAAGTTAGGCAGGGCCAAAAAAGGCTATGTGGACAACTAGAGCAAATTAGCGTTCCATTGCCATGTGGACATTTTCAGCTATTTCAATGGAACTGCAACTCAGCCCTAATTTTAGGTTCCTCCTAAAGGGAGGCATACACACTACTCATTGCTGGCAAGGCCAATACAGGCATTGAGGGTACTGAGCCAGCTCAGGGAAGGGTCAGGCAATCATGCATTTTCGCTGTTTCCCCACCCCAACTATTACCCCCAGGGAGATGAGGACCATACATAAGTTTATGGCTCAGAACGCAGGGAAGTTAAACAGGGCAGGATCTTTGTAACCCGCCCCCGCAACCCCTTCTAGAAGCAAAGAAGCATAACCACCTATAAGGAGAACTGAGGCATCAGATCAACTCTGTGATGGAGTACATCCAAAAGAAGTGGGATAGAAGGCAAGGCTACATCTCGGGCAGATTGAGATGGGGAGACTGGGAGACTGCCATTAGACATATTCCTAACTGTATCTGGTATCCTCCACTGTCATCATATCAAACACCGGTGATATTGGCAAGGTCATCTTCTCAAAGATAAGAGTTAGAAGGTAATGTAGGTACAGAAGGGGCCTGGTAATGGCCTCCTGCCTCTTTTTTCTTCATGGGCACAGAAAACAAGGAATCAGGCTGTTGCATGGCTGGAGAGGGGTGAAGAGCCTCCCACAAAGAGGCAAAGCTTTGGGAGCACATGTCCCATCCCACCCCAAAGCCCCCTCCCTTAAGACCCTTACCCCACTTCCTTCCTGACTCAATGCTTTTCCACCCACAGCTGTCCTTGGGGGCCCTCCCAGCTTCCCACTCCTGTCTGGTTAGCCATGTACTTTTTTGTGGGCCAGATCTGACTGGTAAGCTAGAGCCACTGAGCAGGGCAGGTGCAGTGGGGGCCAAATCTTGCCATGGGGGGGTAGGGGAGGAGGAAGAGAGGGAGAGCAGGGAACAGCCCAGCCCCTTGGGGGTAGGGAATGTGGCCCAGCCCCAACTCTGACCATGACCTGGCAGTGCAGGCCTTAGGAATTTGGCAGAAGAGAAGGGTTGCCAGTATTAATTGCTACTGCTCCTCCGCTGCCAAATTTCCTGACCTGTGGGGAGCCTTGCAGCCTGGTTGCCTTGGCTCTATGGGCCAGATTTGCATACCACATTCCTGAGTCAATGACTAGAGGTGAGGCTCTTGGCACTGTGATCTTGATGCAAATTGCAGCTTGTGCATATTAGAAGCTTAAGTTGTTTAAGTAGGAAAGTTGCCAACCAGTGTTGGTGTCATAGGAGGAAAAGGAGGATCCTGAATCAGTAATCAACAGGTTATTTCCCATACTGGTGTCTGAGAACTTGACAGTAACGGCTAGTCAAGTTCTTTTTCTTCTTCTTACAATGAATTTCAATGTACCCTGAAGTCTATGTGGTCACATTTGTAGCTTGACCAAAGAGAGCATTAAGTGTGAATATAATTCACAGATATGAAACATGCCCAAAGAACCTCTTCAAGCAACTCAGAAAGACTTTTACACTGACTGAAGGAAGGAAGGTCTAGCTTTAAAGAGAATCCATATGTAATTGTCATGGATAAATCAAGCTATTCTGAAAGCATTTGTCCCTTATAGATTAATTTAAATGGAAATTCTTTGATTTGAAGCTGGTGAGCTTTCTCCTAAAATCAAGCATAAACTGCATATGTTCCAAAAACCTTAGCCCCTGAGCCACAGCTGAATGCAAAGACAAGGCCATTAGGAAATTTCAACATAGAGCATCAAGAGCATGCCTTAGGCCAGGGTGGTCATGCTCAGTAAAATTGGCAAATATCCACCTTGTGAATGAGTCTTTGTGTATTAATTCAAGTTTATGCAGGTGTTATACACATGCACCAGCTTAGAGGGAATACAAAACAGTTCTAGTCAAAAGAAGAGACTTCTGAGGGACTTTTTGGAATGTCACCAAAAAGTGCTTGTCTTATTCCCAGCCAGCATGTCTAGAGGTTAGATACCTACAAGGGATCAAGAAGGGATGGGTCAATGCCTTGGCTCTGTCTCTATCATGCTCTGAACTGGCCAGCAGGCATGGAGTAGAGAAAACCCTGGCCTTGTTTCATTACGCCTGAGCTGCTGTTCTGGGTTATAGCTACAGGGACCCAACCCAGATTCCTGTGGTAGAGCTCTGGCTGAACGCCATTCCTTGTGCAAGTATGTGGTTTGCACCCGGGCCAAAAGCTAACTGTTGAGAGTTTTGCTAGAACTGACTACAGATTGCATTCCCATGCTGCTTGCCCTCAAATGGCATCTTTATTAATTAATTAATGTTATTCCTCACACTCATGAGTCAGTTTTTCCACTACAAATTCCCTGAAGTGCTCCAGTAGCAAAATATCCAGTCTGGTCAGCTGGCATTATTTAGCTGCTTCCAGGAGGAAATAAAAGAAGACATTAACTTGTGACTCAGCGAAGTTTGGGTTTAATTGCAAAGAAGGCCAATGTAGCAGCACCCATTTCTCCCAGAGCAAAAAGCAGTCCATTTATAATTGGCCTGCCCTGCTTGTTGCAGACCATTTCTCAAAAAACAGCCTGTTCCTTCAACATTTTTTCATTTGAAGACTGCTAAAAAAATGTGAACGGAGGGGTGGACCACTTTAAATTGTAAGTGTGGATATTCACACACTTTTGATTAGTCATAGTCACCTTTTGTGGACCCCTTAGACATGGTCTTCCGGCACCCAGAGATCCACAGAACACAGGTTGAAAACCATTGCTTTACAGTGACTTGCACTTACATGGTGATAAGTGTGAGGCCATGTCCTAGGCTGAGCAGTGCTTTCTGCAGGCATGAAGTGGGTCAGCTAATTTTTTTGTTACCTGGGTAGCAAGGCAAAGATGGCTGGATTGCAAGCCTCTTTCAATGTCTGGGACTATTTCACTGGCTAAAACAGCAGGTTGCTGGCTCTGAGCAGAGCAGGTTATCTTTGACCTTTTGTTTGAACTATCATTTCACATCATGTCTGCCTCTCCCTCTTCCCAAAATTGTGGGAATGGTAGGATGAGGTCGTTGTGTAACTCCTAATATGACATCAGTTTAAGGGATACTAAAAGGAGTATGAAGGTACAAGAATGAAGCTGCAGCACATATTTCCATAACTTCACATCTCTTGGTAATAACAACTTCCTCATTAAATGCAATAGTGTTGCTCTTATCCTAGAATCAAGGTGTGTAATGAGGAAATTGACATCCTGTCCCAAAATAAATTCTAATGTTGAAAAGACATTCTGCTGCCAGCTGATCAGCACCAATTTACAGAAGTGAACAATACATGAGTGCTGCATTTAAAAATACCAGGGGAAAGAGGGCAGATAGGTAATTTAAGGGGCAATTAGATCTCAGAGTCTTAGAAGAACACCACAAAAATGTATGGGTAGAACGTGTCTCATTAACCTGTACAAACTTGCCTAGGAGCAAAACAGTAGATACTGGAAAGGAGAGTGCAGGGGCTGATCTGGGCAGGTGGTGCAGTGGCATTCCCTGCTTTGAATCCAGCTCTACCCAAATTTTAAAGCCAACTGCCTGGCAGTGGCAGTGGTAAGGGAGTCAGCTGACATAGTAGCTCATCAGGTGCAGCTACAGGAGACTTTTACTGCAGAGTTGACTAATTAGGTCTGCAGTAAACTACTCAGCATCTACATGTGTAGGGTTATTAAGCCAGAGTAAACTAATTAACTCTGCAACAGGATAGTACTTGTAAGTACAAGTATCACCCTGCTGCAATGTTTGCTCTGCAGCACTGCACTTGTAGACGTCGATACAGCCTGGCTGGGGCCTGTCAGCAAGCCCCACACTGGAGCACCCTTGTGCCCCAGACAGACTCTCTACTGAACTCTGAGCTGGACTGGAGCAGCCCTGGCTGGTAGGGGGCCCAGAGGGTTAGTCAGCCAGCCCGGGGCTGTTCTGACCCAGCTCAGTGTACTGTGGTCCTGGGCACACATGAAAATGGCATGCCCAGGAGCAATAAACTCCAGCCCAGCAAGCACCAGAGCTTATTGATCAACATTAATTACACATATAGATGCACCCATTTTGAATCTATTCCCTCTAAACTCTTCATTCCAGAGGTGCTAAATTACCCTCTCTCCTGTTTAGTGTTCTTTAACGGTTCCCCTAATCAAGCTATCCATTGTTCTGCAATACTTCTGTCTGTAGGCTGCTTCTGGTAATGTAACTTCTATTTCACAGCTCTCCAAATGGCTTTTAACTCTAGCTAGAAACATTAACTTAGATGTGAAAATAATTTTCAGTGAAGCCCTGGGTGCACTGTCAAGATGCTCAAAACAGCTAGATTTTTTTTCTGACCCTGAAAGAGAGGTACATTTATTTATATTGACTCCAGGACTAATGAAATGGCTTTTGGCTATTTTTGTCTAGTTTCTGTTTTTAGGTATAAAATATGATATAGCAAATTAATAAAAAGTTATATTTTTTTGCTTACATTTTAAACTGAATAGTATAGCCTGAGGCCTCTAGTGTATAGTGACATTTCTAGTTTCTTTTTGACTGGAAAAAAAGTGTGTTGTGCTATATGTGATCATGCACCACACTATCTAAGCCCCCTTTTAAAAACCCTAAATCCACCCATGGGAGGGTGCCACTGGAAATGTCAGAACTTTTGCCTCAGCACATGTAAACTGTAGCCTTTGAATTAGGTTGGATGAAAATATGGAAGTAAATAGGGCCCTAGGTTTCCGCATCTTAGAAACTACAGTTAAACATTTGGCTCATACCTGCATGAATGCATTTTGCTTAAATGCAAGAGATACACTCTCTTGAATGAGCTCATGAGGATGCAAGCCCCTGCGGCATCATTTCTATCATAGGGTTCTGTGCATGTAATATCAACTAGCTTTCAGTTGCTTGGCATTCTGAATAGATTTTTAGTATAACTACATCAACATTAGCATTTTGGATTTAGGAGACCAGCTCTAATCTAAAGGTTGATTTAGAATTTTCTCTCTTTTTGATCATTACTGCTATAATTGATTACTAAAGGTACAGCTGAATGGTAACTCAATGACATGAATACATTCAAGGAAAAGGTTCAAGCTGATAAGATCATTAGAAATGTTCTGTTGAATACAAATTTAAATCCAAACTGCTTTATTACCATGCCAGGGAACAAATGGAGAGTGACCTAAACAGACTGTGCTTTCCTAGACTTGTGCCAGTAGGGATAAAACAGAGTAGGTCTGTAGCAAACCTGGGGTGTCTCAGGCAGTCTGTCACCCCCTGGAGGCCTGCCCCAGCCTGCTGGATTCTCTGGCACCTGACATCCTCTCCCCTCTTGTCTGCCTTGCCTTGATGTTCTAGAAGATACGCCTGGAGATAGTCCCTAAACAGCCAGATGGTCAGTCTGGAAACCCATTCTCCACTGTGGATGTCCCTCTTCTTCCATCGCTCTGTGGGGCATGGTGACAGCTCCTAAAAAGGCCACTGACCTGGCCACTGCCACCCTTATAGTGTTCTAGATTCTCAGGTCCTCCATATAGTCTTCTAAACCCTCAAGTTGTTTTCACAGTCCTCTGGGCTCTCAGGCCTTTTCCATGAAGTTTGCCTGCAGTCCTTGGGTCTGGCTATGGCCCACAGGCCATGTCCAAATGAAAAATGTGTGTTGTGCTATATGTGTGGCCATGAGGTACGTGGGGCTGCAGACATGCCTGTGGCCCCACCTACTGCATATTCAGGTGCTATCTGTGCTTCAAGGTAGCAGAGTGGGGGGATTTTTTGACCCTGGGAGATCCCAGGTTTAAAAAAAAAGTACAATAAAAGTGGAACGGCGCATGCGGGGGCAGCGTGTGCCACCTAGAACCAGAGCCTGGCCAGCCAGAGCCACACTCCAGCTGCTGGCGGGACTCCAAGTAGCAGGATCACCACAGCTGCAGCCCCAGGAGGCCCCCAGGACCCCCAGGTAAGGCTGCTGAGGCCAGCTCAGTGCTGACCCCAGCCTCCGCTACTCCATCCAGGGTAACCTGTCATGGACCAGAGGGCATTCCCTGGGAACAAGTAGCTGTTGCACAAGGTGTTCTGCTGTTTCTTGTCCCCAGGAAAACAAACATCCAGGGTCATGTGGATCTGACCACAGAGTTCAGGCTCTTTCTCTCTCTCAGTTTGTGGTACTTAGCCATTTTATAGACAAATCTACAGCACCTTCCCCAGGTGCCCTCAAAGACTCTTACTCCCAAGACTCACAGACTTAAAAAAGCAGTAAAAACAGAACGGAAGAAAATTCACTTATCTTCAGCATGAAACTTCCTGAAGGAGCTTCCTTCTCTGCAGGCCCTGTGGCAGTGGTATCTCGAGGCAGGCTTCGGCTTCCTGGACGATGACCCACACATTACAATGAGGGACATGCTCAGCTGGGATGGGCTTCACCTGTCCCCCAAAGGTAAGCATGTATTTTCTTACAGGTTGGCGGATCTCCTTCAGCGGGCTTTAAACCAGACTCGTCGAGGGGAGGGGAAGATGAGGGCGGGGGAAGCTGTGGACCACCAAACCAGGTGGCACCAACAAGGACAGCCCAGCCTGAAGAAAGAGAGCTTTGGGAACATGAAAGACAGGGGGTGGACAGCAATACGGCACAGGTAAGGAACGAGAAGGTAAGAGACAAAGAGCCCTTTGGGACTTGGAGCGGGGGGGCAGCAAAGGCACCAGTCGCAGGGCTCAAGTGCCTATATACTAATGCTAGGAGCATGGGGAACAAGCAGGATGAACTAGCGCTCCTGGTTGCACTAAACGCCTATGACTTAGTGGGGCTGACGGAAACCTGGTGGGATTCATCCCATGACTGGGCGGTACATATCGAGGGCTATAGATTGTACAGAAAGGACAGGGTGGGGAAAAAGGGGGGAGGGGTTGCGCTCTATGTTAAGGAGCAATATACATCAACCCTCATCAAGACAGAATCAAAGGATGAGGAAGTAGAAGGACTGTGGGTTAGGCTACATGGGGGGCAAGGAGAAAAGGATTTGGTGGTAGGGGTCTGCTACAGACCCCCACATCAAGGGGAAGAAATAGATTTGGGGCTCCTGAGGCAACTCTCAGAGACCATAAAAGCTAAAGAGGCGGTGGTCATGGGGGACCTAAACTACACGGACATCTGTTGGGAGACACAGACAGCAAAGTCCCACCGCTCACACAGGTTTCTAACCTGTGTACAGGACCTCCACCTGACGCAGGAGGTACATGGTCCCACTAGGGGGAATGCCTTACTGGATCTGGTATTGGCAATGGGGGATGACATAGTAGGGGACCTACAGATCGGTAGCCATCTGGGGGACAGCGATCACCTAAAAATACAATTCAACATAAGGCGTCGGGTGGGTAAGGTAACTAGTAGGGTGAACGTGCTGGACTTTAGGAAAGCTGATTTCAGTGAACTCAGGCGATTAGTGAAGGACGCACTACAGAGTAGTAGTTTTGAAATGATGGGAGCCCAAGAAGGGTGGCTGTGCCTTAAGGAAACTATCCTTCGAGCACAAAGCGAGACGATCCCTGTGAGAGGTAAAAGAGGGAAAGGGGCCAGGAGGCTTCCCTGGCTGACCAGAGAAATCCAGGGCAGACTAAGGGCCAAAAGGGGAGCACATAAAAAGTGGAAACAGGGAGAGATCACCAAAGAGGAATATACCTCTTCTGCTCGTGCTTGTAGGGAGGCAGTTAGACAGGCCAAAGCTACCATGGAGCTGAGGATGGCAACCCAAGTAAAAGACAATAAGAAATTGTTTTTTAGATATATAGGGAGTAAAAGGAAGGCCCAGGGAGGAATAGGACCTCTGCTAAATGGGCAGAAACAATTGGTGACGGACAGAGGGGACAAGGCTGAACTCCTCAACGAGTTCTTCGCCTCAGTGTTCCTAAGCGAGAGGCATGACAAGTCTCTCACTGGGAGTGTAGGGAGGCAGCAGCAAGGCACCAGACTTCCATGCGTGGACCCTGAGGTGGTGCAGGGTCACTTGGAAGAACTGGATGCCTTTAAGTCGGCAGACACGGATGAGCTCCATCCGAGGGTACTGAAGGCACTGGCTGACATCATTGCAGAGCCACTGGCGGTAATATTTGAACGCTCGTGGCGCACGGGTCAAGTCCCAGAGGACTGGAAAAGGGCCAATGTGGTTCCCATTTTCAAGAAGGGGAGGAAGGAGGACCCGGGCAACTATAGGCCAGTTAGTCTCACCTCCATCCTTGGCAAAGTCTTTGAAAAAATTATCAAGGCTCACATTTGTGAGAGCCCGGCAGGGCAAGTTATGCTGAGGGGAAACCAGCATGGGTTCGTGGCAGGCAGATCATGCCTGACCAATCTAGTCTCTTTTTATGACCAGGTTACAAAACGCCTCGACGCAGGAGGAGGGGTGGATGTCGTATACTTGGACTTCAGGAAGGCCTTTGATACGGTATCCCATCCCATACTGGTGAACAAGTTAAGGGGCTGTGACTTGGATGACTGCACAGTCCGGTGGGTGGAGAATTGGCTGGAGGGTCGCACCCAGAGAGTCGTGGTGGATGGGTCGGTTTCGACCTGGAGGGGTGTGGGCAGTGGGGTTCCGCAGGGCTCGGTCCTTGGACCGATACTCTTTAATGTCTTCATCAGCGACTTGGATGAGGGAGTGAAATGTACTCTGTCCAAGTTTGCAGATGACACTAAGCTATGGGGCGAAGTGGACATGCCGGAGGGCAGGGAGCAGCTGCAAGCGGACCTGGACAGGTTAGACAAGTGGGCAGAAAACAACAGAATGCAGTTCAACAAGGAGAAATGCAAAGTGCTGCATCTAGGGAGGAAAAATGTCCAGCACACCTACAGCCTAGGAAATGACCTGCTGGGTGGCACGGAAGTGGAAAGGGATCTTGGAGTCCTAGTGGACTCCAAGATGAACATGAGTCGGCAGTGTGACGAAACCATCAGAAAAGCCAATGGCACTTTATCGTGCATCAGCAGATGCATGACAAATAGGTCCAAGGAGGTGATACTTCCCCTCTATCGGGCGCTGGTCAGACCGCAGCTGGAGTACTGCGTGCAATTCTGGGCGCCGCACTTCACGAAGGATGCGGATAATCTGGAGAGGGTCCAGAGAAGGGCCACTCGTATGGTTAAGGGCCTGCAGGCCAAGCCCTACGAGGAGAGACTAGAGAAACTGGACCTTTTCAGCCTCCGCAAGAGAAGGTTGAGAGGCGACCTGGTGGCTGCCTATAAGTTCATCGGGGGGCACAGAAGGGAATTGGTGAGTATTTATTCACCAAGGCGCCCCCGGGGGTTACAAGAAATAATGGCCACAAGCTAGAAGAGAGCAGATTTAGATTGGATATTAGGAGGAACTTCTTCACAGTTCGAGTGGCCAAGGTCTGGAACGGGCTCCCAAGGGAGGTGGTGCTCTCCCCTACCCTGGGGGTCTTCAAGCGAAGGCTAGATGTGTATCTAGCTGGGGTAATGTAGGCCCAGCACTCTTTCCTGCTTATGCAGGGGGTCGGACTCGATGATCTATTGAGGTCCCTTCCGACCCTAGCATCTATGAATCTATGAATCTATGAACACCTTCTCTCAGCCTGGCAAGGGCCAGACTTATGCCTCAGCAGAGGCTAGGAATAAACAGCCCTTGGCCTTTCCTCTTCCATCCACTGGATCTACTTTTCTCCCAGCAGGCTGGAGGAGCTTTCTCATGGACTCCCTGGCAGAGTCGGCAGGTTATCTGTGGTCATTATCCAATGACTGGTATGTTGATTATGACCTGGGGATCTGCAGCTTCTTGGCATTGTCCTCGCATTGCCATCTGGCTGCACTTCTAGTACCTGGTGTCGTGCCCCTAACGCCAGTGCACCCTTGACCTGCGAGCCTGGGTCGGCATGACTGGCTTGGCATGAGGAGGGGGATTTATGACCGGGCAGGTGGGTGATAACGGTGAGCAGAAGTCAGTATGATTTAAACACAGCGTGATGGTTTCACAAAAGATTTATTTTACTTACGCTTCAGATGTGCTGCAGCGTAGGCAGAGGAGCTGATTGATTTAGTTACAGCATGCAGATATCATGTTACCCAGCATTTACAGGGTGGGTAAGACAGTTGGTTCCGAGTGATTCATATAAGCCGTTGCAGTCTGCAGATTACTAAGAGCTTTTGATAAGAAAGATAACGCCAAAGATAGAGAGATAAACAGACCGGTAAGACAAGACAGGGGTACGCCAAAAAAAAAATACATAGGCGGAAGAGATAACATTCGTTGTGCACAATCTGTTTTTCTTGAGTGTATACACGGTTCTCCATTCTCTGCTTTGGGCGGAAGTTCCTTCAAAGTTTTATTTGACACAGGTGACCAATTACTATACGCCAATCATAAATAATTAATGAGTTGGCACTTGTGCTTTCTTTGTTTGCTCAGGTTTCATAAAAAAGGGGGGTTATTTTTACTTGGGTGGTACTGGTTCTGTTTGGTCACAGGATGGCGCGCATAGTATATTTAATTTTACAACTTTACTAAAGTCAGCTAATCTCGTTACTATAGGTACTTTATCTTTTGTGCTGGGCTGTCAAGGTCAGTTTCTCTCTTTTGTATGAAAAGCTCAAGCGATTTGAAATGAGGCACAGATAGGGGTGTGTATATGCAACACTGTTAATACAGAGGGATAAATTACAACCACAGAGTTTGTTGTGTTAGCCTCTGACCTTTTGCCATCGGCATCTGAAATCAAAGACTTTGATCTTTGACACCTGGGGTAGTGCAGCAGCTATCTCCCAAGTCTCTGGGTTTTCCATCACTCCTACAGCATCCTGGATTCTGCCTGCGAGCCTGGTAGCAGTTCTTCAGAGAGATCTGGAGCCCAGCAGTGGCTCCTACAGAGCTCTTCAGATTGCTTCCAAGTATTTGGACCAGAGTCTTCCTAAAACTGCCCCTCCTCTCTCTGGCCCTTTCCTCCTCAATAGCAGAGAAGGGGCCCTATTACAATGGCATGAGTATTGTGACAGCAAGAGGAGCATACCTATGGCAGTGGACAAGTACCACCCACTAGCTGTATGTAAGTTCAAATATGTGGGGTCCATTGTACAAAAAGAGAGAGGTGAGTAGAATAAATAAGGTATGGACAAAATAGAGGGAAATTAGTAGAGAGATTTGCAACAGGAAAAATACCAGGATTTCTGAAGCGGGGGGAGAATTTCTGAGCCTGTGTGTGAATCACAGTGCTGGGCTTTGGAGAAACAGTTGTTCTTGATAAAGGAAACAGAAAAGAGGATACTGAGCTGGATTTGTGGAGTCAGCCAGACATGTTGTGTAAGGAATGAAAAGACTTAATAAAGCAGACTCCATATAATAGGAAGCTGAAGACTTCGTTATATCATTTAGCATATTAATATCTAGCTTGCACTCCCAAAAGCTAATAAAACCTTAAACTGAAGTCATGCTATGATTAAAAACATTTGATGTTCTTCGTGGCCTGTGAGACCAAGGAAGAACTTTTCCCTTGCCTATCCAGAACTCCATAGGTGACAAATAGGGGGATGTAAGGGGTCACATGTCCTCCCTGAGATTGGCCTTTGTTGGTGGCACTTCTGGTTTTGCTGCCGGTACTTCTGATTTTGCTGCTGGTGCTTCCGGGGCCAGTGATCAGCCACTGGGGGACCCTCCCCACCAGAGTCAGCAATCAAGCACTGGGGAGACCTCCCCTGGTCAGCAATCGCCTGCTGGTGCCCCACCAGACCCAGGAGGCACCAGTTGCCATGTAGTAGTCTACTGGGGCCCCTTTCCTAGGCTGGTTGTTGTCTGTCTCAAGGTACATACATGTTTGTAATCTTGGAAAGAAAGTTCTGTTTGAAAAACCGCTGCCTTTCTTTCTAGCTAGTTATGTTAATGGGAGATATTACCAAAGCATAGTTAAAAAGAGCTCAAATCAGGAAGAAATGGATTTATGGCTCTTCATGAGATATTCCTAGCCTCAAAGCTATTGTGCGCTTTGTGGAGGATTTCTATCACAGCCTCCTTCCTGTTCCCCTTTTACCAGTTTTTTTTTTTTTCCTTTCTTTCCTTGCCTTTGTCTCCTCATCTGTCAATCAACCTCATCTGTCAATCAACCCAAGGAACCATATTCATCCAGCCCAGAGGACTCCCCACAAATCAGGAAATTTGGCGCTAGGGGGGTGGTGGCAATAAATACAGCCACCCTCTCTCACTACCAGATTCCCAAACCCATGCCGCCTCCTACCACCCCTGTGGCTAGATAAGGCTGGGCCGTGCCTCTTTTGCCCCATGGGGATGAGTTGGGTCTGGCTCAAACCTTCTTTCCTCTCTGTGGAGCTCCTGTGGCTGAGCCATGCCCCCTCCTTTGTGGAGGGCTGGATTGGGGCTGGGCCATAAACCCTCCCCCCATGGGGCTGAGCTTGAACTGAGCCATGCCCCTTTCCCCTGTGGGGCTGGACCATGCCCCCTCCCTGCTCTCCACAGGGCTAGGTTGTAGCTGGGATGCCCTCTGCCCCCTTCCATGCAGCCAGCTGGGGCTCTGCCATGACTGTGCCATGGCAGATCATGACCAGCAGCTGGATCCAGCCCATGAATGACCTGAGCACCACCCATCTGGCCTGCCAGGCAAAGAGGTTGGGCACCACTGTTCTAAATCAACAATACATCCATAGAACACTTATTTAGGTGCCTAGATGTGGATTCCATATACCTAATACATGCTCAACTTTTTTGAAAATCTGGCCATAGCTGTAGTTAAATTAGCATTCTTCAAAAAAAATCAAAACAAACTCCCCCCACCACCACAATTTTGAATTATCTTCATCTTCTCAGTGATACTTATTTTGCTGAATTCTAGTAATTTTAGATCAGTCCTACAGAAACCCTTGAGGCTATGAAAATACTAATGGAAAATAACTAGGGATGCCTCCCTCATCACAGCTTCACTTCAGTTTTAAGCTGGTTGAACATTGGTTATAGTACGTAGTGTACTACATGAAGTATAGTTCAGGTGTTTTATGGTAAATGAGATTTATGGGGATACCATTAAAGCAGAGCTGTCCAATTCAACTTCTAAGCAGCCAGGGGCTGAATGCCCTGCAGGCCACAGAAGTGTGAGCCACAGTCCTCCCCCTCCTGCCCTGCTGGTTTTATTGCTGTGCAGAACTGACCCCCACCCTGCCCAGCTGCACTGCAAGCCTGCACCACTCCACTGCCCATCACTGCACTTCACTGCACACCCGCATGGCTCCAGGCTCACCCTCACCTCCCCTAGACATGCTACATTGCACTACCCCTAGTCCCTAAGGTGAGGGTTCTCCTGGCTTGGACTTATGCTGTTCTTGTATATCTCTTATTTCCACCCAGGTAAATGAATGTAGCTGTGTTCAAGGATTCCCTCCTTGAGGCCCTGAATGAGTTACTACCATGTGGAAGACCTGGCTAGGTTCCTCCCTCTGAGCAGGGACATACGGGGGTGGTTCAACACTAGGCTCATCATCAGTCTCCTCCTCTCCATCTTCCCAGAGCTGAACTTCCAGTCCCTGTCCATAAAGACACCATTTGATCTTGTGGAAGGATGGCTCCACAGCCTGTGCTAACTGCACCCTCTTCTGGAGGGAAACAGCCATGCACGCGATCATAATTTTTCCCTCCCTCCACTCTAAAGTCTCCCAGCGGCTCTGAGAGGCTCATACTGCCTCGCACACCACATTGTTGGAATCTCTCATGTCTTCTAACTCCTTACTCAGCCAGGTGACCTGTTTCCAGAGCTGGGTGACTTCTTCAGCCCCTAACTGCAGGCATGTGGCCAGCAGTCATGACAGGCACCCCTTCCTGGGTTTGCCCTGGGCAGCAGCAGCAAACCAGCCCAGTGATTGGGTACAGTTCCCAAGTCACTCCAGGCAGGTCTCAAACTATCCTTATCCCACCCGGTATTCTCCATCCCCGTCACCTCCTTAAGCAAAGCCACTAACGGGGCCCATGCAACTCCCTTCATTCTGTCCTTTCTCTCTGGACCAGAACCTCTCAGTCTGGTTCATGACACCAATTTATGTCCCAGCTGCCTGCAGAGGGTTTGGGATTGAGAGTGTGATTGAGGGTAGAAAGGTAAGAAAGATTTATTGACTTAACAAAAACACAACTATGCTTAGTAACAAGACAAATGAAGACAGACAAAAGCAATTCGCGTCAGCAACTTATTGGCAGTTCCCTCTGATGCCTGATGCACAGCAAGTTTCTCTTTTCACAAAGTTCAGCGAAGTCAGGTGTCCCTGATCAGCACTGTCCAAGGGGTACCGGGAGGGACCCTGGAATACAGTTCTTGGGCTCCTTAAGGTCCACGGGCCCACTGATCCAGGCAACGGCTAAGTAATCCTTTTCACAGAGCTGCATTTTCCTTCTGAATGGTTTCCAGATATTCCAGCTAATTTATAGCTTTTGAAGGACACTGATAATGTATGATCACTCATATTCCTTTTACTTCAACAGTCCCTAGACTGACCAATAGCAGTAAAAGCCTTGCATTCCTTTGATAAGGTAATTTTAACTATGTCACAGGGCCTACTACTTCTAGGCTTTGCTAAATTTATTAGGCTTTACTTTATACAAGGCTTCACTACATCTTAAACTTTAATTAGGCTTTTAGCAACAACATATAGCTTAATATCTAAACAAATTCAGAAAAGCACTTTGTCTAATCTTCATAGAACCTTCAGCAAGAACCTTTATCACACAGACATACTTTTCAGCTGCCACAGGCCAGAGTATGGGCAATGCTCCAAGGGCAGGAGCAGCCTAGAAACCATGGCAAACAGCTGTGTAGTCATTGAAGACACATCAAAAGAGTGGGGCAGTTCAGATGCCCCAAAGGTACAGAGACAGAGAGAAGCAGAGACAGAGAGAAGCCAACCATAGCCAGTTAACAAGAAGATCAGGGTTGACGGCACTGGAGGGTGAACTGCATCATGACCAAGTGGCCTGTCCTGGAGGCTGGCACATGGAAGGGGTGTAGGGGAGGAAGAGCCCCATGGCTACCCGCCAAGGGTCGTGGCCAATATGAGGAATTCCTCAACAGGGGAACCCACCACTGAGGATACAATCAATGTCATAGCAGGTGAGTTTCTGTGCTTTTCCTGGGGTAACTGAGGGCCCCTCCAGGGGCCACCAGAACTCATGCAATGTCCAACACCAGGCATTTGCGCCAAGACAGCACATGAGCATATCCTCGAGACCAGGCAGGCACAAAGTGGTGCATTGGCCAGGAACCAATGAAGACACCCAGCAGACACAGAGAACATCACAATGCAGGTGGCAGCAAGGACCCCTTTGGATGTACTAAGCCAAAACCTACAAGCTCTCACAAATATACTGGATGCCCAGCAACAGATGATGGACAGGCAATAAGCCTTGCTATGCCATAGTCTGGCTGCATTTAAGATGCCAAAAATGACCCAGGAAGATGACCCAGAGGCATATATTGAGGCCCTTGAATGTTATGCAATAATGACTGGATTGGACAACGGGTATTGGGTCAGCCAGCTGGGAGTGCTCATTGGACCCTTCCCCAGGATGAAGCTCAAGACTATGAATGAGTGAAGGCAGCTATTTTATATAGGCTTGAGATTAACCCAGAGCACTATCAAAAACTGTTCTGGGCTAAAAAGGGGCTGGATGAGAGGCAGACCAGGATCCTCCTACAGCTGCTATAGGATCTCTTGAACAAGTGAGTGATCCCTGCAGTTTATGATCAGGATGCTCTGGCAGATCAGATATTGCTAGAGCAATTCTAGAATGACCTGGAAAAGTGGACACAGTGCTGGGTCCACCAGCACTCTCTGCGCACTTGTGAAGAGGCCTTTAAGCTGGCCAAGGCATTCACAGCATCAGAGACAGGGTACAGTTGGGAGAAGTGGCCCCCTAGTCTGATTGCCCCACTACCTAGGGAGCCATATAGGAGGCAACACCTCAACAGAGGCCGTTTAAATTATATGGTCTATTACCAATGTGGAAGGACTGGGCACTTCTTGTGAGAATATCCAAGTGGCCCCACTGAATGATGGTGCCCAGATAATCCCTCAAGGGTGCAAGCTGAAGCACAGAAGGAGTCAGATGTAAGCGAGCCAATGGATTGCAGCTATGCATCAGGAGGAGATAACACCACCTGCGGACATCCAGTCATGAAGGCCTGGATAGAGAATTGTCTCATCCAGGCCACATTAGGCTCCAGATGCACACAATCACTGGTAAGGGCTGACCTCAGCACACCCCAGAGGACTCGCAAAGCAGGCCCTGTGAGGATGGCCTGCTGCCATGGAGAGATGAATCAGATCAAACATCAATGGATCTGGGTCCAGGTAATGAAGCACCAGGGAATGCTACTGGTGGGAGTGGTACCCTGACTGGCATGCAACATTTTACTCGGACAGGACTGGGCGCCAATCTATGACACTTTGGAGTGAGTCTGGGATGCTGAAGTAGGGTGGCAGAAGATCAAGGACCATGAGGGGTGGTTTGGGGAGCTCGATGAAGTTGAGGGATCGGCAGACAGGGCTGATGAGTTCGACCTGCATGGCGTGGCTAACGGCCCACAGTTCTGGGAAGCTCAGGAGGAAGACCAGGAGCTTCAACTACTCAAGGCACAAGGCTTTGATGCCAGGAATAGCCAAATGACAGCACCGGATGGGACCTCGCAATATGAGGTGAGGAATCAGCTCTTGTATTGGGTACAGAAAGGGAGGATGGTGGAACAGGATGAAATGCAGTTGGTAGTCCCCACCTGGTTCCACCAAGTAATATGGAGGTTAGCCCACACAAACCCAACAGGGAGACATCTAGGCTGAGAAAAAACCATTGCCAGGGTGACAAGGTGGTTCTTCTGGCCAGGGTTAGGGGAGAGGTCACTCACCATTGTGTGACATGTCCAGAATGCCAGAAGACAAGGGAGGACTGTCAGGTGTGAGCTCTGCTTCAACCATTACCCATTATCGATATTCCATTCTTGAGGGTAGCTATGGATGTGGTCAGACCCCTACCCCAGAGCAGCACAGGACATCAGTACATACTGGTGTTCATGGATTATACCACATGTTACCCTGAGGCAATACCGCTTTGAGCAGTGACAGCACCTTGGATAGCAGAGGACCTTATCAAGTGCATAGCAAGGATGGGAATACTGAAAGAGATGTTCACCGACCAAGGACGGAACTTTATGCTGGGAGTATTGCAGGTCATGTGCCGCACGGTCTGGACAAGACATCTGCAGACCTCTGTGTACCACCCACAGACCAACGGACTTGTGGAGTTCCTCAATGGAACTATAAAAGTAATACTATGATGATGCACACAAGGCAACTCATGGAAATGGGATATGCTCCTTCCTTTAGTGCTGTTTGCAATTCGAGACACCCCACAGGAATGGATGGAGTATTCACCATTCAAGCTCATGTTAGGTCACCGCTCTAGGGGCCTGCTGCAAGCACTATGAAAGGACTGTTAACAGGACTTGGGAAGTGTGAGGAACTCAGCCACTTACCAGCAGGAGTTTCAACAGAGAATCCAAGTGGCCCAGAACCTGCCCAGAGATAACATGCATGAAGCGCAACACCACCAGAAAGCAAAATATGATGCCCATGCCAAACAGAGGGAGTTCGAGCCTGGCCAGAGGGTATTAGTGCTCCTACCCACATTCATGATCAAACTCACATTTACAGAAGGGGACTTAGAGGACCTCAGACCCCAGGGAATGGCCAGGGAAGAAACAAAGGCTAGGATGGAAGACCAAGTCCAGATAAGAGAGGAATTGTCAGAATCTCAGAAATGCAAAATAGAGGCACTGGTGCAGGAATTCAAGGATGTATTCCACAAAGAGCCAGGATGGGTCCAGGATGCCTGTCATTCAATAAAAATACCTCCCAGAGCAATAGTGTGGGGAAGACGGTACCCAGTGCCTCATCATCTCCGTGGGGAGATCTGCAAGGAAATTTAGAAAATGCTTGCACAAGGAATAATATGTCCATCCAGGAGTTCATGGCAGAGTCCATTGGTCCCAGTACCCAAGCCAGATGGGACCCTGTGGCTGTGCATTGACTATCGGTGTCTGAATGGCAGTCCTTGATGCATTCCCCATGCCCCATGTAGCCAAGCTGGTGGAGTGCATTGGGAATGCTTAGTATATCACAATGCTGTACCTAGCCAAAGAATATTGGCAGATCCCCATAGCTAAAAGAGGCAGAGCTAAGATGACATTTGGGACACTGTGGGGCCTCTACGAGTTCATACATATGCTGTTTGAGCTCCACAGAGTGGCAGCTACATTCCAATGTCTGACAGACCAGATCCTGGATCCATGTCCCGAATATGCCTCAGCTTACGTAGACGACATTGTTGTATTTTCGCAGACATGGGTGCAGCATGAAAGAACCATATTATCCAAACTATGAAGAATGGGGATGACAGCAAACTGACAGAACTGCACCCTAGCCCAAAGACAAACCAAATTTTCCTAGTTGGGTGGGGGACTATCAGACCACTGGCCGACAAAGCGGAGACCATCCGTAATTTTGCAACACCGCAGAATGACAAACAACTCTGGTCTTTCTTGGGGTTAACCAGCTATTACCGATAGTTTGTCCCCTGTTCCTTTGAACTAGTGGTGCCCCTCATGGGAGCCTTGAAAAAGCGATGAACAGGGGCCATAAAATGGACCATGGAGATGATGCATAATTTTGAACATCTGAAGAAGGCTTTATGTGAGGACGTCATAATACACACGCTTAACTTTAAACCTTTTATTTTACAGAAAGACACCTCAGAAACTGCCATTGGAGCAGTCCTGATGCAAGAAGATGATGGACTGGAGAGGTCCATTGCCTATGCAAGCCAGAAACTACTACCCGCAAAGACATGGTATGCTACAACAGATAGGGAATGTTTAGCAATCTGTTGGGCAGTAGAGCATTTCCAGTACTACCTAATGGGGAGGGAATTTAAACTTGTGACAGATCACACACCTCTAAAATGGTTAAGGACAGCCAAAACCAATAATGCTTGAATCACCAGGTGGGCATTGGTCCTACGGCTGTTCAAATTTCATATACTGCATTGATCAGGGAAAAGTAACATCATAGCGGATTTTTTATCCAGGTGCAAGGATGAGACCAGACCCAGTGACACAGGATGCCACACTATAAAGACGCACAAAATACAAGGTAGGAAACCAGAACAGAAGATTGAGATACCCCAAGGCATCTTAAAGTGTGGGTTATATCCCAGGGAGACAGGCCAGGGGGACAGGAGACCCTCCCCATCATAGGACTGAGGACAGGGGTGACCTGTCCCTACAAGAAAAGCCCTGAAACCAGGGCAGACTTACCAATTTTAGGCCATGAGGATCTGGACAAGCTGCGTCAGCAGGAAACATCCATGCAATTTGTGAGCCATGCTTATTTCCAGCTGGAGCCAGCAGAGGCGGATGACATCAACCCAGGATGCCTCCAGGCCAGAATAAAAGCTGGCATCGGGAAAAACTCAGAGGAAGCAATTCAGGCAGCAGACAGCAAGGGTGCTTCCCATGCCAGATGCAAACAGTGTGCAACAAGGGACAAGGCATCGGGAGTGCAGGAGAGGTCCCCAGCAGGGGAAAAGACCCAGAGCAACACCGGGGGATGACTGGAGCCGCCAGTGTTGGGTCTGTAAGTGGAGATGGGCTGTGACCCTCCCCACTTAATCTACCTTCAAAGTTCCTTATTTTTTTGTGTTTGTTCCTTTTTGCCTCTTTCTTTATTTTTCTTTGCCGGGGATGGCATGGAGAGGCCCCAAAGGCACAGTGGTGGAGAGAAGCCAACCGTAGCCAGTTAATGAGAAGAGCGGGGTTGACAGCACTGGAGGGCAAGCCTCACCAAGACTAAGTGGCCTGTCCTGGAGGTTGGTGTATGGAAGGGGTCTAGGGGAGGCACAGCCCCATGGCTACCTGCCAAGGGTCATGGCCAATCTGAGGGATTCCTCAACAGGAGAACCCACCACTGAGGGTACAATCAAAGTCATGGCAGATGCATTTCTGGGCTTTCCCTGGGATGACTGAGGACTCCTCCAGTGGCCACAAGAACTCACGCAGTGTCCAACACCAGGTGCATGCACCAAAGTCGCATGTGAGTATATCCTTGAGACCAGGCAGACATAGGCCCATTTTACACACCCCTACCAGTCATGTATCAGGCAAGCTTAGCATCTTGTCCTGTGTTCTTTAAATTCTACTTCCCCTGTTTGAATGACCACATTTCCTGGGATGTTACGCAAAGCTGAGTCTGATGTTAAGGATAAAATTGAAAAATTACTTGTAGTGTATATGTTGTAGCCATGTTGGTCTAAGGACATAGGCAGACAAAGTTCTTCAGGTAAATCCAATATCTTTTATTATACAAACTCAAACAGTTGGAAAAACTGTTCACTGCAAGCTTTTGGGTACAAATACCCCTCCTCATTAGAGTAAGTGTCTGGCTTCTTCACTATTCCATCCAGGAAGAGCACAGATCAACTGCTGATGCTTCCTCAGCCTGATGAAGAGTATTTGTATCTGAAAGCTTGAAAAGAAGAATTTTTCCAACTATTTGAGTTGGTCTAATAAAAGGTTTCTGATTTATACAGAGAACCTTGTCTGCCTTGTAGTGTATAGGTCTCTTCATAGATTTCATAGACTTCATAGACATTAGGGCTGGAAGAGACCTCAGAAGATCATCGAGTCCAGCCCCCTTCCCCAGGGGCAGGAAGTCAGTAGGGGTCATAGGACCCCAGCAAGATAAATATCCACATTTCTCTCAAAGGTGTTCAAGATAGGTGCTTGAGCCACCTCTGGCGGGATACTGTTCCAGACCTTGGGGGCTCAGACTGTAAAAAAGTTTTTCATTATGTCCAGCCTGAAATGATCATGAAGGAGTATGTGACCATTTGACCTGGTCATCCCCTGGGGTGCTCTGGTGAACAGATGTTCCCCCAGAACCTGGTGAGCACCCCGATAAACTTATAGGAGGCGACCAGATCACCCCTGAGCCTGCACTTTTCCAGACTGAAGAGTCCCATAGTTCTCAGCCTCTCATCATAAGGCCTGTTTTCCTGACCTCTGATCATGCACATGGCTCTCCTTTGGACTCTCTCAAGCTTCTCCACATCCTTTTTTGCACTGTCGAGCCCAAAACTGGACGCAACCAATGGCCTCACCAAGGCTGAGTTCAATGGGTGAATGATGTCCTGGGATATGCTTACAAAGCATCTATGGATGCAAGCCAGTGTTTTGCTCGCTTTACTAGCTGCAGCATCACATTGCAGGCTCATGTTCATTTTGTGGTAAATCATGACCCCCAAGTCTCTTTCTTCTGTAGTACTAGTCAGCATAGCACTGCCAAGCCTATAAGGATGCTGCAGGTTTTTCCTCTCAAGGTGGAGAACCTTGCATTTTTCAATGTTAAACACCATCAAGTTCTATCCGCCCATTTCCTGAGCCTGTCAAGGTCAGCCTGTCCTCAGGTATGGACGCTTTACCCCAAAATTTGGTTTCTTTGGTGAACTTGGCCAGTCTGATTCTGACTCTGATGTCCACATCATTAATGAAGATGTTGAACAATATGGGTCCAAGGACAAAGCCTTGAATGACCCCACTGGTCACAGCGCACCACGACGATTGACTTCCATCAACCACCACACTCTGGGTCCAACCACGGAGCCAATTCCCCAGCCAGCAGATCACGGTGAATCTGAGGCCACAGCTGGCCAGTTTTGCTAAGAGGTGATCATGGGATACCAGATCAAAGGCTTTTTTAAAGTCAAGATATAGGACATCAATCTCTTCTCCCTTTTCCAGGTGATAGGTTACCTGGTCATAAAAGTAAATAAGATCGGTCAAGCAAGACTTACCTGCAACAAACCCATGCTGACTATCCCTCAGGATGGTGCCATCAGCCAGTCTGTTAAGAATGGCCTCTTTGATAATCTTTTCTAAGACCTTCCCCAGGATAGAGGTCAGGCTGATGGGCCTGTAGTTTGCCCGATCCACTTTCTTCCCTTTCTTGAAAATAAGCACCACATTGGCCTTCTTCCAGTCTTCAGGCACTACACCAGAGCGCCAGGAGTTCTCAAACATCCATGCCAGAGACTGGGCTATGATGCTTACCAGCTCCTTGATTACCCTGGGGTGTAAACTGTTGGGGCCGGCTGACTTGAAGGTGTCCAGCCTCTCAAGCTGTTCCTTCACAAGGCATTGTTATTCTGTTGTTCTAACTATAAATCCATTAATACATGTACTGTTGTAACACACCATCATTTTACTATAAGATTAGATGATAAAAAGTAGTGAGGAAGAGGAGAACCCAACTTCCTTTTACATTAACTGTTTTTCAGGACACAAGCACAGTGGAAAAGAATCATGCTTAGGTGCCCAAGTCCACTTACTCATTCACCTAGTACATGGAATAGAGTGGTGCCAAGTTACCCATTTGGCTCTGGCTGTGCAAATCCTCTTCAGTCAATCTAGGTGTCTAGATGTGGCAAAGCATAGAAAATGTTTCAATGCTAAGAAAATATAGCAACCGCTGATGGTGGGGAAAGAGGGGAGAGGCACAGAAAGAGGTAGTTAGCCATGTTAGTTTGAAATCATGCAGAAGGCAGGTTAAAGAGCTCTGCCACGGGCTTATGTCTGGAACTGATGTCAAATCAATGTTCATTCATTCTTACACATAGAGACTGCCTTGTCTGTCCAATACAGACAATGGAGGGGCACTGTAAGCAGGCGATGGTGTATGTGACATTGGTAGAGGTGTGTTTATTCATCATTCATCTGCACCTTTAGCAACATCAAAGCAGAACACTTTAATCTTCCTGGACATTCAATCACTGACCTCAGAGTAGCAGTTCTTAGACAATAAGGCTGCTTCCAGACATAAAGAAAAGAAGGTGCTTTAATTTAAACTCAGCAGGCCTCTGCACCGAGCCCAGCATATGTCCAGAAGAGGCATTGTGTTAGTTGGACCCAGCTCGTCCAATGTCTGTATAGATCGGGCGCTTTAGCAGGGCTTTTTTTGTGCTTTTATCTAATAGATGATTGAATCAGCTATTAGATAAGAGTGCCCAAAGGCCCCACTATACAGATGCTCTGGAGCCGGGTCGAACTAACATGCTATTGCGTCCACTAAAGCATGGGGGTTTTTTTCCCCGCATTTCTCAGCAGCCTAAAGCTTTAAAAACTAACTTCAACACAAACAATAAATCATCCATAGACTGAATTGCATTAAGTATGGTCTAATCAGGGACTACGAATTCTTTCCCCATTACATGGACTAGCTTTTGTAAACACTTTGTCCTTATAAGTTTATCTCTTGCTTATCCCTTTTAGCACCACCCCTGCCCCCTGCTCTCCCTTTCCTTCCTGTCTTTTATATTCAAATCATTCTCTCTGTTTGATAGTCTGCTCTATAGAAGGCATTTCATAGCATGTACTGAAGTGAGCTCAGACTCACAAAAGATTATGGATCTCTGCTTTAGTTAGTCTACAAGGTGCATCTCTATCCAGCCTTCTGTCTGACTTCAGACTAATGTGGCTAACTCCCTCTCTGTGCATACAGATTTTTATCCTATTACCTGAGTTAGCTTCTATCCCTATGGTTTATTATTTATTTGCTTCTCCCAGTGCTACCCCTCCCTCCTTGTCTTGTATTCAGATCATTCTCTCTTTATGTGATAACTTGCTCTATGTGTATCTTTTCACAACATCTGATGAAGCAAGCTGGGGCTTACAAAAGCTTATGCACCTCTGGTTTATTTAGTTTGTAGGGTGTGTCTCTGCCTGCCTTCTGAGGGCAGACGGCCAGCTTAAGAAGCAAAGCTGTACTCAGTTTCCTGTTTGCAGGTCACCATTATACATTTTGTATTAAAGGTCTGTGGAAGTAACAGAGAATTAGAAAAACAGCATTTGTTTATAAGTAACTGATTATGTGATTACATTTGATTGTTGAAACTGTTGCTACTTTTGAAGATTAGAAAAACGTAGTCCATTCCTGACTCAGCTGCTGTAACTTTCCAGAATTTCTAAGCCATCCCCGTTTAAGTTACAGCTTAAATGAGTGGAAGTCTAAGATGTATTTCTGCAATCCATGGATCAGTACATGCTATCATGTATTTTGGGTCTTACTTCTAATGCTTGGCTGAGGTCAGGCATATATAACAGGAAGTTCACTCTCTTATTTCAGCATTTCTGTGTGTCATGTACTAATTACAATTCCATGGTTGCTCAATTGCTTCAATCCTTACTAACGGGAACAGGAATCAAACTGCTATTGTTATGTACATTGCAGAGACCTACCCACGAGCAGAACTGGAGAGGAATTTGTCTGCCAAATGTGGCCTGTGATGTCAGTATTACTAATATTTTTAAATGCTTTATATGCATTCAAATGCCCAGCAACTTCTATCCTACAATCTTCAAAAAGTCATGAGCTGGGCCTATAAAATCTATAAATTTTTGTCGGATTCTAGCTTTTGAACTTTGATGTTTGATTCTTTGGATGCTGCATTTGATGATTGTCCATAGTTCTGACAGGAACTGACACCTCCTGTGAACACTGAGGTTGCAGAAGACTCAGAGTCTCTTTTAGAGCATATTGCATTGCATGGTTCTTGGTAGTATCAGTTAGGCCCTGCAGAGCCCCATTCTGCCAAGGCTCCGTTGTTTTCAGGACCCAAGCTAACTTACACATTTTTACACAGCACTGCAGACTGCAGTGTAGAGGTACCCTTGTTTTCTGAGCAAGAACTAGCTAGATGTACACACCCCTTGCCCTCTGTATCAATCCAGGAGCTAGATAGAACAATTATTTCAAAGCTGTTGTAATGTATCTCCAACCAGTTAAGTGGCAAAGAGGCTTCTCGGAAATGGTTGGAAAATAGGGCGTTGACCCTCCTGGGAATATTTCAGATTGGAGAAATATGCAAAATGAAGATAGCATCTAAAAACCAAAACATTTCAATTAGGAAATGTCTCACTCTGCACTCCTCCTGGGAGCTGAATAAAGCACCTCCATAAGCCCAGCCAACAGCATCTCCACAGATGTATCAGAGTCTACTCTGAGCTTTGGGGATTTCTATATCCTCCTAGTAGTTGAGTCTTCCTATGTCACCTTTTAAAGATTGTATCTCATCATGGTGGCCAGAAAAGTATGTTTACCTCCCTCAGACAGAGATTTTTTGCTCCAAGGGTGAAATCCAATGCCCACTAAAACTGAGAATCATGTTAAAATTCCAGCATTGCATCTCTTACACTCTTTTATCTATAGTCCTTGCAAATGATTTAATTAGTTCCTCTTATTAGACACACTTGACTCGACCCTACAGCAGCACAGTAATGAACTATGCCACCATAGCTCATCACTACAGCAATGTAGCATTGGTGGGCATGAACTGTGATGCTGATGCTCCTGCTCAGTAGTGCACAGGAGGGTCAGAAACAACCCATGCAGGACTGGGACAATGCAGTACCAGTGGTTACTGCACAGTTGGCATATGTGTAGACATGCCCATTGAGGCTGAGGGGAGGAAGAGAAGGAAACTTGTTCCTTTTGATCCAGAGTATGAAAAGCAGTCCCTCTTCCCTGCCCTCAAAAGTGACACAAAGATAACTTAAGTAGGCACAGGGTAAGGTGGGTTTTCATTTCCTGAAAGCTAGTCAGTATTCCTTTCCCATTCAGCCTTGTATTGTCGGGAGAGTGGGAGTGGAGTACTATTGCTTCAAGTACCGGGTGTAGGAGATGTTGAAAATTTCTCTGGGTGGCAATTTTGGCAGAGCCATCATTTCTGCAAGGTGGTGCTTTATTTAAAGGAGGCCAAGATTCCACTGGTGACGAGCACTTTTGTTGCATGTTGGAAAAATATGATCAGATAACAGAAGTTAAGGATTCTCACTAGCAGTGGCTGAGACAGGATATTGGGCAAGAACATAGCTATAATGATGGTGGGGGCCTTGAGTTAATAGATGCTATTTCCAGTATTAAAACTGAGGAACGTCTAGTCTCCAGGCTTGTGGTAACAGCGTAGCTCCCCATACTACTTTCTCTATCTCTCGTGAGTTCCCTTTTTCTTACAGCTCATTTAGATACTCTTGCTGACTATGCAAATCGCCACTATATTGGCAGGCAAAATAATGTGAGTTGCATGAGGAGAGAAGATGTCTAAGTAAAGGTTTTGGCTACCTCTATCATACTAGAGCTTAGCGTGTTAAAAGGGCAAGTCTTAGCTTGGAGAAGACAGCATACTAGATTTTTGATGCTGTATAAATATCCCACTCTTTAAGAAAATGCTTTTATTTTTTTTCCTGGAGGGCAAGTTAGTCATGAGAGATGAGCAAACTTTTGGCTGCTGTTTTGACTGAGATATGTATTTAGTTCTCCTACTTACTCAGAATACAGTATCAGAATCTGGGTCTCTCTTTGGGACTAAGAATGATTTTTTTTTTGTTTCAGATACTAAATGCACCCAAATCATATAACAACTTAAGAAATGTCATATGGGTCAGACAAATGGTCCATCTCCCCCAGAACCCTGTTTCCTACAGTGGCAAGTAGTAGGTACTTTAGGGCAGTGGGGACCAGCCTTTTTGATAGGCTTACCACAGACAAGGCCCTGCAGCCTCCCTGAGTGCTACTCTGATCCCCTTCCCCTTTTCACTCAGCTGCTGCTCTGATTTCTCCTGCCTACTTGATACACTGCTTTTTTTCTGCTTCAAGATAATACTGTAGAAATCAACTACAAAGCAAGACTCAGTTATTTCACAAACATAGCCTGATAAAACTCTGAAATGACTGAACCTTACTCGTCTTAAAGTCTGAAGCAATCAAGGATTAGTTAGCGTTTCAAAAACAAGCACGTAGCCAAAAACCAGTTTGAACCAATTAAGGGTCTCTCAAACTGACCTGATATCTTGTTTTCTTTCACAGTGGAAAATTCCCACCTGCGCGCACATCTTGTCTGTAAACTATAAAATGCCTCTAACAGTTTTACTCAGGGCCTCTGAGTTCGCTCAGGGTGCCCAGCATGCTGAATAAATTTTGAAACAGACAGCGACTCTGTGTCTTTGGGAATAGCTCCGCAAGGGGTCACAAACTCCTCAACATAGCAGTCATGTGACAGGCTGGCCCTCCCTGCTTTAGGGGGAGAGTATTTGAAGAGGGTATATCTCAAAAGAACCATTCCCTTTCAGAGCCTCCATGGAATGCCAGAGGATACATCTCTGACTGTTCTCTTTAAATGCTCGCAATGGACCTGTCCTCCATGAAGTTGTCTAATCTCTACTTGAACCTGGTTATGATATCTGCCTATGCAACCTCTAGCAACAAAAGCCACAAGGTTACTAACAAACTGGGTGCATCTACATGTGCGCTTAACTGTGGAGTTGATTAATTATCTCCACAGTAATGTATCACAATCTACACGTGCACTGTTATTAGGGTTCAGTAAATTAATTAACTCTACCATATAATAGTACTGTCAGGAACAGTACTAACTTATGACAGAGTCATATATTGTACAGAAATGCATAGAAATGTACATGTCGATAGTGACTGGGACCACAGCAGTTTGAGCCAGGGTAGAACAGTACCAGGCTGGCAGCAGGCTTAGAGGGTCAGCCATGTGGCTCCACAGTTTTGGCACTCTCAGTCTCCAGCCATCCCCTCTGCTATCTGACGTCAGCACCCAGAGCCCAGGGTGACCCCCCAAGCCTGCTGCCAGCCCAGGGCTGCCCCGCCCTGGCTCAAACTGCTACGGTCCCAAGCACATGTGCAGATGCTGTGCCTGGGAGCAGATGACTCTGGTGCAAACTGCACCTGAGTTTATTGCTGTGCATTAATTGCTAATGTAGATGCACCCACGATGCAAAAACATTCTTCTCTGTGTAAAACCTGCCTCCTGATAAATTTCAGTGAGTGCCTACTATTTCTGTATTCTGGGACCTGATGAATAACAGTTCCCTATTTACTTTACCCATGTTATTCATGATTGTATAGATCTTGTTCCTACCCCTCCTCCCTGCCCCTACATGTCCCCATTCTCGTTTCCAAAATGAAGAATGTTTCCAGTATCTCCTGGTTTAGCACCTGCTTCCTAGCTCTGATCATTCTCATTGCCCTAGTGAGCATATGAAAACTATAAAGGAAAGTATGGAAGAAAATATATTCTAATCATTGCACAAAATTACACAGAAAGTAGATAGCTTTATATTTCCAAGACGTTGTTTGAAATTTACTAGGAGCAAAACACTTTGCTCTTAGTAAAGGAAAGTACAGCAAAAGTATGTGCCAGATGCTCAGTTTCTGTAAATCAGCAAAACTGTATTGACTTCAATGAAGAAATCTTAATGAGCACCAGCTGGATATCTGGCCTGCAATCTTCACCTTGGCAAACTCCAAGTATACATTTGAAACTCAGAAAATACAATACACATCAAAAAGCATAGTAGTGACAGGTGTTCAAACCACTCAGTTTAATCCTTAGTGGGCAGATCTACATGTGCAGTTAGTACAAATGAATAAACTCCAGTGCAATAAGCTCCAGAGTTTAACCATGTGCTTCAGAGAGGCTGTCTAGGACAAAAAGGTGCTAAAGCATGGGGCTAGCTGGCATGCAGCTCCTGCACTGAAGCACCCTGTGGTCCAGTCAGCAAGTTCAGTGTCAACATGTATGCTGCTTGTATTTACAAATATTACCCTGCTGCAGAGTTTATTAGTTTCCTGCACCCTAAAAGAAGTGCATATGCAGACACTGAGACATCTACTGTGGAGCTAATTAGTTAGCTCTGCAGGAAACATCTCTTGTGGACTTACCTCGTAAAAATATCATATGTCCCCCAATATCCTTGCAAATCTGTGTCTCTCTTTGGCAATCAAAGGGGGAATTGTATTTCCCAGGGCAGGTTTTAAATTTGCTTCCAAACGGAAGGCTCAGTTTATATTTATGAAGCATCACCAACAATAGAAGTGTTCCTGGCTCCTGCCACATTCCTGCCAGAAAGAAAATATCAGATACCTAAATAGTTGTATCATCTGTTATTAACACCTGAAACTATTGTAAAGTGAAAGAGATTAAAGAAAGAAAAGAGACGTGCCTATTGTTTTTCCCTCAATGTATTTACTTTGGGCACTTGATAGCATTTAGGTAATCATCTCTTTCAGTCTTTCTTCTGTTTAGCCAATTTTTCAAAATGCCAAAGTCATTTGGGCATCAGTATTTCATTAATTTTCAGTTAGTTTTTTATTATTATTTTCCTTCATTAAGGAAAAGGAAAAATAAACTATATTGAGGAATATAGGTTGTAGCCGTGTTGGTCTAAGAACATTAATATACCACTCAGGCTGAGATTTTGAAAGCTAAAACACCATGCAGCTTTTGAAAATAATAGTCAACATCCTCTTATAAAACAGGAAGAACATGGGTGATTTGTCTCCAAAAGATAGGATTGTGTAAGCCTGTAGTTGAAGAGGGAATAAAAATATCACTCTTCATTAGCAGAACAAAAAAATCAAATCATATCACAATAATATTTTCCATTAACAGTATGAAATCCTGATTCGAATGAAGTCATTATAAGTTTGATAGCTGACATCCCTTGGTCCGGGCTTTTAGTGTCCAAGTACATACCATAATCAAAGCTAGCTTTGTACATAGGGGAAGAAAAGGAATGTTTTATATTTGTAACAACACACTGAAAGCCTAGATGTCAAATTTTTACTTAAAAGCAGTATATCCCAAATATACACAAGTGAAAAGTTACAAGTTAAATGTTACCTTAGCCTTTTAAATGAGGATATAAAGGGATGAAATAGGAAAAAAATCAGGATAAAGTAAAGATTATAGAAATTAAGGTATATACAAATTGCACCTAACTAAGTGAAACATCTTTAACAGATTATACATTTTACTCTGACTTTAATTACTAAGGTATTTAAATCTGAATGATAAGTAATTGTGTATTCATGTAGAAAGGGGTTTTACCCATAATAGTATCGTTCTTTTGCGGTCTCATCTTACAGGTTTTGGATTTTCCGATGATGTAATCCACTCCTGGTGTTAAAGCACACACACTGGGAGAAGACAGTATATAAGAGGGTGAGTTACACAGCTCAGGCATCAGAAACCCTCTGAGACAACACAGCTCACTGCTCCTTAGATCCTGAGCCAGAGGAAACAAGGCAGAAAAACAAAACTTTCGATTAAACATGAACTGCAAGTTTGTTCCAGCTGTCCTGGCTGTCTTCCTCATCTCCGCAGCTGTGACTGAAGGTAAGTTAATTCCTCATAAAACTCATGTGAAGGAGGTATTGCTTATGCATAGGCACATAGGGATATTCAGAAGTTCACTCTTATTTTACAAAGGCAATTTATTTTAAAACTTTTTAAGTGATTTTTTTTCTCTCCAGCAACTACCGCTCATGCTATACAAGTGGCTCTTCAGGGCAGCTGTTGACAGGGAAACTATTTATTGTAGAAATGTTGGTTCTTTTTCATATATATTAGATTAAGATATAATTATTATCTCACATATATTATAACATATATATCAGATGAATATATAATCATCAGGCACCTGACTAGAACGCTTACTCATACACCATGATCCAGAGGATTGATGGTTGCCTAGTCTAACATTAGATTGTTACCCTGTGATTCTAAAGACACTTGATGGAAGACAAGATCTTTTTATTTAAGTTTTCAAATCAGTGATCTGCTCCTGTTTTTCCTGAGAGCATTTTTCTGTTTGTGACATCAGTTTTACATAGGGATTCAGAATACATAGGGATGGATGATCAAATAAACAAACAGGAGTCAAGTCTGTTTAGTTTTAATAGCATGAATCAAGATATGAAACGATGAAGACAGGCAAAGGATTTACTCTAGTCAGAGTGGATTTAAAAAAAAAAATTGACAAAGAATTGTAATTTTTTAACATTTGTTTGATCCAGAGAATAAACATTTTGATAGTTAGAGGATTTAGAGGAACTTGAATCCAGGAAACCAGGAACATATAGCCTTGTCAAATAATAGCCATTGTGATTAACAAGTATTCTGTTAATCAAAAGTAATTTGTTATGATATCCATGTTCGGATGGTGAGAGCTTCTGCTTTACTGATCACATTTCCCTTATTCTTTTACAGGCATGACCCTGGCACGGATAGGGAACGAGCTCCGGTGCCAGTGCATAACCACTCATTCCAAGTTCATCCCTTTTAAGCACATTCAAGATGTGAAAATGACCCAAAGTGGGCCTCACTGCACAAATGTTGAAGTCATGTAAGTATTTCTCCAAATTATTTGGTTAATGAGGAGGAAACAACTGTGAATTGTTTAGGAGCATGAGTTTTGACAAGGGCCAGAATGTCCTCCCTTACTAGACAGATCCCACATGAATAGGGTTTAATTACCTGGAAAAAAAACTCTCTTACCCCAGTGGAAGACCAATGAATTAAGGCCCACCAAGCAAACATAAGCAGGTTGTTTAGTGCCATCAACGGAGATATGCCAATTTACACCTGATGTAGTGACATACATAGACAGAAAAAAAAATTGTCATGATAGTAAAGGGAAATCAGCCATCAAAATGCCTGAACATCTTTCTTTCTCTTCTTTACAGTGCAACTCTCAAGGATGGCAGAGAAGTGTGTCTGGAACCCACAGCCCCCTGGGTGATGCGCCTGGTCAAAGCTATTTTGAACAAGTAAGTTATTCGTTCACCGTTCCAACTGCTTATGACAACAAGTGGAGAGTTTCTTAGCATAATCTACTTAAGTGTTCTCCTCACCTATGAGCAATTCTTTCCAAACATTCTCTCTATCCAGCTAATATGATAGGAAAACAATCCTGTGGTCAGATTAGGAAGCTAGGTTTTAGTTCCAACCCTGCCCCAGACTTTATAAGTGATTTAGGTAAGCCTTTGATATTGCCCACTTGTGCTGAGCATCTCCAACACTGTTGGAAGAAACTAAGTCCTACAACCAGTGCCTCTGAAAGTCAGTCTGTCACAGGGGTGGGTAAAATGCAGCCCGTGGGACAGATGGAGCCCACCTATCCAGCCTGCAGGGCCACCCCAAAATTTAGAAAATTAATATTTATCTGCCCCTGGCTGCCTCTCATGGGGCCTTTGATAGCTTCCCAAAATTCATTAAGCGGCCCCCACTTGAAATAATTGCTTGCCCTGGTGTGTCAGTAACTGGTTTTCCATTCATGTTCGTCTTCCCATTCATGTACACATTCCACTTAGTGGCTTTTCACAGATGAATGGGAAGTGGATCAGGCCTCACAAGTTCTCAACTTAGGCATCCAAAAACTGGCAGCAAACTCAATCAGGACATACTTTTGAAAAGGTGGATCTCAGGATCTCTGTACTGTAGCTTCCCAATGGCCAACTGGGGCAGAAGCTGGCTTGCACATGACAATATAAACCTGTAACTGCTGAGTTCAATCTGATCCAATCAATGATATACGGTCACGTTTCTAAACTATCCCTTTCCCCCCCACTGTTTGCAGGGCTGAATCCAACATTGAAACACCACTTTAAGAAAAGCAGCAGAAGAAAAATCTACAATGTCTCCTGTTCTGTCCAGAAGGAAACATCTAATTGAAAATGTCAATGAGCCTTCAAGCAGCCTACATACATCCACCTTCTACACCCATATGTTTTTATGCAGGCTGGGACTAACTGTATCTATTTGCTATTTATATATATTTATTTAAAACAATCACTTTGTTCAAAAAAGATTCAGGTATTTATGGTATATGCCACTCAGTGAAACTGAAAACCACTGAATAGGAAAAGTGATTTCCCAAAGGAGATGAAGACCCTTTGGACATCACTTTAGCTAAATGTATTTGTATCAGTGCCACATACTTGCAGATAAGCTGCATTTGTACTAACCCTTGCCTTTTTGCTAGTAAATCAGCAAACTGGCAGCAATTCCACCTCACCAGAGGTGCTTTAGTATGTTGTATCAACAGCCAGTCACAAGCAGCGTAAGGTTTAGCCAGGGACCAGGACTTCAGTGGCTTTTTGAAACAAAGCTGCCAAAAGTCATGAGACAGCAGTTTCTGTGCTCTTATTCTTAATGAATTATTTATGGTGCTCTAGCATATGATAGTATATAGATTGTTATATATATGTATATATATTTAAAATGTCTTATTTAAGTAGGAGAAAAGTACAAACCTTATTTATTTAAATTATTTTGATTCAGTTGGATTTTTCTATTGTTTTCCCCTAATGTGTTAGTTCCTTAAATTATTTCATGTTCTTGCTATTATCTATACACATTTTGTTGGTATGTCTATTTGTTTATGTACTTCGTAGTTAAATTATTTCTACATTAAAGTTTCCACTTAAAATAGATATGATCTCTTTTATATTTGGCACCACTTTGCTTGATCTTTGCAATCTCATCCCAGTTTCTAGAGACAGGTGGCAAGTCCACATTTGCAATTAGTGATATATGGGTTTACTGCACAGTAATTTACTTCTCAGAAAACTAGCCCTGGGCAGGCAACTATGCATGCAGCCATTTGGGAGCAGACTTGCTGCGTATAGCACTAGGTCTCTTCCAGTCCTGCTCCACCCCTGTGCAGCAGCCAGGGGGAGCTGGGGTTTTCAGCCACAGCTTTCTTGGGACCAGGGGAACTCATTCAAAGGCAGCCCCACACAAAGGTGGCTCCCTGGCCACCTGCATTTCTGACCCAAAGCAGTGCTGGCCCAGCCCTCTGCAACTCCGTTGCCTGAGTCTGGGCTGCTCCACCCCAAGGCCCTGGGAACAATGACCCACACCCCAGGCTCCTGCTTGAAACCCTGCTGGCTGTGCTTCACTGATGCCACAACCACCACCTGGCCCCAGGCAGGCTTGGCTCTGTCTGGCCCATGCCACACAGCCACGTGGCCAGGCTCACCACTGCCTCTGAGGCCCCCTGCCCCTGTGCTGACAATGACTAGCCTTTAGCCCATCATGTGGACCCTACCAGGGATGGCAACAATACACACACAGATACTGCCACTGGTGCCATCCTCGAGCTCCTGGGGCCCCAGCCCTGCTGCTTATGGTCCCATATCATGAAGACTATCTGGGATGATGAACAGCAGCTGAACTCATTCTGCACCTTCCAGGTGCTTGTCCACCAGCTCCATCTGTATCTGAAGTGGCAGGCCATCACCATGCAGCTGCCCCTCCCCATGGAGACCTGGCTGGCCATGAGTCCAGCCATTGATCTGCAGCACGCTGAAAACTGCTCAAGCTGGCTACACCCACCAGTCTGCGCTATGTCAGCCACATCTTCAGCATGGGCAAGGTGACCACTGGGGAAGTGGTCTGAAGGTCTGTGGCACCCTCTAGGATGTCCTGGGGCACTCCGTGCTCTGGATCCATGACCCTGTGGAGGTGGTGGTGAGGTTCATACCCTGGGCTTCTCCTACTGCACTGGTTGGGATGGGACCCTCATCACTGTCACCTGCTCACCCCAAGGTGACCACCTGTACTGCAGCCAGTGGAGGTTCCACTCCATCGTGCTACAAGCTGTTGTTGACAAGCAGAGCTATTTCACTAACATCAGTGCTGGTTGGGCTGTCAGTGCCCATGGTGCTGGCATCTTCCACAACTCTATTTTGCCAGCCCTGGTGGAGAGCCAGTGCTTCATGCTGGGGTGCTGGACCTCATCATCACAGTATGTGTGCCGCATAACATCTGTGAGGTCTGGGGGAGCAGAAGAGGCACAGTAGACAAAGGACAGCTGGCACCAGGAGCACCAGCTGTGGCTGAAGCAACAAGGCTGGGCCTCCACCTCTGCAGCCCCAGGTGAGCCATGGACCTGGCGGCAGGGTCCAGAGCATCATGTGCAAGCAGCACTGGCAGACCACCTGCTCCCACACCCCCCACTGTGGGCCACCTTAATGTCCAGCCATGAACCCCAGCCCCACCATGCACCCCTAGCACCACACTCGCTGTGGACAGTTTTCTGGAAAGCATTTTGTTTCCCTCCACAAATACAGACCCTGTCCCCAGCTCCCTCCCAAACAACAGTCCCTATCCCCTCTCCCTCCCTAAAAACAGACCCTTTCTGCTTCTCTTTCCCGCACAACAGATCTCTTCCCCCCTCCCTCCCAAACCACAGAGGCCTATCACAAACCACACCACCCACACCAGTAAAGCACCCTCTTCCCCAGGCAGATTATGTACATTGTGCTTTGTGTGCCCTCCAGAGGTGGGGTAGTAGGGTGGAGCTGCCTATGCAACAGAGCCTGGATACAGATGCCTCTGCACCTCAGCCCAGGCCCACTGGAGGGCTTGTGGCTGGGCAGTGGTTGGCTGCCAGGGGACAGATGGGACTACAGCTGGGGGCTGGGCAGCAGGCAGGGGCTGGGCAGCAGGCAGGATGCAGGAGACTGCCAGGGCCAGGATGGTGTCCAGCACCCGGTGGCCCTCCTCCATGGCCTCCAATCCATGGCAGCCTGCTGCTCCTGGGCCTCCAGCCTCCTCTTGAGGGGGGTGATGTGCCTCTCCTTGAGGGCCAGGAGCATCTCCCTGAACGCCTGGTCCTCCCAGGACTTCTCCATGTTGTCTCCATGCCCGTAAGTCCACCAGCTGCTCCTTGTCACAGTGACCAGGTGATCCAGCAGCCTGCCCCAATCCTGGGTCTGGTGCTGCCATATGTACCTCACCAAGAGGTTCATAAAGACTCACATTCATAAAGATGCTTAGGTTAGGTATGCAAGGTTCTAGGGGTCTATGTGATATCTTTCATTAGCACACCAAACCCACCTCACCAAGACTGGCGGTGACTCTGATGGTGCATCCCCACTTGCCGCTGGTGCCTCTCCCTCATGTGCAGCTTCAGGACCTGCAGAGCCAGAAGAAAGAGGATATTTGTGAGAGTTTACAGCATTTCTGAGATAACATGCACTATACCAGAAGTCTGTGCACTGCTTGGCCTCAGATTGGGGGTCATGAGCCCATAGGTGCCCAGGGATCATGGTATGTTGGCCGGGCAGACAGTAGCACAGGTGCCCACCAGCCAAGCCCCCCTTCCCTGTTCACTCTGAAGGGGCAGGTGGGCCGCCGGGTGCTTGCCACATGCAGCCTGCTTTCCCTGCCCCCTTTCTGGGTCAGGACAGGCCTGGCTCCTGGCAGCACCTGCTGTGGGTACTCCAGACTGACTTCCCCACTTCTCCTTCTGCAGTCCAAGCAGTCTCCTCCCTTGCTGCCAGGCTTCCGGTGCTTGGGCTTATGCCACTGACTGGGATGAGGAGCTGGTGGTGCTACCACCCTCCACCCAGGGGGATTATCTGGAGAGGAGGCCTGGGGCAGTGCCCCACCCCCTCCCCCCACCGCACATGGCCTTCACTGCAACCATGACCCTGGTAAGTGTGTCTTGGGCACACTGCAATGAGCTGTTGGCACAGACCAAGGAGTGCCTGGCCATGGTAGAGACTCCAGCAAGCCATCTGTGCTGGAAAACTCAGCATGACTCTGCCCAAGGTCCCATGGCATGCTAATGTGGTCCAGCTGCCACATAAAGGGCATAGTCCTGCAGGTAGCCCCGACCCAGTGGTTGTGGTTGGTGATATGAGCCCACTGCAACCACAGGGTCTTGAACTTTTTGCCAGACTGCCATATCAACCAGTTGTCCCCATGCTTCCACATGTATCCTGTCAGGTGCTCATAGATGTGGGTGTTTCAGTGCCTACCCAGAACAAATTGGATATGGACCTTGGTGTCACCCCAAAGCACCACAGGGTCCACAGTCTCATCCTGGGACCAGTTGGGCCCCTAGAACATAGTGTATAGCATCAGGGATGATGCCAGCATGGGTCCCTCAATGGCCCTCAAGGGGCTGTGGGTGAGAGTCCAGGTCCTGCCAGCCTGGGTGAGTGCCTATAGTGTAGGGGCACCACATGAAGCAGGAAAGTAAGTGGTGGGGTAGGGCTGGGGGCCAGCATCAGGGTGTCGGTACAATATAGGATAGGACCATGGGGCATGGTGACTGTGGGACTGTGCCATCAGGGCACAGATTCACCAAGTGTTTACACTCAACAGAAGTTACCCAATACTCCTTTGCCATGCCATGACATTGGACTTGTCTTGTTTGGGAAGTGACCCACTTCCGTTGAGTGAAACTCTGGACGTACCAGGTCTGGCTCTTCTTTAAGGCTCAAACCTCTCCTTCACCCTGTCCTAGCACTACCCTGGTGGGTTTTTGTCCATTTCACCTTCATTTCTTAGCTGTCTTTAATTGGTCTTTATTTCGGCTAGTCCATGCATGTCTCGAATCTAGCCTACAGAGCCTGGGCTGGTGCTGATCCTCTGATTAGTCAGTCTTTGTTTAGTTAGTGGATAAGGAAGATAAAATAACTCAATGAGAAAGTGAAAGTTAAATTAAACTCCACGGAGAGCATCGCAGCTGTGGCTTTTCCCCTTGGTCCAAGAATGCCCAGGTCTTATGGCTGCAGGTCTTTCTCTACTGCCTGGACCTTCCCCAAAGTAATACAATGAAACCAAAAGGAAAAATAAGGGCTTCCTGATCCCCCTTCACCTCTCTTGGGCATTTCTCTGCCTTAGATGCTCCCGTGCCTAATCTGGAAGTTTCTGAGGCCCCCTGCCGCCTTCCCTGGTGTGGTGTATTTGACTGCCAATCCTCTTTTGCTCCCCTCTGGTGTGAGCCTGCAAGCAACTCCCTGCTGGCACACTTGAGCCGGCATGGAACAGTTCTGCCCCTGTCCCTGGGGCTACAGCCCAGCCTCCCAGGCTCTGTGATTCACCCAAAAATAAATAAATAAATAAAAACCTTGGAGAAGTGCTGCTGGCACTCCTCTCCCTTGTCACCTCAGCTGCCCCTCTTGCTGCCCTCAGGCTCACTGAGCCTCTCTGGGTTCCTGGGAGCTGCTTTCTCCCCTGCTGTCCAGTCCAGAGCTCCTTTTTCCACCCAGCAGCAACCCCAACTTTCCTCATGCCATCTCTTCGTTTCCCACTGTTTCTTCTCCCAGCTCTGGCTGCAAGCCAGAAAACCCCACACTGATATGGGTGGGGCTGATTTGGATACAGCAGCTGTTCATAAACTGATGCAGCCAATGGTCTCCAGATACTCTTGGCTCTGGCAGGGCTGGTGGGACTCCTCCTGCTGCCATCCAGTAAGTCTTTTCTTTCACTTCCTTACACAGGGTCCATGCAGGCTGCTTTAGTCAGCATGTGGCCATTGCTGTGGAACCCAATGGCCAGAACCTGACACCAGGTGGCACAGGCCTCTGGGGTCACCATAGAATTTTAAAGGCCACCTGGGGCAGGCAAAAAGCTGCACCAGCCCCAGGGCTGGAGATACTCTGAACCCCATTGCCCTGGGGCTAGCCTGAGGGTGGGCCCCTGGTGGTGGCGCTGACCAGGAGCAAATTTGCTCCCAGTCAGTGTCAACAAGTACATTACTGTGCAGTAACTAGGGCATGGTTAATTTTCAGGCAGCAACTAATAGTAGACTAATTTACTGCACAGTAAGTGCCTCCATGTGTATACAGTGATTGTGACAGGGCAGCAAGTATGCAGTGTCACATGAAGCCCAAAGAGCAATGAATGCAGCTAAACTTACCAGTACAACAGGACTGAGCAATAAGGGAGACAGATGAGAGGTCCCAGATGCTAATCAGGAAGACCAGCTGGACATGCCAGCAGAGCAGCAAACCAGAAGTCATGCTTGGGGGTACAGCTGAGTCCCCAGGAAGTTAAACTAGAGACAGACAAGCAATCAGTTCCCCGGAGAGGGAAGCAGCATGATCGGAGGCTCGTGTGACCACATAGAGGTGCGGTGTGGGAGATGGCAGAAAGCTGTAGAATTGAGATTGACTTAACTGAGGAAATCTGGTCATCATACCAGATGACAAAGCTAACCTATTTAATGACTTTTCCTCCATTTTTCTGAACAGGGACCAGATCAGACCCCCCACTGGGCCCCCCTCAGGCCCCAGGAGAGGCACACCTAAGCCAAGGGTCAGTGAGGATCTAGTCAGGGAACTTCTGGAGGGACTGGATGTATTTAAATCAGCTGGTCCGGACGATTTCCACCCCAGAGTGCTGAGGGAATTAGCGAAGGTCATTGCAGGACCCCTGGCACGGCTTTATGAGCACTCGTGGTGCTCTGGTGTAGTGCCAGAGGACTGGAAGAGGGCCAATGTGGTTCCCATCTTCAAAAAAGGAAGGAAGGAGGACCCAGGGAACTATAGGCCAGTTAGTCTTACCTCAATCCTAGGTAAGTTTTTTGAGAGAATTATTTTAGCACATGTCCACAAGGGGCCAGCAGGGGAGATTATGCTTAGGGGAAACCAACACAGGTTCATTAGAGGCAGGTCCTGTCAGACCAACCTGGTGGCCTTCTACTACCCAGTCACCAAATCCTTAGATGCAGGGGTAGCAGTGGACATAGTCTTTCTGGACTTTCAGAAGGCCTTCGACACTGTGTCTCACCCTGTTCTCATTAAAAAACTGAGGGACTGTGGTGTCGACACCCACACAGTCAAATGGGTTGCCAACTGGGGGGAGGGCCGCACGTAGAGAGTGGTGGTGGACGGGTCATTTTCGACCTGGAGGGATGTGGGCAGAGGGATTCCACAGAGCTCGGTCCTCGGGCCCGCACTGTTCAACATCTTCATCAGTGACTTGGAGGAGGGGGTAAAAAGCACCCTGTTCAAATTTGCTGATGACACTAAGATGTGGGGGGACGTGGGCACACTAGAAGAAAGGAATAGGCTACAATTGGACCCAGACAGGTTACAGGGGTGGGCGGACGAGAATAGGATGGGTGTCCCAGGAGGCAAAGCAATGAACAGGACTCACCTGCAGCTCAGGATGAGACGCGCACGAGGCAGAGGGAGGAGCCCGCGCGGCTTGTTAGCCACCTTTTTGTTCAACTGCAACCAGCTGGTGACTTCGCAGACGGAGGCCGGCCGGCAGCAATAAAAACAGTGGCTGCGGCTGCGGCTGCAGCTGCGGCTGCAGCTGCGGCTGCGGAGGGGGCAGATAGCCCAGGTGAGGAGCAGCAGCCATCACCATCGGCAAGAGGAGCGTCTGCTGCAAGAAATGCAGAGCCAGGAGAGCCGGCTGGGATGCAGACAGAGCGGGACCAGACCTCCCAACTGGAGACTGCCCCAGACAATGCTGGAGCTGGAGGCACAGCACCTGAGGACACGGCTGGAAGAGTACCAGGGGGTGAAGTGACCCAGAGGTGGGGTGCCAGGACGACAGGGCATGAAGACAGCCTCGCCAGTGAGGAGAGACCCCGGGAAAGCCCCAAGCGGGTACAACTGGGAAGGGCATCGCCACCAGGCGCAGATAGAGTATTGAGCAGGAGGGAGGAACGCTGGAGGTGATCTGTCCGGGTTGGGCCAGAAGGGAGCCGGGGAGGGCTCAGAGCAGACTGATTAGAGGATAGGGAGACACTGAGCGGTCAGCATTTTGGTTGTTTCGTTCGTCTAGGCACCCTGGCTAAGGGATAGAGAGCTAGGGGAGTGTGCCTGCAGATTGAGGCTGAAGGGAAGCCTCTGTGAGGCCATAGTTTCCTTTGATTTTCCTTTCCCTGAAGGAAGGAGTGCAGGCAAGGAGGGCTGTGGGGCCAAGCCTGATGGTGAGCACCACGGCTGGGAGCTGTGGTCACTTAGAGGCAGGCCAGGTGGTGTCACCCCACGGCTGGGAACAAGACCAGCAGGCGAGGGACGCACTGAAAGTGGTGTGAGGCCAGGGTGTAGGGGTTGCGGAGCCCTGTGAGTGACCACCGAGGGATCCTGGGCCACAGGGTATCCCATAAACCGACCCCTCTCACTGAGGAACATCAAGTCATGGCGGATGAGAATGGGGTTGGGGACACAGAGAGAAGAGACCTACTCCAGCACTGACATGATCCCAACAATTGTTTGACATCTACCTGCAAGGTGAAAACCGCTCAAGAGTGGTTAATCAAAGCCCAGTGGTCACAATGGGATTCAACACTGACAAGTGCAAGGTGATGCACCTGGGGAGGAAGAACCAGCACCATACCTACAAGCTAGGGAACTCCCTTCTCGTCAGTGCAGAGGCAGAAAAGGATCTTTGAGTCATCATTGATGCCAAGATGAACATGGGCAGACAGTGTGGGGATGCAGTCAGGAAGGCCAACCACACCCTGTCATGCATCCACAGATGCATCTCAAGCAGGTCCAAGGAGGTGATCCTCCCCCTCTATGCGGCACTGGTCAGGCCGCAGCTGGAGTATTGCATCCAGTTCTGGGCCTTGCACTTCAAGAGGAATGTGGACAACTTGGAGAGGGTCCAGAGGAGGGCTACTTGCATGATTGGGGGGGCAGCAGGGCAGGCCCTACGAGGACAGGCTATGAGACCTGAACCTGTTCAGCCTCCACAAGAGAAGGCTGAGGGGGGATCTAGTGGCCATTTACAAACTAGTCAGAGGGGACCAGCAGGCACTGGGGGAGTCCCTGTTCCTCCGAGCACTGCCAGGAGTGACTAGGAATAATGGTCACAAGCTGGCAGAGGGTAAATTTAGATTATACATCAGGAGGCACTACTTCACTTTCAGGGCGGCTAGGTTCTGGAACCAACTTCCAAGCAAAGTGGTGCTGGCTTCTACCCTGGGGTCTTTAAGACAAGGCTAGACAAACACCTTGCTGGGGTCGTTTGACCCCAGTACTCTTTCCTGCCATGGCAGGGGGTCGGACTTGATCTGCTCAAGTCCCTTCCGACCCTACTAACTATGAAACTATGAAACTATGAGGAAAGGTACATGACTGGAGTGCCACACATAGTCCGCCAGAGATTTGGAGCGTTGAGTGTGGGCATACCATACCAGGTACTTAAGGACAAGGAGGACAACAGAGGTTGAAAGAGAGTTCCTGGGGTGGGATAAAGAAAGAAATCCCTCCTTGAAGAAGCACTCAACTCTTAACTGTAAGACAAGGTTTATGGGGATGCTGAGACAAGACCCCATGTTACCTGTCACCCAAGGTACCTGACAGACTCTGGGCTTATGGCCGATTGACTGACTATGCTGGACATGGGGAACTTAATGGGAACCCCCAGATGCAGAGGAACTACTAATTAGGACTTTTAAGACTGTGGTCCATAGATACATAACCCCTACAGGGGAGGACTGACATGGTGGAGAAGCGTGAGGGTAGAATCTGCACCAAAACACCAGGAGTGGTAAGGGCACAGTATGGGAATGGAGGAGCTCTGAGAAGAGGAGACAGGCAATTAAGTTGCAGGAGTGACCAAATGATTTTCCTCCTGAGGTTAGAACTTTCTTTGTTTTTGTTTTTCTCATCAAAGGTGTGGTGGGCAAGTTCCAAAGGGGACCAATGGGTCCTGGAAGATTGACTGCAGCTTTCAAAAAAATAATATCCTTTGTATACAGCAAGATCTTCCACAGTGATGCTTTCCTGCACAGTAAATTAGTCTACTGTGTGGTAAAGCGCCTCATATAGATGCACCCAGGCAAACCTAAACTGTAGACTAACAGCATGAACACTGCCACCCAACTATAGTAGATGTGGCATTTCACAAAATAATTGCCAAACCTAGGCTTTCTCAGGAAAGGCAGATTGGGGATGCAGGGTGAAAACTCTAACTCTTTTGGCTCCATGATATGTTCACCTGCTGCAGTGGGTACTCTGTCGGCTTTGTTTCTATAGTTCTGAAAGGCAAAAGGCAGGGTAGAGGAAAGGTAGAGGGGCAAGTTGTGGATGAAGCTATAGGATTGACTGGTCATTAGAGTATAACATTTCCTATCAAATCCATAGACAGACCTGATGAGTGTACAAGGCTTGCAAGGATCAGTGACTAAAGGGGGAGTCCTTGGCCTCAGAGTTCTTACTAGAACTGCAGTTTGTACCTATATACATCCAAAGTAGTTTATGAACTCTGGAAAATTCAAAGGGCAGATAGGATTGTTAAGACCTTGACTATGACCTTCCCCAGACTTAATGTGTCTCTCCCTCTTTAGGGAAAATTGAAGATTCTGTGCAGTGGCTAATATGGGGGTTTGCCTGCTCACTTTTTTCAGATGGTATTCCATCAAAGTATATTCCTCCTGCTGCTATATGCCAATATGCAAAGAGGGCTGTAGAAGCATTTTGTAGAGCAGCAGAAATGTGCACTAACCTCTAGGTCAGGGACAGGAAGTGGATGCCAGAGGAAAGGGTGGGGGCCCAGAGACACTAGCTGCTGCAGCCAAAGCAATGGTGAAGAGTAGCAGCTGGGTAGGAGCCCAGGGACCACAAGTTAACCCCGCATGGACTGCATGTGGCCCACCAGTTGGACAGCTCTGATTCAGATTATCAACACAGTTGATCAGACAAAGTCCAATAAGCTGAAAAGGTAAAGATGGAAGTGAAGAAGAACTAGTGTGCTATCATAACAGCGCTCTACCACAGACCACCAAAATCAGGAGGATTTTGGGTGGGATTTTTTATCAGTTTTATCAATTTTCAATTTTTAACAATTAATAAAGGTATCTGTAAAGAATAGCACTGGGCATTAATGGGGAACATTACCTATATGGATATCTGTTGTTTAACCAATATGGCAGGACACAGATGGTCCAACAAGTTCTTAGAATGTGTTGGGGAAAACTTTAGTTTTAGACGATGGATGAACTAACAAATGTAGTTTGGGTGACAGCGGTTCTGAAACGTTAACATTCCTAATTCTAAGACAAGGAAGAGACAAAAGCAACAGAATAATAAGAGTGGAGTTAAAAAAAACCTCAGAATTCAAAACAATAACAAAAAATAAACACGAGGAAAAGTAGGAAGGCCAGCAAGGGATCATTATTGAAGTAGGTTGTTAATAAGGGTTTTGACTCTGTACATATGACACTTTACTAATTTAATTTTTATAAATGTAAGTGTGCCTTGGGCTGGAAAAGGTTGAGAAACACTGGCCTAGGCAGCAGGGGCCCACAAGTGAAAGAGAGCATAGGATTTTACTGTACAGTAGTATTGCACAATAAAATACTGTGCATTCATCTTTTCCCAAGAGCATGTCTACACATGCTCCCTGTTGGGAGCAGATTTGCTCCAGCCCTGCTCTGCCCCCTGCAGCAGCCATGGGGAGCTCCAGGCTCCCTTGGGTGCTAGCCCAGGGGCTGTAAAGTGCCATGGGCTGGTCCCAAAGTCCACAAGACAAGGACCGCTCTTCCAGCTGCAGCAGCAGCTGTCTCCTGGCTCCCTGCACATCAGCAGGCTGAGAGACAGCTGCCCCTGCAGTGGGCAAAGCTCTCCTGGCCCAGGGCCCATGGGGACACACAGCTGCCAGAGAGCCCCCTGCCAACGGTTTACTGGTAGCTGCCCTGGGTGTGAGGCATCTGCCAGAGAGCCTTCTGTGGCCTGAGGGGTGGGGCGGGGAATGACACACAGAGGGGTATGGGGCTTTCTGCTTATCGTCTCTTTCTGTCTTTCCCTGTGCAATCTTATTTTCAAAATCCAGTGTCACTTGGGCACCAGTATTTCATTAATTGTCAGCTAGTCTTTTTTATTATTTTTCTCCATTAAGAAAAACTCAGCTATATTGATATACTACTAAGGCTGAGATTTTGAAAGCTAACTTACCATGCAGCTTTTGAAAATAATAGTCAACATCCTCTTATAAAACAGGAAGCTCTTGGGTGATTTGTCTCCATAAGATAAGATTGTGTAAGCTTGGGAGGGGGGAGAACGGGGAAGAGGAAATAATAAAAAACCCTGCTTCATTAGCAGAACAAAAATATCAAGTCATATCAGAATAATATTTTCCATTAACAGTATGAAATCCTAGCTCCATTAAAGTAATTGTAAAGTTGATAGCTGACTTCCCTGGGTCCAGGCATTTAATGTCCAAGTACATACCATAACCAAAGCTAGCTCTGTACAAAGGGAAAAAAAAGAATGTTTTATATTTGTAACAACACACTGAAAGCCTAGTTGTCACATTTTTACTTAAAAGCAGTATATCCCAAACATACACAAGTGAAAAGTTATGAGTCAAATACTACCCTAAACTTTTACATGAGGATATAAGGGGATGCAGTAGGAAAAAAAAATCAGGAAAAAATAAATGTTATAGAAATAAAGGTATATACAAATTGCACTGAAACATGTTTAATAGGTTGTATATTTTATTCATTACTTTCATTACTAAGGTTTATTATTTGAATGATAAGTAATTGTGTCATCCTCTAGAAAGGCGTTTTACCTGCAACAGAGCGATTGCTGTCATGTGTTACACAGTTTTGGATTTTCCAATGATGTAATCCACTCCTGGTGTTAAAGCACACACACTGGGAGAAGACAGTATATAAGAGGGTGAGTTACACAGCTCAGGCATTAGAAGCCCTCTGAGACAACACAGCTCACTGCTCCTTAGACTCCGAGCCAGAGGAAACAAGGCAGAAAAACAAAACTTTCGAGTAAACATGAACTGCAAGTTTGTTCCAGCTGTCCTGGCTGTCTTCCTCATCTCTGCAGCTGTGACTGAAGGTAAGTTAATTCCTCATAAAACTCACGTGAAGGAGGCATTTCTTATGCATAGGCACATAGGGATGTTCAGAAGGGGGGACAGTGTCAGTATTATTTTACAAAGATAATTTCTTTAAAACATTTTAAAATAATTTTTTTCAACAACTGTTCTTGCTATACAAATGCTCTTAAGAGCAGCTGCTGCCACCCTGTGGAAAAGTTTGAGAAAACTCTACTTACTCTAGAAAATGTTGATTCTTTCTCATATATATTAGATTAGTACAGCATTATTATCTCACATATATTATAATATAATGTATATTAGATGAGTATATATATTCATCAGGCACCTGACTAGACATTTTACATACACACCATCATCAAGAGGATTGATGGTTGCCTAGTCTAACATTAGATTGCTACCCTGTGATTGCACAGACATTTGATGGAAGACAAGATCTTTTTATTAAAGTTTTCAAATGCGTGATCTGCAACGGGGTTTTTAAAAAGGAACGTGACAAAGAATTGTAATTTTTTAACATTTGTTTCATCAAGGGAATAAACATTTTGGTATCTGGAGGTTTTAGAGGAACTTGAATCCAGGAAACCAGGAACATATAGCCTTGTCAAAAACATAGCCATTGTGATTAACAAGTATTCTGTTAATCAAAAGTAATTAGTTGTGATACCCATGTTCAGATGGTGAGAGATTCTGCTTTACTGATCACATTTCTGTTGCTTTTTTACAGGCATGACCCTGGCACGGGTAGGGAACGAGCTCCGGTGCCAGTGCATAACGACTCATTCCAAGTTCATCCCTTTTAAGCATATTCAGGATGTGAAAATGACCCAAAGTGGGCCTCACTGCACAAATGTTGAAGTCATGTAAGTATTTCTCCAAATTATTTGGTTAATGAGGAGGAAACAACTGTGCATTGTTTAGGAGCATGAGTTTTGGCAGGGGCCAGAAATATTTGTCTGTCCTCACTTATCAGGGAGATCCCATATAATTAGCGCTTAATGATTCTTTCTATAGACACTATTTTCAGCACTGCACTGTGCTTCTCAGTCTCTACCACAGGCTCTTTCTTGGGTTGGGGAATTCTACTTCTTCATGAAGTATAAACTGTAGGTGTCAGATACTGCATTATAAGGATGGGTTAGATTTTCATTATCCCAGGCAACAAACATTTGAGAGCCAAATTCTCACTTACCCCAGTGGAAGACCAATGAATTAAGGCCCACCAAGCAAACATGAGCAGGTTCTTTATTGCCATTGCCAATTTACACCTGATGTAGTGACATACACAAACAGAAAAAAAAAGTCATGATGGTAAAGTTAAATTGACCATAAAGATGCCTGACTGTCCTTGTTTCTCTTCTTTACAGTGCAACTCTCAAGGATGGCAGAGAAGTGTGTCTGGAACCCACAGCCCCCTGGGTGATGCGCCTGGTCAAAGCTATTTTGAACAAGTAAGTTATTCGTTCACCGTTCCAACTGCTTATGACAACAAGTGGAGAGTTTCTTAGCATAATCTACTTAAGTGTTCTCCTCACCTATGAGCAATTCTTTCCAAACATTCTCTCTATCCAGCTAATATGATAGGAAAACAATCCTGTGGTCAGATTAGGAAGCTAGGTTTTAGTTCCAACCCTGCCCCAGACTTTATAAGTGATTTAGGTAAGCCTTTGATATTGCCCACTTGTGCTGAGCATCTCCAACACTGTTGGAAGAAACTAAGTCCTACAACCAGTGCCTCTGAAAGTCAGTCTGTCACAGGGGTGGGTAAAATGCAGCCCGTGGGACAGATGGAGCCCACCTATCCAGCCTGCAGGGCCACCCCAAAATTTAGAAAATTAATATTTATCTGCCCCTGGCTGCCTCTCATGGGGCCTTTGATAGCTTCCCAAAATTCATTAAGCGGCCCCCACTTGAAATAATTGCTTGCCCTGGTGTGTCAGTAACTGGTTTTCCATTCATGTTCGTCTTCCCATTCATGTACACATTCCACTTAGTGGCTTTTCACAGATGAATGGGAAGTGGATCAGGCCTCACAAGTTCTCAACTTAGGCATCCAAAAACTGGCAGCAAACTCAATCAGGACATACTTTTGAAAAGGTGGATCTCAGGATCTCTGTACTGTAGCTTCCCAATGGCCAACTGGGGCAGAAGCTGGCTTGCACATGACAATATAAACCTGTAACTGCTGAGTTCAATCTGATCCAATCAATGATATACGGTCACGTTTCTAAACTATCCCTTTCCCCCCCACTGTTTGCAGTGCTGAATCCAACATTGAAACACCACTTTAAGAAAAGCAGCAGAAGAAAAATCTACAATGTCTCCTGTTCTGTCCAGAAGGAAACATCTAATTGAAAATGTCAATGAGCCTTCAAGCAGCCTGTATAGGTCCACCTTCTACACCCATATGTTTTTATGCAGGCTGGGACTAACTGTATCTATTTGCTATTTATATATATTTATTTAAAACTATCACTTTGTTCAGAAAAGATTCGGGTATTTATGGTATGTGCCACTCAGTGAAACTGAAAACCACTGAACAGGAAAAGTGATTTCCCAAAGGGGATGAAGACCCTTTGGACATCACTTTAGCTAAATATATTTTTATCAGTGCTATGCACTTCCAGCTAAGCTGCATTTATATAAACCCTTGCCTTTTTGCTAGTAAATCAGCAAACTGGCAGCAATTCCACCTCACCTGAGGTGCTTTAGTATGTTGTATCAACAGCCTGTCACATCCAGTCTGTTTAGCTAAGGACTAGGACTTTGGCAGCTTTCCAAAACAAAGCTGCCAAAATTTGAGGAAGCATTTTCTGTGCTCTCATTCTTAAGGAATTATTTATGGTGTTTAAGCATATTATTACATACATGCATATATAATATTTAAAATGTCTTATTAAGAAGGAATCATGTACAAACTTTATTTAAATTATTTTGATTCAATAGGACGTTTCTATTGAGTTTTTCCCTAATATGTTTGCTCCTTAAATTATTTCATGTTCCTTCTGTTATCTGTACACATCTAGTTGGTATGTCTATCTATTAGTATGTCTATGTAGTACAATTAAGGGAAAATGGTCTGGTTCATGTGTCTTGGAAGCAGCTGTTCCAATTTTCTTTTTCCTCATGTAATTTATAATTAAATTATTTCTACATGAAATCTATGAAATCTACATTAAAATTTCCAATTAAAAAAGATATGACCTCTTCCATATTTTGTACCACTTTGCTTAATCTTTCAGTCTCATTCCAGTTTCTAGAGACTGGCAGACCTAAACTGCAGACTTACAGCATGAACACTGCTACCCAGCTATGTTAGACATGGCATTTCACAAAATGGTTGCCAAACCTAAGCTGTCTTAAGAAAGGCAGATGGGGGAGGCAGGGTGAAAAGACAGACTCTTTTGGCTCCATGGTTTTCTCACCTGCTTGTTTGGGTATTCTGTGGGGTTTGTTCTCTACAGTTTTGAAAGGCAGAAGGCAGGGTAAAGGGGTATGTTGTGGACGAAGCCATAGAATTGACTGGTTATTATAGTTAAACATATCCAACCAAATCCATAGACAGACCGGATGAATGCACATGGCTTCCATTTGTCAGTGACAAAACGGGGAGCCCTTGGTCTCAGAGTTCTTATGAGAATTTCAATTTGTACCTATATCAATCCAAAGCAGTTTAATCAGGAAACTTGCCAAGCAGCACCAGAGACATAAGCGAATACAACTATGATAAATCAATAAGTAAACTGATTATTTCTAATTCAGAAAGAACTCTACATTATTTCTGAATCTCCTCCTATTTGGAGGTTTATGCAACTGTTTTGTAGTTCCTCTAAAAAAAGTATTATGAAAGAATTCATGAATACCTGCAAATGCTGATATCAAATTTAGGTGTGAATAGTTACCGTGCATTAATGCACATGTAGACCTGTTAAAGCACATTAATACTGTTTGTGTGGACTGTTTTGGGACTAACTTTAATCCTAAAACAGTCCACACACAGCATTAATGTGATTTACTGCCTGGAAGTGTAGATGTCTGCCTAAACCAGCACAACCCAACATTAAGTTAATGTCACTAAATTTAGGCACGCCTAAATGTATGTGTAGGCACACCTTAAGTTCACTTCATCAGATGCTATGGATAAGATTTAGTCACAGCAATTCTAGGGCAGTTGGATCAGATACTCAAAGAGAGTTTTAATAAAAATCAGACTCAGGCATTATTCAGACAAGTTGCTCATCGATCACATGTTCCCCAGAGAATGCCTGATCTGAAGGTAGGTTAAGATCCAAATTTAGTAGCTAGCTACACTTACATTGTGGACCAAATGCAAATACCAATGAACTCTGGAAAATTCAAAGGTCACATAGGATTGTTACGACCTTGAATATGACCTTCTCCAGACTTAATGTTTCACTCTCTGGAGAGAAAACTGAAGAATTTGTGCAATGACTAATACCGGGGGGGGGTTGCCTGCTCACTTTTTTCAGATGTTGTTCCATTAAATTATATTCCTCCTGCTGCTATATGCCAATATGCAAGGAGGACTGTAGAAGCATTTTGAAAAGCAGCACAGATATACAGCATGTCCCTATTGCAAATTCTGCCCCTTTCCCTCAGAAGACAGATTGTTTCTGTTCTGTTGCCATGTACTCTTGACAGCAGGAATTGCCCCAACATGTGGTATAATTTACATTCCAAAATTGCTCTTATCATTTACTATGTTTGAAGAGAACAAAGAAACAGAGAAGCCTGGCTTTGTGTTTTAAGTTGATTCCTATACACTATGTTCTGAGCTGCAGTAAATAGTTATAGCATATTGATATCATGGGAACTAATTTAAGGTCAAAGCATGAAGCCGTAACCTTAAATGACATGGATGTATCAATCAAAGTGAATCAAAATGCCTGTGCTTGTTTTCTGTTTTGTTTTTTTGGTTTTCAATATAATTATTTGGATTTAAGTCTTTGTGTGATCAACTTAAAAAAATGTCCTGCAGATACAGTTGGTGGGGGGAAACCATTGTTCCTCAGCAGTAAGCCACGTTCCATCTTTTTTGGAACACTAAAGATTGACATAAGCAGTATCTATTTTGTTTCTCACCACCGTGGTGCATCCCAAGTTTCTCCCTAAGGGCTCTTGCATATATCCTGTAGTATTTTATGCTGCACGTAGACCCAGTGAAATCAGCAGAACAACTATTCAATATGAGTAATAGTGACAATGCATGACCCTAAGTGAACATGCCTCCTTACTCTTCAGTTAAACATATAGAAACACATTTCCTTCTGCACATACATGGGCAACAGTGATCATGAAACCATCATGTTCACTGTCCAACATAAGGCGGATAAAACTGATAGCACAATTGAAGTCTTGGACTTCAAAATAGCAAATTTCAACAAGTTTAGGTCACTAGGCTTCAACAAGCTTAGGCAAGTGTTGTGGGACCAGGGACCAAAGGTGAAAGGTGAGCATGAAGAGTGGTTGTTCCTTAAGGACACGATCCTTGAAGCCCAAAGGAAGTCCATTCCCACATGGAGAAAAGGTAACAGAAGGGCTGGGAAGCCCTCTAGGCTAAACAGGGAAATCATGGTCCTCTTAAGAAAGAAGAAAGAAACTTATAAACAATGGAAGCTCGGGTTGGATTCCAAGAAGGACTATTCCACAACAGCCTGTTTTTGCAGGGAAGAGATAAGTAATACTAAAGTGGCAACCGAATTTGATTAGCAACAGGACTCAAGGACAACAAGTCCTTCTTTAGGTACATAGGGAGCAGAAGAAAAACAAATGGGAATGTGGCGCCATTGCTCAACAACTCAGGAGAACCGGTTACTGGCACCCAGGAGAAAGCTGAACTCCTGAATGACTACTTCACCGGTCTTTCACCGGACCAAGGAGAAAACAACACCAGGTAGAATACAGGATAAGCACGGTAGGAATAACTGCCTTTCTAGTACTGCCATAGAATTGGTGTATGACCATTTAAAAAAATTAGACACATACAAGTCAACGGGACTGGATGATCTTCATCTAAGAGTTCTGAAGGAGCTGGCTGAAGTCATTGGAGAATCCCTGGCAAAATTCTTCCACAACTCGTAGCACTCTGGAGAAGTCCCTGAGGACTGGAAGAGGGCCAGTGTTGTGCCCATTCACAAGAAGGGCAGGAGGGAGGACCCGGGTAACTATAGGCCAATCAGCCTAACTTCCATCCTAGGGAAAATCCTAGAAAAGTTCATCAAGGACTCTAGCTGAAATAAACTTGCAGAAGGTAAGATGCTGAATGACAGCCAGCAAGGCTTTGTCCCAGGCAGGTCTTGCCTTACCAACCTCATCTCCCTCTATGACCAGGTAACTTGCCGTCTGGACACGAGAGAGAAGATTGACATTGTATACCTTGATTTCCAAAAGGCCTTTGATCTAGTATCCCACAAAGTCCTCATGAGAAAATTGGAGGACTGTGGGCTTAACTCTGAGACAGTCAGGTGGGTGAGAAACTGGCTATAGGACAGGACCCAGAGAGTCGTAGTGAACGCATCTGTGTCATGCGGGCAAGAAGTGGGCAGTGGTGCCCTGCAGAGGTCAGTGCTTGATCCAGTACTTTTCAACATATTTATTAACAATTTGGATATGGCGTTGAAGAGCTCACTGGTAAAGTTCATGAACAACACCAAGTTATGGGGAAGTGTGGTCATGCATGAAGATAAGCTACAGATACAGGCAGACCTAGACAGACTAGCAAGCTGGGCAGATTGGAATCTGATGAAGTTCAACATGGAGAAATGTAAAGTGCTCCACCTTGGGATGAGCCTATGTCAGCCCTGGACAGTGTAGCAGGAGGTTTATTACATACTAGCCAATTGACTGTCAAGAATGATGGGGGGGAGGGGAGCAGGACTGAGGCCTGTGTCTGTTCCCCAATCCCCCTTCCTCCTCCCCCCCTCGTGCTTTGCATCTGGCCATGCTCCCCCACCACACCCCCAAGTCTGGGCCTATTCCCCTCCTCCCCACCCTTTGGGTCCGGGCCCATTCCCCCGCTCACCCACTGCTTCTGGTCCAGGCCTGTTCCCAGCTCCCCCTGCTTCGGGTCCGGCGGCACTTCCCCCCACCCCCACACTCCAGGTCCATCTGCCTCCCCTCCCAGCTCCCTTCCCTCCCAGCTGTTGGCAAGGCCCAGTGACTGTGATGGCAGCAGTGGCAGGATGATGTCACCGTGCCCCCCCTCTGCCTCCCTCCCTGCCAGCTTTTGCTGGGGCCTGGACGGGCAGTGGCACTGCGCTCCTGCTTCCAGCCCTACCCTGCTTCTCATCCAGTCATGGGAGGGGGCGAACAGGCCTGCTCCCCCTACCCTTACCCCCGCCACTTTGGGGCCAGGCCCGTCCCCCCCGACTCTGTCCCCTGTGTCCCCACTGTCATGGCAGTGCTCCACCATATTAAAGATTTGGGTTCAGTCTCAACTGTAATGTTTGGAACTGGATTAACTCAGCTCATGCTTCCTGATTTAAATTTTTTTTTTAAGTATTAGCCCCTGCTGCTGTTATATGGAAAGACAGTAATACTTTTAAAATAATTACTTTGTAGACTAAGTACATGCAGCTTGACATATGTATAGAAATTGGTTCCTTTTACTTGACTTCTGCATCTCTACATTGGAGTATTGGAAATCCCAGGTTTTCCTCTTCTACATATAATCATTTGTTAGTGAACTGGCATTATCCAGATATATTACTGAGAAACAAAATGAGTCTGAGTTGACTCACAACTCATTTTTTAAACATGAGTGTCTCTATCCAGTTGGGTTTGGTTTTTTTTGAGGGCAAGCACCTCAAGGAAAAAAGCATGATTCAGTTCTTACTAGATGTAAATCAGAAGTGTAACTCCACTAAAGTCAGAAGCACTGGGGCTGGGGACTTTGAGCCAGTACTGGGGGCACAAATAGCTGCTTGAAAAATATCCTTTGCCTCCCGTCTACATTGTTAGGTACTTAAATACAATTCAAAATACGGTCTTAAGTGCTGCTGTACATGGAGAGTTGTAAAACTGGCCTTTTTCTCTTTTATGTCACCCCAGCACCCCCCACAAGTTCAGGAGCTCAGCTCTTCTGGGTTGGTATCTCACTACAAGTAAATCAAAATATCCTGAAAAAGTCACAGGCCTTGCATAGCTTCTGCAGTAGCTGCTAACTCCGAGGTTTCATGCTGATGAGGCAATCTTACTGATTATATGACTGCCTTCAGGGCAGCTTGGCGCCAGTGAAGTTTCATAAAATTTCCCCAACACTGAGGAGGGAGAGAGTCATACTGTTGTGAAAATACAGTTGCCCTTACTCCTATACCACATTATCTCATGAGCATTTTTCAGCACTGTAATTCAGATTAGGGCTGTCTAACTTCTAAGCAGCCAGGGGCTGCATACTGCACAGGACATACCAACAATTACACCCTTCCTCAACCCACTGCACTACATGGTGCCCTCACCCCTGCTGCAGTGCCCCACATTATCACTCCACTGGGGGGGACCTCTTACCCCTCCCACTGGCTGCACTGCATGCACAGGTGCTTCCTGAGCCCTGTGGGCTGCACTGCACTAACCCTTGGGTCAGTGGGAGGGAGTAGATGCTGGAGGAAAGAGTGGGGGCTCAGAAACACTGGTTGCTGGTGCTGCTGCAGCCAGAGCAGTGGTGGAGAGTGGCAACTGGGTAGGAGCCCAAGGACCGCAAATTAACCCATCATGGGTTGCATGTGGCCCACCAGTTGGAAAGCCCTGATTCAGATAATAAACACAGTTGGTCAGACAAAGTCCAATAAGTTGAAAGGGTAAAGATGGAAGTGAAAAAGAACTAGTGTGCTATCATAACAGGGCTCTACCTCAGGTGGGAATTTTTTATCAGTTTTATCAGCTATTAATTTTTAACCGTTAATAAAGGTATCTGTAAAGAACAGCACTGGACATTAATGGGGAACATTAACTATCTGCATAGCTGTTGTCTAACCAATATGGCAGGACACAGATGGTCCAACAAGTTCTTAGAATGTGTTGGGGAAAACTTTAGTTTTAGAGGATGGATGAACTAGCAAATGTAGTTTGGGTGACAGTGGTTCTGAAACATTAACATTCCTAATTCTAAGACAAGGAAGAGACAAGAGCAACAGAATAATAAGAGTGGAGTTAAAAAAACCCTCAGAATTCAAAACAATAACAAAAAATAAACACAGAGGAAAGGTAGGAAGGCCAGCAAGGGATCATTATTGAAGTAGGTTATTAATAAGGATTTTGACTCTATCCTACCTAATACTTTAATAAGTACACTAAGACAAATATAGTCTAGATAACATGAATATAAAGCTGGTCACGCAATCAGTTGAAAAGCTATAGTTAAATAACAGTATATGATGACCCTTCCAATTTGAGAACAAACATTTAAAATCAGGTCTAGTCATTATTTTCTTTAATGACTTGAATAATGGGCTAGGAACGTACCTTGCAAAATTTGTAGATGGAACCAAGATGAGAAGACAGTATTTGAATTTAAAATGACCTTGATAAAGTGGTGAAATGGTCTTAAAGCAATAAGAAGAAATTCAATGAACACAAGGGCAAGGTGATGGGTTTAGGAAGGACAAATCAAATGCCAAGCACAAAACAAGGAATATTTGCCTGGGCAGCAGTATTTCAGAAAAGGATTGTCTCAGGGTTTCTGTGAACAAAGTGTAATATTCAACAGCATGATGGTGCTGCAGCCAGGCAAATTTAATTCTTGAATATATTAATAGAACTGGCTTATGTGAGACACAGGGGGTAATTATTTGCCTCTATTCACCACTAGTGAGGAGTCTGGGGTACTGGGTCCAGTTTTGGGCACTGTACATTAAGAAAGATGTAGACAAATTAGAAGACCACAAAGAGAGCGGTAAGAATGACAAAAAGGTTAAAAATGTGATGTGTGGAAAGCTTAAAAATCAAGTTAAAGTTTAAAAAAGTGAAGACTGAAAAGCAACTGGATAGTCTTCAAATATGTACAAGGTTGGTTTAAAGAGGCCAGTGATCAATTATTCACAAAGTAGGAGGAAACATAATCAGCTTTATTTGCAGCAAGGGTGATTTTGATTAGATACTAGGTAAGATTTTTAATTATCATGAAGTACTGGATCAGATCACCAAGGGGGATTGTGGAATTTCCCACAGTGCATGATGTAGCTTCACAAAACACATTACTGTAATTCATCCAAGGTCAAGACAATTTAGACTACTTCCACTTGCCCTCCTCCAGCCAACTACTTCTCAAGCTCCTCAAGATCAGGTCTCTGGAGTGGATGGAAATATCTGTTTTTTCTGATAGTCAATAATGCAATTAACTATCAGATTTAAAAAAGCACATGGAAATCTGAAATCTTGGAAAATCCACCACCAGTAAAGAGATTGGTTGCTATTATGAAGCAGGAAGCAAGTCTTTTATCATTCAGTTCACATTCCAAAATAGTCTGTTACAAGCAAAGCAACCCAGTGATTAAAAGATATTTCCATTAATTTCAAAGTAGTGATATACCTAGGAAGGGAAACTGACAGTGACCCAAGGACCAGCATCAGAACGATCTATTTTTGCAGCAAATGACTTAAACATGGCTCAGATTTGGATGTCTGGGCGCTAATTGGGTAAGCCATGGCTGGCCCAGGTTCACCCATTTCTAAGTCCCTGTTTCAAACCCTGTAGCGAAAGGAAAGTATTAATTGCCCCATTTTCCACATGAAACAATGGAGTCCCAAAGAAATTAAATGATTTGGCCTTGATTACATCAAAAAAGAGCTCAAGTGCCTTGGCTCTCTATTGAATGGGTATGTGCCTTTTCATACATTTCTCCTGGAACTGACACCTCTTGCCAAGTAGCCTCCTTGCTCTTTAAACTTCCACTGGTCTTCCCTGAATGCAATGAGTTCCTTATTGCACTTACTGGTGTGGATAGTGAAACTTAGGCCTTTGTTTGCTTAGAATGCAACTTCTCCCCTTTTTTTTCCTTCCTTCACATCAGAAAACCAGAAGATCACATACTCTGATATTTCCAAGCTGTGCTTGGTACAAAACCAAAAGACACCCCAATGCAGTACCCCAGATTTACCAGGTGGAAGTGGCTTATAGCCACCAAGCACTATAGTTAAATCAGAACATATTTAGTGAGGTCTATTATCTAAAAGCTACTGTCAGTTTCCTTCTAATTTCAGTGTTACTGATTTTCATGATTTCATAATCAGTAGGCCTGTGTGAGTTGGCAGCGATCCAATCTAGCTTTGGATCTGGCCATTTCAGATGGCCACAGGGGTCTGGTGCGTTTGGACCCCAGCAATGAAGTGGCTGGTGCGGAGGAGACTGGCTGGTGCTGGCACCAGTGCTGGGAGTGCTGGCATGGGAAAGTGGATCCCCCTCTTACACATCCCCTCACCTCTGCACTTTGGCCTCCCTGACTTTATTCACCAGCACTTGCATCCAGTGATCAAGGGTTTTGAGGCTGCCAGTGCACACGCTCCCCTTTACCCTCGGGTCGCACATGCCCACCATCACGTGGTCTGTACTGGACTGCAAGGAATCCAGCCATCTTCTGATGCCCTCCTTAGCCGCCTCACCAGCGCCTGCACATCTGGTGACAGCAGCCTGCCCCAGCCAGGAACATTGGTCCCCTGGAACTTTTCCACTTGGTTCTCCAGTTCCCTCACTACTGGGATTACCTGGCTGAGGAGGACATCACCAGTGCTAAGGGTCTCCGTGAGCAACACCAAGATCTGGGAGATGGCATCCCACTCAGCTCTGTTCAGGGGGCTGCTTATCCCAATCTCCCCAGGCAAGGCCATCCCATGGATGGCCTTCTGTTGCTCCACCAACCTTTGGAGCATCAGGTATGTGGAGTTCCACCAAGTCTCCACATCCTGCATGATTGTGTGCTGTGGGATGCTCAGCTCTGCCTGTTTCTTCCACAGCATCTTGCCCCCCTTAATGCTGTGGTGGAAGTAGCCCACCACCTTCCTGCATTTCGAAATCAGCTGACTTGTAGCAGTACTGGTGGTGGCACCGTCACTGGCAGCCCTGTCCCCCTCCAAGGCATCCCAAACTATTAGGTGCAGCCTGTGTGCCACACAGCGGATGCCAACAAAGTTGGCATCATGGACAGCCTTCACCATATTGGCCCCATTGTTGGTGACAATGAACCCGCGGGTGAGCTTGGCCTGCCCAATGAGCCACCCCTGCACCATGTAGTTCATGATCTCCCTTGCCATGTGGGACTCATCCAGCACCTCACCTTGCAGTAGAGCCCACTGACAGCCTGACTGGTCACATCAGTGCCCTGTGAGGGAGAGGTAGGTGTGATTTCCACCCCGGCTGCTCCAGATATCAGAGGTGAAGTGCAAGGCTACCTGTGGCCCTGCCTTGCACTGCTTCTCCCTCAAGTACTCCCTACATGCCTCATACAGGGAGGTCACCCCCGTCCTACTAAAGGTGGTGCGTGCGGGCACGTTGTAAAATGGGGCCAGAAGTGCTATGAACCGCCTGAACCCTGGCTGTTCAACTAGGGAGAAGGGCTGGCCATCCAGAGCAAACATCTCCCCAGTGGTCTGGGTGATCTCGCTCACCTTGAGAATGCGCTCCCCTTTCTGTCCACCTTTCCCCCATGGGGCCAGGGTGGCCTGCCTCTGCTTTGGGGGTAAGGGGCCTTTGAAGCGAGCAAGGGACTTCCCTTTCAGCACACTCACACTGGTGCCAGGCTAAGCAGGAAGAAGGGCAAAGGGGTGTTGCCTCTTCAGATGCAGCAGTGTTTCATGTCCTTGCCACGGCCCATGTGCCTTCGGCAGTGCTGGCAGATGGCAAACCTGAGATCATCTGCCACCTCAAAATGATCCCACACTACACTACTCCCCTGCTTCTGGGTTGAGGGCGAGGATCCTGCCTTTTCCCCCTTCTCAGCAGGCTGAGGCTGAACAGCAAGAGGAGCTGCCTTAGCTGAGCCACTTGCCTCTACAACCTCAGCCTGCTCTGGGTGCTGCTTTCCGGAGGACACCTGGGTCTAGGGGAAATTTGAGGGGTGTGGAGCACAAACTCTGATTCCCCCTCGATCCCCAGAAGTGCTTGAGCCAGAGCGCTCAGCATCCCTGGTTCCAGCTCCTCCTCTGGCAGTGGCAGGCTCCTGCTGAGAGCTGAAATTGGGGTGGAGGAGGCAGTGGTTCCACTGCTAGTGCCCACTTCTGGACTGAGCAGAGGTGGTGCAGGTACAGGGACATCAGGTGCAGACACTACTCCCACCTCTTGGCTTCCACTGGCAGCAGTGATGTCATGGCTGCTTGGGAATAGACTGGGCATGTGTTTGGGAGGGGTGGGGTTTGCAGCTCTAGCTCTCCCCCTACCTCCTCTCCCTTCCCTGCCAGGAGACCTGGCACCTGCCTTTCCAGCATGCTTCATATTGATCTTTCCTGTGCTGCAAAAGGTCTCTGTGTGTGTGTATGTGTGTGAGTGTGTGTGTGTGTGTGTGAATCCTTTTGTATTGTGCATTTTATTCCCTCTCTTGCATGTGTGCACTGGCCTATTCTTTGAATGTTTTCTTCGGTGTTAAGGGTTATCTAAAAATTGTGTGCTGGCTGTCTATCTGTCTGTATTCTTCTGCTACGAATATCTGATTTTTCTCTATATTGTGCGTGTGTGTGTGTCTATCTGTGTGTGTGTGTGCAAGCAATCTGTGCCTCCCTGCACAGTGATGGATCACACTGGCAGGGAAAACACACCTTTCTTTTTGCAAAGTTTCCCAAAAAAAAAGAGCAAATATAAATTCAAAGAAATAAATTGAATACTAATACTAATAATAATGGAATAGAATAGCTAAAGTAAGCTAGGCTAAGCTAAATCCTACCCACTCCTTTGTAACAAGAAAAAGGAGCAGGCAAGTTCAGCTAGCACTGAGCCAGACCAAGCCACAATGTCTCAGTCTGAGCGTTCCTCTCTCACAAAATTTCTGACAGGCACCAAGCTGCAAAAAAGTACAGAACGCCTCAAAGTAGAGGCTTTTATGCTGTTTCTAGTCCCACCCCACAGACACTGCCATTGGCAAAGTAGCCAGTGAGAAATCCTTCTCACTGTCTACCTACAAATGTCAGTCTTCCCCCTCCCCCCTCCTACTTTCCCTCCCTCCCCCGATCCCTCTCCCTCCTCTAATTGTCAATCAAGGTGTCCAAAGCAGGTCTGAAGCACTTCAGACACTCGGACCTGCTTCAGATAACTTTAGTGAGCCCGCACTTCGATCCGGGCACGCCGCTTCGATCCAGGTGTGCTGCTTCAGATCCAAAACGGGATCTGAAGACTGGTACAAACCTAATAATCAGTATCCCCAGAGTCAGGTTTCCAAGAAATAGTTTTCATTAACTAAAAAAAAGTTTTTGGGCCTGATAATTGTGGAGGCAACTCTTCAAAACAAATCAGTTAAACAGGACAGATAACAGTCAGAATAATACACCCTAGAAGTTTTTGGTCTCTGAACATGTAGAATGGGCAATACAGCCATTTGGATTCAGGGCAATTGAATATACCAAAAATAATATTTGCACACATTTAAGAACTCTATTGATCACATTTTTTTTTATCAGAGCCCATCATTGCACTGTTCTGGAATTCCTTACAAATTGCTATTTGTCCATTTGGTCACCTGCCTTTCTGAATACTACCTGAGCAAGCTTCTTTTGGGAGAAATCCTCGAGGACATTGATTGATGCATTCCCTAGAGTGGGTCTCTTATTTCCCAGACAGAATAGCCAGAATGCAGTGGGATGGATCCACAAGTAACAGGGGGGGTGGCAGGGCACTGCTGGTGCCTGGCACTTTAAGAACTAGACCAGGGTAATGCAGGTGTCTGATGAGGGCAGCCACATAATGCCCAGCTCTCTGTGCTGAAGGGAGCAGCTTGAAGACCAGCCAGTGGGTAAAGATCTCTCGGCTGAGCAACTTGTGCCAGGAACAACCTGGAAGTACATGACCTGGGGCTATGGGGAAGGAGGAAGCCCCAGGTCCTGGGAATGACCTAAAACTGTACCCTGCCGGGGTAGGAAGGCCTGGTGGGACTGCCAATGATGTGCCCAAGGAAATGCCAGGTCTGCAAATGTCCCTGGTGAAAGGCAGGTAGGGGATGCCTGATAACCTCCAGCCCCAGCATAGTCCTGGCTGGGGAAAGTCCAGACCTGTGAGACCTTTGAGAGGCCTGAGGCTCACTTGATCCAGTAGAGTTGTGCCGGAGAGAAGGCAAGCAGCTAAGACTTGACTGGATGGACCCAGGACCCAAGAGGGGTCAAAAGGACCAGGGGCCCATCACAAGGGATGCCCAGAACAAGAGACTTGTGATTCTGACTGGCATGAGGGTGGTGCCAAGACCTAACAGAGAGCCAAATGTCCCAGAGAGGGGACCACAGCTTGAGAGAGATAAGGGTTACAGGTAAGCTTAGCTGCCTGGGATGCCATCTGTGAGGCATGGGCCACAGTATAAGGGAAGGTTTGGAGCTGTGGATATCACCCCTAGTTATTGGGGTCTTAAATGGGCAGTCTCCCACCTGATTAACATTGTAATAATTTTTCCATCAAGGTGTGGAAGGAAAGAGAGGCAGGTGGTTGGCTCAGAAACAAGTGGGCAGGCCAACATCTAACCAGCCCCAGGAAGGCCCCCTTTACAGGGCCTTGGAACAGCAATAGAGCTGCACTGCACGCTAGTGTAAAGGTTTCTCTATACCATCCCCACCACTGTCCATGACTATACTTCCAACAGTCACTGTTCCATGGCTGGAAAAAGTACGGTATCTACTAATTATGTGAGCACTATGGCCCCATCCCTACTCCCTCTTCCTCGCTAGGTTCACCCCTCTTTCATGCTGAAAGTCAGGAAGTTCATGCACAGCAAGTTAAAGGAGCAGCAGAAATTTGGCTAGGGTTACAGCTGCTACCCACACAACAAAAACACACCAGTTCAATCATAGCCTGAGACCTCTGCAGTTCCAGTGGAATAAGAACAGGATTTGGCCTTGTAGCTTTTAAATTGCTTCAGTTTGGAGTGTGGTGTTGATGTTGTGATAGTTTTAACATTTGCCATTCAGTGGCCATGTTTACAAAAGATGTTGACAGTGCAGTAACCCAATACTACTGTACAGTAGTGTCACATGGCAAAAACCATCATGCAGTGCTTTTGCACAGTAGTATTAAGCTACTGCATGGAAGAGTCACAAAAAAGGCATCCATTGGTGCTACTGTGCAGTAACTTGAGTTACTGCACAGTCGTTTAGTACTTGTTTATACAAGTACTAAATTAATGCACAGTAATGACTGCACAGTAGTGTCTCATATAGATGTGGCCAGGGTAGCAGGTAGCATGCAATCCTGGGAAATAAATCCTCCCCACCCCTCTTTTTAAAGGTCTTCCCAGCCATAGCTTCTATTGCAACATGTACGAGCCTGAGCCTCAGTTAGGGCTGTTTATATAGTATACTATGGCTTCTCAGCACACCAAAGAATTTCCACCACCTACAAACTTATTGTAAGTAGCTTTGGAAACAAGTGAAATTTAATCATGATGCAAATTAGTTTCCTGTAAGAAAGCAAATCAGAAAGTTGGCCTGGTATATCTTGTAATTTATACTTGTGTATCACCAGTTTCAGGTTGAAACACCTTAGATGTTGCCTTTTATTGGCAGAAGGAAAGTCAGGGACAATGGTGTTCAGGAAACCACCCAACTGTAATCAGCCAGGCAAACATCCTTTTCCCATAAACTGTCCTGAGGCTTAATTTTTTATCTTTTGTGTTTGATATATACACATTAATATCATAAACTTATGGAAAACAATCAAGTTGCTTGTTTTTTAACCTTGAGGTTCCTGGTTCAGGGAAATGTCACAGGTAATAAAATAATGTTCTATGCATTTTGCACTTCATGCCATGGCCAGCATTTTCAGATGCTTGAAGGGTCAAAAGTAGTTTTGGTGGCTAAAACGTATCTAAGTCATAACTTAGCATGTTTGGCAGAAGGATCCTCAAGCAGACTGCACCACTCTGCACAAGCAACCAGAAATAGTCTGACAACTCTGTGAAGAGCCAGGGGCAGGTTAATGAACATTGCTGATACTCAGCTTGCTCCTGGAACTATACATATTCTGTACACAACTGTACACATATGCTACTGTTTCTGGTCATGCAATAATATTTACAGAACACTGCAGAATGTTTGAGAGTGCCACTGCAGAGTATGGTAAATTTGTGATTTGCATATGGCCTCCTCAGTACTAATCAGCTCATTCCCAGTGCTGGTGGTCTCAGTGGCAGGTTCACTTGAGGTTTCCCTGAGGATGGCCCAGGTGGGCATCACCTGGATCACAGACCTCCTGGACTACGCCAACCAAGGATGGCTGAGGCCTGTGATGCTGGCCCAGCACACGGGCTCAGCCATACGTCGTGCAACTTGCTCGCGCCTAGTGCACGAGGTGAAAGCTGCGCTGCCCGCAGACGCCCTTGCCTACATTGATCGGGTCCTGCAAGAGGGTGGCCCCCACCCTCCCGAGTCCCCCAAGCCTCGCAGCAGGTCCCGGGGCACTCCCCAGCACACCACCTTTCCAAGCTGGGGGACACTAGCCTGGTCCGCTTTTCTACGGCCCATCGACGCCAGCTATACACGCTCATCTGCCAGACAATACATCATACCACCCTCGCGGCCCGCCAGGACACCACCTGGAAGGACTACTTCACCTTTGGCAAGGGAAAGGTCAACGGGCCCCAGTGGCACAGCCTGTGCTCTGACCTTATCCCCAGAGCCACCAGGGACCTAGGCTGGCGGCTCCTTCATGGGACCGTCGCAACGGGTGTGTGGCTGGCCCATTTTGAACCGGTCTCTGACCAGTGCCCAAGAGGGAGACGCTGGCGCACCTTGTCATCCAGTGCGCCAGACTGCAGCCCCTGCACCTCTTCCTCCAGAACTTGCTCCTCAAGTTCTGGCTACACTACTCCCCTCACCTTTTAGTTTATGCACACCACATCTGTCGCCCCACAAAGGCCCAGGACCTCCTGGTCAACCTTCTCCTGGCTCTGGCCAAGCTTGTCATCTGGCTATCCAGGAAGGAGGCTCTGGCTGGGAAGGCTCCCGGCGACCTTGGGGCATTTTTCCTCGGTGTCCTTCACGTGTAGCCGCCAGCGAGCTGTCCAAGTTTGCGAGCTGGTGTCCCCTGGGGGAGCACTTGTTTTGGTCCTGTGACCCTGCATGAGCACTCCCTGTTTTCTCTTTTGTTGTCCCCCATACTTTATTGGTATTTTTAAGGCGCTGGTCGCCCTTCCCAGTGGCTGACCCCCCCCCACCCCCTGCGGTTTTAGGGTTTTAATCTTTTAAGCTTTTAGCCTTTTTAACCACAAGAAGACTGGCGAGGAACAAGCATCATGAAGACTTCCCTGTCCATGTTTTCTTAGTTGATGTCATCAAGCGCCAGTCGCCCACCACAGCAGCAGCAGCAGCAGAGGTGGCCAGCCTGGACCCGCCACCCGCCAGGAGTGGCTAATTCTGGACTGTCCCCAGACCTTCACACACCGCCAGCCATCATCCAACAGCAGCCCACAGCTTTCAGCAGACACCATCGCGTATATGAGGACATCAAATAGTTCCAGTGCTCTGTAGACTTTGCTATGCAACTTCTGGTTGGGAAGCTAGTACATGTAGAGCAGCACAGTGTGTCAGTAGGTGATGCTGCTAGCCCTGGTATATCTGCAGTCTAGACATAGCTGAAAAGCATTTCCCTCCTATCCTTCTACATATGCTCATGGCATTTTCTAGAGCATGTACATCCTATTCAGCTCTGTGTGCTGAGCAGCACCTCTGAGGGAATTGTGAAGGCCTGGCTAAATACCAAGTGATTCACATTTGCATGACAGGTCCTTTTGTTCCTGACTCTACAACTAACTGAGGAGAAATATAACCAGAAATATAACACCTTTCTGACTTGACATCCATCAGGCCCTCCCCTCTTTCATGGCAGACACGAGAGTAAACAAGGAAGGGCATGTGTGGTGGTGACTCAGCCCTTCCTTCCCATCCCAAGCTAAACAGCCAAGTAAGACAGAAGAGTAATAGGAGATAGTAAATATATAGTTTTACTTCTTGGTATAAAACACTTAAAGAAAAAGTATTGGTCTCAGAGGGCTTCAGGGTAAGAATTGATATATATTTATTTGATATAGATAGCAATATATATAAAATTGCTCTTGATTTAAACTGCTATACAAGGGTGTGTGTAGATGAAACGGGAGCCCTAAATTGAAGTGGTGGGTTTTTAAAAACACTGCTTCGATTAAGGGCCGATTAAACCCGTGTCTTGCACACACCCGACTTACCTGCCTCTCTGGTGGCGGGGAGGGGAGGGTGAGCTGCCAGCAGGCGGAGCAGTCTCTGGGCTGCAGGGTGGGTTTGGTGCTTCCCTCCACAACAGTGGCAGCACCCTGCCCAGGCAGCACCTGCCCACAGGCACCCAGCTCAGGCAGTCCCAGGAGGCACTGCAACCGTGGAAGGAAGCACCAGGCCCCTGCGCAGCTAGGCAGGCAGGCAGGTTCCGGGTGGGGTGAGAAGGAAATCGGGCTTGTTGCTTTCCTTGGGTGGAGCCTGCCTTGCCAGGCTGCCTGCATGGACTTTCTGCAGAGCTGCACGGAGCCCAGTGCATTGTTCCACAGCTGTAGGCACAGCAAACTAAAACTCCTCCTCAGAGTTTTAGTTTGCTGCGCCCTGAGTCATTTAAGGCGCATTATGCTGCCGAGTTTCCTACAGCAGCTGGAATTAATGCGCAATATGCTGCCGAGACATGCAAACGCCAACACCATTAAAGTGTTCCAAAAGTATTTAGCCCGCTTTAAAGTGTCATGCACACACACCCCTCGTTTCATCTATGCAAGGCCCAAGTGCGCCTGTAAATTGTCAGAGATATAACAAGGCAGTTGGGTGCTTGACGTAGCTAAAACACACAGAGGCAGTAGTGACTTCCAGACATTGCCCCCTTCCCTGGAGCTTTCTGAGCAGTTCTGAACACTTCCAAAATTCTAAACGTTTTAGCACATCATCATGTTAGTGGCCACCTTTTAGTTCTTATAGCAGCTGGCCATTGCAGTAGCTGCAGGAAACCAGTACTGCAGAGATGATCAATGACAGAAGGCTGCATGACAATGTGAAATGCATCCTTGAATCCTTTACCTTATTCATTACCTGTTATTAGCCTACCTAAAGAAGACTACAGCCAAGGCTGCCCAGGAACATACACATAGTCCATATGCAAAATGTGCTTCAGATACTGACTTGTGACCCTGCTTTTGCCTGAACCACAATATAAATAAATCCAAACCAAGAACTTATTACTGCTCTAACCCCAAAGCCTTAAAAATTCCAGTGTCCCCCAAGCTGAGCTTTCAGTTTCCTTGTTACATACCATCTCCTCAACCTAAATCATCCCTCAAGATTATTTTTCAGTCATGCTTGTTCTCAGACCAAGCCTTAGGAAAAATGGTGCCCTGGGCAAACTTGTACTTTGGCATGTCTTCCCCACCCTGCCCCCCAGCACTGAGGCAGGCAGGCATTCCAGCAGGGACATGGAGTGGTATGGTGTGCCAAGCAGGCAGGCAAGTGAGAACCGCTGTTGCTGTCCATGCTGCTGAGCCCAGCTCCTCCTGAGCAGTGACTGGAGGCAGGGGGCAGGCTGGGCTGGGCATTGTTCCTCCTGCCTGAGGTAGGGATCAGCAAGGCAGGGTGGGGTGAGGGAAGAGCACTGCTGTGAGTGCAGACTGCTACCATGTGTGTATGTGTGGCACCTCCCTGACCATGGCACCCTGGGCAGTTGCCCACATTGCCCACCCCTAAGGCCACCTCTACTTGCTCTTGAAATCTGGCCAGATCTCTGAAAATCCAGGCAATGTTATCAAAGCCTCTTTAGGTAGACTAAATACTAGACATGGTGGAGCTTTCCCAAGGAAGTAGGCTTACTGTTGTTCTTCATCCGGCCAACACCATTTCATTACAAGTGTAGAGACACTGTAAATTAACCGTGTGACTCTCGTGTCTGGAAAATCTTCTCCATCCAGCTCACTAGCCACTGCCGTATCTTTATTCAGGCCCTTCTGGAAAAACTCAATTATTTTGTGATGTTCACAGGCAAGTTAAAAATAAGTAAACAAGCACCAAGTTATACCCCCGGCAAGGCTTTCCAGTCTGTCCTGCTTTCTTTGTATCCATCTTTAAGGCAGGAGTAGTAGGATCACAAGCATGGTCATAAAAATTTAAAGAGAGAACAGACAGATTTCTTCTTCCCCCTAACCTTAACATCCTGCAGAGGTGGCTGGATACAGACGGGAGAGCAGGCTGTTCCAATAAAAGTACACTGCACAGTCCTGAGAATATCTATACTGCCATCAAATTTATATGTATACCAACCTTTAAATTAATGAGTTTGGATACTGAAAGCAGTGAAGCAGCATCTTTTGTAAGTAGTTGAATGAAATACCAGCCCTGAGTTCTGTAGTTATACTGTTCTCAAGTACCTGAGCTAGCTGCAGTGTAGATGTATTCAGAATTTGTTCTGTCAGTTCCCTTTGTAACAGAATTCCCCTACTTCAGCACCAAGGACTGTGATTAAAATAGCATACACTAACCTTAAGTAAATTCCCCAAGTCACATTAGTTTTAAAAAGCTGCGGTGTTTTTTTATCTCGATATTTATTTAAGTTTCATACTCTGCTTACAAAATCCTATGATGCAATATTTACGTTTTGTGATTTTATTTCAAAGAAGACTGGGTCACAAGAATACAATTGAGGGAGTAAATGTAATTCCTTGGCAAAGTGAAACAAATACAGCAATTTAGAGTTAGCAGAGCAGGATATTTGCTTTAAAATAAGTTTTAGTGGTTTCCTTTCTCCCTTCGCCAAAACAGTGACTAGATTATTATTTAATATTTCATGATGATCTTGCTAATAGCAATGTATATAATGAGTATCTATTACTGAAGTGTTATAATATGACATGTTTAAGAGAGATAATGTCAAATTATTTCTCTTGCAGCTGCTATTTAGTACTCATTGAAGAATCTTATCCTTTTCCTAGATTAAAATTTCTCATGTTTGTTTTATAACATTACAGTTTTGTACTTTGTTTTTCTTTCTGTTTTTTATCCATTTCATCCAAGTCTTCACCCTGTACTGTACGAAATTTCCCATGTGCTTTGAAAAAATCTGAGGTCTAGTTAAGTGGACAAGACACTTTACCTTCAGACAGAATCCCACACTACCATATCTCCCAGTATTTCTCAGCTGCCCCATTAATAAGACTAGCCCTTATGTAGCTCCTCCATAGCACCATAGTTGCCTTAGCATGTATGTGGTTTTATTTATCCCTTGGTCTGTAACATTTGTAAGGGAGAGACTTTGCCTGAAGATACTCTATGGCATTACACAGTGTTTTCACCATATACATTTTTGTATTTCAGAACAACAATATGGCATTTCAAAATATGTGACACAGTATGTCAAGCACAAAGAAAGGACTTATGGTGATTCTTCCTCTTCCAAGCTCCAGAATTTGCTTCACAGCAAAATAGATTCTGGAGACTCCTCAGGAAAAACTTCATTTTCTATCCTTTACCAAGCTCATATTCTCAGATCAGCCTCCCCAAAGGGAAAACTTCTTCCAGAGAATAAAAGGCCAATGAAATCAGTGCTTAAAAGAACCAAAAACACAGAGAGTAAAATATCTATCTTTATATTTTTCTTCCTTCCTAAATATTTGTTTTGTGTTCATCACCATTGTATCTGAGCACATCTACTATTAAGACGATTTATATAATGATGTAAATACACTTGATCACCTCAAATGTATTTCTTGACCATGGCTTTCAATGCTACCCTGGACTGCAGGATTCAAAATACTATGCTCTGCAGACTAGTTACCACAACCTGACATAAACAAAGGTGGTAGCAGAAGCAGTTTTATATCACTATCTGGACCATAATTGGGTAGTATCAATATTTAAACCAAATCTACCCCATCCATACTGCTCTCCCTTAATCCCAATACATTGTCAAATATGTTTCAGAATCAGAAGTACAAGAACCTGGATGAGAAATGTAATTAAACAGAAGCAGCAAGACTCTGCAGTGAGGCCTGAATTGAAAGTCCATAAAATTCTTTAGTGCTGTTTAATGGCAAGTTGATTAGGAGCTTTAGATAAAAGATTCAAACCAGTAATCTATTAGCTGGCACCAGCACTTAAAGTATGAAGGACACATTTCCTACCAGATACCCTGAAGCCAATAGGAAGGACTTTATTGGCTTAAACCAACTGAAAATTTGCAATAGTCATGTGGATGTAAGGATCAACAGCACTAAAATGGCATTCGGACTCTCATGGTTATTCTGTGCAGCAATTCCATTATCCCCTATACAAAGTCATACGTCCTAATGCTGAAATTATTTCTAAAATCCAGAGAGATAATTAAAGCCATTGGTATGGAAATGACTCATCAGAAATACTAAAGATTAGGATATGGTTAAAGCTACCAGTGCTCAAGCTCATTAAAGATTTTAGATTTATAGTATTTCAAACTCTCAGCATTACACATCCTTTTGTTAGATAACAGCAGGTGACAGGATAGCTCTAGTAATCCAGATACTTCAAGTTTCAGAATCAAATCAGTTTTACAACCCATTGTTTTCTGCTCATTTCTGATAAGAACCAACTGTCGCTTCCGTAGACATGGGCACACACTCTACAACCCTAAAAGCAGCTTCTTTGGTCCTCATCACTGTTATAGCTATACAGCTCACATTCCTTAACAGGTATATCCTGACTTCATCCCTGAGAGAGGAACGTGCTGTTATTCTCTAGATGGGGAAATGAGACAAAGCAAAGTAAGTGGCTTGCCCCCCTCCCCGCCTCACAAAAGAAGTGTACAGAAGAACAAATACATGCTCTAGCCACTTGACCATTCCTCCTTAATACTATTAATACAGTTTTGTGTGCTTTTTTAGTTCATGTCTTCCAAGCCGCTACCAGCTTGTTCCTCAGGACCATTACTCAAGTGGTGACATCTTAATGTGCCCCACAAAGACAACAGTCCCCATGGACACATGATCCCATCTGATACTGTTTTCCAGATACACTGCACATCCCATTTCCCTACAGACTTGCTGCTACCTGTCCTAGACTTGAGGCAATATCACTACTGTATCCAGTTCTGGGCCAGCTCTATGGTGCGTGACAACTGCTAAGCAGCAGTAGCAAAAGCTGATGCTGGAATAGCAAAAAAATTCTTTTTTGGTCTAAGTGGCTTTGAAGCCCATGCTCTAGAGCAGTGGGGGCCAATCTTTTTTTGGAAGGCATGCCACAAATTAGCCCTGCATCCTCCCTGAGTGCCACTCTGCTCCTGTTTCTCTGTCCAAACTGTTGCTCTGCTTTCTGCTCCCTGTCTGATCTGCTGTGCTGGCTTTTGCTTCCTGCCTGATCCCCTGCTTTGTCTTCTGCTTCCTGACATATCTGCTGCTTTGCTGCCTGCCCCCTCTCTGATCTGCCATGCACCCCGCACAAAGGCTACTGAGGCTATTTGTGGCACTCGTGCTGCAGGTTGGCCACCCCTGCTCTAGAGAAAGGAAGAATGAAGGTGGGTGATGTTGGATTTGCTGGGAGCAAAGGCTGCACTTGGCTGAAAGGTCCAGTTTGGGAGACACTGGGTCTCTCATCTCTGCCCCATGCTGGCCAACTCTTATGACTGTCGCAGAACTTAATGGTGCCCTCCCAGCAAACAACTCCACCCACCAGCCAGAGTGCCCCACAGATGTTCTCCCCTCAATCATGCCACAGAGCAGCTGGTATGAGTGCTCCAGTGTGGGATGAAGAAGAGGAAAAGTACAATCCCCAAGGCCTTTGAGAAAAGACTGAGGACAGGAAATGTCATTAATGAAGGGGCAAATATTTGTCCCTCCCTCCATCATAGAGCACCCAGCATTGGTATCTCAGAGCCTACTGATCCTGTGGGATCTGCAGAACGCTGAGGGCATGTGAAGCTCACAGAAAAGCCTTTTGTCTCCAGGATCTCCTGCCTTTCTTTGACTGCCTAATAAGGTAGGCATATATACAGTATTGCTTCAGGCACTTCTAGCATAGCCCTGCAAAGGGAATTACCCTAGTATTGAACAGCACCTACATAAAAGATCATGGAGAGCTCAGGTCCATTTCCTTTTTGGGGAGGATCTTCCACTAGGTCAGGACTGCTGAGTGTGAGAAAACATAATGTACAGTAACATAATGGATACAGCACCATGTTAGAGTGCTGGAAATCTGTATTCCATTTAACAGTATACTGCTGAGTGGTACTGTTCAGGTTGTTTTTCAGGTTCCCATCTAGGAATAATGCCACACATCTCTTTCTTAAAGTGCCTGATACCTCCTACTGAAAAGTACTCTGTCAGAGGCAGGTGTTATTACTTTCACTTTTTGCTCCCTCCCCCTGCCCCTACCTCTACCCCTCCATGACTGTTCAAAGTCTTTTAGCACAAACATGCTGCTGCATAGGGTCCCAGGCAGACACAGGTTGCTGCAAAGGCACTGGACCCTTTTCTCACAAGAAGGGGAAATTTCTCTTTTCCCAGGCAGGTGACTCTTTACTTCAGGGGTTGTCAACCGGGGGCATGCATACCCCCAGGGGTACTTGGAACAGTCCTAGGGGGAGTGCATGGGTGGGCAGGGACAGAGCACCACCACCTTACAGGAGCAGGGGCAGGGAGGGGCAAAGGTAGCAGAGCCCCTCTGTAAGGCATGGAAGCTCACACACAGCAGCTGCTGCCACCAGCCCGGTGAGCTTCCCTGCCTCACAGAGGAGCACTGCTGCCCACCTCCGGCCCAGTGAGCTTCCCTGCCTGCCCCGGCCCTGCTACTGGGCAGCAGTGGTGCTCTGTCCCTGCCCACTCACATGCCACCCCCCGCCCACATCTTACTCCGCATCTGGCCACCGGGGGGTACTTTGATTAAAACAGGTTGAAAATCCCTGCCTTACTCCATGGATAAATAAAAGGTTGCTGGTATCCTATTTTACCTAGGGCTCTTGATTCTGCCCTAGCCCAGCTTCTATTTGTCTTCCTTCCACATCCCAAATTCTGGAACTTTTACCTTAATGCAACATAATTCCTAAAGGCCCTTGTTACTCAGGGCATCTTGAGATGCTCAAATGTTGATCAGTGTTAGTTCTAGCTCAAGTCTGGAGCAGTCACACCTTGGGTTTTGTACACATTTGCACCACAGCACTGGGCACTTTTAAAAGCACTCAGCACTGTGGCTCATGCAGTTGTATAAGTGGCGAAATGTGCGTCAATGCTGAAAAAATGGTAGCAGCACACTTTTGAACTAAAATATCTTGAAAAAGTGTTTTAGTTAAAAAGTGCACCGCCATCATTTTCTGCACACTAACGTGCATTCTGTCACTTATACAACTGTATGCAGCGCAACACAGTGTGCGTCAGCTCATCTGCAGAGCAGATTAAATTAATTGAGTCTGTTCCAACCTGCCGGATCTTGAGCATGTCATGGGATGAAAAAGTATGTCTATAAATCCTGGGGTGGCTGGGAGCTGAGAGCAGAGAGGGAAGGTACTTTTGGAAGAAGTACTGCCATGGCCCTGAGAAGGAAGTCCCAGCTCATAGGGACTCAATCCAGCCCCCTACCTGGTTCCTCCCACACCCGCTCTAGATCCCGCTCACAGACCTGTCTGTGGTTTGTGACTTGGCAAGCTGGCATGTTGTCTGGATGTTTCCATGAGGTTGCATCCCTGGACATGGAAAGGTCACCCTTAAAGGCAGGAGGGTGAATTGACTTGGTGCCAGAACATCCCCTCCTCCCCCCCCACCCGAGGCACTAGAGTTCAGATAGTGGAAAGTTTGGCCACACAGAACAGGAGTGTGGGGGAGGGAATACTGCATCCTGGGATGCTGGAAGACTGCAACTTGGGTGGCTCATCTGTGGGGCCACACATTAATGGAACGCGAGGTGGGTAACATGGATCAGAGATAGTCCTGGCCTGAAGTGCTGTAACTTTAAGCTGCCTAAAGTATGTTTGAAACTAGTTTCAAGTGTTAATATGTGGGCAATCCAGGAGTTAAGATTTCCAGAAGCCACCTAAAATTAATGTGTCACAAAGCACTTAAAGCCTAGAAGTACAGTTGTAATTCCCTTGCAGAGCAGCTAATCTTGTTGGCATGCTAAAGTCAAACAGGCAGATTGACCCTGGTCTCTTCATTGATAGATGGGGGGGTCGGGGAGAGGGGCTGGCTGGGGAGACTGGACCAGGCACAGTGAAGCTTTTTGCATGAAATATCAATCCGTGAATAAATTACAAAATTCAAACAGCCAGGAACTTACAGTATTGAAAAATACCGATCCTGCTTTTACCAGAGTTGTATTCTAGTAAAATATTATGAGTCTTTTGTCTCCAAGTATAAGTCTTCACAAACTTTTATCATCCATCATTTTTCAATGGTATTGAAGTTACATGCCCCGCTCTCTTAAATTTACTGCTATATTCTGTCAGCCTGTGGAATTAAAACTGAAGTGACTGCTAATAAAGATGGCCAGTACTCCCTTTGCACAATCACGAGCCAAACTCCAAAATTCACAAGTCTGCCTTAAAATCAGTTTAAAATACAGAGTGACTTTTATCTGATTCATCCATGATAAAATTGCATGAGTTGTCAATATTACACTAATGCTAGTTCATACAAAAAATATAAACTCTTTTTGGGGGGCTAAGAAGTTAAAACACTTTCTCTTCTGTTTCATTAGCGTTTAATGCAAAGATGTTAGAACTTTTCAAACACTGTAAACAGTGATGTTTCTTTTAAGCTCATAGAAAATGGTTTTCTTCAGTGTTAGTAAACATGTCTGAGCAACTGATAGTAGCTTTTGTTTCTTTATATCCCAATAGGAGAAAGCCACGGTGTGTTGGGTGATAATATGGAATAGGAGTGGAGTTGGGGAGCAAGGGTTGTTCAGTATGCCATGTTGCTAGACAGGTAGAATTGATGTGGGGCTGAAGTCTTGATCAAGATGCTGGAGATGGAACAAAGAATTAATTGATAAAAGGCTGTGCTGAGCAAAGTCATGTTTCTGAGAATAAATTAGCAATGGTAATTGGCACACACATTTGAGCTAGGCAAGAGAAGTTCAAAAAAGCAAAAAACAGTTAAAACTTATTGAGAATGATGTCTTTTATTGGACCAACTGCATGGTTAGGGTAGATTTAGATAAGCTTTCTAATTCATTCCATTATCTTTCTATCCCAACCGTGCAATAGGTCCAATAAAAAATATCATCCACAAAAATACTTGCCCCTTGCATATTTCCTGGATCATCACGGTTACAGCATCATCCCAACACCACTAAAATAGTAGTAGTAGTAGTAGTATTGTTACTATTACATCTTTATTTGAAACAATCATAGTTACTTGAGTTTGGCATATGATTATGGAACTTAACCTTTCCTGACATAAAATAAATAAAGACAAAATAAATTAGTAAAATAAAGTCCTAACAATAAGCAAAGAGTTCTCCTACTGCCACTTGTGCTAGTGTATTTTTCTGATGGACACTAGTCCATTGCAAATTAAACTGCAATTAAGATTGAACTCATTCTGTACTAGGCATTGAACAGCTAGCACTGCCTTTTAGTTTACTAGTGATTGTTTCTATTTTGGAACTCAGTGGCCAAAAGATAAAAGGCTCAGTGGCAGGTTTACTATGGATCACCCTATGTTTTTATTGTAGGCTTTAGCACTTAACAGTGTAACTTGGGATAGTTAAATCCTACAAAAACAGAGAATTAGAACCCTGGCCCCTGACATAGTATCTTTGTAACTAGGAATGATGTAAAGGGATCTTGAAGCCACCTTAAATGAGACTATGACATAGTTAAAGTTCCCCTTTTAACTTTAAGCCTTAACAGTCTTAGAAAACTTTTACATATGAACATTTGCATGTATGGATTTTCATTGGAATAAAAGTTTTGAGAAATCAAAGGTATTCATATGCAAATCCAATAGTTTGCAATATTGTTTGTGCAGTCATATTTCATTGGCTTTGCATAGATATAGGTCAATCTATATATTTTTATGCATTGAGTTAAATATTACTGGAACTTGTGGGTCTAACAGCCAGTCTTGATTGTTGGTAAATATAAAAACAAAGCAGTTGAGCCCCTTTGTGGAGCCATTTAGCTAAAAATAATAGTTTCCTCTATGAAAAACATGCATATGTTACCATGCAAATCAAAGGTGTATACAAGCCATATATTGATGGAGGAATAGTGTTGGATACTGTTTGATGGACGGCTAAATTGCTGACTCTGTGAGGGAAGCCAGAGCGGCATCAGAGAAACTGAGAGGGAAGCAACAGAAAGCCAAGGACAAACCAAAACAAACACATGGAATATGGCTCTGGAAAAGCCTTTAGATACAACTCTATTTAGTACACAAACCTGAAAACAGTTTTAAAAGCTACTTAATAAGCTTAGAAAAAAGAGAATTGAGAAGGGAGGGATTTTAATAGAAATGTAAGAAAACTCTTAAAGCAGTTCCCTGTGTGTTATTAGAAAATAAAGAGATTGTAAAATAGAGGAAAATATTATTACCTAAATACTATAAATACTCATACTTAAATGGAAATCTGATGGAATAATACAGTCTTAGAGGAGTTTATGACCATTTGACCTTGTCATCCCATGGGGTGCTCTGGTGAACAGACATTCCCCCAGGCCCTGATGTCTGCCCCTTATATACTTATAAGTATAAGCATAAGTAGGCCACTGAGCCCAATCAAATATCTTGTCTGCATCCAGGGAATAAAGCTGTGGAAGAAATAATTTCTGCATATGTAAAACTAATTTTTTTTTTCAGTTTGTGAAACAGTTGCTCTGCATCATAAATGTACTAAGCTACAAATGAATCATGTAACTATCTCATGCATGATTTGTCTTAACTGGGATGATGAGGAGGGTGCAGGCTGATGTTCATGTGTAACTCATTTCTAGTTAGCTGTCAGAGTTTTTAGATACATTCCACATTTATAAATCAGAACATAGCTCAGCTTTTCCCCACAAGACAGATTTCATTTATTCTAAAGGGAATAGTAACACTGCCAAGTAAAATGAACAGCTTTTCTTCCTAAAAGGTTTCCAAACCAGCTCCTTCAAGTTTTACTAAAACCATTGCTTCTCTTTTTCAGAATGAAAATGAATCACTATCTGATGCTAAGGAAGAAGAAACTACATGGCATTAAATGATCAATCATATCCTATTTAGCTTCAGTTATCCTTGGTCCATATCCCAGTACTTCTCCTGAAGTGTTAGTAATTCTCCTTCCATTGTAAAAGAAGGTTTATCCTTAAGTACCTCATTATGAGTGGGCAGACCAGGGACCTGCAACCCTTTTTTGCCTAGGTGCCTTACAGAGAGGCCAGGGCTTCCAGTCCCATTGATCCAACATAAGATCTGTCATTGATCCAAAATAAGAACTCCCTGGGTCCCACTGCTAGTTGACCCCCGGGACGAAAGCGTCCATGCTTATCTGAACACAGCCTATGATTCTATGATATCTAGAAAAAGTATCCAGCCATCTTCTGAATAAGATACTAATGTTATGGGTGCACGGTGAACAGGGGAGGTTTGCTTAGAAACCACTGGGTAGTCCCTGCCTGCCACCAGCAGCTTCAAATGTCAGTGGACCTCTTTAGGATACTGGGGCCTGTGTATTATTGTGGTCTGTGGAGGAGGAGATTCTAGAGAACTAATAGAAATTACTGTAGAAAAGGAAAGGAGAGGGGGATGAAATTTGGGTTTCTTGGTTTAATGTAAAACTTGCGGGATTATGAATACGGAGAAATGACCTCCAAAAATGACAAAGCAAATAGAAAAGATAGACCCTTATCTCAGCCTGAGGTAGGGTCCAGGCTGATCGAAGGAAGAGGGCTTGAGATAGGGCCCAGGCCTACTGAGTGAAGCCTGAGGCCCAAGGGGCATTAGGACCAGCAGCCCAGTGAAGGGCAGGGTAGAAGCCCAGTAAGGGACCTGGGTGTTGAGGCCCCAGTGAAGGGCTGAAGATGCCTGAGGCCAAGTTTGAGCCGGGTGGGGCCAAGTTTGGTAATAGATTTGGATGCCATCTGCATGGCATGGGACATTGTATAAGGAAACATTTGGAGCTGTGTATTTCACCGTTAGCATCAGAGCATTAAATGGGCACCCTCCCACCTAGGACTTTAGTTACAGCAAAGGTGTGGCAGAACAGGCAGGTGGGCAGACTGCCCTGGACAGGTGGGTGGGCTAACATAGTAACCAGCCCCAAGATGGCCACCTGTTAACACTGACAACGATGATTTTATAGATGATGAAGCACTGGAGCCCACATAATACAATAGAATATCATAACTTCTACAATCTTAAAAATCACATGCGTAGCCTTTTCTACCTATTTGCAAGACCAGCAGGGACTATATAGTCATTTACTGCTATATAAATGATGATCACTGTATATTTTACATCTTTGCAAGACTGTTTAGAACAACAGGTTTTCAAGAAGAGGCTGGATAAGCATTAGATAGAAATGATTTAGAAGTCACATTCTTGCATTTGTAGAAGGGGTTTGTCATGGTGGGGGATTTTAAATAACAGATAGGGAGGCTACCCTCAAGTAGCTGTGCAATCATGGTCCTAATGGACCTCACTAAACACTGTAGGTTCTTAGATCACTTGCTGAGTCCCACTCTAAGTAGGTGCCCCATGGGACACCCCAAGCCTTATGGGCTAGATGCATGGCTCCAAAAGCACCCCTTTATCACACCCCCATGCCTCGCAGATGGTATATCAATGTTGTCCCTATAATGAGGTCTCAGCCCAATTTGGCCTTCTGTTATCACTGGGCCCCTGGCCCCTGGCACTGTGCCCTCTGGTGCTGGGCTCTCCACAGCCCTGTCACTGTGCCCTCTGGTGCTGGGGCTCTACATGGTAGTGTGTCCCAATAGCCTCAGCCTGGTCCATCGGATTAAACAAAAACATAAATATAAGCCCCTGGGCTACAACCTAACAATAACAATACCAATGACACAGGAGGCCACACTCTGCACCTTTAAGAGGGCCAGTTTCTCCATCAGCAATGTGGGCCTCCTATCCCCAGGTACTTTAGGAGCTCCTAAAACCCATTAGTCTTACCGGCCTCTAGTTCCAGCCCTGGGGCTTATATGTGACCAGGACCCTGCCTTCTTCTGGTCAGCTGCCTGAGTGCAGGTGCCAGCTAATGCTCTCATTAGCCTGCTGCCATGGCAACCTGCACCAGTGGGGGTTCTGCCTGGCTCCTAGAGACCTGTCTCTAGGCAGTTTCTGCCCTTAAAGGAGCAAGGTTCAACCAGATGATGCTAGAAGTCCTTTCCAAATCTATGGTTCTATAAAATTTTTCAAGAGTACAGGAAAATGAGCATGATTGTATTTTGTATTTGAGAAATGACATCCAGTTGAAGACTGCTTCATGATGCATCTATACGAGGGACTAGGATATGTTATACCACCAACAGTAGTATCTACTCTAATCCCACACTTACCCCTGAATGCTTTGTTGACAATTCTGTGGGAAATTCTCACTATTTTTCTGACCTTGCGGTTTTTTGGATGCCGATGCCTGAAACTTGGCAATGAGACTGTCTGTCCAAATGTGCAGCCTTAGTAAACAAATGAAGAGACATTCAGCTGGATTTGATTAAAAACCTGGCAAAGAATACAGCTCTCATGGATTTGGACTGTTCTTGAAACCATCTGAGTGGAAATTATCAATTTGAGAGACTGTTATGAAATGCCTAAACAGTAGTGTGGCGAAATGCCGGGCTAGCGGCTCCGGCACCGCTTAGGGGAGCCACGGGCTTTGTGGAGTTGCGCGAGCGCACGGCTTGTGGGGCGGAATTGAGGTAGCTTTTAGCCGCCCTCGAGGTTCGCCGAGTTGGCACAAGTAGACGACTTAGAGTAAGTAGTTAGTGTCTCTTAATCTATAGGGTGTCCGTTGGTTCACGAGGTTCCAGAGCCAGCCCTTGCGTTCCAACAGTGGAGCTAATCCAAAGCTAGGTGCGGCTGCCGACTCCTTAAGTCCCAGAACTGATCAACGGCTCATTGATATGGAATGTTAGTAATAAAAGTTATTACAGAGTAGATATAGAGTAAAATAAAAAGATTTTATTCACTCACCTGGCCTCACCCTCTTACAAGTAAGAGGGGAGGCCGGTTGGAATGAAGTTGCAGTAAATACAAGTGTAGCGAGCGTAGGTATGCTGTCTAAGCTACGATGACAGGCAGTCGAGAAGTGGAGTCTCCGATGTTTCTTCAGTTACAGTATGCTGGATACTAAAGGGGTCTGTTGGTTCACGGGGTTCCAGAGCCAGCAGCTGCCGGCTCCGTAGTCCCAGAACTGGTCAACAGCTCATGAATGGGATATTCTATAGGGTGTCCCTTGGTTCACGAGGTTCCAGAGCCAGCCCTTGCGTTCCAACAGTGGAGCTAGTCCAAAGCTAGGTGCGGCTGCCGGCTCCTTAAGTCCCAGAACTGGTCAATGGCTCATGAATGGGAAATACAAAGCAATACTGTAACACAGTGAATCGTTGTCAGTTGTCGGATTTCTGAGGCCTTTGTGTTCGCTGGGATACGCCCAGACGGGGAGGCTGAGAACCGGTCTGCGGGGTGATCAGGCCCACAGAGTTTTCCAGTTGTCATCTCTGCTGCTTTCTGCTTTTTTGCCTCTTTTATAGATGTTCATTGGACTGCCTCTATGACACTAACTATAATACACAGATAGGATAATTTTCTTTTACATAATAGTTACTAGGCAGATTTTCTACACAAGTTTTGTTTCTGTAATACTGACACTTTTTAGATAAGAGGTAAAATTTATAGAGTATAGGTGTGGGGTCTACTGCTAGCAGAGCATAGTACTAGGCACTTGTTTAGACTAACAGTAAAACTGCAAGGCAATAAAAAGCGGTACCAGGCACTTGCTTTAGATAACAGTGATAGTAACATTTAGATAAATGTGAGAGTGCCGCGTGGCAGTTATACAGAAAAGGGAAAATAATATAAAGTCTTTGCTAAAAACTATAAGATAGTTACAAGTAGTAAGCAATTCAGGGAGATTTGAACCTCAGTCCAGATGAATATCCTAACCACTAGGCTACTGGTATTTGGATATGGGGAGTGAGGGGGAGTGTGGACTAGAAATGACTCTTTGCACTTTTCCACTTTTTAAAAATAATTACATAATTATTGGAGCAAAGACATGAACGTCAGCCTGCCATGTTCACCATAACTACTCAGTTATGGAGTTAGTCTTTCTCTTTCTCTCCCAATCAATATCTAATCATTTATATAGGAGAGGTTGAGAGAGCCTGGCCTTAGAACAGCCAACAGCCTGGTGGTTAAGGACAAAGCTGGTATGCTGGAGATGTAAGTTTTAGACTTTACTGTGAATCAGGTCCAATCAAGCAAAGCAGGGATTTCAACTAGCAAAATTTGTCCCTATTTTTTCACTTATGGGCAAAGGTGCCTATTCAGGAGAAGTTCATAGAACCCAAGGAAAAGAAGGTGACTGCATGGCCAGTGAAATAGGCATACTTCCTAAGTACATAAGGGTCTTTTTACACATGTTCTGAGGGGGAGCTGCTCTAATTAAAATGGCTGCAGCATCTTATGTTTTCATAAGATTCAGTGTCCCACACTTCAAATTGGTGGCAGGAGTGCTTTAACTAAAGTTGTTTCGATGAGCTTTAGTTAAAGCACCCCCACTACCTTTTTGAAACCTGCGGACACTGAATATACATGATGCCAAGGCTGCTGGAGAATTCTAATTAAAACACTCCAGATGACTCAATTAATTGAGTCTGCTATGATGTGTTCTAATTAGAACATGTTGGAGCAGGCATTGATCATGTGTATATGTGCCCTAAATGCCTAGATCTAATGCTTTCAAATCCTGCTGATATCAGTAGGAGTTGCAAGCCCACCTGCAAAGAGTATCTCATAGAACCACAAGATGCCTACAACCCAGTTCCCTTAGAGAGCTCAGATTCAGACACAGATTTCCAAAAAGAGGGTAGTTCTGGCTGAGGAGAAGAAAGGCTCTTCTGGCACAGTCTACTGGAGGTGGATGGCAACAAAACAAATCTCATCCTCTTTCAGAGGTAAATCTTGCCCTGGAATAGCAACAGCCCCAGTCAGACACCCAATTCATGCACTTACAGGATCCCCACCCTTAGCAATGCTGGTAACAGAATTGGCTAAAAGCTACATCAAGGCAGCAAGCTTACTATTCCTTGCAGTCCTGTTACTTCATATCACATGGCTCCACACAGACTAGCTCCCAGGCTGGAAGCAAGGTAGTTGTGCTTGAGCAGGACCTAGGGTAAGTCCAATTGCTTTTGCCACTCAGTTGTGCCGGTTAGCTTACCTCAGAAGGTTCATTACCTTCAGTCCTAGAGCTAATGTGCATAGAAGTATGTGGTGTGCTTGAAGGTGGTACTATTAGACATGCTTACCTTTGCTGTCTAGACAGGGCTTTAGCCTTTAATCCATGTAAAACAAGAAGCAATATATAACCTGAGGAGGTGGATGTCTTTTCAAAAAAAATTATGAAAGGCTTCAGAAAAAAGCTCAGTAATTTAGGCAACAAAGTACTGAGCATACAAACCACAGATATTTGGTGCTCCTTCCTTTGCAAATGTAATGAAGACATTCAAGTTGAACATAAAGACTGCATTGTTTTAGATTGTGCATAAAGAAACACAGGGGACTGCTTCAATGTTATCCTATGGTTGTGCGTTATGTTGAACCTAGTTAAGACAGTAGGTTTCACAGTGATCCTTCATGTACAGTGATACTTGTAAGTAGGACTGTGTGAAATTTCACTACCAGTTTTGTTTGAGGTCAAAACAGCAAAATCGAATGAAACAAGTATGGTCAAAACAGCCTCGAAACAAAACGAGGCAAGTCAAAACATTTCGCCGTTTCAACACTGTTTCGATGTTTTTCCCATAGGCTACAATGGGGAAGGATGAAACAGCCTATAACTTTGTCATTTCTAGCCAGATTTGGATAAAACTTGCAGAAATTAATGTTACATCCTTCTGAGAGCATAAATTGTGCCAAGTTTCAAGAAGATAGGTGCAGGGGGTTTGGAGAAGCTGTACCCCAAAGTCTTGAGAGCCAAACTTGTCTCATGTATGTGTTAAGCCACAGCAGGGTCAAAACTACAGGAATGCTAGCCCCTGGTGAGGCCACAAAGCCTCCTACCTTTCAAGGTGATAGGTGCAGGGGGCTCAGAGAAACTGCACCCCAAAATCCTGAAAGCAAAACTCATGTTACGTGTACATGTTAAGCCACAGCAGGGTCAAAACTGCAGGCGTGCTAGCCCCTGTGGAGGCCACAAAGCCTGCCAAGTTTCAAGGAGATAGGTGCAGGGGTTTGGGGAAACTGCACCTCAAGCTGCAGACAAGAAAAACTCATGACATGGGTGACACTGTGTATGTTAAGCCACAGTGGGGTGAAAATTACAGGCCTGCAATGCCCTGCTGAGGCCACAAAGCCTGCCAGCTGTCAAGGAGATACGTGCAGGGGGGTCCTGGGGCCCTGCACCCCTAGCTGCTGACAGACAACACTCATGTGATACGTGCTCATCCACCTGTGTTTGTCTTGGAGCATGGGGGAGGGGAAACTAGTGCAGGCCTGGCTGCTAGGCCCTGCTATGGCCACAAAGCCTGCCAACTATCAAGGGGATCAGTGCAGGGGGGTTCTGGGGCCCTGCACCCCTAGTTTCTCACAGGCAAAACTCATGTCATGGGTGCTTTTGCAATTACTGCCTCTCATCAGGCAGCAGGACTGAAAATCCCCCATCACTTGTCGCCAAGACTTGAAGGTAATAATTGACCACGGTATAAACATGAGCCAGCAGTGCAATGCTGTAGCCAGCAGGGTCTACAATACACTGGCATGCATCATTTGATGCATCACCAGTAAAACGATGGCAAAAAAGTGATTCTCCTGCTCTACTCAGCTCTTCTTAGCATTGGTGAGACCACAGCTGGAGTAGTGCATCCAGTTCTGGGCTCCACACTTTAACAAGGATGTGGTAAAGCTTTAGAGAGTCCAGAGAAGGGCTAACCATATGACCAGAGACTTGAACGGCAAGCCATACAAGGAAAGACTGAGGGACCTGGGAGTCTTCAGCCTGAAAAAGAGAAGGCTGAGAGGGGACTTGGTAGCAGCTTACTGCTACATCAGAAGTGTACATCTAGGGCCTGGTGAACAACTGTTCATCAGGGCACCCTTGGGGAAAACTAGAAGTAATGGTCACAGTCTGGACACCCTAGTTGTGAAGTGTTTTTTTCCTAATGTTCAGCCTGAAATGAGCCTGAAATGATCTTCCAGGAGTTTGTGACCATACCTAGCTGAGAAGACCTTTGGGGGTTGTTCAGCTTTCTAGCTAGAGAAAGATGGGAGGCAAGCCCCGTGGTGGCTGAGAACAATAGGCAGTCTCCCTCTTGTAAGAACATCTAAATAATATTTACATCAAGATGTGGCAGAAGAGTAAAGGCAGGATACAAGACAAAAGACAGAAATTAAGCATTAAGGGACTTCAAGGGACCCCTCATAGGCCACTAAAAATATTGCTGGGGAGGGAAACCTGTTACAAGGACAAATTAGGGCAAGACCCTAAAGAGATGTCTGTTAGCTCCTTAATCCTCTCTGGGTCTGTGGCCCTTCTTTTGCTTTCACTATGGAGCCAGGACTTCTGGCCCCCTTTCATCCTGTGCCCCCTGGATGCCAAGTTGTTGGTTCTTCTGCCTTCTCAGGCTTGGCACTTTCTTATAGCTTGGGCTACTAGCCAAGATTCCTCCACTGGGACCTGGCTTCAAAGTCCTGCAGCCGGCTCTGGGCTACTGGCCCTATATGGCTGCCCCCCTAGTGCACTAGGCCCTTTGGCCTTTTATGACTGCTCCCCAAGGTACTATTGAGGTCTCCTCCTCCCCTACAGCCTTGACCACAAACCACCGGTCTATCAGTCAAAAATGCAAACAGTAAGTCCATGGACTATAACCACAAAGAAATAAAAATTAAAGAAGGCAATATGCCAGCTTACATACGAACAGACTCTTACCTTTTGAAGAGAGATAAAGATCATCATGTCCCAGGATGCCCCTTTCATGGAACTGCAGATCACGGTAAAAGAAGCCAAAACCCATTTGATGACACTAACTCTGGAGCCGCAGGTTGACTTCTTTGATTAGGTGTTGTGATGATGAACACAATCGCTGACCGGGAGGATTGACAAGAAGACCAGATGTGCCTCTGTCTTCCTGAACCTGGCCCCCAGAGCCCTGTAGTCACTAGTCACTCATGATATGGTTCAGACTACTTCTGGCTGCATCATTTGTGCCCACATGAATGAGGACCATGGGATAGTAATCGGAGGGCCAGATAAGGTTGGGAATCCTCACAGTAATGACCCAGATCTGAGCTCTAGGCAGGCAGCATACCTCCTGCACCATGGGATCTGGGTGACAGATGGGTCCCTCCATTCCTCTGAGGAGGGAGTCACCCACCACAATGACTCGGCATCTCTTCCTTCAGCTGCCCAGCTGACCCTCAGCTTGCATGGTGGTGGCTGCAGCTGTGGCTTCCTGACAGCTTGGATGCATTAGCAGGTGTAATCTAGTTTTCTACACTGGATCTTAAAAATAGGCATTGGTAAGTGAAAACAGGTACAAGAGAGAGGGAAAAACAGCTTTAACGCTAGGACATGGCCCATGGTAGTTGAAAGTGAGGTCCAGCTATTACCTTGTGTGCTGGACCTATAGCATCTGAAAGACTTATAATGGTTGATTCTACTCCATATTTGACATAAATAAAAGGCATGGCAGGAAGTGCATCAAAAGTGAGGACTTGTTTATAATGAGAACTAGGAAGTACAGGAAGGGTCAAGGACATGAAACATTGTATAAAAGAAAGCTCACTGCCACATGCTTGTTCTTCACTGTTGCTTGAAGTAATAGAACCAGTCAAATTGTAAAACAAGGCGGTAATTCTGTATGTATGTGAGAGTTGATTTATACAAAGAAAAGAAACTGGAGATGCTGTCTTTCTGTTACCTGATCCTGGAGGACTGATCACTCTGGGTTATTTTTGATTTCTCTGATAAAATTACCCTGCTGCTAAATCTAAGTCTAGAGTTTATTGGTTAGGCCTGATGAGTCCATGTGAAACCAGGAGTCAAGAGCAGAGCAAGTATTACATGGAATTTATATTCTGAATTTTTACTAAGATGTTATCCTGGTGTGTGCTAAAACTTTTGTACACGATCTAATACATTTACAGCTCTAGTATAAGTTTACAGCTTCCAATCTAAAATTAAACTTAAAAATCCAGAGTTGCTCCAAAAGCAGGCATTTACCACAGGTAAAAAATCAATGAGAGTGTATTTTCCATTGATAAAAAGAAAACAATGTGAGTACAAAACTGGGCAACTCCCCAGACAAGCCTAAGTTCTCCCATAATAAATCATTTAACTTCACAAAGGAACTCTTAGCTGTTGCCAAGTCTACAGCTTCATCACTGCTCCTAAATGACCATGATCTCTGCAATGCTCTTTTCAATGAAAGGCAACTTGCTAGATGATTGAACAGTTTGCACAGATTTTACAATTACACACTGACCTGGATACCCATCTGTCAATGCTGATGTCTTGCCCAGGCAGGCTTATTATGGGGTTAAGTGGAAATACAGTGGTAGGATTCCTTTAGTACCAAGAATAAGATCATGGGTTCAAGACCTATGTCCACCTTGGGAATCTTTCTAGGTTCCTGTGCTCTGAACCAGACCCTATTCTTTCTTCTTCTTTTTTTCTTTTAGAATAAAAATTACAGAGCCCAATTTTCTGCCACAGACACCTGACTGCATTGGCTGGTAACTAGGCCACCTTCCTGGAAGGGTGATGACCTCAGTTTAAAGCTCCTCCACTGTAAGCAGGACAATATGAAGACTTGGTAAAGGCACCCTTACTTCCACACCACTGCCAGCAACTGAATCCACAATATTTTGTACCTCTGGTCAGACACATGTCTCTAACACATGGGTTACACTTTCTCTCATTGAAATAAAATAGTAAATTAGGCATTCACCAGGTTGCCTTGTTTGAAAAATTTCAAAGGACCATATATTTCACATACTCCATATGTGTGCACTTTGAATTTCAACTGCTGACTTGCTGATCTTCATGCCAACAACCTCTTAGGTTTCTAAATCTTTCTCTTTTCTTAGAAGCAGTTGTGTGTCAGTTAGGAAGCATTATTGCCGTTTTTCTTATTCAGTGCTGTATGGTATCCAGACAAGGAGCAGAACCATACCATGTGACATCAGTGCCAAGTTATACAATACAAATGATGGATAGTGAATGGCTTGCAAAGAATGCAGAAACATCCCCAAGTCTGAAAGTTACCTATTCAAATTAACCATCTGACATTTACAAAGAATAAATATCCTCTACAAAAAATTGCATTGGTTTATAAATGACTAATAAAAATCATGGATAATATCCTCATTGTTTCCCTTTAAATAAACATAATAAAGAGTGCCAAATAAAACAAACTACTTGATTCATTGAATGTTTACTTTTACAATTACCTGGACATTTATCCCGTGTGAGAATTAGATTTCCTGTGCAATCCTTTTGTTCTCATTCAATTTAGCAGTAACAGTGGTGCCAAACATTGTGCTTCTTCAGTTTTTATTGCTTAATGTTCACAAACTCTTTGGATTTTCTATATAACACATAAGATGCCAATAATATTTCCCAGCCAGCTATCAGCAATACCCTACCCTGCTTAGATTCCAAAAGCAGGAACATTCAGTCCACCATCGCCACCTCAGAGGTAAACACTGGGCACATGTACATGTATAATTAATGCAAATGAATAAAAACTGGTGCTTTTAGTGCTGGAGTTTATTGCTCCTGGGCACCATATTTATACATGCACCTGGCAGCCAGGTTGGAGCAGCCCTGGCTGGCAGGAGGTCTGGGGGGTCATCCTGCCAGCCTAGGGTGCTCCAGCACAGCTCAACATGATGCACAGGGTCTGGCTGTGGCACAAGGGGCTCCAGTGTGGGGCTAGCTAGCAGACAGCCCTTTAAATGATGCACCCTCAAGCCCCAACCCACCCCATCAGCATCTACACATGTGTTGCAGCCAGTAATAACCTATGGTGGCACTTATTAGTATACTCCACCCTAATAGTGGTGCATATGTAGATGCTGAGACTTACTACAGAGCTAATTAGGCAATGCCACAGTAAATGTCTTGTGTAGGTACCCACTGTGGACTGTAGGGCTTAGGTGAAATACAAGTCCCATGCTTTTTGTCTCTCTCTTTTCATGTTTGCTCTCTGGTCTTTCTCTGTTTGGTGCTTCACCTGATTTAGAAATAAGTGTTACTCAACCCAAACAACATTTCCAGAATCAGAACATAAATAGCTGAAAATACAGATAAGTCATATTGCATGCTGACATAATGCAGCTTTCTGGCTAAAACTAGTATTTGATCATGCATTTGTTGCATAGGCCACTCTTTTACCAAAGTCAGAATGAGTTTGGAGTAAGGAAAAAATACAGGGCAATATCAAAATTACTCACCAGTTTAATAATTATTATGAAAAATATTACAAAGCTCATTTCTATTTTAGGAGAAGAAAATGCAATATTAATTTGTGGAATAATGAATATTCATGAATTTTCATTCGAATTCCTCTCTACTCCCCTGTGGTGCATGGACAGGAAACACACAGAAATGGTGTCCAGGTGAGTTCAGGTTGTAAAATAATTTTGAATGACACAGATAGACATTCAGATCCCTGCTCTAACTCATGCCACTTTACATAAAGTGCCATGAGTTAGCATCCCCACCCCCAACCCAACAGACATTTGCCTGTTGGGTTAGTGGGAGATTGAGCCTGGCTGCATCAGCCCTCTTGGCCAGCAGGATCAAGCCTGCCTGCACCACCCCTCTCCCCAGGGTCCCACCCCCCCACCTCTGGGACTGTCCATGGGAGGAAGGGGAGGCAGAAGGAGAGAATAGCTCCAAGCTGCTGGCTGGGTTTTGCTATCTGGGTGGAGCTGGATGCATGTGGAACAGAGTCCCCCTGCCTCGCAGCCCCCCTCCCCCAGCTGGGGTACTAGGGGAGCCAGGCCATAACCATGAGATGAAGGGGCTCCATTCCACACACCCCCCTCCAGATCAGGCCAGGCAAGCAGCAGCTAAGGCCTGCTTGTTTTCCCCTCTCTGCTTTGCCCAGCTTGAACTGAAAGTGGGGGGAGTAGAATGGAGCCCCCTTGCCTTGTGAGCCTGGCCTGGCTCCCCCTAGTACCCCAGCTGGGGGGATTGGGGGATGTGAAGCGGGGGGCCTCTGCACCCCTAACTCCCTCCAGCCCCAGCCAGGCTGCAAACCACATCTCTGTTCCTCTCCATCCCACTCCCCCTTCCCCTCCCCACACTGACAGCCCCAGGAGCAGGGCTGGGCTGCATCAACCCAGCCCAACATGCAAAAAATTAATCCTAGGGAACACAAACTCCCTAAGGTGCTCTAAAGCAAAGTACCTTCATCTGATAACTCATTTGAGGAGGGTTAATTTTTCATGTGATTGGCCACTTTAAAAGTGTTCTGAAGCCATGCATGTGTGTCAGGGCATGGCTGTAGAGTATTCTCAGGGGCCTGATCAAGCAAAAAATGTAACTTGTGTAAGCGTCCAAAGTGTTGCCTTTGCTATTGCTTAATCATTGACTATTCAAAGTTCATAAAGCCATAGGCTGGATTCTCTTATTTAAATGCTACTTCCTATGGGGCTACCAGCAACAATGGGAATGTGTTTTATCAGTAGTAGAGAGAAATGGAGTGTATACTACAGAGAATTACATGGTGATGCTTGATTGCATGAGACCTCTTAGGGACTAAGGGCCTAATCCAAAGCTCACTGAAGTCAGCTGAAAGGCTCTTATTAACTTGAATGGTCTTTAGAGTACAGTTTAATTAGGAAAGTGCCCAGAGCAGCAATACAGCAAAGGGTGCAAAAATAGGGGGCATGCTGTATCTGCTATGCCACCCATTAATCAGGACAATCCCTGGAGACCTAGAACGTGTTTCATTTTCATGTAGCCATTACATTTGCAAACTCCTCTTGCCCAATCTTCAATTTTTCTTTCACCTAGCAATAATTAATAATTTATGAACTAGAGCTAGTTACTGTTTTTCTGATGAAACAGTTTTCCACTGGAAAATGTTGATTCAAAGAAATCAGAATATTTCACAGAAATATACTGATTTTGTCAAAAAATTCAGGAAATTGTGTTTCACAGAGACTTTATCATTTCATATTATTGTTTTGACTCTTTTGTAACCTTACTTAACCTAATGTAATGTAACACAATGTAACATAACCAAAATAATAAAACCAACATTAATCATGTGACCTTATCTAGCACAAACATTTCAGTCTAATGAAACAAAAAAAAGGTTAATATTACATTTCACAAAAAATTCTGACATTTTGATTGTTCACATTGTTTTAGAACAAAACTGGAATTTGAAATCTCTGAATTTCTAACAGGACAGATATCCCAGTTATCAGCCACCTCCATTTAAAACATCTTTAAAACATTCCACTGAGTTTCCTTATTCCTGATACCTCTAGGTGTGAATAACCCTGGGACGCACTATACCTGTTACTCTCTTGCTTAATAGGCAGGATATAACATGCCTCGTATTTGTTAAGATAAATCTGTTTGAATGAGTCTCTTATTTTTGGCAGAAGAGAAATGCGTAGATCCAAGTAGATTATGGACAATTCTATCCTTACATTTATTAACAAAGATAAAATGAAATGGTGTTGTGACTGAAAATATAATCCTTGGCAGTATCCTTGCTGCTTTTTATTTGGAAAATTATCAGTATTTTTCATCCAAATTCCAATAAACCCCTTGGACATCATCTCACTAAATTTCATAGATTCCATAGACATTAGGGCTGGAAGAGACCTGGGAAGATCAAGTCCAGCCCCCTGCCTTAGGAGCAGGAAGTCAGCTGGGGTCAAAGGATCCCAGCAAAATAAATATCCACATGTCTCTTAAAGGAACGCAGAGTAGGTGCTTGCACCACCTCTGGTGGCAATCTGTTCCACGCCTTGGGAGCTCAAACAGTAAAGTTCTTCCTATTGTCCAGCCTGAAACAGTCCTGGAGGAGTTTGTGACTATTAGACCTTGTTATCCCTTGGGGTGCTCTGGTGAACAGGTGTTCCCCTAGGTCCTGATGTACACCCCTTATAAATTTATAGGCAACCACCAGATCACCCCTGAGCCTGCGCTTTTCCAAGTTGAAGAGTCCCATGGCTCTCAGCCTCTCATCATAAGGCCTGTTCTCCTGCCCTCTGATCATGTGCGTGGCTCTTCTCTGCACTCTCTCAAGCTTCTCCACATCCTTTTTAAACTGTGGAGCCCAGAATTGGATGCAGTACTCCAGCTGCGGCCTCACCAAGGCCGAGTACAGCGGGAGGATGACATCCTGGGATTTGCTTGAGAAGCATCTATGGATGTAAACCAGAATTTTGCTCACTTTACCAGCTGCAACATTGCATTGGTGGCTCATATTCATCTTGCAGTCAATCATGACCCCCGAGTCCCTTTCAGCCACGATGCTAGCAAGCATAGCACTGCAAAGCCTATTAGTGTGCTGCGGGGGGGGTGGTGCTTCCCAAGGTGGAGTACCTTGCATTTTTTGGTGTTGAACGCCATCAGGTTTTCATTTGCCCATTTTCTAAGCCTGTCTAGGTCAGCCTGGATCACCCTCCTATCCTCAGGTGTGGACATTCTACCCCAAAGTTTGGTGTCCTCAGCAAACTTGGCCACTCTACTTCTGATACCAATGTCTACATCATTAATAAAGATGTTAAAGAATATAGGTCCAAGGACAGAGCCCTGGGGGATCCCACTGAGCTCATTTCTTTAGCAGTCTGAAAAGTACTTTCTACTATCTTTGCTGATGCACTTTACACAGTTAGCTGAGTGCACTATGGGAGCTTTTCTCTTCCTCTGAAGCATCAGGCATTAGTCACAGCCAGAACCACGTTACTATACTATGTGGCCTGTACAGAGTGCCACTAATCCAGACACTTTGCTAGGTCTTCCCTAAAATGGCAATTTTGTTTTATAAGATGCATGAGTGAAAACAAAGTAGGATTATTTGAGGCCCCTTTCTCATGCAGAGAAAACCAAACTCAAACCGTATATTCAAACAACATGTGTCAAAGTCACTAAAAATGGTAGGCAGGGCTTCTAAGATCTAGGAAGAGTCCAGTGAGCTTTGTAGGTTTCTTTTTGGTTGTGTGGTATTCTTTCCCATTAAATTCTCTACCAAGGCCATAGTTATAGCAAAGACAATAGCTATCACAAACTCAAGAACATTTCAAGAACTAGTCCTATTGCCCCTAGAAATAGGGTAGGAAGAATTTTGAGGGGGGAGAATAGTTTTATTATTGAAAAATGCAATTCTTATCTACTCAAAACTATTCACAGATTTAGGTTAAATTCAGTTAATCATTTCATCCTAATAAATAATGAGGGAAAAATATTGAAAGTTCAAAACTGCTCATGTGCCCTTGTTGGAGAATAACCTGACCACTGAGGCGGGCACACTGAAGGAAGGGCATCGCTGGCTATTCCTTCTGGCGGGCTTTGTGAGTGGTGTCTTTATGAATGAGGCCATTTGTTTTTATTAGAAACACCCACAAACAAAACATTTTATTTCAGCATTAAAAAAAAAGTGTTTTTTTTCTGTAATCCTAGACTCATTCTTTTAAATTTGCTGAAAATGCCAGAAAAACTGGGCTTTGGTCAAAACAGTGTTTTTCCCCTTGTTGGATACTGAACCAAATAATAAACAATCAACCCTAATTGGCAGTGTGATCACCAGGGATCCATAAAAATTTGATTTTGGGTTACTTTCTTATATCTGAAAAATGGGGATTTTTTTTAAATCAGAAAACCAGGATCCCTGGTGATCACAGATGTATATCCAGTATTTTGTTCTTCACCCAAAGTCTCCTCTTACACCCCAAAACTGTTGGTTTTGGCATAGCACAGTGGTGCTGCTTCTGTTGCTGCACACTAAGCATGTTTTCTTTTAGATGATGTCACTTCAGGAAACTTAAAATGTGTAAGCTTTGCTGTAGCCTTTCTCCTACCCAGCTAACAGTAATAAGTTTGGCAGTCAGATTTTAGTATCTAATATTCAGTGCAGAATTCCTCTGAGTTTCAAGCTGTATATGAGCTACAGTATGCATTATCTCAATGCTGTAATATCCAGTTACTTTCTCAGAGAAGAATTATCGAGATAAAAGACAATTCTATCTAGCTCAGAGCATGAAGTCAAGACCTTTCACTGCAATCACAGGCAGTCTACCTTAAGACTATAAACTACAGTCACAATGCTGGCTCCAGTACCTCCACAGGCAGCCCTCAGGGGCTCCAGAGTATAAGCAAGGTCTGTATCTGTGGATGTGTTTGCAGAACCTAGGGCTTCAACCTACCAGGCACCAAGCAACTCCTGAAGGTGCTATGTCCCATCTGCTCCTACTAAAATCCTAGAGGACTCTCAGTGCCTTGAAAGCATGAATCTTATGTAACTGTACAGTGTACATGGCAACCCAACTCCTCCCTTGTGGCAATGTGTAGGGGGTGCACAAGGGTGCACATGGACCCCCTGAGAGCACTGGTAAACCCCCTGACAGGCCACACTTCCTGCTTAGGCAATGGGCAGGAGGGGCCAGTGGAAACACCAGCCTCCCCCCTGCCACCGCAAGCACAGCTGGGGAGTGGGAGCATGGGATGTAGTGCTGTGGCCACTTCCTGCCCCCTCCCCCAGCCATTGAGATGGGCCATGGGGTGCCCCCCCCCGGTCGCTGACTGGTCACTGACTGGTTGCTGGTGGGGGCACATGCCCCCCCAACTAAGGTGGCACTAGTCACCCATGCTCCTCCCCCTCAAAAAGGCTGAGTTTATAGCTCTCCAGTCAGAGTGCTGACCTCTTCAATCGCATCAGGTGGACTGGAAACTTCAGGTCCTCCAAAGACACTTTGGTGGGCTGTAGGATAACATCACACTTTAATGGTGACACCTGAGGAAGATCCATATTTCTGCCTACAGAATGAATATGATCCCTTCCTCAACTTTACACACCATACCCAAATTTCTAGAACCATTCAGCCTATCATGCAGTCTGCACAGAAGGCCCTTTGGGTTATGATACTCATAAGAACCACATTACCAGTATCAGAATATAGCTATGATGAAAATCCCATTATCTATCTTTAGGGGAGGGGAAGAGAGGAAGAACCTGAAAAAACAGAAAGGTCTGATTCATGGAAGGAACTTTTGAACATTAGTCTTTTACCTTTGTTAAGGAAATGCTTGAGAAACGTTAGCATATGCTGTACTAGGAACACACGAGTGCATTCCTTTGCAACCACTTACAGCTTGTTTGCTTATACTTTCATTCACTCTACAAAGAACTGCTATTATTTGGTTTGCTTTACACACAGCACATGCTAAATCCCTCCTCTGCAGTGATAACCTTCAATTTTGCTAAGAAAAATGCTTAGAATTTCCAGTGTGTTGAAAACAGGAAAATCACTAGCCTGGTCAAAAGACATTTCAAAATTCATTTGCACTTACAGAAGCTCAGACATTTTATTTAATTTCACAAGAGATAAAAGAGCAAAATGGGCATAAATTAAGTTTTATCTATTAAGAAAGTATTGGACAAAACGGACCACAAATCCTCCACAATGTAAGTTGGCCTGATAGGAATTTTCCATTTCTTTACAGTGAAGGTGTTAAATACAAAATAGTAATTAACTGGGGGCAGATAAATCTAGATGTATACTCAATGGAGAATTTGTAACAAAATTGCGAGTAATTGAATTTTTTGGTAAAAATTCACCCAATAGCTATGTATTACACACTTTCTTCTAAAGAACTGCAAGACGATTTTTAAGTAAAGCTAAGAAAAGTAAAAACCACTTACCAGCATCTCCAGAGGGATGGGAAGCTGTCTCTTTGCCACAGGAGCCCTTTTGTTGTGTGTTTATAGTGTCTAGTACAGTGCAGCCTTGCTCCATAACTGGAGCTGACAGGTTTGGCCCAATAATACAGGAGTACTAGATGTAACAGCCACTTTTCTCTTCATGGACAGAATAGAGAATATTAGGGCTGTGCAAAACGGAAGTGTTCCATTTCAACCAGCATTTTGATGTTTTGACAAAGCAGTGTTTCGTTTCAATTTTTGTTTCGAGTCAAAATGGCTGTTCCATTTCATTCTGTTGAAACATTTTGCCATTTTGACCCTGTTTCAACATTTCACTCATAGGATATAATAGGGAAGGATGAAACAGGGTATAACTTTGTCATTTCTGGCCAGATTTGGATGAAGCATGCAGAAATGGTAGCCCCTCCTACGGGCATGATGTGTACCAGGTTTCAAGAAGATGGGTGCAGGAGGTTCAGAGAAACTGCAACCCATATTCTTGAGAGAAAAACTCATGTCGTGTATGTGTTAAGCCACAGTGGAGTCAAAACTGCAGGGATGCTAGCCACTGTAGAGGCCACAAAGCCTGCTAAGTTTCGAAGAGATAGGTGCAGGGAGGTTGGGGAAACTGCACCCCAAAATCTTGAAGGTAAAACTTGTGCCATGTGTATGTGTTAAGCCACAGCAGGGTTAAAACTGCAGGGGTGGTAGCCCCTGATGAGGCCACAAAGCATGCCAAGTTTCAGGGAGATAGGTGCAGGGATTTGGGGAAACTGCACCTCAAGCTGCGGACAAGCAAAACTCATGACATGGGTGACACTGTGTGTGTTAAGGCACAGCGGGGTGAAAGTTACAGGCCTGCCAGCCCCTGCTGAGGCCACAAAGCCTGCTAGCTGTCAAGTAGATAGGTGCAGGGGGGTTCTGGGGCCCTGCACCCCTAGCTGCTCACAAGCAAAACTCGTGTCATGGGTGCTTGTGCAGCTGCTGCCTCTCATCAGGGCACAGGACTGAAAATTCTCCATCACTTGTTGCCAAGAGTTCAAGGTAATAATTGACCACAGTATGAACATGAGCCAGCAGTGCTATACTGTAGCCAGCAGGGCCAACAATATCCTGGCAAGCATCAATTGATGCATCTCCAGCAAAATCATTGCAAAGCAGACCTGCAGTAGTTTCCCCTTCCCCATGCCCCAAGACAGACACAGTTGCACAAGCACCCATGACACAAGTTTTGCCTGTCAGCACCCAGAGGTGCAGAGCCCCAGAACCCAGAACCCCTGCATCTATCTCCTTGAAACTTGGCAGGCTTTGTGACCTCAGCAGGGTCTACTACCCCTGCAGTTTTGACCCTGCTGTGGCTTAACACATACACATGACATGAGTTTTGCTTTCAGGATTTTGGGGTACAGTTTCTATGACCCCCCTGCACCTATCTCCTTGAAACTTATTAGGCCTTGTGGTATCCACAGGGGCTAGCACGCCTGCAGTTTTGACCCTGCTGTGTCTTAACACATAAATATGCATGAGTTTTGCTTTCAGGATTTTGAGGTACAGTTTCTCCAAACCCCCTGCACCTATCTTCTTGAAACTTGGCATGTTTTATGCCCTCAGAAGGGGCTGCCATTCATTTCTACAAGTTTTTTACAAATCAGGCCAGAAATAACAAAGTTATAGGCTATTTCATCCTTCCCCATTATAGCCTATGGGTGAACGTCGAAACAGCAAAATGTTTCAACTTGCCTCGACTTGCCTGAGGCTGTTTTGACCATATCTGTTTTATTTTGATTTGCTATTTCAACCTCAAAACAGGTCGAAACAGCGTTGAAACAAAACTGGTGGCGAAATTTTGCACAGCCCTAGAGAATATGTAGGCAAAGTGATTAGGTACTTTGCAAACCTGTCTTGCAAAGTGAAACAGATACATCAGAGTGGTGGAGGGGAAGCCAGGTTACAGGGAAATATCTTTGTGTCTTCTGGAATTGTACCAGATCAAGTATGTTGTAATCCAATGTAAAAAAAAATGGAAATAATGAAGTTTCAGGGATATATCCCAAAAACTCTTATTACAGTGGGCAAGGAAAATATCTTAATTTACTGAAATTAAAGAGAGAGATACCTCTGTAGAGTTCTGGTGACTACAGCCAACATGTCATTACTACAGATATAAAGGCAAACTTCACACGTAGAAATGTGATTGACCATAATAAACGAATGAAAATGTAACAATAGACTGCAGTGAAGATGAGTTGAATGGTTAACATTCTATTTAACACAATTCAGTCTTGCAATTTGTAATGTTTCCATGGATACTGTTCTGTGGCATGTTGGGAAAGCTTGTGCATTCCAGTGATCCTCAGATCTACAATGGCAGGGGTTGTAACTTATGATAGGGCCACCTACCAGACAGCTCAAAGGGCAGGAACCAGATAAAAAGTCGTTCATGGGTCCTCCAGTTTGGGTGTTGTGCAATAAGATTACAGCTTTTCCTGGTAAAGAAGTTACTATTGCAACATAGTACAGTCATCATTTCTGAAGAACAGCATGATAGACATGATGGAACCTCCATTTTGCCATAAGCAAGGTCTGATGGTGTGGAAATGGCTCAGAATCAGAAGTCATAGTCAATACCCTAAGGATTCTTCATTACTCCTTTATCTTATGCATTGGCCACTCTTAATATACATGCAATAAAATGATTTATACTAACCACCATTCTGCTTTCCTTTCATAAAAAGGTACTAATTAACAACTGCATGTTGCAAACACACACTGATAACTTATCTGTCACCTAACTTTGCTCTGATTGAAAGTACTCTGGAGAGGTGTATATCTCAGAGGTTCCCAAACATTTTCTTATTGCATACCCCTTCCAGATTTACCAGTTGCCTGCATACACCTACCACCATGTGTGTTTGTGTTATCTTTTAACCCTTTAAATGCCAGTTATTATTATAATGAAAATTAAATCTGCCATTACACAGTTTCTTCTGTGTTTACCCCAGAGATGCATACCACAGTTTGGGAACCCCTGGTATATATCATTCTATTGTTTTATACATGAATATTATTTTTTACTATTCCACACAAATTAACAAGCAATGGAATTAGTACAGATTCTGGTTCCAGTTTAGATTCTATTGATGGTAATGACATAATTCCCACTGGGTGGGATTTTAACCAAGATCTGTCTCCAGAACTGGTAACACTCCTCTCCTGCCCTCACCCCACTCCACATTCTTTCCCCTCTGCCCACTCCAGCACTGAACAGCGCACACACCCCTCCTCATGCTGTCTACCAGGGTTCATCCAAGGTGCAAAACCTGCTAGTTACACCTCTTCTCAGCACTGGTTGCAAAACCTGCTTGAGAAGCTGGAGAACTAAATGGGCAGTTAGTTTTCACTGACCTCTGTGCTGCCATACATACACTGCTAGCCGAACCCCAGCTAGCTCATTTAAAGCCATCTTGGGTACGTCTATATGAATTGCTGTCACTGTAGTGACTGCCTACAGTGTAGCCTTTCCCATGTTAGTGGTGCTGAATGATGGAGATGGCTGCTAGAGAATTTAGTGCATATGGGAGAACTCTCCACTGGTATGAAACTGACTGAAATGTTTGATCTCCTCTTGTGGCTGCAGGTAACCCCAGGTAACCCCAAGAGCACCACATAAGAGCACAGCAGATATTCTAGGGCCTTTGTACATAGAACAAAATTGGCCTTTAAAGCAGCTTAAATGCCCTTTTGCACTGCTTTAATGGCGTTGCTGTTTGCACATTTGGCAGCACATTCCACTTTCAATGACTTTGTAATGTAGCAAGATAAAACCTCTCTGAGGTGTTTTAGTTTGCTATGTAACAAGGTGCAATGATGCTCTGGGAAGCTTGGGCTTAGCAGACTTCCAGCACCCCATTCACTGTCCCTGCCACCAGCACACCCAGCCACCCGCCTGCCATCTTGCCACTCTGCCCCAGGGGCAAGCCAGCCATTCCCAGGTGGTCCCAGGTGGCAGGAAGAGGGCGGAAAGGTGCAGGGATACAGGAGCTTACCTGCCTCTCCTGCAGTGGTGGGAGATGGCGGGGTGAGCTGCCGCTGGGCCGAGTGGTCCCTGAGGTGTGGGGGACACTGGTGCTTCCCTCTACGATGGTGGCATCCCCAAGGTGACACCCACCCACTGGCACCTGGTCTGGTTTGTCCCAGGCGGTGCCGCAACTGCAGAGGGAATGACCAGGGTTCCCCCACAGCTCAGGGTCTGCTCGGCCCACTGACAGCTCACCCCCTCCCCACTTGCCACTGGAGAGGCAGGTAAGGTCTAAGGATCAAGCCCCCTAAGCCTTCTGTACATGCAATGGGGGTTTAATTCAGTTTAGTTCTCCCTAAATTGAAATGGTTTTTTAAAACCCACCATTTCAATTTGGGAGAACTAAACCAAACTAAACCCCTGTTGCATGTACAATCACCCCTAGTGACTGGGTGTGAAGGAAATAGACAAGAATAAGTGACCATGATGCAAGTCTCATTCTCTGCTGTATTGAATGTTCCACTATGGGCGCATCTACACATACAAATGCTGCAGGATGAGTTTACTCCACCCCAAGCAGGCATCTACATGTGCGGAGATGCGGAAGCATATTTGCTGCTCCTGGCAGCTTTTTTATGAGGCCTGGGTCGAGAAGGTACAGGCAGAGGATGCCTGGCACTGAGAGTGCCAGCTGCAGTGGCAGTGACAGCAGCACGCCCCACCCTCCGAGGCTCTGGGCAAGCTGCTCACCTGCTACTGGGAACCAGGGTAGCGGTTACAAGAAGCAATGGCAGACCATGTCATCCTGCACTCCCTGCTGTAGCCCACCTGGACAGCTGTCCATGGACCCCCACCCCACTGCACACTCCCAGCACCACACTCATTGTGAATAGTTCTCAGAGAAGCAGTTTATTCCCCTCCACAGACACAGACACTCCTCCCGGCTACCTCCCCAGTAACAAAACCCATTCCCTCTCCTCCCCCACACCAGACCCCACTCCCCTCTCCTCACAAAACCTCTTCCCCTCCCCACCCCTCCACAGAGCCCTTGCACCAATAAAGCACCCTCTTTCCTGTGCAGACTATTTACAGACTATTTACAGTTGCAGTCTCCAGGGTACGGGGCATGGGGTGGGAGCACTTGGCCAGTGGAGGTGCTGCTACACCTCAGTCCATGACCATGGTGGGATATGCTGCTGGGTGGCAGGCAACTGCCAGGGGGCAACTGGGGCTAGGTACGGGGACAGGACACCAGGTAGCACAAAGGCAACCACCAGGGCCAGGACAGTGTCCAGCACCCAGTGGTCCTCCTCTGTAGCCTCTGTGGCCCTGGCCACTGGGACAAACTCTCCCCCAGGGCAGGACCCTTCCCCAGAACTTGTGGTCTGCCTAGTCCCTTGCCTTCTTGCTCCAATCCCTCACCTTCTTGCAGGCAACATCCTCCACACGCCAGGCCTGCAAGTCTGCCAAGCATTCCTTGACCACAGCAACCAGTTGGTCCAGCATCTGGGTCTGGTCCTGCATTCTGTGCTGTCAGAACTGACACATCCATGGGGCTCCAGCCAAAGCTGGTGGTGACCCTGAAGGTGCATCCCAGCTGCCAATTGGTGCTTCTCCTCCATGTGCAGCTGCAGGTCCTACAGAGCCAAGAAAAAAGAGTTTGTTTGTGAGAGTTTGCAATATTTCTGAAATAAGATGCTCTATACCGGGAGATTGTGTGCTGCCCAGCTTCAGATTGGGGGTCGTGCTCAGGTGCCCAGGGTAAGTCAGCCAGGCACACCCAGGCAACTGCTGAGCCCTCCCCACCCCTGCTTACTCTGCAGGGGCAGGTGGGCTGCTAGGTGCTAGCTGCAGACAGCCTGCCTCTCCCTCCCTGTTCCCAGGCTGGGAAAGGCCTGGCTCCTAGCAGCACATACTGCCACAGATCTAGAGCCACTCACTCCCCACATCCTTCTCCTACAGGCCAGCCTGTCTCCTGCACTGCCACCAAGCCCATGGCACCTGGGCTCAGGGGACAGGCAGCTCCCAGCAAACTGGGATGCAGAGCTACTGGCATCCCCTGCTCCCTCAGGGAGCCTCTCTGGAGAGTACAGCACCCTGAGTGTGCCCCTACTGAGAGTGTCCCAGGCACACCATGAGGAGTCATCTGTGTGGACTGAGGGGTGCCTGACACACTACACCCTCATGCTGATTGGCATGGTACCCCAGGCACACCTGAGAACCTGGTTTGGGACCATGAGGTTTGACGGTGCAAAAAGGTAGCCCACCCTGCCCCATAACCTCTTCCACTGCCTGGAAGGCTACCTGTGGCTGTGCGACACATCCATGCCCCCCACAGCTGAGAAGGACATCATTCTGTTCCTCAGTGTCTGAGAGACCTGTGCCTTCCTAGCTGGGGAAGCACAGCCTGCTCAATAGAGTTTTGCACTGTTTTCTGCCTCCCTGAGTACTGTGTGGGGGCACTCCAGGAGCCAGGGGGAGCAGGGACAGGGCAGGCAGTGAGTGGGGCAGGGAGGGCCCTACCCCCAGTGTGGGACTTACCAGGTAGCTGTGGCAGGTGTGTTGGTGGCTTAAGTCAGTCCCTGCTGATAGCAAGGACCTGTGGCTCCCAGCAGTGTCCTGAGGTGCAGGGGCACAGTGTCTGGCTGTCTGGGTAGGGCCCCACTCTGGGGAGCACCTGGAGCTGCTGGCAGCCAGCAGTGACACAGCCAGACTGGCCTCCTGGGTCAGGCTGAGCATGTGGATCTGGTGGGCCATGCACTGGCTTTGGCTCCCGAAGCTGCTAGAGGCCAGGGGCTGGGAGCAGGACAGGAGAGGCTCCTGGCAGGCTGAGGGAACCTCACCTGGTGAAGCACAGGTGCCAGAATGCAGCAGACATTTAGGCAGGCCACCTCTATTCAAGTAGATGGCACAGGTCAGGTCAGGGTCCTGAGGCACAAGGTTGTCATCCAACTGCCCCATAAAGGGCAGTCTCTGACAGGTGGTTGTGGTCAGTGACTGTGACCCATTACCTTGACCTTTATGCAATACCGGCACACCAGCCAGTCCGCCCACGCTCCTGCATGTGGCCTAACAGACCCTCATACCACATGTGTATTGGAGCACCCACTCCACACAAACTGGCTGAGGACCCTGGCATCTTTCCACAGCACAACAAGGTCTGTGGTCTTTTCCTGGGACTAGTCATGGCCCTGGGAGACAGTGTGTGGTGTTGACCAATGGCTCACTGGCCCTCCATGTGGCAGTGCCTGTGCTGATGAGTCTGAGCAGGTGTGTGCAGCATCCAGCACAGGGGCACAGCACGGGACAGGCAGGTACATGGCAACGGTGTTCCAGGGGCCAGCGGTAGGGTCTGGGCAGGATGCTGCAGGTGACCTGAAGCCAACTGGAGCAGGACCCAGTGGCCAGAGGCTGGCTGCAGTTGGCCAATGGTGCTGCCGGGTCTGGCACATACCAGCAGCACCCAGCTCAGTGCAATGGTATGGGCCTGGCAGCCATGTGACAACATGGTGCCAGAGAACAGCGGTGTGGTGTAGGCAGGCTGCTGCGGCTGGCCTGGGTCCTCTGCTGGGACATATGGTGGCCAGAGGCTGGCTGCAAGTGGCTCAGGGCACCAGAGTCCCTGCACGCTTTTAAGGGCCTGGGGTTGGGCAGGCAAAGAGCTGTCTCAGCCCTGGGGCTGGAAAAACTCCCAACCCCGAGGCCCTGAGGCTAAGCTGCAGGTGGGCCCCTGGTGGTGGGGCTGACTGGGAGCAAATTTGCTCTTGGTCAGCATCTATACACGCATTACTGCACAGTAACTAATTGCAAGTAAATTACAAGTAGCAAATTTACTCGCAATTAGAGCAAATTACTGCGCAGCAAGCATATGCCCATGTAGACAGTGATGCTTATTGTGCAGCATTTTGGTCTGATCATGAGTAAAGTGTCTTGTGTAGATGTGCCCATATAACTATGCTGAACTGCCTATAACAGTGTTGAAGTTTAGAGCTGATCCTAAACAATGATTCATGGAGCCCCAAGAAATTCCCTGTGGCTTCCACTCTCACCTTTGCCTAGCCACTTTTCAAGGTGACTGGGAATATTAAGTCAAGTCAAACAGAGCAGTGTCAGCATTCAACATTCTCAGATACAGGGAAAGCCACAACAAGGCCAAGTGGATGTTTTTACTAATGGATGAATTAAAGTCTGGCACAGATTTACACTGTACCAAATGGGATGTGGTTAAGTGGCCCCTCTTCCCAATTTTTCTTTCCTATACTAACCCCAACCCAGGTAGCCTTCATCTGAAAAAACTGAAAACGCAGGAAGAAGAGAGATAGTAGTGTGCATTTATTATGCTGACTACTTCTGACTTCACATCTCCCCTCCTGGGGAGGTACTAAGGTCTCTTAGTACAAACTTAACTGTACTAAGCTAGAAATGTTCTAATTAAAAGGCTATCTAATTAAGAACATTATTATACTCATGCTTTCTTTTCAACTGACTTCCTACAGTCTCCTCCTTCCCCACCAAGGGGAAAATTAAAACAGAAATATCAGAGCCTCTATTTCCATCCCAACACTTTTATCCATCCTATAACTATGTATCACCATTCTCTCAAGTGAAAATGGAAATCCAGTCTGGAAACAGACACATGTCTTGTCACTGTACCATTAGGAGTGTGTGGTAGAGATGAGGAATGTAACATGGTGATCACATAATTAAACTATTTAATTTACAAAGGCTGACACTTAAAGACACCTAGGGCCATTCTTGCCTTGTATCATTTAGAATTCTTGCCTTGTATATTCGGGACCAGGCGCTGACGAGGGAGCCGGGCACACCTGAGCCCCCACACACGTGCACCCCCTTACCAGACTGGAGGCACTGGCAGCAGAGGCAGCAGCAGAGGCAGCAGCGAGGGCAACACCAGCTGATCCCCTAAGATAAGTGGGGGTGGAAGAAACCGGCGCAGCAGAGCCAAATCCAGTGGTCCCTTTTTGCTGAGCTGCCAGGGAGCCACGCTCCTGAGCTGTACACATGAACAGAGCACGCAAACAGGTGTGCTCTATAAGAGCGCACCAGCCTTTGCACTGGCGTTCGCGCAGGCGGGTGAGCAGGAAGGGCCAGAAGGGAGACTCCAGCAAGGGTAGGGTGAAGGCACTGCACAAAAATATAAATAAATAGCAATTTATAAAATGGTGTCAATGCAGAGTGCTGCTAAGGCCCCTGCTGGGGGGGCGCTGCCTACCCAAGCTTTGTCTGAGAAACAGCAGGGCCGGGGGGAGGGAATGGGGTCTCCCACACCTGTCTTAGAGCCCTGGAGATGCACATGAGGGACCTCCAAGAGGAGGTTAGCAGGCTGAGGGGAATCAGGGAGGCAGAGGATGAAATTGATGGGTATTTTGTCTCCCTGCAGGGCCATGCATCCAAGGGAGAAGCACCCCTGGAGGTGCCCTCCACAGCAGCGTGGCAGATGGTCCCTTCCAGAGCCAGAGCTGCTTGCAGCAGAGCAGTACAAGTTCCTCCAGTCTGGCTGAAGAACAGGTACAAGGCCCTGGCGACAGTGCAGGAGAAGGAAGGAGAGGAGGGAACCTCCAACGAGGAGGCCACTCCACACTCTCCACACTTTGAACAGGCTGAAGGAGCTAAGCAGACTCAGAGGAAGAAACGTTGAGTGCTTATCATAGGCGACTCCATCCTGAAAGGTACAGAGGGTCCTACCTGTCACCAGGACCACTCGACACGGAAGATCTACTGTCTGCCCAAAGCAAAGATACAGGATGTGACGGGATGATCCCGGCCATTATATGGCCCACTGATTACTACCCCATGGTCTTAATCCATGTGGGCACTAATGATGCGGCCAGAAGAAGCCCTAATCACCTGATCATTGGGGGGGGCCATGCTGAAGGAGGTGGTATCCTCTTCTGAGTGGACATGGAAGACAACATGAGACCTGCATCAGAGGTCAACTTGCGGCTTCAGAAATTGTGACTGAAGGCGGGCTTCGGCTTCTTAGACAATGACCCACACTTCAGGATGAGAGACATGCTCGGGTGGGATGCGCTTCACCTTTCCCTCAAAGGTAAGTGTGTGTTTTCTTCTAGGTTGGCTGATCTCCTCCAGCAGGCTTTAAACTAAGCTTGTTGTGGGAAGGGGAAGAAGAGGGTGGAGAAAGCCTTGGACCACTAAACCAAGCATCACCCACAAGAACAGCCCAGCCTAGACCAACAACAAGCAGAACAAATACCCAGCTAAGCAACAGGGGCCCGGGTAGTACTGGAATTAGGGGGGCAGTGCATGCATCTTCAAGAGGCCTCAAATGCCCCTACACTAATGCGGGTAGTATGGGGAACAAGCAAAAGGAACTTACCCTCCTGCTAGCTAACACCAACCCAGACATAGTAGGGCTCACCAAAATGTGGTGGGACCCAACGCACAACTGGGTGGTGAATATCAAGGACTATAGGCTGTAAGGGAGGGATAAGATAGGGAGGAAAGGTGGGGGTGTGATGCTGTATGTCAAGGAGAAATACACATCCTCAACGAGTAGCACTGTGTCAGAGGAGGGGCACACTGAAGTGCTCTGGTTAGAATACAAGGAGGTTGAGGGGAAAGGGAATAAATGGTGGGGGTCTACTACAGACCACCCAACCACGGAGAAGAGCTAGACCAGGAATTCTTAAGTCAGCTCACAGAGGCAGTTAGGTCAAAGGATATGGTCATCATGGGTGACCTAAACTTTCCATACATCTGCTGAGAAGAGCAGTCAGCCAGGTAGGTCTCACTGCTCACATAGGTTCCTAGCCGAGGTGCAGGACCTCCATCTAACCCAGGAGGTGCACAGCCCCACCAGGGGAGACACCTTGTTGGATCTTGTCCTGGCCACAGGCAATAACCTGGTGAGGAGTCTGGGTGCTCGACCACCTCGGCGACAGTGATCATCGCCTACTGGAATTCACCATCCAGTGCACGGTGGCAAAGGCCTGCAGCAAAGCAGCATCCCTGGACTTCAGGAGGGCAGATTTCAATGAGGTAAGGAGAATAGTCGGGGAGACACTGAGGTCCCGGAGGGGAGGGGAGTTGGGTGTCCAAGAAGAGTGGCTGTTCCTTAAGGTGATGACTCTCCAAGCCCAAAGGGTGGCAATCCCAACACGGATCAAAGGGGGCAAGAGTGCACAAAAGCCCCCATGGCTCACCAAAAGCATCCAAGAACATCTCCTAGCTAAAAAGGAGGCGTACACCCAATGGAAGGGAGGGCCCATCACCAGGGAGGACTATACATCTGTTGCTCAGGACTGTAGGGCGGTAGTCAGGAAGGCCAAGGTGGAAATGGAACTGGGACTAGCTACCTGGATCAAGGACAAGAAGAAGTCCTTTTTCAAATACACAGGGGATAAAAAGAAGGTACTGGGTAACATGGGGCCTCTGCAGGACACGCTAGGAAATTTGGTCATTGCACCAGACAGCAAAGCTAACCTATTTAACAATTTCTTTACCTCCATTTTTCTGAGTGGGGACTGGGTCATCCCCCCCACTAGGACCCCCACAGGCCCCAGGGGAGGCACACGCAAGCCTAGGGTCAGAGAGGACCTAGTTAGGGAACTTCTGGAGGGACTGGATGTATTTAAATCAGCAGGTCCAGACAATCTCCACCCCAGAGTGCTGAGGGAATTAGCAGAGGTCATTGCGGGACCCCTGGCACGGCTTTACGAGCACTCATGGTGCTCTGGCAATATGCCAGAGAACTGGAAAAGGGCCAGTGTGGTTCCCATTTTCAAAAAAGGGAGGAAAGAGGACACAGGAAACTAGGTCTGTTAGTCTTACCTCGGTCCTGGGTAAGCTTTTTGAGAGAATTATCCTGGCACATGTCTGCGAGGGGCCAGCAGGGGAGATTATGCTTAGGGGCGACCAACACAGGTTCATTAGAGGCAGGTCCTGTCAGACCAACCTGGTGGCCTTCTATGACCAGGTCATAAAATCCTTGGATGCAGGTGCTGCGGTGGACATAGTCTTTCTGGACTTTAGAAAGGCCTTCAACACTGCCTCTCACCCTGTTCTCACTAAAAAACTAGGAGACTACACAGTCATATGGGTCAGCAACTGGCTGGAGGGCCGCACCCAGAGAGTGGTAGTGGATGGGTCGTTTTCGACTTGGAGGGATGTGGGCAGTGGGGTCCCCCAGGGCTCGGTCCTCAGGCCCGTATTGTTCAACATCTTCATCAGTGACTTGGACAAGGGGGTAAAAAACACCCTGTACAAATTTGCTGATGACATTAAGATGTGGGGGAAGTGGGCATGCTAGAAGGGAGGAATAGGCTGCAATTGGACCTGGACAGGCTACAGGGGTGGGCAGATGAGAACAGGAAGGGTTTCAACACTGACAAGTGCAAAGCACTGCACCTGAGGAGGAAGAACCAGCAGCATACCTACAGGCTGGGGAACTCCCTTCTCATCAGTGCAGAGGCAGAAAAGGATCTTGGAGTCATTATTGATGCCAAAATGAACATGGGCCGACAGTGGGGGGACGCGGTCAGGAAGGCCAACCATACCTTGTCATGCATCCACAGATGCATCTCAAGCAGGTCCAAGGAGGTGATCCTCCCCCTCTATGCAGTCAGGCTGCAGTTGGAGTACTGCGTCCAGTCCTGGGTGCTGCACTTCAGGAGGGATGTGGAAAACATGGAGAGGGTCCAGAGGAGGGCCACTCACATGATCAGGGGGCAGCAGGGCAGGCCTTATGAGGAGAGGCTAAGGGACCTGAACCTGTTCAGCCTCCACAAGAGAAGGCTGAGGGGGGATCTAGTGTCTGTTTACAAACTAGTCAGGGAGGACCAACAGGCACTGGGGAGTCCCTGTTCCCCCGAGCACTACCAGGAGTGAACAGGGCAGTGCTGGCAGAGGGTAGATTCAAGCTAGATATCAGGAGGTGCTACTTCACTGTCAGGGTGGCTGAGATCTGGAACCAACTTCCAAGCGAAGTGGTGCTGGCTTCTACCCTGGGGGTCTTTAAAAGGAGGCTGGATGAACACATTGCTGGGGTCGTTTGACCCCAGTACTCTTTCCTGCCACGGCAGTGGGTCGGACTTGATGATCTGCTCAGGTCCCTTCTGACCCTACCCTACCAACTACCAACTATGAAAGAATGTAGATTGCTTACCCACATTATTTTGAAGGATGGTAACATGGTACATAAAAGGCCCTATTCAGTAGTTCTCAACATTTTTTAGACTCAGTGAACCCTTTGGAAAATGCTGTCCATGTAGCTTTTAGGTTTCACTTGTTTTTTGGCTATGGAAAAATAATGGAGCAATTCTATTTCAAATAACACAACTCAGAGTGCCTTTGGCACTCTTGATTCCTGTTTGAAATTTCTGGTTTATCATGTAGGTTTTCACACTCAACAGCACTGATATTGTACAGCTCCCCACGAAAGCTGCATCCTAAAGTACCAGGGCACCCCAGGTAAGAATTGCTGCCCCAATCTAGCACGTCCTTACTCACAAAAGAAGTTTACTAATGGGAATTTTCTTACTGATGTCAGCTAGGGCTTTCATGCATGCAAAACTAATTTGTGTGAGAGAGGACTCATTCTTCAGCACTGATCTGAATCGCAGCATGCTTATGATACATCCCTGACTGATGCTAGTTTTGGCACAAGGCACCTCCCTCTAAAACACAAGCTATTCCGTTTCAAAAACACCAGCTTCATGTCTCGGACCACAGGAGATTTTCTGGAATTTCCCCAACAGTAACAACTTAGGAATTAGTAGTTTGCTTCAGACATTCTGAACAGTGTATTCATGTGAATAGGCATTATTCATGTGGACAATCCAAAAACAATGCTTAATTTACAGTTGCACTCCATGAAGTGACTAATGCAAACTGTTATTTCTTACTCTCTTCATGTGCTCCACATATTTACTTAAAGTAATACATCATGATGTTAGTAACAAAAGGTCCAATCCAGCCTGTGTTGGATTTGGGCACACAGATCTTTGTGTACACAGTCACGTGGGTCACATTCAGACAAGCTATAGCTGTGCAGCATGTGCATATGCGGGGGTCAAAAAAACCCACGAGGGGGAAAAAAATGCGGAACGGTGCATGCATGCAAGGTTAATGACCTGCTGAATTTCACTCAGTTTCACAACTGTTTGAGTTAATTTACAGGCAGTTTTTACAGAAAATCCCTCCCGAGGAAGAAGTAAAATGGTGAATGGAACTGCCAGGCTTAAAAAAAAAAGACCCAAAACCCCCAAACACCTTGGGTGTTTTCAAATCTCCCTCTACTTTCAGTAGTGGCAGCCCTGAGGTTTATACAGACTCCCTTTACTCTGTATTAAATCTTATGCATTCTTTTCATTACAGGACGATGTACCAAGGCATATTTTTCTCCTCTTGGAAAATAAAAATGCCCTCTACAGTATTGCCAATAGCATAACCAAAAGTGTAATAAAAACTATGGAGTTAGTTTTCTCATAATGAAACAGTAGTTTTGGTATTTGGAACTTGTGTGACTTGATTTATAGGAACGGGAGTCACTGTAGGAGTTAGTTTACAGGGAAAAAGTTAATGAACAGGGATTTGTGAATGGATCCATTGAAGTATAATATTATAACCAGATTATTATAATCAGAATAGTTAGATTTGGATTGGTCATAAAATAAAGACATACTGCACATATTTAAATCAGGTACAACACAGAATAAACTGGAGCCTGGGCAGCTGGAGCTGCACTCTGCTGCCAGCTGGGCTCCACATGGCAGGATCACTACTGCTGCAGCCCTGGGAGGTCTCCAGGACCCCAGTGCTGGCCCCAGGCTCCCCTACCCCATCCAGGGTAACTTGTGTGCCAGAGGGCGCGCTAGCGGCAGCATAAGGTGCACCACCACTAGTCATCCCGGGGAACCAAATGTCCATGCATGTGTGGACGTGGCCATGGACTTCACTGGTCATGTGAAAAGCTGCAGAAGTCTATTTGCATGGATCCAACTGCTGGATTTGGGCCTAAATATGTTTTGCTGTTTGTTTGTTTTTTACTGCTAGCTTAACTCAGGCAATATAGCTAAAAGAAAAGGAACGAGAGTTTATTCCTTCTTGTGCATCATCTCCTTCATCATCATTGTTCACTAGTACCAATTAATCACAGCTGGGCAAACTTTATTCCTGGTAATGATGCACACAAAGTTGTAGGTAACCTAGCTTGAATCTCAGCTTTGCTATTCAGTTTCTGGGGACAGTACTTCAGAGACAATACTTACTTAAAAAGTGAGCACATTTCTGGACACAATTCATAAGACTGCCTAGTGTTCTTTGTCTGTTTGCTTTGCTGAGTAAAGCTAAATTCTAAGTTTTAAAACAAAGACCCACACATGGAGGCTTTATTTAGTAAAACAAACATCATGATATTTTACTATAGGACCAGGTCCTACAGCTCTACCTCAGACAAAACTGCGATATGATTTCCTACTGGTATTATGCTATTCTGATTAATAGAGACCTTTGAAATAATATGGGGCACATCATCCCTGTTAGGCAAAAAAAAAAAAGATGAACAAAACCCAACAACACATGTAACCCTCCCCATAAGGTCAAATTGAAGCATGAACAGTCTAACAAAGTGCCTTTACCCTCTTGACCTGAATCGTGTAGAGCTTGTTAGCTACCAAATTAGGCTGATACAAACAAGCACTTTCTGGTAGTGTTTTGGGCTACCTCACTCAAATAGGGTAGAATTGTTCAAATGTATGTGTTTGTACAAATGTAGGCAACTAACCTATAACCCAGGCTTGCTAATAAACTTGCAGAGAATAGTGCAGTCTCCCATGATGGGAGGAGGCAGCAGCCATATAATGGTAACAGAGTATTTAGACCACCAGTCTTGTGATTATTGAGAAGCTGTGGGAAACTGGTTCCAACCTTTTGATATCAGGACATCCTCAAGTAGCACCTAGTTCTCTATGTGATCTCTGATCTTCTTACCACTGGTGGATCTATGACATGTTCTGAATGCTATAAGCAATAATATTCTGTTGTTTTCACTGGCAATCACATTGGTTTTCAAAGACAGCATGCTGCCTAGTGGGACTGCTTCATGGCATTGCCCTTTCCAGTTGCCCATGGCCAACCAAACACTGTTTAGCAAAAGGGCTTTAGGTGGCTTGCAAGTGGGGGTTAGGGCCGCTCCTATATTTAGGGGTCCATTTTTCCTTGTGGAGCCATAGGATCATATGGCCCATGAATTTTTAAGCACAGTTACTTATTTATGGGAATGAATTAGTTTTATGGTACTTATGGCATCATGTAAGCCATAGAAAGGAAGCCAGAGGAGAGTTAAAGTTGAAGGCTAATTTCTATTCCCTATTTTGATATTCCTCCAAGCATGACAAATTAATAGCTTGAGTGTGTGACAGCATTCACATTCTAAAAATGACTTTATATGTTTCTTCATGAGATGGGGCAATCAGAGCTTGCCCATAAACTAGTTTCCTGCATGAATGATCTTTTCCTGATATGAGGAATTTGCTACCAGGGAACTTCTGGGGCCCAGTTTCGAGCCACTTTAGCAATCTCATTTCTACACAGGGAGGATGATACATGGAAGGAACTACTGCAAATTTACCATTGTCTGATACACCCAAAGTTAATGACCTGCTGAATTTCACCCAGTTTGACAACTGTTTGAGTTAACTTACAGGCAGTTTTTACAGAAAATCCCTCCCGAGGAAGAAGAAAAATGGGACTGCCAGGCTTAAAAAAAAACCCCCAAACATCTTGGGTGTTTTCAAATCTCCCTTTGCTTTCAGTAGTGGCAGCTCTAAGGTTCATATGAACTTCCTTCACTGTGTAGTTAAATCTTCTGCATTCTTTTCATTACAGGACAATGTACCAAGGTGTATTTTTCTCCTCTTGGGAAATAGCCCTCTAGTTTTGCCAACAGCATAACCAAAAGTGTAATAAAAACTATGGTGTTAGCCTTCTTATAATGAAACGGTAGGTTTCGTATTTGGAACTTGCATAACTTGATTTATAGGAATGGGAGTCACTGATAGGAATGGGAGTCACTGTAAGAGTTAGTATACAGGGCAAAAGTTAATGAACAGGGATTTGTGAATGGGTCCATTGAAGTACAATATTATAATCAGAATAGTTAGATTTGGATTGCTCAAAAAATAAAGACATACTGAAGCAGAAGGACACGTATTTAAATCAGGTACAACACAGAATAAATCAAAATCAGTAGGCAGAAAAGTAGCCATTGCTTTAACATTTCTGAGTAGTCCCATGAATATTTCATAAACTAAAGAAATGCTTGGTTCAAGCCCCAGTTCCAAGGGGTAGTCATGTAACTGGAGTGGGGCAACTTGGGTAGCAGCCCCGGCCTCTGACTCAGTGTAAGGGGCCAGAAGAATAACAGCTGCTCTCACAACAGCACGATCATGCCAGCAGCACAGCGACAATCCGAAGTCCCTGCTGCCCCCATGTAGCCCGCTGCTCCCAGTGCCTGTCTTCCTTCTTGTGCGGCTGTAGCTGGGAGGAGCAGGAGATGTTAGAAGAGGGTGAAGGTAAAGTAAGGATATGGGGCCCTTTGTACACACCACAGAATTCGCCTTTAAAGCGGCTTAAATGCCGTTTTGCAACACTTCGATGGCATTGCTGTTTGCACGTTTGGCGGCATAGTCCACCTTAAATGACTGGAAGGTAGCAAGTGTTTCAGTTTGCTACCTACCGAAGTGCAGCGGTGCACGGGTGGTGGAAGCCGACATGCTCAGGGCCTGCCGCGCTTCCAGCACCCACGCCGCCTCCCACTTCTGCGCGACCCAGCCGCAGCCTCGGCAGGCGGGCAGGCTCCACTTCAGAAAACAAAGAAGTGGGGAGGAGCGCGCGCCACCTGCCCCGCCGGGCACCTTCCCTGCCCACACGTGCAGGTCCTGGACACGGCCCCGCGCCGGGAAAGCCCCGGCGGCCGCGCTCACGCTGGCGGATAAAAGGGCGGCGGGCGCCGGGCCGGGCACCACTCTTGCAGCGCCCGCGCCCGCATCCGCACCCACACCCACATCAACATGAGCCGCGTCCTGCTCCTCGCCGCCCTGCTGGCCGCCTGCGCCGCGCTCTGCCGAGGTGAGGGGACAGGGACAGGGGCCGGGGCACAGGGGCCGGGGCCGGGCCGGGCGGTGACGAGCGCGTGTTTCCCTCAGGGGCGCCCGTGACCGGCGAGCTGCGCTGCCAGTGCCTGCAGACCGTGTCCGAGCGCCTGGGCCCGCGGCGTCTGGCCCACGTGGAGCTCATCGCCGAGGGGCCGCACTGTCCAGTGCCTGAAGTCATGTGAGTGCCGCCCCCTTCCCCGGCCCGGCCCGGCCCGGCCCGCCCCGCCCGCGCTCACCTCTGCCCTCTCTCCCGCAGCGCCACCTTGAAGGACGGCCGCAAGCTCTGCCTCAGCCCCGCGGCGCCCTGGGTCCAGCTCATCATCAGCAAGATCCTCCAACGGTAGGTGCCCGGCCTGAGCCAGGCTGCCCCGCTTCTCCCGCAGCCCCTGGGTGAGCCTGGAGTTCAAGCCTCAAGGGAAGCCCGCTTCCCTTCTTTCTTGCCTGGTCTCCCCCCCCCCCCCCCCCCCCACGCCTGGCGGGCCAGCTGCACTCCCTCTCCGCTCCCCCAACAGGATCACAGCGCTGGGGAAAGAGCTTGCAGTTAGCTGCTCTGCGTCATCCCGTGCAAGAAGGCTTTTAGGTTATCCGAAGCTGTCACACAGTGGAGTTAGTGTGTGTGTGTGTCCCACTATTTTCTGAATAAAACTAGGACCCACATGTCAAATTTTTTGTAATCCTTCAACAGCCCCCTGCAAAGCAGGGCTTGTTCATGACTTTCGGGTAGCCGCACATCTGATTGTTGTCATTGCACCTGATTTCTCTTAAAAACCCACTTTGTCCAGTTGGACCCAACCACTTAATGCTTCTGCAGTGGTTTTCCTCTTTGTGTATCTAAGGTACGCTCTGCAGGGACGGTTCCTAGAACAATTTCCTAGCTGCTGCACAACCTCTATGTATTTCTGTTCTGGTGCATTGCAAACACAGAGAAATGGTCATCATCAGTAAAACCGTGCTGAGATATGCCTTAGCACATTTCTTGTCAAACATCTGACTAAGATGTTTTAAAAGTAACTCCCAGTTGGAGCCAGTGCCAGTCTGACACTTCCTCTGGAGAGGATTTTGTTGCTGTGGAGTCTCAGAAGTCAGCTGCTCTTAGTTCATGTTAACTCCTTCTTTTCTTTTGTCAATCTCATTGGCCGTCCTGTTCCAAACCAAGCGCTCCATTTCAGCATTGCTAAATGTTCCTTTTTTATAAAGCAACACAAGTGAAGATCTTCTGTAATTCTGAGACTTTAAACCGTTCACAATACTATCTCTTCCACCATTATTAGCAAAGCCATTTTCCTTTAAAAGCAGAACCAAATCCAAAAACATTAGTTGAGTGAAATAAACACTGAATTAAACTTTTTTTTCTTTTTAATACAACCCAGAAAAACTGATGAAGAAAACGTCTAGATACCACTGCAAAGAAAACTGGACCTGTTTTGATCCCAGGACTGCAAAAAAATAGGCCCATCTCAGGGGGGGAAAAATATGCTGCCTTATATATTTTTTTTATATTTCCTTAATAGGACACTGTTGTATTTATTTAAAATATTTAAAATATTTTACACTTTGTGGCAGGTGCCTTCTCTAATGTGGAGCTCTTTTGTGACCCTCGTGTGAATCCACCCATTGGACAGTTTGGTTATCAGTCTGCAGATATCGGGAAGGGTTGGCTCTCAGCCACAGAGAAGAGCTTAAGAACCGCTGTCCTAATGTATTTGCTAGAAGTGCCACTGTTTCAGCATAATATGTGACGGTGCAGTATCAAAATGTGAAAGATGGATTTATTTCAATGGCTTGAGCTTTTTTAAACATGAGCCACAGGAAGAAAATGATATATTTAACCATAACCTAACCCTGGTCAGTTCTGTTCTGCACTCCTTAGAGCCCTGTCTTAAGAAAAGCATTCCTAGCAAATACAGGAAAATTGTACAGCATGCAAGGACCTTGATCCTGATTCCAGGGGAGGTTGAAGGTGAACTCAGCTGTTCACTTTTAATGCACTGTCTTTATTTATTTTTTCTTTTTCTATCAACCTTCAGTTAATTCTCTCCAATTCTAAGGTATAGCAGTACTTGAATATAGAGGTGTACACAACATCTGTCATTCAATTCTCCAACCTATAAAGGAAGCTAAGGTGTTATGTCTTCTTTGTATGGCATAATGTTATTTAGTAAAAATGCTCTCCTGCTAATGAATGATTTATTTATTGTAATCCAGAGCCATGGTATGGACCACATGCACAGGTTCCATTCCCATGCCTCTTCCCCCCCCTTCCCCTCCCCCCCCCCCCCCCCCCCCCCCCCCCGTGTTTCCAATCCATCAGAAAATCTACATTGAAATAGAAGGAAGTCTAAACTAATTTTTTAAGGCAATTTTCTTTTTACTAGTCAAATCAGAAGTAAATTGGACTTAGTTTAGATCATGCCATTTCTGTTCATCTTCATAACAAGCTCTTTCAAAATAGGGGGGAAAATCCATTCACCTTCGAAGTAGAATTCACAATAGTCATTTGGAAACATTGTTTACAAAGTTTAGAGTAAGTACAATAAACAGCTACAAATTGAATGAAAGATTGTTGCAAGTGTATTGGGATGATAAAATGCACTTCCTAATTCAGAAACTTTAATTGTGTGCTGTTTTTTTATAGCTTTTTTTAACAAATAAATATTTATTTAAATGCACCTTGTTTCTGTTGCCATTTATGGTCAAAAATTGAAAACTCTGGACAGACAATGCATGAAACCAAATCTTGTTTGGGTGGTTTAGCTACAGTGTAGCTATCTGTAACTAGACACAATAATGCAGTTATGGGCTTGACTGGACAAGCAGAACTACTCCTTAACTTTAAAGGAAACCGTGCATTCAGATGCTAGAAGTTTGGGTCCTGTGTTTTTAAAGTTCCATTTCAAGTAGAAGATGGGACTGGAAGGGGCCTCTTGGACCATCAAGTCCAGTCCCCCTCCATTCACAGGCAATTATTAACTAAAGGAATTCTCCATATCACCACCTCAAATCTTCCCTCACAACTACAGGAAACAATATCTAAAACACCCTTTCGAGGGTTGGGGGAGGGAGGATCAACCCTGTCTGAGTCTGTAGTGAGCTGGTGCTTCCTCAGCTGCCTTGCCATGACCCAGTATAGACAGCCCTCCCCACTTCATGGTTATGACACAGACTGGGCAAAGCCTACCTCTGGGCACTGTGGACTAGTCCACAAGCTGTATGCTGCTGACCCCTGCCTATAGCAAACCACAAGTAAAAAGGAAGATAACAGGCAGTGCTGGTGCCCTGCCACTGTAGTGACAGGGAAACAGTTAATACTATTATCTCACACAACATGCCCTAGACACTGTTTTTGAAAGGTAGAATGCAGGAAAAAAATCTTCCCTTGAAAATGCTGGTAAATATACTGTTTCCCCAAGGAAAGCCTGCAATCTGGGAGAGCAAAATATTAAGGCAGTTCTGTTAACAGGTGCTGCTGGCTGAGCTAACCTGCCCAGCTCCCTCTTCTCAAATTGAACTGAGTGGGTAGTCAGCTTTTGCAACACAAGCCTCTGCCAAGGGAAAGAAAGTGTCCATGATCGGCAGCTAAGGAGTCTGGCATGCTCACTGTGCTGCCTCCCCATGCAAGTATTTTCTCTTTTTTTCCCCAGCAAGGGTTTAAGATACAGAAGCTAGTATTACCATATTTCCTCCCTTAAAGTGTACACCCCAATTTCTGGCAGCTGATTTTTGGAAAAAGGTGTGTGTTGTATGCAATAAGGCACAGCATATATTAAAGATCCTTTGGGGATGGGGGAGAAGATAAATTGATAGAGACAGCTAAATGATGAGGAATATACCCTGTCTTCTTTGGAATATACATCTCACTATAAACAGCAAATATATATATCCCTATCTCTGAAATAAACATTCAAATATAATTGGCATCCAGTGTCTAGAAGAATAGGAATGATTGTTCTCAAACCTAAATCATATTGCTAACTCCTTATCACTATTATTTGGAACATAGGAAGAGAATATTATTGCATAAGGCAAAATCATTTGTAGTTCAAATCTTGGTTGCTCAGATGCTGTCTTCAGAGAGGTGGGAGAAAGGATTTTTAGCATGATAGCCCTTGTTCTTCAAGTGAACTGATTCTTGTGGTCAGTCATGACCCCCCAAGTCTCTTTCAGTTGTGGTGCTAGTGAATGTAGCCCTGCCGAGCCTATAAGTATGATGTGGGTTTTTCTCCCAAGGTGGAGCACCTTGCATTTTTTTGTCTTGAATATCATCCACCCAGCTTGCAAGCCTGTCCAGATAGGTCTGAATCTCTAGCGTGACCACACTTCCCCATAATTTGGTATTGTCAGCAAACTTATCCAGTCTGCTTCTGACTCCGGAATCCAGATCATTTATAAATATATTAAAGAGTACTGATCCGAGCACAGAGCCCTGGGTCTTTCTAAGTTTTTTGCAACCGAAAAACTGCTCTATTATTTTTCTGTAGTTAGAGTGAAAACTGAGAGCTATATTTTCCATGGGGTGCCTCAAGTATATCCAGGGGTGCCTCAAGTGTAAGAAAGTTGAGAACCACTACTCTAAGGTGTCACCCTGCCCTGCCTTCTGCCTTACTTCAGATGAACATGGCCAACTACCCCTCTGTATGCAGATGTACAACACTAATGGCTTTGGGAACTAAATTGTGCAAGCTCTTAAGGACAGGGATCATTTTTGCACTCCTGATCCATTACCTGGCTGCTATCAAATTAAAGATAATAAGCCCGTAAGCAAATCCTTGCACTGGATGAGGAAGGACATATCTCCTTGTTCTTGAACTAATGTGGACCAGGTAACAAGAGTGGTGGGGTGTAGTTTGCATACAGCTCTACCTGAGAAGGGAGGATATATGGCAAGAAAATAATATGAAAACAACTTTAAAGGCCAATGTGTGAAATGAGGCTGTGGTTCTTGCTAAGAACAAGCACTGAACCACATCAAGGGAAGGAATATGAGAGATGATTAAAATACCACAGCATGACTACAAAAAATAGACACAGTCATCCGCTAAACCACACAGTTTTAGCATAACTGGGTGCATATACACAACACATTTACAGCACAGTTGACTAATTGTCAGTAAATATTTCAGCATCTACACATGAGCCTCTATTAGGGTACACAAAACTAATAAACTCCACAGCAGGGTGGTACTTTTGAAATACAAGCACTACTCTGCTGTGGAGTTTTTTTACACACAGCAGCACATGTGTTGACACTGCCCCAGTTGACTGGGCCACAGGGAGCTTCAGTGCAGGGCTAGCCAACAGGCAGCCCCCATGCTGAAGCACCCTTGTGCCCCCACAGCCAGCCCCTCCACAGCACATGGAAAACAGTCAGAGCAGTCCTGGGCTGGCACAGTAACCATCCCGGTTCCCTACGAACCCAGGCTGCTCCAGCCAGGCTCCATATACTGTGCATGAATAAACTCCAGGGGATATTGCTCCAGAGTTTTTTGCTCCTGGTTGCACATTCAAATGGCATGCCTGGAAGCAAACAACTCCAGAGCAATCAGCTCCAGAGTTTATTTGTGTGCCTTAATTCCCTGTGATTCACCTCCAAGGAGGAATATTCTGCACTGGTCCGGTCCTGTAGGGAGCAAACCAGGAAAGCCAAGGCTGCAACTAAACTCCAACTAGCTTTGAGCATCAAGGACAATAAAAAGTCCTTTTTCAGATATGTGGGGAGCTGGAGGAAAAGCAAGGGCAACATTGGACCCCTGCTGAACCAGAATTGGCAACTGACAACTGATGCCCAGGAAAAAGCCAACCAATTTAACTTTGTGTTGGTCTTTCATCAGTCCCGTGGGACACTATGGGACAGGGAGGTCTGGGTGGGGGAGATCCCCTGCCCTCCATAAATGCTGACCTCGTGAAGGAACATCTTGAGAAGCTGGATACCTTCAAGTCAGCCGGCCCTCACAAGCTACACCCCAGCGTACTCAAGGAGCTGGTAAGCATCATAGCCCAGCCTCTGGCATGGATCTTTGAGAACTCCTGGCACTCTGGTGTAGTGCCCGAAGACTGGAAGAAGGCCAAAGTGGTGCCTATCTTCAAGAAAGGGAGGAAAGTGGATCCGGCTAACTATAGGCTCATCAGCCTAACTTCTATCCTGGGGAAGATCTTAGAAAAATTTATTAAAGAGGCCATCCATAATGGACTGGTTGATGCCAACATCCTGAGGGATAGCCATCAAAGGTTTGTTGCAGGTAGGTCTTGCTTGACCAACCTCATTTCCTTTTATGACCAGGTGACCTCTCACCTGGACAAGGGAGAAGAGATTGATGTCATAATCCTTCAATCTAGTATCCCATGATCACCTCTTGGCAAAACTGGCTGATTGTGGCCTTGGGTCCATCATAATCCGCTGGCTGGGAAATTGGCCCTGTGGTTGGACCCAGAGTTGTAATTAATGGAAGTAAATCATCATGGTCTCCTGTGACCAGTGGGGTCCCCCAGGGCTCTGTCCTTGGACCCATATTGTTCAACATCTTCATTAATGATATGGACATTGAAGTCAGAAGTGGACTGGCCAAGTTTGCCGATGACACCAAACTTTGGGGTAAAGCATACACCTGAAGACAGGAGGGCCATCCAGTCTGACCTGATGGGCAGATGAGGCTCAGCAGATGAGCGGACGAGAACCTGATGGTGTTTAGCACTGAAAAATGCAAGGTTTCCACCTGGGAGGAAAAACCTGCAGCAATCTTATAGGCTTGGCAGTGCTACACTGGGTAGCACTACAGAAGAAAGAGACTTGGGGGTCATCATTGACCACAAGATGAACATGAGCCTGCAATGTGATGCTGCAGCTAGTAAAGCAACCAAAATGCTGGCCTGCATCCTTGGATGCTTCTCAAGCAAATCCTGGGACATCATTCTCCCCTTGTATTTGGCCTTGGTGAGGCCACAGCTGGAGTACTGCATCCAATTTTGGGCCCCACAAGTCAAAAAAGATGTGGAGAAGCTTGAGAGAGTCCCGAGAAGAGCCACATGCATGATCAGAGGTCAGGAAAACAGACTTTACGACAACAGGCTGAGATCTATGAGGCTCTTTAGCCTAAAAAAGTGCAGGCTCAGAGGTGATCTGATGGCCACCTATAAGTTTATCAGGGGTGACCACCAGGATCTGGGGAATGTTTGTTCACCAGAGCGCTCAAAGGGATGACAAGGTCTAATGGTTATAAACTACTGCAAGACTGTTTCAGGCTGGAGATAAGGAAGAATTTCTTTACTGTCCCAGCCCCCAAGGTCTGGAACAGCCTTCTATCAGATGTGGTTCAAGCACTTACATTGAATATCTTCAAGAGTAAATTGGATGCTCATCTTGCTGGGATCCTATGACCCCAGCTGACTTCTTGCCCTCTGGATTGAGGGGCTGGACTCGATGATCTTCCGAGGTCCCTTCCAGCCCTAATGTCTATGAAATCTATGAAATAATTGCACATGTAAACATGCTAACAGAGGGAGGACAAACACTATGATTTCAAAAACATGGACTCCTTACCACTAGTTGCTGAAAAAGAGTATTTGGTAACTGTAGCTGTTAGTTGTTAGATATAAAGGTAGTAGGTTTCCATAGGCTGCAGTCACAAAGAGGGAGCATAGGCACATTTGAGTAGCTGCAACCTTCCTAACGGCCAGCAATAAATGTACCTACTCAGCCAATGCAATATGCATTGCACAGAATTAGAGGACAGCATCTGACAGCAGGTTAGTGCCTAAATCACAAATTCCAGTAGCAGTTATTACTGGTCTCTGAGAAAAGCTTAGGACCGGCTATATGTGGAGACTGTTCTGTCATCCTTAAAAATACTCCTTTGGGGCTAGGGTATACACCATATTTACTTGAATAGAAGACAACTCTCCTTAGAAGATACCCACCCAACAATTAGATTGTATATACAGAACATTTTTAAATTTGTTACAATTTTTCAGATATAGAATCTAATTATTGGAGGCTTGCCTTGAACTTGTCTCAGCTCAACTGCTACAGCAGGGAAAATAAATCTGGGAGGTGAGGTGGCCCCTTTGCTCTGTGTTTCCTCCCAACTTTTTTCCCCTAGCAGACCCTCCCCCCTCTTCTTACTGTCAGACCCTGTTCTCCCTGAGCACACAAAAATGAGGAGCAAATTTGAAAACAATGGGCAAGTCTACACATGCTATTAATGCACATGAATAAACTCTGGAACTTATTGCAACCAGGTGTCACATGTGGATATGCGCCCAGAAACAGCATATTGAACTGAGTCCGAGCAGCCCCAGCTGGTAGGGAGCTCATGGGGTCAGTCTGCCGGCTCCGTGCTGCTTCTTGCAGTGTGCTGTGGAAGGGCTGGCTGGGGCACAAGGGTGTTTCGCATTGAATTAGCCAGGAGGCAGTGCCTGCACTGAAGCATCCTCAAGCTCCAACCAGCCAGGGCAATGTCTATACATATGCTGCTGTTGAGTAAAAAACTCTGCAGTAGGGTAGTTACTTGTATGTAGTGTCCTAACAGGGACACATGTGTAGATACATGACATTTACTGTGCAGCTAATTAGTCAAATGTGCAGTAAATGTCTCATGTAGATGTACCTACTAACCTTGAAATTAAACATGGCTGTAGTAATTTGCATAGAGTACCCATTTACTTCGTTCATCCAGAATTGATTTATTTTACCTTTTTTCAAAACTGATGCAAGTTTTAGCACAGGTACTCCAGAAACAAATAATTGAGCAGCACTTTGGCTCCTACTTACAGGTAGTAAAAACACATTTTTGGCAAAAATAAATAAACACACACACACATCCCCCTCTACTTTAACAGTCCTGTCTTGTGACTAACATGGTCACATAACACACATCTACAGTTAACCACAAGCATCCCATTACAATAACTGCAACCACACACAGATGTGCCTGCATACCCCTGTGTCCACATGCCCATTGCTGTCTCACTTACTCATTACAATTACTCCAAACTGCCTCTGTACCCCCTGCCCCCCTCCCCTTCCCACGCCCACAACCCCTCTGTCTCTTTCCTCAGTCTGTAGTCCACATTGTCTTCATTGTCCTCTTTCTCTCTGTCATACTCGTCACTCTCCTCCTCCTCCAGAATGTCCTCCTTGGTTCTCTCATTACTGTGACGCCTTTTCTGCGGGTTTAATTCCTGAACAATCTGTGCCATTCTTTCCCCCTCCATGTGTTTTCCACCGTCATCTCCCGATCATCTACTTCTGTCTTCTTATAGTACAGCTACAGCTTACTCACTCTCATTCTGACACAGTCCTCAACTGGGAGGTTCATGTGCTTGTACGTGATCAGGTTCCTGGTCTTCCACAGGGCATTCCTGAAGCAGGAAATGGTTGAGGCAAGCAATTGGTGTCTTTTGCTGCTTCATCAGATGTCCAAACAGCATTGCCTTTCTGGTCAGGGTCTTGACCCTTGTTACCATTTAGAGGAGCTTGCTTACTCTCTTCCACAACTCCCTGGTGTATGGGCAACTCCAGGGGAGGTAGTCAATTGTTTCCTCCTTCCACTCGCATGTTTGCCTGGGAAGGCCAGTAAGCCTCTCTGTCCCTCTCTAGATGTGTCTACATATGCTATTAATGTGACTAAATATAAGTCTCTCAATTTGAGCTGGAGCAAACTAATCCTGACATCACCATCTACATGTGTGTTTAAGCACAGTAATTTACTGCACTGCCAGATACTATTTGTATATGATGAGACTATGTGGCAGGCAGTAAATTAGTCTACTGTACCCAATTGCCATGCACATGTAGATGGTAATGCTTTAATGTGCAGAAAATTAGGCTGCTATGCAGTAAAGCATCTCATGTGCAATAGATCTAGGGAAGTGCGCCTCCCTCTCTGTTTGGCACTGGTGAGGGCTCAGCTGGAGTCCTCTGTCTAGTTCTGGGCACTGCACTTTAAGAAGAACATGGGTTAATCTCGAGAAAGTATAAAGAAGAGCCACCTGCATGGTCAAGGGCATGGAGGATAGGCCCTACAAAGAGAGACTCAGGGAACTGGGCCTGTTCGGTTTGAGCAGAAGAAGGCTGAGAGGTGACTTGATAGCTGCCTACAAGTACATCAGGAGTGAACACCAAGATTTAGGTGAGCAACTCTTCAGGAAGGTATCTCAAGGGAGGCTGAAAGCCAATGAACATAAGTGTATAGAGGGTAAATTCAAGTTAGATATAAGGAAGAATTTCTTCTCTGTAAGGGTCGCCAGAATCTGGAACACGCCCAGCAGAGGTGGTGCAGTCACCATCCTTGGAGATGTTCAAGAGGAGGCTGGACAGGCACCTTATTGAGCTTGTCTGAGCCCAATAATTTCCTGCCCATTGCAGGGGACTGGACTCGATGAGCTTACAGGCCCCTTCTGGTTCTACAGTTCTATGTAGACATGTCCTCTGTGTCTCAACACCTGCACAGGGAGTGCCTGGTGGGCTGCCTGCAAGGTCAAGTCTCTGTGTTCCTTCTGTAGGTATTTGTGGAAGATTTGCTTCCACACAGCCCCACAGATATTGCCAGATAGTACATCTGCAGGCAAGAGTCTGTCCCTTGCCCTTACCACCTTCTGTATCTTGTGGTGGTTTTTCATGGTCACTGGGGCCCTTTTGTATAAACCATATCTGTTCTGGAAGCAATCCAAGATCTTGTAGAACCACAGTGGTTCCGTGGCCCATAGGTGCACGTTGGGCAGTGTGTACACTTGTCAGTATCCCAATAGGTGCCCTACAAAGTACTGCACAAAGCAAACTGTTTTGGAGTCTTCCCTAGTTCCCAGTTTAGAGATCTGGCTCATATGTTTGGCCCAGAGGAACAGCAGGACGTCCAGTATTTCTCAGGAAGGAAGGTAGGCTCCTTGCAACCTTCTCCCATCTGAAGCATTAGAAGAAGATGCATATGGCCCTCTAGACTCTGTGAATGATTTGCTCTGATAGGGGGAAGACCAGCATGGTATACTGAAGCACCAGTAGCAATGCTGCTCTCATGAGTGCCATGTGCCCTCTCTCCCCTCCATCGACAGGCAGTGCATGACTCAATTTCTATTTGAACTTGGCTTCAGTTTTCTCCCACACTTTCCGGCCTGTTAGCACTGAATGGAAATTTACTCTGAGGATCTTTACCCCCTTGTGGAGAATGGAGACCTCCAGGGTAGACAGTAGGCTACTTTCCGCTTCAGATCCGGTGCTCTTTCCTGCCAAGGCAGGGGGTCGGACTGGATGATCTACCTAGGTCCCTTCCGACTCTAGCTACTATGAAACTATGAAACCCAGGCCAGGCCCATTCCCTGCCCACTCTCCAGCCCCAGGAATAGCTGCCCTACCCACCCCAGCTCCCAGCACTTAGAAAAAAAAGCCCTGACTCAGTGGGTGCTTCCAGGTGGGGGGTCAATCCCCACTGCCCCCCATTGCATGGGGGGCTCTGCACGAGCCCCCTGACCTCCCCTTTGTCCCAGGCCCCCCCCCCCGCCCCCCATGGTGCCTAACCCACTGCGGGCTCTGGCCCTTTAAGGAAAAAACCCAAGTAAAACCCCTGGACTCACCATTCCTGCCAGTGGGGGGCAACCCCTGCTGCCCCCTGCCATGTGAGGAGGTCTGCACAAGCCCCCTGAAGCCCTGAGACCACTGCAGGAGCAGTGAGTCCCAGGGTTTTTCTTTTTTTTTGTTCTTAAAGGGCTGGAGCTGGAGCGGGCAGGGCAGCCATGGGGGGGGCAAAGGGAGGGTCGGAGGGCTCATGGCAGAGCCCCCCATGCAGTGTGGGATGTTGGGGTCAGTAGGCATTGCCCCCCCCACCCAGCAGCACCCAGTGAGTGGGGATTTTTTTTTAAGTATCAAGAGCTGGGGTGGGTGGGGCAGCCATGGTGGAGCTGGGGGAGTGAGCGGGAGTCAGGGGTAGGGCGCTGGGGGAGCAGGCACGGGATGGAGCCTAGCAGGGGTACCCCCATGGTCTCCCTTCCCCTCCCCCAGCCCTGCCCATACTTACCAGCTCTGAGTCTGGCTGTAGCTCCCTGCTGCAGCCATTGGGGACTGTCGAAATCATCAAAGCTCTCAGAATCTTTTCCTAAGATTTGGAGAGCTTCAAATTGATTTGGACCTTTTATTTGGTCCCCTGATTCAATTCACATTTGGAAATTTGGCTACCGAATCAAGCCAAATCTCCTCTGAATTGAATCACCACCCAAAGCTTTGCACAGCCCTAGTAGACAGGACCCTGAGCCTGCCCAGTGCTAGGCAGGTGCTCTTGCCCACATTGAGCTTGGCCCCTACTAATGATCCCTACACCTGGGCATGTTGCAACACTCTTTCCATTGACCACTTCTCCCTGTACAGGATGTTGGTCGTTCATGTGGGCTAGGATTCTTGTCCCTGGCCCCAGACTTTGGCCATCAATTTATAGTCAAAGCTCAAGAGCATTATGGATCTCCAGCTCTTGAACTCCTCCCTTGCTTGCTTTTCTAAAAGAAGGGTTATGAGGCCCTGATACATCCCAGCCCCCAAGTGGTCCTTCTGCAGTCACTCCCTATACACCTCCAGTAGGTTCAGGTATATTTGATTCCAGAAGGTGATATAGAATATGGCTATGTGATGCTTTGGTAGCTGATTTGATTCAGACGAGATTTGGTCTGATTTGGAGACTGAATCTCTGAATCCGAATTGAACTGGGAGACGAATTAAAAGCTCTGAATCGATTCAAAGCATTCAAATTGATTCAGAAAAGATTTGGAAAAGATTTGGCGATTCGGCCATAAACTAAACAGGCAGCTGACACAATTGTCTCCGTCTGTTAAGTTTGTCATGGTTGGGGGAGGGAGGAATTGGGGCTGGAGCTGGAACAAGCTGCCCAGCCGGGGTGGGGCAGGCACAGGATGTGGATGCAGTGGCACTGGGAGTGGGGGGCTCTGTCCCACTGCCGCTTGCCTAACTTGGGGGGTGGGGGGGGTAGAGGGGTAGGCAGGATGTGGGCATGGCTTGCTCCAACTGGAAGGAGGCAAGTGGCAGCAGGACATAGCCTCTGCTCCCAGCAGTGCCGTGCCCACATCCTGCAGAGGAGGCACAGGGCAACTTGGCAACCTGGCTGTGCTTCACCTGATGGAGGGTGGGGCCACACTAATCATATATGCCAGATTAAGAGAGCGGGTGATAGAGGGATGAATTGTTTGGGGCTCCATTTTATGATCTATGCTATATTTTGGAGGCTGGTGAAGAACCAGAAATCATTTGAAATCAGAAAGGTAAGCGCAGCTCAGCTGTAGGAGTGGAGAGGAATAAAAATGTATCCAATGTAGGGTTCACCATGACCTGAGAAAGAGTCAGAAGATGGACTGCACTTAATTCATAGATTCATAGACATCAGGGCTGGAAGGGACCTCAGGAGATCATCGAGTCCAGCCCCCTGCCCAAAGGGCAGGAAGTCAGCTGGGGTCATAGGATCCCAGCAAGATAAGCATCCAATTTACTCTTGAAGGTGTTCAATGTAGGTGCTTGAACCACCTCCGCTGGCAGACTGTTCCAGACCTTGGGGTCTCGGACAGTAAAGAAATTCTTCCTTATGTCCAGCCTGAAACGGTCTTGCAGGAGTTTGTGACCGTTCAACCTAGTCATCCCCTGGGGCGCTCTGGTGAACAAACGTTCCCCCAGATCCTGGTGGTCACCCCTGATAAATTTATAGGTGGCCATCAGATCACCCCTGAGCCTACGCTTTTCCAGGCTAAAGAGTCCCATGGCTCTCAGCGTGTCATCGTAAGATCTGTTTTCCTGACCTCTGATCACGCGTGTGGCTCTCCTCTGGACTCTCTCAAGCTTCTCCACATCCTTTTTGAATTGTGGAGCCCAAAACTGGACGCAGTACTCCAGCTGCGGCCTCACCAAGGCCGAGTACAAGGGGAGAATGACGTCCCGGGATTTGCTCAAGAAGCATCTATGGGTGCAAGCCAGCATTTTGGTTGCTTTATCAGCTACAGCATCGCATTGCAGGCTCATGTTCATCTTGTGGTCAATGATGACCCCCAAGTCTCTTTCTTCTGTAGTGCTATCCAACGTAGCACTGCCGAGCCTATAAGGATGCTGCAGGTTTTTCCTCCCAAGGTGGAGAACCTTGCATTTTTCGGTGTTAAACACCATCAGGCTCTCGTCCGCCCATTTGCTGAGCTTGTCCAGGTCAGCCTGGATCACCCGCCTATCTTCTGGCGTGGATGCTTTGCCCCAAAGTTTGGTGTCATCGGCGAACTTGGCCAGTCCACTCCTGACTCCAATGTCCACATCATTAATGAAGATGTTGAACAGGATGAGTCCAAGGACAGAGCCTTGAGGGACCCCACTGGTCACAGGGCACCATGATGAGTGACTGCCATCAATTACAACCCTCTGGGTCCGACCACGGAGCCAATTTCCCAGCCAGCAGATCGTGGTGGAGCCAAGGCCACAACTGGCCAGTTTGGCCAAGAAGTGATCATGGGATACCAGCTTTTTTGAAGTCAAGATATATGACATCAATCTCTTCTCCCTGGTCCTCCTATATTTTTTCCTCAGATGGGTTGCACTACCTTATACTTGGCTTGGCATGGGAGTCACCATGCACCACGATCTTCTCAGCCTTGAATGATTCAGTGTATTTAGAGTGTGAAGGCCTGTCCCTTGCACTGCAGGCAGGTAAGCTGGCCCCTGAAAGAGTATACAAATATCTCTAAATGTGAGTATCTCAACTACGCAATTTATGGCAATGGGGAATTTTTCCTTGGCTTTTCCTTTAGCTGCTTCTTTTGGGTGCTTCTTTTGGCTAAGGTCAAATGTGGCTAGTGAGCTTCTGAACTCTAAGGTCTCTAAGCTGGAAGCTTGCATGTAGGATGCCTGCCATGGATTTGGGAGTATCTGAAGCCCCAGACTGAAGGGTCTGGGTGGTAGGATACTTGCTAGTGGTAGCACCACATAGACTTGAATGATTGAGCTCTGCTTAGTTGTATTCAATTACAAGGTGAGGAGCATTTTCCTCATGCCAACTGGGGGGACCTCATTTTGTATTCAACTAAATATGGTAAGTACCTTAAATATATACTCAGAGACTGCTCAGGCTGTTAATGGCTGTGTCTACACAAGACGATACTGAGCAGTGGTTACTATGCATTTATTTAGTACTTGTATAAACAAGTACTAAATAACCTGAGTTACTGTGCAGTAGTACGAGTGAATGCCTTTTTTGTGACGCCTACTGCACAGTAACCTAATACTACTGCACAGTAGCGTCATGTCACAGTTTTTGCTATGCAACACCACTGCACGGTAGTATTGGGCTACTGAGCAGTCAGCGTCTTGCATAGACGCAGCCACTGACCAATGGATAAAGAAAGGACTTTGGTCTCTTTTGCTATTCACCCAGCTTTTCCTGTGAACACAACATTCATTCAAACATTTTTAACATCTATATTTCTCTTCAGATATAGCTAGAGTGAACAGTGGCTTGTTTGCTGTGTTTCTGTAGTCCGAGCTAGAAACTTTATGGGAATGGTGGATAGATTAGGATGTTGGGGTTTCTTGTTTCTTTTTTTCTGCCATTCATTTGAGTCTACTAAAATTTGGTGTTACAGAAGTCAATGGATGCTACAGAAAGTTCATCCATTCAGAATATCATGTTACTTAACATTAGCAACAAAATATGGATTCATGAGAATAAAACTAAGTGCCACATAAAAAAAAAAATTCTCGTCCTGCATTCCAAAGAGTTGTGGACCAAGTTTTCAATATAGGTCATCATCCAACAAGTCATCATCCACTTGTTTGGACATGTAAGTAAAGGGGCTAGATTTTCTACACTACTCAATAGCTCCTACTGAGGTCAGTGGGGTTGCCTGGGTGCACTGCTCTTTTGAAAATCTCCCCATTTTATTTAGCTGCCTACATGGGAGCAGTTTTGAAAATCTAGCTCTCCAATGATTTCACCTGTAAGTGTCCACCCTCAGAACATTTTTGCAGTGGGAACAGGCTCAGGCCCTGCTTTCTCCTGTGCCAAGAAACAATGAGAGTTTGCAGCCACTTTATAAATCCCTAAAAGAAGTGCTTCTATAGTCTTTGCCTGAAGAATGACAACGGTCTGAAGCCAATGACTAGTGAGTTAGACCATAGATCATGCATTTACCTTTGGATTACAACATTCTTTTCGGTTTGTGTCATCATTTGTTGCCTCTGACATACAAACTTTTACAGCAATACGTGCTTGTATAATTACTCCTCTTCTTGTGGTCTTCCCTGATTTGTATACTTAGTCATGAATAAGAATGCACTTGATTGCCTTCTGTGGTGCTCGCTTTCAGGAGCTGCCAAAACAAGATTTTAATGTATCAATTGTTTTTTACCTCTGTAACAGGCACTAAACCACTCAGTCCCTCCTCATATTTCATCGCCTGGCTGGTGACCACAAGTATACAGAAATGATGGAAGTTTCTGCTTATACCCTGGCAGAGTCTGGTCACTTGGTTAGACAAGCTCTATCTCTGGACTCTGGATTGTGTGCAGCTGATTGCCTAATGTAGTGGTGCTCAATTTTTTGGCCCTGTGGGCCATCAATTAGTGCAGGGCCGGTGCTGGATTGGGCACTATGCTGCCTTCACCTGGTCTGGCAGGCCAGGATCAGGCCCTGGGGCCTTGCACTGCCCCACACATAGCCCAACATCTTGTGCACAGGGCCATATTATCCCCATGGATCAAGAAGTTTGGCAGACCCATAAGGAGCCCTGTGAGTCAGTTAACACAGCTCTGGGAGCCAGATCCATAGGCTGCATGCTGTGTGGGTCACATGCCACACTGCATTATACTACATGATGAACACCTCTCACTGCACCAGGATGCATGCCCCCCCATACTGCACAGCAGGCAAAGCCCACTGCACCACATTGGAGTCCCATACCACAAAGGGTCCTCACATACCCCCAAAGCCCCCAACCACAGGCTCGCTCCCCGCACAGGCTACACCAAATTGCCTGGCACCCAGGAAGCAGAAGCTGGAGGAGAGAGGGGGAGTCCAGAGGCTCCAGCAGCAGCAGCAGCAGCAGCAAGAGCAATAGATGGAGTGGTGCCCAGACTGGGAGCCCAAGGACCACAGGTTAACCCCTCAAGGGGTGCATGTAGACCACAGACCACCAGTTATACAGCTTTAGTATAATAGTGTCCAGCTACTGTGTCCAGTTTTGGGTCCCACACTTCAAGAAGGCTCTGGACAGTTTGGAAAGAGTCCAGTGCAGAGCAAGAAAAATTATTAGGGGCCTGAGAAGTAAGACTTATGAGGAAAAGTGGAAAAAACAAGGTTTATTTAGTCTGGAGAAGACTGAGGTGGGATTTTATAAGAGACTTCAAATACCATAATTATAGAGAAGATGGAGATAGGCTTTTCTGTGTGGCTGTAGGGGACAGGACTGGGAGCAATGGCCTCAAGCTTTAGCAGAGACAATTTAGGTTGGGGTTTGGGAAGAACTTTCTGACTATGAGAGTGATCAAACATAGGAACAGGCTGCCTAGAGAAATTGTGGAATCTTCATCCTTGGAAATTTTCAAAAGCAAGTGAGACAAACACTTGGATGGGATGGCTTAGTCAGAGATGATCTTGCCCTGAGCAAGGGTTTGGACTAGATGACCTTGTGAGCTACCTTCCAGCCCTACTTTTTTATGATTTTATGTGGGAGCTGGATTGCTTAATTGTGATTGGGTAGGAAAATCATGTAATAATTTTTCATAACTCAAACTTAATAAATGTGGTTAGTGGGTGTGTCTATACATGTTAGTAATGTGCCATAGGCTTACTGCACAGTAAAATAAGGCATAGTAAGCTTTCCCCAGGAATATGTCTATATTTGTAACCACCAGCAGCAAATTTGCTCCTTATAGGAGCAGTTCAGTGAAGAGCTACTCTTGCCCTGCTCTGTGTCACTACAGCAGCCAGGGAGAACTCCAGACTCACCCAGGTGCCAGCCCAAGGCTGCCAGGGAGCACTGGAGTCAGGCCTGGGCTGCAGAGGGTGGGAGGAGCTGTCCTGCCTCCAGGGAAACTGCCTCCCTGCCACAGCCTTGATTGGCATGGGCTGGGGCTGGAAAACTGTTGATTGGGGTGCCGGGCTGGGAGACAGCTGCCTAGGGCAAGGAATAGTTCCCCAGCCCCTGTGCATGCTGATCAGGGTATGGGGCTGGGAGGCAGCTGCCCAGTGATGGGACAGTTCCCCTGCCCACTGCTGCCTAGGCTGATGTGGAGCAAGCTGCTCCTGGTCAGCTGCCTACACATGCGCTACTGCATGGTAAATCTATCTGTATCTACAGTACTAGCTAACCATGCAATAGACTAATTTACTGCACAGTAAATGCCATGCCCATATAGACAGTGGCTCTCTCCTGAGCAGTCTATGAGTTCATATCAGCTCTGAAAAAAGAGCTACAGCCTGCTTATGTGGTATCACAGGCACTGAACTGGGGACCTTGGGAGCTAAGAAGCATGAATTACTGTACCTGGAATCAAAAAGCCAAGGTTCTTTAGTGGGGTTGTAACAGACTCATACTCAAGTATCCGTTCTGCAGATACAGAGGTGCAAATACATCTGTGTAATTTCCCTCATTCAGCATGTCTAGTAGGTGTCTGCATGACGCCTTAATATTACCCTTGGCTGGGTTTAACTTCTGGGCAAAGGGTCAGGTCAGCTCTTGGGCAACTGACAGAGAGTTTGATTGGCTTCAAGATTAAGCCATTTTGGCTCATCACAATTGTGCTCTTGCTCCTCATCACGTCAAATGTGTTTGGTGAGTTACCTCACAGGAAAGCAAACTGTCAGTGGCTGATGAAACTGGGTACTGCTCCCTTCTGAATACTGCAGATGTTACATATTTGTTGGCAAGTCATGTTTGCTGATTGAGGAGTATTTCCTTCTAGGCAGCGTTAAGCAATCCTACAGGGAGTCTTTTAGTTTCTATTATATGAATTGAGTTGTTCCTGCCTCTTTTCTGACCTAGTGTCAATAAAAATGACCTCATTATTACAGGGTACTTGAAACTCAGGTCAGTCTTAAAAAATCTGAATGCACCCTAAACAGAATCAGTTGAAGTAATGCTGAATCATATTGGAATTCACATAAAGATGAGTTTGTGACAAATGAATACGTTTGGATGAAACTTCTAGCAAATGTTAGTTGAATAACCGATGAATGAAACTGCTTTTAGAAACACACAAGTATATTTTGGCTTTCAATGTCAGCAGCTCAACTGGGACAACACATGTCAAAACACATCTTGGCAGCTTTCAGAACAGTCATGTGAGATTTATATATTAGTGTAGAAGGAAACCATGAAGAGCTCTGGGCTATATTACAGCCTACGATCACTAATATTCCATTGCACAAGATTTGGAAATAGCCTGGTGATTTTCTTGAAGTGACAGATTATGCTTCAATTCCCAGCAGGCCCAGCCTGAACTGTGGGTGGTTTGTATTTTTCCTTGAAGAGCCTTTCTTCGTATATTAGATCTACATAACTCCTGTTTTTTATTGAAAATTATATCCCATGCTAGTTCCAAGGCAGGATATGACACACTTGCTGCTTTCCATGATCTAATTTATTTTTCTATACAGATAGCAGAAATTAATCATACTTAAAGAAATAGCATGGAAGATTCCTTTATGAAACCTATGTGATTGGAGATGCATAGAAGATGCATTTGCACTGTTCAGAGCAGCAAAATAGCAACATATATGAAGCTGTTACTACTGTTTAATGATTTCTATATATGGTGTAGTAGGTGATCTAGTAACAAATATCATGATATATTTCACTCTGCCATACCAGCTACAGGGCATAAAATTGCTGTTTAAAGCTTTGTATTCATTAGCATATCTAGTAACAGGTGTTTTGTTTATATAGAGCTATAGAGTGCTAGAGGCAGACAAATCTTGTCTGGCTATGACTTTAGATCAACATGGCTACAATCAATATCCCTGATATCTGCTGGAGGACACAGATCACTCTCTTAACAGAGAAAACCTTTGTTATATAAAAAGATAAGAAAGTAAGTAGTATGGTACTATCAATTATTAGTTCTAAGCAGCTTCAGCGCTGTTGTTATAACCCATGTATGATCCAAATACTTCCATTATAAATAAGAACATCCGATGTATTTAAGCACCAGCTGTTTCTATATTCCTTATCTAACTAAAGCACAGTCTAAAAATCAGTCATGAAACCCCTAACATCTTCAAAGCCAATGGGAATCTTGCCTAGGGTTGCCAACTCTCAAGGATTGCCCTGGAGTCTCCAGGAATTAGATATAAATCTCCAGGAGACTACTGAAAGTCACCTGGGAGATAAATGATAGGACATAAGTATTAAATGTTGAACCCGACTTATACACTAGTCCAGTAGGTTTTTAAAATGTAATATAGGCATACCTCGTTTTATTGCGCTTTGCTTTATCACGCTTCACAGATATTGCGTTTTTTACAAATTGAAGGTTTGTGGCAACCCTGCGTCGAGCAAGTCTATCGGCGCCATTTTTCCATCGGCGCCATTTTTCCAACATCATTTGCTCACTTCATGTCTCTGTGTCACATTTTGGTAATTCTCACAATATTTCAAACTTTTTCATTGTTATTATATTTGTTATGGTGATCTGTGATCTTTGATGTTACCATTGTAATTGTTTTGGGGCACCACGAACCGCGCCCATATAAGATGGCGAACTTAATCGATAAATGTTGTGTGTGTTCTGACTGCTTCACCGACCGGCCGCTCCCCCGTCTCTCTCCCTCCCCTTCGGCCTCCCTATTCCCTGAGACACAACAATATTGAAATTAGGCCAATTAATAACCCTACAATGGCCTCAAGTGAAAGGAAGAGTCGCACGTCTCTCACTTTAAATCAAAAGCTAGAAATGATTAAGCTTAGTGAGGAAGGCATATCAAAAGCTGAGATAGGCCGAAAGCTAGGCCTCTTGCGCCAAACAGTTAGCCAAGTTGTGAACGCAAAGGAAAAGTTCTTGAAGGAAATTAAAAGTGCTACTCCAGTGAACACACGAATGATAAGAAAGTGAAACAGCCTTATTGCTGATATGGAGAAAGTTTTAGTGGTCTGGATAGAAGATCAAAGCAGCCACAACATTCCCTTAAGCCAAAGCCTAATCCAGAGCAAGGCCCTAACTCTCTTCAATTCTATGAAGGCTGAGAGAGGTGAGGAAGCTGCAGAAGAAAAGTTTGAAGCTAGCAGAGGTTGGTTCATGAGGTTTAAGGAAAGAAGCTGTCTCCATAACATAAAAGTGCAAGGTGAAGCAGCAAGTGCTGATGTAGAAGCTGCAGCAAGTTATCCAGAAGATCTAGGTAAGATAATTGATGAAGGTGACTACACTAAACAACAGATTTTCAATGTAGACGAAACAGCCTTATATTGGCTGTGGGTAAAATGCTATCAAACAGCATTGCATCCTACAGAGAAATCTTTCGTGAAAAGAAGAGTCAATCGATGCAGCAAACTTCATTGTTGTCTTATTTTAAGAAATTGCCACAGCCACCCCAGCCTTCAGCAACCGTCACCCTGATCAGTCAGCAGCCATCAACATCGAGGCAAGACCCTCCACCAGCAAAAAGATTACGACTTGCTGAAGGCTCAGATGATGGTTAGCATTTTTTAGCAATAAAGTATTTTTAAATTAAGGTATGTACATTGTTTTTTTAGACATAATGCTCTATTGCACACTTAATAGTCTACAGTATAGTGTAAACATAACTTTTATATGCACTGAGAAACCAAAAAATTCGTGTGACTCGCTTTATTGCGGTGGTCTGGAACCGAACCCGCAATATCTCTGAGGTATGCCTGTAGTAATGTGCATTTGCCTTCTTGATGTAAAGCCTGTACACCGTAATCTGCAACTGATATACGCAAGCACGCAGGCATGTTTGCATTGTGTGTGGCAAGCATGTTGGTGTTCCAGAAACTTCCTGGAATAGATTCAAACAGAGTTGGCAACCCTAGTCTTGCCATCGATGCAAATAAAACTAAGATTTTGCCAGTTGGTCCAAGAACAGAGCTGCTATTGAGCTGTCATTTTTAAAGGAGGAAGCTGGCATGTGCCGCACACTGCCTCATAAAGAAAAATAAACCACAAACATGCAAAAGGAAGTCTCCAAACAAGCAAAACCTGACACATGGCATTACATATTATAAACAACTACTGCTGACCTAAAGTTTTTGTTTAATTGTCTTTTATTTACTTTCCTCTTCCTTCCAAATAATGGTAATAAAGAGAGGACAGAGAATCATTAAAAAAAGGGGTTTGGGTTTTTTTTTTAGTTTTAAAGTCTATATGGGCTTGTCCTTCTGGTTCCTCTGCATCCACGAGAGATCTCTCATTTGATTTCTAGCTTACACTGATTCAAAATAAGAGAAGTGGTACTTTTGATAAGGAAGTATCACTTTGTCCCAGAAACATTAAACCTGAAAGCAGTTCCACAAGTACGCACACAAGGATAGCTGGTTTTGAACTAGGAATATGACTTGGGCCAGCCTCTACTTGATGAAGCTTTGATGTGGTATGAGGAAGGGCCCTCTATATTCAGAAAAAGCTTCCACTGACTTCTGGAAGCTTTCTCAGTCAAAATTTAGGGGACCAAGTCAGATGGCAGCCATGTGCTTTGAACAGAAAACAACCACCCTCAATTCTCATAACTGCTCCAGTTTAAGAAGATTCCTATTTGTTATGAAGAGCTGCTTCTTTACACATGCTTTAACTGTTCTAATAACTGGTGCTATTTAGACCAGGGGTGGGCACTTATTTCAGCTGGAAGGCCACTTAACAAGATTGGTGAGCTATCAGGAAGCACACACATAAAAGCTTTCAGAAGATATCATTTTAACAAATACTAGATAAAAAGCAAATAATATACTAAAAATGAAACATCTACTATATTTTAATTTTATTTCAAAAACTATTTTTTGTCCTGATTTTTGTATTTTGTCCTGATTTATATATTTTTTAATAGAGAAAATAGCAGAATAGTTCAAAATAAAGCATTACTTTTATATTGTGTGGGGTGGGGATGTGGGAAGGGTATGGTATATGTGGGAAGGGCTGGGGGTATATGTGTGGGAGGTGTGTACATGGGTGTGTGGGGGGTGCACGTGGGGGCATGTGTGGGGGGTGTATATGGAGGGTGTGGGGGGGGTTGCAGGGTGTGTATGTAGGGGGTGGGCATGTATGTGGCGGTGTATGTGTGGGGAGGTGTGTGTGGGGGAAGGGAGGCTGCCCATATGCTAGGTCCCAGAACCAGTCAGGGCTGGGGAGAGGGAGGGAGAGAGGGATTAGGGGACAAAGGGCACATGCAGTAGAGCTTGCCTGGGCAGTGTGGTGCAGGTGCAGGTGCAGGTGCAGGTCTGGTCTGCCCCTCCTCACCCCCAAGTGGCCTGTGGCTGCCCCTGCAGCCCTCTGCATGGAGCCATGTCATGCCAGCTCCCACCTGGGACAGCCCATGCCACGTCCGCACCCTGCGCAGCCTTGTACCTGCCAGACAGTGCCACCCTAGCCCCAGCCAGTGTGCACAGCTTCCCAGCAGGGCTGCTGCTGCAGCCACCCAGGTGCTGCTTGGGTCCCCCACATCCAGAGGCTCCTTCTTCTCCTCCTCCTGCCCCTACTGCACCACTGCAGGCAGCAAGTAAAGCTGGGAAGGCATGGGAATGCATGCTCGGCTGCAGATGCCCAGCCAGTGGGGGAGAAGATGCAGCTGGCCAGCTCCTGCTCCAGCTCCCAGCCACCTTCCACCCTGTCCACCCACTCAGCAGGATGAGCAGCTACCTGCAAGTGGCTAAATGAGTGGAAGGCAGCTGGGAGCTGGAGCTGGAACCCTGTGCACTAGGCCAGGAGCTGCCTGGCTGCAGCTTCCCCTCTGCCCAGCTGGGTACGTGGCTGCCATTACGTCCCTACACTGCCTGCTGCCCAGAGCAGCACAGCAGGGGCAGAAAGAGGGGGAGCTGCTGAAGACAAGGGAAACTGAGCAATACCCATACAGCTGCAGCTGTACCAGGAGCAATCCTGCTGGCAGTGGTAACACGTAGGGGGTGCATGGGGGTGCATGTGCACCCCCTGAGAATGCCAGTGCACCCCCTGACTGGCCACACTCCCTGCTTAGGTGATTGGCGGGGGGGGCAGGCAGGAGCACCTGTGCCCCCCTGTAAGTGCCGGCTGATCACTGCAGCCACTTCTGGAAGCCGCCACAGCAATCGGCCATTGTGGGATTGGCTGCAGGGGACCCCTGCCACCCCAGGCAGAGAGATCTGTTGTGGGGACACCCCCCTGCTCAGCAGGATCAGCCGTGGGGGGACCCCTCCTGGTTGGTGGGACTGGTCGCAAGGGGGGAGGTATGTGCCCCCCCGACTAAGGTGTCACCAGTTGTCCATGTCTGCTGGGAAGCTGTACACTCTGGTAGGGGCTGCGGCAATCAGTGGGTGTGGGTAGGAGTGAGGTGCAGGCTGCCCTGGGGGGAGTAGGTAGGGCTTGGCCCCTTGTGGAACACTATGGGGGCAGCTATGGGCCAAATATAATCAATTGCTGGGTGCCCGCCGGTGGGCTGGATCTGCCCTGCAGGCCATATTTTGCCCACCCCTGATCCAGACAGTTTCATTGCTTCTGCAATGTGTCACACAGTTGTTAGAACAAGAAATGTTCAGCTATGCTGTAGCTTTCCTATTTGACAAAGACTTACTAGCCATAAAGATGGCACGTCAGATTGTAAAATAAAGAAACATATAGATATGCCAGTGGCCTGGACTAAAAGATCGTTCTCTGGTACTATCTGACTCCAGTGATTTGCCATAAAATAGAGGTGGAGTTTCAGCTTTGGTGGCGATTTGAAATTGGTCATTAGAAGCCAGTGAGTTCATACTTGGATCCATGAGGAAAGAAAGGATTAGCTCAGCTCCCGTGAAGCTGTGGAATGCGGTTCCCGTGCAAGGAAACCACGATGACCACAAAGCTATGATGATGGCTTTCCTCATCTCTTTGTCTGCAATGATTTGGCAACTAAGGAGAGAACTGGTGTGAAGGCCTGAAGGCATCTCAATAATAAAAAATAAACGACATAACCCCAAGGTCCATACAACTCAGCCTTAAGTAAGGTTTATGCTTCTGTCCAGGTTTCAGAGAAGTTAGCAAAGCTAACTGCACTTTATCGTGCATCAGCAGATGTATGACAAACAGAACCAAGGAGGTGATACTTCCTCTCTCAGGTACTGGTCAGACTGCAGTTGGAGTATTGCGTCCAGTTTTGGGCGCCACACTTCAAGAGGGATGTGGATAACCTTGAGAGGGTCCTGAAAAGGGCCACTTGTATTGTTAAGGGCTTGCAGGCCAAGCCCTACAAGGAGAGACTAGGGCACCTGGACCTCTTCAGCCTCTGCAAGAGAAGGTAGAGAGACGACCTTGTGGCTGCCTATAAATTCATCATGGGGGCACAGAAGGGAACAGGTGAGGCTCTACTCACCAAAGCACCGGGGGGGTTACAAGAAATAATGGCCATAAGCTAGCAGAGAACAGATTTAGACTGGACATTAGGAAGAACTTCTTCACAGTTAGAGTGGCCAAAATCTGGAATGGGCTCCCAAGGGAGGTGGTGCTCTCCCCTACCCTGCGGGTCTTCAAGAGGAGGTTAGATAGGCATCTGGCTGGGGTCATCTGAACCCAGCACACGTTCCTGCCTAGGCAGGGGGTCAGACTCGATGATCTACTGAGGTCCCTTCCGACCCCAACATCTATGAATAAGTTGGCCACCACACTGAAGGTGGCCTTCCAGACTGAACTCGAGTCCCAACTGGCGGGAATGTGCCTGGACGGGACGCGGTGCCCTCCTGGTTGGCTCTGCCCCTCTCACGCCTTCACCTCCCACCCACTGGAACTACCTACTGCTTGCGGCCCTGGCCGGGGTGGCACCTTGCTGGCTGCCCCGGCGCAAATCAGCCCCGCGCCCTTCCCGTGCCCACCGCCTGCTGCGCTTCCAGATCCGGGCCCGACCTGCCGGCGCGTCCTGCCCCGCGGGGCAGCCTGGCTGCGGGCACCGGGCCGAGCCGCGACCCCGGGGCGGGCGCGGGGCGGGGCGGCGAAGGCGGGGCCGCGGCGTCCAGCCCCGGGAAAGCCCCGGCGGCCGCGCTCACGCTGGCGGATAAAAGGGCGGCGGGCGCCGGGCCGGGCACCACTCTTGCAGCGCCCGCATCTGCACCAACATCAACATGAGCCGTGTCCTGCTCCTCACCGCCCTGCTGGCCGCCTGCGCCGCGCTCTGCCGAGGTGAGGGGACAAGGACCGGGGCCGGGGCACAGGGGCCGGGGCCGGGGCCGGGCGGTGACGAGCGCGTGTTTCCCTCAGGGGCGCCCGTGACCGGCGAGCTGCGCTGCCAGTGCCTGCAGACCGCGTCCGAGCGCCTGGGCCCGCGGCGTCTGGCCCACGTGGAGCTCATCGCCGAGGGGCCGCACTGCCCGGTGCCTGAAGTCATGTGAGTGCCGCCCCCTTCCCCGGCCCGGCCCGGCCCGGCCCGCCGCGCCCGCGCTCACCTCTGCCCTCTCTCCCGCAGCGCCACCTTGAAGGACGGCCGCAAGCTCTGCCTCAGCCCCGCTGCGCCCTGGGTCCAGCTCATCATCAGCAAGATCCTCCAACGGTAGGTCCGTGCCAGGAGCCCCAGCCCTCCGGGCTGTGTGCTGAGTTGCACATGGGGCAAACTTAAGCACCAGTCGCCCAAAAGTCAGGGGACCGGGCAGTGTTTCCTGCCCCCGGGTGTGAGGTGTGGGGGAAGCCAAGTGAGCCCCTGGAGGCAAGGGGTGCAGGACTGCCCTTGTGACATGGGCTTTCACTCCTTCAGGGGGTCTGCCATGCTGTGAGGGAAGAGGTAGAAGCAAAGAAGTAGCTACACCTGAGCCCATCTGTTGGGAGGAAGACCTGATACCAGAAAACTGTCATGGTGACTTGCTGCTTGGCAGGGGCCTGATCCACCTCTCCAAGCCTTGGCATAATGCTCCTATTTATTGCAACCTGTTCTTACCTATGTATTTATTAACAATCCTAAGTATTTAATCCGTCTGTCCCCGGGGTATTGCTGTTGGGCACATGCCTTGTATCTTGATGCACTTCAAACAGCTGAAGAAATCTCTGACCTTGTTCTCCGTAAATACTCAGCCTGTCACTAGGATTGATCAGGAGCAGTAGTGGCACAGGAGAAGACTGATTTACTAATCTGCTGTCTCTTGTAGATGTTTCCTTACTTTGGGGTGTCTGATCCTTGCAGGTCTTGAGGGCTGATACTGGGAACTGGTGCCTTTCACACTGTAAATGGGCAAACCACTAGATTTTCAGATCCTGCTGCTGGCCAGCACTTTGCACGTGCATGTAGGGGCATAAGTTTTTTTTTTTGTTTGTTTGTTTTGTTTTTCTTCAGTGTTGCAAAGAATTGGAGCAAGCACAGTAATACACTGCAGTCCTAAAATCTGTTGCCTTGTGAACCCATTCCTTGGGGGCACAGGCTTGTTTGTCTGACTGCTAGTCTATTTTGCAAGCTATCATTATTGTTGTTTTGTATAGTCTTTAATCATGGGCTGCATTAAGATGGCCATTGCTCCTAAGTTTTTTCACAATCTAATCTTGCCTCACTGTATTTAGGTGACCCACATGAATGTGTAACTGTTTTTTTGTTTTGTTGTTGTTATTGTTATTGTTGTTATTATTATTATTATTATTATTATTCACTAGTATTTGATCATTTCATAAAAAGAACATTTGTGTTTTTTAAAGTTAAATACTTGGTATTTATACTGGAGGTTTAAGAACAGTAATGTTCTGAAGAGCCTTAGACATTCTATGTCTTCTTTGTATGGCATACTGTCATTTGGTATAGAGATGTTCCTACTTCTGCTGTACTAAAATATAGTATTTATGTAATAATGCAATGATAATAAAACTAAATGTTTCCACATTCAAGTATGTTGAATAATCTCTTTAAGTGAATGTGTATAGTTGTGCTGCTAAACAAATATCTGGGAAAATAAATTCTGTGGATAAATCATACCCTGTGGTGGGCTTTTTCATGGGTACATTTTTTTTTAATCTGCATAAAACTCCACTCATGTGAATTTAAAATATATATTGTTTTGTTTTTCCATCTTGAAAACGGATTTTAGAAAGATTGGTGTGCCACTTTAAGCTGCTGCCTCAAGTGCTCAAAGTGAAGCAAATGAAACAAGCCCAAGTAGTCCCACTGAAAGTTAAGCACCTGTACATTTTTGTGGGGTTAGGGCTATGAAAGTTCTTCACTGCTGGAAGAAATGTAATAGCTCTGAAGGAAGTGGAAGAGAAGTGTAGGGAAAAACCACATTTGTTTATATAGACCGCAATCTTCAGGGCATATACATGCTCAAGTACAAACTCTTTTGTGTCTAAACACTTATTAAAGTGCAGTATCACCCTGGCTACATTTAAGTGACTTTCTGCAGAGTATTTTCAGAAAACCACGCTAGACATACAAGTTCAGATACAGTACAAACTGCATGGATTATCATTTTGATTTGTAGGGTAAGTCTGCTTGCTTTAATACCCTTGAAACAGATGGGCATCTTTGGCATATACTGCTATATGTTAGAGCTGCTCCATGATGGCAATAGTTTGTGGTAGTAGCACTGTGTTGTATGCAAGTGTCAGTTACACTTCTTAAGCTAAACTACCATGTTGTCTTGGATCTAACAGGCTGAAAAAGGAATTTATTGTGAAAAAGCTTTATTATTCAGCTCATCAGCCTTGGGCACAGGTATCTACCATTTTAATTTTCCTAAGATTATTAGAAGGAAGTACTGCACCCCTCATCAAAGAATGTCATCCCTTTACATACAATTTCTAATCTGAAGGCCCCAGGTACAAGAATTATATTTACTGGTATATCATCCATCCTACCTTTCAGAGTAGTATAATGTTTGGCGATCCCTCACGTTTTGGGGATGATTATTCCCACAAGTCGGGTAACAAGCTGTATACAAGTCTGCTGCTGGCTAAAGCCAATCCTAGAGTTGCAGACTGGGAGATGGCACAGGTGATGTTTACAAAGGGGGTTGGATCTCAGGTTTCTTGTTCTTGGTTTCCTTTCCTTCCAGTTCTGTGTTTTTTTTTCCAAATCCAAATCAAATCAGGAGACCCATTAGTGTCTCCAAATCAAATCAGAAACCTCCGATTCAATTTGGAGAGATTCAACAATTCGGCCATAGACCCAGCTTTATGTGGTTTTTTTTCTATGTACCTCAAGTTACTGGGTGTGGCTCGTGAATGCTAAAATGGTAGAACAGATGAAGCATCCCATGGGAGTGCAGGGGGGGGCCCCCCATGCTCTCAGTGGTGGACCCAGAAGCGGAGCAGAAATACTTCTGGCCCACTTCTGGGTCCACAGCTGAGCATGCAGCCCAGTGACTGGTGCCTCTTGAGTCTGGGGGGGCACCTAGGGTGCCCCCGTGGCCGATCATTGAGCCAGGTTAAGGGGGATGGGGCCCACATGCTTAGCAGCAGACCAGGAAGTGAACTGGAAGTACTAGTCCATTTCCAGGTCTGCTGCTGAGCATGCGGGGGAGCCCCCCATGCTCCCATGGGACACTCTATCCACCCCATCATCTCAGCTGTGTCTGGTACCTTGAGGTACGTAGAAAAAACATATAAAGCTGTGTCTATGGCCAAATTGTTGATTCTCCAAATCAGAATCAAATCTTCAGATTTAGCCGAATTGAATCAGGACAGTGATCCGAATCAGTGAATTGAATCGCTCTCCTGTGAATCAGGCCAAATCTCAATCCGAATCAAATACTGTCTGCTTTGCACACCCCTGGTGTCTAGGGGTCTGAAGATATTTGATCTTGAACTGTCCTTGGATTGATTTTGGTTGCTTTTGGTGTTTCAGTGCAACCCTGATGGATGTGATTGATCTCACTAAATGTTGATCCAGTCCAGCAGTCATCAGCTGTTCTGACAACACATGTGGTATGGAAATTGTTTAGATCAGCTCTTACGATGACATAGTCAAGGAGGTATGATTATTTTGAGTGGGGGTGTTGCCATGTTGTTTTGTACCTGTCATGTTATCTGAAGACAGTTATTAATGACAAGGTCATGTTCTGTACATTTACATTGGAATTGGCCTTGCCCACTCCTTCCTTTCCAGTGGTACCCCTCCACATGTCAAAGTTCAGCCAACTCTTGCACTGAAGCCTCCAAGGAGAATGATCTTGTACTTTTTTCCTATGATTATCAGGATTTTATCAAAATCAGCATGTAACTGTTCTTTCTGTTCTCCCTCAGCATCAGGTGTTGAGGTATATGCACTGATGATGGTAGCAAATGAATTGTTGCTCAGGTGGAGGTGGAGAGTCATTTAGCACTCATTAATGCCAACAGGGCATTTGGTCATTCAGCTGAAAATCTGGTTCTTAATGGTGAAACCAAATATATTTTGCCTGTTGTTCACAGGTTTCCTTTTCCAGAAGAACGTATAGCCACCTCCCTTCTTCAGTTGGCTTTCATCTGCGCTTCTGGTCTTGCTGAGAGCAGTCATATTGATGTTATATTGTGGAGGTTCTTAGGTGATAATAGCTGGTGCACATTCAGGTCTGTCACCGTTTGGGTCATCTAATGGGGTCTGTACATTCCAGGATGCAAACAAAGGACATGTTTGTGTTTCAACTGCAATTAGAGTGATCCCCCTGGAAGCGGCTATCCAGTTGGGTAAGGTAAAATAGGACAATCTGTGCTTGGGGCATCTTTTCTAGCCCCCTCCTCATGTGGGGTGAGCACAGGGAATCCTAAAAAAGACTGCTCACTCACGATTATAGCTGCCAAATCAATTCCCTGTCCCATACCAAGGGTGAAGCAACCATCACGTGACTGCTGCCTGCATGTGGATCCATGATGACGGAGCCCCAACAATCACTTTGCCTGTCCCTGTCGCTACTTGTCCACCGTTGCAGGACTTGGTAGAAGTTCTGGTTATTGGTTACTGTGGTAGATGTTGGACCAGTGGGAGAAGCCTGCATGTGATGTGTTTCATGTGAGGAGTCCATTGTGCGTCAACATCCACATAGATCTATGCAGAAGAGAAACCTGTGTCCAGTGGCAGGGAGATTCAAGGCAATGGGTTATTCTTCCAGCTCCTTTGCAGCTTCATGCTCCTTTGCAGCTGCCTACTCCACCATTGAGGTCTTTGTGTTGTGTTGCACTGCTCTTCCTCTGATACCTCACCTTTGACCTTGTCGCCATGAGTGACCCTACCAGGAGTACAAGACTCCCACTGGTGTTGCTTTTAGGGTCATCAGATAATAAAGGGAAAAGGGGTTGAAAGAAAGACCCATTCTATGTGTTTGAAGATGCATCAGAAGTGCTATTTCTCAGGTGCCGTGATAGGGACATGCAAGCATGCTGTACAGTCTGCCACCCACAAAAGGCTAAGATATAACTGAATAAAATGGCAAACTGGCTTCAAGATTGCTTTGTGAGTAATGATTTTAGCCATATTCAAGAATGCAGCAATACACCAGAGCATAAAGCTGGCATGGATATCTCTGTGTGTCTGGGGATTGGAAAGAAAGGGGTAAAAGAGAGAGACAGCTAAATCAAAAGCATGTTTAGAGTTAGATTTTGTGCTGAAGCCCAACAAATTTCAGAGGAAGCTACTTTTGTAATACTTACTGCAACCAGAAATCCTTTGGGATTTGCAAAACTTGTATTAAGCCAGTGTTGACTGGAGATAGCATGTCATAAACAATAAGAAGCATGTTTATGTAAATAAGACACTAGAGTGGACTGGGTAGGGCTGGCCTCAGTTCCTAGTTGTACCACAGCCTTCCCTGGTAGCACTGGGCAAGCTTCATAGGGCTTTGTTACATGTTAATTTTGAACAGCTCCTGGAGCTCTTAACCCAGGGGTGGGCAAAATATGGCCTGCAGGCCAGATCTGGCCCATCAACTGACTGGATCTAGCCCATGGGCATGCACCCACCAATTGATTGTATCCAGCCTGCAGCTGCCCCTACAGTGCTTCACATGGAGCCAAGCCAGCCCACTGTTCCCCAGGACAGCCTGCACTGCGCTTCCACCCATGCCTGCTAATGTTCCTGGCACTAGCTAGTGTGCACAGATTCCTGGCAGGGCTGTTCCCAGTCTGGCTGCAGCTGTCTGGATACTGCTTGGCTCCTGCCACCTCCAGTGGTTCCTCCTCCTCCTCTTGCTCCTGCTGTGCTGCTCTGGCCAGCAGGTAGTACAGGGTGGCTGCTCAACATGTGATGTGGGCAGAGTGGGTGGTAGGCAGTTGGAGCTAGAGCCTGACATACTAGAGCAGGAACTGTCCGGTTGCAGGAAATGTCCAGCTGATCTGGCTGGGCATTTGCCGCCCAGCACGCATCCCCACCACTTCCCTGTGTTACCTCCTCCCTGGAGTAGCACAATAGGGGCCAGAGGAAAAGGAGAAGGAGCCACTAGAGGTAGTGGAAGCTCAGCAGTATCTGGGTGGCTGTGGCAGCAGCCCCTCCAGGAAGCTGTGCATGCTGACTGGGGCTGGGGCTGGGGCTGGGCCCAGGACAAGGGCCGGGGGAGTGCTGTCTGACAGGCACAGTACAGGATCATGGTGCAGGCTGCCTATGGTAGGAGCAAGGAGGGCTCTGCCACATGCAGAGTGCTGCAGGAGCAGCCATAGGCTGGACTGGGGGGAATGTGGGTGGATCTCACCTGTACCTGCACCATCCAGATGAAGTCTGCTGCACGAGCCCCTGCCCCTCTCCCTCCCTACCCCTACCCCAGCTAAGTCTGGGACCTAGCATGTGGGCAGCTCCCCCACATATACACATGCTACCCCCACACTTGCACCCAACCTACACACCTACCCCTCCTCACACGTATCCCACAGCTACCACCACACACCCACTTCTCCAAACACAAACCCCACACACCCTCCCCCATGCACACCCCACACCTAACCCCCCACACCCACTCCCCCACACACCCCCCTAAACAAACCCAGGCACCCACCCTTACACATATACCCACCCCTCTACACACTCCACCCCAAAGCACATCCCTAGCCCCTCCACACAATATATAAGAGTAAAACTTTATTTTGAGCTATTATGCAATAGTCTCTATATATATCACTCAAAAAACCATAAATCAGGACAAAAAATATTTTTTGAAATAAAATTAAAATATGTTACAGTAGATGTTTGGTTTTTAGTATATTATATACTTTTTATCAAAAATTTATTTACAAAAATATCTTATGTGTTCAGACCTGGACAATTTACCATAACTCAGTAAGTAGCCCTCCAGCTGAAATAATTGCTCACCCCTGTATTAACCTTTGGATCGTCTGCACTTAATACCTTTAAGGGGCTTAAAACACTCATTATGCGATTCAAAATTATACCACTCCAGGGCAGGATTATATCTTAATCTGCATAACCCAGCCCCAGCCCACAGATGTGCCACTCAAATTAAAGGTGTGACTGCAAATGAGCATTAAACTATCAACTTCAATGCAGCAGTGTAACACGTAACAAGGCCCTTAGAATCCAAGTCAGCAAAATGCTTAAGCGTATGTTGAACTGCCTTTAATGTCAAGGGATGTTGGTTCTTTGCTGGCTGACCTGCTCAAAGCTAAGTATGTGCTGAACCAGGACCTGACATTCCAAGGTATTGAAAACCTACAGTTTATCTCGACTTTGCCAGAGTCTTGTTATTGGTATATATATTATCCACAAAGTCTGTCCCTTGCTTTGCACTTACTTTGTTAGCTGTTTAGGGCAGTAACTTTCTCTTTGATCTGAGTTTGTACAGGGCCCAGCACAATGGGGTTCTGCTCTGTGACTGAGTTTCTGAGATGTTGTGCCCAAATTTATACTTGTATTTAAATTTACATACCAAGTAATCCACTGGGACTAAAATTCCACTAAAATTCCTGTTTATAATTAAGAATATGCATTAAATTGCTGCAGTATTGTGTTCTTAATCTGATAATCTAGTGGTTTCTCAATCCTATTAAATTAAAATTTTAATTTTCCACATGATTTTTACTTGAGGTGAGTTAAATTTGGCACTTCAGCACTAGAGGACATGCATGGAAAGAAAATGGCAAAAAACAAATGATCAAATATTTTATTAACTCACTCCTTTGACATTCCATCACATCTGGGAGAAAGCTCAGGGTGTGGGTAGGGGTAACCTTTATTTTTTTCTGGTATTTTCTTGCAATACATCTACTCTTTTGTGAAGCCTGATTCTCTTCTCACTTATACCAATTTAAATCAATGTAATTCCACTGGCTACAGTGCATTTATTCCTGAATAACACCAATGAAATAAGATTAGATTTATAATGTTTAGCCCCTCAGTAAATAACAGCTCAAAGCTCATTCTCTTTCATCATATCATTAGCAAGCAGTACAAAGCCAATTTATTGCTGTCATGTAAGCCTTTATAAATGGTTACCATAGTCTCTGTCTAACCTAAAACCTTCTCTCCATTTATTTTCCCCTGGTTATGGAAGGAGGTAGAACAGAGGGAAATTGTGATGTCAATAGCATAACAAAGTCAGAGTTCTCATGTGGGTTTGGAGACCCTGTAAAATTGAACAGAAGTAATGGTTTACCATAAGCTAGGCAAGAAACAAGGGCCATAGACATCACAATGGTGTTATCCTTCCTGCTGCTTAGTCTTGTGGGTTTCTCTCCTGGTACACAACTCAGAGTACTTTGAGAGTGTCTCTCCTTTCAGTGTATTTTATAATATTTATGGTATAATGGAGTGTCTAATTTCCAGATATACTGATCTGCTTAAAGCATGCACACACTGTGTAAAGCAACAGATCATACCCAATGCAGGCAGAGACTGCAGCCTTAAAACCTATGGGTCCACACTGTTCTTAAACTAGTGAAACTCCTCTGACTTTGGTGAAATTATTCCTGATTTACACTGGTGCATCTACACATGCAATGAATGTGAAGCAATAAACTGTGAAGCAGTTTCAGCCAAAGAAAACTACTCCCAGGTGCAACACCTACATGTGCAACTTCCCAGCCTCTGGATGGCAGTGTCGGGCAAGGAGGGGCTGGCTCATGTGGAGCTAGGTGGTAAGCAGGAGCATAGCCCCTGGCTGGCTGGTCTGACTGGGTGCAATTTATGCCCATGGTCAGCATCTACACATGTGTTTAATTGTAGTAAATTACCCCAGCATAGTATTGTTTTACTGCAGTGTTAATTAGTTTACTTTGGCCTAATAATGTAGCATGTGTAGATGGTGATACTTTACTCCACAGCTATTTAGTCTACGCTGCAGTTAAGCACATGTGTATACACAGCCACTGGGGCAAATGAGCTCAGAAACAGGCCGTAGACACATCAAGCTGCACCTCACCTTGCTTTCAGTGTTAGCAATTTTAGCCATCACAGAAGAGACACAGAACCTTCAACTCAACTCCTAGCCAAATTAACTAGTAAAAGGAACCAATTTTCAAATCTGTTTGCAGGCAGTGTTAATCTGCTGGACCTACTTCATCTTTGTGGTGAATCTGCTGGACATCCTTCATCCATGAGAGCAGGGGCAATAGGAAGAAAGCCCCCAAAATAACTATTTCTCCCTCCCTTCTGCTGAGGCTGCAGAAGATTTTGCAGTGATGTAGGACAGTGGTTATCAGCATTTTTAGACTGAAGGCATTAGACTCAGGGCCAGCTCTTAGTTTTCAGAAAAATAGTATAGTAATTTTTCAGTTGCAAAAAACTCAGAAAGACCACATCAAGTCAGAATGTTTTTGATATTCTGAACTACAATTTGAAGTCTCTAGGTTTATCTTGTGAATCACATTTGTACACCTAACAGTGCAAACATTGTGTGGCACCCTGCAACACCCTTGCAAGGATCTCCAGGCACCCCAGGTTCTGCAGCACCCTGGTTGATCCTGGCTGACATGGGATCCCTGGTCATTTGACCTATTTTCTACTTTTTGTATGATTTCTTCTTCAATTTCAAGTTATTAAGGATGCCTGTACACAAGCACGGAGGCTGGTCCAACGTGCTGTAATTATAGTGTGTTGGAGCAGACTTGATTAATTGAGTCTGCTGGAGTGTAGTAATTAAAGCGCTCCAGCAGCCTCATGTGTCTCATGTGTATCAGCATCCCCGCACTTAAAAATGGCAGTGGTGGGGCTTGAACAAAAGCTCATTGAATAAGCTTTAGTTCAAGCACCCTGCCACCATTTTTAAGCATGGGGATGCTGATGAGATGTGGTGCTTTAATTACAGTGCTCTCCAAGCCATTCTAATTAAAGTACACCCCTTCCCCCGCCACCTCCAGAGCACGTGTCAAAGTGCCCTAAGATCTTATAACCTAGTTAAGTTGGTCTCCTACTACACTCTCTAGCTTGCCTATGTATTGGGATCATTTGTACTTATGCCCTTAATAATGTTTCAATAAGAAATTGTCAACTTTCCTGAACTTATTGCTTAGACTTGCTCCTCATAGGTTCTTATCTACAAAAGCTCCCAATTCACCAAAGCCTGCTTTTATGAAATCCATTGCTTCTTGTTTCTCTCTTTTCCCTTCTAATCAACATGAATTTAATTGTTTCATGATCCCTGTCTCCAAATTGCCTTCCACTTTCAGTCTCAACCAGGCCCTTTTAGCCAGACTCAAATCTAGAAAAACTCCTTTCACTGCATTCTCCACTTTTTGCTTTAGAAGGCTGGCCTGGAGACTTTCCAAACCTTGTTGAATTATGTTTCCTGCTTTATTACTGCCTCAACAGATGTCTGAGTAACATCCTTCACAGCCACCAAGTCCTGCATTTTTCTTGGCTGACATTTCACCCAGATAACCTCACTCAGTTGATCTTTCTTTGATGTTCTATGGTAACCCCCCACCATAACATCCCCCTTGTTCTTGTCTCCTTTTTCTTTACTCAGATACTTTTAACAGGTCTGTCTCCAATACCAAACTGGTTTTCAGCACAAAGTGTGTGCCTCCTTGACACAGAAGTGAAACCTTTCCTTTTTCCCCTTTTCTGTTCTTGAACAAGCTGTACCTTCCTATATCAATATTGCAGTCACATGAATTACCTCCCTAAGTCTCTGCTATGCCAGTTTAGTCCTAATGTTGACTGTTCTAACACTTCCAGTTCCTCATATTTATATTGAGGAATACTCGTGCCACACATACTCTGGCATGCAGTAGGTTATCCTGGGTCAGGTAGGGAGAGTGGGGCCAGCACTATGCTGGTCCCAGTAGCCTTACCTGGGGTCCTGGGGGGCTCTAAGGGCTGCAGCCATGTCAGGAAGCCTGGCCAGAAGCTGGGACGTGGCTCCAGTCAGCCAGGCTCCAGTTTTATGGTGTACACTGCTGCCACATATGCCGCCCTGCTTTTTTTTTTTTTGGTGTGAGTTTTTTTGACCACAGGATCTCCTGGAGTTCCCCCCCCTGCAAAGTAGCAGCATGAGGAATTACTGCATGTGTGGTGTCTGGTGCCTCAGGTGGGTCTGCAGCACCACATACCTCACATCTTTGCTCATCTGGGCACAGGAAGACTGTGGTAATTAGGGTTTGTAAATTAGGGTTTGTAAATTTTCAAGAGAGTTAGTGTATTGTCTCTGGTAGTGCTGGATACTTCAAAGAGTGGGGCATAATCCCCAGGGTTGGCAGATCTAGCATTCGGAGGGTGCATCTACATGTTCATTAATGAGTGTTTGCTAATGTGCATTAAATTTAGTACCTCCACTGTCAGGTAGTAGAAAAAGGCACATTAACCTATTTTAACACACATTAGTGAAAGCAGACTTTTTTGTGACAATTTAATATGCACTAAAATAGGCTAATTCACATTAAAGGGCATGTGTCAATGCGCCCACTTGCCTCATAATGGATTATTTTAATTGCCTATTCATCAGAGACTGGTGTAAACCTGGAAGCATGGCATTTGTATCCCTTCCTTACTCTTTTTATAGCACTGATACTGGTTGTATTCATATAACTTAGTTAAGTCCCTTATTTATCACTATTCCCCTCTTTCCTTCCTTCATAGAGCTGATTCCGGGTGAAGAACTATGGTGTCAGTAAATATCTTTAATCTGCCCCAGGCTTACTGTCAGCAAAGCACTTGGCCAATGTGGAAATCATCCCCAAAGGCTCACAATGTGACACGCTGGAAGCTATGTAAGCGGAAACAGAGGATTTTACAAAGCAGTAGCCAGCTGGATATATGCCTTATGAGAGCCACAATTAACAGCCTTAAAGAATGAAGCCCTCTTTTAACCTATAGATAGCCATTCTCCTCCTAGCTATTCTGCTTTCCTACCATTCTAGGAGTTCTGCAGACCTCTTGGCACATGCCATTACCTGAGAACAAACTGTTTTGGAGGAGCAGGAGTTCATTTCCGCAGAAGGTACTTAACTGATAGAGCTCCTATATTCCACTAGACTGGAGCTTTACAAGAGGGCATCTGTCATATGGAATTCCAGCCCTACATGCTTAGGAGATAAGAAGTGTAGCTGTCTGCTTCTCAGTCTTCAGAATCTAGATACAGCAGATCTAGTGAATCCACCAGGAGTTTAGGATTCTTTGTACTGCCAGTGATTTCCCTGATCACTGAGGCTAGAAATAAACCTTGCCTAATGGAGTGATTCAGCTGTGCCCCAATGTGTGACAGCATAGCTGATCCACTTCACTGGGCAAAACACACCTTGACAGTGTGGGACAAGGGGCCATGTGATCTTTCTACTTCCCCACACCCATGTCACAGGTCTGGGGCAGTGGGGAAAGTGGGGTTTTCCCTGCCCAGCCAGCCCCATGGGGCTGGTTGATCAGGGAAAGTGCCACAAACTAATATACATCTGCTGAAATAACCTTTTGTTATGCCACTGATTTTTTTCTGTCATATGGTGCAACAAAGGGTAAGGACCTCTATTTGCTCAGTGTATGTGCTACTTTAAACATTTTTAAGGCAATACATATGAGAAGTCAGATGACATCTGTTTCCACCCTGAGGCTTCTGAGATCTGTAGCACACATGAAAACTGCTGAAGTGTCATCCAGACTATAGAAGGCTGAAAGCATTATGAAAGCGTTATGCAGCCACAGGCTACATTAACCTATTAACTTGTTGCCAGCTTTGGCCATTGAAGGGTGGGGGAAGAGCATTCAACTTGGCTGCAGAAGTGTGGTTTAAGCATGTTCTTTAATGATCACAAAATGAACTGCTTCAGAAATTACAACACGTTTGGTGAGTAAAATGAAGAAATTAATATGTCTGGCTAAACCATTGGTGGGGTCAAATTAGACAGAACAAAACGCCTAGCTAGAAACAACATATAAGAAAGCCTTAAGACAATGGTCCAAACATAGTATATTATAGTTCTGGCATAAGAATGCCAACAATACTAATTGACATAATTAATGTATTAGGCATAGTTCTATTATAATAGATTTTTGTTAAGCTCCTTAGAAAAGTAGTAAAAGCAAAGTCAGTCTTATCCCAGGAAACTATAAAATAAGGGAAAAAGATAACAGGAAGATAGTAAGTAATTTTTCAAAATGGTTAAGAGAGTAAGTCTTCCCTTCATCCACCTGTAATTTTCACAGGGATATAAATTCTAGCTAACTGATCCTTTACAACGCTATGAATGAATTGGTTTAGTGCTGTTCCCTAAATCTTAGTGAGACAAAGAAAATGTAAATAAACCAATTAGAGAATGCTTGTGAGAGAGAGCCACATATAAAAACCCCAGGGTATAAACTAGAGGGAATAATGGAGGATTCAGCAAATCCAGGAAGACCTGCTGACCTGAATGTCATTTTCCTTCTCCTTCCTGAGTCTTTCCAGGTGGTATTGATGAGAATTTATTGTGTTTCCAGAAGTACCCAAAAGTTCACTGAGATAGAGGTGTATCTTGTGGTTTGGGGGTATAAAAAATAAAAGAGCAGCTATAGACCTGCCTCTTGCCTCTTTTATCAGTAGCCAACTTACTGACACATCTGTAATCCAGGTACCAAAAGAGAATCATAATGCTAGTTGCTAGGTTATGAGGAAACATGATTGATGAACTTATTCCAGCTCACTCTTGGTCCTAGCACATCACTTCCTATGTGTTTGGGGATGAGATAGCACTGACCAACCAGCTGACATACCTGCATGTCAAAGGGAGTTATGTAGCTAAAGAATTCCTCCTGGCACTCGAGCATAGGTGAAAAAAAACAAATCTCTGTATTCCCCAGTGATTGCATATTGAGTTACTCTAAGTACACGGTGGCTGTATGTTACATGGGTCATACACAGTGAAGTGATACTAAAATGTCAGTCTATTCCTTCTAGAGAGCTATGTGGCATTTGGCCAGGTAGTCTCTTTGGTCTTGCTGTATGGAAACACCAAAGGAAGGAACAGAGATATCTGGACTTTTACCACATTTTGTAATCACCATGGTTAGGATACAGAATATGATCTTAAAAGCTGCACATCCTTAGAGAGAGAGTCTCCATATCAGGCATGCACAGGTATTTCTGCAATACAATAGATACATGAGTAACATTGAACATAAATTTCTGTGACTTGGATCTTTTTGTCTGAGATGCTAATTCTGCTGTCATGCACCCCAGTGTGAATGAGGAGTAACATCAAGGAAGCCACAGTGATATCCCTGTGAAAAAACAGCCAAGTTAGATCAGAGTTAGTGCCTAGGTATCATTTAGGCATGGACAAAATGAAGCCTCCTGAAAATGAACCACCAGGCCAAATTATGCAGTTATTTAGACTTGTGCCACTTCAGTGAAGCCAATGCATGTAAAAAAGGAGGCCTGGAAGTCATATTTAGTCTACTCTTGGAAGTTTTTATTTCATTTTCTCAAGATATTAACATTATTCTGAACAAAGTGTCAATTCAATGCCTGAGCAACATTAAAGAATACCTAGCAAGTCTGCATAGACCCTGAGGCTAAATGGGTGAAGATGGTAATTAACAGGATCTTACACAGATATTGATCACAACTGCCTTGTTACTGCAATATTCCTCCCAACAGCATATTTTCACAGATCTTTTGAAGAGATATTACTTGCAGTGTAAACACTTACATGTATGTTATCTTTAGTATTTATTATCCGAAGGCCTATTTAAGCAACACAATGCCAGGACATCTAGAAAGATGAGAATTAGCAATGTTCAGTATTAGTGCTGGGTCACCCACAGCCTTCTCCTCTCAGCACTGATACTGCCTGGCCCAGCCCACCCGCCTGTTGGGAAAAGCCCGGCGCAGACCCAACCCCAGCCCACAGTGGCAGCCTGCCCTGCCCCACGCAGATCTGGGGTCGCACACACCCCGTGCCTCCTGGGCTGCGTGTAGCAGCAGGAGCTGCACCTTCCAGATGAGCTGCTTGTAGCTCAGTGCCTGCTCCAAGCCCAGGCTGCCCCAGCCCTACTGCCTTTCTCTCCACTGCTTGTGCACCCTTCCCCACCCCTGCTGCAGCTGCTGGAAGCCCACAGCCGGACTGCCTTGCAGCCCTACCGCTGCCTGCATTTGTGGGGGCTAAGCCCTGTTAGCAGCCCCACCTTTTGCTGCCTATGCTTATCAACCATCTTCAGAAACAAAGAGACAAGCAATCATGGAAGACAATCGCCCTCAACTATGAAGGACTGCCAAAGATGAGCATGAAACTTTCTCAGCTTTCTCACCTTTTTCTTTCTTTGGTTGATTGCTGATTTTGGAACATTTTGAGGATTATCATCACAATTAAATGAGACAGAAACATTTTCTGAATAAAACCTGGGCCCTGCGTTTATTCAAAATTACGCAACCTAATTTTAAAATTATCTACAATTACATGGCTGCTTGCATGGCTGCATAGTTGCATTTCAAATGGACCTGAGTATAAGAGAATGAAGAGTAACTATTACATTAAATCTTAACTGAACAGAGATTACCACGTAAATAAAAATAGCTTTCATTCTATTGGTAGGATGTGGCTGTATGGAAATATGCATAAGGTTTGCAACACACTTCTGTGATGTGGTTTACCTCTCAGTGAACTGAAATAAATGCCACACTGCATTTCTTGTTGTAACATGTCATCTACTCTGGGTCACTCAGCACCAGAAAAGCTATCATGTGACAGGCCTCCTTCTTTATTGACGCAAAATACTTGCAACCCCTTCTGAGCAGATGACACAACATGCAGCAGGAAATGAGAAATGCAGGACAAATGTATTGTTTCAAACACAAATAAGTACAACAGGAGTTTGTTAGGACAATACAGTTTCAGATGGTTTTGTACCTCATGCTAGTATTTTACTTCTTATCAGACACAGATGTCCTATCTAGTACAGAAATAGCAGGAAATGCTAGGGACAGAATTAAGAAGCAGAGCAGCTAGCAGTGAAGAGATCTATGATAAAACTTAGGAATTTGAGAGATATTGGACATATTTACCAAAAGCATGTACCCAGAACCAGATCTGCAAATCAAAAGGTGCACTATTCTGAAGAGGTCTCCTGAATTTCCAGTGTCTAATGATATGCATAGTTTTTTGAACTACAGAAATTAAGGCCTTAATGATTTCTCTTTGGACTTGGCATCTGTCATTTGCTTTCTGTCCTTGACAGTGAAATTGGTGAGCACAATGTTGGGTTTCCTGTCCCTCGATGTCAAATAAGCCAATCAAGAGTTTTATTTCCTGTTGAGGAACACTTTGTCTTGGTGTTAGGAAACTTCAGCTCTGATTGCATTTCTGAACTTCTGGAATAACAACAGGGCATGACGACCAACTATGAAAAAAAAGAAGCAGAAGGCACAAAATCTGGGACCACAAAATAGATAAAAGCATGAGTTTTCATGTCAAGACAATAGAATCTTCCTATGTCACACAGCGTCCTCTGCTGGAGATTTAAAGTGTTGTACAGAATTGTTATACTGTATAGAATATGCTGGATACCAAGAAAGTAAAATACATGCCCCTTGGTGGACCAGCAAACATCAGTGAATCTGTCAAAGATCTGTGGATGTTAAAGCATGAGTCCTTAATATCCAAGATAAAAGGCCCAGATTTGCTAGACTGTAGCAGATCTATTGACTCTGTATGGCAGAACCATCATTAGAAGGCCACTGAGTGGGTATGGGTCCCAAAGATTTACATGGGGGAAAAAAGGAGGATATATATCTCCCTGGCACCATCACACAGGGCCATAAATAAAAAGAAAATTCTCTCCACCTTCCCTTTGGGACTCCTATCCCCATTTATATTTTCCCCCTTCAAACCTCTCACTTCTTATTGTTTCACTTTTCCTTTTTCTGGTCAGTTTTCAAATCAAAGTTTCATTCACTAATGGTTCCTTAGCCAGTTAAAATAGGTGTTGTTATCTTACAGATAAGATAATAACTTGAGAAGTGCCATATCTCAGTATTCTGCCTCCAAGGGTGGATTTAGAATTTTGAAAAGGGGGTGAATATGGTGAGGTGTATTATCACACATAAAATAGCACATATTTTTCTCCAGGTAAAAATAAACTAGAAGCTTTACTAATACAATAGGATTCTAGGGCTGTATTATTCTGTTTGATTGAAGCAAAAACATATATAACTTAATTGGAATAAGTTAAAAACCATCTGCATAGCTGTGAAACAGGAACAGCTAACAGACAGTAGAACTGTGGGACAAAGGATAACTTGACTGGTGGAACATCAAGACCATTTCAGAGAAAAGAGGGTTGTTAACACCTGTGGAATGCAGAGTTTAGAAGGGATCAGGTGGATTATAATGAGCCATGAAGTAAAGTCACTCCACTCCATTTTAGTCAAGCACTTCTTAACTAAAAATGGTACTGCTACTGCCAGACAGTTGGTTTTAAACTTTGGGTAGACCAGGAATCAAAGGATGGTGCAAGTGCACCAGAGCACCCCTCCTGAATCCACTCATGCCTGTCCCAAAAGGTAGCAGTAGTAGATACCAGAAGAAGAGCACTGAACTGGAAAGAACAAGAGCAGGAGTGCTCTACTTCTGGCTCATGGACCAGACTTGGCCCATGGTACCATATCATCTTCTCTGTGGGGCTTCCCCGGGATCCAAAAATTTGGTGGTGGAGTCACTCCCCTGATACCAAGTTTCCAGACCCATGGGGAGCCCCTGTGTTGGATTGGGTGCCTGATCCCAGGGTGCAGGGCTGGATGGGGGCATTGGGCCCTGGGGCCTAATTCTGGTGTGTATGGGCAATACTGGGCCCAGAGCCCAGTCCCCATATGGGAGGCTGGGATGGGACATTGTTCCAAGAAGGATTGCTAGGAAGAGACGTGATCCCCCTTATGAAGAAAGGGAAGAGCATCTTTGCATACAGGCTTGCTAACCTAGCAAGGAGGGCTTTAAACTAGGTTCACCAGGGGATGGAGATAACAGCCCTGAGATAAGTGAGGAAGCAGGAGACCTGGAGGAAGCACATGGAGGAGGGGGCAACAGGGGAAGCTTCCTTATTCCTCTTCAAAAAGTAGGGCAATTGGCTAGTTACCTCAGGTTTCTGTACATGAATACACCGAGCCTGGGAAAAAAGCAGGAAGAATTGGAAGTCCTTGCTCAGTCAAGGAACTATGACATGATTGGAATAACAGAGGTTTGGTGGGAGAGCTCATGTGACTGGAGTACTGTCATGGATGGGTACAAGTAGTTAAGGAAGGGCAGGCAGGGGAGAAGAGGAAGAGGAGCTGTACTCTATGTAAAAGAGCTGTATGATTGCTCAGAGCTCCAGTATGAAACTGGAGATAGGCCTATTGAAAGTCTTGAGGTTAGGGTTAGTGGGAAGAGCAACAAGAATGTTGTTGTGGTGGTTGTCTGCTATAGGCCACCAGACCAGGAGGCCGAGGTAGATGACACATTCTTCCAACAGCTAGTTGAAGCTTCCACATCATAGGCCCTGGTTCTAATCAGAGACTTCAATCAGCCTGACATCTTCTGGAAGGGCAATACAGCAGTGCATTAGGAAGCAGGCAGTCTAGGAAGTCTTTGGAGAGATTTGGAGACAACTTCCTGGTGCAAGTGTTAGACCAACCAGGGACCTGGTGGAGGAACAAACCATCCCGATGTGCAGAAAGACTAGCAAGTATGGCAGAAGAGCAGCTTGATGTACCAGGGAACACTTCAGTGAGCTAAAACACAAAAAGGAACCTTACAAGAAGTGGAACAAACAACTAGAGAGGAGTATAAGAGCATTGCTTGGGTATGCAGGGATGAAATCAGGAAGGCCAAAGCACAATTGGCAAGGGATGTGAAGGGTAACAAGAAGGGTTTTTACAAGTATGTCAGCAATAAGACAAAGATCAGGGGAAGTGTGGGTCCTTTACTTAACGGTGGAGGCAATCTAGTGACAGATGATGAGGAAAAGGCAGAAGTACATAATGCCTTTTTCACTTCAGTCTTCAAAGGCAAGGTCAGCTCCCAGGCTACTGCACCTGTCAGCACAGTCTGGGGAGGAGGTGAACAGCCAACAGTGTAAAAAAAAACAGGCTAGGGGCTATTTAGAAAAGCTGGTCATATACAAGTCTGTTAGCTACAAAGCATCAACTCACAGGATCATCATAAAATTTTAGTTTATTGAACGGATGCAAAAGTCAGACCATAAACCTTGGTGCTGATCCGCTTAAACACATACACATTCATGCACACGCACACACTCGCAGTAGCTAGCTCTGAACACTAAGCACTGGTGTCAAGATATACCTATCCCCAAGCACTGGAGTCCACTGTTGATGGCCAGTCGAGGCTTCTTTCAGTGATGTTGCTACAGAAGGGGGTCGCCAGCTGGTCCTTCTGGCTGGACAGGCAGGGTGCTGGTCAGGTCAAAGAGGGAGCCATTGGGGGTCATTCTTTGCTGCCTTTTATCCCTCTCTGGCAGACTTTGGTGACTCCTCAATTCTTGGACTTACCCAATCCCGGGGTTGTCGACCTCAAGGGACATCCCTCTTGGTATCTGCTGGATGGCAGCTGTCAGCCCCAGGGGTCACATCCATACATACGTGCAGTCTCAGGAGTCTGTTGATAAATTTTGATTGATTCCCTGCCATGATTAATAGAGCTCTGGAAGTGGTTGATCAGGGGGTATTTCAGCCCCAAGGGTCTGTTTCCAGTGTTGATTAGTTCAAACAGGGGCTTCTGTACCTTTAACAATGAAGTTTCTAAGAATTCCTGGTTTTTTATTGATTCTTTCTTCTCCTTGGTCTCTGATTTTGTAGGTGTTAATTACCACACATTAACATACTTATCCAGACTAGCTACTGTGTTACACAATCAACCATGATTCATTCAGAGATCTGCTCCATACAGAGATTCCTGCTCTTGCTAACATTGTTACATGGTACAACTTACTTCTAAACTTAAAGTACATTTGTAAAAGCATCTACAAGCTCTATTTGCACTACAAATACACCTTATATAAAAATAATAATGATATATGATAAAAGAAAAAGAGAGAGGAAGGAAGGAAAGGTAGAAAAGAGAAAGCATCCCCAAAAGAGGGCAAATACTAAAAGAAGGGCTTTTGCCATATGGCGGAACTTCACATTTGAGAGGGGGGCAGACAAAACGGTTTCTTGCTACAAGTCCATGGGACTGGACAGGATGCACCCAAGGATGTTGAGGGAGTTGGCCAATGTGATTGCAAAGCCACTGGCCATTATCTTCAAAAACTGGTAGCAACCAGGAAAGGTCCCGGACAATTGGAAAAGGGCAAATATAGCATTCATCTTTAAGAAAGGGGAAAAGAAAGATCTCGGAAACTACAGACCACTCAGCCTCACCTCAGGTCCTGGAAAAATCATGAAGCAAGTCCTCAAGGAATCCATTTTTAAGCACTTGGAGGAGAAGAAGGTGATCAGGAACAGTCAGCATGAATTCACCAAGGGCAAGTCATGCCTGACCTACCTGATTGCCTTCTATGATGAGATGACCTGCTCTCTTAATGTGGGGAAAGCAGTGGATGTGATATACCTTGACTTTAGCAAGGCTTTTGATACAGTCACCCACAGCATGCTCGCAGGTAAGCTAAGGAAGTACAGGTTGGATGAATGGACTGCAAGGTGGATAGAAAGTGGGCTGGATCGCTGTGCTCAATGGGTAGCAAACAATAGCTGGATATCTAGTTGGCAGGCAGTATCAAGTGGGGTGCCCCCGGGATTGGCCCTGGGGCTGGTTTTGTTCAACATCTTAATTAATGACCTGGAAGATGGGATGGATTACACCCTAAGCAAGTTCATGGATGACATCAAGCTGCAGGGTGTAGTAGATATGCTGGACAGTAGGGCTAGGATTCAGAATGACCTAGACAAATTGGAGGATTGGGCCAAAAGAAATCTCATGGGCAGGGATCTACCAAATTCAGTTCAGAAGTGGGATGCACGGCAGCTCCTTTAATCTTTCAGGTACACCTGTGTGCCCCCCTCCTCCTGCTGATTGGCAGAGGGGCTCTGCTGCTCACTCCTGACTGGAAGGGAGGCAAAAACCATGGTTTAAATATGGCATGGTTTTTGCCTCGTGGCTGGTCAGCAACAAGCAGAGCAGGGCCACTGGGGCCGTTCAGTCAGTCAGCAACAGGGTAAGCGGTATGCAGGTAAACCTACAAGATTAAAGGAGCTCCTTCACACTCCACTTCCACTGTAAATTCAGTAGATTCAACAAGCACAAGTGTAAAGCCCTGCACTTAGGATGAAAGAATCCCACGCACCACTATATGCTTGGGACCAACTGCCTAAGCAGCAGCTCTGCAGAAAAGGACCTGGGAGTTACAGGGGAAAATAAGCTGGATATGAGTCAACAGTTTGCCTTCAATGGCAAGAAGGCTAAGAGCATACTGGACTGCATCAGTGGGAGTATTTCCAACAGATCAAGGGAAGTAATTATTTTCCTCTATCCTGCACTGGTGAGGCCACATCTGGAGTAGTGTGTCCAGTTTTGGGCTCCCCACTTGAAAAAAGTTAGGGACAAGTTGGAGAGAATCCAGCCAAGGGCAAAGGAAATGGTTAGGGTGCTGGGGAATGTAATTTATGAGGAGAGGCTGAGGGAACTGGGCTTATTTAGTTTGCACAAGAGAAGACTGAGGAGGGATTTGATAGCAGCCTTTAACTACCTCAAGCAGGGTTCAAAACAAGATGGAGCTAGACCAGGGGTGGGCAACATGGCAGAACCAGCCAGAAGCTGGACTCCATTTCCTAGCAGCCCCTCCCTGCCTGGCTGGGGCTGGTCTCCATGGAGACCCCAACCACTGCTCTGTGATACCACGATGGCAGGGCACGTGGCAGGGCAGGGCAGGGGGCTGCTCCAGAACCACTGGGAACTTGTGGCATGAGCAGCTTGGTCCAGGGCCAAGGCAGAGCCACGATCTACCACCTGCATGCTCCAGGCAGGGGTGTGCAGGCAGCGGATTGTGCCACTGCCCTGGCTTGGGATCACGCTGTCACCACTGCAAGGAGACATGGTAGAGCCACAATGTGCTGCCTGTATGCCCCTGCCTGGAGCATGCAGGTGGCAGATCACAGCTCTGCCCTGGCTCCTTGCAGCTGTGACAGCCTGGTCCCAAGCCAGGGCACAGCCATGATCCACTGGCTGCATGCCTCTGCTTGGAGCATGCAGGATGCAGATTGTAGCTGTGCCCTGGCCCCAGACCAAGCTGGCCCTGCCACAAGATCCTAGCAGCTCCACAGCAACCCCAGCCTTGCACTATCACAGCACATAGGCTGGGGTCTCCATGGAGACTGGCCCAGCTATGTGGACAGGGGCTGCTGGGAAATGGAGTTCACTGCTGGCCAGATCTGGCCTGTGGACCAAACTTTGCCTGATCCTAAGCTAGACTGTTCTTAGTGGTGGCAGATGACAGAAGGAGGAGCAATGGTCTCAAGTTGCAGCAAGAGAGGTTTAGGTTGGATATAGGAAAAACTCCCACTAGGAGGGTGGTGAAGCACTGGAATGGGTTACCTAGAGAGGTGGTGGAATCCCCTTTCTTGGAAGTTTTTAAGGCCTGTTTTAAGGCCTGTCTTGACAAAGCCTTGGCTGGAATGATGTAGCTGGGGATGGGCCTGCTTTGAGCAAGGGGTTAGCCTAGATGAGTGGTTCTCAAACTTTTTTTTTCATGGGCCACTTGAAAATTGTTGAGGGTCTCAATGGGCCACTTAAACTTTTTTTTTGGTTCTAAAAATCAAAACATACAACTCATATTTTAATATCAGTAGTCTTACCTTTCTAATGCAATCAATGTACCTGTTTTTTTGAGCAAAGTTCTGGTAATGTTTGTCAGCTTTAGCCTTAGGTCACCTTTCTGTGGACCACCTGAATGGAGCTTGCAGACCAGTGGCGTTCCGCAGACCACAGTTTGAGAACCTCTGGACTAGATGATCTCCTGAGGTCCCTTCCAACCCTCATTGTCTATGATTCTATGCTTGGGATTAGTCTTCTATACACAATAAAGACACCTCCACTGGAAAACTTACATGGTTTTCAGAAGCTGTAAGTTAAACTTAAAATATAGTTTCATAGTTTCTAGGGTCAGAAGGGACCTGAGTAGATCATCTAGTCCGACCCCCAGCCATGGCAGGAAATAATACTGGGGTCAAATGACCCCAGCAAGATGTTCATCCAACCTCCTCTTAAAAACCCCCAGGGTAGGAGCCAGCACCACTTCTCTTGGAAGTTGGTTCCAGATCCTAGCTGGCCTGACCGTGAAGTAGCGCTTCCTGATATCTAGCCTAAACCTGCCCTCTGCCAGCTTGTGACCATTATTTCTGGTCACTCCTGGCAGTGCTCAGGGGAACAGGGACTCCCCCAATGCCTGCTGATTCCCCCCGACTAGTTTATAACAGGCCACTAGATTCCCCCTCAGCCTTCTCTTTTCAGGTTCAGGTCCCATAGCCTCTCCTCATAGGGCCTGCCCTGTTGTCCCTTGATCATGCGAGTGGCCCTCCTCTGGACCCTCTCCATGCTGTCCACATCCCTCTTGAAGTGCGGCACCCAGAACTGGACGCAGTACTCCAACTGCGGCCTGACCAGTGCCGCACAGAGGGGGAGGATCACCTCTTTGGACCTACTCGAGATGCATATGTGGATACGTGACAAGGTACGGTTGGCCTTCCTGACTGCCTCCCCACACTGCTGGCCCATGTTCATTTTGGAGTCAATTATGACTCCAAGATCCTTTTCCGCCTCTGTGCTGACAAGAGGGGAGTTCCCCAACCTGTAGGTACGGTGCCAGTTGTTCCTCCCCAGGTGCATCACTTTGCACTTGTCTGTGTTGAATCCCATTCTATTCACATCCGCCCACTCTTGCAACCTGTCTAGGTCTGATTGTAGCCTGATGCTTCCTTCTAGTGTGCCCACATCCCCCCACATCTTTGTGTCATCAGCAAATTTGAACAGGGTGCTTTTTACCTCCTCGTCCAAATTGCTGATGAAGATGTTGAGCAGTGCAGGCCCGAGGACTGAGCCCTGCGGAACCCCACCGCCCATGTCCTTCCAGGTTGAGAAGGACCCATCCACTACCACCCTCTGGGTGCGGCCCTCCAGCCAGTTGGCGACCCAATTGACTGTGTGGGCGTCGACACCACAGTCCTCCAGTTTCTTAATGAGAACGGGGTGAGAGACAGTGTCAAAAGCCTTCCGGAAGTCCAGGAAGACTATGTCCACTGCTACCCCTGCATCTAATGATCTGGTAATCTGATTGTAGAAGGCCACCAGGTAGGTCTGACAGGACCTGCCACTGATGAACCCGTGTTGGTTGCCCCTAAGCACGCAGTCCCCTGCTGGCCCCTCATGGATGTGTGCCAGCATAATTTTCTCAAATAGCTTGCCTAGGATCGAGGTAAGACTAACTGGCCTATAGTTTCCTGGGTCCTCCTTCCTCCCTTTCTTGAAGATGGGAACCACGTTGGCCCTCTTCCAGTTCTCTGGCACCACACCAGAGCACCACAAGTGCTCATAATGCTTCTGTTTTAAATTGATTACTGTTTCATGCCATAAGAATTCACATATTTACAAAGACATATTTTCAACCTTTAGATCTTTCTACAAGACATGGCGATAATAAGACAGACAGCTGCAACTGTGACTTCTCCTGTCTTTCATCATCTGTATATTCCGTGTTAACAGTGTAAGTACGGCTATTAAGGACAGGTCAAATAATATTTCCCAGATAGAGAAAGAGCCTTGAACAAAGCACCTAATCTATTTTCCCTTTGAATTTGTGTCCTCTATAACTCTAGATGACTTCATTCCCTCTGTACTTCAGGGAACAGATTCATAGCCCACTCTGGTCTACTTTTAAGTTACAAGGCATGTCTACATGAGATGCTAATTGTGCAGTAGCCTCGTAACACTGTACAGTAGTGCATCACAGCACGGACAGCACTAATACACTACTGTGCAGTATTATTAGGCTACTGCGCAGCAATATCACTAAAAAGGTGTTTGCCAGCACTGATGCACAGTAACTCTGGTTAGTGTACATTTATTAAGTAATTGGTTATACAAGTACTAACTACTGCACATTAATGAATGTGTAGTTTGATTCTACTCCTTTAAGACACTTTAAGGTACTATCTCCTCCCTCTTTATTAAACCAGCAAATACAGCCCATATTTGCAAAATGGAGAGCATCATTACCATAATAAACATGTAGTTCATCCTAGCAGAAGCTATGCAACAACTTTGTGGCACTGCAATTCAGACAATAGACCCCAAAATATACCCTCCATTGTGGCAGGTAGTAGCAATGCCCCTAGCAATCAGTCTATCTATATGCCCCACTCCAGCTTCTCCAAACTTCCATCTGGTTTTACCTGCCATACCTTGATGGGATAAATAGCCCTTCAGGAGGGTCCCAGAACCCCAGCATAGTATTTTTACCTTGATCGAGCCCTACTTTACTGGAACAGCAAACTCCAACCAAGCTTGACACGGGTGTTGTTCTGCCGTAGTTTTTCTGTAGAGCCACTTGGTCCAGGAAGCCCCACCTGTCTAGGCCTCAACCCTCTGTTTTTTGGCCCATTTACTTTGGCTGAAGCCTTCAGCCTTGGGTTCCCTTATTCTGGTCCCAAATTATCAGTAGCAGCCACTCCACTAGGCTAAAGCTGGAAGCCACCACCCCCTCCCTGGGCCCCCTGGACAAGCTGCGGCTCCATCCCATGCCCTGCCCCACCCTGGCTGTGCAGGGTCTGGCAGGGTGGGCATGGGGGCCCCGGGTAGCTCTGCCCCCTCTGTTCCAGCTGTGCAGCTGAGGCTGGCCCTGCTCCGGTCCCCACTCTGGGCCCTGTCCTGGTGCAAGGCCAGTGCAGGGAGGCAGCTGGGGCCAGGGCCAGGGCCAGGGCCGGGGCTGGGCTGTGGGGCAGTGGGTTTGTTGTTGCTGGCTCTGGGCAATGACACCAGGCCCAAGGGAAGGAGTAGTTGCACGGGTGCAGCGGGCTGCAGGCCCAGCTCAGCTCCACTCCCTCCCGATCCCCATCTGGTTCCAGCCCCATTCCCTCTTCCTCTCCCTCTCCCTTCCCTGCCCCCTCCAGACATTCCTGCCTGGGGGAGGACAGGGGCAGTGCGTGCATGCACATACGCACTCAGCCCTTCCCCCCAAAATGTTTTTCTCCCTCCACTTAGCTCACTGGCCTCAATGGGATTAGAACTCTATGGACTTTCCCAGCCCTTGCAGTGCTCACTCTCCTTTCTCTGGCCCTGTAGCCACAAATGGGTTAAAACCTCACAGAGGACTTCAAGGCATCTGCACCATGGCCTCCAAGCTTCCTTTCACAGCTGCTCCTAGTCCTCTCATCCTTTCTGTAACATTTTTTGCTCTTGTCTAATTGAGAAAAAATGCAAAAGTAAGGAAACAATACATTTTACAAAGTATCTAACTATACCTGCCTTCAAGTCTCTCTTCTTCTGATCTTTACATTTTCCTGCTTGGTAACCCATCTTTTTTTGTAGAGTGAGTTTTATTGGGCACATATACACAAGCAGAGAAGCTGACCTGATGGCCTAAAATTCCAGTGTGTTGGAGCAAATTCAATTGAGTCTGCTGGAGTGTGGCAATTGCTGTGCTCCAGGAGTATCCTGTGTCTTGTGTATCAGTGTCCTGTACTTATAAATGAATGAGCTTTAGTTCAAGTGCCCTGCCACCATGGGCAACTGGTGCCACCTTAGTTGGGGGGGGGGCACGTGCCCCCCCGCAACTAGTCAGTGACTGAGGTGGGGTCCCCCTGGGGGGGTCCCCCCCACAGCCAATCTCACCAACTGCAGGGGAATCGTGTCAACCGGGAAGTAGCTGTGGTGCTCCTGGAAGCAACCATGGCACTATATCTGGCATTCCCACCTGCCCCCCTGCCTGTTGCCTAAGTAGAGAGTGCAGCCTGTCAGGGTGTACACCAATGCTCTAAGGGGATGCATGTGCACCCCTGTGAACCTCCTATGTGTCAGCACTGCCTGCCACCATTTGAAAGCATGGGGATACTGATACAGAAAACATGGCAGCACTTAAATTAGAGCAGCTCTTGGAGCCACTCTAATTAAAATGCCACTTTCCACCCCAACCCTGGAGCATGTGTAAAAGCGCCTATTTTGTCTGCCTGTATTTAAGTCAATTTTTCACAGTCTCATTTTCAGATGCATGGCCTCAATGGCTATTTCTATGCATTTTTTGCCTGCTTGGGACAGGCATCTGCCTGCCTGCTATGTTGGACAGCCCTATACTAAGAAACATGCCATCTTAAAAATGTGTTCCACATTAACTGGCTGGGTATCTCTCCTCAATTATGTCTCATATACTAAAGATCATCTTGTCATCTACTAGCATGTACATTGGAATTTCTCATGATTTGAACCATTTCCTGGAACCGTCACTCTCATCCCCCAACCTTCCTGTTTCCTTTGCAAGGCCTGATGTGCTAAAGTTGTATTACAAACATAGTCTCAAGCATTCTATTATATTATATTAAAAGTCAAATTCATTCCTAAAGTTACCCAATTAAAACTGGTGGATTGCACAGGTGATAAATTGGGCCCTAGGATTCTTTGCTATCTACATTGCAATTGACAGGTTTGACACTATGGCAAATGTCCTTTATCTTATTTTCCTATGATTACAAAGTTTCAGGGTTTATCCAGAGTCACACCAAGTTTAATAATCATTTGTGTTCTTTACCACTGAAAAGCCTAAAAGCATACACTGTGCCCAGCCTTAGCTGGGCTCCAGCACAGCATGGGGGGAGAGCAAAGGCTGCAGGACTGAGTGTTCTGTGCATGGCACAGACCCCACCCGCACCTTCCCTGACTCTGCAGACCCTGGCCTACATTCAATTTTTAAAAAAGACTGCAAAGTTCTCTGGACTGCATACTCTAGGAACACCTGGCAGCCCAGCATCCACTCTGCAAGCTCTTTGCTTCTCTAAACTTCTGGACAGGTCATTTCTCTGAGGAAAACCAACCTGGGAGAGTTGTCATGGATGATTTGAATGTGTATACACAGCCATAATTGCACCAGTATAATTTTGCCACTTACTTCCTGTATAGACCAGCAGAATGTCACTTTTAACAAGAATTATAAACCTAGATTTGTGCCTTTCTTTTACCCTAAATCTTGAATATCTGCATCTGCTCAAGGGCTCTGAATGAGAACAGCTTTAATAGCTGCCTCTAAAAGTGAAGGCTGATCTACGTTTGAGGCTGCTGTTGTGTGGATATTTAGATATCTGAGTTCAATATCTTTCCATCAAAGATGTTCAGGTTTATATAGGTTCTGCATGAAGGCCAATGACTGGGAAGGCTAGTTATTGTCTTCCTGTGAAGCACAGTGTTATAAAAAAGGAGTTTTCAAAACCTAAATGTACATTATAAACAAAAATGTATTGCACAAATGGAAATCCTATTTTAGACTATAAGATTTTAAAATTGATCATTACATTTAATTCTGCCAGCATATCAAAACTTATCACAAAAGTACTTATGGGATAATTTCAGCATGTAAAATTTTGACATGAAACAATTAATAGGGATAAGACAAAAATTGCAAGAATTAGATCATGTTTTCACTTGAGTTTTCACAGGTAAGGTCAGCTCCCAGACTACTGCATCTGGTAGCACAGTTTGGAGAGGAGGTGAGTAGCCATGGTGTCGAAAGAACAGGTTAGGGACTATTTAGAAAAGCTGGACATATGCAAATCCATGGAGCCAGACGGGATGCACCAGAGGATGTTGAGGGAGTTGGCTGATGTGATTGCAGAGCCACTGGCCCTTATCTTTGAAAATTTGTGGCAATCCAGAGAGGTCCTGGACAATTGGGAAAGGACAAATATAGCATCCATCTTTAAGAAAGGGAAGAAGGAAGATCTGGAGAACTACAGGTCAGTCAACCTCACCTCAGTCCCTGGGAAAATTACGGACGGTGCCCTCAAGGAATCCATTTCTAAGCACTTGGAGAAGAAGAAGGTGATTACGAACAGTCAGCATGGATTCATCAAGGGCAAGTCATAACTGACCAACTTGATTGCCTTCTATGATGAGATGGCTGGCTCTATGAATTCAGGAAGAGCAGTGGACATGATATACCTTGAATTTAGCAAGGCTTTTGATACCATCTTCCACAGCGTGCTTGCAGACAAGCTGAGGAACAGTGTTCTTGCAGACAAGCTGAAGAAGGATGGGTTGGATGAACAGCTGTAAGGTAGATAGAAAACTGGATGGATCATTGGGCTGAGAGGGTAATAAACAATGGCTCAATATCTAGTTGGCATCTGGTATCAAGTGGAGTGCCTCAGGGGTTGGTCCTGGGGCCAGTTTTGTTCAATATCTTCATCAGTGACCTGGAAGATGGGATGGAGTTCACCCGTATCAAGTTTTCAGATGACACCAAGCAGAGGTGGGGAGTAGTACATATGCTGGAGGGTAGGGCTAGGATTCAGAAATCTAATGAGGTTCAATAAGGGGAAGTGCAAAGGCCTGCACTGAGGACAGAGCAATCCCAGTACGGGCTGGGGCTTGGCTGGCCAAGCAGCAGCTCTGCAGAAAAGGACTCGGGGGCTACAGTGAACAATAAGCTGAATATGAACCAACCGTGTGCCCTTGTTTAGAAGATGGTGAATGGAATGCTGGCCTGCACTCTTTTGGTTAGGGCCATAGGCGACACGTAGAGATTGGCCCTTGCCAGCCGGTGAGTGGGGGGCAACGGCTGGTGCCCCTGCTGACAATGTGAAGGCACTGAGAAAAGTGCTAGCAGCACTTCTGGGTTTGGCCACTGGGGGACCTCCCTCCCACACCCTGGTTGATGATCAGCTGCTGGTGTCCCCTCCCCCCAGGATCAGGAAGCACCAGTCAACCATGGTTAGGGCTGCTCTTGATTTACACTTTTGTAGTTGAGATCAAAATCTCGCTACAGTTTTGTTAAAGATTTATATGTACATTTGCTTTCTAATCCAGTTACCAAAGGCCTACATCTGTGGGAACTAAGAACAGTGGTGCCAAGTCTAAGGCCATCTTTTATGGAGTTCTCATTACTTCAAGAGGTACTTTTTCATATAGTTCCTGTTAACTTGATATTGAGGCAGTTTTCTAGTTTAATTTTTAAACAGGGTCTCCATTAGTCACTCCCTAAGAACTCAAGACCAAGGAAGTTCTATCCCTCACTGCTCTGGAAAGATTTGTTTATAAAAGGAAGTAATAAGCAAAATTGTAAATGTTTCAAATTCAGAAAAGTGTACTATAAACATCCTGTGACTGTGAGTACTATATCATAACAAGGTATTTATGAAGTGGCTTTTTTGCTGTGGTTTATAATAAATAATACACACTACAGCAAATGATGTTGTGTACTTGTCCTCATGCTTATAACACCAACACCCTGATTACATTAAGTCTCTGGATTCTAAAACAGCTGCAATCTAGTCTGGGCTTTCTCATACAAAGATTTGAATCTTTTGATGTCAGTAAATTTTAGACTTAGACATGGACAGATCTAAGGGTCAACCACCCTGGGGTGCACCACAGGAGTCAGGGCTTTTCTGTTGGGTGGGGAGGAGGGAGAGAAGGGGGTTGTGAATAGGACATGGCCCCCAGGGAGCCTGAGTGCAAGGGAGTCCCATCCCCCAGTCAAGGCCTGTGATTACATCTACACTGCAGCAACAGGAGCTGGAGTGTGGGGAGCCAAAGGCATAACAGGTAATACTACTGCTGCTTTCTGGTATTTGGCATAATATTCCTGTCCCACTCTGCCCAGGACATGCTATTCCTCTGACACCCCACTGCTGGTCTGAATAACACCGAATTAGAGAGAGCCCGGAGGAGTCTTGCAAGCTCTTTCACAGGCACTACCCTTCACCACTTCCCTTTGATGATGGGCCAGGTTCCTCCTCCCTACACAGGAGGGGCTGGGGGGTGGCGAGTGGCTGAAGCACAGAGCTGGCGTCATGCAGCAGCCGCAGTGGAGTTGGCGGTGCATGGTAGCTGCAGCAGGGCCTGTACAACACTGTCCATGGGGCACCCCAAAGTGTGGGGCCAAGGGCGGCTGCCCCGATTTGGCCCCTCCCACCTCCCAGGGACAGCTCTGTTGGTAGGTCCCTACTCATGACATCCTTCAAAGGATTTGGTGACACTCAGGTTGAGAATAACAACTTTAAGCACTTGGTTGAATTCTAGGATAAAAATGATGCCGGATTATCAGATTCTTGCAAGGATTCAAAAGTTACTTGCAGTATATCTTATGGTACAGTTTATTCTCCAGAATGGCTTTTCTGGAGATTATTTCACCTTAATAATGACACCTTCCTTTTATATTATTCAAGATTACTAATTTGCTTGTGTGTTACAGTAATGGCAGCAATGATCTATCATTGACGTTTGCTAATAGAAAAACAGGGAAAAGCTGTCATTAAGTAAATACACATCAGAGTTCATAACTAGTTCATGTACTTGCAAGAGATTATTTAATTTACATCCTACTAATTTCTGTTATCTGTAAACCCTTATTCACTTGTCACTGATTTAGCTTGATAAATCAATCTGAGGGCTCAAGATTTCTGTGAAAATACTCATTTCCAAATTAATTACATGGCTTTGCTATTAGAAATAGCTTACCATCTGGGAAAGCCCCATTGCCATATCTGTTCAACTCATGATGCTCAACGTGCACACACAGAATGGCTTCATCACATTGTTTAGTCTGTGTGTGCCTACCCTTCAAGCTATCAGCAAAGACAAAACCATTCTCTACCAGCAACTTGAAGAAGAGATTGAGAAAAACTCACAGAAATTAGACCATTAATGACTTCAGTGCAAGAGTTTGATGTAGTTTTAAGAACTGGCCTCGTATTCTAGGCAAACATAGAATATATGCATTACCAACACCTACTTTGCTGGGAAAATCCAAAGATATAATGGAAATACCCAAGAGCAAGGCACTGGCACCAATTAGATCTAACACTGATCAGGCATAACTGTGAAGCAGAAATCAAATCAGGGTGCAATCATACCACCACAGCCTCCTGGATCTGCCCCTACATTAATTCTTATGGGGAAATTGGATTCGCTTAACATCATTTTGCTTTAAGTCACATTTTTCAGGAACGTAACTACAACATTTAGCAAGGAGTAGCTGCACTCCTTTCCCCTTGAAGTCCCACACCTCATTAGAGGAGGTTGTGGGAAACATCCCAGTCTCCACTGCTGGGGGCTCTTTGCCAAGGTCTCTGCTGCCTTCTAAAAGCATAGAACCTGGTGTGAATCTGGTCTAAAGACTGCAGGCCTGGTGGCACTAGGTTTTGTACCTCTATGTTAAACAGATAAAGAACTCTCCCTGGAATTTGTATGGCACTGTGTTCCTCATGGGTTGATGTAATTATTATGTATGGTACTTATGGGGAGATGAACAGGGATCCAAGTTTTCCATTTCCCATGGAGAAACGGAGTAAAATGCAGATTTCCCACTTTACTGGAGGAAATTGCAGATTTCTCATTTTAGCAGAGAAACCTGCGGATTTTGAAGTTTTGCAAAGAGCCTTCTGCACTCTGGCAGAATTACAGCCTGCAAGGGGCTGGTGAGGGGAGCGGAGGAGGGCAGTTAGACAAGAGGCACCATGTGCATGTATATGCACATGGCTGCAACGCAGTCTAGAGAGCAGCTTCCGCAGGTAAGTTTGGGGCAGTATTACGGCCCCCATAGGGAGGGAGGGAGGGAAAGAAGGAGATGGGCAGGGCAGGGGAAGTGTATAGGGTTTGGGGCCACAATGCAGAGCTGAAGGCCCCTGGCAGGGAGTGGGACAGGGCCACAGGTGGCTTGTCCGGGAGGCAAGAAATGGAGCTGGCTCCCTGCCACTGTGCACACTCCAGATCTGTGTGTGGGACAGATGCGTGCTGCCTGCTGTGGCTCAGGCTCCCACCCTACTGCCCTCCTGAGGGGCTTCCACAGCCCAGCAGGTGTGACCTGGTGTGGCAGGGAACAGCAAAGCCATGCAGGAAAGCTGTTTGCAGCTGCGAGCCATGCGCTGCCATGGCAACACATCCCCTGCATGTGCAGGGGGAGGTGGGGGAGAGGGTTGCATGCAGGGGGTGCATTGCCAGGGCAGCGTGGAGCTCACAGCAGCAAGCAGCTTTCCTGCACAGCTCCACTCTGCCCTGCAGCACTGAGCTGGGGCTACTGGGATGCAGAAGCCCCAGGGGAGGGCAGCAGTGTGGGAGTCCAAGCCTGCAGTGGGCAGCCTGTGCCCGCTCCCACCCCACGTATAGATCAGGGGTCCCCCCTACCCCTGAGAGTGTGCACCGTGGCAGGGAGCTGGTAGGCAGATATCCTGAGCCCGCAGTAGGCAGATAGTTATGCCTGGTCAGTATTAGATCTAATTGGTGCCAGTGCCTTGCTCTTGGGTATTTCCATTATATCTTTGGATTTTCCCAGCAAAGTAGGTGTTGGTAATGCATATATTCTGTGTTTGCCTAGAATAGGAGGCCAGTTCTTAAAACTACATCAAACTCTTGCACTGAAGTCATTAATGGTCTAATTTCTGTGAGTTTTTCTCAATCTCTTCTTCAGGTTGCTGGTAGAGAATGGTTTTGTCTTTGCTGAAAGCCTGAAGGGTAGGCACATACAGACTAAACAATGTGATGAAGCCGTTCTGTGTGTGCATGTTGAGCATCATGAGTTGAACAGATATGGCAATGGGGCCTTCCCAGATAGTAAGCTATTTCTAATAGCAAAGCCATGTAATTAATTTGGAAATGAGTATTTTCACAGAAATCTTGAGCCCTCAGATTGATTTATTAAGCTAAATCAATGACAAGTGAATACGGGTTTGCAGATAACAGAAATTAGTAGGATGTAAATTAAATAATCTCTTGCAAGTACATGAACTAGTTATGAACTCTGATGTGTATTTACTTAGTGACAGCTTTTCCCTGTTCTTCTATCAGCAAACATCAATGACAGATCATTGCTGCCATTACTGTAACACACAAGCGAATTAGTAATCTTGAATAATATAAAAGGAAGGTGGCATTATTAAGGTGAAATAATCTCCAGAAAAGCCATTCCGGAGAATAAATAAGATACACTGCAAGTAACTTTTGAATCCTTGCAAGAATCTGATAATCGTGCATCATTTTATCCTAGAATTCTACCAAGTGCTTAAAGTTTTGGTTTCTTTTTTTTCATATACATTAGGGCTGGAAGGGACCTCGGAAGATCATTGAGTCCAGCCACCCGCCCGAAGGGCAGGGAGCCAGCTGGGGTCATAGGATCCCAGCAAGATAAGCATCCAATTTATGCTTGAAGGCGTTCAATGTAGGTGCTTGAACCACCTCCGATGGCAGACTGTTCCAGCCCCTGGGGGCTCTGACAGTAAAAAAAGTCTTTCTTATGTCCGGCCTGAAATGGTCTTGCAGTAGTTTATGACTGTTTAACCTCATCATCCCTTGGGGCACTCTGGTGAACAAACGTTCCCCCAGATACTGGTGGTCACCCCGATAAACTTATAGGTGGCCATCAGATCACCCCAAGCCTCCGCTTTTCCAGGCTAAAGAGCCCCATGGCTCTCAGCCTGTCATTGTAAGGTCTGTTTTCCTGACCTCTGATCATGCGCGTGGCTCTCCTCTGGACTCTCTCAAGCTTCTCCACATCCTTTTTGAATTGTGGACTCTCTCAAGCTTCTCCACATCCTTTTTGAATTGTGGAGCCCAAAACTGGACGCAGTACTCCAGCTGCGGCCTCACGAAGTCTGAGTACAAGGGGAGAATGACATCCCGGGATTTGCTTGAGAAGCATCTGTGGATGCAAGCCAGCATTTTGGTCGCTTTACTAGCCGCAGCATCGCATTGCAGGCTCATGTTCATCTTGTGGTCAATGATGACCCCCAAGTCTCTTTCTTCCGTAGTGCTAGCCAGCATAGCACTGCTGAGCCCATAAGGATGCTGCAGGTTTTTCTTCCCAAGGTGGAGAACCTTGCATTTTTCGGTGTTAAACACCATCGGGTTCTCATCCGCCCATTTGCTGAGCCTGTCCAGGTCAGCCTGGATCAGCTGCCTGTCTTCTGGTGTGGATGCTTTGCCCCAAAGTTTGGTGTCATCGGTGAACTTGGCCAGTCCACTTCTGACTCCAATGTCCACATCATTAATGAAGATGTTGAACAATATGGGTCCAAGGACAGAGCCTTGGGGGACCCCACTGGTCACAGGGCACCATGATGAGTGACTTCTGTCAATTACCACCCTCTGAGGTGGTAATTTCCCAGCCAGTGGATCGTGGTGGACCCAAGGCCACAGTTGGCCAGTTTCTTCAAGAGGTGATCATGGGATACCAGATCGAAGGCTTTTTTGAAGTCAAATTACATGACATCAATCTCTTCTCCCTTGTCCAAGTGATAGGTCACCTTGTCGTAGAAGGAGATGAGATTGGTCAAGCAAGACCTACCTGCAACAAACCTATGCTGGCTATCCCTTAGGATGTTGGCGTCGGCCAGTCCATTAAGGATGGACTCTTTAATAAATTTTTCTAAAATCTTCCCCAGGATAGAAGTCAGGCTGATGGGCCTATAGTTAGCCAGATCCACTTTCTGCCCTGTGGATTCTCAACCCAGGTGTCGCCAAACCCTTTGAAGGATGCCATGAGTAGGGACCTACCAAAAGGGCTGGCCCTGGGAGGGGGATGGGGGGCAGCAAATCGGAGCAACTAGCCCAGGCCCCACGCTTTGGGGGGCCCCACAGATAGTGTTGTACAGGCCCTGCTGCAGCTGCCACACACCGCCAGCTCTGCTGCGGCTGCCACGTGCCGTCATCTTCGTGCTCCAGCCACTTGCCACCCCCCAGCCCTGCACAGGCTGATATGCTTCAGGCCCCACATACCCCTGGCGATGGCTCTGCCTCCCAAATACATGAGTTCATGGATTTCACAGAAATTGTTTTAATTGGCAGTCTCCAATGAAATAGCTTGTTCCCTGTGAAAAAGCGTGGGGAACTGGCTATGTTCAAAAAGTTGGCAAAAAAGCTGTCTCTTAGAAGGGTGTGGGGAGGAGAGGGAGGGAGGAAAGCGGGGGGGAAAGGCAGACTACCCATCTCCTGAAGTGGGGGGCAAGGGGAAGAGAGAGGCAGGAAAAGTTTCCATCTCTCTATCTTCAGAATGGGAGGGGTCACCCCTCATCCCCCACAACAACTCACCAAAACTCCCTATGGGGCTTTGGGTTAGTGAGAAGCAGTGTTCGGGAGCAAGACAGAAGCAGTCCGTTCCCTGCATGCCCTGTCCTGTGGAGGGAGCAGGGGGTGTCTGGAGGGGGTGTGTACATGTGTGGGCGGGGGGCTGCCTGGGACCCAGCTATGGGGGAAGGAGGGGAGTGTATGGGGGTATGTGGAGGGATTGTGTGTGTTTAGGTGGGGGGTTGTCTGGGAGCCAGTCAGGGGTGAGGGGAGGGAAAGGGAGGCAGGGGGCACATGCAGCAGAGCTTGCCCTGTTGGCAGCTGTCCCTGCAGTGCTCCACGTGGGGCTGAGACCCATCCAGGGCAGCCAGTGCTGTGCTCCCACTCACACCTACCTGTCCCAGTCCCAGCCCAGATCCTGGCTGTTCCCAGTGTGGCTGCAGCTGGCTGGGTTCACACTGTCACCAGGAGGCAAGGGGACCAGAGCAGCACCTGGCCGGCTGCAGCCGCACCAGAAACCACGTGCTGGCCAGCATTGGTGGTGCTATTCTGCTCCCCTTGCCTGTAGCTGTGGCTGCTGCTGCTCCTGCCTCTGCTATGCCATTCTGGGTAGGTGTGTGGGAAGCTTCAGCCAGGAGGAACCTGCCCAGAGCATGAAGCTCTGGCTCTAGTTCCCAGCCACCTTTCACCCACTTGGCCCATTCGCCACGATGAGCAACCCCTGCAGGCGGGCAGAGAGGGTAGAAGGTGGCCAGCAGCTGGAGCTGGATCTCCATGCACTGGGCAGTAGCTGTCCAGCTGAAGCTCCTCCCCCTGCCCACCCACCCAGAGTGACACAGTGCAGTGCAGAAGCAAGAGTCACAGCTAGAGGGTAAGGGAGCAACACAGCCCTGCTGGCTCCGGCCAGCTTCCAGTGGGGCTGGTCCCAGTGTAGCAGCAGCCAGCCAAGTGCTGCTGTGCTCCCTTTGCCTCCAGTGGCTGCTTCTCCTTCCACTCCTGCCCCTGCCCAGGTGTGGGGAGAAGCTTTAGCCTAATGGCTCCTGCTGAAGGTGAGGAGAGCACAGGGACATCTGCCTCATTGCAGCCGTACTGGGGACAGTCCTGCCGAAACCCGAGTGCTGGCTGGGACTGGGGCTAGCAGGAGTACAGAGCTGGGTGCCCCAGGGGGAGCAGGTGGGGCTCAGCCCAATGTAGAGCACTGAAGGGGCAGTTGTGGGCTGGATCCATTCAGTTGGCAGGCTGGATCTGGCCTGCAGGCTGTATTTTGCCTGCTCCTAAGCTATGGCAATCAATCAATGCCTGAGAAGGGTGGGACTTGCAGCACCCCTCAGCCAATCAAAGGCATAGGGGGGCTGCTTTGCTCTGCCTTCAAAATGGCAGCCCCAGCTGTGATACGGCCATGAAATTGGTGTGTGGGGGAGGAGGAGGGGACAGTATTTCAGCTGTGTAATCAGTCACCGGGGCCCATGAATTTGGTAGGTCCCTAGCCATGAGGTATGAGAAAATGAATGAGGTGCGAGGAGATAAGCAGGTAAGCCTGGCTCAGGCTTGTCCCTGCCTGGATGATCCCATACACTTACTGTTCAACCCATGTGTATGGAAGAAAGCACTATAATATAAAAATTCATTTTTGAAGTTGGGTGCCACTCAATTCACAAAAGTTAGGGAGGGGTGCCTCAAGTCCCAAAGGTTGAGAACCATTGGCTTAAAGTAGTGCCTGCATTGTTTATTATTGTTAAATGCAGAAAATCAATTAAGAAACAATTATAAAATGAGATCCCATATGTTCACTGGTCAGTCCAATTGCTATATGTATTTTTGAGATAACTGACACCTGGTGATTACATGAAAAACAGACAAAGATTTTTGAAGACAGATAACTTTATATTCTATATCTTTATGCCCCCCCTGAAACCAGTCACTCCCTCATGAATACAGGCAGTCCTTGACTCACAACATTTCGAGTTACCATGTTTTTCACTTAAAACTTTTATAAATTGACACCCTGTTTCAACTTTCTGATGTCAGTTTCAACTCCGACGTGATGCCACACCAGCGAACAAGTTCACTGCATCGCCCATCTCCCTGGAGAACATTTGTCCAAACTTCCTTGGATAGTTTCTTTAAGAAAGTGGACAAAACTCCAGAAAAACCTGTAGCCAAGACTCCTGAAAAGACTCCAGCCAAGAACCTGAAGTAAAAAAACTCTCTCTCGGTTCGTTTTCTTTGGAGGCTCATTGAATAACAAATTCTTAGGCACACATTGTTGGTGAGACAAAAGGTATATATTTGCAAATAGGGTCAGAGGGAGAAGACAAAAGATCAAAACCCTCTGCCCCTGAGTACCATCATTAGCAGGCTTTTATCCCCTCTCTTCTGGCACATGTACAGAAGCAGGAACTCTTACAACTCATTTCCGGTTCATACAAACATGCATGAGAATACGTCAGATCATGCATCCCATGTGTATTATAATTAACTACTTAAGTATGCGGGGCGGATAGGCTTAATATGTATTAGTTGATTGCGCCTGCTCAGAAAGTATTTTAGGTTACCAAAAGTTCAAACCTTCTCTGCCCCAAGGACAGGACCATTAAAAATTGCAATTTACTCTTATCTACATGAGAACGCTAAGGAGTATATGCTTTACTCTAACAAAGAGATAGTAAATTTGCAGAACAAAGAGAGCTCTTAGAGTTTTCCTTCAGTTCCCAACCCCCCCCCTTCCCTCTCTCATTAGGGAGACAAGGAAGGCTGGCAGCCGTACTTATTCAAAGGACAACTATTGATGGGAGCTAACAGCTATTGATAATGCATTTTTAATAATATTTCTAACAATATTCCCCCCTCAAGATGCTTTCTGATCTTTACTTCATTTGGGCATATCAAGATAATTACAAGGAATTCTTCTGAGGACCATGACTTTTGCTACAGTCTGTGCTTTTAGAGGGACTGCTGCAACCTGCATTCCTTCTACTGTGGTGGTTATCAATCTAGTAAGACAAGGAATGAGACAAGGGATAAAAATCAAACCAGTTAGAGCACACAAAAGCACAAACCCTACTTTTTTCCACCAGGGTCCTCCAAATAATTGAAACCACCAGTCCTTATTCCATGTGGTTTCCCACGTTTGTATTGGTACATGGGCTATTTTCCTAATCTCTTTGGCAATCTCTAAGACCACCTTCTCGTTATCATCTATTTGGAGGCAACAATTAGAAAGGTTGAACTTTCCACAGACTCCGCCATCCTCTGCGAGTAAATAGTCTAAAGCCATTCGATTTTGGTATATGGCTTCCCTCATCTGAGAACTTTGTCGAGCCAGCAACTCGAGAGCAGTGGCGGTCTGGTTAGTAATTACTTCCAAGACTGCCTGCAACCGGATGATTCTATTCAGCATATATATTGGTGTCCGGTAGCCCCAACTTCCATCATTAGCCCATGTAGCTGGTCCATAATACTCAATAATCCTCTGAGGAGGCCACTCATCCTCCTTCCACTTTTGGGAGCCACCCTGTGTCAAACTTACATCAATACTTCTCTTGGCCCTGTTCCAATCATCATACAAAGAGACTCCCAGCTTATTTCCACCCTCAGATGGTAACAAAAAGAAAGATGGTACAATTACTCCAATATAGCAGGTTCCCGTCCACCCTCGTGGTAGGACCGTATAGGCACGCTTTTCACAAATCCAATAATGTCCTTTTAGGGCCCTGTGTTCCCCTCCCAAGGCTAGGGGGTCACGGCTGTGGAAAAGAAGGGGATAGTATTTGGTGCCTTTATGCCCTAAAGGGCCAGTGTGATAGTTACTCAGTTTAAACTGACATTTCTATACGCCATCTTTATCCCTATACTCGCACTTGGTTATTTCATTTGTGTCATTTAAGGCACTCCAATATGCATTAAACCTTGCCACTGTGCCATTCAGGTGTGCCCATTGCCACTTATAAATGTAGGTAAATCGTTCGCCTCGGGTCTTTTCATATGCCTGACATCTGGTAGGGTCAGGATCGAAAGGTAATATTCTTGTCCTTTTGAGATTTTGCATCTGTGTGGAGATTGGGAGCCTAACGGCAGCAGAATTCCATTGATCAGCATACCTGCTGCATACTCGGGCCCATTTTAATGTTCATGTACACTGACTATGTCCTAACCTCTTTCCTGTACCATTACTGCTAATACAGTACTCTCCCAAGGCCACTTGGGAAAGATCCCAGCTGTGGTTCTCATTCCATTCTTGACCAGTACTCTTAACATCTGCTTTGTCACTGACTAACCATTTTGGGGCCAAAGGAAAAGCCCTCCAAGGCCACTGTTCTCCGGCCTCTTGGAGCCCCCCACAGGCCCAGCAGTTGGTAAGATTAAAAGTACTTGCAATTCTCTCCATCATATCAACATACAAATTTGTCCCTGGGGGAGTAATTTGGGAAAGCGGGGGCATAGGCCAGTGGCTAAGGCTATGCAATCCTGCTTCTTTCATTATGCAGATAACAACAAGGCACATTATAATTCCCACCATATTTTCCCTTTTACTTTCTGGACTAATTTTCTGAACTTTGATTAAGCCGTCTCAGGCGCACTTGGAGATCACCAGTAGGTTCACAGCTCCACTTGCTGGCTTCTTGTTCCGAAGACGACTCAGCTTCCGGAGTGAGTTCGTCTTGGGAGTTGTTGTCCTCTGACGCTTGTGGATGTCGTTTCACACGGGTATGGTGTATCCAACGGTCATGGCCAGCAATCTTTACAGCGGTGTGGGTTGTTAGAAGTACCTGGAAAGGGCCACTCCACCTCTCAGTCAGAGGTTCCTTTTTCCACCGCTGCACCAAGACCCAGTCTCCCGGGGAGAAGTCATGTACCGGTACGTCTAAAGGCAGGCGCTGAAAGGAGGCTGCATACCTGTGAAGAGAAAACAAGACAGACTGCAAAGCAATAACGTACATATGAAGCTCACTATTACCTAATTTAAAAGTTACATTCTCTCGCATCCCAGGAGGTAAGACTCGAGGCGGCTTGCCAAACATAATTTCATATGGGGTCAATTTAAGGCCCCGTCGGGGAGTGTTTCGAATGCAAGTAAGGGCGAGCGGCAATGCTTGAGGCCACTTAAGACGTGTTTCAATACAGATTTTGGTGAGCAAAGTCTTTAAAGTCCTATTCATACGTTCCACTTGTCCTGAACTCTGTGGTCTCCATGGTGTGTGTAATTTCCAAGTAACCTTGAGAGTTTGCGCGACTCCTTGAACCACTTTTCCCACGAAGTGTTGTCCTTGGTCCGACTCAATGGACTCAGGCAGGGAATACCGTGGAATGATCTCCTGCAACAAATACTTCACTACTGTAGCCGCAGTGGCAGTCCTGGTGGGCCAGGCCTCGACCCAACCAGAGAGCTGGTCTACCATGACAAGTAAAAACCCGTGATGTCCGGACCGTGGGAGCTCGGCAAAATCAATCTGCCATGCCTGTCCAGGGTACGCTGCCCAGGGTCTACCTCCCATTGGCACAGGGGGTTTCCTTCGGGGGTTTACTTTCTGGCATGTGATGCACTTGGTAGCAATGCGCTGAGCTTCTACATATAGCCCTGGAGCTACTGCTTGGCGGATCACTAGATCACCCATGGCCAAGCCTCCCATATGGGTTCTTGCATGGAGCTGTTGCAGCACCTCCCGAAGCAATGGCCTGGGTATCATGACTTTCCCTCCTGGTACCATCCACCACCCCTGTGAGTTCTTTTCTGCACAAGCTCTTTGTGCAAATTTATCTTCTTCAGGGGAATACTGTGGGACTAAATCTTGGATGTCTGGCCATATGGCATGGGACATGGCCTGCTTGGATACCTCCTCCGCTTCTCCCCCAATAAATGCAGCTTCCTTTGCTGCTGAATCAGCCTTTGCATTTCCAAGCTTATGCTTTTCCTCAGCAGCCTTCCCATGGGCCCGCACATGAATGACTGCTACCTCTTTAGGCTGGTGGAGTGCCTCTAGTAGCTTGATAATCTGGGGGCCATTAGCAATTTTATTCCCAGAGGCCGTAATAAAACCCCTTTCTTTCCACAATAGTCCGTGTGCATGGACTGTAGAAAAAGCATAGCGAGAGTCAGTGTATATATTAACCCGCTGGTCTGTCCCCAGCTGTAATGCTCGGGTGAGCGCAGTGAGTTCTGCGGCCTGTGCCGACCATGAGCTTGGCAATGACTCCCTCCATACTACCTTATCCAAGGTTACCACTGCACATCCTGTTCGTCTTTTTCCATCGATGACAGAGCTGGAGCCGTCTACGAAGTATTCAACATCTGGGTCCTCAATTGGGTCCTCAGCAAGATCAGGTCACACCTGTGTGGTTTGATTTAGGACCTCAAGGCAGTCATGCATCGGTTTTCCTGGCTCCGGCAGCAAGGTTGCAGGGTTTAAGGCTGTAGTATGTTTGAAAGTAAGTCCTGGATTAGAGAGCAAAAATATCTCATACCGTGATTGTCTGGAGGGGTTAAGAAATTTCCCTCCCTCAGTCCCTAGGATCTGGGGAACTCCATGAGGAGTGAGTATTTCCATATCCGCACCCATGACTATCTTCTGGGCTTCTTCAACAACCACTGCTGTGGCTGCCACAGCCCGAAGACAGGCTGGCCACCCGAGTGCCACTGGATCTAGAACCTTTGAGTAATATCCCACGGGTCTCCAGGTCGGGCCCGATGGCTGTGTCAGCACCCCTGATGCAACCCCTCGATTCTCATGAACATACAGTCGATATGGCTTTTTACTGTTTGGGATGGCCAGGGCAGGGGGCTGGGTTAATGCTGCTTTAAGCAGATCAAAGGCATGCTGCATTTCTTTATTCCATTTCCATTTAGTGAGACTCTCCTTAGTTAGTGAGTCATATAGTGGTCTAGCCTTCCCACCATAATCTGGTATCCATAGTCGACAGAACCCAGTTAGCCCTAGGAATGCCCGCAGCTCCTTGGGTGACTTAGGTGGGGTTAGACCTTGGATTGCCTGTATGCGATCTGCACTTAGGGCTCTGACTCCTTTTGAGAGCTTATATCCCAAAAATGTGACTTCAGGCTGACATATCTGGGCTTTCTCTCTAGAAACTTTATATCCTTTTTTTCCCAGAGTGTTTAGGAGTGACCTGGTGGCTTCCTCACAGAGCTGCAAGTTTGGGCTTGCAACTAGCAGGTCATCCACATACTGGAGGAGAGTCACTGCGGGGTGTGATCCCTTCCACTCCTCCAAGTCCTTCTGAAGGGCAAGTCCGAAAATATGAGGGGCTGCTACGAATCCTTGTGGGAGAACTGTCCACATGAGTTGGGCTTTATGGAAGGTGTCTGGATCCTCCCATTCAAAAGCAAACAATTTTTGACTGTCTCGGTGAAGGGGAATAGAGAAGAAAGCATCTTTCAAATCTAGCACTGAAAATATTTCAGCTTCCCCCGGTACTTGTGTCAAAATCGTGTGAGGGTTCGGGACTACAGGATGGTCTGAAAGGACCTTCTTATTTACTGCCCGTAAGTCTTGGACCAGTCTGTATGAGACCCCATCTGCCTTCGGCACTCCAAGGATGGGGGTGTTATAGGGTGAAGACCCTTCCACTAGCCATCCGTACCTCTTGTATTTCTCTATTAACGGCTTGAGTCCAGCTCTGGCCGCTCGGCTGAGTGGGTACTGCTTTACCCGAACGGGCCCCTCCCCATCCTTGAGTACGATCCTTACCGGGGAGACGAACTTAGCTCGCGCAGGGGTTCCATCAGCCCATACTGAGGGGTCTACTCCAGTCATGTGATGTTCTGGACTTACTGCAGGGCATCGGTCCTCCAGGAGAGCCATCTGATAGTTCGAGCTCTGCTTGACAGGTAGCTGGACCACCATCTGATCGTCTCTGAAAAAGATCTCAGCTTGCAATTTTGTGAGTAAGTCCCGCCCAAGGAGTGCAACCGGGCAACTTGGAGAATACACAAAGGAGTGCTCAAGCAAATGATCTCCCACTTTGGTGAGGAGTGGTTTACAAACAGGGAGTCGGGTTTGCACTCCCTCAATCCCTTCTACAAGTACATGCTGTTCACTAGTTCCTGCACAGGGGGGGTTTTCTGGAATCATTGAAAATGTAGCCCCAGTATCCACCAAGGCTTCAAAGTTTTTGCCACCAACCCTAATGGTTACCATGGGATCTTCTCGGGCTCCAACCCGAAGGGTAGTGGTCTTAGATCCCTGTCCCCTTCATTCTGAATCCTCACCCTTGTCTTCTGCCCGCATGAGGTGACCTCTCGGTTCCCTCTCTCTCTTCTCCTTCAACTTCGGGCATTCCCTTTTCCAGTGTCCTTTCTCTTTGCAATAAGCACAAACGTCTGCTCCCACTCTTTCTCCTTTCCCCTTCTGCATCCCAGCCTTTTCAGAGTTCCCTCCAGTTATAGCAGCTGCTAGTGCTGCCATCTGTCGCTGAGCCTTTTTATCCCATACACCTTATATGCAATTTCCACCAGCTCTGAAATCGGTTTCCCAGCACCTCCCTCAGTTTTCTGTAACTTCTTACGGATATCAGCAGCAGATTGACCAATAAACATAAGATTTACCATGCGCTGGTTATCTGGGGCTTCTGGATCCAGATCCGAAAACCTGCGAAATGCCTCATACAGCCTCCCAAGGAAAGCTGAGGGATCCTCCTCTTTTCCCTGTCTCACTTCATACAACTTAGACAGATTGGTAACCCGAGGCACTGCCTTTCCCATTGCTTCCACTATAATTCCCAGATACCGTGCACTCAGCTCTCTGCCTTCGGCAGTGTGATTATCCCATCTCGGCTCTTCTACAGGGAAGGTATCACGCAGAGTACGACCAGCAGCACCCTCTAACTCAACTTTGGCTGTCGCAATACGCTCTGCTGTCCCCAACACTAATCTCCTCTCCTCCGGGGTTAGGAGGGTCTGGAGCATCATCTGGACATCAGCCCAAGTGGGTCGATGAGTCTGCCCAATGGATCGAAACAAATCCCTCATCTTTTCAGGGTCTTCACGAAAAGAGGGGCTCTGATTCTTCCAGTTAAATAAATCTGAAGTGCTAAATGGGGTGTAGACAAAAGTTGCAGTGCCTCCTTCCCCAATAACCTCTCGCATCGGACAGTTCAGCACCGGCTGTGACTCTACAGGCTTGCGCAAATAATAACCCTTATTTCTTGATTCAGATGAGGCACTTGGCTGAGGCTCACGCTCTAACTCATTAGGTATGCCTTGGTACGTCGGTGGTGGTCTCTCTAAGGGAGGGGGCGGTGGTGCAGAAGGACTGGATGCCGAGGAGGCGTCTGACTCATCTTCGCTACCCGACAGGGCAACCGGAGCACGGGTCCGGTACTCAGCCAATTCAGAATCCCCCCCCTCATTAGACTCAGGAAGTACAGGCGCCCCCCCCCGAGTCTTTTTCTTAACAAGCATCACATGAGACTTTACTAAGTAATTCTTAATCCAAGGTGGCTGATTTTGAACCACCCACAACCAACAATCAATATAAGGAAACTGATTCCAATACCCATTTTGCATAACAATTTCATGGATAGCTATCACTTCTTTTAGCACAAAGGATCCTTTCGGGGTCCAGTGGACCCCAAATGTTGGCCACTCGAGTTGACAGAACTTAATTAAATCATCTTTTTTCATTTTTATTCCGTAATCGGCCGGCCTTGCAAATTTATTAAAATGACGTAATAAGCACCTTAGAGGGGTATCCGTGTTTTCTACACGGGAGCTAACCGTACCCATTTTGCCCACAAAAGTGCACCCAAGGCACACCAAATACCAAAAAGTCCCTTACAGCAGATGATTTACCATGAGCACATGCACACCTCCTGCTCCGGACCCAGAACCAAATTGGGCAAAGGGAGTTCGTATACTCACTCAGATACCCCAGAGATCTCGATCCAAAGCCAAAAATGTGTACCTGGAGACTCCAAAAAAAACCAAAATTTGCATAGGAGCTCTTAGTGTTCCGGATGTTCCGGCTCACACCTCAAGCCCCCCCTCAGGGCGAGCCAAAAAGAAAGGCTCGGCGCGCAAACCCCCCAGGGGGGCAGAGACGATGTGCCGACGAACTCCGGAGTTATCCAAAGAATGCCCCACGTTGGGCGCCAGGCTGAAGTAAAAAAACTCTCTCTCGGTTCGTTTTCTTTGGAGGCTCATTGAATAACAAATTCTTAGGCACACATTGTTGGTGAGACAAAAGGTATATATTTGCAAATAGGGTCAGAGGGAGAAGACAAAAGATCAAAACCCTCTGCCCCTGAGTACCATCATTAGCAGGCTTTTATCCCCTCTCTTCTGGCACGTGTACAGAAGCAGGAACTCTTACAACTCATTTCCGGTTCATACAAACATGCATGAGAATACGTCAGATCATGCATCCCATGTGTATTATAATTAACTACTTAAGTATGCGGGGCGGATAGGCTTAATATGTATTAGCTGATTGCGCCTGCTCAGAAAGTATTTTAGGTTACCAAAAGTTCAAACCTTCTCTGCCCCAAGGACAGGACCATTAAAAATTGCAATTTACTCTTATCTACATGAGAACGCTAAGGAGTATATGCTTTACTGTAACAAAGAGATAGTAAATTTGCAGAACAAAGAGAGCTCTTAGAGTTTTCCTTCAGTTCCCAACCCCCCCCCCTTCCCTCTCTCATTAGGGAGACAAGGAAGGCTGGCAGCCGTACTTATTCAAAGGACAACTATTGATGGGAGCTAACAGCTATTGATAATGCATTTTTAATAATATTTCTAACAAACCCTTCAAAAAGTCCAACCCAAGAGCCCTTCAAAAAGTCCACCAGTCACCTCAAAAAAGTCCTTCCAAATCTATATGATTGCTATTTACAATATAAATACATAATTGTAGCTATATTACTCATCTATAATTGATTGCGTATAAAATTCTGGGATATTTTTGGTGCAAATAGGGTATTGGGCCTTGGGTCAGGAACCAATCCACCATTTATAATATTGTGCCCTATGAGAAAATTGGTTCCAAGTTACAGCTTTTCGACCTAAGGCTCGGTTTTCAGGAATCAATTGTCTTGTAAGTCTGAGGACTGCCTGTATAGTTGTATTTCACTTTCTGTGGAGGAACTTGAGATTTATTTGCTACTTTGGAAATCTTCAGATATTTTGTATGCCATGTGATCTCCAGCTGCAAGCATGTTTAGCTATACTATTCTGCCAGAACCTATCAAAAAGGTCCTTTGGGAAATGTTCTTATAGCATTAGCAATGTTATCTGCAGGCCTAATTTCTTGTGATTTTTCTCTATTTTTTTTAAACTTAATAATGCTTATATAAAAATGGACATGCATGCCCTTTTAAATGCCATTTTTGTGCCCTTCATACGGTTTTTGATTTTTGAAGCAATAATGTTTATCAAGAGTGTTTCACAAGAACTGTTCATATGTCACTTAGGGTCTGTTTTGATTATCTCTTTTAAGATCTGAGAAAGAGCAGTTTGTGCCCAAAAGCTTGTCTAACACATGTCTCCTGGCTATCCAGCTGGCCCAGTAAAACATACCATGAAAAAAAATCCCTTGCTTCTCCTATAGTTCCTGGATCATCCCAGGTACAAGGAGGTTCCAGCCCGACAAAAATGAGGGCCTAAGACAGAGGTTGACACACTCTGGCACCTGTGCCAGGGATTGCCTTTCGAAAGCATTACAACACTTGAACATTTTGCTTGGTGCATGTGCCTCGGGGTGGACTGCAGGGAAGGGGCCCAGGCTGCACTGCCACAACAAGGATCAGGCCCCTCATGGCTCCTCCACCATCTGCCCTTGGTATGCCAACATTGAGGTTTGAAATGTTTTTGGCACCGTGCCTCAAAACACTGCTGACTTAAAGACATTTAATTAGCAGATTACATGAAAGGAAGTATTTGCTGCCCTCTGGTGGTTACTTTTTACACATCCTATGTTTAAGGGTTTGACTATTTCATGATTTCTGTTAAGCAAAGATGTAGGTGGCCAGATCCAACAGTAAGACCTGAAGTTTGGAAGCTGATTAAGTCATATCAAGCCAACACCAAGAACCAGGAAGCCAGGAGACAGAACAGGACCAGGCACCAGAGTTATGAAACCAGGGTCCAAGTCAGAAATAAAGTTTTCCAAACAGCTTTAATTAGGGACCTTTCTGTCCTTCCCAGATGATCAGGAGGCACACAAAAGTGTGGCCAGCCTGATGCATCCCAACTGGCCCATGAAGCTCCAGCACCCCATGGAGTTCCCCACATGCACCAATTTACTAACATTGTGATACAAAAACAAACAAAACAAAGTGCTTTGAAAACCGCTTGCAGGTATCCCTGGTTCAACCACCAGTGAAGGAAGGATACTTGCTGATTGTCTTATCAAATACCTCTCTAAAGCCGGGTGGGCAAAACACAACCCATGGGCTGGATCCCCCCCCACCAACTGATTACATCTGGCCTGCAGCATGCTGCATGAGCTGAGCCCTGTCCATTCAAATCGTTTCCTGGGTGGGCCTAGTGCAGGCTTGCTCAGCACAGCAAACCGGCCTGTGCAAAAGAGGCCAGACTAAGGCAGCTAAGTCCCTCTGCAAATGGGAATTCAGTGGAGCTGTGTTCTTCATCTTTCTCCTTTGTTGTGTGGGATGCAAATGATTGGGGGGCACAGCATTGTCTAAAACCAGAATTTGTTGGCCTACAGCGCTAAGGGCAAAGAGACAGGTTCATACAGGGTATAATGAAACCGTTGTTAGATCTGGAGTGAAACACACCACACAGGTAATCCCAGCCACGAGCATCCAGTGCCTCCCGAGGCTGGGGAGGGGGGGCACAGTGACTGCCCACAGGTGGCGGTGTTGTGGTGTGGCAGCGAGCGGGGATGGCGAGTGCCGACTGGTGATCTGTGACCACCCATGGATGCCACTGGCGGTGTTGGCAATGGCCCGTGGTGATCAGCAACTGCATGCAGACGCTGCCAGTGGTGTCAGCCCCAGCAGGGAGGCAAGTGGTGATTGCCCACAGGTGCTGTTGGCAGCATTGGCAGTGGCTAATCTTGGGGGGGACACATGTGCACCCCTATGTGTCACCAAAGATTCCCAGCTGCTGTTTCCGAGCAATAGGCTTGACAGGCGACAGTCAATTACGCTTTTGTTAGGAAACTCGCATTTTTGGAAGACATTCTAACTCTTTGGCATGGTCAGTTCCTTGCTAACAACCTGTAACGGTGGCAAGAGCGACTCTGGGAAAGGAAGCAGTAATAAGGAGCCTCATGTAAACAGCAGGCCCCGGGGCAGGGAAGTGCGCCTGGAGGTCACCGCTCCCGCCTCGCCCCTTTTTTCGGCGGCTTTTCATTACATCGCGGCTGCCCCCGAGAGCAGATGCCTCCCCTTTCTCCTCCGCCCGGGATCTGTCCTCAGGGGCCAGTCGGTACCTTAGGGCTGCGCCGCCCGATCGTGGCCGGGGCGGGTGCCGGCTCCTCCCGCCGAGCTGCGCGGAGGGATGCTGCGGCGAGAGGCGGGGCAGACATGGCGGCAGCCGCCGGTTCCTCCGTGCTGCCCTCCTGCTTGCTCCGGCTGCGGCGATGGAGCGCGCTGCCCGGAGTTTCTAGGGCCGCCGGCTACAGCAGCAGCAGCGCCGCCCGCAGCGCCGCCAGGTACGACCCCCGCAAGGCCTGCTTCGAGCTCCGGCCCAGCCCGGTTGCTTGGGCGGGCGGCGGTTAACTGCCAACAGCTGCGGGGAACGTTGGGGCTGCAGAGCGCGCAGGGGGAGGGGCTGGGCCACACCGCTCCCAGGCCGGGGAAGGCCCTCAGGACTGGGGGACCCAAGCCCGGCGTCCTTTGTCGCTGCACACGAGCCCGGAGGTGGTGTTCAGCCCGGCTTGCTGTCCTTCCCGGCTCCTCTGCTAGGTCCAGGCTTGGACGGCTGATACGGAAGCCAAATTCTCCTGTGCTTTCTGACTCCCCCAGCTGAGGCATTGAGGCTGAAAGAAAAAAAAACCCAAAGAAACCCAACCCCCAAAATCGCATCGAATATTATGAGACGTATAATAACATGGGGAGCATTGCCAGTGCTCTAATTTTGGGGGCCCTGAAAAAAGGCACTCTGACCACCTAGTTTAAATACTCTTTGTGCCATCCAGGTACTGCAGATACTTCCTTAGCCTGTCAAAGGGTTTTTAAACCTGAAGGCTTGCCAAAAATTTTTCTTCCAACTATTTAAGTTGGTCTAATAAAAGAGATCAGATTGACCCAAAGAACCTCATCTGCCTACGTCCTGAGACCAACACGGCTACAACCTACACCCCTGTAGTTTAAGTACTGGCATTGGCAAATGGCGTTCCCTGGTTCATGCCAGGGTAAATCAGAAACGGTTCCTGTGGGGACAGAATCGAATGCATGAGAGCTCCTAGATTTCTAGTCCTTCTCTGATTCCCCACTCACCTTTTTCTCTGATACTGTTTTGGAGTTATTACATACAACAAGAAACACTCAGTGTGTGTTTAGCAGTGCTGTGAAATTACACATGCTTTCCAAACCTAAGAGAACATTTCCCCCCATTCTGGGCTTTCTCCAGATTTTAAAAAGAAGTGAGTCCTTGTCTACATGGACCTCTTTTTTATTTTAGCAGAACCTAAACTGTTTTAGTTACATTAGTATAGTGACTATATACATTTTGTCCAGTATTGAAGTAGCTTTTTTTGGTTTAACTCGCTTTACTTGGGAAAAGGTTTCAGGCAAGCAGAAAAAACACCTCTCATATCAACTGTGATGGAATGGGGCAGGATGGGATGGGAGGGCATTTTTACCCTATCACTAGCACAGCTGTCCCGTGTAGATTAAAGCCTAACAGAAGGGCTTCTTTGATGGTGAGGTTTAAATGACTTCTTCAGGGTGTACAAGTGAAATTTGATATTCCTTTTCTGAAGAGCTGATATTTTTGTGGCATGTCTAGATTGTTACAAAATATGTATGTTTAAATATCTGGAGTCAGTTGTTTAGGTTTTGATCTGAACAGGAAGTGTTAAACTGTTGTTATGCTTTAAAAAAACCAAAACTGTTTAACATCCCATTCCTGTTGAAAAGTCCAAGAAACTGCTTGTAAGAGAAAGCATTTCAGCACCTGATGAAGTAGGTTGTTGCCTATGAAAGCCTTTCTGACCCAATGAGTCTCTGAGGTGCCACCCTATCCTACCTTCTTACGTTAAAAGGAAGAAAATACTTTGAGAGTATCGTGGTGCTGCAGAAAGATGGCAATATATTAGAATTTTCAGTGTAAGTTTTCTATTTAAACAATACCCTGAAGGTACTCATCAGTTCGAATTAAATGGCCAACTGAGATAAAATGGGTTTTTTTCAGCTCAGATGTCATGAAGGACAGACCGTATTTGCTGACTATTGTAGTTTTCAAGTCATTGCCTCAGTTATGAGGTAAACCTAGGCTTCTTCAGAAGAATGTATTTTAAAAAGTCACATGCAAGCGGTCATGCTACTTAAGTTCAGAAAGTCCCAGTATTTTTCAGCAGCAGCCCATGCTTTCTATTTTACTTAAGTGATTTACTTTCCTATGGTGTCATATGAGAAGATGAACTCATTTTGAATGGCTTTTTTTATATGAAAGCAAGTAATGCATGCATGTGTGTGGTGTGTGTTTTCAATAGCCTATTTCTTACCATCTCTCTTATCATTTTTTAGTATTAACAAGTCACATATTCAAAGGAATGTGCTCTGTAAGTGTCTGTTTTATAAGTCATGGGCAAGTAATTAGCAGAAAGCATGTTCTTAAAGTAATACCAAAAACCAACATACATTTCCTATTTTAGATGAACACTAGAAGTTACGGTTTTCTTGCTGTCAGTGCAGTTATTTCTTTGCAGTTTTTCCAGGATGTTTTCTGCAGATGGGAAGGGATATAGACTAATCTTAAAATATGTGTCAAATGGAAAACATTTTGGAAGAATTATATCTTTTCCTGAATATTAAACAATAATAGTGTCTTCTGATTTTCATATTGATATGAAAATCGAAGAATTGGCTTACAATTTTTGCTTAAACCACTATAATTTTGAAGGCTCACTTGGAACAATTTTGTAGACTTAGTGAGAGGCTCATAAGTTGCCAGTTTAGATATGTTTGGAAAAAAAATGCTTCATCATGAGAATTTCCAGAATACAGCAATGGTAACAGTGGTGTATTTCTGAATAAAACATCATTCATTTAAATAGTTGCCTTGAAGCAGATTATCAGGTTCCAAATTGAATGGTGTGTTATGCAAGGATACCAAGCAGTTTGTTTATGCTTATTGGTTTCTCTTTTCTCTTCTAGGACCAGCAGAGAGAAGAGATTCCATCTTCCAGAATTCACCACTGTGTCCTTCCCCATATGTTCTTAGACTTGTTTTTGATAATTAAAGGAATATTGTCAAGTAATAATACAAAATATGTTAAAATATTTTATTCATTTGCATTAGGGATGTAAATATTTTTAAACATTATTCATATAACCTCCTCTAATTATATCGATTGATCAATAACACAGCAGCTCAGATATGGCTGCTGCTGGGAGCTGTTCCTGAAAGAGCAGCTAATTACTTAACTGATAGCTCATTAGGCTTCCCACGGTTTTCTTTAACCTCATAGGCTCTATGGGTATTAGTTCCCCCTCACCCCTCCTCCTCGCTTCTCCCTCCTTCCTGCCCTGCCATCTTCTGGTTCCTGCTGAGGGACAGCATAGCTTCCCTCCCCCTGCCCCTTACCTGCTGGACTGCACCCTACCCAGCACTAAATTATAACCAGTAAAATAACTGGTTATCACTGGGCTTATTGGTTAAATGGTGACTCGTTTAACCCTTCACACCTCTAACTTGCATTCAGTTTGGCTTAATCTTCATAGAAAACTGTGCATGTATCTATAGTCTCTTTTGATTTTAGTGCTTTTCACTGTCCCTTAAATTATCGACAATTTTTGTATTAATTTGATGGTACAATGGGATCTAATCCCCATAATCACATGTCTTGCCATGTCACACATGGCTAGGGTATGCATTTAAAGGTGCAGAGAGGGAGAAGCTCATGGGCTCCTGCTGCCTGGCTTTTGCAAATCCATGCCCAAGGGCTGCCCAGGGCCAAGTCAGCAAATGCACAGTGGGGGTAGCCCATACGTTTCCTCCACTGTGCACCTTTTAAACATGTGCCTGCCCTAAGCCGCTTCTGCAGGGGAAACCTGGGGCACAGGTCTGCAAGTGCCAAGCAGGGGGGGCCCATGTGTTTCCCCTGCTCTGGCCCTTTAAATCCTCACACATGGGTTTATAAAATCACCAGGTGCTGGAAACCAGGATGAGGAGAGCCTCCCTGGAGGCTTTAAAACTGCCATGTGCTGCCCAGCTAGGCTGCAGGTATTATTATTTAAAAGCCTGAGATGCAGAGACCCAAGATCAGAGAGCTTTTCTTTATCTTGGGTTCCTGTGTCAATTTCTAAAGACTCGGGCCTGCCCCGTGATAATCTAGGCACTCAGCTGAGTTGGACCAGAAAATATTAAACGTTCAATTTAAGGTTTGATTCGAGCCAGCTGTAAAGATGTAGCATCTTTGAGGCTGGTTTGCCCTGTTTAGTGTGTCAATAATAGGGTGTGTGTGTAGCATGTTACAATCTATAGTAAAGTTAATGTGTTTGAAACGTAATTCTAACATTTGCCAGGGCTCCTAGTGTACCTTCTTTTCCAAGCATATTTAATTAAAGTGAAAGTGTCTGATAGATAAGTAACTGCAATAGAACAAAGAGCCTACACTATTAGAGGAAATAATTGGTTTTTCTAAATAAATACCTTGTTCTTTCAACTGAGAGACTCCAAAACAAGAAATTGAACTCAAAAGACTAAAATCAGCATACCTCTACTTAAAATCCATCTTTTTTTTTTTAATCCAAAGACCTTGACAGTGGGTGCATATATGAGATTCCATGTCATCATAGTGATGAGCTATGGTGATATAGCTTGTTGCTACAGTGACATGGCATCCGCGAACACAAACCATGACAGCGATGCTACTGCTCAGTAACTTGTTGCTACTACAGTGTAGAGTTGGAAAAGATCTGTGCGCCGCTGGGACTGGGCAGTAACTGTGGTTACTGTGCAAGACTGCACAGTAACAACTGTACGGTCAGGGACACGTGTAGATGTACCTGGTGTTCCTTCTTGAAAGTTTTGTTTAAATACTGGTATTGAAAAAATGACTCTATATTGCATTGGGATTTTTTCATTTTTCTTCACGTATATTTACAGAAGAAACTGGGGAGTGGTTTTATATCAAATGTGCGGAGTAATTAGGACAAAAAAAGTGCGTCCTTTCCTGCCACAAGAAACTAAGCAATTTATTTCACCAAATATAATAAAAAGCAGAAATTAAGTCACTATTTTTCTTTCAAATTCCTTTTAAGTAATTTTAAACCAAAGGTTGAAATATGCATTGTACAAATCAGATTAATAGTACAGCTTTCTGATATATATTGACTTTGTATATTACTCCTGGACTACCAGAGTAAATCCTAGTTCCACTGAAGCTATGTAAGGCCAAGATATTATTAGTAATGTTTCTCTTGTCCTAACGTACTAGTTCTGTGTATCAGACAAAACCTAAATAAAAAAAGAAAATGTCAGATAGAGCATTGAGTTTAAGGAATAATAAAGTAAAAACCCTTGAAATAGCCAGCAGTGGTCTGATTCATTGTAAAGCAATCCTACAAATGAAGATTTCTTTTCCTTTCCTGCACCGACACTTAACAAGTACAACCCTATTACTTCTTAATATTCAAATAAATAAATTTGCTCATGTTAGATTCAAGATGTTTATTCTTTGTACCTTTGCTATTATAATCTGAGGGTTTTTATTTTTTGTAATTAAGATGTGTTCACATGTAGGCAATAGGGTTAGATTAGAAAATATATAATGTATATTGTACTGATTATAAAATGACTAGAGGTGCACCCATACATCAGTCTGATATTGGAGCGGTACCAATATAAAGAAAATGGGCTGTATTGGAAATTGGCCTGAAGTGGCTGATACTGTGGCCAAAAATGCCTGTGTGGGTGCACAGCTGCACCATAGCATGCAGGCAGCGAGGAGCAGAGCCCAGTAGCATGTGGCTGATGAGTCTATTGTGGTGGGCGGGAAGGGTAGTGGGGGGGAAGATCAATGTCCCCTTCAGTGAGGGGAGAGAGAGAGCAGGCACTGCCCAGCCAGGTTGGGGTGGAAGACAGAGTAGCAACTCGCTGGGCGGGGGAAATGGTTCCCGCTGCAGAGGCATGGGGGGGGGGGGGGGCATGTGCCCCTGGATTTGTGTGGGGTGAGGTAGGCAGGCTGTAGCTGTGGGCTGAAGCTGAGGCTGCACCAGGCTCTTCTTGGTGAGGGCTGGGCTGAGGCGGGGAGTAGTGGTGGTGCTGGGAGGGGACTGCAGCCACCGCAAATTTTCCCATAGCCCCTACCCCCTCATAGCACCGCTCCCAGCATTGCCATTTGGCACAGCCCCGGCTCTTTCCAGCATGTAGGTGGAGGCGGGAGGTTGAACAAAGGCTGTGCTACGCAGGTGGAAACAGCGCTATGGGAGGGGGTGGTCTATGTTGAAATTTGAGGTGGCTGCAGCCCCCTCTGTAGCCCCTCTCCCAGTGCTGTCTCCACCCACCCCAAGCCCAGCTCCTGCTGAGAAGACCCTGATGCAGCTGTGGCTGCAGCCCGCAGCTGCAGCCCACCCACCCCACACAGATCCAGGGGTACAGCCCCCCAGTGTCCTTCTAGCATGTGCACAGCAGCAAGAGCTGCCCTTCCTGATGAGCCATGGCTCTGTCCTGTACCCACCCCACCTCAGCGAGGCAGTGTCTGTCCCTGCCCACTCCCTCCCTCACTGTGGGGGGTGTTTATTTGCCCCCCCACGCCCCTTCCCTCCCTTGTCCCCTTCCACCACAACAGACTTACAAGCTGCACACAGTTGTATCTAAAATTGGATTCGTATCGACCGATATGCCTCCTTAAATATCAGCTATCAGCCCCCAAAATATCAGTGCACCCCTAAAAATGACCCCTCTCCAATAATTCTATTATTGGAGGTTTGGCTTGAATTTGTCCCTTTCCCACTGCTACAGCAGGGAAATAAATCTGAGGGGTCAGGTAGCCCCTTTGCTCTCTGCTTCCCCCAACTTGTTTCCCCTCACAGCCCCTTCTGCATCTCCCTGTTGTCAAACCCTGCTCTCCATGAGCACATTGAAGTGAGGAGCAAATTTGAAAGCAATAATTTTGAAATTAAACATGACTGTAGCAATTTGCACATGGTAGCCATGCACTTAGCTCATCCAAAATGGATGCATGTTACTTTTTTAGAAAGTAGCTGCAAGTACTTGAAAGTGCTGGAGTACAGGTACTCCATAAACATACTTTTGAGCAGTGCTTTGGCACATCTACTTATATGTAGTACAAACCATGCATGGTATTAATCCAAAGCCAAAAGCTCATGGATTTATCATGCAGGTCTTTGAGCAGGGTGTCACCAGAGTCAGCAGCAATTCAAGCCATGGTGACCCCACAGCTCAGCACTCTTCAGAGAGAGTGTGTGTGTGTGTAACACGTGCTCCCCACTCTCCCCAGAAAGATCCGTGTGCTAACATGCCCTCTCATGACTGCAACCAGGTGATGTACAGGGTAACCTGCTCTGGTTTCACTTCATGGAGAGCAGGGACATACTAATTGTATGCACCAGGCTGAGAGTGGGGGCAACAGGGATTCTGGGTGAACTGTTTGGGGCCTTGTTTGGTGATGTTTGCTAGGCATTTAAGGCTAGTGAAGAAATGTGAATCATAGGAAATGGGAAGGAAAGGCAGAGTTTGCCTGTGGAAATGAAGAGGAAGTTAAAACTTGGCTCACCACAACCTGAAAAAGAGTCAGCAGTGAAGAAGACTCACCTAATGGGCATTATCATATGTATTATTCAGATAGGCTGCTTTTTGGTTAAGGTCAAGCAAGGTTTGTTGGGGGGCATCTGAATCCCAAGGTCTCCAGGCCTGGGGCTTGCAGGTAGGATGTTTCCCTGGATTTAAAAAGTATCTGAAGCCCCAGGTTGATGGATCTGGAAGGGATGATACTTGCTGGTGGTTGAACCTGTTTAGTTCTGGAACTTGACTATTGAGCCTTGTGTTATTGAATTTGGAACTGGTAGGTTTCCATGAGCGTGTTTGCCCACACATTTTATAGTCATGCACCATGTTGGCTGAATTTAGTCAACTTCATAATTGGTTTCCATTGCTGAGCACATGCTGCTTTTGGTCTGCCCCACCTGCAGTTTGCACCTGCCCTCCCACCCCTCACAGGTTGCATTTGCCCGCTCGTGCTACCCATGGATTGCACCTGCCTCCCCCACCCCACCTATGGGTTGCAACTACCCCTTACCTCTTGCAGGTTGTACCTGCCTCCTCACTTCTCCCGTGAGTTGCACCTGCTCCCCCACCACTCATGGGTCGTGCATGCCACCCAACTCCATGCATGGGTCACACCTGCCCCACCTGCGGGTCATGCCGGCCCCCTCTACTCCACCCACAGGTCATTCCAGCCTGTGCCATGCCCCCATCCCACCTGCAGTTGTGCCTGCCCCCCCCACCCATGGGTCTCACATGCTACCCTATCCCTTGTGGATTGCACCTGCCCCTGCATCCCACCTCACCTGTGGCTTACACCTGTCCCACTACCCAACCGCAGGTCATGCTTTCTCCCCATCCCCCAGCAGACTCCTGACCTCTTCCAGCCTACTGGACATCCAACCCCCTGACTAGCTGTCTGCCTTCCTGACTTAACTGATATTGTGCTGCTGTGCATGAAAAAACTCTGCATCAGGATAGCATTTGTATTTTCAAGTACTAACTTGCTGCGGAGTTTATTCATTTCTTGTGGCCTAATAAGCATGTAAATGCTGAGATGTTTACTGAGGAGCTAATTAGGAAGCTTTGCAGTAAAAATCTTGTGTAGGTGTGTCCACAGCTTAAAACATACGTGGCATTCCTAAGCATAGGTGAGCATTGGTATTTGCTAGGCATAATGAGTATGTGAAGAAAAAACAGTACTAAAAATATATAATTGTGAAAGCTTATAACATACAGGATGAGCTACAGCCAAGTGAAACTATTGACAAATGAGAAGAATGAAATACACGTGTCCTGTACTCTAACTTCAGTAACTAAGGATAAGTAGAATTCCACATACAATACAGTGAAAGAAAATGGCTAAAACAAGAAGAAAACCAGCTATATCTGGCTCCATTTATGCTGCTACATATCTTAACACATATCTTATGCATATCATATCATACATATCTTAAAAGTATTTCTCCTGCAGGAGGAGGAAATCAGGTGTGTGAGAGAGAGGGAATCTTGCTTAGAATCATACTACTGTCTTTCTGATCAAGTGGAGCAAATTGCTAGTAGGCTTCCAGTAGGGTTCTTTTCCCTTTAGCTGGACTGACAGTCACAAAGGCTAGGACAGACATTACACATAAACCGGTTTAAGCGATCAGAAACACGTTTAAACCTGTAACTGAAGAGATGTTCAGTGCTCATAAACCAGTTTGAAAATGGCTGAAACCAGTTTGAGATAAACCTGGTTGAATGTAGTAGTATCAAACTTAACTGATTTGGGTCAAAGCAGTTTATGCAACGTCTGTCCCAGACCCCTTGCTGGTATAAATTAAACCAGACTCCCCCAGCATCCTGGCATGCTCTCTGAGCTGGGCAGGGATCTCTGCTCCACAGCAGAGCTGGCCCCTCCCCTCTGTTCCCTGGCTGGGGCTCGGCAGAGACTGCAGGCATCTGCCTGGCTTCCCCTTGCCCCCATATCCCTTCTGACTTAGACACCTCTTGGCATTAGCTAGCAGACCACATGCTGGCTATGGTCTGTGTTGTGGCAGACGGAATAAAGGCAGAATCAACAGGTAGCTGGCAATGTCCCTTAGTTGTTTTCTTAATGGGTTGATAAACACTGAATTAGGGGTGATAAACACTGTATTCCTTGCTGGTCTGATCAGGAGGGGGAAAACCCTCCTTAATCTCAGTGTCCTGCCAGGGTCTATGGAAAGGAAGAGAAGGCTGCTCTAGATCCCCTTGGCTTCTAGCTTGAGCCACTGTAGGCATGTGCCTGCGTTTTATCAGTCCAGAGGGGATGTCTGTATTGTTACAAACTGGTTTAGCCTAGCCAGATTTTTTTCTCCAGACCAGAGCATTGATGCAAGTTTGTTTTATTTTGTTTTGCTGAATTGCCTATAACAAAAAAACCCCCTTATTTTGAATATGATGTGTCCTTCAGCTTTTTTGCAAAGAAACAAACAAAAATATGCTTGAAAATAAGTATAAAAATGTAATAAGTGCCTGAGATGGACTGCAACCTGCTGGCCCAGATGTAAAGCACTGTGAAAAAGTCTGTTAGTGATTGTCACAGCGTGGGGACCTAGGAGCGGCCGTGATCTCTCCTGGCACCCCCTACCATGCCAAGTTGGCGATCAAGCACCCTTGTCTCGCCCGCCATGTCTTTGATGTTATCTAATTTTATAACAGAGGCTGCCTTTTGTCCCCTTGGACACGGTGCTCTGTTTATCCTGGCCCCTATTCTGTATGGAGTGACTTGGTGCACTCCAGCCTTATGGGCAATGCATGGCTTCAACCTCCCCTGTACCATGCCCCAAGCTTCACAGATGTCCCGGATGTTATCTGGTCGGTTTTCCTTTCTGCGCCCACACTGGCGCCCCCTGGGCTTGTCACGCAGCCGGCACCCACTCGCTGGTGCCCCCTGGGTTGGGGCCAATGCCCCCTGAATATCGTGCCCTCTCTGGGCTTCTTGCCTGTGCACCCCTCCCTGAGGCTCCTCGCCTCTGGGCGCATGCCCTCCCTGGGCTCCTTGCCTATGCACCCCCTTCTGGGGCTCCGCCTTGACTGGGGCTTCTCCCACACATGCCCTCCCTGGGGCTTTGCCTCGCAATTGGGCTTCTCTTCCTGTGTGCCCTCCCTGGGGCTTGTATTCCTATATGCCCTCCCTAGGGCTTAATGCAAACACCCTCTGGGCTTCTTGCCAGTGCCCACTCTGGGACTCCTCACAATTGGGGCTCAGGTGGCCGTAGCCGTGCCTGGCCCCTAAATCCACCATGCCCCTTTCGCAGGGCTGGGGTCAATGCCCCTCAGTACCGTGCCCTCCCTGCCACCGGGGTCCCCACCCTGCCGTGGAGCCCCACTGAGGCTTCCTCCAACCTCTATTAGCCTCACCCGGTCCTCTGGTGGTATAAAACTACAAACAGAAAACTTAAGCCCCTGGACTACAACATATACTCTAAGCAACCTGGCTAACTCTCATTCAACTCCCTACCAGGGCTGCCTCCACCTGGTATCTTTGTCCATAAGCTCCTCAGGCTTCTCAACTCTGCATGCTTCCACAGAGCTCTACTTTCCTTGGCTGCCAGAGGGGAACTGCCTGCCAGGCTTCAGCCTGGGCTATTTATATACTCCAGGCTCTGCCCCCTTCTGGTCAGCTGACCCCTGCGGTTGCCCCGGCAATCAACACCTGTCCTTCTATAGGAGCAGGCACTTCAGTGCCCCTGCCACAGTGATAAGTAAAACAAATTAGCTTATAAGAAGTTTGAATAGAGTGGCAACAATTTTCTTCTACCATTGCTAATACTACCTATAACCTCAACTTCATAATTTAGCATATTTTAAGAACTGATGACAGCTGTCAGCTGTTAATGCATGAACATTATAAGCTTTATAAATGAGGGAAAAAATTCATAATATAATTATTTTTTGTATGTGGAACAGACTCAATGCTTGTTAGATGTCCGTTTCCTGAGTTGCTTTATCCTGTGAAATAGCATCTCTTATGTCAATTGGAGCCAACCTTTTTAGCAGACATGTCACAAATTAAATCCTCTTCTCTCTCTGAGTGCTTCCCAATTCCTTTCCCCTCCCAATCAGCTGCTCTACTTTCAACTCCATGGATTACCTTCCATGTGCCTCACACAGGGGCTACCCATGCCATCTATGGTACTTGTTTATGCAGGTGGATTGCCCTGGATTCATGTTTTATCGGTACTGAGCCTGAGTTGAAATTGTCAAACATAGACTTATTTCAACAAGTCTTCAAGAAACCAAAGAAATGGCAACATCTAGATCTAAGAGTGGTGTGGATAATTCAAATAACCTTGAACAAAATCTGGGGCAGGGTCATTCCTTACTCTGGATAAACTTAGGAGAATGTAGAAAAGAAGCATTTCCGGTTTTGCCCACAATCCCATGTTTTTCCAGAAATTCACCAGAGGACAGGGCCATTTTGCAGTGCATAGAAGTGGTGATGGTTCCAAGCTCACCTGAGCTACCGTTAGGTGTATACTGGGAACTTTCCATCTCTTTAAGGGTTAAAAGTGCTTTGATACTTGAATGAAATAGACTGGTTTTTCATTGACCACAATAGATATCAGTATTTTAAATATTCTGATTATGCAATTTTAGATTTAACACCTGTTGTGGTTTCTAATCTTTCACTTTCTTTCTTTATAGTGATGAAGCAACTGTTATCTCAGGAGCTAAGCTTGCTAAACAAGTCCATAAGGAAGTTCGAAGGGATGTAGAATCATGGATAGCCCTTGGGAACAAGAGACCTCATCTCACTGTCATTTTAGTAGGAGACAACCCAGCCAGTCATACATACGTAAGAAACAAGATAAAAGCTGCTGCATATGTCGGTATGTGTTTATCTGAACAGTACAGTAGTATTTTGATATTAAGCACAAGATGTTATCCTGTTAAAATATATAGTACAACATCTTAGCTTCATATTGCATAATTTGCTCCTTCAACATGTATGACTTCTGTAAAATGTAGAAGTATATCATGCTGCAAAAAATCAGTCAAAATGCAAACAAAGTAAATTTTTCATATTATATGACTATTAGGAACAAGTGTAGCTTTGGCATTCAAAGAATAAATCTTTGTTATGTAAAAAAAATATTAGAAAAAAATACTTTCTGTTTCCTCAGAGATTAGCACATAAGGGGCCAACACAAATTGAAATGTATAAGGGACCAACACAAACTGAAATGATTATGGCTTCTCAACTTCATATAGGAAGATTTCTGGCAGTCCAATATTTGCATGCCTTGAAAAGGTCAGATGAATACAGGCAGACAAATGGAAGTAATTTCACTTTTCAGTTACTATTAATCCTTGCAAGCCATTCTAGGATTTATTTATTTTCACATTTAAAACAAATGTAAGAGTTTACTTTTCAGGTCCTAGAATTTGAAGGGAGGGGAGTTCATGAATCAGTAAGCACATCTACATGTGCATTAATGTGCCATAATTATTGGGCATTAAGTTTAGTAACTTAATGCGCAGTAATTGGTGCTACTGCACAGTAGCATCAGTGCATGTCTTTTAAGTGATACTAATGTGTAGTAGACTAATTATACTGTGCATTAGCATGTTAGCATGGCTTTTGCCACAATGCACTAATGCAGTGTTTCCCAAGCTTTTTTGCCCCACAGCACATTTACCTAAATAAAAAAGTACCATAGCACACCAGATGTGGAGCGGGGGTGGGGGGCACATGGCCAGCTGAACGCCAAGTGGGGGAGGCCGGGGGGGAGGCACAGCCGGGCAAGGAAGGGGTTATTGCTCCTCCCTCCGGTGGAGGGGACAGCTGGGGGCCTATTTTGGGCAGGGAGAAAGCGGGGAGTACCAGGCAGACCAAGCTCCGGTCCCTGTTGGTGGCACAGGGAGGGAGGAATTAAACCCCTCTCTGGCCAGACCTCTGCCCCTTCCTGCTCTTGCTTGGGCTGGGGAGCTAAGGGGCAGGGCCAGCTTGGCTCGGCTGGAGCAAAGAGCCCCACCAGCCCAGAGAGCATGCAGGGATGCTGGGGGTCTCTGATTTAACTGAAACCAGGAAAAGGTCTGGGACAGACAACACATAAATTGGTTTAAACCAAATCAGTTAAGCCTGATACTACATTGAACCAGGTTTATCTCAAACTGGTTTCATCCATTTTTAAACTGGTTTATATGCAATGAACATTTATTCTGTTACAGGTTTAAACGAGTTTCTGATCACTTAAACAAGTTTATGTGCAATGTCTGTCCCTGGTCTAGAGGTTTACTTAGAATCTTCAGGCGTATATTCCTATGAAAACTAGTGCATATCTTGTTTTTGTAAACATTTGTTTTCGTTAATTTTTAAGATGTGTTGAAGTGAGATATTTAACTTCCTCTGAATTCATTTGTAAGATTACAAATTATTTGTATGTGCAAACTGTTGAAAAAGGTGGACTTTTAAAAAGCATTTACGCCCATTGAAGACAATTTTTTATCACTTTTGAGAATTTCACCTCAAATAGTTTAGCTCACCTTAGGAAAAGCAGGAAAACACAAAGTGGCTTTTGTTTGACTTTCTTTCTATCAGGTATTCATAGTGAGATAATTCTGAAGCCTAAAGACATTTCTCAGGAAGAACTTTTAGATCTGACTGTCCAGTTAAACAAGGATTCAAAAGTTAGTGGTATATTAGTCCAACTACCTCTGCCAGGTAAGCAATTAAATTTTATATGCAAATTTTAACACTATTAAGGGAGAAAAACTGTAAACACATTTTATGTACAAGCTCATAGCATGACAGGCTTTTGGGAGATGACTCATTTGAGGAAAGTGAGGTTTGTAATAGGATGGCTGACATGATGCTTACACCTATCATGTAATCTGGATGGCTTTGTTTCACAGCTCACAAATTAAATAATAGTAATTTTTTTTGTATTGAAGCTTAAGTTGTTCATCCAAACCATAGATGACAGCAAACTTTGAGATTCCATCTAGTTTTTCTTCATGTTGTTTACAGTATCTTCTATACTACAAAATAGTACTGTCAATATATTGTGTTCTCAACCATGGCACTCTGGTGGAGAATCACTGGGTTAAATTGAGGCTTTTAATCTTTTTTCCTCAAATACCTCTTTACAAACCAGCTTTTTTATTATCATGGAGAAATAATCATACCTGTCACCCAGGTACATTATTTTCGAATCATCTTGAATTCTGCCCTTTTGTCAGGCCCCCCTATCAAAGCCAGATGTAAACTTTTTTTGTTTCTGAACAGCTCTAACTTTCAGCCTTTCCTCTGTCTAGACCATTAACATTCTTATCCAAACATCTCACATCTTGACTCTTACAACATATTTTTTCCAGCCTTGATAAATGTCATCCTCCTCTAAATATGTTTAATGTATTCAAAACACTGCCACAAAGGAAAAATTCTTGGCTTATTGCTGTGCCACTGCCTACTGCTTTCCTTCTGAATTCCTTGTTCTTCACCTCATCAAACTGTTTGTCTTCACTTTATGAAATAGCTCCATCCTGTTTATCATGTCTTATAAGCTATCCAATAGCTGACCCTAGAACTTGCATTGTATCAGTCAGGCCAGAATGTTTCTCTCATTACTTTGATTTTCCTTCAGATGCCTTCATGCTTTTTCCCCTGCCATTCCTTTGCATGATATGAGATGTGTGCAAAAATCCCTAGAGCCTCTCCTGTATTCTCATTAAATCTTTCCTAAAAAATTTGCCTGGTTAAGTATGAAAGTGCAATCCTTTTCCAACCTGCCCAAGTCCCTGAAAAATTTAATAGAAGAGGTGGGTGTGGAATCTTCCTCCTCACTGCTTTTTTGTTACTCAGACATAAGGGTAAGATGACAATGTGTTAAGTAGATGCATTAATTGATTTTCAAGGACTTGAACAAGGTGGAATAGAGTCAAACTTAGGCATCTAAGTCCTTGTAAAGACCTAATGGGTTTAGTCCCCACAGTTTTTCCCCAGCTTTTGGTTGTATTGACCTATTGTTTCTTCATATTCCTGGATGGTAAGCTCTTAAGGGCAAACGCTGTATTTTTGGTTTATGTGCAGAGAGTACGTAGCACAATAGGGCTCTGATTTGTGACTGGATCTTCTAGGGGTTACTGTAATACAAATTATAATTAAAAAATGACTGTGCTAGATCAAGTTTTCTCATTTCATTTTCCCTTTGAGTCTTGCTCTCTGCCATCCTTTCCCCATCTGTAAAAGGGAGATAAATCATATCTCGTATACAGAGTAGGGTGTTTAGAGGCTTAGTGTTTGTAGAATTCTTTGTTCTGTGATTGGAAAGTAATAACACTACAAAATATTAGTATTAGTCCATAACAGTCATGATAGTGTTGGAGTGATATTGTAACAATACACGTCATAACAGACCATCATTTCTGCAGCCTTCAGTGAATAAAGTAAAATGGCCACATGATGGCAGTGTAAGTAAGGAGGAAAAATCTGATAAACTGAATGATGATTTACTTTTAGGATCGTTTGGTATGTGCTCACCTGTAATTCAAGAGATGTTGCTTTGTTTGTACACTAGAAGCCAAAATATTTACAGATTCAAGGTGTTGAGGGACTGTTAAAAATGTCCTGTGAGTTTACTGCTGGTGAGAGAGTGCCATACTGACAGATTCTGTTCCGATGTCCTCCGTGTAGACTCAGAACAGGAATAGCATAGGTAATAGCCTGCACAGTTTCCCACCCCACTCCATAGCTTGACCAGTTTGTCTCTGCACTGATTTGGAGAGACCACCTCCAGGAGTTAACTCTCCTTTCCTGTTTGTCCTTGGCTATTCTTCTAAGATTGTCAACCAGTATGTTATTGGTTGTTACTTGTGGTAGTCTTTTTTTTCAGTGTAGATATCAGGCTGCTAGTCTTAGGCCACTGCACTAATTTTGCAGACCAGTCATGTTTTATGTTATAACTACAGTAACTGTATTTTGGGGTTGTATCTTCTGGCATTCCCAAACTAATGAAAGTTGATGCCATGGAGGGTATGACAGGAAATGGAACACTTTAGATATGCTCTGTTCATATACTGTCCCTAAGGCATCTAGTGCTTGTCGTTACTGCAGACAGGATACTTGGCTAGCTGGATCATTTGTTTGATCCAGTATGGCACTTGTTATATTCTTATGCTACTCTATATTAGGAGAGTTGCAATGGTTCATCTAATTTTATTTTAGACAATCTAGTTAAATCAGTGATGGTGATGCACTTAGACCAGTTTAACCCCAGTTTAAACTGGGTTAGCTTCCAACAGCAATTTAATACATGAATACCTTCTTTCTAAAATTAATCGTCCTCTGACTCTCTCTAACTTTTCAGTGTGGGGTCTGGCTACAGGGTTTCTTCTGCTATTTATTTTATTTGGTTGCCTAAAGAGTGTGTAAATAAGGAAACATTAAAAGCTATATATCAGAGTTATATGTGCAAGCCATTTAAACGTATGGTGTTTCTCTAAGAGGTTTCAAATATAACTTGTTGAATACTGTGCAGTTTTGTCATTTTAAAATTACTTTCTATGTTTGCTTATGCCAATGTTCCACAATACGTGTGCTTTGAAGAAAGAGAGGTGGAAGTTTCTTAATTCACAAAATTTGCTTAAATTATCTTTTAAGGGCAAGAGAAGAACCTGGAAGGTGAAAATAGAGAAACATGATGGGTAATTGTTGTTTATATCAGATACTTTTCATCATATTCTTTTAGGCAGCCACCTAATTGGCTTTAGTACAGCATTTGGATAATATACAAGACGATGGCTTCAAGATGACCTTTCTGGAGGGGAATATGATACTTTAAACAGTGGATCTCAACCTTTTTATATTCAAGACACCCCTGGATAGACTTGTGGCACCCTTCAAAAATACTAGCTCTTAGTGGGCACATCTAGACACTATGCCACTAGACTAGACGCTGTGCCACTACAGTGACAAACTACAGCGATGTAGCATCAGCAGTATCTCGTTGCTGCTGTTCAGTAGGGTCAAAAACGACCCATGTGCCACCAGGACTGCTCAGTAGGAGTGGGTATTTCACAGTTACTTTGTATTTACTAAAGCAAATACTAAATGACTACACAATACCCACTGCACAGTGGGGTGCAGCAGAGCCGACCCGAGCAGGGTGTGGGGCCCAGGGCAAATCAGCCAGTGTGGGACCCCACCCCGATCCCATGTGCCCTGCACCTGAAGAAGCTGCTGCCACCATCAGCAGTGGTGCATCGGCAGTAGAGGGATGGAGGGGAAGTGAGTGGTTGCAGGGGAAGCCAGTGGCGGTGGCATAGAGTTGCCGTGGCCGCTTTCCCCAGCTCCACAGGTCCCCCTAAAGCACAGGGCCCAGGGCGGTCACCCCAATTCACCCCCCTCCACCCCAGGATGGCCTTGAGTGCACGTAGATGCACCCAGTTTTTACAACTTTGTTTACTTCAGAAAAATAATAGAGCAATGTTTCTGCTGCAAAGAACTCGGAAAGACCGAAACTATGGATTTCTATCTGAAATTTCTGGGTTTATTTTATGAATCATGTTTGCTAACCTAACAGTGCTAACATTATGTGGCATCCCATGGCATTCTTGAAAGGATCTCAAGGCACCCCAGAATGCCTTGGCACCCTGGGTGAAAACCACTGCTCTAAAGTAATCATTTTTGTGAATCAGGGCTATTTAACTTTCAGAGGGTGCTGAGGGAGTTAGAAAACTGCCTGGAGCATTGGGCTTAGAGGGTAGTAGTCAATGACTCGATATCTAGTTGGCAGCCAGTATCATGTGGAGTGCCCCAGGGATTGTTGCTGGGGCCAGTTTTGTTCAGTATCTTCATCAGTGACCTGGAAGATGTCATAGAGTACACTCTCAGCAAGTTTACAGATGACACCAGACTGAGTGGAGTAGTAGATATGCTGGAGGGTAGGGTTAGGATTCAGAGTGACCTAAACAAATTGGAGGACTGGGCCAAAAGAAATCTTATGAGATCCAATAAGGACAAATGCAAAGTCCTGCACTTAGGATAGAAGAGTCCCATGCAGTCTGGGGGTTGATTGGCTGGGCAGCAGCTCTGCAAAAAAGCACCTAGGGGTTACAGTGGATAATAAGCTGAATATAAGCCAACAGTGTGCTCTTGTTTCCAGGAAGGCTAATGGCATGCTGGGCTGTATTGGTAGGAGTGTTGCCAACAGATCAAGGAAACTGACTATTTCCCTCTAATCAGCACTGGTGAGACCACATCTGGGGTACTGTGTCCAGTTTTTGGCCCTTCACTACAAAACGGCTATGGACAAGTTGGAGAGGGTCCAGAGGAGGGCAACAAAAAATGGTTAGGGGGCTGGAGCACATGACTTGAGAGGAAAGGCTGAGGGAACTGTGCTTACTTAGCCTACAAAAGAAAAGACTGAGAGGGGATTGAATAGTAGTCTTCAAGAACCTGAAAGATGGTTTGAAAGAGGATGGAGCTAGACTGTTCTCAGTGGTGACAGATGACAGAACAAGAAGCAGTGGTCTCAAGTTGCAGCAAGAGAAGTTTAGGTTAAATGTTAGCAAGAACGTTCTCACTAGGAGGGTAGTAAAACACTGGACCAGGTTACCCAGAGAGGTTATGGAATCTCTATCCTTGGAGGTTTTTAAGACCCAGCTAGACAAAGCCTTGGCTGGGATGTTCTGGTTAGGGATAGTCCTGCTTTGAGCAGGGAGTTGGACTAGATAACCCCCTGAGGTCCCTTCCAACCCTAATTTTCTATGATTCTATGAATTGCCCTCTTTGCTTTTGGATAATTTTGTTTCCTTCTGTGCATCGTTTGAGGTCATTACTTTTGACATGGTGATATAGTCTTGTTCCGTGATAGTTTGCCTCTTTCCCATTCCAGGATCATTCCTTTCTTCCCCTACCCTGGGATTCTGTAAGACATATTTTAGTGAAGAAATCTTGGTAGAGCAAGAGCTCCTTCATCTATAAATGAAAGAGAGAGTATCTGTCTCTGCAAAGTAGAAGCAGGAAAGTAGGAACTTGGTGGTGAATAATTATTTTGTACAAGAAATTGCCTTGTTCCAGGATTGAAAGAAAGCAGAACCACCAAACCATCAGCCAGTTTATCTTTGACTACCTTTGGGTACAAACAGACATTTGGGGTGATTAGGGGGAAGTTAGATTGTGTTAAAAATAGCCACCTGATCTAACTTAGTTTATCCATGTGTGGACCTTACACTTAGATTCCTTGTTAAGTTGATGTAAGTGCAAACTGGACAGAAGTTCGAGGAAAGTTAGATTGGTCAAAAAATGGCCAACCCAATCTAATTTAACTGTACGTTGGAGGTGTGCTAAGTTAGAATGGGTATGAGTAGACCAATTTAACCAAATTTCTGTACACATTCCCGGTGCAGCCTTAGGCTGGGAAGGCCTAACCACTAGCCCCAGCTCTGAGCTGCGCTTTTCCTGCCCCCGATCTGGCACCAGGCTATTTTTAGCCCTCTGGCTCCTCCCTCCACCCCCAAACAGACAAGTGCTCCACCCCACCAAGGAGTATCCAGCTTGCCCCACCCCCCACCTTGATCTCGCAAAACCCTCCCCAATACTGCAAGTTGTTCCCAGGGCTGGTTTTATTGGCATTTGCCCCCCAGTGGTTGGGGGGAGGGGGAGGGGGAATCAAGGGGATTCATTCAGCAGGGAGGTTGTTCATCTTGGGGTGGGAGACAGTCATGGAGATAAAAATAGCTCCTGGTCCAAGTGGGGAGAGAGCCCCCCCAATCTCCACAAACCCCCTCTGCAGAGCCACCAGCTCCCCTGATTCTGCCAAGCCCACCACCAAGCTGCCAGCCCCTCCACCCCAGCTTACTCCAGTCAAGGTCCTGGGACTAATACATGCCATTAAAACTGACCCCAGGAACAGTTTGCAGGATTGGAGGTGATTCAGCAGTATCACAAAAAGGCTGGGTGAGTCCAGGGGAGTTTAGCAGGATTGGAGAGCTTCTTTGATCCTGCCAACCATCCCCCTCCTCCCTGTAAACTCCCAAGCCCACCTGCTAGCCCCCCATCCTGCCTGCCCCTCCTTGTACGTCAACTTATATCAGGGCCCATTTTTAACCCCATCTAACCCTCCCCAAACTATTATCTATAAAATCTGTATGAAGCCTAACTTAGGGAAAATAAGCAATTTTTTTTAAAGACTGTTTTAACAGATCCCTCCAAATTTCATATTTTTTAAAGTCAAGTCTTATCAAAGTTGTCTTAGATCTGAATTATACTTGCTTTTTAAAAGAATAAGCTCTTTTCAAAAATACTTGTGGCAGGGCACTTGATGTACTTGCCAGTTTCAGAGGTCAGACAGCCCGTTGAGCCAGGGATTGGTGAGGGTTAGAGCTAACTGGGGAGTCAGCTGACCCTTGGGCTGGTAGGTGAGGCTAGGCCTGATCAAAGGAGTCATCTGATTGCAAGGGAGTATCCTGATTGGATGAGGGCTGTGTGTAAACAGGGTATAAGGCCAGACCCTGAGAGCAGGGATGGTGGTAACATCTTGGAGACTAGTGGAGGAATATCACCCAGCAGCAAGGCTGCAGCTCCCAAGTGCCAGCAAGGACATAGACATCTGGAGGTTTGGGTAGGAACTTGGAGGATGGAGGAGGTTCCTGGGGTGCAGAGCCCTGAGAAGGGGCTGAGTGCCTGGGACCAGTTTAGAGGCCAGACGAGCCTGGAGAGATAGGTGGCCGAGTGCACAGGGGCCTAATGAAAGATCAGGTGAGTTCTGGGAGAGGTGCTGAGTATTGATGGGTCTATTGAGGGGCCAGGTTAGCCCTGAGAGAAGGGCTGAGTGTCTGAAAGACTTGATGGAGGGTCTGGGTGTACCCCTTTAGTGGAGCAGAGTACAGGGGACTATTGAGGGTCCAGCTGTGCCCAGGGAAGAAGGGTGCTATGTAGCAAGACCTAGGGAGGGGTCTGGGTCTGCGGGGAGAGGGAGAGTGACTCATGGAGGGGCCTGAGAAGGTGGACCCACAGAGATGAGGGGGGTGACAGTCAGAGGATTGACTCTGAGAACCGTAACTGGCCTAAGCTGGGTCCAGGACCCAGGAGGGGCCAAAGGGTGAAAGAACCCATTGCGAGAGAGAGCCAGAGCTGGGACATCCTGGAGTCTTGACTGGCTTGGAGGTGGGACCAGGGTCTAGGAAAGGCACAGAGGTCCATGGTGAAGGCCACAGCTGAGAGACAGTAAGGGATCAGCTCTGGAATGACATTGGCTGGTGGGTCTAAGAGTAAGTTGTGGCCAGAGATGAAGGACTTGGAAAGTAGGAGATGGAGCTAGGGTCAAAGAGCCCTGTGGTTAGCAGCCCAGGAGTGGAACTGGATATCTAGAGAGAGCTCAGAGAAGGTTGAGCAAGAGCAGGTAGGCTGGAAGACCAGTTCTGGGTAAAACCTAAAACTGCACCCTACTAGAGTTGGTCAGTGTGGTGGGGCTACCTGTGGTGGGGCAGCCTCAATAAAATGCCACACATGGGTCACTCCAGGGGCAGATGAGGGTGCCAGAAAGTGTCAGCTCCCACTGCTTTGTGGGTGACCTTGCAGAGGGGAAAGGCTAGGGGAGCACCCCCTGACAGAAAAGCACTTGATATGGGTCCAGAGGCCCAGTGAAGGGTCAGGGAAGAACGGGACCATGTGGGTCCAGGGGATCATGTGGGTCCAGAGGTCCAGAGAGGAGCCAAGAAAAGCAGGGACTTGGTGGGTCCAGAGGTCCAGAGAGGGGCCAGGAATAGAGCACAGGACTGGATGGGGCCAAAGGCATGGAGAGTGCTCTTGGCCCCATCCAGGAGAATACAGAGGACCTGACATCTTGGAGTGGGCCTGGAGGAGAGACAGAGGGGTCCAGAACTAGACATAGACATAGAGGGCTATAAGCTGTTTAGAAGAGATAGGAAGGGGAAAAAAGGTGGGAGGGTTGCACTCTGTGTTAGGGAACAGTATACCAGTTCTACCTTCCAAATGGGACCAGAGGAAGGCTTAACTGAGACCCTGTGGGTCAAACTTCAAGGAGAGCAGGGGGAGAAGGATCTGGTGGTAGGGGTTTACTACAGGCCACTACATCAGGAGGAAGAGCTGGATCTGGAATTCTCCAGGCAGGTTGGGGAGGCCATGTGTGCAAAGGATGTTGTGGTCATGGGTGATATGAATTACCCTGACATCAACTGGGAGGAGCAGTCGGCCAGGTTTAGCCACTCATGAAGGTTCCTGACGTGCATACAGGACCTACACCTTGTGCAGGAGGTACTTGTCCCCACTAGGGAAGATGCCATACTGGATCTGGTGTTAGCCTCTGGGGATGACCTGGTGGGGGAGGTGCTAGTACAAGGGAGGCTAGGGGACAGTGATCATGAAATGATCCAGTTTGCTATTCAGAGAAAAGTGGGGAGGGTAATTAGCACAGCGCAAATGCTTGACTTTAGGAAAGCCAACTTCAATGGGCTCAGGGTAGTAGTCAGGGAGGCACTTGGAGCCCAGGGTGTAGCTAGTATGGGGGTCCAGGAAAGGTGGTCCTTCCTTAAGGAGGCTATCCTTGGGGCGCAGCAGGACACAATTCCACTGCGCAGGAAGGTGGGAAAAGGGTCCAAGAAAACTTCATGGCTGAGCATGGCTATCCAGGCTGGCCTGAGGGCAAAGAAAAAAGCGTACTGGCGGTAGAAGCAGGGGGCAGGGACAAAGGAGAAGTACACCTCCCTGACCCAAGCTTGTAGGGATTTGGTAAGAGAAGCTAAAGCAGCACTGGAGCTTAGATTAGCTTCTGGGATTAAGGATAACAAAAAGTCCTTCTTCAAGTATATAGGTAGCAAGAAGAAGTCTCAGGGTAACATTGGACCCCTACGAGGCAGGGCAGGGCAGTTGGTGACGGACATGCAAGAGAAGGCAGAACTCTTCAACAAGTTCTTTGCCTCCGTGTTCCTGTCCACTGACAATGGGGTGCTCTCGGGTGACAGCGTAGAGAGGCCCAGGATGGATGCAAGTCCCCTGATTGTTAGTTCAGACCCAGTTAAGGACTACCTGGAGGGTTTAGATGTATCCAAGTCAGCAGGCCCAGATGACCTTCATCCACAGGTGCTGAGAGAATTGGCAGGTGTCATTGCGGGGCCTTTGGCACGGCTGTTTGAGGACTCCTGGTGCTCGGGCCAAGTCCCTGAGGACTGGAAAAAGACCAATGTGGTCCCTATTTTCAAGAAGGGGAGGTAGGAAGATCCTGGCAACTACAGGCCAGTCAGCCTCACTTCTATCCTGGGGAAGGTCTTTGAAAAAATTATCAAGGGCCACATTTGTGAGAGCCCTGCAGGGGAAGTGATGTTGAGGGGTAACCAACACAGGTTTGTGCCAGGCTGATCCTGCCTGACCAACCTAGTCTCTTTCTATAACCAGGTAACAAAAAGCTTAGATGTGAAGGAGGAAGTCGTTGTCATCTTCTTGGACTTCCAGAAGGCCTTCAACACAGTGTCCCACCCAATTCTGGTGGGCAAGCTGAGGGACTGCGGCATTGACAAATGCACGGTCACTTGGGTGGCAAACTGGCTCCAGGGATGCACCCAGAGGGTGGTGGTGGACGGGTCGATGTCGACCTGGGAGGGTGTGGGCAGCGGAGTCCCCCAGGGCTCGTTCCTTGGGCTAGTGCTGTTCAACATCTTCATTAGTGACCTGGACGAGGGTGTGGAGAGCACCCTGTTCAAGTTCACTGATGACACCAAGCTGTGGGGTAAAGTGAATACAGCGGCAGGCAAGGACCACATCCAGGCAGACCTGGATAGGTTAGAGAAGTGGGTGGATCTGGACAGGATGCGGTTCAACAAGGACAAGTGCAGGGTGCGGCACCTGGGGAGAGGGAACATTATGGTTATAGGTTAGGGGCTGACCCTCTCAGCAGCACAGGGGCAGAGAGAGATCTTGGAGTCATGATTGACTCCAGGATGAATATGAGTCACCAATGTGACGAAGCAATAGGCAGAGCCTACTGCACCCCGTCATGCATCAACAGGGGCATCACTAACAGGTCCAGAGAAGTCTTGCTCCCCCTCTATGCAGCCCTGGTCAGGCCACAGCTGGAGTACTGTGTCCAGTTCTGGGCGCCGCACTTCAAGAAGGATGTGGAGAACCTAGAGAGGGTCCAGAGGAGGCCACTCGTATGGTTGAGGGCCTCCATGGTCAGCCCTATGAGGAGAGGCTGAGGGACCTGAATCTCTTCAGTCTCCGCAAGAGAAGACTGAGGGAGGATCTTGTGGCTGCCTACAACCTTATCAGGGGCCAGCAGCAGGGACTTGGGGAAAGTGTTCACCAAGGCTCCCCTCGGAGTCACCAGGAACAATGGCCACAAGCTGAGGGAGGATAGGTTTAGGTTAGATATTAGGAGGAACTACTTCACTGTAAGGGTGGCCAGAGCCTAGAATAGGCTTCCCAGTGAGGTAGTGCTCTCACCTTCCCTGGAAATCTTCAAAAGGAGACTGGATAGGCCCCTGGCTGGGGTCTTATGACACCTGCCACCCCCCCAGTGCTCCTTCCTGCCCATGGCAGGGGATCGGACTCGATGATCTGTGTGTGCTGCCATCAGTCTTTCATTTTAGGAATCAAAGAGGGATTTTCCTTTCTGGATAAGTTAAACATAAAAGTGCCTCTTTTATCTCCATATTCATATACACTTTAATGTGTATATTGTATAAGTTTCTGTTAAAACATATAATGTCTAATATGATTCTCACTATTTTAAAACACCTTAATTATATGTTCCTAATTGCCTGTTAAGTTCCAACAGTTCTGATGTCTCCTTATTTCTGTTATTTTTTGTTTCCAATATGGAAAACAAATCCACATTATTTTTCCACAGAAAAAGCAAAATAAATTTTGCACCAAAAGTCAGGATTGAAGGCTGTTGTAGACAAGTTTTCTCTTCCTTTATTTGTTCTTTGTTTTTTTTCCCACTTTCCTGTAGATTGGGTATTAGATTGGACATGTGGAAGCACTGCTTCCTTTCCATTATATGTATCCTACAGTGATACTTGTTATGCCTGAAACTGGGCTTTGGTAAGCACTGTATCTTTAAAGAGGGGGCAAGAAAAAGTTCTGGGGCCAAAGTAAAACTTGAGGTACATTTGAAGAGTTTTTAATGTAATTGCAGTTAGGTGTCCAAGTTCTTTTCAAATATATCTGGCCCTAAATCCTTTGTTTCTTGGATGAACACATTTTTTTTTCTATGAAGTCTTTGTTCCATATGGTAACTTAAATTTGTGAAGAACTTCAGGGAAAAAAACTGTCCTATTTGCTTGTCTTATATATTAGTGTTTGATAGTGGTAATTATTCTCAGTTTGGTATATGTTTTTAGTATCTTCCATAAGGCCCCAATGCTGTGAGCATCAAAAATGGTATCACTTAGCTTTCAGCATTTGGCTTAGAAAAGTCGATTTTAATTAGAATTTAAAAATGCAGTTTAGTTTTAACGCATACAAGTTTGTGACCCTACAAATTACTCAGCTGCATAAAATTTGTGAAATTTACCTGGAAAATAAGGGATGTATTTGGTAGCTGTGTTGGTCTGAGACAAAAAGAAATGCAAATATCTAGAACTCTTGGTTCAGGAATTATACCTTTTATTAGACCAACTTGGAAATTGCACAAAAAATCTTTCTAATTTATTTTTTTTGTAATTTCCTAGTTGATCTAACAAAAGGGATCATTTCTGAACCAAGAGTTCTAGATTTTGCATTACTGTTTGCATTAGATCAACATGGCTAGCAAATACGTCCCTGAAACCTGGAAGATGCTGAATTTTAGCCAATTTTGGATTTTAAACTTCATTGCAGAACAACAAGAAAGATTATTAAACCTCCCTGTTTGCCATCTGACACTCCAGGGAAGGAATGATACCTGATCTACACAACAAAGAGCAATTCAACAAGTCACAGAGACACTCTTATGGACCGAGGGAGACAGATTTTCCATCTCCAACTCCCTCTGTGCAAAAATGAAGTTTATTTTCTACCAGTGGGGACTTTTTACTATCTTTAATTTTATCAGAGCCTGATGAAGGATGTTTGACTCCAAAAGCTTGCAGAAAAAAATATTTTTTTTGCAATTTTCTAGTTGGTCTAATAAAAGGTATAATTTCTGAACCAAGTGTTCTTGATTTTTGCATTCCTTGAAATTAAAGCATTGGGATAGCCCACTTTGGTTGACAACTGAGAAGAATCATAATTTTGAAATGACAATCTTCCAGATCACATAGATGAGAGAACAGTCTGCAATGCTGTTGCTCCTGAAAAAGATGTTGATGGATTTCATGTTATCAACATTGGACGACTTTGTTTAGATCAGCCTTCTGTGATACCTGCCACAGCTGCTGCTGTTTGGGAAATTATCAAACGAACAGGTAGGAAACTAATCTTTATTGAAATGTTTGTCGGGGATAAAGGTTAATGATGCTGAGAAAGCATATATAAATGTCAAGGAAATTATATGGTAAAATACAGGCTAGGTTCTATATCTGATTGATTGCAGAAGAAATGGTTAAAAGAATATTTAGAGAACAGTGAGAAGGAAGAAGCAACATTCTACTTGTAGAATAAGAAACGTGAGGCTAGGAAACATGCAAAAAATTGCGCACAGAGAATAGTTATTATATAGAGTACATACCCTCTGTTGTAGTTTATAATGCATTTTTATGGTGATTTGATATAATATGTACCTTTTTTATAATACTGAAACCAAATACCTATACTACAATTTCACTGAGGCTTAAATATGCTTAATTATTTGTAAAGATTAATAATATTAGTGATAAGCTGTAAAAAGATAAATTTATGGACAAAAATCTTTCTTGAATCAACTTATTTTAATTATACAATAGGAAAAAATAAAGAGTAGTTTCAAAAGTATGGTGATTTCATAGTTCTGTTAATTAATTCACCAATTTAATGTTTGAGAGAAACTTTCCTTAAGTAAAAACTTGCTGTTTGAAACTGATGACAGATCTAATTAAAATGTACAGATTTTTTTAGGTTTCTCAAACAAGTTTAATATGTTTTTTATTTTTTTTCTTGTAAGGAATACAGACATTTGGAAAAAATGTTCTTGTAGCTGGAAGATCTAAGCATGTAGGAATGCCTATTTCAATGCTTTTACATACTGATGGAGGGCACGAAAGGCCTGGAGGTATGTCCGAGACTGTTATTATTTGTTGTAATAACTTCATTAGTAAAGTGACCCAGAATAAAAGATGTACAAAAGATGAAGCTCATCCTTAACATCATCATACCAATACTTAAACAACATTTTCATAACTCCTAAAATATTTGGGTAAGAATTATTTGCCCATTTTTATTTAGGAGATACCATACCAGAGATCCTAAGAAAATATTTGCAAAATTTTCAGCCTTATTTTTCATATTTGAGAAGTTCAATACAGGCCTCTGTACCTGAAATGGTCTCTGCCACTGTTGGAGCCTCTATCCCTGGTGCCTTTAACTATACTGGCCCCTCCTGGGCTCAGGCCTCTATACCTTGACAAATGTTAACCCCTCTTGGGCCTAGGTCTGCATTCTCTGCCCATCTTGGACTCAGGCTCTCTGTCTTCCAACAGACTCCACTCCTCCTGGACTACGGGTCTTAGACCCTGCTTCTTGCTTACTCGAGCTATGGATCCCTGACCCCGGTTCTTGCCCCTCATGAGCTACGGGTCTCTGACCCTCTGTGGCTGTGGCCCTGCCTCTCAGCTTTGGCTCCTATCCCTCAGGCCCTGGCCCTGCTCTCAGGCCAGTTGGTACCTCCACTGCCCATACAGTCTCAATCCCTAAACCATCAATTTTTGCCTACCCCAGCTCAGGTGTTAATCAGGAACCTTGCTCCAGTGCTTATGCTCAGGATCAACTCTCTCTATGGCTTCTAGGTCAGACTGCCTGCCAAGCTCAGGCCTTGGGCTTATGTCCTGCAAGCCCAGTCCCTTCCATGTGGCGCCCTTGATTGGCCATTGCTTCTCCTGCACCTGCCTTCCCTTAAAGTAGTAGGAGCACCAAGCTCCTTGCTACACAGTGCATTATAACTCTTTTAGTCTCTTGGGTCTACCCCTTATGTACATTTTTCACTATCTTCACTCTTCCCTTATTTAGACCTGTTTCTTCTAGTGTGTGATTATTAAAATTTGTAAAAGGAAAAACCAAATCCTCCTTATGACTGAAAACCAAAATAACTTTTCAGTTTCAAGGTTTATGTTAACTTGTAGTTTGAGGGAAATGTTTATGGTCCAATTGCACTCTTCATTAAAATAAGAGATTATAGTGGAAATACTGATGCTTCCTTAATCATAGCGGCATAGATATGCCGCTATAATTGTAATATAGAAAGAGTAACAAATGCCACTTACTCTTAAATAAGATATTATGATATTGCAACATCAGTTCAATGTTAGAAACTATAGAGGTATTGTTTATAAATGAGGCAAACATGGGTGGCGGTTAATTTCAGTCATATTTAATAGGAGCATAGTGAGACATATTATTAATGTAATTAAATGTTGAAAGCTTTGTACTAATCATATATTTAGTTTTTCTATTCAGCCTCTGTGGGAAGGTTGATATTTGAAACTTCTTTGCATGTTTATAATTATCATAATCAGGGAATAACTTCAGGCTCAACCTTGCTCCCATGAAAAGCAGTAAGATTTTTGCCATTCACTGCCCTGGAAGAAGAATTAGATCATTATACTATGTGCTATGAAATTTAATTAAATAGGGCAAACTTTCTAAGTTTCTATTTACAATGCTGATTTAACTGGAGTAGCAAAGTTTGATTTTCAGAACTCATATACAATACTTTACAACTAGCAGAAATTTCAGAAGAATTAGTGATCTGATGCTCTTTGGGTCATTATAAAATCAAAAATAATTGCTATGAAATTAGCTTGTCATGATTTGTAATACAGTTTTGGTATGTGGTACTGTGACAGCTGTAGGTGTTATAGGGCTTGCTGCCACTGCCCTGAGCTCATTTTCCTACAGGCGGTGATAGGGTGGACCTTGGCTTCAGATAACTTGATCTGCCAGGAAGTTGGTCTTATATTTCTCATCTGCCACGACTTTAATATTATATTGCTAGGAGGTAATGCCCAAGGTGATCCTACCTGGTCTCAATCCTTGTTTTCTTCTGTGGCGCTCCCCTTTACCCTACACTAGTCTCTCCAGGTGGCACTCATAGTTCTCTGTGGCCAGATTTTAATGCTGCTTGTTGGTTTATTATTCTGCCCTCGGCCACCAGGGTGACCGTCGGCTTTGGTTAGGTGCACACCCTTCCAGGACTGGCATTGGCCTGCCCTGAAATATCCCCCAAAAAAGACAAAACACACCCCGACTGCTCTCAGTCTCTTTGTCAGACTCAGTCCATGTCCTCTTCACCTGGGGTCAGACTCTCATGTCCCAATCACAACAAAAAAAATCAGTTAGTCCAGTCACTGCTTTGCATAGGGCTACCCCGTCTTACTCATGAGCATTCACAGTCCCAATGCGGCTTGCAGGGAATTGACCCCGCCCCCCCCCCCCCCCCCCGCTCCTCTCTGGGGCTGGAAATAACTCTGAGCAGCCTACCTCCTCCAGTCCGGAGTGAGATGCTGCTCTGGAAGTGTGGTGATTGCTTCTCTTCCCTTCTGGCCTCCAGCTGCAGCCCTGCCAGCCAGCCATGCTATACATGTTGCTTCCTTTCACTTTCCCTGTTTGTTGATGCCAGCTGCTTTTCTTCTCCTGACTTCTCCTGCCCACCATGTAAGGCACCTCAGGGCTTTTGTTTACTCACTGTCACTCATTCACAGGTACTTTATCTTTCAAGCCAGTTGAGTCTTATAACCTCCTTTCTTTTACTCGTAAATTGGATTAGTGCTTATTCTCCCCTGATATAAATTGATATTTAATTTAAACAGATGTAGCCATGTGAAGTTTGTAGAAACAGCCCCATGAGTTTATTTGTACCTTTCAGACTTGTTGTACTTCATTATAATCTTCCTCAGTTCTGTTGTGAACTTGGTAGGTGGGCACTATTTCCTGGACATTGTTATTCATCTACCAGCGTTGTCACTTTTGTCACAGATGCGGAATATTTGAAATCATACCAGAAAAAAGAAGTAGCATTTAGATAACTGCATAAACAACTGAATAGTTGTATACTGACCCTTTCATGGCACAAGAATTTCCAGTGAAAAAACAAAGGGCTGGTTTTACCTTTTTTCTGGTATTTACTCAGTTCTTTAAATTTCCTCATACAGACTCTACCTATTTCATTATTTCACTGCAAAGATATGCGTACATTGTAATAAAACTTCCCTTGTGCAACTTTCTTAAAACATAATATGTTAGATTAAAATTAAGCTGATAACATTTTTTTTATGACCAGTGAATGATTTTGCCATCTCCTGTTTTCTCTTCAAAATTTGAATATCTGTCACCTTAGTATTCAAGTAAAATGTGGTATTTAATGCTATACTGTATGCCTGTGTAAAGCAGCTAGTAGTCACTTTAGATTCAGCCGATTCGAGGGACAGTGACTCAATTCGGTGATTCGATCACTGTCCCGAATCAATTCAGCTGAATCACAGAGGCCCATCCCCCACCTGCTCTCCCAGCCCCGACTCACTGGGTGCTGTCAGGCAGGGGGCGATCCCCACTGCCCCATGCTGCGTGGGGGGGCTCTGGCACCCCCTGCTGCCCTAGGCCCCTCCCCATGGCTGTCCCGCCCACCTCAACTCTGGCCCTTTAAGGAAACCCCCTCTCCCCCAAACTCACCAGTTCCTGCCTGGCGGGGGTGATCCCTGCTGCCCCCCACTGCCCTGTGCCATGTGGGGGCCTCTGCACAAGCCCCCCAAAGCCACTGCAGGAGCTGGTGAGTACTGGGTTTTTATCAGGGTTTTTTTCCTTAAAGGGACAGACCTGGGGCAGGCAGGGCAGGGCAGCTGTTGGGGGTGGGGCTGAGGGAGCAGGCAGGGGATGGGGCCTGGCAGGGGTCTTCCCCATGGTCCCTTTCCAACTCCTCCAGCCCCCTCTCCCCTGCCCCCTACTTACCAGCTTCAAGATTGGCTCCAGGTCCCTGCTGCAGCAGTAGTGGGGACTGCCTAAATCATCAAAACTCTCTGAATCTTTTCCTAAGATCCAGAGAGCTTCAAATCGATTTGGACCTTTTTATTGGTCCCTTGATCCGATTCAGATTTGGAGATTCAGCCACTAAATTGGGCTGAATCTTCTTTGAATTGAATCACTGACTGAAGTTTCACACAGCCCTCCTGTACCCTACATAATATATTGTTATCCAGTTAAGCCTTGTAGAAGGGAAGCATTATTTTATTTGGTCTTTGAATGTTTACCCTGTATGGCCGCATCCACATAAGCATGGACATTTGGTTCCCCAGGGACAGTTAGCAGCATCATACCTTGTCCTACCACTAGTTGTCCCCAGGGAACACTTGTGTCATGCGCCCTCTGGTGCATGGCAAGTTACCTCAGGTGGGGCGGGAGAGGCTGGGGCCAGCACTGGGCTGGCTGGCTTCAGGAGCCTTGCCTAGGATCCTGGGGGCCTCCTAATGCTGCAGCAGCAATGATCCTGCTTCTTGGAGTCTGGCCTGCAGCCAGAGCATGGCTCCAGCTGGTCTGGCTCAAGTTTTGATTGGTGCATGCTGTCCCCTCTGCTTTTATTTTCCGTGGGTTTTTTTGATCCCTGGATATCCAGGGATCAATGCTTGCCTCCCCCCGGCCACTGGGTGCTGCTCCTTTGTATCTGAACATGCAGTACCTCATGGCCATGCTCATCTGGATGTGGCCTATGTGCTCCATACAACTTTTTTGCCTGTTTTGTTTCTCTCAAACAGTATCTATTTTCTGTTACTACTTTTCATTCTGACTACTTTTTACATTTCCTCCTGTATTTCTGTGCATTTCTTTGCTATTTCAGTGGCCCTCCTTTATGTTTTTTAACAAAAAGTAGTAAAACTAATTTGGTAATTAGGTGACTCATTACTTGGCTTATGTAGGAGCCTTGGAGAACACTGTACGTTTGCCTTTTGGACTCTAAGATATTACTGTAATTTATTTCTAATAGATCACATGGAATGATTTCCCTCCATACCTAATAACAGTTTTTTATTAGATTAAATTACAGGGACAGAAGACTGGATTCTGTCTTATGCTGTGGCCCCTTTACTCTGACCCCATAGGCAAAAGCAGGGATTTCCTTATGGCATGTAGGCAAGCAGAATAGTCTTGGATTGCTTCTGCACAGCTGGTGCTGTGCTAGGTGATTCTGGGGGGAAAATCATTGAGGCACAGCATATTATTTAGAGGAACTTTGATCTCTAGCTGCATCTGATGCACCCAGTGGCTGCTAGTGATGTTGGTTTCTATTGGCCTCCTTCAAGTTCACCCCAAGCATAGCGAAAAATTAGGTCCCTAGTGCGGGGGACTTGTAAAACAAGGGCAGTGTTGCTGCTTTATATATGTATTGAAATACATTAACTATAAATATTAGTGTGTATTAATTTTTAAATAAAAATACGGGCTAAAGTATAGACAGGAAATATGAAATTATGTGTTAAGACTTTAACCTATACAGAGACAATAAAACAGAAAGAAAAGGACAAATAATTTGTATACACACTGTGTAGACATAAAGGCTTAAGAGCTATTTGTAATCTGTAACAATATTTGCAGTCAAATGAAGTTTCCTTTATATATTATGTTTTTATTATTTGCTGAACAACATGCTTATTAATTAGAGCAAGGAGACAAAGTTTAAGCTGCTATGAGAAGCTTTTCTGAATTTTCTAATTATTATTAAATCCAGGTAATAATTATAACATGGCCATAACTTTTAATATTTTCCGTTTAAAAAAAATTGAAGGTCTAATTTTATGTGTGGTGTTTTTCCCTATTTTGACAATGGCCCTGCTACATTAAGGATTAAACTATTATTGCTGGTATGTTTTTCTTGAGAAATTCAGTGAAGGCACCATCTCAAGTCAAAGGTGAAATGCATAAGAATATCTGCTTTTCTCATGTTCTTGTGCAAACGAGCTATAAACAAAAACTGAGAAACCTCTGGTTAAAATATCAAAATGGAAAGTTAAAATGTTGTTAAAACCCTATGTCTTTAACTGGAAAATGAAGTCTTAGTGACTTAGGTAAGCCTTTAATTTTTTTTCTTGCAATAAAAATGGAACATATCCTATTTAGATAAAATGGAAATTAATAAATGATACTAGTTGTAAAACTTTGTTCCTATTAATAACAATTTTCAAAGAGCACAGTTTTCCTGATTATTTTAAATATTACAATTTGAATTAAACCATATTTGACTCTACCACCTATTACCCAAGTACCACCTACTACCTGACTTCCAAAGAGTAAGATGTAAATCAGAATTCTTTTATCTTTCTGACTTTCTACAGTAGCCGTTTCCTTCTTCCATTTCTTTACCTGTCCACACCAAGTCAACAAACCAACAATCATGTCCACAAGCCACTCTTACCAGTCCTTTCTAGATACATTGAGGTGTATTCTGGGTGTTATTAAAGAGGATTTATAGCCCAACCAGATACAGTTTTCATCAGGTTTCCTGGTGTTGATATGTGAGAAGGGGGCGGGAAACAGCTTGACTTGTTTGACTAGCTGAAAGGAGAGTGTGAAGGTGGAAAATATTATATTGTTTATGTATATGATATAGATTTATTTGTGAAATTTAAAAATATTGTTCTTCATTCACTTCAGAATGTAAACATAGAACCTCACAGGCTTTTGTTTACAATCACGTTCAGAGGAGAGCCATACTTTAAATATTTATGAACTCCTGATGTAACATTTCTTGTTCTTCATTACACCTAAATCACCATTTTATATCTCTTCAAAGCGGCTTTCTCTGAAGTGAGTACTCTTCCACCAAAAAAATCCAAGAAGTAAGCAACACACACGCTAAAGAAATATAGAAATGTTAAATGCAAATAATCAAAATGATGAAGATTTAAACTGGATGGCATCCATAGATTCTTTAAATTATTTTGTAAAAATAGAAGAAAAAGATGAGTGAAAAGTCCTAGGTACTCTGAGAGAATTTTCCTTCCTAGCTTTATCCAATTGTATGCTATCAAAAGCTGGAATCTCTTTGATGAGAATCTACTTCTTTTAACTATTTGGAAAATTGTACAAACTCTTTCTTAACAAATCTGAATTTTGGCATTGGATTCCTGAGTTTGATTCAGCTGTGATAATTTGTTTCTAGAAATCTTTTTTTTTCTCCTGTAGATGGCAACACCTCCTTGTCTGATCCATTTGATAGGACATTGATGGTTTCGTCACAGAGGAGATTATGTTCTCTAGATATCTAATAAATTTTCAAGCAAGTAGGATGATTCAGCAGGAGCACACAAAAATATTAGTAAGAGCTCTTTCTCCACGTTTATTCTTGAGTCAGAGGTAGTGATGTAGAGAGAAGCAGATGCTATTTTAACATAATCGCAGATAAAAAGAAATACTCCCTTATTTGAGGTTTGTACAAAGCCTATGACCACTGCACTGAATGCTGATTCCTATGGCCCACTCCTCTCTATTCACTCATCTTTTTCATAATTTCAAAGCACTATGTGGTTATATGCATGATTAAAATAGGGCTTTTTAAAACAAGCAGATGTTTCTTTCCTTTGAAGGAAATCTCTTTGATGAAAGTTGGCATTGAAGCACTTTTCAGCTTTAAACAAACCTTTCCTTCTACTCTAATGGAAAAAAAAAACTACTTAGATTTCCTGTCACAAGGACTGCTTGTCTTTCAGAGGTACCCTATTAAACGTGTCAGCCTCTTAGCTCTGAATTTGACGATTCTATGATGCATCAGCCTCCCCTTAGTTCTTTTCCTGGAGGGAATGGGAACTAATGTAATCAGAAAAATAGTACAGTCCACCACAGCTATTTTATGGAATTATCTTCTCTGTGGCCTCTGCTGATCTTTCCATCAGACCAGAGAAGAAGGACATATTTAAACAGTGCAGATTCTAGTCTTAAAATGTTGGCATCCTGGAATGCTAAAGAAGTGAAGACACGCTTAGTCTTTTATTTGCAGTCCAAAATAAAAAAGTTGAAAGTATACCACAAATGTATGTCAAACAACTGAATGTTCTCTTCTTTACAAGAAAGTTAAGATCAGTGGTAATAACACTTCACCTGGGAGGCTACTTATTTTTGTATGAATTCTGTTACACATGCCAGTTGCCCAAGAGCATTAACATTTCCTGCACTTGATAATATTGACTTACTAGGACAGGCCTAAATCTCTTCCATTCAGGTTAGAGTCTACTACACCCCAGTTTTGTCCTGGCAATTAGTAGCAAATGAGAAAAATGTATATAATTGTCCCTACTGTTTTAATCCATCAAAGTCTAATTAATCAGTGGGACCCAACATTTGTGATAGGCATGCCACAAATTAGCTCCAAGGCCTCCCCAAGTGTCACTCCAGTCCCTTCCCCTGCCAGATATGCAGCTCTGCTTCCATTTCCTACCCTATTTGCCACTGTCCTGCATCCCTTCTTCCCAGTTTGCTCCATGCCACAGACACAGGCCATCCATGCCATTTGTTGCATGCATGTCACAGGTTAGCCACCTCTGTAATTAATCATTTGCACAAGTTAATAAGTTCTGGAAAATGATTTTGTAAATGTCAATTAACTTCAACTCTTGTACATTACAGGTGATGCTACAGTGACAATTACTCACAGATACACTCCAAAAGAGCAGCTGAAGATCCATACCCAACTGGCAGACATTATAGTCGTAGCTTCAGGTAATACTAAGTATCCTTGATACTACAGTAGCAGCTGTTAAAACCTAGCAAAGTGCTTGATTTCTGCAACTCTTATACCACTAGCTGTTTTAAATATATCATCTAAGTAGGTGAAAAGTAAAGTTTTTGGGGGGTGCTATATTTGATTGGATTGACACTATAGTTGGGAGAGGTGTTAGACAACTTCTTGGACACAGAGTGCCATTTTTCAACTCTAGGGAAGAGAAAGCTTGTCTAAACACTTCTCCCAATTACACAGTTGGCCCAGTAAAAATGTTATTAAAAAAAATCTTGTCATATATTCCCTGGACCGTCACTGCTACAACACCATACCAATCCTGCTATCTAATTAGGTGGCATTCATGCTCTCTCAGGTGTTTCAGTGGGTCTGCTTATTATAATTAAGATGAAATCTGGCCTTTTGTTTCTGCCTTTCAGATTTGCAGATTCATAAACTGTTGTCTCATCACATATGACACCTTTCCCTTAGGGAGACTTGAGAGTGAACTCAGAAAGGGAACCAGTCAGTGCACAGGTTATACAGGTATAATTATGTAAACTAAAACATTTTATGTACAGTAGTGAGTCATTCAGATTCTGACAGCAGGGTTTCCTTATATCAGCTAGAGGCCATAGTCAGATAACAATAACGTCTTTCTTGCTGTTCAAATGAAGGACAACCTTGGCAAATTTAATGCAGGTGTTTTAATAATATATATATGTATTGTTCATCTCTGCTTTATATGACTGCAGTATGCAGAAATAAACAGGGTACTTGCCAAAAGAATGGAGTTTCTATAATTCAAACTTGAAGGTTCAGTGATTTGATATTCCTGAAAGTATGTAAACAAAAATACTTAGGTTTTAGATTTAACTTTTTGTAAATGAAGAGAAAGAGTTCAGACTTTGTGCAACATATGCGGTTATTTCAAATATCTATTAAAAATATAACAAAACACAATTACAACAGCAGTTCTTCAAGTCCCCCTTAGAGCATATAGGACTTAAGTCATTCTTCCACATTCTTAACCCCAAGCCTTGCTAACTGTTCTTCTGGCTGAAGAAGCTTGATAGAGTCTAAAACTTATCATTCCTTTTCAAGTGTTCCTGGGTTAAATGTGCTAGTTCCTTAGTGTGCCAATTTAAGAGCAAGCAAGTTCAGGTCTTAAGCTCAGCTCTCACATGAATGCAGGCCTAACTAGAATTCACATTATGTTAATGGAAAAAAATAATGGCTGTTGAACTGTTTTCTTAAATGTTCCTCTAAGTAATGCTTCTTACTAATACATTAAGACTTAGTGTGAGGATCTAACATAGCTTCTGAAGCAGCTCTGAACAGTCTGTTCTTGCAGAATAGATACCCACATAGACAAAATAACCAAGAACACTGCAAAAATTGTTCTTACAATGAAACTATTTAGTACCAATTCATCAGTACCTCTTCCTCTTAGTTTTTCTTCTTGGTACTTATAAAAGGAATATTATACAACACTCATTTCACAACATGAGGTATACTTGGCGTGATGAAAAATCCTCAGGCAAAATTATGCAAACTACACACAGATCGGTATTGGGTGTGGTATAGAGTTGCATAGACCCAGTGGAAGCTCAGGGAGAGACTACATTTCATGAAGTTGTAATCCCAGTGAGTTTCTCGCAGTTCAGGGGAAATATCCAGACGTCATTTTCCCTGGGATGGTCCAGTGTTCCTGACCTGTTCTGCTGCTAGTACAGCAGAGGCTGTAGGTTCCTGAACCTGTTTCTTCCTTACTTTTCTCTCTTGCTTTTGCGGTGAGACTACAGTTGTGATAATTCCGTATGTGTGATGTGCAAGAAATAGGAGGCACTCCATGTGTTCCGTACCACATCTTTAGAAGATTTACTCATTTTAAAAGTAAACATTTTTAGGAATAGTAACTGAGAAGCTGATCTCCTCACAGTTGGTAGGTAAAGCAGGCATTGGGAAATATCCCTACTTATTTAATTTTGGGACTTTTTATTATTGTTTATGTGTTACCCAACTAGTTGGGTCCATTTTAAAGTCTTTTTTATAAGGGCTTAGTGTACAGCTCCCAAAAGTCAAAGACTACAGGCCACATTGAGATTGTCCCTAGCCTAGACTAGAGAGCCAGACATTACACACAAACTGATGTAAGTGATCAGAAACTGGTTTAACCCTGTAATAGAACAGATGTTCAATGCACATAAATCAGTTTGAAAATGGCTGAAACCTGTTTGAGATAAACCTATTTGAATGTATTATCAGACTTAACTGATTTGGATCAAACCAGTTTATGCAATGTCTGTCCCAGACCCCTTGCTGGTTTAAGTTAAACCAGACTCCTCCAGCATCCCAGCATGCTCTCTGCGCTGGGCGGGGCTCTCTGCTCCACAGCAGAGCTGGCCCCTCTCCTTTGCTCTCTGACTGGAGCTCGGCAGAAACTGCAGACGTCTGCTTGGCTTCCCCCTGCTCCCCCCCTCCCCTCCCCATCCCTTCTGACTTGCACAGACACCTCTCAGCATTAGCTAGCAGACCACATACTGGCTAAGGTCCGTGCTGTGGCAGATGGGGGAAAAAGACAGAATCAACAGGTAGCTGGCAATGTCCCTGTGTTGTTTTCTTAATAGGCTGATAAACACTGAGTTAGGGGTGATAAACACTGTATTATCAGTTCCCTCCTTGACTGGTGGGGGAGGCGGGGGGGGAACCCCTCCCCAATCAGAGTGTCCTGCCAGAGCCGGCCACACTCCCCTCAGCTCAGCACTGTAGAAAGGAGGGGGGGGCTGCTCTAGCGCCCCCCAGCTTCTAGCCTGAGCCACTGCAGGCATGTGCCTGCATTTCTGGGATGTCTGTACAGTTAAAAATGGATTCAGCCTAGCCAGGTTAAATTAACCTGCAAAGATTGAATCAGTTCAGGCTTTTTGAATATCTGTCCCTAGCCTAGATGTCTAACTCCTTTATGGGGATTTTAGGTGCCTAAATTCCAAAGAGTGATTCAAAGTGACCCTGGACCAATCGCTACAAAACTCATTACCTACTACATATATTAAGCTTCTTCGTTTTGGATGGCAGAGTTGTTTAAGTATTTAAGTGAGGGCTTCTAAACATGTCCAGGAGTTATTCAGATGGAGGGCTCAGGCACATCACAGCACCTAATTCCTACTTAAATTTCACTGCAATTCAGGTTGTTCCTAGGAAGCACCTCAGCTCTGCCTAAGTCCTTGCAAAGCTAAGCAGGAAAAAACAAGCAACTCATATCAACAGCATTGAATTCAGGTAAAAAATCAGTGGGGGGCGCCACCTACCTTTTGACCAACAATGTAGCGATTAAAGTGCTTGCCTGGGAGGTAGGAGATCCACGTTCTAGAGTCACCCTACCCAGAAAGCAGATGATTTAAGTTCAAATTCTTTCTAGGAGAAAGCCCTTAATCACTAGGCTATAAAATAGTCTGGGTGAGGGGAATCTTTCCGCTTTCCTTTGAAACTGTGCCACAGTGCCACTAAGGCTATTCTTACATGTTATTTTTAATATGTTATATTTATATCGTATTAATATAACTTAGAAAGTTTTCTGAGCAGTTGCACATTAATGCTTACTATAATCTAAAATAAATCGTAGTACCCCACCAGCTCTTGAACCAGCTCTGGTGGGGTCCCAGGGCTGAGTCCAAAAAGCTGATGCATTTCAGTCTCAGCTCTGGGATTGCACAGAAGCCAGTTCAAGGCTTCGGTGCATTAAAGAGGCTGTAAGCCGGACAGACAGCTGCTTGTTGCAATCCCACTCCCCAACTCCCTCACATAGCACCTCAGCCTTGCCACTTCAAGGGCCCAATATGGTAAGGAAGCTGGGAGCTGGACAAAGAGCTGCTTGTCTGTCTTCCTCTTCCCCACTCCCCAACTGGAGCCAGTTCAAGGTTCCAGTATGGCATGAGGGCTGGGAATGAGCCCAGCACTGCAAGGGAGCCAGTTCCTACACCACACTAGAGCTAGTTCAAGTCTCTAGCGTGCTGTGCTACAGTGGCTGGGAGCAACTGTGGTACCGCACAAGAGCTGGACCAAGTCCCCACTCTGCATGGGGGCCTTGAACTGGCTTCTATGCAGTGTGGGGCGCTGAAGCCCCAGAGCTGTTTGTAGTTCCTGCTCTGCCCTACCACACCACAGCCAGTTTTCTCTTGAGCAGTGAAAGCAGGAGGCTTATCAGGTTCCCACCTCCTATCACACAGGAGTCTCCTGATCATATTATCTCTGTGGAGCAGTTGGACATTAGCTTAACACATTAGGTAATACGATTTGGTGATACTCCTTTCTGGAAAAGGCTAATGGTACTATGCCATGATGACATTTAGCACATGCTTTACTGTTTTAACACTTGGACACTTGTGTGGTAAGTGCTGTTAGCATGTTAAGTGTAATGTGTAAGAATACCATAAGAGTTTGAGTCATAGGAGCAAAAGAAGAGCAAGGAAATGGTAATCTGCCTCTGTAGATTTGTACTGGTTATAACACTCATTTGGGAGGACGAAGTCTTGGGTCCTGGTTCTTGCTGCCTACACGGTTTCTAACTACCTAATATAAAACAATCCAGTACTGGGAGTAGAGACCAGAACTGCTGTAACAGTTAGATATGAAGGCAGAGTTCTTGCTTGCTCCCTATTTTTTTTAATGAATTTTGTTACCAGGATCTTTCATAGTGACCCAGGAAAAAGTTTTATGTTAACACAGTAGCTGAAGAGACCTGCTATTCTATACCTGTTTGTATTTCTTACTGCTGAAGCTTCTTATCCTAGTAGGCTGCATTGTTGTAGTCCAGCTAGAGGCTGAAGGAGGTGTAGGTATTACTTAGGCCAGGTCATCATCTGTCAGGATGATGAATATTCTCCTTACTAGTCGTAGATAGTGACATTTGTTTTTCTTTTTTTTATCACGGTTGCGTTGTGGCAGCTTAGTATCACAGCTTAATATCAGTAAGGAATCTAGGCATTCACCTAATTTGTGAACAGAATTACAAATTATGGGTGTGTTTCTTCAGTCAAAGACTGTTTCTTGCTTCAGACTCCTTTGTGTTTACTTTGGCCTTCTGAGTAACCTTGACTTACTCAGGTTCAGCCCCAACCAGCCATTCTTCATTGCTGAACAGATCTTGGTCAAACTTTAGTATAGCTTAGTGTTATTAATGGTGTTTCCACATTTTGCAAAGAAGAGAGAAAGTTACTTACTACATATCACTAGCATTTGAGTCCAAAATTGTCTTGCCAGTTTATCTATTATCTGCTTCCTAATCTATGAATCTATAAATTGGAAAGCATATAACAGCAGCATTACGCATATGATGCTGTACATTAAGTCAGTGGTTCTCAAACTTTTTACACTCAAGACAGCCTTTGGAAAATGTCAGCTTTTAGCTTTCACTTTTTTTTTGATTAGGGAAACATAATGGAACAAACTTGTCTCAAAGAATTCTAAGACCTCAACAGGTCAAAATGTTTTTGACACTATGCATTCCTTTTGGAATCTCTGGGTTTATCTTGTGACTGGTGTAGGTGTTTGCACTTCTAGCAGTGCTAATATTATGTGGCACCCTTAAAAGGATTCATAGCACCCCAGGGTGCTCAAGAGGGTATAGTTACCTGTGGTGATGCAGGTCCAAACCAACTACTTCCTATGTTCATCCACCACTAAATGAGACTGTCTCTGAGGAAGAAATCTTGTCTAAGATCTCTTCCAACTATGCAGTTGGCCCAATAAGATACCACCCTAAAAAATTCTTGCCTCTTGCATAGACAGGCCCCAAGGAGGACTATAAAACAATAGCCCACACTTGTAGGGAACAAATTAGAAAGGCTAAGGTGGCGGCTGAACTTAGATTAGCAACAGGAATCAAGGGCAACAAAAAGTCTTTCTTTAGGTATGTAGGGAACAAGAGAAAAGCAAATGGGAGTGTGGAGCCGCTGCTCGGCAACTCAGGACAGCTGGTTACAGACACTCAGGAGAAAACTGAACTCCTGAATGACTGCTTTGCCTCAGTGTTTCATTGGGCCATGGGGAAAATCATGCCAGAATAAGCAGGGCAGAAATGACTGCCGCCCTACTTTCACCATAGTACTGGTGTGTGATCAATTACAAAAATTAGACACACACAAGTCAGCAGAACCAGATAAACTCCATCTGAGGGTGCTGAAGGAGCTGGCTGACATCATCATGGAGCCCCTGGTGAAACTGTTCCAAAACTTGTGGTGCTCTGGAGAAGTCCCTGAGGACTGGAAGAGGGCCGATGTTGTGCCCATCTTTAAGAAAGGGAGAAGGGAGGACCCAGGTAACTATAGGCCAATTAGCCTAACTTCTATCCCAGAGAAAATCCTGGAAAAATGAATTAAGGAGTCTATGTTTGATAGGCTTGTAGAAGGTATGATTCTGAATGGCAGCCAGCATAGCTTCATCACAGGCAGGTCTTGTCTAACCAACCTCATCTCCTTTTACGATCAGGTGACTTGCCACCTGGATAAGGGAGAAGTGGTGGATGTTGTATACCTTGTCTACATTGTTGGTCAAAAAGCTTTTGAACTGGTATTCCACAATGTTTTAACAAGAAAATTGGAAGATAGTGGGCTTACCTGCGAGACAGTTAGGTGGGTACAAAGCTGGCTTTGGGGTAGGTAGGACCCAGAGTCCTAATGAACAGAATTGGTTGTCTTGGTGAGAAGTAGGCAGTGGTATCCCACAGGGGTTGGTGCTTGGTCCTGTACTTTTCAACATCTTTATCAATGATTTGGTTGAGGAGGGGAAGAATTCACTGGCCAAGTTCACAGGTGACACCAAGTTATGCAGAAGCATGGTCACGCTTGAATACAGGCTACAGATACAGATGGATCTAGAAGGCTAACAAGTTGGGCCAGTCAGAACCAGATGAAGTTCAGCGTTGAGAAATGCAAAGTGCTTCACCCGGGGACCAAGAATTGAATTCACACCTACAGGCCTAGCAACATCAACCTGACCTGCACTCTGAATGAAAGAGACCTGTGAATAATAATAGACCACAGTATGAATATGAGCCAGCAATGTGACTCTGTTGCCAGCAGGGCAAACAATGCATGCATGCATGCGTCAATTAATGCAGCTCCAGCAAGACCAAGGAGGTGATTCTTCCACTCTGCTTGGTACTGGTGAGACCCCAACTGGAGTACTGCATCCAGTTTTGGGTGCCACACTTTAATAAGGACATGGTATAACTTGAGAGTGTCCAGAGAAGGACCACCTGTATGATTAGAGGCTTGCACAGCAAGCCATATGAGGAAAGGCTGAGGGACCTGGGACTCGTCAGCCTGAAAAAGAGAAGGCTGAGAGGGGACTTGGTAGGAATTTACAGTTATATCAGGGGCTCGGTAAACATCTGTTCACCAGGGCGCCCTTGCAGAGAAACAGGAATAATAGTCACAAACTCCTGGAAGACCACTTCAGGCTCAACATTAGGAAAAAATTCTTCACAATTAGGGTGTCCGGACTGTGGAATAAGCTCCCTCCAGAGGTGGTGCGATCATCTACCCTGGAAATCTTCAAGAGGAGACTGGATTGTCATCTTGCTGGGGTCACCTGACCCCACTTCTCTTTCCTGCCTTGTGCAGGGGGCTGGACCTAATGATCTTTGAGGTCCCTTCTGGCTTTACAATCTATGAATGTTTCCTGGACCATCACAGCTACCGATTCACTCGAACAAGAAATCAGCAAAGGAAAGGTAAGATGCATGTTAAAATATAAAAGAAGAAAGAATTTACTGTAGAGCTAGTATCTTACATGGCTTAATGGAATGTTTACTCTCTTAGGCTCAAGTCTTGGGAGCAGCTTTGCTTCTGACCCTCATAATGCAAATCCAAGACCACAAAATAATTGTTGAATATTTTCTATGTACAGTACATAAGACAAAAAAGATACTGAGAGACTAACACAATGTTTTCTGTTTTTATTATAAGTGAGAACTGATAACGTATTTTTTATGCATGGTTTTGTTAATCAAATAAATCTTGATGATTTCAGGTATTCCCAAGTTGATTACAGCTGATATGGTTAAAGAAGGTGCCACTGTGATTGATGTAGGAATCAACCACATTCACGACCCTCTTACAGGGAAGACCAAATTAGTAGGCGATGTGGACTTTGACGGTAAGTAAAATATTTCTTTTGATAGAAAACTGCTGAATAATTATATTTAGGATTTAAGTTATTTGATAAAGGTCAGTGAGAAGTTATCAGATAAACCCTTTCTCATTTTAAGACAGACACTGGACAATCAAAAAATTAACGTATCTAGGCTCAATTCATATACTAACAAATATGAATGTTTTAAAGGAACCTGCTTTGTTAAGTACAAAAAGCCTGCCAGCTATATTGACAGATGTATTGGAAGTGATGGTGAAAGGCTGTGGCTCTGTCTTCTCACCAGACTTCCCTGCCCCCTTTAGGTATCTTATGCCCCAGGAACATTGAGAAAGAAAGAGCAGTTCCCACGCTACTGCTGGCATAGGGACTCCAGCTGGGTATAGCATGTCTTACATCACCACTAGTTAAGCTGCTGTCATCAAGATCTTTTCTGCACTTTGACTTTAACTTCATGTTTGAAAACATTAACAATTTTCACTTTAGAAATTTTCTGTGTGCCAAGATTTGGCATATGTGAATTTATTTCTGAAAATCTTGATTGTTCCAGGCTGTCTTGTCTTACATCAATATACCCTTGGTCATTTGTGACTTCGCTTTAGTTTCTTATTGTGTACTCTGTGTTCAGAAACAACTACACAATATAACTTGATTAAAAATCTCGACTCAAGAGGCCATCCAGACTGGAATAGCAGGATTGTTGCAGTTCAAAATTAGAGTTTATTGGCAGCGCTGTGTGTGGGAAGCTCACACAGGACCTACCCACATTATTACTGGTTCATGGCATAGTTTCTTATTTTGATATTCATGAAATAAACCCACATTGTAAAACAATATATGTTCTAAAATTTTTACCTGTAAGTTCTCTGTCTAGAATCCTAATTATATTAATATAATTTTAAAAGGTTATAATACTATTTGGTGCCTGGTGGGGAAAACCTGTCTTATTCATATATATAAATCTATCAAAGTTTGTGAAATTATTCACATGAGTAGAGCAAGTGAGTTTTGACATTCCCTATATTGGAGAAATCTTTTACATTTGGATAGTTGCATGAGTAAGATAAGCAATAGATAGGACATTATTATAGATATACAGTTCTAACCAAACTCTCTTTATTTTCTGCTTTGGATAACAAAAAGAAAAAGATGATAAAAGAAACAAAAATTAACATTCAGAACTTAAACTGATAAAGAGGGAAGTCCCACAAACCATGAAAATGTAAAATTCACTATAATTTTCAGAAATGTAACACACTAAATTAATTTGCTACATGTCTCTTGTGGGTTTTTTAATGTTTGTCTGGTACTCTGAAAGAAATATAAAGCTATATACAGATGGCCAGGTCATGATTCAAGGTTTCAGTAATGCAGACATCTTACTTTACTGTATGCGTCTCAACAGGTTCTGCTGTGGGTTGTTCCTCAGGATTTTACCTGGGGTGAGGGAAGATCCCAGAAAGAGGGAGGAACTTTAACTTAGTTTATGCCACTAAAGTTCCATGTAACATTTAGCTTCATATTGCCAAAGTGAAATTGTTGCTGGTTCATTAGTATCGGTGAAAGTTTCACTAAATCATTAATAAAAACAAAGCAATCTGATCTGTACAGGCTGCAAAATGAAGTATTTAGAAATATATCACACTTTCAAATTACTTGGCTGGGCAATTAAGAAATGAAACAAGCCATTATAATGGCAGAAAAGAATATATTTATTTGGTATATTAATCTTATTATTTGACTGAATTCCTATTTCTATCCTCTGGTATTTTTTAAAGCTTGAGGTCAGACATTTACAATTACTAATACAGTGTCCATTTCATATGTGACATGGTTACATCCTGCCACCCTTCCTCAAGCCCTGCCATCCCTACTGTCACACCATCCTTAATATAGCAAACTGACACCAGGATGAAGAGCTGGACATTAATTTACAGTTGGGCAATCCAAGTGTAAATTACTTTTATCAGAGAGAGATATGAATGTGGCTTACATTAATCAAGTAAGCTGATTTGAGATCTTCTAGGGTGTTAATAAAGTTTAACAGTAGGGTGGGTGGAAGCTTCTTTCAATTGTCACTTCACATGTAATATCTTATATTCCGTGCTCCACTCCCTAGGGTTGGGTTTGAAACAATGGAATTATTTGTTTCATATGTTTGTTTTTAATTTTACTTTGCTTCTTTTGGAACAGACAATATTTGAAAGATGCAGTTACAAACTAAAGCTTCTGATGCTCTAAAATGGGAAAGAGGAATGAATGTCCATCTCAGATGGAAGATATTTAAGATGGCTGTCCAAAACTGGTTTTAAAATTTTAGAAGTTTTATTTTTTGATAGTTTAAAATGTTTCTTCTGGCTCAGGAAAACATTTATAATACAACAAGTATTCTCGTCTTCATGAGTGAACAGAGAGGTGATCAGAAGTCATTTGGGTGTTTATATATTCTGCGTTGCTCTCTTCCCCTCCCTTGGCTTAAGTCACAGGCCCAGGTCACTAATATTGTAGCCTGATTGTGGCAGGGCTCCCAGTTTCACTCCCAGATCATAGTGTCCCCCCACCCCACACACACACACACCTTGACTGGTTGATGGGGTAGGTTTAGGGCCAGGTTTAATAGCAGCAGCAGAGGCCTTGCTCCCAAAGCCTCTGATCACTGCTGTAAAGCTCAGGCTTCTGCCATCCCCCCACTTCCGCCCTCCCCCTGCATCACTGGAAGAGTCAGGAACAGCAGTAGCAGCCATCTGTCCCCCCCACCTGTTGTTTCTTGACAGGCAGGGAGGAAATTCGTTTTTCAAAAGTGCTGCTCTGCTCTGCTCTGCTAGGCTCCCAGCCAATCAGCAGGGAATCTGATGCTGAGCTTAGCATCAGCCAGTCAACATGGTGGGTTCCTGTATGGTTGGGATGAGATGTTCTCGGCTTGCCTTAGTTTCTTCTTATTGAAGGTGGAGAGCAGCATGATTGGAGCAGGGAGGCAGGCAGGCAGTGATGTAGCTGCTTGAATAGTTACACCAAAAGCCTCCTGATTCCTTGACTGGCTGCTCTTATGATCACATGTGTGGTCAGCCTCTCCATGTGGTTGGGCTACTGCTGCTATACATTGGAGGTAAGAGGCTTTTTCCTGGGCTTAGAAGCTGCTGGCTGCGTTAGGCAGAATGCCCTGGTGCAGGTTAGGGGAGGGGCTGTTTGCTCTCTTATGTGTTCTCTCCCCCTGCCCTCACAAGTGCCTGAAGTATGATCAAGAAGTAGCCCTTCTGGTTGATGAATTCAAGTTCACAGGGGAAATGGTCGCAATATGTGTTCTTCTGGCTGCCCCTAAACAGTGGGAAAACTCAGGCTGGCAAATCTATCCACAGCCTCCTGTGGATCAGCAAGTATATGATACTTGAGGCCATCATCCACTGGATTGCCAGGTACACTTGTACTGCTTCTCCAGCTGTTGACTTGTTCATGCCAAAATGGTTTACTGTAGACCAGAGGCTATCTCGGGTTGTGAGCTTTCATATAGCAGTGGCAATGCACTTCTCCACAGATAAGAGCACTTTTATCATCATCATCCACTGCTGTATGGTTGGGCCAAACTTAGTGCAGACATCTATGAGGAGGCCCCTGGACATGCAGAATTGCCCACTACTGCTTGTTGTCCCAGGTGGCCATGACAGTCCACTCCCACAAATGCCACTGCACAGTCTGGAGTTTCCCCCACATCTATCTGACCATAGTGTGCTGACCTGCAACCAAAAATCTTCAGAGGATCAGCTGCTGCCGCAGACAGGGATCCATACATAGTCATGGTCCACCTGTTGTTTGGGAGAGTGCAAATGCAATGTTTTCCCCAGCAAGAACTGCTCCATCATTCTTGGGGCCAATAAAATTAGTTATGGTTCTCATCAAGGTTCACCATTGTTGCCTTTTCCACTCAGACTCCCCCATTAGTTCACAAAAGCTGGAGCTGCAAGATCTGCAAGTACAGATCTATAGTAGCTGGTGGCGTTAAAAGCTGGCCTGTGGTTCCAGGCAGCACAAATGCAGCAGAAATACAGGCAGGTAATCAGTGGCAAAAGCTGCATGGTGAATCACACTAGAATCCCTCCTAAACAAAATTCCCAGTGCACTCACAATTTGAATAACCAGTGGACTCTTTATTCAGGTCTTGCAAGTCAAGGGAACCTTTGGACATTTGAGCAGCACCAGGCAAATTCATGTACTTTGGCTGTCCTGTTATGTGTGGACCTTCCCTTTTGAACAGAAGACAACTGCTACTAAAGGGAAAAAGATATGTGGCTCCTGAGCATCTCTGAAATGTCAGACCCCAATTTTTTTGTTGGCATAGCTGTGTTAGGCAGGTGCTGTGAGCTGTGATTTTTTTGACCAATATAGCTGCACTGGCAAAAGCTAATAGTGCCAATGTTGTATTCAGCAAACTGCATTTTTTTTGCTGCAATAGCTGATTTCACTTGTAGTAGAGGGGGGCTAGAATGCGCTATTCATGCAAAGACACTTTTATATTGTCAGCTGCATTACCACACAGGGCAAAGTTGCAGATACTTTAGAGCAGTTGTGCCCAACCTGCAGCACACATGTCATAAGCGGCACAGGTAGCCTCTTTGTGTGGCACACAGAAGATCAGGGAGAGGGCAGGGAGCAGAAATTAATGAAGCAGATCAGGTAGGGAAGATAAGGTAGAGAGCAGAAAACATTGCAGCACATCAGGCAGGGGTGATGGCACTTGGGGAGGGTGTGGAGCTTAATTTGTAGCATGCCTGCCAAAAAGGTTGGTCCCCACTGCTTTAGAGGATAAGATTAGGATTTAGACTGGCCTAGAAAATAATCCTAAATAAATCAAATTCAATAAGGACAAAGAGAAATGTCCTACATTTTGAGCTGGGATAAAATAACTGGTTGGCGTGCAGTACTGCAAAAGACCTGGGATTTATAGTTAGGTTAACCACATATCCTGGTTTGGCCAAGACAGTCCTGGATTTCACAGGCCATCCCAGCATACTGGCTGGTTGTCTAAAATTGAAGCAAAAGTCCTGGATTGGTGGCACCACTCCACCTGCAAGTACTTGACCCAGCTCTTCCTGAGCAAGGGCTAGAAGCTGTTTGGGGCAGTGGGTAGGGTGGGCTGAGCACTGCTCCGACTGGGGCAGGGTTCAGCTGGGATGGGGTGGACCAGGGCTGGGGCTCAGGCACCTATGTGGATCAAGCTGAGATGGTTGCCTCCTGTTGGCATCCTCATCCTCTGCTGCTGCAGCCAGTGCTGATACCTGGACTGCATGTGCCAGCCCCAGGTGGCTGTCTGTGATAGTGAAGAGGAGCTATGTGGCTGTGCAGCATGGGCTGGCAGTCTGGGAGGTGCCGCACAGCTGCCACTCCAAAACTCGATTCGGCCTCTGTGTGTGGGGAATGGAGCTTGGCTGTAGGCCTCTGTGCTGTACACACTTCTCCTCCATCAGTCCTCTTGGGAGCCTGGTGCTGGGGGGGAGGGCTGTGTGGTGCCCACTGTCCCAGATTTATTTACCCCATCTCAGATTTCCTTCAAAATAATATGGCCACCCTGTTTACAGTGAAGCAGAAGCTGAATATGAGCCAACAGTGTGCTGTTGTTGCAAAAAAAGAAAAGAAATAGCCACAAACATACTGGGCTGCATTAACAGGAATGTCTCTGTGGAGGACTGAGCCTTTGGTTGCCCAGGGACCATATCCTGCCCTACTTTTTTCCCTAGGGTATTTTTTGTCCCCTGGATATCCAGGTACCTAATTTTGCCCCCACACTATAAATTTGCAGCACGGGGAATTTTTTTTATTACTACATGCGCTTCTTGAAGCATGTCAAAGGGGCTTAAGATGCTGCAAGAGGCATGTACATGCTTGTCTGGATGCACCCCTAAGGTCCATTCCAGCCCTATTCTTCTGTAGTTCTATGCTAGGAGTATTTCGCTAGAATACTGGTGTGCCTCAACCAGCAAAGTGCTTGTAAAGAAGATATGTTAAGTCTCTGAAAATGGCTTTTGAAAAACTGGCTAAAATCTGCACACTCTTTCCTGTGTGGCTTGATGCTCTTAACTGTGGAACATGCTATCCACTGATGAGCCCATGACTATATACAAATGTTCAAATGACCTGGGAAAATTCTCAGGAAAAGAAACAGAGATGCCTGAACAGACATTCAGATACTGGGCCCCTGAAGAGCAGAGAGGTTGCAGTGCTGATGCTGCACAGCCAGGGGGCCCTGACACATCTCAGCATGCTCTGCAGTCTTCCTCAGTCTGCCTGGTGACAGATGGCAGTAGTGCACAGGGCTGTCCTGACTGGCTGCCCCAAATTGTTCAGTCAGCCAGTGTCTCCCTGTAGCACATTGTGGAATTATGAAGGGGGCATATTCTGCTCCATCCTTAGCTGGAGTGGTAGAGTCCAGCCTGAGTGACACACTGTCTCTGCAGGGAGAGAGATAGGTGGGTAGGAGCAAAACACACCAGGATATTGAAGAATGGTGCTGCAGCTTCTCTCAGAAGGATAAGTTATACATAAATTCAGTCTCCCCAAAAGAAATTCTACGGGAGTGATTTAACTGTGCTTGCTCCTAAGTTGTTTTTTCTGGGAGTGGGTATTTTTCCTTTGGAAGAAAAATCCTGAACATCTGTAGACTTGTTTTCTCCAGGGAGAGCAGTGAGAAAAACGGAATGACCTATGTCTCTCACTGAATGACTCATGTCTCTCACCTTCCACAGCAAGTGGTCGTTAGATTATAGATTTCATAGACATTAGGGCTGGAAGGGACCTTGAAGATCATCAAGTCCCAGCCCCCTGCCCCAGGGTTAGGAAGTCAGCTAGGGTCAAACAATCCCAGCAAAATAAGCATCCAAACATTTCTTGAATGAGTCCAGACTAGATGTCTGCACCACTTCTGGAGGGAGTCTATTCCAGGCCTTGGAGGCTCAGACAGTAAAGAAGTTTTTCCTTATGTCCAGCCTAAAACAGCCTTGGAGGAGTTTGTGACCGCTGGTCCTTGTTATCCCTCAGGGCGCTCTGGTGAACAGACGTTCCCCCAGATCCCGATGCACACCCCTTATGTACTTACAGGCAGCCACCAGGTCATCCCTGAGCCTGCGCTTTTCCAGGCAGAAGAGTCCCATGGCTCTCAGCCTCTCTTCATAAGAAATATGAAGATGGTGTTATCTATATGAAATATAAGATTATATGGTAAACTAAACACACACAAAGTTAACAAGGAATATAAACCTCCTTTTCCCTCCTAAAATGTACTCTTTCTAGAAGGTATGTCTTGAGAAGTTTGTTCCAAACTAGTTTGTTTGCTTTAATTGTAGTTATAGAAATGTATCAAACTGAAGTGCATCCATATCACTTAGTTATGCCTTCTTAAGTTCTTCTCCTTTTAATCATTGTATCCACACAGCTTTGTGCTTTGTTCAGATTAATATTTAGTGTTCTGAGTAGATATTCCATGGTACTGTGATCTACCATTCCACTCTATGTTCTCTAATTTTTCTCCTGGCACATTGTGGGGAAACTATTGGAAGCTACAGGAAGTCTGGGACTCCATCAAGCTATGAGGAGAGGCTATGGGACCTGAACCTGTTCAGCTTTCACAAGACAAGGCTGAGAGGGGACCTGGTGACCGTCTACCAAAGGGGACCAGCGGGGAATGGGAGAGACCATGTTCCCCAGAGCACCTCCTGGAGTAACAGGGAATAACAGCCTTAAGTTGTTTAAGAGTAGGTTCAGGCTGGACATTAGAAGACCCTACTTCACAGTCAAGGTGGCTAGGATCTGGAATCAACTTCCAAGGGAGGTGATGCTGGCTTCTGCCTTGGGGGTCTTTAAGAGGAGGCTTGATAATTACCTAGCTGGGGTCATATGAGTTTGTTCCTGCCCAGGGCAGGGGGTCGGACTTGATGATCTACTTAGGTCCCTTCTGACCCTACATCTATGAAACTATGAAGCTAATGAGCTTTCGTAGTTCCTCTTCTGTCCTACTTTACATTGATCAGTACCATTTTCAGATAACTGGTAGGTGTTAGGAAAGACAGTGATCCACGTGCCATAATCATGACAGCCATTAATATGACCAGGACAATGTGCACGCATTTGGAATTATGGAGGCAGACCACCCCTGTGGTTTCACAGGGTTGTTGATTGTAGCCATGTTGGTCTAAGGACATAGACAGGCAAGTTTATTTGGGTAGACGTGATATCTTTCATTAGACCAACTAAATGCAACTAAGTGGTTTAGCAGGGCTGTAGATAACACAGCAATACAAATAATAGAGGAGGAGAATGAAATCAACCAGTCATTTCTACAGAGCATTTAATTGGAGCACTTGGGCGTGCACTTATTCAGGAACTAGCAAATAGCAGCAACTGGTGGGATGGCATAATCAAGGCTGTCCCTAGGGTATGGCAGCTGCCCTGGTCCCCATGTTTTGGGGGCCCTACACTTTGACATCTGAGGGCTGTGGCAGAAGTACTGCCTAGCACCTGCCCTATGGCACAGCCTGGCCCCGAGTCCCTGCAAGGCTACCAGGCACCACAACTTGACTCAGCTTGGGGTCTGCTACCACAAGGGCATCTCTGACCCAACATGGCCTGCCCAGTGTGGCCCTTACCTTGGCTGCCCCATGCTGCAGGCAGCCCCCTGGAGTAGACTGCACCAGTAGTAGCACCCTTAGTGCCAGGGCCAGGGCTGCAACCTCCATCCCACTTTGCAGGCTGCGCCACCTGGCTTTCTTAAGGGGGCCCCACACCCTCCTAGGGTCAGCCCTGGATGGAATGATGCAGAACTTGGATGGCAAACAGTAGTGGCAGAATTTCAGTATGAAAAGGTTCTTTCTTAGAAATCTAAGCTTGCAATTCAGCCTGGAAGTTCAGTTGAGGAACACTAGCATGAGAGAATTGCTGCCAGCATGGCAAAGGATGTTGCCATTGCCACCTGCAGTTGCTATTTGTCTGTAAATACCAGTTTGGGGTTCACAGATCAGCTACTGGGGCTCTTATCATTGAGGTTTGCAGTACTATGAGGAAGATTTTGCTCTGCTGTGTCACAAAACTTGGCGATACGAAAGAGGCCTCTGATGGCTTTTCACAGACAGACTTTTGGCAACCTATTCTTTGCATTCTGCTCTAGATCATAGACTTTGCCAACAAGAAGATGCACTTCTGCTGTCTCATGGTGCAAGGCCTGGTGAATCACTGTGAGAGACTCACTGATATTAATTTGGGTGGTGCTAAGATATTTGGAAACTCAAATGTCTGGAATGTGCAAAGGAATCATGAGGATTATGTGGTGTGATCTCAGATACCACAATTTCAGTTCCTTCTTTTATGTACTTTATAATGCACTGCAGAAAGAATCCCAGAATGCTGGTTCTCTGCCAAGCACTTGTTTAAAAAAAAATTAATACTATAGGGCTGTGCGAAAAAGCATTGTTCCGCTTTGACTTCTGTTTTGACGGAACAGCTTTTTGTTTCGAGATTTGTTTCATTTTGAAAGCACTGTTCCTTTTTGTTTCGTCAAAACTGTTTCACTGTTTTGGTGCTCTTTTGGCATTTTGCCCATAGGCTATTCTGCAACCTGCACCAGGAATATTGGTGCTGCTGCAGGCCCCAGCTAACAGCACCAGCCTCCTGTGATCTGGCAGGCAGATGGAGGCCCGCACCCCTGGGATAGAGTCTAGCACAGCCCCTGCAGCCCTCCCAGGGGTGTGGGCAGGCCCCCAGTCTGCCTGCTGGATGAGAGGAAGCTGGTGCTGCCAGCTGGGACCAGCAGCAGCACCAGTCTTCCTGGTGCTGGGTGCGGGCTGTACCCAGTGCCATCCCAGGCAGCAGAAACAGCCTCCTGTGATCCGGCAGGCCAATTGGGGGCCCCCCACACTCCCAGGAAGGCTGCAGGGCTCTGCTGACTCCTCCCAGGGGTGCAGGCGGCTCCCCAATCTGCCTGCCAGATGACAGGAGGTTGCTGCTGCCAGCTAGGGCCAGCGGCAACACCGATCTTCCTGGTGCTGGGTGTGGGCTGCACCCAGTGCTGCCTCTAGCCAGCAGCAGCAGCCTCCTGTCATCTGGCAGGCAAATCAGGGGCCCACACCCCCATGAGGAATCCAACACAACCCCCACAGCCCTCCCAGGGGCATGGGTGAGCCCCCTATCTGCCTGCCAGATGACAGGAGGCTGGTGCTGCTGGCTAGAACCAGTGCTGAGGCCAAGTAAGCCTGACTTTGAAACTTGAAATGTTTCAAAACTTTTGAAACGTTTCCAGTGCCATTGTTTCATTTCAAAGCTGTTTCAAAGGCTTTTGTTTTGTTTTGTTTTGATTTCACTGTTTTGAGCTCGAAACTCATGGAAACATCTATAAAGAATGATGGTGCCAATTGATTGATTGCAGTGTGGTGTGGATACACTGCTTAGACAACAATTGTTATTGATTATTTAAAATAAATTCACAAGACCCACAACAACTTGCAAGTTTAAACATGTCCTTAATATGAGGGATTGCCCCTATTGAGCATATGAAGTGTTTAACTTGTAGAGAAACCTAGAAATAAAGAGTACTTCCAAACCAGATTAACTTGTTTGTCAAGGAAATTACCTGCATTTCATTTCTTGTGAAGAATCAAAGAAAGTTCTTTAAGGCTTTGAAGAAGCTGCAAAATAATAACTAACCCCTCTTAGGCACTCGGTTTGAAGGCTGTTTTCCAGGCTGTCAAATGCTTAGGACAGTATTTCAGCAGTCTTTGGGGAGTGACATTCAGAGGAGAAAGCTTCTACACAATCTAAAAGTGGACATGAAATAACCTGAAGTAATTGACAGTGCTATACCTTGTTCAATACTGTAAGGTTTGTCATATATAAATGTTATCTCAAACTGTATGTTGGACTCTTATGCTATACAAATCTGTTTAGAACTTTAAGAGCCAAATGTATAAATCTAGTATCTAAGTTTGTCTGAAAAAAATATGCATTCATCATGCTCATTTTTATTTCTCTGACTAGGGACTTACCAGGCTCAAATTACCATTTTGCAAATGCACACTTATGTTTACAGGATATTATTTGCACACTTAGGCACCTAGTCTTTGGACTTTCCAAATAAACTATATGTTGATGATTATATGTAAACCAATATAAAAAGAAGCCTGTGTCCTACTTTGAGGCAGATTTCCGTAAAGATTCGGTATAATAATGAATGTTCTGCATGATTTACATTGCTAGACTTTTGTTCAAGAACTTCCTCAGGTTGTGGATTGTACCTCTTTGTCATTAATATATGACCAAGAATGTACTTAATAATTCTAAAATATTACTGATTTGAAACAAATTTGTTTCTATTAAAATAGTGTTTTATTTTAATGTATATCATGTTACTTCTGAAATAGTACAACAGTCCTGATATGTGCTAATATCAGACATGGGCACAGTTCCTTTAAATAATTATGATATTTATCTGGGAAAATAAAATAATACATACCAAATTCTGTAAATTAATCAAATTATAATACTATTAAAAAGCCACCAGATAATTTGTGTTTCTAAGATGGTCTAATTCTAAACCTAAATATTATCATTCTAATGTCTAAAATGATTGTTAAATTAAATCAAGTTTATCTTTCTATGTTCTTTTAATAACATGACTGGTGACATTCATATGTTGAGTAATTTAAAGTTATTTTGGTTTTCATTACCACTGATATATTTTTCCTTAGTTGATCCTTCATGATTGAACTTAATGGGAACTTTGTTTTTTACTTTAGTGGATGCAGAATCAGGCCTTCCCTGTGAATTGAAGAAACAGTATGCAGAGAAAACTTTCATTTGATCAAAAGAATTTTTTAAATAGCACATTAATTAATATTTAGCTTTTCATTTTTTCTCTTGATAATTTTTTTTTCTAAGATCACTTGTCTTACTTGCCAATGGGTCACCATGGACATTTAAAAGAAATGTATCTGGAACATTGTTAAGTGATTTTTATTTTCCCCACATTTTGATTGCCTCATCTTGTAGCCCTCAATATCTAGGAATCTCATGTAATGGTCTATTATTGATTCAAGTAGAGATATCCTTACTTGCACCTGGCTTGAGTTTGGTCCAGTGAAAAGCAATGCTTTTGTTAGTCCTGTCCCCTACCCCCCAACATATGTAAAGTTCAGACATTGTATGGAGTCCGGTTCAGTGACACAATTTCAGTTGACTTTCTCCCTTTCATGTATTTGGCAGAAGCAAGCATGGTTTGATTTTTCTGGAAATTATTCTTGAGTTAGCAATATCAGCTCTTAAGGAAACATGGGCTTAGCGAAGAATACAATTGAAAAAACATCCCAAGCACCCTGTCCTAATCTGATCAATGAAGTGCAGCAAGAGACTTGCCAGGCAAAATAACCACAAAAGCAGATAATTTATTGATCCCATTCTTTCACTTGATGGGCTTTAAGTCAGTTAAACACAATTCCATTGTAAGTGGCTAACCTGAAGTTCCAGTTACATTTTATGAAAAAATGATAAATGAGTAGCACATTGTCTCAAGAAATCTTATCTCATAGTATAAAAGTTTAACATGTGATGCTTACCATGTTTTCCATGTCATTAGACTCCTTTAAAGGATTTTGTTTTAATGCCATGGATGTTTGTTTTTAGTATTCCTCCCTGAGTAATCTAGGCACACCCCAACCTTGTTTATCCTGTCAATTTTTTTATTAGATTGTTGATGTACTTGTAGCATTTTCTTTGACTTAAGTCTTTATAGGCACTCTACATAGACACAGCGGAGGATGGGGCCCTTACATGAGAGAAACTGTTGGTGGTACTGCAAGGATGGCTGCCTCTCAGTGAGCATCCACACGTGCATATTAATGTGTTGTAATAAACTCCAGTGCTTACCGTACCAGAGTTTATTGCTCCCAGCATCACGTTTACATGTGTGGCTGGGATCGCAGAACATCGAGCTGGGTCAGAACAGCTCTTGCTGGCAAGGGACATGGGAGGGTCAGCCTGCCAGCCTGGGACTGCTCTGACCTGGCTCAGTGTGCTGTGGAGGGGTTTGCTGGGGCAAGAGGGTAGCTTACTGTGGGGCTGGCTGGTAGGCATCCCCTGTACTGAAATACTCTCGTGCCCCAGCTAGCTGGGTCAGCATTTACATGTGTGCTGCTTTGGAGTTAAAACTTCTGCAGCAGGATAGTATTTGTTTTTATAAGTACTATCCTGCTGCGGAGTTTACTAGTTACTCCAGCCTAATAGCCCTACACATGTAGAAGCCAAGATTTACTGAAGAGCTAATTAGTCTTCTCTGCAGTAAACTCTTGTGTAGATGCATCCAGTGACAGTCAAATCATGCCCTGTGTATGGGTTTGGCAGGATTTGATTGTTATTGATAAACACTGATAAATATAGATTTGACCCATCACTCACAGACCGACAGAAAAATATTTCCATTGGTAAACACTGAAAGTTCTAGAAAGGAGATGTTAAAAAAAAACTGGGACAGCATGCATGCATGTTTGCACATGTACACACACATACACACACACACGCACACAGACGGCAGCCATTGCAGGTGGAGTAGGGGGAGCCCACTTTGAGCCACCTGCACACTTCTCTGGGGAGCTGCTGCAGGATCTGGGGGCTGTGCTCAGAGGGCAGGTTGGAGGGACAGCACTATTGGCAGCTGGGAGCCTTGTGTCACCAGTCGCTTGCTCTGCCTAGGTCCCAGCCAAACTCCCAGCAAGCCTGGGCTGGCCCCTGCATAATTGGGGCTCATAATTGGGGTCCAGGAGTTTGGACCCTGCCCTGATCATGCAGTGGCTGGGCCGGGCCAGGCCAGGCAGGAGCTCTGGAAGCACTGGGAGAGGCAACAGCCACCCAGCCTGGGACCAGGAAGCAACTCTCCATTCCCTGTGGTCCCTTTGTGGGTGAGCCCTGTCTGGCAGGCACCAGTAGAGGGGCGGACCAGTCACTTGACGGCCACAGCCTCCCACCCCTCTGGGCAGCATGGAAGTAGCATCTGAACCCAAGGAGCACCCCCATGTGCCCTGCCTCGATTATACTGCTTCTCCCAGCATTCCCAGAGCTTCTGTCCAGTCCAGCCCATGTGCTTGGAGCAGGGTGTGCGGGGGTGCCCCCAAGATCCCATGATGCCCAGAGGGGCAAGAGGCCATGATCAGGGGGTAGGCTGCCCCTCCGCTGGTTCGCACCAGGCAGGGCCTGAAGCTGTGGGGAGCTGCTTCCTGCCCCATGCTGGGCAACCACCTCCTCTCCATGTGTTTCCAGAGTTCTGGAGTGCCACTGCCCTCCTCTTCTGGTCCCTGCCTGCCTGGCTCTTTCGTGATGAATGAACAGAATGATTTAAAGCAGGTATGGTTTATTAATTTATGGAAGTTTACTTTTATATATTTTGATGTGATTTTATAAGGCTTTTAGCAGTATGCTGTCATTACTACCTTGTCTGCCCCCACACCCTAATTTTGTGCAACCCTGAAAGTTTAAATTGATAAAAATCAAGAAAATGCTTAAAAATAAGCATTGATTTTAGCTGTTGAAATTATAAAAAAAAAGAAAATTGAAGGCTGCCAAGCTTACCTATATACAAGGTATATCTCGGGCTGTTTAACGAAAAACTATAGTTTGTAACTAATTTTACAGAAAATCATTCTCTTCTTTTTTTTTTGTCAGAGGTGAAGAAGAAAGCTGGCTTTATCACTGCAGTACCAGGAGGAGTAGGGCCCATGACTGTTGCAATGCTACTGAAGAACACGCTCCTTGTTGCTAAAAAACTCATCCTCTAGAAAATAACTGCTGCGTTAAAAAAAATCAAAGTCATTCTATTTATTGATACGCAAAACATTTATTTTTACTACAAATTATTTATTTCTACATTTTATTTATTTTTTCATGTGAAATATTGGAATGGGATTATGTACAAAATGTTACAATATCTTATGTTACTTCCTATTCCTGAATTGGGAGTAAAAGAAATCACAGCTACAGCTTTCACCTATATTGTTCTGTGGGTAAATCTACATTAAAATAAAGAACAAACAGTAATATTTAAAAAAATACCTATGGGCACTGATACATGAACGTGGAGGCTACTCCAACATGCTGGAATGCCAGCTCATTGGAGCAGACTTGATTAATTGAGTCTGCTGGAGCTTGGCAGTTACCACGCTCCAACGCCCTCCTGAGTCTTGTATATCAGCGTCCCCATGCTTAAAAATGGTGGCAGGCACGCTTGAACTAAAGCTTGTCAAACAAACTTTAGTTCAAGCACCCCTGCTGCCATTTGTAAGCATGGGGATGCTGACATAGGAGATGGGATGGTGCTTTAATTAGAGTGGCTCTCAGAGCCACTCTATTTTAAATGCTGGGCCCCATCCCCGGTATGTAAAAGTGCCATACGTGACTGGAGGTTAGGTTCCATTTATTAGGAGCTCAGATCTTACTGAAATCCAGTAGAAATTAGGCTTCTCAGGGCTATTTCACTTTTGAATGTGGGACTTATACTTCTAAAACACATATGCACTTTTGAAAATTAACTTGAGTTCCTTAGAAATTCAAAACTTCTGCTGCTGTGAGCAAGAATTTTATATTCACAAAGAACGGGAGATTGGAATCTAAGATTTGACTTGCTGGTAGTGCTGAAATGAAAAGGGCTTACATTAAGTGAGTATGTTTAACAAAATAAAAACAAAAGCTTACACATACTGAGCCAGATTCTGACCTTGAGTGTACACCCAGAAATCTGTGGGAGCTATGTGCACTAAGACTGAGGCCAGTATACATTTCTCTCAATATCCAGAATCTTAGTCAAATGTATTGATAAAAATAAAGTGCAATGTATGTTTCTTTTTAAGCATGCTTGGTGTATATTATGTCCTGATCCCTTAAAGTGGCTCTGCATAAACCGTTTATGATAATCAGGCCCTATATAAATATGTATATAATAACACTATTCTCCTAAGCGTTATTGATAACATAATAAAAAAGAGGAACAAACTTTATCAGAAATGAAATACAGGAATTAAAACAGAACTACTCTCCCTCTTGCCTCCTGAAAACAGGTTTATGTTCTCAGTCCCTGATGTAAATCCCAGTCCTGCTCCTGTGAGATTCTTGTTGATAACTTTAATTGTCACATTAGAGAGGAGCATATTTGAAAGACATTGGTTTAAAAAGGTAAACCTGAGAAAATAGGATATGTTGTCTGGGTTAAGAGAGGGAATAAAAATGTTCATGATTGTTTGTTTTTTCAGTGCAGTGTAAAAGCAAAATTAGGATACCAATAAATACCAGTAATGAGCCATTTTGATTATGAGTTTGTGCAGTACTAACATTCAGGGCTTATTCCAGCTTCAGCCAAAGGAAGTCAGACTGGGCCAATGTTTACATCTCTGTGGGCGCGTCTAAGCATGCACCCTACTGTACAGTTGTTACTGCACAGTCATTTAGTACTTGCTTTAGCAACTACTAAATGACTGTGCATTAACCTCTGGTACTGCACAATCCTGGTGCTGCACAAGTCGTTTCTGCCCCTACAGGAAATAGCAATGAGCTACTGTGCAGTAGCAGTGGCATCATAGTTCATGCCCACTGATGCTACATCACTGTAGCAACAAGCTACTTCACTGTAGCTTGTTACTCCTGCAACGTGGCAGCTCATGTAGACATGCCATGTATCTCAGTTGAGTTTTTATTTCGTTTACTTTATTAAAGAGCCATTGATGTTTTCCGGTAGATTGTAGCTTGCTTGCATAAAAAAAGATGGAAAAGCTTAATTTTTCTTCCATTCAACAAAATTGTACTTTATAAAATAAAAATACTTCAGAAACTGTTTCTGTACTAATTTTTCTTCTGATAACTATTTTAAAATATAAACATAAGCATATACCTGATATTTTCTTTAAATATGCATATTGGTACATAAGTGAAAATTCATAAATAAAAATTTCTGCTAACATCAGGGTGTATCTACAAATGTGTTTTCTGGGAAGTAGACTAATTTACCCTTCAGTAAAGTATCCCCATATACCCATATACACGTGCACCAGTATTAAGGTGCAGTATACTAATTCACTTCATTATAAGATAGTATAGTTGCGGTAGAGTAATTAACTGAGCTGAAACACACATGTAGATGATGACTGGGTGGCGGCTAAACTCCTGTCTGCCACCTAGCCATGTAGCACCTCAGGTTCACCACCCTTGTGCCCCAGCCAATCCCTCGACTACCTGATGCTGCCATCTGGAGCCCTGGATTGACCCTCACTGTGCTCCCTGCAAGACTGGGCCTGCTCTCTCTTGGCTCAAATTGCTGCTGCCCTGGATCCACATGTAGATGCTGCACCTGGGAGCAGTTTGACCTGGCTCATACAGCACCAGAGTTTGTTTTGTTTCCCTAATTTCATGTGTAGATGCACCCATATTATATAAAAAATATGGTAAACCAAGGCAACTAATAAAACATTGTGCCAAATAAGTAAGTTTATAATACTTTCCATTTGTATTTTACAAGATTTTAGAAGCAGGAGGATATTTTATTAATAGGGGCATGTCTACATGAGACACTTTACTGCGCAGCAGCGTAGCTTGCTTTGCAGTAAGTGTACGCAGCTACATGTGCACATGCTTACTGCTCAGTAAATGACAACACTCATTTACTTGCAAGTAATTACTCTACAATAATGCACATGTGGATGCCAATTGGGAGCAAATTTGCTCCTGGTCAGTGCTACCACTAGGGTACCTGCCTGAGACTAGGCCCATAGCTCCAGGGCTGGGAGCCTGTCCTGCCCCAGGGATGGCTCAACTCTGTCCCAGCTCCATCCCCAGGCTCTTAAAAACCTGCAGGCGCTCGGAGCCCTCGGACACAGGCAGGCAGCCTAAGGCCAAACCAGGCCACTGTGTCTCCCTGGGCAGGCCGCAGGTCAGCTGCACCAGCCTGCCTGTATCCCAGTGCCACAGCCTGGCACTGCAGTGCCACATAGCTGCCAGGCCTGTGCCATCCAGTCCTGTAGGCTGCTCCAGGCACCTGCCAGGCCTGTCAGCACCCAGGCATACTTGTAGGCAGCTCTTGGCTACCAGGGTGAGCTCCAGCTGCCCACAGCCCACCCCCAACAACCTGCCCAGAGCCTGCAGGTGCTGTGGGGCATTGCCTTGCTGCATGGCTGCAAGTCCTACACCATGCCCCTGTGCTGGGTGCTGAATGCTGAAGGCAGCTGCCCAGGCCCAGAAGCACAGGGCAAGGAGGCCTGAAGAGCTGGTGCAGGAGACCTAATGGTCTCATCTTTGCCGATGCCACATCCCACCACCTGGGGCCCCAACTGGCTGCAGGTGGAGACTGGTGACCTTTTGGCACTGTGGGGTGAGGTGGAGGTGCAGTGCCAGTTCATACAGGGCAGGTGCTCCAACACCCATGTCTACAAGGAGCTGTCAGGCCAGATGTGGAAGTGCCAGCACAACTGGTTGTGGCCACAGCTCCTAGCCTTGGGGCATGAGCGAGTGGAGGCCCTGTGGGAGCACAGCACAGTTATGGCCAGGGCAGTAGAGGCCACAGAGGATGATTGCCAGGTGCTGGTGCTGTCCTGTCCCTGGCAGTCACCTTTGTTCTGCCTGCTGCCCTGCCCCTGACCTGAGCCCTGCCTGCCCCCTGGCAGCCACCCACTGCCCAGTAGCAGGCCCCCACCATGGGCCAGGGTAGAGGTCCAGTGCTATCCCCACAGCCAGTGCCCCAGTCCCCACCCCAGGTCCCCTGCCTGGTCCCAGGCCTGTAGCTCAGTGGCTCCACCCAGGTGCAGAACTGGAGCTGCCTGCAGTGGGGTCAGGACTGCATGCTGGCCCTGGATACTGGCTACCAGAAGGGGAGCTCCCTGTGCCGGGGGACCAGCTGCCACTGTTGCCCCTGGGAGAGCCTCCTACATGCAGGGCTTGCCACAACATGTACACCCACAGGGGAACAGGTAAAGGTCGGGTGCTAGCTATCTGTCCCCAGGCTCTGTCCCTTAGGCGCCCCCACCCCATGGCCACCCATATCAGGAGGGCATGCATACAACCACAGGACTTCACTTGTAAGTAGTTGCACAGGAAAGAGGGTGTTTAAATGTTGAGTGGTCGGTGGTGGAGGGGCTCTCTTGGGGAAGGAGGCAATGGGAGGGTCTGTTTGTTAGGGAGGGAGGGGGGAGGAGAGTGTTTTTTGTCAAAAAAATGCTGTGATGCTAATTAGCATTGTGGCAAACGTGCATATGCAGTACATGCAATTTGTGGCACTGCAGGTGGTTTTGCAGTGCCACAAACTGCATGTGTTCACTCGTGGGGATGTACCTGTTGTGGATATGGGTAGGATTAATTCTCCGTTGTGTGTATGAAAAGCAAAATGCACTCGATCCAATAATCCTCCTGGACTGTAATGTCTTGTCGAGGTTACCCACTCACATAGAAAACAGTACTAACTATCCAAACTGTACACAAGTTGAAACCCCATGAAAGTATAGGTGTGCCCCAAGTTATTCAAAAAGTCCTGCTCAATATAGTACAAACAAACAGAAGGAGGCAGTCTCCTTGCCAATAATTTCCAAGACTGTCTTTCCAGCCAGTACTCTGCCTCAGAAGAAGCACTCTTTGGCTTCCTGCCTGGGTTGTGCTGCTATGTTTTCTGGCTTTTCATTTCTTCCCACACTGACACAGATACCTACAAAGTAGGCACATGTACACGTGCATTAATGTGCCATAGTTACTGTGCATTAAGTTTAGTAGCTGTAATAACAGGTGCTAACTGAATGCACCATAACCAATGCTACTGAACAGTAGCACCAGTGCATACCTCTTTGGTAATGTGAATGTGCAGTGAACTAATTCTACTGGGCATTAGTGTATTAGCACAGCTTTTGCTGTGACACACCAATGTGCAGTAGAATTTGTCTACTGCAGATTTAGCATCTCGTGTAGATGCGCTCAGTGTCTCAGCCCTCATTTGTTTGGCTGGGTTCTAGGGAAGCCCTCTGACACACATGGCTCAGCCTCTGCCCAGGCCTTGCACAGGGCCACTGGCCCTGCCATTGTTTCACCTATCACCAAGTAAAAAGATATTTAACTTAGCCCATTTACTCATTTAGCCCAAATAAAAGTTGTCTACCATGCCAACCAGCCACAGTGAAGTCTGGTTTCCCATAGACCAGGGGGAGGTAGTTAGCCTGGTGAGTCTGAAGGCAGTCAGAAAACAGTGTAAATATGTACCTTTATAGACTAACTAAATGAGATATACATAGAGAGAGTACAAGCTTTCATGAACCTAAGTTCACTTCATCCCAAGCACACTTGCTATTACCCACCAGCCTGAATTAACATAACATCCCCTTTACTTTGGTACTTGAATACCTCATAGTCTTTAAAATATTTCTTTTCACAGTATTACAGGCACAGTAAGGTTAAATGATATTCCCAGGGTCACAGAAGAAATCTATGGTGCAATCAAAAGCTGGAGCTCTCTCTCCAAAATCCTGTGCCAATGCTTTAAACACTGACTCAGCCCTCCGCTCTAAAAGTAGTATAACAAGATGCAATTCACATAGGAAATATGTTTACAGCACGTGGATACATTTAGTTTCACCAGCTTCTGTGTTTCTGCATCTTATTTCTCTACTCTGACAAATCCTAAATTTCTCCAGAAAATAGCATCCTTGCATAAACAATCACGCCCACAGGTAACAGGAAGCAGATACTTCAACATAAAGCTTATTCCCATTGTCAGACAATGGTTGTTTCCTAAATAAACGTGTGGTTTCCCTGAGGCTCTAGGTCATTGCCAGTTGCACTTTTTTTTTAATTGGTAAGAACAGCAGATGACGCTTCATGGTATATAAGTACATAAAAGACACGGGAGCACAGATAAGCAGAACTACCTAGCTACGTGGCTAGAAGAAAGGAAAAGGGTTGTTAAGCTGCTGCTAGCTATGGCATTTGGAGTGCTAATATATATTTTGCTAAAAGGTAGGTTTGTTGGGTGTTTGTTCTTGTTTCTCATGGATGTAAGATCATTTTGAACGATATATTTGTTCAAAAGTAGTATTTTGTAACAAGCAGTGGAAAAAATACAAAAAAGCTTAAATTATTCCAAAGCAAAATTATTTTCAGCATGCTTTCTGACTTTGCTGATTTTTTAGAAGACATGCTTTAAATTTAGATTAATTAGGTTTGGTTTTGTTTTTAAAAAAGAATGGCTAGTAATAGAATGGCTGTCAGTAAATATATATGTTTTGTACATCACACTGCAGATATCCAGCTATGTCCAATACATGATGATTACAACAGGGTATATAAAAGCATGGATTGGCATTTTGAGAGTTTACAAGTAGTAAACAACAACTAAAGCTGTGGAAAAGGCATTTAAGGAGGGAAAAATATGACAACTCTCATTATTTAAATTTAGTACATCTTAACAGCATTAAGCAGACTTGTTTGTACAGATAGCATAAGTCTTATGTGTAGATATGCTAAGTGTTAAAGTATATATGTATTTGTATTATACAGCAACAGTGGCATTGAGTGAAGAGGCAGCTATTACCATTTCATCACTCACCACAGAACTGTGGAATAATTGGACAAAAAAGGATGCAGAAGGTATTTCTACTCTGCTCTGTATTGCATCAAATAATTATTTAGAGACTGAAAAAATAGCCTTTTTTTTTAGTTTAGCTGGTTTCATGTGGTTATCTTAATGTCATTCTGTCACTTAGCCAGCATCAAATGACAATGTTTATTGGAATATAAAAATGTATCTGCATTTAAAATACTTTTTGGACCAACACCTTATTTTACTTGCAACTCCAAACCCCTGCAGTGATATTAGCTTTCAGTTACTATTTTTTCACATCATAAGTGAACTGGTGACTGAAATGAAAGGCTCTTTAGTTCACAATAAACAGTTTTTTGAAGGATTCTGTAACTCCCTAGGATAGATTCTGTGCCTTCTTGAAGGTCATTTATGCCATTCCTAATCATTATTCAATTTCTAACTTGCATCATCTCTTTCCTAAATCTAAATTTGTAAGTACCTCAAGTGAGAAGGCAGATGATGTACTTATAATTTTAAATTAAGAACTTATCATTGCTGTTGCAAAGCTTCTTTATGTGTTCCAGTTTCACTTTTGATTAGCACAACCTCTGCCTTCTCTTAGTAGATGAGCTCTTTTCTTAACAAAGGTCAATTTAAAGATGACCTTAAGAAGCTATTTATATGCCAAGTACAGAGCTTTGTGCTTCCCTTGAAAGCTCTCATCTTGGTTCTGCTTCAGGCGTTAGTGATACAATTACTTGTTTTTAGGAAATGAGATCTTGAACTCACAACTTTTCAGGCTTGTAAAGGAAGAATGGATTTTAAAATATGCAATTTTTAAATGTTATTTGAAATTTTAAAGTTTACATATATTATAGTAATAGTAGGTCATCTAAGGTGTTTTTAAAGGGGTTTTCAGTCAGTCAGTGAGATTATTTTCCTCCTACCGTCATTCATAAAGAGTTAAAACACTGCTGCTGTTGACAAACCTTAGTCATTGTAACATGAGTGATGGGTGCATGCAAGTGTTAACATTATTGAAAAAGGATCATAATGTCTTGACCTGTGTTTTTTCTACATGCAGTTCCCTCTTTTATCAGTGTAAGCATAAGCTATGATCTGGTAGTATGTTTCCCTATGACATATCCCCTATATGTAGTTAATGAAAAATCACAGTCCTCTTACATGTCAGATGTCTATAGCAGTTGTCCTGCAATTCATTAAATTAGCTTTTCTCTTTGAAACACTGTCAGTGTTATTCACAGACAATTATATTATAAGGCCAGATTCTTACAAACAAGAGTTTTGCTTGCATGAACACACCCATGTGTATTCTTATATCACTTCCATTTGTACCTGCTGCAGATGTGTATATACACAGGATACATGCACATTCAGTTAGACGTTTTCTCTCACAGCTGTAGGGATTGTATACATACATGGGAGCATACAGTTTCACACAAGGTTTGCCATATACAAGAAAGCCTCTATTTCTTATAAGGTTTAACCCTTCAAAGTTTAGAATCAATATTTCAGGAAGGAAAGTACTTTAAGAATCTTATGTGACACTGGCCACATTTATCCAGTCCATTTTTACAGGCTCCATTTCCAATAGATGGAAAAGCAATTAAATGCCGAACCAGGGAAGTTCATCACAAAAGTACATTGATAACAAACCCTTAGGAAACTATTTCCCAAGCAAATACCATGTTGGAATTGGCAATTTACTCTGCAAAATTTACTAGGAGATGCTTTGTGAGAAATGGTGGTTATCTGGTCAAATCAGAGTTGAATCAGACCACATCTTTCAGGCATTCCTTAGCTCTGCCTCCAAGGCCCTTGAGTCCTACAGCTGGACCTCTGATTCCACCACCAGCTGCTGCAGGAGACATCCAGTTCTGGGCACCACACTTCAAGAAGGATGTCTGGACAGCAGTCTTTCCTGCCCAGAGCGGGGGGGGGAGGGGCTGGGCTTGATGATCTCACAAGGTCCGTTCCAGCCCTAAACTTCTGTTAGTCTGTGTGACAGTGTGGTTCTGCATCTGTCTCTGGTGGAGCTGGCACATCCACAAAGCCCCAACTGTGGGTGGCAGTGACCCTGAGGCTGTATCCCAGATGCCAAGGGTGGCCTCTCCCCTGTGTGCAGCTGCAGCACCTGTGGAGCCATAAGACAAAAGTGGGTTGTGAGAGTTTGCAACATTTCTCGGATGAGATGTTCTGTACCAGAGGCTGTGTGCTGCCTGGCCTTAGATTGGAGATCAGGCCTGAATGGGTGTCCAGGGACCATGGTAACTCAGCCAGACAGGTCTGGCCCCAGGCAGTCACCCACCAAGACCCTTGTCCTGGGATCAATGGACCTCTGAATGCTGGCTGCAGACAGCCTACCTCTCTCACCCCATTCCCAGACTGAGACAGGCCAGGCTCCTAGCAGCACCTGCTGCCACAGCTTCAGACCCCACTCCCCCACTTCTGCTCTTGCAGGCCAGTCACTGTCCTGTGCTGCCACCCAGCCCATAGTACCTTGTCTTGGTGGGGCTCCCAAAAAACTGGAATAAGGAGCAGTCCACACCCATGTCCTCCCCATTGGGGGCCTCTCTGGGGAGGCACCTCGGAGCCAGCCCGCTGGTGTGCTGGTACTGTGTCCTGAGCGTGCCTCTGCTGCACATCATGGGCAGTGCACAAGGAGCTGTTTGTGCAGATCAAGGGAAGCCTGACCCACTACATCCTGCTGATGATGATGATCATGTTTCCCTGGGTGCACCTGTGCACCTGATATGGGACCCTGAACTACAACAGTGCAGGGAGCAAGTTTGGGCTTTCCCACAACCTCTGCTGCTGCCTTGAGGGCTAATGTGGCGATGCTACATGTCCTTGCCCCCCACAACCAAAGAGGCCATCACCACCAACATCGTGTTCCTCAGCATGTGAGAGGCCTGTGCCCACTTAGCTGTGGGAGCACAGGTTGCTCAGTAAAGTTCTTCACTATCTCCTGCCTCCCTGTGTGCTCTGTGGAGGAAATCTGGGGCCAGGGGAGTGTGGGTGGGCTGGGTAGGGATGAGGGGCAGGAGCTGGGGTTAGGGCAGGGAGGGCCCTTCCCCCAGTGTGGGCCTTACCACGTGGCCAGGGCTGGTGTGGCTGCTCTGTCCTTGCTGTCGGTGATGATGTGTGGTTCTGATCTATCCGATGGTGGGATGCACTCTGGAGACATCCGGCTTGGCCTGCCCCCAGGGAGGAGCTGGCACTGCTGGCCGTTGGTGGTGTCATGGCCAGCCCTGCCTTGTGGCTGGCTGTGGAGCTGAGGAGTTGGTGAGGCAGGTGCTGGCCAGGGCTCCCTGAGCTGCTAGTGGAGACTACAGTCAGGGAACTCAGCAGAACAGGGTGCTGGATGCCTGAGGGGCCCTCCTCCAGTGACATGTTACTGAAAATGCTAGGCCGGGGCAGCGGCTCAGTCAGACTGCCCATGCTGCTGTAGACGGCCCAGCTGCAGACTGGGTCCCAAGGTGTAAGGATGGGTGTCAGTTGCCACATAAAGGGCCTGGACTTACAGGCACTGCTGGGCCAATAATTGTGGTTGGTCACAGCAATCCACTGTTCTCCACAGTGACCCATGCCAGTTCTCTGGGCCCTTGTATGGCTGTCCATATTCTGCTGGGCCTGGTCAGCTGCCTGCAGCACCCAGCATAGAGGCACGGCACAGGACTGGCAATTGTACAGCAGGGGCAATGCCCCACAGCACCTGCAGGCACAGGACAGATTGCTGGGGGTGGGCTGTGGGCAGGTGGCACTGGCCCTCCGGCCAGAAGCTGCCTGCCTGGTCACCTGGGCAGTGTGGTGCCAGGCAGCAGTGCTGGGCTAAAGGCAGGCTGGCAAAGCTAGGCTGCAGCCTGCCCAGGGGAAACAGCCTGGAGCACCCTCAGCCTCCCTTCTGGTGTGGCCCAGGGCTGGTGTGGCAACCCAGCCCTGGGGCAGGAGAGGCTCTTAGGCCAGAACCCTGGGGCTAGCCTGAGGCCAACCCCTTAGTGGAAGGGCAGACCAGGGAGCAAACTTGCTCCTGAGTCATGTCTACACGTTCATTACTGTGCAGTAAGCAATCCCGCTTAAATTTGCTACCTGCATTTGCAGGCAGCAAATTTAGGGAGCATTAAGGAGTTTTACTGGCTTTTTTCAGAATGGGAATAGGGACAGACCTCTTCTCTTACTGGTGCTGGGGGAACATGAAAGGGATAGAGGCTATGCCAGCTTCTCAGTGAAACAATGATGAGTGAGTTAACTGCCCTGGTCCATGAACAGTCAGAGATGCTGGTTTGTTCACACACACACAGCCTAACTCAGACAACACCCATATGAGCTAACTGTTGTATTGAAAAGGAAGAGTCCTTTGATGTACTTACTAGCAATAGCATTCCAAGTTAGTTTAGTAGAAATGATGGATTCCTGAAAAATGTAATTTCAGCTAAGGACATTACAGTCTGAAGCTGATCTTGGGTGTTCTTAATTCATTTAAACAAATCTACCTCTTGTGGCACTTGAAATGTTTCAGGATATTATATGAATATGTGTTTGTGAGTTGACATGTACTTTTAACCACAGGAGAGAACGTGATACATGGTAATGGTTCAGCAGAGGCACTTACTTTCTTTTACAGAAAATTTGTTGGGCTTTCTCACACTGCAACATTTGCCAGTTTTGTCACATTCATTACCCCAGTTATCATCCTTCTGATTTCTTGTTAGATCTTGCCAAATTTCTTTCTTTGTGTGATGCACATATGGATAAACATACAGTGCTTTACTGACTATTGTCTTTTTATATGATCTAAGGGGCATACTGATGTCTTCCTAAATCCAAATCGAAAATACGATATTTAATTTAGCATAATAATCCTAGTATTGGATTAGAAAGTATTTTTCAGATATTAAATTTATTTTAAATATTTGAAAATTAGGGACAAGTGCATTAGTGCTTTTAATATTTTCATCTTGATATAAAAACATATTCTTGCATCCTTATTTAGACAAATCTTCTATTGGTGTGTGTGCGCGCGCGCATGTGAACGAATGAGAAAGACAGAGAAAGTCTAATATTGGGCCCCTGAATTACAAGACTTCGTTTTTCAAGCTTTGTCTCAAAATATTTCCTATCCATGTTTTTATTCCTGTTTTAAATGTATTTAAAATAACAATAATAGGTGTGATGTATCAATTTTGTACTTTTCAATATATGGAAAGCAGTAGGAGCAGTATATGGAAAGCAGTAGGTTTAGTATGATGATAGGGAAGTGGGATGGTGCCACCTCTTGGCCAATATGGATAATTTGAAAACTGGTTTAGATAAAGAGAACTGGAGATTTCAGGGCGGTTTATACATAGATTTGTAAATGTTAATAATCTGTTTTCTATGTATTTGAATTATTATAGGATCGTACGCCACAGTTTTAAGTGAATACTGACAATAGTTACCCTGAGTCGTTTCTTTTGAGGGGAGGGAGAGGGGCAGAAGACAGCAAATAAATCTAACAAATAAATACATACACACCAGTAGCACAGCTATCCTATGTGCCCAATATGAATGTAGTACATGCTGTCAAATAAGAAGAAATTTAAATTCAAAGGCAGAGCTTAACTGTTGTAACTCCCTGTCCTGAGAGAGCCTGAGAGAAGCAGTCTCTATGCACATCCTTCTATGCAGTCTAATTTGCCTAACTGCTGATTTTGTGGGTTGAGTTTGACTTAAGTACCCAGGGCTTGAATCTCAGTGATGGTCCTGACAAGGAGACAGCACAGGCATGAACTTCACGTGTATCTGTTGCTGCACTGTGTTGTAGTTTCTCTGAATTAATGTTTGAATGAAGAGTTGGAAGAAAACATGAATACATCTTGGTTCCTTGTGCCTCTGGTTCCTCTGTTTACACAGCACATTGTCTTACAAAATGTTTCCCCCCATGGGTGGGTGCTCCATGCCTCTTTTGAAAACCTGAATATATTCCCTCTATTTTTTCTCTTTTTTTCTGTCCTCCATAGTCTGGTTTCTGTGCTGATGGTCTTTTCAGCCTGCAAGCCTGGAACCAGCTCATTCTGGATGGAGTTGATCAATATAATTCCTAAGTCAGCCCAAAAATTTGCTACAGGGTGACAAAAAGTGCCCCTGAGACCAGTGGCATAACTAGGGTGGGATGACTGGGGCTCTTAGAATGAATTTGGCGGTTGGGGGGTTGCTGCTGTCTTCTGTACAATCATGCCAGCAGTGCAGTGGTAATAGGGAGTCATCACTGCCCCTGTCTCTCAAGCATCTGGGCACATCACTATGCCACTGCCTGTGACCCAGAGGATGAGGACATTGTCTACACAAGACAGAGATTTTTGGCTGACTCGGGTGCAAGATTGGGTGACCTTATTTCCCGAGTGTGAAATGCAACACTGTTCCCCTGCTGCTCTCTCGCATGCTTAGCTGTCTCTGAGCTCCTGCTTCTGCTGAGCATGCTGAATTGTGGGGGCTGAGAAGAGGGGTGGGATGTAGAGTAACAAAGACGGCACAGTGGAGGGAAGACAGAATGCATGAGATGCTCATTGGGAACGATCCCATTTGTGTTGAGACAGTCCAATGTTAAACACACATGCCAGGCATCCCACTAAAAAGGGGGAAAAGGTGTTCATTTGCCCAAACTGATGGGATGCCTGGGGCAGATGTTTAAAACACAACTGTCCTGGCAAAAACAAGGTGTGTGGTCATGCTAGCAGAGCAAAACCAAGTTGCAGAGTAGACTTTGTCATTGACAGCATTTAATGGTTTGGCTAGTCCCTGTCAGCCTGGGTTTGGTTTATAGGACATATCACCCTCTAATCTCTAAAAAATGAGACAACATTTTCCTCAGGCTTAGGCCCACTGGCTTAAGTTGTTGCGTCAACACCGAACCCCTCCTCTCCCAGCCCTCTTCCTCACACCCCCCAAATGGATTCACTTTAAGATAAAGTATATTCCTTCCACCTCAGTAACGTTTCCTGAAAGAGAAGAATAAGCCACACATACATACCAAAGAATAAGATACTATATATATGAGCCTTCATATATGTCTTTTCCCTAAAAGACTCCAAAGCTCTTTACACTTGAAGGCAGATTCGACATCCTTACACACATTGAGTAGTAGCTTGGACTTTAGTGGGAGTGATCCCATAAGAAAAATACTGCTCACTGAGAAACTGAGACTGAATCTAGCCCTTTATATGTTCATTTTTAAACTGAAGATGTTTGTCTTTCATAAGACAGTAGCCATTTAATGTCACATAATAGCCTTCCGGAGCATTTTAGAATAGGAAGAGAAAAGGAAGAATTCACAAAAGCATGGAGGGAGTTAGCCAGACTGAGAAGAATGACTTGAATTGGAATTTGGTCAGGAAATGTGGGTTAATAGTGTTATGCTTGAGAATTATGTCATGGGCTTACTGACCACAAGGGGTCAGGAGGACATCGCACTTACATCTCACCTATAGCTTCTAAGAATGCAGGCTGCAAAAGTATGGCACTTGTGCATTGACTCAGAACTTACTCAGACAGAAGATTTCTGTTCATTGAAAAACGAGTACGATGTCTTAGTCACTATGAAGCTGAATTGTTGTCTCTGTTTATGATGACACTTTTCTTGGGGTCATAACTGAAAGCCAGTGTATATATTTAGTTTAAAGTGCAGTCAGCCATGTAAAACCATAGAATCATACAAAATTAGGGTTGGAAGGGACCTCAGAAGGTCATCTATTCCACCCCCCTGTTCAAAACAGGATCATCCCTAACTAGATCATTTCAGCCAAGGCTATTTCTAGCCAAGTCAAAAAACCCTCCAAGGATGGAGATTCCACAACCTCTCTGGATAGTCTGTTCCAATGCTTTACTACTCTCCTAGTGAGAAAATTTTCCTAATATCGAACCTAAACTTCCCTTGCAAAACACATGTCTAAAACAATTCCCTGGAAATAACTCCACCCAATCAATGACTCCTGTAATCAGGAAGTGAATCCATTGCAATGCATATATATCTTTTGACTGCTAAGCCACTGAGCCTTCCCTTCCTTTGCTCTGCTCACATCCCAAGGCACAGGCCTTTAGCCTCTAGTTCTACCATTCTAATATTATACAAGCCTAAGTCTGCCTGTCTATCTGTCTGTAATGCTTTATTTGCACTGGGTGCTGATGGAAACTGCCAATCAGAGTGCTCTAAGCATGGGGGAGCACCACCATGATTCCAAAGCCATGTCAAAGACTGGACTGAGGGTGGGAGAGGCAAGGCCAGTGCTGCTGGCCTGGGCTCCCCCACCCCACTCCCTGCAAGAGGCAGAACATGGGACGTTAAGTGGTGGCACTCCATCTCAGCCCCCTCCACCCCCAGTTATTCTTGATGGGCAATTGGCTTGTATCAATAGATAATGATCAAAAAATCCTTAAGAAGGGCCCTAAGATGTCATCCTTCCACTGTACTCAGCCTTGGTGAGGCCACAGCTGGAGTACTGCATCCAATTCTGGGCCCCACAATTTAGGAAGAACATGGAGAAGCTTGAAAGAGTCCAGAGGAGAGCCAGGCACCTGATCAGAGGGCAAGAGAACAGGCCTTATGAAGAGAGGTTGCAAGCTATGGGACTCTTCAGCCTGAGAAACACAGGCTCGGGGTGATATGGTGGCAGCCTATAAGTACATCGGGGTGTGCATCAGGACCTGGAGGAACACCTGCTCACCAAAGCACCCCAGGGGATGACAAGGTCCAACGGTCACAAACTCCTGCAACACCATTAGACTGGACATAAGAAAAAACTGCTTTACTGTCCATGCCCCCAAGGCCTGAAACAGACTCCCCCCAGAGGTGGTGCAAGCACCTACTCTGGATAGTTTCAAGAAACATTTCGTTGTCTATCTTGCTGGGATCCTTTGACCCTAACTGACTTCCTGCCCCTTGGACAGAGGGCTGGACCTGATGATCTTATTAGGTCCCTTCCAGCCCTAATGTCTATGAAATCTATGAAATCTAATTTATGCAATTGCAGATTTTGAATTACCATTATTGGGAGCAAGCAGCTAGTCATTTGAGGCATCTTAATGCAGCAGCATACCTACAGCCCTGCTGGACTGAATGCACCTGATCTGTTTGTTCTTCAAAGTTAAGCAATTCTGATCATAACTTGTGTATGGATGAGAGATCACTGGAAAATAATGGTTGCCATTGGTGGAAGCTGAGGAGCTGTGGTTGAACATTTGGCAAATATTAGTTTGCAGAAACTGAGAAGAAAAGCTTTGTTTGCTTTACCACTGCAATGCACTGATAGGAGTACAAAAATGCAATAGCATTTTCTCTTTTTGATTAAAAACAATCCTACCAAGTTAGACTAGGAGCATGGACTGAGAGATTGAACTATGCGTCCCTGGGCTTGTTAAGATCCTAATGTCTTAACGGTGTTAAGCCTGAGCCTGAATTGATTCAATCTGACCAGGTTAGTGTAACCTGGCCAGGCTTACCTGAGCTGAGGGGGGCATGGCCAGGCCCCAGCAGGACTCTCTGATTAGAGAGGGGTTTCCCCGCACTACCCCTTGCTGCTCCTTGCCAGCAAAACCAGCAGGGAGTTACACAGTATTTACTTGCACAGCAGGGGGTTACACAATGCTTATCAGCCCATCAAGAAAACAAAAGCCTTTCTCATTAATTAAAACTCTTCTTTTAGCTCCAAAAAGCCCTAAGTGGACACTGTTCTGCCTGCCTTACACAGACACCTCTCTGTATCAGCTAGCAAAGCATGTGCTGGCTCTGATCCATGTTGTGGCAGAGAGGTGGGGGGGAATACCTGCTTGAGCAGGGAGTGGTTGGTGGGGGGCAGGGCAGGGGAAAGCCAGCCAGATACTACTGTACCTGCAGTTTCTGCTAGAGCTCCAGCTAAGGAGCAGAGAGGAGGAGCCAGGTTTGCTGTGGAGCAGAGAGCCCTGCCCAGGGCTTCAAAGCATCTGGGATGCTGGGGGACTCTGGTTTAAGTTAAACCAGGAAGGGGTCTGGGACAGACATTGCATAAACTGGTTTGATCCAAATCAGTTAAGTCTGACACTACATTCAGTCAGGTTTATCTCAAACTGGTTTCAGCCATTTTCACACTGGTTTATGTGCTCTGAACATCTGTTCTGTTACAGCAGGGGCAGGCAATTATTTTGGGCAGAGGGCCACTTACTGAATTTTGGCAAGCCATCAAGGGCCACATGACAGGCAGCCCAGGGCAGATAAATATTAATTTTCTAAATTTTTTAGGGGCCCTGCAGGCCAGATAGAATGGCCTGGCAGGCCTCATGTGGCCCCCAGGCCGCATTTTGCCCACCTCTGTGTTACAGGCTTAAACCAGTTTCTGATTACTTAAACAGGTTTATGTGTAATGTTTGTCTCTAGCCTAGGTGTTCATGATGTGAACTATGTGTATGAACATTTATTTAGAAAAAATATTTTATTTAAAACTCATGTTTGAAAAGGCTCTACACTAAAGCATCCTGGTATTTCTGTTCTGCTATGGTCAGCAATATTTACATCACATTAAGCTTGCATGCAATGGTATTTTCATTTGCAAATACTTAATCGTTATTGATGTTTCCAATAATATTTTCAGATAATTTTATTTCTCCAAATGTAATTTTCATTTTTCTCCTTTCCCAGCAGAGCATACAGGAGGAGCTGTATTCCTGAAGCTTATGCAATCCTGTCTTGAAGATCATCACAGTTATTGTATTAATGGTCTCTGTGCTTTTCATAATGAACTCAAGAAACCCATATGCAAGTAAATAAATGGCATTTTTAAATACACATTCTCAGAACAGTTAGATGAGCTTGTATATTTTATGTTATATGTAATTATTGTGCTCATGTGTTAGATGGTCTTTAGTGGAACATTAATTTAAGCATGTGGGCAGTTCCACTGAAGTCAATGGTGCCTCCCGCCATGTTTCACATGCATACCAGAGAGAGAGAGCTTGACAGCATGAGAGTGGCAGGCTTCACTGCCTCATTTCAGAGTGTGGGAGTGCGTGGAGAGAGTGTACTCATGAGTGACCCACCTGAGAGGCATCAAGGAAGTGGTGATACCAAAGGGGATACTTGGTTGTGGGGCAGGTTTTATGCCAGGCCTGTGCCTGCTGTACTGCAGAGTTCTCTAACACTACCATGGTTCGAATGCTCATTAGAACCACCCATGGGATCACCAAAGCTAAGTGTCTTTTGCCTGCACCCTCCCTCTTGAAAGATATGTCTGCATAACTTCAGCATAGTGAAGACATATCACTATGTCTTCACTATCACTATGTCTTCACCTTGAACTAGCAAGCTCAGGTACTGGTAGCAGTCAGCCAGGATGGAACTCAACACAAGCTGCAAAACCTACCCTCAAAATGACTATACTTAACCTTTGCTGTTCAACATGTTGCCACATCAAGACTGCTACCAGTCCCTAAACTAGCTAGGGATGTCTTCACATCTGGACATCTGGCAGCTTTCATAAATAAAGGTTTCTGATTGCGTGACAGGCTGTTCATATCCGGAGTCAGTTTACTTCTTCATTTCAGAGGTAACTCAATTAAAACGTATCCAAACTTCAAAGTATTGTACAGCAGTTGCATGTTTAAGATTTCCTGAATAGCCTTGTATTTTTTTTCTTATAGGTGCCTTGCAGGCTACAATGGGGAGAGATGTGAGCACTTAACATTAAATTCTTTTGCACATGATTCTTATGAGCACTACATTGCAGTGGGCATTGGCGTTGGAATGTTACTGAGTGGGATTGTTGGCATAATCTACTGCTATTTTAGAAAGAGGTATGGGAAAAAAACATAGAGGTATGTTCTGTAGAATAAGAAGTGTTGTAAACATTTCTAAATCATTGAGAATACTCCAAAGCATGGCCCAGTTTCATGGCGAGGGTTTAAAATTTAAAAAGGTGATCTTCCTCTGAATAATGTGACAAATTGTGGTGAGGATTATCGATGTGTTAAAGTAGGAGAATCAAAAATCTGTGTTTAGCACTGTCGCTTGTTGATTGTATGACTTGACACATCACTTAAATGCTTTATCAATCTATGAAATAGTTTTGAAACTATTTATCAAATCTGATTTCCTTGTGATTGCTTTCATGAGCAGGATTTTGCTCTGCTTTGCATATTACAGGTCTACAAGCATGTGCTTAAATTCATATGGTGTTATCCATTTTAGATGCAGGAAGTTAGAATCACCTTACAAAGTCCGCACTGGGGAGATGGCATTGTGAGAGCCTGACATGGGACCCTTCCTAATTTGCCTGTAGAGGTTCTGAATTGAAAGAACTACTGGTGCCAGCACAATGTGAGCATGTACCAGAGCCTGGATGATGACCTGAAACACTGGGAACTGAATATAGTTGATATGTCAGTGGAATGTCTGCAGAGCTGCCTGGCGTCATTCATGTTGGAGAACGACAATGTTGCTTTAGTAAAGGTTGTTGGATGATATGACTGAGTCAAAATATCTGAGAAACCCTCCTGTCTACCACTGCTCTGCTCCAGTTCACTTGTTAGTGGTGGAAGACTGTTTCTCTGAATTGCTTTCAGCCATTTCAAGTTCTCATGGTTTGTCTTTGAAGGAAAAGCACAATACATCTCAGTGATGGAGCAGCCTTCTAGGTATCACGCATTTCTGAAGGCAAAAACCAATCTGGCCATCTTCTGTTTTCCCAGTATTCTCTGGGCCAAAAGGAAATGTCTGACACAACTACTGCAGATGCTAGATGCAATATGATCTGTACTTCTGTTGCCACAATGGACAAAAGTATTAAAAGCTTTAGAAGGGAAATGGATAATTCATAAAAGATATCATTTAAACTAAGGAAAATAAAAATAATCCAGTTATGGAAAAATAATATAAAATATCAGACTATGAGATATCAGGGCATTGTTGGTTCTGGTTTTGACCAAAAAAAAAGGATCACTTAACTATGTGGACAATGTTGGACCTTCCCTTCCATCCTGTAACAACTCACCATATTGCCAGGCTTGTCAGGTAGACCTCACCTTGCATAGAGATGTCTGATTGTGCTAGGCATAGACTCCTGTTGCTGTGGAAAATGGAATTTCATATCAAAACTCACTAATATAGTTCTGCTCAGGGGAAAGAGACATTTTGCTTCTTTCTCATGGAATGGATAGAATATCAGCATTAAAAAAGGATAAAATTGTGAAAGGGAATGTACACTTCTCTGTACTGCCCAATGTAATATTACTCCTTTTCTTTGATTCCTTTCCCTACCAGTAGGTTTAAGCCATGTCTTCAGACCAGGAGATTTGTTCCTGATCTATGGGAAGAAAATGAGTTCAGAAGACTATGACAATTAAGGGACTTTACAGCTTCTGATTGATATTTGGAATATTGTTGGTGCTAATAATACTGAACATTACTCAGAGTGGTTTTCATTTCAGCTGCTGGACACTAATCCTGGCTCACAGCTTTTATTAGACCCTTCCAAGAAAAAGGAATTAAAATGCTCAAATGTCCATCATGATGTGCAAGGCCCTATTTAGATGCCTAATATTAAGTACACAGTTTTAAAACTGGGCTCACTCATGTGTGTTCCCTTTAAGCAAGGGCTGCAAGCTACGGGGTTTTTTGTAACATTACTGAGAGTGCTAATACTAAGAATGAGGTACATATGAAAGAATCCAGTTTAACAGAAACAAGCCTTTTGTCATAAGTACTCCTAGAGATAGAGCGCTTGGCACAAAGGCTGCCTATAGATGTGCTTGTTTGTGTTCTAATTAGAATGCGCCAGTGCCGCCTCACCATTGTGTATATTAAGTACCCTGCATTTCAAAATGGCCTCAGGGATGCTTTAACTAAACCCTGTCAAATGAGCTTTAGCCAAAGCACGCCTGTGGCCACTGCGAAATGTGGGGGGGCTTAAGACGTGTGATGGTGAAACACTTTAATTAGAACGGCTGTCTGGGAACCACTCTAATTTAAACACCTCCCCCACTCCTCCCACCTCTGAGCACATATATAGGCAGCCAGTGTGGTCGAGGTCTGTAACTAGGACTTCTAGACAATCAGATAATGCATGCAATAACATCATGGCATGCATTGGTTGGTAAGACATGCCTTAGCAGCAAAAATGAGCCAGCCTGTCCTTCACAGAAGGATTAATACAATAGTAAGGAGCTGGACTGATCTCCCTTGCCATCCATTTTCTCTAGGTATTGTAGTGAACATTTTTCAAGAACCATTGGTTTGGTTTCTATCTGCCTGACCTACCAGTCCTCTTCTTTCTCAAGATAAACTCACCAAATTTTCCCACTGTCCATATTCTCACGTATTAGATTATTCTTTTATTTTTCCACACTTTGAAGGGCAATTTCTGCTTTTAGTTTTCAGTCCTGAGTGGCTTTGCCAACATACACTAGTTTCACACATGCGTGAAAAATTTAGAAATGGACAATTGGTTACTGCACTGAACACCTGCTAGGACCTTATGCACAGCTAAGAGAAAGCAGGTGAGAGGATTTCCTGTCAGTCTCTCATGAAATTGAAGGTGGTCCAGTAGGTCAAAGGATCTAAATATCTCCCCTCACTGACAATGATCTATACACACAAGGTACATATTATGCAGATTATGTATGTTTCTGGTAGGAATAATCTTTGTGCATCAAATGGCTGCTTGCCAGAATATAACCCTACAGTAATGCAACTTTTGTATGCCAAGTTTTGGGGGGATGGTATTAGTTTGGCCACTAGGACTTTATAATCCTAAAAAGTTTACACACAGAGAGACACATTTTGTTCCACCTCTGTATAGACACCCTGGCTGGAATTTTTGAGGCTCATTATGTGCCTAGGTGGCCTCTCTGTGCCTGGAGATGTGCACACTTAATTCTTGTTTTGTGGGTGTGGCTGCGCATAGAAACAAAAAGGCTCAGGGAGGTGGCTAAGGAGACTTTGTGGCATGAAATGTAGGTGTGCTCAGGGCACACCTAAATTGTTAGGTGCTTTTCCAGGTTACTCTCTGGTGCCAGGCAGCCCTGGAGAAGCTGCCTGGGGAAAATATCTGAGGCCTTCTGTTAAGGGAAGAAAAGTTCCTTTAAAGAAACTGAATGAATATTTCAGTACAAATGGAAGGTTTATGCATCCAAGTGACACAGGTCTGGAAGAGAAGAAATGAGGAGAGGAGGTGCTTGCTGTATTTTTCCACTGCCTTTTCATGAAAGGCCCTTATGCCTCCAAGGAGTGCATCCTTGCCAACCAAGTGCTGTGATCTCCTCAGAGCCCAAGCACAGCTAAGCTGAACTCATAGGTCATGGCAGTGGTTGAGGGTGAGAGCCACGAGCAGTTTCCACGGAGGAAGCAGGTGGTGTGGGAGAAGAGGGTGCTGTTACCTCTGACCCACGGCATTTCACCAGCTTCCCTTAGTGCCTAAGACAGGTGTGTCATTGAGCAGTTGACTCAGGGTCCCTACAAAAGAGGTACACAGTATGATGGATCCTTTGTGGAGTCAGCCATGCTGGGCCTGCATGCTCTGGGCTCCTGTTTTGTGTTTCAGCCTAGCTAATGTAATTCCCTCACATAACCTGCTCTGGCTCTAGGCAGGAACCAAGGTCTGCTCCCCTACCTGAATCAGGTGGGAGTGACTTAGTGGCTCCCTATAACTATATAAAGGGTGTACATCAGGATCTGAGGGAACACCTGCTCACCAGAGCACCCCAAGTGTCAGACAGTCACAAACTCCTCCTAGACTGTTTCAGGCTGGACATAAGGAAAAACTTCTTTATTGTCCGAGCCCCCAAGGCCTGGAATAGACTGCCTCCAGAGGTGGTGCAAGCACCTACTCTGGACTCTTTTAAGAAACATTTGGATGCCTATCCTGCTGGGATCATTTGACCTGACTTCCTGCCCCTGAGGCAGGGGGCTCAACTTGATGATCTTCCAAGGTCCGTTGCAGCCCTAATGTCTATGAAATCTATGAATCTATGAAATTTGCATACAGTAATATGATGTGCTGATAGAATCCTTGTTATAGATGCTCATACTTCAAAAATCATCCCATCAGCAGTAGGAGGCACATTAGTTAATGCATTCAGGGCCCTGACATGGACACTGGCGTACTATGCCTCTGCTTTGGTGGCTGTGCTGATCAGTGCCCTTCCCAGCTTTGCTGAACTCATGGTGGAAAATAACAACCAACCTGCTTGGCCAGTTATTCACTCCAGAATTTACCTTCTGAACACCACATCTGTCAGTCGACTCAGTACCCCGCCATATCCCCCTGCAAACACACACTTCTTGCCACACACACATAGAGTGAGGCAGTCTCTCCAGAGGATTCCCCTCCCCCCTCATCGTCCTGACCACTTCTCCTATTTTTATGTCCTTCCTCTTAATAATGTTCAACATAAATTCTTCTGCCCTAACTGCTCTGGGGGAAAAAACTGATCTAGGTAGTCTGGAAGGTGCATCTCTACCTTGCCTCCTGCTTTAGAGATACTAATTTCTATCATTCTCCCTTTATCTTTTCTCTCAGCTGCTTCTGCCAACCTGTAGTGCTCAACTGTTTCTGCTACTTCACTGCAATCTAAGTGAGACCCAGGCATTGCTGTCAGGCAGCAAGGGAGGAAGTAGTTACCAGCAAGACCTGAAAGAGCCTCTTCCCTTTTGTTTCCTTCCCTACCCAACCCTCTATACAGAAGTCATTCTGTGACAATGAAAAGGGACAGAATGAAAATTTCACTTTCCAAATTAAGCAAGTCCAGACATCTCCAATGCCAGTATATACAGCTGTCATCCACTGAGTGAATGTTTGCTGAGGTACTGGCCCACTGACAAGGCACCAGGAAAAAAAGAACAGAAACTACAGAGGAGCGTAGGGCACCTGTGGCATTTCTGGTGCCTTGGGTCCCTTTGGTTCTTGTCCTCCAAACCAGCTGGTTTGCACCTCCCTCATTGTCCCAGCTGCCCAGTGTGTACCAGCCTCCTCTAGCTCAGTGATCTTTCCTCTCATCTATTGCTTAAACTTCCCTGGTGGGTATGTGTTTTTTATTACTTTCGTATTTATGCTTCTCAAAATTAAAAAGTTTACAGTTGGGTAAATGTGCTGTATGTGACTTCCACTTAACTCTGAAGCATGCCAGGGAAATACAGGTTTCCCAATCCAGATATGATGTAGGTTAAAGATAATCAGATACAGACCCATGGAAAACATGGCTGGCCCTGGGAAACATGGCTTTTCATAGTTGTAGGGTCGGAAGGGACCTGAGCAGATCATCAAGTCCAACCCCTGCCATGGCAGGAAAGAGTACTGGGGTCAAACGACCCCAGCAAGGTGATTGTGTAGCTTTGTCTTAAAGACCCCCAGGGTAGGAGCCAGCATCACTTTGCTTGGAAGTTGGTTCCAGATCCTAGCCGCTCTCACAGTGAAGTAGTTCCTCCTGATGTCTAATCTGAATTTACCCTCTGCCAGCTTGTGACCGTTATTCCTAGTCACCTCTCTTAGTGCTCAGAGGAACAGGGACTCCTCCAATGCCTGCTGGTCCCCTCTGACTAGTTTGTAACAGGCCACTAGATTCCCCCTCAGCCTGCTGTTGTAGAGGCTGAACAGGTTCAGGTCCCATAACCTCTCTTCATAAGGCCTGACCTGCTGCCCCCCGATCATGCAGGTGGCCCTCCTCTGGACCGTCTCCATGTTGTGCACATCCCTCCTGAAGTGCGTAGCCCGGAACTGGATCCAGTACTCCAGCTGTGGCCTGACCAGTGCCGCATAGAGGGGGAGGATCACCTCCCTGAACCTGCTTGTGATGCATCTGTGGATGCATGACAAGGTGCAGTTGGCCTTCCTTACTGCATCCCCACACTGCTGGCCCATGTTCATCTTGGCATCAGTGATGACTCCAAGATCCTTTTCTGCCTCTGCACTGATGAGAAGGGAGTTCCCCAGCCTGTAGGTACGGTGCTGGTTCTTCCTCCCAACATGCATCACCTTGCACTTGTCAGTGCTGAATCCCATCCTATTCTCATCCGCCCACCCCGTAAGCTGTCTGGGTCCAATTGTAGCCTATTCCTTCCTTCTAGCATGCCCACATCCCCCCACATCTTAGTGTCATCAGCAAATTTGAACAGGGTGCTTTTTACCCCCTCGTCCAAGTCACTGATGAAAATGTTGAATAGTGCGGGCCCGAGGATCGAGCCCTGCGGAACCCCACTGCCCACATCCCTCCAGGTCGAAAATGATCCATCCACCACCACCCTCTGGGTGCGGCCCTCCAGCCAGTTGGCGACCCATTTGACTGTGTAGGTGTCAACACCACAGTCCCCCAGTTTCTTGATGAGAATGGGGTGAGAGACAATGTCGAAGGCCTTCCTAAAGTCTAGAAAGACTACGTCCACCGCTACCCCTGCATCTAAGGATTTGGTGACCTGGTCGTAGAAGGCCACCAGGTTGGTTTGACAGGACCTGCCTCTAATGAACCCGTGTTGGTTGCCCCTAAGCATAATCTCCCCCGCTGGCCCCTCGTGGATATGCGCCAGAATAATTTTCTCAAAAAGCTTGCCCAGGATTGAGGTAAGACTAACTGGCCTATAGTTTCGTGGGTCCTCCCTCCTCCCTTTTTTGAAGATGGGAACCACGATGGCCCTCTTCCAGTCCTCTGGCACCACACCAGAGCACCACAAGTGCTCATACAACCGTGCCAGGGGTCCCGCAACCGTGCCAGGGGTCCTGCAATGACCTCAGCTAATTCCCTCAGCACTCTGGGGTGGAGATCATCTGGACCAGCTGATTTAAATACTTCCAGTCCCTCCAGAAGTTTCCTGACTAGATCCTCACTGACCCTTGGCCTATGTGCACCTCCCCTGGGGCCTGAGGGGGGGGCCCAGAGGGGGGGTGGCTGTTCCGGTCCCTGCTCAGGAAAATGGAGGCAAAGAAGTCATTAAATAGGTTAGCTTTGTCATCTGGTGTGATGACCAAATTTCCCAGCGCGTCTTGCAGGGGCCCCACATTACCCAGTACCTTCTTTTGGACCCCTATGTATTTAAAAAAGGACTTCTTGTTGTCCTTGATCTGGGTAGCTAGTCCCAGTTCCATCTCTACCTTGGCCTTCCTGACTCCCCCCCTGCATCCCTGAGCAACTGCAGTGTAGTCCTCCCTGGTCATGGCCCCTCCCTTCCATTGGGTGTACACATCCTTTTTAGCTAGGAGACATTCCTGGATGATTTTGGTGAGCCATAGGGGCTTTTGCACCCTCCTGCTCGCTTTGATCGGTGTTGGGATTTTGTCCCTTTGGGCTTGGAGGATTGTCTCCTTAAAGAGTGACCACTCTTCTTGGACACCTGGCTCACCTCACCTCCAGGACCTTGGTGCTTCCCCAACTATTCTCCTTAGCTCATTGAAGTCCACCCTCCTAAAATCTAGGGCTGCTGCCTTGCTGCAGGCCTTTGCTACCTTGCGCTGGATGGTGAATTCCAGCAGGCGATGATCACTGTCGCCCCAGTGGTCGAGCACCCAGACTCCTCACCAGGTTGTCACCCATGGCCAGCACCAGGTCCAACAAGGCATCTCCCCTGTGGCCCTCATCACTCTCGGTGCCCCCTTGCTCTGGGGCTTCTCATGCTGCCCATGCTCAGGGCTGGGGCTCCCACACTGTCGTGGTTCCCCAATGAGGCCTCCTCCATTCCCTTCTAGCCTCACCCGGTCCTCCGGTCAAACAGTAAACAAAACAGAAGCCCTTTGGGTATAACATAACTCTAAACCATCTGGCTCCAACCTTTTTCTTGCCAAATCAGCAGCTGAGCTCCCTACTTACTGATTCACCAGTAGCAGGCACCTCAGTGCTCTGCTACATTTACTTATTACAGCTTTGGCTATTGCAATACCTACTGAAGGAGTCAACTTTATTTTTGCTATTTGAACACCAGAAAGTGTATTATTATAAAGCTCTTGGGTAACTCGCATTGAAATCAGCAGAAGTCTTTTCCATTGATCTCAGTGGGGACTCATGATACTTTAAGAACTGTTTGTGAAATTTTATTCCTGCTTATGGCTCAGTATTGTACCCAGAAGGTGAAATAGCTCTTGGCAATATTTCACGTCTTTTCCAGATCTTTCCATCTATATTATTTTCGGCTGTGGTTATGGTCCAACAAATATACATGATCACAGTGAGAAACATTGTGGGTCATCTTTGTGAGAAAATGGCATTGGTTTCTTGTATGTATCTCCTTACATCATTCCTGTGAGGCAGGCAAATGCTGTGATCCCCCTCATAGATGTGGAGAACTGAGGCACAGAGACAAGGTAAAGAGCAGAGGTTGAACTCAGGCTTGCTGTGGCCTTGGCAAACACCCTGGCCAGGATCTTCATGCACTTCTAGTAATTTTCTTTTTAATTACATGCAACAGGAGTAGAACATTCAAGAAGTATTTTACAAAGGGTGTAAGAGGGTCATTGTTGATGGTAAAAACACACCAGAAGACAAAAGGTCCCTTTTGCAAGTAGTCACATGAGGTCCATATCACTACATGTTATGAAGTTTGTATTTGTCTATATTTCATTTCTGGGAAAAGTGTCATCATGATAAATTGGGATGATACATCAGAACAGTCAGTTGAATGACTTAACTACCTAAGCTGGAAGCTGCAGTTAGCCCCTTTTATTCACCTTAGTAAAGCCCTAATCCTCACAGAGTTCTGCTGATTTCAGCAGTCTCTCAGAGAAAAGAACTGCTTAAATTGCATTAGGGTAGTTGAATCCAGCTTTTGATACAGTGATTCTTACCCAGGGTGCCACAGCCTTGAGATCCTTTCAGGGGTACTGTGAGGTGCCACACCTTGTTAGCACAGTTAGGTGTGCAAACATGTTTCACAAAATAAAGTCCTGGCTGGAATGATCTAGCTGGGGATGGTCCTGCTTTGAGCATGGGGTTGGACTAGATGACTTCCTGAGGTCCCTTCCAACCCTCATTTTCTATGATTCTATGACAGGCCCAGCGATTTCAAATAGGAATCCATAGTGTCAAAAAGCATTCCAACCTGTCATGATCTTTTGAATTCTTTTGCAGCAGAACAATTGCTGTAGGCAAAAAAGGAGTGAAAACTAAGAGCTGGCATTTTCTGAGTGGGAACTGGAATCAATTGAGGGGGACCTTGAGTCTAAAAAGAACCACTGCCTTAATATGTAAGCATTAAAAATAGCAGCAGCAGCAGCAGACAGAATGATAATGCTGGGTATTATTCACAAATACTGGTATGGCCTGCGTAGTATCCATGAAGCCCTATTGCTGCCAATATGTAGAGATAGTGCGGTAGAGAAGTATATATCCTACCCACACAGCACTATATTCAGCAGGCCCAGGTGCACGTGGCAGCTCAGACCTTTACCTGTTCCCTGTGTCCTCAGTTTCTTGTCACTGTGACAACATTTGTGCGTTCTACTGTATCACACTCAGAGTATGTTTTTATCTTTGTTCATAGTAAAGGTTCACACCTGCAGAGGTCCCTACAGTACTATAAATATGGGGAAATCACTTTGGGACTCCTTTACAATGCAGGTTGGAAAAAAAATTGGTTTCGTGTCAGGAGTTCTGGGTAAACAGTCATTAATCACCATGACAGCAACTGAATCTTGAACTACAAGTAGACTATGGACCTGATTCTCCTTAGTGAATCAGGAGAAGGTGGTGTAAGAATCTACCTCATTAACCTGGCAGCCATGGGCGACTGGTGCCACCTTAATCGGGGGGGCACATGCCTCCCCAGCAACCAATCAACAATAGGGGGGGTCCCCAACCAGTGCTCGCAGGGAGGGCAACAGTGCTCCTGCCTGCCACCCCTGCCTGTCGCCTAAGCAGGGAGAGTGCCTGTCAGAGGGTGCACATGCATCCCCGTGCACCTGCTACACTTCGCCACTGCTGAAGGCACTCAACTAAAGCATCACTCAGGGACAGGGATGGTTGTCTCTGTGCTTGGCTCAGTGTGGATTCTGCAGAAGCTGCATGTGTAACAGAAGGATTATTAAGGCAGCATTTGTTAGCCCTAACCAAGATTAAGGCCCCACGATGGTAGGTGCTACATGAATCCCATGAGAAGACCACTAGAACACAGAACTGGATGGGTCTTCTTGGGCCATTGAGTCCAGCCCCATGTTTGCAGGCAGTCATTAACCGGAAGAATCACCCAAATTGCCCCTTCAAACTTTCACCCACAACTTCAAGGAATGATATCCATCAAGTACCCTAGAACTGCCTGTGTGTAAAAGCAGAGGAGATAGGGATGTTGCCAATTCCCTACCAATGCAACAACCATGAAGTAGTTGGTTCATATATACTCTGAAGATCCTAGAAAAAGGACTGTCCACTCTACAAAAGAAAGGCAAAATACTACCACGGTCTGTGTCAGTCTCACCTACAGGTAGAATTCCTTCCTGATCCCAAATTTGATATATCCATAAGCAGAAAGCAAAATCCTCTAACCAGGAACCTCTGGATTTTCCTTTACCAAAAACAGTACCAGTGCACATCAGTCAACCCACTCCCACCCCCAACCTCTCAGACTTAGCTGTGGGGAAAATGTCTCAATACTGCAAAGGAAGGCAAACTCCCCTCCTCTCACCTTTCCCCTCCCCCTCCAACTGTCAACCAACAAAATCCCTGAGTCATAGGATTACTAGACACTTTCCAGCTTCTACTTTCCACTTTCTTTTATACCCCAACCAGGGACAACAAGCACACGACTCTATATCACACACACTGACTGGTAAGCAAGAACTCCCTGTCCTATCATATCACCCCTTCCATAAACTTATCCATTTCATTTTTAAAGAGATACAGGTGCATCGTCTCAACCACTTTCCTTAAAAGATCCTTTCAGAAGACAGTCCATGCCCCAAAGATTTTGGAACCTAAATCAGTGGTGCTCAACCTTTTTGCCCGGCGGGCCAGATGTTCAGTACCCAGGCCATCTGCGGGCTGGATCTGTCCACTCTCTGCCATTGCAATGTCTAGCCAGGGTCAGCTGACTCTCCACTTTCCCCAGACAAACCCCTCAACCAGAACAGGGCAATAAGGCTCAATGTGACCAAGACTGTTTTGCCATTTCCTCTAGCTTGCTTCTTACCTCTGCTCTCTTTTTGACCTCCCAGCTTTTTGCCCCAGGTTGTTCAAAAACTTCTCACTCTGTTTGATCCCTTGGCTTCTTGACCTGGCTCACTCCTAGACCCCTCTCTTGGACTGAACCTCTCGCTTCCTGAGTTGTTTCAACCTCAGGATCCTAAATCTGATTGGCACTTCAACCCCATAGTGGCGCTTAGACCTGGCCATCCATGTCTCAGCATGACAGTGCCCCCTCTCGACACGGCTTGTATGGGCAGTACACACTCCCACACCACCTGCATATAGGCTGTCCAAGAGGCCCACAGCCCCTGCCTGCCACTGTGTGGGCAGTGTCAGTGACCTGCAGTTTCCCCCTGAACCGTCCCCCACCACATGGCAGTTGAAGAGACAGCTACAGGGGCCTGCAGGCTGGATGCTAGCCACTTGGCCTGCAGCTGGCCAGTTGGACAGCTTAGTGTTAGACTAACAATGGCTGTGCTTGGCACTTCTCTTTTTTTCCGTGCCCTCCCCCTTCTTCTACATTTGAAATTCTGCCAAAATTACATTTCCTTTACCTAACAAGTTTTCATCATATGTCTCTAAATTACCGCTAAGATGTTCAGATGGATACTGGCTTGAAAAATGAAGTATTAAAATGCTTAGATGTTACAGTATTGCCATACAATGTAAATCTCTGTGTAAGTCCCTGAATCGTTAAGTCCAAAGATGGGATATAGTTTTTAATTCAAAGGTAGTCCTCAGCACTGCCCCATGGAACACTCCATCTGTGTTGTTGCAGGGCTAAAAGTCAAGGTAATTTTACCTCAATGCCATGTTTTGTTGTGACTGACTGAGCGTTATTAAATATTTCTGTAAATTCATCTTTTGAGTTAAACATTTTATCTTCAGACATCCTGATACTTTCACTTGGTTATAACATTGCACAACTTCAGCATTCACTTTCTGAAGTTTGTTGGACAATGGATGAGTAATTCCTAATAGTGATTCAGTGATCATGAAGCTGATAATAAATTTGAAATCACATTTGGTTTTCTAGCGGAAAATTTGCTTTATCTCTGATTCCTTTGTTGTCATCAGTTTGTGTTAGTTCAAAAATTGCAATAATATCATTCTATAGCTCTGCAAATATCATGATACAGTCATGCTGCCCAACCCACCTAATGGCACTTTGCAAGTGTTTGCACTGCTCCCTAGGTACATGGAAATGATAGTGTGTGAGGCATCTCATTCATTTGTCTGATTCCTGAACACAACTCGTTCCTTCATTCAGAGTGCTTGAAATATTTTCTATTTCACATATTCTGCGAGTTTTTGATATGGTGAGATTCAGAGCATGAGATATGCAATTAGTACTATTCACAAGTACTATTTTACAAGTATTTACAAGTATTCTCCTACTGCGAAGTAAATTGTACTCCAGCCTAACAGGGGTGCAGATGTAGACATTTACTGAGACACAACCTACTTAAGGGTAAGGGGACAGCCTATGCAGAGTAGCACAGCATCTTTGGGGTGCCACTACAGGTCATATTCAGTTCACTGTGTAGGTATGGACAGTATAATTTAAAAATAGCTCAAACAACTTGGGTCAGTTTTAGTCATTCAAAGCACCTAAGCAGATGCTTAAATCCTACTCAGTCAGTGCATCTACATGTGCACATTTACTGCACAGTAAGGAAATATGCCTAAATTTAAGGTAACCTAAATTAGCTAAATTAGTGCACAGTACAAGTGCACGTCTACATGTGCAGGTGTTAAAGTGCAGTAACTATGACGACTTATACCGACTTTTGTAAATTTATGCTCGATTAGTTACTGTACAGTAACACATGTATAGATGCCTTACTGTGCAATAACACTGTGTGTGTGGACTGACTTGGGACTTACTTTAGCCCCAGGTCAGACCACACACAATGTTACTGTGCTTTAATACCTGCATGTGTAGATGCCAGCCTATTCCCGCTTACTGTGCAGTGAATTTAATCCAATGTACATGCATATGTAGACATACCCAATATAATAAATATGATGTAATAAATATGATGTAACGATGTACTTAAAATTATGTGTATGCCTACCTGTTTTTCTGAACTGAAGTACAGTCCAATTGCCAATGAGAGTCTTACCATGAAGTTAGTAGCTGCTGAGTTGGACCCTGTTACTGTATCAGAGGAAAGAACATGGCCCTTGGAGAATGATATAACTTACTGATCTCAGCAAAGTCAGGTTTTCATTTTGAAAGTAACCATTAGATTTAATTCAATAAAAAATACAATATGTTCTTGCATACTGCATGTCCCCAGTTAAGACAGACACCTTGTTTTGGGCAAGGTAGAATGAAGAAAAGGTTTTTTTCTGGAGTTAAAGCCACATAGAGCAGGGACACAGCCTAATCTTTAGCTCAGGCAAAAAACAAAAAAAACACTTTTAACCCTTTCACAGCAGTTCTTGGTTACTCAGCCAAAAGCTGAAACTGTAGCTGCTGCAGAAGACTAGACTTCATGGGCAGATTTAGGATTTTAAAAAGAGCTCAAAGCTTTGAAATAGGAGAAGAGAGACCAGAAATATCTCACAGATAGCAAAAGAAAGAAGAAATAACCACTGGATAACTCATTATTTGGTGAAGAAATAATTTGATTAGTAGAACATCAGAACCATTAAATGGAGAGATGGGCATTAACATCTTTGAAGTGAAGAGCAATTAGCAGGAATCAAGTTATAATGAGCCATGAAGTCAAATGACTCCCTCAGCATTGTCTGAATAGAAAAGCCACTGCTGCAGCCTGGCAGTTGGCTTTAACTTTAGGTGAAGCAAGAATCACTAGGATGTAGGATGCAACTGCTCCGCTGCCTTCCTGCACCCCTCCCCTGCCATTCCTGCTTTCTCAGATCTGCCCCTGCTGAACTCTGATCTTCCCTCCACATGGCTGCTGGAGTTAAGAGAAGGAAAAGAAGCAGGAGCCATTTTAGAGTGTCATCATTCTTCTATTTTGGGCAGAAAGGTCAGCTTGTCCATTTAAGACATGCAGCCTAATTTTGGACAGGTAGTATTGGAGTGGAGGGGAGGGAAGGCATGTGTGGTATGCAAGTAAATAACATATAACAAAAAAATCCTTAAATTTCTTGAACCATCATGATTACAGTATTTCTCACTAATTTTGAGACATAAAGGAACCAGACATGGAATAAATGACAGGAGAAATGGCCTTGCTTTTTGGAAGTCTACAATTAACACAGACAAAGCAATTTTTTGTGATCTATGTAGACATTAAGTGTGTTTGCAGCCTATTGTTATAGCTCATACCATAAGAAGCTACATGTTACTAAACTATTGTGCTGACTGAGTGATCTGGACTAAGGAACATTTGAATATGACAAACATTCAAGGGAACATTCCCAATGGATAATAGTTCAGAGTTAAAAGCTTGCTAGGCAGCAAATAGGTGAGATGATTGCTTGGGCAGCTACTACAGCCTTATGTAACAGGGAGGATCCATGACTTCTAATGGGTCCCTGCTCTGAAAGCAAGACAATCCTGGATGAACTGGCACTGGCCAAATTGTATGTGGAGCAGGTGGGTGGAGGCAAGTCAACTGCATGCCATGGAGGATGGGTGACAATGTGTTCCTTGAATTACAGGCCAGGTAAGTCAATTGGGAAAGGGTTTTTGCTGACTTCACTGTCAATCTCCGTTCCTGTCTCTCAAGATATTTCAGCATTCTTGTTTGCATCTGAGGGATGCTTTAAGGAGCAGGATTCATGGGCCTGGATGGCACTTATGCTTTTTAGAAGTTCTTTGCTGCTATCTGTCATTGTAATAGCTCCCCATCTACCCTACTACCTACTGGAAAGCTAGAATAGATTGAATGTGGGACTACCACCATGACCTGCTCTGACAGGCTTCTGTGGCTTACGCTTCTGGCTTGGTGGTTAAGGATACCTGTGGCACTATGCTGTAACACTTCCCTGGTACTTCAGCAACAAGGGACAAAGAAGGAGGACATTCCTCAAGCTCTTTGGTGTAGACACAGCCAGGGCAAAGGTGAAGCTCCTGGTGCAGTTAGGAGCCCAGGGGCTCTAGCTAAACTGCAGCAAGAGGGATTGTCTTGGCTTGGCCTAGGTGGTGCAGGATCTCTGTAGCATGACTCCTTGTTCCACCTCAGAAAATTACTCAGTTAAAAGTTCTACATTATTTTGTGACTGCTCAGCAGGCATCACTGTATGTGTTTAACTGGGGCTATATGCCCCTACTAAAGTCAGAATCAAGACCGCATTCCCACATAAGATCTTTTATGAGTTATCTTTTATGTGGCTGTAACAGGTACAGTATTATATGTTAAAAGCCTTGAAATAGCCATGTTGTTTCCAGTAATAAGGGTTGCTACTGTACTTCCAAGTTGGAACTTAAGCCAAAAAGCAAAACTGGATTTTAAGACCAGCCAGGGAAGGCATTCCCTGAGAGGGATGAACTGAGTGCAGGCTGCTGGTTGATGTGGATCCATTCTTAACAAGACTTCCACAACAGTTACTTTAGGGCTGACCCTGTATTGCTAAGGTCATGGAGCACTAAGGGGCAAATAAAGTTCTAGAGTGACATTCTCACTTCGGTGTCAATCAAGATAGGTTCACTGAAGTCAGTGAGATGTCAATGAGATGATTTACACCAGTTGCAAGAAGCTTGCTTCCTTCACTCACAATTTGGCTATGACTTGTGTAGTGTACAGTATTCATCTAACATGTAAGTCTAAGCTAAAATGTGGTTGTTCCTTATTTTCCAGAGAAGTGACAGTTTAAGCTATTTTTGTGAATGTAGCTATGCACAAATCACTGATGGAGAGTTTGTCTGTCCCGCAGAACAGCCCCCCCACACACACACACACACACACACACACACACACACACACACACACACACACACACACACACACACAGAGTCTCAAATGAACCAGCCTATAGAAAGTATGAGTGCAGTGAAAGTAGAGTCTGAAAACAGGAAATTCTGTTCCTTTTTCCCAACCGCTCCCTCCACCCCCTGTTAGTACCAGTACTTTTCTTGGCATTTTTATCATCACACACTTGTAGCTATCCCATTCAGCCATTTCTGAATGTACGTAAGCAAAATGTTCTCTCCCCTCAGGCACTTCCCAATATAACCCTTAAAATTCCTCCCTCCATCTCTAACTGCTTTTCCACCAAGATTACAGCAGCAGAAAACATTCTCTAAGGGCCAGGTGCTCCTTGATGCATTAAAAAAGTGTGCGGGAGCCAGCAAGTGCCAGAAGTGTTTCTTTCTAATCATTCCAAAGAGAGTGAAAACAATATGCAACCCTCTGAACACAGCACAAAGAAATCCCATGGATATCAGGGCAATTGTGAGGGCCTTGAGGGTCACTGTGTTGAACCCCCCCGGGGCCCAACAGCTTCTTTTCAGAGCCATTTTCTTCTGGCTGCCTGCCATTGAGGCCACAGCCCAACCCCTCCAATGGCAAGTAGTTTCCCTTTTTGCCATAAGGAAATCCCCATGCGTAAACAGTGGGGGAATATTGCAGGGAAGCCTTGTTTCAGCACTGAACCCTAAACACCCCCTTTGCATAAGCCCAGCCATTCCCTCTTGGAATGAAAAACCAGAAAGGCTTCCTAGGATTGGCAAAAGGACAGAACAGGTTATGTAGTTCCTAATTCCTTCACTTCTCTGACCCCAGGGCAAGTTTCCACTAGTTTTGTCTCCCCTCTGCTTGCTGTAACAAAGGGAAACCTCTGTCCCAGTACAAGAGGACAGCTGCCCTGATGCTATCTTCTGATTTCTTCGGGGCTTGCATTCAAGTAGAGGTAAACTGCAGCATGGATAATGATAGGTGGTTTTGAAATCTTGATTCCAAGTTAAGCTTTGTTTTGTTGCGTTTGATTTGTTCTGCTTTTAACAAGTAGGTATTTGTGGAGTCTAGTTGTTTAAATTACATTTTTATGGAGGGTTTTTTAATTAGGAATGTGAGGGCTTCAGCATTGGCCTGACTCTGGTCCCACTGGAGACAAAGGTAAAGCTCCTTTTTGTCTTCAGTGGGGACCAAATTAGGCCCATACTGAGAAAATCAATGGGAGTTACAAAGCTAAATACCTTTGAAAATATAGGCTGAAGTTTTTGAAAATCTTACAAAACTTTTGGTAAAGTACATAAAATCTATATCAAATGCAAATGGTGAAGGGAACACAAGGAAATGTGCTATTCAATATTGTCAATAAAAGAAAACATGGGAGTGAATATAAATGGGGAAAAAATAAATCAGTCAGAGAAATTTGTCCACTTCTGGACACTATTTGGACAAAGTCTGTTAAAATCAGCAGAGTCATTCCATCAACTTAATTTGACTCTGAATCAGACCCTTCCAGCAAAATTAACTGTGTTATTCTTGCAGTCTGGAGACATCTAAAGGAATCAGTTGCTTTGGGCCAAATTGTGCCTCCTTTACTGACTGGAGTGGAATCTAATTGTCCAATTAGTTTCAGTTTCAACAGAATAAAGTCTTATCTGATGTGATTGTAGCCACAAGGGTTTGGACCTTTGTACAGTTTCATGGGTTTCGCTCCATAACATGTTATGAAGAAAGGTTACAGTATCCTACTATTGAACGCACAAATTCATGTTCTTCATATCCACTTCAGGACTTATTTGGGATCAGTGTTAAAGAAAGCATCTGTTCTAGCACAGATTTTTGATGACATTGTTCATCCTGTTACAGAAAGAAGAAAGCAGACCCCCTGAGTATACATTGTCCAGATCCTGAAGCCTGTAAAAATAGGCTCCGGGGACTTCCATGGACCTACCTCTGTTTGTACTATCTGCAGGTCTGGCCCATTGACTTAAATGGAATTACTCCAACTTACGTGAGTTGAAGACCTGATCCTTGCCCTTTCTTCATACCTCGGCTGCTACAGTGAAACTCTGAATATGACCTCATACACTGGTATTTACAGCACAAATACATCATATTTAAGCCCCTCTATCAAACTACTTGCAGTTTCTACTTCCAGGCAGATGAAAAAATAACAAACATGTCAAAGTCCACATTGATCCAGCACATTTTAATAAACAAGTTTTAAAATATGTGTAGCCCTGTGTGCCTTTGCTAACTACTTTTATCATGCAGGGTTAGAGACCAATTTGTCTGTTAAATATTAACTTGTTTCAGGAAACCTAAAAATGCAAATACTACTATACTTATGTATGAAACCATGCTCCCAACCTACGTACTAGTAAATTATATTAACTGAGAAAAGGGAAAATGAATGCTATAGATAAGAAAAAGGCAATTTGAGTATCTGATGCCACAAGTATTTAGTTTGTGCTATGCCAAAGAATTTTTACTATGCTTTTACAGTTCACTGGTATGCCAATCTGTAATAAAAATGTAATAAAATACATTATGTCTCCATAATGCAAAATATCCTATTTTCGTGTGCATTCCACTGCCTCTTCTAAATGGGCTCTGATGTAGCTAATGTAGTTTAAGACATAGTATGCTCTGAACAGGTATTCCCTGCACTGACAGACATGCAGGCCCCTGCTCTAACTCATGACATATTACATGAAGAGTCATGATGAGTTAAATATTTGCCTCCCACCCCAACTCCCAGCTCTGGTGTTGTCTGCAGGAGGGGAGGGGACAGAGGGGGAGTAAACTGCAGACTGGGATTATCTGGCCTGACCTGAAGGGGAGAAGCCTGGGCAGGGCTGCCATGAGGTGGGGGTCTCCAATCCACCCACCCTACCTCCAGCTAAGGTCAGCCAAACAGCAGTCCACAGCTTGCTCCCCCACCCCACTCTCCACTCCCTGTAGACAATCCCAGAAGTGGAGCTCGGCTGATGTAGCCCAGCCCCAATCATACAACAAATTAACTCTAGGAAACACAAGTTCCTTAAGGTTCTCCAAAGTGGAGTGCCTTCTTCTGATCCCTCATTTAATGAGGGTTATTTGCCGTATGAATGGCCACTTTAAATCAGTCTGCAGCCATGTCCTGCAGTGCTTTCAGAGGGCCAATCATTGACGAATGTAACTTCTGTCTGCACCCTGTAAAGTCCTTGGGGCATGAAGCATGTATTTATTATCATAGAATCACAGAGAATCACAGAGAATTAGAATTGGACGGGACCTCTTGAGGTTATCTAGTCCAATCCCCTGCTCAAAGCAGGACTATCTCCAACTATAACATCCCAGCCAAAGCTTGTCACTGCTGGCCACCAGCACCACCAGCTCCTCCAGGGACCCGCACACCATGCCCCACCATCCAAAAAATCCACCTGGGTTTCCCCCACACAGCACACACAGAGGAGGGAGAAAGTGAAAAACTTTTCTGAGTAGTCTGTGCCCCTGAAGCTAGGTGAGGACAGGCCTCTCACACACCAAGGAATGCATCAGTGCCTGTGGCAATGTCGTTCTTTGCTGCAGTAGGCAGGGACATGTAGCACAACCACAGGTAGCCCTCTAGGTGGCAGCAGAGGTTGTGGGGTAGCAGGGGCTTGCCTGCTGCACCATGGAAGCTCAGGATCCCATGCTAGGTGCAAGGGTGCACCTAAGGCAACATAACCATCAACAGCAGCAGGGTGTAGTGGGTTGGGCACCCCTCAGTCTGTACAAACAGCTTCTTGTGCTGCTCCCGAGACACGTGTAGCAGGGGCATGCTCAGGGTGCGGTGTGGCTGGGGCTGGGCTGGCCCCAGGGTGCATCCCCAGAGAGGCCCCCTGGGGGAAGAGTGGGGGCATGGGAAGCTCCTTGCCCCTGTAGTCTGAGAGCCCTGCGCGCCCCACCCCCCCCGCAAACTGGGCACCCCAGGCTTCACAGCAGTACAGGAGACTGGCTGGTCTGCAGGAGGAAAAGGTGGGGCAGCACGGTCTGGAGCCATGGCAGCAGGTGCTGCCAGAAGCCTGGCCTGTCCTGCCCTGGGAACAGAGTAGAGGAGGCAGGCTGCCAATGGCCAACACCCAGCAATCCACTGGGCCCAGGGGAGCGAGCAGGGACAGGGGGCTCAGCTGGTGGCCACCTGGACCTGGGCCTGGGCCTGCCTGCCCAATTTACCATAGTTCATGGGCACTCACACAAACAGCTTCCTTCTCATGGCTCTGCAGGCCATGAAGCTGCATGCAGGGGAGAGGCCACTGTTGGCAGGTGGGATGCAGCCTCAGGGTTACTGCCATCCATAGGCCATGCCCTGCGGATGTGCTGGCTCTGGCACAGGAGGACCCAGGACAGGATCTTCTAGGACATGCTCCTGGACTGGTTGGTGATGGCGTTACAGGACTGTATGATAGACACATGGACATGGCAGGCAGAGAATATTGCTTGGAAGGACAGATGGGATGCCGAAGATATGACTGGGCAGACCAGAGGGGGAGCTGCCCATGCCAGGGACCAGCAGCCACCATTGCCCCCGGTCAGCTCTCCACCCGCCAGGCTTGCTGCAGAATGCACATCCGCGGGGGAACAGCCAGAGGTTGGTGTCCTGGCCATCTGTCCCTGGGCTCTGCCTCCTAGAAGCCTCCACCTTACAGCTGCCCATGCTGGGAGAGCATGCACACAACCACAGCACTTCACTTGTAAATAGTTTGAACAGGGAAGCAGCTGTTTTATTGGTGGTGGGTGGGCTGGGTGTTGGAGAGGCTTTATTGTTGGGGAGGGAGGGGGGAGAGAGCTCTGTTTGTTGGGGGGAAGGGGGTCTGTTTGATGTGAGGGGAATGTTGTTCTGAGACATGTCTAAAATAAATATGGTGCTGGGGGTGAGTGGGGTTGGGGGGGGTCCGTTGGTTGCTATTCAGGTGAGCTACAGTGGGCAGTGCAGGAGGAGGTGGTTGGCGAGTGTCTCTCACACCTGGTACCCTAGCCCCACTGGCAGGTGTGCAGCTCACCTGGGGCCTTGCCTGGAGGGGTGGGGAGGGGAGAGGCGCCACTGTTAGTGCTGCTGCAATTGGTGTTCCCGCTGCCAGGTGTCCTCCATCCACCACACCTTCTCCACCCAGGCCTCACAAAAGAACTCCCCTCGGTCCTCACCGATGTTATGCAGCGTACAGGCTGCAATGATGACCTAGGGGAGGTTGCCCTCAGTGAGCATGAAGCAGGCAGTGAGGGTGCGCCAGCATCCCTTCGAGGCAGCTGAAGGTGCACTCCACCAGGGTGTGGGTCTGGCCCAGGCACTGGTTACAGTGGGCTTGGCAGAGATCCAGCTGGCCAGTGTAGGGCTGCAGAAGCCAGGGCAGGAGTGGGTAGTTGGGGCCCCCAGTGAGGAGAGGCAGGATTACCACGGTGCCCAGCTGCAGGTCTGGCACCACCCCTGGTGTGAAGCACCTGCTCTGCACCAGGGCTGACAGGGTGGAGGTGGAGTTCTGAAACATGAGGGCATCATGGGCATTGCCCAGCTACCCAGCACTCACATTGGTGGTCGATGATGGCCTGGAGCACAACCGAGTGAAATCCTCTCTGGTTATAGTAAGGGTAGTTACTGTGGAGCACGCAGGTGACAGGGATGTGGGTCCTTTCCAGGGCCCCGCTGCACTGGGGGAATCCCAAGGCATGAACCCCACCACCACCACCAGGGGGTTGTGCGCTGAGAGCACTGTGTGCCCCAGCATGTCCAAGACAACCTGCCTAGCAATGGTCTTGCCCATGCCAAAGGGATGGCCCACATTTTGGAGGCTGGCAAGCATGGCTAGCTTCAGCAGGTCAAGGGCCGGCTGGGTGTCTGCAGGGAGGGATGGCCACATGGCAGTGTTCTTGCCACTCCCGGTGCAGGCAGAGGTGCTCCAGGAGGTCCAGGAAGGTGACCCGGGTTATTCCGAATGCCTCCAGCCACTGTCTGTTCTCCCAGGTGCGCTGCACAATGTGCAGCCACCAGTCCTGGCTAGCTCGGTGGGCTCAGATGTGTCAGGGCTGGAGGCCCAGAAGGACAAGGGTGCCCCCAGAGGTGCCATCCAGAATCCCATTGTTGGCATCCCTGTGGGGGTCTGGCAAGCAGGACGGAGTCCAGGTGTCAGCTGCACAGCGCCAGAGGCCCTGGGATGGTGTCATGTGGCCAGGGAGGCAGTTACTGTGGCGGGGGGAGCTGGTAGGGCCCAGATGTCAGTTGATGTGGCAGAACAGCATGGCCAGTGCAGTGGCCGGCAGGAGCCCAGGACCCTGGATGTTACTGCCAGGGGCAGGGGCTAGAGCATGGGGCATGGGGAGGCAGAGGCTAGAGCAGGGGCATGGGGAGGCAGGGGCTAGAGCAGGGGCATGGGGAGGCAGAGGCAGCGACAAGACAACTGCTACATGCTACACCTGCACTGTGTATGCTGCTCCTGGCCAGGGAAGTAGCTGGACAGGGAGCAGAGAGTGGGGCTGGCTTTTCAAAATGGCTACTGGCTGCTGGCAGTTGCAGCCAGAGCCTCAAGCTCCCCTTGGTAGCAGCAGGAGCCCATTGCAGGGCTTCAGGAAGTGGGAGTAGTTTGCTGTTAGGAGCAGCAAATCTGTTCCCATGTCCCTGGACATATAGGTGCCTGCCTGGGAGCATTTATTCACGAGAAGTTTACTTGCAAGTAAACTGATCTCAGACCAAATGTGTGTGTAGATGCATCCCCAGTGAAATTAAATGCATTAAAGATACTTGGATACTGTGGTAACTGGGATTTAAAAACACCTGGCTCTTAACTAACCATTTTCATCAGCAGATCTAAGATAAACCCCTCCTTCAGTGCTCAGTGCATGTTGTCCAGGAGCTTTTCTTCTGACACTACTGATGTTACTGTCTCCCTTGGCCCTCAGCACAGCCAGTCACTTCAGAGATGGAAAGCTCTTCACCCTTTCTCCCCTCACTTCTCTTATTTATCATGCCTGCCATCATCACTAAACCACAGGGGGAGTTTCAGGGTGTTATTAAATTAATAAAGTGGTTTTAAAGCTGCTTGCTTGTCAGCGCTTTCACAACCAACCTTAATAGAGTCTTTTGATGAGAGGAGGAAAGCTAATTGTTCCTGCCCTCTGTCAGCATGACAGAGCAATGCCATTCCCATTGGTCATGTGAATGAGACTCTAAATCCAGAAGCAGATCCGGGTTTTCTGGAATGCTCTTGTGAAACCCGCAGGCCTCTGTCTCCAGAAGTGCAGTAAAAGCTTCAGTCCCCATAGTCTGGCCTCGATTTTCCACTGCTGCATTGAGCTACAAAGACTCCCAAAATGGAGCTGCTCATTTGAGTTGTGTCTGGAGCATTCTTCCATCCCCAGTTTTTGCGGGGAACGTTTCCCTGCAGTGGGGTTAGCTTAAACCTTAATTCCATTTCTTTTATGGGTTTATGTCAGATATTTCAGCATTATTGCCCAGAGACTTTTGAGTTTCTCTCTGTCTCTCCCTCTACCTTGTGACCACACTCTAGAATAGACTCCCGGGGGGGGGGGGGGGCAGTGCAGGCACCTACCCTGGACATCTTCAAAAGGAGACTGGACACACACCTTGCTGGGGCTGTTTGACCGCAGCAGTCTTTCCTGCCTAAAGCAGGGGGGCTGGACCCAATGATCTCACGAGGTCCCTTCCAGCCCTAAACCTCTGTGAATCTGTGAGGGAAGGGTAAGCAACCTTTATGCTTTAAATGCCTCACATACCTCCCTGAGGAAATGTTTGTTATCTTATTCCCTGTCTCTTGATATACTGCGATGGGTGTAAATGTCACAGCTTCCTCCTGCTTTATCTGTGAAGTGATCTGGAAATATGCCCTGCTGCGTATAGAGGGACAATATGCAACAGTTTTTTCTGGAACGTAGGCCAAGCATGTTATTCCTTTCAACAGTAACTAATTATTTTGAATTAACCAGACTGTACATTTCCACAGGACTCCTGCAATATAAAAGGGTAAGAAGCAGCCCCAGAAACAGCCTCCTTGAGGTAGTCCCTGAACCAGAAGAGAACAGTGAAAATGACTGAGCCTATGCCCACAGGGGCTGTAGGCACCTCAAGTGTTGGTTAGCCTGTTCACGAGATTGCTCTAGCATACACCAGAGATCAGGCATGACCTCTGATACTTTGGAGGCAATACCATACATGAAGTTGCACTGAGGAATAGGCTACAACAGGGTATGTGTTCCTGTTTTCTCACCAAACACATGTCTACATGATACCACCAGAGGAGACTCTGAGTCTCATCAGTCTTTGCCTCATCCTAGCTGGATCTGGCCTAGGATCAGAAGACTGGTGTTAGGGTGCACAGCCTGATATGTGCAAAGTAGTAATGGAAACCCTTAAAACCTGGACTGACTGCCATCCTCTGAGCAACCAGAACTGGGAAAAGAGAAGAAAAAAGAGGAGGAAACTATTTCCCTCCATCCATTGGATATGGAAAGGAATTATTCCCTGCTCCCTTCATGCCCCAATTGCAGTCCCTGGGATGGGTCTTGCCATCTCCTAATGGATATGGACTGCTAATAAGGTCTGGATGAGAACTGGCAAACCTTTCAGACAAACTATTTTTGGTTGGAAATCTGCCTTTTTTAAAAAGACACTTTTGGATGAAAAATTGTAAAAACAAAAATTTCATTTGCCACAAAGGAATTTAGTTCATTGACAATATTGTAGAAAATATTATCAAAATGGTTAGGGAAAGCTTTCAGTAAATGAAAAATGTAAAGAACCATTTAGATAACATTTAACAATATAATTTTTAACTCATTAGAAGTGCAATTGGGAACAAAAAAATGAACGGGTCCTGGACACTCTAAAATGAAAGTAACTTGGAAATATTTTAATTTTCTGCCAGTTGCAGTAGCTCAGCACACTTGTAATCTGGTGCCAGGTTAGGGAAGCTCTAGAGGAACCATCTCCCCCCAGTAATCCAGTGTTTGTGCATCAGTACAAATTTACATCTAGAGAAGCATTCTCTTGCACTCAGATTACACATGGGATCACTTCATTGGCTTCCCTCCAATCTACATACTCTCAAGCTTTATTCAGTGATGGAGCAGAGCTCTTGGTTTGTAACCAGGGTCAGTAAGGCAGAAGGTGTATGAGTAACTAAGAACATTGTTGCTTCTGAGAAAAGCCATGCTATTTGGAAGGAGAACCAGATACAGGCAAAATCAGCCATCCATGTCCCACTTGCTCTGGGCTCTGATGTATCCTTGACTGTGAAATAGGCTTCAAATGAAGATGCAACTTGGAAGCTTCCCTGGACCCTGGCAGAATGGCTCTATGAAGTCACTTGGGTGGAAGGGGATGCTATCTGTCACCCATAAATAGAGGCTTACTTATGGTACTAGAAAAACAGTGCATTAACTAATATGCCATACCGCATGTGTAGATACTGACCAGTCAGCCTAGGCAGCAGGGAGCCGTAGAGGGTGGGGAGATCTGCCCTGGCTGCCAGGCAGCTGCCTCCCTGTCCCATGGAGATCAGGATGGACCCCAATCTCCATGTGACCGGGAAGCAGATGCCCGCCCAGTCGAGACAGCTCCACCACTCCCCTTTCTAGGAACCAGCTTGATCTCCCCCTAGCTGGTACAGCTTCCCTCCACCACCCTCCAGAGCTTTGGGCTAAGCCCCCATGTCTCCTGCCAAGCTGGCACTGGCACCCGGGGGAGCCTGGAGCTCCCCATGGCTGCTGCAGGAGGGCAGAGCAGGGCAGGAGCAGCCCTAAACTAGGCTGCTCCTATTGGGTTCAGTTTGCTCCGCATGGAGGTGCATGTGTAGACATGGGCTGGGGGGAGCTTTAACGTGCCTGAATTTTCTGCACCTACACAGTATTATTGAAGATGTACAAACTGACAGTGTTTGTATCCAGGGTCTATGCACACACTCGTTTTTTGTTAGCTCTACTGAAGATTACTCTCAGGTTAAATACATTTGTGAGTACTAAGAACCCATAAGGGGTTAGGGCATATATATAGACATTTGCTTCACCTAAAAATCTTGCCTTTGAGTTACTTGGATAATGATAGATTATGGAATGCTAACATGCTCCTAGTGATCCCAGCACAGGGCTATTTGCACTTGAATTAGAAGTGAGTGTTTAATTCTTCTGTCAACTATTCACATCACAGCACTTGCTATTGATTCCAGACTGGAGACTCCTGTTGCACACAGGCAAAAATATACTTCTTATTTCATTGAGAGTTAATTAATTTACAAGTATTAAGTAATTTGCTCAATTTGAATAAATTGACTATAGGCATATATTTTGATTATAGGCATAAAATCAGTGTTTTATGAGCAGATAGCACTTATCAACATTTGGGAGCTTTAAGTGGTCACTCGGGGTGCATCTACACATTGCCCTACAGTGACGTTGTTACTGTGATGTGCTTTAGTACTTCCTTTTGGAAGTACTAAAGCATGGTGCAGTAACTGCCTATACTGCACCACACGTGTGGCACATGGTTATTCCACCCTTGCAGCAGGGGGCCTGTACAATAATTTAAAATACTGATTTCAAATCATGTATGGGCAGGAGACAGAGTTATTCCATGGTTACTCAGGGTGCATCTACACGTTACCCTACAGCACTGTTGTTACTGCACCATGCTTTAGTACTTCCAAAAAGCCTTCAAAAGTAACCGCCTGTACTGCACCATATGTACAGTGCACAGTTATTTTTAGCAGCTACTTCATCATAGCGGTGCACTATAATGGGGGGAGCATACTGCTATGGCAAAGTAGCTGCTGGTTGTGTAGACACTCGTGGATGCTATGTTACCATTGCTTACTATGACAATATAGTGTTATGTGTATATACATCATCGGTTTCTTAAAACGGGATGTGTACCATGCACTGTGCATTGTCTTTTAGCAAGCACAACAGGGATTTGGCCCTAAAGAAACTTTTACCTTTCATTTGCCATAATAAACTGTTATGTCATAGTACAGTATGATAAGTCATAGTAGATTGTGCTAACAACAGATATTTTAAAATTTCTTACAGATGAATGGGTTTATTTATAGGCAGATGCATGTTTATGCAGTCCAATAAAAGCCTATGCTGCACTGTTGAAAAAGAGAAGACTGAGGGGGGATTTAATAGCAGCCTTCAACTACCTGAAACGTAGTTCCAAAGAGGATGGAGCTGGACTGTTTTCAGTGATTGCAGATGACAGAACAAGGAGCAACGGTCTCAAGTTGCAGCAAGGTAGGTTTAGGTTAGATATTAAGAAAAAAACCTCTTTCACTAGGAAGGTAGTAAAACACCAGAACAGGTTCCCAGAGAGGTTGTTGGAATCTCCATCCTTGGCAGTTTTTAAGACCCAGCTAGACAAAGCTTTGGCTGGGATTATATATTTGGGGACAGTCCTGCTTTGAGTAGGGGTTGGACTAAATGACCTCCTGAGGTTCCTTCCAACCCTAATTTTCTATGATTCTGTGTTTTACAAGTCTTAGCAAACTCTTGGTAGGAAATGAGTTAATAGGTCACTGCATTCATGCACATGGAAGTGAAGCTTATAAACATCTTAGGTCAAGGAGGACTAAAATTAACTCAGCAAAGCACAATTCAGATGTTTTCTGTAGGTAGGGATGACCAGAAATGGACTACAACTATGCAAATCCTCAGTTGTGATGATGTGCTATTTCAGTTAACAAATAAACCCATGACTTATATTCCCATTGCAACATTGGAAAGGTTCGTCCTGTGACGCATATCACAGCCAACCTGTGTAATTCATAAAATAAAGGCTGGAATATATCAAACTGGAACAAATATCATTGTTAGCAAGGATTGTGCAACTTTACCAATGACTTTATAATAATAGATAAGCTAGTTACAAACTGGCATATTTCAATCTAGTCTATCTTGAGACTATAGATTCACAGCTGGTAAATTTCTAGCACAGTATTTACAAATGTTAATATCCTGTTTACTTAAACTGTGTAAACTACAGAAGATCATTACCCAAGGGGTTCTGTGTTCTTTAGAGCCATATAAAGGATACTTCCAGTGTTTGCAATACCGATGTCAATTCAGATGGTATCTCATATAGCTAATGAATATTATAATCAAATGATGCCATGGTGTAACTAAAAAAATACTGCTATTTATCTGTATTACATAAAACTTATGTATACTAGTATAAGCAAATATACTGAAAGATTTAATTTTAAGTTAATTAAACATTTGCACCCATTGAAATGATTCATTTGAAATAGAAGGAAATTAATCTTGGATACTTGGATCTGAAGAACACTGGTCACTTGGGAAGAGAATGGAACATTATGAAAAACAAGAAGAAGGAAGTGTTAGGAGGATGGGACATGAGATAGGTCTGGCAAAAGAGATCTCTGTTCCAACACATTCTGCAAGACTTCAGGATTGCAGAATCCCTGCCATGTTCTATCCATCTACTGGCCCATCAACCTTACTAAGTACAAGAGTTTTGTTTTGATTTGGACCAAGGTTGCCTGTGTGTTTAGTTATGCGTGTCTTGGGCAGGGTAGATTAATATGGGTGTGGAACTGGAACAAGAGTGCATTATGTATTTAGGGATGACCTCTGCACTCACATGCATATGCCAAAAGTTGGTGGCCAAAAATGTCTTAACCAAGTGCCTAGAGTTAGGTGCCTAAATCCAATATTTGGTCTCCTGAATAAAAGTTACACCACTTGCAGTGGTGTGAAGCCCTCACTGAAGTCCTCAAGAGTGTGTACATCCGAAGGATGACTCAGCACTACTGAAAAATTGAGCTGCTTTTACTTAGGAGTCTAAATGTTACTTTTCAAGGCATAACCTTATGCTGCTAGGTTTGACAATTTGGGATAACATTTCCCTAATACAATGACTAGACACCCTTCTCCCTCTCCAACACATACTATGCAGGACATTCCAATTTTTATTTTATTAGTTCCTCTTACTACCTCTGTAGCTCTGCGTATAGCATCTTCCATATGTATAAAGGAGGCAGTATGTGTCCCCAGAAGTGTTACCATTTAGTTTGTCTGTCCTGGGCTAGCAAAACTCTTTATTTAACAACTAATATAAATCTGGTTAAAGGCTGATTGCAACTGCTGTACAATAGTTTAAAATACTGATTGATGTATTTAAGTGGCTGTCCTATCACTAACTTACACTGAGGACAAAAGAAAGTTATAACCACATTATGGATGGCTCCCTTTCTCCCTTTTTTTTTTAATAGTACGGATTTTCTGAGCAGCCCCTGCTCTGCTAGCATTCCCTCCCTCTTTCTGGTTGGGGAATAATAAGACTTGCCTCCCACTACTGCATCCAAATGGAAGTCCCTTCATGTTCTCTTACCATAGCATGAATGAGCAGCTTCAGAAAGCAGGAGGCTATCACTTCAGGTGATGCTAGTCAAGAGAGAGCCCCATCAGAGGCCTCTGAGAACCAACCAGCAGGGCTGACGGGAGCAACAAACAATGTTGCTGGCAAAAGAAAGTGGTGACCAGGGACCTGTGACCATCCCTCCTTCTTCCCATATGCATATACAGCCACCCTGGGCACAGGTAGGCTGGCTGAGGATGATCAAACTGGTTTCTTAGGAATGAGGATCTAGGAAAAAAAAACCTCATGTCCTCTTCAGAATACTGCAGGGATGGTCTGCAGAAGCTGTCAACCTAAGACTTTGTAGCCTGCCAGGACAGTCCTGGAGAGAGCAGAAGAAACAAGCTGTTTGTCCAGCTCATCCCTCCCTAGGCCTAGTCCAGGTAAAGGATTTGTCTCTTTTTGAAGACTTAAGGGCTAGAAGAAGAGATTTAGCCCTGCTTTGATCTAAATGCTCTCCTGGTGCCAGGGAGATGCACCACTGGCAGAGGTCAGGAGGAGGGAGAGAAGTGACTCAGGGTCAATGGAGTTGATCTCCATGTGTGATAAAATTGGCCATGATCCTCCCAGGCCCCCTACTGCAAGGGTTTTTGGCTTTTCCTCAATGCTCATGTCACTGTTTTGGCCCATGATGGCTGGTCGATCTTGCTTTGTAGCTTTTGGTCAAGCTACAGCATCTGCAGAAACTAGATATTGTATTCTAGCCCCTGCTTGCCTGGAGGGGAATCTCAGGAGCCTGTCACTTCTTCTACCAGCTGTACTGGAGGATTCTAGCTTCAGCAAGATTCACAGTAAAATCACAAGAGCTATCTGTATTGGGCTATTGGGGGAAACTGCAGGACAAAAACTGTTTGTTTTCTGACTTTTTTCCAGGCATGGGGAAGAATGTGGGGGGCCACTAAATAACAATGCTAGTAAGGATATTGCAGGAGATTGGAGACTATTTATTTAAAACAGTGACCCATATAGGACTGATTATACAAGTATGTGACTGCAAGGAAGAAGCTAAGATATGTACAAAATGGGTGCCAGCCAAGACTAACCTGGCACAGCTCTAACTCTTGGGTGCCACCTTAATAGAAAGGATTAATAATAGTTACAGGAGCATTAGGAGTGTCCTATAATGTTACCGGATTGGGGAATTCCACTAATTGGTTGAGTCTGCTCCAATACCTTGCCACTAGTTACTAGGCAAAACAAATACAATGTGAAGATGGAACTGCATGTATTACATATGTTTCATTTCCTGCTAATAATATATGTTGGCTATGCTGTTTGGACCCTGTAGTTTCAGGTGCATTTTTCCCTCCACCTATCATAACCTACTCACAGTTTCTACAATGTCCAACAAGAGGTAACTAGGAAGATCATTTTGAATTGGATGTTCAGGAAGAGACCAGGCATGCAATACTGCTAAAATCTGCCTGCTACATAGTCATATGGTACACAGGGTCAATGCTGGCCATGATTAGCATACAGTGGTGTTGCCTTAAATGGACCTACATAAATCAAAGACCAAACAGTGTTCATTCAATGATATACAATGGATAGTCTACTGTTCTGACTTACGTGTGCATTCTGGTGGCTTCAGTTGGGGCTCCTGCTTGAGTCAGGATGTCAGAACAAGGCCTAGAATGTACAAAGTACCACCAAACATTTTTATAACACTTCTAGCAAGCTGGATGAAGGCCTAAAATTTTTATCTGACCTTCAGTCGTGGCAGCCTAGTAGGATCCCAAACAGAATAATTTTAATGTGCCAGGGTCTCATCAGCATTAGAACCAGCTGTTGAGATAGGAGAAGAAATCAACTTAGGAGTGGGAGGGAGGACTCAGCCAGGACAATGGGTTGTGGTAAGAACCAGACAGCCGGAACCAAAGAAGCCACCTCCTACAGTGAATAACCTCTTAGTCACCTAAAAATCCTCTGGCTGCTGCTGCTATCATTTCACTACAGGGGGCAGTGTCAATCTCTGGGTTGTACCTCCAGTTGTCAGTGCTGCTGTACATGGTCAGCAGACAGGAATGCTGTTGCTCTTTTATGCAATGATATTTGCTTGCTCTTAAAAATAAAATGTGTCAATCATAAAACATATAATTTTTTTAAAATGATCATAGCATGTATATCAAAGCACTATCAACTAGGGCTTACATCTCCAGAGGAAAAAAATCCAAATGGGTTGTACAAGAGACCCATATCAATAAGTATCCCATTGATTTCAGTGCTACAGAATCAAGTTCAGTAGCAGGGCGTTCAAACTTTCTGAGACTTATGGTTATGTCAGATACCTGTGAGGAGTCCAAAAACACTGCACCCACATTTATGCAGTACAAACACACATAATGTAAAACTTTTTTCAAATTTGGTTATATCTTCTGGATTTAAAAAACAAAATCTAGATGGATTCTAGATTCAAATATTTCTAGACAGATTCATCAAGGGTGTGTGTGATCTGGAGCTAGTGGAAAAGATTTTCCTTGATTTTCTAAGCTCCAGATTCTGGATTCCACATTGCCAGGAAGACACTAAAAGAATTCAGAGACAGTCTATGAGAAACAATTGGCAGTGGGAAGGGTTCATTTCTGAGGAAAGACTTGAAGAGATAATGGTGAAAGGTTGTCAGGTCCAGGAGAAACTGCTGGACTGAGAATCAAGGGCCAGGGGCTCTAAGCCCAACTTTAGCACAGATCTTCTGAATGACTGGGCAAATTACTTCCTTCCTCCTGTGCCTTCTTGCCTCTTTACATTATAATCTCTTTGCAGTAGTGACAGTCTACATGTATGCACAATACCTAGCATGATGGGATCACAGCTTCTATTAGGGCTTCTAGTGGCTAATACAATGTAAGTAATAAATAATAATAGGCATAGTTCAGCAAAGCAACAACTAAAGGCAGAAGGACATAAGAACAATCTACAAGTAACAGAAAGACGCAAATCTCTGGATAGGAGAAAAATATTTTGGTGTGGGTTAAAGAAGTATAAATAACTAGGTGCAATAGGATGAGATGAAAAAGGGGACGCATTCTGTGGTATGATGAAAAGCTTACTGTCAAGAAGAAATATTATACTGTTGAAGAGTCATCCAAGGAAAAAGAGAGGAAAGATTTGTCACAACCAGACAGCCCAAACTCTAGAAAATGTCCTGTAAGGAGGAATCTGGCCTGAACCAGCTGATCTATCTGCACTTTCCATCTCTTGTCATCTGTTTTTTTCTGGGATGTACAGAAAATTGGTTTATTTTTGGCTTAATTGTAGGTTTACACTGAACCTTCAACTTGGCTAAGAAAGCGGTGCAAGCTTTTTTAAAATGACAAAAATCCCTGGAGTTGAATAGTTTTGTCTTCACTCTGCATTTACAGGAAGAGGTCAGCCATAGGCCACATTTGAGCCTGGGGTCACTCTGAAATTTCTGATTTACAGGAAGGGACTGTTGACCTATGAATACTTGGCCTAATTTATCCCTCGTGTATGTATATCACCTTGAAGCCAATAATTTTTACTTGGAATAAATTTGACCAAATGTATTTAACTCATCCATTCTCTTCATCAACCTACATAGCCCCTTCTATGGAATTCACATATGTGAGCCAGATTCCCATTTCCACTTTTTTACCCCAAAATGGCTTTAACAATGGTTTCCACACACTGGCCAAAAGCTCCCTCAACTGAAATATACAATGGTGGATCCAACCCTATTCTTGTAGAACCCACATTATGGCTTATTAGTTTACATGGGCCTTATGCTAAATGAGACCAAATATACACACATCCACACTAAACCTGTTCAAAATATGCCAATTATTTTTCAGAGGGATGTATAAAGATTGTTCATATTATAAAATCCCTCTAAAAGTTAGGCTGTTGAATGAAACACCCAAAATAAATAATTTTTACTTTTCAAAAACTTTTTTGGGGAAAAAATGTTTATTTTCCATTAAAAAAAAATCAGTTTTCAAAAACAAAATCCTGAAAACTATCCAGATTTTAAAAATATTTGGGTTTGGGATTCTTATCAAGAAAATGTCAACCAAAACAATTATGTTTGTACTAAAATCTTTGTGTTGACTGAAAAGCATTATTTAATGCAAAACAAATTTCGGTTAATGTATTTCAACGAGATCTAAGTAAAAGCCACATCTAGATTTATAAAGAAAGGCTCTCTTCTCCCACTATCTATATGCTACATGTTTCAAAATTCTCACTGAGATTTTCTGAAAATAGGTTTTAATACACCATTATTTAACTAGTAGCACTTTCCTTTGAATTACTTAATGAAACCTTTGTTCTGCCAATAACAAATACTGCACATCCCAAGATCCAGTTATTGTGGAGATGTTGAATCTTGCAGATAGAATGGAAAATAAGTAAAATGGCCCAGTCACTGGCTGAAAAAATCCATTTTACCTATGTTTTCCTTTCCAAAGGCCTGACCCAACTCCCCTTAAAATCTGTGGAAGTCTTTCCACTGACTTCAAAGGGAGCTGGAATAGAAAACTCCGGGGTTAAAAAATAACAAGACACATGCTTTAAGTTTCACGTTGGCTTCAGTGAGAACTGTATCTTATTCAAGAACAAAGGGACAGATCTAAAATTAAATACACTGTTGTTGCATCTACATGTGCAACTAATGTGAATAAATAAATTCCAGTGCAATTGGTGCTCGAGTTTATCAGTCCTGGGCATTCTGTTTGCACGAGCACCCGGAACTGCAGCACATTGAACCAGGTCAAAGGGGGTCAGCCTGCTAGCCTGGGGCTGCTGTGACCCAGTTCAATGTGCTGCAAAGAATTTGGCTGGTAGGGGTATGAGAAATGGGCCCTATTTGATTCAGATTTGGACCAAATCAGGGGCAGTGATTCAATTTGTTGATTCTGATCACTGTCTCTGATTCAATTCAACCAAATCTGAATCTGAAGATTCAATGCTGATTCGGAGAATCAGCGATTCAGACATAGATACAGCTTTAAATGTTTTTTCCACATACCTTGAGGTACCAGCACGGCTTGTGAAAGCTGCAAGGCTGGGGCACATGGAGTGTCCTACAGGAGTGCTGGGGGGCCCTCCACGTGCTCGGCAACAAACACAGAAGTGGAATGGAAGTAGTTCTGGTCCACTTCCAGGTCTGCTGGGGAGCATGCAGGGCCGGCACCCCCGCACCCTCTCAGCTCGGTGATCGGTCATGGGGGGAACCTGGGTCCCACCCCCCAGGCCCAGGAGGCACCAGTCACTGAGCCAAGGGAGTTTGGGGTGGCCCTCCGGCACGCTCCCTGCTGGACCTGGAAGTTGACTGGAAGTGCTTCTGGTCCACTTCTGAGTCTGCTGCCAAGCATGCTGGGGAGCCCCCTGGGCTTCTGTGGGACATTCCATGTACCCCAGCATAGCAGCACTCGTGAGCCCCTGCTACCTAGAGGCATGTAGAAAAAACATTTAAAGCTGGGTCTATGACCAAATCTCTGAATCTTTCCAAATCTCTCTGAATTGATTCAGAGGATTCCGATTCGATTCAGGGAAATTAAAGGGTCCTCTGATTCAATTCGGATTCAGAGATTCAGCCACCGAATCGGCCCGAATCTCCACCAAACTGAATCAGGGACCGAAGCTTCGCATAACCCTACTGGCTAGAGCACAAGGGTACTCCAGTGGGGAGCTAGCCAGCAGGCAGCCCCGACTGTGAACCACTCTCATGCTCTAGCCAGCCCCATCAGCATCTATACATGGGTTGCATTGCACTAAATAACACTGCCATAGGATAGTACTTGTGTTTACTAATCTACCATGAAGTTAATTAGTTTACTGCAGTCGAATACCAAAATGTGTAGATGCTGAGGCCTTACTGCAGAGCTAATTAGGCAACTCCAAAGTAAATGTCTCATGTAGATGTGCCCTGTCTTAACATAACATACAACTAAAATGCATACTTGACAAGTGCCCATATTGAATTTAGTTGCTAAAAGTTCTGACGCAGAGCACATGTTCATAACCATACACCATCATCAGTATTTCAACTCTGCTAGACTTGTATAGGAAACAAGCACAAGAAAAAGCATCCTTTTACTTTCTATGTGAATTCGCAAAACCAATCTCAATTTGCATCTAGTTTTCTGCTTTCTCCTTATAAATTGGAAAAAATGTTTTCCTTTCTCCAAATCCTATGTTATATCAACGATAAATACGCCAACAGAGTAAACATTCTCTTAAAGCCAATTCCTACTCTTGAATTTTTAACGATATGAACCTCCCTGATCTCTCTAAAAAGACACAGGCACTGTAAGCAGAGACAAATGTCTAACCTCATCCAATCAGTAGAGAGTTCTGGGATAGAAATGTGAATAGACATGTTTAAATGTACACAAACTGTCATCGCCCAATATACTTTTGTTTGCAAGTTTTCTTAAAAGACAGCTAGTTTGTTGATAATTAGATTTTCTGTCAGGGAAAGCACTTTGCAGTAGGGATTTCACTATAATAGTTAACCATGTTATATCCCACTGTCTGAAATGGGAGAGAAGGGAGCAAAGACCAAATTCTTTAGATATTTGTAAGCACAGCATGGTGACTCAAGAGAAATTATGAAGACAAAGACCTCTATCTTAAAATTGGCACTAGAATACAAGGGACAGTGGGTCAACTGCTGCAAATCAGAGTAGTTCCACCACTGACTTCACTGAAACGTACCCATTTTCCCTAGCTGGAAATCTATGTCAGTAGCAGACATACACTCACATAGCCCTGTTGCCCAACCAGTGCCCCCTTACCCACATTGAATTGCATGTTCCTTTGTAACCCAGTTCCCAAGATACCAGTGAATCCACTCAAGTAGCCTGGTACAACTCACTGTCAGCCAGGGTGCCACAATGACACTCTTTAATATTAAACATTTAAATTAATTGAGGCATTGAAATGTATGGTTTACACAAGACTGACTAGTTTGCTCAAAGAGGCAAGCTCCATGTGCAGAAAGTGTGTTGTAACAGAAATAGCAGCTAGGAGGCCTGATGAAAAATTATATACCACAAGAGAAAGATGATTACAAGGGATAATTACATGTTCATGAAACAATGATGTTTAGATAGTTATTTCCCTTATATTTAAATCTGAACTAGGAAATTCCAGTGAATTGCTCCAATCATGTCAGCATTAAATAGTATCTGGATATCAATACAAGACTGTAATTAAATGCTCTCCTACCAACCATAACTCATACAAAACTTTAAGAGAGAAATTAATTATATGGCCACAGGTTTGTACAAGTGTTATGGTGACACTGCTTTTTTGGTAGGCTTATAAATCCCCCTATTAATAAATGGGTTACTAATCAGTCATACTGTGATACTTGAAAAAGTAAGCAGTAAAACACTTAGTAAAGGGGATCAACCCTTTTCAGTATGTTCAACCAGAAATAGCAATCTAGTAACAACAAAGCAGAAATTTGACCCTACTGGGATATGCAAGATATCAAATTATGGGGAAGTGCCATCACACTAGAGGATAGGCTGGCAATTCACCCCAAGGGAGGACAAGGTCTAACAGTCACAAACTGCTGGACGACTGTTTTAGACTGGACAAAAGGAAAAACTTCTTTATCATCTGAGTCTCCAGAGTCTGGAATAGTGCCCTCCCCTCTTCCCCACCCCAAGAAGTGGTGCAAGCACCTACTCTAGAGACCTTTAAAAAACACTTAGATGCTTATCTTGGGCAGGGGGCTAGACCCAGTGATCTCACAAGGTCCCTTCCAGCCCTAATGTCTATGAAATCTATGTGATTACCCCAATGATGGCAAATAGAACACTTGGGGAAACTACCAGTCCCTGTAATATCCCATTAACACAAACAGCATCTACTAGTGAATGATCTGTCTGATTAAAATAAATCCTATTAGCATGATGAATGTTTGCCATATTGCTCTCCCTAACCTCACACAGCTTTGATGAATAATAAACTTAGATGACATCAGTGCTTGCAATGACACACTGCTTTTGCCTAATATCAACAGTTACTCTTCCTTACAGCTTTCCCACTTGGGGAAATTATTCTGGCATCAGGTAGTGTGCGGATTTAAAGTACAATACCTATTCCAGAAAAATGCCCTCTGCAAACACTCTTGTTTTGGAGTGTCCACCCATGGAACTATTCTGGGCCAGCCATGGTTGAATACTTTACTTTACAATTGTTATGGCAGTAGATTTCCCTTGTGAAGACAACCCCTTACAACATGGAGAAATCATCTAAGAATATTTGAATGATCTTCTATTCTGTTTTACTTCGCAGTCACCAACTCAAACTTTCTCACACAGAGAGATAGGTTTATTGGATGTTTTGGATTAAACCAAGTGTGTCTTTTTCTGGTTAAAGCACAAATCAATCCCAAAAAAAGGCTTTTCCCCCCCCTTGAAGCGGCAGTTGCTGCTGCTGTGTAAAGGCACATTCTAATTTCTTAAAAAGCACGGGGTTTTGAATCCTTTGAATAGGAATTGCTCCAGATCTACACTGGTGAAGGTGAGAGAATGAGTACTACTCTTGGAGGGCTTAGGGGCTGCTTACAGAATTCAGTCTTTTAGTTCATGACTTGGTTCACTGTAGCCCAGTTCAGTAGTGATGGTAAAGTGCAGTCATCTGATGGCTCCTCAGTGGTGTCATCATCTGAAGGTCTGTTTGGTACCCTGTTGATTGCCGTCCACAGCATAAAACATAGGCAGTGGCACTAGTTATCAACTCCTGCCAACAGTCTTTGTACAGGACTGAAGAAGCAGAGGCAGACTGAACTACCCTTTCTCCTTGAAAAGCAGTTCAACCCAGCAGAGAAGAGGGCATAAGGGCAGTTTAGTTGGCATTCCTCCCATCTACACTGTAATGTAACAGGGCTTTTGATGTTCAGAGCTGAGATTCCATGGCATCTAGATACTCATGGGACCGTTGAAAATGGAGATAATCAGAGATTAGATGAGTCAGCTCCCAGTCCAGCAATGCACACTGCAGTCTTTCCAAAATCATGTTTTATGCATGAGAAGTGCTTTTGGCAACCCCAGAGCCAAACAGCACCACCTCCGGTTGGTAGGTACCAGCAGTGAGCATCCATTGGCCCTTCCTGCTTGAATGAGGTCTCATGCCATTAAGTTCAAGGAAGGCAAACTTAGAACAAATAAAAGGAAACCTTCACAGTGATGCTCAGTCTGTCCCTGCAGTTTACTGCTGTGGGAAGCTGTGAGGATGAGGACTGTGACTGGGTGTCTTTAAAAGGCTGGAAAATTTTATGACCCCCCCCAATAACATTTAAAATAATGTGAGCTAAAAAAAATAAATAAAAGTTCATTCACTCACGGGCTTCCAGGCATCCTAGTGGGCAGGAAGGGCTTGGTTCTGCATTGCCCCTGCATGCCAATGCCCACTGTACAGGTTTTGGGCTGACCCCCGCACCAGGCAAGGTCCCACTAGGAGTGGCAGGAGAATACACAGGCCAGATACAGAATTCCTGAAGGACTTGTCCTTACTGGGACAAGGCAACCCTGGGGACAGGGGCTTCTCTGTCTACACACAGGAGCTGGCCTGCAGCCTGCCCTAAATGCTGGAGGCTGCACCTGAGAGAAAAACAGTGGGACACCTCCCTTGCTCATATGCCCCTTGCTCTCCCTTTCAGCACCCACTCTAGCCATGTGTGACACACGGCACTGGGTGACAATCCTAGGGCCCAACCCAGTCAGCGGCAGATCCTAGGTCCTGATGAGGGGCCTGAAGTGCAGGGCGAAGGCTGCTCGGCACCAGCTCTCCGTGCCAGAGCCCTGCCCCTACAGGCACTGGGGGCTTCCCTGCCCATCCGCCCTTTGGCATTGCCAGGTCTTAAATATGAAATTATCGTATTGGAAGCTAAAAATGATTGTATTTTCTGAAAAGCTATCGCACACTGAAAAAAGTCTGCAAATAAGGACGCCCAAAGTGCCCAGAGGGCAAGTGAGAACTGGGTCATCAAAGCTGAAGCATTTCTTTATTTTAAACCACAAGGAAGTAGGGTGGCCATCACTGGCGGCGCGTAGGGGGTGCACACGGGTGCACGCACACCCCCTGAGATTGGCCGGGCACCCCTTGGAAATGCCAGCGGCGACACTGGAAGTGCCGGCAGCAGTGCACTTCTGGTTTCCTGCTGGTGATTTTGGGTGATGGGCCACTGAGTGACCCCCCGCTGGTGAAGTGGTGCTCCCCCAGACTCGGGCAGCCCCCCTGGGGTGGCCGTCACAGAGGACATGCCCGTTTTCTGCTACTCTGCCCTCTACTGATGCGCAACCCGACGCCTTTATGCCCTCTAGTTTTCCCTTCAAGAGAAAACTAGAGGACATAAAGGCGCGGGGTTTCGTATCGACAGAGGACGACCGACCTGTCCTCCGCGATGGTCACCTACCAGAAAGTGCCGCCGGCCCACCCAAAGGCCACTCCCCGGTTTTGACCGGCGCTGCCTCCATGAACTGCCTCAAGAAGCATCTTACATTCCGCGCACCTGTTGTAGCCGGGCCGGGCTTCTCAGGAGCTCTGCTGCACCCGCCTCCCCCGGCCCCGCGCCGGGCCACGGCGCCTGGCGCCTCTCGGCTGGGCCGGCCGGATGCGAGCTCCCCCGCGGTGGGGGTGGGGGGCAGGCAGCCCCGGGTTTCATCACCGGGGAATTCCCGCCACCCCGCCCCGCCCCGCCGGCTCCTATAAGAGGCCCGGCCGGCGCTGTAGTGGACACAAGTTTCCAGAGTCCAGGTCTTCCGTACCAGCGCCCGCTCACCCGCCATGGACACCTGCCGGCCGAGGCTCATGCTGCTCCTGGGTAAGCGCCGAGCCGCGCCTCTGGGACACGGGGGGAGCGAGCGCGGCGGCGTCCCCTTCTCCCCGGGGCTGCGGCATCGCCCTGCCCTCCGGAGCCGCCGCCTCTAGCTCTTCCCCCGGGGAAGAAATCTCCGGCGGGGGTCAGGCGTGCTCCCTGCCTCGTAACAACCAGCTCACGGGCTTCATCCAGCACGAGGCGCCCCCCAGCTCGGGGGGCGCTCTCTGTAAGAGGTTCCCGGCAGGTGACCTGAGTCTGGCAGAGCCCTGGGAGCCCCAAGTGCACATGCCGCTGCACTATGCGTAGTCCCCAGGCAGGGCTGGGTTAACATGGCTAGGGCCCTAGGCACAGAAAGGGTGCTGGGGCGCTTATTTTACCTGAGTGACGGCGGCTGCCTGAATCTGGAGGGGCACCTGCTGATGGTGGCAGTCCTGTCAGCGGGAGGCACAGCCCTCCTGACAGCTTCAGTGTCGGCTGTCAGACCCCCTACCAGTCGCTTATGTTATTTTACATAGTTTTTTTCACTCCATTATAATAACTTAAGTATAGAGTATTCATTCGGGGCCCCTGAGTCTGTTTGCCTAGGGCTCACTAAAGGGTTAATGAGGCCCTGTCCCCAGGGACCAAGCAGACATTGATGTGGCAGTAAGAGTTTCTTGCATGGCTCCTTCACTGGGCAGTGGTAACAATGGGAAATTGGTGCTGTGAACAGCACCCAGAGGAAGTTGAGTATCTCTTCCTATGAGACTGGGCCCAGTTCCCTCAGATACACAGGCAGGACTGCATTTCAGCCTGAATCCAAAGTGTGTGATTATAATTCACTGGTTTGATCTGCCATGCCAAAGTGCACTTTGTCTGCTGTGGGTTCTTAAAGCCCTGGAATAATACAAGGATTTTATTATGTCCACATGCTTAGTGCTTGGGACCTTCTGTGCCAAATAAACCTTAATAGCAGTGCTTAACTGCAGTACAGTCAGTGGTGTCATCACCTCCGGAGCCCATTTCAGCGCTAATTCACTGGGTTGTTTTCCTGTCCACTCAGGTATTTCCATACTGTTGTAAATTCCAGTCACAGTATAAAAACCTGAAGTTTTTATACAGCCTGGAAAAAAAAGAAAGCTATGACCTTTGGAGTCTCTTGAGGAACTGTCCTTATAGTACAAGGGTGACTTTGAAATGCATTGGTGCAGCTGCCTATAAACCTATTGTAGATGCACTCTTTGGGAAGGTGGGAAACATGCCTAAGATCTACTAACTAAGGGTTAGATTCTGTTCCTCTTCCCTTGTGCTAGAAAGAAGGTGTATGTTGGTGGAGGTACAAGTAAGGCGCTTTTGCCTTTGTTTGGTTTAACCAGTTCTGATCACAGTGTAGAAGTGGCAAAGGAATCTTTCTGGATAATTTGGAGCACAAATATAAGGGGACAAGTTGTGTTACAGAAGTTAGGTTTGGGGAAAGAGTCTTGAGCTGCCTGGGGACAGCTAAATAAAGGGCCTATTTCTAGCTGCGGTTTGCCAGTGAGTTAAACTTTATTGCAAGGTCTGCACTAGGTCTGATGCAGGCCCAGCCAGAGGAGTTGCTTCACAGCAGAAGTGTATTGCCAGTTCCCCTTTTACTATAGGACCTTGGGACTAATGCAGTTCAAATAGGGGTGTGTTCCAATTCAGCAAAGCCCACAGCCAGTGTAGTCTCAGAGTAGCTGGGAAACCTCCGGAGAAAGTAGACATGATTCACTGTGATCTCTGGTACAGACACTCCACAAAGAAGAGCAGACCATGTTCCCAGAGCCTGCCCTTTGAGGGGACAAGTATTCCCTTAGCTTAAGCTCTCTAGCCTGGTACAGGGAGAGGTAAAGGATGCCACCCTCTATCAGATTTCTGGACAAATGGGGTTTTTATTTTTGTCCAGAAAGGACACAGAACTAGAAGGTCTTGACAACACAGTGGATGGGTCTATCCTTGAGCTTTCGCTAACAGAGATGGCGTAATGCTAATACAATGTCAGGAAGCTTGTCAGAATGGCAACTGCCCCTCTTCACCATCAGGGGCATGCAGGAATATTCAGGTAGAGCATCCAGTGAAATGTAGGTGGAATAACTGATGCACAGTAGGCCTCCTTCTAGAGGATGCAGTAATGAGATGAATGACTTGTATCCCCTCTGCGAGCATCTACTTGCATAAGCTTGGGAACACATCCCCAGGAAGTGACACTTAGAGTTCAGGTTGGTTTGTGACAACTTAAAAATGTTCATAGTTTGTGATAAAGAGTGAAGTTTTCTAAACTTCCCAGGATCACAAACCTCAATGAGCAGGTGCCTAAACAAAGGTATTATGTGATGTCAGCTGAAATAACTAAACATGTTAGGAAAATCTTCTGGGTTCTGTTAAAAATAAAAACATCTTTTAGATTAACTTTTACAAAAGGAGTTAGGAGCCTATTCTGTGTAGAGTGGGTAGAGCATGGTACCTGGAATCTAACTATGATAAATATGCAGTTTTTAGTCTTCAGTCACAGCAATGCTGAGATCTAGGAATAGGTGTGGCAAACAGCAGAAAGTGATACCTCTTATTTGGGTACTTGTTCTGTATCTTGGCAAACAATACCATGAAGACTTTTCGACTGCTTTTATGTCCAAATCCAAATCTGCACTGAACTACTTTTTTTCTAGCTAAAAAAAAATGTAGTGCGTTTTTTTTTTCCTGCTTAATTTTGAAAGATCTCTATTGCCTTATGTCTCTTGGCTCTACCAGCAAGATGAAAATCTGCTCACTGAGAACTTCATCCCTATTAATGTAAATTTCCACAGTACTCAGAGATGTGCTGTGTGATTACAACACTACCCATAATCTGATGGTCAGTAAGGCAACTTTAGGTGCACTGAAATAAAATATTAGCATTCTCTCCACTGCCCACCTAGGGCCAAATGTAAGGGCATGTGAATGGCAATTAGCACACTGTAGTATAAGCTGTTTCTGTGAGGAAGAAGTCAGTGTTCAAAATGTTGACATGATCAACTACAGGGTTACTTTTTGTTACCACAGGTGCATACATAAATACTAGATTTACACATGAACTTCTGGAACCTGATCACAGTATTAATACTGTGGCACCCCTTTAATACCGTGGCACCAAAGAATGCTATATGGAGATGTTAATGTGCTGACCCCAGTCAGCAGTCTTCCTCCATGCTGAATTATGATGATCTTTCTTTACATTGAAAGAAAACTCTGCCAAGCTGAAACTAACCAAATTGCCTCTAAGAAACTACTTTGCTAAACAAAAGGTCACTCTATATTTTCATTTCAGTAAGGGCTTTTTCTGTGTGGTTTCTTTTTTTTAAAATTTTTGTTTGTTTTTTTTCCTTGCCCTGTCTAGAAATGTAAAAGTTCCTTAAAGTTGCAAGGGGGTTAATTACATAAATGCTAGTTGCCATTGTACACTGTCCTTGTATTACAGATACTAAGGAAATTCACTGGCATTCAGCCCTTTGTCCAAGATTCTCTTTTTTTTTCTCCCTGTTGTTGTTCAACTGACCCTTTACAGCATTAACATTCCAGTAAGGCAGGCTCCACTCTGACAATGTTAACCTTCCTGTAAAGCAGGTACCAGTGCTGCATTAATATCCAGCAATGAAGCAATATATATACTATGAACATTCCAGTGAGGCAATAATATCCACCATCTCATTACTCTACAAGGTACAAGATAACAGTATTTGCTTAATGATCAAGGTATTTATATTAATGCAAACATAACCCCACCTTTCCCAGATCTTGCACTCAGTGCACACACAAACACAATAGCAATGAGAGGTGCATACGTATGGTGAAATTATGACACCAATACGTGACAGGAAAGGCTCATCCAGTCAATGCAAATTCCTTATTCACATTCTGGATCTCCTTTTCAGACATAATTCAAATCACCTGGAAACTACATACATGCAGGAAAGTGCAGAATAAGCAGCAAAGATCCATGGTGCAGACCAGGGAGGGAAACTTTCTTCTAATGGCAGAAGATACTGTGGGGTATATAAAGTCAATCCAAGAGCAAATGTGGCAGGCTGTAGACTTATTTTTTTTATCTTTTCCACATGTCTGCAGTCAACTAAAGAAGCATATCTGTTATGTTGCAGGGTAGAATGTGTCAAATCTTGGTCTTTGCTCCAAATGAGGTGACTTGACTTTGTCTAAATATTTGCATGTTTCATTAATCTCTGTACTAGGTGATAAGCTAGTTGGAATGGGTATATCGTTGGGATACTTAGTACATTATTCAGGACTACAGAAATTAACAGCTTTCTCTTTAAATTTCTCAAATGCATGCACAGGCTAGACTCTACTTTCACTTTCTCTAGTGTAAATCCAGTGTCAGTCCAGTGTAAAGGGGACCAAAAAATACCTATTCATTTTCCTGGCTCTTCTCAGACTGCATCCTATTAATCCACACTTTAAAAAGGTCTTGCTCTATTCCTTCTTTAGAGACATCCAAAAACAGAATCTGTAGAACAGGTATCACTGTTCTCATTAATTTGCAGAACTGACAGGCATGCAAGCAAGAAGAAAATTGGGCCCAGTAGAAAGGGAGGGTATCTTTTGAAGTTACTGGGCTCAACATTACCACATTACAGTAGTCTGAGCAGAATTTCCCCCAAAAAATCACTACTAACTTTGGGGGAAGTAAAGTTAATCCAACATTGAGCACCTCTGAAGGTTCCATCCAATAAGGAAGCCAAAAGTTAACAAAAGTTTTCTGTGAACAGGCACTGCCATACACTCATCCAACCAGATGTTAATATTAAGAATTAACCTCTTGTCCCAAGTAAAACTCCCAGGAAAGGGGGTGAAATTCACATAACTTTATGGTAATTAATGTGGCTAGCCTGACTGACAACTGATGACCTGGGGCTTGTTAGCTTATTTGTTTTTAATAGAAATAGATTTGCCATTTAGAAATTGGCTTTCCGAAAGTGTTCCACATAAGCCTGACTTGGCTTTGCTTAGATGCATGGTCCTTTCACTGAAGTCAATGCCGCCCTTCAGCACTTTGAAAAATCTCTTCCTGAGAGTAACTTCACTCAAGTTCCTTTGAGTCATACTGCAGTGAAAAGTTGAACAACTATGGCAAGATTGGACTGCCACTGACTTGCACTTTTTATGTGATTCTTAAAAAAAAGGGGGGAGCATTGTTTTAGTGTTTTGTGTTTGTTTTTTTTCCTCCCCCTCCTCCAGCCATCATAATCGTCACTATTTTTTTTCCTTAGAAAATAGTAATCTTTCATCTTTCTCCACTTATACTAGCTATACATGATAAAGATGTGAAGTGAATAACCAATCTGTTTTCTTGTTTTTTTAATTAAAATGTTAAGTCTCAAAATAGGAAAAACTTACCAAGAGCTATGGCTTTAACATGAGCCTTAGATTAATAATCAGCTCTCCTTCACACATTTTGGCTGGATTTTTTTTGTTTTTTTAACAGACATGCATTCAAAAAACACCCAATTTCAAGAAGTCTACAGTTTAATTTAGATCTGACATTGCTGAAAAGTAGCAAACGTCTCTAATAACTGAAGCTTGAATTAAAAGGCTGGTCCAAAAAATTTGAAGGCACGTTTCCTTCATTGAGCTTCATGACCAAACATGTCTACAAGTGCTAACAGCCAAAAGGCAAAGGACAGAATTATGGATTTTGGGAAAGGGTTGATATTTAAACTGTTCATGAGCTGGTGAGCTTATGACAACAGCAAAAGAGGTAGCCTACAGGATTCCATGACTAGTCAGGGCAAAGACTGATTCGTCATGAGATGGCAGTTCTACTTTGAATATTTGCAAGGATTAAGTTTAAAATCCTGTGCTGAGATGCAGAATGCCTGAAAGCTGTATGTGTGCAGTACCTGGTAATAGTGTCAAGGTGCTTTAAAAACCCTGTACTTAGGGCACTTGTATAGGTTTACTTCTGGTTGTCTGTGATGGGTTTTTTCTCATTTTTAGGTGAAAATGTTTGACAAACATGTCGACCAAAATATTTAAGATGCTATAAATGTACTGACAACAATTAGATTTAGGCCTAAATCTAAAAACTTAGTACAATATAGTCCAGACCCAGTTAGTGAGGTGAGCCTAGGCTAAATCATGCTCCCCTCTTTCCAATAATTCCAATTATACAAAGCATGTAAACACAAACAAAATGGTACAGAATAACACTTACTTAAGTGCTTAAACGTGATCCAGTGCTTTGCTGAAGTGAGGCTGTAGACTTTGGAAAGGGATGGGTTTTATGCTTTGATTTTGTTATTCCTTTAGCCTACTCTTGATTCTCTGTAATCTGGAGATTATACCTGTTTTAAAACCTGACACTTATTTAAAGTCCAGAAATAGAATCAATCATAGAATCAATGAGTCGGAAGGGACCTAGGCAGATCATCTAGTCCGACCCCCTGCCATGGGCAGGAAGGAGCACTGGGGGTGGGAGGGGTCATAAGACCCCAGCCAGGTGCTTATCCAGTCTCCTCTATAGGTTTTCTTGAATTATCTCAAGATTTGTCACCTCCATGCCTTCACCGAAAGAACTATTCACTTCCCCACTCCCCCACCCCCAACATTGTTTGTTCTGCTTTGGAACATCACTGATAGGAATCTGTCGCTATTTTTTGTCTTATAGGTTACTTCTTGCAAGTTGTCATTGGAACAACAGTGATCCCATCATGTGGATCAAGTGACGTGGACAACCTGTACCACAGCACTAAGTAAGTATATGGTATCTTAACACTGCCTTTTCAAAAATATGGGCTTTTCTGTTGCAAAAATCTCCATCTCATGATGATTCCCATTCTCAATGGGAGTTGCAAGATGCTTAGCTTTTTATCCGAGTCCTTCACTTGGGAAATTTCTGAAAATGTCTCATACTTTCTCAGACAAAATAAGCTAATTTTAGGGCCTGAATGCTGTAGAGCATTAGGGTGTGGGTGATCAAGCATCTTCTCTATACTACCTTTATTAAATTGGAAATGGTACTAAATAGTTACTCCACATGAAGTAATTTTACTATGCTGCAATATGCATTGAAGTAGGTTCTATTCATAACTCCCCATGAGGAAACAGAAAGGGTACATTTTTAGGATGGCAATTTCCAAGCAGCCTAAATGTTTCAAAGCCTAGAAATTCAAGGGAATTGGCTTTCCTCTGACAAAAAACTAAAGGTTCATTTTTGCAAACTGATTTCTCAGCACTATTCAGAGTTCAAGTAGATCACTGAAAGTGAAAGATTGTGAGTTGAAGAAAGACTAACAAACCAGTAACTGATTCTACTTACAGTTCAGACGGAGCATAGTCCACGGGTGGCTCAAGTGGCAATAACCCGATGCGAAGCTGAAATGAAAGACTACTGTTTCCATGGACAGTGCATGTACCTCGTGGACTTGAAAGAACACTACTGCAGGTGAGAGGAAAGTCATGTAGTATCATTTTGCATTTCTTCCTGAGGTCAAATGTACAAGTGCAATCACATGCATGAACTGGCTTTGATCTTACCTTTCACCTGCTTTTAGAATCTATGGTGCCAAAATGATTTTGGCATCAGTTTTTTTAAAGCCTTCATGCAGAGGCAGCAGATTCCTACTACCAAGAGTGGTAGATCTGCAAAGAGGATCTGATTTCTACAAGCCTTTCCTGCTATGATGGCTCACTGTAGTGTAAGCCAGGCCTGAAGTTTTTCTGCCAGCCTAGCTATATTGGTGATGGGTACAAAAAAATCATTATCCCTCTAGCCGAGGTAAATCTGGATGTTGTCTATGAAGGCTTCTGTAAGTTGAGCACCTGTCTCAGAGGTGTTATAGTTAAACTGGGTGAAGCCCTTTGTGTCCTCATATGCTGGATCTTTGAAAGACATTGATCATGTTCCCACAGAATCTGCTACAGGGGGTTTATTTTAGAAATATGTTTGGTTCTAGTGATCAGAAATGGAAATGATCTAGGCTACCTGGTCTATCTTTGCTACTGCATGATTGTACTTTATGATTGTTCCTTTTCTGGCACTTCTCTGTCATGGCAGATGCTTTTAATGCTGTGTTTTGTAACAGCATAATTAATGTGTCAACAATAACCCCACCTATCTCTATCTTTTCAGATGTGATTTGGGCTACTCTGGGGTCCGCTGTGTGCATTCGGAGCTAGTTACACAGCCTTTGAGCACAGAATACGTGGCACTGACAGTTACTGTAATCCTGTTTGTACTCATTGCTATCTCAGTTGCAAGTTACTACTTCTACAGATGGTAAGGCTCATTCTCATTTTCTATTGTATGCGCTTGAACTATGACTCATCATCTCTAAGCAAGGAGAGAAGCTTTCATATTGATGGCTGAAGAGTTCATTCAGAAGTTAGATCAAAATGGTTATTTTTGGCTTGCTCACATGCTTATTAGCCTGCACTTACCTAATGATCTTAAAAATGGTGGTTTAATTAAATTTGATGTGGCTACATAGTTGCAAATACAAAAGTAGCACAAACATTTATCAGACCTTTTAGCATAAAGAGTAGCAATAGTCAGGCCAGTATAATAGTAGTTTTGAGGTGTGTCTGCTCACCCAGAAGCAGAGAAATGCTAAAATGGAAACCATTTAAAGTCAGTTACAGAATCCTGTAGGTTTCTACTCTGGTACATGAAGGGGAGCTGCTGGAGGAAATTAAGGGCCTGAAGATGATATTGCACATACTGCATGTCCCACCACTTGGATATCATTTGCCACAATGGAGTTACCTTGGCTTATACCCATGGCTTGGGGCTGGGAGGGGGAAGAAAAGATGAAGCTCTGCATAATACATCCTAAAATTATATTAGTGTTAAACACTATCCTTGTTGACTGTAAAGCATAGCCCTGTCCACAAGGCAGGGAGAAAGTGCCTCTGCACTCTTGCTTATGAAATGACCTTACTAGCTGGCTGATTTTTATTCTTCTAAAATCCAGCTTGCTGCCTGTAGCTAATGAAGTGGAGTAACTTGTTTGAAATACATCCTCTTACTATCTAGACAAGGAGCATACCCTGGAAGAAACATAGCGTTACTGAAGTAGCAGTTCTATACAACTACCACTAAATGCATTGCAGCCAATCTCTGTTACTTACCCCTTCACTGGATCTTGCCATGTGAGGAAGAAACCACATAAGCGTCCACTGTACATCTTGCTTAATTTTAAAGAAACTAAACGGAGCAAAACATAAACACAAATATTTTAAATGAAAGAAACTTGGATAATATCAAAGCAGAGGATGTTTTTGATGTCTAATGCTAGTTGTCCAGGGGCTGCTTGCAGATGGCTAGCACTCTATGGGGTTTCAGAATAGCATCTCCTGAAATGGGGAGCTTTGCCCCACCTCTTTTCAGATGAAGCTTCCATTATGTTTGTATGTGCTAGGACTGCTGTATAGTACTTTATTTTTGGAACAGTTCTGCATTGGTGTGTTTTGTACCTTCTCCTCCCTCTCTAGAGAGCTTTGACTTCTTTTTCTCTCTAAACACATTCAGGTACCAAAACAAGCAGAGACAAGTCAGCCTTGAATTCTCCACTGAAGCTGATGCACAGGAGAAGAAGTCAAAGCTGCTTCACGTATGAATGAAGAAATGGAAACACACAGACCAACTACTTATTAATTTGTCTCTATTTAATATGAAAAATGTTATTTTTATTAATAATATTTATATGCTGAACAAACCAGTTTCAAATGTTTAATAATTTTAATTGATAATACAGGTCAAATGGATTTTTGTATAAATGTTTTTATTTTTTTTTATTTTATTGAATACTTGATACTGTGGAAAAAGAGATCCTACACTTGTGCATCTGTGGGATAGATATATATCCCACAGATATATATCCTACATATATATATATCCCACAGATATATAGATAACTATATTTTTGTAAGAAGCTTTTAATCTTGTTGCCGGTACTTTGTCTTGAAGAAATGCGTGTTTATTTTCTTCACATGAACAAATAAAGTTGTGTTACTTTTTACAAAGACCTGCCTCAGTGAAGAAGATGTTAATACTGTGACCCCCTTTTTTTTTCCTTTACTGAAAAGTGAATGACATGTAGTCTGTGTGGTTCATATGCAGACATATTTAAAATCTGACATAAACATATGGAAAATAGCTGGCCTTAAAAAAACCCCAACCCTTATTTTCAGAGAGGCTTTGATTTACAGTCTTGAGGGTGTAGTAGAATTCTCATGTTTGCATTGTATCCTGATATAAGTATTTGGGATCGCATTAGCCAAAAAATATTGTGAACTTTTGTGATATCTCTTATTATGATATTTCAGGCACAATCTTGAGTCCAGGTTCTTACCCTGGAAGGGGAGTAAGGATTTACAATAAGCTGCCTCACTTCCTTTTGCAGGCTCCTTGTATCATAGCCTACATGGATGCATTCACACATGCACTTGCAGCTGCACAAATTTGGTACTGGATATTTGTGTCTTGGTACATGTGCCTAACCATACACTTTGGTTTGGAGCAAGTTGTAACACTTGGGGCAAACTGACCCTGCCCACCTCCTCCCTGATCTGCAGCCAGGGGGAGCTGAAGGCTGGGGCCAGCACCTCTGTTGGCCCCAGCACAATAAATCATAGAGGTGCACTGACACATTGGTTCGATATCGGATTGGCACTGATATAAAGAAAGTTGTACTGGAAATCAGTGAGGAGCACAGCTTGGAGAGCTGTGTCCAGCTGGTAAGTCTGTAGGGGAAGGAGAGGGGGGGTAGATCAAGGCCCCACAGTGAAGGAAGGAGTGGAGCTGGGGCAGGGGCTGTGACAGGCACTGCCCAGCTGGGGCGGGGCAAGGGATGGAGCCACAGCTCATCAAGGAGGGTGTGGGGAACAGCTCCCACTGCTGCATGCACCCTGGGAGGGTAAGTGAAAGAGCACGTGCCCCTGGATCTGCACAGGGCAGGGCAACTGCCACTGTGGGCTGGGGCTGGGACTGCACCAGGCTCTTCCCAGCAGGGGCTGGGCCAGGCTGCAGTGCTGGGAGGAGGGGTTCAGGTGGCTACAGCAAACTTCAGGGTGACTATAGCTCCCACCCCCTATAGCCCCACTCCCAGTGCTACCACTGCCCACCCAAGCACAGCCTGGATCAGCCTGCACTGGGAAGAGCCCAGTACCACCCCAGCCCATACCTGCAGCCCACCCAGAGCAGATCCAGGGGGCCCATGCCCCACCCCCTGTCCCCTCCTGGGGTGTGTGCAGCAGTGTGAGCCACACCTCCAAGATGAGCCAGAGCTGTGCCCTGTGCCCTGGGCAGTGCCTGCCCCAGCCCCACTTCCTCCCTCATCACAGGGGCCTCAGTCTGCCCTCCCTCACAACAGACTTACCAGCTTCATGCAGCTCTTCAAGCTGCTGGACTGCATATCAGAAATTGGATTAGTATTGGTCGATATGTCTCCTTAAAACATCAGCTATCAGTAACAACGCCAAAAGTTGTCTTGGTGAGCAGCTCAGGGCTACCTGCCCTCACGAGCTTCTCAGGCCTGGCCAGTTGGTACATGGGGACCCTAAGCCCCTGTGCCACCTGGGCTGCTGCTGCAGCAGCCCTGACCTAGCTTGGCCCCTGCACCCTCTACCTACTGCAGCAAGGGATGCTGTCTGGTTGTGATCTGCTGCCACCTGTGACAGTATCCACCTCTTTAGACACCTCTTCAGCATAGGCACTGCAGTAGAGCCATCCGCACCTCTGGGCCAGCTCTTCAGGCTGCACAGTTGGTCTTTGGGCAGCCTTGCTGCCATGTGTGCCTCCACCCTGCCATCTGGGCAGCTATCACCTGGAAGATGTGCTCAGTGTGATGGCCTGCTTTGAACTATCAAAGTGTGTCCTTCTGGCCCCAAATGGGTCTTAAACTGCTTTGAGATCCCAGCATCTCAGTGTTCACAAGCCATGCCTCCAACCTCAAAGTATGTAGAAAAACCTTTTAAAGCTGTGTCTGTGTCCAAATGGCTGATTCTCCAAATCAGAATCAAATCTTCAGTTTCGGATTCAGCTGAATTGAATCAGAGACAGTGATCCAAACGATCTGAATGAATGGAATCACTGTCCGTGATTCAGGCCAAATCAGGCCTGTTTTGCACACCCCTAATAGTGGGCACATCTACACATTAATTAATGCACAGCATTTAGTTTAGTACTTCCTTAATGTAGTACTAACTGAATGCACAGTAACTACTTTTACTGCACAGTAGCACTCGTGCATGATTTTTTGTGTGGTTTACTGCACAGTGACCTAATAACACGGTGTAGTAGCCTATTAACAATTTTTTTGACTGGCACTCTACTTCATAGTGTTATTAGGCTACCATGCAGTATGCATCTTGTATAAACACACTGGGCATGTCTACATGTTCATTAATGTGCCATAAAGACAGTGCACTGAGCTTAGTACCTGTAATAACAGGTACTAAATGCACTAATCAGCACTACTGTGCATTAGGGCTGTGCAAAGCTTCGGTAGCCGATTTGATTTGGAGGAGACTTGGCCCGATTTGGTGGCCAAATCTCTGAATACAAATAGAATCAGGAGACCTGTTAAAAGGTCCTAATCAATTTGGAAGCCTCCAAATTGATTTGGAAAAGATTTGGAAAGATTCAGAGATTCGGAAGGCAAACTTGCAGGAAACATAAACTGAGAAAAGGGAGGGGGAAAAGGTGGGGGAAGACAGCTCTATTGAGACAGATATTGACATCTGTAGCTGGCCAGTGACTGTGATCTTTCCCTGAGTTCCCTACCAATCACAGTGCTCTGGGGGAGGAATGTAGAAACAGCATATAAGGCTGTGTGTGAAGCGATCTGTGCCTTTTGCAAGCTGTCTCTCTCTTGGACCAGCAGCGTCCGAAAGGCTCTGGCTTACTATATAGTCTCTTGGTAGCTAGGCTCTCTTCTTCTGTGTTTTCCCTGACAGTGTGACATCACTGTTCAGGAAAGCACAACATATATTACAAACACATACACATTTTGCAGCACACCAATATTATGAAGCATGCTGAAAAGGAAGGTACCAGGTGTTCAGGCAGGGGAAGGAGAGGGGGCAGAGGGAGTGCTGCAGGTTCCACCATCTTTCCTGGCAATGATGAGTCTTCTGCTGCTAGTGGGAACAAGGAGGTGGGAGCAGTGTCTGTACCTGCGCCACCTCCACTAACACCACTAATAACCACCAGCACCCGCTTGATAGTCCCCACCCCAATTTCAGTTCCCAACATGAGTCTTCCAGTGCTAGAGGAGGACCTGGATCTGGAAGTAGAGGAGCTGTGTGTCATAGCTAAAGATATTCTAGGGAAGGAGAGGGAATCTGAGTTTGTGCTCCACACCCTGCAAAGTTCCCCTGAGGCAGATCTCTTCTGGAAGGCACTTCCAAGAAGGTTGTGGAGGCAGGTGGCTCAGCTCCTCCTGTTGTTGTGCCTCTGCCTGGCAAGGAAAGGGATAAGGCAGGATCCCCACCATCAACCCGGAAGTGGGTGGGTAGCACATTTTGAGGTGTCAGATGATCGCAGGTATGCTACCTGCCAGCACTGCTGAAAGCACATCAGCTGGGGCAAGGAGGGGAAACACTTCACCACCATGGCAATGTTGCTACATCTCAGAAGGCAACACCCCCTTGCCCTTGTTCCTTCTTAGCCTGGCACCAGTGAGGGCATGCCCAAAGGGAAGTCTCCCTCTTGCTCCAAAGCTCCCGTCTCCAAGATGCAGAGGCCACCCTGGACCAGTGGGGGAAATGCAGAGACAAAGGGCGGCATGTTCCCAAGGTGAGTGAAGTCACCCAGAGCATTGGGGAAGTCACCCAGAGCACGGTCTTGCTCTGGATGGCCAGCCATTCTCTTTTGTTGAGCATCCAGGGTTCAGGCAGCTCATGCCACTCATTGCCTCCTCCTACCAAGTGCCTGCATGCACCACCTTTAGCAGGACAGTGATGCCATCCCTGTATGAAGCATGCAAGGAGTACTTGAGGAAGGAGCTGCAGAAGGCAGGTCCACAGGTAGCTTTGCACTTCACCTCGGACATCTGGAGCAGCTGGGGTGGAAATCATGCCTACCTCTCCCTCACAGGGCACTGGTGCGATCAGTCAGAGCATCTGTGGGCTCTCCTTCAAGCAGAGGTTCTGGATGAGTCCCACACAGCAACAGAGATCATGGTGGTCATGAACTGCATGGTGCAGGGGTGGTTAATTGGGCAGGGTGAGCTCACCCACGGGTTCATGGTCATGGAAGTGCATGATGCAACTTTGTTGGCATCCACTGTGTGGCACACAGGTTCCATCACATAGTGAGGGACACCTTGGAGGGGTTCAGGACTCCTGGTGATGGCACCATTACTACCACCACCAGCCAGCCCATTTAAAAATGCAGGAAGGTGATGAGCTACTTCCACCGGAGCATCAAGGTGGGCAAGATGCTGTGGGACAAACAGGCAGAGCTGAGCATCCCACAGCATAAAATCATGCAGGATGTGGAGACTCAGTGGAATGGCACATACCTGATGCTGGAAAGGCTGGTGGAGAACCAGAATGCCATCCATGAGATGGCCTTGTTCGGGGTGCACCTACCTGGTCTCATATAGGCGCTCTGTAGAGACCTTAGAGCACATACCCAGTTCTGGCTGTGGGGTGTGTCCCCAGGACCTGTGCACTGGGTTGTGTTCACCCCCAAGGAAGGCCCTGACACTTTCCTGCCATGACTTGATCTTTTCTTCAGTGGTGGGGCTCCTCCTCGTGGATTCTTGCAGACCAGGTGCTGCCCTTAGCAGGCGTTCTTGGGGGTACACCTCCCCTACACCCCAGTCATGCACCAGCCTGTCCCTTTGATGTTCTCCCCTGCTCTCTTCTCTCCTAGCCTGTCCCTCAGCGCTCCTTTACCTTGGATGACTGTGGGGCATGGGAACCATCCTCATCACTGTGTCCTCTCTCCTCTGAGGCATAACAGTCTGCTACACTGCTTCGGCTCTCCCTCTTAACCCGAGGTCACTTGGAGACTCTTTCCCCAGTCCGGGCTCTGTGCACCCTCCAAAATAACAGATAAAAGAAAAAAGAAGAAAGAGATAGTCAGGGTATGGGGCCTCAGCCCACCCCACTCACAGATCCAGTGTCTGTGGTCCTCATGATCCTTCAACACCATCCTCCTTGGCCTGGCTGCCCTGTCGAGCAGGGTGGATACTTCTTTTAATGGAGCCAGGACCCCTCCTGTGTGTCCCCATCTGGCCCCCTGCCGAGCTGCCAACACTGCCAATGTGCAGCCCAGGGAGCAGCTTCACCTTCTGACACTAGCATTGCTGCCTCCGCTGCCAGTTCCCCACCACGGGCTTTTAAATCATCCGGGCAGTGGTTTTAGATGATGTCATGTGGTGGCACCATAATAAAAGCGGCTGATGAACCACGCCAGTGGTCCTTCTTGGCGTGGCTCTGCCTTTCCTAAAAATGGTAAGTATGCCCTCTTTTCAGGGCTTTTCATTTCTTTCTTCTGACGGGTCAGCCCTGCCTTGGGTCCCATCACAGGAGGGTGCTCCAGGGCTTTTGCTTGTGTCCCCTTGGGACACAATCCCCACCTCAAGGTGGCTTGGGGTGCTCCAAGTCTTTGGCTCAGTTTCCTACCTTGTGTCCCTTGTTTGCTATGTCTGATGGTCTGTCTTTGGCCTCAAACCTAGATAAGAAATCCACCACAGTGTTATTTTTCCCGGGGCAATGTAGTGTTTGAAACTAAAGGGTTGTAGGGCCAGGGCCCACCTGGTTACTTGGGCATTATCAGTTTTCGCCCTGCTCAGCCACTGTAAGGGTGTGTAATCCATTATAAGCTTGAACTCCCTCCTCATAGGATAGTAACAGAAATGTTCCACAGACCATCAGATCGCTAAACACTCCCTCTGTGTTATAGCGTACTGTGTCTCCACGGGGATCAGCTTACAACTTGTGTATGCCACGGGTCTTTCAATCCTGTCATCTTCTTGGGTCAGGATGGTCCCTATAGCTGTCTCTGAGGTGTCCGTCTGTAAGATAAAAGGTTTGTGAAAATCCGGTGTGTGCATTATTACGTCTTCACATAATGCCTTCTTTAGGAGCTCAAAATTATGCCTCATTTCTGTGGTCCATTTTATGGCCCCCGTCCTTCACCCTTTCAGAGCTTTTGTGAGTGGCACCACCAATTCTGAGAAACGGGGCATGCACTGCCGGTAATAACTGGACAACCACAGGAAGGACCGCAGTTGTCTGTTGTTTTGGGGTATCGTAAAGTTGTGGATAGTTTCTACTTTATCCACTAGCAGTCTGATGATACCCCTCCCTACTAGGAAGCCCAGGTACTTCATCTGTCTCTGAGCCAGAGCACACTTCTGTGGATTTGCTGTCATCCCTGCTTCTCATAGATCTGAGAGTACGGCTCGTAGCGCTCTCCAGTGTTGGGCCCATATCCAGGTGAAGATGAAGATATCATTGATATAGGCTATGGCATTGCTGGCACGTGGTGCCAGGATCCAAGTTATTAAGCATTGAAACATCACGGCCACTCCATGGAGTCCGAATGGCTTCCGGATTAACTCGTATGGGCCCCATGGGTTCCTGAATGCTGTTTTCTCTTGGTCTCCTTTGGCTACGGGTATCTGCCAGTACACTTTTGCTAAGTTGAGCGTCGTGATGTAGTGTGCATTCCCTATATGCTTCACTAGCTTAGCTACATGAGGCATCAGGAAGGCATTGAAAATGGCCACTTCGTTGAGGCGACAATAATCCACACACAAGTGGAGGGATCCATCCAGTTTGGGGACAGGGACCAAAGGGCTCCGCTAAGGGCTTCTTGATGGTCATATTACCCCTCGTTCTAACATTCTCTCAATCTCCTCGGAGATTTCCGCAAGGAGGTGATGGGGCACGGGCCACCACCTCTCTCGCACTATTGTTCTTGGTGGGGTGTTTATTGTGTAGCATGCTCCCCGGGCCCAACCTAGTTCTTTGCAAAAGGCATCCCTGAAGCTCCATACCATCATCTTCATTTCAGCTTTCTGAAGGGCCAGAAGTTCTTCACTTATCTGGATGTGGTCTTCTGGGCAGGCCGTTGACTCCTCCCTTGCTAGTCCCTGTGGTCCTAAGTCTTCCACTTGACTCTCTGTAAATGTGGACCATCCTTCAGGCTCAAGTCATTCTTGTAGGAGGTTTGTGTGGTAGATCTGCCTTTCCCGCTGATGCCCCGGCCTCTGGACCTTGTAATCCACCAGGCCAACCCTGCAAATCACCTCGAAGGGGCCTTGCCACTGTGTCAAGAGCTTGCTTGTGGAAGTTGGCAGGAGTACCAGGACCCTGTGGCCGGGCCTGAGCTCTCTTTCCTTTGCGGGTGCATAATACTTAGTCTTCTGGCACTGTTGTGCTTCCTAGAGGTTGTTCCTGGCCAAGTCCTGCACCATCTTTATGTGTCCCAGGACAAGCTCAAACAACGAGTACTTTGATGAGTCCTGTGCAGTGTCTCCGATAGCAAACAAAATCAAAGGGAGCAGTAAGTCCCACTTCTGGGGATCACTCTGTATGCACCATTGCAACATCCTCTTTATTGTGCCATTGAGTTGATCCACAAGGCCACTGGTTTGTGGCTGGTAAACAGAGGTTCTTAGGTGTTTTACCACAATGTATGACACACAACTTGCAACACCCCTGACATGAAATTTCATTCCTGGTTGCTCAAAATTTCCTTGGGTATTCCCATCCAGGCAATCCATTTTATTAACTCCTTGGTGATTATGGGGCCATTGCCACCCAGAGTGGGATTGCCTCTGGATACCAGGTAGTGTAGTCCATGAACACCAGCACATACTGGTGTCCAGTGCTACTCTGGGGTAGGGACCCAATCACATCCGTTGCTATCTGGGAGAACAACACATCGGTAATGGCTGGAGCAGTGCTCAGGCTGGGCAGTTCTCTCCCATCCTCTGACATTCTGGGCATGCTGCACACCAATGGGCAATGTCTTCCCCCAGTCCCAGCCACAAAAACTAGCAGGCCACTCTGGCTATAGTTTTGTCCCGGCCCAGATGCCCTCCCGTAGGGTTCACATGGGCCAACCACCATACCAACCAATGAAACTGGGCAGGCATCATGAACTGGGCCTCTTCCTGCCCCACCTGCTTTCCCCTCTGGACCCAGTAAAGTAACTGGTCCCTTACTTCATACCATGGGGTTCTGGAGTCAGTCTCTGGCTGGTTTCTCCTTGTTTTGAGGATTTGAGCCCTGATTGCTCAAAGTTCCTTGTTCAGCCAATGCACCACCTTAAACCTGCCTGGTCTTGTATAGGCACTCTCTAGCGACTTTAGAGTGCACATTCAGTTCCGGCTGTGGGTTGTGTCCCTGGGAACTGCATTGGGTCATGTTCACCCCCGAGGGAAGCCCCGACACTATCCTGCCATGACTTTCATAGACTTGCTCTTCTTTTCTTTAGTGGTGGGGCTCCTTCTTGTAGAATCTTGGAGGCGAGGTACTGCCCTTAGCAGGCTTTATTGAGGCTCCACATCCCCTACATCCCAGCCATGCGCCAGCCCTCAGGACAGCTGGATGATGGGTTGCCAGCCAGTCCCTTTGATGTTCACACCTGTTCTCTTCTCTCCTTGCCCATCCCTCAGCACCCCTTTATCCTGGATGACTGTGGGGCATGGGACTGTCCTCATCACTGGGTCCACTCTCCCCCTGAGGCCTAGTGGCCCTCTTGACCCAGGGTCACTTGAAGACTCCTTCCCCAGTCTGGGCTCTGTGTGCCCTCTGAAATAACAGATAAAAGAAAAGAGAAGAAAGGAATAGTCAGGACAGGGCCTCAGCCCACCTCACTCATGCATCCAGCATCTGTGGCCCTAGTGATACTTTGACACCATCCTCCCTGGTCCAGTTGCCCTCCTGAGCTGAGTGGATACTTCTTTCAATGGAGCCAGGACCCCTCCTGTGGGTCCCTATCTGGCCCCCTGCCGAGCTGCCAACACCGCTGATGTGCAGCCTGGGGAGCAGCTTCACCCTCTGGCCCCAGAGTTGCCGCCCCCGCTTCCATTTCCCTGCTGCCAGCTTTTAAATCAGCTAGGTGGCAGTTTTTGATGACACCATCTGCCAGCACCATTCCCAGATGGTAATAAAAGTGGCTGATGAACTGTGCCAGCAGTTCTTCTCAGCGTGGCTGTGCCTCTCCTAAAAATGGTAAGTGTACCCTCTTTTCAGGGCTTTTCATTTCTTTCTTTGGGTGGGTCAGCCCTGCCTCAGGTCCTGCCATGGGAGGGTGCCTCAGGGCTTCTGCTTGTATCCCCCTGGGACAGGGGAGATTGGGATCAGTGGCCCCCTTAACAAAATGGAGTGAGATACCATCTCCAAGGTCTTGGTGCTCCTCCAGCCGTTCCTCAAGGCCACCAAGAGCCTCTGTGCTGGCAATGCCCTCCTTAGCCAGGTGGTCCCCAGAGTGAAGGTGCTTAAGAATCAAATGGAGAAGTTCCAAGGGATCAGTGTTCCTGGCTGGGGCAAGTTACTTTCAACAGAGGTGCAGGCACTGGTGAAGCAGCTGAAGGAGAGCATAAAACAAGACTGGATCCGTTGTGGTCCAGTACAGTACACTGTACAGTACATGTGCTGGCGGGTATGTGCACCCTGAGGGTGAAGGGAAACATCTACAGCAGGAAAACCCTTGATCACTGGACAGAGGTGCTGGTGAACAAGTCAGCAAGTCAGAAGGGTAGAAGGACATGGAGAAGGGGGATCTACTTTCCCGTGCCAGTACTCCAACCACCAGCCAATCTCCTCCACTACAGCAGCTGCCAATGTGGGCCAAGAGCATGGCTTCAATGTTGGGGTCCAGAGGCACCAGACACCACCATCCGGCAAGTAACGTGGAGGCCTCAGTGGCTACCTATCACAATGACAATGTGGAGCCATTGCTGCGCAATCCCTTGGCCTACCTAAACATCCTGCAGCACAAAATCATGCAGGATGTGAAGACTTGGTGGAACTCCACATACTTGATACTCAAGAGGCTGATGGAGCAACAGAAGGCCATCCATGAGGTGGACTGGCTCAGAGAGATTGGGATCAGTGGCACCCTTAACAGAGCTGAATGGCATACCATCTTCCAGATCTTGGTGGTCCTCAAGCCCTTCCTCAAAGGCCAGAAAGCCCCTCTGCGCTCATTATCATCCTTAGCCAGGTTATCCCTGCAGTAAGGGAACTTCAGAACCAAATGGAGAGCATCCAGGGGATCATTGTTCCTGGCTGGGGCATGCCGCTGTCACCCGATGTGCAGGCACTGGTGAGACAGCTGAAAGAGGGCATCAGGAAATGGCTTGAACCCTTGCAGTCCAGTACGGTCCATGTGCTGGCTGCCATGTGTGACCTAAGGGTGAAGGACAGCATATGCAGCAGCCAAAGCCTGAATCAGTGGATGGAGGTGCCGGTGACGAGAGTCAGACAGGCAGAACAGCGGAGGCTGGGGGATGTGAAAGAGGGGGATCCACTCTTCCATGCTATCATGCCATCCACCAGCCAGTCTCCTCCTCCACCACAGGTGCTACCAGTGTGGGCCAAGGGCATGGGTTCCATAGTGGGGTCCAGGAGCACCAGACACCACTATCAGGCAGGTAGCGCTTAGGCCTTGGTGGCTTCCTATCTCGCTGAGGATGTGGAGCCATTGCTGTGCTACCCCTTGGCCTATTGGGCAGCCAGGTGTGGCAGAATCTGGCCACGGTTGTCCTGTGCACCGACCAGTGTTTCAAGTAAGAGGCTGTTCAGCATTGCTGGTGATGTAGTGACACCCCACTGCACCTCCTTGGATCCTAGTTTGGTGGAGCAGCTAGTGTTCCTGAAGGTGAGCCTACTGCTGTTGGGGTTCCCCAAGCTCTACATGCAGACTGAGTGCCACCCTCCTCACTCTGTACCTATTTCCTTTTGATAGTTGCTTACACAACCATTTAATGCTCCGCTCTCAGAGATGGAGATTGAAGTTTAGTTTTTCACCAGCAAACAGGGGAAGAACATCCTTCTGCTGAGCTCTCCTGCCAGGATGAACGTGGAGGTATGGACTGGGGCTATGGGAAAAGAGGAGACCCCAGGTCCTGGGCATGACCTAAAACTGCACCCTAACAAGGTAGGGAGGCCTGGTGGAACTGTTGGTGGTGCGGCAGCCCCAGAAAATGCCAGGACCATGAATCTCCATCGTGAAAGGTGGGTAGGGGGTGCCTGATAACCTCCAGCCACCACACGTATATACAGTCCTGTCTGGGGAAAGCCCAGACCAGTAAAATCTCTGAGAGGCCTGAGGCTTACTGGTTGCAGTGGAGCTGTGAGGTTTAGAACAGGCAGGCAGCTCAGATCTGACCTGGAGGTACCCTAGCTGGTCTGTGCTGGGGCCAGGACACAAAGGGGGGGTCGAAGGGCCAAGGGCCCACCACAAGGAATGCCCAGAGAAAGAGACTCAGGATTCCAATTTGCTGGAAGGCAGGGCCAGGGCCTAAAGGTGAGCCAAAGGTCCCAGAGACAGGACCACAGCTGGAGGGGGTGAAGGATGCAATCTGTGAGGTGCAGAATGGATGTCACCCTAGACACCAGGGGCCTAAATGGGCAGCCTCCCACCTGGGTAACATCTGAATCAGTTTTCCATCAGGGTGTGGCAGGAGAAAGAGGGGTGGGCAGTTGGCCTAGAAACAGGTGGACTGGCCAAGAGCTAACTGGCACCGGGAAGGCCCCCTGTTACAGGCTACCATCCCTGCTGCATTCATCCTGCTCTGCCGTAACATACACAAGGCAGATGAGATTCTTTGGGTCAATCTGATATCTTTTATTAAATCAACTGAATATCTGGAGAAATAGATCTTAGCAAGCTTTCAGATTTAAAAACCCATTGCTTGGCTAAGGAAGCATCTGCAGTTGGTATATGCTCTTCCTGGGTGGAACAAATAGTAAAGAACCCAGAGGCTCATATGCATGCAAGAAAGCCAGTCACTGAAAATGTAAATTAAGGCATAAGAGGGTGAGACATAGTTTGGGAGGTGGAGAGGGGGAAAGGGGGCTAATTTACTGTGCATTAACATGGTTTTTGCCAGCCACACTAATGCACAGAAGAATTAGTCCAATGGATGTTAAGCATCTCATGTAGACATGCCTACTGTCTTTGAATTAGGTCAGGATGTAAATTAACAAGTTGCTACTATAGTCAAAAAAGTATTTACATGCCCAAAGGCAATGCTTTGCTTAAGCTGCATTTGTCATAGTATCATAGTACTTAGGGTTAGAAGGGATGTAAACAGATCATCAGGTCTGACCCCCGGCCCCAGGCAGGAAAAGGTGCCAGGGTCATATCGCCCCAGTCAAATATCTGTCCAGCCTCCTCTTGAAGACCCCCAAGGTAGGAGAGAGCACCACCTCACTTGGGAGCCCACTACAGAGCCTGGCAGCCCTAACAGTAAACTAATGTCTCCTGATGTCCAGCCTGAACCTTCTCTCTAACAATTTGTGGCTATTATTCCTAGTAAACCCGTGTGGTGCCCGGGGGAACAGCCTTCCCCAATTCTCGCTGGTCCCCCCTGGTGAGTTTGTAAATGGCCACTATATCCCCTCTCAACCTTCTATTGTGGAGGCTGAATAGGTTCAGGCCCTTTAGCCTCTCTTCATAGGGCCTGCCCCGCTGCCCCTTGACCATGTGAGTGGCCCTTCTCTGGACCCTCTCAATGCTAGCCACATCTCTCTTGAAGTGCAGCGCCCAGAACTGGATGAAGTACTTCAACTATGCCCTGACCAATGCCACATATAGGGGAAGGATCACCTCCCTGGATCTCCTTTTGATGCATCTGTAGATGCACAACGAAGTGCAGTTAGCCTGACTGACCACTTCCTCACATTGGCAGCTCATGTTCATCCTGGAGTCAACAATAGCTGCAAGATCCCTTTCTGCCACCGTGTTAAGAAGAAGGGTGTTCCCCAGCCTATAGGTGTGCTGCTGGTTTCTTCTCCCTACATGCAGTGCCTTGCATTTGTCTGCCTTATATAGCAGCATTCCTTAATAAGGAAATATCTCTTATGTTTCATAGATTTCATAGACATTAGGACTGGAAGGAACCTCAGGAGATCATCGAGTCCAGCCCTCTGCCCCAAGGGAAGGAAGTCAGCTAGGGTCAAAGGATCTCAGCAAGATAAGTATCCAAACGCTTCTTAAAGGAATCCAAAGTAGGTGTTGCACCACCTCTGAAGGGAGCCTATTCCAGGCTTTGGGGGCTTGGACAGTAAAGAAGTTTTTTCCTTATGTCCGGCCTAAAATGGTCTTAGAGAAGTTTGTGACTGGTGGTCCTTGTCATCCCTCAGGGCACTCTGGTGAACAGATGTTCCTCCAAATCCTGATGTACACCCCTGATGTACTTATAGGCTGCTACCAGGTCACCCCTGAGCCTGCACTTTTCCAGGCTGAAGAGTCCCATGGCTCTCAGCCCCTCTTCATAAGGCCTGTTCTCCTGTCCTCTGATCATATGTGTGGCTCTCCTCTGGGCTCTCTCAAGCTTCTCCACATCCTTCTTTAATTGTGGAGCCCAGAATAGGATGCAGTACTCCAGCTGTGGCCTCACCAAGACCTAGTACAGCGGGAGGATGATATCCTGGGTATTTCCTTGAGAAGCATCTATGGATGCAAGCCAGAACTTGGTTTGCTTTACCAGCTGTGACATCACATTGGTGGCTCATGTTCATTTTGTGGTCAGTCATGACACCCAAGTCTTTCAGCCTTGGTGCTAGCAAGCGTAGTACTGCTGAGCCTATAAGTGTGCTGCAGGTTTTTTCCCCAAGGTGGAGTACATTATATTTGTTGGTAGTGAACACTGTCAGGTTTGTATCTGCCCACTTTTTCAGCCTATCCAAGTCAACCTGGATCACTAGCCTATCTTCAGGTGTGGATGCTGTACCCCAAAGTTTTGCGTCATTGGCAAACTTAGCCAGTCTACTTCTAACACCAGTATCCACATCATTGATAAATACATTAAAAAGAAAAGGTCCAAGGACATAGCTTTGGGGGACACCACTGGTTACGGAGCACCATGATGATTCACTTCTGTCGACCACCACTCTCTGAGTCTGGCCTTGGAGCCAATTCCCCAGCCATCAGACTGTGATATAGCTGAGGCAATAGTTGGTCAATTTTTCCAAGAGGAGATTGTGGGACACCAGATCAAAGGCTTTTTTAAAGTCCAGATATATGACATCAATCTCTTCTTCCTTGTCCAGGCAATATATCACATTGTCATGGGAGGAGATGAGATTGGTCAGGCAAGACCTACCTGCAACAGACCTGTGCTGGCTGTCCCTCAGGATGTTGCCATCAGCCAGCTTGTCAAGAATGGTGTCTTTGATGATTTTTTTCTAGAATCTTTCCAGGGATTGAGGTCAAGTTGATTGGCCTGTAGTTCCCTGGATCTACTTTCCTCCCTTTCTCGAAGATGGGCACCATGCTGGCCTTTTTCCAATCTTCAGGTACTTTATCTGAGCGCCAGGAGTTTTTTAAAATCTTTACCAGTGGCTGAGCTATGACTCCTGCAATCTCCTTAAGTAGTCTGGGGTGTAATCTGTCAGGACCTGCTGACTTGAAGGTATCCAGCCTCTCAAGGTGTTCCTCTATAAGGTCTACACCCATGCTGGGTGTAACTTCACCCTCACCCTGGTCGTCCCGCGTCTTGCTAGGCAGGGTGGTCCCTTTGGGTTTATGAAAAACCGACGTGAAGTACCCATTAAGCAGGTTGGCTTTTTCCTGGGTGTCAGTTGTCAGTTGTCCCATTTGGTTTAGCAGGGGTCCAATGTTACCCTTGCTTTTCTTCCGACTCCACACATCTCTAAAAAGGACTTTTTATTGTCCTTGATACGTGTAGCCAGGTGGAGTTTGGTTGCAGCCTAGGCTTTCCTGGTTCGCTCCCTACAGGTTCGGACCAGTGCAGAGTAATCCTCCTTTGTGATGATTCCTATCTTCCATCCTTTATAAGCCTCTCTGTTTTGGCATAGGAGGTCCATGAGTTCCCTGCTGAGCCAAGGGAGCTGCTGTGCCCTTTTGCTACCTTTCCTCCGAGATGGGATGGACATCCCTTGTGCTTCCAGGAGTGACCACTCTCTTGGACTCCTCTACCTGTCAAGTCACAGTCCCTTGGGGCCTCGACAACAAGCCTCCTGAGCTTATCAAAGCCAGATTTCCTGAAGTCAAAGACTTCTGCAGTGCTGACTGACTTGCCAGCATTGTGATGGATAGTAAAAGTGATCAGCTCGTGGTTACTGTCTCCCAGCTTTCCTTCGATTTTTAGGTTGCTGACTAGATCATCCCCCTTAGCCAGTACCAGGTCTAGCAATGCTTTATCTCTTGTTGGTCCATAGACTTCTTCGGTCATGTAGAGCTCGTCCATGCACGTGAGGAAGCTTTGCGACCGTTCAGATTTGGCTGAGATTTTCCCATGAGATGTCCAGGTAGTTGAAGTTTCCCATAACAACCATACACTGAGCGCGTGTAGTCTCACCCAGTTACCCCATTCACATTTTGGAACAGGTATGCAACTCACCTGTTGATCTTTCTTTAAATACGTAGCAAGGGTTAAGCAATTCTTACACTAGGATGGCTTGATAATTTAATCCTAAAAAAGATACAGCTTATACCAGCAAAATAATTCTTATAGCAACATAATTTGTGCCAATTTACCAAATGAAACATCCTATTATTTTTAAACGGGATACTTTTGTCAGTATACCTGTAGGCATACTCAGCTTTTACCATTTTCGCTGTATGTTGTCAAAACTTCGAAAGGCTGGTTTCCACTTAAAACTGCCGAGTTAAAAGGGAGTTCAGGGATCACCTGAGCCACCCTCCCTGCACAGAGATGCAGAGGATTCTCATCCTAAATCAGCATAGATGGAGTCCTATCCAGTCTTTTAGTTAGTTTGATCTATTCATGATTATAGTCTCTGATTATTGCCCAATGAATTCTAACCATGCTGACCAAGCTAAACATGATACAAAGAATCCTTCCTAATGACATTGAGGGATATGTGAAATGGCAATGAGAGTGATGGGAGGCGGGTCTGAATTGCTATAATTTAGGGATACTGAATCTACTCTCACCATTATTGTCCCTGTAGTGGTCTCAAGACAGGGTGACCTGTAGCCAGTCTAGGGGTAATCCTTCTGATATGAATAAGACTATATGTTGCTTATCTAGTACACAAGATTTTTTCCTGAAATACAGGCAGCTTAAGAACAGAAGAGAAGAGATCCCTCTTCTTACTGGTTAAATCAAACCAATAAGATATAGGATTGTGTATGTTGCATCAGTGTAGAAACCATTTTTTCAGTTATTTCTCTCCTGCTAAGTGTCAGCATTGCCATATGACACAAAATACTAAAATACCTAAAATTCAGGCCTTGTATATATTAGAATAGTAAACAGAATTGTTCTTCATTTTCGTACGCATTGATGAGAGAATAATTTTAAAAAAGCTGAAAGAATATAAATATAGATGAGTAAGAAGCAAATGTGAAACTATAGGGGTGATTAGGTCTTTGTTTATGTCAAGGATGGAGGAGAAATCAGGAGAAACCAAGGCACCCTATTCTTCCCCCATGCATGGGGAAGTCAAACTACATCTGCAAAATTACCTCTTTTCTATCCAAAGTTTTTCATATTTTGAAGCATATCCATTGGGGGTTTTTTAAAAAAGAAAATGCCATCAAAACTGACAGAAAATGGAAGTGATTTTGGGGCCATGTTAAGTTGACTTAAGGTTAAATCTCCCTCTCAAAGCAAATTGGACCATGGTATGGGATACAAGGTCTGCTATCCCCTAGCTTGCTCAAAAGACCTCTGAGAAAGTGCCTTGGGGTACAGCAGGCTGGAATTGCAACCTGAAAGGTACAGGAAAATGCCAGAGAAGGTGTGTTCCCTTTGGGTCATCCAAGTCACCAAGGGAGGTTGATGCTGCTACTGTCCTGAGGCCACTCCAAAGTGGCACAAGTTACACCAGTTTGATTAGCCAAGCACCAGAAGAAGCTAGCTAGCATGAGGTATTAACCCACTGAACTGCAGTCCTGACTCTTGGGCTCCCCAAACCTGCCTCAGAATCGTATTTCTTCTGGGCATTTTGTTATAGCAGGGGTACCTGGCTATTTGTTACTAATTTTTCTATAACTTCTTTGGCATGCAAATGATTGCATGCGCTTTTTTAAAGAATTACTGGCAACTGCCCAATATAAGCAGATGCTCCCTTAAATCATCTAGCACCATCTGGGCTGTATGTACAATGACTATGCCAGAGGAAGAAAACAGGGGGAAAAAGTAAACTGTTCTGTATCAGAGTATCATGGGCATACAAAGGGTTAACTGCATAGCTTATTCAATCAAGATGCCTCAGAGGCCTGGAAAGCCTTTTGGTTTCTGGGCTGAGTGTTTCATAAGAGTCAGTCACATATTATGTAACTATATGATCTGGATCTTGTGTATTTTCATTTGATGATCAGCTGCTGGCTTTGTTCCCTATTAATGCTAATTAATTCACTGGATCTTATGTTCAAGATCAAGCCATGTGCAGTCTTAGGCCCACGTCGGGTTGGGCTGGTGAACCGGAAACACGGGATAGGGCCTGCGTACGGTCAGATTCTGGCTTAAGAATCCTAGAAAAATAGGGTTGGTGGGGTCCTCAGGATGTCCATTTAGTCCAATCCCTTGCTCCAGACAGAATTATCCCTGTCTAAACCAGTGTTATGCAACCTGCTGTCCCTGTGAGTCAGAGGAGTGGCATGGGGCTGGCATATGGCCAGTTCCAGCATGCAGCATTGCACCTGTGCTGCACCCCAGGTACAAGATCTGGCTCAAAGATCAGCCCCATGCCACTACTATGGCCCTCATGGCCAGAAGGTTGAGCACCACATCAGTTTCAGTTATGCACTGTCCTGACCCCATGCCTCAGATCTAGCTGTGGAGAAAGCCCAGGCACTGGCCCTACCATGGTTCACTACGGATTTCTCAGCAGCTTGGCCGCACAGGTCCTACTCCTTACTATGCACAAGGTGGATATGTTTCTTTCCTCTTTCCTTAGTCTTTATGCCTGCAGGATGGGGCCTTTCCTGCCCTTTCTTCTCTAGCCTAAGTAATTACAAGATGGGTGGCCCACCTCTAAGCCATACCAGCTTTTTTGTTTTTACTTTAACTTCAGGCTGATGGCCTGAATTTCATAAATTTCCCAGCTCTGGCGCTGTCTTCCTCAGGGGGCTCCAATCCACCCACCTCCCCTCTAGCACAGGCTGAGCAAACCCCAGCCCAACCTCCCTTCCTTCCATTCTCCCCCTCCTCCATCCTGCAGACAACACCAGGGGCAGGGATGGGCTGCATCAGCTCAGCCACCCAAACAGACGGAAGTTAATGAAGGTGCTCTGCTTTGTTGTGCCTTCATATGGACCCTCATATAATGAAAGTTAATTTTTCATGCAACTGAGGACTTTTAAAGCATTCTGTAGCCATGATCTTCTGGTAGGGAATGGCTGTAGAGCACTTTCAAGGGGCCGGTTGCATGACAAATGTATTCTGTGTGCACCCCTAGAGCTCTGGGTAACAGTGGACATGTGGACATTGCAATATTGTGGTGTGATTGTAGCATGTGATCTCATCCCTATATTAGCTTAACCTAGCCAGCAAGGATAGCTTCAACAGTGAAGGCATGGCTGTCTGAGCATTGGCAGATGCTTAATGGTCCGAGAGGCCCTTTCAGTCCTGTGTTTCTATGTGCTCACATTCAGAATATAAGTTCTCCAGGAACCCTTGGTAAGCACACTAAAGCCAGCATGATTGTATTAACACTACTGTTGTTGTTTTACTGAATCTAGCCAGCAGTCTCACCAGCATAAGCACAAAAATGTTTGTCCATGCTCCAACTGCCCCTTCATTTTGCTCTGTGTGTGCACCCAATGTATGTATATCCAAGAGTCCTGAGTACAACTTTAAGTCCAGACTCACAAATATAGCTGGTGTTGATATTGTCTTACTCTGTCAATGGTCTTCAAGTAACAGAAGTCGCAAGGTACACATTTTCTCAAGGAAGGCAAGTCAAAGCTCATTCCTCACAAGCTCTGAAATAAAATTGTACCTTCCCAGAGAAAATGTGGCAGGCTTAATATGCCAACTCAGTGCCATAGGCTTGCATGATTTACTATGTAGTGTGATTTTCTATTACTAGATTCAGATATCTCTGTTCCATGTGAAACTTCACTTTAATGTCTCACATCTACAGCCACTTTTAAAATAAGAAGAGGTTTATTTCTATGGGCACTGCTAACTGGCAGCCTACTCATTGTGCTCACATTCCAATACCAGCCTGGCAATATTTCACTCATGTCTGGACAAAACATCCAAACACGCCCTGGTCCTTTTGTACCCCTAGTTTCCAGCAAGTGGAAGACTGCTGGCTATCTTTATTCATTGCTCCCTGTGGCACCAGGCTATCATTAGCTGCTGTACAGCTTTGCACTCATGTACCAACATCTCCTGTTACCCAATCTCTCAACAGCAACCTGTTCTCCCAGATGCCCTGTGATGGCCCACTTGCAATGCTGGTCCTAGCTTCCGTATTAGCAATTTTTCTTCAATGGGCTTAGAAACAAAATCAGTTTTAGAACCTCCTCAAACTCCTCCCTTGCCCCAGTTAAGGGATATGGTTCTTTCTGCACAGGTCTGCCAAGGTACTTCTGTCCTGTCCCTGCCCATCTCCACCAACCTTTCCTGTGCCTTTCCTTCCACAGTCAGACCAAAAGAGCTGCCACCACCATCATGTTTCAGGTGGATCTGTGCTCTGAATTTCAGTCATCACCCCCTCAGACCTTCTCAGAAGAGAGATCATTCTCAAAATTCATCTTTTAGCAACCTTAACACTCAGTTTATGGAGCCCATATTAGCAGTCCTGTTAGTGGAGTAGTGGCACTAGGCAACATCTTTGTGACCTTGAGCCCCTCTTGGTTCACTATGGATTTCTCAGCAGCCTGGTCCCACAGGTCCTACTCCTTACTATGCACAAGGTGGATGTTTCTTTCCTCTGCAGCAGATAGCTTTCATCTGATCATTCACAGTCTTTATGCCTGCAGCAATGGCAACTGCATGGGGCCTTGCCAGCCCCTTTTTCTCTGAGCTAAGTAATTCCAAGATGGGTGACCCAGCTCTGGGCCATAGAGGTAGCCAACTTTTCTGTTTTTACTTTAACTTCAGGTTGATGGCCTGAATTTCACCAGGCCACCTTTCAAACATTGTGTTTTTCCCCTCCCTCATATGATTGCCCAACCAAAAAGGCCTCTGGCCACATACCAGTTTGCCACCTCAGCAGTCTGCTAGATGGACTTGGATTTTCAGGCCACCAACAATACTCCCAGGTTCTTGTGACACACCCCAGTAAATTGCTCCCTCATTCTTTCCATGGTTTCCTTAGGCACCACCTCCATCCATTTGCCAGAACACTTCACCATGGGTACACCCATTTCAGAATAACCCATGGCTGCCTCTTTTCATGCTGACAGAAATGCCTGCAGCATGCTTCTAAGGTTAGATTAGGTCTTAAGCATAAAAGTGGCTTCAACTTATGGATAGGCTTTTATAACCTTTCTGGCTTATATGGAGGAAATTCTCCAGTAGCTTTTCTTGGCCAAGTCCAAACAACCAGTGGTGTCCATGGGGACAGGGGGTGGTGGGAAGGTGTTACGCTGCAAGGTGGTATTGGAGCTAGCCATATGGCACATTTTCACCATCAGTCCTCAAGCCCACTGGGGAGGGAGATCTCAAGAGAGTCCCAGAGGATGCTTTCCACCCAATTTCCCAGTTTGGAGCATGTGAAGCAGGAGCTGGTAGATAGGGCTTTTTTGGTGGCAGGCTGGAGAGTGCCGCAGAGCTAATGTTGATATATCATAAGCACATTTCCTTTATTTGTATGTTCTCTTTAGCCCATTTCTCCCTAACATTTTTAAACCCGTTAGCTCCCTAGGCCTGTTTGGAGGACATCCCCATCCTGTGTCTCCTCAGCATACAGATCTTTTCTGAAATCCACTGCAGCCTCACAGGATTCAGGAGTTTAGCTCTCAATTATTCCAAGTCACTGACATGAGAATCACTCTTTACCTTGTGCTCTACACTCCTTAACTGTTGGGGTGAAACATTGCCTGTACCTAGATACTCAATATATAAATTTTGCCAGCACACATGTGCCTGGCGTAGCAATCTGCTAGCTCAAGGAGTCTTGGAGCAGCCTGCTTAGACAAGGCTGTAGCAGTTTGCAGGCTTGCAGGGCCTACAACCCAGCTGCAGGCAGTCACAAGTGATTACAGGTGGCCTGAGAGGACTGGCCCAGCTGAGGGAGATAATTAGCTGGCTACAGGAAGCTAAATAAAAGTAGATGGCCAGTGTGACAGGGGCAAACTCCCAGGCCCGATTTCAATATCAGCCTGCCTCCTGTCTATGGGCAAACCACTCTACTTGCTCTCCTGCCATGCCTTGTTGTAATTTAATTATAATGTATTTATACTTATACTTTGAGTGCCCAGCTGTATCATAAGCAGCACGTACACATTCCGACCTTTCTCTACATGTGTCCCAAGCCTCACAGATGTCTCACTGTGTGTTACATCTCTGGCTCAAGGCTGGGCCAGACTGGGCACAGTTAGGTCTCTTACAGACTGCCCTTTTGGGACACACACACACTGCCCCCTCTCTCTGAGGCCTCTCCCACTCCACCTGCTCTCACCAGGCATCTTTCACACATGCCCCCTTTGGGCCTCAATCATTCTGGCCTGCTCCTTTGAGCAGCTCCCATAGGCCATCAGGCTTTTCTCTCCTCTCTTTGGCCAGTCCTAGCTTTTTCAGTCTCTCCAATGACCCTCATCTGAACTAGGCTGGGCAATTAACCAACTATGCGCCAAATTCGCCTGTAGTCCCTCACTGAGCCACTTTGCCCCTTCCTCAAGCCAACACTGCACCCCTATGCCTGGGCCTGGAGTCTTTCACCCCTGCAGGCTCAGACGCTCTTTTCTGAACATAACTGGTCCCATTCCTCCCTCTCACTAGAGCCTGGGGTCATACACCTCTGTGGGCTCTTACACTGCTGTGGGCTCAGGTGCTCCTCTGTGAGTGTGCCTAGCCTCAACTCTGTCCTCTCACTAGGGCCTAGGCTTTTACACCCCTGTAGGCTCAGGTGGTCCTCTCTGAGAAAACCTGGCCCCACTCTACCCTTTCACTAGGGCACAGGATCTTATACCCATATGGGCTCAGGTGCCTTTTGTTAGGAGTATCTAGTCCCACTACTCCCCTCCAGTAACCCACTGGATGATGGGGGCTAGGGTATTGAGACACCCTGACCTGCCTTTCACTGGAGAGATTAGCGGTCCTGGTATTTACATGGGGATGCCATGCCACCAGCAGTCCCACCAGGCTTTCCTTCCCCAGCAGGGTGCAGTTTTTGGTTATGCCCAGAACTAGGGGCCTCCTCCTTCCCCTCAGCCCCTTCCCTTACCTCTGAGATGTTCCTAGAGCATTACCTCAGCCAGGTGATGTTTCTCCCTTGCTGGCTGGCAATAAACTGCTGCCTCAGCCTTGAGATCTGGCGTTAAAACGGCCACCCTAATCAGGCACCTCCTGGCTGCCTGCTCCAGCCCTTAAAGTGGCAGAGCACTGAAGCTGCTCTGTCACAGTCAGAATATTGAAATTTGGATTGAGAAAAGTAAACGTTTCTCTAAGTGTGGTAGCTTGTAGTACTGAGAGTTACTATGCTAGCCTCTTCCAAAGTGAGGCCTAAATTAAAATCCAAGGCTACATGGCACATGACAGAGCATTTAGCAAATTTATTCTAGCCACCACTTATGTAAATTTCAAAGCAGTCACAACATTTGGCTCATCATCTCTTTTCTGCTCAAGAGAGGGCCTGGTCTGGAGAAGTAAGGGTGTTATGGTATGATGACAAGCACTGGACAAACTTCAGAAAGAAAAGGGGCTAGAGCAGTACTAATAGTCCCTCCCTTTAATGACCACTGAAGAAAAAAAATCTTCCTCAGTAAATAGGAAGAGTTTGGTCTTGCACTAATAGTCATAATAAATTTAATAAAGCCGGTGCCAAACCCAAATTACCCAAGCACTCCTATTATATCATTCCATTCTATATGATTAAAAGCTTTCATAGCAACAGGGAGATCAAGACAAAATGGTTGTGGATATTCATAGCACAAAAATTTCACTAAAAATATATTGAGAAATCTCTGAAGTGATACCAGTCTGATCTTGTTGACCCATTGATCAGAGGACACTGGCCTCCTGTAAAAGATGCTAGAATTAATTTTACAGTCCAGAATGAACAGAGAATGAGCAGCAGTTTGTCTGGGTTCCACAAGCTATGTACTAGTAGTTCACAGCAAATTTGGCATGACGCTGGCTCCTCCTCTCCTTATGCAGGCTCTTCATTTCAAAGAAAAGCCTAGATGCCTATAAGGGCAGCTGAAGCCAAGGCTCAGAAGCCAGCTTAGCTGTCTCTTCCACAGGCTGCTGCTATGTAGCTGGAAGACAGAATAATGGAAGCCAACCTCAAGATCTGGAGCTGTCAGCAGAAATTGCCAGAAGGATCCAGTGGTAGATGGAGATCTACAGAGACAATGGAGACAGAATCAGGCAGCATTGTCCAGAGAAGGAGCCAAGCAGCTGTGCTAATTTGCAGGCAAGAAAAGGTGGCAGGCAAGTAGGTGGTGGAGGAGAGTTAGACCAAGCAGGGTAGACAGAAAAGAATTAGGGTTAATTCTGGAGTAATTAGTTCTGGAATAATGCTGGAAATGAGAATTAGGATTAAATGAGGAGACATAGACAATGAGCTTGTTTATTCTCTTTTCAAAATACTATATAACACTGGAGCCAATGGGGATTAGGGTGTTCAGTATCCCCACAAAGCAAGACCTTCTCTGACCGCTAATATTCTTTGGAGTATGCTCCTCAGATTCTTATACCCTTGCTACCCTCCTTCAGAAACAATTACTTTGTCCTGAAGCTTTAGGGACAAACATAGAACATTTCAGTTTGAAATGAGACTTTCTAAAACCTTTATGCACTTACATATGTAGGGCCAGGAACTAAGTTGATATAAATGGATTTACACTGATTGAAGATCTGGCTCAGGGGATTTAGGTTAGACAACCATTTTTACAACTACTCCAGTATGTGGTGGTCTTAAGGGAAGCTGTGATATCTAGAGAAGTTCCTGAATCAAAATCAGGGCTCCCAACTGAGATATTTGTATTAGTTGAATATACACATAAGAATCCAAACTTAACATTTGTTTGTTGAATCTTCTGATGACAATTCATAGTTTTCATGGATTTCATAGACATTAGGGTCTGGAAGGGACCTTATGAGATCATCAAGTTCAGCACCCCCTCCCAGAAGCAGGAAGTCTGCAGGGATCCAATGATCTCAGCAAGATAAACATCCAAACACTTTTTGAATGAGTAGGTGCTTGCACCATCTCTGGGGGGAATCTGTGCCAGACCTTGGACTCTTGGACTGTAAAGAAGTTTTTCCTTATACTGAGTCTGATTTTTACTTTGTTCAAAATATATTCAGGGCTGGCCAGCATGGCAGCATTTTTACCCACAGCTGTGGCTTGAGTAATTTTATTTCTGGATTAACTTGGACACATACAACCCCAACCATCCTCCTCTCCCAACCAACTATAGATGGTCCAGATCTGTATGCTGCAGCTCAGTTCCATTCCTGATGATAAACCCTTCATATCCAGTTTTGAAACAGGAAGAGAATATCTAAATGGATTCCTAATCCTGACCTGGTCATCAGTTATACCTCTTAATTTCTTTAGCAGAGAGGGACATGCCAAACTCCCTACAGTCACCGGTGGAATATAACTATTTAGACCATCAGATCTCTCACTACCTTTACTGGGTTTCTATTTCTCTATTTCCCTGGGGTGCTGTTTCTAATTCAGCCTATGCCATGGTTACTGATATCCCTACTCCAGTGACTTTGTGCTGACTCACTGCATTCCACCTCTACTGCTGCCTTAGCATATACATCACATCTTCATTTTATGACACAGTTGCTGCAGCTAGTCAAGGTAGTGGCTCTCCCTACACAGATGCAGGACCTCCCATTGTGAAGCAGACATGCCCAGGAATTTTACACCAGAATGATTCTCCATAAAACCAGGCTTCTCCTAAAATTTTGCTTCTGTCACTATTTTTTTCTTTAAGCTGTCGGGAAAACTGAAATGAACTATTTAATGTGGCTCCATCCATTTGATCTGAATGGAAAAATTTCAGTTTTTCAGTGGACCCAAGTTATTTTGTTCTAGTTGGTAAACATGAAACTGTATTTCCCTGTGGCAAGGAACTTTAGAAAGTTTGTATTTATATCCCTTACTCTTGCCTAGGGGCCAGACCCCTCAGAGGATTTCATCCCTCATATTGCAATGTGGAATATCTGTTATATGTTGCATCATGGGTCTCAAATGATTACAGGTGCATTATGGGAGCTGTAGCCTAGTCAGAGAGTTTGTCCTATGGAGGTTGCAACAGCCTGTCCTGAAGGCAATGATTCATAAAGAAATACATTTAAACATTGAACTGACATGGAAGAAATCAGCGTCCTTTCAACTAACTGAAAAAAAACTGAATCGATTTGAGGCATGCTGAAGCAGTTCATTTTGATCAAGAATATGGAAATAAAATATTTCAATGTTTCCAAGTCAGCATTCTTGGAATTTTTGCTCTGTGGATAATTTTGAAATTTAAACATCTTGTTCCTCATTAGGATGATATCTGATGTTGAAAACCTTGCACTTCTCATGGAATTCCTATTTATTCTCAGTGTACAGTTACAGGATGATTTTAGCATCCATTGTACATAATACCCCTGACTTAATTACAACTATCTGTGCAAGGCCAAACACTTCTATGTTATCTATTAGTTTTTTTATTCTTTCTTTCATTCCTTTTTTCAGTCCATGTATTGGACCCAAACCAATGAACTAGTATCTGCTTAAATAGGTGTCATACAAACCACCTGAATACTCTTACATGTCCTGATACTAAAACCAGTGCTACCTCAAACTTGGTCCTTTCTTCAGTGTGACAGGGGCATGTTTAGGGCCCACCCACCTGTCTTAAAGGGACAATCTGCCCAATCTCACCTGCCATGACTTTACTGTTTCCATAACTGGTGGAAAATGCAGGAGACTACCCATTACAGGCCCTGATGCCGGGGGGTGCTATCCACTCCTCCAAACCTCCCCTACATGGTCCATGCCTTGCAGATGGCATCATAAGTTCTTGCTATATATCCAGCTGAAAGCCAGACCAAACTTAGCCTTCATTGTCAGGCATCATTCACATGCACATTCACACTTCCCTCCTCTCACTAGGGCCTCTCGCACTCCACCCCCTCTCACAGGGTTTCTTTCTTGCATCAACAACTTGTTCCACCCTACTTCCTCTTGGAGTGGCTCTGTAGCAGGGCACTAAGGTACCTGCTACTGACAAACAGTAATATGGGCTCAGCTGCCAGTCACCAGGGCAGCACAGGTGTGGGTTGCTGAGACAACCAGTTTGGGCAGCTGACCGGAAGGGGGCAGGGCCTGGCCTATATAAACAGCCAGGCTGAGGCCGGAAGTCAGTTCCCCTCTGGCAGTAGAGGAAAGTGGAGCTCTGCTGGAGCAAGCAGGGCAAGCAGAGCAGAGAAGCCTGATGGTCTGAGTGGCTTCTGCATGAGGATACTGGGTGGAGGAAACCCCAGTAGGGATATGTGTGAAGGTTAGCCAGTCGGCTTGGTATTTATGTTGGAACACAGGAGTGTGAGTTTTCTGTTTTGTTGTTGTGTAAGACTGGAGGACCGGGTACCGGAGGACCGGGTGAGGCTGTAGGGGTTGGAGGAGGCCTCATAGGAGCTCCCCAGTAGTGTGGGGGTTCCTGACACAGGAGAGGGCGCCGCATTTTGGGGGTGTATCGACCCTGGCCCCAGTGTGGGCAGTATCGGGAGGGTAAAGCCCCAGTGTGGGCGCAGGCAAGAAGCCCCAGTGGGGCGCAAGACTTGAGAAGGGGGTCTGGAGGCCAGGCACGGCTACGGCCACCTGAGCCTCAGTGGTGAGAAGCCCCAGTGGGGGTGCAAGACCCGGAAAGGGGGTCTGGAGGCCAGGCACAGCTATGGCCACCTGAGCCTTGATTGTGGGAAGCCCAAGTGGGGCGTTAAGACCCAAGAAGCGGGTCTGGGGGCCAGGCACAGCTATGGCTACGGCCACCTGAGCCTCAATTGTGGGGATCATGAGACAAGGCCCCAGTGCGGGCAGGGATCGCGAGGCAAGGCCCCAGTGCAGGCCGGGATTGCGAAGACAGGGAAGAGGCCCCAGTGCGGGCTACAAGGGCACGGAGCCCTCAGAGCGGGCGTGAGCATGGGAGACAGGCCCCAGAGACTGTAGAGCCCATGCGTAGCCCCAGAGGTTAGGGTGTACCATGTCACTGAAGGCAGGGCATGGATTGGGACATCTCAAGGCACCATGCCAAAGAGGGTAGAAAGGCAGCCTCCCTTTAACAATATTACCATCAAAGACGTGGTGAGCGAGATAGTGAGGGTGCATTGAACCCAATTTGGGTAGGGGGGCGCTAGGGGAGTTCATGGCACCACTAGGTCGCATCCTGCCACAGGCTCCCATAGGCCTTGGAGCTTTATCCGGATCACACCTTGGGTGGCAGACATAGTCTCTTGGGTATCTCCTGTGACCTTCACCTGGCTAGTGACCAGCCAAGTTCCTGATCCAGGCCAACCTTGCCCTGGCCCCTCTCAGGGAAACTCTACATAAACATACACAAACACACACTGGGCCCCTGACCCCATCTACTGGGCTCCCAGCCCTTGGTTCCCCCCTCACTGGGGCTCCACACTGCACCCTTCTCTGGGGCTATCTCTATGCCCCCTCATGGGTTTGAGGTCTTACATGCCCAGAGACTCAGGTGCCTTTCCTTCAGCATGCCTGGCCCCATAATTTGTATATTCTCTACTGTATAGTGGGGCTGAGGTTTTAAGGAGCGCCTACCCACCTTTCACTGGGCAGGTAACTGGCCTGACATTTCCTGTGGGTTCCCATGCCACTAGGAGCCACACCAGGCCACCCTTTCCTGGCAGGGTGCAGTTTCAAGTCCTCCAAACCATCCCCCATAGCTTCTACCCTTACCTCTGACGTGTTGCAGGAGCAGCTCAGCCTGATGTTGCTTCCTTTGCTGCTCCACCCAGACTGGTGCCTTCTTGGCCTAAGTTTGAAAATGTTCGCCACAATTAGCCACCTGGCGGCTGCCTGCTCCAGCCCTTAAAATGACAGAGCACTAAAGCTGCTCCATCACATTCAGCAGAGCCTAGAAACTGTGCCAGATACTATGAATGATATTATTCACCCTAGATCCACCTTCCTGCAAGCTCACCAATTTCAGAACCATCTGCTAGAGCTCACTGTCTGAGAATGCAAGAGTCACCATGTGCTCTTGGAACAACATCACCTATGAGACATTTAGCATGACGGCTTATTGGCATGTGCCGAGAACAGCAAGATCTAGGTTTGATACTACAGTAATATTGTGGCCTTACTGGTTGGGGAATCAGCAAAGGGCAGTTTGTAGCACTCCTGAGTTCTGGGAACTGAGCTTTTAGAGAGAAAGAGATCTTTTTGTTTTGTTTTATTTTGTTTTATTCTCTTTTTCATGCAATATTTCCTTTGCTTGCTCATTCACTCATTTGCTCATTCATTTCTTTGTTCGCTTATTCTGAAAATGCATTGTGTGGGAGAGACAGACTGATTAATGGCTCTAATATCGCTGATGTTTGTTTGGAAGAATCTTGAGAGAGTTTCTTATCCCTGTGAGCAAAGGTAACACATGATGCCAGTGAACTTCATGGCCACTGTGCAGCTCCTCTCACAGATTAAGAAAACGATAATGGCAAGATCACCGTTTGCCTTGTTACCACACATTTGGACTGTGATGTAGTAAAATGTAGTATATGACCCATATTACCCATCCTGAGTACAAATAACACTGTGCCCACAAGGTTTCTGTCCAGAGGAGATACTCCATGTGTTAATCTCAGCCACCACGTCATCACTATCACTAGTTCACTCACTGAAGGGAAAGCCCCTTCATGGGTGGGACACAGGAAACATTATAGTATTGTGGGGGGATGTACCTTGGACATGTCTCAAAAAAAAACCTTTTTCCCCTTTTGCTTATTCCCTTTTACTTTGGGTGTCTTCCTTATCACCAGGGATCCTGGTTTTCTCTGATTAAAAAAAAATCTCAATTTTTTGGATATAAAAAGGTAACCCAAAATTTGTATTTTCCTGTGATTAGAAGGAAACATCACTATACACACACACACACACACACACACACGTACACAGACATGCGCGCACACATACTAGTGCCATTTCATTCTAATCATGGAAAAATGTGAATTTTGAGTTACATTTTTATATCTGAAAAAGGTTGTTTATTTTTTTAATCCGAGAAAACCAAGGTGTCTGCTTATCACTCACTCAGCTACCATGCCTTGCAGTTAGAAATGTAAAGAAAAAGAAAAAAGGGAGGTCAGATTTTTCTTACTTACCGTTTGTGACTGGGATTAGAGCAGGATCTTTCTTCACAGGGCTCCTCCTTCCTTCCACCTTGACCTTACTACATGTGCAAGGCACTGAACTCAGTCCTTCTTTGCCCTCACACTAAGCATGATGTGGTGCTTGATTGACAACCAATTGTACCAGTCTCCTATTCACTGGAAGCAACAGTCTGTAACAGGGGGACTTCCCGCCCACCTGTTTCTGGGCTAACTGCCTGCCTCTCTAATCTGCCATGCCTTGATGATACATAATTAAGTGCTAATTAAGTGAGAGGATGCCCATTTTTGCACCCTGAGGTCAAGGGGCGCTATCTGCAGCTCCAAACCTTCCCTACACTGCAGCCCGTGCCTCACAGATGGCATCTAAGTTCTTAACATCTCCGGCCCCACACTGGGCTCCAGTCTAGACCCAAACTACATCCCCCCTAAACAGGTGGCTTACTCTGCCCTCATACTGGGCTGCCTAGCTCCCTGTACTCTTCCCCCTCTCAGGTGTGGCCCCCCCAGGACCTTTGGCCATGCAGGCCCTGGCCTCACCTCCTTGTCCAGTCAGAAGCCCAGGCCCTCAGCTCCGGTTGTCCCTCATGGAGGGCCCTTGGCCCTTTTGACCCTTGTGGTCCTGGCCCCAGCATTCAGCTGAGGGTGCCTCAATTCAGGCTTCTGAGCAACTAGCCCACACTCTTTTACATGGGTCCACCTACTACAGGGTTACCCAACCAGTTGTGGGGGCTGGCATTGTTAAGTCATCCTGACCCGCCTTCCACATGGGGTGGTAACTGGCCTGGCATTTTCTGGGGGCTCCCATGCCACCAGGAACCCCACTAGGCCACCCATCCCCCACAGGGTGCAGTTTTAGATCATGCCCAGAACCAAGAGCCTTCTCTATCCCCCATGGCCCCAGCCTATAAATCTCCAAGCTATTCCTGAGCCTCAGCTCCACTGGCTGATGTCTCTCTCATGGCTGCCAGCAGCAAACTGCTGCTTCACCCTATATATATCCTGGGTCTCAAAAATGGCTGCTGTCCTCATGTACCTGGCTGCTGCCTGCTCCAGCCCTTAAGCTGGCAGGCACCAACAGTGCCCTGCCACACCATCCATGGTACAACACTTGTGGGTTCAACACTCCTGCTAATACTCACCACATTCGCTAGTAAGTCCAGTGCAAAAAAAAATCCCAGTATTGGGTCTTTATCTATACTGTGCCACTAGTTATGTATCAGTCTCTCAATTGATTAGTTTTTTCTTCCCACTTTCCTCAATTTATGTGCTTATCTAAATTTGATTCCTATCCTTATTTCCACTCCATTAATTAGTAAGCAGTGCCCATTAATTAATTCACCCTGGTAGTCCCCTGATTAACGCGCTGGTCATCCTTATATACAATCCATCAAATAACAGGGCAGCCTGTATTCAATTGATCAGTTCCTCAGGAATTTCATCCAGGTTGGCAGTTTAGTTAAAAAAGCCTGCCAGCATTTGCTCTAAATAATTATTTGGCAACTCAGTCAAGTGCCTAAATTAGTCTTGAACCTGATTCTTACTTTTATCTAATAGTGAGGATATCCCTCCAGTCTCAGGGTCCCCAGTCACTTAGCTCAGTCCTTCATTTCTAGGGAGAACCTTTTTTTATTTTTCTTTGACTCACTGGTCCAAGTAGTCTTCTCTCTTTACCCAGTTCTGGGTCTGCCTCCAGCTTGGTGTCCTGGCTTCACTTTTCCATACCAGGCCTGCATAAGCTCTAACCCTCTCATGCATTCCCTTTCTGAGGGATTGCAATGATGCTGGTGGCCCGTTTTGGCTTCCAGTAGAACTCCCACTGGCCAATGGCAGCTGTCTTTAGCTGTGCATGGTCCCATGCAGCTCTTCCAGGATGTTGGTGCTGCTGCTCTTCCTTGGGCAGCAGGCTACAAGGCTCCCAGGATCAAACCGACACTTCAGATTTCCTTGGTAAGTTTACCTGTCTGGCAGGACAGCCAGACCTATAATAGGGACTGGAGACGATACCCTGTTACAACTATATATAGCTTTGTCATCCTCTCCATGGAGCTGCCTGTGATCTAGGATCCTCCTTTAAGGAATGACTTGGATGATCTTCTATCCTGGCTGATTTTAGGCCACACTACAAGTGCAAAAGGAATCCCCTGGCATGCAAAACTACAGAAGGGACATTGGTACTTAATTCAGGCAGCCCATTCCCTGGAGGTGGATCCATGACCTATCCCATGAGAACAGAAAACCGAAGCCCCTGACAGAACCCAGTTGGAGAATCTAGTGAGGGTGAATTCCTTCCTCCAGACTCCTTCCTGCCATGGCAAGGGCAATCTGGCCCTGTGTTTCATCACAGCCTTCTGGGTAAATATTTACTTTTTGTTTTAATGGCAACCACTGTAGGTCACCCAACTGCTATCTCTGGAGGTATTTGTTCCTTTCTATGGTCTAAGGAGCTGATCCTTGGCCTACTGGCCCAGAGTGTGAAATGAATTTACTTGCCATTTCTTGTCTCTCATATTAAACTAGAGAATAGGTACACAGATTAGTTCAAAAGAAACAGTGCTGCAGTTCTTAGCTAAGGGTATATTTCCTTCTCTGAATTTTTGTTAGTGAGATTTTATTTCAACTGAGGATTTTTTTTTAGGTAGCAACAGTGAATATACCCAAAGAATACGTGGGTGCATGAATGTGCCTAAGTGCTAACATTTTGGTTTTGAGAAATGTGTTTGCAGATGCATTTTTGAAGCCAAGTCTGTGATCCACTCATAGCTATGGCTCTTTTACTGTGCTTTAGTGCTGATCTCCTCTGCATGTAGTTGGAAGTAACTGGTAGGGCTTACTTTGTTGCTGGTTCTCAGGCTTGGGAGGAAGGCCATAACCCTTGAGACGTTTTTTGGGTGTCTGCTTTTCAAAAATGCTGAAAGCCAGACTCCCTTACTGGGCATATAAATCTAAGGCTGGAACTAGGCAGGGAGTCTGGCCCTAGAGATGGCCTAGGAAATTGCTCCAGAACAGGTGGGATGCAGAGGAGCTTCTGAGAGACACTGCTGTTACCTTGGGCAGGCAGACAGAATGCTGCTAGTTGGCAGTGGTGTAGGGCACAGGGTAGGGAAAAGTATTGTGACCCAGCAAATGAGCCTATGAAAATGTGTGTTATGGCCTGAGGGTTTATTTTTGTTATAGTTAAACTGGTGGACAGAGTTGGAACTAATTAGCGGAAGTGGAGGTCCCAGGAGTGCCAGAGAGGCACGTGAGGTTTGAGCCTGCTGGAGACAGGGTGCAAGTTGTAAGTTGTAAGTGCCACTGGCACTTCTTTCAGCACTCCCACATTCTCAGAGGGGGCACCAGCCATCGCCCTCCACTCCTCGGCTGGCGAGAGCCAATCTTGGGGGGGGGGGTACATGCCCTCCGTGTCCCCACTATGCATCACCTATGGCCCTGACTTCAGCCTGCCATGTGTCTGTTCCAGATCTACCCAACCACACTAAGCAGTAGCAGCAGCATCAGTGGCTGGGCAGAAGCTGCTACTGCTAGGTGCAGGGGAAAATCAGCCACCTCCCTCTCACTGCTGCTGGGCCCTTCTGGCTACAGTGGCCAGAAGTCTGCACCCAAGCTGCCTTGTGGCTCCTCTCCACTGCCACCACTGCTCTGATGGGTAGCCTGGAGGAAGTGCTGATCATGGCGGAGAGGAGCAGCAGGGCAGCCTGGGCATGGGCTATGGGCAGCTGCAGAAAGAAGGCCCCTACAGTGGAGAGGGAGAGGGGCCACTTTTCCCCCATGCCTAGCAGCAGCTTCTGCCCAGTTGCTGCCACTACTCAGCATGGGCAGGTGGCCTAGCATGGGCACAGGGCAGGCCAGCATCAGAGCTGTGTACATGTATTCTGACGGTCCAGAGCTGGTCCATTCAAGCTGGGGCAAGTCTGGAGAGGGCACAGGATGGGCTGTGTTTGGGGCTGGACACGTGGGTCCCCACCAGTACCATAGAGCTGGGGCCAGTGGCAACAGCAGCTGGAAGGAGCTGACGCTGCCTGGGCTGCCTAGAAATGCAGTCCAGCCATGGAGCTGCCCCAACCCTGCTATGCACCCAGGGATGGCAGGACATACCACAGGCTGGAAAGTACCTGGCCCAGGCAGAACTAAGGGACTTGCTGTGAGACAGACAAAGTCTCTCTGTGGGCTGGATCCAGCCTGTGAACCATATTTTGCTCACCCCTGCCATGAGTCAACAGGTGCCTTGTGGGGAGGGACCGTGTGACAGGAGTATCTCTACTGGAGCCTCTCTATTGGTGACTCCACCCTCCTGTTATGAGCCAACCACCTGCTTACTCTCCTGCCATGCCTTGGTCTTAATTGATTAATTAATTGATGTAATTAGCAGGAGGCTGCCCATGTTCTTCGCCCTGGTGGCCAGGGGGCACTATTTGCTGCTCCTTTTTCCTCCCCTACACTGCAACCCAAGCCTCGCAGATGGTACTGATATGGTTTTAACCTGGACCTTGCTGTAATTTGGCTCTCTTCATGACTTCCCTGGGCTTCCACCACCCTGTCTCGTCCTGGACCTTCCTGATGCTCTGCTGCCCCCTCTTGGTGAGGCTTTCTACCACCTTCTCTCTCTGGGCTTCCCGCTGCCCCCTTGCCTTGGGGCTTCTCACTTCCCCCCTCACTCTGGGGCTTCTCACCATCCCCTCTCTCTGGGGCTTCTCACGATCCCTTCACTCTGGGGCTTCTCGCTGTCCCCTCGCTCTGGAGCTTCTCACTGCCCCCTTGCTCTGGGGCTCCTCACAGCCCTCTCTCTCTCTCTCTCACTGAAGTTTCTCTCTGCCCCTTGCTCTGAGGCTTCTCCCAGCACCCCTTGTTCTGGGGGTTCTTGCTGCCCCACGCCCTGGGGCTGGGGTCAGTGCACCCAAAGTGCCGCACCTTTCCCAGCGCCAGGGTCCTCACACTGCCGTGAAGCCCCTGTGAGGCCTCCTCCAACCCTTTACCCGGTCCTCCGGATAAACAGTGAACATAAAACACAAATCCCCTGGGCTATAACATAAAAACCTAAACCATCCAGTCAAAATAACATTCAATTCCTACTGGGGAACACTCCCACCCATAGCAGCAGTCAATGGCAGCCCTCTGTCTGCACTGGCCGAGCTCCTTCTCCCTTGGCCGCCAGCGGGGAACTGCCCTCCTGGCCTCATGCCTGGGGTTTATATGTGCCAGGCCCTGCCCCTTCCTGTCAGCTGGCTCCCCAGCAGATGTCCTAGCAACCAGCACCTGTGACTCTGGCTGCCCTGGTAACTAGCCGCTGGGCTCCCCCCCCCCCCCACTGCTTGGGGTCTCTCCTGAGCTGTTTCTGCTCTCAGGCGCAGGGCACCTGCGTGATCTGCAATAGGCCGACAAGGTTATTTGGGTAGATGTGATATCTTTTATTAGACAAACTAAATCGTTGGAAAAAATGTTCCTTGTAAGCTTTTGGGCACAAACACCCATCTTCAAGTATATAGAAAGTTTGCTGATGAATTGGTGCTCTCCTAAGTAGAATAGAATCCAATGTGCAAAATGCAGGTTTGTGAAAATGCAAATGCTGAACAGGGATGGGATCAGAGGGATGGGAGACAATACATGTAATACAGGTAGATGGTGAGGAGAGAAGGGGAAATGTTGAACTCGTGATAGAAGAATGTAGCTGGTAAAATGCAGATGGGTTACCTGGGGTTATCAGACATTAGGCAGGTTATAAAACCAATGTCTATATTTAATCAATGATTTTTTTTGTGTCCAGTAGACTTATGAAGTGAAGTTTGTAAGCTTGTCTACAAAAGATGTTTTGTAAATTCCTTTTGAGGATTAGAACTGAGAAATTGGAGAGAGAGTGGTGATCTTGTGAAAAGTGTGCACCCTCAAGTAATTGGGTATTTTTGTCTTTGATAGAGTTTCAGTGTGTGTTCATACTGCTATGCAGTTGTTGTTTGGTTTCTCCAACATATTTTCCATCAGGGCATTCAGTGCACTGGATGAGATATATTTTATTTCTGGAGATGCAAATGCAAGATCCAAGCATGATGATCATTCTGTTGTGGAGTGTAGTTATTATGGGAGTGGTAGACATTAAGGTTGTGCAAAATTTCACGGCCATTTTGTTCTGGCACTGTTTCAACCAATTTTGAGGTCGAAACAGCAAAATTGGAACAAAACAAAGGCCCTCGAAATAGCCTCGAAACAAAATGAGGCTGGTCGAAATGTTTCAAAAGTCAAAACATTTTGACCATAGGCTGGGGATGAGAAGTCAGTCCAGCTGAGCTGATTTCCCATCCCCAGTGCAAGATCTGGCAGGGGTCGGGAGCCAGCTCAGCTGGGCTGCTTCCCAGTCCCCTGCACTACATCACACTGGGGTGGGAGGCAAGCTTATTGGTCCCCTGTGCTACTTCGCACCAGGGATGGGTGGCATCCCAGCTGGGCTGCTTCCCAGTTCCCCATGCTACATTGATTTAGCACCTCCCACTCTGGTGCTGGGGATGGGAAATCAGCCCAGGTGGGCTGATTTCCCATCCCCAGCAAAACTCAAAATATCATCAAAACAGCCTTTCTGTTTCAACGGAATGGAACAGAACAGCTGTTTTGACTCAAAATGAAATTTGATATGAAACACTGTTCTGTCAAAACGTTGAAACTCAAGGTGAGACAGTATGGTGTCTTTTCGCACAGCCCTAGTAGAGATGTGTTGGCGGGTTTTACATTTTTGGTCCCGGCATGGTTTGAATCCACTCAGTGTGCTTTGGGCCATAGGAAGTTTGCTTCTGGTGATGAGGTTGGCAAGGTTTGTTGCTTGTTTCAAGGCTAGGGTGGGTGGTCCTGAAAATATTTCTTCAAGAATTGGGTCTTCCTCTAGTATGGGTTGCAATTATTTCAGGATTTTCTGTACAGGTTCCAGGGAAGGATGGTATGTCATAACTAATGGTGTATGATTCATGGGGATTTTCTTTTTGTGCTACAGGAATTCTTCATGTGATATCCTGGTGGCTCTTCTAAAAGTATGATCTATCTGTCTGGAAGAGTGTCCTTGTCCTTGTTGGGTGAAAGCCTTTTGAAATTGGCCAGGTGAAGATCACAGGTATTCTCCTCAGTGTAAATGTGATGGTATTGGAGGGCTTGGCTGTATATTACAACTTTCTTGGTGTGTTTAGGGTAATTCCTGATTCTGTGTAGATATGCATGTTGGTCTGTTAGTATCTTGTATATGGTAATTTGTATTTTACCATTCTGAATATTGATCATAGTGTTTAAAAAGAAAACGTTTGTGCTGGAGTATTCAAGAGATAGTCTGATGGAGTCTCATGGTTGTTGAATTTGTGATGGAAATCAATCAGAGACTGCAGGTTTTCAGTCCAAATGATGAAGATGTCATCTGTATAAAAAGGTTGGCATATTGTGGGGCCATTTTGGTGCCCATAGCTATGCCCATGGTCTGAAGGAAGTGTTGGTAATTGCAGGTGAAGTTGTTGTTTGTGAAGATGAAGTGTATAATATCAGTAATATCTTGAGGTCTATACTCTAAGTTGTAATCTTGTTCATGTAAATATGCAACGCAGGCTTGGATGCCATCTTAGTATGGGATGTTGTTATATAAACTTGTGATCTCCATGGTGGTTAGGAGGTTATTGCTGGGAAGGTGGTATGTTTTTAAATTTTAATAGGAAGTCTCTTGTGTCTTGGACAAAATTCATTCTTTGGGTGACAAGAGATTTTAGGATGGATTTGATGAAACCTGGTATTTCCTCAGTTAGGCCTCCATGGTTGGATACTATAAATCTGTCTGGGTTTCTGTTTGTGGATTTTAGGGAGTATGTAAAAAGTCTCTGGACTGGGTAATGGGGGAATCAAGTTTTCTGGTTTTTCTTGTAGTTTTAATGGAAATGATGTGATAGTAGTTAGTTTTGAGTTTTAAGGTGAAAAGGGGAGTTGGTTCTTCCTCTAGTTTTGTAGTAAGTGGTGTCAGAGAGTTGTCTGTTGGTTTCTTTTATGTAGACTTTATGGTTAAGGATAACTATAGCTCCTCCTTTATTTGCTGGTTTTATTCCTATTTGGTGGTTGGATCTTAGAGATTCTATGGTCCTTCTCTCTGAGAAGGAGAGGTTGTTAAAGTGGTGTTTCTTACTGATTATTTCATTCTTCATTCTTTCCCTGAAGCAGTCAATATAGTGGCTGAGGTTTGAATTTCGTCCACTGAGAGGTGTCCAATATGGTTTGGGGTTTTTTTAGTGTTAATCTTTTCTTTGATGTTGTCACAGGATGAACTGTTGTTGGAAGTGGATGCATTTTGGTTGTGGAAATATTCCTTGAGACATTGGAAAAATTCTTGTAAATCTCCACATTGTAATATCTTATTAGCAGATGCTGGCTCTGGCCAGGATTCTGGTTTTCTCTGATAAAAAAAAAATCCCCATTTTTCAGATATAAAAAAGTAACCCAATATCCACATTTTTCCATGAATAAAATGAGCACCTCTATATTCATTGTAATGACTTGTGGGTGGCGGGGGTGGAGAGGGGTGTTTCATTTTAATCATGGAAAAATGTGGATTTGGGGTTACTTTTTATATCTAAAAATGGGGATTTTTTTTTAATTAGAGAAAACCAGGATCCCTGCATATTAGGTTATTTTTCTGGACAGAAATTAAGGCCTTTAGAGAGGACAGATTTTTCAGCTTTGGTAAGTGTGTGAATGGAGAGATTGATAATATTATTTGAGGGTTGACTGGTTCCTTCAATTTCATCAGGTATGAGGTTGGAATGTTGTACAGTATTGGTGTTATTTCTCTGATGTCTGTTTAGTGGTTGGGAAAGTTGTTCCTGTTGATTGCATTTTTTTCCTTTTATGCTGGATGAATGTTGTAAAAAATCTCTGGCAGTCTTTTTGTACACATTGTATAATGTTTGGGAAGATATCCAGATGTATCTCTTTTAAGTTGTTGTAACGTGTTGATTTCCTTCTTGAGCTGATCTCTTTTGGAGTAGATTATGTGAAGGACATGATTTCTAAGTTTTTCTGAGATTCTTCTGCATAGTTGTGAAGCATATTTGGAGTTGTGTGTAGTAATCAGAGGATTGTACATGGTCAGTCCTCTGGGAATGCTGTTGTGTTTCTTGCATAGACTTAGAAAATATATGTCTCTGTTGAGTTTTACTTCAAAGTACCAGGAGGACGCACTTGACACAAAAACTAAATTTGGGATCAGCAGGCTCCAAGAGGAATCAGCTGGCGGGAAGACAGACTAAATTTTGCCCCAGGGCCCTTGGGCAGCCTCCTTTTTCAAAATTAGTCAAAAACATCAACGCGTGGCAGATAGGAGTAACAGGAGGGTATCTGAGAGCCAGAAGCAAAGTAAGCAAGACCAGAGCAGGAGCTGTGAGGTCACCAGGGGGTGTCACAGCCACCCCTAGAGCCATAGTTTTGTTATAACAACTCACTCAGTCTCCCCCTTCCTCCCCCCCGCAAATCATCAGAATGCTCTGTGCTTTCTGACATAATTTGCAGTGTTGTGAGGATGAATTTATTAAAGCATGCAAAATGCTCTAACACTAACGTATAGCTGAATGGATATCCTATTTGTTTACACCAGTACCAGTGAGATCTGGATCAGGCCCAGTACTGTATCATCATTGTCATCATTCTGAGTGCATTAACTGTTCACCAAGTGCATTTCATTCTTCCCATTGAAATACCCATGTTGGATTTTCTTTCCCTTTGAAAGTAATTAAACCATTTAAGAAGCAATGACTCACCCAAAGAAGCCTAAAGCAAGCAAAAATTCTTTTCCTCTCCGCCTTTGCCAAAACTAGATTTTTTAAAGTGTATTACAGAAGTATTAAGTTCATTAAAACAAAGTTTGGGCAAGCCTTTTTACAAGCCCTATGATTATACAGATCTCACTGGATTTCATTTACCACAAGCTGTGAATCAGTGACGAAACCCAAGATGGCATCATATTCTATGACCCTGCGTATTTCTTTCTTGGAAATCCTCTTGTTTGCTGGTAGTGTCTGGAGTACTTACATCACCATCACTCTCACAACATAGAGCCTTTTAATTAATTGTGCCATGTTACTAGTGCAAGTACTAATGGAAAAGTAAAAGATGACATTGGAATAAGTTATTAATGTCAATGTCATTAATGTCAGGCCCTGGGCTTTTACGTCTCTCTCTGGGCCAACTGGTCCAGAGGCCTTCTACCCCAGGCCTGTCAATCACTGATGGTACTCTTCTGGACAAACCTAGGATGGTGGTCCATTTTAACTGAGGGCCCTCTGCCACTATCAGTTTGTGTAGGAGGCTGGAGTCAGCCAGCTGATCCCTGGATCCCCCTTCTTCAGTGACAGGGTAGGAACCCCATTATAGATGTCCAGAGGTCATCTAGTCCAATCCTGTGCCTAAGGCAGAGTCATCCCTATCTAAAGCAACCCATACAAACTCATAGTCTAACCCAGATGCAGGCAAAATACTACCGGCGGACTGGATCTGGTCCAACAGGCTATTTCATCTGGCCCACAGCTGGGCACCCATCAATTCATATTATCCTGCCCAGCCCTTGGCTCCCCTGCTGCACTCTGAATGGGGCCAAGCCCTGCCCACTCCCACCAGGGCAGTGTGCTGCACTCCCACCCTGACCCACAGGAGGGCCTGGACCCTGGTCAGCGCGCACAGCTTTTGGGCTGGGCTGGGCTGCTGCTGCAGCTGCTGCAGCCACCCAGGGAACTGCTGGGTTCCCCCAGCCTCCAGCAGAGTCTCATGCCACCGGGGGCTCCACCTGCTGTGGGCCATAAGCACTACAAGGGCCCACTATTTGCTGCTGCCACCGGCAACAGGAGTTGCATGCTATGGGGGGAGAACATGCGGTGGGGGGCCACATGCACACCCCACGATACCCACACACACAGAAACCCCACACGCACTCCACCCACCCACCCACACCCTGCAGCTCCACACAAGCCCCACACCCACCCACACTCCCACGCCCAGACATCTATTTGGTTGTTGTATATTGTGTTTTTATGTGGGCAAGATGGCCCCTGTTGTTCCGGCTATGTTCTCAGCACATGGCAAGCTGGGGCCTGTATCTGGGCAAAATATGTAAAACCCTCTGGCTTCATTGGGCAGAGGAAGCAGGGGATTCTTTAGGCAGATTAGTTGGAATAAAGACTAGTGTGGTCCCTGACTGGGCAAGGCCAGGGTGATGCCATGCAAAGGGTTATAAGGTGAGCTAAGCTGGTTTCGGGGAGAAGAAACTGCTAGCAGCTGCTGAACAGTGACACCTCCTCCAACGGAGAAGGAGTTGTAGATACTGAAAAGGGAATCTCAGGTGAAGGGGGGAGAGAGAGAGAATTGTTCCAGTGTCTGGAAACGTTTCTATCCTCTTTCTTCCTCCTTTTTCTTTTAAAGGTTTAAGGGATTAATATCGGGGAAAAGAGTAGTGGTTCTTGGGTTTGCTGGCCAGGAGTTAGGCCTAGCAGTTTAAAGAGGGTTGAAGCCTGGGAGTTTCTAATCCTGCCAGTTTTGGGCCAGGGTTGAGGTTTCCAACTTTCTGCTCGCCATGGAGCTGTGAACCAAACCATTTACAGTCCAGGGCTAGAGGGTACGCCTGGTCTTTCCCCTTGTTTCTTTGATAGTCCTTTGCTCTAGTCAACCTGTGTGTTTGGGCCAGCTGTATCCATTAATCAACCTGGCTCCTTTTGGAGTTTTTCCTGCAGTTTGTTTCAGCAGGCCACATAAACTAGCCCAGAAGTTTTAGGATGCGTGCATGCTGTCTGGAGCTTCAGTCACTGTCCACACACACATTCAGCCTCTCTGGGGGAGCCAAGATTGGCATGCTACCATTCCTGCAAGAACAACAAGGGGCCCCTTGCTCCACAGAAGGACTCACAACCTCTAGCAGCTTTCCCCTGGTGTAGCACAATCTATAGACTGTATCGTAGTTAGTAGTGTTTTTATATTGCATTTGGTGTTTCCCTCTGTTTTCTGTAATACGTCTGTCTTTTGTGTGTACACCGCTTACAAGAGGAGGGGGGGTTGTTTATGTAAGACACCCTAGTAATTAACTTAGTGTTCCCAGATTTCCAGGTGGAGGCTTGACCCATGGGTATAATTTATGAGCCATGGGTATAATTGACCCATGGGTATAATTTACCCCAAAATGTGAACTCTGCCCTTGTGCTGCCAACTGGTGCCCAGCAGAAGGGTTACAATATGATTTGTTTTTTTTTCCTATTCCAAGATGTTAATTCCCTCCTCTCCCAAAAGGAGTACTTCTGGGAGCAAGGGGAGGGATGTCCAGTGGAAAAAGTCAGGGGTTAGGGGTGGGCTTTCCAGTTCCAAGAGGGTGACCAGGGGGTAGGGCACCTGTCAAGAGGCAAAGCGACTCTTGCAGCCCTCAACAGGTAACCAAAATGCATTAAGTGACCCTCCAGCCAAGATAATTGCCCACCCCAGTCTAACCTTTTAGCAAAATCACGAAGTCAACCCTGACACAACTACAAGATATAACAACCTAATTTGCTACTGACAAAGCAGGATGACCTAGCTGCTGCAGAGGTTGCTAAAATATGTTCAAGAGATTCAAGAAAGAGAGCTATGCTCCCTGCTACAGAGGAAGACAAAAACTCCAACAGTTTATACCCATCTTACCATGGGGTAAAATTTCTCCCTGACTTCAAATATAGCAATTGGTCTAACAGTAAGCAGGGGTCAAGAGTCTTCCACCAGATAGCTCCATGCTTCAGTCCCAGTAGAAGTGTTGGCACATCCCAGTCAAAATCCCCAGCCTTGACTCCTGTCTATAGCTAATGCTTCTGAGGAGGATGAAAAATAAGAATACCCACTACTGATCCGTCTACAAAATACTGGATTCATTTGATTCATTCATTCAGTAGTGGCCCCATGGTCAGGAGAGAGGCCATTTAGACATTGTTCCCAACAGTTTCTAGTCATACAAATGACCCTTTGGCTATGTTTTTTTAATTGGCAGAATAAAAGATTTTTGCAGAAAAGTTTCTGGATAAAAATTCATCAGAATTTCCATTTTTTTCCGGCTGTCCCATTAAAGATAAAAAACCTGAGGACCATCCTTTAGAGCCTTAAACAAAAGAATCCAGAGGCTGTGAGAAAAAGGGAATGAAAGGCGTGTGGTGAGGGGAGAATTATGGACAGGACCATCAGTAGTCATCCTATGCAGAACATCCGGGACAAGAAGAAAAGTTAAGGCTGTTTTTTGATGCTGGAAAGAAATGAAAGAAAGTTGATTTCAGAGAGGAGTAAGTTTAAGGCTGTGAATAATTAAAGGCAAAACATGCTTGTACACATGACAGGGGTTTAGTTCCCATATAAAAAATTTGGGGACTAAAATTTCCATCACCATTATGAAACAGTGGCAGCCCACCAGCAGCTGATACCTCCCCCCCCACCGAAGCTGCAGGCAGACTCCACCAGAAGAAAAAAAAGTGATGGGGGGCCCAATCGTTTTTCTTTTCTCACAGAGCCTGCCAACATCTCTTGCAATGGTGGGGGGAGCAAGCTGCAGGGGGGGGGATAGTCCTTTCCTCTGCGGTGGCAGCACCCACCTGGCCATCACCCACCTGCTAGCAGCCTGCCCGGGCAGCACCCGGGGGTGCCACTGCCATGGAGGGAAGGACTGGGGCCTCCCGTAGCTCGCTTCCCCAGGCATAGAAGACACAGGCAGGCTCCATGAGGAACAAAAAAGAATCGGGCTCCTTGCTGCTTTTTTTTTCCTCAGCAGAGCCTGCCCACATGAGCTGCTGCCAGGTCACGCGGCCCCTGAGCTGTGGGGGGGCCTGGTCCTTCCAGAGCCCTGTGCACTGTCCCTGCCACCTTTCCACCACCTGGGATCACCTGGGAACAGGCTGGCTTGCCCCTGTGGCAGTGCAGGAAGGTGGCAGGAAGGCAGCTGAGTGTGCTGGTGCTGGAGAGAAGGTGGTGGGGATGGCGCAGGGGGTGGTGGAAGCCCGCCAAGCTGCAGCACTCTTGGACACAGGTAAGTGGCAGGAGATGTCCTGGAAGACCGGGCAGCTCAGGGATGGATGCATTGCTGCAGTTTGTTACATAGCAAACTAAAATACATTGGGTGTGCTTTACTTTGCTACGTAACAAAGTCATTTAAATTGCAATATGCCACCGCACACATACAGTATGATGAAATTGAATGCAGCAGGTATAAACTGTGACACAATTAAATTGCTAAAAAAGAGCAATTAAACCACTAAAAAAGGGCAATTTTGTCACATGTACGTGTGCCCTTGTTCCGAAGGTAGGCACTTTCCTGTTGTCCTATTTGCAGAGTGGCTAGCTCTGCAAAAAGCAGTCCTAGCCTTTGGCTTCTAGCTACCAGTTCTCTTGCAGCTAGCCTGTTCTGTGTAGTGTTCCCCAGACTGGCTGCAGATGTTCCCCTTTTCCTTAACATGCAGCTCCCCGCTCAGGCAGCAGGCTTTCTTTGTTGCTGTTGCAGCTAGCCTCTCTTTTTTCTGCCTGAGCTGTATCTGCCACTGGTTTCCCCCTTAAAGTAACACAAGCCCTTACACTTACCCAAAGTCCTACACAAGAAATCTGTTGCAGGGCAGGGATCTGGACTCAGGCTTCTCAGACCAATCCCCACATCAGATCCCAATTAAGTTATTTCTTCCTGCATGAGGGCCCTAATTCTCTAGCCATTTACCCTGCATATACTCCTATGCAAGCCCCCTTGTGCTAACCTACAGCACTGAGAGGAAACCTTCACCAGGATATAACAGGAAAATCAAACTATCTGCTTTTTCAAATGATGATTCTGTTATCTGGCTCTTCCTTTTCATACTCTGTCTTAAAAAACCCTGAAACATTACTCTGCAACAAACTAACAACCACCAATAAGGCCAAAATGGGACTGAAAGTGACCTTATGTTTTGTCTAATTAAACTGCCTGTACATATGTGGGCATCTAAATTGTCCCAGACTGACACATGCCCTCTGCGGTAAAATGCTTGCTTGCTGTGGCATGTTTGAGGATTTTCATACTAGCTGATACATATCTTCAGATGCCTCTCCCCAGCAGTTTCATACCCAAACTGCTAATATAGCGGAGAGAAAGTATTAAGCCCATTCTTCAGAATCAACAGCAGATATTCTGCCTATTCTAAGCAACTCGTACTTTGACCGTCATAATCTGGTTCAGCTCTTCTCAGCTCTCAGAACGTTCCATTTTGGGAATCCTTTTTTTGTTGAGCATAGGATTGGTGCAACTTCAACCTAGGCCTCTACTGGAAAAAAATCGTATGGATCTTTACATTGATTTGTGATCATGAAAGCATTACGTTTAATTTGTAACAAGGTTAAAGTTCATTTTATAGAATAAGATCACAGTTGGTATGTGGTGTTGAAACAGTACTAACAGCAGTAGTGCAAATACAAGCACCAACAAAGTGTTTTATCATGGTGACAGGAAAAATTATCATCAGGAAGTGGTGCAAGAAGAACAATATAGATGACTCGTGACTAACACGCTAGGAATTAGGTATTAGTCAGACTTGAAGTCTTAAAAATGTTGGCTGATTTGACATTTTGACAAGTTTTTTTCTTTAAATGTTAAGATCCATGCTCAGGAATTGGCAGTCTTTTCAGATACACCACTAGGAGACTGAAGAAAATGCCTTTTTTTTTAAATAGCATTCTTTTCTGCCAGACGACATCGTTACATTATCTTCAAAAGAACCACATTCAGTACATTAGTGGTCACTGCTGTGGGTAGCTGTTGAAACCGATTCAATGACTATAAAGTAGCACTTAGCACTTAAACAAATTCTAATATAGATCCATATGTAATTGATTTTCTTTTTATTGCATCCTGTCAGAGGATTTGGACAATGATATGTTACTCACATGCAAGTCTAGAAACTAACAGGATACATTATTTTAAGAGCTATGCCCTGGATGCCAGCTAATGTTGATTTTTCTGTGAAATTCTCACAAAATAGTTGTGTGACATAAGCATATTGCCAGCCTCTAACAATTAAATAGTATTATTAATATGAAAACGTGAAGTCACTTCTCTTTTTCAGTGCAGCAACATTCTAGGACATTGCAAATTAGAGAAGCTGCATTTCATAGATTTCATAGACATTAGGGATGAAAGGGACCTTGCAAGATCATTGGGTCCAGCCCTCTGCCCAAGGGGCAGGAAGTCAGCTGGGTTCAAATGCTCCCAGCAAGACAGGTATCCAAGTGTTTCTTGCAAGTGTCCAGAGTAGGTGCTTGCACCACCTCTGGGGGAAGTCTATTCCAGGCCCTGAGGAAACCTAAAACCATCTTTCAGGAGTTTGTGGTTGTTGGAACTTGTCTTCCCTTGGGGTGCCCTTGTGAACAAATGTTCTCCCAGTTCCTGATGCACAACCCTTATGTACTTATAGGCTGCCACCAAGTCACCCCTGAGCCTATACTTTTCCAGGCTGAAGAGTCCCATGGCTCTCAGCTTCTTCTCATAAGACCTGCTCTCCTGTCATCTAACCATGTGTGTGTCATTCCTCTGAACTCTTTCAAGCTTCTTTACATCCTTTCTGAATTGTGGAGCCCAGAACTGGACACAGTATTCCATTTACAGCCTCACCAGGGCCAAGTAAAGTGGGAGGAACAATTCCTGGGTCTTGCCTGAGATGCATCAGTAGATGCAAGCTAGAGTTTTGTTTGCTTTACTGGCTATGGCATTGCATTGGTGGCTCATGTTCATCTTGTGGCCAATCATGACCCCCAAGTCTCTTTCAGTCATGGTGCTAGCAAGTGTAGTACTGCTGAGCCTGTAAGTATGATGCAAGTTTTTTCTCCTGAGTTGGAGCATCTTTCATTTCTCCATGTTGAATGCCATCAGGTTTTGATCCTCCCATCTTGCGAGCCTCCAGGGTCAGCCTGAATCACCAGCCTATCCTCTAACGTGACCACATTTCCCCGTAGTTTGGTGTCATTAGTGAACTTAGCCAGTCTGCTTCTGACACCAGAGTCCAGATCATTTATAAATATATTAAAGAGTACAGATCCGGGAACAGAGCCCTGGGGGATGCTACTTGTCACCATGCACTATGCTGATTCATTTCCATCGACTATCATTCTCTGCGTCCAACCATGGAGCAGTTCCCCAGCCACTAGACTGTAAGGTTGTCAAGTCCGCAGTTTCCCAGTTCTACCATGAGGACATCATGGGACACCAGGTCAAAGGCTTTTTTGAAGTCTCTCTCTATATATGATATCAACCTCTTCTCCTTTGTCCAGGAGATGTGCCACCTGGTCCTAGAAGGAAATTAAATTGGTCAGGCAAGACCTACCCGCAATGAAGCTGTATTGGCTATCTCTCAGAATGTTGCCTTCTGTTAGCTTGTTGTTAATGGTTTCTTTAATGTTTTTTTCCAAGAACTTTCCAGGGATTGTGGTCAAACTGATTGGCCTGTAGTTCCTCTGATCTTCCTTTCTCCATTTCTTTAAGATAGGCACTACATTGGTTCCTCTTCCAATCTTCAGGTACCTCACCCAAGCACCACGAGTTCTTGAATATCCTTGCCATTGACCACACTATGATGTCAGCCACTTTCTTTAGCACTCTTGGGTGCATTCCATCTGGGCCAATTGATTTGTGGATGTCCAGCCTCTCAAGGTGTTCTCTTACAAGATCTATGCCAATGATGGGCATATGTTTCCCCTTACCTGGTAATCCTGCATCTTGTGAGACAGGGTGATCCCCCTGGGCTGGTGGAAGACCATTGCAAAGTAAGGAGACTGGCTTTTTCCTGGGTGTTGGTTATTAGCTTCCCCATTTGGTTTACCAAGGGTCCAATGTTTCCGTTGTTTTTTTCTGACTCCCCACATATCTGAAGAAGGACTTTTTATTGTCCTTGATTCCTGTATCCAGTTTGAGCTTGGTTTCAGCCTTGGCTGTCCTAGTTCGCTCCCTAAAGGTGTGCAACAGTACTGAATACTCCTCCTTAGTGGTGTTTCCTGACTTCCATCCTTTATAAGCTCCTCTTTTATGTACAGGAGGTCCATGAGTTCCATATTGAGGCAAGGGAGTCACCCAGCCCTTTTGGTACCTTTTCTATGGGCTAGAATGGACTTCCCTTGTGCTTCAAGGATCGCATCTTTAAGGCCTCCCCTCCCATGGACTCCCCTCCCTGACAACTAGCCTCCTGAGCTTGTGAAATTTGGCTTTCCTAAAGTTGAGGATTTCTGCATTGCTGACTGATTTTCCAGCTTTGCACTATCACTATCTCCCAGCTTCCTTTTGTCTCCCAGGTCACTCACTAGATCATCCCCTTTGGCTAGTACCAAGTCCAGCAGCGCCTTATTTCTCGTTGGCCCATAGACTTCTAGAGACCAGTAGACCTCATCAATGCATGTGAGGAAGATTTGCAACCGATCAGATTTGTCTGAGTGCTCTTCCTATGAGAAGTCAGGATAGTTGAAGTCACCCATGACAACCATGCACCAAGAGCATGCAGGCTCTGTTAGTTCCCTAGTGAATTTTTGGTCAAGCTCTTGCTCCTGATTAGGAGGTCTGTAATAGACTCCTACTGTTGTATCCCCTTCACCATGTCCCCCCATATTCTAACCCAGAGGGTCTCAAGTGACCCCCCTTGGGAGGGAAGTGTACTGCTCCTTCACATAGAGAACTACACCTCTGCCCTTTCTTGCAACACTATCCTTCTTGTACAAGGTATAGCCATCTATACCTATGGTCCAGTCATAGGTGGAGTCCCACCAGGTTTCTGTTATCCCTATGAGATTGTATTGATTTTTATTTAGCAGGAAGGCCAGTTCCTCCTGTTTGTTCCCCAGGCTCCTGACGTTTGTATACAGGCAAGTAAGCCTGCCATTGGAGGTCCTAGGCTTCCCAGCACTCCTAGAAGAGTCCTGCCCCTGGTCTGGGCTAGGAGTGAGTTCCCTGGTACAGCCTGACCTGCTGATTTTGAGGTTGACACTTGGTGGGCTTGCACTGGCCAAGAAGAGCTTCTACCCTATTGGAATAAGGTGGAGGTCATCCCTTCCCAGCAAACCGCTGCCTCTCTCTCTGGAGTGCGGACTGTGGTCGAAGAAGTTGAAGCCTTCATGATGGCACCAGCTCCACAGTCTTCTGTTACTTCTTCAATTCATCTCTCCTATGCCTGTGACCCATAACTGGAAGGATTGAGGAGAAAACCACCTGCTACCCCAACCCTCTGAGCCCCCCTCCCAGAGCCCTGTAGTCATTCATAACTCTGAACCATGTCATTCATGCCCGCATGGATACAAAGAATGGGGTAGTGGTCAGAGGGCCAGATAAGTTTCATGATCCTCTCAGCCATGCATACGGGCCCCTGGGAAGCAGCAGACCTCACAGGCTAAGGGGTCAGGGTAGCAGATTGCTCCCTCTGTCCCCCTCAAGGGGGAATCTTTCATGACAACCACTCTGCATTTCTTCTTTGGGTTGGTTGCTGGTTGCCTTTCTTCCTAAGGTGCTGGAGCTGGCAGCAACTGTTGTGAAGATCCAGGGGGGTGGTGACCCTGGTGCAGTGTGCCTTAGGGCCAGAGACAACCTTCAACCAAATGACCCCTGGACTTCATGGGAGCTCCTCTTGTCCACGATTGTTGTGCCAGCCAGCCTTGCTCTTCTCTCTTCTTTCTTCAGGTGAAGAGCCTGGCAGTAAAAGTCAATCTCCTCTTCACCCTCCCTGATGGCACACAGCCTCTGCGCCACAGTCCAGAGCTCTCCTAGCTGACACTCCTAGTTGAGACTCCAATGAAAAGCAAACCTCACAAGTGGCGGTGTCATTGCTCCTCATCCCATGTGACTGCAGTTGTGCCAGGCAGCCCCTACACTGAGAGCCAGGGGCCCTATCTGAGCGGAGGCCAGAACCATGGATTCCATCTGGGTGGAGGCCTCAGAGGTACTAGAGGGGGGCCCCAGTCATGGAGGGCATCTTTGGGGTGTGGCGCATCCCCACCATGGTACAGGTAGTACTCCAGGCTACTGCTGTGTCAACCTTCTCTTCAGGCTCGCCACCTAGAGCCTCAGGCCCCTCCTGGTCACCCTCCTGTGTGAACTCCCATGTTAACTCATGCGCCAGGCCCAGAGCACACTTGTTTGCGCTCTTTAGTTACATGTCTCCCATTGCATGGCTCCCTGGGGGGCTGGGCTAAGTAGGAGCCAGGGGGGGTGGGGCAGGGAGGTGACCCTCTTGGCTCCTCTCAGCTGCCTCCTGCAGCTGTCTAACACCCATCCACTGTGGGCCCCATCTACCTCCCAGCTGCACTAGGGGTCAGGGTTGGGGTCTGCTGAGTGTCTGCTGGGGGACCTGGGCTCACGGGGCCACAGTGGGCTTCTATGCATACATCTCACACCGGAGCTGGACCTAGGCTATGGCTTTTGCTGTTGGCAGACCCTACACCACATTGATCTACACCAACTCTATATCTCACCCCACATTTTATATAACAAGTAACAATCACATGGAACTATTTCCCATCTATTTCTTTGAGTTTCTCAATGCCGAGCCAGCACAGTATTCTGTGCTACTGTGGAGATGCATGGTTGGGAGGGAACTTGGAGAACTGTCTCCCTGAGGAGTGGGCTTTTACCACAGAATTCTGAAGCAAGTTTTTCAGCACTGGCCAGTCAGTACATACCAGGAGCAGGAAGAAAGGGTACAATTTATATTGCTCTCAAGCACATGTACTGATTGTGTCATAGAGTTCCAGGGAGGTTTGGTGGCCAGATTCTGTAAAAGCTAATCCAGCCCACTTTCACTGAAATCACTCAATGGAGAACCTTGGAATTTGCTCTGCTATGGCTGAGATCAATTCTATTCTTGAGGAGCTGTGAACTATGTCCTTGCACATTGCTGATGAAACCTGATGTGTATTTTTAGTAACATGGCAGATAAAAAGATACTCTGTGCACCATATATAGACCAGTTGTGCTGACAAGCAACTGACTAGTGACATCCCAGAACTTAGATCCAACAAGAGAGAGCTTGTAGAAAACTCTTCTTGACTTCCAGCATCCATCAGATGGGTATGCCACCTGGTGGTCTTGGATTGGATGAGGCTATATGTAGATTGCTCTTCAAAGCGATACGATCAGGAAGTCCCCTTGGCATAAAGAGCGCCAGCAAGAATCAAGTTAATACAGCTGGCTCCTGTACCACTTCATAGTTTCATAGTTTCTAGGGTCGGAAGGGACCTGAGTAGATCATCTAGTCTGACCCCTTGTCATGGCAGGAAAGAGTACTGGGGTCAAATGACCCCAGCAAGGTGTACATCTAGCCTCCTCTTAAAGACCCCCAGGGTAGAAGCCAGCACCACTTCTCTTGGAAGTTGGTTCCAGATCCTAGCCGCCCTGACCATGAAGTAGCGCCTCCTGATATCTAGCCTAAATCTACCCTCTACCAGCTTGTGACCGTTATTCCTTGTTGCTCCTGGCAGTGCTCGGGAAAACAAGGACTTCCCCAGTGCCTGCTGATCCCCTCTGACTAGTTTGTAACAGGCCACTAGATGTCCCCCAGCCTTCTCTTGTGGAGGCTGAACAGGTTCAGGTCCCATAGCCTCTCCTCATAAGGCCTGCCCTGCTGGCCCCTGATCATGTGAGTGGCCCTCCTCTGGACCCTCCCCATGTTATCCACATCCTTCTTGAAGTGCGGTGCCCAGAACTGGATGCAGTACTCCAACTGCAGCCTGACCAGTGCTGCATAGAGGGGGAGGATCACCTCCTTGGACCTGCTTGAGGTGCATCTGTGGATGCATGACAAGGTACAGTTGGCCTTCCTGACTGCATCCCCACACTGCTGGCCCATGTTCATCTTGGAGTCAATGATGACTCCAAGATCCTTTTCTGTCTCTATACTGACAAGAAGGGAGTTCCCTAACCTGTAGGTATGGTGCCGCTTGTTCCTCCCCAGGTGCATCACTTTGCACTTGTCAGTGTTGAATCCCATCCTATTCTCATCTGCCCACCCTTGTAACCTGTCTAGGTCTGACTGCAGCCTATTCCTCCCTTCTAGTGTGCCCACATCCCCCCACATCTTAGTGTCATCACATCTTCCTCATCTCTCTCAGTCTAGCACAGTGGTTTGAAAGGAAACGGGAGAAGGTGTGGTGGGAGACTTAGCAGGCAGCCATTTGGGAACCACAGGTAGCCAGCACAGTTTAGAGCAGCCCCCAGGTTGCTCTACTCCAGTGGTGGGCAAAATATGGCCTGCAAGCCTGATATGGCTTTCCAAGCACTTTCATCTGGCCTGTGGTTCCCACCAACAAATTGTGCCCTGCCCAGCCCTTCTGCTTGTGGGGAGAAGGGCCCAGCCTGGCCAGCACGCAGCTTCCAGGCAGAGCCCTACTGTCACTGCCACTGCCGCTACTGTAGCTGCAGCCCTGCGACCTGCTCCACTTCCTCGGTATCCTGCTCACTCTGGGCAGCAGATAGGGAAATGGGGGGGGTGGAGCTGCAGCTGGGAGACAGCATGGAGCATTGGGCTGGGGCTGGTGGCAGTGTTGAATTGTTGCCCAGGGAGGTAGTGGCAGCGCAGAGCTCAGGTGGGACAGGGTGTGGGTGTGAGGGAGGGGTGTGAAGACCCCCCTCACACCCCTCATGGCATGCGGCCCCATCAGGTGGTGGCAGCAGCAGCAGGAGGGAGTGTTTAGGATGCTTGTGTCCAGTGCAGGGGCTCCCCGCACTCATGTGGCAGCGAAGGGCGACATCTGCCAGCATGACAGGGAAGCCCCACGCACTGGAGCAGGCTGCTTTCCTGGAAGGGGCTGTGCATTATGGGAGGGAAGCCTCAGGTGCCTTCCTTTGTGGGGCAGGAAAAGCAACTGGCTCCAATGCCTGGGGCTTCCCTTGCATGCCCGGTGAGTGTGGAGAGCACCAGCAATAGAGACAGCATGGCAAAGACTGCACCCCTTGCCATGATGTGCAGCGCTGGCCAGAGCCGTGTCCTACCACATGCCTGTGCCCTGATGCCCCGCCTACTGCTCCTACACCATAGGGGAAGTGTGGGGGTTCCCACACCCCCCACCCTCCCTAACACCCCACAAACCCCACACAAGCACACCCTGCCCCCACAACCCCCGACATGTACACAACCCCCCATCTTATGCTCCCCTGCAGACACAGCTACACCCCCTCATAAACCCCCCCACACCCTACCATATACCCCCCTGCTCCCATACCCACACACACACATACACCTTCACAATATACAAGTCTAAGAATTTATTTTTGAGTTATTATGCAGTCACTTCTATATATAGTACACAAACACAAATCATGACAAAATATTTTTTGTAATAACATTGAAATATATTATAGTAGGTGTTTGACTTTTAGTGTATGATTTGGTTTTTTTCTGGTTCTAAGATGGCAACCTGCCACTCCAAAAGGAGTATTTCAGGGGGGCAAGGGGAGGGACTTCAAGTGGCAAAGGTCAGGGGCTAGGGGGGGACTTCCCGTCCCAAGATGGACCAGGGGTGGGGCAACTGTCAAGGGGCAGGGCTACCCATGCGGCCCTTGACAGCTCACCAAAACTCATTAAGTGGCCCTCCAGCTTAAAATAATTGCCCACCCCTGCTCTACTCAGTGTTGGAACAGTGCAGCCATGAGCACCTGTGCAGACTGTCCTTCAGCAGCACCCGAGAAAAGCAAACAGGCAGTGCCAGGGTGTGGCCTAATATGTAATACAAAGATTAGGCACCCTTGCCCCACCTTCTGTGTGGGGGCATTTGTCCATAAGCAAAGTATATGGAAAAGTCATGGCAGTACTTTACACTCACTATATACCAAGGGCAGCAATATGGTAGGGTGGGCCCACTTCCCCACTTGCCTTGGCTCTGCTGCATTTTCCAGATACATAACTAGGAATTTTGGTGCTGGGGGCAGGGCAGGACAGGGACGGGGCAGGGGGAGGGTGCCAAATGTTGAAGTGCTAACACTGCTCACCCACCTCTGGTTACATGCTGGCATTTTCCTTTGCAGACTCATTGCTGGTCTCCCTTAAACTAAGGATCAGCTTCTTTACCCACCAACCTCGGTTTAGATGATATAACTTGCCATCACTTCATGGCAATCATTGGGATGCTGTCAATTTAGACCAGCTGAAGATCAAGCCCATGGATTTGAATGGGGCTACTCCTGATTTACATTGATGTAAGTGAGAGTAGAATTTATCCCTGTGTGTTGTGTAGATCCATGGGGTTTGGGGCTTTTATTATTTTTCTTGGGAATGCTACAAAATCTGCTTACCATATTTACTGGACTCCAGGACACAGTATTTTTCCACAAACAGCTGTGGGGAGGGGCGGGGAGGGGGAAGATACTTGTCTTGGATATGAGTACTGACAGGGGCAGGCAGTAACTTTTCTCCTGCTTTGGTCCCGGCCCTGGGTTGAAATCAGAGCTAAGCCACTTCCTGCCCTGGGCTGGAATAGCTTATTGGGGAGGGAAGGGAGCACATTCCTTGGGGGATATGGGGGAGACTGAGGGGGTGAACGTGCAGTCTGCCCACTCCCCACACCCTCACACCCTTTCCCCCCAGGTTCCCCCTCTCCCCTTACCTTCTGCTCCTGCTGTGCTCCCTCCAGTCCTGACTCTACATGGCCAGGAGCTGCCACTGCTTCTCCCTGGCTAGGCTGGGGCTGGAGGGGGCCACACTTCTGCTAAGCATCCTGATGGAGCACAGCTGTAGCAGAAGGTAATATTGGGGTTTGGGCAGGGGTGAGGGGGCAAGTAATGGCACAACGTGCAAGGGTTAGGGGGTAGGCACAGGAGGGACAAAGGACAGGGATCTGGCCCCTTGTCTCCCACCACTTTTTTCCCAGCCACAGCAGTACGGGGATGAACTTAAGATAATCTTTCACTAATGAGATTCCATACATGGAAAATTATAAATGTGCTATAATTTTCCATGTATAGAAGTAATTAGTATGTGTGGTGGGGGGTCATCTTGGATTCAGGTAAATACAGTTTTAAGGCTTATACCATGAGAGATGGAGAACCCAGTCAGGCAGACAGTGCCTCATTGGCTAAACTGATAATGAAGCTCAAATGTATAAATCTGTAGCCATTCAGGGTTTATCCTGCAACCCTGTCACAGGTCAGCTCCCTTCAGGGGAATCTTTGCCCAAGGACTCCCTCCAAAAAAAAACCCTTGTCCCACCTCCCTCTCCTGAAGGACCCTCTGAACCTAACCCTGCCATGACTTCTCAAGGGGCAAGTCTCTGGTTTTGAGACCCTGGCTCTTCTTTGTGCCTGGCTTCCCTGACCATCTGTAGCACACCCCCCTTAAAGAGCTGCTTCTTTGTTCAGCTCCCATGAAAGGGTGTTTTCCTCTTCAAAAGTGGAGGTGTAAAAGATCCAAGGTGTCAAACAGCATAGCAAACAGGTGTGCTCCAAACTAACAGTCTTTATTGTGCCCTCTACCTTCCCTGGACTCCTGTATACTCCTCTCCTCCCTCAGAGCCTTTCTTCCCTTCTCCTCACTGCACACTGAGCCACACTCACAATAGAACTGCTACAAAATTATAGTATATAAACCCAGGTACTAGCACTCATCCAGTCAAATGAAACACAATAATGTGGGGAACTATTTGAGGAGCAGTCTCCGCAGCCTGCTGCTGAGCCCAGACTGACATCCGCTTCTGCAGTGGGAGGGCCTCTAGGTGCCCTACTGATGAAGCTAAGCTTGCACTGACCCCTCCGAAGTGGACCCCACCAGAACTGCAGGCTGGATCTGAGCCCATTTAGCCTCTTTGGTCACAAACACTTCCCTCCAAATCTTTTTAGGAAAACATGGCAGCTCAGGAAGAATTTGGGAAATATTATTTATTTTGAACCAAATTACACCCTTGTTTGGGGGCTCCAGTCTTAAACATGCATTCCACATGGCTCTTCACAGTGGTGGGAGGCTATCACAATCTGCACTGGGTTTAAGAGGTGCTGCCCTCATATCACCCGCACTGTACACACTGCTGGGTACTCCCACTAGCAAAGCTCCCTGTGGAGCAATGCTGGTTTACATAACCTGGGCACCAAGAATACAGGCTGTAAACATGACTGCAGAACTTTTCCCCTACATATGAGGTAGGCAGTGATAGCAGAAGATAATGGAATATGGAAATCATAAGCTGAGTGAAAGTCCAATAAGCCACCCAGACAAACACAAATTCTGTTTGAGTCATTCATTGCTTTTCTGTAGGCTCAGTTACCTAGGCTGATGAGGAAGGATAAATCATGTTCCACTACCCAAGATGGCCATGCCACACCCTTGGAAAATATACATTTTATCACAGCTGGATAAACTGATGTGCAGACACTTGATCCACTTCCTTTCCATTCATGCTTTTCTGTAGTGTCTGAGTGAAAGTAAGTGGGATGAATAATGAGAGCTGTAAGTTGGCACATGTAACATATCTGCTGATACAGGCCCGAGGCCTTTGCACAATGCCAGCCCATTGTCAGGACTGCAGCAGAGCTCGCATACACACACACATATGCACACACCCCTCTCTGCCGTGGATTAGCTGGGGCAGGATTTGGCTATTCATTTGTTGCTTTCTTAATGGTGTATAAAACACAGCAGGCTAGTTTGTGCCTCAAGATTTAGTGGGCATTCACTCTGCACTGTTGCCAGGAACCACCACTTCACATTAAGTTGAGGTGTGATGGTAGAGAGTTTAGGCAGGGCTTTACTCCCATCTATAGCAGAGATGCACTTAAGATATGGATTAAGGGGACATTCAAATCTAGGCATATCCCCAGTCCTTTGGAGGCACTGGTGACTTTGGGCATAATGTAGAGCAAGCACTTCCTACTTTCACATGCCACAGTTTTGCTGAGTCTAAGAGTCTTTGCTGAGATAAGGCCAGAAGAGGGAATAGCACAACAGGAAAATCAACTAGTGCCAGCCTGCAAGTAGAGCAGTGGGGAGTCAAATCTTGCACATTTAAAATACACCTCCTCCCATTCCCAGCCTGTAGAAAGAGAGGGGCACTTTAAAAACAAACTCAGTAATATTCAGTGAAATTAACCACAGAGCTAGGGAATTCCTCCAGAAGATAGCGTGATTCATCAATCAGTTGCATCACTGTGCAATGCCAAAGTGGCTTTATGGCTCCAGGACTCTGGCTGACTAGACAATGTGCTGGCCTCTTCATTACGAAATGCCATCGTTTTGTCAGTGCTGAGATGTAACATGGGGATGGGCCTGGGAAAAGTGAGACAGACTAACCAACTCTTGACTTTGACCCCCTAGATTTTAAAGTCACCTCGTTAACTGACTTTCAGGAAAACATCAGAGATAATTTGGGGTCAGCAACAAATGTTTTATGCATCACTGAATGCATCAATGATTTAAAGTTTTACTGAAGTTTTACGAACCTTGGGCTAGGCAAAACCACAAGAAAGGTATTAGCTTTAACAGCCTGGCTCCAGATCATTTATTTCTATTGGGGAAAAAAAATCCTGCAGCAGCTGTCCTTCCCCTTGGAACAAATCAGCTCAGGATGGACATCCACTCTGACCTCACATAGTCCCACTCTGTCCTCATATATTCCAGTCAGGCCACAGAGCAGAAGAACCTCCTTGATTCTTGAGGGATGCCGTTATGGTACGAAGGAACATTCAGTCCATGCTTGGCTATTCTTGTGAAGTGAAGACTAAGGTTGAAGTTGCACATTCCACTTAGACCATATTAAGAACACTTAAAACACAAGCATCCGCAGGTTAAAGCTTGTTAATAAATGCTAAGTGCCCTCTAAGCATCTTGAAGTTACACCACTTAGGTCGAGGATTATCTTAGAGTGGCTTTACCCAGCTTGAGTTACCTTGACATCAGTCTCTTCCACTGAGATAAAATGACCAGTTTTCAGCCCTCTATTATCCCGAGATGCTGTTCTCAGCCCTTCCCACTCCTGTTCCATGAACAAACTTTTCACTCTCCAGAACTCTACTGCCTGGGGGTGGTACTATGCTGCAGAGCCTGTGGCCACAGGGAGCCCCACAGCCAAGGAGCCCCTGCAGCCGTGATCACTCCAAATCAGTGCTATAGCAAGGGGGACAGGCGGTTGCCACCACTCCACGTTGCCACCGCTGCCTCCAGTTTCACGCCTGGCCACTCGCCACCCCCCTCCTGCTGTCAACACTGCCACTGGCTTCTTTGGCTGATCGCCCCTGCCTGACCGCCTTCCTCCTGATCCCTCCAGCCCCTTGCAGGCTAGAACTCTGCCAGCCTGCAGAGACCTCTTTGTGAAAGTGTAAAGTCCATGTTTTTCTTTGAAAATGAAAAATCCATGTTTTTCTCAGGTAAAAGATGAAAGCCATGTTTTTTCCAATTTTTCTGTGGAAAACAGAAACCTGGATCTCTGCCTATCACATTGGATGGTGTGCAGCATCAGGGAGAAGGCTTGCTGAACATGTAACTTGGAATAGTGCCACATTAAACAAAAGATTCTATTTGTTTACTGAACTGTAAAAAAATGCCACCGTAAGCCTATTTGAGGAAAAGATCTAGTGCAAGGTATCCTTTATAATGCATAGCCCTCTCACCTCCATATTCTTTTCTAGTAAAGTATGTCTTTGCTGTAGAGCTGGAACGAGGTAGAATCTCTTTTCCAATAAGCTAAGGGAAAGGAATCTGAGAATGACAGGATGTAAACACTTCTCATCCTGAAAATGCCTGGCTCATAAGGATTCAGAACTCAGGGCAGAGATGATATCTTTTATTAGACCAACTAGATATATGCCAAAAAAAATTATTATTTTGCAAGCTTTCGGGCACACTCACGCTTCCTGAGGCATAGGAGAAGGAAGGGTTGTAAAATCTCCTAGATGGAAATGAAAATTTGTATTTCAAAGGAGAGCTGGTTGCAATAGTTCATTTTGTGCAACTTAGTCACAGATAAAATTTAGAACCGTCTTTTTACCTTGAAGCTGTCTGATGGAAAGCAGGACGTAGAATTATTATGTTTCCTTCTGGTTATGATGTTTCAGATTTCACAGGAGAGTGGGGTAATGAAATGTTCTCCTCTCCTAGGCAAGGAATAAATTTCTCTTGTATTGTGGTACCTCTGAGCTCTGTGAAAATGCAAGTTTAGCTCAAACAAAAGGCAGGAGCAAGGTGTCAGCTTTCAGGTTTCCAAGTGGTGAATTTTGCTTCCTCTTGTAAAATTATGACGTGTTCATTTAAAAAATGGCTAAATTTGGTATCTTCCACGTTATCCCTGGCTCATAAGGACATGCACATGTGGGGTGGAAGCCTTCCTTGGCCCTTGTGTTGCCCATCTCCAGCACCCAGTGGGGTGAGTGAAGCTGTGCTCTTAACATCAGCAGCAGCTGGGAGCACAAAGGCCTACAGGGAATGGGAAATGAGGAAGTGGGGCCCCACTACTTTACTTAATGGTCCAGAAGCCTGGAATTAGGAAACCACACTCTGTGAAAACTCCTGTATTCATGTGAGAGCTCTGTGGAACATTTTCCCTCTCCAGATGGACATGTGTCCCCAGCTACCCCTTACTATGGGCTGTGCCTCAGTGACACAGCCCAGTCCTCTGCTGTAACTCATGCCTTACTCAGGCAAACACCCTTTGGATGAATAAAAAGTTCACTTGTCTTCAGGTTCTTTACAAATGGTGAAAAATTATTTTTGCTCTCATATCTAAATTGCTTCCTCTTCAGCAGGGCCCAGGGGCAGAGTGACCTGCTGGGAGTATCGGTGCAATAAACGTGTCATACCTGTGTGTGTAACCATCACTATGGAAACTCTTGGGGACTCCAAAATATTTTTACTTTATTGGATAACTGAGTCATGGCACATATCTTGGGAGAAGGGGAGAAATGGCTGGCGAAATCTTTTAAGTTTTTATTACACTTACATTTACAATGTCTGCATGCTGAAAAGATATTAGTAGTACAGCTCGAGATTAAGAATATGCTTAAAACCCCATACCATTTGTAAGACTGGCATGTACTCAGTGGGTGTGTCTACATGCGTATTAAGGCACCGTTGCTACAGCACATTAAGCTTAGTAACTCTCATGAACGGCACGTGCCCCCGGCAGCTGGGGGGGCATGTCTGTGCTGGCGGCAGCCAGTGCAGATTGTGGACCACCTGCAGATGCTACTGGTGGTGGGCGTTGGGCAGTGGGCAGTGGGGTGGCAAGCAGCGACCGCTGTCAGTGGTGCCTGCAGGCAGTCGCCACTTGCCACCCCTCTGAGTACATGCTTAAATCTTTTTGCAGGGGGTACACTGCCATGCTCAGGAGGTGCACGTGCATCCTGGTGCACCCTCTATGTGTTGCCCCGGTAACTCTAATATGAGGTACTACATAAATGCACAGTAGTCAGCACTAAAGCACAGTAGCACCAGCACACAGTCTTTTTGTGATGCTTAATGTGCAGTAGATTAATTCTGCTATGCATTAGAGCATTAGCACAGCTTTTGATGTGACACACTAATGCACATAGAATTAGCCTACTGCACATTAAGCATCTCCCGTAGAGAGGGTGAGTCTACATAAGATGCTTTACTGTGCAGTAGACTAATCTACTGTGCAGTAAGCACCACTGTGTAACTGTGTGAAGCAGCTATTGCACAGTAAAATAGGCAAATGCATGATTTTCTACTACCTGTATGTAGATTTACTGGGCACTAGCTATTGCACAATAGCACACATTTGCTCCCAGTTAGCCAGACCAGCAGGGGCCCAGCCTCCAGCCTGCAGCAGAGCAACGTGGCTGGGAGTTCATCCAGCAGTCTCTGGCTGTCCTCTAGACCCCTGGTCTGACCCCCTGGGGCCTGTGCCAGCTGCTGCCTGCCCCTGTACATTGTGGGCCCTTTTACACATGCTCTGGGCTGTGGTACCAGATGCTTTAAATAGCAAGACATGCTAATTAAAAGCCCCTGCACGTCACATGTATCAGCATCCCCATGCATCCCTGCACTGAAAAAATGGTGGTGGGGCACTTTGAACTAAAGCCTATCAAATGTACTGTATTTCAAAGTGCCCCACTGCCATTTTTTCAGCACACTGCTGCATGGGGACATTGACATACATGAAGCAGAATGCTGCCATGCTCCAGCAGACTTGCTGTAGCAGACTTGACTGATCGAGTCTGCTCCGATGCACTGGATTCCCAGCACATTGGAGCAGGCTCCCCACATGTCTATAGGAGACCTGTGTCCTGGTGTTGCTGATGTGTTGGCTGCAGCCGCATTACAGAGCCCTGGCCTGACCCCCAGACCTCTGCCAGCTGCTTCCTGGCTCCTAGGCACCATGCCCCTGTTTTGTGGGCATAAGCCAGCTGCAGCAGCTTTGCAGGCCCCTGGCCTGACCCCTGGCCTGTGCCAGCTGCTTCTTGCCCTCCAGGCTCCATGCCCCTCTGCTGTGGGCACCTGCCAGGACCTGACGGCACCCAGAGTTCCTGCTGGAGCCAGCACCTGCGATTACAACATCCCCAACTGTGGGGAGAGCAGCCCAGGACCCAAACTGAGTGCCAGATGAGACCACTGACTCCACAGCAGTTTGGGGCAAGGCCAAAGTCCAGAGGTAGTTTGGCTGGGCCACCCAGGTGAACGCCCACATTTATGAGGACATGGTAGCTCTCAAGTGGAAGGATGGCCACATTCAGTCCAGGCAGCAGTACTACATAAAGGTGAAGGCCCTAAGGGCTCAGTGGGCCCCCATCATGGACCCTAACTGCCAGTCCTGGGTTGCCTGTAGGACCATGCCCTGCATGTAGGAGCTGGACTGCATCAGGCCATGTGAGATACTTTTACTCCAGCATAGGATGGCTGCTAGAGTTCATGCCACAGGTCAAGTCTGAAGAGGACTCTTCAGAAGAGGGCCCAAGGGTCAGCAGTGGCAGAAACCAGCATGCTCCCCACCCTTGACCTCATCTTCCAGCTTGGGCCGTCCAGGCCAGCACCTGCCCTGGCAACTCCAGATGTGCACCAGAGTTTGCCTAAGTAAGGCATGAGTAACCCATGGCCAGCTCCAGCTCTAGCTCCAGCTCCTCCCTGGGGGGGGCCCTGCCCACGCAGCCAGGCACTGGGCCTCTACACCCTGGGACCCTGCAGGCAGCTGGATCATGTCACCACCACCATGCCCATCTGGTAAGCCCCTCCCAGGGAGGAGGGCCAGGGCAGGGGGACAGGGGCAACCGCAGCCCCCTGTGGCCGTGCCAGCTCACCCGTCCATCCCTGGGCTGCATGCCGGGAGTCAGAAGCCCAGCAAAGGGTGTGGAGGCCCCCTCTCTCCCCCCCACTCCCCCGCCCTGCCTGGATGAGCTCCCTCCTGCCCACTGTCATTTCCCTCACAGCATGCAGGGAGGTGGGAGGCAATGCAGGACTGATTGAGTCACCCACACTATACCAGCTAGGTAGCCAGGAGCTTGTCACATGCAGAGAAACTCTTTGATGGCAGTGGGGATCTCCTCCTCAGCCATGGGGGTCAGGGACTTGTAGCGTAGAGTACCCCTCTGGGTAGCAGTGCATGTTGTGGGAAAGTGTGGGCTTGCCTGGGGCATTGTCAAAGCTCAGGGCCCTGTGCCATGTTCCCAGCTGCGCCTAGGGCACCATGGCAATCAGCAGCAGCAGGTTGTAGTGAGTTGTGCACCCGTTGGTGCGCTCGAACAGCTCATCATGGCACACCTGGGAGACTCTCAGCAGGGTTACACTTGATGTGCAGGCCACTTCTGGCAGGAGCCCTAGCCTGGGCCACCACTCCAGAGAGGGTCATTGGGGAAAGGTCAGGGGAATCACCAGCTCTGCGTCCCAACTGGGTGGGATGTCCTCCCCCCGCAACGCTAGGCGCCACAGGCCCGGTGGCACAGAAACAACCTGCCTGGCCTGTAGGGAGGAGAAGAGGGAGACAAGGTCTGGAGCCACTGGAGCAGTTGCCGGCAGGAGCCAACCCTGTCCTGGTCTGGGGAGGGGATGGGGAAGGCAGGTGGACTACCACAAGCAGCAAGTGGGCTGCCTGCCTTCCATGCAAGAAGTGGCGACACGGGGCTTGGCCGGCAACCACCTGTGACAGGGCCCACCTCGCCAAGTTACCATGGGCCCTGGACACCTGTGCATGCACAACCCCCAGGCCAGGCTGCATGCAGCCTCTGTGCACTGCATGGTATCTCTGAAATGTTGTACTCTCACAAAGCCTCTCTGCCGGTCCAGCACCTGCATGTCGGGGAGACATACCAGCTACTGGCAGAGATGCTTTGGTAAGGACGCTGCCACTATCAGCCAGTGCCCTTTGCATGTGCCACCTCTGCTGCTGGTGCATCCAAAACAAAACCCTGGTCACCACAGCAGAGGCCTGGGTGTCAGACCTGTGAGCTAAGGATGTGGCATGGGAGTGGAAGAGGGATTGGGAGGACCGCACCTTCAGGGACCAGCTCCTTGCCATTGAGGAAAGGAACCTCCTCCTCCTCGAGAGGATCATGGAGGTCTACAAGCAGGAGGCTGCTCTGATGGCCTGGGCAGTGGAGGCCACAAAGGAGGACCACCAGGTGCCGGTCACCATCATGGCCTTGGCAGTCACCTTTGTGTCACCTGCCCCTGTACCCAGTCCCTGTCCAACCCCTGGCACCGGGCCCAGCCCCAGCCCTGACCCCAAATCCAGCTCCTTCTGCCCCCTGACAGCCACCCACCACCCAGCCCCTGCCTGTGGCCCCACCTGCCCCATGGCAGCCATCTGCCACCCAGCCCTGGCCCCACCTGCACTCTGGCAGCTGCTCACCACCCAGTCCCTGGCCTTGGTCCTGGGCCCACCTGCTCCCTGGTAGCTACCCATGGTCCTGAGCCAACTCCCAGTGGGCTTGAGAAGTGATGTAATGGTGCCTGCAGAGGCAAGTGTTCCCTACCTCTGCTCTTAAGTTGGGTCCCCTACTCCTCAGCAGCCTGGCTACCCACTTGGACTGCCACCCATTACTCATCTGCCCATCATGAGGCCCTTGAGTGGGAGATGCTCACCACCGGCCCAGCTCCACTTGTGGGTCCTGCTAGAGGAGGGAGAGTAGGCTGAACAGTGCCTGCCCTCACCCTTGGCTGAGTCCCCAGCCCACCAGCCTCACTACAGCATCTGCACCCATGGTGGTGCCACCAGAGGCTCGGATGCTGGGTGCCTCTCCCCAGGCTTCATACCATAGGCACCTCCTGCCCACTGTTCCCCACTGATACTGCATGAATCACACTTTGTAAATAGTTGCACAGGCAAAAGTGTGTTTTATTGGTGGTGAGCATTGGAACTTGGGGTGGGGGGTTGTTATTGGGGATGGAGGGCAGAAAGGAGGGAGTGTGTTGTTGGGGAGGGAGGGCTGTATTGTGGTGGAGGAAATAAAGATTGTTGAGTGGAAATTGTCCAGAGTGGGCATGGTCTTGGGCATGCATTGTGGGCCTGGGGCCTGCAAGCAGCCACTTAGGTGCCTTACTGTGGGGAACGGGGGAGGAGGTGATCCACAATAGCCTCATGGACACAGTGCCCTGACTGCCACTGCCAGGGGTGGGAACCGTCCATGGTGCACTAGTCACAGCCTCCAAGGACAGTATCCCCTGCCAGACTGAGCCCTCCTCCCCAGAGACCCCTGACAGATTGAACTTGCCCTCCAGAGACCCCTGCCAGCCTGCAACTGCCCACCCTGGGAATCCCCTGGCACTTGGGCAGCTGTGGCCAGAGCCTGCAGCTTCCCCTGGCTCCTGCAGGGGGACAGAGCAAGGTAGGGGCAGGCCTGGATCTTCCTACTCCTGTCAGGAGCAAATCTGCTCCCAACAGGATGCACATGGAGATGTGTTCCAAGGGCTGGCTTACTGCATAGTCATTTACTGTGCAGTAAGCCTAAATCACATTAATAGCATGTGTAGGTGCACCCAGTGTTATGCAGCCAGCTCAGTGCTTCACTAAACTGGTGTCTCAGGCTTTGTAATTGTGCAGAGTGCTTGCTATTCAATTTGTTCTCGGTTCTGTTAGTAAGTAGCATGTAATGTTGCTCTTTTAATCAGCAAAGAGCTCAAGCACTTTCTATCCCATGCAAGGCCAATATCATAAACATAACTGTGACAGGGGATAAACCAGGAACAGCATTTTCTATATCTAACTTCCAGGGGTGCTCCAAAGGAGCAGGCAGAGATGGAGGCATAGGGAGGAGATGGAGCCATGATCGTATCCCCAGTTTACAGCAGCCAGCCCAGAGAAATGAGTGTTATGCTATACAGTGATATCATCTAGGCTATACAACCAGGAGCTCCGGAAGGCCTTGTGTCCCCCACACAAAGCTCAATATAGCCGGGTGCTGCCCTTGGGGGCAATGTGATTCGGAGTCCATCCCCTGTGCAGAGCTAGGGTAAAGTTCAGTCCAACCCACAGTACAAAACATCTCCTAGTCTGATTAAATCACATGTGGGGCTGGGTATGAAAGGTGCAAATGGAAGTATCATCCAGAGGTTTGCGCATGTTATCTGGACTTGTCTCTGGCTGAGGCATGGTCCTTTAGATGGCTCCTGTTCAGATATTAACTCTGCTGACCCCCTGCTTTCCATTCAGGTTGGATGGCCTGTTCTCAGGAATAGGTCTACAAACATAGATGCTACTTATGCTCAGGCTGGTAACCTGAACACTTTGCAATGAGAATGCAGGCTAAACCATCTGAGGGCTAATTGCCCTCCAGTGCCTTTCCGCATTACCCTTCACCCACTGCCCAGGACAGAAACTGGGTAAGAGTCAAAGTGTATGGAGCACCTTAGCTCACTGCAGCTAGGTATGCCTATATGGTATGCCTTCAGAAGTCCTAGCAACATACATGGCTGAATGCCATGTTAGTAAGGCTCTCTCTCAGGTATGGCTTTACAATGTGGCTGCTCTCACTTGAGCACAGCTAGTACTAGGGCTTAACCCTGAGTGTCAGGCACCTGGAGAAGGCTGCAGTAGCATCCCTTAAGGCTACAATCCTGAGAACACTTACAAACATGCATAGTTTGATTTCAGTGGGATTACGCACATGGGCAAGATTAAGCACACACAGGAGGAATTGCAGGATGGGGCCTGGGGATGAATTCTCCTTTGTTATTCACCCAGCAAGGGAGTAAGGAGGAACATCTGGCCTCTCTCCATCAACCAACAGTGGCTGCCCCCCAGCTGCCCACCACAGGTAAGACAACCGGGCTCTGCAAATGTGACAGCAGTGTAAGGACAGCAGCTCTTGGGGACGGGGTACCAAGTTTGCCCTGCTACATTTGCACTTCACAGGGAAAGGAATCACCTGTGCCTGTCTCAACATTGTAATACAACATGGTTGTAACACCATCTGCTGCCAGCAAGGCAAATAGCTGGAAGCAATGATGTGTAGTATCAATCTATCTTAGGTGTGAATGCAATCCCAATTACTCCAGCATCTGGACATCTGATAATCTCCGCTGTATTTGTCTGCACAGCTGTGATGTAAGTGCTGTTATGCTCACTGTACCGATGCAGTCCTGACATCCAGAGAGGCTGAGTGACTTGACTAATGTTGACACAGCGTTGACATAGGAAGGCTAGGACAGAGCAGAGATTTGAACCCAAGTGTCCTAGACTGATACAAATTTATCATTGTCTAACCAACTTTTAAATATTCTAATTTTTTTGTTTTCTACAAGAAAACCTTACAGAGTTACTAGCACTGATGCCTTCCTGTGCATTGTGGTGCCATGCAGGAAAAATCATGGACCAATATTTCACAATTTTTGTTTTTTAAACAATGACAGGGTATTTAAAACACAGGACAATTAAGGCCTTGTACAGCTATGCACAGCTGGAAACCCTCATGTAAAACGACACGGGAATGCTCTCTTCCTACAGTTTGGCTAGAACTGTAATGGGGGTTTTCTTGTTTGTGTCTTTTTTTTTAATAAGCACTTTAATTATCCTCATATTTTAGTACTGCTGTGTTATTGCAATATGTTACTTTTTGACCCAGGAGAATTTTTCACGTGTTCTCCTCAATAAACTTCCCTGATAAGAATGACACATCAAATGAGTTATAATTAGCTATTGCTGTCTTGGTCTTACACTAGCACCAGTAGTCCCAAATTACTGATCAGGATTCTGCTGTCCTACATACTGGATGGATGGATGAGGAAAATCCAGGTCCTATTTAAGAGACTGTCGTGGTAGGCCAGATGGAGGTGTGCCCTGTGCAGCCAAATGGAGGTGTGACAGCAGTATGGGAAGAGCCCCACAATGGCTGCAACTGAACCAATATGGTGGTGGAACCAATATCATGGTGCTGTGGGCTTCAGTATGTGCAAGTAATCATAGCATGAGCCTTTGCAGGAAGTAGGCCTGTGGTTACTCTAGGCTGGAGTATGTGCCACTGACTCTGCTTGGATTAAGGTCTGGATTAAAAGCTACTAGGGGGACTCCTACCTGTGTTACAACCACCCCCATCCCTGTCCTGCCTACCGCAAGTCTAGTGCTTACCAATCCTTACACCTGTGCCCAGCAACACACTTGAGCGGTCACCTCCCCACCCCCAAGAGCTGCACTTGCAGGACCCAGGCAGGGCCAGCCCACCCTATCCTGCAGCTACAGAGGGCCCTGCCACCAAGAGGCCATGCCCTGTTTGCCCCCCAACACCTGTACCATATTTAAAGAGCTCAATGCAGGCAGGGAGCCCCTTCCCAGCTGAATGGAGGAGGAGTTCCTGGCTCCACTCCCGCCCTAGGGAGGGAACCCAGAAATCCCCAACACATGCTGGGCCCACCCTGTGCCCCCCACAGTGCAACCCATGTGCATGCAGCCTGGCCCTGACGATTTTATTTCAATGAGTTTACACTGCAATTAACCACAATTTTGATTTTTTGATGGCTTAAGGGGCCCCAAAACCATATTATGCAGGGGGCCTCAAAAAACTGTGGGTCGGCCCTGGACCCAGGTCTGTGCTGAGGCTACCACAACCTGCCCCTTCCCCCACAGACTAAGTCAGAGCCCCTCAGCCTCCAGAGCAGGGGTTCTCAGCCCCTTTTGTACTAGGACCCATTTGTAAGCATGGATGGCCAGTCCCTCCCAGGGTGGCCATCATACAGGACATTCTAGTTTTCTGCTACTCTGTCCTCTATTGTTGCAAAACCCGATGCTGTTATGTCCTCTAGTTTTCTCTTCAAGAGAAAACTAGAGGACATAAAGGCGTCCAGTTGCGTATACATAGAGGACAGAGGGCAACGTCTATGATGGCCACCCTAGCCCTCGCCCCAGTGCCCCTCACTCCTGACTCGCTGCCCCCCACCCAGGCCCCCAGTGTGTGGGGCAGGGGGTGGGTGTGAGGCATGGGGGGAGCCCCCAAGCAGAGGGAACTCTGCTGGCTTGTGAGGGAAAAGCCACAGATTATTTATGTGTTTATTTATTTAATTTGTATCTCAGGCCAAATTAGCCAAAACTAATTCCAAATTCGAGAGTCCAGAACCATAAGTGACCCTACAACTGACAAACGTCTTCCACCTGCACTTGGGGCTTCACATGTTTCCAAAACCTTTGGTGGGCGTCCTACTTGCAGGCCCAAGCTTGGGGTTTGAATGGCCCTGAGTTTTGCTTGCCCTCAGCCATCAGGCCCTCAGAGCAAGCAAGGGAGGAGACTCCCATTTCCATAAACTGGGCTCAAAGCCATTGCACCTCGGCAGGTCCTGAACCGTGCCACAAGAGCAGTTCTCCCGTGGAGCAGTTCAGGAAAACTGACTTCTTGGACACAGAGACATGGCATTTCCCCTACCAGGTTAAGAAGCCACCATGCTTAATCTGAGCCTTCAGGAGGCCGAGAAGCGACAACCTGTCCAGGAACGGACTGAATTTTACTAGTAGGTATTCAGAATCATAAACCGGAAAGATGAGAAAGCCAGAAGGGAAAGAGTGAGGGACTAATGTAAGAGGCTTGGGGGCGGGACACAGAGCCAACTTACAGAAAATACAACAGATTGCACTGTTTTAGTACACGTCAAGAGTCATCAACCAAAAAGATGACAAAGCCAGAAGGGAAATACAGAGGAACTAACATCAGAGGGATGGCGGTGTGGAGGGAAATGCGACTAGGTTACAGATAACACAATACAACGCTTGAACTGAGCCGTCAAAAGGGCAAAGCCACTGATCCCCATAGTTTCCCTGCCCTTCAACAGGAAAATCCGTTTGGAAAGTGTGTTTGCCGCCCTCCCACACATTGTCGCGGCCCACCTTCGGGTCCGACCCCGCGGGCTGAGATACTCGGGCGGGGCCGGGGTGACCCCGCCTGAGGAAGGGCTGGGAGGAGGGCCCCGCGCACCCGCTTTGCAGCGTACGCAGAGACACGCGGGCGGCGCCGGAGGGACGCGCTGCGGCGCCGCGGGCAGCACCGCGCCCGCGGGGGGGTGCCAGCTGCTCCCTCCGCCCCGGGCCATGCATTCCCGGGCGTGGGGGCAGGTGCGGCCCGGCCCCGCCCCCACCTGCTGACGCAGCGCGACGTCACCGCCGCCGCTCCTATACAGTGCGGGCGCGGCCAGCGCCTCACGCTTCGCGGTCTGAGAGAGCGAGCGGGGAAGTCGCCGCCAGCCTTGTCCTGTCCCGTCCCGCCCGCCCCGATGCGCCCCGCGCCGCCGCCGCTCCTGCGCCTTCTCCTCCTGTTGCTGCTGCTGTGCGCGCTGGCCGGGCGCTCAGGTGAGCGGGGTGTGCAGCGCTCGGGCCAAAGCTCGCGCGGGGGGAGGCCCCCTGCGCCGTCCGCGCCTGGGCTGTGGCCCGGGAGCCCAGAGCTGCTTTGCCCGTGAGTCACTGGCGAGGATGTGCGAGAGCTGCCGCGAAGGTCCACGCCTCGGCTGGCTCCGGGCGCCGAGCGGGGAGAATGGCATCCTGCCCCGTGCAGGTGACTACAGCTTTTGTGTTTCTCTCCTGGCTTCTGCCCTGCAGCGTGCCAGCATGTCGCCAGCTCGGGACCCGGCCTGACAAGTGCCCCGCTAGCAGGGAGCCGCAGCAGCCCTGGGTATGAGATGTCTCTGGGAGTGGAGTACGAGGATGAGGACTATGAGGAAGAAGATGATGTGCCCCTGCCCTTGTACATGGTAGATGAGTCCATCAGAGGTGAGCCGTGGTGAAACTTGGGCTTTTCCCTGAGTCCCGACACTGTAGTGTCGAGCTACAAGAGTGATTCTGAGAACCTGCAGGGAGACTTGTGGCTGCATGTGCTCGGGACTAGCTGGCAACCTGCCGGTGTATAGGAGAGTGGTTTTGCTTCTGCAATGCCTGAACGTTGTAGCATAATGCTACCTTGCTTTGGTTTCCTAAATCTGTCTAGGGCAGTGATCTCCAAACTTTTTTTTGATCACACATCCCTATCTATATAAATAGAAGTCCTAATATTTTCTTCCCACACACCAGTGGATGGTCTTGCACACCCCTCTTTGGAGACCACTGGTCTTGGGGCTGAAGAAAGTTGAAATGTCTTGGTGTTCTTCTACAGTTCAAAATGTCTTGGTCAGTCTCCTTTGGCATAGCTTTTTCGAGGCTGGATTGAATGAAGCCTCCAGATTTTTCAAGTGTTCTGCAATTCCCATTCTCAGTTGAAACAAGCTTTTCAAGAACACACCACACCATGGCTTCTCAACTGTTAAGCTTCCTATAATTCTTGATAGAAATTACTGCAAGTTCTTTTTTTCTGTTTGGCAGGGGGAGGATTACCTATTGAGTAGCATGTGATTTCAGTTTGATTATTATGCAATGCTTCTGTACATGTCTAGACTAAAATAAAATGGGTTTTAAGACGAGTTGGCCATACATCCCATGTACACTAGGGATTTAAGCTTGTATTCTCACACGCTAGCTGCTTCAGGTGAACATTAAATCAAAACTTGCTTTGTCCACACCAAAACTTTCTGAAATGTTAGCTAACAACTTGTCCAGTTCACATCTTTTAGAGACTGAAAACTCTGTCTTGTCTCTCTAGGCTTTCTCTTAGCCAGGAAGGCTACAACTTTGAAGGGGCCTAAATGGCTCAGCTGGCTAGTAATATAAGTTCTACTGGTTCAAGTCTGGCTCAAGTCATTGTATGAATGGGAGGCTCCAAAGAAAATGGAGGGAGCACTGAAACTTGGAGGGTTAGTGACATAATCTGTAACCCATTGGTTTCATTTCCTGCAAGGAAGATGTTGCACCTGGCTGTTCCTGTGTATATATTTTAACATGCAATAGTTTTGAGTGCCACTATATTAAGGTATTACCTGATTGTCATCTGAAGTTAGTAGAAAGATGATACTTGACTTTGGGAGACAAGCTCTGAGCTACTTCTTGAGAGGCTGATTCTTGCAACATTTTGAGCGGAATTTCGATCTAGTAAAAGGCAGCTTAACTTTTGCACACTGTCCCCCTATTGTGAAATACAGTAGTTGCAAGCTTAAGCTTATTGCTGTTTGGCATGCTGGTTGGTCAGAGCCAATCTTGCATGCAACAGGGCTGTTACCAAGCAGTCTTGTAGATTGACTCCTGTCTTTTTGCACTAAGCCAGTAAATTTACAATCGTAGACTTCTGTGGTTCAGCTGTAGATTACACTTGGGCCATGTCTGCACGTTAATGCTGCTGTGTCTAGATGTAGTGCCCTCAAGCTGCTTATATTAGGATGGCTTCTAAAACAGAAGTGGTGTAGCAACATCTGCGGTACTCTGGGCAATCTAATGAGCACTGTCGCTCATTTGTGATGCAGTACTTTGAGTGGGCCACATACTACTTCCCGGTTATTCCAGAGACGGTACAGCAAGCTTGAGTGTATGGATACCTGGCATAGGTTTTTCTTAACAATGCATCTTCAGAGCCTTGGACAGCTTTAGAAGGACTTGGAGCTTAGATACTTATGTTGGGGGGGGAGTAGAAAAAAAAATAGCCCACAAAAACTGTAGTTTGTCCTTAAAGCCAAGGAGGAGTTGTCTAACAGGCAGCTCCTTCAAATATAGGGCCAACTTTCATGCCCTATAGTAGGCTAATTATCTTGATAAACTAACTGGAAAGGGGGTGTCAGCTATACAGTGACTAAGTTCAGAGCTTTCTTTTAGTGAAAGGAAACCTAAGTGTGGATGCTACATTCAGCTCGCCTAGAAACACAAGTTGTACAATTTCAGTCTGACTTCTCCTAGCAAAAGATGGTTGATTGATTGATTTTTATTTAGTAATTAATATGTGACCAATGTGGCTTAAGATATCAAGATAAGGTATAGGGCTCGCTGGTGAAAATCTTCCAAATAGACAACTCTGGTCTCTGCCTGAAGGAGTTGATCTAGCCTAGCGGTCTCCAACTTCCTTATGGTGAAGATCACTTTTTGGCCCCCCAGGATATACTGTACCCCTCCACCCCCAGACAAGCTGCCCGGGCTCTGACCCCACTCGCCCAGCCCAGCTCTGATAGCAGGGGACGTGGCTCAGCCCAGCCACATGTCCTGCAGCTCCCAATCATAGAGCCTCTAGACTGAGATCAACTGTTAAAGGCTCTGTGATCGACCAGTCAATCAAGAACAACTGGTTGGTGACCACTGATCTAGCCTCTATTAGAATTGGCTGTCAGTTGCCTTACAACACTAATCAAATGAGTTTGTCAAGGATGTAGTCTACTTTAAACCCACTTGTAAAGCTCATGGGTGGGTAGATTGTCTAGTTTGGATGACTAAAGGTAACTTCATAGCTTTAGGGGGGGTTTTTTCCATGAATTTGTTCCATATTGTATTGAGAACATGCATTTTCTCTATACTTGAGGCAACTAGTGAGTACTGCTGAATAACTACTAAGTTACCTTTTTTGCTAAGGTAACTAGGCTTTCCTCAGAACCTAAGCAAAGAGCAAAACTTCTGTAGAACATAAGGAATGATAATGTAATGAATGTCACAGAAGGTGATCCAAGTGCGATCTGTCCTTGGAATGGATCTCTGGGATAAGGTAGTAGCAGTGTAAGTAAGTGCAAGTAATTTCAGTTCTTCATGGAAAATCTTCCATTCCCACTTATCAGCTGTGAGGTGCCAAGTAAGAGTAGCTGTATGTGAACTGTGCTACTGCTCAAGGATATTATGTCTGGGATATATGTTGATAAAATGCAAATAACCTTGTGGGATGAGATCATAAGGTATTGGGTCAGATTCTGCCTCTAGAGTTACCTAAACCAACTTGGTGATTTAATGTGAATATGGAACGGTTGAAGGCAATGGATGATTCACTTTGTTTCAAGTAGGCTGAATTATGTTAGCCTAATAACTGAATTCATGTGAAGGCAAGAGGAAGATTTGGGCCAATGTGATTATCTAAGCTGATAGAGCAAGTGCATTGTCTCTTCAGAGTGTGATGAGTGTTTATAGCAACTTAAACTTACTACCCTTGTGAAATGATGTGCTATTGCTTAAACCCTGCCATTGTTTTTCTATAGGGCCACACTTTTGGGACTAAGTGAAATAATATGCTCTCCAGAAAGCCATAACTAGACATTTATTTACATACATGTACTTGCCTTTCTTTTTTTCAAGACTCTTTTTCTACTCCCTTCTGCTATGGTAAGCTCTGAATCTTCTAATATCACATTGAAGATGGGAGCTGTTGCCAGTGATGGACTGAAGTTTGTTCTCTCTCTAACCTTATTTACCTTTTTTGCTCCTTTAGTTGAACCTGTGGTTAAACCTAAGCAGACAAAGGAGAGTGAAAAGAAGGCTTCTGGTAAGCCAAAAAGGAGAAGAAATAAAAATAAAAAGAACAAAAAGAAGAAAGTGACTCCATGTGAAATGGAATACAAAAACTTTTGCATCCATGGTGAATGCATATACCTAAAAGACCTTCAAATTGTAACATGCAAGTAAGTTATGCCCAAAGTTTCTAAAGACAATGTGAATTTGAACGCTTGGAGAGAAAGATCAACACCATCCTATTCTGGTTCAGCTTATTACACTGTTTCAGCTGAGGGAATTTCAGCCATGTAAATATAAATCTCACCATCATTTTAAGCTGTTGAACTGATTTATTGGTCACTTAAAAAAAAAGTGGGGGGAGTGTGGCTTCCTGGAACATCATACCTAAACTGCTCTCAACTTATTCTAATTCTGACAGATTTTGGGATAAAGCAGTTACTGCCTCTTCTGGAACTAATGCCCAGGCTGGCATGTCACTAAAATGTCAAGGGTGGGGTTGGTTTGTTTGGTTTGTTTTTCTCTCAGGTTTTGGGTGCTTTATTTGGCATTTGAATACTGATCTTAATGTATGCATCTCTTTTTTCCCCCTTCCCTCCCCCAGGTGTTATCAAGATTACTTTGGTGAACGCTGTGGGGAGCAGTCAATGAAGAGTCAGACAAGAAACAACACCAGCGACTACTCAAAAACTACGTTGGTGGTGGTAGCTGTTGTACTTTCAAGCATCAGCTTCATTGCTGTTGTCATATATCTAATAATGCAGTAAGTATCACTCTTTCCCAGTGTCTGTTTGATTTTAATCATAGCCTGCACAGTATGATACCAGCCCCCCCCCCAAAGGCCTAGGGTTTCAATGACTTTATGGCTGATGTATGTGAATGTCTTACATGGCTATAATGTATAACCCCAGTCCAGTCGAGGGGAAGAGGAGTGAGGCTTTGAGGTGCTAACAGTCCAACTTGGTGCTCATTACAAGTAGAAAGATCAACCCTATGTTTTGTGGATGAATCTAACTTGGAAAAAGGCAGTGGGGATTTTGTGGTAGAGTGGGCAGACCATGACACTTCTTCTATCTTATCTCTAACAAATCCTTGTCTCAGCTGGAGCCCAAATTTGTATGTGAGGTGACATATTAACATTTAACTAGTTCAGCTGACATCTCTGCAGTCCTTTAGTATAATTCTTATGGACAAAGCTTGACTTTATTAATGGCTGCAAAATTGCATCTTATGGACACAGATGGCCTGAAGGAAAATTGCTTTAATTTTCTCTTAATGCACTTCTGGCTTTGAATCAATAGCATAAGTAGTGGCCACTAAAAAAACAGAGGGATACAACTAGTCATCCAAAGTCTTTGGCCTTATCAGTACAGGTGTAGAAACGTTGTTCTAAGATGACAAAAGGCAACCAATTGTAAAGCCTGGAACACAACAAATATGGGTAACCACTAGAAATAAATTGTGAGAAAACAGATCTTGGCACCAACACCAACAAAGCCAGCTTATGTCTCCCTAAAACCCTGTGGCTTGTAGTGAACTGGTATATAATACTGGGGAACAGAGACCGCATTTTATTTAAAAATACGTATTTTACTTATTTTCTGACGATTAAAGCTGCTAAGAGGTTCTGGGTTCAGAACCAGTAACACAGTACTGCAGCTTGAGATGATGTAAACTAAATTCAGAGATTTAGTTCAATTTTAGTTCTTGGCAAACTATGCTGTATAATAACTGAATTGGGTACATGCTGTACCTCTTGCATTTCAGGAAAAAAGGTGTGTCCACTTTTGTCTATTATTGCCTAACATTTATATTTTCAGTTTAAGGTATGCTGTTGACATGCTTGGTTTAAAGTGTTGTTGCATGCAACATGGTGATGATGTACTTTTCACATATTGCACGAGTGAAAAGAGTAATTCATATTTTGCAAAGCATTACCAAGGTGATTACAATTCTGAATAACATAAAGTGTGTGTGACTAGGGGAATAAAAGGACTATTAGCATAGTTTTCAGGCTTTGGGGTTTTCTAGAAGTTTAAACTTGTGCATAATCTTGATATAGGTGAAAATTATACTTGTTCATAGCTGTTAGGCTGGAAACAGACTTTATCCTTAGCTCCCCTGTGACAAGTCGGCGATCAAGTAACAATACTTGGTGTCAAAGTGCTTTGAAAAATATTAATGCCATATGTTGCATCAACCACAGGGTCTTTTGAACACTGGATAGTGTAAATAATATGGAAGCCACATAAAATTGTGGCTCAGGAGGTTCAGAGTCTAGATCCCCAACTTCTGTTTTTTAAGCTACCATTGGTTTGAGTTGATAACAGAACTTCTAAGTGAGACCAGTGATGTTTAATTGCTTCTCGTGAAGCAGTTGGCTCCATGGAGTAACTTGCCAGGTATCTCTTTTGAAGTAGACTTGCTGGATTTATACCTGGACTTGTGTTGGGATTGTGGTGTCTATATGGAGATGGAGAAGGCCTAGAAGAAAGACTGCATGTCTCATTTAAGATGCAGACCCTTCAAACGCTAGCCTGAATGTAGGGCAGAGCATATACTCTGAGGAGGTGGGAGAGGAGTGGAATCGTAAGAATGCAAGCAAGAACTGATACCAACAGACAAATTTAGAATGTGCCATAAGTTGTTGTTGTTGTTCCACAGGGCCAAGAAGAAGTGTCCTCAATATGAAGAGAAAGAAGAAAGGAAAAAGCTTAGAAAAGAGAACAGAAATGGCCATGTTGGTGTATAAAGGAAAAAGCCGGTATGGAACACTCATTGTAGGAGTTGGTTCAGTGAGAGAAGCTGGCACCCTTCACAAAACACTTAGTGCTGACTTGTGTAAAACAGAAACTTACAGTGAGCAAGAAGGTGAATCAGTCTAGAACAGCCTATAGAGGTCCTTGTGGATAACTGTAAAACTTTCCCTGCCTCTCGCATCCCTTGCAGAGATGGAAAGACTGTCTGCAAGTGAATGACCTTGTAGCGTGCTGATCCCTCTGGATTCTTTTAAGTACAGAAATTCCTGCTGCTCTGAAGCCAAAAACTAGCACTGAATTGCAAGAGAAGAAGCCATATGCTTGGAAGGAATCAGAGGCTATGAAGAGCTCTTTTGTTGTTAACTTTTCTATTAAGCCTTTGATTTAGGGAGATTAAGTAGCATCTAACTAGTTGAAGAAAGCACTTCCTGTGGAAGCGTGTTTAGCTCTACTGAACAGTGATGCCAACTCCCTCACCTGTTAGAGGGCTGACTTCCCAGCATGTATTCACTAGGTGCCAGACATTCTCATAAAAATGAGTTTTATAAAACTTCCTTGCATGTTGTAGTATGGCAAAACCTTGTCATGCCCATCTTGCTGTTACCTAGTGACTTAATTTCGCAATTTTGCACCATCCAGTTTTATGGAGTCACCTAAATGTCTTTTTAAAAATGAATTTCCTTCTAATGAAGTAAGCCATCTGTCTTGCTTAAGAAGATCCAGAGCCTGCTCTCCTTCACTAATGTATTATACCTAGCTACGGAGCCAGTGATTCCTGGCATATGTAGCTCACGCCTAACTGGTATTCATACAATGGTGACATTGAAAAGACCGATTCCAAGCCCAAATCCATAGGGGATCAGTCCTTCTAGCTTATATGAATTCTGTAAGTCTAGTTTGACACTGACTACCAACTGGGAGCTTCCACTTTGGACTTGTTGAATGCTGACTTCAGTTGGGAGTGAAGGGGGCAGAAATCAATGTTCCTCAAAGTTTCTTGGACAGTTACTTCGTATGCAAATTATGGAAGGTCCCCAAACTCTTGGAAAGCAATAAGAGCACTGTTATAACTATAATGCAGTTGGCTGCAATCATAACTAATGCCTTTTTTTAAAATGTGGTTCCTGTCCTTTTACAGAACATGGATCTGAAGTGGCTGTTGGCCTGGCTGCGAAGTGCCACCTTCCTGCAGGTGTACATCAGATGGCCAGTATTCAAGCCGGCTTGAGCCACTACCATAAGGCCCCTCTTGATCAACATGAAGGATGCTGCAAGGGGGATTGAAAAGCTATTTGCTGCTGAGAGGCTAGCTGGGGTGGGTTATTGCCATTCTACCCTGGCCACCCAATATGGAGGATGCTGCACTTAAAAAGTTAAATGCTCCACTGTCAAAAGTGCCTGGGAGCTGCTGTCACTAGGTTGTATCCAGTCAGTGATAGAAGACTAATATCTTTTTGCTGTTACCCAGACTACTCTCCTTTTCTCCTGCTATTTATGGCTGAAAATCTCTTCAGTAAGTCCTGCTGTGGAAAGGTGCTCTAAAGAAGATCACAACTTCTATGAGTCTAAGGCGAGAAGGCTTGCTTTCCCTTGCATTCCCCCTTACCCCAAAGTTATACAAAAGAGAAGGCAAGCTGAGCTTCAGTTACACTTTTTTTTTGCCACAGACCACTGACTATAACAATCTGGTCCCTTTCACCCTTGAAATGTCTGTTGGAATCTGATTTCCGTTTTTTGTTTGGTTTTTTTTTTTTTTTGCTCGTCTATTCCAAACGTTTTGCTGAATATTTTCTCAGTAAGAGCACTTGGGTCCAAATCCTGTAAGCACTTTTTAAAAGCAACTGAGCTCCACTGTGGGGAAATAGTGTTGTGCCTGTCTGTTCACAGGACTGAGTCTGAACTAGATCATCTCAATCTAAAATTAAAGCAGTCCTGAAAGGAAAAATCCAAGGTTTATCAGCTTCATGACTAAGTCAAGGAGAGCAAATCTGTCTCTATCTTTGGGATAATCAATTTAAAGAACTGTGGTTAGCCATGTTAGTCTGAATGAGTTCATCTTTAAGATACTACCCAGCCCTGCTTTCAACTTTAAGGAAAGTGCTGGTACTCTAGAAGTAGAAAAAATACTAAACTTCTGGGTGTTCTTCAGTTCTTGTTGGAGAACATCCACTTTCTTCCTAGAGCTATAGAAAGCCAACCCAGTCTGGACTTTCTAAATGCTAGTACTTTCAGCTAAACTTTAAACAGAAAAAAGATTACCTTTTCACGTTTTAAAGATGAGGGGTTTTTTTCCTCCTATTTCTGTAACAGATCCCATTTTCTGTAGGAGGAGAATTTGATTCATATACTCGTGTTCAGTCAGCAATGGTATCTGACATAAAGGTGCATACTGTGCTTTTCCTTTTATGTGCAAAATCTCTAATTTTGTTTTCTAAACCTGCCCTCTTTAAAATTCTTTGACCTTAGCATCTTTATGGCTTTGAGAAATTTCCATGCAGAAGCATTACTTGACTCTAACAGGTTGTCTTGAAACTATGCATGCCTCTAACTTATTTTAAATGTGTAATAGGAAATGCTGAGTAAATCTTTAAAATGCAAATTTAATTATGTACAACTGTACAGACATTTTTGCACTGTAAATATTTATTACTGTATTTAATATTTAATATATTGTAAAACTAAGGAATTCTATTTATTTTATAATTAAACTTTTTACATTAAAAAAAAAAACAGACCTACCTGCTTGATTTAGAGTTTAATACCATTTTTCCAACCCTTTAGGGTTTTAGGTTTAACAACGTGTGTGTGTGTGTGTCTTGAAATGAGTCTGGGTAGTGACACATTAGCAAGTAGAACAGATAAATCAGATGTCTAAAGGAGACTAAGTCCATCAGCTGTAGCTTTTTATAGAGCACTGATCACGCTCAAATGTGTTTGCTCACTCTTGGTCTACTTTTATAATTCTAAACCTGCTTCCTGTGTTCACAAGTTTTCTGGGGTCTTATCAGAAGAGGTGAACCTAACAGGCATGACAGCAGCAATTGCTGGGATGTAGATCTGAAAAGGATCTCGAAGCTTACCTAAATTGCCCCAAGGCCGGACCCCACATACCTGTACTGTACATGATAACTGTCTGTCTAACCTGTTCCTTCAGCAAAGGAAATTCCACAACTTTTCTGTGTGGCCAGTTCAGCTAGTTTACTACCCTAACAAATACCCATCCATTAGTTGATAGATGTTAAGTGGGTGTTTTTTTTGTCTTGTCCTGCTTTCTGTGTGTGTAGGATACAACTGATTACAACCATCATATTTTTATAACACCTTCCTACTTGGAAGACTTGCTTTTCCTTCATAACCTTGTCCAATCTAGTAAAGAAGACACTCTTTCACCTTGCATACATGGTACTTCCTGAGTAGTATTTTTTTCATGAAACATTGCGGACTTAGATTGAAAGAGACACCTCCATTCAAAAATAAACTTTGAAAGAATTGCAGCATTTACCTTAACTCTGGTCTTCTAGGTTTATGGTTCAACATTCAAGCTCCCTTTATGATCTTTGCTCTGAATAAAAGATCTGGAGGTGAATATGGCTTTCAGTAGGTTAATTAGTTCCTTTTTTAAAGTGGTCCAGCATGTTGCTTGATGTAATTGTGGGATCCATGTTCCCAGTCACTTTTGCAATGCTGTGCCATGTGAATGGAATTGGTGCTTCTATTTGTCTCCCTACAACCCTGAGGCCTTTTTCATTTTAGCTGAAACACACCACTGTGGAAGTCTGCATTTGCCTTGCCTTGCCTTTTGTATCCTAGTACCAAGTGTGAAATTGGACAGAGCACCTGTCAGACTACACCTGCTTGGAATGCAGTGACACACCTTGCAATTTATATTGTGGCATTTCATTTTATAGAACTCCCATCTCACTACAGTAAAGACCATTTCTCCAGCTGGCTTTTCTGCGCTCATTCCAGAAAATCTGAGACAAAATTGTGCTATACCCTCACATGGTTAGACTGAAAATAGACCTCCTATTAAGCCCTCACATGAAGTGTTTCCCCATGGGGGTAAGTAGTTTACATTTTGGCCATGTAGAAATTAGGCAAAATTAGTAGCCTGGAAGGCATGTACTGTAAGGATACCTATCGGTTTGTGGAATCAGAAAATGGTATCACCCTCTTCCTACAAGCACCAGGTACTTCAAACTTTTTTTCACTTGACTCTTACCCAGCTGAGAAGCAACTGCCTTTTCTCCCTGTACAGTATCTATACAACAAAACAAACCATTTGGAATGGGCTTGCCAAAATTTCCAACCAAAAATTAAGCATTTTTCTTCCTTTGCTTTGAACACCTGAGGACAACCCATAAAAAAAAACTTATGTAGTATAATCAACACAGTCATCACTGCCTGAAAACAGAATAGTAGAAGGGTATTCCTGCACTTCATGAACCTGTTCCACACCATTCATCAGGCAGGGTGCCTCTTCAATAAATCAAGCTGATTATACTCACAGGTTATGATGATTATACCTTAGCTCATGAACAAGTAGCGTGGCCTTAAGGGTAACTCCCAAGAGTAAGCAGCCATTCTGAAGAGGTCAGATATTTCAAGGATGGCGGGAGTGTTGCTCAGTTCTTTCCAATCTCTCTTGGGTGTGTTGATATGACCCTCCAGAATTGCTAGTCATTTTGGGAGACATTAGCCACACGTTTCCACAGAGAAAGAAAAGATGATGTCTGTAGCAGCCAGATTTTTCCAAAGAATTCAGACCCATATAGGCACTTAGATAAGGACTAGGCTTTCAAAAGAGCTAGGCATCAAATAGCTCCCACTGTGAGACCCTGGTGGCAACTCTTCACTAGAATCGACAAGGTAAGCAGTTCCAATTCCACCTTTTTCACATCTCATTTGTGAGATGAGCTCTCTGGGGAAAAAATCTGGCTTCTGATGGTGTTGCATTAGAAGTGGTAGCCATGGGAAAAATAACTGGTTAATCGGCCTTTGTCGCAAACTGTCCTGGAAGCGTTGCACATATGTGCTGAGACACCCTCTGAGGAGCACTAGGCAATGCATTCCAGTCTTGTCCAAACAAGTTCCTTTAAGCCAACTAGACAAAAAATACCAAGGGTATGTTTGAGATCCACACCATCTGCAACAGTGCACAAAGGTCCTGGTAGGATGCACTTGCCACATGCAAACACACACTTACAATCTCATCAGTCACGTTAACCATGAATTATGATCTCCAGCAAATAACCATGAAATAGAACTTTTTCTGACCAGGCAGAAATTTTCTTTTTTTCCCTTCAGGATTTAGCATTGAACCATTACTGCCCGTTACTGCTGTACGTCTGATATATAAACAATGCCAAGATCTACTGTGTAAAAACAGAAAATTATATTAGATTCCCAAATTATGGAATATTATACAACTGGTTAATCTAGAGATAAAAGCTTTGAGAAAGAGCTATTTACCTGGAAATCTCAGACTCTTCAGTGATACTACTGTACTCTGGTAGTAAGCAGTGTCAGATGAATAGAATCTGCTGGCCAGATGCAACCCAGGGTTTGTATCTTTGACACCTCTGGCTTAGGGAATTATGGGAAATGGGGAGAGAGGCATTAAAGCACTTGAAATTCCCTTCCTTTTATCCTATAATGATTTCTGTGGCCTTCAATTCTTGTGCTTTTTCTTTAAAAATAATCCTACAGGTCCTTATGCTGCTTTCTCCTCTCCACAGTTAACATGTATCCTGTGCAGGAGAGAAGAATTTTGTTTGTTAGTAAATTGCAACTAGACTACAACCACTTTGGGGATGGGATTTTCAGAAGGGCTTAGAAATGGACCCAAATGGATCTGAATTAGGCCAAGACTGAGCTTGCTAATGGGACAAATGACTCCATGTCCCTCCATGGAATCTGTAGGCATTCATTCTCTCTTTTTCTCTATCTCTCATGAGAAACACTGAGAGCCATATCTCAATCTAACAGACTTTTTATAGAGGTAGGGAGGTCACTTTCATTCCACCACAATGTGGCTTTAAGGATTGCTGGGCTGGTGCCTGTTTCCTGCAGCTCACACAGCTGAATCAGGTACAACTGGGTGCTCCCAAAGATATTTGTTTTGGCAGCTTCTCCATCTCCATGTAACACAGTGAGTTGCCTAAGCCCTTTCTGACATCCTTGATGTCGTTTCCAGTAATTTGTGTAAGCATTTTTTTCTTAAAATAACTCCGAACAGTTTTTAAATCAATATGCTTGCATATCTGATTACTAGGACATCTCCTTTGCTAAGCCTCTCAAAGGGGCACACCAGAAAATGGCATTACGAAAAGGATAAAATGCTTGATTGTTGTCTAAAAAAATAATGCTTAACAGAAAACACTGAACTACTTGGCTGCTTAAAACACAAATGAGAAGGTTAAAAGACTACAAAGAAGTGATATAAATATAGCTGGTAGAAGTACATGGGACAAGCAACTGGTTGCATTGTGGATACGTGGAATGTTGTCATGCAGTATTTCTAATGAGCGATTTCTCCTCCTCCGAAATAAAACACCAGTGGCTAAAATGACAGAAAGCCTCTGCATTTTCCTCCCTGTACAGTCATTCCTTTCCTGTGGATTCAAGGCTAGTGGTAAGAGGGAAGTATTTAATTCCTCAGGAGCAATTTAGCATAAGAAAAGATTGGGATTAAATAATCGAGAGTAGCCATACAATATCAGCCAAGTACCTGCACAGGCAAGCAAGGTTCTTTGAGTAGATGTGATATCTTTTATTAGACCAACTGAGTAGTTGGGTGAAAAAAATCTTGGCAATCTTTTGAGCGCAGTCACCCTTCTTTAGGCATTCCCTATGCCTGAAGAAGGGTGACTGCACCCAACAGCTTGCCAAAAACTTTTCCCCAACTACTCAGTTGGTCTAATAAAAGATATCACATCTACTCAAAGAACCTTGCCTGCCTATGTCCTTAGACCAAAGCGGCTACAACCAAAAACCCAGCAAGTATCTGCATAGTCACATGTCTATGTTAGATAGACCAGTAGACAAAAGAGTCAGGCAACCTTTAAGGAGAAAACCTATGTCCCTCCTGCTTTGCTGATTAAAGCTCTGCATACCTAGCATTCTTTCACTGCTACACCTACCTTAAGCAACCTGCCTTCATTTACTGAAGGTCTGGCTTTGTCTATGACTTGAGAAATTGCTCATTTAGAGGACTACAATCAGAGTCCTGAAGGGAAACAATGTACTGTCAGCCACTGTTCAATGCCTGTAGATTTAGGACCTGATCCAAGAAGGAAAGGCTCATACCTTTCTGAGCCACAGAAGCCCTACAAGGGGTGGATCATGGTTCTAAAGCAGAGTGACTATAGCAATAACATTCTCACTATTCTTAAAAACATTTTCCATGTGTTTCCCCTCCCCCAAATAGACTTTCAACAATGTAAAGGATTTTGTTGTGAAAAGAACAATCATTTAGAAAGTTAGTTTTCATCCAAATATTTTTTAGGTTAAAAACATTCAACCACTTAGAAACAGGATGTTGAAGATAAAGGATCACCAGTCTTCCAGTCTAGATATTTGTGCATTCCTAGATCCAAGTAATACCATGAGGGCTGTTGTTTATCTGCCTTTTTGGCTTTGGGCCAGAAATGCTTCAGCTCCTAGGTTCAGTACTTCTCAAGGAACCCCCCAAATAGTGCAGTTAACTAACTTCAATGATTTATTTCATTACCTAAGTACATTAGCAAGTTTTTCAGCCAGACCATCATAAAGTCTGCCTATGTATAAAGCCCAACACTACAGTGCCTAAAAGCCTCAAAGATATTCATGATGGAGTAATTCTATGAAGAAAGTGTTATCATCTCTGCTTAACAGATAAGTTCCAAGATAAGTGACTTGCCCGAGTTCACAGAAGACGTCTGTGGTCAGCATTGAATCAGTCATCTGCTTTAACCACAAGACCTCCTTTCCTCCTTACAGTTATTTACCCTCACAAGGCTAAGGACTGTGATTTATGTCTACAACTAATTACAGGTGCAAAAACACATGCAGGAGGAAATAACTGAAAAGACACATTTTTACCTGTTTTTCATGGGTGCAGACTGCCTGCAGCACCTATTGATCTCAGGTCTGGTTTTGCTTTCTGGGTAATCTACAAAAAGTTCTTTGGCAGTACAGATTTTTGGCCAAACGTCTGTTTCACATTACATGGCCCCTTCCAATCACATTGTCCCAAAGCACTTTCTTTTCTGTGCACTGTCGTCACCTCAGCCAAATCTGAAAAGCAGTCCTCTCTTGACCTACATAATTTACTCAACTGCTAATGACAGCACATGTCCTCCCACGTCTTAAATTGACTCCTTTACAATTGGAGCCAGGTCACAAAACATGGACATAAACTGCAGAAAATTGTCTTCAGATGATATACCAAATTCTGTTTTCACTTTGCAGACGGAATGACACTGATGGCTAAGCTGTTCAAACAAAATGGCAAGGGGCAAGAAACAATCTCTAGTGTTTTGCATCTTGATAATCCAGAAATAACAGCCATGGAAAACAATAGGGAACAATGCTGATTGGTTCTGTTATCAAATGTACATAGATACTTTAAATGTGGAATGACCCAAAATATAAACTTCATTGCTAAACAAGAAAGAAAAATGTCTATACCTCCCCGTCTTTCTGCCATCTGACACCACCAGGGAAGAAAAACTGCCTTATCTGCACATCAAAGAGCAACTCTCATGGATCCAGAGGAATGTACATCCACCTTCAGCTTCCTCTGTGCAAAATTAAGTTTATTTTCTAGCTAAGGAGACTTTTACCATCTTTAATTTTCTCTGAGCCTGAAGAAGGGCATATATTCCCAAAAGATTGCAAAGAAAGATTTTAACTTTTTTTTGCAATTTCTTAGTTGGTCTAATGAAAGGTATCTCTGAACTCATCAGGGGAGATCAACAACAAATAGGTAGAGCCCTTTTCTCCCCAGCACCACCTGGGGTGACAAGGAACAATGGTAATAAGCTGATGGAGAATAGGTTTAGGTTAGAGATCAGAAGGCAATATTTTACAGTTAGGATAGCCAAGATCTGGAACCAACTTCCCAGGGAAGTGGTCCTCACCCCTACCTTGGGAAAATTCAAGAGGAGGTTGGATGATCACCTGTCTGGGATCTTGTGAACCTGGCATTCATTCCTGCCTGTGGCAGGGGGTCAGGCTAGATGATCTGCTCAGGTCCCTTCTGACCCTAGCTACTATGAAACTATGAACCAAGAGTTTTAGTGTTTTACAATTCTTTTTGTCTCAGACCAATGCAGCTGCCAAATACATCCCCAAATATGACCTAGCTTTTCTTATATCTATTTGTGAACCCATCAATATGTTAAGAAAGAATGCTATCGATAATTCCCATGCTAAATTTTAAAATAAACATAGTATCCTCAACAGTGCCAGCCAATGGTGAGCAAATAATGCTATGATAAAAACTCTTCTATCCGTGTGCAGTAGAGGAAAAATGGGAAGGAAGAATGTGATGCCAAATCAGAAAACAGAATTAACTTTCAGGCTTCCAGGAATTTTTTTCAAACAGTTGGCAGAATAAAAATTAATATTAAGAGCACTGGAACATATGCTGAAAAGCATATCCAGCATTACCAACTGGCAAGTTCACAAGCCTTGTTTTTGTTCTGACATTTTAACCATTTTTACAGTCCCACAGATGGAAAAAGAAATTTTACTCTACTCTACACAAGTGTAGCTAAGGCCAATGTTTTAAAGGCAGGTTGGGGTCTACATGTGAAAATGCGTGTGAACTGTGCATTTACGGTTCCATATGCAATTATACTGACAAGGCGGTAGTTTGGTGTATTTGTGTTTGCAGCCATGCCATTAACATGATCTCTCTCCCAGTATATATACATACATGTGCAAGCACACACACACATATTTCTTGGGTCTTTTCCTTCCAAAGTTTGATCTGTAAGGTGTCTGCACAAATGTACCTTGTGGTGTTACCAAGCAAGGTGTATAGAGCTTAATACAGTGACAGTGCAAACTAGAACTCAAGTTGATTTCAATGCAGTTCATCAAATATCCAGAGTCAGACCCATAATACAATAGCAATACCAACAGTACCAGACAGAGAATGTACCTCCAGAGCAGAATACCTAGAGCAAGATTTTCAAAAGCAGTCAGTACTATCCTCACATAATGTTGGTGGCATTAGGATTTGTTTCTATTGACTTCAATAAGATCCTTGTTAGAACACAGCAAAAGCTGCTGGAAGTCACAGCCCTATTGCCTCCTTTTTATATAATAAAGTCTATTTTAAGCCTTGGTTAAAATATTTCAAAATTATTTCTAGAGATTATCCTGCTTGTACTAAGCACTTACTTTCACTCAGAATACATGCATTGCTGGGTAAAATCTTTGTGGTGCGTGAAAATTTGATTTAAGGATGCCATTGTCATTTGTAAGAATAGGATTAATTTTGGCATGAAAAACAGATTGATACTTTGCTGTCACATAGTGACGTTGCACAAGAGCAAATAGAGTCTCTAAATGCTACCAACATGTGCATCATGTGCAATGGTACCGACATGTGCAATTGCAATACATCTCTTCATCACATGCAGCCTGCCTTGTGTGGAATCTATGGCCAACAGAAGGGTCACCTCATAGCAAAACAGTATAGTCCATTATTTGCAGGGAGGTGCTCATTGCTACTTACGATCATTATCGTCCTGCATTTTCATTTTATGGTGCTTCAAACAGGAGTGGCCTTGCTAAAATTCAGCCTAAAACTCCCTGAATTCCAAAAGGTGATACTGTGTTTGGAGCAAGAGTTTGAGCCATTCCAGAGGGAATTTTTTGGAAAATAGCTTGTGGCTTTGTAAAGAAAATGAATTCAGTGGCAGGTGCATGGGAAAAAGTAATCCTCACAAAGCTGGAGAGACCCGTTCTAGCTGGTTTTCACAAGACTACACCCTTTGGAGCTCCAGCAGGGACAGTCAATTACAAGCATTACATCATCAGAGCAGATCTCACTGGCTAAATCCAGGATGCCAAAAGTAGAACAGTGTCACCTGGTCAAACCAGAAGAACAATTAACCCTTTCTTGGGGTTTATCAGTGGCAACAAGGTGAAACAAAAACTGAAACCCTTCCAAAAATGCACTGCCCTATGCAAAAATCAAGCTGCCTACCAGTGACCAGGACATTACTACCCACAGACAGAAACCTATCAAAAGGGACATGGAAACATCTCAATGGGCAGAAGTTATTTACAAATCAAATTTTTTGGAATTTGCTAAAAAAAAAAAAATTCTCCTGCCTCTAAATCAGAACTTAGAGAAACTCTAAGTCAGAATTTGAGAAACTTTTTAAAATGTTGAATTGTAAGTTTTATGAGCCAGCATTTGGGAATGAATTAGGAATGAATTCAGGATTTCAGAGGAGAGATGAGTGGAAGATAGTGGAATTTAGATTGTATGGAGTTCTAGAGAGAAGGGGATGACTTATTATACAGAGATGAAAAAACACAAATACTTACTTAGGTGGAAGCATTGGGAAGCTGTAAGGAACCTGAGGGGGAGGGCAAGGGGAAGAGAGGAAGGAGCATAAGACCTGTGTGGACATTGATTTGGATTGTCATAGTGCTTTTAGAGGGATATTAGTATCAGCTGTTGTGTATAATTTGGGGGATTGAATGTGTTTTTACATGTTGCCATTTTAAAACTTGGATTCATTAACAAGTAAAGTTTAAAAAAATCAGTGGAGGCACACTGATTTGCATTCACTCAGGATCTGGCCCAAAATATAATAGGGACTCCAGTTTTTGTCTGATTTATAAATCTCTGCTTCATGGCATGCACAGAGTTTTCAGCATTGATCATTTTATTTCAAGACTTGTGATTTTTGCTTGGGATCAGTAAATCCCCTGAGAACTGCAGCCTTCATATTTTTACAGTAAATTTCTAACCCTTGTGGCTATGTAGAAAAGCTTGACAATGTGAAGTGAGTTTACCTTAAGGGATCAGAAACTAGAAGCCAGATAAAAAGAACGCAAACATTATTACCTTAAAAAAAATCTCATGACCTGTAAATCATCTCATGATTTAGGAAGCCTGATTCATGACTTCTAAATACTTGCTGTTGGGAAAAATGTCAGACATTGAGGAGGAGCACTGGTTATCCTCAAAGGTGAAATCCTCATCTCCTGCCAATCAGCATGAGTCCAGCCAGGATGGGCAGAGGTTGCATTCTGGTGGATCTCCTGATCTGCTAGGAGAAGTAGAAGAGTTACATTTCAGATCCTGAGGATTGGGTGCAACACATTCATGTCCACTACCTCCAAAAATAAAGCATATGAAAGTCCACCATGATGATGGGTATTTTCATAATTATGCTACTGATCGTGCAAAGAAGCTGGCAATTGTTTGCTAATTACTTCTGGAGGGGAAAAATACTATTTCAAAAGTGAAGCATCTACAAAGACTTTGCACCTCGGAGAACCTTAATATTATATGTGACATGGCAGGTAATGCTAGAGTGCCCTTTGCTAAACAGGATGCCGAATGGAGCGTACACTGTCAATATGTGCCTGGCCTGGCTGCACACTGCAATGATCAGGAGCCAAGAGGCTCAGAGTCCTCCCAAGGAAAGGCCTCCCAACCAACAAGTATGCTGTCCCTATTTATATGGACAATGGCAGCCAAGACTTTGGGTGTACATGTCCAGAGCCAGCACACTGATGATATCCTAGAATACTGGGTGGCACCTGCTAAAATTAGTAGGTGACAGGTTTAAAACTAGAAAAGTTTATTAAGGAGGCCATCCTTGATGGACTGGCCCAGGCTAACATTCTAAGGGACAGCCAGCATGGGTTTGTTGCGGGTAGGTCTTGTTTGACCAATCTCATTTCCTTCTATGACCAGGTGACCTATCACCTGGACAAGGGAGAAGAGATTGATGTCATATATCTTGACTTCAAAAAAGCTTCTGATCTGGTATCCCATGATCACCTCTTGGCCAAACTGGCCGGTTGTGGCTTTGGCTCCACCACGATCCGCTGGCTGGGAAATTGGCTTCGTGGTCGGACCCAGAGGGTTGTGATTGATGGCAGTCACTCATCATGGTGCCCTGTGACCAGTGGGGTCCCTCAAGGCTCTGTCCTGGGACCCATCCTGTTCAACATCTTCATTAACGATGTGGACATTGGAGTCAGGAGTGGACTGGCCAAGTTCGCCGATGACACCAAACTTTGGGGCAAAGCATCCACACCAGAAGATAGGTGAGTGATCCAGGCTGACCTGGACAAGCTCAGCAAATGGGCAGACGAGAACCTCATGGTGTTTAACACCGAAAAATGCAAGGTTCTCCACCTTGGGAGGAAAAACCTGCAGCACCCTTATAGGCTCGGCAGTGCTACGTTGGATAGCACTACAGAAGAAAGAGACTTGGGGGTCATCATTGACCACAAGATGAACATGAGCCTGCAATGCCATGCTGCGGCTAGTAAAGCGACCAAAATGCTGGCGTGCATCCATAGATGCTTCTCGACCAAATCCCGGGACGTCATTCTCCCCTTGTACTCGGCCTTAGTGAGGCCGCAGCTGGAGTACTGCGTCCAGTTTTGGGCTCCACGATTCAAAAAGGATGTGGAGAAGCTTGAGAGAGTCCAGAGGAGAGCCACGCGCATGATCAGAGGTCAGGAAAACAGATCTTACGATGACAGGCTGAGAGCCATGGGACTTTTTAGTCTGGAAAAGCGCAGGCTCAGGGGTGATCTGATGGCCACCTATAAGTTTATCAAGGGTGACCACCAGGATCTGGGGGAACGTTTGTTCACCAGAGCGCCCCAAGGGATGACGAGGTCGAATGGTCACAAACTCCTGCAAGACCGTTTCAGGCTGGACATAAGGAAGAATTTCTTTACTGTCCGAGCCCCCAAGGTCTGGAACAGTCTACCAGCGGAGGTGGTTCAAGTGCCTACATTGAACACCTTCAAGAGTAAATTGGATGCTTATCTTGCTGGGATCCTATGACCCCAGCTGACTTCCTGCCCTTTGGGCAGGGGGCTGGACTCGATGATCTCCCGAGGTCCCTTCCAGCCCTGATGTCTATGAAATCTATGAAATCTATGAAACTAGCAATAGAATGTACCATATTTCCTAAAATATAAGACAGTTTATTTCCTCAAATCATCATGAGGGAAAAAGCTCCTCATCTTATATTTGCCTACAAGGAAACCTTCTTTAATAAGCTGTGGGCATGTCTACAAAACACTCTAGAAATGCAGTAGACTAATTCTACTGCACATTAGTGTGTCATGGTGAAAATCATGCTAATGCACTAATGCACAGTAGAATTAATCTATTCAACATTAGCTTCATATAAGAAACATGCACTGGCAGTACTACACAGTAGCGCTGATTATGGTGCATTAAGTTAGTACCTGTTATTACTAGCAGTGCACTGATGCCTGTGTATACGTGCCCTGTCTCATTAAACTGCTGCCAAAAGCAATATGTGCTTAGTAATAAAAACCAACTGTGAAGCTGAGTAAATGCAGCCAACACTGAGCAAGACTATAAAACACATGACCCATATTGGGCAAACATGGTGATAGGACCCTCCCTGTGTGTGTATGTGTGTGTGTGTGTGTGCGCGCATGTGTGTGTGTGTCCCTAAAAAATAAGGGCAGTTGTTCCCAGGCCTGGAGGTACTGCAATACTATGCTGGCACTTAGAGGAGCACCAGGACTGGTACTTGGAGAGGCCAGAGCAAGCTCCAAACACTCTCCTCTGGTGCCATAAATGTTGATGGGAATCTTCTTTTTGCTCCTTAAAAAATAAAACCTAGGAGGGTGTTCCCTCCACAGGGAACTGGCACCAGGCCTGGAGGTACTGCAATACCAAATAGAGAGGGCCAGAGCCAGCCCTGACACCTTTCCCTTGGTGCCAAAAATGCTTCATCTTAGCCAAAAGGCCAAGATGCTGATGGGAACCTACCACTTCTATTTTTTTTTTAATTTTGTCTCTCAGGCCAAGTCAGCAAAATCAGTTCCAAATTCTATTAACTGAGCAGAACTTAATTGTTCAAGTCTATACAGTGCTACCACTGGCAAGCATCCTACCTCCCAGACTCTTTAGCTTGGTGCTTCAGATATTTGCAAACCCATGATGGGCATCCTATGCGCAAGCCCCAAGCCCAGAGGCCTTGGAGTTCAGATGATCCTTAGTCTTGCTTGCCCCTAGCCAAAAGGCTGAAGAAGAGAGGTAGAGGGAAAGCTGGAGGGCAATCTCCCATTGCCATAAACTGTGTAATTGAGATCCTTGCATTTGGAGGCATTTGTAGACTCTTGCAAGGGTGCCTGCCCATAGTGCAGTGGACAGATCACCACCCTCTAACTACTAGGGCTGTGCGAAACAGCACTGTTTCTTTTTTACTTCGGTTTCACCATTTTGAAGGGACGGTGTTTCATTTCAATGTTTCATTTCATTTCGAAGCACTGTTCCATTTCATTTTGTTGAAACTGTTTCGCTGTTTCAACATGTTTTGGCATTTCGCCCATAGGCTATTCTGGGGAATCACAAAACTTCCTATAATGTTGTCATTTATTGCCTGATTTGAATGAAAACAGCAAGGAGGGTAGCCCCTGCTGAGGCCACAATGCCTGCCAAGTTTCAAGGAGATAGGTGCAAGGGTTTCTGGGAAACTGCACCTTAAATTGCTGACAAGCAAAACTCGTGGCATTTGTGACTTTGTGTGTGTGTTAAGGCACACCCTCACTGGCAATGGGCCCTCTATACAACACGGTAGTGCGCCCTAATGAGGTCTCCTCCTCCCCTAGAGCCTCAGTCTAGTCCACCACTTTAAATAACAACAGGTAAGTAAGCAGCACAGTAGCACTAGCACCTGAGGCAGCCAAACTGTCACAGAGCCTTTCTTTCCTTGCCTGCAGGAGCTTCTCCTCTACCAGCTGCCATAGAACTCTCCCTGCCAGCCTCAACCCTGGGGTTTAGATGTGCTCTGGGCCCTGCCTTCTTCTGGTCAGCTGACCGGGGACAGGTGCTAGGGGTGTAGGTTGTAGCTGTGTTGGTCTAAGGACATGGTACTGGCAGACAAGGTTCTTTGGGTCGATCTGATATCTTTTAGTGGACCAACTGAATAGTCGGAGAAATATATCTTAGCAAGCTTTTGGGTTTAAAAAACCCTTTGTCAGGCCAAGGAAGCACCTGCAGTTGGTGTGTGTGCTGTTCCGGGATGGAAGGAATAGTAATGTTCCCAGAGGCTGGCATGCAACGGAAGAAAGAAAGCCAGTCAGTGAAAATGGAAATGGAGGCATCGGGGGTGAGGAGTGAGGGAAAGGCTGGGGTGGGGGGGAGGGAGGATGTAGCAGCGCAGGTAAAAATGGAGAGGTACCTGGCGAGTCAGATGTCCAGCAGGTTGCAGTGTGTCAGAATTCCCATGTCTATATTGAGTCCATGAGTTTCTGTATCCAGGAGGTTGCTGAAGTGCAGTTCACAGGCTCATCTGTGAAAAGTGGTTTGTAAATTCGAACAAGCACTAAACCTCGCTAACCTCCCCACCAGAAGCTAACTTCCTACAGCCCCAAACATACCAAACCTGAAAGCTGGTATCCCTGGCAGCTAAGCTGAGTTTACCTGGAGCCTCACAACTCTACTGCAACCAGCAAGCCTCAGGCCTGTCAAAGATGTAATGGGTCTGGGCTTTCCCCAGCCAGGACTGTATGCATGTGTGTGGTGGCTGGAGGTTATGGTGCCTCCTACCCGCCTTTCACCAGGGAGATCCTCGGTCCTGGAGTTTCCCGGGGCTGCCACGCCACCGGCAGTCCCACCAGGCCTCCTGACCCTGGCAGAGTGCAGTTTCAGTGGTCATGCCCAGGACCTGGGGCTTCCTCCTTCCCCATAGCCCCAGTCCATACCTCCAAGTTCATTCTGGTACAGGAGCTCACCATGGACATGTTCTTCCCCTGCTGGCTGGTGATACAGTGAGTGCCACCTCCAGCTCTGAGAGAGGGTCATTAAATGTTTTTAAAAAAGGAAATAGGTGCGGACGGAGTGAGGATGGTTGCACTGACTCCATCTGCACCTGGAGCTTGGGGAACCCCAGCAGCGGGAGCTTCACCTTGAGGAGCACCAGCTGCTCCACCAAACCAGGATCCAAGGAGGTGCAGCAGGGTGTCGCTACATCACCTGCAATGCTGAACACCCTCTCACTCGAAACACTGGTCGGTGGACAGGACAGGTATTCCTGGGCAACTGTGTCCAGATCCAGCCACATCTGGCTTCAGCTTGCATGGTAGATCAAGGGGTCGCACAGCACAGGCTCCACATCCTTGGTGAGATAGGTCTCAGGCCTTGGTGGCTGCCTACCTGCCTGATAGCAGCCTGGTGCCTCTGGACCCCAACATGGAAGCCATGACCTTGGCCCACATTGGCAGTGCCTGTGGTGGAGGAGGAGACGGGCTGGCAGATGGCATGCTGGCACAGGATAGTAGATCTCCCTCTTTCACATTCTCCAACCTCTGCCCTTCTGCCTCCCTAACTCTGTTCACTAGGACCTCCATCCACTGATCCAGGGTTCTGCTGCCACATATGCTGACACTCCCCTTCACCCAAACCATTTCCTGATGCCCTCCTTCAGCTGCCTCACCAGTGCCTGCATGTTCTGGTGACAGTGGCTTGCCCCAGCCAGGAGCATTGATCCACTGGAACTTCTCCATTTGGTTCTGAAGTTCCCTCACTATAGGGATCACCTGGCTAGGGAGGGCATTGCCAGGGCTGTGGGTCTTGGTGACTTCAAGGAAGGGCTTGAGGACCACCAAGATCTGTTAAGGGGGCTGCTCAGCTTTATTAAGGGGGCTGCTGATCCCGATCTCCCAAGCAAGGCCATCTCAGAGATGGCCTTCTGTTGCTCCACCAGCCTTTCAAGCCTCAGGTATGTGAAGTTCTACTAAGTCTCCACATCCTGAATGATTTTGTGCTTCAGGATGTTCAGCTCTGCCTGTTTGTCCCACAGCATCTTGCCCTCCTTGATGCTCTGCTGGAAGTAGCCTGACATCTTCCTGCATTTGGAAATGAGCTTGCTTGTGGTGCTGGCACCAACCAGCAGCCCTGTCCCCTTCCAAGGTGTCCCTGACAGTGAGGTAGAACATGTGTGCTACACAGCGGATCCCAACAAAGTTGTCATTATGGACCATATTAGCCCCATTGTCGGTGATCATGAACCCATGGGTGAGCTTGCCCTGCCCAAGGAGCCACCCCTGCACCAAGCAGTTCATGGCGCCATGATCTTGGTTTCCGTGTGGGACTCAGCCATCACCTTAGCTTGAAGGAGACCCCACTAACAGCCTGACCGGTCACACCAGTACCCTGTGAGGGAGAGGTAGGTGTGATCTCCACCCCAGCTGCTCCAGATGTTGGAGGTGAAGTGCAAAGCTACCTGAAGACCTGCCATGTGCAGCTCCTCCCTCAAGTGCTCTCTGCATACCTCATACAGGGAGAGCACCACTGTCCTGCTGAAGGTGGTATGTGCAGGCACTTGGTATGATGGGGCCATGAGGTCCATGAGCTGCCTGAACCCTGGCCACTCAGCTAAGAAGAAGGCCAAGCATCTCCCAGGTGGTCTGGGCGATTTTGCTTGCCTTTGCAATGCACCCCCCACCCCCTTTCTGTTCGCCTTTCCCCCATGGTTCCAGGGTGGCCTGCCTCTACTTCAGGGGGATGCGGGCTCTGGAGTGAAAGGGGGCTTCTTTTTGGGCACAGTCCCATTGGTGCCATGCTGAGGAGCAGCAAGGGCAAGGGGGTGGTCCCTGCAGAGATGCATCAGCATCCCTATGGTGCTCATGCATTTTGCTCCCTTTCCCCGGCTGGTTTTGGCTCAGTAGTGCAGGCAGATAGCATATGCAGGATCATCTTCCAGCTTGAAATGATCCCAGACCACATTACCTGCTCACTTCTGGGGTGCGGGTGCATGTGCAGAGGCTGCCTTTTCCTCCTCCTCAGCAGGCAGAGGCACAGCAATAGGAGCAGACTCAGCTGAGCCACTTACCTCCACACCCCCTACCTCAACCTCCTCGAAGTGCCTTCTGGGGAAGGAGACATGGCTCTAGGGGAAACTTGAGGGGTGAGGAGCACAAACTCAGATGATTCCCCCTCCTTCCCCAGAATTTCCCTTGCTATGGCACTCAGATCTAGATCCAGATCCAGCTCTTCCTTTGGCACTGGAAGACTCAGGATGGGAAGTGAAATAGGGGTGGAGGAGACTGTCTTGTTGGTGCTGCTGCTTGTTATAATGGTGGTGGTTGGGGGGAGGTTTGGCTGGTGCTCTTGGAGGGGATGCAGACTCAGGCACAGGCAGTAGCACTGCTCCCCTCTCCTTGTTGCCTGTAGAACTGGAAGCCTCATGCCGGCTAGTTGTAGGAAAGAGGCTCTGTCTCAGTTGGGTGGGGTGCAGGGGAACTTACAGCTCTACCCCCTCTTCCACCACTCCCTGAAGGCTTGCCAGCTGCCTTTCCAGCATGCTTCATGGTGTGTTTCATAGCACGTTTGCCTTAGTGTGCTAGAAAATCTGTGTGTTCTTCTGTAATGTAATCTGATTTATGTAATATGTGTAGATAAAATAATGTCTGCAGGAGGTCCATGATCGCCCCTGGCCACCCCCCTCTCTCCTCCCACTGACTGTGTCGGTGGCGTCTGCTCCCTGCTCACCACGGCCGCACTCGCACCACCGCCAGTGCAGCCATGCCCCCCAGCTGCTGGGGGCACACGCTGTTCATGGCCCTGGGTGTCCAGCCATATTGTTACTCATCTGCACAGGAGGAGAGTCTGAGTTGAGGTTTCATTAAAAGATTAGGCCTTTTTAATATCCTATTCTGCTGTAAGCCTATCAGAATTTTTAAGAGACAGAACGCCATGAATAAAACATCACAATGAGTATTTCTTATTAGATATGAGGGGCACTATGGAGCCATTGCTAACCTGTCATTGTTTTTTCTATGCTATCCAGAAACTCTGTAGAGTTACTATGACAGGTTTCCACCAATCCACTATGTCAGGATCTGGGTGTAGCTTTATAACTAGTACAAAATTATATGAATTGATTCCCAGACTCCTGAGTAGTGAATCACTAAGGGAACAAAGACAGGTGCTTCTTTTAAATATCTTTGCCACCTGGGTTCTGAATGACGCCCAAGTATACTGGCTGCATATTTAACCAGTCATCAGAGCAAACACACCACAGTCAGCTCTAGGACAGGTTTACCTTTCTGGCACATACCACAGAAGGAAATGAATTCTTTCAGATGCAAATATCAGCATAAGGGTGAAAAGAAATCCCCTAATGTATTAGTTAAGCTTTGTATTTAGACCTAATGCCTGAAAAATGCTTAACACCCTCCACTTCACCTAACTTCAGTGAGAGATCAGGCTGAGCAGAAGTGATTATATACATTCCAAGCTTGAGCCGCAAATGAACTCTTCACTCCAGGCAAACTTGAAGTGCTTGCTCCTGTGGCTGTTGGCTAAGGGCAAATGAGACCAGAGACATCTGAACCCCAAATCTCTGGCCTAGGACCTGCACATAAGATGCCCACCAATGGATCTGGGAGTATCTGAAGCCTCGGGCTGAGAAGTCTGGGGCAGAGGATACTTGCTGGTTGTAGCACCACATACAGTGTTTGAATGAATGAGTTTTGCTCAGTCAAGACAATTCAGAACTGATTTGGCTCATTTGACCTGGAATACAAAAAAAAGTCCAAAAAAAGAAAATGTGTCTTGCTCATAAACAGTCACCAATTTTAATGAAGGTGCTGGGCTGGTCAGGATACAGCATCTTCCAGATACAAACAGCTGTTGCTACTCTTCCTTGTTCTTACTGGTATTGGTAACTAAGGGCATCATCTTGCATTAAGAATCTCAAACACATGAATATTGATGAAGGATCCTATCCTCTGTGAATGTTTTTGCCAGTGGACTAAATCTTGGTTGGGTTTCAGTACAAAAGGTTGCACACAGGCATGCTACAAGTACATGAAACTCTTTGTACCGGATTAGCACAATGATTTCCTTACTTTTGGCTTAAGGTGGTTTGTTAGCTTCCTCATTTCTTTGAAATCCTTTTTGAATTTTAGTCTCACTGTTCTAGTTTCTGGTTACATTCCTTCATATAAGATTAAATTTAATTATACCTTCATTTTTATTTAATGGCTCAGAGCTCTTTTACCCAGTGCAAACAGAGAGCATGAAGGCAAGGCTTAATACATCCCATGTTTGTTTGCTATGACATGCATTTCAATAGATATCCATTTTGCAGAATTAATCCAATGTACTGGGGTATAGGTTGTAGCTGTGTTGGTCTAAGGACATAGGCAGACAAGGTTCTTTGGATGAATCTGATATCTTTTATTAGACCAACTTAAATCATTGGGAAAAATTGTCTTAGTGAGCTTTGGGGTTTAAATACCCTTCATCAGGCTGAGGAAGCATTTGCAGCTGGTGTGTGCTCTTCCTGGATGGAATGAATAGTAAAGAAGCCAGAGGCTGGTATGCATGCAAGAAAGGCAGTCAGTGAAGATGTAAATTGAGGAGTTAGTGGGTGAGAGGCAGGCTGGGGCAGGGGGGAGCGGGGGGGTGGGGGTAGGGAGAGGAGAAGGGGGATGAATATAACAGGTAAACAGTGAAGAGGTACCTGGGAAGTCAGATGTTAGGCAGGTTATAATGTGTCATAAATCTAATATCTATATTTAGTCTATGCTTTTTTGTATCCAGAAGGATGATGAAGTACAGTTCATAGGCTCGTCTGTAAAAAGGATTTTGTAAGTTCTTTTGTAAGTTTTTTGTAAGACTTTTTTTCCAGTTATTTAAGTTGGTCTAATAAAAGATATGAGATCCACCCAAAGAACGTTATCTGTCTAATGTGCTGGGATACTTGCAATAATTGTTTGAATGGACAAGTCATCAAAATCCTTGATTTCTTAGAAAAGACTGAAGTCAATGATCCAAGTGACATGTTAGAAAAGCAAAGGACCTGAAATCAAAAGAACAGAACCTAAGAACTGCCATTTACTGGGTCAGACCATAGGTCCATCTTGCCCACTATCCTGTCTCACACAGTGGCAGAGAGAGAGTGGCTTCAGCTCTTGAATCAGACCCCATTTATATAGAAATATATTATAAACCAAAAGAAGAAAAGACGAACCTGGTGGTTGCACCAGAGGAGAAGGCAGACCTCTTTAACCAATTCTTCACCTCTATTTTCTTGTGCAGGGACCGGGACTTCCCCATCATGATGCAAGATGGACTCGAGGGGAACACCTCCAGACCTCAGGTTGGGGAGGACCGGGTTAGAGAGCTTCTGGAGGGGCTGGACGTGTTCAAATCAGCGGGTTCAGATGCTCTCCGCCCCAGGGTGTTGAGGGAGCTAGCAGGGGTTAGTTATTGCAGGGCCCTTGGCACGGCTTTACGAGTGTTCGTGGTGCTCGGACCAGGTGCCGGATGATTGGAAGATAGCCAACGTGGTCCCCATCTTTAAAAAAGGGAGGAGGAAGGACCTGGGCAACTATAGGCCCACCAGTCTTACTTCAATCCTAGGGAAACTCTTTGAGAAGATCATCAAGGAGCACATCTGTGATGGGCCGGCCTCAGGGATGATGCTCAAGGGCAACCAGCATGGTTTCATTAGGGGCAGGTCATGTCAGACCAACCTGATTGCCTTTTCTGATCAGGTCACAAAAGCATTGGATGCAGGTGTTGCGATGTAGTCTTTCTGGACTTCAGCAAGGCCTTTGACATCGTCTCCCACCCCATCCTCATTAAAAAATTGGGCGACTGTGGCACTGATGCCTACAGTCAGATGGATTGCAGACTGGCTGAAGGGTCGTATTCAGAGGGTGGTGGAGGACGGGTCATATTCGACCTGGGGAGAAGTGGGCAGTGGAGTCCCCCAGGGCTTGGTCCTTGGGCCTGCGCTGTTCAATTTCTTTATCAGCGATTTGTCCGATGGGGTGAAAAGCACCCTGTTTAAATTCACTGATGATACCAAAATTTGGGGTGAGGTGAGCACGCTAGCAGGAAGGGAAAGACTGCAGCAAGACCTGAATAAGTTACAGGAGTGGGCTAACAAAAACAGGATGCATTTCAAAACTGACAAGTGCAGGGTGCTGCACTTGGGTTGTAATAATCCGCAGCACATTTATAAGATGGGAAACTCCCTTCTTGAGAGCACGGAGGCAGAAAGGGATCTTGGAGTCAAGATGAACATGGGCCGACAATGCGAGGTCGTGGTTGGCAGGGCTAACCTGACCTTGTCGTGCATCCACAGGTGCATCTCTAGCAGGGCCAAGGAGGTGCACAGGGGAGTGTTGCTGGCTCCTACCCTGGGGGTCTTTAAGAGGAGGCTTGATGCCTACCTGGCTGGAATCATTTGAGCCCAGTTTTTTTCTCCTGCCCAGGCAGGGGGTCGGACTTGAAGATCTACAAGGTCCAGGTCCCTTCTGACCCAACTTCTATGATTCTATGAAGTGTCATGGCTTAATTGTCTCTTTCTAATGGAACATGAAACCCCAGCCTTTGAAGGCTTTTTCATACTAGAAATCTAATATACCATTGATTGTTCCTCAGGTGTTGTATTTCAGATTGAGGGCAGGAATTAAATCAGGAATAATAAAAACCCAACAGTAATTCCTCTTTGTAGAGCATTTTCCTCCCAGCACAGTGCAAACATTCATTATTTCCATTTGCACGGAATCACCCTTATTCCTGTTTCTGCATATGGAAAAACTGAGCTATAAAGTTGTCTTTTGTAGTACAGCAGTGATCTAAAATTGTAAAAGAGATGTTTTCTCTCACATTCAGATTGGCTATAAATGAAAAAGGATTAGAATTCTCCTGTTTTTTGTTGTCCTTGAAACCTGAGAGTTTCATAGATTTCATAGATTTCATAGACATTAGGGCTGGAAGGGACCTCGGGAGATCATCGAGTCCAGCCCCCTGCCCAAAGGGCAGGAAGTCAGCTGGGGTCATAGGATCCCAGCAAGATAAGCATCCAATTTGCTCTTGAAGGTGTTCAATGTAGGTGCTTGAACCACCTCCGCTGGCAGACTGTTCCAGACCTTGGGGGCTCGGACAGTAAAGAAATTCTTCCTTATGTCCAGCCTGAAACGGTCTTGCAGGAGTTTGTGACCATTCGACCTCGTCATCCCTTGGGGCGCTCTGGTGAACAAACGTTCCCCCAGATCCTGGTGGTCACCCTTGATAAACTTATAGGTGGCCATCAGATCACCCCTGAGCCTGCGCTTTTCCAGACTAAAAAGTCCCATGGCTCTCAGCCTGTCATCGTAAGATCTGTTTTCCTGACCTCTGATCATGCGCGTGGCTCTCCTCTGGACTCTCTCAAGCTTCTCCACATCCTTTTTGAATCGTGGAGCCCAAAACTGGACGCAGTACTCCAGCTGCGGCCTCACTAAGGCCGAGTACAAGGGGAGAATGACGTCCCGGGATTTGGTCGAGAAGCATCTATGGATGCACGCCAGCATTTTGGTCGCTTTACTAGCCGCAGCATGGCATTGCAGGCTCATGTTCATCTTGTGGTCAATGATGACCCCCAAGTCTCTTTCTTCTGTAGTGCTAACCAACGTAGCACTGCCGAGCCTATAAGGGTGCTGCAGGTTTTTCCTCCCAAGGTGGAGAACCTTGCATTTTTCGGTGTTAAACACCATGAGGTTCTCGTCTGCCCATTTGCTGAGCTTGTCCAGGTCAGCCTGGATCACCCGCCTATCTTCTGGCGTGGATGCTTTGCCCCAAAGTTTGGTGTCATCGGCGAACTTGGCCAGTCCACTCCTGACTCCAATGTCCACATCGTTAATGAAGATGTTGAACAGGATGGGTCCCAGGACAGAGCCTTGAGGGACCCCACTGGTCACAGGGCACCACGATGAGTGACTGCCATCAATCACAACCCTCTGGGTCCGACCACGAAGCCAATTTCCCAGCCAGCGGATCGTGAGGGTTTTATACATCGAGGAAAATCTCAGTGGTTAGAACTAAAAAGCCCAAGTGTACTATGCACTGTTGGAAATATTATTCAACAGGGCCTATCTTCAGAAAACTCAACTCTTGAGTTTGCATGGGTACACAGTAGTTGGTTTTGATGACTGTGTCTGATTTATGACTGCATCAAATCAGCAAACCCTGTGTCAGCTTTAAGATGGTGTCTTGCCTTTACATTCCCTGGAGCAACGCTGCAGGACAGTAATGGTGAATCCTACTCCAGTTTTGTTTTCCAGTGCCTGAAAATTCAGCCCTGCGGGATACCCAGTTTTTTAAACTGAGAGCTGCTTCACATTTGCTTAACAGTAACTGGAGGGGAAATAATCTATGCCAGTGATAGATGTATGTACTAAGCCTACTAACACATTGACTGTCACATCCTGAATTATGGATGGGACATGGCTAATTATGCACAGGCCTAACATGTGGCTCTGTCGGCCAATTATAGGTTGCCTAGTACATTCAAATATTAGGGGCAGCACCAAATTTGGCCATTGTTTATTGTATGGCTGCAATCTATGACAGCCATAGATATCCCGTTTTACTTATGGCAGGAATAAGCATTAATAGGTTTTCTCTCTTTGTGACCAGATATTTGCTCTGTGAGTGCTTTAATATATCGTGTTTGCTCTGGGCTAGTGTGGATAGGATGTAACTGCCTTTATTGATCTAGAAGCAGTTATATCAGCAGCAAGAGGCTGTTTAGTTCTGATTATTATACTAACATCATATACATCTTTGCCAAAACAAGAAGCTATTAGTATACCTTATCATTGTTATTGTGGGGACATTTACTTACAGATACCATTCTGGAGAAAATTGCTAGTTTGAGACAGATTCCCTATCTGTATTCCAGTGTATAGAAATAGGGTAGAACATCTTTAAATAGTTTATGAGCCTCCTAGTGGCACTCATTGGGTATGTTTACTGTGAAGTAGACTAATTAGTTGCACAGTAAATGTTGCAGGTCTACACATATGCTCCTATTAGGCTGGAGTTAATTAATTAACTCCACAGCAGGATAGTACTTATAAATACAAGTACTATTATGCTGTAGAGCTTTTTACTCTGCATGTAGCTGCTGCAGAGGGGCTGGCTGGGGCACAAGGGTGCTTCAGTGTAAGGGCTGCCTGCTGGCTAGCCCCACACTGAAGCACCCTCATGCCCCAGCCAGATCCTCTCCAGCACACTGAGCCAGGTTGGAGCATCCCTGAGCTGGCAGGCTGATCCCCTGGACCTCCTGCCAGCTAGGGCTGCTCTGACCCAGCTCAGTGTGTACCCAGCACTGTGTGAAGACATGGTGCCCAGGAGCAATAAACTCCAGAGCATTAAGCACCAGAATTTATTCATGTACAATAATTGCATGTGTAGACGTGCCCACTGTGTTCTATATTTTTCAAGAAACCAGTCAGAGTAGAGTCTGTATGTAGTTATCGCTTGCAGATTTACATAAGTTGAAAAAACATGGTACTTGGGATCCAAATATGCTCTGGTGTTCTTATGTTGTGTAAAAACCAAGATATAGTCTACATGTCACTTGAATTATTGTTAGGGCCACTGACAACTATCAAAGCAACTTTTTTTAAGTGTGCCCTCTGTATTTACCTATACTGCTACTTAAATAGAAAGTATTTAAGACTAGAGGTCAGAGTGAATTTAAAAATGTGAATCTCAAGTTATCCTAAAAGCATGAGGTGGAGATGGTCTTTGATGGTGGGTTAGTTCATGTTTGAAAAAGTTAGCTGTAAAATTCAAGGAGGCAATTTTGTTGTTGTTGTTGCTGTTGTTTTTTCCTCTCTAATTGATGGAACCAAGAACAGAAGTGTGCCCTCAGTTGGCCTGCTTCTGTTTTGTTCATGGTGACCATATCCTTTTGAGCATATTAAATATCCATTTTGGTGGTGTAAGTAAACCAGATTCTGAGCTCAGCTTTATGCCTGCGGTATACAAAATTGAACTATTTAGGGTACAAAAGTTGTATATAATTTGCTTATCATCATTCTTGTTCTTCTGACCTCCATTTTAAGATTGTGAATTTCTTGGGGAAAAAAACATTATATTTACCAGATTGCAAAGTGTACTGCAAATAAATAAACACCCACCACTGCCCTCTACTGGATGGTTTTGGAACTACTTACCTGTGGGTCATACTGACTACAGACAACGGAGATTCTTCACTTGCTCAGGAGCTTGTACCGAAGGAGCAAGAAAGGCTAAGGTCTGTCTCAATATGGGGGCAGCATGAAGCATGCCACTGGTACTGATATTCCTAAATGACCTATGTTTGTTAAAATATTTTAATGTCGTATTCACCATCTCTTATTTCCTTCTCTTGCTGCTGTGGCCTCCCCATTTGTGTTTCACCTCTAAGATACATATAGAAAAGAAGCAGTTAGCTGTATTAGCTTGAAGTCAGGCAGAAGGCAGGGCAGTATAGCACAGAGATTAATTCATTCAGAAAGGTAGGAGCTTTCTTCGGTGACAGCCTGCTTTGTCAGATGCTGTGATATGTTAGGGCTATACAGAGGGAGCTGTGGTTTGAGGCACTGTGGGACACTGGAATTTATGTGAAGACTGATAGCCTGGGTAAAGAGGCAAAGAGACATGGCTTATGTAGATTTTGTACTTCTAGGTCATAGGGGAGGATGTCTAAAAAGACCTCCGAATTGTCCTTGTTAGATTAACACAAAAAGCAAAATCTATATCTTTCTGCAGAGCTAAATTCTGCCACTGGATATGCCCACAGAGCTCCTATTAGCCAGGTGAGCATACCATGCTACTAATCCTTACTCATGACAAGAACAGGGTAATTATTTCCCCCCCAAATTAATATTTGGGTAGATTCAAATAATGTATGAATCTGTGTCATATTCACCAAATTGGTTCAGCCAAGAAAGATCCCAAGGGGGAAAAAATGGAGGCAAAATGTTTTGTTTCAACATGTTAAAATCTATTTTGTGATTTTCATTTTGAAATTATGTTTTGTTCCAAGATTCACCTGTATTTAATGTTTAAAGGGAAAAATATCCCTAAGAACTAAACAGAATGTTTCATTTCTGGCTTTGTCAATTATATTAAATTACCTTCTAATATAATCCTATTTCTTAGACCTCACCTGCCCAAACTTACCTCAAAAACAAAAGCACGCAGCTAATCAGGGTAGCATCTGCAACAAAAAACCATTCCTACCAAAAATAAATTCTGTGATTCAGCAGCTAGCACAGGCTTTTCGAAATCATTCAGGCATTCTCTTGGCTAACATCGGTTGGAGGTAACTGATTTCAAGAGGTGTTGTCAGGTCAATGCTGTGCACGTTTATAAATCATACCAGATAAACATGGGCCTAAGCCTGCTCTCCCATTTGTGAAGACTCAGTGGTGTGAGCGAGCACTGGATTGGGCACCCTTTCCTGAACAGAAATTTCTAAGAGTCATCAGTCAGCTACTGTAAAAAGCCTCAATATACAACGTAACCCTGGTAGGAGACCTGCTTCATATTTATGCATTTATCCTTATAGCACCCAAAGGAACTGGGAAAAAGCAGTCATCCCCACTTTGCAGCAAGTTGCCTGATTTTATGAAGGAAACCTGTGGCAGGGCTACTAACTGCATCCAGCTCTTTCAGCCACGATCCCTTTTGCATGCAAGTCCACAGACCTCTGCTTGTGCACACGGGCAGAAGAGATGTGTCACAGAAGAAGTCACAGCTTTCAGAAAAAACTCAAACAAAACCTCCATTTTGACCTCCCTAGCCATGGGATTTGTACTTCAGGGATCAGATGACAAAGAGTGGCAAGGCCTACTAGGAAGGCAGATGCAGGATGTAAGGAGATTCAGGAGGAGATGTAGTGGAATAGCAACTGGTTGGAGGTGTTTGGGCCAAAGCTGGAGAGGAAGGCAAGAACAAAGCCAAGAAGGGACTTGGCTGAAGCCACCTGAGAAGGTGTAGGAGATGTGTGGAAAGGCAACTGCAAGTGGTCTGAAGCTGAATGCCCATTAAAAAGGGAACATGGTACAGCAATGGTTTTCCACAGGACTGCATGGGGAGGCTAGTGAGAAAGCTTTAGGATGACAGGGCAGATATAGGAAGAGGTCTTAGAACCTGAAACAAGAAGTTAAAGATGAAAACAGGCAGCTGTTTGTTGTACTTTGTAGTATCTTGATAAGGCTTGTGAAGTGTGCAACAGCTCTTCTGTGTTTTAGAGCTTACTTTTGTTATACCATTCCTAGATACACTAATAATAGCAAGATAACTCTTACGGATTCAGACTAACCTGTCTCTAGCAAGCTCTTTGGCTGTTTCAGCAATCTTCCAGCTTTGCTGTACTGAAAGCCTTTATCTACAGCCCTGTCTCCATTTGAATATTTAGTTTCCTGGTCACATTCTGTACCAACTTGTAAATTAATTGGTGTCTCTGTTCCTGTTTCACTCACAGCATCCTCATTGTCTGGCATTTTGAATAGATGTCTGTAATTCCTTCTTAAGATTTGTCCTTCATCTTTGGTCACAGAATATGAGTGAGGTGACTTCTCTTTATTTAGTGTTGCTTTAACTAGCCAGTGTCCAGCTCGCCAAATACCCAAATGCTAAAAGCTTTGTTTTTACCTGTAGAAGTGGTCTGGCTCCTTTGTTGTAATTTTGCATCGGATTGTATTTTCCCAGTCCTTTCTTCACTTTCAAAGACTCCTTTGTCATCCTTCTGTTCTGTGCCAGGTAGTTGAGGTTTTATATGCCTGTTGTACATAAATTGTAAGGATGACTTTCCACATTGCAGCAGGGTAGTTCTGTAGTTGAGTAGTACCAAGTAAGGATCTTCGCCATACTTCTCTTCCAAAGTTTTTTAAAGCAGGTCCTTCATACCACATTCTGCTAATCCATTGCCTTGAGTTATTTGGAACTGGATGGATCAAAAGTCCAACATTTGAGCAAAGTCTAAAAATTCCCTAAAAATGAACTGTGGTCCATTGTCAGTATGGATACTGCAGACTTGGGGCCTAGATATGGGACAGAGCATAGGGAGGAAACTAAAATAAAAAGTACAATAAAGAGGATAACAGAGAGAAGTGACATGCAGATTTTTTTCTCAGTGATGGGAGGGGGCGAGATGACCAGGTCATTGTCACAAGCAACTGATTGACTGGTTGATAAGCACTTTGGCTCTTCAGGACAGAAGAGAAAGTAACCTTGGTTAACTCGTGAGCATCCAGCACAGTCTGGCTTGGTTACCAAGCCATTACCAAGCCATTGTTGACCCTGATTTAGACTAAATTCTTCAGACAGGGGCTGTCTCTATATGTGCACATGCAGCACTGAGTACCAGTGCAGCCCTAAGCCCTACTGTAACACAAAAAACAAAGAATAACCAGTATTCAGAAGAACATTTGACATTGCCATTCCTCACAACCTTATACTTCTGTGCATGCAGCAAGGAGACAAAGCACTTTAACAAGCTGTGTTGTTTGGCTTCCACACACTTCTCCAGGTGGTGTCAAAGGTCATGAAAATCAGACCAGATTATGCCTACTTCACCATGTTAATTCCTTATCCTTGATCTAATACACAGGTGGCCAACCTGAGACCTGGGTACCACAAGTGGCATGTGCCATGTAGCAGATTGGGGAGGGGACAGGTACCACAGTGGCAGATAGGATGTGGAGCAGAAAGAGCAGCAGATTGGGCAGGGGAAGTGGATCAGAGTGGCACTTGCAGAAGGTGTGGGGCCACTTTATAGCACACCTGCCAAAAAGATTAGCCCCCACTGATCTAAGGTAACCTTTTCAGATGTACTTTTTGGCTATTTTTTTCTGAAACAGTGTTTTTCCTCCTTAAACATAAATTAGCGTGTACTAATGTGGACCAGCGTTATATGCATTCTTCAGTTTCCTTCACTGTATGCTTGTGTTCTTTCCGTTAGCTAAATCTTAACCTTTCGTTTTCTTCACTCTTTAAAATGTTAGGCACTCTTTCCATTCGAGCACTGTGAACAAGCTGTTCTTGTAAACAATCTCCTTTGTTCTCACATTCCTTTATTAAACCACCAAAATTTTAAAAAACACATGGGCAAAAGGTTATGTTTATAAATGTCAAGTACCATACTTAAACTAACAAAGGCATTTTTAAATAAGACAAACATCCAGCTTCTATCAATTCTAAATGCACAAAACCAAGTTTATTTATAGCCATTATCAGTAGGTACTCAGAATCAAAATGCATTTCCATTATATTTAGTGTGTAAAGAACATACCAGACGTGAGCCAGAGCCCATTTGAAGTCACTGGAAAGACTCCCATTGTAACCTATGGGCACTAGAACAGCCCTGTGAATATATGTTTGACAAGAGTACACAGAAGGGATAAAGCGGGGGAAAAAATCCAAAACAAAACAAAACACTGATGGCTTTATGCACACTCTCAAGATTTGCCTGCAGTCACATGTGAGTAGACATTTCTGCTAATGTGCGCAGCAGGAAAATGATTGACCATGGTGACATTTAGCACCTGACTAAACACCAAAACCATCCACAAACAAGAGCTTTATTTCCGTCTGTTAAATTCATGGCAAGGTGTTCACAGTTGTTACAACTTCTTGCACAACTGGCTAGTTCGATTTCTAAATGCTTTCTATCCCATATAGTTTGCTTTAAAATCTGATAGTAAAAACTGAGTGAAGAATTCTCAAACTTGAGCCAAAAAGAAGAAAAAAACACCAAAATAAACATAGCTTTACTTGTATAAGGATTATACAAATTAATCTATTCCTAGAATAGATTAGAATACAACTGTTAGCAGCTCATAGATAGCATTCAAACTACGAAACTATGAAACTAGAATGTATTCCCTTTTTAGATATATTCTCTTCTGTATCTGATATAATCATCTCCTTAACAACAGATTATGACTTACAGAAGCCTATGGCTTCCAATCAAGACTAAATAAGATGCACATATAAACCCTTAAAGACTAGGACAATGGAAGGATCTGTTAGAAGAAAAATCTGAAAAGAAGAAACACAAAGTGATGTCCCATCTTTGGACTGATAGGATTAGCTTGTAAAAGAATGCTATCTATGAGCTGCTAGCAGGTTTTTTAATGTATTAAAATTTTATGTGACTGTGATGAATCTCTTGGCTGAGGCCTATTTGCTCTATCTGCAACCTTCAGCCCAAGGCCCACTTAGTCTGGCCTTGGCTCTTTGGTGGCAGCAGCACAGCTAGGAATTAGTCATCACACTCAGGGCTCTGGGCTCCCTTTTGTTCCCCAGCCTTGAAGGACTTAAAGCCCCTCTCTTTCCTGTTTTCAATACATGACCTCCTTATCAACAAGGGGTTAATCTCACAGGGTGGTTTAGGGCACCTGCAATGTGAAACAGAAACCGAAACAAAAAACATAAGCTAGGAATACTGCCCCTCCTGGCACATGCAAACCAACCCACCAGGAACTGAAATCCTTTATCCCTTCTGGGTCCTGAGGCTGGGGAAAAGGAGAAAACAAAATAAAAAACACCCTTTTGGTCCTTATTCCCCCCTTGTTGCTTCAGTACACCGCTGTGGCCGGCCTAGGAGTCCTGCTTCTTTCCCAGCCAGGGCTAGAATGCCCCTCTAGCCTGAGGGCAAGCCTATTTACTCCCCTGAGCCCTTCCCCTTCCATTCAGCCTTGCCTAGTTCCTGGCCCCAGCACAGGGGTTGCTTATTAGCCGCAGCCCTGCCAGTTGCCTGCCCTTTGGCTGCATCCACTCCCCAGGGCAGAGCAACCGGCTGTTGCAGCTGCCTTTGCCTCTAGCCACAAAGGCCCTGCTCTTAAAAGGCCCTTCCCAGTCCTACTGGTCCCATAGCCTTCCCACAGTAACAGGGCACAGGTTTCCTGTTCAAGTGCCCTACTGAACTTAATACTGTAGCAACATTCTGCATGATCTCATTTGGGTAGGATGTATAATATTTATAGCACTATGTGACTAATTTCCATATCTGTCCTATATAGGTGGATGAAGATAATAAGGAAGACCTCCATGTAAAGTAACTGGTTGTTCGTCAATAAGACCATTCACAGAACAGAATATAATTGAACATGAGTAGAGGTGTCAGAATATGACTCACCGAAACAAATAAAGCCTATCTTCCTGGAGTGATGGTTTTGTCAACATTCTCAAAACCATCAATGGTAATGTAAGACATGGTTACTGGTCTTCTATCACTTCCTTGCCTCTCAAAAACGCAGAACGATTTTGCATCCCAGACTAAACAGCACGACCACAAAAAATGCAGGCCTCTAAACCCCTAAGTAATCTCTCTGCATTTCCTTGTCCAAATCCTGTTTTGCTCAAGTGTTAAGAATAGCTATACAGAAGCAGTCCAAGATAAACCCTCAGTAAAAGGGGTCCCCACATGTCGTTGATTTGAATACAGTAAAAGCTCTGTTATCCAGCATCCCCTGAGAATGGGGGATGCCGGTTAATCAAACATTTCGGTTAATTAAATGCTCACCGTCTGGTGCATTCCCTGGCATCAGTGTGCCGGGGGACAGGAAGGGGGGCTTTGCCCCATGCAGGCTGCTTCCCCCTGGGCTGTGGGCCGAAGAAGTGGCAAGAACTCTGCTCGTGGTGGTGGGGAAACCCAGAAGTGGTACTTCCAGTTTCACTTTTGCCACATCCCTCGGATGCCGGTTAATAGAGTTTTCTGGCTAATAAAGTGACGGTTAACACAGCTTTTGCTGTTATACTTTAAAATATGATTTTTTTTTTCTTTCTGGCTTCTAGGATTCCTCTCCTTCTGATTTTCTTGTATTATTATCACAACTTTTAAATAAATGGAGAACTGTTTACAGTCATAACATGTAGTTATGAAACATTTCTTTAAAAAAATCAAACTGGAACATTCCTTTGGGTGCCAGAAATCCAGGTTTGGGGTGATTCAGTATGTTAGTTTTTCATCCATCTCTAAAGAACTTTCCTATAATGAAAGTATAAGGTCCTGACCCAGCAGAGATTTGGGCATGCTTTTAACTTCAAATACTGTAAGTAGCGCTAGACAGAAAGAGCAACTTTTGAATGAAATAAGTTGGTGAAGTAGCTATTACCTACCGGTAGCCATGATGAGATGCTATTTACATTAGTGGGACTAATTTGAAGTCACTTTCAGGCTTCTTTACATGGCCAGAATGATGTATAGTGGAGTTTGTTTAAATGAGACTTAGTGGGCACATCTACCTGAGGTGGAGATGCCTAATTAGCTCTCAGTAAAGTCTCAGCATCTACATGAGCGGCCCTATTAGGCCACAGTAAACTAATTAACTCTGCCATAAGGTAGTATTTATAAAACCAAATACTATCCTATGGTGGTGTTATTTAGTGCTCAGCAGCACATGTGTAGACACTGATGGGGCTGACTGGGGCATGAGGGTGCTTCAGTGCAGGGGCTGCCTGCTGGCTTGTGCCCCCACAAGTTCCTGTGCAGCACATTGAGCTAGTAGGGGCAGCCACAGGATGATGCCCTGGGGCCCCTGCCAGCTGGGGCTGCTCCGACCAGGCTCAATGTGCTGTGGCCCCAGGTACATGTTAAGACACAGTGCCCAGGAGCAAATAACTCCAGCTCAATATGCACCAGAGTTTATTGTGCTGCATCAATTTCACATGTAGACATACCCAGTGATTAACAACAGTAGGAGTTTGTACTGCTTTAAGTCCATCATGACAATTTTCTTAATGTTGATGCAAAGCAATTATATTGGCTTACAGGGGCTTTAGATCAGTTTGGCTATTCCTACATACGAAGAGGAATGATGGGCAAGTCACCTTTATATGGACACTTTTGCATATTTATCCATTGGCCCTGTTCAGACATGTGTGGACATTTGGTTCCCTGGGGGCAACCAGCGGCGATGCACCTTGCGCTGCCACTAGTTGTCCCCAGGGAACGCCTGTGCCAGGAATGCACCGGCGCCACAACTAACCCCAGGTTGGGGTAGGGAAGGCTGGCCCCAGCAGCCTTACCTGGGGGCCTTCCAGGGCTGCAGCAGCTGGTCAGAGCACAGAGGGGGCAGGGGGGAGAAAAAGGTGAGGATAAGAGAGGAGGAAAGGGAAAGAAGGACAAACTGAAACACAATAATTGGAAAAAAAAGTTATTGTTTTTTTATTTGGCTGATTCAGTTTTGAGTATTTTCCACAAAATATAAAGGATTTGAAAATATCCTTTTTTTGATTAACAACTATTTTTAAAAATGCCAGACAGTTAATAGCTGCTAACTGCTGGTACGGATAGACCAGTTGAGGGGAAGGATTTATACATTTCCCCCCTCCCCTACCCCCATTCCAAAAAACAAACAAACTGTGCCTTAAACACCAGGTAAACTGTTTCTCACAAGATCACGTTTTTTTGTTCAGGGCTCAGTTATGTGACATTTACTTGGAAAGATTATTTAAAGAATGAATTTGTGAGCTTACATTTCATACTTTGCATTGAAAAGAAGGGAATGTGCACATTGAAATAAAGTGAAGTTTATATTTCCAACACATTAGGCAAATCTAAAACCACAGAGATTTAATTGTGGGTTTCAAGTTGCCAAAAAAAGTGGGGAGGGGAGGGCAAAAAGAGGAGAAATTAGTTTGAAAAGGAAGGATTGTAGCCTTTGCAGAATGTCTGAAAACAATGAACCTGTTTAAACACACTGAACTTGATAACTAGCTTGCTAGTGCTCTTCTAAACAGCTGTAGCCAGCCCCAATGGTGGCTGGCCACAGGAGACCTGAAGGCAAGGTGCCAAATTGTTAGCCAGTACAAATCTGCCTGCCTCATTCCAGTTGTCTGTGCTATACCTTTTACACCAAATTGTCTTGTTGTGCCATGAACAACAGCACAAGGTACAGGTCAATGGTGAATCAGACCCTCCCTCAGTGTCTGCATCTGACATTTAATTTGCTCCACATACAAGAACTGAAAACAGGACAAGATCATTTTTTGCCTCCTGATGTTTTTGGCAATGAGAGGGCCACATTATATCAAGTCTTAAATCTGTAGTATTTCTGCAGAAAAGAGTGCTCCTCTTTTTATTTATTTTAGATTATTTATTATAGTTCCCTATGCCAGTTTCGCATAAGCCATGCTATATCACTGTATGGCACAAAGAGGGGTATTCCTATAGGTTGTCACATGAAAGTCTTTTTACCACAATTGTTCCAAGCTTAGAAATCTGCAGGATGCACCCAGGAACCCCCTTGCTCCTAATTTTTCACCTTTTCATAACTTGCTGCCTTACTGCATTGCAGTGGAATGCAAAGACAGGCATGAACAGCCACAGAAGATATAAACTTTGCCGCTCTTGGCTAGACGAATGATCAGTAATAAAATGGTTAATCAAATTTGTGGTTATGTGACTATAATTAGGCTTCAAAACTACCATAAGCCTGTTATGATGAAAGTGGGAATTGTGTAGTCCTGTCACTACTATTGTTTCAGGCTGCCTGGCAGGAGACTATGAGACGCAGAAATGCATGGGTTTATAAACTGGTTTATGCTGCTAGGGGTAACTTTGCAGCAAAGAAACTTTATTCAACTTTTTTCATGCCTATGGCTTGTTATATGCCCAGCAAATAAATATTTTACAAATATTTGACTGGAAAAGGTTGTGATAAGGGCTGGTGATAACAGGACTCTGTAAATCTAGTGCTAATGCCACTGCTGAGGAAAGCAAGCCAATAAAAATCTGTTCGGTCACCTTGGAGATATTTTACCTTATCATATCCTGTAGTAAATACACACAGCATGCAATTATTGAGAAATCCTGGGCATCCCATTATGAACTTGATTTGAATATCTGAAATAAAAATAAACATGTCTTTATTGCTCTTGTCCCTTCTGTTGGCACAGATACCTTGTTCCGGGTGGACCCAAACCCCCATACCATCTATGACCTTTCCATTCAATAATAGGCAGATTTTATTGATACATAGTGATAGCAGCTAAGAATAATACATGCAATTCCATATCTACCAATCCTAGGGCTGTCATCAGAGTGAGGGAACATCTGTCCAGGACGCGAGCTTCACTCTGAGGTTCTTTCTTGAATATCAGATGTCAGCAGCCTGGATGTCAGAGGCCGAGGCCTGCCCAGCCCCCACCTCCCCCATCTCCCGTCCTCTGTGGAGTGGATGAGATGAGCTGGTGGTATACCCTCTGACCATGGTTCCTCGAGTTCCCCTCTTGGGGACCCTTTGTTGCTCTGAAATCCGTTTTTTTGTATTTTTTACTCCTTTTGATGACTTTTCATCTGCAGCCATTGCTGACTGGTCTTTCTGTGGTCATCATACTATCCACATTCTGTCCTGCCTGCATATACCTTTGTTTCACAAGCCCATCACATACAAACATCCTAATTTGGGCTTTTCTGGTAACCTCCTAATTTGGTCTACTCCCCAAAACCAGAATGCCCAAGGGCACTGCTGTTGGGCACCATGACCTGGTGCCACCTAATCTCATGTTATGAAACAGTGTAGTACATGCCTACAATTTCTCAGCCTATGTGTCTTTCCCTGTCTGCCTTGAAGGCTGTGAAACGGTGTGACAACCAGGCTTTTAGAAATCAATTAACTCTTGCCATTGCCCTGGACCATTGTTCTAATGTGTATCTACTGTATCCCAAAAGCAAATCTCTAAATGCCATTTTCTAGCCATTACCTTCCTCTCCTTTCAAATTTGAGCAAAATGGGGGAAAAGGTAACAAAATAGCATCACTTACAGCATGGTTTAATTGAATGCTTAGCACAGTGCTTTAAGATAAAGCTTCCTTTCAGCTTCAGCATCCTTCTATTTTTGGAGGCAGCAGTATATTGTTGAGTCCTGTTTTGTTATCAATCCTTCAGCTCCATCCTGCATGGATATCTGTTTAGAATCCCTTTGGAAGTATTGCCCAACATTTCTCCATCTAACATTATTGTCATAAAACATCCCTGTTACTCATAAAATACAATACCAAGATCCACCTTCTTACATCCCTTGCTAATTACCATCATTATCTGACTAGACAAACTTGTCGTGGGATTAGAATCTCATCACAGAATAGGGTCATTTCAGGAAGTTCTTGGTGCTGGGCTTTGTGTAACTCAGTCATCTCTAGAGTCAGAAGACTGCAAAGTCTTTTGGGAATTCACATGCACTGAACACAGAAACAGAAACTCAGGAGTTTCTGAAGAGGAGCCTCTTCAAAAAACACTGGGTGTTGCCCCTGACTTCAATGATCTGGGATTTCACCCACTCCCTCATACCTGCTCAAGAGGTAGGTTTCTATGACCCTTAGAAGCGCATGCATGAGCTTGCCAATCAATTGCACTAAAGCTTATATTTATTTCACCAGCTCAGTAATATTTATTTCACCACTATGGGGGCTGGGGTGACATGTTATTACAGTTGTCCTATAGCAATGAGTGACCATGACTGTGTCAATCTCAGCTGCCTCATTTTACCTCACCTAAAAACAGTGGCATAAAATGGGGGTAACACTGCTGCACAACATCCACCTCCATTTGTGCTACATTGATCTTCTGATCACTTAAGTTAGCATTCTATGCTTTTTTTAATTTTCTAGGCAATCAGATTTGGTCATCTGCATGGCATTTTGGTCACCTAAATCCTCCAAAAGTCCTTATGCACAGACTGACCCGGCCACATAAACCTACGCATGTGGATGATTATGTTCAACTATGTAAATGCACAGAGAACATGTGCAATAAGATCCAAGATCTGCAAATGCAGCAGCCTCAATGCCCCCAAACCCACAAGTACTGGGTAAGAAGAGGGTTTAGAACCCAGGATCTTCAGCCAGGTAAGTACACTTACCACTCAGCTCTTCCAGGGAAAAAGCAGGAAGTTTGTCTCTCTCACGCTTGTTTTGGTTAAAGCACCCCCACCACCATTTTTCAGTGCAGGGACACTGATACAAGAGACACTGGAGTCTTCTGGAGTGCAGTAATTGCTATGCTCCAGTAGACTCGATTAACTGAGTCTGCTCCAAGTATGTCGAAGCAGCCTCGCTGCTCGGGTATAGGTGCCTGTGACCTCAAAGTTAAGCATTTCTAGTGCTCCATCAAAAGCTCATTCAAGGAACTGGGAGTCTTTCTCTTGATGTCAGTGGCCTCTGGGTCAAATTGTCAAAGGGATTTAGGTACTTAATTCTGATTATGAGCCAACAAGACAGAGTAGCACTTCTTCCTTTAATCTTATTTGAATGACTAGTCCCACCATCTGGACATCCTCAAGAAGATTATCCCATTAACGAACCAGATATCTTTGCTGCTTTCTAACAGATATGTGGCATTAAAGAAGTTTGATATGGACCCATAGACATTCCAAAATGGAAATATATGCAGACTGCCATCTTGTTGTGGTTATAGCAATAGTTAAACAATACATTCCTTCCTTCAACTATTACAGAACCTAAAATTAAGAAGAGCTCTGGTACTGCATGTTTCTCCCCAAAATCTCTGCCCTGGGACAATTTGATTAGGATGGGCCCAGCAGAGGAGACATACCTTTACCCTATCTGTTTAGGTAACCTGAGCTGGCTACATTCCTGAGGGAGGGGGGAAACCTGCTCCCTCTGCCTACATGACTGGTATCAGCTACCTGGGTGAGGGGCATCTACCTGGTGGGCTAGAGTCTGCCCGGCAATTAGTGATGTATTTTAAATTGGTTGGCCAACAGCCAACAGGTGCTGGCCTCCATTGGACCAGGTGAGCAAGGTCACAGGGGCTATATAAGTTAAGACTGCCCAGGAGGAAGGGGCAGCAGCCATGCGGGGGACTCAGACTTAGAGAGGAGCTTTACCATCTGTAACAGGCTCTCTTTCCCATAGCTCATGAGCGAGGAACGACCTGCCTCCAGAGGGAATCTCCAACAGCCTCTGGATGATGCTTGTGAGTAAGCTACTTGGGAGCTGGTTAGATATATAGTTGGCAGTAACTCAGATGCATGATCAAAAGGCTACCTCAGCCAGACTGTTTTGCTCTATGGGATTTTTATGATATTGCTCTATCTTGTACCCTATTTTCACCCTACCCCTGTAATCAATAAAGTTCTCCTTTGTGACCGGTGTAGGAGGCTTATTGAGGGGTGGGTCTAAATTATGCCTAAGAGGCCCCTTAGGTCTGTGGACTAAGAAGGACTTTTCTTTTTGGTCCCCCAGGTTAGGGAGGTGGCCCAAGTGCCTGTACTGGGACAAGTACCCATAGGACTATTAGGCCTGTGTTTCCCCGAGGACATGGGGCTGAAACAGTCCTTTCTCAGGGTGGTGGCAGCACACACTACCCCCACACTAGCGAGTGTACTGCAGGAAGGGGGTCAGCCAGACGCGAGGCACCCCAAGGGAGGCACTCAGAGCCTGGAAGGTGGTCGGGCACAGGGAGGTGGGTAGCTCAACGCAGGAGCGCTCCCTACTGGCCCACCACACTGCTATACAGTTGTAATGCTTCATCAGCAACTCCTTGGCTAGGAGGCCTTCTACCAAAAATGCTAATCTTCCCAGCAGCGTCCAAACTATTAGACAGTGTGAAAAAGATACAGATATTCTTTTCCTGGGTCCCATAAATTCCATGCCAAAAAATGCACTTGTTTTGGTTCTCTTCAGGTGTCCTATGTAACAGTAGTTGGTACAAAGGATCTTATATCAGGTGAGAGCAGATATGGTGTTATCTTAGGTTGCCTTCCATTTCTGTTCAGTCAGAGTTACTATTTCAGTATTTTTCTTCTGTCCAGTGGCCAAGTGACTCACCCGCCCAAAGGATTTTGCTTTATGCTCTCTGTTTTCATTAAATGATAGGTTAGGCTTTTAAGCTTTCCAGTGCTTCCTAACTGGCTGTACACAATATTTACTCTGATCTTCCTCAGCCTGTCACCTAATTCCATGTAGTCAGTGAAAGATATCTTCAATACAATGAAGAAGAGACCCCAGCTGGGGGCAGGGGGAGGTGTTTCCCCCCATGTCTCCTCCTCAGCTGGCTGGAGGCTGAACAGAGGGCATGGCTCAGGGCATGGCTCAGGGAATCACCCATCTCCCAGCTTTCTGCAGTGGCTGGCAGGCTGGGAGGTATGCTCTAGCACCCCCAGGCTCCTGATACGGGGCACTGCAGGAGTCTGGCTGCCTTTCCAGTTTGAAAAGTGAACATCAGTTCACTTCTATATTGGTTCAATCTAGGCAGTTTACAGAAACCTGCAAAGTATTGGCGATGCATAGGAGTTGCATGCAGGTGCACATGCACCCCCTGAGATTGGCTGCCACCAACGCTGCCAGCGGTGTATGCAGGCGGTTGCTGATCAGCAGTGGGCACCCGCAAACCCTCCCCCACCTCACCGGCAACACCGCCGTGGCCACCTGTGGGCAGTCCCCACTCAGCCCACCCTCACTACCAACATCACCGAAGCCACTTAGGGGCAGTCCCTGCTCATCACTGCCATGCCTCTGCCACTGCCACCTGGGGCGGTCGCCTTGCTCCCCGCCCCAGCTTTGGGAGGCACAAGGTATTCATGCTGGAAAGACTGAAATAATTCAGCCTTGGGCTTTCTGATTGTTTGCACTTAGCTCTAAAGTTCATAGTGTTACCTTAATTCTAGCTAATTGATTTTTCTGGATAATCAAAAAACATTAATGTGGAGTGGGCAGGAGTCTCTTCCTCAACCTTCCTCTCCCTTTCCTTGAGAGAGGAGTTACTGCCAATAACCAGGTTAAACCTTCCTTGGCTTGCAGCTGCTGCAAGTTTGTATACTGAACAGAAATGCATAGCCAGAGATGGGTTATCCTGGCTGTTGGTGATGACACCTCCCCTTAGGCAGCATCCCTTAGGGGGAGGGAGGGGAGGTGGATGAAGAGTCCTATACCTGCTCCACCTTAATACAAGACCTCCCGGTTAACTGAGTTTCTGGATAAACCACATATACAGCAGTTCCTAACTAAACCTCTCAGGGTAAGGTTGATCAGGGACATGAAAGTAAGTGTCCCAGTATAACCCCATTCACACTGCATTCTTGCCTTCAAGTGGTAGCCTCATGCAGCTCTTGCTATGCTCTTCTGCCAGCCATGGGGTGCTTTTCCAACTCTTGGCATCTTTCAGCACTATGGGGGCTGGGGTGACATGTTGAGGTAATGTACCTAGGGAAAAAGAACCTCAACTATACATACACAATGCTGGGTTCTGAACTAGCTGTTATGTAGGAAAGAAACCTTTCAGTCATTGTAAACAGTTCTCTAAAAACATTAACTCAGTGTGCAACAGCAACCAAAAAGCCAGTAAAATTTTGGACATCATTAAGAAGGAAGTTGAAAACAAAACGGAGATCACCATTATGCCATTATGCAAATCCATGGTGCACCCACATCTTGAATACTGTGGGAGTGTGTACACATGCATTGAAGCGCACCTAAATTTAATGCACATTAGCTTAATGCACATTAAATGAGTTTAGGCAGGTGTCTACATATGTAGATATTAAAGCACATTAACGCTGCGTGTGTGAACTGACTTGGGACAAAAGTTAGTCCCAAATCAGTCCACACACACAGCGTTAACGCTAGTTACAAGTCTATTAATACTCACAGTGTTAATGTGCTTTAATGCATCTACATGTTTATTAATGTGCTTTAACTATTCATGCCTAAATTTGACACCTGCATTTGCAGGTGTTAAATTTAGGCACAAATAGCCTACATTCACAATTTTTAGTGTGCATTAAAGGTGTGCATGTGTAAATGTGCACCCTTAATGCACATTAACTTAGGCTAATGGCCATTAAAGCATCATGTATAGACATGCCCTGTGTGCTGTTCTGGTCCTACATGTGAAAAAGGATGTAGCAGAATTAGAAAAGGTACAGAGAAGGACAAGCAAAATGATCAAGGGCCTGGAGCAGTTGCCATACCAAGATAATCTTAAAAGGTGAGGACTCTTCAGTTCAGAAAGGAGAAGGCTGAGGTAGGATAAGATAGTGGTCTATAAATTCATGAAGGTTGTGGACCAAGTTAACAGGGAACTGTTCTTCACCATGTCTCAAAATGACAGAACTAAGGGACACCCACTGAAATTAGTAGGTGGCCAGTTTAAAACTAATGAGAGAGTACTTTTTGTACAATGTGTGGTTAACTTGTAGAATTGTTTGCCACAAGAGGTGGTATAAGCAGAGAAATATCCAGGTTCAAAAAAGAACTGAATAAATTAATGGACAATAGATCAGTTAATGACTATCAAGCAGGACAGTTGGAGATACTTCCTCTGGTATCTCTAAAACAGTAAATGGTGGATGCCAGGATACTGAATAGGGAATACATCACTCTAAATATATCCAGTTTAGTGCTTTTCCAGTACAGCATCCAGTTCTATCCAAATCAGAGAGAAGATACTAGGCTATTAGCTTAACCCAGTATGGCACTTATGTTCTTATGTTATTCCTGTTTTCATTGGCAAAAAAATGGGATGACATCTCCCCGCAGCAGCAGCGAACTCTGATGTTGCCCTACAGAACTACATTTCCCAGCGTTCATAGATTTCATAGACATTTGGGCTGGAAGGGACCTGGGGAGATCATCAAGTCCAGCCCCCTGCCCCAGGGGCAGGAAGTCAGCTGCGGTCAAAGGATCCCAGCAAGATAAAGGTCCAAATGTCTCTTAAAGGAATCCAGAGTAGGTGCTTGCACCACATCTGGAGGCAGTCTGTTCCAGGCCTTGGGGGCTTGGACAGTAAAGAAGTTCTTCCTTATGTCCAGCCTGAAACAGTCTTGGAGGAGTTTGTGACTGTCTGAAATGGTCTTGGATGAGGTTTCCTACACTCACTAGCACATTCCACCCCTACCACTTCTTGCTGATGGGGCTGGAAACAGAAAGTGCAGGAAGGGGTAGAGGACGGTACTCCAACCCCTCCTTCCTGCTTAGGGAGCATCTGAGGATCCTGTCCTGCTCTCTCACTTATCCTTATGCTTATGCTGGTGACTCCTTTTTCTATATTACCTGTCCTCCAGGAAAAGAAAAAAAAACTTGCCTTTGTATCCAGACAGAATGCTCATATTTTCCAAAGGATTCGGCAAGTTTTTAGGGTGTTTTTAAAAATTTGGTATAAACAAATAACTGAGTTTCACTACAAAATCAGGGAAGCAAAGTTTGGCCTCCTTCCCAGACAGAATAACATAGTGAAGCACGTGGTGGGAGGCCCTCCAACACTCTCTTGTCATTCTGGCTGAGCAGGTTCATCCTCAGTTCACAGGCATGAAGTCATTATAGCAAAGGTTCCATACCTTCATGGGATTTGCTCCTGCCAGTCTTTCAGGAATGTGACACTGTCCCTCCTGATAGCTGTTTTACTTGTGATGCAAGGAATAGACCCATAGAAACAGCTGGGCCTTTTCTTGGTACTGGAGGACATTTTTGTATTTTATTTAAGCATCTTCCTGATAGTTTAGAAAATGGAAACTGGCATACTGTATCTGAAGAGTCAGTGGGCTTTGCTAAGGCTCTAGGGATTCTGATTCATGATTTGTCCTGGGATCTCACCTGTAGATTTTGCAAGGCTGTTTAATATAATCTGTTTCCAGAGACTGAATGGGGGAAAGCCGTATCAAGTCCTTCAGCTGGTACTCTTCTATAAGGAGGCAATCTAGAAAATGCGTACGTTGCAATTAAACTATCTTGGCAGATTCCCAAGGAGCCACTTCAGTGAAGGAAGAGTATAAAACAAGAGAGGTTCTTACTGAAGTCCTAGCTAAACAGAGTATGGATTTGTTTCCTGCCTAAATGGGAAACATCCAAGCCTCCCTCAACAGCACACTTCCAAATAACTTACTGCATGTGGAGTATTCCCTTCTAGCATCCAAGAGAGATCTACTGAAATGACATATGCAGCCTCCTCCCTGCATACAACTGGTTGAGAATTTCTGCTTCAGACCTATTATTTGTGCCACACTGGTAAAAGGCAATCAGGACTGATAGCAGAGATGATATCTCTTATTAGACCCAGAAGATTTTTGCAAAAAATGTTCTTTAATTCCAAGCTTTTGGGCACAAACACCCTTCATCAGGCATTGGAGAAAAGATTGTAAAAGTTCTCCTGGGTAGAAATGATAAAAGGACACCTCTAGCAAGTCATCTCCACTACCTGCCTGTCTGCAGTTACTTGTGGGTGTGAGCTCCCTGCTGAAGTGGCATTAGGGCCAGCGCCATCCGTCATGTCATGGTATCAAAAAGAGGCCTTGTGAGACTGCTATAGTGGGATCCCTTGCTGCCTCACACAGGTTGGTCAAGAGCCTTTAGAGCAGGGGTAGGCAACATTTTTTGGCTGGAGTGCCAAAAAACCACAATGTCTATCTTGGAAGGTGCTGGAGTGCTGACATGCCAGAGCCCGGAGCAGCTGTTTGCAGCCTCCCGGTTGCCGCTGGCCCATGGAGTCCGGTCTGCTTGCAGCAGGGCTTGCAGCCTCCCAGATGCCTGCTGGGAGCAGCCTGGGCTCTGCGGCTAGCAGCAGCTGCTTCGAGCCCGGGCTGGCGGTGGTGTGCCGAGCAAAATGGCCTTGCATGTCATGTTCAGCACATGTGCCGGGGTTGCTGACCCCTGCTTTAGGGGATGCTCAGGTTTCTGGTGTATTTCTCTTCCCTCTTCCTTCAGAGCAGGCATCAGTATCCTTTCAGTAACAGTAGGCTGAATTAACACAGTTCAGTCCTAAGGCTGACCAGAGACATTCTGTTACTGGATGGCCCATTCCCACACAAAATTTACTAACACTGGGATATATAAATACGCTATGCTTGGCAAGCCAGCTAAAATGTCTTTGTGGGAGTCAGATCCAGCCTGCAGACTACAGGCTGCCAATTCCTGCTTTAGCGAGCTCAGCTCTGCATCTTTCCTTGATATTTCCCTTTAGACTGGTGGGTGTGCCCTTCCCCCACTCTCAGATCACTCCTACCCATGCAGCTCTCACCTTTACCCACCCTAAAAAGCAATAATCCAAATGTCACTGATGTAAACAAAGTCTCCCAAAGAACTGCAACAATAAAACTTACTGTTGGTGCTTTTAATCTTCGAAGTGCTTTGCCAACAATTAAACAAACTTCTACAGCATTAGAGATTGGGCACATACTCCTGAACCCTTTTGGGGACCTGCTTTATCTTTTGGATGAGTCTCTCTTCACCTCAGTCCCCAATATATAGATGTGTATTATGTCCTGAGCCCTCTATACCTAGCCAGACAATATACCAGTTCTGGGAAGAACAGCAATGCCCTGTATAATCTGTGACATACTTGCAGAAGTCAGTAAGGTTTAGTCATTGTCTTCAATGACTATCCAGTGTGCAGCAACTATAAGATGTATTTAAATTACACGTTGAGATAGCATTTACAGTCTTATAATGAATCATGGTGACATGGTCGAGTGCTTTTCTTGCATATATTAATATCCTAAAACAGTGTCAGAGTGACAAAGAGGAAATGCTTTATAGCGTAAATGCAAGCCATACTCATGAAACAACTGTCAGAGCATACTTTTTCTGGAACAATACATCAGATCTACCTGTTGAAAATGTAACAGTCAGCCAAAGCCCATGTTATGGTGAAACCTGAATTGGATGTAAACACTATCTCTCTGTTGGTTCTCTCCTATTACAAATACACCAGTGGGGATGAGCGTAAGTCCAATAAACAGTCTGCTTCTTCAGGTCCCAGGATAACACCCTGGAATACAACTCTGTCATAGTAGCCTAGTGTAGTCATATCAACAAAGGAATTAAAATGCAGTGTGAGGAATCTGCAGCTCCATGAATATGTGGTGAGAAAGGAAGCATATACATGTTCAGCCCCTTGCCTGGAGAGCTCCTAAACAGCCTCAAAGGCAAGCTCTCCATCCAGGATGCAACAGTTTGGACTTAAGCTGTTTCTGAGACTTGTCAGGCAATGGCTGACTGGACTGAAGACAGCACCAGCTACAGCAGAAGTTGGGAAGAGCAACTGAATCGTGGGATGGATGTGCCAGAAAGGCTTGGGGATTTGGGTTGGTTTGTCAAAGTGTTTAAATGGATGTTGAATTCCAGTTTAAATGTCACATTGTCTCAGGGTGATCTGAGGGCAGCTAAGGTGTAATGCTTAGATCAGCCAGGTCCTGAGATCCCCCCACCTCCAGGGAAGCCCAGTCATTGGCACCCTGCCCTTTCCCTGCCAAGAGGAGGTCCAGGCTGGCTATGATCAACTGGCCACTGCTAAACAACAGCAGCTGTCAAGGACAGCACCCAGCCTCACCCTGTAGGGATGGCACGAGCAAGGAGAATTTCTCTGTTTTTCCTTGCCCCAGCTCTTGCCACCTTGCCAGGGCTTTTGTAGTAGTGAGGAGAAGGAAAAGCTGATCAGCAGAGCAGGCAGGTGTAAGGAAAGCATCTAGGGTTAGGGTGAGGGAATTCCTGATGCCCTTTGAACCTTTGGGGAACCCTAGTGTTGTTCAAGGGGCAGGAAGATGTGCTGTGGCTCTTTGGTACTGTTTATGCAGTTGGAGGGGCTGGGGGGGGGAATGCCTGTCACCCTTGAAAAGTTTCAGGGAGCCACAGTGTGAACTGTCCCAGGACTCTCCAGGAGTTGTCCTGTGGTGGGGGGAATTGGTGCTGTGGCTTGAACAGTTCCAGCATTTCTCAAGCACAGAAGTAGCAGGGTCCTCACAGGGCTCCTGGACAGTTCATTGCTGGGCAGGCTATCAGGGAGCCAGTGCTATTCATCCTTCCCTCCCCCCAGTGGAATACTGGGGGGCCTCGGGACCCTGGGATGAGCATACAGCCATTGCAGTTGGCACTCTAAAATCTCTCTCCAGGGAAGCTGCTCTTTAGAAGAACTAACACATTGTATGGAATAGCCAATCTTGCTCAGTGAAAAACCCATTTAATGCCTGTGTGTTAGCTTTTGGTCCCAAAAAAGTGTCTTTTTCAGCACAAATATAATGGCTGTTCGCAACAAAAGAAGGGAGAAGAGAGAGAGGGAGAGAGAGACTTTTTAAACTCTGATTCTAAAATATTAAAACCAAAAGGTGAAAGTGTATGCGCGCCCTCCTCCACGGGGCTGAGCATGCAACACTTCTCAATAACAAAATGCGTGGATAACCAGAGGCTGAAACTCCCTTTCTTCCAACTCCATTTGTGGATTAGATATTTAGGATGAGCTGTTCATCTTCCACCTTGCAGAGTGTTCCTTTGATGGCTCAGTGTGCAACAAACTGGTCCACATTTTGTTGTAAGATGAAGTGCCCCAACTCAAATGAGACACACACCTAGACCAGAGAACAGAAAAGTTGCAGGGTATCATAGGAGATAGCCCCTGCAAACTGGTTTCTTCAGGGTCACTTCCTCAGCCTGGCCCTGCAGGAAATTGGCCAGGAAGATCATGCTCCCCTTGACTGCTCAGTACAGGATAGAGAAAATGTACACAGTTTTGAAAATCCAAGTACATTATATCAAAAGAGGCACTGAAAGCAGCAAAGACCAAATGCAGCTGAGGCAGTTGAGGAAGACTTGGAAGAGAGGTTCCTTCACTGCCTCCATGCAGAAAGGGCAGGGAGTCGATGCTGCTCAATCTAAGCAGTGGACAAAGGTTGCCAGTAGCCAGAGCCCTATGCAGCAGCCACCATTAGAGGTTGCCTGCTCTCTTGATGCTGGGCAGCTTATACATCATGCACCAGGTTTGGTGTTGCTGCCACTAGGCACCACCTCCATATCATGTCAGGGTGTGAGGTGAGAACACAGATGTGAAACACCTTTGACTGCCCACTTGTACAGTCCCTTCCCAAGTAGGATCTCCAAGCAGATCTCTCTGCTATTCTTGGGTATGGGGAGGGAGAGAAGGTTACTAGGCCTGCTGTTCTCACCACTATCCATGGCTGCAGAAATAGGCAGTGATTGGGATGGCCTGTCTAGCAAGGTGTTTTTAGGGAGGTCTTATTGTGGGCAGAAGTGGTCCTCCATGGCAGCAACAGCACCTACAAGGGAAGCAGCCTTCTCTTTAGCCAAAAGGTGGGAAGCAAAGTCAGCAGAATGCAAGCCCCGCTGGGCAGCCAGGGCTTTGGCTGAGAGCTAAGCAAAGCAAGCTGAGGTGAGGAAGTGGATTAGCTTGATGGTGTGTTACTAGACCGAGGAGGTAGTGAGGCTTTTGGATGTGGGAGTTCAGTGGCCCTTGCTGCAAAGCCAGGTTTTGTACCAGGGACTCCTGGAGCAGCTCTGGAAAATGCAGGTGCCTGGCCTGGGGGGCGGAAGAAGGGCTGCAGGGTAAGAGTAGGAGGGTGCTGCTAAGCGCCAAAAGAGAGGGAGTGGCAAGCTTCCTGCTGTGCAGATGCACTTCTTGTGTCCATTCACATTCAGGTCAGCTTTCCTTATAACGTATGCGGTTATTTTAGTACCTTGCACTCCTGCCCACTCTGTGAATCCCACAGTAGGGCTTCTATCTCTCCCCACCCTCCAATATGCAGAGGTCCAGAACTCTTTCTCATTGGAAATGACACTTACCAGTCAAGTCACTCTCAGTGCTAGTAAGGGGCATCCTACATGGCTCTCTGCCAATTTGCGCAGCCAAATCCAGCACCACAATGCAGATACACGAGTCAGTTCAGCGATTTCAGGCCTGGTTCCACTAGTTGAGGATGCTGTGAAACAAGTTCTAGTCTGCCAGCTCTGGTTTACATAGGTGTCTCTGTGCACTGAACTCTTTTGTTGCCAAGCTAGTCCTGGAAATTTGTCATATAGCATATAGAATTCAAAGTAATAAAGGAACCTGGACAGAATCCTTGTCCCTGCAGAAAGGTCCCTTAGCTTCTAAAACAAAGCCCTTCCATTTCTTTCACCTAAACCCAAACTTCCTTACCCAACCACAAGCAGAGAGGTGGCTAGCCACGTTAGTTGAGAGTCAGGCAGGCAGAGGGTAGGGCAGGGTGAGTAACCAGTTAGTCTCACAGGTGCCACCCTGCCCTACTTTTTACCTTTCCAAAGTCACTTTCTTGTGTAGTCGGAGCAAACCCTAATCTAGGGCTGATTTTATACACCACTTATGTCCTTCCCTGAGTACAGTATTGATAATAATGTATTTATCACACTTACACATCAAACACAAACAGATCCCTACAAAAAGAACCAACCTTAGTCACTGGGATTTTTAGTAACAGCAGTTTAATTCATGTAAGTGGAGCTTGTTAGTGGTGGCTTTTCCCCTTCTCTTCACAAGAGGAAGCAGAGAACACCATTACTTCAGGTTTCGTATCTATGGGATTTGTTATTAACTACTGTGCAAATAGCCCACAGATAGGGTCTCACCACAGTAAACTTGTGTTGCAGACCTGCCAGAACTTCACTGCAGGAGGGTACGTAAGACTAACTCAGCGGGCTCTTGAGAGGCAACGTGGACAGGGATGTTAGACTTAAGCCAAAGATCTTGAGTTCTGTGCATTGCCACATCAGAGCGAACAAGTTACTCCCTCCCTTTTTCTGCTTTTCCTTTGTCCTCTTTCCTCTGTATATTTAGACCAGGGGTGTCAAACATACAGCCTGGCCCATGTTGCCATTTCATTCAGCCTGCGGGGCTCCTAAAGGGGCCAGGAATCCAGGAATGGGACAAGTGGGGACAAGGCGGACTGCCAAATTTCAGACCAGGAAGCCCCACTGGGGATGTGTTTGGTGGTGGCAGGATGAACGACAGTTGCATTAATCCCCATGGCTCCCTGTCACCACTTGCCCTGCTGCCAGAAGTGGGTCTAGATCCAGTTCATGAGGAGCCTATGTCCAGAACTAGCCTGTGGGGTCCAACAAGTATGACAGCCCTGATATAGACCATGAGTTTTCCAGTGCAGGAGCCAAAGCGTGCTTCTTCATATGCCTGTACAGCAGCTAGCACAAGGGGGTTTCCATCTGCACTGAGGGCCCCTAGACCCAACAGTAGCACAACATAAAATTACACATGGGGAACTTCCTCTGAGAGAAGAGCACATTTATTTCTGTTCTGTTGCCAAACCCAGAACATGTACACTATTAGAAGCTACTAATACTGTTATAATTTTTTGAGAGGTTTGTGGGGGTTTTTACAAGTCCACACATGTATTGGTACTTCACAGCCTATGAATAAGGATTTCTTGGCTTAAAGCAAAGACTCAGCTGCCTTATTTACATCCTGGAGCTAAGAGAGTGAGATGTTTGTCATTATATGGCTCATAACATTAGTAAGTATGAGTTCTGTAAGACAGGGGTGAGGAATACTAGCACCAGGAATTTGGGGGGTTACAAATGAGATGAGCAGACCAATCTCTCATTCCTTTTCCATCTAACCAGCCATTGAGCTCAATAAGATTAAATGCATACCATAAAGTGTTTGTAATACTCTTAGGTCCTTATAAATTCCAGTAATGGTGAATTCACAACTTTCTGCCAGCACAACATTATGGAGCAGCTCTTAGACTGCTCCCATAACAGCACTATTCTCAGTGCTATAGCGAAGAGAGGGGGCAAGCGGGGTGACCACCCGGGTGCTGAAGAGCAGAGGTGCCAAGAGGCACTGCCCAGCTGGGGTGGGACACAGGACAGAGTCATGAGCAGCTTATTTGGGGGGGGGGAGTCGCGGAGATGGGGGAAGGGCAGCTCCCACCACTGAATGCACTCCCAAGCAAGTATGGGAGCATGTGCCCCCAGATCTGTGCGGAGGGCGAGGGCAGGGTGCTGCTGCGGGTTTTGCCCTGGGTACCAAACTTCGTTACTATGGCATTGCCTACCCTGTACTTCGAAGTCAAGTTCTGGGCATGGTAAGACTTTAAGATCAGACCCATAATCAGAAGGATAAAGACTGGTGAATCAGTAAGAAATGGTTTTGGGGAAAAAATTATCCCTTTCCCATAAGGAAATGATGGTGCTTTAATATAGACATGTGTGGTATGAAATTTCAACAGCACAATGCCTTAACAATGTTTTGTAATAGGTAAGATAATTGTAATGCTCTTTCATGAAATAAAACATTTAGGTTACGGCTACCAGAGGACAATGGACTAATGTAAATTTGAATGGCTGCTTAAAAGGATATTTTCAGACTTCCTGCCATAGCATGGACATGTTGTGTGTAGTAGAGGCCCCTCACTGCAAAATGAGACACTCACAGAACTGGATGTAGTTATTAAGGAAGGTGATGTTCTAGGGGATTCAAATTCAGAAGTGCCAAAACTGCTCAGGAACTTTGGAAATTCTCCCCATGCTCTCCAGCTATTGTACCTGAAATGGTTGTGTCAGGTGGTCACAGCCCTCCCAGGTCTTCCTTGAAGGTCAAATTCTCTCCTTTTATGCAACTATTTCTGTACTTGTTTCATTGAAATCCATATCTCCTGCCTTCTTGATTGGCATTCCTGCTACTCATTGCCCATTCATGTTTCTGTGCCTTCATCCCAGTCCATATAACAGATGGTAAGCTTCTGTAGACACCTCTCTATGGGACACTGCTCATGATGCAATGTTTGTGGGACTGAATGTCTTTTTATAAAAACATTTCATCATTTCACTTGAATCATAAGAAGCAGCAAGGCCAATAAAGGAACCTTTGAACAATCTGCAGCTGGAAGGTGTCGTATTAGGCAAATCAACTTTCAAAATATTTCCTTTGATGGTATCTTGCTGCAGGCAGATGCTTCCGTGTAAAGCAGCATCTACCCAATTAAGTTACTTCCTTCCCACATTGTTTCTAGTCATGCAAATCTTGAGAACAAGGAGAGTGCCCAGTTTCTCTCAGATGGGGTGTAGCAGGGAGGCTCTGTGCCCTGGGCAGCAGGGGTAGGAGTGAGAGTGACTACTCTTCTTATACAGCCTCTGCCACCCACGTTGGTGCCAGCAGCTAGTGCACCAGCTACCCACCCCAAGTTACACTACTGGCTTGGGGTAAAACAAAAATCTTTTATGTGGAGCCCTGCTGCTTATGTAGGGATGGCCCTTAGATTTCAGCAATTCCAAATTTTCATGGAAAAGGGTGTATTGAACACAACACACTTGTGTACTGGGCGTGGCAGTGCAGTATCAGTATGGGGCCCAGCCCTGCTCTCACAGAAGCCTTCGGCTGGAGTGGAATCAGGCCTCATACCTGGGAAAGAACACAGTCCACATCATCAAAATGATGCAATGACATCGACAGAAAAGACTTGCTGCTGTGTTAATCTCTGAAACCTTTACCTCATCTGAGCACTGCTCCAGGAGCAGTGTGACACCTACAGGCATGAGAAGAAAAAGGGTGATCTCCTAGGGTGCCAACAGATGTTTAGGGCCCTGCTCTAACTCATGATGCTTTATACATGCTGGATTTTCTCCAACCCTGCATTATTCAAACAGAGCCATTTCCCTTGAATCCAAAGAGCATCTTTGTCAAACACTGCCTCGATTAGGAACAAAATATGGGACAACTGAACAACTAAAAGCAATTCAGCTATTTCTATAATTAAGGAAAGGCCACATTTTATTCATTCATTAGGTATTGCTAGCACAGATGTAGAATTATGCATGAAAATGAACTTTCCAAAAGTCATAGACTCATAGAAAACTAGGGTTGGAAGGGACCTTAGATGGTCATCTAGTCCAACCCTCTGCTCAAAGAAGGACCATCCCCAACTAGATCATCCCAGCCAAGGCTTTGTCTAGAGATGGAGATTGCATAGCCACAGTGGGTAACCTATTCTAGTGCTTTACTACCCTCCCAGTGAGAAAGTTTTTTCCTAATATCTAACCTCAACTTCCCTTGCTGCAAGTCGAGACCATTGCTCCTTGTTCTGTCATGTCACCACTGAGAACAATCTAGCTCCATCTTCTTTTGAACCCCCCTTCAGGTAGCTGAAGGCTGTTATTAAATATCCCTTCAGTCTTCTCTTGTCCAGACTAAATAAACCCAATTTCCTCAGCCTCTCCTCATAAGTCATGTGCCCTAACCCACTGATAATTTTTGTTGCCTACCACTAGACTCTCTCCAGTTTGGCTACAACCTTTCTATAGTGGGGGGGCTCAAAACTGAACACAGTACTCCAGATGTAGCTTCACCAATGCTGAATAGAGGTGAAGAATCACTTCTCTCAATCTGCTGGCAGCACTTCTACTAATGCAGCTCACTATGCCACTAGTTTTCTTCACAACAAGGGCACACGATTAGCTCATATTCAGCTTACTGTCCACTGTAACTCCCAGGTCCTTAGCCAGTCAGTCCTCAGCCTGTACTGGTGCATGGGATTGTTTCATCCTAAGTGCAAGACTTTGCACTTCTCCTTATTGAATCTCATGAGATTTCTTTTGGTTCAATCCTCCAAGTTGTTGAGGTCTCTCTGAATCCTAGCCCTACCCTTCAGCATAACTACCACTCCGCTCAGCTTGGTGTCATCTGCAAATTTGCTGGGTTACACTCCATCCCATCTTCCAGATCATTGACAAAGATATTGAACAAAACTGGCCCCAGGGCCAACCCCTGGGCCACTCCACTTGATACCGGCTGCCAACCACACGTTGAGCCATTGATTAGTGCCTCTGAGTCCAACAATCCAGTTAGTTTTCTATCCACCTTACAGTCTTAGTACATCCAACCTATACTTTCTTAGCTTGCTTGCACGAAGGCTTTTGGAGACTGGATCAAAAGCCTTGCTAAAGTCAAGGTATACCACATCCACTGCTCTTTCTGCATCCACAGAGCTAGTCATCTTGTCATAGAAGGCAATCAGGTTGGTCAGGCGTGACTTGCCCCTGGTGAATGCATGCTGACTGTTCCTAATCACCTTCTTCTCCTCCTAGTGTTTAGAAATGGATTCCTTGAGGACCTGCTCCATTATATTTCCAAGGACTGAGGGAGACTGACCAGTCAGTAGTTCCCTGGATCCTCCTTCTTCCCTTTCTTAAAGATAGGCTCTACACTTGCCCTTTTCCAATCATCTGGGACCTCTCCCAATTACCACAAGTTTTCAAAGATAATGGCCAGCAGCTCTGCCATCACGTTAGCCAACTCCCTCAGCACCCTTGGCAGCATCATGTTCCCCATGGATTTGTATGTGTCCAGCTTTCCTAAATAGTCTCTAACCTGTTCTTTCACCAATGCTGGCTGCTCACCTCCTCCCCAAACTGTGCTGCCAGATACAGTACTCCCAGGGCTAACTTTTCCTGTGAAGACTGAGGTGAAAAAGGCATTGAGTACTTCAGCCTTTTCCACATCATCTATCGCTAGGTTGCCTCCCCCAATCAGTAAGGGACCCATACTTGCCCTGATCTTCCTCATGTTGCTGACATACTTACAGAAACCCTTCCTGTTACCCTTCACATCCCTTGCTAGCTACAACTCCAATTGCACTTTGTCCTTCCTAATTTCATCCCTGCATACCTGAGCAATACTGCCATACCCCTCCCTAATAACTGGTCCAAATTTCCACTTCTTATAAACTTCTTTTTTGTGATTTAGCTTACTGAAAAGCTCCCTGCTAAGCCAAGCTGCTCTTCTGCAATACTTGCTAGTCTTCCTGTGCATCAGGATGGTTCATTCCTGCACACTCAGTAAGATTTCTTTAAAATACACCAGCCCTCCTGAACTCTTTTCCCCCTCAGACAGACCTCCCAGGGGATTCTGCCCATCAGCTCCCTGAGCAAGTCAAAGTCTTCTTTTCTGAAGTCCAGAGTTCAAATGCTTCTGCTTTCCTTCCTTTCCTCAGGATCCTGAACTCAAGCAGTTCACGGTCACTGATGCCCATCTTGTTATCCAGTATTACATTTCCCATCAATTCTTCCCTGTTTGTATTACAATTGGGTCAAAAGTGAGGACTTCACACTAATTTTAAATAATGTATCCTCTGCTGCCAGGTGCCTGAGTCAGTTTTGTACCTCACTGAACTTGAGGTTCAGTGTGAGGCTCACGTCTCCATCACTTGGAAGGAGAAATGTCATGTAGGCTACAGGAAAACATAAATGAGGTGAAAACACAGGATCCAGAGTGTTTTCATCAATAGGGATAATCAAAAAAGGAGGGAGGAGGGGTCATTTTGCAACTCCCCCCACCCAATTTTTCAACATGTTGAAAATGAAAAGATTTTAAACACTACATAGTTGTGAGACAAACATAAAAAGTGCCACGCTGGAAGTGCCACAGTGGTCCATCTAGATCAGTACCCTGTCACTGACAGTGAGAAGTAGTAGATGATTTGAATATGAATGGAGCATGGCTGGAATCTTCTCTCAGACCCTTCCTGGCATCAACCATTATTTGTTGATGCATCTCTGATTGTTCTATTTAATAGCTTCCAATGGACTTGTTTTCCATAAATTTGTCCAGTCTCTTTTGGATCCTAGTTATATTATCTGCCTGTACAACCTTCTGTAGTAGTGAGTTTCACGAGCCGACAAATGAAGTTTGGTTAGGAATCCCAAAATTGTGAGCATTATCTGAACATGTTGGATGCCTACACACATGCTTGGTGGCATTCTAATTAGAATGTACTGGAGCGACTTGATTAATTGAGACTGCTGCACGTTCTAATTAGAACGCTGCAGCATTGCCACAGCATCATGTGTATTAAAGCCCCTACGCATTAAACCCTATTGAATGAGATTTAGATAAAGCATCCCATGGCCATTTTTAAATGCACAGGGGCTTAGTACATGTGATGCTGTGACATTTTAATTAAAACGGCTGTCCCAGAGCCTCTCTAATGATTCCCCACCCCCTACACACCTTCCCCTAGCATGTGTATAGGCACCCTTTAAGAATACAGAGCTGACTGGGGAGAATGTGAGAGACAACCTATGATTATTTTGTATTATTGCTGCAAACAGAAGCCCCACTCCAGTCTGAGCCACTCCTATGCTAAGCACTGCACATACCCACAGTGAGAGACAACCTCTGCCCTCAGTGGTTTGCAATGTCAATAGCCAAGGGTTATAATGAACGGGAAAGTAATCAGTGGCACAGAATAATGACAAGGCTCACCTGACACATCTGTGCCTTAGCCAGAAATAAATACAGCTGTTCAAAGTCCTAAAGTATGCCCCTGTTCACCAAAACATGCATACTTATTTTTGTGCATCTCACACCATCAGATTTTCATGCCACATGTGAGGTTCCTAAAAGCTGATCCCCACAGGGTACAATTCTCCCCAGGGTAGAGCTAATTAACCCACCCCGCAATACTGTTCCTGGTCTAGAAATAAGTGTTCCCAGAGCAAGCATAGTGTATATCTGCAACAATGCAACCTTATGCTGTATAGACTGATCCTCTGGGTATGTTTGCACAGCTCAATTAATGTGCAAGGCACTGCTACGCAGAGATCCACTACACTCATTTTCAAGCCAGATGCAGTATATGGGGACAAATCCAGAGGGGGTACAATCCTCCTTTTGGATTGGACCATGTCGTGGGAGCCCCCTGGAGACTTTTTTAAAATTTCCAAAGTACATAAGAATCCTCCCTTCCCCTTCATGTTCAGAGGCACATCATCTCCCCTCTCCTTTTCCCCGTCCCCAGCCTGCCACTGCTGTTTTCCACTCTGTCCTAGGAGGAGGGGAGAGTGGGGTCAGGAAAAGATTCAAAACTGCACCTGCCAGCTGGACTTTTTAAAAAGTCCCCACCAGCCCCGGCATTGGCCTGCAGTGGTGGGCTGGGGGAGGCTGCTCCTGCAGCCCCTGCTTTGCCAAATCCTGGATCCACCCCTGGCAGTATAGCTGCCTTGATCAAAGCTAGTTCTGCTGAGCTGTAGAGCTTGCAAGCCTCTGTGCTGCCCTGCAGTGACATGGCTACATGACTTACAGTTTGGGGGTAAGAGTGGTGCCTCAGCTTTGTGCCCTAATCCCTTGGGCCAGCGATGACATGCACTGTGTGGCTGTATGTAGTATGGCTCTGCTCATTATACTGTGCAAAGAAGCAGATGGCGGAAATCTACATCCGGAAGGACTCTTGTGACACAAGGATGAAGCAAACCAAGGCAGCTGTTTAAGAGTACCTAGAGAGGTTGCATCCTTCTATCGCTGATTTCTATTTTTTACAGCACCTGCTGTAATTCGATTGTAGCCACTTTGGTAAACCACATGACTCTTAACCACTGTATCAACACAATCTCAGAGATTTATTGGAAGCAGAGGGTGCAGGCTTTCACACGTTGGCCTTATGTCCTTTGCCAAGATTGTAGTAATTACTGCTTTCTTCTTTGAAGTTTTTATAGGCCAACAATTTCCGAAGGAATTTCTTCTCAGAAGTAGACTGGGTTCAATTTTCCAAAAACTGTGAGTAGTAAAGGGCTATCTAATCTTATCTGATACCGTTATTTTCTGGCAGGGTTTTTTTTCCTATCATCACTGTTCCAGGTAAGAAATGCCAACACCCTTCCACAACAAAGCCATCAAAGTCAAAGAGAGTGAACCATCGGAAAACATGCAGAAGAAATGAAAGGGCACACGAAAGAAATAAAAGACAGGTGCTTGCAAACTTCCTGATGGCAAGGACCATGGGCAGATCCAGGGTTTTTTCAAGGGACGTGCAGGGGCAGCAACCAGTGCTGGAGTGGTGGCTGCACCCCCACTGCCAGATTCCCTCCCCCACCAGGCTAGGCAGACCACATCACAGGAGCAGCAGCAGGGGACTTTATTCTAAGTCCCTGAATCAAGTAAGCATCTCCTTCCCACCCATCTTGGCACATCCTCCTTTCCCCTCCATTCTCAGCACCACCTTCTCTCCCATTTACCTCCTACCCTGCCTGCTGCTGCCTCTGTCCCCAATGTCTACACTACCTTGGTGGCAGGGGAAGCTCCAGAGACAATCCTGCCCTGCTCCAGCTAGCTTCATGGAGACTGGGCTCAACTAAGGAAAACAGCAGCAGCAGCCAGGTTCCTCCCCACTTCCCATACCCCCAAGTTGTCCCCCCACAGACCAGGACTAAGCTCAGGGAGGGGAAATCCACCTGCAATGCTGCTGCTGCTACTGTGGTCCCTGGCTGAGTCCAGCTCCCCATGAAGCCCAGCTGGAGCAGGGCAGGAGCAGCCTTGGAGCTTCGTCCCACGGTCAGCCAGAGATAGCAGGGACAGGAGAATGGGGGAGTGGAAAGGGAGAGGGCATGGTACTGATGAGTCAGGCAAAGAAAAGAGGAGAAAATTTTACCTGATTTGGGGATTTTAAGAAAGTCCCCAGCTGCTGCTCCTGAGGTCTGACAGTGTGACTACAACACGGCATTCCCTTGGGATCTGTCCATGGTGGAGACCATGTGTTAGCTTGGAAACTGTCTCCTAAACCCCCTTCCCCATTCACACACATACGGACTACACCCTCTTCCCAGTCATTATCATAGTACACCCCTGTGGGAACTTCAGCAATTGCTTATATCAGGGGTGTCAAACTCATTTGGTCTCGCAGGCCAGAGGAGTGGGGTGGGACTGATCCACAGGCCTAATAAATGGTGTGGGGCTGGTCCCATGGGCTGGACTGGGCCTCCTCCTTTCCCCCTCCCCACCCCTGCATACCAGATCCAGGGCACTCAGTGCCTGCTCCAGCCAGTCCAGGATGCCAGCCACACTCAGCATCCATTTTGATCAGTCTGGGATGCCCATCGCATGTGGCACCAGATCCAGCTGGTTTGAGGAGGGTGCTGTGTGAAGTGCAGATCCCAGACTGACCAGAGCAGGAGCCATGCATGGTTCGTTCCCACAGTGGGCACCGGATCTGGCATGAGGAGGATGAGTGGACCCCCTCGTCCTCCCAGTGCTGGATCCAAAACCTACTCCAGCTTCTCATGAACGCCGCGTGCCCCCAGAGGCTGGCGGGGGCACAGCGAGCTCCCTCAGGTGGCCATGGTACTGGCAGTGGTGCAGGGGGGTGGGGGGGTGAGCGCCAACCAGTGGCCAGCAGTGATCATGGACTGCCGTGGTGTCAGGGGCAAGGGGGGGCGGGGGTGTCGGCAGCACTTTTTTGCAAGGGGTGCACCGCCACGCTCAGAGGATGCACATGCACCCACGCGCACCCCCTACGTGTCACCAATGCCAGGACTTGTGCTGCATCTGGCTCACATCCCAGTCTGACCAAAGTGGGCACCATGTGCAGTGCAGACCTCAGACCAGCTTTAACAGGTACTGCATGAAGCACAGACCTGGACTGGTGAGTGGAGGCAGCACATGCCTTATGCATCCCCAGACCGGCTGGAGTGTGTGATGCATGCAGCATGCATCCTGGACTGGTTGAAATGGGCAGTGTGTGTAGTGTGCATCCAGGACTCGCTGCAAAAGGTATGTGCCAAGTGGATTCACTGTGAGACCCATAGGCAGCACCAGGGACTGAATAAGTGTGCTGGATCTGGCTGGTGGGTACCTGTGACACCCCTGGTTTACATAAAAAGATAACATCAAGAGACTGTGCTTTCTGAGGGTTATCAGAGTAGCAAAACTTTTATAGGCGCTGGGAAAATATGTTAAATGTAACATCATTGTATATTATTATTGCTTGTAAGCCTTCTGCTTCTTAATTATTATAGAACCCAGATAAAGCATGAGCTCTTACTAAAGCAGGAAAAATGTTGAGTTCTCACATAACACTCTTGGCTAAGATGCCGCTGGCTGACTTCCCACTTGTGCAATGGAAAAGAAGAAAGCAGTCTTATGTCAACCCTATGCCCTCTGTTTGTCTTTCTGTTTTCACCTGCAATATCTTGTCTCCTTCTCATTGCAAGCTCTTTGAGGCAGTGATTAATTGTTTGCTGTGGGCATGTACAGTACCTACCATAACAGTCTTGGACCATGATTATGGGGCCTAGGCACTACCACAATACAAAAAAATGTATCATAATCCAGAAGGTTGGTGGTACTGACATGTGAGAAGTGGACCTATAGATAAGTTCATCGAAGAGAAGAGATTTCCTGATTAGCAGAAATATGCCATTAGCTTCTCTGTATAGAAATTCACTGATGTTTCCTTAAATCATGTTTCTTTATTTTTCCACTGTTTGGTCTAGCAGACTATGGGAAAGTCATTTCACTCTAATAGTCAATGGCAGATCAGAGGAAGTGGGTGTAGAGGAGATATACACACTATTAAAGTATGATTTAGTAACTATTTTTAGCTTTCATTGAACTTTTATCTATTTTGGTTGCTATTTCAGTGCAGCAAACACTCCATCTCCTAGGGTAATTGTGTGAGCTGTATAGGTGAGTAGGACAAGGAAGAACTTCTTAAACTCAAATATTTAACAAGAAAAGAAAAAACTGTCTTTACCACAAAGCAGAAACAGTCAAAAGGGCATGATGATAACATTTCACCATAGAAAATCCGACTAATTTTGCTGCAACTGAAATGACACAGTATGCTTTTACATTATGGTACCACTACCTATCACTCTTTTTAATGAATAATGTTGTGCATTTTATAGTGCACTCTAGTACACCTCTCACAAAGGAGGTTGTCGCCTACAAAAGTGCGTGCCTCTGAACCAGTTAGCCTCCAAGGTGCCACCCTGCCTTACCTTCTGCCTGGCTTGAAACTAACATAGCTAATCACCTCTCTAGTGCACTCTTCACTCCAAGACAGCACACTGGTTAATGAATCATAAAGACCATGGGCCAGATCTGTTCTACTCCACTCAAGTTCCTGGAAAACTGTTAATAAAGATGGGTTTTTCTTCTCCTCCTCACTGCTTTCTGTGACTTATCCTTAAAGCTAAGATGATGGCATGTTACAAAACCAGGTGCATTAAGGTTTTTTGAGGAACTTAAGCAGGGTGGAATAGGAACACACTTAGGTCCTAAGTATGCAATAGGATGGACTAGGGTCTGGCTCTATGTCTGGGATTATAAAGGCTTACAGGAATGCCTTGGAAGTTGATTGGAATTAGGCACCTAATTTCCTGAGGCACTTCTGAAAATTTCAGCTTAGATTGTGAAACTTCTAGAATCAAACAGTTATTTGGTACACTGTGGCCCATTTGCTTCACTGGAAACCTCCAGGCAAGTGCTGTACAACTCATAACAATCTCCTAAGATTGTCAACCCAGTTGTCAAGTGGAAGCACTGAGGTTGAATCACTCAACCATACCTACAAAGACAGTTGTAGATTAGATCAGGGTTGTCCAAATGGCAGCCTGCAGACTGCATGTAGCCCATGGGTCCCTGCAGCTGCCTCTCCCACTGCTGTACAGTGTGGGAGGGCTTGAGGAGGTGGACAGAGCCCCCTGTACTGCCCGCAAGGCCTGCATGATTGGGGCAGGGAATTGTGCACGCCAACACTGCCTACATAATGGTGGAAGAATCCCAGGGACCACACTACCAGTGCTGCCCATGCAGCAGGAGCGGGGGTGGGATCCTGGGGGCCCGTTCCCACTGCGTGCAGCCCCCAAACTCACTGAAGCTGGACAACCTTGGTTTAGAGAATGAACCTCAAAGTTCTGACTCAATCTAAGACCTGGACTCCAACCTCTTTCAACCTAAAGGCTCTTCATAGCCTCTGCCTTGCCAATAAAAAGAAGAAATTCCCAGTACCATCAAGTATGTTGCTGCTACAGAAAGTTCCTGCCAACAAAGCTGATCAGACTGAGAAAGGATATTGTAGAGAAAGGATGGTGTGGTAGGGAAAATGCAAATGCCAACGCCTGAGAACTCACTGCTGTTCTGTAGGCAGTCGATTGTAAGGTGAACATTTTTTTAACCTATCATCCTAACTGGAATGAGATTACTTTGATTAGAGTGGCCAACAAAATGGACTCAGCCCCTATGGAATGTGATACACAGTTACCTCTGAGGACCAAACTCCTCTGCTTACCCACACAATGTATGGTGGGGATTGCAGTGATATTAAGGACAAGCTTATGGCTAAGATGCAGAGGGGGAAAAAAGCAAGGAGATCTGTGCTGTCCTTTATGGGTCACTAAGAAAACCTTTTACTATCTCTGATGTGTCACTTCCTCATTCATAGAATAGGGATAGGACTTCCCTCACTCCAAAAGGTCTTGGGAGGCTGATGTAGAACATGTCTACACTGCCTTTAAGCTTATCTAAAAAAATAATCCCTGCCCAGCTATTTCCACTATGCACACAACAAATTCAGAATTGAGACAAACAGGATGCTCTGGGCATGCCCTGCAATGCCTTTTTCAAAAGCACCAGGAACAGGGCTCTTGGGAGCAGAAGTAAGAGAGTATTCCCAGGATGTCACCACTGCCTCAGTTCTGGGGTTAGAGTAGGCAGAGTAAGAAGGGCAGGGGGAGCTTATTTTTCAGGGGTAGTCTCAAAAGCAGTTTAGAGCCACTGTAGACATGCCCTGACTACCTACCTAGAAACACCTAGGAAGCAGAGAAAAAGAGCTGTGCACTGAAAAATACTATTTCTTCCGAACTGATATGCCAATAACCCTGGGGAACCCCGTCCCCACTGAACTCATCAGGAGTTCTGCTGTTCACTTTAATGGAGCTAAGATTTCCCTTTCTAGCATTTGGGAGGATAGCTCAACCCTTAGCCTCTCTGTTGAGACTGCCAGATAAAATGCCAGTTAGCATCTGCAGTGACAGTGACTTTCATTATTCAAACACTTTTTCATTATTTATTAAAGCCAACTTTTTTCCTAACTGGTCACCGAGTTGCTGTTGTTTTGCCCCAGTTCATAGATTGTTAGAGGCTGAAAGGGACCTTGCAAAATCATTGCGTCCAGCTCCCCTGCACAAGGCAGGAAAGGCAACTACAGTCAGATGACCTCAGCAAGGTGACTGTCCAGTCTCCTCTTGAAGATTTCCAGGGTAGGTGATTGCACCACTTCCAGGGGGAGTTTATTCCACAGTCCAGACACCCTGACTGTGAAGAAGTTTTTCCTAGAGTTGAGCCTGAAGCAGTCTTCCAGGAGTTTGTGGCCATTACTCCTGGTTTTCCCGAAGGGTGCCCTAGTGAACAAATGTTAACTGAGCTCTTGATGTATTCCCCTGATGTAGTGGTAAGCTGCTACCAAGTCCCCTCTTAGCCTTCTCTTTTTTAGGCTGAAGAGGCCCAAGTCCCTCAGCCTCACCTCATGTGGTCTGCCTTCCAAGTCTCTGATCATATGAGTGGCTCTACTGTGGACTCTCTCAAGTTTTTCCATGTCCCTGTTAAAGTGCAGCGCCCAGAACTGGACACAGTATTCCAGCTGTGGTCTCACCAGTGCTGAGTACAGTGGAAGAATCACTTCTTTGGTTTTACATGAGATGCATCGGTTGATGCACGCCAGAGTATTGTTTGCCCTGCTGGCTACAGTGTCACACTGATGGCTCATGTTCGCATGATGGTTGATTATTACCCCAGGCCCATTTTGGTCATGGTGCTAGTCAGATTGGCACCACCTAGCCTATACGTATGTTGTGGCTTGTTTGCCCCCAGATGAAGCACTTTACACTTCTCAGCATTGAACTTCATCTGGTTCTGATTCACCCAACCATCCGGCCTGTCCTGGTCCACCTGACTCTGGCACCTATCCTCAGGCATGACCATGCTCCCCCATAAGAGAAGAGATTGATGTCATATATCTTGACTTCAAAAAAGCTTTTGATCTGGTATCCCATGATCACCTCTTGGCCAAACTGGCCAGTTGCGGCCTTGGGTCCACCACGATCCGCTGGCTGGGAAATTGGCTTCGTGGTCGGACCCAGAGGGTTGTGATTGATGGCAGTCACTCATTGTGGTGCCCTGTCACCAGTGGGGTCCCTCAAGGCTCTGTCCTTGGACCCATATTGTTCAACACCTTCATTAACAATGTGAACATTGGAGTCAGGAGTGGACTCCAATGTTCGCCGATGACACCAAACTTTGGGGCAAAGCATCCACACCAGAAGATAGGCGGGTGATCCAGGCTGACCTGGACAAGCTCAGCAAATGGGCAGACGAGAATCTGATGGTGTTTAACACCAAAAAATGCAAGGTTCTCCACCTTGGGAGGAAAAACCTGCAGCATCCTTATAGGCTCAGCAGTGCTATGTTGGATAGCACTACAGAAGAAAGAGACTTGGGGGTCATCATTGACCACAAGATGAACATGAGCTTGCAATGCGATGCTGCGGCTAATAAAGTGACCAAAACGCTGGCTTGCATCCATAGATGCTTCTCGAGCAAATCCCGGGACGTCATTCTCCCCTTGTACTCGGCCTTGGTGAGGCCGCAGCTGGAGTACTGCGTCCAGTTTTGGGCTCCACAATTCAAAAAGGATGTGGAGAAGCTTGAGAGAGTCCAGAGGAGAGCCACACGCATGATCAGAGGTCAGGAAAACAGATCTTATGATGATAGGCTGAGAGACATGGGACTCTTTAGCCTGGAAAAGCGTAGGCTCAGAGGTGATCTGATGGCCACCTATAAGTTTATCAGGGGTGACCACCAGGATCGGGGGGAACGTTTGTTCACCAGAGCTCCCCAAGAGATGACTAGGTCAAATGCTCACAAACTCCTGCAAGACCGTTTCAGGCTGGACATAAGGAAGAATTTCTTTACTGTCCGAGCCCCCAAGGTCTGGAACAGTCTGCCAGCGGAGGTGGTTCAAGCACCTACATTGAACACCTTCAAGAGTAAATTGGATGCTTATCTTGCTGGGATCCTATGACCCCAGCTGACTTCCTGCGGGCTGGACTCGATGATCTCCCGAGATCCCTTCCAGCTCTGATGTCTATGATGTCTATGAATATAACTTGGTGCTGTCTGCAAACTTGGACAGTAAGCTCTTCACCCCCACATGCAAATCACTGATGAAGTTGAAAAGCATTGGATCAAGCCTAGACCCCTGAGGGATACCACTGGCCACTGCTTGCCAGGATGACACAGATCCATTCATGAGAACTCTCTGGGTCCTGCCTTGCAGCCAGTTTCCTACCCACTTAACCATTGAACAGTTAAGCCCAGTCTTCCAAATTTTCCTCAAGGATATCAAAGGATACTAAATCAAAGGCCTTTTGGAAGTCTAGGTATATAAATGTTGACCTCCTCTCCCTTGTCCTGGTGGCAAGTCACCTGGTCGTAGAAGGAGATGAGGTTGGTAAGACAAGACCTGCCCACAACAAAGCCATGCTGGCTGTCATTCAGAATTCTACCCTCTGTAAGCATATTTCACATTAACTCCTTGATGAGTTTTTCTAGAATTTTCCCTAGGATAGAAGATAGGCTGATTGGTCTAATCAGTTAGGCTGATTGGAGTTGCCTGGTACTCCCTCTTCCCCTTCATAAAGATGGGCACAATATTGGCCCGCTTCCCATCCTCAGGGATCTCCCTTGAGCACCACGAGTTTTGGAAAAGTTTCACCAGGGGTCCCGCAATGACCTCAGTCTGCTCCTTCGGTACTCTCAGGTGGAGTTCAGCCAGTCCTGCTGACTTATAAATGTCTAGCTTTTCCAGTTGGTCATGTACCAGTTCAGCATCAACAGTAGGAAGGTGGTCATTCTCACCGTGCCCCCTGTAAGCCTTATCTAGCATGTTTTTCCCCTTGGTCCATGAAATACTGAAAAAAGTGGGCATTCAGGAGTTGTTTTCTCCTGAGTGTCGGTTACCAGATGTCCTAAGGTGTTAAACAGGGTCCTCACGCTTCCATTTGTTTTCCTTCTGCTCCCTACATACCTAAAGAAGGACTTCTTATTGTCCTTGATTCCAGTTGCTAACTTAAATTCAGTTGCTGCCTTAGGTTTCCTAATCTTCTCCCTACATGTGTGGACTGCTGTTGTGTAGTCCTCCTTGAGGACTGTTCCAAGCTTCCATTGTGTGTATATCTCTTTTTTCTTTTTCAAGAGGACCGTGATATCCCTGTTAAGCTAAAAGGGCTTGCCAGCCCTTCTGCTAGCTTTCCTCCACACAGGAATCATCTTCTTTTGTGCTTCAAGGATTGTGTCCTTAAGGAATGACCACTCTTCATGCACTCCATTCGCCTTTGTCCCTGGTCCCACATGGCCTCCACTACTATTACTCTGAGCCTGTTGAAATTTGTGTTTTTGAAGTCTGGGACTTCAATCCTGCTAGTTGATTTGTCTGCCTTGCAACAGACAGTGAACATGATGATCTCATGGTCCCTGTCACACAGACTACCCTCAATATTCAAATTGCTCACCAGATCATCTCTTTTGGCCAAGACCAAGTCTAGGAGAGTGTTGCTTCTCATTGGCCCTTGCACTTCCTAGGCCAGACAGAGTTCTTTGACATAGGTTAAAAAGCTATGTGACTGATCTAATCTAGCTAAGTGTTCCTCCCAATCTATGTCTGGGTAAAGCCAAGGCTGCAACTGAACTCCAAATAGCTTTGAGCATCAAGGACAATAAAAAGTCCTTTTTCAGATATGTGGGGAGCCGGAGGAAAAGCAAGGGCAACATTGGACCCCTGCTGAACCAGATGGGGCAACTGACAACTGACACCCAGGAAAAAGCCATCCTATTAAATGGGTACTTTGTGTCAGTCATGCATCAGTCCCATGGGATGCCCATGCCCACCACAGGACAGGGAGGTCTGGGTGAGGGAGATCCCCTGCCCTTCATTAGTGCTGACCTCATGAGGGAACACCTTGAGAAGCTGGATACCATCAAGTCCGCCGGCCCTGACAATCTACACCCCAGGGTACTCAAGGAGCTGGCGAGCATCATAGCCCAGCCTCTGGCATGGAGCCTTGAAAACTCCTGGCACTCCGGTGTAGTGCCCGATGACTGGAAGAAGGCCAATGTGAAGGCCTATCTTCAAGAAAGGGAGGAAAGTGGATCCAGCTAGCTATAGGCCCATCAGCCTGACTTCTATCCTGGGCAAGATTTTAGAAAAGTTTATTAAAGAGGCCATCCTTAATGGACTGGCCGACGCCTAAGGAATAGCCAGCATGGGTTTGTTGTGAGTAGGTCTTGCTCAATCTCATTTCCTTCTACAACCAGGTGACCTATCACCTGGACAAGGGAGAAGAGATTGATGTCATATATCTTAACTTCAAAAAAGCCTTCCATCTGGTATCCCATGATCACCTCTTGAAGAAACTGGCCAATTGTGGCCTTGGATCCACCACGATCCACTGGCTGGGAAATTGGCTCCGTGGTCGGACCCAGAGGGTAGTAATTGATGGAAGTCAATCATCGTGGTGTCCTACGACCAGTGGGGTCCCCCAAGGCTCTGCCTTGGACCCATATTGTTCAACATCTTCATTAATGATGTGGACAATGGAGTCAGAAGCAGACTGGCCAAGTACGCTGATGACACCAAACTTTGGGGGAAAGCATCCACACCACAAGACAGGTGAGTGATCCAAGCTGACCTGAACAGACTCAGCAAATGGGCGGACGAGAACCCGATGGTGTTTACGGCCAAAAATTCAAGGTTCTCCACCTTGGGAGGAAAAACCTGCAGCATCCTTATAGGCTTGGCAGTGCTACGCTGGGTAGCACTATGGAAGAAAGACACTTGGGGGTCATCATTGATCACAAGATGAACATGAGCTTCCAGTGTGATGCTGCGGCTAGTAAAGCGACCAAAACGCTGGCTTGCATCCACAGATGCTTCTCAAGCAAATCCTGGGACGCCATTCTCCCCTTGTACTCAGCCTTGGTGAGGCCGCAGCTGGAGTACTGCATCCAATTTTGGGCCCAACAATTCAAAAAGGATGTGGAGAAGCTTGAGAGAGTCCAGAGAAGAGCCACTCACATGATCAGAGGTCAGGAGAACAGAACTTACAATGACAGGCTGAGAGCCATGGTGCTCTTCAGCCTGGAAAAGCATAGGCTCAGAGGTGATCTGATGGCCACCTATAAGTTTATCAGGGGTGACCACCAGTATCTGGGGGAACGTTTGTTCACCAGAGCGCCCCAAGGGATGACGAGGTCGAATGGTCATAAACTCCTGCAAGACCGTTTCAGGCTGGACATAAGGAAGAATTTCTTTACTGTCCAAGCCCCTAAGGTCTGGAACAGCCTGCCATTGGAGGTGGTTCAAGCACCTACATTGAACATCTTCAAGAGCAAATTGGATGCTTATCTTGCTGGGATCCTATGACCCCAGCTCACTTCCTGCCCTTTGGGCGGGAGGCTGGACTCGATGATCTCCCGAGGTCCCTTCCAGCCCTGATGTCTATGAAATCTATTAAATTGAATAGTAATAAAGGTTGCTCTCTAGAAAACTTCATAGTAATGGGGAACATGGAAAAAAACTACAGGGAGCCACAGAATGAAGGCAGCTTCCACATACATCACCAAAAATCACAGGCAATCTTCAGGTCTTGGCTTGACTGGTGATATTCTTGGTCTCCGAGTAAAAGGAGCAGGTTTGCATACCAATCTGCAGCAGCTGAGTATTAGTCCTCAGGAGTTTTAAAAAATGGCAGCTAGTTCAACTCCTATTTAATATTTTGCAGAATGAACACTAGCAGTTTCTCATTGTTAGAGCCAGGTCCTCAGCTAGGATAACTTGGTGCATCTCCAGTGAAGAGGGTGGTGCTCTGCCAGTGTATACCAGGTAAAATTTTTGCTTCTTGTTTGCAAAGGTATAAAAGGAGAGGTAGTCAGTTGTGTTAATCTGAAGTTAAATTAGAAGATAGAGCAAGGTACCTCCTTAGAGATGAATTGGTTCAGAGAGGCATGATCTTCTGAAGGCAACAGCTTACTTCTGCAGATGCTAACAGATCTTTGGAAGAGGCTAAAGGTGTATGGGTAATTATGTAGTTTGAGAGGACAGCATTACTGAAGGTATCTTTCTGCCTTGGGAGCTTTAGCAAGAAGCTGCAGTAGAACTCCCTGGATGTATGGGGTCACCAATTCATGCTTACTCCAAATTAACAGGATGGTATAAATCAGTAGTACTCAATGTTCCAGCCCTGTGGGCTGGATAAACAGTGCAAGGCCAGTTGCATGACAGATCTGTCCACATGCTGACCTGACCCTGTGCACTGTACCTGGCCACGTGCCAGTCTGACCTGTACACTGCTTTGGCTGCATGCTGACCTTATCATGAATACTGCATCTGGCTACATATGGTGGAGTGACACCACACACCCACCCTGCTGTGTTGTGGTGTGATCTAGTGTGCAGGACCATGTACTGTGCTTTTGGACACTTGAAAGTAGGGGAGAGCCAATTAACAATGCTACTGCTCCCCCATTGCCAGATTTCCAGACCTGTGAGGAAACCCATGGGTCAGATGACATGGCCTTGTAGGCCACTACTCTAAATGGACATTCAGCTGCCAACTCAGAACATCTTGGTCTGTGTTCAGTTCCCCAGTTTCCTTTCATCATTCCTGGCTGTGTAAATGAAATATAGCACCCCCTACTGTTGTCCCCACCCCGCCAACACACACTTAGAAGAAATATTGGTAAGTCACTCACCTATGCTTCCCATCATATTCAGAGGGGGCCACTAACAGTCCTACAATCCAGCATACCATAATGCATGCTCTCAGCATGTATGAGTGGGCAGTACCACCCCCTGCAGGATAGAATCAGGTCCACTAAACACCTGAAATGATCGACTGGTGGTGTAACTAGGGTTGGGTGAAAGAGGCAACTGTCCCAGGTGCTGACTTGTAGAAAAGTGGGGAAGGGGGAAAAAAAAGTAGCTGCCGCAGGCAACCACGTGATCATAATCACAATTGTGTTGGCAACCAGAAGTCACCACTACTCCTGTGCCCTGGTTGCCTAGTGTGGCCCTTCACTGCTGCTATTGACTTTTAAAGTATCTTCGTTAGTTCCAGGTGATCTAGTACAAGGGTAAGCAGCCTACAACCTGCGGGCCCGATACAGCCTTCAAAGTGCTTGGATTTAGCCTACAATGGCACAGGTATCAGTGGTGCACAGCTCAGCTTACCATGTGTCCCTCCTTTCTGTCCCATGCTATGCCACCAATCCCCCCCGCAGCACCCTCTGGAACCCTCTCTTGTCCTCTACTGCATGAACCATTCACTGCTGCTGCCAAGTTCAGCTGTCTTCAATGCTGTAAGGGACAGAGATTTCGGGCATGTGTGGAGGTGGCAGCATCCAGTGGAGGTGGTAGCAGGCAGCTTTAATGTTGTAGAGGGGAGTGGCATCCTACAGCAGCAGGGGGGGAACCTGGTTGCAAGCAGCAGCCTGCTACTCTAAGAAGCTGTGACTTCTGGTCTAGTGGATAGACTAGTTACAGGGAACAAGGCAAGGATCTTACAGAAAAACAGGATGTGATAGTGTCATGAAAGGCTATATCACACTGTGTGGGCCTAAGGGAGGGTTGACTGAAGATTATACAGGCAACAATGAATTCTGGCATTTTCTAACTTCTGGGTGCTTGATTTTTCCAAGCTTAAGAATACTCTCTGAATCTAAATTTTTAATTTTTTTTAAAAGGCCCAGGAGCTTTTGTCTGAGCAGTCTTGCCCAAAGTCAAATAGAATTTTTCAACTGATTCAGTGGGTGCCAGCAGAGGATGCAAGCATGAGTGTCTATGTCTGCATTTGTACATGTATGCATTCATAAAGTTTAACTCATGTCAATAGTTTCTAAAGATATATATTAATCACATTGTTTAGTTCTTTCAAAAGGGCCTGTGGGATGCAGGTACCCAGATTCAGACACTGTAAGGTATTGAGGTACCTAACTCCCTTTGGCTTTAGTGGGATTTAACATCAATAATTTAGAGGACCTGAGCTTTATCTCTTATGGACTTTGTGAATCATAGCCAACATTTCTATTATCAGATAAAGTGTCAGTCCACATGTGCCCCAGCCCCCAAACCAACTAAAATGGTTTATGGGCTGGAGCACATGACTTATGAGGAAAGGCTGAGGGAACTAGGTTTATTTAGTCTACAGAAGAGAAGACTGAGAGGGGATTTGATAGCAGCCTTTAACTACCGGAAGGGTGGTTCCAAAGAGGATGGAGCTAGACTGTTCCCAGTGGCAGTGTCTACATGTGACAATTAATAGTGACTAAAATTACTGCACATTAAGCTAATGCACAGTAAGTGATTTTTGGCAGGTATCTAGACATGCAAGTACTTTTTTCATAGATTCATAGATGCTAGGGTCAGAAGGAACCTCACCAGATCATCGAGTCCAATCCCCTGCCCTGGGCAGGAAAGAGTGCTGGGTCAGATGACCCCAGCCAGATACCTGTCCAGCCTTCTCTTAAAGACCCCCAAGATAGAGGAGAGCACCACCTCCCTTGGAAGCCCATTCCAAATTCTGGCCACCCTCACCATGAGGAAGTTCTTCCTGATGTCCAGCCTAAATCTGCTCTCTCTCAGTTTGTGACCGTTGTTCCTTGTTATCCCAAGAGGCGCCCTGGTGAACAGAGTATCTCCAATCCTTTGGTGCCCCTGGCCCCCACCAATGAATTTGTAAGTGGCCATAAGATCACCTCTCAGCCCTTTTCTGAGGAGGCTGAAGAGGTTCAGATCCCTCAGTCTCTTCTCATAGGGCTTAGCCTTAACCATGTGAGTGATTTAGTATCATCTGCAAACATGGGCAGAGTACACTTCATGCCCACATCCAAGTCACTGATGAAGACATTGAAGAGCACAAGTCCAAGAACTGAGCCCTGAGGGACCCCACTGCCCACATCCTTCCAGATCAACACTGACCCATCCACCACCAGTTGCTGGATGTGACCCCCAAGCCAATTTGCCATCCACTGGACTGTGTAATCATCTAAGTCACAGCCTCTTAATTTATTTATGAGAATGGAATGAGATACCTCTCTCTGTGCCCAAAGGATCGCTTCCTTTAGGAACAAACACCCTTCCTGGACTCCTATCTCACCAATACTCCTATCCTGCAGTGCATCATTGACTAGACTCCTGAGCACACTGAAGTTAGCCTTCCTAAAGTCAAGCACTTCCACCCTGTTAGATATCTTTCCCACCCTATGCCATATGGTGAATTCAATTAAATGATGGTCACTGTCGCCAAGTTGACCATGAATCTGCAGCTCCCCTACCAGGTCATCCCCTATAGCCAACACCAAGTGCAGTAAGGCATTGACCCTGGTGGGACCATATACCTCCTGCATTAAGTGAAGGTCCTATATGCAGGTTAAGAACCTATGTGAATGGTTGGATTTGGCTGACTGCTCCTCCCAGCAGATGTCAGGGTAGTTTATGTCCCCCATGACAACCATGTCCCTAGACTGTACGGCCTCTGAGAGCTGCCTAGAGAATACCAAGTCTACCTCTTCCTCTTGATGTGGCAGTCTGTAGCAGTGCCCCCCCACCCCAAGTCCCTTTCTCCGTGACGTCCATGTATAGGTAACGCCCAATTAATGCTCTTTATTGGTTCTGGAAAAAACAAGCATTAAGCAGAACTGCACTAAGCGAAATCCATTTCCCCATAGAAATTAATGTAAATAGAGATAATTAGTTACCGCCACTTCTTGCTACAGTGTCTCACCACTGCCACCTCTTCCAACCCCTCTGCCTGCCAGCCTCACCGGCCCCACGTGCCAACCCATACTTGCCAGCCCCACGCTTCTGCTGCTCCACCCTGGGTCCCAGCCAGCTCTGGCCCCAGGCACTGGTGGAGGCCTCACACTCACTCCCCCCTCACCCCACTTGCTGTTCCTCACTGCCACTGCTTCTCCCCACCTCACCTGTCCACCAGCTGCTCCGGCACTGTGTGCCAGCCTGGGGCCCTACTCCTGCTGCCCCAGCCTGGGCCCCTGCCAGCCCTGGCCCTCCAGCACCAGTGCAGGCTCCGCAGTCGTTCCCGCCTGCCCACTTGCTGCCACTCACTTCTCACCACCACTGCTGCTTCACTGAGCACTACAATGAAACTGGCTCAGCGCTAAGTGAAATCAGGTATTAATTCTAAATGAACACTATAATGAAATAGTGCTAAATGAAACCACATTAAGCAGGGGTTGCCTGTATCCTAACCTACAATACCTCAACTTTATCCTCCTCTGATTCCATTTTGATTAGGGTAGATGTATAATGCTCCTCAATATAGATAGCAACGCCACTCCTCCTCCCTACCCACCTTCCTTCCTATCCCATTCCATCTGTACAACCTATAGCCCTCAATGTGTACTGCCCAGTCATGGGTAGGATCCCACCAAGTTTCCATTAGCCACACTAAATTGAAGTTTTTGTTTGCAAGCAGGAGTGCAAATTCTTCCTCCTTGTTTCCTGTGCTCCTAGCATTAGTATAGAGGCACCTGAGCCCTCTGAATGGTGCCTTTGGTGCCCCCCCATTCTGATGCCCAATGGGCCCCTTATTATTTACATGGGATATTTTGTTACATGTCTCGTAAATTGTAGGTCCTAGATTCTCTCCATCTCTTGCTTCCCCATCCCCCACAGAACCTAGTTTAAAGCCCAGTATAGGAGGTCAGCTAACCTGTAAGGGAAGAAACTCTTACTTTTTGTGGAGAGATGAAGAACATAATGTCCCAGGAAGTCCCTTGCATGGAAGTGCAGATTGTGGTCCAGGAAGCAAAAACCCACATCATGGCACCAACTCCAGAGCCACCAGTTGACCTCTCTGACACGGGTGACGTGATGCCTGCTGCAACCACTGGCTGGGAGAATCGACAAGAAAACTACCTATGCCCCTGTCTTCCTAAGCCTGGCCCCCAGAGCCCTGTAGTCACTCATGAAAAGCTGACCTTCCCGGAGTGGGAATCAAACCCTGGCCACAGCAGTGAAAGTGCCAAATCCTAGCCCTTAGACCACTTTGAACTAAATCTATTACCTACTCCCTCCGGTCCTATGATGTGCCCCTGTGGACACTAGGGGGAGCACCAGCCTCTGGCCAAATGGCTGCCAGCACTTGGCAACCATCTTGGAAACACAGCCCTGACCTCTGATCCCTAGCCAGCCCCTTCTCTACCCAGCACAAGAGCAGGGCACAGCAGTTCCCTTCTTAACCACCCTGCCTCCCTGCACCATGGCTGCTCCAGCCCCTACTCCTGCTCCCTCCCCTGCCAGCAATCCCCAGCACCCCACTGCTCTAGCTCTGCCCCTAGTAGAGATGACCAGGACCCTATGCTCCTGGTGACCAGGGAGCCAGCCCTGCTGGCCCCAGCAGCACCCCAGGCCCCTGGAGAGCCGTGCATCCACCAGTGGGAGCCAGGGCATAGATGACAAAGTAGGGGGGGCACGGAGGGGCATATGCTTCCCTTGAGATTGGCAACTGTCGACGCTGCTGCTGATGTCTGCGGGCAGTTGCTGCTTGCCACCTCCCCCCTCACCACTGATACCAATGTGGCCACCTGCAGGGTTCAGCCCACCTTCACCGCCAATGTCACCACGGCCATCTGCGGGCAGTCCCAGCTCACCACCATCATGCCCCCGCTGCTCACACTGCTGCTGTCACCTGCAGATGGTCACCATGCCCCCCCCCCAAGCCTCAGGAGGCATGAGTTGTTCATGGGCCAGGGCACCAGGTGCAGGAAGCCTGGCTGACCCCCTCTTCCTGCACTCCCCACTCCAGCCCACCTGACCTGCTGCCCACACAACCACTACCCCCTGCCCACCTCCAGCACCACTCTAAGGCCAGGCACATACTTGAAACAAAAAAGCTTTATTCCCCTCACAACACCCACCCCCATCCTTCCCCTGTCCTCCCTCAGCACACAGAGCCCCTCCATGACCCTCCCTACCCACCAGCAATAAAAAATCTGTTTCCCAATGTTCAAACTATTTACAACAGTCTCAGTCTCAGTCTCAGTCTCTATTTAAGTGATGGAGTAGGGAGCTGTAGGGTGGGGGTACTTAGGGGCAGAGCCTAGGGTCAGATGCCCAGCACCTTGGCTTTGACCAGTTCCCCCATAGGTCTGGTAGCTGTGGTGACCATGGCGGGTGGCAGGCTTGTCCACGGGCAATGCTGGGTGGTGCTTCTCAATTGTGGGCAGTTCCCCTTCTGCCTGCCCAAGACCAGGACCAGCATCCCCTTCTAGTGCTGCACCTGGCACCTCTGTGTCCTCAGATCCATGGGCTTGGGATGAGCAGAAGGGCTGGGCCCAGATTGGTAGTGGGAGACCTGGGGCAGTGGCTGGGCCAGGGGCTCCAGTGGGCAGGAGGTGCAGGAGGACCTCTTCCCAGGGCCAAGTGGGGGCCTGCTGCAGGTTGTTGGGCAGGATCCAGGGGCCCTGTGGGGCAATTGGTGGGTGCTGGGCAGTGGAGGACATGGATGAAAACACAAGGCCCAGAAGCGTGTCCAGGTCTGGCAGTCGGCATCCATGGTTTCCACTGCCTGGGCCTGGAGGGCCACCTGCTACCACAGTAGCTCATGGCACTCCCACTCCAGGGCCTCCATCTGTGCTCAGTGCCCCCACTGAACCAAAGCCCATGCCTCCTCCATGGTGGTTTTCTAGGAGATGTCTTCTGCCAACCAGGCCTGTGCCCATGCCTTCTCTGCCACTGCCATCAGCCACTGGAGCCGGACGGTTCTGTCCAGGGTGTGCCATGATGTAGCTAGTGCATGTGGCAGTGAGCCTGGAGCACACATCCCTGCTGGAGCTGGTCTCCCTTGTGTCCAAATGTTGGCCTGCAGAGGCAAGATACAGAAGCCTTTTGTGAGAGTTTGCAACATTTCAGAGATAAGATGTTCTACACCAGGGGCTGTGTGCTGCCTAGCCTCAGATCAGGGGTTGGCTGTGCATGGGTGCCCAGGGCCCAATGGTAAGTTGGCCAGACAGGGCAGATGCTTGCTGAGTCCCTTGTCTCAACTTGCTCCCCTGGGGCTGGCAGCCCACTTGTTGCTGGCTGCAGGCAGCCTGCTTCCCCTGCCCTATTCCCAGGGCAGGCCAGGCCAGACTGCTGGCAGCCACTGTTTCAGCTCCAGACTCCACTTCCCCCCTCTCCCTGCAGGCCAACCACTCTGCTGCACTGCCACCAAACCCACAGTGCCTGGGCTTGGGGAGCATTGGGCTCCCGGATAACTGGGGCAAGGGGCTGGCTGCACTCCCACCCTCCCTCCTGGGGTCTCTCTGGGGAGGTACCCCAGGGCCAGCCCCCCACCACACTGCTACTGTGCCCCAAGTGTGCCCCTGCTGTGTATGCCCTGGGTGGTGTGCAACGAGCCGTTTGTGCAGGCTGAGGGGTGCCCAAGCCACTATACTCTGCTACTTCTGATCATCCTGGTGCCCCAGGCACACCTGCATTCTTAGTTTGGGACCCTAAACTACAACAGCACAAGGGCACCCTTGCTGAATGAAGTTTTGAACTGTGTTCCACCCCTCTGCATCCTGTGGAAAGGGAACCCGGTGCCAGGGGAGTGTGGATGGGGCAAGTGGGGAGAGGGGGCAGAAGCAGGGCCAGGGTAGGGGCCAGGACAAGGAGGGTCCTCCCCCCTATTGCAGGACTTGCCACATGGCTGGGGCTGGCAAGGTTGGTGGCACAGTGTGGGCCTCCCCATCAGGAATGGTGTTTGGCTGCACCCAGTGTACTTGGCCCATGGTATGCAGTGGGCCAGCAACTGCCCTCCCCCTGCCCCAAAGAAGCTGGTGCTTCTGGTGGCCAGCAGCGTCATGGCTGGCTGCTCCTTGTGGCAGGGTCTGGTGGCGCAGATCTGGGGAAGTAGCTACTGGCCAGGGCTCCCCAAGCTGCTGGTGGGTACAGCAGCTGGGGTGGTGGATGGGGCAGGGCGCTGAAGACCTGACGGCAACTACCATGGAGATGTCACCACCTGAAGTGTCAGGGCAGGACAAGGGCTTGGCCAGGCCACCCCTGCTAGCAATAATTACAGAATTGTGGCCTGGTGGATGGCTTGAGCATGTGCACGTGACAGGACCAGTCCTCAATGGGGGGGGACAGGAAGGACATGGTGGTGCATCCTGCACTGGCTCTCTTTCCCTGACCATTGGTTTGCATGCCAAAACTCAGTTTCCCCTGGGCTTCCTTCCCCTTTCCAAGCAGCCTGCTGGAAAATGGAGTGCAAGCTGCCAATGCAGTCCATTACAAGAGCAAACAGCTGGAGGAGCAAGGGGAGGATTAGGCTGAAGAGCCAGCCAGAGAGTCTATCTGAATTTAAGTCCATCAGGTTCTCATCTGCCCATTTGCTGAGCTTGTCCAGGTCAGCCTGGATCACCCGCCTATCTTCTGGCGTGGATGCTTTGCCCCAAAGTTTGGTGTCATCGGTGAACTTGGCCAGTCCACTCCTGACTGCAATGTCCACATCATTAATGAAGATGTTGAACAGTATGGGTCCAAGGACAGAGCCTTGAGGGACCCCACTGGTCACAGTGAGTGACTGCCATCAATTACAACCCTCTGGGTCCGATCACGGAGCCAATTTCCCAGCCAGCGGATCGTGGTGGAGCCAAGGCCACAACTGGCCAGTTTGGCCAAGAGGTGATCATGGGATACCAGATCAAAAGCTTTTTTGAAGTCAAGATATCAATCTCTTCTCCCTCATCCAGATGATAGGTCACCTGGCCATAGAAGGAAATGAGATTGGTCAAACAACACCTACCCGCAACAAACCCATGCTGGCTATCCCTTAGGATGTTAGCCTGGGCCAGTCCATCAAGGATGGCCTCCTTAATAAACTTTTCTAAGATCTTCCCCAGGATAGAAGTCAGGCTAATGGGCCTGTAGTTAGCCGGATCCACTCTCCTCCCTTTCTTGAAGATCGGCACCACACTGGCCTTCTTCCAGTCTTCGGGCACTACACCAGAGCGCCAGGAGTTTTCAAAGATACGTGCCAGGGGCTGGGCTCTGACGCTCGCCAGCTCCTTGAGTACCCTGGGGTGCAGATTGTCAGGGCCGGCTGACTTGAAGGTATCCAGCTTCTCAAGGTGTTCCTTCATGAGGTCAGCATTTATGAAGGGTAGGGGATCCCCATCACCCAGATCTCCCTGTCCCATAGCAGGCATGGGCGTCCCATGGGACTGATGAAAGACTGATGCAAAGTACTTATTTAATAGGTTGGCTTTTTCCTGGGCGTTAGTTGCCAGTTGCCCCATCTGGTTTAGCAGGGGTCCAACGTTGCCCTTGCTTTTCCTCCGGCTCCCCACATATCTGAAAAAGGACTTTTTGTTGTCCTTGATGCTTGAAGCTAGTTGGAGTTCAGTTGCAGCCTTGGCTTTCCTGGTTTGCTCCCTGCAGGACCGGACCAGCGCGGAGTAATCCTCCTTGGAGGTGAATCCCGTCCTCCATCCTTTGTAGGCTTTCCTTTTTAGCTGCAGGAGGTCTGCTAGGTCCCTGGAGAGCCAGGAGGGCTGCTGTGCCTTCTTGCTGCCTTTCCTTTGTGTTGGAATAGATATAGCTTGTGCATTGAGGATCACTTCCTTGAGAAGCAACCACTCTTCTTGAACTCCCATCTCCCTGGGGTCATGGTCCCTAAGGGCCTGACCGACAAGCCTCTTGAGCTTGTCAAAGTCGGCTTTTCTGAAGTCAAGGACTTCTGCGTTGCTGACTGATTTGCCAGCTTTACAGCGGATAGTGAAGGTGATCAGCTCGTGGTCGCTGTCACCCAGCTTCCCATCGATCACTAGGTCGCCGATTAGGTCATCCCCCATAGCCAGTAGATGTACAAAACTTCAGTTCCAGACTCAAGATATCACTGCTCACATTGTTTGCTTTTCCTCTTAATTCCTGATCTAGGAGCAGTGATAACAAAAGCCTTGTCCTCTTTGAAATGACTCTGGACAGAGGAAAATACCAATAAATGTAAAGCTAAAATCTCTCAAAGCATTAAGACCTCCAAACATTCAAACATGGGTTTGACTAGACAAGAAGGTATGTCTACGCCAGTGGTTCTCAATCTCGTTAGCCTCAAGGCACCCCCCATTAGACTCAAGGGCCCCCCTTCTGTGAATTCAATAGTACCCCATTTAAAAAACAATGTATTTCTTACAAGGCTTACTCCCTTCCAGAGGGGTGAGGCACTGGGGGGTAGAACAGCAACCAGGTATGGAGAATATGAGCATGCCCATATCTGGTTATCTTCTCATATCTTACTTATCTCCTCACTTTTCCTGCAGCACCCTTCAAAGGATCTCATGGCACCCTAGGGTGCCTTGGCACCCTTGTTGAGAATTCTAGTCTACACCATGTCTGCAATTCATCCTCCTAGGGATGCTCCTAAACATGAAGCACCCACTCTTCTGCACTAAACCACCAAAGTGAAGCAGTGAAACCCCTCTGAGAACATTCCCAAAGGATTCAAGCTTTCCAGATCTTTAAAATAAGGTGGTGAGGAATGCCTAGGGAGCCACTTCACCACAGCATTTTTGGGTTTCAGCATTTGAACTGGAATAATTATGAACAAATAGCATAAAATATTGGTATTTTCCTCTGTCCAGAGTCATTTCAAAGAGGACAAGCTTTTGTTATCACTGCTCCTGGATCAGGAATTAAGAGGAAAAGCAAACAATGTGAGCAGTGATATATTGAGTCTGGAACTGAAGTTTTGTACATCTCTTGGCATCTTTAATAGGTTAGGTAATAGTGCTCAGGGGTGCAAGGTCATTCACATTTCCAGGTGCTAGCCAGGGAGCTGGATTCTCACACCCTTGTCAGTTATATCAGCAAAGGCGTCACCATGTTTTGTCTTCCCTCCTCATAAGCATGGGTTGAGCAACTGGAACATCATTCCAGAAATCCTGACTTGGCCTGGGTGTGTGCTTCTTGCAAGAATTACTGCTGGGAATCATTCCAAAGGGCCAAATATTATGGTTTCCCAATAATTGTTACTGCATAGGGCACACTGAAGTGTGTTGCATAATGTGTATCCTAACATGATATAGCTATTCTGGAGTGGCAACCTTGATGATGTACAAGGGCCTTGATCTTTGAGCTTGTTGAAGTGTAGTGTACCCCAAAACAACAGAGGAGCCAAAAATCAATTCTAGAATTTGTATAAGGTGGGGTACTGATGGGTTAGGGTCACAGGCCAATGGGTTTAGAAGATTATAAACACATAACTAAATACATCAAAATACATACATGAAGAAAACATATAACTGGCAGATAGGTATTAAGGTTCATACACTTGGAAGAGACAGAGCAGGTGAATAGGCATTAAGGTTCATACATTGGGAATAAATATAACAAAGGAATAACAGTTACCTGGTGGTAAATACCCTTCAGCAGTAAATACCCAAATGACAAGTAACAAACACTACTGATGGATATTCGCACCAAGGGATCCTGGGGCTCTTTCTCCATTCAGAGAGCTCTCAAACCCGCCTGTGATTTCCTGAACACCCAGTTACTATTCGTCCCAGATGCTACGACTGGGTCCTTTTTGCTGTGACTGACTGGATTGGTTCTACTGCATGCTCAGGCTCTCCCCTGCACATCTAGCCAGTTGCAGCCAGTCAGGATCAGTCCTGCCACAGCCCTGGATTCGCTGCTGCTCAGCTTGCGGACTACAGCGTTCCTCCCTCAAATGCTCTTTCCCTGACCATTGGTTTGCATGCCAAAACTCAGTTTCCCCTGGGCTTCCTTCCGCTTTCCAAGCAGCCTTCTGGGAAATGGAGTGCAAGCTGCCAATGCAGTCCATTACAAGAGCAAACAGCTGGAGGAGCAAGGGGAGGATTAGGCTGAAGAGCCAGCCAGAGAGTCTATCTGAATTTAAGTTTCATAGTTTCATAGTTTCTAGGGTTGGAAGGGACCTGAGCAGATCATCTAGTCCGACCCCCTGCCATGGCAGGAAAGAGTACTGGGGTCAAACGACCCCAGCAAGATGTGCATCTAACCTCCTCTTAAACACCCCCAGGGTAGGAGCCAGCACCACTTCTCTTGGAAGTTGGTTCTGGACCCTAGCCGCCCTGACTGTGAAGTAGCGCCTCCTGATATTTAACCTAAACCTACCCTCTGCCAGCTTGTGACCGTTATTCCTGGTCACTCCTGGCACTGCTCGGGGGAACAGGGACTCCCCCAGTGCCTGCTGATCCCCTCTGACTAGTTTATAACAGGCCATAAGATCCCCCCTCAGCCTTCTCTTTTGGAGGCTGAACAGGTTCAGGTCCCGTAGCCTCTCCTCATAGGGCCTGCCCTGCTGCCCCCAGTCATGAGGATGGCCCTCCTCTGGACCCTCTCCATGCTGTCGACATCCCTCTTGAAGTGCGGCGCCCAGAACTGGATGCAATACTCCAGCTGCGGCCTGACCAGTGCCCATAGAGGGGGAAGATCACCTCTTTGGACCTGCTCGAGATGCATCTGTGGATGCATGACAAGGTGTGGTTGGCCTTCCTAACTGCCTCTCCACATTGCCGGCCCATGTTCATCTTGGAGTCAATGATGACCCCCAGATCCTTTTCCGCCTCCATGCTGACAAGAGGGGAGTTCCCCAACCTGTAGGTATGGTGCCGGTTGTTCCTCCCGAGGTGCATCACCTTGCACTTGTCTGTGTTGAAACCCATCCTATTCTCGTCCGCCCACCCTTGTAACCTGTCTAGGTCTGATTGTAGCCTGTTGCATCCTTCCAGTGTGCCCACATCCCCCCACATCTTAGTGTCATCAGGAAATTTGAACAGGGTGCTTTTTACCCCCTCATCCAAATCGCTGATGAAGAGTTGAACAGTGCGGGCCCGAGGACCGAGCCCTGCGGAGCCCCACTGCCCACGTCCTTCCAGGTTGAGAAGGACCCATCCACTACCACCCTCTGGGTGCAGCCCACCAGCCAGTTGGTGACCCATTTGACTGTGTGGGTGTCTACACCACAGCCCCCCAGTTTCTTAATGAGAACGGGGTGAGAGACAGTGTCGAAAGCCTTCCGGAAGTCCAGGAAGACTATATCCACTGCTACCCCTGCATCTAATGATCTGGTGATCTGATCGTAAAAGGCCACCAGGTTGGTTTGACAGGACCTTCCACTGATGAACCTGTGTTGGTTGCCCCTAAGCATGCAGTCTCCTGCTGGCCCCTCCTGGATGTGTGCCAGCATAATTTTCTCGAACAGCTTGCCTAGGATCGAGGTAAGACTAACCGGCCTATAGTTTCCCAGGTCTCCCTTCCTGACTTTTTTGAAGATGGGAACCACGTTGGCCCTCTTCCAGTCCTCCGGTACCTCACCAGAGCACCATGAGTGCTCATAAAGTTGTGCCAGGGGACTTGCAATGACCTTGGCCAGTTCCTTTAGAACTCTAGGGTGGAGATCATCCAGACCGGCTGACCTGAATACGTCCAACCCCTCCAGAAGCTCCCTAACTAAATCCTCGCTAACCCGTGGTCCAGGTGCGCCTCCCCCAGGGCCCGAGGGGGGCCCAGCAGGGAGGTAGCTGTTCTGGTCCCTACTTAGGAAGACGGAGGCAAAGAAATCATTAAACTTGTTAGCTTTGCCGTCTGGTGTGACAACCAAGTTTCCCATTGCATCCTGCAAGGGCCCCACATTACCCGGGACCTTCTTTTTACCCCCTACGTATTTAAATAAGGACTTCTTATTGTCCTTAATCTGGGAAGCTAGTCCCAGTTCCATCTCTGCCTTGGCTTTCCTAACTACCCCCCTACATCCCCGAGCAACTACAGAATAGTCCTCCCTGGTGATGACCCCTTCTTCCCATTGGGTGTAAGCCTCCTTTTTAGCAAGGAGACATTCCCGGATGCTTTTGGTGAGCCACGGAGGCTTGTGTGCTCTCCTGCTCCCTTTGATCCTTGTTGGGATTACCTTCCTTTGGGCTTGGAGGATCGTCTCCTTAAGGAGCCACCACTCTCCTTGGACGCCTGGCTCCCCTCCCCTCCGGGACCTCAGCACTTCTCCAACTATCCTCCTTAGCGCTCTGACGTCTGCCCTCCTAAAATCTAGTGCCGCTGCCTTACTGCCTTACTGCAAGTGGGGGAAACCTGAAAAGTAGGGGAATCAGAGTAATCTGATAATGGTCTGGCCTCACTGGTTTCCCATGCCAAAGAATGAAGGAGGAAGAGGAATCGTGCATCTAAGGCGTAATTCCTTCCCTGCACTTACACTCCAGCATCATACAACGCTGCCTGCTACTTATGCTGGGGTACACCTAACAGTCAGTCTAGCCTGGGATCCATTAGGGCCTTAACTTACATAGAATCATGATGGAATCATAGGAGTCATAGAAAAGTGGGACTGAAAGGGACCTCACAAGGTCATCTAGTCCAGCACCCTCCACAAGGCAAGGTCATCCCTGACTAAACTGTGCCAGGCAAGGGTCTATCCAACCTGATTTTGAAAATGTCCAGGGATGGAGATTATACAATTTCTCTATCTTGTTTCAATGCTTGACCACCCTCAGAGGCAGAAGGTTCCTCCTAATCTCCAACCTAAATTTCCTCTGCTGCAGCTTGACTCCATTGCTTCTCTAACCTGTCCCCAACAGCCACAGAGAAAAGCCTACCTTCATCCTCTCTATAATCACCGTTCAGGTATTTGAAAACTGTTAACAAATCCCTCCTCAGTCTTTTCTTCTCCAGACTAAATAATCCTTAGTCTGTCATTCTAGTCCTCTAATAATTTTTATTGCTCTGCTCTGCTCTTTTTCCAATCTGTCCACATCCTTCTTGAAGCCTAGGGTCCAAAACTGGACACAGTGCTCCAGATAAGGCCTCAGCAGGGCTCAGTAGAGTAAAAAATCACTTCCCTTGATTTGCAAATGACACTCCTGTTAATATAACTCAGTATATTGTTGGCCTTTTTTGCAACAAGAGCACACTCATGGCTCATATTTAGCTTATGGTCTGCTGTAACTCCCCAGTACTACAATACTGCAGCCTGGCCATTCCTTCCCCCATCTGTATTTGCGCATGCAATTATTCCATCCCAAGTGCAGGACTTTTCACTTGTACTTGTTGAACTTCACGTAGTTGCTTTTGGACCATTTTTCCAGTCTTTGCAGGTCATTCTGGACCCTAGCCCTCATCTCCAGAGTGTCCACCAGATTGGTGTCACCTGCAAAATGCTAATATTTCACTTGATCCTATCATCAAAATGAATGAAGATATTAAACGATACTGGACCCAGGATAGACCCCTGGAGAACCCTACTTGAAACCTCTTCCCAATTAGACATTGAGCCATTGTTAAGCGTGAAGATCCAACTATTTATGCAGCCACATTAAAGTACTTTCATCTAATCTGTATTTACTTAGCTTGTCAATGAGAATGTTGTGGGAGACAATGTCAAAAGCCTTGTTATAGTTAAGTTATAATCACATCCACTGTTCTCCCTCCATCCACATAGCCTGTCACCTTATCGTAGAAGGAAATCGAATTGGTTAAGCATGACTTCATCTAGGTAAATCCATGCTGACGGTTCCTGATCATCTTGTTCTCCTCTAGGTGCTTAACAATGAAATCCTTGAGGACTTGCTCCATGATCTTTCCAGGTATTGAGGTCATAATGACTGGTCTGTACTTCCCCACATCCTCCTTCCCTTTCTGAAAGATGGGCATTATATTTCCCCTTTTCAATCATCTGGGATGTCTCCTGACCTCCATGCATTATCAAAGGCTGAAAACAGACATTACCTTTTGTGTTGCCTGCAACAAGTCTCGTGGGTTCACCACCCTGACATTTGGTGCCGCTTGGGGTTTGACCCACCTGCCAGCTCTCTCCATATCTGCCTCACCTCCAGTCTCTCACCTGCCATACCTTTGATGTTACTATTTGTATATTCAGGAAGCAGTTCCTGGGGCCAGGAGTAGCACCCCTGTTTCCTTCCACTGCCAGCTCTATCCTTGCCACCCTCACACATGGGGGCTAGGTTTCCCGTGGGTGATTCTTCTTTAAGGGAGCATTCCCTCAGGCCTCCAAGCACCTTTCAGGGTTTCAGCTATCTTGGCCGTGGGCCCCTTTTTAGCTGAGCCATCAGTCCTGGTCCACTTTCTAGACCTCAGCCTTCTCTGCTAGGGTTTATCTCCAGTCTCCAATGGTGAGGTGTGCACCATGGCAACCCCACCTGTGGCTTCCTTCCTCCCTGTACCAACAATCCAGTCCTCTGGTTTTAAACTTAAACATAAGAAAAACTGCTTTCAAACCAAACAGCTTCCCCAGCCTGGGTCTGCATCACCATGATGGTAACAAATAAACATCTAACCAAAATAACTTAGCTTCGATGCATGGTGCCACTGGGCTTCCTTTCAGCCTTTATGAACTGGCATTCCTCAAGGGCCTGATCCTGTGCACCCCAAAGGGTAATTCCCAGGGTGTGCAGGATTGGGTTTACGAAGCCTTGGGAATGCCTGTCCAGGTTTGCCAGATGCAGAAGTGCACCCCAGGAATACCTATGCAGGGATTGGGTGGACACACATATTGTACTGCCATGTCCCAAATCAGGGTATGCACTTACATTTGCCATGCCCCAGCTTTCCCCTATTTCCAGAGGCATGCCCCGAGTCAGTTCCCCTGTTTGCAGTTGTCCAACAGGATCAAGCTCCTGAAGCTTGGGAGCACTAGGGTGCCAACCCGGTGGGATAACGGGTAACATCTGCCCAGAGAAGAGTCTCAGCTATAGCTATAACAGAACACATTCCAGCACAGCTGATCCTGTTTCAAGGACAATGTCTGTCTATAGTCAAAGAGGATAGCTAATGGCTTTGCAGTTACTTTGGCCAATGTATTCAGTACCTTAAGGTGCATCCCATCTGGTCCTGTAATCTTGAATGCATCTAGCTTGTCTAAGTAATCCCTCATCTGTTCTGCCATTACCCTAGGCTGTTTGCTGGCCTTGTGGCATCCTATTGGATGCTACATTTTAAATAGACTACAACCATCTTTATCCAAACAGGATAAGGATGGTACAAGATAAATGGAGTTCTGGACAGAAAGGAGACTGATAGGAAAAGCCAAGCAAGAGCTGCAGGGTCATTTACATTCCATTACTGAGACTGCAGAGTGATATGATTACAATGGCCAGAGCTGTAGGATATGAAGACAGGATTGTTGGTTGTAGCTGTGTTGGTGTAAGGCTGAAGGCAGGCAAGGTTCTTTGGGTAGATGTGATATCTTATTAGACCAACTAAGTAGGTGGGGGAAAGTTCTTTGAAAGCTTTTGTGCACAAACACCCTTCTTTAGGAACTGGGAAACTCTGCTGCTGTTCTGATATCTACAAGGCAGGAAAGAAGCTAAAAGTGTGACAGGAGGTCAGTAAAAATGTAAATAGGTGGAAGTTTGGAAAACAATGAGTAAACAATGGAGGGGGGGGAAGAGAAGGAAATAATGGGTGAAGAAATGCAAAAGGTAAGCAAGGGAGACTCTTGCTGTAGTACTGAGTTCTCCAAGGTAGAAAAAGTAAATAGGTGGAAGTTAGGAAGACAATGGATAGAGAAGAAGGAGAAGGGGAAGGGAAGAAGGTGCGGTGAAATATCTAAATGGTAAGTTCAGGCAGGTACCTGGTGCCAGGCAGGTTGTAATGTGTTATAACCCCAATGTCTATATTAAGTCCAAGATTTTTTTCATCCAGTAGATTTATGAAGTGAAGTTTGTAGGCTCATCTATGAGTGGTGTTTTGTAAGATTCCCTTTGAGGATTAGAACTGAGAGAGGGAGTGATTGTCTTGTGAGAAGTGTGCACCCACAGGTAATTGGATATTTTTGTCTTTGATGGATTCTCAGTGTGCATTTATTCTAGTATGCAGTTGTTGCTTGGTGTCTCCTACATATTTTCCATCAGAGTATTTGGCACACTAGATGAGGTCTGTTACATTTCTGGAGGTGTGGGTGTAAGATCCAGGGATGGTTATGGTACTGTTGTGGGGTGTAGCTATTCTGGGAGTGGTGGAGATATGTTGGCAGGTTTTACATTTCTTGTCCTAATATGGACTGGATCCATTTGGTATGGTTTGGGTCATAGGCAGTTTTCTTTTGGTGATGAGGTTAGTGAGGTTTGATGTGTGTTTAAAGGGTATGATGGGTTGTTCTGGAAAGATGTCTTTAAGAATTGGCTCTTCTTCTAGCATGGGTTGCTATTGTTTGAGGATTTTCCATGTAGGTTCCAGGGAAGGATGATATGCCATAACTAACGGTGTGCAATTTGTAGGGATTTTCTTTTTGTACTGCAGCAAATCTTCATGTGGTATCTGGCTAGCTATTTCAGAAGTATGATCTATCTCTCTGGAGGAGTGTCTTTGCTGGGTGAAAGCCCTTTTGAGATTTGTGAGGTGGTGATCACAGGTATTCTCCTCGATGCAAATTCGGTGGTGCTGGAGAGCTTGGCTGTAAATCACAGCTTTTTTGGTGTGTTTAGGGTGATTCCTGGTTTTGTGTAGATATGTATGTTGGTCTGTGGGTTTCTTGTATTTTACCATTTTGGATATTTTGGATATTGATTGTGGTGTCCAAAAAGGAAATGTTGGTGTTCGATTATTCAAGAGAGAGTCTGATGGCGGGGTGATGGTTATTGCATTTGTGATGGAAATCAGTTAGAGACTTCAGGTCTTCAGTCCAAATGACGGAGATGTCATCTGTATATCTCAGGTATAGGATGGGCTTGATGATGCAGGTCTCGAGGAATTCTTCCAGGTGGGCCATAGTGTGGGGCAATTTTGGTGCCCATAGCTGTGCCCATGGTCTGGAGGAAGTGTTGGTAATTGAAGGTGAAGTTGTGTGTGAAGATGAAGTGTGTAAGTTCAGTATATCATGAGGTCTGTACTCTAAGTTGTAATCTTGTTCTTGTAGAAATGTAAGGCAGGCTTGGTTGCCATCTTGATGTGGGATGTTGTTATATAAACTTGTGACCTCTCCCAGGGTGCAAGCTCCTAGATCTGTGCGCCAGATGACAGGAGGCTGCTCCTGCTGGTCAATTTTGCTTTCAAGACTTTGAGGTGCAGTTTCTGAGAAACCTCTGCACCTATCTCCTTGAAACTTATTAGCCTTCATGCCCTCAGAAGGGGTTATTATCCCTACAGTTTGCATCTGAATCAGGCAACAAATGACAACATTTTAGGCATTTTCATGATTCCCCATTATAGCCTATGGGCAAAATGTTGAAATGAGTCAAAACAGCGAAACAGTTTCAACTAAATGAAATGGGACAGTGCTTCGAAAAGAAATGAAACAAAACACTGTCCCTTAGAAACAGCAAAACAGATGTCAAAACTAAATGATGGTGTTTCACACAGTCCTAATAGTAATGTGCATGTGCCTTCCTGATGTAAAGTCTATGCACTGTAATCTGTAACTGATATACGCAAACACGTGGGCACGTTTGCATTGTGTATCACGGGCATGTCATGTAATGAAACCTTCCAAAATAAATTCAGATTTGGCAACCCTATTTCCTGTGCCAAAGGTTCCCAAGTTAAGAAAGACATTAACCAGAAAGCTTCTTGATTGCCCATATATCATTTTCATGTGGATGATGCTTCCTTCTTAGTCCTGACCCCAAATCTGACCTGTGGGTTTAAGTCAGAAGCCATTCCACTGAAGTAAAATTCAGAACAACAGCATGTATCTAGCCTGAGTGAAAAGTGATTTTTTTTAACCACATGATTATGCCATATTTAAGCAAATAACCCAGTGGGTTTCCCTACAACATGGTTACGGATGTGTCTCTTATTCTACAATGAAGGTCAAAAGATAAGATGTTGTTTGGCAGATCTCAGCTTTATTTTGTTGTATTTATGCAAGCTGCCCTTTTAAGTTATTCTGTTTCTCTTACTGTAAGCTGTCCTTAGCCTTTGTTCAGAAAGGTGGAATATAAACCGCATAAATAAATAAATACAGCTTGAGGGAGGATCCTATTGACTAAGTAACTATTTTAGATATTAACTTAGCTGCCCTGTATACCCTGACATTTCCCCTGTACCTGTGGGAGACTATCCATGCCCACAAAATAAAATTGCAACCTCTCGCTTTCTATGGACTGGGTAAGCTCCTTTATTTCTTTCCTGCCATGACTTTATGGAAAAAGAAGGTACCAAAAGATGAACACAGTCCTGTGACATAAGGCTGGTGTTAGACCTGTGGTTCAGAAGACTGATGCCTCTTCACAAGGCTCCACCATCCCCTGCCCCTACCACAAATGATGTTACAGCTTCGTTTTCATTAAGTCTCCCCTGGGGGAACTACGGTTCTCAAAGTACTTTGTTCCATCTCTCGCCTGGAACTTTCTTGTTCTCAGTCGCTTGCCCCATTCTTCCCAGCATGGGTCCCAAGCAAACCATCACACCATTCACCCTTATATTAACCTTTCAGTATAGGCGTATATGGTGCTGCCATATACGCCATATAGCTCATGTCCCGACCTCTTTCTTCTTCCAGGTCACCATGATGGGAACCTGTGCCCACTGGATTCAGACTCACTAACCTGACTGTTTCCACTGCCCTGTCTCTCTGGTTTCACAGATAAGCCTCTCTTCAGGACTCTTCCTCGGGTCCCCTCTTTCGGCTGTGCACTGTCGCCCTTCTGTGCTCTCACAGGTCTTCCTCCCATCTGGCTCCCTTTTATTTCCCCCTGGTGATCCACTGCATCTGCCTTGGTAGCTTCCCCTATGCTGCTCTCTATGCTCATGCAGCCACTTACTCCCCACCCCAAGGGATAACAAGGACCAACAGTCATAAACTCCTCCAAAACCATTTTAGGCTGGACATAAGGAAAAACTTCTTTACTGTCCAAGCCCCCAAGGCCTGGAATAGACTGCCTCCAGAGGTGGTGCAAGCACCTACTCTGGGCTAACTCAAGAAACATTTGAATTCTTATCTTGCTGGGATCCTCTGACCCCAGCTGACTTCCTGCCTCTGAGGCAAGGGGCTGGACTTCATGATTTTCAAGGGCCCTTCCAGCCCTAATGTCTATGAAATCTATGAATTTAGCTAGCTCAACACCAGTAGCAGCAGCAGCAGCATCAAAGGTAGCCAAATGGAACATTCAGGCCCTTCTTCCCTCTCAAGTAGGAGCACCCACTAGGTGTTTGTTAGGTGCAGCCTCACTCTGTGTGTGTGTGTGTGTGTGTGTGTGTGTGTGTGTGTATTTGTGTTCAGGTGCGCCCTTCCTGGTGCTGGGGCTTCTGCACAACACAGCAGTGTGCCCCAGTGAGGTCTCCTCCTCCCCTACAGCCTCATCTCAGTCCACCACTGTAAACGACAGCAGGTAAAAATAATTTAGCTGGCTCAACCCCAGCAGCAACAGCAGCAGCATTTTCTTATAAAGGAATTGACAGCGAGAAGTAAAGATGTTGTGTTGGATATATGTTACTTGTGGTGTGTGATGGCTTATGTTGTGTTTTTATGTCTATATGTTTATTATGAAAAAAAAGGAATGCTTAAAAAAATATCTCTTAGGAAGCTTTCGGGCTGGAAAACCCTTTGTCAGGCTGAGGAAGTACCCACAGTTGGTGTGTCTCCTGGTCCTGGATGGAAGGAATAATGAAGCCAGAGTCTGGCCTGGCACGCAATGCAGGCAAGAGAGCCAGTCAGTGAAAATGGAAACGGAGGCATCAGGGGGTGAGGGACAGGCTGGGGTGGGGGGTAGAGGGGAAAGGGGGATGTAGCAGTGCAGGTGAAAGTGCAGCGGTCCCTGGGGAGTCAGATGTCCGGCAGGTTGCAATGTGTCAGAATTCCACTGTCTAGTCTGTACTGAGTCCATGAGTTTCTGTACCTAGGAGACTGATGAAGTTCATAGGCCTAGCTCTGAAAAGCGGTTTGTACATTCAAACAAGCACCTAACCTCATCACCAAAACTGAAGCCAACTTCCTACAGCTCAAAACACAAAACCTGCCAACTATCTCCAGTACCCCCACAAACTGCACACCAGAAGCTATCAAAGACAACAAAACCTAATTACCTGCAGGGGCACATTCCTCACCAAAAAAACACTTTTCCTCCGGGCTCTCAGGCCTGATCCTGAGGGAAAAAATTACAAAACACTTTTCACAGCCAGGCCTATGAACTCGGCCTGCCCAACAAGTCACCCCTGCACCATGTGGTTCACGGCCACCATGATTTCCCTTGCTGTGTAGGACTCATCCAGCATCCTGGCTTGGAGGAAAGCCCACCAATGGCCTTACTGATTGCACCAGTGCCCTGTGAGGGAGAGGTAGGCGTGATCCCCACCCTGGCTGCTCCAGATGTCTGAGGTGAAGTGCAAGGCTACCTGCAGACTTGCCTTGTGCAGCTTCTCCCTGAAGTACTCCCTGTATGCCTCATACAAGGAAGGCACCACTGTCTTGCTAAAGATGGTGCATATGGGCACTTGGTAAGATGGGGCCACAAGCACCATGAACTGCCTGAACCCTGGTTGCTCAACTAGGGAGAAGGGCTGGCTATCCAAAGCAAGCATCTCCCCAATGATCTGGGTGATCTTGCTCACCTTTGCGACTCGTCCCCTTTTCTGTCCACCTTTCCCCCACTGTTCCAGGGTGGCCTGCCTCTGCTTTGGGGGGACAGGGACTTCGGAGCGAGTGGGGGGTCTTCCCTTTCGGCACACTTCGACTGGTGCCAGGCTGAGCAGGAAGAAGGGAAAGAGGGTGCTGCCTCTTGAGATGCAGCAGCATCACTGTGATGGCAAAGTGTTTCACATCCTTGCCCCAGCTGATCTGCCTTCAGCAGTGCTGGCAGATAGCAAACCTGGGATTATCTGCCAACTCAGAATGATCCCACACTATGCTACTCATCTGCTTCTGGGTTGAGGGTCCAGATGCTGCCTTATCCCCCTCCTCAGCAGGCTGAGGTACAACAGCAGAAGGCACTGCCTCAGCTGAGCCACTTGCCTAAGCCTCCACAACCTCAACCTCCTCCAAGGTGATACTTTCTGGAGAAGGAGACCTGGGTCTAGGGGAACTTTGAGGGGTGTGGAGCACAAACTGATTCCCCCTTGGTCCCAAAAATTGCTTGAGCCAGGGCGCTCAGCATCCCTGGTTCCAGCTCCAGCTTCTCCACTGGCAGTGGGAGCTTACACGGGGAGATGACATTGGGGTGGAGGAGACAGTGATTCTGCTGCTGGTGCCTTTTTCTGGAGTTAGGGGAGGTGATGCAGGTGCAGAGATATCAGGTACAGGTACTGCTCCCACCTCCTTGCTTCCACTGGCAGCAGAAGCATCATGGCTGCTTGGGAAAAGTATGCATCTATGTTTGGGGGGTGGGGAACTTGCAACTCTAGCTCTCCCCCTACCCACTCTCCCTTTTCTGCCAGAAGACCTGGCATCTGCCTTTCCAGCATGCTTCATGTTAATGTTTCCTGTGCTGGAAAAGATGTGTGCGTGTTGTGTTCTTCTTTGATCTGGTCTTGTTCTGACTCTGAATGTGTGGCAGGCTGTCAGTGATAAGTTCTTTTGTTTGTGAGTGCTGTGTGGTTTGTTGTTGACTGTGGCCTGATCGATTATTAATACATACATATATGTATATATGTATGATGTGTTGTGTTCTTCTTTGATCTGGTTTGAATCTGAATGTGTGGCTGGCTGACTAGTTCTTTTGTTTTTCTGTGTTGTCTCTAGTCTGTATGTAAACTATTAAAACTAACAATAACTAATACTATTAATAACTAATGTAATAACTATACAATCTCTTCTATGAATATGTGATTTGTCTTCTTCTATGTGTGTATAAGTGTGTGCAATGTGTGCCTCCCTGCACAGTGATGGATCACACTGCCAGGGAAATCACTGAGCTTCCTTTTTTAAAAGTATTGCAAAAAAAAGAGAGCAAATATAAATTGAAAGAAATGAATTGGATAGTATTAAGTAAAGAGATTCTTAGCTCAGCTAAGCTAAGCTAAACTAAATCCTATCCAATCCTTTCTAAGAACAAAAAGGAGCAGGCAAGTTGCAACTTACTGACTATGAAGCAAGCCAGGCAGCCCAGTATCTTTCTAACACTGTCACTCACTCAGAACCAGCTCACAAAAGGCACAGCAAGCCTGAAGACCAAGGCTTTTATGCTGTTTCTATGTCCCTCCCCCAGACACTGTAATTGGAAGGGCAGTCAGAGAGAAATCATGTTCACTGGCCAGCTCAACATGTCAGCCCTTCCCCCTGCTGTTCCCCCTCCCACCCCCTGCTCCCCCTCCCTCTTCTAAGTTTCTGTTTCCCCATACAGACAGCCTTCCAAATCTCCGAATTGCTGAATCTTTTCCGAATCTTTTCCAGATTGACTCAGAAGCTCCAAATCAATTCAGAAAGCCTAAAGCCTCTACCAGTTTGATTCAGATTCATGGATTCGGCCTCTGAATCATCTCCAAATCTGAATCATAATCTGAAGTTTTGCACAACTCTGTTGTGCACTACTGGTATCCTGCTGTGCCACAGAGGATGCTTGCCTCTTACTACCCTAGTTACAGCCCACTCCATGCTCCTGCCAGGGAGTGCCATTTTGAGCTATACCATGTTGCTCTGTGTTTGTTAATTTTTGAACCAGAAACAGTTTAGTCACATTTTCATGATGCTGCAAACAGGTTAATAATCTCTGCTGAGAGTCACTACCAGGCACATCAAGTTAGGTGTAGAGATATTCCCTTGAAAGGCTTACTGCTTTACCTCACATGGTGGAAGCTCATGTTTTTTGCTCTGGAAGTTGGTTCTCAGTGTGCTGGCTAAGGTGGGAGCCATCATACATTAGGTGTGTGTTCCTTCCATAGGAAGAACCTGGAACTCAAGGCTCACAGGGGGCACCCCTGCTTTCCTCACACCTCTCTTTGGACCCTGAGGAGGAATTAGGATGCAAAGAGAGCCCAAGACACTGTCCTAGCCAAAACTCCCCAAGCTCCTGAATCATAAATATTTGAGAGACAGTGGCTAAGACCATCATTCAGCTCAATGCTTGCCTTGCATGCAAGACAGCACCCATGTTTCTTCTCAGTCTCTCCATAGTCCAACCAACCACTCTGCAGTTTCATTGGCAGAGGCAGCAAAAAAATAGTAACTGATTCTTGCCTCATTAGCTGCTCAGTAGAAAGGAATGATTACTTTATGGCAAAAATTCCAAAAACAGAGCACAATGTCATAGTACCTTTAGGTGTCTTACGGCTACTTAAACCAAAGGCAAGCCTAAGCATCAAGCTCTTCCTAATAATTAGACATAATTAGATTAGTTCACTGTGAGTCCATTAGAAAATCAAAAGCTTGGCTAAGCAAATACATCTAGCATTGTACAAAGAAGCTTGCTGATATCGGAGAAAGTTAAACTTGTTCAGCTGAAGGGCCTGATGGGTGACTTGAAGTCAGGCAGAAGTCAGGAGCCAGAGATACCAAGCCCAGGAGCAAAAGAAAAAGACAGATCCAATATAAGAGGCAGAAGGACAGGTGCCAAAGACTTACAGCCAGGACATTGAGCCAAAGAGTGAGGAGCTAAAGGCCAGAAGCTATAATATCACCCAAGTCAAGAGAGTGAAGCCAGGAGACAAAGCTGGGAAGTAAGTATAGACCAGAGGCTACTTATAGACTGGAAGCCCAGGATGTTGCACAACAAAGATTAGGTGTTAGGTCAGCCCTTCACATACAGATATGTAGCCACTCAGGTGGCAGGGCAATGGTGCCTTGGGACGCTGCTGGGACTGCTTAGCTCATTAAGCTGGGGAACAGGAACTTACCCTTATAACCAATATCATGTTGCCTGCAACTTAGTAAGTGCACTGCATAGGGAAAGAGATGCTAGAAGAGGGAACCTTGCCTTAAAAATGCCAGTTTTGAACCTTTGAAAGCTTAATTGCAGGCACCCAGAGCAATCTGCCAGTTCATTGTGTTAACTGAGATAACAGAGCACAGGGAGTGTTGCGGATAGGCATACCACATCCTCATAGTGGACAAGGGACTTCGCTGGTCTATCAAGCTTGTAGACTAAAGACAGATGAACAAGCATACAAAAGTGACAAGAAGAGGATAAACAACAAGCAACATATAAAGGAGTCAGTGTGATTCACTGTATGGAGCCTGGTGACTTAACTCTATTGTGTGATTTACTCGCGTAGTTCTGGACTCAACTGTACAGAACATCCTGAGCCAGCCCTGGCATTCTGAGATATTTTAAGGACAGAAAGAGTTTGCCACACAGAACCATTCATTCAGAAGAACAACCCCTTCAAAAATATAGGTATAATCTAAGTGCTGCCTGCCAAGAAAAGCATCATTCCTTTGTACAGACAGGAACATGCTTTCTATAATGGGAGAAGCACAGAGACCAACCCAAAGAGAGCAAACAAGGTCACAGGAAAACATATCTCCTTTTAAAATCATATGGAAGACTTGCACAAATAGCAAATTAGTGACATGTCCAGTACCAAAGCATAGTCACAGAATAAGGACATGTTCCCTGGAACCCCAAACTATCAGGGATGGATGAGGAAAATAAAAATGAACTAGAGAAAAAAGACATGATCAAACAAATCCACATATACAGGGTGGGGGGAAAGTCAAGCTGGCTTATGTGACAGAAGCCCTAGCCCTGGGCCAGGGGTTAGCACATTCAAGTCATGCAGTGGGATTCGAGACCAGAGGTTTCCCTTTTATCACAATCCTGTTGTGCCACTGGAGGAAAAGGGATTTGTGTCTGTGCCATTTCAATTCATGGCAATCCCTGTATGTAGATGGCACACTTCCAGAGGTTTCACTAATAAGGTGTCACCTTTGGCCAGCATTTCCCAAACCAGTGGAACTTCTTACGCCCCCAAGGCTGGCCACCCTGGCTGCTTCCCTTGCTGTTAAGGGCTGCCAATTGCTGTCACTGGTGGCAACAGGCAGGGGGGATATTGGTGGCGAGAGAAGCAGTGGCTGTTCACTTTGTGGCAGAAATGATCCGGTGAAAATTGGAAGTGTCTTCGGATGCCTGCAGAGCAATTAGTCCTAAATCAAAAATGAACCCTCTTCCCCTAAGCTAACCCTAAGCTAACATTAGATTGAAGAGGCTGGTCCTAGCTTTGCCTATCTCTAATGTGCCTATTTTTCTTCCTTTGCGTCTATAGATTGATTATTGAGGTGCTGCTTGAGACTTGCTCCAAGTATGTAGAGGTGGCAAAGGCCTATGTATGTATAATATGACATATGTAGCAGACATGTATCTGTTGGGCTGCTTGGATTACAGCCCTGAAGAGGGGAGCAGGCATGTGGGCACTCTTGTTTGTTTTTTTTCTGGAGCTGCTACCAGATATAAGCATATCTTTCTATGAGATGATTCTGTGGGGAAATATTTAGCTGTAGGGGCTAGTAGGGGCTAGTAACAGCTGTGTTAACCAGCATTTTACTCACTGGAATATTTTATTAACCAGAATTTAATAGATCTGCACAGGGCACAACGCGCTGCTGCTGCGGGCTGGGGCTGGGGCAGCTCTGGGCTTTTCCCTGCAGGGGTGGCTGCGCTCCAGGTGGGCAGTGACGGCACTGGGCTCTGGGACTGGCCTGCCTCACTGTCTAGCCCACCCAGTGGCAGGACACGCATGGTGCCACCTCATGCTGCTTTCAAAGCAGCAGCAGAGGCAGGGAGCAGATCCCAGCCCACAGCTGCAGCCCACCCTTGCCCTGTGCATAAATTAAAGAAAGTAGATCAAGAGAAACTTACCTGCCTGTTGGGTCAGCTGTGATCCTGACTGCACAGGGTATAACTTTCAGATAACTGGAATTTTTAGATAACCGGCATCCCTTTTGCCCCACTCATGCCAGATAACAAAGCTTTTACTGTAGTCGTATTGGGATGAACAGGGTGAAGTCTAAAATGCAGTGGAGTGAGTAGGAGTTTCGCAATTGATTTTGATGGGGCTAAGATTTCACCCATAGACTGGTGAAACATTTTCCACTACTTTCCATCATTCCCATTATAAGGAAATATCCGTATTTTCAGTGTTGGAATCTGGTCCTCCCTTTTGGTTGGCATAATTAGCCACCTGAAGTTTTGAAATTTCAGAATACTTGTGTTTCCAGCTGCAGGTCTTCTATACTGGTAACAGTGTCTAGAAATAGAAAAGAAAAGATGTACAGCTACAAAAGAAAGCTAGCACTTCAGAAAACGTGGTCCCCAAATACAAACACCCAAGACTTCATTTGCAACTGAGATAGCACTTACTTCTTTTCAGAAAATGAGCCTCTTTTTGTTGCCTAACTTCTCTATCCCAACTATACAGTTGGTAAAACGTATAACCAAAGAATCCTGGTCTCCTGAGTTAACTGAGCATCTCAACACCTCTGACAGGTATTTTTATGGCAAAGGAAAATACCTCCATAAGATCTTTCTGTTATCAAAGAGCATGTGGGAATGAAGTTCATGGTAAAGCCCAGTGTTAATTATTGGTCATGTCATCAGTGACTAAAACTATGAAAATGTTTTATGTGGCATGCCAAAACAGATGGCCTGTGGGTAGGGAAATCCTTCTTTGCCTGATGCATTCAAGTAGGGCTGTGGTTTCCCTTAGATAAAATTATACAACTTTCTACCACTTTTATGGTGCTAATATCTCTCTCAACTATGTAGTTGGTCCATTAAAAGATATCACCAAAATATCCTTGTCTCTAGTATATTTCCTGGGCTGTCATGGCTACATCACTCCAACCCTACTACAGTTCATTCAGATCTGTGAAGTTCTTTTGAGTTTGCATGTATGTCTTGACAACAGACTCAGTCTGCTCTGCTAAGCCCGGTGTTCACTGCTGTCTCTAGTTCTCTTGTCTCCTGACTTGACTTTGGCTTTCCCTGACTCTGCTTTTGGATCTTCCCTGGAGCTCGGTATCTAGCTTTCTGATTCTCCTGGCTTTTGACTTCAGTTTGCAACCCAGACTACATCTCTTGGATCTCTGCTCCACTGACCTAGACCCCAATCTGATGTCCCAGTAACCTGCACCCCCACCCAAATGACCTCCTAGTTGTACTTCAGGAGCCTGTCTGCAAGCCTGGCTTTCTACATCCTGGCGTAGGTTAGGGAAGAGGTTGTCAACCATGGTTAAGTGTACTCCTGTGGGTACTTGGAAAAGGGCTGGGGGTATGTGTGGGCGGGCGGGGACAGAGTGCCTCCACCCACCACCCTGTGCCACTGCCTCCCAGGAGCAGGACTGGGGGAGGTGAGGGCAACGGCTCCCCTCTGCAGGCTGCACAGGATTTGCCCGGCCAGCCAGACATGGGGGGGTGCAACGCTTGCATGCAGCTGCTGCCACCATCGTCTACCACCCCATGCCACCAGCGAATGCAACCCCTCCCCCACCACACACTCTACCAGAAGTGTACCCAAAAAGTGTATACTCCTTTAAAAAGGTTGAAAACCCCTGGGTTAGGAAACTAGCCTGGGGCTCATAAAAAGGCCCTGCCCACCCTAGCTCCCAGCACCTAAAAATCAAACTGAACTCACTGGGTGCTGTCCAGCAGGGGGCAATCCCCACAGCACCCCACTGCCCCATGCTGTGTGGAGGACTCTGCACAACCCTCCTGATCCCTGCCCCCACACTGTCCTAGCCCCGCCCCCCACCATGGCTGCCCCACCTGCCCCAGCTCTGGCCCTTTAAGGAAAAAATAAACCCCCAACCCAGAACTCACCAGTTCCTGCCCAGTCGGGGGGGGAAATCCCTGCTGCCCCTCACTGCTATGCACCACATGGGGGGGCTCTTCCACCCCCTACTCACCAGCTCCAAGTCCAGGTCCAGCTCCCTGCTGCAGTGGGCAGGGACTTCCCAAATCATCAAAGCTCTCTGAATCTTTTATGAAGATTTGGAGAGCTTCAAATCGATTCAGACATTTTTATTGGTCCCCTGATTTGATTTGGATTTGGAAATTTGGCCACCAAATCGGGCAAATCTCCAAATCAAATCATCGCCCAACGCTTCGCACAGCCCTATAAGATAGTAGATGGAGGGCATGGGCGTGATATAAGTACCAATGTAAGTGATATTAGTATCAACAAATTATTGAAGGAACAGTTCCTTTACAGCCTACGCCACAGTCCCATCAGATTACATGCCTCCCATTATTGTAAAGGCTTCCCTAGCCACCTGCTCCAGTCCCTGGGAAGCAGCAACTCACCAATGCAAAACCAAAGATAGTGAGTTAGAGCCCAGAGTTAGTCAAGATCCATCCTGTGCATTTATTGATTTAATGATGGAATTCTCCCATGGGAGAAGGAGGTTGATCCCTTAGGAAAAGGGGAGAAGAAAAGAAGCATCTGTGTTATGAAGCTTACCTACATACAGGAAATAAGTAAAAATCAACTCCAGTTTCTGCCAGAAGGTTGTGATGAATTCCTAAGTAAATATGAAGTGAAATGAGCTCATGAATAGCAGCTTGTTGGCACAAGTTGAATCACTGTTTGGGAAAACATGCTGACATGTTCTTTCTTATAATGATAGCTTTCCCATAACAGTGTTTATTGTTATGTTCTGGAATGCTGACTTGACCCTGACTGGGTGCTAAATCCTGTCTCATCATTTACTGTAATTCCCCTCTGCTTAAATACAACTCATAAAACAATGCTGAGAAAGAGGAGGCTCTTGATTCTAGCATAGGTTGTATGTACTGTGCATACACATGCTTTCATTGTAGGTAGCTCCCTAGCACTTCTCTTAATGAAGGCAATCCTCATGGAAACAGGGTCTGGTCCTGGAGCAGGGCATTGTACTGGATATCCTCCTAAGGTCCCTTCTAGTCCTGTCTGTGATTAAATGATGCCATTGTTCTGCAAATTCTTAGTTTTCTGACTGTTGGGTGTGTACAGCCTCTCATAAGCAATGCTAACACTAGGCTTATCAATCACACAGGAGTTTTTCCTCTGGCATATTGTGTGCTGACTGCTGCTTCAGACAGGATGCTGCACTAGTTGGATGATTTGTTTCTTGTGGTCTGGTGATTCCTCTGATCCCAGCTTTAAAGAGCGACTGTGGATTTGAGGCACCTTAATAAGACCTGATTGCCTTTGGGAAGCCTGCCCAGTAGTTTCTGGAAAGCAGACCCATTTGAAGTGTTATGAGTGAGGCATCCAAAAACCAAGGCACCCAAATCATTCATCACTTATAAAAAATCTTGGCCTAGAGCACCATCAATCCCTGGGGAATACTTTCCCACAACAAACATATGTCCTGCCTGAGTATGAGCAGACAAGGATAGAAGAATGTGGAGGGATTCTGAGGACAACACCTTTCTGAAATGTGCTCCTGCTTCCTCAAAAAATGGAATCAAAATGAGAGTCTCCAATGAAAGATTAGAAAGAAAAAATGAAACATTCCACTGTCAACCCCCTTGTTTCAACGGATCCCCCAGGGGTAGCTGACTGACATACATTTTGCTGGTAGTGTTCTCCCCACTTCAAGGTGCCAAGGGCAAATCAGACACCTTGCATGAAACAAGCATTCCTGGAGAAATTTACAATCTCACTTCTAAGCAGAAAAGCCACAAAGAGCCCAGTAATGTACCGTTTTAAGATACAGGAAGCCTAACATTTATGAATCTATGAATGGAAGAGGGGTATGTTCTAATGTTAACCAGGTACTAATGGCCAGTTGTACCTTTGAAAATCAGATCCTCTTCAAAGTTATACAGGGGTGTGACAGGAGTATCGCTACTGGACCCTTTCTGTTGGTGACTCCACTCTCCTGCTATGGGCAGCCGCCTGCTTACTCTCCTGCCATGCCTTGATCTTAATTAATTGATTGATGTAATTAGTGGGAGGCTGCCCACTTTATGTGTCCCAGTGCTGGAGGTGCTATCTGTGGCTCCTTTTCCTCCCCTACACCACAGCCCAAACCTCACAGATGGTACTGATGCAGTTTTGACCTGGGCCCTGTTGTGGCTTGGCCCTCTCCTTTACCTCCTTGGGGCTTCTCATAGCCCGCCCCCCCCTTGCTCTGGGGCTTCTTACTGTCCCCCTTACTCTGGGGCTCCTCACTCCTCGCAGCCTTCTCTCCATGCTCCTCACTGCCCCCCTTTTTCTGGGACTTCTCACTGCCCCCTTGTTCTGGGGTTTCTCACCACCCCCTTGCTCTGGGGCTTCTCGCTCCTCATGGCCCTCTCTCTGGGCTCCTCACTCCCCCCCTTGCTCTGGGGCTGGGGTCAATGCACCTCAAATGCTGCGCCCTTGTGAGGGAGGGAAGGGGCTGGCAGACGCCAAGACTCCTTTCCCCGGTGCAGTCACCATGCAACACCCCTCTCCAACCCTGAGTACAGGGCATGAACCTACCTCCTGCAGGTGTAGGGAGGAAGGAGGGGCCTGGACAGAGAGGGCCAGTATAAATGAGACACCGGCACTAGACAGAGCCCCGGCAGAACCGGAAGAGCCCGGCAGGGAGACAGACACTGGCAGGAGCTCATTCGGGTGGATGCGCACCGTCCGGTGCCGTGGCCACACTTTCTGGAGCAAGGGTAAGCCCCTTGCAAGGTTCGTGAACATGGGCGGGGAGCCCAACGAGCTAAGGGACTAACTTAGCGGGCCAGGCGCGATTGGCACCTGACAGGCGCATACACTGTAAAACCCTTAATAAAGGGGCACTCAGACGGTGAATTCACTGCGGCAGCAGTAAGGGACCGAACAGTCTCTCAAAGCCCTAAGGAGGTCTGAAGAACCCCTTTGGGGGAAACAGGGGAAAGAGCAGTGGACTCCGCTGAGGATTGGAGCGAGAGTCCAAGCTCAAGAGCTCTGGTTCGGTGCTTTGTTTGTGTCGTCCTGTATTTTGTTGTGAATTAATCTGAGGGAGGAAGATCGGACTACGTGACAGACTCATAAACGACGGTCGCGTTCCCAGTGGTATGGGCGAGGGTGTAGGGGTGGCAGAGCCCTCATCAACGCGGGACCCTGAGAGGCAAGGAGTCTCATTCTTGGACTGACATGCGTCGGACAATACAACTGAACCAGATTACCATCAAAGTCGTGGCAGGAGAGTTGGACGCATGAAACCCACAGGTGAGCGACCCCTAACCCCGGGAAGCAGTCCCCGACGTAAGGAGACCGTGGTTACCCCGGAGCCATGACCTCACAGCCCTCTCTAGTGCCAGGGTCCCCACGCTACCGTGGAGCCCCTATGAGGCCTCCTCCAACCCCATGAGCCTCACCCGGTCCTCCAGTCAAAACAACGAACACAAAAACACAAAGCCCCCGGGCCATAACATAAAAAGCTAGACCGTCCAGCCAAACAACATTCAATCCCTACTGGGAAATACTCCAACCCATAGAAGCAATCAGGGGAGGCTCATGTAGTCAGGCTTCTCCCCTCTGTCTGCACTGACCAAGCTCCCCCTCCCTTGGCCGCCAGAGGGGAACTGCCCTTCCTGGCCTCACGCTTGGGGCTTAAGAAGGGCCAAGCCCTACCTCTTCCTGTCAGCTGGCTCCACTGGTTACTCTAGCAACCAGCACTTGTGACTCTGGCTGTCCTGATGACTGGCAGCTGAGCCTCCCCCTTCTTCCCACTAGGGGCCTCTCCCAAGCCGTTTCTGCTCTCAGGCACAGGGCATCTGAGTGCTCTGCAACAAGGGGTCTGTCTCAAAAGGTAGCCTGACTAGGGTGGGTGAGAGCAAGGGCCTGGAGTGGCAGGTGCTCTGAAAGGTGGCACAGGCAGAACTGAGGCTGAAGGGCCAATGCCTGACCAAAGTGACCAGAATTAGAGGAGGTCACAGGTAAAGTGTCTGGGAGACAGTCTGTATTGTGAGTGGCTAAGGCCGAGACATAGCCCTGCCAAGGTCTGAGACCTGACAGTCAGCTACTAGTGGCTAAAGCAGGGGCGGACAATTATTTTGGGTGAAGGGCTTCTTACTGAGTTTTGGCAAGCTGTCAAGAGCTGCATGGGTAGCCCTGCCCCTTGATGGGAGCCTGGCCCCCTGGTCATCATCTTGTGACCAGAAGTCCCACCCCCTGATCCCTGACCTTTGCCACCAGAAGTCCCACTGCTTGCTCCTGGAAGTACTCCTTTCAGCAAGGGTTTTTGCCATCTCCGAACCAGAAAAATACCAAATTATATTCTAAAAATCAAACATCTAAAACATTCATTAATTTGGTTTCAAAAAATATTTTTGTCCTGATTTACATGTGTTTGTGTAGTGCACATAAAGATGATTGCACAAAAGCTTAAAATGAAGTTTTACTCTTTTATGTTGTGAGGGTGGGGTGGGTATAGGTTTGTGGAGGGTTGTGGGTGTCTGGTTATGTAGGGTGAGGGAGCATGTGGGGATGTGTGTGGATACATGACTGGGTTGGGTATGGGGTTTGTGGGGGACTGTGTCGGGGGAGGGTGGCTGGGGTGTGTGAGGGATGTGGGTGTTGGAGTCTGCATGTATGGCTGTGCAAGGGGGGTGTGGATGCAGGGGTCTGTGGGTATGGCAGTGCAAGAGGGGTGCATGTGTATGGTTGGGTGTGCGTGTGGGACTCACCCTACAAACACACACACACTGCCCCTGCCTATACACACACACACGTGCCCAAGCACATGCACTCTCTCTGCCCCTGCCTACACCCCCCACTACCCTGTACTGGCATGACCCTGTGCTCCCCAGTCCGGTGATGGAGCTGGGAGCCACATGTTGCTGAAGCAGGGCAGGGGCAAGAAGCACAGATATGGCTGGGGATGAGTAGGGCTGAGCTCCTGCCACCTGCTGCCAGCTCCCCCTGGGTCCTGCTGCCCCTGGGTCCTACTGCCCCTGGGTCCTGTCATCTTTGACAGGCATCCAGGAGCAAATAAATATTCATTTGCTAAATTTTTTTAGACGTCCCGAGGGCCAGATAGAATGGCCTGGCAGGCCAGATCCAGCCCATGGGCCATATTTTGCCCACCCCTGGGCTAAAGCCTAGAAGTTTCACAGGGTCCAGATAAGAGTGAGACAGGTCAATGGTGGGAACAGATGAGAGAGAGCCCTGCTCCAGTTAGGGTCTGTGGACTAGCAGCCTGTGGATGAGCAGGGCAAGACAAAGCACTAAAAGCCAAACTCTGGATATCTGAAGGTAGCTTCCTAAACTTTGACATCAAGATGTGGGAGGCAAGAGAGGAGACCAGATAGGGGAAAATGGAGTGGGAGAATAGGATGGCCCTAGGGGGCACTGCAGCCATCCTTGGAGGTGGAGCCCATTACACACAAAGCTCTTGTGAAGTTTAGTTAACTGCTTGCAAAGTATTCTTCACAATGATCTATACAGCCAGGATTGGCAGTGAAGTGGTATATTGGAGAATGTCTTTCCTTTTTTTCTCCTCAAGCCAGGCAATTGCACTATAATGTGTAGAAGAGTTAAACATTTTTTCCACTTGAACTTAGAAAGTTACCAGATTTCCCTTTTAGTACAGAGAATGCAGGTGAAAGTCTTTTGATCTCTCAGTAGACATTCTATATCCCTACAAAAGAACAATAGCACTCTGCCTACGATTGAAAAATGGCTTGTAGACAAAAGGCATTACAATATCATGTGGACACATGACAAAATAAGTTGATGCTTTTATGAAACAGGGTAAACCTAGAAGCACATGTGCAATTTTTTTATTTTTTTTTTGCTTTTTGGCAAGGTGGAAAGACTAGCAGCTATGACTTGATACTTAATGACAGTTTGCACACAGATTTTGAGACAGCAAGATATTAAATCTCAAAGGTGAACCCTCAGCTCATTGAAGTCAATGGCAAAGCTCAGTTTCATTTCAATATAGCCAAACTTTCAAACTTACCTATTCACAGACATCAAAAGCAAATTCTAACTTAATGGTGGACAGAATTTACAGCCAGAGAGATTTCTTTTTTAAGTAAAGACTTTTTGGTAGACTTCCTTAGCGGTCTTAGAGGTATTAGTTGTAGCAGTGTTGGTTTAAGGTCATAGGCAAACAAGGTCCTCTGGGTAAATCTGGTATCTTTTATTAGACCAAATAAAATATCTAATAAAAGTATCAGATTTACCCATAGAACCTTAGCTGCCTTTTGTGCTGAAGACACAGACTACTGAACACTGCAGACATGACTACTGAACACTGCAGGGCCCTGATTCAGGACGGCATTTAAGCTTGTGCTTAAAACCATGGCTATTCAGGAAAGCAAATAAATACCTGCTTAACCTCAAGTATGTCCTTAATGAGATTTAAACCAGGAGCAGGCAATTATTTTGGGCAGAGGGCCACTTACTGAGTTTCAGCAAGCCATCAAGGGCTGCATGACAGGCAGCCCAGGGCAGATTAATATTAATTTTCTAAATTTTTCAGGAGCCCCACAGGCCAGATAGAATGGCAGCCCCGGACTGCATTTTGCCCACCCCTGATTTAAACAGATGCTTAAGTGCTTCCCTGAATTGGGAAGTATCCCTACAGCCATATCCCTGTGTTCATAGTTAAGGTTGCAACCAAGTTTCATTGTAACTGGAGCTGATTAAAAAAACTCTCAAAATACTTCATGCTTTTTGGAATAATTTGGATGTCTTCAGAAGAAGGTGCAAACTACCCCTTACACACCTAGGTTTTCCAAGCACTCCATACCATGCAAGGACATTGGGAACATTTGCTTTACTACTTAGTAGCATAGTTTACTGCACAGTAAATGTGTGTATCTACACATGCACATGCTTACTGTGCAGTAAACTTCACTACTCACAACCAAATTTTCAAACTACATGAGCCAGGGGAGAAATGGGTAGGCAGGGTCCCTGATGACAAGGGGTGGGACCACCACGGCATCCAGCTGTGAGTTCAGTAGCCCCAGAACAAAGCACCCACTCTGCACCAGGGCTGCAGGGCGGAGTTCTGGAAAATTTGAGTTTTATAGGCACTGCCCACCCAGATGGCACTCATGTTGGTGAAGGCACTAGAGTGGTCGACAATGGCTTAGAGCATAATGGATTGAAAGCCCCTCCGGCTGTAGTAGGGGTAGTCATGTCAAGAGCCCTGATGCACTGGGGGAATTCCAGGGCACAGAACCACTTCCAAGAGGTTGTGCACATGAAGAACAGTGCACCACAGCATGTCCTGGAGGACACCGCACACCTCCAGGACAGCCTCTTTCCCTACTGAAGGTCTTGCCCACACCAAAGAGGTGGCCAATGTAACAGAGGCTGACAGGCATGGCCAGCTTGGGCACAGCTATGGCCAGCTGGGTGTCTGTGGGGAGAGGCTGCCCCATGATGGTGTCCTGCCATTCCAGGTGCAGGCAGAGCTGCTCCAGGAGGTCCAGGGAAATGGCCCAGGTCAAATGCAGACATAAGATGCTCTGCACCACAGGTCCTGTGCTGCCCAGCCTCAGATCAGAGGTTGGCCATGTGCAGGTGCCAAGGGACCATGATAAGCTGTCTGGGAAGGGCTGGGCCCAGCCAGACACCAACCAAACCCCCAAGCCCACTTGCTCCCCTGGGGCTGGCAGGCCACTGGGTGCAGGCCACAGCCAGCCTGCCTCCCCTGCCCCCATTCATCAGAAGCACTTCACCACAGTGCCTGTAAAGAGAGGGGAATCTCAGCACTGGGCAAGGAATCCAGCAGGCTGCAGTCCTTTGGCAACACTTACCTGTAGCCAAGGAGCAGCTCTGGCTATGGGACAGAGCAGGCAAAAGCTGCCTGGGTCCTCTCCAGGGGGGCACACAGGGCCTGGTGGGCTCCTTCAGACTGCACTTGCTCCTTCAGCCTCCCTGTGCTGTGTGCCCCAAGGCATAAAATGGCTGGGGGATTTATAGCCTGCAGCTAGAAGCTACCAGAGAGCATCCCAGCCCTGGAGGAAGAGAGGTGGCCAGCCAGGAGCCCTGGGGCTGGACTTTTTCTGGCCCCCTAGTGGCTGGGCAAACCCAGCACTAAAGTCCCTACATTAATGTGCATTAAAGCATCTACTTGTGTGTCAATGTTCTTTAACTAATTGTGCCTAAATTTGATACTTGCTTTATGCAGGTAACAAATTGAGGTAGAATTAGCTTAAATTCAACATTTTTACAGTGCATTAAGGGTGCACATGTGTAGACACACACCTTTAATGCACCTTAAATTGGGCTAATGAGCCCAATGCTCACATGTAGATATGTCCAAAGAGAAACTCTTTAGCTTGTTCCAAAGCCTGGGGCAGCTACCTCAGGTCAGGCTCTTGCCAGTGACTCCTTGCAGCACTGAGTGCCCCACCAGTCCCCCTTCCCCTTCACCCAAAGCAGCTACTCCACTCCCCTCTTCACTTCCACACTTCTACCCTGACACTGGATACCCTGCCTTTTTTCCCAGTAATGCATTGCTTTTCACCCTTCATTCAGTAGCTAGTCTCACACCAGAATCCTAGGCAGCTCAGCAGCTTCCCTTCCTCACCAAGACAAGTCCACGGTGCTTTTGCTTTGTGGAGGAGAGAAAGAAATTGCAAGACTGGAAGAGGCACCTCTGATACTGGAGGTGATGGCCAAGGGATTGAGTCTGACCTATGCATTATACCCTCTGACCTGCCAGTCCGTGACTCATATGCTAGATATTTAGTTGTATTGGCATATAGATGAGTTCAGAACAAATGTGCACTAGGTAGGACCGTGGAACAGTGTAACTGGGGGTAAGTCTCCTTTCATTTCTTCATGTCTCCCCCACTTTCCCCAACCTCATTTTCCTTCTCCTTTCTCTGTATCTGCCCTATAAGCAGCTCATTCTAGCATGACACCGCAGAGTACACCTCTCATTCATCTCCACATCAGACAGAAAGTACAGTCTAGCAGACTGAGCTCATGGCTTCCTAACTCTTAATTTTATCTCTGTTTCTGACTCCCCACTACAGTTAATCTTTCTTTCATCTAAAATGGGGAAAAGATCTGGAGAAAGATTTTCAACCTTTTTTCCCCACATTTTTTCAAATTCAGAAAATTCCAGCCAGCTCTAGTTGCATTCCTCTACAAAAGCAATCATTAGGGTTGCCAATGAAACCTCAGTTAGTTCTGCAAATCAGTCTTGCCCACCTAGGGCCTTTTATACAGTTTGCAATTTTGACTTTTCTTGGACTTAATTCTTGTATAATAGCTGGGCATGAGTTGTGGCTTTGCTTGTTTTTAAAATAACATTTGATGGCTTTGGAAGTGTTTTCTGTGCCATACAGACTCTGCTAATTATTTGCTTAAGCTTTATATGTTTGAATATTTGATTAGTGCTTCAGAAATTTGTGAAAGGGCCCTGGCCCTCTTGGGCCCCTTCCCATTCTTTCAAACTGCCAATGGATCACCAGCACCAAAGTGGGTTTCACTCCAACTTCTGAAATAGTTCACTTGAAACAATCCGTTTTTCTATTGTGAATGAATGACTACAGTGCAAGGGTTACTCATCCATACCACCAAAAGTTAAAATGTTTGCAATTCTGTATAGGGTTAATGCTATTTAAGTACACAGCATACAAAAGACAGACAGACAGACAACAGATGCTACTGTAGAGGCAAGTGAGTCACCAAATTTAAGTGTATAAATCAGCTAAGGATCAAATTACTGTAAGGTAAAATGGGTCTGAACTTGGAGCACATCAGGTATTCAGTGGTAAGTTGCTGTGTGCATGCCCTTAGCACACTTGCATTGAAGTATAAACTGCCTCAGAGCTCTGTTTGCATATAGATGGGCAGTAACCATGGAGTAGCTGGCAGGCAATAAGATCACACCCCAGTTTATGTAGTGGTAACTTATAACCTAAGGCAGCTCATGAAGGGGCCTGAGATGGTTTGACCTATTGGTAAATGCTGTTCCTTTCAGTTCTAGTTAAACTGCCTAAATGTAGCTTAGCCATGCCTGAAATATGGACATTTTGGGAGATGCTTGCTCATCTTAATCCAACTCTTAATAGATGTGAACATCACCAATATTACCATGCGCCTAGCAATCCTTGCTAAAAACTGAAGTTCATCAAGGACTGAGTGGATCAGGCCAAAAAAACACTCTGGGTGCAAATGCCATCTTATCCACTCAGGTCATATATCTGTTACCTCGATCCCACGCTGCTTGGGCTCCCAGATAAATGCATGTGGTTGGAACATTCTCCCTTTCTTGGAGATGTGGTTTATTAACAGACAACTTTAATGTCACCCTCTCACCCCCAAAATGCCAGGTTTCAAATTTACTTCCCCATCTGTCTCTCTCCTAAAATCCTACCGAGCTGATGTTTCTATTCCTATTCCTTGCACCTAACTGGGTAAGAGAGGCCCCTCCCAGGGCCTGACTCTCACCCTGGGTCTGATACGCCCCTAGATTGCCACTGAAGGAACACTGGGGTCTAGAAGCAAGCACAAGCCTTGAAACAGGGTACATATATGCTCATGAACCAACACACTGTTATACAGTGACCTCTGGAAGCTGCTCTTCCCAGTGAAGCTTAATATTCTTTGGTAGGGAACCTTCCATTTTCCCAATCCCTACCTGTTTTGTGGACAAATAGTGGACTTTATTCTTTGGGACTGCCAATCCTTTAACTTCCTGCATAGCACTCCACCATACAGTCTTTTCTAAAGAAGGTAGTTTAGTAATAAAACTTGGTGGAATCAGAAATATTGACAGTACATTAAACAATGTGGACTCCTTGGGGGTTCACAAACATGTTAAAAGCTATGGACATCAATCATAAGGTGATCATTTGCACTTTAATGCAGTTATCAAAGCATTTTGCACACATTACTTAACACTTGCAATGCCTATTGTCAAAGCTTTGTGAGTTATATATAGAAGGCAGCAATTTTCATACCAATTAACACATACCCAATAACTGTATGACAAATACAATGCAAAATAAATATGGTTATTTGGTTATTTCCAGACTCGGAAATAGACTCTCAGTGGGGAGGCACCTACCCTGGAGATCTTCAAAAGGAGACTGGATGTATCCTTGCTGGGTTTATTTGACCCCAGCAGTCTTTCCTGCCCAGAGCAGGGGGCTGGACACAATGATCTCAAGAGGTCCCTTCCAGCCCTAAGCTTCTGGGAATCTGTGAATCAAATGAAGTCACCTGAGTCAACTGGGTTAACATACTTGCAAGGTGAAGAGTGCCACCTACTGAATTACCAGGTTGACTTCAGATGCCATGTAAGTTATCCTTGAAGGAGAGAACATGCAATGGCCTAATGTCAAAGTTTTGGTAGCCCTTGTAATCAATAGCAGGATTATGAGTGTGTATGTGGAGGGGGCGTACACAATATGTCACTTATGTTGTACTTGTATCTATTTGATTAGCTGCAAAGTCGTATCAACAACTACATTCATTATACTCTTTGAATCCAATGATTGCCTTCTGTCCATGAATCCAGTTGAGCCAGGAATACAGAGACTAATTTTCGAAGCTTTTCAGCAGCTGTTATTGAAAACAATTTAGTAATAAAGCCTGGTAGAGTTAAGAGATGATGGCAAAATGCCAGTTAAGTGTTCTCTGCCTGAAAAAAACACCAGGGCTTTTATTATTATTATTATTATTATTATTATTATTATGAATAGGAACATGATGGAGGGGGTTATTGTCAGGCAGCCAAAAAGCAGAATATAAAGAAAACCTGAAGGGATTTAATTTAAATTTTGCAACAGACATTTATCTTTAGATACATCTTGGTGTCTACACATGTGCCCCTATTAGGGCTCATCATGAAACTAATAAACTTTGGAACAGACTAGTACTTGTAAATCTGAGTACTATCCTGCTATGGAGTTGTTTTGTGTGCAGCAGTGCATGTGTAAATGCTGCCTGTCTGGCTGGCATATGAGGGTGCTTCAGTGCAGGGGTTGTCTGCTGACTAGCCCCACACTGAAGTACCCTCATACCTCACACAGGGGCAATGCGTAGGGAGTGCACGTGGTGGGGCAACCCCTGCAAAAAGGCACCGCCAACACTGTCGGTGGCACCTGCAGGCTGTAACTGCTTGCCACCCTGCCGCTGGCACTGCCATCGATGCCTGCGGGCTGTCCCTGATTGCCCCTGGCCACTGCCAACACTACTGGTGGTGCCTGTGGGTAGTACACTGACCCATGGTCAGCGCTCGCCACCCCCCCACCACTGAGAGTGCTGGCGGTGTCTGCAGGAGATCCCCACTTACTGCTGCTGGGCTTCTGCCGCCACTGGCGCAGCCATGCCTCCCCAGCTGCCGGGGGCACATGCCATTCATGACCCCCCCCCCCCCCATCCCCTCCGCAGTACATTGAACCCAGCCAGAGAAGCCCTGGGCTGCTGCCAGCTTGGGCTGCTCTGACCAGGCTCAGTGTGCTGAGCACCAAGAAATTTCAGAGCAGTATACTCTGGAGATTTTTGCTCCTGGGCTCACGTTCAAATGGCACGCCCAGGAGCAAAGAAATACAGAGAAATAAGCTCTGGAGTGTATTCATGCACATTAATTGCATGTATAGCGCTGCCAACTATTAAGTTCTTTAAACCTCACTACTTCACCCTGCAGCACTGAAGGAGAAGAAACATGTGCACTAATGTAGATTAAATCATTGAAAAAAGGTGTGAACAGCAAATCCTAATTTGAAGTTGCCCAAATTTCAGGGCTACTTGGATCTTAGGATCTGTTTCAAGTCCTATTAGAAAAACAGACCTGACACTCAACAGGACTTTAGACACTGACCTCAGTAGAGGCAGGCTTAAGCAGTAAATTTGGACTTGGATTTTCTATACATAACATTCCTGTCCTGTTGTACTTGACACGTGTCAGTCTAAGAGCAAGGCCTGTCTATCAACTGTCTATGCCAGCAGTGGCTGGACTTCTCAGCCTGAGGGGTGGGTAAGTGATGCCAGGTCTGTCTGTGGGCAAGATCTGATCCATAGGCCCAATCCAGCATGTGATACAGGTCCAGCTGGGGCCCAATCCAGCTGCGCAGGGATAGCTTGGCTGGGCCATTCCCCCATAGCTTCATCAGGCCTTGGCTAGGCTGTTTCTACAGTCTGGATTTAGCCCTGGTTTGATCCAGCCACCTGGGACTGGAACCCAATCCCTCTGTGTGGGGCCGGCTTGGCAATTAACACTGCCCCATTCCAACCATCACATTTTCAGACCTGTAGGAAGACCTGAAGTCACATTACTGGGCTCTGTGGACCAGATCTGGCCTTCAGGCCAGGGGATGAGCCTATGATGATTTACCGTATCAGTAAAAGATATTTTCCAAGCTGTCCAAGGGATTTGGACACCCAGCTCCTATGGATTTTGAAAGCTGATAAACTCCCAAATAAACTCCTTGTGCATACTGATGATAGTTAGGTCTACCACAGAACAAATGTTTGGGAGGCACTCACAAAGTCAGACAGTAGAAAACTTCAGTACAGCCAGTCTCCATATGTTCAAAAGCCATGAGCCAATCATGAAATTGCCCCCCTTCCCCACCCACCAGATAATTTGACTGTTTATTATAATTGTGGGGTTTGGTCTACTTTCTAATCTTTGAACTCTCCCTGGCCATGCTTAGTAAATTTGAATGCAAAGGTGATAGCATTGCCTAATCTTCAAAATGTAGAGTTAGGTGATTTTGCAAGCAATGAAATTCCACAAGTTGTATAAAATGCTCCTGAATGATTTAAAGAGCTTTGTTCCATTCTCCCTAATATCAATTGATGCTGTGTTCCCAGCTCCATCTCTGCACCCTGCCCCAAATATCAGTAACTAATTATGTTCCCCTCTCAATTTATGTTCCCCCAGCCCAGCCACTCTGCCATCCTATGAACCTCTGCTCCTCCTGCAGCTCCAAGATCCTCTTTTCATTAAACCAGTTCTGGAGAAAAGGAGGCCCCTAGGGTTCTTCCCTTTCCTGGAGAGGAGGAGGTGAGGAACAGAGAACAGACTGGCATATTTGTCACAGGAGGGGAGAAAGCAGTACAACTGATTCCTTCTATCCCCTTCTTACCTCCAACCTTTTGTGAGAATGATGCCATCTCTTCTGCACTACCCAATACTCCTCATAGCCTCTTAAAGCAACTCTGATTGGCTATTCTTCCTAAAGAGGCAGAAAAAGGGGGAGCCAATCAGAGCAAGGTCCCTTCAGGCGTGAGGAGCCCAAATCCCATTACCTATAGAAGAATCATGAGTCAGACACACTGGCTTCATGAGATGCTGACTGTGCAGTAAGGCTGTGCAAAATTTCACTAAGTGTTTCATTTTGAAGCTGTTTCAATGTGTTTCGAGCTTGAAACAGCGAAATCAAAACAAAACAAAAACCATCAAAACAGCTTTGAAACAAAATGAGGGCACTTGAAACATTTCAAAAGTTCTGAAATGTTTCAAGCTTCGAAGCAGCCTGGTGGTGGGAGGCAGGGGAGATCTCGGGCTGCACTCTGAGCAGCTCTGCAGCCCCATGTATCTCAGTCTGGTGGGGAGCACAGCCCTGGTTCTCCCCGTCTCCTGCTGTTATGCTGCACTGCCAGGCTGAGCTCCATGGGGCTAGTGGAGCCGGTTAGAGCACAGCCGAGCAATGGGAAGCAGGCAAGCCGAGGCTTTGCTCTGCCTCCCTCAGCTGACTTGAGCTCAATGCAGCCTGGCACTGGGCTCCATCATGAATCTGATTTGGATATTTGGCTGCCGCCAAATTGGCTGAATTTCTGAATGGAACAGACCCCACACAGTCCCAGCTTGCCAGTGCTTTAAAAAAAAAAGCCTCACTCACACTGGATCCTGCCAGATAATCCCCATTACCCCCCACTGCCCCACGCTGCATGGGAGGGCTCTGTCACAATCCCTCAAAGGCCCCAGTGATCAGTGCAGCAGCCGGTGAGTAAAGGGCTTTTTTTTTTTTAAAGTGCCGGGATGCTGGGGCCAGGTGGGGCAGCCATTGACGAGGCTGGGAGAGCAAGTGGGGTTGTGAGGCACACAGAGGGGCTGGGGGAGCAGGCAGAGGATGGGGTCTGGTGGGGTTGCCCCCTGGTCTGCTTCCCTCTCCCCCCCCTCCCTACCTATTTACTGGCATGGAGTCTGGGTCCAGCTGCCTGCATCGGTGAGCAGGGACTGCCCTGATCTCCAAATCTCCGAGTCTCTCTGAATCTTTTCCAAATCAATTCGGAGGCTTTGAATTGATTTGGACCTTTTTATTGGTCTCCCAATTCAATTCAGATTCAGAGATGTGGCTGCCGAATTGGGCCAAATCTCCCCTGAAGCAAATCAGCAACCGAAGCTTTGCACAGCCCTACTGCACAGTAGCGTTGCATAGCAGAAATTGTGAAATGACAGTACTGTGCAGTAGTCTTGGGCTACTGTACATTCAGTGTCACAAAAAAGCCATTCATGAGTGCTACTATTCAGTAATGTGAGTTACTGTGCACTCATTTAGTACTTGTTTATACAAGTACTAAATGACTGTGCAGTAATGACTGCACATTCAGCATCTCATGTAGATGCAGCCCCTGTAATTTTCAATAGGAACAATTAAAGGCCATTTGCAATATAAATAAACAAGGGCATTGCCTGTTTCAGGTAACACCTGCCTTCCTCTCCTTTCATCAAAGATAATTCAGAAGTTCAATGAAGTGAATTAAAAGTCATCTTCCTGCTTTAAATTGTCCCTCAGTTTTAAAAATATCAGTGCTCACAGGGACCACAGGGAACTTTAAAGCGTTCAGTGTTCAGCTTTGTTTTATATTCTCACTCCAAGTTTATCCATGACTAATAAACCTTCACAGTCTGCAAAGTAGGCTTGGAAAACTCTCATTATAACAGCATTCGTATTTCAGCACTGTTGGTCCTAGAAAGCAAGGAGAAGGAATCTTAGCCTGAAGTTAGGTATTACATATAGATCATACTATATCTGTGGAATGTTAAGTAGTGTTCAAGTTAGAATATCCTGTGAGCAGTTGGATGTTAAGGGTTAATACTGTTTCTTGCCTGAAAAGCTCTGATTTACCAGGGATCGACTTACCAGGGATCCCCTGGTGGGACGAAGCTCCAGCAGACAAGCAGGGTTCCCACAGGGGGCGGGGCTCCAAGCAGACACAGCTGATTGACTGGCTCAGCTGATCGTCTGATTGGCCCTGCTGATTGGCCCGGGAAATTTGAACCCAGGCTAATCAGCTGGCCAAGGCAGTTGTACTGAGGACGCCAGAGGGAGCGCACATGCCCCCAGTGTCCCCCAACCCTTGAGGCGGTGGCAACAGCAGGAGCAACAGGAGCAGCAGCAGCAACGATCTGCAGCTGAGGGACAGCTGCAGCAACGAGGTGGTAAGCCAGGGAAGGGGAAGGGAGCGAGTGGGGCCAGGTGAGGGCGATCAGGCAGGGGATTCTTTCCCTGCCTGACCCCATTTAGCTGCACCAGGCAGAAGCCACGCTCCCAAGCTGTGCGAACAGGGAGTGCAAACAGGCACACTCTTTAGGGGCGCGCTGGGGTTTGCGCCAGGGTTTGCGCAGGGAGGCGCACGAGAGGCTGCAGGCAGTGGAAGAGCCAATGGCAGCAGCAGCAGCAGTCGTCTCCAGGTAAGTGCGTGGGGGTGACAGCATGGGAGTTGTCACGCGGAGTGCAGCCAGGTCTCCTGCCCCACAGCTGCCTCCTGGCCTCGGGACCGGTGAGGCTTCCACACAGGTGGGGTCACCTGCCTGTGGGGGCTGCCTGGCTTGGTCCCTGGGGCCGGGGGGGACGTGGGAGCAAGGGCTTCTCTCACCTGTCCCACCTGTGCCAAGATTGCAGTGCTGGAGGGCAAGTGAGAGAGCTCGAGGCAGAGGTGAGCAGGCTGTGGGGGATCAGGGCCATGGAGGACAAGATTGACGGGTACTTTCTCTCTCTGCAGGGCCCATCCCCTCAGGCTGTCACCACCCAGTAGTCTGCAGGAGTCGAATGGAGGATGGTCACCTCCAGGGCAAGGCGGTGTCGCAGGTGGCACCCAGCTGCATCAACTGTCACCCCAGTACAACTGGGGAACAGGTATGCAGCCCTGGCAGTGCTGGAGGAGACTGGGCATGAGGAAGGAGGAAGGAAGGAAGCCACGCTCTTAACCAAAAAGCCGGCATCTGTACCTCCAGAGCATCATCCAGTGGCCCAGAGGAAGAGACACCAGGTCATCGTCATAGGGGACTCCCTCCTCAGAGGAATGGAGGGACCCATCCGCCGCACGGACCCCAATGTGAGGGAAGTGTACTGTCTCCCAGGAGCCAAGATTGGGGACGTCACAAAGAAGATCACTGACCTCATCTGGCCTTCCTACTACTATCCTATGGTCCTCATCCACGTGGGAACCAATGATGTGGCCCAGAGTAGTCCGGACCAGATCATGGATGACTACATGGTTCTGGGGGCCAAGCTTAGAGAGTTGGGAGCCCAGGTGGTCTTTTTGTCCCTCCTCCCAGTTAGTAGAGGCTGTCAGCGGCAGAGCACCTGTATCCATGAGGTGAACTGGGCCCTCCTGAGTTGGTGTCGTCACACCAGATTTGGCTTCCTGGACCACGACCCACACTTCAGAGCAGAAGGCATCCTGGAGCGTGATGGTCTCCATCTCTCCCCCAAAGGTAAGAGTTTGTTTTCTTACAGGCTAGTTGACCTCCTCCAGCAGGCTTTAAACTAAGTTCGTTGGGGGTTGGGGATCCACAGAAGCAAGAGACAACTGAACCAGGTGTAGGACCTGCCCAGGTAAGAGCTCAGGTATATATCATGGGACCAGTTGTCTCTCAGGAACGGGGGGTGCTTGGGGCTTCCACAGGGGGACTAAGGTGTCTCTTCACTAATGCAAGAAGCAAGGGGAACAAGCAGGAGGAGCAAGTAGTAAAATTGACCTGGGTGGCCTAGTGGAGACATGGTGGGATGAAACTTTTGACTGGGCAGTAGACATAGAGGGCTATAGGTTGTTTAGAAGAGATAGGAAGGGGGGAAAAGTGTGGGGGGGGGGGTTGCACATTGTTAGGGAACAGTATACCAGTTCTACCTTCCAAATGGGACCAGAGGAAGGTTTAATTGAGACCCTGTGGGTCAAATTTCAAGGAGGGCAAGGGGAGAAGGATCTGGTGGTAGGGAATTCTCCAGGCAGCTGGGGGAGGCCGTGTATGCAAAGGATGTTGTGGTCATGGGTGATATGAATTACCCTGATATCAACTGGGAGAAGCAGTCGGCCAGGTTTAGCCACTCACGAAGGTTCCTGACATGCATACAGGACCTAAACCTCGTGCAGGAGACACTTGTCCCCACTAAGGGAAATGCCATACTGGATCTGGTGTTAGCCTCTGGGGATGATCTGGTGGGGGATATGCTAGTACAAGGGAGGCTAGGGGACAGTGATCATTAAATGATCCAGTTTGCTATTCAGAGGAAGGTGGGGAGGGTAACTAGCACAGTGCAAATGCTTGACTTTAGGAAAGCCAACTTCGATGTGCTCAGGGCAGTAGTCAGGGAGGCACTTGGAGCCCAGGGAGTAGCTATTATGGGGGTCCAGGAAAGGTGGGCCTTCCTCAAGGAGGCTATCCTTGGGGCGCAGCAGGATGCAATTCCTCTGCACAGGAAGGTGGGAAAAGGGTCCAAGAAACCTTCATGGCTGAGCGTAGCTATCCAGGTTGGCCTGAGGGCAAAGAAAAAAGCGTACTGGCGGTAGAAGCAGGGGGCAGGGACAAAGGAGAACTACACCTCCCTGACCTGAGCTTGTAGGGCTTTAGTAAGGGAGGCTAAAGCAGCACTGGAGCTTAAATTAGCTTCTGGGATTAAGGATAACAAAAAGTCCTTCAAGTATATAGGTAGCAAGAAGAAGTCTCGGGGTAACATTGGACCCATACAAGGCAGGGCAGGGAAGTTGGTGACGGACATGCAAGAGAAGGCAGAACTCTTCAACAAGTTCTTTGCCTCCATGTTCCTGTCCACTGACAATGGGGTGCTCTCGGGTGACGGGGTAGAGAGGCCTGGGAAGGATGCGCGTCCCCCAACTGTTAGTTCAGACCCAGTTAAGGATTACCTGGAGGGCTTAGATGTGTCCAAATCAGCGGGCCCGGATGACCGTCATCCAAGGGTGCTGAGGGAATTGGCTGGTGTCATTGCAGAGCCATTGGCATGGCTGTTTGAGGACTCCTGGTGCTTGGGCCAAGTCCCTGAGGACTGGAAAAGGGCCACTGTGGTCCCTATTTTCAAGAAGCAGAGGAAGAAAGAGCCTGGCAACTATAGGCCAGTCAGCCTCACTTCTATCCTGGGGAAGGTCTTTGAAAAAATTATCAAGGGCCACATTTGTGAGAGCCCTGCAGGGGAAGTGATGATGAGGGGAAACCAGCATGGATTCGTGCAAGGCCGATCCTGCCTGACTAACCTGGTCTCTTTCTATGACCAGGTAACAAAGAGCTTAGATGTGAAGGAGGAAGTCGATGTCATCTTCTTGGACTTCCAGAAGGCCTTCGACACAGTGTCCCACCCACTTTTGGTGGGCAAGCTGAAGGACTGCGGCATTGACGAATGCTCAGTCACTTGGGTGGCAAACTGGCTCCAGGTGCCCACCCAGAGGGTGGTGGTGGACAGGTCGAAGGCGACCTGGGAGGGTGTGGGCAGCAGAGTCCCCCAGGGCTTAGTCCTTAGGCCGGTGCTGTTCAACATCTTCATTAGCGACCTGGATGAGGGTGTGGAGAGCACCCTCAAGTTCGCTGATGACACCAAGCTGTGGGGTAAAGTGAATATACCAGCAGGCAGAGACCGCATCCAGGCAGACCTGGATAGGTTAGAGAAGTGGGCGGATCTGAACAGGATGCAGTTCAACAAGGACAAGTGCAGGGTGTGGCACCTGGGGAGAGGGAGCATTATGGTTATAGGTTAGGGGCTGACCCTCTCAGCAGCACAGAGGCAGAGAGAGATCTTGGAGTCATGATTGACTCCAGGATGAATATGAGTCGCCAATGTGACGAAGCAATAGGCAGAGCCAACCACACCCTGTCCTGCATCAACAGGGGCATCACTAACAGGTCCAGAGAGGTCTTGCTCCCCCTCTATGTGGCGCTGGTCAGGCCACAGCTGGAGTACTGTGTCCAGTTCTGGGCACCGCACTTCAAGAGGGACATGGAGAACCTGGAGACAGTCCAGAGGAGGCCACTCATATGGTTGAGGGCCTCCGTGGCCAGCCCTATGAGAGGCTGAGGGACCTGAATCTCTTCAGTCTCCGCAAGAGGAGACTGAGGAGGGATCTTGTGGCTGCCTACAATTTTATCAGGGACCAGCAGCAGGGACTCGGGGAAAGTCTGTTCACCAGGGCCCCCCTTGGAGTCACCAGGAACAATGGCCACAAGCTGAGGGAGGATATGTTTAGGTTAGATATTAGGAAGAACTACTTCACTGTAAGGGTGGCCAGAGCCTGGAATAGGCTTCTCAGAGAGGTGGTGCTCTCACTCCCTGGAGATCTTCAAGAGGAGACTGGATAGGCACCTGGCTGGGGTCTTATGACCCCTGCCACCCCCAGTGCTCCTTCCTGCCCATGGCAGGGGGTCAGACTAGATGATCTGTCTAGGTCCCTTCCGACTCATTGATTCTATGATTTGACACTAGAAGGCTAATGAGCAGGGAGCCCTCCTCTGACACCTGCTGATGCAGTCCAAGCCCCCTGCCCCAATCCAGCATCCCTCCTTTGCCTCCAGCCTTCCCTAGTAAAGGCTGCTCTTTTCTCCTAGAGCCAGGCAAAAGCTGTGGAAAAGTTCTGTTGACTTTGGACGTTTATACATGTGTGCTGAGAGCCAGAGGGGCACTTTAATTAAAGTGGCTTTGAGAGATGCTCTAACTAAAGTGCCCAGAGTGTCTTGTATATCAGTGTCCCTCACTGAAATATGGTGGCTGCGAAACTTTAACTAAAGGTCATTAAATGCTCTTTAGTTAAAGCACCCCCATCAACATTTTTCATTGCAGGGATGCTGATAAATGTAACACTGGAGCCTGCTGAAATGCAGTAATTACCACGCTCCAGTAGATTCGATTAATCGAGTCTCTTCCAATGTGCTGCATGTCAGAGTTGCTTCACTGCACGTTTATAGGCCTTCTTTGATTACTGGAAGAGGATCTGCTGGGATTTAGTTTGGCAGGAGCAGAATCTCTTAGCATGCTTCCTCATTCCCTGTGGCTTCATGCTACTGCCACACTAAACTCCATGCCCCTGCTGCTGTAACCATTCTTCTGGCATTGTCAAGGCTCCACCTGCTCACAGGCAATACCACCCCATGGGCAGTAGAGTTTGGGAGGTTGCAAAGTTCATCCATGGAGTGCAGGAGTGGGGAGAAGTAAATTCTGGGATACTGGAGGACTGAAAATTGCTTATTTTATCTCCATGGAGCAGACTGAAGTTACCCTAACATGAGCTGGGTAGCACAGCCCAGGGTTATCCCTTGCCTGAAGTGGCATACCTTTAAGATGCTCAGAGGACATTTAGTATGAGTTAACAAGCTTTAACATGCAGATGCTTGCATTTTGAGTGCCATTAGTATGATCTAAGTTTAACATGTAATTTCACCCTTATTTGACTCCAGTTGTAGAACGGAGTCACTCAAACAAAGCCCTGCATCCTTGCACAAGTTTCTTAACATTTCCTCAAGAGGAGGAAGCATTTGAGTGCACTTGGCAATACAGTAGAGATCTAATATGGTCCTGGGAGCATCATAGATGAACTATGATCTAGGAAACGTTATGCACAAATTCCACTGGCCAAAGGTATGGGAATTTGTGTATGTGGTATGTGGACTATAGCTCTGGCTTCACTGTCAACTTCCAGTGTGACCATTCACAGATTAATTTAACTCTTCTGTATATCAGTTTCATTGTTAATAAAATATGGATATTTCAAAGGGATGTTGTCAGGGTTAAAGTAATTCAGTAAAAGTGTGTGATTGGTGTTCAGTGGGAGTTGGGTGCTTACCCCTCTTATGCGTCTTTGAAAACCCTACCCTAACTCTTTTAAAGCTCTTTGAGCTTTCAGTTAGAAGACACTGTTTGAAATGCATGGTACATGCACAGAGGGCACATCTACACATGCATTTGATGCAGCACCTGATTACTCATGAGTAAATGGTGCTGAGCATGCATCTACACATGCAGGGAAGCAGGGGCAGATTTGCTGCCAATCTGTTGCCACTTCCATGGGCCCTGCAATGGGCCTCTGCCACCACTTCAGGGAGCTCCAGGCTCCTGCTACAGCTGCCAGCAGCCAGCAGCCTTCAGCCCTCTTCAAAAACTAGCCCCTCTCACTGCCCTCTGGCCAGCTACTTCCCTGGCCAAAAGCAGCATGCTCCGTGCAGGGACAGCATGCAGCAGTGTTCTCCTCCCTACCTATGCCTTTCTGAACCATGTCTTCTCCATCCCCTGCCCCTAGCAGTGATGACCAGCACTCCATGCTCCTCCTGGCCACCAAGCTGACCCTGATGGCCAGCCACCCCAACCACCACCTGGCCCACAGCTGTCTCACCCCTCACAGCTCACACACACACAGTGATGACCTACCCACCCACTGTGCACTGTTCCAGGGCTGCTGCTGCACACCTTCTGTCTTCACCCAGTCCGCTTGGCTGGACCCTGGCAGGGGCACCGATGATGGGCTCCTGGATGCCACCAACAGGGTCACCATTACCCCCCTGGGCCTCCAGCCCTGCCACCTCTGGGCCCACTGGGTCAGCCAGGATTTGTGGCAACACAATGCACAGCATACCAGTGGCTGGAGGCCTTCTGAATGACCTGGGCCTCCTTTCAGGAACTTCTGGAGCAGCTCCAACCCCACTTGGAGTGGCAGCACATTGGCATGTGGCTGGCCCTCTCCATGGACACCCAGCTGGCTGTTGCCCTGCTCATGCTGGCCACACCCACCAGCCTGCTGTATGTCAGCCATTTCTTTGGTGTGGAAAGGCCAGGGAGACCATCCTAGAGGTGTATTGCACCCTCCAGGAAGTGCTGGGACAAACTGTGCTCTTCATGCATGGCCCCCTAGAGGTGGTGGCAGGGCTCTGTGCCCTGGGATTCCCCAGTACACTGGGGCCCTTGATGAGCCCCACATCCCTGTAACCTGTCCACCCCATGGAGACTGACCCTACTACAGCTGGAGGTGCTTTCACTCTGTGGTGCTCCAGGTCATTGTGGACCACTGAGATGCCTTCATGCACATGAGTGCTGGCTGGACAGGCAGCGCCTATGACCACTTCAACCACTGCCTGGGCTGGACCTGTGCTCTGGTGGAGTGCACCTTTGGCCACATCAAGGGCTGCTGGCACACCCTGACTGCCTTTTCCCCATGAAAACTATGTACAATGTCCTTTGTGTGCTGTCCTGGGTTGGGGGGTCCATAGGATAGGGGCAACTAGGAAGCAGAACCCAGGGACAGGCAGCCAGCACCCCAGCCACTGGCTATTCCCCTGCAGGTGTCCATCCTACAGCAAATGTGGTGAGTGGGGGGCTCACCTAGGGATGAAGGTGGCTGACGGTCCCCCAGCATGGGTAGCTCCTCCTCCAGTAAGTGATGTCCAGGGTCAGCAGGGCCCTGCTGCAGGCAGCTCTGACTCTGTGCCCATGTACAGTGAGTGGTGGGACTGGGTGGTGCCAGACCTCGGGTAGGGGCCAGGCCACAGGCTCCTAGCTGCTGGAGGCAGTACAGGATCTCCTTCCAGGCCCAGATAGTGGCCTGCTTCTGGGTGGTAGGTAGCTGCCAGGGGGCAGGTAAGGCTCAAATTTGCACTGCCTCTCCACCTTGCCCCATTGTGCCATGAGGTCACCAGTCTCCTCCATGGACTAGGTGGGGCCTTGGGTGGCAGTCATGGGTGGGCACAGCTGCAGACAAGAAGAATGCCATCATGGGTCCCATGCCAGTTCTCTGGGCCTCAGGGTGGCTGTGATGCCAGGCCTGCACATCTGCCTTCAGCACAGTGCAGAGACCCAGCATGGGACCGTTAGCCATGTGGCAGAGACAATGCCCCATAGCATCTGCAAGCTCAGAGCAAGCTCCTGGTGGTGAGCTGTGGGTAGATGGACCTGGTGGTGGGCTGTGGGTGGATGCATCTGGGCCTCAGGGCTAGCAGGCCTGGCTGGAGCCTGGAGCAGCCTGGAGGCCTGGACAGCACAGACCTGGCAGGCATGCACCAGTGCAGTGCCAGACAGTGGCACCAGGGTACAGGCAGGCTAGGGCAGCTGGCCTGTGGCCTGCCCAGGGGGACACAGGGGCCTGGAGTGGCCTCAGGCTGCCTCCTGGTGTGCCCCAGGGCTATGACTGCCTGCATGTTTTTAAAGGCCTGAGGCAGGGGCTTCCACAGGGGCAGCTCAGTCCTGGGCAGGAAAGGCTCCCAACCCAGAACCCTGGGGCTAGCCCAGGGGTGTGCAAAATGCGGCCTGCGGGACAGGTGCAGCCTGCCAAGCCATTCTATCCAGCCTGTGGGGCCCCTAAAAAATGTAGAAAATTAACATAAATCTGCCCCTGGCTGGCTGTCATAAGGCCCTCGGTGGCTTGCCAAAATTCAGTAAGCTGGATGTGAGGCAACAGTGTGCCCCTGTTGCCAATAAGGATAACAGTATACTGGCTGCATTAATAGGAATGTTGCCAGCAGATCAAGGGAAGTAATTATTCCCCTCTATTATGCACTGGTCATGCCACATCTGGTGTATTGTGTCCAGTTTTGGGCCCCCCATTACAGAAAGGATGTGGAAAAATTGGAGAGAGCCCAATGGAAGGTAATGATTAGGGGGATGGGGCATATGATTTGCAGCAAGGGAAGTTCAGGTTGGATATTACAAGAAACTTTCTCTCTTGGAAGGTGGTGAAGCACTGGAACAGGTTACCTAGAAAGGTTGTGGAATCTCCATCCTTGGAGGTTTTTAAGGCCTGGTTTGACAAAGCCCTGCCTGGAATGATCTAGTTGGGGATGGTCCTACTTTGAGCAGGTGGCTGAACTAGATGACCTCCTGAGGTCCCTTCCAATCCTAATTTTCTATGATTCTATGATTCCATGACTAATGATTTTAGGCACTTCAATTTTCAGGTATCCAACTGGAGATGCTTCAAAGGCCTGATTGTCAGAGCCTTCTTACAGCTTTAAGTGGGATGCCCAAAAAACTAAGGTACCAAAACTCACTTATTAACTTCTAGAACATAGGTTTGCAAATGCTGTTTCCTCCCTAAAGCACCTCAAAGGAAAATGAAGAAAGAAAGAGTTGCATGCTTATTCTAGAAATAAAATAACTTTCACATTTACATGGGTAAGTCTAAGGAAGTGGTTTTCAACCTACTGAGACTTGAGGCACCCTTTGGAAAAGGCTATCTCTTAGTTTTCACTTGTTTTTTGATGATGGAAAAAATAAAAGCAGTTTTTTTCCTTCTGTAAAATAACTCAGAAAGACCACAACAGGTCAGAATTAATTTAACACTATGGATTCTTGTTTGAAATGTCTGGATTTATCTTGTGAATCATGTTTGCACATCTAACAGTGCTAACATTACATAGCACCCTGGGGCATCCTTGAAGGGATCTCAAGGCACGCTGGGGTACTGTGGTACACTAGCTGCGAATCACTGGTCTAAGGGGAAATTATTCATGGAGGTGAGATATTAAAGGATTACTGTGATGGAAATGAAGATTTACGATAGACCCCCTACATATAACTCCTGAGACATGCATGTTCTCACACAAGTGGAACTAGAGGTCATATTCTTAAACTGATTAAGGTCAAGTTGCATTATTTATTAGTTAAGCAGAGGTCACAATGGATGGAAAAACACTATGGCTAGTAGGACTGTGTGAAATGGCACTGTTCCGTTTCACCTTGAGTTTCAACGGTTCGACGGAACAGCATTCTGTTTCAGATTTCATTTCAATTCGAAACAGCTGTTCCCTTCCATTCCATCAAAACAGAAAGGCTGTTTTGATGCTGTTTTGACATTTTGCTGGGGGCAGGTAGTCAGCCCCCGGCCCTATATCGCCCTGGGGTCGGGGAAATGAGTCGAAACAATGTTGAAATGAAACAGCTGGCAAAATTTCACACAGCCCTAATGGCTAGGTATAGACATTACACTGTTACCAGTACAGCTGATCAGAAACTGGTCTATACCCATAACAGAAAAGAATTTCAGTACACAAAACCAGTCTATACTCAGAACAGAAGTTCAGCACACATAGACTGGTTTAAAAATGGCAGAATCTGGTCTAAGATTTGTGCCCCTTCCCTCTCCACCAAAGGGCAGATGTGTGGTCTGTTTGCTACTGAACTAAACTGTACCACTTACTGAAAACAGCATAATTTATAATTCCGCCTCGAGCTTTTTGAATATCTGTACCTGGCCTATGAGACTCTGAGTTCCACTACCTTTGCTTCAAGAGGCTGTGGGATTGCTTCATGTTAGCATTTCTCTAGAGCACATGTTACTTTGTTGTTGCTTGGCATATTATAATAAGGGAGTCAGGCTGTATAATTAATTAATGGTAGTTGGTTACAAGCAGGGAACCCAATGAAACTCTATGGTTACCCAGACCTGTATGGTTATGCTGGAATGTTTTAATGAGTGCTATTGAGTAGGTCTTTGATCTACAGACTGGGTTAAATCTCATGGGTGTGTTGAGAATTCTTCTTACAGACTGAAGGAGCAATTAAACTCCCTAGCATAGTGAGATATTTGAAAATAGAAAAAGCTACAGCCCAAGAAAATGGGCCACAAGACAAGTCCTACTCATATGTCAAGCCATGTAGGCTGAAGAGTTCCATGACTGCAAATGCTGCATATATGGGAGAGGCAGATAGCTATGACAAAGACTACCACAAAGTGGGAGATGAAGTCATGAGTATGGTCTTTACAGGGTGCAAAGAGATAGACCTCATTGAGCAAAACACACATAAGAGAGGTAGATTTAGAAATTCTGTGAGCTGTTTCTGCGCTCCGGGACTTTGCACACACTGCTTGTAAATAAAAAGGCTCACAGTAAAGAATAATCCTGATACATATTGTGTGAAACCTGGCTCTGTAATATCATACCTATTTGTGTCCATCCTTGTAGGACCTGAGCTTTTTCAAACTGATTTTATTAGGGGGAGCACTGCTTTTGACTCACAAAATAATGAGCAAAACAATAATTGTCTGACTGCTACATTCTGGGATTTGAAAGATGTCTTAGTACTGTTTTGGACTACAAAGTACAGTGACATGTCACAGTGGTGACGTTGTGCAATGGGGAGATTTTCAAGGGCAGGCAAGACAAGGAAATGCTCAATTCTCATTGAAAATATTTGAGTGTGCCTTTGAAAAGCTTCCCTGAATATATGAGAACTTTCTCCTAGTGTTGTATATAGCAGATAGCCAAGCCTAAAGCTATATTGCTCAGTGTTGTTTTCCTACAGCATCTGTATTGTTTAATGGCCACCCTACCTAAGATTTCCAACCCCTTGACCATATTTCTGTTCAATGGAATTATATAGACACGTATTTCCAAACCTATCAGTCATTTAAAGTGCCTCCATTTTTGGATGGGCAACTTGCACAACCTAGGGCCTGGTTTTAAGAGGGACTGAGCACCTGCAAAAATTCTAATCTGGGAGTGCTCAGCACATCTGGTCATCAGGTCTTTTGTGGATACTTCCAGATGAAGATCTCAGGAACAAATGTTTTATTTGTTGCAGTTACATGCATCCAGATACTGGGGGGGAAAGGCAGTAAAAGCTGTGTTAACTGGCATTTTACTAACCAGAATATTCTATTAACCAGAATTTTCAATATCCCACAATATAAATCCTCACTTTAGCAACTTGAATCATTACCAAGTCTATATGGCATGCGCATCAAGTATGCCTTTTGTTTACAGTACTTAGTGACACTGCCAATAAAAGAGCTGCCAGGAGTCTATGGGGAAAGGGACAGAGGGAGGGGAAAGGGATCTGCGCAGGACAGGGTGGGATGCTGCTGTGGGCTGGGGCCGGTATAACTTTCAGATAACTGGCATTTTTAGATAACTGGCACCCCCTCTTACCTCACTCATGCCAGATAACAAAGCTTTTACGGTACATATGTATAATAATGCAGTCAGGGTGACAGACAATGGTAATAAATAGATCATATTGAACACAGGTGCTGAACACCTGACTTGAACATTCCTTAGAATTAAATATTTGTTCATAAAACACCCATTGTTTGATTTCAAATCATGACTGCATTCAAAGCATAAATGTGAAAATGTCTGCTGAGACGCTGTCTGGAATACTGTGTAAAATTCTGACTTTTCAGTGGGTAGAGCTCAGAAAAAAATGAAAACAGGATTTGAGTTTTCATGGGTTTTTAAAACAACTGGAAATTGTCAATTGAAAATTACACCAGTTATAATTTCATTTTCAGCAACACTGGCTATTAAAATGCCTCCATTCTCGAAGAGGCAAAGCTTTATTAGGGTGATATCTTGTATTGGACCAGCTATGTAGCTGGGATAAAATTAGCCAAGGTTTCAAATACAAGACATTCTTCCTCATGTCTCTGATCACAGGGATCCAGGCACAGAATACTGAAAAATAGTAGAGAGGAGAGAGTTAGAGAAAGTCCCACAGGTAGCACACACACAATTAGCAGAAGAAAAGCTCATTACTGGTAGATCAAGGCCAATCAAAAGGCAGGAGGGTCATTCTCACCTTTCCCGTGTGGAAAGAATTCAGGAATTGGGTAAATTATAATGGCCATAAAACCAATATCAATGTTTAGTCCTTGGTTCTTAGTAGTGGATTTTGATACCTTCTATATTACAGTAGCATAAGAGTGATGTCTCTAACTCAGGGGTATCAAACAAGCCCTCCTTGTGGGCCAGATCCAGACTGCAGGACTCCTCATGGACCAGAGCTGGACACAGAGGGGCCAGTAGTGTGACAGTGGTTATAGGAAATAACGCAGCCATCTTTTACTGTCCCACTGCTGACACATATCCCCAGTGGGTACCCCAGATCCTGGTGGCGGGCATCATCCCCACTCAAATTCTCCCACCTCCCCCACACAAATTCCTGTCTTGTCTGGGAGCCCTGCAGGACAGACAATACAACTCCATGGGCCAGAGCTGGTTCATGGGCCATAGGTTTGACACCACTGCCAAGATCTGTCAACTAATAAATCAATCAATAATAACATGGCAAATTCAGTTGAATAAACTGTTTTCTGGTGAGACATCTCTCCATTTGAACCTCTGTATTCAGATTCCTTAGTGATTGTAAATAAATAGAGAGTAATAGATATTAAGGCCTGAGTGGACTGGTAATCATCTCATCTGACTTTCTGTATAGCAAAGGGTAAGCCTTTTTTTATGTATTATACACTCTTAAAAAAGTAAAATGCTGCCAGAAACTTTTGCAAATATGTTCAGATTTTCAACAGAAACATTATTAGAGTGTGATTCAATGCATTGTTCTCAGAAGCAAGTTGCTACAGGCAAAAGTCAGCATGTGGAAACTGAGTTCATTCCAATAGCTGCCTCCATAATAAAGAGGTTTCATTTCTTGTGAAGCATTAGTAAATATTACATCCTTTCTTGTTTGAATAGGTGGGGAAAGAACTTCTTCCTGGTGGATATGATGTGTTTGCCTGGGTTCCTTTGTATGTTCTGGGCACTAGCACAAACCCCTTAAATAAACAAAGCAATCTGCTGAAAATGTGGTTTGTACATTAGAAATGAGGTGAGGAGCATGTGCAGCATTTGTGGTTGCCCAAGCATTCCAAGACCCATTACTTCATGGCCACTGCATGCCAATATAGGGCCAGACGGATCTATCCTTACTCTATCCTTACTCTTGCTGTACTACCACTGAACAAAGCTATGAATCAAGGCAGAGTACATCCAGCCCCTCTAGACCCAGGTATAAATGGATGCCTGGTCATTTGGGCTGCGGAGGCACAGGTGGTCAGATATGACACTGGCTGTTTCTCTCCCTGGGGTTGTCTACAGAATCGGGAATGCCTGGTCCACACTAGCGTGCTGAGCCATCTACACTCCGGTGCCCCTTTGCCCTAACCTTTATGTGGGAGAGCAAGAGAGTGTTGCCCCTTTTGTTCCCCTGTGCTAGCTATTGCATCCTGAGTCACAAAGTCAGAGGAAAACAGCTGACAGGCAGGCAAGGGGGACCCAACAAAGGCAGGGTGTTGCCCCACCCCCCAAACCAGGCCTGCAAAGCCAGCTGGGGCAGCAAAGAGATCAGAGTAAAGGGCTTATGTAAATCAATAATCCTCACCCCCACACACACCCCCTTCCCTGCCCCCAGAGAAATCATGAAGTGGTTGTTTCACAAATCATGATTTTTTTTTCCAAACAAAAGAACTGGGTATCCTTTTTATTTGTCTTTCCATTCTGAGCTCTGTGGAAGCACTCAGGTCAGATGCTTTATTTTTCACCAACTCACATGTCATCTGGAGCTGGATTTAGAGAAACATGGCAAATATTATGAGACCTCTAAGAGGTGGCAACAACAATGACCATACAGTTCATGGAGGTTTTGTTTTACATTGCTTATTGCTCTAGTGTGCTCAAGAAAGCCATCACTGTGGCATTTTACCTTTAGAGCTGCTTGGGATTTCCAGGATCTTTCTGCTGTTCTCAGAGGGGAAGTACTGAACATAGTCAAAAAATCTGGTGGGTCCTGGGGTGCTATGGAGGAAGGATGCTGCTTCCCCCTCCAGAGCAATCCCAAAGCAGAAGTGACTGCTCATCTGCTCTTTGACCATCTTTCCCACCCTCCATCCTCTACAAACTTTTCTGTTTTGAGCTGATGCAGGGTGGAGGACCATTTCCCACATGCTTATCTGTTATAAATTTTCAGAGCCAGAAGGGAGCAAGTCCCAGATGGCAGCTTCTGCTTTGTGTGTATCCATTGCTGTGCCCAAGCCACCTTTAAAAGTAGAGACAAGGCTTCTGAAAACCCGGCATGGGAAAGAACAGGACACCATGGAGTTTCAATTTCTTTACATACCTCCCTCAGGCATACAAGATTCTGTTCCTCCTATCCACATGAGAAGAAAAGAAACAAGGATATCCTGTAGGACTGCCAGCTAATAACTGCAGTTGGATGGGGCAGTGACATTGCTCTGTGAATATCCCCATAAGAACCACTAAAGGAGAGCCAAGTTAATACTTCCCCCATCATCAGGCCATTTGATTCCCATAGGCAATGCATTTAATACAGAGATAACACAGTTACTCCATGGAGTCAATATCAATCCTATTAATGTGAGCAAGCAACTGGAATGCAGCCCAGAACAACTGGAGCCATTCTGATCATTCATTAATTTAAGAAAATTACAATGACAATTGGGACAGGAGGTCAGAGGAAGGAACTGACTAAATGCTGTGGGCAGCGTGGCCAAACCTTAATGCTGCAAATAATACTGAGCGACCAAACAATATAAAACACACAGTATTTCTCTAAGGGTACATCTACCCCAGGTGGCAAAGTGTTTAGCCTCACCATTAGGGATGTAAACCCCACTTGCCTGTTTCTCTGTTGTGCACATCAGCCCCAGAAATAAAGTGGTGAGGGGCACTCCCCAGCACAGCGCTCCAGACCAGGGTGTATGGCATGCTCTGGAGTGGTGGCTTGGGGCACTCTCAGGGCATCCTGTATGGGGTTGAGCAGGGCTTTAACGGGACCCAGGTGGTACAGAACTCCCTTAAAAGTCTCCATAGCAACTATTACCTAATGATAAAGTAAGGTACTAGTCAAAGTTAGAACAATTCCATCAAAACATGCTCAAAAAGTTTAACCAACTTTTGAACTCAAAGATTGGCCTCTGCCACTTTTACAGAGCTTTTATGATAGGTTTTGTGGGAGGGCTTTTCTAGAACAGTCAGATTTTTATATCAGGGCTCCGGAATTATGTTTTTCAGTCCCATATATGAATATAGCAGAGGGCAACAGCATTCCAGCTCTGCATATGATGGGTGGGAGAAGAATGATTCATTATCATAAAGGAGAGTTATCGAGGCAGTTAATGTATGAGTAAGATGACATGGAAATGAATCATCATTTGAACATATTAATGAGTAGAAGTGATGCAGGTACCACTTTGTTAAGGCTGAGCACAAGTCAGAGTTCAGGATGGGTTCAGGGAACTATCCCCATAGTGGGAAGTTTATGACAATTTAGTTGAAATCACACAAATATTTTCACCCATAGATTTTAGGTTGCCTTATTCTTATTCTCCCTTACCTTCACTAAACTTGCATTCTAAACATGATCTGTCTTTCCCAATACCAGTCTGCAGAATTTTTTGGACAGAAAGATCCATCAGCTAATTAGTGATCAAGCTTCATCAGAACTAGCTTTTTCATATAAGAAGATCTCTGGAGTCTCATGTAAAACTGAGTTTCCAAATCTTTTCTGAGACAGAGATGGGAGTATCTCAGAACTTGAACAGATCGGTCTCATGAATGTTCAGAAGGGTTTAGCGATACCGCTTGCAAAACTCCAAACTTGTTCACCCACCCCTTTACGTGACTATACCTGGATTACATTAGATTAGATTAGTTTAGATTAGATTAGATTAAATAAGTCAGTTTTGGTCTGACAAAAAAATCCCCTGTAAGTCAAAGGTAGCAGTCTGTGATTGAGAAACAGAATGGAATCCAGCCTTCCATTGGCAGACACACACACAAGCACAAATACAAGAGGCGGTGAGGCAGATATCAAATTTTCTTAATCAAACAAGGCCAGACACCTGTTCATTCTTTGCCCATTGTTGTATACAGGTGCTATGCCAGTGCTAAGGAGCTAGTTGCAGGTTTCCCCCTTGTTTTCAATATGGCTTACATTTGTTCTAGGTCTTCCCTTTAAATTGATAACAGATTTCTAAATCTCTCCTTTCTTGTGTAGCAACAAGAGGTGTTAGCCCTTTTGCCATATCCTTCTGTAGCCCAAAGAAAAGGGAGGAGGAATAAAAGTTGCTGAGGAAAAGTGCTTTGTCCTTTGATCGCTACAAATAACCACAATAACAAAGCCTCCCAATTGCAATTCTGTTCAAATCAAAGCCCTTATCACCAGATGTTCTAAAAATGTCCTGCAATGCAAATCACTATGGAAAGCTTTGATATGGAGGCTAGTTTGAATGAAGTGAGAGCAACAGAAACCAGTGAAGAAGAGTACAGCCCAGCCTAGACCGATGAGTGGAACATATACACAGATAAGCGACAGGGACCAGGGCAATGCTGTGATTAGGGGGCCAGTGCACACATCCACAGGAGGCCTCAAATACCTCTACACAAACTCGCGTAGTATGGGAAACAAGCAGGAGGAACTTACCCTCTTGCTAGCTGACACCAACCCAGACATAGTGGGACTCACTGAAACGTGGTGGGACCCAACGCACGACTGGGTGGTGAATATCAAGGGCTATAGGCTGTATAGGAGGGACAGGACAGGGAGGAAAGGCAGGTGTGTGGCGCTCTACATTAAGGAGGAATACACATCCTCATCAGGTAGCACAGAGTCAGAGGAGGGGCACCCTGAAATGCTCTGGGCTAGAATACAAGGCACTCAAGGAGAAAGAGACTTAACAGTGGGGGTCTAATACAGAGCACCCAACCAGGGGGAAGAGCTAGACCAGGAATTCTTAAGTCAGCTCACAGAGGTAGTTAGGTCAAAGGATGTGGTCATCATGGGTGACGTGAACTTTCCAGACATCTGCTGGGAAGAGCAGTCAGCCAGGTCTGACCACTCATGTAGGTTCCTAGCCCAAATGCAGGACCTCCATCTAACCCAGGAGGTGCACAGCCCCACCAGGGGAGACGCCTTGTTTGACCTGGTGCTGGCCATGGGTGATAACCTGGTGAGGGGGCTGCGGGTGCTCGACCACCTGGGCGACAGCGATCGTTGCCTGCTGGAATTCATCATCCAGCGCAAGGTGGCAAAGGCCTGCAGCAAGGGAGCAGCCCTAGATTTCAAGAGCATGGACTTCAATGAGCTAAGGAGAATAGTTGGGGAAGCACTGAGGTCCCGGGGGGGAGGGGAGCCATGTGTCCAAGAAGAGCAGTTGCTCCTTAAGGAGATGCTCCTCCAAGCCCAAAGGGAGGTAATCCCAACACAGATCAAAGGGAGCAGGAGGGCACAAAAGCCCCATGCTGCACCAAAAGCATCCAGGAATGTCTCCTAGCTAAAAGGGAGGTGTACACCCAATGGAAGGGAGGGGCCATCACCAGGGAGGACTATATTGCAGTTGCTGGGTAATGCAGAGGGGCAGTCAGGAAGGCCAAGGCAGAAATGGAACTGGGACTAGCTACCCAGATCAAGGACAACAAGAAGTCCTTTTTTAAATATATAGGGGTCAAAAAGAAGGTACCGGGTAACGTGGGGCCCCTGCAAGACACGCTGGGAAATTTGGTCATCACACCAGACGACAAAGGTAACTTATTTAACGACTTCTTTGCCTCCATTTTCCTGAGCAGGGACCAGATCAGCCCCCCCACTGAGCCCCCTTCAAGCTACAAGGGAGGCGCACTTAGGCCATAGGTCAGGGAGGATCTAGTCAGGGAACTTCAGGAGGGACTGGATGTATTTAAATCAGCTGGTCCAGACAATCTCCACCCCAGAGTGCTGAGGGAATTAGCTGAGGTCATTGCGGGACCCCTGGCATGGTTGTACGAGCACTTGTGGTGCTCTGGTGTGGTGCCAGAGGACTGGAAGAAAGCCAATGTGGTTCCCATCTGCAAAAAAGGGAGGAAGGAGGACCCGGGGAACTATAGATCAGTTAGACTTACCTCAATCCTGGGTAAGCTTTTTGAAAGAATTATCCTGGCACATGTCCATGAGGAGCCAGCAGGAGAGATTATGCTTAGGGACAACCAACACGGGTTCATTAGTGGCAGGTCCTGTCAGACCAACCTGGTGGCCTTCTACGACCAGGTCACCAGATCCTTAGATGCAGGGGTAGCAGTGGACATAGTCTTTCTGGATTTTCGGAAGGCCTTCAACACTGTCTCTCACCCCGTTCTCATTAAGAAACTGGGGGACTGTGGTGTCGACACCTACACTGTCAAATGGGTCGCCAACTAGCTGGAGGCCGCACCCAGAGAGTGGTAGTGGATGGGTCATTTTCGACCTGGAGGGATGTGGGCAGTGGGGTCCCCCAGGGCTCGGTCCTCAGGCCCGCACTGTTCAACATTTTCATCAGTGACTTGGACAAGGGGGTAAACAGCACCCTGTTCAAATTTGCCGATGACCCTGAGATGTGGGGAGAAGGGGGCATGCTAGAAGGGAGGGACAGGCTGCAATCGGACCTAGACAGTTTACAGGGGTGGGCAGATGAGAATAGGATGGGATTCAACACTGACAAGTGCAAGGTGATACACCAGGGGAAGAAGAGCCAGCACCATACCTACAGGCTGGGGAACTCCCTTCTCATCAGTGCAGAGGCAGAAAAGGATCTTGGAGTCATCATTGACTCCAAGATGAACATGGATCGGCAGTGTGGGGATGCAGTCAGGAAGGCCAACCGCACCTTGTCACTCATCCACAGATGCATCTCAAGCAGGTCCAAGGAGGTGATCCTCCCCCTCTATGCGGCACTGATCAGGCTGCAGTTGGAGTACTGCATCCAGTTCTGGGCATCACACTTCAAGAGCGATGTGGACAACATGGAGAGGGTCCAGACAAGGGCCACTTGCATGATCAAGAGGCAGCAGGGCAGGCCCTACGAGGACAGGCTATGGGACCTGAACCTGTACAGCCTCCAAAAGAGAAGGCTGAGGGGGGATCTAATGGCCTGTTACAAACTTGTCAGAGGGGGCCAGCAGGCATTGGGGGAGTCTCTGTTTCCCCGAGCACTACCAGGAGTGACTAGAAATAACAGTCACAAGCTGGCAGAGGGTAGATTCAGGCTAGATATCAGAAGCGTTACTTCACTGTCAGGGTGGCTAGGATCTGGAACAAACTTCCAAGCAAAGTGGTGCTGGCTCCTACCCTGGGGGTCTTTAAGACAAGGCTTGACAATCACCTTGCTGGGGTGGGTCATTTGACCTCAGTACTCTTTCCTGCCATGGCAGGGGGTCAGACTTCATGTTCTGCTCAGGTCCCTTCCGACCCTACCAACTATGAAACTATGAAACTAAGATAATTAATTTCACCTTTGATTTTCTGAGGAGGAGCAGCTCTTCCATTTCCACTTTCCCTCCTGTTAAAACTGGAGAAGCAGGGATTGATCTTGGTTCTGAGCTTCCCCGGCACTTCATGGGTATATGGATCTGGAGTTTTGGCTTCCATTCATCTCCAGTGAGAAGAGATTAAGCCCAGAAGATGACTGCCACAAACTACCACAGTGGACTTAGAGCTGGTATGTGGCTTTCAAGGGTTTCATGGGTCAATGAAACACTCCTCCCACACACACACACTGCTCAAAGAGGATTCTCCCCCGCACACCCATCTCCCACAGCACAGATGCCAGTCCCATGGACCCTAGTCACGTGGTATGTTAGCTAATGCCAAGTGGTGTTTGTATGTGCATGTCACTGGGACAGGCAGACAGAAGTGTGACCACTTAGAGCTTTTTGGAGCTATTTTTTTGCTGATGAGGTGATAAACACTGTTATCATCCCCCTGCTGCCTTGCTCCCCTGTCAGTTTGCTGCAGACAGTATAAAGAAGCAGGGAGGGAGATTGAAAAGCTCCATATCATCAGCAGATGCATGCACTGCACACTCCCCTACCCCCCAACATCAGAGTGCTAGCAGGGGGCTGGGGGCTGGCAACACTCCCACCCCTTGAGTAGGCAGTGAGGAAAAGCCTGGGATGGTGCAGGTAGACCTCCCTAATCAGACATCCTGCTAGGGCCTGGCCACGCCCCCCTCAGTTCAGTATTGTGGAAGAGAAGGGAGGGCTGCTCTAGCACCACCTGACTTCTAGCTTCTAGCCTGAGCTACTGCAGGCATGTGCCTGAATTTCCTCAGTCCAGAAAGAATGTCTGTCCAGTTACAAACCAGTTCAGCCTAGCCAGGTTAGACTAACCTGCAAAAATTGAATCAATTCAGGCTCAGGCTTTTTGAATGTCTGTCTCTATCTATACTGTTTCTACTTGTAGGTGGGTCTCACTCCTTTGCTCCTGCAGTCAAGTAGAATAAGCCAGGTGCACTGCTTGCTTTTTCCTCTGGCCAGCACCTCTCCCTATATCCCACAGTGTTTGGTGATGGCTACAGGACAAAGTGAAGGAGACAACCTTCTGTAGGTTACAATGCTATACTGCTTATGTGATCAATCAGGGAAATCATTTATATCCTTGAGTGGCAGAAGCCACACTCCAATTCTGTCAGATGCCATTACCAGTTTTCCTAGAAGGCTGAGGGGACTGGCCAGGGAACCAGGGATATGGCTAGTGGAAGCAAGGCCTGGGGAAGCTATCCTTCAGCACTGAAGCCTTTGTGTGAACTGTGGTGACTTTTGGGAGCAGTCATATAGTGAAAATGGGCTCAGGTTATTCTCACACAAGTCACTGCCCGATCAATGACTCTGCTTTGTAAGGGGCCTATCTGGAGCAAATGCTCCAAGATGTGTGCCTAGTGCTCTTATACAGTGTAGTGCCCAATTCTCCAGAGCTATTTGATGCAGGGGGGTTACTGCCATCTGCACTCCTTTTACTCAAGAAAGGGCTGCATCAGTAGGATGCCTGTGACATGCAAGGCAAAACTGGATGACAGCCTGTGCTGCTGTTGTCAATAGCCCATCAGCATTATCAGACTGCATGCCTTTGCTACTGTTGCTGTATGACTTTTGGGTGTAGCCCCTTGTGATGGATATCCCACCCACCATATGAACAGGGATCTAGGCGTGGATGCTACTAGAGTTTTGCCTACCCAGTCACTACCTTAGTATCACACACACAGGGGCCTTGGTGAATTATGGCAGCATGTGCATTGCCAGGCTTGCTTGGATCCAGAGCATGGGCCTTTATGCTCAGCACTAACAAAATACTCACCCTCCGTGGTGACTAAGTATTTCTTTTGGCTTGGTACAGTGGCTAGTCATGAATCGTATTCAGCCCTGAGGTTCCCCACTTACAGCGAAGAATAAAGTGCAAACAGCTCCCTAGTGTATCATTCAGGAGAAGTTTAATGTAGGTTACCTCAGATATTTTTATTTGGAAGGACTAGACCTCAGCTCCACTCCAGAGCCCAGGTATTGGGAACTATTGAACAATTCTAAATGTCTCCATGTTTAGAAGCCTGATTTGAGATACTTTATCACACATGATTTTGAGAGTGAGGCAGTTTAGGGCCTTTAGAGATATTTTGAGTTGGACAGCTTCAAAACAGAGACATCTGAAATCTCCAGTCTCTTTTAAAGAATTAAGGTTCTGCCTGCCTAATCTGCACATCACAGAGCAATGCTCTAACAAAAAGACTCTGAGATACCCAGGGGAATAAACTTCTTCCCTCTACCTCCCCTGTGCAAAATGAAGTTTCTTTTCTACCTAGGAAAACTTTTACAATCTTTGATTTCTCCTCAGCCTGAAGAAGGGTGTTTGTTACCTGAAAGCTTACAAAGAACAAATTTTTTTTTGCTAGTATTTAGTTGGTCTAATAAAAGATATCGCCTCTGACCCAAGAGCTTTGTTAATCTCTGTTTCTTAGACCAACCTGGCTATTACATACATCCCAGAAGTTACTCTCTCATTTTACTATACCATCCCAATCAGCTATTGAAGCTGCCAAACTGGCTGAGTCCCCACCCTGGGGTCTGGCATATACCCATGCCATTATTATGTTACTTCTGGGCCTGAACTGAATGTGCTGATATTTATGAATACCAACTGGTTCAGTGCTTGGCCACTGTAGGATGAGCAGCAGGCAACAGGTGCAGCTGGCTCTGCAAGTGTCTTCCTCCTTTGGTACCTATAGACTGAGGCTACACAGGGATATTATAATCTTCTCCTGCCTGGAGATACAAACATTGATATTGGTCTATGCCTCACCCTGTCTATATGGTGTTTTCTGCCTCAGCTTGAGAGCTGACTTTGTTAGCAAGGTCAAACTATGTTCTTATATGACCACCAGCACTGAGGTACCTGGTTGCAGTATGTTAGATTTAGGCAAATTCTTCATGTAGTTTCTACAGTTTTTAAAAAAATAAAAATCTTTTTGGCAGGACCTTCGCTGAAAGTCAAGAGGGATCTGCAACATCAGAGAGAGAGTTAACCTGAAGCTTTGAGTCTTCACAACGATCCAGCCTTGTGAAGCCCTGGGCAGAGAGAGATGGGGCTGACACAACCGTCTGTACACAAGTCTGGGGTGGTTCTGGTCTCTGGAGCCGGCAGATTCCTGTACTCAAGAGCATTAAGAACAACTGGACAAGCAAATAATGACACGACTAAGCTACCAGGTGTTGATGGTGAGGACGCTAAAGAATCCATAGAGGAATAATTAAAAAAGCAAAACACAAGCAAATGCAGAAATAAAGAAAAACTACTTCAGGAAATCTAGAGAAAGAGAAACATTATCTCTGTTTATGAACAACATTGTGACATCCAGATGACAATGACTTAACTTAGGGGCGTCATACTCACCACAGGATCTGGACCGGGGGCTCCTTGTGGGCTGGATCTGGCACAGGTGACCACATCAGCAATGGCAGCACTCACTGTGGCAGCAGCTGGACAAGTGGCCAAGAGTTATGTCCACTGGAGCACCAGGCCTTGGCTTCTGTGGCAGGCCCCAAACACTGGTAGGCACTCCCTCAAACCCAGCAGGCCAACTGGAATGGCTCCATGGGCCAGATCCAGCCTGTGGGCCACATGTTTGACACCTCTGACCTAGCCCAAAATGCCACACTGATATAAGTTGTTAGCTAAGTCTGCACAGCATTGCCGAGTGTTATTTTACTAAACACTATTTTCTCCCCACCTTTGGAATGTCTCTCTCTCTTTCTGATTTGCAGTTTTCCCTGCCAAACGGCTCTCTGTCATTCAGAAGAGCTGTCAGCTATATCTTTTTAAAAAACACGTTAATAAACAGACTTTGCAGGAGCAAATACCTTCCACAAAAGAATAAAGCAAGGCATGCAACAAGGAATCCAGGATGTTGACAAGAAAACAAACCACAATAATCCACAGGAAAAAAAATACCTGGGCCAGTTGGGTATTAAAAACTTCCTTTCACTAGATGTCACCATCAATGGCAGGCATACCTTAACTGTACTGGTCTGGAACACCCAGCCACAAATGCTTCTACAAAATGTAGATAGCAAACCAGACCTACAGAAAGACCAGTGCCCATGTTAAAGGAAACTGTACCCATTTTGCAAGAAATAAGTCTCAGTGAACTCAAATAGTGATGTAAATTTGAAAATGTATGGATAAAATATTTAACTTGAATGTTAAAATGTTTAATTTTGCATGTCTAAATGTAAATCTTAAAGGCACTAATACAAATAAATACATTATTAGTTATAATAATAAATGTAAATAAAATGGCATGGCTTTTCAGAAATGTGGAACCCCTCACTAAATCCAGTGAAGTAAATGGAAATGTCTAAAAATCAGGGCACTCTTAAATAGATGACACAATATGTATTTTAGACCTCATTCTCCTCTGTAGACCTGGCTTTCTTACTAGGAAATATAGCCTGGTAAGGAACCTGGCCCATTTAGAAGAATAGGCATGCTGCATTTTTTAATTCTGGGGAATTTCATTATTTTGATGTTTTGTTTTGTATTTTATATTACAACACAGTATCACTGGAGTGTCTTATACTTTATGATAGTTTACTTATGCTATCACAGTTACCTGTTTTTTCTGTGCAGACAGCAAAATAATTTGATCTCTATTATCTAGTCTATAGTTTGCATTTTATTTTAGCATTTTCCACAAGATTCTAGACTTCTAACGCTTTTAACAGTAAGGCCCTTATGGTTTTTCCTGTCTCCCAAAGCTTCATTCTGCACTCATTTACAATTTCAGCTGGCAGTAACTCCAGTAAAATCAAGGGAATCGCACCAGTGACCAACTTCTGCAAATGAAATGACAAGCAGGTACTGTGTCTTGTTCTAAAAAAAAATTAAATGTGCAATCATATACCTTTTATACACCGTGTATCACTTAATATATGTTACATAATACCACCATTATTATTGATTGTATTCAATCACCTGATATCCTTTCCTGTCATCATCCTGAAGTACGTTTTGTTACTTATCAACAACTCTGCCATATGCCCTAGATTGCATCACTTAATTATTGGAGACTTTGAACTTGATTTCAAGGGTAAGAGTTTATACAAATCAATAAGCAAACACTATTATTTTCAAGCCAGCAATCGATTGGTCATTGGCAACATTGCTTGAGCATGTCATCTTACAAAACACTCAGTTAACCTACATAGCTACATGGTTAGTGATCATCATGGGCAGACTCCCACACCTTGGTAGCAGGTGGTACTTTCGACTTCATTCACAGATAATCAGTCTCAGTAACAGCAAAACCAAAAATCTACTGGCCCTTCTTGTCTAGGAAATCCTGAATCAGGAAGTCCAAATATCATTACTTATATCATTACTCATGGAGTTTCCAATAGCACTTGGAAACTCCATGATATAACCAAGATCCCATTGTGTTAAGTGCTGTACAAACAAGTGAGAAAAAGAACAGTCTCTTCTCCAAAAAGCTCACTATCTGCACATCAGCCAACTGTAATGTGTGTGAAATGAGGAACGGAGGACTGGAAGGGTGGGATGAGGCATGGTAACATTAAGAAAGTGGAATCCTGACCCCACTGAAATCAATAACAAAACTCCCCTTGCCTTCCACTTAGAAAGGATTTCACAAATTCATCTTAATAGCTGAAATCTCAGCTTCCTTTTGGCCTAGCCTCTGACAGATAGTTATCACCAGGGATCCAGGTTTTCCTTTTCCTGTGGAAAAACATAGAAAAGATGCAGGAAAAAAATAGATTTTCTCCTTATTCATAGATTTGTTGATAGTTAGGGGCTGGAAGGGACCTCGTAGATCATCAGATCCAGCCCTCCTGCTCAAGGCAGGAAGACAACTGGGGTCAAGTGACCCCAGTGAGGTGACTGTCCAGTCTCCCCTTGGAAACCTCCAGTGTAAGTGACTGCACCACCTCTGGAGGGAGTTTATTCCACAGTCTGGACACCCTGACTGTGAAAGAGTTTTTCCTGGTATTAAGCCTGCAGCGGCCTTCCAGGAGTTTGTATCCAGTGGTCCTGGTTTTCCTCAGGGGTGCTCTAGTGAACAGTTGTTCACCAAGCTCCTGATGTACTCCTCCGATATAGCAGTAAGCCACTATCAAGTTCCTTCTCAACCTCTTCTTTAGGCTAAAGAGGCCGAGGTCCCTCAGCCTTTCCTCATGTGGCTTGCCTTGCAAGTCCCTGATCATACAGGTAGCTCTTTTCTGGATCCTCTCAAGTTTTTCCACGTCCTAATTAAAGTGCGGCACCCAGAACTGGACGCAGTACTCCAGTTGTGGTCTCACTTGCGCTGAGTACAGCCGGAGTATCACTTAGTGAGAAGGAGAAAAACCCAAATTTTCCCCTTTGAAGCACGAAACCATGGGAACTCTGCCAGGATGGAACTCCAGCACAGTCCCACCCGGCAACAACCTGCTTGGGGCTGGGGGAGTAGGGAGAGAGAGGTCAGAGGCAGGGCTGGGCTCTCCTCCCGGCTGGGATTTGGGCTGCAATTCCTGAGTTATTCTTGCTTTCGGGCACGGGGCTCAGAGCTCAGGGCAGCAGTAGCATGGGCGCCTAAGAGTGGAGAAACTGTGGCAGGGACTGGCAGGCATGGGGCATGGCAGGCTGTGCTCCTGTACTGTGCATGCACACACACAGAGTCATCAATACAGCCAGGCAGAGTGGTAGGAGCAGCTTCAGTAGCCTATGGAACCGGGACTTGGGGGGCCAGGGCTTGGGGACTGCCCCTATGCCACTGGGGCCAGGGGCTGAGCTCTGGTAAGCCTGAATTGGCTCTGCACCATCAGGAAGCCCTCTGATGGCACAGGAGCGATCTGGGCACATCAGACCTTGGTACATGGCCCCAGTGGCACAGGGCTGGTCTGGGTCATCAGGAACCTCGCTCTGGCAAGTCTGGACCACCCCTGCACCATTGGAGCAGGGGCCAAGTTCTGGAAATCCCCACGTACCCTCTGGTCCACAAACCCCATACCCCACACACCCCATGTCCTACACACATATACAATTCCCCACATACCCACCTGGTGCAGTGGGGAGCTGCTGCCAAAAGGGAGCAAATGGGGGGTAAGCAGGGTTGCAGGTTGGGAGTGAGAGGCACTGGCAGGGCTAGGAAGGCTGTGGCTTGGGTGTGAGGGGCACCAACATATCAGGGCTGGTCAATACCACAAAGCAGCGGACGGGACGGCTGCAGCTGGACTTGTGTCCTGGTGAGCGAAGGGGGCAGGGTTATTCTGATTTTTCATGATAAAAATACCAAAATAAAATGCCAAAATATATAGGTATTTAGAATTTATTTTATTATAATGATTAAAGCACTTGTAAGCTTCCAAATTGCTTTAAAAATGTGAATATATCAATAATACATGGCATTCAACTGATACCTATATAGTGGCATTTCATTTTCGTCACAGATGATCCTTTCCCCTCCCCCTGCCCCTTCCCCTGCAGACTTTCACACAGGGGGGGCACGCGTGTGCATGTGCACACTCTCAGCCCCCTCCTCCCCAAATTTTTTCTCTGTCCGTCCCCAGCCCCTCAGCCATAGATTTATAGATTTCATAGACATTAAGGCTGGAAGGGACCTTGGAAGATCGAGTCCAGCCCACCGCCTGAAGGGCAGGAAGTCAGCTGGGGTCATAGGATCCCAGCAAGATAAGCATCCAATTTGCTCCTGAAGGCGTTCAATGTAGGTGCTTGAACCACCTCCAATGGCAGGCTGTTACAGGCCTTGGGGGCTTGGACAGTAAAGAAAGTCTTTCTTATGTCCAGCTTGAAACGGTCTTGCAATAGTTTATGACTGTTCAACCTCATCATCCCTTGGGGTGCTCTGGTGAACAAACATTCCCCCAGATACTGGTGGTCATCCCTGATAAACTTATAGGTGGCCATCAGATCACCCCTGAGCCTGCGCTTTTCCAGGCTAAAGAGCCCCACGGCTCTTAGCCTGTCATCGTAAGGTCTGTTTTCCTGACCTCTGATCATGCGCGTGGCTCTTCTCTGGACTCTCTCAAGCTTCTCCACATCCTTTTTGAATTGTGGAGCCCAAAACTGGACGCAGTACTCCAGCTGTGGCCTCACCAAGGCCGAGTACAAGGGGAGAATGACATCCCGGGATTTGCTCGAGAAGCATCTATGGATGCAAGCCAGCATTTTGGTTGCTTTACTAGCTGCAGCATCACATTGCAGGCTCATGTTCATCTTGTGGTCAATGGTGACCCCCAAGTCTCTTTCTTCCTTAGTGCTAGCCAGCATAGCACTGCTGAGCCTATAAGGGTGCTGCAGGTTTTTCTTCGCAAGTTGGAGAACCTTGCATTTTTCAGTGTTAAACACCATCGGGTTCTCATCCACCCATTTGCTGAGCCTGTCCAGGTCAGCCTGGATCACCCACCTGTCTTCTGGTGTGGATGCTTTGTCCCAAAGTTTGGTGTTATCGGCGAACTTGGCCAGTCTGCTTCTCACTCTAATGTCCACATCATTAATGAAGATGCTGAACAATATGGGTCCAAGGACAGAGCCTTGGGGGACCCCACTGGTCACAGGACACCATGATGAGTGACTTCCGTCAATTACCACCCTCTGGGTCTGACCACGGAGCCAATTTCCCAGCCAGCGGATCATGGTGGACCCAAGGCCACAATTGGCCAGTTTGGCCAAGAGGTGATCATGGGATACCAGATCAAAGGCTTTTTTGAAGTCAGGATATACAACATCAATCTCTTCTCCCTTGTCCAGGTGATAGGTCACCTGGTCATAGAAGGAAATGAGATTGGTCAAGCAAGAGCTACCCGCAACAAACCCATGCTGGCTATCCCTTAGGATGTTGGCATCGGCCAGTCCGTTAAGGATGGCCTCTTTAATAAGCTTTTCTAAGATCTTTCCCAGGATAGAAGTCAGGCTGATCAGCTGCTGAGAGATCCCCACCCCTATTGGCCATCGGCCGCTGGTGACCACCCCCGCCCCAGTATTACGAGGCACCAGTCGCCCATACCTAACAAGTTTTTTTAGCTCTGGATGCTGTGCTTTGAATCTCTTGATGCCTGTTCATTTAAATTCTCCATAAAAAAATTTCAAATGAAGATTATTCCCCTTTAAAAATATTGAAACCAAACACATAAATAATTCCAGAATGTTTCAGACCCAGCCAAAGATTGTCTCAGGGGCAAACCAAAATTGATGAGTAACTTTTACATTAATAATATGAGCACTGTCCTTCCTCATGGATGCATCCATTGTAAATGAACCTTGGTGGGCATAGCCCAAGCTACTGAAGGTGAACAAACAGGCCATTGGAAGTGAACATGTGGTTGGTGCTTCATGGGAATGCTAAGGGCTTGATTTTGAACAGTGGCTGCTCAGTCTTGCACATTTCAAGCTGAACACCTAAGAAGTTGAGAGGTTCAAGATCCCTAAACACTTTAAAAAAATCTTTACCTTACTATTGAAAGATTAGGCACAAACTACATTTATACCCACATTAAGAGTTGATTTCAATGTTAAAGAGATGTCAAGTGGCCTCCATGTACATGAAAATTTAGGCACTTAAGTCTTTCTCTGTAATTTGCATTTCAATTTTAAACAGGTGCCACAGCATGCTGGCAACTCCCAGAAGCACTCAGTACAAAAGCAGTGCCTTTTTTATATTGTCAAGATGCCCTTCTTTATCAGGCAACTCACAAATGCTGAACATAATTAAAACTCATTTTTAAAGCCATTTCACTATGGTCCAGACCCAGCAAACCTGTCAAAGAAAAAAGGGCAAATCCAGGGAGGAGATCTGAGTTACAGATTATGGATAGAATATTTCACAGCATCTATTTTCCATTTTCCAAAACACACTTTAGGAAGCAGGAGCCTGAGCTTTGTTAATCTTTTGAAATTATTTTCTTGACAGCTTTTTGCTCACACTTTTCCTGGACAACTTGTGCATTCCTCTTTATTCTGTTACTGTGGCGAATCACTATGTGTTCGGACAGATTCATACACACGTGGAATAGTGGGAACCACTGTGGTTGCCTGAACTTGAATTCCATAGCTAGACCCTAAACTGGCAAACACATTTAACACATGCTTCCCTTTGAACACACGGGGAGCTGGGCCAGCATGAATGCAACTAACTTGTGTTTAAACTTAAGCTTGACCTAAATACTTTGTTCAGTCAAGACTCTAATACAATACTATATCACCTACAGTACCACTGCAATTCTCCACATAATGTTCTAATTCTTTTTCATGTCATGTAGTAAAAAGGCATTACTTCAGAGGCACAGATAACCTGTACATTCAAAAAGTTTAAATCATAGCCCTCAGAGAGTTACATCAAGTGATTCAAAATAACCTCGTGATCCCTTGATCTTTGATGATAGCATCTCTGCAGAATATTGGTTGGCTCTGGTCATGGGGCGAGTTTGAGGGCATGAGCTCTCCTTGATTACAACAGAGGTATTTGTAAAACCATCATATGCTAAACAGCTTTAACACATCATGATATTTTGCATTCCAAGGTCTCCTTTCATCACTGAATCTAATCACGTACTTTATTCCTCACAGCCCAGAGAGACAGGTAAATACAAGCAACCTGGTCTCTCACAGGAAGGAATGAAAACCTCATTAAACCGTGTGAGTTGGGACATTAGATTAGCAGGACAAGGTGTTTCACTCCCCCTCACTCGGTAGAGTAATATTTACCTTTATACTCGATGTGGTATTTCTCTTGCCAAAGAATATTTGCATATATTTATAAATCAGGGGGAGTAAATCTAAAGCTAGGTTAAAAGATTGAACTGTTTTTCAGGAGGCGCGTTTACAAGAGACACTTTACTATGCACTAGACTAATCTACTGTGTAGTAAAGTGTCACTATTTAACAATGTACTAGGGTACTGCACAGTAAAATAGGAAGTTTTTTACTTCAGGTGTATTTTCTACTACCTGAAAATACAGGTAGTAGATTTATTGTGTATTAGCTAAAGCACATTAGCATGTATAGATGCTGACTGGGAGCAAATTAGCCACCACCAGGGGGCCAGCCTCCTGCCAGTGGCAGAGCAACATGGCTGTGAGTCCCTCCAGCCATGGGGCAGCAGTGGCTCTTTAGCAGTCCCTGTCTGGCCTTTAGTCCCCTGGGGCCTAGGCCAGCTGTTCCCTATCCCTGACCACTGTATGTTGCTGTAGTGAACATGCCCTGGTTTCAGCAGCCCTGCAGAGCCCTGGCCTGACTCCCAAGCTTCTAGTGGCTTCTCCCTGGCCCCTAGGCACCATGCCTTTGCACTGTGTATATGTTTGGCCTCTCAGAACCTGTGCCTGAAGCTGCCTGGCCTCTAGGCACCATGCCCCTCGCCTCCTATATCAGGATGCCTCTCTGAAGAGGCTCGCTGTGGGGTGGGGGCATCAGCTGCTCTGTGTTCCAGACAGGCAGAAGACCCTCCCCCTCAACCTGCCCAGTGTGGGCCTGTCACCATAGGAGCAAACTGCCTGGCCTGAAGAAGGAGAAGGTGGGAAGATGCTCTGGAGCAGCCACAGCAGCTGCTGCCAGGAGCCAGCCCTGGGTTGGCTTGGGTAGGGGATCAGAATGGCAGGATACCTGTGGCAAGTCCTTTGGTTTGAGGCCAGGCACCACACAGCCCCTTGGTGTAGTGTATGTTATCTCTGAAATGTTGCAAACTCTCACAAAGAGCCTCTCTGTCCTTGCTCTGAAGGTCTATCAGGCACACGGGGGAGAAGCACCAGCTGCCACCAGGGATGCTGCCACCATCGGCTGGTGCCTTCCACGTGCACCACCTCCGCCAGCAGTGTACTCAAGATTGCACCCTGCTGCTAGACTGGGTGGTTACCATGGCAGAGGAGTGGCTTACAGACTCATGGGCCTGGCATGCCAAGGACTTGAAGTGTAAGCAGGAGAAGAAGCAGAAAGACTGTGCATTCTGGAACAGGCTCCTCGCTCATGAGGAGAGGCACATTTCCCTCGAGAGAATGCTGGATGCTCAGGAGTGGCAGGCCACCATGGTAGTTCAGGCAGTGGGGGCCACAGAGGAGGACCCGGAGTGCTCCATACCATCCTGGCCCTGACAATCTCCTTCATGCTGCCTGCTGCCCAGCTCTTGGCCCTGGCCCTACCTGCCATCTGGCAGCCACCCTGCAGTGGACATGGGAGGAGGTCCAGCAGCATGAGGGAGTGTGTTGTTTTGGAGGGAAATAAGGATTGTTCATCGGAAACTGTCCAGAGACTCTTGGGGATGTATTGTAGGCCTGGGGTCTCTGGGCAGCTGCGAAGGTGCCCTACTGCGGGGGGGTGGGAGAGATGGTCTGCCACTGCTAGGGGGGAGGGCAGAAACCATCCAAGGTCTACTTGCCACAGGCTTCCAAGGCACTGTCCCCCACCAAGTTGAGCTTGTACCCCCCAGAGACCTCTTCCAGGCTGAGCCCAGCCCTTCACCCTCCCCAGAGCCCCCTGGCACTTGAGCAGCTATAGCCAGAGGCTGCAGCTCCCCCTGGCTGCTGCAGGAGATCAGAGCAGGGTAGGAGAAGGAGTGGATCTCTTTAATTCTATAAGAAGCAAATCTACTGCACAGCAAATTAGCTTACTGCATGGTTAGTTTACTACCAGCAAATGCAGGTAATAAATTAATTGCATAGTAGGTACTGCACAGTAGTGCATATGTAGACTGACCAGGAGCAAATTTGCTCCTGGTAAGCCACACCACCAGGGGGCCAGCCTCAGGCCTGCCCAAGAGCCATGGGGCAGGGAGTTTCTCCAGCCCCATAGCTGAGATGGCTCTGTGCCTGCTTCAGCCTTGGCTTTAAACCCCTGGCCTGACCCCAGGCTCTGTACTACCTGCTGCCTGTCCCTGGCCATTGTGTCACAGAGCAGTGGCCCTGTGGCAGCCACAGCAGCATGCCCAGTGGACTTGAGCTAAGGTACAGTGCCACCTGCAGTGGCCAGAGCCCCCTACCCCTGCACCCACTCTCAGTCCCCTGGCAACTGGGTCCCCCATGTGGGCCACTCCCCACCATTTATCCAAGCCCATGATGGAGGAGGGGAAGCCCTCACCCCCAAGACAGCCCCCACCCCACTGGCCTCACCATGGCATCTGCACCTGCAGTGCTGCAGTCAAAGGCCAGGGTGCTGGGCACCTGTCCCCAGGATCTACCCCATAGGCCCCTCTACCCCACTGTCCCCCACCCCAGGAGGGGACACAGTTCAATGTAAAAAGTTCACACAGGGAAGAGTATTATTGTTGGCAGGCAGCAGCATTGGTTGGGGAGGTCTGTGCTTGGGGAGGGAGTCTGGGAGGAAACCTGTGATTGAGGAGGGAGGGAGGGGCAGAGTCTGTGTTTGTGGAAGGAAATAAAGATTTTTGCTGAAAACTGTCCACAGTGAGTGTGTTGTTGGGGGCATGTGGTGAGCCTGTGGTCCATAGACAGACATACAGGTATCCTACATCAGGAGGTACAAGAAGAGGTGGTCCACCAGCGTCTCTTGCACACAGGGCCCCTGGCCCCCACTGTCAGGTGTGTGACTTGCCCAGGCCTCAGTGGCAGAGGGCCATTGCTGTCACTGCCACTGCAGCTGGCACTCCCACTGCCAGGTGTCAGCCACCCACTACTCCTCTTCCACCCACACCTCATGGAAGAGCTCCCCCAGGCCTCAAAGATGTTATGCAGCACATAATCTGCAATGATAAACTGGGGGATGTTGGCCTCCATAACCTCAAGGCAGGTAGTAAGGGTGGGTCAGCTCCCCTTCAGGTGGCCAGAGGTGCATCCACCACCATATCCAGGTGGTTGTTGACCCAGACCATGGTGTGGACTAGCACATCCTGGAGGATACCACAGACCTCCAGGCCAGGTTTGCCAGTGGTCACCTTGTCCACCCCAAAGAGGTTATTGATATACTCCAAGCCGGTGTATATGGTGACCTTGAGGAGGGTAATAGCCACACAGGTATCTGTGGGAAGAAGCAGAGAGATGCTGGCGGGCTGACGCTCCAGGTGCAGGCTGAGCTGGTCGAGTAGCACCTGGAGTATGAGCCGGTTCATCCAGGAGTCCACTCACTGATCATCGTCCTAGGTGCACTGGGCAAAGAGGAGCCACCAGTCCTGTCTGGCAGGGCAGGCCCACCTGCGGTGGGACTGGAGCCTCAGAAGCTCATGGACAGCACCCATGGTGGCATCCTTGTGGGCATCACTGGCACCCCTGCAGGGGTCCAGGTGGTGGTCCAGGGGCTGGTAGGTGACAGCCTGGGGGTAGCGGGCCACAGGCGGGGCGGTGAGCCTGGCCACATGGTTGTGAAACACAGTGGAGACAGACAGGGTGGAGGCTGACCTAGGTCAGGCTATGGTCACTGCGGTTGTGAAGTACAGTGAGCGCAGCAGCAAGCAGAAGCCTGTGGTGCAGGTTCTTGCTGCTAGGGCCTGGGTGTGGAGCACCCATTGCATGCTGAGCACAGACTATGCAGACATTGTCATAGAGGACTGTGCAAGAATGCTGTAGACTGCTCTGGACCAGAAAAGCATGTGGCAGGGGACCACTGCATGGGGCTGCCTTTTAAAGACTAGCCATGGCACTCCAGTAGCTGTGGCCAGAGCTTATAGGTCCCCCTAGCTCCTGCAGGGGGAGCATCAGAGCAGGGCAGGGGGAAGCCTGGATCAGCCAACTCCCATAAGCAGCAAAGCTATTTCCAAGAGGCTGCATGTGTAGACACACCTTCCCAGGACTGGTTTACTGCACAGTAAATTATTGCACAGTAAGCCTAAATAGTATTAATTGCACATGTAGATGTGCCCAGAAGAAATAACTGGTGAGAGAAGTGGCAATTCCAAACAGACCAATGATCCCTGTTTATGAACAATAAACTGGTGAGGTATTCAGGGGGATTAAGAAATGTTCTTTTCATGAACTGTCTGTCTTCCAGCTCTTCCAAACTCCACTCCTTTTGTTCTAAACTAACAGGGATGGTACCATGAAATGCTAACTGCCCCCAGGAGAGAATGTGAGAGCCTAGTACCAAGCTGTCTTAATTCCCTTATTCTAAATATGTAAAAAAACTGCACCACACCTCATAGCTGTGCAGGTGATGACTAGACACTTCTTTACACCTCAGAAAGATGATCTGTTACCATCCATAGAACATCCTCCACTTCAACCACAAGATAAAAGCTGGCAGTACTGAGTGAACTTCTCTGGCCTGTGCTGTACAATGAGTTAGCCTAGATGATCATCTGCTGGCCTTGAAAGATCTGGGATGTATCCCTGTCCTCCTCAAGATTCCAGTTAGAAGTCTTAAAGTGTAAACAAACAAATAAATATATATATATATATATTTTATTTTTTTTTATTTTTTTTATTTTAAAAGATCCCTCTTATGAGCACTTCAAGAAATTGGGGCAACTTGGAGAGCACAGGCAAGTTGTCCTTAGCATCAACACTTGCAATCACCTGTGAAACTGGTAAAGGCAAAAGTATCTCCTCACAGTTGTATTTGAAGATGATGCCAGAAGGCTAACCAAAATACAAATGCAAACATCCAAGTGCTACCACCTGGTGAGTCACAGTGGTTGTGTCTACACAAGATGCTTTACTGTGCATAAGACTAATTGACTGTACAGTAAAGAGTCACCATCTACATGTGCCAATGCGTACTGCACAGTCAATTAGTCTACTTTGCAGTTAATTTGCTACCTGTAAATGCAAATACAGATAGCAAATTAACCACAGAGTAGTTACTGTGCAGTAGTGCGAACGTAGATACCAACAGGGAGCAAATTTGCTCCAGTCAGCCCCACCACCAGGGGGCCACCCACAAGCTAGCCCCAGGGCCATGGGGCTTGGAGTTTCTCCAGCCCCAGAGCTGGGGTAGCTCTTTGCCTGCCCCAGTCTCTGGCCCTTAAAATGATGCAATGACTCCATGGCCCTGGGCCACCTGCAGCCAGCCTCTGGCCATGGGTCCCACACCAGTGGCCCCCAGCCAACCACAGCAGCCTGCCCACACTCTATCATTGTCCCCTGGCACAACCCCACTGACAGCTTGCCTGTCCCACACTATACCTCTGGGTGCTGCAGGCACAGGGCCAAGCCTTGCAGCATACAGGCTATTGCACACAGACCCTGTGGGCCATCAGCAGCAGGGCATAGTGGATTGGGCACCCCTCAGTTTGCACAAACAGCTCCTCACAGTGCACCAGGGACACTCTCAGCAGGGGCATACTCAGGGTGCAGGGTAGGTACTGTGGGGCATTGGCCCTGGGGTGCCTCTCTCAAGGCAGTCAGCCTGAAGTCCCTCTCCTTCCTCCCCCCGAGCCCAGGTGCCACGGGCCTGGTGGCAATGGCAGATGGCCTGGCATCCAGAAGGAGAAGTGGAGGGGAGTGGGTCTGGAGCCATGGCAGCAGGTGCTGTCAGGATCCATGCCTGTCCTGGCCTGGGAAGGTGATGGGGAAGGCAGGGTGTCTGTGGCCAGCACCCACCTGCCCCTGTGGACAGGGGGTTGAGCCAGTGGTTGCCTGTGCTAGGGCCTGCCTGACCAACTTACCAGGGTCCCTAGCATGTACAACCCCCTGATCTGAGGCTGGGCAGTCCACAGCCCCCAGTATAAAGCATGTTATCTTAGAAATGTTGTAAACTCTTACAAACAGCCTCTTCCTCCTGGCTCTGCAGATCCTGTAGCTGCATGCTGAGGAGTAGCACCAGCTGCCAGCAGGGCTGCACCCTCAGGGTCACCACCAGTGTCAGACAGGGCCCTCTGTATGCACTAGTTCTCTCAGCGGTAGGTCCAGGACCTGACCCTGCGGCTGGACCACCTGGTCACCATGGTAGATGAATGGCTGGCAGACTCATGGGCCTAGTACATGGAGGCCATCACACATGAGTGACAGAGAGACTGAGTGAACCAGGAGTTCTGGGACAGGCTCCTAGCCCTCATGAAGAGGTACCTGGAAGCCCAGGAGTGGCAGGCTGCCATGGTAGCCAGGGCAGTGGATGCCACAGAGGAGGTCCACCAGGTGCTGGACACTGTCCTGACTCTGGCAGTCACCTTCATGCCACCTGCTGCCCAGCCCCCCACCACATCGCCACCTGCCCCCTGGCAGCCACCTACTGCCCAGCTGCAAGCCTCCCAATGGGCTTGGGATAAGGTGCAGTGTTGCCTCCAGTGGCCAAGTGTCCCTGCCCCAGCATCTGCCCTGGGTCCCCTGCCCTCCAGCCCCTCCACCTGGACCCACCCCCACAGCTCACCCTGGCTCCGTGAGGCCCCAGTGCAGAAGCGGCCTGCAGCGGGGCCAGCACCAGGGCCGGCTGGCTGTAGGAGGGAAAGCTGAACACTCTGGCAGAGCAGCACCTGTACTCACCCCCGGACGAGTCCCCCACCAGCCGCCCTCATCACATACCCATAGTGGTGTGCCCAGAGGTCAGGGTGCTGGCACCTGTCCCCAAGCTCTGCCCCCTAGATGCCCCCACCCCACTGTCCCCAACCCCAAGAGGGCACGCGCGCGCACACACACACACACACACACACACACACACACACACTCTGTACATAGTCTGCAGAGGGAAGAGAGTGCTTTATTGCTGGTGGGTGGGGTGGTTGGGGCTCTGTGGTTTGAGAGTGGGGGGGACAGGGCCTGCTGTGAGGGAGGGAGGGAGGAAGGAAGGGGTCTCTTGTTGGGGAGGGAGGAGGGATGCGGTCTATGTTTGTGGAGGGGAATAAAGTGCCTTTCTGAAAACTGTCCACAGTAAGCGTGTTGCTGGGGGTTGCACAGAGGGGTTGGGGCCTAGGGCTGGCTGTGGGGAGTTTAAGAGCAGGTAGTTAGCCAGTGCTTCTTGCACTCAGTACTCTGGCCCCTGCTGGTGGGTGTGCTGCTTGCCCACAGCCTCAGTGGGAGAGGCCTGTTGCTGTTGCTGCCACCACAGCTAGTGCTCCCAATGCCAGGTGTCTTCCATCCACTCCGCCTCCTCTGCCCAGGCTTTGCGTAACAGCTCTTCCCAGTCCTTACAAATATTTATGCAAGGGATGACCCAGGGGATGTTAGCCTCCATGGCCTTGAGGCAGGCAGTGAGAGTGTGCCAGCATCCCTTCAGGCACCTGAAAGTTCACTACTGGTGTGTAGGTCTAGCCCAGGCACCAGTGGAAGTGTACCTGGTGGAGGTCCAGCTTGCCAGTGTATGGCTGCATAAGACAGGGGAGGAGCAGGTAGGTGGGGTCTCTGATGAGGAGAGGCAGGGCTGCCACCATGCCGAGCTGGAGGTCCAGCACCCCTAGCGCAAAGCACCCACTTTCTGCCAAGGCTGGCAGGGTGGAGTTGTAAAAGATGTAGGCATTGCAGAAACTACCCACCCAGCTGGTGCTCACATTGGTGAAGGCACCATGGTGGTGATGACAGCCTGGAGCACAATGGAGTGAAATCCCCGCCAGCTGTTGTAGGGGCGGCTGCCATTGTGTGATGAGGATGAGGGTCCACATCCAGGGCCCTAATGTACTGGAGGGGAGCCCAGGGCACAGAACCCTGCCACCACGTCCAGGGGGCCATGCACCCAGAGCACTGTGTGTCCCAGTCCATCCTGGAGGGTGCTGCAAACCTTCAGGATGACTTCCCCAGTAATTGCCTTGCCCACACCAAAGAGGTGGCTGACAATTGCACAGGCTGGTGGGTGTGGCCAACTTGAACAGGCAACGGCCAGCCAGGTGTCCACAGGAAGGGGCAGCCGCTTGGTGGTGGCCTGCCGCTTGGTGGTGGGCAGCCACTTGGTGGGTGGAGCTGCTCCAGGAGCTCCTGGAAGATGGCCCAGGTCATGCAAAATGCTTCAGCCACTGCTTGTCATCTCAGGTGTGCTGGACAATGTGTAGCCACCAGTCCTGGCTGGCTAGGAGACCCCACAGGAGGCAGGGCTGGAGCCCCAAGAGCTCATGGATGGCATCAATATCCAGGTGCACATTGTAAGGGTTCTGGGCAGCAGAATAGGGGCTGGGTGGCAGCACAGGGTCTGAATAGCAGCAACTCAGTGGCAGGGGTCTGAGATGCCATGGTAAGCTTGGCCATGTGGCCATGCCATGTGAAGAGGCAGCCAGGGCTGACACTGACACAGCAAGCAGGTGGCCAGCAGGAGCCTGGGGGACAGGTCATCACTCCTGGGGCCTGGGAGTGGAGCAGCCATCACATGGTGGGCATAGACTCTGGTGACAGAGTCATAGAGGGTTGTGCCAACATGCTGCAGGCTGCTCCAGACCAGGAATGCAGATGCCCTGGGAGCAGCACATGGGGCTGACTTTTAAAACTGACCCCTGACTGCAGGCAGCTGTGGCCAGATCCTCCAGCTATTCCTGGCAGCTGCAGGGGTCCAGTGCGGACTGGAGAAGGCCAAGAGCAGGCTACTACCAGGAGCAGCAAATCTGCTCCCAAATAGCTGCCTGTGTAGATGCCAGCCAAAGGCGGTTTTACTCTGCAGTGAATTACTTCAAAGTAGACCCATATAGGATTAACTGCATGTGCAGACATGCCCGGTGAGAGCAAATTTGCTCTTATGAAACCATTTGAAAAAGAAATCAGGGATGCCCGTTGAGTGCTCTTGCTAACAACCATGGTATCACAAAGCAGAAGGAAGACAGCATCAACAGGTCCTGGGCTGCGTATGTGTATGTATCCCTTAGTGTATGAGATATCTGGACATATTAAAGCTGTACCAGTGATGAAACCTTATGCAGGTTAATGCTGTCTGCCCTCCAGCTTTAAAACTGCTCCAGAGATAAAGATCCCACATGCAAAATATTTTATGTTATACACCAATTTACTCTGTCAGGACAGTTGCAAACACTCTTAGATCTTGGAAATGGGTTACCATTTGCTTATGTAACCCTCCAGAATATCTGTTCAGCAGCAACAAGGGCTGGATTCAGTTTTGGAGTGCTAAATACATTTCATCTCAGTTTGAGCCCCCACCGAGTACCTGGGAAACACTAAATGAATCAGTAGGATGCCCAATAATACCAATAACCCTTCCCTCACAAGCACTATAAATACAAACCTTAATTTATTACAGATGCAAACACCAGAACAAAAACAGAGTCAAGAAAAAAAACAAAATACTCCCAGCTGAAAACATACCCTGTATCACCCCTACCCTGACTGGGGAGCCTTTGACCCCAGGCTCAGCAGTCCGAGAGCAGGAAACTCTTGCTCCAAAAGAGGTAAATCCCTGGAAATCTGGGTGCATTGCCTCCCTCACCATTGCTGACCACTGGGGGAGCCAGTTCCCTCTGTTTTGCAAACGGCACTTCTTTGAGTCGATGTAACTCGGCCAGGTTGCTGGGGAACACTAATCTCTGCTTCTGCTTGAGTGGCCATTGGGGTCTGTTACCACCTCCTGCTCTGGATTCCCAGGACAGGCCCCACACGGGCCCCACAAAACCCTGACTCTCTTTACCCCCTGGTCTCAGGCTCCCAAAATCATTCCAGTGTTCCCCCTTCCCTCCACAGAGGGGACCCAGGGGAAAAAACAAAGAGAGCCCCCCAAGTGGCTGAACTTTAAATAACTTCCCTCATCACAGGGTCCCAGTCAAGAAACAGCATCACTGGAACACTACTAATGCAAACCAATCAGTTCAAATGTGGTTTCTGCTCCTGGATCTGGCCAGAGTCACCGAACTGGTTGTACGGGTTCTTTTGGGGAATCTTAAGATAATGGTCTGGATACAATGAGGGAGATGAGGGGTGGTCTTCTTTCAAGCCTAGAGGAGGCACAATAGGCAGCACAAACAAGATACACAGTGACATGAAACCAGAACACACTTTATAGAACAAAATATCCTGCATATTTTGGGTGTGCTACACTTAGAGAACAGACAGGGCATGTCTATCCCATGCCTCCCATGCTCTAGCACTGGAACAGTCTCAAATGTACTCCACTGACCTATTTTTCCCGTCATACGCTAAAATTGCTGCTCTGGGGATTCTCCTATTGAAATTTGTGTTTTGAGCAAGAGTGAGAGCAGCTGTGGGGGAAAAGGAAGGCTGATCACTGCAGCACGGGCCCTCCCAAACCTTTGGGCCCTGCCACTCTCTTGGTTTCCCTTCCTGGTTTATGGGCCAAAAGTAATTCTCAAAAGCATCAAGCCTGGTTCCCCAGGTTTATTTCACCTTGTGTCTCATTTATAATGAGCCAAAGCAGTGTAAAGGGGCCTCAGTACCAATTAGTACCAGGCCCTAGAGAGCTCATCACACCCAAATAAACTGAGTAGCATCCAAAATTTGCATTGCTTCTCTCAATCTTTTGGCCTTCTCCATCAAAAGTAGGGCTTGACTCTGCATATTGCTATTTGAGAACAGTTGCCATGTTTTAAATTTGCCCTGTATTTTATTGCAGAATAGCTTGCTCCTTCAGTAAACAGGTAAATTGTAACCAGAGAAGTTTTCTAACTAATCCAGTTCCTACCTCTTCCCATCTTATTTATATGAGCCTCCATTCTGTTCTTTGTCTCTCTGTGCAAGTGAATTTCCTACTGCCGCAAGATATGATGTGTGATCTTTTCCTCTGGTGCCACCTGCCAGCACAGCATGATACAGCCATTAGGAGAACAAATTACTGTCTCAGGAAAAGGAGATGGGGCTTTATCAGGACTAATGACCGTGGAAAGCAAGCAACTTCCATACTGTTATGAAGGGCTGATGTGCAAGGACAGGTCTGTTCTCAAACACTTCATGAGAGCTTTTAACATTTCTGAGAGAAGATGCTCTGTACCAGGGGGGCCATGCACTGCCCAGCCTCAGATTAGGGCTCATGCATACAGGGGTGCCCACAGACCATGGTAAGTCAGCCAGGCAGGCCCATGCCCACGCAGCCGCCAGTCGAGCTCCCTATCCCTGCTCACTCCCCTTGGGCCGGTGGGCTGCTGGCCTCAGACCACCTGCCTCCCCTCTCCACTTCCCACGCTGGGATAGGTCCAGCTTCTGGAAGCACCTGGTGCCACAGCTCCAGACCCCACTGCCTTTGCTTCTCCTGCAAGCCAGCCTGTCTCCTGTGCTGCCATCAAGACCATGGCACCAGGGCCTGGGGGGTGTGGGTTTCCTGGACAAATGAAACACAGAGCTGCCCATGCCCTTAACCTCTCCATAGGAGGCCTCTCCAGGAAGGAACCCTGCAGCTAGCTTCCCCTCCACCCACCATGGCCACCCTGCACCTCAGGTGTGCCCCTGCTGCATGTGTCTTAGGTACAGTGTGAGGAGCGGTTTGCACAGACTTAGGGCTGCCCAACCTACTCCACCCTACTGCTGCTAATGGCCATTGTGCCCCTAGTGCACCTGCATACCTGGCATGGTACCCTGAAGTTTGATGGTGCAGCAGACATGCATGTGCTGTCCTGCAATCTGCACCACCACCTGGAGGGCTAACTGTGGCTGCACTACATGTCCCTGCTCCCTGCAGCCAAGGAAGACATCACTGCCAGCATCATCACATTCCTTGGTGTGTGAGAGGTCCATTCCCACCTAGCTGCAGGGACACAGACTGCTCAATAAAGTTTTCCACTGTTCCTTGCCTCCCTGCAGGCTGTGGAGGACGGGGGAGGAGCCTGGGGGCCAGAGGAGCACAGCTGGGCTGGACAGGGGTCGGATGTAGGGGCTGGGGTGGGAAGGGCCTACTCCCCTGTGCTACAGTACACAGAATGGCTGTGGCCTGTTCGGAGGCAGACGGATGGCATCCAGTTGCTGTATAAAGGTCATGGACTTGGTGGCACACCCTGACCAATGGTTGTGGTTGGTGATGGTGACCCATTGCACCTGCAAGGCCTTGACCTTTATGCAGCACTTCCACACTGACCTGTCATACCTGCTCTCCCTCATTCAGCCTGACAGCCCCTCATACACATGGGCACTGGTGCACCCACCCCTTGCAAACTGCCTCTGCACCTCAGCCTCACCCCACAGCACCAAGTGGTCCCCAGTTTCCTTCATTGACCAGTTGGGGCCCTGGGAGGCAGTGTATGGTGTCAGCAAGGATGCCATCTTGACTCCTGCAATAGTTCACTGGGCCTCCAAGTGTCTGTCCTGGTGCTGCTGGGTCTGGGCAGATGCCAGTGCCCAGTGCAGGGGCACAGTGTGGGACTAGCAGCTGCATGGTGACACAGTGCCCCGCAGAATCTGAAGGGTCCATGCAGGCTGCTGAGGGTTGCCTGTGACAAGCTAGAGCTGGCCTTGGTGGCCAGAAGCTGGCTGCACTTGGGTTCAGGTGCTGAAAGGCCTGGTGGGAGCCTGCAGCACCCTGCAGGGCTGGACACTGTGGCCCTGGGAGCTGCATGCACTGCAGTACCAGGGAGCAGCACCGGGGTGCAGGCAGGCTGGCAGAGTTGGCCTGTGGCCTGTGCAGAGGGAACTAGTGGCCAACAGTGGCCTTAGGCTACCTGCACATGTACCCCAGGGCTCACAGTGCCTGCAAGCTTTTAAAGGTCTGGGGCTCTGGCGTGGAGCTGGCTGAGCCCTGAGGCAGGAATGGCTCCTAGCCTGAAAGCCCTGGGGCTAGCCTGAGGCTGGCCCCCTAGTGACAGGGCTAAGCAGGAGCAAATTTGCTCCCAGTTGGCATCTACACATGCATTACTTTGCAGTAAGTACTCCCAAGTAAATTTGCTACTTGCATTTGCAGGTAGCAAATTTACTTGTGAGTAGAGCAGTTGACTGCACAGTAAGTGTATACACAGACACTTACTGCTCAGCAGGGATCCTGGTTTTCCATTTCCCACAGAAAAACAGAAAAATACATTGATTTTTCCTTTTAACCAAGAAAAACATGAATTTTTCATTTTCATAAAGAAACACGAGGATTTTTAACATTTTCAGAGAGCTCTCTGCAGGCTGGCAGATTTCTAGCCTGCAAGAGCCTGGGTGGAGCAGGAGGAGGGTGGTCAGGAAGGGGGCACCATGTGCATGTGTGCTTTTACACACACACATGGCTACCAAGCAGCCTGGACAGCAGCTCATGCAGGTAAGTCTGGCAGAGAGGAGGAAAGATTGAGGCCCACATAGGAAGGGTGAGAAAGAAGGACTGAGTTGGGTAGGTCTGGGGCTGCTCCCCAGCTGGGGCAGTGCATGGGACTTGGGGTCTGCACCCACAATGCAGAGCTGCAGGGTCCCAGCGGGGCGTAGGACGGAGCCACAGGCTGTTCATCCGGTGGGTAGGGGGGGCCTAACTCCCCACCAATGCGCAAACTTCCAGGGGTGGCAGGGGGCACATGCCCCCCAGATCTGTGCAGGGGGTAAAGATGGATACAGGCTGCCTGCCGTGGGCTCTGGCTCCCTGCCCTGCTTCCCTCCCCCCAGGGCCTCCACCAGCAGGGCAGAGTGGAGCTGGGCAGGAAAGCTCCTTGCCACTGCAAGCTCCATACCACCCTGACCAAGTGCTTTGAGCGAATTTGTGATTTTTAAATAGAAAAGCAGTGCCATAGAGTGTCTCAAGAAGTCACACCTTGTGAGTATCATTTGAATTATTAACCTTCTGTTACTAGAAGAAAACAACATTTTTAGCTCTGACTTCTTTATTAAGCTCCTATAGTCATATCCTGACACCTAAATCAAGACAGTCTTATTTTTAAAGGTGCTCAGTACTTGCATATCCCATGAACAAGATCTGAATGTGGCCTCTTGCGTAACAGAAATCCCAGTATCAGAAGGTTTCCTTTTATGTCTTGTCTAAATCATCTTCTGACAGAAAAGCAACATCATCCTCAAACAAACATTGACTCTTTCTCCTGTAAGTACCACTTGCAAAACTCATTGCTTTCCCAATTCTCCATTAGCCTTGCCCTCTGAACGTAATGGTGACATGAGTTCTGTGACTCAGCAGAAGATGCTTGTCATGCAAACGGCCCTTACATACCCCTGTACTCTCCTTGCCAGGGGAGAGCACATCACGAGGCAACTCTCTTGAGCATTTCACTTCTGTTGTAGCCTTGCATCAGTCCCAGCTGCTGTGCTCTCAAGTGTATGTGGGACAAAGGGGACAGGAAAGGAGATGGAGGTATTGTGGAGGAAGAAATAGTATTTGAATCATGTGATGCATTTACGCAGAAGTATGTTTACAAACATTGCTTCTGTCCTCACAATTCCCATACTCAATCCAGACGGGGGAACGCCGCACAACAGCATCGCAATGGAAAATGTATAGATCATTTTACAAAATCAAGCTATAGCCATGTGGTCCATACTGGGTGATATAACAAAACAAAACACCCACAGATAACAGTGTCAACTAGGATTTTGTGTGTTACAATCTAAGAGAGATGCTATGGCCAGACAAAAATAGGTATAAACTGAACCAAATGCCAATGGCAACATATCCAATATCAGAAAAATTAAAATCCTTTCAGAAAAGAAGCAACTGGGCTCACCAATAGCGATAGTGGGATCCTCCCTCTTGGGGATGTGAACTCATGTGGAAGGAACTTAACACTCTGAATTTGGACCCAAGCTTGGATCTGAACCAAATTTGCTCTAAGTCGTCTTTTATGTCAATTCAATGTTGCCATTCAGAGATGGGTCCAAGACTAGGTCTAAACTTGGTCATATGTTAGCATAGGGAAGGAAAAAGCAAAGCAAAATCATCATTCTAGTTCCATTTTATATCTGGTCCCCAGTTTAGTAACTACCAGAAAAGATAAAGCCCATTTTCCTTTCTGACTCAGACTGCAGATCTGTTATTCTCAAAGCACAGATCTCTTACATGTTCTTTAATCCTTCTGGATTAAAGAATTGAAGTTTTACATGAGGACTGGAGGTAAAACTACAGTAGGTCTTGTACTATAGGCTGGAGGATAATAGCTGTCCTAAGTGTGCATATGCATGAAGGAAGGGGAAAATAGACACATTTGTCTTCATGGATCATCACTTGGGGTGTAACGTGCCCATTTGAAACTTAGAACTGCTTCCACGCTGTACAAACCTGCCTCTTCTTTTATTTTCAGAAATACTAAGTCATGAAACAGAGAGGGATTTACATGCTCCCACAATATTTCAAGTTCTGCCTTCTGGTCATTTTTTGCCATCTCTCTGTATAAAAGGCTTTGTGACTCACATTAAAGAAACATATTTAGCCATGTTAGCCTGAAGTCATGTAGAAGGCAGGATAGATTTGTACCTTATAGACGAACCAAAGTGTGCTTGTGTATGTGGCTGGGAACAGAAGTTACACATAAACTGGTTTAAGTGATCAGAAACTGGTTTAAACCTGTAACAAAATAGAAGTTCAGTGCACATAAACCAGTTTCAAAAACAGCCAAAACTGATTTAAGATAAGCCTGGTTGAATGTAGTATAAGACTTAACTGATTTGGGTCAAACAGGTTTATGAAACTTCTGTCCCAAACCCCTTCCTGTTTGAAGTTAAATCAGAGTCCCTCCAGCATCCCAGAATGCTTTTCAGCCCTGGGTCCATTGCAAGACCCAATGCCTTGGTGAGACTGGGGGTTAGGTAGCTTGTTGCTTGAAACATGCTGTTTGAGGTTGGAGGGCTGCCTGTAAAACCAATGACATCATAAACCTGTTCCCCATGACTCCTTTGAAATGGTCATCCTTTTCCAAGAGGGATTGGATGTTATTAATGACATGTCTAAGATGCTCAAGGAGGAGGCTGTAGTTGACAACTGGAGGGATTTTTTTGCCCTTGTCCTGGGGTTGGTATTGTAACAAGTCAGAGCAGGGTCTGAGTCTGGCTTTGTTGATTTTAGTGGCTACACTTTTCACATTATATTGTAATTGTAGGAATCTCTGTCCCAGATCCATAAGGTATGCATCCCAGCTGGTGGGATAAGAGCAGATGTGGTTTTAGAACTTGGCTGTAGGCAATGGATTTAGTCATATGCTTAGGACAAAAGCTGGTGGAGGAAAGGTAGTTGTGGCCATCAGTTGGTTTCCAATACAATGTGGTGACAATGCAGCCATTGCAAACCTTCACTGAAGTGTCTAAGAAATGAATTTTCTAGGTGGAGTAGTCCAGAATTAGTTTGATGGAGGGCTGGAAGTTGTTAAAGTCCTGATGAAATTTCTCTAGAGATTCCTTCCTATGTGTCCATATAATTAGGATGTCATTGATGTGCCTTAGGGAGATTATGGGGATGTGAGGGCAGCTGCTGAGTAAATGGACCTCAAGGTATGTGATAAATGCACTGGCTTACTGGAGGGTCATACATGTACCCATGGCAGTGCCATTCTTTTGTAGGTATAAGGTGCCCCCAAACCTGAAATTGTGCATGAGGGGAAAGTGAAAGCAGGTAATAGAAACAAAAGCAATTTATTTGTTGGGGATAATGCTTTTTACAGCTTGTAATCTATCCTCATTGGGAATGTAAGTATACAGAAATGTGACATCTATGGTAGCCATCTTAGCTGGAAGTGTGTCAATGGAGGCCAGTTTTTCTAAGAAATCTATGTTGTCTTTCATATTAATGGCCACAGTTGCAAACGTAGCTCTTGGAAAATTAAGAGGAAAAGTCTGCTTTTTTATTTTGATTTGATTTTGCCATACTAATAGTTTCTTTTTCCTCCCATTTGTCAATGTTTTCCACTCAGTAGGGGGTCACACCCAAAGTGGATACAGTCATCATTTTACATCATAGAAATTTCCATAATGTGATTTGACCCAACCTAATAACACAGCATAGAAGTACACAGGAAATGATAGGGGGAAAATATTTATGGGAAATGTCATTTTGGAGAAACAAGGCCACTTAGTAAACATTTGTTACAGAGCCACTTAGTCTATAGCAAAATGCCACAGCTATTCTACTTGGAAGGTCTTGTTTTCCCAAACACACAATTTTTTAAACGGGAATTTCCACTGTACTCAAGTACTTTTAATTGTAAGTTTATTTTAATGAAACTAGAAAGGGGCCCACAGCAAAATACAAAATCTGGGGTGGTGGAGGGGAGCCATGTTTTACAATGAAAAATCTCCGATTCAAAATCCGAGGTCCCTTACAGGTCTGCCAGGGACTACAAGCCTGAGTCTGGATCAGATCTCAGCACTGAAGGGCTCTGCTTCCACGTTTTTTTCATTTTAGTCCAAAATGTTATTAGGTCTCTTCACAAAATGGCAGCACGAGAAACACAAACAGAATCCTTTTCACTGTCACCTGCAGCCCCAGCTTGAACACTGATTCAGACACACCATTAATGACCTCCAATCCCTCCTGAGAAAGGACGACAATTTCAACATAGCCATGGGGGACAAACCTGTCCTGGCTTACAGACAGCCCCTCAACATTAAACAGCATCTCTGAAGCAACAGACTAATTCCCATCCTCACTGAGGCACCAGGTCTTGCAATGGTCCCAAATATATTCTGTGCCCTAGCATCAATACAGACCACATTAACACTGAACAGAATAACATAGAGTATAACAACTGAGATTCATTCACCTTTAACTCTACCACTGCCATATACATTATCACCTGCTTACAGTGCTCCTCTGCTGTCTACATCAGGCAGATAGGGCAATCTCTACATATAAGAATGCCCTAACACCAATCTGACAGTAGCCGAAGAAAGAAAAAAAGCCTTGTGGCATAAAACCTCCCTAGAAACTCCACTCCTGATCTCAGGACTGCTGTTCTCAGGCAGAAATTTCTTTTTTTAAACAGTTTGAATGGAAAACTACAGAACAAGAAATCACGCACAGACTAGATCGTGTTATGTTTTAAACAGGGCCTAGCAATTCTTCTCCCATTATCTGGATTAGCTTTTGTGACATCTTTGTTCCTATAGGTTCTTTCATAGGCGACTGGTAGGGGATACATGTGCCCCTCCCCACCCCCGACAGCTGACACCAATGCTGTCTGCAGGGCTGGTGCTCCCCCTGGCAGGGCTGCTGCCATCAGTGGCTTCTGCGGGTGCCCCCCCAGATTCAGGAGGCACCAGTCACTCATGGGTTCTTTGCTTGCTTGTCTCTCCCAGCACTGCCTCCTTCCCCCCTCCCTACTCACTTCCTATCTTCTGTATTCAAATACCAATGGCAACGCATAGGAGGTGCACATGCACCCCGAGAGGGCTGGTGCACCCCCTGACAGCCAGCATTCCCTGCTTAGGCGATGGGCGGGGGGGGCAGGTGAGAGCACTGGTGCCCCCCCCCCCCGCCCCAAAAGCAGCGGCTGGGGAGTGGGGGCACCAGGAGAAGCAATCCCCACAGTCCCCCCATAGCTGATCGCGCTGACCGGGGGAGGGCCCCCCACTGCCGATCCCATTAACCCAGAAGTGCCCCCTGACTCAGGAGGCACCAGTTGCCCATGCAAATCACTAACACTATGTTGCACTCTGCCTTGTCCTTTCGCAACATCTGAAGAAGTGATCTCGAGTTCATGAAAGCTTATTCTCTCTACAAATCTTATTTATTTACCCCAGCTCTGACATAATCTTGAATCTGAGTACATATGCCTAACTTGATCTCAGCCACCACCAGGATCTCAATTCTATTTCTTTAGTCTACAGCTAACAAAAGGGGGTACAGTGCTCTCCATTTACATGCAAGACCTGGCCCTGTAAAAAGGCCATGCGCTTACTTGATGTTTGCACCTATTCCAATTTAATTTAACCAATGACCTCTAAGTATACAGCACTTAAAGTGCTATGGTATGAGCAGGCCCAAAACTGAGCAGTTCCCAACATTTTCAAGACTTCCAATATTGTGTCTCTGGCCTGCTAGTAGAAGCCTTGAAAATGATAGGAACTAGTCAGGCTTCTAACCTGCCCTAAAACAAATTAGCTTCTTCTAAAAGCAGCCTTTTGAGAGCTGCTTCTCTTTGGCCATTTCTTTGCAGTTATCTGAAGGGCAATTACATAAAGGAGACAGTGAAAGATGTTGGTGTAAGCACTTATCTACTTTATACACTTAATCGCTTACCACTTTAGGTTTACATTTAACTAGCATGCAAGTGTTAGAAATATTATTAAAAATGCATTATCAATAAGTCTTGTTAAAACAGCGCAGCTGTCAGCCCTCCCTGGTGAGAGAACTGGGAGAGCTACTGAGAGCTCTTTGTATTAAGGTATCACTCTCTCTTTGTTTTGCAAAGTTACTATCTCTTTGTTACAGTAAAGCATATACTCCTCAGCTTTTCTCATGCAGATAAGAGTAAATTGCAATTCTAGCCTTGAAGCAAGGAAAATTCAAACTTTTGTAACCTCAGGTACTTTCTACCCATGCGCAATGAATTAATACATATAAGCCTATCCGCCCCGCATACTTAAGTAGTTAATTATAATACACATGCGACGTATGATTTGACGTATTCACATACATGTTTGTATGAATCGGAAATGAGTTGTAAAAGTTCCTCCTTCTGCACACGTGGTCAGGAGAGAGGGGATAAAGCCAGCTGGGCAGCTTCCCTCAGGGGCAGCAGAGTGTTTGATCTTTTGTCTCTCTCTCTGACCCTATTTGCAAATATATACCTTTTGTGTTGCTAATAGAGTGTGTCTGTGGCTGAAGGTTTTTTTCGCCTCCCGAGAAACGAACCGCGATTTTTACATCACAAGTAACCACACACCAGCATTTTCCAACCTTTTTCGCCCCATTGCACACTTACCTAAATAAAAAAGCACCGTGGCACACCGGATGGGGGCGTGGCACATGGCACATTTTGGGCTGGAGCCATGCGCCCTGCCTGGCTGGAGCCACACTCCCCATCTGTCTGTCTGCAGAAACAGCAGGCAGGAGGCATGACTCCAGGCAGGCAAGGGACATGGCTCCAGCCCAAAATGCCACAGCATACCAGTTGGGAAACACTGCCATAGGCAACAATCTGGGATTAGCTCTGCATTATGTAGTTAAGTGAATTGTGAACTTATTTGGTGTACAAGTGGGTGGAATATACGATACTGGTTTCTTCAATAAGTTTTGATGCTTTTTCCTCACTAGAATTCATAAAATTCAGCCAGGAATAAAAAGGAGGAACAGATGAACCACAGTGATTCTTTTTGACTTTAAAAGCCAATCATTCCAAATGAATCCACAAGGAAGAAAATCCCAGTCCCCTCCCCATTCCCCAAAAACAGCTACTGGAAACAAGCTGACTCCTGTTGTACTGCCATGTGTTATAAAACCTTAGTAGGGCTGTGCGAAATGGAAATGGAGGCATCAGGGGGTGAGGGACAGGCTGGACTCATGGACTCAGTACAGACTAGACAGTGAAATTCTGACACATTGCAACCTGCCGGACATCTGACTCCCCAGGGACCGCTGCACTTTCACCTGCACTGCTACATCCCCCTTTCCCCTCTACCCCCCACCCCAGCCTGTCCCTCACCCCCTGATGCCTCCGTTTCCATTTTCACTGACTGGCTCTCTTGCCTGCATTGCGTGCCAGGCCAGCCTCTGGCTTCTTTACTGTTCCTTCCATCCAGGACCAGGAGACACACCAACTGCGGGTACTTCCTCAACCTGACAAAGGGTTTTTCAGCCTGAAAGCTTCCTAAGAGATATTTCTCTAACTATTGCATTTTTTTCATAATAAACATACAAACATAAAAACACAAGATAAGCCATCACACACACCACGAGTAACATATATCCAACACAACATCTTTACTTCTTGCTTTCAATTCCTTTGTAACAAGAAAGGCTCTGTGACAGGCCCGTTTGGCTACCTTAGATGATGCTGGTGCTATTGCTGTTGAGCCAGCTATGTTATTTTCACCTGCCATCATTTAGAGTGATGGGCTGAGCTGAGCCTGTAGGGGAGGAGGAGACCTCACTGGGGCACACTGCCATGTTGTGCAGAGGCCCCAGTGCCAAGAAGGGCGCACATGAACACACACACAGTGTCACTCACCCATGTCACAAGTTTTGCCTGTCAACAGTCAGAGGTGCAGGGCCCCAGAACCCAGAGTCCCACTGCACTTCTCATTGAGAGCCGGCAGGCTTCATGGCCGCAGCAGGGGTAGCAAGCCTGCGGTTTTGAGCCCACTATGGCTTCACACATACAAGTGACCGGAGTTTTGCTCTCAAGACTTTGGGGTATAATTTCTCCGAACCCCTGCACCTCTCTCATTTAAACTTGGCAGGCTTCATTGCCTCAGCAGGGGTAGCAAGCCTGCAGTTTTGAGCCCGCTTCACACATACAAGTGACAGGAGTTTTGCTCTCAATATTTTGGGGTGCAGTTTCTCCAAATCCCCTGCACATATATCCCTGAAACTTGGCAGGCTTCACGCCCCCAGAAGGGGCTACCATTTCTACAAGTTTCATCAAACTCAGGTGAGAAATGATAAAGTTATAGCCTGTTTTGACCTTCCCCATTATATCCCACGGGCAAAATGTCAAAACGGCTCGACATGCAAAACTGTTCTGACGGAGCGATACAGAACAGCCGTTTTGACTCAAAACAAAAGTCGAAACGCTGGTCAAAATGGGACGCTTCTGTTTTACACAGCCCTAAAACTTTGTATTCGCCCTAGCCAAGACACCTCCCTGAAGTGCAGAAACCTGCCCAGTTTCCTCCACTCTACACTGCTATCTAATACACTCTCTGCCAGCACTGCCTCTCACACAGGAGAAATGGAAATCCATCCCTGTCACATAATAATGATGAAGAATCACGGGAATGCAAGTCCTCTAAAACTGAACAAGGAATATAATTACAAAGCGGTGACAGCATTATTTTTCTCCAGCCCTTTCTACCTGTTTTCCTGATGCATTTAAAGAGACAGTGCACATATCTTCACAGATCCCACCAATTTCTTCCCTGTAGACAGGACTCCCAATTGGATTCCCCTCCCCTACCAGTCTCTGCACTTGCATTAAATTTAGAGCTATTTCAATCCCCCAAGACAAGTTTCGGCTCCCAAGGAGCCAGTCCTGGCCCTTCTCCCTGGGTATAGAAACGGAACAATCTCTGATCCTCTGTACTTCTTTCCAACCAAGGACACACAGAACAACCTACAGGCAGTCCTCGACTTACAACATTTTGCACTTAAAACATTTATAAATTGACACCCTGTTTCAACTTTATGATGTCAGTTTTGACCTACAACGCTTAATCCGATACAATGCCATGCCAGCAAACTTTGTTTGCTGCGTCGTTCATCTCCCTGGAGGACATCTGTCCAAACTTCATTGGACACTTTCTTTAAGAAAGCAGACAAGACTCCAGAAAAACCTGCAGCCAAGACTCCTGAGAAGACTCCAGCCAAGAACCCTTCAAAACGTCCAGCAAAGTCACCTCAAAGAAGTCCTTCCAAATCAATATGATTGCTATTTATAATATAAATACATTAATGTAGCTATTTTACTCATCTATAATTGATTGAGTACAAAATTCTGGGGTATTTTTGGTGAAAATAGTGCATCAGACCTTGGTTCAGGAACCAATCCCCCATTTATAACATCGTTTCTTATGAGAAAATTGGTTCCAAGTTACGTTTTGATTTAAGACACGGTTTTCAGAAACCAATTGTGTTGTAAGTCCGAGCACTGACTGTACTCAAATCAAACTTTTCTTGACATACAAGGCTAGTGCATGGGTTCAATCATGAATCCTAAGCTAAATGCAAGAACTTGGGCACAAGCTTGCCTAATATGCCCTGGAGCATGTGTGCCCTCTAGGGGAAGAACACAAACAGAGAAAGCAGAGGCAGCAAAAAAGAAATAGTCAAAATATTTTCAATGGAGTGGTCTTCGATTGGATTGGGCAACACTGGTAAGATAAAGACGTTTTGTAGGGACATGTCAATCCTGATAGTTTCAATGGGGAAAAGTATAAATAAATCTTTCTGTCTTTATTTATTTATTTGACTGTGTGGAAAAATTCCATTTAGATTTTATCATTTTGATTCATTTAGTTTTGACTCATGTCCAAATACCAGTTTTAACATGGTATCTTACAGTGGGCTTTGCATATTCAGTGCAATACTGGGCTGTCATGTTTTGACATTATGAAAACAATGTTTTTACAGTATCAAAACACATTGCTTTGATGTTATCAGCACCAAACAATTAAGCAGACCCCTGCAGTCCCTAACAACTATGAAACTATGAAGCATGATCCAAACAAAATGTGTTATGGTCTCCACTCAAAATGCTTTTGAATTTCAATTCTGTGGGAAATTTCAAAATTCTGGAGGTTTTTTTCTGATTTTGAATGTGAACAAACTGAAACATCAAAATTTTCAGGGGACAGAAGCCCTTGTTTTTAACCAGTTCTCATTCTGTCACATGTAATAAAAATGGCAATAGAAATATAAATCACAAAGGGATATCAGACTGCATGAACTACAGTAATAGGGTAGCTAATTGAGCTACACTGTGATTCAATTTCTCCACTGTAGAAGGAAACACTGTGTTTTCTTAGACACCACAGGCCTCCCAAGTAAGAAACACATCTTGTTTTGGGAAGACAGAGTGAAAAATAAAAGATTTTTCTAGTCATGACTAAATTGTGACTGCGAGGGAACCTGGCTGCAGCCGTTGTGGCTCCAAGAAGGTTCACATTGTAGCTCTTACCCTGTAGGGTAAATTCCTCACTGTTTCCTTCCCTAAGAAAGAAACACGACAGCCATTTTGTAGCAATGTCTCCCTGCCGCTATTCTTCCATGCTTCTGTTCCAGCAAAGAAAAATCATTTTCCTTGCTTAAAACATGCACCCCAATTTTAAATGAGTGATTTCTGGGGAATAAGTATGTGTGGTGTGCAAATAAATGTGGTAAATGCATAAAATGTGCAACGAGTTGCCTGTGGATAGTTGGGGGTGGTTGGAAGGATCTACTTTCTTGTGGTAGATGGACTCAGGCCTGCTTACATGTGGCAAATGTCTTCTCTTCTAGGGACTCTCTGAGAGCAGTGTCAGGACCTCGGCTGGGGTAAATCAGCAGGTCTTTTGAGTGGGATCCTTCCACCACGATCTGGCCTATATGCTACTACTAATGCTATTGTCTGAAATTTTCAGTTTTGCAATAACTAACACTTTTTCCTTTAATTAACAATTTAGCACCTTGTGAAAAAACCTTTGCAAAATCCTTTCCCCCAACCCCTTATTATTCTCTCAGACAATCTTCTGAGACTCAAATCTGTCTAAGATGACCTGGCCTATGACTCTGGTTATCCTTATTCAAAATCATGGGCATGCATATGTTGCAAATGCCCCAGCACCTGTATCACTGACAGAAAGTGGAAAAGTACTGCCAGGAGACACATGCTCTGTTCATGTGAAATAAGGCAGTGCACCTCCCAGCCCTCCTTCTCCCACTCAGCCTTTGTACCAGAGAAGTACCCATTAGCTGTCTGTAATTGGTGGAGTACATTGTGTATACCTGCAGCAACCAAAGGATCTGCCAGTCACATGAGGCATGATTAAATATGGCAGGATCAAGTATTATGGCATTTCTGGCTTGAATGGAGTTTCATCACATCTGTTACAGATAAAAATAGAACCAGGTACCTCTAAATAGTTTAAGTACCATGGTGTATGAATGTAAGAAATAACTCTATTGTTTCCAGGTCACAATACCAGTAATTAATGGCTAAGAGGAAACTGTCTAAATATTTTCAGTGCCTTGTTTATTTTTTTCAGCTTCACCTTAATAGTATGCTGATTCAAAAGGGTCAAAGATGTTCTCAAAAGATAAACACTTCTAAAATTATAGCACGGTCACAATTGGCACTGTATCCTACATTCTGACACCAAAATAGTGGAAATACCCCTGTTACAAGTCAGAAACCAATTATCGGGTAATCAGTATCAGCTGACTGACACTTTTCACTTTAGATAACCATGCATGTGCTGTGCAGCATGGCCATTCAAGAAGTAATAGTTTATCTTCAGCATTGGGCATGTCTACACATCACCCCACAGGAATGTTGTTACTGCACCATGCGTTAGTACTTCCAAAAGGAAGCACTAAAGACAGTGTGGCAACTGCCCATACTATGCTGTGTGCATGGTTAGTTTTAGCCACTACTTTGCCATAGCAGTGTGCTAAAATGGGGGAGTGTGCCCCTCCAGTGAAGTAGAAGCCAGTCATGTGTAGACTCATGTAATCACTACGGCAACTTAGGGTGATGTGCAGACATGCCCTTTGTGTCTGTGTGTTTCCTAAAGTGTCTGATCTATGAGAAGAGGAACAGATTGTACAGCAGTGGATTTGGGAGACATGAATAAGATAGATGGGAGATAACTGAGGGTTGTAGATAGGTAGAGACATTCACCCCAGTGTCTAGACCGCTGTAGCTTTAAGAACACCTGTACACATCTCTGCACAGTTTCACTGGGGGATATCCACTGGCAACTTGGACTCATTTGAGGGCCAGTGGGCACTGGCCAATGTGCCCCCCTTGGAATACTCATAAACCTTTGGCCCAAACTCCTGTCCCCCATTTTGCTTTAGTTGTCCCAAGTCATTGTTATTCCTCTACTTTCTCTGGTAGGCCTAGGCCCACATTTCTCTGAGCATAACAAATAGGCCTGACAAGAACTGGAGGGTTATAAAGAGAGTTATAGCCTGGAAGGCACTGGAGGGAAAAGAGAAAGCAGGCTGGGATGTGCTGAGTGGCTACAGAGGAAGAGGGGACTGCTAGAGAGAGTTACAGAAATTAGGCTTTCAAAGGAAGGGAGAAATAATGCCACTCATTCATGACTGTCCTAAATGTGCTCTCTCATAGCTCAGGAAAAAGCAGAGAGACTTCTTGCTCTCAAAAGGGCTTTATTGCAACAGTTAACACACACACCAAGATGGCTGACAACTTTCTGTTGATGTCATCACGTCAGCCCTCAGGATGGAGGTTAACCTTTATTACTACAGGAGATACTTGAATTTCCAAAGGACTGCAAAATCATCTTGAAAGGAGGTTACAAGCACATCATTCTCTTGTGAGCCTTTACCAGTCACTTCCCTTGAAAAAAGAGAATAATCAAAACAGAAATATCAATAAGCCTTTAAATTTAAAGTGGATAGTTTCATAAATCTAATCTATTTAGTGGAACTGACATGTGTCCTGCCTTAGTTTAGTAAAGAAGTGGAATATGATGGAGATGCTCTCAATTCCTACAGAGAAGACCTCTAGTCATCTCCCCCCAATATGAACGAGGGATATCCACCCTAGCTTGGACAGTGCCTTGTACTTCTTCATCTGGAATCCAAACTTCCTGCTTGGGGAAACAGGAGGTACATTTCTTGAGGCATGTCTAGTGTTAGAATTCCACCTCTGATGGTCTTTTGTCAGTTTATTTTCCTCATGAAATTCCTGTGCATCAACAAGTTTTGGGACCAAGTCATCTATTCTAGTTGGTGGAGTTGTATGAAGTTGGCGATTCATAAGCAACTCAGGTGGACTCTATTCATGCTCTAATGGTGTTAAATGGTATACAAGGAGAGAGTTACAGAGTTCTTCATTCTTTTGAAGCAGATTCTTCATAGTCCGCACAGCACGTTCTGCTTCCCTGTTACTACATAGTAAATGTGGACTGCTGGAGATACCAACCTGAAAGTCATACTGGCCTGCAAACTACTTAAATGCAACTCCAGAAAATTGTTGACCATTGTCTGTTCTTAAAACTTACAGTATGCCATGGCACATGTATATACTCTTCAATACTGTTATAACTCTCTCAGTTGTGGTGTTCTATAACTGTGCCATCTCCAAGTAACAGGAATAAGACTTGATAACAGAGGTAAACAGAACCCTTCCAGGTCACTAAGTCAGCTCCCAGCATCTGCCTTGGATAATCTGGTAATTCAGTTATAAGACATGGTTCTACAGAGACTGGTCAGTGTTGAGCAGAAATCTTGCAACTAGCTACCCAGTTCTGTACATCATGACTGACAGAGGGCCACCAAACTGTCTGATGAGCCCTGGGAGAAGGGACCACCACCAGGTCTGCGTTCCAGCTGGGCAGGAGCCCCTCACACCCAGAGCTCAGGTCCAATGCACCCAGCAGCATGGGAGTGAAGTGCCTGGCCTGGGGGGTGGGGGGGAGTTGGTCTGGAGCTGCCTGGATAGGGTATGGGGAAGGCAGGCTGCCTGCAGCAAGTGGCAAGTGGCCCACCTACCCTGCTATGGAAGCAGGGAAGCAAGGCTTACCCAGCAGTTGCCTTTATAAGGGCCACCTGGGCAACTTACCATCATCCCTGGGCTCCTGTGCATACATGAGGAGGGCGGTGAACAGCCCCACTGTACAGTGCATCCAATCTCTGAAATGTTGCAAACTCTCACAAAGAACCTCTCTGTCCTTGCTCTATCGACCCAGCTGCTGGATACAGGGGAGACCCACCTGCTGCTAGAAGAGATGGGGCCCTAAGCACACCACCAATTTCTGTAAGTACACTCTGCTTGTGCCAGCACCATCAGTGATGGAGCCAGGACCAGATGGTTCTGCTCAAGTGGCTGCTCACCATGTCCAAGGAGCATCTTGAGATGCTCACATGTAGATGCTGTGCTGGGATTAGTTTACTCTAGTGCAAATCGCACCAGAGCAAATTCAGTTATATTATTTGCACACGTAGATGTGGCGGCTGACTACAATCTAGAACACTGGCAGTCACCATAATCCTTCCATGGCACCCACATCAACCATTTCTCAAACATGATGCCGTCTTCTTAGTGCCAGGACACATAAGCATCCCAGAACAACCAGACAAGCAATAGTCTCCCTATCAGCAGAACCACACAACATTTTTGTGTCTAAATGGCATAAGGAAATCTGGCTGTCTTACGCTGAGTACAGCTCCTAGTTTGTTTTAATGTACTTATTATAGAGGTGGTAAATTTTTTAACCTGGAAAATGAAAGGCATATGCATCTCACTGCTGAGCTGCCAAAAGCTAGCTCAGTGAGGGGTGTCCGCTGAGCATACAAAACCCAACATGCCATCACTTTGTCATGGAAGTAACAATCTTTAAAAACAGGTGCATGCTGAGCCCATCTAGATGCTAGCAACCCTCCAGAGATGAAGAGCTTGTCAACTAGCCTCAAGAACTAGCCTCTGAGATGTCAAGAGGTAAAAATAACCCTTTTACAGAAAGCCAGCACAAAACATGAGCAACATCTGAGTTATTGAGATAGAATTTGCCGTAGTGAAGAAAGCATCACAAAGCTGAAGCACTAGTTAAATACCACCTAAGATCTATCTATCTGCTAACCAGAACGTGGCAAAGTAGACTGCAGTTGATATTTTTTAGAAGTGTTACAGTCCTTTGTTAGAACAGATTCAAGAATATTGTTGACGTCAGAGACCTAGTTAAAAATTTCAGAGAAGGGGAGGATCTAAATGAAGAATTCATGCTGCATGATAATAGGACTCTATATTCTATGAGGGCAAGGTACTCATGAGGGAATTTCTAATGTGCGATTCATTTATAAATGAGGCTTTGTCACTCAGTGGTACAAGATCTCTTTCCTCAGAGGAATTCAGCTCTCCAGCTGTGTCAAGACACATTCTCCTGTTCCCTGCCCTTGTGGGAGGGGCAAAGAGGAGCCAGCTGGGTTTGCCTGGAGACAGGGTGGTGACAAAATGCTCAGGTGTGGTGGTGTAACCGCTACTGAAATGACCTTGGTTTGCTTAGTTTTCCACACTCAAGCATAGCTGATCCTTGAGGATTCTGTTTATCAGGCTGGCTAATCCTGATGCCAACTGTTGCACAGCACCAACAGAGGATGGGGATGTATCTGTCTGAACAATTTGTATATAGGAATCAGACTTGTCTTTGGAGGTTTGATCCCCACCTTATAATGTGGCATCTTGAAACAACTACAGCCCTGATCTGGATCCTACAGAAAGCAGTATAAGGAAGGAGGATTCTGGTAAAGTCATATTATTGTAAGCCTAGAGAACACAGGAACAAAATTATCTCCAGTATGTGTATTCTCCTTTTGGTCTCTGCTAAGAGATCTTTCCATAGAGATATGGCAAGGACTGCATCCCTCCAATTAAAAAATATTTATATTGTAGCAGCCTCTTAAGGAACTACCTGTAATCAGAGCCCCATTTGACAGCGTACTGTGCAAACACTGAGCAAAAGACAGTCTCTGCCCCAAGAGCCCATGATCTGAATAGACACAATAAGGGTTGGGAGGAAACAAAGAGGCCCAAAGAGTGGAAGTGGCTTCGTCAAGGTCATAGAGCAAGACAGTTCAGATCTATAAATAGAATCTGGATCTCTAACATTCCCGGCTTAATGTATTCTTTCCACTGAACTACACTTGCCACTGCCAAATCTAGAGGGATTCCCTGGGTTATTTTGCACTGCTACTGACACACAACATTGGTACAGACAAAGCACCTGGGATAACATGCTGGGACCAGCCATGAATGAGCAGTGTGGATGGAAGGGATGCAGCGGATGATGTAACATATCTTTTCTGCAGGATGGCTGCAGTGTTCACTAGTCCTACCTTATTCAATCGTTCCTCTGAAGCCTTAAGGGGTAGGATGTGCCCAAACTCATTCCTACTGGAATAATTAACTGGATCACACATTCCTGCAGTCTTTAAACCAATAGCAGCAAATACTGCCTATTCACACTACTGACAGATGGATGATGGAGCTAAACTGTGATCTTTCACACACAGGCAACATTTTCAAGACTGAGTGCCTACATCTGGGTAGTGACCCCTATGAGGTCCAAGAGGAGACATCTACTTAGGCAGCCTCAGGAGTCCCCAGTGAAAATCCAGCTACTCGTTTAGATGGAAAAGCACTCCAGATAAATAAGCTATACCCAAGGCATAGCTGCAAACTCCTACTGAGGATAAAGGAAGTCCCTTTCCCCTGCCTTGGGCTCATTGATATAATCCTGCACGCTCAAGACTGTGCCGCAGATTCTCTACAACTACCGTGTCTGACAGACATGCTCTTTTGGGACTTGACACAGCATGCATTGGCCTCCAGGGGGAAGACCCTTTATTTGTAAAGGTAATAAATAACTTGGTCCTGAAAAAGATAAAAAATAATCAATGGGTGTCACTTATTCACGAGTAATTGACCTATAGTAAATGAAGCCCAACTACTTTTCAATCAGGAGTCAGCAACCTCCATATCCTGGAAGCAGTACTGCACCTAGACTCCTGGCAGCTCGCAAGCTTTTAGTATCAGGCCCCCTTCTCCAGAGGTAATGATAATAATAATCAGACAATGGAAAAAAAATAATATTTTTGGGCCCCCTTTCTGTCTGGATCTTGGGTGGCCACCCAGTTCACCCATACCTATGTCCACGTCTGCCTGGAAGGGTGGGTGGCTTCTTGCCCATGCATAGTTTGTACCTGTTCCAGAGCTGGTGGTTCAGAGGGTACTTTATATGATCACTTGCTGTATACTTAACAAAAGGCTTAATTTTGCAATTGGGCAGATGACTCCTGCATTCTGCAGCTGGAAAAATATGAACATTTCATTGTAGCAGCTAATTTTCTTTTCTTGTTAACTCTTGCTTTCAACAAGTTATGTCAAGTTTAACTACCACACCAAACACCTGCTACTCAGAAAGACTGTACAGCTGATTCATATTGATTCATATTCAGATCTTCCATGAAAATGTAGAAAGGAAAAAACCAAAATGAGATGGAATTGTACATGAGAAAAAAGCATCTTAATATTTGGAGATCTGCCAGTAGGATATGCAAAACTTTGAATTCTTTTCAGAGCTGTTAAAAAAAATCCCCAACAGGAATAAAAACTCCAGAAATCTTAATTGCCACTAAGCCTGCCTAAATTTAAAACCAAAACAATTTATGCAGGCTGCAAATATATCTAGTGCAGACTAAATGTAGCAAAACACACCTATTTGTCCCAGCCATCAGTTGGCATGTATAAGAAGATGCAGCCAACACAATCCTTCTGAATCCATCTAAACATTCTTCCCCAGAAAAATAATTACATGTGCCCAAGCAGAAGCAGTTCAGAAATAGAACCAGCTAGGCCTGGTTGAAAATTTTCTATCTAACTGTTTTTGGACCGGCAACTGATTTTGTCTAAAGGTTTCTTTTCCAGGAAAAAAAAAATCCACTTGCCTTGGAAATATTTAACTTCACATCAAATATAAAAACAAAAGAAAAAAAGGAACAGATTTCAGTCAAAACTCCACTCTGTTCATTTCCATGCAAAAAATATTTTATTATTCTTTATACGTCAGTTGAATTTCTTAAAGGAAAACTGTATGAATTTTCATTGACATCTAAAACTTCCACAGAAAAATAGAGGAGTTTTTTTCTATTCATCTCTACTGTTGATGCCATCAGCTACTTTTAATCAACTAAACTAGAACTATTACATATTGATACTGTGGAAAAGCTTGGACCAATAGAAATGTAACAAGAACTGCTCCAACTTTAACCCACCGGATAAAAGTGTTAAACACATTTCTAGTGTTTTCTGCTTGTCTGCATAACTGCTGAAAGGTAAGGGCTGCTGTGCAGTTTAAAGCAAGACACCCCTCATCCTTGTTTGAAATGGCTCCAATTGTACTCGTGTCACGGCTGTCCAACTGGTGGTCCATGCAGCTGGTACCATGCAGCCCCCAGGCTCCCAGTTTGGCCACTGCTCCCCCCATCACTCTCCTGCTGCTGTTGCTGCCAGGGTCTTTAGGCACCCTTTCCTTCCTCTAATTTCTGCTTCCTGCCCCCAGCCCTGGGGGTGGGGTAAAGTAATGCAGCCCTCAATGCTGAGGGGTTTTATGGTCAGGGGACTGAGGAGTGCCAACATGGTGTGGTACAGCACCAAACATGCAAGCACAGTGAAGTATAGGGGGGACTCCCAGTATGGAGCATGGGGGGGGGCACGCAGTGCAGCACAGGGGTCCTGCAGGGTCCGTTTGCTGCAGAGCATGTTTGGTTTGAGGCACACAGCCCTTGGCCACTCAGAAGTTGGGAAGCCCTGCGTCATATCTACACATTGTTCCTTGAGTGCCCAGAAAGTAACATTCGTGAGCTGACCATGCTCAGCCAACCCCCCCCCTACTCATATGCTGCACACTAAAGAAAAAAGAAAAGAAAAAGATGAAGCTGCTCTTGAATGTGCTTGAGAATAGCCCTGGAAGTTGCACATGTCAAAGCTAGAAATGTGGAGGCTAAGCAAGTGGGAGAATTATGATGGAGCATCCCCACCAGGATTCATCAGGGACACAGGGGGTGCTTACAGAAGTTACAAAAGAGCACCTCAATCACATTGTAACTTTTTGCGCTTTACACAAAGCATTTAAAGATACAGCATCGTCAAAGCTAACAGACAGTCGGCATTTGACAGTGGGGGCAAATGCACTCACTGAGGCCAGGAGACAGGGGGTGCCTGCTGTGGAAGCCAGCCAGCCAAATTGCTGCCCAGCTACTTCCCCATCCCTGTCTGCCAGCTGGCTGCAGTCAGCCACAATTCATTCCCCTCCTGTGAGGGACCAGTGTGAAGGCAACTTTTGAATGTGTCCCTTCCTTGCCAGTGCCATGGAGCACTGGAAACCCTCTCCTGATGGGGTACCCCCATCCCTAATCACTGCTCAGCTGCTCCCCCTCTCCTGCCTGCTGGCTGGCTGCAAAGGAAAGAGACTCTGCCTCCAGGGGCATAACACATGGCCCTCATAAGGAATGATATACAAGTTCTCTAAGGCACTCTAATTTAGAGCACCTTCATTTACTACCCAATTTAACATGGATTACTTTTTCATACAATTGGCCATTTTAAAAGCACTCTGCAGCCATTCATTTGTGTTATGACATGGCTGTAGAGCAATTTTAGAGGCCAGATCATGCAAAAAATGTCACTTCTCTCTCTGCCCTGGGTAGCCATACCCAAAGACATTAATGGAAAGCCTTCCTCTGAGGTTAGTGGGCATTGGATCAGGTTCAGGAGGGCCCAGAAGGCATAGCACCAAGCAGGATTGGGCCTTAAGCAAGTAGTAGTAGTAGTAATAGGCATCTGTCTGACTCACGAGACAACAGAATTATGCTGAACTCACTGAACATAAACCCCACTTGAGAGAGAAAGTGAAGCTGGAGTGACCTCCCCAGGGTATAAAAGTCTGGGTAGTGTATATGTTGATACTAAGCTGCCCACAGACCAGCATCCCCCTCTCAGCCTTGCTGGTCGGATCCAAAGGAAAGCCAGGTGCAAGTAGGACTGCAATCAGCTTGACCACAATTATAGCTGATAACTGAAACAACACTTGACAGCTAGCCCACTGACCTAGGCAAAATGACAAAAGGTAAAACAAGCAGTAGTGTAAGGTAGATTAGCAATTAACTGCTTCAGCAGCGCTAGAAAGGACAGATAGCTTGGGTTAAGCTATCTACCTGCAGCATCCATTCTGAAATGCTGTTTCAGTGGAATGCCAGCGCTTGGCTATGAAGGCTAAGTACAGGCAGTCAAAAAGCCCAAGGCTGAATTGATTCAGTCTTTGCAGGTTAGTTTCAGCTGCAAAATTTAAACTGAGAAACTGGACACACATTTGCCTTTGATTCAGGAAATGCAGACACATGCCTACAGTGGCTCAGACTAGAAGCCACAGGGTGCTAGAGCACAGCTTTCAGGTATTTCCTCTTCCTGCTGCCTCTGAGGTCTTTAAGCTTTGCAGTCCAGCATTTCAGAAGCAGGACTCTGCAAGGTGGCTCATCACTTCCTCTTCCTGCTTCTAGGTGCCTCTGGGATTTGTAGTTCAGTCACAGCCAGGAGTAACTTTCAGTAAGGTTTAGCAGGACAGGGCCGCTTTGTAGTCATGGGAAGCGGTGTTTAACTCTCCTCCTTGTCCCTAGATCTTAGCTAAGGTTTGCTGGGGGGAGGGGAGGCGGTTCCTGCATCTCTCTTTCTCCTCCTCCTCCCTTCTCTGGAGCAGACAGCAGAGCTCAGCCCAGGGCTGGAAAGCATGCTGGGGGATTGCTTTAACTTGAACTAGGAAGGGGGCTGGGAAAGAAGTTTCATAAACCAGTTTGACTTCAATCAGTTAAGTCTGATACTACATTCAGCCGGGTTTATCTTAAACCAGTTTCAGCCATTTTAAAATTTGTTTATGTGCACTGAACGTCTGTTCTGTTGCAGGTTTAAGCCAGTTTCTGATGACTTAAACCAGCTCTGTGTGTAACTTCTGTCCCTAGCCAAAGCCTCCCATTGCTAAAAAGCAGTAAGCAGAGGCAATTGTTCTTGGGTCAGAAGGCAATGGAAATCCACAGGCAAACAAATCAAATCTATGCCCTCCCCAAAAAGTCTCCCTTCTGAACTTTTTATGCCCCACAAAATGTCATTTAATTATGCTTCTTGCTTTCTGATGGTCAATAAGAACCTTCTCTACGTAAATAAACACACCAGTTAGTGAGTCAACAGCCTTTGTAGACAACAGTATGCATCACTAACACTAGTAGCATTTCAGGTTAAAGGTCAATATGTTTCTCTGCCTGCAATTAGTGGAATAATGTTTACAGTTATAAACCTTGTGACACCAAGAAAATGTCACCAATTTTGAAAACTTGCTTTTCTCTTAAATTTATACTTCCCAGACCTCAATTTACCCATCCCAATCCCTGTTAACATACTGGAATACTTAGAGCTCAGTAAACACTTTATTTTTCAGTTTATTATAGACTAAAATATTAGGCAAAATACTCTGTTTCATGTCAAACCCAAAACGAAATTGGTTTGGTTTTCCCAAGAAGATAATAAACAAAAATAATTGTTCAAGTTGACCAAAATGTTTCCCTTTTTTTAAAGCATTTTTATCCATTTTCAAAATAATAATGTTGTTTCAAAAAGAAAAGTAAGAACGTTGCATGGGAAGAGTTCCCAGCCCAGCCTAGAGCTAACTGGGACTTGCACCAGACTGAGACAGTTCCCAGCCACCCCTGGACTGCACGGGAAAGCTTGCACATGCAGTCTGGAGCTCGATGGGGACTGTTTGATGCAGTGTGTATATCTATTGGCCTGATTGTGTTAGACAGCTTCTCTGCTTCAAAGGCTGTTTGAAACTGTGTATATGAGACTCAGGCTTTTTAGAAGTCAATTAAACCCTGCTGCCCATCTGAATCATTCTAAAGCATATACATATACCTATAAGCCAAATCCCAAAAAGCAAACCTTTAAAGCCAACACAGAAGAGACACCTGGAAGCCCAGGAGTGGTCAGCTGCCCTGGAGGCCAGAGCGGTGGAGGTGATGAAAAAAGACCATCCTGGCCTTGGTGGTCGCCTTCGTGCCACCTGCTGCCCTGCCCCTGGATGCAGCCTCACCTGCCCCTTGCAGTAGTAGGCCTTCAGGCCTGGGCTGAGGTGCAGCAGCACCTCCACTGACCAGGTGCCCCCCTATGGCCCCCACCCTGGGTCCCCCACCACCCAGCCCCCCTGCCTGGGCCCAGCACCATGTGGTCCCAGAGCAGGAGCTACCTGGAGCAGAGCCAGGACCACACACAGGTCCTGCTGGCACAGCCTACTGGCTGCAGGATGAGGAGGTGGATGTAGCAGCAGCATAGCAGTCACCATTACCTCCAGGCAAGCCCCCTGCTTGTCGGCCTCACCGCCGCATGCACACCCATGGGGGTGCAGCCAGAGGTGCTGGGTGCTTGTCCCGGCTCTGCCCCCTAGGTGCCCCCACCACAGGAGGACACATACAACACACACTGGACAGGGTGTGCACAGGAAGAGGGTCTCTTGTCAGGAAAGGAGCAGAGAAGGGGGTCTGAGATGCTCCCCTTGGCTGCTGCTGCACAGGGCCAATGCAGGGCTGGAGGGAGAAGGAGCAGACTGCTTCCCAGAGCAGCAAATCCACCCCTGAATCCCCACACACGTACCCACCTGCCTGGGGTAGGTTTACTCTATGTTTCTCAACCCATGGATCATGACCTAAAGTGGCTTGCAAGAATGTATGCAAGGGTTACAAACAAACTTTAAAAATGGATCAACAAACTTTAAAATGGATTCTCCTTTAAAGAAGAGAAATGTGGGAAATGGTGGCTTTTCCCTTGCAGGCAGAGTTCCAGCCTGTGAGGGGCTGCTTGGAGCCCCTGCTGCCCCACATGCCCATTGCCTTACCCACACACTGGGGGGCTGGGGCACAGGGGCAGTGGGTTGGAAGTGAGGGGCACTGGGACTGACCATTGAGGTTTATAAATGGGTCCTAGCACAAAAAAGTTTGAGAACCCCTGCTCTAGAGTAAGTTACTCTAGAGTAAACCCACCCCACAGCATTTGTAGTTGCCTTAGTGAAGGGAATATGGAGAACCAAGAGAAGACAGAGGCAACGCTCCTCTTGCTCCTCCTGATATTCTCTCCTAAGAGCACAGATACCATGAATGATATCTGGGGCAGACTTCTTGTAAAGCAACAGCCTACATATATACTGTGGTGATAAGTGTTTTATAAAACACTTGGAGAAAGATCATTATTCCCATTTTAAAGAACAAGGATCTGGAACGTACAACAGTTACAGACCTAATTCCCTATAACTAAACCCCACAGTTTGAGATGTACTTAGCTGCAAGTGCTCAGCACCTGAGTGCATCAAGCTCCAGATCATGTGGAAAGTCAATGGAAGCTGGCAGCTGGGTGGAGAGCTCATGTCTCCCAATTTCCTGTGCAGTGGCTGTCTTGGTTGCATCAGCCTCTATGATGAAATCCACCTCAGTGTAGACAAACTTAAAACCCAGCCTTGTGACTGAAGTTGCAGCTTCATATCATGTGTCTGATTACCAGGACATTGCAAGAGGTTAGGCTCTGTTTACTCAGAGGAAGTAAGTCTTGGTCCCAAGCCAGGTGTCATTGATTTCTGTTTATAAGTGCTGCCCACTGTTTCTATTATGTTAATTGCCACCACCTCTGCAGCAGGAAACTGAAGTACTCTGTGCCAACTCCTCCTTTCTTAATCACTGATTGACAGTATCGCTAGTGCTGGGCATGCCAGATGCAGCCTGGGCAAGCCACTAGCATTGCAAAGCCCTGTGCAAATATATGCAAGATCTCATGTGATTCTCTCCACACTTATGAAAGTTTCCACTACTTCTGCCTATGTCACTGCTCCCACTGGGCCCTCCTGTCTACTGCAGTCCTCCTTACATGTTTGAGGCTCTGAGGCCTCTGATGATCTCCCTCATTATGTAGCAGATGGGAGAAGAAAGCTAAGGAACCCATTTTTCACTGACATCTACTCACAACTGCACTGAGCCAGTGCTAGGGATGTGGAGTCATGGTGGATGCTGTTGGAAGTCAAAGCACTGTGTGCATGCAGTGAAAAGCTCTTGGAAAAATGACACCTAAGGCAGCTCCAGAGATCACAGACTTGTCTACACCATGGCAGCATAGTGTCCCAGCCCAACCGTTCCCAAGCAGGCCCTGCCCATCTGCTCCCACTCACATGCTCTAAAGCTGGAAATGCAGAGGTCACTCTATGGGGATCCTGGGATGGTTGTTCTCTAGACAAGGGCCTCTGGTGTGTTTTAGGGTAGTCACTAGGAATGAGCCAAGAGCAGCCAAATGGTGCATTTCTAGGTTTGGAGCCAGTGGACCTGGGCAAAAGAGGCATCATGTTCCTAAACAGCTAACTGGAACATGTTGCCACCACAGTGTAGATGAGACCACAGAAGCCTAAGACTACTGCTAACATCCTGCAAAAGAAGACAAGATAGAAAAGATCCACTGTCAAGTTCAGATCTCTGTGTGGTCATGTTATAGCAGTTAATGGGTAACCAGCAACAAGTCCATCAGGTCATTCACAAATAGCCTCCCCCCCAGACCTAAGCTCACCACCCAGCTAGTTAGTGAGGCCTTGTGTCTCTGTGTCAACAGACAACAGGAAGCAGAGAAGGTACAACTATATCTTTATCTTGTAAATCTGTTTGGAAATGTACCGTCAGCATGGTATAAACCTCTTATAAAGAGAAAAAAATCTCCTAGGCTGGTAGAAGGCAGAAGGCAGAACAGCTGTGTTAACATTTGAACTAAGCAAGTCTTTGGAGGAGGTGGAAGAAAGCCAAGAAAATAACATGCTAAATGTCCCAGAAGATATAGCAGCCTCAGTACTCAGAGCACTTCTACACTTGTACACATTATGGGGTGCAGCTAACACCCTGGAGAGGAGGAACCAGATCCATGCCGACCTAGACAGGCTGGGGAAAGCAACAGGATGCAATTCAATAAGGACAAGTGCAAGGTGCTGCATCTAGGGAGGAAGAACTGCCATCATATCTACAGGCTGGGGGGCGACCTTCTCAGCTCCACTGAGGCAGAAAAAGTTCTTGGAGTCACTGTTGACTCCAGGATGAACATGAGTCACCAATGTGATGAATGTTGGCATAGCCAATCGCACCTTGTCATGCACCCATAGGTGCTTAACAAACAGGTCCAGGGAAATGATTCTCCTCCTCTATGCGGCACTGGTCAGACTGCAGCTGGAGTACTGTGTCCAGTTCTGGATGCCGCAGTTCAAGCAGGACGCAGACAACCTGGAGACGGTGCAAAGAAGGGCCACTCACCTGATTAGAGGCCTGCAGGGAAGGCCCTATGAGGAAAGGCTAAGTCCACAAGAGAAGGCTGAGAGGGGACCTTGTGGTGGCGTATAAATTCATAAGGGGAGAGCAACATGAAGTAGGCAACGAGCTGTTCACCAGGGCATCCCCTGGAGCAACAAGGAACAATGGCCATAAGCTACTAGAGAGAAGGTTTAGGCTGGACATTAGGAGAAAGTTCTTCATAATCAGGGTTGCCAGAATCTGGAATGGGTTCCCAAGGGAGGTGGTGCTCACCCCATCCTTGGGGGTCTTCAAGAAGAGACTGGACAGGCACATGGCTGGGGTCACATGACCCCAGGATTGGTGACTCTTGTCTTGCCTGCCAGGGGTAAGGGGGTTGGACTAGATGGCCCACTGAGGTCCCTGTTGACTCTATGAATTTATGACAATGTTACGCTGTGCACATGACAAAAATTTCTTTTTGTGTGGCTTAATGGCATCACGCATTACACGTACGCAAGTTTTGGGGGTTTTAAATGAGTTTGCACCATTGCAACTTGGAACATTGCAGCCATTAGTCAGCTTGCCCCACATGGCCATGGGAAAAGCAGGCAGGCTTCACAGAAAAAAGGATCCCTTGTTACTTCTACCTTCAGCAGGCTCCTGTGGCCAGCCTGGAATCGTCTGGCTTGCCCTTGGGGCAGCACAAAGAGGCAGCAGGAGGGTGGCTGGGTGTGCTAGCAGCTGAAGAAGGTGGCAGGGATGATGCCACCTGGGCATGGAGCCACCTGGGTTTGCTGCTAGCTTCCCCGAGCCCACCCGGGCTTCCAATACTCCATGCACTGTCCCCACTACCTTCTCTGGCTGTCAGCTCACCCAGCCACCCTCCTACCACCAGGAACAAGTCAGCCCATTCCTGGGTGGCTGCAGGAGCCTGCCAAAGGCAGAAGCAGTGAGGGGTCTAATCTTTTTTTCTGTGGAGCCTGCTCACCTCTTCCACAGCCAGGTGGTGAGATGACAGATTAATGGCACAGATTAATGGTCCCCCAGCTGTGGAAGAAGCAGGCAGGCTCCACCAAAAAAAAAAAAAAAAGATCAGGCCCCTTGCTGCTTCTACCTTCAGCAGGTGCCTGTGGCCACCAGGACAATAATGTATATACAGTGATGAAAAAATAAAACCTGCCATTTCAATTTAAAACTTGCTGTTTCAATTTTGGGGGCATAGAATGCAACCCTAAGGACTAAAACCCCATCATGTGTACAAGCGCCCTCCAACTCCAATGGTAAAAAAAGAAGCTCAGTGCTTCTGCCTTGTGTCATTGTCTCTTCTGCTGCCTCTCAAATTCAGAGAAGGATTTTTCAGAACAAAGTGCAGACACGATGTGATGGCATGTGAAACACTTGGCTGGGAAACTGTCATGGGACCTATACTAAAATGGCAACAAAAGCTCTGGTGGATGACCTTAACCTAGGTACTCATTTACTCCTTGTGTGCATAGAAAAAGCAGCACTTCCTTTATTACTGGGTAAATGATTTTCACGGGTGATGCAAGAGGCCCAAGAGTTATCTCCCAGATTACCATTAAACCCTTTTATAAGCCACCTGGTGTTTGACACACAATTGTCAGCAGGCCATGTGCTTTTTACCCTGCAAACCAAAAGCAGTACAATTACAAGGATCTGGCTGCACTTCCTGTAGTGTCAGTTCTCTCCAAAGCCATCAGTCAACCATCATCTCAGAATCCCAGCACCTTTGGCAGAATAAGTCAATAGCACATAGCCAGAGAAGACTGAGGTAGGGCCTGGGTAGACACACAAGTCACTAACCAGCTAGCGTAGGTCTTAGAATCACAGAATCATAGAAAGTTAGAGTTAGAAGGAGCCTCAGGAGGTCATCTAGGCCAGCTCCCTGCTCAAGGCAGGACCATCCCCAACTAGTTCATCCCAGCCAAAGCTTTGTCTAGCCAGGTCTTGAAAACCTCCAAGGTGGAGCTTCCACCACCTCTCTGGGTAACGAGTTCCAGTATTTTACTACCCTCCTAGTGAGAAAATTCTTCCTAATATCTAACCTAAACTTCCCTGGCTGCAACTTGAGACCATTGCTTCTTGTTCTGTCATCTACCACCACTGAAAACAGTTCAGCTCCATCCCCTTTCAAACCCACTTCAGGTAGTTGAAGGCTGCCTTCTCAGTTTCCTCTTCTCTAGACTAAATAAGCCCAGTCCCCTCAGTCTTTCCTCATAAGTCATATGCCCCAGCCCCTGAACCATTTTTCATGCCCTATGCTGGACTCTCTCCAATTTGTCTGCATCCTTTCTGTAGTGGGGGGCCCAAAACTGAACATAGTACTCCAGATGTGGCCTCACCAGTGCTGAATAGTTTTAGGAGAAGGGTGGTGGTCTAGGAGGAATTAGGATTTTGGTGCTGTTACAGCATAGTGAATGAAGCCTTTTATATCACATGACAAGGGTTAGGCTACCACAGGTTATAGCTACAATGGCCATTACCCACTAACTCCAGTTGCTTCACAAGGCACACCCTGAAACAGTGCACTGGCACACCTCCTAAGCTGCCACCTCCAGCAGTAACCTACCATTTAAAAAAGTCTCTATCTGTTATGATTGTGAAGGACCTAAATGTAGCTGCTGCTGAACTACCCCTTGTGCTTCATACTCCTTCCTGATTTTCCCGAAGTTCTTGAATAAGGAGTCATTATCAACACATGGCACAGCTCTGCAACTTCCCCCTCCCAGCTCCTTCCTTATATGAGGGCTGAAATAGTCAACAGGGTGGCACTTAAATTACCAGCACTTGGCATCTGAGTTAACCCCTCACTCAGAATGATAAGCTGGTAAGAACTCCACCAAACAGTATCTACTTTGAGCCAGTTGTGTAGGTGGAGCTCATTCTGTGGGTTGACCAAACAAACTCACCAGTATCTCATGAAGCTTCATGGAATGCTTTGCTGTACATGCAGGGGTTTTTGATGCCCAGGCTTAAAGATAGTTCACAATTGATTTTCAAAGTCAGGTGCTTGATTTTAGTCCCAAAATATCATGCACATGCACAAGCAAAAATAGGAATTGTTTTCTTATTGCAGTATATGCCTGAATCTAGATGAGTGTATGCACTCACTCAATATATCAGGGGATAGTGCTACTTCTGCAGTTCATGTAATACTCAAAAGTAGGTAGAAGTTGTTTAGTTGCTGCAAAAAATGCATTTCCCATTTTCTGCTGGTTCACTTCACTTCCTTTTATGCAGCAGCTGGAAGAGGAGAATTTTTAGCTTTCTAGCACTCCCTCTGCACTGTATCTCTGACCCAGAGAATATAGGAAATGATTAACCTTCTTGTAAATGGAGAACCTATAGGAGCTGGCAGTATTCTGACTCTTCACATGATCCAGAGCATATCCATACATGTCCTCTGCCTTCAGGGCTGGAAATCAAAGCTCCCCAAGAACTTGGCTTGCTTGGGCCTTTGCCTTTACAAGTGTGTATAAATTATTTCCCCCCTTCTTGGCACTGGCTTGTTAAAAAACTATTTCTTGACTCATTGTCCTCATACATGCCCTAGCACCATCTGTGCAGGATGTTGTAGTAGGTGTTTCCTTGATACGTGAATAAATAGGCAATACACAAATTCTTACACTCAGTTACATGGTGTTGTGAGGCGTGGAGCCTGAGGAGTGCTAGTGAATAGGTCACCCAGACCCCATTCTTCATCATGGTTCTTAAGTATGGGCATTTTTATACATGTTCCAGGTGTTTTTATACAAGCTTATTGAACGAGCTTTAGTTAAAGCACCCCCGCCACGGTTTTGAAGCACAGGGATGCTGATGCATGAGATCAGCATCCTTGGTCTTTTCTGAGACTACACTGGAAGCACAGGCTGCTAGAGCGTGCTAATAAGCATATTCCAGCACTTGATTATCGAGTTTGTGTCAAAGTACTGCCTCTCCACGCTTGTACAGGCACCCTAAGTGACTAACCTGAAGCATATGAGGAGTCTCTGAGAAGCCATCAGGAATGCTTGTGTGCTTCATGTGAGCACATGCTTAAGCACCTCACTGAAATCAGAACTTCCAATGGCATGGGATATCCCACCTGTATGATCTATCTATAGATGCAGTGCCAAATTTAGGCTTAAGCTACTTAAGCTACAGTTTAAGGCCTCACAATATGAGGGGCCTCTAAATAAGCAAAAACCTGACTCAATATCAAGGTTTATAATAATCAGTTGGTAGATAAAGGAAATGTGGGAAAGTGCCTCTCTAAATATGGACATTTGCATTCTAATATGAAAAAAATATGTATACATTGCATCAGGTATCCAGGTTGTAGCCTTGCTGGTCTAGAGGAAAAAGCAATCAGGACTCTTAGAAGAGATGATTTATTTTATTAGACCAGCAAGATTTTTGCAAAAAACATTTCTTTAATTGCAAGCTTTTGGGCACAAACTCCCTTTATCAGGCATTGGAGAAAAGATTGTAAAACTTCTTCTGAATAGAAATGAAAATTCATATTTCATGGGATTTCACAGGGGAGTCAATAGATGGAAAATTCCTCTGGGTAGTCAGTTCATAGCTGGTATGAAGCCTCTCACCTCCTGGGAGGATCTGTGATGATACAAATTACCTTGAAACAAAGGCAGAAGCAGGATCTCCTATTACAGGTGGTCACAGTTGCTTCCTGCTTGGAAAAATATGAAGATTTCATTTTAAGAATCTTGATCATAATAAAACAGGTACAGCGGGTTTAAATGTCTCAACCCAGACTCAGGGTGGGTGAAAGGGGCATTCAGTCTTCATATCTATTCAGTCCTTGGTCTTTTCTGAGACTACACTGGAAGCACAGGTAGTATAATTTGTGGCGAGGATGGGGTTTTTGCTGCAGTTATTTTTGTTCAACATTTGTTTCTCACTCTTGATGACTCTGTTGTGTTTATGGGGACTGGGATGTGAGTAAAAAGTACTTTTAAGGTTTCCAGCCATTAAGAGACATGGTTAAAGCCATTTTTAGGAAAGGCTTCTTTCTCATCTATCAGGTGATTGAACACAACTAAAATGTTCTTATAGGTACAAAGTATACAGCCAACAAAATTGTAGCCTGTCAGGTTCAGAAAAACAGGAATTTATAAAAGGGAGGTACCCCACATGAAACAGGACTTGCTTTTCTGTGGACTTTTCCACTGACACCGGTAGAAAGAAGGAAGCCACATATGTCAGATGGTATAACTCTGAGTCATAAGAAACTGTCTTTAAAAACAAGCAAGCAAACAACAAACAACAAGAACCATGGGTACTCCTGATGCTTTGATCTAATCTAGAAAAGTATGTTACACATTTTATTATATAATGAAGCTTCATAAACACCCCTCTCAGCTGAGAGGCAAGAATCATGCCGTTGATCACTGAGTTTCAGCCACCTCCAGAACTGACATGACATGCCTAACTACACAACACCTTAGGAGAGCAACTAAAACACACTGAAGCTATCCATTCATTCCTATACAGAATTCGCCTCTGTAGAATGGATCCTCAAAGGTGCTTAGGTACCTAAATAGTTTGGAGACCATAGGCTTTTAGCATCTACTAGACATCAAATGGATAGTGGATTGGTTCAGAAAAATGCTCAAGGAGTATACAGCACATAAAAGACATCCAAGTTCCTGAGTTAGGTAACCTGGGAGGAAACTGGCTTTGCTAAAGGCCCACTGAAATCAATGGAGATCCTTCCATCGACTTCAGCAAGTGTTGGATCCAGCCCTGGGAATGGATTCTACAGCAGACTAAAAGCAGAGCCAGCCAAGTTATGTAGTGCTGCTGAGTTTTAATATCCACCTTGCTATTCTAACAATCATCATGTAGTTCCAATCACGTTCATAACTTAACAAGCCGAGCATGGAAAATTTGGTTCAGTCAGCCCCAAAATGGAAAACAAACAAACAAAAAATTCCCTTTTGGGACATTTCCAGGGTCTTTAACTTTAAAAAACAGTTAATATTTAGGCAAATTTTGAAGCATAAGTGACCATTCAAAATGAAATGTTGAAATCTTTCATCATGAAAAATGCTGGTGTTAAATGAAACATTTTGAGTTTTCCACAAATATTTGCCCATAAAATGATTCACTGAATTTGACAAGAATTCACAGATAGTTTTGGTCCTCACCCCCAAAAAAAACTTCATTTCTCCAGGATAGGGATTCTCTTTTTACCTGTATTTGTACAAGGCCTCTGTACAACACTGCAAAGTCTATTAAGAATTCCACAAGGAGGATTAGTGTTTGTAAGGAGTGATAGGCCTCTCACCAATCATAGATATGTAACCACCACTCTTTCTTTCACTGGTCACTGCACTGAGGAACCCATGGTCAACTGGTGCCTCTTGAGTCGGGGGGGCACATGCCCCCCCCCCCCAACACCAATCAGTGACAAAGAGGGGGGTGGTCCCCTGGTGGCTGATTTCACTGACCAGGGGGTTCCCTGCAGCCAATCTCACCCACCACAAAGCAGCCGCTTCCAGAAGCAGCACAGCCACTTTTGCTGGCAGCCCCACTCCCTGGCCAGTGCTTGCAGGGGGCATACTGATGCTCCCGCCTGCCCCTCTGCCCATCGCTTAAAGAGGGAGCATCAGCCTGACAGCGGGTGCACCGGTGCTCTCAGGGAGTGCACGTGCACCCCCTATGAGTCACCACTGGAGCAACCCTTACTGCCTGTGCCTAGTAGGCATGAAGGGGCTGATGAGAATGCAATGACACAGTGCATCCATGCTCTGTGCAAGCCAGCAAAGGGACTTTCCCTGGTTTCCCCCTGAAAACACTTGGCAGGCCCAACAGCAGCATAGGAAGAAATAATACTGTGCCTAAGGCCTTGATGGGAGCAGAAACTGAACTGCTGATACCACTATGAATAGCACTATCCAGATGGCAGCCACAAGCAGCATGCTGCTGCCCCACTCCATGACAGCAAAGCATGTTGTTTTAAATTGCACCTTCCTTTTAGCCTTAAGACTAAGCCACACAAAAACAGTGAAGAGGAGGACCCACACACCTTTTGTATTAACAGTGTTTCACTTTCCAAGTGGAATAGAATCAAACCTAGGCACCTCCTGGGAAGAATAAGATCTGATCTGCAGTGCATCTAAACCAGTGGCTGTCAACCCTTTTAGACTTCAGGCTTGACTGGATAGACTTGAGGCAGCTCTCAGAAACTGCTGGCTTTTAATTTTCACTCTTTTTTGCCTACAGGAAAATAATAGAGTGGTTTTTCTGTTGTGAAGGACTCAGAGAGACCACAAGTATGGATATCTACTTGAAATCTCTGGGTTGAGATTTCCCTTGTGGCACCATGGTTGAGAATCACTGATCTAAACTAAGCAAGGAGGCAAGATCTCTTTCTGAGCCCAGGTGCCAAGACAAAATACTGGAGGTAAAAGGAAAATCCATATAAGGGAAAACGCTGTAACTTTGCCGCTTTATAAAGAGGAGTTTGCCTGCCTGTATGGGTACACCTCTCTAAAAGCAAATATACAAAGGGAATTCACCCTTTGCACAATTGTTAATTCATTTTCTTTCTTTTAATTGTGCTGGAATGAAGTTGCACTTACAGACAGGGACAATGCTAAAGTGGGGTTTAAACAAATCTAGTATGGGAGCTGGCAATAAATGTTTACAGGAAAGACCTACAATTTCCTCTGCAGCTGCTGAGCCCCTTCTGGCAATTGATAGGTTCTGGAATTAGATGTGAAGTACCAAAGTCCATAGTGGGTGGATGGGCACAGGTAAGCATGTTGCTTCCTGGTGGATGGGGGATGTCTCAAAATAAAAGTTCCATTGAATGAATTTTTCCTCGGGTTGTTGAGATAGGCCTTGATTGTACTCATTCATTCCACTGGGTGCAGTATATAGGCAATCTTTCAAAGCAGCTGAAATCCACTGGTTTGCTCCTGGTTTGAAATCAGATATGATGCTCCAGTTTTAAAACATTCCTCTCCAGTGATAGTGATGCCTTAGTAATAGTGAATCCCCCTGGCAATGGGACTAAAGCATTACCTTAGAGGCAAGATTTCTTATCTATCCATGCCTTGGAGCCCTAGTCATGGGTCACGACAGCATTGTGTAGAGCACTGTGCAGGCAGAACAAATAGGCCCTCCTTCAGCTTCTTCTGCCCCTCTGTGATATAATAATAGTGGCTTTCATTTGGACATGTATCACAGGCCACCAATCAAGAACTATCTGGGCCAGCATCAACACAGGAACTTCAGGAAAATTCACTCAAAAGCTAGGAGCCATGCCTGGAGGCTGAATGTGAGCCAATGATACTGAGATGACTCTCTACATTCTTATTATACCCATGCATGACCAATTCAATCCCCTCAAAAGTGTGTTGCTGCATGAGACATGTAGAATCACAGCAAACCAGGGCTTGGAGGGGCCTCAAGACATCATCTGTTCTAACCTTCTGCTCCTGCTCCTCTCCTGCTCCACCATGTACAGCTGATCCAAGAAAACTCAGAATGGAAGAACACCACAAGTCTAAGCAGCCTGTGACTTTAACTGCTTTTCAAGCATCTGCAAAGTTTGTCATAAGACTAAAAATAACCTTCATTTCTAATATGCAAAAGGCATGATAACCGTATCTTGAACGTTTCTGCTCTTCCACAAATCAAGTTCTCCTCTCTCCTCCATTTTTCTCGTCTGCTAGATACTCTTGCTAAGGTCTCTTGCCTCCTACGTCACAGCCCAGCAGACTGTTTTTAATTACACTGGGAGTTTTATGCAGACCATTATCCAGATGCTACTTAGCTCAAGCTGTGCCTGCTTTATTTTAAGATGTGACAGCTTCTCTCTCTCTCTCTCCCAGGCTGTTGGTCCAATAAAAGATATCACCTCCAAAATTCCTTGCCTCTTTTGCCTAAATTATCATAGCTAACATTTCATTTCTGATACTTTTTTTTTCCAATATAATGTATAATCTCCAGTATAAAATAGCTGCAAAGGGATTTTTTTATTTCAATGTCCCAGTGGTCCTGCAACCGCTTAGAAAGTCCAGATGTTCTTGGCTAGAGCATCTTTCTTTTCTGCTAAGGGTCATACCAATCACCAGATTTAGATTCAGGAAGGATTTTTTCCTCCAGATTGGCATGGATTGTCATATTTCTGCCTTCCTCTGTGGCATGGGGCAGACACTTAATTATCACTTTTCTGTTACTGCAGAGCCAGAGTGCTGCTTTTATCTGTGGCATGTGATGGTGTGTTCTCAATTTTTTGACTTGTAGTTGTGTTTGAAGTAGAATCAGCCAGTAAATGGTTGCCTACAAATGCAAGGGAATGGACTGAATGGCCCACCCCTTTGTTCCCAGAAGCACTGGTATTACCATCGCGTGCAAACAGCAGCCTTTTATCAGATTCCACATCTGAGAGACTCCAGGTCAAATCCTGTTAGACGTGGATTTGGCATTGCAGTTGGTTTCTGAGTAATTTCTGTTCATAGGACCTCTCAGAAATACCTGGCGTGGAGTGGTATGTGGGTGTGTCAGCTACTCAAAGCCAAGGCTGTTCCAAAGGGAAGTCACCTTACATCATTTTCTCAGCCTTTGGTCCTTACATCCACAAACAGTTGGTCAGGGGAAATCTGATATAATCAGTTCCAGACAGATTTTGACAAAATTTGCGTGTAAGTGTCTGGAACAAAAACCATACGTCTGTATCCATAAACGGATTTCCTTGAGCAATGGGCGAAGTTAACATGGGGTCAGGTTTCCCCTTCATTTCTGCCTACACACCTGGGATAATCTGCCTGTACAAGATAATCTGCTAAAAAATGCTTTGTCCAAATGTCTACTCTGTCATTCATCTCTCCCACATCCTCCCCGCCCCCTTGCTTGCGTGGATTTTCAGTACAGAGACTCAAGGGAAACAACCCAATTTGTGTGAACATTTCTTTCACCGCCTTCCCTTTTTTTACCTCCACGAATCATGGCTACTGCTGTCCTCTCCTGTTGCTCTGAGCCAATGTTTAACCACCTCCCATGGCTGACTGCTCACAACAGTTCAAAGAAGTGAATCAGGTGTTTGGCAGCCTCCCCCTCTGCACTGCTGACTCATCCCTGTAGGCTCCTACAAGGACCTTTTGCAAAGTCAGAGAGGAAGGAGCAGTGAGTCAGCTGCCACAGCAAAGGCTTGGAGCTGATCCAGCAGGGTAAAGGAAATGTTTGGAATGAGAGAGGCCTGGCAAAAAGACAGTGGAAAAATAGTAAATGGTGACTGAAGAAGAACCCCTTGCTCTTACACCAGGATCCAGAGATTCCTAATGTCCTCATCCACATTTTAGAGTAATGGAAGCTGAGGCACAGAGAGGAGGCATTACCCAAGGTCAATGGCCAAACTAAAAGTAATCCAGCTGTCTGGATTCCTGGCCTACTAGCAGAATGCACTACCAGTCACTCTTATTGGGTAACAAACTGTAGCTACAAAACTACTCTTTGCACGACAATAGTTTCTTCCTTCTGGAGGCAACTTCACTGCCTCATACTACTCAGCTCTCTCCCTTTTGTTATTTGCGTGGCTCTGAAGAGTCAAAAGGTTCTGGAGATGTCAGGGTAAGTTAACACTAGTGCATTACTCCCCATTATGTAATCTGATGGACCTTGCTCATCATGTCACTTAGTACACAAAGGCACCTTTCCCTAAAATCAGCAGGGATGGTTAACTGTTTTTTTGATAATGAACATGTCCATTCGTCAGCAACCACTCACAGTTGAGAATGATTGTCTTCCATTATTGGTATATCTGTAGATCTGCAGATGGATGATGAGGCCAGTCCAGGATTGACAGACTCTGTTGCAAGTTGGGCACATGTTCCTATGTGGGGTGGAGGGCTCTGGATTCTTGATTCGGTCTGCAATGCATGTTTCTGCCACTCCTGTTTTTCTGTCTCCTATTGTCATTATAAAGTTTCAGACTACTGAGATTCTAGCAGCAGACTCTTCCTCTATTTGGGGCAATGCTGGATGGTAGTCTCTGACAAAGTGATTTTGATGTTGCATTTTTTCAAATTGGCCTTGAGGACTTCCTTGAAGCACTTTCTTTGTCCTCCTCTTAAGTATATGCCTTAACTGGGAGAATAAAACTTGCTTCAGGAGTCTGGAGTCAGATGACTTGGTGAGCCCAGTGAAGTTGATATTGGATGATCATCACCTCAATGCTTGTGGTGTTTGCTTATGAGAGGACACTAATGTTGGTGCATCTGTCTTCCCACTGGATTCAAAGGCAGAGCTGATGGTACCATCAACAGGCAGAGTTGATGGTACTTCTTCAATGACATGAGATATTTCCTGTATACTGCCCACTTCTCAACTCTGTATAGTAAGGTGAGGATCACAACTGCTTGATAAGCCATAAGCTTGATTTTGGATCTGATGTTGCAGTCTTTGAAAATCTGTTTCCTCAGGAGTCTGAAGGCTGCACTTGCACATTTGAGATGATGTTTGATTTCTTTGTTGATGTCAGCCTTCTGTGAGATGGCTTCCAAGGTATGGGAAATAATCAGTATTCTCCAGATTCACTATGAATCTACATTACCAGAGCTGGAGATTGCTCATTAAAAACTTGCTGGTGGCGGACCTTAGTCTTCTGAATGTTAAGCATCAGTCCCATTTTCTTGTATGCCTCGATAAAAATGTTGACAATTGCCTGAAGGTCTGCTCCTGAGCAAGCACAAACTACAGCATACTGGAGCTCGATAACTGAGATTAGGGTGGTCTTGGTTTTGGCTCTTAGTTGCCTGAGATCAAACAGTTTACCATCCATTCAGTAGTTTCGCTCCACTCTGACTGGAAATTTGTTGGTCAAGAGGTCTCACTTGATTGGGTCCTTGAGTCCTGTGACAATGACCTTCTGTTGACATTGCTTCTGCTGCAGCCATCATTTGGAAGCCAGTTTGAGTGACATAAGTGAGTGGATGAGTCAGTGACCTGGTGGTAGAGCTATACTACCACCCAGTGCACACACAGGTGTCAGATAGAAGAATGACCTTCAGGAAAGGCTAGCTGCAAGATAAGCAAGGGTTAAGTCTGATGAATAGGCAGTAGCAGCACCACTAGGATGTGGTGGGGACAACAGATTGCAATGCTTTCCCTCCTGAAAAGCCACATATATCTTTTGATGGTGCTGTGACATGGCAAGTACAGGCATCACTAAAACAAGCCTGCCCAGCCCTCTGTTACGGGTCTATAAGTCCTTAATGGTGGAGCAAGAGGAAGATGATGTTAGAATCTCAAAGGCTGCAAAGGCGGCTGAAGGCTACAGCAGAATGAGAGCTCCAGTTGTCTTGGCCTCCTTGCTATTGGATTAAGGTCCAGTTCTGTCAAAAAATGTATAAAAGCTGATATGTAGCAGCTTCTCCATGGTAAAAGAAATCCAGGCATCTTTCATGAAAATGAGCACATTTTTCAAGCCCTTTAGCAACCAGCTAGTGACGACAGGAGCAGGATTGTGAGGTCTGGAACCTCCTAGTCATGAACTGGCATGAAGGTCATTTAGCACTTGGATGAGGCAGGAGTATGATTTGGCAACTGTAACTGTGACTGAGTAGCCCTCTTCAGGATCCTCTCTGCTCATCCCACATGGGAAGTGGACTAGAAAATGGACCCTAAACATGTGCATTATCAATGTTATGATTGCAGGGTATTTTTGTTTTTCTTTTGCACAAAACTATAAAATAACAGATTTAATATTAAATACAAGTCTGCAAGGAAAAAATATTACAGGCCATGAATCTCCTGTGGCCTGGATAACACCTCAGTGTGATCCATTCTCACTCCCAAAAGGTGGATCTTTAGTGGGGCACCACCTCAGAAACACTCACCTTCAGTTCCCAACTTTGTGGCTTGATCCAATCACTATTGATTACAGCCATGTCAGGACCATGATGGCTGCTGGACACTGCCATCTGAACATCCAGCCCAGTATGCACCATGCTTAGATGTGAAGAATACAATAGATCTGGACTCATCTGTGTGACAGGATCTGCCCTGACTGCAGTAAACCCACTGCTTAATGACTTTTCTACAGGAATACCATGCTCCTCAGGCTCTCTGATCCATGTGACACAGGTCACTAGCGTGGACAGCTCACATATGATGTCCCTCAGACCTTTAGTGGCCTGTACCAAGGTCTCACTGTGGGCAATAAGAACTGCCAGATTTGAGACAGTGGCATGGCTGATGTGGCCCCCAGACAGGATAGGTACCGTCCTGAGACCCTGGGGGAAAGAGTGATAGGCTGGCCCTGCATGATTCCAGATTGGGAGCTGAGCACACAAAACAGGGAAAGACATACAACCCTAATGAGCCTTGGAAACTAGATCTTTCCATCCCTAGGATGCTAGCCTCAAAAGGGCCAGGAGGATTGATTATGTTGGAGAGCCAGAGCTTTGAACTGGGCTTTGAGTAAGTCCTCAGTGCTGTAGCAGGCATTGCTCTGCGAGTCAGCAAGGAGGAGGACACCTCTTGGTCCCAGGAGGCCAGGCTGGGACCCTCAAACAGTGGTTGCAGCATCTGAAATTTAGCAATAATTTTCCTTTTCTTAATAGTGAGACCTGTATGGATCCCTTGCACGGAGCCCTTGAACATGCTACATTTGGATCCACTATCCTTTGGTTGTTGGGACCCATGGTACATCTTCTGTCCATGTGCTGGAAGGAGGAAGGGTACAGATTGTGAGAGGGTAGTAGGCAGGGACCAGTGGGCCATATAAGTCAGCCTGGTACTCTCTCACAATCAGAATCTCAACTTCACTGCTTCTTCTTTAATACAAATGTTTAAAAATGAGAATTCGGGCTTTCTAAAGGTTTCCACAAGGATTTGATTTAACTTAGAGCTTGCTAATGTTGGGAATGGTTCTACTCTCCTACATCCTAGTTTAAAGCAAATTTTTAGGGGATAAGTCTAGTAGTGCTGGGACAATACCATGACATGAACCATTTCCTTTAGCCTGGGCAGCATTTAAAATGCCCACAGAGGGCACAGCACTTCCTCCAAATGGAGACAGGTTCAGTAATAAACATGACTCAGTTTATTTAGGTTAAACTCAATGGCTCTGCTGACCCAAGGATGAAAGCTCACTGACTCCTGTGTTCCTGACAGCACGTCTATGTTTACCATAAGAGTTAGCAAAAAGTTACTGCCTAACATGCACATAAGAGGAAACCCAAGATTTTCATGCCAAGAGCTATAAACAAGCACCATACACTATAGCTTTGGAAACTATCAATGTTTAAATACCTTACTCCTACTCTAGATCATAAAGGACAGGCAAGCCAGCCCAAAAGTGTAAAGCCTTAGGGTGGATGAAAAAGGGGGTGTGGTGGTACAGTCCCCCTCCTTTTGGACCATACCACAGGAGAAGTAGCTAGGGAATTTAAGTCCCCAAAGCAGGTAAGAATTTCCTCCCTCCCTTCTCCTGTATGCTCAGCAGCACATACCTTCCCTTTCCCACCCATCCCATCCCATCTCCCCGCCCCCCCTCAACCCAACATTGCTGCTGGTTGCCCTGGGGGAAGAGGAGCTTCAGAGGAGCTGCTCATGCCCTGCTCCAGCCAGGCTGCACAGGGAGCTGGGCTCAGCTGCGGACAGCAGCAGTGGAAGCAGTAGACGGGTTCCTCCCCCCGCCTCTGGATATTCCTCAACAGCCTGGGAGTAGAATCAAGGTGGGGGAACCCACCAGCTGCCACTGTTGTTCTTGGCCAAACTTGGCTCCCCACACATTCTGGTTGGAGTGAGGCAGGAGCGGCTCTAGAGTTACCCCTACCTCTAGGTTTGCTGGGGACAGTAGCAGCAGCAGGCAGGGGAGCAAGGAATGAGAGGAGAGGGGTTTTTGAGCATAGATGAGAAAGGAGTAGGGGTTACAGGGAGGTGGAGATTCTGACCTGATTTGAGGACTGCTGCTCCTGTGTGGTCTGCCCACCCTTATGGGGGTGAAGCTGGGAGTGGGGATGCAACAACCCCTGACACTCCAATCACTGCTCCTAACCTTCCTTTATAAAATCCTGGATCTGTCCATGGCCACAGTCATTGTTAAATGCTATAATGGCCAATTATAATGAACACCAACAGCCTGAAACACCTGAGTAGGTTGCCGATCAAGGACTAGCAAGCTAGCAACAGGCATGAATATGACAATTACATTGAATATGTTAGTATAATTCATTTGCTACAAGAAGAGGCTTAGTTTATTGATGAGCTGTGTGGTGGATCATTTTACCTTTCACACAATGTAGAATTGTTCCCTCAAGGAAATCTTCAGAAGCCATTGTAGCTGTGTCTGAGGTTGGCCAGAAGGCCTAGTCCTAACAGTATAGGTAACATTTCTATGCTCCTAAACCCAGTGACCCTTCAGAGGGTTGATGGCAGGCCCAGAATCCATTCCCATCAGTGCCATTTTTCTGAAGAGACAGCCAGAGACCCCTACAGCAGAGTCTGTCAGACTAGGGTTGACCTTAGACCATCACCACCAGTAGCTTGGCTCCTGCCAGCAGTTAGATGAAATTGTGTTCTCTTGGACTGACACTTGCACAACTGTCCCAGCAGTTAAAGGATAGGCTGCAAAAAGGGGACAGTAGCAAGTCAGACTGAATATCTACAGTACTTCCACTCAGTTCCTTTAAACTGCAGAATAACTAAATAACCTCTAAAACCAAATTAATCTTTATATTACAGTGCCCTCTTGTGGTATAATGCCAGCCTGCAGGTCTTCACAGTTAACTCAGCTTGTACATAAAACAAGTGATCCCCAACCTTCACTGGCCCTTGGTAACCATGCCAAGCAGATAATCTACTCTGAGATAATGTCATACTTTGCCTCCCCTGTCACCGTAAAGAAAACATATCTGTGAAAAGCAAAATGTGTTGTAGTTGCGAACAAAGTCCAAGGATCTTGCTAGCAATGAGCTGCCCACAAATCAGAGATTGGAGACTACTGCAATAGAATAAACCAAGCTGAAGCTTTGTTATTTAACAATTTCTTTGCCTCCGTTTTCCTAAGCAGGGACCAGAACAGTCACCCCCCCAGGTCCCAGGGGAGGCTCACCTAGGCCAAGGTTTAGTGAGGATCTAGTTAGGGAACTTCTGGAGGGACTGGATATATTAAAGTCAGCTGGTCCGGACGATCTCCACCCTAGAGTTCTGAGGGAATTGGCTGAGGTCATTGTGGGACCCCTGGCACGGCTTTACGAGCATTTGTGGTGCTCTGGAGTGGTGCCAGAGGACTGGAAGAGGGCCAACGTGGTTCCCATCTTCAAAAAGGGGAAGAAGGAGGACCCGGGAAACTATAGGCCAGTTAGTCTTACCTCGATCCTGGGCAAACTCTTTGAGAAAATTATTCTGGCACATATCAACAAGGGGCCAGGAGGAGAGATCATGCTTAGGGGCAACCAACATGGGTTCATTAGTGGCAGGTCCTGTCAGACCACCATGGTGGCCTTCTATGATCAGATCACCAAATTATTAGATGCAGGGGTAGCAGTAGACATAGTCTTCATGGACTTTCGGAAGGCCTTCGACACTGTCTCTCACCCTGTTCTCATTAAGAAACTGGGGGACTGTGGTGTTGATACCCACACAGTCAAATGGGTCAACAACCAGCTGGAGGGTCGCACCCAGAGAGTGGTAATGGATGGGTCATTTTTGACCTGGAGGGATGTGGGCAGTGGGGTCCCCCAGGGCTTGGTCCTTGGGCCCGCGCTGTTCAACATCTTCATCAGTGACTTGGACAAAGGGGTAAAAAGCACCCTGTTCAAATTTGCCAATGACACTAAGATGTGGGGGGGAAGTAGGCATGCTAGAAGGGAGAAATAGGCTACAATCGGACTTAGACAGGCTACAGGGGTGGGAGGATGAGAATAGGATGGGATTCAACACTGACAAGTGCAAAGTGATGCACCTGGGGAGAAACAACCGGCACCATACCTACAGGTTAGGGAACTCCCTTCTTGTCAGTACAGAGGCGGAAAAGGATCTTGGAGTCATCACTGATGCCAAGATGAACATGGGCCGGCAGCATGGGGTGCAGTCAGGAAAGTCAACCGTACCTTGTCATGCATCCACAGATGCATCTCAAGCAGATCCAAGGAGGTGATCCTCCCCCTCTATGCGGCACTGGTCAGGCCGCAGCTGGAGTACTGCATCCAGTTCTGGGCACCGCACTTCAAGAGGGATGTGGACAGCATGGAGAGGGTCCAGAGGAGGGCCACTCGCATGATCGGAGACAGCAGGGCAGGCCTTATGAGGAGAGGCTACGAGACCTGAACCTGTTCAGCCTCCAAAAGAGAAGGCTGAGGGGGGATCTAGTGGCCTGTTATAAACTAGTCGGTGGGGATCAGCGGGCATTGGGGGAGTCACTGTTCCCCTGTGCACTGCCAGGAGTGACCAGGAATAATGGTCACAAGCTGGCAGGGGGTAGATTTAGGCTAGATATCAGGAGGCATTACTTCACAGTCAGGGCGGCTAGGGTCCAGAACCAACTTCCAAGAGAAGTGGTGCTGGCTCCTACCCTGGGGGCCTTTAAGAGGAGGCTAGACGTACACCTTGCCGGGGTCGTTTGACCCCAGTACTCTTTCCTGCCAGGGCAGGGGTCAGACTAGATGATCTACTCAGGTCCCTTCCGACCCTAGAAACTATGAAATTATGAAGCGTAACTCAGAGAAACAACGGCTACACTTTCCACAGGACAGAACTGTCCCACCAACTCCTCAGACACCACTGAATAATAGCAACTCCATAGTGAAAGAATAAAATCAGATTCTACAACAAGCTCTAGTTCCAGAGAAATCCTTTGTCCTGCAACTTTAACTGATACAACTGGTTTGGCATGAAAATTGTTGGGCTTCATCAGTAAGTAAAGGAGAAGTTTTCACATTATGTCTCAAGAAAAGTGATTTTGTGCTTTAGTTAAGAGTTGCGTAAAAGAACTACTGCAATAGGCTACTTTGACCCAATGAGGAACAACCCTTTTTGGGAAGCATGCCACAAAGTAAGCCACATATCCTCCTTGAGTGCCACTCTGATCCTCTGCCCCACCTGAACTGCTGCTCTGCTTTCTTCTCCCTGCCCTATCTGTTGCTATGTTCCTTGCTGTCTCAGATCAGCAATGTGCCATATACAAAGGCTGCCCATGCCACTTGTAGCCCATATGCAGTGAGTTAGCCAGCTCTACTTTGACCCTTAACTAAACTTTACATCTCTTTAGCATCTTAAGAGTTAGTTAGTATACCAGAAAACTCAGCATTATTGCTCAAGTCTCCAGGAAAATTTCCCCATCAACTCTACTTGAAAAAATTCATCATAGTTCAGCCAAGCAATTAAAATGTATGCAGTTGAAGTGGCTGGCAATGTGCATGCGAACAGCAAGAAATCTAGTGGCTCCCCAAACATCATCTTCTGCACTAAATCACTACTGTTTCAAGTGGTAGAAAGCTGTGATAACAGACTTAAAGGATCAGCATGCAAAGCCTGGCTTTAATGAGTTGATGGTCTATTTGGCAGCACTGCATATTTGTGTTGGTGATGCTGCAGGACATTGCCCAAAAGAACTTTTCCTGAAAAACTGGAAGATAGTTGGTTAAGCCGGTCTTGAGTGGCAAGTCATGAAAATTGACCCTGAAAAGGTGGAAGGTGCAAAGAAGGTATTCTGTAAGCAGTGATATCCCTAAGGAAAGTTTGCTCCTAACTCCCAACAGTCACTCTGAAGGAAAAGGTTTGCAGCTGCCTTTCAAAGCTGGTGTTTAATTTCTTAGAATTTATTAGCAACATCTTGTTGGATCTTTGAAAACTCCTGGTGCTCTGGTGTAGTGCCCGAAGACTGGAAGAAGGCCAATGTGGTGCCGATCTTCAAAAAAGGGAGGAGAGTGGATCCGGCTAACTACAGGCCCATTAGCCTGACTTCTATCCTGGGGAAGATCCTAGAAAAGTTTATTAAGGAGGCCATCCTTGATGGACTGGCCCAGGCTAACATACTAAGGGACAGCCAGCATGGGTTTGTTGCCAGTAGGTCTTGTTTGACCAATCTCATTTCCTTCTATGACCAGGTGACCTATCACCTGGACAAGGGAGAAGAGGTTGATGTCATATATCTTGACTTCAAAAAAGCTTTTGATCTAGTATCCCATGATCACCTCTTGGCCAAACTGGCCAGTTGTGGCCTTGGCTCCACCACGATCCGCTGGCTGGGAAGTTGGCTCCGTGGTCGGACCCAGAGGGTTGTAATTGATGGCAGTCACTCATCGTGGTGCCCTGTCACCAGTGGGGTCCCTCAAGGCTCTGTCCTGGGAACCATACTGTTCAACATCTTCATTAACGATGTGGACATTGGAGTCAGGAGTGGACTGGCCAAGTTCGCCGATGACACCAAACTTTGGGGCAAAGCATCCACGCCAGAGGACAGGCGGGTGATCCAGGCTGACCTGGACAAGCTCAGCAAATGGGCAGACGAGAGCCTGATGGTGTTTAACACCGAAAAATGCAAGGTTCTCCACCTTGGGAGGAAAAACCTGCAGAAACCTTATAGGCTCGGCAGTGCTACGTTGGTTAGCACTACAAAAGAAAAAGACTTGGGGGTCATCATTGACCACAAGATGAACATGAGCCTGCAATGCGATGCTGCGGCTAGTAAAGCGACCAAAATGCTGGCTTGCATCCATAGATGCTTCTCGAGCAAATCCCGGGACGTCATTCTCCCCTTGTACTCGGCCTTGGTGAGGCCGCAGCTGGAGTACTGCGTCCAGTTTTGGGCTCCACAATTCAAAAAGGATGTGGAGAAGCTGGAGAGAGTCCAGAGGAGAGCCACGCGCATGATCAGAGGTCAGGAAAACAGATCTTACGATGACAGGCTGAGAGCCACGGGACTCTTTAGCCTGGAAAAGCGCAGGCTCAGGGGTGATCTGATGGCCACCTATAAGTTTATCAGGGGTGAACACGAGGATCTGGGGGAACGTTTGTTCACCAGAGCGCCCCAAGGGATGACGAGGTCGAATGGTCACAAACTCCTGCAAGACCGTTTCAGGCAGGACATAAGGAAGAATTTCTTTACTGTCCGAGCCCCCAAGGTCTGGAACAGTCTGCCAGCGGAGGTGGTTCAAGCACCTACATCGAACACCTTCAGGAGTAAATTGGATGCTTATCTTGCTGGGATCCTATGACCCCAGCTGACTTCCTGCCCTTTGGGCAGGGGGCTGGACTCGATGATCTCCCGAGGTCCCTTCCAGCCCTAATATCTATGAAGCAGTTCAAATATTTGTTGCCATATATAATATCCAGCCTCCGTCTCACTCCTGCTAAGCTCTTGGTTACCATGACATTCAGTTGCAATCGGTTCACAGGCTCATTGGGCATTGAGTAGAAGTTTTGTTCAGTATTTGAGACTCATTAACATATTACCAATACACAGCAGTCATTAGATCCTCAAGAAGAGTATGACCTGATAAATCCCAGCAAAACAACCTCAGCACTATGATCTGCCAAAATATTCACAGATCTGATGTTTGATTGGTTGCACCTTGGACTGCTGACTGTTCATCGACTCATAGACATTAGGGCTGGAAGGGACCTCACAAGATGATTGGGTCCAGCCCCCTGCCCAAGGGGCAGGAAGTTAGCTGGGGTCAAATGATCCCAGCAAGATAGGCATCCAAGTGTTTCTTGGAAGGGTCCAGAGTAGGTGCTTGCAGCACTGCTAGGGGGAGTCTATTTCAGGCCCTGGGGACACAGACAGTAAAGAACATTTTTCTTATGTCCAGCCTAAAACTGTCTTCCCATAGTTTGTGACCGTTAGGCCTCGTCTTCCCTTGGGGTGCCCTGGTGAACAGACGTTCTCCCAGTCCCTGATGCACACCCCTTATATACTTATAGGCAGCCACAAAATCCTAGCCTGAGCCTTCACTTCTCCAGGCTGAAGAGTCCCATACCTCTCAGTCTCTCCTTACAAGTCTTGTCCTCTAATCATGTATGTGGCTGTCCTCTGGACTGTCTCAAGCTTCTCCACATCCTTTCTAAAGTGCAGAGCCTAGAACTGGACACAGTATTCCAGTTGCGGCCTCACCAGGGCCAAGTAAAACACAAGGAAGACTTCCTGGGTCTTGCTTGAGATGCATCGGTAGATGCAAGCCAGAGTTTTCTTTGCTTTGCCAGCTGCAGCATCGCATTGGTTCATAGATTCATAGATGCTAGGGTCGGAAGGGACCTCAATAGATCATCGAGTCCGACCCCCTGCATAAGCAGGAAAGAGTGCTGGGCCTACATTACCCCAGCTAGATACACATCTAGCCTTCGCTTGAAGACCCCCAGGGTAGGGGAGAGCACCACCTCCCTTGGGAGCCCGTTCCAGACCTTGGCCATTCGAACTGTGAAGAAGTTCCTCCTAATATCTAATCTAAATCTGCTCTCTTCTAGCTTGTGGCCATTATTTCTTGTAACCCCCGGGGGGGCCTTGGTGAATAAATACTCACCAATTCCCTTCTGTGCCCCCCGATGAACTTATAGGCAGCCACCAGGTCGCCTCTCAACCTTCTCTTGCGGAGGCTGAAAAGGTCCAGTTTCTCTAGTCTCTCCTCGTAGGGCTTGGCCTGCAGGCCCTTAACCATACGAGTGGCCCTTCTCTGGACCCTCTCCAGGTTATCCGCATCCTTCGTGAAGTGCGGCGCCCAGAATTGCACGCAGTACTCCAGCTGCGGTCTGACCAGCGCCCGATAGAGGGGAAGTATCACCTCCTTGGACCTATTTGTCATGCATCTGCTGATGCACGATAAAGTGCCATTGGCTTTTCTGATGGTTTCGTCACACTGCCGACTCATGTTCATCTTGGAGTCCACTAGGACTCCAAGATCCCTTTCCACTTCCGTGCCACCCAGCAGGTCATTTCCTAGGCTGTAGGTGTGCTGGACATTTTTCCTCCCTAGATGCAGCACTTTGCATTTCTCCTTGTTGAACTGCATTCTGTTGTTTTCTGCCCACTTGTCTAACCTGTCCAGGTCTGCTTGCAGCTGCTCCCTGCCCTCCGGCGTGTCCACTTCGCCCCATAGCTTAGCGTCATCTGCAAACTTGGACAGAGTACATTTCACTCCCTCATCCAAGTCGCTGATGAAGACATTAAAGAGTATCGGTCCAAGGACCGAGCCCTGCGGGACCCCACTGCCCACACCCCTCCAGGTCGAAACCGACCCATCCACCACGACTCTCTGGGTGCGACCCTCCAGCCAATTCTCCACCCACCGGACTGTGCAGTCATCCAAGTCACAGCCCCTTAACTTGTTCACCAGTATGGGGTGGGATACCGTATCAAAGGCCTTCCTGAAGTCCAAGTATACGACATCCACCCCTCCTCCTGCGTCGAGGCGTTTTGTAATCTGGTCATAAAAAGAGACTAGATTGGTCAGGCACGATCTGCCTGCCACGAACCCATGCTGGTTTCCCCTCAGCATAACTTGCCCTGCCGGGCTCTCACAAATGTGAGCCTTGATAATTTTTTCAAAGACTTTGCCAAGGATGGAGGTGAGACTAACTGGCCTATAGTTGCCCGGGTCCTCCTTCCTCCCCTTCTTGAAAATGGGAACCACATTGGCCCTTTTCCAGTCCTCCGGGACTTGACCCGTGCACCACGAGCGTTCAAATATTCCCGCCAGTGGCTCTGCAATGATGTCGGCCAGTGCCTTCAGTACCCTCGGATGGAGCTCATCCGGGCCTGCCGACTTAAAGGCATCCAGTTCTTCCAAGTGACCCTGCACCACCTCAGGGTCCACGCATGGAAGTCTGGTGCCTTGCTGCTGCCTCCCTACACTCCCAGTGAGAGACTTGTCATGCCTCTCGCTTAGGAACACTGAGGCGAAGAACTCGTTGAGGAGTTCAGCCTTGTCCCCTCTGTCTGTCACCAATTGTTTCTGCCCATTTAGCAGAGGTCCCTATTCCTCCCTGGGCCTTCCTTTTACTCCCTATATATCTAAAAAACAATTTCTTATTGTCTTTTACTTGGGTTGCCATCCTCAGCTCCATGGTAGCTTTGGCCTGTCTAACTGCCTCCCTACAAGCACGAGCAGAAGAGGTATATTCCTCTTTGGTGATCTCTCCCTGTTTCCACTTTTTATGTGCTCCCCTTTTGGCCCTTAGTCTGCCCTGGATTTCTCTGGTCAGCCAGGGAAGCCTCCTGACCCCTTTCCCTCTTTTACCTCTCACGGGGATCGTCTCGCTTTGTGCTCGAAGGATAGTTTCCTTAAGGCACAGCCACCCTTCTTGGGCTCCCATCATTTCAAAACTACTACTCTGTAGTGCGTCCTTCACTAATCGCCTGAGTTCACTGAAATCAGCTTTCCTAAAGTCCAGCACGTTCACCCTACTAGTTACCTTACCCACTCGATGCCTTATGTTGAATTGTATTTTTAGGTGATCGCTGTCCCCCAGATGGCTACCGATCTGTAGGTCCCCTACTATGTCATCCCCCATTGCCAATACCAGATCCAGTAAGGCATTCCCCCTAGTGGGACCATGTACCTCCTGCGTCAGGTGGAGGTCCTGTACACAGGTTAGAAACCTGCGTGAGCGGTGGGACTTTGCTGTCTGTGTCTCCCAACAGATGTCCGGGTAGTTTAGGTCCCCCATGACCACCGCCTCTTTAGCTTTTATGGTCTCCGAGAGTTGCCTCAGGAGCCCCAAATCTATTTCTTCCCCTTGATGTGGGGGTCTGTAGCAGACCCCTACCACCAAATCCTTTTCTCCTTGCCCCCCATTTAGCCTAACCCACAGTCCTTCTACTTCCTCATCCTTTGATTCTGTCTTGATGAGCGTTGATGTATATTGCTCCTTAACATAGAGCGCAACCCCTCCCCCCTTTTTCCCCACCCTGTCCTTTCTGTACAATCTATAGCCCTCGATATGTACCGCCCAGTCATGGGATGAATCCCACCAGGTTTCCATCAGCCCCACTAAGTCATAGGCGTTTAGTGCAACCAGGAGCGCTAGTTCATCCTGCTTGTTCCCCATGCTCCTAGCATTAGTATATAGGCACTTGAGCCCTGCGACTGGTGCCTTTGCTGCCCCGCCCTGCTTCAAGTCCCAAAGGGCTCTTTGTCTCTTACCTTCTCATTCCTTACCTGTGCCGTATTGCTGTCCCCCCCCTCATGTTCATCTTGTGGTCAATCATGACGCCCAGGTCTCTTTCAGTTGTGGTAGTAATGAATGTAGCACTGCCAACCCTATAAGTATGTTGTGGATTTCCACCCCCAACCCTGAGGTAGAACATCTTGCATTTCTTCATGTTGAATGCCATCAGGTTTTGATCTGCCCAGCTTGCAAGCCTATCCAAGTCAGCCGAAATTGCCAGCCTATCCTCTAGTGTGATCCCATTTCCCCATAATTTGCTGTCATCCATGAATTTAGCCAGTCCACTTATGATACCTAAATCCAGATAGTTTATAAATATATTAAAGAGTACTGGTCCAAGTATGGAGCCCTGGGGGACACCACTGGTTACCATGCGCCATGTTGACATGGTTCCATTGACTATCACTCTCTGGATTCAACCATGGAGCCAGTTCCCCAGCCATCGGACTGCAAGGTTGTCAAGGCCACAGTTCCCCAGTTTTACCATGGGGACTTCATAGGAGACCAAGTCAATGGCTTTTTTAAAGTCCAAAAAAATTATATCAACCTGTTCTCCCTTGTCCAGATGATGCATCACCTAGTCATAGAAGGAAATGAGATTTGTCAAGCAAGACCTACCCACAGTGAAGCCATGTTGGCTCTCTCTCAGGATGTTGCATTCCGTTAGCCTGCTGCTAATGGTTTCTTTGATGATTTTTTCCAATATCTTACCAGGGATTGAGGTCAAATTGATTGGCCTGTAGTTCCCTGGATCTTCCTTCCTCCCTTTCTTGAAGATAGGCACCACACTGGCCCTCTTCCCGTCTTCAGGAACCTCTCCCAAGTGCCGCAAATTCTCAAATACCCTCAGCATTGGTTGCGCTATGTTATCAGCCAGTTCCTGATCCCGTTGGGCAGGTGGAAGACCAACACAAAGTAAACATTAAGGAGATTAGCTTTTTCCTGAGTGTCAGCTGTCAGTTGCCCCATTTGGTTTAGTAAGGGTCCAATGTTGCCCTTGTTTTTCTTCCTACCACCTACATATTTGAAGAAGGACTTCTTGTCCTTGATTTCTGTAGCCAGTTTGAGTTTGGTTTCAGCCTTAGCTTTTCTAGTTTGCTCCCTACAAGTGTGGGCCAGTGCTGAATACTTTTCCTTGGTAATATTATCTGACTTCCATCCTTTATAGGCTTCTCTTTTCAGATACAGGAGGTCCATGAGTCCCCTATTTAGCCACAGGAGTCACCCAGCCTTTTTGCTACCTTTCCTACGAGATGGGATAGACTTCTCTTGTGCTTCAAGGATCACGTCCTTAAGGACTGACCAGTCATCATGGACACCCCTCTCTATCAGTGAGCAACCAGCCTCCTGAGCTTATGAAAGTCAGCTTTCCTAAAATCAAGGATTTCTGCATTGCTGACTGATTTGCCAGCTTTGTGATGGATAGAGAAAGTGATCAGCTTATGATCAATGTCTCCCAGCTTCCCTTTGATTCGCAGGCCACTCACTAGATTATCCCCTTTGGCAAGTACCAGATCCGGGAGTGCCTTATCTCTTGTTGGCCCGTAGACTTCTTGAGACAAGTAAAGTTCATCAATGCAAGTGAGAAAGCTACGTGACTGATCAGATTTGGCAGAGTGCTCCTCCCATGAGATGTCAGGGTAGCTGAAGTCGCCCATGACAACCGTACACTGAGAGTGTGCAGCCTCTGCCAGTTCCCTAGAGAATGTTAGGTCAAGATTTTCTTCTTAGTTAGAAGGTCTGTAGTAGACTCCTACCGTTATATCACTTTTAGCATGTTCCCCCCATAATCTAACCCAGAAGGTCTCAAGTTGCCCTTCTTGGGTCTCAAACTCCACTTATACGGAAGTGTACTGCTCCTTCATATAAAGAGCTACACCCCCGCCCTTTCTAGCAACACAATCTCTCCTGTACAAGGTATAGCCATCTATACCTGTGGTCCAGTCACAGGTGGAGTCCCACCAGGTCTCCGTTATTCCTGTGAGATTGATTGATTTTTATGTAGCAGAAGGGCCAGTTCCTCCTGTTTGTTCCCCAGGCCCCTGGCATTTGTGTACAGGCAAGTAAGCCGCCCTAGGCTTCCTAACACTCCTAGAAGAGTCCTGTCCCTGGGCTGGGGTAGGAGTGAATTCCCTTGTGCTGCATGATCAACCAATTCTGTGGTTGACGCTTGGTGGGCTAGCACTGGTGGTTGTCCACCCACACCCCCAACAAACTAAATTTAAAGCCCTGTCAAGCAGGTCAGCCATTCTGGCCAAGAAGAGCTTCTTCCCCAGTGGAAGGAAATGAAGACTGTCTCTTCCCAGCAGACTCTACCAGAGACAGATCTGTGGATCAAAACCCATCACTGAGGTAAATAACCCTAACACCCATAAGTGAACCATGGTAGAGATAATCCTCAAATTGAGGAATTGCCAACAATGTTGTCCACATCCCAGGCAGGAAGCTCTGTTTGCTACTGCTTTCAAACCAAACCTCAGCCTAAGAGTGCTCAAGTCCTATTCTGGATGGTAATGGTATCTTATCCTAAGTAAAAGATGGCAAAGCAGCAAGGGAAGTTGTAAGAGGCTGACGGCAGTGAAATGGAAAGGGATGTGCCATTGCCACTCCATCAGTCCACAGCCTGTCCTTGTGCATGGGATTGTTCTGTCCTAAGTGCAGAACTTCACACTTGTCCTTGTTGAACCTCATGAGATTTCTTTTGGCTCAATCCTCCAATTTGTATAGGGCTCTGTGAATCCTAACGCTGTCCTCCAGCAGATCTACTACTCCCCACAGCTAAGTGTCATGTACAGACTAGCTGAGGGTGTACTCTATGCCCTCCTCCAGGTCATTGATGAAGATATTGAACAAAACCGGCTCTAGAACCAACCCCTGGGGCACTCCACTTGATACCGGCTGCCAACTAGACCTCAAACTATTGATCATTACCTGTTAAGCCTGACAATCCAGCCAGCTTTCTATCCACCTTACATTCCATTCATCCAACCCATGCTTCCTTAACTTGCTTGATACAAGATACCATATCAAAAGCCTTGCTAAAGTCAAGGTATATTATGCTTTCCTTGCATTCACAGAGCCAGTTCTCTCATCAAAGAAGGCAATCAGGTTGGTTAGGCATGACTTGTCCTTGGTTAATCCATCATTTCTGAAGTCCAGGGTCCATACTCTGCTGCTCACCCTCCTCCTTTTCCTCAGGATCCTGAACTCAATCATCTCATGGACACTGCTGCCCAAGTTGCCATCCACTGCTACATTCCCACCAATTCTTCCCTGTTTGTGAGAAGCAGGTCAAGAAGAGCACAACCCCTAGTTGGACTCCCCCTACATTCTCCAAGTTGTCCCCAACACTCTCGAAAACCTCCTAGGTTGTCTGTGCACTGCTGTATTACCCTCCCAGCAGATGTCAGGGTGACTGAAATCCCCTATGAGAACTAGGGCCTGTGATCGGTAAACTTCTGCCAGCTGTTTAAAGAAAGTCTCATCCACCATTTCTTCTTGGTCTGGTTGTCTGTAACAGACCCCCACTGTGCCATGACCTTTGTTGCTCTCTCCTCTGACTAACCCAGAGACTCAACAAGCCTATCTCCAGTTTCATATTGGAGCTCTTAGCTATCATATGGCTCTTTTACAAAAAGTGCAACTCCTCCTCCTCTTCTCCCCTGCCTGTCCTTCCTGAACAGTTTAAACCCATCCATGACAGTGCTCCAGTCATGCAGGCTCCCACCAAGTCACTGTTATTCCAGTCATGTCATAGTGCCATGACTGTGCAAGGCTTTCATGTACAGGCACCTAAGGTAACTAGCCTATTGCCCTGATCGCTCAGAAAGAATGAGAATTCCTCCCCTATTGCCCTCTCCTGCTTACACATCCTCCAGGTCACCCACTTTCCCGCCTACCACAGGGCTTTGGTCTCCATCCCTCAGCAAACCTAGTTTAAAGGCCTCCTCACTAGGTTACTAAGCCTGTCTGAAAAGATGTTCTTCCTTCTCTTTGTCAGATGAATCCCATCTCATCTTAGTAATCCTTCTTCCTGGAACATCATCCCATGGTCAAAGAAGCCAAAGTCCTGCTGGTGACACCACCTATCAGGGGTCAAACACACCCTAGAAAATGCTGGCAGCAGACAATTATCTTGTCTTACTTGACCATCCCAACCCCACTGATTTAACATTTGCCTGGCAACTGCCAAAAGGCGACTTGCATCTGGACTCCAGTTCATTTACCTTCAGCTCAAAGATCAATAGCCTCACCTTGTTGACAAGAATGAACTACAACAGCAATCTCAATATCTAAGCAGTTATTAGTACCTGGAAAGAGCAGAAACATCTGCAAATGCCCTCAAATTTAGAGCCTTCCTTGCATTTTTAATACTCTATAAAATTATTTACAATTACTCTATAATTTTTTTTAAAACTGTGATGATAATGAGTCAGATCAAAATCTATAGGAGGTTTTCCTTTGAACTTCATCAGACTTTTGGTGAAACCCTCAGTATGGATTATTTCCATGCCTTAACTAATGGCATGGTGCACATAGGCAGTAGTACAAAACACATACATGGCTGCTAGAAGCAAATGTTTTTAAGTAATAAAACTTGAAAGTGATACAGAAGTGGTTTTTGATGGCTTTGCCAAGACCTACAGCATTGACTTTTTGTTGTTTTCTAGTAAACTACTAATGCCTTTCATTATACTCTGCTATAAAAATACTAAAACATCTTTCCTCTCAAGCTCTGGCAAGGCACTTACCAAAAAGATCAGATCCTTAAAAGACTAGCTTAGCAAATGACAGATTACAAAAATTAATTGCTTTCAGCCAAAGGATGAATAGCTTCCTTTGAATAATGACCCCAGGAGACTATTGTTATTAGCATCTGGAGGCTGGTGGGAGCTCTGTTGTGCTGAATACTGTACAGACTCACAGTGACCACCCTCCCCCCACCACCCAAAAAAATTAACAATGTCAATACAGAAGGCCAGCTAAAAAGGAAGGGGTGGAGAGAAAGGAGCAAGATTAAGGTTTATTTTCATTACCTTACAGGTAGAGAACCAAGGCACAGAATGGTTAAGTGACTTCCTCAACCTATCCCCAACACTGTAAACCAGCCATTAGAACTTTAAAAAATCATCTTGATTTTTACCCTAGGATCCTGGTTGAGAATCTACAAGCTGAAAGATCCTTTGATGTGACACATAAGGGTTTTGCTGGGGAAAGACACTACTCAGGTCTGTGTAATGCCTTGCAAGAGCAGTTCATGGAAACTGAGTGTGAAAAGGAAAGCAACTTGGCTATTTTCAGTGGCTGAATTTTACAAAAAGAGGGAAAATAGGGAAAGAGTTATATAACCTCTGAAAAGCAGATTCCGTCCTAAAAATTATCCCAGTGAAAATGATGCACTGGTTCTTAGTAACAATATGGGTACCCACACACAAAAGACAATAATTTCAAGCATGTAGTTACAATTATGGACCCCAAATCTGTATTTTAGACACCTAAATACATAACCTGATTCTCAAAAAGACTGAGAGTGACCATGTACACATTACACATAGATCATACTAGATTTATGGGATGTTAAGCAATATTAAAATTAGAACATGCTGGGTGCATCTACACAAGATGTTGACTGTGCAGTTGCCTAAATAGCGTCACAGTAAAGCCTCAGCATATATACGTGTGGCCCTACTAGGCTGCAGTAAACTAATAAATGCCACTATAGGTTAGTACCTGGCAACACATGTACAATGCATTATTTAGTAGGACTGTGCGAAGCTTTAGTTGCCCATTCAATTCGGTGGAGATTTGGCCCAATTCAGTGGCCGAATCTCCGAATCCAAATCCAATCAGGATACCCTATAATCTCTCCAAATCAAATCAGAACCTTCCAAATCGATCCAGAGAGATTGGGAAAAATTTGATGATTCAGATATACACACAGTTTTAAATGTTTTTTCTACATACCTCAAGGTACCAGGCGGCTCATGAATGCTGAGATACTGGGGTGGATGGAGTGTCCCACAGGAGTGCAGGGGGGTCCCCAGTGTGCTTGGCAGCACACCCAGAAGTGGACCAAAAGCATTTCTGGTCCACTTCTGGGTATGCCAGGCACCATGTGCAGACCCCCCTCCCTCTGGCTCCTGGGTCTGTCGGGGCACCTAGGGTCCCCCCATGGCCAATCACCAAGCACACTCTGTGGCAGACCCAGAAGTGGACTGGAAGTACTTCCCAGTTCTGGGATCGCTGTCGAGCACGCGGGGGAACACCCCCCCGCCATGCTTCTGTGAGATGCTCCATCCATCCCAGCATTGCAGTGTTCACAAGCCACACCTGGTACCTCAAGGTGTGAAGAAAAAATATTTGAAGCTGTGTCTATGGCCGAGTCGCTGATTCTCCAAATCAGTGCTGAATCTTCAGATTCAGCTGAATTGAATCGGGACAGTGATCTGAATCAATGAATTGAAACACTGTCCCTGTTTTAGGCCAAATCTGAATCAAATACAGCCCGTTTTGCATACCCCTATTATTTAGTACACCACAACACATGTGTAGATGCTGACATGGCTGGCTGGGGCACAAGGGTGCCTCCTGCCAACTAGCCCTGAACTGGAGCATCCTTGTGCCCCAGCCAGTCCCTCAACACATTGAGCTGGGTCAGGGCTGACCACCCCCTTTCCCTAGGGCCCCTGTCAGCTGAGGCTGCTCCAACCTGGCTCAATGTGCTGTGGTCCCACAGGTTCATGTGTAAATGTGGTGCCTGGGTGCAATGAATTCTGGTGCAAGCTGTGCCAGCATTTATTCAGCCAAATTAATTTCATGTGTAGATGTGCCTGCTGTGAACAATTAAGGATTAATACCATTTATTGCCTGAACAGCTCTGACTGGCCACTAGAGGCCTGGAGAGCACAGCTGTGGCTAGCAGCCAGGGCATCCAGACTCTATCCCTGTGGGAGAGGGCGGGGGGCTGAGAGTGGTGCATCCTGCAAAACTCATTGGAAGATCTGCAAGTGATACCAAAAATAAGTCCTAAGAAAAATAAGGGTCTGTTTACCATCCCATTCAGAGGCACTGGCAACTCACTTCAATAGGGGGTCATCAGAATGTCTGAAAATGAGTCTATTTAACTGAGTGGCTAAAACTGGGGGCCTAAGCATTTGAAAGTTTTGGTTATGAATTTGGTATTGTCAATATGACTTTAAACCACACTAATTTATAAAGCTCTTCACTTTAATTTCATGAAAAATAAGCTATATTTGTAATGCCAGGCATTTCTCAACTCTGCTCTAAGAGGTTGTTTCCCATGACCTATAGTACTGCTGCCACAGTGATAGATTCCTGCCGTCCTTCTCTTTTGAGGTAATGGTCCATTGCAATATTTTTAGTAACGGACATGAGGTCTGTTTAGTAGAAGCGGATTATTCACTCTTGCAACTCACAAGTGGATTGTTAATTCTCTGCCTGGGACGATGGTGAATCATAGGTGTTCATTTGCTAAATATTAATACTGGCAAAAATTAAATTTCTAGAGTTTTTCTAGAGTGAAAATAGCCATGTTCACTAAGGGCCTGGGCTCTGATTCACATCCAAGTTCAGTTCAGGTTCTGCCATAATTTTGACTTCAAAAAATTATTTAATCTCTCTGTTCCCAGTCCTCCCTGTAAAGTGGAATAGCTCCAGACAAAAAAAAGGACACAGTCTTCAGAGCAGAGACTGCAGCTATACAACTCCATGAAGGATTTACCACACTCCTGGCTTGGTCTTCTAGAAACTACAGGACTACATAATTTCTCAGCTCTTTTTGCTGATAATGAAGGGTTACTCAGCTTTTGTGGGTGCTAAAGGCAAGGGAGTGCAATGGAATATACGGGGGGGAGGGAAAGAGAGACAGAGAGAGAGTTCAAACATTCGTGTCTCATAAAAACACCTGAGTACAGAAGATTGTTTTTTTCCCCTTGTGATTAGGATTGCTCATGATGGTGCTAACCAAGTCCCTTAACTGCATAGCTGCACTGGAAGATACAAGCTTTTGTCTGGAAATTGTTAGCATAAGCTGAGCATTGCTAATAAAGAAGCGACTTACATAGCCTCCCTGTAGGAAACAACTTGCTGCACTGAGGAGAAGGAGACAAAAGTTGTCTGATAGACCTGATCCTGAAGCCCATGGTCAACTAGCCAACGTATGTGGAGGAGGACTATCAAAAGCCAGTCTGCCTCTGGAATCTAAAGTTTCAACAGACACAGGACGCAGCTACACAAGATGCTTAATGTGCATGTAGACTAATTCTACTGCGTATTAGCGCAGCAGGCAAAACCCGTGCTAATACACAGTAGTTTAATGCACATTAACATCATTAAAAAAGTTTGTGTGTGTGCTAATGCTCAGTAGTGCCAATAACGACGCATTAAGTTAGTACCTGTCATTACACGTACTAAAGTTAATGCGCTGTAATGATGGTACATTAATGAATGTGTAGATGAGCCCAATAGATTACTTCAGGTGAGAGTTCAGCACTAAACATATGATTTACCCAGTGAAGTCAAGGAGCAAAGGCTGCAGCTCACCTGTTCTGAAGGCCTGCTCCCATCAGCATTAATTGGCAGAGCTTTTTCTATTGATTGACTTCAGTGGGAACAGGATAAGACTTCCAGGGTCTCATTTTTGCAAAGCACCACCAACAGTCACTGCCTTCAGTGGAAATTCTTTCCAAAAAAGTAGCCCAAAAAGATACATCTTCACTGCAGAGGTAACCTGGCTCTTATCTCAATGTTGTCCCAACCCCACTCCTGCACAGACATCATTCACCTGAGCACAGTAGTTCCTTCCAGTAGCATATCTGAGAAGGGGTGACTGTGACAGGATTCCTGGGCACCACCTTTGTGGGTGGACACAAAAAAAGCTTTGACAACAGCACAGCAAGCAGCGCTGCCTCCGACATTGTGCAGCTGCCCCAGGCGCGGAGCCACCTGGCTACACCTCTGATCCTTTCATCCTAAACATAACTGGGGTTATGAAGTTAGAATCTAAACCCTGCTTTCACTGGGCAGGCGAATTCTAAGCGGCTGGAAGCCACATGCCCCACAGGCCACACTAGTGGGGGCCACGTGCCCTGTGGGCCACATGAACACTCCCTCACTGCATCACATGTTCACACCCCCATCCAAGATAGTGTGTGATACAGTGTGCACCCATGAAATTCCTCCCCCCCCCACAACTCCCTCCCATTCATTGTGCATCTGCACCCATGTTGCAGTGCATATCCACATGGATGCCTTCCCTACCACTGCACTGCACAGTCCCAGCTCCACCCTGATCTCCTCATACTGCCCTGCTCCCTAGGGCAGGTGCAGAAGAATGGAAGCCAGAGGAAGCTGGAGTGATAGGGGGAGTGGAAGCTGGGCAGGAGTCCAGAGGCCACAGCTTAACTCCTTGCAATCTGCATGTGACCTGCAGGCCACAAGTTGGACTTAAGCCAATAACGCCCTCTTGGCAGGAAGGATGCAGACTATAATCACTGAACCGCAGATGGATTATCTTTCAGTATCATCCCACAATTCCCCCTAGGTGCCCAGAAGAACAGACAATTTCTCCCATAATTCAGAGGAGAAAAAAATATAAAGCATCTGAGCTCACTGCAGCACACAGAACCGTGAGATGTGCCCCTAAAAGGCCTGGCAGCATACACGGGTGACTGCACCTTCTGTGAGGACACAAGTCAGGTACAGCTCTATAGCGCACATGTATAGATCTGGGACAGGCTAATCCAAGTAAGTATTGCAGTAAAGACATATAAGCAGTGTGCTAGATAACTTAACTAGATAACTAAGCAGTTCACACTCAGTATAAATATATCTTGCAGTCTGCGGCTGGCTAACATTTGGAGGAATGATAGTCAGGTGCCCAAATATAATGAAATAATGGACTAGAGTGAAAAAAAGAAAAAAAAGGATAACGGGACTACAAGACTGACTCAACTGGGTTTTCATGTTTGTAACAATAGCAAGTACCAGATGCTCCAAAAAAATCCAGGGAGCGTAGTAGGCATTTCTCCTCTGAAACAGCATCTTCCTAAATCACCACTAGTTAGAAGTTTCTCCTTCCCCAACTCATATCAATTCCTCAGTCTGGAGTTACTGCCATAAAGAGCTAGAGAAACCTCTGTCACTCCTTCAAACTTGTTAAGATCCTGGCCTCAGCAATGCCTGGTAGCAATGAGTTCCTAAAGTCACTCGTTTGTCTACCAGGATCTTTGACTGATTGGGGCCAGCTCCTTGCTCTGCAGCTCAGAGCTTGGAAGACCCAAGGAGCCCGACTCCTTTCCGAGATTCCAGGTTTCCTTCTGAAGAGCTGAGAGTCTAGAAAGCCTGGAACAGACTTCTAGACCCCATGGCACCAAGACAATAATTATATATACTGGATGCCCCAGAGTTTGACGCCTGGGCCAGGAGGCAATCTGGAGGCCTGGCTCCCCAGGCAATCCAGCTCCCAACAACAACATAGCTGGTGGCACTTCTTGAACATCATAGGCATGAACAAAGCTGAAGGGGCTGCATGGAAAAGTTGAACGGTTGCTACATTGTCCCAAACCTGAACAAAGCAGTGCTGGAACAAGTGCAATCAACTATGTAAACATGATCTCAGCATTGCAACTCTCATCCTCCTGTGCCTTCCCAGAGCGCAACTCCTTACCCTTCTCAGCCCGAGATCAGCCTCTTAGGTCAGGAAACTTCTCGTGTCCTCTGCCAAGTACTTGAAATGCTGGAGTGGAAACCAGTAGGTACTTATCCGAGTTCAGGTGCTGGGACTGCCCATCCAGCTTGGAGCACATCTCTGCCTCTCTGCACCTCAGTTTCCTACCCACTCCCCTCTCCCAGTTGGGATTACTTATCTCCTTGGGGCACCACCTGTTTCTAACTGGTCAGCACCTTGCAGTGGATCTCCTTCAGGGTGTCTAGGTGAGACTGGGATATTAACAAGAGAAAATATACACATCAAAATGCTGTAGGACGTGAGCCCCAGTAGGTCTTTTAGTGAGCTGTTTTTTGGCAGCCTGGAAGGGTGTGCTGTTGTGTCGCATACAAGAAAGCAGTGGAGGGGAAAGGAGAGAGCAGGCAGAATCTTATGTGCCCAAGCAAAGGCTCATAGCAGCAGGAGCCACCAGAACGCAATGCTGGCAGTGCCACCTCCAATTGCTCTTTCTGTGGGACAGACTCCCTGCACCCTGGGTGTAGCAGCCTCTACCATGCCAGCTCCCTGGAGAATGTCATTCTGGCACCACCTCTAAATTGGTGCCCAGGGCCAATGTTCCCTTTGCGCACCACTACTTCTGCTACCACTTCCTTTTACAAGAGCTGATATCTTTTTTCTAGTCAAACCATCTGAGTATTTCTGCGCACCTTGGCATTTACTCAGAAGCTTCCAGTGAATCTACGAATGCAGTTAGAAACACTGATAACCTGCTGCTCTGCCCTGCTTTCAACAAGAATGAATGTTAGAAGTCTGTGGCAAGTCCATAGACCAGTGATATTTTCAACCTCCATCATGTCTCTTAAGCAGCAGCATCTTGTACTTTTCATCCTTTGGGAAACCTTTTTGGAAAAAAATGGCCTCATCATTGAGCATCTGCTCTAAGGGGAAATAAATAATTAAGTGCCTATCCAGGACAGTTTCTCACAGCTGAAGTTTTACTTAGGAAAAATTAAATTTGTGAACTGAGTTAATGGGGGACATGGTGCTTCACAGAGCATAAGAATCAGATACACACAAAACAGTCTCACGTGAGTATAGTTTCCAGTCCCAAATTTTATTATAATCCAGAGTAATGTAGAAACTGAAAGTGCTGGACTGATTGAATGCGTTTGCCAAGTACCCCAGAACTGGGGCCGAGGATGAAGGAAATTGTAAAGTCCATTCAAAAAAAAACTATCAATTAGGCCTTGTTTACACTACACTTTCCTCAAAGCTGGCTGCTGACATGAGCATGAGTGTAGACACCTTTTGGCATTATCAAGACCTGCTCTGAGCCAGATTATAATAACACTGGTGAAAACACTGGTAGACAAACTACATTTCCCTCACTGGACACTCTAATGTGGAAGATGTTAAAAATGTGAACAGCAGTCAGCCCTTATGGGGTTAGTCTTACTAGGGTCAGCAAGCCTCAAGTATGTTTTAAATTATCTGTGTCCACATTTCATGGGCTCCCTTACCATTTTTATTCCAGTGTATTAAACTAGTGCCTTTTGAGGAATGAACCACTGGGTGGCACTTCAGAGTCAGAATCACAATTTTTGTAGTAAAACAGAATCAACTTCTGTAACATACTTACAATGCTTGTAGGAATGCTACAGCCAAACAGCAACTACTGTGTCTTAAAACAGTATGCTGACTAATCTAAGACTCATTTTACATTGCTGTTAAACAACCTCCTGAGTTATTCAAAAACTGGGTTTTATGTCTATCCCTTTACTATTGCTTTCTGCATGGCCCAATACTTCAGTAACAACAGTACTAAACCCACTGTGGTTCTGTAGAGCACTTTCTTTTACAGAGAGGGAGAGAGGTGGCAACAGTGTTAACATCCCTTACTGAGTAGTAGTTAGCTGTGTTAGTCTGAAGTTAGGCAGGAGGCAGGGCAGGGTGGTTCAGAGATGTATATGGTAGTGTAAGTGACAACCCACTTCATCAGATGCGTATGTTGTAGGTGGACACTTATGAAAACTAACTCTGTGGACCAGTTAATTTCTAAGGGAGACCAGCTCTGTTACTTGTTCAACAGCTGCTGTAGCTGAAGCCATTTTAGAGAGATTGGCTCAATATCCTTCACCCTGAAAGGAGTTTACTTTCTGAAATTCAAGCCCCTCACAACCATCAGGTTGGGCACCAAAATTTACTTCTTTTCAAAAGTCTAAGGTAACAGAAGAAATTCTTCCACATGGCTCAGAAGATACTGAATTTCTTTAAACTAACACCTTGGTTATTAGAAAAATTACAAATATTAAATTGCTCAAGCAGCTTACATCATTTTGTTAGACACAGTCTAAGCATTAAAATGATGAAGACCTTGGGACAAATATTTTGAACATATTTCTGGTTCACCATACTTTCTTGACCATATACTGTACAAATAGAAATTTAATATAAATAGACAATAAGTGTTATAAAATAGTGGCAAACACTGGTGTGTATTACACTCAATAACAACTCATCATGGGATCTGACAGGTTTTACTCCAGATTCCAAAATTGCATATGTGCATGGTAGGATACATGATTTCCATGATCTGGGATAAAACCTGTCAGATCCTAGTCATGCAGTTGCCAGCATGCCAAGAGCCCAACACTGAGGATCCAGTCCCCACAGGATATGCTTCCCATTGGACTCTTTCAACTCACCCTCACCCAGAGAGCCCAGGAGCCTGATGTCAGGTTCCAGGTGCATCAGGAAGTCTAAAAACTTATGGTGCAGCCCAGCAGCTCTCTCTATATCCCTCCCCCCCTTGCACCCTTCAAATTATCAGTTCTCCAGCCCAGCAGCTGTAAACCTCACACAGTATAGCTGGATGTTGACCACACTATCAGGAACATGCCACACATTCAAACTAAAGTGCCATACAAACCAGCCACAAAGATGTTCCGTATTTAATATGGAACGTCTTTGTGGCTGGTCTGTCATTTAATTGCATGACAAATTGGGTGAATGCATTGTGTTACATTTATTTCAATTAATGTCTTAATTGTACAGTTAATTGTAATGCCATCCAGGGACCCTAGAGATCATGAACATATTGCTAGAAGGAAGAGAGATATTCATAAAGCAAATGAGCCATCTCAGAAAATCTGGAGAAATTGATTATCCATTTATTCAAATACCTACTAATTTTATTAAAACCTTTTTTAAAGCTATTCCTAAGTGAACAATACAATGATAGCTATAGTCCTATTTCCAACAGCACAAGTAGAGACATTCTTATCCCCTGCCTCTTACAAAAGTTAACAGTGCTGCTGGGACTTCATATACTATGCAGTTTGGTCATGTTTTGTTGCATGAAATGATGTGGAAAAGCCAAATGCATTTCTTAGTTTAACTTTGTTAGTCCTAGTTAAACCCTTTCAGACAATTCCTGCAAAGGTAGTGGCATAATCCTGTCAGCCTTCTCTATTGGTTAGACCAGAGGGATAGGAGCAGCTGAGCTCATTTCCTGTCCTCATTCCTTCAGCCATGTAGAGGATACTCACATTCTGTCAAGCAATTAATGTGGGCCAGGGTTTCCTACTATGTTCATCACTCAGTCATGCTTCTTAAGTAAGACCCCACAGCTGGCTGGTGCTGTAGATCAGATACTGTGATCAACTGAGTCAGAGGTTGTTTTTTTTTTTCATGAATACTCTCCTTGGACCAAAAGTTTCCCCCAATGGTGGCTGTGATACAGGCCAGCAAGAAGCACTCCTGAAGTTTAGGACTGAATTGCAAGATGTCTTCTGATTTTAAATTCCAGTAGCTCCATTTCAATCAGTGGAGCTGCCAGGAAAAAAAATCAGTAAGTACCAGTAACTGTTAGGCTCAGAATCTGGTCCTGAGGGAAAATACTGAAATTCTGGGGATGTGATAGTCACCAGCTGAAATAAATCTTTGTTCTTTAGCACCCCGTTACAATGAAGAAAGGCTTCGAAAAAATGCCAAAGAGCCCCACTCTTCCTGGAAGGTAAAAGAAAGGTGATGGCAACCCAGGAAATAGTTCCAAGTGAAGGCTGAAGGCCTGCTTTGGATTTCTGGAAGGTCATTGTTATCATCAGCCAGGATAATGGTACACTTTCCCAAATGAAGTAGTCTGTCACCTGCTACTGCAAAGACAGAGAAGTAGGAAGTAGTGTTGGTTCACAACCCAGTCAAGCCTTCAGAAACTCCCAACATCAAGGAAATAAACAACTTTGTCCCAAATGTCAATGAAAGAATACAGCATAGTCTTACCTGCTGTCACGATCTTAATATCATCTGCCCTGCATCTCCATGACATTATAAATCTGCAATTTTTGGTCCTCATCAAAAAGCTGGGAGACTGTGGTGTCGATGCCCACACGGTCAAATGGGTCGCCAACTGGTTGGAGGGCCGCACCCAGAGGGTGGTAGTGGATGGGTTCTTCTCGACCTGGAAGGATGTGGGCAGTGGGGTTCCGCAGGGCTCGGTCCTCGGGCCTGCACTGTTCAACATCTTCATCAGTGACTTGGATGAGGGGGTAGAAAGCACCCTGTTCAAGTTTGCTGATGACACTAAGATGTGGGGGGATGTGGGTGCACTAGAAGGGTGCAATAGGCTACAAGCTGACCTTGACAGGTTGCAACGGTGGGCGGATGAGAATAGGATGGGGTTTAACACTGATAAGTGCAAGGTGTTGCACATGGGGAGGAAGAACCGGCACCACACTTACAGGTTGGGGAACTCTCCTCTTGCCAGCACGGAGACGGAAAAGGATCTTGGAGTCGTCATTGACTCCACGATGAACATGGGCCGGCAGTGTGGGGAGGCAGTCAAGAAGGCCAATCGTACCCTATCATGCATCCACAGATGCATCTCGAGCAGGTCCAGGGAGGTGATCCTCCCCCTCTATGCGGCACTGGTCAGGCCGCAGCTGGAGTACTGCGTCCAGTTCTGGGCGCCACACTTCAAGAGGGACGTGGACAATATGGAAAGAGTTCAGAGGAGGGCCACTCGTATGATCAGGGGTCAGCAGGGCAGGCCTTATGAGGAGAGGCTACGGGACCTGAACCTGTTTAGCCTCCACAAGAGAAGGCTAAGGGGGGACCTTGTGGCCTGCTACAAACTGGTCAGGGGGGATCAGCAGGTATTGGGGGAGTCCCTGTTCCCCCGTGCGCTGCCAGGAGTGACCAGGAATAACGGTCACAAACTGGCGGAGGGTAAGTTTAGATTAGATATTAGGAGGCGCTACTTCACAGTCAGGGTGGCTAGGGCCTGGAACCAGCTTCCAGGGGAGGTGGTGCAGGCTCCTAGCCTGGGGATTTTTAAAAGGAAGTTAGATGAGCACCTTGCCGGGGTCATCTGACCCCGGTGCTCTTTCCTGCTAAGGCAGGGGGTCGGACTAGATGATCTACCTAGGTCCCTTCCGACTCTAGCTACTATGAAACTATGAAACTATGGTCATGCACAGCTGTTTGTACCACTGTGCAGGATAGATCAGCAATGCTGTTCATTCAGATGGAAGCAGAGTACAACCTACATTTCTATGCGTATCAACTAATTGCTTAATGTGTGTAACATGGTGCCAATCCCAATATTTTTGGCCAATTATTTACGCTAAAAATTAACATGGATTATTTGCATATTGGTTGATTAAACAGCATCTTTTAGCCCTGCTGTTTATTATGATGGGTAACTGTGCTTTGGGCAACTGCATATTAATTGACACCAGAATCTGTGAAGAGGAAGCAGCTGTTAGGAAGCCTTGGAAATATCAGAACTGGTCAGTTTCAGCCCTGGTACAGCCCATTGTTTTTAAAAGCTAAAAGCAGGTGTGGAATCAACTGTTGCAAATCAGTCACTCAGGTAGAGTCTACACATCATATAGCAATGTTACTACAGCACCATGCTTTAGTACTTCCAAAAGGAAGTACTAAAGCATGGTGCATGGTTAGATTTTACTGCTACAGTGCTATACCAGGGAAGGATGCTGCTACAGTGAAGTAGCTGGTGATCACGTGTAGACCCGCTTGATTGCTACATCGCTGTAGCACACCATACCGTGGCATAGTTGCTACATTCCCATAGGGCAATGTGTAGACATGCCTTCAGGGTTGTTTATTATCACACTGATAGCAACTGAAATGGATTATTCTGTATTTCATGAGTGTGCTGTGAATTAAGTTATAGTATGTGCATGCTTCAGGTAAATGTATAACCTTGTTCAATCCTGAAGCAATGCACTTAGAGTATGCCAGACATTATGCAGTAAGAGAGATAAAATTGGTTGCAAATTCCCATGAAACACGGCAACATGAGCACTGTCATCATCGCTAGCCAGAGTGATACAGTAACGAAGAAAAGATTTCCCCAAAAGGGATCACAGGCCAACCAGCTGAAGCTGATCCAAGTCTCATGGGGATTCCTGTTAGCACTGCAGTTGTGCTAATAGGAAAATGCTACCTGTACACAACATTGCCAGCAATGGGGCCCACTGCCAAAGTTAGACCAGCAAGTGAAAACAACAGAAGCCGTGTACAGGACTAATTCATGGCATAATGCAGAGGTTCCCAAACTTTTTCTTATTGCATACCCCCTTCCAGACTTAGCAGCTGTCCACATATGCCCACCAACATGTGTTTTATATTTTAACCCCTTAAATGCCAATTATTATTATACTGGAAATTAAATCCACCATTGCACAATTTCTCCTCAATTACTTCTGGGGTACACGTATCAGTTTGGGAACCCCTGGCCTGATCCAGTTAGTGAAACTGTGCCGGCTAAACCTAGGTAATATTTTTTTCAGCCAAAACCTCCTTTCCTCCCAATGTAAAAGTGCAGATTTGGAGAAACATAAGCGTTATGAGAATTTACCTCAATTTCAAAGCAGGGGGGTAAAAAAAAAAAAAAAAAAATCCAAAACTTTTGGGGAATAAAAATGATACATTTTCATTCAAAACCATTGTTTAAAAATGTATTTTTAAATAAATGTGTAAACTTAAGACTCTAGTGGAAATTCCTTCCAAAAACCAGGCCGGAAGGGTCTTTCTTCATTAGAAGTAACCTCTTACTCAGGTGTTGCCCTACTCCCAATTCCACAAAGGCACCATTCACCTGAGTACGTTAGTGCATTCATCCTAGGTGGACTAGCCTAGCAGGGGTTATAAAGTTAGAATTCAGACCGTCCTTTCACTTAGGCCAATATCCTACCCTCTTTGCAGCAAGGATGCAAACTATCACTTGACTGCAGACAAACAATCCTCCTGTGCCTAATAAGATGGTTAGCTTGGAATCAAATGATAGTTCCATCAGACTCAAAGTGAGGTTTGTTTTCATGGTAATTTTTTTTTTTTTTTTTTTTTTTAAAAGTATCACTTCTTCACACAGCTGTTTTCAACACACGTACTTCCATTTGGCCAACTGGGCTGCATGTAGACAAAACGAGGGGCATGTGTACATGACACTTTAAAGAGGGTTAAATGTTTTTGCACCACTTTAATAGTGTTGATGTTTGCATGTGTCGGTAGCATATTGCACAGTAATTCCAGCCACTGTCGCAAATTTGAGTGTAATGCACCTTAAGTGACTTGGGGTGCAGTTTACTGCCCTATAACCATAGAGCGAAGCACCCAGGCTCTATATAGCAGCCTGGGAAGGCAGGCTCCACACAAGGTCTTTTTTCCACCACCCCTGGAGCCTGCCTGCCTGAGCTGCATGGGGGCCTGGTCCTTCCCTCTGCGGCTGCATTGCCCCCCCCCGGACCACCTGAGCCTACTGCCTGTGGGCAGATGCTGCCAGGGGAAGGGGGCCACTGCTGCTGCAGAGGGAGACACCAACTCTTTCCCCCCACCACCACTCCACAGCCCAGGGACCACTCTGCCAGCTCACCCTCCCCTCTCCACTGCCAGACAGGCAGGTAAATTCATGTGTGCACGACACGGGGGTTTAAAGGGCGAAACTGAAGTGGCAATTTAAAAATAAATAAATAAATAAAATAAGACGCACCACTTCCATTTAGGGATCCTGTTTCATCTACACACGTATATGTAGAGACAGAATCTTTTAAAAATATTTCCTTGGCTCTAAACTTTTAGCTTAGGATACAGCTTATGTGGACACCTGTCTCACTGCTCTTAATTCTGGAGACAGTAAATTAGTTTAAAAAAAACAACAACAACAACAAACACACACACACACTAAGGTTGGCAGAATCTCAGCCTGCTGAAGTTCAGCAAAACTTTATTAAACTCTTTTCCAAGAAGGAAAAATGATCTAACAAGAAAAATTTAGAATGGAGTACTTAAATCTGCACCTCCCAGTGGCTTTACTCCTGGTTATTCTTTGGACTGGCCTGCTCAAGTATTATGAAATAGGTATTATGACAACACTGGTTCCTCCACCAGAACAAACAGTTGGACACAAAGAAAGAGAAGCCTTGCTTAATAAAGATGCTAGGGGATTTCCAAAAATGCCCACAAACTCAAGCTTGCAAATGAGGCAGCAGCTCTTCTAGAACATCTTGTTTGTACAGAAGTAATCAGATCAGATTTTTGCATTTAACAGAAAGCCAAAAGCTGCTTTGGAAGTTGGATTCCAGAGCAGATTTCTTGAGCTCACATATTTGGCCCCAAAAGCAATAGTTTTCTGGATTTTCAGAAACAAGACTGTTTTAGGAATGCTGTTAGGTCACTAACTGATCAGACAGTGTCACAGCTCCATATGCAAACAATATTAATTAGGTGTTACATGATTGTGATACAGGCAGGTTTATTTAAAGAGTCCCAGAATAGTTCTTCCCTTAAAAAAAAAAAAAAAAAAAAAAAAAAAGGGCACACTCTTAAACATCACATTGTTCAGTTACAGATCCTTTAGCCAGGTCTCCAGAGTTGATTATACTCCACAACCATGCCCTCAAGCATGCCACCAGGCTCCAGATGAGCAGCTTCATACTCTGGGAACAGTATGGACACATTCACCTAGCACTTCAGAAAAGTTAATCAGCCCTGCTGAGTGACAGTGCCAAGCAGTCCACCTGCAGCACCACAGATGCAGGTGGACCACTTTAGGAGTATCATAGCACGGTGGAGGACAATGCTCCGTAGACAAGTAATTTTACTGTGTAGACACAGCCTCAATTATTTTCCAAGGACTTTTGAGCATCTCTGTTGCAATCTAATGTAGCCATTAAAAAACAAAACTGAATCATAATAATAATAAAAATATTTAAGAACTGGGAGCAATTAGTAACACTCTTGCATAATAGGTTACTGCAATACTCATTAACTTGGCGTAGACCATTACTTACATGTCAATAATACTAGTTACCACATGTAGCGACATTTCAAGCAGACTGCAGAGACGAGCAAATCCAAAATGCTCAACAGACTTCAATTACATTTACCTGTTAAAATAATTTATAATACTGTACTTGCAGCTTTATTTTCTTTATATAAAGATGCTAAGCCAGCCACACAGATCAACTCTGCTCCTTCCATTGCAGCTTGATACTGACAAGAAAGTAAAAAAGTAAAAAAGAAACCATTACAAGACATTTTTGTATAGGAATAGGCCCTAAATAATACCCCTCCCCACACACCCACTAAGCAGTTAACACTTTCAGTACTGATCTGAAGTTTTATTTGCAGCGGTGTTCTCTTCGCAGCACTGAGTGCGATTTCCTTCCTCTGTAAGGCTCAAGAATATGAATGAGACTTTCAGAAAGATGCAATGCACTTTTATGATCTAAATGTCAGCCACAATTACTCAGACAGAACACAAAACATTTAGTTACAACAGATCAGGTTGCAAGATAAAAAAAACTATCATATATTGGATGAAGTACTATTGAGCAGAGAGCTTACTTAGAACAGGCTTCAGCAGGGACTTTCCAAGTAAGGAGTACAAAGTCTCCTCCACTGTAAACAATTCCAGTACTCTTGCTTACCACTGTATTTTAAGTATCTGACCTATTCCATTGATCCTTAAGGCATATCTACACACATATTTTCCTACCTGCACACATGCATTTCTGGCACACAGAATGCAAACAAATGTTAATATCACATGCTTCACTAGTTGGATCACTATCCAATTGAGCCTTGGCTGCTGAAATGTAATGCCCATCTAAATTTGAGCTCATTCAGACTCCCAATGACCACACCACAAGCACAGAGGTCATCTTCTGAACCTGGATCAAAAGGATGGAAGCCCAAAAGCTTTCCTTCAGCCAGGAAACTTTAAGTGAATGTTGCATTGCTGAATCAGGCTGAAAACCTGTAGTAACAGGTATATAAACACTAAAGAAACAAGAAAACATTAGACAATGTCCAGGACACAGAAAAATTTCTTCCTTAGTCTTGACAATTATTGTAGCATTTTATCCACAGCTATCAGTGCACTTCACAAACATTTTTAATCTTATTTTACAGATGGGGACACCAAGACAGAAAGGTGAAGCAACTTGCCCAAGGTCATGCAACAGGTCAGTGGCAGAGCCAGAAATGGCTCAGGAGACCCCGATTCTCAGCCCTGCATTCAATCCATTAGACAAAGCTCCTTTCATTAAAGAAGTGGTTATCCCTGTACTGCTCCAACACCTGTTCTATCTTAAACCTGGACCCTGTCCATGGGGGCCCACAATAGCTTTTCCTGCTCTCCATCATAGCTCCTTGGCTTGTGGTAGCCTTCATCCACTGTATGCTAAACTCCACAGCAGGATTTGAAAAATTAGAAAGTAGCTTTTAAAATGGCAGAAAGACCCACAATATTCCTATCATGTGCCTCTACCTTCGGGGAGTTAGGGAGGAAGAAGGAAAGTAGTTGCTTCCCCTGTGTCCTAGCTGGGGTCAAACGTTTATGCTAGTACAGCAGTGTTCCTTGGGGGCACCTATCAAAGCATATTGAAACCCAAGAGACTAAAGTTTCTGTTTGTGGTACAGGTATATCATAATATCATCATAGTCCTTGGCTATGTTGACAGGGATCTTAATGGAAATTAAGGCCACCAGAGCCCTTCTTTAAGAAGCAACTCTTCAGTGCACATATGTCCTAGCATGATTTCTCTAAAAGAAGAATCACTGTAACACACAGATTAGACTAAGCCCTATTCGGTTCACAAGAAGACTGCATGGCCAAAGCAACTTTAGAGGTCTTTTAAGAGCAATGATACACATTCCACCCCCACTAATTCCACGGGAATTTTGTTGGGGTGGGAAGCAGATGCTAAGTGTCCTGGGTAGACATGGAGAGGCTGATCACTACAGCAAAAAGCCATCATGCCACCCCATCAGGCACCTAAGTGGTGCTTCACTTATATTTTTGCACATATGAACACACACCTCCTCTGCCAACCCCCCGGGGGGAAAAAAAAAAAAATCACCCTCCCCCACAAAATTGGGATGCTTGTTTTAAGGAAGGCAGGCATCTTCTCTGCTGGCAAAGAAACAAGTCTGGAGGCACTGTTCTTCCCATACAGGTGCCAAGATGGCAGAATCAAAGGTTAAAGCTTACACAGCCATAGCTATTGGCTGAGCCCTGTAGCTTATGTCTGAATCAGCGAGTTGCTGGTAATATCTCAATAAGGCTGGTGATGTGGGAACACCACCTTATTTATAGGCGCTTACATAAAAGAACCATGTACAATAAAGAACTTGCCACTGCCCTTGAAACGGTCTGGGGCCTAACTTCGCATGACAGAGTAAATCCTCAAGGAAACAGTGTCCAGGAAATGTGGCATACCAGGAGATATGTCTGGATGAAGCAGCTGGCACCAAAAACTTTGTGATGTCTCACTTCCTGGGCACTCTACATTCACAAGAGAATTTATTGTCACAGCCAGCCACAACTCGGGGTAGTGGGGGGGAAATCTTTCTTTCTACATTCTGCCCTCTTAAAAATAATGCGTGTTTTACTGGGGATATGTTGTAGGTGCATAGAATATGGTATTTTTATCTCAAGCAGCCGGTATAAGCTGAAAGTCTCCTACCAAGTGATCACACCACTTACTTTGAAAGCAAAAACAAAAACATCTTTTTTGCCTTAGACCTTACAGTGCTGCAACAGGGCTAAGTCCAACAGAAAAGACTCTTACTACGAAGAAGTCTTTAATTGGTGCACATTCTAGCTACACAGTATCACTGCACATTACTCAATACATGGGGAACTGCAGATGCGTCAAAAGTGCAAGTGTTTTTTTCATGTCATGGACATTCTGTGCGCCCACTGTTTATGCCTAAGGCTGCCCAACATCTCTCGCTATAAATCCTGTTTTCAGTGCCTTAGAAACGTATTTCCGAGTGTCTTTCTGGGCTGAAGCCTTTCCTACCGGGGTCTGCCCCAGGTTAGATTGACTCTTTTTAACCAAAGTTTGCCAAAAAACAGATTAGAAAAAAAAAGTCTTTTTTTTTTATTTTTGTTTTACTTACAAGTTAAGTATCTCCAATCTCAGCAGCGGGGCCTTTTTTTCCTTTTTTAATACCCAAGAAGTTTAAGCAAAGAGAGATTGAAATTAAGGCCAAGATTCTGCACTATCTTCCAATTTGAGGTACCAAACTGGAGACTGCCTAGGGATTAATTTTCTGAGAATTTCACATTACACAGCACTTTTTACATTCAGAACAGTTCTTATCAACCTCATTTGCACTTTTGAGCTCACAGCACTTCTACAAATCCAGTATGGAAGCCAGAAAATAAAGTATTACCCACATGGAAGTGTGAACATTTTGGCATAAGTGACTTATACCCAGCATTACCAAGGGATTCTGTGATACTAGCACGAGTAGGATTGAACTGAACTGACCAGGCCAGAATTTTAACATGTTTTAACCACAAGACTAACCCTTCTATTCCTCTAGTCCCTTGCCTCATTCACTACATGCATTTCAACTTCTGCAAAAAGAAACGCAGAAATCCCACAGACAACAGCCCACTTCCAGCAGGTTTGAATGAGGCAGGGGCCCTGTGGAAACAGTACTGCATGATTGATCAAACAGTAACTTCTATTTTAAACACCTGACATAAAATAAAACCCATTACCATACTGTTCTCATTATAAGCAGACTTCCTGCCCTCCAAAGAAACCATCTCTCTCATACTTGACTTGTATGCAGGCTCAATCTACAGCTTGCTCCTCTACAGTCTTGACTCTTGTCCTTGAAGTATTTTTTGCATACAATAAAATATACCAAGACAGGATTTTTTCAGTGCAGTTTATTTTAGTACATTTAGTGAATTTAACCCATTGGGTCTTTTGCTTGGTTATTTAATTCTCCTGTTGGATTTTGTAAAGGCAAAAGCAGGTTAAGAACTTTTCCCTAGAATAAAAGTCACAACTAGAAATAAAGCTGTTTTTCCTAAAACTGAACCAGAAAGTACAGGGTCAGTTTATATGCAAGGTGCACTTACAACTGGAAAAATACAATAGATTTAAAAAAAAAAAAATACACCAGTTATCCTGACAAATACTTTATAAAATTGGTTATGGTCAGGCAGTGTTAGGACTGATCTGGGCAGTTATATCATCTTAAGGCACTGTTTTTGATTGCTTTTGCATAATGTCAAGTAACCCTTTTCACCACAGCTCTCCATACAGATGATGCAGGGATTCAGTAGAATTCCTATTGTTTTACCAGAGCCCTTGCTTACTAGAGGAAGAGGTGCATTTAAAGCAAGTAAGAAATTTTAGAAAAGACTTTCAATGACCTTCATGCTTTTAAACCCCTGTGTTGTTTCGGGAACAAGCTCTCTCTGAAGAGGTTTGGCCCTCTCTTTTCAGGAGACCTAGCTACAAACACACACCCTGTGAATAAGCTTGTTTTCATTTATCTGCATTTATTGTTCAGGCTTCAGCCCTTCTGCCCTTTCCAGCGGAGCAAGACATTTTGCAGTTTGGAACCTGCCTGCAGGTGCCTTCAGTAACCTGTTGATGTTAAGAGAGAGAGAGAAAAAGACATTTAATTGCCCATTCCTATGACATGATTTCTAACCTGGCAAAAACTGAAGCAAGGTTGTCAACCCACTTCAGTCCATATGACCCCAGAGAGGAAGGTGGGATACCCAAGCAGAAAATACTACCTGGATTCCAAATACTGATAGGTTTCAGGAGAAAGCATTTGCAAACCTCCACCTCAGGACCAAGGCAGTTTGGGTTTGCACAGGCAGGGAGTGGGGGTGACTGGCAAAATCAGAGGAGCTGGCAGAGTATCCATGCTACATACCACTACCTCCCCCCATCTTGAGCAGCATCTCTATAGGTACCAATGGTGCTAGCTCTAGTTAACACCAACTGTGCACAAGATCTTTAGAACAGGGAATGAAGGCTTATATAACATGGAAAAACTCCGATTGGGGCAACAGCAGCAAACCATGACAGTAAGTATTTAACTGTCTTATATGGGATGCAATTCCAGTGGGGAGATCGGTAGCCAACGAAGACTCTAACTATGGTTTTCAGTGAAATTTAGCTGTATCCAAACCCCCACTGGCCACCTAACTCTTCCTTGCATATATAGAACACTTCAGCATGGCTGGCCCTGGACTTCCACAGAGCCTGGCTCACTGCTCCCCTTCCTTGGCACATTAATGTGGGTAGGAAGGCAAAACACCCTTTGACACAGCAAACATAGCTAAGAAACTCCTGTTATAAGCCTGAGGCAAGCCCCGCTTCTGTTTAAGCAAGTGTGCTGAAGCAGATGCATATCAGCTTCCTTGTCCCTTGGAGAGAATAATATTTTTCCTGTAACTATCTTGCAGCCTTGCAGGAAAAAGTGATTTGTTATGAAGCAGGCAGGAAAAAAGGACAAGGAAAACAGACCTGTTTGCTAGCAGGATCTAGCATATCTGGAGGGCAGCTCTGCTCTAAGGTACAACTTGCCTTTATGCAATGTCTGTCTCTAGAACATCCTCGTTTTTAGCAGATAAATTTTTGCCTAGCGTTTCCATTTCTTCCTCCTTCCTCCTCCTTCGCTGTTTCCGACAGTGACTTCAAAGAAAAAGAGAGACAGAAGTTAACTCAATCTAACTTGAGATTAACAATATTTCACTGGGTTAAGTCAGTCGAGCCATAAGTATTTATTTATTTTACAGCTACTAAGCCCTTTAGAAAGTGCAACAAACCCTCCAGGTCTTGGCTGCCTAGCATCTTCAGTTAACAGAAGTTCAAGGTAAATTCTCCAACCCCTGTAACTACCATTATTAAGATTCCAGGGACTTGAACGATGCCTTAAAAAGAGCTGCCATTCAGCAAGACTTCAAGACAGATGCCCTAGGTCTCTCTATAAACAGACCGGCGAGTGACTGGGCTGTTCAGGTCCCTGTCCCACATTATTTAGCTTTGTCCCTGGTTAGCTGCATACAGTACTTATAAAGCTTTAAAAAAAATGACACATTGAGTTGAGTATAACTAAAGAACCTTTAAATTGCTGTTAGCCAGCAGATTAAACCAGTTGGCAGAAGGGAAGTGCATAGGGGCTCACATGTCTAAAGTGTACTAGAATCTTTTACACCTTTGCTATACTATAGTAACCAGTTAGATTTTGATGATTTTATAAGAAAACCAATAAGCAGTTATCACAAAGACACCCTTGCAGGTATAGTCTATTTTATTAAGTTGGGATGTATACTAATCAGCCATCCCCTTATTGTTGAACCTCCCCATTTTCCTTGAAGATGCTTCACTTATCCTTCCGGTGTGAGCTGCAAGGGCCTTGAAACTCCTTGCTCATTATACTGATGGAAGCCTGGTCATGTTCCAGGCAGGGTAATGAAAGAGGAATCCAGATTAAGATTGCTTTAAATTTAGTTAATGAGCAGAAAGGGAAGTGGGGAGAGAGGCCTGCTGGTCCAAGACGTATGACAGCATCTCCTGCAGACAGGAGCTCTTATGTCAGGTACTGCTACCAGGGTGATCTGAGCACCAAGAACTTGAGTGTGGACACAAAAAGCCTACTTGGAAGTCAAGCACTGAGCCTGAACGATCTCAGTCATCCACTAAAGCCAGGCCCTGTACATCTATACAAGCTGCAAGTGATGGTGTCCCTCCTTCTTCAGGTGCCTGCTCTGGATGCTACCTGACCCAGAATACAGAACTACTCTTTACAGCATTCAAGAATTCATCAGACAGTATGGCAGGAAGGGAACATCCCCATTAGAAACAAGTGCATAAGCTCATTAAGCCTGAACCAACTTTTAGTAGTCTGCTTCATACAATGGCATCTTGTGCTCAACTGGTACTCCTCTGATATCAACCCTGCCTCTGCCCTCACTTCCCCCACCACCACAAAAAAAAAAAAAAAAAAAAAAAATTGGTCCTACATCAAAGTAAATGGCAGCAGAAACCCACCGAGAGAGCCTTTTCATTTGCAATGTGATGCTTCACTGTGGGAAGCTAAGCTCCCCGAGTAAGCTCTTTAGAGACTCCTCTCTAAGGAAAGGAGCTCCTGCAGATCTCCTTAGAGCAGGGGTTGTGAACCAGGTGTACACATACCCCCAGGGGTACTGAGAAAGGTCTTTGGGGGTATGCACAGGTGGGTGTGAAGATGGGCAAGAACAAAGCGCGCCCCAGGGCATGGCGGTGGTATCTCCCCTGCTGCATTGACCTCTTACCCAGGGAAAAGGGAGGGTCATGCCAGATGCCATTAGCCCCACAGCACACTGCAACACCTCCCTGCCCCTCACCCCAGTTCACTCTCTCGATTGGCCGCTGCCGTCAGCCAATAGCTGGCGGCAGGTGGCAGCCGCCACATGTGAGCTCTCCCCCCATTCAGCCCCCACTCCCAGCACTGCCGCTACACACACCCCAGGAGGGCATGGGGGCCGTGTGTCCCCAGATCCGTGCACACGCTCGGCCAGGCTCTTCCCAGAGGGGGGTGGGCTGGACTGGGGCTGGAGGGGCTACAGTTAATTCTGGAGTGACTGCAGTATCCCCACAGTCTCCTCCCAGCACTGCTTGCACCCACCCCAAGCATAGCCTGGCCCACCCCCTCACTGGGAAGAGAGAGCCCTGTATTGCCCTAGCCCGTCCCGCATGTAGATCTGGGGGCACGTGCTCCCCCCTCCCCCCACACGCCCTCCTGGAGTGTACGTGGCTCAGTCCCAGGCTCTGCCTGGCTGTTCAGCGCCTGTCCCTGCCCCACTCCTTCCCTCACTGTGACTGGCCTACAGGAGCAGGGCTATGGAGGAGGGGGCTGCAGCCACTCCAGAATTCGCCATAGCCCCCCAACCCCGCTCCCAGTGCCTCTGCTGCCTGCCCCAATCACAGCCTGGTCCAGCCCCCGCTGGGAAGAGCCCAATGCTGCTCTGGCTGCAGGCCACCCTGCCCCACACAGATACAGGAGGCCCACATGCTCCCCACCCCACCATGCCCTCCCAGGGGCGTACATAGCAGCAGGAGGCATGCCCCCCACGCAGCTCAGTCCCCTACCCCAGCTAGGCAGCCTCTGCCCCAGCTCCACTCCCTCCCCATCACTGGGGCAGCCCAGCCTGCTCTGCCCTGCCCTGCATAGTTCCAGGGACACATACCCCTTCATGCCTTCCTGATGTTCACACGGCAGCAGGAGCCACCCCTTCCCCCATGACCCCTAGACGTGCTGCTTGCAGCTCCATCCTGCACCCCACCCCAGCTGTGCAGCCCCACTCCCTCCCACACCATGTGGATCTCAATCTGCCCCCACCCCCACACTTGAAAACAAGAAAAAGATCTAAAGGGGGTACAGGAGCTGAAACTGAGTCAACAGAAGGAGTACACTTATTAGAAAAGGTTGAAAATCCCTGCCTTAGAGAGTGAAGTGTTGCAAGGTGGAGATCCTTTTAGACTTTAGACAAATGCAGGGAGAGAATGGGAGTTGTCATAAAAGCATCCCTTGAGGCAAGCCCATCTACAAGTGGTCAACAGTAGTTCTTCAAGCTATGCCAGAAGTTCCCCTGAGCAGGACTCCTCTTGTAGAAACTCAATAAAAAAGAGCACAGGAGCAGTGACAAGGAGGTCCATCAAACGTTTAACTGTAGCTAGCACAACAGAGATGCAAAAGTTCCCACTGCTTTTGGGGACAGGAAAGCATATTTACTTTCAAGTAAAAAAGCATACTTACTGACTGCATGTGCATATGCAGATTACCAGCACAATCAGTGCCACCATGGCTGCAATGAGGCAAATTACGACAATCTGGCCCTTGTCACCTCTCAGATAAAATATGTCCACCCTCTCACATCTTGCTCCTGTGTAGCCTCTCTCACACCTGCAAAAGGAAGGGACAGGAAAAGCTCAGGACTCAGAGCTATAAGACATCCCTGAGACTACAGAAATATCAAATTAAGGGCCCAGACCTGCAAAAGCTGAAATATGACATTCAAATAGGACCTGCCTGTGTCTTGAACAGCTTATACCTACATAGTACCAGGATCAGAGTAGGGCGATAAAATATGCCTTAGCCACAGACTCACCCACCCCCAGCTCTTTGTCTGCTTTGGGGAAAAGATAACTTACCTTGCCCTTAGATAAAACAGCCGACTCCTGAGGCCAGTGAGTTCAGAAGCTTTTGCTCACCATTGGGCCTGGAATCAGGATCTGAACAGGATAAAACGGGTGTTCCCTCTCTCCTGAGGGACTACAGTTAAAAGGCTGTGCTACACTTAAACCTTATAGGCCCAAGCTACAAGGTATCAAGAGACAGAGATGGGCTGCAACAAGCCAGACAAGCCTTCAGATGAACCCTACCAAGAATTGGGTGCAGCTTTGCTCACAGCTGAGTTAAAGCTGATCATGGACTTTCAGAGCCTCAACCTTGCCCAGAGATACACAAAGGAGCAGGTGCTAGCAGGTTTCAGTATCCCCTCCCTGAGCACAGAGCCTACATCAACGATTTTATTTGAGCTTACATTAACCTGAAGCTGATCAGAAGCATCCAGGCCTGTAGGGTCAGGCATGGACCGTGTCACACTGGTGAGATTCAATGGGCACCACCTCATTGTTTCCGCAAGGAGGAACCACATGAAGCGTATTTGGTGCCAGCACCCATTGTACCACCAAACCAGGAGGGTGTAGGCCAGGGGTGGGAAAAATGTGGCCTGTGGACTGAATGAAGCCTGCCAAGCCATTCCATCTGGCCTGTGAAGCCACTAAAAAAAAATTTAGAAAAATTAATATTTACCTGCCCCTGGCTGCTTGTCATGCAGCCCTCAATGGCTTGCTAAAACTCAGTAAGCAGCCCTCCACTCAAAATAATTGCCCACCCCTGGTGTAGGCCCACCCTGAAATTCAAGCCCCATCGTGCATCAGATACCAAGTAGAGTCAACTCCCTCAAAAGGTGGAGTAAATGCATTCTGGGATACTGAGCATTGATGGTGTCTTAACAAGAAGCTGGCTACTAATGGGTGCCTTATACAAGTTTCACTGTATACCTATATTTCTCCAAAACTGCAACCATCTTGGAGGCACTTAACCTCTCTTGGCTAAACACACAGATGGCCCAGGATTCATGGGTTTGCACCTTGCTTCACTAAAAATCAGCAATGTCTATTATTTCCCTTGCGTAAAACACTGCCAGAAAGTGGAATAGCTAGGATTTAAATAAAGTTAAAGGCCTCCCTAGGTATCAACTAAAGCCAGATCCATGCTGCCTGGTCGGAAGAATGAATGGAATCTCTGGTATACAAGGTAAGAGAACTCTGACCACCCTGTGAACCCAAGGAAATGGGCTCCAAGACCTTCACCAACAAGGTCTTTGCTTTCCCCCCTTCCTTGGGTGTCATTTATGATAACAGGATCAAAGCTACCGTAACATTCCTCTTGCAAGTAACCTGCACCTTGCAGCCACACCCACACACAAGTGGAATTTCAGCAGGGCAACAGTTCAGTGAGAGTCTTATTGGAAAGTGCTTGTCAAAGGTGTGAACTGATACAGTACTGCCCTAACTGGTGTCACTGCAGTGGGACAACACTAAAGACTGTAAACAGTTGAGTTGGGGAGCAGGACCAGAGGGAGCAGGGTGCACTCGTGACACACACACACACACACACACCCCCTTACGTGGTGGGATTCATCCCACAACTGGGCAATTAGCATTAGTGGCTATAGGCTTTACAGGCGGGATAGAGAAGGAAGGAAAGGTGGGAGTGTGGCACTCTATGTCAAGGAGCAATACACATCCTCTGCCAGCACAATGGGGTCAGAGGAGGGGCAAGCTGAAGTGCTCTGGGTCAAGATACAAGGGGGCCATGGGGAGAAGGATCTAACGGTGGGGGTCTACTACAGACCCCCTCAACCAAGAGGAGGAGCTGGACCGGGAATTTTCAGGCCAGCTTGAAGAGGCACTTAAGGTGAAGGATGTAGTTGTCACGGCTGATTTAAATTACCCAGACATCTGCTGGGAGGAACAGCCAGCCAGGTCGGACCGTTCCAGGAGGTTCCTGGCCAAGATACAGGACCTCCACTTAATTCAGGAGGTGCACAGCCCCACCAGAGGAAATGCCCTGTTGGACCTGGTCCTGGCCACAGGGGACGACCTCGTAAGGGGCCTCCAGGTCCTTGACCACCTGGGTGATAGCGATCATCGCTAGCTGGAATTCATCATCCAGCGCAGGGTGTCAAAGGCCTGCAGCAAGGTGGTAGCCCTAGACTTCAAGAGGGACAACCACTAATCTCAACTCGTTGAAGGAGAGGCACTGGGGTTCTCGAGAGCAGGGGAGCTCAGTGCCCAAGCTGAGTGGTCGTTCCTTAAGGAGACGATACTCAGGGCCCAAGGGGTGACCATCCCAACAAGAAGCAAGGGGGGCAGGAGTGCCCAAAAGCCCCCCTGGCTCACCAAGGGTGTACGGAAATGCCTGATGCCAAAAAGTCGGTGTACACCCAATGGGAGCGGGGTGCTATCTCCAAAGAGCACCTCTGCTTGGGCCTATAGGGGGGCTGTCAGGAAAGCTAAGGCAGACATAAAGCTAGGACTAGAGTCAAAGATCAAAGATAATAAAAAGTCCTTTTTCAAATATATAGGGAGGATGAAGAAGGCACCAGGAAACATGGGGACCCTGCAAGATATGCTGGGCAATCTGGTGGTTGCGCCAGAGGAGAAAGCAGACCTCTTTAACCAATTCTTCACCTCCGTTTTCTTGTGCAGGGACCTGGACTTCCTCACCATGATGCAAGACGGACTCGAGGGGAACGCCTCCAGACCTCAGGTTGGGAAGGACCGGATAAGAGAGCTTCTGGAGGGGCTGGACATGTTCAAATCAGCAGGTCCAGATGCTCTCCACCCCAGGGCATTGAGGGAGCTAGCAGGGGTTATTGCAGGGCCCTTGGCACGGCTTTACAAGCGCTCGTGGTGTTTGGGCCAGATGGCAGATGTTTGAAAGATAGCCAGCGTGGTCCCCATCTTTAAAAAAGGGAGAAGGGAGGACCCAGGCAACTATAGGCCCATCAGTCTTACCTCAATCCTAGGGAAACTCTTGGAGAAGATCATCAAAGAGCACATGGGCCAGCTTCAGGGATGATGCTCAAGGGCAACCAGCACAGTTTCATTAGGGGCAGGTCATGTCAGACCAACCTGACTGCCTTTTATGATCAGATCACAAAAGCATTGGATGCAGGTGTCACCGTGGATGTAGTCTTTCTGGACTTCAGCAAGGCCTTTGACACCTCCCATCCCATCCTCATTAAAAAATTGGGTAACTGTGGCATTGATGCCAACAGTCAGATGGACTGCAGATTGGCTGAAGGGTCATACTCAGAGGGTGGTGGTGGTGGATGGGTCATATTTGACCCGGGGGGGAGTGGGCAGCGGAGTCCCCCAGGGCTCGGTCCTTGGGCCCGCGCCGTTCAATTTCTTTATCAGCGATTTGGACGACGAGGTGAAAAGCAACCTGTTTAAACTTGCTGATGATGCCAAAACGTGGGATGAGGTGAGCACACTAGTAGGGAGGGAAAGACTGCAGCAAGACCTGGATAAGTTATGGGTGGGCTAACAAAAACAGGATGCGTTTCAATACTGACAAGTACAGCGTGCTGCGCTTGGGCAGTAGTAACCAGCAGCACACTTATGGGAAACTCCCTTCTTGAGAGCACGGAGGCAGAAAGGGATCTCGGAGTCATTACTGACTCCAAGATGAACATGGGCCGACAATGTGAGATCACGGTTGGCAAGGCTAACCGGACCTCGTCGTGCATCTACAGGTGCACCTCTAGCAGGGCCAAGGAAGTGATCCTCCCCCTCTATGCAATGCTGATCAGGCCACAGCTGGAGTAGTGTCCAGTTCTGTGCGCCCCATTTCAGTAGGGATGTGGACAACATTAAGAGGGTCCAGAGGAGGGCTACCCGCATGATCTGGGGACAACAGGGCAGACCCCAAAATGAGAGACTGCAGGACCTGAACCTATTCAGCCTTCACAAGAGAAGGCTGAGGGGGGACCTGGTGACCATTTATAAACTCACTAGGGGGGACCAGAAGGGTTTGGGAGAGACCTCGTTTCTCCTAGTGCCCCCTGGCATAACAAGGAATAATGGCCATAAATTGTTGGAGAGCAGGTTTAGATTAGACATCCATAAGAACTACTTCACAGTTAGGGCAGCTAGGATCTGGAACCAACTTCCAAGGGAAGTGGTGCTGACTCCTACCCTGGGGGTCTTTAAGAAGAGGCTTGATGCCTACCTGGCTGCAGTCATTTGAGCCCAGTTTTTCTCCTGCCCAGGCAGGGGGTCAGACTTGAAGATCTACAAGGTCCCTTCCCACCCTACTTCTACAGTTGTTTTCTCCTCTCTCAACTTTCCCATGAAAAAGGAAAACACTTCATTAAAAACAGAGCATGCACTAGAAATGCTAAACTCCTGTTGCTAGATACAGACAGGTCATCAGATGTGGCCACACACTAAACTCATCCCCACATCTGGATATTGCAAAGTGGTCAGTCAAGCCTGCTGTTTGGGCTCATTCACATCAAGACCTTTCCTACCATTTGCTTCCTATTGTTTTGGTGGGGCTCCAAGGACATCAGAGATGGTGGAACCCATAATCAGGCAGGACTCTGGGGCTCGTATTGTGGTGTTACCCAGGCCACTTCTGAGCTGGGTTGGATGAACACAATGCTAACAACATCAGGTAACTATCTATGCTTGTGTTCCCATGGGTGGACTTGCAATGAGCATTAGAAAAAAAAGAGAACTAAAGTTCCTGTTTAAACACAGACTGGAGCTTTTTGCAGCATGGACTTGAACAGGACAGACATTTCAATCCATTTCTGGTTTGAAGACGACTTTCATTACGATTTACAAGGAAGGCTGAGGGTACATGATGGCAGCAACAAGTTTCTCATGGATACCAGCCCCACTGCCTCTCAGCACCCATGACAAAGAAGCCAGATTTCAGATGGCTTAAATCCATCATGGAGAAATAAAATCCTGTACACACATGACCACCCAGACTTAAGTACAGTTGGCATATTATGGACCATGTTGGCTTGGATAGGAAATAAATGGAAATGCCACGATGATTTGAACACCAGCGTATTTGCTGGTTCCTCCTGATCATTACAGCTTGTAATAGAAGTGGTCATTTAAGCTTTATCTTTGGAGCCACTGTTGTTGTTCCATAAGATCAAGATCAATTCTCCACCTTTTTTCCAGCTAATTATTGTAAATTTGGGGCGGGGCAGGGAGGAAGTGGATGGAGAACAGGCCACATGAAGCAACAGAACAAAATGAAATACATAATTCACTGCATATTACCCTGATACAGCCTCGGTCACTCCAGGTCAAAAAGCTAACCCTGGGCACCTCCATGGCAGAGGCAAATTAGAAGCTTTATTGGAGAACAGTTAGGAAGTGACAGGCTGACAAGAATTTAACAGCAGGCATTGACCAACCTATTGGGGGAAGCTTCAGTTAAACAATCTTCATGCTCTTCCCATAGCCACTTTTGGCAACTGAGGAGAGCTTTGCTTTTAATTTCAATACGAGCAAGACAGGGCTCCTTATACATATTTTTGATTCCACTTTAAAATTGGATTTTTGTGGACATGATCAGAACTCCAGTCCTGGAAAATGTAAAAGCCTTTTTCCTATTTACATCCTATTTACAAAAAGTTTCTCAGAAGAGTTCCCTTTCCCACTCCTGTTACCTGAGTAGCTCCATTTTACTGGAAAGCCCAAATAGTACTTAACATCCAAGGACTTGCTTACATATATTAAGCCAGCTTGGGAAAGGTTCCAGCCTTGAAATAGATTCAAGACTTTCACACTATCATGTTTCTGTTGGAGAGGCTGCGTCACCCTTTCAAAAAGTTTCTGACACTCTGAAACAGCCCCCAGTGCTACAAGTGAGCAGGGACAGAACGGATTGAGTTGGTTAGGGGGCAAATATGCCAATAGTTAAGTATTTCCACTTCTCCAGGCACAGCCAGTGCAATTTTATGCCCCTTCTCTCAGTTGGGAATTTTACTCACACGCAAGCTGGTGTCTGTTCTACCGTGACATAACGACATCTCCCTTTGATGCAGTAATGTTTGTACTCCTCAGGGCACTTGGAAAAATGTCCTCTCCGCCTCAGTTGTGTAATGTTACCTACAAAAACAAAAACCATTGTCAAGGGAATGTCAAGTTTAAGCTATGGTGATCAATTATGCTGACAAATATTTCAATTCTGCACCACTGGTAGCTAAATAAAGCAAGGAAGCAGCTAATCTTCCACTCTCTTGCCCATCTTTTTTTTAAAAAAGCAAACAAACACAATAAAAACTCAAAAGATAAATTTCCAGAATATCAGAGAGGCTTCAAATGAAGGAGTCAATTAAAATAGGCACATGGCTAACACTTTCACACTAAGCATCCACATCACTGAGAGAGGATTAAAAAAGATGAGTCGGAATGCTTGGCAACGGAAGAAGGCTTTGATACAGCAGGCATTATTGCCAACATGGTAAGATGGCATGAATTAATGGGATACTTCAGGGGTAACATCCTACATCCCATGGGCCAGACCTGGCTGACAGCTATTTTATCTGGCCCATAGAGCTGGAACGTTTCTACAGTGTTTCAGTGACAGAAGGTCTTCACCTGGGCAGCAAGGAGAAAAGTCACGTTGAAGCAGGAGACAGCAATGACAACTCCAAGAGTGACCTGTGGAGTCAGTGTAACACCCTTAAGCTCCACGACAGCAGTCCCCTGCTACAAAAAGTTGCCAAGGCCTGGGATACTTTTAATATTTGGCCATGGGTCAGAGGCAGGAGGCGAGGGTCAGGCTTTTATCAAAAGGACCCCACCAGAATGTTTCAGTGTCTATGGAGAAGACCACACAGTCACAGTAATTTCTGTAAGGATGCAAATTCCACATGGGAGGAATGTAAATGTGCTAGAGGGGTTATAGTGTCAGCTTCCAGGCCAGTCATGCAGTAATGATGGGTGACTTTACCTACAAATCAAACTGTTCAAGTGTCATTGAAACATTTCAAAGTAGTTCTTCATTTCAAGGGGTTCTATTTTGGACTGTCCGCCACTTTTTGAACATTTCAAAGGGTGCGTATGCACACAAGCGTTTAAAGAAGCATTCAAAATGTTTGAATTGTTCTATGTGTCCACACCCTAAGAAAACCCTTGACTCTGTCAAAGGGAGCAGGAAGCATGATCAGAAAGTTTAGGGAGGGAGGGAGTCAGTCCTGCTCCGCTGAGGAGCCCTGGAACACAGGAAAAAGTCTCTGGATCCTTGCAGCCTGTGACCATCAGGGGCCTCTCTTTCATATTAGTTAGTAAGTTTTTGATTGACATTAAACTCTGCCCCAAGGGACAAGTCCAAATGTTGGAGCATGGTGTTTAGCCCTGGCCTGAGAAGAAATAGGCCTGCAGTCATAACAGGGGAAAAAACACCTCTCAACACCTGCAATAACCACTTTGCAGAGATGATAATTCCAGCAAGCATGCAAGAGAAGCAGTCACCAGTGAAATCCTAATTAGCACAGGAATTGATTCAATAAATAATTAGAGTAGAGCCGAGCCACAAAATGGTAGACTAGCCACCATACAATTACGTTCAACAGCTTCTGTGAAGAAGCTATACCACTAGATAGTACTGACAAACCTTAGGGAAAAAAGGGCATTTAGAATAAATGATCTAGTCCAAAACTCCAAGAAGCAGCAGAAGGGATTAAAATCCTGGGATACAGGGTATTTACTAAGAAAATATTCATAGCCCAAAGCAAAGAACAAGAAAATAAAGAAAAAACTATGGTGATGTGACCAGATTTCTAGAGGTTATTCAAGCTAAGCAGAATAATGGAGAGCCAGCTGCAGAGAAGCTGAAAGGAAGGACAGAGTTATGACAGGGGGGGAAAACAAACAAGCAAACAAACAAACTACCAAATTTGAAAGCAGGATGGTCACAAGGGAATTGTTAGGATACTTGTGCGATACTCCTGCATTTCTACATGGCTAGAAACAAGTAATACTGGCTTAACCAGTAATTAGCCTTTCAGACGTACCCCCACACCACCCCCTCTACCTGGGACCTCTTAAGCATACTGACAGCCTTTTAAAAAAGCAGAACACTGGCTACCGTAGTTCCCCTGCTTTACCTGGAGGTTAGGGTGTTATGTCTGTGTTGTGTCAGCACTGATGGTAATCTTATCTAGAGGTTAGATTATAGATTTGTATGGGATGGTTTGGATAGGGATGATCCCATCTTAGGGGTTGAACTAGATGACCTCTGGAGGTAATCTTCCAGCCCTACTTCTCTACGATTGTATTGCAATATCGATTCCTGAACTCAGCTCTACGATGCCAGCCTTCACCCACTTTTCAGATACTTAGATGTAGCTTCTCCCATGCTTGGGAAGAGATTACTATAAACAAGTCACAAGGCAACTTCATTGTCCTCCTCCAAATCCCTCTTTGAATAAATAGCTCTCCTCCTTTATTGTGGACCTGAACAACAGCAGAGAGAACGAACTTGGCAATGATAGGCAGCTGATGTGCAGAGATCATGGTTTTCTGGTGGCCCCAGGTGTCTGTATGCATTTTGCCAAGTCATGTCTTGTTTTCACCAGTAAGCTCTCTCAGGTCAGGCTCATCTTTGTTGCAATACCTTGGCCTGACAGAATCTTACTCCATAAATCAGATCTCTTAGGTATTACTTCAGTAAAAACACTTGAAACCATGACCCATGACATAGCAGACACTAAGACATAGATGGACCCTTGGTTGCAGCAGGGTGGGCGAGTGGGTTTTTTCTGGCACATTTTACAACCTGATCAGAGAAGACTGCAATGGAATTCATTCCCACTCAAAGCCACACCAAGTGTCAGCCAAACAGCTGTCATACACATGAACAGATGTGCCCTTGGCTGTGGCACAGGACCTCTTGGAAGTTCCCATAACAGCACACAGAAACAGAATGTAATGCAAATTACATGCAAAAAGTGTTCAGTTGACAAGGCATTAACAAAATCAAGCCCTTCAAAAATAAAATTTCCCAGATGTTAAAGCCACAGCGATTGCTGAAATGACCAGAACATCCCTGCCAGGGTATGTCACTCCGATATACCCCGAATGTCCTGACATGAAGTTCTTCAGTGTGAGGAGGTTAAACCTGCACTGAGAAGAGTCACACCAGTTATCTCAGGGTCTATCTAACCTATGGGGCCTCTGCTGCTCTCACAGCCATTAGCAGAACCCCCTAGCATAGAGACTGGCTGGAGAAGCAGTTATGCCAGGGAAAACAGCACCACCTCCTGAACACCACGAGCTAAGCCAGGGGTGATCAACCTGCAGCCCAAGTGCCACAAGTGGCACAGGTGGCCTCTGTACGATGGAAGCAGAAAACAAGGAGGGAACAGGCAGCACAGTAGCAGATAGGGCAGGAAGCAGAAAGTAGAAGAGCAAATGAGGCAGAGAGCACAGGGAAGAAAACAAAAAGCAGAGCAGGAGATTGGGAAGGGAATCAGTGGCACTTGGCAGGCATGCCACAAATTTCGTTCTTCACTCTTCCCAAAAATGTTGACCTCCACTAAGCTAAATGGGAAAAAAGAAGCCTCTATTAGCACGATCATGTCCACACAGCAAGAGGGGCCTTGTTGAAAGAGCAATTCAGACAGCTTTTCTAGCAGAGCTCAAACTCAAAGCATCCACACCAGAAGGAAAGGTATACCAAATACATTACATTTGCAAGGCCACATTTTTCACTCGCTGTCAAACACTGTTTAGCTTCTGGCTTGCTTAGGCAGCAGGACGCAGTTTTTTAATGCTCCTCTCCACGTCAATGCCTCACAGTACTTGCCAAATAAGGAGCCTGGTCTCAATACCCAAGGAAACTACTGCATAAATCTTCTCCTACCAACATGATGACAGACCCACCAGTAATTTTAGGCCTGACAAAGAACAGTCACGTACCACAACCCTATGGGAGGCAGACTGTATTAACAGCCTGGTTAATGTGGCCCACTTTTTCCTTCTACTGCCCAAGCAAATGGTGCCATCCATGTATCAGCATCAGCACAGCCACAGCAAGGACCTAACAGTCACAGACTCCATTTACATTCAAATGGAACCTGAAGCCTAGCAAGCCTAAACTGTTTCCTATCCAAGTATGGTGCTCCCCAAGCCTGCTCCTGGGTTGGCAAGAAAAGGAGCAGGGAAGGGAACTCCACCCATCATCACTATTGCAGTTCCCAGCTGAGGCTAGCTCCACATGCAGCCTAGCTGGAGTGAGGCAGGAACAGCTCAGGAGCTCTCCATGCACCCAGGTCAGCCAGGAACAGGCAATGGCAGATAAGGAATGAGAGATGCCACAGAGCTTGGGGGGGCACCAAGAGCAGGTGGGAAAGGAAAGGGATTTTTACCCGATTTGAGACTTCAAATAGTGTCCCTGGCTGCTGCTCCCATGGCATGGTCTGCCTGCTGGGGGGGTGGGGAGAGGGGAAGGAAGAGCTGAGAGCATCTCTTCTCCCACTCCCTGCACATTTGGACATGTTCCTTAAAGTATGAACAAGTCCCAAGTGGTTCTAGGCAAGGATTTTTGTGGGTGCTATCTTTTATTGGACCAAGTGTAATAGCTGGAAGAAACAAACAAGCTTTTGGGTACCCAAAGTACTCCTTATCTAGAAGCTTACCCGTGTCCCTCCCACCTATACACTTAGTCCAAGAAAAGATAGCACCCACAAAAAAAAAAAATTGCCTCTTGCATTTTTCCTGGACTATCACAGCTTCATCACCCCAACTCTACTGCCAACTGGTTCTAAACACTTGAGTTCTCCAGCAAATAACCTGCAATAAGGATTTCTGAAGTGCCAAGCTCTTTTAATTTCCTGTTTACTAAGGAAACATTACCCAAGTCCCGTACTCTTTTGGTCAGGATGCCAGTGACCCAGCCGAGCAGAAACTAAGCTCCTCTCCATTCCAGAAACTATCATCATAGGGGTTAAAAGTTAATTCCAGTACAAAAGAATAATTAGTCTGGAGTATAGGGTTACGGTGCTGGATACCATGTTGTTTTAAGAATACAACACCAGCACTGAGGTGAGGGGGGGCCAGGGAGGGGAAGGGAATTGTATTCTTGACAACAGGGGTATCCAAGTTGAATCTTGCCCTTCCCCATTTGCAAGGGACAGACCATAGTTCAACAGGACAAGGGAGCGTGTCACCAGCAGTTCACAGCTCCCAGCTACAATCAGAAACTGAGCATGTAGGAAGAAAACGCACTGTGAAGCCTTGCAACAACAAGCTGCGCCCAGAAAATCTATAATCCCAACCTACAACACAGCAGCACGATAAGCAACCACATTTTTTGTGCCTCCTTAGAGGAGAGATCCTGTTAGAAATGCTGGATGGGAAGAAGGAGGACAGGTGCCGAAAGTGGAAATCCCATGCCGCAAGGGGAAAAAGCCTAAGCATGGGCACAGCATGCTGGCTGGAAACCACTTGCTCCTCAAATCATTCTGTCACAGTCAGTGCATGGAGTTTCCAAACTCAACACACTTCCGTTACCAATGCATTCTGCCAGTCAGAGTTTCCTCGCGCAGCAGCTCACCAATGATAAGGCTCATGGGACTCTAGTGTACTGCTACTCTTATGTGATAACATTTCTTTAAAACAAACCAACAACAAAACCCCAACACAAAGTGTGTGGGGGGAGAGAGGGTATTTTAAATTCTTCTCCTGCCTCTACTAATATGTTAAATGCAAGTGTGGCCTTTAAAAAGCAGGAAAAATATCCCCACTTCCTTTGTTGTAACTGTATCCAATTTTTGCTGCACTGCTGCTTTTTGTGCAAAGTGGCTGCCACTTTGTCACCTGGCTGCCACAAGCACCACCTGCAAGTGTTCAGTTTCTGACAGTCAGCCAGCTTGTGGGCAATGATACCCCTCTTAATCCCTCTCTTCTGCTCCAAGCAAAACAAAGCAAACGATCTCCAACAGCAGCAACACCACCACCTCCAATGCAGCACTGGAAAGACCCAAGTTAATTTTACCTGGTAATTTTGTCCCAAATAGCTAGGAAGGCAAATGGGAATAGAGGGAGTGAATGCCAATCCTGGTATAAAGCAATCTTGCATTACTCTTCTGGGTGGTAACAACCCTCCTTGTTCTTACAGAGAAAGCCACTAAAATTCAAATACAGTATTTTAAAGTGCAAGGCTTTTTGGGTTTTTATGTCATCTGATTACTTTCACACGTTTGTGGAGGTTACCAATCAACTGTGCATTGCCATAACTTCAGAAGGGTTAGTCCCACTCAGCTCAATGTTCTACTATAGTTTGGCTAAGGACACACTCTCAAGGCAACTAGCAGTTTCTTCACATTCATTTTCTACTACAAACTGCAAAGACAAAAGGTGTGTATGGTGGAGGAAGGAAGAAAAGAAACAAAAACATGGGTGCAGAATCAACCCCTCCCCACCTCCAAGGTGTCTCTATCCCTGGAAGCCAGCGGGCAGCACTGTCAGCAGCAGCTCTCTTACAAATGATATTAAAAACACCAGCAACCACTGTCAGTGTGACCCATGCACCAATACCAAGGTGCCTCAGCCTCTGGTTAGAGTGTTATATTACCTGTGCAGTTCTCTGGTGTGGTACAGAACAGCCTCTTTGTTTCACTGGTGGCAGTTGCATTCCCGTCAGCACCCACACAGTTGAAGACTGCAAGACCTTCAAGGAAAAACGTATCACAGATTACACAAAGGCCCTTCCAGTGCTGGCAGCAGGGCATGGCCTGTATGTTAGTAAATGCAGCCATCCAGAGCTCAGGAGTTCATAGCAAACCCAGAGAACCAGGACAGGTTCCAGTACTCCCCTGAGCATCACCTCCGCTAGCTTTTGGAGTGAGGCAGAGCTTGAAGCAAAAGTCACCAGGGCCCACAGCTGACAAGCGCTCCCTGTAAGCCCCCTCTGAAACAGTACGGGAGCACTAAAATGCCCAGGACTAATGGGAAAGTAACTACTAGTTTGGACTAAAAAAACAAAAAAACAAAAAAAAACCACACAACAACTTTTAAGCTCTTACTCTGCTGTTTGGAAAGAGCAATGCCTTGGTTATGCAGCTGCAACTAGATGGACTCCAGCAACAGGCAGCAACTCAGTCTATAGGTAGCTTAGGGCAGCATGCTATGGCAACGCCAGAGAGACCCAGTCATGAAGTTAGAGGAAAGGGGGCACCAAGCTCACTCCAGCAAGCGTATCTTCATCACTGCTTTAAGCCTTCCCATGCCTGTCCCTGCAACACTTTGGCAAGATAGTCCCCGCAGCAACCTCCAGCCTACCAAGGCAAAAGCAAGAAACTGTGCACACTCCTCTTAAAAAAAAAAATATATATATATATATATATATACACACACACACACGTTTAAAACTTAAAGAGCTATTGTTTACTCCTTCGAGAAGTGATGCAACATGTGAAGATCTCTCTGGTGTCCCAGAAATAGCATGATATGCTGCATTAAAAAGAGTCTATTGCTACAGCCTTCATAGGTCTGCTGTCCACCGTCTCAAACCAAACATGGTCTATTGTCGTAGAAAGAAATACATCATTAGGAGAATTCCACAGCAGGTACATCAACACTGCAGAACCACTTCACATGAGCAGCTTGGGAAATGGAAGATAAATAAGAGCACAAAGGCCAGTTTTCAGAAGGAATTCTAAAAGGACTGGATTGGCCATTCTCAATCTTTTCAAGCAGATAACTATGTTCATCACTACTGGGTTCACGTCCACGTAACTTTCCAAGGTGTTCATGCCCCTAACCATATGTGTTTGAACCCCTTGTTTGAGAACTGTCCGACATTCAGAGTTGAGCCCCCAAAATAGCGGGCAACCAACCAATTCACTGCGTCTCAAAACAGGTGTTATTCCCACAAATCACTAAGTTCTGGTCATAAGTTCTGAAAACATGGCCAGAGTTTTCCTAACTGTGCTCTATTGAAAGTCAATGTGAATTTTCCCATTGTTTTTACCAGGAGCCAGTGAGAGTAGGGAGTCACGCACAAGCACACTCACACACACAAGTATCTTTGCAGGTGTTACTGTTTACCCAGTTTGACTTCATTGGACAGTTGTACCAGACTACACACAAGAATAAGAAATCTATATTCCATTATAGTTATCATGGGGTGGCCAGACCTCCAATCACAGATCCATGCTATCAGGTGTATTCCCCTGTAAATACAGAATGAGCTAACATAGGTAGCTAAGATATCAGATATTAACTCAGCAAGACAAATACACTTTTCTGCCTGGCTTACTGTTCTCAAGTCACTGATCTGGGATACCTGAAGGGGGAAGGGCAAGAAAAACTATTTTTGGGAGACTGCCATAACAGCATCCAAAGGTAGTTGGGGGAAAACAGGTGACTGGAAGCAGGTTACACTGGTTATGAGAGAGAGAGAGAGAGAGACTGCTTCCTCCTCTTCCTTATGGCATCCACACAGTCAACTTGGCGGCATATAAGCCTTCTGGTGGGCTACACTGCCAACTAATTTGTTGCACAGGGCAGAGTTACTGGTTTGCAGGTGGCTGGGAGGGTGGTTCTGTGTGTATTTCAGTCTCCCTGGAAACAGGCTGCACCCTCTCCAAGCATGACTCTTTCATGAACGCAGTTGAGAGGGGAAGAGAAGCAGCAGGCCACCGAAGCAGAAAGCTGCTAGGATGCATCTGCTCTGGGTACGTACACTGCAACACCTCACCATGCAGCACTGTGCCACCGAGCTCTTGCACTTCTGTGACCAAGCACCCTGAAAGCCCAACTGGTAGCAATATGCACACACTTTGAGGATGCAAGAAAGGCAGAAATGCCTACTTCATGCTGCAGAGCTGCGAAAGCACTAGGAAAGCTGTAGTAGCTGTGGTACAAGGGCTGCCACATGCAGAAAATTTAAGAAAAATCTTGGTGGCCTCCCCCCTGCCTACTCCCTGTAACACAGAACAGGCTCACTGGCATTTAAGGATCACCCTCAAGAGCCAAGGTCTACGCAGGCATTGCAAATATCACACCCACCTTCCCCCTCAGGAAACACAGCTGCATCACTATAACTGCCTAGGAAAAGTTTGGGGTTTTTTTTAGCTAGCACCTTTTAAAAAATAGCAGCACATTTTTCCAGTCAATCATTGTTAAGGTAAGGAAACCCACACATACAAGAAACAGAATTCAGAGTTCATGGAACATGTGTTTGCAAAACCCACGGAAAATTTAACCTAGCTGCCAGGCTGCTCGTCTACAGAGAAACGAAGACCTGGGACTACTAAATGCTTACTCACCTGTCTGACCACAAGCAAGGGAGTAAGCCTACCTACTTCAGTGGGATGACTTGCACACAGAGTCAAAAATATGGCTATGCAATCGCAGGATCAGGACCCAATGGTATGCAACTCCACTAAGGAAGTCAAGCTTTGGCAACGCTACTAGCAATTATACATCTAATTTAAGGTGCCTTAAAAATAAATCAATCAATCTTTAGATGGCACATGGCTAGCTCCCTCTGAAGGACAGACCTCTTTTAAAAGGTCTCAAGTTAGCCATCTCAAATTGGAGACGGCCAAAATTGCCAGTCCTTCCCCCTCCCTGTCCCCGACTTGTAGTTTAAACTATCTGATTTTTTTTCCAGACTCAGGAACTAGGGAACCAAACAATCAACCCTCACCAGAACCAGTGACACTGCAGCTGGTTAGACTTCCCTTTTTCTCCCGCGTCATTAATACAGCCACAAGTGAATATTGCTGCATTCCAAGTGGGACAAGGCGCTCTCTCAAGTTAAATATAGATCCAGTCCTATGTCAGTGCCTTTCCCACCAAATATTTCCCTCCTAATCTATATATAGGCATTGATACTTTCAATATGCTGCTTTGAATCTATTTATCTTGATCTCAGTGCCATGCACTTCCTACCACAATGCTGCATTTACCACCATGATGAAACACACAGAGCAATACAATTTCCCCTGTTCTCCCAAGGGCAAGCCAACATGAGGACTAAGCAAAGCATATTTTTGTAGGACCCAAAAAAGGAGGCCCTGCTCTTGTACTCAAGTACATAGGTAGGCCCCACAACAAGGCCCCAAAGTTCATGAATTTGTTCCACACAATTCTGTTTGCAGGGTCAGGTTCCCGTCAGCTATTTGTTTCCCACATTTCTGAGTGACGACTGCATTAAGAAAAACAAAAAACAAAACACTGGATAGAATCCATCAGGCAGAGATTTTAAAACTGCTTCAACTTTAAAGCCACATTTGAATTGTGACGGCATCCTGTTAAATTTCTAAAAGCCTCACAGAGTGCAATGCTGAATATTTTATAACCCTACAAATGTAAAACTTATCAAACAACTGGCTGAATACACAGGAGAGGACAGCACACCTAGAGCTATATGCCACTGACAGCATGAACTGCAAGTTCTGAAACTCTGGAAACCAGTCTCCAAATGTTTTTGGGCCCTGGAGAAGTGTAATTAACAGACATGAACTCAGTTCATACTGCCCACCCAGAACTCTGTCTGCATTACCATGGCCTTTGCCAATTAGTCTCACATCATAAATAATTCTCTCTTATGTTACACAGGCTAAACAAGCAACAATGATGACTTTATTGATTCAGGGGCATGTCATGACCTAAAGCCCATTAATTTGCCAAGTCTGAAGCACAGGATCGTCAAACATTGATTTTAAGAAATATATGACATTACGAGGCTGGGACATCAAGAGTATTATTGAATAACTCGCATGATCAGGGGACAGCAGGGCAGACCCTATGAGGAGAAGCTATGGGACCTCAACCTGTTCAGCCTTCACAAGAGAAGGCTGAGGGGGGACCTGGCAGCCATCTATAAACTTACTAAGGGGGACCAGCAGGGAATGGGAGAGACCTTGTTCCCCCGAGCACCTCTGAGAGTAACAAGGAATAACAGCCATAAGTTGCTAGAGAGTAGGTTTAGACTAGACTTCCAAAGGCACTACTTCACAGCCATGGCAGCTAGGATCTGGAACCAGCTTCCAAGGGAAGTAGTGCTGGCTCCTACCTTGGGGGTCTAAGAGGAAGCTTGACAATTACCTAGCTGGGATCATTTCAGCCCAGTTCTCTCTCCTGCCCAGGGCAGGGGGTCAAACTAGATCTGCAAGGTCCCTTCCAACCCTACATCTATGAATAATAGAAAATGAGGGTTGGAAGAGACATCGGGAAGTCATCTCACCTAACCCCCTGCTCAGAACAGGACCATCCCCAACTAGATCATCCCAACCCAGGCTTTGTCTACCCAGGTTTTAAAAACCTCCAAAGTTGAAGAGTCCACAACATCTCTGGGCAATCTGTTCCAGCACTTTACTACCCTCTTTGTGAGAAACTTTTCCCTTATATCTAACCTAAACTTCCCTGGCTGCAGTGCGAGACCATTGTTCCTTGTTCTGGGATCTGTCACCACTGAGAGCGGTCTAGATCCATCCTCTTTGGACCCCCCCCCCCCCCCGCGCCCATCTTCTCTTCTCCAAACTAAGTAAATCCAGTCCATTGAGCCTCTCTTCATAAGTCAACAGTATGCCCTTGTTACCAGAAAGACTACTGGCATACTGGGCTGCATTGGTAGAAGTGCTGCCAGCAGGTCAAGGGAAGTGATTCTTGACTTCTATTCAGTACTGGTAACACCACATTTGGAGTATTGTGTTCAGTTTTGGGTTCCCCACTACAGGAAAAATGGGGACAAATTGGAAATAGTCCAGCAGAGGGGAACAAAAGTAGTTAGGGGGCTGGGGCACATGACTTCTGAGGAGAGGCTGAGGGAACTGGGCTTATTTAGTCTAGAGAAAAGACAACAGAGAGGATTTAAGAGAAGCCTTCAACTACCTGAAAACTAGTTCCACAGAGGATGGAGCTAAACCAGGGGTGGACAAAATCCAGCCCATGGGCTGGATACAGCCCACCAGGCTATTTTATCTGGCCTACAGGGCCCCTAAAAAATTTAGAAAATTAATATTTATCTGCCCCTGGCTGCCTGTCATACAGCCCTCGATCATTTGCCAACACTCAGTAAGCAGCCGTCCGCCCAAAATAATTGCCCACCCCTGAGCTAGACTGTTCTCAGTGGTGGCAGATGACCAAACAAGGATCAACAGTCCCAAGTTGCAGCAAGGGAAGTTTTGGTTAGATATCAGGAAGAATTCTCTCTAGGAGGGTAGAAGAACAGTGGAACAGGTTACCCAGAAAAGTTGTGGACTCTCCATCCTTGGAGATTTTTAAGACCCTGTTAGACAAAGCCTTGGCTAGGATGGTATAGTTGGAAATTATCCTACTTTGAGCAGGGGGCTGGATTAGATGACCTCCTGAGGTCCCGTCCTACCCTAATTTTCTATGATTCTAAGTCATGTACTCCAGCCCCCTAATCATTTTTGTTGCCCTCAGCTGCACTGTCTCCAATTTGTCCACATCCTTTCTGTAGTAGGGGCCCAAAACTGGACACAGTACTCCACATATGGCCTCACCAGTGCTAAACAGAGGGGAAGAATGACCTCCCTCAATCTGCTGGCAACACTATTCCATCAGTCTTCTTCACAACAAGGGCACACTGTCATCTCATACTGACTGTGCTCTTATGTGACTTGGGAATCAGCAGGGTCAGTCAGATTCCAGGCAAAACCCATGTCATGATACCTAAGCCCAAGGCTCTTCAAGGAACAACTAGAATATTTGTGTGTCAGCACTGGCCATGAATCTGCAATTACACCTCCATATAGAACACCTGAATATTGCATGGCCCAACATAAGGGTATGTTTTGATCACATTTCCACAGCATATTCAAGTTTAAATCTTTAATCTATTCACTCCTGTTGGCCAAAAAAAGTCTGTACAGCAGTGATCTCTATAGAAGCTGAGGCAGCTAGGACACTAGTCAAGGTGTCAGGAAACCTCGCTCTTATTCCAAACACTGCCATTACCCAGGGTTGCAAAGCAAGTGAAGACGTTTCCTCTCTCAGTGTCTTCCCTCTGTCTTCCAGTCTCATCTGTGCAGACTGTCCCCTCTCTTACCATTGATTTATCTTTGTTGCCTCATTAACTCCAGATTTACTTTGAGGTTTTGCCCCTAGCCTGACTCCTGCCTGCATTCAAAAGCCTTTAGCTCGCATGAAGTGGGGCTCCTTGTTTGAGTTGTCTGGCTGGCCTCCCACAGGGATGAGCTGAGGTTTAATTGCTGTCGGCCCTGGAGCTAGTCATGCAGTGGGAATACCACAGCTCACCACAATGCTAATCAAACCCCTCCAAGACTGCAGTTTCACTGTTGTCCTCAAGCTGAGTCTGTTGGTGCAACTCAATTGTTTCAATGACAAATCTTGTGTGCATACAGCATACAGCAGAAGGGCTCCTGATCCGGGACATCTCAAGGGCTACTTTAATATACCCGATGACAGACTTTAAATCTTTGCTGAGCACTTTAACATTTAGCCTACCAAGCAGTGCTCATGGGCACACATATCTAAGTTCCAGGCCCGCAATCTCTTTTCAAAGAAAATTCCCTCTGAAGTAAAAAACAAATGTGGTCTGAGGAGATTTTACTGGACTGGTTCCCTTTTAAAAAAAAAAACCAAACAAACAGAAAACACATAAAAAGGTTTCACTCTAAAAGATTCAGACTCCAATTTTCATAAAAACTCAGTTCAGTCAAATAACCCCTACTGCTATGGAAATTACAATGTGTAGGCCACCAGATTAGATGACCATAGTGGTCTCCCCTGGCCTTAATATTTCCAAGCAAACTCCAAGACAAGCAGCTACCCCAAAATTTCAGCTAGAACGTCTGGACTTCCGAAAATAACTGGGCTTATCTGCAACTTTTTCAGCCTTTCAACAAAGCAGCAGACTGGTCCAGCCAAACTGTGCTGGAAGTCCTTCATCTTGCTGGTTGATGACAAAACCATAGAGTGCCTTCATGTACAATTCCTTAGGATAGCATCCACCCACTCTCACAGGTTGTATCAAGAGAAGCATATGCCAGGCTCCCTTCCCATACCCCAGCTGGCACGACTATCACCAAGTTGAGCAAACAGACTTTGCTCATTTAGTTGGCAATTTATAGCACATGCAGAATGGACAGTATTCTGCAGAAACATGCAGCATACCACAACTGGCTCTGTGGAGACAAAATCCTTTACTAAGTACAGCAACTCTCCCAATTATTTAATCCCAGCACTAACCCAGGGGTTCTTGTGGAGTGTCACTGGTTGTGGCTGGGAAGGAAGCACTCCCGCACAACAGCCATGATCTCCCCCACCCACACCCAGAGCAGCCAGGACCACATTCCTTTTACTTGCAAGCAAGGTTCCTCATTGTAGATAACCAACTCACAACTTCAGACAGCCCTGTTTAAATGAAAGAAACTACATATAAACAATTAAAGTAAAGGAGGAAATAGGCCAAATCCAGAAAAAAAAATATTTAACACGTCGTCACTTTTTCAAGTGAAAAGAATGCATGTGCACTAGGTAAAGCAAATACACTGGCTATCAACAGATATTCGTGTTTTCTGGTTTTCGGCCTACAGAGAATGTTCAGGAGCCAGATCCAAACCCCAGCAAATCTGAGATTCAACTCAATGCACCAGCAGATCCTAACCTGTGAAAAATCATCATCTGCCTTGCACATTCACATAGGAATAGGCCTGGGATATAGACAGCACTCCAGGAGACAGCTATTATTTGCACGCCAGGGTTGGAAGCTTTGTCCAACATCTATTAGCTCTGGCTAAGTTTAGGCCATTGGTCTGGCCAAGTCATGCTGGTAAACTAACAATCCGCAATCTAATAATCCAAAATTAGAGGGCCCAGAGGCAGGCAATTTAAGATAGGACATGATAGCAGTTTTCAAATACTAGAAGGACTGCCATAAAGAACAGGGAAAGCACATTTTCTCTCCTGCTGCAGAGAGCTTAGCATGGACCAATGACTTGAAGTTGCAGCAAAGCAAGTTTATATTGGATATTCAAAAAACCCAAAACAAAACAAAAACTTTTTTCACTGTTAGAACCATGAGGCAGTGGAATAGACTGCCTGGGGAAATTATGGACTCTCCGTCACTGGAGGCATTTAAAAAAAAGGTTAGGCAGCCACTGGTCAGGAACCTATGATGCAGCTATGCTTATGTTCTACTATGTATATTCCCTATGCTCCTGGGCTTTGCTGGTTGCCCCCCCAATTTCCTACCTTTCTGCTAAATGCGTCAAGAGTGTTTTTAAGCCTTGCTCAGAGGTATTAGGTGTCGGCTACAGCCAAGGTCGAAGACTTTGCCCGAGGTGTGCCAATGCTCCTGCTGGGACCAAAGCTGAAGGTTCCTGGCTAGAGGCTGTTGTCCCTCCACTCTGTGTCAAACCAACTGCCATATTTTGGGTCAGGAAGGAATTTTACCCCATGGTCAGATTGGTATGGACTGTGGGATTTTTGTGTTCCTCTGTAGCCAGGGAGGGGTGGCCCTCTACCTGGGATCTCTTGAGCATATACTGACAACCTTTCATAGAAGCAGGACACGGGCTGCTATGGTTCCCCTGTTGTAGAGCTAGTTATGGTGTTAGATCTATGTCGTGTTAGGGTTGACAGTAGTTTTATGTAGAGGTTAGATTATGGTTTGGATAAGGTTGATCCTGCCCCAGGCAGGGGTTTGGTCAAGACCTCTAGAGATCCCTTCCAGCCCTACTTCTTTCCGACTCACCTCTGCCTAGTGCCTGCATACCAATTCACATCTCCCTGGTGTGGCCAAGAAGAGTCTGCACCATGTGTCTCTCTTTGCTGAGCTGGTTAAGCTTTTCCACATAAACCTTGCTCTGTGGGGTGGTGGTGGTGGCAACCCTTCCAACCCACACGCTCCTGGCATCCTACTATAAACAATAGTAACCTTCTCTCTCCTTGCCACTTGCCTTCACAGGGGAAACAACTGCTTCTCCATTTTCACCAGGGCTTTCTCTACCCTCTCAGCATGTTACTTCAGTTTCTCTCACTGGCATTTGGAAAGCTTTTTTTTTTTTGCAGGCTACTGAAGGATGAAAATACAGCAGCTCTCACTTAAGCAGCTAAATGAAGTGGATGAGTTGTCATCAGCCGTGTACTGGACTTTTGGAAGTATGAGGAATTAATTTTTCACCCCTGCTTAAGGAAAGCTCTGCCTTGAGCTTCACCAGAATGCATCACCCAGCAAACTCTCCAATTCTCTTTCACACAAAGGAAAATCATTCAGCCCTGCCGATGTACATTTCCAATTCCAGACAACTTTTATTTCAATAAGCAGGTAAGTGAAGAATTTGAAAGCGTTTTGTTCTCAGAAGTTCCTTCTTTTCCTATGCCTCTTTAAAATTTAGGATTTTGGACAGTGAACTGCACTATACACAGCTGTCCCCTCCTTCTAACAGCCTTCACATCTAGCACTTTTCTGAAAGGTAAGTTTTAAAGAGTGATTCCTGCCCCCCTGCCGCCTATTAAATAAGATCTGAACAACAAGATTTTTAAAACAGACTTAATTAAACTCCACCAGGAGGTGGGGAGAAAACTCTAAGTCAGCATTTAAAACTGAGGTGCTACCCTTCATACATACACACAGTATGCATTCATCTCTCCTCGTGCCCCAAACCTATCAGTGTCCACAAGCATTAGGTTTGCACAGTAAAAGAAAACAGGGCCAGTGTTTGCATGTTGATCAAGTAGGACCATCTGATATCTGAGTTGTTAGAAGATTGGAAAGAAAAGGCTGTGTTACAAGTGCCCAGAGACAAATGCTACAGAAGCACAGGAACCTAAACATGATCCCTGGGATGCATGGAGTGATACGTGGCCTCTGCTCAGCAAGACAGAGGAGCATGCTAGATAACACAGTAGGATTAAAATAAGTCATTAAAATGAAATATTTAAGAGTTTTTACCATTTCTTTGAGTCCCAGGTGTACACACACACACACACACACACACACTTGAGACTAAAAGAACCAGGAAATACAACTAAAAAATGGTAACACCTGAAACTTAAAGGTAACCTACAAAGGAGAAATATACACACTTCTGCATTTCCTATTCTCTTCAAAATGTACAGCAGAATGTCAATTACCCAGAACAATTAGCATCAGTATAACAACAGATAATCAGCTTTTCCAGATAATCAAACACCAGTGTGTGAAGTGTTGAAAATTGTACTTTAATTACCGTACTATACAGCAAATATTAAATGAACAAGCACAAATGTATTACGAGCACAAACATAGGAGGGGCACACAGAAGTGCTCTGGGTTGGAATACAAGGCAGTCATGGGGAAAGAGACTTAACGGTGGGGGGCTACTACAGACCACCCAACCAAGGGGAAGAGCTAGACGGGGAATTCTTAAGTCAGCTCACGGAGGTAGTTAGGTCAAAGGACGTGGTCATCATGGGGGACCTGAACTTTCCAGACATCTGCTGGGAAGAGCAGTCAGCCAAGTCTGACCACTCACGTGGGTTCCTAGCCGAGATACAGGACCGCTATCTAACCCAGGAGGTGCACAGCCCCACCAGGGGAGATGCCTTGTTGGACCTGGTGCTGGCCACGGGTGATGACCTGGTGAGGGGGCTGCGGGTGATCAACCACCTGGGCGACAGCGATCATCGCCTGCTGGAATTCACCATCCAGCACAAGGTGGCAAAGGCATGCAGCAAGGCAGCAGCCCTAGATTTCAGGAGGGCAGACTTCAACAAGCTAAGGAGAATAGTTGGGGAAGCACTGAGGTCCTGGAGGGGAGGGGAGCCAGGTGTCCAAGAAGAGTCGTTGCTCCTTAAGGAGACGATCCTCCAAGCCCAAAGAGAGGTAATCCCAACACAGATCAAGGGGGCAGGAGGGCGCAAAAGCCCCCATGGCTCACCAAAAGCATCCAGGAGCGTCTCCTAGCTAAAAGGGAGGCGTACACCCAATGGAAGTGAGGAGCCATCACCAGGGAGGACTACACTGCAGTTGCTCAGGGATGCAGGGGGGAAGTCAGGAAGGCCAAGGCAGAGATGGAACTGGGACTAGCTACCCAGATCAAGGACAACAAGAAGTCCTTTTTTAAATACACAGGGGGCAAAAAGAAGGTACTGGGTAATGTGGGGCCCCTGAAAGACACGCTGGGAAATTTGGTCTTCACACCAGATGAAGCAGCTAACATATTTAACAACTTCTTTGCCTCCATTTTCCTGAGCAGGGACCAGATCAGGCCCCAAGGGAGGTGCACCTAGGCCAAGGGTCAGGGAGGATCTAGTCAGGGAACTTCAGGAGGAACTGGATGTATTTAAAAATCAGCCGGTCCAGATGATCTCCACCCCAGAGCGCTGAGGGAATTAGCTGAGGTCATTGCAGGACACCTGGCACGGCTTTACAAGCACTCGCGGTGCTCTGGTGTGGTGCCAGAGGACTGGAAGAGGGCCAACGTGGTTCCCATCTTCAAAAAAATGGGAGGAAGAAAGACTGGGGAAACTGTAGATCAGTTAGTCTTACCTCGATCCTGGTTTAGCTTTTTGAGAGAATTATTCTGGCACACATCCATGAAGGGCCAGCAGGGGAGATTATGCTTAGGGACAACCAACACGGGTTCATTACAGGCAGGTCCTGTCAGACCAACCTGGTGGCCTTCTACGACCAGGTCACCAAATCCTTAGATGCAGGGGTAGCAGTGGACATAGTCTTTCTGGACTTTCAGGAGGCCTTCGACGCTGTCTCTCACCCTGTTCTCATTAAGAAACTGGGGGGCTGTGGTGTCGACACCCACACAGTCAAATGGGTCACCAACTAGCTGGAGGGCCGCACCCAGAGAGTGGTGGTGGACAGGTCATTTTTGACCTGGAGGGATGTGGGCAGTGGGGTCCCCCAGGGCTCGGTCCTCAGGCCCGCACTGTTCAACATCTTCATCAGTGACTTGGACAAAGGGGATAAAAAGCACCCTGTTCAAATTTGCTGATGACACCAAGATGTGGGGGGGATGTGGGCATGCTAGAAGGAAGGAATAGGCTGCAATTGGACCTAGACAGGTTACAGGGGTAGGCGGATGAGAACAGGATGGGATTCAACACTGACAAGTGCAAGGTGCTGCACGTGGGGAGGAAGAACCAGCACCATACCTACAGGCTGGGGAACTCCCTTCTCGTCAGTGCAGAGGCAGAAAAGGATCTTGAGTCATCACTGATGCCAAGATGAACATGGGCTGGCAGTGTGGGGATGCAGTCAGGAAGGCCAACCGCACCTTGTCATGCATCCACAGATGCATCTCAAGCAGATCCAAGGAGGTGATCCTCCCCCTCTATGCGGCACTGGTCAGGCCGCAGCTGGAGTACTGCAACCAGTTCTGGGTACAGCACTTCAAGAGGGATGTGGACAGCATGGAGAGGGTCCAGAGGAGGGACACTTGCATGATCAGGGGACAACAGGGCAGGCCCTATGAGGAGAGGCTACGAGACCTGAACCTGTTCAGCCTCCACAAGAGAAGGCTGAGGGGGGGGATCTAGTGGCCTGTTACAAACTAGTCAGAGGGGACCACCAGGCACTGGGGAAGTCCCCGTTCCCCCAAGCACTGCCAGGCTTGCCCAGGAATAACGGTCACAAGCTGGCAGAGGGTAAATTCAGGCTAGATATCAGAAGCATTACTTCACTGTCAGGGCGGCTATGATCTGGAACCAACTTCCAAGCAAAGTGGTGCTGACCCCTACCTTGGGGGTCTTTAGGACAAGGCTTGACAATCACCTTGCTGGGGTCATTTGACCCCAGTACTCTTTCCTGCTCATGGCAGGGGGTCGGACTTGGTGATCTGCTCAGGTCCCTTCAGACCCTACCAACGATGAAACTATATGGTATTATATAACTTCTAGAAATCTCAAGTCACTAATAAATAAACAGTAGTTTTCACAGATGAGCAAAAATCATTAGTGGGCTGATGGCTTTGTTAATGCAAAACGTTCAGTGTAATTGACTTTCCAGATAATCGACTCTGTTTGGTTACATTTTCCCCCCCCTTCCCTAATGCAAGCCCTGATGCACCTGGAGGTGCAAGACAATTTGGATACCTCTGGGCTTACTGACATTTATTTCACTTCAACCTCTAATGAACAATTTAGATGAAATATAGTCTTGTCAGAAGGCCCATTTAAAAGAGATGACCCCACACAGTGCATCCCATCACATCTCCATCAAAACCCAACATTCCCAGCTTAGAAAGTGTTGGCCCTTTAGCCATCCTGGAATACAGGGTTGTAAACTCCATCATTCAATCCTGTGCTTGAGCACAGGGTGTATTATCCCTAAACCATCCCTGCCCAATGCTTATCTAATCTCTTCTTGAAAATCCAGTTAGGAGATTCTACAGCTTCCCTGGGTAGGTCTGGTGGTAAGCAAGTTTGTTTGGTTTTATTTTCCCTGAAGACAAACAAAATCTGGCTTAATTAAAGCAATTAACACCTTTTTGTGCATTAAAATATACCCAAATAAGAGTAAGCGCATATACCAACACACTTCAGAAAGCAGACTATGCTATGCAAGTACAATGTTGCCTTTATACCAATACAATTACACCCACAGGAAGATGTTTACCAATACAATAATTTCACTGGGTGGGGCAGGGGGGAAACAGTTTTACTGGCAAATCTTTTAAAAGTAAACCAGGCCTCAGGCTAAGACAAGCAGAATTTAAAATAATAATAATGATAATGATAGAGAGAGATCCCTTGGGCCCCTTTTTATATATCAAACAGCTAACCTATGACACAGGTCTAATTCCATTTTTAAAGAATCCTTTGCAGTTCACCTTTCGGGCTAATAGAGAAAAAACAACTAAGAGAAACTGTAACTTGTGCTGACAGCACAGTACACTATTATCACACCCCAATTCATACACTTAGCTCCCATTAGGAATTCCACGTGTATATTAAGGGATTACAACACAGTCCATTCCATCAGCTTGAATTTTAAAAGCTGCCAGACATCCCTCAGCCTGTGTCCCCACTTCCCGTTATGGAAGGGTTTTCAAAGAACTCTCTTGCCCCTTTTCTTGCAGTAATCATTTAAATAAATCCATCTAAGAATGGAAGATGCATCATTTAATAGCAGGGGGCAGACTTGATGGTCTGCTTAGGTCCTTTCCAACCTTACCAACTATGAAATTTAGAGAAGACTAGAACAGCTATGAAATTTTGGGAATATACATTTAGCTCACCAGCTATAATTCAGTCACTAGCTGATAAATATGTAGATTGAAATGTACTTACCTGTGGCCCTCCACAATTTATTCCTAAAACTTGTAGATCCTGGCAAGTTAGGATGGATCAGTTTCTATCTAAACTTTGGTTGTTGTGATTTTATATAACTAAATCCTATTTTACCTTAGAGCCCATGGCTAGATACCAAAAGGATTAAGAGCTGTTACAAGTACTTTATGGACTGGGTGTCAATATGCACATCTGTAGAAAGTACTCCAAGATGGTCAGAAGCCCCTGTCAGGCGTGGCACGCACTGATCATCCCTTCATCAGGATACCTGCTAGTCAATCATTCACTCTTCATAAGCAATTCATGAATGCCTCTTCATGCAAAGGGATTTTTTTCCATTTGCTCAGTCAAGCAAGAGCTGCAACAATCCCACTGGGTGTCACCTTTTTGGCCTGCTAATGGCTCTAACCAGGTCTTTCCAAATGAAACACTCACAGTCACATTCATAGAAGAAATTAAAAAACCTACTGAGGATTAAGACTCTCAGCAGACACCTGGCAGGGGCAGTTCAAGGGGGGATGCAGTGGTGCAGCTGCACACCCACTTCGATTCCTGAGCCACCCAAAGTTTAAAACAAACTGCCTGGTAGCAGCAGTGGCGGCAGCAGCATTTCTATCCAGACAGTGTTGAAGGAGTCAGTTGACTTCATAGCTCATTACAATCTCCCCAATTCCTTCTAAATACTTCATCCCACAGGTGTTTACAACACCCACTCCCTTTTAAAGGTCTTGGTGTTTCACATATCTAGCTATCCTTTCTGTGACAATGCTGCTGTCTTTTTAACTGGAGAAAAAGACATCTTGTGTTACATGGGGTAATGCACCACCCGCACCTTTTCAAAATCCTACATCCACCCATGATACCTGTGGAGGGCTGGAGCTTTTTAGATGAGCAGATTTGTTATGCTCAAGAAAACATGGGCCTGGCCTCGCCAGGGAGCCCCAAACCTTCCTTAATTAGGAAGGCAAGCAGGGGCATAATTGATTCCTTACCACAACTAATGGAAAAGCAGGGATGGAAGTAGGGGTCAGAGGCTAACAGCGAGTGCTCCAAGGGGGTCAACACATACCGAGTGGAGCGCACCACCTAGCACCCACTGGCCCTCAAATGAGCCCAGGTAGTCAGGGGCCACTGCCCAGTGAACCTCCACCCCAAGATGTGTGCTAATGGCCCAGGTCCCCCCAGCCACAGCCTCCTCCCTATGGCCAGGGGCAAGTTGTTCAAGCCCTTTGGCTACTTTCAAGAGATCGTGGGCTGATGAAGAAACCAAACTATAAGTCCCTCTTCCAAAAAAAAAAAAAAAAAAAGCTGCAGAGATTATCGACTCTTCCCTCCCGGCAAAATACAAAGGACAAACTGGGAAGGGCGGGGGTCCCAGACAAGGGATCTGGAAGGAGCAGCGCCGCTGGCCCTCCCGCGAGCCCCCGGGGCCGGCGGCACTGCCCCAGCAGCGGGCCGGAGGCGCCTCTGCGCGCACCCACGGGCCGGGCAGCGCGGCAGGGCCAGGGCGCGGAGCCCGCCCGGCCCCGGGGGCGGCAGCCCGCGGGAGGGAGCCGGGCCGGCCGGGCCCTTCCTGGGCGCGGGGGAGGCGGTGCCCGGAGCGCAGCCCGCCGCCACTAAGACGGCTTGTCCTGGGCTAAAAATAGCGGCAGGCGCGGGTCGCGGGGCTCTGCAGCCCGGCGCGGGCGCCGCTGAGGGAGGTGCCCGGCGGCGGGGCAGCACCTGCCGGGGCAAGGCATCGCCCCCGCCCCGGTGCCGCCAGCAGGTGGGGGCCGCGCCTCACCCCGCGCCCCGCGGCCTTACCCAGGAGCAGCAGCAGGGGCCCGGGGCCGCCGCCCAGCGCCGCCGCCGCCGCCTCCATGCGAGCCCCGGGGAGCAGCCGCCGCCGGGCCCAGGCGCGGGCGGAGCACGGGAGGCGCCGGGCAGAGCCGCCGCCGCGGCCGGACACCAGCGACTCCCCCTGCAGGCGGCCGCGCTCCCCGCCGCCGCGCCCTTTCACGGGGAAGCCCGCACGTGTGCCGGCCCGCCTCTGCGCGCTCTGCCCGGGCGGCACCGCGGGCAGGGCAGGGCAGGGCAGGGGCCGGCCTGATCCCCCTCCTCTGGCACGGAGTCACCAGCTCTCGTGGTGCCATCAGCCTGTTGTCTTTCAGGTCCCAGCTGCTGGAGTCCAGAGGCAGCACCAGAGTTTGGTCCTCCTCCTCCCGCTTCTAACTCGTTTGTAGCCTCCTGGTGGATGGGGGAAAAGTTAAAAAGACTGAGCAAAGTTGCGTCTTTGCAGCTCCCAAACGCCGAGGCAAATTAAAAAAAAAGAGAGAGAGAGAGAGAGCTCATGAGCTCCCTTAAAGTGACCCAGGCTGAAAAGTCACATACTCTCATGTGGGGTGGGGGAGTCCGTCTCAGGATCTAGGTCTTGAGGGCTAGTGGGACTTTTAGTGCCTGGTCCCTGTGCTGGTTTTGCGATTTAATAAAATAAAATAAGCAAGTTGTGGTGTGTAGAGGCACCCACAAACTCCTTGAAGAAGGTGTCAAACTGGATATAAGGAAAAACTTCACAGTTCGTGTGACCAGACCCTGACCCAGCCGGGGCAGTGCGGGCAACTACCCTAAAGGTCTTTAAAAGGAGACTGGGCGCACACCTTGCTGGGGCTGTTTGACTGCAGCAGTCCTTTCTGCTCAAAGTAGAGGGGCTGGACCCGTTGATCTCAGAAGGTCCCTTCCAATCTAAACTTCAGTGAATCTGTGAAAGTCAGCCCAAGCCTACTGGTCCATCAGACTAGGATGGCTAGGATGGCTATTTCCACAGGCAATAGGAGCAAAGTGGTTAGCAACACACTTGGCTGCCTTTGACTCCCCAGCTACTCATTTGCAGTCAGGTTGAGAGGGAAGATGTCTGAGGACATGAGGGCAAAATAAACCCTCAGTCCATACCTCAGGACATCCTGCAAACTTGCTGCCACTGCACCCTGACTTAGAATCACAGAGTCATCAAAAAGAGACCTCAGGAGGTCAGCTAGTCCAATCTCCAACACAAGGCATGCTCATCCTTATCTTACAGGCAATTGTTGATCCTCTGGATCATGGTGTACACGTAAAAGGTCTAGTCAGAGACCTCATGAATCCATTTGTGGCTGACAAGCCCAATGACAGCTTGTTACAAGCTTCACAGATCCAAGTGTTATCTGAGTTGGAGTCCAAGTTTACAGCATGCTGTTTTCTCCTTTCTTGCTTTGCTCCATCCTCTGGATCAAAGCTGCTTCATGCTGAGCTGCTCCCACTGCCAGATGTTCCCTGCACACTCCTCCTAGCTTTCTCTGTTAATGCTGAATAGCTTCATATCATTTTTGCACATGTACTGCTGAAGAACTCCACTTTCTAGAGCCATTTCTAATTTTGTTATACAAAATATTCTTGGGGATATAGTCCCCGCCCATTCTCCTGACATGTCCAAGCCATCACAATCTCCTCTTCTTGATAGCAGTCTCTAAGTGTGTCAGTGCTCCACACTCCAGCACTTCTGTGTCTGGCATTTTGTCTTCCCACTTTATTTTCAGGATCTTGCACAAGTATCTAATGTGGAAGTTGTTCTGTCTCCTATGTGCCTAGCACATGTAGTTCACATTTCTGAATCATAAAGCAAGGATGACAGCATGCAAGTCTCATAGATTTGCATCTTCGCCTTAGTTGATAGTTTGCTGTTGTTTCATGCATGTTTCTGTAATAGCCCACAATTCTTTCCTGCAGGTCTGATTCTGTTACTCAGGTTGTTGTTGACCAATTGTTCTACTGTGGCTCCACTGTTATCAGCAATGCAGATCTCAATGCTAAGCTCATTAGTCTTTTGTAAGACAGAACCTGGAACTAAACTGTCAACTAAAGTGAAAATCTGTATTTGAGATGTGTTTTATCCACTCTTCTATATGGCTCGGAAACATGGACAGCCTACACCAAACATATCAAGAGACTAAACAATTTTCATATCAGATGCCTGTGTAAAATTCTTGGAATAAAACAGCAAGACAGGGTGACAAATGTGGAGGTGTTAAATTGTACTGGTATGCCATTCATGGGAACGTGGATTAGTAAAAAATGACTTGTGGCTTGGTCATGTCACAGGATCATGAAGAAGGTGCTATACTCTGAGGCTCACAAAGCATCTAGAGGCAGACTGCTGCACAGATTTTGGGATGCTTGCAAAGATGACCTAGCATCCTTTGGAATCTCTGTGGATGCTTGGGAAAGGAGTGCAGAACACCACTACAGTTGGTGGAGTCAGCTTGCAGATGGAGTGAGGCCCTGCGAGGCAGAATGGATCAGGTTTTGTGATGACCAGCGTCAGAGGAGGAAAGAATCTCCTGCTCGGATTCAAAGCATTGCTAGTGCATGGGTGCGTTCACCTGTGGGCAGGACTGTCACTCACATTGGACTCAGCAGCTATCAAAGAATACATCAGTGCATACACCATGCTCTGTGAAGAGCAACAGTGCCAGTTGATTAGTCAGTTCAGTCTGAAGGTCAAGATTCCTGCTGATTGTAGAACTCATATAACAAAAGCTATTGACAATACCAAGAGATTTGCCCTCCAGAGTGACGTCAATCAAACACTGGTTCCTGCACCCCTTGATATGTGATCACAGTCTTCTTGACACTAATTGTCAACCTGAAGCTCTTTGCATGGCGCACAAAATCTGTCCAAGAGATTTTGCAGGGAAGATTCACTGTGGACAACCAAGGCCACATCATCTGCAAACAGGAAATATCTCAGTGCCAATTCTTTCACCTTGGTTTTCACTCTAAACCTTGCAATATTGAACAAGTCTCCATGTAGTCTGGTTCAAAGATAAATGCCATCATTGTTGTCCTTGAATGCAAGAAGCAGGAATGAGAAGTAAATGTTAAAAGTATGGGGGTTAAGAAACTGTTTCACCCCAGTGTTGATGTCAGATGCACTTGATTCTTTGTGTTCATACACTACAGTTGTCTTCATACCTTGATGTAATGAGCAAATGATGTTCAACAGTTTGGGGGGATACCCCAGTTTCCTAAGAACAGGAAAAAGGCCCTGTCTTGACCATATCAAAGGCTTTCATCCGATTGATGAAGGCTGTGTACAATGACGTTTGTTTTTTGCTATGTTTCTCTTGTCCAAACTATCATTGTCAACGGTGTGGCATCCTGAGCAAAAACAACTTTGACTTTCAAGATAGATTTTTTTTACCTAGAGATTGCAGCCTAAGGAGTATAATGTGAATGACAACTTTTCTGATGATGTTCAACAGAGAGATGCCTCTATGATTGTCACAGTCACTTCTATCTAGGGCTGTGCAAAGCAGCACCATTCCGTTTCGACTGGACAGTGTTAGGTTTCGAGTTTCATTTGATTTCAAAACTGCTGTTCCGTTCCATCTCGTCGACACTGTTTCGCTGTTTTGACACTGTTTTGATATTTCACCCATATGTTATAATGGGGAAGCAGGAAACTGCCTATAACTTTGTCATTTTTTGCCTGATTTGGATGAAACTTGCAGGGATGGTAGCCCCTTCTGAGGCCACAAAGCCTGACAAGTTTCAAGGAGGTAGGGGCAGGGGTTTCTGGGAAACTGTGCCTCAGGCTGCTGACAAGTAAAACTCACGACATGGGTGACAATGTGTGTGTTAAGGTATGCTCTCACTGGCGCTGGGGCTTCTATACAACATGGTAGTGTGCTCCAATGAGGGCTCCTCCTCCCCTACAGCCTCAGTCCTGTCTACCAGTTTAAATGACAACAGGTAATAAAATAACTTAGTGAGTAGCACACTAGCATCTCAAGCAGCCAAACTGTCACAGACTAGAGCCTTTGTTTCCTTTCCTGCAGGAGCTTCTTTTCCAGCAGCTGCCAGAGAACTCTCCCTCCCAGCACCAGCCCTGGGGCTTAGATGTGCCCGGTCCCTGAGTACTTCAAGTCAGGTGCTAGTATTGTTGGTCTAAGGACATGGCACTAGCAGACAAGGTCCTTTCCTTTGGCTCAATCTAATCTGGTATGTTTCAGCAGACCAAGTGAATAGTTAGTTACAGAATTATATCTTAGCAAGCTTTCGGGCTGAAAAACCCTTTGTCAAGATGAGGAAGCACCTGCAGTTTGTGTGTCTGTGTGCTTTTCCTGGATGGAAGGAAGAGTAAAGAAGCCAGGCTGGTATGCAACGCAGGCAAGAATACCAGTCAGTGAAAATGGAAATGGAGGCATCAGGGGGTGAAGGACAGAATGGGGTGGAGGGGGAAGGGGGATGTAGCAGCGCAGCTAAAAGTGGAGAGGTACCTGGGGAGTCAGCTGTCCAGCAGGTTGTGTCATAAATCCAATGTCTATCTATCCATGAGTTTCTGTATCTAGAAGGCTGATAAAGTGAAGTTCATAGGCCCAGCTCTGAAAAGTGGTTTGTAAATTCAAACAAGCACTGAACCTTCCTAACCTAACCTCATCACCAGAAGCCAACTTCCTACAGCTCAAAACACAAAACCTGCCAACAATCTCCAGTACCCCCACAAACTGCACACCAGAATCTATCAAAGACAAGAATTCCCAACTACCTGTAGGGGCACATTTCTCACAAAAAACCACTCTGTCTCCAGTCTCTCAGGCCTGATCCTGAAAGGGAATTTACAAACTACTTTATGGAACAATTCGTTGGTGGGAGCCTGCAGGCCAAATGAAAGTGCTTGGTGGGCCAGATTTAGCCCGTGGGCTGTATTTTGCCCACTCCTGTTGTAGCTATTGACCCAGGACTTTACCCATTTTGTTATGATTTTGTCGAACTCACATTTTTCCAATTTGTTTATGAGAAAATCATGTGGGGCTGTGTCAAAAGCCTTGCTGAAGTCAAAGTATGCTATATCCACTTCATTCCTTTCATCCACCCAGCTAGTTACTTTGTTGAAGAAGATCAAACTTGTCTGGCAGTATTTGTTCCTAACAAATCCATGCTGGCTGCTTGCAATCAGCCTGCCTGCCTCCAGATGCTTGCAAATGGACTTTCTAACAATTCACTCCAGTAGCTTCCCAGGTATTGGAGTCAAGCTGTTTTATGCCATAAGAAAACTGATGAAAAATCTTTATACATGTTGTAATTCAGTATGAATTGAACGGAAGAGACATGGGGGCTCTAGCTATTTAGCATTAAAACATAAAGAACGGTGAACTTGCCAGTATATATTTTGTGTGTGTCTGTGTGTGTGGGTGTGTGTGTACTCTGAGCCCAATGATCCAATCCCTGAACATCATCGTCTGTAGAGGATGAGCACCACTGTAAGTCCCCCCTGCTGAATTAGCAATCCAGTTTCATCTCAAGCACTTGGAAGAGGAAAAATGGAGTAATGCCACTCCCATTAAAGTCTGTGCCTTTAGGCCTTCATTCCCCATCTGTCTCACAGAGAGAACACTTCCCTAACACCAATAAATGATGTCACCCTAAAAAATCCTTCCCTCTAGCATGAATCCTAGATCAACACAGTTACAACAGCTCTGTAACACTACCTAGCTCCTACAGACATTCCAAAGTTCCAGTTCATTAACAACTGTGAGGTGCTCAGATAATATGGTGGTGAGGGCCATATAACTATCTGGGAAAGCTTGTTTGATTTCATCTATTTTATGATACAAACAATGAAGGGAAATAGATTATTTGAAATGATATTTTCATTGCTTGCTCTCACCCAAAGGTTACTTGCTTTCCATTAAGTTTGGGAATACTGCATTTGCTTTATATTGAACCATCTTAGCATGGGAAAATACAATGATTTCCCCACCTTAGGAAAACTTCCTTTTTATAAATATGGACACTCAACAGGACTTGTTTTATGGGGAGGGTTGACTTTGGCATAAAGTCAGTGTTCAGTGAGGACAATATCTGTAAGCAAGTTTAACTTGATGGTAATAAAGTTAGAAGAGTTGGAAAACATGACCTAGAAGTAAGATGCAATTTTCCACTGCATTTTTAATCATGTAATGGGGTGTGGTCCCCTAAAGTAAATGCAGCTGCATCTGTTTAAAAACTTTGCCCTAATGTATGTCAGGATATTCAAATATATGCTCTTACTGTATGTATAGTGGATCTTGCTCTAAGGCTCACATCCAGTAACAACAACAGAAGGCTACACCTAAAGCAGGTGTCAATTGGCATAGATCCAGTAAAATCTATGTAGAGATGCTGATTTTCCCCAGATTATTTGGATCCATACTTCTTAGCATGTATGCAGTATTTGTTCATGCTTACAGCACAGTGTACTTCACATAGTTGTGTACACACTGGTATCTCCACCCCAAAAATGGAGACAGCATGGTGCAAAAGGGGCAGGTAATCTACCACATGTTAAAGTGACCAAAGAGCTAAAAGCAGAACCCAGGCCTACCTTCTCTTCAGGCATCTCAGCTGCAGTATGTCCCTGCCAAGTACTATTGTATGTGACTGCTGCATCTGATGATTCACCACAGCAGGGCACAACATAGCATGTAAGAATCAAGTTCTGAAAGTACTGCAAGAAGGCTTCAAGGTTGCTGGTTGTAGCTATGTTTGTCTAAGGACACAGGCAGGTGTTTGCGCCCAAAGGTTTGCAAAGAACTTTTTTCCAGCTATTTAGCTGGTCTAATAAAAGATATCACATCTACCCAAAGAACACTGCCTGCAAGAAGACTCACAGTTCACCAAGATAAGCACTATTAGTTCAAGTCAGCAAAGCCTGTGCCCGCTGCAGAATGTAGAAGTGGCAGGACATATATCTCCATTCAGCATGACCTGCTAGAGTGAGGCAGCCCCCATGCACTTTTTTTGTTCAGATCATGCAGTGGAACTAAGCTATGCTGCATGTCAGTTTAGTCTGTATTTGCGCCTGACTGGGCAAGGAAGCAGGGACAGGTTGATTTCTACAATGTTGTTTTCTATTCACTGAAGCTAACAAAGTGCAGTCCTCTGCTTTATGTCGGCAAAAATACTGACTGGCAAGCCTTCAAGAATCTGCATCAATTTTGCTCTTTACAAAATTGCTATAGCTTGTTTAGCGCCCCATGCATCATGTCCAGAATTCTGTTTGGCCAGTTGTTGACACTGCAAAGTCACATGCATAGAGACTTTCAGCTCTTTGCACAAGCTAGGACTCTATGAGCCAGATCCTTCCATTCACTCAGTTCTCTGAGCTCTCAGGGCTCCTGGAAATCTACTGGGTAGCATCACAACAGGGGTGGGTGGGTCCTCGGCTCTATTAACTTTGTGATCACAGCACACTTTGTGACACAGTAAATCACACTATTAACTATTGAAAATCAGCCTGTTGGATGCTGCAGCCAGAACTGAAATCTCTTGAAAATCCAGTTGGGGGTTGTGGATCCCTTGAAAATCTAATCACAGGATGTCATGTAAATAGCCCAGAAGTAAAATGTCAGTAGGGTCACTTGAAGCTTTTGACGTATAGGGAAAAATTAGGGTAGTAAGAAAAAAAGTGCAATTCCTTAATTATGCTCTGTATTTTCTTCTAATTGGATTTTCCCCTTCCTAAATGAATCAACAAGTGCTCTGCTGTACAGCGCATAAGTGGATCAGGACAGCTGGTGGACAGGTTTCTGTAGGTCTGGCATACAGATGCTAGAGCACACCTAGATTTTCAACAGACTCACCCTCCTCTGTACTCAAGGCCAAACCCATACTTTTGCTTCCAGAAAGAACCCCGTCCTGATAATCTGGACTCAGAGTCACTGTCAGATTGGGTCACTCTTTTCCCCATGGGAGACTTCTAGGAAATCTTTTAAGATATAATTGAAGTGACCAATGACAAACCACACCTCCTGAAATAAATTTGTCCCTCACCAGAGTGTTATGAAAAGGGAGGTTTATTCACAGCATACTGCTAATAAAATGTTACACATATTTCAGTCCAAAGCTTTCAGTAGGGAGTTATGGTGCTCTAAATTACTTTGCAAGGGAACATGGCTTGGCATTGGAATTCTTTTTTCTCCAGTGGCTGGAATAGGTTAAGAGGCTAATTAGAGTGATGCTTGTTTGGCCCAGGTGGTGCATTCAACTGGAAGATCTTTGGCCTGATTCATCACATCATGGCAACACTTTCACACTTGTGAAATCAAATCCAGTCTGGCTTCCCACTGCCTGGCCCTTTTAGGTATACTGACACAAAGAAACAAGTCAAAGCGCTCCCATGAACCTGACACTGTTCTTCCCTTTACAAAGACAAAAAAGGAGGGGAGAAGGCCTCACTAGACTATTGATCAGTACATATAGGCTCTGATGAAGCACTGACCTCTCTAGGGGCTGTGTGGGGTTTCACATCATTGGCAGTCCCTTGATACAAGGAGGACAGTCTTCCAGCAAATAGAGAAGTTGTCAGTGAGTCCAGAGATGGCTATAGGGACCTCTTTCAGATCTGCATGTTAGACTGCAGACATGGCAAATAGTCTGGGAGAAAGGAGTGGGCCCTGATAATATTGAGACAGAGCTATTTCCCTTTGTCTTCTTCATCTATCCCTTCCATAGTGTGGCATGCTTGCTCAAAGTAATTCATAAATTGTTAGAGGTTCAAAGGGACCTTGTAGATCAGTGGTTTTTCAGTATTTGGTACTTTATGTACCCCTTGCTGATTGATGTGGCAGAAGTGAAACCAGAAGGCCCACCGTGGTACTTCCAATTTCACTGCTACGAGCTGAGTCCCACTTTTTCCACTGCAGCTGGGGCAAAGCAGTCCACTTGCTGCCAACTGGACATTAAGCCATTGATTAGTACCTTCTGAGTCTGATGATCCAGCTAGTTATCTATCCCCCTTACAGTCTAAGTATACCCAACCCATACTTTCTTAGCTTGCTTGCAAGAAGGCTGTGAGAGACTGTAGCAAAAGCCTTGCTAAACTCAAGGTATATCACATCCACTGCTCTTCCTGCATCCACAGAGCCAGTCATCTTGTCATAAAAGGCAGTCAGGATGGTCAGGTATAGTTTGCCCTTGGTCAATCCATGCTGACTGTTCCTGATCACTTTCTTCTCCTCTAAGTGCTTAGCAATGGATTCTTTGAGGACCTGCTCCATGATTTTTCTGGGGACTGAGGTGAGGCTGACTAGTCTGTAGTTCCCTGGATTCTCCTTTTTCCCTTTCTTAAAGATGGGCACTATATTTGCCCTTTTCCTATCATCTGGGACCTCCCCCGATCACCACAAATTTTCAAAGATAATGGCCAGCAGCTCTGCAATCACATCTGCCAACTTCCTCAGCACCCTCAGATGTATTGCATCCAGCTTTTCTAAATAGACCTAATCTATTCTGCTTCTTAAGGTAAGGCAGCTTATTATACCAGGAGTTCAAAATTTGATTTTACAATTTGTTTAGGGTTTAGAGGTGCCAACAAGTATTAGCTGATTCACTGAGCAATCCTTTAGTTTCAAGCGAGCCACTGTTTTCTCTAAGGGGTTCAGTTAAGTATCAGCTAACATCATTATGTGCAATTTGTATATTATGTTCAGGGCTGAAATGTCTCACAGTTACAGCAGAAGACAACTTGTGCTTTGTTGAATCTGCAAAGGATCGTTGGACTATATCTTAGGGGTAAAGCATATTTCTCGGATAATGATTGCGACAGTGGCATCTACAAGGCAATACGTGAAATGTTCAGCTGCCTCAGTCGCAACATAAAGTAGACAACTGAGGAGTAAATATACACCAACACTGTGAAGGCAATCAGTTAGCCTGTGTGTAATTGCTGAGCCATGTGATGGTGTCCTCAGTGGCCATGTGCAGTTCCTGTAGTCAGTCCACTGTTGAACTTAGTCAGCAGACAGTCATTGACAATATGCGACATGGCATGTGTTTTGCCACAGCCACACAGTTTGGGTTCTCACAAAGAGGCCAACAATGGAGGTTGGCCGCATCTAGACCTAAACCTTTAAGCCAGGTGGGTAGACTGTGGGATCTGTGATAAGGATTTTGTTTGGTGGTGATGTCAATCTCCATTGCTCATTCCAGATGGTCTCCACCATGCAGTCCTGGTGTGGCAGTTTGGACCACAGTGAGTTCTATGATGGTAGATGTGCATCAGGAGGATTTAAGAGATCATTGTACAGCAGCAGGCTTGGACTGAAGTAAATCTTCTCCAGTAGCTTGCTAGTTGCAACTTCCCGTCGGATATGAGGGGGAATCAATGTTGCTCAGGAGTGAAAGCCATGGTAGAGGGGTTAGTTGAACAGTTCCCAAAATGATGTACATCATCAAATGTAGCTGCACATCACTGAGTTTGGCATGTGATGACCAATTCCAGATTGGTGTACAGTATTCTGCCACGAAGTACAAGATGACAGGAGCTGACATCCTTAGGTTTGAGTCTCTTGCACCCCACAATGACCCAGCCAGCCTACTAAGGAGGTTGCTGTGTGTCTTAACTTCCATTGCTGTCTTTTTCAAGTGTTCATGATAGCTCAGTGTCTGGTCTAGCATCAGTCCCAGGTAGACAATGTGTGCTTTGTGCCTCAGCCTTTGGCCATTCAGGTAGACGTTCAGCTCTGGGTCAAGTACCTTTGGCGCCTGGCTAACTGTTCTGCAATAATTTTCTAACTTTAATAAATCTCTTTCCGCTAAACAGATTTAACAAGATACCAAAGCACAAGGCTAAGCTTAAGGGTGTGAGGAGTCCACTGACTTTAGAAGGGTTTGCCCCCTTAATGAATCATGTCCTCCAATTCATGTCCTCCAATCCATGTCCTCCAATTCATGTCCTCCAATCCATGTCCTCTAATTTGGATTCTTGGTTGCTCTGGAATGAGGAAACTGAGCAACAAGAGGTTTTCTTCATGGCAAATTGCTCTGGTGACTGATTTAGGAACAGGCATATGGAATCAGACCTAGTACTGTATCAGATGCTGCAGAGGAATAAAACATACCATAAGCATTATGAGCTAATCTGTTCAGCTGTGTGTATAGTGGATGTTTTAATTGAGTGGCTGAACTAAAAAAAAAAAAAGAAAAATCAAGGGAGAGGGGGAAACCTGGAAAAAAATTCACAACCAGTAAACCAAACATTTTGTTCAACTTCCCCCCACCCCAATATTATTTAGTAGTCAAGGCATTTACCTTCTTTCTCCCTTTTTTTGAATAGGACAACTTCAAAAGGAAAAATGTGGTTTTAAGATTCTAAGCCAAAATGTTTAATTTACAAAAGTATTGCAATGAAATGTTTTGACTTTTATAAATTTGCCTTTTACTGAGCCATAACTCTTTACTATGTTTGCAAGAACTCTTGCCACCCCCCTCCACTCCCTCAAACTTTACTTTTGAGATAATTTATCATTTGCAGAAACATGTATCACTAATATCTAAGGCAGGAGTCAGCAACCCCCCGCACGCATGCCGAGCATGGCACGCAAGGCCATTTTGCTTGGCACACCACTGCCAGCCTGGGCTCTAAGCAGCTGCTGCCAGCCACGGAGCCCAGACTGCTCCCAGCAGGCGGCTGGGAGGCTGCAAGCCCTGCTGCAAGCAGACGAGGCTCTGTGGGCCAGCTGCAGCCAGGAGGCTGCAAACAGCTGCTCCGGGCTCTGGCATGTTGGTACTCCGGCACCTTCCAAAGTAGACATTGTGTTTTTTTCAGCACTCCGGCCAAAAAACGTTGCCTACCCCTGATCTAAGGGCTTCTATAGACGTGCAGAGAGCTGGCTCCAACACATGGGAAATCCAATCCACAGAAATTACTGCACTCCAGCAGACTCTAGCACTATGTGTATCAGCGTCCCCACACTGAAAAATGGGGGCAGGATGCTTTGAATTAAAGCTCATTCAATGAGCTTTAGTTCAAAGCACCCTGCTGCCATTTTTCAGTGTGGAGGACACTGATACATGTGACAATTGGGCACTTTTAATTAGCGTGGCTCACTAATTAAGGGATACCCCCCCATGCCTCCCAGAGCATGTGTAAAAATGCCCTTAGGTGTTCGCCCCTAAAGCAAGTTTATTCCTAATCCTGATAACCAAAGACTGCCTGTAACTACTAGCCCACCAGTTTTTTAGCCAGCAGCACACAAGGGACTAACCTGACTGGCATCGTATTTGGCCACCTTTGAATCACCAGCCAATATTCCCTTATTAATAATTTCCAGCTATATTATCCTTCATCATAATGTCATAGCAAAACTTAAACTCATAATTTAGGAGCTACGCTAAGCAGCTATAACTGCCCTGGTACCACAAGCCACTTACATCCTAAGGTAGATAGGCATATGCTTCTTCAGAGACTTCTGCTTATTTACTATGCTCTGTTTTAACTTTGAATACTCTTCCATAAAGGACTACTCTTTTGCTTCCTGCTAAGCTCTTCAGCTTTGTGTTACCTTGTGGTTTGTAATTATTATAGTCACCTACAGTACATTAGAACCTGGGCCAGTGACCTCAGCTCACCCTCCATCTAGACAAGGCAGCATGCATTAATTTCCTGACTGAAGTCATGTTTACTTTCCAGGTCAAAGTGCAGATTACCCTCTCCTCCACATCTAAGTGCAGAGCAGATCCATAAGCACAGAACTCCTGCATTTCCCAAATAGATGTGCAGAGTTGTGATGTAGTTAGGGAATAGCCCTGGAGCTGGATCTAACTTTGGTAGAATTTGAAAAAATCCAAGGACAAAGCAGAGGGACAAATGCTCTTTCTGGTTACACCATCACTCAACTGGATTTGAAGGACTTCAGATTTGCAGCCTAGCAAATTATATGAGAATTTACACCTACCAGTATAACTGTGACCAGATGGCTTTTCCTTGTGTGAGATTGAACGCTAATTGTGCCAGCCTGTTTAACCACATTCTGCTAAAGGGCTGGTAACCAGCAGGAAAGATGGGAGAAGCAGCTGAACTTCTGATTTTTTATCTGAAAAAATATTTTATAAAAAAAGTGTGGATTGTTTTGCCTTCAAGGCTGTTTCTATATATATTCTGTATATTTTGCTATCCAAAAGCTGGGCCCAAAAAGCACAAAAACAAACATTTGCTTAAACATAGGGTTATTTTAATATATATATTTAATATACACACACACCCCCTCTAATTTTGCTGCTCTTTGGATCAGTGTATATTAATAACATTGCTGCTTTATGGTAAGACCTTCAGAAGCCTCAGCACTGATCTGTCAAAGCTCTACTGAACTCAAGGTCAAAACTCTTGAAGACTTAATTGGGAGCAGCGTCAAGCTGATGTTGATAGCTTATGAAAATCCCATTTTGTGCAGTGTGTCTACTGTAATGCTGGTGGCTGGTATGCTACCTGCTCTTACATAGTAAATTAATTGGTCATATTGATCAGAGGTTTGCATAGTGTCCATTGCTTCCCCTTTCTGAAACAGGGCAATTATTATTTTGAAAATGGAAGCAAATCATTTTACTATCATAGGCGGGCAGAGAAAACTTGGAAACCATCAAAGTTTCCAGAGCCCACATGTTCCAAAGTCTGAGGTGCTTTGTTATTGCCATAAGAGAAGCCAAACCTAATGGGTCTGATCCTTAGCTCCTATAAAATATCAGATTTGAAGTGAAGCAGATTTATGCCAGCTGAAGTTCTGGCTCAATGACCGAGGCAACATACGCCTTGCCTCTACTGGAGCTAGACCTCCATTCCAGGATCTGAATCTAGAGAAAAATTGCAGCATCTCAAAATCTTCTTACGATATTCCTACAATTTTCACCTATTTCCTTATGTGACTCTATCACCAGACTCTCTGAGAACCCCCTCTCTGCATGCTGTGATTTTGTCCCCACCAGGATGTACTTACTTTGGCATATGAGGTTGCTGTTTTGTTTTTTTGTTTTTTTGGGTTTGTTTGGTTTTTTTTGGGGGGGGGGGGAGTTATCTTTGATCTGTGTCATATTGCAGCAAATATTTTGCAAATAATGCTCCCCATGTAGAATACCCTGGGACTCCTCTAACAAAGGTTTTGTTCTTCCCCATCTCCTGCAATGTATTCATTTTGATTGCAGGAGTAGAGGTAAAGAAAGAACATGAAGGAGGATTAAAAGAATGCAGGGGAACAGTGTCATCATACATCAAGATGACAACCATTAACTCAGTCATTGGCAGTGCCCCAAGGATGCCATTTGTCCTCTGGCCAAAAGTTAATGTGTTCCATTGTCTGACAAGAGGCACAGCAATAAAAAATATGCCAACGCAGTTCAGAAAGTCATTGGAAATTTGAAGGGGGAAGCCAAGTTAAACAAGATGATCAAAGCTGCACATTATGTACGTGCTCCACTAATGAATTCTTTACTTCAATGCTTTGGAATGATGTCTTTGGGCAAGTCAGGCAAGATGCTGACCAGGATAATTAAGAAACTGTGAGTGCCCATATGGGTCATGAAAGCAAACAGCCCTGAAATCCTTTAGGGGAAAAAAGGATCAGGTAAACCAGTGGTAGCAAACAGTTCAATAGACTTCATTTTTATTCAATGTTTCAGTGTTTGGATAGGGATGATCCTGCCTCAGGCAGTGGGTTGGCCTTGACTTCTGGAGGTCCCTTCCAGTCTTACTTCTATAAAATGCAGCTGAAGCATCAGTATCAGCTCCTCCCTCTCTCTAAGACAGATGTGGGCCTCTGCTCCAAATGCCTAGCAAAAGCAGTTGTGAAGATAGTTTACCAGATACCTGCAAATTCCTCATGCGTATGGGGAAAATGCAATTAGGTTGTGCTTATGTGGTTTAGGAGATACCACGCAACTGAATCAGCTGGTGGCAAATAGTGCCAAAATACAATGTAACTGTCCTCATATGAAAAAAAAAGAATTGTTGACAATTGATAGGATGCGAATAGTTTTAGTTATTGGGCCTAAGAGCAGCCATATTCAAGACAGAAACAGATCACAAACCCCCACAAATCCAGCTTGGATCTTTTAATGGTGGCATGGGATCTCATATCTGATCCCAACCATTGTGCCTCCCATCATGCCACATTTGCATGGCAAGAGACATGATGGTAGAATCAGGGATCAGATCCCGATAGTGCCATTAGCACACGCCAGTGCAGGCAGAACCCAGGGTCATAATCCCAGGCTAACTCTGCACCAGCAAATTGACCACTGTGAGTCAGGGAGGCCTGAGTGAGGGAGATTCCTTACCCTCCATCGAAGCTGACCTTGTGAAGGAACACCTTGACAGGCTAGATACCTTCAAGTCAGCCGGCCCAGCCGGTTTACACCCAAGGGTACTCAAGGAGCTGGCAAGCATCATAGCTCAGCCCCTGGCATAGATCTTTGAGAACTCCTGGTGCTCTGGTGAAGTGCCTGAAGATTGCAAGAGGGCCAATGTTGTGCCTATCTTCAAGAAAGGGAGGAAAGGAGATCCGGCAAACTAGAAGCCTATCAGCCTGACCTCTATCCTGGGGAAGGTCTTGGAAAGGATTTTCAAAGAGGCCATTTTAACAGACTAGCTGACAGCAATATCCTGAGGGATATCCAGCACGGGCTTGCTGCAGGTAGGTCTTACTTGACCAATCTCATTTCCTTTTACAACCAGGTGACTTATCACCTGGACAAAGGCAAAGAGATTGATCTCATATATCTTGACTTTAAAAAAGCCTTCAATCTGGTATCCCATGACCACCTCTTGGCAAAACTGGCTAACTGTGGCCTCAACCTCACCACAATCCACTGGCTGAGGAACTGGTTCTGCGGTAGGACCCAGAGGGTGGTAATCGATGGGAGCCAATCATTGTGGAAATGGGCGGATGAGAACCTGATGGTGTTCAACTCCGAAGAATACAAGGTTCTCCACCTTGGGAGGAAAAACCTGCAGCATGCTTATAGGCTCAGTAGTGCAATATTGGTTAGCACTACAGATGAAAGGGACTTGGGGGTCATGATTGACCACAAGATGAACAAGACCCTTCAATGTTATGCTGCGGCTAGTAAAGCAAGCAAATGCTGGCTTACATCCAGAGATGCTTCTCAAGCAAATCCCGGACATCATTCTCCCCTTGTACTTGGCCTTGGTGAGGCTGCAGCTGGAGTACTGCATCCAATTTTGGGCTCCACAATTCAAAAAGGATGTGGCGAAGCTTGAGAGAGTCCAGAGAAGAGCCATGCGCATGATCAGAGGTCAGGAAAACAGACCTTACGATGACAAGCTGAGAGCCATGGGGCTCTTCTGCCTGGAAAAGAACAGACTCAAGCGGGATCTGATGGCCACCTGTAAGTTTATCAGGGGTGCTCATCAGGATCTGGGGGAAAGTCTGTTCACCAGAGCGCCCCAAGGGATGACAATATTGAACTGTCACAAATTCCGCTGTGACTGATTCAGGCTGGACATAAGAAAGAACTTCGTCATTGTCTGAGCCCCCAAAGTCTGGAACAGCCTACCATCCGAGGTGGTTCAAGCACCTACATTGAACACCTTCAAGAGCAAACTGGATGCTTATCTTGCTGGGATCCTATGATCCCTGCTGACTTCCTGCCCCTGGGGCAGGGGGCTGGATTCAATGATCCTCAGGGGTCCCTTCCAGCCCAAATGTCTATGAAAGTCTATGAAAGAGGAGACCCTGCAGGCCCAGCTGGGCCAACAATCAGCTGACTGTCATCTGATGCCTGGAACACTATCAAAGACTTGAACTGACTCAGTCCAGCTCTGATGGTTGACTCCAGCCCTGTCCTCTTCATTCTGGTCTGGGAGCTGGAGATGACTATCAGATGATTTCTGGCCCACCAGCCCCAGGTCTGGTTCTAGATCAGGCTGTCTGATCAGGCCTACAATCAACTCATTGTCAATACACAGTGCTCACACCTCTGGCCAAGATGCTGTGCACAGAGGAACAGAGAGTCCAGTGGGGTTGGGAAGGGCCAAAGGACTGACCCCATTCTCCCTCCCCCAGAAACTTTAACACCGCCAGTAGCCTTTGATCCCTTTGTGCCAGGCAGCCTATCCAGAGATGTTAGGCACAGGATTTAAAGTTCCCTGGGGGCACAGGGGAGTCGTAAGAAGCCGTCTCAACAGTGGTCTTTAAAGTTCTCCATCATCTGGGACCCATTGTGCCTATCCTAGCTTCCCAGCTACCCATGTCTCACATCATGAAGCAGCTGCTGCCACTTTCAAAGGTGCCCCAAGAACTTAAAAAGTGGGCATACTGCTAGGGTTCCCAGATGTGGACCCACTTTGTAAAGGTCCAGGGTGCAGTGATCTTGAGATTGGGGAGATGCCACCTAATAGCAGGATTTAACTTTCAATGGTTTACAGCTTATAAGTGGCTCTTTTCAGAAGCTTGAATCCAGTGGTTCAAGCACTCAAAGTCAAGTTATTATGAGCATGCATAATCAGAGCAGAAAAGTCATTAAAGGCAGCCTAGAACTGAGAAGCAAGGTACAGTAACTCTACAGTTTTGGTACCTGAGCTAATTCAGGCATCTACATGATCCTGCTGTGTATAAGGGTCAAAGACAACATGGAAATGGAGCAGGTGTGTCTACATGAGCAATAACTGCATATGAATAAACTCCAGAGCCTATTGTGCTGGAGTTTATTGCTCCTAGGCACACCATTTGAATGTGCACCAAGGAGCAATAAACTCCAGAGCAATAAGCTCCAGAGTTTATTCATGCACAGCACACTAAGCTGGTTTGGAGCAGACCTGGCTGGCAGAGGGTGCGAGGGTCAGCCTGCCAGCCTGGGGTTACTTCCCCACTGGTTCAACATGCTGCAGATCTGGCTGGGGTACCAGAGTACTTCAGTGCAGGGCTAACCAGCAGGCAGCCCCTGCACTGAAGCACGCTTATGTCCCAGCCATCCAGGCCAGTGTCTACACATGAATTGCTGTGGAGTCTTTTACTCTGCAGCAGGACGGTACTTGTATTTTCAAGTACTATAGCCCACGGAATGGGGTGGGCCACTGGGGCCATGGCCCAACAAACTTTTAGCATGTTAAGTTATATAACCCACAAATGCACACTTGTCATTCCAGTTAAAACTGCATAGCTATTTTTTTAACTGCATGGCTAGCTAAATTAACATGCTAAAAGTTGGTTGGGACATGGCCCGAGTGGCCCACCCTCTTCTGCAACCTATAAGTACTACCCTGCTGTGGAGTAAAATAGCTTACTCCAGCTTAATAGGGGTGCACATGTAGATGCTGACAAGTTTACTGTGCAGATAGTCAACTGCAGAGTAAACATCTCATGTAGATGCTTCCAGTGATTGTTTAATCTGTTAGGGATTCAATTAGTCTAATCTGACTTCCATCCTAAAATCTTTCTAGATGCTTTGTGAAATGTAACCAGTATCCCTGGAATATATGTTGCTAATAATATGTTACAATTTCTCCCTCTCTTCCCCTTTCAGTTAAAAAGCCAGCAATATATAAATCTCCAACACAGCCAGGGTTACAACTAGCCACCCCTATGATTGGGAAAAAAATAAACTTCAATTTCCTTTCAGAGCTAAACATAACGGAAATCAATATGCACTTCCCAAATTATGATATATCATGTCTAAGAAGCATCAGTTACACTAAAGTTAAAGTTAGGAAGATGGTTTACCAGGTTCCTGATATGTGAAGAATAAGGGAGCTAGTTATCTAACTGCTATTCCCACCAAGGCACCAGGCCTTACAACAGACCTAGCTGTGTCCCATTATCAACATGGACCACATAATCACTGGACCAAATAACACAGATTTCAACACCCAAGGTTCATTTACCTTCCCCTCTACCAGTATCATATATACTATCAACTGCTTACAGTTGAACAGACAGGGAGGTGCCTATGTGCAAGAATGAATGAATATTGATCTGACATCAGCATCAGAAAGACAGACAAGCCTGTGGTGAAACTCTAACTTTCTGTCAATCCAACACTGAACCTCCAAGTCACTGTTCTCAGACAACAGAACTTGAAAAACATACCTGAATGGGAAGCTGCAGAAGGTAAATTCATCCACAGATGTGGGCAGTCCAGCATTTACTAAAGTTGGATACAGCACACCACCCCTCAGACAAGGGGGAGTGGGGGCAAGGTGTGGCTGGAGCCCCCAGGTTGGTGAGGTCACCAGAGAGCTGTGAACAATGGGATTCCCCCCTTTACACACACACACACACACACACACACACACACACACACACACACACACACCTGCTGCTGCTGCTGTTCCCAAGTGACCTGTGGGAGGGACAGGACGACTGTTTCTGCCCCCATTCCAGCCAAGGGCTATGGGGAATGACTGCATGGGGTTCCAGGTTTGGCCAGAGACAGTAGTGGCAGAACAGTTTCCTCCTTCCAGCCCCTGCTGGCAAGGAGCAGGAGCTGGAAGGAGGAACGTGCATGATGCTGCTGTTGTCCCCAGCTGAGCCAGGAACCTTGCAAAGCTATTCCCTACAGTACAGAGGTAGGAGCAGGTCAGGAATAGCTCTGGAGCTCCCCCGATGTGTATGTCAGGCAGTGGCAGCCATCACCATGCACAGGTTCCTCCTCCCAGCACCTGTTGCCAGCCAGTACAAGACGCTGGTAGACAGGAGGGGAGGGAAGGGAGGTGAGAGGGGGATGGAGTGGGGCACGAATGGCTTTGGGGCTCCCCCTGTGCCCAGGTCAGCTGGGAATAGCAGTGGATAGCATGGCTGCATCCTGTTAGATCCATCCGCCCGAACTCATCCAGACTGCACTGTATTTAATATGGTCTAAACAGGAACTAAGGATTCTTCTCCCATAACCTGGATTACCCTATGTCTCTATGGGTTTCTTTCTTGTTTGCCTCTCTCCACACTGCCTGCCTTCCTTCACTTCCCTCCTGTCCCTGTCTTTTATATTCAAAACATTCTCCTTCACAGTCTTTTCCTTTAAGAAACTGGGTAGCAAAAATTCACACTACTACTGGGGGAGTTCTTGTATTCAGGCTCCAGCAGCAGCAGCAGATGCTCAGAAATGTCCACGCACAGGAACACACAGATGTTAAAATACACTAAAGTTTATCAATAAAAGGTAGGGCCAAAAGTCCTCATGCAGAACTATAGCATCTTTATGCATGAATCTGGAGCTTTTTGCCCTACAAGTTTGGTGGATTACACTTTCCCTGAGGTGCCCTCATTACAGGCTTCTAGGGATGTTCCTAATAAGGAAAATACCAAAGAATGGGTTTCTTCTTCCTCCTCTTCTTCTTCTCCTTTTCCTTTCAAATACCAATGTCTGGCCCTCAAGTTCTTCCATAATAAGAGAACTGTCTTCCTATTCTTAAACATAAGATAATTGAGACCTCCACAAGAAGTGACCCCAAAGGCAGTATTTTCTTTGTGCTATCCCAAGGTCATAGCAAATGCTACGTGTAATAAGCACATCTACACATGCATATGAATGCAGTGCAATAAACTCTGGTGCCTATCATGCCAGAGCATATTGCTCCCGGGTATCATGTTTACACATACTCCCAGGACTGCAGCATATTGAGCTAGGTCAGAGCAGTCTGGGCTGGCAGGGTGTCGAGGAGATCAGCCTGCCAGCCCAGGGTTGCTCCGACCTGGCTCACCAAGCTACAGAAGAGTTAGCTGGCAAGGCAGTACCTGCACTGAAGCACCCCCATACTCCAGCTAGCTGTGTCAACATCTACATGTGTGCTGCAGCAGAGTAAAAAACTCCACAGAAGAATATTACTTGTATTTACAAGTACTACCCTGCTGCAGAGTTTATTAGTTTCCTGTGGACCACACATGTAGATGTAAGACATTTACTGTGGTTCTAATTAGGCAACATGGCAGTAAATGTCTCATGTTGAAGCACCCAGTGAGAACCTGGATGTCACCCCCCAAGCTGAAGGACCTGCTTCCCCCCACGCCAGACAGGGGGAACACCCCCAGCTGCAGAACACTACTGTCAGAAGGGGGCTGTTTGCAGGGAGGGGAGATGAGCTACATTGGAGGAAGGATAATGTGTTCATAAAAGTAATTTTAGGCCTGGCACAAGCAGACAGTAATAGGACTGCAAACAAAACAATGAAGCCAAGAGCAGTGTGTCTCTTGGAAACTATGATAAACAAAACAGAAACTGTAATGTTGCTCCCTACTGAGAATGTGAGGGGAGGTGGGATGTGGCACTCCAGGGAACGAGGGGTCATGGACGCCAAGCAAGACTGGCACTGGAAAGAGATAGCAAGGGTAGGGAGAATGCAGAAAGGCAGTGGACTTTACTGGCCTGTGTCTTAACTTTGGGATCCATTTACTCTGTTTCTTGCTCCCTAGGTAATCTTCGTTATAAAATAAGTTAATGCAGGCCTTGAAACACTATGTACTGACAGCTGTGAATGCACATTACAAACAAGTGGCTCAGGGAAGAGCTGGGCCATAGCACTCCTGGCTGTGGGGTCACACTCAGGCACATGCAGAACATGCAAATATGCAGTTTGCACTACAAGCATCCAGTGTGGAAAGCAAAAGGAGTTTTGCTTGGCCCCTGCAAGTTTCCTAATGTCATCTGCTGAACGTGCTACAAGCTTTACAGCTTCAAGAACGTAGCACTGGATCCATCAGTAGACTTGGAAAATCTTTGGCACATGGAAGGTATATCTTGTTTATATCAGAAGGGCTCGTCTAGGTAATCCAGATCCAAATCTAAGGATTTTCTCATCAATTTGGCATACACAGCATTAATGCACCTTAGCGCATCTACACGTGTGTTAAGGAGCTTTAGCTATTTGTGCCTCAATTTTGGTGTGAATAACTTAAACTCACCATTTTTAAGGTGCTTTAAGGGTGTGCATGTGTAGACAATGCCCTTGATGTGCCTTAATTTGGGCTAAAGCACCTTAAATCAGTATGTATAGATGTGCCCATAGAGAAGGGAAGACACTCACTTCTGAGGAATTATATTTATCTTGGTTGAGCAGCACTGACCAGCAGGTGGCAATCTTAGACCAAGCATACATGAAATATATCCAGATCACTCAACAGGGATACTTGACTGGAGTTTCATGTCACTTCTAACTGCCTGCTTGCTGGAAAAGTTAATTGTTGCTGACAACAGGCATCAGTAACAGGCACCTCTGTATATGTGTTAACATAAAAGCTTGAACAAGCCCTGTTCAGCATTGTTTCAGTGACCATTGCTCTAGTCCTCACTTGCAGTTAATCATTTTGTCAATAAAAGGTAGTTTTCCCCACTGAAGAGGAATGATAACTTGTTTTATTGCTTTATGTCACTACTGCTCTCAACCACCAAGATTCAGTCTATATAATGTATTCAAAGGATTCTCTAGATAATGTTAACACTTTTAGAGTCCCAGGGAATAAATACAAATTATGGGAAGCCTTCTACTTATAAGAATTAAGACTTTTTAAATAAATGTCATCCTATTTCATTTTTCTGCCAGGTTATACATAGAATTACCTGAGTTTTATTAATAGCAAGTTCATAAATTTTTCTGAAAAAAAAATCAAAAAAATCAAAGGAAAGTTTGTCCAAAAGGTATTATTTGTAAGATTTTCATTTGGGTTTATAGTTTATCTCATATGAGATTTATGAGCAAACAAAATTTTGCTAATGGTGGATTAGATTTGTAAAAATTAAAAGTAGATCCCTTTTCAACCCTGAAAAGTGGGAGGGAAATGTTAGTAAGTTTTTTAAACTTGTTTTATCTTTTGTTGTTTGAAGAGCAGTGCCAAAAAGATGTATACCTCAAGCCCACCAACCTGAGTCCTAGGCACTGGCACAAGTATATAAGAACATGTGTCTAACATTCAGGGCTCCCACTCCCTGTCTTCATGGTCTGGGGTGCTCTGCTGCTACAACCCTCTTTAGTTTTCATCTGAACTAATAAAACAGTGTTAAGCCACCCAATCTCCTTTGCAGATTGCAGTGCACAAAGTTTAATGGAACAGGCCAGTGTTGGGCTAGTATAACTGAATTCAGCAACTCTGACCCTGCAACTGAATCCACCTATGGGTAGGGACCTACCAAAGTTAATTGCTTCCCCAGGCTTGATCCCCTGATCAAGCCTGAGAAAGCCATTAACTGTGTCCTAACCTGCTTAATAACGTGGCAATTAATGGCTTCTGTGGGCATAATCTCCTGATCAAGCCCAATGAAGCCATTAATTACCACATTAATAAGCAAACCCTGGTTTGGGGCCATCTGCCAATCTTTGGGGAGGGGCAGACTTCCAATGCTCCTCAGTCAATCAAAGGCCGGGGGGCAGGTGGGGAGGGGAACAGGTTGCCATACTCTGCCATGAAAATGGCACCTGATGCCTTGCTGGGACCACAAAACTACCTCAAGTTAGGTAGGTCCCTATGGGGTTTCTCATTCTCATGCAGAGTCATTGAGCACTCAGTCTGTGTGCATGAATTCCATGGTAGGACTGCACTCTGCTTTGGCAAGTGTGCCCAGCTGCTCCAAAGCACTGCCAGCCAGTGGCCAGCTGGACACAGTATTCATAATCAACATGTTAATACCCATTCCAGTTAGAGAAATAATAGTACAGACTTAATGCCACTGAAACCCATGTGGTCACACCATGGATGATAGCTGAAATGATTTCATTTTAAAGACTGTTTTGAGTATAGTGCACTTCTGTCAACAACTGGATGCAGTGTGCAACATGCTGCTATTTGGGGGGTGATATCATATCAAAAGAATTCTCACAAAGGCAACATACTGATTGTAAAGGCACTTGGCTTGAGGGCCACAAGGAATAAGAGTGTCTTGAAATCCTGCAGAATACCCCTGCACTACCTCAAGTTGAAGAGGCATCTCATGGTATCACAGACCAGCAGATCGTCATGGGACATTTGACCTTTATGTTGAGCGCACCACTGGGCATCATCAGTAAGAAATGAAGCAGCTAAGATCACATGCCAGGAGTGGGTGTGGGGACATGGACTGAAAGAGACACCCCGCTCCCCATACCACAGACTCCAATAAAGATTGTAAATTCTATGGACAGTACTTCACCCTGGGCAAACGTAGACCACATGCAAAACAGTGACTCTCAACCAGGGTGCCATGGCACCCTGGTGTACCTTGAGATCCTTTCAAAAGGTGCTTTAGGGTGCTAAGCAACATTAGCACTGTTAAGTGTGCAAAATGTCATTCACAAGATAAACCCAGAGATTTCCAGTAGGAATCTATAATGGTAAAAACATTATGACCCGTTGTGTGATTGCTGGGTTCTTTGGAACAGGAGAATTGCTTTAGTATTTTCTATGTTAAAAACATTTGAGTGAAAGCTGAGAGCTGGCATTTTCAGAGGAGTGCCTTGAGTCTAAAAGAACCACTGTGCTATAGGCAATGCTAAGAATGCCTTTCCATCTTGCAACATTGTACTAATTTGGTTACTGTGTGTGGGGTCCTGTCTCTCTCACACCTATACCAGACTCTGCAAAACATGTTTTAACAATACTTTACCCCTGGCAAGTGCAGATAGCATGCTTAACTAAATGCTTAAGAATGCTTTACTCAGTGATATAACTGTGCCCTGGGCTAGGGGCTGTCAACTGGGGGTACACGTACCCTCTCAGAGGTACTTAGAAAGGCTGTACGGGGTACATGTAGGAGGGCAGGCAGGAATGGAGTGTGTCTTGGCGTGTGGCAGCAGTATCTCCCTTGGTGCATTCCCATAATTTGCCTCGTACCCTTGGGACACGGCACACCACAGCACTTCCCCCCACCCCCCACCTCAGCTCGCTCTCCTCTACCCCTTTCCTGAAGAGCAGCAAGGGTCTGAATGTGGGGGGGGCGGGGCGGCAGAGAGCATGCTTCTGTGCCTGCTCCCAGGAGCAAGGGCAGAGGGGCAAGGGCAGTGGCGCTCCTCTCTGGGCCATACAGACAATACCCAGCAAACCACACTGGGGGGTCTCACATTCAGCAGCCATCACTGCCATCACCACCCACCGCCTCATACCACTGCTGTGCCTGCACCACTTTCCCCTGGCCGGTCACACATGCAGGTCTGTGGGCTGCTGACAGGCGGCATAAGATTGGCCGGATGTGAGGCCCATCAACAGCCCACAGTGGAAAACAGTGCGGCAGCATGGAGCAGCGAGTGGCGGTGATGGCGACAGTGGCGCTGAGTGGTGTGTGGTGATGGCAGTGGTGGCTGTCCTGGGCGAGCCCACCCCCGTTCGGCCTCACCTCCTAGCACCACCACTACATGCACCCCCAGGAGGGCATGGGGGGACACATGCCCCCAGATCTGCACAGGCTGCTGCTGTGGGTTGGGGCAAGGCTATGCCAGGCTCTTCCTAGCAGGGAGGTTAGGCCACATGGTGCTTAGGCCAGGTGACAGTGGTGCTGGGAGGGGGTTGGGGGGCTACAGTGAATTCTAGAGTGGCTGCAGCCCCTCCCGTAGCACTGGTCTCAGCCCCGCTGCTGCCTGCCCTGAGTGCAGCCCAGCCCGGCCTCCTACTGGGAAGAACCCAGTGCTGCCCTGGCCCCAGCCTACCCTGTGCGCAGATCTGGGGGCATGCATCCCCCATGCCCTCCCGGGGTGTGCTCAGCAGCAGGAACCACTCCTCTCCCCCCATGCCCTCCAGATGAATGGGCTCTGCCCTGCGCCCACCCCACCCCATCCCAGCTGTGCAGCACTTGCAACAGCCCCATGCCTTCCCTCATCACAGGGGCCTCAATCCGCACCCCCTTTGCCTTTAAAAACAAGAAAAAAAAATATACGGGGGTACAGGAGTTGAAACTTTGATTCAGCAGGGGTACTCTTATTTAACAAGATTAAAAATCCCTGCCATAAGCAGTACAGGTGACCCTTGCCATTCATGGGGGATGCTTTCTCGTATCCCTGGTGAATGGCAAAATCTGTGAATAAGCAGTGTATTCATGAATGCAGTGTACTTGGCAGCTGGGGGGTGGGGGGCACAGCTCTGGTGGCAGGAGCGCAGTGGCGGCAGGAGCATGGCAGCAGTGGTGGGAGCCCAAGGGTGGTGGTGGGAGCCCAGCGGCAGCAAGTGCAGAGCTTCCAAGGAGTTCCTGTAAGTGTATAAAGTGTATTTAAAATGCGGGTTTGGCATCCAAGAATATCTGAAACCGCGAATGCGGAACCTGCCAATAGTGAGAGTTTCCTGTACTGTGCTCTCCCCCTTTCCCTTCCCCTGCACCAGTGGCCAGGAAGGCAGAGTGCAAAGTGCAGAAGCCCTTGGAGAGAGAGACACCCCCTTTTTGATGCCAGTATGCATGTCAAATGGCCCAAGAAAATAACTTGGAAAAAAAATAAGTTGACATTTCCACGAATGACAGCAACTCGCTGTTCCTGCACTGTGCACTGCTGCTACATCTCTGCCCTTCCCAATTCTGGACTTGGAGTCAGAGACACTGCAGGGAAGGTGCAGGGTGAGGTTGGGAGGTGAGAGGAGGGAGACAGGATGGGAGATTGAGGGGTTTCCCCTAGCTCCATTCTGGCACCCCACTCCTAGGCAGTGCCTGGGGCTCATGCACCTTGCATCCACCCTTTGTTACCTTATTGGCTTTACCATCCCACAGCTGTCTCAGCATGGTTACCCTATGTGGGCTCCTGTTCCTCTCAATTCCACTGTACTGCACACATCTTTTGAATGTTAAAGATTGTATTAATAAAGCTTTTATATCTACTCCAGTTCTGAAACCAAGACAGTCAAACTACATAAGGGCAATCCCTTCTTTCAGGATTCTCAGCCTACACTGGTGATTGGTCCCATGGAGCTATTCTGCCTGAAGAATTGACTAGCAGGAGATCAAGGGATAGAACAAACCATATTTCTGCTTGCAAAGCTCCCTCTCCAAGGGCTTTGTATTAAGTAAATTAGCACAGGATTGTCCTAAGGCTGCACTACAGCAGTAAGGCAGAAGATTACATGCAACAGCTCCACCTAGCGGTGCCTGGCATAACAGCACGAAAGTTGCAAAATCTGGTGATTCTCAACCAGGGTGTTGGAGCACTCTGGGCTGCAATGAGAGAGATCCTTTTGAGGGTGCTATGCAATATTAGCACAGATTGTGTGCAGACACCTATGTAAGTCATAAGATAAGCCCTCAGATTTCAAATAGAAATCCATAGTGTCAAAAACGTTCTGACCTGTCATGGTCTTTCTGAGTTCTTTACAATAGAAAAATTACTCTGTTGTTTTTCTGTAGTCAAAAAATGAGTAAAAGCTGAGAGCTGGTATTTTCCAAGGCAGTCCTTGAGTCTAACAAGATTGAAATCTGCTGATCTATGCTTTCAACAAAAGTTCAAATTCCCTTCTTGGTTGATAGACATGGCAGAAGCTTCAACGTTCCAACTTATTCCCTTCCTTTGTGGAAATGGTTACTGTTCTTCAAGGGTCTCAATGTCTGAAGACAACATTCTTCCCTAAGGACAGACTCAGAAAATGGTAAGTTTCCCTGAGAAATTTATTAGATAACCCCACTCCCATACTCTACATCTTCCCTGCAAAGAAACTCCAGAGAGCTGGGAGAAGATGGTGTGGACTGACTCACAAGTTGCTAAGCCAGGACAAATAGCTGTCAAGATCTTGCACGTCTGGAAAGCTAGGATAGTTTGATATGTGAAATGAGAAGGCTGCGCCATGTCAAGTTATTTTTAGTTAAGAAAAGTTACAGTGATGGAATATACAAGTTCCCAGAGACAGAGCACCAACTGTCCCAAACAGATCTGCAAAGATTCTCAGTGTTTAAGACACTTGAGCTGAAGCCAATATGCTGTGTCCAGAAGCCAAGAGAAAAAAAAGAGACAGACAGAGAGAGAGAGATAAGCAAAGTAATTTTTCATTTACTAGTTCTGCTTCCATTATTTAATAAGTCACATAATCTTTGAGTTAGTGTGGAGCTTGAGTGTCTATTTCTACATGGAAGATGTGGAAAGGAATGTTTCCATGCAGTCTGTTTCAACACACTTTTGTTAAATATATTAATGGGTCAAATTATTCTTTTCCTTTTGCATCATTAATTTCAATGGAATTGCACCAGCAAACTTTGGTCCTGTAGTTTCCCCTGTCATTTTTCAACTTCAGTGAACTATTACTATATAAGGCAATGACATCTTTCATTTTCAAAAAATCATCATAATAAAACTGATCAACACCAGTGCCAACCCAGCTTGTATCTTGATACCTGGAAATCTTTAAGGTACTGTTTAGCAAGGTAACAAGAGATATGCGGGGCCAGGAAGGAAAGCCCAAATCAGAGGGTTTATGATTTGTTAAGATGGCCTGCTCTCCTGAATGTGAGCAGGCCTTGGGTTGAAGCCCAGACCTTTGCTCCTACTGGGATAGCAATTTTCCTGTTCAGGTTATCCAATGAGTATTAAATGCAAAGAGTAGTAGGCCACTTCTAAGGAAAGGGATGGAGAAGCACATGGGTATTGCCTAACCTGTAGCCTTCTGGTTAAAGCACGGAAGCAAGAGGTGTCAATTCAACCCCTGTGGGAACAGAGGGACCTCAGTCTATTACCTTCTCATCTAGTAACTACTAGTCTAGCAAGTGCCCTAACCACTAAGATATTAAGCTAAAATATGGGAGGACCACCCTGTCCCATGCTCAGTGGGTACATGCATGTTTGCAGGCTCAGAACTGAATTGCAAATTGTACATATGTGCCAAAAAATTAGAGGTGTGTGGCTTTTTGATGCATGAAATGAAATACATTTGTCTCAGCAGTCTTCATACATCAGACAACAGACATGAATGGAACGGGTAACACTAACACAATAAAAAAGAGGTGATCAGGGCCTGGCAAAGCAAAAGGTGCCTATGAAGTGACAGGGGTCATAGAAACTTCACCCTTGCCCCCTAAATAGGGGTTAAGCTTTCCCCGAAACAACCAGGGCTGAGGAAGGATTGAGAAGGCTCTGCTAACCCAGGGGGATGGGGAGAGAAACATGAGGACCACCCAGTCCTGGGAGAGGATTAAGCTGATCTTACTGTTTTATTTAACAAAACAAAACCAGAGGGCTGCTTGCTCTTCCCATCTTTACTCTTTCCTTATAGTTGTGCCCCAAGCAATGAATGAGTTTCTTACCATCCCCCTTCAAGGATGTCAGTCTGAAATTCCCATCCCTAAGCATGTAATATATTTATCAGACAGGTTGTCATGCTGCTTTCAGCAATAAATAAAGTATTTCAACAAGTTTTGTGTGTGTGTGTTGGCATCCAGTTGCTTTTAATTATAAAAAGTCAGAGATGTTAGGTTTTATGAGTTTATTGGCACTTGCATAAAAACTCCACAGGAAAATGAAATCGGGCAAGAAATTAATCTGTGCTCCATCTACTTGCTTGTAGAATTTAGAAAATTAAATTAAATTAGCCCTGTGTTTACTTCCACTTGGAAAGCAGCTATCTAGGATGACCACTGCTGACTTTTCATTGTTTTGTTTTTTTAATGAAACCCAGAGTGCATAAGGAAGCTTACCAACTTCTATCCAAGTTCTTAGTGAGCAAATAGTGCTAGGTGAGATACCACTGCCTATCTGGCAAAGGTTTATTAAAATACATTTATAAATAAACAATTTTAAACCTGGCTGTAACGAGAGCCAGATCAAACCCTTAGTAGAGACTAAGAATGTAACCCAGGAAGACCTACAGGAGTCCACAGGGGATAAAAGGGCAATGGAAAGTAGTCTACCTCAACTCCTGCTAATACAGAATCCAGTGCTACCCAGATGGCTAGGGAGTGTCAATATGGCCAAAGGTGTGACAAAACCAAAGACTGATATGGCTGGCCAGGACCTGACACAGGGCAAAAAGATCCTCCATCTGCTGAAAATGTAAGAGTCACTCAAAAGCGTCTACCCTACCCATACCTACAGCAGTGTTCTGCCTACCAGATACCAGATATATCACCTCACCAGCTCCTAACGCAGCTCAAGCTATCTGTGCCAATACATCCAAACTTAGTGGCAACTTTCATGGCCCATCAAGACACAAAATGAAATGAGTAGGTAGTAAGTTTAAAACTAAGAGAAAGAAGTTCTTTCTTACAAAGCATGCAAGTAAAGTGTGGAAGTCATTGCTACCAGATGTTTTGGAAGCTGACAGTTGAGCCAGATTCAAAAAGGGACAATTTCTTAAAGGAAAGGTGCATCAGTAGCTATTGAGCACAGGAGTTAAAGGTACAGTCTCTGAATCAGAACTGCCTAAACCTTACATACTGCAGAATTCAAGTGAAAGAGGAGCAACATTAAAAAAACCTCTAGTCAGACCCTGTTCACTCTCCCTTTCAGCATCCACTCTCTGCCCCTGTCTAACCCAGGATACTGGGCAAGACAGACCCAGGGTCTGACTCAGTAAATGGCACTTCTTATGTACTTAAGATGAATTTTCCTTTAACACCCAGTACAAGATAGCCAATCTCGTATCAAGGCCTTCCAGTAGAATTGCAAAAGTATGTTCCCAAATTATATAACAAGCACCTTAGGAAATAGACTATCATCAATTAACTAAAGCACTCCATAAATTGCAAAGAGCTCTAATTAGGGTCTGTTTACAAGGAGGCACAGCTGTATGTACCATGAGAAATCTCAGCCATTCCATTCCAGAAAAAGAAAGGTTGAGTGGTGCCTTTCCATACAGCAACATTGCTAGTTGTACCACAGCTGTTTTTAGTATTCTACTACATACCTAGCTTCAACAGAATTCTGTCATTTCTTTGCATTAGGAGCTGCTTTTGACATATGTCTTGCTTGAAAGAAGCAAGCTATTCTCCTTTGTCTTCCTCTCTTTCATCATACCAGAAAAATCCTTAATGCAAGCACAGATTGAAAAGTCTCATTGCCAGAAAGAAAAGCATCTTTAGATTTCACAGTTACTCATCCTGACATTTACAGCCTGATGAATTCCAGCACACTGTATTTTGAAGAGTTAGAATGCAGTTGTGCTCTTTGGCTATCAGTTTGGGAAGCTCATGAATGTTTGCCAGAATTCTTTGTTACACTAACATGCAAGGTGCTGATTATACTCGAGCAGATTCTAGAAAAGGCATCTGAGGCAAACATGTCAAACATATCTAATACACTGATTCAGAAGGTCATGCAGAGATTTTTAGAGAATTCTAAAGGAATTAAGGTTTAGCTGCTGTTGGATGTTGGTGTTAATTTGGCCCCTAATTCACCTAGGATCCTTTGAAAATTCCAACCTAAAAGAATAACTAGTTGTTAAAAGTTAAGGGGAAATGACTTGGTCCTTTGTGGACAAAGGGTTAATCTCTGCTTCAAGAGAGAAGACTAGATGTTTGGCAGGCAAGAAGGAAGAATGCATTTGGAGAGATGGAGTTCTGTATGCATAGGGGTACAAGAAAGGGATAAACCCCAGGAGAATGGGATTTTCTGTTTCTCCAATTAACATAACTTTACCTGAATAAACTGCATGTCTGGAAGGAAACACCTTATTCACTGCCAGCATCCTTCTCCCAAACAATCCATTTCATTTCACCATCTGCCGCTGATTTTGTTTCACTTTGCTCCCTGGAAGTTGCTACTGTAAGACCACATCCAGTAGTTAATACAGAAGATAGAACATCCCAGTTCACAAGACAGAGCATCCCAGTTCACAGGAACTTTTATTACTTTTATTACTAAGCGGATACACAGCCACTCTTTGGAATGATTGGAAAGATTTTCAGATGTGGAACTTCATCCCTAGAAGTACTGGCTTTCAATAAACGAGTCTGCAATTCACAAGTGCAGGAAAGCTGAAGTCAGGCTTGTGCCCAGGAAAACAGAAACAATCTTTTGGCAAGACACACAGAATGGGTATCCTGTTTCCTGGGCTGTTCAAGCATGATTTCAATTTTTAAAGAAATATAAATACTATGGGATATAAGGCAGCTACTAGTTCATGTGGGGGCCTAGACTGTGTATAGACTTGATAATCTTAGGGCAGATGCCATCAATAATTGAGGTTACTACAGAGGAGGCATATGCTCTGAGGCACTTCCCTCTGCTCACTGGCACCTCCATAGACTTGTCTACATCCATGCACTGATTTTGCCTAGACATCGAGGTAGGGAATGGTGCTAAATCAAGTTCAATATGAAGAAGAAACAGATAGTAGTTAGCTCTGTTGCTAGCACTTCAGCCACATAGTCCCACCAGCTCTTCTACAGTGTTTTCTGTAGCTGTTGAGCAACAAGAAAAGGAGTACTAGACCTGGGAGGGCTTTGGAGGAAAAGGACTCCGTCCTAGCTTTGGGTTAAAGGGATGAACCTGCATTTCCATGCACCCCTGAAAACCTCTGGAAACAGAAGAGTATTGTGAATAATACTATCAGATGCTACAGAAAAGTTCATCAGAACAAGCATGGAGATGCTGTTACCCAGCTTGCCCAGCTTGACTCCACAGGATACCAGCACCTACCCGTGGAGACTTTATTAACTCCTCAATTACTTTGGATAAAAAAGACTTTAAGCAGGCAAATAACAGCATTACACCCAAGATAATTTTCCTGTGACTTTGAGCATCTCTAGAGTAGGAGAAAGCCTACTAAGAAGCACTGTCTATTACAGAGGTTGGCAACCCCCAGTATGCATACCAGAGCATGGCATGTGAAGGCATTTTGCTCAGCAAGCCACAGCCGGCCACAGCACTGAGCAGGACCCTGTTGCCAGCTGTGGAGCCCAGGCTGCTTGTAGTACGCAATGGGGAAGCTGCAAACCCTGCTGCGAGTAGCCTGGGCTCTGTGGTAGGTGCCAGGAGTCTACCCACAGCCTGAGTTGTTTGCAGCAGGCAGCCACACGAGGGTCCAGAGCACCAGCCCAGCTCATTGCCAGCAGCAGCTGCACACAGGCTGCAGGAAGCATGGTAGGGAAGGCGCCAGAGCTGTTCTGCCACAACAAGGATTGGGCCCATTGCGGCTGTCCTGCCATCCACCCTTCCATGCCAACACCTTCCAAGTCCAGGTTGTGGGGGGGTTTTGGCACTCGGTCCAAAAACGTTGCGAACCCTGGTCTATGACCTGCTAACATGTTATTAAAAGTGTTGGACCATCCATACCCTAAATTGGTGATTCCCAATTAAGGTACTGTGGCACCCTGTGGTGCCTTGAGATCCTTTCAACAGTGCTGTGGTGGTGTTGCATGATGTTAGGTGTGCAAACATGATTCACAAGATAAACCCAGAGTTTTCATACCAGAATCCAAAGTGTTAAAAAACATTCTGACCCATCGTGGTCTTTCTGAGTCCTTAGCAATGGAGGAAATGTTTTCTCATTTTTCTGCTGTCAACAAAGTGAAAACTAAGAGCTGGCACTTTCTGAGGGATGCCTCAAGTCTAAAAGCATAAAGAACTACTGCCCTATTAATGTGTTTTTAAACATCACTCAATTTAAACATCACTCAAACATCGCTCATGAAGTTTCCAGTGAGAAAGGAAGGATTGTTTTATAATAAATTCTGGGGATTTTTTTTTAGCAGCTGAAACTCTGTACTGCTATTTGCCTTAAATGATGGATGTATCGCTTCTGCATTATTCCAGTCATTAACAAAATAGAGCCCAGCTCTATGTAACCATATGCCAGCTGTTGTCAGCAGTAACCAGGCTCACATTCAGGTAGCCGGGGGGTTGTTTTGAGCCACATTAACTTGAGCCACATTGGCTTGAGCCCCCACCTAAAAACTTAAGAAAGCTAGGCATGGTGCCTCATGACCCCTACCAAGCAAAATGTCCTTTATCTTTTTTAATTCTTCATTACTTTCCCTTCCCACTCCTCATTTGCTGTTAATGGTTACTGAAGTTCCAGAATGCATGTGGACAGGTCAATTCCAGCCCCTAGAGTAGTGGGGGCAACCTGTTTGGTAGGTATGCCACAAATTAGCCTCCCCAGGTGTCACCCTCCCCAGGTGACACACTGATCCCTTTCCCTTACCCAATCTGTTGCTCAGGTTTCAACACCCTGTCCTGTGCTCCCTGGCACTGTTGGAAGTATTAATGTGTGGGATAGAAAAGATAGAGCAATCAATCCTATCTAACTTGCATGGTTGTAAGGAAAAAGGGACCATCAATAACACTAAAGGCGACATGTATAAAGCAGGCATTAAGAATGCTTCTTACATAATGCATAATTAACCTATGGAACTCACTGTCCAAGGATAGAGATCAAAAAATTAGTTGGATTCAAAGTTTCCTAAATAACAGTCTCTTCTAGAGTTACATTAGAGAGTAGACACATACAAGGATGTTTCAGGAATTAATGGCTATCCATGCTGTAGGCCTCTGACAAAGTGGGAAATTAGACAGCAGCAAGGAACACTGATAGTGGCATTGTTGAATGCACCCATTGTTTTGCACTGAAAATACATTATGCTAGTGAGCTAGTGAGCATATAAGAAATGAGTCTCAATGGCTGTCAGTGTGCCCCAAAGAACAGCAGCACTCCATCATTCATTTTTTGTGGGTGGAAGTTGCAATGCCTAGTGAAATTCACCATTGGATTGTGACACAATTCAGTGAGAACTGTAAGGCTTGGCAGACATCAGAACTAGGTCCAATATTATGATCCTGAAGGCAAAAGGCAGAGCATGAAGTGGAAACACTCATCACTGCCACCGCCCCCAAAATTCTGCACCTGACCATCCTTTGGCAAAGTCTAGCTCATCTTACTTTGGGATTGCATAGGGCCATTCCTTGTCCGTTTCATGGAGTACAGGGATCACAGTCAGCAGCAACACCTATTGCCACATTTTCTAAAACCACCAGAAGCCAGTCATTTGGACCAAACAGCCTGGAAAGCTCAAGCAAGGTGTTTTTCTCCAGCACAGCAACATGAGGCTGCACAGTTCATGTGTGGCTTCAGAGACTGTGAATGAATCAGGCTTTGATATCTTACTACCTCCACCCTACTGTCCTGATCCTGTGCCATGTGATTATCATCTATTTAGATCACTAAAGGAGGCTGAAGGGGTGCATTTTTGCCAGTGTTGCAGAGATTCAAGTCATGGTGCAGGAGTGACTGTCACAGCAACAAAAACACTTCTTTGAGGATGATATCAAGAAACTTGTGACTCTGGAGTACCTGTGTTGCAAAGCAGGACAACTATCTAAAAAAGTGATGTGGTCCAGTACATGATCATTGTACACATAATGATTTTATTTTGAAATTGCTGTTAGTTTTTAACACATCCTCATATAAGAGCTGTGAACCTCCATGCAATGGGGCACAAGCTAATGCTAAGTGGCAGAAGTTAGAAAAAAAATTACAGAAATATCTACACATGCAATTATGGTGCCTGATAAAACTGCAGAGCTTATTGCTCCAGATGTAATTGCTTCCAGGTGTGCCATTGGCACATGTGCCTAGAAGCAATTAACTCCAGAGCAATAAGCTCCACAGCTTATTCAGGTGCAGTATGTGGAGCCCAGGCAGAATAACCCTGCATGGCGGGGGTCCCAGGAGCACATTAAGCTGGGGCTGAGGATTCCCGCCATGCTCGCCTGAGGCTGCTCCCCCCAGCTTAATGTGCTGCAGAAAGGCTAGCTGGGGCATGAAGGTACTTCAGCACAGAGCTAGCTAGCTAGCAGGTAACCCCCTGCACTGAAGCACTCTTGTGCTTAGCATCTACACATGCACTGCTGCAGAGTTTTCTACTCCGCAGAAGGACAGTACTTGTATTTACTGCTCCAGTAAATTAGTTTACTCCAGCCTAATAGGGGCACATGTGTAGACACCACAACATTTACTATGCAGCTAATTAGTCAACTGGACAGTAAGTAAATATCTTGTGCAGATGAGCCTTAAGGGTAAGCTCTTTTGCTGTTGTCCAGCATGTAGTATGATACATCTAATTTGGAAGCGTCTGTTAACAGTCACTGTTAGAAATGAAGGAAATGTAGCTCAATATCTTATCTGGTACAGAAATTCCTTGTTAATATATATATGTACTATAGTGACAACATGGTTAAAAATGAACAAAAAAAATCTCAGGAAATGGAGATGAACTATTCACCAAGCCTCCAGCTGCATACAGCAGGGGTTTTCAACCTTTTTTAATCAAAGTACCCCTGGTGGCCAGATGCAGAGAGCAAGGGGAAGCTCACCATCCTGGGGTGAGGACAGCAGCACCCCTTTGCAGGGCAGAGAAGCTCACCAGGCTGGTGGGTGGTGGCAGCAGCCACTGTGTGTGAGTTTCCCCGCTCTGCAGAGGGGTGCCACTTCCCTTCCTCCACCCTGGCCCTGCTCCTGGGAGGCGATGGCTCTCCATCTCTGCCCGCCCATGTGTACCCCCTAGGACAGGGGGCCCATGGGCCAGATGCAGCCTGCCAGACCATTCTATCCAGCCCACAGGGCCCCCAAAAAATTTAGAAAATTAATATTTATTTGCCCTGGACTGCCTGTCATGCAGCCCTCGATGGCTTGTCAAAACTCAGTAAGCAGCCCTCTGCCCAAAATAATTGTCCACCCCTGCTCTAGGACCATTCCAAGTACCCCTGGTTGACAACCCCTGGTGTACAGTACTGCAAACTGCACCAGAGTTTATTCAGCTACACTAATTTTATATGTAGATGCACCCAGGGACAGCAAAGCAGAATTTCTGCTCCTCAGTTCAATTGATTTTAAGACTCCTTTAGGACATTTCCCTCAAACCTGAGTATTTCAATATTCCTGGTTTCTTTTTAGTTACAAGCATGTTTACTAAGAATTTTAGGTGGTTTCAAGCTTGTAAATTGTCAAGGAGGCTTTGTGCTTAATAAATCCTTGGTCTGGTGTCATGTCAGACCAAGGCCCACGCAAGCTATGGAGGACACGTGTGAAGTACATGGTATACAGACTGCAAGCAAGGTGGTTTCCTTCAGATAACACCCCTCAAGAAAGGCAGAAGGAAGGGCAAGGTGGCACCTTAGGGCACCTATACACATGCAGCAAGGCTGCTCTGAGTCACTGTAATTACAGGAGGTTGCAACAGGGTCAATTAATCAAGTCTGCTAGAGCGTGGTAATTACCATGCTCTGGCAGACTTCAGTGTCACGTGTATCAGCATTCCCATACTGAAAAATGGTGGCAGAGGTGCTTTAACTGAAAATGGTGGTGGGAGTACTTTAACTAAAGCTCATTCAACAAGCTTTATTTCAAGCACCCCCACCACTGTTTTTCACTGCAGAGACAGCAATACCTGTGATGGTCTGAGCACTTTAATTAGAATGGTTCTGTGAGCCACTCTAATTAAAATGCCTCCCCCTCTACCACCCCGTGCTGCCTCCTGGAACATGTGTATAAATGCCCTTAGAGACTAACTGGGTCATAGAAGCATGAGTTTTTGTAGGAAACAGACTCTATCTTCAGATGTCATTAGCATCTTAGGAAAGGGAAAGGCTGAGGCTGATGATAAGCAGAGAGAGTGTCAGAGATGCTTTGATTCACTTGAATGAGTTTTAAGTCAGCAGAGGGCTGACAAAATTCACCCCAAGGAACAGTCTAAAGAGATTTTGGAGCCACTGGCAATAACAATCTCAAGGTCACAGGGGACAGGCAAGGTTCCAGAGAACTAGTAAAGGGCTAATATAGTGTTCATCTTTAAAACCATGGCAGTTACTGGAGCAAATGATAAATACGTGAGTTTGACAGCACGTGGAAGAGAAAAGCCTGATTGCTAGCTGGTTGTGTTGAGAACAAAATATGTCCAGCCAAAGTGATTTCCTTCTTTGATCAAGTAACTAGTTGAGTGGGTGCAGGGAATGTAGTGGATGTAGAATATCAGGGCTTTAGTAAGGCTTTTGATGTGCTGTCAAATAACTTTCTCATAAGTAATCTGAAGATACATCGGCTTGATAAAATGATTATATGGTGACATACTTGGTTGGCTCAATAGTTGGAGGTAAAGAGTAATTATAGAATGACCCATGTATGACTAGGCAGGTGGTTTCAAGTGGTTTTCCAGAGGGCCATGAGTGTACTTACTGCCCAAATTTCTTTATACTGAGCTAATGTAATTTGTTGTATTAAAATCACAGCATCATAGAACAGTAAGGTGGATGGGACTTCAGGAGAGCATCTCATCTCACCCTCTGCTCAAAACAGGTTCACCTCTGCCTAAACCATCCTAGACAAGTTTCTGAATGGAGCCAAACATAAAGAAGGAGTATAGCAAGTCAGTTTGAACCTATTTGACTCTGCCTTCTTCACTTCTAATGGAGCAGTGTGTCATCTCATGGCTGCCTGAATGCAAGCTGATACTGACCTTCAGACACCTGCATTTTGAAAATGGATCAAGGCTGATGGGGAAGTACTAAAAATAGGGATGCTGATCATCCAGAATAGGAACCCTTCAATGACTACTTCATCTGGTGCCTTACATCTGGTAATAAGCTTCTGTACAGATCTTCCTTCTACTCATAAAGCATAATGCTGTATGTGGTAGGAGGAATCCATGGGACACTTCTGAGGAGCACTGGTAATGCTGATGAATATACAGCAGGTCTTCTGCTCACTTTGTAAACCAAGGACTAGATGTGTTGCCTGGTGAGTGGAGAATTGACAGGATGTATACATTAGCGTGCATAGTGGGAAGTGGAAACAGAACCACAGGAGTTTGAGATCTAGTCTTGAATTTCTGAAAGGTGCAGATGTAACTCTGTCCCTCTCCCAGCAAAAATGTCAGGCTTCTGCTGCTGCCTGGCACAGCTTTCATAGAAATCTCGGAAAACTTTTTCAGGGGAAAGGAAGAGGGACAAGAAATGTATATTTTTCCTTATTCTCTCTTGCTAAAAAAATACAAGACAAGAAGAAACAAACAACCTAAACAAAACCAAAACAAAACACTTAATTTTGGCCTCAGCTTTCCAAAGAGAGCTCACTCCTGAATGGAGAATCAATTTGCCCTATTTCAGCTAAAATGGAAAGCCTAGAAGAAAAATAACAAGTAACTAAAATGAGGTATTGGAATGCAAATGTGTGTACAAACTTAATTAGGCATTGTGACACCAGTGAATATTTGGATACGTACATGCAATTATATGCATGTTATGTATATTCAGACCCATTGGGGTGATACTTAATATGCTGTGTGAAGTTATCACCAGCTTCACCACTGTCTACTCAGTTTAAGACAACCCTATTAGTTTTGAATTAGAATTGACAGCAAATGCATTCTTTCCCTGACCTTGCCACCCCTAACTAAAATAGCTAGAAAGGTTGATTTTCCCTTTTCAGCAACAGCATCATACCAGCATATGGGTAGACACTTGCTATATGAAAGCCAACATCTAATAGGACCTTCCAATGAGGAAATTTACAACAAAGAGTTGCATTTATACTGGCGCTGTGCTACAAAAATGTTTCCTTTCTACCACACTAGCCATGTCTACATGAGATACTGACTGTGAAGTTGTTACTGAGCAGTCATTGATTACTTGCATACGAAAGTACTAAATGACTGTGCAGTAACAGGAGTTACTGTGCAGTAGCATCCCCACATGGCTTTCTGGTGACACTGACTGTGCAGTAGTTCATTACTATCTCGTTACTACTGTGCAGTAGCATTGTGTCACACTTCATGTCATGCAACACTACTGTGCAGTAATAATGAGATACTGCATAGTCAGTGCCTCGTGTAGATGCGGCCACTGAGATGCAAGGCCAGAGGCTAACAATATGTAAACACCAGGAATGCAACAGCTGTACAACTAACATGCAACACTGGGAGTAATAAAGTTCCCATGGTCTTCTCTTACACAGAAAGGATATAGGTGCCTGCTTGTTCCACAAACTTGAGTAGAGTCTCTGCTTTGTGATAGAGCTTTTAGATTTTGCAAATAAATAAATATCATGTAAAAAAAATCATTAGAAGCTGGACTTATAGACTTCTGACAGTTTACTTGGTCAAACTTTTGGGGTACTGTGCAAAACAGTTTTTAAAAGGTTGACAATGGTATCAGCATACTACAGTAATGAGCATCCTTTTGACTTTTTATCAATTGGCTGTTTCACCTTTTGTAAACTAAATGCACCCTTCATATTCAGTGTGATATACATATTACAGTAATGAAAGTGTATTTTGTAAACATATGCAGTCTTAGTGATAAGGTGAAATCACTTTGCTGTTTTTCAGTAATGCAGTGAGACTGCAATGCTCTCAAAGATCAGTTTCTGAAAAATTAAAATTGAACTTGGTTAAATGTGTGTACTCAAGTGTGCAAACACAGAAGAGGAGACATAAAGAGCATCTTGCAAGTAGGAGAAAGTAGCCAATACATGTGAAGATGGACTGCTTGACTTCATTCCAGTTTCAGCAGTGGATATTAAGGCATTCTGTCTTAGTCAGGAGATTTCACCTGTACTATGCTGCAGTTAGGTGACTGAGTGGTTGGACAACTGAGAGGCGGGGAGGTTCATCTGTAGCTAGGAGGCAGAGACAAGTGGTGGTAGGAAGAAACAGCAGCAGGAAAAATGTTGGCAGCGGCCAAGTTGTAGGACTGGTCTGGCTCAGTCAAGCTGGGTAATTCTGGACCGCCACTATAAATGTTGCCAACAGCTGGTTTAGTATGTCTGAGTACTAGGCATCTCTGCCAAAAGTCTTCTGCTTTAAAATCAACCCAACCAGTGAGAGCTCTCCTGAGGCCTGGTATGATTTTTCATATTAGAAAGAATGGAGTAAATTAGTACATCAAACCTGAGTGCAAGTCACCATCTGTGTTGGGATATGGGCCTGGGCAGTTACCCCACAAGAACCTGTACTTAGACATCAAACAACCAAATTTGAGGTGCTAATGCAGTGACCTCACAGAAGTAGCATAATGAGAGCAGGCAAATCAGGAGAGGAATTCTGGGTATTGTTATTCCATGGGACACTTGGCCAGGTTCTATTCTAAAGTGCATTTAGGGATGAAGCTCTGCCTCTGCCATGACACAATCCTCTAAGGGTGATAAGCAGAAGGAAGAGCAGTGAATTTGCTAAAGAAGAGTGTGAGGCTACCCTCTCCTCTTGTTATGGAGGCAGCAGTTCTGTGTTTCTAACTGGGTCCAGCTTCTCCAGGTCCCAGCAACCTATCAACACTCTACCAATAAATCAAAACTAAGGTAAAACAATAAGAGCCAGTGACTGTAAAGCACGAAATAAATAATAAAGAAGAAAGCAAATGGTAGCAGGTTCATTGCATCATAGGAGGTCATTGCCAGGAGCTGTCAAAGAAAACTTCTTTCTTTGTGACTTTTCAGAAGGAACAGCATGGGGGGGGGTGTTCTAATTGCACAGGAAGGAGGGCAAGTTAGGAGAGCCATTGTCACTCTGTCTTCTCCAAAACCAGGTGATCCATGTCTCCACAGTTCCTCCAAAACTAAAAGACCCAATGTGTCCATAGCACTGTTGCATCTTTGAAACTGGGAGATGCAAAATCTCCTACTTCTCCAAGAGCACCTGCTCTAGCTTTTTATCTAACCATGACATTGCTTGTCTCAACACCTGCAATCTCCTCTTTGTTCCTTGCATTGTGGACTTTTCCTTCTGCTCCTGATGCATCCGCCCTTTACTATTTCTGGACAAGATCATTGTAGCTGTCCAGATCTCAGGAGTTAAAGCACCACTCTGGTTTGAAACAGCCACCTAGTCCGGTGGCCCAGAGTTTCTGAGCCAGGCTAGCATTGTGGGCTTTTTTATAAAGGAGCTGTGGATTTTCACAGGCCAATCACACGGGGTTTATCCACATATGGCCATCAAATGGGTTCACATGTCACAAAAGTGTCCCTTTGTGGCAAAGGCCATAGAAGGAGATACCAAGAAATTTAAGCAGCAGGTATGTCCATGGATATTATCCCCAAAGTATGGATGGTAATTTTCCATAAAAGACAATGCATACAACCTAGGATATTCATGGTAGACATTCTTTTGAGAAGTATACTTCCACACGCTCACCATGAATGCCACATGCCTCCTGAGGTGGGAAGGGGCACAATGACCACCCGCAGGCAGCAGCAGCGGTGTCAATGCCAGGGGTGTGGTGGTGGCGGCAAGCAGGGACCCCCCACAGGCAGCTGTGGTGACGTCAGCAGTGAGGGCAGGCCAAGCAGGGATCACCCACAGGCAGCTGCAGCAGTCTCAGCACCGGGGGGAGGAGTGGTAAATGCTGAGAGGTGATCAGTGATCAGCAACCACCCATAGACACCACCAGCAGCATTGGAGGCAGGGAGGAGAGGTTTGACGAGCAGCAACCTCCCACAGATGCTGCCAGCAGTGGAGGCAGCAGCCTATCTCAGGAGGTGCACGTGCACCTGCGTGCACCCCCTACACGTCACCAATGACATTCACTATGCTCTGCTGATGTTTTAATGATGTCATTTTGAAAATTAGTTTAGTTTGCAAATGTAAAAGACAAATGTGAGAGTAATGTGTAAAAAGGGGAATCAAAAGAAGAAAACCCTCAGGTCTCCTCTGTGGCTTGCTCACCTGCCACACATTTGATGGAAGAAAAAAATTATAAGTTAGCACATGGAGGATTCTTCTTGCTGTTTACAAGTTCTGTATTTTGTCTTACAATCCTCTTCACACAATCACTCACATCAGGACACAAGTCTCAGATACCATGCTCTTCCCAGCACAGCAAAGAAGAAAAAAAATGAACCAAAAATCTCAAATAAGTTTCTCACAGACTCAGTCTTTACAGAAAGGGGTTTCTTTCACCCACTCTCTCCATGCTTCTTCAGAGACACCTCTCACTGTCTCTTCTTAAAGTCTCACAAACTTACAAATCCCCCAGTTACCTCTGTCTGGGATCAAAGTGCAGTCTGTCTGTCTTCACTCTTATCAGCAGTCAGGGAGCTTCTCACCCTAAGTGCAGACCATCATAAACTTCATGCCTCCATGCAAACCACTTTGCTCATCACTTCATGCAAACTTACAGTTCCCCTTCCGGGGGGGTGTCTTCAGCTCTTCTCTTCTTATATATCTGAGAGTCGTTTCTGGTAAGTAATTGTCTCATTACTTTTCTTTTCAGGTGTAGTTAACTTTGACACCACCATCTGATGACATCATCGTGTTCCTCGTCAATCTGCAGCAGCCATGGTAAATATAGCTTCCTTGTGAAACAAGTAACAGGAGGATAACTTCCCTGTTACAGACAGGAAGATCTTTCCTCAAAATACACATTCTGATTGCAGTGATATAAGTGTAACCCATGCCAGGACACTTGGCTGGGTGATGTGCCAGATTTCAGATCCTCTGGGTGCCAGTAGCCCTGGGAGCCCCCTCAGGCAGGTCTGCTGACTGAGGTGTCCCATAGAGGGGTGTGTACCTCACCCTCACTGCCCAAGAACTTACCCCAAACCCAATAAACACATTGGTTTCTTTATTATGAACAACTATATACAGAAAATAAATGATTAAATCAAAAGAAGATCTCTCTCTCTCTCTCTCTCTATATATATATATATATATATATATATATATAGTTAATAACAAAACAAACAATTTGAATAAAATTTACAACTGTAACATTAGGTGAATAATTCCAACACAATGGGTGGTCCCACTTGCATCAAACAACCTTAATAATTATATTCACATGGTTATATCCCTTTAAAAACCTGGTTATAACCCTTTCCCCCATAATCAGAGTTGATTTCCCTCTGGTCACAATCCCCTTCCCATAACAATAAATGGCAACACAGCTTTAACTAAGATCCACCACTAGATGGTAGAGGCAAGACTTCTGCTGCTCCAGGGAAAGTGGCCTCCTTGGTCTTTCGGTAAGTCAGAAAAAACATGTCTCCTATCAGCCACTGCAGGTAATAGGCTTCTTTCCTTTAGTTTTCTTTCGAAACATACACCTCCTGTAAACACTAGGGCTAAAGTGTCCCCTCACACACCCGTGTGGATTTCGGATTTTCACAGCCCCCTCCCTCTCTGGGCTGTCTCCCCCAGCAACTCCAGATGCAGACAGGGGGTTCCTTCTACATGTCTCTGACCAGGCAGCTTCTCCAAGCTAGCTTACCAACCCATCCCCACTCTTTCCCTGGGTACCTGTGTCTCTGATTGCACAGCTCTGACCAAGGTGTAGAATCAGCTTCTCCTGGGATGACTCAGGCTCTCTTCCATCCTGATGTCTGCTCCCTGGCCAACCTCAGCTCTGTCCCCTCTGTCTGGGGAGGAGAGGGGATGAGAGCAGGGGAAGGAGGAGGACTGAGTCTCTGCCCCGCTCTCCAGGCTGGTGTTGCTCTCCTCTGGCTTTTTCTTTTCCCTCCCTTGGCTTTTTTAATTGCTCAATAGCAGCCAATCAGAGCCCTTGGTTTGCAATGGGGGCTCTGGTCATAGTTCAAATGCTCCAGTAAAAATCATGCACTGTGCACAACATACTGTCCTGCCTGGAAAAGCTATTGCACCCTCTGCAAACTTTTTGCCACCTTTCTTGCAAAGTTCTTAGGCACAGCTCGCTCACTTAGCTTGTTGATTGCCTGTGGGGCAACCCCAGGTGATCTACCACTGGGGGATCCAGGAGGCACCAGTCGCTTTGCCAGGAGGGGTGTGGCCCAGTGCACCCCCTGGAGGACCTGGAAGTGGACTAGAAATGCTTCTGGTCCACATCTGGGCCTGCTGCTGAGCACACTGGTGAGCCCCCCATACTTCTGTGGTACACTCCATGTGCCCCAGCATCACAGCATTCATGAGCTGCCTGCTACCTAGAGGTACATAGAAAAAACATTTAAAGCTGTATCTATGTCCAAATTTCCAAATCTCTCCAAATTGACGCTGGTGCCTGTCCATACATCCAAGAATAGAAACAATTCCCAAGTAGATCATAGAAGCACAGGGTAGGGAGGGACCTCAAGGGCCATTGGCCTAGGCCCCAGCATGCTTAAAACATCCCTGATAAATACTGACGCAGGCTCCTCTTCAAAACTTCCAGTGTAGAAGAATCCAAAACTTGCCTAGGCAGTCAGTTACACTGCACCACTGTTCTAAGACAGAGGTTGATTTTTCAGAGATCTAATCTAAATATGCTTTGCTGAAATTTAAAGCCATTGCTCTATGTCTTCTTGCTGTTCTTGGGAGCAAGAGAGAACAATTGTTCTTCCTCTTCTTTATGGCAGCCTTAAAATTATGTGTCTAGAGGATCAAAACCCTTGAAGTAGCTTGAAACTTTCCCCAGCTCCCTGAGAGCGTGTTTCCTTTGAAACAACAGCACCTGGGACTCCCATTGACTACAGCACCTTCCAGGAGTATAGTATGGGAAATGCAGCTGGGGGCTATGTTAATGGGTTTTAGAGCATCTCCCATGAGCAGAGGCAATCTCATGTGCTTTCATCCAAAGCACCAGCATACTAACCCTCACACATAATAATAACAGAATCATGCTTTCTAATAAAAGAATATTTTCTAGAGGTGTGCTGATACATCAGTCTGATATCGGATCAGAACTGATATAAAGAAAATTGGCTGTATCAGAAATTGGCCCAATGTGGCCGATAATTTGGCTGATAAATGCTTGTGCATGAGCACAGCCACAGCACAGCATGCAGGCAGTGAGGAACACAGCCTGGCAGAGTAGAGAGCTGCATGCAACCGTTAAGTCTCTTGTGGTAGAAGGGGAGGGGGAGGGAGAAGGGGGAGAGAAGATCAATGCCCCCTCCCCCATGGTGAGGGAGGGGGCAAGGCCGGGGCAGGTACTACCCAGCTGGGGTGGGGTGGGGCAGGCACTGCCCAGCCAGCTCTTCCTAGCAGGTGGGTGGAGGCGGGGTGTTGAGCCAAGGCTGTGCCGGGTACGCAGCAGTGGTGGTGCTGGGAGCGGGACTCCGGCAAAATTTGGGGTGGCTGCAGCCCCCTCTGCAGCCCCCACCCCAAACCCAGCCCCTGCTGAGAAGAGCCCAGCACAGCCCCTGGTCCAGTCCACAGCTGCAGCCTGCCCCCCACCCTGTGCAGATCCGGGGGCACACATCTCCCCTGCATGCCCTCTTTGGGTGCAAGCAGTGGCAGAAGCCGCCTCTCCCTGCCCCCCAAAGAGTTGTGGCTCTGTCCTGCGCCCCACCCCAGCTGGGCAGTACCTGCCCCTTCCCCTCCCTCACTGTGAGGGGCATTGATTTGCCCCCCCATGTCCCTTCTTTCCCCCTTCCTCTTCCACAGGAGTGAGAGGCATCAGCAAAAATGGGGGGCCGCAGGTTGGGGGAGTGAGGGACACCAGCATGGTCTGGAGGGTGGGTTGGGTGTGAGAAGCAGCAGCAGGGCTTGTGGGGTTGTGTCTTGGGACTGAGGGGAAGGGGCACAGACATATGAATGCCCCCACCCACAATCATACCCCCCCCCCAACAAGTATCCTCTTTTTTGAAATGGAAAATATGGTAACCCTAGTCTCTTGGCCCCAGAGGCTGCCTGCCACTGGGGTGGGAACAATGTCCCCCTGCCCTGGCAGCAGCAGGGAGCTCCTGGCCCTGGCTCCCTGATCAGAGGCAGATGGCCTGGAAAGAGTTGCAGGGGAGGGAAATTTCCTAGTCCCCTGCTCTGATCTGCCAGTGGGGCAGCTAGCAGGTGGGAGATTGCTCCCTGCCCCTGGGACCTGCCTGCTACTGGGGAAGGCCCTACCACAGGACCCCAGGTGGGGACTATGTCCCCCTGCCCCAGCAGCAGGAAGCTCCAAGCCCTCTGCTCCAAAATCGTGATCAGAGAGTTGGGGCTGTAGAAGCATGTGCACTATTTAATGGGTGTGTCTCATGAAACCTTTATTGCAGAGTTGGCTACTTAGCTCAACAGTAAACATCCCAGTGGGTGCGTCTATATGAGATGCTATGTTGCTGTAGCAACATGCTATGGCGACATAGCGTTGGTGGACACAAACTATGACACTGCAGTTATGTCACCGTAGCAATGCACTCCCTCGCATTGCTACGGTGCAATGTAGCAGCTAAAAATAACTGCACCACCAGCATGGTACAATAATGGCTGTTACTGTACTGTCATTTAGTACTTCGTAAATAATGGCGCAGTAACAGTGGTACCATAGTGGCACATGTACAAACACCCAGTATCTACACATGCAGGACAATTAGGCTGGAGTAAATTAATTATCTCCACAGCAGGACAATACTTATAGCTACGAGTATTATCTTTGCTGCAGAGGTTTTTTTTACTTTGCAGTACCACATGTGTAGATGCTGATGCAGCTGGCTGAGGCATGAGAATGCTTTAGTGTGGGGGCTGCCTGCTGGCTAGCCCCATACTGGAACACCCTCATGCCCCAGCCAACCCCTCTGCAACACGTTCAGCCAAGTTGGAGCAGCCCCACGCTGGCAGACTGACCCCTGGAGCTGCCTGCCAGCTGGGGCTGCTCTGCCCTGGCTCAACATGCTATGGTCCCGGACGTTGGTTACTTCACATTCACTGCACATGTAGATGCCTCCACTGACTTTCCTATAGTGCCAGCTGTCTGTCAAAAGAACTCCTAGTAGCCTGAAGTAGATAGCAACTGCTCACATAAGTACTACTGTTGGTATAAGATATTAATTATACTTAAATGCGATCCATCTAGAGGCTAGGCTGGCAATTCAGGCCAACCTGGACAGGCTCATAAGGTGGGCAAATCAAAACCATATGACAGCATTGTATAAGTCAAGGTCTGAAAACACATTCTACCCCTTAGATCTGGACCCACTGAGCAGTTTTCCTCCAAGTCATTGTCTCAGTAAAAGGGCTGTCTGTGCCTTCATGCTCAGGGATGGGTTCTAGTCCAGTCCTCCCCTTAAAAGCCTCTCCTTTTTGAGGTTTCCTCATCTTCATCTGCAGGCAGTGGGGTATCCACTAATACTCCAAGTGGCATCAGCAGGTTTCAGTGTATAGTTTTTTCCATTCCCTGCTCTGTTTCAGGTCTTATCCTATAGACAGGTAGATCTCCTAATCGTTCAACTACTACATAAGGTGCAGCTTTCCATTTGTCAGCTATCTTATGCTTTCTCACTATACCGAGATTCCGTAGCAACATTCTGTCCCAGCCTGGATATCTTGTAGCCACACTCTAGCATCATACCGACGCTTGTATCTGTAAGTGTTCCTACGAACAGTCATCATGGCAAGGTGATATACTTTTCTAAGCCTTTCTCACAGTTTGGTGTGGTACTGTTCATATGTAATAACCCTTGCAGTCGTCAGTTACAAGGAGGCACAAATTTATAGGAAGACAAGGCTCCCACCCAAACATCAAAAAGTAAGGGCTAACCCCAGTTGCGTCATTTCTAGTGGTATTGTAGGCAAGTACTAAAAATGCAACATGCTGACTCCAGCTGATTTTCTGCTCTGCACACAGTGTCTCAAACATGTTTAACAAAGTCCTGTTGAAGCACTCAGGTTGTGGGCCTCCTTGTGGGTGATATGGAACGGTTCTTGATTTCTGGATCCCAGCTAGCCTGAATACCTCTTTGAGAAGCCTGCTCTCAAAGTCTCTCCCCCTTGATCTGAGTTTATTTAGGCTGGTAACCTAACCAATAAACTGAAAAGTATTTTTCCCACAGGAAACAGGCAACTGTAGTGGCTTTCTGGTCCCAAGTGAGGTATGCTTGGGCATACTGAGTGAAATGGTTTGTCACCACTAAGATATTCCTAATGTTCTTTTTATCTAGTTCCAGAGATAGGAAATCAATACATACCAGCTCAAGAGACTTTGTGCTGGTATTGGGATGTAGATAAGCATTCTTGGTGGGTAGGGTCTTCCTCTGCATGCATTGCATACAGGACTCGCACTTCCGTCAAACATCACCAGCCGTTCACAGCCAGCAGAACCTATCTCAAATAAGTTCAAGAGTTCTTTCAGACCCCAAGCGCCCAAAATCATCATGCAAAGCTCTCATGGCTACAGTTCTGTACCTCTTGGGCAACACCAACTGCTTCCACTGATTACCAGAAGTCGATGGTTACTTGGTGCAGCACTCCATCCATCAACTTAAACTTGCCCCACTCCCTCAGACGTAGTTGAGTGTCTGTAGTTTAGGGGCTAACCTGGTGGGAAGAGAACCCCATTCATTTGCCTTTTTGACATCAGCTGTAGAGGGGGTATAGCACCACGTAGTGAACAGACACCTGGGGCACACTCTCAGGGGGAAGACCCAGCATTCCTGCAGTGCAGTCTGGTGGAGAACCCAGGGGCAGTGCCCCATACCACTGTAGTTGCATATACCTCTCACACCATCCACAAAAATTACCTCAGCTTTGGAGCCACTTGGCCACCATGACAGAGCATCCACATCCACATTATGCCTCCCCATATGACGGTGGATACTAAATTCATACTCAGCTAATGCAAACACCCACCAGTGCCCCGTAGCATCTAGCTTAGCACTTATCAGCACATATGTCAAAGGGTTATCTGTCCACACTTCAAATTTAGCCCCATACAAGTAATCCCTGAACTTTGCCATAACAGCCCACTTCAAAGCAAGAAACTCCAATTTTTGGATAGGATAGTGAGTTTCACTGGCCTCCAGTCTCTGGCTCACAAAGGCCATGGACTTTCTCACTCCATTGTGTTCCTACTAGAGAACTGCACCTAACTCTTTGAAGCTGGCATTGGTGTGAAGGAAGAATGGCTTGCTTGGATTTGCAAAGGCCAGAACTGGGGCCTGAATTGCATAGTCAGTGAACAATGTCTTGGAAAGCCATCACATTCACTGTCCAAGCATGGCCCAAATAGCACTAAGGCAGGGGTGGGCAAAATGCCATTGTATCTGGCTCACGAGGACCCTAAAAAATTTAGAAAATTAATATTTATCTGCCCCTGGCTGCCTGTCATGCAGCCCCCAATGGCTTGCCAAAACTCAGTATGCAGCCCTCCACCTGAAATAAGTACCTGCCCCTACACTAAGAGGTCATGCTGAACAGGGTCTGGGGCCCCCTCAGGTTCCTCCCTTCTCCATTTCCTGAATATTCTTTTCTTTTTTCTTACCTGGTAACCTTAAGTGAGATCATTTAATGGTTTAACAATGACAGCATCATTTTTCACAACCCACCAATAATAGCCAGTGAATCCCAAGAACCTTTTCAATCCTCTGTAGTTCTTAGGCAGAGGCCAAGTAGCCACTGCCTGAATATTTTCTGGATCAGCACCGACCCCCTTCTGGGATATCACATGCCTCATATACTTGACAGAAGTATGACAGAACTGGCATTTATCAATGCCCATTTTTAGTCCATAGATTTCCAACCTCTCTAGCACCATCATTAACCTCTCTTTGTGCTCTTCTACAGTCCTACTGAACACAATTAAATCATCCAAATATACCAAAACTTGCAACAAATTCATCTCATACACAGTCCTTTCCCTAAGGTGCTGAAAGGTAGCTGGGGCTCCAGATATCTCCTGAGGCATGCATTCAAATTGATAAAACCTCAATGGACAGATAAAAATAGTTTTCTCCTTGTCATCAGGCCCCGGTAGAATCAGATAATCAGAACACAGAAAACCACTGACTCCTAAGTAGGCAGTCTGATGCATCTTGCATTCTAGGTACAGTTGTACTGATTTGTTAGAGTACAACTATTCAGGACGTGATAATCTATGCACATTTGGATTTTCCCATTCTTTTTCTGCACTACAACAATAGGAGAAACATGGGGGCTACAAGACTCAGTGATAATACTATGCTTCATCAGCTCCTGCAGGTGGCATTGCACATCCTCCATCTCAGCCAGAGCAATCTTTCGAGAATGCTCTCCATATGGTCTGGCTTTGTGGAGTGTTATATTATGCTCTACCCTGTTAGCTAATCTCACATCCCATTCATACAGTGAGCACACCTTGGATCTCTTGCAGAGCTTATCTCTTAGACATTTCTTCCACTCTGGAGTCACTGGAGAGTCTCTAAAAGTAAATCTGCCAGAGTCTATTTCTGAAGCCTAGGTTTCACCTGGGGGAGTTACCACAAGGTTGACTTCAGCAAGGTCAGCAACCTTTTGCCCAGGTTCCACTATAACGTCTTGGTTGGTTTTACAGACCACCACCACAGACACCTGCTCACAATCCCTCCAAGGAATTGAAACCACAACAATGGCCATTCAGGTAAGTGCAAGTGGTACTTAACAATTGGCAAATTCTCACAGACACCTTTTTAGGGGTCTTGTCTTCATAACTCAATACCCCAAGACATATTTTATCTCTGCCTCTAGCAGAGTTGTCGATTTGTTTATATGCCAAGGCTCAGAGAGAATGCATCTTTAGGGTATTTGGAGAGCCCTCCCCTGCTTGTTGTTTACAATATTGAGCCAGGACTTCAAAGAGATGGAAGTTAGTGCCCACGATCGCTGCTGCACCCTGAATCCTCTTTGGGTCTGGGCACACCAGAGCAGCAGCAGTCACCTCATCTTTGACTCCCATGACCTCCTTTGGAAACAAGGAGCAATGGTTTCACATTGCAGCAAGTGAACTTTAGGTTAGATATTAGGAAAGACTTTCTCACTAGGAGGGTAGTAAAACACTGGAACAGGTTACCTAGAGAGGTGATGGAATCTCCATCTTTGGAGGTTTTCAAGACCTGGCTTGACAAATCTTTTGCTGGGATGATATAATTGGGAGACGGTCCTGCTCTGAGAAGGCGGTTGGACTAGATGACCTCCTGAGGTCCCTTCCAGTCCTAATTTTCTGTTTTCTAAGTCCATACCTGTCAAAGTCTTCATGGGCAGGTGTCCCAGACTGATCATAACATGACTGAAAAATGATGAGTGCTTGAGACCCACTGCCCAGCATTATAGGACACTTTTCCCTCAATCCTCACTTTGACTTCTGCTTGATGTCACACTAATTCTGTAGGGAGCATTCTAGGCAAATCTGCAGGGTGGGAACCTTGGGATCTCAGGGGTTCAGGCAACTCCCCAACTTTATCCCACTCTCATTTCCCAACTCTGCCCAGCCAGCCCTCAATTTCAGCCATACCAGGGTCAGGTTCTTAACATTCTCACACTTGCTAGCCAGATGCCTGTCCTCTTCACACTTGGAGCAAAAGAGAGAACCACCATTATTCTTACAGGGTTGCAAAGTGACAGGCTCCTGGGAGACCCCAGTGACCCCAGTGGACATGTAGGCGTTCAGACCTGTACAGCCTGCTTGAGAATACAGACACTTGTTTTCCCAAAATGCCATACTGACATGGAACATCTTACATATCCACTACCAAGGCCCTAAGGACTGTAGAGTTAGGGATGGTCTTGCTATGGAACTGGACAGACTCCTTCATTGCTGGCCACCTCCCTTCCTCCTGGATCCCTTTTACCAGTTGACTAAAACCCAAGAGACAGGCTTTTGGTTAGCAAGGTTAACATTTACCAATATCCTTTCACTGTATACCATTCCTATCAATACCTGGTTAAGTCTAGCCAGGTTTGCTCCTTCTCAGAGGTGAGGCCTTCGTTGACTATCAACTTCGGCAGCGCCTTCTCCAGCTGCAAAACGTAAGCTGAGACTTTTTCTCATTTATCTTGGTAGGTACTATGAAAGTTAAAGTACAATTCATTGGCCCCTTCTGCTCCTCCAAACATACGTAGTAAAACCTCAAAACATCCTTTGGTAGTGATCACAGGATCATCACATTTTAACGCACAGACCACTCCAAAGGCTGGCTCCCTGAGGCTCTCCATTAGGCAGCACTGTTTGTCCCAACCTGGTACAAGCCACTGCATCAGGGTCTCTGACACATGGGAAAACCAGGCCTCAAACGGCTCCTCACTCAGCAATCGGGGATCTACCCCTGAAAACACCCTAAACTTCTTATACAGAACAGACTCTGGATGGAGCTGCACAGCTTCCTTTATAGGCTGCCCCAGTGCCATTGATCCAAGGGCTCCCTCAGGGTTAGCTATGTTCATGGAGGGGAGGGGAATCCACTGTCCCAGGCACGTCTGCTTTGACCTGCTATTCCAACTCGACTACCCTTTCTGCATCAGTCACATCCCAGATAGAGGTAGGTGGATTCTAGCTCCTAAAAGTCTTTGCTCCCCCTGACCATTCATGCCAGAGGATATTTTACCCAGATACAAAGCCCCATCTTTCCATGTGCACAGCACATGGCCAGAACAACAGGAGTCATCTTGTCCACAAGGCCAAAATACATGTTTTCTCCTTAGCAACAGGCCAGAGAAGAGGAAAGAGGGCAAAAAAAGATAAATACAGAACAACATAGTACACAGCAACCAAAGGCACACACCCTGCCACAAGTGTGTGTTTGGACATTACACTAGTAAATTCTATGCATTTTTAAATTTGACTAACCTTCATGCCATGGAGCTGCTGGTACAACATGGCTGTACATGTAACCATTCCACAGTCCTTCACCCATCTTCTTGTCTTTTGAGACTGGAAACTCCTAGGAACAGTGACCACTTTTTATGTTGTGCTCAAACAGTGCCTAGCACTGTGGTTAGACTCAAGGCACTCCTCCATAGCCTTTGTGACTTGAACAGCAGTCAATTAAAAAAAAACTAGCTTCTTGATTACAATGCAGAAGGGTTGGGCTGAGAAGCAGAGGAACAGCCAGGCAGGGAAGAGCATGAGCCTGCCCTTCCCTGCTTATTTTCTCACAGCTGGATTATCTCCTCAAACCCCTGGCACCTTTCACAGATTCATGCTGATTCACAAAAGTTTAGGGCTAGAAGGGAACTTGTGAAATCATTGGGTCCAGCCCTCCTGCTCTGCACAGGAAAGACTGCTGGGGTCAAATAACTCCAGTTTCAAAGAATCTTATGGCACCCTTGGGTTCCCTGACACCCTATTGAGAACCACTGACCAGCAGAAGGGGCTAACACTACGTGGCAGGACTGCCATGCAACCAGTACAATGCAGTGTTGCCCTGGCAATAGGGCAACACTCACAGACACCAAGTGGGATGGCAAAGCAGAATTTCTCCTTCTCAGTTTAGGAACAATTCCCCCTAGTCTTGGTATTTCCATATTTCTAGGTTTCTTTCTAGTCACCAGTGTTTACTGCGAATCTCAGGCAGCTTCAAGCTTGCAAATTGCCAGGGAGGCTTTGCGTTTCATACATCTGTGGCCTAACCTCCCGTAGGCCCAATGCCCATGCAAGGCACAAAGAGCATGTGCCACCAGTGGCAGTGCATAGGGGTTGTAAGTGCACTCCAACATGCTGCGCTCCCTGCTTAGGTGACAGACAGGGGGGCAAGTGGGAGTGCCAGTGCCCACCCTGCGAGTGGCGGCTGGGGAGTGGGAGCACTTCCCAGCCAGCATGATTGGTTACGGGAGACCCCCCCCCCCGTTGCTGACTGGGCATGTCCCCCCCCCCAAGGTAGCACCAGTCGCCCACGTGTGTCACATGTCACAGCTAAGTGGGTGACTTCAGACAGCGCTGCTATAGGAAACCATGAGGCAGTAGGGCCAGCTCAGAGCCTAAGCCGCTCAGCGAGGGCTGAGCTTCCGCAGACAACAGGGGCTAACAGCACCTGAGCCAGCAGGCCACTGCCCAGGGAAGCTCTCGCCTCCCTCAACCAGCTGGGCTAAGGTGCCAGCCTGCCCCGGCAAGGCCAAGCCCGCCTCTCTCTGGTGGAGGGAAGGCAACGCAGCCCCGCTGCCCCCAGCTTGGGCACGACTTGGTTGGCCGGGGGTTCCCGCCAGCACTTCAGCCCCGGTGACTTCTTCTCGCGACCGGCGCCGGCAAAGCCCGCGCCCTGCCCAGCAGGGGCCGCCCTGGCGCCGGGTCGCGGCCGGCTGGCGCGCGGGAGCGGGGCGGGGCCTGTCGGCGGCGGGCGGCGCCGGGTTGGGCTCGGGCGGGCGCCCCGCGGGGATGGAGCAGACGCGGGCAGGCGGCCGGTGCAGCGCCTGGCGGGGCTGAGCGCGTGGCCGTGCCCGCCTGCGGGGACCATGGTCCGCCCGGCTCTGCGGGCCCTCCTCGTCGCGGCGGCAGGTGAGCGGGGCAGGGGGTGCCGGGCCGGGGCAGCGGGCCGCCGCCGCCCCTTGTGAGCCGCTGGGGGCGGGGCGCGCGCAGTCCGGGGCCGGTTGAGGCAGACAAGACAGTTGCCCGCTGGTGCCGAGCGCGGGCAGGTGGCGGGCTGAGGCTGTAGCCGGCTGGTCCTGACAGGAGCCCCTCCGCGAAACACGCGGCTCGTGACATGCTGGAGGGTGCGTTTTGCGCGGCCGGGGCTTGGCCGTCTGGTTGGCGACCGGCAGCTCCAGCCTGTTGCTTAATGAAGGAAGCGCACAAATGCCCCCTTGTGAACCGTGAGGATGGAGGTCGGCGCACCGACTGTAGGCAGCTATCCTGCCGCTTGCCTGGTCACGAGTGGCTGATGCCTCCTGAATCTGGGGTTGCACCCGCAGGAGCTGCCGATGGGGGCGGCCCTACCGACAAGATCAGTGTCGGCTGTCGGGGGGGCACATGCACCCCCGCGCACCCCCTACCAGTTGCCTGTGTAGTGTCTGGCTTCAGAAAATGAGGATGGTTTCCAATGGTAGAGGAAGATGCTGCTCCGTACTTTGTAATACTTCCCTCAACATGAGAGTCCAGGTTTTTGGGGGCAGCTTGGCAAAGATGCAAACCTTCTGTTTATAATAGTTCCTAAGTAACCACATCTGCTTTGCTGCTAAACATCCACACCTGCATTAAAGCCCCGTTTTCTCTCGGTGGCATTTCCGTGAGCTGAACAAGTAGGACACCAGTGATCAGGAAACATTCAGAGATCCCTCTACTAAGTACATGCAACCAAGAGGGTGGGAGTTTGTCTCTCCAGGGTGGGACCTCACAGGTTTTCAGTTTATTCGTTGTACAGTTGTAGCCACTGTGAAGGGTTGGACAGGTAATGGAAAAATAATCTGTTGTGGCACATTGAAACAAAAACAGGGTGGGAGAGAGATTAAGTTATTCATCAGTAAAGCATCTGTCTTCAGGAGTGCTTGCACAGCCTTTTAAAATCCTCACTAGCAAAGATAGGTCTGATCCAACCCAGCCCAGCATTTTAGGAAAGTAAATTCTTACCACAAAGTTTTCATTTGGGGCCACTGTCCCTGAGAACACCTCTAAACGGTGCTGTCCAGCTGCATCTCTAGAAATTGGTAAGAGCTACATACAAATAGGATGCAGAGATCTCAGACTGGATCTCTTCATTGAAAAGAGGGCTTGAGTAGCTGCTGGATGTGATGCTACCCCTACCTTTTGTCCTCATGCCTTCTGGACTTGGCAGCAGCCCCTCTGTGTATCTGGAGTCTGCACTGGGGAACAGAGCCCAAATCCAAAAAAATGCACATTTCCACACCCTGCCCCCAAGCCTGGTTGGCACTTCTTCTGAGAAAAAAGGAAAGGATTTTTTTATGATATCCTTTATTGGTCCAATGGTCAAGTTAGGAGAGCTGAGCTGTTTGGACAAGCTTTTGAGCATGCACACAGTCTGCATTTACAAGGAGTCTTCACAAACTTTAGCTCAGCCTGTCTGCCTCTTTCTTTGACCTGAGGAAAGGCACTTGATGCCCCAAAACTTGTCCAATAGTTCTCCCAGAAAGAAGTTAAAAGAATGTTATGAAGGTTGCAAAGTCAAGCATCCAGAGGTCAGCAAATATTAGATGATTGTGCAATCTTGATTCAGCCCCCTTGTACATACTAATTATGAAATAGTCTATGAACGGCACGTGCCCCCAGCAGCTGGGGGGACATGGCTGTGCCAGCAGCGGGAGCGCGGCAGCAGGAGCCCAGTGAGTGGGGAGCTCCTGCAGATGCCACTGGCACTGTCGGCGGCATGGGGTGGCAAGTGCCAACCAGGAGTTGGTGACCACCCACAGGCATCACTGGCAGCAGTGGCATCTTTTTGCAAGGGGTACACCACCACACGCAGGGGGTACACATGCACCCCCTGCACGTCACACTGATATAGTCTAATTACATGGCCTCACACCGTTTTTCTCCTATCTCATGCTGTGTATGGGCCAGGCTTATTCTGAGGATGAATCAGGGTTGTGTAGTGAATGAAAGCATTGTCCATGGGACCTTTGCGTCATTTGTTGCAGAAGTAGAAAGAAGCTTGTCTCTTCTGGAAGATCTGCCATGGGTAGGGCTAGGCCTGTGGTAGTAGATTGGGGAGATGGGGAATATAGATAAACAAGCCAAGGGGGTTGAGCAATTCCATGGAACAAGTGAAGTAACAGGGATGTGAATGATGTCAAAAAAGCTAAACAAGGGTTTCAGGTGCAGACATCTCAGTCCTCCATCTTAGCTACAAAGCCATGTTCCCTTCTCAGCAACATCAGTTCCCAGTAGCAGGTATATCTCAAAAACATAGTGGTTGAGAGGGGGAGATGTAAGGGAAATCCAGATTTGGATTAGAACAGAGATAGCTAACCTGTGGCACAGGGAGCCTATGCATGTGGCACACAGCAGACTGGGGAGGGAGCAGGAAACACAATGACAGGTAGGACAGGGAGCAGAAAGCAGATTGGCAGATCCGGCAATGGAAAGGAATCAGAGTGGCACTCTGAGGGTGTGGGGCTTAATGTGTGGCACACCTGCCAAAAAGATTATCCCTTACTGACTTAAAAGAAAGAGTGACGAAACTGAGACCTGGGAACACCAGCTGATGTCACTGGTGTTGGCAGTCAGGTAACTAACTACACAGTGGAAGCTGGGTCATGCCCTTGGCATAATTGTGTTCAGAAACAAGTAATTCCAATGGGTGAGGCCAAAGGTTGATGCGACTGTGTGGAGAGAGCCAAGAAAATGGGTGTCTGAGGAATCAGTATTTCACAACTCTGATAACCTTCCCCACAAGGCATGTGATTAACAAGGTTTGGTGGAGAAAGGTTTCATGTTCCCACTTTCTCACTGATTTAACCTGGGAGGTTGCAAGAGATCAGGATGGGACAGTGACTTCAGACCATTACATTAGCTGGAGAACATAATGGCTCTGTTCGTCTTATGTAAACTTATAACCATTAATCATAGTTGGCATGGGAGGGAAGGAACAGCACCTGCAGTTTGAGTTAGGAAACAAGTCAGAGAGATAGCTAAGATAAAACAAGCTCTATCTGGTCAGACATTCTGGCCCCAGAGCTCAGATCCCTGCTTGGCCAATTCAGATTCAGAGGCATAACTCAGCAGTTCTGCACCTTGGGCAGTGGTGGCACATGCACCAGCAGCTGCAGCCAGACTGGTGGCAGTAACAGCTATTTTTGGCCTCCTGCCCAGTCAGTGCCCTGGGCTGTTGCCCTAGTCACACCTCTTAGTTATACAGTATTACTGGTTTAGACCAGAGATTTGCAAACAACACTCACCTCACACCCTAACTGAATCCACTCGCAAGCAGGCTGTTAGCTATTCAGGGGTAGATCTTACTCACCATTTTGTGTTGGAGGTGCTTTACTTTGTACAAATACTTAAATATCCATTGAATAAGGAAGGGAGCATGAGTGGGTAGCCCAGTGGTCATGGCACTCACTTGGGAATATTAGGAACCTGAGGGTTAAGTTCTAGCTCCAGTAAATATTTCCTTCTCTCAGTGGTAGAAAGATGGGTGGGCAGCTCTGGCAGGGGGAAGGCACAGCAACAGAGCGTGTGAAATTGAAGGACATTGTGGGAAATGGAGTTTCTGCTGTGGGATTGGGAGAGGGAGGGAGGATGATGTAATGCTCATTTTTCCTGCTGAAACCTGTTGTTTTTTGTGGGTGCCGGACACAAGTGTCTGCAGCAAGACAATAATAATGATATCTCCCCCAGGAGTAGCGAACTCCCTTTCTGTGCTGCCACCACAGCTTTTCTCCCCTTTGCTGCCAGAGCCTAGGGAAGCAGAGCCAGAGCCGGAGGCTTTGCAAGGAAGGCACAAGAGGAGCGGGGAAATGGAGAATGCCCAGAGCACAGTTTTGGCCAGTTATACCTCTCCTCCTCTCTCTCCCCTTTGTTTTGATGAGAAATTCCATCCTTGAGGAAACGTCTAATGATAGTTATTTCCTTGCAAAAAAAAAAAAGTTTTCTTTTTATGATTGATGTTGTTTTGTGATGAAATATGCTTTCATTGGATAATTTCCAACCAAACCTGTTTGGTTACTACATCTAACCCATCAAACACAAGGATGCAATATGCGCATGAATCAGGCAACAGCCTAAAACATCCTTGCTTATCCTTTTAATAGAATGAAAGGCTTTACCCTTCTTAAAATTGCTGGTGAACACAGTATGGAAATAGCAAGTATTAGAATATCCAATACTTAAATGTTTAAGGAACCTGATCCTGCCAAACAAAGCATATGGATAGCTTTCTTGACAGGAGGAGGTCCAGTGACTTCCATGAGACGGTAAGAGGATCAGCCATGCCTAAAAGAGCTGAAACATTCAAGCACAATAAACATGTTTGCCAGTCATCAATGTTCCAGTGAGGTGGCTGAGTAATATTCTTTTACTGATAGGCATTTGATTAAAGCCTTGGGACCACCTGAAGTGAAATTTTCATGTGTGCAGACCGGTCTAACACTGACAGGCGTAAGAGAAATTTCTGGACATTGTCCCCAACTGATGGCTAGTAGCAGGAAATGGCTGTAGTGATTGAAATGAAGAACCATTTAACTGCAGATAGACAGCTTTCTTTAAAATCTACTGCTGGGACTAGACATTCATGCCAAGTTATGCAGCCCATTTTTAAATGCATAGATTTCTTTCTGCTAAATGAAAGGTTCTCTCTTTTCTTTCTCTTCTGTGTTTGCACATCGGTGCATGTGTGTACACATTTGGCCAAGTTCAACCATGGTATTTCAGAAACTGATCTATGAGAACATTACAGTTTCACTGTATTGCTGAAAGATAGCTTAGTGATTTCACCTTATCACTAAGACTTCATTACAATGACAAAATACACCTTAATTACTGTAATAATTATAACCGTTCATATGAAGGATTTATTCATCTAGTTTACAGTAGATTAAAGTCTAAATAATAAATGGCTGAGAAGTCCAACAGATTGCTTTTTACCATGGGAAAAAACATTCTCCTGGCATGCATGTAGCTCGCTGTCTGTAACATACAGCCCATGTCTGTAATATGCTAACAGCACTGTTAACCTTTTAAAAAATGTTTTGCATAGTACCCCAAAAGTTTGACCAAGTAAACAATCAGAAGTGCATTTCTTTTAAATGATATTTGTTTATTGGCAAAATCAAATAAATCAGCCCAAAGCAGAGACCCCATTGTAGTTTACAGAACCAGCAGACACCCATCTGTGTAAGAGAAGATCCTGGGACCTCTAAATACTGGCTGCGTTGCACTTTAGTTATGCAGCTGTTACATTTATGTGCACATTATTTACTCATATTGTAAGCTTTGCATCTGAGCTTGGTAGAAAATAGCAATTCTTATAGCACAGCACAGTGGCAGGATACATGCAACACTTTGCTGTAACTGCTCAGTAGAAAATCCTGACAGAAGTGGCTTTAATAAAGCGTGTGTCTACCCACATGCTGGTATGATGCTGTTGTGGAAAAGGAAAAAAACCCACCCATACTCTTTCAGTTAGGGTTGACAAGGCCAGGGAAGTAGTGCATTTGCTGTCAATTCTATTTCAAAACATAACGTCCCACCAGCTTTCAGGTTTCACCTTGAATTGAGCAAAGACTGGTGAAACCTGAAAGCTGTTTGCAACTTCGTACAGCATATTCTGAACCCAAATACATAACATACATATAGCTGGTTGAATATAGCCAAACACAGCACAGGTGCTACAATGCCTAATTGAGCTTATACACACATTTTCATTCCAGGGGTTCATTTTTAGTTGCTTGTGATTCCCCCCCTCCCCCCCCCAAATAGGGCAAATCTATTCTCCATCCAGCAGTGAACTTTGTTTGGAAGGTTTAAGCTGTAATGTATGTGTGGGGAGGGGAGTAGGAAGAAATGAGGAATACAGACTTCTTGCCCCTCTCCCTACCAACCTCCAAAAGTGTTCAGATATTTCAATGAAAGCTGCTGCTGCAAAAGTCTGGTATTCTGACATGGAGGTGGGCAGAGATGTACCTTTCAGAAATTAAAGACCAGATTTCACTTTCCTCTGGACCTCTATGCATACTAACATATTCATCATGCCAGTTCCACACCCATCAAACAATGCATGTAGCCCTTAGTCTACAAGTTGAGCAGAAGGCCTGTTAGACATTTGGCAGCACTTCAAGTGATGGGATTTTGCTCTGTAGTGTTCAGTGGATTTGTGTAACCACATACAACATTATGTTTAATCAGTAGAAGAAAAACCTGTAGAGAAGCTTATTACTAGAGGTAAGGCACCAAATTAGGTAGTCACTGAAGGTTCATCTGTCTGTTTGATCATCTCTCATTTCTCATACTTCCCCAGTAGCCTTGATCCATTTTCTAAAAGCAGGTGTTTCCTGGTTTTGTAAGTTTGCATTCAGGCAGCCAGAAGAGGACACACTCTTCCATTAGAAGTAGAGAAGGTAAAGCCAAGTGGGTTCATACTGATTGGCTATACTCCTTAATGTCTGGCTCCATTCAGACACTTGGATAGTTTAAGGATGAACCTATATTGAGCACAGAGTTTTCTGCTAGCTGACCTCCTGAGGTCCCTTCAAGCCCTTTTTTTCTATGATGCTGTTATTTGAATATAGCCAACGAGATTAGCTCTGAATTCAAAGAGTTACAACAACAATTCTCCAGCCCCTCCCACTGCAGCACTTCTCCTTTTGAGCTCTAGCTGTGTTCAGCCACAAAAACGAACTTTTTTAATTCTGAATGGTTTGGGTCTGGGTCAACCTGAAAATCTATTTTATTCCTTTCTACCTGCACCCCATCTCCCACAGGTTCATTTGCCCAGCTGAAAAAACAATTATTCACACAGTTTTAGTCTCTGGCCCTCTGGGCATTTACTTTCATCCTTGCAGAAATGATGGATAAGCAAGTCATAGTGGAAACAATAGGAGTCTCTGGGTATTAATGCCAGTCCTTCAGTAAATGAGGTGTGCAGCAGTGCACTACTGTTGGTCTGACTCTGAACTAGGCAAGAGAAAATTGAGAACTACTCTGTAGTGCTCTTATCCCAGAATCAGGATCTGCTGTGTACCCAAGAGATCCAAGGAAGAGGACCATGCTTCCTACCACAGAGGAAGGCAAAAACCTCCATGCGAGTGTGACTATAGGTAAAATTGCTTCCTGACCCCAAATGATGTAGTGATGGGTCTTACCCCGAGTAAGGGAGCAAGACCCTGCAATTAGTAACATCCACATTTTTTTAAGTCCCAGCAGGAGCACTGGTATACCTCAGTCAAAATCCTCATCCTTGGCTGTTTTGTGTGTTCACTGTTTCTGAGGAAAGCAAAAACAAAACAAAAAAATAAACTACATACCATAGCAACAGGAAGAAGGAAAAAAAATCTTCCTGGCCCTATGTGGCAACCAGCAAAACCCCGAAGTACGGGGAAAACCAAACATCCTCCACTCTACACCACAACTTGGGGATTATAAACACAACCCCACACATTGGGTACCCTGAGTGGAAAGCTAGAACTCCCGTCTGTAAACTTATCCCATCTCCTTTAATCTTCATTCATAACCAAGCCAGTTGTGGAGCTCTGCTTCATTCTCCACCTGCTCTGAGCTGTATAACCCTTCTCCTGGTCTGTTGGGCCTATACCTATTGCTCTTAACAGCATTCCAGGCATTGTTACATCATCCCGGATCAGTGCTTGTCCAGACTCGCCTTGAACACCTAGGCTAGGGACAGACATTCAAAAAGCCTGAACCTGAATTGATTCAATCTTTGCAGGTTAGTTTAACCTGGCTAGGCCAAATCACTTTGTAAGTGTACAGACATCCCCTCTGGACTGAAAAAATTCAGGCACATGCCTGAAGTGGCTCAGGCTAGATGCTGGGTGGGGGAGTGTTAGAGTAGCCCTCCCTTCACTTCGACAGGGCTGAGCTGAGTGGGTCGTGGCCAGATCTGGGCAGGACGCTGTCATTATCACCCCCCAGCTGTCCAGCAGGGAATATTTATCATCCCTAACTCAGTGTTTATCAACCCATTAAAAAAACAAAGCCTCTCTCCATTAACTAATGGAGCTCTTCTTAAACAGCTCTTTCAAGGAAGGACATTAAACTACCTGTTGATTAGCTTCAAAAAGCCTGCCTGCCCATGTCGTCTCTGACAGCATGGATTGTAGTCAGCATGTGGTCTGCTAGATTATATGGAGCTAGATATGCTGCATGCATAAGGTGGAGGGGCGGTGGGGAATAATCCCTGCTTAGCAGGGAGAAGCCAGGGAGACGTTCTGTGCCTGCAAGTCTTTGCCAAGCTCCAGTGAAGGAGCAGAGGGGAGGGGCCAGCTCTGCTGTGGAGCAGAGAGCATGCTGTGATGCTGGAGAGTCTGGTTTATCTTAAACCAGCAAGGGGTCTGGGACAGACATTGCACAAACTGGTTTGACCCAAATCAGTTAAGTCTAATACTATATTCAACTAGGTTTATCTCAAACCAGTTTCAGCCATTTTCAAACTGGTTTATGCGCACTGAGCATCTGTTCTGTTACAAATTTAAACCACTTTCTGATTGTCACTTAAACCAATTTATATGTAACTTTTGTCCCTAGCCCTACAGTGATGAAGACCCCACAACTTCCCTAGGCCGTCTATTTCACCGCCTTGCTGTTCTAATGGTGGATAGGTTTTCCCTGATATCCAATCTAAATCTATTTTATTACAGTTTCAAGCCATTGCTATGCATCCTACCCTCAGCATCATGGGAGAACTGTGTTCCCTTTTCTTGATGGCAGGCCTTCAGATATTTGAAAACTGTTTATAATGCCCTCTCTTGACCATTTTTTCTGCAAGCTTTTCTCTTATGACAATAGGTTATTGGCTTAGAACCTGACAATGATTAGGGTTGATTTCACTGCTGATGAAAGCACATCAAAGGTGAGAGAGATCATATGATAAAGGTTTTTGCTATGATTTGTAATCAGTGAATGTAATGGGAAGGGCATGAGAACCCCTAAGTTGGTTTTTTTTCAGGTTGACACCTATGCAGCTCTACCACTTCAACCACTGATGGAGCAGAGCAAGAAGTTCTCCCCATACCTGCTGTCTGAAATCTTTTAGCAACTGCAGCCTCCCATCGCTGCCACCAACAGCGATTGATATTCTAGGGGAAAATAAAAAAGAAACTGCATGTTGATGGTTCAGTAGCTGCTTTCACAAGCTGACAGTGGGAAGCTTGATGAGAACCAAGTGTAGGTCAATTAAAAAAATGTAGCTGGCTCTCACTCCTGTACTTCAGGTTCAGGTCTACTCCACATGAACTTTGGGGAAGTTTTGAAAGGAGCTGTGGTAGGAATTGCACCAAACTCCTACTTTGGATTTTTAAATGTTCTAAATCCACTGCACAAGTTAATTTTTCCCTGTGTTGCTAAAGCTAAGCCTAAGGAAAGCTTGGTTCCAGGTTGTATATTTAATAGTGAAGTTGATAACCTTGGAGGATGCTACTTTGCTTGTTTTTGTGGTGGGTTGTAGATTGATAGATTCACAGATTGTTAGGGGCTGGAAGGGACCTGGTAGATCATTGGGTACAGTCCCCCTGCACTAGGCAGGAAAAGACAACTGGGGTCAAGTGTCCCCAGTGAGGTGATTGCCCAGTCCCCTCTTGAAGATCTCCAGGGTAGGTGACTGCACCACCACTGGAGGGAGTTTATTGCACAGCCTAGACACCCTGACTGTGAAGGAGTTTTTCCTGGAATTGAGCCTGAAGCACCTTCCAGGAGTTTGTATCCACTGCTCCTGGTCTTCCTCGGGGTGCCCTGGAGAAAAGCTATTCACCAAGTTCTTGATGTACTCCTCTGATGCAGCGGTAAACCGTTACCAAGTCCCCTCTCAGCCTTCTGTTCTATAGGCTGAAGAGGCCCAAGTCCTTCAGCCTCTACTCATATGGCTTGTCTTGCAAGTCCCTGATCATACGGGTGGCTCTTCTCTGGACCCTCTCAAGTTTTTCCATGTCTTTGTTGAAGTGCGGAGCCCAGAACTGGATGCAGTACTCCAGCTGCGGTCTCACCAGTATCAGTACACCAGTGGGAGTATCACTTGGTTGGTTTTGCATGAGATGCGTCGATTGATGCATGCCAAGGTATTATTTGCCCTGTTGGCCATGGCATCACATTGCCAGCTCATATTCATACTGTGGTCTCTTATTGCCCCCAGGTCCCTGTGTTGTTTAACCTGCTGGCCACAGTATCGCACTGCCAGCTCATGTTCATGCAATGGTTGATCATTACCCCTAGGTCCCTTTCAGCTGTGGTGCAAGTGTAATTGTCACCACCGAGCCTGTAGGTATGTTGGGAATTGTTTGCCCCCAGATGGAGTACCTTACACTTCTGTATGTTGAACTTCATCTGGTTCTGGTCCACCCAGCACTCCAGCCTGTCCAGGTCCGCCTGTATTTGCAACTTATCTTCTGGCATGACCACGCTCCCCCATAACTTAGTGTCATCGGCAAACTTGGCCAGTGAGCATTTCACCCCCATATCTTAATCATTGATAAAGATGTTAAAAAGCACCAATCCAAGCACAGACACCTGAAGGACACCACTGTCCACTTGTTGCCAAGATGACACAGATCAGTTTATGAGAACTCTCTGGGTCCTACTATGCAGCCAGTTTTCTACTCACCAAATTGTTGAGCAGTTAAGCCCACGGTCTTCCAATTTTTCCACAAGCATATCATGGGATACTAAATCAAAAGCTTTTTGGAAATCTAGGTATATAATGTTGACTTTCTCTCCCGTGTCCAGGTGGCAAAAGACCTGTTCGTACAAGGAAATGAGATTAGTTAGACAAGACCTACCTGTGACGAAGCCATGCTGGCTATCATTCAGAATCTTACTGTCAATGAGCGTATCATACATAGATTTTTTAATGAGTTTTTCCAGAATTTTCCCTGGGATGGAAGTTAGGCTGATTGACCTGTAATTGCCCGGGTCCTCCCTCTTTCCCTTCCTGAAGATGGGCACAACATTGGCCCTGTTCCAATCCTCAGGAATCTCCCTTGTGTGCCACAATTTCTGAAAGAGTTTTTCCAGGGGTTCCGCAATGACCTCAGCCAGCTCCATCAGCACCCTTGGGTGAAGTCCATCTGGTCCTGCTGACTTATAAACATCTAGCTTTTCTAGTTGGTTTTGCACCAGCTCAGCATCCACAGTGGGAATGCTGTTATTCCCACCATGCCCCCTGTAATCCGAATCTCACTTGTCTTTCCTGTTGGTCCGTGAAATACCAAAACAAAGTGGGCATTTGGGAGTTCAGTTTTTTCCACAGTGTCCATTACCAGCTGTCCTGAGGTGTCCCCCACACTTTCATTTCTTTTCCTTCTGCTCCCTGCATGCCTAAAAGACTTCTGATTGTCCTTGACTTCCTTGGCTAACTTAAACTCTGTTGCTGCCTTATCTTTCCTAATTATTTCCCTTCAAGTACGGACCACTGTTGTATAGTCCTCCTTGAGGACTGTCCCTAGCTTCCACTATGTGTATGCCTCTTTTTTTTTCTTTTTCAAGAGGACCGCCATGTCCCTATTGAGCCAGGAGAGCTTGCCAGCCCTTCTGCTACCCTTCCTCTTCATGGGGATGGTTTTCTTTTGTGCTTCAAGGATCGTGTCCTTGAGGAACAACCACTCTTTGTGCACTCCATTTGACTTCTGTGCCTGGTCCTGCAGCACTTCCCCTACCAATGCCCTGAGCCTGTTGAAGTCAGCATTTTTTAAGTCCATGACTTCAATCCTGCTAGTTGATTTGCCAGTATTGCAGCAGACAGTGAACCTGATGAGCTCGTGGTTGCTGTTGCCCAGGCTACCCTCAATGTTCAAGCCACATACCAGATCATCTCCTTTGGCTAAGACCAAGTCTAGGACAGCAGTACTTCTGGTTGGCCTTGCACTTCCTGGGTCAGAAAGAGCTCCTTGATTACGGTTATGAAGATACATGACCAATCCGACCTAGCTGAGTGTTCTTCCCAATCTATGTCTGGGTAATTGAAATCGCCCATGACAACCAAGTCCCTTGCATGCACGGCCTCTGTCAGTTCTCGAGACAACTCCAGATCAAGCTCCTCCTCTTGGTTTAGTCGTCTGTAGTAAACATACACAATTAGGTCTCTCTCACCTTGCCCTGCCCCCAAAGCTTGACCCAAAGGGTTTCAAGCTGCTTATCTTCGGAGCTAATGTCAGCCTCCAAAGATGTGTACTGCTCCCTCACATAGAGCACTACCCCTCCGCCTTTTCTCCCCGCTCGGTCCCTTCTGTGCAGGGTGTGGCCCTCTACGGCTATGCTCCAATCATGTGAGGAGTCCCACCAGGTCTCCGTAATCCCTACCAGGTCATACTGCCCACTTGAGAGCAGGAGGGCTAGCTCCTCCTGCTTGTTCCCCATGCTCCTGGCATTGGTGTACAGGCAGCTGGGGCCCCCAACTGACACCCTCGATTTCCTGAGATGCTGTGGGAGAATGGTTCGTTAGCATTTTCAAAAACAGTTGTGTTAGTGTCCTCCATATGGGAGCTTTCCAGTGTGTCAGTCCCCAGGCACGCTCCACTTGGAGTTTCCCGGTCCCCCAGCAAAGTCAGTTTAAAGCCTTGTCCAGTTGATCAGCCATTCTGGCTGAGAACAGGGACTTACCTCTCCATGCGAGGTGGATGCCGTTTCATCCCAGGAGTCCTCTCTCCCTGAAGTGCATGCTGTGGTCGAAGAAACCAAAGCCTTTGCAGTAGCACCACTGTCGGAGGCGTCTGTTTACTTTTTCCACACAGCCTCCCCTCTTGGGTCTGTGGCCTGCAACAGGGAACACAGAAGAAAAAACTACTTGAGCCCCCAGTCCCTTGAGCCCAGCCCCCAGAGCCCTGTAGTCACTCACGACCCAATCCGGATTACTCCTGGCCATGTCATTCATGCCCACATGGATGAGGAGCGCAGGGTAGCAGTCAGAGGGACAGACAAGCCTGGGGATCCTCTCTGCAACGTCCTGGATGTGGGCTCCAGGAAGGCAGCAGACCTCTTGGGCCAAGGGTCTGAATGGCAGATCCCTCCGTGCTCCTCAGGAGACAGTCCCACCCCCACCACCACATAGGGGTGGGAGTACTTACCTTCTGAGTACTTACTTCCTCCTCTGGTGTCTCTGTTGGAGTCTCCTCATGCATGCTGAGGGGAGTGTACCTGTTATGCAGCATCAGGGGAGTAGTAGCCCTAGCCCTGCATGCACTGGATCTGGAGACTACTGTCTTCCAGGTAGCTCCAGGAGGGTCTTTGTGGCCAGTCTTCTTCATGGCCACCTTCTTCTCTGCTTCTTTTTCCTGGAGTAGGGCCTTGCAGTAGCTGTCGATGTAGTCTTCGTGGGCCCTGATGGTGCGTAGCTGACGTACTTCCCCCTCAAGCTCCCACACTCAGCCCTCCAGAGACTCCAACAGACAGCGTACCCCACAAGTGGAGGTGTCCCCATGCACCGTTGCCAGCAACCACGCCAGGGAGCTCCCGCAGTCCAGGGCCATGGGCTCTATCTGGGTGGAGGTCTCAGCGATGCCAGGACACCTGCGGGTACGATGAGTACTGGGGGTACGATGAGTTGCCGCCATGCCCAAGAGTGATTGTGTGGTAATAGGCTATGCTACTACCTGCAAACTGGTCAGCGAGCTGCCAGCAACGTGCTTCCCCTGTTGGCACTCTCTGTTCACTGGATCCCTGGAGATTCACTGGCTGGAGATTAGGGCAGAAGAAATGGGATCAACCGGCCAGGTGGCTTAATTTAATAGTTTCATAGTTTTTAGGGGCTGGAAGGGACTTTACAGATCATTGGGTCCAGCCCCCCTGCACTTGGGTAGGAAAGACCACTGGAAGAAGATGACCCCAAGAAGACAGGCATCAAGATGCTTTTTGAAGATCACCAGGATGGGGGACTGATGCTAAAACAAGCTGCCAGTGAACACAGGTTTTCTGCTTCCAAGTGATTCTGTACAGTGTAGCATGGCCCTCTCTTTGCTCTTCTGAATAATGGCATCAGTGCTTGCTTTGTTCTTGTTCCACAACAATGCTTCATTAGCTTTGGCCAGCCATCCCCCTATTGCTTTTAGTGATCCAGTTACTTCAATTACAGCCTCTCTTCCTGGAATGCATTCAGCTGCCTTTTGAAAACCTATTATGCTGCCATGATTAGAAGCAAAGTACTGATGGTTTTGCAGAGCCACTGTAAGTGAATTATAAGGAACTTCAAAAATACACTGTGTTTGTTTGGTTCTGTGCTCTGGATCACTGCGTAGAAGCCAGCAAATTACATGAGAGGAGGAAACCATATGCCTAGTTGATTGAGATAATTACTGTACTGGCAGTACTTTCCCCCCCTCCTACTCCCTACCCCCCCCTTTTTTTGCAGATGCTGTTAGTGGAGTTTAGTAGAGTTCTAGAAGTCTTAGCAGTGGCATTGCAGAAGGACCTTAATTTGACTGAAGGCTGAGCCCAACCCATAACATGCAATAGGAGCTCCACTACCTGAGGCTGAATTGGGCTCATAATGGGTTTGATTTTATGTGAGATTTCAGTTGAAAACTACTATGATGCACAGACTGCAGAGAGGATGGTCAGGGATTCCAGACATCTGTCACCCTCATGTTGCAAGGAAGATAACCATCTTCTAGGGCATCAGTGTGGCTGATTGAGCCAGGGCATCGAACAATAGCAGGACACCAGTAGCTGTAAATGTAAAATAATGCCCTTGTGGTAGAAGATGGCCAGAGAAGTTCAGCTACTGCAGAGGAGCATATCTGGGGTTCGGCAGACCCCGCTTATATGTGGTTCAGGAGATCAGTATGCAGCTCAGGGCAGCAGGTTTGTACCTCCCCAGCCCTGTGTCCTTAAATACAGACAATGGAATAAAAGAAGCAAGTTCACCTCTTCAGGGCTGGTAGCTTTTCCTTATGGAAAGATGCAAACAAACCTCACGCAGAAAGGTAATACAAAGGAAACATCAGAGCTAATCCTGTGTGGAAAGCAGGGAGCAAAACTGCACGGCATGGCGCCTGTTGAAGTCAGTGGCATTACTGCAGCCCAGATAGTCTAGCATCTGGCAAAGCAGATTGTTGCTTACAGAAGTTCATGCCTCTCACTTAGTTGCTTCTGCCAGTCCAGAAACAAGTGTGTAAAGAATGCCTAGCAGCCCTAGGTCCTAGTCAGTAATTTAGACTGACCCAAACAACTTGTGATGGTAGTTTCCCCCTAGGTGTCAGTCAGATATTTTGAAGATGGAGGAAATGTCTTGCAACATTTAAAATCTGTCAGCAGGTTGTGAGTGAGTATTTCCATCTCTCAGACTTCACATGGCTCTACTATTGGGCTTCAGTTCTCTGCTCTAATTTTAGCTGTTAATACATTAGTTTACTTGCATCACCTATTTAAACATCTCTCCTGCAAACAGTTTGCAGACTCGGGAAATCAAATCAGTTAATTAGTTTAATAAGGAGGAGTCACATTCACCCAAAACACCCACCTATAATGACAGCATACATATGCCTGAGGGTTTGTGGGAATAAGCTCTAATTTGTTGAGCTGTTCAACAGGACATTTTGTTATCGAGCAAGAATACCTTATGCTGTACTGTACTATGCTTGTCTCTTCTTACGTCAGAACAGGTTATACCCAGAGATTCTTTTTTTTTGTAATGTGCCAACTTAGATAGTCTTTCAGTTTATCCCTCATTTTAAAAAATTTCTCACAGTTTGATTTGCTAAATACCTCAGATCACTGAAAACGAAACAATAATCAGACAAGTCACAGATAACAGGGCTGGAAAGGACCTTGGGAAACTGCTGTGCATCCCCCTGCTCCCAGGCAGGATACAGATACCATCCAAAATGAATGACTGATGCTTTACTTACAGTATGTGACACCTTATCTTCTCCCAGCACAGACTTAATTTTTTGACTCCTAATGGCATTTGTATTTGCTATAACCAATTTCCAACACAACACTGGACAATGGGATGGGTCTAGAATAATGCAAAGTAGTTTATTTCTAGTTTATGCATCTCAAATCAGCTTCAGAACATATGCAAAAAGTACAGGAACTCTTCCAGACATCCTCTGCTTAAACTGAGATGTATACCACAAAAAAATTAGGCGCCCCCCATTCTTTGCCTAATACATTAATCAAAAGATTTTTTTAAATATAGATTCCTTCTGCTCACTCTTCAAAAGACTTCAGTAACACAGAGAACTTTGCTCTGCCAGAGCAAGAGGAAACTAAAAAGTTTGCCTAGTGCATAATGAGACACTTCAAATAATCACATTTTTCCATTGTCCATCATAGGTAGAAAAGGAGGGAAGTATTTATCATACTATTTTTTTTTCCTCTGAACTGAAAGAGAAATTGTATCTCCATCATTATTTTACTCCTGAGATAGTAAACCTAGTCATCAGCTATCACAGTATAATAGCTCTCAATTCAACAGTTGTTGGTTTTCTTAGTGTAGCTACTGTCAAATTTTAAAGCACAGCTATATTTTTGTTCCCACTTAACATTTAAAGCTTTAACATTTCAAGTAAATGTAAAGACCAACACACTCAAGGGCAGTGCTGAAGAAGCAGTAGTGAGCTGTTTTCTTCTTTATATTCTATTTTCAATTGTTTAGAGAGTTCTGAGAAGGACAGAAGGGGAGAATGGCCTCTTGGTCTGAAATACTACATATTTGTCTCAGTGCACAGATTTTTTTATGCTTGAGGAAAAATTATTCAGTCCTTTTCTGAGCTCATTCTAACAAAGTGGAAATGCACTTTCTAGTGAGCTGGGTGCTTTTTCTATTAATTCAGTTAACTTGATGAAGAGCTCTAACACTCCTGTTTTCTTCTGCAAGGAGTTCTTGGTGAGGAACACATGCTTTGCTCAGGTGGAAATGGAGAGAGCTTATATTTATGCATGCCATACTGGAGCATTAGTAGGAGTTGTTAACCACTGGGATACATGAGCTTTGAACATACGAGATTCTTTTTGGCACCCGAGTGAAACACCAGAGGCACCAGCTTTCATTTTTGGAGGTTCTTCTTTAATGTTGGCCAAGATGGGCCAGCACATTGCCATAGAAAGCCTTCAGGTAGTGCAGCAGATATATTTCCATTGATTCATAAGACCTATAAGGTGGTACATGGGTGGGACAGAAGAACAGCCAAACATGTGGTTTGTACTTAAAGGGCAAGGGACTTCACGGGTTGCCTAAAGACTTTCCCACTTGGATTTCAGACTTTTTTTTTTTTTTGCATTGAGTTACAGTCTAAACACAGAGAAAGGAGCTGCAGCTAGTTGCATCCTCTTCCTGAAGGTTAGGCCCTTAGGTTTTGCATAGATGTTATTGCTAGAATTTTGGGGGGTTAGATTGAGTTAAAAATGGTAAGTTGGGGTAGATGGAGGGGTGGGTGGGATGAAGGAGCCTGGGGGAAACCGGGGGTACTAGTGGGGGCTGCAAGGGGACTTAGAGGAATCAGAGAGGCTCCCCCTGATCTCGCAAACCACTCTTGGAGCTGGCTTTACCAGTGTTTACTGGTCCTGGGACCCTGATTGAAATCATTTGGGTACGTGGAGGGGCAGATAGATTTGGAGGGGTGTTGGGGGGAGCTTGGCAGCTTCATGGTGGTGGGTGGGGGTTGGTGGGATTGGGGCAGCATTCTTCCCAACCCAGGACTGTACAGAAGTTCCAGGAAGGTTTGATCCACCAGGAACTGGCTGACCCAATTTAATTTAACTGTACCTTGGTGGTGCACTAAGTTAGATCATGTATGGCTAGACCGATCTAACTGAACATGTCCCTAGCCCCGGGGGGCTATGCTTTTCCTACCTGGTGGTTCTAGAAAGGCATGTTTTAAACCAATCTATAGACTAAGAGACAACAGCAGTGGTTACAAAGCAACATATGTCATTTTGCATGCTTTTGCTGCCATACATGCCATAGTGTGTGTGCCTTCATTAGATGCAGATGATGGGCTGAGGCTGTGGGACTGCTCTGACTAAATGTAGGGGTTGGGGCTATGTGAATGTATGTCAAATTTGTGTTTCAAATTTAACATTTACTATGGAGATACTGATCCTCATGGTTAGCACTGGGGACAGCTCAGTGTAGCTGCAAGATTAGCTGACGTAATGGTTTTTTCCTCAGGGTTTAGCCTTGACAATAAAAACTGGATCCAGCTGCCTGTCATACCCAACACATTCCAGGAAAGCACATCTCAAGAAAGCATATTCAGAGAAACCTAAAAGGGTTGGGCTTAGGTGAAGTCATGTCGATTTCAAACCTAAAGGTGCTGCATTGTAATTTGCTTATTGGATAAACCTGAGTCTAGGTAGTAACCTTTTACGATAATTTTTAACACCTTTCAATCCCATAGGGTAACAGCTATAGGGCAAGATTGTGAGTGGCTCTAAAACCAACAGATTAGCATAAGACTAGGTATAAAAAGTATCAGCTGACTTCATTGCTTCTATTCTTCTCCTTAAGTGACTAATTCTTTCTCTTCAAACACCTGCACTGGTATAAGGATGTTCATCCATCTGTCATGGAATTAATGCCATTTATCAGGGGTTTTACCATTTGTAGCACACTTATTTTCCAGCCAAAATGTTCTCTGGCCTGCATATCCTCCCATATTTGCCACAGGCTCTCTGTAAGTAATATTAGCCACTAATCAGTGAGTGTTCAGTGTCAAAGGTTTCCAAAGACATTTCACCTGGCAGGGATCTGACTCACAAAGCTTCTGTCACAGAGTTTGTGGATAGTTTGATAGCACTGAGTTACTTTGCTACTCAATGGATGACCTTCTTTGTGGATATAGAGGGTCTCATTACATGTGCAGTAGCAGCGTCAACTGCTTTACTTCAGTCCAGCTCACTGCAATAAATTGCTATTAAATGTGATGCACACAAAATCTTTCCTGCCCTCATATTTTCATCATGCTAGTAAATGATTTGTCACAAACTGATCTATTCATTTACTTGCATCATTCATATTTTTATAAAATATCAAGCATGCAAATGCCAGTTTAGCTTTGGGGATAAGATGTAATGCTCAGGATACGTTCGTTGTAGAGGAAAACATAGATTTCAACTATTGCAGACTTCTGCTTCTCTCTAAGCAGATTAGCAGGTAAGACTTCTAGTCTCCAATCCTGAATTTCAGAACAGGTACTTGAATTTCTGGAGTAGCATTAGCTACTTGTCCTATAAGACTGTTTTTGCATTTACAGCTTCTGACACTAAGGTTACTTGTTTCATTTGATGTATCTTATAAGTAACAGGCATTCTTTGCCATACTTTCCGGCAAAGACCATATGGCAGGGGTGTCCAGTCTTTTTGAATGTGGGGCTGGATCATGAACTTTTTATCACCCAATGGGCTGGCGAGCCACATTCAAAGACCTCACAGGAAGCAGTATCATAGCAGGAAGTGATGTCACGTGACCTTTGACACCAAAGAAGTTGCAGGAAGTGACAATGAAATGGGTCTGGAAATGTGGTTTAAAATCCAAAATAAAAACAATATACAAGCAACAATGAAATAATACCAAACACTTAACTAAAATAAATATTTAGTTTACAGCAGCAAGCTATTTTGGCATTCCCCCCGTCAGCCTGGCAGCTTTGCAGGGAAAGGGGCCAGGCCTTGGGTGCTGCTTGGTGCCCCGGCCACATTTTGCTCAAACCCATCCTCCCAGACACTCACTGCTTGGAAAGAAACAGGCTGGAATCAGGGGCTCAACCCGCTTCTGGCTGCCTTGGCCTGAGTTCCTCAGAGTTTTGCATCCTATTATTATTTTTTAAAGGTGGAGGTGGCTGAGACCTCTCGCCTGTACCACACAAGGCATCTGAGACAGTAGGGTGCCCGTTCTGCTGCCCTGGTGGCTGTGGACACTTGGAGGGGAGGCGCGAGGTCAGGGATGCCCCTGGCTTCCCTACATTGTTCTCTAGCCTCCTCCAGCTGAGCCCTTTATAGTGCAACCTTGTATTAATTTTTATTTTTTTCTTTTTGGACCCCTGTGCCCCGGTGGCCATGCCCATACAGGCTGGGAGAGAGACGGCCTCCACCCGCAGGGTGTTTGGTGGCTCTGGGCCAGGGGCACAGCTGCAAGGCAGCTGAGTTGGTGCAGGCTGGCCTGCAGCCCTGTGTGGACAGAGCTTTCTGCTCAGGGGCAGCTGGAGGGGTTTAGTTTTCTCTTCCTGGATACAAGCCTAGCTCAGGTGGCCCTTGACCAGTGGCAGCTGGCAGGCTTCAGGGTTGGGGGCTGTTAGCTAGAGCCCAGCTGCCCAGGCCTTTCAGCAGCACATGGCACTTTTGGCCTCATGGCTGCAAGGAGCAGCCAGGACTGGGAGCAGCCGGTAGGGCAGGGCAGGGCAGGAGCACAGTGGTCCCAGGGTCCCTGGCCCCACCTGCAGCAGCCAGCTCCTGCCCCGGGCTGAGGCAAGGCCGCTGGAGGAAGTGGCAGCAGGTCCTGCCCGGGCTGTGCAGCACCGAGCTCCTCCCCCCGGCTCTTCTCCGGCAATGGCAGCAGGTGCCGCAACCGCTGTCCCGCACACTAACGCCGGCACCAGGAGGCCCTTCCGCAGACAGGAGCCAGGTAATGCTGTGCCGCCCCCTGTGATCTCGCCTCCCCTCTCCCTCTGATGCCCTCCCTCCCCTCCCCAGCAGGTGCAGGTGCCAGTGCCACTGGCACAGTCCCCCGGGCCTGGGCGGGCAGCGCTTTGGGCTCGGGACCCAGCACTGATGGGGGCAGAGGAAAAGGCCTTCCCGTTGCTTAGCTTTGATGGACTTTTTGGGTGATGAATGTACTGGGCCTCACAGAAGAGCAAGAGGCACCTTCCTGCAAGCAATGGAGAGAAACCAACTGCCTTGCCCTGCTCTGCCCCTTCCCTGCTGATGCAGACTGCCCCCAGTGTGGGGCTTAAAGGAGCCGCATGATGGGCCCGGAGGGAGTGAGGGGGTGCCTCGGCCAGGGCCCTGGCACCTGCCTGGTGCGAGCTCACCTGCCCCAACCTCCATGGCTGCAGTCAGGGGAGCTGAGAGAGGGACCCTGCTCCCCCCTGGAAGAGGGTCAGCGGTCACCAGGTAGCCAACTGCCTCATAGTCCGTGTTTGCCAGTCACCTGCTGAGGGGCTGGGGGAGCGACAAGGGGTAGGAACGAAAGTAAACAGTGTTTACTTCCATTTCCTGTTTCAGTACCTTAGGCCTCAGAAAATGGCTTGGTGGGCTGCATGTTGGACAAGCCAGCCATATGGCAAAGAATGCTTATTTTACTCCACTTATGAAAAAACTGGACCACAGTTAGTAGTAAGCATGTTTCTATATCAGGGCGGGCAGTTATTTTGGGCAGAGGGCCGCTTACTCAGTTTTGGCAAGCCATCGAGGGCTGCGTGACAGGCAGCCAGAGTGTCACAGACCAGCTGGGCACTGTGAGTGTATCAATTCTATCACAGGCCAGCTGGGCGCTGTGAAGGTATCAGCCGCTGGGCTGTTCAGTTCAGTTTCGGATCAAGGAGGCAAAGTTCAGTTTCGGATCAAGGAGGCAAAGTTGGAAGTGAAGCAAAGGCAGATTTATTATAGCTTACACACACACACAGTTGCAGAGCCACTGGCGGGAATATTTGAACGCTCGTGGCGCATGGGTCAAGTCCCGGAGGACTGGAAAAGGGCCAATGTGGTTCCCATTTTCAAGAAGGGGAGGAAGGAGGACCCGGGTAACTATAGGCCAGTCAGTCTCACCTCCATCCTTGGCAAAATCTTTGAGAAAATCATCAAGGCTCACATTTGTGAGAGCCCGGCAGGACAAATTATGCTGAGGGGAAACCAGCACGGGTTCGTGGCAGGTAGATCGTGCCTGACCAATCTAGTCTCTTTTTATGACCAGGTCACAAAACGCCTCGACGCAGGAGGAGGGGTGGATGTCGTATACTTGGACTTCAGGAAGGCCTTTGACACGGTATCCCACCCCATACTGGTGAACAAGTTAAGGGGCTGTGACTTGGATGACCGCACAGTCCGGTGGGTGGAGAATTGGCTGGAGGGTCGCACCCAGAGAGTTGTGGTGGATGGGTCGGTTTCAACCTGGAAGAGTGTGGGCAGTGGGGTCCCGCAGGGCTCGGTGCTTGGACCGATACTCTTTAACGTCTTCATCAGCGACTTGGACGAGGGGGTGAAATGTACTCTGTCCAAGTTTGCAGATGACACTAAGCTATGGGGCGAAGTGGACACGCCGGAGGGCAGGGAACAGCTGCAAGCAGACCTGGACAGGTTAGACAAGTGGGCAGAAAACAACAGAATGCAGTTCAACAAGGAGAAATGCAAAGTGCTGCATCTAGGGAGGAAAAATGTCCAGCACACCTACAGCCTAGGAAATGACCTGCTGGGTGGCACGGAAGTGGAAAGGGATCTTGGAGTCCTAGTAGACTCCAAGATGAACATGAGTCGGCAGTGTGACGAAACCATCAGAAAAGCCAATGGCACTTTATCGTGCATCAGCAGATGCATGACAAATAGGTCCAAGGAGGTGATACTTCCCCTCTATCGGGCGCTGGTCAGACCGCAGCTGGAGTACTGCGTGCAATTCTGGGCGCCGCACTTCAAGAAAGATGCGGATAACCTGGAGAGGGTCCAGAGAAGGGCCACTCGTATGGTTAAGGGCCTGCAGGCCAAGCCCTATGAGGAGAGATTAGAGAAACTGGACCTTTTCAGCCTCCGCAAGAGAAGGTTGAGAGGCGACCTGGTGGCTGCCTATAAGTTCGTCAGGGGGGCACAGAAGGGAATTGGTGAGTATTTATTCACCAAGGCGCCCCCGGGGGTTACAAGAAATAATGGCCACAAGCTGGAGGAGAGCAGATTTAGATTAGATATTAGGAGGAACTTCTTCACAGTTCGAGTGGCCAAGGTCTGGAACGGGCTCCCAAGGGAGGTGGTGCTCTCCCCTACCCTGGGGGTATTCAAGAGAAGGTTGGATGTGTATCTAGCTGGGGTAATGTAGGCCCAGCACTCTTTCCTGCTTATGCAGGGGGTCGGACTCGATGATCTATTGAGGTCCCTTCCGACCCTAGCATCTATGAATCTATGAATCTACGAATCTACAACCGTTAACAGAAAGATAAATGCAATAAGCAGATAATGCAGTATTAAAGAGCTAATAGTAAATAATAACAACAGATAATAACAACAGATAGATGGATCAATTCCGTCGCAGGCCAACTGGGCACTGCGAGGGTATCAGCCACTGGGCTGTTCAAAACAACAGATAGACAGACATGGGTTGGCAACTTATCGATAGTCCCTCGATGCCAGGTGCACACCAAGTGTTCCAGCGAAGTCGGGCATCCCCAATCGATGCTATCGGAGGGATTACCAGGGAAGATCTCTTGATCAGGACCCGATCCTCACTCGCACCAGGAGTTCGGAGTCCAGGCTTGGAACAGCAATGACTGTTCTGTTCCCTCCTTCCTCCTGGTCATTTGACACATGCACGTTTTATACCTAGTCTGTTATGCTAATCTGTTGGCTTTAGAGCCACTCACAATCTTGCCCTATAGCTGTTACTCAATGGGACTGAAAGGTGTTAAAAATTATCATAAAAGGTTACTACCTAGACTCGGGTTTATCCAATAAGTAAATTACAATGCAGCACCTTTAGGTTTGAAATTGACATTACTCTACCTAAGCCCAACGCTTTTAAGTTTCTCTCGATATACTTTTTTGGGACGTGCTTTCCTGGAATGTGTTGAATGTGCCAGGTGCTTGGATCCAGTTTTTATCATCAAGGCTGAACCCTGAGCAAAAACTGTTACATCAGCTAATCTTGCAGCTACAGCTTCGCCTTTGGGGCCCAGTCAGTTCCATGATTAATACAAACAGTTAGTTTTATCATTTTGGCTAAACTTATGACAGACAAGTTACAGTTGCGGGTTATGAACTTACAAGCTTTATATTAGCTAATATTACCTATTATGCAAAATACCAAATGCCTCCAAGAAGCACATATTTATTGCTTATTAATGACTCTGGTTCTGGCTGTCACACCAGGGGCAGATAAATACTAATTTTCTAAATTTTCAGGGACCCTGAGGGCTGGATAGAATGGCCTCGCAGGCCGCATCTGGCCTGTGGGCGGCATTTTGCCCACCCCAGATCTAGCTACCTGTACAGGCAGTTAGATCAGACCTTTTAAGACTAATAGTAACTACTATGCAAAATGATAATTAGCACTTCTCATCATTTAGGCACAAGTACTGTCCACAACACACACATACATGCCTCATGCATTGATCATTCTTATATATGTTCCTAAAGCATTATACACACAATTCATTTGTGGATAGTTACACTGGAAAGTCTGTGTTCTTGAACTTAAAAAACATCATTCATTACAGAATTATTTCCCCTTAATAGAGATTACTTAAATCCCTGTGGGATAAACATAAATTTAATTATTTAAACCCTTTTTGCTTATACAGGCAAGATGAATTTTCCAGAAAATACAACAGTCCAGCATCTCAAGAGATTGCTTTACCAGGGGAAAAAATAATTTGAGAGAAACCTGGTGCTATAAACAATTTTTTTAATGAGAACAGAGTTCATGCTAAGATGAAAAAAAGTTACAAAACAAGCCAGCAATCTCATTATTTTCAAAAAACAACTACAGTCATTGCATTGCCTGAATAGAGTGATCTGACAGCATGACATATTGCAGCACCCTGGAGACTGCAAGCTTGAAGGGTTCGAGAGCTATCAGGAGTTCACCATTAGTGGATGGCTTTTGTCCAGATGAGAAGTTGCTGGCAGTGTAAGAAGCAAGCTGGTCAGCCACCACACATTTCTCTGTGACTTTTAGAAAAATCCTTAAAGATATAAGGATCTTATGAAGGTTAGACTTTGGGTTTTTGCCATAACCGAACAATAGTGTGGTCTTCTACTATCTGAAATTCACTGCGACTTCAGAGAGGAGTGTCCATAACAATAAATGGAGAAATTAATGACCGGTAAAGCCAAGGAAAAATATTTCATTTAACAATAGGAAAGAGAAACTCGGATGGTTCAGATTGTCACAAGCCATCAAAAGCTAGGCCAGAAGTACTGTTTGCTTTATGGGCTGAAATGTGGTGGGCATGGTCCAGATTGCCTAACTGGATTTTGCAACAGGTGTTTCTTTCAAGAAAATATCCAGTAATTTTTGTTTTCTGCAGTGATAGCCTGGCCTAGTTTGCTCTTTATGGATGCTTACAGCCATGAAAAATAACTTAAAAACTAGCACTTTGCTTTAAGCTCAGTATGACCCTGTGCTGAGTGCAGTGCACACCCAAAAAAGGCATCATGTTAGTTTTACTCAACTTGCCCAACGTCTATAGAGTGCACACTTCAGTGGGGTTTTTTAGCACTTTTATCTAATAGCTGATTGAATTAGCTTTAAATAAAAGCGCCAAAAAGCTCTGCTGAAGCATGCAATATAAGCAGACTCTGGGAAGACAGGTCGAACTAATGCGCTTCCTCTTCCAGTAAAGCGCTCAGGGTTTTTTGTGGGGGGGGTTCCCCACATCTGTCAGCAGCCTATGCGTGTTAAACTGCCTGCGAGGCAAAATGTCTGGAAAGCTGGCAACCTCAGACAGTTTACCAGAGAATGGCTGATGTACAGCCCTCTAGTATCTGTAGTAGCTGGTGTGAAGCGTCGCCTTCATTATTGTACAGAAACCACCCAATATTATTGCATTTTGTTTTGCAAACACATGAAGGGTCAAAGTGGTGTCTGCTGTACAAGTGAAGTTATAAAGGCAGGCAAGAATGACTCAAAACAATTACCCATATTGTTAAATGTGGAAGGAGTTGACAGCAGGGAGCAATTTAAGTAGAGCTGCCATCTTATTGTTAAAAAGCTGACTTTCCTATCCTTAGCTATGTGATGACAGAGAAACAGGGAACATGGAAACACCACAGTGATTTATACAGAGAATTCTCCAGTAAAATTTTGCACTAGGGAGGGTCCTTTGGAAAAGGAAGGCATCTACAATATAATCCTGATACGGGCATGCTGAGACGAGCCTGGCACGGGGGGCATTAGGAAGTCCTTGAAGTTAGTAATTTGTATTATGGGAGCATTTGGGGGAAAGGAGAACCTTTTCCCTGCTAATTTACCTCAGTTAGTGTAGAAACCAAAGAGAATAGTGACTCAGCACTCTGCAGGATACTATTAGAGTTTATGCTACACACAAGATGCCAAAATAGAAATAGAGATGCTTTTGACATACAGAAACTGTTTTGAACCAGAACAGAGCCAGAAACAGCTAATCAAAAAAACCCTGAAAAATCACACCTCAAAAACCTTCCCAACGCTTCTCCCAGTGCTCTGTGTATCCATTCCTCCCCCACTTCAAAGTCAGGAGAAGAAATGGTCCTTGAGGTGCACTGAAAAATTCAGCAAATCCTGGCTATGTCAAACCAAGGAAAGGAGTAAGTTCCAATGCTGAGGGTACCCCATAGAGACAACTGCTGTCAATGAGGACATGATGGTCCAGATTTTGAAAATGGGGGCTGGGTCCTTCAGGGAAAATAACTGAGCTGTCCATCCCAGTGCATCCGCTGTGACAAAAAGCATTGCTCTCCTAGAACAAAGCTCACTTGCTCTTTTCTGTAGCAGGCATGAGAATTGTTGTGAAGCTGCTCTGCAGGTACCCTGAGCAATTCTGCTTTGGCTGTCCTGCACAGGAAATCTCTCCATGCAGCTGCTTCAGTCTCTTTTTTCCTCACATCTCCAGTACTGCAGGCCAGGATATTAATACCATTCATTGCACCATCCGTCAGAAACAGTGAGTGCTTGCCCTATCCCTGATTATCCCATGGTCTAGTTTCCGCACTTGTTTACAAGGCTGGCTTAGAACACATAGCATGGAAATCCCTGTACTCAAAAGCCAAAGACCTGTGATACGTCTCTGGAGTGTGCAGAAAGCAGCTCTTCATTATAGGTTGGATAACTGTAACATAGAATTGCTTTGCCTTGGAGAAGGTGTGACATCTCAACTTTCAAACTAGATTACAGTTGAAACTTTCAAAAGACAAGTAGGTGTTCTTTCATTGCTTGTCACCCCAGGTGACTGAAGGGTTTAGTGGTAGGTTAGTTATGGAATGACACTGAAGTGGTTTTCCAAAGATAACTAAAAAGTAAGGCCCAAAATAATCCCCCACTCCTTTCCAAACAAGAAAAGAGAAGGGAAATGGATTCAGCTAAATAAGATGGCCATGGCTGGAATTAGGAGGTTAATGACGGCCTGTTTTGCAGTGGACTCTCTTTAAACATGATAGATTCTTGTAAGATCCATGTTGGATCACATGATTGTTGAGAATGAATACTTGTTAGAGGTTGCAGAGCACAATTAGGGAGGCATGTAACTGTATCCTGCTTTGTACTCTGGAAAGACATGAAGCTGTCATCAGTGTCCCCTAGGACTGCATGCAGTGACTGTATGCTGACAGCATGTTGATACAAATGGCATTGCAACTATTAGGGGTTTTAAGTCAGAAATGTTATTTGAGGGGTGTTTCTAGTCAGCCATTTGATTTTGCTATGACTTGTCCAAATATACATCCTCTGTTTTTGCCATTTGACTTAGATAGTTAGGAGACCACCCCCACACAGCTCTGACCTCTCTGTTAATATTATTGAACCTCTCTGAGATGCTGGTGACAGAATCTTTGATAGGGTCTAAAATGTCAGCCACATATCTGCTGTTGATGCACCACCAGTCCACTGTTGCATGTATTTCCCCCCACCCCTGTATCACAGGATAGACCAGCAACCCATTTTGTGGTTGCTTCTTTTGCTAATGCCAACCTCATGGCATAATTCAGGCAGCTGGTCCACCAAGCCTCCCTGTCTCCCTTTTAAGGGGGTAGATTGCCTCCAAACCCACAGGCAGTCTAGCACGTTCTTGAAGTGTGTTAGGGATAACTTTTTGGTACAAGTGGAGAAGCCAATTAGCTTGGAAGCTTTTCTCTATTGGTTGTTTGCTTTTCACAAGCAGGGAGGAATTGGTTGAGAATATGAAGATGGAAGGCAACTTGGGTGACTGACCACAAAATAATAGGTTCAAGATCCAAAAGATAAAAAGGAAAGAGAGCAGCAGAATAAAGACACTGGACTTCAGAAAAGCAGACTTTAATAAATTCATGGAAATGGTGGTCAGTATCTTGTGAGAGGCAAGCCTGAGGAAATTAGTCCAGGAAAGCTGGCTGTACTTTAAAGGGGACCTAACTGAGGGTGCTGGAGCAAGCTATCTCAATGCAATGTAAGATAAGAATGGGCAGTGCAGCAGGGAGACTGATGTGACTGATCATTGGTATCTTCAGTGAGTTGAAACTCAACAAGGAATACTACAAAAAGTGGAAATTTGGCCATATTACTAGGGAAACACACAAGAGTATCATACAGGCCAAGGCACAATTTGAGATGCAACTGGCAGGGAAGGAATGCAAAGCAAGTTACTTATGTGCCAGTTAGACCCTAATGGAACAGGCATTCCAGCTCCAATTCTAGCTATATGCTTTTAACAAGCACAGTAATTCAACAAAATAGCTTGATCAAATGATACCAGTATTCCACAAAATAGGGGTATACTGATAGATTTCTAGGGCTGATACCAATAGCTTATTTTTAAGGAGGCATGTTTGCCAATACCAGCCCAGCAGCTTGAAGAGCTGTGTGCAGCTGGTAAGTCTGGTGTGGTGGAAGGGGATGGGCATGCAGATCAAGGCCCCCAAAGTGAGGGAGGAGTGAGACAGGGCTGGGCCAAGGCTGGGGCAAGCACTCCCCAGCCAGGGCAGGGTGGGCATCGGACAAAGCTGCAGCTTATTTGGGGGGCGCAGGGTGGGGTGGAGCAGCTCCTGCTGTTGTGTGCCACTTAGCTGGGAGCTGCTCATCCAACACTTGCCCTCATCCAGCAGCTCTCACTTCTGGTCCCAAAGCTCATTTGGGAGGACATAGTGGGGGCATGTGCCTCCATATCTGTGTGGGGTGGGGCAGGCATGGAAGAGCCCCACACAGCTTTGGCCACAGCCAGCCCCATCTCACACAGATCTGAGGTCACACATTCCCCCCACCCTCCCCATGCCCTCCTGGACAAGCGGCAGGAGCTGCTGGACAAGCCACCAGACAAGGAGCTCCCAGATGAGCAGCACACAGCAGTGGGAACTGCCTTCCCCCCTCTCTGCACCATCTCACACCTGCTCCGTCCCGGCTGGGCAGCAATTGCCCCTGCCCCAGCCCTACTTCTCCACCATGGAGGCCTTGATCTGCCCCCCTACTCCTTCCCCTCCCCTGCCCCTTCCACCACACCAGACTTACCAGCTGCATGTAGCTCTCCAAGCTGCCGGGCTGTGCTCCTCACTGCCTACATACTGTGCTGTGGCTGTGTGCATGCACAGGCATTTATCAGCCAAATTATTGGCCCCGTTAGGCCGATTTCCAGTACAGTCAGTTTTCTTTATATTGGTGCCGATCTGATATTGAACGAATGTATCGTGCACCTCTACCACAAAATATTCATGCTTGTGTAGTAGCACCAGAGCCTATCTCCCTGTGGCAGGGCACAAGTGGTGCCTGCCACTGTAAGAGGAGCTGACAGGCTGTGGAGCAATCGGCAGGTGGACTCAGGCCCAATTAGATGGTCATCTGATGGCTAGGAGGAGGGCTGGGCAGTCAGAGTATAAACCCAGACCCAGGGAGCAGGGCTGGCAGTTGCAACTGGGGAGCCAAAGGATTAACATCGCCCACTCTGAGTACTGCTGCTCTGATAACACCTGGAGGTCAGGGGAGGAACTATGGGGATGGAGGAGGTTCCTGTTGGTCCTGGGTAAGACCTGAAATGACACTCTGCTGGCATTGGATGGTATGGTGCAGCTGCCTGTGGTGGGGCAGCCCCTAGAAAATACCACATCTGTGCCTGCCGGGTGAAATGTGAGGATGGGGCCACAACCCCAACCCCAGTGCCTTGTGAGTGACCCCCTGGAGGGGAAAGGCTAGGGGAGCACAGCCTGAGAGAAAAGCATCTGGCAGTAATGCCACTGGGATGCTGGGGGATCCCAAGGGGGGCCAAGGCCCACTGAATGGGGCCTGAGGCCCAAGAGGCATAAGGCCCAGAGCAGGGGCTGGAGTGAGCCTGAAGGGCCGTGCAGAGTAGGGCCTATATGGGACCTGAAGGGCTGTGTGGAGTAGGGCTGGAGTTGAAGGAAGGGGCCCAAAAGCCTGTGCAGAGTAAGGCTTGGGTGGGTTCCGAAGGACTCCATAGAGTAGGGGCTGACTGGAGAGAGAGTGGCCAAGTGAGGGGCAGAGAGTGGTCCAGTGAGGGGTGCAATAGTGTGGCCCAGAGAATGGGCCAGGAGACCAAGGCCCACGGAGTGGGGCCTGAAGCCAAGTTTGGGCCAGAGGCCAAGTGTGGCCCAGCAAAGGGGCCGAGGGAGTTGTAAGCCATTTTGGATGCCATCTGCAAGGCATGGGACATGGTATTAGCAAAGGTTCACAGCTGTGTTTTTTGGCCCTGAGCATCAGGGCAACAAATGGGCAGCCTCCCTGCACGTAAACCTCAATTTGTGGTAACGTCAAAGGCATAGCAGGCAAGTGAGGGCAGAGTGCCCTAGACAAGGGGTGGGCCAGTGAAGTACTTGGCCCTGGGACAGCCCCCTGTTACATGCCCATAAGATCATCAGAGACCTGGATGTTCCCTTAAAATGTTCTTTTCAGGAGATGCAGTGGTGCCCCCACTGGGGAGGACAGCACTGGAGAGATGAGAATTGTATAGCAAAAGGTGCATTGACAAGTATTAAGAGGTCCACCTCAACACGTCTCAGATTATAATGGGGACTTCCTGGTGGGGACACAAAATCACCTTTGAAGGGGAAAAAGTGCTGGGAGCAATGAAAGAGATACATTATATGGATACAGGCTTTTTGTATCAGTGGCAGACACATTCAGGGGTTATTTATATTACTGGGCTGCTGCGCTTAGAGCTAGAATCTCTTAGTGGAAATGAGGCATAGGCTGATAGCAGAATATGCTGAAGTGGTAGAAGCTAAGCCACCAGAAGCTCAAACCAAGGTCTTTTGCCATCACAGCTATTCCAAATAGAGGTGATCTTTTTGTGCACCTTTCTAACACAGCTGTGGTGGCAGAATTAGATATTTTGGGATAGTAGGGACACAAATGACTACGGTGGTATAACAGTGTGGAAATGGATTAGGACAGAAGCCATAGCGCCTGCCCCCAAACCACATTGCAAGCCATGCCTTTTTACTAGGTGTATCATGGCCCAATGACAAGTAAGCCATCAGCCTCCTTCAGAATGCTGTATCTCATCCATATCTAGCAACTGCTTTACAGCATCTGTAACTACCTGCCAGAGCCCTGCAAACATAATCATGTGTACTGACAAAGCAGGAGCAGCCAAGGAACCCCCCAGGAAAGAGCAAGGCAATTGCCTCACAATCACATGCTCTTGTTACAGTCCCTTCCTCCTGTAGGTCAGCCACTCCTTTAAAAAGAGGCAAGTGAAGACACTCACACTTTCAGTGAACTGTTTTTACCCAGTATTATAATCCAGCCAGTTACTGTAGTACTTCAAGAGTAATAAAAGAAGGATTTCGGCTTCATTTATCTTGGGCAGCTGACAAGACTGCATGTAGGATGTAAATTTACACGTGTACATTTGAATGACTACTTGTGCTATCGCTAACTACTCACTAAATGAGCAAAGGAGCAATATGACAAGGTACCCTTTGCAACTGGGACCAAATCCACACACAGGGCACTTGTACGCATGCTCTGGGGGTGGGGGGCATGGCATTTTAATCAGAGCAGCTCTAAGAGCCATTTTAATTAAAGCGATGCAGCATCTCAGGTATCAGCATCCTTGTGCTTCAGAATAATTCAAGTGCCCCCTGCAACCAAAGCTCATTCAGCAAGCGTTAGTTCAAGTGCCCCGCTGCCATTTTGAAGCACAGGGATGCTGATACACACGATGCGGAGGCTGGCTGGAGTGCGGTAATTGCCACGCTCCAGCGCACTCAATTAATCGAGTCTGCTCTGATGTGCTGTAATTTTGTCAGTGTTACCTCGAGTGACACAACTGGAGATCAGCAAATTCAGTCACTCAATATGCACAGTCAGCACAGTACAGCATTTATAGAAGGGGACCCATTTACTCATTAACGCTGCACTTTGGCAATATTCTCCTAATTACACCTGGCCAGAGGCCTATAACTGAGGCAGCCTCTCAGCTGAGATGAACAAGGGTACAAAAGATGTCCTCCTCAGCCATCACAGCTCCATAAACACATGCAGACACAATTCCTCTGTGTGAACTGGGCATGGTCTAAACAGCCACTAAACCTTGCTGCCAGTAGTTTCTCTCCCCCGCCCCACCCGCTACAGACTGTAAGAGTTCTGGGATATTTTAGATCCAAGGGGGAGAGAAAAGAAGTTTAGAATTTTTTTGGACTGTATCTCCTGCAGCCTCAACCTAACACGTAAGAAAACAAAATAATGGTATTATTACTGTTTCCTGACTGGATGCCCGTGACCTACGCCATATTGTATTGACTATAAATTATAGTCATCTAGTCAGGAAACAGTAATAATACCATGCAACATGTATAACTAATCACAGCTCGAATATCAGGTTTCCTAATTAAAAGTGTCATAGTGAAGAAATCACAGAACAAAAGAAAACACGTTCTCTGTGTGCAGACAACTGAAACTTGGCTATTGTGATTCAGTGCCAAACATGTTATCTATAGAAGAAAAAGTTATAGCCAGAAAAAAATTTCAGGTCCCACAGTTACTCCAGTAACTGTGTCTTGAACCAGTATGTATCTTAAAATGAAACACAGTTGAAAACAGGTCACTGTTTTTTCATGGGAAGTTAATGAGAGTCCTACCACAACCAACTAATTCTGATTTGAATTATTTGAGAGTTACATTCTGCTGCTACTAACATTTTATTGTCTTTCAGCCAGCATTTTAACTCAAGTTCAAAATAACCATTTCAGGTATATATCTAATCTCTTCTTCCCAATGCAAAAAAAAATGACCTTCAGATGAAACAGAGTGAACTTTAAAGTATATGAAAAATAATTCAACATGTAAAGGAAAAGGCTTCTCTAAGACTGTGCTTTCGCAAACCAAAAAATATATAGTCATTTGAAAGACAGTTAAACCCTGGGGAACGTGCAGTCTTTTTTTGTATTAAGATTTCTTCAGTGAATGTATTTCAGGAGCAAAATAATTTCTCAACAGGTACAGTCTTTTTTCCTGTTTTATGAAACTAGAGTTTCAGCAAAGACAATGACCTAGAAAAGGGAACCTAATAATCTCCATGTAAAGCTCGTATCAGGCTATCTGTTCTTATTGACAAGAAGCAGATGTTCTGAAGTTGAATGATAGATACACAGGGTATATGAGAAGCTTCTTATTTCAGTGCTGCTCTTCTGTCCAATTATCACACATTGCCAGCTGCACCTCCCATTCCAGCCCCAACAGGAGAGACTCTGAGTAGAATTTTGAAACTAACCTAGGAGAATTAAATGTCCATCACCCTCCTGGATGTCCTCAGTTTGCTGACTGTCACTGGTCCCTTGGAAAATCCCAGCCTAATTGTTTAAAGAAAATAAAATCCTGTAGTGATATTTAATTTTAATATTTCCTCCTTGCCACTATGCAAGGTAGTGCTGTCCCACCAGCCACTGCCAATAAAGCACAGCAACAGAGTGAAGAAGAAAAACATTTAGATTTTTTTTCCTTTGAAATGGAGCTGTAATGGTTGCTCTAATTCTAAGCTTAATGCAGGCCTCTGCTTCTAGATCAAAGATGTGTTGGTATCAGCAGATACTGGGCACCCACACACCAAGGCACCAAGTGAATGTACAAGTTATGTGACAGCATCCACTGCAAATCTAACCACCCCTGAGCTGTATACATGTGGGTGTTATGATTTGCATGCTGGTCACTTGCACTCAGGGGTTGAGTCTGCATGCGTGCGCACACGTGGTTTGTGGCACCTTAGGTGCCTTCCCAATACTTCTAAAGATGGAGATGTCTTTGCTGTAAATGGCATTGCAAATGCTGGGGAATGACTAAACATTTGTAAAGCTGACTTGCCAACATAAGCAGAGGGGTGTTTGACACTATCAAACTCTCCAAACTGGACTTCTGACAGTTTTCAGCACAGAATGTCACTGACTGACATTGTCTGCAAAAAACAATGCTATTACCAACCCTGTGTTGGACAAAAAAATGCAGCCTTTTCCTGAACAATTGTATGCCCTCCTCTGTCCACTGAATTTTACCAGTCTATGACCTAAATGATTATGCTGGAAAGATCTTAGGAGAGCAGCTGAGGTTATTCAAATAGGGCAAAGCTAGGTTTTCAATGATGTCTATAAAAGTAAAATCTTTAGATGATAATGATCAAAGCCCACTTTTGTGCAAAGTCAACACGATGCAGAAGAGAGTTCATGCAGCTGGTTCTTGGCCTTCTCGGTCAATGGATTTAATGGTATTTGCTCATAATGGATCCCAAAACACTTCACCAACACACAGTGCACTTAGTCAAAAGCCGGCTCTATCTCTATAACAGACATTATTAGCACACACGTCAGCAGATTTAGCAATACTGCAGCAAGCTGCTTGTACTGCATGAACAGTTGAGATCTAGAGAACAATTTGAGTCATAAAGGGAAGGTCTAATGTGGTTTTAGTTGCAGTGTCAGGCTTCCCCATACTGGTAATGAATTCTCACCCCTTCTTCTGGGGCAAAAATGAGGGAAATCTGGTAAGTATGGAGAGCTATCTGTTTAGCTGTCAGACAGGCCTGTGCTTCACTCTTCATAGATTTCATAGACATTAGGGCTGGAAGGGACCTTGGAAGATCATCGAGTCCAGCCCCCCGCCCAAAGGGCAGGAAGTCAGCTGGGCTCATAGGATCCCAGCAAGATAAACATCCAATTTGCTCTTGAAGGTGTTCAATGTAGGTGCTTGAACCACCTCCAATGGCAGGCTGTTCCAGACCTTGGGGGCTCAGACAGTAAAGAAATTCTTCCTGGTGTTCAGCCTGAAACCATCTTGTAGTAGTTTATGACCGTTCGACCTCGTCATCCCTTGGGGTGCTCTGGTGGTCACCCCGATAAACTTATAGGTGGCCATCAGATCACCCCTGAGCCTGCGCTTTTCCAGGCTAAAGAGCCCCACGGCTCTCAGCCTGTCATCATAAAGTCTGTTTTCCTGGCCTCTGATCATGCGCGTGGCTCTTCTCTGGACTCTCTCAAGCTTCTCCGCATCATTTTTGAATTGTGGAGCCCAAAACTGGATGCAGTACTCCAGCTGCGGCCTCACCAAGGCTAAGTACAAGGGGAGAATGACGTCCTGGGATTTGCTTGAGAAGCATCTGTGGATGCAAGCCAGCATTTTGGTCGCTTTACTAGCTGCAGCATCGCATTGGAGGCTCATGTTCGTCTTGTGGTCAATGATGACCCCCAAGTCTCTTTCGTCCGTAGTGCTAGCCAGCTATAAGGATGCTGCAGGTTTTTCTTCCCAGGGTGAAGAACCTTGCATTTTTCAGTGTTAAACACCATCAGGTTCTCATCCGCCCATTTGCTGAGCCTGTCCAGGTCAGCCTGGATCACCCACCTGTCTTCTGGTGTGGATGCTTTGCCCCAAAGTTTGGTGTCATCGGCGAACTTGGCCAGTCTGCTTCTGACTCCAATGTCCACATCATTAATGAAGATGTTGAACAATATGGGTTCAAGGACAGAGCCTTGAGGGACCCCACTGATCACAGGACACCATGATGAGTGACTACCACCAATTACAACCCTCTGGGTCTGACCACAGAGCCAATTTCCCAGCCAGCGGATCTTGGTGGACCCAAGGCCACAAGTGGCCAATTTCGCCAAGAGGTGATCATGGGAGACCAAATGGAAGGCTTTTTTGAAGTCAAGATGTATGACATGAATCTCTTTGCCCTTGTCCAGGTGATAGGTCACCTGGTCGTAGAAGGAAATGAAATTGGTCAAGCAAGACCTACCCGCAACAAACCCGTGCTGGCTATCCCTTAGGATGTTGGCGTCAGCCAGTCCATTAAGGATGGACTCTCTAATAAATTTTTCTAAGATCTTCCCCAGGATCGAAGTCAGGCTGATGGGCCTATGGTTAGCCGGATCCACTTTCCTCCCTTTCTTGAAGATAGGCACCACATTGGCCTTCTTCCAGTCATTGGACACTACACCAGAGCACCAGGAGTTTTCAGAGATCCATGCCAGAGGCTGGGCTATGATGCTGGCCAGCTCCTTGAGTACCCTGGGGTGTAGATTGTCAGGGCCGGCTGACTTGACGGTATCCAGCTTCTCAAGGTGTTCCTGCATGAGGTCAGCATTAATGGAGGGCAGGGGATCTCCCTCACCCGGACCTCCCTGTCCCGTAGCGGACATGGGCATCCCATGGGACTGATGCAAGACTGACGCAAAGTACCCATTTAATAGGTTGGCTTTTTTCTGGGCGTCAGTTGTCAGTTGCCCCACCTGGTTCAGCAGGGGTCCAGTGTTGCCCTTGCTTTTCCTCCGGCTCCCCACATCTCTTGCATTGCACAGGGAAAACCAGAGATGACTCAAACTACAAAAACTGCAGGGCTTGGTTACAGCAATGTGCTGGAAGCAGTCTGACCCACGTAATACTATCTTTCATCTTTTCATGAGAACCTCTCCACTATCAGCTTAATTCTATTAGGCTTTTACTATCCTTTGTGTTTACCTAGAGAAACATTTAAAAACTAGTCAGTCATTTCCTTCTGTTGATGCAGCATATGAGTCTCCTCTACAGTCATGCGTCTCTGTTTGACAGAATACCTGTACACTGTCTTAATGTGTTCCCAGGCCCAAGACCAAATTCATTTGTTTCACACACACTTTTCAGAGTGCCAGCAAAGGGCTTCAGATTCAGAGGAAATAATTAATGCAAAATTAACAAGAAGCACCTTCTTTATTTACTGATATTGGGGGTGAACCAGTAGAGATTTTGGGGGGGGCAATACCAATAGCTGATTTTTTTAAGGAGGCATATCGTCCGATACCAATCTGATTTCCAGTGCAACTTTGTGCAGCTCATAAGTCTGTTGTGGTGAAAGGGAAGTGGGGAGAGAAGGGGCATGCAGGGGGCCAAATCAACCCCCCCCCATGGTGAGTGAGGAGTGGGGCTGGGGCTGGGGTATGCGCTTCCTCAGCCAGAGCAGGCATGGGACAGAGCCGTGGCTCATGGGGGGGGCAGTGGTTCCTGCCACTGTGCGCCGCTGGTCTAAGAGTGGCTCATCCAGCAGCTTGTCTGCTTATCAGGTGACTCCCACTGCTGCTCCTGCTGCTTGTTGGGGTGGGGAGGGGGCGTGTGCCGCCAGATCTGTGTGGGGTGGGCTAGAGTTGCAGGCTGAGGCTGGCACCCACTCCTGCTTTCTCCAAGCGCAGCGCAGCGCAGCACAGCCCCCAGCCCACCCCACACAGAGCCGGCAGCCCAAGCCCCCTTCTTTCCTGCATCCCCTGGATGAGCCACAGCTCAGTCCCGTGCCTGCCCCGCCCAAGCAAGGCAGCGCCTACCCCGCCCAAGCAAGGCAGCGCCTACCCCGCCCCAGCAAGGCAGCGCCTACCCCAGCCCCAGGCCCACTTCTCCTTCACTGTAGTTGGCTTTGATTTGTGCCCCCATATCTCTTCCATCACCCCTCCTCTTCCACCACAACAGATTTACCAGCTGCACGCAGCTCTCCATGCTGCTGGACTCTGCTCATCACTGCCTGTGTGCTGCGCTGTGGCTACATGCAGCTATAGGCATTTATCAGCCAAAGTATGGGCCTCATCAGGCCGATTTCCAATATAGTCAATTTTCTTTATATCGGTGCCAATCTGCTATCAGACCGATGTATCGGTGCACCTCTAACTGATATCCATAGTAATGATACAATCAGAAAATAACATCTCTGGCATAAACAAGATGTACAAATGCTCTGCAGTCCCACATCACTGCTGTATTTGTCATAGAGATGTTGCACATTTTGAAAGTGGAACAGTAGAGGCATAAGTAGTGGTGCACCAATAGAGATTTTGAGGCCTGACACAGATATCTGATTTTTAAGGAGGCATATCGGCTGATACCAATCCAATTTCTGATATAGCATGGATAGCTGCCTCCAGCTGGTAAGTCTCTTGTGGTGGACAAGGAGGAGGAGGGGAAGGGGCGTGGGGTGGGTAGATCAAACCACTCCCCCACCCCCCACAGTGAGGGAGGGGGCAGGGGCAGGGGCAGGTGCTGTCTAGGTGGAGTGGGGTGCGGGACAGAGGCCCAGCTAGTGGGAGTGGGTGGGTGGCTCCTGTCACTGCGTGCACCCTGGAAGGGGGAGCGGGCTGCCCCCAGATCTGCATGGGAGGAGCAGGTGGGCTGCAGCTGGGCTTTTCTTGCTAGGAGCTGGGCTCAGAGCAGGGGTGGCTGCATCCACCCCAAATTTCACCGTAGCTCCCTCCCAGCTCTCCTGTGCACCTGGCATAGCCTTGGCTCTTCCCGACTCAACCCCCACCTCCCCCCCATGTAGGGCGCAGGACAGAGGCGCAGCTTATTGGGGGATGGGGGGCAGCCCCGGCTCTTCCTGGCACGTGGGGTGAAGGCAGGGGTTTAGCTGGGAAGAGCCAGGGCTGTGCTCAGCACCCAGCTACAGTGAAATTTTGGGTGGCTGTAGTCCCCTCCATTACCTCTGCTCTGAGCCAAGCCCCCTGTGGGAAGAGCCTAGCTCCAGCCTGTAGCTGCAGCCCACTCACTCACCCGCACAGATCCAGGGGCACACCACCTCCCACCCTCCCTGGGTGCAAGCAGTGGCAGGAGCCACCCCCAATGAGCCATGCTTCTGTCCCCCACCCTGGCTAGACAGCACCTATCCTTGCCCTGCCCTCTCCTTCACTGTGGAGGGCATTGATCTGTCCCCCACACCCTTTCCATCCCTCCTCCCCTTCCACCACAGTGGACTTACCAGCTGGAGGGAGCTCTCCAGGCTGCCAGGCTCTGCTCCTCGCTGCCTGCGTGCTGTGCTGCGGATGCGCACATACACTGGCGTTTATCGGCCAAATCATTGGCCCCATTCGGCCGATTTCCAATGCAGCTAATTTTCTTTACCTTGGTGCCAATCCAGTATCAGACCACTGTATCAGTGCACCTCTAGGCATAAGGGAATGTATCTACTAGAGTCTCTTGAAAATGAAAGCAACATTGGGAATAGAGTTTTGACTATTCCCCTACTGCAGGTGTGGCTGGGCTTGACTCAAGAACAGAAAGTGCAAATAGTTGCCATCTCTTCACAAGCAATCAACCATTGCAGCAAAAGTATCTGTTGTTATGTATTTCCTCTTACTCCTCCTGCACAATTTAAAAGTTTCACATGGCCCAGAAGAACCCTAGTTACAGCTTACAGCCCTGTTTTGTTCAGAGTTGTTACAGATCTGATTCACTGGTACAGAGTGAATTGTGAGAGTTGTTCAGAGGTAGGTCTTTCCATACATTTTGGGAGCCACTCTTGACATACCCTCCCCACCTGGTCCTCAGGTAGCTTGTAAATACCTTGTGCCTTTATGTTGGATGATCAAAATGCCAGCAGTCCACCTTAGTACTCCACTGCTAGCACCTATACAGCTTCCCTACATAAACAAGGCTTTCTCCCTCCCTTCTACACCAGTGAAAAGACCACGAGTTCCCTGCCAGCCACATAGTGGGTGAGTCCATTTGCCTCATTTGTATATTGATCTCTGGCCATCTGCCAGGTCTTAAATCTCTCTTTTATACATGAGAGGACTCAATTCAGACCATCTCCCCACTAGCTGATACTCCAACTTCTGGCCTCTGTTCAGTAGCTAATAGAGAATGAGCTGGGTTTTGCACCTATGGAAAAGAAGCCTAAGAAGACGAGATGCTCTTTTCACATCTAGTTTAAACATGAAAAATAGAATGCCTTTTCATTTTCATTTACAGTAGTGTCCTGATTTTAAAGAGATAAAAATGCAGGGAGGTAAAGGAAGAAAAAATTGTGTCAAACAACACAACACATAGGTCTCAAAAGGTAGGGGCTTTCAGCCCCTCTTCAGGCATCTAAGCAAATGACCTAACTTCCATCACCCTGAACTCCTGTTCAGCACTTTTGCAAATCAAGCCACTTCATTAGGATGGGGTTTTTCAGAAGCAGCAAAAAGACTAAGAGTATGCAAGTGGCTTTCAGTTATTTTCCCTTAGGTGCTTTGGATAGCAAAGCCCCAGGAGCTTACTTGGTTTCTCTTAAAAACTGTGGCCCTCATATTTTCAGTTCTTAGTTTAAGTGTTAATTTGTGTAACATCCCTTAAGAACATGCAGCAACCATTTAGGATAGAAGAGGGATTGAATGTCTGTGCCTTTTTAAAAATTCCTTTTATTTTTAACTGAATCAGACAAAAATGAGCAGAATCCCATTATATATCAGTTTACATTAAGCTGAAAACTTCAAACCACATTAGATGTAATTTAATGAAATACTGCTTGCCAACCCTGCCTTTCAGTATAAACATATTAGCACTCACTTTTGTGGGTTAATCTTTCTACTGTTCTTTAATCCTGCTGAAGCTACCCAAGTCTTGCATATGTCACACAGCAAGATGTATTATAGGAACTGCATCCAAAGTAAGTCAGCACACACAGCGACAATGTAGAGGATTATTTTTGGTACAGGTGGTAGAGACCCCAAGTGAGGAAGAAGCTCATCTCAGTTTCCTGCTCACAAACAAAATTCATTGAGAATATGAAGGTGAAAGGCAACTAGAGTGACAACAAACATGAAATGATAAAGAATTCATGATTCTAAGGAAAGGAAGGAAAAAGAGCATCAGAATGAAGATACTGGACTTCAAAAAATGAGATTTTAACAAAGTCAGGGAATTGGTGGGCAAGGTCCCCTGAAAGGCAAGCATGAAGGGAAAAAAGATGTTCAGGAGAGCCAGCTGTACTATAGGGCGGCCTTACTATGGGCACAGAAACAATCTATCTGCATACGAAGAAAGAATAGGAAGTGCAGCAATCATCTAGCCTGGCTAAACTCTAAATGGAATCCTCCAAAAAATGGAAACAGCCATATAACTAGGGAAGAAAACGAGTGCAAGGGAATACAGAGAGAAAATTCGGAAGCAACTAGCAAGGGGTATAAAAGGCAACAAACAAAGGTTTCTACAAGCATATCACAAGTGAGAGAAAGACCAAGGAAAGAGTAGATTTGTTACTGAGCACAGAGGCCAATCTAGTAACATATGATGCAGAGAAGGCTGAAGTATTTAATGCCTCTTTTAACTTTAGTCTTCATGAATAAGATCAACTACCAGATGAGAAGTACAGTTGGCATCTACATGCATATTAATTCACATGAATAAACACTGGAGTGTATTGTTCCTGGGTGCACTGTCTGCACAGGTGCCCAAGATTGCAACACATTGAGCCAGGTCTGAGCAGCCCTGGCTGGCTCAGCCTGCCAATCTAGGGCTGCTCTCCCTGGCTTAATGTACTGCAGAGGGGCTGGCTGGGACATGAGCGCGCTTCAGTGTGGGGCTGTCCAACAGGCAGCCCCCACATTGAAGCACCCTTCTGCCCCAGCCAGTTGGGGCAGCATCTACACATAGATTCATAGATTGCAACTTCGGAAGATCATTGGATCCAGCCTCCTGCACCAAGCAGGAAAGGTAACTAGGGGTCAGGTGACCCCAGCAAGGTGACCATCCAGTCTCCTCTTGAAGATTTCCAGGGTAGGTGATTGCACCACCAGCTGTGAAGAAGTTTTTCCTAATGGTAAGCCTGAAATGGTCTTCCAGGAGTTTATGGCCATTACTCCTGGTTATCCAAAAGGGCATCCTGGTGAACAATTGTTCACTGAGCCCTTGATATATACCCCGATGTAGTAATAAGCTGCTATCAAGTACCTCTCAGTCGTCTCTTTTTCAGGCTGAAGAGTCCAAGGCCCCTCAGCCTTTTCTCATATGGCTTGCTGTGCAAGTCTCTGATCATATGGGTGGCTCTTCTCTGGACTCTCTCAAGCTTTACCACATTCTTCTTGAAGTATGGCACCCAGTACTGGACGCAGTACCCCAGCTGCAGTCTCACCAATGCTGAGCAAAGTGGAAGAATCATTTCCCTAGTTTTGCAGGAGATGCATCAATTGATGCATGCCAGGGTATTATTCTCCCTGTTGGCTACAGCGTCACACTGCCAGCTGATATTCAGGCTGTGTTCTGTTATTACCACCAGGTCCCTTTCATTTATGGTGCTGGTTTGTTTGGCATTGCCAAGCCTGTAGGTGTGTAGGGGTTTTTTGTCTCCAAATGAAGCACTTTACATTTCTCAACGTTGAATTTCATTTGATTCCGATCCACCCAACGTACCAACCTATCTAGAGCTGCCTGTATCTGCAGCTTATTTTCAAGTGTGACCACATTTCCCCATAACTTGGTGTTGTCCATGAACTTGGCCAATGAGCTCTTCACCCCTCCATCCAAATCATTGATAAAGATGTTGAAAAGCAGTGGACCAAGCACCAATCCCTGAGGGACACCATTAGCCATTTCTTGCCAAGATGACACAGATCTGTTCATTGAACTCTCTGGGTCCTTCCCTGCAACCAGCTCCCTACACATCTAACTGTCTCATGCTTGAGTCCACAATCCTCCAGTTTACTTAAGAGAACATCATGGGATACAAGATCAAAGGCCTTTTGGAAGTCAAGGAATACAATGCCGACCTCCTGTCCCTTATCCAGGTGGCGAGTTACCTGATTGTAAAAGAGATGAGGTTGGTAAGACAAGACCTGCCTTCAATGAAGCCGTGCTGGCTGTCATTCAGAATCCTACGTTATGCACATTTATTGCATATAGACTCCTTGATGAATTTTTCCAGGATCTTCCCTGGGATAGAAGTTAGGTTGATTGGCCTATAGTTACCCAAGTCCTCCCTCCTCCCTTTCTTGAAGATGGGCACCACATTGGCCCTCTTCCAATCCTCAGGGACCTCTCTAGAGCGCCATGAGTTTGAAAAAGTTTCACTGGCAGTCCTGCAATGACTTCAGCCAGCTCCTTCAGCATCCTCAGATGAAGTTCATCTGGTCCTGTTGATTTATATATATGTCTAATTTTTTCAAATGATCACATACCAGTTCTGTGGTAATAGTAGGAAGGCAGTCATTCTTACCTTGCTCATTCTGTACCCACTCTGGCATGATTTTACCCTTGGCCTGGTGAAAGACTGAAGCAAAGTAGTCATTTAGGAGTTCAGTTTTCTCCTGAATGCTGGTAACCAGCTGTCCCGAGTTGTTGAGCAGTGGCCCCACACCCCCATTTGTTTTCCTCCTGTTCTCTACATACCTAAAGAAGGCCTTCTTGTTGTCCTTGACTCCTGTCGCTAATTTTAGTTCGGTTGCCACCTTAGCCCTTCAAATCTGTTCTCTACAAGTATGGACCATTGTTGTATAGTCAGTCCTCTTTGGGGCATGCCCCAAGCTTCCATTGCCTATATGCTTCTTTCTTTTTTCTTAAGAGGACCATGACATCCCTGTTTAGCCAAGAGGGCTTCTCAGCCCTTTTGTTACCTTTCCTCTGCATGGGGATGGATTTCCTTTGTGCTTTGAAGATTGTATCTTTAAGGAACTACCACTCTTCATGCACTCCTTTCACCTTCGGCCCCTGGTCTGGCAGCTCTTTCCCTACTAGTGACCTGAGTTGGTTGAAATTTGCATTTTTGAAGTCCAAAACTTCAGTCCTGCTATCTAATTTGTCTGCTTTGCAATGGACAGTGAACATGATGATTTCATGGTCATTGTTACCCAGGCTACCTTTCTATTTTTAAGCCAGTCACCAAGTCATTCCCCTTGGCCAGAACCAAGTCTAGAATAGTGTTACCTCTGGTTGGTTCTTGCACATGCTGCTGCAGAATAAAAAACTTGTATTTACAAGTACTAATCTGCTGCAGAGTTAATTAGTTTACTCCAGCCTAATAGGGGTACACATGTAGATTCCCAGTGTTTACTGAACAACCAATTAGTCTACTGCACAGTAAATATCTTGTGTAGATGAGCCCCAGCATAGAAGAGGAGATAAGCAGCCTAGGATAGTGAAAGAATAGTCATCAATGCCTCAGTGTCTAGCTGGGAAGAGGTATCTAGCTGGTTTCCCCAGGGGTCTGTCCTGGGTCTGGCATTGTTTAAGTGAATACTTTGCGGAATTGCAAATGACACCAAGTTGGATGGAGTATCAGACATTCTGGAGGGTAGGGTTAGGATTCAGAATGACCTTGATAAACTGGAAAAATGATCTCAAAAAAACAAATGAAATTGAGTTAGGACAAGTGCAAAGTCCTGTACTTGGGACAAAATAATTGCATTCTTAAATACAAATTCAATAATGATTGGCTGAGCTGCAGTATTGCAGACAAGGACTTAGGAGTTACAGGGCGCTTCTACATGTTCATTAATGCACATTTGCTACGGCACATTAAATGTAGTATCTCTAATGTGAGGTATTAACTAAATTTGCGTTAGGTTGCCCTAATGCACAGTAGCAAGTGCGCACATTTTTTTAGTGACACTTAATGGGCAGTAGCCTAATTTTACTGTGCATGAGCTTATTAGTGTGTTTTTGCCGTGACACTCATGTGCAATAAAATAGGCTACTGTGCATTAAAGTGCACATGTAGACAAGCCAGCCACAGTAAACCCTAAGCTGAGTATGAGCCAAAAGCATGCTCTTGTTGCAAACAAATGAACAAAAAAGCCCATAGAGTACTGGTCTGTAATGATAAGAGAGTTGCTTGCAAATCAGGGGAAGTCATTCTCCTGCTCTAGCTGGCACTGATGAGGCTTCATCTGGAGTACTGTGTCCAGTCTAGTATGCCCTCACTTCAGTAAAGAGTCTAGTGAAGAGCAACAAAACTGATTAGACAAGTAGGAAATGTGATTTAGAAGGAATGGCTGAAAGAACTAGGATTGCTTAATCTGGAAAAAAGAAGACTGAGGTGGGATTTGATAACAGTGTTAAAATACTTGAGGGACTATTATAAAAAGGATGGTGATAGACTATTCTCTAGGACCACAGGAAACAGGACTAGGAACCATGATCTCAAATTGCGTCAGAGGAAATTTAGCCTGGAAATTAGAAAGAATTTTGTCACTCCAAAGGTGGTCAGGCTTTGAAACGGGTTATCCAGAGAGGTTATGCAATCACTGTCCCTGGAAGTTTTTAAGAGCAGTTTAGACAAACACTTCAGTGGGATGGTTTAGTCAGGGATGGTCCTGTCTTGAGCACAGGTTGAGCTAGAAAACTTCCTGAGGTTCCTTTCAACCCTGCTGTTCTATGAGTCTATCAGTTTAAGCAGTGGAGGACTGTTCTGCAGGAGCACAGCATGGCTGCTAAATTAGAAGTCTTCCTGAGCTTGACTTCTTGAGTCTTGCCAGCCCAAACGTCACACTGTGTGCCTAGAACAAATCTGCTCAACTCCAGTACTGTCAGCCAGATCCATACAGCCCATAATAGTAAGTACGGGGCAGAGTAAGTTATGTAGCATTTTGCTTCTAGGCCTATCATAATGCACTCTACAAAAAGAGCAAGTATCTCCCTTTTACTGATAGGGAAACTGAGCCAAAGGCAGGTAAAGTGTCTCCGCCAGTTGCATGATGCAAGTCAGGGCAGAAGTAGGAGTTAAACTCTGGTTCCGTTCTCCACTCTTAATCCTAAAATGGTGTTCTTTCCACTGGGAAACACTGCTTTCTATGGAACCTCCAATCATAAAGACAGATACTGTGTGATTTGTTCCTTCAAACTTCACCAAAAATAAAAGTCACGTAGCTATAGCATCTCAGACTTTTCACTTCTTTCTGATATTTTCTACAAATGTTGGCTTCATATACATTCTGAGAATGCTCTGGCTTCACAAACAGGTAATTCCAATCCTGGGTGAAAGTATATAATTTCCAACCAGCAAATGTGGCACTGCTGTTGTTACAAAGCCTCTGTGTGTCTGCATGTTGCCAACCAGAAACACTGTCTCTGGTTTAATGCAAGCAAACTGACATCAATGAAAGTTCTAACTGTTCATGTTTCCAAAGGGAAGTAATCTAAATGGAGAAAGAACAACTTTGCACAGATTCCTACTACATACAGTACTGTAATGTCTGTCCAGGTTGATGACAGTGCCTGTTCTCATTCCCAGAGGCAGCCCCAGCCCTGGCCCAAAGTGATAGGGGGGGTGGGGGAAGTGGCACTGGCCTAGGCCTCGACCCAAAATGGCAGTGGGGAGGGAGGGAACAACCCCAGCCCTGTCCCGAAGCGGCAGGGAGGGAGGCAGGAAGTGGCCATGGCCCCGGCCCTAGCCTGAGGCGGGGGAGGGGGTTGGATGCACACCTCTGCCCCCTGCCCCACCCCCAGTCATTCTTGACAGGCAATTTGCCCGTATCTCCATAAAAGAAAATAGCAGTCCCCTATATTCACTCCTATCCCAACCCACTCCCACTTCCTGCCTCGCACACAGGGAAGCTCCTGCCCCCTTTCTCTGCATCCCAAACCTACCTCCCTCTCTGAGAACCCCAAATCCACACATTATTCCCTTCCCCACAAGGCAGCATGTTGTTCAATTGAAAAAGACCATGCCTCTTTTCCCTGCTGCAAAGGGCAATGCCAGAGTCCGCCCTCGAGCCTCATTGCCCTTTGCCTGCTCAGCCTCCTGGCCTTTCTCCCAACCCAGGTTCAGCTGGCAGAGCAGGAAGCAGTGCTTTTAGCACCCCTGCCAAGCTGGGGCCCGCTCCAATCCTTGTGGGACCTGGGAGGGGCCAACAGCAGAAACAGCCTTCAGTGCAGACTTAAGACTTAAAGCAACTTGCAGACCAACCAGCCCTCCTAAAAGCATTGCAGTTCTTCATACAGTAAGCATTGCAGTTCTTCATACTAGTCAGCTCTTTAACAGGGATCACCTCACAGATGGGACTCTGAAAGTACACTTTTGAGCAGACAGCAATTCTGAAATAGAAACATTTTCCTGGCCAAAAATCCTTCCACCCACTCAGCTTCAAACTTAGCTTAATAATCTCTTTAGGATCATGAAGACAAGCCAAGGTTGAAATGTCTACCTTCCATTCTTTGAATTATGCCAGTGAAAGAATTGGACTAAATAGACTGATACCTCTCTCCTCCCGCTCCCGCATTTTTAGGTAACTGGAGAAATGGATGAAAAGGAACCCCACATGCTTTCTCCATAGAACTTTTCCATTAATTCTACCCCCTCATCTCTGGTCCAAGTTTCCCCAGATCATATTTAGGCATTTTACCTTGGGATGGGAACCAACATGGAAAATTTCAACTCACAAAAGATTTATAATGAACAGCTGAAAAGTGGATGTTATAATGGATGTTAAAATGTAACCTTAGCTTTGGCAGTCACCACCCACACACTGTATAATAAGATGTAACATCTCATAATTAGTTCATTGTGTGCCCTGTTTGTGCTAGAATATGCTGCAGTCAAGAGCATTTGAAATATTCTGCTCTGTGGGTATAAATAAGTGAATGCCATACAAATAAAAATTATTCTGATGTAATTTATTGTCTGCATGGTCTTTCTGTAGTAATGCTACACAAAGGAAGCTGATAGAAATTGGTCAAGATTGACTTTGGTTCAGCCGATTGCCAAAAAAAAAAAAAAGAAGGAAGTGTTCTGCAGATGAAGATAATGGAAGAAGAGTGACTCATCTTCCTGCCAAGACTTAATAAATGAGCAAGCAAGGATATGAAAAGATGGAAGCTAGATGAAGCCTACATTATAGTTTCCAGCTGCCCAACATTTGCTAATTAGGTTGCATTTGGGAGTGAGGTGCCTGTGGGCTTTTTGCTGCAGGAAGCTCCTGGCCCAAAAGCCAAAGGAAGGGGAGATTGGCAAACTGTCTTATGTCAATACTGGGTATTATTTTGTCCCAAGGCACTACAGCACCGTACCAATGCACTACCAGGCAACATAGCTTTGGTGGGCATAAACCATGACGCCGTAGTTATGTCACTGTGGTAACATGCTGCCTGGCTACAGCACATCACTATGGCTAAAAATAACTGTGCTCCATCATTTAGTATTTCCTGCAGTAACAACAGCACTGTAGCAGCATGTGTAGACTCTCCCATGGTGAGTTAGGAAAAAAATGTTTAATCTTTTTTGAGGTACGTCGTGAATTCTTCCCTGGATTTCCCCACTTTCATTCAAAGAGAGACTTCTTGTAGTACTGGTATGGCACAAGTCTTCCAAAGCCCTGCTTTCACTGTAGCGTGCGTTGCCTCATTCCGTTCTTCAGTTTGGCTACTATGCCTGTTCTGGCCCCACGGATTTGCAGCTGGCATGGAGGAAAATATTACAGGGGTCAGAACCTGTCTAACACCTGGTGCTTTTGAACATGTAGGCTCCAAAACGGAGGCAGTAACAATCTTTGTTCCAGTGCAAATACACCTATTAAAAATGAAAATTCTGTTTGCCCCAAATATAGAAATACCATTTGGATTTCTGTTAATTTCTGGCTTTGATTAAGATAAAAATCAAATTTTATGTAATTGATGTGTTTAACCCTGGAATTTAGGTCAGAAGGGTGTGCCGAGCATTTGGATGCAATGCTGTCTGCCATTTAACTCCAGTGATATTGTGGAAGTGCTTCCATGTATTACATAAGACAATGAGGAGCAGGGCTAATGCCAGAAAGATTCTGGAAGGCCACTATAGAGCAAAGAAACATGCCAGAGAGAAGTATTTGTCTTTCCAAAACTATTTTCACCATTCCCATTGTGAATGGGACAGAATGCTGACAGCATTGCTAACATGAATGAAAATTTCAGTATGCGATATCCCAGCTTATCCACTGATGGAAATCCAGTGTTGGCATGGAGAAACAGGTGAATCAGGTGATCAACTAGTGGTGAATCAGGCTTATTGCATATGTAGATGCATATATACTTTGTAGAGCTTTATAAAGCTGGAAGATGATATAACCCAAACAGAACTAAAATAGTATTACAAAGCCTCCATTTTTAAATTACAATTTTCAGATGATTTTTTTCTAATCAGCTTTGTGCTCCTTCTTTTTGCTACCTTCCTCTGAACTTTTAAGTTATAATAACACAATTTTTAGTTGCAGAAGTAAGTTCACATATAGCATGATAGTAACCAATTTCATTGTTTATTAAGAGAAAAATCCATTTTTCATCCTTTCATTTCCTAATTTAAATTTCAGCAAGCTGTGTCATACAGCAGTTCAAGGGCACTCTTACTGATAGCCATTAATTAGATCCTTATGGGACCATCTTTTTAAGGAAAAAATCAGATCTCTTTACTACCCTAGGAGAAAACCATGAACAGAAAATCAGTGAGAGACAAAATGTCACCCTTATGAACTAAGCTGTCTTCTGAAAGATACTGGTTATTCTCCTGTTATCTTCTGCTGCATTTGTATTTGACTGAGATCTATTATGGCTTATTTAACCAGGTGCCCAAACTTTCTGGAGATAAATGAATGTTAAATGTGTCTTAATTTTATAACATGATTTTTCATTTGTGCAATCTGTATTTCTCTGGTGACTGCCAAACTGTTTTAAATTTAGTAGTAAGTATCCTTTTCAAGGGACAGCATATTACAGTTGTAATTGACCCATTACCCTTCACAGAACCCTTCAGCAGAGCTCGAAATCCAGCTTGTCACAAACATTTTCAAATATTAATATGTGTTTGTCTTCTCTCCAGGACTGAGTGTTGTTCACTCTACAACGGTAACATCTACGATGACTTTCTCTCCATTCATTTCTGGGGAAAATACCACAGAGTTGGAAACAACTAAAATCACTCTCCTTACCACCACAGCTGCTAGTATCACAGTACCAACAACAGTACAAGCAACATCAGTAGCAACAGAGATTACTACAAACAGCAAAGTCACATCAGGCTCAACAGAACAAGGCAATAACAACACAGTCTTTTCAGTCACTTCAGAAGAGCCAGCAACTGCCACCACATATCTATCAGGGACAGGAAGCATAGACTTTGCAACAGCCAGTCAATCACCATCTGCAAATACAGGATCAGAATCAACAGCCACAGAACACATCTCCATTTCTACAGTTACCAGTACAACAAGAGATATACAAACCAGCCTGCCAACAGATACCACAGCTTCAGAATCAGCTACCCATTCTACAGCAGTCCCAGCAACCACCGCTCCTCACCTAATAACTACTCTGTCTCCATCACCATCCACAGGTTCTTCCACAGCATCTCCCATTACAGATTCCAGCAAAACCCAGCTGCCAAGCACCTATACCTCCCCAGCAGGACGCACTACAGAGGAAGTCATTACTCATGAGACACCCCCAGTGCCCACCTCTTCAGGGCCAGTAACTGGACAGACATCTTCCCAACTTACATTGACAAACAAAATTGCCACTGAGAACAGCTCAACTGACAGCACTAGTCTCTCTACTGGGGTAGCTATGGAAGAAGTTCAGCATGCTTTGAGTAAAGGTGAGGCAGATGGTTAACATGTACATTATTGTTCTATCCTCTCAAGCAATTAATATTTCCAATTTTGGGAGGGAGAGAGGGATACAGAGTGATAAAGAGAGTTCACAGTCCTGATATATTCATAGTAAACGCTTCCAGGTTAAAAAATAATACTGCCTAGGAGCTTCAGCTGTATTCCATAGGCATTGCCCTGTACAGGTTTATTAAAATTTTTTTCCCATCATTTAGGAAACCTTTATAAAAAAATGTTTTTACTAATGATAGGGTATAGGTATGCCCACTGGGAAATATTAAATATCTAGAGTTGTAGCTCTCAGTAAATATCTCACTTGTTAATACTACTGCTGGCTTAGGACTTAAAATAGCACAGGCCATGACTCAAGAAAGTATATTTGAGAAATACCATCCCACCTTGGGCACAGTTTCAAAGGCAGATATTTATAGCTGCCCAGCTGGTCAGGAAGGTCAGTCATCGTCCCAAAGGCAAGAGATTGGTGGGCAGAGGGCAGGACCAACTGTCACAGGTGCATGGTGCATATACACACCATATGTGATGACAGTGTAGCCAGTTGCCTTACAAAGCATTAATATGAGAATAAACCTGAACAGTGTGAGTGCGAAGGAAGGTGGATTCCTGCTCAGGACATCAACTCTGGGCTCCGTACTTAGATTGAAAGATTCATAGATGTTAGGGTTGGAAAGGACTTCAATTGGTCATCGAGTCCAAACCCCTGCCCTGGGCAGAAAAGAGTGCTGGAGTCAGATGACCCCAGCTAAGTGATTGTCCAGTCTCCTTTTGAAGACCCCCAAGGTAAGGGAGAGCACCACCTCCCTTGGAAGCCCTTTCCATATTCTGGCAACACTGACTGTGAAGAAGTTCTTTCTAATGTCCAACCTACATCTGCTGTCTGTCAATTTGTGGCCATTGTTCCTAGTTACTCCAAGGTGTGCCCTAGTAAATAGAGCATCTCTGATTCCCTGCTGTCCTCCCCATATGAATTCAAGGAGAGAGATTTTTCTGGTGTAGTTGTGAACCATTTTTATAGTACAGAAATGAATTCATAACTGGATATGGAACTGGGTGCCAAAGGTTTGAGTGTGTTTGAATTTGTGCTGCTGGTCCAATTAGAAAAAAATCAGTACATGGAGAGAGCATGATCTGCTGCTGCTTTGTTACTTCACCTCATTCCTTTAGGTGAGGCACTTGCCTTCCACTTTCATTAATCAACGAAGAGCCAAAAAACAAGAGCTATCAGCCCATTAAAGCTGGATGATCAAGCCACAAGTTAAGGCTGTTCCAACCCAACCTACAGTCTCAAATATATTTTATACTATACTTTAACAACCAGAAAGCACTTCCAAGTATGTTTCAGAGTGAAACAGAATACCACGTCATGTGCTTAGACTTGCCTAAGCTATGTCACTTTTAATGCTACATGGCAGCTGTTTTGCGGAACAGGCCTTCTGTTTATTGATTTGTTTTAGCAGGGGAAAAAAAATGGTGCTGGTAGAGAAGGTGGGGGTAATGGTGAGTTACATTGTCTTCTGGTCTTGTAAGTTAGACTGATGAGTAGACCTGCAGGCCATGGCCCTGCATCACAAGGCAGGGATGCTGTAGCAACACCAGGAAAAGTTTCTTTTATAGTGCTGACAGGGATTCACACTCCTCCTGCTTTCTGGTCAGGTAAACAGCCCTCCAAGAGTTGGTCTTGGGTCTGACACATCAGACACTGGGTGCATCTACACATGCACTTTAAAGTGCATTAACTTATTTTGATGTGCATTAAAGGTTCACTAAAAATGTGCTATTTAGTTAATGCACATCAAAATAAGCTAATGCACATTAAGCAGCATCACTTAAAAGCTATGCTCTTTAATTAATTCGCATTAAGACACACTAATGTGCATTTTCCTAGTACCTCACAATGTAGGGCACCTAGTCTGCTAGAGCGTGGTAATTACCACACTCCAGCAGCCTCCAGCATCTTGTATATTAGTGTCCCCACACTTAAAAATGCCAGGGGGATACTTTTTCTAAAGCTTGTTCAGCACTGATACATGAGATGGTTCGGGTGTTTTAAATTAAGCATGCGCCCCACACACACACTCCCAGAGCATGTGTAGAAATTCCAAGAGGTACTAGATTTAATGCACATTGACTAAAGTATGTTAATCCATGTGTAGATTTGCCCACTGTGGAGGAAATTTAAGTGTTAATTTCCGTAGCTCCAGAAATTAAAGTCAATACTCGTCCTTCAGCTAGTTTTTCACCCTTCAATCAATCTGAGCCAGTGTGTCCCATGTTGCCTTTTGTAAGTTCTTTTGTTTCCTCAGCCAAAAGGAGCTACAGTGGGTTGATAGATGTCAATGGAGAAACACTCAAGACTGTTTTCTTTCTCCCTGGAAATCCAGTATTTTTTCCACTTAACTTCATCGGCTGATTGTAGCTCCCCCAGAGTGTTTAAATACAGCACAAACAACAGCAGGAAACTTGCCAACTCCTCTGGCTGAATAGACATTGGAAGTGCTAAATTGTGTGGCTGACTAGAATGTTATGTACTTCACATACAACAGCAGGGAAATGGGAGAAGAAAAAATCCACTGAGCTCAGTCCTACTTTTTCCACACATTTCTTGCTTCTTTACTATAGCAGCCAATATGCTCATTAACTCCTGGAACCTGAAATTAAATGCCCTAACCTGCACCACTCATAGCAACCAAGGAGCCAGCAAACACGGGCTGCAAACAGGATAAGCAGTTTGTAGTCAGTTCATAAGTCAGCTGGCCCACCCCACACATACACTTTCTGAGGGGAGAGCCTTTCAGCGTGGTGCGAAGAAGCAGGAAAGAAGGAACCTTTTTGGGCCAATAAGCAGTAAACAGGCAAGCTTCCAGGTGAGTTCACTAGGGAAGGTGTGCTTAGAAAAAGAGCAGTAAGAGAGAAAAGGCAGATTAAGAGACCCAGGGAAATGCCTAGAGGATGTCGCAGTGCCAGACTCACTGCCTCTGCTTGCACCTGTGAGGTTTCTATCCAGGCAGGACCACTCACCAACGAGGCTTCCATCCGGGTCCAGGTTTGGCACTGTGGATACTACAGTTTGCAGGTTTCTTCCAGTGATGGCCAACTAGGCGGGGGGGCAGGGGGGGACAGGGGGTACTTGTGGTGTGAAAAGTGCCTCCTAGTGGTCTCTCAGGGATTAGGCAAGAAAGTTACAGAAGAAGGTGATGAGGCTCCAAAACATTGTCTGCCATGATGAGTTCATCAATTTGATGCTGGAGGAGATCTCCGGGACCATGGAGGAAGAAGTGCCAGCAGCAGCGCTAGAGAAGAGAAAGGACATAGATTCCCAGGAGGGTGGTAGCAGAAAGCTTGTGACCTCTGGCAGCAAGCAGAAATCTTCACCACCACCTGCAGCACTTTATCTGGAGAACAGATATGCAGCCCTAGCAACAGAAACTAGCTCCCTCAGGTGCCTGCACACAAATGCACGGAGCCTGAGAAACAAGCAGGAAGAATTGGAAGTCCTTGCACAGTCAAGGAACTATGACATGATTGGAATAACAGAGACATGGTGGGATATCTTGCATGACTGAAGCACTGTGATGGATGGTACAAACTGTTAGGAAGGACAGGCAGGGGAGAAGAGGAAGAGCTGTTCTTTATGTAAAGGATCTATAAGATTGGTCAGAGCTCCAGTATGAAACTGGAGATAGGCCTGTTGAAAGTCTCTGATTAAGATTAGAGGGAAGAGCAACAAGGGTGATGTTGTAGTGGGTGTCTGCGGTAAACCAGCAAACCAGGAGGAAGTGGTGGATGAGGATTTCTTCAAACAGCTAGCGGAAGTTTCCCAACTCACAAGCCCTGGTTCTCATTGGGGATTTCAGTCACCCTGGCATCTCCTGGGAGGGCAATACAGCAATGCACAGGAAATCCAGGTAGTTTTTGGAGAGTGTTGGGGACAACTTCCTGGTGCAAGTGCTGGAGTGGCCAACTAGGGACCATGCTCTTCTTAACCTGGTGCTCACAAACAGGAAAGAATTGGTGGGAATGTAGTAGTGGATGGCAACGTGGGCAGCAGTGACCATGAGATGATTGAGTTCAGGATCCTGAGGAAAGGAAGGATGGAGAACAGCAGAGTAAGAACCTTAGATTTCAGAAAAGCAGACTTCAACTCACTTGGGGAACTCATGGGCAGGATGCCCTGAGAAGCCAGACTGAGGGGGAGAGGAGTCCAGAACAGCTGGCTGTATTTTAAAGAAGCCTTACTGGGAGTGCAGGAACAAACCATCCCAATGTGCAGGAAGACTAGCAAGTATGGCAGAAGACCAGCTTGGCTTAGCAGGGAACGATTCAGTAAAATAAGTCACAAAAAGGAAGCTTATAAGAAGTGGAAACTTGGACAAATGCCTAGGGAGAAGTATAAGAGCATTGCTTGGGCATGCAGGGATGAAGTCAGGAAGGCCAAAGCACAATTGGAGTTGCAGCTAGCAAGGGATGTGAAGGGTAACAAGAAGGGTTTCTACAAGTATATCAGTAGCAACAGGAGGATCAAGGAAAGTATGGGTCCCTTACTGAATGTGGGAGGCAACCTTGTGACAGAGGTGCAGAAAAGCCTGAAGCGCTCAATGCCTTTTTTGTCTCAATCTTCAAAGGCAAGATCAGCCCCAGATGACTGCACTGGGCATCACAGTTTGGGGAGAAGATGAGCAACCAACAGTGGCAAAAAACAGGTTAGGAACTATTTAGAAAAGCTGGACATATACAAGTCCATGAGGCCAGATGAGATGTAGTGGGTGCTGAGGGAGTTGGCTAATGAGATTGCAGAGCCACTGGCCATAATCTTGGAAAACTCATGGCTATCTGGAGAGGCCCCAGATGATTTGAGAAGGTTAAACATCATACCTGTATTTAAGAACAGGGAAAGGAAGATCCAGGGAATTACAGACCAGTCAGCCTCACCTCAGTCTTTGGAAAAATCCTGGAGCAAATCCTCAAGGAATCCATTTCTAAGCACTTGGAGGAGAAGAAGGTGATTAGGAACAGTCAGCATGCATTCACCAAGGGCAAGTCATACCTGACCAATCTGATTGCCTTCTATGATGTGATGATTGGCTCTGTGAATGCAAGGAGACCAGTGGATGTGATATACCTTGATTTTAGCAAGAGTTTTGATATGGTCTCCCATGACATTCTTGCAGGCAAGCTAAGGAAGTATGGGCTGGATGAATGGACTGTAAGGTGGATAGAAAACTGGCTGGAGCATCATGCTCAGAGGATAGTAATCAATGGCTCAATGTCTAGTTGGCACCCGGTATCAAGTGGAGTCCCCTGGGGGTCGGTCCTGGGGCCGCTTATGTTTAGTGTCTTCATCAACAGCCTGAAAGATGGCAGAGTGCACCCTCAGCAAGTTTGCAAGTGACACCAAGCTGGGGGGAGTAGTAGCTGTGCTGGAGAGTAGGGCTAAGATTCAGAACGGCCTAGACAAATTGGAGGATTGGGCCAAAAAGAATTTCATGAGGTTCAACACAGACAAGTGCAACATCCTGCACTTAGGATATAGCAGTACATTGCAGGGGGCTGACTGGCTGAGCAGCAGCTCTGCAGAAAAGGGCCGGGGGATTACAGTGGACAATAAGCTGAATATGAGCCAACAGTGTGATGTTGTTGAAAAGAAGCCTAATGGCATATTGGGCTGCATTGGTAGGTGTGTTGCCAGCAGGTCAAGGAAAGTGATTCTTCCCCTCTATTCAGCACTGGTGAGGCCACATCTGGAGTACTGTGTTCAGTTTTGGGCTCCCCGCTACAGAAAGGATGTGGACAAATTGGAGAGAGTCCAGTGAAGGGCAACAAAAATGGTGAGGGGGCTGGAGGACATGACTTATGAGGACAGGACTGAGGGAACTGGGCTTATTTAGTTTGGAGAAGAGAAGACTGAGAGGGAGATTTAATAGCAGCCTTCAAGTACCTGAAGGGAGGTTTGAAAGCGTTTGGAGCTAGACTGTTCTCAGTGGTGGCAGATGAGAGAACAAGGAGCAATGGTCTCAAGTTGCAGCAAGGGAAGTTTAGGTTAGATATTAGGAAGAATTTTCTCACTAGGAGGGTAGTAAAACACTGGAACAGGTTACCCAGAGAGGTGGTGGAATCTTCATCCTTGGAGGTTTTGAAGACCCAGCTAGATAAAGCTTTGGCTGGGATGATGTAGGTGAGGAAGGTCCTGCTTTGAGCAGGTGGTTAGACTAGATGACCTCCTGATGTCCCTTCCAACCCTAATTTTCTATGATTCTGTAAAAATGAGATTGCAAACTCTTGACACTTCTTGGAACAAAAAAAAAAGGCTGTAATTTGCAGAAGGTGGAAAGGTAAACTAGCATTAAGGATAATGCCATTTCCAAGGTTAAATATATCTGAAACCTTCATAGACAAAAGCTACTACCAAAAATGGAGTGTGGGTGTGAGTGTTGGTAGGAGTGTTAGACCCTATTATCATCAGTAGCCCCTGAGGGCAGCGAAATGCACAGAACATTTATTATCTAGTAACTTGAGCCATCCTAATCTTGTGGAGCTTTTCATTTTCACCCATAAATCAATTGGATAGATTAATAGACCTGAAGACTACAACTAAAATACAAGACTTTCAAGTCCATTGAAATAAGAGAATGTATAGAATTCAAAGTAATATTTGTCTGCCATGGGTTTATTCTGCCTCAGCCTGGCAATGCATTGATTTATAGATTACGAATATAATGCCATGAGACATATCTCTTCTACCGACAGAGATCCCGTTTGTTTTTATATTTGCGAGAGGTTGTCACAAGAGCCTAGATCCATATCATCCAAGTCATATTTGTGTTTCCCTCTTCCTCAGTATTAAAAGGAGTTTCTCATAAAAACACATATTTAGAGGCTGATATTAAACACCGTTGCAGATCTACTTTGGGTTTCAATTTGAAGACCAGACATAGCATACATTAGAAATAAGCAATGTCTCCTCAGCACAAACGTTTCCTGGTGCTGAAGTGCCAAGATGGCTGAATGTAATTGTGGCAGGGCGTTGTTTGTGCCTGCCACTTTAAGATCAGAGCCAAGCAGCCAGCAGGTGCTTGATTGTGGCAGCTATTTTAGATCACGGGCTGCCTATATAAATAGATCAGTCGCCTGCTGGCAGGCCAGGCAGCAACATTGTGTGGCTGCAAGGCTTCTTGGAACATCCTGGAGGTAAGGGAGGATCTGTAGGTGATGGTCAGTAGGCTCCTGGTCCTGGGCATGACCTAAAACTGCACTCTGCTGGGAGTGGGTGGCCTGGTGGGGCTCCCAGTGGTACAGGAGCCCCCAGGAAATGCCAGGCCAGTTACCACCCTGGTGAAAGGCAGGTCAGGGCACCTTAACCCCAGCTCCCACAACCAGGTGGGTCACCTGCCAGTAGGGCCCAGAGGGCAGACCCCAGAGAAAGAGTGGAGCTAGAGGCTCAGAGACCTGATATAGAGTACCCTCGAGTGGCATTTCCTGGGGGCTCCTGCGCCACTGAGAGCCCCACCAGGCCACCCACTCCCAGCAGAGTGCAGTTTTAGGCCATGCCCAGGATCAGACCAGTCAAAAGGGCCAGGGGCCCACCACAAGGGATGTCCAGAGCTAGGAGGGCCTGGGGTTCCTGACTGTCCTCAGAGGGGACCACACCTGAGAGGGGAAATAGTTTCAGGGAGCTAGATAGCCTGAATGAAGGCGGGGTAGGCCACCTGAATGGAGGGATCTTAGAGGGGTCTTGATCGGAAAATTCTGGGGCCCAGCATGGGGCCGGTGACTGTAAGAACTATGAATGCCATCTGCAAGGCATGGGCTGCGGTGTAGGGAAGGTACGGAGCTGCAGATAGCGCCCCCTGGCATCAGGGCAAGGAATGGGCATTCTCCTGCCTAATTAAGATCACTAATTAAGTAGCAACAAGACATGGCAGGCAAGATAGGTGGGCAGTTGGCCCAGAAACAGGTGGGTGGGCCAAAAGCAAATCGGCCCCAAGAAGGCCCCCTGTTGCAGCAATATTCCATGAAACTGGCCTTAACTGCTGTATGTCACTGCAGTGGGCACATGCCCTCTCTGGGTAGAAAAAGAAAACAAAAATAACTCGTTGCTACCCTAACAATGATTTAGATGATGGGGTCAAGTTCATTGTTAGTAGATTTGCAGGTGACAGCAATTCGTGTGGAGTTGTGAACACTCCAGAGGGCAGGGCTAGGATCTAGAATGACCAGGATAAACTGGAAAAATGTTCAGTAATCAACCAGATGAGATTCAACGAAGCTAAGTGCAAAATCCTGCACTTTAGAATGCACAAATATAGACTGGGGAACAAATACACAAATATAGACTGGGGAAGGACTGGCTTGGTTGATGTACTGCAGGGAAGGACTTGAGGGTTATGATAATAAACTGTAAGCTGAATATACGCCAACAGTGCGTTCTTGTTGGAAAAAAAAAAGTCAGTAGCATCATGGGAGGATTTGATAACAGTCTTCAATACCTGAAGAGTGATTATGGAGAGGATGGATATGGGCTTTTCTCTGTGCCTGTAAAGAAAAGAACTAGGAACAACAGCGTCAAGCTGCAGCAGGGGAAATTTAGGCTAGAGGATTAAGAGGAAGTTTCTGACTATGAGGAGTCAGGCATAGGAACAGGCTACCTAGAGAATTTGTGGAATCTCCATGCTTGGAGAGTTTCAAAAGGAGATTAGGCAGATGCTGGCTGGGATGATTTAGTAAGAGATGACCCTGCCTTGAGCAGAGAGCTGGTCAGAATGACCTTGTGAGGTCCCTTCCAGTTCTACTTCCCTACGATCCTATGAGCAAAACCAAGCAGTTGTATTGCCTCTGTGATTTCAGTGAAAGAGGCAGACACATTGTTTTGAAAGAGGCATATGGCAGTGGAATTTGTAGACTGGTGTGCTAAAATAAATGTGGCTCCTGGAGTACAATAAGAAAGGGGCCTTTTATTGATAAAGAGAACTTTGGTCATTCTTAGCAAGTATATTTCTTTCCCCATATAAAGTAGACATCTATCTCAGCATACTACCAGTAGCACTAGCAAACTTAGTCAGCTCTATTTATTGCAAGAGACTTAAAATATATCCTCGCTCTGCCTTGGCCTTCAAGTCCAAAAATAAGTCCATGCCCATAGCCACCAGCCCATCCAGAAGAGGCAACAGAAGCCTGCTCTTATATCATCAGATGAAGAGTCCTAGCCCTGCTGTGTCCCAAACATTAGGAAAGAAGGGACAAAGGAGCTTTAGAGGAGACTATAGAGATAGACAGAAAAGAAATAATACTTTAGGAGGGAGGATGGGGGGGCAGAGAGGAGTTTGAGAAGGGGCCAGCAGATTTAAAAACCTGTAGCAGAACTCCAAATTGTTCTGCAGAACCAAGCCATGTTCACAGTATTTAGGCCATGATTCTCAGAACTAAACTAGTGCATTATGGGTGCCCAGTTTGACAGTGCTGTTATCACACCCCCTTGAAATCAATTTGAAGGCCAGACATTTCAAGGCCTTTCAGCTGCCTCAAAGTGGGCACCTCAAATCACTTGTTGCTTGAGTAGTTTCCTTATACAAAGCCTAATTGTGTGTACTTTAAGGGAAAACCTCCTCAACCAGTAGAGTCTGTCAGACATGCTGTATAAGCACTGTACTGTTTTCATGTATCAGCAAAACCCACTGAACACTGTCCTGCAAAGCAGCTGCTCCTCTTGAGGAGACTATACACCTTTTTGGTCTCTGCTTTCCTGGCATTTGGACAGATCAGGGCAGGGCGAGCAATGAGGATGAGTTCCAAAGCTGTGTCACTTGAGACATACCTGAAAAGTAGTAAAAAAGCAGAAACTTTGCATTTTCCTGCTCTGTAGGATTGTGACCTGCAGAACCCAGGGTCCTTGTTTCAGAAAGAAACATTTTCTCAAAGAAAACTAGGGCTTCCAGTATTTATTTTATCCAAATCTATTCTGCTACTTTTACAAAAGGGTCATGATAAAAGAAGAAATAATCCTGTTCAACCCATCTTGTATATCTGCCTGTTGCAAAGCAAACTGGAGAATTTGGGAGGACTGGATCTATGTCCCTTCTCCCCACTCTCCCCTGGTAGATGTTGCCATATTAAACCAACAAAACCATAAGAACCAAAGACCCCATTTGAGAGTTAGTACCAATATTCCCATTCAGCCAAGAAAAGCCTTGAAGAGACACTTATCATGCAGACTCCATGACAGAGGCTGCAGGAGGGAGTTTGTGAAATATTAGAGGTACAGTCTAAGGGGCTGCTAAAGCAACATTGAATAATTATTGGGAAGTCTCTGCAGTCTACAGAATAAGCCTGCACAGCCATTGAGCTCAGGCATTTGTGACTTAGGAATTAGCCTGCAGGTGAAAGGGAATTGTGAATTTTTCCTCCTCCTTCCCCCCTGGGAAATTTAAATGAGAAAGGTTAATGCTGAGGGCAGCACCTGAACAGCAGCAAGTGTACCCTGTCAGTGAACAAGCCTCGCTCAGTTCAGTCACACCCTGCCCCACCAATAAACCTGCTTAGTCACTCCTGTAAAAATGCCACCAGCCATTAATGCAGCCATGCGTGAAAAGGCACAGCACACACTTCATCGCCTGTGGGTTGTTCCTGCAGGGGTGAACCCTCAGCCGCTCATAACCCCACTCAAAGGTACAATCCCAGGAGAGCTTTCAAGGGTGTAACTAAACAGTCAGAGACAGGTTGCCAGAGGCCTGCACCTAACAATTAGGGAGCGACTTTTCAAAAAGCTCATTTCTTAGAGTACATAAATCAAGTGCCATATTTTCCTAAATCCATAGCACATAACAGCTCCAGTCAGGGTACAGAGGGCTCCACACTCAACGTGGCTTGTTTAAAAGGTTGACCACTTATTTTAGTGTTTAAATATGGAGGATAACCCACCTTTTTGGCCCAGTCTTATTCTTCAGGCCAAATATGAGTGTGGCTCAAAATTGCAGTGGGATCACTCTCAATTTATAGGGGGAGGCTCATTGGTCAGTTTGTCTGATGTCAGCAGAGGAGAAGGTAAAGTGTTTAACAAAAGTGGGGTAGAACTAGTAATGAAAACAGAAAGGCTGGGAAGGGACAGGAAGGTGATTCTTGACTAGTGATTCTCAACTGGGGTGGTACAGCACCCTGGGCTGCCAAGAGATCTTTGAAGGGTCCCAGGAGGGGTGAGAAGATGGACTCAGGCTCCTTCTTGCAGAGGAGCCAGGCAGTGGGGTGAGGGAGCAGCCAGGCAGGGAGATAAGCACTGTAGTAAACAACTTAGCTTTGGAATGGGGTGCCTTAAGTCTAAAAAAAGTTGAGAACCATTGGTCTAAACTGAGGGGCAGTCTCTTTCAAGACTGTTCCAGGGTGCAGGTTATATAATCCAGCTCCCACCAAGGCCTCAGTTATGAACACAAAGAGACTTTTAGCTGTTAGACTGAGTTGGTATAGCATCTCAGTACATACTGCGAGCAATGAGTGAGCTAGCTCTCTGTCTCCCACTCTGTAGGGTGTCTGTGCCAGAGAGAAGTGCCACATTTGACATGCATGAAGGCAAAGTACAAACCCCATGTACTGGGAAGCACAGTGGGAAGTGGGTAGGGTTTAACGCTTACTTTACTAAGAAACCCAGTGTCTTTCTTTTTTGCTTCTGTTCTTGCCCTGTCCTCTTCTGCAGGTAGCATTGCAGCCATTACAGTGACAGTCATTGCTGTGGTACTGCTGGTGTTTGGGGCAGCAGCATACCTGAAGATCAGGTAAGCATCTTTTTGGTATATTGCCAAGTTCCCTGAAAGCAGTTCCTCTGCGCTCCTTCCACCCTGCTAGCTCTCAGAACTGTCAGTGGGATGTGTATGCCCCTTCCCATCATGCAATAGTACTGGCAGCTCTTCCCTTTGTATACCACAGCTTTTCCCCAGGATACCACTGTCAGGCCTGGATTTCTACCCTTCCACCCACACCCCTCAGCAGAGATTTTAGTATAAACTTGACAGCCCTCACTAGCCAGGTCCCACATTCCTGGCAGTACTTGTCAGGCAACAGCAATGCAAACTTGCTCCTGTGGGTCCCTCACTGTGCCCTAAACCATGAGGAGCTTAGATCTAGGGGTGGAAGTGCATTTCAGCTACCGAACAAAGAGATTTCTGAGTTCCAGCAGTAGAAGTAGTAATAATATCCATACTTGGCTACTGACACAAGAGAACTGGCTCGCATCATGAAGCCCATGAATGAATTTCCCATTCCTGAGCTCACTAAAATTCAAGCTCCATTAACCAGGGAACACAGGTACATACCCCAGAGATCCAAGAAGTCCCCCATTTCTTTTAGTCTCACACATTTGAGTTCAGTGGTATTCACAGAAAGGTTCCTTGATTGATCAAGTAGAAAGCAGCTGGGAGCATGATGTGACTCTGCATAAATCCTATCATATATAGCTTTGGTATGGAAAGGTGGTGTCTTTCCTCATTAGTTAACCACAGCTCACTCAAAACACCAGAGACGCGACTTCCATCTGTTCTCATAAACAGCAATTATCACCAAGGCAAGCATTTCTCAGAGTGCTTTTTGTGACTTTAAAATAACCAAATTGTTGCTTACCTTGTACCTCTTTAATTAGGTTTAATTGATGGCTGAAGTAAGTGAAGTTTTTGTTATTATGACTTACAGTGGCTCATCCCAGTTCAGAAGGGGACAGAACTCTGGCTTAAGATATTTTTAGTTATTACTAGTGTTATGGATGGGTACTGTAAGAAGTGTGTTAGCAAGTCAAAAGACAACAAGTCTGCTTTTGCTATAAAAAAAATAAAAGGTCTTGTTTTCATGGATGCAGTCAACCACAAGAATGTATTTCATACAGGTCATGCACTTGGCTTTATCTTTTACTAGAGTCGTTTTTAAGTGTGGCTGATGAGTGAAGTAGCTTACAATAATGGCATGTTTTGCTAAGGGAAAGAAAAAGTTTCACGAATTACACTGAATGAAATATGAAGGGGGGGAGGGAGAAACTAGAGGGATGGGGGGAAGCAAGGGAGTCCCAGGAGCCCCTTTGAGAACATTCTGAAATGCTAGGTGAAATTACCTGACATTTTAGGTGATCAGAAGGTATTTCAAAATGAAGTTCCAGGTACATATTCTGGCATCAAAATTTATGTAGAATTTGCCAGTGCAAATTGTATTCCATTAAAATACAAAAACAGCAAAAACAACAGGGTCCTGACTGCTGAGGTTTTTTTGGTCTTTTTTTTTTTTATGAACACTCCTAGCAGAAAAACATATCGACACACAGCAAGTTCTCCCCTCACCTTGTACAAGCACTGGGCCCCATGCCAGGCTCCACTCCACAGCCAAGCTTGTCAACAGAGGCAGTATAAAAGCGTGCATGTTCATTTTATGTACGCTCCTATGCACATGCACAAAACTTGTTGGCTGCAAATATTCTCCAGTACTTACTTTAAATCAATAGTTTTACAAATGTTCCTGCCAGAAAATGTACATGACCAAGTGTTCAGATAAGGGATATGTCAAAGCAAATTAATTTCAAGACTGAATGAGCAATCAAGGAAGATTCCTCATAGGTATTCTGCCAGCCTTCATTCCTGCCCCATTTCTTGCTTTGTTGCAAAGTGTTAGAAGACTTGCATTCTTTTCTCAGAATATTGAAATCTAAGCCAGAACCCACTAAAAAATTAAGCTAGAACAATCAATCCTATTATAAATTGGGAGCATTAATATATTAAATACTAAATCCAGAGGCACTATGTTATCTGAGCACAAAAGCACATGATACTATAGCATAAAAACTAAAGACTACCTGCTAAAGCCAAACCCAATAGAAAAATCACTAATCACAAACTGGAATGAGAAACCAGAAGACACTGGTCCCACTGAATCCAAGGGAGAGGGAAGGGAGGAACTAATGGATTCAGTGGCCAGGCTATACTACAATAAATCATTAGAGTCCGCTGACCTTACTAGAGCACAGACAGACCTGTGTTAGAGCAGAGGTAAGATATTGCTGTGTTTTAAGTATGCTTTGAACTGGACCAAGCAAAAATGTTACTGAATCAGATGGTATTCCACTTCTCGCTATCCCCAAACTAGCTGATCTCAAACAGTTGTACCCACGTGGAGCAGAGACTCAAGGGATTTAGGTGTCATTGAATCAGCACCAAAACTCTACCAGAACATTTATCTGAATGCAAACACCATCACCTTACTCTCACTCTATAATTAAGTTCCCTAAGTTAAGGGTAACAGTCTTAAGAGAATGCACTTCACTCCTTACAGCAGTGTTGACCTGCTTTCCACAGAGGAGTGGCCCGATGAATTTGTTGTTGTGGGGTCCTAGCCATTTTTTAATCAACTCTGAATAAATGATCTGATCTCTTTCCCCCTCCCTCACAGGCACTCCTCATATGGACGGCTTTTGGATGATCATGATTATGGATCTTGGGGAAACTACAACAACCCTCTTTATGATGACTCTTAGTAGAGGAATGTGAACAGACAAGAAATCGATGTTGTTATTTATAAGTGCTTACTCCATAAAACAACCGCCGCCTGATTTTAGTTATCACTAAAATGATCCAGTTCCATGCCATGTTCTTCTGCTTCTTCCTCTGTTGCACAATGGATCATAATTCTAAGAGAAGCCCATGTGCTAAATCACACCCAAAATGAGACCAAAGTGAAGCTGACAGACTGTAGTTATTGTCTCTCAGCCAGAGGCAGTTACTTCACGTGCACAATAAATTTGGAAGGCTTTTTTTCTTTCCTTTGTTTCCTTTTATGTAAGAAGCTCTATTAAATCTCAGCAAGGGAAAAGGGAAATTATCACTGGAGGGTTTCCATCTGCATGGCTTGTGTGCCTTTGATTCTCCTTTAATCTTCCCTGTCTCTCCATAGCCGCTGGGACTGTGGTCAGAACTCTGCTGTGCTGTACATTTGCTTGTTATGAAAGGCCTTAACAGAAATTATCCAGGGGGAAGGGAAAGATAAAAAAGGAAGCTCACAGCAGGTTAATGCCAGAACCTGATGCTTTTACTGTTTGTCCTTACCAGGGTGTCTCATTTTAAGAGTTCATTGAGATTTTAATTGGAAGCTTGAATCTACCACCTAAACCATGGTGTTCAGCCTGTTTGCACTGTGATGTGTTATCCTGTGAAGTGGAGGATTCAAGATAAACAGGATGGAATGACATAGGGACTCACCTCTGCTACAACAAAGTCATGTGGAAGAACTGCTATCAGGGCTGGGAATGTTTCCTCTGAAAGTGTTAGGAGCAGATGAGAGGCCTGGGCATTCTTCCTGCTGTCAAAATGATACGTGACACGTTTACACCCAAAATACCATTTACTCTGAGCTGTCTGTTGCTAGTAAAGAAAGCTACTATACCCAAAACAGACCAGCCACAGAAACCAGCTCTTAGTTTTGGCTACTTGAGCAAGTCCTGTTTAACAGGAGTAAGGACTGCAGAATTAGACCTAAAATTAAGACCTGTGGCTGAGGTATTCAGCACTCCAGGCAATTTACATGCACTTTCCACTGAAAGAGTTCGCTACGTTGCTTTGCTTTGAAAACCCTACCCATAGGGTTTAATAAGGTGTGGTTCCTTGCAGCAAATACACAGACCAGTCTAACCACCGCTCACTCTCACCTCTCCTTCCCCTTCTTTCCTCCCATTTGTGTGCAGAAGTCTGGATGTTTGTTTGTATTACATAAAAGAAACTCAGTAGAGCTCCCCTGTGCTAAGGAAACATACATTGAGTGCCCGCTTTTGCAAAATGAGACAGAATTATTGTCATCTGCTACAGACATTGTTGCTTTGCTTACAGTTTTATTTTTATCCTTTAAAAGGTCATTTGCTAAACTATAATGAAGTTGTTTTAATCCTGAGTTTCTGCTTACAAATTTACTGCTGCTGCAAGTAAACAGAGCCAGATGGGTTGATTTATGACAAGATCAAAATTTGCTTTAATACACATTAGTGTTTCCCCTTAGAGCTTTTGATCTGACAGAACAATGACCTCAAAATGCTGATTTTTCAGCACAGTATTTTTTTTAAGCTAGCACACAATGTAATTAGGTTAACGTGTATTAGCTTATCCAGGGAATAGAGGTGAATGGACATAGATTTCTATTGTACCAACAGACAGCACACAAATGTCATTGCTTCTGAAAATCTAAGCTGGTATGGGAACTACTTTGTAGCTTTCACATTCTTATGTTGAACAGAAGCCATAGATAACCAACCGCCTGTGTGCTTGGGACATTTTACAAGAGTGACGTTAATTTTCTGGAATGAGATATGCAGTTGTCCTGCTGTTGGCAAGATGTCTTTTCCATGTATATAACTTATCAGGAAAAAACCAGGAGGTACTATGAATTTATAATGCAGTACCACCAAGACTCCCTAGTCCTGCACCAGGGCCCATTGTGGTAGATGCTGTACAGACATGGAACAAAAAGACTGGCCTGCCTCACAGTCCTCGGGTGACTTTAAACCAGGTAACCTCTGGTGAGACCCCAACTGGAGTACTGCATCCAGTTCTGGGTGCTGCACTTTAACAAGCATGTGGTAAAACTTGAGAGAGTCCAAAGAAGGGCCACCTGTATGATTAGCAACTTGCATGATAAGCCATATGAGGAAAGGCTGAGGGACCTGGGACTCTTCAGCCTGAAAAAGAGAAGACTGAGAGGGACTTGACAGCAGTTTATTACTACATCAGGGGAATACATCATGGGCTCAGTGAACAACTGTTCACCACCGCGCCCTTGGGGAGAACCAGGAGTAATGGCCGTTTCAGGCTCAACATTAGGAAAAAATTCTTCACAGTCAGGGTGTCCGGACTGTGGAATAAGCTCCCGGGAAATCTTCAAGAGGAGACTGGATAGTTATTGTGCTGGGGTCACCTGACCTCAGTTGTTTTTCCTGCCTGGTGCAAGGGGCTGGACCTAATGATCTTCTGAGGTCCCTTCCAGCCCCTTACAATCTGTGAATCAGGAGGGCTGACATTTAGTAAACCCTTGGAACTGTAGGGTCTTCTGCATCTTCAGCCATTACAGGGGGAGGATACTTATCTACAGTAACGCAAAGGTGGTACTGGGGTGCTTAAGATATGTCTTGAGATTTCTGTCTCCAGTTTGCTTGAGAGTCACCACAAGAGGCACCCTCCAAAGTATCTTCACCATCTCATTCCCAAGTTTGACATGTATGAATGGGAGGGAGGTCATGTTTGAAGACCAGTGCTCCACAGAAACACCAGGGAGGCAGTGAAGTCCCCCTCTTAGCATCTAAACTGCTCTGTCACACAGCTGAATGGATCTACGTAAGTGCAATATATTTTAGTACTACAGGAAACAACAGCAAGTTTCCTTTGTTGACTTGGCCAGATGAAAAAGAGCCCAATATTACTTTGTACCATGAGTTAGGACTACTACTGTTATACTGTGAAGTCCTAGGCTACAGTACTTTATATATTTGCAACCTCAGATAAACCACGTTTTATTTTAGGAATGGTAATAGAGTTTCACAAACACCCTCTGAAACAGATCAAGCATAATTACCACAAGTTTACAGAAAAGTGACAGGCCAAGAATATATGTGTTCTAACCACTATACCACACTCCCTTGTCTTGGCTCAGCATCCATAAAGATTACGATGGATTTCCATTTTTAATATTCCTAGCGTTCAACATTTTCCAATTGGTTATGCTACTGACATCCAGTTGTGTTTCTGTCTATTACCTGGTCACTGTCTTTTTTCTAGCTTGTAAATCCTGTGGCAAGAAAATGAATCACTTAAGATCAAGGCTTGGATATAGCAGATGGCAACTACCAGAGGTTTATTTTCACTGCAGAAGTCAGCACATCATAGGCCAAAATTGCTAAAGAGCCAGTGCTCAATTTAAGTAAAGGGTAGAACAAGTCTCTAGACTTACTTGAAGAAAGGTGGGGGATTAACACATGTAGAGAAGGTTCCAAGGAGCTCAGAACAAGCCTAATGCACCTAATGGTCTTTAAGATCAAAATGAGAAAATAAGGTGGGTCAGGGGAAGAACTCACTCATTTCAGTTGTGAGACATTAAAAGGAGGAGGCTGCACTGCGCTTTTAATAGGGTATTTAGCAGTGGTACCCTGGCCCAGTATTTTTACAAGGGTGTGAACAGACATAACTGTGTTATCAGTATTAATTTATAATTGTTATATCTGTCCATTCCTGCACTAGTATAAACAGGATTAAACTACTGTATCCTTAAACTGATGTCATTCAGGTTCAACCTTATAATGCTTCAACTCCCATTTCCACCACTATAGAAGTTCCAGTTAAACTGAAATAGCTCTTACCACACCTGGGCATTTTTTAAACAGTAGAAAATTATTTCTATCTGTAGCTTGAAATGAGATAATGGCAGTGTTTCAACCAAAGTGGCACAGTCTGTCACATATATCATGAGCAGTGCCATATACAGGAGTCTAGACGAGCCATTTTTAACTCACTATGTATACAATGCGTACACCAAAAAAAAAATTAAATGATGGGAGACAACCACACCTGATGAGGTACCAGAATACAACAGTAAGGACTTACTGTGTAAAGGAAGTCTCTGAGACTTCCTTAGTTATAGCCGAGTTATCTCTTTATTAGTTCTCCTCCTTCCTATTTGCCTGTGGGCTCATCCACACTTCTGAATCTATACGTTCCTCCTAACCCACAGAAGTGGAGGGTTCATAACTTGCTACAAGTGGTAATTTGCACAGATACACCTTTTACTTTAGCTTTCTGGAAAATGAATGTAATGGTAAGGCTACAGTTTTTTAAATAAAAATGCCATAGATGGCAGAGCCAATGCCAAACTTGTGGACTGAGGTTATTTTTGATTGAGGGGCTGGGTATGCAAAAGAAAAAGATAAGAGCATTAAATACCTGGAAAGCAGAGACAATTTGATATTGGATGTTGACACAAACATGTTCCTTGTAAGATACACCAGTTACACCAATTAAAGTCACAAGCTTGTACTATGTTATAGTGCAGGGTAACAACTTTGTTTTCATTTCTATGTTGCTCCCTGTGACTTTTTTTTTTTTTTAAGGGAAGTATCCAGGGCTCATCAGCCCTGAAGCAAATCATACTGCTGTAGTTTATAGAACTATTCTAGAAACGATATCCCTGGATTCTGGCCTCACCACCTCTTCAACACCAGATCAAGATAGTTTTGTCAAGTTGCAGATTCAGCCTGGGAACTGAGGGCACAGCCAGATGAGCATGGACACTTGTTTCCCTAGGGACAAGTAGCAGCAGCACATCTGAAACAGCTGGCCCCAGCGGCCTTACCTGGGGGCTTCAGGGACCTGCAGCCCTAGTAGGAAGCCAGGCCAATAGCTAGAGCATGGCTCCAGGCAGCCAGGCTCTGTTTTCTGGCAGCACATGCTGCAGCCATGTGCACCACCCTGCCTTTTTGTTGATGGGATTTTTACCCCAGGATCTCCCAGAGTCAACTCCCCCAGCCCCCAATGCTGAAAAGTAGCAGTGCAGGCAATGCCTGCATGTGTGTTGTGTGGTGCTCATCTGGATGTGCCCTGGAAGTCAGACCAGGTACTTTGTGCCATGCATGTTCACCAGCAAGAGACAGTTCTGCCCCTTTAGTACTGCTCTTGACCTTCACTGTGCAACCGTACTCCATTCAGTTACACCCACACCTAACAAGCTGAAGCTGACTCCAAAAGTTCTCACTGATTTAAAAAACATCAGTTTTCTTAGTATCCTAGTTTGACACTGGCTTCTACTAAACCAAAAAGGCAAGAGTGGTTATCCACCAGATGCAAAGAATGCACCTGTACAGGCCCAGAGAATTCCCACTACAATTTTAGTGTGAAAAAGTGTTACTGACCAAACTGGAACTTTAGATGGAGATGAAAATAGATTAAGAAGGTTCAAAGTGAAAAAACAGTTCCTCTGAACTGGAAGTTTGGTCTGGGTCACTGCTTTGGGTTTTCATCTTGCCTTAATAGGCGGCATGTGCAAGCAGAATTAGCCCAGCTATTCATGAGGACCATCTAAATTTCTAGCCCCATGTAAGGCCCTAAAGAACAAGACCTCATATCTGCAAAAAGCTTTTATAAATGAGGAAGAGGCTAATCAAGCAGCATCCCTCCATTTGGTGGATGTTTAGTCTGGCCAATAACTGCACCTTTTAGGGCATAAAAACTATAAAGCAGCTTTTTGTATTCAAAGCAGACTCTGGCTACCACACAGCAATTTTGTACCTAGCTATGAGGTGTGGAATTTAACCCTTCTCACCCTAGTCATAAAGCACAACATTGCAGGTATTTCTATACCAGTAGTTTTCAACCTGTGGTCCATGGACCCCTGGGGGTCTGCAGACTATGTCTAAGGGCTCTGCAAAAGTTGATTATGATCAAGCAAACGTATGTGAATACCCACACTTACAATGCAAAGGTGTCTGCACCTCCATTTGAAATTTCCAAAGGGGTTTGGCACCTCCATTCAAAAATTGAGGTCTGCAAATGCAAAAAAAGGCTGAAAACCACTGGTCTACACAGCAGTGACTAATGTAGTGTGGCGATATCTGAGCTAGCTCAAGCAATGGTTTCAGTCAAGCCACAGCAGCCTGGAGCAAGGCAGAGGTTGCAAAACTCACCCAAGAAAGCAGGATAAATTAGCTCCATGCTGCTGAGACTACACTGCTATTCACACCTGACCTAGGTAGTCTCTATGGGCATTTATGCACGTACCTTTTAGTTCTCGGACATGCCGGAAATCTGGTGCACGGGAGCTGATGTGCACTGTGCTGCATTGGTTGCTGTTGTATAAGTGGCGAAATGCACATCAGCATAGAAAAAAATGCATCTCCGAAGTGTTTTAGTTCAAAAGCGTACTGCTGTCATTTTATTCACAGTGATGCGCATTTCGCCATTTATACAACAGCAAGCGTCACAGCTCCGGATGCTTTTCAAAGGACCCAACACTATGGCACTTGCACATGTAAAAAATGCCCTATGTGATACCAGTCACCATGCCTGATTACATCGAGATTCCTGTGTGGACATACCCTGAAGGCAGCTGCAGGCCTGCACCACAAGAGCTGCCCTCTGGTTCCCCTATTAGCAATGGCCTGTGAAATAGTACCTGTAGAGTATCCACATTGAGAGAGACACACCAGATGGTAAGGCAGCTACCAGTCTAATTTTCATGACAATAAAATGCCTTGGAGGAAATAATTGCTGTAATAGCCCCTCCTCCCATCAGATGCTTTCAACAGGTAAGAATGCACTAGTAATATCTATGAGGACCACTGTAAGCAACATATGCATTAATGAACAATTGCTATACCATAAGAAGTGCTTGTTCTTAGTTTGTATGATATCAAGAGAAATGTAAATACACTTGAAAGTCATATTTATTCTGGGGGAAAAAAGTATTAAACATAAAGGGATTACATGAGTGTACCTTCATGGCCAAACAGACAGATTAGACCAGCACTTCTCATTTTTGTTCTTGAAAAAACAGAATCCTACAAAATATTTAACGTGTCTAAGCTCACCCATTCCCCTACACAGCTTCTGCGTCAAGTGCTGAAAGTCCTAAAAAAACAAAACAAGGGGAGATGAATTTCACCAGCGATTTCTAGTGTTAAAAAGAGGCAAGAGGAAATCTAGCCAATAAAAATCAGTTCAGAGAAGAACAGAACAAAGTTTTTCAAATCAGAAATCATTAACATAGTTTCAACAAATTGCAAATGGATTTGTGGTCAGATGCATTTGAGAGTCATGCTGGATGCATTTATCCGAGACATTTACTGTGCATTTGATTAATTAGCTATGCAGTAAACATCTCAGCATCTACACATGCACCTGTATGAGGGTGCACAAAACTAACTGCAGCAGGGTAGTTTCGGAAAATACAAGTACTACCCTGATGCAGAGGTTTTTTTTGTGTGCAGCAGCACACGTTAGATGCTGCCCTGGCTAGCTGGGGCACAGGGTACTTGAGCACAGGACTAGCCATCAGGCAGCCCCTGTGCCCCAGCCAGCCACCCTGCAGCACATGGAGCCCGGTTGGAGTAGCCCAGGGTCCCCTGTCAACCCAGACTGCTCTAGTTGGGCTCTGTGTGCTGCACACAAATAAACTATGGAGCAATATGCACCAGAGTTTTATGCTCCCAGGTGCATGTTCAAAAGGCATCCTCAGGAGCAAAACCTCCAGAGCAATAAGCTCTGGACTTTATTCATCTACGTTAAATCCCTGTTAATTGCACGTGGTACACATCTGACCCAAAAGTTAAGGCCTAGACATATGACATGTTTACATCACTGTCACTTGCCTTTAATTGGTGTAAACAAGGGGCAAACATACACAATGTATATCCCTACATCAATGTAACTCTTTAAAACCCAGTGTAGATTTAGGTCAGGAGAAAGACTATCCCTATGTAAAGTTTGCAGCCCCATTCATCTCAATACAAAGTTAACTCAAATGTCAAACAAAGGTAATTTAAAATCTCCATATCCTTACCCATTACATTCTCTGGTAAAAAAGGAAGGGTTAGAGAGAAGGGTGTCTTCATTTATTGGCTTCCATAAGTGTATGGTGTTTAGAAAGTGCTCTTAATTCAGTCCCACAGTCCAGAAGAAACCAAGACCAAATTGCCTAGCACGGCTCATAGCAAGCTGGGTAGCTAATACCACTGCAACTATCTAAATGCTCCGCTGAAAGTGGCATCTCATTTCAGCAGCCCACAATGATGGAGCCAATAAACTTCCCTGTCCTCTCTCTCTCTTCTCCTACTCCTCCCTCCAAAAAGTGTCACAAGTGCTATAAATAGCAGAGCCCCTGTCACAAAATGCTCTTAGAATGCAAAACAAACAAAAAATAGATTCGACTAATCTCTATCAAAAGCAGCAGCTCTGGCCATATTTTTTATCAATATTCAGAAAGCATAATATTATATTTAAAGAATACAATGCATCTCTTTCAGTTGCCAACTTCTACTTGGTGCAATATTTTCTTAGGCAGACAGACAGATGTGTATGCGTGCGTGCGTGCACACACACACACACACACACACACACACACACACACTGATGGCAATGTTGCCCCCATTCTCTAAGATCTTTCCTTGGGGGCTGAAACAAATACTCTTCTCACATGCAGAAGGACCCAGAAACTCCACTTTCTCCAAATTATTTGGTGCTCTCACACATGCCTACTCATTTTCTTCCCCATGTCTAGCTAGCACTCCCTGCTACAGTTATTTGAACAATCATCCAAAAAATTTCCTCTGAGATGCTACATAATATTTCAAGAACCATGGAGCTTCCTAGATAATGAAAGGTAATTACAGAACAGGTAAATCCCATTCCATTTCTCTCTGAGATGCAAAATATGAGAAGGAAAATAAGACAACTGGAGATAGCAAGTAGCAGGTATGTTCCCCACATCTATCACTGAACTGTCAACGGGTCCAACATGGATGGAACCAATGGCGGGGATATGATGTTGACCCAGGTGTGCCCTCTGAATGAGCAACACGACACGACACACTTTAATATCTACAGCTGCTATGGAAGGCAAGCAGGCAGGCAGGCAAGCTTCAGCAGAGACAAATACGAGCCCTTCAGTGTGTGTTGGACAGGTCTGAGGTTGGGAAACTGAGCATCCACAATTCTGCTGACTTTGGCAAGCAGTGGAGCCTCAATAACTTCAAATTAGGCTCATCATTTTATTTTGGGGACTATTTAACAGACATCTTGTTTGGAGAATGCCACCCATTCCCTATGAAGAAAGCACAGAAAGGGGTCAGAGTTCTGCACCCAGCTATCTAGGATTTGGGACAGGGAAGAACATAATAAAGTTGCTTCCAGATTTGCTGAACACAAGCCACTGTATCTCAAATCATTTTTTCTGCCACTACAGCACACATGAATGACATACCTATTTGGTGATTCAGAGGCAGTAGGTTTTATTCATCTATACAAATAAGTATTCAATCATTGTGCTGAGGACTGGACAGGGATTTAGCCATTGCGATTGTCTGATAGTTCAAGCTTTAATGAGGCAGCTGTTAGCAGTGAGTGCCAATTGTGTCAGTTTGGTACAGACATGCTGCATTACAAATTGATCCCAAAGCATACCAGGTTCCCACTCCTTCACCCCCCAAAAAAATAATCAAAATTCTTCTTAAGCTGGTTAATAAAACAAGAAAGCAAGGCAATTCTAAAATTGCAAATTCAGACCTGCCCTTCAAGCATTTCTGCATGTGTTCCAATTCATCTTGATTTCAGGTGGGCTTCTCTTAGAATGAATCATAGAAAATTCAAGTTGGAAGGGACCTCAGGAGGTCATCTAGTTCAGACTCCTGCTCAAAGCAGCACCACCCCAACTAGATCATTCCAGCCAAGGCTCTGTCAAGCCAGGTTTTGAAAACCTGCAAAGATGGAGTCTCAAATACTTCTCTAGGTAACCTGTTCCAGGACTTCACCACCCTCCTAATAAGACAGTTTTTTCATAATATCCAACCTAAACTTCCCTTACTTCAACTTGAGACCATTGCTCCTTGTTCTATCATCTGCCACCACTGAGAACAGTCTAGTTCCATCCTTTTTGGAACCACTCTTCAGGTAGTTAAAGACTACTATCAAATCAACCCTCAGTCCTTTCTTCTCCAACTAAATAAGCCCAGTTCCCTCAAGCTCTCAGAAGCCATGCACCCCAGCCCCTTCAACTTTATCATTGCCCTCCACTGGACACTCTCCAACTTATCCATATCTTTTCCATAGTGGGGGCCCCAAAACAGGACACAATACTCCAGATGTAGCCTCACCAGTACAGAATAGTGGGGAATAGTTACTTCCCTCGATCTGCTGCCAACACTCCTACCAGTGCAGCCCAGTATGCTGTTAGCTTTCCTGGCAACAAGGCACTCTGTTGGGTCATATCCACCTTACTGTCCACTGTAACGCCCAGGCCCTTTTCTGCAGAGCTGATACTTAGCCAGTTGGTCCTGATGCATGGGATTCTTCCATCCTAAGTGCAGAATGTTGCACTTGTCCTTGTTGAACCTCATGAGATTCTTTTGGCTCAACCCTCCAATTTGTCTAGGTCACTCTGAATCCTACCCCTACCCTCCAGCATATCTACTACTCCCCGCAGCGTGGTGTCATCTGTGAACTTGTTAAAGGTGCACTCCATCCCATCTTCCAGATCTTTAATGAAGGTATTGAACAAAAACAACCCCGAGACTGACCCCTAGGGCACTCCACTTGATACGAACTTCCAGCTAGAGATTGAGCCATGAATCACTACCCCTTGAGCCCAACAATCCAGCCAGCTTCCTAGCCACTTTACAGTTCCTTCATCCAATCCATACTTCCTTAGGTAGTTTGAAGAATGGTGTGAGAGACTGTATCAAAAGCTTTACTAAAGTTAAGGTATATCATGTCCACTGCTCTCTCCACATTGACAGAGCCAGTCATCTCATCATTGAAGGCAATCAGGTTGCTCAGGCATAACTTGCCCTTGGTGAATCCATGCTGACTGTTCCTGATCACTTATCGCTCTTGAATAAGGCCTTAAAGGCAGCGGTTCCCCATCTCTATCTGCTGCAATCAGACTTCCAGTCATATCTTGACCCCATTTCTGTTCTAAGCCCAATTACTATAATAGCAATTCCTGTGGGGCTGCATCACTGCTCATTAAATGTCCTGGCCCTTCAGCTGGAAGTTGTTGATTTAGAGCCAAATTATGCTCCTGGAGAACTGAATGGCAGAACTCCAAGTGACTACAGCAAGAATTTAGGAGCCCATTACTACATAACATTGCTGACAGTCTCTTTTAGTAATCCCTCTACTTACAGGGTCTGAGCAACTCCTTGCTTCCTAGCATCTGCACAGCACCTCTAGAAGGGTATCTGTCTCAGGAGCAAATTTAATATGGCCACATTAGCCTTGCTACACATTAACCAAGGGGTGGGCAAAACGGTGGATCTGGCTGGTGGCCAGACTACATTTCCCAGCAGCCCCTGCTCACATTGCTATGGCTGTTTTCCATGGAGACCCCAGCAGCAGTGGGACCTTGACAGATGGGCCCAGGTTTCCATGGAGACTGTCTCAGCAGCACTGGCAGGGTGCATGGCTGGTGAGGAGCTGCTCCAGGGCCAGGGCTGGGGTTTTGCAGCAGTGACAGCATGGTCTGAAGCTGGGTCAGAGCCATGATCCACTGCCTGCATGTCCCTACCTGGGGTGCGTGGGCAGTAGATCACAGTTCTGCCCCAGCTCTCACACTCACTGCTGCAAGATCCTGGCCCCAGAACAGCTCCCTTCCCAGCTGCACACCCTGCCAGCACTGCTGGGGCTGATCTCCATGGAAACCCTGACACACCCCCCCCCCCACCATCATGGTCCCACTACTGCTGGGGTCTCCATGGAAACCACCCGCAGCAACATGGACAGTGGCAGCTGGGAAATGGAGTCTGCCGCAAGCCTGATCCAACCCATGGGCTGGATTTTCCCACCCCTGTGTTAACCTCTCTCTGTCAAAAGAGTTACAGATATGGCTACCTGGGGACAGGTTAGTAAGACCAGACACAGATATCCCAGAACTGTGCTAAAGAGCTTGATGCAGAGAAGAGACAGCTCACAATGTATTAGAAACTAGTAGCAGTGGGTAGTGTGAGTAAAGGACCATACATCCTTCTTCCTGTCCATTATCACATACTGGTCACTTGTTACGTTGGAAGAGTTCCTCTAAAGAAAGCGCACAAAAACCACCCTCCCAGTGTTATCAGTTCAGAGGTCAAAAACAGTCCAAGCCTAGCAGCCCATTGGATTAGTATGGTTACGGCATGCAAGCTTCTGTAGTCAATGACACAAAAGGAAATGATAGCTAGCATCGTGCCCAGACACATCTGACTCCTCAGCCCAAATAACCTGGTATCCTTTGGCACTTGGATTCACTTAGGGTGACCTTCTGCATGACTCAAGAGGGAGGTCCCAACCCACACCTCCAGATCCACAGAGACACATCCTTACCATTCTGCCACTGCACTCCTCATCATTTCAAATGAGGAGGTGTAAAGCTTCCAGATGGGACCTTATACAGCTCCTAGCAGTTTCCAAAGGAGTTGGATTGGGCCTGGAGAAGTCCAGAAAGTTTTGGGAAAGAGTAGGAACCTCAACAGTGGTGTCAGGGGAAAAAAAACAACATGGAGAAAAAAACATTGCAATTATGTCTAATTATCATAGAGGAAGAATGATGATGGCAGGCTCCTTGACAAGCACATTTGTTTTGTAGTTCAGGAGCAACAATGATACCACAGCCCTCTCTCTCTGCTCACAGAAGCCTGCTGTTACCCAACCTCTCAGCATGCTGCCAAGTGCCATTCCACCTAACCACATATGCTATTATCACGTCAGACTGATCTAAGTTTCTACCTCCTCTTCCTTCCTGGCATATGCACTTTATATTTTGCTTTCATTTAATCATTGTTACGTACTTGGGTTCTGAAACAAGTTTTACTTTTCACTTTTGCTCACAGGCTGCCTATAAATTAAGCATTCTGGGGACATCAAAGCCTGAATATTTGCATAATTATTTCCTTTGCTGTTTTCCTTTAGTAGATATAATCTCTTATTTTCATAAAGTCAGTTTAACAAATACAGCTGGGATCATAACAACCCTCAGAGGAGGTCAGGAAATTAGCATCAAGGCCAAGACTGCAAAGCATAAATGTCAAGCTGATGCTCACTGTCTTCTGGTAATATCACCATTAATTCCTTTGTAGAGTCACACACAAAGGCCTACATTTCCTTTGAGAAAAAGAGACTATGATAGGCTTCTTTTCCCCCCAACACTCAAAGTAGAACTGGTGCCAACAGCAACTCATTCGTCTGTTAACATCAACACACACGTCATGGCTCATCAGAAATTCCAGATGGGACAAGCAAGCCTCAGTCTGACCCATCACTCACTCCTGTGCCATCAGATGTCTCAGCTGTAAGGAACAAGTGGAAGGTTGTCTGCAAGCAACAGTAGATTCCATAGGAAAGTTGGACCAGAAGGGAACACCTGGGTTCTCCAGTCCAGACCCCTGCAACTACATACAGTTGTGTAAGAGATGTTCAGTCAAGGAGGTCTGGAAGGACATGGATTCTAAGCCATCTCTGTATGAGAACCCAACATTTCTCTAACAAACTGAAGGCCTTTACCACAAAAGGCCAACTATTCAGAAATTGCAGTGGGCCTCAAGAGAAACCAGGGTGCTACTAATGCAAGGAATGTAATAAAATGGCAGGGACTTTGTTAGGCAAAATACTCCCAGATGATACTGAGGAGCAAGAGGAGGTGGCAAAAACAAAGTAACTAAGAAAAACAAACCAAAAACCACCCCCACTATATCCACATCCACCCATGGTCCCTGCCACAGTAATCCAAGAAAAAGATTCCTTTTTGACCATAGATCTGGTGACCTGGTTACTAGGCCTGTGCAAAGCAGCTAGTATTCGCTTCAGATTCCACCAATTCAGGGGAGAGTGATTCAGTTCGGTGAATCAAATCACTGTCCTGAATCAATTTGGCCAAATCTCCAAATCACACAGGCCCCATCCCCTGCAGCCCAGCAATGGCTGCCCTGCCCACCCCAGCTCCCAGCACTTGGGGGAAAAAAAGCCCTGACTCAGTGGGTGCTGCTGTGCAGGGGGCAATCCCTGCTGCCCCCTTCTGCCCCACACCATGTGGGGGGCTCTATACAAGCCCTCCGAAGCCCATAGGCTTCTGCAGGAGCGGCGAGTCCTGGGGCTTTTCTCCATTTTTTTCTTCTTAAAGGACTGGAGCTGGGGTGGGTGGGGCAGCCATGGGGGTGGGGGTAGAAAAGTGGGCAGGGTTCAGGAGGGCTGGGGGAGCAGGCAGAGGATGGGGCCTGGCAGGGGTCTCCCCATGGTCCCCTCCCCTGCCCCCTACTTACTAGCTCGGAGTGGCTCCATCTCCTGGCTGCAGCAGGCGGGGACTGTCTAAATCAAAGCTCTCCAAATCTTTTCTGAAGATTCGGACCTTTTAATTGATCCCCTGGTTCAATTTGGAGATTCAGCCACCAAATCAGGCCGAAACTCCTCCGAATCGAGTCACTGCCCAAAGCTTTGCACAGCCCTACTGGTTACCTGTGAGCATATGGGCAAAATTGTTCCAGCTACCTACTGTGCTTCAAAACCAAGTTAAGACTTGCTACGTGGTGACAACATGTTCCCATTTACAACATACAAATGATGGGACCAGTAGTTGTGAAGGACAGCATCAATGCAACATTACTTCTTCATGAGGGGGAAAGATCATTTTGCATTTAAGACAGTAGAATTGAACTAATGGAGCTAATTCAGGAATTCAACAGTTTTTCACGTAGGGCTGACAAAATTTCAGAGTATCTCTAACATCAAACTTCACAGTACCTCTCCCTCCAGCTAGATGTTCTATTTCCAGTTGTCCTAAGTGCAGCCGTGCTTCTCCCAACATTAACGTTTGGTTGGAAAATGGTGACAAATGGATGGTACCCAATGTCTGGAGAGAAGGGACTTCATCACTGGTGAGATTACTGCTGCATTTTCCAGCTACCTCAGCAATTTTTAGAACCTCAGATAGATGATAAAGCACAGACAAAAGCAACGTGCAAAACCGAAATACTTTATTCTATAGAAAATATAAGCAAGAAAGATGTACGTCAGTTACTGTCAGTGTCTCAAGGACACAGACAATGGTATTCTCATCCAAGGCAAGTGGCTTTTCCCAGGCTCTGGTTTAAGTGGTTGGCAACATGAAATATAAAGTGAAGCCTAGGATGGGAAGAAAAGATAAGCAAAAGGTAGGTAGGAAAGATCCTAGTCACATAAAAACTGCAATGGCTTCAGACAAACGTAAGGTAAACATGAAACAAGCCTGGCTGCCCTCCGAGTCTGATTTCTATTACTTTTCTATTTCTTCACTCCCCCTCATGGCTTCTTGGCTCAATTGTTACAGCTCAGATGCCCTAATCCAGCTCTATGCCAGTGTAAGAACCAAGAGGCATCACCAGGAGGGGCCATCAGGAGTTAGCTCAGCTCAAGCCCAGATGTCTAGGTTCTTCCACGTATGGAAGCAGCTGAGGAATAAGAAGCAGAGTACCTTAAAAACTATGCCTCTTCCTAGGCTTGCCATGTACCCTGTTCCAAACATTCACGCTGTCTGTGCAAAGACTGCCAGTAGAAGGGTTCAGTGCACTTGCTACCGTCCATGGCATCACATCCATGCCATCATTGGCTCATCGTGAGTGGAAGAGAGGTGGAAGAGAGGCTGAGGAGGTCTAACTTTGACTGGAGAAAAGGAAGGGGTAAAGCCAGCAACTAATTGGTCAATGTGAGGCTCTTGCTCCTGAAGCATCAATAGCATTAGCCGTATCCTGAACAGCCATAGAGCCACCAGCTGTAGATTCCTGACATGCCTGGCTCATGGAGAATAGTTTCAGGTCCATGTATCCCTATTCACTGATTTATATTGCAAATGGGGGTACATCTCATTGAGCTTCAAAGTAACTTCTCTCTTTCAGAATCTAGATTGCAGAAAACCTGGCAGGTTAGTACAATCTTCCTTGTTTGCAAGAGAAAGAATATTTGCTCATTTTCAGGTTAGCATAGAGAGAGGGGAATAAAGACACTGATCAGACATCTCCATTTTTATTTACTTTGTTAGAGGGTGTTTAGGGGCATGTCTACACTGCAGGATTAGCATGTCCCACCCAGTCTATGCCCAACCATATCCCACCTATTCCCTCCCACTGCCATGCTCCAAAGCCAAAAATATACTAGTGAAGCTACTCCAGTGCTAATGAGCACACCCAAAGTCCTGCATAGATGCAGCTACACAGCTTGTGCTGCAGGATGTAGCTTGTGCAGTGCATGTTTGCTGCTTAAGTTAACCATACAGATATGGCCATAGATTCTCTATTCTTGGGACAGGAAAAGTGTTGTACTCTGGAGAGCCTCTTATGCGAAAGGCTCCATTCCAACATTGTGGTTCAGAAATGAACCAGTAGTTTGGTTTCGATATTAAGCTACTTAATCAGAATAATACATATGCTGACTTTGAAAACTGCCTGAGTTGAATTTTATTACCAAACTGCCACTTTCTTAGATAAAAGGTCATTTTTTATATTATGTTGATCACTTCAGTTCTGAAACTAGATTGTCCAATTTGATTAAATTGTTTTAAGGTTAGTTTAGCTCTAAAGTTATGTATTCTCCATTTTAATTTAGCTTAATAGTTCCAATTTTTTAAAAAAATATGAAAGACAACCCAATATTGCACTTCTTTCACTACTTAACAGGGTTCCAGACCACAATGTGGATAGGTATCAGCTGGTCAGAACCAGCTGCTCCTAATATGTCTGCAAATTCTCACACAGCAGCACCCACAAAAAGGGTTTCTGGTTCTTTTGAAGAAGTCAGCATATTGATTAACCTTATGGATTGCTGTTTCTGAATCACTAAATTTGCTGAACTAAAAGACTGTTACAGCCAACAGAGATGTGAAAGAACCGCTAACATGCAGACAGGAAGCAGCTTGTGTGGTTTCACACTAGTAACTGGTCTGGATTTTTTAAATCGTTATATTAAAAACCTATTTTATTTCTGAATTAGAACTGTCAGAGTGGCTCTCTACTATTTGATTGGCACATTAATTGGGATTTAAAAATATTAGTGGCTTGCAGGTTCATTTGTGCAAGGTGCTTCCTGAACTGAAACAGTCAAGCATGTTCCAAGTTTTAAAAACATTATACATTTTTCTGGGTTTTTTTCCTCAGCTTGTTTCTGCCTTCTCCTGTGGCTTCTGCCTTCCCCTTCTATGATGTGCTGGCTTTTACTGCTCAGACCTGATGAAGAATGTCTTGCATGTGAAAGCCTGGCTAATTCTATCCCAATTATGCGGTTGGTCCACTAAAATATCACCCTATGAAATCATTGCTTCTCCTGTGAGGGCATTTTCAGGTTACAGTGGCAGCCACAAGTCCCTCTAAGAGAAAAGCTAACCGCCTTAGTGCAGAAATGAGCCACTGTCACCCAGACAGAGCCTAGTCCAAAAACATAGCCAAGGGATGATATCCTTCAACTGCCATTCAGTTGGCTTGGCAGACAGTCCTCTGCAACATGAGTTCCATTCTGCACCTGGCCACTGTCTGCAATTTGGATCATTCCCAAAATGTGTCTCTATTTGCTGCCAGCCCAGTGTCCTTGACTGGTATAGAAATGATTTTTAAGAAGCTCCAAAGGTCATGCAGTAAAGTAAAACCTGGTTGTAAAATGGTAGTATTTTTTACAAGACAGCTATTGATCACTGCCAACAGGGCTCATAACCCTCTTCTAGCAAGATGAGGCTGATAAATCATGGGCTGGAAAAGCTGACAGGAAGGGATGCCAAGATCTGAAAGGAGCTGGTGAGCCTTTGACAGTCACTACCATTTTGACTGAAGCATCTTCAGAGCAGATGTGTGGTAGAGTGATGTTACTTGGCACTGGTGGCCAGGGTAAAGTTGTGGATAGTAGAGTCCTTGATGCCAAGTGTAAGTAGGAAAGAAAGTCTCAAAACCTCCAGTTATTTGAGGTTCTTCCACTGGTACCCTTAGCCGTGTCTTGCACAGCTGCTGAACCAGGAGCTTGTTGTCTTAGATCAAGCCAGTCTGCTTGCTAGAGACACCAGTGCTACTGCCCATCTCCTCACTGTCCATTAAGCCATTTAAACGAACCAGCCGAAATAACTGGGAGCAGGCTTTACTGTCAGACCCTTGTGTGTTGAGGAGTTTAATTACAACATTGCATCCTTGGCATTCCTAGTCACAGGGGCCTAACTCATTAAGGAATTCACAATCTGTAACTCCCCCAGTCCATCATTTTACCATCAAACTTAATGCATTTTCTTTTAGGAGGAAACTAAAGGAAAAAACAAAACAAGTCTAATTCTCTGCATAGTGCATATAACCCCAAAGTTGGGGTTCTCCTGACTCTAGAAAGGTTTGTAATTAAAGGTATAGTAAAAAGGCAGAGGAAATATGAATACCCAATCTGAAAACAGCTAATGTTGGAAGCGCATAGCAAACATTGAGATTACAACAACTCTCAAACAAAAATGGAGTCCCTTTTCACTAAGGCATGAAACACTACAGCTCCAGAGTCCAAGCCTCATTTCAGATCTATGACAAAAGGTCACAAACAATGAACCCAGATGTAAATGGAGGTCTGTCATGTGAGCTGTGTACTTGTGGCTACTGAAACCAGAGTGGTCTCACCCCACGGGCCCAATAGGCAACTAGGCTTGAGAGAAACTTTGACTTTGTGTTAGGCCCTGGACAGATAAAGTCTAATCTGAATTGACTAAAGTTACAAGAAATGTTCAGGGACAGCTTAAGACAGGGACAGGCAAAATATAGCTCACAGGCTGGATCTGGCCAGCCAGCTGATTGGATCTGGCCCATGGGTGGAAACATAGCAACTGCCTCCACCCATGTGGAGTGCAGCTGCCTCTGCTGCACTGCACATGGGGCTGAGCCCTGCCCACCCCTGCCCCAGCCAACACATCCAGCTTCCCGGTGGCACTGCTCCCAATGCAGCTGCCATTGCACTGCTTGGCTCCCCCCGCCACCAGCAGCAACTCTTCCTCCTCCAGTTCCTGCTGCACTGCTGCAAGTGGTGGGTAAGGTGCAGCCAGGTGGCTCCTACCCCAGTGCGCAGGTGGGCGCAGCCCGTGCCGGGAAGACTGGTGCTGCCGCTGGCCCCAGGGAGGTTGCCTGCACCCCCAGGAGGGCTGCAGGGGCTGTGCCAGACTGCTCCCAGGGGTGCAAGCCCCCCAATCTGCCTGTCAGATGACAGAAGGCAGGTGCTGCCGGCTGGGGCCAGTGGCAGCACCGATCTTCCCAGTGCTGGCTATGGGTGAAATGTCTAAACCACACTGAAACAGCAAAAGAGGTTTGATGAAATGAAGTGGAACAGTGCTTTCGATAGGAAATGAAACTTGGAACGAAACACTGTTCCATTGAAATGTCGAAACAGAAGTCGAAGCAGAGCGATGCTGTTTTGCACAGCCCTATTAGAAATGGTGTTCTTTAAGACCTGCCCAAGATGGATCTCAAAGTCAGTAAATATGGCACCCAGATGCTTAAGTGGCTAGAGTCTGGATACTGAAAGCAGAAGATGCTAACAAAGGGAGGAAAAGATGAAGCACTGGAATGATTTGCATTGGGAAGATGCCAGTTCTTGTTCTGGAAAGAACAAACATGCAGTATGGTGGGGAAATCTGTCACTTAAAATGCTCAGGCCCAGTGTCCTCCTCTCACCACATCCCATTTTGGAGTTTCAGGAAGGTAAGTTAGATTTGCTGAGCAGCAGTTAAGCCCAGTGCTCTGCTGCTCCCTACATACCATTGCAACCTCTGTGCAAACACATTGTGTGTGGTGCATATTGGGAAGTGCAGCCTAGGAGCAGCTGTTTCCTGTCATGTTTCCATGGGATAAAGCCTGAAAATGTACACAAAGCACCAAGGAGCTTAACATCTCCATAGGGAGGCATGGAGCAAAAGTTAGACAGCTTGCCCATTTCTCTTGTGATCCCTTCATCAGATTCTCTGCCATGCTGTTGATTGGCGCAGATATTTCAATGAAACCGTTAATGAAGAAAGCAACATATGCTGTTCCAGAGGCAAGGAAGGGGCATTCACAGAGGAACAGCTGTCCCATTTCTTAGCCAGGGGCCATGGGGATTTGAGCTGGTATTTAACAGTGGAACGCCCACTCCATTTGGCAAGGGCAAGGTCAACAAAGAGAAGCAAACATGTGGTATGATTTTAAGAGAGACATTAGAGGGAATGAGTACAATCTCAGTGCTTACTAACAATGAAAAGCCTTGAAGGGTCCAGATTCTTATCCTTCCCTTATCTTATTACCTCCAAGCTTAGACCAAGTTAAGAGAGCATTACAGGTGCAGAGCAGGGCACTCAAAAGCTCTGAAAATCAACCTTTCAGTCACAGCCCATAGCAGTTTGCATGGCATCAGCCTAGTTATTTAACTTGCCTTATAGTTTCATAGTTTCATAGTAGCTAGAGTCGGAAGGGACCTAGGAAGATCATCTAGTCTGACCCCCTGCCTTGGCAGGAAAGAGCACCGGGGTCAGATGACCCCGGCAAGGTGCTTATCTAACTTCCTTTTAAAAATCCCCAGGCTAGGAGCCTGCACCACTTCCCCTGGAAGCCGGTTCCAGGCCCTAGCCACCCTGACTGTGAAGTAGCGCCTCCTAATATCTAATCTAACCCTACCCTCTGCCAGCTTGTGACCGTTATTCCTGGTCACTCCTGGCAGCGCACGGGGGAACAGGGACTCCCCCAATACCTGCTGATCCCCCCTGACCAGTTTGTAGCAGGCCACAAGGTCCCCCCTTAACCTTCTCTTGTGGAGGCTAAACAGGTTCAGGTCCTGTAGCCTCTCCTCATAAGGCCTGCCCTGCTGACCCCTGATCATACGAGTGGCCCTCCTCTGGACTCTTTCCATATCGTCCACGTCCCTCTTGAAGCGTGGCGCCCAGAACTGGACGCAGTACTCCAGCTGCGGCCTGACCAGTGCCGCATAGAGGGGGAGGATCACCTCCCTGGACCTGCTCGAGATGCATCTGTGGATGCATGACAGGGTACGGCTGGCCTTCTTGACTGCCTCCCCACACTGCCGGCCCATGTTCATCGTGGAGTCAATGACGACTCCAAGATCCTTTTCCGTAGCCTATTGCACCCTTCTAGTGCACCCACATCCCCCCACATCTTAGTGTCATCAGCAAACTTGAACAGGGTGCTTTCTACCCCCTCATCCAAGTCACTGATGAAGACGTTGAACAGTGCGGGCCCGAGGACCGAGCCCTGCGGAACCCCACTGCCCACGTCCTTCCAGGTCGAGAAGAACCCATCCACTACCACCCTCTGGGTGCGGCCCTCTAACCAGTTGGCGACCCATTTGACCGTGTGGGCATCGACACCACAGTCTCCCAGCTTTTTGATGAGGACAGGGTGAGAGACAGTGTCGAAAGCCTTCCGGAAGTCCAGAAAGACTACATCCACAGCAACCCCTGCGTCTAATGATTTGGTGACCTGATCGTAAAAGGCCACCAGGTTGGTCTGACAAGACCTGCCACTGATGAACCCATGTTGGCTGCCCCTGAGCATGCATTCCCCCGCAAGGCCCTCCTGGATGTGTGCCAGGATAATTTTTTCAAAGAGCTTACCCGGGATTGAGGTAAGACTAACTGGCCTGTAATTTCCCGGGTCCTCTTTTTTTCCCTTTTTGAAGATAGGGACCACATTGGCCCTCTTCCAGTCCTCCGGCACCTCACCAGAGCACCACGAGTGCTCATAGAGCCGCGCCAGGGGTCCCGCAATGACCTCGGCCAGTTCCTGTAGAACCCTAGGGTGAAGATCGTCCGGACCAGCGGACTTGAACACATCCAGCCTCTCCAGAAGTACCCTAACTAACTCCTCGCTAACCCCTGGCCCAGGCGTGTCTCTCCTGGGGCCCGAGGGGGGCCCAGCAGGGAGGTGGCTGAACTGGTCCCTACTTAGGAAGACAGAGGCAAAGAAATCGTTAAATATGTTAGCTTTGTCATCTGGCATGACGACTAAGTTGCCCATCGTGTCCTGCAGGGGCCCCACATTACCCGGGACCCTCTTTTTACCCCCTGTGTATTTGAAGAAGGACTTCTTATTGTCCTTAATCCAGGAAGCTAGTCCTATCTCCATCTCTGCCTTGGCCTTCCTGACTGCCCCCCTACATCCTCGGGCGACTGTAACATAGTCCTTCTTGGTGATGACCCCATCCCTCCATTGGGTGTATGCCTCCCTTTTAGCAAGGAGACATTCCCGGATGCTCCTAGTGAGCCATGGGGGTTTATGTGCCCTTCTGCTCCCTTTGACCCTTGTTGGGATTACCTCCCTTTGGGCATGGAGGATCGTCTCCTTAAGGAGCAACCACTCACCTTGGACATCTGGCTCCCTTCCCCTCTGGGTCCTCAGCGCTTCCCCAACGATCCTCCTTAGCTTGTTGAAGTCAGCCCTCCTAAAGTCTAGGGCTGTTGCCTTGCTGCAGCCCTTTGCCACCTTACGCTGGATGGTGAATTCCAGCAAGCGATGATCACTGTCTCCCAGGTGGCCCATCACCCGCAGCCCCCTCACCAGGTCATCACCCGTGGCCAGCACCAGGTCCAACAAGGCGTCTCCCCTGGTGGGGCTGTGCACCTCCTGGGTTAGATGGAGGTCCTGTACTCTGGCTAAGAACCGACGTGAGCGATCAGACTTGGCTGACTGCTCTTCCCAGCAGATGTCTGGGAAGTTCAGGTCCCCCATGATGACCACATCCTTAGCCCTCACTGCCTCTGTGAGCTGACCTAAGAATTCCTGGTCGAGCTCTTCTCCCTGGTTGGGAGGTCTATAGTAGACTCCCACCGTTAAGTCTCTATCCCCTGGACTGCCTTTTACTCTAACCCAGAGCACCTCAGAGTGCCCCCCCTCTACCCCCTTGCTAATTGACGAGGAAGTATATTCCTCCTTGATGTAGAGTGCTACTCCTCCACCTTTCCTTCCTATCCTGTCCCTCCTGTATAGCCTATAGCCCTTGACGCTCACCGCCCAGTCATGCGATGAGTCCCACCACGTTTCTGTGATCCCCACTATGTCAGGGCTGGTGACAGCTAGGAGGAGGGCAAGTTCCTCCTGCTTCTTCCCCATACTTCAAGCACATAGACCAGACAGTGCTTTGGCAAAATCAGGCAGCTGTCTGAGGTTTAATTTCACAATCCCTGCTATCCAGTCCATGTCACTATACACAGACCCAACTCCTGTGGGGTGTGGGACATACATTTTCCCCCTTGCTCCTCAACATGGGATCCACCCCCATACCGTGCTCCCTTTGCCCTATGGTCTAGAGGAACACCATGCCAGAATATTTCCCCTCAATCCAGCCCTCCCCCACCATGAGGCATTTGCTGCACCAGGACTTAGGCCGTACAGTTCTGCACGCCTTATGTGGCACAGGAAGGATTAGTCTCTAGCCCTCCCATTCTGTAAGTCTACTCCATCTTCTCTTGTTTCCCCTCCAAGCCCACTTCCATGTACCATCTTAGGCTGAACTCAGCTCTGATATTTCTTTGCTAACACACTTGCCCATAAAACACCTCGCTAAGGCCCAACCGAAGACAAGGTCCCTAATAGTCAAGTCTGTACACTAGTCCATTTGCAGTGGTGTTTATGAGAAGCAAACCAGTTTCAACCCCATTTCAACCTGACTGGCCATAGCACTGCACGCTGGGAGTGTACCTCCGAGCCCAACAACTCCAAATCAGGCCCTGAAGGTTAGAAAGTCCTCACTTCTGAATTTAAGTCAAGCAATGCCATTGTCTACCTCTACCAATGGTTTTATTCAGTAGTGTAACTACAGGGGGGGAGTGGGGGAATGAAAGAGACATCTACTTCAGGTGACACTTTTGTTGAGGGGTACAAAAATAGCAGTGACCAGAGCAGCAGTTGATCATGCCACTGTGACTGGCACCACAGAAGACAATGCTGCCCTGAGAGTCAAGTGGCTGCCCAGGGCAGAGAGCTGCCTGGCTACACCTCCAGTTTTACTGAAGGCAATGAGACTGCCTAAGGCATAAAGAGGGCAAGTTGGGTCTAATGTGGGGAAGCTCACTGTCATCCCATGACCTACATATTACATCCACTTCAAAGAGGAAGACCACAAGACCTGCTTATGGTCAAATGATCCATGACTAACCTGATCAAAATCAATCCCTGCTTCAAGGAAGCTCTGGTAACAGGAATTGTTTCTAACCTGCCTGCACACTGACTCCAGCCACAGTGAACTTTCACTGTGATTTCAAAACATTCAATGTCTGCAAGTAACAACCTTAATTGTTCTGGTAATATTAACTTAGGTATAGAAAAAGACTGACAGTGAAGTATTGGAGGCACTGTCAAGACACTCAAGAAGGCTAGACTTTGTTTTATGAATCTGAATCAGAGATGTACATTTAACTACACATACAAAACTAGTGACAATATATTTTTACTATTTTGCCTAATGTGTTCTTAATATATACGTGCAAAATTAGTGCACATCCTAATATCTATAATTGTTTTTATTTTGATCTTAAACTGAGTAATATATAGTGCTAACCCCTTAGTGTAACAGAAAAGTTTCCAGTTGCTCTTTATTTGGAAATAATGTGTTGTGTTACATGTGATGATGTGCCACACCATCTGCACCCCCTTTTCAAAATACTAGATCTGCCCATGTGCACAAGATAGGTTGAGGTGTGACACTACCAATGTAGAGGCCCATCTTGACCCCAGAATACTCCATAGATAGCCAGGAGCTTTGTTCCAATCCATGTCTCAGAGTGGAAAAGGGAACAAGCATGGGACACACAAACCCTGGTTTGCAGCATCAGCCTCTCTCTGCCTCCCTGCACTCTCTCCCTATCCTGCATGGCACAGCAGTTTCTGCAAGCAAAGCACTAAGGGATCCCCTGTTCATCTGCCTGCCTGGAGTCTTTTCAGCATGGCAGAATGCCCAGCTCTGAATGCACTCCTCCTACAAGGGTCCTTACTTACACAGTGGGTCCCAGTATCTTCAGCTGAACTGTCTGCATGTCGAGAGGCTGAAGCACTGGAAATTTGGGCTAAGATTTCAAAACCAGGCTGGGGATTTAGATACAATTCAACACCCAGTTGGAATTGTGCAACTATTGAAGTGAGCTGAAGTTGTAAGTTGAAATCTCTTGAGCAGCTTCCAAATATTCATCTGAAGCACACATTACAAGCAAGACATTATGTGTGTGGGGAAGGGTAGCAAAATGAAGGCAGTCAGGCACAGAAGGATAAAATAAAATAAAATGAAGTAAGAAATGAAGAATTTATGAAAAATAAAAGACAAGTAAATTAAAGAATCATGTTTAAATCAATTGGGATTTGGGACTGGGGTGTGCAGGGTTGCTGGTCATGTTTCCCAGGGTGGCTGGAAGGTGGGAACAGTAAGGGAAGGTGCTTTCAGGGGAGCTACTGCCCCTGCCCCTGCCCCTTCCCCCGCCCCTGGAAAGAAGCCCCAACTCATGGGCACCTGATCTAGCCCCCTACCTTGTTCTGTCTCCCGACCCCTCTGGATCCCACTGCTAGACCCATCCATGCCCTGTCACATGGCTAGCTGACACGTCCTCTGCAGACTGTTTGCACAGGGTTGCATCCCTGAAGGTAGCAAGGTCACACCCCCAAGGGCAGGAGGGAGAACTGGTTTGGTGCCAGAATTGCCCCATGGGCAGTAGAGTTCAGGGGGGTGGAAAGTTTGTCCACACAGAACAGGAGGGTGGGGGGTGGAGAGGGGACACTGCATCCTGGGATGCTGGAGGACTGCAACTTGGGCAGCTCATTTGTGGGGAGTGGTCACACATTAATGCAGGGGTGGGCAATTATTTGGGGGCGGAGGGCCGTTTACTGAGTTTTTGGCAAGCCATCAAGGGCCACATGACAGGCAGCCAGGGGCAGATAAATATTAATTTTCTAAATCTTTTAGGGGCCCCATGGGCCAGATAGAATGGCCTGGCAGGCTGCACCTGGCCCACAGGCCACATTTTGCCCATCCCTGCATTAATGGAACAGAGGCTGATTAACACAGATCAGAGATAGACCTGCCCTGGAGTAATATAACTTTAGGCTGCTTAAATTGTGTTTATTATGTGGCCAATCCAAGGGTTAAGAGCTCCGGGAGTCACCACAAATTGAAGTGTAACAAGGCCTTTCAGTGCAGTTCATGTCATCTAAAGATGTTTTAGTAAATGGTGAGAACAAGGATGAGTATGCTGTAAATATGAAGTTGTTCTGATCCATGTATGAAGAGGCCCAGGAACTCTTAATACCTTGCACTGGGCTTAGAGCAGTGGTGGGCAAAATACAGCCTACAGGCTGGATCTGGCTGACCAGCCCATTCTAGCTGACCTGCGGGGCCCCTAACAATTTTAGAAAATTAATATTTATCTGCTCCTGGCTGCCTGTCAAAGATGACAAGAGACAGGGGCAGTAGGAACCAGGAGAAGCCGACAGGACTCAGCAGCCCAGAAGCAAGGTGCGCCCAGCCTGGCCCCGCCCCCAGCCCCCTTCCACCCCTGTTGCCCCCCCTCCTCCCCCAACCCAGGAGGTCAGGAGCAGAAGGTGAGGTATGTGTCTGTGTATTCATACAGCAAGTCCCACAGGCATACCTCACCATACACATGCGCCCACACCCCCCTTTGCACTGCTATACATGCAGATACCCACACCCCCTCACACACCCCAGCCATGCTCCCCCCACACACAGTTCAGCCACAAACCCCATACCCACCCACACCCCACATACCCACAAACCCACATGCTCTATCACCCCACAACCTGCCACAACTATACAACCCCCACAGACACACCCACACCCTCCCCCACACCCCACACACCCACAGCCCCCCACAAACCTATACCCTCCCCTCCCACAATATACAAGAGTCAGATTTCATTTTAAGCTATTGTTCAATCACCTCTACACACACTACACAAACACATGTAAACCAGGACAAAAATATTTTTTGAAATCAAATTAATGAATATTGTAGATCAGGTGTTCTCAGCACTGGTGCACAATGGGTTGGCTGCTGGTCTACAGCATGGTCGGCTGCTGGACCAGATGTGGCCGTGGATCAGCAAACCGCAGCTCCCCAGAGTCAGGCAGAGAGGTAGCAGCTCCTTCTGTAGGGCCTGCAGCAGTGCAGGGTTTGGCCCACCCCTCCTACCAGGGGGTTGGGGGTAGCCTTACCTGTCTGCTGACCAGAAAATCCAGCTGCAGTCAGCTGTGACTCCTGGGCCATGATTTGCAGGGCTACAGCCACTTCTGGGATGCAGCACAAAAACTTTGAGAACCCCTGTAATAGATGTTCAATTTTTAGAATATAAATTTGGTATTTTTCTGGTTCTGAGATGGCAAAACCCCTTGCTGAAAAGAATACTTGTGGGGGCAAGGGGAGGGACTTCTGGTGGCAAAGGTCAGGAGTTAGGGGACGGGACTTCTGGTCACAAGTTGGTGACCAGGGGGTGGGGCACCTGTCAAGGGGTGGGGCTACCCTTGACAGCTTGCCAAAACTCGGTAAGTGGCCCTCACCTCAAAATAATTGCCCACCCCTGGCTTAGCTGTTCTATCATGCCTCTTTCATGCCTGCAAATGAAACAGCTAGGACCATATATTGGCTGGTCATGGATGTTTGTGCCTAGGGTTGCTTGGAAACAAATATACCCAGCAGAGTTTTTGTTACTAAGAACCAATCCTCAGGTCTCTTTCCAGGGGGTCGGACTCGATGATCTAATAGGTCCCTTCCGACCCTAAAATCTATGAAATCGAATTACTACAAGGTCACTAGGGAAACAGCTTTATAGGCGGGATGTGCACAGACCATCCAAACTGAAGGAGTCTGAGCTTACTAGTAAAACCTAATCCCCTAACGATACTGATGGATTCCTACAATGGGAAATACAAAACTGAAGGAAACCCACTGTGGACACATTAGTGTATTTGTGAGAATGTGCCAGCTCTTCAGGGACAAAGAGAATATGTTGCAAGAGTCATTAAAAGCCCTTGGAGACAGCGAACCAGTTACACCATGTTTATTCTGGGCCAGCAGCGGCCAGTATTGGCCAGATTTAAGGTCTGCTCGCAGAAAAGAATGACTTCTGTAGGAAGAGCAGCAAAGAAATTGAACAGCTTCAAAGGAAACCGTTCTTGGGGAAAGAGGCTAGGCCAAGTATGAGTATAAAAATAACACTAACACAATAACTCTACATGGATAATGTCCATTAAAATGACTCATCCTAGGGGTTCTAAAGTTGATATGTCAGGATTGGGAAAAGGAGTTCTAATCACTGCTGTCATTGGCTAGAAGTGGAATTTGCAAGCCTGGATATACATGTCATGCAAGTCAGGTTATCCTTTTTTCATGGACATACACTGGCAGGCACTCCAAACATTTGAAGTTTTTGCTGCAGTATCTTCTCATTTTTAAAAGCTAATACATTATCTGCAGTTCTAACTTTCCCTTAGGTCCAGTGTTTTGGGAATATGCATAAATGTGGCTAATATCTCACTGAAATACATCGATCCCATGCTCAGACCTTCTTGCTTCTGTCCCTAGTCAGGGATGGTGAGAAACACATTAAGGGAGAAACAAGCAGGATTGTTCACAAGTGGGTATTAGCACACACAAACTAAAATACGTAAGCAATGATTTTTCAAAATGCCTAAGCTATTTTGCAATTAATTTCTTTCACATGCTTGGTGAAACAAGTGCTATGTTCCACATCAGGTCCAATATTACAAAGCTTTGCCTTTCCTGACTTATGAAATAGAAAGGGAAATGCAATAGCAGTTGTGTCCCATCTCAAAGATTCCAAGCCTTCAGGACTGCCCTGCTTTCTGAACCACGCTCTTTTGGACAAATAATCCCAAAATCTTGCCAAACATTGAATTTTTGAGACAGATTCCCCCAGAAACAGAGGTGGGTTTAGAAGGTCTGTGGGGAAGCAACAGGAAGAGAAGAAACTATGAAGCTGTGCAAGATTCTACTGGCAAATAGGCAAGCTGCTTGCAACATTTGGTATACAGGAAAAATAATACCTGCCAGCTGCACTGGATTCATCAATTCTCTGTGCCTTGGGAAGTGACAGATGACTACTAACGCTGCTCTTTTAATACTTGTTTATTTAACTTTTTTAGGTTTTACATTTTTGGCAATAAAGTCAGTCAGTCAGAGAATTAAATTAGATTACTGGGACTGAAAAAAATTAAACTCTGATGCCAAAATAAAAAGATGATTTTTACTTTACTGTCTTCTCTCTCCCAACCCCTATCACAACCCTACTGTGTTTTACTGCCATAGGATGACCACAGAGCAAAGGTGGATTTGTGGGAGCAGGGGGAACCTCCATTCCATAGGTATTAATGACCTTTTAAAGGGTTTTAATGTTCCACCATTCAAACGATTATTTCTTCTACCATTTTGCTTTCTGTTAGCCATTGTTGGTAATGTCTATCTCCTATTTCACAGCCCTGCACACTGCTTTTTAGGTCTAGCTAAAAACTTTAAGTCAGATATGGTAGTATTAACTCAAGTGTGGAAAAGACTGACTGGGTGCATCTACACGAGATGCCTAACTGTGCAGTAACAGAGTACTGCACAGTAAACGTGATCATCTACAAGTGCATATGTTTACTGTGCAGTAAATTACACTACTTGTACATAAAGTTGCTACCTGCAAATGCAAGCAGCAAGTTTACATGCAAGTAGTTAGAGCACAGTAACACTTGTGTAGATTCAGCTTGAGCTCAGTCCCAGGGCCCCAAGGCTGGGCTGCCTCTATGCCTTCCCTAGCTTCAGGCCCTTAAAAGGCTACAGGCATTTTGAGCCCTGGGGTGCAAGGAGCAGCCAGAGGTTACTCCAGGCCTGTGTCCCCCTGTGCAGCCTGCAGGCCAGCTGCACAAGTCTGCCTGCACCCCAGCACCGCTGCTGGTCACCACAGTGCTGTGTGGCTGCCAGGCTCACACTATCCATGCCTACAGGCTGCTCGAGGCTCCTGCCAGGCCTGCCAGCATCCAGGCCCAGTTGCAGGCAGATCCTGGCCACCGGGGCCAGCTCCAGCTGCCTACAACTCACCCCCAGCAGCCTGCCTGGAGCCTGCAGGTGCTGTGGGGCATCGCCTCACCCCATGGCTTCCAGTCCCACACTGGACCCTTGTGCCAGGTGCTACAGGCATCTGCCCAGGCCTGGCAGCCCAGAGACAGCCATGCGGAGACCTGGAGAGCCAGTGCAGGAGGCCCAATGGACTCATCATTGCCCATGTCAGTCCCCACCACCCATGGCCCCAACAAGTCCATAGAGGAGACTGGCAACCTTATGGCACTGTGAGGTGAAGTGGAGTTGCAGCAGCAGTTTGCAAGGTTAGGCACTCTAATGCTTATGTCTATGATGGCCACATGTGGCAGTGCCGCACGACTAGTAAGTATGGCAGTGCCACAAAGGTCAAGGCCTTGCAGGCACAGTGGGTTTCCACCTCTGACAACAATCATTGATTGGGGAGTGCCTACAAGACCATGCATGCCCTTTGTGTGGCAGCTGACAGAGATCCTCATGCTCCAGGACCCAGGCCACTGCCATGCTGTATACGTGCTGTGGGCAGCCGGCCTGCGACCCCACCCCGACCTGGCACCTGCGGTGACATTTTGCATGGGGAGGGACCCTTGAGGTGCCAGCAGCCCATCCTGCTGAGCTCCCCAGCTGCAGCCTCCACCACCAGTTTGGGGAACCCATGTCAGCACCTGCCCCAACGGCTTTGTAGCCTCAGCACCAGCCATGAGCAGGAATCCTGGCTTTCTCTGATAAAAAAAAAAAAAAAAATCCCTGTTTTTCAGGTATTAAAAAATACAGGTTTCCCCTGCTTTATACTGTACATGCATTCCTGGAAAATTGTGCATAACCTGAATTCACATAAAGGGAACCCACTTTACAATATAACAAATAGGGACACTTTCCAAGACCTCAACAGTACTGAGCCCCAGACCCATTTCTACCACTTTTACAAGACAATATTGGTACTCACCAACAGCAGACAGTACAGACAAGCACAGGGCATTATCATAATGGGGATGGCAACTACAGAAACATGTGACAGACAACAAGCAAGGAGCACAGATCCACACAGGAGACTATATTTTGGTGCACATCATTCCTACAGTGCACCATACAAAGCAGCTGACCGCAGGCTTCTATCACACAAGGATGAATTTACCTCACATACAACAAATAAAAGTAAATTCACACATACAAAACCTGCATAAAGCAAGGAAAACTTGTAACCCAAAACCACATTTTTCTGTGATTAAAATGCAATACTACTAATTATATATATATAAATGCCACTAATATATATTGTCACATTCCCCTGGCCCCCAGATCCCCCTTTCCCCTCCTTCCACCCACAGCACACAGGGAGGTGGGAGACAGTGCAAAACTTTATTGAACAGCTTGTACACCCACAGCTAGATGGCCACGGGCCTCTCACTCACCAGGGAATGCGTCAATGCTGGCAATGCTGTCCTCTTCATCGGGGGCGGGTAAGGACATACAGCACAGCCACAGATAGCTTTCCAGGCAGCAGCAGAGGTTGCGGAGCAGCCCAAGCTTGCCCCCACATCACTGAAGCTCAAGGTCCTGTGCCAGGTGAGCAGGTGCACCTGGGGCACCATGGCCATCAGCAGCAGCAGGGTATAATGGGTCAGGCACCACTCAGTCCATGCAAAAAGCTTCTTGTGCAGCGCCTGGGACATGTGTAACAGGGGCTTGCTCAAGGCGCAGCACTGAAATGAGCAGGTGATGGCCCTGGGGCACCTGCCCATCCCAGTCATCTGGGAGCCCTGCACCCACCTTACCCAGACACTGTGGACTGGGTGGCAGGACAGGAAAGCGGATGGCCTGCAGGAGTGGGAGTCAGCAGGGTCTGGAGTTATGGCAGCAGGTGCTTCCAGGACCCTGGCCTGTCCTGCTTTAGGAACAGGGCAGGCAAGCTGCCTGCAGCCAGTACCCCGTGGCCTGCTACCCCAGGGTAGTGAGTGGAGATGTTCTGGCTCCATCAGAGGAAGGCCCAGGACATGACCGTCCTCCTGGACTGGCTGCTCATGGCATTGGAGGACCAGCTGGTGGATGCATAGGCCTGGCAGGCAGAAGACACTGCCCGCCAGAACAGGTGGTACACAGAGGACGTGGCCCATGAGGACTGGTAGCGAGTGAAAGACATGGCCCATAAGGATGCATAGGACTGGTATGGGATGGGCATGAGGACCAGGTAGACTGGGGGTTGCAGGCGCAACTCTTGGACCTGGAATGCAAGCAGGTGGGGGCCATATAGAAGCAGACCATGGTCCTGGGTAAAGTAGTGCAGGCCACAGAAAATGACTAGCAAGTGCTGGACAGCGTCTTGGCCCTGGTAGACACCTTTGTGTCACCTTCTGCCTGGCTCCTGACCTTAGCTCTGCCTGCCCTCAGGCAGCCACCTCCTAACAGTAGTGTCCCCCCGACCCCCAATGGGCCTGGGCAAAAGTCTAGCACCACCTCCACCACCCAGGTATCCCTACCTCAGCCCCTGCCCTGAGTCCACCACCACCACCAAGCCCCGCTGCCTGGGCCTAGGTGCTCTGCATCAGACCCAGAAGTGGACTGGAAGTACTTCTGGGTCCACTGCCAAGCACCCCACCCCTCCCAACACTCCCATGGGACACTCCATCTGCCCCGCCATCCAGCATTCATAAGCCAGGCCTGGTACCTCAAGGTACTTAGAAAAAGCATATAAAGCTGTGTCTATGGCCAAACCGTTGAAGTTCTCCAAATCTCTCCAAATCAATTCAAAGGGTTCTGATTCGTTTCAGAGAGATTAAAGGGTCTCCTGATTCGAATTGGACAGACTCTGAATTAAATCAGTGACTGAAGCTTTGCACAGCCCTAATGGGTATCTTTTTAGGCTCCTTGCTTTCCCCTCGGGGAAGAGGACTAAGAAATGCCGTTGGTTTATCCAGTGGTGTTAAACCCACCTGAAGATAATATTCAGGTGGGTTTAGACAAGTATTCAGCAGATGTATTTGATTATAGATCTGAGCACAAGCAGATGACTTGATAAGTTCAGCTCTGCTACTTTACTTTGTGTGAACAGCTTTGCCTCCTATGTCAATGAAAGAGTGAAGAGGATCCTTGCAGGCTTTCTAAAAGGGGAACTACAGTACAGTACAGTAAAACACACCTCAGTCCCTGAAGAAATCATGGAGCAGATCTTCAAGGAATCCATTTGTAAGCACTTGGAGAAAAAAGTGATTAGGAACAGTCATCATGGATTCATCAGGGGCAAGTCATGCCTCACCAACCTGATCTCCTTCTATGATGAGATGACTGGCTCTGTGAATGTGGGGAAAGCAGTGGATGTGAAATACCTTGACTTTAGCAGGGCTTTTGATACTGTCTCCTACAACACTCTTGCAAGCAAGCTAAGGAAGCATGGGTTGGATGAATGGACTGTAAGGTGGATAGAAAACTGGCTGGATTGTCAGGCTCAAAGGGTATTAATCAATGGCTTGATGTTTTGCTGGCAGCCAGTATCAAGTGGAGTGCCCCAAGGGTCGATCCTGGGACCGGTGTTGTTCAATATCTTCATCAACAACCTGGAAGATGGGATGCAGTGCACCCTCAGCAAGTTTGTGGATGACATCAAGATAGGTAAAGTAGTAGATACTCTGGAGGGAGTTCAGAGAAACCTTGATAAATTGGAGGATTCAGGCAAAAGAAATCTTATGCGTTTCATCAAGAATAAGTGCAAAGTCCTTCACCTGGGACAGAACAATCCTATGCACTAGTATAGGCGGGGAACTGACTAGCTAAGCAGCAGCTCTGCAGAAAAAGACCTGGGGTTACAGTGGACAATAAGCTGCATATGAGCCAATAGTGTGTCCTTCTTGCAAAGAAGGCTAACAGCATACTGGGCTGCATTAGCAGGAGCATTCCCAGCAGATTGAGGAAAGTGATTATTTCCCTCTGTTCAGGACTAGTGAGGCCACATCTGGAGTGCTGTGTCCAGTTTCGGGCCTCCTACTACAGAAAGCATGTGGAAAAATTAGAGTGATATGGAGGCTTATGAAAATATTTAGGAGACTGGGACATATGACATATGAGGAGAGGCTGAGAGACCTGGGCTTATTTAGTCTGCAGAAGAGAAGACTGACAGGGGATTAATAGCAACCTTCAACTACCTGAATGGTGGTTGCAAAGACGATGGAGCTAGACTGTTCTCAGTGGTAGCAGATGACAGAAGAAGGAGTAATGGTCTCAAGTTTCAGCAAGGAAATTTTAGGTTAGATATTAGGAAAAACTCTCTCACTATAAGGGTAGTAAAATACTGGAACAAGCTACCCAGAGATGTTGTGGAAACTCCATCCTTGGATGTTTTTAAGACGCAGGTAGACAAAACTTTGGCTGGGATGATCTAGTTGGGGATGGTTCTCGTTTCAGCAGGGGGTTGGGAGTAGATGACCTCCTGATGTCCCTTCCAACCCTAGTTTTCTATGATTCTAAAAGAAGAAGGTTACTTTTACTTTTATGTATTTGATTATGTATTTAATGCTGCACCTTGAAAAGTGAAATGGGTTATGTGGCGCTCAGGGACATGAAGGGAAATGAAGGTCACCTTAAATTGTGCATCTAGTCTCCACCTGGTGTTCCACAGCTGCACTAAATTTTGGTGCTCAGAACAAGTAGAAGGGTCTCTCCTGGTTCATGCTAGCATAGCCTTACCTGTGATTGCTCTAAGTGGGCCACTCTGATAGAAGGCTGTTAGAATGCCTGCATCCGCGCTCTTCAGTTCAGTGAATATTGCTTCAGGCTGTCCATACCCATTTTTTTTTTAACTGTTCAAATTCTTGCTTTCCAGTGCCTTTATACTGCTGTGTAATCCAGGCATACCATGCACATTAAAGCATCACAAAAAGTGTGCTTTTGCTAATGCGTATTAAAATAGGCTATTGCACCTTTTTCTGGTACCTCACAATGAAGGTACTAATAATGCACATTAGCAAAAGTGCATTAATAAACATGTAGACATACCCACAGAGATTCAGTGACATTTGCAGAAGAGGTTTTGCATACTGTAGATAGGTTCTGTAACCCTTGCAATCAAAAGAGCTTACAGATTTCTTTGAGACAATTAGTTTATCTGAAGTTTGGTCTCAGATGCATGGTGCAGTTCAGAAGATAGCACATGGGGACTTCGGCCAACTGACCTGCTGTGTATTTTAGGCAAGGATAAAGAGATATGTCATTAGTCCAGGACATCCAGCTTACTTCACATCCTCGTAAATCAGATGGATTATTTCATGGCCACAAGCAGACAGGACCTCCATCCTTATCAAACAGTTTAAGAAGAGATGTAAACCTAGAAATTTGCTGGCTGTATTTGATACAGAGCCAGTAGCCTAAAAAAGGTAGAGTGACTCTGCAGCCACCCAACTACTGTTGCCTCAGGCACCAAGCTGCCCTATTATGCCTCTCTACAAGGCAAACATAATCCTTTCCTGTATCATACTTTAATGGAATGGCTGATATTCTTCTTGGCATGCTCACTTTCCCCAGTGGCATGGGTGGATTTAGAATTTTGAAAGGGCAGAGGAGGGGGTTGCAAATGTTGTGGCACGCTAATCACATACAACACAACACATTTTTCTTCAGTTAAAAATAAACTAGAAGCTTTACTAATATGCTAGCAGGGGCTAGCCCTATATTATTCAATTTAAGATCAAAGCAAAAACAAATATAACTATTGGAATGCACGCTAATTTGCTAGGTTCTATATAAAGTTTAGAAAAACACAACAAACTTGTTAAAAAATAGTCAAAAGATATTACGTTATTCAGCCTGTAGTCATTATAGTTAAGCTTATATCTCTTATTCAGATTCATAAAACAAAACCTAGTCTTCTTAAGCATCTGGGCAGTGCCTCCAATACTTTGTCATGGGCGTGTCTACATGAGATGCTTTACTGTGAAGTAGTGTAGTTTGCTGTGCAGTAAGCATGTGCATCTACACATGCACATGCTTACTGCATAGTAAATTTCACTCCTCACAAGTAAATTTGCTACCTGTGAACACAAGTAGCAAATTTACTCCTAAGTAGTTACTGCACAGTAATGCACACGTAGATGCTAACCAGGAGCAAATTTGCTCCCAGTCAGCCCTGCCACTACGGGGCCAGCCTCACTATAGTCCTAGGGCCCTTAGAGCTGGTTGCCACTCCTGCCCCAGGGCTGGGCTGGCTTTATGTTAGCCCCAGCCTCAGGCCCTTAAAAGTCTGCAGGAATCTAGAGCCCTGGGGCACAAGAGCAAGAAGCTTGGGGCAGCTGCTGGCCTCTACTTCTCCTGTGTGACCTCATTCCCAGCCATGTCACCACTTGCCACCACCAATGTGAGCTCCTTCTGGGGGGGGCTCCTGCATGGGCACCCATATGCTGTGCCCCACCTCCTGATGAGTCTGCTGGGAGCTTCATGCCATTGCTGCCAGCTGGGACCAGCCAGAGCCACCAGGCATGCCAGCCACACCCATTTGATAAGCCCTGCACTGGGGGGATGCCCTTCCCCACCCTGCCCCCCTGGGTCCCCACCCACAGAATGTAGGGAGGCAGGAGAGCAAGTGTGCATGAGCCTCTTGCACACTGAGGTCCCTGATCACCCCGGCCACTGCCACCACTGCTGGTGGTGCCTGCGGGTGGTTGTGGGACCCACAGTAGGTGCTTGCCACCGCCCCCCCACCACCGACAGTGCCATCGGTGTCTGTGAGAGCTCACCACTCACCACCACCAGGCTCCCACTGCTGCTCGTGCAACTGTGCCCCCAAACCTGCCAGGGGCATGCACTGTTCATGGCCCTAGTCTTCCTGCTCTTGTGCCCCAGAGCTCTAAATTTTTGCAGACTTTTAAGGGCCTGAGGCACAGCACAGGGGCAGCACACAGCAGCTCTCTCCTTGCCACCTCTGCCTCCCTGCACCATGGCTGCTCCACCTCTTGCTCCTAGCAGTGATGACCAGTAATGACCAGTGCCCCAGGCTCCTTCTGGCTGCCACATTAGCCCTGCTGGCCTGCCGCACTGACCACCAGCTGGCCCACACCTGTCTGTACCTTCCTGGCTCCCCACACCCAGCAGCCATCTGCCTGGCTGCTACGTGCCATCCCAGAGCCACCACCACCACTTGCCTGCCACCTGGACTCTGTCCAGCTGGCTGGATGCCAGCATGGACACTGACAACATGCTCAAGGATGCCGCTACTGGGGTTGCTCCTGTCCTTCTGGCCCTCCAGCCTTGCCATCTCTGGGCCCACCAGGGCAGCCAGGACTGGTGGCTGTACATCATCCAGCAGATCTGAGACAATGAGAAGTGGCTGGAGGTGTTCAGGATGCCCAGGCCGCCTTCCAGGACCTCCTGGGCCAGGTCTGCCCACACCTTGGGTGGCAGGAACCAACATGCAGCCCCTCCTCCCTGTGGACACCAGGCTGGCCCTTGCCTTGCTGAAGCTCGCCACACCCACCAGCCTCCAGTATGTCAGCCATCTCTTTGGTGTGGGCAAGGCCACCACAGCAGTGGCTGACTTTGAGATGGGCAGTGTCCTCCAGGATGTGCTGGGGGACACTGTGCTCTGTGTGCACAAACCCCGGGCGGTGGTGGTGGAATTCTGTGCCCTGAGATTCCGCCCATGCATTGGGGCCCTGGACAGAACCTATATACGTCACCTGCCCACCGCAGGGCAGCTGGCTGTACTACAGCTGGTTGGGCTTTCACTCAGTGGTGCTGCAGGCCATTGTGGACCACTGTGGTGCCTTCACCAATGTGAGTGCTGGCTGAGCAGGTAGTACCCATGATGCCCACATCTTGGCACCCATGATGCTCAGGGATGATGCCAGCCCTGGTGCAGAGTGGGTGCTTTGCACCTGGGTTGCTGGACCTCTAACTAGGCACTGTGGTGGTCCTACCCTTCATTGGGGACTCTGCCTACCTGCTCCCCCCAAGGCTCATGTAGCTCTACATCAGACAGCTGGATCCCCACCAGGCCTATTTCAACTGGTGCCTGGGCCAGACCCACGCTCTGGTGCAGTATGCCTTTGGCCACCTCAAGAGACTCTGGTACACCCTCACCTCCCTTCTTGAGTTCTCTGTGGACAACATCCCCTGGATCATCATTACAACCTGTGTGCTGCATAACATCTGCAAAGCTTGAGGGGAGCTGTTTTGCATGGCCTGGATGGAGGAGGCACAGTGGGTGGAGGATTCCTGGCAGTGGGAGCACCAGCTGTGGTGGCAGCAATAGTGGTGGGCCCCCCACAATGAGGCCCTCGGCAAGCTGCACACCCTTCAGCAGGGGCCAGGGTACTGGGTGTGAGAGGCACTGCCCAACCAGCTCCTCCTGCATTCCCTACTATAGCCCACCTGGACAGCTGCCCACAGACCCCCCCCCAACACTATGCTCACTGCAGATACATCTCTGAACAACAGCTTTTATTCCCCACACATCAAACAAACCCCTCTCCCCCCTCCCTCCCCAACATCAGAGGCTCTCCACCACTCACCCCATTCACCAACAACAAAGCACCCTCTTCTCCATGCAAACTATTTACAAGTGAAGTGCTGTAGTTGTATGCGTGTCCCCCCCCCCCCAGATGGGCAACCCATGGGGTGGGGGCACCTAGGGAGCAGAGCCTAGGGATATGTGGCCAGCACCCTGGCCTCTGGCTGCTCCCCCATTGGTGCACATGCCACAGTGAATCTGGCAGGCAGGGGGCTCACCAAGGGGTGATGGCAGCCTCTGGTCCCCTGGTGTGGCTATTCTCCCTCCGGGAGCTGGGAGCCAAGGTCAGAAGGGCCAGCTCATGATCCCAGCCTTCCTGTAGGTAGCTCCTCCTTCCTGGGACCCCCCCATGCTCCCATGGGATGCTCCATCTGCCCCACCATCTCAGCATTCATGAGCATTGCCTGGTACCTCAAGGTACATAGAACAAACACAGGAAGCTGTGTCTATGGCCAAATTGTTGATTCTCTGAATCAGAATTGAATCTTCAGATTCAGATTCAACTGAATCGAATAGGGACAGTGATCTGAATCAGCGAATCGAATCACTGCCCCCCGAATTAGGCCAAATCTGAATCCAAATCAAATACTGCCTACTTCACACACCCATAATTCCCATATTTCTTTTTCTAATACCCTAATCAAACTAACATGGTCATCTACACTGTATTTATTTTGGTGATTCCCTCCCCAACAGTCTCCCTCGTTTCTCTTCCAGTATAGACTAGGCATAATATTGAACCTTCTCTGTAAGTTAAAAGGCTACTGAAAATGGTGCAGCAGGGAGAAAGGGCATTACTTAGGCTCTGTGCAAGGAGGGGTTAATTTCAGCTCAGATTCCCTAGGCACACAGTCATTCAAGAGAAGGAATAGAAGAGTAGCTTCCTGAGACATGGAGGGGAAGCTTCAACTTACTTAAGGAAATGTGATAGCCTGAGCAAGAGATTAAGCTGGATAACATCCCTTGCTAGTCTAAGCTCTGTGGTAGAACTAGTTGTGGTTTCCAAACATCATTTCTGCCATCTTCATTGTTAGAAACCTCATAATACAGGGCCACATATGCATTCCAAAGAAACAGAAGCAAGATTTTATTACTACATGCTCAGTACATGTTAAAAGGAAGGAAAATAAACTGGAACAATCTACATGCTGACATGTGCTGTTATCTACAAAGGACCAGTTTCCTTACATCATAGAAATATTGGCATCACCACGAGAAGTAAGCATTGTACTTTGAAGGTGGCTAAATAGATTTGATCAGCAACTGACATTCTAAATTAAATATCCAAACTGCATGGAACCCATTTTGTGTTCATGCCTTAAGTTTTGAAGGGATAAAATTAACCTGAAAAAAATATCATGTGATCAGAAGGATTGGGCCCTATTTTGCATGTCATTTTGCATCACAGTCTACTCCTCACAGCATCTGTATCCAATCTAAAGCCAAAGGAAAAAAGATCAGCCCTCTTACCCTAGATAAAACATATTTTATAGTGTGAAATCCAGCTTTTGCCTAGGTTTACGAAGAAGGAGGGATAGAAGTGGTTCTGTAGGAAGCAGTGGTCCACACCTGAAGTATTAGAACATGAAAGTGTACCAAGCTGGAGGACTGTTCCACATGCTCCCTGTTTATATTCAATGTATTCTTCTTCTGATAGCAACACTAACCTTTGCAGAACACAAAGGACTACAATTTCTTTTTTGGCTGTGTTGATCCACTATCCTGCAAGAATACAGGGCACAATTCTTTCAGATACTATCATTTTTAGAAGCCAAATGCACTGAAGGTTTTTATGCCTATCACTGTGGTACCAGGGAGCCTTTTATTCTTCCATATAAAAGTCCCAGAATTATTTTCCACTCCTGTACAGAGTTCATGAACACTGCTTAACTCTCCCACCCCTACGTATACCCAGAATCAATATGAAGAGACCATATCTAGATAAAGAGGTCTGTTCCTCTTCTTACAAGCACATGACCAGTGCCAATACCTAAATTGTATAGCTGATATGGTGGGAACACAATGCTTTAAAACCTTTGTCTAAATCTGAACAGGCTGACCTCAAAGCAAAGACTACACCTATAATTTGTAAACCATGTCCAAGGTTCCCATAAGTTAGTGCCAAAATAAGAGCCACTTGCTCTTGTTTTAGAAAGGGTTGCAAAAATCAGGCCCCTTACTAAGGTTTCTAAAAGACAGATGCAGATATTTTGGCCTGGCCCCTGTATTCCCACTGCTTTTCAAACTGAAGCTATCTCCCAAAAGACACTAGAGCTAACAGTAGGAAGTGGTATGTCTTATAGAGTCCAAAGGGTTAGTCCTTCATACACATTCTTTGTTTCTAAAAATGTCTCTTTTCTGTTAAGAGTCCTGAAAAAATCCACTTACATTTATGAATAAGTTCAGAGCCTTCCCAAAAGGCAGGTTAATGTTTGAAAGGGTCCCTTTCAGTTGGTTGAAACTCTTACTAAACCTTCAGAACATTTAATGAAAACATGCCACCCACCCTTCTTTTCTCTACCCCTTTTCATCTATACATAGTAATATTTTAAGACCTTTTTCTTTAAGGTATTTTAGATATCTTAAATATCTTAGATATTAAAGATTTTTAAATATTGATCTGGTATCCCATGATCATCTCATAGAAAAACTGGCAGCTGCGGCCTTGGCTACATCACAGTCCACTGGCTGGGGGAATTGGCTCTGTGGTGGGCCCCAGAGAGTGGTAGTTGACTGAAGTTAATCGTCATGGTATGCCGTGACCAGTAGGGTCCCCCAAAGCTCCGTCCTTGGACCTATTCTTTTCAACATTTTTATTAATGATGCAGACATTACTATCAGAAGCAGATTACCCCAAAGTTTGGAACTTGGCCTGTGTCCACACCCAAGGACAGGATGGTGATCCAGGCCAACTTTTACAGGCTCAGAAAATGAGTGGACAACAACCTGATAGCCTTCAACACTGAAAAATGCAAGGTACTCCACCTTGGGAAGAAAACCCCACAGCATGCTTATAGGCTTGGCAGTGCTACACTTGCTAGCACCACGGTCACAAGGGACTTGGGGGTCATGATTGACCACAAGATGACTATGAGCCATCAATGTGATGATGCAGTTGGCAAAGCAAGTAAAACTCTGGCTTGCATCCATAGATGCTTCTCTAGCAAATCCAAGGATATCATCCTCCCGCTGTACTTGGCCTTGGTGAGGCTGCAGCTGGAGTACTGCATCCAGTTCTTGGTTCCACGATTTAAAAAGGACATGGAGAAGCTTGAGAGAGCCCAGAGGAGAATCACATGCATGATCAGAGGGCAGCAGAACAGACTTACGATGAGAGGCTGAGAGCAATGGGGATGTTCAGCCTGAAAAAGTACAGGCTCAGGGGGGACTGGGTGGCAGCCTATAAGTACATAAGAGGAGTACATTAGGATATGGGGCTACTGCCTGTTCAGCAGAACGTCCCAAGGGATGGCAAGGTCAAACAGTCACAAACTCCTCCAAGACAATTTCAAGCTGGACATAAGGAAGAACTTCTTTACTGCCTGAGCCCCCAGGGCCTGGAATAGACTGCCTCCAGAGGTGGTGCAAGCACCTACTCTGGACACCTTTAAGAGTCAATTGGACATTTATCTTGCTGGGATCCTTTGACCCCAGCTGACTTCCTGTCCCTGGGGTGGGGGGCTGGACTTGATGATCTTCCGAGGTCCCTTCTAGCCCTAACGTCTATGAAATCTATGAAAAAAAAATATAAATGTATTGTATTTATATCATTTATGTCACAGCATATTTTGGATTTTTTTTAAATCTTAATTTCATTAGTATCGTTAAGCTTAAAACACATTTTTGGACTTAATATCATATCAAGTGGATGAAGTTTTGTATCTTCTGTTTTACTAAATGTTGGACTAAATGACATAACAGTCCCTTCTGGCTTTAAAATCCCTGAATTATGAGTTGTACAAAAATGTGCCAAGATTGCCATCATATATTTCTAATTTTTATGTGTTATAACAATCTACTGGCCATCTCCCTCGTAGAAGAAATGACAGATATAAAATTGCAGCCCAAAGGATAAATGATCCTGCATTCACTCACATAACTGAAAAATTAAGTTTTGCAAACTAACTGCTTTAATTAAAAAATGGAACTTTAAAAACACAAAAGAAGATTTGTTGCTCATTAGATTTTGTTTCTTCTACTGTAAAAGGCTTTTTATTGTAAAAGTCTTTCTAGAATAATAATTTGGCATTTTAACAATAGCCAGCCTTAAAAAAGGGAAAGGAAGGGAATCTGTATTGCAGATAGGTATCTTATATCCATTACTGATGAATAATCTTTCAGTTGACATTCAGAGTGAGCTATGGTTTCCTGAATAGGTGAATCAGCACATTAGTTACACGGAGGTAATTCATATGCTGCCTGCAAGTCCCATTTTTCAGAGCCAAGTGATTAAAAGAAAGATGCACAGGCCTAAATGCACAGCTATGCAATGGGGCAAAAAAAATATGATCTGGAGCTTCATTGTTATTTCTGCAAGTCACTTCAATGTATGCAAGCCTGTCATTGTTAAGCAAAGAACAGAAGCACACACTTAATTTTTAGCTCATGCTTAGCTGCTTTGCTAAATGAAGGCCCTGATATCCAGACCTAGGACAACTTGAATTCTAGTGAAGTTTTAGTTTATTTCCCTCTGTCTCCAAGAAAAGATCCAGTTAAATGTAGTTTCAGATAATAGATTGGGCTTGGTGCCTCCTGCCAACTTTGCTGTTCTGCAAGTCATACTTAAAACATTTTATCTCCCCTGTTGCTCTGTGAAATTTGCACAGCAAAAACTCATTACCTGAATCTGGACAGGAAGACAAGTCAAAATGTGGTAGGGAACCTTTGTGAATCAACTGTTCCATGGTAAGTGGAAATCAGACATAGAACTACACTAACAGCACCGCTTCATTTAGAGATAAAATGTCTCTCTTCAGTTTTCACTTACTATGGAACAGGAGTAGTCACAGAGTTACCGTAGAACATATGGTATATGGCAGGTCTGCATCCTCTAACTAGGTATAATTTTGTCTAGAGTATTGTCCCATGCACTGAGTGAGCAAACTGTGGAAAAACAGACATTTATAACTTTAAGGTGTTGCTTGCAACAAAGTAAGTGAAGACTTAATGAAATTTGAATTAATCTCCCTTTAATTTGGTAAACCAATATTCAATTCATAGAGGCGTACATTTACCTGAATTAATACACCAGAACCCTATCAACACATGAGAAGAGACATCATTTCTTTAAAAATCAAATATCTAGGTTGTTGCCTTGGCCTTGGAACTTCTACTTCTCTATTTTAATAGTCATAGCTATAGCAATTCCAAATCCCATATGTTCCATTGCTCTGCACATATAGCTGCGCCCCACTGCTGCTGTCGCATGTCACTGGGAACTGTCCAGCAAAGCAACTCCTGAACAACTCAAGTGTATAAAAATTGGAGCTTGCAAACTCAGGAAGCCCCTCTGTAATAATAACGACCTCTGGTCAAGCATGAGACTTTGTTGCTGGTGGCAACAGACCTTTCATGATGGAGAGGAACATTGTAGAGGACAGTGCAAGAGTGTTCACACTTCACCAAGGTGAACTGGAGTTAATCCCAGCTGCTTGGGAAATGATGAAACAAAATTTCTCTCTCAGCTAGGCAGGAACTCAAATATTCTTGCAGTCCTGCTCCTAATAAACCAGACACTTGCTCATTTGCTTCTACACAAAATTAGCGACCAGACCCAGATCCCTGCCACTACTTCCCTATTTGTTTCTGTATTTCATTTGCTCCAAGTGGAACTTTCTTTGCCAAACCAATTTACCTTCAACATTCTGAAATGCTCAGTGGAAATGCTACAAAGCTGCTAAAAGACACAGGGGTAGTAATTATAGTTTCTAGCCCTTTGATTTTTTGGCTACTGTGGGCACATCCAGATGAATGCACACATGTGCTTTGCAGGGCCTCAAAAGGCTTTTGAGATGCTGCAAAACAAACATAGTGCATGTGAATAGATTCCCCATGCTGTATAGAGGCAAAATTAGATACCAGGAACTCCCAGTATAAAAAAAAAGGGGGGTCAAAAAAAAGTGAGGTGGCACACATGACTGCAGCCTGCACTTCCCGAAATTGGATCAGCCACACTCTGGCTGCTGGCCAGGCTCCATGCTCCCAGATCACCACCACTTCAACCCCGGGAGGCCTCCAGAACCCCAGGTAAGGCTGCTGGGGTTAGCCCAAGTTCTGGTCCCAGCCTTTTCTACCCCACCTGGGGCAATTTCCACATACCAAAACACTCATGCAGAAGCATTCCCCAGGGACAAGTAGCAGCGGCACAACTACATGCTGCTGCTATTTGTCCCTGGGGAAATGCATGTGGGGCCTCATCTGGACACACCCTATGGTAGTATCAGAAGTGTTACTTTGCTACTGTGCTGGGGTTATGCAGCCTTGCAGTGCAATTGAGCATTGTTATGCTGCAGATGGGAGACCAGAGGGATCAGTTCTGCTTGCTTCCCTGCCCTTCTCCAAGAAATAATTATTCTTCCCATTTATGAGTCATGGAGATTGCTGGATTTCAAGCTTGGATATTGATGAACTGAGGTCTGTGCATGGATTAGCAGGAGCGTGCTGGCTTTTCCCAGAGCCACTGGACAAGACTACCCAAAGATAACAGGAATACCAAGCCCCTTCATGAGCAGCAGGGTCTGAACAGTGCCCTGACACTTGTAGCCTTCCATCACTCTGAGGTCTTATATATTGGCTCTCTGGAGCTCTTGAAAGCACAGCTCCAGAAGCACTGCTCTCCACCCCCATCAGACTCTTGGTCTGCATGCACCAGACCCAGAAATTAACTCCCTGAGGGGATCCTCAGCCACTGCTCTCAAGCACAATGAAAACAGACAGCTTGGGAGCCTCTTCAGTGGCTTTACTGCCTTATTTCTGTATTTGGTGCACGGGGGGTGTGACTGAATGGACAAAGCTTGTCCCTTGGAAGTGAACCTTGGAGTACCAGAGAAGTACAGACATACCCAATGGGTGAAGCCAGACTGTGATGCTAGTGTTGTTTGGCAAAGAGTATAAAATAGTGGCATCAGGGCTGACATTACAACTAGACCAGTCCTTGCTTCTACTCCTGGGCCCCAACTTCTAGACCATACCCAAAACACATCCAATATGGAGAGAAGCAAGAGCCAGTGTTTCTCCCCACTTGAAAACCAAGAGGCCACAGTCCTAATCAGTCCTCTGCTTGTGAAAGGTGCAACATCTTAGCTCTTTTCCAAGAGCCAAGTTCTCATCTCCATTATCAGCTAACTTCAGTGGGGTCACACCCATAAACTGTGGCCCTTTGCCCATAAAAAGGAAGTCATTCTTTCATGATTTATCCCAAGAAGAGTTCCCCATTCCCCCCAGTCAGTCTTTGTGCAGAGTGAATGCACAGAATATGGCCTCCATTCCGTAATATGCTCTGCATGGCTTTGACTTGTTTGCTTATAGTTCATTCTCCATTTCCCTAACCCAATTACTGAGAGAAAGGACTTATCTATATGAACATGACAGTGAGAGAAAAGTTCTTTAAGCTAAAGGATAGCATTGGTACAAGAAGAGATAGGTAAAAAAAAAAAGCTGTAAATCATGCCAGGCTGGAAATCTAACTTTAAACAAGGACTGTATGGGTCTGGAAAAGCATCCCACTAGAAATACCAGGGGCAAAACAAACAAACAAACAAAAAAAGCTTAACTGCAAGGGAGCACAAGAAGTTTAAGCCATTTCAAAAAGTCCTATTTTCTATCATATTTCTCTGATTTTAGAATTTTTGTTCAAAATAAATTAGCTTTGCGGGGGTTTGGCTTTGCTTTGCTCCTCACTAAGAAGACTGAGTGGTAACCATAGGGATGCAGATGTCAGAGTTCAGGCCTTTGCTGGGTCATACCATTCTTTCCCACACAGCAAAGCTTCTATTTGAAGGCTAATCCTGAATCTAAAAATATCCCACCAGCACACTTTGCCTTTTATGGGAAAATCCAACAAGGTCAGCTGAGTGATCAAATAGCTGCAAAAAGCAAACACAGAATTGAGAGGATAAAAGATCCCAAGTCTCAAGGAGCTGTAGGAAGACAGATCTGGCACTTACACAATATCCATGGCCACGCCCAATGCTCTATAGATATGGTACTGAAAACTACTGGTTTATACACCATGTGAATCAGTGGGGGACAAAGCTAATAACCAGATCACATTATTGCTTATGCTAATTTTGCATTCATCTCACTATTATCCTCTCTATGCTTATGCACTAACAGTGTTCCAGGAGGGTTGGGTTGCATCTGTCTTGTGGCTGTAGGAAAACTGGAACAGCATGAAAGTAGAAGAAGGTGTAGCAAGGAGGTTTGTGGCAGCAAACTACAGAAGAGATGGAAGGCAGGAGTGGGGAGATGCCAGGTTGTGAGAGCCAGCAGCCTAAATGTCAACAAGAATGACATTTGGAGGTCAAGAACACTTGACTGAGGGCAATTCTGGGGCATGGCTGGAAGACAATGGAAGCTCTTTTCTGCTTCACTGATGCTCTTGTCTTTCTCTATGTGCTACTCTGTGGTCCCCCACTTTACTGTAATGTTCCAGTGTAACAGACTAGACACATAGACTGACACAATGGTCTGAAGTTTGGAATCAGGATACAAACTCAAGGTTAAGGGCCAAAGACAGGGATGAAGATAAGCAGCTGAGGGTCTGGAGCCAAGACAAACTATGGGGTGGGAGCCGAAGACGGGAATCAAGATACAGACTAGGGGTCTGGAGTGGGACTTTTACCAACAGCTGTGGTTTTCAGTGCAGACCAGCTGAGTGTGACTGCCAGGTGTTGTCTGAATATGTGGTGGTTGCTGTTCTCCTTGACAGTCCCAGAAGGTGACCAATCCCATGGGTACCCCAGACAGCTGCGAAGTATAGCTTATCAGGCTAATGTTTCATCATGCCCAGCTTGGTCAGACTGTGGCTGGCTGTTTTGTAACCATCCTGTGACCCTGAAACCCCTGACATCCTCACAATCTCTACTGTATTTATGCTCACAACACCCCTGTGAAATAGGTACAGATAAATAACAAGGGCACAGACAGTCTAAGTGACTTATTTAAGGTCACAGAGGAAGTCCTGAACTAACATGGAAACCAGATGGGCCATTTTGCCCCTCCAGATTAGCAGCTCTATAGAGAGACAGTTGAATGGCTTTGCTTTCAACTTTAGCAAATAAAACACACATATGGAAGCTTTTAGCATCCCAGTAATTCAACTTACAACCAACATCACTACGTAAACTCATATAAATATTCTGGGTCTAAGACTTTGGCAATGAAAGTGAGACTGGAGTGTGACACTCTACACACCAACCCATGGAGACATAGGAATGAAGAGTCATGTGACATGTGTGATAATACGGAAGGAGACAATTATTTATACAAATGATTTTGCCTTATCTTAGTAGAAGCACAATGCTTGCTGAACTCAAAGTACTGACTTAGAAGAAGTCAGTAAAAAAATGGAGCTAGTCTCAGTTTATACCAGTTCAACAGACAGAAGAAAGCACTGCTTGAACTGATTATCAGGACAGAATATAGAAGTCATACAAAGGATCTAAATGCTACAGGATCTGCAGTGGCCCTGGTGCAGATCTTGAGGAAGCAGGTGCCTAAGATTACCATCCAAGGTCATGGAGACAAATGTGTCTGCTTGGGAGAAAAAATGAGCTCAGTTTTACATACTATCTTCAATTAAGTCAATTGCAAACCGAACAAAAGTGGCATTAAAGGCTTCTTGAAAATGAGGTACACTTTTCTGAATGAACAATGGCTAAGTATTGTGTCACACCAGTTAGCATTTGAAAGTTAACTTCCTTCTCAAGCATGACACCAAAAAGTTAAATTGCCAGCATTCTCTGCATAAAAAAAACCAAAATCAGGCAGTTTTATTTGGGACAATGGCACAATGCCTAGAAGAACACAGTGAAGCAAATCAACCGAGAAGTGCAAGAGCTATAAAATGTGCAGATCTCATCTTAGGCAAAGAGGATCATTTAATTTAGATATTTGCTAAATGGGAATTTGTTGGTGCCAAGATGTGTATTTACATAAAATTATAACTGAAAGTCTGCTAACCTTTTCCCAGGGGCTCAAGGACCAATCCCTCATTCCTTAATAACTTCTAATGGAAAGTAAAAATATTCAGCCATCACACATCAATTTGCTCTATTCCCCACACAAGAACTCATTACAGGAAGATCTGAAATAATCAAGATTGACTGCTATTGGAAGCCACTATGTCCAAGGAAAGTAGTGTCTATTGCCATCATGAAACAACTGTGAAATCTTATCCAGAAATTACAGCAATATTCAACACCAGATTCACATCAAGCACTCTCTCACCTCAAGTTGCAAGTCAAATCTTAACACTACCAGGTCAGCTACGACTGCAGCATTGAGCTCCATAGTCCTCAAGTAAGCATGCTGGACTGTTTCACCCAGTAAGTATACTCACCCCCATTCAATGCACAAAGGCACAAGTATTGCCAGGAAACTAAAGTCTTGTGGCCCACCATGCTTACACTGGGGACACCTTACAACAGGGATTGCGCCTACATAGTCCAGGGAATTCATTCTACGAGCAAGCTTCTACTTCTCAAGACAGAACCTTGGGTATACGTCACCGCCCCTAGCTACCCACCTATCCCAAAGCATTTGCAGTGTAGCTCATGAGCTGCCCAGCCAAGTTTCTTCTCTTGGTCAGCCTGGGTTACATAAAGAGTAACTAAGCATACTGTTCCATGCAAGCTGCAGAAAAGGTAAAACCAGTAAATGCTCTAGGACTAGATCTTGACATTTGACTCTAGCACTTTGTAGGAAACAGAACAGAGGTGCACCGCTGCAAAGAAAACCCCAGAATAGTACTTCCAAGGCAACAAGGGAATGCACTCCTTAAAATGCCGCAGCCAGATCTCCCTGGCCAGCCTGCTGATCTTGTCTAGGGCCGTGGTCCTTCCTGCTAAGATATGACTACATTGCAGCCTTAGAGATGGGTTGTGGCACACACCCACGTCAACACTAAACTCCCCTGCCACCATGCACAAGACCTGAGTTTTCATTGTGCTCAAGAGCAGCAGCTTGGGGTGCCTTCAGAGCAATCTCACTGCTTATTTTCTGGCGTTGGTGTACACAGGGAGAGTGGGTCTTATTTCCTCCACAGCAAGACTGAGGACAGAGAGGTTTGAGGAAGAAGCAGTGCCTAGAGAACCTTCTGTTTTTTCTTTCCCCATCCCCAAACCAGAGCGACCCACACTTTTTAAAGGACCATTTCTACTCCTCCATCCTCCACTCCCATCCCATCCCTCATGTGGAGGCTTTAAAATAAAAGGTATATGAGGAGTCAGATGCTAATTCCCTTTGAGAAAGAGCAGGGGGAACTGGGTCTTTTCAGTCCAGGTGCAGACATTTTCTAGAGGAGGGAATTTCTTTCACAACCTTCTAGGAAGTTTCTCTTATTAACACACCTGACTACAGGAAAATCTTCCATATTTCCAGGAAGGAAGCTTTATCAGGGAATGCAGGACACCCTGTCAATACTGTACAACTGCTCTCCTGGTATTTTAATGCCCTCTTCCTAACAGACTCCAAACCTAAGAAAGGGATTTACTTATCACTGTCCAAGATATCCAAAAAAGGTACCACAAAGAGGAAAAGGGAGTCAACTTGTTACATACTGGGTATGTTACACATGCTTTTACATATGCCTAAACTTAATGCACTTTAACCTAATATGCATTAAGGCGATTTAGGAGCACATCCACATGTGCATGCACTAAAACACATTAACATGGGTGTGCAGACCAAGTTGGGAGTAACGTTAATCCCAAGTCAATGGACACACACCACGTTAATGTGCATTAGTATGTTTACACACTCAGTAATGTGATTTAACTATTTGCACATATATTTAATACCTGCTTTACACATGTGGACATATGCCCTTAATGCACTTTAAAGTGGGCTAATGTGCATTAAATGTGCATGTGTAGACATACCCACTGTGTGCCTTCATGCCAGCCTACAAGCACTTGATTTTCTAACAGATGTGAACAGAGGATATGTTGGTTGGCTCACATCTCATCAGATCTCAATTTTTTGAGAGATAATAGCAACAACAGCAGGTAATGTGATATCGGGCACATACCTCTCTCTTGGACAGTTCACAGCACTACAGTTCATAGCTGCCAAAGAAAGGGTCTAAAGACGAGCTGCAGGCACACAGATCTGGGTCATCATCAAAATCCTATATTCAAACATTGCCTCCAGGAGGACAGAGATTAAATCCTAGTTCAGCTCATGATTGAGGACTGAAAGTCAGACCAGCTTTGTCTATGCGTTTGTGGATTCAGCTCAGGCCCAGTAACTGCTCGAGCTGCTATGGCATGCATTTTGGTTCAAAGGCAAGGGTTTCAGTTTGTATCATCTCCAGTAACTCTGCTCCCCTGTCTACTGCTGTCAGGGCTAAAGCCGGTTCAGATGAATTGACCTATAGGCAAGTGGTACCCAGATATGAACCTGCAGCAAGACAGCAGCCCTGGACTTCAGGAGGGCTGATTTCATTGAGCTAAGGAAACTAGTCGGGGAGGCACTGAGGGCCTGGAGGGGCGGGAAGTTGGGAGTCCAAGAAGAGTGGTTGTTCCTGAAGGAGATAATCCTCCAAGCCCAAAGGGTGGCAATCCCAACACAGATCAAAGGGGGGAAGAGTGCTCAAAAGCCCCCATGGCTCACCAAAAGCATCCAGGAATGTCTCAAAGCTAAAAAGGAGGCATACACCTAATGGAAGGGAGGGACCATCACCAGGGAGGACTATACCTCCATTGCTTGGGATTGTAGAGGGGCTGTTAGGAAGGCCAAGGTGGAGATGGAACTGGGACTAGCTACCCAGATCAAGGACAACAAGAAATCCTTTTTTAAATACACAGAGGATAAAAAGAAATTTCCCGGTAAAGTGGGGCCCCTGCAGGACATGCTAGGAAATCTGGTGGTCTCACCAGATGACAAAGCTAACCTATTTAACAATGTCTTTGCCTCCATTTTTCTGAGCAGGGACCAGGTCATCCCCCGCACCTGGATCCCTGATGGTCCCAGGGGAAGCACAGCCAGGCCCAGGGTCAGAGAGGACCTAGTCAGAGAACTTCTGGTGGAACTGGACATGTTCAAATCAGCAGGTCCTGATTATCTCCACCCCAGAGTGCTGAGGCAATTAGCAGAGGTCATTGTGGGACTCCTGGCATGGATTTACAAGCACTCTTGGTGCTCTGGTGAGGTGCCACAGGACTGGAAAAGGGCCAATGTGGTCCCCATTTTCAAAAAAGGGAGGAAGGAGGACCCAGGAAATTAGTCTTACCTCAGTCCTGGGAAAGCTCTTTGAGAAAATTATCCAGGTGCACATCTGAGAGGGGCCAGCAGGGGAGGTTATGCTTAGGGGCAACCAACATGGGTTCATTAGGGGCAGGTCCTGTCAGACCAACCTGGTGGCCTTCTATGACCAAGTCACAAAATCCTTGGATGCAGGTGTCACAGTGGATATAGTCTTTCTGGACTTTAGGAAGGCCTTCAACACTGTCTCTCACCCCATTTCTCATTAAAAAATTAGGAGATTGTGGTGTCAATGCCTACACAGTCAGATGGGTCACCAATTGGCTGGAAGGCAGCACCCAGAGAGTGGTAGTGGATGGGTCATTTTTGACCTGGAGGGATGTGGGCAGTGGGGCTCCCCAGGGCTCGGTCCTCAGGCCTGCACTGTTCAACATCTTCATCAGCGACTTGGACAAGGGGGTGAAAAGCACCTTGTTCAAATTCACAGATGTGGGGAGAAGTGGGCATGCTAGAAGGGAGGAACAGGCTGCAATTGGATCTGGACAGGTTACAGGGATGGGTGGATGAGAATAAGATGGGATTCAATACTGACAAGTGCAAGGTGATGCACCTGGGAAGAAAGAACCAGCACCATACCTACAGGCTGGGGAACTCCCTTCTCATCAGCACAAAGGCAGAAAAGGTCTTGGAGTCATTATAGACTCCAAGATGAACATGGGCCGCCAATGTGAGGACGCAGTCAGGAAGGCCAACCGCACCTTGTCATGCATCCACAGATGCATGATGAGCAGGTCCAAGGAGGTGATCCTCCCCCTTTATGCAACATTGGTCAGGCCCCAGTTGGAGTACTGTGTCCGGTTCTGGGTGCTACACTTCAGGAAGGATGCGGACAACATCAGGAGGGTACAGAGGAGCCACTGGCATGATCAGGGGACAGCAGGGCAGGTCCTACAAGAAGAGGCTATGAGACCTGAACCTGTTCAGCCTCCACAAGAGGAGGCTGAGGGGGGATCTGGTGGCTGTCTATAAACTGGCCAAGGGAGACCAGCAGGCAATGGGAGAGTCCCTGTTCCCTCAAGCACTACTGGGAGTAACAAGGAATAACAGCCATAAGTAGATGGAGAGTAGATTCAGGCTAGATATCAGGAAGCACTACTTCACAGTCAGGGCAGCTAGGATCTGGAACCAACTTCCAAGAGAAGTGGTGCTGGCTCCTACCTTGGGGGTCTTTAAAAGGAGGCTAGATGAACACCTTGCCGGGGTCATTTGACCCCAGTACTCTTTCCTGCCATAGCAGGGGGTCGGACTTGATGATCTGCTCGGGTCCCTTCCAGCCCTACCAACTATGAAACTATGAAACCTGCTGAAAGTTCTTTTTAAGCTCTGATTTGGAGGTGGGTGAACAAGGACCAACCCTCAGTCCCACACAAAGGGCAGTAGCAGCAATAATGTGGTTCCCAGAGGTGCCAATTTCTCTGGTTTGGGTTATTTCATGCCCCAAGGCCTAGATTAGAGCAGGACCTTGTGTCTGGACAAGACTGTTTTAGTGCATGGGAGAAGAGAGAGGGTCAGATTAAGCTGTCACTTTAGGAAAACTGGGGCAGCCTGGCTGCCAGAGGTCTAACTAGCCCCAGCTGGCCCCAGTTGCCTGTATGGGTGTGGCTACTTATAAGCAGCAGCCTATCCACTTAGCCTTGGACTTCTGACTGCTTGTTTTAAGCTTCCTGGTTCCTACCATTGATTTGTAGTTTCCCAGTCCCTGGGTCCTGCCTGCTTTTTCTTAGTATCCTAGGGCCTATTTGTTTGCTCCTGGTTTTCCTTTCCCTGGGTTCTGCTCGTTGGCCTCCTGACTTCATCCTGGTTTCTGTTGACTTCTTGTTCCAAATTCTAGCCTTGGCCCCCATGCTCCAGGCTGCTCTGCTGTCCTTGCCCCATCTCCAGACCAGTTCATGCCTTAGTCTTACAACCACCCACATCCCAGTACTATACAGCTATAACTACCCTCCTCTGCACCCCTGGCTAGTAACTCTGGATCCGTGACTCCTGTCCTAACTCGCTTTTCCCTTCCCCGCCTCCAAAACCCTCAGGCTCTGGGTGCCTGCATACAGCCCAGTCCCTTACACAATTTACCTTCCAGACCCACCTGCTTCTGATCCCCTGACTAACTGGGACCCTGGCTTCTCTGACCTCATCTGTTCCTGTCCCCTGAGTTATAACCAACTAGAGTCAAGCCCCAAATGCCTATGTCCCAGTTGTAGTCCTGAGACATGCTTCCTTTTTACTTAGCACTTTGGGCTGTATATGTGCAAGCATCTGTATGGGACACTAAGCTACCAGTTGGTTTGTCACTTCCTCGAAAGGTGCTGCACTGCCCCTGGAGACTGGAACATGACCACAATTACACTGCAAAAGGAGCAAGGGAGAGTAAACAGAGTGGGACAAAATACTCTTTGTCTTAAAATTTTGTTCCACTTAGAATCAAGAACAAACTGTATTTATAACTTGCCCTAAAGCCCAGTGAAAAAGTGACTCTTTTTGTTAGTAGGAGTCCTGGAATTTAAACCAGAGTTTTCTTCCTGAAGAAATTTTCTGTTGCTTATTCTCAATTTCTGTTACTTATTCTCAGTCAAGTAAATCTCAGTAGCACTACTGCTCAGTAAGGAGAGCACTGCAACATCGAAACAGAATATTACATGATCTCTGGTCATGAATAAGCACAGAAAGATTATTTCTGCAAAATCAAAGAATTTGCTCTTCAGCCAATTCCCCCAATAAATAAGGAGGGCAGAAATATATACAGCATACCGGCAGAACTCGTTCTAAATGAAAGGCCTTCCAGAGTTTACCATGCAATAGCAGAGGTTCTATCATGGGAAGATCTTACACAACCTACAAAGACAATAAATAAATGTGGGCTGAAACAAAAGCTCCAAGGTTAGGTTTGGATTCAAGCCCACAGCTCAAACCCTTTCTCTTATGTGGTGTCTCTAAAGTGGGAAAGACTTCATTTTGACTTGGATTTCACACTTGGTTTGAAGAGTGCAGATCCAAGGTTTGCACACCTAGTAAGAGACTCGACATTTATTTAGTTGGCTTTCATGCAGAAACAAAATGCTTTAGAAAATCTCTCTCTCTCTTTCTCTCAATCAGTCTTCCAAATAACACCTTAAAAAATCTCTGCCAGCAAAACTGCACAAGCATGCAAAAGAATTTACCAGCCCCAGCTATAGAAAGAAAATCTCTCCTTTAACAGACCAGGTGGGAAAAAACAAGAATAAATTCTATGAAAACATGTAATTTTTTTCTGTCAGAAGACTTGAAATGGAAACTTTTTTTTCTTAAAAAGAGTTTTTTGTGTAGTTGCAAATTTGTCCCCCTGCCTCTATGTAATTTGAGTATAGTAAGAAAAAGATTTTTAGGAAACACATGCAGAGTTTAAAAACTTATGATTAAGTTCAAGTTTAAAATTTCCTTTGCCACAGACTTCCCCAAATTGAACAAGCTTTGAAGCGTAAATTAAAAAAAAAACTTGAACATTAATTCTATTATAATCATTGTAAAAAGAAAAACAGGGGAAAGAGAAGATGGGGGGTGGGGCTGAGGAAGAATCCAGGAGTCTCTTAATAAAAACCAAAGCAGACTGAAACTTACTTTGAAATTCATTGACATTTTCCTGGCAGAGTTTTGTTTCTAGTGGGAAAATTTGGAGTAAAAAATAATTTTGACTGGTTCCAATTACCATACTTTCATAACAAGTAACAACAGATAAGCCCCCAAGCTAAAAGGCACTATGGGCAATCTATAACTTCGGGATCTCTAAAATCAAGAGCAAAAACCCAACCCCCAGTTCCATAGGAAGAACTGAACAGCCCAGAAAAGTCAGGCTCTTTTACAATCATTCTTTTCTGAATTCATTTAGTGATCAGACAACAAACTGAATTATAAGCATCCAATTTCCTAAGCACTCATTGTTTATGGACATCATTCACATTACAGATTCAGTGGGTGCATCTATACGTTCATTAAGGCACTTTTTCTAATGTGCATGAAATTTAGTACCTCCAATGTGAGGGTGCCTGTTCACAAGTAAAAGCCTGCTCTGATGCGCTGTAATTACAGTGTGTTGGAGAAGACACAGTTAATCAAGTTTGATGGAGCACGGTAATTGCCACACTCCAGCAGCCTCCTGCATCTCATGCATCAGCATCCCTGCACTTCACGATGGCAGCAGGGGCACTGGATCAGCTTGTTGAACAAGCTTTCGTTCAAGCACTCCTATGCAATTTTGAAGTGTGGAGATGCTGATAAACGAGATACTGTGGCACTTTAATTAGAGAAGCTCTTAGAGCTGCTCTAATTAAAGCACTGCCACTCCCCACCCCTGAAGCATGTGTAAAAGTGCCCTAAAGTACTAAAGAAAAATGCATTAAGCTGCCTTAATGCACAGTAACACATGCACCTAGTTTTTAAGTGATGCTTAAAAAGCAGTAGCCTATGTTATTTTCTTCTCAAATCCTTTTCTAATGTCTACGTGTGTGCGCATGCATGTGTGTTTTTATACCTGATAGATTGTTCAATGGTCCAACAGAGATTCCCGGTTTGATGTATGCTTATCTACAGACATGGTCAATTTACCATATTTGGCAACAGCACCCTCAGGCATGCCACACTACCTCCCAAACAGAAGCCATGTAGTATGGCACTAAGGATAAGCTAATTGGCTTGGGAGAAAGTTAACTTCCCCTGTTCCTTAGCACTCCTGCTTGAAGAGTGCCATGGATATAGCTATTCTACTATTGCCAATTCAGGTGTGAGGAGTGTTTGGTGGCACTGCCAGCAGCCACAGTAGACCACGCAGATGTGGCCTATGTGGTCCAGGGAAGGTGGTACACATGGAGTCAGGAGGCTTGGCCTCCATTCACAGTTCTGCCAGCCTCCTATTATGTTATCTTGGGCAAGACATGTGCGCTTATTCTCCCCCCACCCCCCCACTCTATCCCACCTTTCCTCTGGCATAAAAGAGTTTCAGTCCCACCCTCAAACCTGTAGAACTCAAAACTGCAGTACCACTACACTAAGCAACACATCTAACATCTGTCCTATGTACCTTAGTCTCATCTCCCAAGTGGGGAGAAATATGTGCAATGTAATGTTTCTTGGGGAGGGAGGAGGGGAGGGGGGGAAGGGTGTGCATGTGCGTGTACGCACACACACACAAACATATATATCATATTAGGGCTGTCAATTAATCACTGGTAGCATGTGCGATTAATGCATTAATTGGTTCTTGTGTTAATCATGCACTTGGTTTTAGAGCCTGTGCCCAGACTCCACTCTGCTGCTGTCACCACCACCTCCAGGCCACCCAAAGGGCAGCCTGGGTATGGGCTCCAGACTGCTGCAGCAGGAAGTCGGGGGGGAGGGGGTGTGCACACGCAGACACACACATGAGCAGTTGCAGCATGCACACAGCCAGGAACATAGCCTGGTAGTGGTGTGTAGAACAGTGCCCAGCTGGTAAGTCTGTGGAGGGGAAAGATAGGGGAGGGAGGGATGTGGGGGAGAGGGGGGCACACATCGAGGCCTCCACAGTGAGAGAGGGAGTGCGGCAGGGGCTGGGGTGAAAGAGGCCCCAGGGCCAAGGCGGGTTGTGGGATGGAGCCACAGGTGGCTCATCCAGGGGCACTGGGGGGCACAGCGCCCCACCTCTGTGCACACCCCCAGGGGAGGCATGGGGGGGGCATGTGCCTCCCAGATTTGTGTGGGGGGCAGAGGCAGGCTTTCTGCTGCAGGCTGGGACTCTGCACCCTCCTTCCTTTGTCCTAGGAGCCATGTGATGCCATGCTGTGCCTTCTGTCACTGGGCAGGCAGGGGATGTACAGCATGGCCAGCAGACAATTCTGAGGCAAAGGCAGCCTGTCAAAGAGCCTCAGTCCACAGTGGGCAGCCCACCTCTGCCCCGTGAACAAATCTTAGGGGCACATAACCCCCATGGCTCCCCCAGGTGTGAATGCAGCAACAGAAGCTGTGCCCCCCACCCCCCAAGCTCCTGGACGAGCCACCTGTGGCTCTGCCCCACAATCTGCCCTGGCCCTGGGGCCCCATTAACCCCAGCCCCCTGTCCCTGCCCCCACCCCCTCCCTCACCATGGGAACCTCAATCTACCCCCCCCACCACTTCCAAACCTACTGCCCAACCATACAAAGTACCTGCATAATTGTGCATAATTTTGAGTTTTTCTGCACAGTTTTAAATTTTTTAGCTGTGCGATTAAAATCATGATTAATTGCAACTAATTTTTTAATCGTGCTACTAATCATGATGATTTTTTAAAATCATTTGACAGCCCTAATACACACACACACACATCCATACACACACACACTGAGTTGTCTTATACACTACACACTACCACATAAAGACATACAAAGTGTGTCCAGATGAGCATGAATGTGCATTTCTCTGGGAACAAACAGCAGCGGTACATAGTTGTGCTGCTGCTACTTGTCCCCAGGGAATACCCATGCATGCATGGCCTAAGCGCATGGTAAGCTGCCCTGGGTGGGGAAGGGGAGGCTGAGACCAGCACCTGGGCTGGCCCCAGCAGCCTTATCTGGGGTTCTGGGGCCTTCTGGGGCTCCAGTGGCAGGGAGCCAGCAGCAGAGAGCCTGGCCGGCAGCCAGAACATAGCTCTGGCTGTCCAGGCTTCAGTTTTGGGTGTATGTTACTGCCATGTGCACCACCCTGTTCTTTTCTAGCATGGGTTTTTTTGACACTGGAATCTCCTCGTGTCAACGCCCCCCCTGCACTGCAAATTAGCAGCTGGGGAACACCTGCATATGTGGCATGTGTGGTGTGTGGCACCACAGATGGGTGTGTGGCATTGCATACCACACATGCATGCTCATCTGAACGTGACCACCATTTGTTTCTGGAAAAGCACAATAAAAAAATAAAGAGAGACTTCTCTGGAATTATGGCTACATGGAGTGTGGACAGAACCTAATCTTCAGTTCACTCAGCCTCCTTTTCCTGGCCAGGCAAAAGCAATTTTGGAGGAACAGGTGGGGGCAGGGTTTCTACACTCATCATAGAGAAGATAAGGTCTAATCATCACATGCACTTCACACATATGAAGAAGGCAGTAGGGAGGTTTGTGATGGTCTCTAGATTCTGTGGGAATCTGCTGTCTCCAGAACTGGCTGTGGTAGAAACCGTTCCTTGCAGTTTAACGTTTACCCTTACAGCAGAGGTTCATTCCTCACATACAGTGGGAGTCGTCAGCTATGGTTCTCATGCAGAGCTTCAGGCAACTTGAGACACTTGGTCCAAGCCACTTGGAACATGTCCCTGCAGCATAAGGCAGCACCATGCTGAGATGCACTGTGCCTGCTAGTTCTCAACCTGGGAGCTGTGTTATGTGTGGCACTGACCGGGCATCAGTAAGCTATCTCCTTGCATACAAAATAAATTATGCATACATCCAGCTCATTTTTTTTCCTGGTTAGCAGCTACCGTGTCTAGAGTAGGTAGTAAGTGTCTCTGCAGGCATAGATGGGGAAGTATCTACAGAGTAAAATCACTCATCCGATGTCACACCATAGGCAAGTGGCAGAACTAAGAACAGAATTCAGACCTCTCCACTCCAGGCCTGGAGTCCAAGCAACTAGCCTGCAAAGGGAAGCAAAATGCCTCTTTCAGCTGAATGAGAGGCGATGCAAAGGCATAGGGAATTCCTACATGACAGTGCTTTCTTTTGAACCACTGCATCTACATACTCTGGATGCACAGCCTGGAAAAAAAAGCTGGATGCATTAGATACAAAGTGTTAATACAAGACCAGATAAATCAGATCTGACACTTCTGACTGAATGAGGAGTTTGTGTAATAGATACCAGGTGCAAATCAAAATCTCCTGCATCAGACAGTGCTTGAGTCCCCTTCCAAAGCAGACAATGTTGATAGCTTTAGGAAAACATTTAAAATAGCACCGAGTCTTAACCCTTTTGGCTCCATTTTAATATCAAGACAGTTCTCCTGGTGTTCTTTGAGCTACATGGAATGTCAGTGGAAGCGACAACATGCACCCGGTCTCCTGTTTGCTACTGCTCCCACCGCTGGAGGTATGAGGCATAATTAACAGAATTAGCATTGGAAGAGACTGATATCATGATGTCACTCAGTCTGCCCTTTGAGAGCCATGCTATGATTGGTCCTTGAAATGTAAAACTCCAAGTAGAACCAAGTTGAGATATAGGATATAAAAAAGGGAAGCAAAGAACTTGTGACTTAGTAAGTAAATGACTCAAAATAGTACAGATCAGACAGCCAAGGCATTGTGGAATTCAAGAAAATGGACAGGACAACATTCTAGGGTTTAGATAAGTTAATCCACTGTGCCACTCCTTTTTCTAACCCTGCTCAGCAACCACCAGCCTTTTGCTTTATGGTGCTATGTGATGGGGAACAGTCCAGTTCACTTAGACTGTAACCAAAGGGACATATCTATCTAGCTTTACAGATACATTTTTGCCATATGCTTAGAAGTTGGGATTTTGAATCCCCATATGATTACTTGCAAACTCAGTGTTGACCAAGCCTGCAATTGTACTGCAGTGATATCTGCATTATTATTATTATTATTATTATTAATATTTAAGTCCCAGTTTCTGGAACCATATGATTAGGACCTGGTTTAAACTGTAATTTCACATTTGTCATGAAAATTGCAAAATTAAGCAAACAGCCCCTCCCCTACCTGGTGCCAGGACTATCTGCCAAGGCACCCCAAGTTCCCCCCAAACCCCACACCCCAGTTTTCCCACCCAGAGGAGAAAACTGTCCTTCTCCTACCCATCCCAAGCTCCCCCTGTTCCTTTTGGAACCCCTTTCTCCCTTCCCTGGGTTTCTAGGCTTTTGCTGCTGGCTGGGCTTACTGTCTAAGGTATGCAGCAGCTTCCAAGCTCAGGAAAAAACCTCTTACCTTCAATGGAGGTAATCAGGGGCAAGGGTGGGGTGCCATGGTCTGGGCATGAAAATGGCAGCCCCTGCCACAATCAAGCCACAATATTAGTGAGCTGGGCCCATGATTCAAACCAGGTCCTACATATGATCATGGAAGTTCTCAGCCATCATTCTAAAAGGCTTCTAGCTCTCCTACTTTAAAATGAAAGTGAACCAGATGAAAAGATAAACAAAAAGGTAAATAAAAAATGCCAAAATGGCATTTCTAAACCAATCATAGTGGCTTTCAACACGTAGGGTTGACAGTAGTGCTTATCTGTCAGGCTGCAATAATGCCATGGGCAAAGTGCTACCACAGCAGAAGGCCTCTAAAGTTCTTGTTAAAAAGCAACCCAAGACTTTCTCCTGGTCATTACAGCTTTTACTAAGAAGCAATATCCTCTTGAAAGGTATGCCATTTGGAAGAAAAACTTACTCCTGAAATGCAGCTCAGCAGGACTACTGTAACCAGAGCAGCATGGACCCTTTGGGAAAGCTCACAGCTGCCCCTGAAAATATTTATGTCTCCAATGGAAGGAATCTGGCTGTGGACAGGTGGAGCCCATTAGCACACTGAATAGTTAGAACGATGTTTGCTGCAGACACTTTGCCTTTCATTCATGCCTGGTAGGGTGTGAAACACCAGGACAGTGGTGAGAGAATAGGGGGGAACTGAGTAAGCTCAGAAAACTGAGCTCAGCCACTTTCCTCACTGATAAGGATACACATGGAGGAATTTCATTAATGCCAAACTGTTCTTGTCAAACCAGGAAGCCTACCCAGTCACTTCTCCACGTGAGTGTTTGGACAGGAAATCCTACTTTTCTCCTTATTCTTAAAAAGAGCCAGGCTCTTGTTTTGATACGTCTGAACTGCACAAACCATTATAGAATGGGCTAGAAATACTGCAAACAACAAAACATTCCTGCTGGCTTTCTAGTGTTGCCTGGTTCTGGCTAAACCGAGAGAGCAGCTCCTTATGTGATGCCTTTCTAGCCTGCACTCCCATCTCAGTGGAGTCTATGTCAATGGAAAGGGTTAACTAAACTTTCCCAAATGTAAAAAAAAAAAGTTCAGCTTCTAACTGGCTTTTGAGAAACAGCACTGTCTCTGATCTTGACTCCCTAATGGGATTTAAACAGCTGTGCAGTGGGGTGGATTAAGACCTGTAATTCACTGATAAACATGGTATCCAAAGGCTTCTTCTGTAGAGAGGGCAGGCAACCACCTGCTGAGATGGGAGGAAAAGAAAAGCCTGGCTCTCCTACTCCAGAAACATTATATCCTATATTTTTTAAAAGCAGTAGGCCTCTTTGGAGCATGGGAAACAACTGGCTTCTCCTGTCTTAATCCATCACTGCATGGATATTCTATTACAACGCAGCCTTATTTATATTAATCCAGATGTGACGTAACACTTAGCAAACATACTTGAGGAAACTGGAAGACTAAGACTAGGGAATGGCTATAGTTGTGCAGTATTCTCAGCAATACAGTTCTAGAGTAGTACATTCACTACCAACAAACAGAATGGGGTCTGCATTTTATATATTTCAAGGAGGATCTACTTGTCTACAGCTTCCTGTCCCTGAAGATGCAAGACAGTCACTCCACGTAAAATGGTGCAGGATTATATCTATTTGAAAGCATAAGTAATTACCAAACTACTTAAATTGCCTGCCTAGTCTTTGGGTACAGGCCTAGTGTCTATGTCTATCAAAGCTGTTTTACATCATTCTTTCTGGCTTTGATACCTATTCCACACTTTAAAAAAAAATCAAGGCTTCATTGGGGTACCTGATTTATTGTTCCTATTTACATCCATAAAACAGAGTACAAACAATTTCCCTCTTATCTTTCCACTACCACAGTAAAGGTTGTACATAAATTTAGTCTATTGCTAAGGCAATACTCTTACTCTGGCTTTGCACTAAGAACCACCAATACCATTCTTACACTGTCATGCTGTACTCAAAAGTGATCTTAGAGTTTGTCTACACTTAAAAGACAATTCAGGTTAAGGCAGGGTATAAATTCAAATTACAACAACTATTCCTGAATAATTGCATGTGTGGGCAGCCTGATTCTCAAATAAACATGCCTTATTCCTGTTTAGCTGAAGCCACTTTCAAGATGGATTACACTAAATGAGATCAGAGTACTTTAAGGAAAACTCTCCATTCCTATAATCCCTGTCTTTTTTGGCAAAAGGTCTTATGTTTCAGATCACTGAAGTCTTAAGTTAAAGAATAGCACTAGGCACTTACACATATGCATAGACATAAATCCTCCACTGGAAAAGAAGAATGATTGTTAGAACAGGTGCTAGGTGACCATTCCAAAAATATTCTTTGTTTCCTGACCCTTTAAAAAAATTGAAAACTAATAATCAGAAGTAGCATTATAAAAGAGTCCCAAACCTTTATACAATTCTGTTTTGAACAAATGCTTGTGCACAGAAAATGTGCAGTGCCTTCTTAGTCTCTGGTAATGCTAGTAAGGTAACAAGCAGTATTGCTCTAAGAACATTCAGATCGATATAATTTCATCTGTGCACCTTGAAATTGTTAAAGAAAATTATCCTTAATACCTACATTACAGATTGGGAAGCTCATGCAAGGCAATTAAGTGACACGTTGCAGATCACACAGAAAGACTAATAGTGCCAGGGACCAAACACAAATGTTAACCAAGAAACTAAAAAAGTTAACTATCTGTTTTCAAATAGTTTAAGAATGAAAGAGGACCAGTCTTGATGCATAAGATGATCATTACAAACAGAGAGCTCAATTCTAATTATAGCAGTCATTTCATTTCACTAGAGTCTTGGGAACTAGAAAACAGCATAAAATCTGAAGCAGGATACAAGTGAAAGGAACTATGTAATCCAGTCCTTTCCAGTTACAATAAGCTTTTTTTTCCCCTTCCAACACCCAGAACAGCTTTAAAGAAAGTTTTATAGAGTCTGAGAAACTTTGGTTTTCTGTCTCAGCTGAAAGCCAGAACCTTCCTGTCATGTTGTTAACACTACAGTGAGTGAAAAGAAGGGAACAACCCAATGAACTGCCACAATTTCCCGTAGCAGTGATTTACCTCTCTTGGTAATGGGAGTACTGATATAGGCTCGCTAATGCAGGCTGGGTAACTTAGGCCTCCAGTAAACTGTAGCCTCTGTCTTTCCCAGAATGCCGCAAGCCCAAGAAGCATATGTCAGGCTGTCAAACTATCTAAAAGGGAACATAAACTTCCTCCCTGTGACCAGTTTCTGTGTAGGCCATACTTAAACAGCTGTACATGCCTTTCCCATTGGTATAGGAGTGATCAAGTAGTTTACACATTTTCCCCACTCACTGCCACCACCCACCCAGGATCGTCTATCAATTCACCCCTCTCTTTGGGATATAATGGCCTACACCCAAGTCCTCTGAGCTCAGAGGGGCTCACACCCTACCTCTTTTGGGATCTCAAGTTCTAGAGCCAAGACTATCATCAACTATCTGTTTTATCTCAAATGACTACTTCCTACGCTCTGCCCCTCTTGGGGAAACTCTACAGAATCCCATGCTGCTAGCCCAGCTATATCCCGCAAGAAGTCTGTAAATAAAATGCACTCCAATTCCCCACTCTCGGGGACTTTACTCCTCTGCTGGTCTTTCAGGACAAGTCCTTGGCCTAAGAGACTCATTGTGAGTCCTGCCCCACCCCAAGAACGCCACAGAAAAAAGGTTTCTTAATATTCCCTGTATACTTTGCTCCCAGAACTACAGTTCTCAGGTTCCCAGAGCACCATCTCTTTCCAGAACCTAGAAAGAGGACCCAGAAACAGGATACCACTAGACCTGAATTCCTTCTTAAAGGTCCTAGGCAGACAACATTCTTTGGGTGAATCCAATATCTTTTATTAGACCAACTTAAATAGTTGGAAAAAAAAATCTGGCAACCTTTGGGTTTAAAAACCTTTCATCATGCTGAGGAAGTCTCTGCAGTCGGTGTGTGCTCTTCCTGGATAGAACGAATAGTAACTAGTTCCCTAGTTACAGGGATAAAGGCATAGGGAATTCTTACATGACAGTGCTTACTTTTGAACCACTGCATCTACATAGTCTGGACGTGCAGCCTGGAAAAAAAAAGCTGGATGCATTAGATACAAAGTGTTAATACAAGACCAGATAAATCAGATCTGACACTTCTGTCTGTGTAATAAATACCGGGTGTAAATCAAAATCTCCTGCATCAGACGGTACTTGAGTCCCCTTCCAAAGCAGACAATGTTGACAGCTTTATGAAAACATTTAAAATAGCACCGAGTCTTAACCCTTTTGGCTCCATTTTAATATCAAGACAGTTCTCTCGGTGTTCTTTGAGCTACATGGAATGTCAGTGGAAGCGACGACATGCACCCGGTCTCCTGTTTGCTACTGCTCCCACCGCCGGAGGTGGGTCAAGCATAATTAACAAAATGAGAGTTGGAAAAGACTGATTTCATGATGTCACTTAATCCACCCTTACTATTCTAGTTACTATTCCCTACTAACCAGTTACTGTTCATGCCATTCAGGAAAAGCACACACCAACTGCAGAGACTTCCTCAGCCTGATGAAGGGTTTTTAAACCCAAAAGCTTGCCAAAATTTGTTTTCCAACTATTTAAGTTGATCTAATAAAAGATATCAGTTTCACACAAAGAACCTTGTCTGCCTACATTCTTAGACCAACACAGCCACAACCCACATCCCTTCTTAAAAGTCCATCTTAGTAAGAGACAAACTTCCTATTTTTCTTGTCTGTACTATTACGTTATAGGTTAAAAGTGTTCACAAATGCCAGTAAGACACAGCCAATAAGGGAATCTGACATAGTCTCACAATGGGCCTTTCCTTTCTGTGGGAGAAGGTTTTTAAGAAGTTATGCTTTCCAGGGAAATTTCATTTTAACCACACTATCATTTACTTCCCTGAACAGCTCAGACTACATCTTGGCTTGCAGCCCTGACAATGGCAGATTTTGACGGTAGCCATATTTTGTAACCAAATGGATTGTAACGAGTATTAAATTCCTCAGTTACAAGAATTCGTCTAAGTTGGCTCTACATAACAAGAACAGCTGCATAATTTACTAGACAAAGTGGAAGCTTAATGCTTTCCAGGATGGAGAAGCTCAAGACTTCCAGCATATCTGCATATAAAAATACCTATGACTTTTAATCAAGGATAACGGACACACTTACAGGATGTTCCGAGTATCCATTTTTTTAAACGAAATCTTCATATTTTCCCAAGCAGGAAGCAACTGTAACCACTTGAAACCTGAGATCCCGCTCCTGCCTTTGTTTCAAGGTAATTTGCATCATCACAGACCCTCACAGGAGGTGAGAGGCTTCATACCAGCTATGAACGGACTGCCCAAGGGAGTTTTTCCATCTACTGACTCCTCTGTGAAACTATGAAATATGAACTTTCATTTCTGCCCAGGAGAACTTTTACAATCTTTTCTCCTATGCCTGAAGAAGGGCGTTTGTGCCTGAAAGCTTGCAATTAAAGAATTTTTTTTTAAAAAAAATCTTGTTGGTCTAATAAAAGATATCATCTCTACTACAAGTCTTGATTGCCTTTTCCTCTAGACCAATACAGCTACAACCTGGATACCTTAGTACCCATGGTATTTTACCACGCACACTGAAATGAATATAACTCAAGGGTTACAGAAGGCAGCACATCAGTAGAAATACTGGCATGCTTCTCTGATACAAGCTTTGGTTTTGAGGAATCTCCATGCAGTAAGCCATGCATGGTGGAGTATGCTAAGTCACAGCAGGATTTTGGTCACATTCAGAACACATTCACTTTGCACAAGTGAGTACTTGCATGGGCATTATGAAGAACTCACTGTTTTCTACAGAAATGCTAAGTATTTTTTCTACAGAAATACTAAGTATTTAGTGGGTCTAATAAAAAATATCACCTCTACCACGAGTTCTAAATACTTCTACAGAAGTTGCACCAAAAAAAATAAACAGAGGACTATAGGTCAGCTGTCCCTGATCTCTGGCATTAGTTTCAAAATCATCCAAAATCCCATGTCAAAAGCCAACACTACCACTTTCTGGCTCTTTTTATAACAGTGTATGGAAATTAAATCTTCCACATCATGACACAAAGAGAAAACAAGGATAGTGTTTCCACGCAAACAAGCAGTAGCCTACTTCACCAAAGAACATCTCAGGCTTACATACTTCCCAACATTTTCTTCAACTTTCAGGTTCTGATGAACCAAAGAAAACAAACCTCATCTATATTATATCTGCGTGAACACAGTGGGGAGGAGCGGTGCTGTCAGACAAATCTGACAATGTACAAAGCATCTGGGACCACATCATGCTGGGATCAGAGTTTCACCATGACCAGGTGAAAAGCCTGCAGGATACTTGCCATTGTCTACAGGGATAACCTGGTAATAGCCACCATGGTGCCCCCAAACCCTACTCCTCACAATTCTATTTAAACATCATAGAAGGCCGTAGTGGAGATGAGCCTGCGAAGAAGAGTAAGTTGAAATCACAGCATCTACATAGTTCTGATGGCAAATCAAAGTACAGTCAATTGTGCACGGTTTCACTAGTAGCCCACAAAAGTGATCCAAGTACTATGCAGGGGCCTCTCACTAGACTATTTAAGAGCTTTCTAGAACAAGACAAAAATGTTCCAGTGCCTTCTGCTGACTGAATGCAAATTAGTCTTAGTAACCAGGAACAAAGTTGGCTGAGTTTAGAGTGACTTCTCTTTCAATGTAAACACTTTACAGGTACCTAAAAATAACCTATTAAAGGCAAGAGGCCAGGAAAACAACTAAGCCTTCACTATTTCAGGAGGTCTTTTTATTGAAGATCCCTAATAGTTTACTATTTTCTTGTGTAAAGAACCTTGTTGCATTTTCAGTTGCATTTTAAACATTCATTCAAGACTTTTTTACTTTTGTTAGAGTAATTCAAAATGTGAGACTATTTCAGATTCCTGGCACAATCGGGTTGTCATACTCCATTTCTAAACTGCAGTCATTCTAATATAATTAAGGGGTTAGTCCATCTGTCTGTCTGTCCACAACGCTCTTGGAGCACTCTGATTGGTTGTCTGTAAACATCCAATCAGAGTGCTCCACAGAGACAGACAGCAATGGAGTGCTGCCATGACGGTGGAGACAGAGGGGACAGAGCAGGGGGGTGAGGCCAGCCCACCTCCAGCCCTGCTTCTTGGTGCCAGTGGCAGTGCAGGGTGCTGGCAGAGGGGGGTGGAGGGGACAGTGAGGCGAGCTTCCTCCCCACTGCTCCTGGGAGGCCTCAGTGGTGATGGCAGGGTGATGGCTCCACCCCAGCAGAGTGGGCCGGGTGGATGCAGAGCTGGGGGGAGGACAGGTGGGTGGTGCAGGGCTGGAAAGGGAGTGGGAGTGGGGGACTGGCACAGAGCCAGACGCAGAGTGGTGGGGAGGGTGGTGTGGAGCTAGACGCAGAGTGGGCTGGTGATGCGAGGCCAGACATGGAGTAGTGGGGGAGGTATAGGGCTGGATGTGGAATGGTGGAGGGGGAGGCATGGGGCCGGGCACAAGGGGGGCATGGCTGGATGCGGAGCAGCAGCAGCAGCAGCAGCAGCATGGGGCAGTGGGTGGTTGCACTCCATCCCTGCCCACCTCCCCCCCATCATTCTTGATGGGCAATTCGCTAGTTTATTTATATTGCACGGTACTTTCCCAAAGCATTGGGTCCTCTCCTCAGTTAACCCCAGGCAGATACCAACTGCTAATACAAAAGAGATTGGGCACTTTCTTATCATTAAAAACAATCCCCTACTGAAATCAGACTGTGAAAATATTCCATCTTATTTGCAAGATCTTTTGTACAGAAACAATTACTAGCATTGCAAACCATTAGACAAAATACAGTATCGTCTTCCACCTTATTCCTTTTCTAACAGCACAAAAACACTCCAGAAACAAATTTGCATGGAAGTTCACCTGTGGATTGCTGCATCATCGATAAGAATGACCATGTGGGAAACTATTTCTATAAAATAGTGTCCAGATGTCCAAAGTGAGACCACAGCCTCATTCTGCTCTGCTCCACAATACACGCAAAATAAAACCTTGTCTACAAATGAAACTCGCACTGCTTTATCTATCCTGTTAAAGACTTATGAATTCCCAGTGTTTATGCTGACATAGAAGGGGAATTAATAATACAGGTGTGATGGGACCCTGAATCAGCCAGCTTCTCCACTCCCCAAACATGGCAGGCAGGCCAGACCGCAGGAGCAGCAGCCCTTGATCAGGTAAGAGTCCTGCCCAATCCCAGTTCCTGGCACCCCCTCCTTTCCCTGCCATGTTCAAGCAGCATGTCCCCTCTTCTCCTATTTCCCCCACCTCCCCTTTCCATGCTTGCTGCTGCTGCCCCTGGCTGATCCAGGGGTAGGCGGAGCTCCAGAGCTGCTCCTGCCCCACTCCAACTGGGTTCCACAGGGAACCAGGCTCAGCAAGCAACAGCGGTGATGGCAAGCAGGATACCCGTCCCTGAGCCTACTCTCAAGCTGGCAAAGAACACCGGGGGGGAGGGGGTAGTTAGCAAGTCAGGGACCCCATGCACTGCTACCATTGCTACTGTTGCTGGCTGCCCTGGAGGAGGGCAGGAGCAGATCTGGAGCTCTCCAGCCCCCAGGGCAATGCCATTAGCAGTGGTTGGTGGGGTAAGGGGGAAAATGGGAGGGGAGGGGAGTGCAGGGGATATATTGCTGAGTGTGGAGGCAAGTCGGGGGTGGTAATATTTACTAGCTTTGGGGAGTTAAAAAAGTCCCCAGCTGCTGCTCCCATAGCATGGTCTGAAAGCAGAGTGCAACCGCACCATTGTACCCCTTCTGGATCCACCCCTAGACTACATACATCGGCATACATATTGAAACCCACTGCTTACTGTGACGTTTCAGGCAGTGGTACAGCTTTAGGGACAAAGCAAGCGTTTTAGGACTGGAAAAAGACAATATCAAACCAACCAGTTACAGAGAAAAAAGGAATTACTATATATGGATCTGGCAATGACAGTAGAGCTTATTAGTTCCAAGAGTCCAATTCTGATTAGTAATTACGCATGGACCATATATTTCCATTAACAATTAACCTGTTAAAAAGTAAGGGGCCTGTTGGAGAGAGGGATGAATTTTTGTTTACTTTCCTCCTGAATAGGCATTTGGTACAAGGAGAAAATTCTGTCCTTTGTCCGTGCCATGCTGAAGCATTGTTACAGCTTGAGTTTCACTGGGCCATATTCTGAGATCACATACATTAGGATCAGTCCACATCCACATATCCAAGTACCACATATATATCCACTGAGACGATATTTATTAAAAAGCTATGGCTATTAATAGCTATAACTGGCTATTAAAAAGTAGCCAATTATAAAGTTCTCAACATGGGCTCAACACTTCACTTAAGGTAATGAAGATTTAGCACTGATTCTAAGGCAACTACACACACACACACACGTGTGTGTGTCTGTACACAAGATAGTCAATATACAGACCAGCTCAATGGATCAGTCAGTGTATTTCAAGTGGCCATGCACATTTACTTGATGTTATTGTGCTGCTTAGTCTTCTTCCCCCTAACCCATTTATTTATGTACTAGCAAGTTGCCCGTCAAGAATGACGGATGAATTTTGAATAACAAAAACAAAAACAAAAAAGCCGCTGGCCTCGCCTCACCCACTCTGTCCCCGCCATCATGGCACCCCTCCGCCGCACCACTGCCTCCTGTCCTTTACACTCTTGAAGCACTCCGATTGGTTGTTTCAGTAACCAATCAGAGTGCTCCAAGAGGGTTACGGACAGACAGGCTGCTGGACTAAGCCCTTCATTATATTAGAACTAGCCAACTGCCCATCAAAAATGACGGGGGGGAGGGAGCGGGCGGGGAGGGAGCCCCGGGGCCCCCCATCCAGGCCCGATCCCACATCCTTCCCACTGCTTGGGGTCCGGGCCCTCTCCCCACTCCCTGCCGCACCAGTCGGGGAAGGGGAAAGCGGGCCAGGGCCCAATGTGAGGAAGGACCAGGCCCGAGGGTGGGGAGAAGCTGGGCCACTGCAGTGGAGGGGTGGGGGGAACAGCAGACCTGGGCTGATCCAGCAGCAGTGGGGGGATGAGAGGAGTGGGCTCATGGCTGATGCAGAGGAGCGGGGGTGAGTGAGGAGTGGGCCCAAGCCCAACACAGGGAGGAGGTTTGCTCCTTTCTTCCTCCTGCAGCTGCCATGTTGGCCCAGGCCAGCCCTGCACTGCTGTGGCGGGCTATCTTTTTCCCCAGCTCAGGCTCATTCTCCCCCCCACCCCATGCTGGGCCCAGGCCCACTCCTCCCCTGGCTCCAGCATCACTGCCAATGCCACGGCACACCTGCTCCTTCCCCCCCACCCACCGTGTTGGGCTTGCTTGGGGACAGGAGGAGTGGACTCAGGGCTGACGTGGGGGGGAGGAGTGGGCCTAGGCCCAAGGGCAAGAGGAGGCCCTCTCCTTCTCTCCCCCAGTCACTGCTGTAGCTGCGTCAGGCCAGGCCCGCTGTTCCTCACCCCCCTGCCCACTGCATGGGCCGGCTTTTCCCCCACTCTGTCCTCTGTGTCCCCACCATCATGGTGGTGGGCTGCCTTCTGTCAGAATGCTTCTTCACACTCTGATTAGCTGTTTGTAATCCACCCAGAGCATGAATAAAGCGCTACCGACAGACAGACTTAGGCTTTTATAATATTATAGTGCTTGGCGTGCACACTCTTACTCCCTCAGCCTGACAGCAAGTAAGTTCAGGTACCCAGCAACTGTGGAGTACCCAGAGAGGTTGTGGAAACTCCATCACTGGAAGCGCTGAAGTGCAGGTTAGCAACATGCTTTTCTGGGAATGAACCAAACTAGGTGACCTCCTGAAGTCTTTTCCAGCCTATTTATTATGATTCCAAAGCATGCCAGGGATGAGGGCTTTAGTAAATCCCTCTGTCTTTTTCTTTGTAGCAGTTCAGAAACGTGGAGGGGAGGGAAGTGACCACACATATGATGCTTAAAAGCGGTTCGTTTCTCTGGAGGCCACTAAAATCACAGACCCACACTCATTAGATGGCACAAAAGGTGTATTTGCAAATAGGGTCAGAGCAGAGTCAAAAACTCAGATTACTCTGAACCCATCAAGGAATTTTGCAGGCTGTATTTATCTTTTTCCTCCTGGGCACGTGTGCAGAAACAGGAACTCTTACAGCTCACTTCCGTTTCATACAAGCATACATGTGGTTACATCACTACATACATCACATGTATATTATAATTAACTACTTAAGTATGCAGGGCGGAGAGGTAAATATGCATCAGCTAATTAAGCATGCTCAGAGAGTACTATAGGTCACCAAGAGTTTAAACCCCCCCCCCTTTCAAGGACACAGTCAGTTGAATTCCAGCTTCTGTAATCTGCATGAGAAAGGCTAGGGAGAAGCTGGGGGAGACTCTGCGATTTAGTATAAGAAAAGCTGTGGCAAGGCTGGGCAAGGAAAAAAAGTCTTTGGCAGTGTTTCTTTCTTATCAGGTGCAAGATGCAAGCTGTGCATTTCTAACAATATTCCATTTCTAACACATATATGCCCACATATACAGACTACATGCTTGTGAATGAGTATAAACAGATATGTAAGGTAATATTTATATTCCATTAACAAGATGTACCTTATGTACCTCTGCTACTTGGAGGAAAGTTTTTTGGATTCTCAGAAGTTTTCCCATTAACCCAAATAAATATTATGGAAAGATTTCCCGACTTGGCACAAAAAATGACTGAGTTATAAGAGTTATCTGCCCACACAGCCATCATTTTGTAATGATGTTAAATTCATGCCTTTGAAAAGAATGAATAACTAGATGTTATTGCCTCTAATCATATGTAAAGCCCAGCGCTTTCTCCAAGACTCTGCCAAGCACTCTGCTGACTCCAATTAACTTTAATTTTGTATATATTTTACAGGCATTTATAAAGGGGCTATAAAAGAAACAAGTCAACCAGTAAGAGTTTTAATTTGATTTTGTGATGAAGCATACGAGAGGTAATAACTGGTCTTCATATTATTCCATTTCCCCTTGTTTACCAAGGCAGTTCTGTAGCTGTGGTTATTGGGAACACTGCAGCTTTTGTTCTGCTGGGTGGCTTGCCATACTGTAGGCATAGTCAAGGCCTTGTGTGTGTATTGCCTGGGGAACACTCAGGATTTACCAATGGTTATATCTGATTTTATAGGCCACCTGCCAAATCCAGTGCTTCCTATCCCACAACCATTAATGGATCCCAAGGGCAAGGTTCTCCTGTCTGGTCTACAGTACATGGGGCCCCAGCCCTTGACAGCACCATTGTATCTGTATGCTCCCGATGCAGAAACAGCAATTGTAGCCAAGAATTTATAGTCAAAGCATGACAGATGAAGGAGGGCACAGAGATGGGCTGTACCCAAAGCCACACAGCAGGTCTGAGGCAGAGCAGAGAACGGACCTTAGTTCTTCCAATTCCTATCCCACTGCTCTTACCCACACAACATCCTAGACTGATTCTACACAAGGATCTTTACAGGATGGTATCAGAAATCACACTACAGCAGGCATTTGCAGGAGGTTTGCCCATTAGGCATCATAATACCACACTCTGTCCCACATCTCTGATGTCAATTCTGCGCTCCACTGTTGTTTGATTCAGTGAGGTTGTATAGAGCTATTACAGAAGATGAACCCAGGATTTTAAAATGGTAGATAATTTAAAAGAAGGAAACTTGCTCAGGAAGAATGAGTAGGACCAGCAGATTCCAATTGCTATATTTTATTAAGAACATAAGGGTGCATCTACACATGCAATTAATGCAGAGCAATAAACTCTGTGCATACTGCGCTAGAGTTTATTACTCCTGGGCATGCTGTTTGAATGTGCACCTGGGACCGCAGCAATGTTGATCTGGGTCGGAGCAGCTCCAGCTGGCAGGAGGACTGGGGAGGGGTCAGCCCAGGGCTGCTCCAACCTGGCTCAAAATGGTACAGAGGCACTGGCTGGGGCACGAGGGTGCTCCAGTGTGGTGCCAGCCAGCAGGCAGTCCCTGCACTGAAGCACCCTCATGCCCTAGCCAGCCACATCAGAGTCTATACATGGGGTGCTGTGGAGTAAAAAAACTCTGCAGCAGGGTAGAACTTGTATTTACAAGTAGCATCCTGCTGCAGAGTTTATTAGTTTCCTGCAGCTTAATAAGGCTGCAAGTATAGACACCGAGCCATTTACTGAGGACTTAATTAGGCAACTACACAGTTGATGTCTGGTATAGATGCTCCCAAAAAGTGCCATACTGAGTCAGACCAGTGATCCATCTACCCTGTCCCCAACAGTGGTAGAAATATATGCTATAGATGGAGAACATTGATCTGGATATCTCCAGGATGATCTGTCCCCTATTCAGTACGCTCCATTCCATGGTATCCAAAGACTCCTTTTCCCTCTCCACTCATATGGGAGAGAACCACCGAGTTCCAGGAGCACACATGGAAGGACTTCTCATTTCACCACACTTAAGAACATTGCCATGACCTCAGGTTGCACCAAAGAGGTGACAATATTTCCACTGGCAGAACTGGAAACTGTAAGAATTTTCTTTTGCTGGCTGTGCACAAAGCCATACACCAGTGGGTCCCATCTCTCAATGTAACAAGCATGCCTTGTTGTTGGATGACATAGGGCCTTACACATTAATTCATTACTACTTTTAAGTCTTAGCATTGTCAAGCACTGCATTGTCCCTCAAAGAAAGCTACTGTCATGAAAAAACAGCATGAGTGTCTTATTTTCATGCTGTTATGACAGATTCCCACATGCTGAGTGTCTGAGGTTTGATTTGTGCTAAAAAGGTTTGGGACGTGGGGAGAGAAAAATCACAGTTCTCAGCCAACACATCTCTGCTGGCAAAATTCCCCCATCTGGATTCTGCTGTTGGGAGTTGTATCCTTTTGTGGAGCAGTGTAATAGACCCAGCAGAAAAACCTGTTCTGTCTCCATGCAGCACATCTGCACTCAGAGACTCTGCCAGCAGCAGCCCAACAAACAAACCCTAAACTAACTGTGCAGTCCTGGCCAGCACACACTACACTCAGTCTGTCTTTTTTGTGCGTCTTCAAAAAAAGGCAAAGTTTTATCATAGTCTCTGAGTGACAATGGAAATTAAACAAACCCTGTAAGCAATATACACTGCCCTGGAGCATGGCTGACATGTTTACGTCTGTATCATCATGTGCCAAGGAAGACAGAGATGTGAAAGCACCTAAAATAGCAAAAGCACTTGACAAATAGAGCAGGAAGTTTATAATAGAAAAATACTTCCACAGAGATGAGCTATTGGAGCCAAGGACTGCTCTAAATCAGAAACCTTAGGCTGAAATTTTCAGGCTGTGCAGCATCCAGCTCACCTTGTAAAGGCTTTATGTGGCCTCTAAGGGTGCTTTTACACGTGTTGCGGTGGGGGTGGGGGAGAGTGGTGCCTTTAATGAAAGCGGCTGCTCCAATTAAAGAGCTCCCACATCTCGTGTATCAGCATCTCCACACTTAAAAATGGCAGCGGGGGCACTTTTGTGGCACATAGCGAGGACTTTGTGAGGCATCTATCTCTGTTTATTTACTGACTCTGTCACTTGAGTTGTGATCCCACTAGTGCCCCCTACTGTGTCAATTAGGCAATTCAGCACCCTCTTATCTCTCCTGCCACGTCTTGCTGGTATATATAAGGTTCTATGGGAGGCTGCCTTTTATCTCCTAATGCACAGTGTTATGCTGAACTATCCCCCCGTTCCGTATGAGGTGACTCGGTGCACCCCAGCCTTATGGGCAATGCTTGCCTCCTACCTCCCCTTTAGCATGCCCGAAGCCTCGCAGCTCTTCCTGGACATTATCCGGTCCTTAACCTTCTCTGCCCTACCTGACGCCCCTGGGCTTGTCACGCAACCGGTGCCCCTTATCTAGCACCTCCCTGGGCTTGTTGCGCAACCGGCGCCCCTTCTCTGGCGCCCCCCCCCCGGGCTTGTCACGCAACCGGCACCCCTCTACTCATTAGACCCATCGGGCTTACTGGTGGTACTTTTGCCCAGTGGGGTCGGCAGCCTAAGCCTTTCCTGGCCCCTCTGGGTTCCTGTCAATAATAAGTGTCCAATTAGGCTCAGGCGACCTAAGCCTGACCTGGCCTCTCTGGCCTTTCTGGGTTCCTGTCAATAATATGTGTACCACAAGGCTCAGGCAACCAAAGCCTTACCTGGCCCCTTTGGTTCCTCGGGGCTCCTGTTATAGTGGAAACCCTCCAGAACGCCTTCTAGGTCGCACCCCTCTTGGGGTGTCTATCAATACTCCACCCCCCTCTTGGGGTTGCTTCCCTAAACGTGCCCCCCCCCGGGGCTCCTCTCGAGTATCCGCTCGCTCCTGCGGCTTCTTTCTGCTTTTGCTGGTCTTTCCGTAATCACCAACACTGCGCCACCTGGCGCCAAACAACCGTGCTGTCCCTGGCACTACTCGTTTGCCCACACAGGGCACCGGGAACCCCCAAGCAACTGGGGAGCTCCCGTGAGGCCTCCTCACACCCCTACAGCCTCACCCGGTCCTCCAGTTTAACAATATCACACAGGGAACACAAAAGCCATGAGCCAACCGACTGCAACATAACAATAAGCCTTCTGGCTATAACATAAGGTCCAGGTCCCACCTGGCTTTCCAGTAAAGCCCCCTAGTCAGGGTTCTCTCCACCCGCGCCATGATGCAGCTGCTCATTCTAGCAATCTGCTCGGCTCGGCTCCCCTGCAGAGCCCCTTGCTCCTCCGGCTGCCAGAAGGGAACTGCCAGCTGGGCTTCGGCCTGGGCTGTTTATAAAGGCCCGGCCCTGCCCCCTTCTGGTCACCTGACCAGCACGATTGCCCCCGCAACCATCACCTGAGCTGCCCCCTGTCATTGGCAGCTTCCTTTATTCCTTCATAGGAACAGGGCACCTGTGTGACCCTGTGACATTGAACAAGCTGTAGTTAAAGTGCCCCCACCACCATCTTTAACCACAGGGATGCTGATACATAAGACACTGGAGTCTGCTAGACTATGGCAATTACTACGCTCCAGCTGTACTACACTCCAGCTGACATGCTGCAATTACAGTGCATTGGCGTAGCCTTGCTGCTCGTGTATAGGCGCCCTATAAGACCAACCAAACCTTACCAATCCTTGAAACAGAAAGCACTAAGTAGTATAACAAGCATGAGGCTGTGGCCAACTGTTTAATCTGATTACTTAAAACCTCTGACATTTTCTTGTTTACATTCTAAATACACCTCTGCAAAAATGCTGAGAGGTCTGATCTAACATGCTGTGCGACACGAAAAATAAAGCTCTAGTAAAGTACAGGAGCTATGCCTGCTTGACCTCATTATTTTTTAGAAACAATCAGTTCTTCCCTGCAGACACTGAAAGAATCACCTCCCAGCAGTGCCACAATCACAGGGCTTTGGCTGGGGATTTTTTTCCTAATTATTCAGCCTTGCTGACAGCCGTGAAGTGTACCTCTGTTTTAGAGGGAAGAAAAAGGATTTTTTTTTTCCAGAGACATTTTCTTCTGACAGCTAAGATTAAAAAAACACATGTTGGGAACTGGGGCAGATGTTGTCAGACACAGTGTTTAAGTAAGGCATTTCAGTTGCATACAGTGGCCTGGAAATGCAAGAAACCTAAACACCTAGCACTTTTCATAGCTCTCCTTTTTTAAGTGTCCCCTGTGATCAACATATTGCCCTGTGTATGTAGTCATAACATTGTGCAAACAGTGGATCTCTTCAGTTTTGTGGCCAAACTGGAAAATAAAATAAAAGGTTGTTTTAGGACAACTGGGAAAGAAAGAAAATAGCATTTTTCAGGGATTGTACAATTTTCCCCACAAATTTAACTCAGTTCTATTCCTAACCACCCATCCTGGACCTCTTGGCTAAAATGAACTGCACTATCAGCTTCACATACGATATGTTCTCCCCAAGGATATTATATGTTGCCTCTGCTAGATAGGATCTAAGAAATCTAACTTGTACAATCCTATTAGCATTTCAAAGTCTGTTTAATCTAGTCTTCCTAATGGTTCTTTTGTTTCTTTAATGTGTGAATATGCTAATACTAACTCATCAAGATGTGGCAACACCATCCTGTCAGACTTTTGGCAGAATTAGTAGACTAAATATTAGTGATGTTTATTAGCAGAAGAAAGTTTTTGGTTTCATTTTCCTGCAACAATAAAGCTTTTAACTCAGCTCATTAGACAAAATAATTTATACCTGAAAGACAGCAATTTATTCAGGATCCATGAACTTAACAGAAGATCACTCATGACTACAATCTTTAAGCACTGTATGAAGTGTCATATTAAAAATGTATTAGATCAATAAAGGACATATATTGAAGAGGTTATCACATCTTTGCTCATCATGTACCCAAAACTCCAAAGTCTAATGAAGGATACATTTACCAGAAAGAATTAAGACAATTTATTTATAACAGAGGGCCAAACATTCCTAATAAGTTAACTTGAAATCTTTCCCAGGATTAATTCAGTGTGTGCAGCTAAATCCCATTGTGGCATTATACTCATCTGTCAAAGCTTTTTCTCACACTGTCAGAAAACAAATGAAATGGCCACCACAAAGTTGGTGGTAAAGGTTAATGGGAGAATCTCGGTGCCCCTTTCTTCATCTCCCATAACCTATAGGCTTCCTGAATAAGAGCAAGCAACTTGGCTCCCAACCCATTCCACTCACACTGATAACTCCAATATAAACATTTGGGAGCATTTCTTTTCTTTTTTTTTCAGCTAGGTGGTACTGTATAGTTTTCAATGAGCACAAGAACTCTGTGAAAAACTAAACAAACCACAGTTTTACCAGCAAACTCAGAGAAACCCAGAGAAAGTAATATTTGACATCAACACAGCATCTCATTCTAAGGGTTACTGATGTCTCTGCAAATTATACTAAACCTCCCTTACTGTTCAGCCCAGGGCTTGGACCAAGGTGGTGAAGGGCCCCAAGGCCCGCCGCACCAAGGCCCCTGCCCCATTGGAGCTTAGCAACAGGTACGAACCTCTTGCAGCCCCAGCAGAGCCTGCTAAGTTTCCAGCTCCCGCAGGCAACACAGGCTCAGTTGTATCTACCGCCCCCACTCTCCCTAAGACCAAACACAAAGTGTTTGTCGTGGGAGACTTCATTCTGAGGGGGAATAAGGGGGTAATCTGCTGCCCTGAACCCTTAGCCCGGGAAGTTGGCTGCTTGCCAGGAGCCCGCATCTGAGACATTGTGGAGAAGATCCCTAAGCTCCTCCAGCCCACTGACCACTATCCCATGCACCTCGTCAATGTGGGCACCGATGACACGGCTTGGAGCGCTCCCAACTGGATCATGAGGTGCTACAGGATTTGCAAGCAGGGCTGAAGGGTCTGGGGGCACAGGTAGTATTTTCTTTGATCCTCCCAGTCTCAGGGTATGGGCTGAGGAGGAAAAGGAGGATCGAGGTAGTCAACGAAAGACTGTGGTGCTGGTGTCATCAGGAAAGCTTTGGCTTCCATGACCACAGTCCGTTCTTTGGCGAAAGAGGCAGCGAGCTGCTGGGAAGGGATGGCCTCCACCTCTCTCTGCCGGGCAGGAGACTCTTCTCAGCCAGACTGGCTGACCTGCTCCACTGGGCTTTAAAGTAAGCCCGCTGGGGGATGGGGGGACTACTGAAACTGCTGGCCCACTGTGCAGCCCTTGCAAAGCCAGCAGGCCAAGGCACTTAAGGGATCCCACCCCCGCCCCAACCCTGGAACAAAATGTAGGCAGGGCAAGGGCCCCCAAGGGGACACTTGCATGTCTATACACAAATGCCAGGAGCCTGGGGAATAAACAGGAGGAACTTGTTCTCCTGCTAAATGCAAAAAAGTATGATGTCACTGGGATAACGGAGACCTGGAGGCAGGAGGTCGGACTTGATGATCTGTTGAGGTCCCTTCCAACCCTAGCATCTATGTATCTATGTCATTTATCTCCCTTTTCAGCCTCTGGGGTCTGGCCTCAGCTTTTCTTTATGGCTGCTGCTGTGGGTGGGCCCAGTCATGCATCCTGGACTGGGGTCAAAACTCAGCCATCCCCAAGGGGCCAGGGCCACCCCCTGGGTAGCACAGCACTGCCAAATGGCCAACATCATGGAGTCCAGAAGCAAACTGTGTCCACTCCCCAGCCTCTCCTGATCCAGTCTCCCCTCAAGAGTCCCACCTTCCCTGCTACTTTCTGCCTGGTGTCCAGCCACCCACTTCCACCCTCATCTGCTTAGTTATATGCTACTGAATCAAGAAACCAGAGCCTCACACTCCTCACAGAAGTACATGCCTGAGTTACAACAGAGTTTGTCAATCCTGGATGGGCTTGTCAACCATCTTTGGACCCACAGATAAAGCAATCATGGAAGACTATCATTCTCAACTGTGAGGGATTGCCGGTATAGGTATATACTGTTCCCCAGCCCTGCTTTTGGTCAGAGAAGTTGTAAATATGAGGAGAAAGTCAATTCTGATTTCTAGAGAGCTTTACATAGACTCATAGAAAATTAGGGTTGGAAGGGAACTCAGGAGGTCATCCTGTCCAACCCACTGCTCAAAGTAGGACCATCTCCAACTAGATCATTCCAGCCAGGGCTTTGTCAAGCTGGGCCTTAAAAACCGCCAAAGATTCCACCACCTCTCTAGGTAACCCATTCAAGTGCTTCACCACCCTCCTAATGAAAAGGTTTTTCCTAATATTGAACCTAAATCTCCTTTGCTGCAACTTAGACCATTGCTTCTTGTTCTGTCTTCTGTCAACATGAAGAACAGCTGAGCTCCATCCTCTTTGGAACCCCCCTTCAGATAGTTAAAGGCTGCTATCAAATCCCCTCACCGTCTTCTCTTCTCCAAACTAAATAAACCCAGTTCCCTCAGCCTTTCCTCAGAAGTCATGTGCCCCACCCCCCAAACCATTTTCATTGCTCTCCACTGAACTCTCTTCAACTTGCCCACATCCTTTCTATAGTGGGGGGCCTAAAACTGGACACAGTACTCCAGATGTGGTCTCACCAGTGCAGAATAGAGTGGAATAATTACTTCCCTCAATCTGCTGGCAATGTTCCTACTAATGCAGTCTAGTATGCTGTTAGATTCCTTGGCAACAAGGGCACATTGTTGACTCATATCTGGTTTACTGTGCACTGTAATCCCTAGGTCCTTTTCTGCAGGGCCTCTGCTTAGCCAGGCCTGAGGCTGTAGCAGCGCATGGGATTCTTCTATCCTCAATGCAAGACTCTGCACTTGTCCTTGTTGAACCTCATGAGATTTCTTTTGGCCCAATCCTTCAATTAGTTTAGGTCACTCTGAATCCTATCCCTACCCACCAGTGTATCTATTATACCCCATCCTTTCCAGCTTGGTATCATCCACGAACTTCCTGAGGATGCAATCCATCCCATCTTCCGGATTGTTAGTGAAGGTATTGAACAAAACCAGCCACAGGACTGACCCTTGGGGCACTTCGCTTGATACTGACTGCCAGCTAGACATTGAGCCATTGATGACTACTCACTTGTGGAGTGTGGAGCCCAACACTCCAGCCAGCTTTCTGTCTACCTTACAATCCATTCATCTAACCCATATTTCTTCAGCTGGGTTGCAAGAATTCTGTGGGAGATGGTATCAAAAGCCTTTGTACAGTCAAGGTATGTTACGTCCACTGCTTTTCCCGCATCCACAGAGCCAGTCATCTCATCATAGAAGGCAATCAGGCTGGCCAGGCATGACTTGCCCTAGGTGAATTTATGCTGACTGTTCCTGATCACATTCTTCTCCTCCAAGTGCTTAGAAATAGATTTTTGAGGATCTGCTCCATGATTTTTCCAGAGACTTTCTTAAAGAGGGGCACTATATTTGTCCTTTTCCAAACATCTGGGTCTTCCCATGATTGCCATGAGTTTTCAAAGATAATGGCCAGCAACTCTGTAATCATATCAGCCAACTCCCTCAGCACCCTTGGATGCATTGCCATCTGGACCCATGGACCTGTACAAATCCAGCTTCTCTAACTAGTCCCTAACCTGTTCTTTTACCACTGAGAACTGCTTACTTTCTCCCCAAACTGCTGTCTGATACAGTAATCTGGGACCTGACCTTGCCTATCAAGACGGAGGTAAAAAAGGCATTGAGTACTTTTCTTCATCATCTGTCACTAGGTTGCCTCCCCCATTCAGTAAGGGACCTACACTTTCCCTGGCCTTCCTTTTGTTGCTAACATACTCAAGGAAACCCTTCTTGTTACCCATCATCTCCCTTGTTAGCCGCAACTCCAACTGTACTTTGGCCTTCCTGACTTCATCCCTACATACCCAAGAAATATTCTAATACTCTTCCCAAGTTGTTTGTCCAAGATTCCACTTCTTGTAAGCTTCCTTTTTTGTGTTTAAGCTTACTGAAGAGTTCTCTGCTAAGCCAAGCTGGTCTTCTGCCATATTTGCTATTATTCCTGCCCATTGGGATGGTTTCTTCCTGTGCCCTCAGTAAGGTTTCTTTAAAGTACAAACAGCTCTTCTGGACTCCTTTCCCCCTCTGACTGGCCTCCCAGAGGATCCTACCCATCAATGACCTGAGGGAATCAAAGTCTACTTTTCTGAAGTCCTTTTGTCAGGATCCTGAACTCAATCATTTTGTGATCACTGCTACCCAGCTTGCCATCCACTTCTATATTACCCACCAATCCTTCTCTGTGAGCAGTAGGTCAAGAAGAGCATGATCCTTAGTTGGTGTCTCCAACACTGTCCCAAACCTTCCAGGATTGCCTGTTCACTGCTGTATTACCCTCTCAGCAGATGTCAGGGTGATTTGAAGTCCCCATGAGAATCAAGGGCCTGTGATCTGGAAACTTCCACTAGTTATCTGAAGAAAGGCTCATCTACCTCATCCTCCTGGTCTGGTGGTATATAGCAGACACCCACCACAACATCATCCTTGTTGCTCTCCACCCTAACCTTAACCCAGAGACTTTCAACAGGCCTATCTACAGTTGCATACTAGAGCTCTGAGCAATTATACAGCTCTTTTATATAAAGTGCAACTCCTCTTCCTGTTCTCCCCTGCCTGTCCTTCCTGAACAGTTTGTACCATCCATCACAGTGCTTCAGTCATGCAACCTGTCCCACCAAGTCTCTGTTATTCCGATCATGTCATAGTTCCTTGACTGTGTGAGGACTTCCAATTCTTCCTGCTCATTTCCCAGGCTTCATGCATTCATGTACAGACACCTGAGCGACTAGCCAATTGCCCTATTTTCTCAGGAAGAATGAGACCTTCCCTGTTGCCCCCTTCTGCTTCTGCTTCTGCTTCCTCCAGATCCCCCACTTCCCCATTTACCTCAGGGCTTTGTTCTCCATCCCCCAGTGAATCTAGTTTTAAAGCCCTCCTCATTAGATTAGTGATCCTGTCTGCAAAGATGTTCCCTCTCTTCGTCAGTTGGATCCAGTCTCTTCCTACCAATCCTTCTTGGAATAACATCCCATGGTTGAAGAAGCCAAATCCCTTCTGGCAACATCACCTATGCAGCCATGCATTGATGTGTCCACTCCTGCCAGGGCTCTTCCCCTTGACTAGAAGGATTCAGAACATGACCTGTGACCCTTCACCCTTGCACCCAGATCTCTGTAGTCACTCTTGATCTGCTCAGGGTCACCCCTGGAAGTATAATTGGCATCCGCATGGATGAGTAGTGTGGGGTAGTAGTCAGAGGGTTGGACAAATCTCAGTAATCCTTCCATGATATCTCAGATTCAGGATCCAAGCAAGCAGCAGACCTCTCAGGACAACAGCTCAACTTTGTCCAATTAGAAAGGAAAACTAAATGCTTCAGAGTTCTTCACAAAAAGAAAGTAAGCTATGGCCCTGAGGCAGTCTGCGGCCCTAGAAACACTAGGGTCCCTGATTCTGCAGATGTGTGAACCTGGATGTCCTGTGTTCCCCAGCAACCTACCTGGCTGAGCTGTCAGACATTGGCTGAAATCTGATTGTGTCCAACCATGCATCCCAGTGTTGCCAAACCAACAAATTACAATGACAGGGTGGATCATCATCAACATTTTTCCAGCAGGTTCTAGTAATAAATATAAATGCTTATCAGGCTTAAGTGCTTAAGTCAAGGGAAAATTTAGTTCCCTAGAACAAGTAATTGCAAGGACAAACAAGCAGCACCCGGCTGTAGGTCAATAGCTCTCTGGTTGAATGGATTTTGGCAAGACGCTAACCCAGTTTTAATGAGTAATTTTCTAGGGAAAAAAATAAGCATTAATGTCCTAGTGGTAACTGCACTCCCATTACTCTCCCTCAGTCATCAATAATAATGGTACTAACCTCAGGACCCCCAGAACAGGTAGTGAGGCACTCGGCAAATTGCTCAGACAAAAACAAGTGCTGTGGAAAGTGAAAAAATACTGCAGAAGTTTCGTATTGAAGAGTCATCCAGTCAGTGTATTTGCTACTGGGATCATAAATAGGATAGCAAGTATCCAGGCCATACACCGGCCTCACTAAGCCCTAAGTACATTTCCTTATTTCATGTAAAAGGCACTACTCATTTTTTAAGTGAGAGCATCAAAGCAACTTGTGCTGGATTCTTGTGAAGCAATGACAGGTAAGCACTTTAGAGCTAATATCCCCTCTCCCCACACACACCATTTCATACTCAGCTCTCATTCATACACAAAGCATCTCCAAATGTGAAACAAATTTGAATACAGAGAAATCTATATGCAGGCAGAGGACACAAACAAATTGCTCCCGAATTTATTTTTTGAGGGTTGAAAGATTTTTTTCCCATGCTATCCCCAAAAAACAGATAAGCCCCAAATATTTGCTGTTGAGCACTACCAAAATAAAAACATTTTAGACGCAGTTACTAATGTGTTTCTATCATTACAAAAAACAATGTTTCATACCAAAGCCCCTCACAAAACAGAAACGGGCACCAATGGAAATGTAGCCACCTTTGTGATAGACTGTGGAAACCCGTTAGTATGGGAAATGCAAAAAGGAAAGCAAACTCAGGAGGTTCAATAATAGTTACAAACACACCCCACATTAAAATAAAATAAAATAAAACACTGTTCCATAATCTGGGAAGAGAAGACCAAGAAGGGTTTTAACAGCAGCCTTCAACTTCCCGAAGGGGGTCCCAAAGAGGATGGAGCTCGACTGTTCTCAGTGGAGGCAGATGACAGAACAAAGAGCAATGGTCTCAAGTTGCCCCAAGGGAAGTTTAGGTTAGATATTAGGAAAAATTTTCTCACTAGAAGGGTAGTAAAACACTGCACCAGGTTACCCAAAAGGTTGTGGAATCTTCATCTTTGGAGATTTTTAAGACCTGGCTAGACAAAGCCTTGCCTGGGTTGATATAGTTGGCAATGGTCCTGCTTTGAGCAGGGAGTTGGACTAGATGACCTCCTAAGGCCCCTTCCCACCCTAATTTTCTATGATTCTATAATTCTATGACTGAAAGGGACATCAGCTGCAGTCCTCTGATACCAAAGGTAACCACACTAAGACCAGTCATAAATGGAACAAGCTCCATCCACAGGCACAATTAGGGTTTCTTTTTCTTTATTTTTACTCCCAGTTCTCCTACAGGGTGGCCATTATAGAATCTCATGGTACTGATGTTACTCCCTTTCTAGAATTAGACCAACTTTATCTGCTTTGTTTTAACAAGATGAAACACTGGACAAAATAGCAGGTGGAAATGATGGCTTTATCTAGTCTGTTGCTAACCTCTAGCTCACTCCTGGCCTGTGTAATCATGCTGTGTGGCATTGGCTTTTAGACCAAACTCCTCAAGGGACAGCATGGGTCTTTGCTGGACTCTGCACACTGTGTACTTTTATACAGCTGTTTGTTGACTTAAGTCATCTTCCCTGGTTTCAAATTTTTCGATAACATGTTTACTTTATTAATAGCTACGCTGTCCCTGTTTGTTTCTAAATGCCTTTAGTTGACTGAAATTTAAAGTAGTTTCCCACAACCTACCCATCTGTTCCTAATTTTGCAACATACTGAAGAACGCCGAAGGGGAAATCCTGTTTTATGACAGTGTGCAGCAGGCTTCATTCTCACTGATTGACCTGGTATCTAGGATCATTCCAACATGTGAAAGCAGTCCCTAAAGTTTATTACCACCTTCCCACTAATCTGAGACCAAGATTGCACTGCTCTATTCAAATGCTGTCAGCATGCAATCAGCCCTTGAATGGATACAGCCAGGAACTGACTGTTCACTAGGCTGCCAATCACTGCAATGGCTTCAGATAATGCAGCAGATGTGATCTGAAAGCTAGAACCCCTTTCCCCCCCCAATACACAAGGCGTCAACATTCAACCAAGGAACTCAACCTCAACCAATATTGGGTTATATTGTGCTGCATCATATTCTATTTTAGCATAGTCGAGATCATAGTCCACTCTCCCTACAATAAATCTCAAATGTAACCTGATACCATTTCTTGTCACCTTTGGGACGGCAAGGACTTGGCAGGCTGTAATGATTTCACACAAGAAAAGTTTTGCACAGTCATGAGAGATCACGAGAAGCTGCTTAATGTTGAATGCTCCCTGGGATTAGCCCAAATGATAGCTAAAAGCTAGCATATCTAAATGGTCCCAGTGGGCTTCACCCAGCACATTGCTACCATTCAGGAGGCCTGATAAGTTCCACTGTGGATTGGTCCATTGCAGGCAGAAATCCTCTGTGCTTCTTCTGTCAAAAGGAGAAGATTCTGCAGTCTCAGCCCAGAAGGTTCTGCCATGCGGGGGTGAGGTTAGATATTCCCCATTATGAAACAATTCATGGCCTTCTGTAACGGATGTATGCATGGGCCAGAGTTAAGGTCAAATGCTGTGCTTTAACCATAAACTTTCCCAACTTAATGTTCTTTACTATTCTATTTCCTAGAAGAGAACCACACCAGTTTATACCATTTATGGAACCTGGCCTATATGCTTTAGAATAGTCAGCTTTACATTCTTACACGTGACAAGAAAGGACCTCCCTTTAATGAGAGTGGACTTGAGCATGGAGGCAAGGGAAAAGGAACAGACTTGCTGGTGATCAGGGACCAGATCAGTATTAGCTCAGTCATTCCTTTACTACGCTACTGCACTCATCAAACATTTGCTACTGTGCTACACCCCCAGTGTACAGCACCCCAACAAACTCAGCTATCTTGATCTCAGAATCTTGATCTTTAGTCAGGCAGGTTGGATTTCCAGAAGGACGGTGTTACAAGGAACTGATGTCTGCACTTAGCAGCTCAGCTCCTATTGTCCTAAGTAATGAATCAAAACTGACCATTTGCATATGTCTAATGTTGTCCGAACACCTTGTTTTGCTTCCATGAGGAAAGCCACAGGCTAAGTGCTTCCCTTAGCAGGTTATTTGTGTAATGGAGACCAGAAGCGGGACCTAAAAGCTGTTCCTGACCACAATTGCTAGGGTGAGAGAAGCAGAACTTGCAAGTCTTCCAACCCTATTCCAAGAAAAGCAGCAAATCTGGCTTTGAAAAGCATGGATCTCAATAGACCCAGAGTCATCTGCACAGAGGCCACTGTAACATGGCATTGCAAGGCTCCCTCGGGAGCTCAAAGCCCAGGAGTTCTCTCCTGACTCTGTCCTACCTCTCCATGCACAAGACAACACTTCCCACAGGGCAAGAATCTTGCATACATTATATGGCAGACCAAATTAAACAAAAGTGAAGAAATGCTGCGTGGGTAAACAATGGCTACCAGAGCTAACTCCCTTCTGCCTTTCCCAGCTTAGACCCCAGTCGTCATTATTTAGCACCTGTGAACAGGATTCCACCCCATAAGTGGAAGAGTGGTTGTAAGCCAAACTCAACATTTTGCCTATATAGCACAGAACACAGCATAGGCTTAGAGCTTCTCCACTCCCTTAGGTTCACAGAAGATTAGATCTCATTGGACATGCCCATATATGCAGGCATGTGCGCTTGCAGCTGCTCAAATAGCAGTGGCACAAATTTATGCCAGAGACTTGTACCTCAGCACATGTGCCTGAACATGTACTTTGGTAAGGGGCAAGTTGTACCACTTGGGGCAAACTGACCCTGCCCAGCTCCTCCCAAATCTGCAGCCAGCAGGAGCTGAAGGCTGGGTCCAGCACCTGGGGCCTGACCTAGAGCAGACCCTGCACCACATAGCAGCAGGGGATGCTGCCTGGCTGTGACCTGCTGCTACGTGAGACAGCATCCACCCTCTTGGACCTGCAACCCCATGGCCGCTTGCCTGCCAGACCTGGACAGGGACCTAGGCTGTGGCATGGGCACTGCAGCAGAACTGTCTGCACCTCTGGGCCAGCTGCTAGGGGGTTGTGGCTGCACAATTGGCCTTCATGTGGCACTGCTGCCATGTATGCCCCCACCCTGCCATCTGGGCAGCTATCACCTGGAAGATGTGCTTAGTGTTGCAGCCTGCTTTGAGCTGTCAAAGCACATCCTCCTGACCCCAAATGGCCAGGAGGTCAGCCACCTTGTTTGCCTGCCATTTGCCTCGCCAGCAGGGATCCTGGTGTTCCCTGTTTAAAAACTGCAAATTCTCTGATAAAAAAACAAACCCAAATTCACTCTTTAAAATACCCCAAAATTTGTGTTCTTCCACAATTAAAATGAAACACCATTAGAGAGAGAGGGGGAAGACAGAGAGAGAGAGAGATTGATCACTTGGGTAATGTTTTATTGATATATTTACAATTTTAAAGCAATATGGAAGCTTACCAGTGCCTCTAGCTCATAATAAAATAAATTCTAAGCATCTATTTGCTTCAGCATTTGCTTTTGGGTTTTTTTTCATAGAAAAGTCAGACCTAACCCCTTCCCAAACCAGGGTGTGGGAACAGCTCCTGTCAGCAGGTCTCATCCTGGCTAGCATCTGGGTGACATGTGGGGTTTGCAGGAGGGTGGTAGGATGTGGGAGGGGGTAGGTATAGGGGGTGTAGGGTATGTGAGAGGGTGGGGTGTTTGGTGAGGTGGGTGGGGGGATGTAGGGTATGTGAATGGGTGTGGGATTTGTTGTCACCCCCCACCTCCTCCCCATCCCTGTGGCACACAGCCAACCAGGCCATGCCCGCTGCAGCACAGCCCTGTGGGGTGCAGTGCCACCTGACCCATGGGCCTCACCTGGCCTGGCCTGCCCCGTTAGCATGGGTGGTGGCAGGACCCATCTCAGTCCTGTCCAAAGGCGCACTAGCGGTGCAGGCTGGGTTGGGGCAGGCCAGATTGGGCCACAGGTCAGGTGGTGCTGCACCCCACAGGGCTGTGCTGCACAGGCACTGGCTGGTTGCTGCTGCCAGCACTGGGGGCTGTGCACCACAGGAGGTGGGAGGGGGAAGGTGTGTGGTGGCCCCTCCTTAAAACACTACTAGAAACCCCACACCTCCAAACCCCACCAGAAACCACACAGTCTCCCCCACCCCCATACTTACCAGGGACAGCGCCTGGGTCTAGGTCACGCTGCAGCCTTGTCCTGCTCCTATTCGTCCTAGCACACTGAGGCAGCATGCTCGGGTAGCAGGGGCACCACAGACACATTCTGGCCAGATGCCAAAGCATCTCTCTGGAGGACTCAGCCTCCAGTTGCCTCGGGGCATGCTGCAAAACTGTGCTCTGCCCTGATTTTTTCTGCAGATTTCTTTCTTTCTTTCTTTTTTTTTTTGGATACCTGGATTTCCAGGTATTAAATTTAGAGCCCAGGAACCTATTTTGTTTCCCAGTGTGCCTCTTGCAGGGTCTCAGATTGCTTTGAGATGCCGCAATAGGCATGTGCACACTCATCTGGACACACCCATTATGAGTATCTCGGACATCAATGCTACATCTATTGTAGAGATGGGGAAAAAGAAAGCCCCAGTAAAATGAAGCAATTTGCCCAAGCTCACCAAGGACCTAAGTTTCAATCCAGTACTGTACCCATGAGATGACACAGCCTCATTGGTGGCGCAGCTCTTACTGGTGTTTACAGTGACTACCAGCCATAAGCTGCTAGCTAGAAGCCTTCCTTTGATCAGATATTTCAGGTACCTTGTCTACCCTCCTCATGCACCTTGTACATGCTTACTTAGTGGTAGCCCAGTGCACTTTTGCTGGAAGTCAGTTTGTTCAAAGTAAGATCAGCCCTTGCTCAGGAGGAAGATAGATTTAGCAGGTTCTTCTTGTGTACTCAGTACTAAAAGATCATTTATTCTTTTTTTACTGACCCCTTAGAATGAACTGGTTGATACTCCCAGAGAAGGGAAAGGGAAATCATGTCCAAAATCTCCAAGAAAACGGGCCTTATGTTTCATTGTATTTCTTTGCCTTTCCTTTCTAAGCAACTCACCTCTATCTGGTTGTCTAAATCTGGAACGGAGAACTGTACAGACTGCTTATTTTTCTGCTGTGCAATGTTGTTGTATTTCCCTGGTAACTGAATGGCATTAAGCCAAACAGAAAATGGCGTGCATGCACAATTTACATGGTTACCTACCAGCCTTTCTTCCTGAACCACTTTTAGAGCAACTTATTTAGTAACTTGTTGGAGATATGTTACTGAAGCAGGAGCAAGTCTGGAATCCTTGCTAGTAGGAAGAAATGATATAGTTGAGAAACAGTCTCAGGCTTTAGAAGGTGCCTCTCTCATAAGCATATTGCAAGATAAAGAGTTACACATCACTGAAATCAGCTTTGGGCATCCAGAGGTTTCGGTGTATATTATAGCTTGTGGGCAAAAGGGAATCTGAATGCATGTTCTTGTCCTCCACCCAAGCATGCCCTAAGACATCTGAGGAGCCAAACTACTGCATTAGGGAGGGCTAATCTTTTGAGGGCAAGATCAAAGTTAGGCTTAAATCAAAAATGTATTTTAAGCAAGAAGGACTACTACTATACAGAAGAGCCGCAGGAAACGAGGTAAGAGAGAGGAAGACTAGAGCTAGGAGGAACAAAAATATTAATGAAGGAAGGTTAAGCCCAGATACACTGGAGCAAACACTGAACTCTGAAGGCAACAGGTCTCCAGTCAAGATGTCTTAGAATAGGAGATGGCACCACCTAGGATGGCTCTATTCACCAGATGAGGCACACAAGGAGTTGGGCACAGCCAGTTAAAGGAAAATGGCTGTAAATCAAGAGGGAAAGCACTGAAACCTGGAATTCCTTGAGGATCAACACAGTATACCCATGTATGCGTCCAGAGCTGTATTCCACAAATCCTAGCTTACACCTGGTAGTACTTGCCCATTGACTTCTACAGGATTTTTCACAGGCACAAGTGCTACTCAGACACTGGCAGGAGGAGTTTTAGCTGCATTGGCTATAATTCACTTTGCTCTAGAGATGCTGATTATGCTGACAGCCCACAGAGACCTTGCTCAGAGGTACTGTGTAATGCTCTTGGCTGTTCCTTTCCTCTCATCTGTGACTATATGCTTTTCCACTTTCCTGTGGAAGAATTGCAGTAGTGGCCACAGTACAGAGCTCTTGGACTGGGAGGGGGTGTGACAAAGGGAATCTCACCACTGCAATATGGTCTATGCTAAAAAAGCTTAAGATGTTTAGACTTCACTGAAATGGCACACATGCAACTAAAATCACATATAAAAACAAGAATTAATGGAACTGATTTTGGTCATCTAGTATGGATAGTGGATAGGTTCTCACTGGAAGGGCACACTTACCATTCTTCATTAACAACAGTTGTTAGAAGTAGTCAAGATCTTTTATGAAATAACAGCAGCCTCTGTGCCAAACAGGCCCATATCACTAATGGGGGCGGGAAACAACAACAAAAACCACACACAAGGCTCATGACTGCACAGAAGTGTCTGCTGGCTATTTGGAGAAAATGGGAGAAAGAGTGTGTGTGTATTCTCACATGCATCTGTAGGAGGAGCAGAGAAAGGCAAGGGAGCTCAGCACATGAACACAGGGACAGCCTAGGATCATGCCCTGAGAAAAAGCCTGTGCAGGTTTTTGGACTGGGCACTGGCTGAGAGGGGAACCTTCTCTGCTTGCTGGATTTCTCTTGTATGGATAGAAGGAGATCTTTGTACAGTTTCTGCACAAAAAAACCACCTTACTCCACTGTCTAAGATGTAATATCTCACAAGATCTCAACTTTTTGACTAGCTCCTTGGGTTCAAAGAAGTAATATTGACTCCAGTCTGAAAGTGGAAGAAATAGGGCTGCTTTTCAGAAGGCTCTCCTGGCTCAAAAGTAGAATTCCAGCTGTGAAGTTATTAGAGATATAAAATTAAAAATAAAGCAGTCTTAGTATACCATCTCTTTTCTTTCATCTTCAGACCAGTTTTGACTTAATCAGGGACTGATTAGTAGATTATCTGTCCCCCATCTTGACTGAGGAGGAATTTTGACCTGAACAAATATAAATATTCAAGTACTAGATAAATAGCATGAAAGGGAAATATCCCTTCTTCTCCTCTACTATGGGAAGTAACATTTTTGTCTACTACTGCTTTAAAACTAAATTGACGTTAAGGGGCAGTGAAGTCAGTGGGCCCTTCTGTCTATCACTGGGGTATGTCCAAGAGGAAGTTTAAAATCCCTCAGTACTTTCTCAAGAAGGATCTATCCAGGGCCCTCAGTAAACTTAGTTCTGGTATCAAAGTTCAGGCTTTGTTCAGGCTTTCCTTAGACCAGGGATTGGCAACCTATGACCCATGGGCTGGATCCAGCTAACAGAACCATTGAATCTGGTCTGCAGACACAGGGCTTCAGTGACATTTGGTAGGGGGCATTTCAGCTGCAAGCACACTCCCCTTGCCACCAAAAAGACAAGCAGCACTGACAGTGCCAGTAAGGTCCTAGTGCCTGCCCACCCATCTCTTCACCTCTGACTTGGAGTGTGTCATTCAGGCCCACAGCTAGAAAAAGTTGTTTACCTTGACCTAGACCATATGAGCTGCCTCATTCGCTAAGAGTTTGTGCATTGCCTAGATCAAACTCCATCTTGCACAAAGTCCAAATATGTATTAGCTGTGAAAGGAGCCATAGCAGAGCAAGCTGAACCTCGCAGAGGTCATCTTTTCCCAAACAACTTGGGAAACAATTGACTGCTATCCTATTTCCAACCTTACCTATATTGGAAGACCTGTGCTCATATTCAATCTTTTCTTTTTCAGTCTAAACAAACTTAATTCTCATTTGTCTCTTGAAGGCTTGTGTTTTCTAAACCTTTTATCAGGCTTGTAGCTCCTTCCTAGACTCTCTCCAGTCTGTCTATATATGTAACATAGTGTTCAACCCCCCTGTTAATTCATCCCAGATGATATCTGCCCTTTTTGTAGCAGTACCATTTTGATGACTCATTCAACTTGTGGTCTATCATAGCATCCACTTTAGCAGTTCTGCTGTCTAAACTAGATATCCCTCATTGTTTATTTGTGTATGTGATGTCTCCTTCCTTAATGCAGCACATTAAGCTTGCCTTTACTGAATTTTATCTTGCTGATTCTGGACAATTTCTCCATTTTTTTTTCAAGATTATTTTGAATTCTGGCCCCAGCTCTCCAAAGTGCCTGCAAACCTCTCTTTGCTTGGTGTCATACACCAACTTTATAAGTGTTCTTTCTATTTCATCATACAAGTCATTAATGAAAATAGGAAATAAAATGCAACTAAAATACTTAGAGGATACCTCTTGGAATGCCCTCTGAGTGTGATGGTGAACTATAAGAACTAGGCTTTGAGTGCAACTTTTCATCTGCCAGTGCGCTCCTTATGTAATTTCATCTAAAGCATCCCCTTCCCAAATTCACGTAAGAGGATGTCACATGGGATAGCATTAAAATCTTTACTGAGGTCAAGGTTTCTCTATAACCTCTTTCTTTTTTATTGACTAAACCAGTTGCCCATCTAAATTCAAAATTAAATTGTTTTGACAGGATATGTTTTTAACAATCCATACTAGTGGTTTCTTATCACCATTTTAACCTCCGGGTGCTTTGAAATGGACTGTTTAATGATTTTTTCACGCATTTTTCTGAGTATTGAGGTAGATCTATAATTCCCTGGGTTCTTCTCTGTTCTTTTTTATGTTGAAAAAAGGATAAATGCTATGTTTACCCTTCTCCAGTCCTTTGGAAACCTCCCTCAGCCTCCCTGTGTGTTCCAGTGCAATTGTTGTTGGTTCAGAGACTGTTCTTGCCAGGCTCTTCCTTCTGTATGCATCCACTACAGTCTTTACACATACCTTGGGTGAGAAATACAAACCACATTGAGTTCATGGTTCTAATAGAACAAAGGAGCAGAACAAGCACAAGAAAAACAATCAACTCAAATTCAGGGAATGGTAGGTTGGGATCTATGGCCCAGAAATGTTCATGACAGGAGCACTCAATGACCATCCAGCTAACCAGACTGCCATGCAAACAGAGAAGAGACTGGGGATATTGCTGCAGCTGTCTCTGGATCTCAGTTGATCTTGCCTGTTCTGGAGGGGAGCTGAGACGCTAAGGCAGCTCTGCTCCTGCAGCTAAGAGATGGAATGGGTGTATCAGGGAGCTATTAAAGTTATTATTCATCTTCCAGAGCACAGGCACCTTTCTGTTCCTATACCTGCATTACTTCCCAGGAGCTGCACACACTGCCAAGTACCAAGCATACTCTGCATTTTAATCTCAGAGATAGTGGCCAAAGTCCACCTTGTTGGCAGCCATTTAATTTTACTGGCTCTGGATGCAAAACTGACCTGCACTCAGGCTAAAGGTGACCTACCAAAGAGAGTTCTTAGGAGATCACCAGGGAACCTGGTTTTCCCCGAAAAAAAAAATTGCAAATTCTCTGATAAAAATCCCAAAATAAAATTAAATAATAAGATTAAGATTAAAATTAAAGGCTTCCTCCTTCCCTGCTGGTGCCGCTTTCTCTCCCCACAACAGCCTCGCAGCCCTCCTCATGCCCCTCGATCACCCAACAGCCTCCAGCCCCACACACAGAGGCACAGACACAGACATGCACAGACACAGACATGTGCAGCCCCCAGCAGGTAAGTGTGTTGTGGGGTGGGGAAGGGGCGGGGGTGGGGAGCAATGCCCAGCCAGAGTGGAGAGTGCGGGACAAATGCACAGCTTCTCCAGGGGGCATGTGGAGGGGGTGGGTCAGCTCCCATCACTGCACGCTGCTGGTCTGGGAGCTGCTCATCTGGCAGCTCTTGCCACTTGCCTAGGAGGGCATAGAGGGAGGGGGCAGGGCGGGCACAGGATGGAGCCGCTGCATGGTCTCTGAACCAGCAGCATGCAGCAGCTGGAACTGTCCCTCCTCCCCCAGATGATTCACGGCTCTGTCGCACGCCCACCCCGCCCTGGCTGAACAAGTGGTGGGAGGCATAGTAGGGGGGTGTGCCCCCAGATCAAGGTGGGGTGGGGCAGGACAGGGCGGGGCAGGTGGCAGAGCAGGGCTGCAGTCACCCAAAAATTCACCATAGCCCTCACTGCCTACCCAGAGCACAGCATGGTGCAGACCCAGCCCTGCCTGCCCTTCGCAAATCCAGGGGCACACCCCCTCACTCCTATGCCCTCCTGGATGAGCAGCAGGAGTCACCAGATGAGCAGCTCCCAGACCAGCGGTGCACAGTGGCAGGAGCCTCCCCTCCCCATCCGGATGAGCCACGCCTTTGTCTCACACACACCCCTGCCCCAGCTGGGCGCTGCTTGTGCCAGCCCCAGCCCCTGTCCCAATTCCATATTCAGTGCAGGGATCTTGATCGCCCCCCACCCCATGCCCCTCCCCTCCCCTCCCCTCCCCCCTCCCCTTCCACCACAACAGATTTACTAGCTGGATGCAACAGTATCGAGCGTAGTAAAGGAACCAGTCACCCATTTATAACATTGTTCCTATGGGAAAATTGGTTCCAAGTTACAACTTTTCGACTTAAGACACAGTTTTCAGGAACCAGTTGTGTCATAAGTCTTAGGACTGCCTGTATATCTGTTCTTTTTTATCACCATGAGAAGTTCTTTTAACATAAGATAGCAATGGCCTTATTACCAGCTGCAATTAACTGAACTTGGCACTAACTGGCTGAATTGGAGAGATGAAAGGATTGGATATATTAATGAAAGGTGATAAGGGAGGACAATGGATAATGTTCAAAGTAAGACACCGGAAAAAGGCCAAATTAAGAGGTGTGCTTGTGATAGGTTTGTTGAACAAAGGAATACGTTGACAAGATAAAAGACAAACAGTGTGCTGACCTCAGAGAGACCAATCCAAAAGCAAAGAGTCATCAAAAGACTGAAGTTGAAAAATGGCATAAAATGGAGTAGCAAGAAAATTAGTCATCATCATGATCATACATCCAGCCTTCAACATCTCTCTGGACTGTCCCAGCCCATGACAGACCCTTGGCTTCCAGGAACAAAGTGACCATCTTTTGTTGAGCAAAGTAACGTCTGGGACTGGGTGAGATTATTGTAGGGATCTTTTTTTCTCTCTGAATATAGAACAGGGGCAGACAAAATATGGCCCACAAGGCTGGATCTGGCCTGCCAGGGCATTCTGTCCACCCCGTGGGGCATCTAAAAAGTTTAGAAAATGAATATTTATCTGATCCTGGCTGGCTGTCAAAGATGATAGGATCCAGGGGTAGTAGGACCCAGGGGAAGATGGCAGAAGTCAGAAGAAAGGCCAGCCCAGCTGCTTTCCCTGCATGTGGCTATTCCAGCACCACGTGGCCCTCAGCTGCATGGCTGAAACACAGGAGCATGGGGACTGGGCAGGTACCCTGGGGCTAGGAGCAAGAGTGTGCGCGCGTGTGTAATGAGGGAGGGAGAGGGAAGTGTGTGCGTTCGCAGGGTGAGTCCCACATGCACACACCACCATAAAAATGCACCCACATCCTCCTTGCCATACATGCAGACCCCCACACCCACACCCCCTTACACACCTCAGTTACCCTGCTGCCACAAACCCCATACCCACCCACCCGCACACATCCATACACACACCCATTTCTCCCTTAACCCACAACCACACCCCTACCCCATCCCCCCAAAATCTCCCACAAACCTATACCCACCCCTTAATGCCCCCCACAATATACAAGAGCAAGACTTCATTTTAAGCTATTGTACAATCACCTCTATGCACACTACACAAACACCTGTAAATCAGGACACCAATATTCTTTTAAATCAAATTAATGAATGTTTTAGATGTTTGATTTTTAAAATATAATTTGGTATTTTTCTAGTTCTGAGATGGCAAAACCCCTTGCTGAAAGAAGTATTTCTGGAGGCAAGGGGAGGGCTTCTGGTGGCAAAGATCGGGGGTCAGGGAGCAGGACTTCTGGTCCCAAGCTGGCAACCAGGGGGCAGGCCATCTGCCAAGGGGTGGGGCTACCCATGTAACTCTAGACAGTTTGCCAAAACTTAGTAAGTGGCCTCAACCCAAAATAATTGCCCGCCCCCAATATAGACACTGCTAAGATAATACTTATTGTACTAATAAAGTTAGACTTTGATTTTAGGATGCCGAGTTATCCGTGTTCATGTTTCACACTGCATTTATGGGTTAATTGTGCTTTAATGGTTCCTAAGCACTATCTGGTGGACAGTGGTGCTAGCACTGCCACCAGTTGCCATACTAGAACTGCCCTGTATTAGCAGCTCTGAAGCTATTCATCTACCACAGGGCTCTTTTATCTACCCAGAATTTGTCCAGATACCCAGTGATTTCTATGAAAGCAGCCTCTAAATCAGTGGTTCCCAACCTTCTTTTTCCACAACCTGCTGTTGGGAGGAGAGTGTGGTGGTGGCAGTGACCTGGGGATGTGGGGCTCCTGGCACACGGCGCAGTTTGTCTTTTGTGTGTGGCACCACCAACATTGCCCCCATGACCCTCATTTGAGTCATGGCCCGGGGCTGGGAACCACTGCTCTAGACACAGAACTGTATAGAAGAGAAGAGACTTCCACTGTAAGGACTTTTAGACCTCTGAAGCGACCCGCCCTCCACCAATCCTGGGAGGAGCCAGCCAGATACTGAAGCCAGTAGAGCAGGTGCAAGAGCAATTCAGGCAGAGACAAAACATCAGACCATGATGCTGTTTTCACACCAGATACTCTTCCCTGTGTTTGTGCATCTGTTCATTCCAACCCCACCCCCACCACTTCCTCATGGTCTCCAAATCCACATTCCCCCACCCACCCAACCTCTGCCTTGCCTTCCTATCTGGGTAATCACCCTGGGCTTGTCTACACAAGATGTTTCCTGTGGAGTAGACTAATTAGCTCTGCAGTAAATGTCTCAGCATCTACATGCACAGGGCTATTAGGCTAGAGTAAACTAATTAACTCCACAGCAGGGTAGTACCTATAAATACAAGTACTACCCGCTGCAGAGTTTTTTACTCCACAGCAGTGCATGTGTAGATGCTGACACAGCTGGCTGAGACATGAGGGTGCTCCAGTGTGGGGGCTGCCTGCTGGCTAGCCCAGCACTGGAGCACCTTCATGCCCCAGCCAACCACTACACAGCTGGCTCCTGGACTCCCTGCCAGCCAGGACTGCTCAAACCCAGCTCAATGTGCAGTGGTCTCAGGTGCACGTGAAGACACAGTGCATGGGAGCAATAAACCCTGGCACAATAAGTGCTGGAGTTTATTCCATCACATTAACATGCACGTGTAGACGTGTCCCGTGTCACATCCTACTGAAGGCTTTAAATAAAGCATCTGTCATGGCAAAGGGCCTTCCCCACCATTGCATCATTTGCTTTGGACTCCCCCCTGTCCATGCCACTTGAAGATGCAGTGACAGTGAATCCTGCACCTGGATGTAGCTAGTCTAGATACAGGCCTAGAAGCAGCTCACTGATTCTTTGGTTACAGACCCAGCTTCAGGCTCCACTGGAGCATTTTAAGGAGACTCAGTAATTGTAAAGCTGGTTCATTTGGCCCCTCAGATACATCAGCACAGGGGTAACATAGGGTCAGTGTAAACAGCCCTACACTACCCCCTGCAGTGCCTGGATTAGATAAGCAGTGAGAGTGAAGGGTACCCCAGAGTGTTTCCCCCCAAATCTGGAGCAGGGTTCAGATAAACTCAATAAGTAGCACATTTCTTTGAAGTGGACCATGAAACTTAGATTTTGGCGCTGTTTGAGTGGAGATAACTTGATAGAACCCTTCTCTACCCAGCACTCACACTCAGGAGAGCCCTGTGGCAGAGTCTAGGGCATAGCTGAGCAGCAGCAGAAGAGGGCAAGCAATTAACCCTCTAGCTGGGACCTAAAATATTAGCCAGGCTGTTAGAAATCAACTAGCACCTGAAACCATGACCACTTCCCAAAAGAAGGGAAGCAGTGAAGTTCAGAACCCAACAGCCTACTTCCACCTGTTGGGGGCAACGTTTTCCCACTACGGGTAGGCTTCAGATTAAGGTGATGAGATTCCAACTTTGGAACTTGAGATTCCATCTTCAGAAGCTGGTTTGAGCTAATGTGGGGCCCAGTACTTGAGTTACATTGGGGCTTTTCTCATGCATTTTCATATACAGCATGGTTTCTCATAGACTTTAAGCATTGTCTGGAAGCTGGCACCATAATCAGGGTAGAAAGGAGTTCATGGTTCTTAGGTTTCTGCCAGCCGCACTTTCATTCATTCTAAGTTTTGAAATTCTCAACAGCACTACAAGCTGATCTGTAGCAAAGGAATTGAAAAACAAAAGTAGGCAGCTCCTTATTACTGACCTTCTCTTTCCCAACACTCCCACACATAATAGGCAAATCCACACCTGACCCCAGCTTCTGACCCTGCCTAAAATGGAACAAATTAAATGAATTCCCATAAGTGCAGGTTACTAGATATGACCATAAGTTCAAGCTTAGATAGGCTTACATCACTAGCTAGGGCATACCATATCTACTTAATGAAAAAGGAAGCTAATGAGCGGGAAGGTGCAACATATTTTTCAATGGACAGGTTCTCTATTCAGCCTGACTTTCAATCAAGTCTACTAGATTGCCATCTTCCTTCTCCCAGCATCAGCTGGGTCATATTCAGCACATAGGGTGGGCCTGCAACCATTAACAATGAGAACAGCAGTGACCTTGATATAGTAGAATCAGAAAAAATAGAGTTTGAAGGGATCTCAGGAGGGTCATCTCTAATCCAACCCCCTCCTCAAAGCAGGACAATCCACAGCTATTTCATCCCAGCCAAGGCTTTGTCTAGCCAGGTCTTAAAAACCTCCAAGAATGGAAAGTCCACAAACCTTCTGGGTAATCTGTTCCAATGTTTTACTACCTTCCTCATGAGAAAGTTTTTCCTAATATCTAACCTAAACTTCCCTTGCTACAACTTGAGACCATTACTCCTTCTTCTGTCATCTGCCACCACTGAGAATAGTTGAGCTCTATCCTCTTTGGAACCCCCTTCAGGTAGATGACAACTGCTCTTAAATCCCCTCAGTCTTCTCTTCTACAGACTAAATAAACCCAGTTCCTTCAGCCTCTCTTCATAGGTCATGTGCCCCAGCCCCCTAAACATTTTAGTTGCCTTCCGCTGAACTGTCCAATTTGTCCACATCCTTTATGAAGTGGAGGGCCCAAAAGTGGACACAGTACTCCAGATCTGGCCTCACCAGTGCTGAATAGAGGGGAAGAATCACTTTCCTCAGTATGCTGGCAACACTTCAATTAATGCAGCCTAGTATGCCATCAGCCTTCTTCACAACAAGGGCAAACTGTTGGATCATATTCAGCTTCTTGTCCACTGTAATCCCCGATTCCTTTTCTTCAGAGCTGCTACTTAGCCAGTCAGTTCCTAGCCGGTACCAATGTATGGGACTGTTCCATCCTACATGCAGGATTTTGCACTTGCCCTTATTAAACCTAATGAGATTTCTTTTAGTCCAATCCTCCAATTTGTCAAAGTTTCTCTGAATCCTAGCCCTACTCTCCAGAGCATCTAGTACTCCACCCAGCTTGGTGTCACTCACAAACTTGCTGAGGGTGCAGTCAACCATATCTCCTGGATCATTGAACAAAATTGGCCCCAGGACTGATCCCTGAGGCACTCCACTTTATACTGGCTGCCAACTAGACATTGACCCATTGATTACTATCCTTTAAGCCAAATGATCCAGCCAATTTTCTATCTACCTTACAGTCCCTTCATCCAACCCATACTTTCTTAGCTTGCTTGCAAGAACGTTGTGAGACCTTATCAAAAACCTTGCTCAAGTTGAGATATACCATGTCCACTGTTCTCCCTACATTGAAAGAGCCAGGTCATCTCATCACAGAATGCAATCAGGTTGGTCAGGTGTGCCTTGCCCTTGGTGAATCCATGCCGACTGGTCCTAATTGCCATCTTCTCCTCCAAGTGCATAGAAATGGATTCCTTAAAGAACTGCTCCATGATGTTTCCAGAGATTGAGGCAAGGCTGACTTGTCTGTAGTTCCCCAGATCCTCCTTCTTCCCTTTTGTTAAGATGGGCACTATATTTGCCCTTTTCCAATTGTGCGGGACCTCTCCCAATTGCCATAAGTTTTCAAAGATCATGATGAGTGGCTCTTCAATTAGGTCAGCTTCCTCAGCACCCTTAAGTGCATTACATCTGACCCCATGGCCTTGTACACATCCAACTTTTCTAAAAAGTCTCCAACCTGTTCTTGTCTCACTGACATCTCCTACCTCCACCCCAAACTGTGCTGCCAGGTGCAGTGGTCTGGAAGCTGACCTTACCTATGAAGACTGAGGTATAAAAAGCATCGAGTACTTTAGCCTTTTCCACATCATCTGTCACTAGGTTACCTTCCCCATTCAGCAAGGGGCCCATACTTTCCCTGACCTTCCTCTTGTTGCTAACATACTTGAGGAAACCCTTCTTGTTATCTTTCAAGTCCCTTGCTACTTGAAAATCCAATTGTGCTTTGGCCTTCCTGATTTTATCCCTGCATGACCAAGCAATACTTTTATACTCCTCCCTAGTCATTTGTGCAAGTTTTCACTTCTTGTAAGCTTCCTTTTTGTGCTTAAGTTCACTGAAGGGTCCTCTGGTAAGCCAAGCTGGTCTTCTGCCATATTTGCTCCAGTTTATCAGAAGATATGGGATGTTGGTGGCTGATGGAAGCCCTTGCTGGCAGCAAATGGCAAAATAAGTCATTATTGAAAGTGCCCTCTCCCTGGTCTAAAGGTGCAGTTGGGTCTTGAAATTCACACTGGTGGAGTGAGAATGAGAACTCGCAAAGCCTGCAGAGCTCTGGTGATTAGCTCTGTCCATTTGCCACCAGGTTTCCTGTGCTCCAGCATCTTCAGGTAGTGAGGTTCTAGCCAAAGGCGGCTTTCCCACATGACTGTCATTGCACTGCGGCCTCGCTACAGATGCATGAACCATTCCCTGAATGTTCCTGAGAGTCCTTGCACAGTCACAGAACTAGGATAACAGAGACTTTGTGGGATAGCTCCCATGATTGGAATAAAGTTATGGATGGGTATAAACTGTTCAGAAAGGGCAGATGAGGGAGAAGAGGAGAAGGAGTTGCTCTTTATATAAAAGACCTGTATGATTGCTCAGTGCTCCAGACAGGCTTGTTGAAAGCCCCTGGGTTAGAGGGGAAAGCAACAAGGGAGCATGAGGTGGATGAGGCTTTCTTCAAACAGCTAGCAGACATTTCCAGATCACAGGCCCTGGAACTCATGAGGGACTTCAATCACCCTGACGTCTGCTGGGAGGGTGATATAGCCATGAACAGGCAATCCAGGAAGTTTTTGGAGAGTGCTGGGGACAACTTCCTGGTGCAAGTGTTGGAGAAGCCAACTAGGGGCCGTGCTCTTTTTGACCTGCTGCTCACAGAGAAGAACTGGTAGGGGATGTATAAGACATAACATCTTACCTTTCCAAAGGCACTTTGCCATTGCTCAAGATGTCAGCCTGCAGTCTTTCACTCTGAGCAAAGCAAGATTGTGCTGATCTTAACCCCTTGCTTGCCAAAGACCAGAGAGTTCACTTACCCCATCAGGCAGGTTGCACCCTTTTTTGGGGGAAAGGGGAGAGGGGTGAGGTGAGGGGAAGATGCCAATAGGAGGCAAGAAATCACCACCACCCTGCATTCAGCAGAGATTTAAAGGAATCACTCCCTTCCCAGCAGGATTTCTTCTAAGGTATTTAACACCTTAAGATGGAGATGCTGAGACCTGCCTTCAGCATGTAAAGTTCCATGGTTTAAAAAGGTATCACAAACCTGACTATATAAAACCCCTAGCAATATTTCAGTACTATTTGAGGGCAGATTTGCCTATGCTGGTTGCCCAAAGGCTGCAGCTGCTGTAAGAGAACAATGACCTGAAACTTACCAGGGACAAAACAAAACTGCTTAGTCTCTGCCTTCCCCCAGCTGAGAGAAGGAGAGTGCAAGCAATGTACATAGTGGAAAGTCAGATGGACTTTTTAAAATAGTTTTCATTTTCAGCCTCAGTTGGGGGGAGAGGAGGCATGGCATATGGTGAGGGAGTTACCCCTTACACAACAGGACTTTGGCAGAATCACTAAGCTTTGCTCCAAATTCAAATGAACTGCTTCTCAGCTGAATTATAATTTTTTCCTTAAGCACTTAGTTCTGTGAGTGGAGCTCATAGAGGGATATTTCTTTTCAGGATAAAATTAGCATAAAAAGTGCTTGGTTCTGGAATTTGACAGCCTGATTTTAGAATTAGTAACACACTCAGTTGAAGGTTACTTAGCACTTTATTCTCCTGCAGATTCCTCAGAGCTGCAGCTCTACAGACCATAATTATATAATTTGATGGATAAATGAATTAGCAGCATTTTTTCCCGCAAAACAGGATAAAAGTCTCTGGTTATGAATAAAATATGTTGGGAACAGTTGCTGGAAGACGCATTTAAATTCAGCATTGACCTCTGTAACACACAAGCCTGGCTTTCTCTCAGCCCTCTCCAATAACTGTCAATATATACAATACATCTTTCAGCACTAGCCTATAAAGTCCCCTCATTATGTGTACTCTACGGGCATTTATACACATACTTCTTTTCCCCATGAGGCGCCAGAGATCCGCCGCTTCGGAGTCTGCTCTGCATGCAAGCTGAAGCGAACTGCGCTGCGCTGTGTGCAGCTGTATAAGCAGTGAAATGCACGTCAGTGCACAGAAAATGGCTGTGGTGCACTTCTGAACTAAAGCACCTCCGAGGTGTTTTAGTTCAAAAGCATGCCGCTGTCGTTTTCTCAGCGCTGACGTGCATTTCACCGCTTACACAACTGCAAGTGTCGTAGCACCACATGCTTTTCAAAGTGCCCAGCGCTGAAGTGCTCACGTGTGTAAAAATGCCCTGCTTGATTTGCACCTGGGGGGTTTTATGTAGCTAAAACTGTAGTCACATGAAGATGTCACCTCCTCTTCATTCCAAATTAGGCTTCAAAATGGAATACACACAATACATATATTCCTCCACAACCCTCTCAGGAACACAGAGGAAGGGATGTTACACTGGAGTCACATGTATGACATCCAATACATGTGTGTTCTTAAGCTGGCATGTGCCAAAGTGTTTGTGGATGGGAGGGCAAAAGCCCATGTTCAGCCCTGGGGAACCGAATGATTGTGTTCCTGAAAGAGGCAAAAATCTTCCAAACCTTAGTTATTGGAGCCCATACAACAAAGGTGTTTTAGAGATCAGAAAGGGCTATGTGACAAGAGAGGGTGACATTAATAAAGCAGGAGAATAGTCCAGTAGTTCAAGCACTAGTTTAAGACTTGGGTTCATGTCTCTGGCTCCACCAAAGACTTCCTGTGCATCCAAAGGCAAGTCACTTATCTTATACTGAAAGTTAGCATCAGCCTTTAGGCTGCCTTCAAGTGCACAGTCCCAACCATCCACACTGAAAACCCTTCAGCATGACCTCTACCTTCAGCCCATTCCAGCCCCCACTGATCTGCTGGAATTTAGGGTCCCGAGTCAACCCCATCTCCCTGTCACCTCCTCACCAGCTCCTTCCTGCACCGTGTTCACAGTTTGTCCGGGTGTGCCAGCTCCAGTACAAGCAGTCAACCAGCAACAGCCCCAGGGTTCCCTCTTCCTGACTTCCTGCCTTTTGCCCCCCCACATTCGTCTCTGTTGTCCAGCCTTATAGTCAGCCCTGGATGGAAAGACAAGTGGCACACAGACCAATTCCCAGATGGGTTCCACTTCATGGACAAGTAGTATAGCATGGAGTTTTGACAAGGGCTGCAAATTAAGATAGGGGCAACTCGTATTTCTTGGGCAGGTTGAGGATGACTCTCCAGGGTCAGAGTAAATATAAGGGCAAACGGATACTTTGCCTTTCTCTGCCTCAGTTCCCTACTTCCCACTCTGGCAGGAGTGTTATAAGGTTGAATGCATTCAAGAGTGTGAAGTGTCCCTACTGCAGTAAACAGGGTTATTAAAAATCCAAGGAAGTTAAATAGAGCCTTTCAGAAATTATAGCAAAACCTTAGGAGTTTTTAATCACACTGTGGATTTTACAGCAAGATAATATTGCCCATTCAGCGTTTCATGGATGTTAGGGTCGGAAGGGACCTATTAGATCATTGACTCCAACCCCCTGCCGTGGGCAGGAATGAGTGCTGGGGTCAGATGACCCCAGTCAGGTGTCTGTCCAATCTCCTTTTAAATACTTCCAGGGAAGGGGACAGCACCATCTCCCTTGGAAGCATATTCCATATTTTGGCAACTCTCACTGTAAAGAATTTTTTCCTGATGTCCAATCTGAATTTGATTTCTTCCAGTTTGTGGCCATTGTTTCTAATTACCCCAACAGGCACCCTAGTAAACATTGTATCCCCTATTTCTTGCTGGCCCCCCAGTGAGTTTGTAGGTGGCCATGAGATCACCTCTCAGCTCCTCAGCTGAAGAGGTTCAGGTCTCCCAATTGGTCCACGTAGGGATTTTTCTGTAGGCCTTTAACCAGATGAGTGGCCCTCCTCTGAACCCTCTCCAGGACATCCACAACCCAGATTAAAGAACAACCCATTTTATAAGCTCACTTAGTGGTTACTCGTTAATAAACTTGGTAGCCCTAATCAATGCTGTAGGAATTCTACAGTCACTTGTACAGAAGCAGAGCCCCATTTGGGGCAGCTAACATGTCATCAGTAAGCTAGCTTCAGCCTAGGTGAGAGTCAAAAACATAATCAAAGGGAATTTTGGATCCAAATACTGTAACCCCAGCCCTGTTAGTGCTGTGCCTGCAAACCCAGCTCTGAGAATTCCTCTGCAATAGCTGTTGCTACATGGAGTGCTCTCCATCGGCGCTCCACTGGGACTCAGGAGTTCACGCAGGGAATAAACTCCATGGCCTGCCCCAAGCATTCAAACATCTTGTGTTGGGGCCAAAATACTCTAGAAACTGACTCTCTAAAAAGAAGTTCCAGGGAATTTTCACTTGCATTCCAGCTTGAGCCTTTCAGGATCATGTGTCTACAACTCTGAGAGAGCTCAAAACATTTGCAAATAAAAAGTGAGAGTCCGGAAGGTAGGAGCCAACTGGGGGAGGGGGAAAGGTCACCTAATATCACATGATCCAAAATAATGAAAGTCGATAATACTACAAACCTGGGTATATCATAAGGGTCAGAAAGCATGGGGTACGAGACTTGTTCTCACAGTAGGGAAAAATCTTATTAAGCATTCAACTTTCAGTGCTTGGAATAATTAAAAATAGCTGGGATTCGCTAAGCCAGCTTTTAAAGAAACATTCACTCTCAGCTCTTTCAGTCTCAGTCCTGCCATCCACTTGCTGAGCAAGCACATGCACCCACATGGACTCGACTGAGAGCAGGACACCGTAAAGGCCCAAGCACCAGCCTGTGTGGTTTCATGGTAAGATAAGGGCCTTAGAGTAGACACACACTGTAGCAGCTACAAGTAGGAGGGCACTAGGGCTGTGCAGTTTCAGTAGCCAATTTGATTTGGGGGAGATTTGGCCCGATTTGGTGGCAAAGTCTCCGAATCTGAATCAAACCAGGAGACTGATTAAAAACTCCAAATAGAATCAGGGCTGCAAAATGAGTCTAGCTGTTGCACCACCCTGGCCCCACTGAGTGCCCAGGGCGATGGGATCAGACACATGCCACAGCCCAGGCTACACCCCATGCCTGGCTAGGACCAAGGGACCAATCGCAAGCCGAACAAAATCCCTTGGTGGTCCAGATCTGGCCTGCAGATTGTATTTTGGCCACCCTTAGCTGTATAGGACAGAGCAGGGTGCTGATGGGGCTGTGGTACCATTGGCAGATACCGCTCACTGTGATCCAGGCTAGACTGACACCACTGGTGGAGAACATGTCCATGCCATAGGGCCAGCCCTTCAGCTTTTCTCACATGCCTTCTAGCCCACTGCCCTTCTAGCCTCCCCGGTTCCATGCACAGCCCCAGACAAGACAACGTCCTCAGGACAGGACATTATTAAAGAGAACTACTGAAGATGCACTCGCTGCCCAGCTTCATGCCACCACCTTGCAGTCTTGTCAGGAGCAGCTGTAGTGTTCTCTGCCTCTCCTAAAAGGGTGCTTTATTTCAAATCTCTCCCACTCTGATTGCCAGGGCATGGGATGGTGCAGAGAGGGAAGCAGACTCCTTGATGGGCTGCTACCACATGCCAAAGAAAAGGATGGGTAAGCAGAGACTGTGAGAATGAGGAAAGAGAGACTCTGTCCACAAGGCAGTTCACAAATTGTAAACCCCCGAGCTGAATATGTAACAACCCTGGTTATGTCCATGTTACATGGGACTCCAAGATAACAAAACTGTTTTATTACCTGGTTATACAACATTAAAGGTAGAAGTACCTTGTTCATCCATCAGTGTTATCGCTGCCTTTCATGTGTTGAAACAAGGCTCTTTGCTAACAGCCTGAGGAAGAGCAATTATATAACTTCCTCATCCATTTCAAAAGCTGTCTCACCTCTTGTGATCTCTACTGCTTGTTTAACAAGTCTTTGAGACAAGACAGGACATTTTTCTTTCCAAAAAATCATCTTGATTTTAACCATTGCCAACAACATTGTGCTGCCTGAAGAGCAATGAAACATTTCTCTTCATTTCCACTTGCTTCTCAAGACCTTCAAAAAAGCTAAAGCGTTGCTTCCTTTTCCATGTGAAGAGATTTCTGAGAAAAGAATATCTACGGTAGTGATTTTTAATGCAGCAGCAAAACCAAATATATATTCAAAATACATGTGCTTTACACTAACCCAATTTCTCTTCTTTTCGGCAAAACAAAAAATAAAAGACAGTGTACCTTGGGTTGACCTAAAAGTTCACATTCAATCCAATACATTTCGTCTTCTGGCTATTTAAGATAAACTGACTTGCATTAAAAATAATAAAAGAATGTCATCTCTAAGCCAAAGTTGAAATATTTCATTTCAAATACATCAGTGAAAGGTTTGGACTTTTTCCAGCTAAAACTAAGGGCTGAGTTAAATGGTGAACTCAGGTTTAAGTCCTTCCAAACTGTGTTCTAGCCAGATTGACAACTCACCGTGAACACTTCATCCGGCTCTATTTAGAGCAGCAGTAGAAAGATCACTCCTGCTCAAGGGCACGTGACATCATCACTCTCTGGTGGCAGAAGTCTTCAGAGATTCTGCTGCTACCTTAGCTGGCCTGTCACTGGATACACTAGGAGTACTCTGGTAGTATTACAATAGTGGGGAAGACTAGCATCAATTCCTATTGTGATAGCTGCTGTACAGAGAGTCTCCACCCTGAAGAGCTAGTAATCTGCTTAGACAAGCCACTGACTGGGAAGAAAAACAGGTAGAGGCGTGAAATGACCTGTCCAGGGTTATAGAGCAAGTTACCAGTAGTTACAGAGCCAGGAATAAAACCAACCTTATCCTTCAGTCCCCATCCAGTGCTATCTCACTGTGCATCCAGCCAAGAAATACCTTTGACATTGCTTGTGCAGAAACAGGGGACTTACCTCCTTCATTCTGAAGGTGGAAGTGCCAGGACACTTTTTTCCTACAGAGTTACCACCCTCCACATACATTATGAGATGGACCTGCGTCTCCATTGCATGGAGATGCAGATGTAATGCTACATGTGGTCACCAGGTACCACCATCTATTAACAGAATAAACTTGATGGCCCTTTGCTCCTTGTTTGCTTAGAACTGATCCTCAACCAGGGTGCCATGAAATCCTTTAAACGGTGTCGCAAAGTGTGAGGAGATAAGCAGATAAGGTCAGGCTCAGGTTTTTCCCTGCCTGGCCAATACCCAAACCTCACTGTCTGGCCCTATGACAAGTAGGTAAGCATTGTAATATATCAATTGATTTTTGAAAATGGGTGCTACTCAATTCGTAAGTTATGGAGGGGCTCCTCCAGTCCAATGAGGGGACGCCTCAAGCCCAAGAAGGTTGAGAACCACTGCCTTAGAAGCTGGTAAAGAACAGAAAGTCTCCAAAAAGACACATGAAATACAATGAAAGGAATAAAAAAGGACGAACTGAATAGGACAGGCCCTGCCTAGAAACCATCCAGGCTGGGAAAACACACAGTCTTTCCCCAAGGGGCCAGCAGACACCTAGTGGAAGGCGTGGATACCAGATATGATCCTATCTCCTCTTACACATTAACTACCACACCACCTTCAGAGCCATGGTGTCACCAAAGAAATCAAAACACGTGGGTGAGCAGGACAGGCCACTCGCTTGTATTTCAGAATCCAAAATAATCTAACCTGAAGAGCAGCATTTTCCTTAGCAGTGATCCATGGGATTGCACCACTTTCCTGAGCCACACTAGGATGCGCCTGCCATCCCAAAACACCATAGACAGGCTGGAAAAATGTGGTGGGAGAAACTCCACTGCATGGAATATTGCTATGCAGCATAAACTCCAAATGCCCTGCAAGCCAGCATCAGGATGCAGGCAGCCTGCAGGGCTATGTGCACAGGTAATATATAATCTCAACAAAAAAACTGGGGCGCCCTCTGCTGGCGCAAATCAATCATATTTCTGCCCAGACTAAGGTCACACATTGCTCTCCCTAACTACCCAGCATGGAAGACAGGACCCCACTGAGCTACATTTGATAACAATTACACATTTATCAAGGGTAACAGGAGCACTTAATGTCACCTGCACAACTTAACAATTTTTGCTAGTGCTGCAAGCACCCCACAGGAGATATCTCTGAAGTAAAAAACTTATGCTCAGATAAGGAAACTGGTGATGCTGAGTTATGGCGCCGAAGCATGGGTCACAGAGATCCATGTTTCAGATGCAATTATGTTCTGCCCTTTTTGCTTCTCTTTAATAAGAACTGCAAGGAAGAGCTACGTGGAGCCTCCCACAGGCCATGTGAGACGGTCATTGTTGCCTGTATCTGTGCTAAAGACCATCACCAAATGACACAAAGTGGATCTCAAAGGCCATGTCCAGGTGATAGTAGATGTGTGGTATGTGGTGTTGCAGACTCATCTGCCGCACATGCAGGTTGTGATATACAGAATGTACCTTTAAGGGGCCTGCGGTGGAACGATCCAGTTTCCCCCGGATGCCTGGTTTGGTGGTGGCTGGTGGTTCTCCCTGCAAGCTGTGAACGTGTGTGTTGCTGAATCCTGCTTCCTAATAAAGACAAAGCTGTTTACCATCCCACCTGTCTCTGCTGAATGACGACTCGAGGACAGAACCCCAGGAGCATGGAGGTCTGGAACCCAATGGCCTAAAGTACCATCCCCATGCTGCTACCTTGTGATGTGGGGGCATAGTGAGGGTTGAATGAATGGCAGGCTGTAAGGGAAGCAAACAGGAAAGAAGACAGAGGGAAAAAACAACTTAAAGCAAACAAGCCATCAGCAAATACTTGAGAACCACTTTGGGACAATAGCAGTCACTGGCTGTGTGGTGTCTGGCAAGGCTCTTGCCAACTAGAATCCAGGGGAGAAAGTAGAAAACATGAGAAAAGATATGTACACAAAGACTGGTTTTGTTTTTATAATCCTTTGCTCAAAGTGGTAAAACAAGCAATTCTCTGGTTTTAGAAGGCTGGTCAACTGATAAGGACTGCAGATGAGGAGCTCAAGTACTCCCACAGGATAGTCTGATACCAAAAGGTGCAGGTAACAAAGTAGAGCTGCATGATTGCACTCCCAGGAGGAAAAGGCACAAGGCCTGACATCAGGGAGGTGAACCTTGAGAGACTACAGCAGGAAGAACTAACCCTGTAACTGTGACTCACTGTTACCGCTCAGGAACAGGCCAGTTAGACTCAGCCACCAACAGGACGCGTGAAGAAGGATAGTACTTACCAAAGCATAGTTACTTACCAAAACACACTTTCCAAATTCATCTCTGAGCCACTCCGGCAGCTACCCTGAGCTTTCCCCACTTTCTATGGAAAGCAATGAGGAACAGGGAGCAGAGGACAGAAACTACCCTTGCCATCACCCCGTAACTGGCAGGTAAACCCTACCTACCATAATCAATGTTGCCTCCCCCAGCTATTTAACCCTCATAGTTCCAAAACACAAAGAGAAACTCTTTTCTCCATTCCTCAAAACTGTTTTTTAAGGATTGGGAAAGGTTGATCTTAGTTTCTGCACCTCTGCAAACAAATACCCCTGAGATCTTCTGTGAGGCAAACCCAGCTGGGAGCCCAATGCCATTGTAATCTGCAGATTAGATCACATAGCTCCCTTAAGAAGGGTTCAGAGGTCTCCATTAATCATCCACATAGACCCATGAGTTTACAGTATACCTCCTGTTCAAAGCTACAGCAACCAGGGCCTTATAGCCTGTTGGCACCAGCTTCCTAGCAGAGGCAGGAACCACCTTAGTGGGTCCAGCTGTGCCCATTTACTTGACTGGGTGCAGTAAATGAGGCCTTGGCAAATACGTCCAACATTTTCAGGGTTTTGGGTGCTCAGGGCTCTAATACATGTAGCTTCATTTTTATTCAGCTTCCAAATCTAATCATAGCAGGAGCTAGGGATACTTCACCCTGTACACCTGTCCTAGTCCCTGGTGTCTCTCCTATGCACTAGGTTCAGCCTCCTAGCCTAGCTTCTGACCCTGGACACCTTACTCTGGGCTCTTCTGATTCCTGAATTACTTCCTAACTTTAAGGCCCAGATTAAGGCCCAGCCCAAGTCCTAGTTCCCAAGTGCTAAGCCCCCTCTGGTTGCAGTCATAAAACCATAGAAAATTAGGGTTGGACGGGACCTCAGGAGGTCATCTAGCCCAACCCCGTGCTCAAAGCAGCACTATCCCCAACTAGATCATTTCAGTCAGGGCTTTGTCCAGCCAGGCCTTAAAAACCTCCAAGTATGCAGGTTAGATTACCTCTCTAGGTAACCTATTCCAGTGCTTCATGACCCTCCTAGTGAGAATGGCTTTCCTAATATCCAACTTAAACCTCCCTTGCGGCAACTTGAGACTGTTGCTCCTTGTTCTGTCATCCGCCACCACTGCGAACAGTCTAGCTCCAGCCTCTTTGGAACCCCACTTCAAATCCTGTTTTCTTTTCTCCAAACTAAATAGACCTAGATCCCTCAGCCTCTCCTCAGAAGTCATGTGACCCAATCCTCAAACCATTTTCATTGCTACCTGCTGGACTGTCTCCAATCTGACCACACCCTTTCTATAGCAGTAGGCAGAAAACTGCACAGTACTTTAGGTGTGGCCTCACCAGTGCAGAGTAATCACTTCCCTCGATCTGCTGGCAATGTTCCTACTAGTGCAGTCCAGTATGCTGTTAGCCTTTTTGGCAACAAGGGCACACTGCTGACTCGTACCCACCTTATTGTCCACCGTAACCCTCAGGTCCTTTTCTGCAGAGCTACTGCTTAGCCAGGCCCCAGGCTGTAGCAGTGCACGGGAGTCTCCCATCCTAAGTGCAGGACTTTGCACTTGCCCCTGTTGAACCTCAAGAGATTTATTTTGGCTCAATTCCTCAATTTGTCTAGGTCACTTTGAATCCTCACCCAGCCCTCCAGTGTATTTGCTACGTTCCCACACCAGCTTAATGTCATCCACAAACTTGCTAAAGGTGCAACAAGCCAGTCCTGGCACATAACCCCATTATCTCCATGCCGAACAGTGCTTCACTGTCCCCTTCCAGTCTCCTTGTTTCACTGTCTTCACCTCATTCCAAATCTCTACTAGAAATATAGTCCCTCATTCCTATTTGTCTCTCTTAGTGTATCAGCTGCATTTAACTCCACACATTGTGGAGCACAGCTCAATACCTTTATCCTTCTATTCTGCCCGTCTGTTCTAGTCTGTGCTCACCCTGTTCCCCCTGTGTAGCAACTTCAAATGCAGATGTCAATAGCAAGACAACACTGCACAAGGCTAGAAGCAGTTTTGTTTTATTCAGATCCTAGAGAATCCAGATGTGCAAAGGAAAGGCCATTTGATATGCATCAGGCAGTGGATCTGTCCTAGGACCTGTATGTTTGACAGCCATACTATGAACTTTACTTACAAAAGGAAGGGAGGGAGAGGAATATCAGCATTCTACTTTTGTAATGTACTGTTAAATGGTCTTGGCTTTCTGACAGCCTTTGGATTATGCAAGCAAAGTTATGGAAACTATCTAAAAATCTAAACACATGAGCAATTTCAAGTTATAAAATTCAACAGCATGTGAAACCTTTGCAGAAGGTAGTGTCGGTCTCTCTCACTACATGTAAACCCTGCTTTCCATCGGGAGCTCTCATCACCATTGGCAACCCCTTGATTGCCTTATCTGTGGGTCTGAAGATGGCTGACAAGGCCAATCCAGGATCAACAGATTCTATTGCAACTGAGGCATGTGTTCCGGTGTTGGGTGGGTGCCTCTGGATTCTTGATTTGGTCCCCCACTTGCTGTTTCTGCTACTCTCGCTCTTCCATTTCCTGTTGTTGTCATGAGGTTTCAAAGTACTGAATAAAACTTGCTTCCGGATTGTGGAGTCAGACAACTGGATGATGCAGGCTGCCCAGAAAAGTTGATGTTGGATGATCATAGCCTCAGTGCTCATGATGCAACACATTTAGAAGGGTTCTCATTGCCCCCTGCACAGCATGAACTGTTTGTTTGACACAGCATTTGACACCAAACTGAAAAAAAGATGGTAGACTGCCCATCATGAATGAGAAGGCTGGCATGAGGAATAGTTAATGTTTTCATAATACTTTAAAAAATGTACGGTGTAGGAGCTTGGAGTATTTTTCTTCCTCCAGTAGCCAGGTGAACCTATCAATTCATATTTATCCCTGGACTTAAGACAGGGCAGACAGACACTTCTGGCTGTTTCATTAAACAATTCCTGAAGGTTTGACCTCTTTACATACAGCAGGAATGGCTAACTAAGCAGCTCAGGGCTACACATCACAGGGGAAGCCTTACTGTGGCCCCCTCCTTCTACCACACAAGCAGCACAGACACCCTCTACCCCCAGGGGTGGGGGCCAGATGCAGAAGCTGGAGAAAGGGGGAGCCTGGAGACTTAAGCAACCACCACAGCAGGAGCAATGGGAGAAGTAACACACATGTGGGAGCCTACAGGGCAGTCTGTTAGCTTCTCAAAAAGGGGGCCATACAGACCATAGGCCACCAGTTGCACAGCTCTTACACAGTGAAATGTCTCATTTGGTGTAACAACGTGCTCACTCTTCCTGCCCTGTCTGAAAGCCTAGTCTTAGCCAGTCTCACTCCTGTAGCACCACAGTTCTGCATGCTTTTAACCAACACAAAATCAAATCTCACAGAAACCTGGCTTCCAAACTGCCAATAGTCATAATGTCTGCTTTTTTTCCCCCAAACCTGTGGCTCCCTTAACTACCTGTATAGCCTCAAAAGCAATCTTCATGGTTGCCATTAACTGATAATTCATACAGCTTTGCTACTTACATGAGAAGCCCCATCTTCAGCCACTCAAAATGCCATTAACCAACATGATAATTTTAGTTTTGAGCCAAAAATGTATGCATGATATCCCTTGCTCCAGGATCCTTCTAAGAGATTCTCAGTTTTTGGAATTTTTCTTCTTCAAATTTTTCAGGTTATTGGCTCTTAAATAAATTTAAAAATCCCATTATTAAACTAAAACTAAAGCCTTCCAGAAAGTTTTAAAAGATGCGGTGCTGGCTTAGAGTAGCCAAGGTATCTGCAAAGCAATATGCAGTGTCCTGACAATTGGATCTGATGTAAATAATTATTGTTATTGGAGAGTGAAATAGCATTTCCCTCTTTCTACTCACAGCACTGCCAGTTAGAAATGAATGTAGCTGTTGCTGGGCAGACACAAACAGTATCATTTTAAGACTGGCAAACATGTTTTCAGTGGTGCAATTAATATCCATTTTCTGGCAGTTGCTTGTTTTCATTGAATCATAAGTACAGTGCTATAATTTAGAAGGTCAACACCCCTTCTGCATCTGTTGACCTCCTACATTCCTCCCGATTCGTCTACTAGACTAGTCTGCAATATCATATGCCTGGGCTTATATCATTGCAAGAAGCTGGCAGCAGCACTATGTGGAGACTGCAACAGGTCATGTTAGTGCTGTACACACTAGCTCTCAAAACAGCAGTAGCCACATTAGTGTAGTCCTGTGCAGAAGATAGCACCACTGCTGAGAAGGTGTTCGAATGAAGCAAGATTGTATCAAACAGTGCACCACTGTGGCTGAAGTCAACACAGACCTACCCTGGGGTGCCTCAGCATGGCACCATCTCCATTGTACCACTATGCAGTGCTTCCCTTTGTTAGTAAGGGCATCTGTTGGTTTCTGCACAAATACCAGTTTTGCCACTTCTCAAAACAATACCAAGCCAATCAGAAGTGATGTGCATCTGCCTCTGAGGCAGAGATACATTGTAGGGAAACTTTCCTTCTTTCTGTTTAGCTCCTGCAACTGGCAGCAAAACTGTGGTATATGAAGCAAAGAATCTCCATAGAAAGAAGTTTAAAGATCATCTATCAAAGCAACAGAGAAAGCACACTAATACAAATACTTTCAACTCACAACAACAGAAAAACCAAGCCAAGGTATCCGTAAGTCTAGCCATAGAAAAGTCAGGTAACCCAATACTTTTCTAATGTTAAATACATCTTATTTCATGTGGCTGAGACTGTTCACTTTACTGTTGTTTTTAAAAGAGACCTGAAGCCTAGAAAACTTCAATTATTCTACATATGAAACAGCATCCAACTTGTTAAAATAACAGCAAAGCATATGAATACTTGCTTTGTTAGCTGCCATCCAAACAATTCAGCAATTCCAGTAAGGCAAAGGGAAAAACAGCCATTTGTATTTAGTGATTCAAACTACTACAGGGGCAACTGTCAATTTGAGGTCTTTGAATTTAATCCAACAGAGAAAGAATGCAAAACTGACTGTATAAAACATCAGTCCATTCCATTAGTGGCAAACCCATATCCAGAGCAACCATATTACTCCTCTATGTTTCAAAAACATTCCTAACACTGCTTAAATATTTTTAAAAAATGGTACACAGAAACAATGCATATTTGCCAGCAGTGGCAAGTCATTGTGCTATCAGTGAAAAGGTAGGTTTAGGACCTTTTAAGTCCCTGTGCTTACCTTACTATATTCTGACTATAAAATATTACAACACTGAATCCCAGTAATCATCAAATACTTCTTCCTGTTTCAGTTGTGATTTTTCTACCAGCTAAGTACATGGCAAGAGACATTCATGGAATTGATGCCAACAAAAGAACCTCCAAGGAAAGACTAAGCAGCAGCAGCAGCAAAAATATTTTCAGTGTGAAGACCCATGGGGGTCAAGAAGCACAGCATGGCTAAGGCAGAGCTAAGTGATGGAATTTCTCACATATGCCACACCTCCAAATAAGATACAAACCTTGTTTTTGAAAGATAGAAGGAAAAAAAATGAAAATGCTGGTAATTGCAGTATTTTTCCCAGGAAAAAAAAGACACAGGCAGCTGAAGTAAGGGGAAGCAAAACATTGTGGTTGCTCTGTTAGCTTCCTAGCTGTAGGAGGCTGCAGGTGCTCTTGCCTGAGCAAAGCTGCCCAGATGCTCTTCTCTCCTTGAGCTGAGCTGGGTTGGCAGCCAGCAGAACCTGCCAGGTCAGCCGAGAGCCTGATCCTAGCCAGCAGCACTGCCGAGTCAGCTGAAGGCTCACCCAGCTGATTCAGCAGGAGCCTCTGCCCTGGCACCTGAGGCTCAGCTCCATTTTAGAAATAGTGATGCCAAACCCCAGGTGCCTGGGCAAAGGCTTCTGGTAAGTCAGTAGCAGCTACTGCACCACAAGCCTCTGCTGTGGGAGTGTCCAAAAACTCAGCAGCTATGGAGCTGGGCACTCAATGGCCTGCCCGATGCAGCACATGCAGTATTACTTTCTGCTCCCCACAGAGGCTTATGTTGCAGAAGCTGCTTTTACCATATTTTCATTGCTTAAAACATGCATCCTGATTTCCATCAATGGTGTGTGTATGCAAGGAAATATGGTAGTATTTCAGGTATAGTTGAATTCTATCACCAGCATCTAGAAGCAAAACATTAGTCAGAACCACTGAAATTAACTGTCTTACTGTATCCCAAATTGAATTCAGCTGACACTTCCCAAAAACATCTGCTAAAGACATTAAGTTTAGTATACTCTGTTTTAATAGAGATAACACTTTACATTAATTTGTGGCATTGAGAAAAGTGCTTTGGGGGGGAAAAGTGCTTACACATAGATATGGGTAGGTTTCTGTGAGAGGATACACTTACACTACCACAGCCATTGGAATCTCAGCATTTCAAGCATAAAAGGACACTGTCAGATTCAAAATAAGTCTCTAGTGATGAACTAGATAGCTACAGCAACTTAATGTAGTTCTACAATGATGTGCAGTATTTACTGACTTCTACATTTCACTCTGGTTGGACATAGAAAAAAAAACGACTGTTTTTTCACACACCCAAGTTATTTTCATATTGTGACCGACAAACTAGAGCCCCTGTGGAACTCTTAGGCGTCCAAAACTTGGGGAGTGGACAGGGTAGGAAGAGAGAAACACCCTTTTAAAAAAAAGAAAAACACACTACAAGAAACCAGGTATTCTAAAACAAAGCAAACACTGGCCCTAAACCACCTGAGAATGTCCCTTTATTAACTGCAGCAATTTTGGCAAAAATCTCAAACTAAGCAGAGTTAGCAGTTTGATCTTAATTCTGCAAAGACAAATATATGTGAATATTGTGTACTGGTCCTTTCCAGTTAAGACAGTCTCACCGATATGTTAAAGTTATGCATGTACATGAGCCTTTAGAGAATCAGCAGCTCTGTAAGTTAAAACATATTGGGTGGGCAAAGCAACCAATGGATAGTGCAATTACAGCAGGCAAACAGAAGCAGATGGAGAAAACAGCTCACCCTGGAAATCAGTGGGGACAAGTGGCAGGTCTAAGTCCTTCTTACACTCACTTATTAAGATCTACAGTAGCTTCGTTTTAGATGCATCTTTTATACACAGACTGTATCTGGGAGTTGTAGAGGATGAAGAACAATTCTACCCAACCACTTCTTCTGATCATCTTCACTTGAAGCTCTGGACTCCAACTGCCAACAAACAGGCATCTTTTTACAAAAAAAGGAAACAAAAAACCACCTACTTACTGAAACCCTTAAAGACCTAAAGCTTCACTTGTAAAAACACAGGTCTCAAAGCTACCAAATTTCCCAACCCATTTTCATTTAGAACAAAATGCTCATCCTTCCTGCCCTTGTTTCCTGGGTGCCACTGCCTCCATGAATCAGGTCTTCAGCAGCCCTGGAATTCACTTGCTCCCACAACTGTCATTTTTATCTTATTAAAAACATGCATCTTCTTCACAGCATGATAAAAAAAAAAAAAGTTAGCTCTGCTGTTCTTTAAAAGACTGTGACTTTCTTGTACACTGAATACCATGAGATTCATAGCACCACAAGGGGAAGTTCTGTGAACCGAAACATTCTCCAGGGAGCGGCACTACAGCAGCCAGATGGATTAGATACCATGCTCTTTCTAACACCATGGATCTCCACCTCAACAGCCACTGTGGGGAGGGGAAATCACACAACACTCTATGAGTCATGATATCTTAGGAAACCAGAATGCAGGGCCAGGAATTAGGATTTTGTGACACGACACTAAGAAATTTCCTGATTAATTGAGAAGTCTGTGGTACACCTTGTTCCAAGGGGAGTGTCTTTTTTTAAAATCAGCATCACACAGAGTTGATCTTTCCTTGTCTAGAAGTACATGAAGCCTTCCTCAGTCACTGCTGCTCCAAAGTCATCCTGCAACCTCCATCCTGAGCAGTATTGTACGATTCACAGCTTGTACACTTCATGCCTAAAATATGGAACTGGACCATGGATCGGGCACTGCAGTCATTGCAAAGGATCTGTATTAAAGATAAAGAAGAGATCAGCCTTAACACAGACAGGAGGCTTCATAAAGTGCTGCAGCTATGATGCACATACCATGCATGTGTGCTACAAAATAAGACACTGAAATCTGCTTACCACCAAGACAAAGCACACAAGACTAGGAGGATAAATTTCTTTTCAGATAAAGAAAACATAACTCAGCCATACCTCTGCATCCATGAGTGACTGGTGCCTCCTGAATCAGGGGCGGGGGGTACCCGCAGAAGCTGCTGACCCTCTTAGGGGGGTGGCACTAGCCCTACCAACAGCACCAGTGTCAGCCATCAGGGTGGGGGGTAAGGGGGGCACTGGCCCCATCAGGGAGGACAAGTGCACCTATGTCCACCCCCTACCAGTCACCTATGTCTGCATCACTGCCAAGACTCAAGATAAGGAATGGCAGCACAATGGTTTAACCCTTTGATTTAAAAGGGGGTGGGCAAAATACGGCCTGCAGGCTGGATTCAGCCTGCGTGGCCATTCTATCTGGCCCGTGGGGCCCCTAAAAAATGTAGAAAATTAGTATTTTTCTGCCCTTGGTTCCTGTCAAAAATGACAAAAAGTCAAAGTCAAAAATGACAGGAACCAAGGGCAGTAGGACCCAGGGGAAGCCTCACAAGCACCCACAACAATGGCCGGCTCCGCTCCACCCCCCAGCTGGGGTTTCTGGGCTGGGAGCACATGGCTGCCCTGGCAGAAGCTTAGGTAAGTGGTAGGGGGGAAAACGGGACCAGGCAGGGAAGAAGCACTGGCCGGGGGGGAAGCAGCCCCTCCCCACCTGGTGCCCCAAGCCGGTGTGGAGCTGCCTGTGCCCGCTAGGCAGCTGATGCAGGCTGCGAGTGCCTGCAGCACGGGGCACCAGCCATGGGGTGGAGGAAGGGCCGCTCCCCACCCCACACAGTTTTTCCCCGGGCTCCTTCCCTGCATGGAAAAAAGTGGCTCCTCACCCACCCCATGGCCAGTGCCCTGCACTGCAGGTGCTTGCAGCCCACAAGGGGCTGTCTAAAGCAGGCACAGGCAGCCCCAGGCAGGCTGCAAGTGGCTGCAGGACGGGGCACCGGGTAGGGAGGGGCTGGCAGTGGGGCAGGTTACAAGCTGGTGCTGAGCGTGGGGAAAAGTGGCCCCTCGCCTGCCCCATGACCAGCACCCTGCACTGCAGCCACCTGCAGCCCTCATGAGGCTGCCTGTGCCTGCTCCAGACAGCCCTGCATGGGCTGTGAGCACCTGCAGCAGGGAGTACCAACCATGAGGCAGGCGAGGGGCCACTTTTCCCCCACACTCAGCACCAGCTTCTTCCCTGCTGGCAAGCAGGGGGTCAGAGTTGTGCACTACCCCCTGCCTGTATCATGGGGCTGCGGGGGCACTGGGTGTGAGCTGGCGGGGAGCCAGCAGGAGCACAGGGCTTGCACCAGTGTCCTGGGGCCAGTCCCGGTGGGGTCCAGAGCAGGGTGGCAGGAGCACAGGGTCCCAGCCAGCAGGGACTCTATGGAGTGGGGCCAGCTCCCCCCTCTCCCTGCTGGTGCAGCCCAGCCCAGCTCCAGACTCCTACCAGCCTGTGCCCCGCTCTAGGCCCCACCGATGCTGGCCCTGGGACACTGGTCCCAAGACTTTGGGATGTTGGTCCCAAGATGATGACCAGGGGGCAGGGCATCTGTCAAGGAGTGGGGCTACCCACGTGGCCCTCAACAGCCTGCCAAAACTGGGCAAGCAACTCTCTGCCCAAAATAATTGCCCGGGCCTGATTTAGAACCATGAAGAAGCACCTTAGGCACTCAAGTAATGTTTAGCTGAAGTCAGTGGGACCCATTACTGGAGTAAAAGTCAAACATGGTTTTTGGCCTATGCCGTCTCCTAGTCTCTCCCAATCCTTCCTACAAAATCTACTTCCCATTGTAGCAGACAGAACTGGAACGAAACATTAGTTAACAATGGTGATGTGGGTAACCAATCTGACTGCTGCAAAAAAACTCCAGACAGCATGTCTGATCAAATACAGTCTCTTTTAAAGCCCACTTAAATAAATAAATAAACCCTGCCCTAACTCCAAAGAATACTAGGCAGAATGGACTGTCTGTGCCAGTTTTGTAGACACTAAATGGAACACCAAGATCTGATCAGTCACGTAATTTCAGTTTTCCTAGCATGCAGAACCCAGGCCCAAAGAGGTAGCATAGAACCAAGTTACCCTCAGAGAAAAGCAACGTTCTCAATTTGCCAGTTACGAATATAAACGTTTGAATGTTTTGCAGAAAGAAGCATGCTCACTCTGACATATAGAAGGATCAGAGACAAGATGTTAGAGTGGCCAAGAATGGGGAGAGACTAGAAGGGAGTGTACAAACTTACGCAAAAGACTGACTACTCACCTCCACCATCATGTTCTGATATTCTGTAGGCATAGGAGTCTGTGCTACTTCATCATCCAACTGTCGCCAATACCGAGTCATATCCAAGGCAGAATGCATGCACAAAGGACATCTGTAACCTCTGGCAAGAAGAAAAAAGCCTTAGTAAGGAAGACAGTGGTGCAGGCAAGCTGTTGCCAGAGTCAGGTTGAAAAAGAAGAAATTCCTGCTGTATTAGTCGACAAGAAATGAGCTGTTTACAAACACTGCACAAGCAACAAGAGCACTGGACTGTCATCCCACTCACTCTTTTTTCAAACTGGAGTCCCCTGTGGGTCAGCGATAAAACCCCTGCTTGCCAGACGCAAGACCCAGGTTCAGTTCCCAGATTCTTATACAACAACTACAACCATGGAGACACCAAACATCTGACTCAGCCTGGTTTTGGATTCTGCCCTAGAGGGGGAATGGATGGTCTGGGCAGCCTCCACTCATGTCTACACATATGCATCAAAAGTCTAGGTGACCTCTCATGCATACACCATGACCTGGAAGAATCAATGGTTGCCAAATCTCTCAAACCAAGGAATCTACACTGCTACAATACTTGAAAAGTAGTGGGTTCAGAATACTCACTCTTTTAGCATGTCTTCATAACAAGTTCTGAAAAGGAAACACAAGAGGACTTCAGTATTTACGTGAGGAAAGTGAAGCCCTGTAAATTCTGTGGATAAGAAAAAGCTGGACTTAACTGGGGAAGGTGGACATCTATTCAAACACCTAGAGTTAAAGCAGTAACTGGCACTGAAAAAGAGATGGGGAGGCATCTTGGAAAAATGCTTAGTGTTTAGGGGGCTGCTAGGAAACTGGATATCTGCTTTAAAAAAAAACTGTCATTAGGGAGCTAACATGTTACTGTAAACAAAAAAGACAGATATACTACAGTGGGATTTAAAGCCAGCATAACACAAAGCAAAACTGAGTTCAGAAAGCTTCATGATACTATACGGAGGAAACTAGCGTAAAAAACAGATGCAACATGCTGGGAACGAGCAAGACTGAAAGAGACCAATAGATGATAAAAATTTAAAAGATGTCTCCAGTGACATAGCAGGTCAAAAGAGAATGATATTTTGGACTGCATATATAGAAGGGTACGGAGGAGTGATATAGCACTCTGTTACTACATACATACCCGAAGCACTGCATTTAGTTAGTACTCTGTATTACCATTACAAGATCTGTGAATATTTTTAAGCAAAAAAAGTCTGCATAGCTTTCAACAACAAAAAAGGCAAAAAACTTAGACTTAAAAACATATATGCTAGTTAAGTGACAACAAGGCTCCCACCATGCAATAAACTCCTTGAAGGGACTCCTATGCCTCCAAGACAGGGCTGCTCAACCTCCAGCCCATGGACCAAATCTGTCTCACGGACCCATGGCATCCAGCTTGCAGGGCTTCCCACAGGTCCAGAAATTTGGCAGTAGAGGAGCAGTGTCAATTAATACTGCCATCCCCACCCCCTCCTCTCTCCCCCCCTGCCCCATGCCAAATTCCCCAACCCCACACAGCCATCCACCCCACACATTGCCCATTTAAGCCAGTATCCTATTTTAGATAGTGGTAGTAGTGGATGCTTTGGAAGAAGAATAGATGAACAGGGTGTAGCATAGCTAGTGATCTATCCTGTCATATATTCCCCAGCACCTGCTATGATTGGTTTGCTAGAGGATACATCCTTTATTCTTTTTTTTTTTTTTTTTTTTTTTTAAATACCTTACTTCACTGACCTCACTGTAGCATCAGGGTGATACAAATCACTCATTGTTCAGGGTTACTTAAGGCAATACACGAGGATGTAAGAAATTTTATAAGAGAAAATTTTACGATGAGCATGAAAATACTGACAAGAAGGCATCTCCTGAGAGAAGAGCTAAAACCCTCATCACTTGGAACATTAAGAACTCAGTCATTGGGGAACAGCAGAGGACAGACTTACATTAGCGCCAGGGAATGGATTGGATGATCTGGTAGATATTTCCATCTCTAATGGTTTTGATTCTGTGAATGACCTTACCTATGGAGAAGATGTCCACATGGCAGAACATGGGCTCCAACACGTGATGTGTGAATGTCCTATTTAAAAAGACACAGCCATCAGCATTTAAAATTTTCCCTACAAGCACCAACAATGTACAGAAAGCCAAAGCCAATGGAGAAGAACTTTAAAACATGCACAATTAAAATATGTAATTTATTTTCTAGCAAAATTCTAGCAGATGAGACATTTTTAAATGCACAGCACTTACCTCCAAACATATTGGACAGTCCTGCCTGGAGACATTTTCAATGCACTTGGTAAAGAAATAGAAGAGAGAAATGTAGATACTTGCATAATAATACATGGATCTAGAACTTGACCAGAATATGCTAACAGGTGTGTGAAATCTTGCTGCCACATACTATTTAGAATTCTGCCCATTAAAGTGTGGTCTGTACTACTAAATTTTTTAACTAAATGTGTAAAAATGGTTATGGCAGTTATCTTGAGCAGCAGGCAACAAAACTGCTGCAGGTGGATCAGCCCAGCTATACTGCCTCCCAAAACATTTCCAGCATTAGGTTACTCTATGTATGCTAGCTCCAGCACAGCCAAGCCACCTTAGAATGTGGGCAGGCTACTTAGCTCTGTTAAGCAGCACTAATACAACCTTGCTGTTTCCTGTGCTGGAGCTATGGGGTGCGAGAACCAGCAGGACCTTCAGACTGTTGGTGGGGAAGGACTGTTGGGGGGGAAGGACTACCAGAGGTAGGCAGGGTGTGCAGCCAGAGGTGAACCGTGGCATCAAAAAGGTCGAGAACTGCTGGTTTACAGGACTCCTAAAACGCTCACTGTTCTACCAACAACATTTCTTAGAACATTTCAAGGTGAGTTGTTCACAGCTTTGAGTATTTAATCATACTAAATAATCCACCATGACAAACTGTGACATTAATGCAGAAATCCAGAAATAACTTATACTAATATTCAGAACAGATGAACTGGAAGCAGGACAGTTTGTGTAGCACTTGTTTTCATGACACACAGGCTGAGCTAATCCCTATCAGCTCTCACTGTCATAAAAGCAAAGCTTTAAGTCAAGCTATATTTTGTTACACTCATACCTTATGATTTCCTTGGAGATTCAAGGCTAGACATAAATTACATTTTGAACAATGGAAAAAGTCTTCTTTTGGCCCAATCCTAAGGAGACAGTGAATGAAAAATGGCTTATCACTTTCCCTACAACTGTATTTTGTTTCCCACAATAACATTTTAATTAAAAAATACTTCACCTTTCACAATCAAGAAAGTTTTATATTTTTAAAAGGGTTGGAACTTAGCAAAGAGTATAACACAAAAGATTCTCATCCCAAATAAAATAGTACACCTTTGCTACCGATAACTGTTGAAAGGAGGTAACAGACTGAAAGATACTTTCTGATGTCGTCTGGGAGGTTCTTAAGGGTGTGCATCCAGGAAAGACGAAAATGTCTTAACATTAAGAGGTAATATAGCCTAGCAAACAGACATTTGCCTCACTAAGAAAATGGAACTAATTACACAAAGTGCTGTCAAAAGTCCTTCTAGTCTAGTCTGTATTTGTAATCATAATTAGCAAAGCTTTAAAGCAAGTTCATGGTGGCGCTACCTTGTTTAACAAGGCCCACCAACTTTTCACTCTCTTTGGCATGTAACAGGACCACACATTTACAATAGGGGCAGTGTTAGGAATGCAGACTGAAAAGAAGCCTTACTAAAGGCATCACCCATAGCCACAGAATTTACCCCAAGCATTTCCTAGAAAAATCAGGCCTATGTACCCTTAATTAACAGGATTTAAGACTAGGGATTCAATTTTAGATACACGTTCCTATTACAAGAACATAGTTTAACTTCTTCAAAATTCTGCATTTAAGTAGCACTTAATCTAAACCCCATTTCTGGAAAGAGACTCCAAGGAATTATGCTAATGTTCTAGTCCTTGAAGTAAGAAGGCACATCAACACTTCTCATCTAATGACAGAAATCAGAGTCCAAATTTGCCACATATTGCGGCAGCATATTCCTCTAACTGCTCTATACCACTGCTTAATATTAAAAGAGAACTGATGTGCTGCCAGGAATCAGAGCAGAATACTAAAGAGGCTGATTTAACAAAATTAAGATGTGTGAGAGTTTTAAATAACAATTACAACAGTGGAAAATTAAAGACATTTTCCTGCAGCAACGAGAGATCTGAGACTCATAGCAGGGAGCTCTATTCTGTTTACTGGAGTTCTTCACGTGACACAAATGCAAAATATGAAAAAGCACATTGTACAGATGGTTCAGCAGAAAGGATTCTCCTCCCCTGTACTCCTAAGCCACCTGCACATTATTAATATAAGAAAGCTAACTTAAACATTGTGATTGTCTTTTGATGGTTAATGACCTATAACAAAAAACATTTTAACTGCATGTTTAAAAACAGCAGTATGCTTTTAAATAAGTCTGCAATCAGAAAATGCTATAAGAGGTCACTCATGTTTACCTGGGTGTACATGATACATTCAGGGGGGAAAAAATTACATATGAATAATGAGAATCACACAGGTGTCTCTAAGGAAGATGCTCTTTACTCAGAGCTGCCTGCTAGCACGCTGAATTCTTATACACCATTCCTTTATAACGTCCACTTCAAATGCTGCAAGTGTCCAGGTTGCTATCATTTAAAGGTACTCCAAGCAGAATTGCTAGAGAGGCCTGGAGGCATTTCTGAGGAACAGTGGATAAAATTATGAATTATTTTAAATACAGTACCTACAAATTCCACACTTCTCACAGTGATACTGTTTCTTGTCTTTGTCAAATAGGTGGCATATGCTGCAGTAATATTCTCCAAACAAATTCTTGCAGTCTTCACAACTTTGTTGAGCCTACAAGTAAACATGCAAGTAATAAAAACTCTAACCATTAGGCTCAGAATTGAATTATTTTAGTTCTGTCCAGTACTGAGCTGCTTTCACTGCGAGTGAACTGGTGAGTATGGACTATTATCCTTCAAAGTATAGGACTGGTCATGTAGATTTTACATGGTTTTCCAACCTGCCTCACCATTGTCCACAGAAAAAATACTTGTATAGAGGTTCAGAATCTAGACTATCAGTATTAAAATAAGTCTGCATTTAGACCTGCTACATACAGTTTGGGAACTAGTCTTTTAACTCTAACTCACAGTGCAACCCCCCCCCCAAAAAAAAAGTACATAAGGTTTGCCATGCCTGGTCAGGCAATTGAGCTTTGACTGGGCACAAGACAGGAGGTCACATGTCTGAGTCCACACTTTCCCCTCCTGTATTCTTACTACAGAGGCAGCAACCTAAAAAAGGGGAATCAAACATAAGCACCTTCTCATGGCACTACTCCAGAAGTGCAAGCAGCAGAAGAACAAAGACAAAGCCTGGTTTTAGCATCTATTGTGATTTTGCAAAGGACCCCATGGTATTAGGTGAGAGCTCTATACTCAGGAACACGTGAAGTGCCTGGAAGCTACAGAAGAGACACAAAGGTCTCACCTATATTATAAATACAAGAACCAATGGACTTAGGCTGAATGCACAAATAAATTGTGACCCATTAGGCCTGCACTCAGCACAGTCTCCCTATGCAGTGAATGGGGGGGAGGAAGGGGGGGGGAAAGAAGAGGACTTCTGTACCTCAGAATGGAAGTCACCCACTAACATTTTTTGGCAGGGAACCATCTAACCATAGGGCCACATCAAACTCTGCCTTTCTGGGGCCATGGCATGCTACAGTGAAACGCCTTCCTCCACTTGGAATCCATAGCTCAGAAATCCTCTGAAGACAAACTGCCCAAGTCCTCTCTTTTAAAATCCTAACCCTAAATCCCATTCTCTCTTTCAACACACAGGAGATAGAAAGGACATTTGTCCCCCTTTTACCTAATAACTCAGTGGTTAGGTTACTCAACCAGGATGTAGGACGTAGGAGACCTAAATTCAAATAAAATCTCTCTCCCCTATGTCTCAGGACAGTGCTCTAGTCACCAGGCTGCAGACTAGGCTGGGGTAAGGGCATTCTCCATCCTTCTTGCTGATTTAATTTAAAAAATACTGAGTGGATAGGTAAGAAGAAAGTAAAAATTATTATAAGTAGTAGAGAAAAGGGGGGAGGCAGGGTTCCCATTCCAATGACTATTACAGCATTTTATACAGCAGGGCTGTCCAACTGGTGGCCCACATAATCCCCCATGGGCTGCATAGGGTAAGCCGAGACCCAGTGGTTCTGCCCAACTGCTCCTCCCCTGACCCACGTCAGTCCAGCTGCAACTGCAGTCGGAGACTACTGGCTTTCCTACCCTCCTTCATCTGCTGCTCTCCCAAGAAATGGGGCAGTGCAGTACTATGCAGGAAACAGAATGTGAGGCCGGGACTACAGACACACAGGCTGCTTGCAGACACTTAAAAAAAAACAAACAACAACAAAAACAAAACAAAACTCAGAAGGTGCTGTCTTTAAACTCAGCATTTTCCAATGCCAAGCCCCATGCATGCCTGAAAAAGGCAGCACCTTAGCTGGACCTGGCTTGCCCAACATTTGTATAGATCAGCCAATTTAGTGGGTCTTTTTTTGGCACTTTCATCTAATAGCTGATTGAATCAGTCTTTGATAAAAGCACCCAAAAAGTCCCACTGAAACACCGAATCTATACAGATGCAGCAGAGCTGGGTTGATGCAACATGCTACTTCTTCCAATAAAGCAGATTTTTGTATTTGTTTTTAACATATGCAAGCAGTCGTGGTGCAGTGGGTAGGGGAGTGCCCATATGGATGTGCTGTACAGTAGGGAGGGCATCTACACAGCATATTACCCAGAAGGCCTGTAGCTCACCCTGGTGCAGCCCCTAGAGTATGAGTTCTGCTGGTGCTTTCCGATCAAAGGAAAAGCTTCAAGAAGGGGAAGTGACAGTGCTCCCATACCAGAACTTCTTACTGTCTGGGGTTCACACCACTCTCCTGGGAGGTATCAGTTTGAATTCTCTGAGAAAGACGAAGAAAATGCATGTAGGTCTCCAACTTACTGGGCACATGCTTTAACTACCTATTTTAGAAAGGAGATGAAGAGGGGAGAACAAGCAGCACCACTTACTGTTACAGCCATCGTTTGAAAGAAAACAGAAGTAAGCATCATAGGTTAAGCCTCTGGGGCAACTCAGACAGGAAAATCCCTAGTTTGTGGACGGTGATGGAGTTAAGTACTAGTTAGATGCCTGGCTGTTCAGGAAGCCTCAGGTACAGAAGGTTATGCGTGTACCCCCAAAACAAAAGTTATGGGGCTAGGGGAATTCAAATACTAAAATCTGGGATATTTCTGTGTTATCCAAACACTGGATAACTAAGAGCCACTCAGCAGCCAACAGAGGATTTGGAAAATCCTGGTTTTAGACTTGGGCTCATTAGATCTCTGCAGATCTAGATTCTGGTTACAGCAGTTTTAGCCCATGATTCAACATCAGGAAAATCTTCACTGTTAAAACAGCGAGAGCGGAAGTGACTGCCTAAACAAGTTGTGGAATCAAGTTGTGGAATCTCCTTCATTGGAGGCTTTCAAGAGATTGTATAAAACACTGGACGCAGACAATCTAGGAGTAGTAATGCCTACAGTGCAATATGAAGAGCAACTATTGAAAGGCCAGAAGACCCCCACATGTGATCTGAAAGTGGTGCATAAGTGCTCTGAAGCCCAGAGCCAGTAGAAATTGGAAAGGACTATGCTTGGCAGCAGGAAAATAAAAGCAGAGCTTCACAACTAGCTAGATTATGAAACAAGAACTAAAGAGCAGGAACAAATTTATGGAGGGGATAGGATGATGGAGCAGGAAGATCTGGCTTTCCAGTTACAGTGTGTGGTACTGTTAATTTTGCTGGTGGTTTGGTTTGTTTGTTTGTTTTATTTTGGGGGTGGGGAGAAGGGGAAGAGGACATTATGCCTGTAGTTGTGCAAGAGAATGGTTCATGCAATTTTAAGAAGAGGTTAGATGCACACTTGTCTAGGATGGCTTAGATCAGCAATTCTCAGCCACGGTATCATGGGCTTTCAAGATCAAGATCCTTTCAAGGGTGCCATGCAACATTAGCACTGTTAGACGGGCAAACAAGACAAACCCAGAGATTTCAAATGGGACTCCACAGTGCTAAAAGCACTCCAATCTGTTGGGGTTGTCCCAACTTGTTTGCAACAAAAGAATTGCACTATACTTTTTCTGTAGTCAAAAATTAAAAGCAGAATGAAGCACTAGAGTTTTCCAAGGAGTGCCTTGGGTCTAAGAAGGTTGAGAACCACTGGTTTAGATAGAGGTGGTCCTGCCGTGAGCAGTAGGCAGGACTAGAGGTGCTCCCGAGGTGACTGCCAACTCTACTCTCCTACAGTTTTATCATCTGTGCAAAGTGTGTACATAAGCTGGACCAGGGGCTCTGAGCAACCACCTCACTTGTTAATGGGACGGGTGCAGCACAAGAGGTCTGAAACTTTTACCGACAGCACCCCCACCTGCCCCCTCCCCGCCTTGCCGGGCAAAGCCACGGAAAAGCACCCCACTCTCCCCGCGCCGTTGGGACCTTCGAGGGAGCCCGCGCCTGAGGCGGAGGGCGAGACCCATGTGCCGCACCTGCTGGATCCTCTGGCACCGGCTGCACTGCACCTCCTTCACTTGGAAGCGGTTCATCTGGTGGTCTTCGCCGCTGTCGTGGCACAGCCGGCACGCGTACAGCTTCGCGCAGCACGGCGCCTACGGGGCACAACTGTCAGCCCGCCCACCGCAGATAGCAGGCGCCCGGCGCCGTTTCCGCGCAAGCGCAAACAGGACCCGGCTACAAGGGGGGGAAGGGCAGGGACCCGCCCCACCGCGCTCGAGTCGGTGCCAAGCAACCGCTACTCCACTCCACTCCCATCCCCAGGGAGCCTCGGCCTCCCAGCGGAGCCCACCAGCCCCGCCTTACCTTGAGCAGGCAGCCGCGGCGATAGTGCTCACAGCCCGCCCCGCCGCCCTTGCCTGCCGCTGCCGCCATGGCTCCCAACCACCGAGGAAAAGCTGGGCCAGAGAGGCTACCCCTTCTCTCCCTACCGCCTCCTCTCTATGGCGGGAAAAAGACTCACTTCCGGCCTCCGAGCTGCACACGCATCCCCCGCAGGGCGATATACTTCCGGCTCAGGAAACGGGGCGGAAGCGTCGCTGCCCCTAGTACCTGCAGCGTCTCATTCTGCCCCTGCCGCCTCGTCCCAGCCTGGGATGTGGCGCTCGCGCCATGGTGAAGAGCTGCAGCGCGGCGGGCTGCGCCTCCCGGTGCCTGCCGCGCTCCAAGCGGCGAGGCCTCACCTTCCACGTGTAAGGGCCGGGCCGGGCTGTGGCGGGGCGCGGTCGCGGCTCTGGGCCTTGCTCCCTCTGCACGCCATCCGCCGCCGGCCCCAGCCCCGTAGCATGCGGGTTGCTCTGGCTCCAGCCCAGCCTGGTAACAGCTGTGGCAGTGGCAGTGGCTCCAGCTGCTGGGCTGGAGTAAACGCTGGCCCCACGCCCCAGGCTCGGACACGGCTGGAGCGTGCCAGGGGAGGAGGATGGCAGGGAGAGGGCAAGAGGGAGGGCAGCAAACAATGGAGGTCAGGGTCAGGCGATTTGACTCCCCATTGCCTGCCCCCTCTCCAGCACCTTCTTTCTTCCATTTGCTCATACATCTTATCTCATTTATAAAGTCAGTGATTTAGGATGGCTGCTGCTTGCCATTAGCTATATACTGTTTTTAGCTCTTTCCAAACTTCGGTGCCTGCCACATTGTTTAACATCTTAGAAACGAAGAGAGTTTGTCAAAATTAGGTAGGAGTCAGTTACCAGTTGTGTAGCCTAAAAAGTATCCCAAGGCTTACCCTAGACACAGATAAAGTCATCATCTAAGCAGCATAGCCACAAACTATACTGATATTGGTGACCAAGCCCAGGTAATTCAGATTTGGGTGCAGATCTGTGGCTTTGGAAATCTGAAAAGCCTCATTTTGCACTGATTCTGTTTTGCATTGGCTAAACTGGATACTCAGAAGGAATATGCACCTTCCTTTCATGAGAATTGCGAGATCGTTTTCATATTCTCTGAGCAAGAAATATTTGTGTGTATACAAATCCCTTCTAGGGCAGCCAAAGTTGAAGTTGGGGAAATTAGTCCAATCTGTTATGAAATCTGAAGTGTTTGACGTCGTCTCTGAAATGGGAATTTGTATAGATATAATCCCTACTAATAGTCTAACATGACTGTTGGCTGAGGGACTGAAATAACCATTGGCACTCTTGTACTCCCCAGGCCAGTTCCTTGAGGGCTTATGAATTCTGTCCATAAGCAAGTCTCAGACTGAGTAGTTTGACTTAGGACTTGGACTTGTACTCACCTCTGCTTCTAAATTTAAAATTGATTCCAAATTTATTCAGAGATCTTCCCCTTGCCTTTGGTGTTAAACAACATTTCTCAAACTTTCTGGTTTAAAGCCAGATTTTTTTAAAAAAGTAAATTCCAAGAATTTCCACCAAATTTCTAAATAAACATCTCATTTCTTCTCCCCTGCAGAACACTGACTTGATAGGACAACTTTTCTGTTACTAAAACTACCCAAACACTTTGAAACCAGTCAGTGGTTTTAGGGGGTGTTACTTCTCTTCCAGGCTTTTGCAGCTGTAATTCTTGTAGCCACTAGAAGACAGGTGATCAATTCCTCATGACTGATATGATACGAGTCCTCTGAAAGGTAGGACCTAGTAGCTGGCATCCTGTTATTTCCCTCGCCATACCTCCAACCTTCTTCGAGAACAGTTTGATTCTGGGATACGTGCACCACATGTAGAGTCCTCTTAACTGACTGGACTGCCTCCTATGCTAGCCTGTTACTGTACCATAAAGACTCTTTAATTTTAAGTGAGGTGAGATATCATTGATATAAGTTTTTTTTAAATAATTTTCTTTTATTTAGTTAAAATGGATGTGTGAGGACCATTGTTCCAGATGGTATCCAGATGGTATTGGTTCAGTACTAATTTGTGATCCAGTGTTAATATCCCACTTCGTCATAAACAGTGCTTTTACTTATATGGATATTTAAAATTATTTTGTATAAGAGACTAGGCCTGTGTGTTTCATAGTTGTGATCAGTATTTTCCCAAATTCCGTCAAATTTCTACTGAGGTTTACCTTTCTTTGGGCATGTGCTGAAAAGTCTCCCAATTGCAGGCATTGGAAAAATGGGATTTTAATGTCACCTAATATACACTGTATTTCTTCAAAAGATATAAATATGTTTTCTTTGAATACTTCAAAATTTACAATACCAATATGTTCCCAGTTATTAAAGATGCCTATTAATGCATTAGGATTGAATTCAGTATTGTTAAGTGTAGGTGCTGAAGGTGAAAGGTATGAGATGAATTCCTTATATGTGTTATCCCAGTTTTTCACCTAGTATGGAGTTATAACCACCATGTTACAGGTTAGATATTATCAAGGCCTTTCTGCTTCCACTCCATTTGAAACTGAGGCACCATCCGTTGCTTCTATCAGTCAGTGGAAAGAATGGATGGAGAGCAATACATTGGAGAAGTTTCTTCCCCCTGGGAGGAAGGATTCAACCTAGAACCCAGGGCCCTCTCCCATTCAGGGTAGCATCAGCTCCGCTGAGCCACACACTCCCAATCTTGGGCTCTTTCTCTTGGATCCATAGTAGTTTGGGGGTCAGACTAGATGATCTGTTCAGGTCCCTTCTGACCCCAAACTACTATGAAAATGAGACCCACATATCGCCTTTTTTGGAGAACCAGCTTCAAAAAGGGCTGGAGAGGGGACTGAATAACAGTTTGGATGTCAGACTCCACGCAGGCTATGCATGTTCTAAAGGAGAAATCTCAATATTACATGCAGATGTGTTCTTTTTCAGTTGTGCATTAGGGAGATTTATCTAAAGCCAGGGACAATCCAGAGTAGCATAGCTATATACAAGGGTCAGCAATGCCTTGCAATACTTACGTTCTGGGACGTGGACAGTAGTATTCTTGTTGATTTCTTGTATAAGGGACCCATGGTAAACTCAGAGTCTGTGTCACGACCATGAAGAAACTGAAACATTGCATGTAAAGAGACTATCCTGAGGTGCTGCTTCTGCACAGCAATGCTGGCCCATATACCAGCTTGGTCACCATAGAGGTAGTCTCATCATTTAGATAGGTGGTACCACCTCATCATACAGTTGGACCAAGAGACTTCGAGGGTGAAAGTTTTGGGGTGACAGTGAAACAATGGAGACTGACACTGGCTTTGCAACAAGGACTTTTACAATGCTGGGATACATGCCCTCATTCACCGATGGGAAAAGGTCATTAATGAGGAAGGAGATATGTTGAAAAATAGTGGTGTTCAGCAGTGCTGTACATGTTTTCCATGCAAGTTTAATATTTTTTCAATAATATCTGTTTGAGGAAAAAAATAGGAGGCATTACTCTCTGACTGACACTTGTATTCAACTTGATCTTCCATATGTCTGTTACCCTAGATTCCCTACTGATGTGGAGACCAAAAGAAAGTGGGTGCTGGCAGTGAAGAGGCCAGGCATTTGGGAGCCTAAAAAAGCAGATGTGCTATGTTCACGCCATTTCAAGAAATCTGACTTTGATACAAGAGGTCCCAATATCAAACTTAAGCCTGGAGTTGTGCCTTCTATTTTTGAATTTCCTTCTCTCTTACAGGTAGGTCTGTCTTTGCAATCCATATATACTGTTTCACTTACCCTGCTGTTTCAGCAAGCGCTGATGGGCATTTTCCCCATGATTTACATAAAACTCAGATGATGTTTCCTCTGTCTAGATTATCATTGTGTGTTAGGAGGAAAAAGGGTCAAGAAATATCAGCTTCCATTTAGGCTTATTCCTTCTTCCTTTATTCAAACAGAATTTCCATTAACTCCATTTCAGTAAGAGTTTTGCCTGAATTACAAGAGTGTAGGATCATGTCTTTGAAAGCAATAACAACTAGGGATCCAAATAAGGAACAGACCAAGTACCTTTTTAAAAAAAGAGGTAAGAAAAAAAAGGTGAAGCTGATCACTTCAATTCCAGCTAAATACAAGTCAGGGACTGTTTTTGCTTAGTATACTGAGGGCCTTGTTTGGGGACAACTGCAATACAGACCAAAGTTAAATAACATACAAATAAGTGAGAGCCAGGAAACCACACTTATAGATGGGACTCGGTAAAATTTTCCACCCCTGAAGAGACCAAGATGTCATTACCAGAAGTTTCCTGCTGAATGAATGCTTTAAGGCCTGTTGATTCATTGTGAGACTCGTTCCTTACTGGTTCCTTCCCTTCATGGACACGTTGCAGTCCTTTAGCTTGCAAAATCCCAAATTCTCTGTGATACAACTTTCTCATTCACTTAGATCTGACATGTATATTTCTCACAGAGTAAAGGTGAAAGAAGTCATGGCAGAAGACATTCTCCCCTGAAAACTTTGCCAGTGACAATTCACAACCACCAGCTTGTGGATGATGCTGCTTGTACAGGGGGATTTCAATCTCAGCTTGTGTTGGTAGGTAAAGTGACTTGTTTGAAACAGCCAAGTAGGGAAGACAGTGGATTGTGCTAACTGCTGGAGTAACTTGAAGGACTTGGAAGCTTCTAGGCCAACAGTGCATTTTGACTAGTGCCTTTGTTTTTATTTGTATTATGGTAACAGATGTTCTGCCTCCATTTTATTTTTTGTCAGAAAGAAGGGCTTTTTAAAGGTTGTTCCAGTGTTCGGGATGTGATTCAGTAGCTAGCACGCAAGCAACACTCACCGCTGTTTTCCTTGTGAAATAAGTAGTGGATTGGCTTTCTAATCATTTTTAACTCTTCTAGCTGTTGACTAATAATTGTTTTTTAATGCAGAGGAAAGCCTGGAAGATTGATTTAACAAAGCGTAAAGTCTGAGTAGAACTAAAAAGCCCATAACCAATTAGCAAGATACAACACAAAATGTGTACCTTAACACATTTTTGGTCTGCCGTGCTGCTGCAGTAATTACATTGGAGTAAATTGAACAGTTTGTTTTACACATGTTTATTTATACTGGTTTGTTTACAACATATAAACTATATGGATTTAGCTAAGTCCCATCTACTTATTTTAAAAGCAGAAATGCAAAAATATCAAAAAGGGCCAGACATACAAATTATTACTGCCATTTGTTTGCCAGTTTTGAAAGGTGCTAACATAAAAGTGCAAAATGTGTACATTCTTTATGGCTGGTATAAAGGGGGAGAAAACCCCTTACCAAATAAATGTTAAAACTACATTCCAAACTTAAAGGTTATACAAGTTTAGCTAAACCTCTTAATATAAATGCTTGAGCATCATGGGAGATAGGTTTAGTATAACACAAAAAATATTTATTTTTCTAACCATACAAGTTAAAATAGATACCTAAATAAGTATTGTTAACTAGATCAGAACAACCTAAGAATAAGCAGCACTACCTAAACTTGCTAAGTGTAAAGATGTGAGCAAGTGCATTGGGAAAAGATGACAGTGTCTAAAATGCTCTTTAATTTTGTTTCCAGGAGCACAGTTACAGCATAATGGACAGTCCAAGGAAACTGAAATGTAAATTAGATCAGGTAATCAGTGAGCTTGAAGATGCCAAGGAGAGTCTGAGGACTGCTTTAGACAGGGATCGACAACGCAGAGAATCACTGAAGGCAGTGATCAAAGACCTGGAAGATAAAGGTCTAATCGGCCCTGATGTAGCCTGTAAACTGGACACTTACTGCTGGGAGTGGTATAAGGAGGGCATTCAGGAGAAGACTGTCTGTGGAATTAACTGAATAGCCATAACCTTTTCTCAGGCGCAGCGTTCCTTGTTAGAGTCTTTTAGACAGAGTATCATCAACCTGCAGTGAAGAGGATCAAGTTGATCTCTGAAGTAGCCAAAAGTTTGTCCAAAGATACTATCTGTACAAGATTCTCACTCCTGGGTCACAGCTGCCTTACCCAAGATAGGAGGAGCTCCTCTGCCTCATGGCATTTTGGTCTTTGAGAATTTGCTTTACTGGTCAGGAGGTTGTGCATGTAAAAAACAATGTAATTTCCAAATAATTTTTGGGTTAGTAGAGTGGAAAGCTCCACTGCTGGGATTGTCGACATGTTAAGGCACCTTGAGTTTAGATTGATAGTTTGGAAAAATAATAATGCCCTAATGCTATAAATCAAGTTTAACAGGAGGGTACTGCAAGCCATTGATTTTGAGTTTAGAAGGGAAGAGGGCATATTTAGTGAGCACCTTATGGCAAGAAGTCCAGCATCCTCCTATTGGTGTAGGTAGGAAAAAAGGGGAAAGATTGGGCGTGCTTGTTCTTACAGAATAGAAGAGTGCAAAGCTAGCTAAAAAAAAAGGCATAGCATGCTTATCAGAGAAGACACTAAATAGTTTTGCAGTTTCAGCTTCTATAGCAAATAATTTGCAGTCTAAGATCAGAGTAAATGCAAGAGTAGGAGTCACTGTTTTACAGAGTAAGCCTTTTATTGCTTTCAGCTGTACAAAGTACAGGCATTACACATTAACAGTGCTAGTGTCTTTTCTCCTGTACTAGTTTAGTTTTGACTTTCTAGGTTTATACCCTAGGCCATTTAGAATCTTTTATTCTTAAGAGGTAAGTAAAAACTTCCTTTAAATGGAGAGCAGGAAGAGAGATGATGATGTCTTATGGCTTTCTCAAATAATTTTCAAACAAAAGTGTTTTATTTAATCCAGAAGATACCTTTCTATGTTTGTAATACAGTGATCTATTTATTGTGATATCGAGGGACAGTAAAACAATGGAAAGATATTCTTATGGGGGGACTTGGGTTTTTCTCTTATCATTGTCACCCACCACATTGCCTTACAGTATTAAAACCATCTACAATATTAGAACTGGAACATATATACCTGGCATGGATCCTTCAGACACCTCTCTACCCACTCTTCATAGCAGCTATGGGCTGAGGTCCATACTGGAGTCCCAGACCCCAGGCTTTCACTCTCTGCATGGCTAAACAGAACAGTCGGGGCATCAAACTGACCTTTATTTTGTTGGGCCACTCAACAACACTGATGAGTTTGGAAGGTTTTAACCAAAAAAGAAAGGGGCAGAAAGGAGAGGACAGCTCTGAGCCCTTGCAGTTTCTTTCAGAAGGCTTCACAACAGCTGGCCTGGAGTTGAAAACACTAAATATTCCCTTTGCTTCATGGCAGTCCTTGTTCCCAACATGGATTTGTCTAAAGGAAAGTGGTTGGTGGAGCATATTCTGTACATGTGTGTGTGCACACAGCTTCTGTTCTGCAATGATGGGTTATGGGGAGCAGATGGTTCAGGTATCTCCAGAAGATAGGAAGAAGTAGTGGTGAGGAATGGCAAATGAAGATCTCAAAAACAACGTAGGACTGGAACAGGTTTCCTAGGCCAATGTGTCCAGTACCTTGCACTTGCAGACAGTTGTTAAAAAATCCTCAAAATTGTCTTTTCCAATCCTTACCCACAACTACAAGCAGCAATATCCAAAACACTCCATAGCATGCCATAGATAAAAGCAAGGCAGATGAGCATTATCATCGCTCTTCCTGTACCCCACTGAACATTTTCCAATAAGCATCAGCAATATTTGTGTCCTGAGATCATTTTCACATAACTTTCTTACCAACTCTAAATAAATAACTACCTACTTTTTTCCAGCTTTGTCTCTCTCTCTCACACACACACATACACACACACACGTGTACACATACATATACAGGCAGTCCTTGACTTACAGCGTTTATAAATTGACACCATGTTTCAATTTTATGACGCCAGTTTCGACTTTACAATGCTTGATCTGGTGCGATGTCATGCCAGCGAACAAGTTTGCTGTCTGGCGCATCACCCTGAAGAACATCTGTCCAAACTTCCTTGGATACTTTCTTTAAGAAAGCAGACAAGACACAAGAAGATCCTACAGCCAAGAACCCTTCAAAAAGTCCAACCAAGAGCCTTTCAAAAAGTCAAGTAAAGTCACCTCAAAAAAGTCCTTCCAAATCAATATGATTGCTATTTACAATATAAACACATTAATGTAGCTATATTACTCATGTATAATTGATCGAGTACCAAATTTTGGGGTATTTTTGGTGAAAATAGGATATCGGACCTTGGTTCAGGATCCAATCCCCCATTTATAACACTGTTTCTTATGAAAAAATTGGTTCCGAGTTGCAACGTTTTGACTTATGTGGTTTTTAGGAACCAATTGTGTCGTAAGCCTGAGGACTGCCTGTATATATATTCCCCAGATGCTTTGCTTTCTGTCCGGTAACTGAACAGGAGTTCCAAGCAAAGAGCACGCCAGATAAATCACTCCAAAGTCAGGAAGGTCCACATCATTAAAACATAAGTGACAACTGAATCCTCTGACTTACACATTACGTTAAAAATAGATCCACCAATAGCAAGACTGTACAAGACTAAAGAATACTAAACCAGGATTGCCACTAATGATCTGGACAATGTTCAACAAACTAGAGACAGATGATGTTTGCTTAGAAGTTAACTTGTCTGTGCAGGCAAGCTTTTATTGGCCCAGGCTAGCCCAAAATGTGACAGACTATTGCAAATCTTGTAATCTAAGTAAAAGCCAACAATAATGCACTCCATGAATATGATAGGATTCAGAGCAAAGCATGCAAAGGCTTAGGATTAGGGTGGATCTGGGCAACTTGGGTTCAATTCTTTGCGCTCTCAAATTTCCTGTGCAACCTTAGGCAAGCTCCTTCACCCCTCTGTGCTTCAGTTCCCCATCTGTACATTGGTAATAGCCCTTCCCTACCTCGAGTGATGCAAGGATAAAGTAAAGATGAGAAGTATGCAGATGCAACTGTGATGATGGACATAAAAGTATCCACTACAAATGGAAATTTTGGGAAAAACCTCAAAGGATTCTCAGTGTAAATGGTAAGCAAATGCTGTGTGCCTTGGGACTGCCTGGCTAACTGGATTTAAAAGAAAGCAGGGCAGGGTGGCACCTTATAGATCATAGTATCCAGAAATGCAGCCAGAGGGAGAGCACACTGGGAGGCTGGCAAGAGCTACGCAGAACTGACATACAAAGGTACATTTTGCTGATTCTCTGCAGGACATGAAGATAAAACTAACTGCAATTAAAAACATTTCCAACAAAGCCATCCCTAGCACAGATACTGGACATGGAGGCCTTGTGCTCACCATAAGCAATGCTGGATGTGAATCTGCTGTGGGGCAGTTAACTGGCAGAGGCAAGGAATCTTTCTGTATCAAGATCAGGTTCTTAGGTGCCTGCTTCCAGGACTTCTGCAGGATCTGAAGGCCTCTGCAGGATTAAGTGAAAATGGCAGGGGTGTTGATGACACTTCCAACAACATTGTATATCCTGGCAGCAGGCAGGGTGATTCGACCATAAGGACTCAAAAGAGAGTACCATCTAGTGAATGACTAGCATATTTCCTGAACACACTACACTAAACATGCAGAGTTTACCACTGACTTGGCCAAGTATTGGCCAGCCTCAAACCATTGCTTATGATCTGAAGCATCTTGGTGTCAAGCAGTGCCCCTAGATCAATAAGATTTGGGTCTGTGTAGAATGTCAGATTGGAAGGGACCTTAGGCCAAAGCCCAGACCGGTGTATCATGGATATCTACTGATCTTGTTTATAAACTGCTACAGGTCCATCTGAAAACTAGGTAGGTTGTTTGTCTTCCTCCCTCTCGTTGTGCAAGTTCATTCATAGCATCTGACGAAGTAGGCTGTAGCCTATAAAAACTCATGCCCGAGAGTGTTAGACTGTAAGGTGCCACTGCCCTGCCTTCTGTTTAATTTCAGACTAACACAGATAACTACCTCTCACTGCTCTGATGGTTGGACTTAAAATTTAGCTCTTTAGCTGAGCTTATAAAAACAGGCAATAAAATCATTATTTGTTTTGGGGGGCATAGCATATACTTTATTCACCCAGAGTGAAAGTGAAGAAGTGACAGAAGGCCCTGAAGACCACAACCTCTCTCCTGAGAGAGAGTCCCCTGGGTCAATATTGTCTAATATGACAGAGTCTCCAGGATATTTGCACTCATTTTAGCTATGAGAAGGGATGACAGCATTGATGTGAGGCACAGCAGAACATGTTCAACCCTTTCTTCTTGTCAACATCAGTGCCAAAAGCAATCGCTAAATGTTTTCCCAGTACTAACAACCACTTGCTACACAAGGGTACTGCCCAATCTGCCAGCTTAGCAGAACCAGGCTGAGTCATAAAGTTAAATACCACATACAGATCCAGACTAGAAAAAACAGGCATTTTTCATTGCTGCTTGTTAGATGTTCAGGATTAGAAGTCAGACCACTAATACAAAATATTAAGAAAAAGCTGGGGGGTGGGGTTTAACAATAAAACCCCTCTTTAACATTTTCTGTTTAAGAAATGGTGAACGCCTGTGAACACCACAAACATTACTAATGTTTAGGCATTTCCTCAATTTCTAAGCTACCAGGATCAAGGTCCCATTATGCTGCATGCTCCATACAGTCAGAATATGTTACAGCCCAGAGGATGTTGCAATCCAACACGAGATCTAATAAGATCTAATGCAACCAAAACCAAGGTGGAATGAAGAAATAGGAATACAGGAAACAGGTTACACTTCTGTACTTGCCAGAAATGATAGTTCTTGATTGGTTGTCCATCCCTCTGTTAGCTGTGAGCTGTTTCTTACAGGCAGCCTAGTAGAAAAGAGCCCTCAGGAGGAGTTGAAAGAGACCAGGTAAAGCACCAAAGAGATGTATACTGGGAGTGCTCTCAGTACATAAGGAAACACAGAAGGCAGCAGGAAGCACTCCTAGGGCAGCAGAAAAAGGGAGAACTGCTGGGGGGCGAAGGCGGAGAGAGACAGAATGTAGCCAGGGGAGCGCCTCATCCTCCCACTCCCACCCTGCACCATCCATGCAGCAGCCCTGGCAGCCAGGTGCCATGCTGGGCCTGAGATGGGCAGGGAGGATGGGGCCACAGCTGCAGGGATGCTGCAGGCCAGCAGATTTGCTCCCAGAGAAACCTGCTGCTGTATGAGGAGGTGTTGGTTAACCCTTTCCCCTTCTTTTTGGCACAGAATTTTGCCTTTTAAATCACTGCTTGCAACAGTTTGGTGGCGGCTTCAACATTAACCCCTTCAGCAACACTTTGCCCCATTGTGCCTCTGTGAGCTGCTACCCTCACCCCATGAAGGGCCTCTGCCCAATTACACCTCTGCTTATTCCCTATGGCATCTCAGTCTCTGGATCAGTAGCAAGCAGTACTTCTTGCACCTTCATTTGGGTCAGAACCCTGCTGTAGGGAGGGCTGACACACGAGAACATAAGAAGTGCCTTACAGGTCTGAACAAGTATCCTGTACCTCCAGTAGTGGCAGGAGTGGACACTACAGAGCAGTGGTTCCCAACCATTTTTTTTCCAAAACGCGTTGCTGGAAGCAGAGTGCAGCAGCGGCCCAGGGGCAGAGGAGCTTCTGGCACTGGGTGTGGCTCATTTCTTGTGTGTGGCACTGCCAGCATTGCCCCCAAGACCCTCATTTGGGTCGTGACCTGGTGTTGGGAACCACTCCTATAGAAGGAGAGCACTGAACAGGGTATCTCTAGAGTGATCTCTCCACTATTCAATACCACCCCCTCCCCAGCACCCACTATTCATTGGTTTAGAGATGCCAAAGGAAATGTTCCCCACAACAAGCTGTGCACAAACTCCGCTGTGACTGATTCAGGCTGAACATAAGAAAGAACTTCTTTACTGTCCGAGCCCCCAAGGTCTGGACTAGACTGCCGCCGGAGGCAGTTCAAGCACCCACTTTGAACGCCTTCAAGACACATTTGGATGCTTATGTTGCTGGGATCCTATGATCCCTGCTAACTTCCTGCCCCTGGGGTAGGGGGCTGGACTCGATGATCCTCCGGGGTCCCTTTCAGCCCAAATGTCTATGAATCTATGAATCTCCAGTCCCTGACAACACTAAAGTTTGCCTTCAGCAGCACTCTGCATTGGAGCTTCAGAGTAGCAAGGCTAAGACTTACATATTGGCAACACTCAGCCTATTTCACACCCATCTACTTAGGTGCTTAGATGGCCCTATTAGCATAATAGCTAAGTGTCTACCCATGATCTTGTGGGAACTTATTGTCCCATTAATGTGTTTACTCATCTGTGTAGCTGGCAGAATAAAATCAGCAGATGCTGTAGCATGCGGACCAGACAGCCATTTATCTACATAATCATATGGTTTAGCTGCCATGACCTAACTACACTCTCTATGTAAATGTTTACTTCCTATTAAAGCAGCATGAACTTTCACAGCTTTCCCCCCTCTTTAGATAAACAGGAGCCGGATTCGGGGAATACATTCTATTTGGGGAGTCACATAACAAGACATTTGGCCCTCATGTGGCTACAGTCATCAAATGAAATGCTTTAGGGTAGCCTTAAGGATCTTCCTACCTAAGACAAGATGCAGGCAGAGGTTGCATAAGAGCTTACACAGAACAGCAAGTTCATGAAACATCTTTTGGACCACAGGCAGCTATATCCTTGTGACAAACAGTTTAGTCATTCTTGACTAAGCAAATGAGGCAGGTTGTGCTTGTATTAGCTGCAGCTACACTCACAGTATATTTATTCAGAATACTGCAATTTTGTCTATTGTCATTGAGGCTGAAATTCTGAATGACAGAATATGAAAGGATATTGGTTATTTTTCTTAAATGAAAAAAGTTTTGAACTAGAGGAGTGGAGAACACTACTGGCAAAAAACAGAAAATGGTGGGAAATTTAACAAATTAAAGTTTTTAAGGTAAAATTGTGAGCACCTACAAAACGGATTTGCATGACAAGGTTTTACTTCTGATTCTTTCCAAGGTAAGTCCTCACTGGATTGGGCAAAGTTATCTTAGTTTAGGGGTTTGTGTTGTTTGTCCGCTACTTTTGCAGGCTGGTGTAATGCCAGTTACAGTGGTGTAAATCTCTTATCTTTCATGCCCTAAGCCTTTAAATTTTGATCTAAAAGGGACAAGTATGGAAGTCTGTATTTAGAAATATAAACAGATACAAGTTATCCTTTGGGTAGTTTTCCCCTCTTTGCCATAAAACATGAGGCCGTTCCTTCTTCCTTTCAAAATGCCAAGAAAATTAAATACAAACAAATCTTACTGCACTACTATAGCTGAAAAACAAAGCACTCAGAAGTGCTCTATTTAGAAGCAGCACTGCCTTTGCAGACATTTCTGATGAGGTCACCTTTATGCTGGTGACTAACTTTCTAGACTCCATCAGCATCATAGTTACAAAAAAACATGCCAGTGTTCAAAAAGCATAATATATGATAAAAACAATCTGAACACTAAAGGACTGATTCTCAGCCAGGGAGCTGTGACATGCTAAGGTGCTTAGAAATCCTTTCAAGTATGCTGGAGGATGCCACATCGTCAGGTGTACCCAGGAAAACTTTTATAATTTTTTCTCTGATGCCTGATGACGGGCATTTGTGTTCAAAAGCTTGCAATTAAAGAATTTCTTCTGCAAAAATCTGGTTGGTCTAATAAAAGATATCACCTCTACCATGAGTCCTGGTTGCTTTTTCCTGTAGACCAATACAGCCACAACTTGGATACCTGACTCACGGTTTAACATGCAGTTCATTGGGCTGGGCCCCAGGAGTCAACAGCATTTCAAACCATCATGATCCCACAGCTCAGCACTACTCAGTACATGTGGGTATTCCAGATACCTCCCCGAAAATATCTATTGGTCCCCCTCCCATGACTCCAATCAGGTGTTCTTGTCATGAGTCCTGGGATCCTCCAAAAATGTGTATGCAAATAAGGTGCAGAGTAACCTGCTATGGCTTCACTCACGGAGGGCAGGGCCACAGCAATCATGTTAGTTGAGAGAAGGGGCAACAGAGAGATTCTGGGTGAACTCTTTGGGGCCCCATTTTGTGCTCAGCTATGGGAGTGAAGAAGTCAAAATGTATGCAATATAGTGGCTTACCATGACTTGGAAAAAAAGCTGGCATGGAGGGAGACTGCACTTAATGGACATTATCATATATTGTATTCAGATGGTTGGCACTGACCCAGTCTTGTGGTAGCACTTCATACTTACCAGGGAAACACCATGTATCTGGGTCCATGAAGGCAGTTTTCCTTAAGCCCCTGGGGGATAACTGTTCTTCTGGCGTGGTTTATTACTTGCCGAGGTGTTGGGGCTTAAAGTCCACTTTATGGAAAGGGGAGGCTCCTCCCTAACCTGCTTCTGTGGCCATATGGCTGAGGGCAGACGAAACTTAGGGGCATCCAAATCCCAAGCCTCTAGGGTTGGGCCTGCATGTAGGATGCCTGCTAAAAGACTTCGAAAATATCTGAAGCCCCTGGTGGGGGTGGAGGATGTTTGCCAGTTGTAAGTTCTGGACTGACTCATGGATTTGATCTTGATTTGGCTGATTTGCCTTGGAACATGACAAATTTCTTTAAAAAAAACTTACCTGGCAAGGGAAATACCCTGACCAAGGTAATGCAATTAAAATGGCACTGTGTAGTGGAGAGTTGCATCCTTGTCAACTTGTGGGCAGGACTCTCTACCACAGCCTCATGAGAGGATCTTGGCTACACACTGACTTTATGGAAATGGGAGACTTTTTCCTGGCTTGCTACTGCAGCCATATGGCTGAGGGCAAGTGAAACTCGGGGGCATCCAAACCCCAAGTCTCCAGGCCTTGGCGTGCACTTAGGATCCCTGCCAAAGGATTTGGAAGCATCTCAAGCCCCAGGCTGGGGTGGAGAATACTTGCCAGTAGTAGGGCCACACATGGTTCTTGCTTAATTCAAATGGATTTGGATCTGATCTGGCTAATTTCACCTGAGACATGAAAAATTTTCCTTAAAACAAACAAACAAATGAAAAAAAACTTCAGCCTTTTTGGCTGAGATGGGGTCTAAATGGGAGAAGGTGGTGAGGGAGATGCAATGCAAAACCAAGCAGACTGGGGGCATAGGAATGCCAAATATCTTGTATGTTCCTCAGGGCCACGCACATGAGCTGGATCTGCAAGCTGCTGATTAGACCAGAGATGAAAACAGCCTGCTTTGTCAGCGACTATGCAGGGCATCTGCTGAGACAGTGACAGGTATACATACTGCCCAACGGGAGACCATGGACCACGGTGCAGATGTGGCTGTACAAGGTCCTAGATTTGTTCTTAAAACAAATACAACCCACTCAAAGAAGACCCATGCAACCATAACCAACCACCAGAAGATGCAGTAGGCTGACAACTGTGGGCCTGCTCTGTGGTGACAGCTGCCAGGCTGTGTGGGAAAAAACCTTCCATAAGGGCCTATGGCAAAAACACAGGGACTTGAACTGACTAGCAGCCCACTGGGCACTGCCTGTGTGGAAGCTAAGGCACAGGGAGGAACAGAGAAACCAGCCCAACTGTCCCAGGGAAACATGCCAAGGCAGAGCCAAGACCATCAACCACTCCCTGTGGTTCTGCTCATATGCCTAAGAGGTGTGGAGGAAGATAAACTGGCTCCACTAGGTGGTGATGGGAGGGTCAGGATTATGACTGGAGGTGGCACTGTACGGACACCTGACCAAACAATAGAGGTCCCCGTCAGCCCACTTTGATCAGTTCATCTCCTGCATCAGAAGTCCCCAGTGGAGGACCAGGAACCTCCTGCTGTTCTGGCATACAAAGCTCTCAGTCAAGGAATGTTAAGATGGGGCTGAGTGAGGTGCAGACCTACTACCAGAAGACAGTAGGGGAAGATGGAGAAGAGGTAGCAAATATCTGAAAGAGGAGCCCCTGGCAAAGACTGTTGAAGGACTCCTGCCCCTCCTCCCCTGCCTGCCCCCCCCCAGGGAAAAGGACAGTGAGGATGAGGAAGAAAATGAGGACAGTGAAGAATAAAGTGGATTGAGTGGTGACAGCAATGATTGACAGAGACAACAACAGTGACAGCAACATTAAGTGACAGCAAAATGGATTAAAACTAAAGAATAAAGAATAGAGACTAAGAGATGAACAGCACAATTGTAACAGTGAAGGGAATGCAGATGGGAGCATGGGTATGAAAGTTGCAACAGATATGTGGGTGCATTTATAGTAATTGGTATGTGTTTCTGTAACTCTGTATGTATTTGAAGACTGATAGGGTTGTAGCATACCTATCTATAAACATTTTTTTTTTTTTTGCAAAAACAAAGTCTCAGCCTTTTTGGCTAAGATCAATTGTAGTAGAATTTTTGGCATCAAGGGCTGGGTGTTAGGGTTGGCTCTGGCCTTTCTGGTCCTGGCCTGAGATTGTAGTACCTCCAGCCCCAGTGCCAGTTCCCTGAGAGAAAACCTGCCTGTTTTCTTTTAAGGACCATAAAAAAAGGGTTCCCATTAGCTTGTTTGTCCAATATGGGGCATGTGTTTTATAGTCATGTTCAACATTAGTTGCATTTAATTAAATTCATAGCTGGTTTCTACTACTGAACACCTCCTGCTTTTGGCAGCAGTTTAACAATAGACTATGTATTTAATGAGGTTTTCTTGTATGCAGTTCTCTCCATGCTGACTGGGGGGAAAATCCTCATCATATATTTGAGTAAATATGGTATATTGGGGCTGGCAGATCTGAACAACACAGTAAGTAGCTGCTGTTCTATCTGGGGTCTCTTCATGACTGCATTACAGCCTGCCACTGCCTGCTACTTCCCAGCTGTCTGCCCCCTGGAGCACAACCCTGGGGTAAAACCTATGCCTTCCAGAAGACAGCTCCTGAACAGCTCTGTTTGCATAAGGGAAGATTGTCAAGGCCTCCTCAACAGCTGATCTGGGTGGTGTTAGAACCAGGGAAATCTTGGTGAAGACCAGGGATGGCCAGCCTGCTGCATATACACCACAAGTGTCATGGGCAACTTCTGTGTGTGTCATGTGGCAGATCAGGAGGGAGATGGGGAACCATTGGGCTGGATAGGGGAGGAAGCAGAAAGCAGGAGTAGCAAACTGAGCAGGGAAAGGGTATGGAAGTGGCACTCAGAGGATGTGGGGCTGATTTGTGGCACACCTGCCAAACATGTTGGCCAGCACTAGTACAGACAAGGCTCCTGCAGGCAGACTTGCTTTGACTGCATCAGCAGTGACCCAGTTCCATGGCAACCCAAGCTGCCTTTTCCCTGGCATTGAGGCCAGTTCAGATGAAGCCTCAGGTAATCTTCCCAAGTGAGCACAAAGACTGGCACCTGCAGCTCCCCAAAAAGACTGACATTTGCCCCAGTGGCTGCTACTACCCCCTGAAAGCTCTGAGTTGGGGTTCCTCACTATAGATCATCTGCTACCACCTGTGGAAGCTAAGCAGTCCTGCAGAGTGTGTAGGGACTTCACCTCCAACCATTGAACTCCCTCCTATTTCAAGGAGAGACACAAGCACTCAGTGAGTTAAAGTCCTCTATGCAGAAAGCTTCTGTGCCCTCCTCTTCACTGACCCTCAGGGACTGCCCTTGAAATTGCACTGCTAGGCTTTAGGAAGGGCCAGCATCCCTCTTGCTTTGGCTGATTAATAATCAGTATGGATTACATCTGGAAGGAGTAAAGATGGGAAATGGGTTTTTCATTTCTCTGCTGCTTTTCTGTACCAGTATAAGGCCAGTCAAAGAAACCATATAGCTTGATCTTGTGAACATAACTTTGAGGCAGCCCCTTCAACATCTGATTCAAAAGGAAGGATAAGCCAGCCTTGGATGCCATTCCGCAACCCTCTGTCTTCCCTCTCTCCCTTGTGGTCTTTCATGCAAATATCATGACCACAAAGGCTGGGTTCTGACTCACCAGCTCTTTTTTAACGCAGCACTTACTTCAGTGTCCATACAGCCTAGCCTGGGAACAATGACTCTCAAAGTATCTGCTTCTTTCTGCTGGAGTTGGCTGACTTTCTACCTGGCGGCAACTACAGCCCAAGGTAAGGCTTTCGCATGCTTCATTGGGCACTGGTCCAAGACAGGGTGAGGGAGGAAGCGTGTCCAAATGTAACAGGGCTGCAGCCAGTGGTAAGACCCCAGAAGTAATAAATTTCAAATGTACCTAGACTTTAGAGAGTGTTGGTGTTCATGTGTGGGTGACAGATGGGAGGACTTCTATCTCTGGGGTAGGTTGGGAGAGCCTTGTTCATATGGAGAAGTGCCCCAAGCCATCAGGGGTGCCACTGACTGCACATGGAGCATAAACCATGATTCACTGAGGCAGGGTATCTCTTGAAATCTTAACATACACAAAGTTTCTCTTCCTCAGTTACCATTCTTCCATTTTAAGACCTGTTTTATGAGCTCTGATGTGCTTTTAAACATTGATTTTAAAAAGCTCTGGATTTTTGTCCTCTCCGAACAGCTCTTTCCATTCACTAGGTAAAGTCTGACTCGCCTCTAACAGACCTGTAAATTAGTGTCCTAGCACCATGCAAAACCTACCCAACAGATTCCATATCACCAAGCTAAAATGATGGGTGTTTTAAAACCTGAAATTACTACAGGAGCCAGACAAACACAAGCCAGTCAAAGTTTTCACATGCAGTTTTTTAGTTGAACTGGTTATTGCAAATCAGGATGAAGTAGATGCTGGAATTGATTTAAACACATGCTGTAAACCCACATAATTATGAGACTTTGTCTGAAGGGGTGATTAAACAGTAGGTTACACCCAGCCAACAAAATCTGTCTTTGTACCCTTTGCACCAGGTTGGCATTCAAGAGGGAGGAGTGTGCAAGCTGTGACTACTCCAGCTCAGGAACTGCCTCCCTTCTTTCCCACACAGATACTCAGTCAAGACAAACTTCTTGCTCTGGGCTTGGGGACTCCCAGGGTGCGCTGCCCTCTCTATCCATGGGCAGCTGCATGGTTGTAGGCCTGGCAGGTTGAGGCACATTTTGTCCTCTGCTCTCACTTAACAGCATCCAGTAATGTGATCTCCTCAAAGGCACCTTATGGATGCTGAAGCCCAAGCCCGCTTAACATCAAGCTAACGTTTTTGTCCTGGGAAACTCTAATTTCTGGCCTTCCTCTCTTTCAGGTGCCAAACCAAGCTCTGTCCTTGGCCGGCAGAGTAGAGGTGCACTTGTGACACCAGCGCAAGGAGCCTCAGAGCATGTCACAGCTCCAAGACCCACTCTAGCCAGATGCAACATCAGGAGTAAGTATAAGACACTGGCCATTTCCTGCTGGATCAAGTGCCCAGTTACAGAGGACCTGGAACCTGCAGAGGCTGCCCACTGGGATAGGTGTCACGAGGGAAGGGGCTACCAAAGTCACAAAGGCACCTTGGCATAGAGGGAGGTGCAGGGGGAGCAGGGAAAGAGGAGCCAAGGAACACTCATGCCCAAGCTACATGCACCCCGTGCTATACAGCCCTCTTTGGTGGATCAGTGGGTTTTTATCCCTGCCCCTGCTACCCAGCGGGCCAGTCCAGTTCATGGCTGTAGCTCAGCTTTATGGAGTGCTTAGGGTGACAACAGCAAATACCAGGCTAGGCTAATAAAATCAGTCACCCATCTATGACTGCAACAGGGAGGCGTCCTCCTATGGTTACAATTTAGCTGGAGTGTTCCTCCCTCCCCTGCCTGTTTCTTGTGGAAGGGCAGGGGAGAGAGGACTTAAGCTGGGCTTCTGGAAGGTTTTAGCTCTGGTGAACAGCAAGAAAAGAGCCTTGCCCATGAAGCCTGACTCCTCCCCTTCCCCAGCTGCTCAGCATCACCAAGGATTACCCAGTCCAAATGGAAACACTTAGGCTCAAATGCCCAGTTCAGCTTCAGCCTCTTCCTGATGGGACAGATCACATGCTCAGCACTGGGAGGTCAGGTCCTGGGCACCACAGGACTCTTGAAGAGCCCTGGAAGTTAGCAGGAAAGAGCAGTTCATCTTCCCTTACCTATGAACACCCAGTAGGGTGCAAAGCCCCTGCAGGAAGAAATCCCGTATTTGCTCCTCCCTTAAGGAGTGCATGCAAAGGTGGGGGTGGGATGACAGTCACTGCAAACCTGCAAAACATGATGGACTACAGGGATGGGAGGGGGTCAGTGAAGCAGCTAGGGGGAAGGGGAAGGATATCCCAGGGCTGCACCTGTGGATTCTGGGACTCTGCTGCAGACGCTGCTCCTGCTGATATACTGAGGGGCAAAGCAGGACTGGATCTAATGAACTTGGAGTGAGGCACAGACATGAGGGTACTTTGGGGGTAATGGGAGTTCTGGAAACCTGAGGGGGGTATTCAAAATTAAAGTGGGTTTGCAAGGGAGGCAGGAAGGGGCAGTGCCTCCAGATCATCCTGGCTCCTTCTTGCCCCTGAAGTCTTCCACTGGCTGGCAGGGAGTCTCTATAGCAAATGACCTAGGGCAGCAGAAGGAATCCAGTTCCCTGCAACTCTTAGCAAACCTGCAAAAAGGGGAATTGTTGGTTAGCAACCTTGCAGCTCTAGAGAGGAGATAATCTCCTTGGGGCCACACCTGCCTGCCACCAAACCCTGGCCGGACACATTTCAGGAGTCTATCAGGAAAGAAACTCCATCCTTGAATGCCTCCTAACACCAGACTAGAGCTCCTGTCCCTCCTGTGGGCTGCTGGAGGTGAGAGACTCCCTGCTGTGCAGCATAGGCCAGAATGGGGTATTTAGGCAACTTGGCGCACACAGCACTAAAGAACATTCAGGGTGCAAAGTCAATCACCCTGGAGTTGAGGAATGCCAGCACCTTCCCAGCTCTTGTTTTCTTTTTGTTCATTCAACGTGTGGTTTCAGCCCTGGCATGCTGTAGTCCAAGCAAAGCTCGATTTGAAGGCAAAGTTAACTGCCTTGCACTATTTCCTATGGTGCTCCTCACTGAAACATATCCAAGAGTCTTGAACTTTCATTTATCCTCATTCTCAGTCAGAAGTGGCTTAGCAAGTGGTGTTGGTTTTTGTCAGTTTGCATATACATTTCAGTTCATTAACAGAGGTTTTAAAATCTACCTTCCCTCAGAGCTAAAGCGAGCCAGCCCATATGACCCAGGTCTTACTGGCTACGATCCCCGGGAAGGTGACTGTGAGATTATTCCAATAACTCCTGCAGTGACCCCACCCAAGTCAGTTTCTCCAACAGAAGCCACAATCAAAGCTGTTATCAAGGCACCTCAGAGACTACCAGTGGTTCCAGGGACAGGACCCAGGCTCTTCTACATCATTCCCAATCCCTCATATGGAAGATACATCTTTTATGCCCCCTTTCAGGTCCCTTTGTATTCCAGAAGTTATGTCCCAGTTAAACGAGGACCCTATAGTTACAAATATATTTCACCTGTCAAATCACAAAGGGCTGGCTCATCTGAAGAATGGAGGAGGAAGAGGGAGGCTCCTATAATACTTGGAAAGGAAGGGTTGATGAAGGACCCCAAGCAAAAACCAGATTCTGCTTTGTACGTCCACTCTCTCAAGCACATAGCACCTACTAACCTCGAGGTTGAAGGCACCAATTGAAAAAGGACCAGGAACAGCATTGTCTACTGCTGTAGAGATGAATGAACGTTTGATGTAACATGACAATTCCTAAGGTATTTTAAATATTAGCTTCTTGTATGATGGTAGAGGCAGCTCTAGGGGAGCACAGCTGGTTGCCCTTGCTCATAGCTAGTTACATGACACCTGTGGCCAGCAGGGAATTTCTCCTCTGAATATGACCTGACTGACTTGGACAGCCTCAGGAATGGCAGCAAAAATAGAGATGAAATAGGAAGCAAAGCTGTTAGGGTGAACCACTCAGTCAATCTGTTGCTTGTACAGATGATACTCACTTTACAAAACAGAGTAGTCATTACTGACACCTGTGCACTAGCGGCAATTAAACATCGCACAGTACTTGGGAGCACTGTGGCCTTTGTGCAACACTTCCAAGCTCTGTTCTGTGTCAGTCTGAAACTATACTAATGCACAGTGAAATATCTTGGGAATAGGAGACGGAGGTGGGGCAAGGGGCTGGCTAGTCGATGAAATCTTCATGTTCACCAGTTAATTGAGAGAGATTTACGATGACACTTCCCTTCAGCTGAAATCTGTTTTAGAGAAATAGTTTTATAATGCAGTCTTGTGTGCTGCTACTGAAATGGTATGTTGTAATTGTAGTAGGTCATGTACAGGCATTGCCATAACCAGTTGTGGAAAGACAGCGCTACAAATACAACCCCCCACCTTCTGCTCTGAAGCCACTACATAAATAAGACCCCGCCTTTGCAACTTCTTAAGCACATTCTTTTCTTTAAGCTCATGAATAAACTTATTTCAGTCAACAGGACTGCTCCTTGGCTTGAAATTAAAGATCTGCAGAGGTAATTGCAGGATTAAGGCTGGAATCACTTTGCAGTAGTTTAAATTAATCTGTAATAAAACGTGAAGCTAACTGAAAATGCAGAAAGCATGGCAGGCATTCATGGGAACTCAGATATTGCAGCCAAAAAAATCCAGCATTGTTTTTTTGCAATTGTTCCTTCAATAAGCCTCCACAGTGATCTCCTCCAGAATCTTGTAACTATTGGATTTGGATTTAAATGCATATATGACAGGTGACACTCCTTTCCTCCTAGTCTTCATCATTGGTGATAATACTTGATAATGCTAATAAAAATATTACTGTTGTTAAATGTACTGAATGTGTGAGGATCAATGGAACACTGAATCAATGGCAAAGGACACACAGTACCCTATTCCAGGCCATCAGCTATCCACGAGTGGACAGGGCTTAGGATAGAATCAAGAAATGTTAGAAAAATAGGGCTGGAAGACCTCTCAGGAACTCATCTAGTTCACCCCTTTTCTCCAAACAGGATCCTCCCCATCTAAAACTTCCCACCAAGTGTTGGTCTCCCCTGCTCTTAAAAACTTCCAGCGACAGAAATTGCACAGCCTCTCTCAGTAATGCTAAACCACCCACAGAGTCAAAGTTTTTTCTAGTAGCCAACCCAAATATCCTGTTCCGCAGTTTCAGTCTATTATTTCTCATCGTGTCCCACTGGAGACAAAGAACTGTAATTTTTCCAACAACCCTTTTTTAAGTAAAGACTTATCAAATCCCCTTCTCATGTAAAATACACGTTTACAAAAATAAGCTGATAACCAGAATGGACTTTGGAGATCCTTTTATTTACAAAAATTAAAATGTACATGTTTAAATAGTGCATAGGCACAATGCTTTAAAAGAAAAAGTCAAAGTGGTGACATTAATACCCTATTTTGCAGTAACCTTCTGAAAGAAATGGTACTACCTTGAAGAGGCAGACAGGTGCTTGAGCAAATTAAGTTGTAAAAAGACATTCAAGGGGGACACCAAAAGTGTGCAATTCCCAGGAGAAGGGGAACTGATTCTACATTGAGCAGAACAGCTCAGAGATGAAGGAAGCCATACCTCAAGCACAGAACGGTCAGCACTGGGAGTTAACAAATATTTCTGCTCTACACCCCAGTACTGCTATTCTCACATACATCTGCCTCTTCTGCAGGCAAAACTAAACATCCAGGAGGTTAAACACACCTTGACTTAAAACAGCTAACAGAGACCATTTTCTTTAATGCATACCCACCCTTTCTTGACAGAGACACCAATGGGACATTCAGCCTTAAAAAAAGCAAAAGCTGTTTCGGACTCTAATGCCCTTACTTCTGTGTCCCTTCCCCATCTTTATGATCTTACTGTTGCATTATTCTATCTGTAGCTGTATGGGTAATCCATGCAAAGACTAATGGGAGCAGTTCAAGTGTATGTAGTGTGAGATGCTATCAAATACAAAGTAGGTGAGTTAAACTGATTTGCTTCCTCCTCATCTTGAACTTAGTTATTCACCTGGCACTTGCCACAAAGCTGTAAGTTTTACACTTAAGGTATTCCCTTAGCATGAGTCGCATGTTCCCTCAGAGCCAAATAATTTTAATAGGCTCGGTTTAGCCCCCAAGACAGTCATCCACAGTTGAGGAGAAGCAGCAGAACAAATGACCAAACACATACTGTTAAATGCTGACTAGGCCTCCAGGGAGAATGCAGAATAGTTAGATCAATCTATACATCTTATATAGGCAGATACAGTTCTTTGGGTAAATCAGATATCTTTATTAGACCAACTAAAATAGTTGGGGAAACTCTTCTTTGTAAGCAAATCTGCATTTTCACTGGCTGGCATTCTTGCATGCTGGCCTCTGGCTTCTATTCTGTTCCACCCAGGAAGAGCACAAAACAACTGCAGATGCTTCCTCTGCCTGAAGAAGGGTGTTTGTACACAAAAGCTTGCAAAGAAGAATTTTCCCAACTATTTTAGTTGGTTTAATAAAAGATATCTGATTTACCCAAAGAACCTTGTCTGCCTACATCCTTAGACCATCTTATATAGGAACTTCTGCTTCCTGAGTAGACAAAAAAATGCTGTAGGCATTTCTGACAAGGGGAGGGCTTAGGTCAAGGCAGAGGTCACTGCTCAGCTGCACATATGAAGTGTTCAGTATCTCGGCCATGTCAGTACTTAACCACTCAAGAACTTGCATTTCTGCCCTTAGCAGAGGTCAGTTAGACAAAGCAGCTGTATTTCTCTGAACTCCAAGTTCCACCTCTTTCCCCTATTATCCATCAACAGCTGCCTTTTACCATCTGAAGAACCCAAGTCAAGATCTTGTCCTGTGCCAGCAAAGGCACCAGCTTAAGACCCAGCTGCAATGCTGTCTTCCACTTAGTGGTCAACCAGAACAGAAGGCCCATTTGTCAAATGTTGTATGGAACTGGATCCAAGCTGTGCCCAAGAGTGCTTGCAAACGGCTGAGTTAGTGGCAGGGTAAGCAGGATGATTAGGGACTCACCTCCCTTCAGCAAAGAGACTGTGCATCATTCATATATGGAGATGCACATGGAGAACTCCCATTATTTTAGGCACCTGCACGGAGAAAGAAGAGACAGAATACATGAGCACAGTACAGTTACTCAGTGAACATATTTCTCATTTATATTTTTCTCCAATTTCATTCTTTGCCACATTTGATGCTCTACATCTTTTTTTCATTCTGTTTTCTGTGAGCTATGGCTGATTGTGTAAATGTAAATTACTACCAAGACATTCCCATTAGTAATGTTTGGGAGTCCAACTGTAACAAAAACATAATTTCTTATTTAAATAGCAGAAGTAAAGAAACCATCTTAGCCGTGGGAGACACTTTATGAAGCCAGGTACCCCATAACACACGGTTAAAGCACTTTATGAAGACAGCCACTGTTCCTCAAAAAGGAAAAGGGCATGAGAGACCAAGAACTGTAACAATACAAATGAGGACAGAGAAAACAAAGTAAAACAATGGCATGACAGCATCCTCATGACTATTTATATTCAAAAGTGATTAACCCTTTCACCCCTCCCCCCAAATATGTGTACTTGTCATGAGTCTCCCTTCAAAACCTCCAAAGCTTGCTTGTGAGGGCAAAGACTTTATACTTAGGTAAAGAAAGAACAAACAGCAGTATACTTTCAGACAGACCAGGTAACCCCAAGTTATGTCACTAACAGCATGGGGCTCATAATCGATTATAAGTATGTAATAAGAAGAGACATTAATGAAACAGGAATGTGCCACAGCTCTTACAAACATAAGCACAGTCAGGGGATAACATAATAAGCCAATGCATTTTGCTGTTGGGTATGGTAACTATCTTTCCAAGAGAGGTATGCATTCCATTCATTTCTTCTTCCCCTATAATGCCCAATACCTTGGCTCAGTTGCACAAAAATACACTTAGGGTGACAGTGTACATGGAATGTTGGAGCATGCCACAGGGTGAGGGGCCTATTCACAGACACACGTGGCACTAGGACAGTAGGACATGTTCCAAACATGGGTGCCCCTTGACTGAATGTAAAGTAGTGATGTTTCTCCAGCAAAACCACAAACAGGACCATTTCTTGCAAAGTAACCTGTCTGAAAGGCAACAGGAAGCTGAGCTCCAGACACTGGACCCATCTACATGCGCATATAAAAGTGAAGCAAACTCTGGAGTGTATCACACAAGAGTTTATTGCAATACTCTCCAGAGTTCATTGCTTCCAGGTGCCACATTTACACATGCACCCAGAACTGCAACATGCTAAGCCATGTTAGAGCAGCTCTGGCTGATAAAAGGCCCAGGAGGTCAGTCTGCCAGCTTAGGGTTGCTCCAACCCGGCTCAATGCACTGCGGAGGGGCTGGCTGGGACAAGAAGGTATTTCAGTGCAGGGCTACCCAGCAGGCAACCTCTGTGCTGAAGGACCCTCATGCTCTAGCCAGCCATGTCAGCATCTACATGTGCGTTGCTGTACACAAAAAAACTCCACAGCAGGATAGAACTTGTATTTACAAGTACTATCCTGCTGTGGAGTAAATTAGTTTACTCCAGCCTAATAGGAACACATGTAGACACTGAGACACTTGATGAGGAGCTAATTAGGCAACTCAGCAGCCAACATCTCATGTAGAAACACCCAGTACTACATACCTGCCAAAAGTTAACAGCATCCCATTGTCTTCTAGGTTAGTGTTCTACCCTGGGGAAGTTGGCTTCTGAAGCATCTGTCAGTGATGTTCCTGATATCTGTGGATCAGGAAAGGAGCAGTAATTCCTGGTGGTGTTATTGCAGTGTAAAATCAATTACCAAAACCTCTTTAGGACACATGTGCAATCCTCACAGAAAGATTTTTGCGCAAAAAGCAATCAACATACCTGAGCTATGCACGTTTTTAGACACCTACCACACTGTCAAAAATTACTAGTCTCCTAGAAATGCTTGGCAGAACCGTTTCAAGTTTCATTTGCATGCTTGAAGGCATTGCTATTACTAAAAAATTGCAAAAAAACCCTGTCTGTGACTCATTCCCCCTAACCACGTCCCACTGCTCCTCCTCCTCTTTTTCTTCGTCTAAAATGTCCACACCATTTCTGCTAAAACTATCCAGAACTCCCTGGTTCATCTTCCTGACTGACTGTATGACCACTCAATTTCAGTTCACATTTTTGGAAGCAGCATACTGTGTAGGACTGTGCCAAACAGTTCTGGAAAATAGGTGAAAACTCACTCCCATGATTTGGGGCTTCACTGTGAACCCCAAGTTTGGTGCAGGATTGCCTAAAGATAATTCCAAGACCTTTATTCCTGTTGGACCCCATAACCAACTCCTGAGCGAGTTTAAAACATTAGGCCCCCACAGGTTCTCCTGCTGATGGCTTTGGACATTCCAGTATGCAACAGGCTTGCAGCAGTGAGGCCAGCCAGAACTTTTTGCATCTCACTACTTCTAACATCCTTTGAAACCCTTGAAAGAAAGGACCAAGAGCAGCACAAAGCATTTTGTTTTTTCCTCACCTGCTGCAATGCCAGGCTGGGGTTATGAAGATCAATGGTGGCAAGGGATGGGATGCGGGACTCTGAGACTATTTTGTTTTCCTTTTTGACCAATCTAGAATTTCGAGCTGCAGAAAGAAAAGTAATAACAAAACTCATGCACTGACTGCTATGGATTTTTTTTTTGTTAGCTTAAACAAACAAAGTTAATATTTCCCTCATGGGAAGAAACTGTCTCATGCTAGCACGATAAAAAAAACATAGCTGCTTATAACTCGGATTGCTTCCACTCACTGATTTATAATTCATCTTTAATTGAGAGGAAATTGAAGCGCGTACCATCCGCTCCTTTGAGTTCAGGGAGATGACTGTAGTTTAGCTCTGGCAAACGCACATCTACCTTTGAGAATTCCCATCTTTTCTTATTTGCTTGAAGGACGTTCTTTTCATTTGAGACCTGTTTCCAAGGGATTGATTTGCATGAGTCATGTGTGACTTCAGTTTTACTTTTCAAAACAAGTAGGAGATGCTGTGCTATGTGGGACTTATACCAGGGTCAGAGTACCAGGAAAAAAAAAAAAAGTCCTTTGCTCCCTTCAAAAACTATTCTGTTCAGGGGACCATAGCCCATATTTTCAAAAACTGAAACATTTAAAGAAGGTGCCAGCAATTTGACAAACCAAGAGATGGGTCCTGATTATGCTTTATTCAAGGCACTTCTTCTGCTTACACAAGGAGGATTTTTGTTGTTAACAACAGCCCTATGTCTTAAAAGTAAATGATCTTTGAGGCCACTTGTTTTCATAAAAAATGTTATCACTTTTCCAATCTGACCATATATGCCACAGACCATCCATCCTAAATGTGAACCCGATAGTAGACCTACTCACCACAGCAAACACTTCAAGCTTTTGCCTACTAGAGCAGGAAGTTGTATTTGTACCAGGTCTAGAAGACCATATGTGTATAGCTCTGCTCCTCAGACAGCCAATTTCACTAACATTCTAGATAGAGCATATGCTTTATATAACAAAGGATTATGCATGAGAGCCCAAAAACAACAGAAGGAAGATTGCCTTCAATAACTTGAAAACCAGACATGCAGAGAAGGTTGAAATAAAAAAAAGCATTAATGACACTGAGGAAAATCTTTAGTTAAGAAAGCACTGGATTATCTACAGGAGTAAGAGAAAGCTTACCGAGGAGGCCAAATTTACATTGTAATGGCCTGCTGGAGAATGTTTCCCTTGTTTTATTAAAGGGTTTAAGTATTTTTTAGTCTTCTCCTCAGCCCTATAAACAAATAACAATAGAACATTTCAATCAGAATTAGATAAAACAGAGTTAAATACATTTTAATATAAAAGAAACTTTATATAAAGATATCTAGAAGACACAGATTATATAAAAGACAATGCATTTTGAGATGTGGCTCTAGCACATACCCACAGTCAAGCTATTAGTATATAGTATGCACAGTTCTGCTATTCTAGTCCTGGATCAGTGAAATAAGCCCTACCAGCCAACATCAATCTCCTGTCTAACAGAGATGCCAAGATATGGCATTTGCTGGGATTCATTTTCAAAAATCTGTCCCCTAACACTGGTATCCAAGAAGACTCTTACTAACAAAGTGCACTCCCTGTAGGGTTTGTATTAGCCACTCAGACTAAAATCCCATCATTCTTGTTCACTGGTGGCATCTCAGAACTTCAGATCCAGAGCACATCTAGCCATTACACGTATGTCTTCACCGAACACTTTGCCCTGCTTTTAGACCAAATTACCCTGTGCTGACCACAAAGATAAATCTCTGTCTGGGCTTGGAGATACTTCAACCATGGTGTTAGCTACATGCTAGTTTGTGTAGGTTGAAGCACAGTCTCCACTTTAACTCAGGGTGGACTGTACTCACTTTGCAGTGAGGATGAAGCGGGAAAAAAAAATTACTCAAGTATTCAAAGTGGCCTTCCCACAGTACCTCCTGAAGGACAGACAAGTTTTCCCCCAACCAACCAACCCACCCACCCAAGCATATCTTGCACCACAAAGAACAAATCTTCATACCTGTAACTATGGCTTCCAGAAATGGACCCCATCCCAGAGTTTACCCCAATGCTGGGTGTGATGGTGGACAGGTTCTGCAGAATGGGGGGAATAACCATGCTGGGATTCTTAGTGTAGTCTAGGCTGCTGCTGGAATCTTTCAAGCTCATCGGAGGAACCGATTTGAACTGACTCGTTCCACTGTCATACAGGCAGCTCACATTGGAAGATCTGTCAGGTTTCTCCATGTCCACTTTGGACAGTTTCACTTTGAACAGCTTAGAGTCTCTGTTTTTTGGATCAATGTTGAAGTCCTGTTTAAGAATAGAAGTGTCACTCCACTTATTGGGTACAATACAGCTACACTTAAAATTAGCTTATTGCAGCATGTGCAAAAGGGAACACAAGATAGATACTTTGGAGTCTGGGCCGGTCTGGGAAAAAAAGGCTTAATCTTCTGAAGAAAACATTGAGAAAAGGGAGCAATCACAATTCACAGGTGCCACTCCACACAAAATGTGAGAAATGCAGAAGTAAAGGACAAAAAATTTGGATCAGTTCCTGAAACATGTAAGAAACTTAAAAAGTCATGCCCAGCCCCTAGCAACATGGCATACACACAACAAAAGCATCTGGGCACTCCTCTCTTTCAACCAGGGCAAGGTACATGCACAAGCCTCTATCGTACCCTTACCTAGTGGATGCAACATGTTTATGTTTGAAATGAGCAGCCAGGTCTAAAAAAAAGGGTATTTGAGGCTTTTTTTTTTGAAAATGTTAGTTTATTCTGATTTTTGCTTGACACCAAACTCCAGGAGCATTTCCATCCCCAAAAACTGCCCAGACCAAAGGAATCTGGAGTACCAACCATAGGCCTGAAACAATATTCACTCATTGGTATTCTGAGACAGCAATTGCTCACACATTTGTAGAGTGAGGCATGATCACTTGAGATGCTAAACTGAGGGCTGGTTCTGGGTTAGAAGGTGCACTCATTGGTGCTTTGAACAGAAGGTTAAGCTGGAGGCAGTTAAGAAAGAACAGAGATATTCTTAGGTGCTTCCAAAGAACCTGACTACGAAATGCGCCCGAGGTCAACTCAAGATTGAACCCTCCATCTAATGGAATTTACAGTTGAATTGTCTCAGTGTTTGGGATAGGAATTTATTCCAACCAAGCAGCAAGTCAATGTTCTGTTTTGCATGCTCAGTTCATTTACATACTTTAGTGACTCCTCACTACCATTCTGGCTGGTTGGCAAATAATCAGTCTCATCCTATTTTACAGGCTGGAAACTAGTGGGGGGGAACTGATAAAGATTTTTGGGGCCAATAGCTATTATTAATGAGTCATATTGGCCAATACCAATCTGATTGCCAATATGCTGCCCAGCAATGGGTAAGTCTGTTGGGGGGGGAGCAAAGGCAGGGGGAGGGAAGAAGTGGGGTGGGGGGGCAGATCAAGGCCTCCGCAGTGAGGGAGGGAGTGGGGCTGGGGCAGGAGTTGCCCAGCTGGGGCAAGCCAGAGCCACGGGCGGCCCATTCAGGGGGCACATGGGGGCAGCTCCCACTGCTGCGTGCACCCCAGGGGAGGTATAGGGAGGCATGTGCCCCCACATCTGTGCACAGCACAAGGGTGGGCTCTCTGTTGCACACTCGGGGCTGGGGGTGCACTGGTTTTGTCCTGGCAGGGGCTGGGCCAGGGCTGCACTCAGAGAGGGTGAGGTGGGGCAGGTGGCAGTGGTGCTGGGAGGGGGCTACAGCCATCCCAAAATTTGCCGTAGCCCTCCCTCTCACCACATGCCCACTTCCACCCTGAGGTGAACGTAGCAGTGGGGGCTGTCCCCCACTCCTCACATCCCCCCTCCCCCAGACGAGCTGCTCACAGCTCTGTGCTGTGCCCTGACCCAGGTGGGCAGTGCCTGCCCCTCCCCGAGCTCCACTCCCTTCCTCACTGCAGGGCCCTCAATCTGCACCCCCCACACACGCAAAAAGCACCATAAAAACAAGCATGCCCAGCCATTAATCAAAATAATAGTTAGCTCTAGAAATGAAAGTGGTCAGAATCATTTCTTGTTTTTAGAACATTAATTTAAAATGCTTTAGATTAAACACTTCCTGAAATAAAAATCCATGCAGTTTTAATATTCTTCAGTAATACACAGATGCCTTTGTTTCTAAACTAAAAAAAACAAATAGCCAGTGAGATAGATTTTAGTTCAGCTGTATTTTCTCAATGTTACTAAAAGATTCATTTACAGGCTTTGAAATTACCTCATAGTATAAACTTTATGGGTAATAATATTTACAGATACAAAGTTTCAGATTTAAACATATGAAAACTGTAAGATAATGCCCAATTGTAAAATGACATGATTTTCCTGCAGCATCTACACTAAGAATAAATTTGTTGGGATAGCTGAATGTACCAAGTACCCATATTCTGAAAATAAATTTCCTATACAAACAGGAATTGATACTCAGTCACCAAACACCAGAAAATCTTGGCAAGCTCTTCCACTGTGATACCATGTCATCTGTCTCCAGTGAATTATACCCAAGGACTGTGGCAGCACAGTAGGGGATGCTATTATGCAGAGCCACTTGCCTCAGTGTGCCAGGCCCAAAACCACACTTTGGGAGTCTCTCTCAGGGAGCCTACAGCCAGTTGCCCTGCTTTCTGGAAAACACCCATAAGCCTGAAGTAACGCAGCCACCACCCAGGTACTGGTCTCTGACAGGGCTCTGTGCAGCCCAGGGCACACAGACCCTGCAAACCTTGGGGGTGCTTTGCCCACAGTAATATTTCTGGATGCTTCTTTCAGCCCAAAGCATCCGAAGATAGCATCAGGTAACCAAGGGAAAATAAAAAGCCAAACTTTTCTGGTCAAGCAAAGGGGCAAAAGGCCTCTTTTCTCTCTCCCACCACAGTGTAACACAGCAAGGCAGACTGTAACCGGACACCTTTATTGATCAGAGGGAGGAAAGGGAGGGTAGTACAAGGAGGTCAGAATACACTTTGAGAAAACATAAGCATGTGAGTCATTACAGAAATTGGACGCAATGATCCTTTAAGATGCGACTGGCCTATACATAATTCCTAACTCCAGGCTAGTTTCCAGGTTTTTATTTACAGAAAATCTTCAGGCAGCAGCCTGAGGTCTTTGGTTGATGGTTTCAAAATGCCTGCTGGAAGAGGACGCTCTCCCCTCCCCATAGGAATTTATCTGGACAGGTCACCTGATTGACCAGCCTGTATCAAGAAGAAAGCCAGGAGATAGAGGGGTCACCCAGGTTAGCCCAAGTACAGGCAGAGAGGGGGGAATATTTCCACAAGGACTAATGAACCTAGCCCAGAGGCAGGCAATTATTTTGGGTAGAGGGCCGCTTACTGAGTTTTGGCAAGCCATCAAGGACCGCATGACAGGCAGGCAGCTCAGGGCAGATTAATATTAATTTTCTAAATTTTTTAGGGGCCCCGTGGGTTGGATAGAATGGCCTGGCAGGCTGCATTTTTCTCACCCCTGACCTAGCTCATGGAAACAGACAAGGCTGACAGGTAGGACCAACATCAAGCATTTTGCACGTCAAAACTGCCATGTTGTACTGCACCCAGAAGTTGAGTTGCTAGAGAAAAGATTCAGTATGCTCTCTATGGATACTAATGCAGAACTGGTGCATGAAGACCTTTTGCACCATGTGATTCCTTCAGTGGTCTGTAAACGTAGCTTTGTCTTGCACAGCACAGTGATCCATTTGAGATATAAAAAAATATAGATGGATGGAAGGGAAAAGCTAGTTTCCACTAATTTATAAAACTAGCCAGTTATTTCTAGTCTTTTTTGAGGTTTGTTTCAACTACATTTTAAGAGGATAGTTTTTAATAACAAGGTTTTTCTACTTTAAAAGACATTTTTTTCCAAATGCATGTTAGCTGTCAAAGCAATTAAATACAAAACCCAATATGCAGAGTTTGTCAGAAAGTTAAATCTGATAAATTACAAGTATTTTTTTTTGGGGGGGGGGAAGGTGAGGGAAATCTGGGGAGATGATAAACATCAGCTTTCCTAAAAAAGATGATGAAAGAAAGACGTAAGCAATTCTAGGTCACAGAAGTATATTGTCAACAGTGTTACAGAAGTTACCAGAACGTGAAGAAGGCTGGTGCTTTTTCATAGTGGAATGTTAAAATATACAGATATTTTTTCCTGGATACTTAAAGATATAGTGCATAGCCATGCAGTAATTTTTAAGAGAGGAAATTAATATAACTAAGGAACACATAATCAACTAACCCAGGGGTGTTCAGACCGCCAGCCACAGAGTTGTGTGATCCATCCCGCAGGCTCCCCAAAGGTTTGTAAATTTGGTAAAAGAGCAGTAGCAATTAATGCTGCCACTGCTCCTTCACTGCCACATTTTCAAGCCTCACAGGCCACATGACATGGCCCTGCATGTGGGATCCGGCCTGCACATAGAGGGGTGGGTGATGGGGCTCCACTGGGCATGCATGGACCCATGGTGGTGGGTCTGATCCAGTGCCTGCCAGGCTTAGTGGAGGAGGGAAAAGGGGAGGGGGAAAGGAGGCCTAGATCCTACCTAAGTACAGATGGAGGCAAGTGGCAGGGCCCGATCCTGCACGTGCAGAGGTGGTTTGGCCTCATCTGAAGCATGCAGGGGAGGAGATGGATTATGATCCTGACTGCACTGGACTGAGCAATCCTGGCAGATAAGGAGCAATCCTGTTGTGGGGGCCCCAATCTGGAGCACGTGGGGCAGCTTGGCCTGATCCTGAGAGTGCCAGGCTTGGGGCAGGGAACAGGAATCCTGAGCATGAAGGGCTGGAGACTGGATGGCATGGCCCAATCCTGAGCGTCTCAGACTAGGAGTGGGTGGCAGAGCCTGATCCAGAACTTGCGGGTGGTGGAGCTGGGGCGATGGGATCTGATCCTTCACGAGACTGTGGCTGCAGCCACCATATCATATGCAGGACGGGGTCTAATTAAGCATGCACTGGGATTGGGCCCACACTGCAAATTCATAGTTTCTAGGGTCGGAAGGGACCTGAGCAGATCAAATTCAGACCCACCCACTCCAATCATCCAGCCCACAGAGCAAATAAGCTGGGCACCACTGAACTAACCTGAATAACAAGCATTTTTCTTTCTTCTCCCAAAGATTCATCTTTGTCTTTTTTGATGAATTTTGATTTTTTTTGCAGTTGATGGTCTCTGGCATCTTTCTGAATCTTTAATTTAAGTTCCTGAGCAAATCTGCATTCCAGTTATGAAAAAAGACAAACCATAAATCAGTGTCAATTAGCATAAAGCTGCGTAACTTACTATACCTCTAAGGCTAACTAGACTAAATCACTGGTAAATAAGTAGTCAAACAAACAAATGAGAAACTGGCTGAACTGAAAGTCACATGATTAAGTGTTCCTTAAAGAAAATACTCATTTACCATCACAGACAAACCAATCAATACAAATCACAGGCTTAGACACTGATGCTGAAACACAATAGGTTGTTAATGCATCGTCCATAGGGAGATATTATCCAACAAAATACAAAGCTGGACACTTGCTGATAAATAAACCCTGAGTCAAGGGTACAGCATCTGTTATTATGGTGGGAAACACACTTTGTGTTCAAGGCCAGTGATTCTCTCTGCCGAACAAACAATTAATGATGTACTGGCAAATGCTTTCCATTTTATGGATCAATATTAATGCAGCCAAAGGCCCAAAACAGTACAAGTAAGGCAACTTTGCTCTTGCTTTCTGAGACATCATGAGAACCCCTTGGTGTTGTCATTTTTTCCTAATTAGCATGCTCCAGCAGACTGATTAATCTAATTAATTGGCTAACCAGCATGCATCAGAACAGATGCCTGGCATGTGTATAGGTGCCCGATGAGAGCAGAAACCAGCCCTTCTTAAAGGGAGTGTAACAGGAACCATAGGCAAAAGGGAGACTAGCTATACTTAGTTAGGAGGAGGGCCAGCCCTAGCACAATAGGCAGCAAGAACCCTTTAAAAGGAGAAGTGCCTACTGCTGTGCAAGTAGCTCAGCAACAGCATAGCAGTAGAGGAACCTAAGGAAGCAACAACAGAACAACTGCAGGGTAGCTCTGCTGCTACAGGCCAACCTGCAGGCTGGTAGTCAAGGCAGGTGCAAAGCACCTGCAGGCTGCTGGGAAGTTGCACAACAGAAAGGAGGTAGGGCTCCAGGCATAAAAGCCCTGGCCAGAGAACAGTCCTGCTCTTGAGGCTGAAGGGAAAGGAACCCTGCAGAGGGGCTGCCTGATGAAGAGGGACTGCAAGCATGCTATGCCTGGAAATGGCATAAAACCTGGGGCGGAGTCAAGCCGGGGAGTCTAGCCCTGCAAGCTGCAGGATAAAGAGCTCCTGGGCTAGGAAGCCAACGGGAATGCCAGGCTGATCCCAGAGCCACTCTGAGGACTGCCAGAACAACACTGGTGCCTCATGAAAGAGCACAAGCCTGAGTAAGGCAAAGGCTTGCTGCAAGGCAGCAGTATAATTTATAGTTTTGGCTGGTGGTTTGCGGTAGGGACTGTAAGGGATGGTTTTGGAGGTCCTAGCAGGCCCAGGAATAGGGCCGATGCCTGGGAACATAGCAGATGGATTAGAGGCCTGGGAGGAAGGCTGGAGCCTGGGAAGGTACAGACCGGGCAAAGGAGCCTAGAAGCCTGATAGGCTTGGGAGCTTGAGGCCAGAGGGCCTGGAGCCCAGGGAAAAGCCAAGCTTGGGGCCAAAGGGTCCAGAGCCTGAGCAAGGCGGAAGTAGCCCAGAGGTGCAAAACCTGAGGCCAGAGGGCCTAGAGAGCCAGAGTGGGCTCAGTGCCCAGGGCCATGGCAGAGCCACAGCCAAAGCCAGTGGGCCCAGTGCACGGGAGCAGGGCAGAGACAGGGCCTCGGAGTAGGGCGGAGGCTGGAGTCCAACAGACAAGTCCAATGCTGTGGGCCTGAGTTAAAAGCCCCAGCAACAGCAAAGGGGCAGAGACCAACAAGGTCACAACACCTCCAAGGAAGACTGACTGGATTAATTGGACAGTGACATCTGTGAGTTGTGGGGCGTGGTGTATGGGGAGGTGGGAGTCAAGTAATTAGCCATTAAGGCTACAGGTGTCCTGGGGGTATGGATGGACCAAAAGGACCTGCTTAGCTAATGGGCAGACCAGAGACCAGCAGGGTGGATAGACTTGACTAGGGCTCGCTCTAAGACCCATAGGCAGCCTTTCTTTAGTTTCATCATAAGAACAAGAGGCCTGGCAGGCAAGGAATCGAAGGAAAGTACCTTGGAGAACGATTTGGACAGGAGCCATACAGTCACCAGGGGCGTCATGGCCACCCCTGGGGCCTGGCCCTGTTAAAGGGACATTAACACCAATTTCACACACTTCAGAAAATGAAGTCACTTGAAGCATGCAAATAATTTCTACATAATAATTTAGGAGTCCTCAATGCTCCCCATTTTAAAACCAGTCTGCAAAAAAATGCAAGACGACATACAAGTTTAATTGTGACCAGCTACCCAGATAACTTAATTGGGGATTTGCCTTAGTTTGTTACAAGACAACTAAAACAATAACTTAGTGTAATAAGCATATACTGTACTGGCCTGAGTCAAAGCCAAATGAAGCATTCTATTGATTTAGACTGTGGGAAGGAGCTCTGAATGTTTTCCCAGGGTTTAAGTAAACTAGTTCACTCAAACTCTAACTTGCCATGCTTATACTATTTTGCAGCAATTCAACAACATTAGTTATAAGTCTGTTTTATTATTTACTCCTCTGGAATTCTTTCACTGATGCTGTTAGAAAATTAAACGTAGCTGACCAAAGACCTCATCCACCTATTTCCAATACATTTGATGTGCGTTTCTTATGGCAGCAACTTTATATTTAATGGGCAATTATCATATTTACTTGAATATAAGATGACTCTGGTTATAAGATAACAGCTCCTATAATTAGAGCTTATATATGGAAAATTTATAGATGTTATAACTTTCAAGGTATAGAATCTAATTACTGGAAGTTTGCCTTGAATCCGTTTCCTTCCCACTGCTACGGCAGGGAAAATAAATCTGGAGGTTCAGGCAGCCCCCTTGCCCTCTGCCTCCTTACTACATCTTCCTCCTACAGCTCCTTTCTACCCTCCTTACTGTTAGACACTGCTCTCCCTAAGCACATGAAAGTGAAGATCATATTTGAAAACACTGACCTTGAAATTAAACACAGCTGTAGTAATTTGCATATTGCACACATAGACATCGCTCATCCAGAATCAATGCATGTTACATTTTTTGAAACTACTGCAAGTTTTAGCACGGATAGTCCATAAACACATTTTTAAGCAGCACTTTAGCACCTGCTTTATACACAGTACAAACTATTCATGATATCAATCCAAAGGGCTTATGATTTACTATGCAATTAATTGGGCTGGGCCCTAGCAGAGTCAACAGCATTTTAAGCAGGGTGATCCCACAGCTTTACCATTGCTCAGTATGTGTGTATGTACTCCAGATCCCCACAAAGGATCCATGTGCTAATTTGCCCCCACTCATGACTGGAACTGGGTGTTCTTGCCATGACCCCTGGGATGCTCCAGAAACGTATTTGCAGATGAAGCACAGAAAAACCTGGTCTGGTTTCCCTCCATAGATGGCAGGGCCACATTAATATGTGACAGGTTGAGATACAGAGCGACAGAAGAATTCTGGGTGAGCTGCTGAGGGTGCCATTTAGCGATGTTTACCATACATTTAAGGCTGGTGAAGAAAAAGAAATCACTGGAAATAGAAAAGAATGGTGCAGTTCAGCTGTGCCTGATCTATGCCTTAAAAGCAGAGAAAGGGATTAACAGAGCATTGGTGGGTAAGTAATGGAGAAGGGAGACCCAAAGCTCCAAACAATGGCAGTAGTGGCAAGTAAGCATGAGGTGGAAAGCGAGCTGAAGAACAGAAATGAAGGTCTGGAGGCAGATGGAGAGTGGACAAGGGGGGAGAAGAAAGGAAGACAGAAGGTGACAGCAGGAGCAATAGTAAAGTGAAGATGGGAGCAGAGAAGACCAGGAGACAGAGCTGGAGCAGCAGGAGATGGCACATCAGGTGAGATGCAGAGGATGGCACGAGAATAATGGCAGGATGGCCCACTGGAAGTGGCACAGGAGGAAAATGTGGAAAAGACCCTGAGATAAGCTAGAGAGAAGCAGAGGCTGTGGATAAAGACAACTTTAACTGGTGAAGGGAGGCAGATGGGATTGATGATGAACAGATACGATTTCCTTGGAAAAGTACTGTTGGTGATTTTCAAAGTGAAGGTGGAGCATCTCACCAGCCTGCTTTCTCAAACTGAAAAACTTGGGAACTGACTTGGGATGGAGAAGGGTATGAGAACTTTTGGAAGAAATATACAGAGAAACTTGGGATGGAGGAATTAAGAAGGACAATATACACAGCAGGGAGGTGGGAAAAATCAAGAGAGTGATTATAGTTCAAATATACATGGATTTATTTGAGGCAGAAGATACAGAAAGACAGATGGAAAACTATGTCCAAAAGATCACATTAGTAGAGAAATTAAGGGAAACCCCTGGATGGGGTTTTGGAGGGCATGAGTAATGTTAAAACCAAATGAATGGGCACACCGGGGTTTTAAAATGTGCCATGGGCAACCAGTATGGTACAGCAAATGCAGATGGGTGGGACACTTGTCTGCACACTGTCCCCTCACAATGTGCTACTGCTGTGAAAGGATGGGGCATAGAGCAGCAGAGGGCCAGGAGTTCCTAAAATGCACTATTTGTAAGGGAGAAGGACACTTTGCAAGTACAGTCAGACCCCTAAGGAACAGCAGAATCTGGAGGAAGAGAGCAGAAGAGACGAGGGAATGGACACTGAGGTGGAAATGATGGAAGAAACCCTGGAGGAAGGTAAACAGAGAATAAGGGGGTGAAATTTCTGTGACAGGCAGTGCATGAGGAAACAGGAGATGGAGTGGAAGGGAAGGAGGGAACAGCAAACTGCTCAGACATGGATGTGGGGTGGGGAAGAAAGACAACACCCTACAGACCACAGAAGTAGAGATGGGGTTAAGAGGAAGACCCAGGAAGAAGAAACCTGGTAATAAGGGAGGAGAATCAGAGGAAGAGCTGGAGTTTCCTGCTACTAATACCTCTGGGCTCCAGCCTGGAGTGGAGACCAGGAGGCAAGAAATGGCTGGGAGGTCCCTGTCACCACTACTATTTGTGTAAGGCATGGAACTGTTAGCACAAAAAATAAGAAAAAACAAGGTCATAAGCAGAGTAAAAATATCAGAAGGAAAGGTAAAATGTGTATTATACCTGCATGAGATAAATGTAGTAGAGACTCTTAATGGAAAGGGTGCTAAAGCATACATCAGAGTTTAGAGAAGCAACAGGGGCTAAACTAAATATATTTAAAAGCTCCATAATGGGAGTAGAGATCTGAAGGGACAGCACAGGAAAAGGTGATGGCAAGGCTACAGCTAATACTTAGGTTACGGTCCAGAAGGACGCTGCCCTTTGCTGGAAAAGTGGCAGCATTCAAAGCTGTGCCACTGTTGATTATTCTACACACAGGAATTGTACTCCCACCGACACAGTACCAGACAGCAAAAGTACAGAGAGAAATATGTGTGTTCTTCTGGAATGCCAAAAGAGTAAGGTTGGCTAGATCTGAACTGTACAAAGCAAGAGAGATGGGGGAATAGGAGCCCCCAGACTTGCAAATTGTTCATCTGCAAAATATGTACGTGCAATATGCAAGGCAGCAATGGAGGGAAGTAGGGAAAGCAAAGCATGTCGCCTGATTTCCCACAGCTGTCATTTTGAGGAAATGGGGAGTATATCAGGCCTCTTTGAAGAGTTCATGGCTGTGGCAACCACCAATTCGCTACATCAGGATGGAAGGATTTGTGCAGTAGTATACAATAGGGAAGGTAGGGCTGGAGGTCCTGAAGGATCATAAGAAATTGATGAAAGCAGGGAGACAGGATGGCACCAGTTGGAACCTTCTTTCCTTGTCCTTATGTGAAGTTATGGGGAGAGGTGGCAGGTAAGCAACAAAAAGGCAAACATGTTGACTTACTTTGTACAACCATCCGTGCTATCTTACCGGTGAGAGAAGTGCAACACAGATGGGACCTGATGAACTAATCAAGGTGCCCAAGGGAGAGGTGCAGGGAAGAAGAAACAGTTGCATATGTGTTTTGGGAATATACATATGCAAAGCAGGTATAGGAAAGGGTCTGCTGCTTTCTGAGTATCACCAAAATAAACCTGTTATTAGTGGGAGATGGTACCCTACAGACTCATGGCAAAAGGGACTGGAGAAAACTTTAATAAGGATTTTATTAGCATGTGCTTAAACTAGTTTACGGAAAGTAAGACACCTCTGGATCTTTAAGGGATTGGCTTTCAATGACAGAGTACCAGAAGCTGGAACTGCAAGAACTGAAATACTGCATTTATTGGGACAAGGAAGAGATTGGAGAGGAAGAGGTGGAGAAGTGGAGGAAAAAAAAGACTAGAGATGCTTGTTTCACTAAACCAACAGAGAGGACTGATGGGAGGGCGGAGAGTTTCAGGTGGTTACTGAGGTAACAATTTTTTCATTAGGTAGGTTCTGTAGGAAGATTTCTGTAATGGCTTGGTTTCTGTGGGAAGTTGATCTGTGTTGTTTAAGGGTTTAATATATGTAGCTGTATGTTTTTGATATGTAGTTCTTTCCGTGCAATAAAGTATTGGTAAAACAAGGATAAGTGTGATAGGTCTACCCTTTGTAGTATAGGGTGATAGGTCTGTTTTAAATAAATTTGTAAACAAAAAAAAAATATCACCCTGTTTGCCAAATATGGGCCATGTGTTTTAGTCATGCTGAGTGTTGGCTGCATTTAATCAACTTTCATAACTGGTTTCAGCTATTGAGCGCATACATCATAGACAGTGTATTTAATAAGATTTCCATGTATGTGAATGTTAAGACAAGGGGCTTTTTTTTCCAGTGCTAATTTTGAGGGGAAAAAAAAAAACTTTACCTTGTACACTGTAAATACAGTACATAATTTTTCCTGAGTTTCTAATGCTAAACCTAACGAAGGCTGAGTTTTCTTTTGAAAGAGTAATGCGAGTCTGAAAAGTGACTCAGTAAAGATTACATTGGAGCATGCATTATGTGAATTTTTTTCAGTAAAGATGATATCAAACATATCTAGTTTATAGGTAAGAGGGTTTTTTGCCCCTACTGCCAGCCTTGCAAACTCAGCATGGGATCTCCACGTCATGTATTCCACTATAATTTGCAGTATTCATGGGGGTTTCTTGGGTATGTTTTCCTGATATGGCATGCATGGTCTCAACAAGCTGTGTTCAGCCTTATCTTCCTTATGTGTATATGAACTGGGGTATTTTTTATATACATATAAAATTAACTAATTTTGACTAAATGGGAAGGTGGGGCCTCCTGCTATAATATTATATGGGATTGTATTATAAAATATATATTATATATATACACTGAGTAGAAATTGCATTCTTGGATTTGAGGTGGGGCAAGAACAGGTTATTGTTCTGATTATTTCCTTTTGTTTATTTGTTCTTATATTTCTGGATCTCAGTATATGGTGACTGATCTCTTATGTTTGCTTTTATTTTAATAATAAATACATTTTTTCTTTTATAACTTATTTATTGTTATGGTAGGTGTGATTTCAGAGCCTCTGACCATACAGTCAGGCCTCATCTGCAGAAGATGGATTCATCTTTTTTGAGTGCATGGCCTGACATGGGCGTGACTTTTACCTGGCAAAATCCCCTCTGTTAAGAGCTGGTAAAACCTGGGTGAAGCATGTAAAGCTGAGGCATCCTAGCTCAGGGAGGTAACTTCTGGATCATCTAAGTCCATTCTTAGCAGTCAAGTAGCAGACAGCAGAGAGGGGCTTGATGCAGAAAGGCACCCTGAACATGTGAGAACACCCTGGGAGTATCTCTCAAAATGCACCCTTGCCTTCACTCAGGACTAGGATGTGTCATAAACATAACACACCACTGCATTATTTCGTTCTCATGTATGGCTATTTTGAGCAAGAAACACACAAACAATTTACCTCTCAGCAAATCCATCTTTGTTAAAAAAATCACACTGCAGCAGCTCAGCACAGGATGGTCGTTTGTCTGGATCAATCTGCAAACATTTCTAAAAGACCATTTTAATAAGTTAATATACAATAAAAGCTAAAAGGAAAGATCTTTGAATGTCTAAACAAAGTTATTAAAAAGAGCGATTAAGGGGGGAAAAAAATAAGGGAAAACAAAAGGCCAAAAATTAAAGGAGGACCCACTTCTAGAACATGCTTTTAGAGGGAGGAAGAACCAGTAGCATACCTACAGGCTGGGGAACTCCCTTCTCGTCAGTGCAGAGGCAGAAAAGGATCTTGCAGATATCACTGATGCCAAGATGAACATAGACCGGCAGTATGGGGATGCAGTCAAGAAGGCCAACTGCACCTTGTCACGCATCCACAGATGCATCTCAAGCAGGTCCAAGGAGGTGATCCTCCCCCTCTATGCAGCACTGGTCAGGCCGCAGCTGGAGTACTGCATCTAGTTCTGGGCATACTTCAAGAGGGATGTGGACAACATGGGGAGGGTCCAGAGGAGGGCCACTCACATGATCAGGGGGCAGCAGGGCAGGCCCTATGAGGAGAGGCTATGGGACCCGAACCTGTTCAGCCTCCACAAGAGAAGGCTGGGGGGGACGGGAAATCTAGTGGCCTGTTACAAGCTAGTCAGAGGGGACCACCAGGCACTGGGGGAGTCCCTGTTCCCCCGAGCACTGCCAGGAGTGACTGGAAATAATGGTCACAAGCTCGCAGAGGGTAGATTCAGATTAGACATCAGGGGGCACTACTTCACTGTTAGGGTGGCTAGGAACTGAAACCAACTTCCAAGAGAAGTGGTGCTGGCTCATACCTTGGGGGTCTTTAAGAGGAGGCTAGACAATCACCTTGCTGGGGTCGTTTCAGGTCCCTTCCGACCCTAACTATGAAACTATGGTTCAGGGATATGACCCAAAAAGGAGACTGGAAGCAATTAACAATTTTTCCCAGACACTTCACCCTTTGTCCATGAGAATGTACTGACAGACATCAATTACCTTTATCCCAAATTGTAACACTAGCTTTCATTTGAGCTTTTTGGTGAAATCTTTACATTATATACAATGCTAAACATTTTAGAACAAGTTTCAAAACCAAATGTGCTGCACTATTTGACCAACAAAAGATTATGCTCTACAGGAAAAGAATCAGCAATGTTCACTGTATAGTTCCCCAAAACTAGAAGTCTAAATAGGCACAAACAAAAAGGAAGATTTTTCTAGGTGTTCTTGTAAGAGAAACAAACCGTTTAAAGATGAAAATGAGGGGTTGTCTCTCATCTACTCTCACCCACCTCCAATGGACAGGCCTAGTTGCTTCTTGCTTCTTTTTTCTATAGGGACTCTTGGAGTTAGAGAGGTACATATATGGCCTGCTGAGTATGCATCCTGAACATAGCTAGGTCTAGGGAGAAAAACCTGCACTGTCACACAACACCTAAAGGCGAAAGGCATTATCGTGTAATAGAGAATGTGTGTATTCTGAGGTGTTGGTTGTAGCTGTGTTGGTCTAAGGACATAGGCAAACAAGGTTCTTTGGGTATATCTGATATCTTTTATTAGACCAACTAAAATAGCTGGAAAATCCTTCTTTGCAAGCTTTTGGGTACAAACATTCCAGGCAGAGGAATGCTCCGCCTGCCTGAAGAGTATTTGTACCTAAAAGCTTGCAAAGAAGGGTTTTTCCAACTATTTTAATTGATCTAATAAAAGATATCAGATTTCCCCAAAGATCATTGTCTGCATATATGTATTCTATGTACTTTTAGACACAATGTTGCATCTGGAATCCATGGGTCAGTATGTGATACACACCCTGCTCTGAAGGCCTTGTGAAAACTTCTGCTTCATGTATTGATACCCACTTTTTGCTCAGGAGCTACCCAGTTTGATTCCCAGTGTCAGTTTTGATGGCAGCTGTCAAAAGGCCTTCACATGGTGAGAAAGCAGCTGCTTGTTACTTTGACTTGGTGCTTACAAAAAAGCCAGTGACAGCTTCCTTCCTTCTACTACTGAGCCCTGTCTCTCAAACTCTGAATCACATACCTCTGAGTGCAAAGACAGGTAAAAAAGAGGAAAACTAAAAGGCAAACAATGCATTTTCAAAATAATCAGTTACCTTTGCTAAATCTAAAATGGCAGTGGAGAGCTTGGGATAACGTCTTGCGAGAGGTTCAACCTCCTTGACTTCAGGCAGCCTCACTCCAGCAAACAGTGGATTTTTATAGAACAGCTCTTGATGCCTTAGGGTTAAATTACCTAGAATCATGAGATATATTGAGGCTGAGACAAGAAACACACACCCAGAAAGCTCAGAACTAACCTGCATTTAATGTCAGCTGTCAAAGTACCAGAACCTGTGAATGGTGCCATTGTTTTGTACTTGCCAAGCTCAGCAGAGTGATTAAGTCAGATATTCTGTATTTGAAGTCTACTAGGTAGTCAAGGTGAACTGAGAAGTCTGCTCTGGGAGGGAAACCCTTAACCAAAGAGCTTTGGCACAGAAGAGGTAATCCTCCTTTTGGCCCAGAGTAACCTAAGGGTCCAAGACTCTTAACCAGACCCTTTGAGGATACAACTTTATAAATACATTGATACAATTTATGTCTACAAGTAACCTGTTTCTGAAGACTGCAAAGGAACTAGGGATCTGAAAATACATCTGTTGCAACACTCCAGTAAGACTTAACTGAGCCCCCAGCTCCTTTCAGCTCTAGCAACTGCATTTAATCCCAGGAGTTCAGCTCTGGACTTATAAAGGACAGCCAGTAGTGCAGAGATGATGATTCTCACTCAGTGGAGAGAACAGACAGTGTTGTCCCAGCACTGCTAGAAGCCCTTTCACAGGGGCTGCAGCCATGTCACACTCGACCCTGACTGTTCAGTGCATGCAATATGCAAGGTCCCTGCATGAGGTAGCCTCTCCTTTTCCTTTCTGTGCTACACCTTATCTTGGCAGAATGAGCCTTCTTGCTGCAGCCAAAATGGGTGTGCTGGGTGGGAATCAATGCTTCACTCAGACTGAAGCCATGGGAAGTTCCTGCTGTTTGCCTATGCTCTTCCAAGCACCAGGCTTTACTTGCTGTCCAAAACTACCATTTAAACCTGTCAGCTAAATACAGCAAAATGGCATGCACCCTTACCCAGGCACTTCATAATATGATACAGCTGGTCGATATCCGAGTCACCAGGGAACAGAGGCTCTCCTGTAAGCATTTCTGTTACCAGACAGCCAATGGCCCACACATCAACAGCCCTGAAAGAAAAATGCTGTGAGTGGAACTGTCAAATCCAGTACAATCATCTTGGTGTACCTTTGTCATTCTGCTTGAACTAAAGGCCAGTGCAGGATGCCAGCAGAAAGCATCAGTGAACAAGACAAGGCAGTGGTTTTGCAGATGGTCATTTTCAGGTCTGATATCAAATATTTTTAAGCAAGCACTGAAAAGTGACCATTTACTTGATCTTAACCTTAGGTTCATGAAAGATGCCAATTACGTTAATGTAAGATAACATAAGTCTATTTCTACCCTTATCAGGCAAAAGAAAGGGCAGGATGGTTGGTGCCTTAGAGATTATCTTGTTCAGAAATACATAAGTTTTTGTAGGCAACAGACTATTTCATCAGATGCTAATGAACAGGCTATGGAAGCCCTACTTAGGGTAGCTGTTTATCCTGGTAGGCATGTTGAAACTGTCATTCTAATTATGGTGAAAAGGCTTCACTGTGGATGTGATATATCTGACTAACAATGCTAAAAGAGTGCTCAAAGAGTAATCTAAGTGGGAAAACATATCAACCGTGCTTCCTCAGGAGTCTGTCCCACTGATGTCTGCCCCTTATGATATGCAGGATGGGATGGAGTGCACAGTGCAAATTTGCAAATAACATAATATAAAGGTAGGATTAGGATTCAGAATGACCTTGATGAACTAGAAAAACAATCCAGTGTGGGTGTAGCCCTGGCTTAGTTCTCCACTGGCAGAAAGCTGTACCTGCACTGCAGGCAGGGGGTGGGAGAGAAATGGTGGCAATACAGGCTCAGCTTCCAGCTATCCAGTCCCAATGCAGTTCCTCATTGCCCAGCACCAGAAGAGGCATAGGCAGCAATAAAGCCTTCCTGCTCTGTGAGCCAGATCCAGTGGCTGCAGAGTCTGGATCTAGGCCATATGTTGGTGGTCTAAGAAATATGATTTACAAGAAGAGTTTGGAAGAACTGGGATTATGTAGTCTGAAGAACAGAAGATGGAAGGGGGATATGATAACGGCTTTCAAATACCTGGAGAGTGGTTACAAAGAGGACAGTAATATACTCTCACCAGAAACAGAACAAGTTAGTTTCAAACTGCAACAAGGGAAATTTAGGTTGGATATTGGAAACCACTGTCTCACTGGGTGATTAAGCATTGGAATAGATTACCTAGAGAGATTATGGAATCATTTTCCTTGGAAGTTTTCAACAGCAAGTTAGACAAACACTTGAATGAGATTGTTTGGACAAGGAACGATCCTGCCTTGAGCAGGGGATTGGACTGGCTGAATCTCAAGAGGTCATCTCTCTATTTCTCTATGATTCTATTATTTGTCTGACAGGTTGTCACAGGAGCACTGAGGTGCCCTGTTCCTAAGCAGTGGAGCTGCCAATCTCCAGGGGCAGCTCAGGTGCCGGTTGCTGCGGCAACCGGGCGGGCCATGTGACCGGAAGGGGGCAGGGCCGGGCCTTTATGAGCAGCCCAGGCCGGAGCCCAGGGAGCAGTTCCCTTCTGGCGGCCGCAGAAGCAGGAGCTCTGTGGGAGAGCTGAGCAGGCTGAGGGGATGGTTGCAGCCTGACTGGCTCCATAGGGAGAGGGAGAGAGAACGAACCCTAGAAGGGGCCATGACTAAGAGCCAAGTGAGTGCGGACTTTGGGTTACAAGCCAGGAAGCTTCTTGTGTTTGGGTTATAGCCGTTTGGCTCCTGATTTAGTTATGGTTAAAACCGGAGGACCCGGTGAGGCTGTAGGGGCCTGAGGAGGCCTCACAGGATCTCCCCAGCTGCGTGGGGGTTCCCGGTGCCCAGCAAGGGCACAGAGAGCGGTGTCAAGGCGGCACAGCGTTAAGTGCCACAGTGGGCACGGCGGGCAAGCGCCGGAGAGGCGCTTGGCGTGTGGGGGTTGAGGCCCCAGCCCGAGGGGGCGAGGAAGCGCGGCACAGGCCCCAGCCCGAGGGGGCGAGGAAGCCCAGAGAGGGGCAAGAGGTCCTAGGCGGGGCACGTACAGTATAAAGCCACCCCAAGGGGGGCGGCATGTATTATTGTCAGACACCCCAAGACGGGTGCGGTCTAAAGGGTATTCCAGAGGGCTTCCGCAGCAAAAAGAAGCCCAAGGAACCAGAGGGGCCAGGTAAGGCTCCGGCCGCCTGAGCCTAACTGGACTCATGTGATCGACGAGACCCAGTTGGCCTAGAGGGGCCAGGTAAGGCTTAGGTCGCCTGAGCCTAATTTGACGATCATAATTGACAGGACTCAGAAGGGGCCAGGTAAGGCTCAGGCCACCTGAGCCCAATGGATACAAATAACTAATTCAGATTGTGGGCCAAGCCCAGGGGCGCCAGAGAAGGGCGCTGGTTGCGGGCCAAGCCCAGGGGCACCAGGTAGGGCGCAGAAGGTTAAGGACCAGATAACGTCCAGGAAGAGCTGCGAGGCTTGGGGCGTGCTGAAGGGGAGGTAGGAGGCACGCATTGCCCATAAGGCAGGGGTGCATGGAGGCACCCCACTTGGAACCTGGAATAGTATTAACGCGGTGTCCAGGGCGATTAAGAGGCAGCCTCCCATATTGAACCTTATAAACATCAAAGATATGGCGGGCGAGTAGAGGGTGCTGGATTGCCTGACTGACATGGCAGGGGGTGCTAGTGAGCTCACGGCTGCTCCTAGGCCCCACCCGTGACACAAGTACAGGGAAACATCTACAAACTCTTCTCTGCACTTTCTTACTTGCCATACTTGAGATCTCCAACTAACAGTTCTGGAGCTCTGTACCACCGCGTAGCCACATAGTCTGTGTAAGCTTCTCCAGGAGCTGCCAGTGTGCGAGCAAAGCCAAAATCACAGAGTTTTACAACTCCTGACTGGGAAACCAATATATTTTCTGGTTTAATGTCTCTGTGTATGATCTGAAAAGAAAGCAAAAAACAGGAGGACAAATGTTATATTTCTGCATCATATGGTGATTTATGTTCTACTGACTGACTCACTGAAAAAAATCCAGCTCTTTGGCATGTATGGGAGGATAGAGATTTGCACATTCTGTGTCCCCAGAAGCACTGCACAAAGCATGAACGTGTGTGAATTCTAAATTGTATATTTTCATTAGAAAAGTATATGTGCACCCAACTGTAGATTTTAAACAAGCACTTACCCACCACAAAAATTTCATTACCACAAGTTACCTCTCTGTTTTTGAACATCTGACCCTTTCCACACATTTAGGGGAAAGAAGTTGAAAGTAGAGGGCTGAGACATTTATATAGTGGAAATGGTAACAGCTGTTTACTAAATCTCATTAAGTTTCAATATGAAGGCAATATTGATTCAGGCATGCCTACTAATTTGTGTGGGATCCACCTGCTCTGAGTCTTCACACTTAATTAATGCTCCTTACCTTGTTAGTCAGAGCTGATCTTCACATCTTCTTAAGGCTTGTTACACCGGTAACTCAGAGCCTTTCTCTCTAAAAGCTGCCTTAGAAATGAGAGGACCTAGTCAATTTCAAGACTTCTACTAATAAAGCACCACCCATGGTTGAAACAGGCTAGATTAACCAGCCACCCCTCATGGAGGGGGGGGAATTTTTAATTGCCACATGAGCTGCTCTATGCTGCTAAGACCATGCTGTTATGTTTGTGCCCTAATTACATTTCTTTCTAGCTAAGGCTCTACTTAAAATACGCATCTTAGCAGCTAAAATCCAACTACTCATGTTATATTTAGAGAGAGAATGTGAGCACAAAATGGAGGAGTAAGCAGAAGAGCGAGAGAACCTCTGGCATACTTACATTGTGACTGTGACAAAATCCTATTCCTTTTATAATCTGAAATAAGTATTTCCGAACTCTGCTGTAATCAAGCCCATTGGGAAACAGCTCAAGGTCATCCAGGATTGTGTGATCCACAAATTCAAATACCAAATACCACCGCTTTTTCTTTTTACACACTTCCAGCAGGTTCACCAGGTTCTCATGCCTTAGTTGCTGTTATCAAACAACAAAAACATTCTGTGAGGCTACTTCAACATTTAACAGTATAATAGAGACACAGAGCCTGAAAACTAAACTGCAAAGTAGGTGGTCTCCCAGGCATTCTTTGGTTAACATGGCCCTCCCACACTCACGTTTAAAATTGGATCGTTGGGTTTCCCAAATAAAACAATCTTATTTCCGTTAAGTCAAAACAGAGCAAGAGCACAGAATACATTTTACTGCAGTCAGGGAAGACTAAACAAAAAAACCCCTGTGAATATATATCCTTATTTAGCTTAAAGTGGTCATCTCTGTATTGTTTTCCCAAACTCCATCTCCCCTCTTTGCCAAAGAGTTCACAGAAAAGGGACTGAAATCTCTACAGGTCATGTGCCATGCTTAAGAATACTCAAAGGCACTGACATTAACATAACCCCTAGTGCTGCAGAGACTTAGGCTGTGGACAAACATAACATTTGAACATTTTCAAATGCCTTTGAAATACTTAAAAGGGACAGCTGTACTGATGTACCTGCCATCTGAAGGATTCCAAAAACATCCAAAATGCTCTTAAAATGACTTATGCTCTTTTGAAGTGCCTCACTTCCTGTTATACCTGCACAGGAACAAGGGATCCCTCCAGAATCACAGTTAGAGATGCACCCAGGAAAAAAAAGAAAAGAAAAGAAAAATTCGGGGAAAATAGCCCGTGGGGAAAAAAATGTTTTCTTGTTTTTACCCCCAAAATTGGAAAAATCGAAAACTTTTGGAAAAAGTAAAAAAAAAAACCCTCTTATGAAATATTTTCTTTTGAATGATGAATAAAATGTTTAAGACTAGGTGTTCATATATTGCTGCCCTTTAATCCCCAAAAATGTTTAAAATAACTATGTAATAGGAAGACTTATGTAAAACGATCTACAGTATCAGATCATTACAATTCCTGTACACCGAGGACAAGCAGTACAGTACAACTCTCAAATGCAAGAGCAAGATGCATTTCTGCCCCCAGGGGGCACTGCCATTTTCACAAGAGAAAGGAGGATTCAGTGCCTTCTTTGCTGGTGGACTTCCTCTATTGTTGACTTTTGATCTAGGGGTTGATGAATCTGCTCCTGTCCTCCTGACTAGGCCTCAAAAGACTGGGAGTGGACACTGGCAGCAGCATCCATTCATTGCATACTGGCAGGAAGCTTTTACATTACTAAGACCATCATACCATTTGCCCAGCAGACATTCTTTGGGCAAGCCTCTTTTAGAGTCAGAATATGAACACGTAACGCAATCTGTGCAAGGAAAAAATCAACGAAGCACTGTGTTTTTCAGTACTTATGGATGGGCAAATGTGTGGGGAGAAGGAATCATAAACTTTGTGATAACACCACTTCAACCAGTTTTTTACAGAACCATTGAAACAAGAGAGAACAGGCATACTGCAGAGTATATCAGTAGTAAAATATGTAAAGTCCTACAGAAGATTGCGAGTAGTAAAGTATTTGCTTTGCTGACTGACAATGCAAGCAACATGAAAGCAGCATGGGAGATCATAATGGATGCACATCCTATTGCAGTAATATGTGGATATGTATCCCATGGGCTAAACTTGCTTCTTAATGACATCATGAAGTTGGACACTTTGCAAAAGATCTACAGAAGAGCAAAAGAAGTTATAAAACATGTAAAAGCTACTCATATTGTAGCTGCAGTCTTTGACAAGCAGCAAGAAAAAAATGCAAAGAATCAAATAGTGATACTCAAACTGTAGTAAAACTAGATGGGCTGGAGTGGTGATCTCATTTGAGAATTTACTAAAAAACAAAGAAACTCTTCAAGAAACAGTAATAACTGAGGATCTGAAAGTACCCAAAAGTGTAAGGAAACTGTACTTGATGAGGATGTCTTCTGGGTTCAGCTGCAGAACTCCCAGAAGATTCTAAACCCAATTTCTTCAGCAATCACTGCATCTGAATCAGACTATGCACTTCTGTTAGACATTCCTTACCAAATGGCCCAGATAAAACCAACTGTTTTTGAGAATTTAAGTGCATCTCTGCTTACAAGTACAGAAGAAAGAAAAGTGAAAGACTTTATTAAACAGATGAGAAGAATTTTGTTGCCAATCAATACATGCTGCTGCAAATCTCTTGGATCCAACATTCAAAAGCAGAAATGTTAGTGATGCTAACTGCTACTGCATTTGACTGGATTACAAAACAAGCAACACACTTAGGACTTGATGTTGGAAAGGTACTTTCAAATGTTGCAGAATACAGAACACCTTCAGATATTTGGTCCAGGAATGCAATCTGGGACTCTGCCAAGCATATCCCTCCTGCAACATGGTGACATGGCCTTTGAACAATACAGCCTCTGACTCTGTGCTTCTCACCTGCTTCAAATTCCTTTGCCTTCTATAGCATGCAAAAGAAACTGGTCTAGGTTTGGAAATACTCACACCAAATCAAGAAATAAACTAACATGTGAAAGAGTAGAGAAGCTTGTCTCAATCCTGGCATACCTTCAGTTTTCAGAAGTCCGTGAAAAAGATAAAAATGAAGGATCAGAAACTGTTGATAGTGATAGCTCAGAAAATAAGACTAATTAGCAGGGATCCTGGTTTTCTCCGATAAAAAAACTGCACATTCTCTGATAAAAAATTTCAAATTCTCTGATAACCCCCCAAAACCTGTGATTAAAATAAAAGGCCCAACATAGCCCCCCCCACTGGGGCCCCTCCTTTCCCCCAAAGCCCCCCCCAACCTTGCTAGGGCCCCTCACTCCCCTCCAAAGCCCCCCCCGCCCTGCTGGTGCCCCTTACTTCCCCCCAACCCTGTTGGTGCCCTTCACACTCCCCACAACAGCTCCCCTGCCTTGCTTGTACCTCTTGCCCCCCACCCACAGCCCAAACCCCCCACACCAGCTCCATTTGTAACAAAAATTAAAAAATTTTAAAAGTAAATTCAATTAGTAAATTTGTAATTTATCTGAATAAACTATACTTTTAAATTTAATAAATATACCAAACATGATAATTTTATGAACAAGCCAAGTTATATATAATACATTTTATGTTCTTACAGTAGCAAAGTGAATTTAGATCTCTAAAGGTGCTAAGAAAATACATATTGCATATATTTCAATTTTTCCCCAAAACTTCTGTTTGTCTCTGAAAAAAACAGGAAAAATGTTTTTTTTTCCCCATGGCTTCAAAGTTTCTGGAAATTTTACATCTCTATCCACAGTGCTCTGCTCTCCCTTCCCTTCCCCCATAGGGCACATAGGGAGAGAGAGAGGTGTGCTGGGTCCCAGTACACTGGCCGGTGCCGCTACCCTGCATCCCAGAGTACCAAAAACAGCAGTGCCTGGAGTCCTGGGGCTCCCAGCACCTAGGGTGATGCCAGTACCCCAGCCTCTGATGGAATCATTGAAAAGTAGGGCTGAAAGGAATCTTTATAAGTCATCTTGTTCAACCTCATCCTTCATCACAGGCTGGTTCACCCCTATCGAAGCCATCCTGTTGAAAGCTGTTGTCTAACTTATTAGTAAAACTAAACAGTCAACTCTGACACACAGTCACAAAGCCAGACAAGTACATAAGAACATAAGTGCCATACTGAAACAATGGTCTATGATCCACCAAGCCCAGTATTCTGTCTCTGTGGCAGAAAGGGATTCTGTGGAAAGACAGCACTGAACCAGATATCTCTAGCGATCTATCCCTTATTCAATATCCTCACTGGCATCCACCATTTTTGGGTTAGAGATCCCAGAGGAAACATTTCCAACCATTCTGTTCAATAACCATTAATAGGTCTATCATTCATAAATTTATCCAGTCCCTTTTTGAACCTGGCTATGTTACCTGCCTCCTGTGGCAATGAGTTCCACAAATTAACTATGCATTGCATAAAAAAAAGGTCTCATTAGGTTTAAGCCTGTTACCTACTAATTTCAACGGGTGCCTCCTCATTCTAGCTTTTTGGGACTTGGTGAACAACAGTTCTCTGTTGACTTGGTCCACACCTTTCATAATTTTACAGACCATTATAATATCTCTCACCCCCTACCCTACAACAGCCCTTTCTTTTCCAAACTGAAGACTGGTAGTTATTTTAGTCTCACCTGGTATGGCAACTGCTCCAGATCCCTGATCACTTTGGTTGCCCTTTTCTGTACCTTTTCTAATTTGACTACATCCTTTTTCAGATGTGGGGACCCCACAACATTCAAGATGAGGGTGCACCATAGATTTGTATAGTAGCATGATGATGCTCTCCGTTTTGTTTTCAATTCCCTTGTTAACGATGCCCAACATTTTACTGGATTTTTGGTCACTGCTGGACACTGAACTGATATTTTTGACAACTGTCTACAGTGACTCCAAGGTTTCTTTCCTGAGTTGTAACAGTTAAGTCAGAACCCAACATTCTGTACCATGTGATTGAGGTTATTTTCCCCCAGGTATATCATCCTATATTTGTCACAGTCATAGAGAAGCAGGGCTGGAAGGGACCTCCAGAGGTCATCTAGTCCAACCCCTGCCTAAGGCAGGATCAACCCTATCCAAACCATCCTGTACAAACCATAATTTCAACTCTACATAACCCTGCCATCAACCCTGACACAACACAGACCTAGCACCCAAACCTGCCTGAGGTAAAGCAGAGGAACAATGACAGCTAATGTCCTGCTTCTGTAAAATTTTAACAATATATGCTCAAGAGATCCCAGGTAGACAGCCAGGCCCCCTGCTGCAGAGGAAGGCACTCCTGAGTCCTTATCAATTTATCTAACCAAGGGGGGAAAATTCCTTCCTGACCCAATATGGCCACTGGTCTGATCCTGAGCAGAGGGGCAAGACCCTCTGGCTAGGAATGTCCATCTTGGGTCCCAGCAGAAGCACTGACATACCCCACTCAAAAGCCCCAGCCTTGGCTGTGGCCAATACCCAATGCCTTTGGGAAGGGTTAAACAACACCTTGACATATATAGAACCATAGAATAGAAGGACTGGAAGGGACCTGTAAGATTGAGTCTGGTCCCCTGCCATGGGCTCAAACTAGCTCAACAAGGTCCCTGTCCAGCCTTTTCTCGAACACACCTCCAGGAATGGTGACTGTGCCACCTCTGCTGGGAGTGTTCCAGATTCTAGATACCCTTACAGAAAAAAAGTTTTTCCTTATGTCCAGCCTAAATTTTTCCCCAACTAGCTTTTGTCCATCTGACAAAAGCTCCCTAGGGGTGCCTTTCTGAAATTTCTCCCCATGATCTTGGTGTTCACCCCTGATATATCTGTAGGCAGCTATTAGGTCACCTCTCAGTCTTTCCTTACGCAGGCTGAACAAACCCAGTTCCCAGTATCTCTCTTCACAGGGCTTATCCCCAGGCCTTTGATCATGCGGGTGACCCCTTTCTGTACCTTTTTGAGCTTATCCACATCCTTCTTGAAGTGTGGTGCCCAGAACTAGACACAGTACTCCAGCTGTGGTCTTAACAACACCGAGTAGAGGGAGAGGAGCACCTCTGTATCTATTGGCAATACACTGGTTGACATATGCCAGAGTTCTGTTTGCCCTGTTGGTGACTTCATTGCACTGTTAGCTCATCCTCATCCTCTGGTCAATTGTCAGCCCCAGGTCCCTTTCAGATGTGGTATCAGCCAATAGACCACCACCTATTGTGTAGGTATGGTGAAGGTTCTTCCTATAGCAGAAAGGCGGGGGGGAGAGGGAAGAGGAGGAGGGCAACCAGCAAAGCCCAGAAGCATGGGAAATACTCTAGACTATTCTCAGCGGTGGCAAAAGAAAGAACAAAGAGCAATGATCTCAAGTTGCAGCGAGGGAAGTTTAGGATGGACATTAGGAAAAATTCTCTCATGGGGAGGGTAGTAAAGCACTGGAACACGTTACCCAGAGAACGTAAGGAATCTCCATCCTTGGAGGTTTTTAAGACCTGGGGAGAGAAAGCCTTGGCTAGGATGATTTAGTTGTGGATGCTCCTGCTTTTAGCACTGGGTTGAACTAGATGGCCTCCTGAGGTTCCTTCCAACCCTAATTTTCTATCATTCTATGAAAGATGCTAGAAAGAATTAAGAAGGGCCATGGACCCCAGCACAGGGGAAAGCAAAAAACCTCTACAGTCCATACCAATCTGACCCATAGAGTAAAATTCTTTCTTGACCACAAATATGGTGAACTGATCTGACTCTGGGCAGAGGTGCAAAACCTTCTAGCTCTGTGTTTAACTCCCAGCAGAACCATTTGCCCAACTTAGTCAAAATCCCTAGTCTTGGCTGCTGCCAACCCCCAGAACTTCTGAGGAAGGCGAGTCCCACCTCCCTCTCCCCTCAATATGTAGGAGCAAGAGGGGGAAGGCAGAGGCAGGATTTGCTTTCCAGCCCCATGTGGCTGAAAGCAGCAAAGCCCAGAAACATAGGAAACATTGCATTGTAGAAACAAATCATTGTAGAACTGCTAGATCATCCCTGACAAATGCTTATCCACCATCTTCTTGAATGATTCCAGTGATGGAGATCCCACAGCTTTCCTGGGCAGTCTATTCCACAGTCTCATTGTTCTAATTGTTAAGAAGTTTTTCCTAATATCCAATCTAAGCTTGCTTTGTTGCAATGGCAAGCCATTAGTTCAAAAAGATGTTTTCTTTATGGCACCCCTTCAAGTATCTGAAATTTGCTATTATGCTCCCTCTTAAGTGCTGAACATATCTATTTACATCAATCTCTCTTCAGATGCCTTGGTTTCCAAGCCCTTTATCTTTTTTGCTGGCCTCTGGACCCTTTCTAACATCCCCATGTCCTTTTTCATGGATCAAAGCAAGGATTGTGGCTCTTCAGCCACAAAACCCTTTGTACCTCTCTGCTCTGGTGAGATGGAGAAATGAGACATTTCGGGGAACTGGGAGACTAGAAAGCCCCAGCACCAAGGGTGGTATGATCTGCTGTGTTTTATACCTAACATGCCCAATGAAGCATACCAACATTATATTTGCTTTTGGGTGACTGCACCGCATCACTGGCTTGTTCCAAGTCTGGGATCCATGCAACCGTCCCCACTCACAACCCTGCCAGACCTCTCAGCAGTGCTACTGCCAAGCTAATTATCTTCCCTTCTGTAACTGCATTTGATTATTCCTGCTTAGAAATAAGCAGTGAATTTGGTTATTTCTGCTCACTTTTGTCTGCGTTGGACTTTATGCTGGTCTTTGGCCTAGCTCTCCAACCTATTAAGATTTTCTGGAAGAGAAGTAGGTTTCCAAAGTGCTTGCAGTCATCCTTGGGTTCATGTGACCTGCACATGTGATCAGGAAGCTCTCCATTCCAGTATCCTGGTCATTTTAAATGCCTAAGAGCATTGGACAGATGCCTGTGGAAGCCCCACTTGAAGCCTCCTGCCATTCTGACATGGATCCTTTCATCACTTCAGCACACAGGCTGAGCATGCAATGAGTCTTAAAATACAATCTGCATGCTGAATTGTGGACTTCACAGAGACCTAAGAACTGCTGTCAGTCTACTAGAGTTCAGGGCTAGGGAAGTATGCCCAAAGGCTTCTGCCTTGAAATCAATCCAGCAAGCTAAGCCCTCCTGAGCCCCCACTGTGATTTAATTTTCTTCTTCCACATTAGAAATGGCCAAATATCCATTACACCTGAAGAAGCCACCTCACAGATTCTTCTGTTGTGAAGTCAGCCCAGGCTATTACCTCACAAGGGCCTGTCATTCGGCATTACTCCAGCTAACGTGAGGTCCATCAGTCCAGACACTTGCAACTTCACTTGAGTCAAACCAGACAGAATCTCTTGTGTACTATCATCACAAAGCCCTTTTCCTGAGGTATTACCATACCTGGACAAAGCAGCTCCCTCAGACAGGCCAAGAGATACTTGGCCAACTTCTAAGCTAATGCATAATTAGGGACCTTGTCATGGCACAATGTGGCATCTAAGAAAATACAGGGATAAACACAACAAAGAGCTGTGCATTTCCGAAGGGGAGTGGCAAGCTTCCTTTTCCTCCTTGTTACGGAGGGAAGAACTTCTGTGGCTCCAATCTGGTCCAACCTTTAAGTGTCAGGGTAAGGCAGCAACACTATCCTATCCAAACCAATAAAAGAAAACAGGTGAAATGCAAAGAGCCAGTGACAACTGGTAATGCCAGTTCAATTCTTTATTTAACATAAAGCACCAAGTAAAATATTACGCTTTTTTTCAAATGGTAGTAGGTTCCTTGCATCACGGGAGATCATTAATGAGGACTTGTGTAGAAGGATTCTTCCATCTCGACTGCAACAGTTGCAGAAAGCAGAGAAGTGATGACTGCACAGGAGAGAAGACATCTCAAGAGAGCCACTGTCATTTCTGCTTCTGCAAGACTCAGATATCCCTGTGTCCACACTGCTTCTGCTCCAAAACCAGGAGACCAAGCACCCCCTGCTGCTCCTCCAAGAGTACCTTATCTGTTTTTTTGTCCAGCTATGTCTTTGCTTTTGCCCTATATTCTTTTTCAACCCTTGCAACCTACTCCTTGTTCCCAACTTTGTCAGCTCCTACTTCTACACGTATTGCCTCCATTGCCTGCCAGTTCTGTAAGAGGTCTTCATGGCTGTTGAGCTCTCAGCACCAGGCACATACCACCCTGGTCCATAGCCATCTGCTTGGGTAAGAAGCCTGGAGTGTGGATCTTTTTATATAGGAGCTTCAGACTGCAACCGACTAAGCAGATAGGTTTTGTCCATGTACGACCACCACACTCAACAAGAAGTGTCCCTTGATGGAAATGACCACATAAGGAAATGCCAAGAAGGTTATGCATCAAGTATGTGCCTGGTCTGTCTCCAATTTAAAGGTGATAAGTATATCTTCAGATTAATGGTGATAAGTTTAATACAACACAATGTGCACACCCCAGGAAACGCATGGTAGACTTCCTTAAAGAGGTGGCTACTACTCCTAGTCACAATACTAGGGTTTGTTTGTTTTTTAATATTGTCTGTTTTGATAACTGGTTTAGGTTGCAAATCTCAAGGATGGGGAAATCGGTCTCCTTTCCTCAGAAATGAACAACAGTATAAGCAAGGGAATACCCTGATTATCTGACAGTTCTAACAGTAAGGTACTTTGTTTGAAGGCCTAATCTTAATCTGCTTTGCTGGAATATAAAAACATTGCTGTGTGTCCAGCTTTGTGCACCAAGGGAGAACTGATATTCTCCCTCTTCCTTATGATAGCCTTTCCAGTGTTGAGAAGCTGCCATCATATGCCCCCCCCAACCCCTTAATTTCCTTTTCTTGGTACTAAGCTCTCTCAGCCTTTCCTTATCTGGCTTGCTGTCCAACCCCCTTTTCAGTATGTCACTGGCCTCTGGACTCTCTAAAATCATTACAGCAGTCTACCTCCAATGCTGCCACAAGAGCTTTGCAACCCCCACCATTGCCCTCCTTGTTACTGGAACTAGCAAGCCAACTCTCCAGCCCCCAATCCCCTTAACTCTCCTGTTCCACCAGCAGAGACTGGGTCACCCATGTCCCAGAGCCAGCCATAGAGGTGCTGAGGGAGAGGAGGGGCAAAGCAGGAAGAGGGCACCCGTTGACCTTAGGTCCATTCTCCCCTTGCTCCTTCTGGGTTGGGGGTCAAAGCCACTGAATGATATTGAGGGCTGCAGCAACCCATGACTGAAGAGCACACAACTGCCTGCACCTAGGGAGACACCAGCCAGGGTCTAAATGCATGTCCAGTGGCTGAAACCCTACATTTGTTACAAACAGAATCATAGAAAATTAGGTTTGGAAGGGACCTCAGGAGATCTAGTCCAACCTCCTGCTCAAAGCATGACCATCTAGATCATTTCAGCCAGAGATCAGTCAAAAGCCTGGCCTTAAAAACATCCAAGGATGGAGATTCCACCATCCCCTAGGTAACTGTAACTGTTTTATTTTTTTTTCTTCTGTATAACTGCCGCGTGGCACTCTCACATTTATGTAACCTTGAAGTCTTAACTAGTAAGCTAAATGAGCGCTTTGTATTTTTCTGTTGGCATTAACATGAGCATTTTGTAGATTTTATTTCTTATCTAGAAGTGTTATTTTTGCAGAAATGAAACTTATGTAAAAAGTCTGCCTAGCAATTACTATGTAAAAGAAACTATCCTATCCCTGTATGCTCAGCTTATATCATAGTTAGTGTCACAGAGGCAGTCCAACCAACATCTATAAAGAGGCAAAGAAACAGAAAACAGCAGAGACGACGACCGGAAAACTCTATAGGCCCGATCACCCTATAGACCAGTTCTCAGCCTCTCCGTCTGGGCGTACCCCAGAGAAGACAAAGGCCTTGAAAATCCGACAACTGACAACGATTCACCGTGTTACAGTTTTGTACTGTATATCCCATTCATGAGCTGTTGACCAGTTCTGGGACTACGGAGCCGGCAGCTGCACCTAGCTTTGGACTAGCTCCACTGTTGGAATGCAAGGGCTGGCTCTGGAACCCCGTGAACCAACAGACCCCCTTTGTATCCAGCATGCTGTAACTGAAGAAACATCGGAGACTCCACTCCTCGACTGCCTCTCATCGTGGCTTAGACAGCATATCTACGCTCGCTATACTTGTATTTACTGCAGCTTCGTTCCAACCAGCCTCCCCTCTTATTCATAAGAGGGTGAGGCCAGGTGAGTGAATAAAATCTTTTTGTTTTACTCTATATCTACTCTGTAATAACTTCTACTAACAACCCATATCAATGAGCCGTTGACCAGTTCTGGGACTTAAAGAGCCGGCAGCCGCACCTAGCTTTGGACTAGCTCCACTGTTGGAACGCAAGGGCTGGCTCTGGAACCTCGTGAACCAACGGACATCCTATAGAATAAGAAAACTAACAACTTACTCTAAGTCATCTACTTGTGCCAACTCGGCGAACCTCGAGGGCGGCTATAAAGCTACCTCCAATCCCGCCCCACAAGCCGCGCGCTCGCACAGCTCTGCAAAGCCCGCGGCTCCCCTAAGCGGTGCCGGAACCGCTAGCCCGGCATTCCGCCACAGTAACCTGTTCCAGCACTTCACCACCCTCCTAGTGAGAAAGTTTTTCCTAATATCCCACTTAAATCTTCCTTGCTGCAACTTGAGCAGCAGTGAAATAATATAAGAGAGAATTTCCAAGCAAACTTTCCCTCATTCTGGACTCTAGTTAAACAAGGTGCTTAAGTCTTGGTCTAGCTGCTGAGTTTTAGCTGCTAAAATAAAACTACATAGTTAGCCAGTTCTAATTTCATATAAAAAAAAAAAATCTTACCTTTCAGGCTCCCCTTCAAAGACAGGGGTGGCAAAATAACCTGCAAACTGACTAGTGAACTGTTTGCAAACTGTCTTGTTTGCGTCTTCCTGTTCGCTGGCCCCCTGGTTGCTTGGACTCATTTCCAAGCGCGTTACACTTCAAAACATTGCAGATGTTATGCCTGACTGTACCGGTGCATGCAAACTTATGTTTATGCACGGTGATGATCACAGTTCATAAAGCAAAGCATGTACTTAAGTAACTTGGTTCCCTCATGACCCATCTGTGACAAGGAACCCTTCCATTGCAGAAGCTAACCAGATGACCCTCAAGAGTTCTGCCTATATTGGAAATGAGAAATGTGCTAGGCTTACTAGAAATATCAGACATGTTAGAAGATGTCCTTGAGGAATCACAAGAACTTGCAGGATGTTGAACACAAGCTTTGTGTCAGTATAGGTGGAAACAATCACGTTTAATGTCATCCAGATGATGGTGGAGACATTATGTTCGACCCATGGCATCACCCGCAAATAGTTAATGTGCTTGTTTTTGCCAAGTTCAGCACTCCTCAAGCTCATTTGCTACTGACCTGTCCAACCCCACCTGCTTCCCTGCAAAAGTCCTTGGCAGAGACTATCACTCTGTAGTCCTTGCTTTCAGCAGACACTTAAAGTAGGAACATGTCAGAGGCAGCTACAAACACAGCAAAGGGACTTTACCCTCAATCCTCTCTGCAGCCCAAAACAGGCACTCATCTTTTCCTTTCCTACAAAAAATCATGCGATTCCTCTCCTCTTCCCTTTCTTTTCCTTCTCCCCTTTTTACCCTGCAATTCACATATTTTAAAAAGCTGGGTCAAATGTCCACCAGATGTGTAGGTATATTCCACCCGATTCCCCATCTTTGTTATTAAATGCAGCCCTTTAAAGGGGTCTCTGTTACTAAAGTGCCCAGAACAATACCATTGCGCATTACTGTAATATAAGTATTTGTGATGAATAATAAATGCTATGAAGCATTTAAAATAGACAAATTAGACAAATAAACAAATTAAATAGATAACTTAAAATAGACAAAATAGATAAGTTAAAAGACAAATAAAAAGTTCAAACTCCAGCATTATTCCCTAAAATCTGGTTAACAATTAAACAGCTTTCATTAAACTATGACTTACCTGGTATGTTCAGGTTAAAAAGTAACACGTCAAAGGGAAAAGGACACAGAAAAAGAGATTAGGAAAAGGTCAGTCAAAAGTGCAAAAGATTTGCAAGTCCTTGTTATTTTATTAGCAGATTCTGAAAATATCAGATTTGCTCTCTAAAATATGATAATTTGAAAAACCTATTTATAATCTGTACATTAAATGAAGAAAAATCCACAGTGCTAAATGAAAATCATAGAATCATAGACTAGAAGGACTGGAAGGGACCTGTAATATCAAGTCCAGTCCCCTACCATGCAGAGGTAACTGGGCTCAAATAAGCTTAATGAGGAACCTGTCCAGCCTCCTCTTAAACACCACCAGGGATGGTGACTGCACCACTCTGCTGGGAATGTGTTCCAGATTCTAGTTACTTGGACAGAGAAGAAGTTTTTCCTTACATCTACTCTAAACTTTTCCTCGACTAACTTGTGCCCATTGGACCTCATCCTCCCAGGGGGTGCCTTTATGAAGGGTTGCTCCCCTAGATCCTGGTGTTTAACCCTGACATACTTGCAGGTGGCCATCAAGTCACTCCTCTTCCTTTTTTTACTCAGACTAAACAAACCTAGATCCCAAAGTCTCTCCTTATGATAAAGGGCCTAGAGGATAGGCCCCATAAGGGTGGCTCTTTTCTGTACTCTTTTGAGTTTATCCACATCCTTCTTGAACTGCAGTGCCCAGAACTGGACACGGCACTCCAGCTATGGTCTTACCAATGCCGAGTAGAGGGGGAGTAGCATCTCTCTGGCTCTACTGCAGGGGCAGCCTGCAAAATACAGCCTGCGGGCTGCATCCAACCCAACCGGCCATTCTATCTGGCACATGGGACCCTTAATAATTTAGAAAATATTTATCTGCTCTTGGCTGCCTGTCAAAGACAACAGGAGCCAGGGGCAGCAGGACCCAGGGAGAGCCAGCAGCAGGAGCCCAGCCTTGCCCACCCCCAGCTATTTCCCTGCTCCTGCCCTGCTCCAGTACCACTTGACTCCTGGCTACATGGACCGAACCGGGGAGCACAGGACACCACCAGTACAGGAGGGTGTGTGTGTGCGCATGCAGGCAGGGGCAGTGTGTGTGTGATGGTAGGGCGAGTCCCACACACACACACACACACTCCACCATACACATGTACCCACACCCCCCCTCACTTCCATACATGCAGTCACCCACACCCCTGTCACACACCCCATACACAGCCACAACACACATACCCACACACAACCACATGCTCCCTCACCCCCCATACGTACAGCCTCCCACAAGCCTATACCTACTCCTGGCAATATACAAGTGTAAGACTCCATTTTAAGATATTGTGCAGTCACCTCTGTACCCTACACAACCACATGTAAACTAGGGCAAAAATATTTTTTGAAAACAAACTAATGAATGTTTTAGTTGTTTGCTTTTTAGAATATAATTTGGTATTTTTCTGGCTCCAAGATGGCAAAAACCCTTGCTGAAAGGAGTACTTGTGGGGGCAAGGGGAGGGACTTCCGGTTGCAAAGGTCAGGGATTAGAAGGCAGGACTTTGAGTTCCAAGATGGCGACCAGAGTGTGGGGCACCTGTCAAGGGGTGGGGCTATCCATGCAGCCCTCAGCAGCTTGCCAGAACTTGGTAAGCAGCCCTCTGCCCGAAATAATTGCCTGCCTCCAATCTATTGGCAACACATGAGCTGATGCATGCCAGAGTTCTATTTGCTCGGTTGGCAACTTCATCACAGTGATGGCTCATATTCATCCTCTGGTCAACCCTGCATAAAAATATATGCATTTAAAGCTTTATCTGTGTAAGCTGCACTGCTTTAATTATCACAGGCAAACTGATACAATCTCTCCCTGTTGAGTGTGCCTGATGTTCTCCTAGAACGAACATGCTTATTCCTGAGTACTTTATCTCTAATTAGGAAGGGAAATGAGCCATAGTGGTGTAAGGCCCCTTTATGTTGGTACAAGTGTGTCTACATAAGGGGTTGTACCTACAGAACTATAATTATATCAAATTATAAATAGAAAAATCATCTCACACTATGCTTAAATTTAAAATCTAATGCAAATTTGTGTGTATAAAAATGTAAGCATAGTGTAAGGTGATTTTTAAGTTTTTTAATCTGTACATTTTAAATCTATATTTTAAATTTATTTTAATCTGTATTATAACCTATCTATATAAATATATCTAGTCCACCACAAAGCCTGCATGCAATGCAAACCCAGTAGTGACCTGAACTGCACATGCCTTACTGTCACACAGAAAATGACATGTGGACAATGTTGAAAGGCTCCACAAATCCAGTTAGGCTCAAGTGCCATGAGTTACTGCAGGGATAATTAACCACCAGGCCCACAGGCCCAATCCAGTCCCCACTGCTGCATCATCCAGGCTATGGGGAACCCCATGGGCTGTAGCCCTGTACACTAGATTGTGGGGCACAACACATGGCCCCCAGAGCCTGATCCTGGCTGGATGGGGGGTGTTGCTGGGCCCAATTTCAGTAAGTGCAGGTCAGGTGGAGGGGGTATGGGGTCCCTGAAGCCCAAATCCTGGCGGAGTAAGGGCAGTGGGGGCCCTGTCCTGCTTCTGTCAGTCTGGATCAGGCCTTGAGGCCCTGCACTGACTCTGCCTGGCCCCTACATGCTAGGATTGGGCCCTGGGAACCTGCACTATCCCTCTTCAGCTGTTACGAGAAAGGTGGAGTAGGCAATGGGGAAAAGTGTTTTGCTGTCTGGGGAATTGGGAGCACAAATGGTCTCTCCCCAAGGAATCTGTATCAGTAGCCAGCAGCATCAAGACTGCAGGCCCCACCTCTTGTCACTGCACATAACCAACATGGGAAAGAGAAGGCAGCATTATACAGCTGCAAACAGTTGCAGGCAGCTGAGCTCTGCAAGCTGGGAGGAGTAGGCAGTTGAGGGGAACTGAAAACTGCGGAGTTGATGCAAGCTGTATACTGCAGCAAAACAGCTGCCCATTCAGCTAATGAGAGACTCCTATGCCCAGTTACCAGAACTGGAGATCATGTGACAGGAAGGGGGTGGAGCTTGGAGCCACATAAACCTGGCTCCTCGGCTAAGGAAGGCAGTCTGGTACAGAGGAGGTAAAGCTTCTGTGGCAACAGGCTGCAGTCTTAAAGAACTACAGGTAGCAAGGTGCCCTGAGGAGCTGGTGGGAACTAACTAATGGAGGAGGGGGATTTTCCTGGGGGAAAGGTATCCAGAGAGGTGTAGTTAGTTCAGCTGAGTGTTGGTTTTGTTTATATAAGCCATGAGGCATGGGAATGGCTAGAAGGAAAGCACAGAGGCCACTAAAGCAGGGGCAGGCAAAGTACAGCCCAGGGGCAATTCCATCCAGCCCACGAGCACCCACCAATTAATTGTATCCCGCCTAGCCTGTGCACTTCACTCCCATCCTTGTGTGCGGGAGGGCCCCAGCCACTGGGGGACCTGTTCGGCTTCCCTGGACTCCAGTGGCTATTCCTTCTGTCCCTGCTGCAGTGCTTGCTCTGGGCAGCAGGTAGGAAAGCTGCAGCTGGGCAGGAGTGTGGGGCCCAGGGTCTGTGCTCAGTGGGGCGGTGACAGTGCAGAGCTCAGGTGGACAGGGTGTTGTGGGAGCTCGATGCTGAATTATACAGGACTGAATTAAGCACAGGCTCAGACCTGTTCAATTTAAAACTTTTATTGTTTCACAAAGTCATAAACTAAAGGAGGTCTGTTGGTTCACGAGGTTCCCAAATCAAGCCCTGGCTCTCTAACCCGGAGGCTAGGTGTGGCTGCCTGATTCGGTAGTCTCAGAACTGGTCAACAGCTCATTTAAAAGGAGTCCCTTATCTTTTTTTAGGCAAAAGATACAAAACTGTCCCCATGGAAGTGAGGCATCTAACATAACTTTACTATTAGTTATATATGATAACACTTATACATATGCATTTCTAATTCTTACTTCTATTGGTTATTTAGTTAACTTATCTATATTATATTATCAGGTGATACGCTTTGTATTATAATCATTATGCTTCTTATGTTAATTCTTAATGACCTTTATATTTCTTATGCTAATTTTCTATAACCTAAATACATTATTCATCTATATGTTTTGCTGGGTTTTGCAGGGTTAAAATGTCAAAACTGACATAATATGTGGTTGTTTTTTCGTCATTGCGGTTTAGCCATGCAGTTTCCTATTCTTAACAATGTAAGCGGCATGTCTGCTATTTTTATCATTTGTTTAAAGGTCAGAAGTTCAGTATTTTCATCTAAGGGTCAGAAAGTGATTACCAGAATGTCAATCGCTGACTCCTCAACCTCCTTGAAGCATTCTGGGAGTTTTAGTGCATTTTTTTTTTTTTTAATGCTAGGCCTTGCTTAGCATAAGCACTCTCTCACAGGTGTGGGGGTGTGAAGGCGGGTGGGGGTATGTGGGAACCCCCTTCCCATGCCCCCCCCACAGCACACAGTCCTTGCTGCTGGCAGCTGCAGGTAGTGGGCCCTCAGGGTATTCATGACCTGTGCATGCTCAGTTGCCTGGTGGGACACAGCTCCAGCCAGTTCTGGGAGCTGCACATGGCAGCAAGGAGTGGAGCCAGGCCTGCCTGCTTCTGTTATGCAGGGCTCGTGTGCAGACTGCAGGACTCATGTGCCACTGGGGGGAAAGCCCCACACTATGGAACAGGCTGCCTTCCCTGCCATCAAAAGCAGGGAGCGGGGAAGGCAAGCAGCCATCTCCATTGCCCAGGGCTTTCCCCTGGTGGTACACAAGTCCCATGAGCTGCACCTGAGACCCATGTGATAGAGGAAAGTTGGCCTGGCTCTGCTCCTTGCTGCCATGTGCAGCTCCTGGTACTGGCTGAAGCCATGCGCCGCCAGGTGGTTGTGCCTGCATGTGCCACAAGCACCCCAAGAGCCTGCCCCCTGCCATAGGCAGCGGGGGCTGTGCACCATGGCAGGTTGGGTATGGGGTGCTGGGACTCAGAGGCCTCTGCACCCAGCTTGATAGTACTGGTGCTTGGCAAGTAACTGATGTCTGTGTTCGCTGCACGTTTATTCTTAGCTGCAACCCAGCAGAAATTTGACAGAAAGGTCACCCCAGCCATGACCTGTCCCTGGCAAAGGAAAAGAAGAAGTCTGGGAGTACCCTGGTCAGATGACCAAAGTCAAAATAGGAATTAGGCCAACCAAAATATGAAATTTGGTTGGGAAGAAAAGGGAAATTATTAAAAGCAAAACTAACCCCTACCTAAAAATAAACTTGCTTTTAGCTACTGAAAAATTCCAGTGACAGATAATTATATATGGCAAGTGGAAATAGGCTCATTAATATGCATTATAGGGAAGAGCTTATGCTAATGTATTAATGAGAACACAGTAATGATAAGGTATATAAGAACAAGAGTTGGAACCCCTCCTTGGAACATTCCTGATGAAAGCCTGAAGAAATCCCGTCACCAATCCAAGATCCTGTCTCGACATCAGGCATGGGAGCCAGAAGTCCCCCGGACAAGACTTCACAGCCTGATCAACCAGTGAAGTTGCATTCTCAACATCTCAGAGTGGCAAGCATCTGCTTTAACTAGCTACAAACCTCAAATTTTTAAACTTCTACTGCTACTTCAATTTTACTTAGAATTGTATCTGTTAGGGTTCAATAAACTTGCTTTTAGTTTAGGACAACTGTGGTCTCCTTGCCTGGGATAAAACCCATTATAGGTTCATAGGGAAACAAAAGGGGAGGCCCCTACCCTCCCTCACACCCCACAAGCCCCAAATACCCTCACCCATACTCTGCCCAGGCCTTCCAACCCCCAACATATACGCATACCCCAACACAGAGCCACACCTCCTCACAAGCCCCACACACACCCCCAACCCCTTAACCACACCGCATACCCCCCCACGCACAATATGCAAGAGTAAGACTTTATTTTTGAGCTATTGTGAGATCACCTCTATATACACTAAACAAACACACACAAATGAGGTCAAAATATTTTTTGAAATAATTTTAAAATATACTATAGTAGATGTTTGACTTTTAGTATAAGATTTGGGTTTTTTTTCCTGGTTCTAAGATGGCACTGCCCCCCCGCCCCCAAAGAAATACTCCTGGGAGCAAGAGGATGGCTTCCAATGGCAAAGGTCAGGGGTCGTGGGGCAAGACTTCTGGTCCCAAAATGGCAACTAGGGGGCAGAGCACCTGTCAAGGGACGGGCTATTATTTTGGCCCCCAGCTCACCAAAACTCATTAAGCAGCTCTCCAGCTGAAATAATTTTCCACTCCTGCTCTAAAGGCACCCAGCAAAGGGCACTGTGTTGGTTATGATAACTGAGACAGTAGCCCTGAGAAACTCCTAAAGAGAGCCTTGAGAGGTTGCTATTAATTATTTTGCAGAAGATACCACCCCTGTGAAGACACTAGGCGTGCCTAGGATTAGTACGTTAAGTACTGTGTCTGGGATAGAGCAAACAACACGACTGAGCCCAAGTTGAACCTGCACTGCTCTAGAGGGCACTTTGGATAGGATGGCCTGTCCGGGACAGGCAGTGTAGGCAAGCACATCCAGCGTGCAGAGTGGACAAGCATGGCCGGGGCGAAGCGTCATGCCAGAGCTGGGTGCACAGCAGAGTGGACCTGTGGATGAGGCAGTTCAGAGCTTGGGAAGCAGCCTGCCGAAAGTGAGCAGAAGGCAGACAAGTAGGCCCAGAAAGATGGCTTCAAAACAGGAAGCCTGAAGGATCTAACTGGGGCAAAAGCCCCGAGACAGATGCTGATAATGAGCAAGAAGCCCTGAGACAGAGTGTGGTTACATGAGCTTGTCAAGACCCTAAAACTGTGGGGATGGCTTAAGAATAGCAATTGGGACTCAGTTACAGGCTAAGAGGGCCAAAGTTCAGTTGAGTCTAAACAGGTCCTGGACAGCAAGAGTACAGCAAACCTGGGAGACTGGCAGGCAGCTGCTAGCAGGGTTCCACAAATCAAAGTGTGGATCAAGCTAGACTAGCAGCCTTATGATGAAAAGGGCAGAGAGGACACTTAAGGTGCCACTCTAGTGGCTGAGGGGAGTCTCCAAAATTATAACAACAACTTAACATGAAAGATCTGGCAGGCAGGAGGATCAAAGATGGAAGGTAACCAACAGGCCAGAGGACCTAGTAGGTACAGCTGACCACCAGGAGGTGTCAGATTTTGGGGCTTTAGCTCCAAACCTGATACAGCAAGCACGCATGAGGACCACCGATGTCAAAACTGTCAACAGCAAAGTAGTCAATATTTGTATTTAACTTGCTGTTGTTACATTTCAGACTGAACATTCTTCAATACAGAACTGCAGTCTGCACCCATCTTGCAGCTATTGCCTCAGACTATTTGCAGATTTAAGCACAGGTTTATACATAGCTGGGGTGAGAAAAGTTTTGCAGCCATACAAACTGAAGATTTTGATATTTTTTAATTAGAACTAAAGCTTGCAGAAAATTCCTTGACTATAAAAGAAACTGGAATCCAACCATGTGGAATGTACAGCCTAAGAACCTTAAGAGGATTAAGTCTCCTGACTTTTATCCACATGGAAAGAAGCTAAAATCACTTAACTGTGGTATCTTAATAGGAAAACATTCTGTTTGCCAAGTTCCCTTTCATGCAGAGACAAAAATAAATTTCTAATATACCTGCAAGCTGGAGTGTACTGGGATGTGATAGTACAAAGTATGACTGCAACAGACCAGATAAAAGCAGGTTTAGCTTAGAACAACTGGAGGAGTCAGAATTTGCTTTCTTGGCTAAATACTGAATGCCTCCGTTTACATTTAAAATACTCCTTTGTTTAAAGTGCTCCTTTTCTTATGGCTGTGAAGACCAAGATATGAAATGAACGTTTAGTGATAGGTCATAGAAAAGTATGTCTGGACGGAACTTCACAGATCGTTCAGTCCAACCCCCTGCTCAAGGCAGGATCGTCCCTGACTGAAGTGTCTGTCTAACCTGCTGTTAAAGACTTCTAAGGATGGTGATCCCAAAGCTTGTCTAGGTAGCCTGTGCCAATGCTTTAACTACCCTCATAGTTAGAAAGTTCCTCCTAATCTTGAGCCTAAAATTACTCTGATGCAGTTTAAGACCACTGCTTTCATTCTGCACCCTGTAGTCACACAGAAAAATATGTCTCCTTTCTCTCTATATCAGGGGTGGGCAATTATTTTGGGTGGAGGGCTGCTTAACAAGGTTTGGTGAGCTGTTGAGGGCTGCAGGAGTAGCCTTGCCCCTTAACAGGTACCCTTCCCCCTGGTTACCATATTGGGATCAGAAGTCCCACCCCTAACCCCTGACCTTTGCCACCAGAAGTCTGCGTACGTGCATGTGCGCGTGTGCGTGCGTGCCCTCCATGACAGCAGCAGGTGGGAGCACTGGTGCCTGGCTCTGGCCAGGGCTGCATGTTGCAGTGAGGAGCGCAGATCCCACCGAGTACTTTATTTCCCTGGTACTCCCTGCACTCATGGGGCACAGAAGAGAAGCCCCAGGTACTGGAGCCACTGCTTTCCCTGCCCCAACCCGCTCCAGTGCCTAAGGCTTCCCTCCTGTGCCCAGTGAGTGCAGGCAGCACTGGGGAAACAAACAGCTTGATGGGGGCTGTGGTCCTTGCAGCCTTGACCCGAGCCAGGCACCAGCACCAAGCAGAGCGCACCCTGATGCCTACCAGGGCTGCGCACAATGGGAGAGAGAATGGGAGGAGTCCCCGTATCCCTCCCCCCGCCCAGCCTAGCTTCATGCTGCCCCTGCCCCCCTGGGCAGGGGCTCCACTACAGCCAGTCTCAACTGCACACTCTGCACTCCTGCCCAGCTGCATCCCCACCCCCGTTTTCCTACCTGCTGCCCGGAAGGAAGGGAAGGCCGGGGAAACCTGCAGCAGCAGCCCTGCCCCATACTAGCCGGGCCAGCCCTTCTGCCCACAAAGGTGGGAGCAAGACATAACAGGATATGTTGACGTGGGTGTAGGTGCCTCGCTCCCACCCTTGTGGGCAGAATGGCTGGGCAGGGCACAGTTGTTGCAGGGCACCGTAGGCCATATTCTGCCCACCCCTGTTCTATAATCTCCTTCCAGGTATTTGAAGACTGCCATTAAATTCCTTCCCAATCTTCTTTCCTAAATTAAAATAATCCTAGTTCTTTCAGCCTTTCCTTACAAATCATGTTTCCCAGGTCTCTCAATATTTGTTGCTCTCTGCTAGACTCTCTCCAATCTGTCCACACCCTGCTTGAAATGTGGGGTCCATAATGGAACACAGTACTCCAAGTAAGGCCTCACCAGTATCAAATACAGCAGAATTGCTTCCCCTGGTTTACAAGAGGCACTCCTGTTAATACAAACCACTGCATTTTTGGCCCTTTTTTGCAACAGGTTAACACATGGTTAATTCATATTCAGTTTATGATCCATTGTAATTCCCATGTTTCTCTCTACAGTACAGCAGCCTAATCAATCATTCCCTAGTCTGTATTTATGCATGCAATTATTCCATTAGTCGTTGTTGCATTTCCTTTGGTTGATTATGGACCATTTTTCCAGTCTATCCAGGTCATTCTGGGCCCTAGCCCTATCCTTCAAAGCATCTGCACCTGCATCCAACTTGGTGTCATCTGCAAATTTGTAAGCATGCACTTAATCCCATGGTCCAAATAATTAATGAAGATGCTAAACAATATCAGGCCCAGGGTAAACTCCTGAAGAACCCCACTTGATAGCTCTTCCCAACTACACACTGAGGGCTGCAATCCAACTAGTTGTATATCCATCCACCTTATAGTACTTTCACTTAGTCTGTATTTCATTAGCTTATGAATAAGTGTATCAAGGCAGATCATGTCTACTGCTTCCCCTTCTTCCTCCATCCACAGAGCCTGTCACCTCAAACAAGGAAACAGCTGTTCAGGCATCTCTTGCTCCTGGTGAATCCCTGCTGGATGTTCCTGCTGAACTTGTTCTCCTGTAGATGCTTTGAAATAGATTCCTTAAGGACCTGCTCTACAACTTTTCCAGCTATAAAGCTCAGACTGGTCTGTAATTTCCCAGATCCCCCTCCTTCCTTTTCCTGAAGCTGGGCACTAATTGACTGGGACTTCATCTCACCTCCATGATTTCACAACAAGGATAGCTTAAATTACCTCAGCTAATTCTTTCAGAACTCTAACATGTATACCATCCAGCCCTGATTTGAACTCCTCTAAGTAATCCTTAACCCGTTCTTCCTCTACTCCACACAGCTTGTCTTCCTCCACATGGTAGCTGACTTCATTTCATGAAGACTAAAATGTCTGCAGATTTAGTCAGAGACAACAGACAAGGCTAAAATAACAATCCTGGCATAGGTATGAGCTGAATCTATTCAGTTCATAGGAGTGTTGAACCTAAGGCTTAATTGGTGACACTGATGCATGGCAGATTGAAAATGGTACAGAACTGAGATAAGCCCCACTCTGTTCCACAATCCAGTGTAAATGGCTCCTTATTCTAACGTATGTGGGTGAAGCACCAAATACTAGGTTTCTCCCCCACTCCCTCCATATTCCCCATGAAAATGCTCTGTGCATAGCAGAATTCTTCGCCTAGCTCTGTCCTTGAAGACATCTGATGAAGTCCAGCTAGTAGAGACCACCGACTGCCTGTATTCTGCACTGGGCAGACTTGTGCTAGTACGTTATACCCATGCTCTATGTTCTGTACTTGTTGCCATTCCTACTTAATTAGGAAACACTTCTTTACTTTTAATCCACACCACCAGTAAGAAACATGAACCTTTTGGAAACTGGACATTCTCAGCATGCCTTATGCTGGGAGGGGGCTTGGGATAAAAATCATGAAACGACGAAAAACAGGGCTGGAAGGGACCTCAGGAGATCATCTCAGTGAACCCCCTGCTCAGGGAATGATCATCCCTGGCAAAAGCATCCCATACAAGTGTCTGTCTAACCTGAATTGAAAACTCCTAATGAAGGATTTCCAAAACCTCTCTAGGCGGACTCTTCCTGATCTTAACTGCTCTCTAAATGTGAAAATTATTCCTAATATCTAACCTATATCTCTCTTGTTACTATTTAAATTTCTTGCTTCTGGACAGAAAAAACTACTTCTTTTGGATAAATTATTCCCCAGGAGTTGGCCATAGCTGGAGAGAGAATACTACACTAGGTGGAGCAACACTCCAACTGTATAGGCAAATTCAGGTGCGTTTGCCCATAGTACCAGACACTGGAAAACTTGCTGCTATTATCAGCTCTTACTTTGATGCTTTTCCTTCCCATGTTCTGTCCCCTTCTCAGTGAATTAACAGTACCAATATACTTCCATCTGGTACAAGAGGGGAATGGTTCTATCAACAAATCGCTCCTAATTGCAGTCCCGGGGAAATCAAGGGCGCGGCTTCATTTGCGTCTCATTTCCTTTCTCTCTTCCCTCATGAATAGTGGGGCACACAAACATTTCTAACAAACTCAGTGCCAGCCAGGTGACCAGCACCCAATTAAGACCAGCACCCAACCAAACAGAAAAGCAACTCCCACATGAGCTGAGCAAATTACAAACCAAATCTTCCAAAGTATTTCAAAGAAAGAAAGGAAGAAAACAGCAGTCAACCATATCCATATTCATCTGGATCATTTCTATACATGCAGACAAAGTAGTTAGATCCAATTTTTTTTCTAATGTAATTGCTCAAATATTGAACAGCCTCAGCTAATATTGGAGTCCTACACAGAAGGACACATGCTATAAGTTACTGCAACACTCGTGATGTTGCTGCTGCATGCTATGCTACAACACAGCTTACCTTGAGTAGCTTGATTTCTCGCATGGCAATTTTTTTAACCATCTTATCATCCTCACTCTCCAGAAATTTTTTGATGGCGACAATTCTTCCGCTGTCTTTGTTTCTACACTTCATCACCATCCCATAGCTTCCTTCTCCAACAAGCCCGAGGGTCTCATACTTTTCCATTTTAACTCAGAAACAGAAATATCTTTATGCTGAAAGCCAGAAACCGGGATTAGTAGGCATGAGGACAGGGATTTTCCTTTGCTAAACCCATATTTCTAATAAATTCTTTGCTACTGTAGTGATTAGCCATTTTCTCCCTCATACATGCTTAACTAGAACCTTCTCCAGCAGGGTTCTGTGGCCTCCCAGGAGTTTTCACAAAATTTGTAAATAAAAGACAATGAGGCATACTAAAGGTTTGCTTGTTGCTGGATGGCTCAGTACATTTTTAACCAAAGGGTGTCTGTAGGACAAGGCAAGAAGTCCTAACTGAAGTTAAAAAGGCAGCAGGAAAACTTAGCAAAATATTATATTTAAATAAAAACTTGTGCTGTATATTTTTATGGCAAAAAGCAGTTATGATCTTAGCTAAAACAGTGAATAAATTATTGCAACAGCACGTACAAAAACCCATTAAAAAGCACTGCTTTGCATTAGTTATCCTCCATTGGAAAATAATTTTTTCTTCCTAAACTTACTATCCATTTCAGTCACCCCTACTGCATAAGAACAGTAGGGAGGAGGAAACACAGTTCAATCTTCATGTGATAATTCGCTCTTTTTTGTTTGGCTTTTAAACTGGCACCGTTCTGCCCACTAGAGTTTTCTCTCTTTGATGTACCCAGGATATTTTCAGGAGGGTATCCTACTCCCATTTTTGTTTTTTTTCCCTGCTTACAGCTTGTTTACATCAGGAACACCAGTTACCCCAGGGTTGCTACCCCAATGATGCTAGTACAGTATATTGGGAGTTTATCTGAGAACAGCAAAAGGCTACCCCCAGATAACCTACAGCTCCTACCCCAGGGTAACTTAAGCAGTACATTTTTACTGCTATTTTTTTTCTTGGAATTGCTGAATTCTAGTAAGTTACTCTGATGAATGGATTTGCTTTGTGTTCACTCCTTTTCCTTTTTTTTTTTTTTTTAAACACCATCATAGAGATGTAGGGGAATCATAAAGAAGTAGGGCTGGAAAAGGCCTCCTGAGGTCATCACCTGATTCAACCCCCTGTGGGGGAAGGATGATCCTTATCCAAACTACCCCATACAAACCATCATCTCAACTCTACACAAGCCTGACACAACACAGACCTAACACCCAGACCTGCCACAGATGAAGAAGGGGAACTGCAGCAAGTGGCTCCCACTTCCATGAAATGCTGTCAGTATTTATATATATATATAGACCTCAATAGGCCCTGGTTGGAGGCCATGCCCCCTGCTTCAGAGGAAAGCAAGACCCCCCCTAGGTCTCCTACCCTGACCATAGGGAAAGATTCCCTCCTGCCCCCAGGTATGGCCAATGATCTGACCCTGAGCGGAGGGGCAAGACCTTCCACCTTTGGTCCCGGCAGGCGCATTGGTGCACTCCAGGCTTGGCTGCAGCCCCTACGCGATGCCCCCTATTAGAGTCAAACGGCCCACGAGACATGCCGCAGAAAAGGGGGGCGGGAGCAAGCAGCAGAGCCCAGAAGGTGCCTGTAGCAGGCGAGCAGCAGCTGGCCCCGCAGCTTCCCAGGGCGGCCCGCGCTCCCCGCCGCGGCGGGAAGAGCGCGGCCCCAGGGCGGCGGAGCGGAGCCAGCCCTGCGGCCGCGCACTCACCTGGCGGAGCCCGGCCTCGCTCGGCGGCTGCGGCGGCGGCCCCGCCCCCCACAGGGCGCCAGCGGTCACCGCGGCAACAGGCGGCGGCGCGTGGCGCTGCCCGGGGCACCCGCCTCCCGGACGCCAGCGGCCCCGCCCCACCGGGCCCCTCCTCCTGCCGCGCGCCCGCCTCCACACTCGGGCCCGCCAGCGGCTCCCCAGGCCCTGCGCCCGCCAGAGCCCGGCGTCCCGGAGGGGGACGGCGGCGCAGGTCGAGCGGGCCCCGCCGCGCATGCGCGCCGCTCCTAGCTGCACTCGGCCCCGCCCCACCGGGAATCAGCAGCTGGCTGCCTGCTGCTGCGCCCTCAGCCGTTCCCAACCGCCCGTAGTGCCCGGGTGGCAGTGCTTCATACCCCCATCCTCATTTTGATCACGAGCCTGGTTTTCCGTGATTTAAAAAAAAAACAACAACCCCATTTTCGGTTTAAACAAAGTAGTCCCCAACCCACGTTTTCCCACGATTTAAATGAAACACTACTAATATAGAGATAGAGTGGTATTTCATTTTAATCATGGAAAAATGTGGGTTTAGGGTTTGTTTTTTTTAAACCAAAAATGGGGGATTTTTTTTAAATTGGAGAAAACCAGGATCCCCAATATTTGTTATGTACTGGTATTGTGCCATTAACCAGTTGTGTGCTATTGGCTCTGCACTTGGGGCTGGTGTCAATGCACTGTGTGGCACATGAGGTGATTGCACCTTGTGTGTAACATAGGGGTGGGCCAAATGTGGCCTGCAGGCCCAATGAGGCCACCAGGCCATTTATCTGGCCTAAAAATTTTAGAAAATTAATATTTATCTGCCCCCAGCAGCCTGTCAGGCAGCCCTCATTGGCTTGCCAAAACTCAGTAAGCAGCCCTCCACCCAAAACAATTGCATGCCCCTGCGTAACATGTAGCAGGGGCCGCGGACACTAGGCACTTGTACCCTTTGCACGGACAAGGCCCTGGGGCAGCAGAAAGCAAGCAAGGAAGACTGCACTTCTGAAAGAGGCATGGGCACATGCAAAGCTCAGTTGCAGCTGCAAGAGACTGAAGATGGATGCTTAGAGCTTGATGTAGTTTTTTTCTGACATTGTTTAGAGCTCAGGCCAAAATGCAGACACAGGCTGTATGGTATTAGAGACAGTGTTTGCTCCTCTGCCAATTACTCCGCTTATTAACTTTATGTGAAAGTCAGAGCCAGCACTTGCAGGAGACTGGTGGCATCCCTTGCTTTTGGTTGGGTTCAGGGCAAGCTCTTCAAGCAGGCATCAGACCGAACCATTACCACAGGCTTTTCTTGGTGGCAACCAGAAGTGGCACCACACATTTAGAACCCAGAGAAAACAGGACATGAAATATGAAAACCCTGCCCAAACTGTGTTTCTTCTTCAGTTTTTTACTCCAGTAGTTGAAACCAGGGATGTTAGACTTGCAATGGAGGTCTGGTCCAGATCTGGACTGTAGAGGCTCCTCCCAAGCTGGATCCATGGTGAGTGCAACAAATGGTGCTAGGTCTAAGGGTGGGCAGCAGCACAGAGCCACAATCATGCAACAGTACATATCCAGTGGTGCATGACAGCATGCATCTGGGGACAGACAGGCAGCAGTGCAGAGCTATGTTCACACAGCAGCACACCCAGGGGTGTGCGGCAGTGAGGACTGGCATTCACCAACAGCATGGGTCTGGGGGCATGTAGCAGCAGAGAACTGTGTTTGTAAAGCAAAATATGTTCAGGGATATGCAGCAGTACAGCTCCACATTCAGGTGGCAGCACAGGTCCATGATGCTGCTGCTAGCAGTCATGTCCATCAAGGTCCAGGGGCCTTGAATTTTATGACAGGACATGCCAACCAGCTTTTGGTAGCCTCCAGACTACGAGTAGGCCAGCTGGGACAGTCCTGTAGGTAGATTCAGACTGGAGGTCATGTTTGACACTGGTGAGCTAAACCTTCACCCCAATTTCTACCTCTGCATATCCCACAGCTCCTTCCCTTCAAAATGGAGACTATAGGGCTTACTTCTATAACAGGTATCTAAACCACCCACAACTAGAGAGAGGGAAGCTAGGTATACTGGATTTTTTTAAAGGATTAAAGAAACACCATCTATTCAAAGGTGTTTAAGTTGGAACCCAAGCACACCTGTGAGGAGCAAGCCCAATTTTATCAGTGCAATCAATGTTTATCTGAAAGAATTAATCCCCAGCTGCAAATTTGTGTTGCAAAAAATCTAGTCATAAGACTGTGAAATGAAACCTCAACAGCAAGGAACTGATGCAGCAATATCCTCCTGGTGCTCACGGGAAAGACAGCTGGAAACTGTAATTCAGAGCTATAAATTAGTATCCCACTGGGAATGGGACACTTTTAAACAACTGTAATTTCCAAACCAGCTAAAGTACTTTTCCATCATTGTTGGACCAATGGGGCAGGGCAGCTAAGTATTAGGGCAACCATGCAAGAACTTTACATGTATAACTACATATAGAAAAACATTGTACTGCTCACAAGGGAGGAGAAATGGGAGATGCATCTGAAACCCATTGTAAGAAGTGTTTAGTTGCCTCAGGGCTACCAAAAAAACCCCAAAACCTCAAGGCCAATGCCAAGAGCATCAACTCTTGCACTCCCAAACTGCAGAGAGCTGCTGCAGGAACCCTCCAAAACAGAGTAGTACCACAGAATAAGCTGGAACTTCGTGGTTTATATTCTCCAGAACAGCCAAGGTAACTCTTGGTATTTTCATCTTGAAATCTGTCAAAAAGACAAATTTTCAGTTTATTTTCAGCTGCTATAAGTTAGCTAGAGTGCAGCAAGCCAGGACAAATTAGATTCTTGCCACTGAGTATAGATCATATTTATCACATACCCAAGGCTTTACACTACAACCTTGTTGAGACAGCAAAACATTAACCAACACTCACACTTCCTGCTTTTATTGCTCTATTCCTTATGTCTATACGTGTACCTTACTCCTCCATTGCTGTTTGTGGCTACAGTATAACCACTTGAAAAAGTGTTTCCACTCTAATGTTTCTACACAAGGTATAGACCCATCAGAGAAAGGTAACCAAAATGATCAGGGGTATGGAACAGTTATCATACCAGGAGACAACCCTAGAACTAGAGGGGGAGCCACTGAAATTAGCAGGAGCCAGGTTTAAAGCTGACAAGTAGTTTTACTCGGTGCATACTTAACTTACAGAACTTGTTACTACAGGAGGTTGTAAGAGGCAGACAGTGCAGCCAGGTTCAAAAAGGGACTTGACAAATTTGTGGACAATAGTCATTAAACAGAACATTCAGAGAGGTTTCCTCTGGTATCTCTAAACACAGGCTAAGCCGCCAGGAGCCACACTAGAGGGAACCACACAATCTACACCAGCACAGGCCACAGCTACATATTTTAGCACCATCACCCCCTGCATTATGCCAAGCAGGCACCCCAGCTCCTATTTAGAGCACCCCAGTTATGGACTTCCCCCATACTACTGTGCTGTGTTGTCCTGCCCCACCTCACGGGACAGGAGCAACAAGTAGAAGGCAGGGAGGAAGAGGGAGCCTACAAACCAGCCACAGTGACTAGGGGGGAGGGAAGTGACAGCCAGGTGGGAGCATAGGGGTTGTGTGTTAATCCCTTGTGGGCCACCAGTTGGACAGCCCTGCTCTAAACCAAAGGTAGCTTATGCTAGAGGGGCTAATGAATATTGGACAGCCCTGCTCTAAAGCAAAGGTAGCTTATGCTAGAGAGGCTAATGAATAGGATCACTCTGGATGTACCTAGTTCAGTGCTCTCCCTCTAAAACATTCACTGCAGCCTCTGCCAGAGACAGGATACTGGGCTACATGGATCATTGATATGCTACCATATGGCACTTACATGCTTACGCTGTTGCTGACCATACAGTAAGGTTTTTCCATACAGCCACACATGCTTTCCACTCCCCCCACCCCCCGAGTAAAGAGCACTTACCTGCTTCATTGCATACAAATGTGTAAATAATGGAGTGGAAGTGGCATGGGATAGTGTCCCTGTAAATGCTCATTCAGTCAAGAAAACCATAGTTCTTCAAACTAGAAATATTCTAAAGCCTGCTGAATCTGTCCTCAGGACTTACCTGTGCCAAGCAGCAGAATCATGCTAAGCTTTCCTCCACTTACTTCTGCTACACAAAGCAGTAGTAATGTGTGAAGACAGTTTTCATATAAAAGGCACATCACTTACTTACTGAAAGAAAAGAAGCAGTAAGCCTCTGAAATAATTTTGCATGTTGCCATGAAAAGAAAATGAGTTGCATAAATTCAGTTCAATCGGGAGGTAAGGAAATAAGCTTGGCTATCCAGAGGCTATAGGTTTTTAAACTGTGCCCTACAAGGCTTTTTACAAAGGCCTTTTACAGGAAAAGAATAGTGAGTCATAGACAGCCTGAGGAGAGACTGCAGTGAGGAAGGAGAAGCAGTAAGCTGGAGGCATCTTCTTAGGGGTTGAAAAGGACTCAGACTTCTGCCATGGTGCTGCAGTCCCCAGTCCCACAACACCTGGGTCTCTTCCCAGACACCGAGAGCCCCTGGTCTGGCACTGTAGCCACTGGCCAGGCCACTCATTCTCATCTTCTGTCCATCTAACCCTCTGGCTTCCCTTCCCTGGGAGCCTTTTAACTTCCTGGGGCTGCTAATCATCTCCCTCAGCTGGCCTAATCCTCCTGAGTAGCCTACTATATGGCTATAAAGAGCATGCCCACAAACCATCCTTCAAAATAGGGTCTAAAAAAAGTAGTGTTCATTTTTATTTTCTCCTTGAGTGTAGCGACTCATATTGGTTGGTGATGCATACACATTTTCTAATAAAAACTGTCTGTATTTCATCCTTGCCATGTGAACAATTCTGGACAAGCTGATACGTAAAGCAGGAGCACTCTAAATCTAAATGATATTGCTCTGTAAACTTAAACATCTGGAAGGATACACATTCCCTTCCCCAACCCCCTTTGAACTTTCTACCACTGCTGTGATATTTTAGCCTAAATAAGAAATAGTCCAAGAATTCTGACTAGTTTTCTACCTTCAGATTAAGCAGATGTCTGTTTCTTCTCCTTTCCTCCCTAGTAAATAAGCAGCCTGTTTGCAAGACACTGCAATTTTACCATTCAGCACAATCTCTGAAGTTGCTTTTCCGTTTTAAAGATTGAAAAAGCAAGACTAGTTTTCATAAAAATGCTAGGACATTCAAAGACATTACGTTAAGTATTTAAGGGTGGTCAAGTTTAGAGATGAATATGGAGAATTCTATTTTATCTGAGCCAATTCTTACATTCTAGAAACAGTGTATGCCTAAGGCAGCTTTTCCTGGTCTTAAATATCCCTGCTGCAGTGGGAAAAAAGTTAGTTAAAATGCACTTGGTCTATTTTCTCTAATAAGACTCCAGTATCTCAGACTATTATTAAACAGCGGCATAATTAATGTGCCAGTTGCATCTATGCAGTCACCATACTACATTAAATTGCTTCACAGCCAGCATTAAAAGAATTTTCTTTTTAAATACCAATTGTTTATACTGACAGTTATTCCAAAAGGCATAGACAGTATTTAGAAATTCAGGAGAAACCGGGAAGTTGAGAGAGAAGTCTGGGAGTACTTTGCAGGCTAAAAACTATATGTTCTCTCAGCTCTTGGTAAGTGATAGGCTCAAGGAAGTAGTCAAAAAGCCACATCCTTTTGAAGAGTTATGGCAGTTTGGGGGGTTTTTTTTGGAAACACCCTTCACATTCCTCAATAAGGACATAACTGAACATAAAATACATTTCTTCTGATGTCATTTTGTACCATTTAGTGACTAAGTCCCCATCCCAATCTGTATATTAACCAGCTGAAGTGATTTTAGAGAGCATCCAAAATTAAATAAACAGTGTCCACTTTTGCAATAGCCTTGAGACTGACTTCTGCAATATCCGTAGAGAGAGGTTCTTCAGACTCCTGAAGTGTCAAGTAATTCACTGTCCATGAAAACACCCTTAGGTATTTTTGGCTACAAGAAACCACTAACTGCATTTGAAAACATTTTTTTTCCACCCCTTTAAGCCATTAAACAATATATGGTGAGATTAAAATAGCTATACCATCAAATAGACAAACTTGGAAGAAGTGCAATGATTTTTCCAGCTGCTACAACTATGCAAAGGTAAACCTCTTAAGTTTGTTCTCCCCATTTAATTGTGGCTGAAACAGTTGGTACCTGCTAGCATTATTCACTATAGACTTTAAATACAGGATTTTGCATTGGAAAGGACTAGCAGATCTTCCCAGACCTAACAGTCATTGGTTTATGTTATTCTGTTAAAAATCCAACAGTGCAAGACAAGATGGTCACAACAGACTAAATAGAGTAGCTCCCAAAGTGTACAGCATCATACATTTAGGGAAAAAAAAAACTTTTGACATTATATCAGTTAAAGGAATGCCATTCTTCAGTCTGCTTTTACAAAATCAGGACTGAAATAATGCTATGCCAAACACCAACCTACTTTCAAGAGAGAACTAGGAACATTGATAAATGCTGCAGACATCAGTAGTTTATTGGTATGTTTAGTCAGAACACATTCAAAATGGAAACTTAAAAGTAAAAATACTTTCCACCTGCAACAATTAACTAGATTCTACTAGCATATAATGCTTAACACATTACAGCAATAAAGATGGTAATCCACTGTCTTTTATACCTACTAAAGCCAAAGATGGTAAGCCAAGTTTGGTGAAATAGGATTGTAATGAAAGAATACCACCATCAACAAAATCAGCAACTAACAGTAATGGTCAATGAATCTTGTTACTTTGCTTTAAGAGGTACGTTTACTGAAAGAGGGACAAGAACATTAAGAGTCCACAGTACAGTAGGTGAACAATCACCATGTAAACTTTTCTGTATGATGTTTCAATATTTATTTTTATTTCATGGCATTTAAACAAGAAGCAAGCCAGAATGCTGATTGGCTCAGTAGCTCTTCTAATCATTAATTTCATTTTTTGCAATTACTCCCAGTGCCATTTGCCACAAAAATTTAGAAGGTGATAGGGCAATACCATAGCACTAAAAATTTAAAAAGCTACAATGAACACTGGTGGCAAACTGCTAAGTGAAGCAGCAGTTTGACTAAAGGCTTCAAATGTAAGTCAAGTCATGTTTCATGGAGTTCAAGTACTATATATTTCCAGGTAACATTTGAAAAAAAATGCAAAAGCTTAACAAAAAATGGTAAATATAAAAAAATGGAAACTGAGAAATGTGTCCCGGAAAAATGTATGAAAATAGTGCAAGACTTACCATCAAACAAGGAAGACCTCAAGTTTGGGGGAAAACAAACAGATGCATTCTCACTTTGCCTAACACATCAGAAACAAACATGTGCAATATCTTCCCGCTCACTAGAAAAAAGCAAATGGTTGCATAATCCAGAAACAGACTGGTACTGTGCCATCGCTGTTTTTTTAAACAATCACAATGTAATGAGGTCTTCCATGCCCAGAAGCAGCTTTAAGTGGTCACACTTTCACCCTTACCCCCGCCCCCAACTCCTGAAGCATTCAGAGCTTGGTGCACGTCAACTTCTCCAGAACAGAGCTGGATACTATTGTCTGCTACTTTTGCAGTTTATTGAAATGTGCTATCTAGGCAGACAGTAATCCAGAAATAGTAAACTTCTTATATTTAGGAATATAAGTGTCAGAGGATGCCTTCTCCCTACTGTTAAAATTCAGAGCTGCATGGATGTTGAATCAGTTCAAAGATATGTGCAAATGAAGAGAGCAAAAAAATGGAAAATGCAAATACTTAGAGCTGCTCCTTCTATGCTCTGAAAATTGCAGTATCCTCATTTAACAAACTTTCCTTCAATCTACAGAGCTGAGCACACTTTAGAAACTGGCAGAAATATATATAGAATTCTCAACTGACTTTTGAAATGTCTGATTGAGATTTCATCCCTTTCCCATCTTTCACATTAATCAAAGAAGAGAGGCAACCTGGACACTATTCAGATGCCTTCCTTCTTCCCTTCCCCTCTCCACAAAAAAACATACAAAGTTGTTAAATTGAAGAGCAAGGTGAATTATATTCTAGCAACTTTCACTGACTTAAAAAGATACTGCAATTTTTATACAATTGTTCAATTATTTCTTTTAAACAGTTTTTGCAGCCATTTGGCTTTGCAGAACAGTAATTCATACACTCTACTGTACAAAATCACCAGCAAGACTGGAATGATGTATTAATAGAAGGCACCATCATGCTTATTACATTACCAGAGAACTCAAATACAGGAAAGACTATTTCCACTGTACAATGCTTAAAGAAGGGAAAGGAGAGGAGGAGTGTGTTGAGCAGCCAGCCATCCCTGTACTGAAGAGGGGCAAATAGAAAAATCTTAAATATGAGCTATCAAACTTGTTTAGTACTCAGGACCATAACTCTGGAGTTCTGGATTGTGTTTAGTTTACAACTAAGTGGTTTCCTTCTGGAATACATTTATAGTCTTGTTAAGGTTTGTGTGTGTACATAAGTTGGTCACAGCAAGCAGATCAGATGCCCGCATCATTTCACAAGCTATTCTGTCTGAATAACAGGATGAAGAATATTTTTCCTGATGCCTCCTGCAGATGTCAATGTAAATGAGTTCAGAGTACCCATTAGTGCATTTTGATGAGTGCATAAACACAAGTTTGTTTCGTTTGTTTTCGAGCCAAGTGTTCTAAAAAGAAAAAAGGCAAGCTTCTTCAAATTGCACAGATTGCACTATTTGCGTTTCCAACAGTAATAGGCAGAAACAGTAACACTTACACAAAATGTGCAGCAGAGGCTTTTTGACTGAAAGGACCTGAAATCGATTGGGCATGTCCTTTAGTCCATTTTGTTGCAGATAGTTTAATGGTCATTTCTCGGTCCTTAATTTTGCAAGTCTAAATTTATAAATTAACAGTGTGACTCCTGTTGTGAAACTGGGGAAAGAATGTCCACCTCAATTTAAGTGGAAACCAAAGGATGCTTTTCACATCAAAGAAATGATCAAAAAGGCTGTGTCACATTCCAAAGCCAAAAAAATTAACAAGAATGCAAACACGACGAATAATGTACCACTGCTGAGACCGTCTGCCAGCAGCAGGGATGTTCAGCGACGCTGTCCTGTGAAACGACCTTCCATTTGCCCGGTTCCTCTTCCAGAACCAAGTTTCTGTGCCATGCCACCTCTGGGAGGAGGTCCTCTTCCATCACGGTCTCGCATCATTCCACCACCCACTATTCCACGGGGGCCCCCTGGACCTCTATCATTGCGTCGAATATCCCTACGATCATCGCCACCACCTCGGGTCTCTCTTTCACGAGCAGCTCTTGTTTTTTTCTCTTCTACATTCAAGCGTACCTCACCGCGGAACATAATAGGCTTAAAGAGGAAAGCGTTTACAAAGCAAAAATTAGTCATCATTCCTTAAAATGTATGCTATACAAGTTGTATGGAAGTCCTAGCCTCATTACCTCACACTTAACAGTGACCCTGTACATATGCTAAGAAAAGGATTCATATAGTTCTTCAGGACACACATGGCTAGAGATCTAAGCCCATTACCAGTGCATATATTATATATCTATAATGCCACAATGAATTAAAGTGTATATGGAGCTAAAGTCCAGAACCTAGCAGCCAGTCCTAGGTTACTGCCAGTTACTGCCCCTGATGCAAGCAATGTCAGTGTTCTCTGAAAACCTTCCATCTTTCTAAGCAACTAAACATTGGTTGAGAACCTAAACATTAAAAGTGCAGTTTCCTTACTCCCAATTCTAATCTTTCAGTTCCAATTTCACTTGCTCCATAAAACATACATCTTCACTTGCTCCACATACATCCCTGATCTATGATTTATTGATGAAAGTAGTGCCCCTCAAGCCTGGGAACTTCTAACTTGCAAGGATTCTTCTCCAAGAGTACAGAAGGTACTGAAGAAATGAGGAACCTGAACAAGTCATAATAATAAACTGAAGGTCTAATATAGCCCATGCTGGGTAGAAGCACATTGTCAGAAGCAGGTGTTTTTTTTCCAAGCACACTCTTAACCAGCCATCAGAAAGGAAAAATGTGACCTCTGGTAAAGAGCAGCAAGAACCTAAAACATCACATATTGCTTGTAATTAACGGCCATCTATCCCCAGGATAAACACACCAATGCTATGTGGCTACACTTACTTTTGCAACAAGGATTCTTTGAACTGGTTCAGAGTCATCAAACACCACAAAACCAAAGTTTGGCAGCTTCCCCCCAACTCCTTTAGTATTAATGCGAAGTTCCACTACGTTTCCAAAGCCTATTAAGGGGGGAAAAAAAAAAAAGGAAGAAGCACATACAGAAGAAAAACTCCATGCAAACCTTATGTTGTAGGTCAAGGAACAAACCACTTTGTTTTGGATGTATTTAAAGAAATCTCTTGTAGTATTGCTTTACATTAAAAAAAAGTTATTTTGCTATTAAGCAAGCACATTCAGAGGTTTTAAGTTTTACTTCTAGCTTCAATCCCAGGAGCTGAATTTCAAACAATTTAAAAAAACATCACTTACTCATGAAGAATTCTTTCAATTCATTCTCATCGATATCATGCGGCAAGTTGCCAACAAACAGCTGATGGCTGTCCGGGTAACGAATTATTCTGCGATTATCTGATTCATTCTGCTCCATGTCCCCTCTACCTGCATTCATAAACATAAGAAAAAACAAAGTACTATCAGTTTTAGGCACGGGGGGGAAAAAACAACTGTAGCACATCTAACATTACTCATCAGCTTTCAGGTTATTCACTCAACCATTTCCAGACCCTTCTACTTCAACTTCTGTTCTGGAAAAGCTTGATTATCCAATGCCATTAACATCACTAATTAGAAAAATGCAACTAAATTGGTAAAAACACAGTCCTTTCATTATGTACAAGCCATGCTACATGCTTCATTTTTTCATCTTAATGTATTTTTTGTGGAAGGTGCTAAATTGAAACCATGTAAACATAAGAACATAATCTAACCTATCAGCAACATTAAAAAATACAGCTTATAACTGTAAATCCTCCATCTCCAAATTCCCATTAGCAGCAATGGCCAACCACATCTGATCATCTACATATAGAACACGTATCTCCTTTACATTTAGAAATGTAAACTATTCACTCTGCTTTCCAAGTGAGACATAGTATGTGCAAGAATATTTTAAAGCATTAGCTTAACTAGCAACACTCAGGAACATCTAATAAATAAGGCGTATTAAGACTTACGAACATTATTTGCAATTTAGAGTTTCAAAAATTTTGCACCTAATTCAGTTTAAACATTAATTGGCTAGAGACAGTATTTCTAGCACACTTTTATATAAATAATTCCTCTTCACTTGCTGTACATTCCTAAAATGTTTTTGTACATTTTCCATAATTCTTTCTGATTGTTCTTTCTCCATGACTGGTAAAAGGGAGAGAGAAGAGCTTAAGAGAACTTTAAACTGTTTAATGCCAATGGCCAGACGGCCTTAACATTTTTCCATTTTAACTCTGCTGCTTTATACACAAATTCTTAACTGCTGGACTGTTTAAAACGTACAAACTGTTCTCCTGTAGGATGGCTTGCTGAAGTTACCTTTCTCTCAGCTCAGACAGGATTGCTACAGTACCATTTCCTGTCCACTGTGAAAGGCTTTTTCTCCTTATTGCTATAGGTATAAATCTTTACCTTTACAATAAGCAATACAAGATCTTACCCTACATTGCAATATCAAGTCCTTGTCTGGTAATCTCTTATATGACATTGTATCTCATTTTTTATTCTTTTGCCTTTTCTTTTTTCATTCATCATACTCCAATGCAATTCCCCCCACCTCCTCCAATGCAATTCCCCCCACCTCCAGTATGCTGTGCAGATACCTGCTGAATGGCTGTAGGATTTCTTCACACAGATTACATGGGTGATAGAGCACACCATGCAAGAACAGCCAGATAAGCTCTAGTAAATTAAGCAACTTCTTAGCTATTAGCAATACAGTATTCATTCAGACAAGAATTCTTGATGCTGTCCTTTTTAAGGTCTATTTTTCCCCACATTAAAATATCTTTTCAGAGACCTACCTAATATCTCTCCGCTAACATTATTCTCTCAATTTGCATTATTTAAAAACAAACAAAACAAAAAACCTGATTGTTGCAAATAATAATGGCTTTGGTTTACTTCAATATCAATACATCACCAAAAGCCACAATGGTATCTGGAATTGTGTATGCTGATTCAGGCATGAGAAGTTAAAACAGCACCAAAGAATTCATACAGATACTAACAGTGGTCATTTATCAAACCTCTTAATGCATCAGTTTATGCAATATACTTGCTCTTAAAAACCTCTAAGGATGAAAGAACTCCAGTTTCTCTAGGCAGCCTGATCCAATGTCTGACCACCCTCCTACTCATGAAGCTCCTCCTAATCTCCAATCTAAATTTCCCCTGCTGCAACTTGAGGCCATTGCTCCTAGTCCTGTCTCCTAGGGTCACAGAAGAAAGCTCACCTTCATCCTCTCTGTAATTGTTCTTCAAGTATCTGAAGGCTTAACAAACCCACCCCACTACCCCCCAGTCTTCTCTTCTTCTGACCAACACTATCCTAGTTCTTTCAGCCTTCTTTCATAAGTCTTGTTGCTGAGGCCCCTAATTGCTTTTTTGCTCCTCTGCACTGGACTCTTTCCAAACTATCCACATTCTTCTTGGTAGTGCGGGCCCAAAACTGGACACAGTACTGCAGGCGATGCCTCACCAGCATGGAATAGAGTGGAAGAATCATTTTCCTTGATTTCCAAGCGACACTCGAGACATTCTAGAAAGCAGTCACCCTCTATGGCAGTACCACAGTGTGCGCAAAAATTATGTGAAGTCATTCAACATCAATGTAGAACGCTGGGAGGAGCACGCAGAATCTCATCTAATCTGGAGGGACCTTCTGACACTGGGTACAGATCCACACGAAGCGCCTTTAATCCAGAAGACAAAAGCAAAGTGAGAAAGAAGCAGCTTCCTGTAAACTTGGACTCCAATTCAGACAGCATATGAATTTGTAAAACTTGCAACAAGCTGCATCGCTCTCAAATTGGGTTTGTCAGGTCACAAACGGAATCATCAGGCATCTGGACTAGACCTCTTACATGTACACCATGATCCAGAGGACTGACAGTTGCCTACTAGTCCTGTTAATACAACCCAGTATGCTGTTGGCTTTTTTTGTTTTGCAACAAAAGCAGACTGCTGGTTCATATTCAGCTTAGACTTGTGGGTTACAATAGACCCTTTCTCTGTAACCAGTCATTCCCCAACCTGTATTTGTGCATACATCTATTCCATCGCAAGTGCAAGAATTTGCATCTGCACTCCTTGAATTTCATCCAGTTGATTTCAGTCTATCTAGGTCATTCTGAATCCTAGCCCTACCCTCCAGAGTATCTGCAACTTCACTCAATTTGGTGCCGTTCACAAATTTGCAAATTGTGCACTCAATCCTATTATCCAAATAATTAAGGAAGACATTAAACAATACAGGACCCAGGATAGGAACTCCACTTGCTACTTCCTCCCAACTAGACACTGGAGCCGTTGAGTTTGATGATCCAAGTAGTCATGTGTCCATCTTATGGTTTTTGTCTAATCTGTATATCCTTATCTTGTTAATGAGAATGTTGTGAGAGAGTATCATAAGCTTCACTAAGTGAAGATATAATCACATCCACTGTGGAATCCAGGAATTTGCTGGACTTCTTCCCTATCAGGTGTCCCAATAATTAAAGTCCCCTATGAGAACCAAATCCAATTCCAATTTGGAAACTTCTGTCAGTTGTTTAAAGAAGGCCTCATATCAAGCTGTTCCTGATTTGGTGGTTTGTAGCAGATGCCCACCATAACATTCTCCCTGCTGTTCTCCCTTCTGATCTTTACCCAGAGGCTTTCAATGGGCCTACTTTCCACTACGTGCTGCACCTCTGAACACATGTGCCTCACCATTATATGGGACAGCACCTCCTTGTTTTTCTTGCCAATCCTTCCTGAACTAATTATACCCATCCGTAACCAGAGCTGTCATGCGAATTTTCCCACTGCATCTCCCTAATCCCAACTACATCATAATTCTGTGCTTCTGCTAGGACCTCCAATCTTCCCCATACTTCTTGCATTAGTATATAAACATTTTGGGCACCTGACTGTTCTACCGTCTCCCAGACAGCATTGGTAAGGCTTTCATTATTTCTTACCCTTACTTTTTATCCAGATCCCACACTCTTTAAACTTTTGTCTCCATTCCCTGGTGAACCTAGTTTAAAGCCCTCCCCATTAGATCAGCAAGCCTGTCTGAGACAGACTTCCCTCTCTGTCAGATAAACCCTCAACTCTTTCCTGCAGTTTACCTTTCCAAAATTCCACCCCACGGACAAAGCCAAAGCCCTGCTGACAACATCATCTACACAACCACATGCTGATCTCCTTTACCTTGGACTGAAAGGATTGATGAGAACACCATCTGGGCCTCCAATCTCCCTCATCCATGACCTCAAAGCCTCAGTCATTTTTAGGGGTGTACTGATAAAGATTTTTTTGGCTGATATTGACGGCCAATTATTAACCAGCCATATTGGCCGATACTTAACCAGATTGCTGATATGCAGCCTGGCAGCTTGGAGGGCAGCGTCTGGCCAGTAAGTCTGTTCCTCTCCTAAATAGGACTCCCACTTAGACCCCTGTTTGTTGGTCCTGTGCTGCTTCATTATCGTGTTGTTGACTTCAGCCCAATACAGCTAACCACCAACCCTAAAACTTTGTTGTATCCAAGTCTGAGAACAGAAAAAAGCCAAGTCACGAACAGAAGAAACTTAAGTTATGAAGGCCAGCTCTCACCGAGTCTGAGTAACGTGCATCTAAGCCAGTTTGTGAACTGTCATCTGCTTTATACTAGCACTTAGACATCATTATTTTTAAACCATTAAAAAAAAAAAAAAAAAAGAGTCTTGGGGATAAGGCTCTAAAACTATCAGCAACAGCTAGCTCAGGGCCTTCGATCACAAATTGTTTTCCCAGATTGTATAATTGTCATCTAAGCAATATAGGTCAAGTAATTTTACTTGATCTTGGCTAAAACATGAATTTAGGATTAATGGTGTGACAGACTTTTGGATATTCTTCCATATTACTAGAATACAGCTCTCCCAACCCCAAATACAACTAAAACAAGTTACCTATTTCCTAGTGAGATTTAACTTCAGGAAGGAGTTTTATATGTTGTGTATAGATTAAATGAGTTGATGACCAGTATTAATGCAGAGTCAACTAGAACGTACTGAAAGGACTGACTGCTGATAACAAACAGAGGAGGTAGCTCGGAAATGGTGCAAAACAGCACAGCTTATGTATGAAAAAAATTCAGAGAAAAAGCTTGACTGATGAGAGTAGAACAGGGGCAGGCAATTATTTTGGGCAGAGAGCTGCTTACTGAGTTTTGGCAAGTCATTGAGGGCCGCATGACAGGCAGCCCAGGACAGATGGATATTAATTTTCCAAATGTTTTTTAGGGGCCCCATGGGCCGGATAGAATGGCCTGGCAGGCCACATCTGGCCCCCGGACCGCATTTTGCTCACCCCTGGAGTAGAGACACTAACAAAATATTTAAATAAAAGATGACATAATGACAGACATCTGAAGAACTATCACTCAGTTCATCAGGAATTAAAAAGACACTCAAAGCTGAGAAGAAATCCAGTTTCAGTTTGTAAGATGAAATATTTTAAACAGCATTAAAAACAGCTGTGGAGGGTGTCCAGTGCATACAAGGAGGCGACTTTGCAGTACTGAATTTTTTTCAGTTATTTTAATGCAACTTATCATTAACATAGCTCATGAAAGCACTCATTCCCGTATCCTCACACCCAAGAAAGGATGAAGAATTTTGAGTCAGATACAAGCTAACAGGAGAGGCAGGCTCCTGGCACAAACTGAAACATTAAAGATTTGTGCACATTAAGCATCCTCAAATTAGCTGCAGACTCTCATCCTCCGCCCCCAAATTAGTATTAAGTCATTTTACCTGGTCGTGGCCCTCTTGTTGGAAACCCTGGTCTGTCTCTTGGACGTTGCTCACGCACGCGGGGAGGCTGAGACTGAGCTTCAGGTTTAGTTTCAACTCTCGGCTGAAACAGGAGAACACAAACACTGTTAAACACTGTTTACTAAAAGAAAGGCGGAAGTAAATGCAGCCCCTAGATCACTGGCATGCATAACATTTCTGAAAAATAAGGATCCATATATAGCATGTTTCTTTAAGTTCCTCTGTACCAATCCAGGACTGTAGAATTTGTTTTCCTCTGCCAGCCAGTAAAGCACACAAACCTCTGAAACACAGTTTTTGGCCCGCCAGCATGGAGAAGTCATGCCCAATCAGAAAACAAATCAAAACCAAAACAGACCCAGAAATTTTAAAATATGAAAATTTGAAAACCGATCCACAAATATGCAAATCAAAACAAAAATGGAAGTTTCTGCAGCATTCCCAGTGCCGATCTTGGACTATAATGACTAGCAGGAAGTCCCACATTAAAACATATTGAAACAAGAGCTACATTTACTAATTGCCTGGAAAATTCTTCTAGTAAATATCCATGAACTGAAAGGTAACAATGAGGCAGGACTGAGAAAACAAAACACTTCACACATCTGCATACAGATTTCTAAGGGCTACTTAAAGTGTAACTAGCTGAAAAAGCAGGCCTGAACATCCTTACTTTCTATATGACTGCTATATAAGGACAGTGATTCTCCTACAAATATGTAATTGAAGTCCTCAAGGAAAGTAACTAATTTCTGCCCACAAAACTATCAATGGACATCCGGGGGGGGAAACCACAACATAAAAACCAGTTGATAACATTTTAAGACCACTGGTGTTAGTTCTTCTAGTAATAACTTGCATCTGAACATATTCAGTGCCCTTATACCAGGCAAACAAATGCTACCAAACACCATTTTTATTTTGGAGAGAACAAGAGATCTTCAGGGCCCCAAAAGGTGAAACTACATCTAAACTCCAGACAGTCATTTAAACAGCAGTCAAAAAAGCAGCTGATATGCAGAAGAGATTCCACCACACCTGTTCTCTTTTGTTAATTCAAGACTATTGACATACATGCTCAGAGCACTTTACAGGAAAGACCTTAAATTAGATGAAGTGTCTCAATATTACACAACATCACGTCCCAGTTTTCCTGACACTCAAACTAGAGTCGACCATCTCTCCAAAGACTATTTCAGGTACGAGAAAGAGGAAATCGGTCAAAAGTTTGAGTATATCAACAACTGGCTTTTATATATATATTTTTTAACAACGACAACAACAAAAATCAGCTCCGTCCAGCGCCACAAGAGTACCATCAATTTCTTGCATCTGGAAGTATTTAATTCCTTTATACCAGAAAAGCACACGCTACCAAACACCATTTTTATTTTAGAAAGAGCAAAAGAACGATCTTTGGGGACCCAAAAGATGAAATTATATCTAAACTCCAGACAGTCATTTGGGATGGCAGTTGTCCTGCTTTGAGTAAGGGGTTGGACTAGATGATAGGGACGTGAAGTTAAACTAGGGGTCGCTAACCCCTGGCACAGGTGCCAGTATGACACGGAAGGCATTCTGCTTAGCATGCGCCTCAGGGCAGATGGCAGGGAAGGAGCTGGGGCTGCGCCACCATAAGGATCGGGCTCCTCGTGGCTCCCCTGCTGTCTGCCCCGACATGCTAACATCTTATGTCGAAGTTGCAGGTGGTATTGTCACTCTGCCCAAAAACTTTGCTGACACTTAACGATTAAACTGTTTAACTGATAAGTGCAGTGATAACTGTTAACTTACCAGTTATCCTTTAGTTTAGGGCAGGCACAGTCTGGCAGAAAAGGGGAAATGGAAGCTGCACGGTGCCCCAGAAGGAACCAGAAGACAGCAGGGCAGACAGGAGGGAGGGAGAGGAAGGGAGAAGCAAAGAGAGGAGAGGAGAGGTGGGCTAATATCCATAGCCTAAGAGGAAAATGGGAGCAGCCTAATGACTTATTCAATCAAGCAAGGAACTGCATCATAGCTGCTCCCTCCCTCCCAGCACAGGGCTGACCTGGGCTGTTTTGTCTGGCTGGGCTTGCCTCCTCCCCCACCTTCCCCCAAAGGGCCCTGGGAGATGGAGCAGCTCCCAACAGAAGCTGTTGCTGTGTTACTGGTTAATCATTTAACTGATATAATTAGAAATTAAATGAATATTTTAAAACGATATTAGATGACCTCCCGGGGTCCCTTCCAACCCTAATTTTCTATGGTTCTCATCTTTTACTCTTGCAATTTTAATGCCTAGAAAGTAACATACCAAGGCAATGAGGTGCTTTAAGAGTCTCACTTTGCAAACATTTACTGCTGCTAGGCCTAGATTTTTACTTGCTCAGCATACAAGACACCCAACAATTATAAAAGCTTATATAATTGTTCAACTTTATTTGAGCAGGAGAGGGGGAATACCAAAGCTTCATGCTATACAGTTTACCATTCAGCTAAATACTTATATACCAAATAAGGTTTTTCTCTGCCCAAAGCAGAAGACAGTTTGCTCATCAGTTAGTTTGCTACTGGCACCCAATTCATAAGCACACCAAAGCCAATGGCCCTTTTCGATAAAGAATGCATAGACTCAGCTTCCTTCACTTTAGAATCACACAGCCAAAGTTCCTAGGGTGCTGAAGCACTTCTACAGAACAACACAGTTCCAAATGGAATAGGTGTTAATCTGACAAACTGGCCTTTGAATTGAGAGCTGCCATTTTGTTACTGAGAGGCAGGTAAGCAGATCTCAGATACCCGTTTCAGAATGACTGACAAGTGGGCATGACATCCTGTCTTAAAACAAAGGAAGGTATGCCCCCCTTTCCCCCAAAAAGCAGGTACTGCTAGAAACAAAAACAAAAATTTTAGGTTCACGAAGATATGGCACAGGACCTCCTACTGCTATTGACAGTGTCATCTTTAATGCCTGAAGGAAAGAGAGTACAAGTAACTAGCCACAAGTATTACCACCTCAAAGCTGGGGGTGGGAGGATTCCTTCAAGTTGTATGGTCCTACACAGACTACATTTACTTTGAAAGCTGCCATCTCAGGAAGTTTAAGGTATTTCCTGGAAAGTGAGGGGCCTACTAAGTTGTCAGGAAGAACACAGAACACAGTGCACAAATACTAGCGTCAAACTACAATGATGTTGTTGTCTCCAAGAGAACTGAGGATGAATCACTCATTTTGTTATTCAGAGAATAGGAACACATAAACCAGAGCCCTTGACTTTCAAAAGTGATCTACGACTTCTGCAACATCTGGTTTCAAAACTAGCCACCGAGACAAACAAATGATAATTCATAAAGAACTAGCTAGCTTCTCAGGCACAATACTAGTCCTGTATAGAAGACACTCTCCCAAATGCTCATCCTTAGAACACCCAATAGTCACCCTTGCCCATATCTTTGGAAGGAAGCAGTCAAGGTAGGAAGCAGTCAAGTCAGATTTGAGACAGCTTTCAAAGCTCAGTGCTGGAAACAAACTATTAGAATCTGTAGCAGTCACTAACTTAGCTCGGAAATTGTGAGTTTAAAGACAAATGTACTGCTCTGCTTTACCAGAGAAAGGGGCAGTCACAGCATCCATCCAAGCAAAAGGTCAGCAATCAACACCAAAATACCTAGTCTCATTACCTAGGCCTTGAATTTAATGATGTGGGTTTTTACTCTATAGTACCAGATACATGGAAGCGATCCCAAAGCAAGACAACAAAAACAGAACATTTTAGTTTTATAATAGTGTAAAACCAGCAATGCCAGAACCATATATTCCTCTGCTTTGGTGAATTTCAAGTCTTGCTGTAGATAAGGTCCAAGGTACTATAGACCAGTGGTGCACAACCTCCGGCCAACATTTTTCCCCACCATGGGTCTGGAAATCTGAGGAAGGGTGGCAGTGTTAACTGCTGCAGTTCTGGAAGTTGTGGTAATTAATGCTGCCACTGCTCTCCCACAGAACCCATGGAAAGCCCTGCAGGTCAGATGACATGGCTTCAGATACCTGGCTGCACAGGCACACAGGGGTCCAGACTGGACCCACAATCCAATCCCACGTTCCAACCTTGCCTGCAGGATCCAGCCTGTGGACTGATCCCACGCTACTCACCCAGCCCACGGGACTGAAAGAGCTGAGCACTGCTGCTATACATAGATATTGTTCAGTGTCTATTTCTGACCAGCAAGGTAATAAATGGGAAAAAAAAGTGCCTAGGTACTACAGGCTAATATAATTAGCCTGTCGCTTGTTAATGAGCAGCAACTAATTGATCTAAACCAGAGGCAGGCAAAGTCCAGCCTGCAGCAGACTCCATTTCCCAGCAGCCCTTACCTACATCACTGCAGCTGGTTTCCATGGAGACCTCAGGAGCAGCAGAGCCACGGGCCAGGGTTTCTATGGAGAGCAGTCCCAGAAACGCTGACAGGACGCACAGCTGGGCAGGGATCTGCTCTGGGGCTGGGATTTTGCAGCAAGACAGCATGGTCTGGAGCCAGGGCAGAGCTGCAATCCACTGCCTGCAGATCTGGCTAATAGGTTTGGGGTTGAGCATCCCTGGTCTGAACTTAAAATGGTGCTTATCCATTGCCTCAAAGTAGAGCTTACTTTACTGGTGCTTCATTTCCAATTAGCATGAAGTTGGGAGGGGACAATCTTAGTGGCAGTGGGCACATCTACATGTTCAGTAATGTGCCCTTGCTACTGCGCATTAAGTTTAGTACATCTAATATGAGGTATAAGATAAAGGCGCAGTACCTGCACTAATGTGCAGTAGCAAAGGCAGATGTTTGTGATGCTTAACATGCAGTAGACTAATTCTACTGCACATTAAGGCATCTCGTGTAGATGCGCCTGGTGTGACTGAAGAAATGACTTTGTGGAACTTTAAGTTCTTATTTTTTGGTATCCTGCAGGGTAGACTGTATGACAACACTTTCTTGGAAGTACTAGAAGCAGCACTTAACTAACAGAGGCAGCAAAGTTCTAGTTGTATTACTACAGTTAGCAAAGGTTACCTTTGTCAGTCAATACAGTTACAATGTCTGGTGACCATCTATTGTCAGGTTTTCTGATACCACAGACAAGAAAAAATATTGCCACTGTTAATCTGAAAAATCCTCCTGACCCTGTATTTTCCACCAGTCCTCTGTGCATCGATTTTGAGTAGTAAATACTTGCTGGGGAGAAATCAATCCAAGCATCCCCCAAAGACATAACAGAATTAAAAACTAGCCTTGAAGAGCCCAATCATTTCTATCTGAACACTTCTAAATCAGACAAATCCTACCGAAAGGATTCTAAACATTATTGTCAGAAAGCAGATCAAACTGCATGAAGTAACAGTGAAAGAAGGGCCAAAAGGAAGATAGCAAGCTATACCTAATGATCAGGTGTCTAAATAGTTCAAACTGTAGTTTATTGCTGCAGTGCTCCATCTCAGCTGGAACCAAAGCTGCACAATCAAGCAGCTATAAGGTTCGCTAGAGAATCATTAGTATTTTTGGGTGCTTACACACATGCAGTAACTCTGCTCCGATACACTGGAAATCCAGCACATCAAAGTAAATTGATGCGCCTGGCGCTGCATTGGACACAGGTGTATAGGCAGCACAGTGTGTAATCAGCATTGAGAAAATTGTGGGCAGCATGCTTTGAACTAAAATACGTTTGATGTGCTTTGGTTCAAAGTGCACAGCTGCCATTCTCTCAGTGTTAACATGCGCTGTGCCACTTATACTCTTGTGCCCAATACAGCGCTGAGTGCTTTTAATTAGCATGGCTCTCTAATTAAAAGCACCTAGTGCTGTGCTGAGAGCACGTGTAAAAATGCCCATTGTTCCTGTGTCAAATATTTGCCATCTTGACTGGATAAGCATCACCTGACTATTCAAAGCACATGTGAAGCAAAGTAAACCAACCAGGTTTTCACAGTCATTACAAAGAAGTAGCCTGATTTCCATGACAACCCTTTCAGAAACAAAGCAGAATCACATAAGCATTTTATACATGCCGTTGATTAGCATCACCCTTCTGCTGATTTCCCCCAGACAGGAAAAAGGAAAGACATTAATGCAAAAACAGCAGCTGCAATAATTGTGCTAACTACTGTAGTACTGAAAATTGTGAGCACTTAAGTAGTCAGGGACAAACTACCACAACTAAGTTGAGGTAATAATTTGCAGGACATTACTGTTACTACTATTGAATTTTTAAGTGTTTTGGAATGTGCCGATTATACTTGAAGTGCAAGTTTCTCAGGGTGAGAAGTGCACCTGGATTTCCCCAAAATCTGCTTCCACTACTTCAAACGTAACAGGGAATGAGAAGAGATCATGGGGCTGGCAAGAAAAAGTGAAACCTCCCACCCCATAAACAGTCATAATTTGGTACAGGGTTCTGTAACAGTTCATTTATATATGGATAACAGAGTTTAAACATTTTGGCAGCAATCAAACTCCCAAAGAAAGGCTTGCACCTTCTCACAAAGGAATTTCATTTCTGATTAGCAGAACTGGATTGACATTCTGCCAATGAACCACCCTTTTTGCTCACACTACTATAAAGAAGACTACCGTAATTTTTAAATAAAATAACCCAACAAGAATGTCAAAACATTTAAAAACAATTTCGTCAGTGCATGTGAACAAAACAAATTTCACCACCACCCAGATCTCACACCTGCTAAGTGTATGTACTTTTTCACTGTGACATAAAGGTGTAGCACATTTACATTTAAGTGAACTTGTGCAATTTAAGTCAATACAATTTGATCTCTTAGTTTAAAGACTAAAGCAGTTTGCAGAGGTAAATGAGACAATCCAACGTGTTCACAGATGGATTACCTGTGAGACTGGTGCTTTAACATGGGGTGGAATTCCAGAGGAAGAAACAGTACCACTAGGAGGCAGGTTTTTACTGGTCACTGAAGCCCAAGAGAAAGCCTGCAGGAAATGCAACAAACCTAGGCTACTAAACATGGCAAACCACTGACATTCCTAAAGGGAATTAGTCTGCTGGTTTTTTTTTAGTTCAAAATCTAGGCAATTAGTAATCATCGTACCAGAACTATTAATATATTAAACATGCCAATAAAGCGATATAGAAGGCTTTGCAATGATAACAATCCAATTACTCCAATGGTACAGAGCAAGTACTGTAGTCAGATACGCTAACAGAATCCCAGTTTTCTAAATGGCCCCAGAACACTGCTTGCCAGAAGTCAACAAATGGACAGGCACACAACCCTAACACTACAGGATGTTTGGTCTCAAGTTTGCCTGCTGAAGAAAGAAAGAAGTGGAAGCTGGAAGTGGAAGTTAAATAGAAAAAAAAAGGCAGGGGGAGAAAAAAAGCACTGGAGATCCTAGCTGAAGTCTGAAAGTCACTCTACCCAGCTTCCATTTACTGCCCCCATTTCTAAGTGGCTCTAATCATACCAGACGGCGCGTACTGTTTTGTCAATATGGTACCCGGCTAGTAAGATGACAGCTAAAGCTCTCAGATTGATTTTTAAAGCTACACTGACAGTCAACCTGCAAGTAAAAAATCAATTTCCTTTTCTTTCTTTCTTTTTTTTTTTTTTTTTAAAGGAAGGGCAGCAATTCCCATTTTACATATTTATGTAGATGCTATGTAAAAAACATTCACATTTCAGAAGGTTTATACCCACAAACCCACATTCACTTCATAAACAGATCTCATAGCTTTAAATGGATTTTTTTTTTTTTTTAAAGTTCAGCTATTGTAAAAGTAGTTCTATTTTTGAAGTTCTTATAGTAGGGCATTGAGAAAAAAAATCCATCAGTCTTATACAAGGCAATTTACATTAAGCATGAAACTGAGGTATCAATTCTGTGTATTAATAACTTTCAGACAGAGTTTATTTATAACTAACCTTTGGTGGTTCTTGTGGTAGAGAAACAGGTTCTGCAGGAGGTGGAGACGGAGACTTTTCTTCTAGCTCTTCAAGATTCTTTTCTTCTACTTCAGGTTTCAGCTCCTCAGCTTTCGTTTCAGATTCTAAATCTGGCTCAGGCTCATGAGAGGATTCTTCCAAAGGTTCCTCTATTCCATTGCTACAAAAAACAAAACAAAAAAAGAAAAGCTCGGAACAGTGAATTATTTTTTATTTTAGGAAAGCTGACTGAATGTATAGCCACGATGTGTTCGTGTTAATTTTGAGGCGTCTTGCTATCAATAGCCACAATGTGTTCATGTTAATTTTGAGGTGTCTTGCAATCAAGTAATCCAATGTATTTACAGTAGTCAGAAGCTATTTTTTTTAACCAAATACCTCTGGTTGAGCCAAAACTGAATCAAGTTCCTGGAGCTGGTGAAATTCATGTTGACATGGGCTAAAATAAGAATTACCATATTTACTGAATATAAGACTACCCCCTAATAATTAGATTTTATATATGGAAAAATTTATATTTGTTATAATTTTCAAGGTACAGAATCTAAATTATTTGAAGTTTGCCTTGAATTAGTCTCCCTCCCACTGCTACAGTGGGGAAAATAAATCGCAAGGGCAGGGGAGGGACTACAAGAGTATGGCCCCCTTCTCCCTCCCCCACAACTTCCCCTTGCAGCCCCTTCTCCCTCTCCTTACTGCTAGACCCTGCTCTACCTGAGCATATGAAAGTGAGGTGCACGTATGAAAACCCTGACCTCGAAATAACTGCAATAACTGTAATAATTAAAAATTGTAACCGCAACTACTACAGGTAACCATAAGGCTTAATTCATCCAGAATTGATGCATTTTACCATTTTTGAAACTGCTCCAATTTTTAGTACAGGTACTCCATAAACACGCTTTTAAACAGCATTTTCATACTTACTTGTATATAGTTCAAACTATGCATGACATTAGTCCAAAGCCAAAAGGCTCATTTACCATATAGCTTATTGGACTGGGCCCCCAGAAGAGTCAACAGCATTTCAAGCCCTGGTGACCCCATAGCTCAGCACTGCTCAGTGTGTGTACTCCAGATGCTCCACCCTGCACACAGGAGCCATGCAGTAATTAGCCCCCACTTATGAGTGGAACTGGGTATTCTTGTCATGACTGCAGGGATCCTCCAAAAGAGAGAGAGGGAGAGCAAAAGCGAGACCGAGGGACGGTGTGGGTAGAAAAGAGCTAATTTTTTTTCACATTCCTGAAGCACAGACTTTAAGAACACTAAAAATCATGACCTGGCGATACTGCGTATGACAGGCTGAGAAAGGAGGCAACAAAGGAATTCTGGGTGAGATGCTGGGGGTCCCTGTTTGATGACTTAAGGCTAATGAAGAAGCAAGAATCATTAGAAATCAGAAAGTCACAGGTCAGTTGCGGGAGTGAAGGGGAAGTTGAAACTAATTCAATGTAGTGGCTCATCGTGACCTGAAAGAGTTGGTGCTAAGGGAGACTGCATGAATGGGCACTGCCATGCATCTCAGTCAAATGGGCTTCACTAACCTAATCCTTGTGGTAGGTTCCCATCACCACTGAAAGCCTGATCAATGTCTTGAAGGCAAAGAACAGAATCAACAGAGCATCAGGGTACAAGGAGTGAAGGAAAGAGACCCAAGCTCAAAACAATAGCAGTGGTGGCAATTAAGCATGAGGTAGAAAAAGAGCTGAAGAGTGGAAATTAAGATCTAGATCCAGATGGAGAGTGGACAAAGGCAAAAAAGAAAGGAAGAAAGGTGACAGTGGAACCAACAGCAGAGGCAGCAATGACAAAGGTGATGACACCACAAGGAAGCCAGGAGCAGAGGAGAACAGGAAACAGAGCAGGAGCAGCAGGACAAGGTGCAGCGGGCAAGAAGCAGAGGATGGCAGAAGAACAAGGCAGGCCAGCCCACTGGGAGTGGTACAGCAGGAAAATACTTAAGAGACTGAATGGAAGGAAGGGCAGAAACAACAAACAGCTTGGACACGGAGGTGATGGTAGGGAAGAAAGAAGACACCATACAAACAACAGAAGTGAAGATGTAGGAAGAGAAAGAACAAGAGAAGCTAGGAAAACAGAAGACGTAAGGGCTGAAGACCAGGAAGAAGAAACCTGATAATGAGGGAGCTGAGTCAGAGGAAGAGCTGGAGAGCAGTTTCCTGCCACCAAGCCTCTAGGCTCCAGCCTAGAGTGGGGACCAGAAAGCAGGAAGCAGCAGGGAGATGGGAATATGCGAGCCTTCCTAAATGCGAAAGCCATCTGGAAGTTTGGAAAAGCACAGATATACAAGTGATGGAGTGGGAGGAGTCTACCACCATGAGCAGTAACACAGACTAGCCTTCAGGAGACAGATGCACTCAATTTAAAACAAGCACAAATGGCACTGACAATAGTTTTGCTTAATGTCAGAAGTATCTTAACAAGAAAAAGATGGGAACAGATTGAACCAGTGTTGAACGAAGTAAGGTCAGACAATTTGCCTATAAAAATGTGGTATACCAGGGGAGACTGATTATAAACATTTTGAAAAAAAGGTGAAAATGGGGACCATCTTGGTGGTTAGGAACAAATGAGAACAAAGCAGCAAAGATAGAAAAATTATTCAAGAACCCAGAGCTGAGAACAAAGCAGGTAGAAGACTTCAGTGGCAGATTGCAACGAACAATACTATCAGTCAGGGAAACAGGAAAAAGAATGCACTGCTTAGAAAGCTAGCAGTTTACATATTCGGAGGGAAACCGTGCATAATAGTGAGAGATTTCAACTGTATAATTGAAGAGGGCAACAGAACAGGGGAAGGAAGAAATGGAGCCTCAGACAGCTCATCCAGACTTTTAACAAATATAATAAATAAGAGTCACTGAGAGATGTGTGGACAGGGGAGAAAGTTTTCACTAGAACAGACCCCAGTGGAAACAAACAGCTAGAAGAAACAAGGCAAAAATTCAAACTCTGGTTTAAAAGTAAAAAGAGAAAGAAAGTGTTCTTAGCACAAGCACCCTGGGTAGAAGAAAATGAAGTGGTCCCAGTACTTTTCAGCCAGAGTGAAGGCAGCAAAAGGACACCTTTTAAAGCAGCGCAGGAAGGTGGTGGTGCCTTAGTGGAAAAGTAGGTGGTATTGGAGGCAAGATGATTTTATGAAGAGCTATACCAGAAGAAGGAAACAGACAGGAAGATGAAGGATTTCTTGGAAGAGACTGAAAAGAAAGTAGAGGAGGAAGAAGCAAAAAAGACGGAAGAGATGAGCTTAAAGCGGAGGAGTGTTTAAAAATCTTTAAAAGTGGGAAATCACCAGAAGCAGATGGACTGCCAATGGAATTTGATGAGAAGTTTTAGGCATGGGCAGGGAGGGATGTAACTGAAGTTACAGGGACGGCCCTAATTGCACCTATGCCCATTGAAAACAAAAGTTGTTGCACAGATGGGAATGAAAACTTAATTTAAATCAAGTGTAAGGCTGTTTTTCAAATTCCTTCTAAAGACAGTGGACTGAGACCTAGACTTGGGTTCAGTTCTCAGTTGTTTCACAGGCTTTCCGCATGATCTAGGTTTAGTTGCATTTCCAAGGGAGATTCCTCTCCCAGCTCAGCTGGAACCACAAAAGTAGACAACTACAATCTGCTCTTTTATTATATAAATAATAAGACTGCTCAACACATCCATACATGCTGATTTGGGATTTAAATTAAATACATGTTATCTCACTTTACACTGAGACCAAGAGTGAAAGTGAGCTGTACATATCTTCATGGGATATCTTTTCATCAAATGTCAGTATATACATTATGGTATACAGCCATTTTTGTTAAACTAAATTGATAACTGGCACCTTCAGGAAGTAATTGTGAAATTAGGAATCAAACCAAATATTTTCTTTTTAGTAGAAACAAGTGGGTTTCTTACGTTACAGGATGGCTTTCATAGTAAGTACTACTCGTGTTCTCCTGCACAGGCTCAGGGGAGGGTTGCCTTTCTTCCTGCTCCTCTTCTACCTCTTCTTCCGATTCTAACATAAGAAACAAGACTAATGGATCAATGTCTGAAGAAATATGAAGTCTCCTTTTAAAGTTCATTCATCTGTAATACCTACAGAATAAATTAAAACGTCAATGGTTTCCCAGCAAAAGTTTCAAGGAATCAGCCACGATATCAAACCAGGATGTGTAAAAGGCACACTAAAAAGTCAGGTCCTGCTCTTAAGCAAGACATCAATCAACACAGAAGGGGACAAGAAGTACTTATGCTAGAAGGAAACCACAGATTGTGCAATACAGAGTTACTGTGACAGTAGGGGAGAAGTCCAGGAAGGTTATGGAGTATCATCATTCACTGATAAATCAGGGTTCCTGGTTTTCCCCAATAAAAAAAAAACCAAATTCCCTGCTAAAAACCCCCAAATCCATGATTAAAACTAAAGCCCCTCCCTCCACCCCCCACTAGTGCCCCTCACTCCCCACCCACAGCCTTGCTGGTGCCCCTTGCTCCCCCACCCACAGCCCCTGCTCCCCAAGCCCTGCCAAAGGAGGCTCCCAGACTCCGGGACTGCAGACTGGACCACGGGCTCAGACAGGGTGGCTCCTCAACACTGTGCACACTCCATGTCCCCCAGACCTTTACCCAGGGCAGGCACAGGCTGAGGCTGCTGCCCAGCTGAATCAGGCTTGGGGCCCAGTGCCACAATGCTTTGCTGTAGGGCCCCTGGTGGGGAGCAGGACAGGGCCATGGGTGGCTCCTCCAAAAGAGGGGGAGGGCTGGGTCCCCCATGCCACGTGCACTCCCAGGGCAGGGACCCACGCTCCATACCCCACACTCCCCAAATCTGTACATGAAGGAGGTGCAGGCTGCCGGCTTGGGCTCCCACCCTGCTTCCCTTCCCCAGGGCCTCCAGAGCCTGGCAGGCATAACCCAGGGCAGCAGAGAAGAGCGGAGCTGCCACGGATCTCTTTGTGGCTGCTCACCCCCGCCCTGGTGACATGCCTCCAGCGCCTGCCGCTGCAGGGGGAGGGAGCAAGTTGTGGCGCATGGCAGGGAGGTGGAGCGTGGCCAGGGCCATCATGGCAGTAGTGGCACAGGGCAAACTTGGCCACACCAAAAGCTAGAGCCAGGATTGCCTGTGCACAGCTGACCGGAGCTCTGCAGGCACAACCCGGCACAGGAGGGCACAGTGGACCCGCCAGGGATCTCCTCACCACTGCTCCCGCCCCCACTGCTGCACTGGCAACATGCCTCCAGCTCCTGCAGCTGCTCTAAGGGGTGCAGCCCTGCACTGCTGCCTTCACTTCAGCCCTATGTGTGCAGGAGATGCGCCGCCAGGGCAGCAACAGAGGGGAGCTCCGCTGCTGCCTTCCATGCTCGGTCATGCCTGCCAGGCTCCAGAGGCCTTAGGAGAGGGAAGCAGAGTGGCAGGGAACAGCAGCAAGCAGGGGGCCTGTTGTTCCCTGCTTCTCTCCCCCGTTACCTAGCACAGCAGGGAGCAGAGGAGCCATGAAGAGAACCTGCTCACCACTTCTTGTCCCCCCAGTGCCACGGCAATGTGCCTCCTGCAGCTCTGTGCCCCTCAGAGCAGTGGCAGGCACAAGAGGCATGTTGTGGGGGGGGGGGGATGTTAAAAAGTGGCAAAAGAATTCCCAAGCCCCAGGTAACTGAAAGCCTCAGGCCCTGCGCCCTTCCCCTTCTCCCTCCCACTCCAGGCAGGGCTGGGGGGTTCCCACCTCTTTTGCAATCAGCTTGTGCAGGCTGGAGCTCTGCCCGCCTGCACAGCTCTTTGCAAAACCAGGAAATCCATGGCTTTCTCTGCTAAAAGGGAAAATCCGCATTTTCTGATAAAAATGGGAAATCCGTGGTTTTCTCCGTTTTTCCAAGGGAAATGGAAAACCTGGATCCCTGCTGATAATACTGCAATGGAAACACTCCCTATAACAAAGAATAACATTAGTATAACACTTACACTGTACAGAACCAAAAAGCCAAACTCAATAGACAAATATTAAGAATTTGCACAAGTATGAGCTCACGTTACATATTTAAAAAATACTGAAAAAATGCACACAATACTCAAATATTTGAAGTGTATTTGTGAAGTATGTGGGCTCCACATTTGAAAAACGTCACCGTGACGTTAAAAAAGCTCCGTAGGCAAGGCAATAAAATAATAAAGGGCTTGGAAGGCAAGTCATATGAGAAGAGGCTGAAGCAACAGGTATGTTCAGCTTGCAGAAAAGGAGCTAAAGAAGGGTCATGGTAGCAGCCTTCAAATACCTGAGGGGCTGCCATAAAGATGGAAAAACACCTTCTCTCTCTTACTGCAGAGTAGGACATGAACCAATGGCTTGCAGTTTCAGCAAAGCAGATTTAGACTGGATACCAAGTAAAATGTCTCTGTTTAAAACACTGAAGCAATGGAATAAACTGCCTAGGGAATTTGTGGACTCTTCATCACTGGAGGTGTTCAAGAGGAGACTGGCCAGGCATTAGTTAGAAGGAGCTATGCCTATGTTCTCCTATGGTTATTTCCCATGTCTCTGAGCTTTGCTGGTTGCTACATGGGGCCAGGAGAAATTTTTTCCCCTCCTGTTGCTGCATGAGTCTGAGGATTTCTTATACCTTCCCTCCGATGCAAGTGTTGGGTGCAGCTGAGGCTGGGAATTTTGATTGGGGTGTGCCAGTCCTCCTGCTGGGACTTAGACCCAGAGGTTCCTGGCTAGAAGATCTTGCCCTGGTGCTCAGTGTCAGACTGATTGACATATTTGCTATCAGGAAGGAATTTTACCCCATGGTCAGACTTGTACAGACTGTGGGGGGTTTGGCCATCCTCTGTAGCAGGGAGCATGGCCCTCTTCCTTGGATCTCAGACCTATTTTAACAAGCTTTGTAGCATCAGGATGTTAGCTGCTGTGGTCCCCCTGCTTCAGCATCCTAATCTGCCACAGAAAAGTCTTGTGGTTGTGTCAGGGTTAACGATGTAGTTTTGTTAACAGGTTAGACAGTGGATTTGTACAGGATAGCTTGGATAGACATAGTCCTGCCTCAGACAAAGGGTTGGACTAGATGACCTCTGGAGGTCCCCTCCAAACTTACTTTCTACAATTCCATTTCAAGACAGCAACTTCTTACATGAAATATTTACTCTGATTTTGATTGACATAAGGATGCAGTTAATTTTTCCAGAATGGAAGATATGCCTCTTTTTCAAAGTCTGAAGTCACTCTAATTAGGCCCCACCTAAGCCAAATAGTTTCAGTCTAAGGAAGGACAGTTTAATTCATGCTGGGTCACAGGCAAAAAGGTTTTATACTAAATGGCATGGAGTCATAGAAATCTGCAACTTCAACCCAAAAGCACACCACACAAAGAACATGAGAAAGGACTTGCGTTTTCATGGATCTCTAGACAGAGTAAAACCGCAGATCAGTGATTCTCAACCCTTTTAGTCGCAAAGCACCCCCAGAAAAATACCAGCTCTTGGCTTCACTTATTTTCTCTGTAATCCAAACAAATCTCCAAAAACAAAAACAGAAAAAACCCCAGCAATTCTGTTGCAAATAACACAGATTACAACAGGTCAGAAGTGGTTTTGATACTGTGGATTCCAATTTGAAATCTTTGGGCACATCCAGACGAGTGTGGGCATGTGGTATATGACACTGCAGACCCGTCTGTGACGCCAGACCCCCCACATGCAGGCATTACCTGCACCGCTAATTTGCGGTGCAGGGCTTTTTTTTGGTGACTCCAGGAGATCCCAGGGTCAGAAACCCACGCCAAAAAAATACCAAGTGGGGCAGCACACCTGGTGGCAGCGCACACTGCCCAAAACCTGAACCTGGTCAGCCAGAGCCACACATGACTGCTAGGTAGGCTTCCTGCTGCAGAAACACCACAGAGAGCTCCTAGATGCCCACAGGACCCCAGATAAGGCTGCTGGGACCAGCAACAGTTGCAGGCTCCAACCTCCCCTACCCCACCCAGGGTGACCTGTCATGCACCAGAGTGTGCATGGCACAGGTGTTCCCCAGGGACAAACAGCAGTGCCACAAGGTATATTGCTGCTACTTGTCCCTGGGGAAAACACATGTTCCTGCTTCTCTGGACACATCCTCTGGGTTTATCATGCAAATCATTTGCCACAACTCCCTGGTTGAGAATCACTGCCCTAGATATTAAAAAATTCTCACCTTCATCAAGTTCTGCCTCAGAATCCCCGAATACTTCGTCTTCATATCTGAAGATGTCATTATGAACATAGAACTTATTTGGAACAGATCCCTGTGGAGGGGAAATGTATATATTCACTAGCAACTTGAAAAGGATTGATGAGAGGTCCATACTGCTAACTGTAAGCTTTCATGCAATCCACAACTCCTAAATTGAAGTACTCCTTTCAAGTGCACTCAACACAATAGTATGTAAATGTCAGTAAATTGTTTTAGAAGTAGTCTTCACTGTCCTCCCATCTCATTAATGCTGACTGTGCATAGCTTATTTTATTTAAATAATGAACTGAAGTCCATAGCTGTGACCAACTCATCAGCTCAACCGTTTCAAATGTGAGAATAAAACTTTATCCAGTTTCCATTCACAATAATTATGCTTCTTATTACTGAATATTCATTTTTCCTACCTGTCTCACAGACACTCAGTGGTGGTATTTCCCTGGAAGGCCATTTTGCTTTGGCCACTAAAATGTTACATGGCAGCACATAACTATATATCTACTAAGAAAAGAGTCTGACAGAAGGAGTTACTCAAAATGGCAAAGTAGTCAAAGCTCCAGAGCTCTAAGACACTACCACAAAAACATTTTCATTAAATAGGGCTGAAAAGATGCAAAGAAGGATAAGTGTCCTTTTCTAGCACACTGAAGCAGCAATTTATGCTGCTTAAATTACTATTCACATTTGTTACCAGAGAGATATGGATCAATCTAAATTGTGTCAACAGGCATAATATGTATTCTTTTTAATTTGCATAGATGATAGTTTTGGTATACAAATTAGAAGAAACTTTGGATTACTGCCATGCTACAGAAGTAGAACTAAAGAGAACAAAATCCTATCAAGCAGGGGTGTCATATTTGTTCAATGAAGGTGCCTAGCAATACAACCCTCCAGCCTCACAGAGTACTGCCTTTCAGCCTGGGGTACTAGGGTTCTACTATCAATAGTTCAACCAAGACAAACAACAGATACTGTACTTACTTCAGGAGCCAAGACAAAGGTCTGCATGAACTTCCTCATTGGCTGCCCACTGTTTGACAACTCCCCCATGACCTGTACAACTACTCCATCACTCAAGGTTGCATGTGCATCCACATGACGAATCTTCGTATGACACTCACTAAACTGCAGGGACATCACCTTCTTGTGTATTTCCTAGAAGCAAACAGATAATTTATTACAACTTAGATGCTTCCCAGCCTGGTCAGGTAATCAGCCGTGGTTATACCAATTTTCCAGCCTAGCTGCAACAGACAGCATATACTAAGACTTCCCAAGGCTTAGTGGTGAGCCAAAGAACTCATTTATGTAAGAAAAAAATCCTCAAATTTCACATACTGAAGTACCTGCAGAAGTCCCATCATCAACTTATCTGAGCCATATAGTGTCCCTCTGTACCACAAAGCATACAAAGTTCAATTTTTATACCCAAAAGGTGGTATCCAATCCATTGGTAAAAAAGGAACACAACTCAGTATGCCACCTTTCACAACAGCACTCCTCAGGAAGCAAGGAGATCAGGACCAAAAGAAACACACATGCTTCAACCCTAGATTCATGGTGCTTAGAAGGGACAGATCCAAAAGTGAAAATCCAGCACAGATTCTTAGGGTGGAGACAGAGGGTTATTGTTGTATAAACTTTCCAGTTGTGTGTACATTTGTTTAAGTTAACAACTACAACTAGAAAAGAAACCGTTTTCCTTCTGGCTGTGACACAGGCATTCAAAACAGCAGAGGCAGTAATCTACTAGTGTCATTTCACCAATTAGGTAAGAAATTCATTAAAAGCAAACCATAACAAAAAACATGATCTTCTTTTATTGACATTGCATCAATTATCAGCCATTAAGAGAAAGACTGAAGGACTGATTCAGATACATACAGCTTGGCCATATACTGCTTCCTGGGGTTTCCCACTGGCATCCAGTCCTCCATGGACATAAGAAGAATTCCTGCCATAAAACCTATGAAACAAGAAAACAAAGTTTAAGCCTCTCAACATAAAGGCAAAAAATTTCAGAGATACTGACTGCATTTAAATAAAATGTCATTACATGAGATCTTTGAGGCAAAGGGGGCAGCAGGGTGAGGGAGAGCTGTTTCTGTGTAATGCATAACTGTACTGAGCTGGTTCTGCAGCTTCTACATACTGAAGGAATGGGCCCTACTTCACCAATGTTTCTGCCTACTTAGTACAGTTACCATGTTAAATGAGTCCCATCTAGTTTCAGATTTCAGTGATTGTGTGCTTAAAAATTCAACTGTCATTTTGCACAGAATGATTACAAATTTAGTCTATCTTCCCGATTTGGAGGAAGCCCTCTCCCAACACACCAGATGTATACACACAGAAAAAATAAAATCAGGACCTTTAGAAGATATTCTAAAAAAAATCTTATTCTGCAGAGCTGCTAGACAGAAAGCAAAAATCTATCTTTGCTTCAAAACAGAGAAGGCTGCATATGAAGTCTTAATTAGGTTTTGTTGTGCACACACACACACACTCTCTCTCTCTAAATAACTCATTAAAATACATGGTCTCAAACACAACATGCATTCCTTATATGAATTTGCAGAGAAACATGGTATCTTATTTTAAAAACTTACACTGGTTTATGACCTTGTATTCTCCTTCACTTTGACATTAAAGTTTTACTCAAATTATACTTATAAATAACCAAGTCAGTTACTGCTAACTAAACAACTGAAAACTGAGGCTGTAAATGAGGTGATTTTTTGTTTCTTTGGTGGCATTTAGCAAGAACGAGATGTATTCAGTGAAATGTCAAGATAGCAATGCAGACTGTAAAGGGGACAGTGTATTTTTAATATTGATCCTTTATGCTTTCACACAGTCAGCTTACATACATTACTCAATATCTTTTTTCGGCATCCTTTATGCACATACTGTCTACTTATTTTTCAGAGACTAGAATTCTTCTATTAAAAGTTTTGATTGGCCAGTTTAATCAAATGATCAGTTTAAAACTATTATTTACACCTACCCTCCAAACTGGCACATGCAATCTAGAAATCTGTTAAGACTTGAAAGGCATCATCTTCAAAAGCCCATTTTTAATACTACAAAAGTCCTCCAAGAATTTAACAACATTATTTTCTGTAATTTCAGGAATAATTATTTCATACAACACTAATGGGGCTCCTGCCCCATCACTGAAGGAGAGGGAGCCAGGGATCAGCTGGCTGGCTCCAGCCTCCTGCACAAACTGATAGCAGCAGGGGGCCCTTGGATAAAATGCCTGACCACCCCAGGTGTGGTCAGCAAAGTGCTGCCAACGATTGACAAGCCTGGGGTGGAAACAGTGGATAAGGTGATCCAGGGATATAAGCCCAGGGCCTGAGGCAAGGGGGGCAGTTTGGCCCTGCAGGCTGCAAAAAGCAGAGCTCCAGCAAGGAGAAGAGCCTGACTGGACAAGAAGGAAGGACTCCAGGCTGCAGGGAAGCTGCAGAAAGCCCCTGCACCACCAAGCAAACAAAGATAGGTATTTTGGGGCCTTACATTGTAGCCGGTTGCCACAGCATGTTGTTGACTCAGAGTGAGAAACCTTTTGTTTGACAGCAGACGCTCATGTCTTTTTGTTTGTGTTTTAATATTGGAGGACCGAGTTGTGTCTCTAGGGGCAGAGGCGGCCACTGAGAAGGGTGCTGAGGGCACTCTAAGTAGGTCCTAGACCCTTTGAAGGGTATAGCACTGCTGTTAGCAGGACTGTGGTGCCAGACAGCAAATATTGGGGGGAAAAGCCCAAAGCCTATGAGGGTGAGACCAGGGGCTGAGGGGCCCAGAGCCCACGGTGGCATGAGTGGAAATGGGGCCCCTCTGCCTATGGCCCTCAGGCAGTGGACCTCAGGCAGAGGGGTCCAGCCAAAGTAAAGTGGGCCAAGGCCAGGGAGCCTCAGTCCAGACAGCAGCTTAAGACCCAAAGCAAAATCCCCCGCTCAATCATAACATCAAGGTGTGGCAGATGAGACAACAGAGTGGAACTCTGAGAGACCAGAGAGAGCAAGCAAGGCAGGACCCAGGGGGCTGCCCAGAGCCAAACCTAGGAAGGTGTGGGGCTTCGTTAACACTGCATGGGGCCATAGTACCCCAGGAAAGGAGGCACGCTTGGGTCTCTATGCTTCTTCCGTGGCATGGGGCTGAGCTGCCAGTTCCAAGCAGGTCCTGCAGGAAGGGCTATAGATGTTCCACCTGGCTTTGCAGGGCCCCCCAAAGCACAGGGCCTGGGGTGGTCATCCCAATTAGCCATACCCTACAGACAGCCCTGGGGCTGTCAATGGATGACTTTGCCACTGGGTGGATTTATATCAAGTCGATTTAAATCACTGGTCAGGAAGCCTCAATTTTATCACTGTTTTCTACAATAAGTGCATTCTTGTTGTTTGATAGAACCTTAATACATAGTATTCACAACTCAGAGAGAGATGTAGGTTTCATTTTTAAAAGGTCCACACTATCAGGGAGTCTCTTTTAATCGATCCTAAGCTGGGGGAGTCTGGGGGACGAGGCCTCTGCGGTGAGGGAGGGACAGTTCAGCCCAGCCAGAAGAAGGGGAAGGTACATGGGGCCCCAGTCTGGCCGAGTGGTGAAAGGATTGGAGTCTGGGGAGCCATCCAGAGGCAAAGGGGGCTCCCCCCCGCTGGGCAAACATCAGTGGAGACCCCAAGAACACATTCCCCTCTTCCTGCATGGGGCAGAGGCAGTGGCCACTGCACCTCGAGCCCCACTGCAGCTGGCCACATTCAGGCATGGCTCAGTCCAGCAGCGAGACACACATGGCATACAGCCATTCCAGGGCCAGCTGCAGCAGGGTTCAGGGCACCTCCACTGTGTACAGACAGGGAAGCACATGTCCTCCACAAACAAGGGCAGCACAGGCAGCTGCACCAGCAGTGAGGGAGGGAGTGGGGCTGGAGCAGGGGCAGGCCCTGCAGCCGGGGTGGGGTGAGACAGAGCCGCAAGCAGCTCAACCAGGGGGAGGGCACATACCCCAGGAGAGCACTGGGGATGTGTTCCTCAGGATCTGCACGCAGGGCACAATGGACTGCAGCTGCAGGCTGGGCTCTTCCTGGAGAGGGGAGCTCGCCCGCCAGGAAGAGCCTAGCCTGCGGTGGCAGCGCTAGAAGCAGGGCCGTAGCCACCCGAAATTTCACTGTAGCCCCAAGCCCCACTCCCAGTTCTGCTGCCCACCCCAAGTGCAGCACACCATTCCAGCCCAACCCCACAGCAGCAACTGCCCTACCCCATGCCAACAGCCCCCATGCCCTCGGTTGAGGGGGGGGGAAGGGAGAAGAGAAAGCTATGCTGGGCTACTCCCAGCAGAGGCTGGGCTGAGAGCAGGTGGCATCTCTGGTAGCAGAGACTGGGGTGGCTACAGTGAATTTTTGGGTGGCTGCAGCCCCATTCCCAGCACTGCTGCCGTGGGATAGGTTCTTCCCAGTGGGCCAGTCCTCCCGCCGCAGCCCCAGCCCCAGCCCACAGCTGCAGCCCGCCCTGCCCCACGTGCAGATCCGGGGGCATGTGCCCCTCGTGCCCTCCTGGGATGTCGTCCCTGCCCCCCCCCCCACTGGCTGCAGGGTCTGCCCCTGCTCCAGCTCTACTCCCTTCCTCACTGCCATTGGGGGGGGGGGGCAGATCAAGGCCCCAGCAGTGAGGAAGTGGGGCTAGGACTTCCATCTGCACACCCCCCGCCCTTTCTCCTCCCCGTCCCCCACAAATTTACCTGCTGGGGGCCCCCAAATAACTTTTTCTCCATCTGCCTCAATTCCCCCCACACCTTTCCTTCCTCTACCCACAGAGTTACCTTGGGGGGGGGGGGGAGGGCAATAGATCTTGGGTTGCTTTTAAATTCCAAAAGTGATCTCCTGTTTAAAAAAGGTTGGAGATCACTGCACTATACATTTTAAAGCAGTGATTTATTTTGACATTTTTCAGATTAATTTTGCACCTACATCAGAAAACTGAATTATCATTTGGTTACTTTATTTATCAAAGCTAATTGAAGCAGATACCTGTGAAATCATTGGAAGATAAACGCTCTCCAATTCACTAGATCAGAGGTTCTCAAACTGTGATCTGCAGACCACCACTGGTCAGTGAGCTCCATTAAGGTAGTCCACAGAAAGGTTGCAAAACAATTGAGTATATCTATACTTGGCCCTGCACTTGATTTATTTTTTTATTTTAAGCAGGCTGCAAAGACTCTCAGGAATTTTCAAGTGGTCTGCGAAAAAAAAGTTTGAAAACCACTGCACTAGATTAATCATGGATATATGGGGGATATTTTTGCCACAATGTATTAGGAAGACATCAAACAAGCACTGTAGCCGTATGTCATTAGTCTGGGGCTTTCTTCACTTTCTTTTAGATGTCTTGTCATCTTTATTTCTCTCTTTTACAGCCTGGCAAGCCTGCTGCCCTGGTAGGTTTTCCCTTCCACCATACCATTCCCTCACTAGATCTCAAATCAATGGCCAGACTATACTCAGAAGTGTATCCCACAAGATTTCTGGAATATTCTGCTCAAAATGTTTCTCTTTTGTTCCTACTTCCCCTCCCTCCTTACATTTATCTCCAGACTCCTCCTCCTTGCCCAGATCTACTCCACCCCCAAGAATCCTCTCTTCATTTAACTTCTTGAAACTTTTTATTTTTTAGAGAGAGGTAGGGGCTTGACTCTATGTACACAAACTTTCAGAGAGACAATAGGGCTGAAAGATAGGTAATCAGGTCTGTTATCTCTCATCTCCATATACTACTGTTAACGAGGATGCTGTCTCTGGAAACAAATCCACAGTTTGAGAAATGAAACTAAGCATCACAAAGATGCTTAATGGAATCTTTCAGACTGAGCACTGAGTCCCATTGGGTAGAGTGGTTTTCTTTCATCTTTACTAATGTATACAGGAATCTCTGGAAACCTGTATAAGATTAGGCCCCTAATATAGTCGATGTTGTGTCCTATTTATAACACTTTTCTAAAAAGGTTACATGAATATATAGTCTCAAATAGTATACAATTAGACGTTATAATCCCTATTCCATGGTGATCTCTTTGAGCTTCACCATATCTTAAATTAAAACTACCTTTATAGAAGGTTTATTTTTTTAAATCATCTTAACAGAAAGCAAACAAACACAATCATAAAATGATTAAATCAAAGCAACTGATTTAAATAAAAAATCCAATTTGTTTTGTTTTTTAAATTGTTGATTTTTATCCACCCTGATTTGCCACCCCAGCCATAGACCAGCATTTCCCAACTTTTTCCGTCCCACAGCACACTTACCTGACCTTTCCCATCCCAAGGCACACTGGTCAAATGTGGAGCACGGGGGTGGGGGGGGGAAAGAGCAGCTGAACGTAGCACAGGGGGGAAAGGGGTGGCAAGTGGCTGGACGCAGAGCAGGGGGTGGGAGTTATCAGCACAAGGCCTGCTGGGGCAGGGTGGTGGCATGAGGTAGCACTGGCTGTAGCCAAACTCTGCCAGGAGCCAAGTCCCCCCAAAGATTCTGTGGCACACCTGGATATGTCCAACAGCACACCAGTGTGCCACAGCATACCTGTTGGGATGTCATAGACCCACTACAAACACACAAAACAAAGATTTGTATTAAGTACAGATCAAACTATCCCATCAACTTGCTACTGCTACTTAGCAAAGCCAGAACTTTTTCCAAAATTCTCTCTGGGAGACTGGCATGCAAAACAGGGATACCGGATACATTTTATACACTTTTGAAACTAATGTCTGTGCAATTCCACCTTATGCTTGAGATAGCAAGAGCACAACTCTGCCCCATGCTTTGAATTTTTAGCCATGGTCAGTCCCAACTTTGGAATTCCCCGACTTGCAACTTCTTGACCGTGCAATTGTATAACTGCATGAAAGGAAAGTAACTTGCCTTACTCTACTTTTCTGAAGCATTTATCAAGAATGAAAACCTTGCAGAATACTGCCTTCAGTGCAAGTTAGAGGAACAATATTTAATTGTTAAGATTTGATCTTCTGTAGTATCCACAGGGTAGCTCCAGGGCTTTACCGCTGCAAGTAGGTTCTAGCACCATATACTTACAAAAAAACCTCAAAGCATTCTTTTCAGAAGGAGGGAACAAAAACTATTCAAACCAGAGGTACTCCGACACATTAATCCATATCGTATTGGCACAGATAAAAGGAAAATGGACTTTATCAGCAATCGGCTTTTTTTTGGCTGATGTGGCCGATAATCTTGCTGATAAATGATGCATTCATGTGCACAGCTGCAGCATGCATGCAGCCAGCTCAACAGCTTGGAGATCAGTGTCCGGCCAGTAAGTCTGTCAGTGAAGGGAATTGCCGCAGCCATTCCATCCAGCTCCACAGGGCCCCCACAAAGCGCGGGACTGGGGGCAGTCACCCCAGCTCACTGCCCCACCACCAGGGATGGCCCTGATTATACTGTATCAGGATGATACAGCTGAAAGGCCAAAACTTATATCCTAGCTTGAAGACCAAAACCCAACGTTTCAAAGGAAGGTGTAAAAACTCGCAACGAACAGATGTGAGATAACCAACCCTGTCTAGCACTGCTTAATACTTAGATACAAGTTTAAAGTCTGCAAGCATAGCCTTTTTATTTTTTTTAATCACTTCCAGGATTCTTTTGCAGCTATTTTAACTCTGAAGGCACTTGTTTGTTTATTCATACAGCCAGCCAAACACTTCTTAAATCTTACCAAGTTATGCCCCAATGTCACAGAAGCAAGGACAAATTAACAGCATGAATGTGTAAGGGACTAAGTTTCTTAACAGGTGACAGCCCTACCCCTCACCCCTCCCAAGCTGCCTCCAATGACATCTCCAGCCAATGGAGGCCAGGCACCTGAAGCCTATTTTCCCATTTTACAGGTGTTGCAAAGGTAAACAGCTGTCTACCACTAGCTCTTACTGCAGGAGTTCAGGAACAGGTTTCTTTTCTCATCTATCCTTCCCTCCACAATAGCAGCAGAGATTGCTTCTGCTTGCAGCTTTCAAGTACAGCAAAAGCTCTGTTACCCAGCATCCATGGAGAATGGGGTGTGCCGGTTAATCATATATGCCCGTTATCTGAGAATTACACTTATGTTTTTTTCAAGAAAGAAACTAAGCCTACATTTGAACTACGATATAGTAATTTATATTATAACATTGTTATAATTTTTAATATGACATTTTAACTATGATATAATAATTTTTAGTATTTTAACTTCTCCCCTCTGCTTATTGATGGAGTATTTGTAGCCATAGTTACAGGACGGGCAACATATTCAGCAATAAAGTCACAGCACAAGCTCAACACGATCACAATGGTAGATGGCAGCCTAGACTGCTGCTAGCGACACTGCTCGGCAGCTCTCCTGAACAGCAACATGCCGCCTATGACAGATGCCGGTTAATAGAGAATTGTGAATGGTAAAGTTACACAGTAACACAGCTTTTACTGTAGAACCAAAATAAAACGTCTTTTAGCAGTGTTACATCTACCTACATAATTCTCAGTATCCGAAATATGACAGATCATGATCAGTCTTGGCTTTTCTGAAGTTTAATAATACAATCAGAGAAACACAGACCAGAATAATCTGCAAACTAGGATGGCACAGCAACAGATTGTGTGCTCACAGAAATTCTTCAGAAGTTAGTGATATTTGTCTAGCATAGCTCAATAAGCAATATGCTGGTAAATGTTCTGAGTTCTTGCTGCTTGACGTAGCTCAGGTCTCTCCTTCCCTAGCCAGATGCAAGAATACAAGGAAACACCCAAATGATCTACCCTCACCAGAAACTCCCACATGTATACAGCAGCATGCAGGTATAACCAGCACCACTGATCATCTTTAGGAACCTACCGAAATCACAACAGAAGTGCCCTGTGTGACAGTTGCTTTAATTTTGCCGTTTCCCAGGCACATGTCCTCCTCACTCCCAGCTGCTGATTGGCAGAGGGGCCTTGCCATTTACTCCTGATCAGCAGGGAGGCAAAAACTGTGGTTTTAAATGTAGCATGGTTTTAGCCTTCCACCTGGTCAACAGCAAACAGTGGGACCACACCAAGGCCTCTTAGCCAATCAGAGGCAGGAGGCAAAAACTGCACCGTATTTAAAACCATGGCTTTTCTCTCCTCCCAACCAAAGGTGAGCAACAGGTCCCCTCTCCACCATGAACCCCTGCCCCCAGTTGGCAAAATGCAAGATTAAAAGAGCCACCATGCAGCGTGCTTCTGCCAGTTTTGGTACGCCCCCTATTCATCTTCCTCCTCTAGGCATTAGTTCATAGTGCATGTTACTGATTTTGGACCCATAAAAAAAATTTGAAATGAAGCTGCAGGCCCTCTGAACTCTTAGTGTGGGTATTCTCACATTTTTCATTGATCATTTGTTGTTGTTGCCCATTTAGACCAGGGGCAGGCAATTATTTTGGGCGGAGGGCCGCTTACCCAGTTTTGGCAGGCTGTCGAGGGCCACATGAGTAGCCCCACCTCTTAACAGGTGCCCCACCCCCTGGTCACCACCTTGGGACCAAGGTCCCAATGTCGCAGGGCCAGCACCGGTAGAGCCCGAAGTGGGGCACAGGCTGGCAGGGGTCTGTGGAGCCGGGCTGGGCTGCACCAGCAGGTAGAGTGGGGAGCTGGCCTGGCTCCATAGAGCCCCTGCCAGCTGTGACCCCGCACTCCTGCCACCCTGCTCTGGGCCCTGCTAGCACTGGCCCCGGGATACTGGTGCAGGCTCCGTGCTCCCACTGGCTCCTCGTCCACTCAGACCCAGTGCCCCCCAGCCTGCAAGTACAGGCAGGGGACAGCGCACAGCCCCGACCCCCTGCTTGCCAGCAGGGAAGAAACTGCTCTTCCCTGCGCTCAGCGCCAGCTTGTAACCCGCCCCTGCTGCCAGCCTGACAGTGGGGCCAGGTTACAAGGTGGTGCTGAGCGTGGGGGGTGGGGAAGCAGCCCCTCTCCTGCCCCATGGCCAGTGCCCCACGCTGCAGCTGCTCGCAGCCTGCCTGGGGTTGCCTGTGCCTGCTCTGGACAGCCCCGTGTGGGCTGCGAGCACCTGCAGCAGGGAGCGCCGGACATGGGGCAGGCAAGGACTGCTTTTCTCCGCGCAGGGAAGGAGCCCAGGGAAAAGCTGAGCGCCCCGGGGGGGGGTAGGGGCCCCTCCTCCTCGCCTGCATTCCCTGCTGCAACTGCTTGCAACCCATGGGGTTCTCGCACAGGCAGCCCCACATGGGTTTTGAGCAGCTGCAACATGGGGCACCGGCCATAGGGTGGAGAAGGGGCCACTCCCCCCGCTCCTTCCCTGCCCAGGGTCACCCCCCACTTCCCTCCCACTCACCTTATCTGGGGTTCTGGCATGGGGCAGCCACATGCTCCCAGGCCAGAAGCCCCTACTGGGCTGGGGGGGGCAGGGCTGGGCGGCCAAGCTGTTGTTGGAGCCCACTGGGATTCCTTGGATCCTACTGCCCCTTGGTTCCTGTCATGTTTGACAGGAACCAAGGACAGAGAAATATTAATTTTCTACATTTTTTAGGGGCCCCACGGGCTGGACAGAATGGCCTTGTGGGCTGGATCCGGCCCGCTGGCTGTATTTTGCACACCTGATTTAGACAAGTCTGTGGACCACCAGGGGTACGCAGGCCTCAGTTTGAAAACCACTGGCCTATGCCTTACACCAGGGGCGGTCAATTATTTTGATTGGAGGTCTGTTTACCAGGTTTTGGCAAGCTGTTGAGGGCTTGTGGCAGGGCAGCAGCGGCAGGGGAAGTGGTGGAGGTAGCCTGGCTTTGTCACCTGGTGGCAGCCACCTACCGCCACAGCACTGAGGTGGAGTGGCCCTTGCAGTGCACCTTGGGCCCGCCAGCATGGTTGTGACAGCCATGGCAAAGGAGGTGAGCTTGGCCACCGCTGCCTTCTGCTTGTCACCATGCTCGCGGGGCCGCTCAGTGTGGCCACTGCCACCACAGTGCTCCCGCCATGCTGTTGCGCTCCACCTCCCTACACAGCTGCTGCTGCAGTGGTGGGTGGTGGCCACCAGGCAACAATGCTGTGCTTCCCACGCCGCTACCACCATCATGTCCCTGCCCCAAGCCTGAGGCACTCATGGCAGCCAGGAACAGCAGTGACAGCAGCTGAGGATTGGCAGGTGTGGGGCTGTGGCAGCAGCTGTGCTGGGTGTGAGAGCACAGCAGCTGGGTACAGCAGGAGCATTGTGGTGGTGGTGGGAGAAGCCAGCAATGGTCAAGCCCACCTCATCATCCTCTTCCACGCTGAGGGATGCCGCAAGGGCCGCTCCGCCTTGCACAGCAGGAAGGAGCAGGAAGCCAAGGAGCACTGTAGCCAGCCCAAAGCCACCAAGCCATCAGCCAGGTCCCCTCTCTTCCTGCTAGCAGCCCAGCCTGGCTCCATGGACCTCTGCCAGGCCACGCCTTGCACTCCTGCCAGCCCACTCTAAGCCCTGCCGGCGCTGGCCCTGGAACACCGGTACAGGCCCTGTTCTGCTCACCTCTGCCTCCCGGCTGCATGGCCAGACTGTGCAAGTCAACAGGAGCCAGCCCAGCCCCAAGGACTGGGGCAATCCTTGCAGTTCTCCCCGCCCTGCTCTTACCTGAATTTCCCATGCCGGCGCAGGCACAAACAGCCCTACAGTCCTAAGCCAGAAGCCTCTGCTAGGCAGGGGCTTCTGAATGGGTGGGGCAGGCCAGGTGGGCCCTGCTACTGCAGGAGCCTACCATGGCTTCCCCTGGGTCCTACTGCCCTTAGCTCCTAAAATCTTTGACAGGAGCAGATAAATACTAATTCTCTAAATTTTTTAGGGACCCTGAAGGTCGGATCCAGCCTGTGGGCTGTATTTTGCCCACCCCTGCCTTACAGCAAGCCAAACAACTTTTAATTCTATGACTTAGTGCTGCATGTTGAAACACATCAGACCTACACTGACGTAAGTTTAAGGCCACTCCTTATGCAAGACTAGTGTCCTTATGCAAGACTAGTTCAACCTCATATGATTTTTTCCTAAGTTTTGGGGCATTCTAAATTTTTAGCCTTTTTTCATATTCTATAATCCTATTATTAGGGTCCAAGGCTGACAGCGTAACATCAGGCAACTCAAATGCAGCAATTATTGCCTGTACTTCACACTTTCTTCAGTAATAAACAGGCAAATATTATGTATAACATCAATATTAGAATTCAGTCATTTTGGGCAAGCTTTAACTCGTGTACATATTAACCAAATGATCTGAAATTTCTACCACCAGCTTTACCCTAAGGACTTCAGACAATAGGAATTTTCAGGCACATGAACAGATTTTAGCGTGCTGAAAAAGCTTTACTCAATCTTAACTATGCTTCAGTCCTACATTGGCTAACCCATAGTAAAATTTCAAATGGCATGCAAAATTTAAGCAAAACCAGAAAAAAAGTTTTATTGACAGGGTGATGAAACAATTAGATTGGTTAAAAATGGAAAAGTGATCTTATCTTGGTCAAAACAAATCCCCAATTTGCAGCAGTAGCATACCTTTGGTTAGGATTCAGTTAAACAGTTCTTCTTACAAGCAATGTTCAGTCTAAACAACTGAAAAAACCTTTTTACTTTAGGTACTATACCTGAATGAGTCCATTGCTAATTTGATTAGCAGATTTTATTCTTCTAGCTCAGGGGTCAGTGATGTTTTTGGGCAAAGTGGCAAAAACCCCCACAACCTTGACTTGTAATATCTTGGTGTGCCAGGGGTGAATGGTGAAGGAGCTACAAGGGGCCCAATCCTTCTTATGGCAACACAATCCTGGCTCCTTCCCTGCTGTTTGCCAGGTGCGCATGTACCATCCCCAGCAATGAGCTGGGCTAGGTCTCCACAGAGTGCAGCTGCTTGCAGCCTCCCCACTGCCTGCTGAGAGTAACTCAGGCTCTATGGCAAGCTGCAAGGGCCTGCCAGAGCTCATCCGACTGTGGTAGAAAGCCAGAGGCTGAAAGCAGCTTCATCAGAATCCGTGGAGCCCAGAACCAGCTCGTTGCCTTGGAGCAGACTGCGGGGAAAGGACCACTCACAGCTCCCCTGCCATCCGCCCCAAAAGGTGGTGTGCCAAGCAAAATGTCTTCATGTGCCACAATGTTGAACTCATGATGAAGAGAAACACAAAACAGTGGTCAAATGACCTCCAAAATTAAAAAAAGAGAACTCGCTAATCTTTAAGTTATGCTACCATTGTACAACTAGTAGATTACAAAAATTTCAGATAGCAAAGTGATTTTTGTGCTAGGCCAAAATACCACTGATATCTTCACTTAAGTATAAGTTAGTTATCAAGTGACTGTATGGCAGATATATCTCCATAGATACAAAAGGACCTGGTCAGATAAAGTCCAATAACTTCTGGTTATAATTCAGAAGAGCTGAAATAACCTACCTGGCTCATGTGGTGGTATCATTTTAACTGAAAACCTAAGAATTTGAGTCAGATTATTCGTAAAAGTATTTAGATAAAGTAAATTAATAGTGTGTCACATCTATTTTTAGATTAATTTGCCACTGCTACTCAAGGAGAAAGCTGATTATATTAAAAGTGTTACCTGTGCAAGAAGTCAGGTGCCTTATTTAGCAAAGTGTAGTACTGCCTCACAAACTCCCGCCCTACAAGCAGGGGACTTGGCTTCTCCATAACCATTTCTTTGGTACACAGTGTCAAATACTGTAAATAGAAGAAAAGGAAAAAGTAATGTTATGTTACAAAGCAGGGCTTTTTTCAACTAATTAATTCACTTACATGAGATTTCCATAAAATCCCATGCAACAAGAACTTATATTAACAAGAATTACCACACCAACATACAACCTTTGTCCAAAAAAAAAAAAATCATATAAGTGCAACTCCAAAGATTTATGTAGCTTAATAATTCATTATCTTAGCAGACCAATCTAATCTAAGACCTCAAAGTGATTAGTAAGCATAACAGTTTCAACAGACCCAGAAAAGAGGCAAGCTGTAACTTTTAAATGCTACAGAAAATTGTCTAACATACTAACAACAAAGACTTGTTTAACCATGTTGCAGCTGATACAGTGATCTCTGTAAACTGCAGAGAAAGAGACCCACCACAGTGGCTCCTTTTATCTTTTTTATTTTGCTGTTTGCTCCCCCAGCCCCCCATCTGATGGAGGATCCTTGCCAGCTGGGCTGCTTGCTACTGATAGCTGAGGAAGCAAAAACCATCATTTAAGATATGCCATGGTTTTTGTACCTCTGCTGCCGATTGGCAGAGGGGTCCTCGCCGCTTGCTGCTGACTGGCGGGGCTCCTCTGCCAAAAAGGGCCAGGGATGGGCAGGGGGGTAAACAGCAAAATGAAACAAAATTAGAGGAGCCGATATAGGGGGCAGTTCATCCACAATTTACGGAGATACCTACTGATAAACAGTTAAAATCCCCATGAAACATCATGTAAACAACATGCCTTATTTTTTAGCCACAGTTCTGCTTAGGCTGCAAGTTCTTTTTGAGGTATTCACCACCTTCAGTATGGAAACCCGCCTACCATGGAAATCTCCATTTCTGAAGGCATTATCCACTCTGGGTTTTTGATCTTGGGCCCTTGCCTTCAGAACAAGTCACAGAGGAACTCCCTGGTTCTCTACATTATCTAGGGCTCTTGGCACAGTGAATCAGCAGCTGTGCCATACTGAGTACTCAAGCCTCAGACCATTCCAATCACTTCCTCTCAAGATTGGGAAGAGCTCTCGTATACTCTTCAGTATTTAAGTGAGTAAAGTAGGAATATCCTGGAAGATACAGCTCACTCCTCTCTTTCTAGCCCAGCTCCTGCTGCAGGTACTGCTCTGTGCTGTACTGCTGTGGAGGAACAGGGCTGGGCTGGGAGGCAGTGTAGCCAGACCATGGTGGGGGGAAGTGGGATTGGGCAGGGGGGAAAGCATGGTCTGGCTGGGAAGCAGCGGGCCAGCCACAGTCCATCCCCATGTCCAAACAGGGCTGGGGAGAGTGGGGGGAGCAAGGCTGGAGGGGGAGGAGCAGGCCTGGGAAGGGACAGGAAGGAGGGGTAGTGTGGCCTAGCCCATGGGCAGTAGGGTGGTGGCAGCCCATTCTGAGTCATGAGGGGGGCTTCCCCCCACTCTGTACAGGCCAGGGTCAGGTGAGGAGCTGGGCCAGCCTGGGCCAGGGGGGAGTAAGGAGGTGGCAGTCCACTTGGCTGCTGGCTGCCCCAGCCAGAGGCATAGTGGAGGCATCCATGAAGTTGTAGCCTGGGGCTGTGGCAAGCCCATGAAATTTGGCCCTAGGCTCTGTGATTTGAGTACATCCCTACTTATATTCATACAAAAATCAACAAATATCTGCAAGTATGTTATAGGTATACATGACCATACCTCAGACCACGGAAATTGGTTAACTCAGCTCATAGTTCTTTCCAATCCTACATTCCCAGGATTACCAGCCAATACAAGAATGACAGTCATATGAAACAGTCAACGGTTAAATTCAGACCTCCCTCATTTAAACCACTACACTAAAGACTGTGTTGCTACATGAAAAAGTTAGGGGCATAAGAGCAGAACTGAAGAGAAGGACCACTGAGAAACAGAAAGCCAAGTGTCCTCTGTTTCACCTTTACAGATCCACAGCTCAGCAACCAATAACTAAAAGACGTTTAAGAGGACTTAATGATGGGAGACCCTCTGAACAGGCCCATGACCCTTGTCTAGGCCCTGGGAACCTCCAAAGCCCTAGTACCCAGCTACAGCAATTGCACTCAGGTCAAGCATGCTCAATGTCAGGGATCCTAGTTTTCTCCATTTAAAAACTGCAAACGCTCTGATTAAAAGAAACTACCAGATTCTCTGATTTAAAACCCCCAAATCCACACTTTTTTACAATTAAAATGAAATACCACTATAAACACACACAGCCATATAAATTTAACACGTTTTATTGATATATTTACAATTTTAAAGCAATTTGGAAGCCTACCAGTGTCTCAATCTTTCTTATAAAGTAAATTCTCAATACATCTATATTTTGGCATTTTATTTTGTTTTTTGTCATGGAAAAATCAGAGCACCCACTGGCCTGTCATTCAGCTGCAGCTGTCCCCTCCCAGATGCTTTGTGGTGCTCAGCAAGCCTGATATGCCAGTGCCCTGCCCATGCTCCGACTCATAAGTCGCAGCGCTCCCTCCCATGTCGATGTGCCTCATTCCCTACCCACAGGCCCCCCATCCCCGCTGGTGCTCTGTGCTCCTGACCCCAGCCCCAGGGACCTGCTCGTGCCCCTCCCTCCCGACCCGCAGTCCTTTGCCCCCCCACCAGCTATCCCCATTCCACCCAGGCTGGAGCACAGCAGCTGCAGTGGCTCCTCTTCCCTCCAGCCGAGGACTAGAGGGAAAAGGAGGGGAGGCCTGTGGCACCCCCTGCCCTGGGCTGGGGCTCCTGTGCCACACCAGGTAGCCTGTCTGCAGACCCCCCACCCCAGGCAGCTTCTCCCAGCTGCCCTGCCCCTGTGACCATAGGTACTGGCCCTGATGCTGCTGGCTTGGCTGTGCAGTTCCCTGCCCCCCTGTCCCTTTCTCCCACTGGAGAAGTAGGCACAGCCCCCATGCCCAGACATCTTCCCACAATGCCGGCAAGAACCTGCCCCATCTCATACACCCAGGCCCTCCACACACCCCTGCCACACACCCACTCTCCCCCAGACAGTCCCTAAGCCCTGGCCCTCCGACCCCCAACCCTCCATATTGACCTGCATCTAGCTGCTGGGGCTGCTCCCACCACCCTGCCTGGCTGTATGTCAGCCATGTGAAAGTGTGCTTGCAGATGCACATGGTACCCCCTGCCTCCAATCACCTCTCGCTCTGTTCCCCTCAGCCCCAAGCAGCTACTTGCAGTTTAGAAGGCTGTCAAGCCTGCGAAGGGAAACCCATAGTTTCCCAATTTTCTCCTTTAAAGAGGAAAATTCACATTTCTCCACAGGAAACAGAAAACCTGGATCCCTGCTCATCATGTATCAGCTGCACTGCCTCAGCATATAACTGTTACAGTCCAAACTAGCATGCAGGGGGAAAAAAAACCCCACTGGATTAGGGAGAAGCAAGCAGCACCTCAACTTTATACCATCTAACAGGCAATACAAAAGAAAGCTATTCCTTCACCACACCAAGTTCCACAAAAACCTAAACACTGAGAAATGTGGCAGCACTATTGGGGCACACGATGTCCTAGTATCACAGCACACATCTCACCAGGGCAGCATTCTTATCTCAGCAAGATATAACTAAACGGCAAAAAAATGGAGTTCACAACTCTGATGCAATTGCCTGCATTAGTAGGGAATTAGATTCACTGATTTGAGATGACTTCCAGTCCCATACATCTTAGTCCTCAGGACAGGGACAGAAGCCAACTTCTCAAACCCACAGAGTACTTCTGCAGTACTAGGGGCCTCATCTAGTCAATTCTTGGCACACAGATCACAAGCAAGAGCTGGCACACTGTTTGCAATCCCACTCACACTTCAGCAGAGAGAAGAGTGCTACTGCATCAATATTGCACCCCCTTTAAGTCACCCTGACACGTCAGAGAGCTAAAGGAACTCACCTCTCTGTTCTCCCTTTCCTAAGGCACCACTTTGCAGGTACTGGTGAGAGAAGGATCCTTATTATCTGGGCTGGGTATTTCCCAGCTTAGATGAGAGGGGCCTTAACTAGTCACAGTCCCTAGTAATATAGCATGACACTAGTCAATGGTCTAGGACCCCAATGGAACAGCCCTTCCTCTACACTTCCCTTCAGAGTACCATGTCATGGTCTGGGATGTTAAATCAAAACTGACTGCAGGCTGCACAGTCACTTCTTTAATTCAGAAGTCATTCATCACTGGTGATTTCACTAGCGTTACTTATGTGCTGCATCTATCTTCTTTCCATCAATGCACTCATCTAACATAGAAGCATTGACAAGAACTAACCACAAGCACAGGGCGCACTGTACTCAGGAGGACACCATGGTACTGAGTTTCATTTATCTGACACCAACTATTAGTGCTCAAGAGGTCTTTTATCTACTCGTAAAAATGTGAGGAAATGAATCAGATAAGCAGCCTGAAAAACTGACCCTCCCCAGACACATTCTAAAAATGTGAAATTGAACAGTTATCCTTATACCAGGTTCTGCACCAACATGAAACTTAAAGAAGTGAAACTGAACACTTAACAGCCACTGAAGCCAAGCAGTTTAACTCACTGGAGAGTTGAGACAATCATCAACTCACAGCTGAGAGCCAAGCCATGCTTTAACATCAGAGACTGCTACCAATTAAAATCCACCAAAATAGTCAGACTTGTAGTATCTTCAAAAAACAAAAGCTTTAAGCTAAACCAACAATAGAGATGGCCAAGCTCGAAAATACCTACATTGGTTTAAAAGTTGGAGATGAAGAGCCAAAGAGATACAAGTCTTACATAAAGGTTATCACAGAAATAATTTAGCTTCCAAGTGGGGTTTACAGCAAAAAGCTGCATCTATCAGGGAGTGGTTTTGATAACCACATATAAAAAACAAACTGCTAGGAGTGCTTAGGGGCCTTAAAAAACAGGCTGGTACATGGTCAGAGCAGACCTTCAGAAAACAGACTCGGGGAGCTTCACAGCATGATTCATAATTAAAGGGAGGGGATGCAGAAGTGAAATTCATGCAGAAACAGTAACTTCAAGAGCCAGCACCTCAATTTCAATACATTAGATTTTTTTTCCGGCCATGAGCATACAGTAAACAAGACACTTGTGTCTTCCCTACAAAGAGATTCTGAAATTAGAGCAGGCCATTGATAATGAAAGCTACACTACCTAAAAAGGTTTCTACTTTGGTAAAAATTTAAACCCAGAATACATGTTCTTAGGAAAATACTTAAGATAAAGCACAGGTGTTTTCCATGGAAATGAAAAACATCATTAGATCCAAAATAAAGACAGTTCTTGACAAACTGTCATACTAAATCAGACTAATGATCCACAGGCAAACAATCTGACAGCATGTCTAGTCTTTTTAAACTTGGTCCCTCTCACTTTCACTAAATGTTGTTTTTGAATACCAAAAAATATGAATAAAAGCTTCCTACCTACCTTCTCCATACTATTCATTATTTTATGTACTTTTGTTGCGTTCCCCCCTCTCCCTCCCTACCCTGAGGTATGGAGGCACATTCTTCTCTCTTCAGGTGGAGTTTCCCCTCCATTCTTATAACTAGAGGTGCACCAATATATCAGTGTCATATCAGATCAGCACCAATAAAAAGAAAAATCAACATTAATCGGCTATAGGCTTTCTTTGGCTGGTGTAGCGGATAACGGCACCAATAAATACAATATGCCTTCTGGCCAGGGCCCCCAGAAACCACGTACATGCACACAGCCAGGAAAGCAGCCAGGCAGCGTGGAGAGCAGCGCCCTGACAGTCTGTGGAGAAGAAGGAACGTGGGGGAGAGAAGAGGCGACAGATTAAGACTCCCACAGCGAAGGAGGGAGTGGGGCAGGGGCGGAAGGCACTGCCTGGCCAGGGCAGTGAATGGGACCCTGGGGCTGGGGCAGGGAGTGGGGGCAGGTGTGGAGGACAGGTGGCTCCCCCAGGGAAAGCATTGGGGGGGGGGGCATATGCTCCCTTCTTCCCTCCCTCACATTTGTGCGTAGGGCAGAAGCAGGCTGCCCACTCTAGGCTGTCTGCCCTTCTGCCTTTGCCTAGGAGCCACATGCTAGCTGCATGCCCCCGCCCATCCAGCAGCAGTGGCAGTGGCGAGTTTTGCCTCCCGCTGCCAGATGAGCAGGGGTTGTATAGTCAGCATGTGGCTCCCAGGACAAAAGCAGCAGGGCAGAGAGCTCCAAGCCCACTGCAGGTAGCCAGCTTCTGCCCTTGCCCTGCTTGGCTCTGCCCCTAAAAGTGCCCCCACACAAAAACAGCGGTGGCAGTGCTTGCAGCTAGGTTTAGTTCAAGCACCCCCAACACCATTTTTAAGTACTGCGATGCTGATCCCCTGGATGAGAGAGATACCTGTGGCTCCGTCCCACTCCCAGCTCAGGGGGTCCCATTCACAGCCCTGGCTGGGCAGTGTCCCCAGCCCCAGCTTCACTCCCTCCCTTACCATGGGGACCTCAGTCTACCCTGCCCCCCATGCATCTTCCTCTCCACAGAGTTGCCTGCAGGGTGATGCTTTCCACATTGTCCAGCTGTGCTCCTGTAAATTGGTTATTGGATTAGTATCAGCCAATATGCCTGGTGAATAAACTGGCTACCTGTATTGGCCAAAGACATTTTTATTGGTACACCCCTACTTATAACTATTGTTACTCTCCAAACCTACTATGTGGATGGGTTCTTGAAAGAATGATTAGAGCTGGCAGTTTTTAATACAACTAAGCAGAGATGTGAGTTTTGAAAAATCTTCCACTGCCCTAAATAAATTATGTTCTGATGTAGCATGTTATATGACTTATATTTAGTAAAGGAAACTAAAAAAAAATACCCCCATGTTAATTTTATGTCCCAATAGCCACAAGTATTTGAACTGAAACATTTGATTAGGAAAAAATCCCAAAGCCACTGAAAACTGTTGACACACTAACTTTAGCACACCCAAAAGAACTATGCATGATGCGCCATGGTTGTCTACTCATCTACTTCAACAGAGTTGAACTCTCTTCCACTGAGGTTATTGTGGCACCTCCAGTTTCACTGTCACTAGCTGGAGAATCGCTTGCACTACTTATTCACTCCATTTCAGAATCAGATCGAGGCAAATCGGATTCAGAATAACTTGAACTGCATTCTCATTCACTAAAGGATGGTTTTACCAATGAGTCTATGGGCAAGGGCAACTTATCATCATACTGCATATTCTTCACTAATTGTGCTTCTGACCGATTCAGAAGCAAGAGATTTTGAGAAATAGAAACAAGCTTAGCAATGGATTCATTTGGATTTGATTTGACTGGCACAGCCAATTAAGTGAATTCATAACTTCATTTTTGGTTTGGATTACTGTGCAAGTGTATTTACCCTCCTGTTTACAAAACAATAAAACATATATGTGCCCTCTCACACACTTCCTAGGGATAACCACCTGAAAACAATAATTACAACTTTGAAATTGCCAAGCTTGTCTAATACTGTATTGCCATCCATTCATTATAACTAATGAATTTTATAAAACGATGAATTTTTAGAAATGAAAAATTTCCCATGGAAAAATTAAGCACTGGAAGTTTTTTTCCAGAAAGTTTTCTGCCCCACATCTCTGCAACAAAGTATCACTGCTTTAACATCATGATCTTAGAATATTTTAGTGTGGTTTCCCATCTATCTTTCCCACCTTTAATGACTTTTTTTTCTGACCACTGCTGTACTTAAGCAGTTATCTCCATTGATCCACCTGGATGTTAAGATAAAATATCCCTGTGCAAGCTAATAAAAATGGCATGTCCTTTCACTGGGACCATTCTCCAAAATTTGAATGTGCTTGTGCGATTTTGGGAAAGACATGCAAATATAATTGAGCAGAATAAGATGCTGAATCAAACCATTAACATTAAATACAAAAGTTGTCTTAAGAGCTACCATAATCTGAAAATGTGTAAGGGTGTTACTTTAAAGTATTTCTAACTATGCAGTCAAGTCAGGGAGTGAAGATTCATAGGACAACATCACTTCAACACCATTGCATGACCCAGCAGAGAAACTAATGTACTACACAGGGTCACTGGGAAAGGCATCTTAATAGGGATTTATGCCTCAAGGCACTTCAATGTCCTGTGGTACTTTTGACTTTACAGAAAAGGAGAATTTAATTTAAAAAAACTTGAGTACTGAGAGAAAGAAAACATAGGTCTTTACAAGACAACTATCGTAAAAGATACCAATATAAAACCACCCCCAACCCACCAAAAAAACAAGCAAAACAAGCCAACACACAAAATGGGGAGGCAACATTTAACAAATGAGAATGCAACCATAGCATGTTACAAATCCATGAAGTGATTTCCATTTTACCTCAGATCATCACAGCCCAAGACTAACATTCCAAATTCATGTACGCCCACAGAACATTTCCATGTTCTTAGAAGCACTTTTGATCCAGCACAGCCAACTACCATATTCCAACAAGTCTAAGGGACAAGCAAATGTGAAACCCTGAACTTCCCTAGACAAATTCACAATTAGATGGCACTGCAACAGTTGTGAAGTAGTAATTTTGCAGAGAAGACTTGTGTTCCTTAAGGATATGATAGTATTGCTGAGTGCCTTGAACATTTATTCTATGTTTGCCAAACTTGTTGCACAGTTCTAGAATTTATCTTCTGCTTGTTTATATAAGAGCACTAACACACAACCTGCCAGGAGCCAACTCGATGGACTCATGAGGCATGATATTCCAACTATGCAAATTTCCCCCATCCCTTTTTTTTTTTTAAAGGGAAGTTACTGCAAGTACAAAATTATGTGCAATCAGAGAGAATAATGCAGCTGAGGAAGAAAATGCAAAGGACAGGAACAGCACCACTCCTAAAAGTGTACAGGACAAATAACTGATAGTGCTAACTGAACGTGGTTACTGCATCATCACCATATTCTACCACAATCTGTGCCAAGATCCTACTGAGGCTGGCTAGCCCTCCAAGAGAATTTTACACACATATTTACAACCCAGACTATTATAAGAGATCAAAAGGGAATTTAGTACTCTACCAAATGAAGCAAAACCCCCTAAACTAGAATACTGTGACAAGGCCATCTACACTGGAAGTTAACACAACTGAAGCACTTGAGATTATGTTCTATCTGAACAGTTGGCATCTCTGAGCAATGTGTGCACCATGAAGTCAATATTCAGCTAGTACAATGAATCAAGTTATACAGCACAAGTACTATTTTTCTATATAATTTTGTAACACGTTACTTTTTCATTCCATTAAAAAAATTAAAATATGCATGTCCACATGGAACCATGAAGTGAAAAGCTATGTTTAAGAACTCCAAATTGCAATACTAATTTGCTAAGGGCTTCCTAGCCAAAACAGATGGGCATTTTTACATGTGCTCTGGGGGTGGGAAGGGGATAGCGCTTTCATTAGAGTGGATCCGAGAGCTGCTCTAATTAAAATGTCCCCACACTTAAAAATGGCAGTGGGCGTGCTTGAACTCAAGCTCAATGATCTTTAGATAAAGCGCCCCCATTTTAAAGCACAGGAATGCTGATACATGAGACATAGAAGGCTGCATGTCAGTGCAGCCTCTGTTTGTGTAGTGTCCAATGGATCCAAGTCACTCGCTTGATTAACTCTGTAACACAAAATGTTTCTTTTAAGACATATTAATACTACCTCCTCCTTTCTCATTTTCCCAGTTGTATAAAAGTAGAAGATTGTGACATCATACTTGAGATGAGGCAGTAGTAATGTACATTGGTGATCAGCATGAGGTTGGTGTGCTTGCATTATTAAATTGTGGCATTACAAGACCATAAAGCATAAATTCATTAAGTGACAAATAAACCTTCTATCTGAACAAATAAGAACAGTGATCTCTGTAATACTGATTAGTTTAAAATGACTTTTAGTGAGATGGACGGTAGGTAAATCTAAACATTCTACAACAGTTGTACATTTTAAGCATTCCCAAAAGTACTATGCCTTAGATAATACCCCAAGTGAAACGATGCATCCTCCAACAAGCATATTACTGCAATACAGAGAAACATTTTGAAAGTGGTTCAGAGGTCAACTTAAAGTCAAAAACATAACATCTTAGCACAAAGACATTAAAAGGCTGATGAGCCTGAACACTTGGACAAAAGAGGTGGCAACAGGAAGATCATGTCCTTTGTTTCTATGAAGAAAATACTGAGCATAGTAATGGCTTTAAGGCAGGTTTTGTCAGCAAAACTCTCAAGAACAAAGAGTTTGAATTTACCTGAGGAAAAAAATGTAAGTAAGTGACAGCCTACTTGGTAAGCTGCATACCTTGTTAAGGGTACATGATCCCAATATTGTTACCCAAGTTGCCCGTTTTTCTTTAGGCAATTTAAGTTTTAACTACCAGGATGCTAATTAGCTGAGGATCTGTTTACTCAGTAGTGTCCCCCTCTTCCACACCATGCAAAGGAAACAAACAAATGGGATTTTCATTTAAAGACAGAGCTGAAGAATACTGTACTAATAAGAGAAGGCCTTCATTTTAGAACCTACTTTCACTGCTTGATCCAAATTAGCCTGAGGTTGGTCACCCTCCAAAGCAAGCTTCAAAGTACATATCTTTACTTTAGCCGGTTGTTGCAGACAGGAGCAGTCTGACGGATTTGCACATCTGTAGGACACGAGAACTTTAGTGGGAACCACTAAAGACACAAATTGACTAGGTCTCAAAGACGCACATAAGCAGTCCCACCAAAGTCAATTGGACTGCATAGATTTTCATGTTTATGGACCTGACAATTCCTTTCTTTTTTAATGGGATTCAGATATGATGCAGAGCACAAAAGTTTAACCACCTCCTAATCAAGGAACTGCATTTTAACTGTCACAAGATTTCATATAAAAGTATGTGATGCTTCATAAATAACTGGAACTTCATCTGGGTACACACAAAGGTTTTATACCCAAGGACTGATAGAGGATAAATAAATCAATAGAAAATTCACTGAAGGAAAATAACAGGAAGCTGACGGCTTCTGAACTTGTACTGGGTTGCTAGGGAGAATCTGTATCTGCCAATGTCAATACTACAGGACATTTGGAGTAATACAAAGAGAACACCAATTTTAAGGCCTTACAGAATACTGGAGTCAGAATTCTGGCAGAAAAATGTTGCCTACCCCCCTAAGTTTTGCTGTTAGAAATAAAGGGCTTTTCTAGACTACAGTTAAAAAAGTGACTGCAATATAGCTAAAGATTACTCAACCCAATTCAGATACTGACAACAGTCTGGCCAGAACAGCATGAATCTCAGCAAAGGCTGGTTTACCCTGTAACAGAGCTCCATGCTGCTGAGGCTAGATATCCCAAGCTAGCCACATTAAAGCACATAGCCACATATTATTGGCAGAGCTCAAAGCATGTACCTTAAAAGAAAGGTTCAAACCCATGTGGAAGGCTGCAACACTCAGGTTTGTGGGGAAAGCCCTGCTGAAAAAAAGTGAGCCTGTCGATGCAATGGAAAGACGATTCTGGAACTGCTCTTCAGCTGCACTCTCTGGCCTCGGCTCATAAATTTCACTGTATCAGCCAATCTCTACCCACATCTTATCTGCGTGCCAAATACTTTCTTAGTGCTTCCATTCACTTTTTCTCCTATCAACCAATGCGTTTCCTTTCTTGCGACATAATCCTTCTGTGAGATATTTACACCTTCCTGTCCCGCCCCCCCCCCGCCAGTCCCCTTTGTACTTCACAGTCTTTATACAGCCACATTGAACACATTTCTGCCCCCAGGGCAGGAGCAGCAGCCCCCTGGAATTTCACTCTCCTCCCCAGGTCCTCCAGTTTGTCGCTTGCCCCTTAGGAGCTGCTCAGAACCAAACCCAAGATTTGAAATGGGACTGAAAGTGAGAAGGAAAGAGACTAACCAGCTGCCAGCTTGGCCAGGGGTGGGGGGCGGGGGTGGATCTTTGCCTAGCAGCCTGGAACCACAGGGGACTCCTTCCCACTCCAAGCAACTTAGAGGAATAAAGCTGTGCAAGAAGCTGAGCTGCCAGGAAGCTCCTCCACACTGGAAGGGGGGAAGAACAGGGTCCTCCACCAAGGGCAGCTGGGCCTGCGGGTGGGCACAAGGCAGGCCCAGACCAGGGGGGGCGGGGGGCGTCAGCCCGGCCCAGCGCTGACATCTCCTTCCCCGGCCTGGGTTAGGAGCGGGCGCCCACGACACCGGGCTTGGGGCTGCTGCCGCCACTCCTGGGGCCGTGGGCGCCAACGCCCAAACCGAAGGGGAAGGGAAGGGAGACCTGGGAGCCGCCGGGCGCAGGAGCAAGGGCCTGTCAGAAGCGGCCCCGCGGGACCGGGAACAAAAGCGGCGCGAGCCCCGCCCAGTCCGTTAGCCGGAAGTGCCCCCCCCCCGCACGCTGGCACGCATACGCAGCCAGCCGGCTTTGGCGGGCAGCGCCAGCCCAGCCGCGCTCACCTGGCGCAGGTCTCGGTGCGGGGGGGGCGCTCCCCGGGGCCGCCGGCGGGCGGGTCTGTGCCGGCACGGCCGGGCCGAGCCGGGCCGCGGCGCGCGGACAGAGCCGGGCGGCGACGTCAGCGGGGGGAGGGGCGCGGCGCGGCGCGGGCTGCGGGCGGGCGTGCGGCCGCTCGGCGCGTCTCCCTTATTGTCTCACCCCTGTCTACCAGGGCAGGAGCCCCCGTCACCGCCCTAGCCCAATCCCCGCCGCCCTCATTGTGACGTTGGCGAAGCGTTCACTTCCCGCCGAACCTCAACGGCGGCTGCCGGCTTCCGCTCGCGTAACGTGAGACTTGGGGCTCGAGCTCTGGCAGCCTGGAGCCACGGCGCGGGGGGCGGGGTCCTGCTGGCCAATAGGCTGTGGCGACGGCTTGTTGGACAGGGGAATGAGCCAACCAGCGACGGCGGGTGGCTAGATCACCCGGGTGCCCAGTAAAAAGTCTCCCCGCCGCTAAGTGCTGTGTTTCCTGACCGGTTGCTACTCGCCCTCCGGGTCCTTCTCCACAAGCGCCTTCGCGAGGCCGTGGCCAGTTTGGGGTCTCGGTCTGGAGACGCTCAGCCTCGCTTAGGAGCTGCAACCTACTCAGACAGTGGTTTACAACTTCCGAATGGCGGCAGTTAGCTGAAATCGGGCATAAGCACCTTCTTGGGATTCAGACAGAGGTGCAGCTCCCAGCTGTAACTCGGAGCCCGTTCTGCAAAGCGCTCTGAGTTACAGCGTTACTCCGACCAGATAGACGTGCGCTGTTGTTGGTTCCAGGGGGAGGGGAATCTAGCTGGGGGGAGCCTACAGCCAGGTTCCCATAGCAACAGCCAGGCTCTCTCCCTGTGCTCGCTGGTTTCAGAATGGGAGGGGGGAAGGCAGGGAGGGACCTCCTTCCAGGGGTTCCCCATCCCCTACTGAATAGTGGGGTGGGTGTATTGGAGCCTCCCTATAGCTGGGGTTTGTAATATACCTACCCCACCTTGGGTGTGGGGGCTGAAACCCCCCCCAATGGATGACTGCTTCCTTCCCATTCTGAAAACAGCCACAGGGTGGGAGCTTAGCCAAGACAAGTTACAAAAGGCATTACATTTTGAAGCGTCTTTAAAGGCAACCCCTGCTTAACGCTGTTTCACTTAGCACTATAATGCTCATTTTAAATTGATACCTGATTTCACTTGGCGCTCAGCAAGTTTTGTAATGTTCACAGTCACCATCTTGGGTCATTAAAAACACTTGCAGTCACCACCCTGAATTCTCAAATACTTTCAGTTTCACTTAATGCTTGTTTTGCTTAACACTTGTTTTTTCAGGAAGTAATTAAGAGTGCTAAGCAGGGGTTGCCTGCATTTGGTACCTCATGCAGTGAGGGGTCAAATTTTCACCAGATCAGCCATTTTTTAAGCTGTTTGCTACTGTGCATTTGTGTTTGGTCACAGCTATAAACTGCTTTTTTTGGCCAGATCAGGTGAAAATACAGGCAGTCCTCAGACTTAAGATGCTGTTTTCAGGAACTGTTTGTGTCATAAGTCAAGGCATTGTAACTCAGAATTTTCCTCATTTAATTTCCACCAATTTTCTCATAAGAAACAATGTTATAAATGGGGGATTGGTTTCTGAACTGAGGCCTATGCCTTATTTTCACCAAAAATACCCCAGAATTTTGTACCTAATCAATTCTAGATGAGTAATATAGCTACATTAATGTATTTATATTGTAAATAGCAATCATTGATTTGGAACAACTTCTTTGAGGTGACTGGACTTTTTGAAGGACTCTTGGCTGGAGTCATCTCAGGAGTCTTGGCTGCAGGTTTTTCTGGAGTTTTCTCTGCTTTCTTAAAGTATCCAAGGAAGTTTGGACAGATGAGCGAGGCAGCGAACTTGTTCACTGGTGTGGTGTTGCATCAGATCAAGCGTTGTAAACTGACATCATAAAGTTGAAACAGGGTGTCAATTTATAAATGTTGTAGGTGCAAAATGTTGTAACTCGAAATGTAAGTCAAGGACTGCCCGTAGTTGCTTTAGTCTGCACTTGGAGACTAATTCAGAGCCAGGTGAGCTTTGGTAGGCTACAGTCTTACTCTGATCCGATGAATGTCCTTGCAAAGAGAACTAAATAGAAAGGAATAAGGAATTTAAAGGAAGGTTGGGGAAATGAAGGAGCACTGCCAAGAAGAGGCAAAAGGGATAAACAAAGCAGTTAACACAGGAGAGACATAAGAGTTATAAAAGCTAGTCCAGGAAATGGGGTAAGAATCCAGAGTCTCTGCTGAGACCATACTTAACACAATCCAGTCTGTAGATGATTTCTTGTTCCACAGTGTTGCATTCAAGTTGGTTTTAGAGTTTCATTGTTTAAGAACAGCCTCTGTGAGATCACAGATGGAACGTCTGGGGTGGTTACAATGTTTTGCCACAGGCTTTTGTATTTTACTATTTCTATTCCTTTCTGTTTATTACCCCTCCTCTGCAAGTCCATTCATAGCTTCAGACCAAGTAAGCTATAACCTACAAAACAGGGGCGATGCATAGGGGGTGCATGTGCACCCTCTACAAAAAGGCACTGCTGAGCGCCTGCAGGCAGTCACCACTTGCCACCCTGCTACTGACACAGCTGGTGGTGTCTGTGGGTGGTCAGCAATTCCCCACTGGCCGCTGCCGCCACTGCCAGCAGCATCTGCAGATGACCACCTACCCCAACAGCGCTGGCAACAACTCAGCTGCTCTGCCCACTCAGCTACTGGGGCCATGCATCGTTCATGTTACAAAAGTTCATGCTTCTCTGAATAGGTTAGTCGATAAGATGCTATGTTGCCTTATGTTCTACCTAATATGTGATAGCCTAGCTTAATATGGTTAGTTACTGAATTAACCTATTTAAACTAACAGGTGACTAACATGTTATTGCAATGCAGGCCATCTGAAAGAAAATTTGACCCATTTTACACAGGGCTATTTATTGTTTCATTTCATTTTAAGGTGATTTTTAGTTAAACTAGTTCAATCTGGGGGCATAAAAAAATTACCAAAACCTCAAGTAATCAACTGAATAAACTTTAACTCAAACTTGGGGGGGAACCCACCTGCAAAGTTTTGGGGTTTTTTTCTTTCCCAAAATTAAAACAGTAATTCAAGTTAAAATAGCACAGGCTACTTTCAGGACTTAAACATAAAATAACAGCTTCACTTAACTAAACTCCTAGCAAATCCCTTCTCTTATGCAAGTTCTGAAACCTAGACTAAGTGATATGTGTAGTTTCTACCCTGTCCTGTTTCCCAGGACTCACTGTTTGGGAGATCAGGAAGGTACTTACTTCACCTAATCTTAAAGGACCTGGTCCTGAGGCTGTAATGTAGTTCATCCGTTGGTTTCTTAATCACTGGGGATCCTGGTTTTCTGTGACAAAAATATCCAAAATTGTCTGATTTAAAAAAACCCAAATCTACATTTTTCTGTTATTAAAATGATACAAACTAAATTAGTGGTATTTAGTTTTAATCGTGGAAAAATGTGGATTGGGGCAGGGGGGTTAAAATCAGAAAATATTGATTTTTTTATTTTTTTTTTTTTTAATCAAAGAAAACCAGGATCCCTGCAATAATCACTGCTGTTATCTTTGGACAGACTCCTCCTTCTGTCTGTGTCCAGGTATTTATTATTTGTCCTGAGGCCACATTATCTACAAAAACAAAACAGGAATTGGGTAATACAACTTAAAAGACTCCCCATATGACAGCCATAACTGCAGTGTTGCTGATGAGCACCCTGTGGCAGAGAAAAGACACTCACCTTAGAATATACTTACCAGAGGACACTGCGTGGTCTGAACAGTGGCAGGCAACTGAGCTGGCAACATTGAATCACAAGGGGGAAACCCCAGCCCCGGCCTGGGCACACTTTATGAGCATATGCCGATGCCGATTGAGTGGGCGAAACCTGAGTTGGGAGATGAGAACAGTCCAGAGGGAAACCCCAGAGGAATTGGAAGCGAGTTCCTGGGGTGAGAGAGAGAGAAGCGCAGGCACAGAGTGCCCCGGCAAGGGCAACTGGTGGAAGCCCTATCAAATGCTGGCTTGGAGAAGCCAGAGAACTTACCTGAAGTACTGCCCTGGCAGACAGGACTGGACGACAGGATCTGGGATGACGAGCCTAAAAGAGAAAACATAAGAGAGCATTAGAACCACAAGTAAATGGGGCACTGACCCATAGTAGCTGTTTGCTCAGCTCCTTTACTACTCCACAGAGTGGGGACATCATGGACAAGGGCACATACTCCACTTTTGCAGAAAGACTGCTCATTTATAGTTTTGTTTTGGGACATTGTGTTTTGCATGAACATGGGCCAGCAGTGTAGGGATGCAGTCAGGAAGGCCAACTGTACCTTGTCATGCATCCACAGATGCATCTCAAGCAGGTCCAAGGAGATGATAACCCCACTCTGTGTGGCACTGGTCAGGCTGCAGTTGGAGTACTGCGTCCAGTTCTGGGCGCCACACTTCAAGAGGGATGTGGACAATATGGAGAGGGTCCAGAGGAGGGCCACTCGCATGATCAGGGGGCAGCAGGGCAGACCCTACAAGGAGAGGCTATGGGGACCTGAACCTATTCAGCCTCCACAAGAGAAGGCTGAGGGGGGATCTAGTGGCCTGTTACAAACTAGTCAGGTGGGACCAGCAGACACTGGGGAAGTCCCTGTTCCCCCGAGCACTGCCAGGAGTGACCAGGAATAATGGTCACAAGCTGGCAGAGGGTAGATTTAGGCTAGATATCAGGAGGCACTACTTCACTGTCAGGGTGGCTAGGATCTGGAACCAACTTCCAAGAGAAGTGGTGCTGGCTCCTACCCTGGGGGTCTTTAAGAGGAGGCTAGATGTACACCTTGCTGGGGTCATGTGGCCCCAGTACTCTTTCCTGCCATGGCAGGGGGTCAGACTAGATGATCCACTCAGGTCCCTTCCGACCCTACAAACTACGAAACTATGAAACCTATTGGACAAGGAGCTTCAATATCAGGTTAGCCTTAGGCAGGGTGTAGGGGAGGCGCAGCCCCAAGGAATGGCACCAGGTCTGGCTGAGGACCGAAGTTAAAGGGTATGAGACCTGTCCATTGCCTAAGCAGCAAGTGTTAGCACATAAAAACCTAGGATTCTGGACTAGCCCAGGGATTGACACGACACCTTGTTTGATGAATGACAGAAAGGCTTTATTTACTACAAATATTTAAAATCAAGTCAAGTAAGCCCAAACCAAATCAGTCCCATAATTAGCTATAATGTGATGATTTCTCATCAAACAGGCGATGAAGAGGCTGTCTGTTTCTCTTCAACTTCTTGAGTAAGTTGGGCGCATCAGCAACTGGTGTTAGATTTCTCACTCTCGAAGCGCACGTACTGTTTGCTGTTTTACTGCCTTTTTATACCCTTAGTTTAGCATCTTCAAAGCATTCTTTTAGTTGTGTAAATCAAGAGAGAGTCCCAAGCAATAATCAACTGGAGGAACCTGCTTATTACTGGTTATCAGAAATTTCTAATCGGAATGAATTACCTTCTTCAGTAATAAGAGGTTATCCAGTTTGGAACATATCAAGAAACTGATTAACAGCCCGGAAAAACATACTAAATCAGGAGGAGACATCTATCACGTATGGAGAATGTATCTTCCTGCATGTCCCAGGAAAGGAGAGGGAAGAGATAATAATAAGTACTTATTGGCAGCAGGAGATGCAGCACAGCAGGGGCAGAAGGAAGAGCCAGTGTGGCTTGTCAGCTGCTTCTTTATTCAATTAAGGCCGGCCGGTGACGTCAGCCACAAGCACTGGCCAGCAGGGATAAAAATGGCGGCTGATGCCGCGGAAGGGAAGGAAAGAGAGAGTAGCAGGGAAAAGGGGCTACAGTTGCCACAGAGGAGGGAGAGAACCTTCCCCATGAGGCCCACAGAGCCTGACAAGCTGGGGGCGGACCGAAGCAGTGTGAGACAGAACATCCCGCTGGAAGCGAGAGAGGAAAGGTGGGTGAGCGGCAGGCACCCTGGACTCGAAGGAAGACCCAGAGATGAGTCAGAGGCTCGAGGAGATCCCAGGTGGAAGTACTGGGATGACCAGGGTGAGAGAGGAGCCATGCTGAAGGGGAGAACCCTAAGAAAAGCTCTAGGGGGGTTACAATCGGGGCGGGTACCACTGCCAGTCCTGGCTGGGTCAACAACAGAGTGGGACGAAATCACGGAGATGACAGGTAGCAAGGGAAGCAAAGGAGCGGGGTGTAGCCACGTTAGGAAGTGGTTCACCATTTAATGTTTTGTTGATGATTTTCTGTTCTGTTGCCCCGTGTGAAGAGGTTGAGGAGTAGAGGGTATAGTGAGTATCCCTGAGGAACGGGGCTGAGGGAGAGCCTTGGAGACTTTCTTTGTTTCCCCAGCAGAAGGGGTGGAGATAGGGGAAGTAGAGAGAGCAGGCCCACGTGGGCAAACCGTCGTAACAGGTGACAAGCAGCAGGACGCAACTCCGCAAGAAGGGACAAGGCCGACAGAGGAACAACATACACAAGGGTGCGATAGGCCGGGGGGTAGGGGTGGCGGAGCCCCGTGAATGACCTCCGGGTGAACTGTGGGCCACCAAGCAAACCTGACGACCAACCCCATCCACTGAAGAACCAACAAGTCATGGCGGAAGAGAACCGGGAAGGCGAGTCGAGGAGGAGACACCTGCTAGGTCAAAGATGCGAGCCCAGAGAACGCCCCACGTTTGCCACCAGGGCGAAGGTCGCTCGAGAATGGATATTTGAAGCCCGGCAGCCACACTGCACATAAACACAAGTTAGTCGCAAAAGAAACATTTACCATACTAACTAATCAAGGATAGACATTTCATATGGTTACACACCAGACAACTAAGAGTCTGCCTGAAATTATCCTGAATATAGCAAGATAAGCTGGAAGAGATACTTCATTATTTCTTCTCAGCTGGCCTTGCCATTAACTCACATCCTCCTGCAATATGCAGTTAGCATTACTATTCTGTATTTTAACTTTTGTGAGTAGGCCCAAGTTTAGCATGAGTTTCAGAGTCATCAGCGAGTATGGCTGGTCAGGGGGTGCACCAGCACTCTCAGAGGGTGCACGTGCACCCCCATGCACCCCTATGCATTGCCACTGTAGAACAGCATAATGTAGTCCCATCAGCCTTTCTTTTTGGAAAGGCAGGTATGAAGTTTGAAGTTTCTCTATGGTTTCCATGATCAGCTCAGGTAAAGTGTGTCAGCGTGATATAGTCTGATGACCTACACTGTATGAAGGCATTCAGTCAGGGCTACAGAAAGACAGCATCATTAAAATGTCACCCTGAGAGGTAAGCTCAATAAAAATTCTGTCCCCATGTGATAAAATGGGAGATACAATACTTTGCCACAACTAGTTTGTCTTGAGGCTTTTTTTATTGTTTCCATGTCTGATGCAAGAAAAGCATTTAACTGTTAGTCTGAAGTCAGGTAGAAGGTTGCCTTAGACAGTAACTGGTTCAGGAAGGCATGAGCTTTTATGTGCAACAACCTGTTTGGTCAGATGCTATACAAGAGTCCTTTAATAAATCTAAGTGTCCTTTCATAGCATCTGATGAAGTAGGCTCTTGGGAATGAAACCTCATACCTCTCTGAACCTGTTAGACTCCACCCATATTTTACACAAGAAATAATTTTCTCCTCCATTTCAGTAGGTTTGTTTGGCTTCCTTACCCTTTTCTCTGGCTTCTGGTTGTCTTTTATTTTTCTGCTGCTCTGCCCCATTCCCATTCCTGTCTGTCACAGCTAGTCAGTTCACTGTGATAGAGCATACAGGAAGCACACACAACAACATAAGCAAGTGCTGTTTTCTCAGATGAGATGAACCATGTATAACTGAAGTGGACAACTGCCATTTCGAAACAGATCTATCAAAACCAAGAAGCTGGAGCTGGCTTAAAGTCAGAAGGGCTGAAAGAGGCTGTTTCATTTGCACCTCACTCCAGGCTTTGAGAAAACGTGCAGAGACACATTTCTTGACAAGCTTTCCAATGGCTGTCAGGGGAAGAAGCAAGAGCACAAATGGTCAGTGTTTATTGGGGTAACATCACTCAAAAATCATAACAGGAATGTATGGAAAAGCCAGCACTTCATTCAGAGGCAACTGCAAAAATGAGGACAGACATTAGGTACCACGCTTCTGTAGTCTGATGTGGTGAGCACCTTTGGTGCCTGCCACTTTAAGGGCTTGCACAGGCTGTGAGGAGACTGCAGGTGTGAGCAGACCCTATCAGGCAGTCACATGACAGCCAGGAGGCTGCCTGATTGGAGTAAGCTTGGAGCAGCCTCAGTAGAAGAGGAGTAGGGCTAGCAGTTGCTGCAGGGGTGTTGCTGGGGTAATACTGCCTAGCTTGAGATCTGCTGCTCCCAGAACACCTGGAGGAGACGAGTAGGAACTATGGGGATGGAGGATGTTCCTGGTCCTGGGGCGTGCCCTGGAACTACACCTTGCTGGGGTTAGATGGAGAGTATGGGGTGCGGGAAAGCCTCAGCCCCCACTGCCTTGCAGATATCCTGTGGAGGGAAAAGGTAGGGGAGCATACCCTGAGAGAAAAGCACAGGGCCCAGGCTCATTGAGTTGACAGACACCTGAGGCCTGAGTGGGTCATAGCTGAGTTGGGGGCCCAGGTACATCGACAGATTCCTGAGGCCTAAGGCATGTAAGGCCCAGAAGCCCCAGTGAGGGGGACAGAGTAGTGGTCCCAATGAGGGGGCATGAGCGAGGCCCCAGTGAGGGGGAATGAGGCCCAGGCATGTCTAAAGGCACCTGAGGCCAAGTTGGACCCCAGGCAAAGTGCAGCCCAGTTAAGTAGCCAGGGGAGTAATAATGGGTAGTTATTTGGATGCTATCTGTGAGACACAGAACAAGGTAAAGGGAAGGTTGGAGCCGTGTATTACACACTTTGCATCAGGGCATTAAAATGGGCAGCCTCCCACCTAGGAATATCAATTCAATTAATAGATTCATAAATTGTAAGGCTGGAAGGGACCTTGGAAGATCATCGGGTCCAGCCCCCTGCACCAAGAATGAAAAGTAACTGGGGGTCAGGTGACCCCAGCAAGGTGACTGTCTAATCTCCTCTTGAAGATTTCCAGGGTAAGTGATTGCAGCACCTCTGGAGGGAGCTTATTCCACAGTCTGGACACCCTGACCGTGAAGAAGTTTGTCTTACAGTTGAGCCTGAATTGGTCTTCTAGGAGTTTGTGGCCATTACTCCTGGTTTTCCACTCGGGTGCCCTGGTGAACAGTTGCTCATTAAGCCCTTGATGTACTCCCCTAGTGTTAGCAGTAAGCTGCTACCAGGTCCTCTCTCAGCCTTCCTTTCTTCAGGCTGAAGAGTCCCAGATCCCTCAGCCTTTCCTCGTATGTCTTGCCATGTAAGACTCCGATCATATGGGTGGCTCTTCTTTGGACTTTCTCAAGCTTGTCCATGTCCTTGTTAAAGTGTGGTGCCCAGAACTGGATGCAGTACTCCAGCTATGGTCTCTCCTTGGTTTTGCTGGAGATGTGTTGTTTGATGTGTGCCAGAGTATTATTTTCTTTACTGGCTACAGCATCACATTGCTGGCTCATGTTCATACTGTGGTCTGTTATTATGCTGAGGTCCCTTTCATTCATGGTGCTAATCAGTTTGGTGTCATCAAGGCTGTAGGTGTGTTGGGGGTTGCTTGTCCTGAGGTGTAGTTTACATTTCTTGATGTTGAACTTCATCAGATTCTGATCCACCCAATTTACTAATCTGTCTAGGTCCGCTTGTATCCGTAGCCTATCTTCAAGTGTGACCATGCTTCCCCATAACATGGTGTTGTCTGCAAACTAGACCAGTGAGCTCTTCACCCCCACATCCAAATTGTTAATAAAGCTGTTGAAAAGTACTGGTCCAAGCACCAACCCCTGCGGGACACTGCTGCCCATTTCTCGCCAGGATGACACAGATCTGTTCACTATGACTCTCTGGGTCCTATTCTTCAGCCAGTTTCTCAGCCACCTGACTGTCTGGCAATTAAACCCATAATCCTCCAATTTTCTCAGGACATCGTGGGATACTAGATCAAAGGCCCTTTGAAAGTCAAGGTATACAATGTCAGCCTGCTCTCTTTGTCCAGCTAGTGAGTTACCTGGTCATAGAAGGAAATGAGGTTGGTAAGGCAAGACCTTCCCATGACAAAACTATGCTGGCTGTCATTCAGAATCTTACCTTCTGCAAGCTTATCACAGATAGACTCTGATGAACTTTTCTAGGATTTTCCCTAGGATGGAAGTTATGCTGATTGGCCTATAGTTACCTGGGTCCTCCCTTCTGCCCTTCTTGTGGATGGGGACAACGTTGGCCTCTTCCAGTCCTCAGGGACTTCTCTAGAGCATCATGAGTTGTGAAAGAGTTTCACCAGGGGTTCTGCAATGACTTTGCCTGGCTCCTTCAGGACTTTTGGATGAAGATCATTTGGTCCTGCTGACTCCTTTATGTCTGTGTTGCAGGGACACAGGATTGGGCAAGGGGGAAGCCTCACCCACAGGCAGACCCCAGACAAAGGAAAAAGGGAAAAAAAACCTTACCTGTCGCAGGGCTCTGGAGAAGAGAAGAGGTGCACCAGGGAAAACCGCCCAAGCTGTTTATAGACCACGCTTATCTCCAGCTGGTGCCTAGTGATGTCATGAAGAGGTGTTACCTGGCGAAGATAAAAGGTTTGCAGGAAGGAGGAGGCCAAGTGCTGGAGGAATGGTGGGGGACTGCCGGGCAGAATACATCCAGCCGCTGCAGAGGGCGGACGGGCCACAGCAGTTGGTGGCAGCAGAGGCTGCAGGAGATCCCCATGCCAGAGACACCTGGCGGAGATCAAAGGGGCTGGCAGCAGTGGTGGCATCAGGGTCTGCAAGAGATCCCTGTGCCGGAGAAGACTGGTGGGGATCATAGGAGCTGGCAGTGAGGCCGGCAGTGGCAGCAGCAAGAGCCAGCGAGGGAGCTCCTGCCAGAGGCAGTGGGTGCCGAGACCCTGGAGTGGAGGCGGAGCCAGGAGAAGATAAAAGAAACCCCGGCTGGGGTGAAAGTGCAGGTCCTGACTCGGGATGTGCTAGCCTAGGGGCATTAGCGGCAAAGGGAGCACAGGACTCTCAGCCCCGTGGTTGCTCCTTTTTCCTTTTTTTCTCTATATTTCATTTTTCCCCTCAAGTCCCTTTTTTCTTTTCACTTTGGGTCATTCCTGTTGGGTGAGGTTTTCTGGTGGTGAATGTTTCATTTGTGTTTTCCTCTCTTGGTCTGTTTTTAGTTCTCTGCCTAGAGCAGGTTAATCTAGTACACCTTACCAGGTTTGGGGGATTAGAGACCCCAATTGAAGAAGAAGGACAATGTGTGAACGCGGCAATGACCGGCAGCATCTGTCATAGAACACACAGGGCATCAAAAGAATGTCCCCAGACCCTCTGGGTCTGGTCAGAACCCAAGGCATCTGTATGCAAAGGAGGAGGACCCATGAGAACCGAGGAAGACATCAACAGGGGCTAGCTGCAAAAGATCCTGAGGCTTGTCTTGAAGGTTGGCTTATGGCTGGGGTGTAGGGGAGGTTGGAGCCCTGTGAACATCTGCCAGGACACGTGAGAACTCTGGAGACATGCTCAAAGGGGACCCCCTTCACTGAAGGACCATCTGAAGTTGTGGCAGGTGAGTTTAGGAGACACCCCAAAGGTGACTGAGAAACTCTCCAGGGTCTACACAAGGCTCCTTGGCGCATAAGACAAGTTGTCTGGGCAAAGGCGGCATGGGAGCAGATCATCGAGCTGAGATGGGCACAGTCTGGTTTTGTTTTTTTTTTAAATTGGTCATGCACCAATTCTACAGCAATAGTAGGAAGGCGATTTATTCCTACCATGCTCATCCTGTACTCTACCTGGCATTGTTTTCCCCTTGGTCCAGTGAAAGACCAAGACAAAGTAGTCATTCAGGAGTTCAGCTTTCTTCTGGATGCCAGTAACCAGCTCTCCTGAGTTGCTGAGCAATGGCGCCACACTCGCAATTAAATCAAAGGTGTGGCAGGTGAGTTAGGTGGGCAGACTGCCTTGGATAGGTGGGTGGGCCGACATTGTGACTGGTCCTGGGAATGGCCCCCTGTCACACCTAAATAGGTTTTTCATACTGGGGAAAAGGAAAACTGTTTCACAACCCCATTCACTGTAAAGCATGGTGGTATAGTATTAATTTCTGAGAAAAGAGACATGACAAAATATATACTGATTACCCAGCAAGCTCAAAGCTCTCAGCACTCCATGTCCTGAATAAGGTAAGAAAGGGACAGTAGCAGAACTCATGTCTTTATCCAGCAAAACTCCCAAGGAGAAAGAAAAGGGAAACATTATATATTGGGCCTTTTAAGCTATGCTGATGACTTGGAACAACCCTGTTCAGTTAGCAAGGCATTCTGGGGGTTGTAGGTCCTAGGGATCTGGAGGAGTAGGGAGCCTGTACAAGCAGGGTATGTTGGGAGAGGAGAAATACGGTATATGAACCACTTAGTTTCAAAGTGGTTGATCAGGCTAGTGAAAAATAGAGTTAAAAAACAAACAAACAAACAAAACATTGTGCAAAAAACCCCCACCGGACCAAAAAGCTGTGGGCACAGACAGCATGTAATTTTTATGAGCAACTGGACACCTAGAAGTGCTCTACAGCTGTGCAATAACGTGCGCAGCTGCAGAGCACTTTTGAAGTGGCCAATTGCATGAAAAATTAAGCCTCCTTAAATCAAGTATTGGATGAAGGTGCCCTGCTTTAAAGTGTCTTAAGTACCTTGTGTTCACTAGGATTCATTTTTCACATGATTGACACTGTCATCAGGGAAGGAGGGGGGGAAGGGCAGAAGGACAAGCCAGCAGCAGCAAGCAGCTCTTTCCACAAGCTGCCAACTTGCCTGGCCTGAGCTTGAGCTGGGGGAGGGGCATGGATCGGAGCCCCCCCACAGCTCCTGGCCTGAGCTGGAGGGGGAGGAGCTGGGCTGGGCCCACAAGGTAGGGGTCTCCAATCCATGCCCCCACCTCCAGCTCAGGCCAGGCAAGCAGGCAGCTTGTGAAAGGAGTAGCATGAGCTGCTGGCTTGCCCCTCCCTGCCTGATTAGAGCCCTGGAGCAGGGGGGGAGAGGAACTAGGGAGAGAGGCTCCTTGACTCATTAGGCAGACTTGATTTGTTTTCCCCCCCACCATCCAACAGGTAAAGGTCTGCTAGGTTGGGGGGTGCTCTGACTCATGCTGCTTAACATAAAGCACCATGAGTTAGTGTGGGGGGCCTGAATGTCTATCAGTGCCCTGTGAGTTGTTGTCTCCTGTATTTTTCTGCAACAACAGTTAAGGCTAAGTGTTTGGTAGTGTGAATTTTTGCTTAACTAACTGGGGAGGGATTGGCATGGCAAGAGAAATTAATTAAAATTATGTAAATTTGTTTGAATTGTTAGCTTAAAAAGGGAACAATCAGATTCTGAAGTTGCCTAAAATATTCTTCATTTTATTTCTCTAAATGATATTTTAGTTTTGATTCTAAGCAACTTTTTATACTAAAAATATCCTTTAGTTTAAAAACCTGCCATGTTTTGACATTAGAACCAAACATCTCATTTTGGTGCAAATGGAATACAAACTTGGACTTAAAACATTTTATTTAAAAGTTTTCAATATACCCCTAGTTTAAAGGTTTTCTTTTAGCTTAACTAGATGTTCCCCCTCACCCAGCATTGCCAATAAAACAGAAACCAGTGTTTATTACAAATGTTTAACCCTTCAGGAAAAAAAAGGGAAAGGGTGTATGGTATATGTGTTCCTCCCCAGATGGTGCATATATATACTCTTTAACACTGTTATAACACTCTTGGTTGTGGTGTTCTGTAACTGTGCCATCTCCAAGTAACGGGAATAAAAGTCAATAACAAGGAGGCAAACAGAAACAAGCCAGTAAGTTGGCTCCCAGCAACTGCCATGGATAATCTGGTAATTCAGTCATAAAACATGGCTCTACAGAGACTGGTCAGTGTTGAGCACAAACCTTCTAACTAGCCACCCAGTTTTGTTTGTCATTACTGATGGAGAGCCAAGCTATCTGACGAGCCTTGGCTTGACATCCTGTACCCTAATGAGCTTCATGAATCTTCTCTAGGATCTCCTGATGTAGAATGGAAGGTATCAGTACTCTGTTGTAGAACGTGGCTAAATCCCTGACAACATGGAGATTAAGTTTCTCTTGCCAGCACGCAGTCTTTGAATCTTACTTAGGGCCATCCAGTGCTTCTTTATCTTTTGACAGAAAGGAACAGCTTCTTGAGCTTCCTGGATCCTCATCTGTAATGAAACAGATATGGGTATCTCCTCTGCAATAAGTTCCACATAAACAGCAACATCTTACTCTTGGCAGAGTTTTTTCTGGAGACAGTGATGCCCTAGAAAGGCTATCAGCTGTCTGTAACTTTTCCAAGAATGTATACAATATTGTTGGTAAATTTCAGCATCCTGAGGCAAAACCTCTGAATTCTTAGTGGGAGTTTATCAAGAGGTTTGTCTCCTTACAGACAAGTGGCTTATGATCCAGCCAAGCCAAAAAAGAAAGTTCTGAGTTGCACACATATCCATGTAACTGCTAGTGCTTCTTTTTCTATTTGTGCATAATCGAGTTTCAAGTGGAGCAAATGCTCTTGACACAAAGGCAATAGGGACTCAATGGCCAGCTTCCTGACATTGCTGCAACACCCCCCTAAGTCTTCATAGGATGAAACATCTGCTGCAGTAGGTGTTTCCCTTGTCAGATCATATTGAGCTAGTATTAGGCATGAGCTGAGTATTGATTTGATCTCATTGAAGGGTGATTGTTGTAGTGGAACACATAGCCATATGTTCTTGTCACTTAAAAGCTCTCTTAAAGTTTTTGTTATTATTGACAGGTTTGGCACAAGATGGTCCACATGTGGCCATTCCTAAAAATCTGCATAATTCTGGGACATCCTTGTGTTCTGGTAACCCCTTAATAGCTGCAACTTTTGCTGGATCTGGTTGGATTCCTACTGCTACAATCCAATGTCCCACAAGCATGAGCTGAGAGGTAGCAAAAGTGCACTTTTCATCATGTGCAACTGGCTTCTTGGAGTTTTCTAAGTGTTGCATCTAATCTTGTATCATGTTGTGCTTTGGGGGTTCCAAAAGCCAAAATGTCATTTGCATGAAAAATAATACCTTCTAGGCCCTCCAGTATCTGTGACATCTGAAGGTGAAAGAATTCAGGAGCTGATGAGATCCCAAAAGTCAACTGTTTAAATCACTATCATCCAAGTGGAACAATAACAGCTGTTAGTTCGGACAATTCAGCACCTAAAGGAATCTGACAGAATCCTTCCCTAGCATCCAATTTTGTGAAGACCCTGGCTTCTGCAAGTTGAACCAAGGTGTGTTCTACAGAAGGATGTCTGTAAACACATGAAAGCATGTGTCTTTCTCAGCCTACATATTTGTTCAACTATGTGAGGTCAACACATTGTAATCATAACACTGGGTTTTGGCACAACCACCATCCCAGAACACCAAGAAGTAGGTTCTTCACTCTTTGTGATTACTCTCATTCCTTCCATCCGCTCTAGTTCTTCTTTTATTTTGTCAGTTAGTGGCAAGGGTATTTGTCTTGGTATAGTTAACGCTTGTGGGACTGCAACAGCTTTTAGATGCATCTTATATTCACCTAGCATTTTTCCAACACCTGAAAAAATGGATGGGCATTTGGTCCTGTAGTACTGCTTCATAGATTTCTGGTCCAGTATTTCATCCAGTCAGCTGACAAGCTGTAGTGCCTGTATGGCCAGTAAGCCAAGCAAAGGCACAGCAAGATTATGGATCACAGATCTAGTGGTCTATATAGTTCTCCACTTCAGTGTCATTTTTGGGTTGAAGGATCATAGTACTTTGAGGGTAATGTCACCTGGTCCCTGTAAACTTTTATTAGGAGGAAAGGATCCCATCCATATGTTGGCTGGAGTATCAGCTATAGCTTAAACTGCCACTCCTGTATCAATTGTAAATGGAATTGACTGTCCATTGAACGCTATTTCTGTCATCCAGACTCCTGGGTCTGATGAAGTCTCTGTCTGTTCTTCTAATAACATGGTACAATCCTCTGAGTCCTGTTCTGTGACTTCATGGACTCCTGTGGTTGAGCAACAAACTGAAGTGTAATGACCTTTATTTTTACATCATTGACATATCTCTTCCTTAGTAGGACACTTAGCATAATCATGTCCATGGATTTTACCACACCTGCAGCATTGGCCCCCTTTTCCACTTGGTTGTTGCTGTGGGCCCTCTCTCTTTGTTCATCGTGCATGTCAATTCTATTTATTTTTGGTCATAGCTTCTTGACAGTATGCATTGCATCAATATTGCCTGATGCCTGATAGGGCTTGGAATCTCTTCTGAGTTCCCTTTGTTGCTGCTGTAGAAGTAATTGGCTTACTTGACTAGAAAAACAGACAAAGACCAGAACTGCTGATACTGCTTAATTCAGTTAAATGTTCTGAGATAAGGAATCCTGCACACCTTGGGTTATCCTTAGACTATCTTGATATCTTGCCCTGTGCATAGATAGTTTGTTTAAGTAAACTTCCTAAATTTCTGTGTAATTTACTATTGTTTTGTTTCTCCAAGGTGTATTGTTTATCTCTTTCTCTGTCTTAAGTATAAATACGCTTGTAACCTTAGAGAGTCTGAGAAATCCTTTGAAACAGACAAGTGGGTGATTCCCCTTGCTGTATGGAATTCTCCCTGTGATCACAGTATAGCCTTAAATAAAGAAAAGCTGGCTCTGTCAGTTCTGATTCAACCACAGCGCGAAGTTTGATTTCTTCCACACTGCTTAACTAACTCTGGTGGGCTTATGTGACAGCCTTCTGGAGTGTTAAATCAGGGTCCAATTGTAGTCTTCGTGAGAGCTCTTCATTGTGAAGACCCACAACTAAGTGGTCCCTAACTAGTTCTTCCTTGAGCTCTCCAAATTCACAAGATTCAGTCAATGTATGCAAAAATGCAGTAAAGCTATCCACAGGTTCTGAAGGCTCCTGTTTACATGGATTAAATCTAGCTCATTCATAAATCACACTACTTTTGCCCCAAAAATGTTAAGATAGTGTCTCAACCACAGCAACATATTGCTTTTTTCTTTGCATTCATAAGAGGCATTGGGCACGTCTACACGTAATACTAATACTATATTTCTGTAGCAATGTGCTATGGCGATGTAACATCTGCTGGCAAAAAGTGACACCACAGCAACATTGCTGTAGTGATGCACTCCCTCATTATAGTGTGTTGCTATGGTGATGTAGTGCCTAAAAATAACTGTGCATGGTGTGCACGGTACAGGATGGGCTGTTACTGTGCAGTCTTTTAATATTTCTAAAAGGAAGTACTAAATGACTGACAGGGCCAGCCACCCGCCTCACTTTCCTGCCTTGCCTTGATGTAATAATAGTGATGTGTTAATTAGGCAGGAGGCTGCCCATTTTGAGCCCCAATGTTTAGGAGGGTATGCACAGCTCCATTCCATACCTATACTGCAGCCTAAGCCTCACAGATGGCATCTCAGGCAGCTACACTCAGCTGTACCCCTTCAACCATTAGCTGTGATCCCTCTCTGGGACCTTTGGCTCCCCCTTCAGCCAGTCGGGAGCCTGAGCTTTGTTTTGACCCGTCTCTGTGTCCTGGCCCCAGCATTGACCAGTCAAGTCCCTCAGGGCAAGCCTTGCCTGCTTTTACCTTCACAACTCTGCTGGAACAAAATGAACCACAGGTGTCTTCAAGCTCTCTCAGGTCTAGGATTTCCCCAGATAGGACTGTGTGGGGGCTGGAGTTTATTAGGCACCCTGACCCACCTTTCACCAGGGAGGTAATTGGCCTGGCATTTGAAGGGACTGCCACGCCACTGGCAGTCCCACCAGGCCTCCTTTCCTTGGCAGAGTGTAGTTTTAGGTTATGCCCAAGTCCTATGAGGCCTCTAAACCATCCCCATAGCCTCACCCTTACCTCCAAGGCATTCCTCGCACAGCTCAGCAGAGAGGTGTTTCTCCTCTGCTCGCTAATCATGAACTGCCCTCAGCAAGCTAGCTGGGACTTAAAATGACCGCCCTCATCAGGCACCTGCCCCTCCCTGGCCCAGTCCTTAAAGTGGCAGGCACTACCAGTGCCCTGTCACAATGATGACACAGTAACCTCAGCACCATAGTGGCACGTGTAGACATGCCCAGTAATAGAATTTCATCAGCCAAATTCTCTCATTGAGATTTACTTAGTACTTACTTGGTAAGGTTCAAACTTTTTGTCTAGATCTGACACTTCCCTGAAGCAGTTAAAACATTTGATCCATCTAGGCCACATTCCAGGGGACTAGAAATCAAGCCATTCTGGTGGTGTAACCTTAACTGGCTGCACTGTCTCTGTAGCTAGCCTCTGCCCTGAGCTGGACTTAGCTGCTGCTGGAGCTTGGTCGGTCATTTGGGAATCACCCAGTTGTTGACTGATATTTGGGTTCTGATTGGTGGCAGGATTCAGCTACTTCTGATACCATGTACTCTCTCGGGAAGAGGCAGGGAGATTTTTTGCTCTCAAAAGGGCTTTATTGCAACAGCTAACACCCCCCCCCCCCGCCCCCCCAAGATAGCTGAGAACTTCCTGTTGATGTCCTCATGTCAGCCCTCAGGAACACAGTTAACCCTTACTACTACAGCAACAAAGGGCGGCTGCAGTCAGGGGCAATCCAGGAAGGCATGGAAGAAAGTCTCCTCCATCTTGCAGAAAGGGCAGGCCACTGATCTCACTAAGTCAGAGAGAGAGAGAAACAGAGTGTGTGTGTGTAGTTGGCAATCATAACTGCAGAAAAGCTTGAATACAAATAAACATTAAACAGTTTCATTTAACTCTTGTGAATGCAATTGTCTCTCTAGCCTTTTTTTTAACATTATCATGTCCTCAGATTTTATGGTGTGCTTCTCTCCTGAACTATCTCCTACCTCATTATCCATGCTTTCAGTATCTCATTTGATGGATTCTTCTCCCTCCTAGGATTTTTCTTTGGCCTGAGGGGCATATAGTCTTACCTCCAAGCCTCTACTGTAAACTTCTCTCCTCCTTTGAAATACTTTCTCTGGGGACAGTAACTACTTGGTTGATTTACATTATAATTCCTGTGCATTGACTTGTTGCTCTAATAACCTGGTGTTGGGGCAATACTGTAGTGGGCCATGGGGCCTGGTGGCCCTACATCATGTGAGACTGGGCCATGAGGACACAGACTCATACAGTTCTGGCATTCAGGGAAGGTCACCCAATTCTTACCCAGTCTTAGTGATGAATATCTTTGTCAGGAGGTGGTCTATTCTGTTGCGTACAGTCCCAGATGTGCCAGGTTCAGTTCTTCCTTGGGGCTCCTACCTCCCCTTCACCCTGTCCAAGTGCCATCTAGTTGTTGCAACATGTTGTACCCTCAGCTCTCAATAGGCAATCTCCTTCTCTTCTTGGCACTTATGGGCCTGCATTTGTCCACCAGACGGCATCATGGCACTGCTAGGCCATAGGTTCTGTCTTGGGTAGGGTTAAATTTTGTGTCTCAATTTGAGGGAAAAATAAACCTCCAATAAAGACAACTCAGTAATGCATATTAGAGCTTTTACTTGAATCCAAGATGCAGGGTATTTAAAAAAGTACTTTTATTTTTTATTTTTTATAATGTATTCACTGGAATACAGTAATTTTAGATTTTTTTCACATCTTCTTTATTACCTGAGTATTTGTTTAGACCATATATTAAAATATAATAAAATGAATGCAACATGTAGGCTGATGAAATGAGTACTAAGTCAGCTACCCAATCTGGCTTCTCCTTATGGGCTCTTGCTGCCCTACCACGCCCCGAGTGCACCTGGCTCCGGTGGGTCCTCTGCGGTGACTTTCTTTCCCCGCACTCCAGTTCCGCCGCCTCCTGTCTGCCACCAACCTCCTGGCGTTGCCGCCGGCTCCTTGCCTCCGGCTCCTCCAGCTCTGGCTCCTCATTCCTCCTCGGCTGCCACGGGGTCTCCCCTTCCTCTTCCTCTGTTGGCGGACTTCCCTTTCAGGGCCATCCACCCCGATCTTTGCAGCTGCCGCCGCTTTTATCTTTGCCAGCCGGCGTTCTCCGCTGACTTCACCGGCCAGCTGCAGCTGTATAAAAAGCCGGCTCACAAGCCGCGCGGCTTTCCCTGGCGTGTCGATTCCTGCTGCTGGTAAGTTTTCGGGGTCACCCCAGCCCCCGGGACATAACCCCCCTGCCAGCTGCCTTGTGGCGGTTCCCCCAATCGTGCGTGTTCATTACCTGTGTTTTCCTGCCGGGTCGGTACCTCTTGTCATCTTGTGTCCGGGGCCTGCTCTTCATAACACCTGGACAAGAAATCCGCAGTGATGTTAGCCTTCCTTGGGCAATATAAGATATGGAATTTAAATGGCTGGAGAGCTAAGGCCCACCGTGTAATGCATGCATTCTCTACCTTTGCTGCATTAAATGGCACGTGATCCGTTACTAAGGTAAATGCTCTGCCAAGGAGATAATACCTAAAATACTCAACCCCCCATTTGATCGCCAGGCATTCTCTTTCAATTGCTGCGTACCTGGTTTCTGCGGGCAATAATTTACGGCTGGCATATGCCACCGGCCGATCTACTCCCGCATCACACTGGGTCAATACTGCTCCTATTGCTACCTCGGATGCGTCGGTCTGCAATGAGAATGGTTTTTTAAAGTCAGGGGTGTGTATAATCACCTCCTCACACAGTGCACGTTTTAAGGCTCGAAACCTTTGTAACCAAGCTTCTGTCCACCGTACCCCACCTTTTGGTGGGCCCTTTAGCGCCTCGAACGGAGGTGCGAACACTTCCGCAAACTTGGGCACAAGCCTTCGATAATAGTTTATGAGCCCTAGGAAGGACCGTAACTGTTTCATCGTTTGGGGAGCTTGAAATGAATGAATGGCCTGGACCTTATCCTGTAATGGTCGCATGGTTCCCTGTCCCACAAGAAACCCCAGGTACTTTGTATACTTGTGGGTGATTGCACATTTCTGGGGTGTTGCTGTCAGGCCTGCCCCCTTTAGCTCCTGTAAGACTGCCTGTAAAGCTTGCAGGTGTTGGTCCCAAGTTTGCGTAAAAATGACTATATCGTCGATATACGCTGCAGCATATCGCTCGTGAGGTGCCAGGAGTTGTTCCATTAGCCTTTGGAATGTGGCTGCCGCACCGTGCAACCCAAATGGCATTTTTATAAACTCATATAACCCCCACGGGGTCCCGAATGCAGTCTTGGGGCAATCCGCGGGTCTCAGGGGAATTTGCCAATACCCCTTGGCTAAGTCTAAGGTTGTGATACATCGTGCAGCTCCAATTCGTTCCACTGGCTCAACTACTCGCGGCATAGGGAAGGCATTGAATGTTGCTACATTGTTCAATTTGCGGAAATCCACACAGAGCCATAGAGACCCATCTGTTTTTCAGATAGGAACTAGAGCGCTCCTCCAGGGGCTCTGTGATGGCCGTATTACCCCTAAAGTCAGCATCTTCTCAACCTCGGCCTTCACTTCTTCATTCCAGTGATATGGCAGTGGCCGCCATCGATCTCGAACCACCACCCCCAGCGGGGTATGGATGGCGTGATGTGTGCCTCGTACCCATCCGGGTTCCTCAGAGAACACATCCTTGAACTCCCTCAGAACCCTCTCTACTTCCACCCACTGTGATGGCTCCAAGTCCCCATTCACTTGGATCGCTCCCGTGCCTTTACTATCTTTGATATTCCGCTCCTCTTCTTTTCTATCAAAGGTTACCCAGCCCTCCGGTTGTCGCCACTCTCTCAATAAATTAATATGGTAGATCTGCTTTGCTTTCAAATGTCCCGGGCGGTAGACTTCATAGTCCACAGGCCCCACTTGCCTTATAATCTCGAACAGCCCCTGCCACTGCGTTAATACCTTACTAGTGGAGGAAGGCAATAGGACTAATACCTTCTGTCCTGGCCGGAACTGTCTCTCCTTCACGCGAGTGTTGTACCTGGCTTTTTGCTGTTGTTGGGCTTGCTTCAGGTTCCCTACCGCCAGTTCTCATGCTGTCTGCACCCGTTGCTGAAATGCCTGTTGGTATTTCGACCAATTGGGGACGGTCTCCGGGCTTTGTTCCCACTCCTCCTTAAGGATTTGCAAAAGCCCCCAGGGCTGATGCCCCAGCACTAACTCAAATGGGGAATATCCTAGGGACTGTGACGGGGCATCTCACAATACAAATAGAACCAGCTGTAGCAACAAGTCCCAATGGCGTGGGTCCCCTTGAATGCACCGCCTCAGCACCCTCTTCATGGTCCCGTTTAGCCACTCAACTAACCCATTCGTTTGCGGGTGGTACACTGACGTTTTGAGCTTGCGGATTCGTAACGTCTGACAGACTCCTTGCAACACCCCCGACGTGAAATTCCGTCCCTGGTCTGTAAGGATCTCCTGGGGAATCCCCACGCGGGATATCCACTTCACCAATTCTTCTGCGATACGCAGCGCTGTCACTGACCTCAGGGGTACGGCCTCGGGATGCCGTATAGCGTAATCCACAAAAACTAGGATAAACCGGTAACCATTGCTGCTCCATGGTAAGGGCCCAACCACGTCCATTGCTATGCGCGAGAAGGGTTGATCTATAATGGGCATGGGTTGGAGTGGGGCACAGGGAGGTCTATCTTCCTGGGTTTTCTGGCACACCGGGCATTCAGCGCACTGCTGCGCAATGTCCCAGTTTCGGCCAATAAAACCACCGCGCGATTTTGTCCAAGGTCTGCTCCCAACCCAGATGTCCCCCCATGGGCGTGGCATGGGCCAGGCACCACACAGCCCATCTACATGCCTGTGGCACCACCAGTTGGACCCGCTGTTCCCATTCCCCCTTGCCTGAGGTTATCTGATAGAGAAGGCGATGTCTCACCTCAAGGTGGCCTGCCGCATCCACCGTTGTCGACGCTCGCTGGTCCCCCTCCGTCGCTCTGTTCCACAGTTCCTGCAACTCTGGATCTCCTCTCTGGGCTTCACGGAACTGAGGTCCACTGATGGTATCTCTCCATTCTTCCCTGGAACCATCCTCCTCCTCCTCCATCAGCTCGGTCTAACTACTCCCATCCCCAAGCCAACCTTCCCGAGACTTCTACTTCCGACGTGCCACTTCCACGTCTTGCACCCTGTCTAACACCTCGTATACAAAGGGACCCAGTCCCGCCCCAGCAGCATCTCACATGCAAGGCGCAGTGTTAACCCGACCACTAGCTCTCCTTGGTGCTCCATCACCCTCACCTGGGCCCTAACCTGGTGTAGGACTTGGGTGTCCCCTTGAAGGCAGGACACTCTCACCGAATCCTCTTGCCCGACGTCACCACCACCTGACATCACCTGACACAGGTCAGCCCTAATTACCGACTGGGCACAACCTGAATCTAACACAGCCCACACCGATTGGCCTCCTACCCATGCCTGCACCACGGGGCGCTCCCACACGGGACTCTCCTTCGCCGCCCCGAAGCTGCAATCCATCGGCTGTCTCCTACTCCAGTCTCTAGGGAATTCCTTCATCCCCTTGGGCATCCCCAGTGTATCACCTTTCCCCAAACCACGCATGGGACACTCACCCATGAAGTGGCCCCCTTTCCCACAGTGATAACACACCATATCACAGCTTTGAGACCAATACCCCGTCTTCCTACTCTCGGTGTCTCTCGCTGCCGGCATGCCCCGCACAATGCCCCTCTCTTCCTGGGGGTAGCACCATTCCGAGGTCGCAAAGGCTTCCGCCACCTTTAAGGCCTCTTCGCATGTCACTGGAGCATATTGCCGGACCCATTGCTGGGTTCAGTCATCCAAATCATTAACGAACTGCTCCAGGATGACCTTGTCCACCAAAGTCGCCATCATACAAACCGATAAGTTGACCCACTTAGGTCACGCAGACTTTGAAGGAGTACCCGAGGTCTCCTTTCTTCCGGTGCCTTGCGAGCTCGGAAGAGCCGCCGGAAGAGTTCCGGGTTCAGCTCCAGGCGGTACAGTATTGCTGCTTTCACCGCCCCATAATCTTGGGCCTCTTCCCGATTTAGGGACCTGTACACCACCTGGGCCTTGCCTACTAGCAGCGCCCCCAGTTGACTGGCCCACAGCTGTTTATCCAAGCCCATTGTAATGGCATGCCGTTTGAACGCCTCTATGAAAGCCTCCGGGTCATCCTCCGCCGACATCTTCAGCATCCCCAAGGCTGCTGAACCCTGCTGGGCCAGCCACCTCTGTTGTGACCCCACAATTTGGGTTAAGGCCTGCAGGTTCTAGGCCATCAAATCAGTGGGGCCCATTTCGGCTGCCTGCATCTCGGGTATCCCCAAACCCCCGGCTCCTGGCCAATGCACCAGAATCTGTACCCGCCGGGCTTTGCTCCCTCCTGAGGGTAAAATGGATGTTCTTTCACCTCGTCGCTGCCCTGCTCTCGCCTGCCACGTCTTGATGGATCGTCAATGGAGGGGAAGTTGTCTGACGGGTTCTCTTTGCCCGGGTCCACCCGACGGTTGTACACGGGGCTTCAGCCACCCCTGCACCCTGGCCTTACACCACCTTCTGTTGCTGGCCCTGAGGAAGTGGCACATGGCTCCTCTTGCCCCACTGCTGCCTTCCTTTGCCCCTTTTCCCTATCCTCAGAGCGTCGAGCCTCTATAGTTATGGATCTGGCTCCAGACCCTCAGTCCCTAGGATCTATGTTTCTCAATGGGCTTGGGCATCCGCAGTCCCCGCGATGGCCCCGCCCCGATCTGGTTTCTCCTTATGGGCTCTTGCTGCCCTACCACACCCCGAGTGCACCTGGCTCCGGTGGGTCCTCTGTGGTGACTTTCTTTCCCCGCACTCCAGTTCCGCTGCCTCCTGTCTGCCACCAACCTCCTGGCGCTGCCGCCGGCTCCTTGCCTCCGTCTCCTCCAGCTCTGGCTCCTCGTTCCTCCTCGGTGCTGCAGGGTCTCCCCTTCCTCTTCCTCTGTTGGCAGACTTCCCTCTTCAGGGCCATCCACCCCGATCCTCACAGCTGCCGCCGCTTTTATCTTCACTGGCTGGTGTTCTCCGCTGACGTCACCGGCCGGCCACAGCTGTATAAAGAGCCGGCTCACAAGCCGCGCAGCTTTCTCTGGCACGTCAGTTCCTGCTGCTGGTAAGTTTTCGGGCTCACCGCAGCCCCCGGGACACTATTGTTGCTAGTGTCATGCCTTTGTGGGAAAAGTAGAAGAAAATTTTAGTCAAGAATGAATGTAACAGAAGTGAGAAAACAGAAAAATGTCAGGAAAATGAAGGTCTAAGGATGGGAGGCTCACAATCTTGTGAGCCTCCAAATCAAATACTTTTCCTAGAGCTGTAAATGAGAGAGAACACAGCTTGACATAAAGCTCTATTCTGAAAACTGATATTATAGCAAAGCCAATTTTAGTTTTTGTTCTCTATCAGAGATGTTCAGTTGACAAGAAAAGTACTTCTTTTCTACTGGTTTTAGGCATTAGGCATTTACAGAACTTATAAATAAGCCTTTGTCCCCAAGAATTAAAGTTGCATAGCTCAAATCAGGCTTCCACTTACTTGTGAGCAATGGTTATACCAAAACTGCTCCTCCTGAATCATTTATTAAATGTGATCGCACAGTTGAGTGAATCTGTAGGGAAATTAAATGATGGACAAGAAAATGGAATCTTACTCATTTTCCCAGTGCTGATGGTTCTGCAATACTGTGATAAGTGAAGAGCTAGAGAAATCCATCTTTGACTGAAGTCGGTAGATCAGCACTCACTGGAAGCAGGCCTGATGAGTAAGCTGGTACCATTCTTACAACCACTTCTAAGGACTGTTAGTGTAGGAGGAGTGGTAATATCAGCTCTAGCTATTTGAATGAAACAGTTGTAACAAGTAAATACTCATGACCCTGATATAACTAAAAGCTGAAGAAAATTACTTTAGCCAATTGAAGAAACATAGATAATGTTAATGGAAATTAGATCTCTATGGGAAGTGAGAGGACTCAATAATGCATATTTGAATTTCAGAACTCCATGAAATAACGAAATAATATTTTTTTAGCAGGACCATGGCCCAGGAGTGGCCACAATGCCCCCTGGTGGCCACACAGCCTCTGCTTTCCCACTCTAGCTCCTTTGGAGGACCCTCCCATTTCCTTGTCTGCCATGCCTTGATGGTACTATTGTGATGTTAAGGGAGGTTTTCCTACAGTCCCAAAGTATTGTACTTTGGCTGGCTGGTACTCCTTGTACCTAGCTGGCCCCAGTCTTGCCCCTTGGGCACTAAGTTATGGCCCTCTAGCTCTATCAGTACCATAAGGCACCAGTTTCCTTAAGGGCTATATTCATGGCCTCCTCCTTCCTGGTAGCCATGCTCATGCCTTGTTACTTTAAGTTTTCTACTTGACCCTCTGGTCCATCTATCAAACTCCAGTTGGCCTGTTGAGCCCCTGGCCCTGGCAAGCCCTTTCCCTGGGCTTCTGGCCCTAGTACCTGTCAGCTTATCATGCTCCAGGGCTGGGAAGGCTCACTCCTTTCCCTGGGCTGTTGGGCCTAGTTTAGCTTCTGCCTCTTGCACTGGGTTTTAGCCCTCTCTGCTTAATCCTGGCATGGCTTCCACCTCACTGCCATGGCCTTAGTCCTCCTGACCATAGCCTAGTCTCCCCCATCCCCCACCTCCAGGGCCCCTAACCGCAGGCTAGGCTGCTTAAGTTCACTGACAGCCCTCAGCCTTCTGGGTCCCTGACCCTTGGCTAGGCTGCCTGACCCTGGTCTTAGCTTTCCCAGCTTCAGCTGAACGTAGTACACCAGCCTTAACAGCCTGAGTCCCTGGTCCAAGGCTAGGCTACCTGTTATTGAGTGCCCCTCCAGACATCCCTCCATGGTCTCCACACCTTCCCTGTAGCCACAACCCAGTTCTCCAGTATAAAGCTCAAAATACAACATAAATGCAATCAAGCTGCTTCAAAACAAAGTTTCCTTCAGGGTTAATGTTGCCCACAGGCCATACCTCCCTTGGAGCCCTCTCATCTCAGCTCCCCTATATGGCTCAGTTGCCTACCTGTCTTGCCTTCTCTTGTCTCTGGCAGCCCTTCTCTCCTGGAAGCTCCTGTCCCTGCAGCATGCAGGAGCAGACTGCCTGCTTGTCCTCTTGAAGCCCTACCCCTTCCTGTCTATGGCTTTCCAGTCACAAGCAGGGCTCCCACTTGGGGCTGACGGTCAATCTGCCCTCCTCTGATGCAGCAGCCAGTTGCTTGCTGCAGCAGCCAAATACTCTTCCCTCTTAAAGTGACAGGGGTCTTGGCCCCTGTTACAATTTTAACCACTTAAAATAAAACATGTTAAGTCTCCTGTTCACACTGCAAGGGGACAGGGGATGAAAAGCTGCACTCCATGTGTATAAAATTTTGTTTTTCTGATGCATAAATAAAAGTATCCTGCATATTTCTTTGAGGTATCCAAACCCCTATGAATACATTAAAGGAATATAGTTAACGGAATAGGCCTGCTTGCATGGTAGGGCAAACTTGCAACTTTGGTATTGCCCCTAACATGAGTTCCAGTCCTGCACACACACCTACTTAACTCACGGTACCTGGCACATTAATGGGTTCAGAAAATGACAGCTTGTACTATTACAACTGACAGGTGTATTATGCAGATTGAGTATTACCAGGGTGGGACCAGTTTGACTAGAACTAGACTAAGTCAGAAGAAGTTAATTTAGGTTAATGTTGTGGTGAAATCATACCCTCCTTAGTGGCCCCCAAATTTTATTTAGTTACTTAATGCATTTGTGATGTTATCAATTACAGGCTACAGGGGGACTGTGCCGTACCAGTTTTATGCGGGACAGAGCACAGCATGCAGTGATCAGTCGGTAAATTCTCCTTAGTAGGTGGTATGGGCACAGTAAGATCACGGACACTTTAAAGTTCTTAAAAATCACACCTCTGACCATCAGGGCATTTATACACATACTTGCTGGTCCTGCGATGCACCAGAGATCTGCCACTTTGGAGCCAACTCAGTCGAATCTGCTTTGCATGCGAGTTGTGTGCTGCATTGTGTGCAGTTGTATAAACAGCATAATGCGCATCAGCATGCAGAAAATGGCAGCAATGCACTTTTGAACTAAAGCACCTTCTATGTGTTTTAGTTCAAAAGTGCGCTGCCACCATTTTCTCAGTGCTGATGCACATTTTGCTGCTTATACAACTGCAAGCATCATAGGGCCAGGCACTTTTCAACGTGCCCGGCACTGTGGCATTTATCTGTGTAAAAATGCCTTCAGATTCTTTGCTCATTGTAGATTCTGATACTATTTTGATAACCGAGTCATCAAGGGCCTTGTCCAAAACTCTTTAAAGTCAATAGGAAAATTTCCTGTGACTTCAAAGGCTTCTGGGTTAGGCATCAAGATCCAATAGGTGACGACCACATTTAGGTATCAAAGATTTGACTCTGCATTACACTTAGGCTTCTGTCCTTTTGTGACTTGTTCTACAATTAGGTCAATACTTGTGGCTGGGATTGATGGCTATAAAAATCAGTAACTTACTGGATTTTTATGCCACTGTGACCCTAACTGTTGCTTTTGTTGAGGAGATCAAATCACAGAAAAAAAATCAACATATTTTTGGCTGCATTTACAGTTTTATTTGATAACATGATAGTGGTCTTTGATGGAGAATTCCTACTAAATCTCCAACATAACTAATGATGCTTTTACAGAAGATCTGGGCATATTTATGTTCTTGGATTCTTATGTACTTGGAAGCATATATTTGGCAAAACAATTTAGAAGATCCCTGGGTGCTGCTGGGACAAACTTCCTTCAGCCAGGCTTCAGTCCAGCAAAGCACTTAGTATGCACTTTACTTGAAACATCTGAGCAGTCCAGTTTTATCTCTATGGCATGTACTGCACAAACACTTGAGTGCTTCGCCTGATAGGGACCTGAGTATCTCTGCTGTGATGTAACCTGTCCTTTCTGAACTGTAGGTCAACTTGATTCTGGATAGTAAGGTATAGAATGCATTTCACTAGACAGTTTTCTTCATTCATCCCTTCTCATTTCTAAGCTTGTTCAGAGATTTCATAGATTTCATAGACATTAGGGCTGGAAGGGACCTCGGGAGATCATCGAGTTCAGCCCCTGCCCAAAGGGCAGGAAGTCAGCTGGGGTCATAGGATCCCAGCAAGATAAGCATCCAATTTACTCTTGAAGGTGTTCAATGTAGGTGCTTGAACCACCTCCGCTGGCAGACTGTTCTAGACCTTGGGGGCTCGGACAGTAAAGAAATTCTTCCTTATGTCCAGCCTGAAACGGTCTTGCAGGAGTTTGTGACCGTTCGACCTCGTCATCCCTTGGGGCGCTCTGGTGAACAAACGTTCCCCCAGATACTGGTGGTCACCCCTGATAAACTTATAGGTGGCCATCAGATCACCCCTGAGCCTACGCTTTTCCAGGCTAAAGAGCCCCATGGCTCTCAGCCCGTCATCGTAAGATCTGTTTTCCTGACCTCTGATCATGCGCGTGGCTCTCCTCTGGACTCTCTCAAGCTTCTCCACATCCTTTTTGAATTGTGGAGCCCAAAACTGGACGCAGTACTCCAGCTGCGGCCTCACCAAGGCCAAGTACAAGGGGAGAATGACGTCCCGGGATTTGCTCGAGAAGCATCTATGGATGCAAGCCAGCGTTTTGGTCGCTTTACTAGCCGCAGCATTGCATTGCAGGCTCATGTTCATCTTGTGGTCAATGATGACCCCCAAGTCTCTTTCTTCTGTAGTGCTTTCCAACGTAGCACTGCTGAGCCTATAAGGAAGCTGCAGGTTTTTCCTCCCAAGGTGGAGAACCTTGCATTTTTCAGTGTTAAACACCATCAGGTTCTCATCTGCCCATTTGCTGAGCTTGTTTAGGTCAGCCTGGATCACCCACCTATCTTCTGGCATGGATGCTTTGCCCCAAAGTTTGGTGTCATCGGCGAACTTGGCCAGTCCACTCCTGACTCCAATGTCCACATCATTAATGAAGATGTTGAACAGTATGGGTCCAAGGCCCCCTTGGCCTGAGAAACCAGCGTTCCCCGACGGCAGGCCCACTGCACATGCACGCAGTTTAAAAGGGCCCGCCAAACAGGGAAAGAAAAAAAAAAAAGCTCAGGCTCCGGAGTGGTGAGAGATGCGCGGGTGAAGCCTGCTCCGCCCCCGCTCCCCCGAAGCCCCCAAGACACCCCCTCAGCAGCCGCAGAGCCCCCTGCCGACCCCCAGCACAGCAAGAGGTAAGTGGGCTCGTGGTGGGAAGGGGTTAACTCCTCGCTCCCTGGGAGGAGGCGGCTGCGTGGAGCTGGGCCAGGTCAAGCCCCCGCCCAGGCCCCTACTTGGCCCAGCCCCCCAGGGAGCTACGGGACCAGACCTGCGCGAACAGGCTGCGTAAACAGGTGCTCGAGTTAGCGCGGAGTCTGCGCAGGAGAGTGAGCGGGAGGGCACGAGACCCTGCCTGCGACCCCCGCAGAGTAGTCAGCCCCAGCCGTAGCCAGCCTACCAGAGGGATGACACGCATGGGCACGTGCCGCACCCCGAGGGTCCCCTCGGGCTCTGCGGCCCCCCCATCGGGCACCTCAGAGACGGCCACCCAGATGGAGCCCATGGTTCCGGGCTCCATGCAGACGAAGCCCCTGGCTCTTGGCTGCGGGGGCTGCCTGTCCCTTTTTCAGGCTCTGGGGCCCGGGAGCATGGCCACCTCCCCTTGCGGGGTCTGCTCCCTACTGGGGTCTCTGGCGCGCCAGCTGGAGGAGCTCCAGGCCACAGTCCAGAGACTGTGTGCCATCAGGGACTGCGAGCAGGAAATAGACTCCTATTGCCAGGCCCTTCTCCCCCGGGAGCCACAGGATAGAGCACTTGTGGTTAGATAGATAGATAGATAGCTGGTGTTTCAATCTATCTAGCTATCTGTTAGTGGTGTTTTATTTTAATCACAGAAAAATGTGGATTTGGGGTTACTTTTTTAAAACCAAAATTTGAGATTTTTTTTTTTAAATCAGAGAAAACCAGGATCCCTGATGAAGACAAAGCCAGCAGTCTTCAGCAAAATGGAGATGTTGAAACCTACCTGTAAGTAGTACCCCCCATCTGTGGACATGACCCTTTCTGCAAAAGCACATTATAGCATATGAATTTCATCAGATGTAATACTTTCTAAGTATTTTTATTCATGGAAGCATTTAAAAGCAAGGAATAGCAGAATTGATGGAAAAGTTCTATGTGACCTTCTTCCAGCTAGTAGCAAAGATATAGAACTGGTTTGTATCCAATATGTAGTATTATGTAAAGCTATTAAACTATCCAGGATTTACAGAGATGGTTCTGAATTTTAGGATTGTATGTTGGTGTCCCTAAGGGCTCTATGAAATGGGACCTTCTTCCGAAATTTTAAAACTTGTTCCTCGATTGGGATCTGGCAGTATCCTGATCAGAAACAGCATTAGGGTAGGTAAGCTATCTAATAACATGTCGTCCAGCTGGTCAGGACCACCCAACATTTCAGTAGCAGTCATCAAAGTGACCAGCAGCATTTAATTTCACACCTACTGTTAGCATGGCCATTTGGTAAAATTAGGGCCCCCTCCCTCCCCTACCCAACCAGACAGAACAGATCCAGGAGCAGGTTTTATCTGCTGAACTTTTGTGGCACAATGTTGTCTGACGTGTTGGGAATACAATTACTTTACTTCTGGTTTGGGAGATAAATGTGAGCCACCTCTTGAACCAGAAATAACATTGGGGTTGAGACACAGTGCTGCCCCTCTGCCAGCTAAGTTGCCTTTCCTCAGCCCTGTGTGACCATCACTATTAACTCTGCCAAATGAGGTAGATCAAATCAAAAGCATCATAGCAGTGTTCACACAGTACTATGCCCAAGCTGATTAGCTCAACCTTATAGCAGAATTAATTATTCTGTTTGTGGTGCTGTACTCTAGTTCTGTTACTCTGTGGAGTGTCTGTGATTTAGTCCCAGTTTTTTTCCCCCGGAAGTCGGTTGCTTTTAAGTTTTGGGATAAAGAAGTGGTTAATAAATGATGTGCTCAAAGGAAAGTTAAATAACAAAGAATTGTGGTCAGAGTCGAAAGGAGTTCTTGTGCAAGTTACCAATCTGATGACGTACCCAAGTGACATCTTAAACAAACAATTTTTAGGGGACTTCCATCGTAACACTGCACAAGTGGTATTTCTAGTATAGCGAACATTGATAGATAGTTTGGGGTATCATGTAGCAGTTCAGTACCTGAGTTGTTTTTGCTTAAGTGTGCTGCTCCTACAATGTTTGGCTATCAAAAGCACAGCAACGGGGAAATACTGACTTTAAAAACCTGCAACCTTTTAAAAGCAATCCAAAGACCCTCAGTTAAGTTTTTGAATCCCTCTCCTGTTCCATCCCACTAAAACCTTTCCCAAGCCTCTGCTTATTTCTTATGCCATTCATGCCCACAACTACATTAATCCCATTCATGTACTAGGGATAGATTTTTTAAAAATAACATAAACTCTATTCCCACATGCTATTTTGTCCCTTGCCCAATCCCACCCAAAACATTTATTTCCTCCACATCCACTAGCAGGGCCTGTGGGTCTCTGTGGTATTGCAGCTCCATTGCAGGATTCTATATGCAATCCTTACATTTCATTTAATCTCAGATTATTATAAGAATCTAGTCACTGCATTTAACTGGAATAAAATCTATTTTATATAAAAATAAAATACAAAAGTAAAATGGGAAGCTGCCATCCTGAAATTTAAAACAAAATCATAGAATTCTGATTCCATCTAAATACATGCAAATATGGGGCCTTGCAAAGTACTTAGACAAGGAAACTTAAGTGACATTATTTCTACAAAATTTAGATTTTATTGATCATAATAAAACACACACTTTTAATGCTTATTTTCCTTCTCAATAAAGGGGAGGGATGCAGTTTTTTTTAATTTAAACACCAAAATGTTAGAAAGAATTAAGAAAGAGTTGGCAACTGAGTAGCACAGAAGTTTTGAGAGAGTGTGTTTTTTCAACTGGAATTGTTTCTTTTCATAGATAATCTTCAAAGTTGCTGAAGCCTTGCCCAAGGATGAATCAATGGACACTGAAGCTGTTATTTCTTTTAGAGAATAGCAGGACCAGTCTCGTGTCTTCTCTCATTGCCCAAATTAGTAAATACATGTAAATACAGAAGTTTTACTCTCCTTATTTATCTGATTTTGGCTCAGATTTCGGAAGATTGGATGAATGTTAGTTTTGCCAACAGCAGCACTAGAGGCAGGAAGAGTTCAAAATGGACAGTAAGTTAGACTTTCTTGAATACGGGTAGTGACCCTTTTCTTTCTATTGGAAGTATGAGTAAGATTTTCTTTTCTGACTTCTGCTGTAACTTGCTCCAATTGTAGGTTTTGGTTAGGTTTGGCATAGCTCTTACCGAAGCAACTTATTAAAGATATTACTTTGGTTTACTAAATAGCACCATCTACCCAGAGTAAAGACTGTAACAACGAGAAAAGAAAAGCAAGCTAACCCCTGACAGGACTTCTCTAATCCCTAACCATATACAATATACATGCTACCTTCAGACAGTTTCAAAATATTCTAAGCAAAGAATGTTGTGATGGGGTGTTTAGAAATTAGGGCAGAGAGGAGAAATAGTGGAGGAGAAGGTAATATAAATACCTGTCAAAAGCATTTCCCTGACATGAGCATATTAAATTTCTGTGGCACAAATTCCCTGGGCTGCTCAGTATGAAAAAGCACAGAAGAAAGCCTGTTTAATCCACTATCCTATTTGGCCTTGATCAATGGCAGCTACTGTTAAGAGAGAATTGCTAGAATCCCAATGACTAGGAAATGAAAAGTACTCAGTCCAGAGAGGCCAAGTTTATAAATGTTGATGGGAACATTTGGCGTATGCAAGGAATTTTATCCCACCTAAGGTCTATGTACTTATGATGAGTAAAAGTACATCCTCACTCTTGGAATTCTGTTAGATGATGACTACAGAAGCACAGCATAATTAATTATATGACACTTAGTAAAAACAACATTCCTCTTTTCAGTTTATGACCTTCACCTGTATTTTGTGGAGACATAAATAAAAACAAAGTCCTTGTAAAACCACAAGCAGAGAGAGGTAGTTGGCTTTTAGTCTGAATCAGGCAGAAGACAGGATAGATTTATACCCTATAATCCAGGGGTGGGCAAAATATAGCCTGTGGTCTGGATTAGGCCCACCAGGCCGTTCTATTTGACCTGTGGGGCCCTTCCAGAAAATAATTATTACCGGCCCTTGGCTGCACCTCTGAAAGCTGACAGGAGGCTGGCTTTCAGGTCACATGCCATGGGACCGGGCAGGCTCTGTGTTTCCACCTCCCTGGGCTCTCAGCACTCCAGCTGGGAGTCCCATGTGGAGGCACCAAGCACAATGGTGTGCAACTGGACAACTGGTGAGTGGGGAAGGGAGCTCCTGCCTGCAGTGCCAGAAGCCCTGCGTGGAGGCATGGTGTCAGCTCGGCTTGGCCTGGCAGCATGCACTCCTGGCTGCAGCGTCAGAAGCCCCACATGCTGGCATGGAGCTAGACCAGCTGGCTTGATGGTGCATAGCTTCTGGAAGGAGAGCTGGGAGCTGCAGCTGGTGGCATGGAGCCTGCCCAGCCCAATGGCATGTGCATATGTGGGGGTGCACCGTTGGGCTGGGCTGGGCCACTCTATGTCTCCATGTGGGGCTTCCAGTACTCAAATGGAGAGATGCGCATGGAGGCATGGAGCCAGCACGACCCAACCCAGTGGCACACACCCCTAGCTGCAGTGCTGGAAGCCCCATATGCTGGTACAGAGTCAACCCAGCTGGACCGATGCAGCATGGCTCCCAGAGTCAGGAGCCCCAGGAGGTGGCATGGAACCTGGCTGGCCCAATGGCACATGGACCAGAAGCCAAGGAGAATCGTGTGCCATTAGGCCAGGCTGGCTCTGTATGTCCACATGTGGCTCCCTGCTGGAGTGCTGGAAGCCCCACATGGAGGCATGGAGCTGGCCTGGCCTGGCCTGGCCTGATGTTGCGCAGCTCCCACCTGTAGGGCTGGGAGCCCCACATTCTGGCATGGAGCCAGCCCGGTCTGGCCTGAAGGTGCACCCCAGTGGTCTTTAGGCTAGATATCAGGAAGCACTACTTCATGGTCAGGGCTGCTAGGATCTGGAACCAATTTCCAAGAGATGTGGTCCTGGCTCCTACCCTGGGGGTTTTTAAGAGGAGGTTGGATGAACATCTTGCTGGGGTTGTTTGACCTCAGTATAGTTTCCTCCCATGGTGGGGGGTCAGACTAGATGATCTACTCAGGTCCCTTCCGACCCCAGAAACTATGAAACTATGGTTCTGTGCCACCACTTGCAGCTCCCGAGATAGCCAGAGCTGTGTGCCACCAGGGGGCTTTGCCTGCCGCAGGACAGGAGTACCCCAAGGGCCTGCTGCCCGTTGTTGCTGCTGCCACCACCGGTGGAGGCTGTGCACAATGGTGGGGGGAACCCTACACCTACCCACACACACTTCCACCCCCTCCACAGACCCTACCCACAAACCCCACATTCACCCACACCCCTTCACAAAACCCCCCACAAACCCCTTACCCCCCCCACACCCCCTCTCACACCCCCACGCACACCCTACACACAATATATAAAAGTAAGACTTTATTTTGAGTTATTATGCAACCACCTCTATACACTATGCAAATGCATGTAAATCAGGACAAAACATTTTTTGAAATAAAATTAAAATATAGTAGATGTTTGATTTTTAGTATATTATTTGTTTTTTTTTTCTAGTTCCAAGATGGCAAACTTTTGGAGGCAAGGTAAGGGACTTATGGTAGCAAAGGTCAGGGGTTGACAGCTCACCAAAAGTCATTAAAGGGCCCTCCAGCCAAAATAACTGCCCACCCATACTATAGACTAATGAAATCACAGATCTACAGCATGAGCTTTTGTGAGCCTGAGCTTACTTCCTCAGATGTGATGTCATCATCAGCATATGATGACGTGAACTTGGGCTCATGAAAGCTCAGTTGATACAGTCTCCGATTTAGTTAGTATCTAAGGTACAAATCTACTCTCCCTTGTAAGTTGTTATTTTTTAAGCTGCCTTCACAACACCGCTACTGCAGCCAGTCTCAATTTTTTTTTTCTCTTCTCAGAAGGAAGTGCACCCAGGCTTCTAATTACTTTAGGTCTCTGTTTCTCAAATCTTTTTTCTGCTATCACTTTTTGGAGAGGTGTTAGTGGATCAGAAGGTAGGTGCCTTGACTTAATGCCAGCGACCACCCTGGCAACCAACCAAAAGATAGAAGAAATGGAATGGTGTCACCACCCTAGCCTCTCTACATATTATACCAGAGAATATGGCCCTCTATGTTCATCCTTCTCTCATACCTCCTATAGGTTGCCATGAAAAAGTGAAGGAGATTTGGGGAAATATACTAAAATGCTAACCAGGATGGATTCATGTGGAGCTGCACAGTGCCATAGCAACAAAGTTTGGCGCCTGGGGCAAAGCCCACAGTGGTAGCCTGCCCTTGCCCTCTGCTTAGATCTGGGGGTCACACACTCCCCCACGCTTGCTGGGGGGGTACATGCAGTGGCAGGAGCCACGCTTTCCCCCATCCCCGCACCCTCCCAAATGAGCCACTTGTGGCTCCATCCTGCCCCAACCCCTATTGGCACCTCTTTGCTTTGGCACCCGGGGCGGTCATCCTGCTTGCCCCCTGCCCTGTTATGGCACTGGAGCTGCAAGAGGGCTCCACATTCACTTGGGGCATAGGTAAGTGTGTCTGTAGGAGCTGATGGCTGATGTTGGGGGAGAAGGGGAGCAGTCCCTGGGTTTTCAGTCAGTCTGTGTGAAAGAGACTGCCATATGAATAGCAGTGGGAGTCAGGGTAGGGTGTGGACTCTCTCTGTGGGGGAGTGCTGGTCAGACACAAGGCTCCTGCTGTGTGCTATAAGGGCTGCTAATCACTATGAAGAATGACTGGTGAAGTCTGAACTCTTCATTCCACTGGTGTGAATGACCCTCTCTCCTTTTCAAGGGTCTTAATGTTCCCCCAGTCAAGCTATCCTTTCTTCTGCAATTTAGCTGTCTGTTAGCTGCTCCTGGTAATCTTGCTCCTATTTCACAGACCTGCAGATTGTTTTTAACTCCAGTTAACTGGGATGTGGAAATAGCTTTTAGTGAGGCATTGGATGCATTGCCAAGATACTTAAGAAAGACTAGATGGTTTTACAAATCTGAAACAGAGATACACATTTTATTCCAATGGCTATAGGACCAGTGAATCAACATCTTTTTGATTATTTTTGCCTAGCTGGTTGCCTTTTTATACACAGTATAAGACACGGCAAATTAATGCACATTCCAAGAACGTTATATTCATTTCTGCTTTGATCTTCAGCTGACTAATACAGCTCCAGGCCCCTGGCATGAGTAAATCCTCTAGCTTAGAATCACAGAAAATGAGGGCTGGAAGGGCCTCCAGAGGTCCTCTATCCAACCCCTTGCTCGAAGCAGGACCCTCCTCAACTACATCAGCTTCTTTTGAACTGGGAAAAAAGGTTGTGTTGTATTATACATCCCTTAGGGTCATATAAAAGCAGGGCTGGGAGACCTCCAGAAGCCATCTAGTCCAATCCCTCTGCCTGGGGCAGTATCATCCTTATCCCTAACCCTGCAAACCATACAAACCCTAACCTTGACACAAAACACACTTAATACCTGAATTTATGTGTGCGTGTGTACATATACACACCTACATACATAGGTTCAGGTGTGTGTGTATGTATGTATATGTGTGTGTGTGTAGGTGCATAACACACGTACCATGGCAGCCTCTATGTGTGCATGTGTGTAAATAAATAAAGTGACGTATCAGGCCATCTGCCCCCCCGTTTCCAAACCCCAGGCCGGTACAGGCGCGCAGGAGGCCGGGGCGAGGCGCAGCGCCGGCCGGAAGCAGCTGCAGTTGCCGCGCGCCTCCAGGGGCCAGCGCAGCGGGCGGAGCCGCGCGCCCAGCGACACGTGGCCGCAGGCAGGAGAGAGGACGCGTGGGGGGAGGTCCAGAGGTGGCCGCTGAGAGACCTCGGAGAGGGTGGTGCCGCTCCGCCTCTCTCGCCCTTTGAGCTGCCACGTCAGTGCCACGTCCCGGCGCAGGCGCTGGCGGCGGCTTCCGGCCGCGGGGGCAGGGGGCGGGGAGCGGCCGCCGTCGCCGTCGCAGCCGAGCCGGGCCGGGCCAGGCCCGCAGCGCGGCTATGAACTTCTTGCGGGGGGTGATGGGGGCGCAGAGCGCCGGGCCGCAGCCCTCCGGCGCCGAGACGGTGAGTGCGGCGGAGCCCTGCCGCCGCCGTCGCCGTCGCCGCCGGCCCCGCTCCCTCCCTCCCTCCCCCTGGCGGTGCTGAGGCCTCAGCAAGGCGCCCTTTCCGGCTGGAGCCGCCTTGGCTCCCGAGCTCGGGCTGCCCGCGCTGGGCCGGTGCCAGGCCCGCCTGTCATCGTGCGATAGGCCCTGCCCTGCCGCAGCAGCGGGGCTTCCTCTCCCCGGCCGCGACCCCGAGGCGCTTTCCTGAGCCCCGCGCTGCTCGGGCACCGGCTGCAGTGGGCCTCCTGGGAGACCTGCAACCAGAGCAGGGCTTGGCCTCCGGGGAGGAAGGAGAAAAGTCAGGCTTTATTGTCTGTCCTTCCTGCTTCTTGAGGTGAAAGGGCTCGGCTGCAGTCGGATTTCTTAGGGCTAAACGTGCACCTCGAGTCCAGCAGGGTGAAGACAAGCCACTTCCCATAGCCAGCAGCAGGCAAAGGGTAGACACGGCCAGCAGTGCCTTTGGCTGCCCTGGACTCCCAACCTGGGTGCCCTGGACATTTGTTTTCAGCCCAGCTGATTGTGCCTAGCCCTCAGCTCACAAGCCCCTGCCTGAGGAGTCCCACGCAGCCAGGTGTCCGAGCCACTGTCCCAGAGTCTCCTTACATTATAGAGGAGGCTGTGGGCTGTGTTTGGTCTAGGTGAAAGTTTCTCACCTGAGCAGCTGGTTTCTAAAAAGTGAAGAACGGAGCATCTCCATATAGACTTGAGGCTCTGACTTATTCAAACCATAAAATGTGTGTGAAGTCACTTACCATAGCTTTTTATGTTGGAAATGAATGAAACGTTCAGTAAAATGTCAACGAACGTCCAGTTAGGCAGCTGCCTCTTCCCTTTATGGAACTGTTTTCTAAGTTTTTTGTCTGCATAATCAGGTCTACACCTTGATTGTGGTACATGGGTACCATGTTGTAGCCTTGCCTGGTATGGGGGATTAGATGATTTGAAAGCCATAAGTACTTTGACTAACAAACTGAGAATGGGAGGGACCTTGTGTATTTTAAACCACCTGCAGTGAGGAAGACATGGAATAGATGACACAGAAAGTTTGCAGATACAGGACAACAGAAAAGCTCAGCTTAGTTTGGTAGCCTATATATGCTGGTGTTGTATACTTTACTAATAGTTTTTTGTTTGGTTTGTTTAATTATCATAGTCCTTTTTTGGAGGCTTAGTAGCTCTTTTGTGATTGGGATGAAATTCTTTAAGCGTTTGAAGTAATTCTTTTTGCTCTGCAGACCTTCATAAGTTACCCATGGGCTGGTGGGAATCCAAGTGTTATGCTGAAGATGCACATTGGAACATACATTAGTTAGTTTTATTAAAAGCTAGTAACTTGGTAGACACAAGAATTCTCACAGCAGAGCAGTGGAATAGTTAGATGCTCCTTCCACAGATAGATAAGCTATATGGATGGGGAGGTTCACTCATATCTGAAGTGCCTTAAGCTCCTTTTATTTTTTTTATCAAAGAGTGAGCTAAATATTGCCCTGTTCCATTTCAAATCTAACCTATGGATGAACTGGTAACTCCAAACCTGAATAGCAAGCTGGCCATTGATGCTTTTGGAAAACAACTTTTCCCCCAGGAGCTGAGGTATTTTATATTCCCAGTGACTTAGAATGGCTTATTGCGGGTTATTACCTGTACACAGTTAGAAATGTAGCTCCCTTCTCTACCTTGTTTGCCATCCTGAAACAAGTTTCGCCGTGTGTAGATGGCTTATTACAGAGGTTTTCAACTGAGAGCACGCGTACCCCTGGGGGTACTTGGGAAGGCCTCTGGGTATTTGGCAGTGGGCGCTGCTGCCATTTCTGCTGCCAGCATGCTCACCGATTGCCCACCGGGGGGGGCACCCCCCACACTCCTTGACTGGCCACTGGGCAACTCCTTCCTTCTTGACTGGCCGCCAGAGGTACGCTGACCCAAAAAGGTTGAAAACCCCTGGCTTAATGCGTTTTTATTTCTCTCTTTTTTTTTTCATCCTTTTGTGTGGGGGGTGAGAATATGTAGATATTCTATAAATAGAATATATAAATCCATATAGCCAAATCTTGGAGTCCAGAAGAATTCTGCAAGTAATTACAGAGGCGGGAGGGAGGGGGGTGTCTCTGTCTCTTGTTCCACCCTGCTGTCTTCTGGCCATGCAGCAGTGGCGGCTGTCCCAGAGCTGCTGCTGTTGCAACCACTGCTGTGTGGTTGGAGCTGGAGCAACAGCAAACATATGCTTTGTGACTTGGGCAAAATTGGGGCTGGAGCTGGGGATTGGGAGCAACAGTTCCTGAGCAGGGGGTAAGGTTTGGGGGGGTCACTTGCCTCACTCTCTGTCCCCCTGCCATTGGGGGTGGGCATGAACGCAAGATAACTTACTTTCTAATAATTAGATTCTATACATGGAACAAACAGTTTCAATACTGCATAAAACACTTAGAAATTGGTAGTTTTGTGAACCTTTTGCATAACATTTACAAAGCTTAAACACCTAGGACTCCTTGGTTTATAAGGCGAATATGCAATTCTATTAATAACTATCTTTCGGATGAGTAAACTGAGATGTAGAATGACCATTGTCACATTGCAAATCAGCAACGAGGTTGGGAGTCCAAACTGCAGGGTTAGATGTGTGATTCTCTGTCCTTGGCTGATGGTCTAACACCTTCTGCTTAAATTTTATGAATGGTTTGTAATTGTTGGTGATAATCAGTTATCTGTATCCTGGTAAACCAAAGCTTCTTCATTTTGACTGAAGAAAAAGGGCTCTGTCAGTTTAAGGGGTAGGAGGGGGTTGTGCTATCTTGCAGTACATGCTGTGTTAAGTACATAGTTTTTCAGGTCCAACCTTTTTTAACAAGTATACCCCTTCTGAGAAACTGGGTGGCTGGAGGGTGCGAGGCCCTGTGGTGAGGGAGGGAGTGGGGTAGGGGCAAGAGCTGCTCAGCCAAAGTGGGGCGGGGCATGGAATGGAGATGTAAGCAGCTCATCCAGGGGACACGTGTGCACCCCGGGAAGGCATGGGGGGGTGCTCTGAGATCTGCATGGGGGGCAGATTAAGGCCCCAGCAGTGGGGGAGGGGGTAGGGCATGGGCTGCCCACTGAGCTCTGCGGGGTGGGGAGGAGGCAGCTCCTGTCACTACGTGCTCCCATTGGCTCCTGAGGTGAGGAAGGGAGTGGGGCTGGAGCAGGGGCAGGCACTGCCCTGCCCAGCAGGATGCGGCTGCTCTCCATGATGTGGCCAGGCTGCTCCTGGCTGTCTGCGTGCCGCGTTGTGGCTGCATGCACATGCACGGAATTCTGTGTACCGCCTGTGACCCAATTAAGTACCCCTAGGGGTACGGGTACCCTGGGATGACAACTACTAACTTGTATCACTGTCTTAGTTCTGTTCTAGTTGTACTTTTTAGCTATTTTCCTAAGGAGAGCTTAATTCATATGGGTTGATATATTGCAATTAAGACATGCTGATTTCGCTACTATGCTGTCCATTGTGGTACTTACGCTAACTTTCATGGTAGTTTACTAATCATGGTACACTGTAGCTATACCCCCTGTATTTAAGCAATTATATAGTTCAGCTTATACTAGGAACATGCATTTTGTTCATTGTTAGAAAATGGTGACTGATACGTGTTTTACTGAATAAAATAACTAAACTCTTACTCATTTGTGTCATGGTGCATAAATGTTAATACAAGTTGAAATAAATGCATTGGTAGAGCTTCTTAATTGTCTTATTTAGCTAATAAAATAATTTTAAGAGTTGTTAGTTTTTCCTTTTGGCAGTTTAACAGCTACACTGAAAAATTCTGGATAAGGTTAAGCAGAAGGCAAAAGTGAAACTAAAAGTAATCTAGGAAGAATCTTGTAGAACAGAAATTGAAAGCATCTAACATTTGGGGAGATGTAAATACTAGCATTCAATCTGTTACAAGATTGAAAACAATACAAGGTCCTATGTATGCAATGTGACTTGTGCCATATTTTCATCATGCATATGTTAAATGTTTTAAAATAAATTATATCAAATTTAGTTATAATATTTTATTGTAAACTGTAATCTTAAACTGACAGTGCTTTAAATTGGTTGTTTATTCTAAAGTTGAATTGAGACCTTTTTGGAAGGAGGGAAGACTGATTTTAATTAATGCTGGTTTTAAAGTTGTCATTTCCACTGAGTAGATGACACTTCCAGATTTAAGGCTGTAACTTGTTTCCAGCTTTCTTTTAACTTCAGCAGTAAAGGAAAGCTGAAATTCCTGGTAGCACAGCTTTGTCAGATAGTTTTAAAAAGCAGTTTTTGAGATGCAAAGCCTGTACTTGCTTTTTAAAGATTTGTTAACTGTCACGTGTTTGCCTTTCTGTCTCGGAAGAAGTGAAATTGCAACATCACAATTTAAAGAATAGGTGCATTTTGACACTTGAAACCGGATTTGGTGTGAAGATGGTACAGTGGTTTGGGGTTACCATTATTTTAAAATGAACTGGAGATTGAGTCCAGAGTAGGAAGGGATAAAGCAGCTGAAGTATGAAATATTTGTATTGGGGCAAAGGTGACCTTTGATCTTTGTCAAAAATGTTTATGCAGGGAAAACATTCATTTTTGCATGGAAAACTTTATTCTGGGGAGAGAATAGCTCCATTGTAAGACTTAACTTTTTTCAGCGCACCTGTAATTCAAACAGCTCCCCCAAACCTTGGATTTTTTTTGACTATAGAAAATTAATAGAGCAATTCTTCTGTTGCAAAGAACTCAGAAAGACCACAATAGGTCAGAATGCTTTCAACACTGTTGATTCCTATTGGAAATATCTAGCTTCATCTTGTGAATAATGTTAACATAGGCTGCAGCACCCTGGTTGAGAATCATTGATTTTGAGATACAGAGTATGTCAATTCCAATCTAATTTTGCAGATCAAGTATCTCTTCCAGTAAGTTCAAGCCATAAATGTGGATGGGAATAGGGCAGGGATGGGCAGAGTATGGCCTGTGGGCCAGATCTGGCCTGCGGGGCCCTTAAAAAATTTAGAAAATTAATATTTATCTGCCCTTGGTTCCTGTAAAAAATGACAGGAACCAAGGGCAGTAGGACCCAGGGGAAACCTAGCAGGTTCCCACAACAGCGGGCCCTGCTCTGCCCTGTCCATCCCCCCGTCCATCCCCCCCCCCTCCAGCTGGAGGCCCCAGCAGGGGCTTCTGGCCTGGGACCACATGGCTGTCCTGCACTAGAAGGTCAGGTAAGGGGTGGGGGAAGGGCAAAGGAAGACCCTGGGTATGGAAGGAGCCTGGGGAAAAGCTGGGGGGGGCGCGGGGAGCAGCCCCTTGCTCATGCTGTGGCTGGTGCTCCCTGCTGCAGCTGTTCACAGCCCACGCAGGGCTGTCTGGAGCAGGCACAGGCAGCCCCGCGTGGGCTGCAAGCGACTGCAGGATGGGGCACTGGCCGTGGGGCAGGTGGGGGGCCGCTTTTCCCCCCTGCACTCATTACCATCTTGAAACCCAGCCCCACAGCCAGCCTGGGTTGTATGCCGGTTCCGGGCCTGCCCATCGGGCCTGTGTGTGGCAACAGCAGCTGCGGCTCCCCTGCTTGCTGCCCCAGGCAGAGTTTGCCACTGCTGCCTGTGGGCTGCCCAGCACGTGAGCATTGGGTGGGCAGCACCAGCCAACGCTGCCTGGTGTGGCAAGTGGGGGGTCACAGCTGCTGCCGCCGGGCGAGCCTGCAGCTGATGCAGGGCTCAGGCTGGCAGCAGGGCCAGGTTACAAGCTGGTGCTGGGCATGGGGAAAAATGGCTCCTTGCTCACCCCATGGCCAGCGCCCCGCCCTGGAGCTGCTTGCAGCCCACGTGGGGCTGCCTGTGCCTGCTGTAGACAGCCCTGCCTGGGCTGCAAGCACCTGCAGCAGGGAGTGCCAGGCAAGGGGCTGCTTTTCCCCATGCTCAGCACCAGCTTCTGCCCTGCCGGCAAGCAGGGGGTTGGGGCAGTGTGCTGCCCCCTGCCTGTACTGCAGGGCTGGGGGACTCTGGGTGTGAGCAGGCGTGGGAGCCAGCAGGAGCATGTGGCCTGCACCAGTGTCCTGAGGCCAGTGCCGGCAGCGCCCAGAGCAGGGTGGCAGGAGCGTGGGGTCGCAACCAGCAGGGGCTCTATGGAGCTAGGCCAGCTCCCCTCTCTTGCTGCTGGTGCAGCCCAGCCCGGCTCCACAGACCCCTGCTAGCCTGTGCCCTGCTTTGCATCCCACCGGTGCTAGCCCTGGGACATTGGTCCCAAGATGGTGACCAGGGGGCAGGGCATCCCACATGGCCCTCGACAGCCTGCCAAAACTGGGTTAGTGGCCCTCTGCCAGAAATAATTGCAGACCCTGGAATAGGGACTGATATCAGCATTGGGCTTGTTCCAGGCTGAACACAAACCCAAGATTTTAAAGCAGTCAGGGTTAAAAGAAAAAAAAGATGGTAGTGTGGGGAGGTACAAGGGAAAAATCCTTACTTGCTGAGGCTGTCAGCTGTCATGCTTCTAAATGTTTGGATGTTGTCCAGTCATTGTGGCCCTCCAGCCTAGGTTAGGTTTGAATTTCTGTATGGTGGAGAAGGAACCCTGGAAAACTAATAGTAGAAAACTTTCTGAATTAAGAGGTAACTGTTGCATGGACCCTTGAATGATTTGGTTTGTTTCATGTGAGTATACAGCATAATCAGTTTCTTTTGTTGTCAGGATATCACCCATTACATGGAAAAGTAGTTATCACAGTGGAGTGACTCAATCAGTATTCCCTCAAGGAGGCACAGGAAAAAGAATGGGACTGCATGGAAGTAAGTCAGTATTAGCAGTCGCTCCAGCTCTTTGAGGTGTATCTGATTCTTAGTCAGATTAGTATATGGACTGGCTAGCAACCTGTCAAAATGGTGAATGAGGGCTTGAATGCTTCAGACCAACCAGGGATTATAGGCATATAACTAGCATCTGTCTCTGACACTGAGGAAAAGGATTTCTCTGCCCCTTTCTTTCATTCTCTTGTTTCTAAGATTTTGGGAAGGTGGATTAGGATGGAACCAAAGTGATATGAATAGGATCTAAGTTGTGTTGGTAGTATGACAAAATGTCCCATTTTTTCTGTGTATGGAACTGATGGTCTTCAGTCAAATCATAGTCTCTTCTTTCAAGAGAAAAGGTTTGGGAACTGGAGTTCAAAGTTTTTTTTTGAACTTTGGACTAAGTCAGTATTGATGAACACAAGGAAACCTTCATTAGAATGTATTGATTTTTGAAATGGGAGCTGCTTCAGACAGGCCAAAAATTTTGAGCTAGCTTCTTGATCTACTGCTGCTTGGGTCAAATACAGGAAGAGGCTTTTTCTGAAATGTTGAGTTCATGAAGGTCTCTAACAAAAAGCCAGGGTTTATGTACAAAACAACAGTAATTTAGAGGGAACCTGACCTATTGGGAATTTCTAAAAATAAAATAGCCTGCATAATAGAAATCTCTTGTTCCATTTTCAGGCCTTGGTAAATTTTGAGTCCATTTTTGTTTCATTCTGGATTTCTGTGTCTGTATCATTATATTCTACTAGCCAATTGCTTGTCAAAAATGATAGGGGGTAGCCGGGGACAGCAGCCTGCATCCGGGCCCACTCCCCCACCTTTGGGGCTGGGCTCACTCACCCTCTCCCCTCTGGCTGCTTTGGGGCTGGGGTTGGGCCGTTGCCCCCATCCACTCTGTTGCTGCGGCCTGCAATACTGGGGGGGGCATGGCCAGCAGTACTGGCTTTGCCCCACCCCCCTCCATTTTTGCAGCCTGCAGGAAGCAGGGGGAGCGCTGCTGGCCCCGCCCCTCCTCCAACCTCTCCGTTGCTGCCGCCTGCAGGGTCGGGGGGCTGGGGCCAGCAGTGCTGGCCTTGCCGCGGGGGGCAGGGCCAGCAGTGCTGGCCCATCCACTCTGTTGCCTGCCAGTGGGGAGGGGTAGGGATAGAGGCCTGGAGCCAGGCTCAGTCCCTCCACCCTCGCCCCTGCCATTTCAGGGCTGCTTCCCCCACCTGGGGAGCTGGCGGGGACATAGCTCAGCATCTGGCCCCGCACTCCAGCTCTGTCTTCTGTGTCCCTACCATCATGGTGGCACACCACCTCCTCCTGGCTGAACGCTGTATTTGCACTCCGATTGGTTGTTTTCGTTGGCCAATCGGAGTGTGAATAAAGCATTATGGATAGACAGACAGACTACGGATTTTATAAGATTAGAATTCCTGTTGGGGTACTTGCAGTGTCCAGGCAGCTAAGCATGCCATTCTCTAATGAGTAATCATCTTAACAGAGTAATAATTATTTGTCTTATCCCATTATTAAAATTAAGCTTCATGCAATAACTTTATAGCAGTTTCTATTACAGCCCAGGCCTATTGCAGTGGGCTTGTTTAGCAAACAGCTCTTTTCCTAATGTGCATGGTAGACCTATGAAACTGGCTGCCTATATAAACTACTGTCACAGTTCTGCAACAGTGTTAGCCTTATGGCTGTAGCACAGTGGTTCCCAAACTCTGACAGGTTGCGCAGCACCAATTTAAAATGGTACAACCTTAAGTACCACCAGGTGGTGTGTGAGGGGGTGTGGGTGTGTGTGTATGGTAGGGGTTGTGAGGGGCTGTGGCTGTGTGTGGGAGAGCATAGAGTATGTTGGGGGCTTGTGTATATGTGGCGGCAGGGTGTGGGTTGTGAGGCAGGGTGTGGGGTTGTGGGTTGTGGGGACCCCCCCCCATTCCCTCACATGGCACAGCAGCGGGTGGGGGTGGTCAGGGCACCCAATGAGGTACAGTTTCAGCCTGTGAAGGGTGCATCCTCCACCAGGCAGTCTGTATTACTGGCACTCCCCACACTTGCCGGGGCCAGCTGCATTTTGTGCCCTCCAGGAGAAGGTGCCTGGGGCTTCCCACCCATACCCGGTGAGTGCAACAGCTGCATATGCGCACAGGGAGTGCTGGCAATAGACTGCCTGGCAGAGGCTGCACCCCTTGTTGTGATGTGTAGTGCTGGCTGAAGCCGTGCCTGCTGGATGGTTGCCCTGATCACTCCCACATGCTGTGGTCTCATACCACTGGTAGGTGGTCTGTGCACCTCTGGTGGTACACCTACCATAGACTCTGCTGTAGCATAAAGCACTGGAAGGAATAAAGTTCTGAGATTAGCAACCATAAAGGTGACTGATAGCTGTCAGCAGTATTCTTTATAATGAGTAGGAGCAGTCAGTTTCACTGACTGTCACCTAATACACTGTCTTTCCTATTACAGATTCAGAAACTCTGTGACAGGGTAGCTTCTTCTACTTTACTGGATGATCGAAGGGATGCTGTTCGTGCCCTTAAATCATTGTCAAAGGTATGTGCGTAACTTCTAGAGGTGCACCGATGCATCAGTCTGATACCAGACAGCACCAACGTAAAGAAAATTTTCTGCATCAGAAATTGGCCTGATGCAGCGGATAAGTTGTCTGATAAATGCCCATTTATGTGTGTGTGCAGCCATAGCACAGCACCTAGGCAATGAGGAACAGAGCCTGAAGCGTGTAAGTCTGATGTGGTGGAAGGGGAGGTGGAAAGAGCATGGGGGTGCAGGTCAGGGCCCCTGCTGTGAGCGGATGTGTGGGGTTGGGGCTGGGGCAGGGGCTGCCCAGCCGGGGTGGAGGTGGGATGGAGGCGTGGCTCGTTGGGGTGTGGGAAGGATGTGGGGTGGACTTCCGCTGCTTGTCTGGGAGGGCATGTGGCGGGGGCATGTGCCTTCAGATCTGCGGTGGGTGGGCTGGGGCCAGGCTCTTCCTGGCCAGGCAGATCTAGGAACACCCCCCTCCATGCTCTCCAGTATGAGCCGCGGGAACTGCCAAATGAGCACCAGATGAGCCACGCACAGCAGCGGGAGCCACCCTGCATCTCTCCCTGCAGCCTCCTGACAAACTGTTCCTCAGCCCTGGCCCATGGCTGCAGTCCGCCCTGTGCTGCGCAGATCCGGGAGACACATGCCCTTGCTCCCTGGGTGAGCTGCTTGCAGCTCTGTCTTTTGTCCCTCCCCACCCTGCCCCAGCTGGTCAGTGCCTGCCCCAGTCCCATTCCATCCCTCACCACAGGGGCCTTGATCTGCTGCCTCCCCACAAACCTTTCCTCCCCTTCCACCACACCAGATCTGCCAACAGGACGCAGCTTTTCAAGCTGAAGAGCTGCATATTGGAAATGGGATCGGTATTGGCCAATATGTCTCCTTAAAAATCAGCTATCAGTATTGGCCCCAAAAATCTCTGCACCCCTAATAACTTCCTGTAGTCCTGTACAGTATACAGTGTTCTCTGTGGCACGCTTGTTTAGAAAGTGATATCTTAGTTTGTTGTGCAAACCTCCTTATTCCATTTTTAATTATTTTCTGGACAGAAATATCGCCTGGAAGTGGGGAGCCAGGCTATGGATCATCTTATCCAGGTTCTCCAGACAGACCGGTAAGCATATTCTACCTGTAAGAATGAACTCACCGTGGTTATTTTTCTCAAACTACTTCCTCTTCTTTCACTTCTCCCTGCTTTGAAGAATATTAAAAAAAAATCCAGGTCTGTAGGTGAATAGAATCCTAAAGTTATTAGTAAGAACAAAAATGCTACATGGGAGGGTCAGTTAAAATAGTCTTAAAGTAATGGCAATATAGGGAAGGGAAGGAGGAAGGTATATGAAATGAGTTGCATGAGACTCCTAAATGCACTGGGACAAAATACTAGTTTATGGATTGACTGTTAAAGTTGAAATGAATCTGACAACTTTAGATTGGTAAAAATATTTCTGTTGCAAGGAACAGTGTAAATACTGACATTGAATAGCTTGAATAATCTAACGACTGTGGTATGCTTATGTTGAAATGGTTCCTATTAAGGCAAAAATCGTTCACTTAGATTGGAAAGAAAAAGGTTCAAATAAAAGAAAAAAATTCCGTTTCCCCAGCTGCCTCTTCAGCTGATTTTATTTTTTTAATTTTTATTTATTTATTTATTTTTTGCATCTTGACCACCTTGTAATAGTTTCCTCTTTCCAGGTTCTGGGATGTATTTGTTAGCCATGTTGGTCTGAGACAAAAAGAAATGTAAAACTCTAGAACTTCTGGTTCAGAGATGATACCTTTTATTAGACTAACTAAGAAATTGCAAAATTATATTTTTTCTGCAAGCTTTTGGTTACGCGCACCCTTCCTCAGCTCAGGGAAAATTAAACTTGGTAAAAAGTCCCATAGATAGAAAATAAACTTCATTTATTAATGACCCTCTTTGCAGAGTCATGTACTTATTTGGCTATGTGCACATATTACTTTTGTATATTTGCAGTGATGGAGTGGGGGTGGATGTGCCACAAGGGTGTTCCTGTTTCAGACAAGATCTTTGTAGGGCTGCCTTTTGAAGTGCCATGGGTAACGTGTTGACACTTAACTGTAGTGCTACAAGGAGGTCTCTTAAACCCTCAGCATTTTGCAGTGCTCCTCTCTCCCCTGAGGAGGAGGGAGAGAGTGACTGGCTCCCTAATAGTTTGAACAGAGTAGAGCTGCAGCTGTCAGAGAGCTAGACTACCCTGCTTTTCTGAGGCATCAGTCAGCAACAGCTGATTGGAAGAGGCAGACTTTGATCAGCTGTTGGGCTGATCAGCAGCTGTTGCCGTGACAGCAACAGGTGATCTGCTGAGCCTGTCAGACTCACTAATAGGCTCCCCTGGGGACTGGGTGGGGGAGGGGGAAGAGAGAAAAGGAGCAATGTACTGTTGGCCTTTGGCTGATGAGTATGCCTTTTGGGGGCTTTGTAGTGTTTCAGTCAGGGGGCTCTGAATGTGCTCACACTCCAATAGCACACTATTTTTTGTAGTGACCAAAGTGCTGAGGCAGTATATAGTGCTACAAATGAACATGTGCACACAGATTCTGATGTCAGTGTCATGTGCTTTTCTTCTCATGCTACTTGGGGTGGGGGATGGGTCACAGTACATTCTCTCACAGGACTGGGACTGAAGTGATTGCAAGGTTATTCACCTTGGATTCCTGAGTGAAGCAAAGGAGCAGTGGCGGAAAGCATCTTCTCAAAGCAGACCAAGAAAAATAGGGCATAGTATGAATGGGGGCAGACCAGTGTCCAGAATGAGGTATTCTGAATCAAAGTGGACGCAGGCAGCTGCCGAATACCCAAAGGTGACTTCGCTTTATGGCTTAAGTTTTCAAAGGTTGAAGTGATTCTGATTTCTGAAGGACGGCAGCTTGTCATGCCCCATGTATTTGCTATAGTGTTTTTGACTTTTGCTTTCATTATACCTTTACCTCTGTTCTTTGTTATTTACTCTAAGTAGAACCAGCATGAGGCTACAGTAATATTTGTGGGGCAGGTCTGTTTCTTGCCTTGGGTAGGGTGAAGGAGGAAAGTAATTTGCTGTTTTTCTTAAAGTCTTGGATCAGTGCTTTAAGGATTGGCTAGCCCTTGGAAGGGAATTCAAAAGAGGCAGTGAAGCAGGTTTGGAGAAAATTAGGTTGGAGAAGAAAGGGTTCAGGTTTACAAAGTAAATGTCTAGACATAGACCTGAGAATTGGAGACCAGTAGCAATTAAAAATGCATGTAGCTTGAATTCTTACTTAAATGAAGAATCTCTCTCCTAGAATTATTTTAACGAACTAGCACGTGAGAGCCTTCTTGTGCTGCTGTAGTGCCATATCTCTTGAATTGGAATTCATAAGCAACTGCAGAAGAGTAGCATTTTATTACTTATTAGTAATTTGCAGCATGTACAAGCATATTTAACAAAAATATATTCTTTAGCACCAGATGGACATAAACCACCATGCAGCCAAAGGAAAAAAGCAATAGGTTGCTTCAGCCATTTCTTAAACCCATAAGAGTGGGTACCTGATTGTCTTGTGACTTGAGGGAGAAATAAAATCACAGGACTTGATTTGGATGATTTGTAGTTCCTGCAGTAGTGAAAGAAATCATCTGAAATTGACTCAGTGTTGTATGTTTATCATCTTTTATCTGTTGCTCACGTCTGGAATTGTATTGTCCAATCTCGGGTGAAAAATGAAATTGCAGAAATTTTAGTATAATACTGTTTTTGATTCTGCTATGATTAAGAGAATGAAGGTAGCAACAATGTACAGTACAAAATCTATATAATTCAGATGATTAGAAATGTGCTGAATTTTTCAAGCAATATTTCAACAATATTTCAATTGTTGCTTCACCTGTAGGTTAGTCTGACTCTGCGAAAACAACCTTTCATTTAGCATTGAACCAGCAGCAAAGCTATAGGCTGGGGAACTCCCTTCTCATCAGCACAGTGACTGAAAGGGATTTTGGAGTCATTATCGATTCCAAAATGAACATGGGCTGTCAATGTGAAGGACACAGTCAGTAAGGCCACCTGCACCTTAGCATTTGTTTAGTGACCATATCAGGATGATCCCAACTTCGAGAACTGGGGAAAAAAGTCAGGGGCCAGGGCTGTTTCTACTGAGCTCTTTCTGGGAGGGTGCCAGGAGCCTGGTCTGGGGGTGGGGTAGAGGGAGGGGCTAGCTGAGGAAAAGAGGGAGCCAGGCAGAGGTGCAAGGCAGGAGACAAGCAGCAATGGCCCCGTTCTGAGCCCCGAGTACGTAAGGAGGCACCAGGGGGTGGCATGAAGGAAGCCCTGGGGCTGTTGTGAAGTGTGAAGCGCCCTTTCCCTTGCCCTCTGTTAGTTTTTTGTTATTTGAAATTCATCCATCATTCATAGTATCGTAGTAGCTAGAGTCGGAAGGGACCTAGGTAGATCATCTAGTCCGACCCCCTGCCTTGGCAGGAAAGAGCACCGGGGTCAGATGACCCCGGCAAGGTGCTTATCTAACTTCCTTTTAAAAATCCCCAGGCTAGGAGCCTGCACCACTTCCCCTGGAAGCCGGTTCCAGGCCCTAGCCGCCCTGACTGTGAAGTAGCGCCTCCTAATATCTAATCTAAACTTACCCTCCGCCAGCTTGTGACCATTATTCCTGGTCACTCCTGGCAGCGCACGGGGGAACAGGGACTCCCCCAATACCCGCTGATCCCCCCTGACCAGTTTGTAGCAGGCCACAAGGTCCCCCCTTAACCTTCTCTTGTGGAGGCTAAACAGGTTCAGGTCCTGTAGCCTCTCCTCATAAGGCCTGCCCTGCTGACCCCTGATCATATGAGTGGCCCTCCTCTGGACTCTTTCCATATCATCCACGTCCCTCTTGAAGTGTGGCGCCCAGAACTGGACGCAGTACTCCAGCTGCGGCCTGACCAGTGCCGCATAGAGGGGGAGGATCACCTCCCTGGACCTGCTCGAGATGCATCTGTGGATGCATGACAGGGTACGGTTGGCCTTCTTGACTGCCTCCCCACACTGCCGGCCCATGTTCATCGTGGAGTCAATGACGACTCCAAGATCCTTTTCCGTCTCCGTGCTGGCAAGAGGGGAGTTCCCCAACCTGTAAGTGTGGTGCCGGTTCTTCCTCCCCATGTGCAACACCTTGCACTTATCAGTGTTAAACCCCATCCTATTCTCATCCGCCCACCGTTGCAACCTGTCAAGGTCAGCTTGTAGCCTATTGCACCCTTCTAGTGCACCCACATCCCCCCACATCTTAGTGTCATCAGCAAATTTGAACAGGGTGCTTTCTACCCCCTCATCCAAGTCACCGATGAAGATGTTGAACAGTGCGGGCCCGAGGACTGAGCCCTGCGGAACCCCACTGCCCACGTCCTTCCAGGTCGAGAAGAACCCATCCACTACCACCCTCTGGGTGCGGCCCTCTAACCAGTTGGCGACCCATTTGACCGTGTGGGCATCGACACCGCAGTCTCCCAGCTTTTTGATGAGGACAGGGTGAGAGACAGTGTCGAAAGCCTTCCGGAAGTCCAGAAAGACTACATCCACAGCAACCCCTGCGTCTAATGATTTGGTGACCTGATCGTAAAAGGCCACCAGGTTGGTCTGACAAGACCTGCCACTGATGAACCCATGTTGGTTGCCCCTGAGCATGCATTCCCCCGCAAGGCCCTCCTGGATGTGTGCCAGGATAATTTTTTCAAAGAGCTTACCCGGGATTGAGGTAAGACTAACTGGCCTGTAATTTCCCGGGTCCTCTTTTTTTCCCTTTTTGAAGATAGGGACCACATTGGCCCTCTTCCAGTCCTCCGGCACCTCACCAGAGCACCACGAGTGCTCATAGAGCCACGCCAGGGGTCCCGCAATGACCTCGGCCAGTTCCTGTAGAACCCTAGGGTGAAGATCGTCCGGACCAGCGGACTTGAACACATCCAGCCTCTCCAGAAGTACCCTAACTAACTCCTCGCTAACCCCTGGCCCAGGCGTGTCTCTCCCGGGGCCCGAGGGGGGCCCAGCAGGGAGGTGGCTGAACTGGTCCCTACTTAGGAAGACAGAGGCAAAGAAATCGTTAAATATGTTAGCTTTGTCATCTGGCGTGATGACTAAGTTGCCCATTATGTCCTGCAGGGGCCCCACATTACCCGGGACCCTCTTTTTACCCCCTATGTATTTGAAGAAGGACTTATTGTCCCCAATCCGGGAAGCTAGTCCTATCTCCATCTCTGCCTTGGCCCTCCTGACTGCCCCCCTACATCCTCGGGCGACTGTAACATAGTCCTTCTTGGTGATGACCCCATCTCTCCATTGGGTGTATGCCTCCCTTTTAGCAAGGAGACATTCCCGGATGCTCTTAGTGAGCCATGGGGGTTTATGTGCCCTCCTGCTCCCTTTTACCCTTGTTGGGATTACCTCCCTTTGGGCATGGAGGATCGTCTCCTTAAGGAGCAACCACTCCCCTTCGACATCTGATTCCCTTCCCCTCTGGGTCCTCAGCGCTTCCCCAACGATCCTCCTTAGCTTGTTGAAGTCAGCCCTCCTAAAGTCTAGGGCTGTTGCCTTGCTGCAGCCCTTTGCCACCTTACGCTGGATGGTGAATTCCAGCAAGCGATGATCACTGTCTCCCAGGTGGCCCATCACCCGCAGCCCCCTCACCAGGTCATCACCCGTGGCCAGCACCAGGTCCAACATGGCGTCTCCCCTGGTGGGACTGTGCACCTCCTGGGTTAGATGGAGGTCCTGCACTCTGGCTAAGAACCGACGTGAGCGATCAGACTTGGCTGACTGCTCCTCCCAGCAGATGTCTGGGAAGTTCAGGTCCCCCATGATGACCACATCCTTAGCCCTCACTGCCTCTGAGCTGACCTAAGAATTCCTGGTCGAGCTCTTCTCCCTGGTTGGGAGGTCTATAGTAGACTCCCACCGTTAAGTCTCTCTCCCCTGGACTGCCTTTTACTCTAACCCAGAGCACCTCAGAGTGCCCCCCCCCACCCCCTTGCTGATTAACGAGGAAGTATATTCCTCCTTGATGTAGAGTGCTCCTCCTCCACCTTTCCTTCCTATCCTGTCCCTCATTCTTAACAGGCAATTTGCTAGTGTCAGAATAAGATCTTTAGAGAGCAGGGGTCTGGTCTGTTTGCTAACATTTCAGTTAGTGATGCCTGCTGAGGGTTTGGTTTGGGTACCATTGATTTTGATAGGGTGTGGTTCTCTGTGATAGAACATCTTGTGCATGGATGAGGTTGCTTATTGGCAGCTTTATTCTTTCTCCCTGAAATCTTAGAGTAGCTGCGAACAGTTGCTTTTCCCGAAGAGCTCTGACATATGGGTGCCATTCCATTGCCATCCCATTCATGTTGAAATGGATACAGGAATTATAAGAGAGTTTGTGAATTGGTACAGTGATGTGATCTCCCAGTATGTTGATGGGACTCAACTTTGCATTTGTGTACTCCCACCTGGGTGCATTTTGCTGCCCCAGCCAGTGTCTGCTGGGTATTAGGGTATGGAGGAGAGCACACTACATAACCCAGACAAGATCGAAGGAGTGGGTTGGAGGAGCAATGAAAGGGGAGATTCCAGGCTTTCTTCATTTTTGTTTTTGTTGTTTTTTGTAGGGGTGCACTGATAAAGATTTTTTGGGCTGATAATAATCAGCCATTGGTAATAAACCATATTGACTGACATAGATCCGATTGCTGATATGCAGTCTGGCAGCTTGGAGAGCAGCATTGGGTTGTAAGTCTGTTGCGGGGTTGGGGAGGGAAGGGGAATGTGGGGGCAGATTGAGGCCCTCATGGTGAAGGAAGGAATGGGGCTGGGGCTGGGGCATGGCAGCTGTGGTGGGCCATAGAACAGAGCTGTGAGTGGATGGTCCTTGGGGGTGTGGGGGGAGGGGAGCAGCTCCTGCTGCTGCACGCACCCTCGGGGGAGGTATAGGGGGCATGTATCCCTTGGATCTGTGCACGGGGTAAGGGTGGGTTGCCTGCTGTAGGCTGGGGCCAGGGACAGTGCTGGGCTTTTCTCGGTGGTGAGCCTGAGCCAGGCTCTTGGGGCAGGTGGTGGCAGCACTGGGAGGAGGGGCTTGGGGGGGCTATGACAAATTTTGTGGTGGCTGTAGCCCTCTTCCCCCACCCTGTAGCCCAGCTCTCCATGTTGCCACTGCCTGCCCCAAGCACAGCCCCAGTCCAGCTCCCCAGCCTGGAAGAAGCTGGCGCAGCCCCTGGTTGCAGTCTGCTCTTGCCCTGCGCACAGATTTGGAGAACGTGCCCCCCATGTCTCCCCTGGGGGTGCGTGCAGCAGTGGGAGCCCCTGCTCCAACTTCCTTCCTGGATGAGCTGCTCACCGCTCTGCCCCACACCCCATCCTGGCCAGGCAGCCTCAGCTCCACTCCCTCTCTCACTGTGGGAGCCTCAACCTATCCCCCTACACACCCCTCCACTCCCCTCTGTTCCTTCCCTCCAACAGGCTTACCGGCTGGACACTGTTTTCCAAGCTGCTAGGCTGGCCGCGTGCATGCTGTGGCTGTGCACATACATACGGCTTTTACCAGCGACATTATTGGCCACATCAGCCAGAAAAATCCGATTGCCAGTAATGTCAATTTTCCTTTTATCTGTGCTGATACTATGTAGACAGCTATATCGGTGTATCTCTAGTTTCTTGATGAAGTACATTCACCATTAGTTGCTTGGGTGACATGTTGTACAGGGAGCTATATCCTAAAATCATTTCAGGACTGCAACTGGTACAGAATACATGGCCTGGCTCATTGAGAAGTGCATCTTGCTGGGAGCATGTGACACCAGCATATGGGGATCTCCAGTGACTGTCCCATGGTCTCTCGAGGGAATTCAAAGTAATGCTTTGAATTAGAAAGCCCTAAATGGCCTGAAACCAGCCTTCCTGAGGGAATTTTTTTACTAATACTGTTGGAGCTTCTGCAACCTTGGAAAATAGTCTGTTTTTAAAACCTAAATAAATAAATTCTTGTTTATGTCATGAAGTACAAAATTATAAATCTTGGGATTTTAAATGTCCTGCATTCTCTTTGAAATACTTTGATTTCTTAAGTAAAGTTTTTATTAACTCGTGCTGTTGGCAGTTTATTTTAAAGAGACATGACTCAAGATCAGTATACCTGCATCAAAGATCTATCCAGTATCATTACCACAGTGAACATGAAAAGAGCAAAATAAATTATGCTTTGAAGTGATCAGTTTGACCTTAACATACAGTTACTGGAAAAATTCTGGGTAGCTGGAATGAGCCATGAAAGAACAGACATTTGGAAGTATCCTTGAGCATTTTGGTATGGACTTTTAGCTGCATGAATGTAATCATTTTGGGGAATGGAAGTAGAAAAAATATTTTAACTTATTTGGTAACTGGATATTTTCAGATTTTTTATTGCATCATGAAAAGCAAAACCATTCGTTACATCTGACCTTTTTACATACTACATTTGTCACTGCAAATATGGTTGTAAGGAATGTAAGGAAGAAACCATAATTAAGTTACTAATATGGTACTTTTATTTACAGTTCAGATTCCGAAATAATTGGCTATGCTTTGGACACCCTCTACAATGTAATATCAAATGACCTAGAAGAGGAAGAACAAGGTAAGCTTGCTGGAGCAACTTTTCTGCATTTACTTGATAATAATAGTTTGTGCTCATATTAAAAATGTAATAGTTTGCAGTTTATTAAACACTGTTTAGATAATGGGATTTATCCTATTATAATGCTAGATTTATGTTAATGCATGGTATCTTGAGTATAACTGGCATGAAAATAATATTAGCTTCTTCAGTTCATTTCTTGAAGTACTTATGCACAATTTTTTAGGTTAAAATGAGGTCTTTTTACTGAAATAAAATCTTCAAGGAAAAGTTCTGACATTAGTCAAACAGCTGACCCTGTAGATTAATCGCTGTCTGCTATTTATGGCAAACTGTAAAAACATGTCCTTTATTTCATGGTAGCCTTTTTGATCACTTAACCAGTAACTATTGCTTAAGATATTGGCCCCTTAAACAAACAAAAAAATGAAGGTTGCTTTGCAAGTATGAAAATAGTTTGTCACCAGTTCTGTTGTCTTCACTTAAAAAAGAAAATGCATTTCCCTTTTTGCCCCATTTACTTTCATAATTGACTAAATATTTTAATAAATTTGGTTGTGAAACATGAAATTTTTAAGCTGGTCAGTTTTTCTGACAGTTTATATGACAAGAATGGGAACAAATGGTTGGTAATAGGAGGATTGGGCATCATGATGAGGGTTCCCAGTTGTTAAATTCATGCATGTCAAGTGATATTCTCACATGCGGCATTTGGGCAATCATGGGCCTTTGAAGACTTTTTCTTCATGTGTAGCTAAAATGGGCAGTTTTTAAAATATGAATTTAAAGCACATAGTTCTAAAAATGATCCCTTACTTGCTTGACATAAACATTAAAGGTGTAAAGAGAACCTGCTGTGAATTATTATAAGCAAATTTGGAGGTAATGGACACTTTGCATTAAATACTATGTACTGTAAACTTGGGTTTTTACAGTTATCCAGTAATAGACTAGGTAAGACTCATTGCTCAAGATGTGTACAACAACTATTCAGTCAAGTGAGATTTGTTTTCACTAATTGGGCAAAGACAATGGGGAAAAAAGGTTAAAGTGAGGGCCCTCAAGTAAAATAGAATTGAGATGTTAGAGGGGAAAAGAGGGAACAGATCTATCTGATGGTCATACAAATAATGCCTTGGAAGAAGAATTTAGAATTTAGGAAAATGAGAAACTTAAATATAAAGCCATTTTCCAAATAAACATAACATATTTAAATATCCATGTGTTCTTAATCTCACCATACAAGTCCCACCAACTTTACAGGTAACTTAACAGCGCTTAGACATTGCTTTTAGTCTTTCACTGTGCATACCATTGATTCTATCCTGCCACAGATTTTGTGTTTTGAAAAGCTGGTTAATGTTGCCATTTCCATTTGGATGCATTAGACGTTGATAAATTCCTTGCTCAAAGATGTGTTTTCAGAAAAGTTGCTTAAATGGGTAAGGTGTAATACAAGTCTTGATGGAAAGTAGCTGTTGGTTGACTGGTGGGGGGACATAACCCTTCTCCCTCTGCCCCAACATTCCTCTCCTGGGTAGCGGCAGGAGAGGTGGAAGCTGAGGAAGGAGGGGGAGCCCAGAGACCCTGGCTTGAGCAGCAGCTAGGTGGGAGCCTGTGGGCTGCAAATTAATGCCTCATGGGCCACATGCAGGCTGCCAGTTTAACAGTCTTCATGTTATAGTCTCGGTCTTCAGAGCCATCTTTATGGAGGATAGTAGGCATACATGTTTAATACTAAAGTTGAGACTTGGCCCATGGTTTTACTAGAGCAAGTAGGGGACTATTTTATTAAGACCACTGCCCAAAAGAGGATGTTTGTAAGTGCAAGAATGTTAGTTGCAAAAGACTGTTAGGGATTTATTAGAGTGTGTATGTCTGATCAGAAGGGTCAAAGTTGAAGACAGTTGACACAAGCAACGAAAGAATAGTTGTGGCAGAATTTGAGCATGGCTGCCTCTTGAAATCTAGGCCTTAACTTTATTATTAGCTGTGCTGTTGTACACTGCTGTGGAAAACTGATCTATTTGTGAACCTTTCTCTTCTTTCTCTTTCTCTCTGTTTCTCTCTCTTTTTTTTTGGCTACCTTTGCAGATGATTCTGAAGGTAAAAATCCTGAATTTGTTTGCATGGAGCTCATTTAGTCGTAGTTGCTAATTGTAAATTACTACATACTGTATCTCTTGGCTGTTAAAAAGGACACTGTCAAGGTTTCTATAATACTTTACTGACGATTTTTCATAATCTCTTCTTTATATTTAAAATTCAGTTTCTCAAATTTGTTTTATTACCTGAAATGCATATTTTCCCATTACCCACAATCTGACCAATATATATGTATGTGACTCAGCCTATTGATGCTTAGAAAGCTTACTGGCACTCTTATACCTTAAGTTAGGGGTTGTCAGCTGGGGGTATGTATACCCCACAGGTTACTTGAGAAGGCCCTAGTGGGTATGCACGGGCAGGAATGGGATGCCTTTACACACCATCCTGTGTTGCCGTGCAGGCACTGCCCACCCAACCAGACTTGGGGGGTCGGGAAAGCCTGCATATGGTGGCTGCTGCTGTTCTGCATTCAGCCTCACACACCCCTCTGCCCCACAGTCCGTGTCCAGCCACCAGGGGTACATGGATCCAAAAAGGTTGAAAACCCCTGCCTTAAATAATTCTCAGTTAACTACTCTGTGGTATGGTAGTGTTGAGCAGCAGTATCCAAATAAACAAGTGGGCATACACAGTTTTTGCATTGTGGAAAAGCATCAAAGTAAGTAATAACTTTGAGTACAGAAGTCATAGTCATGCTTCAAGCCTTCTGGCTTTTTGCAGTGTCCTTTTTCAGTAATGCATGTTAAGGATATGGTCTTATTGCTATACAAGGTGTAATAGGGCACCCTATGGGGCAAGCTAACTTAGACTAACTGGTGGATTGATAAGCTTTATTGATTATTGAAACATCTAAAGCTAACATTCATAAACAGGAATTCCTTTAACTCCTCACTTGCATGCAATTTAAAATTTCACTGAATAGGCTATCGATCCTATAACAACATAATTTGGTAGTATGTGAACTCGCAAGATATCCTTTGTTGTATTTTCTGCTGTTTCCTTTTAAGCTTTTATTTTCATTTTAACTTTTCTGTTTGATTTTTATTTTTTGTATTTTTTTCTACCATGAACTACCATATGATATTTTTGTTCGTTTGTATTTTATTTGGCCTTTTATATATAATAGTTCAGGACATAGTAAATAGGAACCAAGCTTAAAGAGTAAGCAGAACTCTTGGCACACTGATAAAAAGCAATTGGTCTTGCATTGCATGTATTCAGCACGGACTTCAGCATTAAAACTCTCGAGTTTTGGTGGAAGACCGAGTGTCATGGGCTAATATGGATCTGTTAATAAATTAACTCTTTTCTTTCCCCTGTGAGCTGTGGGTGGTCTGGAAGCTGTAAAGTTTTGCTGTCCCCTTTTGTGAGCTATGAGAACATCTTGCATTTACATTGGTTCAGTTACAGAATTTACTCCTCAGGATTTCTTGACTGTTCTGCTTCATATACTCTTTCCCTTTCCCCCTGTAGACAACTTTGCTTTACTTTTCACTTTAGGAAGCTTAGCTTCCTAAGCTAACATTTCAAATGAACCTATCGACCTTAATTAACTTTATTTTTCCAAATCACAGGCTTCATATCCAAGTGACTGCTGCACAGAAGACATGTAATTTGTATATAGTAGACCAGTGATGGGTGAAATACAGCTTGCAGCCTGGTTCTGGCCCACGGAGGGACTTTGTCTAGCTCATGGCAGTTCCTAGGTCCTACCTGACTGGGGTGCTGTCCAGCCTGTGTTGCGTATTGCTGCCCCCTGGACACACAGCAGGACTGGGGTAGCTCTGCAGCTGGACTGCTTTTCTAGGGTGGCCCAGAGCCAGTGGTGGTGGAGAGGAACCACAGGGCAGCCTGGGCACATGTTCTGGGTGGCTGCAGCAAGAAGGGCCCAGCAGTGGTGAGGGGGAGGGGCCACTTTTCCCCATGCCTAGCAGCACTTTCTGCCCAGCTGCTGCTGCTCATTGTGGGCAGGTGGTCTGGAGCAGGCATAGGGTAGGCTGGGTTCTGGGCTGTGTATGTGGGTTCTGGATGGTTTGCTCTGGCCAGAGCGAGTCTGGGGTGGGCTGGGGTTGGGGCTGGGCTGTGCACTGTTGGCTATGATGGGGAGGAACCACAGAGAACATGGGAACCACAGAGAACATGGGCTCTGGGTTGTCAGTGGATACTGACTGACCTACAGCAGCTCTCCCAGCTGTCTGTGGCCTGTGGACCCAGGTATTTGCTCACCTCTGTACTACATCATTGGTGTACAAGCTTTTCATCTTGTGGGTCAGATGAGCAGTGCCAGGTCCTTCTGCAGGCTGGATCTGGTTGCAGGGGTTTACACAGCTTGACCTCTGTCTGTCCATCTGGGATGGAAAGGTATGATGGAGTGGCCCCAATCTGAATGCATGGGGAATGGGATGGAGTGGCCCTGATCCGGATGCAGGCTGCTTGTCCTGGTCTGGATGTGTGGGGTGTGGGTGGGGCATGGAAAGGCAGGGTAGCCCCGATTCTTGCCATGGGGATAGGAGGTGAGATGTAGATCAGCCCTGATCTAGACTCATCGGGGGTTGAACAGCTTGGCCCTGATCCAGATGTGTTGGGGGTGAGGGGTGGGGTGAAATTGGATGGGGTGGTCCTGACCTGGATTTGGGGGTGCACAGGGGAGCATCCTGGCCTGATCTGGAAACACATGGTGGGGCCTGGTTCTGATCCGCCTTTGCTGCATTGGCCTTGGTGAGCTTGGCCTTGGCTGTGTAGAGCTTTCACAACCCTTTTTATGCTCAGTTACTACAGAGTCTTGCATCTCACTGCTCTGCTAAGTGGCCTCTATATCCCCCTTTATAGCTACATCCATTCTGTTGGTTGTTATCAAGAAAGCATTAATGATACTTTCCTTCCACTCATGCTCATAAAGTACAGAACATAAACTTTGCCCCCACTGGGTCCAAAAAGTACCAAAGAAACAAAAACCACTCAGCTCACTGCTGCTGTGATCCCTGCATCTTTGGTTCTGTTCCCCATGTGCCCTGGGACCTTATTGGTCTGCTGCTGGGCTGTCTACCCTATCCCTCCCAAGGGTCTGAAATGGTTCTGCTGATGGGCCTTTCTTCTCTCCCCCAGTGCTCTGGGACCAGCTTTTATGTCTTGAGGCCCTTCCCCTCTGCTGGTACCTGACCCTGTCCAGTCAGGCCATCAGAGGATTTTCTTGCTAAAGCCTTGCAATCTCTGGGTGGGGTGAGTTTGCAGCTTGATGCCAGTTGTCTTCACCCCTCTGGCCTGGAAGATCCTAGCCTTGCAGCTTTGTCCTTTTAGTCTCTCCAGTAACAGGGGTGAAATCCCTTGTTATACCCACTCCAATCCATAAACCATTCAGAGGCTTCCAGATCTTATTTTGGGAACCACTGAACTAGAGCATTCAGTCTCATGCAGTAGCTGCATGTATCATTGTGGAAACGGGTATGGAATGTAGGCTGGGCTTGTTTTGTTAAGGAGAGCCCTGGCTCTGAGATCATGTGAAGCAGAGGAGCAGATGGGGGGAGAGAGAGAGAGAGAGAGAGAGAGTGAGTGGCATGGAAGAAGAGCACAAGAAAGTGAGTGAAATTTTGGTGAGGGAGGGAAAATGGACATTTTGCTGGACTGGGCAAGAAAGGCAAGGTGCGGGAATTGGAGGAATGAAGTTAGAGCACATGACTCCATGGACAGATTCCCTGTCTTTGCGCTGTGCAGGATGCTCCAATATGCATCCTGCACCCCCATTGACACCCCCCAAATGTGGTGCCTGTGGTTCCACCACATTATGTTGTGTGCTATATATTGATGGTGAAAAGTAAAATGTAATGGGGCATAGTGAGTAGATATAGTAGAAAATGGGGAAGAAGGAACTGTATGGTAGAAAATTAGATGGTATGAAGAACAGGGTTCTATGAAGGGAAGACAGTGCAGCTGTGGGGAAAAGTATAGATTTCATAGACGTTAGATTTCATAGACATTAGGGCTGGAAGGGACCTCGGGAGATCGAGTCCAGCCCCCTGCCCAAAGGGCAGGAAGTCAGCTGGGGTCATAGGATCCCAGCAAGATAAGCATCCAATTTACTCTTGAAGGTGTTCTATGTAGGTGCTTGAACCACCTCCGATGGCAGGCTGTTCCAGACCTTGGGGGCTCGGACAGTAAAGAAATTCTTCCTTATGTCCAGCCTGAAACGGTCTTGCAGGAGTTTGTGACCGTTCGACCTCGTCATCCTATGGGGCGCTCTGGTGAACTTAGGGCTGGAAGGGACCTCGGTATGCAGGAAGGAGACACTTGAGGCCTGTAATAGTAGAGTGGTTAAAATCTAAGCATGGTGGGACTTCTGGTTTTGCTTTTGTGTGCTTCAGCTGGCCCCTGGGGGATTTCTGGCATGCATTGTCTTCTTAGTAGCATGCTGAGAACTTGCGAAGTCAAAGATTTTTGCCTTGATTGTCATGAATACAAATGTCTTCAAAAAGCTATTTTTTCTATACTGTAGTGTAAAGCTGATGAATGTAGTTCTTTTTATTTCTAAATTTCCCCAGTGTGCTTAGGTATGCCCAAACTTTAAGAGGGTTAGCTCGTGTGCATTCACCTCTTCTGTATCTAATGGAACTAGTGAGTAAGTTTTATTCTCAAACTGATTTTTATGAGAGAGTAACCCCTCCTACCTAATGGATGGAGAAGCACACTGCCTGTTTTGTGACCTCAGTGAAACATGCATCAGGGATGAATTTCTGTGGCTATTGAACTGCATTGGATTTGAGCCAGTGACAAGTTTATCTCATGAATGATAGTGCATTTAGCTAAATGGGATTCTCTCTAGCTCCATGAATAACAGTGACTATATCTATATCACAGCAGGACTGTGCTCTGGATGAGATGCATGCAAGTGCACCTCATGCACCCATTCCTGTTGATAAGCCTCAAATATGAAAATAATATTAAGGAGGCTACTCTGGCTTTTCTCAGAAATGCTGGAGATGGATCCTAAGAGTGACTATAGAGTGGCCTCACAGGCATAGTTATTTTGTGCATGTAAGGTCCAGTGATCAGGTGTGGCATGGTTGGGGTATATTCTTGGCAGTCCACATTGGGGTAACAAAGGACATGGCCCTGGTGGCAAACTCCATGTCAGCCTACAGATTGACATCACTTGGCAAATTCCTCCAGTGAACATTCCTGAATTATCCAGAAATGTAATATCTAACCCTAAGTATTTGCTGTAAATGACTACCTTTTTGGGTTGTCAATATAAACAAATATGCATGATGCAAAAAATAATGTTGATGTTTCCTTTTAGACTGTTGGAATACTTTTCTTCCATCATTAATATTTTTACAGTCCTATGCATCACATACATTCCAAATAAGAGGTAGCTCCTTGTGCATCTTGAGTAAGTTTTTTGAAGGCTAGGTAACAGGATGATAGTGAATTACACTTAAGGAATTTGCATAAATCCGGATCTGAATGATTTGCAGTAAATCCATTTGAAAATTGCTACCCTTTTTTGATTCTTTTGGGGTTTTTAAGCATGGAAATGAAAAAGCAATCCCTTCCCAAGAGCAAAGAAGCTGCTTGCACTTCCAGGTTTAGATGCTTTTACCTGTGAACTAAAAATCTGTAAGTGTGAACTATAAATCTGCTTTTCCTTTGCAAGTAGTATGTGTGACACCCTCTTAATTGTTGACTTGACTTTAACTGTATACAGACTGAGTCACTAGAGCTTTTTTTCTTTCATTTGAAAAGGAAGACGCTTTCTGCTCTGAAAGCAGTTTTATTACTTGAGACATAAAATTACTAGCAATTTTAGCACAGAATCATAGAATCAGTGAGTTGAAAGGGACCTAGACAGATCATCTAGTCCGACCCCCTGCCATGGGCAGGAAGGAGCACTGGGGGAGGGGAGGATTATAAGACCCCAGCCAGGGTCTTTACTTGATAGCGTGTGGTCCTGCAGGTGAGAATTGGTATGTCTGAACAGATGTGACCAAAACAATTTCTGGTAAAATATTTAAAGAAATATATTTTAAATGATTTCAACCTGTGAATCTTTATTTTCGATATTGGTCGATGTTGTCTTCAGTGGAAGCTGAATTGGGTCTTTACTTGATAGATTCTTGATTTTTCTGTTATTTAAGGTAATCTAGCTCCTCATTTACAGTTAAGACTTCTGGAACAGAAATACTTAATTCTCTACTGCAGAGCCATGGTGTTTTAACACGACTTATAGATTTTTTTGAGTCTTCATTGTCTTTGTACCTTACACAGGGTGTGTGTGTGCTTGCTTTCTATAACCTCGCAAGAGAAGTTCTACAACTACATTAATCCTACCTTGTAACAAGTTGCATTTGAATGTTACAGAAGAGAACTCCCAAAAACAAGTTGATGATTTGGGAAGTCGGTTTACAGAAGTTTTCATTAAACAGTCAGAAAACATCACCCTCCTGTTGACCCTTTTAGAGGTGAGTTAGTAGTGAGGTGCTTTAATTTTTTTAATGTTGTCTTTGTGTATATCAGCAGTGAGAGAAACCTGCCAGTGTTCCTGCACAAAAGGGTATCTTGCATCAAGCTTTCAGTTATGATCCATGATTTTCATTCATTGACCATAACCTGTCTGTAGATTCTAATTTCTTACTACAAATAAGGTCTTTGTTCTGCGCATCATTAAAACCTTAAGTAACTTGTACTGGCAACTGTAGTAAAACCATGCTTCATCAGTTTATTGTCCAGATGAAATTATGCCATTAAAATTTATATGTACTCAGAATTCAAAATATTTGTCATTTAACCTAGTTGAAATTTTATTTTAAGTTTTATAAGATTTTTAGCATCTTGCATAGAAGTATCAGAAGTACAGTCTTAGGGGTCCTAATCACTCTAGATTATAGTCCAAGGGTGGACAAAATATAGCCTGTGGGCTGGATCCAACCTGCCAATTGATTGTCTGCAGCCTGCAGATGCCCCTGTGGCATTCAGCGTGGGGCTGAGCCCCACCTGCTCCTGCTTGGGGTAGTCTGCACTACGTTCCCACCCTGCACCTGCCAATGGCTCCGGCCCTTGCCAGCATGCACAGCTTCCTGGCAGGGCTGCTTCTGCTGCTCCTGCAGCTGTCTAGGTACTGTTTGGCTTCCCCCATCTCCAGTGGCTCCTTCTCCTGTTGCACTACTCCAGGCAATAGGTAGTGCAGGGAAGCAACAGTGACGGTAGGGATGTATGGCAATGATCACGTGTCCAGTCAGGTGTGGGGGAAGCTGCACCTGGGTGTCTCCTGCCCCAGTGCGTGAAGCTCCAGCTCCCACTCAGCTGCCTTCAACCCCCTTGGCTGCCTGTGGATTGCTGCTTATCACTTTGGTGGGTGGAGTGCATGAGAAGTGGCTGGGAGTTGGAATTAGAGCCCCATGCACTGCAGCAGGAGTCGCCTAGCTGCAACTTTTCCCTGTGCCTAGCTGCGCTGGGCTTGTGCTGCTTGGCACATGTCCCCATGGCTGCTGCCACTTCCTCACACTGCCTGCTGTTCAGAGTGGTGCAGCAGGGGTAGTTGGCAGAGGAAGAGCTGGTGACAGTGGGCAGAACCAAGCAGTACCCATGTGGCTGCAGAAATAGTGGCAGCAGACCTGCTGGGAAGCTGTGGGTGCTGGCCAGGGCTGTGGCGGTGTAACAGGGGCCTTCTCGGGGCCAATTTACCTTTGGCCCGCCCAAACTGCCCACCTTCTCGCCCGCCATGCCTTGGTGATATTTAATTAATAGTTGTTAATTAAGCAGGAGGCTGCCCCAATGCCAGGGGGCACTATCGGCACCTCCGTACCTCCCCTATACTGCAGCCCATGCCTTGCAGATGGCATCCAGCTGTTATCCACATCACTGGGCCCCAGAATCCTCCTATCAGAACCCCTCTGAGATCTCTCCATTTAGGCGGCCTACCCTGCCCTCATTCAGGCTAACTAGCTCCTTAAAACTATTTTCCCCACTCAGGTGTTGTCCCTTCCCCCGGGACCTTTGGCCACACAGGCCCTGGCCCCACCTCCAAGGCCAGTTGGGCCCCACAGACCCCCCAAGCTCTGAGTGTCCCTCACCATGGGCCCCTGGCCCTTCTGTCTGTTCTGGTCCTGGCCCCAGCCTGGACCAGTCGAGGGTAGTCTTGATCAGGTCGGAGTCTCTAGCCCCATTCCCACTCCTGGGGTCTGTCCTCAGGACCCTACCAGCGGGTGACCCACCCGGTTGTGGGAGCTGGGATTAAGGCACCCCGACCCGCCTTTCACCAAGGTCGTAACTGGCTTGGCATTTCCTGGGGGCTCCCATGCCACTGAGAGCCCCACCAGGCCACCTTCTCCTAGCAGGGTGCTATTTTAGGTCATGCCCAAGACCAGGAGCCTCCTGATCATCCCTTACAGCGCCTCCCTTACCTCCAGGATGTTGCTGCTTGCTTGCCAGCAGCGAACTTCCCTGTTTTATACAGACAGCCAGAGCTCTAAAAAGGCTGCTTGGCCCAAGGTCTTAAAGTGGCAGGCACAAACTGCCCTGCCACAGGCAGTGTTGTTGGCAGGCATGGGCAGGAGTATGCCACAGGCTGCCGCAGGCAGGGCTTGGCCCTATGCAGAAACGTACCTGTACCACCTGGGCAAGCTCTACCGCATGTGCCCCTTGCCGCCCCCACCCCCCAACTGGCTCCCAGGACCTAGCACATGGGTAGCTCTCCCACCCCCATGTACACACCTACCTCCCTACACACACAGTATACAGGATTAAGACTTTTCTTTGAGCTGTTATGCAACTGCTTCTATATACACTACTCAAAAACAAGTCAGGATAAATTATTTTTTGAAATAAAGTTAACATATGTTACAGTTATGGGGGTTGGTAACTTTTTGGGCAGAATGCGAAAAACACCCACAGCCTCAGCTTGTAAGATATTGGCATGCCAGGGGTGGATGGTGGGGGAACCGCTTGGGGCCCAATCCTTGTTGTGACAGCACAGCTCCGGCCCCTTTATGCCATCTTCCCTGAGGCGTGCATGCCAAGTGAAATGCCTTGGTGTGCCATGCTCTGGCACCCATGCTGGAGGTTACCTACCCCTGTAATAGTAGATGTTAGATTTATTAATTTATTAATGTATTTTTAAGTATGATTTGTTTTTTTTATCTATAACTCGTTAAAATGATATCTTCTGAAAGATTTTATACGTGCAGCCCTTAACAGCTCACCAAAATTCATTAAGTGGCCCTCCAGTTGAAATAATTACCCACCCCTGTTTTAGTTTCTTATTGCAAATTGGGTCTTTGTTCTGCACATCATTAAAACTTTAAGTAACTTTTACTGGCAACTGTAGTAAAACCATGCTCCAGCAGTTTATTGTCCACATAAAAATATATGTAATTTTAATGGCATGCATTCATCTGGATAATAAACCACTGGAGCATGGTTTTACTTCAGTTGCCAGTAAAAGTTACTTAAAGGCTTTATATGTAGAACAAAAACTTAATTTGTAGTAAGAAACTAAAATCTACAGAGTAGTTAGGGCTAAACCCCTAAGACTGTAATTCTGATGCTTCTGTATAAGATGCTGAAACTCTCTTCTAAAAATTAAAATGAAATTTAAATGAGGTTATAAAATTTAAACTAGGTTAAATGCCAGATATTTTGGACTGTAAATGCAGTCTGATTGTTATGGTACTTTAATTATATAAACATTGCAGCAGAACTGAGAGAACACTTATTAATACACATTTCTTAAGTAGGGTTGAATCTTAAATCTACAAGTGAGCCCAGTTGATACAATAGTCTGTTGTACCTCAGTGCTACAGGTTCAAGACAGCAAGGAGAAATGTGATTAGCTGCGCTTAATGTATAAAGAGCTTAGCGCCCAGTTTATTGACTCCTTGAATGAACCTGACTTTCTTCTTCAGAGGGCTCACAAAATCTACCTTAAATATTAGAAGTTTCAAATTGCTGGCTTTGGCCTGAATTATGTGAGAATTGCACATTGCATATCTTACTTTGATTTCCTATTCAACTAAGAAAACTTAGAGATCGTAACTTCTTAGACTGTTTTGGTAGTCTCTTATGGTTCCCCTGGCACCGCCCCCCTCCAAAAACAAAAACCCATCTAAACCGATTGTATCCCTCTTGTATACTCTGCATCTTTCCTGGACATTGAAACAATTTCTGTAATAATTTAAATGCCATTGTTAAAATGCATTCCTAATAACATTTGTAGATGCCAAGGAATAAATACATTGAGATGGGCACTGATGTACCTTCTTAATGGTCTTTGACAGTATCTGAAACCTGCTGATGGGGCCATGTGACTATAGAATTCAACTTCTATACAAAATGTATATGCTACTCTACATACGAATCCTGCAAATACCATGAAAAGTTGGAAATACTCCATTGTATGTTCAATCCTTTGTAAAGTCCATCCAATTTTTTTCCCCCTTGTGTTGCTACTTCCTGCTCAAGGTAGCATCTCGCTGTGCCCTTTGTCAGACTTTTTGAAGTATATGGACATCAGTTTTGAAAGCACTTTAGGAACTCTCTAGTGTGTAGGTGGTAGAAAAATAAGGCTAAAGTTTTGTCTAAATGAGAGAGTTTCACCAGTTAACTTCAAGTGGAATTTTAAATGGGCTGAGTGACAACAATACAAAGGCTTATATCAGCACTCTGGTTTTTTATTTAGTTTAAAATGGTTGAGTCAGTTTTAAGCTGAACCGCAGTAGGTTTATTTAAATTTATGTGTAGATTGCTTTAGATCAAGCAGTTTAGCCTTCTCAATTAGAAAAGGCCTAACAGGTGGACAGAATTTGCTGAAATAACTTTTCCCCAGAGGCTGATCCTGATGGGCAAGGATGAGTAGGATACAGCAGTTTTCTACATACATCCTGTAGATTTAGAAGTAGGACCTGTTTCTTAGAGACTGGAGTTGTAGCTGGAGTTGAGGAGGAGCCCTAAGAACAGCTATCTCTGGTAACAATGACAGAGCTGAAGTGACTGGCAGGTCATGTTGCTGTTAAAACAAAAATGAAAAATTGACCACGTGCTGTAGTAGAAGAGGTTTGGAGAGGCACCTGCTCAGCGATGAATGTGTTTGTATTTGGGCTGTTTGGCACCGAGTCACACTGCCTAATTATGAAGTCTTGTTTTAGGTTGCTTGCAGAAGTGAAAAGCTGGTAGGTTCATTGCTTAATATTGTCCTTTGTGACCTTGCAGGAATTTGACTTCCATGTTCGCTGGCCTGGAGTGAAACTACTTACATCACTGTTAAAGCAGCAAGGACCTCAGCTGCAGCAGATAATTCTTGTCAGTCCCATGGGTAAGGAGTTTGGTTTGCCACTGGCTAACTTTAAAACTAGAAATCCAGTGAAATATCAAGGATGTGGAGACTCTTAATAGAACGTTATAATAATTCTGAAAATGGCTTTCAAGTAGGAAAAGGTTGTTCATTCTTATAGTTCATAAATTTTATTCATGTGGCTACTCACTTTTTCAGGGGTGTCAAGACTCATGGATTTACTGGCAGACTCAAGGGAGGTTATACGGAATGATGTAAGTACAGAGCAAAGAGATTCCAATTGTGCCCTTACCTCTAAAGCTGCTTATCCTTTATAAGTAGCAGCTCTTCATTAAAGCATTCCTGTAATGCTACACTCAACCTTTTATGTGCGTGTCTTCAAAAGCTGCATTTCAAAGAAGTTTGCAAGGTCGGGAAAGAATGGGATGTCATGTTCCTCTCATGTATGTGGTCTTGGTGCCAATTGGTCTATTCTCTGATAGTTTAGTGCCACAAAGCACCATGTATGCTACAAAGTGCATAGTGTTGAAATACAGCATACCTAAAGATGACCTGTTAGTGGTAAGCAGATGATCTTTCCTTCATAGTAGTATATCGGGAGACCTGCGGAGCAAACTCTTGTGGTTTTAACTCTTGGCAAATGCAGTGACTCTGTATTTATAACATTTGCTTCTGGGCTTCTGTTTACACTTGCAAGTTAAAATGGACTGCCTCACTATGGATGGAAGACCTTTAAGAAATCACAATTTTTGTAGAGTACAAGTACGTAATTTTCTTAAGCAGTTATTATTCTTTCTAGAGTTCCAAGTTAACATGCAAGTGAACTGCTTCATTCACTATGCAAAGATGCTCACCTCTAGGGTGCAGTATGACTAGCAGCCATATTACGTGATGGTATATGGAGTTATTCATTTCTTATCCTCTTGAAACTAAGAGGAAAGGGGCATTTTGATCAATCGATGCATCTCTGTAGAGGGACATTAATTCTTTAGTTAAGAACAATAAGTTCTTCAATATTGTGTCCATTGAAATTTTCTAGTTTACTGAAGCAATTAAACTGTGCATGTGGATGTAGTATTGATGAATGTAGTAAATTGCACTATTCAGCTTTGTGTTCAGTGATTCCCACTATGGTTGGAGCTGTTAATGTGTTACAGTTCTTATGGGGACCTTTCTTTGTGAAGCTAATGGTTTTTCTTTTAATACCGTTTTAATTTACTGCTCTTTTCTTTTTCCTAAAGGGGGTCTTGTTGTTACAGCAATTGACAAAAAGCAATGCAGCCATTCAGAAAATTGTTGCTTTTGAAAATGCCTTTGAGAGACTTCTGGATATCATAACAGAAGAAGGGAACAGTGATGGAGGTATGGTACAAATGTGAATGCTGCTTTGTGCAGCAGGTGACACTAATGATTAAACTAAGGCTCTAGAAATGCTTCTTTCAATCAGAGAGTTGCTCTCAAAGCTTTTGTAGTTCTAGAAACACTAGAAAATTATGGGCTGTTCCCATTCAATTTCTTTTAGAAGTTATTGGTGACGTGGGTAGGTAAAAGCACTGAGTAAGCAGCTAGGATTCTTGTAAAACAAAGTGATACAAATAAGCAACTTCCAGAATATTTTGGGATTCTAGTCTGGGTACTTCAAGTACAGATGTCAAAGATTAACCTCTTTTTAGTGTGTGTCAATGTGAGTCTAGCTGTTGTTGTCCCTGCACATAGTCAGCTACTAGAAAAAGTGTGTGTCAGTGCTGTGCATGCACTGTTTGCCACAGTCTTTTGCGTGTAGTGGCTATGTCCTTTCCTCAGTTCAGCCTTACCTCCCTGGCAGTAAGAAGGAACCTGGCATATCTGACCTGCTATGCTTCCCTGAACTTGAAACTCATCCCTAGGTTGTTTTTTGAAGAGTCTTTCTTCAAATCCTTGCTGCTTTTTTTTTTTAAAGCTATCCCCAAAACAGAGCTGGAAGGAGTATTCCCTCTACTGTAGAGCATGGTACTTCTTGCCATTTGCCGTGGTAGACCAGAGCCATTGGTACATCCAGTTCCATAGCCAATTTTGGCAGCATTGCTGATGAGTTTGGTTCAAGCCTTGATACTGGCTCTGTCAGTACTGGCAGGACAAACACTGGAGCCAGTGAATCAACTCGGGAATAAAGCTGAGAGTTTTTTAAATAGTGGCAAGAAAAGGGAAAAGGAATACCTTTCTCACTAATTCTGTGTGATACTGAGTGGAAAGGCACTGCAGGTACTTGTACTAGCACAGATGCTGATTTATGGAACCCAGGTTTACGTATCGACATGGCACTGAGCACTGAAAGTGGAGCTGAGATCTCTTTTTGGTACTTTTGTTCAAGGAATACTGTTCTAAATCTCTGTTGCTGGTCTACAACACTGAGCGGAATGGCCTCCTCCCTACCATTCACAAGCAACTATGGGGCCTCTGTTAGAGATGTTCTCCATAGGGCAGTGGTGCTCAAGCTTTTGGCCCCCCAGGCCAGATGAGCAGTGTGGGGCTAGTCTGCTGGCTAGATTGGCCCCTGCGTGCCCTGATTGGGCTCTGGAGCACAGCCCTGTGTGCTGAGACTAGTACTTTTATCATTTTTGGTATGTTTCAGAGAGCATGTGTATTTGCACAGTTGTCTCTTGGAAATGTTTCAAAGGTATTTGAAATGTTTTGGTTGTTGCTTCTGTCTACACTCAGTCATTTGGACTTGTAGCATTAGCTGCTTAGTTGAAACAGGGCATTCATATGTGCACATTAGGATGAGTGACTGATTAGAGAGATGCTGTTGTTGTAAGAGACATCAACAAGTTGAGGCTGCCCACTGTCTGTATTTAACTAGGTCATGGGGGCGCTGATGATCTCAGCCTCCAGTAAAAGTGTACCTGTCTGACAATAGATTCTTGCTACTATAAAGATTCTTTAAGACAACAACACAAATATTTGTGACATTACAACATGCACAGCAATACTATGGCAAGTGTTGGTATACATGTAGGTAATGCTGTTTGGCATGTTTTGCCTGCATCCTCTTCAATTTTTCTTTGGTGAAATATATCCAGTGAATGGAAGGATTGCAGTACCATGACCAGGGATCCTGTTTTCTGTTTAAAAATCGAAAATCCTCCAGTTCTAAAATTCACCACTGCCACCATATTTAAGTGCAGGGATGCTTTTAAGCAGAACGGAACAGGGCGAGGGTGGTTGCAGGCTGCCTGCTGTGGGCTTGGGGAGCTCTGTTCTCCTGCCTTTGTCCTGGGAGCCCTGTGCTGGCTCATGCCCCCTGCCTGCCCAGCAGCGGGAGACACAGATCGCCACCTGCATTACTGCCAGGTGGGCAGGGGTTGTGTAGCTCCTGAGGGAAAGGCAGTAGAGCAGAGAGCTCCGAGCCCACAGCGAGCAGCCCATATCCACCTCGTGCACAAATCTGAGGGAACATGTGGCCCTCCCAGGGGGTGTGCATAGTAGTGGGGAGCTGTCCCCCCCCCATGCCTCTTGGGTGAGATGCTCAAGGCTCTGTCCCCTCCCCAGGTCCCATGCAGCACCCCAAGCCCCTTCCCCACTCTCCCTCAATGTGAGGGCCTCAATCTTCTTTTCCCCCACGCCCCTTCCCCTCCATAGACTTACCTGCAGAGAGCTACTTTTCTGTCTGTCCAGCTGTATTCCTGGCCATGTGTATGCATGCACCACCCCCTGTGTCTCCTGGCAGCCCCCAGCAATACCATTTGCAGGCTAGAATACTGCCTGCCTGCCTGCCTGCAAAGGGAAACCAGCTGTTTTCCACGGAAACCCAGGCATCCAGGGGCCCCAGCTCCACAGGAGAGAGGGGACCTAGGTATTATTGCCTACAATGGCCAAAGAAAGCTGATAGCCGATAATATCATTTCCCCTTTTATCGGTGCCGATCTGATAGGCAACTGGTATATTGGTGCACCTGTTCCTAGGAGTCGAGGACAAATTGGCAGACTCCTGAAGAAGCAGTTGGTAGCCAATTACAAATGGTGGTTTTGCACCCTAATTGCAGAAATGCTGCTCCATCTGGTGCCCCCTAAAATTCTACCCCCAAGGACAGTGAAAAATATGAAAACTGTGCTCCAGTGGAGGCCTGAGTTACAACTCTGTTATTTTCCTGTTGTGGCATAGAGGCTTGCTGGTGTACACCATACCATAAACCATTGTTGTTAGGGATAGCTCCATAGCAGCTGAGTTGGTTCTGGCTCATAGAGCTTTTCCAAATGTCACTTCAGCCCCCTCCCTAACTCCTAGAACAACTAGATCTGATCTCATGGCACTGGGGCCAGATGGTATATCCAGATCTAAAGTTACTGCACCTCCTCACCTGGCAGCCCTTTTCCTGGCTAGGTGCCATTTAACTGTGATTGCTCCCTGTTAATTCTAAAAAACCTTGTGACAAACCTGATAAGCATTCTTTTAAGCAGACGTTCTTTATCTGGGTAGCCCAAAACAGCTTATAGTAACAGTGGTTTTGTGTGGTTGGCCATGACCCACCTTCCTTCCCCACACTTAGGAGTTATTTTTTTACCACACACTTTGAATTGCAGGGGAACTGAGGAAGTGTTAAGACTACTTCACTCTTCAGGTCACTGAGAGAAAATGAGAGGCCCAGGATGGACCTGTACAATGCCAGCAGATGCTGTTGCTGAACATATTCTCATTTTGTACACACATAGTCAAATCTCCATTCAATACAATATCATGAAGACTTGGGATACTATAGGGTAAATAATTGTTATTTTCTGTGCTGCTTGGACATATGAACAAGCTGTTGCCTCTGTTTTATTATAAAATAGGTTGTGATGTTACTTGAGTGCTGCCAGTATAAAAGCTGGAATGTATTATGGGTATATAGTGAGGGAAGAGGAAACACTTTCTCAAATAGCTAGTTTGTGAGATTCTTTGGGCTTCACTTAAATTTATGGAGCTGAGTGAGCATTCAGTGAACAAACTTGGTGTCATGTACAAAATAAAATAAGGCATGGCTGAAAAGGTTTCAGCATTAACCATTGAATTTTCTATGTGGCCCATTACTTACTGTATTGAAAACAGCTCATCACCAGGGATCTGGGTTTTCAGTTCCCCACAGAAGAATAAAAATGTGGCTTTTCCCCTTTATCCAAAGAAAATGTAGATTTCTCATTTTAACTGAGAAACCCACAGATTTTGCAATTTTGCAAAGAGCTTTTTGCAGGCTGGGGGGAGCAGGAGGAGGGCAGTCAGGCAGGGGGTGCCATGTGCATGTACATACACATGGCTACCAGGTAGCCTGGAAAGCAGCTCCCATAGGTAAGTCCTGTAGGGGAGGTGGGGAGTGGGTTGGAGGCCCCCATAGGGAGGGAGGAAGTGGGTTGGGTAGGGTAGGGTAGGGGCTGAGGGGGTGCGTGGGGCTTGGGACTCAGGGGCAGAATGAGCCACTGCAGGGCCCCAGCGGGGAGTCACATGGGGCCATGGGCGGCTCATCCAGGGGGGTGGCACCTCACTAGGGCTGCGCGGCAAGAAGCTTCTCCGCCAGGCCCTGCAGCACTGGGTCATACCTGCCGCCCTGGGACTGTGCACAGCAGTAAGGAGCTGACCCCTCTGCCTGAGCCTGCAGCAGGGAGGGAGGAGCTGGGCTCTGCACTCTGATCCACTGCAGCAGCCACTTCCTCCTGCAGGCAGCAGCCAGGGCTTGGGTGATGCTGTGGGGGGCAGGGGGCTGCAGCCCTGGGTCCCTCACCCTATAGCGCTGGCAGCTGGGGGCCCACTCTGGCAGGGCTGTGGGGGGCAGGGAGTTGCAGATGAGGTGCACCAGCAGGGCTGGGGGGCTGTGGCTTGGGAGTGAGAGGCCTAGACCTATGTTCTGTGAGCTAAGGGGTTAGGGGGAGCTCTGATATTTTTTCCATGATAAAGAACACAAAATTAAATCCCAAAATGTATAGGTATTTAGAATTTATTTTATCATAATGATTGAGGCACTGGTAGGCTCCCAATTGCTTTAAACCTGTAAATATAGCAAGAAAGCATTGTGTTTTTATATATATAAAAAACCCCAAATCAGTGATTAAAATAAAAGGTCACTATTATACATATAATAGTGACCTTTTATTGTCATCACTGATTTGGGGTTTTTTAATCAGATAATTTGGGTGGGGGGGTTATCTGATAATTTGCAGTTTTTTATCAGGGAAAACCAGGATTTCTGCTCATCACAAACTGTTGGGGGGTGATAAATTGTCATTGTTATTGAGTCATAGGATGGAGCGTGACAGAGGTTGAGAGGCCATTGCTCAAACAACTGCATAATAAATATATCATAATGGAAATGTCAAGTACATTTTAGGCTTAAAGAGATTAAGCAGATAAATATGCTCTGAGAAATTTCTGCTATAAGGAGAAAATTGAGAGCTCCTTGCAGAGTCGGTACTTAACTTGAGAAGCACAGAATGTTCTCTTAATTCATTCCTCTTGCCTCTCCACTTCAAATTTGATATTTGCTGTGATCTAATGGTGGAGAACTGGTGAGCATGACTTGCTGCAGCATGGCAGAGAGGAAAGCTGTCAAACAGCTGGTCTGATCTTACTGATTCTTCTCCCTGACCTAAGGTTTTGAATCTTATAAGCCTAAGGACTCTGTCTCAGCAGGCCAGCAATGAAGTGACTGAGGAACAAAAAGGGAGTGAAGGGTTTTCACCTTTTGTTCATATTCTTTGACAAAATTGCCCACTCAAGGGTTTTAAACGTACTTCTTTTTTTTTCCCTCTCGGAACACAGATTATAAGCATATGGTTGATTGTGTCCTTGGCTCTCTGCGTAGTGTGAAGAGAGGTTGTCACAGCTCCAAGGCATTCACATAACTTTGAAATAACTTTGAAATGAGGTGTGTGTGTGGGGGGTGTTACTATTAAAATCTTAACCAGTGAATACAGAATTTGTGACTTGCCCAGTAAGAAGTGTTACACAAGAGTTCTAACCTTGTATCATGCTAGTACTCTTTAAGAACCATTTCATTTTTGCAGTGGGAGAGAAACCTGGGAGGGCTGGTCCTAGAAGTGATGCATGGTTCAGACAATTAAACAAGATGCTGTAGATTTTTTCGAGATCCCCGTAAGCTATTTTTATTGAGAACATGGTGCACGTTCTCTTCACAAACACGTTTCATTTTATACTTGTGGAGAAATCATTTGAAAACTAACCACTTTAGAAGGTAATGGCATTTAACCAATGTTTTCTATCCTTGGAGATAGTGATGTAATTTGTTCTTAAATATTGCTGGCTATTAGGTTGCACACTCTGAAATCTTGGCTTTCCATGACTCTGTTGCCAGGGAGCTTAATTCAGCACTACTCTACCTAGAAAGTGTTACTAATCTACATACGGGGTACCTATATTGTCTCGATTAACCCTTGACTTGTGTCTTTCCAGGAATTGTGGTGGAAGACTGTCTTCTCCTTTTACAAAATTTGTTAAAGAACAACAATTCCAATCAGAATTTTTTTAAAGAAGGTTCATATATTCAGCGTATGAAGCCTTGGTTTGAAGTTGGAGATGACAACTGTGGTTGGTCAGCACAGAAAGTAACTAATCTTCACCTAATGCTGCAGGTAAAACTCTTCATAACCTACTCACAAAAGCAACACGTGTATTTCTAAAATGCTGTACATTTTTCTTCATTCTTGGCAAGCTTTTACCTTTTTATTTTTTCTTTAGAGTGTATTTGAAGTGCACACCTCCTCTCAGGGCACTCTTGACAACTTGTAGGGTTTGGAAATTACACGTCCCTATCCTCAAATTTTCTCTCTTGTTTTTCATATCGTGTGTGGTACTGTGCATGCAAGTCTATTAAATGCTACAGTAATCTGGAAACACTTATTTTAATAGTTCCAATAGAAGTAATGTGGGGTTTCACTTAGGAGCAGGATGATTTTTAGGCAGTTTTTATTTAAAGTAATTTTAACCCAAATTATAGGGACTTTGTCTAGTGAATTTTTATTTCACAACACAGTTTGGCTCTTACAAGAGCTCTAAAAAAAATAGAAGATGGTATACAAACTGATTTTTGAGCCGTGTGTGTTTGACCTCCAGTGGTTTGGGGGCTGGGGCATGTGACTTCTGAGGAGAGGCTGAGGGAACTGGGCTGATTTACTCTGGAGAAGAGAAGGCCAAGGGGATTTAATAGCAGCCTTCAGCTCCCTGAATGGTGGTTCCAAAGAGGATGGAGCCAGACTTTTCTCAGTGGTGGCAGATGACAGAACAAGGAGTAATGGTCTCAAGCTGCAACAATAGAAGTTTAGGTTGAACATTAGGAAAAATGTTCTCACTAGGACAGTGGTGAAGCACTGTAACAAGTTACCTAGAGAGGTGATGGAATCTCCATCCTTGGAGGTTTTTAAGACCTGGCTCGACAAAGAGCCCAGTGCTGTTGTTGGGGATGGTCCTTGTATGAGGAGGGGATTGGAGTAGATGACCTGCTGAGGTCCCATCCAGCCCTAATTTTCTATGATTCTATGACCTTTCATGTGACATTCATATTTGAAACTATATGAAGAGTTAGAGGTCAGCATGTTTACGCTTAATTTAAAATTGATGCGAAGGACATGGCTATCAACACTCTGGAAAGATGGATGCAGTTGTTTGGGATTCCTGCACAGTATTTGTCTCCATGCATATTTATGATGCCTTTATAAAAGGTACACAACTTTTTTTTTTTCTGGTGCATTCATAACTAGAAGGATTCTTTAATTGTTGATTTTTGTTTTCATGGAAAGGTACCAATTAGGAATTTTTTTTTCTGGACCATCACTAAAGGCTTCTCTTTTAAGAACAGTAGAACTTGGGTATTTTTACTCTGAGGACATGCTGTCATTTGAAGAGCAGCTAGATGCTATCAGTGAAAGAACAGTGTGCACAAGAAATACAGCTGTTGTACATTGTCCTGTATAGCTCAATTTCTTCATGTAATTTTAACATTTGCAAGGAGCTTAGCCATTTCATATTCTCAGAAGAAATCTTGAGCATTGAGTTTCACCAAAATTCTAATGAAATGGCAGCTTTATAAATGAGTCTCAATAAAGATGCTGCTCACTTGTGTTAAAGGCCTGTTTTTGAGAGTAGTTTACTTCACGTCCTCACTAGAATGCAGCAGGTGGTGTAACTTTCTGTTGAATCTTGTTCCACAGCTTCAGTAGCGCTTTTAATTTTCTCATTTACCATATGAGCTGAGCCTTTGACCAAGAAAAAAATCACATTTGACATAGCTGCCATCCTGTCATTTTCCTGCATGCATGAAATGAGTCGGTGCCAAAGTGATTCTTTTTTCTGCCTCCTGCGCAAACAAGGCTCTCTCTTCTTTGCAGCTTGTGCGAGTGCTGGTGTCCCCCACAAACCCTCCTGGAGCCACCAGCAGTTGTCAGAAAGCAATGTCCAACTGTGGATTATTACAGCAGCTTTGCACAATCCTCATGGCAACTGGAGTTCCTGCTGACATTTTGACAGAGGTAAGAAAGAGGAGGGGTATCTAACGGGTGGGGGGGAAACCCACGGGATTAGCTAGCTGGCTGTATAGGCAAAAGCCATCAGATGAATTTAATACTTCTCAGGTTGATTTCAGAAGCTTGAGAAATGGCAGCTTTCTTCCTTCCAGCCAGCAGTGTCTAGTTAGAGTGGTCCCTGTATATTAAAATTCTGCAAAACTGTAATAAACAAATTTCACTTTATTCTCAAATCCAGACTGTGGTGTGTCTATGTATATTTGAAACTTAGAGAAGGTAATTATTGTCATGTTGCTTGTCTGGGATTTAAGCGATTTCCAGAGTTAGTTCAGATCCACCCCCTGCATGATTTTCACTGACAGTAAACAAACCACGCTGGCCTTGCACAGCTCCAATAATAGAGGTATTTTTGGCTTCTGGGAAAAGTCCCTTACTATTTTGAGATGAGGGCAATTAATTCTTCACCAGACAAAACTAGGTAGGTCAGGTGGAGTTAATCAGCTCTTGTTTGACCTCCAGTTTAGCAGTTTCGTTAGATATCTTTGAAATGGTAGTGCAGTGAGGTAGTTAGCTGTGTTTGAAGTCAGGTAGAAAGCAGAGTAGATTTGTACCTTGACAGATTGCATCAGAGAGAGAGCGCACAAGCTTTTATGAGGCCAAGATCACTTCATCAAATGCTGATTTCGTGAAATACTGTTAGAGTACTTCCATTTCTATATCTAAGTAGCTGTAAGCAGTTCTAGTTTGTTTCTACTTTTTAGAGAACAAGCGTAATAGCCTCTGTAGTTTGTGAGGACCAGTTTCCTTTCAAAAGATGAATATAACCATATGTAACTTCAGCAGCCTCTTTCATCTTTTCCCTGTTGTAGACTTGATTTTGGTTTTACACGCAACTCAGCCCAGTTTTTAGTAGTAAGCCACCTCAAGTACCCGAGGCTACAGAAATACCATATATAATAAATGTCACAAGACATCCTGCAGTAGCTATTCCATCACATGTAGGCCCTTAACAGAGGGAGGCTTTCTTTCCTGATTTATGGAATTGGTCACTGCTGTCTGCATACCATAGTTCTCACAGATTGATTCAAGCCATAATTTCTACTTTTTAATAAATATCCTTTGTTTTTAATGCTTTTAGTTGGTGAGCTTTTGTTTGGAATAATTTTCAAACTTCTTAGTTTGTCCTTGTATCTTCAAATACCACACTAATGAGAAGTTGCTATGTCAGCATTGTGAAAACAGTGCTTTTTGCTACAAATGAGTCTTTTGCTTTCCCAGATTAACATTTTTTTTAGTTAGTGATTCTTATGATATAACTGTGTGGTTTATATCTCCCTTTTCTAGACCATTAACACAGTGTCAGAAGTTATTCGAGGATGCCAGATGAACCAAGATTATTTTGCCTCAGTGTATGCACCTTCAAATCCACCAAGGTAGGAGAATAAAAATGCTAAATTGTTTACCTAGCAGTGGCTATGTCTACACGTGTGGTGGACTGCACAGTTGTTACTATGCAGTCATTTTGTACTTGCTTATGCAGAACCATTGCCATAGTTTTTTCCCTGACGCTACTGTGTGTCATGTAAACATTGCCACAGATGCATTGGTGTGGGTAACAGTAGGTTACTAGAGTCCATATCAAGAGTCTGAAATCACAAGAAGTGTTTTATTTAATATCTTAGTGTTACCATATGTGGAATCAAATTCAAGCTTTGTAATGGCAGGGCAATCAGGTTAACATTAGTTGGAGTGTATAGGAATTACTAGGAATGCCATCGTCAGGTGTGGGAGAGAAAAAAAAAGTATTGTTTAATGAAATTTGTAGATGCCAAATTAAGAGAAACTGCTACCACCCATGAGTGAACAAAGGGACGGAGGAGATTAGACACGTAGGTAGAAGATGACACCTATTTAGATTAAGGGTGATATGTGAAACCCAGGGGAAGCTATTCCACAGAACACATGCTAAGTAAATAAAAAAATAAAAAACCAAAAAACCCCCTAAGAAAACAAACCTTGTGAAGCAGAACTGTTGCTTTCTAAAAGGAATGGCAAGTAATAGAAAAAACCACTTCTAAGACGTGAACTGACATTCTGTGAGGGTTCTCAGAGCAGTTTTCTCCTTGCTGGTTCCAGTAGTTGTGCTGTAGTTTTTAATGTGTCGCTAACCAATCTAGATATGGGACCCTCTGGCTTTGGTCTTTTGCATTCAAACTGCTAAAACAGCCTGATGCAGTGTTTTATAGACAGGGCTGATGTGCATTAGCTTATTGTGATCATAAAATGGAGAGCCACTTTTTATCAAATTAATTACCCCCAAAACATTGAAACTTTACAAATAGAAATTTTACTTTTCAACTGACACCCTTGAAGTTGCTATTGTCACTTAGGGATTTTTTTTGTTATCTTGAGAGGATGCACTTCTCAAATACTAATAGTATTGTTAAACTGCATTTTCAAAAGGAATGCGTTTCATAGATACTAATGTATATTTCAGCAAAGATGGAACAGTAAATATAAAGTTCCTGACTGTTTTGTGATTCATGTGTGCCTTGTGTCAGTTTGAAGTTGCACTGAATTTTGTTTGCTATTTCTATATGTAAGCAACGCCTAATAGTGTTTCACTGCAGTCAATACATATTCTTATATCTAGGCTCTGTATTCTTGCTGATCCAGTCATGAACCCTATTTTGTAGGCAACTACAGTTGTTTGATCTGTGACTTGCTTCTATTGGTCTTTCTCTTTCATTTCAAAACAGGCCTGCAATTGTAGTACTTCTGATGTCAATGGTAAATGAAAGACAACCGTTTGTGCTGCGCTGTGCTGTTCTTTATTGTTTCCAGTGTTTCCTGTACAAAAACCAAAAAGGACAAGGAGAAATTGTCTCAACGCTTCTACCATCCACCATTGATGGTAAGTTACTTGAAAAATTTAAGAAACTGGGAAATTCTTCATTGGCATATAGTTGTATCACATATGATACTCTAGGGAGTATGCAAAGAAAGGGTTTCTTAGGGTGAGTAGTCAGACATGATGAAGACATGTCTTGCATTTGAAAGTTTCTTTAACTACCCCGATTATGCAGTTGGTCCAATAAAAGATAACACCCTAAGAAAACTGTGCCTTTTCACATGTATACATTTTTTTACATATATATTTTTTTCTTCCTGCCCCTGGGGCAGGGGGCTGGACTCAAAGATCTTCTGAGGTCCCTTCCAGCCTTAATGTCTGTGAAATCTATGAATATTTGAATGCATCATAAGGTTTCTTCTGAAACACTACTTATTTAGGTATCACACTGAATTGAGATATAAAATGCTGCCTATAAAGTGATTTTTATGATGCATGAAAAGAATGTTGTAATTGCCGTTCTTGAACTGAACTTAAGGGGGGCAGAATGGATATTAAAGCTACAAGACCACAAGCCTCAAAACTTAGATGTCTGTTTTAAGTTCTAAGAGTTGGGTCTGGTAACAAAGTGGTTATTTGTGCTTAAGTGTCTGACTCTAAAGCTCCTGAATGGGATGTCTATTCATTATACTCCATTCTAAACTATATCAAATCACTTTTGCCAAAGAAGCAAAGATACAGGTAGTGTTTTGTATTTTTAGCAATTTTAAGGTACTATCTTTTAAACCTTAGAATTTCACAGGTATTTGGGGAATAGGGAAGGAACAGTTTCCTATTAAGACTGAATTCTTAAGAAGCTGAAAACTAGATTGCTCAGGATTTGGAGAGAGACGCAACATCTTGGCTAGGAAATGGCACAGATGCATGTTCTTTTGTACAATATGTCAAATAGCATTGACTAGTTAGAGAAAAATCCTTGATCTTACCCTGTTACTGTTTTTCAAGCATGCCGAAAATACTCATGCCTCTCGGACAAAGGTAGCCTTCCTGCTTCAGAGGAAGGGATGTACCAGTAAAATGGTGGGAGTGAAGTTAAACTCTTTATTGATTAATGCCATGCCACCCCCCTCTTCCTGTTCTTGTTCTTTAACTACTCGCTCATGCCATTGGTCACTGATCTGTTTTTGCATATCTGGTTTTGTGCTCTCCTTTTGTCATTATAGACATGAAGCTGAGCATGAGCAATTTACTAATTTGAAGGATTTTTAAATATGTATAACGAGAACAGTATTTTAAGAAAAGATAAGAGCTGGATATTTAAATGCTAATTGAGCCAACACTTGTTATCTGCCTGTCTAGTGTCAAGCTGTTACCTGGCTGAGTTGCAGGACTCATTAATTTCCAGGAAATACTGTCTTACTAATTTTTAATTAAATAAAGTTAGTTTTCTGGCATGCCCAATCTGTTTTCACAATATAGCTTTTAATGCTTAGAACTGTAAACCTCAGAGCTTTTTTCCCCCCAAAGGTATCAACCCCTTTTTTACTCAAGTGGAACCAGATGCAAAGATGTTTAAATGACATTTCCAAGGTTGTAGAAGTCAGAGGTGGTGGAAGAGCTGGGGCAGCGCTGGGTGGCTGGTGGTGGCGCTGTTGGGAGTGGAGCAGTGATGAAATTTGAGGTTGATGCAGCATCCTCCCATCGCTGCCGAAGTCTGCTCCACGCCCTGCCCTGCCCCACAGAGATCCAGGGGGCACATGCCCACTGCCCCCCCCCCCCGTGCCCTCGTGAGGTGCTAGCAGAGGTGGTAGCTGCCTGACCCACCCAGGCGGTGCCTGCCCCTACCCCCTCCATTACCATGGGAGGTGTTGATCTGCCCCCACTCCCCTTTCCTCCCTCTCCCCTTCTACCACACTGGACGGACCAGTTGGAGGCAGCTGTCCACACTGCTGGCTCTGCTCCTCTCTGCTGGAGTGCTGCACTGCACTAAAGTTCTATGCAACTTACTGTCAAGACACAAACTTGTCTTCAGATGACCTTATTGTTTCAGTCAGGTCTGTCGAACTGGTGGCCTGCAGGCTGTATCCAGCCCCTAAGGGGTTAAGACAGCCCCAAGGCTCCTGGTCTGGACATCACTTCCCCCACCATTCCTGCTGCTGCTGGTGCTGTCATTACCAGAGTCTCTGTGTTCCTCCTCCAGCTTCTGATACTTGACCTGCTCCTGTGGATGAGGTGGCATAGCATGGTGCGGAGGAACCAAGGGAATCTGCAACTGGAGAATTTGGAGGAACTCGGGCCTCCATAGGGCATGGAAGCATGCCATGGTGTGTGTGTGGGGTGGGGGGGGAGGAGGCACCTGGTGTGCACTGGGGGGGGCCACACAGAGCAGGAGGTGGGGCTGCCAGTGTGGTATGGGGGGCATCCACCGCACAGTGCGGAAAGGGGATGGTGCCTACAAAACACCGTGCCATGCTGTGGCATGCAGCCCAAGCACCATGCTGCACAGGCCCATGCTCCAACCTACCCTTCCAGCTGCAAGTGCCCAAGGTTCCTGTGGCCCCTAGCCACTGAAAGGTTGGACAGCCCTGTTTTAAATTATTGTTTTGCTGGGGTAAGCATCGCATGTATCCAGTATGAATTACAATATACCTGCTCAGGGTATGATTCTGCTCAGGGCTGAAATGCTTCTATATCAGATACTCTGCAATTTCAGTTAGGGCTTACTTTTGTGTAACTGCAGCTGTTTTGCTGTTTTGGTAGCTACAGGTAATTCAGTCTCAGCTGGCCAGTTGCTCTGTGGAGGACTCTTTTCTACAGACTCTCTCTCAAATTGGTGTGCTGCTGTGGCCCTGGCCCATGCTTTACAAGAAAATGCAACTCTGAAAGAACAACTGCTAAGAGTTCAGCTTGCAACAAGCATCGGTAACCCACCCGTGTCTCTGCTCCAGCAGTGCACCAACATTCTGTCACAGGTAGCGTGTCAGTTTTGTGTCCTTCACCGACAATAGTCTGTTCACTTGAGAAGAATATCTGGTTTGATATTGATGGTTCCAAAAAAAAAAAAAGTTTAATGTTTTCAGCACAAGTGACAAGGGTCTTCAGTTTCTCCTGGTGATGCTAATCTGGTGATTCTGAAAATGAAATGATTTTTGCAGTAAAAAAAGAAAAGTTAGCAGAACTGACCTACCAAGAATTGCTGTTAGAAGTTGCCATCCACTAACATAATTCAGACTCCTGTAATTTGAAATTATAGTATTTTAATCTGTTTCTCTACTATTATGAATTTAAGTTACTAAAGGAGGCCAATTTTAAAAATAAAACAGGGGAAAATATTTGGGAAATTGTTACAGTTGTAACAAGAAATGGTTCTGCCAAATAGAAAGAAACAAGGGAAAATGCTTTGTTTAAGTTTACTTAACATTACAGAGTGTTGTCACGTGATTTGCTTCTGTTGGGTCTTTAATTTTTTTTCTGTTACTGCATAGAGGGTCTGACAGGCAGATGTAGCACCTGGTTTTTAGTCAGCTTTCTAAAGACAGTCCTTCACATTAATAGTAACTGTTTATATGATAGTGCCACTTAAAAAGGATGTAGTAAGAATACAGTATGTAGACTCAAGTCTGTGCAAAATCAGAAGTACTTCCCATCTTCTCATGTTTTCTTAAGTCTGTCTGAACTGACAGGTTTTACCTCATTATTACTATTCAACCTTTCCATACCCATCTTCAGTAAAACACATGGTCATACCATTTCCTCTTGCACTTGGTTTCTGTTTGTTTATATGCTATCCCTGTTTGTTCAAAGATTATTTTTCTTGAAAGATTGAAGTATGGGGAAGGTAATTTCTCAGTGTAATTAGGCTAGCCTACAAAAAGGATTATAGCTAAATGCAACTTGTATATGTTGGCCTGACTGAGTACTCCATGTTCTGAAAATTAACCAGAATATCATCAAGTTGCCCATCCTTTCTCAGCCTTTGAGACCCAATAATAATTTTAATATAATTTCCAGTAAACCTTCCGCTTTACATTCTTCTAGAATCTTAAGATAGTTTTGAGATTTATTTCTGAATTTTTTTCTGCAAACAAATCATAAGTAATAAGTTTGAATCTTTTAATGTATAATTTACAGGGTGATAAGATCGACAGACGGGTATGTATTTCTTGTCATGAGCAGGGCCTTTTTCTGTTGTCTTGGGTTTTGTTTTGTTTTTTTTTAACTGCTTTTTGAAGTGTTTCTATGTTGCAGGCAATTTTTATTTCTAGCATAACAAGCTCTCTCCATACGTTTCCGTGGGAATCTTCAGCGGTGTTCTTGGGACCTGTGGGATGAGGGTCTTGGGTGACATGGGTGCTTTCTTTCCATTCATTGGGTGCACTGCACATCCAACAGCTGCTCTGTAACTTCCTAGAGTACATTAAAACATTTTGATTCTGATTCAGAGATTTGGCCACCGAATCGGGTTGAATCTCCGCTGAATCAAATCAGCGACTAAAGCTTTGAACAGCCCTACTAGGCGAGTCATTTAACCAAGCTTTACATGTTTGGTTCCTTAATTAAGCATTCCTCATTTTCTGAAGTCTCAAGTGGAGATGTTGAGAGTCCGGCCTGGAGAAAATTTGAGTTTAAAATTAGGGATACACCGATAGATTTTGAGGGCCAATACCAAAAGCCGATAGTTAAGGAGGCATATTGGCCAATACTGATCTGATATCCTATGCAGCTGCCTCCAGGTGGTCAGGTGTGGTGGAAGGGGCATGGGGGGGCAGATCAGTGCCCCCAGCGGTGAGGGCTGGGGCAGGGGCAGGCACTGCCCAGGCAGGGGTTGGGGATGGGACATGGGATGGAGGTGCAGCTTGTGGGGTGGAGGCAGCTCCTGCTGCTGCATGCATCTCAGGGGGGTAGGGGGGCATGTGCCTTTGGATCTGTGCAGTGCGAGATGGGCAGCACTTGTGGAGTGGAACCGATGCTGCATGGGGTTTTTTTTGCCAGGGGCTGGGCTCTGAATGTACTACAGCGGCACTGGGAGGAGGCTGTAGCCACCCTAGATTTTGCCGCAGCTCCACTTTTCCTGGCACTTGGGTGGTTTTGCCCAGTGCTTGGGTTGAGATGGGGCATTCAGCCAGGACTGGGACGGGTGGCAGTGCAGGACTGGGAGCAGAACTGTGGCGAAATTTTGGGGTGGCTGAAGTTTCTTCCCGGTGCTGCCGGAGCCTGCTCTGAGCCACAGCAAGAAAAGCCCTACACAGCACCGGCTTGGGCATCCATTGTGCAGCTGCAGCCTGCCCCATGCCATGCATGCATGTGCCCACTTGCCTCCTGGGGTGCAAGCAGCAGCAAGAGCTGCCCCCACCCCATGAACTGAGCATCCGTCCTGTGCTTCTCTCCCACCCCAGCTGGGCAGCAACTGCCCCTGCCCCTTCTCTTGCCATGGGGGGCATTGATCTGCGCCCCTGCAATGCCCCTTCCCTCTCCTTTCCCCTCCCCCCGCCTCCCTCCCCTTCCAACTTACCAGCTGGAGGCAGCTCTCCATGCTGCCATCTGCATGCTGTGCTGCGACTGCACGCAGCATGGGCATTTATCAGCCCCAGGATATAGACGATTTTCTTTGTCGGGACCGATCCGATATCAAACCGATGCATCGGTGTACCTCTGTTTAAAACTGCAGCTGTTATTTTCTGCACTGATGCATTGAACATATAAAGGGCTGTGAATGTACTTTGAAAAATCAGGCCTGTGTCAAGCTGGGTACCCAAAAGTTTAGTATTTGGTTATGATTTTAGCCTGAGTATTTGCCTCAGTTTTCTATCTGTGAAATGAGGATGAGGTTATCACAAAAGTGAGGTAAAGAAAATGTAATATTGATAAAACATTCAGATATAAGAAATGCCAGGAAAAATGAAAAATTTTTCAATTGGCTAAGGGTTTGAATGATGTAAGTTAGGTTAAATAGGACAATGAAGGTGGAGAATAAAACATGCTGTCCCTTACCTTTTCTCTAAATGAGGTAAGGGTCTTGATCAAAAACTTGTCAGTAGCCATGTATGCATAACAAGTTATAAGGTACTTGTGTAGAAGGCTGACTGCAGATGGTATGGATTTCCCTACAGCCAGGCATGTTTGACCTGCCAATCATAATACATTATTTGTTTGGATCTTATTTTTACTCTGTTCTTCTGCACAATGAGGAAAACGCTGTCTTGGTAACTGTAATTGTAGTGCAGTGAGTTTGTATCAACTTGATTTGGCTGATAAAAGCCCAAGTGTTTTTTTTACAGGAGTCTGGAAGCAGTATTGATTGGGCAGTTATTGAAGAATCAAATTTAGGCCACAATGTGGAATTTAGCTAGAGATAATGTGACCCATTGTCAGTGTTTGCTATAAAAGCCATTAGAAGATATGCTGGCCTTCTGATTTTGACTCTTGATTATTTTGTTAAATGTCATGTTGAATAGACATGGAGAGGAGACTTCCCTTGCCATAAGTTGAACACAATATTTTATTGATATCTTTACAATCTTAAAACAATTTGGAAGCCTACCAGTACCTCAGTCATTATAATAAGATACATTTTAAGTACCGATATATTTTGATGTTTGATTTCCGGTTTTTTATCATGAAAAATTGGAGCTCCCTTTGCCCCCTTCGCTCATCATCAGGGCTCGTAGTTTTCCGTTTCCCACAGAAAAACAAAAAAAAGAAAAACCTGTGGATTTTCCCTTTCACCCAAGAAATACAGACTTTTCATTTTAAGAGAAATGCTCAGTTTTTTCTCTTTTGCAAAGAGATCTCTGTAGCCTGGAAGAGTTCCTGCTTGCGGGGGGCTGGAGGGAGCCAGGAGGAGGGTGGTCAGGTAGGGGGCACCATGTGTATGTACAGACACGTGGCTTCCAGGCATCCTGGAGAGCAGCTGCCATAGGTAAGTCTGGGAGGGGGAATTGAGGTCCCCGTAGGGAGAAAGTAGGGCAGGGCTGGTGCCCAGCCAGGTGGTGTGGGGCTTTGGGCCTGGGGCCACAGTGCATGGCTGCAGGGCCCCTGGTGGGGTAGTGGGACAGAGCTGTGGGCGGTTTGTTCGGAGGCTGGGGGGAGGGTGGGGCCAGCTCCTTGCCACTGTGCGTGCTCCAAAGCAGGCAGGGTGAACAGGTGCGCAGCCCCAAAATTCCTGTGCCACAGCAGGGCATGGAGCTGTAGCCAGGCTGGAACAGCTCTGGGCAGGAGCCACCTCTGTAGCCCAGCAGGTGGGATCCAACATGGGAAAGAGTGCCACACCACCCTGGTTGTCAGGCTGAGGCACCCCTGCCTACCCAGCAGCAGCTGGGGGCACAGCTCTGCACCACTGCTGCACCTCACCTTGGCAGCTATGGCAGTGTATTGCTCCCTTCCATGCTGGGTCCTGCCTGGTGGGCCACAGGGGTGGCTCTTACCTGGAGCTGTTCTGGCCCGGCTGTAGCCCTGCACCCCACTGTAGCACAGAAATCTGGAAGGGGGCATGTGCCCCCATCCCCCCAGTGCATTGCCTGTGCCCCCTGCCCTGATAGACTTACCCACAGGGAACTCCAGGAACTGCTCTCCACTACCTGGCTGCCATGTGCATGAGTGTGTACAAACATGCATATGGCGCTGCCTGCATCCTGCTTCTGCCAGCTCCAAGCAGCCCCTTGCAGGCTGGAACTCTGCCAGCCTGCAAAGGGAAACTCATGGTTTTCTGCATCTTTCTCTCTCAAAGGAAAAATCTGTTGTTTTCTCTCTGAACAGAGAACATTTAAGTTTTTCTGTGGCAAACGGAAAACCCAGATCTCTGATTATCACTGAAGGGCTTTGTGGGGAAGTGTCCTTTTTATAAGGTGGGATTGGAAAGTATTAGCGCAGTAGTGGGCAAAATACAGCCTGTAGGCTGAATGTGGCCCATCAAGGCATTTTGTGTGGCCTGCAGCAGGTCTCTTCATAGTTTCATAGTTTCTAGGGTCGGAAGGGACCTAAGCAGATCATCTAGTCTGACCCCCTGCCATGGCAGGAAAGAATACTGGGGTCAAATGACCCCAGCAAGATGTTCATCCAACCTCCTCTTTAAAACCCCCAGGGTAGGAACCTGCACCACTTCTCTTGGAAGCTGGTTCCAGACCCTAGCTGCCCTGACCGTGAAGTAGCACCTCCTGATAGCTAACCTAAACCTACCCTCTGCCAGCTTGTGACCGTTATTCCTGGTCACTCCTGGCGGTGCTCAGGGAAACAGTGACTCCCCCAATGCCTGCTGATCTCCCGACTAGTTTATGACAGGCCACAAGATTCCCCCCCCCAGCCTTCTCTTTTGGAGGCTGAACAGGTTCAGGTCCCATAGCCTCTCCTTATAGGGCCTGCCCTGTTGTCCCCTGATCATACAAGTGGTCCTCCTCTGGACCCTCTCCATGCTGTCGACATCCCTCTTGAAGTGCGGCACCAAGAACTGGACGCAATAGTCCAGCTGCGGCCTGACCAGTGCCGCGTAGAGGGGGAGGATCACCTCTTTGGACCTGCTTGAGATGCATCTGTGGATGCATGACAAGGTGCGGTTGGCCTTCCTGACTACCTCCTCACACTGCCGGCCCATGTTCATCTTGGAGTCAATGATGACCCCAAGATCCTTTTCCACCTCCGTGCTGACAAGAGGGGAGTTCCCTAACCTGTAGGTATGGTGCCGGTTGTTCCTCCCGAGGTGCATCACCTTGCACTTGTCTGTGTTGAAACCCATCCTATTCTCATCTGCCCACCCTTGTAACCTGTCTAGGTCTGATTGTAGCCTGTTGCATCCTTCCAGTGTGCCCACGTCCCCCCACATCTTAGCATCATCAGCAAATTTGAACAGGGTGCTTTTTACCCCCTCATCCAAATCACTGATGAAGATGTTGAATAGTGCGGGCCCGAGGACCGAGCCCTGCGGAACCCCACTGCCCACGTCCTTCCAGGTTGAGAAGGACCCATCCACTACCACCTTCTGGGTGCGGCCCTCCAGCCAGTTGGCGACCCATTTGACTGTGTGGGTGTCTACACCACAGGCCCCCAGTTTCTTAATGAGAACGGGGTGAGAGACAGTGTCAAAAGCCTTCCGGAAGTCCAGGAAGATTATATCCACTACTACCCGTGCATCTAATGATCTGGTGATCTGATCGTAAAAGGCCGCCAGGTTGGTCTGACAGGACCTTCCACTGATGAACCCATGTTGGTTGCCCCTAAGCATGCAGTCCCCTGCTGGCTCCTCCTGGATGTGTGCCAGCATAATTTTTTCAAACAGCTTGCCTAGGATTGAGGTAAGCCTAACCAGCCTATTGTTTCCCGGGTCCTCCTTCCTCCCTTTTTTTGAAGATGGGGACCACGCTGGCCCTCTTCCAGTCCTCCAGTACCTCACCAGAGCACCACGAGTGCTTGTAAAGCTGTGCCAGGGGACTTGCAATGACCTTGGCCAGTTCTTTTAGAACTCTAGGGTGGAGATAATCCAGACCGGCTGACTTGAATACGTCCAACCCCTCCAGAAGCTCCCTAACTAAATCCTCGCTAACCCGTGGCCCAGGTGTGCCTCCCCCGGGGCCCAAGGGGGGCTCAGCAGGGAGGTGGCTCTGCCTGGCCCAAGCACCGTGGGCCACCCAGGCTGTGGCACTTGTGGTCAGTCCTGCTGTCTGTGGGCACACAGCAGGGCTGGGGTGGCACAATGGCTGTGGCTATTTCAAGCTGCTGCCAGCCTTGGCCCCACTGCCTGGGCACCCTGACCTGTCCACCCTACACTCACTGTCAGGAATGGGACCTTCAAGGGTATGGCATGTGACCTGAGTGGATGGGATGGGGCTGTTGGTGGGCAGGGAGTGGTGCGTGGGATGGGAGGGCAGGGCAGGGATATTGCAGGGCCAGGGCTTGGGGTAAAGCTGTGATTCATTGCCCATATGATCCTGCAATGGGCGCTGGTTCCGTGAACAGGGGCATGCCAGAAGTGGGTTACAGCTCTGTCCTGGGCCCTGGCTCCATGCCATCACAGCCCCATGATCCTGGGCCTGGCCCTGTTCCTACCCATCCTACTCCTAGAAACTATTCCCTGCTTGCTGACAGGCCCATCTGGTCCTCCCAGTCCCATGCCCTGCTTGCACAGGTCCTGGCCACTCTCCAGGGAGACCTTGGCATTGTCAGGTGGTTACAATGTAGGGCTGGGGCCCAGGGCAGAGCTGTGATACCCTGTCTGCATGCCCTTGCCTGTGGAACCAGCGCCCATTACAGGAACATGTGAGGAGTGGATTGCGGCTCTGCCCTGGCCCTGCACTGTCACCATTCTGAGATCCTGGCCCTGCCTGTCCTGCTTCCACTCCTGGATGCTGCTCCTCATTCCACCATGGCCCCATTCCCATCCATCTGGCAGCAGCTCGGGCAGAACCACTTAGGAAGTTTTGGTGAACTGTTGAGGGGAGGGATGGAGTGGGTGTGCTGACCAGGTCTATGACAGCTTACTAAATCTCCTTAAATAGCCCTCCAACCCAAATAATTGCACTCCCCTGTGTTAGTATCTTAACATGCATGGTAGGAGCTGGTTAAAAGTGTTTTGGGAGGAACAGCTTGACTAAAGAAAGCAGCAAGAGTTGGATAACAAAATGGTCTATTAAGAGGGAAATGTGTGGAATAGCAGTGGCAGGAAGAGTAGGAAAACTATGGAGAGAGAGGCAGGAGCAGAATGCAGCTTTTGTCATCCCAACCAATTCCCTACTGAAATGTAGTGCAAGAGGTGAGCAGAAGCCAGTATCAGTTTGGATAGGGTGATGTGGGGAGAAAAGAGGAGAATCTCCAGAATACTGCTGCAAAACTGCAAGCAAATTTAGGGTGCATGTGAACGGGTGGACTAGTTTTGAGACTCTCTCAAGTAAAAACCCAGAATGGGGTAGACATCACAGATATTGTAGCATGTATTGGTTGCAAAGAAGTAGGAAGCCAGACACTTTCTGTAGTCTGGTAATGGTGGTTTGAACATTGCTGGACTGGGATAGCTAGTAAAGGTCACCAAGGGTGTTCTTTTTACACATGGGCTATTCTACTGTCCGCTGAACAGCCTTTCTGGTCGGGGTGCATTAATAAAAATTTTTTGGGCCAATACCAATGGCCAATTATTAATGAACTGTGTCGGCCAATACCGATCCGGTTTGTCGATTTTATGCAGCTCGGCAACTTGGAGAGCAGCGTTCAGTTGGTAAGTCTGTTGTGGGGGAAGGGGCAGCGGGGAGGGAAGGAATGTGAGGGGGGTAGATTGAGGCCCCTGCAGTGAGCAAGGGAGTGGGGCTGGGGCAGGTCCTATCCAGTTGGGGCAGGACTTGGGATGGAGCTGTGAGAGGGTAGTCCGGGGGCACCCAGGCAGGGAGGAGGTGGATCCTGCTGCAGCGCACACCCCAGGGAGCCATGGGGATACATGTGCCCCCTGGACCTGTGTGTGGGGCGAGGGACAGCACCAAGCTCTTCGGGGCGGGGAGTCCAGGGCTGGGTCAGGGCTGTACTCAGGCCAGGTGGCACTGGAAAGGGTGGCTACGGGGCGGGCCATCTCAGTATTTGCTGTAGCCCCCGCCTCCCCCAGCTCCACTGCTGCCTGGCCCAACTCCTTGCCAGGAAGAGCCCAGCACTGCCCCTGGCCCCAGCCCACAGTGGCAGCCTGCCTTTACCCCAGGCATGGAATCTGGGGGGGCCCAACAGACTTACCAGCTGGACGCTGCTCTTCAAACTGTTCAACTGGCTGCGTGCGTGCTGCGGCTGTGTGCGTGCACCTGGCATTTATTGGCGACATTATTGGCTACATCAGCCAAAATAAGCTGATTGCCAGTAATGTCAATCTTCCTTTTATTGGTGTTGAAATGATATGGATCGATGTATCGGTGTATCTCTACTTTCTGAGAATGTTCTCCTTTGTAAATTGTGAGGAGATCTATTTTGTTTTGTTTTTTCTCCCTCAGTGATGGTGGGGCCTCACAGCAGCTATTCAGACTTCACAACCCTGGAAGAAGCAGCAAGTTACTTCAACATAGCTCTGCAACATCTGTCTAAATCGGACACTTCAGTGGGACTTTTGTGCTTTTATCTAAAGCTGAGTCAATCACCTCTTGGATAAAAGCACAAAAACACTCCCACTAAAGTGCCTGATCTATATAGATATTAGGCGAGCTGGGTCCAGCTAATGTGCTGCCTCTTCTGGGAGTGTGTTGAGTTTAAAGTGCTGCTTTTTTAACATCTGCAAGCAGCCCTAAGTGACCTTGGTTCAGGCTAGAGAGAAGTAGCAGCAGGAGCCTTTTAGAAAAGGAGCCCTCTTACCTGCCCCCTGGCTACTGTTCTGCCTTGCTATTCCTAAAGGTGAATATGGATTTATTTTAAGGGCTTTTAAGTTCTTCTACTACTGATCTAGGGCTTAAAGCAACACCTTCTCCAGTATAATGAACTGGAGTAGGGGGTAGAGATAACTCTTCTCAAGTACAAGCTTAGGTTGCTAACAGAACAAGGCTAAAATGCTACACAGGCTTAAACTGTCCTTTGAGGCTGGCTAAATGTAATCCTTTGTGTTTGGTGTGTACGCTCCCTTCGTTGCCCTTTTGTAGATCAGAACCTTTGTATGTGCCTCACTTTGTCCTTCAGTTCCATTTCAAATCTTGATTCCTATGCCTGATATACTTTGTGATATTTTTTTAGCTTTTTTTGCAGGACCTGGAGAAATTGCTTGGCTGCTGTGTGTGAGGTTTGATTCGCTCATAGAGGTGCATGCCTTCATCACATGGCATTCAAAAGCCCATTGCCATAGCCAATATAGATGGGGAAGCCAGAGAATTGTACAAAAGTTTGGATTTTATAGACCAAGAAAGTACCTGTTAAGTTAGATCTGTCTCTGTGGCTTAGTACTAGAAAAATCTTGTATTTTATGTAGTGTTGGGGGTGATGTAGCCATTTTACTTTTAAGTAGGTTAAACATCAGTTTAAGGAACCAAACCAATATTATGGACATCTATTTAAACTCTAAAATGGAGGGGTGGAGATTTGTTGAGAGAGTCAGCAGTATCCAAATAAGCTCTTTGCCAACATTCAGGGATTCAAATCCAAAATAATTGCAACTCAGACTCCTTTTTGTTAAAGGAAGTCATCTGGGCAGCACTGTAGTACATTAATGATTAGTGCATGTCACCCAATTATTCAGAAGTTAACTTTCAGTGTTAATAAACAGAACAAAAAGATTACTTTGTGTACAACATTTCACTTGTCTCTTTAATTTGTCCTGTGCGTTTCTCTGCCTGAAAAGGAAACTATCCTGCAGTACTCAGATTTTACTGTCAAATAAAACTTCAATCAATTGTAAAATATGTCAGTAGGAGATGCACATTATATGGGCTGAAAATGAAGTTGGCTTTATTGCTCTGCTTCTTTAAGCATTTGCAACTTGGTTGTGATAATTGAGTACATTTTGTTCAGAGTTGTGTCTTCTCCCTCAATTTTTTGCATCTTTTTTTTGCACTTGTAACAATATTGTTATCCAAGCACTAATTGCTGACTAATTTTGTCATGATTTTATTCAGCTGCTAATATGTATGGAGTCATACTTGACATTAGTCTTGTTTTGACATGCACTGAAGGTTGCTAGAAATATGTGTATGACTTTAATGGAAAAAATTAAGTACTAAATTAGGTGAGTAAACTAGTGAGTGTATTTTTTTTATATTGAAAGTAGATGAGTCTTGAGAGAAATATAACTTTGATTATATGTAATATTGTGTAATAAATGGAGAAATTAATGTCATTTTTCCACTACAGGGAAGCAAGGTGCAGACAAGAGTTGGATTACTAATGTTGCTTTGTACCTGGTTAAGCAGTTGCCCAATAGCTGTCACACACTTTCTCCACAACCCAGCTAATATTCCATTTGTATCCTTTGTTTACAAAACAAAGTTTTGTTCTGAAAAAGCTTAAATGTGCAACATAAAAACTGTATGATGACATAAGTAAGTTTGCAGGAATGCTGGAGAATATTGGAAGATCATGAATTTGGGGTGCAAAATGTTGCTTCTTTAGTGTTGAACAGACCCTGACTAAAGCATAGCCAGAAGCTGTGAACTTTAAACCATTGCATATAAATCTATAGGGAAAACTGACAAAGTGGGACTGAGTTCACAGGAGTGGGCTTGCTGTAACTCCTCCTGCCTGATTTTTATCCTGTGGTAAAGGAAAAGTGAACTGGGACAGCTGCTTTTTGAATGAAATGAGGCAAACTCCCAGTGTAGCATTTGCCTAAAGCAGGATTAGGGCAGGCAAATGGACAATTACTGTATGTCAGATGCTCTGTGGTAACTCCCAGTCTGCTATAAATTCAATATAATTATATTCATCCCTACCCAGTGTAAGAGTAGGCAGCTATTGGCAAAATTGCCCCTAAAAATATTCTCCCAGCGTACCATGTCTTGTAGCAGATCAGCTTATTGGTGTTTTAATGCTATCACTCTTAATGTTTGTAATATCACAGAATTGGAAAATATCTCCTAATTTTGTTGAATTGTAATGAAATATTTTCTTCAGCAGATAGCATAATTTACTGTCCAGTCAACAGTAGATGTTATCTTAAGAAAACTTGCAGAGTAAAAGTGTGCAAGAAATATTTTGGAAAAAACAAGTCCATTCATTGCAATTTCAAAGGCGTATCCAGATAATGAACTTTAAATGGCAAGATACATAAATTGCAAACTAGCTGTGATGTAGTATACTAATGTTGTTATTGAATTTTTAGTTGATAAAGGATTTTGTGTTTTACATTTTGATATGAAGCTTCAATAGCAAATTGAATCTAAAGATGACCTATTGTAAGGGTATGTTGTTTGTATTTTATTTAATGAAATGGTCAGACATCCTTAGCAAGAACTTAGCTTACAGGACAGATAGCTGAAAACCTTGGAGAAGAAGAGCATTTAGTCCAAGGCTTGTCCGCTCTTCTGCTGGGTATTTCCATTTACTACAACGACAATTCCTTGGAAAACTATAGCAAGTAAGTGTATTGTAGTCATAACCTGAGACTTAAGGCAACATAAAATTATGTAGGCAACTGATTGGTTCCTAAATTAATATATTAAAGATGGTTTGTAAAGGAGGAATAGTACAATTTGGATGCAGAGAGATTGTAATTTAACACTGTTCACTTTTAATGTAACTTGTAGAGGTAGAAATGCAGGTGGCTGGAAAATACCAGAGGGCTTTGCCATTCTGATCAGCTGGAAAGCTGGGTATTCCCTGAAATTATAAGTACAGTCCTTCTGAAGTACAACTGTTAGACTTATTTTGCCAAGGATTAATGTAGATATTCTTCCTTCATATCTCCTGTTGGATAGGCCTTTTCACCTGTGAAATCTTGTCCTATGAAGAACAGACAATGGCAGGCTGAAAATAACCCTTTCCAGTGCTAAGAAAAGCCCTTTACTTCATAGGAAGAAGGGGAATTTGTTACAGATAATTCAGACTGGCAAAAAATATAATTTGGTTCAGAGATGAGTGAAAGATGGGTTTTCAACTTCTCTTTTTTTATTTGGTCTTTCATAAAATTCAGTAGTAATTTTTTTGTTTTGTTTGTTTTTATTTCTTCTAGAGAGAAACTAAAGCAACTGATAGAAAAGAGGATTGGCAAGGAGAATTTCATTGAGAAACTAGGCTTCATTAGTAAACATGAACTGTATTCCAGAGCTGGTCAGAAGCCTCAGCCTAGTTTTTCTAGCCCAGATCACATGATGTTTGACCATGAATTTACTAAACTGGTAAAGGAATTGGAGGGTGAGACATGTTAGCTCATTATTTTTAGTTTGTTATTTTTGGATGCTGCTAAACTACTGCATGCCCTGAGTTAAGTCTTTTAAATTTCCTTCACTTAAAGCTTTAAGTTTACTCACACTGTCAGCAACTTGTTACAACAGCAGGCTGGAATAACCTGACTTGGGTCCTGCTTGGGCCAGTGCTAGGACTCGGCCATGGTTGCTGCTTGTTGCGTAGCTACAACCATAGGTTGCTGACCCATGTAAGCAATGTGCAAGATGTTGTGCCAGAATCATGGGCAGGGATTATAATGCATGTAGCTTGCAGGTCAGATTTTCAGCTAGAATCATAATAAAGTAGGGCTGGAAGGGACCAGGTGGATCAGTCGTATCCAGCCCATCCTATACAAGTCTTTGTCTAACCTGTTAGTAAAACAACATAAACACAATCACAACCACAAGGTATAATGCCCTAACATGGCACAAATAAAGTTGGAGGGAGGATGGGTGAGGGAGAGAAGATGACAAGGGTGGCCAGGGTTTTGCTGTTGTAGGAGTTGCTAAAATTCACTTGAGAGATCCAAGGAAGAGGGCAAGTCTTCCTTCCACCCACCACTCCTTCCCCAATTACAGAGGAAGACAAAACCCCACAGTCTACCGGTCTGGCCAGTGCTTCAGGGATCCAATTAGAGCAGGGGTGGGCAAAATGTGGCCCGTGGGCTGGATGTGGCCCGCCAAGCCATTCTGTCCAGCCTGCGGGACCCCTTAAAAAAAAAAAAAAAGAAAACCCCCCAAAAAATTAATATACATCTGCTCTGGGCTGCCTGTCATGCAGCCCTCAATGACTTGCTAAGACTCAGTAAGTGGCTCTCCACCCAAATTAATTGCCCGCCCCAAATTAGAGTATTGGGGGTAGGGGGACGGTGTAACATCATCTGGCCTCGTAAGACTGTTAAATTGACAACTGACTGTATTTTCTGTAAAAAAAAAAAAAAAAAAAAAAAAAAAAAAAAGGATCTCGCTATTAGTAGTGATAATCAATGAGCTTGTTTTTTTGTATGGTACCACGAGGCTTATTTCTGAAGACAGCAACCAGAAAGCCATCTTTCCTAGCGATTTACTATGCATTATTTATCCTTACAAATTATGTGCGAGAGAGTGGAGTTTGTGCCCTCTTTGACTGCTTATATGGAATAAAGGAGATCTGAAAACCATGTTTGGGAATATTTGGGTACATTTTACACTAAGAAAATTACGGTAGGGATTAAAAAAAAAAAAAGCCTTCAAACTTTCTTAGTTTCTTGTGAAAGGGGTAGAGTAGTTGACACTGTCAGCTTCCCAGTTGGTAATACTAATTGAATTAAATGGGTATTGGGGGAAATAATAATTTTTATTCCTAAAGAATTATTTGTTTTAGTAGGCATAAAAATAACTAATCGGGTTTAACTTGCATGGCTTTACAGCAGTTCCCAGCCTTCTAGCTGTCCATATATGTTGTCAGGAAAGGATGTGTTAGTGAATATCTTACGCAGACAGAACATATATTTGTCAAGAAAAGGGATAGATAGCAGTATCATTTAAGACTCATAAAGTAGCAAAAAGCTCAAGTGTTCTGATGGCAGTTTTTACAAACTTCCTTGATTTTTCTTCATTTTAAAGAAGTATGAGTGACTAAGAACTTGAAAAAACAGAAGCTGTCTCTTTCCAACAAAGTAATGATTTAAATTGAGGTTGTGGGAATGTTAAAAGAACAGAAAATGTGCAGACTGTTCTGAATAACAAATACTCAGTGTTTTTTGACAGGTGTCATAACAAAGGCTATTTACAAGTCTAGTGAAGAAGACAAAAAGGAAGAGGAAGTAAAGAAGACATTGGAACAGCATGACAACATTGTGACTCATTATAAACAAGTCATTAGAGAGCAGGTAAATATAGGTTTATATAAATTACCAAGGATCTGTGTTTTCCGTTTGCTGCAGAAAAATGCGGATTTTCTCCTTTAAAAGAGCTGCTTGGAGCTGGGGTGTGTCGGAGGAGGGCGATCACAGGCAGGGGACACCACATGCACACATGCATGTAGTAGTCAAGCAGCGTGGAGAGCAGCTCCCTCCAGGTCGGTTTAAGTGGGGGATGACACAGATTAAGGCCTCCACGGAGAGAGGAATAGGGCAGGGCTAGGCCTGGGGCAGGAATGCAGGGCCCACCTGGGTGCCATGGGCAACTCATCCAGGGGGCTGTCTGACTATGTTGCCTGCAGTCCCAGGGAGGGACACGTGGGGGCAGATCCAGGCTGCCCTCTGTGGATTCAAGGCTCCCTGCCCTGCTGCCCTCCCCTGGGGGTCTCCACAGTCCAGTGGGCAGGACCTGGCACAGGAGCAGAAGGGGTCAGGCAGGCTTGGTGCCATAGTTGTAAGTTCCATGCTGGCTGCGCCTCCATGGCAAGGAGCAGCTTGCTTGCCCAGCAGCAGCGGAGAGCACAGCTGCATGCTGCCACCAATGCTGCCATATGGACAGGGGGTCCTGCCTGCTGGGCTGCAGAGGCCCTTGTGGGTGGGGGGCAGCAGGGCAGGGAGCCTCTGGGCAGCCACATTCTCCATTTTCCCTCCCCACCCCCACCTTACCCTCCCAAATGGGCTTTGCTCTGGTTGTGCTACCTGTGGGCAGGGGTGGGGGTAGGGGCACACTACACTCCACTCTGGTTATAGCAGCTGCTGCCTCCTGCAGGTGGCAGCCAGGACTCAGGGTGCGAGGGTAGTGTGCTGCGGGCCCTGGCCCTATGGCCCTGGCAGCTGGGGGTACCCTCTGGCAGGGCTTTGAGGGGGGCCCAGGGGGCTGTGGGTGGGGATTGAGGGGCACCAGCATATCAGGGCTTCTCAGTGCCAAAAAGCAGCAGGGAGCAAAGCTTCAGCTGGACTAGCATCCTAGAGAGTGAAGTGCAGAGAGAGCTCTGATTTTCTGTGATTAAAAAAAAAAAACACAATGCCAAAATATATAGGTATAAAAATGTATCTTATTATAATGATTGAGGCACTGTTAGGCTTCCAAATTGCTTTAAAGTTGTAAATATATAAATAAAACATTGTATTCAGTTGATACCTGTACAGTGACTATTTGTTTTAATTGTGGAAAAATGTGGATTTTTGGGAGATTTTAATCAGAGAATTTGCAACTTTTAAATGGAGAAAATCAGGATCCTTCTATATTACACTTATGCAGTTGGGGAGGTGATATTAACTAGGTTTTGGGGCTCTGGATTGTAATTTCTAACCAGCCATTTGAAAATGTAAAAGAGGGAACCTGAGGAAACAAAAGGATTTTTTAAAAATGTTTTGACCAAACATTCCTGACTAAATAGTGGTGCTGAGAGAGCTTAATTGCTCCTTTTATCTTTTTCCCTTTCAAAATATTGCTTTCTCAGAGCAGTAGTATAGACTTGCAGAATCTGCCATCCTTTCCTTTAATATTATGTTTCATTTAGTTCTTTGCTATGGACTCAAACCTCAGAAAGTACTGGTGGCCAAAGTAGAAATCGGAAATGGATTTGTCGATCAAGAACAGTGGACCAAATAATGATATTGAGGGAGTCTGTAACCCAAAACTGTTTGGATTTCTAATATATTTTCTCCAGTTGTTTTTATAAATCTAATTTCATTAGTTTTTATAGCTTGGACGGAAGCTTAAGTGAGAATTATTGGTAACACCATCTTATGAAGCTGATAGGAAACTGAAGCAGAAGGTTAATTGGGATGTAGTTGCTTTGAGCTAAATGAAAGAAAATAGTGCCGTGATCATAGAATCATGGTTGTAAGGGACTTCAGGGATCACTTGTTCCAGCCCCTGCATAAATACAGGGTATGTTATTGTTACACTATCCTAGACAAATATCTATTCAGCCTCCTAGAAAACCACCAGTGAAGGAGATTCCACAACTTTCTTGGGCAACTTGTTCCACTCTCCTACTCCTCTGCCAGTAAGGAAGCTTTATTCCCCTGCCCCTCCCCTTCACGGTATAATCTTAATCTGTTTTGCTGCAGTGGTCTCGGCATCACTCCGTTCCTGTTCTCAGTGGCAGGTGGTTGGGCTTGTATCGTTTTAAAAAAACCCCACAAAAAACAAAAACTTGATTTAAATGGCTTCCTTCTGTCTGCCCTTAACAAAAATAAAAATTGTTGCTTGTACTTGGGAAACACAAGTAGCAGGAGTTGAAACTGAGAAACTAGTAGCAAAATGCCTTAATGCACCGGCTTCATTCGGATAATCTTTGAAGGAACATCTTTATGTGGTGGGAACAATCTCTTTTTAAAGTGTAGTCTTTCCTGCTTCTGAAGAAATTTTGAATTTTAAAGGATCTGTTGTTTGTTATTTTTCTACCTAGGATATTTGATAATGCTGACATTTAAAACTTGCCGCATAGTATGTATAAAGCATCCATGAAATACATTACAGGCCATACTGTTCATTCTTAGTTCCCTATGCATTCAGGTGTGGGTTCATGGGTAGTGGTCCATGGAATTCTCTGTCAAATGTAAAACGGCTCTGTAGGTAAGGCTTACGGCCTTTACTTTTAAATGCTTTGTTGTCTGCAGTGCTGTTTTAACATTTGAGATGGAAAGTTGAATGCTCAAAAATTTTAACATGCCAGAAATAAGTTGGTCCATGAAACCACAAATTGTGTTTATTTTGTGCTTCCATTATGGCACCCTTTAAATGACTACATGCTGTTCAGTGCTCAGAATGGCTGGCGTTCACTGAGCAACAGGAGCCCTGTGGCAGAGGTAGGAATCGAATTCAGTTCCCTTAGGGATTCAGCTCAAGCGCCTTGGCCACTGGACCATCCTTTCTTTTCTGTTCTACAGTAATGGTAGTGGTAATATCCAGCTTCAGTCTTCCTCAGCAAATGAGACAGAGGTACTACAACAATATTTGCACATATTCATCCCCAAAGTAGATCCATTTTGTGTACCGAGGCAAGTTGCTTTGGGAAAATTGTGAGAGATCAGGTACTGAAGACAGTATAATTAAAAAAAACAAAACAAAAAAACAAACACAAAAACCTGAATCCCTTTATTAACACAACTGTACCTGGGATATTATGATCCCAGCACTCATTCCTGCCCATGGCAGGGGTCGGACTTGATGATCTGTTCAGGTCCCTTCTGACCCTACAGAATTATGAAACCTCTCACCCTCTTTTCTTCACCCACCCCTAAAAATCCATTTTGGGCTATAAACTCTGATAATGTACACACATGTTTTAATGACTTCCTTGCTCACTGTATGTTAGGTTTTGCTTGGGAGGAGGACAGGACTGAATCTCATTCTATCTTCTCATTTTTAAGAGACTTACTATAGCAGGTTGGGGATTTGCTTAGCTCAGTCTTTCATTGCTTGCGGTTGTTGTTTGTCTCTGCCTCCCTGGGGCAAACTCCCACCCGGCAAGAATCAACATATAGCAGTGTAACAAACAGGTAGCATGTGGTCTTTTCCCAGACCAACGAGAGTGCTTGGGCTTGTGAGTGCCCAGGCTTGAGTGCCACCGCCAGCTTGCATTCTTTTATCTCTGTCAGTTTCACTCTAGTGAGTCCCAGTCTCTCTGTAAACTCAGTCTCTCATCATCTTTCTGGGTTTCTTCACAGTGTCTCAGACCCATGGAGAGAGCTCCCTCACTCAGGCTTCTACCCCCACTCCATGGCCTCCCTGTCTCTCTCCCCTGGGCTCTCTCTGGGAGCCTTTTAACTCCCATGGAGCAAGCTAATTATCTTTGTCAGCAGGCTCAGTCCTCCAGAGCAGGCTTGTAGATGCAGCTCCTGCCATGCAACCTGCTATACTTCTCTCCACATTGCAGCGTTAACAGGTACTTTTCTTTTATAGTCCTCTTGTATTGGATAGTTGTACTAAGGCAACAAGTCCTCATACCTGTCTTTTAGTGAATAAGATAGCTTTTCCATAGGGAATATGTACTATATTCTCTTTTTCCGTTCTCCCTCATTTGGTAGGGTTGCCTATCTCCATTCTCTGGTTATCATGTTTACAACTGCTGAAATGAGATGGATGCATAGAGGTTTCTAGTAAACCACAGCTGGAAACTTTGGAAATAACCCAAGAAGGAAAATTTTGGGTGCAAGGGTGAATTACCTGCCAATTTACTATGTAAATATTTTTTTTCCTTACAGACACCTGACTTGAGCACTATTTAAAAAAAAAAAAAAAAAAAGATTGCAGAGACATTATATGTCGTGCTATAAAACATGCTGCATCAGAAGTTCCTGTTGTGCTGCAGAAATATTTCTATAGCACTGGTGCCATTTTAGCAGTTTTGTTGAGGGCATGAATGTCTGTTCTCTCAACTTTTATACCAGCACAGAGGTGTTTATATCACTACAAATAAAACACCTGCCCAGGGCTCTTATTTTCTCACTGTTCTATGTTTCTGCTTCGTCCCCACCTAGGCTTCTACTCCAGGTCACCTGCTGTTAGCTGTCCAGTCAGTTGCTTATTGTCATTCTCTTTAACCAGTGCCAGTATGTTCTCACCCCTTGACCCTAGCCTTCCCATGCATTTTAAATACCTGGCTCCCACTCTATATTTCTGCCTCTTCCGCTGCAAGGGTATGAACAGATTCAATCGTTGAAGTGTTCCAAAGGTAACTCTGAAGGAAGTGGGTACTATTTAGAAGCAGTTCAAAATAAATTTCTCCTGTAACATGTAAATGCTCTACATAGGACGACAAGGGATCCCTGGGTCCTGTAGCATCCTGCAGTAATCTGCTTTGTGCCCCTTATGGCAGGGAATGTGGGACACTCAGTGATTGCTTTCCTGTCTGCTCTACCCCTGCACTGGAGCATCTCTTCCATCAGTACCTTGGAGACCCCAAAACCAAGGTTCCTGCATTTCAGTCCCCAGTCCCTATATATGTTTCTTAATGGTCTTCCACTTCCAGTGGGGAATCCTATTTCTGATGTTGGGGTCCCTAGTCTCTCAGTTCTGGTAGGGAGTTGCTCATTGATGTTGGCTCCACTTCTATCCCTGTCCACTTCTGTCCCCTTCTCCCTCCTGAGGTGAGGATGGGGTTGTGGGGTAAGCAGAGCTTTACTTTCCAGTGGTTTGAGGTGATGGGGGCAGAGCTGCAGTGCTGGCTGGAGAGGGCATGCAGCCATGGAAATTTATGAAGTGCTCCAGATGGAGGGGTTGAGGGAAGGCAGTGCAGCAGGGGGGAATGTACATCTGTCAGCAGCTCAGGTGTTCCATTTTGGAAGCACTTAAAATGTCTGCCCCAATCACAAATCTGTCTGCCTAGACAGTTCTAGTTTTAATCTCCCTTGCCTTTCCCTTTGTCTTAATCTGGTCTCTTCATTCTCTGCAAGGTGTGGCTTTCCCCTCATTGTGCAGATGGGCGTTGAAAATACAGCAAAGACAGGTTTTCTAGGACCAGGACCTGCTGTGGCCTGCATCAGTCTAGTGCTGTGCGACAGGCTCAGGCGATCCACCCGGCATCTGATGCCCCCTAGCCGTCAGATCTGCCTGCCCATGCTCCCCAGCCTCCCCTTATCTCCTATTTCTTTCCTGCCGTGACTTGATTTTTAACTGAGAAGACTGCCTCCAGAGGCTGGCCTCTTGGCCTTTCCTCTGTATGCTGTCCTTGGGGTTCCTTTGTCCCAAACTTTGGGGTGGGTTTCCCCTTCTAAAACAGCCCCAGTTGTGCCTTTGGGGCAATAATCATGACCTCCAGCCACCCCCATAGTCATGCCCATGTCTTGCAGATGTCAGTCAGTGTGTTGTGGTGTGGTAGGAGAGTCAAGCCCTGGCCCTGATTCTGCACTCAGTCCTTCAAGCCTTGAACCTTTGTTGGGGCTTCTACCTTTTTGGCTTCAAACCTTTTCCTCTAGCTGGACCCTGAGAGCCAAGGTTCACTGTCCCAGACCTCAGCTTCTGAGCCCCAGCCCTGTCTTGCCCTCTTGGGGTCTAGGGCCCTTGGCTCTGGTCTCATGTGGCAGCCCTTAGGGTCCCTGACCTTGGCTAGACAGTTTGTGTGGTGTTTGGCCCTGGTTTCCTTGACCCTGGCTGGGCAGCTCTGTATTGGATACCTCTCAGGCACCCCCTGTGGGTTCCTTTCTATCTCTGTTAACCAAACTTAAGTATAACAAAAATGTAAACAAATTGCTTCCACAAAAGTTCTTCCCCACTCTGGGTCAGTACCCCACCACAAGCTATACTTGCCCCTTAGCTGTCTTGTTCTTGCTTTCATGAGTAGCATGAGTGTTTCTGGACCTGTTTGCTGCAGCTGGCTTTGCTGGCAGGCTCCTCACCCTAAAGTATGCAGTACCAGATTGTCTGCTGCAGCTCAGGCCCTACACTTATATGCCTTGAAGCTCTGCCCCCCTTGGTGTCCTGTGGTTCCCCAGCCACATGCAGGAGTTTCCCCTTTTACTTAAGAACAAGCCTGTGCTCCTGCTGATGCAGCCCCAAACAGCCCGTTTAGCCTGCTGCAGAAAGTAACAGGAGCCTCTGGCTCTATTTTACACACTAATTTCAAAGATAGTCCTTTCTAGTTCTGGACTAGAATGTACCCAGTGCTAATGGCGACCTTCCTGTGCTCTGGTAATTATTTTTCCCAAGGTCTTATAAATTTTGTCAGATTTGGGCATATATTCACAGAGATGGAAAAACACTACCCTCTGTCATATTTTTATGCATGGAGATGCTAGAACTTATTCTCTGAGGCTTAACATGAACAAATAATGCATTGTAATTTCTGTCCCTAGCTTTGTTTTCTGAAATGACCAGACCATTTTGGACAGAATTTTCCATAGTTCAGTGAAGGTTTTTCAGATTGAAACTTAAAGTTGCTAAAAAGCTATAAGCAATTAAAGTGAAATCATCCTATAGAAACCTAAGGTTGAAAGGGTCTGAAGGGTCATGTAGTCCAGGGATGGTGAATCCATGGCACGGGTACCATAAGTGGTGAATGTAACCTCAGTGTGTGAGATCAGGGAGGCAACAGGTAAAGGAGCAGCAGAAAGCAAAGCAGCAAATCAGTCAGGGAGCACAGAGAAAGAAGCCAGAAAGCGGAACACAGCATATCACACTGGGAGTAGAAAAAGGAGCAGATTGGACAGTGGAAGGAGATTGGCATGACACTTTGGGCAGGTGTGGGGCTAATTTGTGGCACTGCTGCCGAAAAGGTTGCTTCCTGCCCCCCCCACGGATGTAGTCCAGTTCCTTGCACAGATACAGGATGTTCTGTTTATAAATTATCCCAGTCAGGTGCATGATGGGAAGTGCTGGGGAATCTTGATAGGCATTGGTTCTTGTTTTGGAAGTATCTGTCTTCCAGCTTGTACTTGTAAGCAGTCCAGAAGATGTTGGGGAAAAATAGCTTAAAGGTTTGGTAAATGTTAATTCTAGTGCATCAGTTTTATTGCTTTATGACACTTTTCCTACTCCTAAACAATTTTCCACAAGTAATTAAACAGAACTATAATTTTTTATTATTATTATTCTTTCACAGGACCAGCAGCTTGAAGAATTAAAGCAACAAGTTAATTCTTTAAAATCTCAAAATGAACAGCTTCAGGCAACACTTACACAGCAAGTGTCACAGATCCAGCAGCACAAGGACCAGTATAATCTCCTTAAAGTACAGCTAGGTATACATCAGAAAAATCTAAATCTGTCATTGTTCTGTACCACCTGCTGAAGGCCCTGTGTTTTTCACTGTAAACGACCTACTTTTTTGCAGCAAATAATCTTTTCCAATTTCAACAACATGTTGCTTTAAATTCTAGAACTTATGAGATGTCACAGAAATTAGTGGGAAAAATGTTTATTTGTTTTCTTAAGCATTAAAAAAGCCTGCTAGAAAACTATTTCTTCCAGTATATAACGTGTTACTTTTACATAAAATGTCAACATTTAATTTGCTTTCTATTGCCTCAAAACTTCCAGTTATTGAAGATGGATTTTTTCATAAGACAAGTTTGTAAGTATATTAGTAAAAAAGAAGCGTGGAATTTTTGCCTTTTGGCACACATTTGAGAGCTGGAAAGAGGCAGAAAGAAATTTGAGGCTTTAAGTACATTCTAGCCTGTGATTTAGGTACCAATGCCCATGAAGAAACATGGATAATAAGTATAGCCTAGCCTGTCATTCAGATAAATTCTGGCTACTGGGATAGCTAGGGGGCCCATTTCCTGCTCCATTGTCCTCCTTACTGCCGTATCTAAAGGAAGAAAGAGCCTACAAAGCAGCATACACCACCACTCCAATTGGAAAGAGCCCCTGTGGTGCACAGGGTGGGCTGCAAGTTGTTCATCACACTCTACCTAGGATCCCTCATTGCTGTGTCCTTTGGTACATACAGGAGTTGCTGGTAGGTCTCAAATACCTGAAGGGCTTCCATAGAGGGAAAACATCTTTTCTCTCTTCCTACAGAGAGCAGAATGCAGAACAGTGGCTTGAAGTTGCAGCAAAAAAAGTTTAAAATGGATATCAGGAAGGTTTTTTGACTTCCTCAGAAGCATTGTGTTTTGGCTGCAGCCAAAGGCTGGGGATTTTGGCTGGGATGTGCCAGTGCTCCTCCTAAGACTAAAACCTGGAAGTTCCTGGCTAGAGGGACACGTAGAATCAGACCAGTTACCATATTTGGGTTCAGGAAGTAATTTTACCCTGTGGTCAACTACATATGGACTGGAGGTTTTTTCCCTTCCTCTGTAGCAAGGAGCATGCATGCCCGCTTCCTTGAATCTCTCAAGCATATTTTAACAACTCTTGCAACAGTAGAACACTGACCATAATTGTCCCCCTTATTTATATGTGGCATGTGTGGATGTTATGTTTTCTGATTGTCAGGGTTGACTGTAGTTTTAATAGGTCAGATAAGGGCTTATGTAGGATGGTTTGGGTAAGTATGATCCTACCTCTGGCGGAGGTTAGACTAGATGACATTTGAAGGTCCTGTTGAGCCCTTTTTCTCTGATTATATGGTCTTTGGGAGTTTTATCTGCTATAGGAGCTCCTTTCTCTGATTGGTCCAAAATAACCTATCTGCCAAGGTTTAGGACATGGAGACTTTGTTGTCTGAGTTGAAGCTTGGAGGGCGTGTATGGGGGGAGGGTGGATGGAGGCTCAGGTTCTTCTCATTGGGGAGGATTAGTATTTGACAGGTACTCGATGGTGTCAGGAGATTTTAGTGCTTGCCTTGCAGAGGGGTAGTTGTACGTATGCACTTAGTTACAATTGTAAAAGCACTTTGGTCTTGTGATGTGTGCTTTTGAAATGGAGACCATTTATGAAACACTGATTCACATTCTAGGTTTAGGTCTAAGTGAACGATTCTCTTTTCTCAATAGAATGAACTGGAATATTGCTTTCTGCATTGAATATTTGATGAGATCTAGACTTCCATCTCCTGCCAGAAGCTTGGACTCCTGGCTCCTTCATTGCATGACCAAGGACCTAAGAACTGCTATTTACTTGGTCAGAACGTAGGTCCATCTTGCCCAGTATCCTGTGTCACACAGTGGATGCTGAAGGGGAGAGTGAACATGTATGATAAGGGTTTTTTCCACTGTTCCTCTTCCACTTGCAGCCTTAAGCATTTGAGGTCTAGGAAGTTCTGATACAGAAGCTGTACCCCAAACTCCCATGCTCAATAGCTACTGATGCCCCTTTCTTTCAAGAATTTGTCCAATCCCTTTTTGAATCTGGCTACACTGTCTGCTTCGACAGCATCTTGTGGCAATGAGTTCCACGATTCAGTTACACAGTGTGGGAAAAAAACTTCCTTTTAGTTTTAAACTTACTGTCTACTAGTTTCATTTTGTGAGTCCTAGTTATTGACTTGAGAGCTATTTAGTTTCACTTCATCATTTCGTATTTTGTAAACCCTTATTATATCTGCTCTTAAGCTTCTCTTTTCTAAACTGAATAGGCCCAGCCTCTTTAGACTGTCCTCAGATAAAAGCCTTTCCATACCACTGATAATTTGCATTGCCCTTCTCTGTATCTTCTATTTCTTGTGTACCCTTTCTGAAGTGAGGTTCAAGGTATAAACAGAATATGGATTTATAAAGGGGCATAATACTTTCCATTTTGTTTATTATTCCTTTCTTAATACCTAACATTGTTTGCTACCTTGAGGGCTGCTGAGCACTGAGCTGATGTTTTTAGCAAACTGTCCACAATGACTCCCAGATCTTTCCTGTGTGGTAACAGCAGATGTAGAGCCCATCATAGTTTAGGTATAGTTTGGATTATTTTTCCAACGTGCATCACTTTATATTTATCTGCATTTGAATTTCATCTGCCATTTAGTTGCCCATTTGCTCAGTAGCACCATATCCTTTTGTAGTTCATCACAGTCCGCCTTGGTTTTACCACTTTGAATAATTGTCTTGTCTGCAAATTTGGCCACCTCGCTCCCCCCTCCTTCTTCCAGATCACTCATGAATATATTAAATAGCACTGATCCCAGTACATATCCCTGGATGGGGGGAGGCTGCTTTTTCACTTCTGAATGAGATAGTTGCACAGACTTCCTTTCTATAAAGAACTGCACATTTCTGAGGTTGATTTACAGTTACCAGTGGATTTTTTAACATAGTAGAATCATCGAAACGTGAATAACTTGTAATAGCACTTTTTTTTAGTTGGAGGGAAATGTGCTATTGTTGAAGATCATTACTTCATATGAATGTCTCAGCTACTGTATAAATGAGATAAGTGTAATTCCTAAGCCGTCTACTAATTTTGCAATGTATGGCCTATAGGAAAGGATACTCAGCATAACAGTTCCCACAGTGATACACTACAGATGAATGGCATTCAGCCTGAAGAAATCAGCAAATTGAGAGAGGAGGTAAAAGAATGGAAAAATAAGCATGACCTGTTGCAAGGGCAGCTGAGAGAAAAGGATTCTGTGATTGAGAAATTGGTAAGCAATTAGTGACTGCTTCAGAAGAACTTTCTGTACACAGTTGCAGTTTCCAGCAGAAATGGGGAAGGTTTAGGCCATTATGCCAGGTATTGGTGAGACCTAAACTGGAATATTGTGAACAATCCTGGTCACCTTTTGCTCAAAAATGAACTCAAACTCTAAAGCAAGTGCAGAGAAAGAGCAGTGTGACATTCAAGGAAATAGAAGGTCTCTCTTGAGAGAAGACTAGAAATGCTTGATTGATTTATCTGGCAGAATAAGGGGTGGAATTGGGGATAAGATCATCTATAGAGACATCATCATGGGTAAATCCAGTGGAGGGAGAAGGGTTATGTAAATGAAAGGATCATATTTTCATAAGAACAAATAGCTATGAAGTAGCTGTGAATGTATTTTAGTGCCCTAAGAACACACATGTAGTGTTACACCAACATCATGGTTGGGAGGCTGAGCAAAAAAAACGAAAAAAGAAAAGTTTCGGGCTGGTTACAGGAAAAGTGGCATGTGGACAAAAGCACTTAGGGGGCTTACACAAGTTTTTTGTGAGATGAGGCCCCTGAAAGTGCTCCACAGCTGTGATGTAACACACATACATGGCTGCAAAGCACTTTTAAAATCACCAGTCATGCAAAAAATTAACCCTGGTCAAATGAGGTATTACATTAAGGCACTCTAAAGCAGAGTGTCTTTGGGAACTTTCATTCCTTCAGGGTTAATTTTTTCCATTTTGGGACTGGGCTGGTGCTTGCACTGGTGAACACCAGCCCAGCCCCATCCCCATCCCCATCCCAGCGGCTATTGGAGGGAGCAGGGAAGGAGGGAATATGAGCTGGAGCAGCCAGCAGGAAGCTCCTGGTTGCTTTGCCTGGCCAGAGCTGGGGGGCAGGGCGGGTCAGGCAGGGTGGAACAGAGTCTTCCTGCCTTGTCCCCCCCAACCCCCCCAGCTGCAGTACTGGGGGGTGGGAGGCAGGGTGGGAACAGCTGGGCTGGACCTGAGACAAGGGGGGCTCCCATCCCCCACCTAGGCCTCCTGACGGTGCCAGCATGGAGCTGCCTGGCCAAAGCTGGAGGGATGGGGTAGAACTGTGGGTCGGGAGGGGAAGCACTAATTCATGGTGCTTTATTTAAAGCATCATGAGTTGGAGCAGGGCCCTAAATGTCTGTAGGCACCCTTAATGTTGACTACTCTAGTCAGTGGATTCAAACCATATTTAGACACCCGGAGTTGTGATTTTTGAGCCCTATATAGTGAATGTAAAGGGAGCATAGCTGCTTTATTGATACTTAAAGCCTTCTTTGCAAGTTGAACTCTCTAAACATCTACATCCAAGACTCTTGGCATGAAGAAGACCTCTGGTGACCTCCTGAAATATATATACATACAACCATGAAGGCAGGGTTCCAGGTGGGGGAGAGGCACATCTCCCAGCAAGTAATCCTTGCTTTTCTTTGAAAGGCTTCTGAAGTTTTTAATTTATTAGGATGCATTGGTGGGATAGCTTTCCAGAGGCTTCTACCAATCCAGACTAAGCCCCCTGCCAGGGACTCCTTTTGGCTCTAAACAGTCCTGTGGGGGTATAAAACAGACAAACAGACACAAAAAAGCTCCAAATGCCTCCACTGCCTCCCTCACTTCCTTGGAATGCAGGGGTTATTTTGATGGCTCCAGCAGGAGGTGTTAGGACTTTGTTTGTTGTTAGCTTTAATAAAATTTCAGTCACTTTTCTTTGCATTAGGTAAACTGAGTTTTTTCTGAAGAGTAAAAATCCTTGAGCTGTCTACTGAGACATAGATTTGCAGCTATGCTGAGTGTGTTGCGAACCCCCTGGTATTCTCTATCTCAAATACTGGTGCCTGATGGAAGCATGGTGGAAGGGTGTTGCTTCTCCATTTCACATCAGTGGGAATGTGCAGAGGCCACTCGAAGACTAAAGCAAAGTTATTAGTCTGTAATAACAAGGGTTGTTAGAGAGCTGTCATGCTTCCTGTCTTTCAAGTCTGAGCAATCTAGATTTAAGTTGGGAGAGAAGGTAATGGGAGGTACTGAGGTGGCTGATGTATGTCATCCCCTTTATCTCCATGCAGATTGGATTATTTGGTTTGTTGATTTTGGGGGGTGAAGTGAAAAATGGGTTTCTTTACTGTTATAGATAGATTCACGCAGTACTGTTACTGCATTCAGCCTGAGTGTAAAAGTGCAGAAGCTTTATCAAAGAACAGTTCTGATAACAGGTGAGTAATTATTTGATCAATGTGTAATGTGGTAAAACTTTTTATGGTTTTTTGGTTTCTCCCCTTATAGAAGTCTTTGCAGTTAGAACCAGGAACAGAACAGTCTTCTCAGGCAAATAAATATGGTGGTTTGGAGCATGATAATGACTTGCAGAAGGTGAGAATTCTTGCTACTTTATGAATAGCAATCAGCCTTTCTTTTGTGTAGCTTCAGAATAGTTGATTTGCAGTCACCAGATGGGCAATTATTGATAGTATTCTAGGATGGAATGGAGACGGTTTTCAGTTAAACTTCAGTTACCTTCAAAGAGAGCAAAATGGGTTACAAAGCATGTCAGTTTGTTTTAGGGACCTTACCTTGCATACTGATTTAAATTATTCTGAACACAAGAAATCGCCAGTATTGCTTGTGTTGCAGTGAATTGAGTTGGTGGAGAAACTGAAAATTCTGACAATGGATTGTCTATTAACAACAGTTGCATAGCACAGCACATCTCTTAAACTGATATACATATGGCATTTTGAGTCTTTTTTTTTTTCACATGAGAAAAGACCAATTCAGGTATCTTGTCTGTTAAGTGACTGAGTTAAACTATCTTTTGCCCCTGAAAGAATCTCACTCTTAGTTTTCTCCCAGTTATAAAGCAAGGGAATTGTTGAAGAATTTGAGTTGATAAATGTTTTGCTCTAGATAATTTGCACTGGAAGATTTTTCAGGAAAAAGAGAACATGCATATGAGAGCCTGTTCTGCTTGCTATGCTAATTGAAACAAGCCTCAAAGAAGAGGCTGTGAAGTTCTGCATTTTATTAAAAGTTTTGTTCCCCCCCAAGAACTACTTGAGGCTATTAGCTGTGCTAAATATTTATTACATCCTTGAGAGTTCTTGCTAACATGTCTAGACAGTTGGTTGCTCTGTTTTTAGTAGACATGCTGCTCTCTTTCCACAGCTATTCTGAATAAGTGTGATGCAGATTCTGTAGCCCGTACTAGCAAAAAAGGTAGCTTTTGTCTTTGTTTACTGCTAAGAGTTTTTAGAGAGGAACAGTAACTCTTCATTTTTACCATAGGAACTAGAAATGTTGCGGATACAAGTACAGTCACAGTCCACAGAAATATCTAAACTTCACACTGAGAAGCAGGAGCTGCTACAACAAATGGTAATCCTATTATCCTTGCTTTACTGAGTAATACTGACAGAAAACTGTCTCTCAATATATGTCTGTACAGACGGATAGATGTATCTGTATAGGGAGGGGGCGTATGTGTGATGATAAAGAATATATTTAGAACAAGCCCTCATTTGATGCAACTTTGACATCTGTGGAGTTATTCCTGATTTATACTGGGGTCTCACTTTTCTTTTCTCTCACCCAACATGATATTGACTAAAAAGATGTTATTTAGTAGATGTCTGATGAGAAAAAGAAGAAATTGTTCTTACAGAACGGATGTATGTATGGAATACTGCCTTTTTATCCTTTGAGCTTAGAGAGAACTAACTTTCCTTTAAATCATAAACTCTTATCAACAAGGCCTGTTGACTGCACAGATAGATAATGCTAAAGGGTACCAGTCCATGAGACAGGATGAGTTTCATACCCCTGGTCCAGTGTATTGACTGCCTGCTTTTCCTTGTGCTCAGGTTAGCATGCAGGGTCAATAATGAGGTACACATTTGACGCATCTGCCTTATGGATAGTTCTCATGGAACCCAAGCAAGTCTGTCTTAAAAATCTTTGTTGTGGGTTCGAATGCCTATAAATAAAAATAATGCTGTTTGGAGTGCTGTCACATGGCAAGGGAATAAAATAATTGGTGTAAATTATTATACCAATAATTTACACCAATACTTTTGGCTTGATATAGAGTATTTTGGGAAAACTTTAATGGTGTGTGATGTACAAGAAGTTGGACTAGATTAACTAAGTTTATCTTCTGGCTTTAATTGGTATAAAAATATTGTTTTTCATTTGTGCTTTCTGTGCCAGCATGCCTTCAAATACACTTTAAATCAGGGGTGGGCAATTATTTGGGCTGGAGGGCCACTTGAGGAGTTTTGGTGAGCTGTTGCAGGCTGGGTCAGCATATTGTGCCCCATCCAGCTTCTCACAACAGCTCACCCAAACTCTGCTCCATGCTCAGCCTGACAGCTGGGACCATATCCAGACAGGGAGCAGCATCTGGGAGCAGGATGGGTGGGCAGGGCTGGGGCTGGGACTGTGGGGCAGTGACAGTGCAAGGCTGGGGCCAGGGGCAAAGCTCCAATCTGCTCCTTGTACAGCCATGTAAGGGGCACTGATTCCACAAGCAGGGGCTTGTGGGGAGTGGATTGTGGCTCTGCCCCAGGTCCCAGTCCCATACTCTCACAGCCCAGCAATCATGGGGTCTCCATGGAGACCAACCAGGACCCCCATGGCTAGGGTGCGTGGCCAGGTGGACAGGATGGGCTGTGGACAGGAAGGGAGCTGGACGGGGCCAGGATTCTGAGGTGATGACAACACAGGAAAGGCAGCTGCCATCTGTAAAACAGGTGCACAGCTTTACAGTGTTTCTTGAGATTACCACAGCACAATGTGGACGTCTGTCCATTGGGTCATGCAACGAGGCCCAGGGCGGAGCTGTGATCACCTCCCCACACACTCCTGCCCGTGGAACCAGCACCCATCACAAAGATGTGCAAGTAGCAGATCATAGCTCTGCCCCAGACCCTGGCCCTGCATTGATGCTGCCCCATGATCCTGGCCGTACCCATCTGTCCTGCTCCTGGACAGCGCTCCTTGCCCGCTTGCAGCCCCATCCCATCCACGTGACCATGCACTCTGCCTTTGTGGGTCCCACCCCTGGCAGTGAGTGCAGGGCAAATAGGCCAGGGTGCCCAGATAGTGGAGTCAGGCCTGGTGGCAACAGCAGCCACAAGGAGCTGCTGCTGGGGCTACTGGAAATTGAATCCAAATGCCGTGCTGGCTCAGTCCCACTGTGCTCCAGGGGACAGCGAGACAACCCATGTGCACCATGGCCTAGGCTGCCCTCCTGCGCCTGTCTTGGGTGGGACTGAGGGGACCCACTACAAGCCAGACAAAATCCACTGGTGGTCTGGTTCCAGTCTGCAAGCTGTATTTTGCCCACCCCTACTTTTAAATGTGTAATGGGCTGAACGAAATCTTTAACTTGTGAGAGCGTGGGAGATTACCTGCTTCTGGAATTGAATTTTCTTTCCGCAGAACACGACTACAGTTCCCATATTGGGAGATGGTGCTATGCCAGCAGCAAAGAACACAGATTTGGAGGGAAGATTATCACAGGAGATAAAGGAATTGAAGGTCAGTCGCTACTGAAATAGGATGCAGACAGGTGTAGCAGTTTGAACCCCTCCTGAATGTCACTGTTAGGAAACTGGTTCACAATTGTGTGTGAAGTGCTGTGGCTCTGACACCTGGAGGTGAGAGTGAGCACCCAGTCCTGTGTGCCTCAGTAGGCAAGTAGGAGGGAGGGAGTGCTTGTGGTGTCCCGGGGTGGGTGGCCTGTAGCTGGGGTCATTTCCATGCTTTTGTTTGTCCTTCTCTCCCGAGTTCAGTACATTTCAGTAGCCTGCAATTGACTTTGGGGGAGCAGAGTTGGGGTGGGAACACAAATGCTTGGCCCCATGCTTTTGGGTTCTTGTGGGCTGAGGGTGTGAGGTCACAATGAACTGATTCAAAAGGGTACTTGATTTTTTTTTTTTATTTTACTTTATTTTATATTTTATTTTATTTATGTAAATATACTTTTGCACTGTTTGGCTAAAAAGAAGTCAGGTTTATCTTGGGTCTGATTGTCCTGGGCTTTGACTTGCATCAGAATAGATCTGGGACAGTCATTTACACACAGCTTGAATGGCAGATCAGTAGCCATATTGTCCTGGGGGAAAAGGGTTATCCCAGTACTTCACAGGTACTTAGTGAGGAAAATGGCCCTATATAACTGTAAGGATCCCAGAATAAAAAGTCTTTGCCTAGGAAGTGGGGGTGGGGTGTCTGATGTGTTTTTAGCTTTCCAGACAGTTTTAAACTGGTTTCACAGGCTTGTGTGTCTGTCTGCTTCAGGTTTCAATGTCATTTAAATTGGTCTAAGTGTTGTTTGTGTCCATACCTTCAATAACAGAGTATTCAGTTTGATTACTTATGTGAAGTACTGCAGTCTTAAAGATGATCTGCCAAATTGAGGAATGATTTTGGGGATACTTGACTTCCCTGGAATACATTGAGAGAGCTTTATTTTTTAACTTTAGAAATGTTAGGTTGGAAAGATTTTGGATTTCCAGTTTCCGTTTAACTCTTATTTTTCTGAACATATTTAATTTTGGTGACATTTCGGATACAGAAAGCCTTCATGAAGGGCATTATAACTCTAATGTTAGAGTATTAACAAAACACTACTTCAAAATGTTTATCCTGAGGCGTCCAGAAAAATCAGAATAGATCAGAATTTGCATTCCTTGTTTTCCTGTAGCAGTGAAGAGTGGCTGTCTGTTGGGGAGGGGTGAATCTTCCAAGCCTTCCTTAAAGACCATAAAACAAGAGAGGCCCAAACCTAGCTTGGAAGCATTCTTCAGATTAAGTTTTTACATGTTTTGAATAGCAGGGCTAGTTGCTGCAGTGGCAATCCTGTGAGGATTTTCTGCTTGGATTCGGGCCAGGATGTCCTTGTGTTAGTCTGCAGGATGTCCTTGTGTTAGCAAGCTACATCTTTGAGCCCTCTCTCTGGTCTGCAAAGAGCACCCTCCTCAGATGTTAAGCCTTTTGCCTTCACCTGTCATGGAGTAGAATCCCCTGTTTTTCTGCTCTGGCTGGGCTCTACCTGTATATGATTTTTCCCTTGAGGAGCTGTGACTGGAGGGGAATAGTGACCCTTGACAGCAAACTTGAAGCTAGACTTTGAGCAGGGTATAGTGGCAGCTATATAGAGTTCCTAGGCACAAACAGTGTTTTCTGTTGATCAAACCAGTCTGCATTTAGAATGATCTGTGGTTTGCATGTTAGTGACTTAGCTGTTTTTGTGATTACTGCCAGAATGAAGTTAAAGCTCTCTCTGAAGAAAAAGCAGCCCTGAAACAGCAGCTGGATTCATCCAACAGTACAGTTGCCATTTTACAAGATGAAAAAAGCAAGCTACAGCAAGAAGTGGCAGAATCAAAGAAAGAACAGGATGATCTCTTGGTGCTTCTGGCTGATCAGGATCAGAAAATAGTTAAACTAAAGAGTACGCTCAAGGAACTTGGTGAACCGGTAAGATAAGTGTTCAGTAAAGTAAGTCTTTGTATGGGCATATAATTCAGCATGTAATAACTCCAATTACCCTAGCAGCAAAGTAGCAATTGATAAACCTTACCTTACCTTACCTTACCTCTTGATAAACTGCTGGCTGCAGAAGCAACCAGAAGAGTCAGCAGCACTTGTCCTCTGTCACCTGAGGAAAGGCAGCTGCCATCTGTAAAACAGGTGCACAGCTTTACAGTGTTTCTTGAGATTACCACAGCACAATGTGGACGTCTGTCCATTGGGTCATGCAACGAGCCACATCTTCCCTCTTCTTTGTGTTTTGTTTTTTTTAAACAGAAAACTGGGTTAGGCATGTGTACATGCTATGGGCACTGCATTGTGTCCTGGGTCAAACTTGGCTTTCAGTGAAATGGAGGCAGTCATCCAGCCAGTGCAGTTCTTGGGAGGTGTATCTCTTAGGTTTCCTGCCTTCTGACAAGCTTCATAATGACCTGTAACAGGGACCATGACTTGAAGGTGTATAAAAATACCTATTGTGCTACATTTAGCATGCAACTGTATCACTCCTTCAATAAGAAAGTTTAACAGGCAATTTTTAAACTCTTTTACATCTTAATACAAGTTCAGGCTTTTATGGCATATGCTACCTCATTGGGGCACATAAGCCATGTTTGTAAAGTTCTAGACAGTTAAAAACGTACCCCAAAAACCTGTTTCTGCCAAAAATGGATATACCAGCACCTTAGGAAGCTTATGGTCCTCCCAGCCACTAAGCAAGTATGGCCCAAAGTGATTTGAGACGGTTCCTAATCTGCTTTTGTACATCAATGGACTCAGTGGCCATGACTGATAGTGTTGTGTCAGATCTCAGGAGTGCAATGCTAATATGTGTCCAGCTTCTTCATTCCCACAGTTCAACTGTGGGCTGCTTGATGGTAGTCCAAAGAGCAAGGAGAAAAAACAGTCAAAAAAACTGGCTCTCACTTCCTGCAGCCTGCAGATGCATCTTTGATATTAGCCAGTGGAGAATCCCCCACCTCCTTTCCATTTAGAATACAGAGGGCTTGCTCACAAGCAGCATTGTCAGACAATGCAAGGAGCTGCTTCTGCTGAAAGTACTAGGAGAATAACTGCAGATATGGAGGTGATGACCAAGAATGCAGAGTTGCATCCCAGCACCTTCAGAAAGAGTTCCTAGCACTCTTTCTACTAGCAACTCTGCAGGCAAGGTGACTACACAGCTTTTGGTACTGGACTCCAGACACACAGACTCAGCATACCTTGAATGATAAGTTAAGATTTGGTCTGGACTCAGAGCTGGCGCACAGGACTTCTCTCACAGCAGAGAGGGTGGAACTTTGTGCTCTGGCAGGTGCAGGCAAAGGGTGGGGGAGAGAGAAGCAGCAACACTAGGTGACATGCTTGAATGCTTCTTTTTTTTTTCATCATAGTCTTAGTAAGCAAGAGGATTATGATCGGGGAAGTACAGCCAGAAGTGCTTCTCAGTATCATGCTAGAACCTCAAAGATGCCCTGTTTGGCATGGCAAATCTTTGGTGTGTTCACTAGAGCATATATTAATTAGTGCACAAATGCAAAGGAGAGGGAGAGAGAGAAATACAGGCAAATGGACTGGCACGTTTCCTTTTTGAAATGCAAGCCAACTTCCATTCTAGGTATCTGACCAACCTTGGGTTACTAGGCAGCTCCACATTGAATTGTGTTAGTCTCTGCCTCTGCCCGTGGCAGTGTTCAGATACAGCAACTTGCATGTGTATCAGGGACAGTTCCTAATCTGTCCTGCACTGCTTGCAACTGGTTGGCATGTCACCATAGGAAGATGATGGCCTGCTGCACCTGGTTATCTTACTAGGAAAATACATAAAATGGTCTTCTAGAGTTGTGCTCTGGCAGCCTGTCATAAGTACCCCTTCAGTTAATCATGGAGCCAGCCAACTTGGGCCCCATGTAGCAAGCCCAACAGTCTTGTGCCATTGGAGGAGCCCAAGCTTCTCCCCTCAGGAGGTGCAGGCTCTCAGTGAGTTCATGACAGAGCACTTTGTCAGGGTGGTGTTCTGTACAGAGGGTAACCATACTTCTGGATTTTCTTGAACATGTCCTTTTTTGGTCCTCTGTCCTCCATCTGGGCAGGTTTTTGAAATACAAACAAATGTCCAGAATTTTGCTCTACCTCTGATTTTTGCCAGTGCTTCTAGCTTGCCTGAGCAAGGAGCTGCTTGGGGCTGGGGGCAGCAGGGGATGATTACTGAAGGCCGGGGCTTCATGCGCTCTGCGCGTGGGCCCTGGAAACTGCAGCCAGGTAAGATACAGATCGAAACTTAGTGTGTGTGAGCTTCATGGGCAGCAGGGCTGGGGGTGGGCAGGGGGCTACAAGTTGGGAGTGAGGGGCACCAGCAGGGCTGGGGGGGCAGGAGGCTAGGGGTCCAGGAGTGAGGGATATCAGCAGGGATGGGGGGGCTGCAGGTTGGGAGTGAAGAGCACCAGCATGGTCTGGGGGGGTGAAGTATTGTGGATCAGAAGTGAGGGGCAGCAGCAGGGCTGGGTGGGCAATGGTATGGGAGTGAGGGGCAGGGGCAGGACATGGGCATATCATTGTGTGTGTCCACAATCATATACCCCTTCCCCTTCTCCTCCCCTTCCCTTCCCTCCCTCCCCACAGGGGACTCTTTTTTTGAAACTTGAAATATGGTAACCCTATCTGTAAGGATCTTCACTAGAGCAGAACTACCTTGGGGCAGTCCTGCAGATCTTGAATGGGTATTGCATGGATGTTGAGTCCATTAAGAAAAAGTGGAGGGACAGTTCATGGTGGGCAAAGAGGAGGAAGAATTGGCTAATAATGTTTTTTGGGACCCTGTTGCAAGCTGTTGCCTTCTTGGTTAACCTAGATGGGTACTTTGCGTCAATTTTTCACCAGTCCTATGGGATGGCCCTGCCCCCTATGGGTCAGGGAGGCCTGGGCGAGGGAGATTCCCTGCCCTCCATTGAAGCTGACCTCGTGAAGGAACACCTTGACAGGCTGGATACTTTCAAGTCAGCCGGCCCTGATGGGTTACACCCAAGGGTACTCAGGGAGCTGGCGAGCATCATAGCTCAGCCCCTGGCACTGATCTTCGAGAGCTCTTGGCGCTCTGGTGAAGCGCCTGATGATTGGAAGAGGCCCAATGTGGTGCCGATCTTCAAGAAAGGGAGGAAAGTAAATCTGGGTAACTACAGGCCCATCAGCCTGACCTCTATCCTGGGGAAGGTTGTGGAAAAGATTATCAAAGAGGCCATTCTTAACAATATCCTGAGGGATACCCAGCATGGGTTTGTTGCAGGTAGGTCTTGCCTGATCAATCTCATCTCCTTATATGACCAGGTGACTTATCACCTGGACAAGGGGGAAGAAATTGACATTGTATATCTTGATTTAAAAAAAGCCTTTGATCTGGTATCCCACAATCACCTATTGACTAAACTGGCTAACCACGGCCTCGACCTCACCACGATCTGCTGGCTGGGGAATTGGCTCCGCAGTAGGACCCAGAGGGTAGTAATCGACGGGAGCCAATTGTCTTGGTGCACTGTGACCATTGGGGTCCCTCAAGCCTCTGTCCTAGGGCCTATACTGTTTAACATCTTCATCAATGATGTGGACATTGGTGTCAGAAGCGGACTGGCCAAGTTTGCCGATGACACCAAACTCTGGGTCATCTGTCTTGAGGACAGGAGGGCGATCCAGGCAGAACTTGACAGGCTCATGAAATGGGTGGATGAGAACCTGATGCTGTTCAACGCTGAAAAATGCCAGGTTCTCCACCTTGGGAGGAAAAACCTGCACTGTGCTTATAGGCTTGGCAGTGCTACGCTGGTTAGCAGTACAGATGAAAGGGGCTCGGGTCATGATTGACCACAAGATGAACATGAGCCTTCAGTGTGATGCCGCAGCTAGTAAAGCAAGCAAAACGCTGGCTTGCATCCATAGATGCTTTTCAAGTAAATCCTGGGACGTCATTCTCCTGTTGTACTCGACCTTGATGAGGCCGCAGCTTGAGTACTGCGTCCAGTTTTGGGCTCCGCAATTCAAAAAGGATGTGAGAAGCTTCAGAGGGTGCAGAGGAAAGCCACACGCGCATGATCAGAGGTCAGGAAAACAGACCTTATGATGAGAGGCTGAGAGCAATGGGGCTCTTTAGCCTGGAAAAGCACAGACTCAAGGGGGATCTGATGGCCACCTATAAATTTATCAGGGGTGCTCATCAGGATCTGGGGGAATGTCTGTTCACCAGAGTGCCCCAAGGGACGACAATCGAACGGTCGCAAACTCTCTGCCGCAACCGATTCAGGCTGGGCATAAGAAAGAACTTCTTCACTGTCTGAGCCCCCAAGGTTTGGACTAGACTGCTGCCGGAGGCGGTTCAAGCACCCATTTTGAACATCTTCAAGACACATTTGGATGCTTATATTGCTGGAATCCTATGATCCCTGCTGACTTCCTGCCCCTGGGGTAGGGGGCTGGACTCAGTGATCCTCCAGGTCCCTTCCAACCCAAATGTCTATGAAATCTGTCAGCTGCAAGGTGTTACATGGTTCAACCCCACTGAGATCTATCTTAGTCCAGAAAGGATGAAGATGACAAGATCTTCCTGTTTGTCTTGTATGTGCAGACACTTTTCGAGATGACAAGGACTTTCCCATAACGCATGTGGATGAGAGCAAGGCAATAGATTTAAACTTCATGTTGGCAAAAAGCAAGAATTCACTTCCAAATATAAGTGGCCATGCCCTTTGCATTCTGCTCTGTTCTAAAGCCTACCCCCAACTCGCTCCTCTTCTGGTTCCCTTCACAAGCCACTCCTTTTCTCTTTCCAGAAGAGCATATGTCACTAGTTGCAAAACCTAATTACTGGTCTGAGCACAGTGAAAAACATCTGGTCTTTGTAATACTTGCACCAGTCATGTGCCTCTCTGTAAAACAAAAGAAATAGTTTTACACATTTTCATTGAACAAGGGGAATGATTGATAAATGAAGACCTGTGCCCAGAAGATGGCAAGGCCTGTGCCAGGCCAGAGTTCTGACAGCAGGGAGTGTCAGACAGGATGTAAAAGCCTATATTGGGGTTTTCATCACGCAAAAGGTGGCCAGGTGGCAGGCCATCAAGGCCATATGGAGGAATGTGTGTAGGGAGTTGTCTGGTCTTGAGCTTTGCCGTGAGAACATCTGAATACATTGCAAGATGTGATGGTGAACACCAGAAGAAGCTACATATTGCTTCTTGTGCTTTACTTCAATGAATAGCTGATGACATTGCGTTAGTGACAGCAACATGTTTGCATTTGACTGAGGGATTGTCTGGACCAGTTGGAACAATGTGGGTTGAGTGGCAGTACTATGGGATAGATCATCTTTGGCTAGCAGGGATGAGGCTACTGCCACTCCTGTTGTGCCGGCTGCACTGGGGAATGTGCCTTGATGCCAGGGCAAGGAGCCATACCATATTAAGTCCAGGTAGGAGGTACTATTCCATTGTCCATATTGGGGATCAGAGCATGCTACAAAACCTCTGGAGACAGTTGAGGAATTCCTGACCAGGGTTATCTGCTATACTGATATGAGCACTGTACCCAGGACATCATCTGCCATGCGAAGACGGTACCAGCTCTTGTGGATAGAGGAGTCCTCATGTGATGTACTGAGAGGTGAGGTATCAGGGCTTCATGGTCATTGACACTCCAGACCACCTTGATTTTTGTAGGCCACAGGTTGGCAACCTACAGGCTGGAAGCATTTCATCCAGCTCGTAAATCATAAGATCATAGAAAATTAGGGTTGGAAGGGACCTCAGGAGGTCATCTAGTCCAGCTCCTTGCCCAAACCAGAATCAGCCCCAACTAGATCATCCCAGCCAAGGCTTTGTCTAACCGGTTCTTAAAAACCTCCAAGGATGATGATTCCACCACCTCCCTGAGTAGTATGTTCTAGGACTTTATTATGACCCTCCTGGTGAAAGAGTTTTTTCTGTTACCTAATGTAAACGTTCCTTGTTGCAACTTGAGACCATTGCTCCTCATTTGTCTTCTGCCACCACTGAGAACAGTTTAGATCCATCCTCTTTAGGACCATTCTTCAGGTAGTTGAAGGCTGCTGTTAAATCCCCACCATAGCCCCCTCATATCTAGACTAAATAATCCCAGTTCCCTCAGCCTCTCATCATCAGTCATGTGTCGCAGCCCCTTAACCGTTTTTGTTGTCCTCTGCTGGACTCTCCAATTTGTCCACATTTCTGTAGTGGGGGTCCCAAAACTGGACACAGTACCAGATGTGGCCATACCAGTACTGAATAGAGGGGAAGAATCACTTTCCTCGATCTGCTGACAGTGTTCCTACTAATGCAGCCCAGTATGCTGTTAGCCTTCTTCACAACAAGAACCCCAGCAAGGTTGCGGGGCTTCAGCTGCTGGTGCATTTCCCAGGCCACCACAGGGGCAAACATCCATCTGTTTGCCCATGTCTGACCCAGGGTGGTTCATTCTAGCCCACAGCTGGAAAAAGTTATGTACCTCTACCCTACACTGTTGCACTCCAGGAGGTCAAATTAGCAGCTATCAATGCCATAAGTACCTTCGGCTACCTAGAGCTGGCCCTTTTGGTTCCAGTGGGGCCACACAGCATAAATTCACTATGCATGGGAAAGAGTCTGTGTATGTATAGCAAAAAACTTGGGATCAAATTTGGGAAAGATGAAAGCCTGTCTATGATCAGGACCTCTTCTGCAGGCTTAGATGCAGAACTAGGGTACAGCTACAGTTCCCTTAATGCTTTTCTATTTAAACAAAATTATACAGTACAGTTATAATGCTCTTAATTATCACCACCCAGTCAGAAAAGAGGCAAGAGACAGAGATGCAGCCTGATTCTTATTGTCACACTCCAGAAGCAGAAGAATAAATACTTATTCTGTTGCCTGTCTAGCTACCTACAATAGCATAATGCAGATTATGTATACCTGCTGGGGAGCCTCAAGAAGAAAGTGATATGCAGTTTGGCATTAGGTTTTCCTGAATTTATGGATTTTTTTTTTCAATTTTCTCTGTAGTTGACACTTTCTATTATTTATGGATGGCTTGTTGTAATATATTAATAAAGATTCTCTGATTTGGTTTTATTCAAATGTATTTGTCACAGAAACTTCTTATGATGGTGAGGTGTCAATTACTCGGTCTTTATGTCCCTGTAAAAGTTACAGTTCTGGAAGAGAGGATTTCTTGTCTCCTTCCCTCGCTATCATGGAATGGTCCTTGCTACCATTCTGTTGTTCTTTTCATCTTGGTTTATGGCCTTCACTGACAAGGCTGGTTTGTTGGTATGACTTCCTTAAGAAACTTAGCACAAATATAGCCATTATAGCAAAATTTATATTCAATGTATTTGGTTACATCAATCACTACATTAACATTTTCAAACTAAAGTTTTAATACAGTATATTTGGATTATCTCTTTTTAAAGCCTCTTTTTTCAGGCTTTTTGCTCTCTACAGTTTAATCTGGTTTAGCACAATTTGTTAATTTCCAGGGCTTTTTTCAGTCTGGAAAGGGACTCTATACTCAAACAGGTTTTTAGTGTCGTCTGCTTGAGCCACACATCTGTAGCTTGGTGTAGGCCCTTTGAAGATGTCCAAGACTGGCAGCAAGTGATTATATATTTCCACTTTCCCATATTTAGCAAGAATACACTATCATTTAATAGGATTTTCCACATTTTCAGTTTTTTTCCAATTGACTTATTTATATTTTTTTTCTGATTTACTGGATTTTTTTAATTAAAGTAAGTTTTTACTGATTTTACACCTGGGTTTTAGTTCCCAGGTTTCAAACTGGATTTGGGGGCGGGGTGGCAGTGGCTGCATGGGGGCCGGGGTGGCTGGAGCCACTGCTGGAGGGGGCGGGGCTCCTGGCTCTGACCCTAGGAGGGGCTGCGGGAATTGCTCCCAGGGTGGGCAGGTCCCAGTTGCACCCCAGTGGCTCTGACTGCAGCCCTGCCCCAGGTGCTGGGAGCTGCAAGCCGTGCTACGGGTGGCAGGGACAGCAGGTGGGAGAGCCTGGCCCTGCTCCCTGCAGCAGGCACTGCATCTATTGGCTGTTCCCAGGGCTGCTGCAGCAGGGGCTGGGATGAGTGAGAACAAGTGGAACCTCAGGGGGCACGGGACACAGCACAGCATGTCCTCACTCACCCCAGCCCCTGCTGCAGCAGCCCCAGGAGCAACTGATACCACCTGCCTGCACCATGGCATGGCACAGCCCAGGGACCGAGGGGAGTAGGGACAAATGGAGGCTTGGGGGGGGAGGGGTGTTGAGGGCACAGCGCAGCCCAGCAGCTGCAGGCAGCTGGTGTTGGTTGCTCCTGGGACTGCTGCAGCAGGGGCTGGGGTGAGTGTGGAGAAGCTGCACAGTGCCCTGTGCCCCACAGGGCTCCACTTGGTCCCACTCACCCCAGCCCCTGCTGTAGCGGCTCCGGAAACAGCCGATGCCAGCTGCAGAAGGAACTGTAAGTAGGTGCGGGGCATGACTCTGGGGGCAGCCCCACAGCCCTCCCAGGGGGCATGTAGCAGCAAGAGCTGTGCCCCCCTGCCCTGCACGCGCTGACTCCCCTCGCTTTACTCCGTGCTGCAGCCCTGGGAGTGGCCAATGGGCTGCAATGTGCCCCCCCCACCCCGTGCCAGCCTTACTCCCTCTTCCTCACCGCTGATTTTCCCCCCCCCTTTTTATTTTTTTTTCTTTTCCCCAATTTTAAACCTATTTCCCCTTCCCCTCCCCCAAGTCCTTTCATCCCAATTTCATCCCAGTTTTCAAAGATAAACCCTCAAAATTCCCAGATTTTTTAAATAACGGAAAACGTGGAACACTTGTATATAATTCTTTCTATTTTCTTTATCCAAAGACACAAAATCCAGGTGCTACAGTGGTTGCCTTTAACATCTATTAGTGTTTTCCATAAAGGAATCATGTGAACCTGCTTGAGTTACTGCTGGCCTTGACTAGCAGATTGTTTTCTGCTTTCCCATGCTACTGCATATTGATTTTTATGTTGAGCACTTCTGTTTATACAAGCTGAAGCACATATTATTCCTAACTTAGGTTTATACTAGGTCCCCAGTCTGTACCTGTCACGGGGTGTTTCAAGAGTACTGTGGCCAGCAAACGTGTTACATGACAAGCGCATCACTCAGGCTTCAGTAATACTGGCCAGTGGCCATATTTTACCACCCATATCCTGGATCTCCTTAAGAGGCTGGAAAACACCTACTTGACATGATTGATGAAGACTGTAATCTCATGTATTGCAGCTTATCCTATGTATGCTACTGCTGCTGGTACTATGTAGAAGGGAGTTGCTGTCATTGCTATTGTTTACTTTCACTGTTTCCTGAAATGAAAAGTTAATACCACCTGGAAAATCACCTTTTTACGATCTGGCCTGTTAACTTCCAGTGCATAAGTTGTTGCAGCTTCATGTTGCCAGGGCAATATGAAAATATTCTAAGTTAAGTGTACTTGGGCTCTTCTGTCTCCACCATCATCCTGTTTGCATGTGGTGGCCAGAAATGCCTGGGTGTCTGAGCAACTGCCTGTCAGGGCATACAGATTTTATCTTTTTTGCCCTGTCTACCTTAGGCTTCCCGCGGAGAAAAGAGGGGATACTGTCTAGTAAAGAGGCAGACTAGTTGTGCAGCTATATTGTGCAGAAGGCAGCAAGCTAGGAAACTAAAGTAGACTTTGCTGGGTGTCCATGGTAGTGTGCCACCAAATGGATGGAGTTGGTCACCATGTTTTCTGAATGCTTATGACTCTCTCCCGGTTAACCTGGTGCATGACTTTGTGGTCATGCTTATAACTCAACCGATCATCACTGATGAGCTGATAGCAATAGTTGGCAGGGGTCAACAAGGAAAAAACAAATGGGAGGCAGTGGGGCGACTGCATTGAGAGTTTAATGTGTTGCAGGAACACCTGTGAAAAATAGCGAAGTACCACATTTATTCAAATATTGTTACTTCAACCACATTGTTCATGCTACAATATAAGACGAGTTTCTCCCTGTGGCCCACCTGCCAACCCCCCCCCCCCAGTCAGCAAGGGGGGAAAGAGAATCTCTTCATTTTATAATTGCATACGAGGAAACAATATTAAATACATTTCTGTTGTTAAACTGCCATCCAAAAGCAGCATGTGCTGAGTAATAGAAACTAACAATGAAGTTGATTAAAATGTAGCCATCACTGAGCATGATTATAAAACACATGGCCCATAATGGGCAATAGGAACTTCTGAAGGGCCACACACAACCCCTTCCCCTCCCCCCAAACCCCAAAACAAAAAACCAAAAACACCCCAGCACTTGCTCTCCCCATAGGGGAGAGTGAGCAGTAGGCTTTAAGTTACTGCAACACTAGGCCGGCACTTGAAGAGGCCAGAGCAAGCTCTGACACCCTTCCCTGGGCCCAAAATGCTAGTAGTACTCCCACCTTTTTAAGGAAAAATTTTTGCATCCCAAGTCAAATCAGCCAAATCAATTCCAAATCCATGTAAGTCATTTGAGAACCATATGTGCCCTTACTACCAGCAAGCATCCTCCATCCCTGCCTGGAGCTTCAGATGCTTCCAAATCCTTTGGGCATCCTGTGTGCAGGCCCAAGCCCAGAGGCTTGGGGTTCGGATGTCCTCAAGTTTCGCTTGCCCTCGGCTGTACGGTCATGGGAGCAAGCTAGGGAGGAGTTTCCTACTTCCACAAAGTCAGTGTGTAGCTGAGATCTTCCCACTGGAAGTGAAAGTGGGAAGCTAACTATGCATTATCTCTGTCATGATTCTACCTCTTGCTACATCCATGGTTTTCCCCAGCCAGTAGGAAAACCACATTTGTGGTCATGGTAGTTATCGTGCCAGATGGTAGTGACCTAGCACAGGGATAAGACAGTGGAGCCCATCTAAATAATATATATGGTAGTACCCATTGTGTGCAGCCCCCTTCAGCGCAGACTTTAACTCATGGTGAGCTACTACACTGAATGCATTTAGACCTCTTCACACTCACAGCTAAGTTGCACCTTTCCCAGTTCCAGTGATTCCTGTTTCTTCACCAGCCTGAAATGTCTGTCAGACATCACCAATGGGCCCCCAAACAGTTCACCCAGAATCCTGCTGTCACACCCTCTCTGAGCCTGTTATATGATTAGTGCAATCCAGCCCAGATGGAACCAGACCAAGTTTTCCTGAACTACTGCATATAATTTTTTTCAGAGGATCCTCAGACCCATGACAAGGAACACTCAGCTCTAAGTCATGAGTTGTGGGGGGGGTGGGAGTTGCTAATTAGCACATGAAGCTGGGGGGTGGGGGGTGTATATGGACTACATACACATACTGAGTGCTCCTGGGGCCCAGCCCAATGAGCTTTGTAGTAAATCATGAGCCTTTTGGCTTTGATTGTGTGTAGTCGCTTCTCGGCCTCTTGTGGGCTCAGATCAAGTGTATGTTTTATAAGTAAGTACAAAAATGCTGCTTAAAAGTAAGTTTGTGGAATAGCTGTGCTAAAATTTGTATCAGTATCAAAAGTGCATGGGGGGTGGGGGAGATAAAAATGTCAATTCAACCATCAGTATTTGCAAATTTGCCCTGTCCTTCCATGTGCTCAGGAGGGAGAACAGGGTCTGAGAGTATGTTGGGGTGAGGGTGGGGAGGATGAAGGGGCTGCAGGGGAAGAAGGTGGTGGGACAGAAGGTAAGGGAGGCCATTTGATCCACTAGGTTTATTTTACCCTGCTGTAACAGTAGAAGGGGAAAAAAATCAAGGCAAATCTCCAATAATTAGATCTTATACCTGAAAAATGATAGCGAAAGTACAAATTTTCCATATATAGAATCTAATTCTTGGGGGGTTGTCTTATAATCAGGGTCACCTTATTTAAATAAATATGGTACTACTGGTTCGGCTGAGTTTGTCTGTTCATTTGTTGTGGTGTATAACCCTAAACAGCTAGCTGTAAACATAAATGAATTAGGATAGTAATGAGGCCTGGACACTACCTGTATACCTAGCAGGCATACCAGCACTTCCCCTGCACATGCAGTAAGCATCCAAGCGGGAGTCAAAACAATTCTTTTAGGCTAAGTTACAACCATGTAGTAGATAAATTAGTTAGGTGGTGTTTTGAGGGATCTGGAACTGCAGATTAGGATCTCTGTAAGCAGACCAAGGGCTAAGAACCATGGAAGTACTGGTGCAAAGATGTCTTGGCGGCCAGATTGGGATCTTCAGTGGTGCATTTCAAAACGTTTTTCACATGTTAGGTTTCACAGAGTTCTGTGAGGTAGATGAACATTATTTAACTTTACTGAAGGAAGAAATTGAGGCACAAATGAAGTGACTTGTTTAAAGGCACAGAGCAGAAGTGTCTGTGCTAAGAAGTCTTACCAGATTCTCTGCTGTTACCTTGGACCAGTCTTCTCATTCCCAAAATCTAAATAAGTAAAAGTTAAAAATAAAACCCGGAAGATAGGTCTTCTCAACATTGATTCGAGAAACACTATCACGTTCTGTGATGCCTGATGCTTAGTTAAATATAATTTGAGCAGAAATTTTAGATTGGCTTTGTTTTTTGTTGCTGTTTTTTCTCTCTCAGTTGAAGACAATGTATTAAAGTACACTGCTTCTTTAAGTCTTTTTTTTTTTTATATTATAATTTTTTCAGGTTGAAGATGAGGATGATATTGAATCTGGAGACCAAGGTGATGAAGATGAAGATGAGGATGGAGAAGAGGAAGAGCAAGATGAATAGTGCTTTAGTATTTCACCATCAGAAAACTAGAGATTGCATTAATATGAAAATAAACTAATGCTGTTGGCTTACAAACAACAGCTACGTTATTTAAGAAAGCAGGTGGGAAAATAACTACAGGACTAGTTCCAAGATACTGAAGTAAAGCGTGGGAAATCTTCATTATAGCTGAAATTTAACATCACTTAAAATTATACATAAGCATCCCAAATTGAAAGAATTTAGAAGCTGCTTTAGACGCTGTTTAAAGCACGGGGGTAACAATGCTACTGCCTTAGTTCATTGTCATTTACAGAAGTTCTGTGCATTTGTCTACATTTTACTTTCTTTTGGAACTCAACGTAATTAAATACATATGTATTTGGTTTAACATTTGGTGGATGGAATCATTGCTTCTGCATTCAGCAGGGAGCTCATCATCATAACTCATGGCTTTTGTTAAGTTAAATGGCTATGTTGAAGGGGCAGGGTGGGTGCATCTGGTATTGTACACACCATTGGCTACCTGTTGAACTGACTTTAAAAATGAATGGAAGCGTACAGTGTAGAGTGCCTTGACACCTGAAATAGCTGCATTCTGTACCTCATTGAAGAAACTCAAGGAAATTGCAGCATTAAGCTGACAGCATAGAGGAGGTTTCATGGAAATCTGCAACAGTGTGGTAGCATTTTTAAGCTGAACGTCTTTGCTTTGTTTTTTGGTTTTCTCTTTTTAAAGCATAAGAGATTTAATGTACTACCAGGTCATCATATAAAAACAAATCTGAATATTTGAGTCAGAAGAAAACACATCTATGATTTATATAATTTATTGGCTCGTTTGCCGAACAGAGATAAAAGATTAGATTTTAAAAAAAATCAAAATGATTACACTTAATGCATCAATTCATGTTTTGGTAATAAAAATAGTTATGATGTTCATTTAATTTTGTTGTCCAGTTTCAGTTAAGTGTATTTAATTACTCATTTATATTTGAATCAGAGCTACTTAAACATCAAAACTGGTTAAATTAAGAGGATGCTATCAAATGGTACTGGACTCAGATCATATCAAACCAACTTGCCCATGGAGGGCAGGGGAGGTTCAGTTGTCATTCTTTTGACTTTACAGAATGAAAGTGTTACTGAATTTCCTCCAGTGTGTTTTTGGAGTCCCTGGCAATGTGTCTTAAACCAGCCAGGTAGGATTTCGGCTAGTGAATTCAATGGCTGGTTGTTTGATAAATTAGTTTAAATATTCTTTTTCATTTGTTGATTACATAGTGAGCATAGGAGTAACAGCTGATGAAAAGGCTGAGTTGAAATGTTCCTAACTTATAATGAGTTAAAGTAAGATCTGTTTCTTCAGTTAGCCTGTGCATAAAATTGACTGAAATCAATGGAGGAAGAAGAGAGGGATCCAAGTCTATGGCAGTCAAATTTAGGAATTTGGGGCTATATTGATAAAAGAGAGCAGCTCTGAAAGGTTTTCTTGATTTATATGAAACTACAAGCCTGCTACGAACAACAGGCTAGGTATGCACTGGGCCTACAGTGTAAAACAAATTCTATATAATACTCCACCACAATGTTTAGTAAACTCTTGTTTCCATTTTTGGGGGAATATTTTCCCTTTGGGCTGTGATTGGTCAGCTTGATTCATATTTAAGTGATGCACAATGGCCAAGCTTGATTTTGGTTGATAGACAAGTATGCAAGAAGTCATCTTCTAAATATACACAGTGTAACATATGTGGATAAAGCCACTGAGAGACCTTGCATGTAATGGTAGGTTTGTGGTAATTACCAGGTAATGATAGTTTGGTGCCAAGCAGAAATCAAAGGCTGGGATTCAAAGGAAGGATGAGGGTCAGGGACAGCTTGAATGAAATTGAATAAAAATACATCAGAAAAAGAAGCAAACTTGAGCAACAGCAAAAACTAATCATAAATAATCTGCTGTTAGCTATGTCAGAGGATTTGAGTGCAACATCAAATTAAAAATGCCTTGTAAAGCATGTGTGACAGGGTGGCTTGTGCACCTTTCCCTTTAAGAGGGCAAGCAGCCTAATAGGTGGCAAAGGGGACTGATTGGAGAGTCACCTGACCAGCAGAGGGCCTGGCTGGACCTATATAAATCCAAGGCCTCATCTGGCCAGGCAGTCTAGCCCTGGCAGCCATGAGGTGAGGAGCTCCTGGCAGCAGAGCTCCTGAATTGATAGTGGATCTGAGTAAGTCTGCTGTCTCCAGATATCTACTCTTCCAAATCTGCCCACAAATAGGTGGGTTTTTTCTATGCCAAAAAACAAAACAAAACCAGACAAAAAAACTCACACCTTGATGACCATATTTGGTCCTCTGGGTCACTAGTGTAACTTACTTCCAAGAAAAGCCACTCTTACTCTGATGTTAGTCCATCTGAGAAGAGTTAAAGCAATATACAAATATAACTGAAAAATCTGTGTAGGCAAGCTCAGGTTGTTGGACAGATTGGCCAGTTGTAGACTGTTGCAATGTAGCCTGAGGGATAAGCCAATACCAGAGAGGTAACATGATCTTTTGAAATATATGAAAATGACCTTCAGGAAAGACACATTTGTAGTTGAAAATGAGGAGTTGGAAGTAAATTATGCTGCAGTGGCCCAGAGGTGTATTGTATCTGATTCATTAGACTGCTTAGAAATACATGGTTTCATATCCTCAAATGTAGAGCTATGCTAGAGAAAACCGGAAACAGATACCTGCCATCCTTGTTTGGTTTAAAATAAGCTGAATACTTTTACAAAAGTTCTTTTCTTTTTGGCAAGCGCTTACACTTGATTGAGAAAAGAAGGTGCAAAACTTACCAAGAACTCCATTATCACAGAGAAGGCTTTAAATTTGACATAAATGTTAGAAAACCTTCAGTTCTTTTGGTGGTCAAGGAACACGAGGTCTGTTGCTCTAGTTGGCAGCCAGTATCAAGCATAGTGCCCCAAGAGTTAGTCTTGTGGCTAGTTTTGTTTAACATCTTCATCAGTGACCTGGAAGATGGGATGGAGTGTACCCTTAGCAAGTTTTCAGATGACACCAAGCTGGGGGGAAGTAGTAAATATACTGGAGGTTAGGGCTAAGATTTGGATAGACCTAGATGAGTTGGAGGATTGGACAAACATTTTTTCATAAAGTTCAGTAAGAACAAGGGCAAAGTCCTGCACTTAATACTGAAAAATCCCATGCACCAGTATAGGCTGGGGATCACTTGGCAAAGCAGCAGCTCTGCAGAAAAGGACCAGGGCAGTTACAGTGGACAATACACTGCATATGAGCCAACTGTGTGCCTTTATTGTGAAGAAGGCTAACGGCATACTGGGTTGCATTAGTAGAAGCGTTGCCAGCAGATCAAGGGAAGTGATTATTCCCTTCTGTTAAGCACCTGTGAGGCCACATCTGGAGTACTGTGTCAGTTTTGGCCCCCCGCTAACAGAAAGGATTTGATGAATTGGAGAGAGTTCAGAGAGCAACAACAATGGTAGGGACCTGGGGCATATGACTTCTGAGGAGAGGCTGAGAGAACTGTGCTTATTTAGAGTGGAGAAGGGAAGGCTGAGGGGGGATTTAATAGCAGCCTTCAATTACCTGAAGGGGTGTTCAAAAGAGGATAGAGCTGGACTGTTCTCAGTGGTGGCAGATAACAGAACAAGCAGCAATGGTCTCGAGTTGCACCAAGGGAAGTTTAGATTAGATATCAGGAAAAACTTTCTTACCAGGAGGGTAGTAAGGCAGTGAAACAGGTTACCTAGAGAGGCTGTAGACTCTCCATCCTTAGAGATTTTTAAGTCCTGGGCGGACAAAACCTTGGCTGAGATCTAGTTGTGATATTCCTGCTTTGAGCAGGGGGTTGAACTAGGTAACCTCCTGGTTCTTTCCAGCCCTAATTTTGTATGATTCTATGACTGTGTATCCACTTTGAATGCCTCTTCTCTGCTGCTTTTCCCCCAGTTTGGAAGTCTTCATGCAAAGAAACAGTGGGATCTGGTGTGGATTCATTTGGTGGCATGCTTGTCCAACAGGAAGAGGCAAGGATTATCTCGCTAGGGCTCTGAAAAGCTTTGCATGAAGTCTATTAATGTGAGTATAGATCGGGGCTGGCAATTATTTCCACAGGCAGGCCACTTAATGAGTTTTGGAGAGCTGTTGAGGGCTGCAAGGGTAGCCCTGTCCCTTGAAAGGTGCCCGGCCCCCAGTCTCCATCTTGGGACCTGAAGTCCCACCCCACTGACCCCCTGACCCTTGCCACCAGAAGTCCACTCCCTTTCCCCCCATAAGTACCCCTTTTGGAAAGGGAGTTTACCATCTGGGAATTGGAAAAAAAAACAAACCAAAAAACAAATAGAACATATTAAGAGTTATGAAACAAAAGTGACAAAGCCATAAGGGAAATAGAGTGCCTGAGCGAGGGACTAACATAAGAGGGATGGGGGTGAGGAGGGGAGCGCAACCAGGTTACAGAAAATACAATGTTAATCAACTGAGCTCAGGGGTAGGGAAGAGGAGTGGGAGGGGAGGGGTTATGACACAGAGAGAAAGAAGATAGATGCAAACAAACCGTTACAACAGTCCGCAGTGGTGGAGGGGGTAGATTGAAGAAGTTACTCAGTCCATAGAGTCCTATTGCAGGGGTCCTTTCCAGGTGGACTGGAGTGGTCCATGGTTGAAGAGCAGCTCTCAGGGCCCATCCCAGGTACCTGTTGGTCCGGTCCAGTGGCGGTCGGTCTGGTGGGGTTGGTGTATTGGCGCTGGCCCGTGATGACCTCAACGTAGATGTCATGGGACCCCAGTGGATGATGTCAGACACCATGAGGTGCCACATCAGCTTGGTGTAGTGGCAGGAGATGCAGCAGGCACGCAGGACACTCCCATTGCTAGGGTCCCAGGCTGCAAGCATTCCCGTGATGAGCATGTTGACTGCCGTGTCATAGCCACGGCACCTCAGGATGTTGGCCAGTGGGGCTTGCTTCTGCTCGCAAGCCTGGGCGTCAGTGAAGGCTTGGCACCAGTTCTCAAAGGGGATAGTGATGTCCACAGTCATGATTTTCTTGGCCTCCTCATGGTTGATGAGTATGTTGGGGTGCATCTGGCTCTCACTGCCTAGGATGGCACAGTTTGTGGAGATGTCCCCTGCTGTGGCTGGGATGGCCTTCACCAGGCGGTCCTGGACAGCATTGTGGCAGAGCTACCAGGCTCTGATGTGCAGCCTGCAGCTGCACAGCACATAAGGGAGGGTCTCTGCCTCGTAGCCACACCAACGGCACTTGTCCTGGTGGCCAAAGTAGATGGCCCCGTTCAGAGGCAGGCAATTGGGGTGTTGGAGGAAATGCTTCTCTGTGAAGCTCCTGCTGGGCATGAAGTGGTTGCTGAAGTCCTACTTCGAGGTGACATCGAAGACCTTGCCCTGGTTGGGTTTGGCACTCAGGTCACTCACGTACTTGTTACGGATGGTGTCCTTCAGGAACTGTTCCAGGAAGGTCTTCATGTGGGGCATCACGGTGACATGGTCGGTGTGTGTGGCTGGCAGCAGTGAGACTCCCAGCTTCTGGCGCTCTTTGGTCCAGGTGCAGTTGATGTGCTGCCTGAGGCAGCGTGTGGCATTGCAGGCTTGGCTCCACAGCAAGGCAAAGTCCCCACCATCTCTGCTGAACTCCCTCCAATGAGCTGCTGAGGAAGCTGGCTAGGTCACATCTGGTGGGTTGCCTCACGATCCTCTTGCGGGTGGTCTTCTTGATGGTGCTGGCAGCAATATTTACCATTAGGTGCAGGCAGGTCAAGAGGTGGTAGGCATGGGTGACCACCATGATGTAGGAGCAGTCCCCCATGCGGGGGACATTGGTGCCTCCCTGCCAGTAGGGGACATGCAGGATCTCATTGCTGGCCTTCAGCGGCAGGTGCAGCCGCTTCTTCAGCAGCTGTCAGATCTTGGTATCCATCTTCTTGAGGGGAGTCTTGGGGATGTGGGGGAGGAGGAAAATGTTCACTGCATCTGTCTTCAGCCAGGGGGCCAGCAAAGATGAGTCCAGCTTTGTGGGCATCCTGCACGAACCTATTGATGGTCTCCTCCAGCATCTGCTTGACCCAGTGGCCAGTGAGCATCCTGAGGTTGCAGTAGGCTTTGCTGCCACGCAGGTGCCTCATTGCCTGGCCCTGGATCCATGAAGGTACAGTCCAGGATGTGGCTGTTCTTCCTGCCATTGATGTGCAGGGATGCACACTTGGCGACATTGAAGTGCAGGCCCATCCACTTGGCCACCTCAGCTGTCACATCCAGCATCTGCCGCAGCTGGGCAGCATTGCTGGCAAGGAGGACGAGGTTGTCAGCATAGGCTGGGATGCTCAACTTCTGGCCATACAGGTCGAGCCCTCCAGGACCACCCGCCATGGCTTGAAGGAGCTGTTCCATGGCCTTGTTGAAGATGATAGGCTGAGGGGGCAGCCCTGTCTCACCCCCTGATTGAATGAGGATCTTGTTGGTCTCTCCTTCAGTGGACTGGATGGTTATTGTGCAGTTGCTGTAGAGCTCCTGCACCAAGTCAATGATGCCATCTGGCAGGCTGAGCTCACGGGGTGACAAGAACGTGGTGGGGAATGGAGTCGAAGGCATTGGAGATGTTTAGCCATGCCACCATGCACTGTTTCCTGGTCTTCCAGGCTTTGTCCAGGGCCATCTGGAGGGAGAAGTTGTGCTCATAGCAGCCTTCTGTTGACATGAAGCCCTTCTGGTTCCAGCTGATGACCCCACCAGTCACTGCCCAGCCACTAATACGGGCTGCCAGGCAGCTGGCATACAGCTTGGCTATGATGGAGCACAGGTCTGCAGTTGCCTGAGTTGGTCAAGTCCCCTTCTTATGAATGAGGACCACCATGATCCTCTTCCAGGTGCTGGGTGTGCACCAGAACTCTCTGCACCTGTTGAAGAGGAAGGAGAGGATGAGGCAGTCCAGGTCACGCTTCTTCAGAAGGCTGTACCAGAATGCCATCCTTGCTGGGAGCGCTGTCCCTGGTTCTTTTGAGGCAGGCTTCCACCTCCTGCAGCATGAAGGTGGCCTCAAACCTCTCTGCGGGTGCGATGGGGCTCAGAGCTTCAACGGTCGGAGGACATGGGACAGTGGCTTGCACCAGGGGGTTCAAGACCCTGCTGAAGTAGGTGAACAGTCTCCCAGTGGACTTGGAAAAAGACCAAGGGACCTTTCAGGATCTTTCTCACTGCCTTGGAATGGTTGGCTTGGTACAGTTTCTGAATCTGGGAGGCTGCCGCTGGGTCATAGCATTGGCACCAGGGTAGTCTTCACAGCTGCGGTCTGCAGTCTGGTTGTGTTGCTGGTCCATTGTCATTCCCCTGGGGCTGGCTGGAGTGGCCAGCTGCTGAGAGCTCCTTTGTGAGCTGGGCCACTGAGGTCTTGAAGGTGGTGGCCCAAGAGAGCTCCTCCAGCCAAAGGGTTTGCCACGGGGTGGACATCCTCAACAAAGGAGCAGGCTCTTCATCTGCAGACCCTGGCCCATCTGGGAGATGGGGGGCTTCTGGCGGCTTGGGCTTTCTGGGCGGCTTCAGGATCCCTGGCAGTTCGGGGGCACTGAGTGGCTCCAGGAATCTGGCAGGGGGGCTGTCTGGTTTGGGTGTTGTGCCTGGTTGGGGATCCCTTGGCAGACGCCTGTTTGGTGGTGTCGCTGGATTGGTCTTTCTGCCGAGGGGTCCCTGGGGTGTCTGGTCCAGTGGGGTTGTTGGCGGGATGACCAGTTTAGCAGGCCTTCGCACCACGGCCTGATTCCATCAGGCCAGGGCGGTAGACCTCACCAGCATGCTGGGTCTCCTCCTGGCTACTTGGCCCTGGCATTCCTTCTGGTGGTTCTTCAGGAGCTTCAGGGCCTTGAACTCGGTGCTGCAGAGGACACAGAAGAAAGCTAGGCAGCTGGTGGAAGCACCCTAGATGTTTCTGCAGGTCGTTTTGCGACCTGTATTGCCTTGGCGGGTGGCAGGTTGGGCAGAGCAGCTTTACTAGAAGAAACGGGAGGAAAGTGAGAGCTGCCATGTCCACGCACTTGCCTGGTTGTCATCAGTGGATTGTGGTGGTGGGGAGGCCCTTGCGGGCAGGGAGGGGGGCTGCCCTCTGGACCACCAGGGTCTGCTGTTGCTCAGGGCACTCTGCTGTTGTTGTCCTGAGGGTCCGGGGTCCTTTGCCTGGAGGCAGCTCTCATCATCCAGGGTTGTGGATCCTGAGAGCCTTGTTGCCTCCAGTGGTCCACGGCCACCTGTCAGGGTCCCGGCATCATGGGGGGGTGCATCAGGGTTTGTTGCCCACGTGGGGGTTGCTGGTTCACCCTCCTGGGAGGGTTCTCCATGAGTCAGTGGTCATTCGGGCAGTGGTCCACTCTAGCTGGGGGTCTCTTGGCATGCCTTGAGCATTCTTATAAGTAGATCAGGGCATCATTAGGACCTGGGGGTGTTTGTCTGTGTTCTGTCCTCTGAGCACACGCGTTCACCTACTCTGACCTGGGGACAAGGACCCTGGTCTTTGGCTACTGGCCTGAGTTGGGGTTTTCAGGTCTGGTGGGCAAACCATTGAACCCTCAGCTACTCCCCTGAGCGGTGCAGTTACCTGCAGAACCGGCATGCTCTTCGGGATGTACAGGCAGCACCACCTTCCCTAACCTGTCAGGACTGATAAGAGCCCACGCTGCACCGGAGGAAGAAAGGAGGGCTGCTAGTCAGCTCTCTTTCTAAGGCTATTGTTTCAACAGTTTGCCAGACTTTGTTGGCATCAATCCTGGAGGCACTGCAATACTAGGCTGAGCACAGGGTAAAAGAAGCAGTTCTCTGTCTTTCCAGCAATTAAACTGATAAGAACAGATTGAATTGTATTAGAAAATGTTAAGAGTCATGAACCAAAAAAACCTGACAAAGCCATAAGGGAAATAGTGCCCAAGTGAGGGACTAACATATTGGGGTGAGGAGGGGAACACAACTAGGTTACAAAAATACAATGTCAGTCATCTAAGCACAGGGGTGGAGAGGAGTGGGGGGAGGGGAGGAGGGAGAGTCACGACAGAGAAAAAGAAGATAGATGCACACAAACCTGTACAATAGTCTGCAGTGGTGGGGGGAGTACACTTGATCTGAGCCCACAAGAGGCTAATAAGCTCTTCCCCTTGACAGGTGACCCACACCCTGTTTGCTATTTTGGGAACAGAAGTCCTGCCCCCTAACCCTCTGACCTTTGCCACCAGAAGTCCACTCCCCTTGCCCCTGGAAGTACTTCTTTTGGGAAGGAGGTTTGCCATCTTGGAATTGGGGGGAAAAAAACAAATTATATACTAAAAATCAAACATCCACAATAAAACATTTTAATTTTATTTTTTAAAATATAATTTTGTCCTGATTTGTGTGGGTTTGCACTATGTATATAGAGGTGATTGCATAATAGCTTAAAATGAAGTCTTACTCTCATATTGTGGAGAGGTGTTAGGGTTGTGGGGGGTATGTAGGGGTGGGTATGAGATTTTCGGGAGATCATCGAGTCCAGCCCCCTGCCCAAAGGGCAGGAAGTCAGCTGGGGTCATAGGATCCCAGCAAGATAAGCATCCAATTTACTCTTGAAGGTGTTCAATGTAGGTGCTTGAACCACCTCCGCTGGCAGACTGTTCCAGACCTTGGGGGCTCAGACAGTAAAGAAATTCTTCCTTATGTCCAGCCTGAAACGGTCTTGCAGGAGTTTGTGACCGTTCAACCTCGTCATCCCTTGGGGCGCTCTGGTGAATATGTGGGATGGGTAGGTGTCTGGGTGGATGAGTATGGGTGTGTGTGTGTGTGTGTGGTGTGTAGGGGTATATGTGGATGTGAGTGGGTGGGTATGACAGGTTTGTGGGAGGTATTTGTGGGGATGCATGGGTGGATGTATTTGTGGGGAGGTGGAGGGGGAGGGTGGCTGGGGGTATGTGTGTGCAGGTGTGTGTGGGGTGTGTATAGGGGGTGTGGGTGTATGTGTAGTGGGGTGTGTGCATGTAGCAGTGAGTGGGGCTCCCTCAGCAGTGTGCATGTGTGTGGTGGGGGGAGAAGGTGTGGGTGGGTGCGGTATTCGTGGGGTGTATGATTGTATGTGCAGGAGGGTGTGGTTTGTGGAGGAGGGTTTGTGGGTATGGTGGGGTGTGCATGGGACCACTCGTGCGCCTCCTTGAGCTGGTCAGCCCCCACCTCCACCCCATAAAGCCCTGTGGTACCTCCCTACCACCGCCAACTGCATGCAGCCCCTGCCCTGCCCTGCCCTCCACCTGTTTCAGACTCACCCCTGCCAGAGTGGATCAACCGGAACCTATGAGCACAGCCCCAACCCCAGCCTGCCCCACACCTCTCCACTGCCTGCTCGTGGCACATCCTGCTGCCCTCTGGGCATGCAGCAGGGCTGGAGCAACTCTGCGGCTGGACTGCCTTTCTAGGCAACCCAGGCGGTGCTGCGGACCCTAGCTCCCTGGTACCGGTAGGGATCTGCGTGCCCAGCACCGCCCCGCCCCACCCTGCACCTGCTCCAGACTCACCCGCCCAGCCTTAGCAGTGGCAGCAGCGGTGCTGGACAGAACCTTTTGCTTGGCACAGGGGGAAAGCAACAGCCCCTTTTCCCCTCCTTCCCCTGCCACAGCTGGGCTCTTCCTGCTGCAGTCGCCCTGAGCCTACACTGGGCTGCCCTGCGGCTGCTCTGCACTGCTACCAGTGCTGTTGGGCTTGAGGCAGCTGTAGCAAGAAGGGCCTGGAAGCGGCGAGGGGAAGGGGCTGCTTTTCCCTCGAATTGAGCTACAGCTTCCGTCTGGCACCGCAGCTGTCCCGAGCAGGCACGGGCAGGGCTGGTCAGCACTGTGCACACAGGTCCCCATCAGTACCACAGGGCTGGGGCCAGCAGTGGCAGCAGCTGGAAGGAGCTGCTGCCACCTAGAAAGGCAGTCCAGTTACAAAAGCTGCCCCAGCCCCTCTGCTTGCCCAGGGGGTGGTAGGACACACCACCATTAAATGGTGCCTAGGCTAGGCGGAACCAAGGGACCCTCTGCAGGCCGGACAACTCCCTTCATGGTCCAGATCCCACCTGTGGGCTGTAGTTTACCCACCTGAGTGCTACAGACTAGTTCGTTAATGGTGTTCTGAGCTGTTTGTTACATGCATGTGGACATACAGAAACAATCCTCAGTCCTGATTATCTTTGTATCAATAGACATATTAGAGATGGCCCATGGAAGAAAGTACCTTCTCCAAAAGCCTCTATTGTCAGCATATATAATGTAGATTTCAGATGTGTGTGGAGGTATACTGTGTAGCCCTCTACCATCCATTAGGAGATGAAAGGTAACATCCTGGTGTCCATCTGAGCATCCCATGTGGTGGCAGGGTCTGGCAGTGAAAAGGGCAAAGCTTGGGGATTGAAACCACTGATTTTGGCATTCTTAGCAGCACATTTTAACTAGCTGATCTAGGTGGCCAGCCCACACCTATACCCAAGCCCATTTGGACCAGTATGGGCCTGGCCCATGGCAGGGCAGGCTGGCTCACAGGCCGCCCTGGTTTCACTTGAATCAGCTGGGGTGCTAGCTTGAATGGTAGTGTGTTTGCTAAACATGCGAGAGGCAGCAGGATCAATGCCTGCAATCTGCAGCAGGTGCTATGCTACTTTATCCTATACTGAAGACACAGTATGGCTACGCTCCCTGGCTTGGGCCCCAGGATGGCCCTGCTGCAGGGGTTTAATGCCCCTGGGGGATTAATTCTATTGGTAGATTTCTTGCTTTGCATGTAAGAGGTAGCGGGATGCATGTCTACATTCTTCAAGTGCTAGGGTCAGAATCCCTGAGGCATGTTATGTTCAGACCAGGGGGCAGAGCCAGACAGGGCAAAGCGTTTCGAAACGTAGAGTGTTTTGCATGTAAGAGGCAGAGGGATTGATGCCTGCTTTCTTTAGGTACCAGCCACTTTTGCTCTGTCCCCATGTGCCTGCCTGCCTGGGGTAGCAGGGCAGGGCAGTAAAAGGGTAGGGTGGCCAGCATAGTGATCAAACCATGGTTTTTAGAACCATGCTCACAGCAGATGAGCTAGCTGGCCAGCCAGACTGTCCCTGTTCTAGCCCAAGCCTGAGCCTGATTCAGCTAGTACTGGCTTGGCCTGCAGTAGGGCAGGCTGGTCCTGGCCCCACATGTCCCCTGGACAACAGGGCTGGTCCCACTTTACCCCATTGGTCACAGACAAGGCCTCCCATGGCCCAGCCAGATGTCCAGGTCTACTGTCACTTTCTTCACAAAAAGCAAGGTGGATGTGATCTGTAGTTTACACTGTTCAGCCACCAGGATGCCCATGAAGCAGAAGACATATTTATTGCAAGTCACTTCAATTTTCATACCCATGCTAACAAAAACAAAAGTTTTGTTTTGTTTTTGGAAAAAAACAATTTTTTATGGAGATGGCCTATCTTTGGCAGCTCTATCTTTCTGCTCTGAGCCATCAAGTTTGCCCACCTCTTAAACTACCATCCAGTGTGACTGCTTCATGTTGTCTGTTGGTGTCTCTGTAAAACAGGGAGGCAGAAAATTGGGTGGTGAGGGAATCATTACTGTAGTTGAGTGTAGTTGAGCACTGATTAAGTGAAAGTTTGGTAAGGGTAACAGTTATGGCTCTGGCTTATAAGATGATCTCCCAGAGTGACATTGAGCTGGCTGAAAATGGGGGCCAGTGGGTAATTTGCCAGCCCCACAGTGGCCCTGCCATCAAGATCTGTCCTGTCACCTTTTACAGTCTTGCTACAAAGGTACAGCAGCGTGTTGTTCAAATCCATAAAATCTTCGCCATTCCTGGTGATGAAAACGTCAAGAAGGGTAGACACTGAAAGAGCCGATAGTGGGGGGGATCTCAATGTACAGGCTTTTCTAGATGCTGGTCTGTGTGGGGGCTATTTGAAACAAATCCAGTTTAGATTTGGTATATTCTTCAGACCCACAGTGAACAAAAAGCCTTGGTGATTTAATTTTTTTTTTTTTCTTCCAGAAGAGCACCCCTTCTTTCTCCCAGGCTGCTGCTGCTTGGTCTTTAGGGTATGGCTGACCCACTGTCTTACCTTCCTTTAAGGGTTTGGGAGAGGGCCTGTACGTCAGGGGAGTGACCTGTCTCTCTTTTAAGGCTCCTTCTTTTAATATACATCATGCTGGACCCCCTCCCGCTTTGCTAACTTTTTCACCTTATCCAGAACAGCTTCAGAAGCCGTGCTTTTATTGTGCAGTTTAATAATCTTCAGGCCCCTTTTCAGAAGTGGGATGGTTTGTCTAAAGAGACTGTGGAATATATCCCCCACACCAGCCCTACACATCGTGGGCACCCCCGATAACCAGGAAGACCATACGCAGCCTGGTCTTTGTAATATTTTCTGTACAAGGTAGGGTCCCCATAATTTTTTACCATTACCATTGTGCTTTTACTTATTTTAAAACCCCAGAGCCTTCTAGGGGCACAGGTGAAGCTTCATGATCATGTTGTCAAAGCAAAATAAGATGTATCTGTTCTGACCCATCTTTATTTCAATGCCTATTGTGTTGATGTGATGGTGACTCACAGGGATATCATGGAGCTTGTCATATGTGACAATGATAAAACCCACTGTTGCTTCCATGGACAGGGATGCAGTGTAATAAGAGAACTGAAAAATCCCCAATAAGCTGATTTTTTTTTTTTTTGATGTCCATGTAAAAATGCAATGAATTGAATCTTCTGGTAATATCTCCATGAAGGGAGGTTTTTTTGTTTGTTTTTTTTAAACAGTAGACCCCAGCAGCAATCCCAAAATACAGGTTAGCTCACCTCCAATAGAAAGAAACAGAAGAGCTATGATCAGCTTTAAAACTTACTTTTCTACTTGGGTGATGGTAGATCATAACTAATTTGGGTAGGTTAGGGTAGAGAGCAATAAGATTTTTAATGTGATCCAGAACTCTGTGATGGATGAGTAAAACCCCCAGTGCAAGATGTACCCCCATTTCTTAGCCACAGAAATGACTTCAAAAGGGGTGTCTTCAGTGATGCTGTTCTAGCTGTGCAGGTATAGTATTTCTGCTAATCCTATCTCCCAGCTCTCCAGGAGATGCAAAGGTTTAACCAGCTGTATGGTAAATTTTGAGCTGGTGTTCTGCAGGGAAATCCTGGCGCAGTCATTGCTGGGCAAAGGTATGTAAAACCACCATCACTTATCTCGTCTTTCCAGCGGAGATAACGATTTTTCTTTACGGATAAACGTTACAGACTTGGGAGGCTCCACCCAGTTGTTAAATTTAGCTGGCCACCCCAATCATTTCACCAGCAACTGCTTCTTTCTCCCCTTTCCTTTCACTGCTGGAACTTTTCAATCCTGTAAGCTGTGTCCTATTTGGGGTTCACTTTTTGCAGTTCTTCAGAGTAAAAAGAACCTGCAAATAGGTTCATTTTCATAATCGTTTAGATGGTATATGGGGACTGTACCCCTCTAGTGACTTCATCCACTATGAAAATTTCATTGGTGAATGTTCATAACCTTTTTCAAATCTCCCTTTGGTTCTATACACCCTCACGTGGTCTCCTTTTCTGAACAGCGGCTCTGCTTTTATTTTAAAAGAGTCTCCATACACCATTTTCTACACCCATGGAGTGTTTGAGGCATGGATAGTTCTGTGAAAGCTGTGGTTATAACTATTTATAATCTCTGGTAACACATCGGTGTATCGAAAGGTGTTCTGAGCTGTAAAATACCTCCAAATCTTTGATTTTAACTTTCTGTTAAACTTTCCTACAACTGCTGCTTTCTCTTCGTTCTCTGTAAATAAATAGTGAATAGTATACTGCTTTAACAGTTTGAGGTAAGGGCTTATTTAAAAATTCTTTCCCCTGATCAGTCTAATTTTTGAGGTACATGATCCCCTGTAAAAATGGTTTTAAAGGCCCAGGATATTTCACCCACTGTCTTGTCTTTTAGGCCCATGGTCCAAGCATGCTATGATAATATGGCTATTACTATTGAGATGTATTTAAACCCAGGGTTGCTTTTGGAAAACTGGCATGTCCACCAAATCTGCCTGCCATTGAGCATCCACATCTGAAACAACAGTCTTATTTCTTTTAAAATCTCTTTGTGCTGGCTTGTGTAGGGCGTAAGTGTCCTGAACTGAAAGGCAGGCAGCCACCTGGCTTCTGCTCAGAATCTTATTCTGCCTTTTGGCTGCTTTAAAAAATGAGTTCACCCCTCCAAAACTCCCAGCTTGTCCCGGGAGCATAATTCATTTAACAAAGCCTCCTATATAGGCATGGATGGTAACTATAGTGCCCCCTCACTAACACACAAGGTGGAATTAAAACCATGGTAAAAAACAAGGTTTATTAATCAGGTAATAAAATATGGTATTTACAACAGTCTTCATCCTTGTCCTGAACTCTTGTCTTTCAGGCACAAACCAAACCAGTTCATGTAATAGACCTTTACTCCCACAGGTCTACTGATGTGTAGGTATCGAAAGCTCTCTCTAAAGGCATCATCTACCTGCAAAGAGGTTGTAGTTAGCACAGACCTGCACAGTCGCAATAGAAAACCACCCCTCACCAAAAAAAATTTAAAAAAAAATCAGTCTAGATTAGGTACCCAAGCAGGGCTCCTTGGGGAAGAATAGCCCAGCACCTCCATGCTGTCCAGTGATGGCTCTGCTCTGATATGGGTTGTTGGGATTCGGTCATGGTCACCGGGCCTGTTTCAAGAGTCCAAGCGTCTCTCAGCCACCTGAATCTCATCGATTAGTTTCTGTCTACATTAGTGTGGTCTCAGAAAACACTTTTTGGAGAGTTTCTCAACAGCTTTTGGAAAACAGGCAGTCAGGGGCTTCCAGTCTAGGCCACACCCCTAAACATGGTTTGATTGATTCGGCACCAGTCTTGCACATCTCCAATACTTATGAACCCCACATTGATTGGTCAAGGGCCATGGGGCAAGTTGTTTGAGGGATCACAACCTTCTGCTACCTGATAGGTGGTGCCTGTGCCATGTGGTCTAGGAGACAGAACTTCTGGATTCCCAGGCAGGCCATGCAGCATGAGGCCAAGGTGTTGGCATTTTCAGCACCAGCTGAACTAGCCAGACAGGCCCTGCCTGAGCCCAAGCCTTAGCCCCAGCCTGAGGTCATCTCAGCCCGTATGGGTTTGGCCTGCTCTGTGGCAATCTGGACCCTGGCACCACATGCCCACTGGACAGTAGTGCTAGTGCCTTTGGACCCAGCTGGGGAGCTAGCTCAAGTGGCAGAGGGGTCGTTTAGCATATGAGAGGAAGGGGGATCAATGCCCAGAGTGCTCTGGCCCACTGACCTTTTGCTAAGGCTGTGGCCCAGATTTGCTCCCTGGTCAAGGCCTTAAGATGGCTGTGCTGGGGAGGCTATGGGGATTTATTCAAGTCATAGAGTGCTGGGCTCAAGAGGTGTAGAGGGTGAGAAGTAGCATTCTCCAGGTGCTGGGGACAGAACCATCAAGATGTGCCTTTCCTAGGCCAGGGGCAGCCCCTGGTAGGGGGAATTAGCTCAAGGGGTGGAGTGATTGCTTTGCATGAGAGGCAGCAGGCTCAAATGCTGTCATTGTCCAGGTGCCAACACCTTTTGCTAGGACTGCTTATATATGCTTGCCTGTGGTGGCAAGGTGCAGCAGTAAAAGCAGAGGGTAGCCAGCATTAGGATTGACTCCATGGCCTTAGCATTATTAGTACTGCATGCTAGTCAGCTAAACTAGCCAGCCAGCTGGAGAAGCAGCCTCCTTGAGCCCATGGCTACTTCAGCCAGTATGGGCCTGGCCCACAGCAGGTCTGGGTGGCCCCTAGCCCTACATACCCCCTGGACAACAGGACCGGTCTCACACATCCCCACTGGGAAGCTAGCTCAAGTGATCAAATGTTTGCTTAGCATGATAGAGGAAGTGGGATTGATGTGTGTGTTCTCAAGCAGGCATTGGGCCACCTTGCCCTTTTTCTACTCTGTGGCCTTGGGCCCAGTTCACTCCCTGGCCTGGGGCCCACGATGGCTGAGCTGTAGGGTTGCCAGGAGATTATCTCCAGTAGAGTGCTTGCTTTGATTGCGAGAGGAAGCAGGATTGATACCTGTATTTTTTACCTGAATTAGGTCAAGTGTTAGAGCGATCTCTTTGCATGCAACAGGCAGCAAGCAGGATCAGTTCTTGCAGTCACCAGGTACTGTGCTCTTTGGCTTGTCCCATGCATGCTGGTCTGCCTATGGTGGGAGGGTGCTGCAGTAAAAGGAGTGGGTGGCCAGTGTAAAGATTCAACCCATGGCCTTGGCATTATTAGCAATACACTAACCAGGTGAGCTGGCCAACCACCTGAAAATGGCATGCCTGAGCCCACTTTGGCCAATATGGACCTGGCCTGTGGTAGGGTAGGTTGCCCTCCAGCCCCCTGGACAGTAGCATTAGTGGCGCTTGCATCAGTCAGGGTACTAGTTTGGTTGAATGCTCACTTAGCATGTTAGAGTCTGTGGGATCAATGCCTGCATTTTGCAGTGGCTGCTGGGCTGCCCTACCCTTACTGAGGCCCTGACCTACCTGTGCTCCCTGGCCTGGGCCCCAGGATGGACCTGCTGCAGGAGTCTTGCCATCCACAGGGGGTTAGCTGTTGTGGTAGCTTGCTTGCTTTGCATGTTAGAGACAGCTGGATGGATGCCCACTTCCTTCTGGTGCCAGGACAAGAGCCCCTGAGGCATGCCTTGCCCTGACCCTGGGAAAATCCAGGCAGGGTGAACTAGTTGAAGTTGGTGGTGATGTGTAGGGGCTGCACGTCCTGTGTTCCCCCTTCCCTGGTCAGCAAGATTGGCCATGGGAGAACCCCCTCCCAATTACCTGGGATCCTGGGGGTCTCCTGGGGCTGCAGTAGTGATGATCCTGCTGCTCAGAGCCTGGCTGGCAGCTAGTGTATGGCCCCAGCCAGCCAGGCACCAGTTTTGGGTGGTTCATACTATCCCTGCCCTGTGACCACCAGCCAGGAAGCAGGGCTCTCAGCAAAAGTGGCTGTGCTGCTTCCGGAAATGGCTGCAAGAGTTCCAGAGGCAGGACACTCGCTTGTACGGTGAGTGAGATCAGCTGCGGCAGACACCCTTGCCCCCACATCAGTGGAATTGGCCTCCAGGGGATTCCACCCCAGTTGCTGACTAGTGTTCGGGGGATGGCCCCCTGGCTCAAGAGGCACCAGACACCCATGCTGCCCATCAGTTCACTGGGGGAGTAAAAGTATGCTTTTCTTAAGTCTAGGGCCCATATTCTTCTGCTCCCCTTTCACTGCTGCCCAACTTGCCATCCATTTCTACATTTGCCATCCCTTCCCCCCCCATTCTTCCCTGTTTGTGAGCATTAGGTCAAGAACAGCATGGCCCCTAGTCAGTCTCTCCAGCCCTTGGACCAGGAAGTTGTTTCCAACAATCTCCAAAAACTTCCTGGATTGCCTGCATACTGCTGTATTGCCCTCCCAGCAGATGTCAGGATGATTGAAGTTTCCCATGAGAACTCCAGGGCCTGTGATCCAAAAACTTCCATTAGTTGTCTTAAGAAAGTCTCATCTACTTCATTCTCCTCATCTGGTGGTCTGTAGCAGACACCCACCACAACATCACCCTTGTTGTTCTCCCCTCTAACCTTAACCCAGAGACTTTCAGTGGGCCTATTTCTGGTTTCATATTGGAGCTCTGAGCAATCATATAACTCTTTTACATAATATGCAACTCCTGTTCTCCCCTGCCTGTCTTTTCTGAGCAGTTCTGAGCATCCATGACAGTGCTTCAGTCATGGAAGCTATCCCACCAAGTATCTGTTATTCCAATCACATCATGGTATGTTAACTGTGCAGGGACTTCCAATTCTTCCTGCTCGTTTCCCAGACTCCATGCATTTGTGTACAGACACCTGAGGTGACTAGCTGATTGCCCTACTTTCTCAGGAAGAATGAGGCCTCCCCTGCTGCCCCCTCCTGCTTCTGCTTCCTCCAGCTCCCCTGCTTCCTCATTTACCTCAAGGCTTTGTTCTCCATTCCCTAGCAAACCTAAAGTCCTCCTTACTACGTTAGCAAGCCTGTCTGAAGAGATTCTTTCCCCTCTTTTCATCAGGTGGATCCTGTCTCTTTCTAGCAATCCTTCTTCTTGGAACAACATCACATTTGAAGAAGCCAAGTCCCTGCTGGCAACACCACCTGGACAGCCATGCATTGATTTGCAGGATAAGCTTGCTCCTGCCAGGGCCCTTCCCCTTGACCAGAAGGATTGAGAACACGACCTGTGCCCCTGGCCCCTTCACCCTTGCATCCAGAGCTCTGTAGTCACTCTTGATTTGCTCAGGGTCACTCCTGGCAGTATCATTGGTGCCTACATGGATGAGCAACATGGGGTAGTAGTAGTCAGGGGGTCTGGCAAGTCTCCTTTTCTGACATCTTGGATTCGGGCTCCAGGCAAGCAGAAGACCTCCCAAGACAACAGCTCAGGCCAGTAAATAGATCCCTCCATCCCCCGTAGAAGGGATTCTCCAACCACCACCACCCATCGCTTCCCCTTTGTGACAGTGGTCTTGATCCTCCCCACCTTGGAGATTCTTGGTCTGGCCTCTTCTACCAATGGAATATGCTCCTCTTCCCCTGTGGCTAGCATTCCATATCTGTTCTCTAGGCACAAACCATTGCACATGGGGATGATGGTGGCTTCTCACTGGAGGACATTGCAATCCCAGAGCCACTGCCACTTCCAGCTCTTCCTCTGCTTCCACCTTTGTGGAAGTCCGTGCCCTCTTCCTCTTCTAGCACCACCTCTCAGTTCTTCCTCCACAGTCCTAGAGGTCTCCTCAAGCATGGAATTGATGGAGTCCTCATGGCATAGGATGCTTTGGAGCCTTGCTACCTCCTCCTGTACCTCTTTTGCCTTCTCCCTGAGGGACACCACCAGAAGGCACATAGCAGGCACTCACCCACCTGGCTGACACTGGAAGGAATGGGGGAGTGTCAGAGAAAGAATCCACAAGCTAAAGTCTGCACAGCACCAAACCAGGACCTGGGTGGAAGCCTCAATGGTGTGTGGTCCTGCCTGGACAAACACTGCACAGGTGGAAGCAGAGGAAGAGCTGGAAGTGGCAGTGGCTTTGGGCTTGCAATGTCCTCCAGCCATGTCTCTGGGTCTTCTAATCTGCTGCCTCTCACTTCATGCCTCTCTTTCCAAGCATGCATTCCCTAACAAACTCCTCTGTAGCTGGCCTGTTTACTGTTCCTTGATCCTAAAGGGTTCCCTTTTCCCTGCAAATCTCTTTGTGCTCAGCAAGCTTACAGTGAAGGACTGTAAGAAGGTTTCCAAGCAAACTCCCCCTTGCTCTGGATTCTAGTTAAACAAGGGATTTAAATCTTGGTCTAGCTGCTGAGTTTTAGCTGCTAAAGTAAAACTATGTAGCTAGTCAGTCCTAATTACTTGTATATAAAAAAAACCTTACCTTTCAGGGTCCCCTTCAAAGAGAGGGGAAGCAAACTGATCTGTGAATTGTTTGCAAACTATCGTGGTTGTTGCTCTCCTGGTTGCTTGGACTGCCTCCTTATAGACTTTTACTGGGCCTAGTCTGGCCAGGCCCCTTTGGGACTTTTATCACACCCAAGCAGCAGTCCATCAGCAGTCAGTCAGTCCACTCAGCTGCTCAGAGCATACACCCAAGCATACAGACCCACCAAACAGCTCTCACCAAGCCAAGCACACAGGCAACCCTGGCTCAGTTACCTTCCCAGAGCAAGATCTGGTGCCTGGTGCTTCTTCCCTTTCCTCCTCTTGCTCCCAACAAACTGCCCTGTTTGCTTCTCCCCATTCATTGCATGAGTCTTTCTCCAGAAACAGGCAGAGAAAGATCTCTGCTCCCCACTTGAGACCATAACAATACAGAATGTCACCTCTTAATACTCTGTCCTTATTTCTTATGTATAATATAATTAACAAGAAAGCCAAGAGATTTCTAGGTGTACATGGGCAGCTGGCCATTTTGTTCACATTAAATGCACCAATTTATTTGTCTTTCCAGGAAATTAGATTTGAAAAGCTCTTTTATGTCAACCCACATCAGCCATATGGAGGAAAGTACCCTCAAGCATGATGTAATCCAAAGCTCCATTTGCAACACAGACTTGCAAATGAATTTGCCTATCGTATTACATGGCCACCAGTCTGTTAGTGGGATCAGCTGCTGAGTCTCATGGGCCATGTATAGATGAAACAGGGGCCCTAAATTGAAGCGGGGGGAGGGGGAGGGGTGTTAAAAAACACTGCTTCAATCTAGGGCTGATTAAACCCACATGGCACTGTGACCTGGCCATTGTGACAAGGGTCCTTTATCTCATGTTATGGAACAGTGTGGTACATGCCTTCAGTTTTTCAGCCTGTCTCTCTGCTGGCTTCAGATACAGCAGACTTTGAAGGAACCTTTGTCACAAACAGGCTTTTAGAAATGAATTAACCCTTGTCATTCCCCTCAGCCATTGTTCAAATGCAACATCTACTTTACCTACAAGCCAATTCCCAAAATAAAACCTCTAAATATCATGTTATAGCCATCAATCCCCTTCTTGAAAGTCTTACACCGTCACATCATAAATGAAGCATAATCAAGGGAATTACCTGGAACGTTCATGAGTAGGGTTATTGTATTTCCAGTTCAAAAAAAGAGGACACCTTTGTGTGCATGTCCTTTCCTGCCAGTACCCCTCACTCCTGATCTGCAGCCCCTGCCCACCCACCCCTGCCAGTGCTCCTCACACTAGACCCACAGCCCTCTGCCCCCCAGTCCTGCTGCCCATGCAGTTCCCCACTGCCCCTGAAGAACCCCCCTCACTCTCCTTCCCCATTGAAGGGGCAAGCAGCCTTGGTGCCAGCAGGAACCCACTCCTTTCACACATGCATATGCGCGCACACACACACACACACACACACACACACACACCCACTCTCACTCTCACTCTCCCCAAGCCTTACTTGCTGGCAGCTATACCAGGGCTTGCAAATAGAACCATAGAAGTAGGGTGGGAAGGGACCTTGTAGATCTTCAAGTCTGACCCCCTGCCTGGGCAGGAGAAAAACGGCTCAAATTACTCCAGCCAGGTAGGCATCAAGCCTCTTTTCTTAAAGACCCCCCCAGGGTAGGAGCCAGGACCACTTCCCTTGGAAGTTGATTCCAGATACTAGCCGCCCTGACCGTGAAGTTCTTACAGATGTCTAATCTAAACCTGCTCTCCAACAACTTGTGGCTGTTATTTCCTTGTTATGCCAGGGGGCACTTGGGGAAACAAGGTCTCTCCCAAACCCTTCTGGTCCCCCCTAGTGAGTTTATAGACAGTCACCTGGCCCCCCTCAGCCTTCTGTTGTGAAGTCTGAACAGGTTGAGGTCCTGCAGTCTCTCATTGTAGGGTCTGCCCTGTTGTCCCCAGATCCTGTGGGTGGCCCTCCTCTGGACCCTCTCAATGTTGTCCACATCCTTCCTGAAGTGGGGTGCACAGAACCGGACCCAGTACTCCAACTGTGATGCCCAAGATGCCTATTAAACCTTTTACTCAGCATTCCAGGTAGTATTCCACTCAGCAATCAGCACCTTATCTGATTGTCAAGATGGCTGTTTAGAGCAGAGAAACATCCCATGGTCAGAACCTTTGGGACCAGACACGTTCCTAGCAATTTTACCAGTCCTGTACAATGGGCAATGCTTTCCTCATGTCCCAGCTGGACCAGTCATGATTGCTTAGTGCCATCATAGCACCACCAGTGTCCATCCATCCTGCAAGAGACTGGAGAAATCCCAAGGATCAGACCTTTCCCATGGAAACAGCATGCCTGGTCATTATCAGGATGCCACTATTCTACTTCTTGTTCCAGATCTTTGCACACATTCTGGGAATTAATAAAGCTACATTGTATTACTAGTCTTACTATAAAGAGCTTAAAATACATATCTAGCACAAGCAAAAGAAAACAAACAAAAAAATGACAATAAAACAAATGGTCAATCCAGCCTTCCAAATATTTGTCATCGCTGAACTCATTGAGGACCTGGAGATGCTCAGTGTAATTCACCATTTCCTGTAGCCACTTTGCAGATATTCCCAGCTTAATCAGTGTTTTGATTTAAACGTCAGTGGCTAGCATAGTTAATATCACAACCATTTACAGCAATAACATCACACAAACACAGCCAAGCGAGCAAAACACAATTACTATGCATAACAGCTAAGCTTCACTCTTCTCTGAACCAAGTGAACTTCTTGATGCTTCAGCGGTGGTCCCCATCCTACAAAACACAAAGACAAAAAGGCAAGGGCTCAACCCCCTTTAGGTTAGTTTAGGTCATGGAAATCAATTAACCCTTGCCATTCCCCTGGACCATTGTTTTAATGCATATATATTTTACCTACAAGCCAATTCCCCAAAGCAAACCTCTAAATACCATTTTCTAGCCATCAGAGCCCTAACCTCCAAAAGCTCCCTTTTTCTCCCCCCTTCAAATTGCTTAGCTGCAATCATTTTCTCTTGACTTGCCCCTAACCCCTCCGAAGTTAAATTAATAATCCACTGAGCACCCCTCCATGACCTGCAAGAAAGTGATCCGGAAGTTGAGCCTGTTCGTTTTGAAGGAACTTAAGGTTGCTTGCTTTGAAATAAATAAATAAATAAATTATATATACACACACACATAAAATTAGGTCTGTTCCAAAGCAGCAAGTATTTGCTTTGGATTTGGATTCAGCCAATCTGGAGGGACAGTATTCAATTTGGTGATTTGAATCACTGTCCTGATTTGATTTGGCTAATTCAGAGTTTTGGTGCCGATTTGGAGATTTGGCTATAGACTATACAGACAGTCCTCAACAATGCTGGACACGGTTACCTTCAGCTGATAAATCTGTTGTGGTGGGGGGAGGGAAGGGACATGGGGGGGTCAGATGTCCCCACAGCAAGGGAGGGATTGGGGCTGGGACAAGCTTCTCAGCTGGAGTGGGGGGGTGCAGGCCTCAAGGAGGCTCCTGCCACTGCACACTGGGAACTGCTGTTCTGGTGGCTCCTCTGGAGTCTCTCGCTGCTGGTTCAGGAGGGCATGGGAGTGGGCATGTGCCCCCAGATTTGCATGGGGTAGGCCGGGCCAGGCTCAACTCTGGGAGGCTAGCCCCAGCTGCCTGTTGCTGGGCTGCACTCCGCAGGGTGGGTGGAGCCAGGTCTGCACTCCGGGTGGCAAGCCCCCCGGTGCCAGGCTGCACTCTGCGGGTGGGCAGAGCCAGGGCTGCACTCTGGGCTGTGGCTGGGGCTAGCCGCCTGGAGCGCAGCCCTGGCTCCACCTGCACCATGGAGTGCAGTCCAGTAACTGGCAGCTGGGGCTAGCCTCCCAGAGTCCAGCCCTGGCTTCACCAGATTCAGCTACTGAATCGGGCTGAATTTCCTCCAAATTGAATCAGCTACTGAAGCTTTGCACAGCCCTAATACATCACTCAGCCCAGGAGGAGATGTCAGTGCCTTGAAACTTGAGAGAAATAACCCAGTTGCCAGGGGTTTTCCAGTGTCTGGCTGTAGTCCCTGGGTGGTCAGCTCAAGGAGAGAAAGGAAAGGAGAGGAGATAGAATCACATGTTAAGGAGACACCTTGCAACAGTGTAGCATGAAGTCCAGTTAGGAAAAAATGAAAAGTAACCACTTAAATTCCATTTATTTAAAAAAAAAAAAAAATTTTCCCCACAGCAGGATAGTACTTGCATTTACAAGTACTATCCTGCTGTGGAGTTAGTTTATTAGTTATTAGTTTACTCCAGCCTAATAGGGGTGCATGTGTACATTTGCCAAGTTTACTGTGCAGGTAATTAGTCTACTGTGCTGTAAATGTCTTGTGTAGACATGCCCTTTGTCAGGTAAAATCTGCCCAGATGACTCTACAAGGAAACCTATGTCCCATGCTGTAGAATAAATCCCTTCTGCACCCTGCCCCAAAACAAACAAACCCAAAAACCATGGTCAATACAACTATTCCTGGCAGGGGGCAAAAAATTCTTCCAACTGCAAATCTGGTGATCAATTTTACCCTGACCTTGCATGCAAGACACACCTGAGAGATTCTGTGGAACCAGTAGGAGCAAAACTGCATTACACACAATCTGCTCTTGCTAGTTGTGGGTATTCTCTTTGCTTCAGAAGAAGGTGTGTTTGTGTGTGTGGGGGGGAAGGGGGTGAAAAGAGAAAGAAAGTAATTATTTAAAATTAGGTAGTGCTGAAAGAGTTCCAGTTAGAGTTCTGCCTCCATCATGCAAGGCAGCGTACAAAAATATAGGTAGATATGATTATCACAGCGCATTCAGCTTAAACGAACATAAAGAGGTAACATTAGGTAAAAGTGGCTGCTCACCTTTCATGCCTGCCACTTTAAGGACAGAAAACAGGTAGCAGCCAGGTGCCTGAGGAGGGCAGCCATTTTGGACCCAGGGATATAAGGTGGGCTGCAGTTTGCTGAAGGAGGTAATATTAGGCTGAGTGGCTGCTTTGGGACTATCAGGAGGCAAGGGCAAGGGCAAGGGCAAGGGCAGGGGCAGGGGCTAGGGGGTAGAGATGATCCCTTGTGCTTGGTGAGATGTAAAACTGCACCCTGCCAGGGAAGGGCAGTCTGGTGGGGCTCCTAGTGGTGTGGGAGCCCCCAGGAAATGCCAGGCCAGTTACCTCCCTGGTGAAAGGTGGGTTGGGGCACTTTAGTAACCCCTGCCCCACATCCCTGGTGGCATTCTAATGAGCAGGGGGAGCCCAAGCTTGTTAAGGAGCCTTGAGGCAGGGCTCAGGCTGGAGGGGGGACCTGGGGTTGTGTCCAAGTGGCAGGGTAAAGCCTGGGGTGTGAGTGAGACCATGGGAGAGAGAAAGGTGATGACTAGAGCAGTCCCATGAGTGTGGGTGAGTGAGGAGGCCCAGTGGAAGTATGGTGGCCCGGTGAGGGGCCAGGGGCGAAGTAGGCCAGCAGTTGTAGAATTGCTCAGTCAATGCTCAGGTGAGGGTAGCAGGAGACACCCAACAGACTGCGCTGGGGCTGACAGAGACATGGAGAGCTAAGCCTGAAGCTGGGTGAGGCTAGGCAGTATGAGTGTGGCCTTGAGAGAGGGCAGTATGAAAGAGGCTGGGTGAGACCCAGCGGAGTAAATGGGACCTCAGTGAGAGAGGGTTGGCATGTAAGTGGTCCTCCGGGGCTGTCGAGTAGAATTACAACTGTATGCCTGGTTTACTCCAGCCATAGACCAGAGAGGTAACACGCATAGAGCAACATCTGTGAGGCATAGGGCCTATGGAGGGGAGGTCAGAGTGAGTATTAAGGCCCTAATCAGCAGGGCGAGTAATGGGTAGCCTCCTGCCTTAGTAACAACTTTCATATTTTTCCATCAAGTCATGGCAGATGAGCAAAGCAGGCAGTTATCCCAGGAGCAGGGTGGCAAGTAGAAACCTGATGAGGAGGCCACCCTGTTACGGTAACAAATAACCATATCTAAAAAGAAGGGTAAGAACAAGATGGCACAGTTGACCTGTTGCTGTGGTGTCATGAGCCTCTTGCATACCTAGTAATCTGAAATAGACCAGGCAGCCATACTAGCCTCCTCTAAATCTATTTATTTACTGCCTTCGTTTTTAAAAAAATCTATTCTTTTGCTAAAATGTGGACAGAGCAATTAGATTTTTCTGCAGAAAAATCTGAGGTATAACTTTACAACATATAGAATGAGGAAAGCTCATTTTCCCAAATACTTTAAACCTTTTTCAGTTTGCTCTTAAACCAGACCTCCCTATCAGACCAATTCACATTCCAAAAATCAGGTGTTCTCACTATTAACTTTTCTTTCAGTTTCTTAACGTTGTTTCCTGTTCATAGTCATGTATACAACTTAGTATTACCACAAGGTGGCAGTTTTGGAGCACATTTTGAATTTCTTTCTTCTGATTCACTATTGCTATCACCCTCTTTGGGAGGGTGGATTTTGTTTGTTTGCTGCTTTGTTTTTTTAATGGCTCTTTCAGTTGCTTAAACAATAGAAATATAATTATTTTCGGAACATTGTTTCCATGGGTAATTGCTCATTCACATTCAGAAGTTCTTTACCTTCTAACTAGAATTCCTAAGAGCATTAACAAATGTTTTAAGTGTCATGCATTCCTTCTAAACCCTGTAATAAGCCTACAGGTGTAAATACATTTAATTAAATGGACTAGATTTTAAATATGTGAAATCTTATTTTTCAAGATAACAAAAGCTAGTAAAACTAATATGGATGTGTGTTTTATCCAGAATCTAAGATTTGGATGAAGATACAGGACCAATAAATCCTGGGACTACAGATTTGTTGTTTGATGTTTTATTATTGTACTTGCTTCTAACACTTCTATTCAAAGCCCTAGCAGCAGTATCTTCTAGCCAAAATAGCACCTACATAAATTAAGAATTTGAATGCCTGACATTTCTAATAAATCTGGAGTTGACAGATGTTCTGTCCAAGATGTCCTGTCAGAATTTAAGGACAAAAACAAATGCCCAGAAAAATCAAGCTCTGGATGAACTTGTTATGGATTTTGGATTGCAATTTGGTTTAGATTACCTATTATTTGGAAGCAGGGAGGGGTTGAAGAGACTCAGAGAAAACTGAACATGTTCAGGTACTAACTTTTGTGTCCTCAGAACCTACAAAATGCACCCAGTTGTTCTCTGCATGCTTCTTCCAGTCCTGCTCTGACTCCATTACCAAGGATGTCTGAGGCAAATAGCTCAATCTGAGTTATCCTCAGGCCCAATATATGGGCACCCACAAGTGTGATGTCTCCTTTTGTTTAAGCATGATAATTGCAGTACCTTTCATCCTATGCTTTGTAAAAGCAGGAAGACGTTTATAGCAAAGAGCCTTCCCTCCTGCTTCACAAAACAAGGAGCTGTTGCCAGACTTGGCTATTTCAAGGGTGGTCTAGGTCACATTGCAGAAATGTGATAAAAGCAGAATACCCCAAAAGCTGAGGCTAAGGACAGACATTCAAAAAGCTGCAGCTGGAATTGATTCAATCTTTGCAGGTTTGTCTAACCTGCCTAGACTGAACCAATTGGGAAGTGAATTGACATTCAGGAAATGCAGGCACTTGCTTGCAGTAGCTCAGGCCAGAGGCTGAGGGGTTGGGGCTAGAGCATGCCTTTAGCTGCAGGGAAACTGTGTTTGGAGGTGGGGAGAGGTGTGATCAGCTCTGGCAGTAGCCTCAAAGTGAACTGGCCAGGGAAGGGGTTTACCCCCCTGCAGTCCACTGGCATAGACCCAAGCCAGAATCTACCTAGTGTTTCCCCCTTGCTGCTGCAGTAGTTGGCACAGCCAGATGCTGGCCAGCATGGTCCTCTGAAGCAGAGAGGGCAAGGTTTATTCCTCCTTGTGCCTCTTCTGCCCCTGGGGGACCACCTCTGGTGTCTGCCTGCCCCGATCATTGCTACTGCCAATCACTCTCTGAACAGGGCAAGGAGCAGAATAAGTTCCTTCCTTGCTTCCTCCACCAGACACTGGAGGGAGGGGGGAAATAACCCCTCTCCCCATCTCTTTGCCTAAGGGGCCCATGCCAGCTGGCCTCTGGTTGAATCCCCACCCACATCATTGGGGTGGTGAGGGGGCAGGGACCATGACAGAACAACACCTGTCATGGTTTCCTGGGTATGCAAGCCTCTTCCCGGTTGGGGGCTGCACTGCAGGTGGGAGTGGGGTGGAACAGGGCAGGCAGAGCTGCTGCAGACTGAGTGGGGTGCACAGTGGCACGGCCTCAGGAGTGGCTGTAGCTACCCGAGCGCTCCCTGATGTCACTGCTGCTCTCTCCATGCAGTGTGCAGCAACACTGATAGCCCCAGAGCACAGCCCCAGAAAGGCTTGCACTCCCTGGGAAACGATGAGAAGGGCTACTGACTCTGTCACAGTCCCTGCCCCCTTGCTGCTCCAGTGGCAGAGGCAGGGGCTTGGCCTGAGCCTGGCCGGCATGTCTCCTTTGGCAAGGGAGAAGGGAGGAGGCTATTTTTCCCCTTCCCTCCAGCATCTGCCAGAGGAGGCAGCTTATTCTGCTGCTCACCTTATGCAGGAAGCAATCTGCAGTGGCAGCGGTCGGGGCAAGCAGACCCCAGTTGTGGCCCCCCAGGAGTAGAGGGATTGTAGGGGGGAATAAACCCCCTTCCTGCTCCCTCTGCCTTAGGGGGCCATCCCAGTTGACATCTGGCTGTGCCCCCACCCCTGAGGCTGGAGCAATGAGGGGGGAGCACCAGGCAGACCCTGGCCTGGGTTTGTGCTGGTGGGACAGGGAGGGGGGAATTAAATCCCCTCCCTAGCCAGTTCACTTGAGGCTACTGCCAGGGCTGGTCATGCCCCTGCTGCTGGAGTAGTGAGAAGAGAAATGCCTGGCAGGGGTTGCTGTGCCCTTGCCTGTCAGATCCTGCTGGGTCCGTACTGGGTGGGGCAGGGGAGGGAAAAGCAAAAACCCCTTTCCTGTCCCCTTCACCTTAGTGGGGGGGGGCAGTATCTGGCCATGCCCTTGCCCCTGCCCACCCCTGCTCTGGCTAGGGAGCAGAGGGGTAGGGCCAATTCTGCTCCACTGGAGCAAACAGCACAGCCCTGCCGATGGCTGCAGACTGTAACCTGGGCAGTACTCCAAGAGGTACCCCCTCTCCAATTGAAGGGATCAAAGCAGGTGCACAAGCACTGTGGGAGGTGTAGGGACTCTCCTCCCCCTATAGAGCAGAGCCAGACCACCAGTGGGGACTTAACAATATACCTTTTAATACTGGGAACATAACAGACATAAATCAGAGGGTATAGTGGACACTACAATGCCCCAAGGGGGCAGGATTCAACAAAGGTTAGACACTTACAATCATTGACAAAAAACAGGGTTAACAAAATATAAAACACAAACAGCAGAACAAACGATATGGATTGGTGAACTATAAAAGGCACAAAATGCAAAATGTCAAATGACATGGGAAATGTAGGGCCTTGGTACCTGGAGGGGGAGAAAACACAATGGCCCCTTTCCACTGCAAGAAGATTTCCTTTTGTTATCTCACTCACTCCAAGTCACCTCAGCTGAGACTTGACCCTAGATCACCTATGTGGTAAGCAGGAACACTGCCACACAGCCGGCACTATTTTACCCTGCTAGGGGTCTTGACCTTCCCAGAGCCCCTGCCTCACGTCAAGCTGCCTGGCCTCTGACTGGAGGAGCTGGAAGCAGAGCTGGGAACCCCTCAGGTCGCTGCTCAGATCCTTCCTGGAGTGGGGGAAGCCTCTCCTGCTGGCCACAGCCTCTTGTAGGGATCCTGGAGCCCAGTGGGGAGCCTCTCCTGCCGGCCACACGCCATGCTGCTGAGGGTCCCGCTGCCGCCTGCAGGTCCTGCTCTTTCAGGCTCTTCCAGGGCACTGCTCCTGCCCCACTGGCTCAGCTCTGTGAAGCTCCTTCCTTGTTGTCCCTTGCTGGTCTCTCCCCTGAGTCAGCCCACGCTGCCCCTTTTATCCCCCTCCTGGTGACCCAAGGGGCCAATTGGGACACAGGGAGGTGAGTCTCGGGGGCCTGATTGGTGCGGAAAGGGAATCCCAAGTCCTCCAATCATCTTTTACCCTTTCAAAACCCCTGGGCTAGGTCACTGCCAGCTAGCCCGTCACATGAACATGCTGGGATGCAGGGGACTCTGGTTTAACTTGAACTAGGAAGGGGTCTGGGACAGACATTGCATAAACTGGTTTGAGCTCAGTCAATTAAGTCTGACACTACATTCAACCAGGTTTATCTCAAACTGATTTCAGCTATTTTGAAACTGGTTTATATGCACTGAACTTATGTTCTGTTACAGGGTTAAACCAGTTTCTGATCACTTAAATTAGCTTATGTGTAACTTCTGTCCCTAGCCAAGAGTGAACCTTGTCAGATATGACAACCAGGCTGGTCAGCAAAATTATGGAAGCAATTAAATGAACCAGCAAGGAGATCAAATTCAACAGAACACAAAGTTTGGAAAGAAGCATTCTAAAAGAAGGCCTCAAAATAAATAATTCAAATATAGTATATCATAGTTTTAACTTTAAAATGTTAGTAGTAGTCATTGATGTAAGAAAAGTCATTGATATTAGATGTAGTCTTGTTATATATATATATATATATATATATATATATATTTGTGGTAAATTTCTTGGATATAAGATGTAAACAAAATGTATTTAAAAAGTGGTGTAGGTAGTCTTTGGAAAAAACTGTTCTCTTATCTTTCAAAAATGAACCAAAGAACCGAGGAATTGGCAGGACTTTTCAGCTGGGTTTTTATTTTGTATAAACTAAGAATGCAAGACTGACTGAAATGATGATATAAATGCAACAATATTGTAATTTCATGATTATACTCTGGCTTTGTCAAATACACATGCATTATGGTCCTCAGAGACTGCCTCTGCAAACATTGTGGAGATATGTAATGCAGGATAGTCCCTAGTTAAAAAAAACAAACTCAGAAAGGGGACTCTAAATTCACCAGGGCAGAAGGGAAAACTTAACTTGGAGAACCAAGGGAAAACATGTTCACAAAGTAAGGTGAAAAGAAAACCAGATGGTAGCAGGCAGCATTCCATGACAGTGAAGGGAAAAAGATCAGAAATCCTCCCTTCCAGAGTTCTAATTTTCAACAAGACACAAATTAACACCTTCCAGTCTACAATAGAGCAGGTTCAGTCCAGTTCCAAAAGTTTCGGTGAAACAAAGACCAAATAAAACCAATCAGAAAATGGTTATTAGAATATTAGAACAAGCCATCTATATCTATGTAGATGACAGAGCAGGGGTGCTCAGCAGCCCACAGAGCTATATACATATATATATAGCTGCTGAGCACCCCTGCCCTATGTCATCTGACCCATAGGGCTCCTCACAGGCCTGAAAATTTGGCAACAAGGTAGCCATGGTAGCATTAATTTGCACACCCCTACTGCCAAAATTCTGGATTCATGGGAAGCCTTGTGTGCCAGATAATAGGGCTCTGCATGGTATATTGCAGGGTTAAGTGTGGATCTAGATCCAGCTGCACAGGGCTGGGTCCAGCAGGGCCCAATTCAGGCTTGCACGGCCCAATCTGAGCATGCAGGGCTGGACCAGGATTGTGCAGGGCGTGTTCCAGATGTGTGGGTTGTAAGAAAACAATGCAAGGGCATGTGTGTGTTAGAAATATTGTTAGAACTGCACAGTTTGCATCTCGTACCTGATAAGCAGAAACACTGCCAAGGACATTCCTCTCCCTTGGCCATTGCTAGCTTTTCTAATGCTAAATTACTCTCTACCCCCACACTCCCCCTGACTTTCACATGCAGATTACAGAAGCTGGAATTCAACTGACTGTGTCCTTGAAAGGGGGGTGGATTTCAACTCTTGGTGACCTAGAGAGTTTTCTGAGCGTGCGTAATTAGCTGATGCATATATGCCTATCCGCCCCGCATACTTAAGTAGTTAATTATAATATACATGCGACGAATGAAGTGACGTAGTCACATATATGTTTGTATGAACCGGAAATGAGCTGTAAGAGTTCCTGTTTCTACACACGTGCCCAGGAGGAAAGAGATAAAAACCCAGTTAAGAATTTCCTCAGTGGGTGGAGTAATCTGAAGTCCTCTGACTCTGCTCCGACCCTATTTGCAAATACACCTTTTGTGCTGCTAATAGTGTGTGCCTAAGAATTATTATTTGCGAGCCTCCAAAAGAAACGAACCGCAATATTTTGCAAGAATTCTGGCGCCCAACGTGGGGCACTTTTTGGACTACCCCGAAATCCAGCGACAAATCGCCTCCGGCACCACGGGGAGTGCGCACCGAGCCGACTTTTTGGGCTCGCCCTAGAGTCTGAGACGTGAGTCAAGATATTCGGGAAGTTAAAGGCTCCCGTGCAAATTTTTAGTTTCTGGAGTCGCCAGACACACACTCCGGCATTCTGATCGAGATCTCTGGGGTATCTGAGTGAGTATACGATTCCCTTCCCCAATTTGGTGTCTGGGTCCAAAAACAAAGGATGTGAATGATTACTGAGAGACTTTTGGCTTGGTTCTCATTGTAAATCATCTGTTGTTAAGGATCTTTTGGTATTTGGTGTGCCTTGGGCGCACTTTTGTGGGCAATGGGTGCGGGTCGCTCCTGTGTAGAAAACTCAAATACGCCCTTTAAGATTTATATTATGAAACTTTAATAAATTTGCAAAGCCGGCAGATTATGGAGTGAAGATGAAAAAGGGTGATTTAATTAAGTTTTGTCAACTTGAGTGGCCAACATTTGGGGTCCACTGGACCCCGAAAGGATCCTTTGTAGTAAAAGAAGTGATAGCTATCCATGAAATAGTTATGCAGAACGAGTATTGGAATCAATTTCCTTATATTGATTGTTGGTTGTGGGTGGTTCAAAATCAACCACCTTGGATTAAAAAATGCTTAGTAAAGTCTCATGTGATGGTTGTTAAAGGAAAGACTCGAGGAGGACCGCCTGTACTCCCTGAGTCTAATGAGGGGGGGAATTCTGAATTGACTAAGTATCGGACCCGCTCTCCGGTTGCCCTGTCAGGTAGTGAGGATGAATCAGACAACTCCTCAGGATCCAGTCCCTCTGCACCACCGCTCCCTCCCTCAGGGAGACTACCACCGGCGTATCAAAACATACCTAATGATTTATCATACTGCAGAAGGAAGAGAGCTGAGTGCACGGTATCTGGGGATTATAGTGGAAGCAATGGGAAAGGCAGTGCCTCGGGTTACTAATCTGTCTAAGTTGTATGAGGTGAAACAGAAAAGAGAGGAGGATCCCTCAGCTTTCCTCGGGAGGCTGTATGAGGCGTTTCGCAGGTTTTCGGACCTAGATCCAGAAGCCCCAGATAATCAACGCATGGTAAATCTTATGTTTATTAGTCAATCCGCCGCTGATATCTGTAAGAAGTTACAGAAAACTGAAGGAGGTGCTGGGAAACCGATTTCAGAGCTGGTGGAAATTGCATATAAGGTATATGGGAATCGTGAGCAAGTGCAGGAGCGCAAGGAGAATAAAAAGGCTCAGCGACAGATGGCAGCGCTGGCAGCTGCTATAACTGGAGGTAACCCTGGAAAGGCTGGGATGCAGAAGGGGAAAGGAGAAAGAGTGGGAGCAGACGTTTGTGCTTATTGCAAAGAGAAAGGACACTGGAAGAGGGAATGCCCAAAGTTGAAGGAGAAGAGAGAGGGGGAACCAAGAGGTCACCTCATGCGGGCAGAAGAAAAGAGTGAGGACACAGAATAAAGGGGACGGGGATCTAAGACCACTACCCTTCGGGTTGGAGCCCGAGAAGATCCCATGGTAACCATTAGGGTTGGTGGCAAAAACTTTGAAGCCTTGGTGGATACTGGGGCTACATTTTCAATGATTCCAGAAAAAAACCCCTGTGCAGGAACTAGTGAACAGCATGTACTTGTGGAAGGGATTGAGGGAACGCAATCCCGACTCCCTGTTTGTAAACCACTCCTCACCGAAGTGGGGGACCATTTGCTTGAGCACTGTTTTGTATATTCTCCAAGTTGCCTGGTTGCACTACTTGGGTGGGACTTACTCACAAAATTGCAAGCTGAGATCTTTTTCAGAGACGATCAGATGGTAGTCCAGCTACCTGTCAAGCAGAGCTCGAACTATCAGATGGCTCTCCTGGAGGACCGTCGCCCTGCAGTAAGTTCTGAAGATCACATGACTGGAGTAGACCCCTCGGTATGGGCTGATGGAACTCCTGCGCGAGCTAAGTCGGTCTCCCCAGTAAGGATCATACTCAAGGATGGGGAGGGGCCCGTTCGGGTAAAACAGTACCCACTCAGCCGAGCGGCCAGAGCTGGACTCAAGCCGTTAATAGAGAAATACAAGAGGTGCGGATGGCTAGTGGAAGGGTCCTCACCCTATGACACCCCCATTCTTGGAGTGCCGAAGGCAGATGGGGTCTCATACAGACTGGTCCAAGACCTGCGAGCAGTAAATAAGAAGGTCCTTTCAGACCATCCTATAGTCCCGAACCCTCACACAATTTTGACACAAGTACCGGGGGAAGCTGAAATATTTTCAGTGCTAGATTTAAAAGATGCTTTCTTCTCCATTCCCCTTCACCGAGAGAGTCAAAAATTGTTTGCTTTTGAATGGGAGGATCCAGATACTTTCCATAAAGCCCAACTCATGTGGACAGTTCTTCCACAAGGATTCATAGCAGCCCCCCATATTTTCGGACTTGCCCTTCAGAAGAACTTGGAGGAGTGGAAGGGATCACACCCCGCAGTGACTCTCCTCCAGTATGTGGATAACCTGCTAGTTGCAAGCCCAAACTTGCAGCTCTGCGAGGAAGCCACCAGGTCACTGCTAAACACTCTGGGAAAAAAAGGATATAAAGTCTCTAGAGAGAAAGCCCAAATATGTCAGCCTCAAGTTACATTTTTGGGATATAAGCTCTCAAAAGGAGTTAGAGCCCTGAGTGCAGATCGCATACAGGCAATCCAAGGTCTAACCTCACCTAAGTCACCCAAGGAGCTGCGGGCATTCCTGGGCTAACTGGGTTCTGTCGACTATGGATACCAGATTATGGTGGGAAGGCTAGACCACTGTATGACTCACTGACTAAGGAGAGTCTCACTAAATGGAAACAAAATAAAGAAATGCAGCATGCCTTTGATCTGCTTAAGGCAGCATTAATTCAGCCCCCTGCCCTGGCCATCCCAAATAGTAAAAAGCCATATCGACTGTATGTTCATGAGAATCGAGGGGTCGCATCAGGGGTGCTGACACAACCATCAGGCCCGACCTGGAGACCCGTGGGATATTACTCAAAGGTTTTAGATCCAGTTGCACTCGGGTGGCCAGCCTATCTTCGGGCTGTGGCAGCCACAGCAGTGGTTGTTGAAGAAGCCCAGAAGATAGTCATGGGTGCGGATATGGAAATACACACCCCACATGGAGTTCCCCAGATTCTAGGGACTGAGGGAGGAAAGTTTCTTAACCCCTCCAGACAATCACGGTATGAAATATTTTTGCTCTCTAATCCAGGACTTACTTTCAAACATACTACAGCCTTAAACCCTGCAACCTTGCTGCCGGAGCCAGGGAAACCGACGCATGACTGTCTTGAGGTCCTGAATCAAACCACACAGGTGCGGCCTGATCTTGCTGAGGACCCAATTGAAGACCCAGATGCTGAATACTTCGTAGACGGCTCCAGCTCTGTCATCGATGAAAAAAGACGGACAGGATGTGCAGTGGTAACCTTGGATAAGGTAGTATAGAGGGAATCATTGCCGAGCTCATGGTCGGCACAAACCGCGGAACTCACTGCGCTCACCCGAGCATTACAGCTGGGGACAGACCAGCGGGTTGATATATACACTGACTCTCGCTATGCTTTTTCTACAGTCCATGCGCACGGACTATTGTGGAAAGAAAGGGATTTCATTACGGCTTCTGGGAATAAAATTGCTAACGGCCCCCAGATTATCAAACTATTAAAGGCACTCCACCAGCCTAAAGAAGTAGCAGTCATTCATGTGCGGGCCCATGGGAAGGCTGCTAAGGAAAAGCATAAGCTTGGAAATGCAAAGGCTGATGCGGCAGCAAAGAAAGCCGCATTTATTGGGGGAGAAGTGAAGGAGGTATCCAGGCAGGCCATGTCCCATGCCATATGGCCATACGTCCAGGATTTAGTCCCGCAGTATTCCCCTGAAGAAGATAAATTTGCACAGAAAGCTTGTGCAAAAAAGAACTCCCAGGGGTGGTGAATAGTACCGGGAAAAAAGGTCATGATACCCAGGCCATTGCTTCGGGAGGTGCTGCAACAGCTCCATGCAAGAACCCATATGGGAGGCTTGGCTATGGGTGATCTAGTGATCCGCCAAGCAGTAGCCCCAGGGCTATATGTAGAAGCTCAGCGCATTGCTACCAAGTGCATCACATACCAGAAAGTAAACCCTCGAAGAAAACCCCCTGTGCCAATGGGAGGTAAACCCTGGGCAGCGTACCCTGGACAGGCATGGCAGATTGATTTTGCCGAGCTCCCACAGTCCGGACATCACGAGTTTTTACTTGTCATGGTAGACCAGCTCTCTGGTTAGGTTGAGGCCTGGCCCACCAGGACTGCCACTGTGGCTACAGTAGTGAAGTATTTGTTGCAGGAGATCATTCCCTGGTATTCCCTGCCTGAATCCATCGAGTCGGATCAAGGACAACACTTTGTGGGAAAGGTGGTTCGAGAAGTCACACAAGCTCTCAAGATCACTTGGAAACTACACACACCATGGAGACCACAGAGTTCAGAACAAGTGGAACGCATGAATAAGACCTTAAAGACTCTGCTCACCAAGATCTATATTGAAACACGCCTTAAGTGGCCTCAAGCATTGCCGCTAGCTCTTACTTGCATTCGAAACACTCCCCGACGGGGCCTCAAATTGACCCCATATGAAATTATGTTTGGCAAACCGCCTCGAGTCTTACCCCCTGGGATGCAAGAAAATGTAACTTTTGAATTAGGTATTAGTGAGCTTCATATGTATGTTATTGCTTTGCAGTCTGTCTTGTCTTCTCTTCACAGGTATGCAGCCTCCTTTCAGCGTCTGCCTTTAGACGTACCGGTACATGACTTCTCCCCGGGAGACTGGGTCTTGGTGCAACGGTGGAAAAAGGAACCTTTGACTGAGAGGTGGAGTGGGCCTTTCCAGGTACTTCTAACAACCCACACCACTGTAAAGATTGCTGGCCATGACTGTTGGATACACCATACCCGTGTGAAACGACATTCACGAGCATCAGAGGACATCAACTCCCAAGACGAGCTCACTCCGGAAGCTGAATCGTCTTCAGAACAAGAAGCCAGCAAGTAAAGCTGTGAACCAAGTGCGCCTGAGACGGCTTAATCAAAGTTCAGAAAATTAGACAAGAAAGTAAAAAGGGAAAAATTTAGGCTGTATTTGATCTCATAAAAGGGAAAATATGGTGGGAATCTTAATATGCCTTGTTGTTATCTGTATAGTGAAAGAAGCAGAATTGAGCAGCCTTAGCCGCTGGCCTATACCCCCGCTTTCCCCAATTGCTCCCCCAGGGACAAATTTATATGTTGACATGATGGAAAGAATTGCAGGTACTTTCAATCTTACCAACTGCTGAGCCTGTGGAGGGCTCCGAAAGGCCGGAGAACAGTGGCCTTGGAGGGCTTTTCCTTTGGCCCCAAAATGGTTGGTAAGTGACAAGGCGGATGTTAAGAGTACTGGTCAAGAATGGGATGAAAACCGCAGCTGGGATCTTTCCCAGGTGGCATTAGAAAAGTACTGTATTAGCAATAATGGTACAGGGAGGAGTTTGGGACATAGCCAGTGTACATGGACATTGAAATGGACCCGAGTATGCAGCAAGTATGCTGATCAATAGAACTCTGCTGTTGTTAAGCTCCCAATCTCCACGCGGATGCAAAAGGTCAGAAGGACAAGAATATTACCTTTTGATCCTGACCTTACAAGATGTCAGGCATATGATAAGGCCCGAAGTGAACGATTCACCTACATCTATAATTGGCAATGGGCACACCCGAATGGCACGGTGGCAAGGTTTAATAGATATTGGAGTGCCTCAAATGACACAAATGAAATAACCGAGTGCGAGTATAGGGATAAAGATGGCGTATGGAAATGTCAGTTTAAACTCAGTAACTATTACACTGGCCCTTTAGGGCATAAGGGCAACAAATACTATCCCCTTCTTTTCCAGAGCCGTGACCCCCTAGCCTTGGGAGGGGAAAACAGGGCCCTGAAAGGACATTATTGGATTTGTGGAAGGCGAGCCTATACGGTACTGCCACAAGGGTGGACAGGAACTTGCTATATTGGAGTAATTGTACCAGCTTTCTTTTTGCTACCATCTGAGGCTGGAAATGAGTTGGAAGTCTCTTTGTATGATGATTGGAACAGGGCCAAGAGAAGTATTGATGTAAGTTTGACACGGGGTGGCTCCCAAAAGTGGAGGGAGGATGAATGGCCTCCTCAAAGGATTATTGAGTATTATGGACCGGCTACATGGGCTAATGATGGGAGTTGGGGTACCGGACACCAATATATATGCTAAATAGAATCATCAGGTTGCAGGCAGTCTTGGAAATAATTACTAACCAGACTGCCACTGCTCTCGAGTTGCTGGCCCGACAGAGTTCTCAGATGAGAGAAGCCATATACCAGAATTGAATGGCTTTAGACTATTTGCTCGCAGAGGATGGCGGAGTCTGTGGAAAGTTCAACCTTTCTAATTGTTGTCTCCAAATAGACGATAACGGAAAAGCAGTCTTAGAGATTGCCAAAGGGATCAGGAAAATAGCCCATGTACCAATACAAACGTGGGAAAACACATGGGGTAAAGACTGGTGGTTTAATTTATTTGGAGGACCCTGGTGGAGAAAAGTAGGGTTTATGCTTTTGTGTGCTCTAACTGGTTTGATTTTTATCCCTTGCCTTATTCCTTGTTTCACTAGATTGATAACCACCACAGTTGAAGGGATGCAAGTCACAGCAGTCCCCCTTAAAGCACAGACTGCAGCAAAAGTCATGGTCCTCAGAAAAATTCCTCGTAATTATCTTGATTTGCCTAAATGAAAGTGGGGAGCAGAAAGCATCTTGAGGGGGGATATTGTTAGAAATATTGTTAGAACTGCACAGTTTGCATCTCGTACCTGATAAGCAGAAACACTGCCAAGGACATTCCTCTCCCTTGGCCATTGCTAGCTTTTCTAATGCTAAATTACTCTCTACCCCCACACTCCCCCTGACTTTCACATGCAGATTACAGAAGCTGGAATTCAACTGACTGTGTCCTTGAAAGCGGGGGGTGGATTTCAACTCTTGGTGACCTAGAGAGCTTTCTGAGCGTGCGTAATTAGCTGATGCATATATGCCTATCCGCCCCGCATACTTAAGTAGTTAATTATAATATACATGCGACGGATGAAGTGACGTAGTCACATATATGTTTGTATGAACCGGAAATGAGCTGTAAGAGTTCCTGTTTCTGCACACGTGCCCAGGAGGACAGAGATAAAAACCCAGTTAAGAATTTCCTCAGTGGGCGGAGTAATCTGAAGTCCTCTGACTCTGCTCCGACCCTATTTGCAAATACACCTTTTGTGCTGCTAATAGTGTGTGCCTGAGAATTATTATTTGCGAGCCTCCAAAAGAAACGAACCGCAATATTTTGCATCGTGTGTGCACGCACTCCTGTCTCACAATGTGTTTTGGAATGTGTGTGGTGCTGGTGTGTGTCTTGGAAAAGGATCTGTGTGGTGTGCTTTCTCTTTATCTGTTTGTATGCAGTGTCTGTTACTTGTGACAGGCTGGGTGAGTGTGAGAGAGAGACTTGTATGTGTATGTGGCTTGTATTTACAATTTGGTTCTCACCCACCTGTGTCTTAGTCCAGAGATGCAGATGGCCAATCTAATAGTGTCATGGCCTGCCTTGCTTGTAACACCATCAACAGTGTGGATCACACACTGGTAGCTCTGGATCATGAGTGTCAGTCAAGAAAGATTGATATTGTAAATATATTGTTTGTTTGTTCTTATCCTACCCTGTTTGTTCTTTCCTGTAGCTTTCCACCATTCTACCCATCTTTAATTCAGCAAACCCCGTTCAATTTTAACCAGCTGTTAAATTGTCTCTTCTCTATACTTGCCCTATCCACTGAAGCTAAACTCTTTAGCAATGACAGTGTCAGTTTTAAACCTTCTGCCCCTTTCCTTGTCCCTAATTAGGGCACTAATAAGCACTAATTAGACCTCCTCCAACACATCATGTTATCTGTAAATTCTGGTGGCTCAAAATGAATGCTTGTTCCTCTGCTACATTTTCAAGGCCAGCCCCTGCAGCCTCCAGACCTGATGAAAACCCAAGGCCACAGCATGCAAGCAGGGCATTAAGGACAGATAGATACCAGAGGTATGCAGCACAGAGCAAAGCAAAGTGCTTGCAGCACTCTTGTCAACAGCCTAGTAGCAGGCCACCATCACAGGTACATGGGCAGAGTGCTGTGCCTCCCTACTCTAGAGAGACATAGCACAGGCCAGGGGCACAGTGGTCTTCCAGGCTCAGGAACACACAGAAGCCTCTGGATGGCATGCGGATGCCATTGGCTAGGTCATCGCTGTCATTGAATGCACTTTAGCATTGCTTCAGCAGGAGGACAAGCCGCGGGCAGATTTCAGTGCATCCATTACGATGCTGCCTGAAAGCCTGCTAGAAGTGTTCCTGCCAGTGTTGCACCTCAGCAGCGCTGCAGCCAGCCTACCTGCCCCATGGCTGTACATACCCAAGTCAGCAGCCCAACCCTATGCCTGCTACACCCAGGTGGTATGGGTACCACCTCCCTTCACAGGGAGGTGTACCCTACTCACCTCCACCCCCGCCCATAAACCTAGGGCTACCAACAGGAGCCTTACTTTGCTGTACAACCCACCTATGCAAGGCATGTAGGAGAGGTACATTATTCCCAGCCCATTCTCCCACAACTGACTTTGCTTAAGTACTGATGTCTGTTCACACTTGCCCACTGTCATTCCCATGACCTGCAGGGGCCAATGCACCTGTCCCACTCTGGGCAAGGGCAACCAGTACTTAACAGTGACAGTGTTTCAGGGCAAGGATCCTGCCTTTTCATAAGGACGTGTGCACATGGGGCATGCTGCAGCCATTTCATGTGAACTACTATGTAGCTCCAGAGTACAAGACTGTGGCCACAGTGTCAATGGCTTGCTTGACCTCTTGGTGGTTTGAGATCCAGACACCTCACCTCATCACTCTACACTGATGCTAGGGCTGTATAAAACAGCACCATTCCAATTCTATTTCCATTTCAACAATTTGATGGAACAATGTTTTTGTCAGGAGTTTCATTTAATTTCAAAAGCACTATTCCATTTTGTTTTGTCGAAGCTGGTTTGCTGTTTTGACGCTGTTTTGATGCAGCAGGCAGGCAGCTCAGGGGCTTGCCCACACCCCCCGGAGGGCCACTAGTGCTGTGCTGGAGTCCTCCTGGGGGTGTGAGCCCCTGATCTGCCAGCCAGATGAGAGAAGCCGGGTGCTGCTGCCTGGGACCAGGGCCGGGAAGATTGGTGCCATTTTTATATGGTTAAAAGTCTCAAGAGTAGAAGTAGCTCTGTCCTTCACAGCTCCCCAAATAATGTTTTCTTTTCCAAAATGATGTCTGACAGAAAGAGAAAAAACAAATACAAAACAGTGGGTACAGCAGGAGTACCACTCAGTCATCCCAAATACATTTCAGTCAAGGTTTAGTGGTGTGGGGCTAGGCTCATGGAAAAAATATTGCTACCTGGCTTTCTGCACAAATATAATTAATTCCCATCTGTTATTATCCCACTACTGTGCAGAGACCTATCCACAACATTTTGAAATGTATTAATCAGGAGCTGCTTTGGAATGCACACCAAACTGAACAAATTCATTTCCTAGAAAGACACACACATGAGTGTATTATTACATTTCCTTTCCCATGTACCATATGCTGGTAATGTTCTAGAAGGACTCCATGGCTACAAAAATAAATTGGCTCTTAATAAGAGAAATATTTGCAGAGGTGCTATAGCAACAGCTCACGTTCTAGCCACGTGTGTGTCAACTGACTTCCTGGTGTCTTCTCCAACTCATTCCTCTCCCTCCACATCCATGCAGATCATTACCCTCCTTGCCTTATAGTGCAGAGAAGGAGGCTTTTTGCTCACACATCCACTCATGCAATTAGCTTACACTGCTCTATAGCGACATATCATCCTTTTTACCTTTTTCTCTCTCCCCGCTTATTTTCTCTCATTGTGGATTACAGAGGTATACTTCCAAATTCAGTTAAGGGCTACTCACTTCCTCTGCTGGCTGACAGCCTTAGGTTAGAAACAAACTCAGCAGGTTTACTTGAAGTGTTTATGGAAAAAAAGAAATTTATTCTGTCTCATTATTATGGAATATTCACTGAATCAAACTGTCTAATTTCCAGCTGGGTTCCAGCAGTTAAGAGCAGTCAGAGTTACATTAGAGCTACACATAATTATATTCCTGATAATTATGCAAATTATAATACAATTACAGTCTGCATACTTTTAAAATTGTATGTTTTCCTGCCTGCCCAGAACTATTTAATAGCCCTGACTTGGCATCTATTTAAATGACCTGACTTGGCATCTAATGTCATAAAAATGCCCTCACATCCTGACCTAAAAAATAAAGAAGGTCTGATTTGCTCATCTCTAAATCTTGCATATATTCATTAACTTTCATACTTATTTTCCCTCCTGAGAAAAAAAGGGTCCACTGCACTAACATAGGTCATTTTGACATGTATCGCAAGAGCGATACAGTGTAAGAGGAGGCAATGAACAAAAACTGAATATTGGCAAGTGCCCTTCAAACAAAGTTCTTGGATTTCAACAGCAGTTTGAGCATAGTTTATGGAGCAAGGATAATAGAATTCAGAAGCTAACATTAATAATTTCATTAACATTTCTGCAGCCATGATCACATGCTCTGCAATATTTTACATGTCTGGACCCTCTGGATTTTTACAGTTCCTTGAACAAGTGATTTTGTTCTTGGCCCTGAAAACATTTCACTATTTCATTATTCAGCCACAGAATATTTTTATGGACCTTAAGACAAATGGCTAGCAACTGAAAATATGCCTAAATATTAGGGCTGTGCAAAATTTTGCCAGCTGTTCCATTTTGACACTGTTTTGACTCATTTTGAACTCAAAACAGCGAAACTGAAATGAAATGAAGGGCTTTGAAACAGCCTCAAAACAAAATGAGGCTAATCAAAGTGTTTTAGAAGTTTTGAAACATTTCAAGTTTTGAAGCAGCCAGCAGCCAGCAGCCAGCAGCCAGGTGGTGGGAGACAGGGGAGCTTGATGGTTGTGCTGGGGAGGGGAACTCAGCCTTGCTTGGCCAATAGAAACTCCTCAATCTTTTGTCCAGTTAGAAAAATATCTTATTCTGCATGTATTCTGCACCAAATGTTGCTCTGACATCCTTGATAACTCATGCATTCCAGAGAACATTATATACAAAGATATCATTCCTAATTTACATATAGAAAAACTAGACAGAATTGAAAGAAATCAGGCAGGGTAAAGTTTTGCCATAGGGAACATACAGATAGCTGTGTGGATACCTTTTGCTGTGGGGACACGGGGAGCCTCAAAGGGACAAGTCAGAGCAAAATACCTTTTAGAAGAGACAATCTTTCTAATTACCTGGGAACCACTAAAAGCCACTGTCCTTCTTGTGTGAATCTGATGTTATTTTCTTACTCTGCTAAGAAAAAATAATTAAAATGTTACCATTAAAATGTACAATTTTAAATACGAACAGAAACAGAGCAAGTAGGAGATTCTTGGATTTGGGGGCAAGGGAAATCATCCTTAGTAATTCTAGAAACAAAGGGCTGTATAGGAAAGAACCATTTGGGTCACTGAATTCCATCTTCTGAAATCACAGGCAAACAAGACGCGCAATCAAATTCGCAAACTTATCAAGTTCAATTGTAAAATTAGTCTAGTCTGCCCCCATTACTCCATCAAGAGGCTGTTCAGAATCTCACTCCTTTTGAGGCTATAAGCCTTCTTCTGATTTACAGCCTAAATTTATTCATAGCCAGTTTACATTCATTCCTTGGTGGCAACCAGGGTGGATTGATTTAAATCATAATTGAATTCGCCAAGAGAAAACCCTGATTTTGTTGCCCTGTGGGGTCAGGCCAACTCTCAGGATCTCAATATTGCACTGTTAGACAGGAGGGTGTGACACAATTGCATATATACACACACACAAATCAATTCGGTGCATACATACCCATACACACACACTACCAGCTCAGGCACATACACATCCAAACCAGCCTAGGCACATGCATACTTATCACCAATTCAAGCACATACACACTACACACTAAAAATGAGATAAAAATCAATTGTCAATACCCGCACACTCAGTACACATACACAGATCACTAATTTGTATATCATGCCCACAATGAGATACACACACACACTCTCTCACCAGTTCACACACATACAACCCAACTACACATAGGTAAATTACCAACTTGGATGGTATGGTATGTATGTGTGTGCTTGGGGTATTTGAGATACTTGGGGAAAGGTTAAGGTGAGAGAGAGTTAAAGTGTAGGGAGTGAAAGTTGCCAGGACCAGGATTAGAACTAGTGGACTAGAGAGAAGCTGACTGAGGACCTGAGGCTTGGGTTTACTTAAGATCAAGTAGCCCCAGGGTTACTTGATCTAAAGTATGAGAGGAAAAAAAAGAAGCCTGGTGGTAAGGAGGAGACGGCCAGGAAAGAGAGAGAGACAGAAACCTGGGAGCTTGAGGCTGGAAACCAAGGCAGACAGCTTAGATATTAGTGGGGGAGTGGGGAGTGGGGGGAGGGGCAGATAAGTGGTGGCAAGGAGGAGACAGCCAGGAAAGAAACCGAGGCAGAAACCTGTTTGCTCAGAGGAAAAGGAAAAGGCAGTGGGGATTAGACAGTGGCAAAGAAACAGGGTTTGGAGACAGAGCGGAGCTCAGGACAGGTGTTGGAGGTGGCAGTCAGCCAGAAGCAGGAGAGGGAGAAATGAGACAGAAGTTAAAGGGGCGAGGATCAGAGATTGGAGCAGGGCTGAACCATAGTAAAGCAAAACCCAACTCACGGGTCCAAATAGCAAGTTTATTCAACAGACAACATCCTACACAGCCCCATGAAGTTATTGGTTCACACACGTGCGCGTACACACACACACACACACGCACTCACAATGGCAGCAGGAGAGAGAGACTCAGTGGAAGGGCTGGAGTCCAGGTAGGGAAGAGAAACAGAGTCCAAGTCCTTGGTTGAAGAGAGGGTGGGGGGTGACAGCTACCTATTCAGGCTGGAAGGGGGTCTTTGTCCAGTATTTGTTGTCCAGAGGGGGGTCACCGGCAGGGCCTCTGGGTGGATAGGTGGTGTGGCATGGTGCTGGTCCAGATGGAGAGGGCATCCCAAGGAGTCAGTCTTCACTACCCCTTTAATGGGGCAGAATACTTCTGATATCCTATGGGGAAGGCCTGTCCAGGCAAGGTCAGTCCTGTTCCAGAGGGCTCTAGGTGTTCTTACTGAGCGTGTGTAGCCTTGGCACAATGGTGGATGCCTCATCTTCTGTTACTTGAATGCTGAGGGTGGTTCCAAGGGCTGGGTCGTTGGTCCAGGTATTGGTGTTGATGGTTTGGTCTGCCATTGTCTCTCAAGCACCCTCATTCATCCCCATTCATTCAGGAACCAAGTTACATAGGAGGGGTAGGTTTGAGTCATGGGTTACACAACTGCGCCTGGGGACAGGATGGAGACTTGACAAATAAAATGTAAACTTGACATGACATGCTAATTTACATATGTAGGCCTAAATCATATAGTACCAGTAAAACCATAATATAGAACAGTAAAAATCAATATAAACATAATAATTATACAATATAAAGAAGGAGAAAAAACAAATACAACTTGCTACCAAAATAAAACGCTGAAGCTTATCCTATGTCATAGCTCACTTATACTTCTCTATGGGGAATAGAGAGGGAGAGACAAAGTCAGAAATGGTTGGGGAAGGGGAGGGAATGCATTAAAAAAAAAAGAAAAAGAAAAACTGGGGGTTTTGCTACAATTTAAATCATTGATTTACATCAAGTTTCCCACTAATACTTCTTCACATATTTCTTAAACAATGGTGCAAATCTGATCACTAAAACATGTTACTTTACAACTCAATACCGCATTTTACAACATCTGTCCGTAAACTTTTTTTTAAATTTTCAAATCTTATTAACTCTGACAAGTCATCACAACACTAAACGTACACGGTCCTTAAAATTTCTACAACTAGATCTCATCTTCCCCACTCCAACTGTCATTTTTATTCATAGACTGAGACAGAAATATGAGTTTTCCTACTTCTTCAACTCCCAGTTAATTTCTTAGCTTTGATTGAATAATACCAAATGATGAAAATATTCTCTCTGTGCCTGCAGAAGAAGCTACTGCTGTGAAAAATTGGCTTATCAACTGAAGGAAATCTGTTTCAAGGTGCTTGGTTAATGATTTCCACATATTCAGGGGAGTGGCTGTTCAAAACATCATCAGTAAACATGTACTGTTTAAATGGTTCCCGTGAAAGAGCTGAAAAAGAAATTGAGCTGGGAGAGCAGCAGTTCAGGAGCAGCTGCTCCCTACATATAAGAGAACCTGGTGCAGGACCATGTGGTGTGGAGGTGGAGGTGGAGACGGGAGTGGGAGGAGTCTCCTCTGAAGGGGAGAGCGGAAAGAGGACTGCGGAGTCGGGGAGCTTCTGGAGGTCAGAAGGAAGCTGGGAGGCTCCGGAGTATGTAACTGGACTTGAAAAGGATCATCCAGAGAAGAAATAGAGGTGTGGAAAAGGGAGAAGCTGCGAGAAGCAGAGGTGGGATGAATGCCCCAGAAAAAAAGAAAAGAAAGTAAGAAACAAAAAAACCAAACAAACAGCTATATTGGGAGACCTTGGTTTTGATTTTTGATCTTGTTGTCAGTATTGACTGTTCCTCAAGAGGTTTTTGATTGGAATGCTAGGCAAAACATGGGAGTACAAACAAAAAAACCAAAAAAACAAAAAAGGAGAAAAAAAGAAACTGAAAGTAAAAACTTTGGGACAATTCAAGAAACGGTTCAAAAGTTAGTTTGATTATGTTGCATATCAATAAAGAAGAAATTTCACAAAAGGTGTTTATGAAAGATTAACAAAAAAAGAGTTTGTGAAATAGTTATGAGTTTGAAGGAACATAAAGGATAATGAAGAAAATCGTTCAGTTACATAAGACTGTGGTTCGAGTAATATTCTAAATTTGTGCGTCGGGCAAGAAAAACATCAGATAGGGTGAGTCATGGATAGAAACTGTGAGAGATTGCCAGTAGCCTACTGCGGAAATAATACCTCCCAACTAATAGCATCTAAATTAATAAAGACGTGGCAGGAGAGAGTCGGAATCGAAGGAGGAGGTGATAGCCAAGACAGTCAGAGAAAACATCACAGTTCCCCTCCAGCCCTGAAGCTTATGGCTGGCATAACTGAGGAGTGATTTTGAGATGCCCGTGCCATGGCAGCATCATCTTCTTCAGAAAGTAGGCATCTACCTTTATATCTGGGGTTGAGAATGTCCACAAGAAAATGAGGTGGAGTTACTGCCTGATCCATTCGCTTCTTTATTGCCTGCAGTTTAACTTTCTGGTTAGGTTTTTCTTTCTTCAATGTCTCTTGAAGTGCCGTCCAAATTTCGACAGCATCAGCAATGCAGCAACAGTCTCTCTGAAATTTGTTTAAGACTACGGAGATAGGCTTCAGTATACTGAGTATATCCTCTACATTCCTTTTTAAGCCAACGTTAGATACTTTGGATAAGATACTTTCATCTATTTTATCACGGTTTTCTTCAGTTTTTTTATGAGAATAGGCCAATTCTTAATAAATTGTTCAAAACAATCAACCACAGAATTCCACTGAACATCCTGGGGGAGAATTAGTTTAGATCCTCCTGCTCTCTTTAGTGAAGCTGAAGCAAAATGGTATGTATTTTGTGACTTCAACAACATTTTCTTTTATTTCTGGAATAGTACTTAAGTCTTTGGCTAAAAGATGCATTAAATGGGCACTGCAGCGACATATTATTAAGGAGCATCCTTCCGTTTCTTCTAAGTATCTTCTCATCTTTGCCATGTTTGCAGCATGGTGTGTGACAAAACTGTGCATGTGACAGTTGAATTTTTGTTCAGTTTATTACAGCTTTCACTGCCACGTCTTTTAAATATTCTGCTGTGTAGGCATTTCCCGATGTATCTATTGTTTCTGAAAGATATGCAACCCCATCTTTTGTTGTCACACAGGCACATATTTCTGGATTGTTCTGTACATTGCTCCACCCATCAAGGCTTAAAATGGCAAATTTTCCCACAGTATTTCTTGCATACTGTTCAAGTTCCTTCTCATACACTGTATGTAGCGACCTTCCACCAATGTCTGCTCTACCAGGTGGAGTGTAGCCTGGTCATAAGGACTCAACCATGTCACTGAAGTGTTTATTTTTAATGTGAAAAGGATAACTTGTGGCATAAATGAGCCATGCAGTCTTTTCATCTTTGGTGTCTTGCTGGTATTTGGTCCTTACTACAAACCCATCCATGGTGGTGGTTTTACTGGATGATTGAAACCTTTTGCTTGCTACTAATACTTTGTTGTCTAAAATACGTTTGGTTGCAGCACTGCTGCTAAAAGTAGCAGTGGATGACTCTGAAGTTGTTGCAGATAGACAGTCAAAGTCTCTTAAACTTAAATGGGATCCTGAAACAAAATGATTTTTGAATAGTCGTTCTTCTCAGTTCTTCTCACTGTATTATTCAGCTAATCATTTACATTTTTTTCAGCAAGGATACAGATTCGATTTCAAATTACCAAAAAAGCTAAGACTGGCTGCACTTACAGTCCACTTAATTTTGAAGCAAGTCCCATTAAACTCATTGGCACTTCTGTTTTTTGAGAAAACAAATATAGGATGGGGTTCCCTTGGGAAAGCTGAGTTATGCTGAAGTAAAATAGGGAATAGACTTATGGCATCACCATTATGGTCTGGGCCCATGATGTTCCAAAATAAGGAGCATGTATTACATAATATAAAGTAAGAAAATCGCACCCAGTGGCAACTGGCAACTCTAGATTTCTCTTATTGAAGCTTTCTGTACTGTAAATTTGGGTGATAGATTCTAAACCTAGTTAACTAATTAAACAAGCCATAAGGATTAGCTAAGCTAAACTTTTTTTCTACCAGCATCCAACATAGCAAACAGCTTGGGAATTTACTTGTTAAATCACATTTATACTAAAAGGCGTAAAGAGCGTCTTGAAGAATGATGCATTGCAAAGTGAATTATTTAATTTACTAACCAGTCGATCCACATTGTTCTTCAGACAAATCCACATCTTCATTCACATCATTTTCTCCCAATAAGCAGTTTTCATTATGATGTTTTATTCTTGCAACTAGGCCCTGCATGTCCTTCTTGCACTGCTTACACTTGACACGTTTTCCTTTTTTACTCAGGGAAGTAATTTCTTTAAAATATTCCCAGATAGGGTCTCCCTTATGTCCAGAAGCCATGACATTTTTTCTCTGGCAAAAATCTGGGGGAATATAGGAAGCAGTGTGTACTCTACTGAATAATGTCTTTCCTTTTTCTTTCCAGTCCAGTCCACTGTTCCTTTCTACTCTGCCTCCATCCTTTCCTATATTGTGTCTCTATCTTTAAGACAGTGTCTTAACTAACTCCTCTGTCTTGCTTGGCTCAGTTTCACCACCACATAAGCACAGAACAACAACAATCCCATCCAGCCTGTGTCTTTGCACATGTGACTTTAGTCTGCCGAGAAACAGAAACTGAAAGGCCAGAACTTTCAAGAAGCTAGACCTGGTGTGCTGTGATCAGTGGGGTCCCCCAAGGCTCTGTCCTTGGGCCTATTCTTTTCAACATCTTCATTAATGATGTGGATACTGGTATCAGAAGCAGACTGGCCAAGTTCGCTAATGACACTGTCACGGGGCGGGGCCCAGGAGCGGCCATGATCTCCCCTGGCACCCCTACCGTGCCAAATTGGGTCTCAAACGCACCCTCTCTCTCGCCCGCCATGTCTTGCTGGAATATTACTAATGGGAGGCTGCCTTATCATCCGCTTGGACATGGTGCCAAGTTTGTCCTAGCCCCTACTCTGTACAGTGATCTGGTGCACCCCAGGCCTTATGGGCCACGCGTGCCTCCAACCTCCCCTTTAGCATGCCCCAAACCTCTCTGGTGTACCGGACGTTCTTATGTCTTGCCACTATGCGTCCCCTGGAGGTCTTCCCCCCAAAGGTCCCTGCCCGAGTATTTGCTCTCTCTGGGCTCAATCAGCTCATGCTCGTCCTGTCCAGGGCCTCTCCAGGGCCTCTCCAAGATACGTGCCCCCTCTGGGTTCCTATTCGTGCGCCCGCCCTTCTCTGGGACTCTTTCGTGCGCCTGCCCTTCCAGGCCCTGATCCACCTGTCCACCCTTCTCCAGGCTTTACTTGTGCGCCCGCCCTTCTCTGGGCTTTTTACTGCGTGCTCGCCCTTCTCCGGGACTTTATGCAGATCTGGTGCTGGTTGCTCCCCTAGGGCCTCTGACTCAAATTCTGCCCTCCCCAGGGCTTCCCGCTAGATTCGCACCTCTCTCCAGGACTTCCCCCAGTGGCTCACCCTTTCTAGGCTTTTACCTGCGCGTGTGCCTTCCCTGGGCCTCTCAATGGCTTTGCCCCTTCCGGGGTCTTCAATAAACTCGCCCCATTCTGGGGCCTGTCCTGCGCTTCTCGCCCTTCCTCACCCACTCTGGGCCTGTCTTGCACTTCTTGTGCTCCCTCGCCCGCTCTGGGGCCAATGCCTTGCGCTTCTCGCGCTCGGGTTCAGGTGGCCTATAGCTGTGCCTGGCCCCCTGACCCTTCTTCTGGGTCGCACGCTCCACTGGGCTAAATACCACCCCACACGGGGCTGGGGTCACGAACCCCAAAATGCCGCACCTCTTTCTGGCACTCTCCCACAGTGCCAGCTCTGGCACCAATCGCTGTGCCCTCCCTGGGCACCAGGAAACCCCCTCCCTCTATTGGGGATCTCTCCCTTAGCCTGTCCCGATAATTGCCCCTCTGGGCTGGGGTCAGGACACCACAAACTTCAGCGCTCCCTCCCGCACTGGGAGCACCCCCTTACTGGGGACCTCCTAATGAGGCCTCGTCTGTCCCCTTATAGCCTCACCCGGTCCTCCGGTTTTATACAAACAGCCCAACAGCAACTCAAAGCTATCAGCCAACTGGCTCTAACTCAAAATAAGCCTACCAGCTATAACATTCCGTGCCACCCTGGCTCTCCTTCAAGCCTTCGTAACAGAGGCCTCTCCATCTCCTCTCAACACATAGGCGCTCAAATGTTCAGGCAGCTCTGCCTTGCTCTGCTCTGTAGCAGGGCTCCTGCCTCTTAGGCTGCCAGAAGGGAACTGGCTCTGGCCTCAGCCTCTCCTGTTTATATGGGCCAGGCCCCACCCCCTGGCTGTCATCTGACCCAACTTGTTGCCTAAGCAACCTTCAGCTGTGCTGTTTTGCTGATTGGCAGCCCAGCCCTATTCCCAATGCCAGTAGCAGACATCCCAGTGCCCTGCTACAGACACCAAACTTTGGGGTAAAGCATCCACCCCTGAGCACAAGTTGGTGATTCAGGCTGACCTTGACAGGCTCATGAAATGGGCGGATGAGAACCTGATGGTGTTCAACACCCAAAAATGTAAGGTACTCCATCTTGGGAAGAAAAACCCACAGCATGCTTATAGGCTCGGCAGTGCTACGCTTGCTAGCACTATGGCCGAAAAGGACTTCTTTACTGTCTGTGCCCCCAAGGCCTGGAATAGCCTGCTGCCAGAGGTGGTGCAAGCACCTACTCTGGACTCCTTTAAGAGTCAATTGGATATTTATCTTGCTGGGATCCTGTGACCCCAGCTGACTTCCTGCCTCTGGGGCAGGGGGCTGGACTCGATGATCTTCCAAGGTCCCTTCCAGCCTAATGTCTACGAAATCTATGAAATCTATAGTTAGGCTGGAGGGACAGACTAGAGCCATTTTCATGAGATGAAAAACTGAAATGAATACCCATGTTTGATTGGTAGGTAACTCAATGTGTGTGTGACAGAGCCATGAATTCATTTTTATGAGACCGTAAGTGTAGGTTTAGCATATTTGTGATGAGATTTAATTGTAACTATTATTTTTTAAATGAGAGAGAAATTTAGTATTTTATTGATGATTAAAAAAATTTAAAAATCTGATTTAAATAAAAAAATCTGATTTTTTTATTAAAAAAAATCACTGATTTTTATCCATCCTAGTGGCAACATACAACGATGAGAACTAGGACTGGAACAGGCCTCCTACTGGACCAGTCAGACCAGGTTTGCAGGCCTTTATTTATGAAAGGAATACTCGGACTCTCCACTCTGCCTCAACTCTTCACCACCAAATTGCAAGGCACAACATCTGGAATACCAAGAACATCCTGTAGCATGCCACTGATACAAGTAGTGGGGACACCGAGTGACTGCATGGACAGGGAAGTAGCTGATTAAGATATGTTCAGAAGATCCTTAGGAAAGGGCCATGCTTCACAATACAGAAAAAGGCAGAAATCTCTGCAGCCCTTGCAAATATGACCAAGAATCTTTCAACTTAAATAGCTCTTATCCCTCTCTAGTGTTTACCCTGATGCATTTCTATATGGCAATCATATATATCTCCTCTCAGCCAATTTCTTCATTTATTGGAAACTATAAACAGCACAGTTCCATATCATTGCCAACTCAGGGCTATGCTTTAACTGGCACAGTTTAGTGCTTTCTCACTCTTTCCCCTGCCTCTATGTTTCCTTAGTAACTGATCAGCCCCATTTATAGAATACCATATAGTATAAAAGGACAGTGTACAAGACTGTTTTAATTTACATTGTCTTGTACTTTAAAAAGACATTTTCATTTTATGAAAAAAACATGATTCTCTTTTTCTTTATTACAGCGAGGCCATTGTGGAAATATCATGCAAGGAAAGAAAGCTTTGAGGAGTAGATAATAAAAAAATTCGTTAAATGTAGTCCCTTTGATGTAGTCAAAGCACTGACCTTTTTGACATAACTGTACAAAAAGCCTTTTTAATAGGTGAGCATACCCTCCATACAGCTTATACTGATGGTTACCAACATTTATGCTTGTAGGAGTTTGGAAGGCACAGTAAATTGCATATAACAGCAATTCTCAGATTGCAGTCTCAGAATCTGTGAGTAGGTTGTAGATCCTTTGCTTATAGACTGCAAGAAGATTTTCAGAATCATCTCAGTCCCTACAGGTAGTTTGCTGAATGGAAACATTGGAAAACTTATGTTACAAAGCACTCAAAATTCTAAGGAGATTGTTTTAATGTTGCAAAAAAATTTACTCAAGCTTTTCTTCCTCCTACCAAATTATTTCATGACTTTCACAAATCCCCAGTCACTTACAGAATCAAAAGTACTAAATATCATAAGAAAGATTGTTCTCATTATCTCTCTGGTCAGCTAAACTTGCTAGAATAGTTCTTCTGATTTTTTTACATCAGTACATTCTATTTCATCATATAGGGCACTGACAAAGGTGGGAAACAAAAACACAACAAAAAACCAGCGCTGTACTGGAAGAGGCAGGGTATTAGTTTGACCAGGCTGAATAGCATCTGTATAGGTCAGGAACTTCAGAGGGGCTTTGTAGCACTTGTATCTAAATACAATGCAATCAGATATAACATAAAACCACCGAAAAGCTCTGCTGAAGCATCCAATATGTACAAATGTTGGGTAAGTCAGGTCCAATTAATGCGATGTCTCTTCTGGGTATGTACTGTGTTCAGTGTGGGGGAGTATCAAGCTTAAAGTGCCATTCCCCACCCCCCACCCCAGATCTGTAAGCAGCAATAAAGATTAGATTATATCTAAGACTACCTTTTAAAAATAAGACATAGTCAGTGTGTCTACACGTGCATTTACTGCTCAGTAACCATGTGAAAGAGTAAACAGTGATGCGGCCAAAAGAGCTGCGGCCAAAAGAGCTGGAGAATGCTATTGTGGAGCCATTATCATATAAGGATAGAAGCTCCAGGAAGAGAAAAGAAAGAGGAGATGGTTGTCTCAAAAGAAAAAAAAGAGAGAGCGCCTGAAGAGAAAAGGAGGGAAAAGGAAGATCCCCAGAAGATAAGAGACTTACCTCAGGACTCCTCATGATGCCCTAGAGAGTAGAGCTCAGAGGAGAAGGGGCGGATCCCCAGAGAGGCACACAGTGGGACGCGGCCGGCAGTTGCGCTGAAAAGTAAACAAACAAAAAAAAAAAGGGAAGAGAATGAATTGACCCATTCCCACAAGCTTGGAGACTGCAGCTGAGTGTTGGCCACAAGGATTCAAGGCTTCAAGCATGCGCAAGATAAAAGGTATACACTTATAGTAACAGAAATAAAGACAAAGTATACGGCAGGGTTTGAAGAGAAAATTCATCCCCCCAGAAAGAAATAAACAGACGAACCAGAGATATAGAGACTTCATTTCCTAATACAAAGTTCAGTCTGACCGAACTGATAATAGTTATGTAAGAACAGTATATAGATAGAATTACAAAGTTGATATAACTGATAAGGTAAATATATATATATATATATATATAAACCACTTCTGTTTAAAGATAAAGAAAGTTTGTATAGCATTATTAAGGATAAAAATAAATACAAGTGTTAATCTGCATCTGACTGTGAATATATATCTACATATCAGTGAGAGTGTGTGGATAGTCGAGAAGGCATGCAAAGTTTTCCTCTATAATACTGGGACTCCTAATAGAGACACACAAACAAACAAACAACCCTCCTTAAATATATATAATAACCCTCCTGACGAGTGACATCATAAATTAGAACATATCATAATAACATCCAAGACATGGCAGGCGGGGAAGTCGGGGTACTTATAATTCTTTTGGAGATTATAAGAGGATACAGAGAGGCATCGTAAGTTCCACCATCACAAACCAAAATTACTGTGCAGTATGGGCACATGTGCATGCCCATACTGCACAGTAAATATGGTGATTAATGCCAACTTGAGTGTAAATTTGATACCTGCACTGTGTGTGTAGACTGACTTGGGGCTAACTTTAGTCTTGAGTCAGTCCACACACAGTGTTAATGTGCTTTAATGCCTACAGTGTAGATGCTGGCCTATTCCTGCTTACTGTGCAGTAACGTACTGCACGGTAAATTTAAGCCAGAGCAAATGCATGTGTAGACATGCCCAGCTAGACCACATACCTCTAGAAAGACTTAATTTTCTTACAGATTCTCACCTTCAAAGGTTTTTCTTCTTGCATAGCAAACACACCCAGGAATATTTGGAAACCTGGAAACAACTTTTTACTTGGAAGATGTTGCATCTGTAATTGTCTGACCTTGTTATTTAAGGGTGAAGTTACACATTATACTTAGATCATATTACAGCGCTTAAAACGAGAATGGCTACACATTAAACCTTGTTGACTTGTGCCAAATGGCCTCTGAACATTTCAAAGTTACACCACTTCAGGTGGGCATTAACTGGACCATGCTACCTAGCTCATGTTAGGGTAACTTCAGTTTTCTTCACAGAGGTAAAACAAGCGATTTTCAATCTTACAACATCCCTGGATACCCTTCTCCCACCCCCATCCAGAGGAGGGAGAAAGCCCAGCTGTCCTTACTTCTAGCCATGACGCTACTCACCAGCCCTCTAGTGACACATTAAAACCGTGCAGGTAAAAAACTATATTAACCCTTAATCTGTGACTGCTCACAGAATGTTTTAACTCAGGGGTGGGCAAAATATGGCCTGTAGGCTGAATCCGGCCCACAAGGCCATTCTACCCGGCCCACAGGGCCCCTAAAAAATTTAGAAAATTCATATTTATCTGTCTTTGATTCCCGTAAAAAAATGACAGGAACCAGGAGCAGTAGGACCAGGGGAAGCCCAGTGGGCTCCCACAACAGCAGGGCCCACCTGGTCCTGCCCCCGCCAGCTGGAAGCCCTAGCAGGGATCATGTGGCTCCACCACACCAGAAACTCAGGTAAGGGAGGGGAGGGCAGGGAAGGAGCCTGGGGAAAAGTGGCCCCTCCCCTGCCTCGTGGCAGGTGCTCTGTGCTGCAGCCACTCGCAGCCTGCACAGGGCGGTCCTGAGTAGCCACAGGCAACCCCACACAGGCTGTGAGCAGCTGCAGTGTGGGGTGCTGTGCATAGGGCAGGGGATGGGACTGCTTTTCCCATGCTCAGCACCAGCTTGTAACCCACCCCGACTACCAGCCTGATCCCTGTGCTGTCTCTGGGCTCACTCATCAGGCAGGAGTAGCTGAGGCCCCCCTGCTTGCCATGCTGGGCAGTGTTTGCTGCTGCTGCTTACCTGGAACTGACACATGGGGCAGCCCTGCAGGCTGTGAGTGGTGGCAGCAGGGAGCACTGGCCATGCAGTGGGGGAGGGGCCACTTTTCCCACACACTCAGCACCAGCTTGTTCCCTGTCACAGAACAGGGGGTTGGGGCTGCATGCTGCCCCCCGCCTGTACTGTGGGGCTGGGAGGGGCACTGGCAGTGAGCGGGTGTATAGGCCCCACACCAGTGTCCCGGGCCAGCACTGGCGGGGACCAGAGCAGAGTGGCAGGAGCACAGGGTCCCAGCCAGCAGGGGTTCTATGGAGCCAGGCCAGCACCCCGCTCTCCCTGGTGGTGCAGCCCCGCCTGGCTCCACAGACCCCTGCCAGCCTGTGCCCTGCTCTGGGCCCCACCAGCACTGGCCCTGAGACATTGGTTCCAAGACATTGGGACATTGGTCCCAAGATGGTGACCAGGGGGTGGGGCACCTGTCAAGGGGCGGGGCTACCCATGTGGCCCTCGACAGCCTGCCAAAACTGGATAAGCAGCCCTCTGCCCAAAATAATTGCCTGCCGTTGTTCTAACTTTAGCATCACTTAACATTCCACAGATTTAGTGTGGCCTAAGAGTAACATGTTACTTTACCCTAAGACAAAAGGGAGTTGGGGAGAGAATGGGGAAATAACAGGGTTATTAGCCTTTCAGCACCATGGAGAGCTTCAACAGACAGTGCCAAAGGAAGGGTAAGAAACATTTCAGTGAAAACCCTGATTAGACTAGATCAGTTACAATATTTTGTTTGCCTTGTTCCTCTTCTAAGTTTGCCTATTTTTAGAGGGAACAATTTTGTTCACATTCATAGCTGGTCAAACTAGTCATTTTGAATAATATTACTCATTTCCTATTGATTAGCAAATTAGCCAGAGGAGTAACCCTGATTTTAGCATATATCGTTTGAAAGTACTGTCCATAACGAATCTAAACAGTAAATTTTAGATTAAAAAGAAAAACAAGAAGATATAGTTTCTTCAAAACCTTTTTCTCTCTACCCCCTTACTTCTGGTACTGACACTATACCCAAATTCCCCATATTTTAGGCTTGTAAACGGTGATTGTCTTCATGATGTAAAAATCGCGGTTCGTTTCTCGGGAGGCGAAAAAAAACCTTCAGCCACAGACACACTCTATTAGCAACACAAAAGGTATATATTTGCAAATAGGGTCAGAGAGAGAGACAAAAGATCAAACACTCTGCTGCCCCTGAGGGAAGCTGCCCAGCTGGCTTTATCCCCTCTCTCCTGACCACGTGTGCAGAAGGAGGAACTTTTACAACTCATTTCCGATTCATACAAACATGTATGTGAATACGTCAAATCATACGTCGCACGTGTATTATAATTAACTACTTAAGTATGCGGGGCGGATAGGCTTATATGTATTAATTCATTGCGCATGGGTAGAAAGTATCTGAGGTTACAAGAGTTTGAATTTTCCTTGCTTCAAGGCTAGAATTGCAATTTACTCTTATCTGCATGAGAAAAGCTGAGGAGTATATGCTTTACTGTAACAAAGAGATAGTAACTTTGCAAAACAAAGAGAGAGTGATACCTTAATACAAAGAGCTCTCAGTAGCTCTCCCAGTTCTCTCACCAGGGAGGGCTGACAGCTGCGCTGTTTTAACAAGACTTATTGATAATGCATTTTTAATAATATTTCTAACATTCAGGTCCTCTCTCTTCTCCCCAAAAATCTAGGTTATTATTTTGCCTTTTCCTTCACAGCTTGGCCCTTCTTCTCCTTTCCCAGCAGCCCAAATACTTGTCCACATCCTAAAATTTGCCTGCTTTGATTAGTATAACATTTTCACAGGCCTTCTTGATTCCTATTTTGCAGTGCTCCTCTCTATCAAGCTGTAGCTTATACAAGGAGCCTCTTTCTCAAATTTTAATTAGGCTATATGGCTCTATATATGGATTTATGGTCAGAGCTCAATAGATAAATAAGCTAAATGATAATATTCAGCTGATGGTACTATAAAGTAGGGGTGAGAAATTAATCAGGCTGGAGGGCCACTTAAGTTTTGGTGGCCTGTTGAGGGCTGAGGGTGGGGGGAGTTGGGGGATAGTGCTGACCTGGCCTCAGCCCCATGCCATGGCTGTTTTATACCACTTGCCCTAGGGTGGGGGTTGGGAATATGCTAATTGACCCAATCTATTCCTAGGCCTGCCCTGCACCCACTTCTGGGGGAGCCAAATGGAGCAGGTAGGCAGGCAGCATCATAGAACAGGCAAGCTGGGCAGAATCCCAGGGGCCCATACCAATTTGGGACCCTGGCCCCAGGTTCCTCATCAGCAGGGAAGTGAAAGCCTCATCTTAGCTCCCTGCAGCCACCCTTGCCAGTGCTGCTGTCCACCCGCACATACATGGCATAGTGCTCCTGGTCTAGCCTGGCCCAGCCCAGCCCCTCTGCATCTGTGGGGCTACACAGGACAGCCAGGCGGCAGCCTGCTGCAGGTCAGTGTAACAGGGCTGGGCGGGGAGTGAGACTGAGCTGTGGTGGGAGGTGAGGGGCTGCCTCTGTGATCAAGAGTGGGGGAGGTGAGAGGTCCTCTGAGGGAAAAGTGTGTGTGTGCATGCACCAGTGTGTGTGTCTGTTGGTCTGTGTATGTGTGTGCCTGTCTGTGTCTGTGTGTGTGTCCATGTGCAAAGAGTAAGAGTAGAGTGTGCACACCTGTGTCTGTGCACCCGTGTGTGTGCATGCGTGTGTGTATATTTAGCCATAGTGGGGGCAGAGAGCAGGGAGGAGAGGTGGGCATTTGCCCCCCCCAGCCTGGTGGGATCCACCCAGCCTCCCCCATCAACACTAGGAGGGGAAGGCCCCCTCTCCCACCCTGGAGCCCAGCTCCTATGGGGGGAGGGGGCCTTCAATTCTATGATTGTCCAGGGCCCCAGTATACATTAATCCGCCTCTGGGCAGCATATCCATGGAGATTGGCTCAGGACCCCTGGTGGCAGGGCTTGCTCATCTGAGAGATGGGATGGAGCCATGGGTGGGCAGGGAGCAGTTTCCAGAAGTTGGTTGAGCATCTGAAGCTGGGGCCAGGATTGTAGAGTAGTGACAACATTAATGAAGAATTTGTAATAACTGGTGGCCAAATTTCCACCCCTTTTCCATGTCTTCCCTCAAAAAATAACTCTCTGGACAATAACTCTTTTTTAATTAAATAAATCAGTTACTGTATTCTCTTCATTCCCAATACCCAGAGCCTGCTAAGATTTTTCTCCCTTTCCCTTTTTAAATGATGTGAAACCTTTACTGTATCTATCAACAAGGATCATTAAGACACCTAGTTGTTTTCAATTTTTCCAACATAGATGATTTTTTATAGTTTCACATTTGTAGGGTTGGAAGGGACCTAAGTAGATCATCAAGTCTGACCCCCTGCCCTGGGCAGGAGTGAATACTGGGCTCATATGACCCCAGGTAGGTAATTGTCAAGCCTCCTCTTAAAGACCCCCAAGGTAGGAGCCAGCACTACTTCCCTTGGAAGTTGGCTCCAGATCCTAGCCGCCCTGACTGTGAAGTAGTGCCTTCTAATGTCCAGCCTGAACCTACACTCAAACAACTTACGGCCATTATTCCTTGTTACTCTGGGAGGTGCTCGGGGGAACAAGGTCTCTCCCATTCCCCGATGGTCCCCCTGATCAGTTTAAAGACAGCCACCAGGTCCCCTTTCAGCCTTCCCTTGTGAAGGCTGAACAGGTTCAGGTCCAGTAGCCTCTCCTCACAGGGACTGCGCTGCTGTCCCTGGATCATGCGAGTGGCCCTCCTCTGGACCCTCTCAATGCTGTCCATATTCTTGCTAAAGTAAAGTGCCCAGAACTGAATGCAGTACTCCAACTGTGGGCTGACCAGTGTTGCATAGAGGGGGAGGATTATCTCCTTGGCCCTGCTTGTGATGCATCTGTGGATGCATGGCAAGGTGCGATTGGCCTTACTGATCGCGTCCTCACATTGGTGGCCTATGTTCATTTTGGAATCAATAATAACTCCAAGATCCTTTTCTGCCTCTGTGCTGATGAGAAGGGAGTTCCCCATCCTATTCAAAGTCGCCCACCCCTGTAACCTGTCCAGGTCCAATTGTATCCTGTCCCTCCCTTCTAGCATACCCACCTCACCCCAAATCTTGGTGTTGTCAGTGAATTGAAAAGGGTGCTTTTCACTCCCTTATCCAAATTGCTAATAAACAAATTGAACAGTACGGGCCTGAAGACCAAGCCCTGGAGGACTCCACTGCCCACATCCCTCCAGTTTGAATACGACTCGTCCACCACCACTCTCTGGGTGCGGCCCCTCAGCCAATTTGCAGTCCATATAACTGTGTAGGCATCAATGCCAGAATCACCTAGCTTTTTAATGAGAATGGGGTGGGAGACAGTGTCAAAGGCCTTCCTTTGACAGTGTCAAAGTCCCGAAAGACTACATCTACATGTGACACCTGCGTCCAATGATTTTGTGACCTGATAGTAGAAGGCAATCAGGTTGGTCTGACAGGACCTGTCCCTAATGAAGCCATGTTGGTTGCCCTTGAGCATCATGCCCCCTGCTGGTCCTTGACAGATGTGCTCTTGGATAATTTTCTCAAAGAGCTTCCCCAAGATTGGAATAAGACTAATGGGCCTTTAGTTTCCAGGGTCCTCCTTTCTCCCTTTTTTGAAAATAGGGACCACATTGGCCTTCTTCCAGTCTTCCGGCACCTGGCCAGAGCACCATGAGTGTTCATAAAGCCGTGCCAGGGGCCCCGTGATAACCCCTGCCAAGTCCCTCAGAACCCTGGGGTGGAGAGCGTCTGGACCTGCTGATTTGAACACGTCCAGCCCCTCCAGAAGTTCCCTAACTTGGTCCTCCATGACCCTAGGCCTGGTGGAGTCTCTCCTGGGTCCATCCTGAATCCCAGTGGGGGTGATGTTCTGGTCCCTGCACAAAAAAAATGAAGGCAAAGAATTTGTTAAAAAGATCTGCCTTTCCTCTGGTGCAACCACCAGATTGCCAAGCATATCCAGCAGGGGACCCACATTACCCGGTGCCTTCTTCATACTCTCTATGTATTTAAAAAAGGACTTTTTTTTGCCCTTGATCCTTGATGTAAGCCCTTGTTCCGTATCTGCCTTAGCTTTCCTAACAGCCCCATACAAACCCGAGTGATGAGGATAAACTCTTCTTTGGTGATAGCCCCTCCCTTCCATTAGGTGTACGCCTCCTTTTTGGCTTTCAGGTGTTCCTGAATGCCTTTGGTGAGCCAGCGGGCGTGTTGAGAACTCTTGTCCCCTTTGATTCTCATTGGGACTGTCACCCCCTGGGCTTGGAGAATCGTCTCCTTAAGGAATGACCACTTCTCTTGGACACCCAGTTCCCCTACCCTCCAGAACCCCAGTGCCCCTCCTACCAATCTTCTCAACTCATTGAAGTTGGCCCTCTTTAAGTCAAGAACTACTGCCTTGCTGCAGGCCCTGGACACCCTGTGCTGGTTGGTGAATTTCAGTAGGGGATGACCATTGTCACCCAGGTTGTCAAGAATCTGGAGTCCCCTCACCAGGTCATTGCCTGTTGCCAGGACCAGGTCCAGCAGGGCGTTTCCCCTGGTGGGACTGTGCACCTTCTGGGTTAGGTGGAGGTCCTGTATCTCACCAAGGAACCTTCATGAGCGGTCTGACCTGGCTGACTGCTCCTCCCAGCAGATGTCCAGGTAATTTAGATCACCCATGAGTAATACATCCCTTGCCTTAACTGCCTCTGCGAGCTGACCCAAGAATTCATGGTCCAGCTCACCCCTTTGGTTGGGTGGGCTGTAGTAGACCCCCATCATTAAGTCCCTTTCCCCATGACCCCCCTATATTCTGACCCATAGCACTTCAGTCTTCCCCTCTTCTGACCCCATCATGTTAGTTGAGGATGTATATTGCTCTTTGACATAGAGTGCCACACCCCCACCTTTCCTCCCCTTTCTATCCTGCCTGTATAGTCTGTAGCCCCTAATATTTACCACCCAGTCATGGGATGAATCCCACCAGGTTTCTGTGAGCCATACTATGTCCAGGTTTGTATTAGCTATCCGGAGGGTGACTTCCTCCTGCTTATTCCCCATGCTATGAGCATTAGTGTAGAGGCATTTAAGGCCTTGTATTGGTGCGTGCACCGCCCCCCCCCCCCAATTTTTAGGACTATGTGGACCCCTGTCACTTACCTGGGTACTCCTTGTGCATGTCACCTGTCTTGGCTGGAAGTTGTCCTCATGTCCTCCTGTGGCCCCATCCCCCAGCAAAGCTAGTTTAGAGGATGCCGTATGAGATCAGCCAACATGGAAGAAAAGACACATTTGCCTTTAGGGGAGAGATGTAGCCCATCCCTCCCAAGCATGCTGCCTGTGCAAAGGTGTGAGTCATTGTCCAGGAATTTGAGGCCTGACTGGTAGCACCAACTCCTGGGAGGAGCAGAATAGCTTGCCATCAGAAGATGTGTTGCAGGTGGATGTCACCAAAGAAGTGAAAACAAGACAGGTACACTTCTTTACTGTTCAGCTATGGAAATAATAGTTGATTTACAGAGAACATCTAGAAGAACAGTATTCATCTTTGGGGATAGTTCTACTCATCTTATACAGTTTTCACATTTCATAATCTTACGTGTTTGTTTTCATCTGTACTTTAAATTCTTAAATACATCTTGAGCTTAGACTTACAGTTGATTCTTCCAGGGTGTGTCTACTCATACAAATTCTGCAGGATGGGTTTACTCGAAAGTAAATTACTCTAGAGTAAACTCACCCTGGGCATGCATCTACACATGTGAGGATTTGGGAACATATTTGGTGCTCCTGACAGCAGTCTTCTCCTGCCCCGTTCAACCCTCCACTGGCCCCTTGCAGCAGCCTGGTAGACCTCTAGGCTTGCCCTAGGTGCTAGCCTAAGGGCTGACAGGGAACATAGGGCCAAGTAACAGCTGTCTCTTAGCAAGAGCTGAGATATTGCTCCCTGCCCCTGGGAGCTCCCTGCTGCTGGGGCAGGCTCTCGTGGTAGAGCCCAGGCATGGACAATGTCCACCTGTCCCAGCAGCATGGAGCTCTTGGCTTCAGTTCCCAAAGTGGGGGCAGAGGGCTTGGAAAAAGCTTCAGGGGAGGAGCAGGTCCCAGGCCCCTGCCCTGATCCTCCAGTGGGGCAGCTAGTAGTGAGTCCCTGGCTGGGTGGGGCCTCACTGCTAGCTTCTCCACCAGCAGATTGCAGCAGGGGGCTGGGACCTGCCCTTGCCCCACAGCTCTTTCCAAGCCTCATGTCTTGATCGCTCAATTGGGGCATGCAGCTGGGAAAAATCTGTAGGGTTGGGACCTGCCCCTGATTGGGGCAGATCCCAGCCAGCCCTATGCTGTGTGGGGAAGTCTGCATGTGCAGTCTGCAGGGGGCTGGGGACTGCCCAAAACAGGACAGTCCCCAGCCACCTCCAGGCTGCATGTGCAGACTTCCCCAGGCAGCCCAGGGCTGACTGTGAGCTGTCCTGGTCAGGGGCAGGTCCTATCCAGCTCCAAGCTGGGTGGGGAGCTCTCCCCATTCAGGGGGCTGGTAACTCTGATGCTTACTACACAGCAGGGGTTTTCAGCCGTTTTTAGTAAGTGTACCCCGGGGGGCTGAATGTGGAGTGGGAGGGGGTGGTGGATGAGGAGCGGTGGCAGCACAGGGTGGTGGGTGGCAGTAGTGGCTGCCATGTGTGAGCTTATGCCCCCTCACCCCCCATGTCTGGATGGCACCTTTGTGGTCAGCAGAGGGGCACTGCTGCCCTTGCCCCCCCCCGGCCCTGCTCCTGGGAGGCAGCGGTGTGGGGTGGTGTGTGGCAGCGCTTTGTTCCTGTCTGCCCATGAGTATCCTCTAGGGCCTTCCCAAGTACCCCTGGTGGTATGCATACCCCCAGTTTACCCCCAGTTGACAACCCCGCTATACAGTAATTAGCTCTATTGCACAGTAAAGCATCTTATGTAAACATACCCCCAATGGTAAATTTTGTTCTTTTCATTTAAATGCTTAAATGCAGAGATAGATACAGGCTGGAAAGAGAGAGGTACAGTTCAGAATTGGGACTATTTTTCTGTAGGCATCAGGATTTGGGGAGTAGAGCCACATGGGAACTCATTTAACATTCCACAAAAATTTAAGATTTAAGAAAGGCATCCTCATACCAGAACAGCCAATGCTGTGAGCCTTAACTCAGCTGGTACATGGGAGACTAAGGTTTAATCCTACTTTGTTCAATTCAGGCCAGCAACTTGAATCTCATTTCCCCACATCCTAGGTACTTGCCCGGAGCTCTGGGATATCAGCTGTTCTGCTCCTTTTCCTCTTAATTTTGACCAGATAATCCAGTCTTGTTACAACTAGCACACGTGTTCCTGTGGAACATTTTAGTTTTGACAAACTGTTCTTTCACCTAATTACTACTACCCAATGTAGCAGTGATCTATGAAAATCTGAGCAAGCGATGATAGAAGCAAGCAAAGTTAGAGCTGATTACTCAAATCATAGATATCTCCTAATAGACAATCACTTGAATACCACTTTAGCACTCAGTGATCCAAGCCCCTAAGCATATGACTACTTCTAAGATATTTGGTTAACTCACAAATAACTAGTGACCATCATTAATCAGCTAAGATTGATACCCTGAAAGTGCTTCCAATTGCAATATTTAAATTAATCTGCAACTAGGGCAAAGCAACTGCAATCAATTCATCCTATTACTTGAGTGAAACTGCTACTTAACGTAAATGCTCCTTTCATAATCTGTAAATGATGGTGTGTCATCAAAAGTTTTCTGAAGCTATTGGTGTGATATATTCATGCCTCCCAGAAGCTCCTCATGATAATGGGAAGTAGAAAATAGAGATGTTGACTGGGACTGTTGAAGCATATGAGATCATTCAGGATCCCCAGTTCTGGGGCTGCTAACACATATTACAGAACTAGTGTAGTGTGTCATTTTTAATGCTTTGTCAAACATCCTTCAGCAAAATAACCAGGCCCCTCACAGCTAATCTGTCAAAATGGTGAAATGAGATGCATTTGGGATGGTTTGTGAAGGAAATGGTCCATATACATGGAGGTCTTTTCCTGAGCTGCAGCAACCAAAGAATTTATTTTTACAAGCTATTTTTCTAAATCAGGATTTTTTTCTTATTTATCTAAACTAACAGTTCATGTACATAGAGATGACATTGCATCATTAAAACTGTAGATAGTCAGCTCTTTAGAGTTCATTCTTTTTGAAGCAGGTATGTCTCATCATTATGTGTCTTTGCATACAGGAGTGACTGGGGCCTTGAGGTATATCTGCAATATAAACTCAGTTTAATATTCTGTCCCAGGGATGCAGGGCTGACCAAAGGGGAAGCCTCAGTCAGAGGTAGACCCCAGGGGGAAGTAAAAATAGAGTCCAGGGTAGTGAGGAGGCGTGCTAGGGAAAACCGCCCACGTGGTTTATCAGCCACGCTTATCTCCAGCTGGAGCTGGGTGATGTCAGGAAGAGACGTCACCTGACAAAGATAAAATCTAGCCCCATAGGTGTGAGCAGGCACGCGCGGAACGTAGGAGGACCAGTGGGGAACTGCTGTGTGGGGCGCACCCAGCTGCCACGTGCAACAGCTGCGGTGGCAGCAGAAGGAGCCCTGGAGGATCTTCATGCCAGGGAAGACAGGCGAAGATCAAAGGAGTTGGTAGCAAAGCCAGCAGCGGCATTGGCCGTAGGCGTTGAGGGAAATCCCCATGCCGGGAGAGTCTGGTGGGGATCAGGCGAGCTGGCAGGGGAGCAGCAGGTGCTGCAGTTTACAGAAGAGGCGGATCCCGGAGGGGATCAGCTAGACCCCAGCCAGGGCAGAGGCGTGGACCCCAACCCAGGGGACGCGCTGGCCTAAGGGTGACGGGGGCACGGGGCTTCACCCCTTGGGTGCCCCTCTTTACTTTGCTTTTCCTTTTGCCTCTCACTTGTAGCGTTCCTTTTTTTATCATAGTTTCTTTTGGTTTTTGTTACACTGGGGCTCCCATGGTGCAGGGCATCTCTGGGGTAAGCTGTCAGCTCATACTTTTCTTTCACAGTCAGATTTAATTTCGGTCTGGGTCTAGAGCAGGGCAGCTTGGCACCCTATACCAGGCTCGGGGAATTAGGGAAAGCACTTGGAGATGGGAGACCACACGAGAATGCGGCAACAGCCAACAACATCCACCATGGAACGCGTGGGGCTCCGAGAGGGATAGTGCCGAAGACCGAGTATCACCAGGGCCTATGGCTTTGGCTAGAGTCCAGGGTACCAGCCTGCAGAGCAGGATGAGGGAACTGGGGAAGACATCCAAAGGGGCCAGTTGAAAAAATCCTGAGGCCCATCTGATTGGGTGGTGCATGGCCAGGGTGTAGGGGAGGTTGGAGCCCTGTAGGCATCTGCTAAGACCCATGACAATCCTGGAGGCATCCTCGAAGGGGACCCCCTCCACTGAAGATCCATCCAAAGTCATGGCAGGCAAGTTTGGGGGCCATGCTGAGCGTCATCGAGGAATCCTCCGGGGTCTACATGAGAGTCCCAGGCTAGTAAGCCCAGTTGCCTGGGCAAAGGCAACACGGGATCGTGTCATTGAATAGAGATGCACATATTCCATTGGTAAAGAGATTATAAGCATTCATCATTTAAATACAAATCTGGTAACACCTGAGTTTCTTTTGAAACTCATTGAACCTGCCAACCTGACACTCTTCTAACTGAGCAACAAAACAACTACAGTAAATTATGCCTCAAAAGCACTCACCTAATGGAAGAGTCCTCTATATAAATGATTATGCTCCTGAAGTACTGGTAGCATTTGAAAATAAGTACTTGAGCTTGGGTGAACCACCTCCCCTCCCCACCCAAGGGGCAACTTGCTTGAGTAAAACAAAATTACTACCCACCTTGGGTCTTTACCAGTTGCCCTCAGCATCCCTAGTTGTCTCAGGGCCTAGAACACTCATAGTCTGCTTCTAACTCACAGGCACCTCTGCAGAGTAAAGCTGTGGAAAACTTCAGGTGCTGATTCGATTTGGAGGAGATTCAGCCTGATTCGGTGGCTGATTCGCAAATCTGAATTGAATCAGAGGACCAATTAAAAGGTCTGAATGGATTCAAAGCTCTCTGAATCAATTTTAAAAAGATTTGGGCAGTCCCCGCTCGCTGCAGTAGGGAGCTGGTACAAGCCCCCTGGCCCCCCCAACTGTTCCAGCTCCTGCCACAGCTGCCCCGCCCACCCCAGATCCGTCCCTTTAAGAAAAAAATCCCCAACCCCCTCCCCCACCCCCAGACTCACCAGCTTCTGCAGCAGCCTTGGGGCTTCAGGGGGCGTAAGAGGATCTTGGAGTCATTGTTGACTCCAAGATGAATATAAGTCATCAATGTGACGAAATGATCAGTAAAGCTAACTGCACTTTATCATGCAGTAGCAGGTGCATGACGAACAGGTCCAAGGAGGTAATACTTCCCCTCTATGTGGCATTGGTCAGGCGGCAGTTGGAGTACTGCGTCCAGTTTTGGGCACTGTACTTCAAGGGAGATGTGGACAACCTTGAGAGGGTCCAGAGGAGGGCCACTAGTATGGTTAAGGGCCTGAAGGCCAAGCCCTATAAGGAGAGACTGAGGGACCTGGATCTCTTTAGCCTCTGCAAGAGAAGGCTGAGAGGGGATCTTGTGGCTGCCTACAAATTCATCAGAGGTCGGGGAGGGGGGCAGCAAGGAATAGCAGATGCTCTGTTTACCAGGGCACCCCTTGGAGTAGCTAGGAACAATGGCCACAAACTGGCAGAGAGTAGATTTAGGTTGAACATCAGGAAGAACTTCTTTACAGTAAGGGTTGCCAGAATCTGGAAAGGGCTTCCAAGGGAGGTGGTGCTCTTCCCTACCTTGGGGGTCTTTAAGAGGAGGCTAGACATGCACCTGGCTGGGGTCATCTGACCCCAGCACTCTTTCCTGCCCAGGGCAGGGGGTTAGAATCAATGATCTACTGAAGTCCCTTCCAACTCTAGCATCCATGAATCTATGAATATCACTAATAGAAGCAAATTAGTTTGAGGTAGTCCCTTGTTAAAAAATGGTAGCACATCAGTGAATGTTTCAAGGAGCTTGCTACTCTGGAAGCTGTGCTAAATGAAAAAGACAGGAAGCAACAAATTTTGACATGCCTGGAAACCTAAGGTGGGAGAAAGTGGAGTGAGAAAATTAAAGAGAGAAACATCATTATTGATGACAATAGCTATTGCAATGGCGGCCAGCTTTTTTGTTGGGTTAAGCCCAAGTGTGCCACAAGTTAAGCCTCCTCAGTGGCTGCATCTACATGAGACTGTGACTGTACAATTGTTGCTGCACAGTCATTTAGTGCTTGTTTACACAAGTACCAAAAGACTGTGCAGCAACTAGAGTTACTGCACTGTAGCATTGCTGAATGGCTTTTAGGTGATGCTAACTGTGCCGTAGCTTGTTACTACTGCATAGGAGCATTGTGTCACGCTTCGTGCCATGCAGTGCTACTGTGCAGTAGTATCAAGCTACTGTACAGTCAGCAACTCATGTAGACATGGCTCTTGGACGCCACTCTGATCCCCTTCCCCTTCCTGATCTTCCACTCCACTCCTTGACCTTTGCCTGATCTGCCCTGTGCCAAATGCAGAGGCTGCCTATACCACTGGTGGCTGGCCACCCTGAGCTATTGTCTAGTACTGTTCGCATAGATGTAATTCCTGCATTATCACTGGTTGGTATGAATCTTTTTTGACATACAACTTTGGACAAAAAGAGTTATCATATGTAATTGCTTTGATTTAGTCTGCTGTATATTTCTGAGAGAAGTGTTTGTAAAATAGCACATAAATGAGTAATTTGTTCTAAAACACTTAAATACAATTATAATTTCTGAAATAAGTTTTGTTACTTATGAGCCCTGCACCCACAGTTGGATAAACATGCACCAAGACATCTTGTTTTTTCATTAATTTTTATGGTAGTATTGCTTTCCTTCACTTCCTTAATGTTTGATTTACTAGATGAAGATTGCTTCCAGATTAAGAATGTGCATACAACTGACAATTTTAAGATTTTCCAGATTATAAATTGTGCCTTGTATAAAGGAATAGGCCTACAAACAAGTTATGGTGAGGGAAACTGGGGCAGGAATTTGCAATACATTGGGTTCTTCTGGTTAACTGAAGAAATACCCTTTTTTCATTAAGGGCTCAATCATCTCAGCTCAGTTTACACTGGGTTAGTCCAAATGGGCAATTCACACAGAGCAGTTGATGCCAGTCATTCCCCTCCTAGACCTCGCACGGCAACTGGTATATCATAGGTACGGCCTTAGTGTCCCAATCTTGGGCCAGAACCTCATTGTGCAAGACTGTACAAACAGACTATGAGGATGTCTCTGGCCCAAGGAGCTTTCAGTCTGTGAAGGAATTTAAGCAGATCTCATCAGATGGTTGGCACCTATATGAAAACCTAGATAGAAAATAAGCTGAGAGAACAGTCTATAAGAATATAGTTGTGCATAAGAATGGACTTTATATAACCATAGGATGCGAGGGTTTTTAAATTTTAGACAGCAGCCAGAGAAGTGGGAAAGTCCCATTTACTGTATAGACAAGTAGGTAGCAACAACTATTGGTAAAATGATTTTGGTCTTATGGGTGCTATGTCTATTTCAAACTGTGAATACAGTGCAGACCTGCCAGGCATTGGACCACTGTCTGTTTAGTATTTTAAACACCCTTTTTCACATATTTTAGGAGCAGGAAGGTGGCAATCAATCTCATCCCTTTGCTCACACAGTAGAACCTGGATTTTTGCATTCATGTTGTTTGACCCACTTAAGTCACAGCAGGTTGTAAAATGAAGGCCAAGAGACTTAGCTAAGTGTGACAATTTTTACTTCTAAGGGTGATAAATGGCTACATAGGTAGAGCACCTCAGAAATCCTGCAAAGCTGTTTGTTGCGACCATATTCTCTTGGATTAGTTTGCAAACCCTCAGCTCTGCAGGGGATGGGAGGAAGGAGGCCAAAGTAAAGAACCTAACCTTGAAAAAACCCCAGGTTCTTCTGTAGTATCACTTGCAACTTAATAACCACTCTATAGTGGATGTCATTTTTAAATGTCCTGCACATTTCTAATAGGGGAACTAATACATTTCAAAGAGGGCATTTAAAATACCTGGAAATGAAGCTGAACTAAGCAGCTGTATCTGGATTAAAATTCATTCATCCTTTTTGTTATTAATTAGTTCAGAGAGAGACATATTCAAGACAGTGAAGCAAGCAATGCATAGTTGGCACCTGGAGCTATATTTTTTATTCCTGTCTGTGGCTCTGACTTGCTGCTCAACTTTGCTGAAGACAGTATGTATCACATTGTTTTGTCTTTTGAATAAAGACTATGAGTTAGAGGCATAAAGGGAAGCTACATGAGCAATATAAGCCATCATTATTACCCAAGAAATGAGCATAATATTTTCCTTTGCAATGTAGTAGGTCACTTAGTCCTCCTTTGTAAGCATCACCATATTTCTTTAGAATAGCACATAAATAATAAAGTAATACAGATTCTACTATTCCTATGAGTAGTCTCCGCTAATAGGCATGTGCATGTACCAACAAAGATCTGAGTCCCAGAGGACCCCATTTGTAGTAAGCAATCTTCAATCCTCTGGATCGGGGTGGGCAAAATACGGCCCACAGGCCAGATCCAGCCCAGCAACTGAGTGGATCCAGCCTGTGGGTGGGCGCACACCAATTGACTGGATCCAGCTTGCAGCTCACCCCATGGCACTCCACATTTGGCAGGCCCCACCTGCTCCCACCCAGGGCAGCACGTCATGTTCCCACCTGCATCTGCTGGTTCCGGCCCCAGCCAGTGCACATAGTTTCCCACTTGGGCTGCTGCCAGTGTTGCTGCATCCACCTGGGTACTACTTAGCTCCCCCCACCTCCAGTGGCTCCTTCTTCTCCTGCTCCTGACTCTGCTGCTCCACTTTGGGTTGGAAGGGAAGCTGAAGCCAGGTGGTTCCTGCCCCAGTGTGTGGGGCTCCAGCTCCTAGCCACCACCTATCCACTCTACCCGTCCCACGTGATGAGCAGCCATCTGCAGGCAGCCGAGCGGGTGGAAGGCAGCCAGGAACTATAGTTGGAGCTCCATGGTCTGCTGCATGTGTTCCCTGCCTCCCTGCCCCACAACATCTCCCCACCCTGGACTGGCTCCTGGGACCTAGTGTACAGGCAGCTCCTCCCCCCAACACACACACACCCAGCAGCCTCCCTACCCTCCCACACCTTCCCCCTACCTCATGCATCCCACTCACACATCTGACACCCTCTACACACCCCATGCCCCTCTCCACACACCTCCACACCCCTCCTCACACCCCACATCCCCTACACACACACACCTCTGCCTACACACACCCCATACACATGCACCCCCCCCCACAATATACAAAAATAAGACTTTATTTTGAGCTATTATGCAATTGCTTCTATATACACTACTCCAGGGGTCAGCAACCCCTGGCACATGTGCACATGAGCATGGCGCCATTTTCCTTGGCACGAGTTGGGGCTGGGGAGGCAGCAGGCCCCAGCTCTGAGTAGCTGCTGCCAGCCAGGAGCCTGGGCTGCTCCCAGCAGGCAGCCGGGACTCTGCAAGCCCTGCTGGGAGCAGCCCAGGGTCTGTGGCTATCAGCAGCTACCCAGAGCTGGGGTTGGCTACAGCCAGGAGACTACAAACAGCTGCTGCCTCCCTGGCCCCAGCCCCGGCCCCAACAGGTGCAGATCTGGCACCTGCTGCCTTTCTGGAGCCCGGGGCTGGGGCTGTTATCAGCAGCTACCCAGAACTTGGGCCAGCTGCAAACATCTGCTGCCCTGCTATCGCAACCTCCTTTTCTTGATAGTGGTTTTAAAGCGTGTCAGTCCTGTGTGCTCTAGTACCTCTGTATTTGGTATTCTGTCTTCCCTCTTCATTTTCAGGATCTTATGCAGACATGTCATGTGGAAACTGTTCAGGACCCCACTAGAGGGCACACTAAAAGAATGGGTACTGATTAAAGATGGAATTTTCAAGAGCAATTCAGTGACTTTCAATGGAACTTGAGTTGCCAAGTCATTTAGCAGCATTACTAAAACATGAAGGCCCAGTACCTAAGATGTATTTGTATTTAAGCAGTAACATAAACCAACATTTTATTTTGTGCTCCACTCCACATTAATGCAACTGCAGATTCTCCTATCGCTACTCTAAAAAAGAATTCCAGCATCACAGATCTACCCATGGATGACTGGTGCCTCCTGAATCTGGGGGGGTGTCAGATCACTAATGAGGGTGGGAGGGGTCCCCCAGCAGCCAATCACTGAGCCTGAAATCAGCAGCAGCAAAACTGGAAATGCATTTCTGTTGGCACTTCCAGTTTCACGGCTGGCATTTCCAGAGGGCTTAAGGCCAATCTCAGGGGGTGCATGTGCATCTGTGTGCACCCCCTGCACATCACCAGTGGATCTACCTTTTTCCCTAAGTGGTCTTTAAAAGTTGGAATTATCAACTTTGTAAGCCTTGTGCTTGATATTCAGTGACACCAGCTGATGTCAGTGGGAACTGCAGGTGCTAAGTCCTTCATGAAAAATTGGGTCCAAGACTTGGGCTTTCAAACCTGGTATAATTCCCCAAATAAAAGGGTATATGTGCAAATGTGATCTTTAATGCTCTGGCAATGGAATTGTGGATATAGACTTTGTATGAATTATAAATGGTCCACCTATTATGAGGAATTTCATTAAAATAACACAAAATAGAGATATATCGTGCAAACAGAATGCTGCTGTTCATTTCTTTTGCAGCCATATTTTTCTGGTTTTATGAATATGAGTAGCATGCAGAGTATTTGGTTTATGTGTCCTATAGCCTCACCTGCTATGGGAGATAATCTTTTCTCATCGCTACTATATGCATTCCATGTTCATTGGATGGATGGATCTTTGATTCATTCAGCTTCCTCTGGGGAAAGCACTTTGTATATTTGAGAAATATATAACTTGCTTAAACAGTAAGAGTGCCTTAGGCAAGCAGCTTTATTTGCAAGATGTGGGTCATACACTAGCTATATTTTTGCTAGATATTATGCATGTTGGCATCCTGTTGCAAACAACAGAAAAAACCCCATCAATGTTATTTAACTTTATGGAGCAATTCAATGAAAGTACAGTTATTTCTCCATGCAAAACAAGCATGCTATTTGCAACTGCACACAGGAAATGTGCACCTTTACTACTATATAATATTCAAATGATTTTTCCTGAAACATACAGAAGCTGAGTTCAGACTGAAAATTTTATTTCATTACACCTGGATTTGGGTAAATGTCTCATTTGCTAAACGTAAGTATGCTCAGTCTGTTTCCTATCTAGGAAAACACCAGCTTAAGTATTGCCTGGTTCTAATAATGGTATATATAACAATATATAAATGATTTCTCTGGCTCTACAAAAACACAGATCTTTACTAGAGTCAATACAGCCTGGCTGCGTCCAGATGTGCATGGATGTTTGGTTCCTCAGGATGTTGTCCCCAGGGAATGCCCATGCCACACACACTTTGGTGCACAAGTTGCCCTGGGTGGCATAGGGGAGGCTGGGGCCAGCACTGTGCTGGTCCCAGCAGCCTTACCTGGGGTCCTGGGGGCCTCCTGCAGTTGCAGCCATGACGATATGGATATCCACATGGATATCTGGGGGTTAAAAAAAAAAACGAAAAAAAATGGAGCAGCGCCCGCTTGGGCAGTGTGCCCTTATAGCACAGAGATTTCCAGACTGTGCAGCATGTGGCATAGCAAATGTTTGCTGTGCCACATACCACATGGTCGCACTTGTCTGGACATGCCCTCTTAGTCCATTGCTTTGGAATATGGAAGGCAAAAATTGCTACTTCTAAACACTGGCCCAGCTGTAGAGTCGCAACATGTAGGGGGATCTTTGGGAGGGACTGGACCTTAGGGAAATGTAATGCCTTCTTTAGTGACCTACTGTGCAGGGGGACTGTACAGGTTGCACAATGCTTCACTGCTCCTCCCACTTCCCTTGTACAGCTTTGCTCTTGTACTGCCTCATAATTGCATATCATAATTTGGCTACACATGGAGCAAGGCATTTTAATGAAATGGAAATCATTCTATTACAGTGATCAGAAGTTGTGTATTATAGACTGAAATGGGAAGAGCAGAATATTGCATCAGAAGTATATACTATACTGGCACTTGAGTGGCAAATGAATGGCTGTTTCTACAGTGTAGAGAATGGTCTCCATGCTGAGTTCCAGCCTTTCTGAGTGACCCTAAAAGTGGCAGATGGCCACGTTCAAATTCTGCAAGCTACACTGGCAGCAAAAAGCAATCAACTTTTATCTTTTTTTAGACTCTGAATTATTTAGATCAAGGACATATTTTCATACATTTCTACAACACTTCAAACAATGGAAACCCAGTTTTGAATAGAAAATTTAGCTCTACTGTAATATTATCGATAACTGAAATGCAAGACTGACACAGATCCAGTGAGGACTTCCCCTTTATGCACAGGGATATATTCCTTCCACGATGGACTTTGGAGAGCTTTGAGGGGCACTGGAAATGATCTATTAAAATTACAAAACAAATGAGGCTTAGAGTGATTTCTACACGGCTTTACCCTGTAAGCAGACTGCAGGTAAGTGTTCTGTAACTGAGGGATACATGCATATGCCAAGTGCTGCAGGAACCCCTACTGAGTTTGGCATTCCAGTAGAAACATGCGAAAACCTCTATCCCAAACAGTTTTAGTGAATGCGTATACGGGGATACAGGGGTCAACCCAAACAAAGTTCTAATGCCTAAAGTACAGATGTCCTTTCTGCAAAGGAGGCTATAACAGAAAATACAAATCTTGACTAGTAGTTTGTCCTGAAACAGCACTACACTAATGGAACTGACCCAGGAACTTTGGGTGGGAAACCCTGCAAATATTTGCTCATTTAGCAAGTTAAATTCACTGCTGCTCCGTTCACATCTTCCCTGTGGTGTCTGAATATAACAAAAAATATTTTTTCTGACAAGAACATGGGGAAAAGCAAATATTGAAAGTGGAAAGTGGGAACATGCAGCTTTCATAGGAAGGAATCAGAACAACTGCAATACAAGAAACATTATTGATCAGTTTGCTTTGAGAACAGATGAAGAGTCTGTTAAAATGCTCCCTCTGTGGCACTTTGATCACTGAATTTATTTGTATTTTTGAAAGTGGATAAGTTTGACAGGACTAAATGATCTATTCCTCCTTTTTATATGTGACCATTAACATGTTGTTCCTGTCTGTACCCTACCAAAAACAAAAGCTTTCCATTATTTAATAAAATTATTCTGCAAAGGTGAACTTTTTGCTCCAAGATGACTGTTTTAAGGGTGTCACGAGATTGGTTCAGTGAATATTGACCTCAGTTTTTTCACATGCCTTTGAATTGTATTTTGGTTCATTGAGGGTGCATCTACATGCACATTTTAATGAGGAGCAATAAACTCTGGTACTTGTCCTGGAGTTTAATGCTCCCAAGCATTAAATGGCACCCAGGTCTGAAGCATGTTGAGGAGAGCTGGAGCAGTTCTGGCTGGCAGAGGGTCTGGGATGTCAGCCTGCAAACCTGGGGCTGGTTTGATCCAGCTCAGCATGCTGTGGAGGGGCTGGCTGGGTGCTCCAATGCAAGGCTAGCTGGCAGGCAACCCCCACACCAAAGTACCCTTGTGCCACAGCCAGCTGGGCAACAACTACACATGTTCTGTTGCGAAGAAAGAAACCATCCCTGGATCTCTCAGTGCAGTACTTCACAAATCCATGAATGAGGGTGGGGGTTATCAGCTGTTATCACTGCACAGTAGCATCTAGAATTTATTCTTCTGTGGTTCTGAGCTTCTGTGTGTGCTACTTTGTGAAAAATATTGGGTCATTGATATAATCAAAATGTTCCATAAACTGACAACGATTGTATGCAGAAGTATGTATTAGCCCCCTTCTAAAAATTAAGGCAGAATAAAATTAACAGGAATGCTAACACCACAAAGCTTGGTTATGATCAGGCATGAGCTCTGTAAACCATCACTACACTTCTCTGTGTATTATCTATACTATTCCCCACAGATCATGAGCATTTGTAATCGAGTCCCCAAGCAGTAATATAAAGAGGTAGAAATCTCCAGAAAAGATTGATCCACTTCTCAGTAGGTTATTGGGGCCTTGTTACACCTTAATTTCAGATATCTCCTGGAGTTTTTAACCCCTGGATTATCTACATATCAACACTTGAAACTAATTTTGAGCACTCTTTCAGCGACTTAAAGTTACGCTACTCCAAGGTAATAGTGGCTCTGGGTAACATCCCAGGACCTCTGATCTGTGTTATTCAGCTTATGTTTCATTAAAGCAGGGGCAGGCAAAATACAGCCCATGGGTCACATTCAGCCTGCCAAGCACTTTCATCTGGCCCTCAGGAGCCTGCCAAAAATTGTGCCCCACCCAGCCTTTTTGCCCACAAGGATGGGAGTGAAGCATCCATGTGTGCACCCACCCCCCAAACACACCCTACTGCCTTGCTCCCACCCTTGTGGGTGGAAGAGGCCTGCCTGGCCAGCATGCAGCTTCCAAGGGGGCCTGCTGCTGCTGCTGCTGCATCCCCCAGGGGCCTGCTCTGCTTCCCCGGTCTCCTTCTGCCTCCAGGCACCAGTTAGGGAAGCAGCGGGGGTGGGGCTGCAGCTGGGAGGGAGCCCAGAGTGTGGGGCTGGGGTACTGATCAGGGGGACAGTGGCAGTGTGGAGCTGGGGTGGTCAGCATGTGGGTGTGAAGGAGATGAGAGGAGATACGGGGACCTTCCTATATTCCCCTATATCACACAGCTCTGGCAGGTGGTGGCAGTGCCAGGAGCAGCAGGTGGGGCACTCAGGGCGCAGATGCCCAGTGGGACATGGCTCCAACCAGTGCAGGACATCAGGGTGAGGGGCGCAGCCTCCCCCAGGCTGTCTGTATTGTTGGTGCTCCCTGCCACTCACATGCAGCCCCTGCACTCACACAGCACAGGGGGGATGCCCCACATGCTGGAGCCAGATGCCTTCCCTGCCGTGGTTGCACAGCACAGGAGAGAAGCCCCATGGGCCAGGGCTGCCTGCCTCTCTGCCACCCAGGGGAAGGCACCTGGGGCTTCCCTCCCATGCAGTGCAGCCCTGGTGGGGAAGGCAATGGGCTCCAGCCTGCAGGACTTCTCTCTTGTGCTGCACAGTCCCAGTGGAGAAGGCACCTGGGTCCAGCATGTGGGGCTTCTCTTCTGTGCTGTGTGAGAGCAGGGGCTGTGCATGAGTGGCAGGGAGCACTGGGGATACAGCAGCCTGGGGGAGGCTGTGTCCCTCGCTGTGATGTGCAGTGGTGACCGGAGCCCCACACCACTGGGCACCTGCGCCTTGAGTGCACCACCTGTTGCTGCACCATGGGGGGGGAGACTGGGGGGTTCCCCACCCACCCCCAACCTCCCTCATACCCACACCCCGCCCCCACATGTATACAACCCCACCGCACACCCGCACATCCTACCACACACTCCCCACCCCATACACACCCACACCACACAAACCTCACAGACCACACCCCCATCATACCCACCATGCCCAGCAACCCACACCCACCATACCCAGCCACCCACCACAATATACAAAACTGAGAATTAATTTTTGAATTATTATGCAATCACCGCTATATATACTACACAAACACAAATCATGACACAAATATTTTTTGTAATAACATTAAAATATGTTATAGTAAATATCTGACTTTTAGTGTATGATTTTTTTTCTGGTTCTAAGTTGGCAACCCCCCCACCCCCACCCAGAGGGGTTTTTTTTGCAGGGGGAGGGAGGGGTAAAGGGAGGGAATTCCAGTGGTAAAGGTCAGGGGTTAGGGGGTGGGACTTCTGGTCCCAAGATGGTGACAAGGAAATGGGGCAACTGTCAAGGGGTGGAGCTGCCCATATGGCCCTCGATATCTCACCAAAACTTGTTAAGTGGCCCTCCACCATAAATAATTGTCGCCTCTGCATTAAAGTGTGGCCACTCCTTACACAAGAACTGCCCAAGTTGCTGTCCTCTAGCATCCCAGGATTCAGTGTCCCCCCCCACACCCTCCTTTTCTGTGTGGACAAACTTCCCACCCCCTGAACTCTACTGCCCAGGGGATGGTTCTGGCACCAGGGCAACTCCTCCTCCCACTCCTGGAGGTGTGACATTCCTACCTCCAAGGGTGTAACCTGTGCAAACAGCCTGCAGAGCATGTGCCAGCTATTCAGCTAGCAAGCAGAAACTTCTCCTTAGCCTCCAGCTCAGCCATCTTCTCCAGCATGAGACAAAGGATGCTGGAGACCCCATTAGGTGAGCATCTAACTGGAACCACAGTGAAGTACTGGACCTCATCACAATCTGGAGAGAAGAGAGGATCACTGCTACTACTTCAAGGGGGACCAAAGGCAACAGGCAAAATCAGGCTGGCTATGAAAGGGTTGTGGTGCAGATCATGGCATGGGGGCATCATGAGACTGCCTTTAGATCTGGACCAAAATAATATCCCTAAAATCCCTGTATGTGAGAGGCAGGGATGCCAAAAGGGTATTTGGGACAGCCAGGATCCTGATCCCCTTCTGTGATGAGCTCACTGAGACCCTGAAGAGGGACCATGCTCTTCACCACATGGTGCGGTGCAACACCATGGGGCTGGTCTGCTGTGATGAGAAAGAGGTGGGTAGCCGAGTCAGCCTCCTCTCAGCAGATGCCTGCTACCCTACATGACTGGTTTGAGGACTCACTGTCTTCTGGCACCCTGTTCCTGGGCCCTATTGCTAAACCAGGGACTCAGGAGACTCGGGAGGCAGACCAGGGACAGGATGGGGCAGCTCAGATGTGGTGAACATCCAGAACTCAGCAGGAAACCTTACAGGTAAATTGAAGCTTGGGTGTGGAAAAGGATGGCTGGTGTTGTACTTGGGAGTTTTGAAATGTGGTGGATGGGAGCTTGGGTTTTTGGGGAGGGGTATTTTTGGGTTGGGGTGTCTCTGGGCCCTAGTTTGGGGGTGGGCAGCTTTGCATTCTTGTCTAGGCTACTGAGGTATTGGCATTACAGTCCAAGCCCCAGCAGGGGAAAGCTGCTGGCTGCACTTGGGAACCAACCTCCTTTCCTTCCCCTCTAGTCCCTCTCCCTGTCCAAAGAACCTATCCTCCTCCAACACTCAAATTCCTCACCATCTTGGGATATAAATGTGGCACAGTAAGAAGCAAGTCAAGGGTTTTATTTGCAGACACCCATGAAGTCCTGCATTCCTGCCCCTTCTCATGGTCTGACTCTTCCCATGGCCTAAGACAGTCCAAGGTTTGGAAGCACAGTATGCTGTCATCTTTCTAGGTGTCATTTCTGTCTAGCAGACCTCAGGGACATGGTGCAGTATTATCCTACATGGTATTATCTTTCAGGACACGAGGCATGTGACTCAAGGAGGTAGGGTGAAGCTGGTGAGGCTGGCATTCAGTGCAAGCAATGATGCTCTTTGGGCATGACATCTGCACTGGAACAGGCTCCTACTTCAGGGCACCATCAATGGCATCTTTCACTGCCAGATAGTCTTCTAGTGAAAGGAAACAATAGTGCAGCCATAGGTAGTTTTCAAGAGCAGCCCACGTGCTCCATGGGTGTGCCAGCCATTCCTGAGAGCTGTCTAAGCTGCCATACACCTAATAGGGGGCAAGCCGAGGGAGGAGATAACAAGAGAGAAAGTTAAGGAGCTTTTGTTAGTTTAGAATCAATTCAGGTCAGCAGGGCTGGGTGAGCTTCTTTCCACGGTCCTGAAGGAACTGGTAGAGAAGATCACAGAGCCCCTGGTGATGATCTTCCTGAGATCGCAGGAGATGGGACAGGTACCAGAGGACTGGAAAAGGGTCAGTGTAGTTCCCCTTTTAAAAAAAAGACAAGAAGGAGGACCTAGGGAACTATAGGTTAGCCTCACCTCAATACCTGGGAAGTTACTGGAGCATATCCGAAGGAAGGCCATTTCCAAGCATTCAGAGGACAAACAAATCTGAAAAAAAAATTGTGTAAAAGAAACCTGATCACCTTCTTTGACAGCATGACTACTTTGATGGAGGAAGGGGATGCTGTAGATACAGTGTATATAGACTTCAGCAAGGCTTTTGACAAGGTCAGAATGGCAGGAGGTTTCGAGTGGAGTCCCACAGGCGTCTGTCCTGGGCTTGGTTCTGTTTGACATGTCTATTAACAATTTGGATGCTGACACAGAAAGTTTCTTAAGGAATTTTGTGGATGACATGAAACTGGGAAAGATTGTGAACACATTGGAGGTTAGGAGGGCAATTCAGAAGGATCTCAACAGAGTGGAAATTTGGGCTAGACTTAACAAGATGAAGTTCAGTGTGGACAAATGAAAGGTGCTACACCTTGGGGGAAATAATCAAAAACACAAATACAAAATGGGTGACACCTGTCTGGGTGAAAACTCTATGGAAAAGGACTTGGGAGTCTTGGTAGACCACAGCCTCAATATGAGTCTGCAGCATGATGCAGCTGCAAAAAAGTCGAATATAGTTTTGGGATGCATCAATAGAAGCATTAGATGCAAGTCATGGGAAGTGATAGTGCCTGTTTACTCAGCACTGCTTAGAGACTGGCTAGTCAGATCACAGGCCATGGACCAGTCCAGAAACTGGAGGTGGGGGGAGGGGGGAGGCAGGGGAACAAGGAAGAGGGCTGGATTGGGCTGGATTCAGTGAAATGGCAGGGACTGCAGCCACAGCAGGGGAACTGCAGCTGCAGCTTCCTGCCCTCTTGCTTCCCCTCCCCCCACCCCTGCCACCCGTGGTGAGAGTGGCCAGTAGAGGCACATTATTTTCCTGACAGCCCCTGGCTTATTCCTTTAACCTTTCCCTCTGGCCTGTCCTAAGCCCTAGGGAGTGGGGGAGAGCCCTGGCTGGCAGCCACCAAACAGCCTTGAAAATTTCAGAAAAACTGCTGTAACAGGCAGTTAATATACATTTTCTCACAGCCACTCCTGACACTGTGGAGGCTGGCCAGCCAGGTTGCAGGGCACAGACCGGTCCAGGAGTAGGGGCAAGGCAGGATGGGGAAGTTAGGAAACGAGCCTCCCAGCTTCATGTTCCTGTCCCCATCCCCCAACCCATGTCTCCGCAAACCCCCTCCTAGAGCAGGGATAGAAGACTGTCCTGGTTCATCAACCCGCTAGTGGCAACTCAGAGCTGTACAGGTCAGGGGCAATCAGAGAAGGTTTTTAGCCTCATCAGGCGACTGTTCCAAACTTGAGCTAGCACTAACCCTGATCAACATTTGAGTAGCTCAAAGTATAGCATGTAACAAGGCCCTCAGACAGGCTTTTTGGTGTTCTGTAATAGTAAATCATTTCAGCATAATGCGGAGCCACCACTCCTGTTACGAAGGAACACTCAGAAGTCACTGACACCTCAACATGCTCATCAACACCATTCACAGCTGTGTCCTCTTTTGGCTCAAAAAGCATCAGTCTTACTGAGTTAGCTCCTACATACTGGTGCCCTATTGTATTCGTAGTTGAAACAAATGAATAACAATACAAAGAGCCTGTAATTTAGAAGAGAAGTTCTCTTATGCCTATGACGATCCATGCTCAAATGCCTGATTTTTTTTTCTGCAGTAAGCAAAACTACATTTGGGACTGAATGAGGCAAGGTGCAGCATAGGGCTAATAAAGATTGCCCAGTAGAGATTCAGAACAAAATTTTTAAATAAGTGTTTCTCAGATGATAGCAAATTACAGATCACAAGCCTGCTTATTTTTCTCTACCATACAAGTTTTTCCCAAGTGTAAGGCAGTGGGATGATTAATATAAACACAGAGAAAGTAGCAGCCAATAAGGTTTTAAAGAGTTAATTCACATTTGTGCAACGTGAATAAGTTGTTCATAATATACAATTTTATTTCTAAATACGTGACAGCAGCTGCACAGTCCTTTCATTCCTTTTTAACACCTTATAAAACCTCACAGACCCCTTCAGAAGAAGTATCTAAGGCCAACATATGAACCCCAGGGGTTTAGTCAAAAGAATGCTTTGTTTTCTTAACATACACCTTCACCGCCTGTACAAATTTGCAAGGCCTTTGCACTGAAGTGGAAATGGCCAGTTAATGTTGGGGTCCCTATTGATGCTAAACAACATAGTCACAGATGTGAGGGAGAAAAGAGCCAAAAAAAGGATGTGAAGCACTTACAGATGAACTGAAGTATTTTCTTCCTCAGGCTTTACAGAATGAGGTTTCAATGTCAAACTTTAAAGTTATTTAGGGGCTTTGAAGATCAGTCCATTTATTTCTATTGATTAAAATAACGCCTGTTGACTAGACTTTAGGTACCCAGATGTTTTTGAAAATCCTATTATGGGCTTACCTGTCTTGTAATGTGACCCCGGGCCCTTCTCTGGATGCAGCGCTGACCTCAGGTTCCCTGTACCAAGTAGGTCCTCCCCCTTGTTCTGTTTCCCTGTTTTGTTCAGCTGCCAGACCTTGATGTTTTACTAATGGGTCACCCTGGGGTGAGAAGCCTTGCCTCTTACAGCCAAGACCCCTCAGCTTCCCCTGGTATAAGGTTTCTTATACCTGGTTTTGCCCTCTGCAATGTCTTTTAATGTACCTTACCCATCCAGATAACCTCTCTGTGTTAGCTTCTCTGGTGTTCTCTGAAAGGGGCTCTGTTCGCCTCCACTGTTAGAGCAGATCTACTCCCTATACTGCTGAGGCCCTAAGGGCGGGGGCTCCCAGTCTGTTTCATCCCCCTTCAAGGGCCCTTCAACTTTCTCATAATGGGGACTACAGAGGCCCCTCTACAGTAGACACCCAAGTATCTTAAAAATCTGTCCCTTAGTGTATATTAGAGACTATATTAAACTATTTCAGTGCATGACAGATTTTTTTATTATTGATGCAGTCTAAGAACCTTACTTACAAGCTATGGCCTCATTGTAACATGCAATGTACAAACAGAACAAAATTATTATCCCTATCTGAAGAGCTTACCCTTCAAGTACATGTTGTACCAATGATTTAAGTGTTGCATTTCCTTGTAGACATTCAAAGAGCAATAACAGTGAATGAATGGATGATTAAATGAATAGTAGGTCCTCTAAGGGAATAAAGTATCCTCAAATTATATACTGCATCAGTAAAACCATACCTGAGTGGGTTGATTTGCAGTGAAAATTATATTTTGCAATTGGCAAATCAAATACATTCAGCAATTGGCAGTTTTGTACTATTTTACACTTGGTAATAGGTAGGCATTAAAACTCACTGATATGCCTTGCAGTTTTACAGTGATACTGTGGACCATGCCAGTGTAGGTTTGGAGAAGTTATGTTCCTTTGCATGTGTGATAATGTGGGGATCTTTATGGACATTAAGGGAATGCTGGTGACTGCACTGGTAGTAAACTGCTAGTTGTATAGGTGAAATAGAAAAGTTGTACCTGATCTGTTTTGGAAATCATGTTAGTGAAGATGATGATGTGATGAAAGTAGGGAGGCTGTACAAGTTCTGTATAGAGCAGTGGTTGAAAATGTTTTGGGGCAGAGTGCCAAAAACACCCACAATCTCAACTAGTAAGATGTTGGTGTGCCAGGGTGGATGACAGGGGAGCCACAAGGGGCCTGATTCTTGTTGTGGAAGTGCAGCCCTGGCCCCTTCCCCACTGTCATGCCCTGGCACATGTGCCAGTGGTTGCCTATCTCTGGTATAGAACAATGGAATGTTCCTTTATGTCTTGGAGGCTTAAATAGTCTTTAAGTGTGAGCAGAATATATGGTAAAGTTACTGGATGTTTATCCCATATCAGGCAAGTGAGATACAACCAGATGATGCCTTGGAATAGATTACAGGTTGCTGCCAGTCAGCATACATTTTACAAAGGCTGGTGTTATGATTTATCCTCAGCTGGAAATATGAACTGACCTATATTCCTAAACAAAGATTAAGGTGATTAAGGTACTTGATCCATCATGAACAAACAGGATTGTTGCTAATTCAAAGGCAGAGGTCAATGCTAGAGTGTTACTGTGCTCACAGAACTGAAGAGGAATCGCTCAGCAACCAGAAGGCATGTAGCTCAAATAGTGCTTGGAGAGGCTTGTTGCTATGCTAGAATCTGTGCATCACTTGACAAGTCAGGGGTGCTTCCTGCACTTGGAGCAACTTTTATCCAGGTTCTGTTACTCTGCAGTGCTTTTTTTCATGAAGAGAGATAATGAAGATCATATTCAAATGCTAATGGCTGTAGACACCTTTAACACTTTTCAGTTCTTTATTCCATTATATGATGTGTTGGACAGGAGGGAGGGGAAAAGGAAAGCTATCAATGGTGGAATTTGAAATTACACCCACAACTGACTAATAGTTATATAAGCTAAATAGTGATTTCCCCCCCACCAGCTGTACTAGTTTTAATTATGGTTTCAGATTTTTCCTTCCAGTTTATGTAACTTATAATCATAAGTTTGTTATATACAATACCTTTAAATAGAGGGCACTAACAGAGATGCAGTTCCCTGCTCTAACTCATGGCACTTCACAGAAAGTGCCATGAGTTAGAGTGACACCCCCTCTCCCCCAACCCAACAGATATTCACTGTTTGCTTTGGGGGGAGAGGGAGGAGGATCAAGTTCCACTTTGGAGCCAATCCAGCAGAGAGAAGCTGCCTGCCTGTAGCCTCTCTCCCTTTGCCCCGCCCCTGCTTCCCAGCTCTGTTGAAGGGGCAGAGAAGAGAGGGGAGGGAGCTTAGGGCTGGGGCTTGCCCAGCCTAAGCTGGAGGGGGAGTGGACTGGGGGAGCAAGGAGGTGAGGGACTCCAATCTATCCATCCCCCTCCATTTCCCTCTCCTGTCCCTTCTTCCCTCTCCCATCCTGCAGATAGCACTGGGAGTAGGGCTGGCTGCGTCAGGCCAGCCCTGGTCACACACAGGGACTGATAAAAGTTTATGAAGTCTTTCTGCTTTGGAGCATCTTCATCTAAGCCCTCATTAGATAAGGGTTAATTTATCACACCGTCGGGTATTTTTAATGCACTCTGAAGCCACGCACTTCTGTCAGGGCATGGCTTTAGATCACTTTCAGGAGGCCAGTCACACAGCAAATTGCACTTCTGTCAGTGTCCAGAGAGATAAATTCTTACCCGATGCAAAGGTAGCGGTGATAACTATATTCATTTGCAACTGTAACTTCAGAGGAGACACACATATGAACACCACACATACCATTCTCTGAGAGAGATCTTGCCTTTGATTTGTTGATTTCTAAAAATAAAGGTCACATAGGTTTTGCCTCCCTAAGTTACACAAAGATTTATGCTGAGAGCAGCAGTGTTTGACAAACTGAAGAGAATTTCAAATGCATCAGGTTAACAACAACAGCAAGGAGATATATTATGTTCTACCAGACAAAGAAACATCAGCATTTTTAAAATGAGTCCAGTGTATATTTTATATTCAATTTATACTGGAGTCTTTTAGAGCAGGAATTTTGTTTTCGATTGAACATAGTTTTGTAAATCTATACAGTTAGTGCTACAGACATTAGACAGTAATTTTAAAGCATGTGAACCTAAAGTATCAATGTTTATGGCAATAATACACTAATCCCAGATGACATACCCAGACTGTCAAAGAATCCCCACTCCAGACCCCCCACCCCAAAAAAAAACCCCAAACCAACCCAAAACAAAACCTACTAACCAAATTTCTGATAAGCCCTACAAAGAGGAGACAAACAAGAAATGTTCAACCTGGAAGGAGACCAGTGATTTACTTGGATATCTACTTATGAACAAAGCAGTACAAAATTTTATGACTTTATAGAAGCAAGCTCTGCTTCCCATTGTTTTATCACATGCTGTGATGGAAGAGTAATTGAGTCAGAGGGACTATGAATGAGAGGAAAAGGAGAATGAAATGGGAAGGTTATATTAAGAGAGTTTTTAAATTAAAAGTCTCTCTCGTCTCAGTTTTTTTTTCTAAAAAACCAGTCACTGAGAAAATAATGAGGCTACCAAGATGATGGTATTGAGGAATTAGAGTGGAATGTCATTACCATGGTGTTTAGCATTCTAATATTTTAGAACAAAAATTAAACTACTAAGTAAGTGATTTCCTGTGTGTAGTGCCACACAGGCTATCCTTGCTACTGGAACCTCCCTAATAGGCACCTGCCAGGTCCTCCTCTATGTATTCAGCATGACCTCTTAACACTATGAGGGGCAGCTCAATATAATGTCAATGGGCTAATCCTAAATCTAGTACAGATTCCCTCTCTGATTTTGTTAAATCATATAAACTGCAGTGTTTGAATTTTGGTGTCTTAGGGTAAAGTTACATGTTACACTTACACCATGCTAAAGGCACCTTCACATTAAGGTGAAGTATTAGTATTAAGTGCCCTCTGAATATCTTGAATTTGGGTTATGCTACCTACCTCATGTTAGGGTAACTTTAGTCTAGTCCACAGAGATAAAAAGTGCAATTTGCAGTCCTCCAGCATCCCAGAATGCACTGCTCCTAGTCTTCCTCCCCTCAGCAGGGATAGAGACTAGGGGTGCCAGTACACAAGCATGGAGGCTGCTCTAACATGCTGTAATTCCAGCATGTCTGCTGGAGCATGGCAATTACCGCACTCCAGGATCCTTGTGCGTCTCATGTATCAGTGTCCCCATGCTTAAAAATGGTGGTAGGACCACTTGAACTAAAGTTTGTGGAGGTGCACAAAGACCCGTGTGGTGCTCCCTGCTGCCACCAGCAAAGCAAAGCAAATTCCCAGACATTTGGTTAGGGCAGGGGGCCTGGGGTTGGGGCTGGGGCTGTGATGGGGGAGGTTGCCTGCCCCTCCAGTGGGGGAAAGGGGTAGCGGAGAATTCCATGGCTAGGCTGGGAGCACAGGGGCCAGTGCTTGTGCTCGCAGGGGCTGAGTGGCCAGGAGATGCTGCCTTGGGGGGAAAGACTGGGAAGGGAGGCTATGGTCAGGTTGCCTGGCATGGCATGGCAACCCCATCCCAGGGCAGGGGGTGCCACAAGCCTCCCCTCCCCTTCCCTCCAGCCTGCGCTGGGGCTGGACAGACTCTACTGCTGTCTGAATGAATCAGAGCCACTGCACTAGGATGGGGACAGCTGGGGCCCCTCTGGTAGAGCGGAAGGGGCAGAGGACTGCTGGTTGGGAGTGAGGGGCACTGGTAGGGTGTGGGGTGGGGCTGTAGATCAGGAGTGAAGGGCACTAGCAGGTCTGGGGGGTGCTGTGGTTTGGGAGTGAGGGGTACTGGGGGGGCAGGGGACTGTGGGTTGGGAGTGTGGGGCACTGGCAGTGCCAGGGGCCTACAGGTCAGGATTGAAGAGCACCAACAAGGATGTGGGGGGGCTGTGGGTTGGGAGTGAGGGGCACCATCATGGCCTGGGGGGGCAGGATACTGCGGTTTGGGATTGAGGGGCACTAGCAGGTCTAGGGTAAGTGGGTTGGGAGTGAGGGTCAGCAGCAGGATTGGGGGGCTGTGCCTTGGCAGTGAAGAATGGGCAGGGGCAGGGCACTGGCATGTCGTTGCCCTTCCATCATACTCCTCTCATGTGCACCCCACCCCAGCATTACAGGTGTCGCCTTTTTTGGACCTGGAAATATGGTAAATCTACCTTAGTGTCCTGGTTTCTAGCCACACCTAGTTCTTGACCAGCCCTCTAGTGGCAAGTCAGAGCTATGAAGGCAAAAAATGGTGTCAACCCTTAAGATGTAACTGCTCACAGCATGTTTTAACGTTAACAGTGCTTAACAGTGTGAAATCACAGATTTAGTATGGTCTAAGTGTAACATGTAACTTCACCCTTAGGTTGGGCAATGATCACCAGGGATGCAGGTTTAAAAAGTGTTTAATGGTTGAGAATATTTGTCTTTAAATATTTGAACACATTGTTCTCCTGTTTCCCCTTTTATAGATGGTAAGGATTTCTTCCTACCCCTTTCCTGCCACAACTTGATCTTTACAGGTTTCAAATTGGGAAGTGTAACATGACTAGGTCCCAGGGCACCCATGATGCTAATCTGGTGGCTGAATGGCACTTGCTTGTCTCTTGCTGTAAGGTACCTTCCCAATAATATTCACCCAGCATGCCTTTATGTAATTGATTGGGTTTTTAAAGGGAAACTGCCTAAGGGTCCTAGAATCCACCCCAGTCCTACAGTCTGCCAGTGGGTTCCTTTTTCGAACTCTGCTAGCCTTAAATCCCTTCCTCATGCAAGCTGGGCCCTCCTGGCCTACATGTCCCCCAGGGCATTGCCTTATGGGCTAATTAAATGGCTCTGACCTCTCCTTACACCAAAGGTAGGCAACATTTTTTGGACGGAGTGATGAAAAAATCACCAACACCTACCTTGGAAGGTGCCAAAGTGCCAGCATGCCAAAAAAAGAAAACGAGGGCAGGGGGTTCATGGCAGGATGCCCTGCATATTAGTATAGTTAATCATCATCATAAATGTTGCCCTTTTTTATGGTAAATACCAGATTTTCTAAAAATTGTAAACCTGGTGACAATAAATACATGTTCTGATACTCCCTGTGATCTTGTGTATTTGTTTTGTGTGGGTCCCCCTACAACAGCCCCCCAGCCCTGCTTGTGCCCCTTGCCCCCCACACAGAGCCCCTGCTCCCCAGCCCAGGAGAGCACCTTCTCCCCAGCAATTCCTGGTTTCTCCTGCCAGTCCAGTAGCCTTTAATCTCCTAATTATGGGGCAGCCCCTGTTCCTGCTGCTCCTTCCCCTTAAAGAGGCAGGACCTCAGGACCCCTGATGTGGTTCTTTCCCTCACAGATCACCTGCTCTAATCTCTATTTTTTCTCTCTCTCGCTTGTTCACTCAGCAGAGTAACAGGGTTAGGGTTCCTTGTTACAGGGCACAACTGGTAGGGGCACGTGGATAGGGCCTGTCTCTGGCAGAAATGCCCAAAGAAAGAGATGATAGAAAGAGAAGAGAAATTGGCAAGGAAAATAATACTAGTAATGATTTTATTTTCAAGAAAAGGAGCAAAGAATTGAGTTTTTCTGCACCTGAGTTAAGAACCAAAACCTGAAGTGTCCATAAAAAAGAAAGAAAAACTGCAGTCCCCTAAACCAAAAGTTATATTTCTATCAGAGCAGCACAGGAAAAAACTGATTTGTGAAGTAAATACTCACACCAAGCCAAGTGAATATTTCATTTTTTACAACTGAGTCACAAGTCCAAAAGAAAACCATGACACATTTAAATAACTTCCCAATTTATTTTAATTAGTCTTGCTTTAGACTAATGAGAAAGCTGTTTTTAAAACATCAAACAACAAGTTACACACTTGACAGCTACCCTAGTTGCTTCAAGTTCATCTTATGCTAAATGTGTGTTACCTTATTCAACACAGGCTACTATTCAGTGGCGTAACAAAAGGTAAGTGAGAGGGGCACCAGCCCTGGGTGCCAATTAGGAGGGGTGCCAGAATTGCCCCCCACCCCCACAGAGTTTGCACCCCTGGCAACAAGAACAGCTCCACAGCATTGTTCCTGCAGCAGCAGCAAGTGCAAGGACACCTGAATAATGCTGCCTTAAGAGAGTTGGGGAAGCAGCAGCAGCAGTGCTGATTCAGTGATTGATTCAGTGATTGATTCAGTGATACCAGCATTGATTCAGTGATCCTGAAGCACCAACTTCACCAGACTGAACATCGTGTGCAGATGCCTGATTTTCAACTGCCAAAACATATTTGATGTTTATCTTGCTGGGATCCTAAGATCCCTGCTGACTTCCTGCCCCTGGGGCAGGTGGCTGGACTCGATGATCCTCTGGGGTCCCTTCCAGCCCAAATGTCTATGAAATCTATGAAAACAGGCCTTCGACTCCCATCTTAGTCACAGCCTGAGATTTCACAATGGCCAGAGGAAGCACTAGAAGGACACAGTGAAGGCACACCTCAAGCAATAAATAATGACATCAAGATCTGGGAGGAGCTGGCTGCCAGCCAATTCCAATGGCGCCACATCCTCATCCAAGCACCCGCCCATTTCAAGATGAAGCATCATGCCCTCAAAGCAAAGAAGAGAGAGCAGAGACAGGAGGAGAGGAATCCCAACCTACAGCCTACTCTTCCCCACAGAAGACCTGCAACTTCTGTGGATGGATCTGTGGCTCGAGAATAGGACTCTTTAGTCACCTCAAGACTCATTAGTGAGCCATGGTAGAGATCATCCTTGAATCGAGGGATTAATGATGATGATGACAAAAATATCTGTCTCTTTCCAAGATCAGAGAAAGGGTCTTTAGTACTCAAAAGTTTGTCTGACATTGCTCTTAACTATACAGTTGGTCTGATTAAAGATATTACATCACATCACAAATCTTATCCTCCCTGAACTATCACAGTTATAACACTCCTACAAACACTAGTTCTAAAATAAAAGTGGTCTTGTTTTTCTTTATTTTTTTCCTTGGATTTTCTTTTCACATTGGAAAAGATTTTTTTTTTGGTTGCAGTGAAATCATGAAGTGGTAGGTTAATTTTGCAAGTCTGTCTGCGCACTTTCCAGTTGTTTTAGTCATTTAAAAATTAGTTTCACCCAGGACATATTGCAATAGCTTAAACCTGAATTGACAAAAGGAATGAATAGTGGCAGTGAAATCCACCAAAGACATGGCTAGTCAGGCATAGATATTGTAGTCTTGTGTTATTAATGGTGGTTGGCTTCCTTGAAATGCAAATCTCTGCTGTCTCTTTGTACAAATACCATTTGTGGTCTGCAGTTTTTACCTCAGCCAGCTCTCTTTCATCCCTGCTTTAAAATGCCTCCCAATTGCTTCCGGTCAGTCAATGGAAGGGAAAACGTACAGCTGAAGTAATCAATATACTGAAAACACTTCAGCCCCGAAGGCCTCTTTGTAGTCCAAGATACATATTAAACAAGAACAGGCTTTGAACTTGCCGAATAGTTGTCATATGCCTTACATCTGAACAGTTGTCTTTTGGGATCTCATATGATGAAAAGTGTTACATGTAGGATCTGTCAGAACTTTAATAGTGAATTGTAAAACATTGCTAAAACTAGAACCTAGAACAACTATTGCAAAATTCAGTATCCAGACTCCTCAGATATGTCTATAAGCTTCAGAAGCATACAGTAGATCTAAAATGTCTTATGCACAGATTTATTATCCTATAGTAAGAATATATACAAACACTAATACAGTCACTAAACATGGAGGACTTTTTATTTCATACTGTAACAGCATTGATGGATAACTCCAAGAAATATAGTATCTTCTAGAGGAAAGTATTGTTCCAGTATAAAACAAGTCACTAAGGTGAGAAAAAAATAACAGGCAAATCAAATGAGACTTGTACTTCCAGGAGAGATCTGAGTGGGGGGAAAAAAAACATTGATTCAGAGACTTTAATATACTACAGTTTTGTTCAAGTTATGGCCATGGTTGGGGCACTGCAGTGATTCCCTCAAATGGTGATGATTTCCACTGAATTTACAGCAAAGCTACTTAAGTACTCATTTTCTTTATTTGAATATCATCAAAACTTCTGAAAGCAGTAAGCATCAGGACATTGTGTATGCTCCAACTACATTCAGCAAAAGAATTCATATATAGATCTTCTATAAAAATGAAGTTCCTGAAATCAGCTGTAAGCTGATGAAGAGAGAGAAGAAGAGAGAAAAAATATGTTGAAAGCATTTCAGCTATCCCTAATTATAAAACAAAGATAACTATTTTCTATGCTACAAAATCTGGTAGATCTTCTACCACCTAAGCCTTTGCTATGATTTTCCAGTAACAATGAACCATGAGAAGATTATGTTCATTTGTATATATACCTTTAGGAACGTCGGAGTCTCTGATCTATTTTGTTTCATTCCATTTTTTAACAGTAATAACAAATTTTGTGTGGGGTGGTGGTTGCCCAGCTCTCTGTCTCACATAAAACAGTGTTTTGGTATGAATGTATTAAACTGCTATCTAATAACGGGAAGAAATCTCTGAACATGGGTGCTGTTTCAGGAGAACTGTGTTTGAAGTGCTCATTTTATGGATGTTCCAGTGGTATCTAACAAGAGTAGGAAAACAGCTCTTCAGCCATTTCCCCAAGCAATGAAGTTTGCTCATTGGTGGTTGAGTCACTGCTCCCTACAGGAAAATGATTTTTCTAATTGCGTTGCAGGCATATAATTATGTTACTGCTTATGCAAATCCCAAGCAAGACATTTCTCTCTGTCAGATTTAAAACTGTTCATTTCTCTTTCTGCACACTGGGTGTGTCTACACGAGACGTGTACTGTGCAGTTGCCTCATTAACCGCACTGTAAACATCTCAGCATCTATACATGCACCCCTATTTGGATGCACGAAACTAATACAATCTGCCGCAAGGTAGGACATGTAAATACAAGTCCTAACCGGCAGCAGAGTTTTTTCATGCCCAGCAGCACACTTGTAGCTGCTGGCTGGCTGGCTGGGGCACAAGGGTGCTTCAGCTCAGGGGCTACCTGCCAGCTAGCCCCACAGTGAAGCACCCTCATACTCCAGCCAGGCCCTCTGCAGCACACTGAGCCCAGTCAGAGCATCCCTGGGCTGGCAGGCTGATACCCTGCGTCCCCCATTGCTGGGACTGCTGCAGCCTATCTTAGATGCATGCCAGGGAGCTTCCCAGGTACAATAAATGGCAGAGTAATAAGATCTGAAGTTTACTGCTGCCCCTTAATGGCACATGTAGATGTGCCCACAAACTAGTTCATAAAGTCTAAGAGCAGACCTGTCCAATATCTTTATGAATTAGATACGCTGGGAGAGCATAAACTATTTTAAATCAGGGTTCAAATTACTGGGGGGGATGGGACTCTGGAGAGGTTGAGCCTCCCCACCCCGACAGCTGGGCAGAAACTGCTGTTTAGCACTGGGGAAAAGCACCCTGCCCCCCTTGCCGCTGCTGGGTGCTTTTTGCTGCAGCTGCCTGGAGCCTGTTCTGCCATCACCGCCACCTCTGATGCTCCCCTCCCCCAAGAGTTAAAGTGTAATTCAAACCCTGTTTTTAATCCCTTCCTCTTTAATATAAAAGCTTGTGCAGCAACTCATATGGCTATATATGGAGAGCTGGTGGTTATTTAAAACCAAGGTTGAGTTTCAGATGCTGAGAGTTCAGTGGCCATTCAGAGCTTGCCCAGAAATGGCAAGGGACATAAACAATGGGGACAGGAATGGGAGCTTTTGTTGAAGCACATAAAGGATGTTACAGAGGATACAGACTGCAGAAGAAGCTAATGTTATAACCAGCAAGAAGGCTATAAAAGTGGGAGACATTGGTTTCAGAGAAGGAGCAGTGGAGACATTCAGTCTCCTGGAGAAGGAGACATTGGATTTCTGGAACTGCCCTGTCCTCCTGTGCACTTATTACCCCTCTCTGTGACCACAGCAGAGTCAAGATGGAAGAAGTCTTCTGGGACACCACTCTCAGTGACAACTTCCTATAAGGCAAGATACCTGCTACCATTTGAACAATGCTACTTGTCTATAAAGAATTTAAACTTAATTCTCAGTTGTCACTTGTTTTTTGTGTATCACTTTGGTTTTGATTTATTGGTGGTATTTTGATAGCTCTTCTCCCTCCCTCTGTCACTTAAAGGTTGCCCCTGATTGGAAGCAGAAAACTTCCCCCTCCACCACAAAAAGGAAAGAGAAGCACCTCACAACCCCCTTAAACTCACAGTAACACTGCCTTGTGCTCAGGGAAAGTATCTTTAGCAGATTCCATATGCTGTCATTCTAGGGGCAGAGCCTGAATCCTAAATAGTTGCCAGAAATTGGACAATCCCAGGCTTCCCTGGTCCCCACCCTGGGCTGACAGGGGCCTCTAGGGCCAGACCTGGGCTGGCTTGGGGAAAGGAGATCAGGCCCAGCTCTAGGGGTTGGAGGGGAGCTGTCCTCAGCTCTGGGGGCCAGCTCCAAGCCGGGTAGACCGCCGGAGACAGCTCCCCTGCCTCTCCCTCTCCCTCTCCCCCTCCTGTATCTGTATCTATTAGCAAATGGTGCTTTAAATTAATCTACTGAACAGTAACTGCTGTGCCTGTGTAGACAGTGATGCTTTACTGCAGATTAGATTAGTTTAATGCGCAGTAAAGCGCATGTGTAGATCTGCCCATAGTGAAGTAAAGATCAAAGACTGAGGTTACTGTGTGCAGCTGCCAGTAAGAAAGCTTTACTTTACAGTGGCCTTGTCTACACAAGACACTGACTGCACAGTAGCTCAAGACTACTGTGCAGGTGCATGACGTGGCAGCAAACATGATGCAACACTATTGTGCAGTAGTCGTGTCACAGAAAATCCATTTGTCAATGCTACTGCATAGTAAAAACTGCACAGTCAGCGTTTCATGTAGATGCAGCCTGTAATAATATAAAGAGAAAAGGGCTTTGTGAAGATAGTAACAGAGCACTTCTATGTTGTTTAGCTGATGTGTTGACAAATATCTATAAGGTTACTGATTTTGCACCCTGATGCAGCTGGGCCAAAGTAACTGCCTAGGCAGATATATTAACAGAAGATGTCTGTGAGATAACTGGTTTTAGAAAGTAAACTCAGTTGGTCCCCTGCTTTCAGGAAATAGTTGACAATTAATTCATTACTGTTGCTATGAACAGAAACAGTAGATAGGGAACATAAAATAATTACCTTGTTATGCAATGAAACGTTAAAAACCAGTTTGCACACTGTAAAAAACAGGAGTCTCATAAGTAGTAGGCTCCAGATCCTACTCCATGTTACATGACTAACCTGATTTAGAGGCAGAAGCCTTTGAGCACACTTGTATAACACTCAAACTAATTAGACTGATAGTAAGTGTTAGGTCTGTGTAAAGTCACTAGATCAGCTTTCTGATATAATTTTAAGGCTTATACATTCTTAAGATTTGTGGCAAATGCACCCTGTGTGATGAAATCCAGCACTGGCCTTTGAGCAGTTCCTGGTCTATTTTCTTTAGTTTCCTAGGCTTGAGCACTACTACTGTGGCAGCCTGGTATCTGTGAGGCTTTTGATTCAACAGGGGAATTTTAAACAGCACAAAATCAACTGGATCTTGCTACTGCTCCCCTTTCTGAAAGCTCTCATCACTGTGATCCACAGGGTTTCAAGCCTGTAAAAAGATGATTGTGTTAGGTGCAATTGGCATCTCTATTGTTTGGCCTGAGGTACAGAAGAAACTCACTCAGAAGCAATATGCCTGAAACTTCAAAGGCATCATTTATAGCAACAGAGGCTTTCCTTAAATTCTGTGTTACAGTAATGCAATGTATTTTTTTGGTTGGGGTCTATAGATTTTGGAAAAATCTTGAGGTGTGCTGTCCTGCAAAGAAGCAGGCACAGATTCTGAAGGAAGTTAATAATGGTGATATTGGTGGTGATCCTTTTTGACAGACAATACATTTATTCTATCAACATATTCCCAAGTTTCTGTCCATCCTGTGAACTTTCTAGGGAGAAGGAAAGTTTTCCTCCATTGGGAAGGTATCTAGGTGGTAGCCATATTGGTCTTGAGGAAAAGACAATTGTTGGTCTAATAAAAGATATCATCTCTACTACGAGTCCTGATTGCCTCCATTGGGAAGCACATTTCTATACCAGTGTTCTAATGTGTGTGGGTTGGGGTGCTGATGCATAGGGGTAAAGCCCATGGTGCTGCCTCTCAGCTCATAGGAGATGCTCTAAAGCCAATTACTAGAACCCCAGGTGGCATCTCCATTATTTTGGGAGGTGCTGTAGTCAATAGGATCCCCTGGTAATGTTGCTTCAACAGAAACAGACTCCCAGGGATCTAGATGTGGTCTGAATCCACAGGCACACAGCTGTGGCCTCCTGCAGATATTGTGGGATTAGCTGTTTTTTCAGGCTTGTCCTAGACAGAGCAACCGCTCCCTTCCTTCCACTAACGGGATAAGGCAGAGTTTCCTCTCTCTCTTTTAGTTCACAGAAGGGGACAATACAAAACATGAATTAGTTCAACCAGCATTGCAACTTGGGCACGGGTTTTAATTTGGATGTGTGGACATGTGTCATTATCTCCAAGGGGAAGGGATTAGTGAAGAGGGGGTTACATTTTCTATTTGTCATCAGCGGTATACAGACACATTAAGGAAAACAGAGAGAGAAATGCCCTAATCACTAACTCAGTCCTAGAGAAAAAATGTTGATAAAGGCAAAATAGCCAAATCACTTATAGTGGGTTGGGGGTAGGAGAAAGAGTTACTCCTATTTCTGAGACCAGTATTGCAACCAGAAAAGGACCTCTTAGGAAAGAGAATGTTGTCAATACTGCAACTAAATCCAATTAAAGAGGTAGATTACAATCATTTTGCAGCAAGTAAGTACACTTCTCTAGTGCACAAAGATCACTTTTGATGAAATTTTGAAACAGCACAAGATTCTGTTCAAGAAATTGAAATCCCTGAAGAATTGAAGTCTCTGAAGAAGCCTTCCATCAGATCTAGCCACACAACTACTTTTAAGCCTCTGCTCTGTATTAAAATCTACAAAAAAATATCTATTTTACCCATTTCCTAATGAAGGCCTCCCTCTTATTTCATTAAGTTAAAAACCCAACAAAATAATAAAAAAACCTTCTTCCTTTGGGACTGAAAGTTTCACTTGATTTGAAACAAAATCTTTCAGAATTCCCACCCATTCTTTTTCTGAAGAAACAAAAGAAAAAAACACTTTTCAGCTCAATCTGAGTTTTTTTGTTCAGTTAGAAAACTATGGTAAATACAGTACTTATAGTTCTAATATTTACATATAGATTTTTAGCTATAGATCAAAAGTATACTGAAAATTCATGTTGGTATTTTGTTTCTACTAAGTGAGCTAAATGAAGAAATTTGCCAAATAAAGAGGAAGGAAAAAACCTGACTGACTTTTCTTTGTGCCAACTGGGGTTTAGGGTGATTTTTTCCCATTAAAGTGGGGAGGTGTGTGGGTGGGAGCTTTGCAAAGCAGTAAACTGAAACAGTAAAATTTTTGATGCAATCTTAATATTTAACCTCCTTTTCTATTTAGTACATCCATTGTCATTGCAACTTTATTGCACTAAAATCAGCCACACACAGAGTTATGCCAAATGGCTGATTGATTATAGTTATTTATAAGCATAGTTGATAATTACTTGAGCAGAATGCATTATAATTATGTTTCTTTTTAATTTGTGAAAGTTTCTTTTCAAATCACCTCTTCAAAAACTTCAGATTTTTTTCTAGGAAGAACATTTTTGCATTGACATTTTGAAGGAATAAAATGCAGTCAAATGTCAGGATGAATAATGGGCTATACTCTATCAAGAGGAGCATGCTGCCATCTCATCTAAAAATATGTATAACTCTGAAAATAATGCCACATTATTTTTCACCATCAAGTGTCCTAGCAAGGGAATATAAGGCCCTTCTGATCAAAGTACCCCTCCCCCATTCATTAAAACTGGGCTTGAAGCAAAAAAGTAAGAAGAAGAGAAAAATCTAAGCTTGAAGAGACAACAAAACATGAAATCATATTTTAAGACTGTATCCTATACTGGCTGTTCACAAGAGTGTCCAGTTAAAACTGCACAGTCAACCTTAATTTTAGTATAGCATTTCATAACTTATGAGTGCTTAATCATGCAACCTCAATGATCTTTTAATTGTCCATGTGGGTTTAAGGCATCATAAAATACATTCATGTATAATTTGTAAAGAAGCAAATCCTTTAGCCCAGTGGGTTCCAATTCCTGCTCCAATGAATGTCAAATGATTATACACAAAGCAGAATAGCTTTGCTAGGGAAGAGAGAGAGAACCAGGGAGAGAGAGAAAGAGAGAGAGCAATCTGCAAATACCCTATACTCCAGTGGCGTGGACATTGATAGGGACCTCAAATATAAATTCTTTTCTGGTTCAGGCAGAGGGAGACTTTAATCCCCAACTCTTATACCCCTGATGTTAGCCTAACACTGGGCCATTAAGTGAAAGTATCCTCTGCTTTTTCATCCTCCTCACTGGTTTTGTGAATCTAGCCTTTTGCTTCTCTCAGGAAGACTAAGAAGCAAAACAATTCTGTTGTTAGTCAAATTAAATCCATTATTAAATCAAAACCAAATTGTTTCATTATGTCAAAAATTATGAAGAATTACTTGGTTTAGTTCAACCTGAAAATATTTTAGAAAACTTTTTTCCACTGAGGTAAGTAAAGATCCTGGGAACATGGGTAAACATTCAGTATGGGAAAGCCTCACTTATCCCTCCTATACCACTGTGTTCAGTTTTGGGCCCTACACTTCAAGAAGACTGTGGAGCATTTGGAAAGAGTTCAGTACAGAGCAATAAAAATGATTAGGTGCCTAGGAGGCAAGAGCAGGGATCCTGGTTTTCTCTGATAAAAAAAAATCCCCGTTTTTGGATAAAAAAAGGAACCCAAAATCCACATTTTCCCAAGATTAAAATGAAACATCACTTTTTATATATATATATATATATATATATATATATATATATATATAAATAAAATCTAATAATATAAACACTCTAATACACACACACACACACAGACACACAAGCCAATTGCCCATCATGAGTGATGGGAGGGGTGGGGGGGATGGAGCACCCCCACTCACCAACCTGTGCCACCACTGTCTCCCGGGAGCGGGGAGGGGGAACCTTGCCCTGACATCCTCTCTGTCCCCCTCGGCCAGCACCCTGTGCTTCCACCACCTGCAGGGAGCAGGGCCAGGAAGGCCCGCTCACTCCAGCTGCTCTGGCCGCTTCGACCGCTCCATTGCCACCATCATGGCGACGCTCTGCTGCGCCACCACCTCCTGTCTAGAACACTCTTGGAGCAGTCTGATTGCTTGTTTCAGACTGTTGCATGCCATCTACAGAGGCTGTCTGTGCCATTTGTGGCAGGTTGGCCAGCTTTGAGTTAACACATGACCTTTTGTCCATCATAGCTGGGTTACAAAACCACCACTGGAACTCATAGAACAGTATAGTGGATGCATCTATATGTGCAGTTAATGTGCCTGAATGTTACTTCACAACAAATTCAGGTGCATTAAACTTTCCCTGGGAATTAATCTACATGTGTGCCTTGTTGAGTGTAGATTTGGACACAATGGGAGTGGTCAGGTCCAAGACTGCTCCTGCCCTGCTCTGCCCCACTGCAGCAGCGAGGGGAAGCACTGGGCTCTGACAGCAGCAACCTGGGTGCCAGCTCTGAGCTAGCAGAGGGCATGGAGGCAGTCTCAGGCTGGCAGAAGGCTCCAGGGACAGCCTCAGGTAGCAGGTGACATTCTCCTGGGAGCCAGTAGCCAGACTCTCCTCACTTTCCCCCTCACAGTAGCAGCCAGGGCATTGTGTCCATGAGCCACTCAGTGACCACCTCCTCCTCCAGCCCCCGCAGTAGGGTACCTGGGCAGACATCCACAGTCTCCAGGCCCACAGTGCTACCCCAAGAACATGCATACTATGCACAGTTTGCAAAAAACTCCAAGCTTTATTTCCCTCCACCACACAACAGCTGACCCACCCTCCTTCACAACAACTCTCTCCCAATCTTCCCAACACCAGACCCCCTCCTTCCCCAACAGCATACTCCCTCCTGCCTTCCCTCCCTCCCTCCCAACAACACACCCCTCCTTAACCCCAATGCCCACCACCAATAAAGCACCCTCTTCCCCATGAAAACATTTGCACTGGTGGATTGACAACTGTCAGGGGCAGGGGGTGGCATGGGGTGCAGGCAGCCATGGTGTGGATCCCAGGGAGAGGTGCCTGGCCTTTCCCTGGGATCCACATAGGTGCCAGCCTATGGTGATACCACTGTAGACATGGATGCCATGGTAAACCCAGCAGACTCAGGGCTGGCTGGGGGGAGGGCGGGGGGAGACCAATCAGCATGCTCCCTCTCCTCTTCTATGAGGCCGGGGCAGCAGGCCCCACATGTGGTGCTGGACTAGTGCAGCCAGCTCCTGCTCAGGGGCCACAAGAAGGCAGGGCGAGTGGCAGGTGGCAGCCTGGAGGGGGTGGGGGGCAGCCCACTGGGGGACCTGTCTCAGGAGCTGGGGCAGGGGCCATGGCTGGTGCAGGCAGTGCTGCACCTCCCCACAAGCCCACTGTGGGGCTTGGCTCTGGGCTGTGGGCAGCTACCATGGGCAGATGGGGCCAGGGCTGGGGATCAGGCTGCACAAAACTGACTGCTAGGGTCAGGTTGGTGTCAAGGACCTGGCAGTCCTCCTGTGTTGCCGCTACCACCTGGGCCAACATGGTGCCCTGCTGGTACTTGGCCTTGACCAGCCTATCCAGGAAGGTGATGTACGTCTCTTTGAGGGCAAGGTAAGCCCAGCCTCTCTTCTGCTCATAGTCCACATCTTGTGCTAGCCAGGCCTGAAAGTCCATGAGCTGCTCCTCCACTGGAGTGACCAGTTGGTCCAGCATCAGGTTCTTGGCCTGGGTCTGGCACTGGCAGAGGTGGCATATGCAGAGGGTGTCATCTTTCAAATAATTTTTTTCTGGTGCTTTTCCTTGAGGAAGTGTGTACCATGCCTGAGAAAGTGAGATATAATGAGTTCTTAGGGATCACTGATGCACCAGAAATCAGTGCACTGAGTACACAGAGTCAATTTGGCACTGTTGAACAAAATGCAAGATAAAGTCCCCTTTCTTCAGCACAGTTCCAGACACCTGCAATGAGCAAACCTTCAGAGGAACTTTAATTCAATTCTACTCATGAAGTAATACATTTCATACAAGGCAAATGCAATCTTATAAACACAGAAATCCTCACTTCAGAAAACTTACTGAATCAGCCTATTTAATAACATTGTTACTCTTCTTTTCTTTTTTTAATTAAACTTGACCAGAAAAAAAGAAATGCCAATGGCTCTCCCATTCCATTTCTTAGTGCAAATCTGGTGTAAATCCTATATTTATATGAAATAATGTTATTTATTTCCTTGAATAAGCAAGAGATTTAAGATATGGAAAAAGTACTTCATGTCTCTGAGATTTCAATCCAGAAAAATAAAATAATAATATATTATTTTCAAATAAAAAAATCAAATTAAATTGCATTTACAGGTGAGCCACTCCAGATTTTGACTTGTATTCCCTCCTGGACACATCTCCAAGGTCCTTGCTCTTCTTGCAAAATATAGTGAAATGCCAGGCTACCTTTTTTGCCCTTACCCCTATTTCCTGAGCCATACAGCTAGCTTTTTTTCCTGGGCAATCTCCTTCAACTTCCTTTTAAAAGGTAATTTAATTGTTTTGTAGATATGCTCCCCAAAATATTCAGGCCTACCTCCAGGTAGCAGTGTATGTATGTGTGTGTGTGTGTGTGTTTTTATCTCCAGATGCAATGAAGTGGGAGTCTGAAGGCTGATCAGGTTTTCATAAACCCTTTCCCTGCCAGTGCAGATCAGAGACAAATTACAAGAAACCCAACTAAATGAAATATGTCACAAGCCATAACATGCCAGAAGTTAAAAATGAAGTATTGAAAGATTTTATTTATTAAACCCTTCCAGAAGCTCTTTTCACAGGCCAATTTCAGAGCCCAGTTTCCACATAATGATTACTGCAAAATGGAACTGTGAAAGATTCATGCTCACCCCTCCCCAGTTAAAATTTCTTTGACCACTCAGCTACTGGTATGTGTTAGGACTCTTAACAATCAATGTACAAGGATCTTAGGAGGTAAACAAAGGGTTATCTCCAAGAACACTATTCTATACATTACATCAGCTCAGACCTGATAAAATGCATGCACCTTTTCCCCCCGCCACACAGAGAACACACAGTACTCACTGTTTATTCCTTCTTAAGGGCACACAATGGAATTGCCTCTTACTTCCTATTAAGATAACAAAGTAGTCTAGATTGATTCTTTGGTTTATTCAGGAAAATTATTAACCTTACAGGAACTGAATTTGCCCAGAGTTTCAGTTACTGTAGAAACCAAAATTATTTTTGCAGCAAAACTTCCAATCACTTCAACAGGAGCATATAACAAGCTAACTAACCAGAGAATAGATTATGAGATATATCTACATTTAGAATAAATTCTTGAAAAAATAAACTTAGCTGCACAGTGGACAATTCATTTTGGCTACCTGCCATTCTTCAAGTAACAATATATTAGTTTCCTCTTCTCTGATGTGGTTCACTGCTAAATGATATGCCTGGGGGTGGCTACCGTGAGCAGCGTATGATGATGACCAGAAAAAATGAGCCTGGGGTTTCTCTCTAAGTTTGAGATACACCCCTGCTTCATTTGAAGCAGGGCATCAGGCCCTGTGGGCTGCATGAGTTGTGCAGGGTGAATTCATGAGTGGGACTGAGCCCACAGACTGGTTTCAGTATTTCAGTGGGTCCCATCCTGCTGCAGGCACTACATGAAGCACACATCCTGCATTGCCCCTGTGCCATGTGTAGGTGCCAGTGTGCATTGCATGCAGCATGTGGGCTGGTCTGGGGGCATGCCATATACACCACAGGGCTCCAGTCCAAGACTTGTAGTCAGCACCGTGGGCCAGATAATAGGGCTCCATTAGCAGACATTACTCTTAAGACGTGATTGACTGGTTAATCAAGTTTTAAGTAGTAACTCAGCCACATGTTCATGCAATTAATGGTGTGACAGAACAAGGAATAAGCCACAAAGTTATTACATAAAATATGTATAATAACTTTGCAGCTGGTTTCTGTCACAACTTCCATCTTGAATCGAATGTGTAGCCAGATCAATCAGCTGATCAGGGCTCCCAACCTTGGGATCACATTAGAGCCAATGGCCGTAGTGTGCCCCCAAGGCTGGGAGAGGCAGTTAGCTGATGGGGGCTTCCAGCCTCAGGGGTGTATAAAAGTCAAGGGGTCTGATAAACCCCAGAGGCTGGGAGTGACAGTCAGCTAATCAAGGCTCTCAGCCTCAGGGGCAGGTCAGAGCCTTTGACTAATGTGCTGCCATGGCTGGGAGTGGTTGACTAGCTTGCTACCTGCCTGTGCAGGAGGAACCCAAGATCATGATCCCAGGCTTCCCCTACACCAGCAATATGGCATGATTGGAAACTGATCCCTGATCCACAATTCTGCCTCTGGCCATGCATGTATAACGTGGCAGGAGGCTCATCTATTGGGATTGTAGATCAGATCCCATTTCACCTTTAATTGAATTTCTGCCAGGGACCTTTTACACCCCTGATTTAAAGGATTGCTAAGGTTACTGTGGCAAATCTATCAGGAAAGCAAATTTGTTTAATTGCCACTAAACTGAATGCATTTCAGAACAGTTGGTCTCTGCTTTTTAGATCAACATGGCTACAAGCTATATCCCTTTCAGAACAGCTGGTATTTATCTGGAAACTCTGACATTCATAGTTTCATAGTTTCTAGGGTCAGAAGGGACCTGAGTAGATCATCTAGTCAGACCCCTGCCATGGCAGGAAAGAGTACTGGGGTCAAACAACCCCAGCAAGGTGTACATCTAGCCTCCTCTTAAAGACCCCCAGGGTAGGAGCCAGCACCACTTCCCTTGGAAGTTGGTTCCAGACCCTAGCCGCCCTGACCGTGAGGTAGCGCCTCCTGACATCTAGCCTAAATCTGCCCTCTGCCAGCTTGTGACCGCTCTTTTTGGTCACTCCTGGCAGTGCTCGGGGGAACAGGGACTTCTCCAGTGCCTGCTGGTCCCCCCTGACTAGTTTGTAACAGGCCACTAGATCCCCCCTCAGCCTGCTGTTGTGGTGGCTGAACAGGTTCAGATCCCGTACCCTCTCCTCGCAGGGCCTGCCTTGCTGCCCCCGATCATGCGAGTGGCCCTCCTCTGGACCCTCTCCATGCTGTCGACATCCCTCCTGAAGTGCGGCACCCAGAACTGGACGCAGTTACTCCAAGTGTGGCCTGACCAGTGCCTCACAGAGGGGGAGGATCACCTCCTTGGACCTGCTTGAGATGTATCTGTGGATGCATGCCAAGGTGCAGTTGGCCTTCCTGACTGCATCCCCACACTGCCGGCCCATGTTCATCTTGGCATCAATGATGACTCCAAGATCCTTTTCTACCTCTGTACTGACAAGAAGGGAGTTCCCCAGCCTGTAGGTATGGTGCTGGTTCTTCCTCCCTAGGTGCATCACTTTGCACTTGTCGCTGTTGAATCCCATCCTATTCTTATCCACCCACCCTTGTAACCTGTCTAGGTCTGATTGCAGCCTATTCCTCCCTTCTAGCATGCCCACATCCCCCCACATCTTAGTGTCATCAGCAAATCTGAACAGGGTGCTTTTTACCCCCTCGTCCAAGTCACTGATGAAGATGTTGAACAGTGCGGGCCCGAGGACCAAGCCCTGTGGGACCCCACTTCCCACATCCCTCCAGGTCGAAAATGACCCGTCCACTACCACTCTTTGGGTGCGGCCCTCCAGCCAGTTAGCGATCCAATTGATTGTGTGGGTGTCAACACCACAGTCCCCCAGTTTCTTAATGAGAACAGGGTGAGAGACAGTGTCGAACGCCTTCCAAAAGTCCAGGAAGACTATGTCTACTGCTACCCCTGCATCTAATTATTTGGTGATCTGGTTATAGAAGGCCACCAGGTTGGTCTGACAGGACCTGCTGCTAATGAACCCGTGTTGGTTGCCCTTAAGCATCATCTCCCCTGCTGGCCCCTCGTGGATATGTGCCAGAATAATTTTCTCAAAAAGCTTGCCCAGGATTGAGGTAAGACTAACTAACTGGCCTATAGTTTCCCAGGTCCTCCTTCTTCCCCTTTTTGAAGACGGGAATCATGTTGGCCCTCTTCCAGTTCTCTGGCACCACACCAGAGCACCACAAGTGCTCGTAAAGCCGTGTCAGGGGTCCTGCAATGACCTCAGCTAATCCCCTCAGTACTCTAGGGTGGAGATCGTCTGGACCGGCTGACTTGAATACATCTAGTCCCTCCAGAAGTTCCCTAACTAGTTCCTCACTAACCCTTGGCCTAGGTCTGCCTCCCCTGGGGCCTGAGGGGTCCCAGTGGGGGGGGTGACTGTTCCGGCCTCTGCTTAGGAAAATGGAGGCAAAGAAATCATTAAATATGTTGGCTTTGTCGTCTGGTATGATGACCAAATTTCCTAACGTGTCCTGCAGGGGCCCCACATTACCCGGAACCTTCTTTTTACCCCCTATATATTTAAAAATGGACTTCTTGTTGTCCTTAATCTGGGAAGCTAGTCCCAGTTGCATCTCCGCCTTGGCCTTCCTGACTGCCCCCGTACATCCCCAAGCAACTGCAGTATAGTCATCCCTGGTGATGGCCTCTCCTTCCCATTGGGTGTACACCTCCCTTTTTATTAGGAGATATTCCCGGATGCTTTTGGTGAGCCATGGGGGCTTGTGTGCCCTCCTTCTCCCTTTGATCCGTGTTGGGATTACCTCCCTTTGGGCTTGGAGGATCGTCTCCTTAAGGAGCAACCACTCTTCTTGGACACCTGGCTCCCCTCCCCTCCGGGACCTCAGTGCTTCCCTGACTATTCTCCTTAGCTCATTGAAGTCCACCCTCCTGAAATCAATTCATCTTTTTCTAGACTCCAAAATTTAATCATCAATGCTGTAAATATTTCTTATTAATTATTTATATTTATTCCATCATTTAATAAACAGGTATACTTAATGAAAAAGGTCTTGTCTTTGTTGGAGCTTTTTTCCATCTGTTAATAGTTCTGTTGCTTTTGCCCCACCTCAAATGATGTAATTGTACACATTTGTTAGCTGTGGAGAAGACTGTAGTACTACAAATAAATAGAAGATGACAAAACTGATGTCCTGCTGCCACATCAGTGCAACTCCATTAACTACCCATGGCTCAACAAAGGATTTAGCTTTAGGACATTTAGAAGGCAAACAGCAGAAACAGATTAAATATGAAGAATCAAGAATTCTGTTTCATCCAAACATTTTAGCAAGGTAATTGAGGGAGATCTGCAGAAAATTCCCACTGAAATGTTTTCCCAAGTTTTTTCCCAAGTGTTTTCAGTGTTTTTTCAAAGTATTCAAAGTGTATCAGATCTTGATCAGTCTTTTTATGCTACAAAAAAATAACAAAAAATACCACAAAAGTGCATCTTAAATTCATCTAACATGCATTTAGGTCTGATACATAGAATTAGGGTGCATCAACATGTGCCATTAATGCTATAAAGACTTACTGAACAGTTAAATATTGTGCAGTAAGCCTTCCCTGACAGCACATCTTTATGTGTTGGGGGCTGCTCCTACCCTGTGATCCATGTTGGGGGCTGCTCCTACCCTGCTCTGGTCCCCTTCAGCATCCAATGGGAGCTCCAGGCTCCCCCCAGGTGCTAGCCTGGGGGTTGGTAGGGAGTGTGGGGCTAGTTCCCATGCACATGGGTCCAAGAGACCTCTGCTGGCAGCTGTCTTTTTGCCCCATACATGTTGGAAGGGGCCCTGATGTGCAGGGGCTTAGAAGACAGCTGCTGCTACAGAGTTATCCCAATCCCATACACCTAGGGACAAGCCCTGTGCTCAGTGGGACAGCTCCTGGCCATAAGCAAGACAGCTCTTAGCCAGCCCCAGGCTGCTCAGGGAAATCCATGCCCAGCTGGGGGTTGGCCGGGAGCTGCCCCAGAATCAGGGCAGCTTCCAGCCAGCCCCCAGCTGCATGGGGAAGCAGAGAGCTCCCCCGTCCTGGCACTGCTTAGCTTCTGTTTCCTGTGGGGAAAGCTGAGAATTACCCTGTCCCAACACTGCTTGGCTCCTAGCCCCCAGGGGAACTGGGAACTGAGCAGCGCCAGGACCAGGGGAGTCCCCATCACCTGTGGCCCCCTGTCACAGGGCTCTCAGGTGCTCTGCGACTGAGGGTGGAATTGGTTCAGAAGAGACCTCTGGTGGCAGGAAGGGGGAAGCGTAACTGCCCGTCCCCAAGACTGTGCAGGTGCAGGTTGCCTTAGTAACCAGGGAAGCCTAGAGCCAGGAAGGGGCAGGGCTTGGTCCTTCTTAAGCCCAGGCGGAAGGCCAGGAGGGCAGTCCCCTTCTGGCAGCTGCAGGAGCTCTGTGGGACAGCTGAGCAGACCAGGTCGAGGGCTGCAGCCTGAGCGCTCTGACTGACTGCAATGATGTAGGGAAGAGCGAATCCTATGGGAGGTAGGAACTAAGAGCCAGCATGGCATGCAGTTTCTGTTATGAGCCAGGAGGCTCCTTGTTGTTTTGCCACAGCCGTTTGTCTCATGATTTAGTTATCAGCCGTTTGGCTTATGATTTGGTTATTGTTATACTGGAGGACCAGGTGAGGCTGTAGGGGTGTGAGGAGGCCTCAAAGGAGCGCCCCAACAGTGTGGGGGTTCCTGTTGCCCAGCGGGCACAGTGAATGGTGCTGGAGAAGGCACAGTTCTTTCTTTTGATGTTCATTGAGGGGGCACGTTGGCTCACCCCGGAACTGAGGGGGTGGTAAAGAGCCACGGAGCTAGGGGGAAGTCAAGAGCCCTGGCGAGGGGGTGGTGAAGAGCCTGATAGTGGGGGTAGGAAGGAACCAGCAGTCTGGGGGCAGTAAAGGGCCCCGAGAGTGAGAGGGTGCTGAGGAGCCCAAAAAGGCAAGCAAAGGGCTGGGACCCAATACCATGTTCCAGAGGAAGATTATGGCAGCAACAACTGCGAGGCTTGGGCTGCGGTGCAGGGGAGGAAAGGAGCCGCAGGTAGTGATCCCTGTCACCGGGGCATATAGAAATGGGCAGCTTCCTGCTAGGTTACATCATTCCTTAATTATGAATGAGATCAAGATGTGGTAGGCGAGAACAGGCGGGCGGTGGGCCCATTGCAGGAGGTCGGAGCCGCACGCCCAGAGAGGCTCTGGAAATTAGGCTCCTGTTACACCCCCTAATGTTGGGGCTGAGCATGAGCAAATTTGGTCCTCGTCAGTCTCTACACATGCACTGTTGCACAGTATCTACTGCACAGTTAGTTTACTTCCTGTATTTACAGGTAGTAGCTAACTGTACAGTAGATTAATTTAATGCACAGAAAATTGTGCAAATGTGTAAACAGTCATGTTTTACTGTGCAGTAGATTAGTTTGGTTCATTTGAAAAATAATAGAAGTAAAAATAAACTGCAAACATGTCTAGATTCACTAATGAAATAATCAAAAGCTCAGCATAAATGTAAGAAACAGTATATTCTTTACATAGTCTAAATAGTAAAATTTCCTAGTATGATAGATGTTGAAATCATTTAGTAATAAAACATGTTGAATCAGATCCTATTCTCTAAGGCACTGAAGTGAATCTGGAATTGACTCCTTTTGACTTATTATTGTCTCCAGTGATTTACACCACAGTAACTAGGGCTGTGTGAAGTTTCAGGTGTTGATTTGATTTGGAGGAGATTCGGCCTGATTCAGAGTCTGAATCTCTGAATCTGAATCTAATTGGGAGAGCAATAAAAAGGTCTGAATCAACTCAAAGCTCTCCAAATTGATCCAGAAAAGATTTGGAGAGCTTCAGAGATTTGGGCAGTCCTCACTCGCCACGGTAGGGAGCTGGACCCAGACTCTGTGTTGGTAAGTAGGGGGTGAGGGGGAGGGGCTGGAGGGTCCCTTGTCTGCTCCTCCAGCCCTGTCAATGGCTGCCCCACCCAGCCTCAGCATCCTGACACTTAAAAAAAAAAAGCTCCGCACTCACTGGCTGCTGCAGTGGCTGTTGTGGCTTCTGGGGGCTCATGGCAGAGCACCTCCCATGCAGCATGGGGCAGTGGGGGGCAGTAGGGATCGCCCCCCTGCCAGGAGCTGGTGAGTGTGGGGCTTTTTTTTTTAAAGATCCGGGATGCTGGGGCCACGAGAGCAGGCAGAGGATTGGAGCTCATGGCAAAGCCCCCCATGCAGCATGGGGCAGTGAGGGGCAGCAGGGATCACCTCCCCACCCCTGGCCTGGCAGGATCTGGTGAGTGTGGGGCTTTTTTTCCCCTTTTTTTTAAAAGTGCCAGGATGCTTGGGCCAGGTGAGGCAGCCATTGATGGGGCTGGGGAAGGTCTTAGAAAAGTTTATTAAAGATGCCATCCTTAATGGACTGGCAGATGCCAACATCCTGAGGAATAGCCAGCATGGGTTTTTTGTGAGTAGGTTTTGCTTGACCAATCTCATTACCTTCTATGACCAGGTGACCTATCACCTGGACAAGGCAGAAGAGATTGATGTCATATATCTTGACTTCAAAAAAGCCTTCAATTTGGTATCCCATGATCACCTCTTGGTGAAACTGGCCAGTTGTGGCCTTGGGTCCACCATGATCCACTGGCTGGAGAACTGGCTCTGTGGTCAGACCCAGAGGGTGGTAATTGATGGAAGTCAATCGTCACGGTGCCCTGTGACCAGTGGGATCCCCCAAAGCTCTGTCTTTGGACCTATATTGTTCAACATCTTCATTAATGATGTGGACATTGGAGTCAGAAGCAGACTGGCCAGGTTTGCCGATGACACCAAACTTTGGGGCAAAGCATCTACACTAGAAGACAGGAGGGTGATCCAGGCACTCAGGAGCCAGGAGCAGCAGGGAGAGGAGGGATCCAGGCACACATGTGTCTGACACACATGTGCCCCCTTACCAGACCCGGACCAGAGGCGAACGCAGCAGCAGCAGAGGTGAATGCAGCAGCAGCAGCAGCGGGGGCATCAGCAGCTGATCTCCCTTAGGTAAGTGGGGCAGAGGAACTGACACAGCTGAGCTGGATCCGGAGGGGAAGCCCCCCCGGATCCCTCTTAACTGAGCCGGTAGGGAGCTGCAGTTCCGAGCCGTGAGAACACAATGCGCAAACAGGGAGAGGTCTAGGGGGGACTGTCCCCCCAAGCCAGGGAGCACCCCCAAGATTAACCCTCAGGGAGCAGGCTCAGGAGGCACCGGATCCCCCCAGTGGGGGAGTGTAGGGGGCAGGATCACTGGCAGGCACTTCCGGTGAGACTGGAGTGCCTGATTGGCTGTTGGGGCACCAGCGGGAAATTCAAACCGCGGCCTTTAAAAGCCACAGTTTGACGTAGCTCCCGGCACTCGGGAGCCAGGAGCAGCAGGGAGAGGAGGGATCCAGGTGCATGTGACCAAGGAGCAGAATATGGGGATGGCTTTTAAAATGGCCCCTGGCTGCAGGCAGCTGTCACCAGAGTCTCCAGCTCCCCCTGGCTGCTGCAGTGCAGGGCTAGAGAAGGCTAGGAGCAGGCTACTGCCAGCAGCAGCAAATCTGCTCCCAAATGCTTTCATGTGTAGACACCTGCCCAAGGCAGGATTACTCCACAGTAATTTACCCAAATAGTACCAACTGCATGTGTAGACACTTCCACTATATATTATAATACAGCATATAATGCTTACTGCCAGAACTCCCTTTCACAGTAGATTCAGCATGGCTACCCTCATGAAATTCTTATGTAATCTCCAAACCTGATGGATCTTAAAGTTCCTGAATGCCTTAGCACTCAGACTCTAAGATATTCCTTGCATTAAAGGTGTTTTTGGCAAGTTATTGAGTCTACACATAGGTGCTTTCTATCTTCTGTGGATAGCTACCCACCACTTGACACCATCCTCAAAAGTTCTGATAAAACAAGCTAATAGGCACCAGGAGTGTGCAACAATGCCTCAAAAAAGGAAAAATGGAATACCTCTTGGGGAAAATTTGAAGTGACTCAGGTAGTTAGAAAAATACTTCCTTAAGTGGCTTTGAAATCCCCATCCTCTATCACTGATAAAACAGCAGGGTGTCACAACAATGAGAACTATTTTTGTGGGAAAATATTCAGTATATTCCCCCAGATTTATCTTCACAAACTGATCTTTCTTAAGGTTTACCAACAAAGAGCCTGGATATACCAGGCATAAAAAGTACTACACATTTCACAGACGTAGCTAAATATCCTTGGGTTACAAGTCTCCCAGACTCCACAGACTTCATGTTTAGATCATGAGACATTTGGGGTTTGTTTTTTATTATTGTTTGTTTGTTTGTTTTATTTTTGGTAAAAAAGCAGGTCTGCTTATAAACAAGTTTTACAATTTAATAGTTCTTCTAAAATTGACTTTTTCCCCTCCAGGAATTTGTTCTGATTTTTTATCTACTCTCTTAATTCCAGGTTTCCAAATAATATAAATGGTCTAAGAGGCAACTGAAGACCATTTTTATAAAAAAGGGAATATAACTTTTCTCATTTTTCATTTAAAGCATGTCACCATCAAGCTATTAAAATGGATTCATTTGGGAAGTTTCAATATTCACAACCTTTCTAAAAATGTGAAATGAAAAGTGAAAGCTTTCTGCAGTGTACTATTGATTTATTTTAGTGACTATTCCTACATTTTGTAGATTTGTACATTTTATTGGTCCATTGTCCCTTTCTCTGTGATTTTTTTGTGAATGCAATTACAGATAAAATGGCACTTAAAAGTAGGTCCTAGTACATCTTAATATGCATCTAAAATGAATCCTTTCTTCATGACACTGCAAACATTAGAGTTAGAAATAATGTAAGTTCATTTTAAAGAAAATTTTGTTAATATGGAAAATATGGCAGTCACACATTTATTTTTAGAAATTTCATAGTGTGACACCTTACCAATTCAAAAGCAGCAGACCATACTCAGACATCTTGCAACTTCCATTGGCTTCAATTCCACTTCAGCAGACAAAAGAGAGATGACATGGGTGTCATAGATGTAACTGGGGATAGATGTGAGCCCAAACATTTGAGAAAGAAATGTAGTATAAGGCAAGTGGAAATGTCTCGGATCACTGAGAGACTCTGATTTGATCATTTTCTGGTTGCACTTCTGTGCTCTAGTTTATACTTTTAATAATAATTTTATTAAGTACATAAGCAATCATGTTTCTATATATATGAGAGACAGAGGTAGAAAAGATTTTTCATTGGAACAAAATGGAATTAAGCATCCAGTGTCCATTTACTTGCTATGTGGAGTCCTAAATGTCTCTTCTGCCTTTGAAACAATAACAATAAAACTAAGATTTATCTCAAGATTTTAGATAAATCCATAATATTTTGTGGTAATATAATCCATTTTTAATAGTGGAAGTTACCTTTCAAAAACAGATTAGGCCTACCTGCTAAATTGTGCCATTGGCTCCATGTGGCCTGGAAGCTGGGAGTAGAGATCAGTCAATCTGCATTCCCAGCCAGAGGGGCATATTAGAGTCAAGGGCTCTGATGAACCCCTGAGACTGTGAGTAGCACTCAGCTAATCAGTGCTTGCTGCCTTGGGGGCACATTAGAGCCCCTGACTCTGATGCTTTCCCAGGGCTAAGAGCATAGATCAGCTAACTGGCTTGCTACTTGCCAGTGCAGGGGGAGTCCTGAGTCATGATCTTGAACTCCCCCTGGGACAGCAATATGGCACAATTAGGATCTGAACCCCTGTTGTGGAGGACGATTAGGGGCCATAGGGCAGGTCCTGGGATAGAGAATAAACCCTCTATACTTATTCCAGGAAGAATGCTTGGGGAAGCACAGAATGGTGAGCAGCATTTTTGGAGTGAGTGCTACCTTTTAATTAGCCATTGGCAAGACCGGACAAGTGAGGGGCAGTTGGGGACAGCCTCCTGTGTCCCTGAGGTCAGGATGCCAGAGAAGCTCTCCAGGTAGTGCCTGCCTGCTGATACTGCCAGAGCAGAAGTGCTTGGCAGAAAGGGGGGTGATTGGAGGACTGCCACTAAAGGAGGTATGGCTGATGGCAGTGTAAGGCTGCATCTCGGAAGCTGGAAGGAGCCACTGGAGAAGCAGCAACAGGAAGGTATTGTGAAGGTTTTTTCTTCTCCAGAGGGACCACCTGGGGTGCACTGAGGGTCTGGGGCTTGTAGCCCTACATGGACAGTGTTTCTTTTTCTTTTTCCCCTCTTTTTTCTTCTATGGTTGAATTTTCTTTCTCCTTTGAGCCTATTGCTCCACTACGCTAATGAGACTGATTGCCTTGTGAAGGCTTAGGATGGCATAGGCTGCTTTCATTCTGTTGGGGCCAGGACTGCATAGGCTGTTTGCCCTGTTGAGGGCCAGGACTGTTTGGGCTAATCATCCTGCTGGGGCAAGGACTGCTTAAGGCCCTGAGGTCTGAAGACGTTAAGGGTGATGGGCACACAGAGGCCTGAATGCTCATCACAGCCTGGAAAATCTGGGGCTGAGGTGAAAGACCAGACAGACTGTTTTTGACATACCTTTTATTTTTCCTTTGTGTTGTTTTGGTGGACATTTAATTGGGGATTAGGGGGTGCATGCCAAATATGTGAAGAGGTCCAGCACATTGTTTTCTTTTGTTGAGAGTAGGGGAATGCCCAGGGGGAACAACTGCTAGTGGTGGTAAGGGTGGGGTGTAAGGAAGGAGGAGCCCCAGAAAGTGACCCCTCACTCCATTGCATGGGACTGGCTGTGACCAACTGCCCCAGTACCAGAACATCAAGTCATGGAAGGAAAGGACCACTGAGATAGATGACAGTTGGGAGAGAATGTCAGCATCTTCAAAATAAGATCTGATACAAGGTAAAAACATCAACCTGATGGGGACCAAGGCCCTACAATACATACCCCCAACACTTCCCATCCCATAATTACACTTCCTCCCATGCATGTTTAGCATAGTAGGAGGTGTCACACATCAGATTCCATCATGCCTTTAACTGAACATCTGCCAGGGGCCTCAGAAAAGGAAAACAACGTGCATACAATGCTATCTGGTTAAGTAACTTATGTTCTCCCCTTTAAGAACGCATAAGAAGATTTTACTATTTAATTTAGTAACTATAAAGAGATGCAACAAGAATAAAATGATTCACCATAACTAAACTACACTTCTCAGAAGGCTGTAGGCTTTAGGTAGTGGTTCACAAACCAGTCTGAGAAAAAGAAATACCTGTCTTAACAGTGAAGGGTCATGCTAAGCAAACAGAGACTTATTGATTGTGAACTCAACAGAACAATAAATATTGCTGAAACTGGAACAAGACATCAAAGGCATTAAAAATTAAACATTTTTTTCCATAAGGACACATATTTTCCTTATTGCATCAAATAATCTGAAAAGCCCAGAATATTTGATGTCATAAACCCCTAATTACAAAGGCACCAGGGCAGAACAGATAGAAATTATAAAAAATAAGTCTATGAACCAACACAGCAAGCAGTGCGATATACATCTTCCTGAGATTATACCACACTTGTTTTTAAATGTAGCACTTAAAAGAATTTCATTTTACTGGAAAATTGACCATTACAGATACTTCTGATATCTCATGTAAAAAACCTCCTTTTTTTTTTTTTTTTTTAGAGGGGGATAATTTCCAGTGCAGTTTGTTTGCTTCAGTACCAAAACATGTTACTCTTCAGAAGCAAGGTGTGGCAGTTTTCTGGTTCCTGGAGATGGTAAGTTTTAATTGTGACATCAAAATAATTGCCTATAAACAACTGGTGTATATTAAGGCAAAACTGTACAGTGACTGCTGCCACTTTACTTCTCCCTTTGTTACAAGAAAAATATTTTTCTACTGATTGTTCAATCAGGTGATGAAAAATGGCAGGTTTTTTAACCTGCACTGTTTTAAGTCACCTGCACTCAACATATATTTATGACATTAAATAAAATCTAGGAAGTTATGGGACATTTAGCAACAGCCTTGAAAGTTATGCAGTTAACCAGAAGCAGCAGTTTGAGGGTTAATAAGATGCAATACTGAGTCTCTGGTCAAGACTTTCAATAAGAAACCATACAACATTTCCCTGAGATTTTTTTTTTGATTGAGCCTTTCAGTTTTTAATATCAACCTTCCTCTAAACTCCAGCATCTGTTCCCTCATTTGTACACTCCACAAGTCACTGTACCATTTGCCTTACAGTCTGTGAATATCAGTTATTCAATGCAACAGCTTATCTGAAAAAAGTTATGTCTCCCAATACACTGGAAATTTCCTCAATTATTCCAAATCCTTACTTATCTAAAACTAGTCAATATCCTTCATTATACTTGGATAATTGAAGTTGAACTTAATTAGTTGTCAAGATGACTAGACTAGCTGGAAGTATTACAGCAGTTCTCTTTTTCTGATGTTTACATCAGAAAAGTTTTCCCACTAAACAATATTATTAATTTTTGTGAATTTATTCCTGGGAGAATAGACAAAGTCTATTAATTTCACAATTCCTGGTCACTGTTTTTTTCCTCTTCCATACTAACTGGAACTAGTTAAAATCTTTTTGGAAAACTGGGTTCCTTTAATTCAAGAGAATTGTTCAGAGATATGTCTGTGAGAATCATTTTTCTTTTGCATTTAAAATCTCCCCCTGTATTCTTAGCTTAGGATAATAGGGTACATTTTGGTTTAGTCTTTGTGAAAAGTTCCCATTGACATAACTACTGCTCCCTGTTTGAAAAAGAAAAATATCAAACCCATCATCAGCAGCAATTCCTTGCAATCAAGGATAATTGTCTTCCATGATTGTCTTATCTGTGGGTCCACAGATGGCTGACAAGACCTACCTGGGATTGACAGATTCTGTTGCAGATCAGGCACATGTTTCTGTGTAGGGTGGCTGGCTCTGAATTCCTGGGTCAGTCCATAAGACGCCGTCTCTGCCAGTCCTGTTTTTCTGTCTCCTCTTGTCATCGTAAGGTTTAAAGTACTGAGATCCTTGCAGCAGATTCTTCCTTCATTTGTGACAGTCCTGGGCAATGGTCCCTCACGAGTTGATATCAATGTTGCATTTTTCCAAGTTGGCTTTGAGGACATCCTTGAAGCACTTTCTCCTTTCTCCTCATCAACGTACAGCTTGACTGATCTGGGAGCATAAAACTTGCTTCAGGAGTCTGGATGATGTGGCCAGCTCAGCGGGGTTAATGTCAGACGATCATTGCCTCAATGCCCTTCTACTTCTTCTCTTATGTACTTAATTTTCGCCTTTACATATCACTAATGTGGTGGAGTGATATAACTGCTTTATTGTTAATGCTTGCCAGGTCCTCATCTTGTGTGCACAGGTGTGCTGCACACAGGAGGAAGTGGTTAGCAGTCTGCTGCATCACCACACTCACATATTGGTCTGTCCTTTAAGCCAATCTTATAGAGTGTGGCATTAAAGCATCCAGCTCCAGAGTGAATCTTATTAAGTTTAGTCAATAAGTTGTAGGGGAGCTTGTACCCAAGTGGGTAGGGTGTTGGGCTGCTTATGAAGTGCTTGAGATTAGAATCAGTCTCATCCCTTTTTCTGTACTGTTGTTCAATGCCCCATAGGGCGCTGCCCCCACCTCCACACTGTTGCAGCAATGCCTATGCCTCTTGTCTGAATGAGTTTCTCACCTTAAGTCACTTAGGGCGCTTGTACACATGATGAAAATTGCCCCTTTTTGCAATTTAACTGTTACAGTTTTCACTTTTTTTTTTCAATTTAAATGTCTTCTTTGCAATTCAAAGTAAAACATATCCTGATGTATTTTAGTTTGCATCAACAGGAATTAAACCGATGCATCTATGGAGCCATCATGTGAAAACAGAAATGCACTCAATGACATGTAATGAGCCCCTTGTCCACCACATGCTTCTTTGAATTGCAGATAGGAAGGGAAGAGGATACCTGCAATTTTTAGCTACTTGGGTGTATGTGTTTCTTTGGATCCCAAGTGTTACACACCAGATGTTGCAGTCCACCCAGCCCGACATAAATCAATCTTCTGTTCTCCTGCATGGACACCTGTGGACCCCTCTCCTCCCCCCAGTCATGCCATGGACTGGGTGACAATGGCGCTGTCACTCCATAATCTGCCCCTGGTTCCATCCAGGAATGAAGAATCATTTGGGTGCCTAAAGGGGTGAGCACTTTCATTTGATTTCAAAGCAAATGGCTCCTGCCTGATCACAGGATTTTAACCCATAGCCTCCATGCACAAACTCACCCCACAAGACGCAGCCCTTATTGATAATGGTGCCATCACCCCATAATCTTCTGGTTCAATCCAGGAATGAAGAACTGCCTGGGTGCCTAAAGGAGGTGCCCTGGACTGCTTTCATTTGCCATTCAGTCAGACAAAGCAAATGGTTTCAGTTTTCTCACAGCAATGATTGCAGCCTGTAGCCTCCATGCTTTCATTTTTTTTTCTTGTGCTGGCTGCCACTCCATTCATGATTGTACAAGGTCACCCCATAGTCAGACCCATGGCATCAATCATCCCTTAATGAGAATGGCAACATCACTATCAAATCTGCCACACTCTGGACTGGTTTCAGATGCCCTTCACAGCAACCGGTGCCCACCCTATCATAGCACTGAGTGCAGCTGCCATGATTCATAAAATTCTTTTTTTCCCTTTGTGCTGGCTGCTGCACCAGTCACAATTGAACAGGTTCACCCCACAGTCAGACCCATGGGTGCTCCTCCAATGGCACCAGGCATCCCTTACTGACAACATCACCATCATGAAGATTACCAAATTTCCAGTTCCAAAAAAGAGGTTCCCCGGCCCTACCCATTCTGTTGCCCCTGACTCCCAAGCCACATCCCCCCAAGCCTTCCTGGTGCCCCTCACTCCTGACCCAGTCACCACTGGCAGCACTGGCCCTGCCAGTGCCCTTCACTCCTTGCCCCTTGTCCCCTGTGCCTCCTGTGCCATGCTGGTGCTGCTTTGTGATTTACTGGTTTTTCCAGTTTTACAAGTTAAACAACCCTCTCTTAAGGTACAAACAGCTGTTGATTTCACAGTGATGACAAAAAAGCCAGGAACAAAATCAGGGAGGCTGGTCTGATGATCTCCTAATGGCTCACACTGAAAAAAAAGAAGGTAGATTTCTATACATATATAATTAACCATCACTGATTTATTGAGCATAATTTTCATAAGTAATCAAATGTCACAGCATTTACAAGGTAACTGTTATCAAGAAGCAGTACTCTTCAATTTTTTAAACCTGAAGCAATAAGCAATGAGTTTTATTACAAGATTTATACCAACAAGCAATAAGTGTAGGCATTGTTTATGCTTAACAAACAAGCGATAATCAATAATCAATGATGATCAACGCACATAAGCAATACTGATTTTCTATGTTTCGGAGCTAGATTGCCCTTCTCTCTCTCATGAATGCCTCCAGCTGCATTGCCTGGATGACACTCAGCTACAGACACGGCATGCCTGTCTTGCTGTTTCCTGCAACCATACTGCACAGGTATGGATGGTGCTGACAATTGTATCTGTCCGTGCATTGTTAGCAGGCTTCCTATGTAGTCTGCATTCTTTCAGCGGCAGCAGTGGCATAACAAGTGGAGCTGAAAATTTCATAGATTTCATAGACATTAGATCAAGGAATGCGAGGAATTACTCTGTGCTCAGTGAAACAGATAAGCAGATAAGAAGTGGTCGGGAAAAACCGCCAATAAGGGCTTGCCTGCCTAGCCTAGTTGCTGTACAGCAGGGCCTGAATGCCTGCAAACAATTCACCAGCAGTCTCCCTACTGTGTGTTGCCCTGCACATTCCTGCAGAACAATTCAATCACCCCCACCTGTCAGTTTAGATGACAGGTGAATTAACTCCCCCTTCATGTCACAGCCCACCCAAATCTCAGGTGTCAGTTCAGATGTCAGTTGATTTAAAGGTTCCTCAGAGCTTAACATATCAGTTGTGGAGGACAATGTCCCCAGTCTTTCCTCTTTGGGGGACTCATCAAGGGCCAGTACTAGTGAACTGCCACTGTCTTCCTCACTTGCGGCAGGAGGACTCCCAGTTGGACCCATGCTCAGTGAGCTCTCAGAAGCAGAGGACAGCCTGGATACCTATAGTCATCTCATTGCTTGGCATTGGAGGTACTGATAATGTGGCACATTATGCACAGGGGTGCTCTTCTGCTGAGCTCTTGCTACTTGACATTGGAAAGTAGCTCTCATATTCTTGGCCTTTACCCTGCACTGGACAACTTCTTGTGCTACTGCTTGTTGCGCCCCCATCTTGTTGTGCCCCCACTGGACAAGTCTCCTGGACACATCCAGGTAGATGTGCAAGTTCACACTCATGTTGTTCCTGGTGCTGAAGTGGGTTAACAACTCAAGGGTCCCCAGCAACTGCACCAGGCTTATAGTTTCTGCATACAACCAAGCTGTCCTAGTCTTATGTGCCCTGGTCTGCTCTCTTCTCTCCTCAACATCAGACATCTTGGATCAATAAGGGGTATCTGTACCCAGGCTCCTTTTCAAGTCAGGTCATGAAAAGTTTAACCCCCTCCAAACCTTATTTGGGGGCAAAAGATTTAAGCAAAAGACATGCTGGCACCATCCTGACAACTTTGTTTCTTGTGGGCATACATGATGTTTTTTTGCAATTTTTGGCACCTAAAATCTGTGGACAGTGTAGTTAACCAGTAAACCATGTACTGATGGGTATGCCAAACGGGGTTGCCCACAGAGTCCATTTTGGGCCATGGCACAACTGAGGGCTAACCACTCATGTGTCAAGGCACTGGCCCCTGCTCACAGTCTCCATATATGGCAGTGAGCCAAATTATGAATGAATGAATGAATGGCAAGGTTCTTTGAGTAGAGGTGATATCTTTTATTAGACCAACTGAGTAGTTGGAAAAAAAAAGTTCTTAGCAAGCTTTCAGGTGCAGTCGCCCTTCTTCAGGCATAGGGAGTCACTGCTGCTCTGAGACTCCAAGGAATGAGAGAAGCTAAAAGTGTGGCAGGATGTCAGTGAGAATGTAAATAGGTAGAAATTAGAAAGGCAAAAGGTAAAGCAGGGAAGACAGGGAGAAGAAAGCAGGAAAAAAGAAGGCCAAAGGGAGACACTACAGTGGTAGACTACAGGGTAGAAAAGAGGGTGCCTGTGAAAAAGAAAATAGGTGGAGATCAGGAAAGCATGAATGAGAGAAGCTAAGAGTGTGACAGCATGTCAGTGAGAATATAAATAGGTATAAATTAGAAAAACAAAAGGAAAAGCAGAGGGAAGAAACCGGGAAGGCCAAAGGGAAACCCTACAGTGGTAATAATACAAGGTAAAAAAAGAGGCTCTCTGTGAAAAGAAAGAAAGAGCTGAAAATCAGGAAGGCAAAGGGCAGAAAAGTAGGGGAGGGGAGAGGAAAAAAGGTGGGTGGAAAAGAAGAATGTAAGAAGTCGGGTCAGGCAGGTACCTGGTGAATTAGATGTCAGGCAGGTTGTAACGTGTTATAAATCCAATGTCTAGATTTAGTCCGATTTTTTTCTATCCAGGAGATTTATGAAGTGAAGTTTGTAGGCTCATCTATGAAAGGTGGTTTGTAAGTTCCCTTTGAGGATTAGAACTGAGAGATAGGAGAGGGAGTGATTGTCCTGTGAGAAATGTGTCCCCACAGGTAGTTGGATAGTCTTGTCTTTCATAGATTTCCGGTGCGCGTTCATTCTTGTGCACAGTTGTCATTTGGTTTCTCCTACATATTTTCCATCGGGGCATTTGGTAACCAGGAGGAGCTAGGGGCCCACACCTGTTAAGTCAGCTGACCGAAAGGGGCAGGGCTGACTCCTATAAAGCTCAGGCTGGAGGCCGAGAGTGAGGGTCTTGGGTGGCAGCCAAGGAGAAGCAGTGGTGCCTGACTAAGCAAAGGGGTAAGGCCTGAACGCGAGCAGTCAGTTACGCTAGCGAGGGATGGAGCACCTGCAGAAGGTGACTCAAAGGAGGTTAGCCGAGCGGTTTAGCTTTATGCTATAGCCCAGGGACTTGTGTTATTGTTTTGTTGTTATTATAAGACTGGAGGACTGGGTGAGGCTATTATGGGATGGAGGAGGCCTCATAGAGGCTCCACGGTAGTGGGGGGACCCCAGCTCCAGAGAGGGCGCAGCATTTGGGGGTGCGCTGACCCCAGCCCTGAGAAGTGGAGTGGAGAATTGGAGGCCAGGTAAGGCTGAGGCCGCCTGAGCCCTGCAGAGGGGTTTGGGACCCCTAGGAGGAGATTTGGGGCCAGGCACGGCTACAGCCACCTGAGCCCCAAGGTGGTGGTAACCCCAGAGAAAAGGGGGACAGCAAGAAGCCCCATGGAGCGGGCAGTGTGAGAAGTCCCAGAAGGGGGGCAGAGATTGACAAGTGCCAGGGAGCACAGTTGCGAGGCAAGCCAGAAGCGTCGGTGAGGTGCAGGAGAGTGAAACAGACAAACAACGTCCGGTATATCTGCGAGGCTTGGGGTGTGGTACAGGGGTGGTTGGAGCCATGCAGAGCCCATAAGGCTGGGGTGCCTGGAACCCCATTATAAAACCAAGACGCCAGGTAGCAGCAGAACCGTAGCCAAGGGAACGAGGGGCAGCCTCCCTACAATAAATACCTAACATCAAAGACGTGGCGGGCGAGATTCTGAGGGTGCTCAGAGAACATTTGGCATGGTACAGAGGACCCCAGGGCAGAGCATGGCGACCCTAGGGCTCCATCCTGCTACACACTGGGTGAGATGTATTACATTTCTGGAGGTTCAGGTGTAAGATCCAGGAATGCTGATGGTTCTGTCGTGGGGTGTAGTTATTGTGGGGGTGGTGGAGATGCATTGGCAGGTTTTGCATTTCTTGTCATGGCATGGTCTGGATCTATTGGGTGTGGTTTGGGTAATAGGGAGTTTGCTTCTGCTGATAAGGTTAGTGTGGTAATAAATTTAATCGGACTTCTAACTACTTGACTAAGAAAACAGACTGAGACCAGAAGTGCTGATGCTGTTTATTTCAGTTACATGTTCTGAGATAAGGAATCCTGCATGCCTTGTTTTGTCTTGCTATATTACCCTGTGTTTCCCTTTTCTTTAAGTAAACTGTGTGTGATTTACTTTTGTTTTGTTTCTCCAAGGTCATTTTTTTTCTCTTTCTCTGTCTTAAGTATAAATATGCTTGTAAATTTATAGAGTCTGAGAAATCCTTTGAAACAGACAAGTGGGTGATTCCCCTTGCTGTCTGGAATTCTCCCTGTGATCACAGTATAGCCCTAAATAAAGAAAAGCTGGCTCTGTCAGTTCTGATTCAACCACAGTGCGAAGTTTGATTTCTTCCACATTAGCGAGGTTCAGGCCCTTCATGTCAGAAAAAATGCGCCCCCATCACAGCCACAGGTGGATTACCTTATGGGACAGTTGCTGTGTGGAGTAGGTGGGCAGCCGCACTGGAGCCATTGGCACCATCTATATGTCCCATAGACATATAAGGCTACTCCTATATTTCCTGGGAGTGGCCAGAGCAGCTGGCAGCAGTGACCAGAGCTGGCCACGGATGGCCTGGGATCCTGTGGTAATGACAGCATGGCCCAAGGCATGGCTGGCTGCAGATCGCACCTCTGCCCCAGCTATGGACCATGCTGTCACCATTGCAAGATGCCACGCCACGCCACGCACCCTGAAAGCAGTGCTGGCGCTAAGGGGAGGTATTTGGGGGGGAAGGGAAGGGGGATAAAACCACCCCAAAATTACATGCAGTTGCACACACAGCCATGTGCACTGCCAGCATATTTGGCTTGGTCTTCATGAAACCCCCAGGACTGCGCTATCACAGCAGAGCTACTGGTGGGGTCTCCATGGAAACCCAGCCATGCAGCAAGTGGCTGCTGAGAAATTTAGTCTGTCCACAAAGAAAAAAAGATGGCGGGTCAGAGACGCACCTACCCCTGGTGTTACCTGTGTACTGGCCATACTGTGGTGGAGTGGATGTCAGCATTGCCACCACTACTACTGGTGCTCTCCACACCATCCCTGCACAGTTTGAAGAGCTCCAGCTACAGGTGAAGCATATGGTAAGTTTGCAATTGAGGGGGTGTGCCTTGACACACGTTAGCACACTAATTTTTTGGGGTAACTTGAGTTTTTCTTACTATTGCCTTCCAGAAACTCCATGAATGGTGGATGCAGTGTGCCAAACCTGTCTCCCGGGCTATGCTGCATCATGTTTTATATTTAAGTAAGGAAAGACATAATGCTTTAATCCTCCACAGGAGGTTTTGTAGCATGTAGGGGCCAGGCAAAGAAGGTGCTTTTGGGAGCATGGGCTAAAACTCATCTTGTTTCTTCCCCTGCAGGACTCTCAGAAGAGATGAGATTTGAAGAAGAAGGAGAACAATTATCAAGACAAGAATAGAGACAGTTCAAAAGTAAAATTATAACTAATAACTGAATAGAAATATAATAGACATACACTAGAATAGACTAGATTAATAGAATATAAAATAGAGTAATAGCGTCAAATATAGAATTATAGAGTAACAGTAGACTATAGGATAAAGTAATAGAGTAGTGATAGAATAGAGAAGATAGAATATACTAGCATATAGAATAGTAATAGGGTAGAATATAGAACAGAGTAATGAAAGGTTGTTTATGTCATTTCTGCAGCTAGGCTACTATTTATTTATTTATATATGTATACAATTATCTGTAGTTATTTATTTTGTAAATAAGGTAGAAAAGGCAAATTTATATTTTACGTGTTTTTAATTTTTATAAAGCAAATTGCAACAATATTATTATTTTATAACTGTTAATGCTATTTATATTTTTATACCTAACTAACATGCCAGTAATATTTTCAAGAAGCAAATAAATGTTGCAATTTTACACAGTTCATTCTGGATATGTTGGGGGGCGGCGGAGGTTGGTGTGGAGGGCCCTGTGGGCAGCTACAGCTTTGGCGAGTTGAGTTTCAGGAGTGAGGGTATTACTGGTTTGCTGGTGGATGCAGATGCCCTGGCATCCTGTGGCAGTGACAGTCTGGCCCGGGGCATGGCAGGCTGCAGATCACAGCTTTACCCCAGTAACAGACCACTCTGTCATCGCCACAAAATGCTAGGCAGGCTGTGGTTCAGTCCTGCATCATGCTGCACGCCCTGCCGGCAGAGCCGGTGCTAAGTTGGGGGCTATGGCCACCCCAGAATTGCACATAGCCACCCACACAGCCACGTGTCTTAGCCAATATCCACAGAAAGCCTGGGGCTGCTATATCACAGCAGCAGCTGCTGCTGGCATCTCCATGGAAAACAGCACAAGCTGCACAGCCAGGGCCTGCTGGGAAATGTAGTCCATGCATGAAGCAAAAAACATGCGGGGACAGAGCCCAAACTCCCCTTCCCTCAGTGCCAGTGATATGGCCCTACATCGTGGTGCTGGTGGTCCATAAACCATGACTCATTATTTTCATGGTCCACCCCATCCCCCATGTGCCCCTCATTTAGGACCAGCAGCTGCCGTGTAAGGACAGCAGCAGAAGGCAAATGTTAAGTTTGCAATTGAAAAGGACTTGGCACCTGTTAATGCTTTAATTTTTTGAGGTAACTTTCATTTTTCTTATAATTGCTTTCCAGAAACCCCTTGCACAGCAGATGCTGCCTGCTAGCTCCCCCACCCCCCCGCTCACCCAGGCTACACAGCATCCCAGGTAATATTTAGGTAATATGGCAGAAATTTCCCACGGGAGATTTTCTAACCTGTAGTGTGGGGAATGTGATTTTGAAAGTATGGGCCAAAGCCTGTGTTCTTACTTCCCTTGCAGGACTCTCAGAAGAGCAGAGATAGAAAGAGATAATGAAGAATAAAGACATTAGAAGGCAGAAGATAGGCAGATTATAGAAGATAGAAGATTATAGAATAAAAACAGAAATATAATAAAAGAATAAAAATAAATTAGAATAGAAATTTCACAGTAGAATAGTTTTATCGTTTCACAGTGCTTAGGGTTGGAAGGGACCTAAACAGATCATCAGGTCTGACCCACTGCCCCGGGCAGGAATGAGTGCTGCGGTGATATCAGCCCAGGCAAATCGTATCACCCCAGCCAAGTATCTGTCCAGCCTCCTCTTCAAGACCCTCTAGGTAGGAGAGAGTACCACCTCACCTGGGAGCCCATTCCAGAGTCTGGCAGCTCTGACTGTAAAGTAATGTCTCCTGATGTCCAGCTTGAACCTTCTTTCTAACAACTTGTGGCCATTATTCCTAGTAACCCTGGGTGGTGCCTGGGGGAACAGAGCCTCCCCCAGTTCCCATTGGTTTCCCCTGGTGAGTTTGTAAATGGCCACCAGATCCTCTCTCAGCCTTTTCTTGTGGATTCTGAATAGGTTCAGGCCCTTTAGCCTCTCCTCATAGGGCCTGCCCTGCTGCCCCTTGACCATATCAGTGGCCCTCCTCTAGACTCTCTCAATGCTAGCCACATCCCTCTTGAAGTGTGTTGCCCAGAACTGGACTCAATACTCCAGCTGTGGCCTGACCAATGCTGAATAGAGGGGAAAGATCACCTCTTTGGACCTGCTTGTGATGCATCTGTAGATACACAACAAGGTGTGGCTAGCCTTATTGACTGCTTCCTCACATTGGTGGCTCATGTTCATCCTGGAGTCAACAATGACTGTGTTTGACAAGAAGGGTGTTTCCCAGCCTATAGGTGTGTTGCAGGTTCCTTCTCCCTAGATGCAGTACCTTGCATTTGTCTGTGTTGAATTCCATCCTATTCTCATCAGCCCACCTCTGTAACCTGTCTAGATCTAGTTGGATTCTGTCCCACCCCTCTAGAGTGCCCACCTCACCCCACAACTTGGTGTGGTCAGTGAATCTGGACAGTGTGCTTTCCACACCCACATCCAGATCACTGATAAAGATGTTGAACAGTACAGGACCCAGGACCAAGCCCTGGGGGACTCCACTGCCCACATCCATTGCCCACATCCATGTTGAAAATGACCCATCCACCACTACTCTCTGGGTGTGATCATCTAGCCAATTTGCCATCCATCTGACTGTGCAGGCATCAATGCCGCAGTCACCTACTTTTTTAAAGAGTATGCAGTGGGAAACCATGTCAAAGGCCTTCTTAAAGTCCAGGAAGATGACATCCACCCTGACACATTTGTCCAGGGACTTTATGACCTGATCATAAAAAGAAAACAGGTTAGACAGACAGGATCTGCCCTCAATGAACCCATACTGGTTGCCCCTGAGCATTACCTCCCCTGCTGGGCCCTTGCAGATGTGCTCCTTGATAATTTTCTCAAAGGTTTTCCCAAGGACCAAGGTAAGACTGACTGGCCTATAAATCCTCTGGTACCTGGCCAGTGCTCCACTAATAGAATAGAACAGAATAACTAGAATAGAAAATTATGTGTTATTTGTAGTTATCTATTTATTTATTTAAAATTAATATAAGAAAAAAGAGAACTTGATATTTTTATACTGATTTTTTTTGCTATGTTTTATACTGTTTTTGTTTTGGTTTTTTTTAAGCTAAAAGCTTATAATCATTTAATGGGAAAAAATTAAGTTAAAATAAAGGTTTTAATTTATACAGTTCCTTCCAGATGTGGTGTGTTTTCTTTCTTAGGAGGATTGGAAAATTGGCTTGTGAGTCCATGTGGTTTGGGGGCTGGGGAAGGGTGAATGCATCTTGGTGTGGGGATCCCTGCAGCCAGTTATGGCTTAGGGTGGGTGTATTCTGGGAGTGATGGTATTACTGGTTTGCTGGCACCCCCTGCTGTAATTGAGTACCAAAGAGGTCAGCAGGGTGGATTGTTATGTGTCTCCCCCCTCCTGTTATTTACTGTGAATTGCACACTGAGCTTAATTCAATTTAAAAGCCCATCACCTGTAAACATTGATGCATCAATTTAAAACAAATCATTTTAATTTTAATAAATCTATGTAATTTAATGATTAAACCCTGTCACGTGTACAAGCACCCTATGTACTGGTTTTTCCAAGACTTCATGGAGCAGGTGCTCTTTGTTTTGTTGGGTGCACTGAGCAAGGCCAAGAGTTGCTTTGTATCTTCTTAGTTGGGGAGGTAGTGCCCCTGATAGTATTGGCAGCATGTCGACAGAAGTGTATGTTACACGCCCCTACCTGCCTCAGTCTATACAACCTACCTGCCTCAATGCTCAAGGTGTTTGCTTGTGAGTGAATGCTAATGTTGGTATGTCTGTCTGTCTACTGGATTTGAAGCTGCCTGGTTTGGGGAAGGGGATTCCACAGGCAGTGTTGATGGTACTTCACCTCACCTTTGATGAGGTGTTTCCTGTATGTTGTCCATGTCTCAGCTCCGTACAGTAAGATGGGGATCACAACTGCTTGATAAGCCATGAACTTGATTTTGGATCTGATGTTGCGATCTTCAAACACCTGTTTCCTCAGGTGTCCAAAGGCTTCACTTGCACATTTGAGGCAAAGTTAGATTTCTTCAGCAATGTCAGCCTTCTGTGAGAAATAACTTCTGAGGCATGGGAAATACACAGCATACTCTAGAGTCTCACCATGAATCTCAATTACCAGAACTAGGGCTGGCTTGTTAAGAGTTTATTGATGCAGGACCTTAGTCTTCTGAATGTTAAGCATTAGTCCCAGTTTCTTGTATGCCTCCGTAAAGAAGTCAAAGATTACCTGAAAGTCTGCTTCGAAGTGAGCACACAGTACAGCATCTTCAGCATACTGGAGCTCAATGCTTGAGGTCTGAGTGGCTTTGGTTTTGACTTGGAGTCAGCTGAGAGTAAACAAGCTTACCATTCATTTGGTAGTTTAGCTCCACTCCAACTGGAAGCTTGTTGGTGATCAGATGTAGCATCATGGTAAGAAATATCAAGAAGAGTGTTGGAGTGATGAGATAGCTTTGCTTAAGTCCTGCCTTAGCCTTAAAGAGATCTGCAATAGATCCATTACTGAGAACCATCACTCACATACCATCAGGAAGTAGGCAAAGAAAGGTGATGAATTTCAGTGGGTTCCTTTATTTCAGAAGGATCATCCACAGTGCTTCTTGATTGACAGAGTCAAGATTTTGTGAGATCAAACAAGGCTATATAGAGGGGTTTATGCTGTTTCCAGAATGTTTCCTGCAACTGGTGAGCAGTGAAGATCATGTCAGTTGTGCCTCTTGATACCCTAAACCAACACTGACGTTCCAGGAGAAGCTCTTCAGTAAGTGGAAGAAGACAGTTCAGGATGGTTCTCACAGTAATCTTTCCTGTGATGGACAGCGAGGCAACCCCTCTGTAATTTCCACAGTTGGACTTGTCTCCTTTCTTGAAGATTGTTCCCAAAATGCAGGTTTTCAAGATCATCTACCATCACATCCTTGTTAATAAATGGCCCCATGTCTAATTGCGAGGAGGTTCCCTAGGGGTCTGCCCTGGGTTAAGTATTGTTAAATATCTTCATGAATTATTTGGCTCACAGGATTCAGTGCCCAGTTCACAAACTCACAGATGAAACCAAAATATGTAGACATGCAGACTTTCTGGAGGATATTATAGGATTCAGAATGACCTTGATAAACTAGAGCAGTGGTTAAAAAAAGAAAATTAAAAAAAATCAAACAAATGAAATTTAGTAAGGATAAGTGAAAAGTCTTCCACATAGGGCAGAATGATTGCATGCAAAAATACAACTGAGGAACAACGAATTAGGTAGCAGTATTGCAGAAGAGTGCCCGGTGGTTATAGTAGACCATACATTGAATACAAGTCAACAGCATGCTCTTGTTGCAAAGAAGGCCAATAGCATACTGGCTTATAGATTCATAGATTCATAGATGCTAGGGTCGGAAGGGACCTCAATAGATCATCGAGTCCGACCCCCTGCATAAGCAGGAAAGAGTGCTGGGCCTACATTACCCCAGCTAGATACACATCCAACCTTCTCTTGAATACCCCCAGGGTAGGGGAGAGCACCACCTCCCTTGGGAGCCCGTTCCAGACCTTGGCCACTCGAACTGTGAAGAAGTTCCTCCTAATATCTAATCTAAATCTGCTCTCCTCCAGCTTGTGGCCATTATTTCTTGTAACCCCCGGGGGCGCCTTGGTGAATAAATACTCACCAATTCCCTTCTGTGCCCCCCTGACGAACTTATAGGCAGCCACCAGGTCGCCTCTCAACCTTCTCTTGCGGAGGCTGAAAAGGTCCAGTTTCTCTAATCTCTCCTCATAGGGCTTGGCCTGCAGGCCCTTAACCATACGAGTGGCCCTTCTCTGGACCCTCTCCAGGTTATCCGCATCTTTCTTGAAGTGCGGCGCCCAGAATTGCACGCAGTACTCCAGCTGCGGTCTGACCAGCGCCCGATAGAGGGGAAGTATCACCTCCTTGGACTTATTTGTCATGCATCTGCTGATGCACGATAAAGTGCCATTGGCTTTTCTGATGGTTTCATCACACTGCCGACTCATGTTCATCTTGGAGTCTACTAGGACTCCAAGATCCCTTTCCACTTCCGTGCCACCCAGCAGGTCATTTCCTAGGCTGTAGGTGTGCTGGACATTTTTCCTCCCTAGATGCAGCACTTTGCATTTCTCCTTGTTGAACTGCATTCTGTTGTTTTCTGCCCACTTGTCTAACCTGTCCAGGTCTGCTTGCAGCTGTTCCCTGCCCTCCGGCGTGTCCACTTCGCCCCATAGCTTAGTGTCATCTGCAAACTTGGACAGAGTACATTTCACCCCCTCGTCCAAGTCGCTGATGAAGACATTAAAGAGTATCGGTCCAAGCACCGAGCCCTGCGGGACCCCACTGCCCACACTCTTCCAGGTCGAAACCGACCCATCCACCACAACTCTCTGGGTGCGACCCTCCAGCCAATTCTCCACCCACCGGACTGTGCAGTCATCCAAGTCACAGCCCCTTAACTTGTTCACCAGTATGGGGTGGGATACCGTGTCAAAGGCCTTCCTGAAGTCCAAGTATACGACATCCACCCCTCCTCCTGCGTCGAGGCGTTTTGTGACCTGGTCATAAAAAGAGACTAGATTGGTCAGGCACGATCTACCTGCCACGAACCCGTGCTGGTTTCCCCTCAGCATAATTTGTCCTGCCAGGCTCTCACAAATGTGAGCCTTGATGATTTTCTCAAAGATTTTGCCAAGGATGGAGGTGAGACTGACTGGCCTATAGTTACCCGGGTCCTCCTTCCTCCCCTTCTTGAAAATGGGAACCACATTGGCCCTTTTCCAGTCCTCCGGGACTTGACCCGTGCGCCACGAGCGTTCAAATATTCCCGCCAGTGGCTCTGCAATGATGTCGGCCAGTGCCTTCAGTACCCTCGGATGGAGCTCATCTGGGCCTGCCGACTTAAAGGTATCCAGTTCCTCCAAGTGACCCTGCACCACCTCAGGGTCCACGCATGGAAGTCTGGTGCCTTGCTGCTGCCTCCCTACACTCCCAGTGAGAGACTTGTCATGCCTCTCACTTAGGAACACTGAGGCGAAGAACTCGTTGAGGAGTTCAGCCTTGTCCCCTCTGTCCGTCACCAATTGTTTCTGCCCATTTAGCAGGGGTCCTATTCCTCCCTGGGCCTTCCTTTTACTCCCTATATATCTAAAAAACAATTTCTTATTGTCTTTTACTTGGGTTGCCATCCTCAGCTCCATGGTAGCTTTGGCCTGTCTAACTGCCTCCCTACAAGCACGAGCAGAAGAGGTATATTCCTCTTTGGTGATCTCTCCCTGTTTCCACTTTTTATGTGCTCCCCTTTTGGCCCTTAGTCTCCCCAGGATTTCTCTGGTCAGCCAGGGAAGCCTCCTGACCCCTTTCCCTCTTTTACCTCGCACGGGGATAGTCTCGCTTTGTGCGAGAAGGATAGCTTCCTTAAGGCACAGCCACCCTTCTTGGGCTCCCATCGTTTCAAAACTACTACTCTGCAGTGCATCCTTCACTAATCGCCTGAGTTTGCTGAAATCAGCTTTCCTAAAGTCCAGCACGTTCACCCTACTAGTTACCTTACCCACTCGACGCCTTATGTTGAATTGTACTTTTAGGTGATCACTGTCCCCCAGATGGCTACCGATCTGTAGGTCCCCTACTATGTCATCCCCCGTTGCCAATACCAGATCCAGTAAGGCATTCCCCCTAGTGGGACCATGTACCTCCTGCGTCAGGTGGAGGTCCTGTACACAGGTTAGAAACCTGCGTGAGCGGTGGGACTTTGCTGTCTGTGTCTCCCAGCAGATGTCCGGGTAGTTTAGGTCCCCCATGACCACCGCCTCTTTAGCTTTTATGGTCTCTGAGAGTTGCCTCAGGAGCCCCAAATCTATTTCTTCCCCTTGATGTGGGGGTCTGTAGCAGACCCCTACCACCAAATCCTTTTCTCCTTGCCCCCCATGTAGCCTAACCCACAGTCCTTCTACTTCCTCATCCTTTGATTCTGTCTTGATGAGGGTTGATGTATATTGCTCCTTAACATAGAGCGCAACCCCTCCCCCCCTTTTCCCCACTCTGTCCTTTCTGTACAATCTATAGCCCTCAATATGTACCGCCCAGTCGTGGGATGGATCCCACCAGGTTTCCGTCAGCCCCACTAAGTCGTAGTCGTTTAGTGCAACCAGGAGCGCTAGTTCATCCTGCTTGTTCCCCATGCTCCTAGCATTAGTATATAGGCACTTGAGCCCTGTGACTGGTGCTTTTGCTACCCCCTCGCTCCAAGTCCTAAAGGGCTTTTTGTCCCTAACCTTCCCGTTCCTTACCTGTGCCGTATTGCTGTCCACCCCCTGCCTTTCACGTTCCCAAAGCTCTCTTTCTTCAGGCTGGGCTGTCCTTGTGGGTGCCACCTGGTTTGGTGGTCCACAGCCTCCCCCACCCTCATCTTCCCCTCCCCCCGACGAGCCTAGTTTAAAGCCCGCCGGAGGAGATCCGCCAACCTGGAAGAAAACACACGCTTACCTTTGGGGGACAGGTGAAGCCCATCCCAGCTGAGCATGTCCCTCGTTGTAATGTGTGGGTCATTGTCCAGGAAGCCGAAGCCTGCCTCGAGACACCACTGCCGAAGCCGCCAGTTGGTCTCTCGGATGCAGTTCTCATGCCGTCTTCCACGTCCGTTCACTGGTAGGATGGAAGAGAATACCACCTGTGCACCAAATTCCCTCAGCACGCTGCCGAGAGCCTGGTAGTCCGCCATCAGGTGATCGGGGGTTCTCCTGGCCGCATCATTAGTACCCACATGGACAAGGACCATGGGGTAGTAATCGGTGGGCTTGATCCTGGCCTGGATTACCTCCGTCACATCCTGAATCTTAGCTCCAGGCAGGCAGTAGACCTCTCGTGCTGAAGGGTCCTGGCGACAAATGGGCCCTTCCATACCTCTCAGGATGGAATCGCCTATGACGAGCACGCGTCTCCTCCTCTTCTGGGTCCTCTCAGATCTCTTGATCTGTTTGGAATGTGAAGAATGTGGCATTTCTTCCTGCCCAAGGGTTTCCTCCTCCCTTTCCATCTCCTGCAGAGTCGCCAAGGCCTCGTACCTGTTCTCCAGTCGGACTGGAGAAGCTTGTACCTGCTCGCTGCGAGCCGCTCCGGTCCTGGCTGTGACCGTCTGCCACTCTGCCGTGGAGGTCCTTCCCTGGGCTGCTTCTTCCTTGGGTGCCTGGTCCTGCAGGGAAAGGAAATAACTGTCAATTTCCTCCTCCGCCTCCCTGATCCCCCTCAGCCTGCTAACCTCCTCCCGGAGCTCCCTCACCTGTGCCTCCAGAGCCCTAAGCCGGGCACCTGCCGGACAGGTGTGGGGGCTCCCAATCTCTGCCCCCCCCGGCCCTGCTGGGGATCCCCCGCAAGCCGGGAGGTAGGGGGACATCAGCTTCCCCATGGGCTCGGTCTGGGTGGAGGCCTCAGACCAGCCCCGGTTAGCCTTGTCCCCCTGGGCAGAGGCCCTAGCAGCACTCCTCGTAGACACCATTCTAAGCTGCTGTTTGTAGACCTGTGTGGTGTCTACGTCCTACCCGTACAGGAGTCCCACTCCTGGCCCTCCCAGCCCGCCCGCCGGCGCGAACGCCTGCGCGCTCTTACAGAGCGCGCCTGTTTGCGCGCTCTGTTCGCGCTGCGCGGCTCGGGAGCGCGGCTCCCTACCGGCTCAGCTATATGGGACCCGGAGGGCTTCCCCTCCGGATCCGGCTCAGCTGTGCCGAGGCCCTCCGCCCCACTTACCTTCGGGGGATCAGCTGCTGCTGCCCCCGCTGCCGATTCCTCTGCTGCTGCTGCTGCCGCCGCCGCCGCTGCCTCGGGTCAAAAGTTAGTTATGGGGCACACGTGCGTGCGGGACACACGTGTGCCTAACTCCTCTCCTTCCCGCTGCTGCTTCCCGAGTCTTGTATTAACACAATTGTCACTTAGAAGTCAAAGTGGCTCTTCCCCTCTATTCAGCACAGATGTGGCCTCACTGTCCAGTATTGAGCACCACAGTTCAAGAGAGACAGGCAATTTAGAAAGAGTCCAGGAGAAAGCTACAAAAATGATTAGGGGGGAAGGAATAAATGAAGAACAGGCATTATTTAGCCTTGGGAAGAGATGACCATGTAGAGTCTTCAAATACCTGAAAGCTGGTTTAAAAGAGGATGTTGAAAGATTATGTCTGTGGCTGCAGGGTACAGGACAAGAAGGAATAGTCTAAATCGCAACAAGGGAAATTTAGATTGGATATTAGGAAGAACCTTCTAACTCTGAGCGTGGTTAATCATGGGACTAGATTACCTAAAAAGCTTGTGGAATCTCCATCCTTGGAAGTTTAATGTCTGGGTGGCAGCATGGAAAAACGTCTGAGTACACAGGGTCTTCCTTTCGCTGGTTTAGCTTCACCTTAAAAGGCAGGCATATAGATTGTCTTGGATACAGATCCAAATAGGCATGATACAGATACATTTATACAGATATATTTGTACAGGTACACATACCTGTATATGCTTTGGTATTTCGCCACCTTTAATTAAACAAGTGTAAAGTTGGGTACAGACCAGGCCTAAATATAGTTTTTAGTTTTTATTTTCCTATAGAAACACTCTTCTGCAATACTGCTACCTAATTCATTGTTCCTCAGTTGTATTTTTGCATGCAATCATTCTGCCCTACGTGGAAGACTTTTCACTTATCCTTACTAAATTTCATTTGATTGATTTTTTTTTAATTTTCTTTTTTCAGTTTTTATTTTCCTATAGAAATGCATAAATGAAGTCCTTTCTTTAATGCTGATGTAATGAAAATTACTCAAGTTAAGAGCCACTGTGTTACCAATAAAGACTACTTTCTTTTCCTCAAACTAGGCTACTCAGAATCCTATAACAATGAAAGGTAAAGGGAACATAGTAATTTAATTTTGTCTTGCTTTTTGTTTCATGGGTGCCTACCCATCTTAATCTTTGTGCAGGGGTGTTACCAAAAATGGATATAATGCCAGATATCTATGGGCAATATAAATAATTTGACTAGCCTAGTTTGAGCAAAAAGAAAGTAGATTTTCCTGTTCATCTGAGGACAGGGTAGGAGACTGGACTTGGGATATGGGCAAGTGTTGCTCCCCCTGTTAGAGACAGGTTCACACTTAAGTCTTTAGGCAACCTGGCAGATTCCACAGATACTTGATAAACCACAGCAGAAAATCTTCCTACTTGGTGTAGCTGTTTTGCATATTACACCCAAATATCCAGGGTTGCAGAATGCTGGAATATAGTGTTAGCAATAAAAAAATCCATATCTGACTACAAATGCCAACGGTGAAACCAAATGGCTTCTGGCAGAACCAGTTGACATCTGCTGCCATTTTAGACATATTTTGTGGCCCAGATAGCCCATTCCTCTCTGAAAATATGCAATTTTTTTGTGGGCTTGCAGGCACAAACCAACTCCAGCTGGAAAGAATCCCATTAAATTGCAATACAAATTTCTTAGACTGGATGTCAAAGATTTAGTTTCTGTTGGAATGGAGTAAAGTTCTCTGTTAGGACCCCTGGGGTGCAAACCCGGGTCTTCTGGGCTTGTGGGCAGAGGCCCACCAAGCAGCTGGAAGGGTACTGGGTTTAACCCAGTCTGGGATCTCCCATGAGATTCCCAATGGGAGATCAAGTGACTTGTCATGGCAGCTTGGCCAGTGAAGAGCCCCCGGAGGCAGGGTAGCGCAGCAGGACAACGAGCCCTGATCCCACAGCAGGCAGCCCACATCTGCCCCTGCCCTGTGAACAAATCTGGGGGGTACAAGCCCCCCATGCCCCCTGGATGACCTTCCCATGGCTGTCCCACTCTCTGCCCTGTTTCCATGCATTGTCCTGGTTGGGCAGTGTGCCCAGCCCCTGCTCCGCTCGCTCCCTCCCTCACCATGGGGACTTTGATCTGCCCCCCACCCTACTCCTGCTATACCCCCTCCCTCCCATAGACTTACTTGCAGGGAGCTGCTCTCTGCATTTCCCAGCTGTATTTCCAAGCCACATTCATGTATGCAGGCATGCACATGCATGAAGCACTCCTGGCATCCCTTTGCAAGCTGGAATGCTCCCAGCCTGCAAGGGGAAACCCACCATTTCCTGATTCCTGTGGATGTTGCAGATCCAAGACAAATACTGTCCCAGAGTCATGAAGTCCAGGACTAGAACTTGAGGTTCCCATTGTGGTACTGTCCCACCCAATTAGGGATGGGTGGTCACTCTAACTTTGATCCTTGGCTTGGCTTCTGGACCTACAATATTGTAGATGCTTGGCTTCTGAGACTTGACTATCATGTCCGGATCATATCTGTGACAGTTTCCAGTTCCCCATTATCTTGTGATATGCAACTGTAGTTCTCTTTTCACTCAGTGTTGATAGGAATCCAGGTCTGATTTAATTTAATGTTGCTTTGTAATTAGACTATAGCAAAGACATTATGTTTGAACTTTAGCTTCAACTTACCATTTGCCATATGCAGTCTACAAAAAAGTAGATATGCATGAAGGCAGCCATATGGTGAACAAAGAGTTTTTTATTATTTATTTGCTTTGTTTTTACCTTTTACCAGGTGGTTACTTTTGCTTGCTTCTGCTGGGTAAGCAACCAAATATATTTTGCCTTACTTTAGGAAACAGATCAATACAAATACATGTATTTTTTCCGCCTTCTCCAGTCTTATATTGATAAATGTATTTATCACATTGCTGGAATGATTTTATTCTGCTATTTGAATTTCAAAATCCATTGATGAAGGCATGCAGGTTCTTGTCTGGGACTGCCTAGGCCCAGTCCAGCCTGGAAGAAGCCTAACTAACAAGGTTTTTATCTTGGGCAAAGTCCCCCTGTGGCCTGAGGGGTGGCTGTGCATCCCTATTGACAGTCATGGGGCCATTCCCCAAGTTTACCTGCTTGCCAACATGTGGCTATTCTCGCCACATCCATCCAGCCAAGCCCAGTTTGCAGCAGAGCAGGTGAATGGGGTTTAGTGTGAAGAATAGGCTGCTTTCTATGCCCAGGGAAGGAAAATAACTCAGAAGACACAACGGGCTTATGAGAACACCTGTCCAAGCATGCTGGAGCTGCATTGTAACTCTAGCCTGCATCAGAAAGATGTCAAGGTGTTTTAATGGAGCAGAAAAGCCCTTACCTAAACCTATGGAGGTTGTATCTGACTTCCAGCCTTCCTGTGATATATCCTCCTTTTCCCTGCATCTTCCTTCCTCAATACCTACCCGTGTGTTCAGTACAGCTGACCTCTGTTACTTACACCTAATTCCAGCCAAAGTCAGCAAGGATTGTTTTGCATTTGACTTGACCAGAAGGAAGATCAAGGCAGAAAACTGAGGCACTGCTTAGGGAAGTTCTGGAATTACCTTCATTAGAGGTTTTCAAGAAGTGGTTGGATCAGCATGGGGCAGGGATCATCTAACAGTAGCAAGGCCTGGTGTAGACTATGAAGAGCAACAGGTGAAAACCCAGGAGACTCCACCCATACACACATCACTTGGAGATCACAAGAAGACCGCTATGGCCCAGGACAGAGAGGAATGTGCTATGCAGGAGGAAAATAAAGCAGAGCTCTACAACCAGCTTGGTTATGAAAGATTAAAGTGGTTGGGATAAGTTTATGGAGGGGAAAGGATGATGGAAAGGGAAGTTTTGGCTCTCCCGTGAAAGCATGTCATGTGTGGTTCTGTATTATCATGTGTGGTAGTGACTCTTTAGCAGATATCCTGCTTCTGAAACATTGAAAAAGATTCTTATGTTAACTTTAGCATCTTTAGCAAGATGCTCCCTAAATTCTTTTTTGGCTTGCCTGTTGTCATTTTTACATTTAACCTTCCAGAGTTTGTATGCTTTTGTTTTCTTCATTGAGGGGATGCCTTCCTTTTCTTGAAAGATGCCTTTTTGGCCTTGATGTCCTCCCTAACTCTGCCATTAAAACTGGCTTTATTGTACCACTTGGTACATAGGCACCAACTTATTTTTGATTAAGATGATGGACCCTCATCCTGGCAGCACAGCTGGATCAGAGCCGAGTAGAGCCCATGGGGGGATGGGCTGGGGATGAATGCAGGCTGCCTGCTGTGGGCTTAGGGCTTCTCACCCTCCTGTCCTCTCCCTGGGAGCCCTGTACTACCTGCGCCACCATAGCAAGGTGACCCGTGCCCATCTAGCACCATGTGGGGCACAGCTCCAATCCACCACCCGCATGCTTGCTGCTGCCAGGTGGCCAGGGAGCTCTTTGTTATGACGGCACAGCCAGCATGGGGCTCCTGGGGGAGGGCAGCAGGGCAGGGAGCCCTGAGCCTTCAGTAAGCAGCCCACATCCCCACCCCTCCCTGTGCACAAATGGGGGGGGGGAGTGCCCTCTGAAGACACCCTACCCATGGGTGCACAGTGCATTGGGGTGCTAGCTCCCCACCTCCACCTGGATGAGACACCCATGGCTGTGTCCCACCCCCCACTCTGGCCCCAGGCCCTATGGACCACGCTGTCCAGGCAGTGCCCCTAGGCCCAGCCTCTGCCCCACTTCCTTACTGCGGGGCCTCAATCTGCTCCCCCAGAGACTTACTTGCAGGCAGCTGAGGGAGCTGCTCTCCACCACTGCCTGGGACTGTATTCCTGGCCATGTGCATGTGTGCAAGGGGAAATGCACCCTTTCCCATGTTTTTCCAAGGTGAACAGAAAAACAAGATCCCTGCATTAGGGCTGTGTGAAGCTTTGGTAGCCGATTCAACCCGGAGGAGATTCGGCCTGATTTGGCGACTGAATCTCTGAATCTAAATCGAACTGGGAGACCCTTTAAAAGATCTGAATCGAATCAGAAGCCTCCAAATCGATTCAGAGATTCAGAAGGCTTGCATCAAACAGAAACAGAGAAGAGGGAGAGGGATGGAGTGATCTTCCATATATGGAAAAGGCTGGGGGGGGAGGGGGAAGGACTGCTCTGATATTGATATCTGTAGCTGGCCAGTGACTGTGATCTTTCCCCACACACAAGAGTGATATGAGTTTTACTTTCAACAGTTTGAGATGCACTTTTACAGAAACCTATGCACCTATCTCCTTGAAACTTGGCAGGCTTCATGCCCTCAGAAGGGGCTACCATCCCTGCTGTTTTCATCTGAATCTGCAAAAAATGACAAAGTTATAGATATTTTAGTAATTCCCCATTATAGTCTATGGCTGAATCTCCAAATTGATACTGAATCCCTGAATCTGAATTGGCTGAATTGAATTGGGACTGTGATTCAAATCACTAAATCAAATCACTGTCCCTCTGAATCAGCTAAATCCAAATCTGAATCAAATACTTGCAGCTTTGCACAGGCCTACCCTGCATGATACTGGAAATCCGGGACAAATGCTGTCCTGGAGTCAAGCAGCCCAGGACTGAGACTTGATGTTCCCATTTTGGGACTGTTCCCAACCCAATTAAGGATGGGTGGTCACCCTACCTTCTTCTCAAGGGAGGGTAGCGCCTTCAGGCCCCCACATACTCAGTGCTTGTGACCTGGTGCCTTTGATTGGTGATATACACTTTTCCTGAGACGAAAAATTAGTGATGTTTTGCCCTGCTACTGCATTTTAGTGATTCCAGAAGATAACATTACACTACTGGGGCAGATACATAGCTAGTGTAATGGCATACAACTCCTCTGAAATCAGTAGAATTATGATGATTTACTGCTGATGAGGATCTGGCCCAAAATATGAAAGGAAATAAAATATTAATTTCCTAATTTCTCCATATAATACTGCATCAGGGCATTGGGGTGCATCAGCTCCTTTAAGGGAGCAAGCAGCTGGACAGGCTATTTGCAGGTGACAAGGGAAGGTAATTAAGGACTTACCTGACCTGCAGCAGGCTGGGATAGAGCTTTGTGAGTCCTTAGTTTATAGAAGAGGATTCTCAGTAATTCTAAAAACAATGAATTCAAATACTGCAAGACCCATGGTAGAACTAAGAAAGGACAGCCTGTATAACAACAGGATAGCTGCTGAGAAGTTAAAAACAAAATCAAACACAACTCCACACCTGTCATGATGTCTAAAGGACTAATCCATCAAATAATTACCTTAATACATTAGTTAAACTAATGAGGTGTAAATGCATGGCCCTCTGGGTACAGATATTTTGGTGTGTGAACTATATCATCCATAGCATTTCAATTCTGTCAACCCATCTTGTTTAATCAAGGAAAAGCCTTAAAGAAAGAACTGTGTTACTCCTGAACTACTTCACCCCTAACTACATTTTAATTCATTGTACCACGTCTTGTTAATCAAGAAAAAACTACAAGGACAAAAAAAAAATGCTATTTAATTAAGTGTGACCTGCTCCTGCAAATACTTGATTATGTGTGTGTATCTTTACTTAAATGAGTAGTCCATTTACTTCAGTCAGACTGTGGATGAGGAAAAAAAATTATACATATGCTTAAGGACAGAATTATGCTTTCAGTCACAACCTCCGGTCATTAAATTGTGAATTAAATGTATCCTGAATTAGCAAAAAAATCTGTCTTTACCAATGGGAGATAGAGGTAGGGCTAGAGATACAGTTAAGGTTATCCAGTGCTTCCAACTAGCTTGGGACTGAAAAATAGTGGAATATAATTTTCTGAAAAAAGGTTCAGTTGTTTCAGACAATGAAGGGGAGAAAAGGGATAACTAGGTCTAATGGCCACAAACTTATGGAAGGCCAGTTTAGACCGGACATAAGGAAAAAACTCCTTTACAGTCTGAGTGTCCAGGGTCTGGAACAGACTCCCCCCAAGCACCTACTCTGGACTCATTCAAAAGGCATTTGGATGCATCTCTGGCTGAGATCATTTAACCCCAGCAGACTTCCTGCCTATGGCATGGGAGCTGGACTTGACCTTGTGAGTTCCCTTCCAGCCCCTAATGTCTATGAAGTCTATGAAGCCACTCTTTAAAGCAGTGGGGTTGGAAGTGAGCTGGCAAAAGCAGTAACAGCAAACCCAGGTGGTGTCAATATTGGGCAGTACTTCCTAAGCAGTAGCAATGGTGGTAGCAGCAATCCAAGAGGTGCCTAGAATGGCAGCAGTGGCAATCCCCAGCTATGCTCCCTAAAGCAGCAGGCAACACTTCCCTCAGTGGCAGTGGTGGCAGTGAGACGTGTCAATTGGCACGCTTCAGCTCTGACCCCATCCCACAGAGCAGCGGTGACACAGAAGTAGAACAACTAGTGCAGTGGTGTCAAGGTAGCAGTGGTGCCAAGCAATCCCAAAAGGCAGTAGAGGTGATAATCTTTCCTAGTGTCCTGTTGAGGAATCCTTCTTACCACCCCCCTCCCCCCCGACTACGGCAGGTTACAATGCTCAGGATGGAGAGTTTGTACTTAAAACCACAATCCAACAAACCAGAATCTTTATTTTAAGGTAGAAAATATTTAGGTGTTGAATATTTTAAAGTGTTTAATATTTTAAATGTTTGATGTTTCAGGGTATTTAATATTTAGGAGACATTGACATTTGCAGTAATTGATAGTTTAGGTATTCAAAGATACTTTGAAGTGTTGGACATTTAGGGGTGTTATCTGCTATTTGGGTGTAGTCAATATTTCAGGGTTATAATAGTTGTGATGTTTAATAGTCAAAGGGGAAATAAGATAAAGCTTGATTAGTTTTATTATCTATTTATCTGTAATACATTGTAACATTTGTTCAGAACTGGATGTGAGTAGGGAAATTGTTTTTCTAGGATCCCAGTAGGATAGATTTTTTTTTCAAAGTTTCTGAGTGAGGGCTGAAGCAAAAAACCTCCAGACAGGAACCTGGCTGTTGAACTGCCACCAAAAGGGTCCATCTCCAATAAGATTATTCATTCTACCAGTTTACACAAAATCAAAACAGTACATAGTATATGAAGCAATGGGCAATAAAACAAAACCAGGAAATTCTATTTGAATTTAGCCCTCATGTTTTGTGCAGGTAACAAATGTACCTAAGGAATACAGGACAGGCTCCAAATTGCTAGAGAGAAGCCAAACTATTTTTTCTTCATTAGCCCAATATTTTAAATTTCCCATTAATAAAGAGATACATTTTTCTCTTATTTTTTCAAAGAACAATCAAGAGCACCAATAGCGATTTAAATCATCCATCTCATTTTTCCTATAAGAACATATTCTGTCTGAACATGGAGTCCAACGTACCTACCCATTTCAAATGCAGATCTCATCACTGAATGCATTGAATCTGTCTGTGTGAATCTTAAATTACTTTTTGTTGAATCTGCTAATGCCAATGCATGTATAGTTTTACTTTCCTTACAATATAAGCTGTGCCTGCCAGTCTGGCACCACTTTTTCCCATCCTTGTGTCAGAGTCATTTATTTGTGAATGCCTCAGACAAACATAATAGATTAATAGCCTCTCATTATTTATGGTTTTGCACTGCGGACAGTTGGGTTTCTAGGCCAAAGGAGTGCTGTCTTAATCTTAAAAAAGGGGACGTTCAAGGAAGTCTCACTGCCAGAATATCTGTCTGCATGCTGACATCTATAATTCTTAAATATAAGGGAAATATTGGCTCTCACTTTCCCAGGCATTTTGTCTAGAGGAGATGTTACTTATCCAAACAAGGGTTTATTTGGAAAAGAAGGGGCTTCTAGAGTATATGGTAGGCATAAAAGACCTAATTTTCATTCAGTAGTTTAGAGTTCTTAATTGAGCTAAGGTGCTCACATTTATCTCTCCATTTTAGAGCACATGAGCTCCTTAGGCAGAGATAAACATCATCTTAAACAGGAATTAGAAATCTTTCCTGTTCTAAGCTCAGTAGATTCAGTATACCATGCCTTTAAAATTCTCCAAAGATTCTAACTACTAGGCATGCTCCATCCCCTAAATGCAGGGCTGGGCATCAACACAAGGACTCCCTGTGGCCCCAGAGGAGTGGACGCAACAGGCCACCATGGCTCAAGGCAGCGCAACTGACAACAAAACGTTCTCTCTCTCATTTTCACTAATTCCTGCCTGGTTCCCAGGCAGCATGGAGGAAGAGGAAGTCCAATATAAATATAAAGCACACAAGAGCCAGCCAGGGAGAACAGGGAAAGCAATAAATTAGGATAAAAAAACTTGTAAGGCATGGAAGGAACTAAGGCTATGGAAAGTGCAGCAGTAGAAATATTCCAGAAAGAGGGGCTGTACGAGTGTTCCAGCTTGCAGACTGGTCCTCTCCCCTGTTCCCAATGCTTTTCCCAGACCAAGATCACCCAGTCTGGTGAATGTGCGGGGAGTAGCTGCTGCTCCACTCTTCCCAGTCCCTAGGAGGAGTTGGGTGGCAAGGAAAAGTTCCCTCTGCTTTCCCCACACAAGGATCCAAGCATCTAGGGAAGGTTTGCGTGGAGAGGCAGTTTGACTTCTTCCATAATCAGTCTGGAAAAACTGCTGCTCCACTACCCCTAATCATGAAGGTCTCAAGTGGAAGTGTATAGGCATTCATTCGAATGAAGGAAATTTTCCACGGAGGAGCAATTGTTGAAAAGAAAGATCTTTCTTGTGGATGGGGCATGTTTCCACCATGAGAAACAGAATGAATGCCTGTATGCTGGCAGTTTGTACAAGGAGAGTGGCATCTCTCCTGTACAAGTGTAACACCTGTCTGAAACTTAGGAGGGGGATGGGCAAAGGAGCAAAAAGATAGGACACTGGGACTAGCCTGTCTAGGAAGATGGCCAAAGAGCCTGGGGAAGAGACTGAGCGATAGGCAAGGTTGCCAAGTCTGCTTATAATAAGAGGAACTGGGCTTGTTTGTTTGTTTTTTAAGTCACATTAATTTTTTGAGTCATGGGTTGCAGTTTCATGGGTTTGCTTTTTAAAAATCTTTTTGCAGGTTGCTTATTTTGGGCTTTTTTGTAACAGGTGACTTAAAAAAAAGCTCTAGTTTCAGGGGTGGGCAAAATGGTGGATTTAGCCAGCAGCCAGACTCCATTTCCCAGCAACTCCTGCCCACATGGCCGGGGCCACTTTCCATGGAGACCCCAGCAACAGCCTCACTGAGATAGGCGCTTTCTGCAGAAACAAGGCCCAGCAGCCCTGGCAGGGTGCATGGAAGAGTGGGGCGCTGCAGTGGAAGGGATCTTGCAGCGGTGACAGCATGGTCCTGTTAGAAATATTATTAAAAATGCATTATCAATAGTGTTGTTAGAACGGCACAGCTGTCAGCTCTCCCTGGTGGGAGAGAAGGAGGTTGGAGGAGAAGCTACTAAGGGCTCTTTGTATTAAGGTATCACTCTCTCTTTGTTCTGCAAATTTACTATCTCTTTGTTACACTAAATCACACTTCCTTTCATGCTCCCCACACTTCTCAGACAAGATAAGAGTAATTGCCATTTTTAATGATCCTGTCCCTTGGGGGTTAAACTTTTTGTAACCTGAAATACTTTCTGAGCAAGCGCAATTAGCTAATGCATATAAGCCTATCCGCCCCGCATACTTAAGTAGTTAATTATAATGCACATGCGACGGATGACGTGACGTCATTTCATATATGTTTGTATGAACCGGAAATGAGTTGTAAGAGTTCCTGCTTCTGCACACGTGCTCAGGAGAGAGGGGATAAAGCCTGCTGAGAAGTGTTCCCCGCGGGCAGAGAGTGTGGTCTTTTGTCTTCTCTCTCTGACCCTATTTGCAAATATATACCTTTTGTGTTACTAAGAATGTGTGCCTGGAATTATTATTCATGAGCCTCCAAAGAAATGAACTGTGATTTTTACATCAGTCCAGAGCTGGGGAAGAGCTGCAGCCTACATGCCCTGCTGCACACCCTGTCAGGAGGGGCGGCAGTCGGGCTATAGCCATCCTCACAATTCCCCATAGTCCCCTGTAGCCACCCCTCCCAGCGCTGCCACTGCCTGCCCTGCACAGGTGGGCAGCTGAGCCCACCCTACTCCTGCCTGCAGCATAGCCCCACCCCTCCGTCCTCCCTCCCAGCCCTGCTAAATGTGTAATTTAGTAGTATATGAAGCAAAACTAGAACTACTAAAAATATGGAATTTGTATAAGCATCCCCACACCCCTCTCTTTTACATGAGTTGGGCTTGTTTTTAAAGGCAGTGCTGCTTTTTTTCCCATGAGACTTAGCAGCACTGGTGATAGGGTGCCCAGACTGAGAGACTTTGCCCAGCTAAGAGAGGAAATTCAGCCAGTGGGGTGAAGCAAGTGAGAAAGAATGACTATGGGATGTCTAACACTTGAACTGGAACCCACAATTCTCAGAGTCTTATATTTTTTCTGTTGCCAGAAAATATCTGACACTCACTGTGAGGTTTTCATTCCCCTCTCACTACACGCAGACAGTCAGGAAGCCTGAGGTGGAATCCAAGTTCCGCAGATTGGGCTGTTCACCCATGGGTGGCCAAGCCAGGCAGACTCCCTGGCCAAGGGGGGCACTTGTGCTCAACTCCCAGCTCTGCTAGACTGCAAATGTCCCAGCCCCACCCCCTCACCAGCCCCCTGCCTGTCAGCCTGAGGTGGGTGGGTGGGGGAAATGGACCCCACTCTGGCCCCCAGTGGAGGGGAAAGCCTCCAAAGACAATAGGATTGGGGCTGGCAAGGGGCTGTGGCTGGGGCAGGTGCATTTGCAGCATAGTGGAGCCATGCTATGAGGGAAAAGCCCCCTGCCTCAGGGCATTTCCACCCCTACCCCTTATGCAGACCCTGCTGGTGGGGCTGGAGCAGGAATCCATAATCCCCCCAGCCTCCCCTCCATGGTTGACAGGTAGAGGGCTGGCGAAGGGGCAGGGCTGGGGCATTTTCAGACTGGCAGAGCCATGCTGTGGGGGAGAAAGTCCCCACTTGGGAGGCTTCCCCCACCTTCTGCGCAAACCCCAGTTGGGGGGCTGGAGTGGGAGTCCATGCCCCCCCTATGGCTGACAGACAGGGAGGTGGCAAAGGGGTGGAGCTGGGGTGTTTGCAGCCTAGTGGAGCTGCACAGAAGGGAAAAGCCCCTACTTCAGGGATCTTTTCCCCCCACCTCCTGTGCAGACCCCAGCTGGGGGGGCTGAAGTGGGGGCCTATTTTCCACCCCCACATCCCCTCCCATAGCTAGCAGGAGGGGGACTGGTGAGGGGGCAGGTTCGGGGTGTTTGCAGCCCAGTGGAGCCCCCACTTCAGGGACTTTCCTTCTCACCTGCTGTGGAGACCCCAGTTGGGGAGCCAGGGGTGGAGCAGGGGGTCCATTCCTTACCCCCACCCTCTGTGGCTGAGGGGTGGGGGGTAGAGAGGGGTTGAGAGTGGGGTGGCAGAGCTGTGCTGTGTGTGTGTGTTGCAGGGGGGAAGAATGGGGGCTTCCTCTCCCGCTCTGCAAACCCTGGCTGTGGGGAGCCAGGGGATGGGGAGGCTGCCTCATCTCTGAGAGAGCTGGGATTAGGGCTGTCCCAGTGGCAGCCCCACAGTACCAGAATGGAGTCCCACAGCTGCAAGACTCTCCATCCCAGTGCCCATAGGGCCACTGCTGGGATGGAGCATTTGCAGTTGCAGAACTCTTGGTCTCCACAGCCATGGGGCCAATGCCACAGCTGGCAAATAAAAAGCTCCCATCAGCTATCAGACTCTCAACTATGGGAGCTTTTTAGCAAGGCATGATAGAATCCAATGCTGGATCCCACTATCATGCCTCCAGCCATGCATGTGTGGCATGGCAGGACGCAAGTTTGCATGGATCATATTTCAGATTCTATCATGCCTTTACATGAAGGTCTAGAGGAGTGCTAACAGTACATGACACCCTTGACAGATCTCAAAGCACTTCAAGGTGCTGCAGCAGCTTGGTTGAGACTCACTGATTTCATTGGGAAAGGTGTTAGGCAAACTTTGATCAAAGAACAGGCACAGCCATTGTAGATTGCCGGAGGCCAGAACAGAATTTGCCCTCGGGTGGGACTATAAGAGTGATCTGAGAAACCTTAACTTTTTCCTGACTTAATGCTTTGTATTGTTTTGTAGTTACTCTCCTCTTAAAGTCAGTGTCCCTGAATTTTATTTAATGGACATTTTTCTATAAGAATTGTAGGAATTTCTTTTAGCACTGTAACACTTCTGTTTCAATCCCTGAAACAGGAATTTTCTGTGAAGTTCCACCCCCCCCCCTGAAAAAAATTGTATTCCTTTTTCACAAATAGAACTTGAGGATTTTGGAGGAAGAGATCTGTCAAACACTTGGAATACATTTAGAATGCTAAGGATTTTACACTTGGCTTAGAAATAAAAGAATAGCATTACCTGTGTATCTATAAAGCTATACTTGTAAAACAACACACATTATTAAAGCAGCACACATTATTGAGCAGCACAAGAACACCAGCATTTTTATAAATAGTGATCACACCAAAGTTTTCAATTATGGTAATAATTATACAACAGAGACTGCTTGCTTGAGACTAAATCAAAGTAAATCCTACTTCATTAAGGCTAAATGAAAGCAAAAGGCTTTAAAAAAAATCTTCATTTGCTACACACTCAAAAATACCATAAGTGTCAAACTACTCCCTTTTTGTTCTTGTTTTAAATTGGTATATGTTCCCAAAATAATAGTCACTGTATGGCATCAATATAACCTAATCAGGCCCCAGAGGAGTGATGCATGCAGGTCTATAGTCAGCCAAAGCTTGAATGTCACTGCCTTTGGAAAACCACAAATTTGAGAACACTGTTATCTTAGAACACCAGTCCCCAATTAGGATCAACTGCAGCATCTCAGAAGTAGTGTCAAAATTAGTCTCCACATCTCCTCTTCCTGAGATACTTCCCTTGATAGTGTTTTCATTAGCAAACATAGGCATGCTAAAGTCACAGTCAGTAAGAAAGAGAACAGCAAAGCTAATGAAATTGAACTCCAAATAAAATAAATCAAATATTTACCTCAACTTGATTCTTCTTTATACATCACAGAAACTAGCAACTTCAGAGATCGTCACTTCCATGGTAGGAGCAACTATTTTTTTTTCTTGAAGTACTACATCACTAATAATAGCAGCACTAGAAGAATGACATAGAGTTGAATGGGGTCAAGTTTTGAGGCAGAGATGTTCTTTGGGAGCTAGATGTGGATTTTTGTAGTTGTGCCTGCAATAAAGGATTGATTACATGCTGTTTGATCATCTCAGTTCCGGCACGTGATGCATGTGTTAGCAAGATATTAAGAAAATGTTAAAATTACAGGTATTACATGGCTTGGTAGAGTTGGAAGGCAACACAGAACCTTGTGCACTGCAGGCACAGATTTGGCATATATTGATGCATTCTAGGACACGTAGTTAGTCCTGCAGACTACACTAGCCAGGGGTAAAGTGATTAGAAAGTTTCAATGTGGCACTGTGGAATGAAGAGAGACAGGACCATGCCATGGTAGTGATGCAAAAATTTGCGGTTCGTTTCTTTTGGAGGCTCGCGAATAATAGTTCCTCAGGCACACACTATTAGCAACACAAAAGGTATATTTGCAAATAGGGTCAGAGCAGAGACAGAGAGTCTCAGATTACTCTGCCCCCGAGGAAAACTCTCAGCTGGCTTTTATCCCTTTCTCCTGGGCACGTGTGCAGAAACAGGAACTCTTACAACTTATTTCCGGTTCATACAAACATATATGTAAATACGTCACTTCATACGTCGCATGTTCATTATAATTAACTACTTAAGTATGCGGGGCGGATAGGCATATATGCATCAGCTAATTACGCATGCCCAGAAAGCTCTCTAGGTCACCAAAAGTTGAAATTTCCCCTCTTTCAAGGACACACAGTCAATTGAATTACTGCTTCTGTAATCTGCATGTGAATGTCAGGGGAGTGTGTGATTTAGTGTGAGAAAGGCTGACAGATTGGCCAAGAAAGAAAGGGAGTGATACTTTAGCACAAAGGGTCCTTGGTAGTGTTTCTGCTTATCAGGTACGAGATGCAAACTGTGCAGTTCTAACAACACTCTATTCATTATGCATTCCTAATAATATTTCTAACAGTAGCCACAGTGGTAAAGTTACAACTTTTGGATTCTTAGTCAATGGCTTTTGCATGTAGTGTACAATTGCTGGGTTGGGAAATATTCACAGGCATTAGCAGTCTTCTCAACCCAGTAATATGGGAGGAGTCAGCGAGGGGTTGATAAGGCCAACTGTGGAGCTCCCTAGTGGCTCCATTTATCCTGCCTCACTCCCTGAGTGCCCCCCTCCTCCCCCCAACCTTGTCCCTCTCACCTGCCACAACCTTGAAATTAAATATGGTTATCTGGAGAGGCTGCCTCTAAGAGACATTAGTTCTTTCTGGTGGCTTACTTCTAAATGTATTCTCTGGGGGCTCCTCCATCCCACATGCAGTCCCTTGGGGCTCCTCCACCTTCAAACACAGTCTCTTTGTCTCTGGCACTGCCTCTTTTTCAGACTTGGCTTTAAGTCTGACCTTCTGGCCCTGTGTGTGCCTTAAGGGTTTTAATCATGGCTCCAATTGCCCACATAGCCATGCCCATACCTATGCCTTGCAGATATCACACAACTTCAAGTTCTTGGGCCTCCTGGCCCAACCAACAAACTTGGCCCCTCAGGCCTCAAACCCTTTTTTGGGCTTCAGCCTTCCCAGCCGTTTCCCTTTTCCTTTGGCTGAAAGGTTTAGCCCTGGCCCACTACCTTGGACCTCAGCTTCTTTATGTCAGCCCTTACAGCCCTGTCTAGAACAGATTTCAAAACACAGATGTTACCAGATTTGCCCATCACTTTGGGGTGTGCTCATTTATTAGGAATACACTTCTAGGGTCTTTGTAGTTTTATCAATGTGCTGCTTGTGTTACTTGCGTTTCTATATGGAGCTGTAGCTCTCCCTTCTGCAAGTCCTCACCCCCAGTGGAGTTATCTTGCAGGACTGAGTTTCAGTGGGGCTGAGTTCCTCCAGCCACCAAATCTGTCAAACACACACACACACACAAACGTGACATGCCTGACCTGGCTGGGTTGATCAGCATGTACAGGCTGCTACCCTCATATGCCAGGAATCAGTTCATTAAGGTAACAATAAAATGCAATCAGACACAAGCACACAGGTGAACAGAATACCTCTGAATCCAGTTGGGTGTCCAGCTGACACCCTCATGGGCCAGCATTCAGTTCATTAGGGCATGTCTGAGCCAAACTGGGTCAGTCAGCCCATACAAGCTGATCCCCTTATGTGTGTGCGTCTCAAACTCAGCACATCCCAATTTTTTGCCCTAACTGTTCTAGTAGTGGTAGCCTCTTGATGAGTGGACCTCACAGTATTTCTGGGCTTCACAGGGATCTTTAACTTAGGTAAAAGAAGCATTGCTACAGAGTAAGTGGGGAAGGGCAAGTAGAGAAGGAAAAAATACACCCAGTTACCACAAGTTTGACTATAAAAGTTATTTATTGCTAAGTATATGAAATTTATAATGGTACCAGTAGTAATAGACATGCAAGGGAAAACAAACAAAAACAGTTACAACATTACCGTGGTTTAATTGGGTATTTGGGGAAATCTAGCTCAAGCTTAATACAATTTAGGTTCAGAAAGCTATACCTAGAGAGAAAAAGAAAAAGAGAGAGCTGGGATCTCACCATTCCAAGGCACTCGGGTGATTTGTTGGCAAGCAAAGTTTCTAACATGATCATTGAAGAGAGATGATCTGTTTATCCCAGCTTCTTGAGAACAACAGTGGATGGTGTCAGAGAAATTTCTCTCTCTTGAAGCACACTGTTTGCTGCTTTACAGCTTTCTTATAACTTTAGTCCAGCCTCTTCAAAGCATTCTTTTAATTGTGTAAATCAAGAGGTTCCCAAGCTATAACTGACAGGGAAAATCCTGTTATATAAACAGTTTCAATTTAAATGAATTACATCTCTTAGTGACAAGGGGTTATCTGGTCTGGAACATCTCAAGAAACTGATTGACAACCAGGAAAAACATCAAGTTTTAAGGAGTAACCAGACACTTAGAAACCAGATTGAAATTATTATGAATATAGAAGATATACTGGAAGGGATACCACATTGTTTCTTCTCAGATGGCCTAGCTATGCTTGCACTGTGAAGTCAGCATCAGTGTTTTATATTTTACCTGTTGTGAATAAGCCTCAGCTTAGCATGACTTTCAGATTTTACTGTAGTCTTTTAACAGACTTAAGGGTATTACTTGGAGTGTTCATAAACTTTGCGGGGAGGACTTCCACCAGTCATCCCGGGAAAGTATGACAGTATTTGTGGTCAGGGCTCCAACAGGCTGGATGCTGTGATGAACTCTTAACCATTGTTTAAATGTCACTCATACCCCCTCTGACTCAGTCTCTTGCCTCATTATTCCCTAATCCGGCAACTGAGTTTTAGTTAATCAAGTTTAAACAGGCCTCCCATACTGGGACTGGGGAATGTACAGCCCGAGATGCCTATTAAACTTTTCTTCTGCTTAGGTCTGGGTAGGTGAGGTAAGGTGTGTGTGGGGAAGAGGGGGGAATAGAAAAAGTTTTTTGTAAGTCCAGTAAGCTGGGTGCCAGGGCTTCCTCAGGAACACAGCACTGACAGGTAACACAGAGTATCTTAGACACCCTGTTCTCTGGCCTCCAAACTGAAGTAAAAAAAACTCTCTCTCGGTTCGTTTTCTTTGGAGGCTCATTGAATAACAAATCCTTAGGCACACATTGTTGGTGAGACAAAAGGTATATATTTGCAAATAGGGTCAGAGGGAGAAGACAAAAGATCAAAACCCTCTGCCCCTGAGTACAATCATTAGCAGGCTTTTATCCCCTCTTTTCTGGCACGTGTACAGAAACAGGAACTCTTACAACTCATTTCCGGTTCATACAAACATGCATGAGAATACGTCAGATCATGCATCCCATGTGTATTATAATTAGCTACTTAAGTATGCGGGGCGGATAGGCTTAATATGTATTAGGTTATTGCGCTTGCCCAGAAAGCACTGGAGGTTATGGAGGGTTTAACCTCAAGGCTAAAATGGCAATTATTCTTATCTTAGCCTAAAAACCGTGGGAGCCATCAAGGAAAGTGTGATTTAGTGTAACAAAGAGATAGTAAATTTGCAGAACAAAGAGAGCTCTTGGAGTTTTTCCTTCAGTTTCCAACCCCCCCTTCCCTCTCTCATTAAGGAGACAAGGAGGGCTGGCAGCCTTGCTTATTCAAAGGACAACCCTATTGATGGGAGCTAACAGCTATTGATAATGCATTTTTAATAATATTTCTAACAATATTCCCCCCTCAAGATGCTTTCTGATCTTTACTTCATTTGGGCATATCAAGATAATTACGAGGAATTTTTCTGAGGACCATGACTTTTGCTACAGTCTGTGCTTTTAGAGGGACTGCTGCAACCTGCATTCCTTCTACTGTGGTGGTTATCAATCTAGTAAGACAAGGAATGAGACAAGGGATAAAAATCAAACCAGTTAGAGCACACAAAAGCACAAACCCTACTTTTTTCCACCAGGGTCCTCCAAATAATTGAAACCACCAGTCCTTATTCCATGTGGTTTCCCACGTTTGTATTGGTACATGGGCTATTTTCCTAATCTCTTTGGCAATCTCTAAGACCACCTTCCCGTTATCATCTATTTGGAGGCAACAATTAGAAAGGTTGAACTTTCCACAGACTCCGCCATCCTCTGCGAGTAAATAGTCTAAAGCCATTCGATTTTGGTATATGGCTTCCCTCATCTGAGAACTTTGTCGAGCCAGCAACTCGAGAGCAGTGGCGGTCTGGTTAGTAATTACTTCCAAGACTGCCTGCAACCGGATGATTCTATTCAGCATATATATTGGTGTCCGGTAGCCCCAACTCCCATCATTAGCCCATGTAGCTGGTCCATAATACTCAATAATCCTCTGAGGAGGCCACTCATCCTCCTTCCACTTTTGGGAGCCACCCTGTGTCAAACTTACATCAATACTTCTCTTGGCCCTGTTCCAATCATCATACAAAGAGACTCCCAGCTTATTTCCACCCTCAGATGGTAACAAAAAGAAAGATGGTACAATTACTCCAATATAGCAGGTTCCTGTCCACCCTCGTGGTAGGACCGTATAGGCACGCTTTCCACAAATCCAATAATGTCCTTTTAGGGCCCTGTGTTCCCCTCCCAAGGCTAGGGGGTCACGGCTGTGGAAAAGAAGGGGATAGTATTTGGTGCCCTTATGCCCTAAAGGGCCAGTGTGATAGTTACTCAGTTTAAACTGACATTTCCATACGCCATCTTTATCCCTATACTCGCACTTGGTTATTTCATTTGTGTCATTTAAGGCACTCCAATATGCATTAAACCTTGCCACTGTGCCATTCAGGTGTGCCCATTGCCACTTATAAATGTAGGTAAATCGTTCGCCTCGGGTCTTTTCATATGCCTGACATCTGGTAGGGTCAGGATCGAAAGGTAATATTCTTGTCCTTTTGAGATTTTGCATCTGTGTGGAGATTGGGAGCCTAACGGCAGCAGAATTCCATTGATCAGCATACCTGCTGCATACTCGGGCCCATTTTAATGTCCATGTACACTGACTATGTCCTAACCTCCTTCCTGTACCATTACTGCTAATACAGTACTCTCCCAATGCCACTTGGGAAAGATCCCAGCTGTGGTTCTCATCCCATTCTTGACCAGTACTCTTAACATCTGCTTTGTCACTGACTAACCATTTTGGGGCCAAAGGAAAAGCCCTCCAAGGCCACTGTTCTCCGGCCTCTCGGAGCCCCCCACAGGCCCAGCAGTTGGTAAGATTAAAAGTACTTGCAATCCTCTCCATCATATCAACATACAAATTTGTCCCTGGGGGAGTAATTTGGGAAAGCGGGGGCATAGGCCAGTGGCTAAGGCTATGCAATCCTGCTTCTTTCATTATGCAGATAACAACAAGGCACATTATAATTCCCACCATATTTTCCCTTTTACTTTCTGGACTAATTTTCTGAACTTTGATTAAGCCGTCTCAGGCGCACTTGGAGATCACCAGTAGGTTCACAGCTCCACTTGCTGGCTTCTTGTTCCGAAGACGACTCAGCTTCCGGAGTGAGTTCGTCTTGGGAGTTGTTGTCCTCTGACGCTTGTGGATGTCGTTTCACACGGGTATGGTGTATCCAACGGTCATGGCCAGCGATCTTTACAGCGGTGTGGGTTGTTAGAAGTACCTGGAAAGGGCCACTCCACCTCTCAGTCAGAGGTTCCTTTTTCCACCGCTGCACCAAGACCCAGTCTCCCGGGGAGAAGTCATGTACCGGTACGTCTAAAGGCAGGCGCTGAAAGGAGGCTGCATACCTGTGAAGAGAAAACAAGACAGACTGCAAAGCAATAACGTACATATGAAGCTCACTATTACCTAATTCAAAAGTTACATTCTCTCGCATCCCAGGAGGTAAGACTCGAGGCGGCTTGCCAAACATAATTTCATATGGGGTCAATTTAAGGCCCCGTCGGGGAGTGTTTCGAATGCAAGTAAGGGCGAGCGGTAATGCTTGAGGCCACTTAAGACGTGTTTCAATACAGATTTTGGTGAGCAAAGTCTTTAAAGTCCTATTCATACGTTCCACTTGTCCTGAACTCTGTGGTCTCCATGGTGTGTGTAATTTCCAAGTAACCTTGAGAGTTTGCGCGACTCCTTGAACCACTTTTCCCACGAAGTGTTGTCCCTGATCCGACTCAATGGACTCAGGCAGGGAATACCGTGGAATGATCTCCTGCAACAAATACTTCACTACTGTAGCCGCAGTGGCAGTCCTGGTGGGCCAGGCCTCGACCCAACCAGAGAGCTGGTCTACCATGACAAGTAAAAACCCGTGATGTCCGGACCGTGGGAGCTCGGCAAAATCAATCTGCCATGCCTGTCCAGGGTACGCTGCCCAGGGTCTACCTCCCATTGGCACAGGGGGTTTCCTTCGGGGGTTTACTTTCTGGCATGTGATGCACTTGGTAGCAATGCGCTGAGCTTCTACATATAGCCCTGGAGCTACTGCTTGGCGAATCACTAGATCACCCATGGCCAAGCCTCCCATATGGGTTCTTGCATGGAGCTGTTGCAGCACCTCCCGAAGCAATGGCCTGGGTATCATGACTTTCCCTCCTGGTACTATCCACCACCCCTGGGAGTTCTTTTCTGCACAAGCTCTTTGTGCAAATTTATCTTCTTCAGGGGAATACTGTGGGACTAAATCTTGGATGTCTGGCCATATGGCATGGGACATGGCCTGCTTGGATACCTCCTCCGCTTCTCCCCCAATAAATGCAGCTTCCTTTGCTGCTGAATCAGCCTTTGCATTTCCAAGCTTATGCTTTTCCTCAGCAGCCTTCCCATGGGCCCGCACATGAATGACTGCTACCTCTTTAGGCTGGTGGAGTGCCTCTAGTAGCTTGATAATCTGGGGGCCATTAGCAATTTTATTCCCAGAGGCCGTAATAAAACCCCTTTCTTTCCACAATAGTCCGTGTGCATGGACTGTAGAAAAAGCATAGCGAGAGTCAGTGTATATATTAACCCGCTGGTCTGTCCCCAGCTGTAATGCTCGGGTGAGCGCAGTGAGTTCTGCGGCCTGTGCCGACCATGAGCTTGGCAATGACTCCCTCCATACTACCTTATCCAAGGTTACCACTGCACATCCTGTTCGTCTTTTTCCATCGATGACAGAGCTGGAGCCGTCTACGAAGTATTCAACATCTGGGTCCTCAATTGGGTCCTCAGCAAGATCAGGTCGCACCTGTGTGGTTTGATTTAGGACCTCAAGGCAGTCATGCATCGGTTTTCCTGGCTCCGGCAGCAAGGTTGCAGGGTTTAAGGCTGTAGTATGTTTGAAAGTAAGTCCTGGATTAGAGAGCAAAAATATCTCATACCGTGATTGTCTGGAGGGGTTAAGAAATTTCCCTCCCTCAGTCCCTAGGATCTGGGGAACTCCATGAGGAGTGAGTATTTCCATATCCGCACCCATGACTATCTTCTGGGCTTCTTCAACAACCACTGCTGTGGCTGCCACAGCCCGAAGACAGGCTGGCCACCCGAGTGCCACTGGATCTAGAACCTTTGAGTAATATCCCACGGGTCTCCAGGTCGGGCCCGATGGCTGTGTCAGCACCCCTGATGCAACCCCTCGATTCTCATGAACATACAGTCGATATGGCTTTTTACTGTTTGGGATGGCCAGGGCAGGGGGCTGGGTTAATGCTGCTTTAAGCAGATCAAAGGCATGCTGCATTTCTTTATTCCATTTCCATTTAGTGAGACTCTCCTTAGTCAGGGAGTCATACAGTGGTCTAGCCTTCCCACCATAATCTGGTATCCATAGTCGACAGAACCCAGTTAGCCCTAGGAATGCCCGCAGCTCCTTGGGTGACTTAGGTGGGGTTAGACCTTGGATTGCCTGTATGCGATCTGCACTTAGGGCTCTGACTCCTTTTGAGAGCTTATATCCCAAAAATGTGACTTCAGGCTGACATATCTGGGCTTTCTCTCTAGAAACTTTATATCCTTTTTCCCCCAGAGTGTTTAGGAGTGACCTGGTGGCTTCCTCACAGAGCTGCAAGTTTGGGCTTGCAACTAGCAGGTCATCCACATACTGGAGGAGAGTCACTGCGGGGTGTGATCCCTTCCACTCCTCCAAGTCCTTCTGAAGGGCAAGTCCGAAAATATGAGGGGCTGCTACGAATCCTTGTGGGAGAACTGTCCACATGAGTTGGGCTTTATGGAAGGTGTCTGGATCCTCCCATTCAAAAGCAAACAATTTTTGACTGTCTCGGTGAAGGGGAATAGAGAAGAAAGCATCTTTCAAATCTAGCACTGAAAATATTTCAGCTTCCCCCGGTACTTGTGTCAAAATCGTGTGAGGGTTCGGGACTACAGGATGGTCTGAAAGGACCTTCTTATTTACTGCCCGTAAGTCTTGGACCAGTCTGTATGAGACCCCATCTGCCTTCGGCACTCCAAGGATGGGGGTGTTATAGGGTGAAGTCCCTTCCACTAGCCATCCGTACCTCTTGTATTTCTCTATTAACGGCTTGAGTCCAGCTCTGGCCGCTCGGCTGAGTGGGTACTGCTTTACCCGAACGGGCCCCTCCCCATCCTTGAGTACGATCCTTACCGGGGAGACGAACTTAGCTCGCGCAGGGGTTCCATCAGCCCATACCGAGGGGTCTACTCCAGTCATGTGATCTTCTGGACTTACTGCAGGGCGTCGGTCCTCCAGGAGAGCCATCTGATAGTTCGAGCTCTGCTTGACAGGTAGCTGGACCACCATCTGATCGTCTCTGAAAAAGATCTCAGCTTGCAATTTTGTGAGTAAGTCCCGCCCAAGGAGTGCAACCGGGCAACTTGGAGAATACACAAAGGAGTGCTCGAGCAAATGGTCTCCCACCTTGGTGAGGAGTGGTTTACAAACAGGGAGTCGGGTTTGCATTCCCTCAATCCCTTCTACAAGTACATGCTGTTCACTAGTTCCTGCACAGGGGGGTTTTTCTGGAATCATTGAAAATGTAGCCCCAGTATCCACCAAGGCTTCAAAGTTTTTGCCACCAACCCTAATGGTTACCATGGGATCTTCTCGGGCTCCAACCCGAAGGGTAGTGGTCTTAGATCCCTGTCCCCTTCATTCTGAATCCTCACCCTTGTCTTCTGCCCGCATGAGGTGACCTCTCGGTTCCCTCTCTCTCTTCTCCTTCAACTTCGGGCATTCCCTTTTCCAGTGTCCTTTCTCTTTGCAATAAGCACAAACGTCTGCTCCCACTCTTTCTCCTTTCCCCTTCTGCATCCCAGCCTTTCCAGGGTTCCCTCCAGTTATAGCAGCTGCTAGTGCTGCCATCTGTCGCTGAGCCTTTTTATCCTCCTTGCGCTCCTGCACTTGCTCACGATTCCCATACACCTTATATGCAATTTCCACCAGCTCTGAAATCGGTTTCCCAGCACCTCCCTCAGTTTTCTGTAACTTCTTACGGATATCAGCAGCAGATTGACCAATAAACATAAGATTTACCATGCGCTGGTTATCTGGGGCTTCTGGATCCAGATCCGAAAACCTGCGAAACGCCTCATACAGCCTCCCAAGGAAAGCTGAGGGATCCTCCTCTTTTCCCTGTCTCACTTCATACAACTTAGACAGATTGGTAACCCGAGGCACTGCCTTTCCCATTGCTTCCACTATAATTCCCAGATACCGTGCACTCAGCTCTCTGCCTTCGGCAGTGTGATTATCCCATCTCGGCTCTTCTACAGGGAAGGTATCACGCAGAGTACGACCAGCAGCACCCTCTAACTCAACTCTGGCTGTCGCAATACGCTCTGCTGTCCCCAACACTAATCTCCTCTCCTCCGGGGTTAGGAGGGTCTGGAGCATCATCTGGACATCAGCCCAAGTGGGTCGATGAGTCTGCCCAATGGATCGAAACAAATCCCTCATCTTTTCAGGGTCTTCACGAAAAGAGGGGCTCTGATTCTTCCAGTTAAATAAATCTGAAGTGCTAAATGGGGTGTAGACAAAAGTTGCAGTGCCTCCTTCCCCAATAACCTCTCGCATCGGACAGTTCAACACCGGCTGTGACTCTACAGGCTTGCGCAAATAATAACCCTTATTTCCTGATTCAGATGAGGCACTTGGCTGAGGCTCACGCTCTAACTCATTAGGTATGCCTTGGTACGTCGGTGGTGGTCTCTCTAAGGGAGGGGGCGGTGGTGCAGAAGGACTGGATGCCGAGGAGGCGTCTGACTCATCTTCGCTACCCGACAGGGCAACCGGAGCACGGGTCCGGTACTCAGCCAATTCAGAATTCCCCCCCTCATTAGACTCAGGAAGTACAGGCGCCCCCCCCCGAGTCTTTTTCTTAACAAGCATCACATGAGACTTTACTAAGTAATTCTTAATCCAAGGTGGCTGATTTTGAACCACCCACAACCAACAATCAATATAAGGAAACTGATTCCAATACCCATTTTGCATAACAATTTCATGGATAGCTATCACTTCTTTTAGCACAAAGGATCCTTTCGGGGTCCAGTGGACCCCAAATGTTGGCCACTCGAGTTGACAAAACTTAGTTAAATTACTTTTTTCATTTTTATTCCGTAATCGGCCGGCCTTGCAAATTTATTAAAATGACGTAATAAGCACCTTAGAGGGGTATCCGTGTTTTCTACACGGGAGCTAACCGTACCCATTTTGCCCACAAAAGTGCACCCAAGGCACACCAAATACCAAAAAGTCCCTTACAGCAGATGATTTACCATGAGAACATGCACACCTCCTGCTCCGGACCCAGAACCAAATTGGGCAAAGGGAATTCGTATACTCACTCAGATACCCCAGAGATCTCGATCCAAAGCCAAAAATGTGTACCTGGAGACTCCAAAAAAAAAAACAAAATTTGCATAGGAGCTCTTAGTGTTCCGGATGTTCCGGCTCACACCTCAAGCCCCCCCTCAGGGCGAGCCAAAAAGAAAGGCTCGGCGCGCAAACCCCCCAGGGGGGCAGAGACGATGTGCCGACGAACTCCGGAGTTATCCAAAGAAAGCCCCACGTTGGGCGCCAGATTGAAGTAAAAAAAACTCTCTCTCGGTTCGTTTTCTTTGGAGGCTCATTGAATAACAAATCCTTAGGCACACATTGTTGGTGAGACAAAAGGTATATATTTGCAAATAGGGTCAGAGGGAGAAGACAAAAGATCAAAACCCTCTGCCCCTGAGTACAATCATTAGCAGGCTTTTATCCCCTCTTTTCTGGCACGTGTACAGAAACAGGAACTCTTACAACTCATTTCCGGTTCATACAAACATGCATGAGAATACGTCAGATCATGCATCCCATGTGTATTATAATTAACTACTTAAGTATGCGGGGCGGATAGGCTTAATATGTATTAGGTTATTGCGCTTGCCCAGAAAGCACTGGAGGTTATGGAGGGTTTAACCTCAAGGCTAAAATGGCAATTATTCTTATCTTAGCCTAAAAACCGTGGGAGCCATCAAGGAAAGTGTGATTTAGTGTAACAAAGAGATAGTAAATTTGCAGAACAAAGAGAGCTCTTGGAGTTTTTCCTTCAGTTTCCAACCCCCCCTTCCCTCTCTCATTAAGGAGACAAGGAGGGCTGGCAGCCTTGCTTATTCAAAGGACAACCCTATTGATGGGAGCTAACAGCTATTGATAATGCATTTTTAATAATATTTCTATCAAAACCACCCCTGTAGTCACAACCTGGTCCTCCAGTGTGAACAACACAAAACGTCACTCAGTTATAACTCAAATACAAACTTGTCTGCTCTCTAACTACTGTAGCACTCCCACCCTCCTGAGCCATCCTGTTCCCCAGTATCCAAGGTACCTTCTTTACTCTCTAGCAGACAGCTCTCTAGCTCATCTCTGTGCAGCCTGCAAGCATGGCCTGTTGGCCCAAGGCTGGAGACTGGGTTTATAATCACCTAAGCTTTGCCCCCTTCCAGTCACCTGACTCAGCGGTCTGCCAACAGGGCCCAGGTTCTGCTGATTCCCTAACCAGCTGCCCTGCATTCTGCTGCCTGCAGTTTGTGTCTTGCAGCTCAGTTTAACTGGGCTACTCACAATCTGCTGCTCCTTGCAACCAGGTTTGCTGCAAGCTGCACTTGTTTCTCTGGCTCTATCCTACTCTGTTCTCTCCTTTTCAGTAACATGCAGGGGTTTCCTGTTACAGGGGCGTTCAGTCCCTCCCCACTCTTGCTTTTAGCAGGTGGTCTCTCTGGCAATGGAAACAATGTGTTCAATGTAAATGTCCCTTGAAGTTCCCATGAGGCATGAAGTGGTTGCTTTTATTCCACTTTGAGGTGACCTCAAAGACTTTGTCCTGATCAGGTTTGGCATTAAGGTCAGTAAAGTACTTGATTCACAATGTCCTTCAGGAATCATTCCAGAAATGTCCTGAATCATGGCATGATGGTAATGCAGTTAGGAGTTGGGGCTGGGAGCAGCAAGACCCCCTAATTCCTATTGCTTCTTGTACCAGAATGAGCAGCAGCCAATGTGCTTTCCAAGGCAGCATATGGTGTTGCACCCTTGTGTAGCTTTCAGGACTACAAGGGTTAGCTGATATTACAGAATGCTTTCGCACTGAGGATTGTTGATGCAGCATGTGGTAGGGTCTCAGGGCCCAACTGTGTCATGAGCATTTGAGTCAGTTAGGCTTTTGCTATGTCAAGGGGCTGCCAGATTCTTACCTGCCACAACTTGATGTTTTCAGATATATTAATTGGGAGGAGTTGAATTCCCCTGTATGTTGACTCCAGTGTGCCAGGCTGTGAGAGGGGAAGAGACAACAAACTCTGTCTCCTTCCCCAGCAAGTAGAGAGGCACTGACACCAGTATGACAGGCTCAGGTTAAGTGGAGGTCCTGTAACTCAGCAAGGAACTTTTGTGAGCGGTCTGACCTGGCTGACTACTCCTCCAACCAGATGTTCAGGTAATTTAGATCACCCAGGACGACTACATCCCTTGCCTTAAGTGCCTCCACAAGCTGGCCTGAGAATTCATGGTCCAGCTCTTCCCCTTGGTTGGGTGGTCTGTAGTAGACCCCCACCATTAAGTCCCTTTCCCCATGACCCCTCTGTATTCTGACCCAGAGCACTTCAGTCTGCCCCTCCTCTGACCCCATCCTGTTAGTTGAGGACATGTATTTCTCTTTGACATAAAGTGCCACACCCACACATTTCCTCCTCATGTTTGCCTTTAAGGGAGAAATGTAGCCCATTCCCCCCAACCATGTCACCTGCATGAAAGTGTGGGTCATTGTCCAAGAACCTGAGGCCTGCCTGGAGGCACCAGCTCCACAGCCACTGGTTAGCCTTGCTGTTGTAGGCCTCGTGTCACTGTCTGCATCGACTTACCGGGAGAATAGAGCAGAATACTACCTGTGCCCCTATCTCCTTGAGCTTGGCCCCCAAGGCCTCGAAGTCCTTCATAATGCGGTCTGGGCTGCCCCTGGCTGCGTCATTTGTTGCCACATGGATAAGGACCATGGAGTACTGGTCCAAGGGTCGAATGTAGGCCGGGATCCTCTCTGTGATATCTTGAATCTGAGCCCCAGGTATGTAGCAGACCTCGTGAGCCATAGGGTCGGGTCAACAGATGGGACCCTCTGTTTCCCTTAGGATGGAATCCCCGATGATGAGGACCCAGTGTTTCTTCCTCCTGGTGCTCCCTCTCTGCACCATTTGTGTTGTGCATGGAGCGGCACCATCCCCGCTGGAGGCATCCCCTTCATCCATCTCCTCCAGGGCTGCTAGGGCCTTGTATCTGTTCCCGAGTTGTACCTGGGGAGCCTTCACCATGCTAGCCTGAGCAGCCTTGGTTCTGGTGGGTACCTTCTGCCACTCCTCTGTTGTGTGCCTCTCCTGAGGGGTCTGTACGCTGGATGCTTGGCCCTGCAGTGAATGGAAATAGGTGTCAATCTCATCCTCTGCAGCCCTGATCCCCTGTAGCCTGCTCACCCAGCCTGCTCCTCCAGGGTCCCAAGGCAGCACAGGAGGGACAGGCAAGGGAACATCCAGATCTGTCCCCTACCACCAGCCACTGGGTCCCTACCAGGCCACCCCCATAGAAGGGGGTAAGGGGCCGCTGACCCCGCCATGAGCTCCATCTGGGTGGAGGCCCCAGAGGAGCCAGGGCAGGTGGTGTCACTGGGATGAGGCCCCTAGCAGCTGCAGTTTGTGTTTGTACCAGGAGCTGTGAGTTTACTTCCCTCGCCTGTTGGAAGCCCATTATGGACTGCTGCTGTGTGCCCGCCTTGCGGGAACGCCGGTGCAAATGCCAGCATGCCCTTACAGAGCGCGCCTGTTTGCATGCACTGTTCACGCACACTGCCTGTGTGCGGCCCAGGAGCACGGCTCCCTGCCAGCTGAGCTAAATGGGATCTGGGGGGCTTCCCCTCTGGATCTGCCTCAGCTGCGCCGGCTCCCTCTGCCTTCTACCCCACTTACTTTAGCGGGATCAGCTGCTGCTTCTGCTGCTGCCGCTGCCACCGCTGGCAAGGCAAGGGGGCGCACGTGTGTGTGGGGATGCACGTGCATCTGGCTCCCTCCTCACTCTGCTCCTGGCCCCCAACTGCAGGAAGTGCCTGCTGGCAGTCCCACCCTGTACAGTCCCTCCCACTTAGGAGAGCCCGGAGTCCTGGGGTGGCCTGTACCACTGAGGTAAAAAAAACTCTCTCTCGGTTCGTTTTCTTTGGAGGCTCATTGAATAACAAATTCTTAGGCACACATTGTTGGTGAGACAAAAGGTATATATTTGCAAATAGGGTCAGAGGGAGAAGACAAAAGATCAAAACCCTCTGCCCCTGAGTACCATCATTAGCAGGCTTTTATCCCCTCTCTTCTGGCACGTGTACAGAAGCAGGAACTCTTACAACTCATTTCCGGTTCATACAAACATGCATGAGAATACGTCAGATCATGCATCCCATGTGTATTATAATTAACTACTTAAGTATGTGGGGCGGATAGGCTTAATATGTATTAGCTGATTGCGCCTGCTCAGAAAGTATTTTAGGTTACCAAAAGTTCAAACCTTCTCTGCCCCAAGGACAGGACCATTAAAAATTGCAATTTACTCTTATCTACATGAGAACGCTAAGGAGTATATGCTTTACTGTAACAAAGAGATAGTAAATTTGCAGAACAAAGAGAGCTCTTGGAGTTTTCCTTCAGTTCCCAACCCCCCCCCTTCCCTCTCTCATTAGGGAGACAAGGAAGGCTGGCAGCCGTACTTATTCAAAGGACAACTATTGATGGGAGCTAACAGCTATTGATAATGCATTTTTAATAATATTTCTAACAATATTCCCCCCTCAAGATGCTTTCTGATCTTTACTTCATTTGGGCATATCAAGATAATTACGAGGAATTCTTCTGAGGACCATGACTTTTGCTACAGTCTGTGCTTTTAGAGGGACTGCTGCAACCTGCATTCCTTCTACTGTGGTGGTTATCAATCTAGTAAGACAAGGAATGAGACAAGGGATAAAAATCAAACCAGTTAGAGCACACAAAAGCACAAACCCTACTTTTTTCCACCAGGGTCCTCCAAATAATTGAAACCACCAGTCCTTATTCCATGTGGTTTCCCACGTTTGTATTGGTACATGGGCTATTTTCCTAATCTCTTTGGCAATCTCTAAGACCACCTTCCCGTTATCATCTATTTGGAGGCAACAATTAGAAAGGTTGAACTTTCCACAGACTCCGCCATCCTCTGCGAGTAAATAGTCTAAAGCCATTCGATTTTGGTATATGGCTTCCCTCATCTGAGAACTTTGTCGAGCCAGCAACTCGAGAGCAGTGGCGGTCTGGTTAGTAATTACTTCCAAGACTGCCTGCAACCGGATGATTCTATTCAGCATATATATTGGTGTCCGGTAGCCCCAACTCCCATCATTAGCCCATGTAGCTGGTCCATAATACTCAATAATCCTCTGAGGAGGCCACTCATCCTCCTTCCACTTTTGGGAGCCACCCTGTGTCAAACTTACATCAATACTTCTCTTGGCCCTGTTCCAATCATCATACAAAGAGACTCCCAGCTTATTTCCACCCTCAGATGGTAACAAAAAGAAAGATGGTACAATTACTCCAATATAGCAGGTTCCCGTCCACCCTCGTGGTAGGACCGTATAGGCACGCTTTCCACAAATCCAATAATGTCCTTTTAGGGCCCTGTGTTCCCCTCCCAAGGCTAGGGGGTCACGGCTGTGGAAAAGAAGGGGATAGTATTTGGTGCCCTTATGCCCTAAAGGGCCAGTGTGATAGTTACTCAGTTTAAACTGACATTTCCATACGCCATCTTTATCCCTATACTCGCACTTGGTTATTTCATTTGTGTCATTTAAGGCACTCCAATATGCATTAAACCTTGCCACTGTGCCATTCAGGTGTGCCCATTGCCACTTATAAATGTAGGTAAATCGTTCGCCTCGGGTCTTTTCATATGCCTGACATCTGGTAGGGTCAGGATCGAAAGGTAATATTCTTGTCCTTTTGAGATTTTGCATCTGTGTGGAGATTGGGAGCCTAACGGCAGCAGAATTCCATTGATCAGCATACCTGCTGCATACTCGGGCCCATTTTAATGTCCATGTACACTGACTATGTCCTAACCTCTTTCCTGTACCATTACTGCTAATACAGTACTCTCCCAAGGCCACTTGGGAAAGATCCCAGCTGTGGTTCTCATTCCATTCTTGACCAGTACTCTTAACATCTGCTTTGTCACTGACTAACCATTTTGGGGCCAAAGGAAAAGCCCTCCAAGGCCACTGTTCTCCGGCCTCTCGGAGCCCCCCACAGGCCCAGCAGTTGGTAAGATTAAAAGTACTTGCAATCCTCTCCATCATATCAACATACAAATTTGTCCCTGGGGGAGTAATTTGGGAAAGCGGGGGCATAGGCCAGTGGCTAAGGCTATGCAATCCTGCTTCTTTCATTATGCAGATAACAACAAGGCACATTATAATTCCCACCATATTTTCCCTTTTACTTTCTGGACTAATTTTCTGAACTTTGATTAAGCCGTCTCAGGCGCACTTGGAGATCACCAGTAGGTTCACAGCTCCACTTGCTGGCTTCTTGTTCCGAAGACGACTCAGCTTCCGGAGTGAGTTCGTCTTGGGAGTTGTTGTCCTCTGACGCTTGTGGATGTCGTTTCACACGGGTATGGTGTATCCAACGGTCATGGCCAGCAATCTTTACAGCGGTGTGGGTTGTTAGAAGTACCTGGAAAGGGCCACTCCACCTCTCAGTCAGAGGTTCCTTTTTCCACCGCTGCACCAAGACCCAGTCTCCCGGGGAGAAGTCATGTACCGGTACGTCTAAAGGCAGGCGCTGAAAGGAGGCTGCATACCTGTGAAGAGAAAACAAGACAGACTGCAAAGCAATAACGTACATATGAAGCTCACTATTACCTAATTCAAAAGTTACATTCTCTCGCATCCCAGGAGGTAAGACTCGAGGCGGCTTGCCAAACATAATTTCATATGGGGTCAATTTAAGGCCCCGTCGGGGAGTGTTTCGAATGCAAGTAAGGGCGAGCGGCAATGCTTGAGGCCACTTAAGACGTGTTTCAATACAGATTTTGGTGAGCAAAGTCTTTAAAGTCCTATTCATACGTTCCACTTGTCCTGAACTCTGTGGTCTCCATGGTGTGTGTAATTTCCAAGTAACCTTGAGAGTTTGCGCGACTCCTTGAACCACTTTTCCCACGAAGTGTTGTCCTTGGTCCGACTCAATGGACTCAGGCAGGGAATACCGTGGAATGATCTCCTGCAACAAATACTTCACTACTGTAGCCGCAGTGGCAGTCCTGGTGGGCCAGGCCTCGACCCAACCAGAGAGCTGGTCTACCATGACAAGTAAAAACCCGTGATGTCCGGACCGTGGGAGCTCGGCAAAATCAATCTGCCATGCCTGTCCAGGGTACGCTGCCCAGGGTCTACCTCCCATTGGCACAGGGGGTTTCCTTCGGGGGTTTACTTTCTGGCATGTGATGCACTTGGTAGCAATGCGCTGAGCTTCTACATATAGCCCTGGAGCTACTGCTTGGCGGATCACTAGATCACCCATGGCCAAGCCTCCCATATGGGTTCTTGCATGGAGCTGTTGCAGCACCTCCCGAAGCAATGGCCTGGGTATCATGACTTTCCCTCCTGGTACTATCCACCACCCCTGGGAGTTCTTTTCTGCACAAGCTCTTTGTGCAAATTTATCTTCTTCAGGGGAATACTGTGGGACTAAATCTTGGATGTCTGGCCATATGGCATGGGACATGGCCTGCTTGGATACCTCCTCCGCTTCTCCCCCAATAAATGCAGCTTCCTTTGCTGCTGAATCAGCCTTTGCATTTCCAAGCTTATGCTTTTCCTCAGCAGCCTTCCCATGGGCCCGCACATGAATGACTGCTACCTCTTTAGGCTGGTGGAGTGCCTCTAGTAGCTTGATAATCTGGGGGCCATTAGCAATTTTATTCCCAGAGGCCGTAATAAAACCCCTTTCTTTCCACAATAGTCCGTGTGCATGGACTGTAGAAAAAGCATAGCGAGAGTCAGTGTATATATTAACCCGCTGGTCTGTCCCCAGCTGTAATGCTCGGGTGAGCGCAGTGAGTTCTGCGGCCTGTGCCGACCATGAGCTTGGCAATGACTCCCTCCATACTACCTTATCCAAGGTTACCACTGCACATCCTGTTCGTCTTTTTCCATCGATGACAGAGCTGGAGCCGTCTACGAAGTATTCAACATCTGGGTCCTCAATTGGGTCCTCAGCAAGATCAGGTCGCACCTGTGTGGTTTGATTTAGGACCTCAAGGCAGTCATGCATCGGTTTTCCTGGCTCCGGCAGCAAGGTTGCAGGGTTTAAGGCTGTAGTATGTTTGAAAGTAAGTCCTGGATTAGAGAGCAAAAATATCTCATACCGTGATTGTCTGGAGGGGTTAAGAAATTTCCCTCCCTCAGTCCCTAGGATCTGGGGAACTCCATGAGGAGTGAGTATTTCCATATCCGCACCCATGACTATCTTCTGGGCTTCTTCAACAACCACTGCTGTGGCTGCCACAGCCCGAAGACAGGCTGGCCACCCGAGTGCCACTGGATCTAGAACCTTTGAGTAATATCCCACGGGTCTCCAGGTCGGGCCCGATGGCTGTGTCAGCACCCCTGATGCAACCCCTCGATTCTCATGAACATACAGTCGATATGGCTTTTTACTGTTTGGGATGGCCAGGGCAGGGGGCTGGGTTAATGCTGCTTTAAGCAGATCAAAGGCATGCTGCATTTCTTTATTCCATTTCCATTTAGTGAGACTCTCCTTAGTTAGTGAGTCATACAGTGGTCTAGCCTTCCCACCATAATCTGGTATCCATAGTCGACAGAACCCAGTTAGCCCTAGGAATGCCCGCAGCTCCTTGGGTGACTTAGGTGGGGTTAGACCTTGGATTGCCTGTATGCGATCTGCACTTAGGGCTCTGACTCCTTTTGAGAGCTTATATCCCAAAAATGTGACTTCAGGCTGACATATCTGGGCTTTCTCTCTAGAAACTTTATATCCTTTTTTCCCAGAGTGTTTAGGAGTGACCTGGTGGCTTCCTCACAGAGCTGCAAGTTTGGGCTTGCAACTAGCAGGTCATCCACATACTGGAGGAGAGTCACTGCGGGGTGTGATCCCTTCCACTCCTCCAAGTCCTTCTGAAGGGCAAGTCCGAAAATATGAGGGGCTGCTACGAATCCTTGTGGGAGAACTGTCCACATGAGTTGGGCTTTATGGAAGGTGTCTGGATCCTCCCATTCAAAAGCAAACAATTTTTGACTGTCTCGGTGAAGGGGAATAGAGAAGAAAGCATCTTTCAAATCTAGCACTGAAAATATTTCAGCTTCCCCCGGTACTTGTGTCAAAATCGTGTGAGGGTTCGGGACTACAGGATGGTCTGAAAGGACCTTCTTATTTACTGCCCGTAAGTCTTGGACCAGTCTGTATGAGACCCCATCTGCCTTCGGCACTCCAAGGATGGGGGTGTTATAGGGTGAAGTCCCTTCCACTAGCCATCCGTACCTCTTGTATTTCTCTATTAACGGCTTGAGTCCAGCTCTGGCCGCTCGGCTGAGTGGGTACTGCTTTACCCGAACGGGCCCCTCCCCATCCTTGAGTACGATCCTTACCGGGGAGACGAACTTAGCTCGCGCAGGGGTTCCATCAGCCCATACTGAGGGGTCTACTCCAGTCATGTGATGTTCTGGACTTACTGCAGGGCGTCGGTCCTCCAGGAGAGCCATCTGATAGTTCGAGCTCTGCTTGACAGGTAGCTGGACCACCATCTGATCGTCTCTGAAAAAGATCTCAGCTTGCAATTTTGTGAGTAAGTCCCGCCCAAGGAGTGCAACCGGGCAACTTGGAGAATACACAAAGGAGTGCTCAAGCAAATGATCTCCCACTTTGGTGAGGAGTGGTTTACAAACAGGGAGTCGGGTTTGCACTCCCTCAATCCCTTCTACAAGTACATGCTGTTCACTAGTTCCTGCACAGGGGGGGTTTTCTGGAATCATTGAAAATGTAGCCCCAGTATCCACCAAGGCTTCAAAGTTTTTGCCACCAACCCTAATGGTTACCATGGGATCTTCTCGGGCTCCAACCCGAAGGGTAGTGGTCTTAGATCCCTGTCCCCTTCATTCTGAATCCTCACCCTTGTCTTCTGCCCGCATGAGGTGACCTCTCGGTTCCCTCTCTCTCTTCTCCTTCAACTTCGGGCATTCCAGTGTCCTTTCTCTTTGCAATAAGCACAAACGTCTGCTCCCACTCTTTCTCCTTTCCCCTTCTGCATCCCAGCCTTTTCAGAGTTCCCTCCAGTTATAGCAGCTGCTAGTGCTGCCATCTGTCGCTGAGCCTTTTTATCCTCCTTGCGCTCCTGCACTTGCTCACGATTCCCATACACCTTATATGCAATTTCCACCAGCTCTGAAATCGGTTTCCCAGCACCTCCCTCAGTTTTCTGTAACTTCTTACGGATATCAGCAGCAGATTGACCAATAAACATAAGATTTACCATGCGCTGGTTATCTGGGGCTTCTGGATCCAGATCCGAAAACCTGCGAAATGCCTCATACAGCCTCCCAAGGAAAGCTGAGGGATCCTCCTCTTTTCCCTGTCTCACTTCATACAACTTAGACAGATTGGTAACCCGAGGCACTGCCTTTCCCATTGCTTCCACTATAATTCCCAGATACCGTGCACTCAGCTCTCTGCCTTCGGCAGTGTGATTATCCCATCTCGGCTCTTCTACAGGGAAGGTATCACGCAGAGTACGACCAGCAGCACCCTCTAACTCAACTCTGGCTGTCGCAATACGCTCTGCTGTCCCCAACACTAATCTCCTCTCCTCCGGGGTTAGGAGGGTCTGGAGCATCATCTGGACATCAGCCCAAGTGGGTCGATGAGTCTGCCCAATGGATCGAAACAAATCCCTCATCTTTTCAGGGTCTTCACGAAAAGAGGGGCTCTGATTCTTCCAGTTAAATAAATCTGAAGTGCTAAATGGGGTGTAGACAAAAGTTGCAGTGCCTCCTTCCCCAATAACCTCTCGCATCGGACAGTTCAACACCGGCTGTGACTCTACAGGCTTGCGCAAATAATAACCCTTATTTCCTGATTCAGATGAGGCACTTGGCTGAGGCTCACGCTCTAACTCATTAGGTATGCCTTGGTACGTCGGTGGTGGTCTCTCTAAGGGAGGGGGCGGTGGTGCAGAAGGACTGGATGCCGAGGAGGCGTCTGACTCATCTTCGCTACCCGACAGGGCAACCGGAGCACGGGTCCGGTACTCAGCCAATTCAGAATTCCCCCCCTCATTAGACTCAGGAAGTACAGGCGCCCCCCCCCGAGTCTTTTTCTTAACAAGCATCACATGAGACTTTACTAAGTAATTCTTAATCCAAGGTGGCTGATTTTGAACCACCCACAACCAACAATCAATATAAGGAAACTGATTCCAATACCCATTTTGCATAACAATTTCATGGATAGCTATCACTTCTTTTAGCACAAAGGATCCTTTCGGGGTCCAGTGGACCCCAAATGTTGGCCACTCGAGTTGACAAAACTTAGTTAAATCATCTTTTTTCATTTTTATTCCGTAATCGGCCGGCCTTGCAAATTTATTAAAATGACGTAATAAGCACCTTAGAGGGGTATCCGTGTTTTCTACACGGGAGCTAACCGTACCCATTTTGCCCACAAAAGTGCACCCAAGGCACACCAAATACCAAAAAGTCCCTTACAGCAGATGATTTACCATGAGAACATGCACACCTCCTGCTCCGGACCCAGAACCAAATTGGGCAAAGGGAATTCGTATACTCACTCAGATACCCCAGAGATCTCGATCCAAAGCCAAAAATGTGTACCTGGAGACTCCAAAAAAAAACAAAATTTGCATAGGAGCTCTTAGTGTTCCGGATGTTCCGGCTCACACCTCAAGCCCCCCCTCAGGGCGAGCCAAAAAGAAAGGCTCGGCGCGCAAACCCCCCAGGGGGGCAGAGACGATGTGCCGACGAACTCCGGAGTTATCCAAAGAATGCCCCACGTTGGGCGCCAAATTGAGGTTAAAAAAACTCTCTCTCGGTTCGTTTTCTTTGGAGGCTCATTGAATAACAAATTCTTAGGCACACATTGTTGGTGAGACAAAAGGTATATATTTGCAAATAGGGTCAGAGGGAGAAGACAAAAGATCAAAACCCTCTGCCCCTGAGTACCATCATTAGCAGGCTTTTATCCCCTCTCTTCTGGCACGTGTACAGAAGCAGGAACTCTTACAACTCATTTCCGGTTCATACAAACATGCATGAGAATACGTCAGATCATGCATCCCATGTGTATTATAATTAACTACTTAAGTATGCGGGGCGGATAGGCTTAATATGTATTAGCTGATTGCGCCTGCTCAGAAAGTATTTTAGGTTACCAAAAGTTCAAACCTTCTCTGCCCCAAGGACAGGACCATTAAAAATTGCAATTTACTCTTATCTACATGAGAACGCTAAGGAGTATATGCTTTACTCTAACAAAGAGATAGTAAATTTGCAGAACAAAGAGAGCTCTTAGAGTTTTCCTTCAGTTCCCAACCCCCCCCCTTCCCTCTCTCATTAGGGAGACAAGGAAGGCTGGCAGCCGTACTTAATCAAAGGACAACTATTGATGGGAGCTAACAGCTATTGATAATGCATTTTTAATAATATTTCTAACACCACCACCCCAAGAGACTGCCCTGGGGTGTTTCCTTGCTTGGTGCTCCCTTGCTTGCTTTCCTCACACACTTTTTGGCATGCCAAGGAAAATGTCTCCATGTATCACTAATTGGCACACATGCCAGAGGCTGCCTATTTCTAGTCTAGGAATATACTATCAACCCCCAGACCAGGACAGCACCAGTGATCTAGAAATGCTAAGGGAGTTGAGAGAGGCTCCAACAGCAGAAAGTGCAGTAATAATGGGGGACTTCAACTGTCTACAAATAGACTGAGTCAGTCTAACATCAGGCTGGGATCCAGAGACCAAATTTCTTGATGTTATAAAAGACTGCTTCCTGATAGATTCCAGGACTAACTGCTCGAGAGGAAAGGCTATTCTTGGCCTAGTCCTAAGTAGTGCACAGGATTTGGTGCAAGGGGTAAGTGTTACTGAGCTGCTTAGCAATAGTGATCACTATGCAATTGGGGTTGACATCCATATAGGAGGGGAGACAAGAAAAACTAGCCCAGTAGGCTTTAACTTTAGAAAGGGATACTATACCAAAATGAGGAAGATAGTTACACAGAAGTTAAAAGGGTCCCCTAAAGAGGTGAGGAATTTGTAAACAGCATGGAAACTGCTTAAGAATACCATACCGGAGGCACGAAGCAAATGCATACCATAAATCAAAAAGAATGGAAAGTGAACCAAAAGAAAGCCAGCATGGTTTAATGGCAGAGCTGCAGCAGCAATAAGCAGAAAAAAAGCTTCTTTCAAAAAGTGGAAGTAAAATCTAATGAGGAAAATAGAAAAGAGCATAAACACTAGCAAGACAAATGTAAAAGTGAAATAAGACTAGATAAGAGAAAATATGAGGAGAAACATGTTAGAGACACAAAAGGTAACAATAAAATTTTCTTTAAATGTATTAGCAGCCAGAGATCTGACAAAGAAAAGGTTGGGCCTCTGGATGATCAGGGTGTAAAAGTGGGGCTAAAGGAAAACAGGACCATTGCTGAGAAACTAAATACATTCTTTGCATCTGTTCTTAACTGTGGAAGTTGTTAAGGAAATTCCCTTACCAGATCCACTTCTCTCTCACTCTTTCTTTCAGTACCCACTCTCTGCCACTGTGACACAGGATACTGGGCAAGATTGACTTCGGATTTGACCCAATAAGTTGCAATTCTTATGTTCTTATGGTCCCTGACTAGGGCAATTTGATACCCTCACTTTAAAAGTAAATACAATCTCATGCATCAAATTAAAAAAAAAGAGAGAAAGTGAAGTGAGAGTTCTCATCCTTCATGTCCTGTAAATGCAGCTCAATGGCCTTTATGCAGCCCTTTCATGCAAGAGGGCCCAAAGAAAAGAAAGCAAGGGAAAGACTGACTTTGTACTCTATACTTAGGGCACTCTGCTGGAATAGGGGAGTCTTTGGTTGTAGTCCCCAGTCTCATGACTATTTGCTCTTGTCTTTTAATCCAAGAGTCATTTATTGTCAAATGCATAGGGATCCCGGAGAGAATTCAGCATCCACAACTTTCCACTCCCAATGAAGTGCCCTAAATACTAGTCTACAGAATCAAGATCCTACTTGCTTACTCTTCTGGGTCACATCCAGATGAGTGTGACCATGCAGTATGTGATGCTGCAGACACATCCATAGCACCATATACTGCACATTCAGTTCTCCGCGCTGCAAGGGAACAGCGCAGAAGGGTTTTTTGACCTCTGGATATCCAGGGGTCAAAAACATCTACAGAAAAAAAAAGCAGACTGGTGCATGTGGCAGCAGTGTGCATCGCCCAAAGCTGGAGCCTGGTTGGCTGGAGCCTTGCTTTGCTGCTGACCAGGCTCTGCCTGGCAGGATCAGCACTGCTGCAGGCCTGGGAGGCCCCCAAGACCCCAAGTGAGTCTGCTGGGGCCATCCCAGGGCTAACCCCAGCCTCCCCTACCCCACCCGAGATAACTTGTTGCACACCAGAGTGAGCATGGCACAGGCATTACCTGGGGACAACCAGCAGTTGCATAAGGTGCATTGCTGCTAGTCATCCCCAGAGAACCAAACGTCCACCCATGTGTGGGCACAGCCCTGGTCTTCAAATCCCAAGAAGCACCAAAGCCTGTTCTTAGTGTTTCCTATTATTTTGAACTATGTGTCTCCCCACTCATCCTATATGAAATGAGTGACTCTATGTGTTTTATAGTAGAACACTGCCACATGCACCACTCTGCTTTTTTTCTGCATCATTTAGCTCAGGGCTTTGACTTGCATTCTGGGTATCAGGTTTCTGAAAGTTACAATGCCTCAGAGACACTTAAGCCCTTCCCTGAATTTGACCCATAATTCCCAAACTATGCACAGCCGCTGTACAGAAAGAAGAGTTAAGTTTCTGTTCATTTCAAAACTGCCACTTTAAAAACCTATATTTTTTAAATGTTTAAAAGCAAAAAACATTTTTATTAATGAAATGCTTGTTAATATTTCCCATTAATTTACTAATTACTAATAAATTAATTTATCACTTCCCATTAATAAAATGTATTAATAAAAAATAATGAAAAGCTTTTCCACTTATATGGAAAAGTCAAGCTCCAGGTTTTTAAGACCTGACTAGACAAAGCCCCCGGCTGTGATGATATAGTTGTGGCTCTGAGCCAGGGGTTGGACTAGATGACCTCCTGAGGTCCCTTCCAACCCTAATTTTCTATGATTATAACCATAATCATAAAACAGCAGGAAATTCTATGTAACCTGGCCCAAATATTTCACAGATCAATGGGAACCTTTAATTATAGGGGAATCTGGCCCCCAGGTAGGCTACCTGGTCCATATTGTTCATAGAATCAAAGAATCAGTGAGTTGGGAGTGACCTAGACAGATCATCTAGTCCGACCCCCTGCTACGGGCAGGAAGGAGCACTGGGGTGGGAAGGGTCATAAGACCCCAGCCAGGTTCCTCATAGAATGATTTGCATGTCATAATAGTAGTAAGCAGTTATATAAAACTTTTGCTTACATTTTCAAGAAATCTTTAGAAGAACAAAGATTAACTAATTAAACCTCACAGCTGCTTTGCAGGACAGTGAAATAAGTGATTATTAATTCAGTTGCCAGTGGAACATAACTGAAAGCTCTTTTCTTTAATCCAATCGAATGTTCTGACCTACCACATATTTCCAATTTGGCTCTCTGCTGGATAATCATTTTAGTAATTACTGTTTATTATAGACCTATTTTACTTTGTTATACTGACACTTGAGGCACTTCTTTTTTTTAAGTCTGTCCCTTTCTTAAACTTCTATAGTAGACTAAGGACTTGGCATTCCAAATACATCTGATCCAGCAGAGATACTGAGGTGATCTTGTGAAAGATAGTTACTTTTTTAATATCTTGGTGTTATTGCTGTTCTAGCTATGAAATTAAGATATGTATTTCTCAGTACCAGCAATTTAAGACTGAGCCAGAATAGAATGACAAGCTTCCTGAGCTTCTGTTTTTCTGTTTGCCTTCAGCTAGATAGACATTTTTGTATCTGTATTTTTGGGAGAAAAGCTGTGGCTTCTCACTGACACGAAATTAACAAGCAGGAGGAAGAGGAATTTGAGATGAACTGTCTCCAGAGGACATTCAGTTATTTTCACACAGATTTGTTCCAAATAAAAAAAAAAACTATAGTAATTTAGTAACCAGTAGTAAGCATTGAGCTCTAGACATAGGCAACTGGTGCTACCTGAGTTAAGGGGGGGGCATATGCCCGCCCCCCCCAGCAGCCAGTCAGTGACTGGGGAGGGTTCCCCCAGGGCCAATCACACAGACCAGGGGGGTCCCCCCTGCAACCAGTCTCGAGGAGGGGTACCCCTTTGGCCAATCTCATGCATCCCCATGCACCCCCTATGTGTTGCCACTGGCTGTAGCTTGGAGTAGGGGGTCTTATGCCTAACATTTTGAATTGTCTTTGGATGTGTCTACATGAGACACTATATGCACCATAGACTAATTCTACTGTGCATTAATGTGGCTGGCAAAAACTATGCTAAGGCACTAATGCATAGTAGAATTAGTCTACTGTGCATTCAGTGTCACAAAAAAGTATACAGTGGTGCTACTAAACAGTAACCCCGATTACAGTGCTTTTCTACCTGTAATTACAGGTACTAAACTTAATGTACCTTAATTACAGCATATTAATGAATGTGTTGACACGCCTACAGTATGAAAACTTTAGGCCAAATTCTCTGCTGATGTAAACTAAAGTCAATGGTTTTAATGGAGAAGTACCAATGGTATCAGGCCACTTTCTATCAGCAGAGAGCAAGTACTCTCAGATCCATTCCATCCTAAATCTGTATAGCAAGGAGCTCCAGCACACTGCAGTGCTTAGCACCGGTCACTAGCACCAGCTGTTGCTTCATCTCCCACCCACCTTCCACCCACTTGGCCACACCAGGTGGGCTCATCACACCAGGTAGGCTGTGTGAGTGAAAGTGGCCAGGAGCTGCAGACCTGCACACTGGGGCAGGAGCCACTCAGCTGCAGGTCCCCCCGCCTGGCCACCCACATGGAGTGGCACAGCCAGGGGAAGGAGATGATTGAGACAGGAGGGGCTGAGCAGTACCTGGATGTCTACAGAAGCACCAGGAGCAGTCCTGCTGGGAAGCTGTGCATGCTGGTCAAGAATGGGCCCTGGGTCAGTGGGCACAAGCAGAAGAGCAGCACAGATTGCCCTGGACTGGAGTGGGTGGGGCTTGGCTCTATGTAGAGTGCTGTAACACCTGCCTGCTGGCCAGATCCAATCAGTTGGCAGGCTGAATTCAGCCCACAGGCCATATCTGGCCTACTCCTGAGCTAGACGGTTGTCAGTGGTGACAAATGATAGAACAAGAAGTAATTGTCTCAAGTTGCAGCAGGGGAAGTTTAAGCTAGATATTTGAAAAACCAAACCAAAACACAACTTTCTCACTAGGAGGATAATAAAGCACTGGAAGAAGCTACCTAGAGAGGTGGTATAATCTCCATCCTTAGAGGTTTTTAAAGGCCCAGCTAAATAAAGTCTTGGTTGGGATAATATAGTTGGGGATGGTACTGCTTGGAGCAGGGGGTTAGACTAGATGACCTCCTCAGGGTCCCTTCCATCCCTAATTTTCTGTAATTCAAGCATCAGCACAGCACAACTGCATTTCTTTTGCAGCCCTACTTAAAAGTTAGCACTTAGAGAATATGAAGAAGAGAACAGTAGTCACTAAGCCAATCTTGATTTTTACTTCCTTACCTATTTCATTGCCACCTGGTACAACCAACATGATATAAAACCCTTATCCATCTTAAATAGTACTTTCCAAGAAGTCCTGTTCAAGTAAACAGGTTCACTGATATCCAATGGAAATAAGGATATTGCAATCTGGCCCAATGTTTGAGTTACGGTAGAACAACTATATAGCTGGGTCAGGGATTTTCTTAGCTCTGCAGTCTTTAAACACAGTTCATAAAGGGTTGACTCACAGTGCTGGGGTCTCCCCCAGGCCCCAAGCAGATGCTTCTGCCTCATGCTGCCCCTTTAGCACTGCAATTCTTTCAGCCTTTCTTCTTTCCTTGCTCTCATGAGTTCCTTCTCCTGGCCTCAGGGCTGCTGCTTTCAGCTCTGCAGCCCTGAGTCTTTTCTCAGACCCTGGGAGAGTCCTTGGTCCAGTGTTGCAGCCACCAGCCAAGCTCCCACTCCCTCTCCCTCAGTTTCAGTCTGTCTCTCTTCCTTGGCTCCTTCCCCAGGAACCCTGTTTCCTTCTGGAAGTCTCTCTCTGGCTTCTCTTCCCTGGGATCCTGTCTCAGGTCTGCCTCTTCCTGGGAGAAAGGGACAGGGGTGGAAAATCTCTCAGCCCTGAGTTGTTTGCCTCTCTCCCTAGCTTTCTTCACTGAGAGCCTATTAGCTTCCCGTACCCCAGTTAAATATCTGAAGTAGCTGGCTCAATATCCAGGACAGAGCTACAATCAGCTACACTGCCCACAACTGGACTGTAGTCTCTGCCAATCTGCCTAGGGCAGTAGTCTCCAACCTTTTTAAGTAGGAGATCACCTTTGCCATTTAAAAGCAACCCAAGATCTACCATGTGCCACCCCCCACCCCCTCCACCCAGCAGGTAATTCTGTGGGGAGGGAAGTAGGGGGGCACAGATCAAAGCAGAGGGAGAAAAATTATTTGGGGGTGTACCTCCCCAGCAGGTAAGTCCCACCAGGCTAGGGCCCTATTCAACTTACCCCCGATTACAGTGCATTTAGTACCTGTAATTACAGGTACTAAACTTAATGTACCTTAATTACAGCATATTAATGAATGTGTCAATGCATCTACAGTATGAAAACTTTAGGCCAAATTCTCTGTGGATGTAAACTAAAGTCAATGGTTTTAACGGAGAAGTGCCAATGGTATCAGGCCACTTTCTATCAGCAGTTAGCCCCCCTTCCCCTTCTCCTTCCCTCCCCCACGGATGGACCTGCTGGGCTAAGGCATGCGCGTGCATGCATGTGAGCACTCAGCCCCACCCCAGCCTCAGATCAACTGCAAGAGGCTCCAAAGCTACTGGTGGATCAAGATCCACTAGTTGGTGACCACTGGTCTACGGTGTGCAGCCTGGGGCAAACCTCTGGCAACCAGTCTGCTACAAATGACTTGAAGTAATTGTAGGACCAATAGGTTAATGAAATATAAGTATTATTCAGACTGATTTCTGAAAGAGTGGGTAGGATAATTGGTTTTTATTTTCATCTTTCACAGTTATCTCTGTCACTTTACTGGTCTTTTTTCATTCAGCAAATAGCTTAATAATATGAAAAGGAAGGAAAATTGTTACCAGCAATTTGAGGCCATTACTAAACAGCTTCATCATAACTATCATGACTTTGACAAAAGTAATAGAGGGACACATTCTGCTTTTAGTTTATAGAGCAGGAATTTTTTCAAAACTGTTGTACATATCTGGAGGAACACAGCCTCAGTGGAGATGTCTGGATGATAAAGAAATTACTCTGTGCATTTATGAAAAGTGGCCCTTTATTTTCCCATAAATCTCTGAAATTTTTCATTGTTGTAAGATTATGCTCAGACTTCCTTCCCTAGGACAAATGTCTTTCCTTCCCTCACCCCTATAGTAACTATAGCTATAATATCAATATAGCTCCAATCCTCCTTGATTTAAAAGCATATGTATTCTAATTATATTTTTCCAAAGGGAAACCACCATTAGTGTGTCATTAATATTTCTTGAGTGTCTCCTCTGCTGGGCCCATCCTAATCAAATTGTCACAGCACAGAGATTTTGGGGAGAAACAAAGGTCGCTTCCTGCCACAGAAGTCACTAAACTCAAGAACTTGGCTCCCTACTCATTTTGATCTGCTCATTTTTTCTGTAACTAGTTGTTCTTAAAAGGGAGACCATTCCTTGGAATAGGAGTGGTTGTCTCCAGGCCCTCCCTTATCTAATAATGATATGCTCAGCATCCTAAAGAACTGATTCATGACTTAAACAGCATTTCTTTCCAGATCCCAAAGATGTTTAAATCAGTAGGTCTAGATGCTCTTCATCTGAGGGTGCTGAGGGAATTGGTGGGGGTCATAGCGGGGCCCTGGCATGGCTTGTGGGGCACTGGCCAGGTACCAGAGGATTGGAAAAGGACCAATGTGGTCCCCATTTACAAGAAGGGGAGAAAGGAGGACCCTGGAAGTTATAGGCCATCAGTCTTACCTTGGTCTTTAGGAAGACCTTTGAGAAAATTATCAAGGACCACATCTGCAAGGGCCCAGCAGGGGAGGTAATGCTTAGGGGCAACCAACATCCATTCATTGAGGGCAGGTCCTGCTTGACTAACCTGGTTTCTTTTTATGATCAGGTCACAAAGTCCCAGAACAAGGGTGTTGGGATAGATGTCATCTTCCTGGACTTTAAGAAGGCCTTTGACATGGTTTCCCACCACATTCTCTTAAAAAAACTATGTGACTGCGGCATTGATGCCTACAGTCAGATGGGTGGCAAATTGGCTAGATGGTTGCACCCAGAGAGTTGGGGTGGATGGGTCATTTTCAGCCTGGAGGGATGTGGGCAGTGGAGTCCCCCAGGACTCAGTCCTGGGGCCTGTACTATTCAACATCTTTATCAGCAATCTGGATGCGGCTGTGAAAAGCACACTGTCTAGATTCACTGACAACACCAAGATGTGGGGTGAGGTGGGCACACTGGAGGGGAGGGACAGAATCCAGCTAGATCTAGACAGGCTGCAGAGGTGGGCAGATGAGAATAGGATGGAATTCAATGCAGACAAGTGCAAGGTACTGCATCTAGGGGGAAGGAACCAGGGGGAAGGAATCAGCAACACAGTTATAAGCTGGGGAACTCCCTCCTTGTCAACATGATGGCAGAAAGTGATCTTGAAGTCATTGTTGACTCCAGGATGAACATGAGCCGCCAATGCGAGGAAGCGGTCACTAAGGCTAACCGCACCTTGTTGTGCATCTACAGATGCATCATAAGCAGATCCAGGGAGGTGATCCTTTCCCTCTATGCAGCATTGGTCAGTTCTGGGTACTGCACTTCAAGAGGGATGTAGTGTTTGAGAAGGTCCAGTGGAGGGCCACTTGCATGGTCAAGGGGCAGTGTGGCAGGCCCTACGAAGAGAGGCTACAGAGCCTGAACCTATTCAGCCTCCACAACAGAAGGCTAAGAGGGGATCTGGTGGCCATTTACAAACTCACCAGGGGGGACCAGCAGAAATTGGGGGAGGCTCTGTTCCCCCAGGCACCACCCGGGGTTACTAGGTATAATGGCAACAAATTGTTAGAGAGAAGGTTCAGGCTGGACATCAGGAGACATTAGTTTACAGTTAGGGTTGCCAAGCTCTGGAATGGGCTCCCAAGGGAGGTGGTGCTCTCTCCTACCTTGGGGGTCTTGAAGAGGAGGCTGGACAGATATTTGGCTGGGCAAATATGACCGCAGCACCCATTCCTGCCCGGGGCAGGGGGTTGGACCTGATGATCTGTTTTAGGTCCCTTCCGACCCTAAGCACTACGATACTATGATCCTATCTAATATTCTACAGTAGGAGTTAAAAATAATTTAAATGGTGACTTGTATGAATTTCTCTAAGTAACTGCAAATAATTTGCATCACTTGAAGGCCAGATTGTGAACACCTCCTTGTTGAGCAGTTTCTCATGACTTGTTTCATTCATTTCAGCAGAAGTGGGTGTATGAGTGGGTGTTCATGGACCTCAACTGCTAGTTTCTTTCCTTGCTAAACCAAACTTCATTCCCAACTATTGTAGAAATGAGTTTATGATAGAGCTGCAAATACTTTAGTTTGCCCACCAGGGTACAGTATGCATGTTAAGACTGTCAGCTTTCTCTAGTCTTTCACAAAAGTTTTGTATGTTGTTTTCTTGATGCTATCTATTGAGCATCAAATTTCAGTACTGGCAGACAAGGTACTTTGGGTAAATGTGATATTTTTTATTAGACCAGCTAAATAGTTGGAAAAAATGATTTTTTGCAAGCTTTTTGGTACAAACAGCCTTCTTCAGGCATTAGGAGCATCTGTTGTTTTTTTGTGTGCTGTCCTGGATAGAATGGAAGCCAGTATACAAAATGAAGGCCTGTGAAAATGCAAGTGAGTAGTAGGGCTGTGCAAAGCTTCGGTAGCTGATTCAATTGGGAGGAGATTCAGCCCGATTTAGCTGAATCTCTGAATCAGAATTGAATTGGGAGACCAGTTAAAAGGTCTGAATCAAATCAGAAGCCTCTGAATCAATTCAGAAAAGATTCAGCCTGATTTGGAGGTTTGGCCATAGACTAAACAGACAGCAGTCCTGGAGGACACTGGACACAGCTGCCTCCAGCTGCTAAGTTTGTTGTGGTGGGTAGAGGGGGGAGGCAAGGGTTATGTGGGGGAAAGATCAATGCCCCCACAGTGAGGGAGGGATTGGGGCTGGGACTGGGACAAGCTGCCCAGCTAGGGCAGGGGGGGGAGCCGATGCAGGACTCAGGGAGTGGGGCAGGAGGGTGTGGGATGTGGGTGTGGCAGTACTGGGAGTGGGGGCTATGTCTTACTACCACTTTTCCAGCTGGGGCAGGGGGAGTGCGATGCAGGTGCAGCTCACTCCAGGCAGAAAGCGGTAAGCAGCAGCAGGGCATAGCCCCCCCCTCCCAGCACTGCTGCGCACTCATCCCATACCTCCCCCCCTGCCCCAGCTGGGCAAATGGCAGCAGGGCATAGCCCACCACTTGTCCAGCCCGGGCAGATGGGCACAAGATACGGGTGTGGCAGTGCTGGGAGCAGGAGCTATGTCCTGTTGCCGCTTGCTCCCTTCTGCCTGAAATGAACCACCCCTGCATCGTGCCTCCTCCATCCCCAGCTGGGTAAGTGGTGGGCTATGCTTTGCTGTCACTTGCACAGCCAAGGCGGGGGATGGAGTGCAGGATGCAGGCATGGTAGCCCTGGGAATGAGGGCTATGCCCTGCTGCTGCTTGCCCCCTTCCACCCAGAGTTAGTTGCACCTGCATCGTGCCCCCCCTCACCCCAGCTGGGCAAGTGGTTGCAGGGCATAGCCCTCGCTCCCAGCACTGATGTGCCTGCATCATGCAGCCCACTACCTTCTTCCCTGAGTCCAGCACCCTCCCACCCTGGCTGGGCAGCTTGTCCCAGCCCCAATTCCTCCCTTACTGTGGGGGTGTTGATCTGCCTCTCCATGCCCCTTCCCTTCCCCCTCTGTCCACTACAACAGACTTACCACCTGGAGTCAGCTGTGTCCAGCATCAAGGACTGCTGCCTATTTAGTCTATGGACAAATCTCTGAAGCAGCGTGGGGCAGGTGCAGGGATCCCAGGGGCTCTGTGCCCTCCAGTTAGGCAGTGCAGCTGAGTCTGATCCCCCTCTGGTCCCCAGCTCTGGGTCCCCAAGGTGGTGGAGGGCTGGGCCAGGGGTCAGGGTGGGGAGGCAGCCGGTGCTGGTGTGACATGTGCCAGGGCCAAGGCTGGGGCTGGGGCTGGGGCCAGGGCCGGGGCTGACACAGTGCCAGGCAATGCTGGCACTGGGCCCTCTCATGGCCCTTTTCCATCCTTTTACCCTTTCCCCTGCAGACTTTCCCACCAGGGGAGGATGGGTGGGGGGTACACGCATGCACATATGTGCACAAATGCTCAGCTTCTGGAAAAGAAATTTCTTCCTCTGCCTATAGTGCCGATGAAAATCATCTTGCATGCAACCTTTTGCACACATGCCATAGGCTGCCAACCCCTGGTCTATACTATACTATACTGCACATGTTTTGAGCCTTCAAGAGGCCTATACTATACTATACTATACTATGTCCTTAGACCAACATGGCTACAACCATAACCTTAAATTTCACTACTCTTACTCTCAAGGAAAATGTGGGCATTTTGTCTATGTTTTCTCACAGCCTTCTATGTCTTGGAGTTCTCCACAGCTAGTGTTTTCTAACATAGAAACATTATTGAGCATTAAACAATTGGGATGAGAAGCAAAGGTAGAAACCAGCCCCTTGACCACCAAAGGCAAGCACTTCTTTTCATGTCAGTCACATTTGAATTTTGTTTCATTCAAAGACAATTTCTGTACAATACTCTGCACTTGCTTTTTGCATTGTTTGATCCCAAGAGAAGTGGCTTTCAATTATGCAATCAAGGTGTTCTGGCATAGAGTTTGTTTGTCACATAGGAGACAGCTGAGATTATTTTAATCAGCCAGCTCAGCCTGATTATATTAATGATGGATTAAATGTGTCCTGTCTGATGCTAATCCTGTCAGATACATTTATCTCTTCCCAATTCAGAGTGCTACTACTTTTTTGTTTGTTTTATTCTAAATTTCTAAAAGTACCTATAATTTATATCAGTGCCTGTATCTTCTGATATTTATTTACCCGGGCTTGATCATACAAACAGCTTAATACTTCTGACTGGAGGGGGTGGGATCAAGGAGTAATCTCAGGTTGAGAAACGCTCTTTGGAATTTTTAGGCCTAGATGTAGATTCTCTCTCTCTCAAATTCTCTAGCCATATAAGGTTCATGCAGATGTTACACTTGGATTGACCTAACTAGTGTGAGGTCAATCTACGTGCTGAATTGTACACACATTTGGGGAGTTTGGATCAGGTGGAAAATGGTCATCCCAAACTAATTTAGGTCACCTAAAGTGTTGGCACTGGATTTATGACTCAGTTCTGATAACTTGTTGCAGATAGAGCCACACCCCCCAGACAGACCACAGCTTCTTTCATTCAATAATAGGCAAATTTTATTGATAAACACTGGGTGCATAAATATGTGCACCTACAGCACTGTTGTTACTGTGCCATTATTTAATACTTCATTTTGGAAGTATTAAATGACAGTGCAGTAACATCTGTTACAGCAACATGACAGTGGCCCCTGTGTCGTTATAGTGATGTGCTATACCAAGGGAGCACACCACCATGGCAACATAGCTGCATCATCACAGCCTACCAACACTACACCATCATAGCACATTGTTACGGCAAGGTACTGTCACGTACAGATGCTCCCACTTATAGCAGATAAGAGTAATGTAGGCAAAGCAAACAAAATACCTCCCTCCCCCCAGTCCTACTTATATACCAGTTCCAGGGTTCTACAGAGTACAGTATGCCTGGCCAGTATGCAAGAGCCATCCTGCAGTTCTTTGTTTGAATCTCAGATGTTTACAGTCTTGGGAGTTGAGAGCTGACACCAACCCCTTCTGACAGGGTGGGAGAGATGGGCCAGTGGTATATCCTTTGCTCATGGTGGCTTTGGGATCTTCCCCCACTGCTCTCAAAACCCCTCCTTTTATACGTTTTTCTCCTGATGACTCTTAATTTTTGGATAATGTTGATTGGTTTCCCTGTCCCGGGGCAAGGGGAGGAGGTGAGCCCAGAAGGGCTAAAGAGGGCCCCTGGGGAACAATACACCCCAGAGAGAATAAGAAGAAAGAAAAAAAGAGTAAAAGTGCCTTACCAGCGGCAGGAACCACGGCAGAGCGAAAAGCGGCGGCGGGACCGGCCCGGTGCTTTAGCCGTGGTTTTTTTAAAGGGGAAGCCACAAGGCAGATGGAGAGGAGAAGTGGAGAGAGAGAGTAGAGAGAGAGAGCCCTGGACCCACCAAGGAGTCTGAGGAACCAGGAAATGCTGCACCCAGCTCAGAAAAGGGGCAAGAGCTGCTCCCCTGGAGAGACGCTGCCACTAGATCAAAAGGGACCCAGATATCCCAGTTGTATGTTACCCTCGGGCCGTGAAGAGACTTGGCGGGAGGAAACCCATCGCCTGAGATAGGGGCCCAGCAGGTCGTTCGAAAAGAGGTAACCAATAAAGAGGCCAACTGTAAGCCCCACGTCTGGGCAAAAGGCCCTCAGGGGAGCTTGTCGTGGGAGTGTCCTGAGCTGGAGGAAGGGACACCGTGGACACACGTCCGATACACTGTATAGTTGGAGGAAGGTAGTAAGAGGTGCGGGGCAATTGGTGAAGGGGAGCACACGGTCACGGGTACCCCGAGGCAGGGCCTAGCTAGACTGAAAGTAGGAGCACGTGCAGGTGGTGGTAGTTTCTCTCTGTTGCTACCTGTGGGGAATACTGGTTAGCTTGCCCTAGACCCTAAAAATAAGAGGAAAGGGGAGGTGATTTCCCTTTAGGTGCTACAAGCAGAAGAGCTTGGGGTTTTATGTTTTTCCCTGGAAGGGAAGCCGAAGAGACTCTGCAGAAGAAGAGGCTTGGCCACAGGCAAAACATTAGGAGCACGCCGTCGGGGCTGGGTATAGGGCGAGGTACAGGGGAGGTTGGAGCCTCGCGAAGACTATCACGCCTTGGCCACAAGTAGCTGAACCTGGACAGTCGGACCCCTCCTCTTCTGAGGTTCCATCAAGTCATGGCAGGCGGGATTAAGAGGGGGGAGAAAACCACCCGGGGCGGAAGACCGAAGCACCCTGTTCTTGTGAGGGACAGAGCGGAAGGCTACTACCAAGATCCAGGGCCGGGCAGCGAGAGACCGCATGATCGAGGCCCGACGGGTGCATTCCCTGTGGTCATCCTACTGTCCATGTTCTGTTCTGTCAGCATAATTCTTTGTTCCCACAAACCCATCACATGCATATATCTTAATTTAGTCATTTACCAGTACCTTAATCTGGGCATCCCCAGCCTCCTAATTTGGTCAGTCCACCAAAATCAGAAATTCCAGAGGATCCGCAGCTGGTCACTGCAAGTTCTGCAGGTCTCATATTTGTTATTAGGGCTGTGCAAAACAGCACCAATTTGTTTTGACTTCCGTTTTACCATTTTGAAGGGGCAGTGTTTCATTTTGATGTTTTGTTTTGTTTCAAAACACTGTTCCATTTTGTTTCACTGTTTTTATGCTGTTTCAATGTTTTGCTCATAGGCTATAATGGGGAATCATGAAACTGTCTATAATTTTGTCATTTCTTGCCTGATTCAAATAAAAACAGCAGGAAGGTAGCCCCTGATGAAGCCAAAAAACCTGGCAAGTTTCAAGGAGATAGGTGCAGTGGTTTCTGGGAAACTGCACCTCAACCTCCTGACAAGAAAAATACATGTCATGTGTGACTTTGTGTGTGTGTTAAGGCACACTCTTACTGGTGCCTCTACACAACACGGTAGTGAGCCTCAGTGAGGCCTTCTCTCCTACAGCCTCAGCCAGCCCACCACTTAAATAACAGCAGGTAAGTAAACAGGACAGGAGCACTAGCATCTCAGGCAGCCAAACTGTCACACAGCCTTTCTTTCCTTTCCTGCAGGAGCTTCTTCTCCAGCAGCTTCCAGAAACTTTCCCTGCCAGCCCTATGCCTGGGCCTTAGATGTGCCCAGGGCCCTGCCTCCTTTCAGTCAGCTGACCGGGGACAGTCAGCTAGGGGTATTGGTCTAAGGACATGGCACTGGCAGACAAGGTTCTTTGGGTCAATCTGGTATTTTTTAGTAGACCAACTAAGTATTTAGAAAAATATATCTTAGCAAGGTTTCAGGATGAAAAAACCTTCGTCAGGCTGAGGAAGCACCTGCAGTTGGTGTGTGTGCTGTTCCTGGATGGAAGGAATAGTAAAGAAACCAGAGACTGGCATGCAAATGCAGGCAAGAAAGCCAGTCAGTGAAAATGGAAATGGAGGCATCAGGGAGTGAGGGAGTCAGAGGGGACCAGGGAGCAGCCCAGGTAAAAATGGAGAGGTACCTGGGGAGTCAGATGTCCGGCAGGTTTTTGTGTGTCAGAATTCCAATGTCTATATTGAGTTCATGAGTTTCTGTACCTAGGAGGTTGATGAAGTGCAGTTCATAGGCATGTCTGTGAAACCACTTTTTCCTGGGGCCGCCACACTGCCAGCAGTGCCACCAGGCCTCCCAACCCTGGCAAACTGCAGTTTTAGTGGTCTGTGATGGCCAGAACCAGAGGGATTAATAAGCAATAAATATGTTATAACTAAGATGTGGGGGGATGTGGGTACTCTAGAAGGTAGGAATAGGCTGCAATTGGACCTAGACAGGTTACAGGGGTGGGCGGATGAGAATAGGATGGGATTTAACACTGACGAGTGCAAGGTGGTGCACCTGGGGAGGAAGAACCGGCACCATACCTACAGGCTGAGGAACTCCCTTCTTGTCAGTACAGAGGCAGAAAAGGATCTTGGAGTCATCACTGATGCCAAGATAAACATGGGCTGGCAGTGTGGGGATGAAGTTAGGAAGGCCAACCACACCTTGTCATGCATCCAGAGATGCATCTCGAGCAGGTCCAAGGAGGTGATCCTCCCCCTCTATGTGACACTGGTCAGGCTGCAGCTGGAGTACTGCGTCCTGTTCTGGGCGCCACACTTCAAGAGGGATGTGGACAACATGGAGTGGGCCCAAACGAGGGCCACTCGCATGATCAGGGGGCAGCAGGGCAGGCCCTATGAGGAGAGGCTATGGGACCTGAACCTGTTCAGCCTCCACAAGAGAAGGCTGAGGGGGGGATCTAGTGGCTTGTTGTAAACCAGTCAGAGGGGACCAGCAGGCACTGGGGGAGTCCCTGTTCCCCTGAGCACTACCAAGAGTGACTAGAAATAACGGTCACAAGCTGGCAGAGGGTAGGTTCAGATTAGACATCAGGAAGCGCTACTTCACGGTCAGGGCAGCTAGGATCTGGAACCAACTTCAAAAGAAGTGGTGCTGGCTCCTACCCTGGAGGTCTTTAAGGGGAGGTTGGATGAACACCTTGCTGGGGTCGTTTGACCCCAGTACTCTTTCCTGCCATGGCAGAGGGTCGGACTTGATGATCTGCTTAGGTCCCTTCTGAACCTACAAACTATGAAACTATGTGCTTCTTGGAGGCATTTAGTATTTTGCCTAACAGGCAATATTAGCTAATATAAAGCCTTGTAAGTTTGTAACCTGCAAACACAACTTGTCTGTCATATGTTTAACCAAAATGATAAAACTAACTGTTTGCATTAATCGTGGAACTGACTGAGCCTCAAAGGTGAAGCTGTAGCTGCAAGATTAGCTGACCTAATGGTTTTTGCTTAGGGTTCAGCCTTGATAAAAACTGGATCCAACCACCTGGCACACCCAACACATTCCAGGAAAGCACGTCCTAAGAAAGCATATTCAGAAAAACCTAAAACGGTTGGACGTAGTAATGTTAATTTCAAACCTAAAAATGCTGCATTCTAATTTGCTTATTGGATAAACCCAAGTCTAGGTAGCAACGTTTTATGATTATTTTTAACACCTTTCAATCCCATAGGGTAACAGCTATAGGGCAAGATTGTGTGTGGCTCTAAAGCCAACAGATTAACATAAGATTAGGTATAAAAAGCACGTGCGTCAGGTGACCAGCAGGAAGGAAGGAAGGAAGGAAGGAGGGAACAGAACGGTCATTGCTGTATCACGCCCGGACTCTGGACTCCTGGTGTGAGTAAGCATTGGATCCTAATCAAGGAACCTTCCGCAGTAATCTCTCTGACAGCATTGATTGGGGCGCCTGACTTCACTGGAATCACCTGGTGCGCACTTGGCATCGAGGGATTATCGATAAGTTACCAACCCATGTTTGCCTATCTGTTGTTTTAAACAGCCCAGTGGCTGATACCCTTGCAGTGCCCAGTTGGCCTGCAACAGAATTGATCCATCTATCTGTTGTTATTATTTACTATTAGCTCTTTAATGCTGCATTATCTGCTTATCACATTTATCTTTCTGTTAACTGTTTTGTGTGTAAGCTATAATAAATTTGCCTTTGCTTCACTCCCAGTTTTGCCTCCTTGATCCGAAACTGAACTGAACAGCCCAGTGGATGATATTCTCGCAGTGCCCAGTTGGCCTGCAATAAAATTGATACACTCACAGTGCCCAGCTGTTCTGTGACAAAAATGGCATCATGAACAGGATTGAGAATGGAGAGTTTGGAGGGGAAGAATGGTAGCAGTGACTTGGTCATGTCTCTTGACAGCAAAATAGTGTCTGCTTAAAAAGTGCTTGCTGAGGCATCCTGCAACAGCTAAATCAGCTTTCTGAAAGTTAAACCTGGTTTTCTGCTGTTTATCTATGTATTGTGGAATGCTTAGAACTAAAAAAAAGAGTATAAAAGGAAGCTGTTGTGGTTAAGCATTTCCTGTATTTTGTTAATGCATTTTGCCATAGCTTAAAACCAGCTTTGTTAGCGATACCGCAGCTAAAATTAATCATATAAACAAAACGCAATAGCTTGTACTGCTATTAGTTAGTCATATAAAGAAAGTTTGTAGTATAAAACTATAATTAGTTGCAAGCCAACAGCTAACTCAAAAAAATATGTAAATTTGCTGACGCATCTGGAAATCAGCTAAAAGAAAGCACAGTGTAGTAAAAAAAACTATCATTATGAAAAAGAAGCCACAGATCTGGAATTCGGCAGGGCAGTAAGTCCTGAGAAGCCCGAAGACAAAATACCAGAGTCCTTCCCAGTACCCCTTTGGACAGCATAGATTGGGGACACTTGACTTTGCTAAATTTTGAGAGACTTGTACATATACAAGGCATAAAAGAGGACTGCAAATAAGTTGCTGACTTGGAGATTTACTGTCTCTCTTTGTTGTATTGTTAAGCTTTGCGTAATTATGTGTTTGTCAAATCAATAAACCTTTCTTAAGTTTTCACCCCGACCACTCTCTCAATCCCAAACCAACCCGCTGCAAGCAGCTGGGACAGCCAGTCTCCACGGAAGCCCTGGCCCCACACAATTATACACAGCTTCTGCTGGGATCTCAATGGAAACTGGCCCCAGCCCTGGGGGCAGGGATTGCTGGGAAATGGAGTCCACTGCTGGCTAGATCAACAGTGCTAATTCCACTGTGCCAAAAATCATGCAATGAACTCTTAAGAGAATGGCATGTAAATCATGAGATGCTATTTTTGAAGTGTGTGTTTGGGGGCGTTATTTGTAAAGGTGTTGGGGGCTGTGGGTGTGTGTGTGGGGGGGCTTGGAGCTTGGAGATGGGGGTCCCCACACACCCTGGCAGGATGCGGATACTGTGGGACAGGAATGACAAGCAGCAGCAGGATTGGGTGGGCCATGGCTTGAGAGTGAGAAGCAGACAGGCAGAGACACAGGCACACAGAGAAAATGACATGGCCAGCACCCAGCTGATAAGTGGAGGGGAAAGGGGGGAGGACTTTAAGGGGGGGTAGATCGAGCCCCTGCGGTGAGGGAGGGAGTGGGGCAGGAGCAGGGGCAGGAGTGAATGGGGTCCCTGGGTGGGTCATCCAGAGGTGAAAAAAATTGAATAATTTTTTTGAGTCTACATTATTTTTATATGAATTCATGTACAGTTTAAAATTGTCCATATAGAGGAGAGTGTCTATAGTAGTGCTATACATGGTAAAACCCAGTTTAGTTTTCTTTGAAAAGTAAATAATGGCAAAAAGTAATAATAGAAAGCAAAGGCACAAAAAGGCCCTCACAAAGATTGCCAAAGGATAAAAACAGATTGTTGTAAGTTTGTTGTGTCCTTAACTTCCATACGCTTTCAGTGCATTCAGCAAATGTAGACTGAAGGCCTTCTTGTAGTCTACCTAAACTATCCTGAAATTTCTTTTCTTGGGTTCGACCATCTTTCAAACCAGCATTTTCCTTTACAATCACTTGATTAACAAGATCAATTTATTCTTTTTTTTTTTAAATCTGGGGTGTTACCTGGTATATCAGTTCTAGAAAACTGACAATTGATATACTAATTAATTTGTATTGTCATTTTTATGAAAAGATCTGTCTTACTGGAGAATGGTCTGCATTCCAAAGATACTTTATTTTGCAAGAGTCTTTGTGAGTCTGTATAAAAAATTGCAGTGAATCATTTAATCCATGAATATCCCCTTTTCCAGGAGAACAGAAAAGTTCTATTTTATATCCACTTTTTGCCTGTGATCCTAATGAAATTGTCTAGCTAGATAAATCAATATTTTGTTTGTATCAAAGTTAACTCCCAATTCCCATTGAAAGTCAATTAAACTGTCCTTTGTGCCTTAGAAAATCTCAGTTTCTTTCTATTACTGAGAAATCAAATCAATGTATAGGAAAAAAATCTATAATAACAGAAATGCTTAGAAAATACACAGCTTAAAGCAGTAACTCAGAATTATACCTGCAATATTTTCGGAAGAGAACAGAATTTATATATAAGAACTAATGATAAAAAATCTTGAAAACTGAAGAAGAATGAGGCTTGGTGAAGTAAAAGTTCTTCACACAAGTTTAGCTACTCTCTAAATCTTTTTTTTTTCCCAATAAAATGTTTTCTATTCAAACACCTTTTGAGAATCAGAGGCAAAGTTCTGGGCTTCAGTTGACTGTCTCATCACAACTTCAGTCCCTTTATACTAAGAAAAAAGAAAGAATTGTATGAAAGGGATTTAAAAGCCCTGGATTGGCAGGGACAATTCTCAGAATAGAAAATAAGCATAACAGATGTAGGCTATATTCAGAGGACCCCATGCAAACTGTGACATTGAGAAAACACATTGGAGGGGGTGAGGTTGAAAAGGCATTTTGAGGATAAAGTGCAGCTCATAGTTTTCTGGAAGTAAAATGGATGTACCTTCACTGTTCAGGGGTATAAGTTCTAGGCTTCCAGTTCTAGGCCCCTGTCTAGGGGCAGAAGAACTCCAACAGGTTCCAGCTGTCAGCCTAGAACTGGAAGGGCCCATAGTCACCTGCTTACCTCAGACAAATTCTGTCTCACGTGGGAGGCACTCCATTTGGAGAAATGGTATTTCTCTCCTGAGCAACAGTAGAGTTTTCCAAAGATGTTATCTAGGGAATGTGCAAATTATCAAAAGATGTGCAAACCCACTTTTACTTCTTAATGAGCATTGGGTATATCTATAGGAGATGCTTTACTGTGCAGTTGGGTAACTGACTGTGTGGTAAATTACCACCGTCTACACATGCAGACATTAATCGTGCAGTCAGTCAACTGTGGGGTTATTTGCTATCTGCAAATGCAGGTAGCAAATTAACCACATGGTAATGCAAGCACAGTAGCCCATGTGTACATGGCTGTCCAAGAGCAAATTTGCTTCAGTTAGCCCAAGCACCAGGGGGTGGGAGAACAATACTCTCCCCCAGGAGCTGCCTGCTGCTGGGGTGGGATATAAGGCTTTTATTGTTTTAAACCTATTAAAATATTTTTAAATAAAAAAACTTGTTTCTGTTTTTAAAATCCCTACTTTCAAAGATCTGGAAAGGACTTTCAATTATGTAACATAGTTCATGTTATTAACATGTATTAACATAGTCAATCATGAACTGCAAAGGCTGACTTTATGATTATGTAATTTGGTACTTCAAATATGTAGTTAATGAGTGCTCCTCTAAGAGCTCCTAGGTGCATATATAATAATTACAAAAGCATATTAGTCAACTACTTGATTATCATGTAACTGTAATTTTTTTAAAAAGTTGCTTCAGTGGTGATTTTCTGAGTACTTTTGAATGCTTACAAGTTCATGGACAGTGGCTCAAAACACAGAAAGCACTAGAATTTATTTTCTTGTCAAGTCTCTTGGCAAGCCATGTAACAGTTCATCTTCTAATGTGTTGGACCCAAAGGTTTAGTAAATCTCCATTTCTATTGCCCTGTCTTAATTTCAAAGGAACTCTGTAGTTTGCCACTTTTAAAGATGGTTTATTTCTCAAGTGTTTAAACATAGTTATTTTGCTGCCTTCATTATTTGGAATTTTAAGTGGTCTGTTTTTTATGGTGGAAAAACAGAATGGTATTGATGAATAGCTACTAGAAAAATAAATTATATGGTAGGAGGGAAATTTCCTCATCCAGTGGAAAAAATTAAAGCAGAAATGGTAAGGCAAAGAAGAAAAGAATCAAAACATCTCTTGAAGCATTCCCTTCAATCATCCTATTAGGGGCTAGGTATTGAACGCTGTGAAGGGGTTCTCTAAGAACTTTTTGAAGGTCACGGTGATGAATACAGAGGTATCTTCCACTGAATGCAAGGTCTTCTGCTTGGTTCTCTGAACAAAATAACTAAATGCCAGTTCTCACTGGGGGGGTTGGGGGAACAAAGGGGAAGGGCAGAAATCTTTTGGCAGACCTATGCATTACTGGGCAATCCAGAAAGCCTTTCTCATTTTTAATTAAGGTAATGTCTAGTAGAAGATGATCTAGTGAGTAGGGAATCAGTCTGGGGCTTAAGATCAGAGTTTAGCTCCCAGCTCAGCCAGCATATATACCCTGTAACAAATTCTGTAATCTATTCTCAGTACTTCATCTATAAAATGGGAATAGTATTCCTCTGTGGTGGTATTGTAAGGCATTCAAATACTATGATGATAGGGGATATATAGATCCTGGATAGAATGGCTGCAATCAAATTGTAATCTTCAGCAATGGACCACCCTGCGCCACCTGAAGAGGACCCCTGCAATGAGACTCTATATGGACTGAGACACTTTCTTCGACCTACTTCCTCCACCATCGTGGACCATGGTACAAGTTTGTGTGTCTCTATCTTCTTTCTCTCTCAGCGTCGTGAAGCCCCTCCCTCCCTTTCCCCCACCCCGCTCCCCCAACCGTGGGTTTAGTTGCCTAACATTGTATTTTCTGTAACCTAGTTGCATTCCCCTCCTCACCTCCATCCCTCTAATGTTAGTTGCTCACTTGGGCGATTTGTATTTCCCTACTGGCTTTGTCATCTTTTTGGATTCACAATCCTAAACATCTACTAATAAAATTCAATCTGTTCTTTCAACAGTGAGAGAGCAGATGGTCACTTCTTTTATAATTTGCTCTATTTACTTGCTTGTACTTTGGTGGTCTTCAGATATGAAGTGAAACAGTTACTTTCTTGATCCACTTTTATATTGAATATGTAGAATACACTATGGATCGTTCATTCCTAGTGCAAAAAACAGTTATAAGAGGCAAGACACAAAGAAATGGAGGATTATATGGAAACATTTGTAATTGCTTATAGAAAGATTGTATAAAGAGAAAAAGAAGACAATATTGCTACTGCACTATTTTATGAAAGTTCTGAGAGTCCATTCATTCAGGAAAGAAGAATTAGAAATATTGTTTTTTGTCTTAAACCTGATCTTATTCACTTGGAAAATTATTATTGATTTTGATATTAAACAAGCCACCTAACAATAAACCTAAAGCTAAAGTTGAATATATTTATTCAGTTTTTTACTTTTGATTTGCAAATTTCCTATATATCAAATGCAGTTTTATTGACCTATAAATTCCCCAACAAAATCTCTCAACAATGAAATATATTTTTAATAATGGATTCACTAACTTCAAATTACATTTTTACAGTGATGTGTGTATATTGTATTTTCAGACTGAAAAGATATTATTTATTAAAATTCCTAAAAGTGTAGTCATTCATCAAAAGAAAGACTATACAATACTGTTTATAGATTGCACACCTTTGGAAGACGTTTGTTTCTGGATCTAGTAACAGAATTAAATCTTGCTGCCTTGATTACCTAAAATGTTATTCAGAATAGTTTTTTTTAATTTTCCTTTTAACATACATAGTTCTTCAATATGCATTATGTTGCCAGAATATGTGCAAAGTGATAGGCCTCCGTAGTACATGATCTTTACTCCAAAGGAAGAGGGAATTACATATAAAGGAAAACAATATATACATAGAATAGGATGTTAGCTTTTTATGTTGAATGCTCCATAGAATAACATTTTTTGAAGGATAATATGGAGGAAGCTACTTTGTGTGACTGAATTAGTTTGCTGGGTCACACATGCTTGACTCTTTACAAAAAATTATGTGAGCCAAGAATATGCAGTCCATCACACAAAATTCTTTGGCTCCAGGTTCATCAGAGTTGAAAGCATACTTTAAGCCATGCAGAATGAGCATGTCAAATATATTTACAAAATCCAATTAACCAATCAGATTTGGTAACTGTAAATCAATAAAGGTTTTTGAGCAGTTTTGTAATAAAAATCAGACACCAAGAAATAACAAAAAATAGTTCACAGGAAAGAGTAGTGTGCTCTGTTCCTTTAAGGACACTGCATCTGTGGGTTCATCTATGTGTGCAGGTAAAAGTGCAATGGGATCTAATGAGCAATCCACACAATCGCACCTCCTGCCATACAGCATATGCATGGCAGGAGCTGTGATTGTGGAATTGCCAATTAGATCCCATCACACCTTATTACCAGTGCAGGAGGACTCTGATCCCAGACTCCCCTTGCACTTGCAAAAAGCAAGGAAATGGAGTCTGGTCGCTGGCCGGTCTGCTATTTTGCCCACCCCTGCAGTAACCCCTCCTCTGTAAATGGGTGTTAAATGATTTTTGCAGTTGATGTTAAAAGGGAAGATGTAGTGATAAAAGTTATAATTTATAGATGCTGTCTAACAGGAGACTGAGGAAGATGGGAAGTGTACACAGGTTAGTCTGACCTACTTAATGCATCTCCTCAGGTGACAGAGTTAGATTGGGCCAGCCATGTTAGGGATCTAAACTCCCAAAATATATGTTCAGTTTGGCACTTCAATCAGCCTAACCTGAGTTAGATCAATCTAAGTGTAACCTCTGCACACTTCTTCAAGACAGACTCTGTACACATAGCTCCACAAATTGAAGTGTGTTGTTCTGCTCATTCATGTATGCCTCTGTTTACTGAGCCCATTGATCATTATAGATATTACACTGATGGAGGCTATACAAACCCATACATTAGGAAGGCACAGGAACCTGTACATTAGAATGAAGCCCACCTGGCTTTGTGAGTTGCACATAGCTGCTACCATGGGCAGATTTGGGATTTTGCAAAGAGGGATGCAGATGGTGTAGAGCAACATCACATATAACACAACACATTTTTCTCCAGCTTTAATATATTTCATGGATATTAGGGCTGGAAGGAACCTTGAGAGATCATTGGGTCCAGCCCCCTGCCCAAAGGGCCAGAAATCAGCTGAGGTCAGATGACCCCAGGAAGATAATCATCCAAACTTTTCTTGAATGTGTCCAGAGTAGGTGCTTGCACAACTTCTTGGGGGAGTCTATTCTAGACTCTGGAGACTCAGCTGGTAAAGAAGTTTTTATTATGTCCAATCTAAAACAGTCTTCCAGCAGTATGTGACCATTTGACCTTGTTTTCCCTTGGGGTGCCCTGGTGAACAGATATTCTCCCAGTTCCTGATACAAACCACTTATGTACTTATAGGCTGCCACCAAGCCCCCCTAAGCCTATGGTGCTCCAGGTTGAAGATTTCCATGCCTCTCATCCTCTCCTCATAAGGCCTGCTCTCTTGACCTCTGATCATGTGCATGGCTCTCCTCTGGACTCTCAAGCTTCTCCACATCCTTTTTAAAGTGTGGAGCCCAGATCTGAATGCAGAACTCCAGCTGCAGCCTCACCAAGGCTGAGTAAAGCAGGAGAATGACATCTTGGGTCTTGCTTGAGACGCATCAGTAGATACAAGCCAGGATATTATTTAGTTTTCCAGCTGCAACATCACATTGGTGGCTTCTATTCATTTTGTGGTCAGTCATGACCCCAAGTCTCATTCAGTCATAGTGCTAGTGAGTGTAGCACAGCCAAGCCTATAAGTATGATGTGGGTTCTTTCCCCTGAGGTGGAGCACCTTGCATTTCTTGATGTTGAATGTCATCAGGTTTTGATCCGCCCATCTTGCAAGCCTGTCCAGATCAGCCCATGTGTATGTGTAGGTGAGTTGTATGTGTGTGAACTGGTGAGTGTGTGTGTGTGTATATATAAGTATATGGCATTGTGTGCATGGTATACGAATTAGTGATCTGTGTCTAACTTTTGGGGTGTATAGCATATGTGCTTGAATTGGTGATAGGTATGCATGTGCCTAGGCTGGTTTGGATGTATATGTGCCTGAGTTGGTAGTGTGTGTGTGCACCTAATTGATTTGTGTGCTTGCATATGTGCAATTGTGTCACACCCTCCTGTCTAACAGTGCAATACTGAGATCCTAAGAGTTGGCCTGACCCCACACGGCAACAACTTCATCACATTGATGACTCACATTCATCTTGGAGTCAACTATGACTCTGAGATCCCTTTCTGCTGCAGTGCTGCTGAGATGGTCATCCCCCAGCCTGTAAGTTTGTTAGTGATTCCTTCTCCCTCCTTAGGTGCAGCACTTTGCATTTGTCCTTGTTGAACTGCATCCTATTCTGTTCTGCCCACTTCTCTAAGCTGACCAGATCTTCCTGGATTCATTCCCTGCTCACTAATGTGTTTACTTTACCCCATAATTTGGTGTCATCCATGAATTTGGACATACTGCTCTCCATGCCCTCATCCAAGTCACTGATGAAGACGGTGAACAGCACAGATCCAAGGACTGAGCTTTGGGGGACCCCACTGCCCACATCTTTCCAGGCTGATGCTGACCTATCCACCGCCACTGTCTGGGTGCATCCCATTAGCCAGTGTGCCACCTACCTGACCATGTAATCATCTATGTCACAGCCACTCAGTTTATTTATTATTATAGGATGAGATACTGTAGCAAAGGCCTTCTTAAAATCCAGCTAGATGACATCTACCTCATCCCCTGCATCTAATCATTTTGTGACCTGGTCATGAAAAGAAACAAGGTGGGTCAGGCAGGATCTACCTGCTATGAACCCATGCTGGTTGCCCTTCAGCATTATGTTTCCTGCTGCACTCCCACAAATGTAATCCTTAATAATTTTTTCAAAGGTTTTCTCAAGGACAGGGGTGAGGCTAACTGATCTATATTTACCCAGATGCTCCTTCCTCCCCTTCTTGAAAATAGGAACCACACTGGCCTTATTTCAATTCTCTGGGACCTGACCCATGCACCATGAGTGCTCAAAGAACCGTGCCAGTGGTTCTGCTATAATACCAGCCAATTCCTTCAGCACCCTTGGATGAAGATTATCTAGGCCTGCTAACTTAAACGCGTCCAGTCCCTCCAAGTGTCCCTTCACTGAGTCAGTGTTAACAGGTGGTAGGCTGGTTTCCCTCCTGTGCTCATCTATAATCTAACTGGGAGATTTGTCCTGATCCGTGTTCAAGAATATGGAAGCAAAAAGCTCATTGAAGAGCTCAGCTTTGTCCCTCTGTCACCAATTGCCCTAGCCTGTTCTGTAGGGGTCCTATGTTACCCTGCACGTTCTTTTTGCTCCCTATATACCTATAGAAGGACTTTTTGTGGTCTTTAATTTTTGTTGCCAGCCTAAGTTCCTTTGCAGCTTTAGCCTTTCTAACTGACTCCCTGCAAGTGCGAGCCAAGCAGGTATACTCCTCCTTGGTAGCTACCTACTACTTCCACGGCCTGTATGTGTCTTTTTTTCCCCCTAGGATTTCCTGGATTTCCCTATTCGGCCAAAATGGTTTCTTGGCCCCTTTCCCCCACCTTTCCTGTGCAATGGGATTGTCTCCTTCTGTGCCCAAAGGATCACACTCTCTTTGGGAACAACCACGTTTCCTGGACTCCCATCTCACCAATGCCCCGATCAGTGCCTCACTAACTAATCTCCTGAGCATATTGAAGTTGGTCTCTCTGAAGTCTAGCACTTCTACCCTATTATCTTTCCCTCCTTTCACTGGATAGTAAATTTAATCAATTGATAGTCACTATCCCCTAGGTTACCTTGTTTCTGCAGATCCCCCACCAAGTCATCCCCTGCAGCCAACACCAAGTCCAGTAAGGCGTTTCCCCTAGTGGGACTGTATACCTCCTGCATTAGGTGAAGGTCCTGTATGCAGGTTAAAAACCTATGTGAGTGGTTAGACCTGGCTGACTGCTTCTCCCAGCAGATGTCAGGGTAGTTTAGGTCACCCACGATAACCATGTTCCTTGACTGTATGGCCTCTGAGAGCTGCTTTGAGAATTCTAGGTCTATCCCATCCTCCTGGTGTGGCAATCTGTAGTAGATCCCCACTACCAAGTCCCTTCCTGCCCGCCCCCCTTGTATTCTGACCCACAGTACCTCAATTTGCCCCCCTAGTCCCACCTTGATTATAAAAGATGTATCTTGCTCCTTAACATAGAGAGCAGCACCCCCTCCCCTTTTTTCCCCTACTCTATCCCATCTGTACAGCCTATATCCCTCACTGCCCAATCATGGGTAGGGGCTCACCAGGTTTCAGTTAGCCCAACCAAATTGAAGTTTTTGCAAGCAAGAGTGCAAGTTTCTCCTGCTTGTTCCCCAGATTCTAGCATTAGTATAGAGACACTTAAGCCCCTTGATGGGTACACTTGGTGCCCCCCTGTCCTGATGCCTATCAGGCCCCTTTGTACTTACATGGGCTGTTCCAGCACATGGCTCATGGTTCATTGATCTTAGGTTCTCTCTGTCCTTTGCATCCCCATCCCCTGACAAACCTGCTTTAAAGTCCTGTATAGGAGATCAGCCAACCTGTAAGAGAACAAACTTATCTTATCTTTTGAAGTGAGATGAAGACCATCACACCCAAGGATGCCCTTTTTGTGGAAGTGTGGACCGTGGTCTAAGAAACCAAAACCTGTGTGATGGCACCAACTTCAGAGCCTCAGGTTGACTTCTCTGATGTAGGTGTCTTGATGCTGGCCACAGCTTCTGATCAGAAGGATTGATGAGAAGACCACCTGTGCCCCAACTTCCAAAGCCTGGCCTGCAGGGCCCTGTAGTCACTCATGATATGGCATGGACCACTCCTGACTGCATCATTTGTGCCCACATGAGTGAGGACTATGGGATAGTAATCAGCAGGCTGGATGAGATAAGGAATCCTTGTAGATGTTGTTTAATTAGTCCCGTAGTCATTATAGTTAAATGTATGTCTTTTTCAGTTTCATAAAACAGATCTAGCATTTTTGAGTATCTTGAAAGTGCATCCAATTCTTCACTGAAAGTTATTTCTACACTTGAGCTAATATTCAGCTGAGTTAACTTTTCCACATCTGAGTTAATGTTTCTATGAAAAACAGTCTGCAGGACTGTGAAATGGAAGGTACATGATTGGGATCAGCTAACAGACAGCAGAATTACAGAAGTAAGGATAGCTTGAACAGTGGAACAATTAAAGACCATTCAAAGGGAAGGAGTCATTAACACGTATGGAATGAAGAGTTTAGAAGGAATCAAGTAGACTACAATGAGCCATAAAGTCAGGACTCCCTCACTACTACCTGAATAGAAGTGCTGCTGCCACTGCCTGGTAGTTGGGTTTAAATTTTGGATGGACTAGGAATCAAAGGGTGGAAAATGTAACTGCACCCCCTTTCCCTCATATCTGCCCCTGGCTGCTTCTTCTGCCAAAATAAATGACAATATGAACATTCTTTAATATTATTTCAAATGCCGCATACTGTGTTTTACCCCATTCTTTTTCTTGCTTCTATCATTCACCCCATCTCTTATTTCCATTATTCTTACCATTTTTTCCTCTTCCCTTCTTCTCTCCTTTCTTTGGACATCTTTAGTTTAAATTTTATGATTCTTTTCTTTGGTCTGAATAGAACCTCAAAGCAGCTTTAAAAGCTGTTACTGGCCACATTCTCAGACCCCCAAGGCCAATTTTCACTTCCCTGGCTCTCTCCAGCTATCATATGGTAAATCAGTGAAAAATAAGAGGTGATGAACAGTGCTTTGTCTTGGTGAAATAATAATGACTCTTAGGGGTATAACAAGAATGTACTCTGAAGTCTAAATGCTGGCCAAGTATTTCCTTATAACTGACATCCGTAAGAGAAATGTGAGAACTGGTGCCAGACAAAAGTCTGAGTCTTCACCAGATTAATTTGAAAAGAATTCATTAGATAACACTCTGTGCCTATGAAGACAGGCACAAGAAATGTGTTTCTCTAGACTGTTAATGCTGTTAATATTACCACCACCTCTACCCCTACTCAACAAAATTAAATTACCTGAACAATTTAGAGAGATGACAAACATTCTATCAACCTACCACATCTAGATCAATTTTGCAAGAGTAAAAGATTTATAAGTCAGCTTTAATTGTAAGCAGCTGCTACATCTAGAAGAGGAAAATAAAGACTTTCCTTTTAGACAATAACCCATAGGGGATATGGGAAATTGAATAAAAAGATCTATTATCTGTAGCAGTGGTGAACAAGGAGCTGGAGGCTCCTGTTACAGAACAGGATCAGACACCGTAACAGTCACTGGGCAATCAAACAATAGGACTGTGCAAAGCAATACCGTTCCATTTTAACTTCCATGTTGCTATTTCACAGGGACAGTGTTTGCACTGTTCCTTTTCATTTCATCAAAACTGTTTCACTGTTTTGATACTGTTTCAATGCGTTTGGATGTTTTGCCCATAGGTTATAATGGGAATTATGAAAATGCCTATAACGTTGCCATTTCTTTCCTGATTTGAATGAAACAGCAAGGATAACAACTGATGAGGCCACAAGGCCTGTCAAGTTTCAAGGAGATAGGTTCAGGGGTTTCTGGGAAACTGCACTTCAAACTGTTCAGAGTAAAACTCATGTCACTTTGTCAAGTATTTCAGACACTTGCAGACCTGTAGGACACCGCCTGCCGATCGACTAGGGTGAGACCGCTTCTAATTGGAGATCTACATGCCCACGTTTCCACTGCCACGACTTGATGTTAAAGGAGTTGGTTCAGTACCTGTACGTGTATTCCTATTAGTAGTCTCACCGTCTTCCTGCGAAGGTCCTACGTTCCTGAGGGCTCAGCCACCCCTACACCCTTGCCCGTTCCACCGGGATCTGATCAGCTGGTTGGTCTTGCAGCGTGACCTTGGTTCCAATCAAAAAAACCAAAAGACAGGAAAACAAAAAAACAAAACAGGCACTCCTGGCCTGGGTTATTGTTCCGGCTGCTTTTAGCCAAGAGCAAACCAAATTGACCTTCCTGAGGTCAGTCCCTCTTTGGTGGCTCTCTCTCTGAGCCTCTTGTTGAAGTTGCCATGATTCCCTTTAGCACATTAGGTACATCTGTGACACCATTTTTGGCTTGTGCCACTTTTATGTGCATTGCGGTACCGCAAAATCTACAATGCCCCTCTATTAGGGATATTACGGTACAAAACTGCCGCGCTCCGCCAGCTCCCAGTGTGCAAACAAGCACTTCTGAGCCATGCTGGGTCAGTAGTCTTTGCTCTAAGTTCCCTCTGTGGGGCTTACTCTCTGCAAGAGTCTCCTACCAGCTCCCCACGTGGCTCTCAGGTTTCCATGCAGCATGTGTCGGCTCGCTGCGGCTGCGGCTGCGGCTGCGGCTGCTTCCGGTTCTACGCTTCACCTTCTTTCCTGTCCTGGGCTTTTCCTTATATGGGCGTGGGAGTTCCCTGCCCCTCCCCTCCAGAAACACCAGGGTAAGGGAGATTTCTGCTGGGCTCTTTGGAGCTGTGGACCTGGGGTCGCTGAGCCTTTGTTTAGCCCTTGTGCTTTGGAGCATGGTGACTCTTTCTCACATACTTGTAAGTGTGAAATCACGGGGGGGGGGTGAAAACAGCAGGAATGTTAGCCCCTGCTGAAGCCATAAATCCTGCCAAGTTTCAAGGAGATAGGGGCAGGGGTTTTTGGGAAACTGCATCTCAAGCTGCTGACAAGCAAAACTCATAATGGGTGACTGTGTGTGCATTAAGGCACACTCTCGCTGGCACTGGGACCTCTACACAACATGGTAGTGTGCCCCAATGAGGCCTCCTCCTCCCCTGTAGCCTCAGTCTGGTCCACCATTTTAAATAACTACAAGTAACAACTAACATCTCAGGCAGCCAAACGGTCACAGAGCCTTTCTTTCCTTTCCTGCAGGAACTTCTCCAGCAACTGCCAGAGAACTCTCCCTGCCAGCCCTAGCCCTGGCTTAGATGTGCCCAGGGCCCTGCCTTCTGGTCACTGGACCGAGGACAGGTGCTAGGGGTGTAAGTTGTAGCCATGTTGGTCTAAGGACATGGCAGGAAAGGTTCTTTGGGTCAATCTGATACCTTTTAGTAAACCAACTGAATAGTTGGAGAAATATATCTTAGCAAGCTTTTGGGTTGAAAACCCTTCGTCAGGCCAAGGAAGCACCTGCAGTTGGTGTGTGTGCTGTTCCTGGATGGAAGGAATAGTAAAGAAGCCAGAGGCTGGCCTGGCATGCAATGCAGGCAAGAAAGCCAGTCAGTGAAAATGGAAATGGAGGCATCAGGGGGTGAGGGACAGGCAAAAGTAGAGAGGTACCTGGGGAGTCAGATGCCCAGAAGGTTTTCGTGTGTCAGATTTCCAATGTCTATATTGAGTCCATGAGTTTCTGTACTTAGGAGGTTGATGAAGTGAAGTTCATTGGCTCACCTGTGAAAAGTGGTTTGTAAATTCCCTTTGAGGATCAGGCCTGAGAGACTGGAGACAGGTAGTTGGGTGTCGTCTTTGATAGATTTTCAGTGTACGCTCATTCTGGTGTGCACTCATGGACTCAATATAGACATTGGAATTCTGACATAATACAAACTGCTGGGCATCTGACTCCCCAGGTACCTCTCCACTTTCACCTGCTACATCCCCTATCCCTCCTACCCCAGCCTGTCCCTCACCCCCTGCTACCTCCATTTCCATTTTCACTGACTGGCTTTCTTGCCTGCATTGCATGCCAGCCTCTGGCTTATTATTCCTTCCATCCAGGAACAGCACACACACCAACTGCAGGTGCTTCCTCAGCCTGACAAAAGGTTTTTCAACCCAAAAGCTGGCATCCCAGGCAGCTAATCTGAGCTCACCTGGAGTCTCACAACTTCACGGCAACCAGAAAACCTCAGGCCTGTTAAAGATGTAACAGGTCTGTGTTTTCCCCAGCCAGGACATTGCATGCGTGTGGTGGCTGGAAGTCATAGGGCACCTCCTACCTGCCTTTCACCAGGGAGATCCTCAGTCCAGGCATTTCCTGGGGCTGCCATGCTGCTGGCAGTTCCACCAGGCCTCCTGACCCTGGCAGGGTGCAGTTTTAGTGGTCATGCCCAGGACCTGGGGTCTCCTTCCCCATAGCCCCTGCCCATACCTCCAACTTCATCCTGGCATAGGAGCTCAGAAGGGACATGTTCTTCCCTGGCTGGCTGGTGGTACAGTGAGTGCCCACTCCAGCTCTGAAAGCAGGGTAATAAATGGTTGTGAAACCTAAGGTTAAAAAAAAAGGAGGAAGTGCAGATGGAGTGAGGAGGATGCCACTCACTCCATCTGCACGTGGAGCTTAGGGAGTTCCAGGAGTGGAAGGTTCACTTTCAGGAACACCAGCTGTTCCACCAAATCAGGATCCAAGGAGGTGCGGTGGGGTGTCACTACATCAGCAGCAATGCTGAACACCCTCTCACTTGGAACACTGATTGGTAGACCAGTGTTCCCAGGAAACCATGGAGAGAGCTGGCCACATCTGGCCCTCAGATGTGGCCCAGTAGGCCAAGTGGTCACACAGCAGTGGCTGCACATCCTTGGTGAGATAGGCAGCCACCAGGGCCTGAATGCCACCTGCCTCATGGTTGGCTCTGGTGCCTCTGGAACCCACCATGGAAGCCATGCCCATGGCCCACATTAGCAGCATCTGAGGTAGAGGAGGAGAATGGCTGGCGGATGACATGCTGGCACAGGATAGTGGATCTCCCCTTCCACTTCCCCCCACTTCCGCCATTCTGCCTCCCTGACTTGCTTCACCAGCACCTCTGTCCACTGATCCAGGGTTTTGCTGTCACCTATGCTGATGTTCCCATTCACCCTTGGGTCACACATGGTGGCCAGCATGTGCATCATACCGGCCCGCAAGGGATCAAGCCATTTCCTGATGCCCTCCTTCAATGTGGGCCACGGGCATGGCTTCCATGGTGGGTTCCAGAGGCACCAGAGCCAACCATGAAGCAGGTGGCATTTAGGTGACAGTGGCTTGCCCCAGTCAGGAGCATTGATCCCCTAGAAGCTCTCCATTTGGTTCTCCAGTTCCCTCACTATAGGGATCACCTGGCTAAGGAGGGCATCACCAGCACTGAGGGTCTCAGTGGCCTCGAGGAAGGGCTTGAGGACCACAAAGATGCGGGAGATGGTACCCCACTCAACTCTGTTAAGGGGGCCACTGATTCCACTCTCCCTGAGTAAGGCCATCTTATGGAAGGCCTCCTGTTGCTCCACCAGCCTCTTGAGCATCAAGTATATGGAGTTCCACTGAGTCTTCACATCCTGCATGATTTTGTGCTGAGGGATGTTCAGCTCTGCCTGGTTGTCCCACATCATCTTTCCCCCCTTGATACTCTGGTGGAAGTAGCCTGCCACCTTCCTGCATTTGGAAATGAGCTTGTTGGTGGTGCTGGCACCATCACCGGCCACCCTGTCCCCCTGCAAGGAGCCCCTGAGTACGAGGTGGAACTTGTGAGCCACACAGCCGATGCCAACAAAGTTGGCATCATGGACCACCCTAACCATATTGGCTGCATTGTCGGTGACCATGAACCCATGAGTGAGCTCGCCCAGCCCAATGAGCCACTCCTGCACCAAGTGGTTCATGGCCCCCATTATCTCGGTTGCCATGTGGGACTCATCCATCATCTCAGCTTGAAGGAGAGCCCACCAATGGCCTGACTGGTCACACCAGTGCCCTGTGAGGGATAAGTAGGTGTGATCTCCACCTCAGCTGCTCCAGATGTCTGAGGTGAAGTGTAAGGCCACCTGTGGACCTGTCTTGTGCAGCTTCTCACTCAAGTACAATTTCCATGCCTCAGACAGGGAAGGCACCACTGTCCTGCTGAAGGTGGTTCATGCGGGCAATTGGCATGGTGGGGCCACAAGTGCCATGAGCCACCTGAACCCCAGCTGCTCAACTAAGAAGAAGGGCTGGCCATTCAGAGCAAGCATCTGTCCAGTGCTCTGGGTGATCTCGCTCACCTTTGCAACTCACTTCCTTTTATGTCCACCTTTCCCCCATTGTTCCAGTGTGGCCTGCCTGTTTTTTGGGGGGATGGGAGCTTTGGAGTGAGAGGGGGACTTCTTTTTGGACACACTCTCACTGGTGCCAGGCTGAGAAGGAGCAAGGACAAAGGGGTGGTGCCTGTGGAGATGCATCAGCATCCTCATGGTGCTCATGCTTTTTGTTCCCTTGCCCCAGCTGCTTTTGGCTTGGCAGTTCAGGTAGATAGCATATGTGGGATCATCTGCCAGCTTAAAATTATCCCAGAACTCACTACCCCCTTGATTCTGGGGTGCAGGTGCATATGCAGATGCTGCCTTTCCCCCTCCTCAGCAGGTAGAGGCACAGCAACAAGAGGAGTGGCCTCAGCTGAGCCACTTGCCTCCACAACATCTACCCAACCTCCTCCTAAGTGCCTTCTGGGGAAGGAGACCTGGCTCTAGGGGAAACTTGAGGGGTATAGGTCGCAACTTCAGATGATTCCTTCCTTCCTCAGAATTTCACTTGCTATGGCACTCAGATCCAGCTCCAGTTCCAGGTCTTCCTCTGGCACTGAAAGACTTAGGATGGGAAGTGAAATGGGGGTGAAGGAGACTGTCATGCGGGTGCTGTTGTTGTCTTAGTGATGATGGGGGGGAGTTATGGCTGGTGCTCTTGGAGGGGATGCAGACTCGGGCAGTGGCACAGCTTCCCTCTCTCCTTGCTGCCTGTAGAACTGGAAGCCTCATGCCTGCTACTTATAGGAAAGAGGCTGTCTCAGTTTGGTGGGGATGGAGGAGCTTACAACTCTCCCCAAAGCCCATCTTCCATGCCTCCCTGAAGGCTTGCCAGCTGCCTTTCCCGCACACTTCACAGTATGTTTCATAGTGTGCTTGGTGTGCTGGAAAATCTGTGTTCTTCTGTAATGTAACATGTGTTTATTAGTGCTGTGTGAAGATTTGGTCACTGATTCTGTTCAGTAGAGATTCGGCCCAACTCAGTGGCTGAATCTCTGAATTTGAATCAAATCAGGAGACCCTTTAATATTTCTGAATTGAATGAGAGCCTCCAAATCAACTCAGAGAGATTAAGAAAGATTTGATGATTTAGACATAGACACAGCTTTACATTTCTACATACCTCTAGGTACCAGGCGGCTTGTGAATGCTGAGATGGTGGGATGGATGGAGCATCCCACAGGAGCATGGTGGGGCCCCTAGCATGCTTGGCAGCAGACCCAGAAGTGGACCAGAAGCACTTATGGTTCACTTCCGGGTCTGCCAGGGAGCGCGCTGCCTGTCCCCCCCCATGCCCCTGTGGCTTGGTGACTGGTGCCTCCTAGGTTGGAGGGATACCCAGGGTCCCCCCATGGCTGATCACCAAGCTAAATGGGTGCGGGGGTGGGGAGGCATAATGCTCAGTAGCAGATCCAGAAGTGAACAGGAAGTCTTTCTGGTCCACTTCTGGGTTTGCTGCTGAGCCTTCACGGGGTCCCCCCACACTCCTGTGGGACACTCCATCCTCCCCACCATTGCCGCATTCACATGCCACGCCTGGTACCTCAAGCTATGTAGAAAAAACATTTAAAGCTGTGTCTATGGATGAATTGCTGATTCTCTGAATCAGCATTGAATCTTCAGATTCGGTTTCAGCCAAATTGGATCAGGACAGTGATCTGAATCAACTAATTGAATCACTGTCCCTGATTCAGGCTGAATCTGAATCCAAATATAATACAGCCCATTTCACACACCCCTAGTATTTATGTACTATATGTAGATGATTTTATGTATTTATGTAATGTATGCATGTATGTAATAAAAAAATATATAAATGTATGTATGTTTTCCTGAATAAATTCTATATTATAATATGCAATATATGCTGTGCTTCCCTGCACAGTTAATGGAATGAACACTGTGAGAGAAAGCACAAATTTCTTTTCTGGGGGAAAAGAATTAAAATAGACTAACAAAAACAAAAACAGGATTTTGGGGGATGAATAAATTGAAAGTAATGAATATCATAATAAAAGGATATTAGGATAGGAAAGCAAAAGGTATTGGATCCCATGTGCTAGTAACAGGGTAGCATATATGAAGTGATATCCTTTCTCTGCTGTTGCTGAGCTGCTGGAAGACACAACTCAGTAAACTGACCCCAAGTCACGGAGGAAGCTCAGTTCAAACAATGCTTTTTATACTGTTTTTCCCTGTGTCCCTGCCCCCCAACCCCAAGCACTACGATTAGAAGGGATCTCAGGGAAAGATCACAGCCACTGGCTCACTACACATGTCAATATTAGAGAAGTCCTCTCCACCCCCATTCTCCCTTCCTCTTCTTAGTTTCTGTTTAGCTGCAAACAAGCCCCACTTCAAAACTCGAAACATTTTAAAATTTTTGAAACATTTTGAGTGCCCTCATTTTGTTTCAAGGCTCTTTTGAAGTCTTTCATTTCTTTTCAATTCCTCTGTTTTGGAATCAAAGCAAGTCAAAACAGCATCAAAATGAAACACTCATTGAAATTTTGCACAACACTATCAAACAAGCAGCTGAGATAAGAAAGGCAGGGAGCTGCCCATTAGCCCTTAATTAGAAAGTCTATCACCTGGGGTCAGACACCTGGCTACAGGTGATAGTGTGCAGACAGAGATAAAGTCTTGCTCAGAAGCCAGGGTGGTGGCCGAGGACCAAAAAAGCAGAGTGAGGAATAGCCAGTAGAGGAAGCCCTGCAGTGGAACAAAGCACTCTCATGAGGACAAACAGAGACTGCACTGAAGAGCCCTGGTAGGGAACTGGACTTTGGGAGCAGGGGTGAGTTGCCCAGACAGCCTTCACTTGCCTTAATAGATGCGCCGGTTCTACTGCTGGTTGGGGACTGCCTGATTCGTGGCTGGCCAAATTAAAGGACAGTGTACCTTTTGTTGCCCCAAGGTGGGATGTGTTGTGCTGTGTTAAGCCACCTCTTCAGTTTGTTTTCTAATTGGTGGTTTGGGCTTGGGAGTATCAGGGCTTGACAGTTGGTCCCAACAGTGACTGAGGGCATACACATGCCCTGAGCCTGCAAAGGGCTAGGGACCTAGGACACGAAGGGGATTTTGGCACAAAAGCAGGTGTGTTTCTCAGGACAGGGCAGAGACAGGGCCAGGGGCCTGGGCAGGCAGGTCCGGAGCAGGCTCCTTGGTCTAGAGCAGGACAAGCTGGTCTAGGGGTCCGGCAGCCTGAGAAGGGCAGAAATGAGGGCCAGAGGCCCAGAGTAGAGACCCAGGGACACAACTAAGGGCTTAGGCTGAGAACCCAACACAACCAGTGGGCCAGAGCTGAAGACTTTCAGCCAGAGACAAGGTATGGAGGCTGAAAGGACTGAGGCCCAGACAAAGAGTAATTGTGCAGTAACATCTGTGTGGCATGGATGTGGTGTAAGGGGCTGTTGGAGACATGTAATAAGCCCTGAAGGCACTTAGTAGCAAGACTGAAGTTCAGGAGTGTAGGAGATCTTGTTTGAGAATCCCAAAAGCAGCCTCCCTGTCTAAGTACTTGTTTAAACATCAAGGCATGGCAGAAAAAGAGGGAGTGTTTAAAAGACTGAAGGCACAACAGGAGCAGGATGACCCCCAGGGGGCATCACAGCCACTTGTGAGGTCTTTGCTTGATTCAGGCAGAAAAAAATGAAGGAAGGCTCACATTTTAATTTTAAAAAATCGAAAGCCTCTTACTACTTTTTTGTACACTTGGCAGCAGGTTTGTCTCTTACGTAATCCATATTACAAAATATGCTATTTACAGTATTAGTGCTGTTTGCAACAAGGTTCAGTTTGTAAAGTACATAATACTATGCAATGCATTTTCATTTGTCACTAGTCATAGTTAAGATTAAACTCTAAGGAACAAAAAGTGCTTTCTGGAGCACTATATTCATTTCTGCTTGTGCTTTTTCTCACAGCTTAAAATGATTCACATGCTTCTAGTTTAAGGATTGGTAGACAGTAAGCCTTTTTGTTTTTTTATTTTTTGATGTTTTCAGAGCCAGGAAAGAATTGTGCCTGTGTTAAGAGGTTCAGTGATGAGTGAAGGCCTTTAGTTGTGAGCATGCTAACTGGAACCAGTCATACATTAATATCTATCCCAAGCATCTGCCTAACCCCCAACCACGTATGCCAGTTAGTGGCACACAGAGACATTTTCCGCAGCAAGCCAGGAGGTGTGCGAGGAAATTGGGCCCAACTGGGGCTTGGGCAGATGGATGTCCTGTCCCTCCTGGCTGAGATCTGAGGCCAGGTCCTCAGGGTAGGGTCTGGGTAGTGTGGGGAGAAGCAGGTACAGGGGGAGGCACCATGGGGAGGCTGGCCTGGCCAGGCCCTTGGCAGCCAGACGAGGGTGGGGCTAGGTGGGAAACAAAGCTTCCCCGGGGCTCCATGGGCTTGGGCTATGGTGGGCAGGTGGGGGTGCCCAGTGGCTCCCAAGATGGGGCCCAGCCCAGCCCTGCAGCTCTGCAGGGATGGGCCACAGCCGCCCTGCCCACGAGGGGATGCTGCCTGTCTGGAGCAGGATTCTGGGCTTGGGGGACTCCTGGCTCCAGACTCAGCCTTCCTGTGCAGTAGGCACAGCATGAGCAAGGTGGAGCCACTCCTGTTACAGTGGCCTGGCCGTGGGAGCCCTCTGGGCCCTGAGAACAACAGCCATGGCTATCCCCTGCATTGCTCACCCACAGCCTCCCTCCAGCAGCTGGGGCTGGGGCAGGTGCTGCACAGAGCTGCTATGATGCAGGATCCTGGCTGGCTCAGCCCGGAGCACTGCCTGTGGCAGCTGTTCCCAGGATCCAGGCCCTTGCACCGGTGGTAGATCTGTCCTGCTTGCCCTGTGCCCGATGTGCTGGGAAGCCAAGCCAGGACCCCCCAAGCCCAGTGCCCTGCCCCATTCAGATGGCACCCCCTTGTGGGAGCAGGTCAGGCCCCACCTCAGGTGCTTCTGGGTGCCCCTGCCTGCCCACTACAGCCCTAGCCCATGGAGTCCCAGAGCAGTCCTGCTTTCTCCCCGGCTCTCACCCTCCCTCTGACTGCTGCCTGGCCGAGCTATCCTGCCCACAGCAACCTGCCCCTCCCCTCCATGCCACCCAGACCCTGCCCCAGGCGCACAGCCCAGGTGCTTAGCACCCTAGTGTTGTACCCACCGGGGTGGGATGGGGCGTCCCTTCAAACCCTGGGCTGGGGCTCCCCCCACTCCAGGACTAGTTTTTACCACTTTTTCCCCGCCTTTTTTCCTCTCTCATCACAACATGCCTAACAAAAAAGAGTACACAAGAACAAAGGTAGCATATAGGGTTGTCTTACATGCCTGCACACACACGCATCTGAATGCTTTGACTGCTCTACTTCCCCCATGGCTGGTGGCTCACTCAGCAACTGCTGGCTGGCTGGCAGGCTGGCTGGCATGCATATATAGCAAAAATGTTCTCCAGGAACCTTGAGAGCCTCCTCTAGGAAATGAGACAGCAGATACTGAGCATAAGGCAGGAGAAGTCAGGCAACTTTCCTCCCTCCCTCCCTCCCTCTTGGACCCTGCGCTTCTTAACACCCTTCTTCTTGGTTATTATTTAACCTAACTGCTTACCTTCACTCTGAGGGCTCTCTGTCCTCCATACACTATTACATGCACTATTTTTAACAATTACACTATTACTAAATAACTTGCTTCTTCCTTACCACAAAGCCATTAATGTTTCACCACTTCACTACCAACAGCATCCCAGCTTCCCCACTCCATGGTGGGCCTTCCAACCCACCCACAGCCACAGAGAGAGCACCCTGCTTCGTGCTGGGGAAAAATGTTTACTAAAAATGCTCAGTTCTCTCACTGCAGAGTTGCTTGTTTTTTGGTTTTTTGTGTTAAATCTAAAAAAGGGGTTTCCCTAAAAATCAAGACCAAGATTACATACAGGTTTGAACAGTTTTGAAAGTAAACTTTGTGATATAATATTACTCTCTTCCCCCCTCAAAAAAAATTTTTCAGCCAGCTCAGGCTTGTCTCTCACACCTTAATCTATCCTCACACCTTAATCTATCCTCTTCCCACACTCTTGCCCAGCTCCTATGTACTATTCACTCATTTCTGCTTTATTGAGCTGATGGCTTTTTTCAATGGTTTATGTAAAAAAATTGTATGTAAAAAACATAACTGTCAATGCTTGGACTTATAAAAATGTAACTCACTGATTGTTTATCTAAAGCCTCAATGGAAACAGTACCACATAAATTTGTATGTAAAACACAAAGAATCCTATGCCTTCTCTTATTTGTATCATGTCAAACTGTAAGGAATTTTTGCAAAGCTGAGTGTGGTTGGGCAGTGTCGTTACTGAGGCTCATCAAGACTCCACGGGCACCGGGGATCCAACTTGCCCAGGATAGCTGCCCCCAAAATGGTGTTGGAGGGCCATGATCAGCCTACTCCAGCTCCCCCTCCCCATGGCAATCAACACAAATGGCCAGCATGACCTAACACCCCCACAAAGGTGAAGAAAGAAAAACTGCCCAGGTGCAATGAATTTCCCCTCCTCCCCCACCAATCACCGCATACACAGTGGCCAGAATTGAGAGGCTGCACTGTGGGGGAAAGGGGTGGAGGTTATGGTGTGGTTGGGTGAAAGAGGGATACAGACCAGGCTATTGTTGAATCAATTAGTCTATTTGCATGTGAATCCTATTACAGTTTGCTGTCATGTCTCCAAACCAGTTTTATACCTGCTTGTCTTCTCAAGTCACCTGCCACCGCAAAGACCCATCCTCCCTACCTCCCACCAAATGCACCCCCCTCCCCTCCATCCTGCATCCCATACAGAGACCTCCCTGAGACCCCATTATGAACTCATTATACAAGACAACTTTTTATAAGACAGACTTTATTCAATGACAAGTGCTGCCGAGCATGCTGGGGAGCCCCCTGCACTCCTGTGGGACACTCCATCTGCCCCAACATCACAACATTCATGAGTCGCCTGGTACTTCGAGGTATGTAGAAAAAACATTTAAAGCTGTGTCTATGTCCAAATCTCTGAATCTTTCCAAATCTTTCCAAATCGATTCAGAGGGTTCCGATTCGATTCAGAGAGTTTAAAGGGTCTCCTGATTTGATTCAGATTTGGAGATTTAGCCACCGAATTGGCTCCCCTGGTTTGGTGACTAGTGCCTCCTGGGCCTGAGAGGGCACTCAGGGTCCCCCCATGGCCTATCACCAAGCCAGAGGGCTGTGGCGGCCCCCTCCCTGTGTGTTCCCTGGCAGACCCAGAAGTGTACCAGAAGTACTTCCAGTCCTATTCCAGGTTCTCCACCAAGCATGCAGGGAGAGAGGGGCCACACTCCTGTGGGACGCTCCATCCACCCCACCATTGCAGCGTTCACAAGTCATGCTTGGTAGTTCAAGGTATGTAGAAAAAATATTTAAAGCTGTGTCTATGGCCAAATCACAGATTTTCCAAACCAGCTTTGAATCTTCAGATTCAGATTCAGCCAAATTGAACTGGGGACAGCAATCCGAATCAATGAATTGAATCACTGTCCCTGATTCGGGCTGAAGCTGAATCGAATACGGCCTGTTTCACACACCCCTAATAGTCAGTATATGTACAAATCTATGCAAATACTCTATATCCACAGATGAGGGTTCAGGTAGACAGAAAAGGTAGTCACAATAAATGTTATGCAGCCTTACATTCTATTAGGGTGCAGAGTTTACGAAGCTTGAAATGCAGAGTTTACAAAGAGTGAGACACAGAGTTAGGGAGAAAGGAAGGAAAAGTAATAAGCTATAATACAACCATATAAATGCCCCAGGAAAAGGGTGGGCTTAGATGAGAGGAGGGGAGTGGGAATTCCCAGATACCCCTGTAAACAACTTAAATACCCCACCTCTCACCAGGGGGAAACAACCCAACTCCCCATTGGAAATCCCTTCCCGGGCAACTCATGACTCCTCTGGGGACTGATGAGGGTTCACCTGCCTCCTGGGATGCCTCCACACCATCTCCTCCTTCTGCCAAGGGCCCTCAGCTGCTTTGGGGGTCTCTCAGCCATCAGCCCACTCTTGGCTCTATGCACTGTCCCATGCACTGTAGGCTTCTCTCAGCCCTCCATGTACTGACCTGTATACCACATGCCTAGCCTCGTGCCAGGGTGGGAGACCTGAGCTTCCATGTACAGCTTTGTGGTCTCAGTCTGCTCCTGGACCCTCTGTGCACTGATCTGTGCACTGGACGCCCTGCCTCATGCAGGGGATTGGAGGCCCAGGCTGCTGCCTTCAGCTCCAGGGCTTTGGGATGCTCCCAGACACTCCATGCACTGACTGTGCACTAATACAGTGGGGCCGGGAGACACAGCCATTTGCTGCCCCCCATCTGATGATCCTCCTCTGGGCTTTTGTGGGGCAACTGCTTCATCACACTGGCCAGCTCTTTGTCCTCTTCTCCATCCCTCATCACAGCTGCCCATGTTCCCGGCATGCTGCCTTTTTATCCACTCTGGAAGCTTTGCCCCCAGATTAAAGCTGGACCAATCAGACAGAGGTGGGTTTAGTCCCCTCTCTAGTCCATCTTTTCACCTCACCCCTGGGTAGGGGCAGGGCAAGCCTCTCCCCTGGCCTTCTCTGATTGGTGGGAAATGCTTAACTAATCATTTTAAGTGTTTTCAAGCTGGTGAGCCAGGCTGCTGCTGGCATGCCTGCCACACAGGGAACAGGCCAGGAAAAAGATCTTACTGGTTGGGTCCCCTGGGCAGAGGAGGGGGACAAATGGTCTGCTTACTTCGGCAGGTTAAAGAAGACCAGGAGGGAGGCCATGACCAGCTTGATGTTTGACCAAAGGGTGAGCCATTGGTCAAACAAAGGGATGCTGGAGATGACAGCAACCTTCTACCAAGAGCTGCACATGGCATACCTAGAGGACCCAGAGGCCATGCAGAACTGTCTGTACCTTCAAAAATGGTAAGACTCCTGGGGCAGATGGCCTTCCCAATGTGTTCTATGTCACTATGAGAGCCCGGAGGGCACTCACCATGGGTGTATCCCTGGCCAGGAACACGGACCACCAGGCGCAGTCATGTTGACCCTGCAGCAGGAACTCCCTGTCCGCCCCACCACAGTTTTACCTGCACAGCAGGTGAAGCAGACTGGAGCTAATCAGCGGTGTGGACTATATCCAGGGGCTCAGGGTGGACCCGAGGAGGAGTCGCTGAAGCAAGGACATGGAGCCAAGGAAGGGGAAGCCGGGGCAAGTCACTAGGCAGAGATTGGGGGAGAAAAGACCCCCTCACCCTGGAGGTGGAACTGAGGAAGAAGTAGGGCGCTGGGGGGAAATCTGGGGATAGCCCTGGGAGTGGCGGAGGCAGCTGTCATGGTAGAGGCTCTGCACCAGTTTAAGCCTCCACGAAACCAAAAGCAGCTGAGGGCTTCCCTGGGGTTGGCAGGATACTACAGGTGCTTCATACCCAAGTTCACAGACATTACTGTCCCTCTTACTGACCTGTTACAAGGAAAGAGGGGGAGGTCACTAGTATGGAGCGCTGAGAGCATGCTCGCCTTCGAACGTACCAAAAAGGCTCTCTGCCATGAGGTGGTACTAGATACCCCAAATTTTGGAGGTACCTTTTACCTTACAGACAGATGCTTCAGAAAGGGCATTGGGTGCCATGCTGTCCAGGAGATTGAGGAATTTCACATTCCATAGCCTACACAAGTTGGAAATTAAATTCCCAAGAAAGAAGGTATGCCACCATTGAACAAGAGTGCCTCGCCATAAAATGGGACATTCAGTACTTCCAGTAGTACCTACTAGGGCGGGAGTTTACTCTCATCACCGATCATGCACCCTGAGGTGGTTGAAAATCAAGCAAACTGACAATGCCTGCATTACCCAGTGGGCTCTAGCCTTACAGCCTTTTAGTTTTAAGATCGTGCACTGGCCTGGAAAAACTAACACTATGCCTGATTTCCTTTCAAGATGCCATGAGTTAGAAGATGAAACAAACTCGAGGACGATGGACATGGATCTGATAATACCAAAACCCCTGGGTATGAGTACACCTACCAGCGAGTTAAAGGGGGGAGGTATGTGAGAGCCCAGAGGGCACTCACCAGGGGTGTATCGCCGGCCAGGAACACGGATCACCAGGCGCAGTCATGTCAACCCTGCAGCAGGAACTCCCTGCCTGCCCCAGCACAGCTTTACCTGCACGGCAGGTGAAGAAGATTGGGGCTAATCAGGGGTGTGGACTATATCCAGGGGCCAGGGGCGGACCTGAGGAGGAGTCGCTGGAGCAAGGACGAGGAGCCAAGGAAGGGGAAGCCAGGGCAAGTCGCCAGGCAGAGGTTGGGGGAGAAAAGACCTCCTCACCCTGGGGGTGGAACTGAGGAAAAAGAAGCAGGGCGCTGGAGGGAAATCCAGGGATAGCCCTGGGAGCGGTGGAGGTGGTGGATCCACCCGACTCTAACCACCGCGGTGTTCTGTCAGCTCTCTGTTTTGGTTTTTTTTCCTTTTGTCTTTGTTGCTTTTCCCCAGCCAACTGGAGTCTCAGGGCTGAAGTCGGGTGTCTGCCCCAAGGAAAGGGGAGCCGGGGCTTACCTCTAGAAGCCTTCAGAAACAAAGAGAGGCAGCCCGGACTCCTGGCCACAAAAATGGGGTCTGCTGTGCCAATGATGTCAGCGGTAATCCCCAGCTGCAGGAGTGGCACTCCCCAGTAATTACGTCCCCTGCAGCGTGGATTTTGAAGCTCCCAGAGAAGCGGTCCAGGCGGGAAAGGCAGCTCAGGAAAGAGCCTGGAGTGATGACCCCAGGCAAGCCAGCACCCAACCGGGAAGACTCCTGAGGACTGAGGAGGCCAAAGATCAAAGCCTTTTTTTTCCTTTAAAAAAAAAAAAGACATAACCCCCCCACCCCATACAAAAAAGAGAGAAAAGCAGCCAAAAAGGTTGACTCTGAGCTGGTCCTTTCTACCCCACCAAGTGTTGGACCCCTCGGGGTGTGGGGCTGCCCCTTTGATTGAGTTGGGCAGGAGACAGGTGGTCACCACCTCCCTCTCACTCAAAAATTCATTATATCATCAAAGTCATGGCAGGAGGGAAAAGAAGAGGCGTTGAATCCACTCCTGCTCAGTCAGAGGGACCCAACCGCCTGAGGGGCCACTGAATGTCAGCAGGATCCTGGAGTGTTTGCCCATATGTGGTGACAGCCCAGCAGTCATCCTTTTGGAACCAGGTGGGTTCAGACCTGCTGGAGGTTTATAGGTAGTGGCAGAAGGAGAGGCATGTGGGGGCCAGGATGGATCAAAGCCTCATAACCTTTTGTTACAAGAATGGGGAGGATTTGAAGAACTGGAGACCCATAATGCCCCTGGACTATAAACTGATGGCCAAATTTCCTGACCTCCCAAATTGTGATGGAGTTGGGTGTCCAGCAGGAATGTCTGTTCTCTCTGATCCTTTTCATCTGCATGATGGAACTGGTGGCCCAGTGACTCAGGCAAGACTCTGGGATCCATGGAGGGGAGATCCCTGTGGGAAGCGGGACAGAGATGAGAGTTCTGGCCTACATGGATGATCTCAATGTCCTGTGCAGGTACATGTAGTTGGTGTAACGAGTGTTGCAATATGCCCAGGTGTATAGAGTGGTGGCAGGGACCAAGCTCAATGTGAGCAAGGGCACCTGCCAAGCATTGGGCAAGCTTGGGGACCTGTCTGCCAAGGACATAAAGATCCTTGTGGTAGGTTTTGACCTAGAGATAACAGGCCAGAAAGCATGGGAGAAGCATGGGAGGCCAAGGCCATACGGAGACTGGGACTCTGGAACTCACATATTTTAATTCAGTGAATATGGTTCTCATGAGGGTGGTATTGCTGCCAGTGCTTCTGTACACGGCACTGGACTTCCCCTTAGAGCAAATTATCTGTAGAGTTCATAGGGCCATGTTCATCTGTTTCTGAGGCTGTAGATGGGAGAAGGTTGTGAGTACCATGCTGTAAAAAATGAAATGGACCAGGGGCCGAGGTATGCTGGGCATCCTACTCTTTCCCTGTGCCAAGTACATTAACTAGATCTGCAAACTGGCAGCTAGAGCAGAATACAAAACTGTCACAGGCACCAACTTTTTTGCCAATGGGATTGCAGACATAAAAAAATAAAAACAAACAAACAAACAAACAACCCTCCCTCCCCCCAAAAAACTCTAGCACTTTACTTTTAATGGAGTGCCCTAGTGGGGCTTTTTTAGTGCTTTTATCTAATAGCTGATTGAATCAGCTTCAGCTAAAAGTGTTATAAAGCTCTGTTGAAGCACCCAATCTTTACAGATGCTGCAGAGACAGGTTGAAGTAACATGCCAATCCTTCCAGTAAAGTGCATGCTTTTATTTCTTTTCTTTTTTTTTTTAACATCTGCAAGCATGGCTTTGTGGGTGCTGAGTGCCCACTAAATTTATTTGGTGGGTGCTTGAGCCCCAAAGCACCCATGGAGTCAGTGCCTATGCCTACTGTGATATTGGGGGTATACACAGTGCCCAACTCAAGCCCATGCACCTGGAGCCACCATAGTTCTACAGGGTCTTGGAGAATTTCCAGAACAAATTAAACAATGAGAACACAAACATCCTGAAAAACCACTGTAAAAGGCAGGAAGTGGTTAGCGCAAGGGACAGACTCACCCATGAATGTACTACCTGGGAACAGCTGCCATGCCACGTGGGAACATATTTTCCACAATGACCTGCAGGAACACAGGGACTTGAACTGGCAGGTAGGCCCTCCTGATGTGGGCCCACTGGACCCTCCTGATGTGAGCACTGAAAGACAGAGAAGGGCAGAGGGGCTCATTGGCTTGCCCAGACAAACATGCTGGCGGAAGGAAGAAACAACTGATCACCTTTCCTGGGGTTGCACATATTCCAGGGAGGTGCAGAGAAGAGTCATCATACTCCTGTGATGGTGGCAAGGGTTGAGACTGACCAGAGAGAAGTGCTGTTTGGATACCAGCAAGGTACCCAGATGACCCACTTCAACCAGTTTATCTCCTGCTTCAGGAACACCCTGTGGAAGACTAGTGCACATACACGTGGTGCACCTTGCCTGATCACCCTTCTCCTGCTCTCCACAGCTCAAAGCAGCCCCTTGCAGGCTGGAATGCTGCCAGTCTGTAATGAGAAACCCATGGTTTCCCACAATTTTTTTCCTTTAAGGAGGAAATTCTATAATTTTCTCCTTTAAAAGAGAAAATCTATGTTTTTCCACAGCAAAGAGAAAACCCAGATTGCTGATGAAGAGGCAATATTTCAGATAGTGACTCTAAGGACCTGGGCAAATAACACAAGGTGTCTATATATGTGCTCTGACATGTTCTAATTAGAACACTCTAGCATTGCTGCAGAGTCACATATATAAGTCCCTGCATGTTTAAAAATGGCCACTGGGGTGCTTTAACTAAAGCTCATTGAATGAACTTTAGTTAGTGTCCTGCAGTCATTTTCAAATATGCAGGGGCTTAATATACATGACACTGTGGCATTTTAATTAAAGCAGCTCTCCAGGAACCACTCTAATTAACCCCCCAAGCATCTGTATAGGCACCCACAGTGTTTACCTTAGTTTTTTACAACAATGTCATTTTCACCAGGCTCTAGAGAAGAGAGATGCACAGTTCTACTATAAGAGCTACCAATTTGTGGCTATTATAGTACCTCAGGACTCAGTGTGGGAAGCAATTGCTTATTTCCCTTAAGCAAATGCCTACTTAGGTATAAACTGTGAACAGGCAATATCTGTTTTGATGTAGCTTATACCTAGGTATTTTTAAACCTGATTCTTTAATGGATTATTTTACACCTGATTGGGAAGAGTAACCATGAGATAGGCCTTTACATGGTCTGTGTGTACCTAGATGTAGTAAGTGTATGGGTGCATCTACACAAGACATGTTAATGAGCATTAACATAGTTTAAATGTCTGTGCCTGTACTGCACAGTAAAAATGGCTAATTATGACTAAATTTGATACCTGCAAATGAGGGCTGTGTGAAATTTCACCAGGTTTTTCATTTCAGAGCTGTTTGGATGCATTTCAAGCTCAAAACAGTAAAATTGAAATGAAAGAAAAGGCTTTGAAACAGCTTTGAAATGAAACAAGGGCACTCAAAACATTTAGAAAGTTTCAAAACATTTCAAGTTTTGAAGCAAGGCTTCCTTGGCTTCAGCGCCAGTCCCAAGCAGCAGTGGCAGCCTCCTGTCATCCGGTGCCCATATCAAATGTAGTCACTATTAGTTAATGCACAATAACGCATGTGTAGACGTGACCCAGCTATAACTTTAGTGCCAGGTCTGCTCAGCCACTAGGGGGCCAGTGTGAGCCTCAGGGCTTCTGGCTGTCTGAAATGGAAGAAAACTTGAGATTCAGATTCAAAGCACAGGAACATTTGAATCCTGGGGTTTTCTTCATATTTTTAATCTAATCCAAATGCACAAATTCTGAACTGGTATAGATCAGTGTATATCTACTGAAATCAAGCCAATTTAGAACAGCTTGGGTCTGAAACAAAATGTAGGCTTGATTTTTTGAACACAGTTATTACCTAAGGCAGCTTTAAAAAACCCCATTGGCTATATAGTCCTGTCAGACCAACCTGGTGGCCTTCTATGACCAAGTCACCAAATCCTTAGATGCAGGGGTAGCAGTGGACACAGTCTTTCTGGACTTTCAGAAGGCGTTTGACACTGTCTCTCACCCCATTCTCATTAAAAAACTGGGGAATTGTGGTGTCGACAACTACACAGTCAAATGGGTTGCCAACTGGCTGGAGGGCCGCACCCAGAGGGTGGTGGTGGACGGGTCATTTTCAACCTGGAGGGATGTGGGCAGTGGGGTTCCGCAGGGCTCGGTCTTTGGGCCCGCACTGTTCAACATCTTCATCAGTGACTTGGACGAGAGGGTGAAAAGCACCCTGTTCAAATTTGCTGATGACACTACGTTGTGGGGGTGTGTGGGCATGCTAGAAGGAAGGAATAGGCTACAATCAGATCTAGACAGGTTACAGGAGTGGGCGGACAAGAATAGGATGGGATTCAACACCAACAAGTGCAAGGTGATGCACCTGTGGGAGGAAGAACCAGCACCATACCTACAGGCTGGGGAACTCCCTTCTTGGCAGTGCAGAGGCAGAAAAGGATCTTGGAGTCATCATTGATGCCAAGATGAACATGGGCTGGCAGTGTGGGGATGCAGTCAGGAAGGCCAACCACACCCTGTCATGCATCCACAGATGCATCTCAAGCAGGTCAAGGAAGTGATACTCCCCCTCTATGCGGCACTGGTCAGGCCGCAGCTGGAGTACTGCGTCCAGTTCTGGGCACCGCACTTCAAGAGGGATGTGGACAACATGGAGAGGGTCCAGAGGAGGGCCACCCGCACGATCAGGGGGCAGCAGGGCAGGCCTTATGAGGAGAAGCTATGGGACCTGAACCTGTTCAGTCTCCACAAGAGACGTCTGAGGGGGGATCTAGTGGCTGTTTACAAACTAGTCAGGGGGGACCAGCAGGCACTGGGGAAGTCCCTTTTCCCTCCAGCACTACCAGGAGTGCTTAGAAATAACGGTCACAAGCTGGCAGAGGGTAAATTCAGATTAGACATCAGGAAGCGCTACTTCACTGTCAGGGCAGCTAGGATCTGGAACCAGCTTCCAAGCAAAGTGGTGCTGGCTCCTAACCTGGGGGGTCTTTAAGACAATGTTTGACAATCACCTTGCTGGGGTCGTTTGACCCCAGTACTCTTTCCTGCCATAATCTGCTCAGGTCCCTTCTGACCCTACTAACTATGAAGCTATATATATATTTATATATATATATAACTGTGGCAGGGCCAGAGTTGAATTGCATGATAGCCCGCTCCCCAGGTCCCTGTCTCCTTCTACCACCTGAGCACTCCCTCCTGTTCACCTGCTATACTTTGATGTTATTGAGAAAACAGTTGGAAGGCTGCCCCTAAACTAAGGGAGAGCTCCTGAACAAGCTGTTTCCTGGGTTGCCTAGGCACCAGATGCCTTAACAGCCATATTCATGGCCTCTGACCTCCCTGGCAACCACACCCATTTCTTGTAGATGTTAGGGTGCACATTGTCCCAAGACACCATCAGGTCTCTTCAGGCCTCCATGCCCTTACTGGGGCCTTCCTGGCCTCTGCCTCTTCCTTGGCTTTGGGGCTTCAGACCCTGTCTCACCCTATCAGGCTCTGGGCCCTTGGCCCTGGTTTCTTCCATGCTTGGGCTGCCACTGGTCCTATTGTCTGCCCCTGCTCTTGCTTGGTCTGCAAGCCATGGTTTCTGCCATCTCAGGCTCAGGACCTAGCCTCCTCAGCCTCAGGCCACTGTGGATGCATCCAGATGAGTGTGCACATGCCTCTTGCCCCACCTTAAACCCCTTTGCAGTGTGGGGAGAAAATTAGACCCCTGGATATCCAGGGGTCTAAGAAAACCAAAGTTTAAAAAAGCGGGACAGAGCACAGTCCAGGATCGTGCCCTGAGGCAACTGGAGGCTGGGTCCTCTGGCTGCCAGAGCATCTCCATGGTTGGCCCCTCACTCTGGTACTGAAATGCGTGGAGGGCCAGGCCATGTGTTCAGCACCAGGGCTCCAATGCCTGTAAGTAAGGGGTTGGGGGAATGGATGAGGGGACTCCCCACCAGCCTTGCCCACTCCCCCAGCTCCCCAATCCCTGCCCTGCCTGGCCCCATCCGCAGCCAGCCCCCTGACCTCCCCGATCACTTTTGCACCTGTTCCCTCCCCCTGCCAGCCTTCCCAACCCCCCAATCACTTCTCAGCCTGGCCCCTCCCCTTGCCAGACCCCCTGACCCCGCAATCACTTCCCTGACTGGCCCCTCCCCTCAGCAGCCCCCCTGACTCCTCCGATCACTTTTGCCCCTGGTCCCTCCCCCTGCCAGCCTCCCCGACCCCCCCAATCACTTCCCTGCCTGGCCTCTCCCCCTGCCAGACCCCCTGACCCCTCTGATCACTTCCCTGCCTGGCTTCTCTACCCGTCTTTCCCCCCAACCCCCTCAATCACTTCGCTGCCTGGCCCCTCCCCCCATCTTCCCCCCCATCACTTCCCTGGCCATCCCCTCCCCCCAGAAGCCCCCCTGCCCTCCAAACCCTGCCCTGCCCTGCGCTGCGCTGCTCTGCTTGGCCCCAGCCTCCCAAGCCCCCTCAATCCCTGCCCCCCCACCCCATCATCCCCATAGTTTTAAAAAAAACCAAACCCCCTGGCACTTACCAGCAGTCTGGCTGCTGTCTGTCTCACCGGGGCCCTGCCCGCACACTGTGGGACAGAGGGACAGCCCCAGCAGCCCTATCCTGTGCCCTCCTGCCCTTTGCTTCCCAGGGAGGCTCTGCTAGGAGACCCCGGAGTGCCCCCCACCCCTGCTTCTAGGGTAAGTAGAGGAGCTTTTTGGGGGGGTTAATTTTTTTTCTTTTTTTCTTTAAAGTGACAGTGTCTGGGGTTGTGGAGGCAGCCATGGGGGCCTGGGGGTGCAAGTGGGGGGTGGGGCTTGGTGGAGCAGCCATTGGGGGGGCTGCAACAGCTGGCAGGGGATGAGGCCAGGTGGGGTAGCAATCAGGGGCTAGGGTGGGGGATGTGGGCCTTTCAGGGGTGGTAGTATCCCCTGAAGGGGCCATTTGGTCCTTGCTGGGGATCTATAGCCCCTACTGGGGGGCTGTAGCCCCAGTGTGGGGGCCAAATCTCCTGTGTGGGGGCATAACCCCTGTGTGGGGGGGCAGAGCCTGTTGGGGGGCCATAGCCCCTGTGTGAGGGGGTCAAACCCCTGTTGGGGGACCATATCCCCTGTGTGGGGGCTGTAACCCCTGTTGGGGGGCTGTAACCCCTGTTGGGGGGCCTTAGCTCCTGTGTGGGGACCAAATTCCCTGTTGGGGGCCCATAAACCCCGTTGGGGGGCTGTAGCCCTTGTGTGGGGTCCAAACTCCCTGTTGGGGAATCATAATCACTGTGGGAGGGCAGCAAAATATGAATTCATAGAATCATAGAATCAATGAGTTGGAAGGGACCTAGACAGATCATCTAGTCTGACCTCTTGCCATGGGCAGGAAGGAGCACTTGGGGTGGCAGGGGTCATAAGACCCCAGCCAGGTGCCTATCCAGTCTCCTTTTGAAAATTTCCAGGTAAGGTGAGAGCACCACCTCTCTGGGAAGCCTGTTCCAGGCTCTGGCCACCCTTACAGTGAAGTAGTTCTTCCTAATATCTAACCTAAACCTATCCTCCCTCCGCTTGTGGCCATTGTTCCTGGTGACTCCGAGGGGAGCCTTGGTGAACAGACTTTCCCCGAGTCCCTGTTGGTGGCCCCTGATAAAGTTGTAGGCAGCCACAAGATCCCCCTTCAGTCTCCTCTTGCGGAGACTGAAGAAATTCAGGTCCCTCAGCTTCTCCTCATAGGGCTGGCCACAGAGGAGACATGAAACATATATTTAGAGTGCACTTTATTATTATAAGAGACATGCTTTAATACTGTAGCTATATCAATAAAACATTGTCCAACTGATCGCTGTCTCTGTCTCACTCTCTCTTTATAGTGGTCTTTTGTTTTACTTATGGGAGAACATGGATTTTGGGGTATTTTACAAAGTGACTTTGGGATTTTTTTTTATCAGGGATTTTTCAGTTTTCCAATAGGGAATACCAGAATTCCTGCTAGGACCCTGCCTGCTCAGAGCTGGCACCTTGGACCCAGCTGGCTGTGGCTGACATCCTGGCTAAATGGGGCCAGGAGGACATGCTTTGACAGTTCAAAACAGGCCACCACATCCAGAACAGCTTCCAGACGATAGCCGCCCAGATGGCTGGGCAGGGGGCAAATGTAGCAGTAGTTAGTGCTGCACAGAGGCCAACTCTTCAGCCACAGCCCACTATCAGCTGGCCCAGAGGGGCAGATGCCTCTACTGGCTGTGCAGTCCCCGGCTGGGTCTGGCAGGTGTGCAGCAGGTCACAGCCAGGCAGTAGCCCCCACTGCCAGACTGCTGCAGTGGGTACAGAGTGCGGGGATCTCTCAGGGCTTCTTCAGCAGTCCAGCTGGCACAAGGCGTAGTGTCTCCAGGTACCAATTGGCTGGGCCCCAGAAGCTCCTGAGAGCTAGTAGTCCTGAGCTCTAGCTCCCTGTGGCTGCAGATCCGGGAGGAGCTAGGCAGGGTTATTTTGTCCCCAGTGGCACAATTTGCTCCACAACAAAGTGCACGTCTGAGCATGTGTGCTGAGGCAAAAAGCCCCAGCTCAAATTTGCACCGCTTCTATTTGAGCTGCTGCAAGCACACATGCTTGCATGTGTGGATGTGCCCTGCCTGTTGCACCTAGGCTTTGCCCCTCTCAGCTACCACCTGCCTGCATTGTATTTCCTAGCCCTTGGCAGAACTTGAAACACTCTCATGCCCCTTGGGCACTACTGTGACCTTCTCCCCTCTCTGTCGTCACTACCAGCCCACTGGTGCTAATGAACTTTAATATGTAAGCTGCCAATATACAACTCAAAGTCTCTCCTGGCTGGGATCATTGCTCTCTAGTTGTAGCTGAAAACAAAGCATTTTTGGTTTAAGTACAACCTTCCCCCTCCCTGGGAGAGCCAACTATCTTTCCTGGAGCTCCCTATGTGCAGTTGCCTGCATTCCAGCTCTCTCACTATCCAGGCAGCAATGCTTTTGGATCCCCTCTTGTAGGCAATTCCCCTTTCTTATTTATCCATCAGAGTGCTACCTTCTCTACTGTGAGCCAGCTGCTCCCTGGTGCCTGCCCTTATAGCTAATGAGTCACTGGACCCTACTTAATGCTGTCTGCAGTCCTTATCTCAGCCATGGGACTTATTCCTGGGGGGTGGGAGGAAGCTTCTCAGCAGTCTTTTCCCTTTTTTCATAACAGGGAGCTAAAGATCCTTGTTACAATAACCCTATATTATTTTGGCCATGGAAACCATATTGCCATACTTGTGTGTAGAAGAGTAATAATACCAGTGATCTTAAAAACCAGCAGATAAATTAGGGAAATATGTTAAGCCATGCATTCTTGAAAACGAAGGGAAAAAATAAAGGAATATAAAGTTAAATTTCCAGTAGCATGTTACAAACCCAGAATGTTAAAAATCAATTAAAAATGCAACCTATTCATAAATCAGTACTTCAATAATGACTTTTTTTTCAAATCCTTGAGAGAGATTCTTGGCATCTTTCTGAATCCGAAGCTTTTATACTACATTGCTTGTCATTTAGGTCACAAACAATGCTCCACCATCCTGGTCTGTTTGTCAGAATGCATACCTTGCTCTGTTTCTATAAATAGGGTTACCATATTTCCAATTTAAAAAAAAAACACAGGCCACTTGTAGGAGGGGAGGGGGTATATGATTGGTGGGGGGCAGTGATATGCCTGTGGCATACCCCTGCCCCTCACTCCCAACCCACAGCCCCCCTACCCTTACTGATACCCCTCACTCTGGACCTGAAGCCCACTGGCTCTGACAGTGCCCCGCACTCCCAACCACAACCCCTTGCCCCCTTGTGCCCCTCATTCCCAAGCTACAGCCACTGGAGCCCTGCCAGTGCCCCTTACACCTGACCCACAGCCCCCTGTCCCCACAGCCCTGCTGCCCACGCGGTTAGCTGCTGTCCCCAGAACCTCCCCCACTCCCCTCCTCCTCACCCTGCTGCAGCCCCAGCGCTGGCAGGCACCCGCCCCCCTCCCACACCGATCCACAGAGACACACACACAAATGCACACATTTACTTGTCTGCAGCTACCAGAGCATGCACAGGTGCATGTGATGCCCTGGCCTCCAATCACCTTCCCCAGCTCCCCCCAGCCCCAAGCAACTCCTTGCTGGGGCAAGCTGGGAAGTGCTGGGAAAGCAAAGGGAGAGCAAAATTCCGGACATTTGCGGATATTTTTAAAAACTGCCTGGACGGACATGGGAGGACCCAAAAAGAGGGCATTTCTGGGAAAACCCGGACGTATGGTAACCCTATATAACAACTTTTTTAGGAAGATAACCTATTGACCAATTGCTTCAGGTCCAACCTAGAGAACCACTGTTCTGCCTTTTTTTTGTTGATGCCTACCTTTTGATTTGTCTGTCCTGAATGACCCTATCAAGGAGGTAAATCTTCCATTCTTAGTACTAATTCTCATGATTTCTACCATGTCAAAGAAAACTGTGTAGGTACAAGTTGGCATCTTTCCAACTGCTTTAGCATGAGCAAACAAATATGCATCAAGAAATGAACAACCATAAAAGAAAAAAGTTTGAAAAAGGCAAAAACATTTTCTTAGAACAATAGCTTTGAAAGTTTTGTTTACAACAAGGCAAAATAAAGTTTTCTTCCAAAGTGAATGTTTTGAAGCTATGCTCCTTTGTCCAAAGAATAAGAAAGCTTAATTTACAAAGAATGTCAGGAAAATGCCCTCAGTGGATATTTTCTGGTATAACTGCCTTTCAAAAGGCACTATTGCTAGCAACTATTGGAACAACTAAGAATCAAATAAAAAGCAGAAATAATCAACAGTTGAAAGAGGCCTGTGCCCTACACATCAGAGGCAAAAGGTTTGTAGAGTTTTTCTCTTTTTTAATTCTGTTTATACTTCAGCAAGCATTCCCCCCTGAAAAATTATAAAAGCAAGATCTCATACATAAGAAGGTTCTCAGAAAACAATGTAATTTTAAGAGTTTGTGAACAGAGATGGAGAAAAAAATTAACTTTATGGTAAGATTTTACCTTCATTAAAAGATATTTTGCTGAAACTTTGAGGGAAAATGTTGATTCTAATTAAACTTTCTATACAAAAATGTCATTATGAATCATCTTGATTCTGCATTGATAACATCAGAATGGTTTAATAGGCTAAAATATATTTAATGCATGTTCTTACATTAGGTGAATATTATGTTATATAGAGGAAGTTATAATATTTTTACATTATTTAAATAGAATTTTTTTCCTATTCAAATTTCTCAAAAGTTCTGTTTTGCAAGAAATTTAAGTGCTTCAACTTTTTGTTCCAGTTAACAAACAAAAACAAATTGTAATGGTAGTTCATTTTCCAACCAGCTTAAGGCAATCATGCTATAAACTGAATTAGACAAAATGCCTATTGTGGATTGAAGGTATCACTTTTCATTGTCCCTTTAATTTCCTATAGAAGTATGTTAATCAAGTTATTTTCTAACTATTTTCTAACTTCCTGTAAGTTTTTTGCAACAAAGGCTTATTTCTAAATTTATCCAAGAGAGGTAAACAAACAAAAGGAAAATCAAGCCTTCAAAGAGAAAAAAATACTTTGTAAACTTTAAGCTGCAATTCTACAGAAATTTTCTTTGCTCAGACATAAATGGGAAAACCGTTTATCAACCACCGTCAACTAGGGAAGCATATGACGAGTTATCCAGATATAATGATAATAATAATAAAAAAGAGTAACAATTAGTTCTGTCATGCAGAAGACTAATTTTTATGGGATTAATAAAGAAGAAAATGGAAAAAGTTCTAAGTAACTATGAATCAACTCGTAGTCAGAAAATTATCCTAAAACATCAGCTACTAAAGTAAACATTTACACAAACCAAAATCCTCTGATTAAGCAGCACACAGCACATCAAATTTTGACCATGAAAATAAAATTTGGAAAACAAAGGAATGTGTTTACTATGAGGTATAGAGAAACTCCTTCAAAATTGAAAAATGATGTATTTTACTTAAGTATATGTTCTTTGGCATATTTACCATAATGATCTTGGGAAAAGTCAAGGCTGCCTAACTTTTATAATCTCTGGTTGCAGAGAGGAAAAAGGCATTCTGAAATGTCAAAATCATCTCACGAGCAACTTCCAAATTAAAAGTACTATTAAGCAGTCTTTATTTGCTGAACTGACCAATCTGGTTAATTATCAAGCTGTGGAGATGCAATAAGCTATTACAATCAGGGAGAACTCAGGCCACAAAAGAGCTCCTTTTCCGTTTCCATCTTAAATGTGAAGAGAGCACTCCATATTCATGAGATTAGTTCAAGTGAGACAAAAAAAAGAAAATCATTGGACAATCCTGTACTTTCGTTACACAGATGCTAATTTACTATTCAGTCATCCTTGAATTTGCATGCTATATGAAAAGCATGGTTGACAGGCAGGACCCTATACCCAGGTTACTTGAAGTCATGAACATAAGTTATATAAAAATACCTTTAAGAATCTGGCCTGTAGCTACATTTGAAAATTGCACAAGGCATCTACCTCCATATTTAGACAGCTAAATAGCTGTATTTCAGTATCCAAATGTCAGCTGAGCTCTTTGAAAAAAATGATTGAATTACAAGTGCTGAATATACCCTAAACATTCCCTTCTGTCTAGGATAGTGATTCTCAGCCAGGTCTTTTGAAGAGTGCCTTGAAGTGTGAGGAGACTAGTGAGGTGCTAGGAGATTAGCAGATAAACTAAGCAGAAAAATGCAGGATCAGGCTTATCCCTACCAGGATGATCCCCTATTCCTATTATCCAGCCCCTCCACAAGAAAGTAAGCACTGTAATGTATACATTAGTTTATAAAACTGAGTGCCACTCAATTCACAGAAGTTATGAAGGGGTGCCTCAAGTCCAAAAGGTTAAGAACTACTTATTAGGACACAGATGTCCAGTTAAGAGATGCTATTATATTTTGATATAAAACATTTTATAGTGTCCTTTTTGAAGTGACTCCCTCATGTAATCTGAGGACAAACAGAACTCTAGGCATGCCAAATAACTAATAAAAATTCAATAAACATATCAAGCAAATGGGACTGATTTTGCTGGCAACATTAATGTCCCAGAGCTACAGGAAATAATTTATACACTTGTCTTTTCACAATGAGTCAAATATTTGTAGTCCCAATTTAAAAGACTTGTGGCAAAAAATGACAAATAACTGTATTGTTTCGATATTTTTGGGTACTCATATCACTGCAGCTCATATTCCATTGTACTTTGGAACTGAACAATCATCCTCACACTTTAAGAGGTTATGACTATTCTTGGCCTTGGAAAATTGTCAGAGGGCATAACTTAAGTGATTAATTATACATGAGTGTCAAAATATTCCTACTGGGTTGATTTTTATTTAGTCATCCTGGTAATTTGAAAATGATTAGACTTGGCAGTCAATAGAAGATAGTTATCTTCGTTAGTTATCTGAGATAATTAAAAGAGAAACACATGGAAGTATTGTGTGATATCTTAAAACACTGGTGTTCACAGTGTTGGCCCTGTGGGCCACACGGGTGATGTGGAGCCAATCTGTGCCACCCGAGCACACGAGGACTGGGCTCCAGGGGGCTTGTGCCAAACTCTCCAGGCTTCCACATTCTGGGATTGGGACCTGAATGCCTGCTCTAGTGTGTGGTGTAGGGCCCAAAGGGTTCTCTTCAGGATATGTGCGGAGCTCCATGGGCCAGATGACAGGACCCCAGGGGCTAGATATGGCCTGTGGGACAGTGGTTGAGCACCCCTGGAGTAACTCATGGCACTAGAGCCTAACTGGATATTGCACATAAGTTTTTGTGCCTTGCATTCACATGTGTAGCTTCCATCCTTGGTGGAGGGCAATGTTGAGTCTTTCATATACTCCATATGTCATTTTCTATCTGACTGAAGGGTATGTGCAGTTCATGCCAATACTAGTTTTGCACTGCACACAAGCTTTGTGGCGGAATATATATATCTATATCTCTATATCTATCTCTATTTATATATAGATATAGAGAGAGAAATAAGGATATAGAAATATATTTATGCATAGTGTGAGGTGATTTTTTTCCATTTTTGATCTAATATAGTTCTATCACTACAACCTTGTGCAGACACACTTGTCCTGATATTAAGTGGCCTTGTACCAATATAACTCGTTTCCTTTCCTGCATAGGGATAAAGTACTCCAGAATAAGCATATACATGCTACAAGAACATCATCTGCACTAGATAGAGAGGGATTGTATTACTTCGCCTGTACTAGTTATAATTAAAGCAGTGCCACGCGTGTAGACAAGGCCTTGGATGAAGAGTTTATATGGTGTATTCCACTGTTGTATGACAGCTGCTGATAAATTCTCCTTCCTCCCCACCCCACTACCTCCCTACCTACAAAATGTTCTCCATGTTTCATTTTCTGCTTTTCAGAAATACTAAAACTACAATACTGGTCACGACTTCCCTTTACCTCTGTAGATTTTGCCCCATTGAACATACAGATGATAAACCAATTTTACAAATGTGCAGTATTTTAAGAGAGCGAATCTAATCATTTCAGACTTTGCTAATAAAATGACAAGGACTTTGAATTTTTTACTGGCTTTTCCCTAAAACATCTTTTTGTCCTGGGTCCTTTCTCCTTGACATGTTACTTTTTAATATGAACATACCAGGTTAGTCCTTGTGTAATTGTTAAATAGATTTTAGGGAAAAACTATTATATTTGAACTTTCTATTTGTGTGTTTAATTTAAATGATTCATAACACTTATTTATCACAGATACTTATATTATAGTAATGCCTAATAGCATTGTTCTGAGCACTTTAGTAACACAGACCCCTTATGGTCTCAGTCTAAAGGCAAAGAAAGGGAATGGGGATGAAATATTCCTACGTCTGGTGGGTGATTGGCCCAGCTTTGCAAAATACGTGTTCTGCAGTTGTGATTTTTATAAGTAGTGGAAAAAAGGGGGAGAAGGAAAAGAAAGGGGGGAGCAGAGGAATCTCAGGACTTTTGTGGGGAGAAGAAAAGATTAGTGCCCGTTGTGCACTGCAGGGAGGATTGAGAGTAAAAGCTCTTTGATGTATTTGTGGTTCCCTCTGATGTATTCCTGCCTCCAGTGGCTCTAGTGTAGTGAGAGAGTAGGGACTACAAAATGGTGGCCTCTCTCAAGGACTCTGCAAGGAAGCAGGTGGGGTTGGACAAGGCAGTAGCAGTTGAGTCTGAGGAGTCAGGGAAACTAAAGCAGTGCCGACATGGCAGAAACGAGCACATTAACTATTTGTGGGTAATGCCATGGGTCCAACACAGTGTCTTCACCATCATCTGGGTGATGTTAAACATGGGATGCAGACAGAAGTGACAGTTTGTCACATGATCAAGTCCCTGAAGCACTCTCCAGAAGTGCACAGCTGCAGAGTGCTTTGAAAGTGTCCAATCATGTGACATGTGACATGAGGGTTTAGATGAAGGCACTCCAAAGCAGAGCGTTTTCATGAACTTGTGTCAGCATGGAGTGGGAGCAGAGCTGAGCTGAGCTGATGTAGCCCAACACAGCCCCCGTTGCTGTCTTCAGAATGGGAAGGGGTGAAGGTAGGGCAGGGAGTTTTCCATCTTGGGTTTGCCCAGATGGAATTACACTGGGAGGGTGGGGTGGGTGGATTGGTGGGTGGGAGGCTCCCATCCACCCACCTCACCCCCCAGCACAGCTTGGGAAAACCCCAGACCAAGCTCCCTCTGCTCCCTTCTCCCCCTCCCATCCTGATGACAGCACCAGAGCTGTGAGGGGGAAGGAGGGACTAGGGGAGAGTGGCTTCATGCACACAGCTGCTCCAAACTGGACCTCAATCCCCCAAGTGCCTGGACCCAACAACATATGACTGGCCAAGTTCATGGATGACACCAAGTTATGGAGAAGCTTGGTCACGCTTGAAGATAGGTTACAGATACAGGTGGACCTAGACAGGCTAGCACGTTAGGCAGATTGGAATCTGATGAAGTTCAATGTCGAGAAATGTCAAGTGCTCCACCTCAGCATGAGCAACCCCCAACACACCTACAGGCTTGGTGGCACTAAACTGACCACGACCAAAAATGAAAGGGACTTGGGGGTAATAATAGACCACAGTATGAATATGAGCCAGCAGTGCGATGCTGTAGCCAGTAGGGTAAACAATACTCTGGTGTGCATCAATCAATGCATCTCCAGCAGAACCAAGGAGGTGATTCTTCCGCTCTACTCAGTACTGGTGGGACCGCAGTACTGCATCCAGTTCTGGGCACCACACTTTAACAAGGACATGGACAAGCTTGAGAGAGTCCAAATGAGAGCCACCCGTATGATCAGAGTCTTAAAAGGCAAGCCATATGAGGAAAGGCTAAGAGATCTGGGACTCTTCAGCCTGAGGAAAAGAAGGCTGAGAGGGGACCTGGTAGCAGCTTACAGGGGAGCAGAGGCAAAAGGGTCAGAATCAGGACCTGATAATGCTGGGAACAAGGGATAGATTTCAGGGGTTGATAGAGCAGGAGAAAGTAAAAACATGGCTAGACAAGAAGCTAAAGCAAATGCTCTCGGAGGAGAGGCAGGGGATGCTGGATCTCCTGGTTTGGGGACAGCAGCAGTGCTTTGGAAAAGTTGTATCCTTCCAGTTTTGGAGTAGTAGTGTTGCGGAAACAGGGATCTCCAAGTCTTTGAGAATTGGTAGTAACGACGACTCTCCTGAGTTGTCTTCTCTCCTGTGCAGTCATCACCCCTCCCCTGTCTGAGAATTTTCGTTTAGGAATTCTAGATTAGGTAATGTCAATTTAATGTTCAGGGCTTCTTTTATGTGTGCTGTTTGTGGTTTAAGACTGTAGTTAGAATGAGTTATAATTTTCACTGATAAACTGTGTGTGTGTGTGTGTGTGTGTGTGTGTGTGTGTGTGTGTGTGTGTGTGTGTGTATAATATAGTATGATATTTATAGGTTTTTTTCATACAAGAAAATGTTATTGAGTATGGGGAGTGTAGGTTGTAAGTAAGCCTTGTTGGTCTAAAGACACAGGAAGACAAGATTCTTTGGGTAAATTCAATATCTTTTATTAGACCAACTCAAATAGTTGGAAAAATTCTTCTAGCAAGGGTTTTGTGCCTGAAAGCTTGCTAAGAACAACTTTTCTAGTTATCTGAGTTGGTCTAATAAAAGATTTACCCAAAGAACCTTGTCTGCTTATTGAGTATGATGCATTAGTTTTATTTTCTTTTAGTTTATATTGCTTTATTTTAGTGGGAGTTTAGAGAGATGGTTGTATTGAGCAAGCATAGCAACATCAGCACTGAACAGTAACGGCAGTCTAGTTTCCTGTATAATTTCTGTATATCACATACTTTTAAGTCTCAATTTAGCAACCATGACATCTAGGTTGTGTAATGGTATGGCAGCACAGGAAATACAATCACAGCAAAAACAAAAATAAATGTCGAATAAATGCATTTAATAGCTGTTTTAGACTTTGTATTTAGTGCTGTTTTTAAATCTAAAAAGAAGTTTAAATAATTTTAAATGTTTTAAATGAAAAATATAAAGACCATAAACATTGTAATGCCATATTTATAACTTGTTGATCTTGTCTGAATCATTTTGGTGCTGCAAAAATTTCTAACATATAAATGGGGTCATGCCGAGGAAAGGTTGGAAAGCCCTGCACTAGGTGATGCCACATTGTGCAATGTCAGGATTCCTAAATATGCATTAGTTCAAAAGTCAGCTAAATGTCCCTTGGAAAAAAAAGCAAAAGGCCTCTCTAAGGGGGCTGGTTAAATAACTTAGTTCAGGTGAGGTGACTTGCTTAGGTGGGATGGACTGATATATTCAGCCCTTTCTAATGTAAAAGAACAAACTGAAGTGATGCTGGGGACTCTGCTTTGCTGGCTTGATTTCAAAGCAGAAGCCTCTGGGCTTACTTTCATAGCTCCCAGCCATACTAGAGTGGCAGCAGTTCTTAGGGTTCTGTAAAGTCCCTAGTTCAGCATGCAGATGATTGTATTTTAAGGCTTAGTTTTCCTTCAGACTCATTATATGTGCATCCTGAGTGCTGAAATAACAAAAGGATCCATGTCAGAATGGCAGAAGGTTTCAAGTGGGGCTTCCACAGGCATCTATTCTCTGCTGTCAGATATTTTTAATGGTGCTGGAATAGAGAGCTTCCTGTTTACATGTGCAGGTGACATGAACCAAGTGACGACTGTAAGCACTTTGGAAGAGAGGAGTAGGTTTCCAAAGGATCTTGACAAATTGGAGAGCTGGGTTAGGGACCACAGCATGAAGTCCAGTACAGACATATGTGAGGTGCTACACCTAAGGAATAAGTAAATGCACAGCTACACAGCTACAGAATAGGAGACAGTTGGTCTGGCAGTAGCATTGCTGACATTCTTGAGAAGAGCTGGGGAGATGTGAGTGGGGAGGGTTGGGTGAATCTGGAGACTCAAGACTAGCCAGCAACATGGTGCAGTTGCCCAAATGAAAATGTAATGTAATGGTATACTTCATAGTGTAATTAATGTTCAATTAATTAAAAGCAATACATTCTGGTGCTTATTGTGCCAGAGTTTATTGCTCCTGGGCGTGCCATTTGAATATGTGTCCGAAACTGTCCATAGCACATAGACCTGGGTCAGAGCAGCCGTGGCTGGCAGGGGGCCCCAGGGGTGAGCCTGCCAGTCTGGGCCTGCTCTGCCAGCTCAACATACTGTGGAGGGGCTGGCAGGGACATGGGGTGCTCCAGTGTGAGGCTAGCTGGCAGGCAGACCCCTCATTGAAGGACCCTTGTACCCCAGCCAGCCACATCAACATCTACATATGTGGTGCTGCAGAATAAAAACCTCTGCAGCAGGATAGTACTTCTATTTACAAGTACTATCCTGCTGCAGAGTTAATTAATTTACTCCAGTTTAATAGGAGCATGCATGTAGATGCACAGTGTTTACTGTGGAGCTAATTAAGCTACTCTGCATTAAACATCTCACATACACACGCCAGTCACCGTCTAAGCATGCCAGGGGTTGTCTTACACTCCTGCTTATACTCTCCTCCTTGTACTCACATTCTCTAAACATGAATGCATGGATTTCAGCTGCTAAGATACTTATCTTAAATAGATCCTTAGCTCAAAAGAAATATGTAACTAGGGCAAAAACATGTTACAGTATAGTTTCAGCAGCATTTAGCAAGCTCATATGGCAATAAAAAAATTTCCCCAATGATTTGGGGATGATTACTCTTCTTAAAGCACTTACTAATATCACCATCAGTGTATTTTCAGAAAAGATGCATAATAAGAGGCTTGGAACAGATGCTCTTATAAACACTTGTAGAAAAATGCTTCTCTAGAAAGCAGGAGACTGGATTTGATGGCCCAAGTCATCCCTTCCAGTCCTATGTCCCTAAAGACAAAAATGAGCAAAGACAAGAAAAAGCAAAGACTTAATCAGTTCTTGAATTAGAAATATTCACTGGATAATGACCAGAATACAATTTGCAACTGACATTTTAGAACATTTCAAAATATTAAAATCATATTTGCCTGCCACATATGCTGCTGTGATAATTTTACATTTTACAGAGTCATAGAGAAGTAGGGCTCTAAAGGACCTCCAGAGATCATCTAGTATAACCCTTTGCCTGAGGTAGGATCATCCCTATCCAAACCATCCCATACAACCAGAATCTAAACCCGACATAGGAGTACTTTCAACCTTGATTCACCATAGACCTAACAACCTAACCTGCTACAGGTAAAACAGGGGAGCCATAGTAGTCAATGTCCTGCTTCTATAAAATGTTGTCAATATACGTTCAAGAGGCCCCAGGTAAAGGACCATGCCTGCCACTATAGAGGAAGGTAAAAACCTCCACAGTCCATACCAATCTGACTGGATTTATTGAAGGTAGATCCTGCCTGACTAACCTTGTTTCTTTTTATGACCAGGTCACAAAATGTTTAGATGCAGGAGTCAAGGTAGATGTTATCTACCTAGACTTTAGGAAGGCCTTCAATATGGTGTTGTATTCTGGTCTCATAAATAGACTGACAGGCTTTGATGTAGATGATTACACAGTCAGTTGAGTGGCAAATTGGCTTAGGGGTCGCACCCAGAGAGTGGTGGTGGATGGGTTGGTATCGACCTGGAAAGATGTGGGCAGTGGAGTTCCATAAGGCTCAGTCCTTGGACTGGTGCTATTCAATGTCTTCATCAGTGACTTGGACGAGTGTGGGGAGAGAACCCTGTCCAAGTTCAAAGATGATACCAAATTATGGGGCAAAGTTAATACACCAGAGGTTAAGGAACAAATCCAGGTGGATCTGGATGGGTTGGAAAAAATGGGTAGAACAAAATAGGATGCAGTTAAACAAAGACAAGTGCAAAGTGCTACACCTGGGCAAAAAGAACCACGAACATACTTACAGGCTGGTGGATGACCTTCTCAGCAGCACAGTGTTGCACCTCGTAACTGGTGTACCCTTGACCTGCGAGCCTGGGTCGGCACGACCGGCTTGGCGCAGAAGGGATAGATGACCAGACCGGTGGGGAGTAGCGGTGAGTAGGAGTCAGGCGGCTTGAAGTGTATTGGTTGTATGAAAGGTTTATTGTACTTACGCTACCGATGGTCGCAGCATAGGCAGGATAGCTGACTTGTTCAGTTACAGTGCATAAAACAGAACGGTCTAAAGGGGTCTGTTGGTTCACGGGGTTCCTGAGCCGAGCCCTTGCTTTCTCACCCAGAGGCTAGGTGCGGCTGCCCGACTCAATAGTCCCAGAACTGGTCAACAGCTCATGCACAGGGAAAAATTATAATGCACTTTTGATCAGTAAACTTCCAAGAGCTCTTTGATGAAAAGGACAGACGAACCGGTGAGAAACGAATAGGCCAAAATGAAGGTCGGTGGCGGGGACATGTCTATAGGTGGCCAATCTGCTGACTGTGTCTCCTTGGTGTGCTCGGAGTTCTCTGCTTAATGGCAGGAATCTGCTCTTAGTTATAGTCAGCAGTGACCAATCACTTCATGCCAATTGTGAATATTTACTGACCGCCAATTACGTTCTTACACAGTGACCTAGATACATATTCATCTGACCTAGAAACCTATTCATTTGACCTAGATACATTATTCATCTGGCATGGTTCAGCGGGTTCAAAAGGTCAACCTTATGATTGGCACCTGCAATACTTATCATTGCAGACAACAAGCTTCTAAGTGTGGAGAACAAACTTTTAACAAACTCCAATTGCAATGTTTCTTTTAGCAAAGAAATAAAGGCTACTAGTGCTGAGGGGTCTTTATGGCCTGCGTCCTTACTAAGTTATTATGGTCTTTTGCTTTGCTGGCATCGGCACTCTAACCGACAGGTAAAACTCAGACATGACACACAGCAACAGAAAGAGATCTTGGAGTCATAGTCGACTCCAAGATGAACACGAGTTGTCAATGTGATAAACTGATCAACAAACCTAACCACACTTTGTCATGCATTAGCAAATGTATGGCAAAGGTCCAGGGAGGTGATGCTTCCCCTCTATGCAGCACCGGTCAGGCCACAGTTCAAGTACTGTGTCTAGTTTTGGAAGTTGCATATCAATAGGGATGCAGAGAATCTTGAGAGAGTTCAGAGAAGGGCCACTCATATGGTCAGAGGCCTGCAGGCAAGGCCTTATGAGGAGAGACTGAGGGACCTAGGTCTCTTCAAGCCTTGCAAGACAAGGCTGAGAGGTGATCTTGTGGCCACCTATAAATTCATCAGAGGAGGGCAGCAAGGAATAGGAAATGCTCTATTTACTAGGGCACCCCCTGAAGTAACTAGGATCAATGGCTATAAACTGACAGAAAGCAGATTTATGTTACACATCAGGAAGAACTTCTTCACAGTAGGGTTGCCAGAATCTGGAATGGGCTTCCAAGGGAGGTGGTGCTCTCCCCTACCTTGGGGGTTTCAAGAGTAGACTGGACAAGCACCTAGCTGGGGTTGTCTGACCCCAGTGCTCTTTCCTGCCCAGGGCAGGGGGTCAGATTTGATGACCTGATGAGGTCTCTTCCGACCCTAACATCCATGAATCTATTAAAAAACACCAATTTCTTGTTTCAATAAAGCATTCGTTGTGAAGCTAACTGATTTTGTACTGAACAATAATTATGTACTATAACATGGGCATTAATATTCAATCTCAGGTAACCTTTCTCCTCACACAGCAGCTTCCACAAAGATCCAAAACAACTGTTCAGCCAATGCAAGTTATTGGAAAGAAATAACTAAGTCATAAACTATGCAAGGATGAAATTATCATTTTTAATTTGTGTACATGTATGCTTCACTCAGTTTCCCTGCTTATCTGAGACAAGGATCCATTGGCATATGGAAGATTATTAAAAAAGAAGAATAGTCTAGATCATTTACTCTCAGAAAACAGATTGTTTGCTTTTTCTCTTGTGTCCATGCTGTCTCCAGATCAAACTGAATTACTGAGGGAAGTCAGCTTCTTTGCAATAGTCTCATTTACTGCTAAACACAATGTCTGATATCTGAAATGGGACAAAACCTGGCTTTGTCATTATGGGTTCAGTTTAATAGATAAATGGCCTGCTTCTTCAATTCATACGAAGGTTGGCAGACACAGCATAGTTTATATACATATGCTACGGCAGTATGCAACTGATTAGATCCTCTCATAATAATCACTGGTAAATCTAAAAGCACTTTACAAAGACTGTCAGTATCATTACTCTTGTTTTACAAAACCAGGAAAGTAAGGCAAAAAGAGATGTGACCTCCCTGTACACCTCCCACCCAAGAGATGCAACAAGTCAATGGCATATCCAGAACTAGAATACGGGTCTCCTAAGCTAGAGTCTACTGCTCTACCACTAGGCAATGTGACTCCTTTATTGATTATTACTGTAAAAAACTAAGAGTAATTAATAGTCATGAAGAATATTTTTTCACACTTACCTCTTCACCTTAACGAGGAGGGTCCCTTGTTATTCAATAGGAAGGCTACTACTGTATTTACTTCAAAACAATATGAGGTTTTTTTCCCCAAATGGAGGGGGGAAGGGGGAGGGGGGGAAAGCCCTTCATCTTACATTTGCACACAGGGAAATATCACTAAATATTTTGTCTCATTCAATGGCGGCCAAACCATCATGTGCTCAGTAATGGAAACCAACTATGAAGCTGATTAAATGCAATCAACATGGAGCATGACTATAAAACACAAGACTTGTATGGGGCAAACATGTAGATGGACACGCATTTTGTGCATGTGGCCCTTAAAGAAATGGGCAGTCTCTCTCCCAGGAGGGAACAAGCATGGGGTCTGGAGGTACTGCAATATTAGGCTGGCACTGGGAGAGGCCAGAGCAAACTTTGACACCTTCTCCTGGTGCCAAAAATGATGGTAGCATCATTATTATTATTTTTATTATTATTATTATTATTACTGGGAAACAACTACAAGAAACTACATTAACACAAAACTTGAAAACCACCACCTACAACAATAGATTGTTCTTATTATAATCTTTTTCACCATTAACACACTAACCTCTCATGAAACTCCCCAACCTAGGAAGGACTAAAAACTTTCACTCCATCTCTTTCACTCCAAACACTACCATGCTTCTTTCCTCCATCTCTTCTCCGCATTCCCCTTCCCCATCTCATCCGCATCATGATGCACATGGTATTTCAATTCCTACATTGCCAATTTCTTCTGGTGAAAGCCAATCCTTTGACCAGCAGTAGGTTTCTCACCCTCCATATCCATGTCCTTTCCCTCGTCTTCTCTCCTGCAGTAAAACATATACCTTTAACTTTTTCTCACTCACCTTTTACCGCATGCATCTTCCAAAAATCTCCATAATTTTGTCAGCTCCAGTATGAAATTTCCCAAGACTTCCAGTTAGGAAAGATGACCAGGTTATTCAAACGATCCACTTTAACACCCAAAACTTTAAACAATATTTTTTCTATAAATACATATCTATATATCATTCAACTTCTCTGTTCTCCTTCCATTGTTACTACTGCTGTTATTCTCAGGTATAGATTAGCTGCTGCTCTGTCTATTGCTTCCTCCCATCTTCTTTCTCTTTGTGGGTCTGACCTATTCCTCCCATTAGTCTTCCCCTTCCCTTCAATCACTGTTTTCTTCCTCATTTTTCCTTCCTCTCCTGTTCTTCCTGCTGACTGAACTCTTCCATCATTGTTTTCTTCAAGAAGACCTCATCCAAAACCACCAATCCCACCACACCTTTCTTTCCTACCTTCTTTCATCCCCTCTTCCCCACCTTCATCAGACTCTTAATCATAGCTTCCAGTCTCCAATTCACTTTTCATCTCTTGGTCCACTTTCCTTTCCATAACTGTCACTTTTGTCTCTAAGATGGCCACAGATAATGTTCTGGGCTTTAAGAACTCCTCCTCCATTTGGGTGCAATGTCACCAACCCCCCCAGCATTCCTGGCATCAATCCAGGAAGTAAACAAGGCCTCTGCCCCACCACTACACTTGATCTTGTCCAAGGGGCAGCTGAGAAGCTATGCCACTATGGGGGCCTGCCACAAGCAAAGGTTAATGCAGTTCAGCTGAATAAGATATATGCTAGGGCCCACTGAATGCAGTCCTCCTCAGCATTGACTCTTTTTCAAGTCATGGTGATGCACTATACTGAATACATTTTGACCTCCTCTTCATTCCCATCACTGAACTGTACCTTTCCCTCCATTTCCAATTATTCCTGTTTCTTCACCAGCCTTAAAAGCCTTACTAAATAGGGGCCCAAACACTTCATCCAGAATCATTCTGTTGCCCCTTCTCTTAATCTGTGGCATATAATTAATGTGGCCCCACCCTCCATGAGGTAAAAATAGGGCCAGGTTGTGCTGTGCCTCATCTTCATATACATTTTTGGAGGATCCCAGGACTCATGACAAGAACACCCAGTTCTAGTCATTAGTGGGGGGTGAATTAGCACATGGCTTTGGGAGTCTGTAGTTGGACATCTGGATGACCATCTGGATGATCACCACCAGCCCAGCAGGTGATGATCAACCAATATGAACTTTGATGCCCTTGGTGTTTGATTGCATGAGGATGTTAACGTTAGTGTATCTGTCTTCCTGCTGGATTCAAAGGATCTTCCACAGGCAGCACTGATGGTACTTCCCTAGTGACATGAGGTGTCTCCTGTATTTTGTATTATGAAAAAGGGCTCACTTGATTGGGTCCTTTAGACCTTCAACATTGATCTTCTGTTGCATTGCTTCTGCTGCAGCCTTTGTTTGGGAGCCATATCGAGTGACATGACTGAGTGGATGAGTTGATGATTGGTCCAATCATCAGCTCCTAGCATAGCTTGAGTGATGTGGACATCTTTGTGATCCTAGGCATAAATGATGATGTAGTCAATCAAGTACCAATGGTTAGATCACAGGCGTTTCCATGTCTTGTACCTATTTTTATGGTGAAACAGGGTGTTGGTGATAGTGAGTCCATGTTCCACACATTTGGTCAAGAGGAGAATGCTGTTGGATTTTACTTTTCCCACTCTTTTGACAGTGGTTCCATTCCAGAGGTTTGAGTTCCTTCCAATTCTGGTGTTGAAATCACCCAGGAGAATAAGCTTGTCTCCCTCCAGAATGCCATAAAAAACTTGATCCAGGTTTGCATAGACTTCTTTCTTGGTTTCATGGGCAGCATCAAGAATCAGAGTATATGCACTGATGGATAATGATGTACTGGCTCCCTGTCAATTTGAGATGGAGGGTCATGAGGCTCTCATTAATTCTGATAGGGAACTTGTTATGTTGGTTTAGGAGTTCATTGTTAATAGCAAAGTCAGTTCTGTGAAGTCAATATTCTCCTTCCTGTTTGCCCTTCCAAAAGTGGATATATCCACCTCCTTGTTCTTTGAGCTGCCCATCTCCTGCTCACTGGATCTCACTCAGTGCAGCAATTTCCATGTTGTGTCACCTGAGTTCTCAAGCCATGATTGTGGTGCAGCGCTCCAAGGATTCACTATCAGGACTGTCCATGAGGGTCCTGATGTTCCATATCGCAAAATGTATTTTATGTCTTCATTGCTTTCTACCTCAATAAAGGTGATCCCACTGGATTCAGTTATCTAGTCAGGAAAAAGGTTGGCAGACTATGTTTAGGGCACCTTTTCTAGTCCCCTTTCTATGTGGGGGAAGATCCTAAAGAGGGCTGCTCAATTGCAGTTACGGCTATTGCATTGCACTTCTTCCTTGTCTAAGTGCTAGGTGACCTTCCTGTAACTGCTAGCTTCATGCCAGTTCATGACTAGGAGCCTCCAGGCCTCACAATCCTCCCCTTGTCATCACAAGCTAGTCATCAAAGGGCTTGAAAAATGTGCTAAAGCCATTTTTGTAGAAGATACCTGTGCGTGATTTCTTTGATCATTGAGAAGCTGCTGCGCACAAACTTCCGCATGGTTCTTGACAGAACAGGACCTTGATCTAATGGCAAGGGGGCAAAGACAACTGGAGATCTCATTCCACTGCAGTGTTCATCCTCCTTCACAGTCATTGAGATTCTAATATCTTTTGCCTGCTCCACCATTAGCAGTGGCCGATTCTTCAAATCTGAATTGAATCGGGAGACCAATAAAAAGGTCAGAATCAATTCAAAGCCTCTGAATCAATTTGGAAAAGATCAGAGAAAGATTCAGATATTCGGCGATTTGGGCAGTCCCCGCTTGCCACCACAGGGACCTGGAGCTGGGCTCCCTGCCGATAAGTAGGGAGTGGGGGTAGGGATGGGATCTGGAGGAGGGGGAGGAGATCATGGGGGGACCCCCACCAGGCACCTCCCCTGCTTTGCTTCGCTTATAACAGAGTGATCTGAAATTGCAAACTATTCTAAATGTCTAAATCATACAAAGAAAGAACTAGTGGGTCTTTTATAAACCTTCTGGTATGTGCACATATTTCTGTATTCATAAAAATGTTTAAAAGGCTTTGTTTAAGTTTGTTTGTGGGTATAGTGTTCCTCACTTTATGTTCGATATTCATGTGGAAAGAAGGAATTAAAACACATGAAATTTGGGAAAGTTGCTACAAAATAGAATTTTGTTTTGATTATTGTTTCTAAAGATATATTGTGCAATGTGAACTGGACATCATGTAACTTAGATGAATTCAGTCTATGAAAGTTGGTTCACACTACAAAAAAGTTTGATCTTCACTGATAACCATAATTACTATACCAATCCCTAGGACTATGTCTTTATATAACATACCTCTCATTTTCCCATGTTTAAATTCTGTTTATTAGGATTTGTATATGCTACATGACATCAAAAATTAATCTATGAGATTTATAATACCCATAAAAGTCATAAAACTAGGCATACTCTGGCATACAGAAACAATTCAGTTCACAAAGCAATAACAATTCTGTATATTTTTTCAGAAGAAAAGCCCTGCAATTAGACAAGACAGACAGATCAATGCCACGCTACTGTACTTTGTAATATAAGCAATATTATAAATATCTAAATTACAGAGGTGAGATGCTGTTGTGAAAATACTCTATATATAATGCCTATTGTCTTCAAATAATATTGAATCAAATACAATATTTCAGTAACCATATGAAGAACAACATATGGTTGAAGAACAGCATGTTGAGAATCACTAAGACACAATCTAAATTTATAAAAGATATGGGGATACCTTGAAGTTAAAAAGGCTGAGAACCACTGATTTAGCTTGTCAGAAACCCATCCAAGAGGTACCCCACAGCCAAAGTTTCTCTCTGCTGTCCCACTGTTTGTCCTAAGGAACAGACCAAAGTTTGTTCTTGGGTAACTCCTTATCCCTGCAAGCCTCAACTCTATTGCCCAGATCTCAGCAATGCAGCAAGAGAATCACTGCAGGTTACCCTGGAATATCACTCACCATGAAATCACTCTTCACCACAGGTAATAGGAAGAGATAAAACAACAAAGGGATTTATTATATAGGAGAAAGGAATTCTACAAGAAAAATGGACTGTGTAGTTTGAAGACAGAAACAGAAAAGTAAAGTTTATTTTCCTCTCATCTGGCTACAGCCAAGCTCCTTTGAGAGTCTTGCCAGCATTTCCAGAAAGCAGCTGATTCTGCCAGCCCTAACTGCTGGGGACTTGGACTCTTCCAAAGCCTGGAAAATCCAAAGACCACCGTTCCCTCAGAGATAGACCCTAATGCATCTCCAAGCCAACCCCCACCCCATCAGCATTGTCCTAATTATTCATGAGTCTCAGAATCCTGTACAAATTTCTTTCCTTCCTGGTGTATCTGGAATTCCTTTAGCTAACAGCTGAATTCTCTTAGATACCTTTCGTACTGAGGTGATGATTTTCTCATTACAGGAAGAGAATACCTTGGGTGCCCATCCCAACAATAGCCCCTACTGTCCATGTTTGGAAGTATGTAGGAGGGGGCAAATGCCCCTTTTATTTTAAGAGAAAAAGAACAGTAAGCTAGGGCTGCAATTTGCTGTGGAGAGCTGAGCTTAGGGCCAGCTGTATTTGAGTTATCCAGGGGAAGGGCTACAGAGTTGCAGGTGACTAATAGGTGCTACCTGCCTTGCAATAGGCAAAAGGGCAGAATTGCAGGCAGGTGGGAATGCGATGACTGCAACTCATCTGAGAAAAGTGCAGCAGATGAGAGCAGGCTGTTTACTGAGATAAGGGGACATGACTGTGGCTGGTCAGAGGAGCGTATGACCATAAGAAGTAGAGCTGGGAGGGGGTGGGGCAGTATAAACCTTGGATTCTGAGCCAGAGAGGACAACCTATCCCTGATCCCTGTAAAGAGAAAAGTTCCTTTAAATAAAAGCTGATTTATAGATTCATACATTACAAAGCTGGAAGGGACCTCAGAAGATCATCGGGTCCAGTCCCCTGCACCAGGGAGGAAAAACAGCTGGGGTCAGGTGACCCCAGCAAGCTGACAGTCCAGTCTCCTCTTGAAGATTTCCAGGGTAGGTGATTGCACCACCTCTGGAGGGAGCTTATTCCACAGTCTGGACACCCTGGCTGTGAAGAACTTTTTCCTAATGTTAAGCCTGAAACAGTCTTCCAGGAGTTTATGGCCATTACTCCTGGTTATCCACAAGAGCACCCTGGTGAACAGTTTTTCACCAAGCCCTTGATGTATTCCCCTGATGTAGGGATAAGCCGCTATCAAGTCCCCTCTCAGTCTTCTCTTTTTAAGGCTGAAGAGTCCCAGGCCCCTCAGCCTTTCTTCATATGGCTTGCTGTGCAAGTCTCTTATCATATAGGCTGCCCTTCTCTGGACTCTCTCAAGCTTTACCATGTCCTTGTAGAAGTGCGGTGTCCAGAACTGGACACAGTACTCCAGCTGCAGTCTCACCAATGCTGAGTAGAGTAGAAGAATCACTTCCCTAGCAGTTTTGCTGAAGATGCATTGATTGATGCATGCCAGGGTATTATTTCCCCTGTTGGCTACAGTGTCACGCTGGCAGCTCATATTCATATTGTGGCCTATTATTACCACCACATCCCTTTCATTTGTGGTGCTGATCAGTTTGGCATTGCCAAGCCTGTAGGTGTGTAGGGGGTTTTTTGTCCCCAGATGGAGCACTTTACATTTCTCAACATTGAACTGCATTTGATTCCAATCCACCCAACTTGCTAGCCTATTTACGTTTACCTGCATCTGCAGCCTATCTTCAAGTGTGACCACACTTCCCCGTAACTTGGAGTCGTCCATGAACTTGGACAGTGAGCTCTTCACCCCCACATCAAAATTATTGATAAAGATGTTGAAAAGCACTGGACCAAGCACCGACTCCTGAGGGACACCACTGGCCACTTCCTGCCAAGATGACACAGATCCATTTATTAGAGCTCTCTGGGTCCTACCCTACAACCAGCTCCCTACCCACCTACCTGTCTCATGGTTGAGTCCACAGTCCTCCAATTTCCTCATAAGAACATTGTGGGATAGTAGATCAAAGGCCTTTAGGAAGTCAAGGTATCCAATGTCAACCTCCTCTCCCTTATCCAGGTGGCGAGTTACCTGATCATAAAAGGAGATGAGGTTGGTAAGACAAGACCTGCCTGTGTCGAAGCCATGCTGGCTGTCATTCAGAATCCTACCTTCTGCAAGCCTACTACATATAGATTTCCTGATGAATTTTTCCAGGATCTTCCCTGGGATAGAAGTTAGGCTGGTTGGCCTATAGCACGGGTGGGCAATTATTTCGGGTGGAAGGCCACTTAGCCAGCTTTGGCAAGCTGTCAAGGGCCGCATCAGTAGCCCCACTCTTTGACAGGTGCCTCGCCCCTTGAAAGGTTTCACAGTATCATAGTTTCATTGTTTCTAGGGTCGGAAGGGACCTGAGTAGATCATCTAGTCTGACCCCCTGCCATGGCAGGAAAGAGTACTGGAGTTAGACAACCCCAGCAAGGTGTACGTCTAGCCTCTTCTTAAAGACCCCCAGGGTAGGAGCCAGCACCACTTCCCTTGGAAGTAGGTTCCAGAATCTAGCCACCCTGACCGTGAAGTAGCACCTCCTGATATCTAGCCTAAATCTACCCTCTACCAGCTTGTGACTGTTATTCCTGGTCACTCCTGGCAACGCTCGGGGGAACAAGGACTTCCCCAGTGCCTGCTGGTCCCCTCTAACTAGTTTGTAACGGCCACTAGATTCCCCCTCAGCCTTCTCTTGTGGAGGTTGAACAGATTCAGGTCCCCTAGCCTCTCCTCGTAGGGCCTGCCCTGCTGTCCCCCGATCATGCAAGTGGCCCTCCTCTGGATCCTCTCCATGTTGTCCACATCCCTCTTGAAGTGCGGTGCCCAGAACTGGACGCAGTACTCCAGCTGTGGTCTGACCAGTGCCACATAGAGGGAGAGGATCACCTCCTTGGACCTGCTCGAGATGCATCTGTGGATGCATGACAAAGTACAGTTGGCCTTCCTGACTGCATCCCCACACTGCCGGCCCATGTTCATCTTGGAGTCAATGATGACTCCAAGATCCTTTTCTGCCTCTGTACTGACAAGAACAGAGTTCCTCAGCCTGTAGGTATGGTGCTGGTTGTTCCTCCCCAGGTGCATCACTTTGCACTTGTCGCTGTTGAATCCCATCCTATTCTCATCCGCCCACCCCTGTAACCTGTCTAGGTCCAATTGCAGCCTATTCCTTCCTTCTAGTGTGCCCACATCCCCCCACATCTTAGTGTCATCAGGAAATTTGAACAGCGTGCTTTTGACCCCCTCGTCCAAGTCACTGATGAAGACGTTGAACAGTGCAGGCCCGAGGACCGAGCTCTGCAGAACCCCACTGCCCACATCCCTCCAGGTCAAAAATGACTCATCCACCACCACTCTCTGGGTGCAGCCCTCCAGCCAGCTGGCAACCCAATTGACTGTGTGGGTGTTGACACCACAGCCCCCCAGTTTCTTAATGAGAACAGGGTGAGAGACAGTGTCGAACGCCTTCCAAAAGTCCAGGAAGACTATGTCTACTGCTACCCCTGCATCTAATTATTTGGTGATCTGGTTATAGAAGGCCACCAGGTTGGTCTGACAGGACCTGCAGCTAATGAACCCATGTTGGTTGCCCTTAAGCATCATCTCCCCTGCTGGCCCCTCGTGGATATGTGCCAGAATAATTTTCTCAAAAAGCTTGCCCAGGATCGAGGTAAGACTAACTGGCTTATAGTTTCCTGGGTCCTCCTTCTTCCCCTTTTTGAAGATGGGAACCATGTTGGCCCTCTTCCAGTCCTCTGGCACCACTCCAGATCACCACGAGTGCTCATAAAGCTGTGCCAGGGATCCTGCAATGACCTCAGCCAATTCCCTCAGTACTCTAAGGTGGAGATTGTCTGGACCAGCTGACTTGAATACATCCAGTCCCTCCAGAAGTTCCCTAACTAGTTCCTTACTAACCCTTGGCCTAGGTGAGCCTCCCCTGGGGTGTGAGGTGGACCCAGCGGGGGGGGAAGAGGGCGGGACTGTTCCAGTCCCTGCTTAGGAAAATGGAGGCATGGAAATTGTTAAATATGTTGGCTTTGTCGTCTGGTGTGATGACCAAATTTCCTAACATGTCCTGCAGGGGCCCCACATTACCCAGAACCTTCTTTTTACCCCCTATGTATTTAAAAAAGGACTTCTTGTTGTCCTTAATCTGGGAAGTTAGTCCCAGCTCCAGCTCTGCCTTGGTCTTCCTGACTGCCCCCCTGCATCCCCGAGCAACTGCAGTATAGTCCTCCCTGGTGATGGCCCCTCCCTTCCATTGGGTGTATGCCTCCCTTTTTGCTAGGAGACATTCCCGGATGCTTTTGGTGAGCCATGGGGGCTTGTGTGCCCTCCTGCTCCCTTTGATCCATGTTGGGATTACCTCCCTTTGGGCTTGGAGGATCATCTCCCTCAGGAGCGACCACTCTTCTTGGACACCTGGCTCCCCTCCCCTCCGGGACCTCAGTGTTTCCCTGACTATTCTCCTTAGCTCATTGAAGTTTGCCCTCCTGAAATCTAGGGCTGCTACCTTGCTGTAGACTTTTGCCACCCTGCGCTGGATGATGAATTCCAGCAGGCGATGATTACTGTCACCCAGGTGGTCGAGCACCCACAGCCCCCACACCAGGTCATCTCCTGTGGCCAGAACAAGGTCCAACAAGGTATCTCCCCTGGTGGGGCTGTGCACCTCCTGGGTTAGATGGAGGTCCTGCATTCTGGCTTGGAACCTATGTGAGTGGTCAGACCTGGCTGACTGCTCTTCCCAGCAGATGTCCGGAAAATTCAGGTCCCCCATGATGGCCACATCCTTTGACTTCACTACCATCGTGAGCTGATTTAAGAATTCCTGGTTGAGCTCTTCCCCTTGGTTGGGAGGTCTGTAGTAGACCCCCACCATTAAGTCTCTTTCCCCTCGACTGCCTTGTATTCTAACCCAAAGCACTTCAGATTGCCCCTCCTTTGATTCTTTGTTAATTGACGAGGATGTGTATTCCTCCTTAATATAGAGTGACACACCCTCACCTTTCCTTCCTATCCTGTCCCTCCTGTACAGCCTATATCCCTTGACATTCACTTCCCAGTCATGCGTTGGGTCCCACCACATTTCAGTGATCCCCACTATGTCTATGTTGGTGCTGGCTAGCAGGAGGGTAAGTTCCTCCTGCTTGTTTCCCATACTACGAGGTTCCCCACCCCCATACTACGAGGTTCCCCACCCTCAGTCACCATCTTGGGGCCAATATTCCCGGGGCCAGCACTGGTGGGGCCCGAAGTGGGGCGCAGGTTGGCAGGGGTCTGTGGAGCTGGGCTAGGCTGCACCAGCAGGGAGAGGGAGGAGCTGGCCCAGCTCCATAAAGCCCGTGCCAGCTGGGCCCCCACACTCCTGCCACCCTGCTCTGGGCCCCGCTGGCACTGGCTCTGGGACACCAGTGTGGGCCATGTGCTTCCACTGGCTCCCGCACCTGCTCACTCCCAGTGCCCCCCAGCCCCACGGTATAGGCGGGGGCAGCATGCAGCTCTGACCCTCTGCTCCCCGGCAGGGAAGGTGCTGGTGCTGAGCACAGGGGAAAAGCGACCCCTTGCCTGCTCTGTGGCTGGCACTTTCTGCTGTAGCCACTTGCAGCCCACATGGGGCTGTCCTGGGCAGGCACAGGTAGCCCCACATGGTCTGCAAGTGGCTGCAGCAGAGAGCGCGGGCCATGGGCTGCTTTTCCCCTGCACTCAGCACCAGCTTGTTACCCACCCCCGCTGCCAGCCTGGGCCCCTGCCCATTGGGGCTGCATGTAGCAGCAGCAGCTGCTCGGCCTGGAGGAAAGCGGCCCTCTGCTTGCCATGCTGGGCAGCGTTTGCTGCTGCTGCCCACCCAGAGCTTGCACGCTGGGCAGACCCGAGGCAATGGTGGCAAATGCTTCCTGGTGCAGCAAGCAGGGGGGCCACAGTTGCTGCTGCCATGCACAGCCTTGATGAGTGAGCCCGGAGCTGGTGTGGGGCCCAGACTGGCAGCGGGGGCGGGTTACAAGTTGGTGTGGCGTGCGTGGGAAAAGCAGCCCCTCACACATTCCATGCCCGGTGCCCAATGCTGCAGCTGCTAACAGCCCACATGGGGCTGCCTGTGCCTGCTCAGGACAGCCCTGCGCGGGCTGCAAGCAGCTGCAGCAAGGAGCGCCAGCTACAGGGTGGGGGAAGGGCTGCCACCTTAGTTCAGTTGCCACCTTAGCCTTTCAAATCTGTTCCCTACAAGTGTGGACCATTGTTGTATAGTCCTCCTTGGGGCATGCCCCAAGCTTCCATTGTTTGTATGCCTCTTTCTTTTTTCTTAAGAGAACCATGATATCCCTGTTTAGCTAAGAGGGCTTCCCAATCCTTTTGTTACCTTTCCTTTCTATGGGGATGGACTTCCTTTGTGCTTTGAGGATCATGTCTTTAAGGAATGACCACTCTTCATGCACTCCTTTCACCTTCAGCCCCTGGTCCCACAGCCCTTTTCCTACTGGGGACCTGAGTTGGTTGAAATTTGAGTTTTTGAAGGCCAAAACTTAAGTCCTGCTATGCAATTCATCTGCCTTGTGATGGACAGTGAGCATGATGATTTCATGGTCGCTGCCACCAAGGCTACCTTCTATTTGTAAGTTGGTCACCAGGTTGTCCCCCTTGGCCAGGACCAAATCCAGAATAGTGTTACCTCTGGTTGGCTCGTACACCTCCTGATTCAGGAAAAGCTGTTCGATGCAGGTCAGGAAGGGACAAGACTGATCCAACTTGACTGAATGTTCCTCCCAAGAAATATCTGGATAGTTGAAGTCACCCATGATGACCATGTCCTGTGCTTGTGCAGCCTCTGTCAGTTTTTGGGCAAACTCTAGATCAAGTTCCTTTCCTTGGTTTGATGGTCTATAGTATATACCTACAGTTAGGTCTCTCTCTCTGTACCCCCCCACCCCAGTGTTTGACCCACAGGGTTTCAGGCCATCCTCCTTTGGAGCTGATGTCAGCCTCCAAGGAGGAGTACTGCTCCTTCATATAGAGAGCTACTCCTCCACCTTTCTTCCCTACTTGGTGCCTTCTAGCAGGGTGGAGTCCTCAATGGCTATGCTCCAATCATGTGTGAACTCCCACCAGGTCTCTGTAATCCCTACTAGATCATAATGCCCACTGGAGAGCAGGAGGGCTAGCTCCTCCTGCTCATTGACCATGCCCCTGGCATCAATGTATAAGCACCTGAGTCCTCCTTCTGTGGCCCTCGACTTTCTGTCATGCTGAAGGAGAACTATTCCCTCAGTTCCCTCATGAGTAGCTCTCCTAGTGTTCCTATTTACGGAGCTTTCTTGTGTGATGGTCCCTAGGCATGCCTGAATTATTGTATCCCCATCCCCCAGCAATCTTAGTTTAATGCCCTGTACAGAAGATCGGCCATCCTGACTGAGAACAGGGACTTACCTTTCTGTGTGAGATGGATGCCATCCGTTCCCAGGAGTCCTCTCTCCCCGAAGTGTGCATTGTGATTGAGGAATCTGAAGCCCTCTCAGTAGTACCACTGTTGGAGTCATCAGTTTACTTACTCAGTGCATCCTTCCCTCCTAGGACCATGGCCTGCAACAGGGAGAACAGAAGAAAAGCTTAGGCTGCAACACGACTCTGCATGCTGCAGAGAGAGGAAGCCTTGCAGGACCAGAGTTTGGGTGTGGCTACAGGGGCAGTTGGAGGCCACAGGGAGTGCCTGGGAGGCACTCTGAGGTCTGCCCCCTTGAAGGACAAGGACCCCGGGCTGCCTACACATGTGCTGGAATGTGTTTTAACTAGAACACATTGGAGAAGACTCAATTAATGGAGTCTGCTCCATGTTCTAATTAGGATGCTGCAGCATTGCCACAGCGTTATTTGTGGCAATGTGTCTTTAACATGCCTCCCTGTTACCCGCTCTTCCCCCATGTGTTAAAAATGGGCTATGGGGTTCTTTAACTAAACCTCATGGAATAGGGCTTAACACGTTATGCTGACATGTTTTAATTAGAGCAGCTTCCCAAAAAAATCACTCTAATTAAAATGCTCCCCCCACCCTTCTTGTTACCCTGTACATCCCTTGCTAGCTGGAACTCCAAATGCACTTTGGCCATCCTGGCTTCATCCTTGCATGCCCAACCAATACTCTTGCAGCCTGAGCAGTACTCCATCCCTTGTTTTTTGTCCAAATTTCCATTTCTTATATGCTTCCTTTTTGTGTTTTAACTTACTGAAGACTTCCCTGCTAAGCCAATCTGGTCTTCTGCCATATTCGCTAGCCTTCCTGCACATTGGGCTGGTTTTAATCTTGCAGGGTCCTCCACCCCCATGCTGATTACTGGAGGAGCGGCTCCTTTAGTGGCTCATTCCTGGTCAGCAGAGAATAAAAAAATCACAGTTTTAAATGTGGTACTATTTTTGCCTCCCCAGTGCTGACTGGCCAACGGGCCCCACTGTTCCCAATGCTTGCTGCTGACTGGCAAGGAGACAAAACCAGTGCCATGTTTAAAACTGTGGTTTTTGTTTCCACACCTGTCAGGAGTGAGCAGCAAGCAGGGCCCCTCCAGCAATCAGTGGCAGGGGGTGGGGTGCACAGACGAACCTACAAGATTAAAAGAGCTGTACATCATCCCAGTTCACCATGAATTCAGTAAGGCCCTAATCATGGAGCAAGTTCTCAAGGAATCCATTTCTAAGCATTTGGAGGAGAAGAAAGTGATTAGAAACAAATCAGTATGGATTCACCAAGGGCAAGCCATGCCTGACCAACTTGATTGCTTTCTATGATGAGATGACTGGCTCTGTGGATTTGGGGAGACCAGTGGATATGATATACCTTGACTTTAGCAAGGCTTTTCATATAGTTTCCTACAACAGTCTCACAAGCAAGCTATGAATAGACTGTAAGATAGATAGAAAGCTGTCTGGATCATTGGACTCAGAGAATAGTAGTCAATGGCTTGATGTCTAGTTGGCATATGGTATCAAGTAAAGTGCCCCAGGGGTTGGCCCTGGGGCCAGTTTTGTTCAATATCTTCATCCATGACATTGAAGATGGGACAGTGTGCACCATCAGCAAGTTTGTGGATGACACCAAGCTGAGGAGAGTAGTAGATACACTGGAGGATTCAGAGAAACCTCAACAAATTGGAGGATTGGACCAAAACAAATCTTATGAAGTTCAATAAGGAGAACTGCAATCCTCTGCACCTAGGACAGAATAATCCCATTCGCCAGTGCAGGCTGGGGACCAACTGGCTAATCAACAACTCTGCAGAAAAGGACCAAAAGGTTACAACAAGCTGACTATAAGCTAACAGTGTGCCCTTGTGAAGAAGGCTAACAGAATACTGGGCTGAATTGGTAGGCGTGATGCCAGCAGATCAAGGGAAATCATTATTCCTCTCTATTCAGCACTCATGAGGCTGAATAGTATTATGTACACTGGAGTATTATGTCCATTGTTGGGCCCATCACTACATAAAGGATGTGGACAAATTGAAGAGAGTCATGTGGAGGGCAATGTAAATGGTTAGGGAGCTAGGGCATGTGACTTCTGAGAAGAGGCTGAGGGAACTTGGTTTATTTAGTCTGGAGAAGAGAATATTGAGGGAGGATTGAGGGAGGATTTAAATTGCCTGAAGGGTGGTTCCAAAGAGGATGAAGCTAGAATGTTGTCAGTGGTGACAGATGACAGAACAAGGAGAAATGGTCTCACGCTGCAGCCAGGGAAGTTGAGGTTAGACATAGGAAAAATCTTCTCACTAGGAAGGTAGTAAAATACTGGAACAGGTTACCCAGAGAGGCTGCAGAATGTCCATCCTTGGAGGTTTTTAAGACTTGGGTAGACAAAGCCTTGGCTGGGATGATCTAGTTGGGGGTGGTCCTGTTTTGAGCAAGGGGTTGGACTAGATGGCCTCCTGGGGTTCCTTCCAACCTTAATGTTTTATGATTCTATTATTCTAAGTCTGTTTCAGATTACCCCATTATGACTAAACTCATTTTTGTAGACTTTTCCCTAGTTTATTTTGCATATAAAATATTTGTGGCATCCTCATATGTTCTCATTGAGTACCATATAATTTTTATATGCTTTTATTATCCATAGCAAGTAAAATAGACAAGAAACATATAGCATTTCATCAATTTTTAAGTGAAGAAAAATTTAATCTTGGTTATGTTGAAGATGTTATCTGGAAAACTGTCCATTAAATTCCAATTTCCCTTTTTTCTCTTTATGTTCTCATTTTATCATTTACCTTAGTCACTGGTTTGTACGTTACTAAGGTAATTTTCACTTCAAAGGGCAAACATTTTTGGAGGTATTCTAATTGTTGTTTTAATCAAAATAAGATGCATAAACAACTGAAAACCAGTGATATCTGAAATCCAGGCATTTAGCAGGTTCAGCTGATTCTACTGCTCAAATACATTGACCAGCCTCAAATTTCTAATTCTACAGTGATCTCTAAATGATAATCTCTGTCAATCTGGAGACTTCTGTGGCCAAGAGATTATAACCAGGCTATAAAATTTGCCACATTGTTTTAAAGCAAAATGTTTCTGCTGCAGCCAAGAGGAAAAGGGGTGGTAAGGAGGAGGTTAGATAGAGTTAAGAATTGCTACCTGATCTAAGATAAGGCAGGATGGGGGGGTGGGTCTAGTGGGGGATTAGGGGGAATCCAGGGAGCAAGCAGGTTCCAGGGGGAGGGGGAAACTAATGGGATCTGTGGGGGGTGGGGATTGGTAGGCTAACAAGGTCTGTATAGGCATGAATAATGTGTGCCTCTGGCAGCTGCAGGGGGGGGCACAGTGGCACTGGCAGCAGCAGCAGGAATGTGGTGGTGGTAAATGAAGAGCCTCCACAGATGCAACCAGCGCTGCTGGCAGCAGGAGGTGGGGTGGTGAGCACTGACCAGGGGTTGACAACCACCCGCAGATGCAGTGGCCAGTAGCAATCACTGAGTGCCTGCAGATGCCACCGGTGGTGTCAGCAGCTGATGGGGTGGCAGAGTGGTGGTGGTGAGCAGCGACCATCATTTGAGGTTGTGGCAAGCACCCACAACCTGAAATGACCAGAAAGATACTGGTGATCACCAGTGTGTATGGGGATCAGTGGAGCAAGGTGGTCCTCAGGGCATCAGCAGAACAGGAAGGAAGTCTGCATCCATGGTGGGGATCAGGGAGTTCAGGGGTGCAAGCAGGGTCTGTGCTAGGATTGGGGGTGGAGGTGGGGTCCTCAGGAGGGATATGGGAGATTGGGGCACAAGCAGGATCTGTGGGGGGGATGGAGGGGAAGCAGGGTCTGTGAGGGAATGGTGGGTTCTGAGAGGGTTTGGTGGGATCAGGGGGCTCATCAGGTCTGCAGAGGGGCTTGGAGGGATGGGGGGCTCTCTACCTTACCCCCCCTAGGAACAAGGGCTATTTTTAGCTCCCAAACCCCCTCATCCCCAGGCAAACCATCTTGTCTCCACGCCTCCCCCCCGCAACATGATCTAACCTCCCCCTATACTCCCCATATGTCTGTATGTACTCTTAATTTATGGGTGTTCAAAGTGCTATTTTTAAAAGTCCTCCTATAAAATATTTTTTTATTTAAAGTCTAGTAAAACACCTGAAAGTTAATGATTAGAAGGAGCACCAACAGCATCTTGACTGCCAAAAGCAAGTGGCAGAGCCCAATGAAAATCAGTCACCCCTAATTATGAGGATAATTTAATTTCTTTTTCAATTTTTTGCAGGATGGAAATTTTCAGAAAAGAAAAAGATTAGGACATGTTGAAATGTTTTCATTCCAACATTTTTTAAATCAAAACGAGACATTTTCCAAGACAGTTCAATTTGTTGAAATGACCTAAAATACCTTGTTTCAAGTTGGTTCAACAAAAGCCTATCACCGTTGTAGCGCTTTCTTCATGGAATTTGGACAAGATGAGGAGAAGAAACAGAGATGTAACCCAGAAGCATAACTAGCACTAGAAGGGAAGAGGAGCTGAGAGCAGGTGCTATGTTACATGACTGACGTGAACAAGTAGAGAAAGATGGAAAGCAAGAAATGACCAGAAAGATACTGGCAGCTTATGCCTTAAAATGGCTCTTTTTCCACCTTTTTTTTAGACTCTAAGAGAAGTCCTGGAGGAAGCAAAAAACAAATTGAGCATTGAAAGAAACTATATCAGAAAAAAACTGTACATAGAGTATACCAGTAAATGTAAACAAAGCAGAAAATGAAAAAACAAAAGTAGGAATGAATACCAGTCAGTATCACGATAGACAGAAGGATAATTAGAAGCCACACTTAAACCAGTTTTCGTGAGGGAATGACATCATAAAAAGACTAGACAAAGCCCAGTCATTTTACAAAGAGCCTGTATTCCACACAGGTTATTTATATGAGCCTAAACGTGGGGAAGTGAAAAGGCTGCAAGACTGGGCCTTACTTCAGGAATCATAGACTGTTTCCATCTTCACTGATTCCTACTATTGCATCCTCGTTGTGCAGCATGCCAATAAAAATATACCTTTCAAAAATATTGGACCAGACTTTTCACTGCCATGTATTTTTGCCTCCACATAAAGCACATTTAAAATCCCACCAAAGCAGAATGAAAACTCTATTAGGCCAATGCCATGTAAGGAGACGTCTCCAAGTAATTGAGTAAGCCACATTTTGGGTTGCCCTGCATTAAGAGCATACCCTGACCCTTTAACTGTCATGCAATTTGTGAACTTATTTCCTCCTTAAAAAAAAATCCAGAAAGATCCATATCCTTACAACCAAAGTGCCCAGACATACTGCCACTGAAATCAGTGTTTCCATACACCACAATGACAGGCTTAATAGCAATGTTTTTTGATCAATATATTAATTCACACAATATTATGCAAGCTTCAGTGAGGGCAAAGCAGACTTTTTAAATCTCCTGTTGTACACAAAAAGACCAGTATATCACCTCAAATAAAAACAGCCTTTTGAAACCATCCAGCTAAACCATGCAGGTGTCTGGAAAGTCAACAAAAATGAAATTGCCATGAAAGATAGAAAACAAAACAGTGAGTTTCAAATCAAATTGTCAGTAGATATGGAGATTGTTAAAACAAAGTTTCAATATATGTAGAATATTATACCATTCATATGAATGCAATTCATACGCAAAACCCCTTTAAAAGAAGGAAGTGATCAATTTCCAGAGCATTTCAGTTATGCTTTCCTTTTAGTATTTTCTTTGCATTTTTAGTAGAATAACAGTACACAGTAGCAGAGGAAATATGAGATAAGTGTTGTGGAATTTATTACTTGTTACAAATGGGAAATCCATCCTCAGGAACTACAAATTATAAAATAAAATTGCTTTTTATGACACAGAGTCATGTACTGAAGAAACCATGCTGACACTACAATGAATGGCAGTCATCCGCTAGGTACTGGTGGAAAAAGTATAGCATTTTACAGAATATTTTTCCCTCCCACAGCTTTAGCTGATCAGAAAAGCTAATGACTAAAAACTGTTCTTGAAAGAACAGCTGTGCCCTACAAAACATATTTTAATGACTGACTGTTCCAGATACTCAACCCCTGTGGGCATGTCCTATGTGCAGTAGCTAAAAATTACAGTGCAGATGTTATTGTCACATGGACAGCATAGCCAATTCAAGATCAGTTGTAACAGATTACAGTCGGTGGGAAACGTAGGCACTTGGCATCTCACAGGAGGCATTCAGTGCCTTGAAGGATTGAGACCTCAAGGGTCAATGAGACCTTTATGGTTTATTTTCTTGTTTCTTTATTTGTTCCTTTGTTATTTCTGAGTCTGGATCAAATAAGAAAGACAGGCTTTCTTGGAAAAATAATTCTTGGATTCAACACTAGTCCAAAGAAATCTTCACTTCCATTTACCTCACCTTCAAAGAGGAAGTCTGCCACTTCTAGATCTGTGGAATTTACTGACTTCTCAAAGGCTTACTGAAATCACTGCAGTACAGTATTGCTCAACATCCACACATGCATCAGAATTTGGACCTGACTACCCCTTCACCTCAGCTTGATAGCAATGTAACTTTGTTAACTTAACTGGAGTCAGTTACGCATGTGTGAGTAAAAGGGTAAGTATAAAAAATATCCAGTGTAGAAGCCTATGAAATTAAAAATGGCCACTTCAAAACTAATAAGAGATAATACTTCTTTTGCATAATGCCTAATTAGACTACAAAATTAATTGCTACTGGAAGCCACCAAGACCCAGGCTACAGCAAGATGCGTAGAGATTTAACTGAAGAATAAGAATACCAGAGTTATTATAATTAAAAATAACATTTAGAAATCAGCATTATGCTTCATCCTTCAGGACTTTGGCCAGTCTCTCATTCCCAGAGATCCAGGCCATGAGATGCAACTGGGAAGCGCACTGTCCTACATCTGCCTACAGTTGAAGCAGCTGGTATTGGCTACTGTCAGAAACAGGACGTTGGACTGGAGAGATCTCTGTGTAAAACAGTATGGTGATTCCTATGTTATGAATCCAACAGCAAACGCAAAAACATCTTTAGCAGTTAGATGGCAGACCCGTTTGTCCAGTCAGGAAAACACTCTTTCCTATTTTTTCTAATATGTCTATAATATGTCAGAGTAGACTTGAAGGGGGATGAAAAAACATCATCATAGGGATACATGTACAGAAATTTACCACCATTAGAAATACTTTTCTGATGCATTTTTTACTCATGAGGCCCAATGCAATATTCTAATAATGCTTGTGTAATGGTAACCCTATCTCTTATATCATATAACAAATGTCAACCAGGTCAGTATACCTGAATTCATAGTCTTCCTTCCTCTAATGTCTTAAAAGCCAAGATCCGAAGAGGGACTTAGACATCTAAAGTCCACTTAATTCCAACATTTCAATTTAAAAGCTCCCTCTCCCCAGCCATCTAAATCCACTATATGCCTTTTTATCCAACTTGAAAGCTCCTTGGCAGATTTCTTCTGCCTTTATTGTCAGAAATACCCTAAGCAGGTGAACCTAAGTCCCCTGCCTATGCCTCCTTTGAATCTAGAAATGAGGTCAAGTGAAGAAGCTAATGTTGGGAGCAAGCTCTAACCAGGAGTGTTCAACCACTGGCCTGCAGGCCAAATCTTTGTATGAGTCTGAAAATTTGGCAGTGGGCAAGCCATGGCAATGTTAATTGCCACTTCACTGCTGCCAAATTTCCACACCTATGGGGAGCCCTGTAGGTTCGATAGTGTGAATCTACCCACCCTCTGCACATTAGATCAGACACACAGGGCCAGGGTAGCACAGGGCCCGCAGGATGGGGCAGCGCAAAGCAGGATCTGGGTGCATTAGGCCCAGTCTAGGGATATGGGGCCTAATAAAGGCAGAGCAAGGTTTAATTTGGACATGTGGGTCTCCCTGACCTGTGCTCCCTGCCAAATATGATGCTCTGCTTTTCTGCTCTCTATCCTATTTGACACTGTTTTCTGTCCCCTCCCCAGTTTGAAATATCCACATGCAGAGGCTTCCTGTGCCACTTGTGGCACGTGCGTCACAGGTGACCACCCCTACTGTAAGCACACCTAATACACATCGGCACAAAAGACAAACCACAGCTGGCAAGTCCCACTTAAAGTGTCTATGTCTTTTACAAATATAGTGCAATTCTGCATAAATGTATACCTTCATTATGGGTATGGAGCATAATTATCAAAAATGGGGAAGCCTGCCTGTTGGATTATTTGGCTGCTATCATGCAAATTTGGTTTGCTATTGGTTTTTAAGTAGTTGCTATTTTCCATTGGGTGCCATTTGCTGTTGTTTCACTTCTTGTAATCAAAATCATGTTCCAAAATGTTATAGGATTTGAAGCAGAGATTGACTTCATTTTTAACTTCTACCTGCAACAAAATTACTGGGTCTTCTGGGACTGCTAGCTAGTTTAAAAGAGCAGTTAAAGTGGACAAGGTCATTGAAGAGAAGAGAAATGATTTCTTGAATATTAAAGAAACTGGTTCTATCAATGGCAGACATCTCTCGAGGGATGTAATGGTGAACTCATTTCAAATAACTTAGTTTATGAAGCTTTTATGTACCTTAAAAGAGTGTTAAGACCTATGAAATAAACAGATATGCAGCAAGAAACTGAATGGCTGTGTGTTTACAGATATGGAATTATTCATTAAGGATAGCACCATGCTTCAAAAAGACTTCACTCTTCCAAAACCAAGAACATTTCATTTTGTATGAAAAGTCTCCACTGAATATTCTAATGAATAACCCCAATAATCAGCAGGGTTAAACTGTAGGATATTTAACACTGCTAAAAATATGCAGACAATATAAACTCCTAAAGCCGTTATCTAAGTAATTTGTATTTCTCACATTCTTTTTATCAAAAAATGTTATCTTCTATAAGTTGAATACCAAAAGCTTCTTGCTTTTATTTTTATTTTTCAGATAAAAAATACTGAGGTTTACTAAATTATCTCTGCACTCAATTACTTTCTGGCCAATCGCATTGAAATCAGTGAAGCTGTGGCATGTACTAAACTAGACAGTTTTAAGGCTATGACCATTCTTCATTGAAGTTTTTATTTCACGCAACAAACATGTGTCACACATCAAAAATATTATACCATAAATAAGTTCCTGTACTAGAGGAAAGGGCCTCTGGGAAAATGTCTCCTTCTGTACAAAATTCAGGAAGGAAAATGTTTTTGGGAAACACTTTTTCAGACCAGAATTCTGCAAAGGAAAATTAAATGCTTCCAGGAAAAGCTACCCTTGAGGCAGCCCCCGCAAGAAATAATATACTGGTTTTTAGATAAAACTCTGAGTAAGGGAAAACTGCTTTTGAAGTACATTTGTAAAACCCTACCCTCAATCTAAACCAAAACTACAATTAGAACATTTATGAAACTGGACTCATCTATTCTCTCGTTCCTGCTGCATCCAAAGTATTTCAATTAATTCTGAGTTGTTTCTGTATAGATTTGCCTTTCCATTTGCTTTAGACAAGGTTGTACCATCATTCACTGAACAGTGATAGAATCGTACAGAAAATGTCAATTCTTAAATCAAAAACTGTCTCCTCCCACTGTTAATTTGTATTTCAGAAAAGCATTTTCTGATTAAAATAATTCATGACACGGCTAGATATTAGTTATTTTACTGTCAATTACAGATATTGGAAGAGCTTGAAAATACCATGATGCTTTCTGTGCTATGTTATATCCTATGTAACACATCAACATTAATACAAGGCAGATAAAGAGAAAGCAGGGAGGAAAGGAAAAAGAGGAACAGAGACAATGGAAAGGAAAAAAAACCTGGAGTCCTATGGGAGACAGACTAACAGCCCCAGTTGGATCACATTATATTCTGTGCATAGCAGAGGTGGATTAATGTGTACTGGAGCCCTGGGCAAGCATAAAATTGGAGGCCCCCTCCCCCCAAGGGAGCTGGGCTGCAGGGAGGGGTGGCAGAGGGGCCCCTTCCCCTCCTAGTGCTGATGGAGGAGGCTGGATGGATCCTACCTGGCTGGGGTGGGCACATGCCTGCCTTTTCTCCCTGCTCTCTGCCCCCCACTATGGCTGAACATACACATGCACACACACGGGCACACACAGACACAGGTGCACACACTCTACTCTCCCTCTCTGCACATGGACACAGACAGAGAGACACACACACACACAGATGCAAACAGACACACACATGCACGCACCCACACAGACAGACACACAATGCACGCAGACACATGCACACAGGTGTTGAGGAGTTCGTGACCCCTTGCGCAGCTATTCCCAAAGACACAGGGTCGCTGTCTGTCTCAAAATTTACTCAGCATGCTGGGCACCCTGAGCGAACTCAGAGGCCCCGAATAAAACTGTTAGAGGCATTTTATAGTTTACAGACAAGATGCGTGCGCAGGTGGGAATTTTCCACTGTGAAAGAAAACAAGATATCAGGTCAGTTTGAGAGACCCTTAATTGGTTCAAACTGGTTTTTGGCTACATGCTTGTTTTGAAACGCTAACTAATCCTTGATTGCTTCAGACTTTAAGGCGACTAAGGTTTAGTCATTCCAGAGTCTTATCAGGCTGTGTTTGTGAAATGCTGAGTCTTGCTTTGTAGTTGATTTCTACAATATTATCTATGATCTTGTTAGAAAATTTCTACACAGGCAGATACGCACACGCACTTCCCCCTCACAGGACCTCTCCCCCCTACTCTTGATCACACAGTCACCCCTCTGCCCCACTGCTGTGAGCCACCCATGGGCTCAGTCTTGCTCCCTGCCTGGTCCCTGGTACTCTTATCTGCAGGGAGCTGCTGCCTGGCTGTCATGTGCAGCCCCACAGATGCAGAGGGCTGGGCTGGGCTGGGCTGGGCTGGGCCAGGAGCACTGCTCTGTGTCTCTGCGGGTGGGCAGTGGCATTGGGAGGGGAGGCTGTGGGAAACTAAGATGAATTTTGGGGGCTCTAGTCCCTAAGGCCCTCCCAGCACCACTGCCCACAAAGGCACGGTGCAGTGTGCTGCGGCGTGGCATGGCACTCTTGGCCGGCCCCAATCCCCCCTCACCCACTAGGTAGGGCGTGGCTCTCCCAGCTCAACTCAGCCCCTTCCCCCAAGATGTGACACCACCCAGCCCGCCCCCCTCCCCCAGGCATGGCATGGCTCTCCCAGCCTGGCTCCAGCCTGGCCCAATTCCACCGCATTGGTGGAAGGGCCCTGCTTCTAGCACCAAGGGAAGCAAAGGTGAAAGCCACAGTTTTAAACTTGCCACCAAAATTGGGCGCTGAGTTTGAAACTGCAGCTTTCACTTCCTTGCTGTTGAAGATCGTGGGCCCAGGGCCCCAATTTGGTATGGGTCCCTGGGCTCATGCCCAGCTTGCCCATTCATTAATCTGTCTATGGTGCATAGTATATTGCGGTTTCTCAACCCACCACTATATGCAAAAGTAATTCACTAAGAGAGAAAGAGAGATCACAATGGAAAACAGTTTTTACTTCTCTGTAGTCATACCTTCTTTTCAGAGCCTATTCAAAAATCTATTGTAGCCAAGACTCCCACCAGTTTCAACAGGCTTTGGATCAGGCTCATGACACCAATCACTTTTGAGGACTTTGAAGGCTAAACACAGAAAGGCTGAAGGCAGAATGACAGAAACATTATAGCCAAATCTTTATCACTCTGGAACACAATACAGGGATTACATGCTGTAGGAATGTTTGGGTTTTGTTTTTTATCAAACAACTTTTATATTTGATCTTTTGTCCAAGAAAAGAATCAATGCATAGCTCTACAATGAAGAACTCAGGCAGAGGAATACTATAGATACTGCAAACACTAAACTGTATTGAGAATAAATGTAGTCAATTGCCTTTATATTAGAAAATATACAATATAGGGTGTCATAAATCTAAGTGAATAATGGAATATTTTATTTGGAGGCTAAACAGAAAAAAGTGAAGAAAATTAATTTGAATAACACATTTTTTCAGGTTTTTCATTCAAACTACAGCAAAGCCCCCAAGCAGAACAAATATGTGGCGTCTAATCATCCTTACTTTAGTATATCCTTACTTTGCACTGAGCAGAGTTACTGCTTGACATTCAGTATGCACTGATTCTTCAACAGGAAACAGATTCTGCTATCTCCTCTGTCAGTGTGATGATTACTGCAGAAGAAACAGTGAGGGTGCTGTTACAGGTTACTTTTAAAATGTTAAATCTGTGGAATGTTATAGCAACATAAAAGTTAGAACAATTTCAAAGCAGTCACAGGTTAAGGCTTAATAACATCTCAGTCCTTTTTAAAATATATAGGGGGCAAAAAGAAGGTACCGGCTAATGTGGGACCCCTGCAAGACACACTAGGAAATCTGGTCATCACACCAGATGACAAAGCTAACCTATTTAACAATTTCTTTGCCTCCATTTTCCTGAGCAGGGAAGAGATCAGCCCCCTCACCGGGCCCTTCTCAGACCCCAGGGGAGGCGTACCTAGGCCAAGGGTCAGTGAGGATCTAGTCAGGGAACTTCTGGAGGGACTGGACATATTTAAATCAGCTGGTCCGGACAATCTCCACCTCAGAGTGCTGAGGGAATTAACTGAGGTCGTTGAGGGACCCCTGGCATGGCTTCACGAGCACTCATGGTGCTCTGGTGTAGTGCCAGAGGACTGGAAGAGGGCCAACATGGTTCCCATTTTCAAAAAAGGGAGGAAGGAGGACTCGGGAAACTATAGGTCAGTTAGTCTTACCTCAATCCTGGGTAAGCTTTTTGAGAAAATTATTCTGGTGCATGTCCACGAGGGGCCAGCAGGGGAGATTATGCTTAGGGACAACTAACATGGGTTCATTAGAGGCAGATCCTGTCAGACCAACCTGGTGGCCTTCTACAACCAGGTCACCAAATCCTTAGATGCAGGGGTAGCAGTGGACATAGTCTTTCTGGACTTTCAGAAGGCCTTCGACACTGTCTCTCACCCAGTTCTCATTAAGAAACTGGGGGGCTGTGGTGTCGACACCCACACAGTCAATTGGGTTGCCAGCTGGCTGGAGGGTCGCACCCAGACAGTGGTGGTGGACGGGTCATTTTCGACCTGGAGGGATGTGGGCAGTGGGGTTCCGCAGGGCTCGGTCTTCAGGCCCACACTGTTCAACATCTTCATCAGTGACTTGGACGAAGGGGTAATCCTGCTTGATTTCTCCATCAAGACTGACTGACTAGGAAAGGTGGCTGCCAAGGTATGGGAAATGCTTGACATTTTCCAGGGGTTCCCCACCAATGGTAATTTGTGGGAGGAGGGGGGAAGCTTGTGTTGTACACACTGAGCATACAGTATATTGAAAACAAGAGGAATCTTTATTGGGGACAAGGCAATACACCATGTTTACTGAAAGTACAAATACATTAAAAGATCACACACACACAGAGTTCTGGCGATGCTAAGATGTTATCAGTCTTTTAGTTGCTTGAATCAGCTTAGTGGCCAGCTAAGCTGAGCACAAGGAGGGAGCCAGGCCTCTGTCAGACATGTACCGATGCTCCATTGTTGTTGTGTAGAATGTACCCAAAGCTTCTTTATTCTCACTCACCTTTTATAGCAGCTGTCTCCCATGTATGTCTATGGACCTTGCTGTGTCAGGGTGTTCATGTCCTAGCTGAATGTCTTCAGTTCTTTGTAGTTGGATCACACATGGTTTGCTCAGACTTGTTTGGGCGGATTCTTCTTTGCTTTGGATTTATCTGTCTGTAATCTTCAGCTGTTGAAACAGGAGGTTACTACAACCTTTGGCTGTTGAACTATCTTGTCACATGCATACCAGATCCAAACAGAAAGAGAAACATAACAGAATGGCATTACACTTAGGCTAAGCAGTACCAAAATAAAATGGAGTTTATCTTAGGCTAAGTCATACAAAAGTAAATGGATATAATCAAAGTAAAATGGATACAAGTTAGTTTTACCTTAATCAAAGTAGTACAAAAGTAAAATGGATAGCAGTTAGTTTAAAAGAAAATTAACCCAAACCTGACACTTGTACTGGGGCAGGCTTATGGAACACCTTGGTCGTCCCAGTATTAAGGGAGTATCCCAGGCTATGATAGGCACCTGAGAAAAGGTCAAGGGTGGACTAAAGATCAGTCTCAGTGTACACAAGGATGAGAGTTGTCAGCGTACTGAAGATCAGTGATGCCAGTCTTGGTAACTTCAGTTTTGCTGTGAAGGTGCTGCGGGTTGAAAAGCTGAACATCCATTTGATACTCAAACCCAATTCCAGGAGGAAGGTAGTCAAGGATGAGAATCAACATCACACAAAAATATATGGAGAAATGGATTGGGGCGATGATGCAGACTTGTCTGATATCTGTACAGATGGTAAATGGGTCTATCTTTGATCCATTGCAATGGACTGTGGTGGTCATCCCACCATGGAGTAACCTGAGGGTGCTGATGAATGTCAGGGGACAACCAAATCTACCCAGCACTTTCCATAAGGCTTCATGATCGATGGAGACAAAGGCCTTGGGGTTAGGTCAATGAATGCCATAAACAGCTCCTGGTGTTACTCTCTACACTTCTTCTGGATCTGTCGTGCAACAAAAATCATGTTGATGGTACCCCACCATGGTCTAAAAGCCACGTAGGGATTCTGGAAGGACATCTTTAGCAAGGGGGAGGAGACAATTCAGAAGGATGAGAGTAAGAATCTTCCCAGCAACAGAGAGGAGGGCAATGCCTCTGTAGTTCCCACACACTGACTTGTACCCTTTCTTGAAGATGGTCACAATGTTCACATTCTTTAAGTCAGGTGGAGCTTCCTCATTGACCCATATTTTGATGAGAACTTCATGAAGTTTTTGCATTTGTGCCGTTCCACCAGCTTTGAAGACCTCTACAGGAATTCCATGTGGTCCTGATGCCTTATTGTTCTTGGTCTGAGTGATGGCATGCCAGACTTCCTTGAAAGTTGGGGGATCAGTAAGAGATTCTATTACTGGGTATTGAGGGATGGACTCAGTGGTGGCAGCTGAAATCTCAGATTCACAGTTGAGTAGAATCTCAAAGTGTTCTTTGCAGCATTGTTTGATGGATACATTATCCATGAGAAGGGTGGAACTGTCCTGGGATTGCAACGGCATTGGGCCATTGGAGCATGGCCCATGGATGGCTTTTATTGCTTGAAAGAAGCTTCTTATGTCATGTTGATAACCAAAACTCTAGATTTCCATGTCCTTTGCTTGTCACCACTGGTTCTTGATGTCCCATAGCCTCCTCTGAACTACAGTTTTAAGCCAGTGGCAAGCTTCTCATTTTTGCTGGTTGGAGGGTTCAGAACATGGTTCACTTCTGATAGATAGGTGCTAGGATTTCCTCATTATTCCCATTGAACCAATCTTGGTGATGGTAAGTGGAGTATCCAATTGAATCAGCACAGGCTTTGTGAAAACCGTTCTTTAGCTCTTCCCAATATGCCTGGATGTCCTTGATATCATCAGGCAGGTCATAGAGCCTCTCAGTAAGGCATTGATGAAGAGCCTCATATCTAGCTTGGTCTTGGAGTGCCTTGAGAAGCAGAACTTAGGAAGCAGAAAGGCTTGAAAGAACTAGGGTAGTTTTTTCTGGAGAAGAGTGACTGGGAATTTGATAACAGCCTCCAGATAAATGAAGGGTAATTTCAGAGAAGATGCAGATGGACTTTACTCTGTGGCCATAGGGGACAGAACTAGGAAAAATGGCCTCAAGCTGAAACAGCGGAAATTTAGGTTGGGGATCAGGAAGAACTTTCTGACTATTAGGATGGTCAAACATTGGAACAAGCTAACTAGAAAAGCTGTGGCATCTCCATACCTGAAAATTTTTAAGAGTAGGTTGCACAGATGCTGGACTAGGATGGTTTAATAAGGGATAATCTAGCCTTGATCAGGGGGTTGGACTAAATGACCTCATAAGGTCCTTTCCAGCCCTACTTTCCTATGATCCCATGATCCTCATGGTACTGTGGTCAGACTAATTAGCATGGGTACAGGTTAATTGGCATTGTCAGTCATCAATGCTAGTTAGCCTGATAATCACATGAACACAGTTATACTACTCCTGGTCTAGGAGGCAGCCTATCCATGCTTGACAGAGTGCCATTGCTAACCTCAGGCTATTACTCAGGTGCTGCCTGCAAGCCAACTCCTGCCCACACACAGAACTCTTTCAGTGGAGCTAGCTGATTTGTTCTGAGTTACAGACTGAAGCCCGTGGCTTGCTTGCCCTCAGGCTGATACAGTAAGGATATAAGCTATATCACTCAAGTGCTGACAGTTCTCTGATATCTTCCCACAGGTCTTCCCATGTTCCCTGAAGAACAGATGCTGTCCCACAGTTCAAAGACTCAAATGCAATGCTGCTGCCCGGTGCTAAAAGCTGCTGAATTCAACTCACAAAAATGCTGTGCTTTGGTTAAAGATATATTAACTTCATGGCTTGCCATGAATATGATCCCATTCAAGCTACACCAACCTCGGTGTTTACAGTCACCAGAATTCACTCTAAAATGAATACATAACCCCAAGCCAGTAAAATACATGTTCTACTTTTACTGCTTAAACACTGCAGTTAGACAGTGGCACAAATTAATGCTTCAACTCTGTATAAATTTTGTGTTTAAAAATGAAGAATGTACCCCAACATAACAGAGACTTTGGATATGTTTAATCACTATGATATATTCCAGAGAAAATATATTCTGATGACAAGCATTAGTGCCTAACTTTTGGAACACGGAGTAGATCATCACTGATGCTTGACGTTCTTTCCAATTAACTTCTGCATGAAGCATATGATCTTTATTGCAATTGTTGTTATAGAACCAAGAAATATAGATGTTTCCTGCTTTTTAAAACATCAAGTATTACATATGGTTCCAAATCCATGGATTCCACCTTACCCAATATGGAAATGGACATAAACAACAATAAAACATATTGATAGGCAAAATAAGTATTATAATAAATTACAAGAAGTTCATGTGCATTACAATTTAAATCAGTCCAAAGAATTCAAAGCATGCAGGATTTATAGAAACATAAATACTTTGAACCTGGACTTATTTTTTTCATTATAAAATAAATAAAATTAAATAAAACCCTGTTTCCCCATGTTTAACAAAACGTACACAAAAGACAATAAATGAAATTCTGCCTCTATTGAAATCAATTGGAATTTTGCCACTGACTTCACCGGGATACAGTATTTCCCTCAGATCATGTTGTCATTTGCAATCAATGTCTGCTTAATAAACTGATGGCTTCATGTGCACCAAGCACTAATTGTGTTTTAGCATTAATAAAGCTTCCTAATGAAATTTTCTATTATGGATCAAGTACAATTAGAAATCAGAGAAGCATGTATTTATCTAAAGAAAAATGTAAATACTTTTGATCTGTAATTAACAGAAGTAACGGATAATCATATGTGGTAAAATGAAATCTTAATGGAGGGAAGACCACGCAACAGCAGAAAATGAGACTCCCAATACACTGTTCTGAAAAAATGTATTAATAAAGCATTACCAAAAGCCCAGAAATGTCACGACCCAAACTAAGAGCAACTTTAGCAGCAGCTTTTTCAGACAACGTTCTGAAACAAAAAAAGAATGCAAGTGTTTTCATTAAGATCCAAGTCTTGGAATGAGCAATTGATTCACACAATTAATAGTCCTGTAGAGCTATTGAAAACACAGCCTGAGCATGAAAGAGGAAAGAAAGGTAAAAAAACCAAAGAAACAAAAATAAAACAGAAAACAAAAATGAGAGAGAACGGGAAAGAAGAATTCATTCTCCTGGTGATTTTCTCCACAGCTACTAAAAGCGCATGCAGTTGACAATGAATGAAATGGGAAGGGGAGGAGGGAGAACAGAGAGAAACAGTTGTTATCTCACCAGCCTATAGAATTTATCATCCCTGCTCCCTTCATGACGCTAGGAATACATAAGCCTATAAAAGGTGCCTCGACTCCTGATCTCTTTCTTCAGCAAAACCAAAAGCAAGAGCTGTCTGAGCTGAGAGCGAAGGGGGCTTTATACTTAGAAGCAGCAGCAATCCTGGTCCAGCTAATGTAGCATCCTTCATGGTCTAAACAGCATAACCACAAGTGATATTGCTCAAGCCTGCTCTTATCCCTCACTCACTCCCTTACACTTGTTTTGTTACCTAACATTTTTGGGGGAGGGGGGAAAAGACTGAGGGGTATTTTTCACTCAAGATGACTTCTATACCGGCAGCCAACTGGAGTGCAAATGAGAGCAGCAGATGGAACATGAGCTTTGCTGGACCAGGGGACAGCTGGGAGCAACCACTGGGGCCACAGGCTGGGAATGCTTCCCCCCCTGTACAGTCGTCATCAGCCAACTTCTCCAACCAGTTTGTACAGCCCTCTTGGCGCATTGCCCTGTGGTCTCTGGCTTATGGTGGGGTGGTGGCTGTGGCTGTCTTTGGAAATCTGATTGTCATCTGGATCATCTTGGCTCACAAGCGCATGAGGACAGTGACCAACTATTTCCTGGTGAACCTGGCCTTCTCAGATGCTTCCATGGCAGCTTTCAACACCCTCATCAACTTCATCTACGCCCTTCACAGTGAGTGGTACTTTGGGGAGGCTTACTGCCGTTTCCATAACTTCTTCCCCATCACTGCAGTCTTCGCTAGCATCTACTCCATGACAGCAATTGCTGTTGACAGGTGAGAGAAAGAAGGGGAAAGGTGGGGATAACAAGATCAGGTCAGGATCTCTCTGCTAAAGCAAAAAAAAACTTTGGAGATAAAGCCTAGTAGGTGATGGGAGCCGTGACCATGAAAACACACTCAAAAAGTGTGATGCATGGAAATCTCTGTCCAGCCTATCTGGCTGACATCCCACCCGATCAGTGACATCCCACCATGCATCCAGAAGCTCTCCTCTAGACATTTGTTTGAATTTTCTTTCTTTATCCTTGATTTGTCTCTTTCTCTCCTTTATCCTTCTCTCTCCTCCCAGTCTTTTTTTCTTTCTTTCTTTATCTCCTTCTACCTATTCCTCTTTCCCTTGCACCCTGCATTTCTTTCTCACATGCACATTGTTTTTCTTTGTGATATCCTTGCTCCTATCCTTTTAATACAGATTGTGCCATGCCAGCCCCTGCTCTGCGTGATGACCCTGCAACTCTCTAAGAAAAGCAATTCAGTCTGTGCCACAATGTTCTGCTATTGCAGTGTTTATATTGACTGTCTGATTAAAGAAAGCATTTCAAATTTCCCTCCCCTTTGTATTTCTGCAGTTAGCATAAGGTTTTACTCAGCAGGAAGAAAGCAACCTCAGGCTATGTTATCAGTAACTCCTCTAGAAGAAAGCTTTGCTCAGCCTTTCTTCCTCCTATTCTTAGCTAATTAGACAATTTGCAATGCCATTTGTGCCAGCTAACAGGTATTGTTACATCAGGTATTACATGTTTAGCAATTGTTGATTTTATTCCAAATAACTGCAGCAAAGAAGCTTTGGGAAATATGAAAGAAATAGGACAGAGATAAACTTTATTCTTATGTTGTCCATGCTGGTCAGATGGTATAAAGGCTCTTATTCATTGAAGAGAGAGGTAGCACTCAGATTTCAACAAAAATATATTACTAGATTGATTTGGTGACTCTGTACAGGGTACTGTGAAGCCTTCCTCTGGGAAGCACTCCCTTCTTTATGATCATTTTCATACACACTCTTTTAAAAAAATGATTCATCACATGCTTTGCAACCCAAGCAATCAAATTTGCCTAAACCCCCCCAAAAGCTCAACAGTCCATATCCGCTGAAATCTCTGTTAAAGTTATTGCTAAAATTCTGTAGTCCATGGTTTTGTTCTTGCTCTGCTTTTAAAATAATTCAGATTTTAAATGCTGGACAGCTCTAAGATTAGAATAATGTTGTACATCTTGGGTCAGTTGACATGCTTGGGTTTGTGAAACTTTGGGGTGATAATGACTTGCTCTTTTAAAAGGTCTAATTTATCCTATGAAGCTTTAAAATTACCTTATTTGTAAGTGAAAGCAGTAAAATGTTCTGTGCCATTATAGATTCACAGAAAATTAGGGTTGGAAGGGACCTCAGGAAGTTATCTAATCCAAGCTGCTGCTCCAGGCAGGACCGTCCCCATTATATCATCCCAGCCAAGGCTTATCTAGCCAGGTCTCAAAAACATTGGAAGATGAAGATTCCACCACCCTGCTGGGTAACCTGTTCTAGTGCTTTACTACCCTCCTAGTGAGAATTTTTTTTTCCTAATATCTAACCTAAACTTCCCTTGCTGCAACCTGAATACATTCTGTATACAGAGCAAAAGTTCATAATACCTTACCCTGTTAGTTATGCTAATTATAAATTTCTGAACTAAATCTTCAGTCAGGTGAATTCATACTATTCTGTAAACACAGTTTTGCCAGAACACACTAACGTCTTATCCTCACTGCTTTCCCCTTCCCTATCCTACAATCCCCACTTAGAGAAAAATGCTAGTAGCATAAACCAATGTCATCGTTAAGCCTGCTGAGGATTTCCCCAGCTACCCAGTTAGGGATAAGTTAAAGCTCTCAGTGATGCAAATGCTCGTTCTTGGATGCTGAGAATCCGGCCCTAGAGTTCTAGGTTTATTTTCATTTCTACGCAGCTGCATTTTTTTGAGGAGAAAACATTCTGAGTTGTTGCATCACAGAATTCTTAAGTATTTTAGGAGACTGGAATCAATGAGGAAGCTGCTTTAGATCAGTAGCACAACTAGGGTGGGGTGAGGGGGCACTAACCCACGGCACCAATTCAGAGGAGGGCGTCAGAATGGCAGAACCCAGGGAGCCAGCACCCCAGTAGCTGCATCCAGGCAGGGTGTAAGGAACCAGCACCAATCCCAACAAGGCAGCATGAAGGGAGTCAGCTGCAGTAGCAGCAACAAAAACTGCTGTCAGGTAAGACCGTCCTATGCTTGACCCTGTTTCTCCCTCTTCTTCCCTCTTCCTTATTCCCCCCCCCCCAACTCTCAGGTCCTTGGCACAGCACCCCTTCAAGGCATAAAAATCACTAGGTATGCCTCTGCTTTATGTTACATGCTCCCTAAGGTACAGAGATGGGTGCATTTTCAGAATAAATGAAAAAGTGTACTCTCCTCTCTCTGCCTAGTATAATCAGGAAAACTAAACTTACCAAGAAGGTTCCCCTTTGCTTTTCAAAAATAATTTACCAGGTTCTGTTCTTCCCTCCAATATGTTTCTGAACCCATGGCTGGGCTCAAAGATGATCCCAAGGACTACCTATCCACTAACCCAAAAAACACCTACTCCCAAGCAAGGGAAAATACACACATTCAGAGTCTTTGTCACAGAGGCACAATAACCACTTTAACAACCCCATCACTGGGGTACCACTCGGCTCTCTGCAGCATTTATCATGAGTCTTTTTCCATCAAAACTCACCCTTCTGAGGTGCAGGCAGACAAGCACTCTCCCCTACAAAGCTGCTATTCCTCCTTTTATGCCTAACAGTTGTGCCCACTGCTCCCTGGTTGCTTCTACAGAATAATCCTGCAGAGTCAACTGGGAAACAAAGCTGAGCTGGAAATGTCCAGGTGGATTGAAAAAAGACAAAACAGATAAACTCTTAGGAACTTTGAGGCTGAAATTGGTTTCCTGTCACAGGATGCTGCTGTGCAGGAAGTAGGATCTTTAAGAAGAAATGTAGAGGACTGAACTCAGTGGCCCAGAAGACCATTTCCAGTCCTATGCTCCTATACAGCAATGAGGCCTTGATTTCTTTCCTTAGAGATACTTATTTGCAGGAACAAAGATGTTATCTTTGGTATTCTGATCAAACTCTAATGGAAGCAATTAAATTCTGCCAAACTAAATATACTGTATAAATTGATTATCATATTCTTCATTTCCCCTCTGACACCCAAATCTATTTCAGTAGTGAATGAAGTGATCTTTCTTTGCATGCACATTACACTTGCCATGCACATTACACTTACTTCTTTGCATGGAAGGCACAGTAGCAATGCAAAGGTTTTAATACTGCTATTGCTTTATTTTTAGAACAACTATTCTGTTGAGGCATACAGAGAACTGTGCAGACAATTAAAGTACAGTAATAACTAGCAATTAGTAACTAAACAAAAGTAAAGAAAAAACAGAATAATTAAAACCTAAGCAATACTGAGGAAAGGAAAAGCCAAAGAATGTCCTCCATTAATATGCTGCTGCAATGGAAGCTGTATTGCCCCAAATAACTGAAAGCTCAAGACTCTGGGATAAATACAAGGAACATAATTATAAGCTATGCTTATACAGCACTTTGGTATTCACACAGGATGGGTTACTCTCTCTTAGATACCTCTGCAGGTTCCTGATCAGAATTTCAATGCCTCTAGTGCCGGGCCAGATTGTTGGAAGCAGAGTATTTTGTTAGCCATGTCTGCGTAGTGTAAGGTTGGCAGGGGTTCTCAAAGGCATCACAGACTCAAGGGACACATCCAGATGTGCCCACATGTGCCTCTTGCTGTGTCTCAAAGCAGTTTGAGATGTGGCAAAGAGCACTTCGGGAACAAAAAAATAATCCCCATGCTGCACATTTGCAGTGCGAGCTTAAAATGTAATGCTTGGATATCCAGGTATCCAAAAAAAACCCCCAAAAATCCAGAAAAAAAAGCAGATCAGGGCATGGTCCAGGACCATGCCCTGAGGCACCCGGAGGCTCACGTCCTTCAAAAAGACACTCTGGTAGTTGACCAGAATGTCTCTAATGGCTCAGGGATGCTGCAGCACACTGCCTGCCCATGCAAGGCAAACAGTGATGCAGGCTGCAGCAACCTGGACCCAAGCTCTGTTCCAGGTAAGTAGGGGTGGGGGAGCCTGGAGAGGGGTGGTTGTGAGGGTGCAGAGGACCATGCAGGGGGGGAGCTCAGGAGGGGTGGGTCCCCCACCCAACCCCCACATGGCCCACAGCTCACCCACAGCAGCAGCAGCCATTGGGGCACCTGCAGCCCTCCTGGCACAGCCCCTCCCTCATGGAGCAGCATGGGGCAGTGTGGCTCAGTCCCAGCCGCCAGGGACCTGGCACTCTCTGTGCCATATCGCACAGGCCTGGCCTGGCTCAGCACAGGGCCTTGCAACTCTGGGCATCTCCAAGCTGCTTGGGCTGTCATCCAGGGCCCCACGCCACTGACAGGGTCTGCCTGTTGTGCCGGCCAGGTCCTGCGTGCACATCATGTGCTGTTGGGCCGGGCTGGTTCTGTGGAGGCAGGACCCAACCGGGCGCAACAGGTGGTCCTCACAAGCAGTGCTGGCCCCCTTGTGACAGCCCGAGCGGCTCACAGCTGCCCAAAGGCACATGGCCCCACGCAGGGCTGGGCTGGGCCCACACAATTTGGCACAGGAAGTGCCAGGTGCCAAACGGCTGGGGCCAAGCCCTGCTGCCCTGCACCACGGGGGGGTTGTATCAGGAGAGCCCCGAGCGCCTCGATGGCTGCTGCTGCTGAGCATGAGCTGGGGGAGAGGCTGTGGGCCCTGAAGGGGGCAGCTGTGGCCCTGCAGTGGGGGGAAACGGTCCATGTGCTGTGTGGGGTGGCTGTGCCAGTTCTGGATGTGCCGTGTGGGGTGAACGATTCTGGATGCTGAAGGCTGGTCCCAGCCAGTTAAGCAGAAGTCCCAGGCCAGAGGCCAGCAGGGAGGCAGGGCAGAGAAGCAGGGCAGGCAGTAGGCAGCGGGGCAGGCACCACTGCTGCTGTGTGGAAACAAGGACTTGCCACATATAAGTGGGATGGTGCCTGCTCCAGTCTGCCCACCTTGCTTCTGCACAGCAGCAGCAGTGCCTGCCTAGCCACCTGCTTGGGGCACCATGCTGCTCCGCCTCCTTACCAGACTCTATCCCAAAACTTTTGACCAAATGGGTGGAACCAGCCTACAGAATATGGGAGTGTCAGCACATATGGTCACCTTATACCTATAGCTAAATGTCAAGTTATTGTTTTAGCATGCAAAAAAATCAAGCTTTCTTTTGGGTTTGTTTGGTTTTTTTTAAACTTGCAATAAGTGCTGGACATAAGGTAGGAGAGCAGGCAGCTGGGGGGTTTTTCTTTGTATAAGAAGACAGTCGTAGGACAGAATAATTTTCTCAGAATCTGGCACTGCTGTGCGGGCCGAGATTTCTAGAACAGCAGTTTGTGTTTATACTGTTTATGACTACCTCTGTTCCAGAATGAATGTATGTGTGAGGACGACATTATCCTGAGAATATATACTGATTCTACACCACTGCAGAATTAGCCAGAGTGTAGAATGGGCTCCTCTTTTACATGGAAGCAAACCAGCAAGGCCCCACAGAGGCAAGCCACAGCTACACAGTAAACGTAATGGGCCCAGCAACAATGCCCTCAAGCAAAATTTGCTGTTCCAGGCCAGCTATCTCCTAAACTACAAACAATGCATCTGCATCTGAACAGGGCTTCAAGTGAGATAATTAGCACTGGTGAGTGACAGTGACAAGAATCCCATTCCATATTAGTCCACACACAGCTACAGTACACAATGTGAGGAGCCGCACAGTATGCTCGATACGCTTGCCAGGCACAGTAAAATTACTTTGCAGACTAAGCCACTGGCCTCAGAAGAAGAGACAACATTATATAATGCCTTAGGTCAGGAGCTGACTTTCTCTACCAGTTTACACAAAAGGTAACTGGCTCATTAGCTGATGGCCAGATTCTGCCAACATTTGATCTAGTACCTCATTTTGCCAGTCTCACTCTTTTTCGTGACAGCTATTTTCAGATCAAAAAATTGTTCATCTACATTATGCATCAATATCACTGATTTCTCCAGCATCCACAAGCCAACCAGCAACACCACAGAGAGGGAACACTAGCCGTGTCTACGCAACAAGCTTTTCAGGCCTGGCAGTAGCATCCTTAAGCAAGTGGCATCCTTAAGCATTCCAGGCTGCTTCATGCCATAAATCTGGCAACAGAAGGAATCAAGGATGATAGAATCTAGCATAATGTTACAAGTCTTCTGTTTTTTCTGAAGAGCTTTTACAGTGCCTCTTATAAGTGGTTTATAGGTACAAGCTTTCATTAATATAAACTTCAGAGATGTTATATTTTACTGTGTGAATAAACTATAAATATTGTGTGTCTTATAATTAACTTCTATTCAGATAATTATTGGTGGGGAAACCATCATTCTCCAAATTAAAACTTGATTTTTTTCCCCAAAGTCCCAATACAGTTTCAATAATACCTTTAATGTTTTTCCTTACTTCATTAGCAATACACATAACAGAATGAAGCAAAAAGCAAAAACAAAAAAAATGCACGAGATTAATTTAAAATATGAGCCACTTAGTGTAATTTCTCAAACCAGGAAAATCATAATGAAAACATTTTCATTTGTATTTAATTCAAACAATTGTGCCCTAGGACAATACTGTTATGAAATTAGATTAAAGCCATCAGAATTATCATATTGAGCTAAAAATCCACTCAAAACAAACAGTGGTCTGTTGGGTTTCATTAACACCAGTTTAGGAACATAACACTGAAAGGGATCTCCTCGGTTATCAAGCCTAATCCTCTGCTATTGCAGGCAACACTGTCATAGAACCATTTCCTAAACCAGTCAAGGCCCAATGGTTATGTTTTTCCCCACTGACCCTACTGTTCCAGAAAGCTTTTCCAGAATGTCACACTTCTCATTGTTAGAAACATTCTTTTAATTTCCATTCTAAGTTTATTCATGACCAATTTATATATATTTATTCTTGTGCCAACATTACACTTCTTAACACTTCTTGTTCTCCAGATATGTGTTTATATGTATTTATAGACTATAATTTTATCCTGTACCCCGGTCCCACCCCAGAGGTGTCAGTGATGCCACCTGGAGTACCTCCTCAGTCCCTGTCACCTCTGCTTTCTTTGAGCAATCACCCCTTCCACTCTCCTGCCATGCCTGGATGTAATTATGCTTTTATGAAAAGGGAAGCTACCCCAGGGCTCCCCAAAAAAGATCTCATACTCAACTAACAGGCTAATTATGTGACCTCATCTCCCCTCTTTGCCATGCCCAAGCCTCTCAGATGGTATCAATCTCTCACTCTTCATTGGGCTTTAAGCCCCAATGTCTAATTCAGTCATATTCTCCTCCATGGGACTTCAGCCCCACTGTCAGCTCAAGTCCATGCAGGCATCTAAACCTAGAAAAGTCTCCACCACTGTTGGGGTCTCCAGTCCCAGTGCCTTTAACAGGCCTGGCCCCTCCTAGGCTTTGACCTGTGTACGTTGAACAGTCTCAACCCCTCTTAGGCTTAGGACTGCATTCTCTGCCCCTCCTGGGCTCAGGCCTCTGTCTCTAATTGTACCTGCAACTCTTCTCAGCCCCTCCAAGGCCCAGGCCACTATCCTCGGTACAGGCCTGATTACTTTCAACAGACTCCACCCCTCCCAGGCTAAAAGCCCCCGGGCCCTGCTTAATCTCACCTCTCCTGGGCTATGGGTCCCTGACCCTGGTTCTCATCCCTCATGGGCTGCAGGTCCCTGGCCCCAGTTTACGCTCCTCATGGGATGCAGGTCCCCAACTCTGCCTGCTCTCATCATTCTGTGGACATGACCCTGCCCTTAGTCTTAGCCCCTACCCCAGTGTCAGTCTCTAAGCCACGTTCTTGCCTACCCCAGCACAGGTGTTAGTCAGGAGCCTTGCTACAGCCCTTCTGCTCAAGAGCTGTTCTCTCCATGGCTTCCAGGTCAGACTGCCTGCCTAGTTCAGGCCCCTGATCTTATATCCTACAAGCCCAGCCCCTTTGGGTCATGTAGCTAATTACATGGTTTTGCATTCTGTACTATTCAATTTCATCCCATTTTAATTGTTCCAGTCCTCAAGGTTATCCAGGTCTTCCTGAATGATATTCTGATCCTTCTTAGTGTTGGTAATGCCTCCTAAATTTATGTCCTCTACAGTTTGTGAGTATGTTTGGGAAAGTAGACTGGATTTGTAGATTAGATCAGTTAGTAGGTTTCTTCCCTAAATCGTCCTTCTTTGCTGTCATACCTTCCAGCAATGATTACAAACCTATTTCTAAATTTTAAATGTTTTGAGCTTGATGCAAAGACCACTGAAGTTAATGGAAGTAATTTTAGTGATTTTCAGTTTGTATCAGGCCTTTTAGGAGTACATCAGTGGCAGCAATCCCTTCATTCAAGAGTAATCTCTACCACAGCGCACTGATGGGTCTTGAGGTGACTTAAGAGTCTGATCTTTGAGCCACAGATCTGTCTTCGGAAGTTTCAGGTCTTTCCACCGGGTAGAGAAAGCTCCAGGCTGGGATTTCTCTCCCTTTCCTTCCTCTGCTCAATCTTCTCTGCTTCAAGGGCAAGATAGTCTACTTCCAAGAGCTCTGCTGCTTGGTTGAGGTTGCAATGCAATTGGAATGTGTTAACACCCAGAGCCTCCCAGTTCTTGATGTCAACATCCATTTTCTTGAGATGTACCTTCAATGTGTCCTTGTAGAGATTCCTGTGGCTTCTAAGAGATCTCAGGCTGCAACTAAGCTGGGACTAGAGCACTTGCTTTGGGAGTCAAGTGCCAGACATCTGTACACAATGTCCATTCCAATGAAGTTGGTGCTTGAGGATCACTGATTCAATGCTGGTAACACTGGCTTCAGAAAGGATGTTGGCATTTGTGCAGCAATTGTCCTGTTTGATGCAGAGGATTTTCTAGAGGTATCATTGGCAATATCTCTCCAGGCTGTTAAGATGACAACAGTAGGTTACCCATATGTCACATCCATAGATTAGAATGGGGATGATGACCACACTGTAGACTTGGATCTTGGATCTTTCCAGAGATCATGATCCTAAAAATAAAAATAAAAATAAGAAGCAATTTCCCAAAGAAGGCACTTGCAAACTGGATCCTGTGCTGGATCTCCTCCTCAAGAAAGGTAGCTACAAAGGGAAGTGCTTAGCTACCTCCAGGATCTTTTCCTCAGTGGTAATTTCAGGAGAGGTGTTACATTCATATCCTGGAGCATGCTGATAGAACACTTTAGTCTTCTCAACATTGAGAGAACAGCCTAAAGTTCAGTAGGTATCTGCAAAGAAATCCAGTGTGGTCTGGAGGTTTTCTTTAGTGTGCACAGAAATGGTGCAGTTATTAGCATAATGAAGGTCAAGGACAGTTGTTTTGAATACTTTGGTCTTTAAGCAAAAACATCCCAATTTGGAAAGCCCTCTATCCATTCATTATTCAATGTCAGTTCTGGAAGGGAGCTAGTCTTTAATAAAAGCCAGGGTGATGGTCAAACAGATGGAGAACAGAATTAGGGCAATGATTCATCCTTGCTTGATCCCAGTTCAGATGACAAATAGATCAGTCACCAATCTGCTAGAAAGAACAGTTACAGTCATCTGTTGCGTAAAAGCTTCAAGACCTCAATGTATTTTTCAGGGCATCCAAATCTGGCCAGTACTTTCCACAAGACTTTGGAATGTACAGAATCAAAGGCCTTAGTAAGGTCAATTAAGGCCATACACAGATTCTGGTGTTGTTCCCAACACTTCCCTTGGACCTGGGAGACATCAAAGACCATGTCAATTGCCCTGCAGCATGATCTGTTACCACACAGAGATTCTGACAGGACTTCCTCATCAAGAGATAAAAGATGATTCAGGAGGATGCAGGCAGGATTTTCATGCTGTGGAAAGGAGGGCAATATCTCAATAGTTGCCACACACAGAGTTATCTCCTTTCTTGAAGATAAGCACAATGTTGACATTCCTCAGGTCCTCAGGCATATCCTTGTTGTTCCAAATTCAAAGAATAAATCCATGGAGCCTCAGTACCAGTTCATTGTTTCCAGCCTTCAGGATTTTAGCAGGTATGCCATCTGGTCCAGTAACCTTGTTTTTGGTTTCCTTGATGACACTTCAGACTTCTTCTAGGATAGTGAGGGACCCCCTTTTGAGGTGTTGAAGGATGGACTTTTTGATGGCAACTGCCACAGTCAACTCATTGTTCAGAAGCACCCTGAAGTGCTCTTTTCTTCTAGCTGGGATAAACTCGTTGGCTTTGAAGAGTATCAAACCATGAGAGGTTGGACTGTAGATGTCTTTTTTTGCCTGGAAGAAACTATATATGCCATGATATAGGCATAAAGCTGAATATTTTTGGCTCTGTGCCACCACTGGTTTTTCATTTCCAGGATCCTCCTCTGAGTTACAGTTTTGAGAAGCTTCTTTGGCTGAGATGAGGTGTCATCTTGCCAAGCAAAATGAGCTTTTCTCTTTCTGGAGGGCTTGAATCATTGCTCTCATTGAAACAGTGTTGGTATCAATGGGTGCTTGACACTGGAGTCAGCGCAGGCCTTCCAGAATTCTTCCATGATGCTTTTGGGTGTAGGCAAAGCAGAGAGCATTTTGTGAAGATGCTTTTGAAGATCCTCCCAGACCTTTCATGTTGAAAAAAACTTCACATTGCTTTGGGCTGTTTTGGGTGTTTCAGAGAAAGATGGATGTTAATAATGGATCTGACAAGACAATGATCTCATCAAAAGTAATCAGTTCCTCCCATGGATCATTTGATTATGGATATCCATCCAATCATTGGCTCCAACAATAACATAGTGAAGGAAATGCCAGTGCCTAGGGTGATGGTGTTTCCTAGTAATTTTGTATTTGTCACTCTGTCTGAAGATAGTGTTTGCACTAACAAGATCATGCTCTGTGCATTTGCTCAAGAAAAGGATGCCATTGGAATTGGTTTTGGCCTTGCGAGCTGGTGCCATTCTATCTCATGTTATGGAACAGTGTGGTACATGCCCACAGTTTCTCAGACTATGTGACCTTTTTTTGTTATACATCCTGTCTGCTTCTGAAGGCTGAGAAAACTGTGTGAGAGAAACCCAGGCTTTTAGGAATCAATTATCCCCTGCTGCCCATCCTGAAACATTCTAATATATATATACCATTCTAGTGGTAAGCGTGTGTGTGTGTGTGTGTGTGTGTGTGTGTAATATAATATATGCAGGATGGGCAGCAGGGGTTAATAGGTTCCCCTTATATATACATACCTATAAGCCAATTCCCAAAAAGCAAATCTTTCGATACCATGTTTAAGCCACCAACCCCCATCTTGCTGCTGCCTTCTTTTGTGTTTACAGCTGTCGAGAATCTGACATCTTCCACCTGACCCCCCACTTAAGACTTAGGGTTGGACCACAGTTTGTCTGGAACCTATCCTCATGCCGGTTTACCATGGGTGACCCTACCAGGGGTGCAAGACTCTGGATGACAGCTATGAGGATTACTGAGACATGCAAACTTTCCCAGCATTACAGTCTTGGTCCACAGAGAGGGCATCTAGAGAAGGATAAAGAAAAAAAGTTAAGTCTCGGATAGAAAGTCGCTTGCTATGAGGTATTGTATTGGAGGTTTGTACTCCAAACAAGCCTTCAGGGATAATTTATCCTTCATAAATCAAACTGCAGGGTTCCCTTGACATAAACACCATCCCAAAGAAAAACCTACATGGTTCACTGTACTGTCATTATAATCCTTCATTTAAACAAAGAGACCATTCATCCAATATTGTGAAATATAATGTTACCATCTTAAGTGACAGGGAAAAAAAAGGACTGATGAGTTCTACTAGTGACCTGCTCTACTTATTTTAAACAAAGAAACCCCTAGCACTGCTTATAAAAATGCAGATCTGAGCTCATGTGGTACATTTTTATGCTATTCAATATTCTTTTTTCTCTGTTGTTTCATCCTTCCTTTGATGGACAATTTTTCTACTCTGTGGGTGCATCTACACAAGGCACTAACTCTGCATTGGCCTAAGAACACTGTGCAGTAGTGTGTCATGCTGCACAGTGTTATTAGACTAATGCACAGTCAGCGTCACTAAATAACCATGCATCGGCGTACTGCATAGTAACTTTAGGTACTGTGCATTTAGTTAGTGCTTTATTAAGGAAGTACTAAACTATATGTGCAGTGTCTAAGGCAAATTAATGAATGTATAGATGCACCTAGTATTGAGTATATCTAAAGTTTCATACCTCACTCTCTTTTTTTGTTCCATTTAGATAGTCTGTTCCTCAAATTGCTCTTACAAATTGGAAAGATTAGTTCTGGTAAATACTCACTTGTTTCATTGCCAGACACTTTATTTAGACAGAATTCCCATTGTCTTCATTGCGAGTTTTGCCAAGAGTGAGACATACAGGACCATCGAACAGGCCAGCAAACAGGGGAGTGTGAATGGGATTACTGCTTGGGACAGAAGGAGGAACCCATGGTTGCCTGGGGAGAGGGCTTGGGAGTACTGATGAGTAGAAAAGTATGTGTAGGCTTCACTGAAATCTTGATCAATATTGCTCCTCACACAAAGGCTTTGCTAAAGCAGTGGCCAGAGTAGACCTTGCCAGTGAACTTGACTGATGTTATGAACTCTTCACATAAACAAAACTTGGTATGTGAGCCAGATGTGCATTCCCACCAAAATAATGTGAGGGGGAGATGGCAGTACAAGGTTTGGAATAATCCAGTACCAGGATGATAAGGTTGGAATGGGAGCACCCAGGTCAAGATGTGAAACAAGCCCCTGGAACAGGACAGTTTGAGATATTCAAGATAGATGGAAAGCAATATGTAATTTGTTTTTGATCACTGCATAAAAGGAGAATTGGAAAGCAGGGAAACTTCGTAGCAGCCCGGGGGAGCCTGCATTGTGTTGTGCCTTGTCAGAGATTCAAATGCCTTAACAAGTACATCAGTCCAGAAGCTAAGCCAAAATGGGTTAGGGCTGTACTTTTAGACAATAAATCTGGCTAAATCTCTGCCACCAAACTGACCCTGTGGTTGTTCTTTAAGACAAGACTGGTGGTGAAATCTCCTGGCTGTGACTTGTTGACACCACATTTCTTGAAATTTCAAGATTGACAACACATCAATAGCATCCAATGAGGACAACAGCAACAATGACAGTGATAACACCGAATGACACTCTACCTGGTTCAGACTTGGTGGTGTAGCTTTAGTTTGAGAGCCATTCGGCAGGCTTATTTGGAGGATTGTGCCTAAAGCTGATTGTGCCTAGATGTGGGCAATTGGGATTGATTGTAGCCAACTTCAGAGTAACCTGGCTTACCTAAGCAGAAAGGCAAGGCTTGCCAGAAGTAAGCAATGCAAAAAAGTGTGAAACACAGGACCAGAGAACAGGCCAGCAAACAGAGGAGTTCAAGTGGGGAGTTCTGTGGGGAGTTTTCCCAGCCACTTCCTGTCTCTGTAAGATTGCTGAGTGGAAATAGGGGAAGGAAGAAGAGGGAATTTTTTTTCCAGGACATAGCAGCATAAGAGGAAGAAGAAAATGGCAGGAAAATCAATACAATGGTTGGAAGTCATGGCAATGCCGAAGACCCTGCCACTGCCAGTCCTTCCTCTGCCTGCATATGTGCAGGCTCTGTCCAGGCATGTCCACTGACCACCAAGTCTTCCACCCAAGGTCTTGCCTGGCTTTGCAGGAATGGTGGCCTGCATGTCCCTGCCAGGGACATCCAAGTGGGATAGCGCTTGCAGTATGACAGGTGCTTTCAGCATCATGAAAGAGAGAAAACTAGAGAAGGTATAGGTTCTCTGGAACGTGGCAGTTGGCAACTTGTCACATTTGGCAACAGACAGTACAGGCATACCTCGGAGATATTGCGGGTTCGGTTCCAGACCACCGCAATAAAGTGAATATCGCAATAAAGCGAGTCACACGAATTTTTTGGTTTCCCAGTGCATGTTTACGCTATACTGTAGTCTATTAAGTGTGCAATAGCATTATGTCTAAAAAACAATGTACATACCTTAATTAAAAAATACTTTATTGCTAAAAAATGCTAACCATCATCTGAGCCGAATGGCGCCAATGGAAAAATGGCACCGATAGACTTGCTCGACACAGGGTTGCCACAAACCTTCAATTTGTAAAAGTGCAATATCTGCGAAGCGCAATAAAGCGAAGTGCAATAAAACGAGGTATGCCTGTACTCCTCCTCTGGGCCTATGGCTGTCAAGATGAAGAAGAGATATGAAGCCCTGGCACTCCAGGGGAAGGAGCCTACTCCAGTGTCAGGGGAGGCCATATCATGCACCACCGAGGTGGGGTGGGGAGGAACCAAGACTACTGCTACCAAGAGGAAGTCACAGGCAGTGATGGTTGGCAACCCCCAGGTGGTGATGGTTGGTATCCATTTGATGGCCTGACCTCCTGTTGGCTCAGAAAGTCTGCCTGCCAGGAGCTCACATCAAAGACGTCACAGAGAGGTTGCCCAGACTCATCTGGACCTCAAACCACTATCCCATGATGCTTATGCAGGTGGGCACTAATGATACTTCTCATTAACAAGCAAAGGACATACAGACTAGATGAAATTACTGTGAGGTGGATAAACAAGCTAAGGAAATACAGACTAAATGAAAGTACTGTAAGATAGATACATAACTGGTTGGATCACCCTACATAAGTTGTCATCAATGCTTCAACATCTATTTGTGAGGAGGTATCAAGTGGAGGTCCTCAGGGATCTGTCCTAGGCCTGGTATTTCTTACTATCTTCATTAAATCATTGGGATGAAGGGATCAAGTGCACACTTAGGAAATTTTCAGATGAGACCAAGTTTTAGATGGAGTTGCAGATACTCTGGAGAGTAGGGTGAGGATCCAGAATGACCTGAATAGGCTGCAGAAATGGTCCACAGTCAAACAGACGAGATTCAACAAAGACAACTGCAAAATTATGCACTTGAGGCAGAATAATTATATGTATGATGACAAATTGGAGAATGACTTACTTGGCTCTAGTACTGCAGAAAAGGACTTGGGGATTACAGTGGACCATAAGCTGAATATAAACCAACAATGTGTTCTTGTTACCAAAAAACCAACAATATACTGCATTATATCGGCAGGAGTGTGATTTGCAAATCAAAGGAAATGATTCTTCCACTCTACTCAGCAGTGGTGAGGCTTCACCTGGAGTACTGTGTCTAGTTTTGGATCCCACAGTTCAAGAAGGATGTGGACAGATTGTAAAGAGTCCAGAGCAGAGCAACAAAATGATTATGGACCTGGGAAGAGGGATTTCTGAGAAAAGATGAAAGAACTAGGGCAGTTTATTCTGACAAAGAGAAACCTAAGGGAAATTTTGATAAGTCTTCATATACCTGAAAGGCAATTACAGAGAGGATGGAGACAGACTTTTCTCTGTGGTTTGTAGGGGACAGGACAGGACTAGGAGCAATGGCCTCAATCTTCACCAGGGGAAATTTGGGTTGAAGATTAGGAAGGAAGTTCTGACTATGAGGGTGGCAAAGCATTGGAACAGGCTACCTAGAAAAATTGTGGAATCTCTGCCTTTGGAAACTTTCAAGAGCAGATTAGATAGACACTTGGCTGGGATGATTTAATCAGGATGATCCTGCTTTGAGCAATGGACTGGACTAGATGACCTCCAGCCCTACTTTCCTATGATACTCTGATAACATTTTCTGGATAAGATCTTATGTTTATTAAGTTTTGTTCAGGCAACCAGGTGACTTCCAGGCATTTATGGATCCCATGATAACATCCCATCCTCTCTATCAAATCTACAGGTATTGTAATCTGAAATGACTTTACTGAAGCCAGTAAGGACCTATACCATTTTAGACTAGCTGTGAATGTAACTCTTCATCTTTTCAGCTCTCCAACCCCTTTATCTTAACTCCTGCTTTAGCTACTTTTATTCTGCTTATCCCACATAAAAATTTAAACACCAGTCAAATTAAAAAACCCCCCATTAATTTTCACTAACAAAGCATTAGCTAACTATAGAATCTCCATATTTATGTGTAGAAGCTTCAGCTGGCCAAGTAAATCTAACTTCTGCTAGGGTTATACAGTACTTTGTACTATATGCCAGTTAATTTTCCATCAAAACAAGAAGTTTTTGAGGAATCTATATTAGAGATCAGTTTAAAGAAGAGCTCCAAGATCTGGTGTAAGATGTATGTACTGTAACATGAGATATGAGTGTCTCCATACATCAGTGGGAATTGGGTGTCTATGTTTAGAAGAAGTTATGAAGTGCGGTTTCCCCAGGAAAAAAATGATTTTCTATATTTTCCTCATTTTCTTCTGTTACGAAATTTGACTTTTTCAGGTCTGGGGGCGGGGGGGGGGGGGGGGAGTTCTGTGTGAGAAACACCAGAAGTGAAACCAAAAACGGAGCAGGATGATGATGTCTGAGTATAACTGCCACTGGCAAAGTGACCTTAAAAACAAGTAGAGAGAAAGGAGTGCAGGTGAGGGCTATAAAAGATGTAAAGCATAGAAAACCCCTGAAGTAATGGAGCTATCAAGATTTTGTTGCCTAATGCAAAGATGTAACAGAGGGTCCCAGGCTCTCTGTTCCTTTAAGAGAGCAGCAGCCCAGCCAGGGAGCACTGCAGGCTAGGCAGGGTGCAGCTGCTGCAGGTCACCATGGCAGTGGGGCAATAAAGCCAATTAGCAGGTACTTGCAGCCAGTCCAAGGTAGTCTGTTGACCAGAAGTGGCAGGACTTTGGGAGGATATAAGCCCCACGCTCAGGGTAGCAAGCTAATCTAGCCCTGCAGACCACGGGAGTAGGAGTTCCAGCCCAGGACAGCCACCAGAGAGTGCTGGAGGGGACTGCAGTGCTATATGTGGATCCCCGGTGAGGCCTGGGGAGCTCACAAGGATATAGCCCAGGGCTGGGAGACTGCCCTGGCAAGACATAAAGGGAAGTTTTCCCTTTTAAAGGCCTCAGTGAGTGTTGAGCTTGGAGCAAGGCAGAGCATGAGGCCACAGAGCCAGAGAAGGGCCAGGGGCCTGGCACCTGAAAGGGCTAGATCAGAGCTAGTGCCTCAAAGCCAGGTCCCACACAGTGGGCCCTGGCTGGAAGGCCTAGCTGCAAGGAAGGGACTGGTGGCCAAGGAGGCTGAAGACCCAACAGGACAGCAACATTACAATAACACCTGTGAGAGCCAGAAAGGCCCAGTGAGCGGCCTGGGGCCAAGAGAGCCTGCTGAACCTGAGGGCATAGTAGAGACCAGAAGAGTACAAGGAACCCCAGTGGGGGTTCAGCTAGACTGGGGCCTACACAAAGGCCCATGGGCAGCCTCCCTTTAAACCTTATTACATCAAGGCGTGGCAGAAAAGACAGAAAGGAATGTACCCTAGGGGCACCAGGGGGTGTCATGGCTTCCCCTGGGATCCCAAAGTGCTACAAGAGGTTACTAACTTAAGGCCCACAGAGCAATTGGATCTGGCCCATGGAGTGAGCTGGGGGGCTTTAGCAGAATTCTGGCAGTGGAGCACTTTGCCCACACCAGGCTGCAGCTGCGCAGTGGGGGACTTCAGCGGCAAGGGCTTCACCTGGTGGGGATTTTCACCCATGTTGCACCATGTCCAAGTGGTAGAGAGCTTCATCTATGCCAGAGCTGAGCATCCAGGTGGCAGAGAGTTGCAGCATCAGTGGCAATGTTCAGATCCTAGCACCAGGCTGCTTCAAACCAGAGCCAAGACATTCTTGCTTGCTCCTGGAAAAAAGGTTGCCAGCCACTAGCCTAAGAGGATGCCATTTTCTAGGTGAAACAATGGTGAATGCACTATGGCATCACAATTTAAATCACCATCCAGAGAGGTCTGAAGAGCAGCATGGGAGAAGTCTAACCCAGCAGTGTCAAACTCATTTGGCCCCACAGCCCAAATAAGTGACATGATGCCAGTCTGCAGGATGAATTAGGCCCCAAAACTTGCTCCCCTTCTCTTTTTTCCCCTCTTCCAGCATACCCAATTTAGCCATCACTCCAACCAACCTGGGACTCCCACTGCATGTAATGTGCCGTGTGCGGTGCTGTGTGCAGTGCACATCCCAGAGCAGGTGTTATGTGTGGCATAGTCTGGGCAGGGTGACCACTGCATGCAGAGGGGCTACTGCGTTAACCAGATGGTGCGGTACATGTTCCTGGTTCCAGTCACTCTGGGATCCACAATAGAGCACACACTGTGTGGGTCCCCAACTGGCTAGAGCAGCTGCTGGATCAGGTGTGCAGGGGAGGGGGAAGAAGAGGGGGTCCCTGAGCCAGATTCAGCCCTTTGACTGGCCCTGTGCCATGGGCATGCACTGTGCCTCACATGGGTCTGATCACTTGGGACTGGGTGGCAGGGTTCTGCAGGCCAGATTCAGCCCAAGGACCATATATTTGATATCCTTGGCGTAACCAGTACATCTACAACTGTACACTTCTAATGGCTAAAGCACCATTTAAAAAGGCAACACCTTTGAATTAAAAAAATAAGATAAAACCTCCTTTTCCTTATTTCTAGCCAAAACATGATCTACCCTTGGAAGGGTGTAGTTTATGTAATGAAGTATTGTCTATGAGGGTCAGCTGGAAAGTAATGCCGCTACTATTTTCCTCAGCCAAACACACTGTTCATCCAAATGGTGAGATTGCCTCTTTGGTGTGCAAGCTGGTGTGTGGGCAAGCATTTTTGTGCAGAAACAGCAACTCAGGGTGGGTTCTTTGCAAGCAATGTTTCAGTTTCTTTAGGGTCTTGACACAGACCTCTGAATTTACTGAGGTTCCCTTAGGCAGGAAGTCAACAAGAGAACATAAAAATTAGGAAGCATTACTTTAGGACTGCTCCCCATATATACAAATATTAAAGCAGATGGAGCTAGGAATCTAACTGCATGCATACAAGAGTAAATGGAAGCAGTACTGTGTTGTTAATATATACTTTGTTTCAATATTTTGGAAGTACAGAGAAGTTGTGGGGCTAGGACATTTTAGTCACAGATTCTTGTAAAAACTGCAAGCAGCATGATAGCCCATTGTATTCTCCTGGGATTTTATGAAAGGATATTTTCTTTTAAAATCCTTCAAGGTGACATTTCTAAAGAGATGGATGAGAGAAGCTCCTACCTCCCAAGCATTTTTTTTGTTAGATACCACTGAATGAGTAATTGGTTTTATATCTCCCCAGTGTAACACAGTTATACACAAAGCTTTTCTTCTTAGCTCTACACCAATGAGGCTAAATACCACATTTGCCTTCTACTAACTGAAAGAATAAATGAAATTGTGCCCACTTAGATCATTGCACGGCAGGAAGAGACAGGAACATAGGACTGAAAGGAGCCATCCTGTCTAGTTCTCTGTATTTGGAAGCTATCAAAAACCAAAGAAATCTTCCAAATTACTGCTTTGAATGTACACCCACAACTACAAGCAACAGGATCAAAAACATCAAGAACACCCTATAGCACAGCACAGGTAAAAGCCAGGGCAATAAGAACCCTCTCATTGCCCTGCCACTGCAATAAGGAAGCAGTTGGTTAATAGTGAAGAGATATAGACACTCAGACAAAATGTTTTCTTCTGATTCTGCCAACTAGATCAGAGAGTTCAGATGTTAATAATATAGTAGAAAAAACACTACTTCCTCTCCTAGCACCAGCAGTATTTGCATTTTATCATGAATATCACTATATTTCATGCTTCTCTCATACACTTTGTCATGTGATTATGAGTATCTTTAAAAAAGCAAATTTTTCATCCTCGCAATTACAGAAAAGAACTGAATAAAAGAAGCCAAGAGGGTCAAACAAAAACAAAGGCAAAACAGAAGCTTATCCGAAATGTATTTTTAGAATCTTATGATTTCTAACTAATTACTTTGTAGCCTGACTCATGATCTTTAAGGATTTAGTTGTATCAACCTCTCTCTCTCCCTCTTTCTGATGAGAGGAGGGCTGATTGGTTAACTTATCAGGGAGGCTGGAGAAATATTTTAGGCATGGCTAGAAAGTACATTTATTATATCCAGGAGTGGTACCCTGCAGAACTCCATGCTGCTCAGGTCAAACTGCCCTTGAAACCAGAAGCAGTGGAGTCATATCCACAGACATATCCATAGTTTGCTTTGAACAAACTAGCAATGTGGTGAATTAATTGGCCCTGCCACTCAGCCCTGTTAATTCTCCTGCCTAAAGGACAACTCCATTCCTAGTTCAGCATGCTGCCTGCCCATGGCCCATGAAGTTCTTAAGTGTATTGCTTCTGGAAACAGTAAATATATGTGTAGACAAGCCCCATGTGCCTTGTTCTAACACCTTTCCTACCAAATATAATATGAACTAAAAACGTACCTGCAAACAGACTGAGTTCATTAATAACCAAACAGAGAAACTTTGGGCATAAACAGCATTCTTTGTTTACTATTAAAGAAATGTTTCTTTTCCCCCTCTATTTCAAATAGAAAAATCTGCCTTAACATATGCAGTGAAAAAAATGAGATTGTCAGGGTAATCTCTTCAAGCACACAGACAACATTTGCAATAGTGCTTATCCTCACATTTCCATCCCTCAAGCAGGAAGCAGCCTCTGACAAGTTAAAAGCATATGCTCAATGAGAAATTTAAATCAGACAGTGCCCTAACCCCAATTTCATTTTCTCAATGTCTTTATTTATAGAATAATTATAATAATTACATGGCACATTTGGAATTTATCAAATTTCTCAGTCTAGACTGGTATACATCTTTTGTCCCTGGACAAAGATGAAAAATCATAGTTCGTTTTCTCTGAATATTGTTCTTTCATTTATGTGCACATAATTTTCAGAACCTACCAGCCAGAATTTGACTCTGTGTCACATTTTGCTGAGCATGTGCATAGGTAGGTGATTCTTTTACAGAAACAAAATATGTCGATGGCAGAATGTAAGCATTGCTGCATCCTCCTTCTTAGAACACCGAGGTAGTGGAATAGACACTAAATGGGCTCCTTTGGCCTGTCTGTGCCACCCAGGATACTAATGGCCTTAAGGGCTAATTGAGTGGTCTCCAACCTCCCCTACAGCCATGCCCACGCCTTGCAGGTGTAACCAGTTGTCCCTTAGGCAGGGCACTTTGCCCTCCAGCCAGTATCAGGCCATTTCAGGACTCTATGCCCTTATTGAGGCCTTGGCTTTCCTGTCCTTTTTCTCTTTGATTCATAGATTCATAGATGTTAGGGACTGGAAGGGACCTTACAAGATCATGAGGGCCAGCCATCCTACACTTGGGCAGGAAAGACTGTTGGGTCAGATTATCCCAACAAGGTGGATGTAAAGATGCTTTTTGAAGGTTGCCAGGGTAGGTGACTGTACCACCTCTGTTCCAGACCATTGGCACTCGAATTGTAAATAAGTGTTTCCTTATGTCCAATCTGAAGCAATCCTCAATCAGTTTGTGCCCACTGTTTCTTGTTTTTCCCTGGGATGCCTTGGTGAACAGATGCTCTCCCAGGCACTGATGTACCCCCCCCCATATACTTATAGGCTGCCACAAAGGCCCCTCTAAGTTTTATCTTCTCCAGGCTGAACAGTCCCCATGTCTTTCAGCCTTTCCTCATATGACCTGCTCTGCAGATCTCTAATGATGTGCATGGCCCTCCTTTGGACTCTCTCAACCTTCTCCATATCCTTCCAGAAGTGCAGCACCCAGAACTGGACACAGTACTTGAGCTGTGCTCTCACCAAGGCCAAGTAGTGAGAGGATGCTGATGTAACTGGTTGTAGCAGTACCCCTGCTGCTCAAACAGAGCTCTGCCCTATTTTACTACTGCAGAGCAGCCAGCTCCGCAATAGATTGATTCATAGATGTTAGGGTCAGAAGGGACCTCAATAGATCACTGAGTCCAACCCCCTGCATAGGCAGGGAAGTGTGCTGGGTTCAGATGACCCCAGCCAGATGCCTACCTAACCTCCTCTTGAAGACCCCCAGGGTAGGGGAGAGCACCACCTCCCTTGGGAGCCCATTCCAGATTTTGGCCACTCTAACTGTGAAGAAGTTCTCACAGCTTCTGACCCTCTGGATGTCTATTTCCCAGCCACCAGTTCACCATAGGCAGTGTTTTCCCCCACCTAGACAACACTGCTGCTGCTTTCTCCCTAAAGCAACAGGAATCCCGTGGCTCACTACTACACATGAGAAGAGATTCTTTTCTCAGTGTTCTTTTTATTGTCACACTTTATAGCACATGGTCCATTTACAAATTGTTAAAGCATCAATAACTGATTCATAAATATTTTAATAAACGCTTAATTTATATGAGATAGTTATTGAGTCCAAACAGGTTAATACTGCCTATATAACTCAGGAACAACTGTAAACGTCTTCTATGAAGGTGTTTATAAACAGTTTCACCATTTATATCACATAGGCGCTTATAAAATTTGAGAGAGGCACAGATTTCTTAGGATAACATCTTTTATTTGAAACCTTGTCTTACTTTAGCCCAACTATATAGTTGGTCCAATAAAAATTATCACCCTAAGAAATCCTTGCCTCTCACATAATTTCTGGATCATCATGGCTACAATACCACTCTTACACTACTATAAAATTTGAGAACTTTCATAGACTATATATAAGTGTTGCCCTATTATAAACATTGTCCATTTAATAATAGTTGTTATATGCTGAAAGATTTTAACAGTAGATGTCAAATCTCTGAAGTTAAATACCCAAAAGTATTACTCAGTCATTTTAACCACAAAAAGCAGACTGTGGTGCCAGTTACCAGCCATGGGCAGAGTTTTGCAAACACTCTCCTAAGTAGTCCCTAGCCACGTGACGTCACTAAGGCCACTTGCAGGAGTGTCAATTACATTTTGAAACAAAGAGTTGCAAGGTAAAGGCTGCACAAGTCCGTCCAGGTTGACAGAATGCAATAGAAGAGTTAGGCATCTGGTTTTGGTCAATTAAAAATGTTTAGAAATGACAAGTTTATTGCGTTTCCTTTCATTATTATACCTATATTGCAGATAAACATTGCTGGATTTTTCTTAGCAAAGCTTTTAATCACTTACGTAAAGAATAGATTATTCCTCCTACACTTTCTTAATTACTAATGAATACCAAATTCGATGGCAGAGGGCAATGCTGGGCAAGGGGCATCTAGCTTCAGTTTTGAAGAAATAATATCATATATATGCTATAAATGATTGCCTTCCATCTGCTACTGATGTACCTCTTCTCTGGCAGCAGTGTGATTTTTCTTCCAGTCTGTTTCCTATAAGAGCCCCAATTGCATGCTTCAATGTGTGCTGTAAAGGTGGGATCTTTTCCATGTGAGCAAACTGTGAGTAAGCAAAACAAAACGTTTAGGACAATTTATGGGTTCCAACTGTGCTGGCAGGTGGGTATTTGTAGGATTCAGTTTTGAACTTAGGATTGTTTAAAGCATGCATTTAAGCATTTTTATTGCAATTTTCCAAATAACATGTTAGAGAGAGAACAATTTTTCTTAACAATGTTTTGCAGGGCCCAATCCTTTTTGTTCTATTTCCCATCATCTGAAGGTTGTCTTACTCTTTCCTGGTCTGATTTATGCTTCTCAGATGAGGTGGGATGACATTTAGCTTGATTTAGATAAACATTTTCTAGCTCTATGACATTTTGTGTGGATATAAAATTAAAAGCATTTAGTTGTTGTACAGTTTTCAGAGCATAGGTGAGGAGGCTTAACCCTCTGCATTTAAGAGCAGAAGAATTATTTTCTTTTTTCTTATTTGTATCAAGCAAGATCAAGATAAGCCCTAAATATTGATGACATTATCTCACATAAGAAATGTATGTCTGCAGAGCTAGAACTAGAAACTGGGACTTATGTCTCCAGATTTACTTTACAGAACTATAACACATGAACCAAAGAAAGAATTATGTTAGCTCCCAGTAGGCATGTCTACATGTCCTATTACAGTGTCAGAATAAACTGCGGAGCATATTGCTTTGGAGTTTATTGCTCCCAGGCGTACTGTTTGAACGTGCACCCAGGAGCAATTAACTGCAGAGCAATAAGCTCCACAGTTTATTCAGGCACAGCATGTGGAGCCAGGTCAAAGCAAAACAAATACAGAGTGATGTATTATGCTATCATCAGAGTCAACAGATAACATTCCTCATGTTATTTGAACCAGAACTATCCCTGTATTGTTCTCGAGAGATGAGGCAGGTTTTTCCTGTTTTGTTAGGCCTAACAAGCAAGTGCCCCAAAACAGATCCTGGACATTAGCCAGACAGACTGGTCAGATCTGAAGGAAATAAGATCCATCTTGTCACCAGTACATGAGACCAGTTTTGAAGGTGAAGATTGTGGACTCTTTGCATGCCACCATTCACTCTGGTTTTCTGGGGCCTGATCCAGCTACCGTTAAAGCCAAGGGAAAGACTTACATTGAATTTAATAGTTACTGGCCTGATTCAGTTCTTTAAAGAGCTAGTACCTAGAGAATTCAGTAAGTATACACTTGCTCAATCATGACTGCAATAAGCAAAATAGTGGTTTAATGATGAAATTAAGGAGTTAACTGCCACCAGAAATTCTTAAAAGTAGAAATTCATATTCAGAGTTTACTGCAAAGGCTGAATAATTCACAAGTCATTCTTGCAAGTGATGATGAAAATATTTAAATATACTTAAATACTTGTCATCTGTTCTGAGCTGTATTTACCTATATCCATTTCTAAATATGAACCTCCTATCTTATAATTACCTTAACAGTGTTGATTTGCTGTTTATTGTGGATGTGTTAATAACCATTTCTGAATGTTTGGAGGAACAAACATACTGATTTATTTTTTCTGGATTGATTTACATTTTTGATTCCTTTTCCCCATTTATTTTTGTGGTATTGGTCATTTCACAGAATCATATAAACTTAGGGTTGGAAGAGACCTCAGGAGGCCATCTAGTCCACCCCCCTGCTCAAAGTAGGACCATCCCCAACTAGATCATCCCAGCCACATCTTTGTCTAGCGGGGTTTTGAAAACCTCCAAGAATGGAGCTTCCACCACCTCTCTGGGTAACCCGTTCCAGTGTTTTACTACCCTCCTAGTGAGAAAATTCTTCCTAATATCTAACCTAAATGTCCCTTGCTGCAACTTGAGACCATTGGTCTGTGTTCTGTTATCTGCCACCACTGAGAACAGTCTAGCTACATCCTCTTTTGAATCCCACTTCAGGTAGTTGAAGGCTGCTATTAAACCCCTCTCAGTCTCCTCTTCTCCAGACTAAATAAGTCCAGTTCCTTCAGTCTTTCCTCATAAGTCATGTCCCCCAGCCCCCTCACCATTTTTGTTGCCCTCTGCTGGACTCTTTCCAACTTGTTCAGGGTGGACTCTATGCCATTTTCCAGGTCATTGATGAAGACGCTGAACAAAACTGCCCCCAGGACCGACCCCTGGGGCACTCCACTTGATACCAGTGGTCAACTAGACATCAAGCCGTTGATTACTACCCTCTGAACCCAATGATCCAGCCAGTTTTCTATCCAACTTACTGTCCATTCATCCAGCCCATACTTCCTTAGTTTGCCTGCAAGAATGTTGTAGCAGACCATACCAAAAGCCTTGCTAAAATCAAGGTACAGGTTTCCCTCACTTTATGCTGTACATGCATTCCTGGAAAACAGCCCATAACTTGAATTCACGTAAAGGGAACCTACTTTACAATGTAACAAATAGGGATACATTCCAAGACCTCCACTGTACTGACCCCAGACCCATTCTACAACCTTTAAAAAATTATTGTGATTCACCAACAGACAGTACACACAAGCACAGGGTGGTGGTGAATGTTTAGTTGGTGTGAAGAGAGAGTAGTAAAGGTTTCATTGATGGACCAGGGAGAGGGGTAGGAGTTAAGCTAGTGGGACGTTTAGAAGCCATAATGGGGATGGCAACTACAGAAACACGTCACAGATAACGAGTGAGGTGCACAGATCCACACAAGAGATTATATTTTGGTGCGCGTCACTCTCACAATGCACCACACAAAGCAGCTGACTGCGGTCTTTCACCACACCTATCGCATAAGAGTGAATTTAACTTGCATAACAAATTTTTGGTATAAAAAGGGTCATTGCATAAGAATGAAGTCACATATACAGAACCTGCATAAAGCAAGGGAAACCTGTACACCACATCCACCAGTCTTCCCACATCCACAGAGCCAGTCATCTCATTATAAAAGGCAGTCAGGTTGGTCATGCATGACTTGCCCCTGGTGAATCCACGTTGGCTGTTCCTAATCACCTTCTCCTACAAATGCTTAGAAATGGATTCTTTAAGGACCTGCTCCATGATTTTTCTAGGGATTGAGGTGAGGCTGAGTGGTCTGTAATTCCCTGGATCCTTCTTTCTTAAATATGGGCACTATGTCTGCCCTTTTCTAATCATCTGGGACCTCCCCTAATCTCCATGAGTTTTCAAAGATGATGGCCAATGGCTCTGCAATCACAAAGAACTCCCTTAGCACACTCAAGTGAATCCCATCCAGCCCCATGGACTTGTACCTGTCCAGAACACCGGAGACCCGCAGAGGCTGGTGGGGCACGGTGACTGCCCACAGGCAGTGGTAGGGGTGGCAGTGGCAGGGGCGTGGTGGCCTCCCACAGGCGGCCGCAGCAGTGTCGGGGGGGTGGGGGGTGGCAAGCAGCGACTGCCCACTGGCACTGCCAGCAGTGTCGGCGGCGCTTTTTGCACCGCCAAGCTCAGGGAACCCCCTATACGTCACCAATGGTACATGTCAAGCTTTTCTAAGTAGTCCCATTTCGTGAGGGACCCACACTTTCCCTGGTCTTTGTCTTGCTACTGACATAGTTTTAGAAATCCTTCTTATTACCCTTCACATCCCTTGCTAGATGCAACTCCAATTGCACTTTGGCCTTCCTGCCTTCATCCCTGCATGCCCAAGCAATGCTCTTGTATTCTTCCCTAGTTATTTTTCCAAGGTTCCACTTCTTATAGGCTTCTTTTTTGTGATTTAGTTTACTAAAAAAGTATCTTCTAAGCAAAGATGGTCTTCTGCCATACTTGTTAGTCTTTCTGTGCATCAGGATGGTTTGTTCCTGCACTCTCAGTAAGTCTTCTTTAAAGTACAGCAAGGTCTCCTGGACTCCTGTCCCCCTCAGTCTGGCTTCCTAGTGGATCCTGCTCATGAGTTCCCTGTGTGAGTAAAAGTCTGCTTTTCTGAAGTCCAGGGTCCTTACTATTCTACTCCCCATCCTTCCTTCCTCAGTATCCTGAACTCAATCATCTCATGGTCACTGTTGCCCAACTTGCCATCCACTACTACATTCCCCACCAATTCTTCCCTGTTTGTGAGCAGGAGGTCAAGAGGAGCATGGACTCCAGTTGGTCGCTCCAGCATTTGCACCAGGAAGTTTTCCCCAACACTCTCCAAAACCTTCCTGCACTGCTGTATTGCCCTCCCAGCAGATGTCAGGGTGATTGAAGTCCCCCATAAGAACCGGGGCCTGTGATCGGGAAACTTCTGCTAGCTATTCAAAGAAAGCCTCATCCACCACTTCCTCCTTGTCTGGTGGTGTATAGCACCTATTGTGGCACAATTTTCACTTTCCTGTAGAAAGCAAGGATTAGTGGTCTAGTTCTGAACTAAATGACCTCAGGAATGGGTATTTTGGCCTCTAGTTAGGAAAGACAAAATGGGGCTTTCTAATCCTTCATCCTGTGACTGCCTGCATGGCAACAAGCCTGTTGCTTGGAGTAAATTAGTTCCTGAATTTTCATGACAGTGTACCTATGCACTGTGATTGAACCATATGTGTAGCACTATTATGCCTTTTGTTGGCTTACTGCTGCTTAAAAAAGTACATGAGAATCTATCCGTCAGTGCTAGCCAGCATAAATCTTCTTTCAGCTCCAGTGTCAGAGGTCTTTATAGCCTTTTTGAAGCTTTTTATCATCTCTGCAGGTATGAATTTATTTTGAAATGTCAATAAATGCTGCGGAACTATAAGAGACCTCAATATCTGCATTCTCATTGACTTCTGAGTGAGGGCTGCTGGTGCTTGGTATCCCTCAAAAGTCTTATCACTCTAAAATATAAAACAGAGGCGACCCAGGGGGCAGAACTATGTATTAGGGCTGTGAAAACCTTTGGTAGCCAATTTGATTTGGAGAAGTTTCGACCTGATTTGGCAGCTGAATCTCCAAATCCAAATCAAATCGAGAGACCCATTAATCTCTCCAAATCGAATCATAAGCCTCCAAATTGATTCTGAGAATTTCGGAGTTTTGGCCATAGATTGTACAGGGAGGCACTAGGGAGTGCTCCCCCAGCTGTTCCCCCCTCCCCCCCACTGGGGCAAGGCAGGTAGTGCTGGCAGCCCCAGGAGAAGCTGCAGGGGCTGGGGGGAATGATTGGGGAGCTAGGCAATCAAAATGGGAACTGGGGTATGAACAGGGGCTTCACCCCAGCTCCCGGTGCAGTCCCCCAGCTCCCTGATCATTCCCTCCAGCCCCTACAGTTTCTCCCGGGGCTGCTAGCACTGCCTGCTTCACCCCAGCAGAGGGGCAGCTGGGGTGGCAGCTGGGGTAGCAGCTTGACAAGCCACAGCTTGAGCCAGCAGCTCTGGGAGAAGTCGCAGGGGCTGGGGGGAATGATCGGGGAGCTAGAGAAACAATTGGGAGCTGGGAGATCAAACCAGGAACTGGGGAATCAAATCAGGAGCTGGGGGGAAGCCCCTCTTGGTTCGCCCAGCCCCAGATCATTCCTCTAGCTCCTGGTTTGATCCCCCAGCTCCTGGATTGATCCCCCTGCTCCCCAATCCTTCCCCCCAGCTCCCAATCATTCCCCCCAGCCCCTGTGGCTTTTCCCGGGGCTGCCAGTATTGCATGCCTCACTCTGGTGGGAGGGGGCAGCCAGGGGAGCAGTGGGATAAGCTGCGGCTTAAGCTGGCAGGCCTGGGAGAAGCTGCAGGGGCATGGGGAATGATCAGAGAGCTGGGGGAATGAACAGGGGCTTCTCTCCAGCTCCCAGTTTGATCCGCCAGCTCCCAATCATTCCCCACTAGCCCCTGGGGCTGCCAACACTGCCTACTTTGCTGTGGTTGGGGGCAGCCGACCGAGCAGCTGGACAAGCCGTGGCTTCTCCAGGGGCTGCCAGCTCAAGCCGGGGCTCGTCCAGCTGCTCCCCCAGCTGCTCCTACCAGCACTGCCTGCACGTATAGTCTATGGCTGGATAAGATTCAGTGCCAAATATCTTCAGATTCAGATTCAGCCAAAACAAATCGGGACAGTGATTCAAATCACTGAATCGAATCACTTTCCCTCTGAATGGCCGAATCTGAAGCAAATATTTTCCTCTTCACACAGGCCTACTATGTATCCTAGGAAGAGTACCCTTTGGCCAATTAGTGGCAGAGGGACGGGGGCCTCTGCAAAACACACCCCCATGAAAATGGTGCCATGTGTTCTGAGCAGCCTGCAATTTGTCTTTCACCTCAGAGCAATTTAGGTAGATCCCTAAGGATAGGTCCTTGTACTCACCTAAGTTCAAGGATGGCAATCATGACAAGCTTTTCCTCAGGTTGAACAACTACCCAGAACTCTCTCAGGCATTTCCCCAAGCACTTGGGTAAGGCCTTGTTGCAGTCTAGTCTTGGTACCACAGCATGACACTTTGCTCATGCTATCCCTGATGACGGGACTGACTTTTCTTCAGTCTTGTTTTTTATCTTCCTACTTTTGGTCCTATACATATACACCTTATTCCTCACAGTTGCTCTTCATTTTTTCCTTTAGAGTACATATAAACACTACAGTTAGATTGACCTAATTAGGATTATGTTGATCTAAATGTCCAATCATACAGAGGAGCAGAGGGCTTCAATCGCCTAAAAATGGTATGCCTGATCTGTTAGTTCACCTGAGTAAGTGTCCCAACTTTAGATCAAGATTAGGTTGACCCAATATAAGAATGGATTAACCAGAATGGATTAACCGGATCAGCTGAACACCTATATGCATTCACAGCACAGCACAGCACTAGGGCTGGGAAAGCCCTGCTCCCAATTGTTTCTCTAGCTCCCCGATCATTCCCCCCAACCCCTGCGACTTCTCCCAGAGCTGCTGGCTCAAGCTGTGGCTTGTCAAGCTGCTACCCCAGCTGCCACCCCAGCTGCCCCTCTGCTGGGGTGAAGCAGGCAGTGCTAGCAGCCCCGGGAGAAACTGTAGGGGCTGGAGGGAATGATCAGGGAGCTGGGGGACTGCACCGGGAGCTGGGGTGAAGCCCCTGTTCATACCCCAGTTCCCATTTTGATTGCCCAGCTCCCCAATCATTCCCCCCAGCCCCTGCAGCTTCTCTTGGGGCTGCCAGCACTACCTGCCTTGCACAAACTCCTGCATGCACCCACTCCAAATACAGGTGTAGACAGCTTAAACTACCCGCATCTAGTCTGGATGTGGCCAACACTTATTCACACCCTCATTTGCTTCTCATTTCTTTTCTCACCCCATACCTTCATTCTCCCCTTCATTGTCATCCCTCTCATCTTCCTGAGTTCACATTTTTGTTTTCCTCTTGTTCCATATATTGTACTCCACTTGTGCTCTTTCTGCTCTTGGCCCAATCATTAATTCCTCCTATTTCTGCCCTGTTCAGACTGGCAGCACTCATGTCATATTTAAACCTTGATAAAACCTGGCAAGAGAGACCACTCTAACATTCAAGGGCTATAGGCTATACAGGAGGGACAGGATAGGAAGGAAAGGTGGAGGAGTAGCACTCTACATCAAGGAGGAATATACTTCCTCGTTAATTAGCAAGGGGGTAGAGGGGGGGCACTCTGAGGTGCTCTGGGTTAGAGTAAAAGGCAGTCCAGGGGAGAGAGACTTAACGGTGGGAGTCTACTATAGACCTCCCAACCAGGGAGAAGAGCTCGACCAGGAATTCTTAGGTCAGCTCACAGAGGCAGTGAGGGCTAAGGATGTGGTCATCATGGGGGACCTGAACTTCCCAGACATCTGCTGGGAGGAGCAGACAGCCAAGTCTGATCGCTCACGTAAGTTCTTAGCCAGAGTGCAGGACCTCCATCTAACCCAGGAGGTGCACAGTCCCACCAGGGGAGACGCCTTGTTGGACCTGGTGCTGGCCACGGGTGATGACCTGGTGAGGGGGCTGCGGGTGATGGGCCACCTGGGAGACAGTGATCATCGCTTGCTGGAATTCACCATCCAGCGTAAGGTGGCAAAGGGCTGCAGCAAGGCAACAGCCCTAGACTTTAGGAGGGCTGACTTCAACAAGCTAAGGAGGATCGTTGAGGAAGCACTGAGGACCCAGAGGGGAAGGGAATCAGATGTCGAAGGTGAGTGGTTGCTCCTTAAGGAGACGATCCTCCATGCCCAAAGGGAGGTAATCCCAACAAGGGTCAAAGGGAGCAGGAGGGCACATAAACCCCCATGGCTCACTAAGAGCATCCGGGAATGTCTCCTTGCTAAAAGGGAGGCATACACCCAATGGAGAGATGGGGTCATCACCAAGAAGGACTATGTTACAGTCGCCCGAGGATGTAGGGGGGCAGTCAGGAGGGCCAAGGCAGAGATGGAGATAGGACTAGCTTCCCGGATTAAGGACAATAAGAAGTCCTTCTTCAAATACATAGGGGGTAAAAAGAGGGTCCCGGGTAATGTGGGGCCCCTGCAGGACACAATGGGCAACTTAGTCATCACGCCAGATGACAAAGCTAACATATTTAACGATTTCTTTGCCTCTGTCTTCCTAAGTAGGGACCAGTTCAGCCACCTCCCTGCTGGGCCCCCCTCGGGCCCCGGGAGAGACACGCCTGGGCCAGGGGTTAGCGAGGAGTTAGTTAGGGTACTTCTGGAGAGTCTGGACGTGTTCAAGTCCGCTGGTCCGGACGATCTTCACCCTAGGGTTCTACAGGGACTGGCCGAGGTCATTGCGGGACCCCTGGCGCGGCTCTATGAGCACTCGTGGTGCTCTGGTGAGGTGCCGGAGGACTGGAAGAGGGCCAATGTGGTCCCTATCTTCAAAAAGGGAAAAAAAGAGGACCCGGGAAATTACAGGCCAGTTAGTCTTACCTCAATCCCGGGTAAGCTCTTTGAAAAAATTATCCTGGCACACATCCAGGAGGGCCTTGCGGGGGAATGCATGCTCAGGGGCAACCAACATGGGTTCATCAGTGGCAGGTCTTGTCAGACCAACCTGGTGGCCTTTTACGATCAGGTCACCAAATCATTAGACGCAGGGGTTGCTGTGGATGTAATCTTTCTGGACTTCCGGAAGGCTTTCGACACTGTCTCTCACCCTGTCCTCATCAAAAAGCTGGGAGACTGTTGTGTCGATGCCCACACGGTCAAATGGGTCGCCAACTGGTTGGAGGGCCGCACCCAGAGGGTGGTAGTGGATGGGTTCTTCTCGACCTGGAAGGACGTGGGCAGTGGGGTTCCGCAGGGCTCGGTCCTCGGGCCCGCACTGTTCAACATCTTCATCAGTGACTTGGATGACGGGGTAGAAAGCACCCTGTTCAAGTTTGCTGATGACACTAAGATGTGGGGGGATGTGGGTGCACTAGAAGGGTGCAATAGGCTACAAGCTGACCTTGACAGGTTGCAACGGTGGGTGGATGAGAATAGGATGGGGTTTAACACTGATAAGTGCAAGGTGTTGCACATGGGGAGGAAGAACCGGCACCACACTTACAGGTTGGGGAACTCCCTTCTTGCCAGCACGGAGATGGAAAAGGATCTTGGAGTCGTCATTGACTCCACGATGAACATGGGCCGGCAGTGTGGGGAGGCAGTCAAGAAGGCCAACTGTACCCTGTCATGCATCCACAGATGCATCTCGAGCAGGTCCAGGGAGGTGATCCTCCCCCTCTATGCGGCACTGGTCAGGCCGCAGCTGGAGTACTGTGTCCAGTTCTGGGCGCCACACTTCAAGAGGGACGTGGACGATATGGAAAGAGTTCAGAGGAGGGCCACTCGTATGATCAGGGGTCAGCAGGGCAGGCCTTATGAGGAGAGGCTACGGGACCTGAACCTGTTTAGCCTCCACAAGAGAAGGTTAAGGGGGGACCTTGTGGCCTGCTACAAACTGGTCAGGGGGGATCAGCAGGTATTGGGGGAGTCCCTGTTCCCCCGTGCGCTGCCAGGAGTGACCAGGAATAACGGTCACAAGCTGGCAGAGGGTAAGTTTAGATTAGATATTAGGAGGCGCTACTTCACAGTCAGGGCGGCTAGGGCCTGGAACCAGCTTCCAGGGGAAGTGGTGTAGGCTCCTAGCCTGGGGATTTTTAAAAGGAAGTTAGATGAGCACCTTGCCAGGGTCATCTGACCCCAGTGCTCTTTCCTGCCAAGGCAGGGGGTCGGACTAGATGATCTACCTAGGTCCCTTCCGACTCTAGCTACTATGAAACTATTAGGAGTAAACAAACCACAGGCCACTGCTCCTCCAAATTGGAGGTTGAACAATAAGCCAGATATCTATTCTCATAAAAAAAGAGGGAAAACTAAATTTTAGAAACCTATGCTAGCCAGTCTAGTAACCACAATGACATTTAAGGCAGGTGTAGCACAAAAAAACCTATCAAAATCAGAGGACAATGGTTGAATAGGCAATAGCTTATGTCATCTGAAATGTAGCAACCACAAACTAAAGAAATGTTTTAGTTATGTTAATACTTATTTTTGAAGAATATGAACAGAATAGTAATCATGGACTGACAAATATTTAAAAATGAAAAATCAAACCATATTAGAGGGATTTCCTGTTTAAGGAAAGCCATTTAATGTGCATGTTAAAAAAACTTTGAAAGTGGTGAGTGCACTTGCAAATGGAAACAAAGAATAACTATTGTTAACAGTAATGTTGTAAAAGGGCAGCAATATAGCAAGATCTATTTGAGAGAAAGGTCCTAGTTAAAATCCTTCTTGCATCATCAGCTATTACACAGGACATGAACAGGACTCTGCTGCCATCCCATTCTTCCATGCTCTTTACCAGATTGGATACCCCTTTGGAATTTTTATTGCAAGTGTATTGCATTGGCCTATTATTTAACTTCCACTTCTAGCTTCTAACTTAGACCCTATTCTTTTACTTACCTAGTGGATAGCCCTATCAAGAGAAAAGCTCATAAAATGACTGGACTGCAGAAGCCTTCCCACTTTATGAAATACAACCCTGTAGGAAAGTGACACAAGCACAGTCTTAACCAAAAGGCTCAGTTTTATGCTGTTTAAAGAAGGCTGCTGTGAGGGCTTCCTCCACTAAAAATGGAAATAAAATACCAGTACAATAGAAATCTGATAATTTGACATTGTGCCATTCAAAGGACAGCACATAAAGCACATAAAGCATATTAAAGCACATAAAACAAGGCACAATTTTAAAATCTGTCTGCTCTTGATGTCTTCTTAATATTGGGTAGTAATAAAATGGTTAAACAAAACCAAAATAAACCAAACCAATATGTTGCTTTCATTGTGATTCTGATGAAAATTAAACAGTTACTTTTCCTAAAGTTATTACTGCAAATGGGTTTTTTTTAAATAAATAAATAAATACCCCAAACCCTCAAATCAGTGCAAGGATCAAATATTCAAAAATGAAACAAAACTTGCATGTAGTGTACACACACAATTGTTCATATACATACTTACCTCATCTCTCTCTCTCTCTCCCTCCCTCCCTCCCCCTCCCCCTCCCCCTCCCCATCTCATTAAATTAACATAAGTACTAGGACTGTATGAAATAGCACCATTTCGTTTCAGCTTCCATTTCACCATTTCAAAGGGACACTGTTTCATCTAGCTGTTTCAAAGCATTGTTCCGTTTCGTTTTGTTGAAATTGTTTTGTTGTTCAAATGCGTTTTGACGTTTCACCCATAGGCTATGGGGAAGCATGAAAATGCCTAAAACTTTGTCATTTCTTTCCTGATTCAAATGAAAACAGCAGGGATGGTAGCTCCAGCTGAGGCTACAAAGCCTGCCAAGTTTCAAGGAGATAGGTGCAGGTGTTCCTGGAAAACTGCACCTCAAGCTGCTGACAAGCAAAACTCACGTCACATGTGTGTTAAGGCACAGCAGGGTGAAAACTGCAGGCATGCTAACCCCTGCTGAGGCCATGAAGCTTGCTAGGTTTCAAGGAGATAGGTGCAGGTGTTTCTGGGAAACTGCACCTCAAACTGTTCAGAGCAAGACTTGTGTCACTTGTAAGTGTGAAGGCATAGAGAAAGCTCAGTTCAAACAATGCTTTTTACGCAGTTTTTCCCTCCCTCCCACAGAGCACTGGGATTGGAAGGGACCTCAGGGAAGGATCACAGCCACTGGCGAGCTACACATGTCAATATCAGAGCAGTCTTTCCCCCCTCCTCCCCTCCCTCTCCCTAGTTTCCATTTAGCTGCAAGCAAGCCCAGCTTCAGAACTCGAATCGTTTTGAAAGTTTCAAAACATTTTGAGTGCCCTCGTTTAATTTCAAAGCCTTTCGTTTTGATTGAATTTCACTTTTCAAGTGTGAAACACATCAAAACAGCTTCAAAATGAAACACCTGTTGAAATTTCACACAGCCCTAGTAAGTACCTAGAAACCTCATCCTTGGACCAAGACTACACTGTGCTAGGTGCTGTACGAGCGCGGAACAAAAAGATGGTCCCTGCCCTGGAGAGCTTACAATTAAAGTATGTCCAATGATTTTTTTCCTCATTTGCAGTGGTCCAGTTCTTCATGTGTTTTGAAGAAATGCAGCTCTTCTGACTTCAGTGGAGGTTAGCTTATATAAATTACCTGATGCAAAGCCCACTTGATGCTAATGAAAACCCCTCCACTGATTTTGACTGGGAATATGTCGTATTTAAAATTGGAAAGCCATACACAAAAGATAGAACCCAATAGCATGATAAAATGTTTCCCTGATTTGAATCCAAATATAAAATTTTTATTAAGGCATAAGAACAAGAAAATAAAACTACTAATGTATTGGAAGACAAAAAAGTAAACAAAGTAATGAACTGCACAAAAGTGAAAAAGACTTTAGAAATTTATCTCCAGTATCCAAAAATAAAAGATGTAGGCAGGAAAACTATTTAACTATAAACATGCAGCAAAACACCACTAATTTATGGTTGCCCATACAAAAGTAGCTTATCCTTTATAACCATGCAAGCTTGCATTACAGTAGTTGAATCACTGGTCCCAAATTAGCTCATTAGTGCTATCTAAGAAAGGACTAGCCCTCAACCTGTAAAACCTCAGAAGACAACAAAGTGCTGCTTTTTTATAGTCCTGGGCTAGGGACAGACATTACACATAAACACCAGTTTAAGTGATCAGAAACTGGTTTAAACTTTTAACAGAACATAAGTTCAGTGCACATAAGCCAGTTTCAAAGTGGTTGAAACTGGTTTAAGAGAAACCTGGTTGAATGTAGTCTCAGACTTAACTGATTTAGGTCAAACCACTTTATGCAGTGCCTGTCCCAGACTCTTTCCTGGTTTTGTGTTAAACCAGAGTCCCCCAGCATCCCCGATGCTTTGCAGACCTGGGCTGGGCTCTCTGCTCCAGACAACAGGCTGGCCCTGCCCCTCTGCTCCCTAGCTAGAGCTCTGGCAGAGACTGCAAGCACAGCAGGGTCTGCCTGGCTTCCCTTGTTGCTTGCTGCTCAAACAGGGATTCCCTTCTCCCTCCCTCCCATCTCCTACAGCACAGACCTCAGCTCCATGGGCCCTAGGCATGTGGTATGCTAGCTAATGCTTAGAGGGGTCTGTGTGTGTGCGTGTATCTTCAATTTCACTACAACAGGACAAAGGCAGACAGAACAGTGTCCACTTTGGGCTTTTTGGAGAAAATCAACAGTGGTGTTCCCTGTAAGCTGTGTGGTGTGCAGTCACACAGGTGCACTCATACCATGCTGCCAGGCGCACCTGCATGGCCAAGCACACCGCACAGCTTAGAGGGAATGCTGATCAACTGGTTAACTGGTAATGTCCCTCCTTCCTTGGAAAAAGCTGTTTAAGAAGAGCTTGACCTAATGAGAGAGCCTTTTATTTTGTTGATGGGCTGATAAACACTGTGTTATCAGCCCCCTGCTGCTTTTATCAGCTCCCTGCTGGTTTGCAGCCCTGTCAGGTTTGCAGACAGTATGAAGAAGCAGGGAGAGGGATATTGAAAAGCTCAATATCATCAACAGATGCATGCACTGCACACCTCCCTTTGCCTCAGAGTGCTAGCTGGGGGCTGGCAACACTACTGTCTCTTGAGCAGCGAGTGGGGAAAAGCCTGTGACAGTGCAAGCCAGGGTGGGGGTTTACACCCTTCTCTAATCATAGTGTCCTGCTGGGGCCTGGCCACCCTCCCCCCGCACCTCAGCTCAGCACTATGGCATAGAAGGGAGGGCTGCTTTAGCACCCCCTGGCTTCTAACCTGAGCCACTGCAGGCATGTGCCTGCATTTCTTCAGTCCAGAAGGAATGTCTGGGCGGTTGCAAACCAGTTCAACGTAGGCAGGTTAGACTAACCTGCAAAGATTGAATCAATTCAGGCTCAGGCTTTTTGAATGTCTGTCCCTAGCCTTGTAGCTTGTGGGACACTGTCTTGCCATAATATTTGGAACCATTTTTGGGGGGGGAGGGGCGCATTTAGAGCAATAATCAGTGTTGCAGGTAATCTTCTCTCTGGAAAAAAACCGCCTCTCAAATTCTAATTATAAAAAGCGGAAGTGTAAACAAAGAGGATGATTCTCTATTGCCTGTTAGCTTTTCCTTTGTCATTGCACTCACTTGGTAAGATTTGCAAAGTTGTATGAATTCCAAGGTAGCTGTGTTTTGATGGGCAGACTCCATTTGAACAAGTGAAAGCAAACAAGGGTAACTCCATACCAAGGTTGTTAGCTGAAAGGGCTAAAGACATGAATGGAATCAGGTTTTGTCTGAGAAAGAAAGAGATCAGACTAACAGGCAGCTGTCGGTAGTTTACTTCATAAGAGAAAAAGAATAACACATTGATGCTAAGGATGAGTCTGAATGGCTAAGACCTCAGTTCAAGTCAGTCAGCATAGTGTAACCCTTCTGCTGAGCACCTGTCAGCAGCAATGAGGGCCAGGTTCACAAATTCACAGAGGTTTAGGGCTGGAAGGAACTTTGTGAGATCATCAGGTCCAGTTCAATTTGGGGGTACTAAATATATTGCACCTTGGCTCAAGTCCCCACCCAGTCTACCTAGGAAACACTAAATGAATCACTAGGGTGTCCAATAAAACCGACAAATCTTTTCTCACAAGCACTGTAAACACAAAATCCAAATTACAAAGTAGAAAGAACAAAAATAAACACTAACTATAATTTTAGAACACTATACACTACAAAACAAAGTCTATAGGTGGCACTCTCTTGGAGAAGCTTTACCCATACACAGGTGGTCTGGGATTTGGGACTCCCCAAAGGGTAGTTCCAGGGGCCTGCACCCCTATACCTGCCCTTCAGCAATGGGCTGGAGAGGGGGGCCCACACCAGAGAGTTCAACGAGCTACTCCATGGGTCCATCCACTGTGCTGCAGGGAGCTGCTAGAGATCATAGGTCCTTTTGTGTTGCCAAAGGGCCCCTCATTGCTCCCTGTGAAGTTGTAGGTCTGATCTTCATCTCCACGTGGTGGCTTTGAGGGATTAAATGCAGTTTTTCCCTGGATATTGCACCCCCCACCCCCAAGTTCTTAGTCCTCTGCTGGGACAGGAAACTGCAAGAGAACTCAAAGAAAAAGACAGCCAAACAGCAAAAGAGCCTGAACTGCAACCAGCACCAACCATGCTAGTTGGTTGGGACAGAGCCACAGAAGCAACATGTGCCAAGCCCAAAATATGCCAGGCCCAGACATTAGGGCCGTGCGAAATGTTGCTGGCTGTTTCACTTCAATGCTATTTTGAATCGTTTTGAGCTTGAAACAGCACAATCAAAATGAAAGTGCCTATAACTTTGTCATTTTTTGCCTTTCATTCCATGCTTCCTCATTACAGCCTATGGGCGAAACATCGAAACAGCATTGAAACAGCAAAACAGTGCTTTCGAAACTCAACGTACAGTGTTTTCGAAACTAAATGAAACGCAAAAAGAAACACTGTCCCATCAAAATGGAAGTTGAAACAAAATTGTGCTGTTTCGCACAACCCTACCAGACATATAGCAAATGTACAGCAGGGCTCAGCAGTACACCTATGCTGAGACACAACAGCTGTAAAACAATAAAAGGGGGACTCAGGCCTGTCCTGTACCCAGGTCTGAACGTACAGTAAAAGAGTGCCAGGCCTATCTGGCTGCAGCCTGAACTTACATTCTCAGCTACACTACTATGCTGAGATCTAACAGCTATGAAACAACAGAAGGTGGGCCAGGCCTATCTTGGCTTGGGCCTGAACTATAACTAGCACCCAACAACACCACTTGGTTGGGGCATAAACTGCAAAAGGGACAAAAGAAAGCCCAGGCCTATTTTGTTGAGCCTGGGCTGGGTCGCAAAAAGTCAGTCAGGCCTATACAGCACTGAGGACTGGATAAACAACAAGAAGCATCAGGACTTCACCCTGGCCCAAATCTGCCAGCCAAATATATGGCTGGGGTTCAGCCCCACACAGTGGGCTGAAATGCAACAGCTGTGAAACAGCCAAAATGGCCCAGGCTTATGGTTGCAGCCTGGACATCTGGTCTCAGCTATGCCACCATGCTGAGACACTACAGTCCCCAGTGCAGGGGTTCAGTAGTACCCAGGACCCCATTTCCTGGGCAGCCTGCACTAGGAAAGAATACACTCCTGGCATCATCCCACTCAAGGGCAGTGTGGCCAAAACTGCCAGCAAGACATGCAGCTGGGGTTCAGCAACACAGCTATGCTGAACCCAAAAGAATTTGCAACAGCAACTAAACATGCCAGGCTCTCAGCCCTGGCCCAGAGCGCATCAGCCAAACTGCCAGGCTCCAACCCTGGCTAGTTTTGCTGCAGGGACTGATGCCCCCCACATGGCATCATCCCACTCAAAACCCAAAAAGCAAAGGGGAAAGAGGGAGAGAACAGAGGTCTCAAGCCCTGAGACAGACTTGCTCTCCCTGTACCTGAGGCTCTCCTTTTCACATAGCTTCAGTTTGCTTTATCAGCAAAGAGCAGGGGAAGATTCCCCCCTCCCCCCCCACCATGGGAAGCAGGCTTTTCTGGCTCTCGATTCTGCTTTCAGGCTTGAGAAGCCCCAGGAGAAAGAAGAATGCAAGCCCAGGTAGCCTAACCCTTAAACAACTTTCCCAACATCACTATCAATCAAGAAGTAGCATTATGAACACTGCTAGTGCAAACCAATTACTTCAAAGGTGGTCAGCACTCTTGGTGAAGGGGGGCAGAGTCACTAAACTGGTTCCATAGGTTCCTTGGAGGGAATCTTAAGACAAAGGATCTGAACACAATGAAGGGGATAGGAGGCGGTTATCTTTCAGTCATAGAGGATGCAAGATATATAGCCATAAAACCAGAACACACTTTACCACACATAACCCCGAGTGTGTATATGTGTTACAATAGCTTTACTAAAATACTTCCAGAAAAATTTGCTAATTTACAGAAGCTGTTCCTGCATTTCAGAGATGATTGCATTTCAGTACTGGGTGAAATTACTTTTCTAAGCTTCAGGACAACATATTGATGTTTAAGGTAGTGTTGGAGTGTTGCTTATGATTGCCAATCCAAGATAATGTTTTTACTGACATACGTGTTTACAAAATGTAGAGATGACCCTTCTGTCAGGCCCTGGAAAAGGGTCAGATTCAAATTTAGGGGCTAAACACTAAACATAGTAACAAAGTTTGGTTGTAACTAAACACTTAGTTGTAGACTACTAGTGAAGAAAAACAATATTGGGATGGCAACCCTGCTTGACAACAGCAGTGGTCTTACACAGTGTGGATGCTACCCCAGGGATCCCCTAGTTGCCCCCACACCCTGATACCCTTGACCACACCTTGCACCTTGCTGTCTCCTCACTTGTCCCCAACTTGACCTCTGCCAGTCCCACCTCCCTGTCCTTTCACAGAACCCCAAAGAAGGACTACTATTTGCCTACCTATAAGGTGATCAGTGTTACAGCAGCAGCAGCCCACTCTTGGAGAGACAGAGGCAAGAGGCAGCAGGGCATAGACCCCACTCCCAGTGCTGCCACGCCACAAACCCCCACCACCTCACCCCAGCTGGGCAAGCAGTGGGTTATGCCCTGCTGCCACTTGCCCCCTTCTGTCTGGAGTGAGCCATGCCTGCATCATGCTCCCCCATCACCCTGGCTGAGCAAGCAGCAGTAGGGTATAGCCCCCGCTCCCAGCACTGTTGTGCCCACGTCCTGTGTCCCCCACCCCTCTCCCTGAAACCCACATTCCCCTACCCCAACTGGGCAGCTTGTCCCAGCCCCAATCCCTCCCTCCCCCACTCCCCCTCTCTCCCCACCACAACAGACTTACCAGCTGGAGGCAGTTGTGTCCAGCATGGGGAAGACTACTGCCTGTTTAATCTATGGCCAAATCTTCAAAGTGGTGCTGAGTCTTTTCTGAATCAGTCTGGAGGCTTCTGATTCGATTCAGACCTTTTAATAGGCCTCCCAATTCAATTTCGATTCATAGATTCAGTCACCAAATTGGGCCGAATCTCCTCTGAATCAAATTGACTACCACAACTTTGCACAGCCCTAATAAGAACCTACCACAAGGATAGATTAGAACACCCCATCTGAAGAAGATACATAGTAGTGCCCATTGAGTGCAGTCTCCCTCAGCACTGATCTTTTTTTCAGATAATCATGAGCCACTACACTGCATATATTTTGACTTCCTTCTCATTCCCACAGCTGAGCTGTCCCTTTCTCTCCCATTTCCACTGAGTCCTGTGTCTTCACTAGCCTTAAATGATTGACAAACATCACCAAATGGAGCCCCAAACACTTCACCCAGAATCCCTCTGTCACCTTCTCTCTCAGCCTGGTGCATATGATTAGTGTGCTCCTGCCCTCCATGAAGTCAAACCAGGCCAGATGGCCCTGTGCCTCAGCTGCATACAAACGTTTGGAGGATCTCAGGACTCATGAGAAGAATACCCCATTCCAGTCATGAGTGTAGGTGCTAATTAGCACATGAATCCTTTGTGGAGGGTATCTGGAGTACATGCACAAACTGAGCAGTGCTGAGCTGTGGGGTCACTATGGCTTAAAGTACTGTTGTCTCTGTCAGGGCCATCCCAGTAAACCATATAACAAATTTTGAGCATCTCAGCTTTGGATTAATACCTGGCACAATATTGCTTCTTGGTCTCTTGAAGGCTCAGATCAAGTGTGGTGGCTTCTTAACCTGGCAGAAGAAATACCATGTATCTGTGTCCAAGAAGGCTGTTCTCCTGAAATACTTTGCAGGAGAATTGTTCTTCTGGTGTGGTTCAGTACTCACCAAGGTGCAGTGGCTTTAAGCCCAGTTTATGGAAATGAGAGTCTTCTCCCTTGCTTGCTTCAAGGGCCCTATGGCAAAGGGCAAGCAAAACTCAGAGGCGTCTGAACCCCAAGCTTCTGGTCTTGGGCCTGCAAGTAGGATGCCTGCCAAAGGTTTTGGAAACATGTGAAGCCCCAGGTGCAGGTGGAGGATGTTTGCCAGTAGTAGGGCCACTTATGGTTCTGGACTCTTGGATTTGGAATTAGTTTTGGCTAATTGGCCTCAGATACAAATTAAATACAAAATAAATAAAAGTCTGTACTATATACAAGTAATTATAAAAATGCTGCTTAAAATTGTGTATATTACATACCTTTTCTAAAACTTATGTCAGTTTTTAAAAAGATAAAATATACCAGTTCTGGATGGACCAAGTGTATAGGTACTTCCTGTAATTTGTCTATCTGGAATATTATGTTTATTTCAATGTTAGCATTTTCAAATTTGTTCCCGACTTCTATGTGCTAAGGGAGAACATAGTTTGACAGCAAGGAAGGGGAAAAGGAGCTCCCAGGATAAGAAGTTGCAGTGGCAAAGGAGCCACCTGACCTTCCAGATTTATTTTCACTGTTGTTTTATTGTTGGGGTTGTCTTATATGAGTAAATATGGTAAAGATGTTACATCTCTTGAAATAGACCAAGACTATATGCTGGTCTATGGCACCAATGTAACCTTGCAGGTTTGGTTATTGGTTTTCAGATTTGATACCAAATCTGTTGTATACAAACAAACGATACCCTACCTTAATAACAGACTAAATGTGACTTCCTTTTCTCACCCATGTAAGCCCACAGCAGTGGTTCTCAGCCTTTTTATACTCAAGATACACCTTCATAAATTCAAGGCACCTCTTGCTAGACTCAAGACACCACTCAGAAAATGTTAACTCTTGGTTTTCTTTTCATTTTTGACTACAGAAAAATAATAAAGCAACTCTTCTGTTGGAAAACCTCAAAAAGAGTGCAGAGTTATCAGAATTATTTTAACACTATTGATTCCTATTTGAAATATCTGGGTTTATTATGTGACACTTGTTTGCACTCCTAACAGTGCTAATATGCATGGCACCCCACAGCACCCATGAAAGGATCTCAGGGCACCCAGTGTGCTATAGCACCCAGATTGAGAATCAGTGCTCTGAGGCAACACTTCAGAATGTATAATGAGGAGGCTCATGTATATGCTTCAAGTCAACAAGAGAGGAGCTGTATTTTAAGATTTATAGTTGTTTTGTTGATTCATAAATCAACTCCATCCTTGGAAAGCTTAACTAATTTATTGTGAATCAGCTGATGTAGTGGTATATGTATGGTAAACTATGTGTACTTAAAATCAATCAGCTGAGCCTCCTTTCCCCTTGTTCTGAGTTACAGAACAATTCATTAGAAAGTGTCATTCAGAATTTGAGTTTGAAATCTATTAAGTTTTTTCATTCATTTTAAGAGGAGCTAGATCAGGCTAATAGGCACCTGAAAAGTGTGATACTTGTCTCTTTGAAGAGAAGAAAATAAACTATCTTTTTCTTTCATTTTCCAAACTGCAAGACCTGCTTTCTTTTAGAAATACTGAAGATGTCTCACAAAATCTGTTTTTATTCCCTACACAGATACATGGCCATTATTGATCCCTTGAAGCCCAGGCTGTCTGCAACTGCTACTAAGGTAGTCATTGGGAGCATATGGATTTTGGCCTTCCTACTTGCATTTCCACAGTGTCTCTACTCCATAACCAAGGTGATGCCTGGGAGAACGCTCTGCTATGTAGCATGGCCAGGTGGTCCAAAACAGCATTTTACGTAAGCTTTTGTTCTTTTAAATTAATGCATGCCTCTGTTTAAACAAAGATACATTTTGCAACAGCTGTAGAATAGCTTCCAGACCCATACCAAGCATCTCTTCACAATGATAACAAGCTCTCATGTACAATACCATGGTATTTAAGTGATTGTTCTTTACTCAGGTTGCTATGTAGAATTTAAGGTACCTAGCCTATACTCCTATGTGATACAACAAGGATTGAACTGGATCTTATCTGTGATAAATTAACCTACCTCTACTGAGCACAAAGAAGCTGCACTGATTTTATACCAGCTGGTTTCTTATTCTAAACCAGTGGTCTCCTACCATTTTAGGTCGGAGAGCACTTTTTGAATTTAAAAGTAACCAAAGATCTACTTCCCACCCCCCCAAGCAAGTCTGTGGGGAGGGGAGGGGGAAGGCGAAAGGGCCTTGGGGGGACAGGGCAGATCAAAGCCCCAGCCCTCCCTCCCTCCCGGGTCCTCGATCTGCCCCCCACCCAAAAGCGGGGAGGTAGGGAATGGGGCAGGGGCAGGCCCTGCACAGCCAGTGCAAGGTGGGGTATGGAGCCATGAGCAGCATATGTGGGGGACATGGGAAGGATAGGCATGCAACCTGGAAGGGCACAGTGGGTGTGTAGCCCTGGATCTGCTGGCAGCGCCACTGCTGCCGCAGACTGGCCAGTAAGAGCCGGCATTGCCCTGGCCCCAGCCGCTAGCCCACCCTGCTGGGGGCATGCTCGACTTTGAGAAGTAGGCAGGGGACTTTCGGCATTACTGCCTCGGCTCAGTTCCAGGTGCCAGGTGATCCAGGCAAAGCATCCTGTCCACTTCTCACTCCAAGGTCTCTGGACTGTAACGAAGGTTAGAGAGGGAGGGAGGACAGGGGCAGGGACACCACTCCCTGCATTTGGCTCCCAGTTCTTGCACTTCACCCATCTCGGAAGGGCACAGGAGCCTTCCATCTGGCTTCAATCCTTTTGTCCCTGGGAGGAGTTAAGCTGGGAGAAAGTGCATAGATGTTCCTTCTCCTGGGACCAGGAGTGACTTCAAACTGGTTGGAGTCAACTTAATCTTCTCCTAAAACACCAATTTTGGTATGGGAGAAAGAGTGTGAGGATTTATAATACTTTTGGTTTCTATCAGGTGAAAGCAATTCTCTCAGTAGAAATTTGAATGCCTACTCATACATGACCACAGGAAAACAAGCCCAACCAATCTTCTCCCTGTTCCCAAGGGATAAACTTGCTTCTGGACTCTTATGTGTGGATTAGGCTGTGAGGTATGCCGTGGCCCATTATATTACCACAACTACTTTTCCACAATTTATCATTCTGAATAAAGAGTGTTGAAAAAGCCTTTAAAACAATGATTTAATTTAAATATTGCCAACTTTTTTATCTAGAAGAATTGTGATTAAATTACCTTTTGCTTTAAAGGTATTTCAAATGGCACTAGATCTGGAAGGGCAAACAAAGAATCTTGTATTAAGATCATGTTAGATATAGCAAAAAGTTAGGTAGAATATTATTAAATATTTAAATAAAAATCCATTGTGTTCCTTTGTATATTTTTGTGTATTATTTGAGTCTACTCAAATAATTTTGGTAGTCACACTATCTTACAGTGACATACTGGCATTTCAGTTAATGCTGATTTCTACTAGACTGAATTCAGAAACATGATGAGATATTTTGGACTAATCCAATAGAACTTTATTTTGATTTTAATGTAATTTTGCAGTTCACAGTTAGGACTTGTATGAGAAGACAGCTTGTCCTCTGATCTAGTATTCTTACTATCATATTTACTCCAATGCAAGATGAGGTTGTTTTCCCATTCAAAATGTACAAGGCGAAGAGAGGGGAGAGGGAAGGCAGCTACTGCAGCTCTGACCCCGTCCCCAACCCAGGGTCATTCTGGCTGCTTGCCCCCCACCTCCATTTGGCCCCTTGCCACATCTGCCTCCTCTTCCCCCACCACTTACTGTCAATTGCAGCTGCACCCCTATTCTGGCCTGGGGCATGGAGTACATGGTAGCTCTGGCCCCAGCCCATCCATGCAGCAGCAGCAGTAGCAGCAGCAGCAGCTCTGGCATCCCAGAGCCAGAGTTACTGCTGCTGAAGCTGCTGTTGTGTGGCCAAGCCAGGGCTGGAGCTACCTTGTGTGTCATTCCCCAAGCCATAATGGGGCTGGAGCAGAAACTAACGGTAAGTAGTGCAGGGAGACAGGGTGCAGGGAGCAGGCACCAGGGGGCCAGAGGCTGCAGGAGGGACAAAGGCAGGGGGGCAGGTATCAGGGGCCACAGGCACCAGGTTTGGGGTTCAGGCACTGGGAAGCACAGGAACAGGGGGACAGGCGCAAGGAGGGGAGGCATCAGGAGGCACAGGCACCACAGGGTGGTCACAGGCATGGTGGGGCAGACGGCAGTGGGCACAGGCACCAAGGGGTGGGAGGGGCATATGCTAAGTATGCAGACACCTGAGTGGGTAGGTGTCGGGGGGGCAAGGGAGACGGAGGCAAGGTGCAGGAGTCAGACCACTTGCCCCCCCCCCACTGCCTACTCTCCTGCTGTTTTCTCCACAGTGGGGAGGAAGTGGGGCACAAATTTAATTAGATTCTATATATGGAAAATAATAACAACTTAATACATTTTCCACATCTAGAATCTAGTTATTTGTGGGGTGGAGTCATCTTAAATTCAAAGACATCTTGGATTTGGGTAAATAAGGTAGCATAAACAGTCATTGCCACTAAATATAGAAAATGCTGTTATTTGCTTCCTTAGAGTAGCACTGTTTATTTCTGATAGTATGAACATCAAATTCTGTCTGAACAGCTTCTTCTAAAGCATGTATCAATTCAAGCTCTTTTATTGCAGGTATCATATCATTGTGATTGTACTGGTATACTGTTTTCCACTGCTTGTCATGGGTATCACTTATACGATAGTTGGAATTACCCTATGGGGAGGAGAGATTCCAGGTGACACATCTGACAAATATCATGAACAGCTCAAAGCTAAGAGAAAGGTACTGTTCTGTTAAACCCAGCTAAGTACATTTATATTGCTTTTCCTGCTGAAATCATTTACAATTATGTTGTAAAGTATTTTATTTTAAACAGAGCTGTAATTGAGACCATAATCCATAAGAGCACTATTGCAATTAAAATCTCATTTGAACTTGGCAGGTTATCTAAAATGTGTGTTAGTTTTTTTTTTTTTATTTGGTTGTCATTCATCAAATCGATTAGGTTAATATTTGGGCTATAATTTCTTGCTCCAAGTCTAGGGATATCCGTTGGAATAGTGCTTAGTCACAGGCACTGGGCGCATCTACACCAGATGCTTTACTGCCGAGCTGACTAATTAGCTCTGCAGTAATGGTCACCATCTACATGTGTGGAGCTATTAGGCTAGAGTAAACTAATTAATTCCACCATAGGATAGTATTGCTCAAAACAAGTACTATCTTATGGCAGGCTTATTTACTCGATCGTAACGCACATGTAGACAGTGACCAGGGCTGGCTGGGGCATGAGGCTGCTACAGTGCAATGGGCTGCCAGCTGGCTAGCCCCACAATGTAGCAACCTCATGCCCCAGCCAGCCCCTCCAAAGCAGGGGTGGGGAGCAGCTCTGGGCTGGAAGCCTGAGCCTCTGCCAGTTAAGGCTGCGCCATTCCAGCTGAATGTGCTACTGTCCTGGGTACAAATGCTGTGCCCAAGAGCAATAAACTCTGGTGCGAACTGCGAATATCACATGTAAATGCACCCATTGAGAATTAGAATCACTGCCTTACTGTTATAAAATTTAAACAATGCTTTTTGTGAACAATTGTTTCAGAAAATATCTCCTTAAATTCTTAATGCTATTGCTGTTGAAGTCAATGAAAACTTTCCTATTGACTTCAATAGGCTCCAGACCAGATCTACTTGTAATAAATTATGTTTTTAAGTTTAGAACTGTTCTTAATTAATCAGTAGCAAACTGATTTTATCAATTATTTTCTTTCAGTTTGCTCATGCTAAGTAAGATGGCTTGCTCCTACTTCAGTAAGATTTCTGAAGTCTTGATTCAGCCTGCAGCAACTCTTATAAGCTTCAGTGACCTGGCCAAGAACATAGACAGATTCTTACACCCCCCACCCCCCAGACAGTACAAAGGATCATAACCTAAAGAGTGGAGACTAAGGAAGGGAGAGGTCAAGAGAATTTTAAGACCCAGAATGACTCAAAATCTTAAATCCTTTTTCTCACTCATGAAGCACAGCTATATTTAAGGGACAAATGCAAAGTTCAATGTACAGTCTGTAGTTACTGGAAATTTCATTCACCCAAGCTCTGCATGTACCAAGGGAGGTTTAGGCAACAGGATGGACCAATGAAGGACTTCAGTAGAGACTTTTCACAATACCCTTTCAGGAGGACAAAATGTCAGCAACTCTTAAAGAAACAGTTCTTAGGCCTCGTTCAAGAAGGTCACTTGTACACATGATGGGGGGTTTAATCCCCAAGGTTTTATTCTGTGCCCCCCTAAATTGAAATGGTGGGGCATAGAATAAAACCCTGAGAACCAAACCATTTCAATTTTTCCATTACATTAAGGTGAGGGGCCTGATGCTTTTTTTTTCTTTTTTTTTTTGGTTGGAACCAGAGCCTGCTGGCAGTTGGGGGGGGAGGGGGGGGGCGGGGTGAGCTGCTGATGAGCCAAGCGGCCCCTGAGCTGCAGAGAGCCTTGGTCCTTCCCTCTGCAACAGTGGCACCCCCTTGGACCACCCAGGCAGGCTGCTAGTGGGCTGCCCCAGCTGGCCCAATCCAACTCTTCTCTGAGCATGCTGTGGCTTTCAGAACGCCCTGCACTGTCCCCGCCACCGTCCCACCACCTGGAACTGCCCAGGAATGGGGTGGCTTGCCCTTGGAGGAGCATGGGGAGGTGGAAGAAGGGCAGCTGGGTGTGCTGACTGCTGGAGAAGGCGGCAGGGACAGTGCACGGGGTGCTGGAAGCCCCAGTGGGCTCGGGGAAGAGTTGGATCAGGCCAGGTGCTCCCTTTGAGCTGGGGCATCACCCAGCCCACTACTAGCCTGCCCAGGCAGCCCCGGGGGGGCACCACCGCCACAAAAGGAAGGACCAGTTCCCCCCCACAGCTCAGGGGGTGCTCAGCCCACCAGCAGCTCAGCCCCCAGCCATGGACAGGCTCCACTGAAAAAAAAAAGGACCAGGCGCCTCCCTGTTTCTGCCTGGTGAAGACAGAAGCAGCAAGGGGCCCAGTCCTTCTTTTTCATAGATTTCATAGACATCAGGGCTGGAAGGGACCTCGGGAGATCATCGAGTCCAGCCCCCTGCCCAAAAGGCAGGAAGTCAGCTGGGGTCATAGGATCCCAGCAAGATAAGCATCCAATTTACTCTTGAAGGTGTTCAATGTAGGTGCTTGAACCACCTCCACTGGCAGACTGTTCCAGACCTTGGGGGCTCGGACAGTAAAGAAATTCTTCCTTATGTCCAGCCTGAAACGGTCTTGCAGGAGTTTGTGACCGTTCGACCTCGTCATCCCTTGGGGCGCTCTGGTGAACAAATGTTCCCCCAGATCCTGGTGGTCACCCCTGATAAACTTATAGGTGGCCATCAGATCACCCCTGAGCCTGCGCTTTTCCAGGCTAAAGAGTCCCATGTCTCTCAGCCTGTCATCGTAAGATCTGTTTTCCTGACCTCTGATCATGCGCGTGGCTCTCCTCTGGACTCTCTCAAGCTTCTCCACATCCTTTTTGAATTGTGGAGCCCAAAACTGGACGCAGTACTCCAGCTGCGGCCTCACCAAGGCCGAGTACAAGGGGAGAATGACGTGCCAGGATTTGCTCGAGAAGCATCTATGGATGCAAGCCAGCGTTTTGGTCGCTTTATTAGCTGCAGCATCGCATTGCAGGCTCATGTTCATCTTGTGGTCAATGATGACCCCCAAGTCTCTTTCTTCTGTAGTGCTATCCAACGTAGCACTGCCGAGCCTATAAGGATGCTGCAGATTTTTCCTCCCAAGGTGGAGAACCTTGCATTTTTCGGTGTTAAACACCATCAGGTTCTCGTCCGCCCATTTGCTGAGCTTATCCAAGTCAGCCTGGATCACCCGCCTATCTTCTGGCGTGGATGCTTTGCCCCAAAGTTTGGTGTCATCAGCGAACGTGGCCAGTCCACTCCTGACTCCAATGTCCACATCATTAATGAAGATGTTGAACAGTATTTTTGGTAGAACCTGCTTGCCTCTCCTGCAGCAGGTGGGGGTGAGCTGACAGTTGCATCATTGCAATTTGCAAAGTTGCAGATTAAACTAGCTCCTGATATAGTTTAGTTTGCAACAATGCAAAATCATTTAAAACCCCCCAAAAGTCTTGCATGTGTACACTGTGGTGCCATTAGCCACACAAAGTAAAATTTTTGTCTCATGTACATGTTAATGGTGTCACATGTACATGCTTCTGAAATGTCTTTTGACTGAGTAACAGTGATGTTGTAGCCATGATGGTCCAGTAATTATGCAAGAGGCAAGGCTTTCTTAGGGTAATATCTTTCATTGGGCAAAATATCTAGTTAGGATAGAGTTAGATAAACTTTCTAAGCTGGGGAGCCCTGCCCTGTGGAAGGAGAAGCCAATTGAAAGAAGGGGTTTTCAATCTCTTCATTCGCATGGAAGGGGGATGGCTGGGGTTGGGGACCAGCCACCCTGAGCCCTGGTTGGCTGGTTTGCAAGCCAGGGTGGGACTGCGGGAGGGGATAAAGGCAGCAGCCGAATGGGCATGGGTGGGGCTGTTGACAGGAATGATGCAAGAGGCCTAAGGGCTGGGGTGAGCTGACCCAGCAGAGGGAGCAGAAAGACCCCTTCTGAAGAGCCTCGAGGGCCCTGGGAGAAGAAGGCAGCAGCAGTCAGCCATGCCTCTGACCCTCCAGCTGAGAGGAAGCGGCAGCCAGGACTTGGGGCAGAGAGCTGGTGCCCCAAGGCCCCATTGCAGTGTGCTGAATGTGCTGGGCATCCCAGAGGCCAGGGGTGGCAGTCGGCCCCCCACTCCACTGCGGAGAAGAAGCAGCGGCCAGGAGCGCAGACGGCATCCTTATCCAGAGCAGGGAGCTGGGCCGGTGAGTTGAGGAAACCCCTTACTTTCCCTGGGGAAGTGGGACAGCAGCAGGCAAGGCACCGGGAGCAGCAGAGCACCAGGACAAAGGTCCCCAGGAGCAGCAGAGGACTAGGACGAGGAGCAGCAGTGTGCCAGGATGAGGGTCCCCAGGAGCTCGGGGCGCAGGCCGGCGCTCAGAGCAGGACTGGCGAGCCACGGGGTGTGTGGGGTGCCCGGCCAGTCATCTGGAGCAGGGGTTTAGAGCAATGACCCCTGGGAGCTGCCTGTGCTGCTGACCCTCTGCCACTGACTGTCCAAGAGGGGACTCAGTCCTGTCCCTTATTCTGCAGCTGATTGTCATTGGATGGAGTCCCTGAGCTTTGTGCTTGGGTCATGCTGATTGCTGCAGGAGCCTACTCTGTTGCTTGCCTTTTTGGTTGCCATGGAGGGTCGCCCTTCAGCCTCTTTGCGGGGTTGGGGTTTGATACAATTTGATTGCTGCAGACCAGAAGAGCTTAACCTGTTGCAGTCTGTCGCTTACTGGGAAACCTGTTAGAGCTGCTGGGAGTGAGCACCTTGCTTCCTTGTGGTAGTATCTCAGCAGTGGCTAAAAGCTGCCAGTTACCCTGCCTGTGGTTCCTGAGTCAAGGGTTGACTAATGCATTGTGGTTTGTTTTGTGATTCTGGTTATGCCACTTAAGTTCACTTGTAAATACCTTTCCTATTATTGTTGTTTTGTAAATAAAGCGTAAATAGTTAAATCAGTTAAGTGTTAGACCTTCTTAGGACCACAGGCTGCTCTGTGGGGAGCAGGAGCGGACTGGAAAGTGAATTGCTGCTGGCTGGAAGCCCTGCCCCACTCTTACCACACCATCCCTGATATTGGGCAGGGGTGGCAACTATTGGGCCGCCACCCGGGTTACAGAAGTTATGATTTGTTTTTACAGCGTGATTACTGACAAGCTGTTATCAAGAAAAGCTAAACAAAGTGCTTATTTTCCCCCCTACTACCTGGCACCAGCTGAAGAATGAAAGCATTTTATTTCCAGCAACATTGAAAGCATTTCAAGGGTTCTGTTTTTAGGTCTTTAAAAGGCTCCTTAACTAATGTCTCATTAGGAATAAGAATCTGTCCTGTACAACATCACCCATTCAAAATACATTTCCTGTATTACTACAAAATAAGCATTGCTACCTAACATTAGCAGTGGAAATTCTTTATCTGGACTATTACCAAACGTTTCAGTCATAAAAAGAAATACTTTGAAGGATGCCAGGGGGTTTGACTGTGAAGATAAGCTGAGGAGTCACTGTGTGTGACAGATGAATCGTGCAAGAGTATAAACAGAAACTTATTAAAAGCAATAACTCAGAGAAGTAAGATATCCCAGCATCAAGAAAGAAATTCACTTTTCATAGTAGTGACTAAGTAAAATGAACAGGGTCTGCCATGAACTGAAGAGAAAAAAGAAATTAACACGTACCGTACATTACTAATAACTATAAAATCCCTGGGATCCTTTAAAACATTCCTCTTTAGGACTGTAAATGCATTTAGGAGACAAGAAACAGCATCCTTAATGAAATGTGTTTTAGTGCAGTAGTAAACTCTTGTTTTCCTATTGCCTCTACATAATAACTCTGTGTCTTGGTAAAGCATGTGGTAGAATTTGTGCTTTGAATACATACAGCAAAGGGATTAGAAACACACACGGATGTGCTGCAACAGCACCAGTTGTATTACTAATGGAGCTCTGAGATATACTGTTGTAGCCTCAGATGGGGTTCATGATGGAACTGGTATTTGGAAAAATGAGTTTGTAATAGGTTATTCAAGGAGCTTAATTCATGTAGAGTCTTGTCTATTAATTTATCATTAATCCTGTCTGTGAAAATAAAAAGCCATGGAGCTGCTTTCATTCAAAAAAAAAAAAAGACAACTTGTTTATCTTGCTCTTTAGCATCCAATTATCTAAGCAGAAGGCTTGTGCTGATTGCATATTATTATGAAGAGGAAAAACATTCAGTAGCACTGGGAGAATATTGCAAAAAGCAGTGATGTAGAGCCAAAGATCATAGATTATTTGGAATGGGAATTATCACCATCAAGATGCTTACAGTTAGCGAGTGAATAGCTCATGCAAGACTTTAAGGAAATCATACAGATTTTTGTCTTGATAAAAAAATGGTCAAGGCTTAGGCAAGCATCAGTTATCAACAGTTTCAAAATATTTCCATTGCTTCTATAGATGCAGTATTGTAACACATCCATATTCTTCTGAAGGTTACTGCTAATATATAGATTTTAAAGAAAAACGCATAGTAACTGGATATAAGCAAAATGATTGTTGGTATTTTGGAAGGCTACAAGCTTGCAATACTTCAATAATTCAGGACAACATGGGCAAAATGCCTTCCATGCTTTCCTCCACAGTGCTTCTGCAATGACTCGTTTTTGGAGAATCAGCTTCAGAGCAACACAAAAAGTTCGCACACCATATGATGCCCTACCCAAGCAGTAAACTAGCATTTGGGGCCCCCAATCCAGCTTCTGTGAAACCCTGTGCTTCTCCATGATCAAAGCTTGAGCCCTTCCTTCTTAGACTGTCAGACCTTGGGGTTTTTGTGTGTTCTTTTGTTATTGTTGTTGTTTTCTGGGTGGGAGGGGTTGATCTTAAGGGGACACATGGAGAAAGATCAGTCTTTTTCATTTTGTGAGTCTTTCAACTTCCTGTTTCATTCAGGATGGCAGAAAAATTACAGGAGGCTATGGAGTTATTATTTCTGGTCAAATCCAATTCCACAAATTACTGGAAATGTCTTGCAAGTTTTCCTTTTTTTAGAAGATATTCAGCTGCTTCACTAATATCTATGCTTATCTTACCCACATTCACTGATCTTGAAGCTTGCCTGACAATAACCTTACCATAAGAACAATAGACAAGGTCATGAGATTTTAGAGACATTTCTTCTCCTTGTTAACATCTTTATTACAAATATTGTCTCTTGTTTCTTTGCTTTGTTCTCTTTGTATTCATTTCCATGTGAAGGTAACACATGCAAATAATAGGGCAATTTCAATACCCTAGTGTGTGCAAAATATAACCCTTGAGTAAGCTCATTAATATTGCATACTATTCTATGTTACTGTGTCAAAGTCCTCCTCACATCATGGAGTAAGTACATCCCAGAGTTTCAATTTTCTATATTTTAGTGAACCGTCAATTCCTATCCCTCTTCTAATGCTATTGAAGCCCTGAAAGAGGCATAGTTGACTGATCTTTACAGCACCTAAACAATAGTTTACAACCATCTTCCACAAAGAAATGGGAGTGATACAATTCTGGCACATCATCTGACAGAAATTGTTTTGATAACAATCTCATACCAATAATTATATTAGATCAAGAATGGGAACTACTATTCCTCAACCCTTTAAACTTTTCTGTGTTCTCTTTCCCTTTATCCTTACACCTACCTATTAATTTTATGTTAATTATATTTCAGTGCATGTCTCCTTTGACAGTTTTCATAACTCCTCCATACTTAAGTTTCTCTCCATATTCTGTGCTTCTCTTCACACTCTCAACATGCAGCCTCTTCTCAACTTCCTATGCAATGATGTTTGAATAAAGGTCAAGTTTGTCCTATATCAAAAGATTTTTTGTACATTTTGGAGGCTTTGGGGCTTGGAAGTATGAATAAGCTGTACATTTTCCACTAATCCATAACATCTAACGAAGCATAAGTGAACAGGCAAGTGTAATTACATGAGTAAATTCAGAAAGCTAAAATAATAAAATAATTACTGCGAAAGAAAGACTATGCACACGAAACCAAGAAACTTCCTTTTTATCAGTTATCATGTTGCTTATACAATGAAGCCTGGAGTGCAAGGTGAAAGATGTTAAAGAGCACCCTCTCAAAAGGGAAATAAAAGCATTTCAAAATAGTCTGCTGACTCTCTGGGGATAAAGTCAAGCATCTGACCTTTGTTGTGAATTCTGAACAAGCTACACTCTGTGGGAAGCTAAACATAGTAAGAAAACAGGGTAGCTAGCTTTTGAACAGAGATTAGAAAACAGAGATTGAAAATTGTGGTGGGTAGGGGAGGGATTACCCACAACAAATGGGTGAGAAGATCTCATAGGTACACAGAAGGTGCATCTACATGTGCATATTAATGCACTGCAATAAACTCCAACACATATAGTCTACACGTGCTCCCAGGACTGCAGCATGTTGAGCTGGGTCAGAGCAGCCCTGGCTGGCAGGGGGCCCAGTAGGTCAGTCTGCCAGCCCAGGGCTGCTCTGACCTAGGTCAGTGTCCTGCAGAGGGGCTGGCTGGGGGACGAGGGTACTCCAGTACAGAGCTAGGTAGCAGGCAGCCTGCACACTGAAACACCTTTGTGCCCTGGCCAGCTGGTTCAGCATATACACATGCACTGCTGCACACAAAAAAACTTGGCAGCAGGGTAGTACTTGTATTTACAAGTACTACACTGATGTGGAGTTTATTAGTTTTTTGCAGTTTAATAGGGCCACACATGTAGACTCCAAGCCATTTACTGTGGAGCCAATTAGTCTACTGCACGTTAAACATCTTGTGTAGATGCACCCAGAAATACTCAAATAAGCCCTTGGTATTACAACATAAATACCAGAATAAGGCACATCAGAGTAAAATGCACCAACTGAACAATTTAAAGTAATGTGCTAGGAAAGGATTAATCATACTGGGGATATGTTTACTAGTTAAAATGAAGCACAGTGTTAAACAGCTGCCTCTCCAAGTAACCAGCAAGCTAGGACTGTACTGAATTTAGTTTGTATATCAGATTATAGCTTGTTTCCATCACAACTAGAATATAAAGACTGCAATCCCAAAGAACTCATGAATGAAAACAATATTAAAATAGAACTCAACAAATGGATGCTCAGAAAAATATCCTTGGCTTCTCTCTAGCATTCTAGACAAACCAAAGGGGGAGGGTTGTTCAGTGTATCAATACACGCACAAGCAATTTCATGTACAGGTAATGTATCCAGGGAAACAAACTGCTGGAACATTATATTATGCTTTATATATAAGCTTAAGTTAATCTACATTCACACAATTATATATGAAATAAGCAAAATAAAAAACAGAAATCGTTGTTTCAGCCCAGAGAAACAGTGGCCAAGAAAGACAATGGTATAAAAAAAAATATGGTTGCATTGTGCCTGTAGTAACAGGGTGTGTCCAGACAAGCGCACATGTGTGGTTTGCAATGCCTCAGAGCTGTTTAAGTTGCAGCAAACTGCATACAGTGCATGTGCAACTGTTTGCTGCACTGCAAATTTGCAGCACAGTACCAAAATTTGATACCAGGAACTCCCAGTATCAGAAAAACTGCTGCTGCAAAAAAAAAAAACAGGTGCAGTGCACACTCCTGGAGCCTGCACTGGCTGACAAAGAGGCTGGGTCCTCCAGGGAGATACTCTGGCTGCTGGCCAGAGCATCTCCTCTCCTCTAGTTGCACCTTCAGCAAGCTGGGTGTCAGGAGGAGTAGGGAAAATGCCCTTTCCCCAAAGTTTGGCATTTTATTCTGCACCAAGCCCCACATGCACACACCCATAGAGTTAACTTGCTACTTCACATCCAATTAGCATCTGTTTCTATTAAAGCAATGCCTTTAAATTGAATGGGAGAGAGATTTTTAGATCAGAGAATTTCAGTGGAAGCTTCACAATTAGAACTTTCATAATATTAAGGGCCCTGCTACATGTTCAAATTAAAGCTAGATAAAGACCACCTATGGAGTTACACATTTTCAAGCATGAACTGTATAGCTGATTGGCTTTTTTATAGGTAATTAGAGATTTTTATCATGAGATAATTTCTTTGCAAATGTGGCTGGTCTTGCTTCACAGGTGTGGCCAGTCTAAATTTATTGTATGATTAACCAGTTAATTGTGTAATATAATAAATGTAACATGTAGCAGGGACCTTATCCTTGTAGCAAACATTACACTTAAGATGTGATTAACCAGTTAATCACATCTTAAGTAGTATTCTGGCCGCACATCCATGCAGTAAAACAGGAAAAAAGCCATAATGTTATTACAAAAAAAACCATAATAACTTTGTGCCTGGTTTGCATGGCACGTTAAATTGAAGGGCTCCAGCGTGCTCCTGTGACTGGGTGCTTCAGTCAGCTGACAGGGACTCCCAGCTACAGGAGCACATCAGAGCCAAGGGCTCCTTGCACTCCCCGCTGAGAGCCCCAATCAGTAACAGGCTCTCCCAGCTGCAGTACAACACTTGCTGGTACAGAGGGAGACAAGGATCATAATCCCAGGCTCCCCCTGCTTCAGCAATATGGTGCAATTGGGATCTGATCTATGATCCCACAACCATGCCTCATGTCATATATATCCAGGCACTGGATCGGATCCCATTGTACCTTTAACAGGACATCTGTCAGTGACTTACAGTCCACATTTTCTCTCAGAAAATGTAATTCACAGAATCAAACCTTGCATTAAATCACTTCCCAGAATTGCACAGTTACATCACCGAATTTAAAAAGTCATTGACTGAGTGATTATGATGGGCAGTTGTCTACTAAGCCCCTTGCTACAATTCAGAAGTATACGTGTCCCAGAAATCCAAAATAATTGTGCTTTCTAGCACAAGGGATATTTTAACTTCAGTTCTGTTTGCAGATGTTGGATACAGATCAGATCACAGATGCTCATGAGTGTCTGGTGCCTCCTGAATCTGGGGGACACCTGCAGAAGCCACTGGTGGCAGTGGCCCTGTTACAGGGAGGCACCAGCCCTACCGACAGCATCAGTGTAAGCCATCGGGGGGGCACTGGCCCCATCCGGGGGGCACGTGCACCCCTGTGTACCCCCTACCAGTTGCCTATGCAGATGCTCACACAAAGGTTTAAGTTCAAGGTTTTTGTCATTCCAAGTACAAGAGAATCTTTCTTATAGACTTTTCCCCACTAGCACACAATTAAAATTATCCCTCCATACACCTTGGAAACAGCACTTTTATTTTAAATGACATGTTTGCAGGTGATTTTTGAAAGTGGAGCAAGGTGGCTATTTGGGGGGATAGTAAAAGAGAGAAGGAGGTTCACTTTCCTCCACAGTGCATGAACCACCTGTCCAGAATCATTGCCATAGCATGAGTTGAAAGGTGGAAATGCACATGAAAAACTAAAATTATAGCTTATTTCCAAACCTTATAGATAGGTATTTTTTAAACAGGCATTCATACATGTATATCTCATTTACATCTACTTTCTGTCAGCTTGTAACCTCATTTCCACTGTGAGCCCAACTGCTATAAATGAATTTCTGGGGGTTTTGTCACTAACCCATGGGGTCAAAACCCCTAGTTACAGAACCACCACTCTGGATCCTTTGCAGTTGTCAGTATCTGGGAGACAGAGTGGAAAGACAGAATTTCCATACAGTGGTCCCACGGCTCTGTTTTAAAAAAAGTCTACAAAGGCTAAAGAACTTCATGATCTGAATACTGCTGTCCATTTAAGTTTTAGCCATAGTATTACTATTTGTGTAGTAGAATTTTCCCCCTTACTGTATGGTCTATGCAAAAGAACCAATGTAGAAGATTCCTGAAGTGCACAGGCTGTGGAAGGAAGGCACCTAAGTTATAGTCCTTATAAGCTGTTCCTATAACAGTGGACACAGACGCAGCTTACAGTGTTTCCCTCCACTGTTCCTGCCTTTTACCTCCTTCCATGACCTAATTTCTACTGCGGAAAGTAGATGTGGGGGAAGAAAATGCACTCTACTGGAAACAGCAGACATTACTTCAACCAGGCTGTCCAGCTACTGTATAGATCGGGCACTTCAGCGGGGCTTTTTGACGCTGATTCAATCAGCCATTAGATAAAAGCACCAAAAAAAGCCCCACTAAACCACCCAGTCTCTACAGATGTTGGGAAAACAGGGTGCAACGAACACACTGCCTATTCTGGGCAAATGCTGGACTTGGCACAGGAACATACTGAGTTTAAAGTACCAGCTTTTAATTTTATTTTTTTCCCCCAACATTTGCAAGCAGCCTTAGAAACTAACTGGTTCAGAGAGGCATAAGGTTATTGGCAACAGACTACTTCATCAGATTGTATGAATGGATTCCTTTCTATTTAGAGTCCCTTTTTTCTACAAGTCCATTCTTAATATCTAAGTAGACTGTTGCCTAAAAAAGCCCTGCCTTCTGCCTGACTTAAGACTAACATAACTGACTCACCCTCTCTACTCTACTTTTGACTTCAAGGTTAGAATTCTCCAGTTCACTGGTAACCGTAAAATATATGGGCACTTTCAGATATACTCCAGGGGCACTTGAACTAAAGCTCATCAAACAAACTTTAATTCAAGTGCCTCTGACACCATTTTGAAATGGGACACTAACACACAAGATGCAGGAGGCTCCTGGAGTGTGGTAATTACCATGCTCCAGCAGACTAGATTAATTACAGCACACTGGAGCAGCCTCCCAGCTCATCTACAAGCACCCTATATTCTTTTAGACAAAATTTAGTGCCAAGTCCCTCAAGCCCTGCCATATACCCCTGTGGCTCCAGCCTCCAGTCCCAGCTGCCAGCACTTGGCAGCCATGTTTGAAGCCAGGCCCAGCTGCCTTTAAAAACAGCCCCACATGGTGATCTCTGGGCAGCCAGTTCCAGTGCCCAGACAAGCAGCATGGCATGCACAGAGGCAGCATGTGACAGTTCTGTTCATGTCCCCTCTGCATTCCTAAACTATGGCTGCCCTGGCCCTCATGGCAAGGGACATGGTCCCCCAATCCTTCTGGGTGCTCACCCTGCTGGCCCACTACTGTTACCATCACCTGGCCCATGGCCATCTCATTCCACCTGGCTCCCCCACATGCAGCAACCACTTGCCCACCCACAGCACACCTTCCCAGGGCCCTCGCCACTACACAGCTGCTGCCACCAGCCACACTAACAAGGGGCTCCAGGAGGCCACCACCAAGGCTGCCTTCACTCTCTTGGCCATCCAGCCCCACTGCCACTGGGCCTGCCATGCTACCTGGACTGGAGACAGCATTTGGTGCAACACAACTGGGATGACGAGCAGTGGGTTGATCCCTTTAGGATGACCTGGCCACCTTTGCCAACCTGTTCCACCAGCTCTGGCCCTACCTGGAATGCCAGGTCACTGGCATGTATCAGCCCTCTCCACCAACACCCACTTGGCTCTGGCTCTGGCCCTGCTCAAGTTGGTCATTCCCTCCAACCTGCGGTATGTGGGCACTTGTTTGAAATGAGAAGGCCACCACTGGGGAGGCTGTCCTGGAGGTGTGCAGCACACTCCAGGACATGCTGACAGACACCATCCTCTACATCCACAACCTGCAGACAGTGGTCACAGGTTTCCATGTACTGGGGTTTCCCCAATGTATCAGGGCCATGGATGGGACGCACATCCTGGTGACCTGTCCACCCCACAGAGACCACCCCTATTATAGCCACAGGGGGTTCCACTCAGTGGTCCTGCAGGTGGTCATTGATCACCAGGGGACCTTCACCCATGTCAATGCCATCTGGGTGGGCAGCACACATGATGCATGCTTATTCAGTAATTCTGAATGGGGCATGCTGGCAGACAGTGGGTGCTTCACACCAGGAGTGGGGGGCATGCACATAACTACCAGGCTTAGGAGGGTGTCCAAGATTTGGTGGCCATTGTCCATGGCCTCCACTGCCTGGCCCTGGATGGCCTTCTGCTCTTGCACAATCCTCAGGTGTTCTCACTCCAGGGGCAGGAGCTCAGCCTGGAATGCCTCTTCCCAAGCAATGTCCCCCCACCACCACCTTTTCTCCCAGGTCAAGTCCTCCTGCCACCAGACCTGAGCTTACACCTCCTGCTTCTCAGCCACCACTGTCAGCCACTGGAGCAGAATGGTCTGATCTTGTGTGTGCCACTAGTGCAGCCAGCACAAGTGGAGGGCTCCAGTGCTGGATGGCAGTGACCTTGAGTCAGAACTCCTGCTGGGACTGCTGGTCTATCCCCCACATCTGGAAGCTGGCCCTGCAAAGGCAAGAAATATAATCCTTTTGTGAATTTGCAACATTTCAGAGATAAGATGCTCTGCACCAGGGGCTGAGCACTGCTTGGCCTCAGATCAGGGATCAGCTGTGCACGGGTGCCCAGAGACAATGATATGCTGTCCAGACAGGCCTGGACCCAGGCGGATGCTGGCTGAGCCCCCCATTCCCACTTGCTCCCCTGAGGCCAGTGGGCCACTAGGTGCTGGCCACAGGCAGCTTGCCTCTGCCCCACCTCCCAGGGCAGAACTGGACAGGCTGCTGGCAGCACCTAATGCCACAGTTCCAGACCCCACTCCTCACCTCTCCCCTTGCAGGCCAGCTGTTCTGCTGTACTGCCACCCAGCATATGGTGCCCAGGCTGGGGATACACAGGGCTCCCAGAAAACTGGAGTGAGGAGTGGGCATACTCCTGCCCTTCCTATTGGGGGCCTCTCTGGGGAGACACCCTGGGGATGCCCCTTCCCTACACAACCACTGTGCCCCAAGCATGCCCCTGCTGTGTGTGCCTGGGGTGGTGCATGATGAGCTGTTTCTGCAGGTTGAGGGGTGCCAGGGCCACTACACCCTGCTGATGATTATCTTCCTGGTGCCCTGGGCACACATGTGCCTTGGTTTGGGATCCTGAGCTATGATGGCATGGGGGACAAACCCAGGCTGTCCCACAACCTCTGCTGCTGCCTGGAGGGCTATCTATTGCAGCACTACACATCCCTGCCCCACCCCTGCCCCCTGCCACTGAGGAAGACATTGCTGCTAGCACTGACATGTTCCTCAGGGTGTGAGAGGCCCATGCCCACCCAGCTGTGGGAAAATGGGCTGCTGAATAAAGTTTTGAACTGTGTCCCACCTCTCTGCATGCTGTGGGGAAAGGGGGAAGAGGACTGTGGGCAGGCCAGGCAGGGAGGGCAGGGGCCGGGGTAGAACTAGGACTGGGAGGTCCCTTTGTCCAGTACAGGACTTACCACATGACTGTGGCTGGCATGGCTGGCAGCTTGTTACAGGCCTCCCTGTTGACAATGGATGTGCCAGGTGTCCATAGCCTGTGGTGTGCAGTGGGCCAGTGCTGGGCCAGGAACCACTCCAGGGAGGAGCTGGCACTGCTGACAGCTGGTGGTGACATGGCAGTCTACTTCTTGTGGCAGAGTCTGGAGCTATGTAGCAGCTGAAGCAGCTGCTGGCCAGGGTTCCTCAAGCTGCTAGGGATCTGGGCAGGGTGCTGAGTGCCTGAGGGCCCCTCCTTCACTGATGTGTCACCAGAAAGTCTGAGCATGGCAGGGATTGGGCGGGCATGATTAGTTAATTCAAGTGCCTGCATTAAGGCCTAGTGAAATATTTAGCAACGTGGCCAGGGTCCTGGGATGCTAGAATATTGGTCAGCTGTCACATGACATGGTTTTACAGGCATGACCAGACTGATGATTGTAGTCACTTATGGCTACCTACTGTGCCTGTAAGGCCTTGACCTCTATGCCCTGCCAACCAAGAGTGTCCCAGGGCTTACATCCCACCCAATAGGGCCTCATAAATGTAGGCATCCAAACACCCACCCCAATCAAGCTGACTCTGGGGCGCTGCATCACCCCAGAGTGCCAGGGATCCAGTTGGGGTCCTGGGTGGATGGCACGGGCTTGCACATATTGGTGAGGCTGGGCCTCAACAGGGAGGATAAGGATGACATGCTGCATCCTGTGCCATCTTTCTGCATCCCTGAACAGCTGTCCCTCTGTTGCTGGCCCTGGGCAGCTGACAGCACTGCTCAGCACAGGGCCGCAGCAAGGGACTGGAAGCTACATGGCAGAGACTGTGCCCCACAGCATCTGCAGGCAGAGGGCAGGCTTCTGGGGGTGGGCACCAGTGAACTCATGATGGCTCTGCTGCCAGAAGCAGCCTGCAATCAGGTAATGGCACTAGCCAGGGGTTACAGCAGTGTGCAGCCCTATTCAGCACCCTTCTGGCCTGATAGGGGTGTCCTGGTAGGTGTGTGGCCTAGCAGTAGTGAAGCAGCAGCTCAGGCTTGCAGGAAAGGCAGGCAGGGGAAGCCTGTGGCCTGTCCAGGGGAGCATACAAGGCCTACAGTGCTCCTGTGGCACATACAGGTGCCCTCTGGCTCCTCTGATGTGTGCCTCCAGCAGCTAGGAGCTCCCAGAGAAGCCAGCCCCTAAAGGTAGGGCAGACCCGACACTAAACATAGTGCTGTGTCATGTCTACACGTGTGTTATTGTGCATTAACTAACTATGCCTAAATTTGAAACCTGCAAATGCAGGTATCAATTTAGTCATGATTAGCCATTTTTATTGCACAGTAAGGGCATGAACATGTAGACACATGCCTATACTGCACAGTAAAGTAACCTAATGCACAGTAACACATCTGTGTAGACACATCCAGTATGAGTTAGGAGCAGCTTTCTTAGTCCCTTAGCCTCTGGCAGATTTAAACGTTTCATCCAGTAGTCATTTAATTTGTGTAAATTCACCAGACACAGGTAATATCTTTCCTCCTGTGTTACCAGGACATTTTAACAAAGTTCTACACCCAGGTGATTGTCACCTGTAGAAAACTATTCCCCTCTTAACACAAGAGGTCATGTCACACTTCCATAAATAGTGACTCAACTAATCAGAATTTTCCCTAGAGGATCCTTCCTAGAAGTAACAAATCAGAAGACAGTGATGTTTTCCAGGAGATATAAATCCTTTCAGAAAAGCTGATGAATGGAGTAAGGGTCAATTAGGACTTCAATAGTAAAGTGTCCACCTTCACCAAAGCCACTGCACAGACATGGCACAAAAAACAGAACAGAGAGTCCTCATGTCCAAAACTACAAGCTTCTGAAGTACACGGTTGGTTTCAGAGCTAAAGTTCTACTGGGGATTTAAGAAATGTATATACAATTCCTTGCCCTGTCAAAGACTTCCTTTATGATATCTATACAGTGGTGACAGGAATACTTCCTTTTTTATTAACTTGTCAAAAACTTGTAAATTTTTTTCTTTGTAGAGTGACTAAACAAAATAGGGCCCCAGCCATGCTTAGGCACTAACATAATGTAAATAAATATTAGAACTAAACCAGAATATCAATTAGCCCTTCTGGAATCATAAAATAATAACACTGGAAAGAAACTCAAGAAGTCACGAGTCCAACCCCACTGCTCAAGACAGGATCATCCCTAGACAGCTGTTTGCCTAACCTGCTCTTAAATATGGTTTTTGAAGACTATTATCAACTCCATCTCTGTCTTATCTTTTCCAAGATAAAAGATCACAGCTCTTTCAGCCTTTGCTCATGTAAGTCATATTTCCCAGATATTCATTTTTGTTGTTCTCAAATATTCAAATATTTTGTTGTTTCCCAAATATTCATTTTTGTTGTTCTCCACTAGACTCTAATTTGTCCACATTGCTCTTGTAGTGCAGCATTAGATCTGATATTTCTGGGACATTAGGATCCAGACTAAAATACAGTTTAATCACAACTGTCACTTTGTGGAACTGTACAAGTATACTAACTAAGATGTTATGGTCTTGAAGCTTCAGGTAAACACATTGAGAAAAAAAGAAAACTTTTGTACTATAGTTGCAGACATGCCACATCCTACTGCCATTTGCTGCTATCCCTTCAAAACTAAAGCCTAGGGTGTTTATACACATGCTCCAGGAATGGGCGGCGGAGTGCTTTAATTAGAGTGGCTCCAAGACCCACTCTAATTAAAGTGCCCAGAATGCCACAGTCCCTGCACTGAAAAATATTGGAGAGGGCACTTTAACTAAGGCTCATCAAATGAGCTTTAGTTAAGGTGCCTCTAACACCATTTTTCAGTAGTGATGCTGATACAGGTGACATTGGAGTCTGCTGGAACACAGTAATTGCCACACTCCAGCAGACTCGATGCATTGTAATTACAGCTGTAATTTTTTGATGTCATTAACTTATGAAAGCTTTTTTCACTTTGGAAAGGACTTTAAATATATTCTCTAAATAAAATCTTGTTTATCTGTAAGATGTTATTAAGTCTTTGCAGAGAAAATGTGATTTTTGCATCTGTAGAAAAAGTGATAAATAGATGTGTATGCTATTAATATATGCCATGAAAAGATAATGGGTAGTCATTATTACACATTATCATTTCTTATGGTGTGTAAAAAGGAAAGAGTCAAAGGGTGAGGTCTGTAGTTAATGACATATTATTATTCCTATCATGATCTGCCAGACTTATTATCAAACGTTCTCATCTTCAAACTCAAAAAGTTTGAAGAAATAATTTTAACTGGTAGATGCACAACATATTTTAATGCTGCTTCAGTGAATGTATTAAAATACCTTCAAAAGAGAATTTGTAAGAACAGAAGACACTTACAGCAAAAACAGAAATCACAAAGAAAAGGCTGTTTTTACTAAACAGAATGAAGTGGGCAATAGCACTTGTGGACGTGTTCTTACATGAACCATACCTCAAAATATGAAGCTGTTACTGCAGTTCATGTCACTGCTATCCTTCCATCAAAATCAAATCTATGATTAATTAGGCCATTAAACTTCAGTTCCTGATTTGCTATATGAGGAAGCAAGACAGGTGGCTTGGGTTATGAAGCTAGATGAATTAACTTTGTACTTAATGAAAATTAATTTTGGATTTATGATATATGAAATTAGTATCATGCCTGAAGAGGAACAGTAACCATGGAGCAAACTAATAAATGCTTTCCTTTGGAATCGCTCTCATAAGAGCTTATCTACACTTCAGCTACATTGGTAGTAAAATTGGTGGGAAAGCACCATCGCAACTGACAGCAATGCAAAATGCATCAACTGACCATACTACTTCACATGGAGTGTCTGCAATTTTGCTTTTTATTTATATGAACGTAGCAGTGCCACTGCAGTGCTTTGCAGAGAACTGGGTCCTTCCTCAGGGAGCTACTTAGTAATTAAACATTTTACTTCTGAGGGTAATTTTCAGCCTTTCTTGTTTTTTCTGTGAAAGGAATTTTATCATCTATGATTTAAAAATCATTTATACCTCATTGCAATATTTTTAAAAGAAGATAGGCAAACTAGTACATATTTTTCTACTAGACTTAGAATTCATTGCAAAAGGTTTGTCACTTTCTGATCATATTTTAGCAAACACCAAAACAAAAATCCCTGCAAAATAAGCACCCACAAATACAAACATAAACACATCCACACACAATAGAATGAACTTATAAAGCTTAATTGGGCAAAGAGCATGTTTTAGATTATTTGTTCAGGGCAGTACCAATACACAGTGATTAGACTAGCAATAAAAGTGTTCTGGATCTATAGATGTGATGTGATGTAAAGAAACAGAGCTGATGTAAGGAGACAGAGCTGATTTCTAAGACCTTCCCAAGAGTACTTTGGAAGATTTATTAACCCTTTATTTGCCAGAAATAGGATGGCATTTCTGAATCCTATCCAAACATTTTTTCCTGAGCTTTCATGGAAGTGTCACCTCTATCATGAACAAGAAGTAATAAGAATGTTAAACTGCAAGGGACTGTGTGGGTCAAGTCCAGGATGCTGCTATCACAGGCAAGTATCTCATAACCCCTTTCATAAAGTGTCAAGTTCCATTTTGAAGCCAGCTATGTTTCTTGCCCATCCAAGAACTTCACTGATTTCCAGCCTGCATTTGATCATAGCCAGTCCTTTGTTCTTCAGCCAACAATGTTCCTTAATTTAAATAGTTCTTTGATCTCTTTGGGTGCTTGTATACACCATGGCGTTTAATCCTTATTAATTTAATGACCTTTAAAAAATATAACCTGGCTTATTTTGGTGCATCATGTTTGGGTTTGCACATCACCGGCTTTTGAATGAATTAAGTCCCACGTGTAATTCCCTGCAAATTCCAGCAAGGGGAGCCATATACCAACCTTGCTCAGATTGCCCTCCCCCTGCTCCCACCAGCCAAGTAAAGCAAAATCCCTGACATTTAGTCGGGGCTGGGTGGTGGGGGCAGGGGCAGGGGCAGGGGCAAGGGCTGAACCTGAGCTTGCTACAGGGCAGGAGGGGTGGGGGTTGCCTCTGAGGGCAGCAGGGAACTCTATGGCCAGCCAGGCAGCACAGGCTTGTCCTGTCTCAAGCAGCGCATGGCTCCGCCGCCACTTCTGCTGGCTGGTGCCAACCTGGCCAGCCCCCTCCCGTCCCCAGCAGCACGTGGGAAGCCAACTTAAGCTGCATGTTGCTCTGGATGGGATGGACCCGGCCGGGTCGGCACCAGCCAGCAGAAGAGGCGGCAGAGCTGTGTGCCACTCGGGACTGACCGGTGCAGGTAGGGGAAAGTGCAGCTGAGCCCCTGCCACTTTGACCAGGCTTGTCCTGTCCTGAGCAGCACACAGCTCCACCGCCATCTCTCCTTCCCGGTGCTGAGTGGGCTGGAGCTGCGGCCCAGCTGCTGTTTCCCCTCCCCAGTGCCAGCCCAGCCTAACCCCGCAATGCTCAAGTGGCATGGCACGGCATGGGGAAAGCCTGCCCAGCAGCTGCTTTCCTGGGCTTACCTGCAGGGCAGGGCCCTTTCCAGTCCCATGCGGCAAAGCAGAAGCTGGCCCAAACACTGTTTCCCCTCACCGGCACCGCAGGTTCTGGCCCAGCGCCCCTGCCCCTCTCAAGCTGCAAGTGGCCTGAGCCGGGGGGGGGGCGGGCGGGCGAGGCCAGCTGGGGCAGGCTGAGGTCAGGGTTGGTTGCCTCACAACCAAAACTCAATGTCAGCCTGAGGTGCTGCCGCCGGTGGCTGATGCTGCCAGCTGCCGCTGGAGGCTTTTAGAGAGGCAGCTGCCATTACCTGGGTTTTGAAGGGGCTCTGCAGGCTGGAGGGCAGTGTTTGGTGGGCTGAATCTGGCCCGCAGGCCGTATTTTGCCCACCCCGGCCTACCAGAACTGATTCATTTGTGGAGCTAAGTGCTGTGAAAAAGCTAAAAAGATGTGGAAAGAATGCAACTGGAAGGTATTTTCAATTCGCATATGACTATAAGAAAACCCCTAGCAAACATGCTAACATCAGTTCTCTCTGTTTATTTTATTTTAGTTAGATGCAGTGTTCTTTTGCTGCTATTTCAGTGTAGGAAGGAGTTATGTATGAGGGAGATAAGGAGAACAAATATATTATGTCAGTATTTGGCATTTCCAGACTCTTAAGATAACACCCCCGCCCCTCCACTTAGTTTTTACTTTTCTACAGGCACAATCAGAGTGAGCCAACCACTTACTGCTTTTCACAGGCAATCAGGGCACCCTTTACATTTCAAAAAGTACAATTAGCACCTTTCTCAGGCTGAGCTCCATCCCTTTGGTTCTCCTGGGAGTAACAGAAGCTGAGAGATTTTTCTTCCCCTCCCCCCACCCCCTATCCCACCCAGAGGCAGGCATTTTCACTCCTTCCCAACAAAGCAAGCAGACAGACAGACGAGCAGCTACTTCATTGCACTGGAGGGATTTCTAGGAACACACACATAAGTGTTAAGAAACTCTCCGCTGCTTGGCTTGATGGAGAAAGGACGCTATGCACACACAATCCCTGAGAGGAGACAGTAACCCATACAACACCATCCCCACGGAAACTGTACCAAGCCTGGACAGCCAGGGGATACTGGGTACTGTAGTCCTGTCACGCAAGAGGAGATTGATGGTGAGGAGGGCAGTGACATGCTGATGTCCCACTTTTGCCCCTCAATGCCAAGCCACAACTCCCCCAGCCCTGCCGCTGCCCCTTACTCCCAACCCATGGATCCTAGCCCTGCCAGTTCCCCTCAGTCTCAAGCCACAGCCTCCTGCTCCTCCAGCCCTGCCAGTGCACTTCACTCCTGACTTACAGCCCCCTGCCACCCCAGCCCTCAGCCCTGCTGGAGGGGCCTCAGCTGTCCCTGTCCTAGCCATGCTAGAGTGTGGTGGCTCTGTCTCATGCAGGCAGTGGCATGTGTCTGGCCCCAGCACAGGCTGGAGGGAAGAGGAGGGGAGGTTTGTAGCACCTCCCACCATGGGTTGCACCAGTTCAAAGTGCCACCTGGTGGGCAAAGGGGTGAACTACAAAAAAGCTACAGCACCATAGGGTGGTCAAAGAGGCGGAAGCTCATTACATGTCTTCGAATGCTTTTGTGTTTGCATACAACTGTGGCGCCTCTAATGCCAGTGCACCCTTGACCTGCGAGCCTGGGTCGGCACGACCGGCTTGGTGCGAGGAGGGAGATTTATAACCGGACAGGTGGGTGATAACGGTGAGCAGGAGTCAGAGGATTTAAACACAGCGTATGGTTATACAAAAGGTTTATTTTACTTACACTACTGATGTGCTGCAGCGCAGGCAGAGGAGTTGATTTATTCAGTTACAGCATGCAGATATCATGTTACCCAGCATTTACAGGGTGGGTAAGAGAGTTGCTTGTTACAGATTCCGAGCGATTCACACAAGCCGTTGCAGTCTGCAGATTACCAAGAGCTCTTGATAAGAAAGATTACGACAGAGATAGAGAGATAAACAGGGATACACCAGAAAGATACGTAGGCGGAGAGATAACATTCGTGCACGATCTGTTCTTCTTGAGTGTATACACAGTTCTCTGCTTTGGGCGGAAGTTCTTTCAAAGTTATATTGGCCAAAGGTGACCAATTACTATACGCTAGGCATGAATAATTAATGAGTTGGCACTTGTGCTTTCTTTGTTTGCTCAGGTTTCAGAAAGAGGGGGTGTTATTTTTACTTGGGTGGTACTGGTCCTGTTTGGTCACAGGATGGCGTGCACAGTATATTATTTAAATTTTACAACTTCACTAAAGTAGTTTCATTTTTATCTGGTCACCATAGGTACAGATATCTCTCGTGCTGAGTTGTCAAGGTCAGTTTCTTTCTCTTGTACGGGAGCTCAAGTAATTTGAAATGAGGCACAGACAGGGGTGTGTATATGCAACACTGTTAATACAGAGGGATAAATTACAATTACAGAGTTTGTTGTGTTAGCTTCTGACCTTTTGCCATCGGCATCTGAAATCAAAGACTTTGATCTTTGACAACAACAAACCCATAGATGCTGCAACATAATCGAAGGCGATGCAAACTAAATGGTGTCCCAGCAGTTTTACTCTAACACACCAAAAAGACTTTTAAAGCAGTAGGAAATCCCACTCATGGAAACAGAAACAGAGTTGCCACGCCTTAAAGCGTGACTCTTGTGGCATGTACATGCAGCCTTTGGCATTTGCCCTCTTGGTGTATTCCTAGAGAGCAGTCATGTTCCTTCTCAGTCCTCATTTTGCTAAGCTAAACAACCCATGCTCTGGTAGATTCATACTGAATACAGCAGGAAGGGATATTGAGAATGAATCAGTATTACCCATAACAGTTTCCTACATACGTGTCAAGGTTGCAGCTGATGAGCTATTACTGTATTTACTCAAATACAAGACAAGGTTTTTTCCCTGAATTATCTTGGAGGAAAAAAGAAGGCCATTATCCTATAATCACATACAAGAAAACCACATTATCTATTTTTAAACTACAGGCAACCCTTGCCATTCATGGGGAATACATTCTTGTATCCCCCACAAATGGTGAAATCCACGAAAAGGCACTGCGTTCATGAACACCATCTGTGTTCATGAACTCATTGCCCCTGGCGGCTGGGGAAAGGGCACGGCTGCTCTGGTGACAGTGGGAGCACAGTGGCAGTGGGAGCACGGTAGCAGTGGCAGGAGCCCAGCAGTGGCAGTGGGAGCCCAGCAGTTGCAAGTACGGAGCTCCCAAGGAGCTCCTTTAAGTGTATTTAAGAAGTGGGTTCAGCATTCACGAATATTTGAAACCACAAATGCCGAACCCGTGAATAGTGAGGGTTTCCTGTACTACTATTTTGGGTGCCACGCTTCAAGAGGGATGTGGACAACCTTAAGAGGGTTCAGAGGAGGCCCACTGATATGGTTAGGGGCCTTCAGGCAAAGCCTTATGAGGAAAGACTGAGGGCCCTGGATCTCTTCAGCCTTCTCAAGAGAAGGCTGAGAGATGATCTTGTGATTGCCTACAAATTCATCAGAGGGGGTGAGGGGGGCAACAGGGTCTAGCAGATGCTCTGTTTACCAGGGCACTCCTTGGAGTAACTAGGAACAATGGTCACAAACTGTTCCGGGGTGCAGATTTAGGTTAGACATCAGGTAGAACTTCTTTACAGTAAGGGTTGCCAGAATTTGGAATGGGCTTCCAAGGAAGATGGCGCTCTCCCCTACCTCAGGGGTCTTTAAGAGGAGGCTAGATATGCACCTGGCTGGGGCCATCTGACCTCAGCACTCTTTCCTGCCCAAGGCAGGGGGTCAGACTTGATGATCTGCTGAGGTCCCTTCTGACCCAAACATCTATGAATTTACCAAAAGCGGCATGCACTCAGTAATGGAAACCGATAATGAAACTAATTAATATGCAGCAAACACTGAGCACAACTATAAAACATATGACCCATAATGAGCAAATGTACTGATGGGAACCTTTTTTTAATTATTATTACAAAACAACTAAAAGAAACAACATTAACAGAAACCTTGACAACCTCCCCTAAAACAATACCTTGTTCTCCTTATACCCCTTTTTACCATCAACATACTAACCTCTCATGAACCACTCCCAACCCAGGAGAAAGCAACAACTTCACTTCCATCCCTTTGTCCCCTTGGAAGAAACACCACCATTCTTCTTTCCTCCATCTCTTCTCTGCCTTCTTTTTCGTATTTCCTCCACATTTTGATCCACATAGTGTTTCAGTTCATATATTGCCAATTCCAAACACTCTCTTCTGGTGAAAGCCAACACTAGGTTAACCAATACTAGGTTTCTCACCATCCATAGCACTACTTGTGCACAAAGTAGTATGATTTTCAGTCTCTGTGTCTCCAATCCTTTGGGCATTAATCCATACAACACCATTTCATATGTTAAGTCACAGTTCATATCGATCACCCTCAAAAACAATGCACACTCTCCCATATCCCTTGCACAAAAGACAGTCCCAAAATACATTCAGTACAGATTCTTCAGCCCCATATCCCTCTCTCAGGCATGCCAGCAATCTTATCAAATCTCATTTATGCTGAATGCCCCTCATAGGAAGAATATCCTGTATCATTATCCATATGATATCTGTCTGTTCTCCTTTCAATCTCTTATCAGTCACTTCTTTGCCCATCTACTTTTTCATCAGATCCCCAACTATTGTTATCTTATCTTTCTTTCTTATCATATTCATCACCTTCTTATGGTCTTTCAAGCACCCTAATCCCACTTTCTCAAGTTTCTTTACCCTTACGAAGCTCTCCATCCTTGCTTAGTGGGCTGGTGGATGTCACACCCATAGCATTTTCCAATCTCCCCTGTACATACCCCATCTTCCTAATGTTCTTCTTGCCAAATAACGGAAGAAACATGCAGTCTTACCCACCTCCTCCATTGTGTTTTTACAGAGCTTGCTTATAAAGTAAGTATACACAAAGCTTTCCAAATCTGGCATTCCCTAGCCTCTTGATTCCCTGGCTTTTTATAGCTCCATTCTGGCTATTCTTCCTCTTTTACTTCCCCCACAAAAAATGAATATCTCTCTCTGTACCCTCCTTAACTCTTGCCATGATGGTGGATACACCAATCCTTTGTAAGGAATGATTGGCAAAATTATCGTTTTTCACTGAAGCCACTTTACTCTTGAAAGATAATGTTCTACCACTCCATGATCCCAAGATCTGTCTCACTTTTATTTCTAAATTCTCCTGTGCCTCTGTTCCTTTCCCTTTGGCATCCATGGGTTTCCCAAGATTTTGATTATGCCCTTTACCACCTATAGCCCCAAAATCTGTAAATTCTCCCAATTCTCCACACCCATCAATGTACTTTTCATTTTTTTAATTTCTCCCCTGACACTTCACTTTCAGTCTTCCATACCCTCTCAAATGATGTGGTGGATTGAGCCAATATGTTCACATCATCCAAACATAATGTACAGTTAACTTCTCCTCCCCTGGTATTGTCACATCGCTTATCAGCTTATCTTAATAAATTATTTGTGCCAATGGCTCCACTGCACACACAAAATAAAATAGGGAGACAGCTTGCATTTTTTCCCCTGTTGGTATAGGGAATGTTTTACTCAAGTAACCACTTACTAGTACTTGACTTTCTGCTTCACTGTATAGCACTTTGACCCATCCAACCATCTTCAGAGGAAGCCCCATGCTCCACAATACTTCAAACATGCAATCATGGTCAACCCTTTCCTAAACTGCTTCCAAGTCTAAGTTCATTATTACCATATTTGTTTTTCTCTCTTGCACATCCAATATGACATCTCTCATTATCCATACAGCATGGGATATTCTCCTCTCAGGAACAGCACATGTTTGTTCTTCTTGTATCACATCTGCTAAACAGTCATGTATTCTTTTGGCCAATACTTTTGCCATCAATGTGTAGTCTACGTTTAAAAGTGTTAGCGGCCTCCAGTTACCTAACACATCTTCCTTTCCCTTCTGCAAAATAGTCCCCTTTCTCCCCACCCTCCATTATGTCCCTATACATCTCTATTATATCTGGCCCCAGCCATTGCTAATTTTTTTCATAGAATTCTACCAGTAGTCCATCTCTTCCCAGCATCTACCCCATCTTGCAAAATTTTGAGCAGTCTTCCACCTCTCTCTCACATAACCTCTCCTCCAATTTTTATTCCTGTAACAGGGGGCCTTCTCAGAGCCAATCTGCCATTCTTCCACCTGTTTCTGGGCCAACTGCCTGCCTTCACTTCTGCCATGCCTTGAGATATCTAATTAGGATGTTAATTAGGCAGGAGGCTGCCCATTTCTTGCCCCGATGCCAGGGGGTACTATCTGTGCCTCCGTTCCTCCCCTACACCACAGCCCAAGCCTTGCTGATGGCATCCATAGTTCTTAATATCATTGGCCCCACACTGGGCCCCAGAATCCTCAATCTAGACCCCAACTAGATCCCTCCCATCAGGCAGCCTACTCCGCCCTCATTCTGGACTGCCTAGCTCCTTGAACTATTTCCTCTCTTGGGTGTGATCCCCCGGGACCTTTGGACACACAGGCCCTGGCCTCACCTCCACAGCCAGTCACAAACCCCAGGCCCTCAGCTGTGGGCATCCCCTGTGGACCCTTCCAGTCCTGGTCCCAGCATTGACCAGTTGAGGGTGGCTCAAGTCAGGTCTCTGAGCCGCTAGCCCACTCACTAACCTGGGTTCGCCTTCTTGGCCTGACTATGGGGTAACCCACCCGGTTGTGGAAGCTGGGGTTATTAAGGTGCCCTGACCCTCCTTTCCCCGGGGTGGTAACTGGCCTGGTATTTCCTGGAGATTCCCACACCACTGAGAGCCCCACCAAGCTACAGACTCCTGGTAGGATGCAGTTTTAGGTCATGCAAAGGACCAGGAGCCTCCAAACCATCACATTAAGCTCCTGACCTTACCTCCAGGATGTTGCATGCAGCCTTGCAACCAGGCCATGTTACTGCCTGGCGTGCCAGCAGCAAACTGCTCTGTTTATATAGGAGGACAAAGATCTAAATTGGCCACCACAATCAAGCACTTGCTGGCTGCTTGGCTCAGCCCTTAAAGTGGCAGGCACCAACAGTACCCTACCACAATTCACATCCTGTATCCCTTCCTGTTCCCTCAAGGAACATCTTTTTTTTTCTTCCATCCACTCCTCTTCTTTTGTACAGCTCTTTATAAACTTCTGCAGCTACATACAACACCTTCACCCTCTCTTCTACGCAGATTCCTTCTTCAGTTCTCACTGCGTTCAGTTCCCTCCTTCTTTTCCTCAATTTCACCGAAAAATACTTATACCATCCTTCCCCCTTCTCCACCCAAGATGCTCTGGTCAGAAAGATTTTCTCATCCATTTTCCTTTTGAAGTATTCTTCAGCCCATCACTTTGTCTTCCCTTTGTTTTTTCACTCCGACTCCTCCTACCACCTCCTTTAATAATTCCTGCAGTTCTTCTAGCTCATCCACTTTGTTCTTCAGGTCTTTTCAAGTATTTTTTTTTTTAAAATAACTTGTTCTTCTTTTTGTCATAGTCCACTGCTCCCAGATGCTTTTGTAGTATTTATCAGAGTACTCCATCCTTTATACAGTTCCACATATTCTTTACAGGTCTTTTTATCTTGTAATAATTGAACATTTAACTTCCACAACCCTTTCCCCCTACCTTCGCTTTTTTCTAAACTTATTTCCATTTTCAGCATCTGATGAGTGCTGAAGGTCACATCTAACATTTCCTTCTTTCTATTCCCTAGCCTATTTAATATTAATACGAATCAGTCCTCAGCACCTGTCTCCCACTCAGTTTCGTCCTCATAAACATCTCACTGGCACATACATCCTTTAAACCTCCCTCTTTTATTATATTAATCAGTACTGTTGATGAGCTTTCTAGCTCTGCTTCCCTTCCATCCCCTCTCCTATCCACCTTTTCAATAATTCAATTGAAACCCCACAACAGAATTTGCTGCCTACCTCCACTGTTACCAGATTTGCCCGCTACTTTGGGGTGTGCTCATTTATTAGGGCTAGGGTCTTGGTAATTCTATTAATGTGCTGCTTGTGTTACTTGTGTTTCTATATGGAGCTGTATCTCTCCCTTCTGCAAGTCCTCACCCCCAGTGGAGCTATCTTGCAGGACTCAGTTCAGTGGGGCTGGGTTCCTCCAGTCACCAAATCAGTCATACACACAAACACACACAGATTAACGTGACATGCCTGACCTGGCCGGGTTGATAAGCATGGACAGGCTGACACCCTCATATGCCAAAAATCAGTTCATCAGAGCAACAATAACTGCAGTCAGACACAAGCACACAGTTAAACAGAATACCTCTGAATCTGGCTGGGTGTCCAGATGACACCCTCATGGGCCAGCATTCAGTTCATTAGGGCACGTCTGAGCCAAACTGGGTCAATCAGCCTGTACAAGCTGATCCCCTTATGTGTTTAAAACTCAGCACATCCCAATCTTTTAGCCTCTTGATGAGCAGACCCCACAGTACTTTTGGGCTTCACAGGGATCTTTAGCTTAGGTAAAAGAAGCATTGCTGCAGAGCAAAGGGGGAAGGAGAAGTAAAGAAGGAAAAATATACCCAGTTACCACCAGTTTGACTATAAAAGTTATTTATTGCTAAGTATATGAAATATACAACAGCACTAGCAGTAATGACATGCAAAGGAAAAACAAACACAAACATTCACAGTATACTCTGGTTTTACTAAGTACTTCATAGATTTCATAGACATCAGGGCTGGAAGGGACCTTGGGAGATCATCGAGTCCAGCCCCCTGCCCAAAGGGCAGGAAGTCAGCTGGGGTCATAGGATCCCAGCAAGATAAGCATCCAATTTACTCTTGAAGGTGTTCAATGTAGGTGCTTGAACCACCTCCGCTGGCAGACTGTTCCAGACCTTGGGGGCTCGGACAGTAAAGAAATTCTTCCTTATGTCCAGCCTGAAACGGTCTTGCAGGAGTTTGTGACCGTTCGACCTCGTCATCCCTTGGGGCGCTCTGGTGAACAAACGTTCCCCCAGATCCTGGTGGTCACCCCTGATAAACTTATAGGTGGCCATCAGATCACCCCTGAGCCTACGCTTTTCCAGGCTGAAGAGTCCCATGTCTCTCAGCCTATCATCGTAAGATCTGTTTTCCTGACCTCTGATCATGCACGTGGCTCTCCTCTGGACTCTCTCAAGCTTCTCCACATCCTTTTTGAATTGTGGAGCCCAAAACTGGACGCAGTACTCCAGCTGCGGCCTCACCAAGGCCAAGTACAAGGGGAGAATGACGTCCCGGGATTTGCTCGAGAAGCATCTATGGATGCAAGTTAGTGTTTTGGTCGCTTTATTAGCCACAGCATCGCATTGCAGGCTCATGTTCATCTTGTGGTCAATGATGACCCCCAAGTCTCTTTCTTCTGTAGTGCTATCCAACGTAGCACTGCCGAGCCTATAAGGATGCTGCAGGTTTTTCCTCCCAAGGTGGAGAACCTTGCATTTTTCAGTGTTAAACACCATCAGGTTCTCATCTGCCCATTTGCTGAGCTTGTCCAGGTCAGCCTGGATCACCCGCCTATCTTCTGGCGTGGATGCTTTGCCCCAAAGTTTGGTGTCATCAGCGAACATGGCCAGTCCACTCCTAACTCCAATGTCCACATCATTAATGAAGATGTTGAACAATATGGGTCCAAGGACAGAGACTTGAGGGACTCCACTGGTCACAGGGCACCACAATGAGTGACTGACATCAGTTACAACCCTCTGGGTCCGACCACAGAGCCAATTTCCCAGCCAGCGGATCGTGGTGGAGCCAAGGGTGAAACTTAGCTCAAGCTTAACTAATACAGTTTAGGTTCAGAAATCTATGCTTAGAGAGAGAAGAGAAAAAAGAGAGAGATTTGGAATCTCACCAGTCCAAGGCACTCGGGTTGCAAAGCTGACAGGTTAAAGTTCTCAGCATGATCCTTGAAGGGAGATGATCTGCCTCCTTCACCATCTCAAGAAGAAAGCGGGTGGTGTTAGCACACACACTGCTGCTTCTTTTACAGATTTTTATACCCTTGGTTCAGCTTCTTTCAAGCATTCTCAATAGTGTAAATCAAATTGTCTTTTCTATTGACAAGGGGTTATCTGGTTGGAACATCTCAGGAAACTGATTGATACTCAGGAAACACATACTTAGGAGCCAGCTTGACATTCCTATGGATAGCAGATATACTGATCTCCTGGTGTCTTCAGAAACAGTAGATAGCTTTCAGCATCAGGGTTTTGGATTTTTACTTGTGAACAAGCCTCAGCTTAGCATGACTTTTCCAGATCTTACTATAGTCTTTTAACAGACTTAAGGCAATTATTGGAGTGTTCATAACCTTTGGGAGGGGAGGACTTCCACCAGTCGTCCCGGGAAAAGTATGACAACACTTGTGGTCAGGGCTCCAATGGGCTGGACGCTGAGAAGAACCCTTTACCATTGTTCAAATGTTGCCCGTACCCCTGACTCGGTTTATTGCCTCAGCATTCCCTAACCCGGCAGCCGAGTTTTAGCCAATTAAGTTTAAATAGGCCTCCCATAGTAGGACCGGGGAATGTACAGCCCAAGATGCCTATTAAACTTACTTCTGCTTAGAGGTGTGTGTGTGGGGGCGGCGGGGGGAGGAAGTCCTTTGTAAATCCAGATTAGAACTGGTCTAATAAATGCTGAGCTGCGTGCGTGGGTTGATTAGCATTTGGAGCACAGATTCCCCATCATGCAGTGCTCCCCCGCTTCTCTGATCCTAGAATTCACTGTGGCCTCTGCTTCAGGCTTTCTGTTCTCCACCTCTCATGGAAATGAATGGTCATCTGGTTCCATCTCAGATGCAAATGAGACCTAGGGCAGTTGTTTCACTCTTGTCACCCTTATCTGGAAGGTTTTAGGTGTGTCTCTCACTGCATTTTAGTCAGTTTCTGTTTAGGAGGGGAGGTGCGGGGGTTGGGGTGGGATTCTTTGTGAGTCAGACAGTCTGCGTCCTGTGTCAGGGTTCCCCAAGAACATGGAGCTGAGAGGTAACACCACCTACATGCACCTCCAATTTCTTAAACAAGGCAATGCTGGGGCCAGAAGAGGAGGCATGGAAGGGCATGATGGCCAGCAGCAGGAGCACCACTTACCACCTACATGTGTGTTGCCCGGTGCCAAGCAAAGCGGGTGATGGCTACTCCACAGGTATGTGTTACCAGTTAAACAGTTATCCAAAACAGTTAGAAGAGTTTAAACATCCAGTTTTTAAATGATAATAACATCCCTATATCTTACCTGATCTTAGGATCACATTTGCCTTTTTCACCACTGGATGACTATGAACTACAAATAAATAAATACATCTGGGTCTCTGCCTCTGACATTTCCAAATTAAAGCAGAAATTCTTGTTATTAGTCCCAAAATGTATGTTACCCAATTTCGTTGACTTCTGGTATGAAGGCCATCCATTTCATGATATATTGATCCTCCCCTTTTTCCATGAACACTTTGTGTAATCAGCAAATTTCATCAGGCAATTCTACTTCTTTTGCCCAGGTTGTTAATGCAAATATTAAAGATTCGTCACACCACTGAACCTAAAGAAACTCTACTAGTAACTTCCTCCTAGAAAGGGGAGCACCAATCTATTAGGTTTTTTATTAGAAAGTGTTTCCCTAAACAATACCCTGCATTGAATCCCAGATCCAGGCAAAGCACATCAGTAGAGACAAATCTATTGCTCAAGACACTGCTGAAATGTCATGATAGCTTCTTGTTATAGCTTTTTACTATCTTTGGAAAGCTGTTTTTGCACAGTAGATACTATAACCCAGATTCTCATTTACATTAAGGCAGCTTTACTCAACTCTGCCAGTTTACAAATACCTTTTCTCTTCTGAATGAACATTCAGAATTATAAGCAAGAATTGCGCCTGACAGCATTAAAGCCCAACTTTGCAGCCTTTATTTGTTACAAAAGCCACTCCTCTAGTATCAGTAAAACAAGATACAGGAGGAATTTGTGAAATGTCAAATGAAATATTGGCAAAAAATCGTTTTCCATTTTTCTCCTCCATAAATCTGCTCACATAACTCAGTCCTGCTCAAGCAAGTACAGGATGAAGGATCCAGCTCTAGATATGTTCAGAGGTTCTTGTAATTGTACTTTGTTTCTTCACTCACTCCCAAATGCCCAACAGTACTAGTGACTAATGATAGTAGCCTCATTAGTTTCAGTAGGATTGATTACATAAGTAAAGCCAGGGCCTTTCTGTATGTGTTTATCACAAGCTTTTTCTGGCTCTAGAAATTTAAGGATCAAAATGCTATTAGTGGGTAGAAATACCATGAAAAGCAAGTGGCTCATTAATTTTTGTCCAACAATTCTCTCCCTTCATTATTAGAAATACAGAAAAAATGTAAAAATAAATCCAATACCAAAACATAAGATTTTGGGGCATTCTTAAACACCATAAATTGAACTTTGCACAATCCAAATGTACAATGAGAAAATAGCCCCAGAGAGTATTGTTCCTACTAGTTATTTGAAAACACTTAAAAAAATTAAATCTTTTCCATCATAAAGTATATAAATTTCAAATGGACTAAATTCCCAGTGGAAGTGTAGAGAATGAGGAAAGCAGGTCTTAATGTTGTATATCATAATTTTGGTTTTATTGCCTAGGTCTTTGCATGCTTGGTAGTTGCTTGGGGAAAGACTGGAATGCAAAAGAAAGGAAAATTGTTTTTTAGTATGTTAAAAGAAGCATTAATTACCTATAAGCAAACATTTTTAGATTGATTTTTTTTAGGTTTAGTTCTTTCGAGGTGTGTCTACATGGGCATGTCTACACATGCTTTTATGCACGCCTAATGCACATTTGCCTAATGCACATTAAGGTGAATTAGGGGTGCATCTACACATGCACACACTAAGGCATATTAACGTGGTGTGCGAACCAACTTTGAACCAAAGTTAGTCCCAAGTCAGTTGACATATACAGCATTAATATGCCTTAGTGCGGCTACATATACATTAAGGTGCTTTAACTATTCACTCCTGCTTTTTCCCCATTGTCTCAACCTCCTCTAACTCCCCCAGGTGTGCCAAGTGAAGCTAAAATAGCTCTCAGGTGCCCTTTAACCCTTTCTATGGTTGTGTGGTACTGATACTCTTGACTGTGACCATTATATTAGTGTTTCCTACCCCAGAGCTGAGACATGGAAGCGTGTTGGCTATCCAGTTCTTCATCCTTCTGAGTCCTTAAAAGCAAGGAGGTTCTTACTCTCCAAGAGCAATCATTCAAAAATAGCTCCATGATAAAGTAAAGCTACTTCCAAGGTTCTTTTCTCAAGCTTGTAGCCTCTCAGTCTTGGAGGACCAGTCTCAATTGCTTTTACTACCTAAGTTGGAAGGCCCTGCAACTTTTTTTCCTGGCCCTTCATCTGACTTCAGACCATAAAGTAGCTCATCAGTAGAGATCCTGGTTTTCTCTGATTTTAATATATCGCCAATTTTTGGATGGAAAAAAGTAACCCCAAATCCACATTTGTCCGTGATTTAAATGAAACACCATTAATAGATATAGCTATAGATATATAATGGTGTTTCATTTTAATCACAGAAAAATGTGGATTTTGGGTTACTTTTTTAAAATGAAAAATTGGGGATTTTTTAAAATCAGAGTGTGGCAGAGCACCTTTGGGGTGCTTGCCACATGGCAGGGGTTGCAGTAGGCTGGGGCAGAGCCCAGCAGGGAAGGCAGTCAAGCCAAGCCTCCCAGATCTCATTTTAAGGGGGGAGGTATGTGGCAGAGCACCTTTGGGGTGCTTGCCATTTGAGGGCTCTCGCAGGCTCCAAGAGGACCCTACTTTGGAGCAGCAGCTGGAGAAACTTACCCCAGTTACCATTTTAAGGGGGGACATGTGTGGCAGGGCACTGTTGGTGCCTGCCGCTTTAAGACCAGAGCCAAGCAGCCAGCAGGTGCTTGATTGAGGCAGCCATTTTAGATCCCTGGCTGCCCATATAAATAGCTCAGTTCCCTGCTGGCTGGCAAGGTAGCAACATTGACTGGCTGTGAGGCTCCATAACAACTGGAAGTATGCAGGAGTTGTAGGGGATGGATAGGAGGCTCCTGGTCCTGGGCATGACCTAAAACTGCACTCTGCCAGGAGTGGGTGGCCTGGTGGGGCTCCCAGTGGCACAGGAGCCCCCAGGAAATACCAGACCAGTTATCACCCCAGTGAAAGGCGGGTAGGGGCACCTTACCACTAGCCCTCACCTTCGGGTGGGTTCCATGACACCAGAGGCAGTTGGTGCCAGGCACGGTTGCAGCCACCTGAGCCCTGTGGGGTGCAAGACCCTGAGGAAAAAGAGTGGGGGCCAGGCATGGCTGCAGTCACCTAAGCCCACCGGGGAGTGAAGCTCTGTGGCCCTGAGTGAAGGGGGAAGAGATAAGTAGCCCCTAGCGACGGGGCAGTGTGGAGCCCTAAGTGAGGGGACAGCGATGAGTAGTCCTGAGTGAAGAGGGTTGTATGGAGCCCTGAGTGAGGGGATGAGAACTCCCTGGTGAGGGGTGACCCCAGAAAGGGGAAGAGATGAAGAGCCCCAGTGAGGGGGAAGGAAAACCAGAGGGCCAAGTGCCCAGGGTCATGGGAGAGGTCCACAAGACGGTATGTCTGCCACCCAAGGGATGGACTAGCTAAGCCTATGACCTAAGGGGCCCACTCCAAGAGGGAGAAAGGCAGAATAAGCTGTCGATGGATGAAAGAGACCCTGTGAGAGGGTGGAGTGTGTGAGGCCCGAGTGAGAGGTGGGCAGTATGAGTATGCATGAGACTGAGGCCTGACAGCATGACCTAAGCTCACTCTGGCCATAGACTGGGAGCATATTGTCATCTGGATTCCAACTGCAAGGCATGGACTGTGGTGTAGGGGAGGTTTGGAGCTGCAGATAGCACCGCCTAGGCATTGGGGCGTGAAATGGGCAGCCTCCTGCCTTAATTAACATCGATCAATTAATTAATTAATATCAAGGCATGACAGGTGAGTCAGGTGAGGGGGTGTGCCCATAAGCAAGTGGGACAACTAGCACTGTGGCTAGGCAGGGAGTCCCACATAGCCACACGGTGAAAACCAGGATTCCTGCTCATCAGGTCTCCAAAGTTCCCCTATTTCTTTTTAAACTAGTGTACAAGTCCCAACACTAGATCTTCTGGTTCCTGTGCAGGCTTCTGCTCCACACTGTCTTTCATTAATATTTGGTTACTGTGAAAATGGAGAAAAGGAGTGGGATGAACAGTGTCCCCGGCTTACCCTGGTGTGAGCAGCTCTTGAAGGCAGTGAGCAGCTGCTGCCGCAGCACTTCCAAAGCAGCCTGATGCTCCAGATTGGCAGGGAACATCCAACAGGAAGTACTTCTGGCCCCAGCAAGTGGCAGAGCAGGCTGGTTTGAGATGTTCAATGGGGACAGCCAGTGAAGCAGTTCCTGGACAAGGGACAGCTGGCCACAGAAGCAAAGCCAGCAGATCGGCTTGAGCATCAGGATGCTCAGAAGAGTGCCAATTCCTGGATGCACACCAGAGCAGATACAGTGGACTTGAGCGAGATGCTCAGAGGAAATCCAATTATAAGGTTAGAGGGACCCTAGGTGGTGACCAAGTGGGTGAGATGCCTGAGTACGAGGAAGTTCTCCTCTTCCCAGGAAAGGTTGTTTGTCTCTGGGCTGAGAGACTGGCTAAGGAAGCAGGCAAAAGGACTAGAGCCTGCCCACAAAGAGGACCAGAGGCAATTGGAGTCCTCCGGCCAAATAGCCAGGCCTGAGGATGAGGGAGTAAAGGATGCTGAGGCCAGAAGACCTAGAAAGTGCTCCTGGATAGCTGAATAAGAAGCACAAGATCTACGGCCCTGATGGGAATCTGTTGGGAAGGGATTTAACCTTCCAAGAGATCAGGTCATACAACAGCACAGTTTTGTCCTGATTTGGGGGTCTGCCATGGTTTTGTCCTGATTTTGGGGGCATATTGGACTGCACTATCTATACTATCAATGTCCCGGAGGTCAGCTAGTAGCCAAGGATCTCATAGCCTGGTGCAAAAAAGGCCAGAGCCAGAGCAAAAGACAACCAGATTGCAGGCAGCTGTTAGCAGTTGCTACTGTGATCTGTACCATTGAAGACTCATCCTCGAGTCTTGAAAAGCTCCATCTTCATCAGAGACTGAAGCAATTAGAGTGGGGAAAAGGGGAGGTTTGGAACCCCACGAAGAAGACAGGGTGAGGGACCAGGAAGATTGCCTATGGGGAACTGCCTCCCAAAAGTGATTATATCAAAGTCATGGCAGACAAGAGAGAGAAAAGAACGTCTAGGCAGGTCAGGTGATCTTACTCCAGGTACCACCTTGCCACTGCCTGTAGGTTGCAGTCCCTCAGCAGGCATCTAAGGCTGTATAACATATACATCTGGCACAGTTACCTGTGCACATGTCAAAGAATTTGGCTGTCCTCCAGCAGTCTGCAAGTGACCAACTGATTCTTCCAGTGACTTCACAGCAGGACCCCAAATAAATCTTTGACACCTTTCAGGCCACGGAAGTCCTACATAGTTTCTTTTGTCTGCCAATCCTTGTGGAATCCTCTTGTGTGTTGATGACAGAAATTTTCACCTAGGTCCACCCAAGGAATATTCTTTATTATCTTCACACATATCTTCCCTTGACGAGCTTCTTCTTTCAGCTATACCTCAACTGTTGGACTGACCTGCATTTCTCCATGGTGGTCCACCTTTTAAACTAAAACTCAGTTTCTTCATATATGAACTTACCTACACTTACAAGGCATGCCACATTGGTTAGCACTACATACAGCAGCTTTTCCAGCTTTTCCTGAGAGAACTCCAGTCCTCAAACCTTACTGAAACAATTCAGAATTTTGCATTCCATCACTGGGCAAGCCCTTCTAAAATACTTCCGTTTCCTACATCTTAAGAAAACCATTCCTCCACCATTCCCAAACTTCCTTCCACTTCCACTTCCTTCTACATGGGGGACTACATATACAGCTGGTAAATTCTCTGAAGACTTGTATCTGGGGCCACCTGGCACCTTTTCCTTGAGAATCTTTTCTATGGTTTTTACAGTTCAGGACACACTATATTTATTTCATTCGGAACATTTTCTCCATCTCTGAGTTGGCTTGATTTGCTCTACTTACTAGGCGCATCTACACAAGATGTTTACTGTGAAGTAGATTAATTAGCTCCACAGTAAACATCTCAGTGTCTACATGTGCAGAGCTACTAGGCTGGAATAAACTAGCAAACTTTGAAAATACAAGTACTATCCTGCTGCAGAGCTTTTTACTCCACAGCTGCATATGTGTAGACTTTGATGTGGCTGGCTGGGGCATGAGGGTGCTTCAATGCATGGGGCTGTCTGCTTGCTAGCCCTGCACTGGAGTGCCCTCATGCCCCAGACAACCCTTCTACAGCATGTTGAGCTGGGTCAGAAAATCCCTAGGCTTGCAGGTTGGCCCTGTGGGGCCCCCTGCCAGATGGAGCTGCTCTGACCTGGCTCAGCATCCTGTGGTCCAAGGCACATGTGTAAACATGGTGTCCAAAAGCAATAAACTTCACCACTTATGCCAGAGTTTATTGCATTGCATTAATATGCATGTGTAGATGTGCCCACTGGGACACAAAATAGGTCTACAGCTAGTCCCCCTTCCCCCTCAGCCAGTACTGTGGGAGATCACAGGAGAAAGCACCTTTCCTGGGGTGTATGAATTTCTATACCTAGACAGACAAATAGATGTTATCAATTGCTCTGAGCCATTCATCTCCTTTTCCACAGTCCTATTACAGACTCAGCCTGGTGGTGTTCTACTTCCTCTAGGATTTAATTCTAGACAAACAGAATCTCCAACCATAAACACTTAAGGTTTTCTCACCGCTGCTGGGCTGAAGTTTTCAGTCTGTCTTCCCCTACCACTTCAACATTGTCTCATTGTTCCTGCCAGGAGAAAACAATCATGACTTTCACTTGCACCTTTTCTTAATTATCTTCTGCTCTCTCCTGGGAGTTCCACCCACTTCCTGGTTATACTCCTCTATGTTATGGATGTCTCAGGTGAGGTGACTATCCCAGGCTCCCTTTGTGCCCTTACATGGAGTTCATATACCCCATCACAGGAATACACTGAAAAATGGCCCTTCCAATCTGTAACTGACAAACCATATGCAAATATGAGACTTCTCAACTGAATAAAATGAAATTTGGTATGGGTTAGATTGTGCCCAGACACAGTCCTACACGAGAGGAGAATTATTGTAGCCTCCCTTTCTATTGTGCCAGACATCATTTCAGCATGGCGTAATCCTTAAATAATCCTGCAAATGAGCATGCTGCACTTTCTGGGATAGCTTCTAATACCAGTTTGATGAGAAGCCCAGAAGGAGTAAGGCAGAAAAGTCATTTTGTATTTCCTGGCAAAATCCAGGAAACAGCAGTCTGGCACTTGATAATTGGAATCAAATTTTAGCAATCATGTTTATATTTGTATACCTCACATGCTAATTTGTATTTTTATAAAATATAAACCATATTTTATAAATAAAATAAAAATTTGATTTTATCTATAAAATATAGTTTTAGTCATTTTTAGTAGATATTTGGCTTTGATTTTGTTAAGACAGCTGTGTAGCTATTTTCTTTGAACCTAGATGTAAAAGACCAGGCTATGACACTATGTTAAGAAAAACAAGGTTGTAAGGTGGAAATATGATGAGTCAGTTAGGACATCTTCATAAATGGTAACCATGTGAGGAACTGAGCTGCAGTGGACTTTTGACATTCAAGATGCATTTCCCTAGGCAGAGTAACAGCGTAACCCACACAAGGAGTTTATGAGTCTATTACTGCTACTTAGTTTTTCTTTCCTTATAGTTTTAGCTCCAGACTACATGAGTTCATTTCCCATAAATAATGTATACGGCTTTCTGGGGCCAATGGAAAGATGCTCTTTGACTACAGTGAAACTCACTGAAGGGAGGGAACTGGTTCTATGATCATGATCATGGTCGCTTGTATTTCACTGCGCAATTATGCATATGGAAGTATAGTAGTACCTAAAGAAAGTAAGAATTGGTAAACTGGCAAAATCTGATCATTGTGGGCAAGGTTTGGGGGACTTTAGTGTCAGCAGTGGCATTAGATATTCCATCGGGAGGAGAGGAACCAGTAGGGCACTAACAGGACAATTAAATTACAGCCACATTAGGCAACAAAGCAGCAAAGCAAAAGACAAACACTATTAAAGGACACAACATACCCTGTGAATGGCCAGTCATTCTCATAGCATTTCAGAGATAGTGTTTTACATTTGGGGTGTACAAGTATACTTTTCTTTAAAAACTGATAACTTTGTTCAGTCTTTTAACAAATAAGAAACCAGGCATATAAAATACAAGTAAAACTGAGACATCATTGACATTATTAATTTACTTTTAACTACATTTAAATGAGAATAGAGCTTATACCTTTTATTTTCATTTTTGCTTCTGCAGTAATAAGCCCTTTACTCCAATCATTTAAAGAAAAGAGGTTAGTACTTTTGCAAATGCATAATTATGATGGCAGTAAAGAATAAGTCTAGCTGCTTTGCAAGAAGCATAATGACATGCAGTTTGAAAAAATACTCTCAAAGAGAAATACCTTTCATCTTCAGGCAATGCAGTTTTATTTCCCTCCAAAGGATAGAGAAGAAACTATAGCTTTTCAAACTATAAATTAAATGACACCATTGTTCTTGTCTAGGCTGTTTTTATGCCAAAAGTGACAGAGAAATATGGTAAACACTACAGTGGTTTCTAATTATATAAATCACTTATAAATCCAGTCATAATTTATTCCCAGTGAATAAACAGAAAAGGAAGAAATCCAAAAGAAAGCAGTCTTTATGGCCACTACCCTGGCCCAGTTCCTGCTCATATCCAAGAATACCAAAATATGTATGCTACTTTTAGGCCTAATGGGATGTATCCTAAACACCTAATGGGGTGCATCTTAAAAACCTAATGGAGTGTGTCTTAAAAACGTCTTAAGAGACTACTTTTAAGCCTACCCCTTTTAAGCATAATGGGGTACGTCTACATGTGTAATTAGTCATGACTAAATTTACTGTGCATTAAGTGATTTCTGGCAGGTTTCTACATGTGCAGAGGCTTGGCCCTAAATTTAGTGCCAACTCCTTCCAGCGCTGCCATGTGCCCCTGTGGCCACTGGGAGGACCTCCAGGGCCCAGATCAAGCTGCTAGCACTTGGCAGTGATCTTGAAAAGACCACTCTGTCCTCTGATCCCTGGCCAGCCCCTTCCCTGCCCAGAGGCCATGTGCCCAGTGCAGGGGCAGCACACGGCAGCTCCCTCTGTGTCTACCCTGCCTCCCCATGGCATGGCTGCTCCAGCCCCTGCAGCAGCCCCAGCCCCAGCCCCTGTGTCCACAGTGATGACCAGTGCCCTGCACACCTGCTGGCCACGCTAATGTCCCCAGCAGTACCATCCCTCCCAGGCCCCAGGAGAGCTGTGCACCCACCAGCAAGGGCCAGGGCACCAAAGGTGCGGGAGGCCCTGGATGACCTCCTCCTCCTGCACTTCCCACTCCAACCCACCTGCCTGGCCACCCACACACTCCTCACCCTCCAGGGTGGCCAATGGATGCAGCAGCCAGGGTGGAGGGCAGGGCAGGGTGCTGAAGGCCCAAGGGCTCAGTACAGATCTGGGGGCTCAGGCAGGCCACCTCTGCCGGTGACACTTGCAGATCAATCCAGATCAATTCCTGCTTAAAGGCCATGGTCTTGAAGCCCTGACCAGACTGATGATTGCCACTGGTCATGGCCATCAACTGTGCCTGCAAGGCCTTGACCTTATGCAGCACTGCTGCACTGACCAGGAGTGCCCTCATTCCCACATGCCACCTAACAGGGCTTCATAGATGTGGGTGTTCGAGGGCCCTGCTCAAACTGCCTCAGCACCTCAGCACTACCCCAGAGCATCACAAGTTCTCCAACCTCTTCTCTAGTCCAGGACATGATGTCCCAAGCCATCTCTCTGGGCCCCTGCACAGGTGTCCCTGTGATGCCAGCTCTGGACAGCTACTAGCAGCACCCACCACAAGGGCACAGCCAGGGACTAGGAGCCACGTGACAGAGAAACTTCACCACAGGATCTGCAAGGACAGGAGACACTGCTGGGGGTGAGCAGCAGAAGGGAGCAAGTGTTGGCCCTGCTGCCAGAGACAGCCAGCCAGCAGCCCTGGGGAATATCAGCCCTTTGCAACGGTCACCTGTGGCCAAGCAGCAGCTCTGCAAAAGGGACAGGCCAGGCAGAGGCAGCCTGTGTTCTGCCGAGGAGGGCACATGAGCCCTGCAGTGGACCTGGGGATTGCACAGGACCCACCAAGCTTTTATGCAGTGTGCTCCAAGGCACAGAATGCAGAGAGCAGCCCAGCCCTGGCCCAAGAGAGGCTCCCAGCCAGGAGCCCTGGGGCTGGGCTCAGGGCAACCTCCTAGTGGCTGGGCAGATCAGCTCTGAACTTAGTGCTGCATGGCCTCTACATGTGCAGTACTGCACATTAACTAATCACAACTAAATTTGATACCTGCATTTGCAGGTATCAAGTTTAGTCATGATTAGCCATTTTTACTGTGCAGTAAGGACGTGCACATGTAAACATGTGCCCTTATTGCACAGTAAACTATGCTACGGTGCATTAATGCATCTCGTTTAGACACACCCCATGGAGTACTTCCTCTTGTTAGAGAACACATATTGACAACCCTATTTCTACAGCTGTAGCGTGTGTGTGTGTGTGCATGCGTGTGCATGTGCATGTGTGTGTGTTCATAGATTGGTTTATTTCCATATTCACAATTACTTCTATTTGTACCCTTCATTGCTTTCTAGAGGTAAAATTCACCCCTGCAAAGAGGCCAACCCAAGACCTATGCATCACTTTAACTAAATTCCTATGTAAAATGGCACACAGGAAAATTTCAATCAAGGATTAGCATAAAACGTATTCTTGCAGAGCACTGTGGGGATCAGAACACCTTGGGAGCAGCTACACAAGATGTTTACTGCACAGCTGACTAATTATCTGTGCAGGAAACATCACATGGCTACATGTGCACCCCTATTTGGCTGGAGTAAATTAATTAACTTTTCAGGAGGATATTGTATGTACAAGTACTATCCTGCTGCAGAGTTTTTTGATCCGCAGCAGTGCACATGTAGAAAATCAGGAAAAGTATGTTTTTTCCATCTAGGAAGGTAACAACTGGAAATTCTGCCAGCTGAGTAAAAATGACTTCTTTAATAGGGTATATAAATATTCGGCCTTTTGCTTCCAATTAAATTATATGTTGAGCTTTCCGTTACAAGTAATTCAGTGAGACTTATTTGGTCCACAATTAAGGATTAAGTATGAAATTTAGTACTAGAAAGATTTTTTTTTCATTTAAAAAGCAAGCAAGTGCAAAGGAACTGAAAGATACAACCGCCTTAGCTGATAAGCAAGTGATCTCTGCTTGTCATTCAAATAAATCAAGAAAGTTCTGGAAAACAGCTTGCCATCCTGGATTGGTAAGGGATAGACAAAATTTCTTAATAGATCTTTTCCATCTCTAAGTTTTGATTTACTCATTTCTTAGTCCATGCCACTTGGCATGGGGCAGGGAGAGGTGGGGGCTATTTGTTTATTGGATTTATTTCTCTATATATACTATGGATAGATCCAATTCCTGACATTTAAACAAAAATGAGAGTTAAGCAATATCAAATTATCAAGATGGGAAGAAAAATTATGTACATTTGTTTAATTTGGAAGAATATTATGAATAATCATACTGGATCATTCTTGTTTGGCAGAATTCAGAGGTAAATCCAGCTCCAGGAAAATCCAGAGGGCATCAATGAAATATAGGTTAGCAAGGCCAGTAGCCAAATCTTTTTCTAAAAGTAAGAACTTTTCATTTTGGCAAGAGACTATTGTATGGAGAGACAGATTAAAAAAAAAGAAAAACTGGCAGAAAGTAGTTTACATGTGTTAGTCAGAAGAACAAACTAATTTGTAAAGTGCTGAAATTGGCACCTGTCTTATCTGTGCTTTCAAACCTACAATTCTTTATCATTCACAGCCTGCGCACATTACTATTCTCAGGAAATCATTGCTGTTACAGGCTAAAAAGTTAAGACAAAAAATCACTGCATTTGTGAAAATAAGAAAAAAAATCTCAGTGACTGACTTCAACAGCCAGTATTATCCTGATATGAATCCCCTGGGGTTAGTAAAGTAGTTGCATCAACTACCGGTGATACTTAATGGCATTAAATACTAATTTTCTGAGAAAGTGTAAAATGGTGGTCTACCCTGGGTGACCAGTGCAAAGGCAAAATGGGTATGTTGGCAATCGCAAACTGCTAAAAGAAATAGCCTTCAGTAAGTACAGGGCTGGCAGCTCTAAGGAGCCAGGGGAGGAAAATCAGACTATAGGTAGAAACAGACATTGTCAAACTGAAACAGATTGACTGTGGCAGGATATGTCCTGCTAAAGCTGATCCACTTCACTGTGTGACACACACATCACCCCTTGTCCGCATTGCCCCCGCCCAATACAGGGCAACGGATGAGTCCCCAGGTCCCTTGCTGCCGCCCCCCAGCAGGTCCCATGGAGGTATGAGTCAGCATAGATCCTGGCACAGGGGCTGGGGAATCCCTGGTGCCCCATGTCTCCAGGTATGCATCTGCACCGCCTGATGCATAGGCCAGTGAAGATCCTGGCAAGAAGGCATGGAGTGTCAGAATATCCACAGCTCCTATGCCCCTCCCCCATCAGGACTCACACTGACCCATGCCTCCACCTGAAACATGGGGTAGCATGGGTCCCAGCTCAGCTGTGGAGTGTGGGAGCTAAGAAAAGCCAGAGAGATGCTCCAAGGGCTTAAGGATCCAGATCCTACTGAGTGTGTGCAGGATTAGGGCTCTCAAGCCTCCAGAGTACCTACATAGGGTGTCAAGAGAGCAAGGGCAGCTCCAACCTACCTGCATTCTCCTGTCACAAAGCAAATAGGCATAAGCTGCAATAAAGCAGTCAAATTTATTAGTATCTTTTATCATGCCACTGGTGCTTAATTGAATAATAGTCCACTCATCTCCAAGTGGATTATGTCCTTCTCTGAGAAGAATTAGCTTGAAGATCTAGTAAGTCTATTTAACTATTTATGATCCATTGATTAAAGAAGCAAGAAGGACATATCAACCTTTTGGTTTTAACATACTCCTTCATAACCAAAGGCGATATTTTTTTCCTTTATAATATGGAGCCTTGTTTTAAACTTCCCTGGATTTGAAAGTCTCCTTGCCTCATTACATTTTATCAGCTCACCCTGGGATAAATTATAATTGTTTTTCAAAATAATTTTTCTTCTGGGTTTTTAACATGAAACTGGAAGGTAAAGATTGTTGAAGATTGTTCCTATGTACTATGGTACTTTGAATGTAAAAAACATTTACTAAATAAGGTGATGAGAAATCAAGATTTAAAGGTCCCTAATACCTTAACATGGGGGTTGTCAACTGGAGGTATGTGTACCCCCAGGGGGACTTGGGAGGCCCCTAGGGGGTACATGGGCCAAGGAGGGGAAGGCAGCAGTGCCCCTCTGTGGGCCGCGCAGGTGCCACCCCGCTGGCCAAATGCAAGGGGGAAGGGAAGCTCACATGTGGCAGCTGCTGCCACTTCCTACCACCCAGCACTGCTGCTGCTCTGCGTCCAGCTGTGCGCCACCACCACCCTCGTTCGGCATCCGGCCATCAGGGGTACACTTACTAAAAAAGGTTGAAAACCCCTGCCTTAAAAGGTACTTGTTACATCAGTCAGAAAATGCTCCAGACAAAAATGTCATTGGTAGACTTCAGTAACAACCAAAAGATTATAATCTAATTAGGAGACCAAGCAGCAACAAAAATACACATTACATATTTTTGCTTTGAAAAAGCTGTTATTTAGAAATCTTGAGGCTGTAAACTTTGTTGCCCTTTACTGTACCTAAATAAAAAAAACAAACCTACAAATATATGGTCTTTAAAACATTGGTTTGATTCATTCTTACATATGTGTAAATAAGGATTGACTGCATCCAAATTAATAACGTTACACAGGATATCACTGAGCTTGGAGGTTCACTGAAGAAAGGCAATAAAGAACTGCAGAGTGGAGAAAATTTTTTTCCCCTGCCTGAGATTCTTGTTATAGGCAATAATTTTTTAAGGTAATTTCTTTTATTGAACCAACTGTGTAGTTGGGATTCTTGCTATAATTGTTTTGCAAAGATATGAAGTACTATCAAACCCTGAGTAAATGAAAGCCTTACCATGGAATTTTACAAAACTTTCTCATGCTCATGAAAAGTCCCTCCGCAGCATGCTACATCTAACCCAGTTAGGTTAATTTTTCCATCCATTTCTAACCCCATTTAATTCAAGCAAAAACAAAAACCAGGAAACCTCTAAGGACTGCTCTTTGTAGGTTTAGTAGAATCCTTTCAGTCCTGTTCATTTCTGCAAACAGCATTAAATGTTTCTAGAGGCAGGTGGTCCTGTAAAGTCTGACCTCAAAAAGAAACACTTTCTCACAGCATTAATCTTTTGCACAACTCTAAACAGAGGTGTCGAGTACATGGGGGTCCCAGGGCCCTGGCCCTTTCAAGAAAGGGCTGTCACCTGAAATGTGTAAAACTTTCCACAGATCCACCATCTTAGGCTCCCCTCCCCCTGACAAAAATAAAATGTTTTGTTCTTTTTGAAACATTAATGTTTTCAGATAGTTTTTCCCCATTGTTGTGTACCATTCACTAATGAGAAACTGCCACTTGTGAAGCAGGGAAAGACATAAGCAAGAAAGAATGCAAAGTTCAGGGCTTAACTCATTTTTATATGGTCTACACCTTTTGTGAGAAATCATGACTACTACCCCAGGATTATCTATAAATAATATCTGTACTGGATTTTAGGCATCCAGGTTGTAGCCATATTGGTCTACAGGCAAAGGAATCAGTACTCATGGTAGAGGTGATATCTTTTATTAAACCAACTAGATTTTTGCAAAAAAAAAATCTTTATTTGCAAGCTTTCGGGCACAAGCATCCTACAATCTAGGTGGTCTAATAAAAGATATCTCCTCTACCACGAGTTCTGATTTCATACTGGATTTTATGATTTTACACAGCTGCAATCTTAAGAGTAATCTGCAGCAGCTCCTTCTAAGTAAGGGTTCCCTCAGAGCTGGAGCTCTATGAGACTACCACTAAGTAAGGTATCCAACATGGATTTTATTGACAGGAAATCCATGTTATTTATTTTATCTTTTTGCAAGCTTCTCACACAAGAGGAAGTACCATGTACTCAGCCATGAGAAGAGAATAGCTAAAGGGAACAAAGGAGTTCACAGGTAGGTCTGGTCAAAATATTTCTGTCAAAACTGTTTTTCAACAGAAAATTGGGTTTTCATGGGCAACATTTCTTGTGAGAAATGTCTGCAGGAAGTATTGATAAACCCAAAATGGCATCAGATCAAAAAGTTTTGGTTTTAGGTTTTTTATATTTCACTGAAAAGTCAAAATTTTCTGCTGAAAATTTTGGATGAAACAAAAAAAATCAACATTTTCATGGGAAAAAAGGTCTTCCAACCCACCATACAAACAGATTCAGGCCTCCTTTACAGCATGCCCAGCTGCTTGAAGGCCCAGACACTTCAGAAATGTGAAGCATAGAGCATAGATAGCCTGGCACAGATGCTGCATCCTTTTCCCCAAGCCGCATGGTCCACCACTCACCAGATGGGAGAGTGTAAAACACTGCAAAAACTCTATGTTTATCCAGAGAATTACTGCACATTAGGGGAATTGTCAGGTTGCTGATACATAGGTCCCTGAGTGATTTGTGGTGGCTCTGGAGCTAGAGATTACAAAAAGTGAATTGAGTGCTTTGCTGGCTTGCTGGCTTCATACAAGGAAGCTCCCATTAATCCACAGGCCAAACACAGAATAAAAAGGTAAAGCCACTCAAAATGGTGGTATAGCCAAAAGGAACAAAACAGAAGTATTAAAAAGGAACAAAGTACATTAAATTCTGTATGGCCCAATCCATAAACTTTGTCTGAGGCTGAATGATTTGAGCAACCAGTATTATTAAGACACTTCCTCTGCAGCTGAGATATTTTCCTAAAATACAAAATCTGAGGCATGTTATAGACAAGCACTGTTGTATTCCCTTTCCTGTGCTCTAGTTTAGCTCTGTGCTCAAGCTCACACAGAATTTCCTTCTTTTTACAGGGGTGTAGCTAGTAGCTGTGTTGGTCCAAGGATGTAGGCAGACAAGGTTCTTTGGGTGAATCTGATATCTTTTATTAGACCAACTTCAATAGTTGGAAAACAATTTTTAAGCAAGCTTTCAGGTTCAAAAACCCTTTGTCAGGCTGAGAAAGTTTCTGCATTTGATGTGTACTCTTCCTGGATGGAATGAAAAGTAAAGAAGCCAAAGGCTGGGCTGGTATGCATACAAGACAGTAGGGCTGTGCAGAGCAGGTAATATTCAATTCGACAGCTATGGCGAATATTAAACCGGGTCCCACTTCGATTTGCTGTCTGCTTTGAGTTGAAGCGGGTCCGCTTGGACTCGAGGTTGAAGCTCGGTCAAATATTCGAGCTGCTTCGACTTCCCCATAGGCTATAATGGGGAAGGTTGAAGCAGGTTATAACTTTGGCATTTCTTGTCTGATCTTGATGAACCTTGCAGGATTGGTAGCTCCTGAGGAGCCCACAAAGCATACCAACTTTCAACCTGATAGGTCCAGGGGGTGCAGAGAAACCACACCCCAAATTCTTGAGAGTAAACCGCCTGTAACTTCTGTGTGCAAAGTCACAGGGAGCTCACACTTGCTGGAATGGTAGCTCCTGAGGAGCCCACAAAGCCTGCCAACTTTCACAGTGATAGGTGCAGGGGTTTGGGGGAAACTGCACCTTAGGCTACTGACAGACAAAACTCGTGATACAGACGGAGTGAGGAGGATGGCATTCACTCCGTCTGCACCTGGAGCTTGGGGACTCCCAGCAGTGGGAGGTCTGGGGTCTGGTGGGTTTGGACCCCCTAATGTTTGCCATGACCTTAGCCCATATTGGCAGCACGTGTGGTGGAGGGGAAGCCTGGCTCGTGGATGGCAGGATGGGTTCAGGCAGTGGATCCCCCTGTCCCACTTCCCCCTGCCTCCGCCGTTCCGCCTCCATCACTTTCTTAATAAGTGCGTCTCTCCAGTGACTCAGTGTCTCGCTGCCACATATGGTGCCCTTCACCCTTGGGTCACAGATGGTGGCCAGCATATGCACTGTGTTGGACCCCAAGGGTTCAAGCCTTTTCCTAAGGCTCTCCTTCAGCCGCCTCACCAGTGCCTGCACATCTGGTGACAGTGGCCTGCCCCAGCCAGGAACATTGGCCCCCAGGAAGCTCTCCATTTGGCTGTGGAGCTCCTTCACTATGGGCACCACCTGGCTGAGGAAAGCAGCACTGAGAGTCTCAGTGGCCTCGAGGAAGGGCTTGAGGACCAGCAAGATCTGGGAGATGGCATCCCACTCAGCTGTGGTCAGGGGGCCGCTGATCCCAATCTCCCCAAGCAAGGCCAGCTCATGGATAGCCTTCTGTTACTCCACCGGCCTCTCGAGCATCAGGTGTCTGGAGTTCCACTGAGTCTCCTCATCCTGCATGATTTTGTGCTGCGGGACATTTAGCTCTGCTTCTTTGTCCTGCAGCATCTTGCCCCCCTTGATGCTCTGGTAGAAATAGCCTGCCACCTTTGCATCTGGAAACAAGCCTGCTGGTGTTGCTGGCGCCATCACCAGCAGCCCTGTCCCCCTCCAAGGCATCCCTCACAATCAGATGTAAATTGTGTGCCACACAGCGAATACCAGCAAAATTGGTATCATGGACTGCCTTGACCATATTGGCTCCATTGTTGGTGACCATGAAGCCGTGGGTGAGCTCAGCCTGCCCAACACCCAGCTACCCCCGCACCATGCAGTTCATGGCCCCCTTATCTCTGCTGCTGTGTGGGACTCATCCATCACCTTGGCATGAAGGAGAGCCTACCGACGGCCTGACTGGCCACACCAGTGCCCTGTGAGGGAGAGGTACACATGATCTCCACCCTGGCTGCTCCAGATGTCCAAGGTGAAGTGTTCAGTCACCTGCGGACCTGCCTTGTACAGCTCCTACCTCAAGTGCTCCTTGCATGCTTCATATAGGGAGGGCACCACCGTCCTGCTGAAGGTGGTGCATGCGGGCACCTGGTAGGATGGAGCCAGCAGTGCCAGGAGTGGCCTGAACCCTGGCCGCTCAACAAAGGTAAAGGGCTGGCCATCCAGAGCAATATCTCCCCAATGGTCTAGGTGACCTTGCTTGCATTTGCAACTGGTCCCTTTTGCCCCCAATGTTCCAGGGTGCCCTGCCTCTGCTGTGGGGGATGGGGCTGTGGAGCAAGCGGGGGCCATTCCTGTGGCAAAGGGGTGGTACCTGCGGAGATGATTCAGCATCCCCAAGGTGGTCATGCACTTTGTTCCCTTGCCTCGGCTGATTTTGGCTCGGCAGTGCACACAGATAGCAAACGCGGGATCATCTGCCAGCTCATAATGATCCCAGACCATGCTAGTACTAGGCCTTTCCCTCTGGTGTGCTGGTGCATCTGTGGATGCTGCTGAACTCTCAGAGGCACAGCAAGAGAAAGAGCGGACTCAGCTGAGCCGCTTGCCTTCACCTGTACAGAGGGACCTTCTGAAGTGCCTTCTGGAAAAGACCTTGTGGCTTGAAAGGAAAAAAAACCTGAGGGGTGTCGAGTACAAACTCATCTGATTCCCCCTCCTTCCCCAGAACTTCCCTTGCCAGGGCACTGAGATGCAGATCCAGCGCCAGCTCTTCCTCTGGCGTGGGAAGGCTCAGCATTGGCGGTGACATGGGGTGGAGCACGCTGCTGTGCTGGTTGCAGTTATGGTGGGAGAGGTTGTGGCTGCTGTGTCTGGACATGAGAGAGTCTCAGGCACAGGCAGTGGCTCTGGTGGCACTGCTGCTCCCCTCTCTTTATTGCTGGTAGCAGCCTCATCCCTTGTAGCAGGAGGAAAGAAGTTGCAGCTGAGTTTGGTGTGGGGAGAAACTGCAGCTCTCCCGCTTGCAACCCCCTTGCTCCCTTTTGTGCAGGCTGGCCAGTGTGGTCACTTGCCTTTCCACCCTGCTTCATAATGTGTTCCTTCATATGTAAACTGGAACCTGTAAGTGTGCTGTGCACCACGGATTAGATTTCTGGATGTTATGTAAATGTGTTTGTGTGTGTAGATAATATATTGAGAAGTATTGGTGTGGTGGAAAGAATGAATGTTGTATAAAATATATATATATATAAACTAAATTCCTATATATAAAATAGATCCTAGGCTACTACTAACCCTATCCAATATAAGCATAGACTAATATGAAAGGTAGTTATAAAATAAAAGCACCAAGTTCTGAGAAATCCCTGTTGCTAGCACTGCAAGCAGGGAATCTGTTGAAGGTCAGGGCTTCCAGCCGTCATGGTCTGACGCGGAGGTGCTGGAGAACACCAGCAGCTCAGAAACTGACCCCAGGGCAGAAAGCAGGGAGCTGAAAAAACTGCTGCCTTTTCTGCATTTTCTCTGGCCCTCCCCCAGAGCACTGAAATTGGAAGGGACCTCAGAGAATGATGACAGGTCACTGTCCAGCCACACGTCAGTCATGAAAGCACTCCTTCCCCCCTCCCCCTCCCTCCCCTTACTTTCATTTCCCTGCCCATCCCTCCCCCCCCCAGGGAATCCAGTATAGGCAAGTTGAATATTCGACCCATGTCGAATATTCGACCCATGCTGTTAATATTTGACTCGCGCTGTTAATATTCGACTTCCGGTATTCGATTCGACAGCTATTTGACCAGCTGCTATTCGACTTGACTTCCACATTTCAAGGTTGAATATGTCAAGTCAAATATTAAGTCGAAGTTTTGCACAGCCCTACAAGACAGGGAGTCAGCGAAGAAGTAAATTGAGGAGTCAGTGGGTAAGAGACAGGCTGGGTGGGGTGGATAAGGGGGAGAAGTACCTGGGGAATCAGATGTCAGGCAGGTTATAGTGTTTCATAAATCCAATGTCTATATTTAGCCCATGATTTTTAGCATCCAGGAGGTTGATGAAGTGAAGTTCATAAGCTCGTCTCTGGGAAGTGGTTTGTAAGTTCCCTTTGAGGACTAGAAATGAGAGGTTGGAGAGAGAGTGATCTTCTTGTGAGAAATGTGCCCCCACAGGTAATTGGGTTTTCTTGTCTTTGATAGATTTCCGGTGTGCATTTATTTTGGTGTGCAGTTGTTGTTTGGTCTCTCCTACCTATTTTCCATCAGGGCATTTGGTGCATTGGATGAGGTATATTACATTTCTGGAGGTTCAGCTGTAAGATCCAGGAATGCTGATGGCTCTGTTGTAGGATGTAGTAATTGGTGGGGGGGGTGGAGATGTGTTGGCAGGTTTTGCATTTCTTGTCATAGCATAGTCTGGATCCATTTGGTGTGTTCTGGGCCTGAGGAAGTTTGCTTCTGGTGATGAGGTTAATGAGGTTCAGTACTTGTTTGAAGGCTAGGATGGGTGGTTCTGGGAAGGTCTCTTTAAGAATAGGGTCTCTTTCTAGTATGGGTTGCAATTTTTTGAGGATTTTCCATACTTGTTTGAGGAAAGGATGATATGTCATAACCAGTGGTGTGTGATTTGTGAGGATTCTTTTTACAGGATTTATACAGAGATAGACTAAGTTGCACTACACATATAAACCCTACATTTAGGTCCCACGCATAGTGACCTGTCACTACTGAAGACAGAAATATCTAACATTTGTTTGAACTGAACAAGAGAGCTGAAAATTATCACACGGTGGGTTTTTGTGCCACATAGTCTTTTATACATATATTCAGCACTGAATGAGGACAGTTTGAACTTTGTTAGCTAAAATAAATACAGGGTAGACAGAGTGTATATACTTGCCCTTTTGGCAAATGGTATATTTCAGTTTCTTATCTAGCTTCTTAATATGCAAGTTTTGCTTGCACCTACTTCTTGCCTTTGTCATATTTCATTCTTTAATCAGTTTGCCACATATGCAAAAAGAAAGGATGTGAAAAGCAAAACCAAGCCAACATTATATAGAGGGTCACTTGTACATAGTCTTTTTTTCTTAGGAAATGTTCCAATTTATTTCTTTTCTCACTGTAACCTACTCACCTACTCCATCATAGCCATTCCCAGCTAATCCCCACCCCCATTTGGCCTGTTTGGAGTGGGCAAGAGTGGATTTGAAGCTTCTCCATCCCCTGGACAGTGGGGACAGCAGCAGCAGGAAAGGGAAGGGGACTAGACATGCCATTGAGCATGGCAGTGAAGGTGGGTAGGGGGGATTCTTACATACTTTGGGGACCTTCAAAAAGTCCCCTTAGAATCCCATAGTGCAGTCCAGTCAGAAAGTGAGGGTGCAGTCACACCTCTGCACCCTGTCTGGATTTGCCCCTAGCCAGAATACATTTGCAGCTGAATTAGAAGATTTAGTACCATATTCAATTATAAGTCCATTGTGGCAGGGCACTCTTGGTGCCTGCCACTTTGAAGCCTAGGTCAGGGAGATGGCAGGTGCCTGATGAGGGTGGCCATTTAATACCCAGCTCTCCATGCTGAAGGGAGCAGTTTGAAGACCAACCCAAGGGTAAAAACCTCCCTGATGAGCTCCTTGTGCCAGAAACAACTTGGAGGTATATGGGCTGGGGCTATGGGGATGGAGGAGGCCTCAGGTCCTGGGCATGACCTAAAACTGCACCTTGCCAGGGTAGGGAGGCCTGGTGGGACTGCCAGTGGTGTGGCAGCCCAGGAAATGCCAGGACTGCAAACCTCCCTGGTGAAAGGTAGGTAGGAGGCATCTGATAATCTCCAGCCCCAGCACAGTCCTGGCTGGGGAAAGCCCAGACCTCTGAGGTCTTTGAGAGGCCTAAGGCTCACTTGATCCAGTGGAGTTGGGAGGGAGAGAAGGCAGGTGGCTGAGACCTGACTGGATGGACCCTCGAACTGATCCATGCTGGGGCCAGGACCCAAGGGGGATCAAAAGGGCCGGGACTCACCATGATAGATGCCCAGAGCAAGAGACTCAAGATTCTGACTAGCCAAAGGATGGGCCCAGAGTTTAAGGGGGAACCAAAGGTCCCAGAGAGGGGACCACAGCTTGAGAGGGATACAGGTTACAGGTAAGCTTAGCTGCCTGGGATGCCATCAGCGAGGCATGGGCCACAGTATAGGGAAAGGTTTGGAGCTGGGGATATCACCCCTCATCATCAGGGTCTTAAATGGCCAGCCTTCTGCCTGAATAACATCTTAATCATTTTTCCATCAAGGCGTGGCAGGAGAGAAAGGTGGGGGGTTAGCTGAGAAACTGGTGGGTGGGCCAACATCTAACTGGCCCCAGGAAGACCCCCTGTTACATCCATCCATTTCGCAGATAAGTGCTGACTTGCATCATAAACGTTATTTTGTACTCTGACAGCACGGCATCTAATGAAATAAATTGTTGCCTATGAAGGCTTACATATTTTAGAGTTAGTCTATAAAGTGCCACCCTGCCCTGTATTCTGCCTAACATCTCCATCCCCATTCTCCCAGGCAAAAATATACACTTCATTTTTAAACTGTAAATATGCAAAATTCAGAACAAGTAAAAGCAATTTTAAACCAAGTAAGCTTTTCTTGAAAAGCAGGCCCTGTCTCTTGAAAAATAAATGTATACAGTTGAGCTTTATTTTTCTTGCTAAAATAAGCCTACTTTACAAATTTCCAGCAAAATTCTAATGCTACCTAGAAAATACCTCCTGTGAAACATGCACATTCTAATGTATATTCATTCATTCTAATGGACTTACTCTTGATAGGAAAAGGGGGGAAAACAGACTTTCTGACTTTTAGGTAGTTTGGTCTTTGGTACTGAACAAAACAACTGAATGTCAAAAATCATCATGTGTTTCATTGTCTGATTTTGTAGTGGCAGGCAACTAGACTATGAAGACATTAAACAAAGGTATTTGCCACATAGTGGATTTTAAAAAATGAGACATGGAACCTGAAAATGTAATGAAATATTTTATTTCAGGGTGAACATTTCATTTTGGGTTGACCCATAGAGAATATCTGGTGGTATTTTTATCTCACTGAAATGAAAAATTAAAGTGAAAATGAAAAATGCCCATTTTAGTTTGACTCCAAGTGGGGTTTTCTTTCCATTTTGGGGAGGAGAAAGGGGGTGCTATTTACCACAGTCTAGCTACCTTGTCTTTATTTAAAGAGACCTTTAAATAATCTATTTTGCAAGCCCCAAGGAACTGCTTGACTAGCCCTTTAAAGCGATGTGCATTTACCTACTTGTAACAGTTTAGGTGTTAGAAACAGTGAGACTACCCTCTCTTAAAAGTGTTGTTAACACATTTTAGTGATACTAGCACTGAAAACCTGTGATGTTACTCTCATAGCTCATCCTGGAATTCTAGGGTATAAATATCACAGTTTTCAGTGAGATTAAACCACTGGAAATCTGTGCTGCCTCAATTCTCAATCACTCTGTAGTTGGAATGTTCCCTATAACTAATGAGTTGACTCTTTAGATTATAAGGATTAGCAGTCTAATTTTCACCTTTGGCCTCAGGATTCAGGACTATTTCCACACATTTCTTATTTTATAAAGTGTTGGAGGGATGTTGTAACCATGGTGGTCCAGGAAAGATGTGGGAGTCAATGATTTTTTGGGGGGTGATACCTTTTATTCAATCAACTGTATAGCTGGGGGAGAGTTTAGACAAGCTTCTGTGCCAGAAAGCTTATTTAAGATCTTTCTCCCAATTACACAGTCGGCCCAATAAAAAATATCTCCTGAAAAAAATCCATCTCCCTTATTTTATATATTTATTGTCAGATACATAGGTAATTAATTTGCCATTGCAAATAATTAGCCATTAAAATGCTTTGCAATGTACCTGCAATTTTTATTTGTACTCACAGGCATAACATATGATTGCAAAACTAGAGGCTAGGACTGCTCTGAAAATCAGGGGATTATTTGCTGAAGTACTGTGGTGAAGCTATATGGCAAGTCTACTAAGTTATACAAAATGCAGATGCAGGCATAAATCCATAAAAGATAAACAACTGAAAATTTTGCCCAGAGGAGTGGAAAATATCCAAACTGACAAAATACTGTGTTTAGCAAACACATTATGTCTGGCATTGTTTCAGATATATGTAACAGTGTTGCCTGGTGAAATTTATTCATCCAATATTGCAATGTATACTCTTTGTTTTCCCCCCAGAAAGTGGAGGCAGAAGTTTGTATCTTAGAAACACTCATATATGTATCTACAGATAAAAATATACTGTCGCAAAGCATTTTCAATGTGGTAAATCAATGTATGGCTCTATGCCTCTTCCCTTAAAGGGAAATAATCCTTTACAAAGTGATTTCAGAACTACTTATGAAAAGTACTTAATTAGAGGTTGTTCTTATATTTGCTGTTTGCATAGAAAAATGCACCTTGAGAGTGAGTATGTGTTTTGTGGAAACAGTCAAGGTTCTTTGGGTAAATCTGATATCTGTTGTTAGACCAACTCAAATAGTTGGAGAAATTTTTCTTTGCAAGCTTTTGGGCATAAATATCCTCCATCAGGCTAAGAAAGCATCTGCAGCTGGTGTGTGTGCTCTTCCTGGATGGAATGAACAGTAAAGAAGCCAGAGGCTGGTATGCATGCAAGAATTGTTTACAGAATTGTTCCAGATAGTAGATAACCTTTGAACCAGGTTGCAAAAAAATCAATTAAAATTGATCTGTGTAAGCAACACAAGCAATACAGTACAATTAAAAGAATGTATCATAATGGCCAGGTACAGATATTACACTTCTACCAGTATACGTGATCAAAAACCAGTCTATACCTGTAACAGAACAGAAGTTCGGCACACACAGACTGGTTTAAAAATGGTAGAACCCAGTCTAAGATTCTGTCCCCTACCAATCTAAACTACACCACTTATAGAAAGCCACATAACTTATACCAATTCAGTCTCAGGCTTTTTGAATGTCTGTACCTAGCCAATGAGTATACAGGTTTACTGAACTTAATTTGCACAGGTTAACTGAAACTTCAGGATGAGACAACAATTGCTGTCAAGAATTCTGATACTTAAAGTTTGGCAGTTATAACTGAAATAGAAAATGTTGTCTTAAGATTGCCCATTACTTCCCAGTAGGCTTGTGTGAGTAGGCAGCTATTGATCCAGCTTCAGATGCCAGGGATCCAATCCAGAGCTCTGGACTGGGTTCCTGCTTCTATCAGGCTGAATCAATGAAATAGCTATAACTTTGTTGTTTTTTGTCTGATTTGAATGGAACTTGCAGGGGTGGTAGTCTCTGCTAATAGCATGAAGCTGACCAACTTTCAAGAAGATCGGTGCAGAGGTTTGGGGGGAACTGTACCCCAAATTCTTGAAAGCAAAACTTATGTCACATGTATGTGTTACACCACGGGGGTGGGGAGGGTGAAAACTGCAGGGGTAGTAGCCCCTGCTGAGGCCACAAAGCCTGCCAAGTTTCAAGAAGATCGGTGCAGGGGTTTGGGGGGAACTGCACCTCAAGCTGCTGACAGGCAAAACTCGTGCCATGGGTGACACTGTGTGAGTTAAGGTGCAGCAGGGTGAAAACTGCAAGCATGGTGGTCCCTGCTGCGGGCATGAAGCCTGCCAGCTGTCAAGGAGATAGATGCACGGCTTCTAGGTTCTGGGGCCCTGCACCTCTGGCTGCTGACAGGCAAAACTCATGGGTGCTTGTGCAACTGTGTCTGTCTTGAGGCACCGGGAGGTGGGGGGCGCTACTGCAGGCCTGGCTGCTAAGCTACTGTGTTACCAGTTACCAATTAATCATGATTCACTCAGAGACCAGCTCAATATACAGTACCTAGCACCGATCTTCTTGAAACCAAGCAGACTTCATACTCTCAGCAGAAGCTACCATCTGTGCAAGTTTCATCCAAATCAGACAAAAAACAACAAAGATTTAGATATTCCATTATACCCTATAGCCGGATCTCCAAGGTGGATCCGAAGCTTTTCCAAAGTGGTCTGGAAGCTCCAAACCACTTCAGGAAGCCTAACAAAGCCAGCACTTCGATCCAGAGATGTTGCTTTAGACGCTGAAACATCCAAAGCTTCTCTGGATCCAAAGCATGGTCTGAAGCCTCGCACAGACCTACTTCCCAGCGTAGAGTTGTTAGTGTCTGTTCTGCATACACACCCGCAGCCAGCGGACAGTACTTCAAACCTAACCAAACTAGTTCGCCTTTCTCACACACACGCACACAAATGATAATGTCTCACATTCTATGTTGAGAAGTGGTGGCTGTGCTAGTAAGTTCTCTAGCTGAGGAGGGCAAGGTGGCAGCTCTACACATTTTTGCTTTATGCTTAATTCTTACATTTCTTGCCAAACAAAGACTTTCTGCAGTTGCCTTTTACCATGAGTTGGAAGCTAAAATGACACCTAAAACCAGGGAAGAGAATGTAAGAATGATCACCAGCCAATGAAATGATTGAATATGTGCCATCTGAAACTAAACAGGAAATGGAGGTTGCCACTAGTGGGTATCTATTATTGACCACTGCTTGTTCAACTCCTTTTTTCTGGTCTAAGGGCCCAGAAATATATCTGTTTGCCTAAAGCATTGAAATCTCTTTCATATAAAAGGCTTTAGGGCATAAAGGCCAAGGTGCAGTGGCTAAATGGAAAAATTTGAAAGCCTTATTTCATGATTAAATGCAAAAGACAATAATAATATTGTAGGAGTTTGAGTTTCAACAGTTAAGTTTTTATGATAGCCAATATGGATAATACTACAAATGTGTCTTATGTTATTATTTAGGAGAAGGCTGTTCTGTAACCAAACATGCTAATATAGAAAAAAAAATTAAAAACAAGAATTCTGCGTGGTATAGCATATATTAAAAATACATGTTACTTCCTTTTTTCAGGTAGTAAAAATGATGATTGTTGTCGTGTTGACATTTGCAGTCTGTTGGCTGCCCTACCACATTTACTTCATCATTACTGGGATCTACCAACAGTTAAATCGTTGGAAATACATTCAGCAAATATACCTAGCCAGCTTTTGGCTTGCCATGAGCTCCACGATGTATAATCCTATTATCTACTGTTGTCTTAATAAGAGGTAAGAGTGAATTATTAATTGCATGCATCTTAGAATATAAATGGTTTGAGTGTGAAAAGGCAAATAATGTTAACTTTAATATAAGGATTTTTAATGAAAAAAGGGGCAAGGGAGAATCTTGTGAGGTAAAAGCTTCCTTTAGGTTTCTATTCAGTGTTCATATCAAAGAGCCAAATGTATTTTTGAACACAGTGAACACAGTGATTTTCCTAAATCTGAGGAAGTGCTCTCCCAATATGAAAGCTACGTTTAGCCTTGGGATCCCAGTCCTACCAGGTTCTACATGCAGAATTCCTGATACTATCAGGGAAAGTTGCACTTGAGGGTTTACACATGAGGGGCCTAATTGTGTAATATACACTAAATGTAAGTTAAGGCTTTTGTCTATCACGTACACTGCAATGTGTGGGTTGAATGACTAATCACTGCTGCTAAGCTATAGCATAATTTTATGATGCTAGCTCCATGTAATTTAAAACAATTCTCTCCCAGGAGTGTTTTACTTCCTATTGTGATATTTCTATTATACTCAGAGACCTATAACAAGATAATAAAATGGATGTTTACATCCTTACTATTCTTTATTAAATCCTATCTAGTCTGGAGATCTAGTCTGAATACTCAAACATCTCCATCCTGCCTCACAAAGGCATAACACTTGCAACTAACTTCATCTGAATTTTGTGGGTGCTAAAATGAGCTTAAGTCAGGCCACTGGATTGTTTTAGGGAACTCTGCATGAGCATAAGACTCACTTTAACTGGATCATATAGCACCATCAGAGTATGACAGTATGGACAGACACTCACTTCCAGGGCTAAGAATTTCTATAAAGTGAAAGAGAGGGAATTTCCCCCCTGGCTAAACCCATCCCCAGTGCCCCAGAAACTACTGGAGCTCTGCTGCAGGATGGTTCTGGCTGTGGAAGAATCCTTCCACTACCCCCCGCCATGCACAGTTTGGGGATCAGTTGGAACTATGCACAGGGCAGCAGGGAGATGCACCTGCAGCTAGAACTATCCTGCACCCACAAAACACTTCTAGCTGCTGGAGAGTGCCCCCGAGTCCAGGCACAACATCAGGGTAACCCAAAGGGTGCACAGGGCAGAAAGACGCACGTGCCTCTGGCTGCAACTGTACCAAATTGTTCCAACCATGGGAGAATGCTCTCTGCCTGGTCCTGCCAATCCACTGATGGGCAGGACAGGTTGTGGGGGCATTCTCCCTGGTTTTGTATTGCCCTGTAGCTCCAGGATAGTTCCACACATGGGAGAATGGCCTCTGCTTCATGCTTAGCTCCAGGGTGACCTGGAGGGGTACATGAAGCACAAAGCAGGTGTACACAGGGCTGGAACCACCCAGAGTCCCCCCCTCCCCCCCCATCCAGTCAATCTGCTGCTTGGCCCCGATTTGATCTGTCTTGAGGAAACCAACTATGAATTAAGCCACAGGGGTGGTCCACATCTGTTCACTGATAGGGGGAGGAGTGAGGAGGGGGGGCACTAGCACAGCTGCCTGGCCAGTCCAGGAACTCCACCCCTGGAGTTTTCAAGCAGCAGCAGTAGCGTCTTCACAGGGCTCTTGGAGGCCAGGTACAGAAGTTACATTTATTGTGTGGTAGGTTTCAGAAAACACTCTGCAACTGTAACAGAACAGATGATCAAGGCACATAGAGCACTGTAAAAAGGGCAGATCCCAGTCTAAGATAACCCTGGATGGATGTGGTATCAGGCTTCAGCACTGTAGGTTAGAGCACCATAACATACATCTGTACCAGATCCCATCAAGACTCATGGTAGGTCACATTCTGCCAGCAACCCATGGGGTTTTGCAGCTCCCTGTTCACCACCACCCCTCCTCCGGCCTCCCCACCCAGAGTGGCACTCTTGCATATTGTCAAAGATTCAAGTGAACAAGTGCTAAATATGGGTCAGCTGCTATTTTGCAACTGCTTACAGTTGGGGAGGGAGAAGGGAAGGGGAATGGTGTGCAGGCAGCCTAGGTTGTGGGCACTGGTACCCATGACTCAGGGCTAGAGGAGCCCTTGGCAGGAGACCCATGGCCCAGAACCAGGGTGTGGGCACTTGAAGCCCTCTGGCCTAACTTATCTGAGGAGAGGTCCTGGTCCACACAGGTAAAAAGGCATTTGGCCAGGGCTTCACAGATCTAGACAGTTTGCCACAAGTGCAGGGCTGGGGCCCCACACATTAGCAGTGGGCTTGCCCTCTCCACCATCCCCACATGGCATGTGCTCACATGTGCCAGGCCTGGTCCATAGTTGAAGTGCTCCTTCCGGAAGCCCAGCTGCCCCACATAGGGCCTCACAGGCCAGGGCTGGAGCGGGTAGGTCAGGCACCTGATGAGGATTGAGGGGGTGGGGAGGCAATGACATCAGTGATGATGAAATTGGGGACCCTGGGTGCATAGCGCCTACTTTTCATCACTCCAGGGAAGGAGGAATTGCACAAAACACAGACATTGTCCTCATCACCCAGGTGGAAATTGGTGGCCCAGTTGTGCCCTAGAAGCCTGGGTTCTTTCTGTGCATCCTGGGTAGCCATGCACCCCCTTGGGAGGTGGGGAGGGAGAACAGAGGACTCTAGACTTCCGGTGGTTTTTACCACCTCAGAAAAGTGTACAGCTATTCAAGTTAAGGGAAAGAGATCTTCTTGGTCAGAAGTGATATTTCTTGCAGAAAAGCCAGTTGTCTTCTGCAAAAAAAACCTCCTTGAAGGGCAGTATGTTCTTTTTTTTGCACTGGGAAAAAGGCTTTTCTCCCAGAACAAATGTAACACCTGTCTATAGTCTAAATATATATAACATCCAGAGTATGTGCTATGACACCTCTCTGCACATAGTGCATCTGCTTTACTTATTGATTCATTTCTCATGGTTTCCTTTTCTATCAGTGAAAGCAAGCCATCAAAGGGCAATGGCACAATTTACAAATTAAATCAGTATACAAGTCAATATTGAGTAAGCATTTTTTGATTATTTTAAAATCTCTTTTTAAAGTGTGTCAAGAGGCAAGTGTAATTCCTACAATATTTATGCAGATATTTAAAATGATTGCAGAAGCTAATGAATGTAATTCTGTCATTTAGCAAGTTGATTATCCATCATCTATCAGTTGTAATCTAATTTAAGTAAAAGGGGCAGAATCTACTAGGATTTATAACAGAGTGCACAACTGAAGTCTTCCACCCAGGTCAGGGGAGAATGTATTTTTCTCACTCACAGCCATTAAATGCCAGTCAAGTGACTCTGTATGATTATTCTCAGAGGTGTAAAGTAACTCCAAAAAAGATATAAAGCAGGGATGGCAAAATGCAGCCCGTGGGCCAGATGTGGCCCGCCAGGCAATTCTACCCAGGCCACAGGGCCCCTAGAAAATGTTGAAAATTAATATTTATCTGCCCCTGGCTGCCTGTCATGCAGCCCTTGATGGCTTGCCAAAACTCAGTAAGTGGCCCTCCACCCGAAATAATTGCCCACCCCTGATATAAAGAATAACCATACTGAAATAGTAGGCACTTACAGCTAACAGATGAAACCCTGTCCCAAATTGCCAGCTCCATAGATTTCACTGAGGCCTAGATTTTAGCTAGTATGCACATGTTTAAAAGGCTAGAAAAGCAGAAAGCAGGAAAACATCAGTTCTAGTACATTCTGAATAAATGTTGTTGTAACACCTGAACTTTATATCTTCAGAATGTGACTAACAGACTTATAAAAAATCTTACTCACAACAAACTGATGTGACTTTAAGGCATCATAGTCCTGCACAATGCTCAACTGGATCAGAAGAACAAAGAATTTTGCAACCCATAAAAATCTTCTTAATTCTGAAGCCAAAAATAAATCATATTTTCACTACGCATAAGACTGAACTACTGATGACATATTCTGTGCCTCAAACTCAAATCCGGAAAAATCCTAAAGCTTTATATAGTATTCATGGAGTTAGGAGTTACAATCTGCTAGTTGGAGTTTCTTCAGCTCAATTCATACAGCATTGTATGAATATTGGTACCTCAGATGAATCTGGTATCAAAAAAGATGATAATAGCTATTTCAAATCTCATTTCTCAGATAAATGAAGTTACCAGATTAGCATCTAAAAAGTGACAGCAAGCTTTCAAAAAAGGAAAAAAAGAGCAAGCCTGGAATAATAAAGAGGCTGTAATGCAATACAAAGTAAAAGACTCTAACAAGTTTTAGTTTTGTATGTATTCCTCCATGCAAACTTCTTAGATAAGATTTTTGGAAACATTTTCATAGTGCTAACCTCATCTAAATAGAAAGATCATCACTTGCACCCCTCATTCACAATCACAGAACATCCTTGTGGCAATATGTTTAAAATAATGATATTGAGGAAGAGAGGGAGAGAGAAAGAGAGAAAGAGATTAAGCATATGTATAGATTTAACAAAATATTAGAGTGAAAAGAGAGAGGGAAAACCACTCTTAACATGAGACCACCCAGCTCCCTTTGACTCACTGATCTCGATTTTCATACTGTGGTCATCAGTGTGATACTTGAACATCTATATTCCAAAATAGGTTTTAGACGAGCAGTTTTCAGACTGCAAGGATTGCCCCCCCCGGGGGATGTGGAGGAACGCTGGGTGGGGTGCAGTGCAGGGGGGTAATGGCAGGAAGTCTGCAAGGAGCTGGTGCCACTGCAGCCCTGTGGGGGGATGCAAGGGTGGCGAGCCCCAGGTAGGTTGTGCCAGCAGGCTGCTGTGCCTCTGGGAGCCTGGTGTCATGGGCGCACAGCCTAGAGCTATAGCAGGGCCAAGGCAGAGAGCAGACAATTCATAGTGAATACTCCTATTTGATACATTTTGGACGCATTCCTCCAACACTTGCACATGATGAACAATAAAGATAGATTAACAATAAAATAATAAAAGTATCTTACACACACCTGAAGTTGCATTAAACTTCTCTCTGAGTGGCGCTAATAATGTATATGAAATTATTCACATGTGTAAGTATTGTAGAATTGGTGCCTTAGGCTCCTTTCCTGTTTGAGAATTATTCTTAAGTGGCTTGCCATTTTCTTGTGTGGAGCTTTATTTTTAGTATTTAGAATTATTTGACAGATAATTTTAAAAAAAAACCTGGTCATTAGATAATTTGTGAGAGAACGCCTGTACTTCCTCTATATGCAAAACTAAAAATCAGTCTGTTCCTTATTTTTAATTGGACAGCTAGACATCATGGTAATGCTATAGTTCCCTGATTGAATAAAGGTAAGTCTCAGAATCCAGGTTTTCTATGTAAATAATTATGCCAAAATCCAGAGCTCACTTTCCATAAATATTTTCCAACACTTGTTTTAAGCAAACTCATTTACTGAATGTTTTTAGGAAGAGGATACACAATAGATATGCATAAAGTCAAGTAAATTCAGTGTTTGCAGTTTTTTATGAGAGAGAGGTAATAAGAGAGTGTTTCTTTATGTGTTATCAAGGGAAAAAACAGAATTCTCCTCATTTTTATAATCTAAAATGCTGAGATTTAGCAAGCTTTTAAAAAGCAGAATGTTGCAATAGTGCAGCTGAGAATAGACAAAGGTTTGGATCATGACTTCATCAGGGTGAAATCAGAACAATTTCCTAAACAAGCAATGTTGTTGGGGTGTTTGATTTACAAAGCTATGAAGGGAAGGGAAGTTCAGGGCCAAGACACACTGCCAGGGTAATAGGCAGGCAAGGCATATGGAGTGTCAGAAATAAAAAAGTGCTATCAATTAATCCTGTTCTTCCTACTTAAATTTCAGTCAGGCAAGATCCTGTTGATTTTCATGAGACTAGAAATGGGATTAATGGATCAAGTAAAGCTTTGGAAATTGGAGTGTTTGGGTGTGTCTTTATCACCAGTGCATTCTGCTTCAACCAAGCATTCGTGTTTTTAAATTATCAGTTTTTCTAGGCCACCAAGCATAGATTTTCACCAAATATCTTTCTTCTCAGATTCCGAGCTGGTTTCAAGAGAGCATTTCGTTGGTGCCCATTTATTGAAGTTTCTAGCTATGATGAGCTGGAGCTCAAGGTAGCCAGGTTTCATCCCACCAGACAAAGTAGCTTGTACACTGTTTCAAGAATGGAGTCTAGCATGACGGTAGTGTTTGACCCAAATGATGGAGATAATTCCAAGTCTACCCAAAAGAAAAGAGCTGCTTTACGGGACACAAGTTTCAATGGGTGTTCACAAAGGAATTCTAAAACCATGTCTACAACCTCCAGTTTCATCAGCTCACCCTACACATCAGTGGATGAATACTCCTAAGGCCCCCAATAACTTTGCAACAGTTGTGAACAGGGCAGTGTTGTACATGAAAGACAATGTTGTTCCACCTTAGAACCAAATAGTCATGCTACAGGAAAGCAATCATGATCCCAGTGGTAAACCTAATTGTAAATATCATAAGAATTATTGGCCAGGCTTACGTATGTGTTTTGGGAGAAATAGAGAAACTCTAAAGACATCTGTTTACATCAGTCTGACAACACAGTGGCACTTTGTACATAAAACTGCCTAAGTGTTATTTGAAACAAACTAACAATATAAATTTATTGTTCTTGTTGACCTGTAATGACCTGCTGATATTCACATTTCACTGATCAAGATGTAACAAAGCAGCTTCAACATATTATAGTACAAAATATACTGGATTTTTATGTTGTTCATTTTCAGAAGGGAAGTTACATTATTCTGGGTACAACGCATCCTTCTCAATCTAGTCAAAATTAACCCCAGATCCTGTTCTCCATTACACAAAAGTCAGAACCCATTCCTGATTTTCCTTCTCAGGATGTTATCCTGCTGAAGTCAATATGAAGTTCAGTCCTGTTCAGAGCATTATCTATACCATGCTTAAGTCCTGCTTAAGCTCTAGCTTTTAGGGTTTGAGTCAATTTTAACTGGGGTATAGATTTCGTGCTCACTCCTGCATATAAATGAATCCCACTTTGGATGAGGCAACTGGGGCTTATTTCTCCTACAGTGCTCATCTCTCTTAAGAGGACTACTGACTTCAAAATGAAGATCACTTAACATAATCTGTATAAAAGATCTTCATTAAATGTGAATTTATGTGATTCTGCTGAAGAGCTCTGTCTTCAGTATGACAGTATTTAAAAATTCCTTAACAGAAAGAAATAGGCATTATTTCATAGGGATTATGTGGCATTAACTTTGTCACTGAATAATTTGTATGTATAAATAAATTCAGACAAGTGAAACTCATGGTCAATTACCCACTTTCTTGCAGGAGCAAGATAGTGCAAATCCTCTTTCTCCAGATACAAACCTGCTCTTTTTAGAAGTGGCTTGAGCATTGGCGATGCATACAGGGAGCACAGTGGGGGGGACCACATGCCGCCCCGAGATTGGCCCCTGGAAGTGGGGGCACTGAGAGAAGCACCAACGTGCCCCCCCCTGCAGCAAGAGAAGTGCCAATGTGCCCCCTCTGCGCTAAGAGACGTGCCAGTGGGAAAACCGGAAGTGCTGGTGGAAGTGTCGCTGGCACTTCCGATTTCACTGCTGGTGGTTCTGGGTTCCGCGATTGGTCCCTGGAAGACATTCCCCCTCCCCCCAGTCAGCAATCAGCTGCTGGGAGACACCACTTACCCTCGATTGGTGATTGGCCGATCATGCCCCCCCAGAATCGTAGGGTATGAGTCGCCCAAGACAAGCCATAAACGCTATTTATTTCAGTTCAAGTCAAAACATGGCCACTGTCCCAGATGATGAGTTTGTTCTTGCAAGGTTATGATCCAAGATATCAGGAGAGTTTAATTCAAAATAAAAGTGGATGCTGTGGGATAAATGGCAAGCTTCTTCGATCACTGTGTGCTAACAGAAGCTTCCAAAATTTTTGCAGCATTTACCTTCAAGCAAAACTTAACTCTATCCCTGATGTAGTTTTCAGCATGCACTGTATCATCAACTAATTGGGTCCAGAAACAACCATTTGTATTGTGTCCTAGTCTGACTTTAAAGTCAGGAAATGGTAGATAATACTGATGATGAGTATGACTTTTAGTCATGTAAATTTAGACGGATAAAAATGCGTGATGTTTTACACTGTATGAAAATTGTCCTTCAACAACTTCTCCATAACGTTCTAAGAGACTGCAGTGTTCTTCAATGAATTTTACAGGTCTGCCTCGCACTTCTGTTTCTGCATCCATACTACTAAAAACAAATGGATCATTTAATATTTAAGGACCTGACTGCATTCACGCATATGATGTTAGGGGATCTACATTATCTAATCATGAGCCTGCAGCTGTTGCACCTGCAAAATGTAGGTGGAAAAACAGGTCTCAACATTCACAAAATGGTCCTATGGACCCTCTTATTACAAAAGTATGTTTCCTCAAATATAGGAGAGAGTTTTTTTATGGGTGTGATTAGAAATTTTGTGGTGACATTTTTTGGAGACAGCCCCCAAATATGAAACAAATATAAAAGATTAACATCTGACATTTTCATATAATAAAGTTTTCAGACAAGTAACCTTTTTAAAAAATCACCTTGTGTGACAAAAAATTAATCCTGTGAGAAGGTGAGCACCTCCTGAGAGATTCAATATATGCTCATCTCCTACAATGTACATAAATCTCCAGTTTTCACTCCATGCTTACTCAAGCAAATCTACATAGAGGGCAGAAGAGTCTAACTGCTTACATAAGAACTGACTAAACATCTCAAGACTTGGCCCACATGAGCATCTAGCACTTCTATAGCGGGGCATGCCATAAGTTTGGTAGATACTAGGGAAGAAGTCTTCAATGTTCAGTCATCTTAATTCAAAATTAACATGGCTACAGTCCTTGTGTTGCTCAATAGCAATGAAGTCTCCTAAGATTAGCGCTCTTTAAATTATGACAAGCACACCTTCTGAATCACTGGAGAATCCAGCACTATACTGTTGAAGTTAGCTGTTATGTTACCATGAAATCTGAAATGGCTTTAATATAAATCTCCCTTTTTTCTGATATAAGAACTACTACTGCATGATTGACTCTGTAAATTCACTTAGATCCATATCTGTCCAATGCATGTGTATGGAATGAACAGACCATATAACATGTTTTCATACAATACAGTGTGGCTTGTGTGTCTCTAATATGGATTATGACAAAAGGGTGTGTGCTTGTAAGTAGAACTACAAATGGAGACCAGAGAAGCAGAATATGATAATGATACAATAAATGTTACAATTTAGGAAACTGTGATGTTTCTGTGTGTGAATGTATGTACTTTGTAAGAAACATTATTATTAGTTTAAATAATTTTAGTTGTATAAATATGGCACAATATTTTAAATGTTTTGTTTTCAATTGCATAAGATAAAATATACAGGTCAGAAAAAGCCTGAGTGGAAAATGTTGTAAAATGTCAGATTACGTTATAGAAGAGCTATCGTATTATTTCATTTCAATATAGACAGTTGTTGCTTAGCTTAAACAGAGCCACCATCTCAGGAGAGGAGAGGAATCACAAAGATCTTTTCTAGGTGTATTTTTTTCTATTGGCTACGGTGACTTTACTGTACTTACTGTTCGTATGATGAAGAGAAACTTTCTTCACAGAATTCAGTAAGAGCTTGCCTGTTGACTTCAGTGGATTTCTTTGAAGATGTTTAACTGATATACATTGAAAAATAATGGAAAAAAATCAGTTGCAATGTTTGTTTTTACTTGGAAATGGAGGATATTGTGCTACTGAAGAAAAACACCACCACCAGAAGTATACAAGCCATTTTTCAAAATGTTTCCATACCATCTATATAGCTTGCTAAACCAAGTACTCCTGCCAATTGAATAAAAAGGAGACAATTACTCCTATGCAAGAAAAGGACCTGGTCAGTTAAAGTATCACTCAAGAATGGAAAAACAAATTCTGATCTCAGTTCCATCACTGAGAACCAGAATAACCTCACTGACTGTTGTGGAGTTACTTAGAATTTAAAATTGTATAACTGGAATAAAAGAAGAACTAGCTCAGAGTTCTCCACCAGTAAAGCAGACTACAAATGTCTGATATGTTTGATTTCTGTTAATTAGTCATATACACTAAAATTCAGGCTTTAAATAATAAAATTACTTTAATTTCATTCATTTCTAAAATGCATCTAATGCTACACCTTTTTTAAACAAATATGCCCTGCTGCTAAATGTAATGGTATTCCTGTCTTCATTAACAGGTCTTTTGCCAACCAAAATTTGGAATCTTAAAACACCACTGTCTCCCATTACCTTATTTACTCCCATATCACATGAGCCTTTTTCCCAAAAATCAAAATTGGGGTATGTGTCTTTAGTGAGAAAGCTGATTTTCTGTTTACTATAGAAACACTGTGCTTTAATTCTTGATTCAGGTTTGATTCCTGCTCACAACAATAGTGGCATTTGTATTCAGGCAGCTGAGGGCATCTATTTACTTAATGGTTTACTGCACTCCACTGCTGTTCATGATTTCCCTTCCTTTTTAATGGTCTTGATGTTTGACTAGTCAAGCTAACCTTTCTCAATTTTGCTGTCTTTTACTCCTGGTACTCTTCCTTCTATTTCACAGACTGCTTTTAGCATTTTCAAAATCCTGGATTCACCCATGGAGACCAGTGTTCAGCAGCAAGGGTTTCAGCTCTTGGTTAAACTAGAAAGGAAGGGAGAGTAAATGGAAGATCAGACTCTATTCCTGTTCCATGCAGCCATAACTCTGGGAAAAATCTTGGTTTTTCATTCTGCCTTCCCAAAAACAAGGTGGGTGTCTTATTTGGGGCCACATGGTACACACAAAAAAAACTCCAGTAGTTAGCTTTTCATACACACCTGCATGCTTACTGCTTTTAGGCAACAGGCAAGAAGATGGTCGTGAATCTGGACATGGGAAGGCTAATGTTATGGAGTATAGGAAGTCTGGCACTATAAAGTACTTAAAAAATTTTAATAGCTTAACTTGATAGGATTGCATACATTTTGAGACAATTCATAACAAGAATGAAATAGACTGAAGTCTTGAAATGGGCATATTGTAACAGAGGTTTGCTTTTATGAATTTCTGACTCATCTCTGACATTAACTGCCAGTTTTGTGACAAATCAATTAGAAGAAATTGTGCTTGTCCACCTTACTTCTATATCAAGAAAATGACTTGGAGTTCCTTCAACATGTACATGAGTACAGATGTCACTGTAGGTTGCCAGAATTCATCTTCTATTGAATACTACCTTTCTTATGGAAAATGTCAAGAAAGATATGAAGGTCAACATTTATACTACAAAATTAAAATGTATACAGATGTGCAGTAAAAAATTGAAGCAGTTTAAAATACGCAGAATATTTTTTCTTTATTTTGACCTCTTTTAGATATGCCTTTTGCATGAAACTCAATAATTCTTCTAAATTAAGATAAAGAAACCATTACTCTACTCTTTGCTACTAGAAAAATTATAAATTAATTTACAATTCTAGCATAACAGCATGAAGGGTGTGATCCAAACCCCATGGAAGACACTTTTTTCCTAGCAAAATATTTATAATTTTTTGCTTTCTTTCCCTCAAAAGAAGAAAAAGCAAAACCCACCAGTACATGTAATGCAATGCATATAAAAGATCTGTTTTAATATTTGTCCTTCAAATGTCCTGATTTAGAGTTTTCAAATGTTCGCAGGACTTAATACACAGAAAAGTTTTGGGGGCTACAGAAAACTGAGCAAAGTAATATTGTAGTCATATATCATATGACTGTATTGTAAAGTCTTTCTTGTTATTCATGTAGATTTTTCATCTATCAAAAGATGTGTGCAGATAATTTACAGTTGATAAACTGCCTTTTTTAATTGTGGCTATTCAAAAAAGGTATTGTGTTGATAAAAATTGGTACATGAATATATGTTGCATATTTTAAACCATGTGACTGTATTGGCTTTATTTCAATTTTTTATTTTTCAGTCTAAAAAGAAGTAAATTTTATAACTAGCTTCTGATACCCAATGGCAAAACTGGACCAGATTCCCTTCCATTCCACATACACATTCCAAATGTTTCTAACATCAAGAACACTGCAACTGGGTTAGAAAAGAGATAATGAAACAATGTAAGGTAATAGTTAACTACAAGCAGAGTGCATCTATATAAGGTGCTTACTGCGGAGTAGACCAGTTAGCTCTGCAGTAACCGTCACATAACTACACGTGCACATCTGTTAGACTGGAGTAAACTAATTAACTCCACAGCAGGATAGTATGTGTATTTTACTCTGCAGAAGTGCATGTGTAGATGCTGCCCCGGCTGGCTGTGACATGAGGGTGCTTCAGTGCAGGGGCTGCTTGCTGGCTAGTCCTGCACTGGAAAACCTGCATGTCCTAACCAGCCTCTACACAGAACGTTGAGCTGGGGAGAGCAGCCCCAAGCTGGCAGACTGATGGACACCCTGCCAGCCAAGGCTGCTCTGACCCAGCTCAACATGTTGCAGTCCTGGGTGCACATTCAAACAATGCACCTGGGAGCAATAAACTCCAGAGCAAACCCCTAACCCCACCCCCCGAGTTTATTGCTTTATTAATTGCATGTTTATGTGCACCCCCAGACTACTACCTTTACTCATATTGAGTTAATTCAGCTATTAGTGGACTAAAGGTATCATCATCTGGTCCTTAAATCTATTAAGCATAATGGAACATATTCTGTTTTCATTATGCCTATGCAAACCCACATGAAGCAATGGGGTTGAGCAGGTGTTAACTGTGGCGAGTAGTTTACACAGAATATATTTTCAATTTTCCTTTCATTGTTCAGTTCATGATTTACCAATAGTTTAATGAAAGAGGATTATGCCCCAAACAGCTAATAATAAGTAAATAGCATTTTCCCTTCCATTAGGCAACACTAGCCAGACTCTGAGGGGGCTTCTGTACCAGTTTGATTCAATATCTTCAGCTAATGGTGGTATTAAATCATGCATCATGATATTGTGAGAGCATGTGTAAAAAGCATACCCCACAGCCTCCCAGAACTATTCTAACATACAATACAGTTTAACAAAGTACTGTAAGGATCAAGATCACGTCCCAAACAGGCTACTCTTTCCACAGCAGGCAGCTGACTTCAAAGTACCATGAGAATTAAACAGAAATGGAAGCCGGGGCAGTGAATCATACTGTTTCTACCAAGCAGATAAACCTTCCATGGCCAATTACACTAGTTTTTCTGAAAGTCTAGCTGTTAAAGGTATATATAATCTCTCCATTTTAAAATGCAAAATTTCAAAGAAAGTGATGTCTTCTAAACGATTCGAAGTATTTTCACATCTTTTGATGTAAGCCTATTTCTGATAAACAAACAATAAATAATAAAAAATAATACCTGGGGGTGTGTCTACATGTACCTATCAATATACTTGAATAAATTCTGGAGCTTACTGCTGCCTGACATACATCTGCATATGTACCTGGGATCGTAGCATGTTGAGTCAGGGCAGAGCAGCCCCAGCTGGCAGGGAGTCCTGAGAATGGAAGTGGGGGGAGGAGGCAGTCAGCCTGCTGACCCAGGACTGCTTCCCCAGGATCAACATGCTGTGGAAGGGCTGGCTGGGGCACAAGAATGCTTCAGTGCCTGGCTAGCCAGCAGGCAGCCCCCGCACTGAAGCACCCTCATGCCCCAGCCAGCTGGGGCAGCATCTATATGTGTGCTGCTGTGGAATAAATTAACTTATTCCAACCTAATGGCACATGTGTAGACATCAATATCTTTACTGCGCAGCTAATTAGTCTACTGCACAGTAAATGTCTCATGTTAACACACCCAGTGATTTCTAGAATGCTTTGCAATTGTCATACAACAGTGGAGTGCATTCATCTTCAAGTTCTCCATCCCCATATAACTACCCTACAACCTGACCTGGCAAACTGGGCTGGCTACTGGATTTAGGATTTAATTCCATGTTAATCAGCTCTGCCCAACTCCAAAAGAACTAAAAGGGTGCATCCAAACAAGTACACATGTGCATTTCCCCAGGGACAAATAGAAGTGGCACACAGTTCTATTTGTCCCTGGGGAAAAATAGTTCTGCTTGTCCCTGTCACTGTTCCTTGTCCCTGGGAACACCTGTGTACATGCGCAGCAAGCCATGGGTGGGGTGGGGGAGGCTGGAGCCGGAACCTGAGCTGGCCCCAGCAGCCTTACCTGGGGTCCTGGGGACCTTCTGGGAGTCCAGTGGTGGTGATCCACTGCACAGAGCCTGGCTGACTCCAGCTGGCCAAGCTCTGGTTTTGGGTACTGCACACTGCCCCACTTTTTTCAGGCATGGTTTTTTTTGCCACTGGGATCTCTCAAATTAGCAGTGCAGTGAATGCCTGCATGTGCAGTACATGTGGTTTGTGGTGCCACAGACAGGTCTGCAGCTCTGCAAACTGCTCATGTGTGCTTATCTGGACATGCACACAGGGTGCAATTAATATAACTGACACTGAGCTACTCTACTGAGATCCCCATGCAAATGTGGACTCTCAGTCCAGAAATCATCACAATGAGCCATACAGCATTTTAAGAATCATTCAAATGAACTGATTCTTCAGAGGCTGAAAGAAAGAAAAGCAAGTTTAAACTGATTCTGTTTGCTTGGTTAACACATGACAACAGGTGAAAATGGACCCGGATGTAATTTTGCTTGACAAACAGATTTATAGGAGGATAAAGTTTGCTTCAGATACACAGCCTGAATCAGTAAGAAAATAATAGCAAGGCACCCTGCCTTCAAGCAATAGGACAGCCATGGAGGGCATCTCAGACCTTATATCCAGCTTCATATTCCCTTCCCCTCACAGACCAGATCCAGACATGCAGGCACATATCACAACCAGACCCATTGCACAGCACCACAAAGTGCACCCATTGCACATTAAACCATGCATGGTGCTGCTAATTTGCAGCAGTGGGGCAAAATGTGCCATCAGGATTTCCCAGTGGCAAAAAAAAAAAAATCAGCCTGGAAGAAAGAAGTGGCACAAAGTATGCCAACGTGGCATGCACCAGGACAAAGATGGAGATGGGGGAGCAGCCTGTCCAGGGAGCAGGCAGCCCAGGCATTCCTGTTCCCCAATCTCTGCACACCATTGTGCTGAGGCACCATGTATCCCAGCCAGCTGCTCCCTGGTTGGCTGGGGCACAGTGTGACTTGAGACAGGGGAGCAGATAGCCCTAACCTAGCTGCTCCCTTGGCTCCACATGCCTCAGTACAGTGTGCTGAGGCACATGAAGATGGGGGAGGACCCAGCCCAGAGCTGCCTGCCCCCCTGTCTCAAAGCACACTGCTCTGCAGGCGGCTGGGGTGCAGTGTGGCTCAGCACAGGGCTCCATGTGCCTTAACTTGGGGGCTCCACAGCAAAGCCCCCACACTGAGGCATGCAGAGACAGGGAGCAGTTGCCTAGGGCATAGGGTGCCTCAGCACAGGGGCTCCACAGCACGCGGAGATGGGGGGAGCAGGTAGTCCTGGCCTGCTCCTTAGCTGGCTGGGGCACAGAGGGCCTTAGCATGGGGGCTGCCTGCCAGCTACCCCTGTGCTGAGGCACTGTGTGCCCCAGCCAGCCCCTCATGCAGTACATGGAGCAATGAGACATTGTGTCCCACTACAAAGTACACAGCCAGGGTGTGCACTGTGACACAAAGTAGCTGCACACATTTGTGCTGCTACTATTTGTGTTGCTGCAAATGCACACCCCATGTGGACATGGCCACAAGATTTATAGGAAGGGGACAGTGAAAGGTGAAGAGAGGCAGAGCTGATCCATACTAGCATAGAAAAAGTGTGTTGTAATTTACATTTTCCTAGCTGAATTAGTGGGAAAAAATCTGATTTTTCAGAGACACAGTCCTTCTCAAGACTCCTACTGGGCCAGTGCAGCCCTGGGTTAGATTCAACACACTGCCTAGCCACTGTTTCTATCTTTGTTGAAAGCATTAGTTTAATTTAGGCATTTATTTTCCCTATAGTGCTCAGCTTCTTTGAACAGAGTTCAAGGAGCTTTAACTTTCTCAACAATTGGATCCATGATGCCTCCTGAACCTGATTTCTTGAGAATCAGCTTTCCTTGTGAGCCAATTGGCAGTCTTTGATAAGAAAGGAGCCAGGATAACAACAAAGATAAATCTAACTGGCTTTAAATACAGGTGCTCCAATATGAGTTCATAAATGAAGAGCTATACGTCTTTGACTATAAACTGAACTGCTGCAAGAATCTGGAGTTTCTGAATATTAAAAGCTAAAGAAGGAGTATCAGATTAAGAAAAGCTATTTGAATTCAGAAGAAACTAACCTGCTTTCCATTTTAAAAAGCAGAGAGGTTAATCTAACAAGAAATTGTATTTGTGCAAGATGTATTTCATAAACTACAGCCAGGTGTTGACTGGCAAGGAATCTCTTGTTGGCTGCTTCCCTGCTCTACTTAGTATTATTGTGAAGATTAAGATATCCTGGCAGCCCAGTGTTGCATCTGCTCCTACTGTGTCTGGCTAGAGTTACTTGGTAATAGTTATTTGCTAATAACTGGCCAATCTGTTTACTCTGGATCTCATTTTCTCTGGTGCCTAAGTGAATGCCCAGTGGAAATGAATGGTGCAAATACCATTATTACGTCTTTATATTCTGAAAGTAGAGGATACAGGTCCAAATGCAGGTAAATTTGGGCAAAAGACAGATGGTCTGTTCAGTGGCCAAGCATAAAAAACAGGGTGGAAAAAAAATGTTCTTTTCAAAATCAAATAGGATTTCTGATGGGGGGCAGAACAGGGGAAGGAATGTTGTTTGTTCTGTTTGTTTTCCAGTTGGTCAGTGTGACTTGCTCCTTGATAGGATGCTCATTGACTTACATGTCTTCCAGCAACTCATGCCAATCTCCTGGACATCCAAATCACAGCCTACCTCAGTAACTGCACCCCTAAGTCATTACTTATCCAAGTCAGCTTGTTCAAGTCACAGCACCAAAATGTGGTTGCCAGCAAAAGCCTATTAGGTTCTACTACAACACTGCTTAAATAAGCACAAGCAACTATTCAGTGAATATAAACCTAGTGTAGCCTTTATTCATGTTATCTGCCAGGTTGATCAGACTGGCTGACAGCATAAATAGTTCAGGGTTAAACACAAATCCAAGGTGCATTTCCATTCTACATTTTTTTACCTCAGAAGTGCTTATATCAAACATGGACCATTGCATTTTACTACCCACTAATGGAAGATATTTATATTTAGCCATTATGTCTACTGAACTCAGTTTTAGTTGTATCACATTCTGTATAATGTCCTCATGAATATGTTTATTGCCTTACACCTTTAAATTATACTGAATAATGAAGTTATTCAAGTACATCATCCCCTACATATGTATTGTTTCAGGGTTTTTTCATACCAATGTGCTTTTACCTACTATACCAGTTTGCACTGTCATCCATCTTGGGATGTTCTTCAGCAGATCCCACATGTTCTATGCAGACTGCTGACTTCCATGGAACCTAGGACCTCCAGGCTTTCAACTCTTCTTGGCCTGCTCTTGTGGTCTACACCTACTAACCCCTTTTTTCTTTCCTATATTTTGGTCAAATTTTGAAAAACCTCATTTTGAAACAAAAAGTCAAAGTTTCACTTAAATACATGTAAAGACAAACATTCTGGCATTTCTGTTACAAAATATTTGAGTATTCTGTTACAAAAAGTCTGAGTATTTCCACATTTTTTATGATTTCCTGCCCTCCCCCTCCTCCATTTTTTCAGTGACTATTTTAGCTGATTCATTCTGAATTCATGAATAATTCAGACTTTACAAAACTCCATTTTTCAGCAAATGTCCTAGTCATCAGAAAAACCCAACCCCTGGATATAACTGCAGCACTCAAAGGGAAGGCCCCCCTGATAGCTTCCACATGAGGACACAAAAGACAAGCCCTTTCATATCCTGCTTAATGGCTTGTCACATTCACTATTTAAAATGTTTTACTGTATTTATCTTAGATGTAGTTTGACTGTGCCTGTATGCAACATCCGTCACTGAACTTTTTTAGGCCTTTTTCTGCTAGAGTCAAAGATTTGTCCTGAGAAAGACCAGTTGATGATTTTCAAGACAGCTAAATCCAAATTACTATACATCCCATTACCCCTATGTGTTTACCAGTACTTAGTTATATCTCCTCTCCGAGATTACAAGGTATAATCTAGACATTCTCAACCTTGTTAGAGTTAAGGAACCCCTCTGAAAATGCTCTCTCTTATTTCTCAATCATTTTTTTGACTACAGAAAAATAACAGTAATTCTTCTGCAGCAAAGAACTAAAAGAGCACTACAGGTCAGAATGTTTTTAACACTGTGGATTCCTGTTTGAAATCTCTTGGTTTGTCTTGTAAATCATGTTTGCATACCTAACAGTGGTAACATTGTGTGGTATCACACAACGCCCTTGAAAGGATCTCAAGGCACCCTGGTTGAGGATCCCTGGTGGAAACAATTTGGGTGTTAGTAAATGGTATTAGTATCTTAAATTAGTAAATTACTATTACATAACTAAGCCACAGACAATGTTTTCTAACTCAATATATACAATGAAGTAGTCTTACTGTAGTCATTGTGTCAGAGAAAGCGTGCTGAACTGAACACTTCTGATCCTTTATACAGTATTGTAGTTCCTTTTTTCAGTGTTTTCAAAGATGTCTAGCTGCTGTCTGCTTGCTAAGGCAAAGAGGATAAGCTGTGATGATTGCCATGAGCCTATGAGCACAGGGAGAGTTGCTACGAACATCAATTAAAATTAGGAGTTTTAGCATCTTTTATTCAGTCCATTTTGCAAGATTGCTTTTTCAGTTTCATGTAGATTCAATGAGCTGAAATTGTTTCAAATAAATCCAAACAACTTTGCTTTTATAGCACACACCACTCACAGATTTAAACTTTATTCTTAACTATTTGCATATAAAGATTCTTTTTATGTGAGGTGGCATTGCCTCATTTGGAGAGGTGATGAGTACTTTTGAGTCAGTAAGGAAGTTGCTTAGTCGTTGCCAGACACCTAATTCCCTAATTTATATCAATATGCTTTAAATGTATATGGCTTCTTCCATTTATATTCCGTTATAATATCAAATGGCCCTGATGTATTTCACACAAGCCATCTCATTCTACATGTAACAAGGGCATAATGAAGTTATGTGACGGCTTGTGTAAAGACATACAACATATAAAAGTATACCTCTCAAAGGAGGGTTGTCATATCCAGCCTTTAAGGAATATAAAGAGAATGGATGAGGTAAATGGGAGTAAAAAAATTTTCTACAGAATACTTTCCATATATCAATGTTTCTTAATATCAGAAGGCATAAGAGTGCATATAAAAGAAAATATTTCAGTAAGAAAATATTCCACTCTACTAAAAAGAGTTTAAACTAGATGATTTTTCTTGCAATGTTAGATGAAAGAAAACCTGCTTTATGACATAGTATATGGCCCTAAATCCCTCTTTGCTTCTAAACAAAACATGAAAACATCTGTCTATTTCATTAATGTTGGGACTCTTTCTAAAATATAAATCTCTTATCAGCTTTGTTTCCTCAAGATAGTAACATACCTTTACCAAACTAGTGTTTTGTACAAGTGGGCCTTGATAATTTTTATTGGAAAACTTGACTGCTTACAAAATGCTTCCTGATTTACAATCTGCACATTTACAGCATATTTTCAAGCCTTCTAATATTTTATACAAAGCACAAGTAACAATTACTAATGACTACATATATATATTCTCCAAAACATAGCATGTAAAAGAGCATAAGAAGTAAAAACAAAACAGACATTTATAAAAGCTGCCTTTTAGAGTTTGTATCAGAGATTCTCAACCTTTTTAAGACACAAGGCACCTCTCAAAAAATGCTGACTCTTAGTTCTCACTCATTTTTTGGACTACAGAAAAATAATACAGCAATTCTTCTGTTGAGATGAACTCAGGAAGACCATAACAGATCAGAAAGCTTTTTACACCATGGATTCCTACTTGAAATCTCTGGGTTTATCACGTGAATCATGTTTATACATCTAACAGTACTGACATTGCCAGGCACCCCGTGTCACCTTTGAAAGGTTTCTAAACCATCCCAGTGTCCTGCAACACCCTCAGAATCGCTGGTTTATATAAACAAATTTGACTATTTTAGAGCAAGTAATATTATCTGTTTTGGGTCTTGGAAGCTTTTACTAGGTGACAGAAATCAGAAGCCTCCTGGGTTTTTAATTAGCTTAAATGTCTCATTTAATAAAAACAAATGACCAAAGGAAAAAAACAAGCATGTGTTGTTTTACTCTTGAAGCATCATGGATGTAACATAATTTTAAGAGGTTCTTAAAATTAAGTAGCGGCAATCAAGAGGAAAGAGTAATTTATAAGAATTGTATTAATAACCACTTTTCATCATTATTGTGTGTTTTCTTTCTATACCTCCTTTTACGTGTCCAAGTTAAAAGCTTACTTTGGCTTAATTAACTTTAATTAAGCTCACTTACATCTTCCCATTCACAAATTATTTACATTTTCCAGGATAAAACAAACACAGGATAAACTCCAGGCTAAAACGAAATTCTTTTGCCAATCTAGAAAACTGTTTGAATATTTATGTTAAAATGAGGAAGAATTCCCTGCTGTTTTGGGTAATAATTACTCTAGTACTTTCTAGTCTATCAAGAGGGTAGAATAACTCTCAAAGGTGTTCATCTCTGTTTAAAAGTATCCACAGAAATACATACACAAGATAGAAATTAAAGTAAATATTGGTTTTTGCTTGTAACTTTTCTTTTTCTTCTCCTTTCTTTAATGATAAAATTGTCATAATTATACCTGAGGAGTGCTTTTGCCCATCTTTGACTCCATTCCCCAAGATAGAGATAGAATACCATTTTATGAATTGCTATCAAAGTAGACTTATTAAAATGTCCTATCTCTTTCTTCTCCAAGTAACAATACATAATATTTTTATAAAATAATTTGAGCTTTGAAAGATTTTTTCTCTATCAGTTTTCTAGTACATACACAAATGTATATTTCAGATGTAGTATTGAGCTCCAAGCATAAAATCAGAGAGGCCCACAGGATAAAGGCATTTGAGCCAAGTATTGTTCAACTTCTATGCATCAAAATTTGTATGAGAGTTTATTCTGAGGGATTAGCAGAAAGCAGTCCCTTAGGATAAAAGGGTATCATCCTTCCCCTTCCTTAGTAAATTTTGGGTGTATTTATGTGATAACATCCCATTGCTAATTCCTTTCCAAGTTAAATGAACCCTAGTCTGCTACAATTTCAGCTGGCAAAGTTGTATAACAGGCTAAACCTGTTTCCTGTTCCTTCTACTTCCATTCCTTCAAAGCTGCTGCAGCTCAAGAGGGAAGTTACTAGTCAAATATGCTTGGTTTCTTCTATTCAAAATGAGTTTTGAGTCTGCAATATTCATTTCTTTCTCTGGCCACAATTCTGGCCTCTTCTTGCTATTAACAATGCCTTCCAAGTTAATATAAACATACAAAGAGATTTTTTTTTGTTTTGAAGTAGTTATTACCATAATTGGTTGAACTGTTCCTATTAAAATGTATTAAATCATTTTACCTTTTTTTTTGTTCAAAAGGTGTTCACAAACAGATTGCACATTTCTTGACTGTACTTGAATTTCCATGAATGGCTCTTGCCCTTTGGGGAGTACCCATGTGCAGTCTGGTGTGTATACTTGAAAAACAAGCTGCATTTGATAGCTTTGATTGGGCACATAAATCAAATAGTATATTTCTGGTTGGATAAGTAAAGCTTCAGGTCTCAAATTTCTCGTCACATCATGTCACCAATGCCAAATTATCCACTGTTTCCTTAATATTTGCTGTTTAAATAAATGTTCCAATCAGTAGCATTAGAATATTTATGAAAACCAAGAAAGTGTGTGAATAAAAAAAAAATCAGTCTAAAAGTGAATATTAAATGTTAAAGTTCTATTATTTGCCCAGCAGTCTTTTGATTCATTTCATTCATTTAATGTGAAAAGAGGATTTATTCCATTGATAGGCAACCACCCACTGCTTCCCATTTTAATACTTTTAAATTCATCTTCTCATTGAAACATTCTTGCCTCATTTAGTAATAATATGCTGCCTATAACTTCCAATAAAATTAAGATTAATAACAGCCTCAGGACTTATTAAATATACCAACCGTTCAGACAGCCTCCCCACAAATACCTGCAACATGTCCAGAATATTAATAAATCTGTATTCTGGCTGATCAAGGAAATAAGTACATTCCAGAGACACATGGCCTTTCAGGAAACAGCCAGTTAGCAGGTCTCTTCAACTAACATCACTAAAATTTAGACAGCAGGCTTCTCCTAGAAACTCACAGGTTGCTGACTTGTTTCCAGCACCCAGGCTAAATCATTTATAGCCTTCCTAGGTGCCTTTGCACTGTAGGGACTTTTAGACCCAGAACCTATTCCATCTATTAGGCAACGAGGTGGATTTAGGCACCTAGAATATTTGTACACAACATGACATTTAGTCCTCATTAATTAACAGCGCCTTTAAAATTTTAACCCAGGTTAATTTGGCATGACCTGTTCGTGTTTGCATGCCATGCTTTTTTGAACAATTTAAGTCCCATGTGTTAGTCCCTGCAAATTCCAGCAGGAGGAGCCAAATACCAATCAAGCTTGGATCGCCCTGCCCCTGCTCCTACCAGCCCAGAAAAGCAAAATCCCTGACATTGGGTTAGGGCAGGGGCAGAGGTTGGGGCTGGTACAGCGCAGGAGGGGCACTGACAGAGCTGGGGGGCAGAGGGCTGTGAGCCCCCTGTCCTGCATCTGCATGGGCTTTTCAAATTTCCTCCCCAGGGCTGTTTTCAGTATGGGCACCACTGGGTAGAACTACAGTTCCCAGAATACCTTGCAGTGGTCATGTTGGAGCTGGGGGCTGTGGATCAGGAGTTTGGGGCACTGGCAGGGCTGGGGGCCAGAGGGCTGTGGGCCCCCTGTGCTGCGTCCATGCATGTTTTTAAAATTCCCTCCCCTAATTTTGTTTTCAACATGGATGCTGCTAGGTAGAACTACACTTCCCAAATTACCTAGCAGAGGCCATGCTGTTACCTCTCAGCTCCATGTTCTTGGGGAACCCTGACACAGGACACAGACTCTCTGACTCACAAAGAATCCCCCCCACCACTACCGAAACAGAAACTGATTAAGGCGCAGCGAGAGACACACCTAAAACCCTCCAGATAAGGGTGACAAGAGTGAAACAACTGCCCTAGGTCTCATTTGCATCCAAGATGGAACCAGATGACCATTCATTTCCATGACAGGTGGAGAACAGAAAGCCTGAAGCAGAGACCACAGTGAATTCTAGGATCAGAGAAGCGGGGGAGCACTGCATGATGGGGAATCTGTGCTCCAAATGCTAATCAACCCACACACGCAGCTCAGCATTTATTAGACCAGTTCTAATCTGGATTTACAAAGGACTTCCCCCCACAACACACACACACACACACACCTCTAAGCAGAAGTAAGTTTAATAGGCATCTCGGGCTGTACATTCCCCGGTCCCACTATGGGAGGCCTAGTTAAACTTAATTCGCTAAAACTCGGTTGCCGGGTTAGGGAATGCTGAGGCAAGACACTGAGTCAGGGGTACGGGCAACATTTGAACAATGGTAAAGGGTTCATCACAGCGTCCAGCCCGTTGGAGCCCTGACCACAAGTGTTGTCATACTTTTCCCGGGACGACTGGTGGAAGTCCTCCCCTCCCAAAAGTTATGAACACTCCAATAATTGCCTTAAGTCTGTTAAAAGACTATAGAAAGATCTGGAAAAGTCATGCTAAGCTGAGGCTTGTTCACAAGTAAAAATCCAAAACCCTGATGCTGAAAGCTATCTACTGTTTCTGAAGACACCAGGAGATCAGTATATCTGCTATCCATAGGAATTTCAAACTGGCTCCTAAGTATCTGGTTACTCCCTAACCTTATGTGTTTCCTGATTATCAGTCAGTTTCCTGAGATGTTCCAACCAGATAACCGTTGTCAATAGAAAAGACAATTTGATTTACACTATTGAGAATGCTTGAAAGAAGCTGAACTGAGGGTATAAAAATCTGTAAAAGCAGCAGCAAAAGTGTGTGTGCGCTGACACCACCGGCTTTCTTCTCGAGAGGCTGAAGGAGGCAGATAGTCTCCCTTCAAGGATCGTGATGAGAACTTTAACCTGTCAGCTTTGCAACCTGAGTGCCTTGGACTGGTGAGATTCCCAGCTCTCTCTCTTTTCTCTTCTCTCTCTAAGCATAGATTTCTGAACGTGAACTGTATTAGTTAAGCTTGAGCTAAGTTTCCCCAAATACATAGTGAAACCAGTGTAATACTGTAATTGTATGTGTTTGTTTTTCCTTTGCATGTCTATTACTACTAGTGCAGTTATATATTTCATAAACTTAGCAATAAATAACTTTTATAGTCAAACTGGTGGTAATGGTGTATATTTTTCCTTCTTTACTTCTCCTTCCGCACTTGCTCTGCTAAAGATCCTTGTGAAGCCCCAAAAAATACTGTGGGGTCTGCTCATCAAGAGGCTAAAAGATTGGGATGTGCTGAGTTTGAAACACATAAGGGGATCAGCTTGTACAGGCTGATTGACCCAGTTTGGCTCAGACGTGCCCTAATGAACTGAATGCTGGCCCATGAGGGTGTCATCTGGACATCCAGCCAGATTCAGAGGTATTCTGTTTAACTGTGTACTTGTGTCTGACTGTAGTTTATTGTTGCTCTGATGAACTGATTCTTGGCATATGAGGGTGTCAGCATGTCTGTGCTGATCAGCCCGGCCAGGTCAGGCATGTCACGTTAATCTGTGTGTGTTTGTGTGTATGACTGATTTGATGACTGGAGGAACCCAGCCCCACTGAACTGAGTCCTGCAAGATAGCTCCACTGGGGGTGAGGACTTGCAGAAGGGAGATATACAGCTCCATATAGAAACACAAGTAACACAAACAGCACATTGATAGAATTACCAAGACCCTAGAAATATATCCCAAATAAATGAGCACACCCCAAAGTAATGGGCAAATCTGGTAACAATGCTGAAAACAGACCCAGGTCACAAGTGAGAGGCACCAGCAGGGCTGTGGGAGGTAGGAGCTGCGGGTTGGGACTGAGGGGCCACGAGGGCTAGGGGAGCAGGGGCTGTGGATTAGGATTGTATACATGTTCCTAGAAATCTCTCCAGTCTCTGGAGAGTCTCTCTCTCCTGTCCTGGTGGGGCAGAAAGAGCACATGCATTACCTGCTGTGGGACACTGGCACTGGTGCAGGGCGAGGGAGTCAGGGATGCAGGCAGCTAGATCAGTTTGCATGCCTGGCTCCATGGCCCACTGCATTTCCCCACTGGAAGGGACTCTCCTGTGCACACTGATGGATGTACATGCACACACATACACAGATATACGTGCATTGTGCTCCCCTGCCCTGAGCATGCACACATGTACCGGGACAGGTACACACAGCCAGGGCCCACACTATAAGGGCTAATGGTAGAGGTGATATCTTTTATTAGACCAACAAGATTTTTGAAAAAAAAAATTAATTGCAAGGTTTTGGGCACAAGCACCTTTCTATAACTCTTGGTTCAGAGATGATACCTTTTATTAGACCACTTTGGAAAGAAAAACCCGCAGCATGCTTATAGACTGGGCAGTGCTATGCTTGCTAGCACCACAGCTGATTGACCACAAGATGAATATGAGCCATCAATGTGATGTTGCAGCCAGCAAAGCAAGCAAAACTGACTTGACTCCATAGATGCTTCTCTGGCAAATCCCAGGATGTCATCCTCCCACTGTACTCGGCCTTGGTGAGGCTGCAGCTGGAGTACTGCATCCAATTCTGTCTCATGTATCAGAGTCTCAGTGCTTAAAAATGGCAGCGGGGCACTTGAAGTAAAGCTTGTTGGACAAGCTTTAGTTCAAGCACCCTCACTGCCATTTTTAAGCATGGAGACACTGATACATGAGATGCAGGAGGCTGCTGGAGTGCAGTAATTACCGTGCTCCAGCAGACTCGATTAATCAAGTCTGCTCCAACACACTGGAATTCCAGCACACTGGAGCAGTTTCCGCGCTCATGTATAGACTCCTTCTAGTATGAGGTATTACATAAATGTTTATTAAGCTGCCCTAAGGCACAGTAGCAAAAGTACACACCTTTCTAATGAAGCTTAATGCACAATAGCTTATTTCTATGGTGCATTAGCATATTGGAATGGTTTTTGACATCCTGCTTTAATGTGTAGTGGAATAGGCTACTGAGCATTTAAACACACGTGTAGACATGCCCACAGTGACTTAGTCTTAAAGCTCAGGTGAACATGCATGGCAAAAGTAGACACATTAACATTTTCTCAGTGACCTAAGCTGGGGGGAACTAGATGGCATTTAAGCCAATAGGTAGAATAGGAAGTGGCTAATACATTTTAAACATAATTTCTCTGCTTTTCATTAGATGCTAAGTTTGCTTAACAATGTGTTAGCAGGTTTCTAATATGGGCCATGTACAGACATTACACATTTACTGGTATAAGTGATCAGAAATCAGTCTATACCTGTAACAGAACAGAAGTTCAGCACACATAGATGGGTTCAAATATAGCAGAAACTGGTCTACAACCTGAATCGATATGCACTCAGACTTAATCAGTTTAGGTTAGACGGATGCATCAAACTTCTACACTAGTTCCCTTATCAATTCAAGTTAGATCCCTGGCCAGCAGCATCCCAGTCACTTTTGTGGCTCCCCACTAGCCTCCCCTTGCTGGGAGGCATGCTAGTTCACCCATGCTCAGTTGCTCTGATCAAGTGCCCAGCAGGCCCCGCACCCAAGGTGTCACAGAGCTGAGTCAGCACAGATCCTTTCTGCAGCCCCACCTCCTACCTCCAGCCAGCAGTCAGCTTCAGGCAGGCAGGGGTGGGGAGGAAGGGAGGCATCTGTATCCCTGCAAAAATCCCATCATAAAGCACCCCGCAATGTACACACAGACCTGATGCTGAGCCCAGAAGAACCCCCATGAGTGGACCCAGCAACCCCAGGCTTCTCCTGAGCTCAGTGTCAGGTCTGTGTATACATTGTGGAGTGCTTTGTGACTGGGTTCATGCAAAGACACAGACACCTTCCTTCCTTCACCTCCTGCTTGCCTGCAGCTGACAGTTGCCTGTGGCTGACAAAGGAAAAGGCAGGGAGAGGAGGGAATGCTCACTGGTGCCCAGCAACCACTCAAGGGTGGCCCAGCCACTGAGTTGTGTTTGGCAGCCCAGGGAGCCCACAGAACACACTGGGAGGCATGCAGAAGCACTCCCAACCTGCTGGCTTTGGCCAGTGCAGGCAACCTGCAGGCCCCTGCACCAAAGGGCGAATGTGTGTTCTGTTTGCTACCAATCTAAACTACACTGCTTACAGAAAACCATGCAACTTAGATCATTTCTGCCTTTGGCTTTGTTAGAAATATTATTAGAAACGCATAATGAATAGAGTGCTGTTAGAACTGCACAGTTTGCATCTCGTACCTGATAAGCAGGAACACTGCCAAGGACATTCCTCCCCCCTTGGCCAATTCACTATCTTTTCTTATACTAAATCACTCCCTTTTCTTCTCCCCCTGACAAGTCACATGCAGATTACAGAAGCTGGAATTCAACTGACTGTGTCCTTGAAAGGGGGGGTGGATTTCAACTCTTGGTGACCTAGAGAGCTTTCTGAGCGTGCGTAATTAGCTGATGCATATATGCCTATCCGCCCCGCATACTTAAGTAGTTAATTATAATGCACATGCGACGGATGAAGTGACATAATCACATGTATGTTTGTATGAACCGGAAATGAGCTGTAAGAGTTCCTGTTTCTGCACACGTGCCCAGGAGAGAGAGTATATAGTACCTGCTGTGGGTTTCCTCTGCGGCGGAGCAATCTGAGATTTTCTATCTCTGCTCTGACCCTATTTGCAAATACACCTTTTGCACTGCTAATAAGTGTGTGTCTGAGAGTTCTTCGCCTCCCGAGAAACGAACCGCAACATTTTGCAACAGCTTTTTGAATGTCTGTACATAACCATGGTGTCTTTTCCCACAGTAGGGCTGGCTAAAACAAAATATATCCTCCATTACCAGTGACAGGTTCTTATGTTGCCCTGAGGGGTCAGGCCAACACTCAGGATCTCAATATTGTGCTGTTAGACAGGAGGGTGTGGTGTACAATTGCACATGCACACATAAAAATCAATTAAGCACAAACTCACTAGGTGCATACGCCCCTATTAAGCATACACACTCACACTACCAGCTCAGGCACATACACAATACACCCCAAAAGTTAGGCACAAATCACTAATTCGTATATCATGTACAATGCCATATATATATGTACACCACACTATCACACTAGCAGCTCAGATACACACTCATTCAAAATAACTAGTCTGGGTTCACACACACTACACACACCAAATTTAGACAGAATCAGTTACCAGTTACCAACACCTGCACATTCAATACACGTATGTAGATTACTAATTCATATACCACACACACACACAGTATCTATATATCTATACACACATGTGTGTGTATGTGTGTGTGTGTGTGTATTCACTAATTTAAACACATACCACCGACCTACACATACACACAAGTGAGTTCCTAAGTTGGGTGTTGTGATATGTATACATGTATGTGCTTGGTGTACTTGGGCTACCTGGAGAAAGGTTAAAGTAAGAAAGTAGAAGTGTAGGGGGTTAAAGTTACCAGGACCAGGATTAGAACTGGTAGACTACAGGGGCCTGGGCTGAAGAACTGAGGGGGGGGTTGTAACTTTAGGTTAATTGATCTTAATTGATTAAAAGACAACACTCAAAGCCTGCAGAACAGGGAAGTATGCAGGCACAGAGTGTGGGACTGAAGCCAGAGCTATGGGGGAGCTGAAAAGGTAGATGGGGAGGAGAAAAAACTGGACTAAGGGAAAGTGTGGGTGTTAAAGAGGGGCTCTGGGTATGGGGAGCCAGAGGATGGCTCTGGGGCAGCTAGAGAAGTTGCAGAGAGTGGCAGTAGGTGCTGGAAGCTGGAGAGAACTGCAGAACAGCTAATAGGAGCTGGGAAGCTGCAGGGGGGTGGGATTACAGAAGGTGGGGGGGAAGCCTGAAAACAAAGAGAGAGGCAGCAGAAAGTCACAGGAAAAGCAGCAGGGACAGCAGGAAAGCAAGGAGAGGCTGAGAGGTGGCAGAAAAGGGGAGATGGAATTGGGAGGAGATGGGAAAACTAGCAGAGACAGTGGCAACTAGAGCTGAGAGAGAATGAGGCTGGAATTTAAGATAGGGAAGGGACTGGGATTCAGTAAAATATGACCCAACTCGGGGTTGCAAATGACGGTGGTTTTATTGAACAGGGGAGATGGTGACACTATGCCAAATTGGTTCCCTTGAACACCCCCCCCCCACACACACACACACACCCATACAAACACAATGGCAGCAGGGCTTAGAGAAGCTTGGTGCAGGGGCTGAAGTCCACTGAAGGCCAGGAGGAGAGAGAGAGAGAGAGACAGAGAGAGACAGAGAGAGAGAGTCCAAATTGTAGAAGGAGGTATACAAGTAATATCTACCTATCCCAGGCTGGAAGTTGATCCTCGATGGCCAGTTGGGGGTCTCCTTCAGCTCAGTGTTGTCCAGAGGGGGTCACCGGCAGGGCCTCTGGGGTGAATAGGTGATGTGAAGCTGGTCTGGTTTGGATGGAAATGGGTCTATCTTCCCACTGGGTCTATCTTCACTGCCCCTCTTTATAGGGGCAAACCGTGTGTGACCCTAGTGACAGGAGGCATACCCAGGCAAGGGTCAGCCCCTGGCATACTGAGTATGTGTGCTCCATGCAGGGATGTGCAGTTTCAGGTGTCTGTAATGGTGAGAGCTGCTGGTTCTGCAGGGTCTTTTGTTTTTCAGATGCTGGTCTTGTCTCTGTTCCTGGGTGAGTTCTGTAGCTCCTGGATGAATCAATGCAAGGTGATGGCCCAGTCATTACAGGCCATTCAGTAGAGGCCTGCTACCATTGTATCTCAATCATACCCAATCATTCTTATTCATCTGGGAACCAATTTACATGGGAGGGGTACAATGAATCATATTGTTGCAACATGGGATGCCCAGCCAGAGGACAGAAACTGGAGGCTTGACATATAAAATGGAAACTTGACATTACTTTGGTTCACTTACAAACACAGGCCTAAACCATACAATATGCATATGAAACACCAAAAATGAATACAAAAATGACAACAATACAATATACAACAGTAAAAAGTTTAATACAAACCTAATAATTATAAAACTATGGACATCCAAAACCAAAAACTTGCCACCAAAAATAAAAATGCTTAAAGCTTATCCTAATTTTGAGCTCACTTATACTTATCTGTAGGGAATAGAGAGGGAGAGAAAAGTCAGAAATGGTTGGGGAAGGGGAGGGAATGCATTTTAAGATAAATAATTTTTAAAAAAAGAAAAACTGGGGGGTTTGCTACACTTAGTGACCTCAGGGAAAAGTTTCATGGAGAGTGAACTACAAAAAATTGATTTGAGGTAGCCAAGGCATGGATAACATAACAAGACTGGCACTTTAAAGAAACAGTCATCTTTTATTCCCCAACTGTAGATAAAAAGCACACCCTTGACTGCACAGAAGAAGTCTTAGAGTTGATTATGTTATGAACCTTTGTCTCAAATGGCAAACACATTCATTCTAGAATGGGTTCTTACTAAATCTTGTGGTCATTTATCTTGCTTCCCAACATCAAGGCACTATCTGACATCAGCTTCAATGGTACAAATGAGAGAAAAAGCTGCTTTAAAAGAAAAACAGAGGATTCCAGACTCCACCTGCTATAAATTCAGCAACACCAGTTCTTTGTTTCTCTTTTAGATACTCTAGCTTTGAGGATTTGCTTTGGGTATGAGGAAACACGGCTGTACTGCACTACATTCAAATGACATCTCTGGGCTGTTTTGAGTGAACTATAGCTGTTCCAGTCATCATGAGCTTGAACAGTCTTGAGACCCTGTTTTGTGATGGCAGTCATAGAATCATAGAAAACTAGGGTTGGAAGGAACCTTACAAGGTCATCTTGTCCAACCCCCTGCTCAACGCAGGACCATCCTCAACTAGATCATGCAGTCAAGGTTTTATCTAGTGGGTCTGAAAAACCTCCGAAGACAGATTCCACAACCCCTCTGGGTAACCTGTTCCAGTGTTTTACTACCCTCCAACTGAAAAAGTTTTCCTAATATCTCCTTCCCTCCTTTCCTCAGGATCCTGAACTCAAGCATCTCATGGTCACAGCTGCCCAGGTTGCCATTCACTACTACATTCCCCACCAATTTTTCCCTGTGAGAAGCAAGTCAAGAAGATAACAACCTCTAGTGGCCACTCCAGCACTTGCAACAGGAAGTTTTCCCCAACACTCTTCAAAAACTTCCTGGGTTGCCTGAGCACTGTTGTATTGCTATATCAGCAGATATCAATGTGATTGAAATCACACGTGGTAACCAAGGCCTCTGATCAGAAACCTGCACTAGCTTTTTGAAGAAAAACCTCATTCACCACATCCCTCCTGGTCTGGTGGTCTACAGCAGACACCTACCATGACATCACTTTTGTTGTTCTCCTCTCTGACCCTAACCCAGAAACTATCAACAGGCCTATCTCCAGTTTCATACTGAAGCTCTGAGCAACTTGAGTAAAAAGCACAACTCCTCCTCTTCTCTCCTGCCTGTCCTTGAACGGTTTATACCCATCCATAATAGTGCTTCAGTCACACAAGCTATCACACCACATCTCCATTATTCCAATCATGTCATAGTTCCCTCACTGTCCAAGGGCTTCCAATTCTTCCTGCTTGTTTCCCAGGCTCTGTGCGTTCATGTACAGACACCTGAGGTAACTAGCTAACTGCTCTACTTTCTCCAGAAGAATAAGAATGCCTCCCATGTTGCCTCCTCCTGCTCACACTTCCTCCAAGTCACCCACTTCCCCACTTACCTCAGAGCTGTGGTCTCCATCCCCCAGAGAACCTAGTTTAAAGCCTTCCTTACTAGGTTAGCAAGCCTGTCTACAAAGATGCTCTTCCCTCTCTGTCAGGTGGATCCCATCCCTTCCTTGCAACCCTTCTTTTTGGAAAGACATCCTGTGGTTGAAGAAGCCGAAGCCCTGGTGACACCATCTGCGCAGTCATGCACTGATCTGCAGGATGAGCCCACTCCTGCCCGGGCCCTTCACCTTGACCTGAAGGATTAATAACACTACCTGAGCCCCCATCCCCTTCACCCTTACCCCTGTAGTCACTTTTGATCTGCTCAGGGTCTCCCCTGGCAGTATCATTGGTGCCCACATGGATGAGCAACATAGGGTAGTAGTCAGAGGTCTGGAAGAGTCTTGGTAATCCCTCTGTGACATCTCAGATCTGGGATCTGAGCAAGTAGCAGACTTTCTGGACAAAAGATCAGGCCAAGATGCCTTCATCTGCTGCAGGAGTCTCCAACCACCACTACCCATCACTTCTTCTTGGCGGCATCAGTCCTAATCCTTCCAAACTTGGGGAGGCCTGAGCTGTCCTTCTTCACCAATGGAACATGCCCCTTCTTCTCTGTTGCTAGGGCTCTATCTGCTCTCCAGGCAAACAGCTGCAGGTGGAGATAAACATTTCTGCTTGTTGCCTGAGATCACAAGCTTCTAGTTTCCACCTTACTAGGAATCCAAGTCCTCTCCTTTCTAGCACTGCCTTTGGCAGTTCTTCCTCCGCATTCCTAGAGGTCTCCTCCAGCATCAAATCAATGAAATCCTCATGGTAGAGGACGCCGTGGAGCCTTGCCACCTCATCCTATAGCTCTCTTGCCTGCTTCCTGAGGGTCACCACCGAGAGGCACCACTTACTCCACAGGCACTCCCCCACCTGGCCATCACCAGAAGGGACCTGCAAGTTGCAGTCTCCACAGTGCAAAATGAGGACCTGAATGGAAGACTCAACAGTGAGTGGTCCTGCCTGGACAGACATCTCACAGGTTCCAGCAAAGGCTATGGCAGTGGCTCTGGCATTGTGACGTCCTCCAGCCATTTCTCTTGAGGCTCTCCTGCCTTTCTCTGGAATCAAACACTCCCTCCCTTTTTCTGGAACTAAATGAGTAGAAAAGTGGTGGAGAGTTAAATATATGTCTCACCCTCTCAGATGCACTGATCTAATTGCTCTGGAACAGCTGAGGATATAGCCCACTATATCCATTTTTTCTGGATTTCACTCAGTTAGTTTTCTTTCCTTACTATAGAATAACCGCACATGAAAATGCAACACCACCAACCCACTCTCTATCCAAAGACTCAATTTGTCTACTGGCCACAATAGAAGTTAGAATCCCCTATGCTTATAGTCTTTATGAATGTTGCTTGCAGGCTTATATCTGTACCTTCCTACTCCATTTTGCCATCTTGAACTAATGGGACAATTGATCAGCATCCTCTACACCTTATGCAGTGACATACAAATATATATATAAGCATGCAAATATCCAGCTAACTGTATATAAATGAGGCATAACATTTTGAATGTCTAACCTCAAAAGGCCTGAGTAGATTAGGTAAATAAAAAAAGAAATATTCTATATTTTGTCTTTGGGGAAAAAAAGCAATGTCTCCTGATAGTCAAAGCATCAAAACATGAATTACAAAGCAGCATGCTAATTTGCGCTCAACACCATTCCCTTTCATAGAAAAGGGTTGATAATTGGCAGCTCTTGTTCATTTCTCTTTGAACAAATAATATAAAAAAGCAGTACTGTGTTTCAATGAGACCAACTTTTTAGTTAAATTATATTTCACATTTGGAAAATGCTGTGGACAGAAAGCAACTGGTATGACTTTCCATCGCGAATAAACTTCATTTGAACATGCAAGCTTTTAATACAGTTGTCCAGCATCAGCCAATCACTAGCACAGTGCAACCACAAAAAGGATTGTATTGGATTGACACAGGTTTCTCAAATAATTCAAAAAGTGATCTACTAAAACTTTGTGAGCATGATAAAATAATTTCCCTGCTGTTTTGGGAGATGTATTATTCAAACTCTTCTGAATACTTGTAAACAATTAGCACTTTAAAACATAAATTATTGTCTAATATTTCTGTCAGATCTGGGTTCTTTGTTACTTGTTCTTCTCCTATTTAGAACTCTTCAGTCATGGAATAAAAGCAATATTATCACATGACTTAGTTAACCAATCAGCCATTATATTTAACTAATACTGAAGTATTGCAATGAGCAATGTGCAAGGAAGTAATAGCCTGAAATTTGTTTGCACAAAGAATTCAATACATATTAATGAACAGCAAACGTCTTTAAAAAAAACTATTTATGAACAATTCAGAAAATAGGAAAATAACGCATCTCTATTAGCAAGCAACCCCAACAACAGCTCAGATTAGAAAAGCTATTTTAGTGAGTCCCTGTCACTCAAGTATCTCTTTTATTTTACACACAGTGAACACTTTCCAACCTCTCCTGAATGCTCAGCACTAGCTGTCTCTACCTTGCTTAGCTACCATGCTTAAGGCATACCAGCTTCTGGAGTAATAGCAAAAAAGAAAAAGAGAGATGTAGTAGCATTGCCCCTGGGTGCATTTTACTTCCAAGCCCCAGTACCTATTTACAACTAGGATAACTTCAGGTAGCCTTTCACACAAGTCCAGAGCATGGCATCAACTCATGCCTATGGATCCACATAAGGACTCTTTAACCACACTCTCAACACACCCCTAGATGCAGCTTCAGGTACTCATTCTTTTAACACCTTAGTCTAACTATACTTCAGTAGTCATGTCTATGGTGTTTTATCTTATTTACTCCTTTGAAATGTACTTAGGCCAAGATTCTCAGGCAAGTATTATATATAGTTATGCTTTTACAACCACCATCCTTTTTCTTTACTGTTTTGAAGAAGAGGTTGTGAACAATGGAGCTATGACAGTTTTTAAATCAGCTAAGGATCCTCCATCACCGTCGTAAAACAGTAGTAGTACCACAGTGGCATAGTTACACAAGGGAAACCAAACTGAAATAGACTCTCCTCCTTATTGACTAATAAGTTAATGAAGTTAAAAAGGTTTTGATTAAACAGTTTCTTTATCTGAAAATGCGAATTTGTCAAAGGTGAAATATCTTTTGGGAATACATCAATTTGGATGATTTGTTTTATAACAAAATATAAAAATGCATCATTTTGACTTCTTCCTGACAATTCATTTTTACCAGCTTTTACATTAGCATATTATATTAATAATATATAGTTATTTCTTTTTATTATAGAGTTGAGATAGAATAGTCAATACTACTTTTCACTATCTTCATTTCATAGACAATTTAAAAATGTCAGGTTTGCATTCCAGTTCAGAACAATTTGTTTAAATGCTGCAGTTTCTCATCAAACCAAATTTCCATTTTCTAACCAGCTCTAGTAATGAGATACTAAGAGCATTCAGCAGAGATGCACAGGAAAGGCTCTTTCCAGCAAAGAGGCTTCCTCTTGTACCTGTTCTTTTAGCAATGGAAACAGTAGAAGAATACAAGTGAAATGGAACTAAGGCATGAATATATTGCTGATACAAAGATGCGTCTGTGGGAGTTAAAGGCAAGTCTTGACTGTGAATTATTTAATCTGATAAAAGCAGCAAATGAAAGCCTGGTTAGGATCTCAGACACTGCAAGTTATAATCAGTTAATTTATTCTATAACTTTTATACCTCAGGAGCATCCACAGACCTCAACCAAATTGAAGAAATGAGGGCTATTTTTCATTTCTTGCTTTCTTAAGGACTTCATTAGCCCTGTGTACTGTAACACCCCCCTTCTTCCATCTCAGCCATATCTCAGGATGATGGCTTCAAAAGAAAAGGTGGTCATGATAGTATAAATAACACTAAGGCCAGACATTCCCAAGTGCAGACTTTCCCAGGGCCCAATCTACAACCACACTGATTATTGTAGATTGAGTCCTGATTGTGCAGATATTTGCCAGTGATGAGGGGACAATCTAATTAAGTTTGAGTGGCAGAAGGGGTGGATGGGATTAGGTGGGGAGGAGGGGGGCTAGTGGGCCCATGACAGGTGTTGATGGGTCTGGAGTGGGCAAAATACGGCCTGTGAGAACATTAATATTTATCTGCCCTTGGTTCCTGTAAAAAATTACAGGAACCAAGAGCAGTAGGACCCAGGGGAAGCCCAGAGGGCTCCCACAACAGCAGGGCCAACCCAGTCCTGCCCCCCTGCCAGAAGCCCCAGCAGGGGTTTCTGGCCTGGGACCATGTGACTGCCTTGCACCGGAACCTCAGGTAAGAGTGGGAGGGCAGGGGAGGAGCCTGGGGAAAAGCTGAGTGTGGGGATGGGAAGTGGCCCCTTGCCCACCCCTTTGCTAATGCCCTGCACTGCAGCCACTCGCAGCCCACCTGGGATTGCCTGTGCCTGCTCCAGAGAGCCCCATGTGGGCTGCAAGTGGCTGCAGCAGGAAGTGCCAATCATGGGGTGGGGAAGGGGCTGCTTCCCCCACCCATGCTCAACTTTTCCCCAGGCTCCTTCCCAGCATGGAGGAAAGCTGCCCTTCCCCCACCCCATGGCCAGCACTTTCTGCTGAAGCTGCTTGCAGCCCATGTGGGGCTGTCTGGAGCAGTCACAGGCAGCCTCAGGCAGGCTGCAAGTGGCTGCAGTGTGGCACACTGGGCACAGGGTGGGAGAGGAGCTGCTTCCCCCCCCCCACCCATTCAGCACCAGCTTGTAACCCAGCCCCACTGCCAACCTGGGCCCCACCAGATCTAGGCTCGCCTGTCAGGGCTGTGCATGGCGACAGCAGCTGTGGGTCACCCACTTGCCGTGCTGGGCAGTATTTACCACTGCCACATGTGGGCTGCCCAGCACGCAAGCTCCAGGTGGGCAGCAGCAGCCAACACTGCCTGGTATGACAATTGGGGTGGGCCACAGCTGCTCCCACCATATGCAGCCCTGACAGGTGAGCCCAGAGCCGGCATGAGGCCCAGGCTGGCAGCAGGGCAGGTTACAAGCTGGTGCTGAGTGTAGGGAAAAGCGGCCCTTCACCTGCCAGTGAGCAGAGGTTCAGGGCTGTTTTCTGCCTCCCGCCTGTCCTGTGGGGCTGGGGGGCACTGGGAGTGAGCAGGTGTGGGAGCACGGGGCCCAGAGCAGGGTGCCAGGAGTGCAGGATCCTAGCCGGCAGGGGCTCTATGGAGCCAGGTCAGCTGCCCCCTCTCCCTGCTGGCACAGCCCAGCCTGGCTCCACAGGCCCCTGCCAGCCTGCGCCCCGCTTTGTGTCCCACCAGTGCTTGCCCTGGGACATTGGTCCCAAGATGGTGACTAGCGGGTAGGGCACCTGTCAAGGGGTGGGGCTACCCATGCAGCCCTCAACAGCCTGCCAAAACTGCATAAGCGGCCCTCTGCCCGAAATAATTTTCCACCCTGGGTTAACCCAATGTATATAGTTCACCTTCTATGTAAACTAATGTTAGACAAGGCCAGACATTTTTTGCCTGATCTCACCTTGGACAGATACACAGATTAGCACTTAAATCAAACCAACTCTAGTTAGGTCAGTCTAAGTGCAAGGTCTGCACATGAGTGAAGTAAGACTGAGTATTCTTTTTTTGCCCAATCTAACTTCTCCAAACATATGTACAGTTTGGTCAGGGACAGGGCAGAGTCAGGTCAGGGACAGGGCAAAGATAATTACTTAGTAGACATAGTTGGGGAGAGGGATCGCACCCGGGGTGAATGTTGCCTGATTAAGAGTCAGTGGCTATTAAAGTCCATGGAAGAGGGCTTTTCTTTGCCCCCTGGGGCACAGCATGAGAGAGTCAGTGGGGAAAGCCATGAGCGGCAAACCCAGCACTGGAACAGATCACTGATAAGACCAGCTGACTGGGTGAAGATAACCACAGCAACTGGTAAAGCAAAGAGGTAAAAGAGAGAGAAGATAATTACCAGATTGATCCTCAGGCAGAGTGAAGGTCCCATGGAGGAAGAATCCACTGATACATGCAAAGGAAGGAAAGACAGTGAGACTGGAGGTGAGCTGATGGCTCGGCGGAGTGGGTTGCATGACAGTGGAGGGCAAGGAAGACCGCACGCTGAAGAACAGCTGGGGTTATCCACCACCCACAGGGAATACACTAATAAATCAATTTACTTTTATCCTGATTATGGGGTGATTTACTACACCCTCACTCATTGGGGAGTTAACTTCTTATTCTTTCATCACTTCAAGACATGGCAGGTGAGCCCCAGGGAGAGAGTTTTCCTTCTTCACCCCCACACAGCCACAAGTGATGCATTGGCCAGGAAGCAGCAAAGTGGTGGTCAGGATAGCTGAAACCCACCCCTGCCCTATGCTGCTGGGCATAAATTGGCCACATTTGTGAGAAGTGGTGACATGCATAATGGGAAAACCAGAGGGTAAGGAGGACCATACCCAGGAAGTCTATTTTGGAGAGTCGGCCAGTCAAGAGGAGGAGTTAGATTTGGATCAGATAATTGGAGAGAACGCCTTCCAGAAAGAACAGACCAAAGAAGCACTCTATCAGAACATTCTGCAGGAGTGGCTGGCAAAGAGAAAAGATGAGGTGCTAGACCCTAACCTGATGGCATAGAATCCTCAATTCAAGGCAAGGGATGGCATTCTATACTGCTTGGAAAAGGGAAGGGATGGGGATGAACAGACCCAGGTACTCATGCCCCAAACTTATTGGAGAACCCTTCTCCAAGTGGCCCATACCCTCCCTATGTGGAGGTATATGGGGAGACATAAGATGGGGGCTAGGCTAATCAGATGGGTGTTCTGGCCTGGGATTTATAAAATGGTTGAGCTAGCACTGCCAAGAGTGCCAAAAGACCGGTGGGGTGAAACACTCCGAGCTCCGCTAATGCCTCTCCCATCTGCTGGATGACCCTTTGACCAGATAGCCTTGGGTATAGACAGCCCCTTTCTATGGACCCAGGTGAAATACCAGTTCATTCTCATTATCATACATTACGCAACCCAATTTCCAGAGGCAGTCACGTTATGATCAGTGAGGGTGCCCAAGATAGCCAAAGCACTTATGAAGTCCCTACATTACTGTATATGATGTAAAGAAACATCTTGAGAGTCTGGGCACCTTCAAGTCAGCTGGCTCGGACAGTTTACACCCTAGGGTACTTACGGAGCTAGCAGGCATCATAGCTCAGCCACTGTCATGTATCTTTGAGAACTTGTGGCACTCAGGTGAACTGCCCAAAGATTGGAAGAAGGCCAATGAGGTGCTTATCTTCAAGGAAGGGAGGAAAGTAGATCTACAGAACTATGGGCCTATCAGCCTGACCTCTATCCCGGTGAAGATCTTGGAAAAAATTATCAAAGAGACCATTCTGAGGCCACAGCTCCATCACAGTCTGATGGATGGGGAATTGGCTCTGAAGTCAGACCCAGAGAGTGGTAATCAATGGAAGTAAATCATTGTGGTGTGCTGTGACCAGTGGGGTCCCCTCAGGCTCTGTCCTTGGGCCTATGCTCTTTAACTTCTTTATTAACAATGTAGACATTGGCGTCAGAATGGACTGGCCAAGTTCACGGATGACACTAAAATTTGGGCTAAAGCGTCTACACCTGAGGATAGGCTGATGATCCAGGCTCACCTCAGCAGGCTCAGCAAATGGGCGGATGAAAACCTGACGACACGGTGACCAGCGAAGCAAAGAGGTGAGAGAAAAAGAGTAGATTACTTACCAGATTGATCCTCAGGCAGACAGAAGGTCGCACCCGTATTGCCAGCACTCCCTGCACTCACTGGAGAAGGCAGTCAGCTTCCACATGTGGGCTTCCTTCCTATGCCCGGTGAGTGCGAGGAGTGCTGGCAATACAGACAGCTCGGTGGAGGATGTCCCTCTTGCTGCCATATGCAGTGCCAGCCAGAGCCACACTCCACCAGGCACCTGTGCCCTGAGCACCCCAAGCATCCCCACCTGCCTCTGCACCATGGAGGGAATGAGGGGGATCCCCCCCACCCTCCCTTCCCCAACAACCCCCCACATATACACAACCCCCAACATACCCTATGCTCCCACACACACATACCCACCCTCCCTCACAAACCCCTCCACAACATACCATATACCCTCCCACACCTCCCAGCCCCCACACGCATGCACATATACACACCCACATCCCGCCTTAAGTGACAGTGGTACTTAAGGTTCTATGGTTTTAAATTGGTGGTCTGTAAACTGTCAGTTTGGAAATCACTGGCATAAAGCATGCACCTACTGTTTCTTGTGTGTTGCATCCCGGTCCTTTCTGCAAACTCTTATAAAGTGACTGAATCTTGCTGCAGCACTTACCAAATGCAGGGCATTGCGTGGATTTTTGCTAACCCCCACAGCATCTACAGCTGACCATTGTTTCTTAAAGCAATTCTCTTTGGCCTCTATTTGCCTGCTTCATAGTGAGGTCCTCCTTTCTGTATTGTTTGTGTGTTGTGTTGGGTATTTGCAGTCTTGTAATCCTGTCTAGTTCAGCTTGTTCCTTCAGCTTCTGCAGCCTGGCATTTGTTATCTCAGCCTCTTAGCACATTCTAACTGCCTTTTCCAAATCAAGCTTAGGATCCTCTAGAAGCCTTTTCCTGAGGCTTGTGTCCCTTGTACCCAATACTATTTTTTTTTGTCTCTGATCATGGACTCTTTTAGTTCGCCAAAGCGACATGTCTGATTCAGCAGTCTGAGATCTTTGACAGACCACTTGATTGTCTCACATTCTTTCTGCTGTCTCATGTTGAAATTATTCTGTTCAACGGTTTCATTTTGTTTGAGTATACAATATTCCTCAAACTTTTTTTTATTCCTGTGCCATAGCTTTTCTTTTTTGCTTCTGAAAATTGTAAGGATTACAAAGAGACAGAACTTCTGGGCCTGCTATATTAAAAAAAAATAGCTACCTTAAGTGGATCTTCCTTCTCTGTAGCTCCACTGGACATCATATATATGGTGAAGTTGTGCTTAAATTTCTTCCAGTTTTCTGCTGCATCACTAGACAGCTTGAACTCCTCAGGAATTCTGAGATGCTCCATTTTTTTTATCTTCTCAACCCACTCCTGGTGTCATGTGTTATTCTCAAAAGACCAAGGAGTTAAACTTATAAAATTATAAAGGTTATTTATTCAGAGAACCTTCTTAGCCTACTCATATGCTGCTGTTCCCTCATGAAATCTCATGGCAAATGTAACAGCTTATATATAACAGTCTTAAAGGTATCCACACAAGCACTACTAGTTTCCTTGTCATTCCCCTCATTGCATAGGCCATTCGTGTCCTGATGCCCTATAAAACCCACCAAAATGTTTCACCTCAAATAGGCACCTTCATCCAGTCTCTTCTTGTGGGATTTCATCAGTTTTATGGAGATAGCACAGTGATCAAGTTTGCCATCATCTTCAGAGCTGTCTCTGTTGAGCCGACAAACCCATAAGCAGGAGCAGAGATGCTCACAACAGCCAGCTTTTGCAGCAGATGAACACTAGCTGGCTGCTTTTAAAACCTCTGGCTGGACACATATCAAATTAGCATTTTTAATTAACTCATTACTATATGTAAAGATGGGTCAGGTGTGAGCCTTAATGACAAACAGAATGGGTGCCTGTACATATGCAGGGATGCTGCTCCAACACGCTATAATTATATTCAGCATCCCCACGCTTTACCCAGCACAGGTGACTCAGTGGGGATACTAATGCCAACAATATCAATGAATAACAAAATGATCTGAAAAATAGGTATGAGCATGTACAACCACTAGTCTTGTGTGGCCTAAGGAGCACTTGTTCCTATTATGAAGAGCTACCAACAATGCTTGCAGGAGGCAACAGCACTGAGTTGCACTTTGTCATTGATTCCAGCCATTAGTGGGTGATAGGAATCAAAGCACACAGGAAGACGTCAGGAGGGGAGCAAAGAAGTAACAGACAAAAGCCTGCTCCTCTTCAGAACATAAGAGCAGGAGTTGGTCCCAGCAACAGATGATACAATTTGGTTGGACTCAGCTTCAGAGAGCCCCCGAGTGCAGACAGAAATGGCAATTTTTCCTGATCTGGCCAGAGAAAGTGCTTTATAGCCATGACCAAACAAGTGCACAGCTGCAGACTGCTTAAAAAATGGCCAATTGAGTGAAAATCTGAACCCTCATTGCATGAGGGGTCAGATGAAGACACTCAAAACATAGTGTCGTCTTCTGTAACTTGTATATGACTGCCTGCCATCCTCGAGCTGTTTTCAGAATGGGAGGGGGACAGGGAGTGGAGAGAGTTCGATTTGGAGTTTTTCAGCCCCTGCTGGAGGGTGAGGCGGGTGTATTGGAGCCTCCTGGCTGAGGTGGGGTAGGCTCCAATTCACCCACTCCACTCTCCAGCACTGGCTGGGGAGCCCCAAAAATGAGCTCCCTCTGCATTTTCCCCCTATCCATTCTAAAAAACAGAGCAGGCTTGCAGGGATAAGGGGCCATTGCTAGGGAAAACTGGCTGCAGGCTGGCAGCCAGCAGCTAGATTCCCCTGCCCCACAACAGTTAATTTTTGTTTGGTCTGGGGGATCGCTGCAACTCAGATCGCTTCCCGTACAGTGTTCTCAGTTAGTGAGGAGCTGCACTTCTATGTATGCACCCCCTGCCACCTTCAATCTTGGTTTCCAAGACACAGCTCTCAAATCACAGGCCATCATAGACCATGCAGCTCCTATTACTCAGGATGCCAATATAGAACCTCCTCCTGCATCCTAAAGCATCCAATGACCACACACCACCTAAGGACTATATATCCCACTGCTAATCCAAATATGTGGCCATGAGCAATCCCACTCCCATGTTCTCACCTCACCAAGTTTCTTTGCAGCCAGAAATATCCCACTTTACATTGCTCAAATGTTAAGGTCAGCTGTCACAGCAGTCCCATCGCCATCTCATAGCCCTGACACCAACTTGTGTTGTCCTCACCACCAACCTAAATTTGTGGGTTTGCTCAGGAATTCCAGCCATAGATCTCATAAAAACAACCTCCCCTGTGACCCCCTCTAAGTATATTAAACATCCTTCACACTCAAGCAGTGAGTGGTCTGAATTGGGATCCAAAGTAGACAGTCTATAAAGGCCCTTGGTGTCCCCAAGCTCCCAGTTACTGGACAAGAACAAACGTAACCAATGCAGGATGTGCTCTCTCAGCTATTCAGTCATCAAGGTCTGCCTGTGTTTGTGCCAGAAAACTAACACACAGAGGCAGACCAACAGATGCACAAGATAGATCGGGCATCTGAGCAGTCAGGACAGTTACACACCTCCTGGACAGTGCAACATTCAGCAGGCAGTGCTTGCAGGAGATTTTACTGGTTGGCATCCATACTTACAGTGGAAAATCTAGCACAAAAATCCTCCCTGTGATTCTTTTGCCTGGTTTAATAACCAACAGAAGTGAAGGCCATAGACTACAAGATGCCTTGGCCTCAGACTCACAGTATACACAGAGGCAGCTAGCCCTGAAGGCACTAGGGAGGCCAAGCGGCAAATAACACTGAAATACGTGCTCACCTAAAACCTAGAGGCAAGGTGTCATAATAACCACAAACTATGCAAGCTCTATCCTAGTGTAACTGGGCACATCTACACATGCTATTAAGGCACACGAATAAACTCCAGAGCTTATTGCTCTGGAATTTATTGCTCCTAGGCACACCATTTGAATATGCGCACAGGAGCAATAAATTCCAGAGTGATAAGCCCTGGAATGTAATCATGCACAGTACAGTGACCTGGGTCACAGCAGCCCCAGCTGGCAGGGAACCCTACTCAGGGGGTCAGCCTGTCAGGCCAGGGATGCTCCCCCTGGCTCAACCTGCTGCAGAGGGGCTGGCTGTGGCACAAGGGTTCTTCATCAGGGGGCTAGCTGGCAGGCAGCCCCTGCACTTAAGCACCCTTGTACCCCAGTCAGCCCCTCCAGCATCCACACATGCACTGCTGTGGACGTTTTACTCCACTTGTACTTACAAGTACTATCCTGCAGCAGACTACGTTAGTTTACTCCAGCCTAATAGGGATGCAAATGCAGCTGCCAAGACATTTACTGCACAGCTAATTCATGTACTGCACAGTAAACATCTCATATAGATGCACCCACTGCCTGCCAACTTGTCTGTTGGCTCTTACTCTGATAAAAGCCAATGTAAGATACAGGGTTGTAGATGTATCCTGTATCCAGACCCTTTGTTTAACCTTACCTAATCTTTTAGAGCCATCATCTTTTAATGGGACTGTTCATCTTATTAGAAGTTTTTATTCTCTTTCTTGGATGACATCCATGGATGGCCCTAAACCCAAAACAGTAGCTGTAGAAACTGAAGTTTGAAGGCTTGGACAAAGGTAAATATTCTATTAGAACAAAGTGGGCATGGCATGTCTCATCTTATAGCTATCACAGAAACAACAGGCATTTTTCAGGGTTATATTAAAGCAACCCCCTGGGTACTTGAAAAGAAATTGACAAAGGAGGAAAAATGTCAAGGATGGGAGCAGAATTATTAAGTAACTAGCCAATTGCCCGTCATGAGTGACAGATTTCAAAGGAGTGTTTACATGGCTGGCCCTGAAGGGTGGGTGGCCATCTAAACACACCCTCCACTGCTGCAGCACCCTCCTTCAGCCTCTAGCGCTGGGGCTTCCTTGCCCCACCCACCTCAGCCTCTTCCCCCTGAGTAGCAGGGCTTCCCCCCTACCTCCGTGCTTCCCATTGCCTCCCCTGCCCGCCACCTATGGGGTGTAAGCATGCATCAGGCACACAGGCCCTCTGGGCACTGGGGGGCATTAGGGGCACACCACCATCATGACTTCCCTTTGCCTCCCCCTGCCCTGCACCTGTCTGGGCCTGCAGAGCCAATCACCCACCCTCTCGGTGTACGGTTACCATATTTCCAGGTCCAAAAGAAGGACACCTGTCATTTGGGGGAAGGAGGCAGGAATATGACATTGGGGGGAGAAGCGACATGCTGATGCCCTGCCCCCACCTATTCTGTTGCCCCGCACTGCCAAGCCACACCCCCTGCCAGCCCTACTGCTGCCCCTCATTCCCAACCCACTGACCCCAGCCCTACCAGTGCCCCTCACTCACTAAACTGCAGTACCCTGCCCACTTGGGCCATGAAGGTGCCCCTCACTCCTGACCCACAGCCACCTGGCACTCCCAGTGATCTGCATTCCCAGCCCACACTCCCCTACGACCACCCCGGCTGTCCCTCTCCTGACCCGGCCAGAGCGTGGTGGCTCCAATTTATGCAGGCAGTGGTGGAGTGTGTCTGGCCCCAGCACAGGCCGGAAGGAAGGAGGAGAGTCTTGTGGCACCCCTTGCCTTGGCCTGAGGCTGCCGCACTGCACCAGGCAGCCTCGCCATAGCCCCCTCCCCTTTTCCCTACTCTCCTACCCACAGTGTCTCTTGGCTACCCAGCCCCTGAGACCACAGGCACTGGCCCCTGTGCTGCCAGCCTGGCCACAGAGTTTCCTGATGCCCTCAAAGCCCCTTGCCCCTTTCCCCTGCTGTAAAACAGCAAACCCACCCCCTGCCCTGACTAAATGTCTGGGTTTTTCCTTTACTCCGGGGGTGGAAGCAGAGGGAGGGCAATCAAAGGCAGCAAGGAGCACCATGTGGGTCTCTGCGCACCTCTGCGACTGCAGGCAGGTACATCTGTGCTCCCTGCTGCCTCTGACCACCATCCCCCTGCTCCCACTAGCGGAGCTAAGGAAAACGCCAGACATTTGGTTAGATTTTTTTTTTAAAAACCCTCCCAGATTGAAATTAGAGGATTCAAAAAGAGAACGTGTCCAGGAGAACCCAGACATATGGTAACCCTCTCTCGGTGGTGCATATGCACTTGGCTAAAAGCATTATGAACATGGACACAGACAGACAGATTAAGCCATTTATTATATTAGAATTGATGTGAAAGTCTTCTGACATTATGTAAATTGTTAATACAGCACAATTGGCAATTTGTTAAATTATTCTTATTTTTATCTGGGATATGTTACTTAGTGCGTCACCATGTTAGGCTCCATTGGGACAATGGGTAGAGCTGAGACAAGTGAGTAGGATATTGTTATGGGTTGAATTAAACTGCTGACTGATAAAGAGCCCAGACTACAAGTGATTAAACTCCATTATAGAACCAGGTAACAGAAACGGGCAGAGAATCACCTAGAGCATGACAAGACTAGAGAAGAAGCTGACCCATGCATCCCAAGGGATTTCCCCAGAGAACGGTAGTGCATATATACAGGTCTGTGCATTGAGGGCATGTCTGTACTCCTGTGATGCTCCTAAATGCACCAGGGAGAAGCACACTGCAGTTTATCTATTGCTATTCCATTCATGAATCTAGAACCCAGCAATTGAAACAGCAAAGCTGCCTGAAGGCACCTTCTGCCCCTACTCTAGACACCTCTCACCGATATGCTAGAGAGTGTTTATTACTTGAGGGGAACTTCTGAGTAGCTCCATTTCTGACATTTGTACCTGTGGAACAACAGCATACAGGCCAGCACTCTTACGAGGTGCAACACAGAAACTGTATAGACATGTCCTAACTGCTGGAGCTGTGTGAATGCATGGGTTTGTCCGACAGCATCTTAGAGAAACACCAGAGAAGTTGAAGGCAAAACAAAGAGCCAAGCAAATACTGATAACCTGACTCAGAGTTTCTGACAAATTTTGGTGGCAAAGAACTTGAAACTGTTCAACTCCTGCTGTGACCATAGCAACAGAATCATGTATGGTTTTTTGCGTTTTATTTTTTTTAACAAAGAAAATCCATACCAGACCTGAACTTCATAATCCATTTCTGCTAGCCACCTGGATAAATTAGATAACAAGATTTTGCAGTCTGACTGCCTGTCTGCATTCATACTGATTTTGATACTAAAGCAACTAAACCACTTTACTATAGCATTCCTTGTTGTGAAAAATCAAAGCTAATTCTATTTTCCATGACTATAACATTATTTCCATTATTACAGGTTTGTAAATATTACCTAGTCTATATTCAATTACTGTTTCTATATAGCTAACACATATTGCTTTGCTCCTAATTTTGTCTTTTAAAGCAGAGACTCTCCAAAATAAAATGCACTTGAGAATAAAAATCCAAAGTTTGTCTTACAAAAAATGTGGATTCATTGCAAATATATCTATATTCAGAAGCCAAAATTCTCAGACTAATAAAACAGTCCAGAGAATCCTGCAGTAGTTCAAGTAGTGTACATCAAGACAATTTTGACTTTTCATTGTTTTCCAAGAAAGTAAATCTGAGAAAATAACAGCACTAGGACACAAGCCTGTCTCTACTGGACTGTCAAATATAATTGAGAACTCACATTTCCTTATATTTACAGTAGCTAATTCTAATTCTCCTTCTAAAGTCTTTCAAAATCCTAGCCCAGCTTCTAAAGCTTCTGGGTGAGCAGCTGTCAACAAAAAACTGATTCTGATACCTCCCACCTGAACAATGCTTCTGGTATGAAGACAAAATTTTCAGCCATCTATTCTTAAAAACATTACAGTCTGTGTAGCAAGCCTCGAAGCTTAGTGTTTTAGGTATGATATAAACAATAAGGCTAGGGACAGAAAGTATGCATAAACCAATGTAAGCGATTGGAAACCAGTTCAGATCTGTAACGCAACAGAGGCACAGTGCATATAAACTGGTTTCAGACATTTTGAAAGTGATTAGATGTAGAATCAGATTTGTCTCCAGATTCAAATCTCCAGATTCAAGATTCAGGTTAACTCACAATCCCCCACATCCCAGGATGCTGTGCACCTCCTATCCCCCACTTTGCAGGGTGGGCAGGCTAGCCTTGGCCCAAGCTGTCCGCTCTAGCAAAGCCCCAGCATCTGGCCTGAGACACTGCAGCCATGTGGCTGCATTTCCATGATCAAAAATGTTCACAGTGTTGCTTCACTTGCTTACCAATTCACTAAATTCAGGAAAGATATGAAGAGGGGACTCAAAGCTAAAAAAGTTGAGAATCATTGATCTATCTGGTGCCACTTAAAGGCAGTCAGGGCAGGATTTCACCCTGATGTGCCCTGCTCTTTCCACTGTCTGCCCCCTCTGGACCTCAGGTTTGTATCTCAGGGGGGCAAAGGCAGTGCCCACAGCTGATGCTACTCCACTAGTGTCTCACCCACTGGCATCTACCCCTACCCCCAGTTCCTCCTGCCGGCCCTGGGAGCATGGGAGGAGGGATGTGATGAGCCAGGCTGCAAAGTGCAGTTCTGCTTCTGCATCTGCCTGCCTGACAGCTCATAGCACGGCACATTTCTGGAAGCACTGGGGGGAAAAGGAGAAGCACAGAGGCTGCATGAAGCCAAGCAGCCCCCAGAGGAGCAGTAACAGGTGCCACTAGAGTAGGTGGGGCAGGACCGGGGTTCTGGGTGCATCAGAAGAGCACCCAGGATCTTCTGGCACACCCTTTGGGAATTACTACTTTAATGTTTGGATGTGCAGCTAACAGCCATTTAGAAGAGCCTGATTTTTGAAGGGGGGTACCCCAAATCAAATAAATATAGCCTGTATTCTTTTGGAGTCATTATTATTGTTACTTTAGTGTACAATAAATAAGTAACAAGAATTTAATCTGTTAACCCACAGTGCAATAGGGTTTTTTGTTTTAGTTTGTTGTTGTTTTTTTAAAGAAAAGGGTGAACATTTTTCTTCAAGCTAGTGAGACAGATTGGAGGACATGTTTGATAAGAAAGGAGTGGACCAGCTTCATTATGTTTGTCCCATGGATCTTTTGACAGGGGTACAGCTTCCATTCAGGCACATTTATTCCTTGTCTGAACCAGAGCTTGAGACTTTCGAAGAGGATGTTACAGAGAGCCTCTGTAAGGGGTTCATCAGGTCTTCTACGTTCCCAGGTGGGGACCTGATATTCTTTGTGGCCATGAAAAATGGCTCTCTCCACCCCTGTGTCAACAACAGGGCCTTAAACAGGGGAAGGATTCATAACCATTACCTGCTGCCTCTAATAAACAAATTATTTGAGAGGCTTCATCAGATCAAGATTTCTTTTTAATTAGATCTACACAGGGCCTGTAATCTAGTCTGTATACAAGAGAAGGACGAGTGAAAGACCAAGTTTTGGTCCCATTATGGACCCTTTGAATATCTGATCACATCCTTCAGACCCTACAATGCCCTCACTACCTTCCAACATAATTAATGATTTGTTTCAAGATATACTGGACCAATTTGTTATAATTTATCTTGACATCTTGGGCATCTTTACATGTGCTCAGGGTGTTGAAGAGAAGGGGTGGGGGGACCTCAAATGAATTCTAAAGTTATATAAATTTCCCCTAAGGGCCTGCCTAATCATGGACCCATGTAATGTAAGTGTTTTACCAAATGGATCACTTTGCAGGACATAAAGGCGGTCCACCAGTTGCTGGACTTTGCTAATTTTTATAGACACTTTATCAAAGGTTCTCATACCTAACAGCCCCACTGGCCATCCTTCTGAAGAAAGGGGTACTGTTTAAGTAGTCTCAAGAAACCCAAACAGTTTTTGAGACACTAAAAAGGGGTTTTACCAGTATGCCCATTCTGATACACCCTGACCCCACAAGAACTTTTATGGTGGAAACTGACTCAAAGTTTTATTATAGGAGCTAATCTGTCCCAAATTTCATTGATTGCAGACCATTTCTCCAGTCTAGCCAAGTCATTCTGGATCATAGCTCTATCCTCCAGAGTGCCTAGCAACTCCACCCAACTTGATGTCATCCACAGATTTGTCAGGCAAACACTCCATTTCATTTTCCAAATCACTACTAAAGATATTAAGCAATCCTGAACCCACGCCAGACACCTGGGGAACCTCACTTGATACCTCTTCCCAAATAGACATTGAGCCATTGATGACTACTCATCAAGTACAATGATCCAACCAGTTTTTATATATCTATCTATCCATCTTGCAGTATTTTCATCTAGTCTGTATTTCTATAGACTGTTAATGAAAATGTTGTAGGAGACCATGTCAAATGCCATGCTAAAGTCAAGGTATATCGCATCCACTGCTCTTCCCTCATCCACAGAGCCTGTTACCTTATCATAGAGGACAATCAGATTGGTCCAGTATGATTTTTTCTTGATGAATCTATGTGAGATGTTCTTGATCACCTTGTTCTGCTCTAGTTGCTTCATAATAGGTTCCTCAAGGGAGGACCTGCTCCATGACCTTTCTGGGTAATGAGGTCAGACTGATTTTTGTAATCCCTTAGATGCTGCTTTTTTTTTTCTTTTTCTTTTTTTAAAATGGACACTACATTTGCCTTTTTTCAGTCATCTGGGACCTCACCAGACCTCAACAAGTTATCAAAAGAGGATAACCAATGGCTCTGAAATTACTCAGACAATTCCTGCAATACCCTAGAGTGCATCCCATCTGGCCTTATGAATCTGAATGAACCTAGCTTTTCTAAGTAATCCCTAATCTGTTCTACTACTCTAGGCTATTTGTCTTCTTTCCCATTTTTGCTGTTGACTGCACTCATCTGGTAGTTGCCCCTATTTATGAAGGCTGAAGTAAAAAAGGGCATTAAATACTTCAGCCTTCTCTATATGATCCATAACTAGGGAATGCAGAAGGCAAACTAAAAGACCCATGGTTTCTCTGGTCTTCCTCTTATTTCTGACATATTTGTAGAATCCCTTTTTACTGCCTTATGTCCCTTGCCAGCCGCATCTCAAATAGTGCCTTGGCCCTCCTAATTTTCTTCCTGCTTGCCTTTGCAATCCTCTCACATTCTTCCCTAGTACTATGGCCAAGTTTCTACTTTTTATAAAGATTTCTTTTTGAGTTTCATCTCATTGAAGAGATGGCTGTCTAACTAAGCCAGTCAATTATTGCATTTCCTATTCTTGCATTGCATCAGGGTGCCTCTTAGAAAGGCCTCCTTAATGCAAACCAGCTCTCCTGTACACCCCAAGTCTTGCCTCCCTAAGGATCTTGCCCACTCACCAGTTCCCTGAGTTTGTGTTAAAAAGTCTGTTTTTCTGAAGCCCAGTGTCCTTATTTTGCTGCTTTTCTTCCTTCCTCCCCTTAAGATGTTTAACTCTATCATTTCATGGTCACTATGAAGGTTGCCACCCAAGTTACCTTCATTCTCAAGCAATTCCACCCTGTTTGTAAGCAGCAAGTCAAAAAGAGTCATTCCCCCACCCCCAGTTGGCATTCTTACCAATTGTATGAAAGTTAACCTAAACGCATGGCAAGAACTTGCTTCTACACTGCTGTGTTTCCCTCCCAGCAGATGTTCAATAATTAACGTCAAATTTTTGGTGCAACACTGGAGGGAAAATATAACTGTCTTTCTAAATAAAATCCCATATGATATGTAAATATGCTGATAGATGCAAGATGATAATAAAAATTGATAAGGACTGCATATGAAACTTTTAAAAGGCCTATAACTATGTGGTTCTGGCTGGCTCTTTATGATCCCTCCCAACTGTGGAGATCTACTGTGCTCCTTTTGCTAACAGCCTTCATATTGGAATTATGAGAATCTAAAGGCCAGGTATTCTCAGGGTACATCTACACTGCAGTCTACAGTGTAGAGACATATGAGCTAGGGGTGTGCAAAGCAAGCTTTATTTAATCTGGATTCAGCCTTAATCAGGGACAGTGATTCAATTCGTTGATTCAGATCACTGTCCCCAGTTTGATTCGGCTGAATCCAAATCTAAAGATTCGATGCCAATTTGGAGAATCAGTGATTCAGACACAGACACAGCCTTAAAAGTTTTTCTACATACCTTGAGGTAGCAGGCTTACCTCATGATCGCTGCAATTCTGGGGTGTATGGAGCATCCCACAGGAGTTGGGGGGGGTTCCTCCATGTGCTGGGCAGTAAACCTGGAAGTGGACCAAAGTACTTCTGGTCCACTTCCGGGTCTGCTGGGAGTGCATCACTCCCCACCCCTTCTGCCCCACACCCCTCTGGCTCGGCAACCAGCCGCAGGGGGACTCCGGGTGCCCCCTCCAGACCCAGGAGGCATCAGTCACTGAGTCGGGAGGGTGTGGGGGGGGCCCCCCAGCATGCTCCTGGAAGACCTGGAAGTGGACTGGAAGTGCTTCTGGTCCACTTCTGGGTCTGCTGCCAAGCACACTGGGAAGACCCAAGCACTTCTGTGGGACATTCCATGTGACCCAGCATCACAACACTCATGACCCCCTGCTACCTAGATGTATGTAGAAAAAGCATTTAAAGCTGTGTCTATGACCAAATCTCCAAATCTTTCTGAATCTCTCCGAAAGAATTCAGAGGGTTCCAATTTGATTCAAAGAGATTAAAGGGTCCTCCGATTCAATTCAGATTCAGAGATTTGGCCAAATCACTGCCAAATCAAATCAGGGACCAAAACTTCGCACAGCCCTAATATGAGTTATTTTTAATCTTTGGATACACCAAACAGCACATTTGTAGCACCCTTAGAAACTAAAATGGGTATTTTTCAATCATTCTTTCCCCCACCAAATGCTTTCTTCACCTTCCTCCATGCCTCCCTTCATGAGGAAAACTTCTAGTTAAATTCTCTAAATCTCCTGCATTATCTTTCACACACCTCCACAAAGCCTACCTGTACCATGGTGCATATAGAAAACTATACACTAGCAATAGGCAGGCAGATATGACCCGAGATGGTTACAAATTAGCTAAGAATTATGCAAATCTTTTTTAGTTTGTTAACCTCTCTCCTTTCCCCCTACTTAGGCCCACTGGTCTCATTGACTCTTTATGTATTGTTTTTTAGGTTGTAAGTACCTTGGAGCTGGTATTGCCATTTATTTTATTTGCACAGTGCAGTAAAGGGGTCCTAACCTGGCACTTAGCTGTTACCACAACATAGTTTTTTAAAAATACACAACTATGTAGTATATGTGCCTGAGTGTGCTTATGTTATATATATATATATATATATATATATGTCATTCAGCAAATACCATGCCTCCGTGTTGTGCAGTTAAATTTATTTGACACTTAAATTTTTATTCCAGCAGGAAACAATATCTATATTAGATGTATGTATTTTCTAGAAGTAAAGAACTTTGTGCTTGTGAACAGCATGGCATCTAAAATCCTGATGATTATTTCTGATATTCATGTCACAGATGATTCACTAAGTCATTAAATTGTTCTGATTAGCTGGCAAAAAGTGAATTAAATGTTAGTGCATTTGAAATAGGTTACTTAGTGTGATGTCTTTTACTGTTAACACGGTGTATTCCAAGCTGTCATTGATGACTGCTAAAATACCATCATCCAGAAATCAGCATCCCTCATTCAACTTCAGAGCTAATCTGGCTGTTCAGTGATTACCACCTCCAGAAAATTTCTACTTCTAAACATTAATTTGCTGCCAATTTAACATGACTTGCAGCCACTGAAGAATTTTGCTTGAGCTCATTAATCTTATTAGCTCATGGTAAAGAGGCCATGGCACAGTAAACAGGCACTGGCACAAATAATAATCCACAAATGACAAGTCTGTTATTTGAGACTGTTATGTTGCCATAATGAAACATAAAGAGAAGGAATTTGAGTCTGACCTGTATAATTGAAGGTGCACTGTTGGCATGAGGGGCAATAAAGTCAAAACCATGTGCATTATAAGAAAAGGAAAGAAAAAAACCAAAAGCAACAACAAAAACCAACAGCGTCTGTGAATTATGAGTATTGGAAATGGAACATTACACTATGAACATGTGATTATAGACAATTTTAAGAAGAAATAAATGACCAGAGGATGTTATCAAAATGTGAACTGAATTTGACATTTTGCTTGAATGGCCCTAATGAAATATTTTATCCCTAAATGAAAGGCAGTAGCAACATGTAGGGGGTGCACAGGGGTGCATGTGCGCCCCCTGAGAGTGCTGATGCACTCCGATTGGCTGCACTCACCGCTTAGGCGATGGGCAGGGGGGTCAGGTGGGAGTGCCGGTGCCCCACTGCAAGCGCTGGCTGATCACTGCAGCTGCTCCCAGAAGCAGCCGCAGCTGTTCCTGGAAGTGGCTGCAGTGATCAGCCATGAAGGAACTCCCTCCAGACAGTGATATCTGCCACAGGTGCCCCCAGGTAGCGAGATCTGCCATAAGACCCACCCCCTGGGCAGCAAGAATGGTCGCAGGGGGGCATGTGCCTCCCCTCCCTTCCCCCCCCACTAAGGCAGCACCAGTCATCCATGATGAAAAGAAAAACATTATTCTGCCAGAGGCGATGGCCTACTGCTCTAAGTCTCTGACTTGAAACTTGCAGAAAAAGTGCAAAACTCACTTTCTTCTGGATTCCACAGGTCATCCTTAGATCCTCCCCAATTTTTTGCTTTTTCAACTTTCACCCATTATATGTCCTGAGCCAGGTTCGTAAGTGGTGTAAACAGGCAACATGTTGGCTTTTTTGAGTTATGTGATTTTACATCAGGTGAGGTTATACTCCTTTATTCTAACAATGGCATACTTAGTAAATACTAATTTTCCTTCCTCTTGTTGCTTTGATATAGAAATATTGCATGGGGAGCAAAGTAATATAATTAAGGTATGCTCTGTGTTATACTAGTGCAAACCAAAAGAAATTTAATTGGCTCCAGTGCAGTTCCTCTGGTTTTATCCATGGAATATGATTCAATGGGAAATGACTAGATTCAAATCTCAGAAGGTTTAAGTCAGATCTCCATCTATCCAAAGTAGATGAACTGAGTTCCATTCAGTTTACCCTCTTTCGATAGATACAAACGTCTCTGGCTTTGTACAAAAACCCTATTTACTCAACTATAAGACAACCCTGAATATAAAAGGGCCTCCCAAAAATTAGATTGTGTGTGTGGAAAATGTATAAAGTTGTTATAAATTTATAACACTGAATCCTGTGTGGAGAGGAGGGGCATGTCTTTAAGAGGTGCCTGAGTGCTCAAGCAAATGCAACCAGAAAGAAAAAGCAAAAGGAGGCAACAACCCCCACCGACCCCACCCCCAATGACACAAAAACCCAAGTCCCTCACTTCCCAATGGCACCAGAGAGTGAGTTGGAGGAAGAGAAAGAGAAGGAGGAGGCAAAGGAGAAGGGGGATGCCCCAGAAGAAGGAGACATGTCTCCCTTTTAGGACCACTAGAAGAACCTGAAGCAAATCCAATAGATGATCCAGGATCTGACTAGCCCACTGGAAAGCCCAGTGAAAGAGTGAGAGAGAGAGAGAGAGAGAGAGAGAGAAAGCATGGGTAGCCACCCCACAAGAGAAAGTGGAGGGTGCCCCAGTTACAGCAGAAAGCCTCAGTGCTGAAATGGAAGTGGTCAGGGAAGCCCTCTCAGGCTGAGGAGATGGAACAGGGGGACTGGAAACAGGTTTCTCTAAGAAAGAAGGCCATGACAGCTCTTCCTGCTCCCTGCCTAGGAAAAAGGACTCTAAAACCCAGAGAGAACACAGTAGGCAAGGGAAAATCCTGAGCCTGAGCAAAAATTCAAAAAGGACAAAGTGTGGAAGGGAAGGTGGCAGCCACCCCTTCACCACCACCCCAAAAAGTATGAGACTTATTTTCAGTATTCTTTATTAAATATAAATTAGTCTTTCAAAAAGTAACCAACAGGCAGCATGGGTGTCATAACTGACACTGGCAGCCTCTGTGTGGTATGCATCAAATCAGGGAAAAGAGAAGCATCACAGTGACAGAAAAGGCAGGAAGCAGAGCAGCAAATTAAGTAGGGAGCACAAAGAAGAAACCGTAAAGCAAAGTAGCAGATCAGGCAGAGAGCATAGGTCAGGAAGCAGAATGCAGAGCAACAGATCAGGCAGGGGAAGGGGATCAGAGAGGCCCTTGGGGAGGGTGCAGGGCTAATTTGTGGCATATCTGCCAAAAAGGTTGGCCTCCAATTTTATTAAGTGTTCTCAGTGTTTCTGGTACTGTGACTTGTGCATAAGGTTTTTAAGTGACAATTTGGGAGAATCTTTGGGTTAATGATTATATGTGAACACAGGGGACTAGAAACAAAAGCCCAGGAACTCCCCTCAACTCCTATTATCCAATGTTCTTTAAGATGTCAAAGAAAGTCAGTTCTACCTTCCAGGGATTCCTTTGGACCCTTTCAGACAAACTTTTATTACATGGTTTCCTACAGTTGTACATAACTGGACTCAGGGTCCCCTCTGCAAACCACAGGACCATCACACAGAATGTGTCTGCTTGTATCCTTAGCACTGAGAAAGGGCTGTCTATGTCTGCAACACAAAGTTGGGTGGAGTTGCAGAAATTCTGCTATGAACCAGAATTACTAATAGATTAGAGCAGTGCTTTTCAGCCTTTTTTCATTTGCAAACCCCTAAAAATTTTAATGGAGGTGCAGATCCTTTTGAATTGTAAGTGTAGGTATTCATATACTCTTATTGATCACATTCATCTTTTGCAGACCCCTTAGATATAGTCTGCAGACCCCTAGGGGTCTGTGGACCATAGATTGAAAACCACTGGATTAAAGAAATGGTCAGCAAATCAAACAGATGAAATTCAATAAGGACAAATGCAAAGTCCTGCACTTGGGACAGAATAACTGCATATACAAGTACATGCTGAGGAATGAACGACTAGGCTGCAGTATTCCAGAGAAGGACCTGGGAGTCACAATGGCCCATAAGCTGATTATCACCCAAGTGTGGTCTTGTTGCCAAAAAAGCCAACAGCATACTGGGTTGTATTAAAAAAAAAGTGTCTCTTGAAAAACAAGGCGAGAAATTCTTCTGCTCTATTTGGCACTAATGAAGACTCACCTGGAGTACTGTGTCCAGTTTGAGGCCCCACAATATGGACAGTTGAGAAACAATTCAGTGCTGATCAACAAAAAGATTAGGGGGTCTCAAAGGCAAGACTTTTAGGGGAAGGCTGCAAAAAACAGAGTACTTTAGTGTGGAGAAGAGGAGTAGGAATTGGGTAACAGTCTTTAAATACTGAAAGGGAGATTATATGGAGGATAAGGATAGACTTTTCTCTGTGGCTGTTAGGAGAGAGAATTAGAAGTAATAATCCCAAGCTGCAGCTGAATTTAGGTTGGAGATCAGAAAGAGCTTTCTGACTTTGAGGATGGTTAAGTATCATAAAAGGCTACTTAGAGAAGTTGTGGAATCTCTGTCCCTGGAAATTTTCAACAGCAAGTCAGACAGCCAGTTGGCTGGGATGATTTAGTTCAGCGTTTCTCAACCTGTCGGTCATGACCCAAAAGTTGGTAGCAAGAATATATGAATCACCGATTTAGTCAATCCTGCCTTGAGCAAGGGGCTGGACTAGGTGACCTCATGAGGACTTTCCAGGCCTACTTTCCTATGATCCAATGACAGAGGCTACAAAGAAAAATTCTGGACAGCACCCTCCTGATTAGGAGAATCATTCACGTATGTGTATGCATATAGTTGGATCTTTAACCTGCTAATGGTACCATTCCCTAGATCTCTCCTGAGAGAGAGGCATGCATGGGGCTGATTAGCATCAGAGCAGTGACTCATATTAACACTACTTGTACAATGCGTGTTTATGCCTAATCAAGGAAGTGTTGACAGCTTTCTTCGCACTGGTCCTTTTATTTTATCAGCAGGTATCTTTCAGTGATTGCTCAGAAATAAAAATAGAGAAAAGACAACATCAAGCTTATCTTCTAACTAAATCTTTAAGTATTTCAAACTTGTAACCAGTCAAACTAATCTAGCTTTCACTGGTACCCTACAGGCATTCCTAATTTAATTCAAATCATGACTCAACAGTCCACCTCACCTTTTAATACTTGTTTCATCAATAAAATTTACTATGTAAAACCCTTGCAATTCAGGTGGCAATGAATTTAAATGCATATTGGAAATGTTATTCTCAAGTAAAGAAAACAGTCAGAACATAAATGGGGTACATCATTAAATAAAAAGCAGTGCTTATAATACTCAAACAGCAACATTAATTTAAGATTCTGCAGACCTCTTTATCTAGGTCAAAATAAAACTATTTAACTCTAAGGAAAGTGGAAAAACTTAGCATTATTATATAGCAACTAATTCTGAGGATTATACAGAGCTGATGGGAAAAAATTGCCCATTATCCAGGGGTAACAGCTGGCCACATCTAACACAATTGATCAAACTGCAAAGATTTAAGGAATCAGTTGGCTTTTGGGAAGGGACTGTCTCTTTATGCAGTTACTAGCAGTTGCTACTTCCATAGTACAAAACAAACCTTAAAAACAATTAATTTTCATACAACCCTTTCCAAGGAATTTGATAGTTGTGAAGCCCTTCCTTGCAAACTCCTCTAATTTCTTACAGGTATTTATACTTCTGTTATTAATGTGACTACATATACCTCTCTGCCTGATTTACACAGAAAACCTTTAATAGAGCATTAGGATTAGTTTGGTGTCACTGCTACATATCAACTTCAAACACTGGCAACATGTAGGGGGTATGCATGGGTGCATTTGCACCACCTGAGAATGGCAGCGCACCCCCTGCAAAACGTGGACCTGGATTGCCGCTGGCCGCTACCACCACTGCCGGCAGTGTCTGCAGGTGGTTGCCAAACATAGGTCAATGCTTACCACCCCCACGCTCCCGCCACCAACCACACTGCAGTCCCCACTTGCCTCTGCCATGGTCCCACTGCCGACAGCCCCGCCACCACCTGCAGGAACTTGCTGTGCCCCCCCCCAGCCTCCAGGGGGCATGTGGTATTCATGGTTTCAAATCTTTTCTATCAGCTATACTAAATATGACATTCTGCTAATCGTATGGAGATTAGTTGAGTAAAGCGAGGGACAGCTGAGGTAAGTCCCTGATTTGATTCAGCAGAGATTTGGCCTGATTTGGTGGCTGAATCTCTGAATCTTAATCGAATCAGAGGACCCTTTAATCTCTCCGAATCTAATTGGAACCTTCCGAATCGATTCAGAGAGATTCAGCAATTCGGACGTAGACACAGCTTTAAATGTTTTTTCCACATACCTCAAGGTAACAGGCCCCATCAATGCTGCAAGGTAACAGCTCCCATCAATGCTGCAATGGTGGGGCACATGGAGTGTCCCACAGAAGCACAAGGGGCTCCCCTGCATGCTCAGCAGCAGACCCAGAAGAGGACCAGAAGCACTTCTGGTCCACTTCCGGGTCCCCCTTGTGACCCCCCAGCTCAGCAACTGGTGCTTCCTGGGTCTGGGGAGGCATCTGGGGTTCCCCTGTAGCTGATTACCGAGCTGGGAGGCACAGGGAGGTCCCCCGCGCACTCCCCAGCAGAGCCAGAAGTGGACCAGAAGTACTTCCAGTCCACTTCCAGGTTCACTGCTGAGCAAGTAGGGGGGCCCCCGCACTCCTGTGGGATGCTCCATCTGCCCCAGCATCACAGCCTTCATGAGCTGTGCCTGGTATGTAGAAAAAACATTTAAATCTGTGTCTATGGCTGAATCACTGATTCTCTGAATCAGCATCAAATCTTCAGATTCAGCCAAATTGAATCGGGAACGGTGATCCGAATCAACAAATTGAATTCCATGATTTGAGCTGAATCCAAATCTGATTCGAATAGGGCCCACTTTGCACACCCCTATTAAATACAACCTTGACAGTTGCAGATGCATAACAGTGACTGACTGTTTATTTCAAGTCTTTGGATATCATTTAATGAGATAGGAAAACTACCATGATAATAATAATAATACTTAGGACCAGCTCCTCAGCTGTTGCAAAAAGATGTTAATCTTAGTGAAGAGAAAAATACTAAGTGGGTTGAGGATTTATGTAGTCTGAGGATGTGGACCCAGGTGAATAAGGCAATTGGTATAATGAATAGGAATAAGTAAATGAGAAGGACAAATATAGGAAAGTTTAATACAGGGGTGCCCAAGACCAGGCCCATGGGCCAGACACATTGGGTTCAGAAATTTCTCAGAATGGCAAGTCAGAATCACATCAATTAATACTGCAGCCACTCATCCTGCCATTAGATTTCCAGAACTATGGGGAACCCTGTGGGGTGGAACTAGAGTGTGGAGATATGTCATCTGGCCCACAGAACTAGAAATTCAGTAGTGGGAAGAGCAGTTGCAACTATAGAAGCTGCAGCAATTAACTGGGCCAGATGAGTTGGGTAACACTGGTCTAATGAATATGGCATCAAATAAGGATATAGGAGTCCTATGCTAAACCTCAGACTTCTTGGCAGGCCACTTCCTCTAACCTGCATCCCACTTTGCCATTTCTGAAACAGGATTAATGTCTCCCTAACTCACTTGGGAGCAGGGCCAGCCTTAGAGAAAATGGTGCCCTGGGCAAACCTGTATTTTGGAGCCCTTTCTTTGAGTTTAACTATGTAGTAGTCTTAGTGAAATTTTAAAAATAAGATCCCAGGGAGTCCCCAGGGAGACCTGCTGGGCTGGATCAGGAGATTTGCTTCCCCATGGGAAAGCACCCTACAAATGTCTAGCCTGGTTCTCCATAAGCAGCAGCTGGAGGCAAGGGTGGGCTGAGCTGCACTATGAAACTATTGGGAACAGAAGGGCCGGGGGGTGCTGCTGGCCTCACCAACCTGCTCCAGCCCTCAGTCCCCACCATCATGGGGGGGCAGGCAGGGATGGAGCCCCATATCCAGCCCCACTCCCACTTCTCATCCAGCCATGTTCCCCCCCCGCACCCCGCTGTGTCAGGTCCAGGCCCATTTCCCCCCCTCCCTCCTGTCCCCCTCTGCCTCCAAGGAGCAGGGCCAGGGAGGGGGGCATGGTCAGTGGCCCCTCAGTCCCCACTGTCATGGCACTGCTTCTGTCTGTGCAGAGCACTCTGATTGGTTGTTTCAGTAAGCATTGTGATTGGCTGCCAAAACAACCAAACAGCATGTGAATAAAGTGTTATTGACAGACAGACTAAGGCTTTATGGTATTGGAATACCAGAAGAAGCTGCGATGATGCAACAGTTACATCTCCATGATTGTATAGTGCTACAAGTGCAGAGAAACCACACCGATCATTTCTTGCCTCATTCAGGGTCCAAGCTTAGCTCACCTGTATGCCTACAGAATTGTGCAGACTACACTTACAATGTGAAAACTGCAGTGCACTCCTGAGCAGCCCCTCCACCTCCCTTTAATGTGGATCTTTATCCTTAGCTGAAAATCTGACTTAAAGTTAAAGCAATGCACATGCAGCTGTATTTCTAACACTATACATTCTTTGACCAGCTTAGTGGAATTTTTTCTACAGAAGTTATATAAGATATGCTCACTACTCATCATTCCAAAAGTCAAACAAACAGGTCTTACTACATTTGCAGCATGTATCAAACCACACATACCATCACACATTTAGTTTCTCTGATAATTGTGCCTGTTTCTTTTCTCTTTCCTTTCTGGTATCTATATTCATTATCTTTATTTCTTTTCAAGTGTAAATGTGCTCAACTCTAAAAACTTATTTATAACATCACAATATCTTAAAACCTTATTTTTGTACAACAATACACTATCAAAGACATTTCCATATTTATTATAATATTTGAATTTCACTTTATGCCATTTTAGATGGCATTTCAATTTATATTAATCCTTCCTTATCAGCTGTTGCAACCTCTCAACTCTTGCCTTCTTTTCAACTTGCTTTTGTCCTCTATCATTTGCAATGCCCTCTGTAGCCCTTGCTCAGCCTCAATTATCTTACAGGCATCTTTCAGAGACATTCCCTATAACACCACCACTTACACCTTGAAATTCTCTATGTCTTGCTCTTATTGACAGCATTTGTCCTGCCAATTGTGCACTTCTCCCTTTTCCCACACCAGTTCATTGGTCAGTTGTCTAGCTGCCATGAGTAGACCCTGTAATACTGCTCACTTCTTAGTCTTTTTATCTTGGCACAGATGTTTTCCAGAGGCCACCCAAGAGAAGCACTGCTTACAGAGATCCTCAAAGTCACCTTCCTCATTTTCAAACCCCCCTTATCCCAAAGTAAGGCTGTGGTGGCTTCTGCCACCCATTTCTCAGATTCTTCTACTTCTTTTGATATGGTGTTGGTTTCCAGGGCTGTGCGAAATTTCGCCACGAGTTTTGTTTTACTGCTGTTTCAACCCATTTCAAGGTAGAAACAGCAAAATCAAAATGGAATATGAGATACGGTTGAAACAGCTTTGAAACAAAATAAGGCAAGTCGAAATGTTTCGCCATTTCTACACTGTTTCAACATTTTGCCCATAAGCTACAATGGGGAAAGTTGAAACAGCCTATAATTTTGTCATTTCTGTTCAGATTTGGATGAAACTTGCAGAAATGGTAACCCCTGAGGCCATGAAGTGTGCCATGTTCCAAGAAGATAGGTGCAGGAGGTTTGAAGAAACTTCACCCCAAAATCCTGAAAGCAAAATTTGTGTCACATGTATGTGTTAAGACACAGCAGGGTCAAAACTGCAGGCATGCTAGTCCCTGCTGAGGCCACGAAGCCTGCCAGCTGTCAAGGAGATAGGTGCAGGGGCTTCTGGGTCCTGGGGCCCTGCACCTCTGGCTGCTGACAGGCAAAACTTGTCATGGGTGCTTGTGCAACTGTGTCTGTCTTGGGGCACAGAAGGGGAGGGGAGAACCTACTGCAGGCCTAGCTGCTAGGCTCTGCTGTGACCACAAAGCCTGCCAGCTGTCGAGGAGATCAGGGGCAGGGGGGTTGTGGGGCCCTGCATCCCTACCTGCTGACAGGCAAAACTCGTGTCATGGGTGCTTGTGCAATTGCTGCCTCTCATAAGGCAGCAGGACTGAATATCCCCCATCACTTGCCACCACAGACCTGGGGGTAATAATCGACCACACTATGAACAAGAGCCAGCAATGTGATGCTATAGCATCAATTGATGCATCTCCAGCAAAACCATTGCAAATAAGTGATTCTCCTGCTCTACTTGGCTCTATTCAGCACTAGTGAGACCACAGCCAGAGTACTGCACCCACTTCTGGGCACTGCACCTTAATAAGGAGGTGGTAAAGCTTGAGAGAGTCCAGAGAAGGGCTAACCATATGACCAGAGACTTGCACGGCAAGCCATACAAGAAAAGGCTGAGGGAGCTGGGATACTTCAGCCTGAAAAAGAGAAGGCTGAGAGGGGACTTGGTAGCAGCTTACCGCTACATCAGAAGTGTACATCTAGGGCTTGGTGAACAACTGTTCACCAGGGCACCCTTGGGGAAAACTAGGAGTAATGGTCACAGTCTGGACACCCTAGTTGTGAAGTAGTTTTTCCTAATGTTGAACCTGAAATGATCTTCCAGGAGTTTGTTACCATTAGTCCTAGCCCCAGGTGCCTCAACCATTCCTGCAGTTTTGACCCCACTGTGGCTTAATACATACACATGACATGAGTTTTGCTCTTAAGACTTTGGGGTACAGTTTCTCTGAACTCCCTGCACCTATCCTCTTGAAACTTGGCATAACTCATGCCCTAGGAAGGGGCTACCATCTTGCAGGTTTCATCTGAATCAGGCCAGAAATGACAAAGTTATAGGCTGTTTCAACATCCTATGGGCAAAACATCGAAACAGGGTTGAAACGGCAAAACGTTTTGATGGAACGGAATAGCCATTTCAACTCAAAACAGAAGCAAACTGTTCCATCAAAATGCTGGTTGAATTGGAACCTCCCTATTATTTCAGAAGGGGGAAGATCTGTAAATTAGATATTCCTTACTCTCCTGTAATCCTATATAGTTTTAGTGAATCCCTCTCCCCATGAGTCAAGGTTGCAAGGCTAGAAACCAGGGAGGTTCAATAAATCAGGGTGGTCCAATCTCCATCTATTCATCCCCACCCAGGGACAACAAATGTGTTGTTTTCCCAGTCTCAGAAGTTTGGAGAAACCTGTAACATGTAGAGGGACCCTAAGGGTAATCAAGTCTTTATGCTTCAGAGTATGTGTTGATTGTTTTATTTGTACATAAGAGTAAATGAGACTAGATGCGTTAGATTTTTTTTTTTTTTTTTTTTTACCATTCCTCCATGCCTGCTCTAAAGAGAGGATATTAGGATAGGGAGATTAATGATTTTCTCTTCTATGATAATGAATATGTTCCTATATGCCAGATCAGGAAAGCACTTTCTAAAAATATATCAATTTTTGAAGATAGAACTTTCTTTGAGTTACCATTTAAAAGTCCACAATAAATCTGAGATTTTGGATTCTGATTTGAATTACAGAATACTTTGTTATTAGAGCTGGATATTATTTCTATTAAATTAAACTGAACCAAATCCAAGAATGAAGCATAAAAATGTTTTTCAAGTACTTCTACAGGAAATGATTGTCTCTGTGTAAAGTGGCTGTTCAGAATTATTGGCTGTATTATCTTTTCATTTGTAACACAGAGGAAATGAAATGGATTAAGGACTTTAACAAGATTTGATTTGCTTTTTCCCTTCATCTTTGAAAAATCTGAGATTACAGAGTTTGGTAGTATCGTTTTTCTCCATCTTGTTGGTTATCTTTGAGTGTTTGCTTAATAAGTATATTAGAGTATACCTGTGCTTTAATCATATACTGCAAAACAAACCAAAGTACTAGGAGAGCTCTTGCTGTATATTGTATTTCTATTTTATATGTGCTCATGTTATAATGTTTTGTGCCTCCATGTCATGAGCACAATTTACTTCATTAGCATAAAGCTGCCTATATGCAGGATAAAATTAGAGGAATCTTCAGAATCAACAAGACCTGAATAGCCATGTTGATGCTTAAGATGGGCTTACCCTTTGGCAGAGATGCCAGGGGGCATCAAAGGGAGGAGACTGAGATAAGCAAGGCATAAATGGAGCAGCAAAGAAACCATGATGAGCAGAGTAAGAGACAGTCTCAAGAGGGAGAGAAGAGCAGCTTTGGGGCTCAGTAGCACGCTCTGGGAAGTCTTGGAATGTATCCCTATTTGTTACATTGTAAAGTAGATACCCTTTATGCAAATTTAAGTTATGCACTGTTTTCCAGGAATGCATGTATAGCATAAAGTGAGGGAAACCTGTGTTCAAATTCTATGCAAGAGCATGAATGGAAGTTGCCATGGAAGTAGCGGCTAGCAGGGGAAAGAACTCATGGTCATTAGAGTGTAAATAAGTCTCTGCAGTTGGGAAATACTTCATGATGCACTGAACACTTCTGCTTTAGCAGATTATTCACAAATTTGACATTGTCCGTTCATGCAAAAATGGTGTACGTAATGCATTCTAGCATAGGCAGTCCAATAAGATGTATAACAATTTCAGATAATATATCTTATTATTGAAAGATAAGGAAAAGCCAAGTCAACATTACAACTAAAGTTAATATATTGGTCAATGAACTCTGTTTCATATGTACAGAGTGACAGGTAAGCAAGCAAATGTGTTTAGATTAAGCTAGAAACTAAGTTAATTGAATTTACTTGTATAATCAAAAATATCATCCTCCTCAAGTACTGGACTCTTTCCTTTGTTATCAGTGGAATTCATCCTCTCTACTTTCCTTTTGTCTTTGTCACCTTTATTTTTAATTATTTCTTTAGTTATAATGATACCATCAATTAGCCATGATTATTTCCAGCAATGATACAGTTGTGAAAAATTACACTACCCTTAGAGTTACAGATTAAGTATCCAACATTGCAATGCAGCCTGTGTCAGAACAATGGAGCAAGTGGGTACATTTGTCAGTACATCTCATTTGCCCGCTTTCTGCCGTGCTGACTACACTGGGCTGTAGACCAACAGAATAGTCTGCTGCATGAGGCAGCCAACATTACTTTGCTTCTACGTAAGGCAGTAAAAAGAAAGATGATTTATTTGCTTGACATTATTCCTATTCATTCCTGGGGAGAAAATGCTAAGTTACTTCCAAGGGAATGAAAATGGGTGGGAAGTGGGAGGAGCCTAGCTCTGCCATGTCATTACCAGCTACAGGATCTGCCCCACCACACAAAAGGGAGTACACTTTGCAGTGCTTCACAGCAAAGGATATAGGTCCAGATTAAAAGTTGCCCTTTGAAGCTACTCTCTCCCAGAGTAAGGGAGAAGGAGTTTGCTGCAACTTTTGGATGATGTTTTGTTCAGGGCAGTTTAACTCACTGAACGAGATCATACTTCACTTCTAATTCTCCTATGAAATATGAGCTTTCATTTTGACCTAGAACTTTTACAATCTTTTTTCCTATGCCAGAAGCAGGGTGCTTGTGCCCCAAAAGCTTGCAATTAAAGAATATTTATTTGCAAAAATCTAGTAGGTTCATAGACTTTAGGGATGGAAAGGACCTCAGTAGGCCATGGAGTCCAACCCCCAGCCCTGAGCAGGAAGAAGTGCTGGGGTCAGATGACCCCAGCTATGTGCTTCTCTAGTCTCTTCTTGAAGACCCCCAAGGTAGGGGAGAGCACCACCTCATTTGGAAGCCCATTCCAGATTCTGGCAACCCTTACTGTGAAGAAGTTCTTTCTAATGTCAAAGCTAAATCTGCTCTCTGCCAATGTGTGGCCATTGTTCCTAGTTACTCCAGGGGGTACCCTAGTAAATAGAGCATCTCCTATTCCCTGCTGTCCTCCCCTGATTAATTTATAGGAAGCCACAAGATCTGAATAGATCTAGGTCCCTCAGTCTCTTCTCGTAGGGCCTTGCCTGCAGGACTCTGACTATAGGAGTGGCCTCTTCTGGACCCTCTCAAGATTCTCCGCATCCCTCTTGAAGTGTGGCACCCAAAACTGGACACAGTACTCCAACTGCAGATGACCAGTGCTGCATAGAGGGGAAACATCACCTCCCTGGACCTGTTTGTCATGCATGTGCTAATGCATGATAAAGTGCGGTTAGCATTGTTGATCACTTCATCACATTGACGACTCATGTTCATCTTAGACAGAACTATGAATCCAAGATCCCTTTCCACTGCTGTGCTGCTGAGAAGGTCATCCCACAGCCTGTAAGTATGTAGGTGGTTCTTTTTGCCCAAGTGCAGCACTTTGCATTTGTCTTTGTTGAACTGCATCCTATTTCATTCTGCCCATTTTTCCAGCCTGTCCAGATCTGCCTGGGTCCATTCCCTACCCTCTGGTGTATTAACTTTGCCCCGTAATTTGGTATCATCTGCGAACTTGGACAGGGTGCTCTCCATGCCCTCGTCCAAGTCACTGATAAAGACACTGAATAGCATCGGTGCAAGGACTACTGGCTACTGCCCCTTCCTCCTGGGCAGTTTTAACTTATATAGCCCCTGTGACTTCATTCATCTGGTCCAATGGAGGCCAGCACCTGTTGGCTGTCAGCCAACCAATTTGAAATACATCACTAGTTGCTGGGCAGACTCTAGCCCACCAGGTAGATGCCCCTCACCCAGGTAGCTGATACCAGTCACGTAGGCAGAGGGAGCAAGTTTCCCCCCCTCCCTCAGGAATGTATCCAGCTCGGGTTACCTAAAGAGATAGGGTAAAGGTGTGTATCTCCTCTGCTGGACCCATCCTAATCAAATTGTCACAGCACAGAGATTCTGGGGAGAAACAAAGGTGGCTTCCTGCCACATACTCCTCCTTGTAGCTACCCCATTTCTACAGCCTGTATACCTCTTTCTTTGCCTTTAGGCTTTCCTAGACTTCCCTGTTCACCCAAGGGGGCTTCTTGGCCACTTTGCCCCCTTTTATGTGCAATGGGATTGTCACCTTTTGCACCTCATGATCGCTCCCTTGAGGAACGACCACCCTTCCTGGACCCGCATTTCGCCAATGCTCTTGAGCTTTAACACCTCACTAACTAATCTGCGGAACACACTGAAGTTAGCCTTTCTGAAGTCTAGCACTTCATCCCTGCTGGTTAGTTTGCCCACCCTTTGCTGGATAGTGAATTCAATCAATCAATGGTCACTATCCCCTAGGTTACCTTGTACCTGCAGATTCCCCACCAGGTCATCCCCTGTAGCCAACACCAAGTGCAGCAAGGTGTTTCCCTTAGTGGGATCATATACCTCTTGCATTAGGTGGAGGTCCTGTATGCAGGTTAAGATCCTACATGAGAAGTTAGATTTGGTTGACTGCTCCTCTCAGCAGATGTCAGGGTAGTTTAGGTTACCCATGACAACCATATCGCTCGGCCGTACTGTGACAGCTGAAAATTATGTCTGTGTGATAAAAGGTGCTTGCTGAGGCTCTATGAAGATTAGACCAAGTGTTTTTTCTGTCATTGGTTTAGATATTAAGCTATATGTTGTTGCTAAGAGCCTAATTAAAGTTTAAGATGCAGTAAGACCTTGTATGAAGTAAGGCCTAATAAATTTAGCAAAGCCTTGAAATAGTAAGGCCCTGTAGTGTAGTTAAAATTAACCTTATCAAAAGAATGCAAGGCTTGTACTGCTATTGGTCAGTCTAAGGACAGTTGAAGTAAAAAGAATCTGAGTGGCTGTACATTATCAGTACTGTTCAGAAGTTATAAATTGGCTGGCACATACAGATATTATTCAGAAGGAAGATACAGCTCTGTGAAAGGGATTAATTAGCTGTTGACCTGGATCAGTGGGCCCGTGGATCTCGAGGAGCCCAAGAACTGAACACCAGGGTCCTTCCCGGTACTTCTTGGACAGTGCTGATTGGGGGCACCTGACTTCGCTGAGCTTTGCAGAAGAGAAACTCATCATACATCAGGCATCAGTAGGAACTGCCGATAAGTTGCTGATGTGAATTATTGTCTATCATTATCTGTCTTAGTATACTATGCATAGTCATGCTTTTGTTAGAGTCAATAAACCTTTCTTACCTTTCTACCCTCAACAATACTCTCAATCCCAAACCCTTCGCAGGTGGCTGGGACACGTGCATCCTCTGAGAGCTGTCTAGAGAATATCAGTCTAGCTCATCCTCATGGTGTGGCACTCTGTAGTAGATCCCTACTACCAAATCCCTTCCCCCCCAACCCCCTTTTATCCTGACCCACAGTACTTTGGTTTCACCCTCTTCCGATCCCATCTTAATTATAGAGAATGTATATTGTTCCTTAACATGGAGAGCAACACCCCCTGCCCTTTTCCCCCCACTCTATCCCATCTGTACAACCTGTAACCCTCAATGCCTACTGCCCAATTGTGAGTAGAGTCCCACCAGGTTTCAGTTAGTCCAACCAGGTCAGAGTTGTTGCTTGCAAGCAGGAGTGCAAGTTCCTCTTGCTTGTTTCCCATTCTCCTAGCATTATTGTAGAGACATTTAAGTCCCCCAATAGGTGCCCTTGATACCTGTCTGTCCTGATGCCTATCGGGCCCCTTATTGCTTACCTGGACTGATCCAGTGCATTGCTCGTGGCTTGCTGATCCTAGGTTCTCCTTCTCCTCCGCTTCCTCGGCCCCTGACAAACCTAGTTTAAAGCCCTTTGGAGGAGATCAGCCAATCTGTAAGAGAACAGGCTCTTACCTTTAGAAGAGAGATGAAGACCATCTTGTCCCAGGATGCCTCTCATGGAAGTGCGGATTGTGGCTATAGAAGCCAAAACCTGCATGATGGCACCAACTCCAGAGCTGCAGGTTGACTTCCCTGACACAGGCGTTTTGAGGCTGACCAGTGACCGCTGACCAGAAGGATGCACGAGAAGACCACCTGTGTCCCTGATTTCCTAAGCCTGGCCCCAGAGCCCTGTAGTCACTCGTGATGTGGTCCAGACTACGCCTGGCTGCATCATTCATGCCCACATGGATGAGGACCATAGAATAGTAATCAGAGGGCTGGATGAGGGTCAGGAATCCTTGCAGTAATGGCTCTGGGTAGGCAGCAAACCTCCTATGCTGTGGGATCCAGTCAGCAGATTGGCTCCTCTGTGCCTCTCAGGAGGGAGTTGTTCACCACAATGACCTGGCATCTCTTCCTCTGGCTGCTCGGTTGTCACTCAGCCTGCCTGGTGTTTGTTGCAGATATGTCTTCCCCTACAGCTTCCTCTGCTGCATCATCCTTCAGTGCTGCCAGGGCTTTGTATCTGTTCCCCAGTTGCATTGGGGAAGCAGTCACAGCCTCAGGCTGTCTAGCTCTGGAGGTGACTGTCCTCCATTCAGCTGTCCGGGGACTCTCCCGTGTTGTCTCTGCACTAGGTGTCTGGTCCTGCAGAGAACGAAAGTATCCATCAATCTCATCCTCTGCAGCCCTGGTCCCCTGCAACCTGCTCACCTCTGCCTGGAGTTCCCTCACCTGCCCCTCCAGGGCCTCAATCTGCGCATATGTGGGACAGGTAAAGGAAACCCCGGCCCACACACTACCCCCAGGTCTCAGAGGTCTCACTAGGCAACCCCCGCAGATAGGGGGCCAGGGCACTGCCAACCCATTCAAGGGGCCTGTCTGGGTGGAGGCCTCACAGAAGCTCCAGGCCAGAGGCAGCAGCAGGGCAGGGTCCCTGACTGCACTTCATGTCACCACCTCCATAGTAGCCCCACTCCTCATTCACTTACCTGAACTCTATGTCAGAAGCTTCCATGTACTCCTACGTGGTGTGTAAAACTGGCCTGTGAACTGCTCCTCTGTTGGCAGTTCCTGTTCACGGGCTCCCTAGTCACCTGGGGAGTCTCCTTTTATGCCCTTCTGGGCCTGGGCTGACTCAGGCCCCGGCAGCAATCACACAGCAGTCAGCAGTCAGCAATCAACATTCACTCAGCGGTCAGCACTTACTCCCAGCTTCTCAGACCCCACTCCCCAAACAAACAAACAGTCAGCTAAACCAAGAGGTACAGGTAGCTGGATCACTTACCCTTCCTGGACAGAATCTGGTGCCTGGCCTGGCTTGTCTCCTTCTTCCTTTCTCCTCTTGCCTCCAGCAACTTCCTGCAAACTGCTCCCCTGTTGGCAGTCCCTGTTCACTGGCTCCCTGCTCACAGGGAGCCAGCAAACTGGTCACAGCCTACTTATTAATCTAATAAAAGATATCACCTCTACCATGAGTTCTGATTCCTTTTGCCTCTAAACCAATAGAACTACAACCTGGATACCTGACATCATATTTCACAAGCACCGTGTAACAGGGGTCAAGGACCCTGTCACTTTAAAAGGGGAGAGCAGCAGAGTGCTGGAGCAGAGGAGGGCAGGCTGGCCATCAAGACCAAGTGGAAACCCCTGTGCATAGCTTGGGAGCCTCCTGACAGGAAGGGATGGAGCTTCAGGGCACACAAGTCCCACACCTAAGTCCAAGTAGACACTCTGCCCTGCCCTTGCATGCATCAAGGAGATGAACTCCCAGCAGAGAAGGGCTTCTAGAGACCAACAAGCAGAAACTGAAACCATCCAATGGAACTGGGGTGAGAGAGCTCCATAGGAGGCATGGCTTGTAAGCAACACTAACCCTGAGTGTGAAAGTATTTTAGTATGTGAAGCAGCTTGCTTACATTTATGTTATATTTTGAGTTTGACACTGAAGGATGAGATTCTGGCTATGGGAGAGATGTGGAGACCATGGAAGGGTGCCTGGTAGGGCACTCTGCAATAAGCAGCCTAACCTGGGATCAGGAACCCAGAAGGTTAAGGACTGAGTGAGTTAGACCAAGGCTGAGGCCACAGGAAGTGAAAGCAGCCCAGCCTAAGGTCAGGGACCTAGAGGACTAAGAGCTGATATAGCAGGCTGCCCAACCTGGGGACAGGGGCTCAGAGGGATGATGGTGGACATGAAGAAAGCGGCCTAACATGGGGTCTGGGACCCAAACAGCTGAGGGCTGCCCCAGGGTGCACAAGATGGGAGCCAGGGGCCCACAGATGTAAGATGGGGTTGGGACCCAGGAGCCAAGGTCCAGGGCAATGGACCTGGGCTGAAGGACACAGCTAGAATGAAAGGGCCAAGGCCAGGAAGGCTGAGCCCTGGACAAAGGTTTAGGGTCTTAGGGCCAAAAGTTGTGTTGGAGCCAGGGGGTCCCCTCCAAATGAACATGGAGTAACATCTGTGAGGCATGGGCATGGCCACAGGGAAAGAAAGAGAGCTCTCAAGCCAATGGGTGCCCTAAGGCACTGATAGGACCAGAGGGCCATAACGTAGTACTCAACAGGGCTGCGCGAGGCTTCGGACAGAGCTTCGGATCTGGAGAAGCTTTGGATGCTTTGGGGTCCAACACAGCATGTTTAGGTTGAAGCGCTGGCCTCGTTAGGCTTCCCAAAGTAGTTCAGAGCTTCCAAAGTGCTTCAGAGCCACCTCAGAGCTGCCTCGGAAATCCAGCCACAGGGTATAATGGGGAAATAATAAAATATCTATAACTTTGTTGTTTTTTGGGTCTGATTTGGATAAAATTTTCAGGGATGGTAGACTCTACAGAGAGAATGAAGTCTTCCAAGTTTCAAGAATATTAGTGCTGGTGTTTTGGAGGAACTGTACCCCAAATTCTTGAAAGCAAAACTCCTATCACGTCTATGTGTTACACCACAGGGGGGTCAAATCTACAGGGGTGGTAGCTCCTGCTGAGGCCCGAAAGCCTGCCAAGTTTCAAGAAGATTGGTGCAGGGGTTTGGGGGGAACTGCCCCTCAAGCTGTGGACAAGCAAAACTCATGCCATGGGTGACACTGTGTGTGTTAAGGTGAAGCAGGGCGACAGCTGCAGAGATCATGGCCCCTGCTGTGGCCACAAAACCTTCCAGCTGTCGAGGAGATCGGTGCAGGGGGGTTCTGGGGCCCTGCACCCCTAGCTGCTGAAAGACAAAACTCATGACATAGGTGCTTGTGCAACTGTCTCTGTCTTGGGACATGGGAGACTACTGCAGGCCTGGCTGCTAAGCTACTGTGTTACCAGTTACCAATCAATCATGATTCACTCAGGGACCAGCTCAATACACAGGAGGTAGCTAATGTAGCCAGTTAATTGCCATCAATTAGCACCCAGAAAACCAGGCTAAGGAGAGGAGAGAATCAATATAATCAACTGCCCCAAGACAGACACAGTCAGTCCCACAAGCACCCATCACACAAGTTTTGTCTGTGGCCACAGCAGGGGCCACGATCCCTGCAGCTGTCACCCCGCTACACCTTAACACATGCAGTGTCACCCATGGCATGAGTTTTGCTTGTCCACAGCTTGAGGGGCAGTTCCCCCCAAACCCTTGCACCGATCTTCTTGAAACTTGGCAGACTTTGTGGCCTCAGCAAGAGCTACCACCCCTGTAGATTTGACCTCCCTGTGGTGTAACACATAGATGTCATAGGAGTTTTTCTTTCAAGAATTTGGGGTACCAAAAGTTCCTCCCAAACCCCTGCACTGATCTTCTTGAAATTTGGCAGGTTTTATGATCTCAGCAGAGGCTACAACCTCAAGTTTCATCCAAATCAGACAAAAAACAACAAAGTTATAGATATTTCATTGATTCCCCCATTATACCCTATGGCCAGATCTCTGAGGTGGCTCTGAAGCTTCAGAGCCGCTTTGGCCGGATCAAGGCAGAAACCTGGTCCAGAGCTCCAGATCAGATCCATGCCATCTGAAGTGGCCGAATCCAAAGCCAGATTGGATTGCTGCCAATTTGCACAGGCCCAGGAGCAAGACTGGGGCCAAAGAAGTACTAATTGGCCAAAGTAGACAAGGGGTCACTCAGGGACCCTGGGCCAGCCTCCCTTAACATCATAATAGTTTGATCAAGTTATGGTAGGTGAAGAAGAGGGAGGGTACCCCAAGGATTTGGAGTAAGGAGACAGGAGTCATGTGGCCACCCCAGGGCATCACAGCTGCCCCTGTGGCATGGCCTTGCTACATACCCAAACAGTTAGGGTTTCACACCATAAACAGAGAGCAGTAGAAACCAACACCAGAGCATTCTGTAGGACCAAATGAAGAGTTACTCTTAAGACTAGGGCCCATGTTACACTACAGTCTTATAGTACTATTGGCAAAAGGTTGAGTGTGTCCGCACAGAGCTGCTCTGCAAAGGGAGATGGACTCCTCCCCTTTGACAGTTACACTACCTCTTGTGAATAAAAGAAGGCATCTGCTTTGATCCAGCAGCCTTAGAAAGGCAAACAGTGCCTTCTGCTGGAGTTGGGAATCTTCTTCAACAACTGAGGCCTTTGCAAGGTGCAGTGCACATTCTGCCAACACAGCAGCTGCAGTGAAATGGTGCAGATCCACCAGAATGGCATGAATGTGCCCGAGTTCTGGCAGATTGGTGGTGACGGTTGCTGTAAGAGAACAGAACTTCTAGTGACAAAACCAGGGAGGAACAAACAGATTGTTTAACTGTTGACTTTTGCAAAGTGTCAAGCAGCAGCATCTGCTGGTGGATCAGCAGGACCCTGGAGTTCCCATACTCTTGCAGGTTGGAGAGCACTCCATAGAAATCTTGCAACATTCAGTAGCAGTAAACTGAGTCAGGCCCATTCAAGTACACTGAATGCCACAGAGTAAATTACGTATTTACTAAAATGCTACCTATGGGGAGTTATAAACTGATTCTTACCCTCCCTTTAAAGAAAAGAAGTAACAAACAGTTTTTGCATCCCAAGCAGTAGTGGTGGCTGGGCTAATGATGGCAGTGGCAGTCAGGTCCATAGTGGGAGCAGCTCCCAATATTGCACCCCCTGGACTGGTGATCCACTTGACCACCTCTAGTTACGGCACTGTTTCAAAGCCTGTCCATGTACTCTCAAAAACCCCAGAGGGGCTCAGGGCACTCTCTCTACAGCACTTGCCCCAGTATTATGAAGCTGTGTTCTAGCCTTCTTGTGTATTTTCCATAAAGTGACATGTTACGGGATCACTTAGTCCTACAAATTACCCTTGTGCCATTTTTCTCTAAATAAACAACAGATCTGACATTCATTGTAGCCATTCTTTGGAGCTTAAGTTTTACATCATTCAGATAACTGAGAAAAAGTTGCCCTTCCTGCATAAGACATGCATCTTCCCTGCATGTTCCCTTCATGATTGTTTGCCTTCATTTGCCATTTGGCAGGCTTTGCTATGGTTATCAGCCAAAAAGATGCAGAGACAAAAACAGGATGGAAAGTCATTTTTTCTCTTGTATAAGCAGTTAAACCCTGCTGTGTGTGTCACTCATTGTCCCTCTGGCTGGGCTTTTCTTTCTCATCAGAAACTATAAACAGAGCTTTTGTTTTTCACTGGTGAATCCTGCTGGTTTGCCAGCCTGAATTCACAATGCATATGCAAGACACTAAATGGCTTATTACTAGGCACACTATTAATCCTCAGTTCAACACTCAGATAATACAGGGCTCCATAATACTGAGAGTACAGGAAGTGGAGCATACAAAAAAAAATATTCACTGGCATAGGCAATAGGGGATTCAGGATCAGAAGAGTGTTAGGCACTGTGTGGGAAAGAATAGGAGCAGCAGCCCAGAGCCAGTAGCCTGATGAAGCCAGTAGCACTAGAATGAAGGTCAAGTAACTTGGGAGCTGAAGCTAAAAGGCAAATTGCTGAGCAGGGAAATAGCTGGCCACTGGAAAGGATGCTTCAGGGAGTCAGACCAAAGAAGCCTTGAAAACAGAACATACAGATGAGCAAGATCATGGGTAGCAGTACAGAAAAGAGAAACTACATTTTAACTCTGGCCAGAAAATCTGCAGGTCAATATATGTTTACTTACATACTGAAGGGAAGGCTCAAGACACTAGATCACAGAGCCCCCATCATATACTTAGCAACTGTTTTGGGAACTTTTAGTTAGAATTTTGGGGCCTTTGTACACACAACAAAATTGGCCTTTAAAGTGGCTTAAATGCCCATTTGCACTGCTTTAATGGTGTTACTGTTTGCACGCGTGGCAGCATATTCCGCTTTAATAGCGTTGCTGTTTGCATGCTCAGTGACGTATTCCAGTTTAAATGACTTTGTAATGTAGCAAGATAAAACCCTTCTGAGATGTTTTAGTTTATGACCTAACAAAGTGCAATGGTGCACAGGGCACAGAAAGCTGACATTCTCAGGGAAGCTTGGGCTTGGCAGGCTTCCAGCACCCCGTGCACTGTCCCTGCCACCTTCTCCCACCACTAACACACTCAGCTGCCCTCCTGCTTTTTGTCACTCTGCCCCAGGGGCAATCCAGCTGTTCCCAGGCAGTCCCAGCCAGTGCGGATGGTGCAGGCGTGCTAGAGCTTGCTTGCCTCTCCCATGGCGGCATGGGGGGAGGGGAGGGCAAGATGCTGGCAGGCCAAGCAGTCCCTGAGCTGCAGGGGACCCCAACGGTTCCTTCCATGGCTGCAGGGGACCTGGTGCTTCTCTTCATGCTGTGGGGTCCCCCAGGTAGCTTCTGCCTGGTAGCAGCCCACCTGGGAGCTGCCCGGAGGGTGCTGCAGCTGCAGGGGGAAGCATTGGGCCCCAGCACAGGTCAGGCAGGCTCCACAGAGGGGTGGGGGGAGTGGGGCAGAGTTCAGGCTCCTCACCACATTTTTTTGTCCTTGAGGTAAGCCTGCCTGCACTAGCTGCTGCTGAGTTGCACAGCCCCTGAGCTATGCAGGGCCTGGTGCTTCCCTCCGCAGCTGCAGCAGCTCCCAGGACCACCCAGGCCAGGTGCCAGTGGGCGAGTGCCACCTCAGGGGTGCCACCACCAAGCAGGAAAACACCAGGGTCCCCTGCAGCTCAGGGACCACTTGGCCCACCAGCAGCTCACCCCACCCACCCTCACCCCACTGCAGGAGAGGCAGGTAAGCTCTAAAGATCAGGCCCCCTAACCCTTGTGTACATGCAATGGGGGTTTAGTTCAGTTTAGTTCTCCCTAAAATGAAAATCCCTAAATTTAAAATACCCATCATTTCAATTTAGGGAGAACTATCAACCCAGCAAGATAAACATACAAATGCCTTTTGAATGAGTCCAGAGAAGGTGCTTGCACCACCTCCGGGGGGAGTCTGTCCCAGACCCTGGACACTCGGACTGTGAAGAAATTTCTCCTTATGTTCAGTCTAAATTGGCCTTCTAGCAGTTTGTTGCCATTGGACCTTGTATTCCTTGGGGAGCTCTGGTAAACAACTGTTCTCCCAGATCCTGATGCACTCCCTTTATGTACTTATAGGCTGCCACCAAGTCTCCCCTGACCCTTCTCTTCTCCAGGCTGAAGACTCCCATGTCCCTCAGCCTCTCCTTGTAAGGTTTGCTTTCTTGGCCTTTGATCATATGAATGGTTCTCCTCTGGAGTCTCTCAAGTTTATCCACATCCCTCCTGAACTGGGGGGGCCCAAAAACTGGATGCAGTGCTCCAGTTACAGCCTCACCAAGGCCAAGTAAAGCAGGAGGATGACATTCCTGATTTTGCTAGAATGCATCAATGGATGCATGGCAGAGTTTGGTTAGGTTTGCCAGCCACGGCATTGCATTGGTGACTCATAATAATCTAGTGGAATGAAGACCCCCAATTCTCTTTCAGTTAAGGTGCTAGCGAGCGTAGCACTGACAAGCCTATAAGCATGATGCTGGTTGTTCCTCCCAAAGTGGAGCACCCTGAACTTCTCTACATTAAAGGCCATCAGGATTTTGTCTGCCCACCTTGCGAACATGTCCAGGTCAGCCTGTATCCTCAGCCTGTCTTCCAGTGTGGCCACCTTCCCCCATAGTTTAGTGTCATCCGTGAACTTTACTAGTCCACATCTGATGCCCAAATCCAGATCATTAATGAAGATGTTGAAGAGTACCGGCCCAAGCACTGAGCCCTGAGGGACTCCACTGGTCACCTTGCGCCATGTTGATTTTCTCCTGTCAGCTTGTACTTGGGTCCAACCCCACAGCCAGTTCCCCAGACATTGGACCGTGAGAGAGTCGAGGCCACAGTTTCCCAGTTTAACCATGAGGACATCATGGGAGACCAAGTCAAAGGCTTTCTTGAAAACCAGGTATATAACATCAAGCTCGTCTCCCTTATTGAGGCAATGCATCACCTGGTCATAGAAGGAGATGAGATTGGTCAGGCAAGACCTTCCAGTGACAAAGCCATGTTGGCTAGCATTCAGAAGGCTGCCTTCAGTTAGCTTGTTGCTGATGGATCTCTTGATGATTTTCTCCAGGATCTTTCCAGGGATGGACATCAGGCTGATTGGCCTGTAGTTCCCTGGATCTTCCTTCCTTCCTTTTTTTGAAGACTGGGACCACGTTGGCTCTTTTCCAGTCTTCCAGCACCTCATCCAAGTGCCATGAGTTCTCAAATATCTTTGCCGGCAGTAGTGGTGTAAGTTGCTCATTGGATACCAAGCTTGTGCAATTCAGCAGTGCCCTGAAAGTCACTTCTGTAAGGTGAAAAAGGCAATTCAGCCGCCATTGTGATCAGTCTTCGGTTTCTCCAGTGAGACAGCCAATAGTGGTGCCAGTTCATACAAAGAGGGAAAGCAGTGTTTGCTTGGCTGCTGCAGTTTTAGGTTCTCTGAGCTTTTATTCTTTAGGGTAAGATCAAAGTGTTACTGACAAGTGGTAAGATTTGTAAGCTAAGCTCTGTTAGCATGATAATGTGCACTGAAGTTTCAATGAGCCACAGAAAATGATATAGAAGGCTGCCTCAACACAAAACGTACCAAAGCTGATGTGTTGTCATTTCTAACATAAGACATGCAACATATGGCTGGTGTGGTGGTCCTAAATATACAGATAGGTCAGATAGCCTTCCTATTAAAGACTCACTGGGCACATCATTTGGGCGACCAAAACGCTGGCTTGCATCCGTAGATGCTTCTCAAGCAAATCCCAAAATGTCATTCTCCCCTTGTACTCGGCCTTGGTGAGGCCGCAGCTGGAGTACTGTGTCCAGTTTTGGGCTCCACAATTCAAAAAGGATGTGGAGAAGCTTGAGAGAGTCCAGAGGAGAGCCACACGCATGATCAGAGGTCAGGAAAATAGACCTTATGGTGACAGGCTGAGAGCCATAGGGCTCTTTGTCACGGGTGGGGCCTAGGAGTGGCCGTGAGCTCACTAGCACCCCCTGCCATGTCAATCAGGCAATCCAGCACCCTCTACTCGCCTGCCATGTCTTTGATCTTAAGTTCAGTTATGGGAGGCTGCCTACTTGCACCTTTGACACCGTGCCAATGTTACCTCCGTTCCTAGTGGGCTGCTCACACCCCATCCTTATGGGCAACGCATGCCTCCTACCTCCCCTTCAGCACGCCCCAAGCCTCGCAGCTCTTCCTGGACGTTATCTGTTCCTTAACTTTCTGCGCCCTACCTGGTGCCCCTGGGCTTGGCCCACAACCAGCGCCCTTCTCTGGCGCCCCTGGGCTTGTTCTGCAATCTGAATTAGTTATTTGTATCAATTGGGCTCAGGTGGCTGAGCCTTACCTGGCCCCTTCTAAGCCCTGTCAATTATGATCGTCAAATTAGGCTCAGGCGACCTAAGCCTTACCTGGCCCCTCTAGGCCGACTGGGTCTCATCAATCATGTGAGTCCAGCTAGGCTCAGGCGGCCGGAGCCTTACCTGGCCCCTCTGGTTCCTTGGGCTTCCTTTTGCTGCGGAAGCCCTCTGGAACACCCTTTAGTCCGCACCCGTCTTGGGGTGTCTGTCAATAATACATGCCACCCGCCTTGGGGTGGCTTTATACTGTACATGCCCCGCCTAGGGACTCTCGCCCCTCTCTGGGCTTTCCTGCCCTTTCTGGGCCTATATCGCGCATCTCGCACTTCTAACCCCTCTGGGGCCTATGTCACGCACTCCACATTCCCTCGCCCCCTCTGGGGCCTATGCCGTGCTTCCCGTGCTGCGCACCCTCTCGGGCTGGGGCCTCAACCCACACATGCTGAGCGCCTCTCTGGTGCTTGCCCGCCATGCCCACTGTGGCACCTAATGCTGTGCCACCCTGGCACCACTCTGTGCCCTTTCTGGGCACCGGGAACCCCCAAACTACTGGGGAGCCCCGTGAGGCCTCCTCACACCCCTACAGCCTCACCCGGTCCTCCGGTGTAACCATAACAAAACCATGAGCCAAGTGGCTGCAACACAAACAAGAAGCCTGCCGGCTTATAACACAAAGCTTGTACTTACTCGGCTCCTTAGTCATGATCTCTTATAGGGTTCAGTTGCCCTCATCACTGCAGCCGGTCAGAGTGGTCAGGCTGCCACCATCGACTCAGGCTGCTCAGCTTCCCCGCAGAGCTCTTGCTCCTGCTCCTGCTCCTGCAGCAGCCAGAAGGGAACTGCTCACTGGGCTCCGGCCTGGGTTGTTTATAAAGGGCCGGCCCTGCCCCCCCTTCCGGTCACATGGCCCGCCCTGTTGCCACAACAACCGGCATCTGAGCTGCCCCTGGAGATTGGCAGCTCCACTTCTCCACTTCTTAGGAACAGGGCACCTCAGTACTCCTGTGACACTCTTTAGCCTGGAAAAGTACAGGCTCAGGGGTGATCTGATGGCCACCTACAAGTTTATCGGGGTGACCACCAGTATCTGGGGGAACGTTTGTTCACCAGAGCACCCCAAGGCATGACAAGGTTGAATGGTCATAAACTACTACAAGACCATTTCAGGCTGGACATAAGGAAGAATTTCTTTACTGTCTGAGCTCCCAAGGTCTGAAACAGCCTGCCATCAGAGGTGGTTCAAGCACCTACATTGAACACCTTCAAGAGTAAATTGGATGCTTATCTTGCTGGGATCCTATGACCCCAGCTGACTTCCTGCCCTTTCGGCGGGGGGCTGGACTCAATGATCTTCCAAGGTCCCTTCCAGCCCTAATGTCTATGAAATCTACACATGCAAATGATGTGGGTGGATTTACTCTAGAGCAGAGTATGCAGGCATGTGCATGTGCTCCTGGCAGCATTCTGCTCCCACCCCCTCCAGCCACCTGCAGCAGCTGGGGGAAGCTGGAGGCTCCACCTGGGTGCTTGTCCAGGGGCTGCCAGGGAGCACAGGGCCAGGAGACAGCTGTCTCCAGGCGGGGACTGGGAGATTACTCCCTACCCCCAGGAGCTGCTCCGAAGTGGCAGATCTCTGGCGCGTTGTGGGACAGGAAGTTATCTGCATAAATTTAGAGCCTGATTTTCACAGGAAATGAGTATTCACCACTCCAGTTTATACCAGTGAAAGCTATGGGTTCTCAGAAATTTGGATAACTGTGTGGAAGAATTAGGCCCTGAGATGAGGAGAGGAAAACGCTGTCATTTTCACTCCATAGGAAACTGATAGAAATATATGATCCTGGGCAATGTGGAGCTGCTCTGGGCTTAGATCATCAATGCAGTGCAACACCAGGGGCAGATCCAGAGGGCTGCCATGGCACATCACACCCCTCTTTCAGACCACAACACAGGAACAGCATCTGGGGACTTTTTAAGTCCTCAAAGAAGGTAAGAATCTGCCTCCCACCCTTCCTCTCCATGCTCAGTGGCATGTCCCCTCCCCTCTGTAACCAGGAGGTGAGTCCCTGTTGCAAAGAATGAAGAGAAAAGAGAGGACATAGTGGAAAGGCCCCTTTAAAAGCAAGAAATTTGGGGCCAGCAAGAGCCAGATGTGGCCAAGCAGACCACATGGCCAGAAAGTCAGAGTACAGATAAACATCAGCCTGGAAAGATGAAAGCTTGCCCAGAAGGAAGAAAGGGTCTGTAGAGTACAGACTATGGAGAGGACCAGATTGTCCCTGTCTGAGGGAGGAGGCCATGATGGGTACTGTTAAGTAGCCTGTTCCCAGTTTGTTTAAACTAAAGGCCCATGGGGCAAAACCCAGGGCAAACATTGTCTACTACCCCAAGATGGGGAAGAACTTGAAGTTGAGGCTTTTCCCTTTTTTGGTTTAGCAGACCCCTGGGGGAATGGCTGTAAAGGGAGATGTGAAAGCCACAAGATAGGGTGTCCCAGCACCCTATCTAACTTATTTCCCATGAGGGAGGTTACGGTCACCAGTAACAAGAACCCAAGTGCCTACTGCAGTGGTGCAAGGTATTGATTAGCAGGGATCCTAGTTTTCTCCAATAAAAGTAATAATAATAATAAAAAAAAATAATCACACAATTCTCTGATTAAAACTGCCAAAAACATGGTTAAAATGAAAGACTACTATATATATATAGGTATCAGTTGAACACAATGTTTTCTTGATATATTTACAGTTTTAAAGCAATTTGGAAGCCTACCAGTGCCTCAATCACTATAATCAAATACATCCTAAATACCTAACCAATGTGGTATTTTTTTTTATCCTTCCAGTCTCAGGCTATGGACTGAGAAGAGAGAGGAGGATCCAGGTAGTCAACCAAAGACTGTGGCACTGGTGTCATTAGGAAGGCTTTGGCTTCCATGACCACAGCCCGCTCTTTGGCGAGAGAGGCAGCGAGCTGCTGGGAAGAGATGGCCTCCACCTCTCTCCATTGGAAAGGAGGCTCTTCTTAGCCAGACTGGATGACCTGCTCCACTGGACTTTAAACCAAGCCCGCCAGGGGATGGGGGGACTACTGCCACTGCTGGCCTACTCAGCAACCCTTGCAAAGCCAGCAGGCAAAGGCATTTAAGGGATCCCACCCCTGCCCCAGCCCTGGAACAAACTGTAGGCAAGGTAAGGGCCCCCAAGGGGACACTTACGTGCCTATACACAAATGCCAGGAGCCTGGGGAATAAACAGGAGGAACTTGTCCTCCTGCTAAATGCAAATAACTATGATGTCATAGGGATAATGGAGACCTGGTGGGACTCCACCCATGACTGGGCCACAGGTATAGATGACTATAGCCTGTACAGGAGGGATCGTGTGGACAAAAGGGGTGGAGGTGTAGCTCTCTATGTCAAGGAAAGCTATGCGTCCCTGCAAGCTGAAATTGGTACCCATGGTGGACGACTTGAGACCCTCTAGGTTAAAATCTGTGGGAAACATGGCACAGGGAATACTATGGTAGGATTCTACTACAGACCCCCTACCCAGGGTCATGACCTTGGCAAGGAGTTTGCCAGGGAATTGACTGAGGCCATGCGCTCCCAGTGTATGGTTGTCATGGGAGATGCAGGAAGTCTACGGGCTGACGAGAGGCAAAGTGCTGCTTAACCTCATACTGGCAACTGGGGATGACCTAATCAGCGACCTAATGATCAAAGGGAAGCTGGGTGGCAGTGACCATGAGCTGATCATCTTCACCATCTGCCGTAAAGTTGGTTAGTCAGTCAGTAATACAGAAGTCCTCAATTTCAGGAAAGCTGACTTTGACAAGATAAGGAGATTTGGCAGAGAGGCACTAAAGGGCCACAACCCAAAGGGGAGGAGAGTTCAGGATGAGTGGTTGCTCCTCAAGGGAGCAATCCTGGATGCGCAAGCAAAGTTCATCCCGTTTCAGAGGAAAGGTAGCAAAAGGGCACAACAGCCCCCTTGGCTCTCCAGGGAACTGGCGGACCTGTGTCTTAAAAGGAAGATCCTTAATACAAAGGATGGAGAACTGGAACCACCACCAAGGAGGAATACTCGGCTCTGGTCTGGACCTGCAGGGAGTGAACCAGAAAAGCCAAGGCTGCGATGGAACTCCAGCTAGCTACAAATATCAAGGACAATAAAAAGTCCTTTTTTAGATATGTGGGGAGCTGGAGGAAAAGCAAAGCCAACATTGGACCCCTGCTAAACCAGATGGGACAACTGACAACCGATGTCCATGAAAAAGCAAACTTGCTAAATGGGTATTTTGCATCAGTTTTTCATCAGCCCCATGGGACGGCCCTGCTCACTATGGGTCAGGGAGGCTCCTTGCCCTCCATCAAAGCTTACCTCATGAAGGAACACCTCGACAGGCTGGATACCTTCAAGTCAGCCGGCCCTGATGAGTTACACCCAAGGGTACTCAGGGAGCTGGCGAGCACTATAACTCAGCACCTGGCACGGATCTTTGAGAACTCCTGGTGCTCTGGTGAAGTGCCCAATGATTGGAAGAGGGCCAATGTTGTGCCTATCTTCAAGGAAGGGAGGAAAATAGACCCAGAAAACTACAAGCCCATCAGCCTGACCTCTATCCTGGGGAAGGTCTTGGAAAAGATTATCAAAGAGGCCATCCTTAACAGACTAGCTGAAGGCAATATCCTGAGAGATACCTAGCATGGGATTGTTGTGGGTAGGTCTTGCTTGACCAATCTCATTTCTTTTTATGACCAGGTGACCTATCACCTGGACAACAGGGAAGAGATTGATGTCATATATCTTGACTTTAAAAAAGCCTTTGATCTGGTATCCCATAACCACCTCTTGGCAAAACTGGCTAACCACGGCCTCGACCTCACCATGATTCGCTGGCTGGGAAATTGGATCTGCGGTAGGACCCAGAGGAAGTTGGTTGGTGGAAGCCAATCATCTTGGTGCACTGTGACCAGTGGGGTCCCTCAAGGCTCTGTCCTACGGCCTATACTGTTTAACATCTTCATCAATGATGTGAACGTTGGTGTCAGAAGCGGTCTGGCCAAGTTTGCCGATGACACCAAACTCTGGGGTAAAACATCCACACCTGAGGACAGGAGGGTGATTCAGGCAGATCTTGACAGGCTCATGAAATGGGCGGACAAGGACCTGATGATGCAGCTAGTAAAGTGAGCAAAACGCTAACTTGCATCCATAGATACTTCTCGAGCAAATCCTGGGACATCATTCTCCTCTTGTACTTGGCCTTGGTGAGGCCACAGCTGGAGTACTGCATCCAGTTTGGGGCTCCACAATTTAAAAAGGATGTGGAGAAACTTGAGAGGGTGCAGAGGAGAGCCACACGCATGATCAAAGGTCAGGAAAACAGACCTTATGATGAGAGGCTGAGAGCCAGGGGACTCTTCAGCCTGGAAAACTGCAGGCTCAGGGTTGATTTGGTGGCCACCTATAAGTTTATCAGGGGTGCTCATTAGGATCTGGGGGAATGCCTGTTCACCAGAGCGCCCCAAGGGGTGACAAGATCGAATGGTCACAAATTCCACCGCAACTGATTCAAGCCAGACATAAGGAACTTCTTTACTGTCCGAGCCGCCAAGGTTTGGACTAGACTGCTGCCAGAGGCGGTTCAAGCACCCACTTTGAATACCTTCAAGACACATTTGGCTGCTTATCTTGCTGAGATCCTATGATCCCTGCTGACTTCCTGCCCCTGGGGCAGGGGGCTGGACTGGATGATCCTCCGGTGTCCCTTCCAGCCCGAATGTCTATGAAGTCTATCAAGAATTTGATTTGGGGTTTTTTTTAATCAAGGAAAAATCAGAGCTTACCCTGCCCCATCACTCACAGAACACAGGTCCAGGCCCCTCTTTCCACTACTCCCCCAGCCATGCTGGTGCCCCTTACCCCCTGCCACAGACCTCTCTAGTCCTGCTGGTGCTTCTCACCCTCTATCCACAGCCCACCAGAGGAGGCCCCCAGCTTCCAGAGCTATGAAGCCAGGTACCTGAGTCTGCAGCCCCCCTGTCCCCTACAGCAGTGCTGAAGCCCTGGCTGCCACCACCTATGGGAGGTGGCAGTTGCTGCAGCAGACAAGAGCATGGAGCCCCACGTCCCCCACTGTGGGCTCAGCAGTGGGTGGGGCTGGCTGCCCCGGGGGGGCAAGGAGGGAGCACATCTCTAGGGCAGCATGGTGATCACAGTGGCAAGGAGCTTCCGCTCTGCCCTCCTGTGCCAGGTCACACCTGCCAGGCTGTGGAGGCCCCAGGGGAGAGCAGTAAGGTGGAAAGCCCAAGCCTGCAGTGGGCAGCCTGTGCCTGTCCCCACCCTGGGCACAAAACTTCAGGGCACAAGTCTCCCTGCCCTCCTGACAGCACACACAGTGGCAGGGAGCCATCCCCCTCCCCCTAGCCCACCCCTCCAAGATAACCTTCCTGTGGCCCTGTCCCACTCCCCACTGAGACCCTACGGCTGCATATTCCTGCCCTGGGCCCCAAGACCAATTCGCCACCTGGCTCCAGGGTCACTCTTGCAACTCTGGGATCTCCTCCCACCCAGATGTGAGCCAGGGACAGGAGCAGATAAGGGAGGGGGAAATGAATGGTAGGCTGCTGCCACTGATCAAGGGTGGAAGGAAGGGATGGGACACCAAGAGGGGAGGGAGATTCTTACCTGATTCAAGGACTTAAAAAAAACCCTGGCTGCTGCTCCCATGGCTCAGTCTGCCTGCCCCAAGCCCATGTGCAGCACAGGATTTAAAGGTCCTTTGTAAAATCAACACATCTCCTACATATCCCCCCATTTCCTTGCAATTAATTGCATCTCTTCACCAGCAGATAAGTCAAGTGTCTCGGGCAAGAGTTTAGAGAGTAGTTTTAACATTTTGTCCCCATTCCCCCAGAGTTTATAGCAGCCAGTTGCTAATCTAAATATACCACAGCAAACCTGTCACATTTAATTTTACATGGAGTAATTTAATGCAGCAGAGATAATGAATTCAAAAGAAAGATGTATTCTGAGTGAGACACACCAGTAATACTTAGAATTAATGAGCCATTTTCTTTCCTCTGCCCCTCAATGTTAGAAAATTATGGTATATAAAAAGAAACAAAAACAAAAAAAACCCATGCCATATCTTCATGGTAAATTAAGTTGTTTGTACTCCATTCTATAGGTAGACCCATTTCTTGGGCTCAAGCTAAATGCTGCAGGATAAAGAGGAGGGTGGTTCAGGAGGTCATTTCTTCCAAGTTGCTTCACAGCAAGTGTAGTTGATTCTAGGGCTGTCAGTCTCCAAGGGTAGAACACGTGGAAGACAGTGGCAGGACATCTCCAGTGTCAGAATCCTTGACTAATTTCATTGTCTCCCAAACCTTCATCAAACATCTGTCTTCTGTCAGGCCACATCCACATGAGCATGAACATTTGGTTTCCCAGGTACAAATAGCAGCGGCACATCTTGTGCAGTTGCTAGTTGTCCTCAAAGAACACCTGCGCCACATGCCTTTTGGTGCATGGCAAGTTACCCCAGGTGGGGTAGGGGAGACTGGGGCCAGCACTGGGCTGGCCCCAACAGCCTTACCCAGTGTCTTGGGGGCCTCCCAGTGCTGCAGCAGTGGCAATCCTGCTGTTCAGAGCCTGGCTAGCAGCTGCAACGTGGCTCTAGCCAGCCAGGTTCTGGTTTTGACTGGTGCACATTGCCCCTGCATATGCTGCTCCACATTTTTTTTTTTGTGCAGGTCAAAAAAAAACAAACAACCCCCTGCTGCTCCCTTGCAGCACTGAGAACAGCCGAACATGCAGTATGTGTTGCTACAGACATGTCTGCGGTGCTACACACAGCATGGCCGCACTAGTCTGAATGTGGCCTCAGTCTTATCAAGGGGAAGATCCCCGTTAGGTTCAATGTATCAAGCATTTAGATCATATTATGGATACTTCCCCATAATATTTAACATATTTATTTTCTGACACCCAGATATGCAGTGCGTGGCTTCATCGGCCCTGGGAGCAGAAGGTAGGCAGTGTCCCCAAAGGATAAGTGGAGGGAAACCCATATCATTAATATCAGTACTGCTTGTCACCCTAGTGAGGCTTCCTTTTTCATTAACAAGAACAGCTGGTTGTACCTGCTTAAAAACTTGAGTATTTTGTACTTTTCCAGACCAAGCAACACTGATTAATTAAGAATTTGCTTGCCATGGTCATCAGCCAGATCTTGGAGCACAATGGATCATATAAACCACAGGATCATAGGAAGCTAAGGCTGAAAGAGACCTCACAAGGTCATCTAGTTCAGATTCCCGTTTATCCCTGACTAAGCCATCCCCACCAAGTGTCTGTCTAACCTGCTCTTGAAAAGTTTCCAAGGACAGAGCTTCCACAACTTCTCTAGGTACCTTGTTCCAATCTTTGACGACTCTCATAACCAGAAAGTTCCTCTTAATCTCCAACCTAAACTTCCCCCGCAGCAGTCTGAGGCCATTGCTCCTATTATATCCCTACAACCAAAGCGAAAAGCCCGTCTTCATCTGATAGTTGGAGACTGTATAGTACCCTTCAGGTGCTTGAAGACTGATCTCAAATCCCCCCTCAGTCTTCTCTCCTCCAGGCTAAATAACCCTAGTTCTTTTATACTTCCCTTGTAAGTATGGTCTCCAAGCCCCTTAAGCATTCTTGCTGCTCTGTGCTGGACTCTTCCCAAACTATACATTTTTTGTGGGAGGGCCCAAAACTAAGGCCTCACCAGTGCTAAACAAAGTAGAAGAATCTCTTCCCTTGATTTGCGAATGACACTCCTGTTAATACAATCAGTATGCTTTTGGCTTTCTTCTTCCCCCAGCCCCCCAACAAGAGTACACTGTTGACTCATATTCAGCTTATGGTCCCCTGTGACTTCCAGGTACTTTTCTGCAGTACTGCAGCCTACCCGCTTATTCTCCAGCCTGCATTTGTGTATTTTTCCATCCCAAGCGCAGATCTCTGCACTTGAATCTTATCCAATTGATTGTGGACCATTGCTGTAGTCTAGACAAGTCATTCTGGATTGTAGCCCTAGCCTCCAGAGTATCTGCAGCTCCACCCAACTTGGTGTCATCCACAACTTTGCTAAAAGTGCACTTGATCCCATCATACTAATCATTAATGAAGAAGGTGAACAGTATCAGACTCAGAACAGACACCTAGGAAAACCCACTTCATACTTCCTCCCAACTAGACACTGAGCCATTGACAAGCCAACCAGTTATGTATCCACCTTAGAGTTCTCTCTTCTAATCTGTATTTGCTTATTAATAAGAATGTCAAGGAAAACAGTGGAGAAGTACCTCTCTATTTGTGAATGTCACGGCTTTATTGGAGGTGAGAGTAGGTCTGGCTTCCATTAGCTGTTCTAATGCAGTTGGAGACCCCAAGATACAAAGCCTTCAGTTACCAACTGAAGATTTGAGACCTGTAAGAACATGGAGAAACTACTTATTTAATGGCAAAGCCCACCTTCTGCACAACAGCCACAATGATCAATTTGCCTATGCCAAAGTGGTTTGCAACTAAAGGTAGCAGTCAAGGGTGGCAAGCTCCAGATGGCTATCGCTGTACTATTTTTGATGGAGAAGGGATGTCTTATATTGATATTTCCAAAAATGTACCCTTAGTCATCCTAAAGTTCTTCTGCATCTGCTGGTTATCTCAGATTTGATGCAGAATCCTCTCTATCACTAGCTCATGCATGTTCATCGGGTTGAGAAGCAGCAATCTAAAGTATATAGATTTTCCAGGAACAGTCCTACTGCCAAGAAGCTTATGATAAAGATGAGGAGGAGGTAAATGACTTTTGTCCTTTTGCCAAACTAGGTTCAGATAATAGTCATGTCACAAAAGTATCTGCATCAAAATATTTTTTCCTGCTGATGTTATATAAAGTGCTGTCATAGCTGTACATTAGCACACTGGAGAGATTCCCAAGTGGCAGCAGAATGCCATGAACATCAGTCCAATCCACTGCATGTTCTCTGGTGCAATTGTGTCAAAATAGTTCCATCACATAGTAAAAAAAGTTTTGATGTTCATGTCAAAGACCTATTATACAGCTGCTTAGGACAGCTTTTTCTTAGTTGCAGTCTTGTCCTGAGAGAATTACAGGTTTTCACTGAAACCCAAAATTCACATGTACTAAAAAGGCAAATTCTGGGCATGTCTACAGGAGATATTTACCATGGAGTAGACTAATTAGCTCCATAGTAAATATCTTGCATTTACACGTGCGGCCCTATTAGACCATAGGAAATAAATGAACTCTTGGGAGCACTTGATAGAACACACATTACCATCCTAAACCAATTCCAGGACAACCATTAATTCATAAACAGAAAGGGGTCTTCTTCTGTGATTCTGCAAGCCATCATGGACCACAGAGGCAGATTTACAAACATTTACAAGGGATGGACAGGAAGCACACACGATGCTTGTATGTTTTGAAACTCACCACTGTCTAAGATGATGGACAAGGACCAATATGCCCCAGGACTGAAAGAGGTTGTTGTCTGGGGTGTTTCAGTGCCCCACCTGATACTAGCTGATATGGCCTACCCACTCCTGCCCTTGCTCATGAAGCCATATGTGGGACAAATGAGTGATCCACAGAAATTGCTGTTCAGCAAGCAGTTAAGAAACTGCTGCATGAGCATAGAGTATGCATTTGGCAGCTTGAAAGCCCATTGGAGATCACCAGTGGCAACGTGTAGGTGGTGCACGGGGGTGCACATGCACCCCTTAAGAGCACTGGTGCACCCCAACAGGCTGCACTCCCTGCTTAGGCAATGGGTGCGGGGGGAGGCAGGAGCGCCTGTGCTCCCCCATGAGTGCCAGCTGGGGAGTGGGAGTGCCAGATGAAGTACTGTGGCCACTTCTGGAAGCACTGTGGCTGCTTCCCAGTTGGCAAGATTGGCTGTGGGGGCAACCCCCCCTCGGTGGTCATTGGAGGGGCATGTGCCCTCCCCCCCGCCGACTAAGGCAGCACCAGTTGCCCATGGAGCGCACTTAACTACAGACTAGAAGTGCATGCTGACAACATTACCTCTTACATAGTGGCAGCATGCATCCTGCATAATATCTGTTAAATCAGGGGTGAGGTCTTCTTGGATTTCATAGATTTCATATACATTAGGGCTGGAAGGGACCTCAGAAGATCATTAAGTCCAGCCCCTCGCCCGAAGGGCAGAAAGTCAGCTGGGGTCGTAGGATCCCAGCAAGATAAGCATCCAATTTACTCTTGAAGGTGTTCAATGTAGGTGCTTGAACCACCTCCGCTGGCAGACTGTTCCAGACCTTGGGGGCTCAGACAGTAAAGCAATTCTTCCTTATGTCCAGCCTGAAACGGTCTTGCAGTAGTTCATAACTGTTCAACCTTGTCATCCCTTGGGGTGCTCTGGTGAACAAACGTTCCCCCAGATCCTGGTGGTCACCCCGATAAACTTATAGGTGGCCATCAGATCACCCCTGAGCCTGTGCTTTTCCAGGCTAAAGAGCCCCATAACTCTCAGCCTGTCGTCGTAAGGTCTGTTTTCCTGACCTCTGATCATGTGCGTGGCTTTTCTCTGGACTCTCTCAAGCTTCTCCACACCCTTTTTGAATTGTGGAGGCCAAAACTGGATGCAATACTCCATCTGCAGCCTCACCAAGGCTGAGTACAAAGGGAGAATGATGTCCCGGGATTTGCTTGAGAAGCATCTACGGATGCAAGCCAGCATTTTGGTTGCTTTACTAGCCACAACATTGCTTTACCACAGCATCACTTCAGTGACACTTGGAGAGATCAGTTAAGATAATTGACACAAGCCGTGACCTTCACTAGCAGAGAAGCAGTTGAGCATGGGGAGCTAGAGACACAGGAAAATAGTGGGAGGGGTGCTGTGATCAGAAATTGTTTGGTGGCACACATAGGTGCTGCTCTGCGGGGGGAATGTGCTAATTGTGTAAATTGATCTTTTTTATCATTAATGTTCCATTTCATATTAATTTCTCCTTGAAAAAAGTCTGTCTGATAACAAGTTGTTTTGTATAATGGGTTCACAACAAGGTCTCAGGGAGGTCTCTGTGTGGGATGCAGGATGGAGGGAGGGGGTGCATTGGGTGGGTGGCAGGGGGGATGGGTTTGTGGTAGCAGGTGACTTGAGAAGATAAGCAGGTCTAAAACCAGTTTGGGGACATGACTGCGAACTGTAATAGGATTCACATTCAAATAGACTAACTGATTCAACAATAGCCTGGTAACCACCACCCCCTTCCCCCACAGTGCAGCCTCTTGATTCTGGCCACTATGTATGTGGTGATTGGAGGGGGAAGCAGGGACATTCATTGCGCCTGGACAGTTTTTTGTTTCTTCACCTCAGTGGGAGTGTTAGGTCATGCTGGCCATTTGTGTTGATTGCGGGGGGGGAGGGGAGTTGGAGGAGACTGATTGCGGCCCCCAACACCTCTTTGGGGGCAGCTGTCCTGGGCAGGGGGATCCCTGGTAGCCAAGGAATATTGATGATCCTTGATAACAACCACTGCCCAACCACTGCAAAAATTCATTACCGTTTGACACAATAAAAATGAGAGAAAATACAGGATTCTTTCTGTTTTACATACAAATTTACATAGTACATTTCCACTGAGGCTTTAGATAAATCATGAGTTACATTTTTACATTTACATTTTTCAATTACATTTTTATAAGTTCAAGCATTGACAATTTTGTTTTTTACATACATGGGGGAAGCAGGAGGGGAAAGAGGCCAGGAGGGCCTGTCCAAGAAGGGGAGGGCATGTAGACAAGTATGAGAGCCCAAAGGACACTCACTGGGGACATACCCCTGGCCAGGGACATGAACCACCTCATGCAGCAATGTCTATTCTACGGCGAGAACTCCCGATCTGCACCGGTGCAGCTTTAGCTCCACGTCAGGTGAAGCGAATTGGGGCCAATCTGCAACATGGGCTATATCCGGAGGCCGGGGGTGGACCCAAGAGAGGGTTGAAGGAGCAAGGGCAAGTAGCCAAGGAACCAGAAGTGTGGGTAAGCTGCTGGGCTGAGGCTGAAGAGGTGATGGGACCCTCACCGCAGGAGTGAAGCAGAGGGTGGAAGAGGTCAGGGATAGCTCCTGGGAGTGGCAGAGATGGCGGATCTGCCTGTACGCTACGGCATTTTTTTTTTCTCTTTTTCTTTTCTTTTTGCCTCCCATGGACGTTCCCCAGCCAGTCAGAGAGTCCAGACTGAGGCCAGGCACCTGCCTAAGGGAAAAGGGGAGCAGGGCCCCCCACCAGAAGCCTTGTTAGCTGAGGCTGGTCAGGCAAGATCCAAAGCCGCGAAGCTTGGCCTCCGCCCAAGCTGATTACATCCAAGGGACTCCCCTGCCGCTCAAGTGGCACTTACCAGTAATCAGGATCCCTGCAGCACAATTTGAAAGTCCCAGGAAAGAGACCCGGGTGGGGAAAGCAGGTCATGGAAGAGTCTGGGGTAGTGGCCCCAGGCAAGAGAGCACCAGACCTTGAAGATCCCTGAGGAAGAGAAGGTCAAAGTTTAAAGACTTTTAAAAAAAATTAATAAATAAAATAAAAGGAGAAGAGGGAATTAGAAAGTTCGCTCCAAGCTGGTCCTTCCTTCACTCTCAGATTTGGGCCTCGAAGTGTGGGACAGCGCCTTGTGATTGAGCTGGGCAGGAGATGGGCAGTGACCACCCCACTTTTACAGATCTCTTATATCATCGAAGTCATGGCAGGCGGGAAAAGAAGGGGTGTCAGATCTCACCCAGCTCAGCCATAGGGGTACAGCCTCCCTGAGGGGCCGGTGAATGTCAGCAGGACGTCGGGGTCTATGCCCTTACATGGTGACCACCTGACAGCCAGCATCAACCAGGGGTGCTAAGAGAGAGCCCCCACCCAGCCATGGGGGAAACAGCCATTGGTATTCAAGTGGTGAAGCTGGCTGAAAAACTTTTTTATATGTGAAGAGAATAATATTATATCACAAAGCTGTTTATATATATATATATATATATATATATATATCTCACAAATATATCACAAAGTTGTTATATTACATCACAAAAAAACCCCAGAGGAGTTTTTTTTGCCCCAGACAGAGCCCCAGCCAGGAGGCAAGACGCAGGGAGAGAGCTTCCAACTGCTTCCAGGAATGTTAATACACTATGATGTGGAGAAGCTGAGTCAGAACAAGCTGCCCAGCTTGCACTCCTACATCAACAGGACTGGCTGAGTGTGGGTGGGTGGATGGATGTGTGGGTGCTTGGTTGTCTTGGAAGCCACATCATAGAGTGGGGAAGCTCGGATGCCCTTGGTAGTGAAAAACTGGCTGAAAAACTTTTTTTTTTCTGAAAAGAATAACATTATATCACAAAGTTTACTTTCAACAAACACTCCTCAAACCTGCATGTAATCTTGGTCTTGATTTTTAGGGAAAACCTTTTTTTTAGATTTTACCCCCCAAAAAATCAAAAAGCTGTTCTCTGTACTAAAAGAACTGAGCATTTTTAGCACCCATTTTTTGCCAGCATGAATAAGGTTGTTGTGTGTGTGTGTGCAAGCTGGGGTGACCTTGGTCTACAAGCGGTGAAGCATAGGCAAGGTGAGGGAGGGAGGCTGTTAAGCTTTAGGCATCTATTCTAGTCCCACTCACCACACTGGCAGGCAGCAGACATCTATTCATCCTGGACATTGAAACTGGCTCCAGGACTACATTTCAGTTCAGCACTGTTGCTATTGTAAATAGAGTGTGTGTGTGTGCATGTGTGTGTGATGCTCTTGGTAGTGAAAAACTGGCTAAAAAACTTTGTATGTGAAAAGAAAAACTATATCACAAAGTTTACTTTCAACCAGCACTGTTCAAACCTGCATGTAGCCGTGGTCTCGATTTTTAGGGAAACCCCCCTTTTTTTACCCCAAAAAACAAAAAGAAAGCTGCTCTCTGCAGTGAAAGAACTGAGCATTTTTAGCACCCACTAAGCAGGGTTGTGTGTGTGTGTGTGTGTGTGTGTGTGTGTGCGTGCATGCAGCTGGAGGAAGAGGGAGTGAGACCCTTTCCTGGCAGAGATTTACCAGGTTTCAGACCTAAGGAAAGCATTTCTTACAGTGCAAGAAAGCATGTGTGTGTGTGTGTGTATGCGCACAAGCTGGGATGCTGTTGGTCTACAAGTGGTGAAGCATAGGCAAGAGGGAGGGAGAGGGAGGGACGGAAGTAGCACCTGTAGCCCACAAGTTGACCTTCCTGGTGGAATAGAGCCAAGTCTGTCACTCCAGGCCCATGCCTATATGGGCAACGGACCTTTTTAAAACAATGATAATAGCATGTATGTATGTATATGTGTGTGTGTAAGTGGATGTGTTAAAATAAATAAATACCTGGTAGTCAAGTGGTTAGGAGGCTTGGAGGGACTGTGCAAGTTGTGTTCCAAGTTGTTGGAAAAACTGCACTGTAGCAGCAGTGAGAGGAGAGAGCACATCAGCCAGCACCAACCAGGAGTGCTGAGAGGGAGCCACCAACCATGGGGAAAGCACCCGGGGGAACAAGCTAGAATGGACGTTCTTAAAGAAGCTACACTATAGCAAGAGTGAGGAGAGGCATGAAGGCCAGCACCAACCAGGGGTGCTGAAAGGGAGCCACTAGCCATGGGAAAAGCATAATTACTTGGGATAATTACTTGGGCTATATGAAAAGACAAACGAAGAAAAAGGAACATTACATACCTGACCCTTGAAATGAGCTAATGAAGCATATTTAAGTAAGTAGCTGCTTCGAATAGTTTGATCATTTGTAAGTTTTTTGCATTTTTCAATTTTGCATGCTGCACTGCAGACCAGGGCACATAGAATCAGCAGGCAGAGCAGGAGGAAGGAGGGAAGGCTGGAAGCAGGGCAAAAAAGGGACAAAAAAGATATTCCTTGGTAAATACTGGCATATTCATACATGAAACAGAAATATTCATTTTTAAATTATGATGGGATTATTTAAAATGCAAGCTTAGTTGCTCATGTAGTCACACAATACAAGGACTTGTCTACAGCGAGGCAGAGAGAGGCTAATGGTGAATTCCCATAGGCTTTTTTTGGAGTCTAAAAAGTTATTAACAGTATTGAATAGGCACCAGGCAGTGACATTGCCATCCTTTTTTCTGGAGACAAAAGTGGCATCAGGTGACTTTCCCAGGCTTGCGTTCTTCTCTTCTGCCTGCTGTGCCTGACGATTGTAGCATAATAAAAGCATAGTATTCAGGAACTAGAAATAGGAGGGAGGGAGAAGTTAAAAGCATAAAAGTTTGTATTATAAAATCACTATGCAGTGCCTCCAGCTCTGAAATGGGAGTAGCCCTCCTGTACTGGAGAGTGGAGAAAGGCAGCTGAAGGGTGAGGAAGGGCAGTGAGGAGGTTTTCCCACCCCCCACCTCAAAAATTCCCTGCTACTACAGGATGCTGTCAGATATGAATATCTAGCAACTTCATTCACGGCAATTAAACCCTATTTACATGAAAGATAAAGTAAACAATGCAAGTCACCCTCTCTCAGGGCACAGCCAAGTGGTTATTCTCACTTACCTATGCATAAACATCCCATTTGGTTGTGAAATAGGCCAGGGTGTCCTTTCAAGTGTCACAAAAACCTGCCTCATCCTGCATGGAAAGGCAATACTGCACCTGCTATGAGCAGCAAGCAGCAAGCTGCACTCTTACGGAAAAGGTGCTGTGCCACCCAGAAGCAAGCATCCCACAGGGCTGAGTCCTTGTGCCTATGGTATGTTGCCATCTCTCATCCACCTCAAAGGTCTACAGCATATGCACCCCAGTCAGTCACAGCTCCACAAATTTATAGGTACTCAAGGGGACAGACACCTACCATCACCACCCCTGCCTTGTTCTGGTATAAAAAAAACCCAGACAGTCTGGCCTGGTAAGCATGCAAAAATTTCACACCAAAACACGCAGAGCTTTGCACGGAAAGGTTTGGTGCCAAAAAAAAGTGCCCAAGTGCCCTGCGCAACTTGTATCCAGGGAAAGTGAAGGGCACCAGGCTAGGGCAGGGAGTGATTCCCTTTGGGACTACAGAGCCAGGGGAGAGATAATGCTTTGACCACACTTGGGGATAGCCTGAAGGGTACCCCACACCCAGTGCCCTGTGGAAACAATTGCCTCCTGAAGGTTGCCCCCGCCTTCACTGAGCCTTGGGAGATGCTTGCGTACATTTGGAGAGCCCTGCAGGGCTTTGCACAGAAAGGTTTGGCACCAAAAAAGAAGGCGCCTAAGCAACCCATGCTTGGGGGTTAGCTTTGCACGGAAAGATTTCATGCCTCAGGCCTCCAAGCGCCCCATGCAACTTGCACCCAGGAAAAGAGAGTGGCAGACGTGCTGCGGCTGGGTGTTTCTTGTCCTAAAGCACCACCTGGCAGTAAGGGAGGACTGAAAGGGCATGAGGGTAAAATTGTTCTGACATGCCCTCTAGTGCTTTTTACTAGTCATAGCATAATAAGCCCTTACGTGGTAAATCATGTCCACGTTTCTTATTTAGCCATCTTAAACTAAGAAAGAAAAAGTAAACCAGGAACATTTTTAGTGACTAAATGCCGAGTACGTGTACAAGGGCTCCAAGAAAGCAGGGAAAACAGGCAGATTTCCCCAGTTGCAGGCAGGTGTCACATTTTGTTGCACTGGCCAGGAAATTGGCTAAATCAAGACTGTCACAAATAGAAGACAGCAGAACCTTCCACCAGAAGAGAAGGCCATGGGCCAATAACAGCAAGATGGATATCCAGACTAGTTGCTACAGTTGTTGGTGCAACAGCAAGAAGTCACCCAACATATACAAAATTTGATGGTCCAATTAATTCAGGGACAACAGCAGCAGACAAAAGCTCCCAAAAGTTTCTCCTGGGGGAAGTCTGTACATGCTGAGAGTAAGCACCACCAGGATGTTTTGTGGAAAGCAGCTGCAAATGTGTGTTTGCTTATTTCTAATGCTCTATTTTGTTTTGCTTTTTTAAGTTTTAACAATGCCCTTAGGAAATATGGGTGTAGTTTTAAAATGTGCTCAGAATAAACCTAAATCTGTTCCTGTCAAAAAAAAAGGAAATCTTTCCATTCACTATGATGGAGCAGGTGCTTTTGAAAATGTTAACCTGCATCAGGGGCATATTTTAAAAATCATGGGACACTGGCAGATTGGTACTGCCCAAAGGATGGCAGAAGTGTTGTTTCTTTTTTCTTTTTTTTTTAAGTATACATGCTTTACAAGAATGGATTTCAGCTTCAGCATTTCTGAAGATTAAGTGATAAAAGAGTGACTGCTGAACAGCAGCCTGTTTCCTGAAAGTAATGATATGTGTGGGTCTACAACATATTTCCTGTCTGCACAAAATTGTTTCATTTGACCTTTAGCATAAATTATTCTACTAATAAATCATTCAGTACAATCTTGTTTATGCATGAATCCCTGATGAAGCTGGGATCTTTCTAGGCAGATTTGCTATACAGTACGTATGTGAAGGAAATAGTAATTCATTTTATTTCTGTGTGATTGATGGCTGTTTAATGCTACAGCCAGTTAGGGCAATTCTTAAGCAGAGATATAGCTGTTTTATAAAGCTCTGATGTTGGAATCTGGTAGAGACAAATAAACCAAAGTTAGAGCTGACTTGGAAGACATGCATCATCTACTACCCAACTTTATGATGGGAAGTTACAGGGAATATTTATACTTTTACAGACAACTAAGGCTGTATAGGAGGTCTGATGAATGAGAATATTCTGACAGAGGTGCCTGAAGTGTATATAGTGCAGTGGTTTGTCAAACTGTGTTCTGCAGCATCCTGGGATCTCCCAATAGGTCTTTTGGGATTCCACAAAAAATGGGCGGGGAGGTGGTGCACCACCATTTTTGGGCCAAGTTGCCTGGCTCTGCATCACCTCACAGCATAGGGGTCAGGGTTCTGTGACAGAAGTTATAGGAAAGGAAGTTTGAAAGCCACTGATACAGTAGATACAGCACACATGAGTATATTACTGATTTGTTTAACTTGTGAAAGATTCTGATTCCAAGAACTGGGGCAAACGTGCATTGGAAAGTTATTAAAACTGACCAAGAAAGAAACAGTACAATGAAAACCACACCAGCATGTATAGGCAGTAAAAAGGACACTAAAGCAGGTTTTCTACTGTACTAAAATCCTGGCCCCATTTAAATTGGTATTATACAGCTAAACATTGCAACCTTAAGAATGCTTACATCAGTAGGACAACTGTTGCAACATGTATAGTCTTCTGCAAGCAGTAAATCCCAACAGTATTATATACTGCACTTGGTAACTATACAGAGCACATCAGAAACTAGGGCTATGCAAAGCTTCAGTCCCTGATTCGATTCGGCCTGATTGGATGGCCAATCTGTGAATCCAAATCAAATCAGGAGATCCTTTAATCTCTCCAAATCAAACCAGAACCCTCCAAATCAATTCAGAGAGATTCAGAAAGACTTGGCAATTTGGACATAGACACAGCTTTAAATGTTTTTTCTACATACCTCAAGGTACCAGGAGCAGCTCATGTGGGACACTCCATCTGCCCCAGCATTGCAGTATTCACGAAGCATGCTAGTACCTCAAGGTATGTGGAAAAAATATTTAAAGCTGAGTCTATGACCAAATCGCTGATTGTCTGAATCAGCATTGAATATTCAGATTTGGATTCAGCCAAATCAAACTGGGGACAGTGATCCAAATCAATGAATCAAATCAGTGTCCCTGATTCAAGCCAAATCTGAATCCAAACCAAATAGGGCCCGTTTCACACAGTCCTATCAGAAAGCCTAATCAATCAGCAGGAGTCTCCTACCACTTAGGATAGAAAGGAAGTAGGAAAACCCAGACCTACCCTACTTCAGTAGGTTCCAGCCTGGGACCCTGCCTGTCTGGGGATATCACCACACCAGCCACCTCCAACAAGTTCCATACTTGACTCATTCCAATATGCAGGTCCTTCTTTCTACTTCTGCTCACTATCTCAAGCTTCCTGAAAGTCTTCCAATCAGACTCCCCAGCACTGCAAGTCTCTAGCTGCTGGAAGCAGTCCATTACCTCGGAGTGTTCTTTACCTATTTTCCTGTACCCTCAAGTACTGTAATTTAAGAAAAGTTAGGGGAAACTCCTAACATGAAGGTTAAAGGGTTTGAAGGTGTACTGGTTGAAGGCAGAGGTACAAATTAACAATGTGGTGTAAGAATGTATTTATGTGCCTTCTAATATGTTGTCCTGTGACCAGGACCACACTGTCAGTTTTATACAGTACTGTATACAATTCTATCATGTACCTGAATGACCCTTATATTTTCTAAGACAAGGTCCTTTCTTCCAGAAGTTGTGCCATAGCACCAAGAAAGGACCTAATCTATGATGTTACTGTATGCAGGTGCATGAGGCAGAAAAAGGGCAAAGCACATTTACGTATGTGGGAAAGAAAAAAATAAATCACTAACAATTAATACACTAAAGAGTTGACTTCTGATCCCCAGTACTATTTTGCAGGAATGAGATGACTGATAACCATAGATCCAGGTTTTCCATTTCCCATGGAAAAATGGGGAAAACACAGATTTTCTCGTTTTAAGGGGGGGTGAGGGGGCTGGATCCCCACCACTGGACATACTCCTGTCAGGGCATGAGGAAAACATGCCCCCCGCCCCCATTTGTGCATGGGTTGGGGGTAGTCTGCCCACTGTGGGCTCAGGCTCCCCGTCCTGCTGCCCTCCCCCAGGGCCTCCAGGGCCAAGCAGGTGGGACCTGGCACAGCAGGGCAGAATAGGGCTGTGTGGGGAAGTTCGGTGCCACTGCTGGGAGCTCCACACGGCTATGACGAGGTGCCCCCTGCCTGCCCTGCAGCAGCAGGGTTGGCAGCCTGGAGTTGTGACCCATGCTGCTGCCAGGTGGGCAGAGGGAGACTCACCATGGTGGTGTGGAGGTCTCAGTGGCACCAAGCTTTCCCACCCAGCCCCGCACTGCCCTGCTGTGCCACATTCTGCATGCTGGGCTGCAGAGGCCCCAAGGGCAGGGCAGCAGGGCGGGGAGCCCAAGCACTCAGCGGGCAGCCTACAGCTGCCCCATCCCCCTTGATGGGCTCTGCTCCAGCCATGCTGCCTACAGGGGAGTGGGGAGTCAGGCTCTACCCTACCACAGCAGCCAGCACATGCCATGGGCAGTAGCTGGGGCTCAGATGCTGCTGCAAGCGGCAGAGGGCTGAGGACCCAGGTCCTTGGCCCTGTAGCCCTGGCAGCTAGGGGCCGGCCCCCTCTGGTAGGGCTTGGAGAGGCAGAAGGCTGCAGGTGGGGAGTGAGGGGCCTGGACCTGCATCCTGGTAAGCAAAAGGGGCAAGGGGGTGCTCTGATTTTCTGTGATAACCCAAAATCAAAAGCCACAATGTATAGGTATTTAGAATGTATTTGATTATAGCGATAGAGGCACTGGTAGGCTTCCAATTTGCTTTAGAATAATAAACATATCAATAAAACATTGTGTTCAACTGATACCTATATATATATATCTATATCTATAGATAGATAGATATAGTGAGGTTTCATTTTAATCACAGATTTTGGCTTTTTTTTAAATCAGAGAATTTGTGATGTTTAAACAGAGGAAGTCAGGGCCCCTGCTGATAACTGATTCTTAATATCCAAAAGAGCTCAAGAGAAAGCAGCAGATGTTTATGAAGGACTTTGTAACCAACCATAAAAGTCAATTTTTGTGTTGTTTTAAAGCTTCAGTAGGAAAATAAGTCATCCATTATATTTCAACTTAATGAGACCATATCTTGCCACGTCAGTGGCTGACATGTTGAAAATGCTAAAATCAATATGCATGGTGGCAAGCTAAATCCATTATGGCATTTCAAGCTGTACAATGCAGTAGTTTAATTTTTTTAAAAGGTATTGGTGTTTTGATCATCTTTTATGAGTGTGATTTCCTTTGCTTACATTCACATGATGATTTAAAGAGAGGCAGGAAATACCAAAGAATGATTCTGTTCTGGGACTAAAATAATGTCATAGATACACCTCTTCTGTCACAGCAACAATATCCAAATGTTAATTTTCTTAAGGTCCTTGACTGTTTCCTATGGATCTTACTTGCTTTCCCATGTATATAAAACATTTGATAAATATGTTTTAAGCAAACATAGCTAAAAATAATGTCAGCTGACTAAAACATTTAATCTAAACTGTCTTCCTTAATAAAAATGTAGGTGTATCAAAACTGAAACTTGTCTGAGTGTGTGTTTTTTTTCAATTACATTTTTAAAGGAAAATTTCCAAACAAACCATTTCAACTTTCTCGTTTCAGTTACATCAGTGTTTTGCTAATTGCATCTTTTGATTTCATTTTCTTTCAGTTTTTATACTATGCAATCATATTCATGTTAAGATCATTAGATGTACATTTTATATTTAACATTGCTTTAAAATGTTTAAACAGTAAACATGAAATGTCTTGAATGTAGTGAAACCAAATACTTCTTCAGCTCTAGAGAGACCCTACTATCTGCACGGAGCTCTGTTTGGAATATTTGGAGATGTGATAACACACAAAACACCCCCAGCAATTCCTCTTACCCTGGACTAGAGGGGAAGATCCACCAATAGACTCTCTACTCCATGTACGTACATAGAGAATGAACTCCAGGCTAAAATAAGAAGTTTCCCTTGATTTCATTTGTGAAAGTCTTTTCTTCTTCTATTTTTAATCAAAAAGACTATTTTCTAGTATTCAGGGATGTATTTAGTAGCCATGTTGGTCTGAAACAAAAAGAAATGACAAATTCTAGAACTCTTGGTTCAGAAGTGATACCTTTTTTAGACCAACTAAGAAATCACAAAAAATATATATCTTTTTCTGCAAGCTTTCAGGCTCACATGCCCTTCCTCAAGCTCGGGAAAAATTAAAGATGGTAAGAAGTTCCCATAGATAGGAAATAAACTTCCTTTCTGCACAGAGGAACCTGAAGATGGAAGTCTGTCCCTCTGGGTCCATGAGAGTGTCTTTGTGACTTGCTGTTTGTTGTGCAGATAAGGCAGGATTCCTTCCCTGGTGTTTCATAGATTCCTGGATGCTAGGGTTAGAAGGGACCTCAACAGATAATCAAGTCTGATGCCCTGCCTGGGCAGGAAAGAGTGGTGGGGTCAGATGACCCCAGCCAAATGCCCATCCAGACATCTCTTAAAGACCCCCAAGGCAGGGGAGAGCACTACCTCCATTGAAAGCACATCCAAAATTTTGGCCATCCTTACTGGGAAGAAGTTTTTCCTGATATCTAGCCTAAATCTGCTCTCTGTCAGTTTGTGACCATTGTTCCTTGTTACCCCAAGAGGTGCCCTGATGAACAGAGCATCTCTGATCCCTTGCTGTGTCCCCCTATTGAATTAGTAGGTGGCCAAAAGATCACCTCTCAGCCTTCTCTTGCAGAGGCTGAAGAGGTCCAGGCCCCTCAGTCTCTCCTCATAGGGCTTGTCCTGTAAGCCACTAACCATATGAGTGGCCCTTCTCTGGACCCTCTTCAGTCCATCAACATCCTTCTTGAAGTACAGTGCCTAAAACTGGATGCAGTACTCCAGCTGTGGTCTGACCAGTGCCACATACTGGGGAAGTATCACCTCCTTGGATCTATTTGTCATGCATCTGCTGATGCATGATAAAGTGCGGTTAGCTTTGCTGATGATTTTGTCCCGCTGATGACTCATGTTCATCCTGGAGTCCACTATGACTCTGAGATCCCTTTCGGCTTCTGTGTTGCTGAGAGGGTCACTTCCTAGCCAGTAGGTGTGCTGGATATTTTTGTGCCCTAGGTGCAGGACTCTGCATTTGTCCTTGTTGAACTGCATCCTATTGTGTACTGCCCACTTTTCTAACCTGTCCAGGTCTGCTTGCACTTGTTCCCTACCCTCTGGAGTGTGCACTTCACCCCACAATTTAGTATTGTCCACAAACTTGGACAGAGTACACTTCACACCCACATCCAAGTCACTGATGAAGATACTGAAGAGTATAGGTCCAAGGAGCGAACCCTGTGGGACCCCACTACCTACATCCTTCCAGGTCAATACTGACCCATCTACTACTACTCTCTGGGTGCAACCACAAAGCCAATTTGCCACCCACTGAACCATGTAAACATCTATGTCACAGCCTCTTAATTTATTTATGAAAACGGGATAAGATACCATATCAAAGGCCTTGCTAAAATCCAAGAAAACAACCTCTACTCCTGTATCTAAGCGTTTTGTAACCCTATCATAAAAAGAAACCAGATTGGTTAGGCATGATCTACCTGCTATGAATCCATGCTGGTTGCCTGCTGCATTATTTTTCCTCCTGGACTCCCACAAATATGATCCTTCATAATCTTTTCAAAGACTTTTCCAAGGATGGAAGTGAGACTGACTAGCAGATAATTACTTGGATCCTCCTTCCTCCCCTTCTTGAATATAGTGACCACATTGGCCCTTTTCCAGTCCTCCGGGACCTGACCCAAGCACCACAAGTGCTCAAACAGCCTTGCCAGTGGTTCTGCTATGACATTGGCCAATTCATTCAGTACTCTCAGATGCAGCTCATCCGGGCCTGCTGACTTAGACACATCCAGTCCATGCAAGTGACTCTGCACCAAGTCAGCATTGACAGTGGGCTGGTGTCCCTCTGATGCCCATCTAAGAACCCATTGGGAGACTTATTTTGACCCTTGTTCAGGAACACTGAGGCAAAAAACTCATTGAATAGTTCAGCCTTGTCCCCTGTCTGTTACTAATTGCTCCTTCTTGTTCAGTAGGGGTCCTATGCTGCCCTGTGCCTTCCTTTTACTCCCTACATACCTAAAAAATACCATACATACCTGGTGTCAGTTTTGGATCAGATGGCAGACAGGCAGGGAGGTATACAACCTAATAGCTTGCACAAAAAGAAAACTTTTTTGCGATTTCTTAGTTAGTCTAATAAAAGGTATCATCTTTGAACAATAAATCTTTGGCCCCTGCCACGTTACATATATCATGCAGTTGAATGGTAAATCACTCAATAAATTTACACTGGCCACACTCACTGGTGACACGTAGGGGGTGCATGTAGGTTCATGAGCACCCCCTAAGCGTGGCGGTGCACTCCCTGTGAAAAGGCACCGCCGACACTGTCAGCAGCACCTGTGAGCAGTGGCCACTCACCGCCCGCCCCCCTCACCAGCTAACACTGCTGGCTGCATCTGTGGGCGGTCCATGATTGCTGCTGGCCACTGCCAACACTGCTGGCAGTGTCTGCGGGTGGTCTCTGACCACTGGTCAGCACTTGCCACCCCCCCACTGCAGCAGAGCCCCACTTGCCTCCACAATGCTCTCACCACTGACAGGGCCGCTGCTGGTTGCGGGAGCTTGCTGTGCCCCCCCAGCCTCCAGGGGCACATAGCGTTCATGGCCACACCTACAAAATAATTACCACACCATAAAAAGTGTCCATTCAACTGTAAAAAGAGCCAACCAGCTACAAAGTTAGTGCTTTAAAGTGTGTTACAGCTTTAAACCTGGATTGAAACCAGCTTTAATTTGAACATGTGGCAGGTAGAAAAGGCCATTTGTTCTTCTCTACTTTGAACCCTGAACTTTGAACAAACAAAAGAAAAAGAATTAATCTACGCATCACCCAAAAAGATACAATCTACCAATACTCCAAGACTTTCAATAAGCTAAAATATACAAGAAAGGGAAGAAAATCATGTAGGCAAAAAAATCATGACCTTGCTTAATTCAGCAAGTATTTAAACATGCACCCATTCCCACAGAATTATAGGGCAATTAGTACAGCAATTCTATTCAAGTTAAGGAGAAGAAAATATTAAAAATGCCACACTTAAACAGTGAGTAATGTTTAGTTAAAGAGTCTGAGTCTGCCATCATTTATGCTTCCTTAGGACTTCCCCTTCTCTTTCTCTATATATGTTGCCAGTTTTTGGATCAGAACGCATCTGCAAGTTGGTAGCAAGATCAGTAAGATCTACCTTACTTAGACTGAAAACCCCTGCACTTCTCTGGATTTTCTGGAATAGGGAAATCTGTACATTGGCAAGCAAAACAGTGGATCCACCTAAATGAGTTTCCAGCTTTCTTCCACATCATACTTAATTGACATTTTTAACTGCACTGATGTATGCTGTGTATGGATGTTTTTCCAAATCAGTGCTGTGTGGTATTATTGAAAAGGCACTCTGTCAGCCTCTTCTGGTTCTGCATCCATTCAGAAATCCATGGGGGTGCTTTTAATTATACATATGGATTAGTTTCTTCAAGCTCAAAGGAATGTTAGATAGCATAAATGTGCTTTTGGGGAAATTTACCAGTACATTTATTCTTGCACAAGTAATTCCCAATTTATTAATATATACATGGGCCATAACTATACAGCTCCTGTTGTCTGGGATGAGTTAACACCAAAAAAAATTGCCTGTAACTGACTGGAAAGCAAGTGAAGCTTTACCTAGGACTCGCCTTATAAAATGAAAAGGTCTATAACTTTGTAGTGTATGGCTGACCATGTCTTGGCTTTCATCTTAAGAAGTTGTACTCGTTTGGGTCACTGTAAAGATTCCTTTGAAAAATGGGATATTGTGTCCTGTTGGGCAAGCTGATCTAAAATATCTCCTTGAGGCCTGCAACTACCGAGGACATAACTGACAATAGACTAAAGGGTGAAAGTACCCCAGAGAGTTTTTAAAGAGCAGAGTATGGGAGACCCAGCAAGAAACTGTTTCAACACAATGGCAACACAAGTAAAATGGCAAGAGAGCCATCACTGTGCCTGTACAAGGAGCTTCTAGGAAACCTCAAATGCAAGCATATAGGCAAGGGGAAAATCGGCAGATCACCAAGAAAGCTTACCTGGAAATAGCAAGAAGTTGCAGGGACAAAAACAGGAAGATAAAGATAAAAAATTAATTTCACCTGTCAAGGGAAGTTTAAAGAACAAGAAGAGGTTATATCAGTATGTTAGCTAGAAAAGAAAGATGGAGGAAGCTGTCACTCCACCAATAAATAGCCAGAGTGAACTCTTAACAGAAGATGCAAAGGAAGTTTTGCTGCTCAGCAACTACTTTGCCTCAGGATAAGTACAGACATTTGGAGAAGTTAGGAGGGCCAAGTTCCCCAGCAAGGCAGACCAAACAAGAGCTGAGTGACCACCAGGGAGGCATCACAGGCATGTTCAGGAATGAGCACTTGGTTACGCTACTCATTCCAGAACAGTTAAACAAACTCAAGAAAACATTCATGACAGCCCATGCCCATCTCAAAATATTGTGGGGTTCATGACAGTAACATCCTAATCTGGGCACAGCCTAAAATCTAAAATAGGATCAACCGTTTCATTCAGTTAACTTTTACTAAAGTAAAAGTTTAATCAACTTAAGTTTGATCAGTTAAGTATAAGTTTGCATAAAGTATAAGTTTGCACAAAATATAAGTTTGCATAAAACCAATCCTAATAATACACTGATTCAGGTCTATTTTAGACTGGGTTCCACTATTTTTAGACTGCTCTGTGTGCCAGACACTTCTGCACTGTTACAGGTTTTAACTGATTTCCAGTCACTGAAACCAGGTCTAAGCCTCAATTTTCACAAATAAATAAATAAAGGCTGCAAATAAATAACCCTTACTGACAGGGTTGATTGTGTAATTTTAGTAATAGGTTAGACAAGGACTTGTGTAGGATGGCCTAGATAGGAATGATCTTGCCTCAGCCAGGGGTTTGGACTAATGGACTTCCAGGGGTCCCTTCCTCTCTACTTTTCTTTGGATTCTATGAGTAAAGGACTGCAAGGCCAGAAATAAATAGATCAGAACTGAGCCTACTGTATACAAAGAAGCAGGTTTTTTTCCGATGCTGGTGATTATTTTTGTGAAGACAGGAGTAGTGTGATAGAGAGAAAGCAGTAAAATTCAATATAGTGAATTAAAAGAGTGTTCAGGAGAGTGCATCCAAAAAGAGTTACAGAAATACTCTTAAACTGCATTCCAAAAGCTGAAGAAACCGATTCATTTGAGAAATGTTAACTCCTCAACTATTTGGAATTCTGAAGAGCCTAAACCTAATGAGAGATTTTAATAAATTCTTTCCTGTAGATAGATCTTTTTTATAATTAATTTAAAAAATAATACTCTCCATATCATTTACTGCCAAGCTTATACGAGTAGCATGTTTTTCCATGGGAGCTCTTCACATACCAAATACCTTGCATGGATGCAATCCACACAAACATTCCTACTTGGCCCTTTCTTACCCTCAGTGTAATTAGTTTGGATCCAGTTGTGAATTAAGGAAAGATCATTGCTATTGACACAAAATTGAAAGGAGTTTTACTGCACTCTGTAAAGAAGTCTAGCTTCGCTGAATTATCACAAGGTAACCAGCTCTGGGATAGGCACTCCTAGCCTTTTTCACTTCCCCTAGCTGGCTATTTTCTATGGACCCTGCTCCACTTGCAACTTCTTTTTTTATTGGCTGCTTAGACTGTGGTTTACACTAAATTGTGGCTATATGTGGGTTTTTTTATTTTTGGTTTTGTTGGGGGTGTCGTTTGTTTGGGTTTTTTACACTAGATGTGACTAATTAATTTACCCACTCTGTTGGTTGTTCAATGGATATTCCAGAGCCTTTCCAATATTAAGAGTTTTTCTTTATCTTGAATCTTCCTAGTGTCCCTGGTGCTACTTAAGAGGCATGAAAGCTTCTCTTGTCCACAGGTCCCCTAGAAGCAGGCATGGGGAGAGGGAACTCCCCCTACCCCCATACACACACACACACCCCCATTCCCACTGTCGCCACTGTGGCTGTCCCCAGTGGGTGGAGCAGTTCTGAAGCTTCCCCTGCCCCAAGAACAGCAGGGAAATCAGCAGAAAGCAAAAGAATGGGGAGGGGACATGCTTTTGAACACGGGGTGGAAGGTGAAGGGATTTTTACCTGCTTTGGGAACTTAAATGTCCTGTGGTGAGGTCCGCCTGTACTGCAGGGTGCAAGGAGGTAGAGGCTGGGAGTGGGGGAAGCTCTTCTTCACCTTTCGCCAAATCCTGGACTCACTACTTTGCCATCACTATAGCTACCCAGGTATCTAGCCTGCAGGTGTATTGCCAAGTTGAATGAATAAGTAGTTAAGTGCCATGGGCTTTACCCTTGAAAATGGTATATACTTCCATGAAATGTCAGACATGCAGCACTTCAAGACTGCTAAACTATTTTCATTAGCAATCCCCATAAACCATTCATTCTAGCTCTCATTATTATTGCCAATAGGAATTCCATACAACTGCATCCAATAAAGTTTAGAGACAAAGGGTGCATCCAGACAAGTGTGCACGTGCCTCTTACCCCATCACAAACCCCTTTGAGACGGGTCAAGTGGCATGTGTTGGAACAAAAAAACGTTCCCCGTGCTGCAAGTTTGCAGTGCAGGGGCAAAATTAAGCCCCTTGATATCCAGGGTTCTAAAAAAAATGGAGTTAAAAAAAGCGGGGCAGGACAAGGTCCTGGACTGTGCCCTGAGGCAACTGGAGGCTGGGTCCTCCACAGAGACACTCTGACTGCCAGAGCGTATCTGTGGTTGGCCCTTGCCCTGGTGCTGAAGCACTCTGCCTGCCAGGCAGTGTGCTTCAGCACCAGGGCTCCAGTGCTGGTAAGTAAGGGGTCAGGGGGGCTGGAGGAAGGGGGAAGGGACTATGGGGGGGACCCCTGCTGGCCTTGCCCACTCCCTCAACCCCCCATCCCTGCCCTGCCCAGCCCTATCCCCCGCCTGCCCCCCCTGAGGCCCGTGATCCCTTTCCTACACAGCCCCAGCCCCCCCAACCCCCTCATCCCTTTCCTGCATGGCCCCACCCCAGCCTGCCCCCCAGACCCCTCCCCCAATCCCTTCCCTGCCCAGCCCCAGCCCCGCCAGTCCTCTGAGGCCCCCAATCCCTGCCCCCCCACCCCAGCATACCCACAGTAAAACAAAAAAAAAAAAACACCCCAGCACTTACCAGAGTCTAGGGGGCATCTCTGTGTCACTGGGACCCTGCCTGCACAGCACAGGGCAGAGGGACAGCCCCAGCCCGGGCCCTCCTGCCCCCCCCGGGGGGCACTGCCAGGAGGCCCTGGAGCCCCCCCAGCCCCTGATTCTAGGGTAAGTAGAGGCTTTTTTTGCTTTTTACTTTTTTTGTTGTTTTTTTTGTTGTTTTTTTTAAGTGATGTTCCCTGGGGTTGGGGGGGCAGCCATGGGGGCCTGGGGGTGCAAGTGGGGGATGGAGCCAGGTGGGGCAGCCATTGTGGGGGGGCTGCAGCAGCTAGCGGGGGATGGAGCCAGGTGGGGCAGCAATTGAGGGGCTGGGGTGGAGCATCTGGGCCTTGTGGGCAGGTGGTAGCCCACCTGCGGGGGCCTTTTGGCCCCTATTGGAGGGCTGTAGCCCCTGTGTGGGGGGCCTTAGCCCCTGTGGGGGGGCACCAAAATATATATTAATGTATTCATGACTTCATGAAACATATTTAGAGTTCATTTTATAATTATGATAGAGACACTGGTAGGCTTCTACATTGCTTTAACACTGTAAATATATCAATAAAACACTGCCCAACTGATCGCTGTCTCTGTCTCACTCTCTCTCTCTCTTTATAGTGGTCTTTTATTTTACTTGTGGAAGAACATGGATTTGTGAGTATTTTACAGAGTGACTTTGGGATTTTTTTTTTTATCAGGGATTTTTCAGTTTTCCAATAGGGAACACCAGAATTCCTGCTAGGACCCAGCCTGCTCAGAGCTGGCACCTTGGATACAGCTGGCTGTGGCTGACCTCCTGGCCAAATGGCATCAGGAGGACATGTTTTGACAGGTCAGACCAGGCCACCAGACCAGGAACATCTTCCGGGTGATAGCTGCCCAGATGGCCAGGCATGGGACACACATGGCAGTAGTGCCACACAGAAGCCAACTCTGCAGCCACTGCCCACTGGCAGCTGGCCCAGAGGGGCAGATGCCTCTACTGGCTGTGCAGTTCCCATCCAGCTCTGGCAGGTGTGCAGCAGGTCACAGCCAGGCAGCAGCCCCCACTTCCAGACTGCTGCAGTGGGTAGAGGGTGCAGGAAGACTCAGGGCTGCTTCACCAGTCCAGCTGGCACAAGGGATAGGTGCCAAATAGCCAGGCCTCAGAAGCTCCTGAGGGTGAGTAGTTCTGAGCTACATTCCAGGACAGCTTTTTGTACTGATGGGGCCAAGACAGGGCAGCTTTTTATACTGCTGGGGGCAGCACAGGTGCTGGCCCCGGGCTCTAGCTCCCCCTGGCTGCAGATCTGGGAGGAGCCAGGCAGGGTTATTTTGCCCCAAGTGACACAACAAAGTGCATGACTGAGCATGGGCACTGAGGTAAAAGCCCCAGCTCAAATTTGCACCATTTCTATTTGAGCTGCTGCAAGTGCACATGCTTGCATATGTGGACGTGCCCAAAGAATCCCCAGATGCCCCTCTTCTGCAAATCATTCTCTGCTTCTCAGAAGGAAAGAGGTATCCATCCAGGGTTAAGATGGTTTTAATTACTGATGAGTCACAAAAGACAATTATCTGCTTTGGTACTCATGGATATTTGTATCAAACTATTTTTGTCACTAGTTTTAAGAGGAAACACTCAAAATAAAGATCAGTGTCTTTGTACAATGGTTCATTTGATGCAACTGGAGCAACAGTTATATTTATAGTTCACGCTAAAAAAACAAAATGAAACAAAAAAACAACCCAAGAGTTGTGCTAGTATATCTTCACATTTCTACTGGAAATGTGCTGTGAGGTCATCTTTTCCGTGGCTTAAGAACTTATACATTACTCTTATACCAAATAAATTATGCTTTTTAGAAAAAATAGTGCACAGCCACGAAATCAAGGTGTCTGTCTGTCTATTCAGTCCTTTTGAAAGTCAGGAGACAGACCTTCTTTAGCTAGAGATACAACTGAGACCAGGTGTGAGTTTAATAAATTGTATAACGTTTACATTAACAAAATACAGCTAGATAAAAGTAAAATAATGCAAGAGGATGATAGGACAGTCATAAATTTAATCTTCTGAATTCCACATGTAATATTTCAAACTGGAACAGCTGAGCTATTGAAACATAATATTTCCTGGAAATAACTTATGAAATGAATAAACTAATAACATTTTCTCTGTGCAGAATAGAATTCACTACAAGTTTCAACCTTTTAATTCAGGTCAGTGTTCAACACTCAACTGCCTGATTGAAAAGCTAACACTTGTTTACAATGTGCACATTTATAAAGGTGAGTAAGGTTTATGAGTGGTGGGCTACAGAGATGCTCAACTCCTTTGAAAAGACTCTTCAGCTCAGAATTAGTAATAAAAACACAAACTGAGGTAAGCAGCTGGACCCCCATGGGCTAACTGAGTTTAATATTTAAACCTTAATGCTTTCAACATTCCCCCCCAACTAAATTGATTTTCACCCCAACCAAATTGCATAAGCAACTTCAACTTGCCTTCTAACTTCTACTGCATTAGGGACATACACCAAGCCACCTGCCATGTTCAACAATTCACGCTAACCTAATGCCTCAAAAACTGCAATCACCACAATCTACTAGACTTCTGCCCAAACATCATTGCTAATTAATTGAACAGAGATCATTGCTGGACAGAGAAATAGCTGTATGTAACTTCCATAACATAAGATTCATCAACATGTGCTTAATTCATCAAACATCCAAACCTGTAAGAACACTTCTGGCAATATGCATGGGTATTTAAAAAAAAAAAACAAAAAACAACAACCCTTAGTGTTCAAATGCAAGTGCAAAGTTAAAATTAAAATGTAGTATAATTTCCCTGGTGTGAAGAACATTTGATATTCAGGAAAAAATTAAAGTCCAGATAACATTTCACATTGTTTTCACAAGGGTGACCAATACTTAACCTGAAAAGTTACATATTATCTAGTGAGAGTGATAAAACTATTTCATTCTTAATTCTTGAAATAGTTTACCCAAAATTAAAAGAAGCTTAGGTCAGTGCCACATGACATGATGGCTATTCCACTCTGCTGGTATCAGAAGACAATTTCCTTATGGGCCAAGATACGGGTAAGAGGATTAATAGCATCTCATGGCTAGGATTTTGTCAGTAGGTTCTTCGAGATGGCCACCACATACTGAGGTTTTTCGTGTACACTTTCCAAATGTTTTTTCTGCCTTTAGCTTCCTCCAGACAGGAAAGGAGGTGCTTGAGAACTATTCTGTCCTGAGAAGTTAAGTGGAGATTCTGATATCTACCCTGCATTAAGGATATGTTGTACAGAGCTTGAGCAGCTATTACCAGAACAGTTGCTGTGTGACCAGGCTGGGGCCAGAGCAACTGCATACTCTGTGCCCCAGGCTGAAGCTGGGGCCGGAGCCATGCTGGAGCCAGAGGGTAAGTAGTGTAGGGTAGGCAAGGAAGGGCAGAGGTTGTGGGAGCAGAAGTGGTGGCAGAAGGGGGCAAACACTAGTAAGGGCAAATATCAGGGGGTACAGGCATGGAGGAACAAGCAGCAGGAGAAGGGTAGCAGGCACCATCAAGTAAGGGACAGGTGCTCTGGTGTGCAGATACTTAGGGGGCATGCTGTGGGGGGACAGGAAGCGGGGGGACAGGCAGCAGTCCTTAAAAATCGCACCTCCCAGGATGCTCACCACATCCTTATTACATTCCCCAGGGGATGGGAAAGAGGGAGAGATCCCACCATTAAGTAATCCCTAAGGGGCTTTCCTAGCATTCCATAACAACCAGTATATGTTAGATGATTAGAAGGATCCCAAATGAAACAGCTCTCAGCATACAGATCCCTTTACAGTTCCATGTCTTATCATTTCTTCTATGGATCAGTTCTTCTTTCTTCCTCCCTCAGACTCTACAAAAAAGATGGAGGAAAGGGGCTCTGAAAAACTGCAAGGCATGTTCCTTAAGTGTTTAACGACCAGAATCATTTTAAAAATATGAGTGCAAAGAAGACCTACATCATTTTTCCAAAGCAGTGTGAAAACACTTCGCCTAATAAAGTTGGCAAGCACAAGGGCAAAGAATTGTACAGTAGTTACACAGAGGTTGCTTAAGCTACCCTGTTAAGGAAATACTTCACAAGAAGGAGAAAGGGAGGAGACCTGCCTGTTGCAGAAAATATATTTTCTTGCTACCCTGCAGCACTCCAGGATGTGCAAGGCACATCCCAGCTCAAGCCACCAGGAAGAAAGCCCCATATACTCAGAACCCACCCCACAGTAGATCCTTAGTTCCCATCACTCAAGGTGATTTCCACCAGTTCACCAAAGTGTGCGAGAGGGGCACAGTCTCTAGCCCCCATGGAAGCAAACACCACTGGGGTGCCCTGGGGCAGAAGTGGCCTCCCCTGCCTTGCCCATAGGGCTGAAGTTGTCTCCTTCTTAGACCCTGGTTTTTCCTTCAAAGAATTTAAGTGTTCATAAATCATTCATCAGAACAAAAGTATTATTTAACAATATGTTTCAAGATGCAATTTGTTCATAAACAGTTCATAAATATGCTATAATGGAGCAATCATTGAACTCTTATTCATTTTGTCAGAAATAATCCAGAGACAGTAAACAAAATAAGAATAATATATAGTTGGAAAATAATTCAAAAGAAATTTGCTACATTTCACCTTTAACCTGTCCAACCAAAAACCAAGATTCCTCAAAATTTCTACACAAATAACTTACATACAATTTGGAGAGGAAGAATCTGGAAATTCCCAAATGCAGCATCTGTTTGAGTTCTACATGTTTTTCCTTCATTTATAGCAAAAATATCCAATAGGGAATGAGGTATAATATTTTTCAGGGTGTAAACGGGAAAAATAAGCCACATGCCACTAAAAAATATTTTTTTCCAGTGAGCAGGGATTGGGCCCCATTTACATTAGTTACTGTTACAAATTATGGTGATATTTAAGCTTATATTAGCTATTTAAATAAATAAATAAATAAATAAATAAATAACCCTCAGTCTTTGAGGATCCAGGAACTCCTTTAAGTAGGAACTCAGAAGTGAGAGCAAGGAATGGCTTCAGCCTCATACTTCAACTCTGGTTATGCCTATTGTGAGATTAAAAAGAGAAGGATGGCCCTGAACCCTACACAAAACTTGAGTTAACATGATTGAACAAGAATTGTCATTGGGCATTAGGAGAGGTCAAACAATTATTCGCAGTCATTGATTGATGGTGCCATATAGTGCAGAAATACAAAATAAAGGATCTGGTTTGTTCAGTGCCAATACCATGCTCTAAACAGAAAAGTATCAAGTACCAGGGCAGACTTTAAAAATAAAGTATGAAAGGTGGAAGTGTTAGATCATTTATTTTGGAGGAGTTATTTTTGGATTTGGGAGGAGAGGGCTTTTTTTTTCTGGTCTTACATTTGAAGACTCTGATGGATTTTCTTTCACAACAAAAAGCTTTGCTGAATATAACAAAAAGTGACAACTTGATTACATAACTAAACAAATAACCCTGGGGAAATGGATATGTTTCCAATCTGTTTAAGCATTCCTTCACATCTATTGTACCTACAATAGTTTAGCCATTAAAATATTAAAACAGTTTGTGTCTACAAAGGACAAAAACTATTTTCATTTTCTCTCTTACTGAAGAATATATTATAACAAGAGTCTGCATTCATATGCATATAATGCTATACTTCTAATAGGTACAAGACTTACCTCAGTTTGTGCCACTGATTGTACAGCATTGCTATTACTGAGATTTCAGCTAGGGACAGAAGTTACACATGAACTGGTTTAAGTGATCAGAAACTGGCCTAAACCTATAACAGAACAGAAGTTCAGTGCACATTAACCAGTTTCAAGATGGCCAAAACTGGTTTAAGGTAAGTCTGAGACTACCTTCAACCAGATTTAACTGATTTTAAAGCAAACCGGTCTATGCCAAGAGCAACAGCAAGGAGAGACTCATGACATAGCCAGGATCTGCTGCCACAGGAAGGTCCAAGGTGATGCCAGAGTGGCAGGTCCTCTGGCTCCTGTGTGACAGCAGTGAGAATAGGCAGGAGACACAGGTATAGGCCAGGGCATTACACATGTTGACAGAGTCCACACAGAAGCAACCTCGCTGCCAGGCCTTCCCCCCACCTGGTCCTAGATCCGGTTCTTGCTCCCCTCCCCCAACTCAGGACTCAGGAACCACAGTCTCATCATTGGACTGAGCATTACATACATATGCATATGCATGTAATGTTCAGTCACATATTTATATATAACACATATCAAGTCAAATCTTGGCTTTGAACCCTATGGATCACCTATTGTCAAGTTTGGTTTTTTTATAGAGGTGCACTGATATATCAGTAGCATATCAGATTGGCACTGATAAAAGGAAAATTAACATTATCAGCAATCAGATTTTTTTGGCCGGTGTAGCCGATAATGTCACCAATAAATGCCACTTGCATATGCATAGCTGCAGCATGCACACAGCCAGGAATGCAGCCTGGTCATTTGGAGAGATGTGTCTGACTGGTAAGTCTGTGTGGAGGAAGGGGTATGGAAGGGACAGACCAAGCCCCCCATGGTGAAGGAGGAGTTGAGGCAGGGGCAGGGGCAAGAGCTGCCCAGCCAGGGTGGTGAATGTGACCCTGCTGGGACTAGGATGGAACCATGAGTGGCTTGTCTTGGGGATGTGGGAGGTGGTGGAGGTGCCCCACACTGATGAGAGCACCCTCAGGGGAGGCATGGGGGGCATATACCCCCCAGATTTCTGTACAAGGCAGAGGCAGGCTGCCTGCTGCAGGCTCAGGACTGGGGACTGCGCCAGCCTCTTCTCAGTGAGGGCTGGGCTGGGGCTGTGCAGGCAGTGGCAGCCCTGGAGGGGTGGCTATGGGGAATTTCAGGGTGGCTGTAGTCCATCCCATAGCCATCCCTCCTAGCACCACCACCTGCCTCACCCCTGCCCACCCCAAGCACAGTCCCAGCCCAGCCCAGCCCCCCACACTGGGAAGAAGCTGGTGCAGCTCCTGGCCCCCAGCCCACAGTGGGCAGCACCCCACACACAAATCCAGGGGGCACATGCCCTCCATGCTTCCCCCCAGGGGTGTGCGCAGTGGCAGAAAGCTGACCCCCCTCCCCACCTCCCTATGTCCCGTGAACAAGTCACCTGCAGCTCCACCCTACTCCTGGTAGGGTTGCATTCACCGCCCTGGCTGGGCAGCACCAGTGCCTGCCCCTTCCCCTTTCTCTCCCTTGCTGTAGGGCCCTCAATCTCCCTCCCTCATGCTCCTTCCCCACCCCGACCCAGACTTACAAGTAAACTGCTGCTCTCCAAGTTGCCAGGGTGCATATCTGCCATAATATTGGTATTGCCAGATACGTCTGGTTAATGATTGGCCATCAGCCAAAACAAATCTTTAATCAGTGCACCCCTACTTTTTCATCATCCTAAAATATTGTTCCTGGCTTCCATAAATTAAAAATTAGCAATGCGGTAGTCATAAGTTGTTAAAAAGTAAATATTTACATTGCCACATCAAAAAATTCAAAATGCATAAACTAACTGTTGCTATTATGCTCAGAAGCACCATTCAAAACTCTGTTCATCTTTGGATCATTATATTCTTAATTTCCCCTTCACTCAGCCTTTTTTAGTTCAAAATTTTCTTAAATTATTTAACTTAGAAAAGCACCCTTTCTAACCATAGGTGGTGGAAGGCCAGGTATAACAGGGTTCTGGTAAACCCTGTTACATAGGGAGATAGTGTCGCGGCTGCCCGAGAATGGAGGTGGAATGGCAGCAGGATGATATTATTGAAACAAAGCCAGCTGTGGGGAATCACCCAGCTGGAAAGGATTGAGCAGAGCAGTGTGGAGGCAGAGGATAGCACTGATAAAAACGGGCACCTGATAAAATGAAACTGCCTGAGAGGGCAGTGAGGAAACTAACAATTCCAATGGAGGACTGGGAGGATGAAGAATGCTGGACCCAAACTTGCCACAGCCAAGTGGGCAGTGTACCGGCAGGTGAGACTGGAGATTTCTACTTACTGCAGCAGTCAGCTGTGAAGAGGACGGTCCAAGGAGAGACTCAGGCACCCTAAAAGAGAAAAGAAGAGAGAAAGTTAGTAGGAGGAAGTTGGCTTCAAAACGTTACTTTACAGACTATACTAGTTTCTGTTGCACTGGTATCTGGGTTTGTGATTGTCTGGGCTGGGAATCTAAAATAAACAATATGGTTATTTAAGTTCAGCACACTGTGGATATCCGGTCTTTGCTTTGTTCAAAATTAATCTTTAATTCTCTCACATCAAAGGCGTGGCAGGAGAGCTCCTGAATGAGGTGGAGAGGGACTCCAACCCCAGGGCTGATAGGACTTAGCCCCCCCAAATGCAGAGCAATAGTGGCAGTGCAGAGGGCCACAGGGCAGCCTTGGTGTGGACTCCAGGTAGCTGCAGCAGGGGACATTCACAGACACAGACACACAGCCACAGCCTGCACACAGCCAGGATCACAGCCCAGTGGCATATGGAGCACTGCCTACCACAGCAGGCAAGTCTGTGAAGGGAAGGGTGTGTGGGGAGGGTTAGATCAAAGCCCCCACAGTGAGGGAGGGAGTGGGGCAGGGGCTGGGGTGAATAGTGACCCAGGGCAGGTCATGGAATGGTAGGAGCCCTAGGTGCCTCAACAAGGGATGCAGGGGTGCTTCCACCACTGAGCGCACTCCGGGAGATGCATGGGGGAGTACATGCTCCCCACATTTGTGCAGGGTGAAGGCAGGCTGTTCCTGAGAGCTGTGCCCCACTGCGACTGCCTTGGGGGCCACATGATGCCATGGGCTTGATGCCACCAGACACCTGGTGGGGGCAGGCACATAAGATCACATGGCTCCCCAGGCAGTAGCAGTGGGATGCAGAGCCCCAGCCTGCAGTGGCAGTTCACCTCCACCCCACATACAAATCTGGGGGGCACGTGCCCCCCCATACCCTCTGGGTTGTGTGCAGTGGCAGGAACCCCCCACATTCCTGGAAAAGCTGCCTGGGCTCCAACAATCCCACAACCTGAGCACCATTTACCTCAGCCTCTGTCTCTGTCCCACTCTGTCCCTCACTGTAGGTCCCCCCACACACCCCTTCCCTCTCGCACCACCCCTTTCCCTCCACAGACTTACGTGTTGGTAGTGTGTGCATCTCTGTGTGCATCTGTGTGTGTGTACTCAGCCTCCCCCCATAATATTTTCTCTCTCCACCTATGTTTCTATCTAATGTTATAAAAAGAGAAAGTGTTCATCTGATCCACTGTGACTGTTTCATTTTGCAAAGCAAGAACTGGAGACAATCTCAACAACTTAACCTGGGTCCACTGGGGGATGGAGACCCCAGTGGAGGTAAGTGGGGAAGAGGTAAATACTCCAGACGTGGCCTCACCAGTGTCAAATAGAAGGGAAGAATCACTTCCCTCAATCTGCCAACAATGATTCTACTCATCCAATCCACTATGCCATTAGACTTCTTCACAACAAGGGTACACTGTTGGCTAATATTCAACTTATTGTCCACTATAACTCCCAGGTCCTTTTCTGCAGAGCTACTGCTTAACTAGTCAGTCTCTATACTGGTGCATGGGACTGTTCCATCCTAAGTGTGTAACTTTTCACTTCTCCTTATTGAGCCACATGAGATTTCTTTTGATCCAATCATCCAATTTGTCAAAGTCTCTCTGAATCCTAGCCCTACCCTCTACTACTTATCGACAGCTTTGTGTCATCTGCAAACTTGCTGAGGGTGCACTCCATCTCATCCTCCAGGTTATTTATGAAGACATTGAACAAAACTAGCCCCAGGACCAACCCCTGGGGCACGCCACTTGAAACTGGCTGCCACCTAGACATTGAGCCATTGAGTGCTATCCTTTGAGTCTAGTGATCCATTCAATTTTCTATCTGCCTTACAACCCATACTTCCTTAGTTTGCTTGTGATAATGTAGGGAGACTGTAACAAAAGCCTTGCTAAAATCAAGGTATATCATGCCCACTGCTCTCCCCAGATCTATAGAGCCAGTCATCTCATGATAGAAGACAATCAGGTTGGCCAGGTATGACTTGCCCATGGTGAATGCATGCTGATTGTTCCTAATTACCAAGTGCTTAGAAATGGATTCCTTGAGGACCTGCTCCAAGATTCTCCCAGGGACTGGGGTGAAGCTGGCCAATTTGTAGTTCCCTGGATCCTCCTTCTTCCCTTTCTTAAAGATGGGTACATCATTCGGGACCTCTCCCAATCACCATGTGTTTTCAAAAATAATGCCAAGTGGCTCTGCAAACATATTAGCCAATTCCCCCAGCACCGTCAGGTGCATCCTATCCAGCCCTATGGTCTTGTACACATCCAGCTTTTCTAAATAGTCCCTAACTTGTTCCTTTGCCACTGATGGCAGTACAGTTTAGGGAGAAGGTGAGCAGCCAAGTGCAGTAGTCTGAGAACTGACCTTGTCTGTGAAGACTAAGGTGAAAACTCTTTCACCTTGGCTTCTTTGACCACAGGATGCTCTTCCAAGAAGAAGACTTGCTAGGAAGAGACAAAATCCACCTAACAAAGAATTGCTAGGAAGAGACAGGTCCATCTGATGAAGAGAAGGAAAAACATCTTCATGGACAGGCTCACTAACCTAGTGAAGACAGCTTTAAACTAGGTTCACTAAGGGATGGAGATGGGAGTCCTGGAGTAAGTGGGGAAATGGGTGCCCTAGAGGAAGCACAAGCAGGAAGTGGTAACAAGGGAATCCTTCTCATTCTTCCTGAGACAGCACAATCAGCTAATTACCTCAAGTGCCTGTACAAAATGCATGGAGTCTGGGAAACAAGGAGGAAGAATTGGAAATCCTCTCAGAGTCAAGGAACTATGATGTGATTGGAATAACAGAGACTTGGTGGGATATTTCGCATGATTGGACCACTGTCATGGATGGGTAGAAACTGTTCAGGAAGGACAGGCAGGGGAGAAAAGCAGGAGTTGTGCTTTGTGTAAAAGAGTGTTATGATTGCTCAGAGCTTCAGTATGAAACTGGAAGTAGACCTGTGGAAAGTATCTGGGTTAGGGTCAGAGTGGAGACCAAAAAGGGTGATATCATGGTGGGGGTTTGCTATAAGCCACCAAACCAGGCAAATGAGGTAGATGAGGCTTTCTTCAAATAGCTAGGAGAAGTTTCCCAGTCACAGGCCCTGGTTCTCATGGAGAACTTCAATCATCCTGAGATCTGTTGTGAGGGTGATGTAGCAGTACATGGGCAATCCAGGAAGTTTTTGGAAAGTGTTGGGGACAACTTCCTGGTGCAAGTGTTGAAGAGGCCATCTAGGGGCTGTGCTCTTCTTGACTTGCTGATCACAAACAGGGAAGAATTGATGAGCAATTGTTGGCTACAAAGGAACAACTCATGGGATCATAATTAATTCTAGTTTATTGGATGGGATGTGAAGTTACCAATAAAATCATAAATGCAATCTTTGAGTTATGGGTGGTACTGGTCACCTTGGCACATACACACACTCATTCAAACCCATGTAGTATAGTGTGTAGTGGCTGCTGTAGTGATTGTGAGCACTGGTGTCAGTATATCTACCTATCTGAGGCCCTGGAGTCTGCTGTTGATGGTCAGCTTCCTTCAAGGTGATGTCTTCTCCAGAAGGGGATCACCTGCTTGGCCTTCTGTCTTGGTAGGTCAGGCGCTGGATGAGAGGGCACCGCTGAGGGTCACACTTCACTGTCTTTTATCCCTTTCTGGCAGACTTGTGTGTTCCCCCAGCATCATCTTGGCTAACTAATCCAGAGGTCGCTGTCCCATCAGGGTCTTGTGTAGCACCTGACAGCTGTTAGTCACAGGGGTCTCTGCTTGCTGGTTCCTGAAGTTTTGGGAGTCCACCCTTGACTTAATGGCTGTATTGTCATGGGTTACAAAAACAGTCCATAGGGTGAGTGCTCAGTTCCAGAAATCAGTTCTTTAGCTTGATTAGCTTAAAATGGAGTTCCTTTGGTTAGGCTATTGTCTACTGATAATCATCATTCACTCACATTCACTCAACACATTTTATCACTTCACAATTATAATTTCGATGCAGTTTTAACAATCGTCTAGGGTGTAACTTCATTCTACAGGGAGTACATTCCTTAAAAGTTTAAAAGTATAACATATAAAATACAAAATCCCATGGTAAAGATGAGACAGATGAAATATGAAAATACACTGTGAGAAATATATAAAAATGCAATGTGAGGTATTGAGGATCAAAGGCTACTAGGGACAGTAAGTGAGTTTGGTTAGCACAGGATATATTTACAGGCCTTGCAGTGAATATTTAGTTCTTTTGTTTTCTTTAGTGACACTGGACTTAATTGATATGTAGATGTAGTTTCTCAGTTTCTCCTGCAGAAAGCCACTTCAGCTTTCTGGCTTGCTCTGAGTCTTGTCACACCCATGCAATGAGTATGCTAGGTCTTTACCAATACTGAGAAGGAAAAGAAATGCCCAAAATTGGTGGGGGGGAGAGAGAACATTGCAGGCAACAAGGGGCTTCTGTTATATCCATGTCCAAAAGGGAAATGTACAAAGGGGGCTTTCTGCTATACAATGTAGTAGTGTGGGGCAAGTTGGGCAGCAGTGACCACAAGATGACTGAGTTCAGGATCCTCGAGGAAAGGAAGGAAGGAGACCATCAGAGTAAAGGACCCTGGACTTCAGAAAAGCAGACCTTGATCCACTCAGAGAACTGATGGGCAGGATCCCCCTGTCCAGGAGAACTGACTGTACTTTAAGAAACCTTAGAGGGCACAGGAACAAGCCATCCTGATGTGTAACACTGGCAAGTATGGCAGAAGCCCAGCTTGGCTTAGCAGGGAACTCTTCACTAAGTTAAAACACAAAAAGGAAGCTTACAGGAAGTGGAAACTTGGACAAACAAGTAGGGGGGAGTATAAGAGTATTGCTTGGACATACAGGGACAAAATCAGGAAAACCAAAATGCAACTGGAGTTGCAGCTAGCAAGGCACATGTGTCACATCCAGATGAGCATAGGAGTTTGGTTCCTCGTAGACAAATAGCAGTGGCATACCTTGCCTGCTGCTACTTGTCCCTGGGGAAAGTCTGTGCCACACACGCTTTGGCATGCAGCAACTTACCCTGGGTGGGATAGGGGAGGCTGGGACCAGCAACTGTGCTGGCCTATTACAAATTACGCTCTTAAAGCCATGTACACTTCACTGTAGGCTGGGGCAATGATCACGCAGAGCAAGTATCCAAAGTCAGATACAGAATCTTTATTCGCTGCAGCGAGGTGCCTCCAAGGAGGGACCCTACCTACCAGATATAATACTATTTTATACTTTGTTAGTATGTCAGCATTAGTTCATGATTAGCTCGTGCTCATAGAAATACCCAATCATCTATTAACTAAATCACTATTTTATCCAATCAAGCGGCACTGTGAGCGTGAACACCGAAGTTTAACTCTCGTGACTACATGCCCCATATATTTTTGCCAAGATGTATCTTATCTTAAAAACAATCTTTGTACAAACTTCAAGGTTTCTCTGTTGATGAGACTCCTCTGTTGACTGGATCCAGCTAGTTTCATATTTTATCAGTAACCCTTACACAGTACCCCTCTTCCCTCCCAGCCATCTCGTAAGTGCTGTGTCCACTTTTATGAAATGGAAAGGACAAAGAAATGGCCTCACTTTTAGCACTACAAAGCCTTGCTTTAGCCCTACAAGATTCATATGCAACATGGCCCCAGCAGCCTTACCTGGGGTCCTCTGCAGCAGTGGCAATTGCGCCACGCAGAGCCTGGCCAGCAGCTGCAGCCTGGCTCTGGGTGGCCTGGGTCTGCTTTTGAGTGGTGCATGCTACTTGTACATGCACTGGTCTGCTCTTTTTGCCATGAGTTTCCCACTTCCATGGGGAAAAAAATCAGACTAGCGCATGCATGGGAAGAAGAATGTCTAAATTGGCAGTATGTAGTGTCACAGACATGTTTGCAGTGCCACATACTGCACAACCATGCTCATCTGGATGTGGCCATAAAGGGCAACAAGAAGGGCTTCTACAAGTATATGAGAAACAAGAGAAAGATCAGAAAACTGGGGAAGCCACCTAGTGACAGAGCATGCAGAAAAGGCTGAAGTGCTCAATGCCTTTTTCACCTGTCTTCACAGACAAAAAAATGCTTAAGGATATACATTCTAAGGTGTCCATTTTGTTTTCTCACACAAATACTAGTTCATTGATTTCAGTAGGAGTCTTATCTAAATAACACACAAGGAGTTGTTGCTGAGAGTAGATTAGATTAGTAAAAGGACAGTATTATACATTGTTTTCATGCAGTGAAAAAAGTTATTATACAACTTCACTTTTAGGATGTTAGAAAGTGAACAGGCTGATGAAAGCAAAGCAGCTCTAGACCAAAGTGGAATTTTCCAGTGGCTGTTTATTTTCCATTAGTAATATCAACAGAGCTGCAATCTCCCATAGGTTTCTCCCTGTAACAAAGGGATTACATGTTTCATTGGTGGTTTAAATTTAAAACTAAACATATTATTTTAAATTTAATCCAGAAGGGATTAATCAGTTTATATCGCAAAACGTGAGTTATGGAAAAGAGCACAAAATAATTGTGGTAGTGACATATGTTTACTGATTATATACCATATTCTTCAGATTGTAAACTGACCCTGCCTATAAGTCAATCCCATATTTTCAGGTTCAATTTTAGAGGGGAAAAATGTTTCCTCCTTGAATATGAGTCAATAGCTATAGCGAAAGACCTTGAATTGCTATTGCCCTTACCAAATCCCATAGGCGAATCAAATAACCAAGGAAAGGACAAAGAATTAAAAGTACAAACAATACCAAAAGAAAAACTGCACTGAAAATATATCAGACAATAGATTTCTTTTGCATGCACAAAAATACAGACAACACAAAAGTTAAAGCTGATTATAAGTTGGCATAGCATATCAATTGAGTGCGACTGTTTTCTCAAAGAATCGTAACAAATTTTTAATCAGAGTATACAGTAGTAAGTTCTGATTTAAAAAGCTGGAACTGATCCCAAAGCTCTTTGAGTAGTCCCATTGAAGTCATGGATTTTTCTTTCAAATTGGTTTTTACCATCCAGGTATATTTATTTTATCGAATTCAATGTGTTAAGCACATCTCCTATTGCTTTTATAGCTTTTATAAGAGAATACTGTGATCTTCTAATCTGACATGCTGTAAAGCACAGGCCAAAGAATTCCTGCAGTGGAGAAAATTGTTGTTCCTTATTATCCAATTTAAGTTTATAAAGTCCATATTTTGTACTAATTCCAAAGATGATCTGTGGTTGAACTAGAATATTAGTAGTCTAATAAAAGATATTGATATTTAAATATATCCACTTCTGCAAAAGGAATTCCTACTTTAGCAAAAATAAAATAACATTTTCCTGCCTCTCCACATCACCACTACACATAATCTCTTCGACCCATGGCAGAATGCACAGGAGACTAGATGAAACCTACAGCACAGGAAGATGGTTAGCAGCACTAGGATCTGCAGAAGGAGGCATCTTACTAATTCAGGAAACATATACTCCTTTGAAAATGTAAGTCGCATAAATAATTGGAAACACAGAAATAAGAGGCTTAGGATCTGGGTTTTCCATTTGCCTCAGCAAAACAAGAATTGTCTCCTTTAAAGGAGAAAAACCTGGGAAACTGGGGGTTTCCCCTTGCGAGCTGGCAGAGTTCCAGCCTGCAAGGGGCTGTTTGGTGTTGTGGGGAACAGGATGCAGGGGGCAGGGGGCGCTACATGCATGTGCACATGCACATGACAGCCAGGCAGTGTGGCAGAGAGGAGCTCCTGCAGCTTACTCCAGGTAAGTCTACTGGGGCGGGGGGAAGCAACATGAGAGGGGGGCATGTGCCCACCCAGATTTCTGCCCACATGGTGGGGAGTGATGATGCAGCTTGGCCAGACCAGCTCTGAGCAGGAGCTGCCTCTGCTGCCCAGCTGGCAGGACCTGGCATGGGAGGCAGCGATGTGCAGCAGTGGTGCAGAGTTCTGTCCCTGCTGCTGCCAGGTGGGCAGGGGTCACCTCATCTTGGTGGCCATGGTGGTGTGGCACTCCCTGCCACTGGGCCCCAGAGATGGCTCCTGCCTAGAGCTGGTTCCACTAGACTGCAGCCCCATGCCCCACACCTTGTTTCATAGTTTCATAGTTTCTAGGGTCAGAAGGGACCTGAGTAAATCATCTAGTCTGACCTCCTGCCATGGCAGGAAAGAGTACTGGGGTCAAACGACCCCAGCAAGGTGCACATCTAGCCTCCTTTTAAAGAAACCCAAGGTAAGAGCCAGCACCACTTCTCTTGGAAGTTGGTTCCAGATTCTAGCTGCCCTGATCGTTAAGTAGTGCCTCCTGATATCTAGTCTGAATCTGCCCTCTGTCAGCTTGTGACCATTATTCCTCGTCACTCCTGGTAGTACTCGGGGGAACAGGGACTTCTCCAGTGTCTGCTGGTCCCCCTTGACTAGTTTGTAACAGGCCACTAAATCCCCCCTCAGCCTTCTCTTGTGGAGGCTGAACAGGTTCAGGTCCCATAGCCTCTCCTCATAAGGCCTGCCCTGCTGCCCCCAATCATGTGAGTGGCCCTCCTCTGGACCCTCTCCATGTTGTCCACATCCCTCCTGAAGTGTGGCACCCAGTGCTGCATAGAGGGGGAGTATCACCTCCTTGGACCTGCTCAAGATGCATCTGTGGATGCATGACAAGGTACGGTTGGTCTTCCTGACTGCATCCCCACACTGCTGGCCCATGTTCATCTTGGAGTCAATGATGACTCCAAGATCCTTTTCCACCTCTGTACTGACGAGAAGGGAGTTCCCCAACCTGTAGGTATGGTGCCAGTTGTTCTTCCCCAGGTGCATCACTTTGCACTTCTCAGTGTTGAAACCCATCCTATTCTCATCCGCCCACCCCTCGTAACCTGTCTAGGTCTGATTGCAGCCTATTCCTCCCTTCTAGCATGCCCACATCCTCCCACATCTTAGTGTCATCAGCAAATTTGAACAGGGTGCTTTTTACCCCCTCGTCCAAGTCACTGATGAAGATGTTGAACAGTGCGGGCCCAAGGACCGAGCCCTGTGGAACCCCACTGCTCACATCCCTCCAGGTTGAAAATGACCCATCCACTACCACTCTCTGGGTGTGGCTCTCCAGTCCACTGCTACCCCTGCATCTAAGGATTTGGTGATCTGATCGTAGAAGGCCACCAGGTTGTTCTAACAGGACCTGCTGCTAATGAATCTGTGTTGGTTGCCCCTAAGCATGATCTCTCCTGCTGGCCCCTCATGGATATGCGCCAAAAGAATTTTCTCAAAAAGCTTGCCCAGGATCGAGGTAAGACTAACTGGCCTATAGTTTCCCGGGTCCTTCTTCCTCCCCTTTTTGAAGATGGGAACCACGTTGGCCCTCTTCCAGTCCTCTGGCACCACACCAGAGCACCACGTGTGCTCGTAAAGCCGTGCCACAGATCCTGCAATGACCTCAGCCAATTCCCTTAGTACTCTGGGGTGGAGATCATCCGGACCAGCTGACTTGAATACATCCAGTCCCTCCAGAAGTTCCCTAACTAGTTCCTCACTAACCCTTGGCCTAGGTCTGCCTCCCATGGGGCCTGAGGCAGGCCTAGCGGTGGGGGGACTGTTCCGGTCCCTGCTTAGGAAAATGGAGGCAAAGAAATTGTAAAATATGTTGGCTTTGTCATCTGGTGTGACAACCAAATTTCCTAACTTGTCCTGCAGGGGCCCCACATTACCCAGAACCTTCTTTTTACCCCCTATGTATTTAAAAAAGGACCTCTTATTGTCCTTGATCTGGGAAGCTAGTTCCAGTTCTATCTCTGCCTTGGCCTTCCTGACTTCCCCCCTACATCCCCGAGCAATTGCAATATAATCCTCCCTGGTAATGGCCCCTCCTTTCCATTGGGTGTATGCCTCCCTTTTAGCTAGGAGACATTCCCGGATGCTTTTGGTAAGCCATGGGGGCTTTTGTGCCCTCCTGCTCCCTTTGATCCGTGTTGGGATTACCTCCCTTTGGGCTTGGAGAATCGTCTCCTTAAGGAGCGACCACTCTCCTTGGACACCTGGCTCCCCTCCCCTCCGGGACCTCAGTGCTTCCCCGACTATTCTCCTTAGCTCATTGAAGTCCACCTTTCTGAAATCTAGGGCTGCTGCCTTGCTGCAGGCCTTTGCCACCTTGCGCTGGATGGTGAATTCCAGGGCACTTGTGCCCTGTGCCTCAATGTGGGCATAGAAATCTGGGTAGGCACGTGCCCACTCTGCCCCTCAGTGCATTACCTGTGCCCCCCCACTGCCCTCTCAACACATAATCCGTGCCCTCACACCCCTTTCCCACACACCCACCCTCTTCCTCACACACTCAGGGGCTGGGTCCTGGGGGCGTGGTACAGCAGGTCGGAAGTAAGGGGCACCAGCAGGGTTGGGTGGGTGGAGGAATGGGGGTCCAAAGTGAAGGGCACCGGCAGAGCCAGGAAGACGTGAGTCAAGAGTGAAGGGCACCAACAGGGCTGGGGGGAGCAGGAGACTGTGGGTCAGGTGTGAGGAGAAATGGCATGGGCACGGGCACGGGCAGGGCACCAGCATATTAGTGCTGCTCACAGCCACAAAGCAGCAGGGTAGACATCTACAGCTGGCCCTGCGTCCTGGTGAATGAAGGAGGCAGGGGAAGCTCTGATTTTTCTATGATAGAAGAAAACAAAATCAAATGCTAAAATATATTGGTATTTAGAATTTATTTTATTATAATGATTGAGACACTGGTAGGCTTCCAACTTGCTTTAAAACTGTGAATATCTCAATAAAATATTGTGTTCAACTGATACTTACATATAGTAGTACTTATACAGTCAGAGAAACCAAATGTGTTCTGTAGTACTTAACTGAGGACAAGTATAAACAAGAGTAACTTATTACTATGTTACTAGGTTTTTTATTATTGTTATTTGTCAGCTTGAGTATTCAGTAGTCATGCTAATCTATCTCCTAAGGAAGGCATTATATTTTGTGAATATTTTTACTATAGCTCCTGAAACGGGTTATAGAATATTTATCAATACAATTGCCTTGCTGTAGTTTATAAAATCACTTTGAAATCATTCCTGATTTCTGCAAATGTAGTTATTATTCATAAATATTAATTTTCCAGGTGACTGCTGCCACCACTGTGATTACAAACTTATGCATTTACACCTCTTGATAGTACCATGGCTTCCCCCTGTACGGGACTCCTCAACTCTATCCCCCCTCCCCCCATATTACAGGTAATAAATAACAATAGTATGAATCAATTATTCAGTGTGCATAATCAGTCCTAGAGAGAGTGAGTATGTATTGGGAGTTGAGAGTGTTTTTAATTTATTTAAAAATTAGCAAGCAAGCTACAATGTCTGGATTTAAATCCAAACCCAAATTTTCCTATATAGTATAGTGGCCTAGATTTTAACTCATCTCTAGTTTGCAGAAAAGGAAGCACATTTTGCTAACTCTTAAGTATGCTGCCAACTTTTCTCATTTAATCACAAGTCTCAGCATGCTTGGCATTTCTTAAAGCCTTGGTCCCTGGAGTCATACAATTACATAAGAATCTCAGCTTTCATTTTTAAAATGGCTTTCCATCCTTCAGGATGGCAGAGAAAAGTTTGAAAATATAAGTTGATTGCATCCTATAGTTTCATAAATCAACGGGAAATAGAGAAGCCAAAATACAATACATTTTTAAAATCTCATTAATCTTAAAGCAGTCTCATTGAAAAGGAATTGTCAATGCCTAACTCACTACTTACGATCAATTGGGACTGGCACTAAAGTCAAAACTTTGACTTCTGATTTCCTTAATGTAAAACAAAAGTAAGTCTGGCTAAAATATGTATCTTCTTGTTTGTAAAAAAAACATGCTCTTGGAAAGAAACTCATTCAAGGATTTAAGGACATTTCAGTATAAATATCTGGGCTAAGGACAGAAGTTACATATAAACTGGTTTAAGTGGTCAGAAACTCGCTTAAGCCTGTAGCAGAACAGATGCTCAGTGCACATAAACTAGTTTCAAAATGGCCAAAACTGGTTTAAGATAAGCCTGGTTGAATGTAATATCAGACTTAACTGGTTACAGTCAAACCAGTTTATGGCACTTCTGTCCCAGACCCCTTCCTGGTTTAAGTTAAATCAAAGTCCCCCAGCATCCCAGCATGCTTTTCAGCCCTGGGCTGGGCTGCACTGTCTGCTCCAGAGAGTAGAGCTGGCTCTGCCCTTCAATTCTCTAGCCAGAGCATGGGTGGGGGCATGGTCAGATGGTGGCCTGGCATGACCCCCTATGGGGAAAGGTGCAGGTAGGAGGCTTCTTCCCCCCTCCCTTCCCTCTCCCCCTGGGACCCTAGCCAGGGTCTGCACAGCAGCCCCTGTCAGGGTCCCTCTCCCCTTACTGTTCCAGGGGCAGTGGTGTAGGCAGACATCCACCCAGCATCTGACTGAGGCAAAGGAGGGAGGGAAGGGGTTTATTCCCCTCTTCCCCCCTCCCCTGGGGGACCCCAGCTGGAGTCTGCCTGGCTGAGGTAGAGCAGCCCCTGTCAGAGTCCCTCCCCCCTTGCCACTCCAGAGGCAGGCGCATGGCCAGATGCCAGCCGGCATAGCCCTCTAAAGCAAAGGAGGTGGGGGGTGTTAATCCCTCTCCCTCTCCTCTCATCCTGGGGGTCTGCCTGGATGGGGGAAAGTGGTGCAGGCAGTAGCCAAGGCTGGCACACCCCAGCTGCAGTCCCCTGGTGGAAGAGGGGATGGAGGGGGGAATACACCCCCTCCCTGCCCCCTTCTCCTTAGGGGGCCATGCCAGCCAGCATCTGGCTATGCCCCCACCCTGAAGCAGCAAGGGGAAAGGGACCCTGACAGGGGCTGCTATGTCTCAGCCAGGCAGACCCTAGCCTGTGGGGGAGGAGAAGGAAGGGGGGAATAAACCCCAACCCTGCCCCATTCACCTTTAGAGGCCATGCTGCACCAACATCTGCACTGGGTGCTGGTGTCTAGTCACTCTTTCCCCCCACAAAAGCCTGGCAAGCACAGCACCCCCCTCCCCACCCTGCCTTCCAGGCACACCCCAACTGGGGTCCCTGCAGGCCAGGGTAGGGGTTTAAACCCCTTTCCAATCATACTCAGGCCTGCTGGGGCCTGGACACGCTCCCTCAACTCAGCTTCCCTCCAGCCCAGCCACTGTGGAAGAGAAGGGAGAGCTCGCTCTAATATATCCCAGCTGCTAGCCTGAGCAACTGCAGCCACATGCTTGCATTTCCAGACTCAAAAGTGAATGTCTATTCACTTGCTTGCTGGTTCAATCTACACAGGCTAGACTAACCTGCAAAGATTGAATCAATTCAGGCTCGGGTATGTTCTTAGCCCTGAGGACATTTCACTAGATTTAATTACAGGCATACAGCTTTATCCCTGACTTGTGATATCTGGGGTTCTACCTAAAAATCCTTAGCTGCTGATGCCTTGTGACTGTGTGAGAGTCTTATCTTTCATTTAAAGGAAGGGTAAATTATTTTTGATGCTGTAAAGCTATATGCACTGGCTTCTGTCCAGGACCCGGGGGGTAGAGGAAAGAGGTCTCTAAAGGATCCCAACAGCTACATAGGAAAGTGTCTCTCAGGCAAAATGTTAAGCCTTTTACCTTCACCACCACAGGAGCTGCTGAGTGCTATCCCAAGTGAAAACAGAAAAACTCTAAATCAGTGGCGGGAGAGGGGAGAGGAGGGGTAGTGGGTACCCCCTTTTCTTCACCACCTGGTTCCTTCCCTTGGAGCTCAGCCCTGGCTGCTACCCTAGAGCCTCCCTTCTTTTACCCCGGCTCCTTCACGAGTTCCACACAGCCAGAACCTGTAGCTACCGAGTAGCAGCATAGCTGCACCCCTTCCCCTTAATCAGCACCAAGGCTTTTACTTCCCTTGCCCACCATTACAAATGCTACTGAAACTTCACTTCCAGTTCCAGTGACCTGAATAGTCTGTATTCCCTATTGCAGATATTGGAAACATACAGCTCAAGGGCAGGATCTGGCCCCAAAGAAGCATTTGAACCAGCGCACAGGTATGGGACTAAGCTGATGTTCAGCAGTGGGGGGCTTCAACAGTGGTCACTTTTTCCATGCCACAGCACAGAGAAGCAACAGCATCAGGTACTTTCTCCAGGCCACACACAGAGAGAAGCAGCATCAATAGTAGCTTTATCCAGGTGCCCATCCATCTCCAACCTGAGCTGCGTCACTCCAGCCTACACCCTAGAAAGGTCACCAGCCATTGCCCTATTGCCTTATACAAACCAATATCCCCTGTGATACAATAACAAAATATCCCATGTAGAAACCTTCCTTTGTTCAAGGTTTAGAAATATAATCTTTAACTCATTCCTGAACATTATATAATTCAATTAGTTCTCCTCACTTAGTGCTGTCCTTTTATAGGTACTTTTTTACAGTGGGCTTTTCTGGAGTTGGTCTTTAAATTATGCAGAAACAGACACTTGTAGTTTTGGGAGCTAACTACTCTTTATTGCTTCTTTTGATCTTTGCTAGCCCCTTTTGAACTCTTCTGATATTTTCCTAGTTTCTACTCTTCTTATTCCTGAAAAAATGGCACATTATCAGACCATTAATTCTGCCATCACTGTAATATCTGAGTATATAATGATCCTCTATTTGAAGCAGTTCAGCAATCAAGTACAAATGCTCTAGTGTATAGAAAGGGATAAGAATGAAGGACCATATCACACCACCCAGTTTTCAGGCAGTACTCCCTGTTGATTTTAATGGGAAGGTCTACTTGAAAGTTGGTGGCATAAAATTGCGTAGAATTAAAAAGCCAAATGTGCTCTCAATTACACTGGTAGAAGCTAACAGACATCAAGGGGATTGGAAGCAGCTTGCCTAGCCTGCCTGCCTTGGCAGACAGGTTTGCTCCCTGGGGAGTAACTCAGCCATTCCTCACAAAACAAATAGACAAATAAGCACCCTGAAAATTCAAACCCTGATACCCTGTTGCAGGCACTCAAAAAGGAATCCCTTGGACTCTGCTCCCCAGCACAATAACTTGGCCCTTTGCTGTAGCACCTCCCACCTACCCCCTGCCCCGCAACTCCTTCCCCACAGTCCACTTTTCTACTTGCCTCCCTGGATTTTTAATCTTCCAGTCCGTCACACCCTTATTAGCAGTTCCCCCACAGTTACTGCTATTCAACAGGGCTGGCTGCCCCCTCTTAAGAGGACAGACCACCCTATTACAAGGATGCAGAACAATACAGCCTATGTCCTGCAAAGGAGTAGAAACGAAAACCACTGCATGAAGGCACCTATTTTCCATTTTAGCTACATAAAATAGGAGCTGCTTCTGCAGGTTCACAGATTGTGGCAGAGTCCCCACGTTTCTACAGAGCCATATTGAATGTACTGTGTAGGAGTCCAATCCCTAGTACTTACAGTATCAGGTCCTTAATAAAAAAATGTATATCCCAGTTAGTAAGTTATCCTGTGTATTCACATTTTGCTTGAATTTTAAAGGGTAATGTATTTAATCAGAGGTGTAACAAGCAGCTCTGAACCCTGGGTAGCACTGGCTTCTGGACTGCCTGTGGTGTCAGCAAGGCGAGACACCACCTATGGGTGGCAGCTGCTTTTGTACCCCCTCCAAAGGCAGCACATGGGGCTGCTGCTCCAGGAGCCCCCCCTCAGTTATGCTACTATATTTAATATACTGTGTTATTATAGATGGATTCATCCAGCTGCAAATTTAAAATCAATAGGAAAATTTAAGCTTGGAGATGAGGTGTAAAGATTCTCAGGAAAGCACAGTTGCACCGAACCGTGACATATGTGCAGTGGCACAGAGACAGCAATGAAGTATTAAATCTCTGCTCTGACTCCTCAGAGTTTCATATGCTTAGCAAAGATTAAATAACGCCCTGAAATTCCTACTGCTTTTGCTCATGGTGATTGCTGCTCTGCAAACATTGCAACTGATATCAGCTAACAAACCTTGAACACTTCAGCCAAGTATACAATAGTGGAAAGAAAATTTGGTATGATACGGAGGTGTTAATGCTTCAGTGACAGGTTTCACAGGAACTAGAGGGGAAAATAGGGCAAGCCTGCAGCCCTGCAAAATCTAAAGGGTGCCCTTTGGTGGAAATGGAAACAAAGGCAGATGGGTTTCTGGTATTCTTGTTTTAATCCTTTTAAATTGCATAATATCTTATTTGGAGGGGAGGGGAGGGGAAGGGGAGGAGAGGATGAGTTGATTTTAAGGTTCAGCCCCAGCCAGTGACGGATTTACCGTGAAATAAACCGTGAAGTGGCACAAGGCCCCTGATGACAGGGGCCCCAAAATGCCGGACAAATCTGACAAATGACTGAACGTAAGAAGCATTGCAAGTCACAAAGTGGTCTGGGCTTTCTGCATTTTGTGAACTTCTTCTGCAAACTGCTCTAAACTGTGGTTTTTTTAAGTAGTCTAGCAAAGAATTTGCTTCACCTTTTTTGCTGTCTCAGCAATAGCATAACAGCAACTAAGGGAAATCATCATTTGTCAATCAAAATCTGTCTGCTTGATCAATTATCCAATTGAACAAAAGCACCCTCCCCTGCACTTTGCAACAATGCCTGTGATTTGTCACTAGTATGCAATGGTTCAAAATCCTGTTTTTACAGACCCTGATAAAATGCAAGATTAACTGTGCTAAACCAAATTGGGTGGTCCAAAGCCCACCCAGACCCACCCCTGGCTGTGCCCCAACTCTTTCAGATATTTTTAATCTGCCTAAAATCAAGGTCAGTTTTTAGCAATAATGACGCAACACTATGAGTCTGCCAGTCAAAAATGCAGAAAAAATGAAGGCGAGGCAAGAGGATGAAGCTAAGCAAAAAGACAGTTTGTCATCTTATTTTAAAAAGCTTGAAATATCAAATAGTGAACATTCATCAAGAAGTATGGGCGAGGAAACATCTGAATCATCTGATCACTTGCTAAGGTGTGGGGATACCACAACAACTGCAAAAGTTGAACAAGTGGACTCTGAAGTGACAATGGAACTACAAAATATTGGTAATTTTGTCGAAGTAAGGGAAGAAAGCTACCCTAAAAGTTTCATTGGATATGATAGAATATTTCTTAGTAAATAAACCAAAAAAATAGGTCATGTGAAAAATTTGAGAAAAGAGTATGAGGTTGGAGGATGAAAGCAATTTAGAGGTCTTCATGAGTCCCATTTTCTGAGGATGAAGAAAAATGGGACAACAGAAATGAGATTTTGGTTGATTTTTTTCGAAAACCACTCAGGCAGTTGACTGTTATGTTTGCAAATTATTCCCTGATGATAGTAAAGGAAAACAAACTTTTGTTGACAGACATTCTAATTGGAGAAATGTTTCATGATAGTCAGTTCAACACCAGATGCAAGTCATGTAGACCAATTATTTTTAAGATATGTGACGAGCAATGGTGAAGTTGTAGAGCAATTTCCTTTTTTTGTCCAGCTAAAATCCCACATTCTGAATGTCTAGAGACAACTATTTTGGAAATTATTGCAAATTTAAGTTTGGACATAAAAAACTGTTGTGGGCAGAGCTTTGATAATGCCACAAATATGGCAGGAAAATATTCAGATCTATAGGCAAGACTGAACAACGCAAGCCCCTCTGCTTTATTCATACCATGTTCCAGCCATTCCTTAAATTTAATCTGCAATGCTGCAGCCAAATCATGTGAAGGAGCTACACATTTTTTTTACTTTGTTCAAAATGTGTATGCTTTTTTTTCGGTTTCCACACATTGATGGAGTATGCTACAATCACGCTTGGAGCAGAAAAATGAAAAACTTTTGACAGTCAAAACAATTTGTGACACCAGGTGGTCTGCTCATGAAGATGCTGTTTTGGCTTTGAAAATGAGCTATGGTGATATAAATAAAATCTTATTAGGCATAGCCATGCCAAATTCCGAAAAACTAGTTGCGAAAACTGAAGCAAAATCCTTACCAGAAAAGTTTGAAAAGTATGATATTGCTGTTTTTACTCTTTTGTGGACTGTTTATTTCAAAGAATTAATGCTGTCAGCAAATCACTGCAAAAGGTTGATACAAATTTATTGAATGCTACACAATTGTTAGCCTCAGTTAAAAGTTTTGTCATGGAAGTTCAAAATAACTATAGCTCGGTAGAAGCAGAGGCACTAACATTAACAGAAAATGTAGGTTCCTCTGATATATCTGATGAAAAACATAAAAAAGCAAGAAGTCATTTTTCAATGAAACTAGAGACAATCAAATCAATTTAAAAAGGAAAGAGAAGATCATCATTGAAACCATCAATGTTATTTGTGAGACAATAATAGTGCAATTGCAGAGTAGAGGTAAATCTCTAAAGAAAGCTATTGATTTATTTTGCATGTTTGTTGACAGAAGTATGGATGAAAATGCTAAAAGCCACTACAGTAAGAAATTAAATGAATTCCACCTGGAGGATATAAATACAGATCTTTTTGAAGATGAACATTCTTTTTGAAAATCTTTTTGAACATTTCATTCATTTTATCGAAAATGATGAGGTCGGTGCTTCAAGATCACTAATTGATTTGCATAGACTTGTACGTGACAGTTTGCAGGCAACCTTTCCAAATGTAGTTGCATAGTTTCTAGGGTTGGAAGGGACTTGAACAAATCATCAAGTCCAATCCCCTGCTTTGGGCAGGAATTAGTGCTGGGATCATAATACCCCAGCCAGATATCTATCCAACCTCTTCTTGAAGACCCCCAAGGCAGGGGAGAGCACCACCTTCCTTGTGAGCCCATTCAAGAGCCTCACAGCTGTAACCATAAAGTAATGCTTCCTGATACCAAGCCTGAACCTGCTCTCAATCAATGTGTGGCCGTTATTCCTTGTTATCCCAGGTGGTGCCTGGGGGAACAGAGCCTCACCTATTTTCCGCTGGTCTCCACTGGTGAGTTTGTAGACCACCACCAGTTCCCCTTTCAGTCTTCTCTTGTGGAAACCATTCTGAAAATGTTTTTAACAATACCTGTCACAAATGTTTCTGGTAAACTTTCTTTTTCTGTATTGAAAAGAGTTAAAAATTATTGGCGAAATATGATGAGTCGGGAACATTTGACAACTTCAGCAAAATTAACAATTGAAAGTGCCTCTTCACAAAATATTACTTACAATGATTTAATTGATAATTTTGTTGAGAAAAAGTGTAGAAAAAAGCTATCTGAATCATTTTTTTTTCCAAATCGAGTAAGTTTTTTTCAAAGGAAGTTAACTTTTATTTTTCCATTCAAGTGTCATCTATTTTTACACATTTTTCATGTTAGCGTAATACAAATACAAGCTTTCATCTAGACCATAAGTTATCAAACTGTGGTCTGAGAACTCCATTCAGGTGGACCAAGGAAAGGTTATTAAGTTGATTTTTTTATAAAGCGCTGTCCAAAGCACTTTACAATTGTTAGCTAATGGTACAAACAACATTTGGAACGATTATTAAGTAGTCCACTGAGACTCTCAGCAATTTTCAAGTGCTCTGTGAAAAAAAAGTTATACTACAAAAACAATCAAGGTACCTCACTTTATTTTCATTTACTTCCTTTTACTTATAATATAGGAGGAGGATGAAGAAAAAATAATGAAAAATAGTGGGGGGAGATAAGAGAGAATGTTTTTTTTCTTGGCTGGGTCCTGGGGGGTGGGGGTGCAAAAATGAAGCAGCGCACAGGACCTCACTAACTCATAATCTGCTACTGGCCCCAGCTCCCCTGTGAGAAAGAGAAGTACAGAGTTTGGGAGGGACATTAGGATGTGGTGGAGGACTTTACTAGGTGAGATGAAGAGGAGTGGGAGTGGGTGGGGATGGGAGGGAATTTAGGGAGAAAAAAAATTGTCTTTAATGCAGCAAGTGCATGGGGATTGGGAAAATCAAATGAGCTAACTCCCACCCCCCCCCCACCTCCCACCCCCTTCATCCTTCTGATGGACTTTAGAATATACTGTGTAGAATAGTTCAGAAAAAGTCTTAACAACTGGGGTCCCATGTCTCATGTGAGGATACAAACAATCCCATTGCATTTTCGTAAGAGTGGTGTTTTCCTCAACAGTGCTTCTACAGTCTAGTCCCAAATATCCTATTGTAATAGAATGGTATATGACAATTGTTATCGTTGCTTTCCGCCCCAGCAGAGATTATTAGTAATCATGGATGGGTACAGATTCTGAAAAATTTCCAGATGACAGTTATTACATAGATGTCAATATAGGTATCTACTAGATATATACACTAGCTACAATTTAAATGTGTACAAATTAACTACTCCAAACCTGCTAAATTTGACTAATGAATGTACTGTAGTACAAAATGAAAACCCCCAGTGACTGCACATCCCTCGTGTCGTATATCATCCCACACTGCATACTATAAGATAATCAAACATTCCATCTTATGCTAGTAAAGGATCATACAGCAAACTCTGAAATACTCTGAAGGCCCCTTGGTCTTCAAATCTCTCTCCAGTCTCACCACATGTATCCTCACATCTCAACTTATTATCACAAGCAAACTTCCCTCTGATCAATAAATGCCATTTGAAACAAGACCCTGACTATACAGCAAATACAAAGCCTGCCAAGATATCTCCATTTTCCTACAACAAAACACTGCCACAGCAAACCTTCAGAATCTATGGATCCTACATATGCCTATCACAAAGCATGATATACCTCATCAAATGTAGAAAATGCTCATCAAAACTCTGCTGCTGAAACCTATCAGACACTCAACTTCATAATGGGCTCTCACAGGAAAATGATGCAGGATAAAAAATTTAGTTGCAAATGAGATTAACACTTCTCACATGACACTTAATGCATCACGGTGCCAGTTCTCAAGGGAAGCCTACACAATACTTTCAGAATGTGGGACTGGCAACAAAAAATTCAAGTTTACAAAGGACAAAGCAGTGCAAATAGTGAGGGAGCTCTGCCAGGAACAGGCCAGCCACAGGAAAAGTGACTGGTCCTAATTCAGGTTTCAACTGTTTATGTTCTTTTATTTGTTGTTTTTTTTGATTGCCATAGCCCTGAGTAGGCCAGGAGGGTGAAGAGGCCAGATTAGCAGAACTTCCGCCCCAAGAGACAGAAAACTGAGAATAGCCAGTCACAGTGAGTAACACCCTAGCAAGGGAGTGAAAGCCCTGGACGGAGTTTTTTTTCTTTTGGATTCACTGGGGGGTTTTTTGCATCATTAGAGGGAGTTCAACCCTCAGATAGAGTGAGTACAGAAAGCCCTCCCAAGACAATGCACAAGACTTACCTGAGACTGATATGTCTGGTAGTCCGCCGTATTTCATTCCATCAAGATGCTTGCCAAGACACTCGTGAACCTATATAAGACAGGAATGAAAAAGTCAAATCACCACTTAAGTCCTACCTGTATAAGTGGCAGCATAACATCTGGGTAGAGCTGGGACAGGGTGTAGGGAAGGTTGGAGCCCCAAAAGAAATCCCTAACCAGGTTGCCGTTGGCCAGCTATGGTAGAGATAAGCACCTCCCAATCAATAACACCACAAGTGCATCAAGATGTAGCAGGCAAGACTCAAGTCTCACCGCAGCAAAGTCCAGACAAGTGATTGTGAGACCAACAGTCCGGGCAGGAAAGGTACTGGGTCACCGGGCATATAGCTTTAACCAGGACTAAGCTCCAACACTCAGGATCACATAAATAGCATAGGACCACTTAAGCAAAAGGCAGAAAGCCCTATTGCAGTTTTCATTTCCCCTGTGCAAAACAGTAAAAACTTCTCCCCAACCCAAGGAAATAAATAGCTGATATTGTATTTAAAATTAGTTAAATGAGGAAACAAACAAAGAAAAGCTAAACTTAGCTGTGGGCTGCAAATTTGTGTTCATTTGATATCGCTTGAATTCTCCAGCTGCCCTGTTCAGAAGAGTTATGTAACTTAATATGAACATTCTAATATGGCACAGCTTATGTGCTACGTCTGTGCCAGGAACTGATTAAGTGGATCATGGAATGTACTGCACTAGAATAAAAATGAATCTACAATTTTAAGACTATTATACTTCAATAAATACTTATGAAACATCAAGTCTCTCTACAATAATATTTGGCATTTATGTGTTTTTTCCATTACCTCTAGATAATTTTACTGTCTGTGCCAATGCTGTGGGACATATTATGTCTGGCCTTTGCACAGGTATATGAGGGCAAGAAAGGAACACAATGTCTCCCAGGGTTTCCTCTGGGGCCATAGCTAATAGGAAAAATCTGGCCTTAGAGTTGGATGTATTGCTGGGGCACTTTTGATGAATTAAGTCTAACCTCACTCTTACTCCTGACCAGCATCACTTCACTTTTCCTTGCCTCAGGGGAAAGGCCAAGTAACAACCTCTTCAAAAATCTCAGATAAGAGATTTTTTTGTTTTTGTAAGTGTAATAGCTTTCAAATGTCAAGTTTTTCATCATGCTATGGTCCACAGATATGTCCTACTGGTTGTTTCTGCCTGCTTGCTACTTGAGTTCAGAACCAAACCTGTCATATCCTATCAGCAGGGCAGTGCCTCACCCCACTGGTTCCTTCCAGTTCATCTATTTCTGTACCAGCTGACAGCTCATTCATCCTTCCCCACTGAAGAGCTTATCTGAGAAAAATTCAGAACTTTTCTTCTAATTTAAGACTAAAAATTTGACTCATTCATGTGTTCCCACTTGTGCCAAGGGCTGTATCTCCCTTTGGGAATTTTGTCCCTGTAGAAGACTGGCAGCTTGAAGAGCCTAGGGGTAGTCTGCTAGCTTGCAAGGGCTACAGCCCAACTGCAGACAGTGAAACCTAATTCCAGGCTGCATAGGCAACAGGGCCACCTGCCTTAGACACTTTGCTGGCAGGAGGTTAAGTGGGCTCCTGGAGAAAGGAGAGGGAAGAGAGAGACTCCCAGAGAAAGAAATAGACAGGTGTGAGAATTAGGTTCCTAGGGAGAAGAGCCTAGGACAGGCAGATAGTTAATACGTGACAACTGGGAGCAGAGGGCTGAAAGCCAAGACAGGCAGATGGCTGGAAAACTGGAAAGCTAAGAGTCAAGAGCTGAAATCCTGAGAAAAAACCAGTGAGACAGCACAGTGATGCCCAAGAACCCTGCCTTGAGTACCTTTTATCTAGGAGTTGGCCAGAGACTATGAGCGCATCAGAGACTATATAAGGTTAAAGTAAGCCTGGTGGCCTGGGAAAAGACCATGTGTTGTTTAATTGTACACTACAAAGTGCTGATGTTGATTGACTCCTGCTGGGAGGGAGCTTGCTTGTGGGAATGCAGACAATAAACTGAGGCTATGAGCCTGTAAAAGGACACTGTGTGATGAGCTAATTGACCCCAAACCTACAAAAGTCCCCTTAGCTCTCCTGCTCTCCAACATTTAGGTAGTTGGTTCCCCTTCAAAATTTAGAGAGAGATCAAGGCCAAGAAGAGCAAGAAGCAAAAGAAAGTTTCTGTGTAGTAGTGTAGTGATGCAGCTGGGTGCCTGGAGTCCAGGGTCAGTAGGAAATTCAGTTGCTGTCATGCCACCAGCATGAACACAATTGCACAGTTGCCAGCAGTAGCTGTTTTGTTCACTTCCAAATTGGCGCCCAAGGCAGTTGTGTTGGTTGCACTGCCCTTGTTAGTCCACTGGGTCTTTGTCCCCTACTCCATGCCCTCCACAAGTCTCAGAAACTCTTACCTTTGTCTTGCCAGTATTCTTCTGTGATTTTGCGCTCCATGGAGGTGAGCAAGAAAGTATTGTTGAGGTGCACCACTGCTGTGTCCAGAACTGTTGTGTTTTTGGGCAGCATAGCAAAGTCACTTTGACCTCCTTCTCCTCCCCAAAATAGGACAGGAATCAGGAATGAAACAAAAGGCCTAATCCCAATGGAGATAATATTGAAAAACAGAAGGAAAATGTTTCCTGAGTCCCAGAACCCACACTAGTATTCACACCTCTGGTTCTGAAACTCAAGTACCTCCCCACTTCTACTTGCCTTCAAGCTGCAGTTTTAATTAGTGTAATGAATTTTTAATTAGCTGCTTACCTATCAAGACTTCTCTTCCAGCTACTCCTCTTTGTAAAGATGTTTTCTGCAGTTGTATCATCTTTGAGAAATCCGACATAAAACCCCTTGTTCATCCATGCACTTTAGAGTTGCTTTTGGCTTATAAGTTCTGTCAAGAGACTCACTGTTCATGAATTGTTGGCATTGCTCTGTCTTTCTGTGTATTGACTGAACTTTAATTTATAAAATAATCTTTTTAATTTGTAAGTTACTCTTGCTTTTTTAATGCAATCCCTCTAAATTTCTTTTGAGAGCTCTGTGTGGGATCTGTATGCATGAAAAAATTGCTAAGGCTATGTATCTGCTGTTTAGATCTACATCCCGCCATTAACTCCAACTTCTAGCTATAAAAGCAATGTATTTACTGGCCTTTCCCTTTAATAAAGATTGTAGGTGTAGGGCCAATGAGCCAAAAATAGTGTGAAAAACACTGTGTTATTCAAGTTTGACAAAGCTAAGTTATTGTTGCTACAGGAATGTGTTGCTACAGCATGCCCACCTAGGACAAAGAGAAGTCACATCTGATGATATAAACTGTTTATGACATTGCAGCTACTGTAATTTATATCAGCTGAAGATTTAACCTGATATCATCCCATCCAAAGTTGAAAAGAGTAAACTAAAAGATCCAATCATTACCATTAAAACACTGGTCTAACATTCCTTCCAAATGAAAAGATTTATATCAGTTTATCTGCATACACAGTTTGTTAGATCCAAACTGTTCACAGATGAGTAGGCCTCAGTACATGAAACTTCTTCAGATAGATAGACAAAAGTTCATATACTGTTTGGAAAATTTTCTGAATTCCCAAAACCTAGAAAACTGGATTGGAATCTTGTGTATTTTCAACATTTGCTACTCATAACCAGGGTAAATGTGTAAAAAGTCCAATCACCACATGAGTATTTTAAGCAAAGGTTATGCTTGGGAAGAAACTAATGGTATTTGCACCTGCCTGGCCTTGTGTAGGCACTCTCTTGCTGCCTTGGAGTGTGCACTCGGTGCCGGCTACAGGGTGTTCCTGGGGCCTAGACATTGAGTTGCATTTACCCCGAGGGAGGCCCCGATACTCACCTGCCACAACTTGATCTTCCTATTCAGCAGTGGGGCTCCTTCTCGCGACTCTTATGGACCAGGCACTTCCCTTAGCAGGGCTCAACCTTTTGGGGCTCCACTTCTTGGAGCTCTGCCTCCCCTAAACCGCAGTCATGCGCCAGCCCTCAGGACAGCCAGATGATGGATCGATGGCCTGCCCTCTGATGTTGTTGCCTGCCCTCTCTTCTCCCTGCTCATCTCCCAGCATCCCTCCACATGGGATAACCACAGAACATGGAGCCATCCTGGTCAACATGTCAAGCCTTCCTTCAGAGTATAGCTATCCATTGCACTGTCCCGGCTCCCTCTGATCCAGAAGGTTGCTCATGACCCTTCTCCCTGGTTTGGGGCTCTACAAAAACTCAATACAATTTAAGGGAGAAAAAGGAATATTTGGGGCGTGGGGCCTCAGCCTGCCCCACTCACAGGTCCAGCATCTGTGGCTCCTCAGTCCCTCCTTGGCCTGGCCACCCTGCCAAACTGGCGTGATGCCTCCTTCAATTAATCTTGGACCCCTTCATCAGGTCCCAGTCCAGTTCCTTCCCAAGCTGTCGACACAGCCTGCATGCAGCCCAGGGAGCAGCCTTGCTTTTTGGCTCCAATGTTGCTGCTCTCACCTCCATTTCCCTGCCGCCAGCTTTTAAATCAGCTGGGCAGAGATTTTTGATGACATCATCTGCCAGCGCCATTCCCAGCTGGCAATAAAAGTGGCTGACAAACTGCATGGGTAGGTCATCTCAGCATCACTCCACTTTTCCTAAAAAAAGGTAAGCATGCCCTGCCTTGAGAGCTTTTCTCTTTCTTCTCCAGGCGGGTCAACCCTGCCTCAGGTCCTGCCGCAGGAGGGTGCTCCGGGGCCTCTGCTTGTGTCCCACTGGGACAGTATTCTTCAAAGTTCTAGCACTCTATTTAAATTTTACTTATGACAGATTGTGCAAATGTTAATGTAAGATTTGGAACACTCTGCTTAGCTTTACTTCTTTCTTGGGACTCAGATACCCCTCTCAGATCTTGTTAACCACTTTGGGGTTGGCTCTTTCTTGACTGCTAGGGTTGGGAAATAAGCAATGGTTCTGCATAACCTGTCTGTGATGCTAGAAGATATTACTCATATTTTCCATATATCATATTTGGCTGGTGATCAAGTCCTACTGGAAACCCCTGTGTGTGGCTGGAGAGCTACAATAGGAAGGAGTAGGGATTTTGTGACACATAAGCCCAGTATCTAAGACCAAGGAGGCAGTCTGGCCCTGCATGCTGCAGAAAGGAGCTCCTGCGGGAGATGACTGTAGCAGACAGACTAGCAGTCATCTGTGCTGTTTCCCAAAGCTTCAAGGAGGGAGCCATAGGAAACTTACGGTCTGTAGTGATGTAATGACCTAGGTAGGTTTTAAGTTGTAAAGCAGTTGAGTATATTTGTGTTGTGATTTAAACTTGAGGCTGGAAGACTGGGTTGTGGCTATGAGGGTGTGGTGGTCACAGAGGGGTGCCTGGTGGGGCACTCGATGACAGGCAGCCTAGCCTGGGTTCAGGGACCCAAAGGGTTAAAGGGTGAGGCAAGTTAAGCCATGGCCATGGCCAGGAGAGCCAAGGCCACAGGGCGCAAAAGCAGCCTTGCCTGGAGCCAGGGACCCAGAGGGCTGAGGGCTGCTCTCAAGCACAAGAGTGCAGGAGAGGGCCAGGGGCCTAGAGCACACAAGTCCAAGACAGAGCTGGGGCCTAGGAGCCAAGGTCCAGGGCAGTGGACCTGGGCTGAGAGGTGTAGCCAGAATAAAGCCAAGGCCAGGAAGGCTGAGGCTTGGACAGCAGTTCAAGGCACAAAGGCCAAAACCTGCGTTGGGGCCAGGGGTTTCACTTCACATGAACATGGAGTAAGATCTGTAAGGCACGGGTGTGGTGGCTACAGGGGAGGATGGATGCCATGAATATAGCCCATAAAGCAATAGGTGCCCTGAATAGGGCCAGGAGGGCCACAGCTCAGTGCTAGAAGGGCAAGACTAAGATCTGCTGGGTATGGGAGGTACCAGCTGGCTAATGTGAACTAGGCCTCACTCTGGGACCCTGGGGCATCTTCCCTTAACACCATAATAACTCCATCAAGATGTGGCAAGTGAGAAGAAGGGAGGGTATTGCAAGGAGCCAGAGCAGGGGGGCAGGAGTTGCCTGGCCACTGGGGGCATCATGGCTGCCCTTTATGCCTGCTCCTCTTCCAAAGCATTCATTGTTGTCATAGCTACATCAGAGTTAGGCAGTTCTCATAAAGGCAAAACTGAAATATGACTTACGTTAGGAGGTACTTAAACTTATATAAGGAGCATTTATATTGGCTCAGTTTTCCATAGACATTTATGAAATTTCTTCTTGATACTGCAATTGCTTAGAGCCCCCAGCTGCCTCTGTCTATGATAAAGATAAGACAATGAAGATAAACGACTGATGCCCAGCCTGATTCAATCACAGGAAGTTATGGGAATGGAACCTTTTCTACCAGTTTGAAACAAACCCAAGGGCAGAAAAATGTTTTCTGTATTCTAAGGTTTCTTTATGAACAAATGATTACAGTATTTCTATCTCAAAAGATGAATTATCACAAAGGATAAATTCATATAGGGCCATTTTAATTTTAAAACAAATGAAATCAAAATGGAGAATGCTTGAAGATAATCTTTCTTCAAGTTTTTCAGTTTTTTTAATGGTCAGTCAGAGATGTGTCTTTTTCAACTTGTAGTTGATGGAAGCATAAATGCTTATTAAGACTTAGTTTCCCATGAACAAAGGACTTTTATATAAATTCCTTACCATGAACAAAGGGCTTTTATATACATTCTTTTGTTCATGGGAATGTATGTCTTAATAATAGGCATTTATGCTTCCATATGTTATATATTGTATATGGTAAAAGCCAGCAGTAAGCAGTATGATTTGTTGAATGCTGATGCACTCCATGCACTGTTCTTGCTTTTATTTATTTTTTCCCCTTTAAATTTGTTTAGGTACAGTCTAGAATAAATACTTGTCTTGAACCATACTAACAAGAGCTTAGAACTGGACTAAATCCTAAATCTTTAATGGAACTAGCTCATGCAATCAGTCAGAGTCTTATTAGAGTAGTTAGTGATGTTGTAGCTATGATAGTCCAAGAACTACATGGGAGGCAAGGAATTTTTAGGGTGGTACATTTTTTATTGGGATAAAGTTAGAGAAGCTTTCAAATGCAACACAGTTGTCTTTCCTCAGGTGACCTGATGAAAGACAACTGTAGTCTCAGTAATTGGATTCACAAATTAAGCGTACGTTTATACAATTCTCTTTTTTGGACAGCTAAGTACTGATTTCATTTTGCATACTGTTTTCTGAGTTAGTGTCCATATCATGCATCAGTGGAGCATGAGCTTCCTTGGATAGTTATTAGCATCAGTAAATTGGGGTAATGAAAATATTTATTTTGCTTGTACACTCTATTTTCAAGCCATCCAGAGAGATGCTAAAATACCTGAAGTAAATAATCTGCTTGGAAAGATACCCTTTTGCTTCAAGAGGCTTTAGTTCAAGCCAACATGGATAAAAATTATGCTTAAAAAATCTTATTTAAAAACAGAATTAAGTTTTCCTTTTAGAAGTAAACCAGCTTAAAATGAAATTTGAATTTAATACAGCATAGGCTAAGGTATAAATTTAGTATAATATATTTAAAAAGTATGTTGACTCAAGGAGCCGCTACTAAAAATTCTGGAATTAAAGAATGATTTTTATTCTATATAATATTGAGGGGGGAAATAGCTAATTTCTGAGGCCAAGCATTCATGTATTGGGGGCTAGACCCTACAAGGGGTGCAGGATCTATCTTATTGGCTGCAAAGGCTAAACAAAGTCATTGCAGTTATTGGCATCTAACGCAGCAAATGTAGCAAAGATGAAAAAAAATTTAGAAAAAGATAATGAAGCAAATCTGAAAGATACCACATATGGATGCAGTGCTTATTTGATGCATCCTTTAGGCAAAGATTTAAGTACTCTAGGGATAAAGGAAAATGTTGAAATTGCAAAATACTTCTGTAACAACCAGTTTGCTTCGGCTTCACTGAAGAGAGCTGGGGGATCTATGCTAATTCCCTCCCACCCCTTCACCCCAAGACCTAATATGGAATTCAGTGGTTACCTGCTCTGCGCTATGTATTAAGAACTGGTTACTCTGACCATCTGCAAAGAAAATAATGACAACATTGATGGAAGTATCACCGCTAGAGTATCTACATAAGACTAAAGAGAAATGTAGAAGATGCACTGAGTACACTAAAACCATAGTCTTCGACAAACTGCAGAAAGATTGCTGCTATATTGCAGATGCTGTTGAAATTTGGAAAGAACTTCAAGAAATATTAAACCAAGTAATACCCAACAGCAAAGTTAAATTGCAGGCAGTAAAGAAGCACCTGCAATTTAAGTAAAGAAGCACTTGCTCCACCTTATTTTCTTGCCAATGAAGTACCAGGGTAGATGCCTAACTGCTGAAGAGGAAAATGATGCTATGACATGGGCATTTACTAATCACGCCATCAGTCATGCCAGCAATAATAAATTTCAGGGGTAGAGGTGAACCATTCAAGCAGTATGTTTGCTGAGGATGTTTTAAAGAATCACACCATTGAACTGGTAAAGTGACTAGCAATGCACCTGGAACCAGAACTTGTTGAAGTGCTAAATCAGCTTTTACCAGCAATAGCCTCTTCTGCAAGTGTAGAAAGAATATTTTCTTCATTTGGACTAGTTCATTCAAAGCTGAGAAATTGACTGTAAGTTGAAAAAGGAAAGCTTTTTAATGCTTCCCCCTGCCTCCCCTTTCAGCCTATGCATAAAAAGGAGAAAGAATAAGATTTGTGAGTTCCAAAAACATAAAAATAAAGGGGGGGGTGGGAATTTTTAAAACAGACAAGGTGAAATAATGACTCTCATTTTAAAGAGAATTAGACAAGTACAATCTTAAGCACAAATGACTTTCATCTAGGCATTTTAGAAAATGTTCCCAAAAAGACCTGATATAATTGGTTTAATTCACTAACACAGCTCATACAGTATAACCTCATAAATCCAGATACCAAAAATCCAGAATTCTCGAAAATCCAGCATTTTTTAAAAATACACTGCATCAGGGAGGAGCGGCAAGTGGTCCCAGAGCAGCAGAAGGGGAAGCTTGCACGTGGCAGCTACCGCCTCCATGCAGCACCCCGTGCCATCGTTTTGCTTGCAGCTGCTGCTCTGGGACTGGCTGCTGCTACCCCCGCTCTGCGACCAGCTGCCACTCCAGTTTCAAAAGTTAAGAATTTTCAAATTTCCAGCATGTCATCAGTCCTGAGCATGCCAGATTTATGAGGTTATACTGTACTTCTAATACTATAACCGGTAATACTAATATTTAATAAATTAGTTGTAAATGTGCACCATATTTACTGATTTTAATCAGTTGCAGAAAAATCTTTTCATGTTCTCTTTGTCTTTGAGCTATTAGATTGAGGTTTCTTGCTGGTGCTCCTGGGAATGACTTTTTCCAGTAGGAACTTTGTTTTCCACATTTGTTATATTTTGCTTCAAAGAGCAATTTAAGCAGATCTTGAAAATAAAATATTTCTCTTTTGCCTTCAGATTTTCATAGGGTCCCTATAAGTGCTTGGGGTTTTTTTCTCTTCTGGTCTGTTCTATAAGACGCATAGGTGACTTTTTTTCTCCAAGTTTAAGAGTCTCCTTTTACCAAGAGAGCTATAATTCCTTCTTTCTTCATTCTTTTTCTGGAGTATTTTTTAACTAAATGGCCTATGTAGAATTTAGCCTATGTAGAATTTTGCTTCAAGGTGTCAGTCTCATAGTTTATCCCTTTGTACTATTGCTATGAAATCATCTTTTAAATTCACTTTTATTCTAGCACTTGATCACAAGGAAGTAGGGCTGGAAAGAATCTCATATGGTCATCTAGTCTAGCCATCTGCTCAAGGCAGGATCATCCCTGACTAAACCATCCCAGGCAAGTGTCTGTCTAAACTGCACTTGAATGTTTCCAAAGATGAAGATCCCACAACTTCTCTAGGTAGCCTATTCTAATGCTTAACCAACTTCATAGTTAGACATTTTTTATTAAATCTCCAGTTTAATCTGCAATGTAAGGCCATTGCTCCTTCTTCTGTCCCATACAACCACAGAGAAAAGTCAATCTTGATCCTCTTTATAATTGTCCTTCAGGTATTTGAAGACTTATCAAATCTCCCCTCAGTTTTCTCTCTCCAGAGTAATAATCCTAGTTCTTCCACCAGCCTTTCCTATTGTCATGTTTCCCAGGTCTTTCTCCATTTTTGTCATTCTCTGCTAGACTCTTTCCAATCTGTCCACATCCTTTGAAGCCTGGAGACTAAAAGTGGACACAGTACTCTAAATGAGGCTCACTCATGTCAAATAAAGTGGAAAAATCGCTTCCCATGATTTTTACGACACACACCTGTTAATATAATCTAGAATATTTCCTTTTATTTTTACAAGAGCACACTCTTAGTTCACTGTTCTCTCATGTCCTTCTCTGCAGTACCACAACCTAGACAATTATTGCCCAGTCTTGATTTTTGCCCACAGTTATGGTATTCCATCCCAAGTCCAGGACTTTGCACTTGCCCTCATCAAATCTCATTTGACTTATTTTTTTTACCATTTCTCCAGTTTATCCAGGAGATTCTACCCTACCCTCCACAGTGTGTGCAACTCCACCCAACATAGTTTCATCCACAAAATTCTTAATCATGTACTCAATCTCATCGCCTAAATCATTAATGAAGATGTTGAACAATACTAGACCCAGGACAGACCCCTAGGGAACCCCACTTTTCCCATCTAGACATTGAACCATTGATGATTACTCACTGAGCATAATGGTCCCACCAGTTTTGTATCCACCTTAAAGGACTTTCATTTAGTCTGTATTTCTTTAGCTTGTTAATGAGAAGGTTGCAAGAAACTGTCAAAAGCCCTGCTAAATTCAGTATATATCACATCTGTTGGCACTGGATTAATGACCTGGATACCTTGTTCCAGATGGACCCAAACCCTCAGACTGACCATGACTACTCCATTTGATAATAGACTAATTTTATTGATACACAGTGATAGCAAATAAGAATCATGCAAACAATTCTATATCAGTCCTAAGACTGTCACAGAGGGCCCAGACAGCCAGTACGCAAGCTTCACCCTGAGGTTCTTTTTAGAATGTCAGTTGTCAGCAACCCAAAGATCAATGGGCAAGGCTCACCTGCCCCCCAGTGGGGCAAGTGAGATGGACTGGTGATGTGCCCTCTGTCCATGGTGGCCTCGAGTACCCTCACCCTGGGATCCTTTGCTGTTCTGAAATCCCTCCTTTTGTATCCTTTTTCTCCTCTGATGACTCTTCATTCCTGGGCATCGTTGATTGGTTTCCCTGTGAGCGCCATGCTGTCCACATTCTGTCCTGTCAGCATATTTCTTTGTTCCCCAAACCCATCACATGCACACATCTTAATTTGGTTATTTACTGGGCCTTCTAATTTGGTCCATCTACTAAAGCCAGCCATTCCCAAGGGCTCTGCAGTTGGGCACTGTGACCTGGCACCAATGCTGCAGAGTTCTTTATCTCTGTTCATGTTATGGAACAGTGTGGTACATGTCATCAACTTTGCAGCCTGTGTATCTGCTGACTTCAGACACAGTGGGCCTTGAAGGAAACTTTGTCACAAACAGGCTTTTAGAAACCAATTAAACATTGTCATTCCCCTGGACCATTGTCCTAATGCATATCTACCTTACCTACAAACCAATTCCCAAAAGCAAACCTCTAAATATCATTTTATAGCCATCAACATCCACTGCTATGCCCCATGCACAGAGCCTGTTACCTTATCATAGAAGGAAGTTAGGTTGGTCAGGCATGACTTGCTCTTGGTGGACCTGAGAGCCCTGGGGCTCTCACCAGTGAGTCTCAAAGAGGAAATCCATCTCACTCAGGGCTTTAGAATGGGCAATGCTACCACGATGACCCAAACGTCTCCTCCAGTTGCAACCCTTGCCGTGGACTTCAACCCCTTTGTGGTCCTCTTGAGAAGGGGAAAAGAAGCAGGGTCCTCCAAAAGTCAAACAAACCTTAAAGGGAACCCTATACAGATGCTCCTTTCTCCTGCCCTGCCACCAACTGTGCCTATCCCTCCCATATCCCCAGGGGCTGCATCACTCCCTCCACTGGTGTCAGGGGACATAGCAGACCAGGTGGTTCCGGTGGTGTATCACCAGGCCTCTGCCCCAACTGGGAGAGTCCGTTGCAGGACTCAAGAACTAAGATGAGGATCATCAGGAATCTGTGGGATTCAGTGAAGCCTTGACATTTCTTAGTTCCATCTATACCCAGGGAAGAGCTGCTCTGGGTTCTGGAGAGCACGATACACTCTGAAAACAAGGTGCAGCTTGCTTGGGACCACTAAGGGGATTACCACTGTAACCCTTACTGGTACCCTAAGCCAGGTGATATGCCAGATTCTGGATCCTTAGGGTGTCAGTCGCCCTGGGAACCCCCTCAGGTAGGTCTGCTGACTGAGATGTCCCTTGGAGTGGTGTGTCCCTCAATCTCACTGCCCAAGTATTTACTTTTAAGTCCAATAAAAAATGGGTTTCTTTATTTTACACAACTATATACAGAAAAGAAATTATTAATCAAGAGAAGATATCTATATCTATGGATATAGCTATATAGATATGTATGTATATAATATTAATGTTAATAATAAAAACAACAATTTGAATACAATTGACAACTGCAGCAGTAGATGAATAATTCCACCACACTGGGTGGTCCCACTTGCATCAAACAACCTCAATGATTACATTTAACTGGTTATAACACTTTAAAACAGTTTTCCCCCATAACCCAGGTTGATTTCCCTCTGGTCATACTCTCTTTTCCATAATACAGCTCTTAACTATGATCCTCTACTAGGTGGCAGAGGCAAGGCTTCTGCTGCTCCAGGGAAGGTGGACTCTTTGCCCTTTCTTGGTAACTTAACAAAAAACCACAAGTCTCCAATCAGCCACTGCGGGTAATAGGCTTCTTTAGTTTCCTTCTGAAAAGTGCACCTCCGGCAAACACTAGGGCTTAAGTGTCCCCTCACATACCCATGCAGATTAAGGAGTCTCACAGCCTGCTCCCTCTCTAGGCTGTCTCTCTCCTAGCACTTCCACATGCAGATAGGGAATTCCCTCTGCAGGTCTCTGTCCCTGCAGTACAAGCCTTTCCAGCCCAAACAGAGGACTTCCATCTTCAGGTCCCTGACCAGGCAGCTTCTCCTAGCTCCCAGCTAGTTTACCAACTCCTCCCCACTCTTTCCCTGGGTACCTGTGTCCCTGATTGCAGAGCTCCAACCCTGGGTGGGGAATCAGCTTCTCCTGGGATGACTCAGGCTCTCCTCTGTCCTGAAGTCTACTCCCCAGAAAGCCTGAGCTCTGTTCCCTCTGTCTGGGAGGAAGGAGGCGCTGAGTCTCTGTTCCCTCTCTCCAGGATGATGTACCTCTTCTGTAGTTTCTCTTTCCAGCTGCTTTTCCTTCCCTAAGCTTTTTATGGCTCCATAGTAGCCAATCAGAGTCCAGGGTTTATCTGGGGGGCTCTGGCCACAGTTCAAATGCAGCAGTAAAAAGCATGCATTTTGCACAATACACCCTCTGTTTGGAAAGCTGTGCCCCTTAGTGCACACTCTGCAAGCTTTTTGCCACCCTTCTCTGCAAAGTCCTTAGGCACAGATCATCTACTCAGTTTGCAGCCAACCAAAACTCTGCAGCTGTTACACCGTCAAAACCTCAATGCTATGAGGCCTCTTGTGTGGGAGGGCAAGAAACTCAAGATGTGCAATTCCAAAAGCTATCAGCGGGCCCACAGCTTCCATGGCACTCTCTGTCTATGGGAGGGTGACATGGGTTGGTATTCAGTTCCAAAACTGGCATTGCTCCTTACCAAGTTCCTGCTAAGTCTCCTACCTCTCCCTGCCCCTCATTGTGACCCTCAATGTCTGTGGCTGCAGCACTGGGACCAACTCAAACCCAATGTGTTTGAGTGGCTGTAGGCACTGGTCAGGGCCTTCCAGTGTCTCTCCCTCTGAGGGGGGATGTGGGTCATCAACCACATCATCTAACTAGCTCATGCTGTCCATGCTCTGACACCATTTCAATGCCATGCCTGTGTTCCTGGATGTCCCAGCCAATCTCCTGGGACAGGCACTGGGTTGCTTCTGGCCAGGATGGCTGTGGGTCTCTGCAAGTATCCTGTTCCTCCCCTTGCATGGAGGAGGGGGAAAGGACCTGCAGTGATTCCTTTACAGTTCCAGTAACCAGATGGCATGGTGCACAATCAGACATGCCTTCCTCTGTTACTTCCAAGGATTCTGAAATGTTCAGCAGCTCTTTTACTTGAGAGGCCTCCCCATATAAGGCCTCCATGAGCTGCTAAATTTCTATCAGGATTTCCTCAGGGCCTTGAGGTTGGTCTCTTCCAGATCACCAGATGCAGTCACTCAGAGCACAGACGAGCACCTCTTAGTTAAACCCCTGATGAAAAACTCATGGGTAGTGGTACCAGTGTGGTGCCCTGGGTACAGCAGATAGCCAATATCTCTCATATTAGTGACCTCCTGGACTTTTCCAGGTAGGGGTGGGCAGATCCCTCTGTACTCACCTGGTATATGGAGCTGTACATACTGCATGCATCCTGCTACTTATTCCAGGAGGTCAGGGCCACCCTACTACCCACTTCCCTTGCCTATGCAAGAGTCCCTGCACAAAGGCAGTCAGTCCCCATCCACCCATATTCCCCAGTCCTCAACAGGTCCCCATGACACTCCCTACCACACTACCTCAGGAGGCTGGGGGATATAAAACCATTCTGCTTCTGGACAGCCCATTGCCACCAGTTCCAGTTCTACACATTCATGCTCCACACCAGCCACCATTCTGTCCTTGCATCCATCCCAGACACCAAGTGGCAGAACTGTAAGTACCAGGTCATAGGCAGCCTGTCTTAGTGGGTAGGCCACCAGGGGAAGGCTGGAGCCAGAGGCTGAGTGTAAATTTTAAAAGCAGAGTCCAAATTACAGGCTGAGTCAGGGTTCTAGAATCAGACACCAAATTACCAAATCCAAGAAGGGAAATCCAAGACAGAGTATAAATCACAGGCCAAGTCAGGGTGCTGGAATCTTGAGACTGAGTTTCCAAAGCCCAGGGGAATTTCCAAACACCAAGGGTCCAGAAGGAAAGTCAAGCAGGATCAGAAGTCAGGAAACCAAGGGCATAAGATCCAGGAAAACTTATCATAGCGGACCTTCAGAAAAAAAAGTGTTGGCTGGCCTTCAGTCTGCTCCCACAGCTGGGGTTAAATGGTGAGGCTCCTCTCCCCAGCAGCCAAACAGGAAGCCCTAACAGTGGATAGCTGGTTTATCAGCTAATGTGAGGCTCAATTAGAGCCTCAGACAGGTTCACCAACTAGGTAATCAGTGTTGGCTGGGCTGCCTTTTAGGGCCCCTGACAGGGACACCTTTGGTAAGGGAAGGGGTCCCCAGTGGACCAGCCTATATTCTACCCTAAACCCACAAACCACAGGACATCTAGATTGGCAGCACCTACACAGAGCTGTCTGCACAGGCATACATCTGGCATACTTCACTGACTCCCACAACACCAGCTCTGAGACCTGGTTGCTGGTGTCACTTATCTCATGTTATGGGACAGTATGCTATGTACTTCCTTAGTTCCCAGGCTGTTTTCTAGACTGCATGTCTTTGTTGTGTCTGCCTTGAAGGCTGTGATCTTGTGTTATAGCATGCCCCCCTCAATTCTCAGGCTGTGTCCATCCCTTGGTCTTGTTGTGCTAGACAGCCCATCTGCTTTCAGGGCCATGACAACCTGTGTGTGTGTGTGTGTGTGTGTGTGTGTATGTCTCCCAAGCTCTTTAGAAATCCATTTAACCCCTTCTGCCCGTCTTGACCCCTTATAATGCATATACCTATATCTATAAGCCAATTCTCAAAAAACAGATCTTTAAATACCATTTCTAAGCCAACATATATAACTGTCCCTACTGTTTTCATTCTTTGTCCCCAGTATTCTGTTATACATTCAGTGATATCCCTCTAACAGCAGAGGAGGGCTTATAGTTTTCCTGGTGGGCCTTGGCCCACTGAGTCCATAGGTAACTGTGCTCTCACCTAAGCACAGAGGCTTGTGTGTTATCCTTTGGGCTTTCCTTCACAGGTTGCCTTGCTCCAGCCATGGATTTGTCACTGTCTGTGATCTCACCTGCCTTGACTTGATGTAATATGCTAACTAAGGACAGTCTTACTGGTGAAATGGGCTCCTGGGTACTTGGCCCTTGTCAGGACAGAGGGGTCTGCACAGCCCCCATCCACTTCTAGTCTAGCTGTGCCAAGCAGCTCTGGGCCCACTATTCAGGGCTATGGGCTTCAGGTACAGCATAGTTTGTCATAGGATCATAGTTACCAAGCAGGACCATGTTTCCACTTATCCATCTCAGCAGGCACTTTCCTGTTCTGCCCAGAGCCAATCCTTTGCCCCAGACATGGCCTATGCCAGCATCTCCTAGCTACTCTTAGTGCCTCTTTCTTAGTGTCTGTGCATTTTCAGTCCCTCTTTTATTCAATGCAGCCCGCTTCCCAGAGTCAAAGCTCGGCTGCAGTCATGAGCGGTAGTCTAATTCCAGACACGCATGCTTTGCCGGAGTTCACTTCACCCAAGGCAATTACATCAGAATTTCAATCAAAAGGAAACAAAAGCACACATTTAAGTCTGGGAATTTAGCTGGTTCCTCTGTATGACATTTTCCATCATTCTTACTGGGCTGCTACTTCCAATTCACAGGTGGCCTCTAGCCACCCGACTTGGCCTCAGGATCTCCCTTCCTTTGGTCTCCTTCTGCCTCTCCTCTCCTCTCCTCTCCTCTCCTCCCAGGTCCAGCTGGATTGAGTCTCACATATTGTGGCAGCAGGTCATCTGACCTCCCTTCTGCCCTGAGTAATCAGCCCTGTCTGTGCCTGCATCCAGCAATTATCTGGATTCTGCTACCTCAGCTTGGGTCCTCACTGCAGCAATACCTGGAAGCCCATTAACTTTGACCACATGATAAAGGTAAGTGGGTGAACATGCTTGTGTGTCTGCATGGAGCAATAAGAAGTGAGCACAGAGTGAGGCAAGAGACAGAGAGGTGCTGACCTGGGAACAAACAGGGGAGATTGTGTCTACACTGCAGTGAGAGAGGGAAGGAAAGGAAAGTGGAAAGAGAAGGGAGTGAAGAGAGGAGAAAGTAATAGCAAAAGAAAGCTGAGTGCCTTCGTATCCCTAGTAACAGGATAGGGGCCCCATTACAGTAATAAATAGACCGGTCTCTGACAATGACAGGTGCTGCATCAGGTATATTTGATGCTTTAGAAGGAAAGGATATGAATCAGGTATATCCGGAGTGCTCTGTTTCCTGTCATACCCTCCCTGGAATATACCATCATTGGTTTAGAGAGGCATCACTGGTTTAGAAATGAAAAAAGGAAAGATTCTTGCTCTGAAAGTAAAATTCATCCTCATAAATAAGACCAGAATCAGGATAATGCAATGAGTAAGCCTTATTTGGGGAATTTAACTGAGATTTAAGTAGGGCTTAAGTTGCACATAAGTGTTTTGTTAGCTTTTTCCACAAGAGCAAGCTTTACCCTTAATCTTTTTTATATGTTTTCCATTTTCTATGGAGAGAAAAGATCATCTTCCCATACCAGCTGAGTCATCAGAGGATCTCCAGTTGTTATGTTATCTTGTTGCAATTCATGGATTTAATTTCCCTCATTTATCCTTTGTTGGATAGAAAACTGTTATAGGAATTGCTATATCCTTGCATGCTACACTTTGCCTGCAAAGTGTCTATGTTGCAAACCCCCCAGGTTTTTTCTTCTTTTTTTTTAACTTCCAATGTAAAAATACATTCCCTCCCCTTCCCCAACCATTTCTGACTTTCTCTCTGCCCTCTCTATCCCTTATAAGTAATAAGTAGTCATAGGTAAGTTAAGTTCTTGTATGCTATAATTGTAATAAGTCCCTTATATATTGTAAATAGTGTTCTTTTATGTTTGTATTGATTTTTACTGTTTTATATTGAATTTATATGATATAGGCCTGTGTCTGTAAAGTAATGTCAAGTTTTCATTTTGTATGTCAAGCCTCTATCTTGTGTTCCCTGCCTGGGCATAATCTATTGTATAGTATGTTGTAACTGTGACTCGTGACTAACTAGTCTTATGTAAACTGGTTCCTGAATGAATGAGAATGAATGAGGGTGCTTGAGACATAATGGTAGCAGGCCTCTACTGGATGATCAACTCAACGACCAGACCATCAACTCAACGACTGGACCATTGCCTTGCATTGACTCACCCAGGAACCACAGACCTCACCCAGGAACAGACACAAAACCCAACATTTGAAAGATAAAGAAACTGCAGAAACCCAGCATTTGGAAGACAAAGACCCTACAGAAACCAGCAACCCATTCTGTCCCACCAGGCAATGAGGACACCTGGATCTGCATGTATGCACCTGAGCAGGACTGTCCTTGCCTAGACATGTCCTTCCCATAGGAAACATAGATAGCCCACCCCTATAAAAGGGGTGGTAGAGTGTGATCTCTTTGGGACGCCCTCTTCATCTGGACCAGCACTAGGCCACATCATCTATCCACCCAGAAGCCGTGTTGGTGACCCCTTCTGGACAACACCTTGCTGGAGAAAGACCCCAACTGGCTATCGAGGATCAACTCCCAGCCCAGGATAGGTAGCTATCCCTAACTTCCTTCTCCAAGCAAAGGACCTTGACTCTGTCCCTACACACCTTGACTTCAATCCCTCCACCAAGCCTTTCCTCTCCTGCTACCATTGTGTGTGTGTGTGTGTGTGTGTGTGTGTGTGTGTGTAGGAACCAATAATTTTGTGAGCTGTATAGTACAGTGCCTGTCTAATAAAACTGATATTTTTGACCTCGAGTTGGTCTCTGTCTTGCAGGCTCACAGCTAACCCTCCCCACCTCCCCACCCCCCAGTCTCTCTGACTTCCCTCTGGGCTTTGTTCCTGGCCAACTCCACCACCTCCTGCAGCCTCCTGATCCCCACCAGCTTCCTGTTCATGTCTCACCATCTCTGCCTTCTCTCCCAGATCTCTCTCTCCATTTCCGCTTGTGTCTCACCACCTCTGCCTTCTTCCCAATCTTTCCTGTCTCTCTCTCCCTGTTCTCCACCATCTCCTGCAGTCTCCCAATCCCCACCACCTTCCTGTTCATGTCCCGCTGCCTCTGCCTTCTCTCCCTGATCTTCCCCGCCTTCTCTCTCTGCCTTGTCTCCCTGATCTCTCTCTCCATTGCTGCTTGTGTCCCACTTCTGCCTTCTCTCTCTGATCTCTCTGTCAATTCCTGCTTGTGTCTCGCTGCCTCTGCCTTCTCCCTGATCTTCCTTGTCTCTCTCTGTTCTCCATTTGTGCCCCATTGCCTCTGCTTTCTTTCCCCAATCTTCCCTGTCTCTCTCTCTGTTCTCCCCGTTGCACTCCACCACCTCCGCTTTCTCTCCTTGATCCCTGTCTCTCCTTCTCACTCTCCATTCCCTAGTTTGTGTCTGCTTTCTTTCTCTAGTCTTCCCTCTCCATTCTCCGGCTTCCCTGTTGTGCCTCTCCACCTCCACCTTCCTCCCAATCTCCCTGGCACCTCCCGTAGCATCCCCCGATCTCCCAGCTTGCCTCCGCCTCCTCCAGCAGCTCCTTGTTCTCTTCCCTAACCTTTCCTAGTTCCCCCGCTGCCTACTGGCTTTTCTCCCAGTCCCAGCTGCTTCCCTTTGCTGCCTCCCAGCTCCCCTACTGACTCTTTCCTCCCAGCCCCTGTGCTGTCCCACCAACCCAGATCCTGGCACCCGCAGCTTCTCCATACCACCCGGCTTCCCTGGCTTCCCCACATCCTCTCCCCAGCACCCATGGCTTTTCCACGGCTCCCCAATCTGGCTCCCAGCACCTGCAGCTACCCGGTACCTCCTGGCTTCCCCAGCTCCCCTGCAGCTTCTCCCCAGCACCCATGACTTTTCCCTGGCTCCTCAACCCAGCTCCCTAGCACCCATGGCTTTTCTCGAGCTCCCCAACCAGTTCCCTGACCTGGTTCCTAGCTTCCCTGGCCCCAGCTTCCCTCTCCCCATACCTCCTGGCTTCTCCAGCTCCCCCGCAGTCTCTCTGCTCCAGCTCTGGCCCCGGCTTCTGTGTCGGCTTCTCCCCGGCACCTCTCCTCCACTCTACTGCCTCTCAGCTTTTCCTTCGATCAATTAACCTCAAGTAACCCCGGGGCCACTTGACCTCAAGTAACCCCAAGTTACCCCAAACACCCCCTAGTGTTAAGACACAGCCCTGAAAGTGCATGTTTGTGTATGTGCATATAGTTTTGTATTAATCCATAGAGTGTTTGTGTAGTTTGTGTGTGTGTGTATACAATTTTGTATCACCTTCTCCTGTCTAACAGTGCAATATTGAGATCTCAAGTGTTGATCTGGGGCATGTCAAGTCAACATCTACATTGTGTACATTGAAACTCCTGTTAGAGACCCCACCGTACTCTGAAATATCCCTCAAATATAGAAAATATTGTAGAGATTACTGTCCCAAAGAGATTACTCCAAAACATTGCTAAACAGACTGAAAACACGGTTGTTCCATCTTGATTAGAACATTAAGCAATCATTTTCAGTTAGCCCCATAATCAGTCACTTTGGTAGCCATCTTTTCACTATTCCATAGTCTCTCCCTCCATATGTTCTTGCTAACATCCTCCAGGGCAACATAGTCTTTTCTTCTGAATGTGTGTTTTTGGCAGAAAGACAATGTTTTGTTTCATTTTATGTAATTGCTATCAGAAATCAGAGATTGCTGAGACTCTGCAATAAATAAACCTTAATGAAACACTGCTTAGCTAGCTCACTGTTAACGTACTGGGCATGTCTACACATGCAATTAATGTGACTAAATATGTTCTGGCTCAACTTGAGTTAAAGTAAATTAATCCCGATGTCACTATCTACATGTATTTAAGCACAGTAACTTACTGTACTCCCTGATAACACTTGTATCTGACAGGACTAGCCAGCAGCACTGTAAATTAATCTACTGTGCCCTAATTGCTGCACATGTCTAGATGGTGATGTTTTACTGCACAGCAAATCAGTCTACTGAGCAGTAAAGCATCGCATGTAGACACAGCCACTGTTGGCTGAACTGTTAATTTGAACCATCAGCTTAGTTTGTAGGTCTCAAGTAATCACACACAGCTTCTGGCTAAAATGTCCTTCCCACTATGTCTCAGTGTCCATAATTTCATATGATCAATATCTATTGCTCAACTTCCACAGGGAAAATTACTTTAATACCCTACATCAATAAACTTCATTGCAAGTAAGTTTATTAACAAAGATTTCAACTGAAGTTTGTATATTATCTTGACAATATTTTCCATGCAATGTTAGTTTTTACATTCAGTATAGCAGTGTTTTAGTTTTATTCACCAATTCAGAGATTAATTCATATATTTTTCCCATCTACCCATCTGTGAAGTATAAGAACAATCATATTTTATCTTCACTGAAATGAAAGTTATATACTATGAATATGTGTTTCTATGTGAAGTTTCTGTGTATATGACCTGCAGTCATATACTTTTGGCTGTGACCGCAGCCTTTCTCACAACATATGATAATTTGGCCTGGAACACATAGAGTGCACATAGGATGAAACACACTTGGAAACATTTCAAAACAGAATCATTTCTGCTGTTCACCCTCTCTGGTGCCTGGCTGGCCTCTATGGTCATGCTCTGCCCTGCTCTGGGCTCAGTGCTTGCTCGGGCCTTGAGCCTGCCCCTGGCAGGATTCAAGATGATCATGTGCTCCTAAGACACTAATAGAGGAGGAATAGAGCCATGCAGTTAGTCCATAAGGCTAGAGGTGCCCTGTAGTGGCATAGTCAGGCTGAGAGGGCCCACTGAACCCAAGGCTGTAGTTGAGATCAGTGGGGTACAGGGGAACCCCAGTGGAGATTTAGCCAGACTGGGGCCCATGCTAAGGCCCATGAGCAGCCTCCCTTTTAATCCCATAATTGCATCAAGGCATGGAAGACGAGACAGAATAGAGGGCACCTTAGAGGCCAGAGCAAGGCATAGTTTTGGAGCCACAGTTTTGTCAAGCCACCCTTAAGACCCCAGCATGCTATAAAGCCTCAAAACATCCCAGATATCATGTACAAGCATTATTATATCCAGACACAAAGAAGCTCCTCAATAAAGTACAACAGGATTCTCAGTTCCCAGTTCTGAGCCCAACTAGGGAGAAACAAAGAGGATAGGTGCTGTGTGGACTTGATCCAAAGTCTGTTAGAAATCAATGGAAAGACTCTAGTGATTTCAGTAGACTTGGTGCACACTCCTTTAAGTCCAGCTGGATTTCCAAGTGGAAATCCCTGGACTCCATCCTTAGAATGGTCCCTCTCAGTAGGTTAGCATGGAGGACTTCAGAACTATCTTGCTTTGAGAATGAATTAAGTCTTGGATTACTGCAGAAATAGTGTAGCAGCAATCACACAGATCTTGATAATTTTATGGATTCACTTTCCTTCCTAAGCCACTACTATTCCTTGCAGTGTGATTCATTCAAACATAACCATGCAGCCCTGGCTACTCTAAAGTCAATGTATTGGCAACCACTGATCAGTTTCTTGGAAACAGAAATTCATAAGTTCTTATCCAATAAATAGATATTAGGAATATCCTCTCTCTCCTAGCCCAATACCCTTCATTTACAAAATACAGCATACACATAGTTCTCAGGCTGCCTTTGCAAAACTATTTGGACCATATAAAATGATTTTGCATGGCAAGTTTGCCAAAGAATAGTGTGCTCTATCTGTGTTGCACAAAAGACAATTTTGCCATTTTATCCCAAGTATTGCAAACTTTAGTGTGTTTTTGCTTAAACTTGTAGTACTTGGGCTTAAGAAACTAAACAAAACTCAGGTTTCATAGAAGACAAATTTAAAGTTAAATTAAAAAATAAATTTAAAAATAAATGGAAGTTTAATTTAAAGAAAAAAGTTTGAGAGCACAGAGCGTAACCAAAACCAGAAAACAGAGTTCACTTTTTAAAGATGAGGATATTTATTTTTAGATCGTGGTATCTTGGGAACTAATTCATTATCTTTGAGCACTTGGGGATGGAAATACTGAAAAGATGGGGTTTCAAACTTAGTTCCAATCAGAAAAGGGTTTTGGTTTTTTTTACCTTGGATGCCAGTCATTTTTTAATGTATTTGCTGAGAAAAAATATGTACCAGCTTCCTAGCAACAAAGTTTGCCAGTAGAGTCTACACAATGCTTAGGAAATAAGTCTACTAATAAATATCCTGGACTGTAAACTGCATCCAGCTGGAGGGCCTGGTAGCTGCTCATGTGGGGTAGAGCTGCTCGTGCTGGGGTAGCTCCTATAAAATACCACAATGTTGCAGCCTTCAGAGTAAGGCAAGTATAAGGCACCTCAAGATCATAGCCTCCTTTGCTTTATAGGTGTTCCTTGGTTGGATAAAAGCTAAGGGACATCACCCTGACAGAAATGCACCCTTTCTTATGTATTAGGCAGGCAGCAGCAGCTCTAATCTGTTGCTCTCTTGCAGAAGCCACAACCATCACTGAATGCCTGGACTTGATCTGGCCTTTGGATTCTGTCTCAATGGTCTACAGTGGGGATGGTAGGTCTTGAATAGCCTCCACTTCTCCATACTATTGCTTAGATATATGCGTCAAAGGTCTTGTTGTAATGGTAGCAAGACTCTGTACAAGCAGATTCATTAGGCACCTGACTAGACCTCTTACAAGTACACCATGATCCAGAGTATCAGTGGTTTTCTACTGCAGCTCCCTATACATTAAAAGCAGAAATAGCTGTTAAATATCTAAACTAAAACAAACTCCTATATGTAAATATACATGGAGTTTCCATTTTCTCTCTCACCTCCACACCTTTTGCCAATGAGCTAAGACAGTGTAAATAATAGAGACAAATTGTGATCTCAGTGAGAGCATCTACACAGGATCCCTAAATACACAGTAGCGTAGTTTACTGCGCAGTAAGGATGTGCCTCTACACGTGCATGTGTTTGCTGCACAGTAAAAATCCCTTAATCCTGTGTAAATTCACTACCCAAGTCTGTCCTGCCAGAGGGCTGGCCTCAGGCTAGCCCCAAGGCTCTGGGCTGGGAGCCTCTCCTGCCCCAGGGCTGGGCTGCCTATATGGCAACCCCTGCCTCAGGCTTTAAAAATCTGCAGGCATTTTCAAGCCTTGGGGCATACAAGAAGGGAACCTGAGAGCTCACCAGGCTCTGTGTCCCCTGGGTAGGTTGCAGCCTAGCTCTGCCAGCCTGCCTGCACCCCCAACGCTGCTGCCTGGCACCGCCTGATGTCATGATGCTGTGAGGACAATGCTGTCCAGGCCAGCATGGTTCTGCAGGCTTCCATAGCCTCTGGCCAGGCCTGCTAGCCCACAGGCCCAGCTACAGGCAGCTTCTGGCCAGCAGGGCAAGCACTACCTACCCACAGCCTTCCCCCAGCAGCCCGCCTTGCACCTGCAGGTGCTACATAGCATTGCCTCTGCCACGTGGCTGTCAGTCCCATACAGTGCCCCTGCACTGGGCACTGCAGGCAGCTTCCCAGGCCTGGCAGGACAGGGACAGCCACATGGGGACCCAGAGAACTGGTGCATGACACAAGCACCTCATCCTCCTTGCTCAGGCCCATGGCCATGTCTGTGTCCATGCCCATGCTTTCCACCCAGGGCCCCAACTGGACCACGGAGGAGACTGTTGACCGCATGGCACTGTGGAGAGAGGCAGGGTGCAGCACCAGTTTGAGAGGGGTAGCTACTCCAACAACCACGTTTATGAGGCCCTCTCAGGCTGGATGTGGGAGAGCGAGAATGACTGGTCAGCGCAGCAGTGCTGCATAAAAGCATTGTGGGAATAGTGAGGCACTGTGACTGACCACAATCATCAGTTGCCGCATAAAGGGCCTCCGTAAGTCCATGCCCTTTATGCGGCAACTGACAGTCATCCTTGCACTCTGTGACCCAGGCCACAGCCTTGCTGTCTGCAGCAGCATTGGCGGCCTGCCCGAGTCCCAATCCCAACCTGGCACCTCTGGTGACATGTCACCAGAGGAGGGTCCTTTGGGCATCCAGTGCCTGTTCCACCAAGCTCCACAGCTACGGTCTCCCCTAGCAGCTTGCAGAGCCCTGGGCAGTACTTGCCTCACCATCTCTGCAGCCCAAGGCCAGCCACAAGGGGTCAAAAAAAGGGAAAGGGGCCAAGAGACCTGCTTGGCTCAACAGGTGCCAGGCAGGGCAAGACAGCTGTGGGCCAGGTGGTAGTCAGCACAGTGGGCCAGCAGGGCCAGTGCGGTGGCCAGCAGGAGCCCAGGGTGCTGGTCGTCACTGCCAGGGGCAGTGGCTAGAGCAGCCATAGCATGGGGAGGCAGAGTGGGCAAGGAGAGAGCTGCTACGTGCTGCCCCTGTGCTGCTTATGCTGCTCCTGGGCAGGGACACGGCTGGCCAGAGAGCAGCAAATGGGGCTGGCTTTTGAAGAGTTCTGCCAGCAGCTGCAGCCAGAGCCTGGAGGTCCCCCTGGTGGTGGCAGGGGCCCATTGCAGGGCTGCAGAAAATTTGTGGCTGAGAGCAGCAAATCTGCTTCCTAGTTTCTGCATGTGTAGACTCCTGCCTGGGGACACTTACTCCAATGTAGTTTACACCTGAGTAAACAGCCCAGATCAAATGCATGTATAGATATGCCCACTTAGGATGAAATTCACCCCTATGCACAGGGCCCACATAAGGCAACTAGCCAACTGCAACAAAAAAGACAGTCCTGGATCAGTTTTCCCTCAAGTCCCTGAAGCTGGCTAGGTTGCATAGTTTGCCATGCCAGGAGTCAGCTCCCTTGTCCCAGGGAAAGAATGTTTTCCCTCTATCTATTTCAGTCCTGCAAATATCTGATTTGTACTTTCCAAGCTATTCTTATCCAGTGTTTCTTACTATTCTGTCTCAACTATCGTCTGAGTCTTTACAGCAGTTAGGTGCCATCTACTGCGCACTAGTGAAAAGCAACTATTCAGTCACAGAGTAACTGAATGCATTATCTCTTAAAAGGGCCCAGTCTACACATCTACCCTGTAGTTACTATACATTAAGCTTAGTTCTTGGTTAGCCAAGTACTAAATCAATGCACAGTAATTTACACTGCTGCACAGTAGCACCAGCACACAGGTTTTTAGTGATGCTTACTGCTCAGTAGTCTAATACCACTGCACAATAGCATATTAACACAGTTTTTGCCCAGCACGCTACTGAGCAGTTAGCATCTCATGTAGATACAGCCACTGTGAAATAACACTTAAATCTTCAAAATAGTTTTGTGGGATTTAAGTTCTCTATAAACATTGTGAATTTTACTCATGGAGTGTTATAAATTGGGAATTAACTCCAGTGGAGTCAATGGAGGTAAGTTAGCATAAGTCTATTGCATGTGAGAGCAAACTTAAACCCTGTAGCTTTAATTCTCAGTAGTCACAGTAACTATCTTTTCTTGATAAAATACACCCCCCTGGATCCGGACAACATGATATGCTGTGGTGTTGTCCAGCCTTTCCACAGACAAGCTGCTCCAAAGTTTTTATTTAGACTTTTTTAAGTCACTCGGGGTGAGTCCACATGTGCCTTTAATGCACAGCAATAAACTGTAAAGTTTATTTCTCTATAGGTTATTGTTCCTGGGAACCATCTGGGCATGCCATCTACACATGAACCCAGACTGCAGCACATTGAACTGGGTTGGAGTAGCCCTGGCAGGCAGGGATCAGCCTGCCAGCCCAGGGCTCTCCAACTAGGTTCAAAGTCCTGTGGTGGGGGGGTTGGCTGGGGCACAGTGGCTAGCTGGCAGGTAGCCCCCACTCTGAAGCACTCTGATGCCCCAGCTAGCTGGGTTGGTGTCTACATCTGTGCTGCTGCACACAAAAAAACACTGCAGCAGGACAGTACTTGTATTTACAGGTACTATCCTGCTGCAGAGTTTATTAATTTCTTCCATCCTAATAGGGGTGCACTGGTAGATGCTGAGACATTTAATTAACCAGTTTTATTAATCAGTTAATTAGCCAACTGCACAGTAAATATTTTGTGTACATGCACCCACAACAGAAAAAGAGAGTGGCTTATCATTTCCATCTCCCTGAAGAGGCCATCCCATGTTATCTCAGTCTCACCATTATTCCATTATTTGGAAACAGACATGGTTTATATGAATCATTCTCCAATATTCCTTGTGTCTTCCACTCACTGGGTAATAACATGCAGGAACTCAGAGTTTCTAACAACTGAAATACCTCTTCACAGAAGTGTTAAGAGACCCTGCAATTTCAGCAAAAATTTTAAAACATGTCAGTATCAACTAGCCTCCTGGTGCCTCCTCCAAACTTTTCCCTTTAAGTAGGCTTCTTTTTGTGAGTTCCATACAGACTACTACAACAGAACTGCTGGGAAGCAACATTTCCCAGCAGTTTCTTAATAGTAAATAATCCCAATCTAAATTCAGCTCCTTATTTGGCACTATGTAGGCATGGGAGGCTGTCAGTTGGCTGTATGATGCTTGAAAACCAAGCTTCAGGCTGGGGATCACCCTGGCCAGGCTTCATCAGGAGAGTCACCTTGTGATAAAGATGTGTAATTTAGGGTGACTTGAAGGAGATTTTGTCTCATAATCCCAACCCAAACTCAGCTCCTTATTCAGGACAATGTACTTGATAAGTGATTGATTATTACATTGTTATTAGTAAATATACATTTTTAATTAAATATCTAACTCTTTAGCATATCTAATTCGTTGCTAACAACCCTTAATTGTGTAAAGAGTAGCTTTGAAAAAAGAACCAGGAACTGGGAATAAGGACCAGCTTGAGCTTCATGTGCTTGGGAGGGTTTTTCCTAATGTCAAGTTATTGGGTTCTTGGTGGTCCAATGTGGGAGCAGATTTTTCTTCAGCTCCCCAAAATTCATAGAGTTTGGTTGCTCCAGCTGCATTTGCCAGGACCAGCTAGGGACGAGGGAAAAAAGGGAATATTGGACAGGAATGTTACTGCTGTTTTCTAAAAATAATGGCAGTCATAAGAGAACAGAGGATCTGCCAGAACAAATGCCTCACCCCTTTTTGGTCACTGAGGTAACATCTGTCCACAGTCACTAGCCAGAATCCCTGCTAATGAGCCTTCTCAGCCAGTGCCCCAACTGATAATACTACATTTGCCATCTGTGAACACAGAAGTGTGAAATTGGCCAACTGTGAGCAGAAAACATCAGGTCTTTCTGCAATACTCATTAGTTGACTAAAATTTTTTTAAAATCTTATTTAAAGTTGTTGGCCTTATTATATTAGGATATTCCTGGGTTAGGTCCAACAAATGCATAACACAGTTGTAAAAGATTCTGAATCTCCCAACCAAAAAAACATTAATCTCCTGATTATGTCAAGAGAGTTATGCCCAGAAAGATTCTTATCCAGCAGTGCAGGACACAGCTAGACACCCAGTGCACAGGGGCAGTGGCAGCTTTAAGTTGCCACCATGATCACAGCTGCAACCACACAGCTGCTGGGGGCAGCTGCTTTTTATTGCCCTCCCCTACCCAGGTTGATGTGGGGGTGTCCAAATGTGGTGTACTATGGGCACCACCCTTGCTATGGTACTGTTCTTACCTGTTATTTTTACACAGAGTGATATATTCAATCCTTTGTATCGTGTTAAAAATGTATACTTTGGGGCTCTTTCTAAAATAAATTATTAATATCCTAAAGTATGAATACCTAAATACAATGAAAAACATATACATTAATTAACGAAAGAGGCAATTTGTCACTTTAACCTGAAATCAAGCAACAGGCAGGGCATGGTGGCATCTTTGAGACTAACTGGTTCAGAGAGGCAAACACTTCTGTAGGCGACAGCCTACTTTATCAGATGCTGTCATCTATCTATCATACCAAAACTTCACACATGAATTAATATGGTTCAGAGACAAACTTTTGTGGGCAACAGCTTGCTTCATCAAAAAGCAGGTCATCTGATAGCATCAGACAAAGTACGCTATCACCTATCAAAGCTTATGTCTCTCTGAACCACAGTAATTTGTGTGAGTGTGATTTTTGGCAAACTGTAGCATTCAATAAATTACATTTCCAAATAAAGACTTCAGTCTTTCAGTAATTCTTACAGAACAGTGTTATTGAGAAGAAGCACTGTCCAGTACTAAGAATCCTATGTAAGTAAGGAGATTCTATCCCCTGGTTTGTCACATATTTGCAGTGTTATTTGAAGAAAGTCCCTAACACCCAGATCCTCAAAATTATTTAGATATTTGTAATCAATAGGAGTTAGGCACCTAAATATCTTCAGACCTTCATCATTTATTGCCTCAATTCCCTAAATGTCATATGGAGACTGGCAAAGTGCGGGCTTCCTGACTAGCCACAGTGCTAGTTTCCCCACCTGCCTCTTGGCATGCTACTCACCTGTCTCACCTGCCATGCCTTGATGGAACATAAATGAGGTGTTAATTAGACAGGAGTCTGCCCATTCTTACCCCAATGCCAGGGGGTGCTATCTGCAGGTTCATTCCTCCCCTACACCACAGCCCAAGCCTCGCAGATGGCATCCTAGGCAGTCAACTCAACCATCTCCTTCATCCATTAGCTGTGGCCCCTTCTCTGGGACCTTCAGCTTTCCTTTACACCCTGACCCCATCTCAGACCAGTTGGAACCCCAAGCTTCTCTTCTTTTATGAGCATCCCAGGTGGTGGGCCTCTGGCCCTTTTGACCCCATCTGGATCCTGGCCCCAGCATTGACCAGTCAGGTCCCTTGGTTAGAACTAAGCCTCCTGCCCACACTCAAGGATTGGAGTCCCCCATTCCTGGCTCATGTGCTTCATGAAGCATGCCTGGCCCCACAGGGTCACTCACCCCAGCAGACTCAGGAGCTTCCTGAAGCTTACCTGGCCTTCCCTGGATTAGATGGTTCAAATAAGACACCTGAAGGTGAGGGCTAGGGTTAAGGTGCACCTACCCACCTTTCACCAGAATGGTAACTGGCCTGGGATTTCCTGGGGGCTCCCACACCACTGGGAGCCCCACCAAACCACCCACTCTTGGCAGGGTGCAGTTTTAGGTCATACCTAGGACCAGGAGCCTCCAAACCATCCCCTTAAGCTCCTGCCCTTACCTCCAAGATGTTACATACAGCTTTGCAGCCAGACAGTGTTTCTGCTTGGACTGCCAGCAGTGAACTGCTCTGTTTATATAGGCAGCGAGAGATCTGCAATCAAGCACCTGCTGGCTGCTTGGCTCAGCCCTTAAAGTGGCAGACACCAACAGTGCTCTGCCACAGAGACCATACCAGTACTTTTCTCCTTACAGATAGGGGTGGTAAGTCTTGCTATCCAAGGCAATGGGAGGAAATTATAACAATAACTAGAATAAATTATTTGAATTCCAGTAGGAGATGGATGGCTTTGCAGCACTATCTAGAGACAGTCTCTGAATTAAGGATCATACAAATGTAATGTGCTGTACATACTCATATACATGCTTAACTTTAAGAACATGAGAATCCCAGTGACTTCTCTGGTGTTTGCATGATCAGGGACAAAGTGTATGATGACAAAGAACAGGTGGATACAACAAATAGATGGGGGAAAAAGATTTCTGGACCATATCTAAAATTGAGCACATTAATAAAATCCATGTACGTTCTTTTGTTATTGTTCTCCAGTGGATTATAGCCCATCTACTTCATATACCCAGGATGTGATTTCAAAGGATTTTGATAACAGTTCTCCAAATTCATTTGCTTAAATTCTGGATAACAGTAGAAGCCAATTATCTAAGACCCACCTATTAGGACTCCTGACTATTCTTGATGTTGTTCTTGTCAAGAAGAATCCTGTGTAATCCATTTTTAATGCATCCTGTTTTTGTACAAGTAAATAAGCCACAGTGGAGCCTTTAAATAAGTGAATATATTCTGAGACAATCTAAAGACAAGTTCTGCCTTTCAGGGAATGATGATGCTGTGATTTGCCTGCTGGCACCTAGCTGAGATTAATAAAGTCCTGCCAGAGCTATAAGCTTTAAATTCAGCAACTGAGCTGATGTCAAAGCCTAATGAATTCTTAGGAAGTGAAAGAGCCTTTGGTAAACTGGAGCTAATCTTTCTGCAGGGCATTTTTTCCATTTGTGTTCTCTGTGGTTTACAAGCATACTGTAACTTCTGCTTTGGCCAGGAAAGTCTGGTTAGGCAGTAATTAAACACACCAATATGAGTGTTTAGCTGCAAGCAAGGTAGCATCTGTTTTGTGATGTCTTTTGGTCAGCTGGACAGTCATTTAAAAACAAGGGGTGTTTATACACATGCTCCAGGAAACTGGGGGGGAGGGCACTTTAATTAGAGTGGCTTAATTGTGTAAGCTCAATTGTGCTGTAAACCACCTCTATTTAGAAAAAGTATTAAAATTAATATTTAACTTCAGCCATCAAATACTGTTTTTATTAGTCTATGGAGAAAAATAAGCCAATCAGTTCGCACCTGCCTAGCCATTATCAGCTGGTAGAGTTCTGAAGTCATTATGGTGAAATGTGGTGCTGCTCTTACTTAAATACTTCTTTAGAAAGTAAACAAGTTCAAAATTCACTGCACTGAATTTTGGCAAAACATCATATTGTGACATATTATTCATATTTTTCTATTTAGCAGGGTACTGCTATATTGTACAAACCTGTATACAATCCATTTTATATGCATTCTTTTCGGGACCATCTTCATTGATTTAAATTGAAACTAAGTAGCTAAATCCCTTCAGCAATCTGCGGCTGAATGCCTGCCCTTCAGTAGTGCATTAAATTACCTGATCGACTGCATGTATTGCTATGTATTTGTAAAAGACGGCAAAGTAAAAGTGCACCTTTCCCCCAAAGGAGAGCATTTACTCCTGTGGGAGTTCATACAAACTCTCTCTTGCTAAAGCTGTCTCCTTCACAGAGCAGCAATATTTTTGGCTACATGCTTTATACCATAGCCTTAGATGATCTTCTAAAGTTGCTGGCCCAAATCATTAAACAGCTTGAAGATAATGGTAACTCACCCAGGACAGACCCTTTCCCAAAATTTTCTTCAAATGAAAATCTTTTTTCTTTAATTATGCTTGGGAACCCAAGCAAGGCCATCACACTTATTTATGAAAGTGTTATTACACATGATGTCTTTTCTATAGGGAAAAGGAGAGGCAATCAGTCATTCCAAGAACAGTTAAATGTAACCAAATATTCAGGCATATCTAGTCACTGTTTTTGCATCTGCAACATAGGCAAGCTAATGTATACCTTACAGGTTGTTACCACACTTTTGACATGCACTTTGCAATCCTCAGTTGAAAGATATGACACAGGTGCCTTGGTAGCAGAACAGAAAGCTTCCTCCTGAAGCTTTGACTGATTCCCATCTCAGATGAACACAGAGAAAGGAAACACTACCACCTATCCTACCACAGCTGAGCTGTCAGGGAAATCCTCCCACTTGCTGGCCATGCATTCAGAAATATAGAGATTTAATCTTGATTTCCATTTTTCCTTTTAATAATCTCAAGTGCCAGCTAAAGTTGGATTTGTCATCTAAAGCACTTGCCAGATAAATAATGAAATTCTAAATAGGCCCCTATGTACTATAAGACAGGCCTTAAATTATTTCCAGTGCTCTCATTATAAGCTTCCTAGAATTAAAATATGCTGAAGACACTTAATTTAATGATCCCCATCTTGTTTATTGACAGTCACTGTTTTATTGCTCTGCTAGAGCAGCTGATCTGTGAAGGTGAAGATTCGAAAGCAGAACTCTTAAGCCAGGGGTTTCAATATTTTCATAGTTAGTAGGATTGGAAGGGACCTGAGCAGATCATCAATTCCGACCCCCTGCCATGGCAGGAAAGAGTACTGGGGTCAAACGACCCCAGCAATGTGATTGTCTTGCCTTATCTTAAAGACCCCCAAGTTAGGAGCCAGCACAACTTTGCTTGGAAGTTGGTTCCAGATCCTAGCCACCCTGACAGTGAAGTAGGGCCTCCTGATGTCTAGTCTGAATCTACCCTCTGCCACCTTGTGACCATTACTTCTAGTCATTCCTGGTAGCACTCGGGGGAACAGGGACTTCCCCAAGTGCCTGCTGGTCCCCTCTGACTAGTTTATAACAAGCCACTAAATCCCCACTCAGCCTTCTCTTGTGGAGGGTGAACAGCTTCAGATCCCTGAACCTCTCCTCATAGTTTGTAGGGTCGGACGGGACCTGAGCCTGCCCTGCTTCCCCCTGATCATGCGAGTGGCCCTCCTCTGGACCCTCTCCATGTTGTCCACATCCCTCTTGAAGTGTGGCGCCCAGAACTGGACACAGTACTCCAGCTGCAGCCTGACCAGTGAAGCATAGAGGGGGAGGATCTTCTCCTTGGATCTGCTTAAGATGCATCTGTGGATGCATGACAAGGTGCGGTTGGTCTTCCTGACTGCCTCCCCACACTGCTGGCCCATGTTCATCTTGGCATCAATGATGACTCCAAGATCCTTTTCTGCCTCTGCACTGACGAGAAGGGAGTTCCCCAGCCTGTAGGTATGGTGCTGGTTCTTGCTTCCCAGGTGCGGCACCTTGCACTTGTCAATGTTGAAACCAATCCTGTTCTCGTCCTCCCACCCCTGCAAAATGTCTAGGTCTGATTGCAGCCTATTCCTCCCTTCTAGCGTGCCCACATCCCCCCACATCTTAGTGTCATCAGGAAATTTGAACAGGGTGCTTTTTACCCCCTCGTCCAAGTCACTGATGAAGAGGTTGAACAGTGCAGGCCTGAGGACCGAGCCCTGAGGGACCCCACTGCCCACATCCCTCCAGGTCAAAAATGACCCGTTCACTACCACTCTCTGGGTGCGACCCTCCAGCCAGCTGGTGACCCATTTGACTGTGTAGGTGTCGACACCACAGTCCCCCAGTTTTTTAATGAGAACGGGGTGAGAGACAGTGTCGAAGGCCTTCCTAAAGTCCAGAAAGACTATGTCCACTGCTACCCCCGCATCTAATGATTTGGTGACCTGGTTGTAGAAGATCACCAGGATGGTCTGACAGGACCTGCCTCTAATGAACCCATGTTGGTTGCCCCTAAGCATAACCTCCCCCACTGGCCCCTCATGGACATGTGCCAGGATAATTCTCTCAAAAAGCTTACCCAGGATCAAGATAAGACTAACTGGCCTATAGCTTCCCGGGTCCTCCTTCCTCCCTTTTTTGAAGATGGGAACCACATTGGCCCTCTTCCAATCCTCTGGCACCACACCAGAACACCACGAGTGCTCGTAAAACCATGCTAGGCGGTCCCGCAATGACTTCAGCTAATTCCCTCAGCACTCTGGGGTGGAGATTGTCCAGACCAGCTGTTTTAAATACATCCAGTCCCTCCAGAAGTTCCCTGACTAGATCCTTTCTGACCCTTGGCCTAGGTGCACCTCCCCTGGGGCCTGAGCAGAGCCCGGTCCCTGCTCAGGAAAATGGAGGCAAAGAAGTCATTAAATAGGTTAGCTTTGTTGTTTGGTGTGACCACCAGATTTCCTAGCATGTCCTACAGGGGCCCCACATTACCCGGAACCTTCTCTTTGCCCCCTATGTATTTAAAAAAGGACTTCTTGTTGTCCTTGATGTGGGTAGCTAGTCCCAGTTCCATCTCCGCCTTGGCCTTCCTGACTGCCCCCTGCATCACTTAGCAACCACAGTATAGTCCACCCTGTTGATGGCCCCTCCCTTCCATTGGGTGTTCCCTTTTAGATAGAAAACATTCCCACATGCTTTTGGTGAGCCATGGGGGCTTTTGTGCCCTCCTGCTCCCTTTGATCCGTGTTGGGACTACCTCCCTTTGGGCTTGGAGGAACATCTCTGTGGCCGCCGGGCTTCGAATATACGTTCTCGAGAGACTTTTGCCCTGATGGCAAATGTAGGGCATCCTACGGGCTGGTGTTGTTGACCTAGCAGGTGTCTCCCCTTTGAGTTGCCTCCCCTGTTCTTTCCTGCCTCAACTTGTTGTTCTTCAGTGGACAGGATCGATCATCGGGTTTGCTTGGTGGCCCATGGTTCACCCGGAGGACATTCATGGGGCTCCGCCACCCCTACACCCAAGCCTCACGCCCCCTTGTGTATGTTGTCCTTCCATCAGCTTTGCCCCACTCATGGAATCACGTCTCCTGGCTTGATGTCTGCATGTTTGTCGCCAGCAGTCAGGTTCACCCGTGTGGGCCCACTCAATCCACCTTCCTAGGCTCCATCCCTTCTCTCAGGGAAACACGAAGAAAATCTCCAAGGCTCTCCCTTGGCCCCGTTCCTTGGGAATACTTGCTATACCCACTACTCCTCCCCTTCGTGCAGGGCAACAAAACAAAATCATCAACAAAACACTAAAGTGATGGGCCACCTCCTAACTTGGCCAACCCTGCCCCCCTCACTCTGGCTTGGGGCGTTCTTTCTACTGCCTGTTGCCTCCGGGGTTCTCTCCTATTCCCTCGCTGACCCAGTCAGGACTGGCAGAGATGCCCGCCCCGATTGTAACCTCCTTGGGGACTTCCTTGGAGTCTTCCCCTTCAGCGTGTCTCGCTTCTCGCCTGATACTCCCACCTGGACTCCGTCCAAGAGTCAGCTGTCCCTCTGGCTCCGTCTTCAGGTCCAGAGTGCCTGCTGCTTACCCACCTGTCCGTGGGTGCTCCCGACAGGGCACCCTGTCCCAAGCTGTTTGGGTCCGCCCCCGGCTCATCAGGCTCTGTGGGTCCCGTAAGGAAGGTCCTCCTCCCCTCCAAAGGCGGCTGCAGCCCCCTTTCTTCCCTGCTTTCCTCCTCCTCTGTGGCATCAGCTGCCATTTTTATTGCCACCAGCCAGTGCTCAGAAATGACGTCACTGGCCAGCCTTAATTGAATAAAGAGGCGGCTGATGATCCGTGTGGGCTCTTGTTTCTGACCCTGCTGTGCTGCGCCTCCTGTTGCTGGTAAGTACCTATCATTATTTCTCCCTTCTCTGTCCCCGGGACAGTCTCCTTAAGGAGCAACCACTCCTCTTGGACACCTGATTCCCCTCCCCTCTGAGACCTCAGTGCCTCCCCGACTATTCTCCTTAGCTCACTGAAGTCTGCCCTTCTGAAATCTAGGGCTGCTGCCTTGCTGCAAGCTTTTGCCATCTTGCGCTGGATGGTGAATTCCAGCAGGTGATGATCGCTGTTGCCCAGGTGGTCGAGTACCCACAGTCCCCTCACCAAGTCATCACCCATGGCCAGCACCAGGTCCAACAAGGCATCTCCCCTGGTGGGGCTGTGCACCTCCTTGGTTAGCTGGAGGTCCTGCATTTGGGCTAGGAACCTACATGAGCAGTCAGACCTGGCTGACTGCTCTTCCCAACAGATGTCTGGAAAGTTCAGGTCACCCATGATGACCACGTCCTTTGACCTAACTACCTCTGTGAACTGACTTAAGAATGCCTAGTCTAGTTCTTCCCCTTGATTGGGTGGTCTGTAGTAGACCCCCACCATTAAGTCTCTTTTCCCTCGACTGCCTTGTATTCTAACCCAGAACACTTCCGTGTGCCCCTCCTCTGACCCTGTGCTACTTGATGAGGATGGGTATTCCTCCTTAATGTAGAGCGCCACACCCCCACCTTTCTTCCCTGTCCTGTCCCTCCTCTACAGCCTATAGACCTTGATATTCACCGCCCAGTCATGCATTGGGTCCTACCATGTTTCTGTGAGCCCCACTATGTCTGGGTTGGTGTCAGAAAGCAGGAGGGTAAGTTCCTCCTGCTTGTTTCCCATACTAAGAGCATTTGTGTAGAGGCATTTGAGGCCTCCTGCAGATATGTGCACTGGCCCCCTAATCTGAGCATTGCCCTGGCCCCTGTTACTTACCTGGGTATATGTTCTGCTCATCAGTCTAGGCTGGGCTGTACTTGTGGGTGCTGCTTGGTTTAGCAGGCCAAGGCTTCCTCTGCCCTCATCTTCCTCTTCCCCCAATGAGCCTAGTTTAAAGCCCACCAGAGGAGATCCGCCAACCTAGAAGAGAACACATACTTACCTTTAGGGGAAAGGTGGAGCTCATCCCATCTGAGCATGTCTCTCATCATGATGTGCAGGTCGTTGTCTAGGAAGTCGAAGCCCACCTCAAGACACCATTCCTGAAGCCACCAGTTGGTCTCTGATGCAGGCCTCATGTCATCTTCCACGTCTGCTCTCTGGTAGGACAGAAGAGAATACCACCTGTGCACCTATCTCCTTCAGCACACCCCCCAGAGCATGGTAGTCCGCCATCAGGTGAACAGGGCTTCTCCTAGCCACATCATTAGTACCCACATGGATTAGGACAATGGGGTAGTAATTGATGGGCTGGATCATGGCCTGGATCATCTCCATCACATCCTGAATCTTTACTCTGGGCAGGCAGTAGACCTCACATGTTGAAGGGTTCTGGCGACAAATGGGGCCCTCTGTATCTCTCAGGATGGAGTCACCTATGACAATCACTCGACACTTCCTCCTCTGGGATTGCTTAGCTCCTTTGGCCTGTTCAGATCGTGGAGAGTGTGGAGTTGCCTCCTCTCCAGTTGCCCCCTCTCCTTCCTTTTCCTCCTGTGTTGCCAGGGCCTTGTACCTGTTCTCCAGTCAGACTAGAGGAACTGGTATTGTTATGTTGTGAGCAGCCCTGTTCTGGAAGTGACCGTCTGCCACTCTGAAGTGGAGGGCACCTCCCGGGGTGCTTCTTTCTTGGATGCATGGCCCTGCAGGGAAAGGAAATAATCATCAATTTCATCCTCCACCTCCCGGACTCCCCTCAGCCTACTAACCTCCTCCTGGAGCTCCCTCACCTGTGCTTCCAGGGCCCTAAGGCAGGGGCCTGCAGGACAGGTGTGGGGGCCCTCAATCCCTGCCCCCCCCGGCCTTGCTGGGCATCCCCCGCAGGCCAGGGGTGGGGGGATGCCAGCTCCCCCATGGGCTCTGTCTGGATGGAGGCCTCAGAGAAGCCCTGGGTAGGCTGTGCCCCCTGGGCAGGCGCCCTAGAAGCACTCCGTGTTGACACCATTGTATGAGTTGCTGTTTATTTAGAGCTTAGTAAGGTGCCTTCGCCCTACCTAGCAGGAGTCTCCCTCCTGGCCCTTCCTACCTGCTCAGCTAAAAGGGATCCGGGGGGCTTCCCCTCTGGATCCGGCTCAGCTGTGTCTGGTCCCTCTGCCCCACTTACCTTAGGGGGATCAGTTGATGCTGTCCCCGCTGCTGGTTCTGCTGCTGCTGCGTCTGTCTGTGCCTTGGATCAGGTAAGGGGGCACACATGTGTGCAGGACGCACGCGTGCCTGGATCCCTCCTCTCCTCCCTGCTCCTGGTTCCTGAGTGCCAGGGGCTACGTCAAACCATGGCTTTTAAAGGCCGTGGTTTGAATTTCCTGCCGCTGCCCCAACAGTCAATCAGGCACTCCAGCCCTCCTGCAAGTGCCTGCCGGCAGTCCCACCCCCTATGCTCCCCCGCTGGGGGGATCCGGTACCTCTGGAGCCTGCTTCCCATGCATTAACCCTGGGGGTGCTCTCTAGCCTGGGGCGACAGTCCCCCCAGCCCACCCCGTTTGCGCGCTCTGTTCATGCGGCACCGCTCAGGAGCATGGCTCCCCACCGGCTCAGCTAAAAGGAATCTGGGGGTCTTCCCCTCCAGATCTGGCTCAGCTGTGTCCAGTCCCTCTGCTCCACTTACCTTAGGGGGATCAGCTGGTGCTGCCCCCACTGCTGGTTCTGCTGCTGCTGCTGCTGTGTCCACCTGCACCTCCGCCTCGGGTCAGGTAAGGGGGCACATGTGTGTGCAGGATGCATGTGTGCCTGGATCCCTCCTCTCCTCCCTGCTCCTGGCTCCCAAGTGGGCAAAATACGGCCCGCGAGGCCATTCTGTCTGGCCCACGGGGCCCCTAAAAATGTAGAAAATTAATATTTCTCTGCCCTTGGCTCCTGTCAAAAATGGTCCCTTCCCCACCCCCTGGCTGGCACCTCATGCTGCAGCTGCTCACAGCCCACATGGAGCTGCCTGTGCCTGCTCCAGACAACCCTGTACAAGCTGCAAGCAGCTGCAGGAGGGAGTGCCAGCCATGGGGTGGGGAAGGGGCCACTTTTCCCACCTGCGCTCAGCTTTTTCCTGGGCTCCTTTCCTGCATGGAGAAAACCAGCCCCTCGCCTGCCCCATGGCTGCTGCTCCCCGCTGCAGGTGCTTGCAGCCCACGTGGGGCTATCTGGAGCAGGCACAGGCAGCCCCAGGCTGGCTGTGAGTGGCTGCAGCATGGGGCACAGGACATGGGGCGGGTGAGAGGTTGCTTCCCCTGCACTCAGCGTCACCTTGTAACCCATCCCCACTGCATAAAATGTTGTGCCTAGAAGGTGTGCAAGGAAAGGAGCATGAGCCAGTTTCTTCCTCTTCTCCAGAAGCTATAGGCTCACAGACTTTTTCTACCATAAGAATATAGATTTGCAAGTGCTTTTAGTAACAAGTCATGGCAACAGTTCTCTCTTCATGTTTCTCCCCTTTGCTGCAGTTCCCTTTATTTCTCTTGCTTTCTGTTCAGAACTGATATCTCCCTTATACATCATGTCTGTCTGTAGATACTTTAGTGTTTTGTTTGCTCAATACATTTTCTGAAGGACTTGATTACACTGGTACAGAAAGTGCTATATAGTAGGAAGCTAGACAGACTCCTGCTTACTAGACAAGAATCTTGGCTCTGTTTTGCTTGTCTCTGTTGTTAGTTTATTGCTTTATTTTAATTTTATATTCTCACTTAGTCTAATTTGTCATTATTGCTTTAACAGTAATTTTTTCCTGCATTGACACTAATGAGAGATGCTGAGATCATTAAGACATTTAGAAAGTTAAATTTTCTTTGTACATTTCAGTGTAATACAGGGTAAACAATGTCCGGGAAGAAAACCTTTCGGATAATTAAAGCCATCAAGATAAACACTGCAGAATCAATATTAAGTCAACAAATGGATGACTTTATAACAATGTCAGGAAATATAGTATAGGATTTTGGAGGAGAAATAAGACTTTTGGATTCACCTCTATGGAAGCAAGTTCCTAAACTCTCTCTCCTTTTTTACAGAAAACAAAGGCAAAGATTTTCCATGATTATTCATTCATCCGAATGACTTCAGACATAAATATTTTGGCATTAGTTGTCTGTGAACATGCTTGTTAAATCTGTTTAAAAGTTAAAGTCATCCTCAAAGAGAACAGAAATAACATGCAACTTAGTTAATCAATGCAATCTAAATACAGTATTGAACTGCAAGTAGCAAAATATTTTTGTTAGGAATTCATGATGTATTTGTATCACTTCAAAAGAATGAAGTAAAATTTGTACAATTAATGAATTATGATTTTCCCCCCAACTTTTAATTCTAAGACTCATATTGTAAACTTGGAGGTGAAAATATTGGAACTTGCAGCATTCAAATTGTAAAATGTATTTATTAAATGTATATGCTACCTGTTATATTTTGTGGCTGCACAGTGGTGGGGTGATTAGACTAGCCCAGGAGAGAGTACCATGCTTTACATGGACAATGACATGTGCAGCATTTTCCAACCAGAGTGCCGTAGCACACCGGTGTGCCATCAGGCATAAATAGGTGTGCCAAGTAATTTTGGGGAGCTGCACCCCCCTTCCGTCTGTCTGTCTGTCCATCTGCAGCAGTAGCAGGTGGAGAGCATGGCTCCAGCCAGTGATTCAAGCACCATGCCACCCCCCACCACCACTCCACATCCAGCTGCACGCCACCCCACTACCACCGCTCCGATTCTGGCTGCGCACCACCTCACCCCCGCATGTCTGGCTGCATGCCAGCCCCCCCACATCCAGTGTGCCACAATGGTTTTTTATTCATCTAAGTATGCCACGGGATGGAAAAGGTTGGGAAATGCTGGAATATTGTAATGATGAATGCTGTTAAGAAATACACCTTTTTGATAAAAGCAAATCTTGTTTATTATCTTCATGAAAGACTCTAGCAACGTTTTGCAGACAACTCTTTACAACAGGCAGCTCACTCTCTCTCTACCAGTCTCAGCCAGTTCTAAATCACAAAACAATGGGCATTTTTACATGTGCTCCCAGCACAGCACCAGGCACTTTAATTAGCAAGCTGGGTTAATTAAAAGTGGTCACGCATCACATGTATCAGCATCACCACATGTCCATGTGCTGAAAAAAATGTCAGCAGGGGGCTTTGAACTAAAGCGCATTGAACATGTTTTATTTCAAAGTGCACCACCACCATTTTGTCAGCATGGAGACACATGGCAACGCTGATACATGTGATGTGTGAGGCTGCTGGAGCGCTTCAATTTCCATGCTCCGGAAGACTCAATTAATTGAGTCTGTTCTGACACGCTGCATTCGCAGCACACATGAGCAGGCTCCCTGCATGTGTGTAGAAGTCCACACTGTTCTCTTAAAGAGACAGTGTACTATACAGAGTGACCTAGACAAATTGGAGAATTGGGCCAAAAGAAATCTCATGAGGTTCAACAAGAATAAGTGCAAAGTTATGCACCTAGGATGGAAAAATCTCATGCACCAGTACAGACTGGGGGCTGACTGGCTAGGCAGCAGCTCTGCAGAAAAGGACCTGGGGGTTACAGTGGACAATAAGCTGAATATGAGCCAGCAGTGTGCCCTTGTTGCAAAAAAGGTTAACAGCATAAGGGGCTGCATTAGTAGGAGTGTTGCCATCAGGACAAGGTAAGTGATTATTTCCCTCTATTCAGCACTGGTGAGGCCACAATTGGAGTACTGTGTTCAGTTTTGGGCCCCCACTACAGTACAGTACTCTTAAAACATTAGAATGTTAATGAATCCTGGCAGATGAGCATGAAAGAATATAAAATATACTGTAGATAGTATATATAAATAGGTACATGAAGGTATTGATTAAAGAGTTTCACAGGCATTAAAAAAACTTTTAAGATTGATTATTATGCTATAATGCCAGTAATATCAATGTACATCTGAAAGTGTCTACTTAAAAATGAGCATATGCCCATACAAAACAAAATTGTTCACGTTTTCTGCATTTGTACACAAGTGTCTACATTTTCTCTCATTCCTGTGCCACAGTCTGTTAATCTGTGCATTTTCTCTGTTATTTACCATGTAATTTGGTTAAAACAAAGAAAAAGAAAAGGCAACCTTTCCCTTTCACTCACAGATGTTGGCCCAGGCAGGTGGGCTACTCAGTAGCACTGTTTGCTAATAAGAGTGAGTAATTTAGGTGGGCATTTAATGTGCCGTAGAGGATCTTAACATAAATATCAAATTAATGGCATAAACAGACAATAATTTCCAGCAACACGTTAGCTCTGGCTGTCAAAAACAGATGTCACATTGAGCATGCCAGTTTCCTTGATGTCAAATGAGAGATACTTTTTTGCTGTAAGCCATGAATCACTTGGGAACCATTGTAATGTGAATAGCTGCTTATCATTACTGTGGTGTTTAACTAGAGGCAAAATGAATTAAAATTTAGTATTAATTCCTCGGAGACAGGGAGGTTCTCAGTTGCTAAACATTATCTAATAGCAGTGGCTTATGGTGATAGCTCTAAACCATTGGTATTTTGTGGAGGGAGATAGAATGGGAAATAAACTTAGGTATTTTGGTCTTGATTCAGCAGTTATTACAAAGGCCATATCTTTTGTAATACCAAGTACAGATATCTGAGGTTTAGCTCAATTGGACTGTGCAAAGCTTCGGATCACAATCCAGATTTGGAGATGACTTGGATGATTCGGAGGCCAAATCTACTAATCCAAATTGAATCGCTAGAAGCTTTAGGCTTTCAGAATCGATTCGGAAAAGATTCAGCAATTTGGAGATTCAGCTATAGGGTATAATGGGGACAGCTGGCAGGCTTTGTGGCATCAGCAGGGGCTAGCAGGCCTGCAGCTTTCACCCTGCTGCGCCTTAACACACACAGTGTCACCCATGTCACAAGTTTTGCTTGTCCGCAGCTTGAGTTACAGTTTCCCCCAAACCCCTGCACCTATCTCCTTGAAACTGGGCAGGCTTTATGGCCTCTGCAGGGGCTACCATCCTTGCAGTTTTCACCTACCTGTGCCATAACACACACACACAGTGTCACCTATGTCATGAGTTTTGCTTGTCAGCAGTTTGAGGTGCAGTTTCCCCGAAAACCCCTGCACCTATCTCCTTGAAACATGGCAGGCTTTGTGGCCTCAGTTGGTAATGCATGAAAACCATCCCTGCAGTTTTCACCCTACGTGCTTAACACACATGTGACCTGAGTTTTGCTTTCAGAACTTTGAGGTGCAGTTTCCCAGAAACCCCCGCACATATCACCTTGAAACTTGTCACACATCATGCTCTTGGAAAAGGCTACCATCCTAGCAAGGTTCATCTGAATCAGCCAAAAGACAACAAAGTTCTAGATATTTCATTGATTCCCCATTATACTCTATGGCCTAATCTCCAAGCCAGCTTCAAATTGGCTCCAAACCTTCTGAAGCAATTCAGCCGAATTGAATCAGAAAATTGAGAAGAGATGGAGATACAGCTCATTTATAGCCAGAGATGGACCTGAACTAGAACCCTGCCCTATATACCTATGTGTTGGTGAGCAGCACAAATAATTCATTTAAAATCAAACCAACATCCAAATTTATATTTTGCAGTCCATGCTTCTGGTTAATTCTGGGGTTGTTTTGTGACAAACAGATGTAGATGAATATGAAATTCCCAAAGACATTTTAATTTATAACCTACAGCATATCAAGGTACTAGAGGTTAAAGCCTATTTGGCCATGAAGTTCTTGCAATTTGCATAGGAACTGAAATCTTTTCCTTTAACATACACTTTTCAAAAAGTACAATATTCATATCTCTTGTAATCTTTTACTACATTTCTTAAGTGTTTGGACATGACCCAACATTTGGCCAGAATCTTTAATAGTGGATTATGAAATTAAATGCTGAGGGATTTACAGTCTCAGCTCATTCTCTTTCCTCTCTCATATCTATCACAACAACACTTACTGAGCTGAAGCGCACTGGAGACTTGTTTAATTTCCATCTCTGCTCAGGAAAGCAATAATATTTAGCAGATGTTTGGAGCATGAAAGTCAGCATGACTGAAATAACAAATGGCTGTATATTTAGAGTAAGGGTCAGTGGCCTATGGTCCACAGGCCAGATCCAGTCCATGAATAGACTGGATCTGACAGTGGCAGCTCAGGGAATGGGCAGCAAGCTCCTGCAGAAAAGGTGTCCTCAGGGTCCTAGTGCCTTCTACTTTCTGTCTTTCCTTCACAGCATCTGCTGATTGCTGAGAGCTGTGGGGGTGCAGCCTCTGGCAGGGATTGGGTTACAAGCAGCAACCTGTGGCGACAAAAGGTTGCTAGTGTCTGGTTTAGAGTATCTGAGAAAAAACTTATTACAAATAGCGAAGTGCAGACACCACCTTTGTGAGACAGCCCCGCCTAAGCTGCTGATTTACTGGACTGCTGGTGGTTGGTATGATCCTGGGGAAAAGAAAAAGCACATGGCCCTGCTTGGGGGATGTGTGCCCAGATGTTCCAGGTCAGTAGAAGTGGCAGTAGCACAAATGTAGGAAGAAGTTTATGTAATGCCTGACTGCAATATGTCAGTTTTCAACTTCATTTCTGTCACTTAATTGTTAGGGTCAGAATTCTGCACGTTAAAGCTAAAAATGTGAAGAGAGAGGCAGATTTACACCCTAAGTCAAGAGAAGCTTGGTGCTCATTTTTTTAGGAAGATATTAAAAGGAAAATATTAGGGTGGATCATATAATGAGAAAAGCACCTCAAAAGGGATTCTGTGGGGCAAATAAATCAAGGTGAAAGGGCTCAGCATATATTTAGGTCCAAATGACCTTCATCAAGATCTATAAAACTGGAGATGAAATACTGACTCGACTGAACTTGATGGCAAAACTCCTAATTGCTTCAGTGGGGCTAGCTAGTGTTGAGGTGATTTTTTTGCCATGATGGTTCAGGAGATATGTGAAAGGCAAGACTTCTTGTTGGTGATATCTTTTACTGGACCAACTGTGTGGTTGGTATAGACATAGGCAAGCTTGTGGATATCACAGTACACTTCCTCAGGTTTTCTTGAGGAAGAGGACTGAATTTTCATCCTAACTGCTTTAAAGTCAATGATGCTTAACCTTTGGGGCCAGATGAGTGGTGTGGGGCTGGTCTGCAGGCCAAACTGCTGGATCAGACTCCACGGTGCCAGTTCAGGCCCTGTGCTACTTTGGCTCTGGCCCACTTTGCTGAATCAGGCTCTGGCCTTTGCCACCTTTGCCCAGCTGGAAGACAGTCCACATTTGTAATTTGTTTTTTCCCTGTATCTGGTTACACCCATGGTGAGTTCTATTTCAAGTGAAAGAAGAACCCAAACACTAATTGCTAGCCCAGCTAAGTTAGTTTGGGCTGAAAGCACATCCACGCCTGCAACACCAACTTATGTACATGGACGGTAAGGGGAGAGAGTGTGCTCAAACCTACTAATAATCTAGTCTAAAACCCTAACAGTGCAGATGGACCCTAAGGTGCAGGAACCTGCTTTTTTATCAAAATACTACTAATAAATCTTGTCTCTTGTGAGCGATAATTTGCACTGATACTTTATCAGTGCTTGTACCAGTATAAATGAGGTGACTATCAGAACATACATTAGACCAGGAACAGAAAAAAAGCACAAGATTATAGTGAAAGAGAAAGGTTTCTGTCTGCCTTCGACCTGTAAGGTTGTTAATACTTTGAACTGTTTTCTGTATATGTTTCTCTTTACAGTCTCTTTTCTAGTCCATGGTGTGTTTTTTATCTTTCATGAGGAATTAATTTCAGCAAACCACTTCGCAGATGAATACTTTTGTTGCTACTTTGCAGTATGTTAAAACTACCTCCCTTCACCCATATTTCCAGGAACACAGAGAGCTACTCTTCCTGTGAAATCACTTAGCTGCTTGGATAAACTTTAAAAATAAACAGCTATTAGAAAAAACATTGAGAAATAAACATTTAAGCTGTCATTGTAAGAATGCTCTCAGTTCACACATTTTATTCTTAGTCAAGAAGTGTCTGAAGAAAAGCGAAAAGAAAGAGCAAATAAATCTAATACCTCATCTGCTCTGCAACTTGGATTTACAGATTATAATTAGATGGGGAATAAATAACTTCTGACTGATTCAGAATTACCTTTAGGAATGCAAATAAACATTGACTTGCAAGATTGAAATGTCACCTTTCCTAAATATTACAAGTTAGACATCAAAAATAGCTATTAATTGTATTTCTTTCTGGGAAAGAAATGAGTTGATGCAAATACAAGATAGTAAATCTAAGAAAAATGTGACAATATGAACCAACTGGCCCAATGTAATCGTCCACCATAAAGATTCATTGGGCATGTCTACACGTTCATTAATATGAAGTAGTTACTGTACATTGAATTTAGTACTTGCTTGACAAAGTATTAACTAAATTGCAGTAACTACAGTTAAAGCACAGTAGCGCCAGCAAACTCCTTTTTAGTGATTCTACTATGCAGTAACCTAACAATACTGCACAGTAGCATATTAGCACTGTCCATGCTGTGTCGCACTACTGAGCATTAAGCATCTCATGTAGACATGCCCTCTAAGATGTTCATTACAGATGAGAAAGTCATCTCCAGAAAGTCAGTGAACAGAATTCAAACTCGACCTGTTTGACCTATTCCATTATGGGGAAATAAAAACACAAACCACCATTTCCTTTTCTGAGAATTGCATTTTCTATTTGGACATCTGTGTAAGTAGATTTCAAATAAAAGATGAATAAAAGAGGTGAGTATTTTTTCTTTCCATTTTATATTTCTCCCAGAGGAAGCAGAATAGATACAAAGAATCTGTTTCTTTGTATGAGAGATTCTGATAACTTAGGTGTACACTCCACTGAGTACAGGAACTGTTCATGTTTGATATCAAATACTCCCTGAGAAAAGGCATCCATAAAGCTTTCTTCGCAAGATTAGGAGCAGAATGTTCTCGCAGGTTACAGAACACATGCAGAGTGGAGAAGAAAGCTACAAACTGGCTTATGATGGTACAGTTTCTGTGTTTTTTGCATAAAGTCAGTATCACAAATGACTTATATACAGGTTATCACCCCAAATGATGCTTGCTTAAGCTATAACAGTGTTTCATGAACCTTACCTGGTTAAGCTCCCCTTATGATGGATTACCAGGAAAACACCCCTCGCATTTCCTTCTGTGTTCTCTTGTTTCATGTTTAGTCTGTTATGGATACATCTTTTTTTCTGTCAATTTTATTTTTCTCATGCCATTTTCTCTCTCTCTTCTTTTTTCAGTAGTATAGAGTTTGTTTGTTTTTTAATCTTTGTGTGCGTCTACACGAGACATTTATTGCAAATTGCCTAATTAGCACTGCAGTAAATATCTTGGCATTTACATATGCAGGGCTATTAGGCTGGAGTAAACTAATAAACTCCACAACAACAGGGTAGTACCTGTAAACACAAGTACTATCTTGCTGTGTTTTTTTTTACTCTGTAGCACCATACATACTGATGCTGACCCAGCTGGTTGGGGCACAAGGGTGCTTTAATGCAGGGGTTGCCTGCCAGCTAGCCCCACCCTGGAGCACCCTTGTGCCCCACCGTGTAGAGCCAGGTCAGAGCAGCCCTAAGCTGGCAGGCTGAGCCCCCAAGCTCCTTGCCAGCTGGGGCTGCTCCAACCCGGCTCAATGTGCTGTGGGTTCCCGGCACACATTCAAATGGTCTGCCTGGGAGTAATAAACTCCAGAGGAATAAGTGCTGAATTTTATTACTTCAAATTAATTGCACATGTAGATGAGTACTTTCTGTTACAATTTTCCCCCACTTCCTTTCTGTTTTCAATTTTTCATTCTTGCTTGCTCCCTCACCACCAACTATCTGTTCTACTTGTTTTAAGACAGAATGCTGGTCATTGTTTCTCATGGTTTATGTCCTTTAGGAAAATTATACATTCCACTGTTCCTGTGACAGTCTTAACTCCTCAGTGATATCTGGCTGTTTGGGGAATGTCTACTAAGATACTTGGATTACTTTAATTTTCATTTAATCAAAATATTCAGGACTGTTATTATTGAAAACATTTAAGATGTAGTATTGTGCCCATATAAAGTCTTTTCATGTATTCTCATTTCAGTCTCATCATGATTGTGGCAGGGCACTATGTGTGCCTGCCACTTCAAGGCCCTGGAGCTGGCAGCCTCCAGGTGCCTAATGAGGGCAGCCATTTTAGGCTCAGGGCTGCCTATATAAACAAGGCTGCTGGAGGAGAGGCAACAACATTGCCTGGTCTGAGGGCTGCTGAGTTTCATCTGGGGGTAAGGAAGGAGCTGTAGGGGATGGTAGCAGGCTCCTGGTCCTGGTCATGACCGGAAACTACACCCTGCTGGGAGTGGGTGGCCTGGTGGGGCTTCCAGTGGTGTGGAAGCCAGTGCCAGTGATCACCCCAGTGAAACCCCTAACCCTCATCTTAGGGTGGGTTGTGGTACACTGGAGGTAGTTGTGGGGGTTTGAGACCCTGAGGAGGAGAGTTGGGGCCAGGCATGGCTACAGCCACCTGAGCCCACCTGCGGAAGGAAGCCCTGAGACCCTGAGTAAAGGGGGCATTACAAGTGGTGTGGAGCCCCCAGTGTGAGGCGGGTCAGCGTGTGGAGCCCCCAGTGTGAGGGAGAGGGGGGCTCAGCCAGAGGGTGAGAGAGCTGAGTCCAGACCCCAGTAAGCCCTCCAATACTGGGAGGCAGAGTTTGGGTCAAATATAACATCTGAGCGCCAGCTGAGAGGAGGCTGTGCTGAGGAGCCCCAGCTGAGAGGGGGCTGGCGCTGTGGAACCACAGTGAGAAGGGGGCAGTGATCAGAAGCTCCAGAGACAGGGCAATGTGGAGCCCTGTGAAGGGAGAGGGGCTCAGCCAGAGAGAGCGAGAGCTGAGCCCTGACCCCAATAAGTCTTCCACCATTAGAAGGCAGAGTGTGGGTCAAAGATAACACCGGTCATAGCACCATGACCTGCTGCCTGGGGGATGAGTGAGTTCCCTGTGAGACCCTGAGGCACCAGTTATGGTGTGAGGTACCCCAGCTCCCCACCTCCATAAAGGAGGACCCAGAGAGGGGGACCCCAGGATAGTTTCATACCTTCTAGGGTTGGAAAGGACCTGAGTAGATCATCTAGTCTGACCCCCTGCCATGGCACGAAAGATTACTGGGGTCAAACGACCCCAGCTAGGTGTTCATCTAACCTCCTCTTAAAGACCCCCAGGGTAGGAGCCAGCGCCACTTCTCTTGGAAGTTGGTTCCAGATCCTAGCCGCCCGGACTGTGAAGTAGTATCTCCTGATATCTAGCCCAAATCTACCCTCTACCAGCTTGTGACTGTTATTCCTGGTCACTCCTGGCAGTGCTCAGGGAAATGGGGACTCCCCCAATGCCTGCTGATTTCCCCCTCCCCCCCCCCCCCAACTAGTTTGTAACAGGCCACTAGATCCCCCTTCAGCCTTCTCTTGTGGAGGCTGAACAGGTTCAGGTCCCGTAGCCTCTCTTTGTAGGGCCTGCCCTGCTGCCCCCTGATCATGCGAGTGGCCCTCCTCTGGACCCTCTCCATGTTGTCCACATCCCTCTTGAAGTGCGGCGCCCAGAACTGGATACAGTACTCCAGCTGCGGCCTGACCAGCACTGCATAGAGGGGGAGGATCACCTCCTTGGATCTGCTCATGATGCATCTGTGGATGCATGACAAGGTACGGTTGGCCTTCCTGACTGCATCCCCACACTGCCGACCCATGTTCATCTTGGAGTCAATGATGACTCCAAGATCCTTTTCCACCTCTGTACTGACAAGAAGGAAGTTCCCCAACCTGTAGGTATGGTTCCAGTTGTTCTTCCCCAGGTGCATCACTTTGCACTTATCGGTGTTGAATCCCATCCTATTCTCATCCGCCCACCCTTGTAACCAGTCTAGGTCTGATAGAAGGGAGAAATAGGCTACAAACATGCCCACATCCCCTCACATCTTGGTGTCATCAGCAAATTTGAACAGGATGCTTTTTACACCCTCATCCAAGTCACTGATGAAGATGTTGAACAGTGTGGGCCCGAGGACCGAGCCCTGCGGAACCCCACTGCTCACATCCCTCCAGGTTGAAAATGACCCATCCACCACCACTCTCTGGGTGCAGCCCTCCAGCCAGTTGGTGACCCAATTGACTGTGTGAGTGTCGACACCACAGTCCCCCAGTTTCTTAATGAAAACAGGGTGAGAGACAGTGTCAAAGGCTTTCCAAAAGTCCAGGAAGACTATGTCCACTGCTACCCCTGCATCTAATGATTTGGTGATCTAATCATAGAAGGCCACCAGGTTGGTCTGACAGGACCTGCCACTGATGAACCTGTGTTGGTGGCCCCTAAGCATGAAATCCCCTGCTGGCCCCTTGTGGATGTGTGCCAGAATAATTTTCTCGAACAGCTTGCCTAGGATCGAGGTAAGACTAACTGGCTTATAGTTTCCCGGGTCCTCCTTCTTCCCTTTTTTGAAGATGGGAACCACTCTGGCCCTCTTCCACTACTCTGGCACCACACCAGAGCACCACGAGTGCTTGTAAAGCCGTGCCAGGGGTCTTCCAATGACCTCAGCCAATTCCTTTAGTACTCTAGGGTGGAGATCGTCCAGACCAGCTGACTTGAATACGTCGTCCAGTCCCTCCAGAAGCTCCCTAACTAGTTCCTCACTAACCCTTGGCCTTGGATAAGAGTATGGGTCAGACATCAGGGCCTGCCAGAGCTTCCCCTGCCTAGCCCAGGTGGGGGCCAGGACCAGGAGGGTGAGAAGGGCAAGGAGGCCCACCGAGAGGGATGCCCAAGAGCCAGGGGCCTGGGGTCCCGACTAGTCTGGAGGTGGGCCGGGGCTAGTGTGAGCCAAAGGTCCCAGTGAGGGGACTACACCTGAAGGGGAACTGGTGGCAGGGAGATATGTGGCCCAGTATGATGGCGGCAGAGTCCATCTGAAGGGAGGAACTCAGTTGGGGGGGTCCTACAGTAGGATTCTGGGCCCCATTGTGGGGGACTGGCATGTATGAGAGCATCATGGTGTCATAAGCGAGGCTTAGGCTACGGCGTAGGGGAGGAATGGAGCTGCAAATCATGCCCCCTAGTAGCAGGGCAGTAAATGGGCAGCCTCCTGCCTAATTACATCTATTAATTAATCAATTAAGTCCAAGGCATGGCAGGAGAGAAGGCAGACAATTTGCCCAAGAACAGGTGGGCGAGCCACGTGGAGATTGGCCCTGGTAGGCCCTCTGTTACAATGATGCAAGTGCGTGTTTTATGTTACCCACCTTGAAAACCAGACCTTGTCATAACTTCTCATGGAACAAAAATACCCCCTTCCCCCCAGTAATGAAGCAGTAACCCAAAGTCAGGCTTTTAATATATTTAGATGCCTAACTCCCATTAAAATCAAGGCAAAGCCCCTTTTTTATGTGGTGACAGTAGATGATTGAGTTGAGGATTTATCTTGGTCCTGCTGTCCTTAACTTCCATTCTGTGTTTCTGGTGAAATATTAAGGACAAGAGGCTGCCAGGTGGAAGAAGCAGGTCTTGCTCTCTGATTATGCTTAAGGTGGAACTGATCAAAGGAAAAAGCCAGAACACAGAACCCTTGTGGATTGCATAACACTTAAATTAGGCTACAAGTGTCCTTGATTTTTGAAAATGTAGGACCTTGAACCCAGAGAAAATGTATTAAATTATAAGAATGAATTCAAGTTACAATTATCTTTTTAATCAGCTTGCTTTCACATCAAACCCCATAAGGTCAAGTCATACATTTTATATTAGCTCCCCAATTCTTTCTTGGCAGAAATATAGAGGCAGGGATATTTTCTGATATCTTTTTATTGTACCAGCTGCATGGTTGTGCCTGAGGAAGGTCATTTGATGCCTGACATTTTGTCCAACAGCTCTCCCAAACATACAACTGGTCCAGTAAAACGTATTTTTTAAAATTCTTTCCTCTTTGACATTTCTTGAATTACTATGGCTACAACAACGGTCCAACCGTACTAAAATCTAAAAAATTTTAAGAAATACTGTAAGTACTAAAGTAATTGCCAGGAAAGTAATGCCTGCAGAGACAGGTGGTGTTTTTATGGATTTCATGCATGTTACCCTAACTAAAAGCTTGTCATCTCAGCATTTCTTGCAAAGACACCTCGCACATCCTGTCTCTTGTATTGTGGGGAGATCATCTGACGATGGCTTAAATTTGTTGATTTTTTTTTTTTTTGCAAAAGCAAGATAAACAAGGGTTATCCCTCCCTTGTAGTCTACCAAGCCACCACATTTATGACTCTTTCACATGGGTAACTATGTCCACAATCTTTTTTTCTGGCATCTTTCATTCTTCAGGTGCGCCCAGTCTCCATCTTGTCTTTTTTCTCATTATACAATGGCAGTTTTATTCCCATTAGTGGTGAAGAGGAGTGAGGTAAGGGGACCTAGGAGCACTAAGTTGCTGACCATGACCCTAATTAATCATGAAGGTTGGCTGGATTTGTCACATTTAACCTCCAAGTATATCCCCAGTCCTCCTCTTAACCCCTTTCAGCAATGTCTCTTGTCTGTAATCTATGCCTGTGATTCCACCTCCAGCCTGGAGTGAAACCTCTGTCCAGAAGTTAAAGTGCTGCTCTTTATGTGCTGTATCTATTTTGTAAAGTGTTTGGTTTTCACATCAAACGGTTCTGTAGTGATGGAGATTTCTGTCATGACTAAAGATTGCCTACCATGGGTGGACTGAATCTTGCTTAGTATCTTTAGGAATCAGTTAATTGGCCATGAATATAGTCCCTATGGCAGAGCACATGGGAAACTATTCCTATTTAAAAAAAAAAAAAAAAAAGCCAGGCAGAAAACAAGTCAGTTTTCTCTCTTAGATTATTGTAACATCCCAAGTTACTGAACCGGCCATCCAGATGGAGAAGTAGAGAAAAACTTGAAACAGTGGAAAGACCAGGCTAATTCTCTGAGCTCCAACCAAGCTTCCACTGCTTGGTTCTTGACCCCAGTGAATGACAATGTGTGTTAATGATCTCAAAAAATGAAGCATAGGAAATTGAAATGTAAGTTTAACCCACAGTGCTACCCGTGGCTACATCTGGATTCAGGGTTCTGAGGTGTCAAATAGCTTTGGTCAATCTCCAAGCCCCGGAGGCTGGGGTTGCCTCTTCATGGAGTGCTTTCTTGTGGTTTCCCCACACACTGGACTATTATTTGCACAGTTTATTATTTACAAAACAGTCAACATATGGATTAGGTTAATGGCAGAACAGGATATCAATAATCTAATTGTCAAAGGCAGGTATCAATGAACTAAAACACTCTATACAAATTAAATCAAAGACACCCTCAGCACAACTCCTGAGTTAAAACCTTGAGACTCCAGGGAATTTCAGCAGGTGCACACAGGGTTAACAAGACATCAGCTCTCCCTTACACTGACATCACAATAACCATGGCTGGTGCTGCTGCTTCAGAAAGTCCTGTTCTCTGCTACAGCCTCATGGGGAAGAAAAGCTCTCCTCCACTCCAGCTGTCTGTGGTATCTGCAAAGAAACACACTGTCCCCTTTCTCCACTTCCCAGACCAGGCCCCTTGTGCTGATAACTGAAACAACCCTGGGTTTATCACCCACCTGGCCCCAGGATGTCCTCCGTTAACTTTCCCCAGAGCCTTCCCAGATCAACACCCTGCCCTCCTAGGCAAGTCTACCTTACCACCCTTTTTCCTCCACATGCGCCCCTCTGCCTCACAGAGGGGAAAAAGGATACCGGGTTGTCTTCTCCCCATCACTAAGGGCAGGTTTACTTCACAGGCCAGCTGCAGGGTGGTTCCTCCCCGAGCTCTACGGTCCTCTGAGGGGAGAAAGTTACTGCTGGCTGTGACTGTGGACTACAAATCCCAGAGGCACCTAGAAGCAGGAAGAGGAAGTGATGAGCAACACTGCAGAGTCCTGATCCTGTGATTCTGGACCACAAATCCCAGAGACCTCAAGGGCAGTAGAAAGGGGAAGTGAATAGATTCATAAATGTAGGGTTGGCAGAAACCTTGTACATCTTCTAGTCTGACCGCCTGTCCTGGGCAGGAGAGAAAACTGGGCTCAAATGACCCCAGGCTGTTCTTAGTTAACTCTCCCCAGAGCCTTCCCAGATCAATACCCTGCCCTCCTAGGCAAGTCTACCTTACCCCCCTTTTTCCTTGACATGCATCCCTCTGCTTCACAGAGGGAAAAAGAATACCAGGTTGTCTTCCCCCCCATCACTAAGGGCAGGTTCACTTCACAGGCCAGCTGCAGGGCAGTTCCTAACCAAGCTCTGTAGTCCTGGGGCTGACCCTGGTGGAGTCTCCAGGGCTGAGTTCCCTCCTCTCTCCTGCCTCAGGAGCCAATCAACACTGCCTTCACAACCCCCTCCCAGATACCAAGTGGTGGGACCTGCTCAGCATGGGTATGGCTGGGGTACCCCAGTGGCTCAGTCTGGACTCCACCCTCATCCCATGAGCCGCTGGGGACCTCAGCTGGTGGCTCCTCCATGGAGCTATGGGCGTGTATGTGGCAAGCTTCATGGATACCCCAGTCTCCTTCTCCTTCTGCAGGCAGAGGGAGACTGTGGTGCACATGACCCTTGAGTGTGTTAGGCTGCAGCACCTCCACTCCAGAACCTCCTCCTGAGGTTCTGGTTGAATTTCACCCCCCACCTTCTTGTTTTTGGTCACCCCATCCCTGGCCCCACCAAGTCCCGGGACATCCTGGTCAACTTCCTCCTGGTCCTGGCCAAGTGGGCCCTGTACTTGACAGGAGGCTCTAACCAGGAAGGTGTCCAAAGACTGTGGGGCCACTTTCTTCTTACTTGTCCATCCATATTTTCCTGGCAGACCACAAGTGGGCAGCATCCACTAGCTCCTTGGATGTGTTTGAGGACTGGTAGGTGCAGCTCCAGGGCTCTGCTCAGTGTCCCCCTCAGGCAAACTTATTTCCACGTTTTGACCCTTTCACCCACACAACATTCCTATCCTGTTTTTTTCATTAGTTGTCCCACTCACTCATTAGCCCCACACGGGGTTACTAGTTAGCAAGGTGGGCCTTAGGGCCCATGGTATGAGTGTGACAAATAGACAGGAGTCGATCAAAAACATGCATATGCTCTTGCAAGCAACAACTTTCTGCAACTTTCTACATACTTTCCCATTCTGCCTTTGCAAGGATCCTGAGCCCTGCTGCAAATCCAGCGGCAGCAGTTACATAAATTTGAACTCTTTATTTTTACTTTTGTTTACCTTTGCTTTTGAAGGGTGATCTTCAGCTTCTATTTTTTATTTCTTTGCTTTGGGCATGTGTATCTGTGAGTGTTGGAATGATGTCTTTCTTACTCTTCTATCATCTCTGTATTAAGTGTATGGAAACATTCTGTGTTATTTTGTGAAAGGAGGAACTAAGAACAACCACAGAAGGGACACCTGTATCTAAAGCCAAAGAACTTGGTGCATAAAATTAGGTGCTGCACTGAGCTCAGTGGTAGGCATCTTATTTCCACATGCAGTGCAAGGGGAAGAATTAGGCATCTCAGAATGGCATCTAGAAAAGCAACCAGTCTGCTGAGAAGAGACTTGCCTCAAGTGCATGTGCTCAGTATGCAGTTGCTTAGAGCTAGGAAATACTTAGGGCAGGGGAGATTACTAAATTGTGCACTTTAGGTCAGGGCTGCAAGGAGGTGCCTTTTTCCATTTTGTCCATAGCCCTGAACCCTCTCCTGAAGGAAGATGTCTACATCCTTTCTTTCAAAAAACTCAGCAGGGTTCAGTCTTTTAAAAGAGCTGACAGAGGAAGAGGAGGAGGTGGTGGAGGTTGTGTCCAACTTTAATAGGTCGGTTGTTAAAGCACTTGACCAAGTAATACCCTACATTCTTGCCACATCTTAGCCTAAAGGAATTCAAATGCACAGATCCCATCTCCCAGGGTTTGCCCTTGCCAGAAGTCTGTAGGTGATTCTGGATGGAGATACTCTCTACCCCTCCAGCTGAAGCAGTGCCACTAAGCTGTCAGGAATGTATTCATTGAGAGTCACAAGAGGAAGCCGGACTCTAGCACTGTGCATAGGGCATGCACCCAGGAGAAGTCTGTCCTGGGTCCTGTTCATTGCTTCAGAGACTACTTATTTTATCCACAAACTATTGGATGGCAAAATATTGAGATAGTCTCTAGTATCTCTTAAGGCATTGCCCCAACCACTAAGCTAAAGTCAAACTCTCTGCTCCAGTGAATCATGAATACTTTTCTGAACTGCGGCACAACTTCAACAGTTTGGATGGGAGGAGAGTGCCTCCCACATAGGAAGCCTTAATCATCAGGCTCTAGCTTTTTTCTCAGAGATAAAAATGCAGATTTAATTCCCATTAGGTAGGTAAGGACATTTAACCCTGACTTCTCTTGCCCTGGGCAAATTCTCTAACCACTAGCCTATTACATAGAGGGATGTAAGTCCCACCTCCTGTGTTTTAAATGAAAGCAGCATTAGTTGCCACTGCATTTTGTAGAGCCTAATCCAGTCTGTGTCTGTTCTGAGACAGGTTGATAAATTGAGCCCCTTGCATTGGCGATGCATAGGGGTGTATATGGGTGCACATACACCCCCTGAGTGTGGCAGTACACCACCTACAAAAAGGTGCTGCCAACGGCACCTGCGGGCAGTCATTGCTTGCCACCCCCCCCAACGCTGAACCTGCCAGCAGCATCTGCAGGCGGTCTGCAATTGCCACTGGCCACCACCACCATTGCCAGCGGTGTCTGCAGGTGGTCACTGACTACCAGTCAGCACTCGCCACCTCTCCCCCCGCCACCAACAGCACCGTGGCTGCCTGTGGGAGCTCCACGCTTACCACTGCTATATTCCAACTAACGCCACCTGCTGGAGCTCACCATGCCCCCCCAGCCGCCAGGGGCATGCAGTGTTCATGGCCCCTTGAAATCACTGGCAGAGCAGCATCTAGTTTCAGGATGTAACTGATTTTGGATTTTGCTGCTTAGTCTTGACAGGACATTCCTGAGCCCCTCAGAACTGCAGCCAGCTCCAAGTGCCTGTGAAACTATGAAATCAAATAGGGAGAAATTAGAACTGAAGCATTCAAGGCCAGCTGATCAGGATTGTTGTTTTGGATTAAGATGCCTAAATTCTGCCTAAGACCCATTTCTTGGCACCCGAGTTCTTGTTTTGATCTGGCTCTTGGGTCCCATAGACACTTAGGCCACAGCCACACATAGTATGGGGACAACCAGTGGCAGCACTAGTTGTCACTTTGTGCTGTTGCTAGTTGTTCCCAGGGAACGTCAATGCCACAAGCACTCTGAAGCATGGCAGGTTATCAGTCAAGCACTGGGCTGGTCCCAGCAGCCTTACCCAGGGTCCTGGGGACCTCCTGGGGCTGCAGAAGTGTCAACTGTACCACATGGAGCCTGGCTGGCAGGTGCAGCATGGCTCCAGCCAGGCCAGCTGCAGTTTTGAGTGGTACATGTTGCCCATGTGTGCACTGCTCCACTTTTGTGTGTGTGTGTGTGTGCAGGGAGGGGTTCACCCTTGGATATCCAGGAGTCAAAAAAACCCTCTGTGCTGCTCCTTTGCAGCGTGGAAAACAACTGAACATGTGGTATGTGGCACTACAGATGTGTCTGTGGCAGCACATGGCCACTCTCATCTGGATGTGGCCTTACAGCCCAAAGATATCAACATCCTTCACCAACTAAGTCAGCCCACTGTGTTGCTAGAACATTGGCTGGAGACTTTTGAAAAGAAGCTGCTTTAATCTCTCAAGCCAAGTAAAAAATAAAGTAATTTATCTTAAGTGTCCACTAGGAGTATGCGAAGCAGGCCCTATTCAATTCGGATTTGGCCCGAATCAGGGACAGCGATTCCATTCGTTGATTCTGATCACTGTCCCTGATTCATAGATTTCATAGATTTCATAGACATTAGGGCTGGAAGGGACCTCAGGAGATCATCGAGTCCAGCCCCCTGCCCAAAAGGCAGGAAGTCAGCTGGGGTCATAGGATCCCAGCAAGATAAGCATCCAATCTACTCTTGAAGGTGTTCAATGTAGGTGCTTGAACCACCTCCGCTGGCAGACTGTTCCAGACCTTGGGGGCTCGGACAGTAAAGAAATTCTTCCTTATGTCCAGCCTGAAACGGTCTTGCAGGAGTTTGTGACCGTTCGACCTCGTCATCCCTTGGGACGCTCTGGTGAACAAACATTCCCCCCGATCCTGGTGGTCACCCTTGATAAATTTATAGGTGGCCATCAGATCACCCCTGAGCCTACGCTTTTCCAGGCTAAAGAGTCCCATGGCTCTGTCATTATAAGATCTGTTTTCCTGACCTCTGATCATGCACGTGGCTCTCCTCTGGACCTCTCAAGCTTCTCCACATCCTTTTTGAATTGTGGAGCCCAAAACTGGACGCAGTACTCCAGCTGCGGCCTCACCAAGGCCGAGTACAAGGGGAGAATGACGTCCCGGGATTTGCTCGAGAAGCATCTATGGATGCACGCCAGCATTTTGGTCGCTTTACTAGCCACAGCATCGCATTGCAGGCTCATGTTCATCTTGTGGTCAATGATGACCCCCAAGTCTTTTTCTTCTGTAGTGCTAACCAACGTAGCACTGCCGAGCCTATAAGGGTGCTGCAGGTTTTTCCTCCCAAGGTGGAGAACCTTGCATTTTTCGGTGTTAAACACCATGAGGTTCTCGTCTGCCCATTTGCTGAGCTTGTCCAGGTCAGCCTGGATCACTCGCCTATCTTCTGGCATGGATGCTTTGCCCCAATTGAATTTGCATTCAATTCAGTCAAATCCAAATCTGAAGATTCAATGCTGATTCAGAGAATCAGTGATTCAGACATAGACGCAGCTTTAAATGTTTTTTTCTATATACCTCAAGGTACCAGGCATGGTTTGTGAACACTGTGATGCTGGGGTGCATGGAGCATCCAACAGGAGTGTGGGGGATCCTCCACATGCTTGGCCCGCAGGTGCCCCCCCTCCAGACCCAGGAGGAACCAGTCGCTGAGCAGGGGGCCAGGAGGTGCTTCTGGTCCACTTCTGGGTCTGCTGCCAAGTGCGCTGGGGAGCCCCCTGTGTTTCTGTGGGATGCTCCATGCACCCCAACATCGCAGCATTCATGAGCCGCCTGCTACCTGGAGGTACGTAGGAAAAAACGTTTAAAGTTATGTCTATGTCTGAATCTCCAAATCTTTCTGAATCTCTTTGAATCAATTTGGAGGGGTCTGATTTGATTCAGAGAGATTAGAGGGTCCTCTGATTTGATTCAGATTCGGAGATTCAGCCAGTGAATTGGGCCAAATGTCCACCGAATCAAATCAAGGACCAAAGCTTCGCACAGCCCTAGTGTCCACCTCACCATTTATTTGACTACTTGTTTATATTTGTTTGGAGCCTTGATCATTTTTATTTTATTTTGATTTATTATTGTACTGTTCCACCTAAACTTAGTGAGAATTCAGGAAATTAGTTCAGTAATAGGCTTGCTAAAGTAGTGTATTTCTTCATTTTCTAATAAAGCCTGTAAAAAGTACAGGGACACTTCATGCTATCAAAATGCAGCATAGTTCATGAACTCAGAGGACATAGGTAATAAATATGCAAGACAGTTGGCTCTGCTTCCAAATTAATATCCAAGTCCCTCACGTTATAGTCACCTTGTTTAGTGGTTCCTTGGGACTTAGCTGTCTGTACTCTGTGGCTGATCAAGTGCTATAAAACAGAAGGCTGTATCAGCAGGTTGAGTAACTATCCACTGCTAGCATCCACTGAAAGAACCAAGGGAGAATACAGATGATTTTCACAGGCCTTCTATAGTCCATGAACCTTTAATTTACTCACAGCTTTAGGAACATGTTTGTGGGTAATGGTAGAACAAGGTGGATCTTTAGTAGGACAGTTTTCTGAACTCATATGGTTTCTCTCTTTTCCTTCTGATTGCATCTCCCCTAAACTATGTGAAATACATAGTCTCTTTAGTACTCCTCAGGGAGCAATACAGCATTGTCTAGCTTATAATTTTTAATACCACGCTAGAACTCATGCAACTCTAGCTGGCAGACAGTTATTTTTAAAATATAATTTAAAAGAACAGAAGCAAGCAGTGACTTAAAATACCAAACAGTGAAGATATAACATGGCGCTATCTGCATATATAATTTCTGCCTCAGATATGGAAGCAGCGTACTTGTCTTAAATGCTTCTAAGGCAGGTCATGCATCTCAATAAACCTGATCTCATTCTATGTTTATATTTTCAGTCACAGCAAAACAGGTGTGCTGGGGCTCAGTCTGGCAAGCTGCTGGGCACACACAAGCTTAACTTTAAGAATATGGCGCTATTTTATTTTATTTAATGTAATTTCTGTACACTGTGGATGAACAGTGTATTGTAACATAGACAATAAAGCAAATTGCCCTACTTCTCTATGATTCTAGGTGTGCAACTCAGCTATACTCAGGGTTTTTAGATGTCTGTCTGGAACCTGGGATAAGGAGAGGCTCCCTGATTCTGGGGTCCTGGCAGGATTTGTGGCTGCCAGGTGGGGTGAGTCAATGAACTTTTCTCCCCCTATTCGTGATCCAGCACTTGAAACCCATGCTCTACACTCCCTGCTAGAAGTGGTATATTAGGGATCGAACCTCTGATCCTGAGGTGGAGTACCTTGCATTTATTGGTATTGAATGTCATCAGGTTTATATCTGCCCACTTACTAAGCTTATCCAAGTCAGCCTGGATCACTAGCCTATCTTCAGGTGTGGACGCTATGCCCCAAAGTTTAGTGTCATTGGTGAACTTGGCCAGTGCGCTTCTGACACCAATGTCCACATCATTGATAAAGATGTTAAGGAGAACCAGTCCAAGGACAGAGCCTTGAGGGACACCGCTGGTCACGGAGCATCATAATGATTCACTTCCATCTACTACTACTCTCTGGGTCCGAACTCAGAGCAAATTTCCCAGCCATCGGCCTGTGGTGTAGCCAAGGCTACAGTTAGCCAGTTTTTCAATGAGGAGATCATGAGATACCAGATCAACAGCTTTTTTAAAGTCCAGATATATGATGTCAATCTCTTCCCCCTTGTCAAGGCGATATGTCACCTGGTCATAGAAGGAGATGAGATTGGTCAGGCAAGACCTAACCATGACAAACCAGTGCTGGCTGTCCCTCAGAATGTTGCCACCAGCCATCTTATCAAGAAGGGTCTCTTTGATCACTTTCTCCAGAATCTTGCTGGGGATTGAGGTCAAGCTGATTGGCCTATAATTCCTGGGATCTACTTTCCACCGTTTCTTGAAGATGGGTTCCACATTGGCCTTCTTCCAGTCTTCAGGTACTTCACCTGAGCGCCACGAGTTTTCAAATATTTTTGGCAGTGGTTGGGCTATGACACCTGTCAACTCCTTGAGTACTCTAGGGTGTAATCTGTCAGGACCAGCCAACTTGAAGAAGTCCAGCCTTTCAAGGTGTTCCTTTACAAGGTCTACACCAATGCTGGGTATAAATACGCCCTCACCTTTGCCTTCCCATGTCATGCTAAGCAGGGTGGTCCCTTTTGGGCTGATGAAAGACTGATGCGAAGTACCCATTAAGCAGGTTGGCTTTTTCCTGGGTGTCAGTTACGAGTTGTCCCACTTGGTTCAGCAGGGATCCAATGTTACCCTTGCTTTTTTTCCAACTCCCTACATATCTGAAAAGCGCACATATTTTTATTATCCTTGATATGTGAAGCCAGATAGAGTTTGGTTGCAGTCTTTGCTTTCCTGATCTGCTCCCTGTAGGCACAGACCAGTGCTGAGTACTCCTCCTTGGTGGTGATTCCAGCCTTCCATCCTTTATAAGTCTCTCTTTTTAGGTGAAGTGGGTCCTCAAGTTCCCTGCTGAGCCAAGGGGGTTGCTGCACCCTCTTGCTACCCTTCCTCTGAGATGGGATGAACAACCCTTGTGCTGTCAGGATCACTCCTTTCAGGAGCAACTACTCCTCTTGGACTCCTCTTCCTGTCAAGTCATGGTCCCTCAGGGCCTTGACAACGAGCCTCCTGAACTTGTCAAAGTCAGCTTCCCTGAAGTCGAGGGCTTCTGCATTGCTGACTTGCCAGATTAGTGTGGCTTCACCTTCCACGAGGTCAAGCCAAACCAGGTTGCCCTGTGCCCCAGCTTCATATAGATTTGTGGAGCATCCTAGGACTTGTGACAAGAACACCAGGTTCCAGTCATGAGTGGAGGCTAATTAGCACATGGATCCTTTGTGGTGGGTATCTGGAATACACACACATACTAAGCAGTGCTGAGCTATGGTGTCACTGTGATTTGAAATGCTGTTGACTCTGGTGGAGGCAAGCCCAATTAACTATGTGGTAAATCGTGAGACTTTTAGCTTCATACTAATATCATGTATGTTAGTATTATATCATGCAGCTAAGTTCAAGTGAAGTTTTACCTGCCTGGTGTGAAGACATCACCTGGACAGAGCATATGCATGAGGAATGAGAGGAGAATCAGCTGAGAAAGGACCATGGCAAAAGGAAGAAGACTCCTGGTAAGCTTTTGGACCCTCCCTGAATACCAGACTGGACCTTTGAAGCTGCATATGATCCAACTGGATTGCCACTGACTAGTGCTACAGAATATCTTGAAGGTAAGCCCTAGAGACCTGGCTGCGCTAGCAGTCTAGCCAAAAAGGCTGGACTGGGACTTTGTATTCTGGGACTGCCAGGGCTTTAAGGATTTCTTTGGAGATGTACGAGGGGAAGAGAGAGAACCCAGACCTTCTGTTCTTTGTCTCTGCAGGGCTGTAGGGGATCTGGGAGCATGTATTATTGTGAAAATGTTTAACCTGGCAATGAAGGAAGAAGACATAAAAAGCTGGCTCACCAGCAGGGATCCTAGTTTCCTCTGATAAGAAAAAATTCCCAAATTTTCTGATTTAAATAAATTACCCCAAATCCACATTTTTCCTTGATTAAAATGAAATGCCACTAATATATGTAGATATATCTAATATAGAGAAACTAGGATCCCTGCTCATCAGGTACTGCAAAAGGTGATCGAAACTGAAAAGGTTCAGGATCCCAAAGGGATCTGGACTGGGATTTGACAGGCTTGCACCTGGCTATGGGAGTACACAGAAGACCCCAGGGGGAGTGAGACACCTTCCATCAGCAATAGCCCTGAGGGTGTTCATGATTCACCATAGCCAGCCAAAGCCGTGCAGAGAATGTAGTGAAGTGTTGCATTAGCTTTGGTCTGTTCCTATACCATATGCTCAATATGTAGGAAGAAGGACCACATGGCAAAAGGACTGTAAGGGGGAAAAGGCACCACAACTTCTGTGGTGGTCCACAACCAAGCATCAATATCAAGAGAACAAAAGAAGCAATAGTGGGGTAAGTATGCTACAAGTAATGTGTGAAATGAATAAGGAAATATTTGAGACCACAGATATCTATGCATCAGTGGATTAAGAGGAGTTTCTCACAGATTGACTTTATCCTAACATCAAAGCACTGGACAAAGAGAAAAGCAGAAACAACACTAGTTTTCTTCTCAAACCACTACATGCTTATAGCAGGTGTCAAATAGTGCTAAAAACTGGGCCTATGTGGAATGAAAATGTACCTATGGAGGGACCAGGAAGAAGGAAGGGGAGGAAGAAGCAGACAAAGTCTGGGAGAAAGAAAAATGGGTCCTGATGTTTGTACACAGAACCCAAGGAAAGAAAGATGCAAAAAGGTGGGGAAATGCATGGGAAGCTGGATTGTATAAAGGTTCATATACTTCCTTTCCTTGTTCATGTGCTTGTGACAAGGTATTTAGCAGAATTCTCAGATCTGTTGGAATCTGATATGGCTGGGCCATAAGCATTTCTGCTATGGCCTTGGATGTGTGGTCTCTGGGCTGTCAACTGTGTGCCTTAGGCCCACACTACCCCATTCCCATTTGTGTACTGATAAGATGTAAAATCTGGGATACCTAAAAGAAATGAGGGAGTAAGTCAGAGAAGAGTTTGCATTTCCAGGAACAGGCTACATACTTAGCTATGTTTTTTAAAGGGTGAAGGGGAGGAGAAAGGAAGAAACAGCTAAATGGAATTTGAATATTTTTGTAATAAAAAAACATTGTTTGCACTACATATAAGTAGATGCCAAAGTGTTGCTCAAAGGTGTGTTTCTGGACTACCTGTACTAAAACTTGCAGCAGTTTCAAAACAGGTAAAGTACATCAATTCTGGATGAACTAAGTGTATGGGTACAATCATGTTTAATTTCAAGGTTAGTGTTTTCAAATTTGCACCTCACTTCTGTGTGCTCAGAGAGAGCGCAGTCTGACAGTAAGGAGAGGGGGAAGGGGCTGCCAGGGGGAAAAGTTGGGGGGAAGCAGAAAGCAAAGGGCTACTTGGCCCCCCAGATTTAGTTTCCCTGGTGTAACAGTGAGAGGGGGACAAATTCAAGGCAAGCCGCCAATAATTAGATTCTATACCTGGAAAATTATAACCAATTTATATGTTTTCCATATATAGAATCTAATTACTGGGGAGTGTTCTTATAATCAGGGTCATCTTCTATTCAAAGAAATACAGTATTATGAGGACTGGGGTTATCTGGGAAAAAATGAAATACCCAATGCAGTTTTCTGAAGCTTAGATGAGTGAAAGATCTTGCATATGTTTTGTTTACCTCCATTTTAAGCAGAAAAGGAAGTGGAAATCAATACAGGAATGACTTTCCCTTCAGGTGAAAGAAGTCAAGCCAGGTGTTTTATATAGGACTTCTGTGACAATGTTCTACTGCTGCTTCACCTTTTGGTGGGAAAGTTGAGACTTCAAAACTCCTTGACACAAGCCATCCAACTAGGGTCACTAAAATAAACATGCATAAGACATCTATGCACTGCACATTTTTGCATGTGTTATTCCACACCCCAAATGTTAAAATCTTTACAAATACATCCCACATAACTAAAGCCTCAGCACATCTACTTACAGGAACATGTATCTAGGTAGATTGGCTGTACCTGAATTCTAAAATGGCTTCATTGCTAATCTCACGTCACCCAGGACTTCAAACACTCAGAGACTGGCCAACAAACTCTAGGCCCAGTCTCATTCCCACTTAATATAAGCGACAAACTCTGTGGGAGAATGTTTTAACTGCTAAAACCAAAGTCAGATGATTTTAAATATTCAGGTATTTGTTCAAACATTAAAAAAACATTTTAAAATGAGTTACTGTTTTGGTCACGATATTTATGGCCTCTCTGGGCTACATGGTCAAAGAAACATAATGCCACACTTTGATGCAAAGGCTAGTCATACCAACAGTAGTTGCAAGCAGGGGTTGCTTGGCCCATGATCTCACTTCCTTGTACTCCAAACCCTGGATCCAGGACACTGAAGAGAGCAACTTGCTTCTTATTAATGGTACAGAGAATATATCCCCTCATTGGGTACTCTGAATGATCCCTGAGAGCTTTTAAGGATCCTATAGCACTATCTTACCTTGTTGTTTCCCCAAGAGCTATGTGGCTCTCCACTGTTCCCCAGCACTGGCCTTCGTGGAAATAGTACAAACTAGCCCACTATTAGAACTGAATTCTTTACTTATAAGGTCTCTCCACTGAGCTTTCCATCTTTATCTATGCCTCTTCAGCCCTCTCACCAAACAGCAGGTGACTCAGCTATTATGTACCCAAGGTATAGAGTCATTTTGCTCAATTGACAAGGGACTCTTATCAACACTTTCCAGGAGGTTGAAGTGAAAAATGGTCAGTTGATTAGGCTGATGGATTTTATAATGTCAGCCATTCATGATACAGCCAATCAGCTAGTGAATAACCACTAATCCAAGTGTATATTAATTTTTTATTTTTTATGCGCTAGTGGAAAGGTAAAAGTATCCATGATCAAAATACTTTTTTTATTTTTCCTTTTTGTTTTCAAGCTAGACAAATTTAAGGGAGCATAACTAGATTCATGCACTACATACTTTTTTATAAGTCTCTCCAATTTTCAGTAGACAAAGACACCTACGTAAAACTAGAGGACCATTGGTTACCCAAGAGACAGCTCCATTATCTACAAGCAAGTGATTAGGGCTCCCATGCTAGGCAAACTCAGAGTTAATTAATAAAAATAATCATTTGTAAACAATCAGGTGCCTGTGATCAGGGGAACACATAGGCAGTGCACCCCTTGCAAAAAAGTGCCACTGACACTGTCAGCAGCGTCTGCAGGTGGTCCATGATTGCCCCTGGCTGCCACTTCCGCTGTCAGCAGTGCCTGCGGGGGGGTCACTAACCCATGGTCGGCGCTTGCCTCCTCCCACCCCACACTGCCAACAGTGCCAGCAGCGTCTGCAGGAACTCCCTGCTCACCGCCACTGTGCTCCTGCCACCACCGCACTCCCGCCACCACCAGTGCAGCTGTGTCCCCACAGCCGCCGGCAGCACACACCATTCATGCCTGTGATCCTCAAGTATCTCTTGTAATCAGCACCAATACAGAATCTCCCCATTAAATGGAGGGAGCAAATATGTACCTCTGGAGAACTGCAGACACATGATAGCTATCCTGATATAATTTATGCATATGTATTAATATTGTTGTTCTTTCCCAGGATAACTTTACACCACGTTCTTATAAGTTTCGGTAGAATAAGGCTGCATGTGGTGAGTCTGCTCCTTTTTTTAATATCACTATAAAGATAGATTATATTGATGTAAAAATGTCTTGTGTCCAGGCCCTCATAATTGTTGCCTAGTATAAACAGAATGCTCACAATTAAGAAAGTAAAAGAAATACCTTGTGAAAAAAAAGGACCCAGTGTATTGTTGAAACCTACCCAGCCAAAAGGGGAAAGAGCCATTCATACATAGCTCCCTCCATACCCACATGTGAAAAGGTTTCTCATATATTTATTTGAAATGAAAGGACCTCTTAAAAGTATCATGAATCAATTAATTAGGGCTAATTAATTTCAAACAGATAATGAAATAAGTGAAGATGAGGCTGTAAATTGGCCAATATTTTGGAACATAAAAATGGTTTACAAGTGAATAGGGAGGACAGAAACAAGTGGAGAATGCACTTTTGGGGTGCTTAAAAAGACGTGCGTTTCCTGGTCTGGAAACTTTGTGCTGCTGAGCTGAATAACATGAAAAATACCCTATGAAAACTGCTACCTCACTTTCATTTCCAGTACTATGTATTCATGAATTTAATAGAGCTATTTTAGTGTTTGAATAGCATAGTAAGTGTAATCAATATATTATTCTCCTTGATGACTACTATATTACACATAATAATAATTGGGAGATGGTTGCTTTTGAGCCAGATCATGGCTAACTCCTGTAGAATATGTGAGCAAGAGGAATGTTACAAAAAATATTCTTTTTATTTCCCTCTATCCTCTTCCCCTTGTAGGATTAATCATAGTTCCTGACTTGATGGATTCCTTCCTATTAACTTCCCAAGGTCAGAAACCACCACGTAGACTGGGTAAATGTCTCTTCAGGATGTAACACAAAGATACAAACTACTATACTGTATAAATTACTGTTTTTAGAGTAACTAATCCTGAAACCCACAAGAGGACAAGAGGACTTGATTAAGTCCTGAGTAACACAAGGATTTGCTTCAAGTGTTATCATTTGATGAGCTTCTCTGTAATCGCCATAATAAAGTAAGACAATTCAGCATCCTTGCAGAATGAAATAAGCCAAAACAAATCACCAGAGACATTTGTAACTTTAAAAAGGGGAACTATACAAAAGTGAGGAAATTAATTAGAAGGAAATTAGAGGTAAAGCCAAGAGGGGGGAAAAGCCTACAGGCATTTTGAAGATTGTTTTAAAATATCATTATTAAAGGCTTGGATTAAATGTGTATCAGAGATCACAAAAAGATATCACTAAGAAATAAAAGCTATTCTCAGGCATACAAATTCTGGCAAGCTAAATGTAAAGTGATTATGAGGCAGGCCAAAAAAGTATGTAAGGAGTCTCTTGATAAATGCATAAAAGCTGATAGATTTTAAATGCATAAGAAGCAAAAATCCTGCTATAAACTCAGTGGAAGCTATTAGATGAGCAAGGTGGAATATGGGGAAGATAAGGCCACAGTTAAATGAATTCTGTTCACTTTTTTTTTGCTACAATGGATGTTGGAGAGATTCCCATCTTGGATCCTTTCTTCTTAGTGGATAAATTTCAAAAATTGACTATGAAAATGGTAACAGATGAGGTTTTAGAGCAAACTGATAAACTGGGCAGCAAGAAGTCACCAGGACCGAATAGCATTCATGCAAAAGTTCTAAAGGGACTTCAATATGGAACTGTAGAACTGTTAGCAAAACTATGCAACTTACCTCTCAAATCAGCCTGCGTCAGGAGACAGATTAGTCTTAAAACAGCTTCAGAGGTGATACAGGGAATTACATACCTCTAATTCTAATTTCTGTTTACAGTAAATTGGCAGCATTTATAATAAAAAATAAAATTAGTAGTCACGTGGATAAATATGATATATTAGGAAAGAGTCCACAAAGAGTTTCAAAAAGATGTTATGTTTTAGAAATCTGCTGGAGTTCTTTAAAGGTGTCAATAAGCATGTCAATGGTGGAGAACCAAGTCAATTGAGTATACTTGGATTTTCAAAAGCATTAGGCAGTCTCTCAAAGGGATCAGAGGTCCTTTCAGTCATAAATAATCTGGAAAACGGACTAAGTAGTGAAATGGCAAAGTGTATAAATGATGCAAAAAATTCAGGTAGTCAAAACTAAAGCAGATGGCTTAGATTAACGGAAAGACCTCAGAAAACTGAGTAGGCAACTGATGGTCGATGCAACTCATGACTGGTAAGCGCAAGATAATGCACATAATAAAAAGTAACCCTAAATGTATACATTCAGTAACGGGTTTTGAATTAGCCTTTGCCACTCAGGAAAGATATATTGAAATCACCATCAAGAGTTATCTAAAAGCCATCAGCTAAATGTTTAGCAGCAGTCAAAAAGGCAAATACAATGTTAGGAATCATTGCAAAAGCAAAATATACAGACAATATAAATCCACAGTGCATTCACATTTTGAGTATTATGTGCAGTTCTGGTCATCCCATCTCAACAAAAAGGTATACTAAAACTAGAAAAGGTACTGAGAAGAGCAATAAAGATGATCAAGGGAATGGAATAGCTTTCATGCAAGGAGAGACTCCAAAGGCAAAGACTCTTCAGTTCAAAAGAGACAACTGACAGGTGAGATGTTGGACAGGTGGAAAAAGTGAATAAGGAAATTGTGGGTGCATCTACATGAGAAACCATGTTGCCGTAGCAATGCACTATGGTGACATAGCATTGGTGAGCACAAACTGTGATGCCACAGCTATGTTGCCATAGCAATGTACTCCTTCACTATAGCGCATTGCTACGGCGACATAGCAGCTAAAAATAAAGGTGTGCCACTGGCACAGCATAGTACAAGCTGTTACTGTCCAAAAGGAAGGACTAAATGACCATGCAGTAACAATGGTGCCATAGGGCCACGTGTAGATGTACCCTGTATCTTGTATGGAGGGAGAACAATACAATAGGGAAACCTGTAACAAAGTGCGTGGTTCATGGGCTGGAGCCCAGATGCAAGGGGTTAGAGGCCTGCCTGCCTGGGAGCTCTGAGTCAGCTGATGAGGATGATTGGCTGGCCATGGGAGAAGTTAAAATTTTCCAGAGAGATGGCACCAAGGAAGGTAGAAAGCTGAGAAGAAAGGCAGCACTGAAGCCCATGACTGTGCCCCTGCTCATGACTGTGCCCATGGGAGGTTATTGATGTTTTTTATTCTGTTTAGTTTGAGGTAGGCTGCACCACAGGGCCAGCTAACAGCAAAGACACCAGGGACAGGGACAGGATGTAACACACAGCTATCTGTGAGAACAACTGGAGTTGTAGTACAGCAGGAATGAGAAAAAATCCCCCTTGACAAACAACCCCTCTCCCTCCCAGTCCAGAAAAGACACAGATGTCATGGCAGGAGTCCTGCATGTGAACTCTTATCTCAGTCAATCCAGTCCCACTGCAACCATGACTCCAGAGTTGTGCATCTGGAAAGGCTTGCAAGTGGCGCTCCAGCACCTTCCATCCACCCAATGATCCGATCCCAGGGAAAATTCCATGGGTGCCAGGCAACTCTGGGTTTCACAGTGCAGGCAGTCGCCATGCTGAGCCCTCAAGTAACCCCCACCCCTGCCCTCCTTCAATCATGGCCCCATCCTGGTACTGGACCATTCCCTGCCTCCCGCCCAAAACCCTGAAAGCAAAGCAACCCCTACCCCCACTCCTTCCCAGTGTCTTCAAGAAAGAAGAACAGTGCTGGAAAGTCAAAGACAGCACACAGCAGGATTCTTTTTTTGGGCAGCCAGGGTGTGGGGACGCACTCTGGATCAGGTCAAAGATTCAGCATCATATCAATAGTTGTGGCACTTGCAAACTTATCCACAAACTCATTATAGCAGAGCCACAAGTAGCACACAAGCCAGGCCCTCATATTGAAAGGCAACCCAGGATTCCCCTGTGTGCCTTCAAAGCAGATGGCCTCCCTGCAGCTGTCAAACCTCCCAGGGAAACATGTCCTGCAGCAGGAGCAGGGCATGATGGCTACTTTCCCTGGGAAGAGTGGTAAAGTGCATCTGTCCAGGCCCAGCCAGCTTTCACCAGAGAAATGTCAGGAGCAAGTACCATTTCCTGCATGGACACTGCACTGAAATGCCTCTTCTGTAATGGAAGGACAGGGGGAGGGGAGCAGTGTAAGAGCTCTGCTGGCATTCGCCAGAGTGGTCAGTCCCTGCTCACTCCAGGGATGGTCTGAGTCCTGATGGGACCTCTGGTCTGCAGACCCTCTGAGGGAGCAGAGTAGGTGCCAGCCAGTTCCTGCAGATGGATGCAGTCCCTCCCGCCCCAGCAACCCATCCCAGCACCTCTGCAGGGCCTGCTGCCTACCCACAGCACAGCTAGGAACTAATCTCTGCTATGCTGGGTTAACAGCAGCAGCGTGGCTTCCAGCCCCATGGGGGGGAAGGCAAGACAGAGGACTTACCATAGGTACCTTGCTATCTCTGCAAGAGTGTCTAGGTGAGTGCTGGGAGAGTGGTTGGCATTGGATCCCACCAACCCCAACTCATCCACCTGCCAGGAAGGGGGTCTGAGTAGGGGGAGCTTTCTGCCGGCTGGGTCCCACAGCAGGGGAGCCCCTTAGCCACAATGATGATGGGCAGCCCCTGGGCTTGGTCTTGCCACATGAGGTGGGCCCCAGGTGTGGCGAAGGGTCATGGGGTCAGGATCTCTGCAGAGGGAGACTGGGCCCCAGGGGTGGGGGGTAAGGGGGCAAGGGCTAGGGGGTCCCACAAAGGAGTCCATGGCTGGCCTCTGTTCTGGTGATGCCTCCCACCCCACAGCTGCCTCTCCCCACCAGCCTTGCAGCTGCCTGCTGCTTCACAGCCTTGTCAGGCAGACAGTGGAGCCAAGATCACCCACCTCTCCAGCTCCTATGCAGAAAAGTCCCTGGTCTTCACTCCCGAGGCTGGGAATTCGCATGCCAGATCTAAAGCCCCCTTCCCCATGCCTCCCCTCCAAGTTTCTGTGTTGAGTTCTGCCCCGGCCCCATTCCCCCTAATCCCAATCCTCCCTATCCTAACAGCCCCTGCAGGCTATTTTGCCCCTTTCATGACCCTTGCCTCCCCCCACTCCTGCCCCCAAGTGACACAAGCAATGTTCAACCAGGTTTCTTTATTAAAAACAAGAAAAGTTTGAAAACTGCAACATTGTAAACTGAATACATCTCTTCCTCATGCTTCATTCCCCCTCATCCTAGTGTGTGGGTCAGGGGTACGCCTGAGCGACTGGTGCCTCCTGATCCTGGGGTGGGCACCTGCAGAAGCCGGTGGGGACAGAGCTGGCAAGCACCCACAGACACCGCTGGCAGCAGCAGAAACAGCCCTGTCAGGGGAGAGACGTGCCCCCCTTCAGTGCTTCCCTACCAGTTGCCTATAGGGGTATGGGTCTTAGGGCAACGGTGTCCAGGCAGCATGGATGATGCTGCCCAGGACTCAGGGCCCGAAGTGCCTGGGGCAGGAGATCCATTGCCCAGTGTCATTGCACAGGCATTCAGGGACTCAAAGCCCTTCAGCCCTACACATCCAGGTAGCATTCTGGGGCCCTACGGTCCAGGAGGTAATCAGCCAGGGCTTTGCAGACCTAGACTCCCTGCCACAGTGCCAGGTCGGTGCCCCCAACATCAGTGGGAGGGCTGTCTCTCCACAATCTCCCTGCCCTACCCATGTACAGTGCATCATGTCTTGTCTGTGCACCATGACTCCTCTGTCCAGGCTTCATGGAAGACCTCCCCCTGGGCTTGCAGATGTTGTGGAGGATGGATGTGGTGACAGTGAAGCACAGTAGGTTCTCCTCTTCCACCCTGACGTGCATACTGAGAGCCTGCCACCATGCTTTGGGGCAGTCAAAGGCACACTCTACAGTGATACAGCACCTGCTCAGGCAGTAGTTGAAGTGCTCCTTTCAGTGGTCAGCTGCCCCACATAGAGCTTCATAAGCCAGGGCGTGAGGAGGTAAGCTAGATCCCTGATGATGACAGGAGGGACAATAACCACGCTGATGATGAAATCGGGGACTCCTGGGGCATAGCACCCACTCTCCATCATCTGGGGGAGTGGGGAGTTGCAGACCGTGTGGGCATCATGGGTTCTGCCCACCCAGCCAGAAAAGATGTGGGTGAAGTGGTCCTAGTGGTCAATCATGTCCTGCAGGATAATGGAGAAGTAGCCCTTGTGGTTGATGAAAGCCTGGGCACCTTGGGGTGGGCAGAGGATAAAGATATGGGTGCCACCCACAGCCCCCATGCAATTGGGAAAGCCCATGTGGTTAAAGCTGGCAACCACTTCCTGCAGGTTTATGAGGCAGATGAAGTGACTGGCCAAAACATTCTGGATGACCACACATACATCCCAGATGGCTTCTTCAGCTTTGGACTTGGCCATGCTGAACTGGTTGGTGACATAGTGAAGACTGCTGGGGAAAGCCAGCTTCGTGATGGTGATGACCACCTGCTTCTCTGGAATGAATCATCGCATGCTGACATCCTGGTTCATGATGTGGGGGGACACCTGGGCAACAATGTCCATGAAGTTGATCCAGTGCATACTGAAGGTCTGGACCCACAGTTCATTGTTCCAGGTGTCCTGGACAAGCTGCTCCCCACAGTTGCTGCTCATGGCACAGGCCCAGAACCACTATTTGATGATCTGGAGGTACTGCCAGAGCACCCCAGCATCCATGGCACCCTGGGTGGCCTTCTTCTCATCAGCCATGTGGAAGTTGGTGGCCCAGTCCAGCACACTTGACAGGGGCAAGGTGCAGTAAATGGCCCTGTACAGTATGGCCAGCTGATGGCTTGGGGGCAGGAAGCCACATCCCATGGTGACCAGCTGCCACAACATGTCCAGATGGCCACACGTGGTATCCTGCAGCTTCCTTCAAATCATGCAGAGTGACAAGAAGGACACACAACTCCTGGGTTTTTGTACTGCGGCATAGGCAGTGCGGTACCATGGAGGGGTGCAGGCAGGCTGGGATATGTAGGTGTGTGCAATTCACAAGGGATAGCACTTGCTCTGGAGCTTTTCTGGAAGCCATAGGTAAGAGCACAAGAGACAGTCCATGGTGATGTGGATGGGGCATGATTGCACTGGCCAATTAGGGGTGGCCCAAGCACTTGGCTGTGCTCAGCAGTCTCCAGCAGCCTGGGGAGCCTATAGGGCATGCTGGGAGGCATGCAGGAGTGTCCCCATGTGCAGGCCTTGGCCAGTACAGGCTGCTTACACACATCCCACCCCCTCGAAAGGACGAACAAAACATGTATACTGTTTGCTCCCAACCTAAACTAGGCCACTTACAGAGAATTGTATAACTTAGATCTATTATTCCGCTGGCTTTTTGAACATCTGTATATGGCCTAGGTCATGCGGATGCTTTAAAAAATATTAAGCTGAGTTCATTCCCTGAAGAGGTTTACATTCTACAAACAATGTTGACAAGTCTGCAATTCCAATCGTTTTCCCTTGTTTAGAAGAGATGGCAGCAAAGCATATCACCAAGCAATTCCTGTAACATTCACCCTTCTCAAATAGAGAATGAAGATAGTAGAAAAATAATATTTTGATTAAAAAAAAAGGATTTCTGTTTAAAAGGTTTCTTTCCTTCTTTATCTATTTTTATTTTACTTAAATAAACAAAAATAAGCCAAACTTAATACAGGCTGCTTTGGCACAGTTCTGATAAATTACTATCTTTCCAGTTTGTCCACAGAAGACCAGATTAATTCTAGCATTTCTGATCAAATAACTTTGATCATTGTGTAACACCCCACTGCGGGGTGCTAACCACAGCCAGTGGCAATTTGTGGAACCCTGGGGCACCAGCTAGACCCATCCTTTTGGTTCCTTTGGGATAATGAGGAACCTCAGGATCTTGGTACAGGGATAGCTCCTGTAACAGAACTCTGACAGAATAAGTAACTATTTACAGTATTTATTATGTGATAGATAGTAATTTATATTCATATATTTACACACATATATTTATATTCATATACATACATTGCTATCTATTCTAAGGTTTAATTCATAACTCAATTAACTTATGCAATAATACTAATGAACTCAACATATGTACACCTATAGGTAGGTGATCACACCTCTGGTAGGTCTAATGTAGACACCCAAAATAACAGTCTTTCAGTTGACTATTGTGGTGTTGATGTCCGCTTAGTTCAGGCATGGGTGCAATGGGAGCTCCCTCGATGGCCCTGGGGCTCTACTTTTGACGATGGCTGGTGCTCATGCTCAACCTCCCGTAATACATAAGCAACCTCCTCCCCCACAACACCCCTTTCTGCCCCTCAGACAGTGCTGGTGGGTTTACTGTCCTGGTTGCTCACTCCCTCAGGGCCCCCCATGTGACAGTCCACTACAAGAGGGGAGGTCTATGCCCACTTGCCAACTCCCAGCCCCGGGTGCTTCCCCTTTCATCACAGCCAGGGCTCACCTCCAGGCTCTGCTCGCTTCCCTTACTCACTGCTCTGGTCCCCCAGCCCTTATCCAAGTCACTGATGAAGACATTGAAAAGAACAGGTCCAAGGACCAAACCTTGTGAGACTCCACTGCCCACATCTTTCCAGGTTAATACTGATCCGTCCACCACCACTCTCTGGGTGCAACCCCTAAGCCAATTTGCCACCCACCTGACCATGTAATCATCTACATCCATGAACGACGTGTGCTCCCACAGGATGGGGGGGCACTGTGGCTGCCCGCAGGCAGCAGTGGCAGAGTCTATATCAAGGAGGAATACACATCCTCGTCAATTAGCAAGGAGTCAGAGGAGGGGCACTCTGAGGTGCTTTGGTTTAGAGTACAAGGCAGTTGAGGGGAAAGAGACTTAACGGTGGGGGTCTACTACAGACCTCCCAACCAGGGAGAAGAGCTTGACCAGGAATTCTTAGGTCAGCTCACAGAGGTAGTGAAGGCTAAAGATGTGGTAGTCATGGGGGACCTGAACTTCCCAGACATCTGCTGGGAGGAGCAGTCAGCCAGGTCTGAATGCTCACGTAGGTTCTTAGACAGAGTGCGAGACCTCCATCTAACCCAGGAGGTGCACAGCCCCACCAGGGGGGACGGCTTGTTGGACCTAGTGCTGGCCATGGGTGATGACCTGGTGAGGGGGCTGCGGGTGCTCGACCACCTGGGCGACAGCAATCATCGCCTGCTGGAATTCACCATCCAGCGCAAGGTGGCAAAGGCATGCAGTAAGGCAGCAGCCCTAGACTTCAGGAGGGCAAACTTCAACGAGCTAAGGAGGATAGTTGGAGAAGCGCTGAGGTCCCAGGGGGGAGGAGAGCCAGGTGTCCAAGGAGAGTGGTTGCTCCTTAAGGGGGCGATCCTCCAAGCCCAAAGGAAGGTAATCCCAACGAGGATCAAAGGGAACAGGAGAGCACACAAGCCTCCATGGCTCACCAAAAGCATCCGGGAATGTCTCCTTGCTAAAAAGGAGGCGTATACCCAATGGAAAGAAGGGGTCATCACCAGGGATGAGTATTCTGCAATCGCTCGGGGATGTAGGGGGGCAGTTAGGAAGGCCAAGGAAGAGGTGGAATTAGGACTAGCTTCTCAGATTAAGGACAATAAGAAGTCCTTTTTTAAATACATAGGAGGCAAAAAGAAGGTCCTGGGTAATGTGGGACCCTTGCAGGATGCGTTGGGAAATTTGGTCGTCACACCAGACGACAAAGCTAACATGTTTAATGATTTCTTTGCCTCTGTCTTCCTAAGTAGGGACCAAAACAGCCACCTCCCTGCTGGGCCCCCCTCGGGCCCCAGGGGAGGCACACCTGGGCCAAAGGTTAGCGAGGAACAAGTTAGGGAGCTTCTGGAGGGGCTGGACGTATTCAAGTCAGCCGGCCTGGACGATCTCCAACCTTGTGTCCTAAAGGAATTGGCCGAGGTCATTGCAGGACCTCTGGCACGGCTCTATGAGCACTCGTGGTGCTCTGGTGTGGTGCCAGAGGACTGGAAGAGGGCCAATGTGGTTCCCATCTTCAAAAAGGGGAGGAAGGAGGACCCAGGAAACTATAGGCCGGTTAGTCTTACCTCAATCCTAGGCAAGCTGTTTGAGAAAATTATGCTGGCACACATCCATGAGGGGCCAGCAGGGGACTGCATGCTTAGGGGCAACCAACACGGGTTCATCAGTGGCAGGTCCTGTCAGACCAACCCAGTGGCCTTCTACGATCAGATTACCAGATCATTAGATGCAGGGGTAGCAGGGGACATTGTCTTCCTGGACTTCCGGAAGGCATTTGACACTGTCTCTCACCCCGTTCTCATTAAGAAACTGGGGGACTGTGGTGTCGACGCCCACACAGTCAATTGGGTCGCCAACTGGCTGGAGGGCTGCACCCAGAGGGTGGTAGTGGATGGGTCCTTCTCAACCTGGAAGGACGTGGGCAATGGGGCTCCGCAGGGCTCGGTCCTCGGGCCCACACTTTTCAACATCTTCATCAGTGATTTGGACAAGGGGGTAAAAAGCACCCTGTTCAAATTTGCTGATGACACTAAGATGCGGGGGGATGTGGGCACACTAGAAGGAAGCATCAGGATACAATCAGACCTAGACAGGTTACAAGGGTGGGCAGATGTGAATAGGATGGGATTCAACACAGACAAGTGCAAGGTGATGCACCTGGGGAGGAACAACTGGCACCGTACCTACAGGTTGGGGAACTCCCCTCTTGTCAGCACAGAGGTGGAAAAGGATCTTGGAGTCATAACTGACTCCAAGATGAACATGGGCCGGCAGTGTGGGGAGGCAGTCAGGAAGACCAACCGCACCTTGTCATGCATCCACAGATGCACCTTGAGCAGGTCCAAAGAGGTGATTCTCCCCCTCTATGCGGCATTGGTCAGGCTGCAGTTGGAGTACTGCGTCCAGTTCTGGGTGCCACACTTCAAGAGGGATGTGGACAGCATTGTGAGGGTCCAGAGGAGGGCCACTCGCATGATCAGGGGACAGCAGAGCAGGCCCTATGAGGAGAGGCTACGGGACCTGAACCTGTTCAGCCTCCAAAAGAGAAGGCTGAGGGGGGGATCTAGTGGCCTGTTATAAACTAGTCAGGGGGGATCAGCAGGCATTGGGGGAGTCACTATTCCCCTGTGCACTGCCAGGAGTGACCAGGAATAACGGTCACAAGCTGGCAGAGGGCAGGTTCAGGCTAGATATCAGGAAGCGCTACTTCACGGTCAGGGTGGCTAGGATCTGGAACCAACTTCCAAGAGAAGTGGTGCTAGCTCCTACCCTGGTGGTTTTTAAGAGGATGTTGGATGAATATCTTGCTGGGGTCGTTTGACCCCAGTATTATTTCCTGTCATGGCAGGGGGTCGGACTAGATGATCTACTCAGGTGCCTTCCGACCCTAGGAACTATGAAACTATGAAACTATGTGTCAGTGGTGGGGTGGGAGGGGTGGCAAGCAGTGGGTAGCAAGTGGGGTCCACCCGCAGCCCCTGGCAGCTGCATCAGCAGTGAGGGTGGGGGCAGTGACTGCCTGCAGAAACTGGTGGTGGCTTTGGTGGCAGCCAATCTCAGCGGGGGGCACATGCGCCTGTACTCCTCCTACATGTTACCTATGTCTATGTCACAGCTGCTCAGTTTATTTATGAGACTAGGATGAGATACCATATTGAAGACCTTCTTAAAATCCAAGTAAATAACATGTACCTTGACTCCTGTGTCTAAGCATTTTGTGACCCAGTCATAAAAAGAAACAAGGTTAGTCAGGCAGGATCTACCTGCTATGAATCTGTGCGGGTTGCCCTTCAGCATTATTTTTCCTGCTGGACTCCCACTAATGTGATCCTTAATAATTTTTTTCCACCCTTCCTGGACTCCCCTCTCACCAATGCTCCTGTTCTTCAGTGCCTTATTAACTAATCTCCTGAGCACACTGAAGTTAGCCTTTCTGAAATCTAGCACTTCTGCCCTACTGGCTATCTTTCCCAACCTATGCCAGATAGTGAATTCAATCAATTGATGGTCACTGTTCCCTAGGTTACCTTGTGTCTGTAGATCCCCCACCAGGTCATCCCCTGTCCAGCCAGCACCAAGTCCAATAAGGCATTTCCCCTAGTGGGACCGTATACCTCCTGTGTTAGATGATGGTCCTGTACGCAGGTTAAGAACCTACGTGAATGGTTAGATCTAGCTGACTGCTACTCCCAGCAGATGTCAAAGTAGTTTAGGTCACCCATGACAACTATGTCCCTTGACCGTATGGCCTCTGAGAGCTGTCTTGAGAATTCCAGGTCTAGCTCATCCTCCTGTAGTAGACCCCCACTACCAAATCCCTTTCTAGCCCTTCTGTTACAGTCTGTTACACTTGTATAAGTCCTTTAGAAAAGAGAAAAAGAGAGAGAGAGAAGACAGCAATTGCAAGACCACTGAAGACTGAAGACATTCAGTAGGGAATGTTGTATTGCTAGGCTCATACAGGCACGGCGGCACTGTGTCACAAAGCTTTAAAATTCTAGGTCCCAATCTTCTGCTACAACACAGACATGATTTCAGACTCAGAAGAGGGCCAAAAGTTTGCATTCCTTTTCAGTTTTCCTTATATAATTGATAGAACCACAATTCAATTATAATAAAAATATGTTTTGGGACCAGGCAAGAGTCCCTTGTGAACTCAATATCTCAGCACACAATTCATCTTACAGGACTACAGACAATTTGGCTGGCAGACTTTTGGAAGTGAAATAGTGCCTCTGAATTACAAATGTACTCATCCCTCAGGATTATTCTGCTTTCCAAAGGTAAGTCTTATTATTGGCCTAGAAGGTAAAACTTAGTGAATTCAAGTCCAACATTTAAAAAACTTAGGGCTGTCTAAACACATGCTTGAGGGTCGGGGGCAGAAGGGAGGCATTTTATTTAGAGTTCCTGACAGCCAATGTAATTAAAACAGCTCATTGTCACATGTATTAAGTCCCCACAGGTTTAAAAGTGGCCACGGAACATTTTATCTAAACCTCATTTGGTATTTGGTGCCTATGACAAAGGCTATTTTCATCTAACACTGAAAAGGGGTATTTCTTCAAGGTTCTAATACAGTACATAAATATATGCTTAACTTAAGGGCATACTTAAATTCCCCTCACTTTAGAGCCAAGAAAGGCTTTTGCTGAACTGGAGCAAATAGCTGGAAGATCAAAGAGTTTAAACAGTGCTTGCCAACCAAAGAGCATAAAGACCAAATTAATGTGTAGTGGCCCAATCTACATGAGACGCTGACCACGCAATCGTTACTGTGCAGTCGTTACTGTGCAGTCATTTAGTACTTGCATACCCAAGTACCAAATGACAGTGCCATAACGAGCATTACTGTGCAGCAGCATCTCCACACAGCTTCATGGTGATGCTGACTGCACAGCCGCTTATTATTACTGTGCAGTAGTGTTGTGTCAGTTTGTGCCCCGTGACACTAGTGCACAGCAATAATGAGCTACTGCACAGCAAGCAAACAGCTACTGTGCAGCAAGTGTCTCATGTAGATATAGCCACTGGTATGCAGAAGAGTACTATTTTCATTTTGTCACCAGAGTTTTTGCAGGCACCTTCCTTAATAATAAACAAACAGTGACATCAAACTATGTCCTTTTCACCCTGAAAAGAACATAGTTCTGGCCTTAATCTCATTAAAATAAAGCCTATAACTTCACAAAAGGTCAAACACTTTGAAAAGAAAACTCTGTCTACTACATATTACTGATCTGCTACGAGAGATATTTAGCACTTCTCTGTGTGTTGCAGAGTGGATGTAAAAGTACTGCCACAATCTAAATTACTAGTAATTTGCAACCACTTTGCATTCATAGTCTGAATGTTTAAATCACCTAAAAAGATGTATGAAGCAGAATCAGGACCTATATCAATGGCCAAAGTAAGACCAAGAAGACAAACAATACCTGTACATATTCACACTGATTTACTGATGCAAAGCTCGTTGGAGCCAAAATGAAAGACTCTCACTGACCTCAACCGGCTTTAGATCAGGCCTTTTATGAGCAAATACAGTGTCACAATGCAGTGGTTCTCAATCCTTTTGAATAAGAAGCACCCCATTTAAAAATAATTTATTACAATGTGAAAATAGCATGACTGGAAACATCTTTTTTAAGCAAACTGGAAAAAGTATGCATGAATAACTATATCTTAATTAAAATACAACACTTGAGCCTAAATCTGCCATGAGTGAGAATCACTGCTCTGGAAAGTTACTATTAGGGTTCTGAACACCCCAAATTTTTAATATATTTACCCCGGAGAAGTACCCTAAGGATGAGTAGTAGGATTATTAAAAGTTAGATTCCATTCCCCTCATCAGTCCAAATGGTACTGAGGAATTTAAGTATAAGGTCTACATTTTTTTTCCATACAAAATTAGATTATTTTTAAGAACAGGGGCTTTGTGCAAAATTTCAAATTCCAGGAGCTGGCAACCTTTTTCAAGCTGTGGGCCAGAACAACCCAACCCAGTGCTGACCAGGTGCCTTCAGCACTATCGGTCTACCCCACACCTCAACTATACAGTTAAAATCCCCTGCCACCACCTGGGGCCTTCCACTCATCACACAAATTGCCAGTTTTTTTTCTCCAGAGGGGCATAGATATTAGAAACTTCTATTTCTGTTACTCCTTCCACCATCATGCTCAACAGTCTGCCACTAATCACTTCTCCACTCTCACCATTTTCACCTGGGGGCTTTCGATTCAAATTGCCACCTCACCAACCTATTGCCATGAGTACCCAACCATCATGAGGGCCCTCACTTCCACCTCTTCTCAAAACTGCCATGGTCCAGATTACCTGACGGCCTACACTCTTGCAAGCACAAGATATCTGCATTCATTCAGGCCAGAAAGGGCTCTATCCACTCCCATCACTCCCAACTGAAAACACTTTTCATGTGCAGTGATGCCACTGTTAAAACCACCACTAAAATGCAGCGTAGTATCCCTTCTGATATATCTGCATTGCTACTGATTTTTGAGTTATCCTCCTCCTCTCTTAAACATATTGCCATTGCATCCTCAAAATGTGTGTTTTCTTGTTTATCTAAAAAACCTCTCCACTCATTTACTGCTCTTCTTCTCCAATATCTCTGTCATCCATTTTGGGGGGGGCGGGGGGGCGCAGAAAACCAATGACAACTCTGATAGCAGGGAGAAATCCGACCACTGTCTCTGCTTATCTTGGGCTTCTTCCTTTTTTTTCCAACTCTTTTTCTTCCTCTTTCTTGCCTGTTTCTCTCTTTCTTCCTCCTCCTCTCCTACTTTTTTCACCTCCCCCTCCTGTTCTTGCTCATCCTTCTTCGTGGTTCCACTTCCCTCTTTGTTTTCCACTTTCCCTGTATGTTCTATGTCCATCTCCTCCTCCTGCTTTTCCACCCCTTGAGACACCTCTTCTATGTTAACCTTAAGTCTGTCTCCCTCTCCTTCCCCTTCTAAGGTCCCTTCCACCACCTCTGGCTCTTCTTCCTTTGTCTCTTTCCTTAGTTCCTATTCTTGTGCTGCCTTCAGGGGTCTTGTTCTATTCACAAAGGACTTGGGGTACATCCAAACTACATGCCCTTCCTTCCCAAACAAATTACATTTCCTTTTACTCAAGAACTCTCCACCCTGTGATCCCTTATCCCCACACTTAAAACAAATGATGTGAGGGCAGTGGACTGCCAGTTGGCTTGCCTCCCCACATCTGCTGCATACTTTGGGTTGTCCATAGTAAATGATGTATCTGTGATGTACACCTAGTGTGATCATTGGGGCCAAATGCCTGACCCTTCCTGTGTTGACTGGGTCTCCTTTCAGTAACACCCTCCCCCTCCATGCTCCTGTCACTATCCCAAAAATTCCCACACTTTTGTTAGAAATAGAATATTGTTAGAAATGCACAGCTTGCATCTTGCACCTGATAAGAAAGAGATACTGCCAAAGACTTCTTTGTTTCCCAGTCCTGCCACAGCCTTTCTCATACTAATTGCAGACTCTCCCCCAGCTTCTCCCTAGTCTTTCTCATACAGATTACAGAAGCTGGAATTCAACTGACTGCGACCTTGGGTGGGGGGGGGGGGAAGTAAACTCTTGGTGACCTGTGGAAGTTTCTGGGCATGCTTAATTAGCTGATGAATATTTACTTCTCCGCCCTGCATACTTAAGTAGTTAATTATACTATACATGCGATGTATGTAGTGATGTAACTTACATGTATGGTTGTATGAAACGGAAGTAAGCTGTAAGAGTTCCTGTTTCTGCACACGTGCCCAGGGGAGAGAAGGTAAATTTCGCTGCGAATACCAATGCTTGGTCAGAGTAATCTGAGTACCTGACTCTGCTCTGACTTTTGTTTGCAAACAAATACCACCTTTGTGCCGTTTAATGTATGTGTGTCTGTGATTTTTGTGGGCCTCCAGAGAAACGAACTGCTTTATGCATCACTTTTGTCAGAGCAAAGTTTTGATTAGATGCTGCCAACACAGAAGATTGAGACTGACATGCATATTGGACTCTGTGAGTGGAAAGTTCCAAGGCTCACCCAGCCCTTGCCCCCTGGGTGACCTGCGGACCTGTCAATCATTGTTAACCTACTTTCCCCACGCATGCTCAGGTTGTGTCAGCTTCTGACTGAGAGCATGCTCAGTCAGAACCTGACATGAGGTAATCTGACTAGAAATTTCTCTGCGGAGAGCGTTCTGATTGGCCACTAAATTCAGATAAAAGTTCAGTGAGCCCCTCCCTCGGTGGGAGATCGCATTAGCTGGAGACAGAGGCTGGTGCTCCAGGGACTGTCTCTCAGTCAGGCCCTTAGGCCTATTGATCTCCTCCCTTGATTTGGCACTCTGTGTCCATAACTGATAGTGATTGCGGCTTTGATTATTCGGCTTTCGATTGACTTCTCGCCATCCTTGACTACGATTTGGATTCTCCTTATACTGACAATTCTCCGGTTACTGGACTGTTTTCGCTTTGGCCTTGACTTCGCCTCCGGATCACCCTCGGTACCTCGACGTGACTCTGCTTACCTGGCTTTCAACCTCGGCTTTCATCATCGACCATCTGTTTGTCCATTTTGGACTGGCATCATGACCGCAGTTATTGACCTACGTGTTACAGTTTTGTTTGTCTGTTTACCCTGTTTATGAGCTGTTGACCAGCCCTGGGACTTATCCGACAGGCTTGCCCTGTTGGGGAACCTCATGGGCCAACAGACCCCTTCGTTGTTCTCTGTTGTTAATACTGTAACTGAAGACATCGCTGCCTACGCCTAAAGCGTAAGTTAAATAAATTCATCTTTGTTCAAATCCACTATGGGTCCATATCTCCTGACTCCACACCAATAATCCCTCCTGTCCGTATCTGATTGCCACCCCGACCCACCGTGACCTTGGGGCCCGATTCATTCTGTTCGGTTTACCCCGACAACTTTGTCCACAAAATCCACTTACTCATAATACATTTCTAACCATGTTTCCATGTCTTCCAGCTCAACTAGGTCAGAGAACATTCTGAACATGACGACCCCTTCTCTCACCTTCTCCAAACCCACAAACTTTATCCATTTTAGTTTTGGTCTGTTTTGTTCTTCTCAGTACCTTTCCCAAAATTGTTCATATATCCTCGTATTGCTAAACTTAATTCCCGCATCCTGTTACTTTGAAGGATTATCAAACTATTCCGGTCCCCAGGCTGCACTTTCAGGATATCAAGTATTGTCACAGGATGGGAGCATCTTTGCTTTGCCTTCCCACACTGGAACTTGTTTTGGGTAATGCCTACCTCCATTCAAGTGCCTGCTACATGGTTTTAGTGCAGAAGAGATGGTGATTTGAGAAGGGAAGCTGCTCACTGATCGCGAGGGTATTACCTTGAGGCTCAGCTGTCTCTCTCACTCTGTAATCCCCTTATCCCTCTAGTCCAGGGGTGGGCAAAACGCGGCCCAGGGGCCAGCTGTGGCCCACCAGGCCATTCAATCCAGCCCACAGGGTCCCTAAAAAATTTAGAATATTCATATTTATCTGCCCTGGGTTGTCTGTCATGCAGCCCTCGATGGCTTGCCAAGACTAAGTAAGCAGCCCTCTGCCCAAAATAACTGCCTGCCCCTGCTCTAGTCGGAGCCATGGTCCATGAGCTACTCAGTACCCCCATCTTTGGTGTTCTCATCTCTACCAGCAGAACCTTGCTGTACCCTGCCCCTCTAGATTGGCCCTGTCCCAGTTGCCTACTGGGCTTCTGCCCTCTTGTTCCATATTTTTTGACTATCAGTTGTTTTCTTCCTTTATAGCTGAGCTTGCCCATGCTCCTGTGGAGACTTGCTCTTCACCCCTTTTTAGTCTCCTTCCCCTACACCCCACTCCCACCCCCAGTCCTCCAGGAAGTAAATAAAAATCAGGCTCTTCCAGCCCTCTAACTAAAGAAAAGATACTCCCCTTTTTACCTGGGACAGTTAAGGCACACTGTCCCTTTAAGGCTGCGATCTTCCCAGGCTTTTCCCTGCCTGCCCTGCTAGGGCACTCTTAAGCCTCTCTCAGCCATCTTCTTAAGAGCTCCCTGCTCGCAGAAGGGACTCTCCTAATCTAGCCATTCTCCCCTTTCCCTTCCTTCTGGTACCTGTTTAACAGCCCAGGGAGGCTGCTAATCAGTCTGGCCAAGTGTCCCTTCTTAACCAAGGGAGCCCCGGGGGCTGTTTTCCACTCCCTGCTTGTTCATCCCCATGGTAACCTGCCATGCAGGCTTGCTTTTCACGGCTTACCTCCTTATACTCTGCTCCCTGCCACAGTATAGCAAAACTCATATCAGATCATCTGCAGGCTCTCAGTCCCCTCTGCTGCACCCAGGATTGCTTGCACCAGAAGCCCTCATCTGCTACTCCCTGCCATGCACTGTCCTCCTGCCATGGTTCATTCATAAACTGAAACATCACTGTCTGCCCATTGTGTTCCATTCTCTATTTGCCATGGCTCACTCACCTCCTGCCATGGTCTTTAATTCATTTGCTGCTGTCCGTTGAGCCTCCACATTCCTCATCCTCCATCTACCATTGTCTTCTTGCACCATCAATTCATAAACTGTCATTCATCATCCAGTCCAGGGTTGCTCAACACCATATCTTGTCCTCCCTCTGCTAAAGTCACATCCATTTCAATCTGCGAAGCCACTGGATTTGCTCGCTCCACCTAAGGGGACCTAAATACAGACAACCAGGATGCTGATGCTACTTCCTCTTCTATCATCCCTTGCTGCAGCTGCTTGGGATCCCTTCCTAGCCTCTCCAACAAAAATCAAGTGTGCACCTGATCTCAGACAACAAGAGGCTGAGAGGCAATCCAGGAAGGGAGCCAATCAGAGGGCCCAGACAGTGACAAGCTGGTTCATTAGTTGAGGTAGAGCTGCCAGTCAGAGCCCTAGGCAACCATGGTCAACTAAGAATTTCAGCAAACTTGCCATTCCTCTCCACTTCATACTGCCTCAGAACAAATGTACATCTCCTTTATGTGTATGGCAACACCACCTCCTTTTTCCCACTGCCTGAATTTCCTGAATAATTAACACGCATTCATGATAGTACTCCAGTTGTGTAAACTAGCTCACCAAGTTTCTCTTATCACAGTCACATCATAATACCATGATTGCACTCAGACTTTTAATTCTTCCTACTTATTCCCCATGTTTTTTGCATTAGTAAACCAATCCTTATGACCAGAAGGGAAGACCTCTTTCTATTGGTAAAAAAGGGAGGTAGTGCCACCAAAAACTTCATTTGCATAGACTGCCAACCCCCAGTTCCTCTAGTGAAACTTGAGAATTCATCCTGCCCATACACAACCCTGGGTTTTGAGGTGAGCTTACAGAGAGAAGAAAGTTTGCTTCCAAGGACACAGGGGACTTCTCTCAAGGGTTCCAAGGCAACTTAGCTGCAAGTGATAACAAAGCTGGGGCAGGAAAGGGTGGCACTGGGCTCTTCGATCCCAATCCCAGTGTGTGGGAGGGTGAGAGGGGGTGGCTCTAAAAGGGGGCAGTGCCAGGCCCCAAGGACCCATTCCTGGCACTTGGGAGGGGGCAGCACCAGGCCTCTGGGACCCAGCACATCGGGAGCGGGATGGGGTAGTGCCAGGGTCTAAGGCCCAATCTGGCCCACAGATGGGCCCCATGTCACCTATCTGACCTGTGGAGCCAAAAGACTGAGCACCACTGCCTTAGCAAACACTTCCTTATTTGCATTCTGTTTCCAAGTTCAAAACCATGCATGAAGGATTCATTTAGTTTTCTCAGTCTTTCAAGTGCAGCCTCTAGTCAGTTTAGGGATTTGCTAACAGAGACATGAGGTACATTAGTCCTTGTGCTTATTGCTAGTGCTAGCCACCTGACAGATGGGGTACAGTAGCAAACATGAGCTTATGAATGTAGCACACCCAAATGTACAAGTCATTCTGTGTTATAAAATGTGCTTCATGTTGCTGTGCATCTTGTTTGGCTGTAAAGCATGATCATGTTTTCTGTGACATAATTGTTGTATATTATGCCTCCTTTGGGACTGGAGAGGACCGCCTCCCATCCCCCTCATTGTGTCCATACCACTGCCTTAAGATTCCTCAACAGAACCTGTAAAACCAGTTTAGTGACTCTGGCCAAATCCTGGAGTGCTGATCACCTCTGAATTGATTGGTCTGCATTAGCCATGTTCCAGTGATTCTGCGATGAGGTCTGAAAAGTTATTTAAGGTTCAGACCATGTGTGTGGGGGGGTCTCTCTTTGTTTTTCCCCTGGGTTCCCTGTAGAGGAGAGGGGGAATACTGGAATGCTTGCTGGAACCTAAGGCCAGGTGCCACATTTGGTTTTTGGACTGGACAACCAGGACAGGAGCTGGCTGTTCACCCCACAGCAACTCAGACAGGACCAGAGATTGGTGCTCCACAGCAGCTTAGTGGAGTCATACTAATGGGACTCCAGGGCACAAGCAGAGATTGGCACTCCCCAGCAGCTCGATGGAGTTACATCAATTCAGCAAAGGCCCTTTGCAATACAGAGGGAACCAACATTGCTATGACAGCGGCAGCAAGGGAGACGATGCACCCAATTTCCCAGGAACTAACTTCTTTTGGGTCAAGACCCCCCCCCCCCCCACACACACTCTCGTACTGCTGAACCTCAGGTCAAAGGCTCCCCAGTAGGGGTAAGGATGATACAAGGTATACTTTGAACCAGGACAGTGTTCTTGGTTTTGTATGTTGTGTTTTGATGGTTGCCTCTGTAATAAATCAGGGGTTTGTGTTCATACTGATTGCGAAGGCAGGGTTGTTGATTCTATTGGACCACCCTAGTGTTTCATTTACTGTTTCCCAGGTGGTCTGTGTGGGGGCTTGAGCCAAGGTAAAATATATTTAGTTCCCCAAAATTGAGTCCAGTCCTTGTTGTTGCTGACAGGTACTCAGCAGAAGAGTTACATGAAGAACTGAGCTCCCCCTGTGAAGTTCTGAGCACTTCCAAGGGAAAGTTGAAAACACTTAAATTCCAGGTAGAATTCTGCAATTTTCAGGATCACAGACTAAGGCTACAACTGAAGTGTATGCTCCAGGCATTGAGGAGAGGAAAGAAGAGATCTTTAGAAGCTCCAAAGTTTTATCAATAAATAGTATTTTGTCAAAATTAATCCTGCATTTTAATTCCTCTGAAATGGCAGTGGGAAATTCTAATTAAAAAGCCAAGTATATGGAGAAATTAGAAGACTCCACCATATGATCTAAGACGTCATGATCACTAATATCTACTGACTGAAGATCTATACACTAATTAAGGAAAGTCTGAAGGCCTGCACAATCAATTCTCACATCATGTCTGCCATACTCAGTCTTTGGGCTGCATACCAATTTAAAGTGAGACAGACAGGAGAATTTAATCTCAGAGAAGAAAGACCAAATATATTAATAGTATATCACTTAGTGTTAAAGCAAGCATACTCTTCTCCAGCAAAATTCCTGCTATCAGAGCCAACATATGGTATATATTAATAATTTCTACAGAGAGATTTCTTGAAGCACTATAATTTCCCTGTGCCTACTACAAGAATAGCTGAAAGTGAAGACATAATCTCTGTCTTTTGGGCCTGGTTCATCCAAGCCTGATGCAACTCTAAACAGCAAGTCAAATACTTGTCCTGAAAATTGGCTTATTTGCACTGCTTGAGTGGTGCAAAGGAGCTGGAATCTGATCTGATCATAAATGGCCATCTGAAAATTCCTCTGGCTGTGGAGGAAGCCAGAGTCAGAGGAGACTTTTTCTCAAATGATGTGAAGTCAGACATTTAGTATCTACACTAACTGTAGAAACTAGATCCCCTTCCATCATATGAAGAAAATTAGGGTGAGAAAGAGCAGAGAAAAATCACGTGTTTTACCAGCACTTTGCATACCTAGGCGCCACAATCAGCTGGAATTGAAATAGTCCCTAAGACAGTGGTTCTCAACATTTCAGACTCAAGGTACCCCTCCAGTAAATTTTCAGAATTTAGTGGCACCCCATTCAAAAAACTAATATAAATACAATATGAATATGCTAAAGTAAACATTATGGCGATATTATTAATCATTGTGGTATTAATTGCATAACTATATTATGATTGAAAATATAAGTATGGTATTTACCTCTTCAGGCTGTTTCCCTGGTTCTGCCTGCCCCTGTGCATGTTTAATCTCAGCATGGCACTTGTACTCCCTATACATGGGTCCACAGTGGCAACGCATAAGGGGTGCACCTGCACCCCCTGAGAGCACCGGTGCACCCCGTGATCAGCTGTGCTTGCTCCTTAGGCGATGGGCAGGGGGTGCAGGCTCCTGGAAGTGGCTGCAGCAATGGGCCACAGTGATCAGCCAAGGGGGAACTCCCTCCAGACAGCATGATCTGCTGTGGAGGAACACCCAGGGCAGCAAGCATGAACAGCGCAGGCTCTCGGTGGCTAGGGGGGGCATGACTGTGCCAGCGGCGGCGGGAGCCCAGCATTAGTGAGCGGGGAGCTCCCATAGATGCCACCAGCACTGTCAGCAGTGGTGGGGAGGGTGGCGAGTGCTGAGCACAGGTTGGCAACCACCTGCAGGTGTTGCTGGCAGCAGTGGCAGTGAACCGGAGCGGTCAGAGACCGCCTACAGATGAGCGGTGACAAGCAGCAGCTGCCCACAGGTGCTGCTGACAGTGTTGGCAGCACCTTTTTGCAGGGGGTGCACCACCACACGCAGTGGGTATGCATGTACCTGCATACACCCCCTACACATTGCCCCTGGCAGTGAGACTGGTCATGGAGGAAGCACATGCCCCCCCCGACTAAGGCAGCACCAGTTACCTGTGTGTGTCCAGGTCACTGCTGGGGACCAGGAATCAGCTGCCTAATTTCTGTCCATACTTATTAGGGCTGTGCAAAACAGCAGTGTTCTGTTTCAACCAGCATTCTGACATTTCGATGGAACAGCATTCCATTTCAAATTCTGTTTTGAGTCAAAACAGCTGGTCCATTTCGTTCCGTCGAAACAGTTTCATGTTTCGAGCCTATTTCAACATTTCACTCATAGGATATAATGGGGAAGGTCAAAACAGCCTATAACTTTGTCATTTCTAGCTTGATTTGGATGTAACTTGCAGGAATGGTAGCCTCTTCTGAGACCATGAAGCCTGCCAAGTGTCAAGGAAAAAGGTGCAGGGAGTTTGGGGAAACTCACCCCAAAATATTGAAAGCAAAACTCATGTCACATGTATGTGTTAAGCCACAGCTGGGTCAAAACTGCAGGCATGCTAGCCCCTGCTTAGGCCACAAAGCCTGCTAAGTTTCAAGGAGATAGGTGTAGGGGTTTGGGGGAAACTATACCTCAAGCTGCAGATAAGCAAAACTCGTGACATGGGTGACACTGCATGTGTGTTAAGGCGCAGCAGGATGAAAGCTGCAGGCCTGCTAGCCCCTGATGAGGCCACAAAGCCTGCCAGCTGTCAAGGAAATAGGTGCAGGGGGGTTCTGGGGCCCTGCACCCCTAGCTGCTGACAGGCAAAACTCATGACATAGGTGCTTGTGAAACTGACTGTGTCTGTTTTGGGGCAGAGAGGGGTGAAAACTGCAGACCTGCTAGCCCCTGCTGTGGCCATGATGTTGGCTACAAAGGATCAACTCGCAGGATCATCATAAAATTCTAGTTTACTAGACAGATGCAAAAGTCAGATCATAAACCTTGGGGCTGATCCCCTCAAACACACATATACTCACAATAGCTAGATATGAATACTAAGCACCGGTGTCAAGATATATGTATCCCCAAGCACTGGAGTCCACCGTCAATGGCCAGTTGAGGCTTCTTTCAGTGTGATGTTCCTTCAGAAAGGGGTCGCTGGCTGGTTCTTCTGGCAGGATTGGCAGGGTGCTGGTCAGGTCAAGGAGGGCACCATTGGGGGTCATTCTTCATTTCCTTTTATCCCTCTCTGGCAGACTTTGGTGAGTCCCCAGTTCTCAGTCTTACCCAATCCAGGGTTCATTGACTTTGTGGGATGTCTCCCTTGGTGGCTGCTGGATAGCAGCTGTCAGCCCCAGGGGTCACATCCACGAGTACACGCAGTCTTGGAAGTCCATTGATGAATTTTGATTAATTCACTTCCATGATGAATAGGGCTCTGGGAGTGGTTGATCGGTATTCAGTCCCAAGAGTCAGTCTCCAGTGTTCATTAGTTCAAAACAGGGCTTCTGTACCTTTAACAGTGAAGTTTCATGGCTCTGCATTGATTCTTCCCTCTCCTTAGTCTGTGGTTTTGCAGGTGTTAATCCTTGCTCATTAACTCATTATCATAGCTAGCTACTGTGTTACAATCATCCCTGAGTGAATCATGATTGATTGCGTAACACAGTAGCTAGCTACCTTATGTTTTGACTTGCCTCATTTTGTTTTGAGGCTGTTTTGACCACAACTGTTTCATTTCAATTTTGCTGTTGCGACCTCAGAACGAGTCGAAACAGCATTGAAACAAAACTGGTGACATTCTGCACAGCTCTAATAGTTATTCCACGGCAATCCCAGCCCCAGAGCCAAAATGGACAGAGCCCAGGGATACCCAGCCAGCAGGAACAAGGTGCCATAGCATGTGGAGAGTGCTGATGGAGTCAGAGGAACATGGGGATCAGCAACAGAAAACACAAGGCCCAGGAGTGGGGAAGAAGTCCCTTCCCCATTCCCAGTCGGTACCTGAAGGAACAAGCACAGCCCTGGCTGCCATGTCTGCTCCTTCAGGGAATCACATGCTGGGGACTGGAACAACCTGGCCCTGCAGCTCCTTCTGCCAGCCCTGATAGTGTGTCAGGAGCAAGGGGTGAACCAGACTGAAAAGTGTAGTGCTGCAGCCCCAGGTCTACCCACCCACAATGGAGTTCACTACTCAGAGCAGCTGGCAGAGGCTGCCAGAACAGGCTAGGGGTGGGGGCCAGCCACTGTTGCTTGTCCCCAGGACACTGGGGTGGGCATAAAGTACCAGGTGGCCAGGGAGTAAGCAGCATGCTTACCTCCTCACACTGGGGCCTGGCCCCTACCATAACACCTTAGTCTGGACCTCAACTAGATCCTTTCCCATCAGGCAAACTAATCCACCCTCATTCTGGGCTCCTTAGCTCCCTGTACTCTTCCCTCTCTCAGGTGTGCTACATAGGCCCTGGCCTCACCTCCAAGACCAGTTGTAACCCCAGGCCCTCAGCTCTGGGTGTCCCTCACAGTGGTCCCCTGGCACTTTTCATCCTTCTGGTCCTGGCCCCAGCATTGACCAGTCAAGGGTGCCTCAAGTCAGGTTTCTGAGTACCTTGTCCACATTCTCTTACATGAGTCCACCTTCTTGGGCCCTACTACAGGGTTACCCACCCAGTTGTGGGAGTTAGGGTTATTAAGGCACCCCAACCCACCTTTCACCGGGGTGGTAACTGGCCTGGCATTTTCTGGGAATTCCCACACCACCAGGAGCCCCACCAAACCACCCTTCCCCAGCAGGGTGCAGTTTTAGGTCATGCCCAGGACCAGGATCCTCCTCCAACCCTATGGCCCCAGTCCATAAACCTCCAAGCTGTTCCTGGGCCTCAGCTCCACCAACTAATGTCTCTCTCACAGCTGCCAGCAGCAAACTGCTGCTTCACCCTATGTATATCCTGGGTCTCAAAATGGCCGTCATACCTGGCTGCTGCCTGCTCCAGCCCTTAAAGCGGCCAACACCAACAGTGCTCTGCCACACCTCCGCATTAGACAACTATTATTGACAAGGTCATCTGGGTGACTGATAGATTGTGGTGTAGGGGTGGAGGAGCCCTGGACAAAATACACTCCTTGATCAGTGGAAAGTTGACAGACTATAGAGCACAGAACCGAGAAGAAGAGCACCCAAAGGAAAATCTGCCCAGGGCACATTTTTCCCTGGTCTCCAATAAATCCATCAAGGCATGGCAGGTTAGATATACATTGGCAGAGGAAAGTGTTGACCTGAGATTGAGAGTTGACAGAGGCCCAACAGCACCTATCATAGGCAACTAGAGCAGAGGGTCAGCATTGCCACAGCCTTCTACCAGGCTGCTTGATTCCTTTTCTGCCTGTCAAATGACACAAATACTCATATCTGGGCTAGATCATCAGCTAGAGTTAACTGGTTGCATGACTTTCAGTGGGAACCACTAAGTATTTAGCCCATTTGAAAATCATGCTATTTATTTAGGTGCATAAACCTGAATTTAGGAGATTAACATTACATAGCCATCTTTTTTAAATCTTTGGACTTACTAAACTTGATATAAAAATACTTATTTTTAAAATCTGTATTTAATTAAATGTATTTTGCTGGTAGGCATGAAACCATTTGAGTAATTCCTGCATTACTCTTGGTCCTGGACAAATAGAGGGCTATCAGATAGGCTCAAAAAAGACAACAAGATGCACTTAATGCTTCAGTAGTGTTAGTGGACTGGGAGTTCCCTGCTTTATATGACAGTGAATATGACACAGGTCTTTTGCTCTGAGTATGACTGTACTGTATGATTATGTTATAGTAGCAATCACACTTAGGGATGCAGAGAACTTCCTTGTTTGTTTTAAACCATTCATATTTTGCACCCCAATGGGTGCATCTATACATGCAATTAATAAGCATGAGTAAACTCCAGAGCTTATTGCTTATTGCTCTAGAATTTATTGCTCTTGGGCAGGCCAGGAGCAATAAACTCCAAAGCAATAAGCTCCAAGGTTATTCATGAACAGCACATGGAGCTAAGCTGGAACAGCCCCAGCTGGCAGGGGGGCCCAGGAGTCAGCCTGCCAGCCTAGGACCACTCCCCCTAGCTCAGTGTGCTGCAGAGGGTTTGGCTGAGGCATGAGGGTGCTTCAGTGCAGGGCTAGCCACCAGACAGCTCCCACACTGAAATACCCTCATGCCCCAGCCAGCTGGGGCAGCATCTACACATCCACTGCTGCAGTTTTTTACTCTGCAGTAGGATACTACTTATACTTACAAGTACTGTCCTGCTGTGAAGTAAATTAGTTTACTCCAGCCTAAAAGGGGTGCACATGTAGATGCACAACATTTAATGAACAGCTAATTAGTCAACTGTGCAGTAAACAGATTATGTAGCTAAGCCCAACGTGTTGTAACTTAGAGATGGAGGAGCATTCGAGTCTCAGTTTGCACATCAGGAACCAAACAATGTTGTCTGTGTTTCTATATGCTAGTTTTCAAGTCATTCCTTTGATTTTATTTAGATGCCAACCAGGAAATTATCAGTTCTCTCCCTTTCATTTCACATCTTCAGCTTTGCCCACGATGGACTTCCCAAGTCAGATTGCTGGTACATTGTGCTCTGTGATAATGATTGTCATTCCCAGCACATTCAATAGTGGCCTCTTCTGAGGCTAAAATACATCCTGCCATTAACAGCTGGACTATTCATACAGTGTACTATGCCTGCAATTTCCTCTCTTCTAGCATCTCAATAGCCAAAATGGGTTGACATCCCTTGAGTGTTAATTACACTCTGTCTCATCAGCAGATGGTCCAACAGCTGTTGCCATTTTTTAACCATTTTCTGCTCATCTCAGAATATTCTTGTTTTCCCAGGTTGAAATTACAAGTACAGGTACAGAAGAATGTGAACGATAAAGAGGATACAATACAACATTGGAGTTCTAAGGCTATAATAAAATGAGATATATGATCCTGAGTAAGCCTTAGCTGGCATGAATTTGTGTAGCTTCATTGATTTTAATGGAACTAGACTGATTCATATGAGCTGAGAATCTGGCCCTATAAAGGGACAGTTTCATCTACTTTGACAAAGGCAACACAGTCAAACTCCAATAATGTAACATGCAAAAAAATGACAAAAGCCTGTGATATTAAACAGAGTTGGCAGTAACTGGAGTTGCACACTAGGAGGCATTTGTTTGTGTTCTGATCATTTCATAAAATATGATGTTATGGCCCTAAATTTGGAGTGACTGAAATGTATATCTTACTCCTTTTGTGCATTTTGTGGGCTTATGTGATGTTTACTTAATATCTAGATTAAACGGTGAAGTGGTAGGAGGACATAAGACCACTCCACTCTACTCTCTGACTCTTTTATTAATTTGTCTTTCTTTTTTTCTTCAAGAGTCACAAGCACACCATAAAAATCCTGTAACCCTGTGTAATTTAACTAATAGATGCATTCTGGCATAGCACTAACACGCTAGGGAAGCCCTACTCAAGCACACCCACTTACTCAAGCTCTGGCAATAATTTAATAACCAGGTGCTGAAAAAGCACCTGACAAAGTCTTTCTTACAATTAGAAAAAAATATATAACGATTAAAAAAAAGTGTGTGTGTGTGTGTGTGTGTGTGTGTGTGTGTGTATAGCCAGGATATTCAAAAATATATAAAGGATAAATCCTTTGTCTCACCACAATTTAAGTAGATTCCTAATTATTATGTATGGATGATAGCTGTTGATGAAGAAAGTGTTGATAATAGACTGTGACATACAGAAGGAGTGATATTATCCAGGATTGACTATATTGTGAAAGCTTTGATGAGGGAAAAGCTTTTGTTCTTAGGGGAAAAACTTCTAATGCTACTGTAAGAATGGGTTTTAGTTAAATGTAGTTCTCTCAAATGGTAACCCCAGTTTTAAAAAAACTGCTATTTTTGTGATCCATGTAAGGCAACAACCTTTGGGTTACATAGTAACATAGTTAACTAGATTAGGAATAGGCATACTATCAGAAGAAATTTTCTGCTAAGATTATTTTTAAAGGTTTAAATTAAAGTTCTAAGATCTTATTTTTGTTAAGTCTCAGATCAAGCCAGAAGCTTATCTGTAACCCAAGTTTTCATGCTATATTGAAAAGAAAAAAAAAATCATGACAATTGCTGTGATTAGTAGCGTAAGAAGTTTTTGTTTAAAATAGACTTTATCGTTAATATATATGAGTTAGCTCTTCTTTAATACATTGTGGGTTATGTTCCAAATTCATCCAAATGCATCAGAAAGGATCTTGATAGAGAGCTAACAGGTGAATGAAATCAGAGGTACATGCTGAGAAGAAATGCTAATGATGCAGAGCTCCAACAGTGAAGGCTTATACAGAGCTAGCCCTGTTGGCTCAGTTTTTGGTATTACAGAGGACAGAATGAGATTGAAGGTTAAAATAAAATTTTCAAAGGTATCCAAGAGATTTAGGAACCTTGCCCCAATTCTTCAAAGTGACTTAGGTTCCTTTACCTTTCTTAAGTGCTTTGAAAATTTTATCCATAAAACTTTTTGAGTCTAATTGGTATTTTTTGTGAGTAAACACACCACTGAAATCAAGAAAATAAACTGTTTGGTCCATTTTATCTGAATATGTGCACTGACTTTTTATTTCAGCAGCTGGATATAACTTTACACTTACAGTTGTCACAGGTAGAACATTAGATAATTGCCTAATTCTGGATACTGTACTTTCTTGCATGCCACATGCCCAAAATAAAAAAGGCACCTTGTTTTTGGAAAGAAATAATAGAGGAAACAAGATTTTTCCAGAATTATGGCTACACAGAACAGAAACAGAGCTTAATCTTCAGCTCATTCACCCACCCTTTCCTGCTCAAGCCAAAGTTGTAATTCTAGCTGAGGTTGAAGACTGGTCCATGGGTGGACTCAGAATTTTGAAAAGAGATAAAAATAGTTGATAGAACTATGAAATAGGAGAAAACAGACCAAGAACAGCTAGTAGGCAGCAAACTTGCAAGAAGAAAGGTTAGCTTGATTAGTGAAACACCAAGACTATTAAAAGGGAGAGATGATTATTAACATTTGTGCAGTGAAGAACAATAAGCCATCAAGTCAAACTAGGTGCCTGTAGAGGTGCTGAGAGGCTGCTCCAACATGCTGTAATTACAGTGCATCGGAGCAGTCTCAATTAATCGGGGTGGCAGGGACTAAACTAAACTAAACTAAACTAAACTAAAGCTCATTGAACAGCTTTAGTTCAAATGCCCCCACTGTCATACTGAAGTGCAGAGACACTAATATACGAGACACCGCAGCACTGTAATTAGAATGGCTCTCAAATCTGCTCCAATTAAAGCGCTGCACCTCCCCCTCACACCCAGAGCACGTGTAAAAGTGCCCATTGACTTCCTCAGCTGACTAAATAAAAATGCCACTGCTGCTGCCTGGTAGAGCAGAAATCAAAGCAGGGTGTTTCTATTCCAGGCAGAAAACCAAATTCCCCATTTTGGTTACGCACTCCAATTTTGGGACACTGAATTTTGGGGGAAAGATGTTTGTGGTGTGCAAGAAAATATAGTAAATGCCTGCACCAGAAAATTGTTCTATAACATAGGTAATCTATTAGTCACTGCGAATGTAGTGGGCCAAATCTAAGGCTTGACCCTCTAAAAGATTTGTATTTAAGTAGACAAATAGGGTTAAGTTAAATCAGGCTGCCTAGCAGCGTTGGCATCAGGCACAGCCGCATAGGATGCCTGGCCTGACTTTCATTAGTGATAGATATATGGGGAGATAGGGTTACGGGTTCAAAAATATAAAATCCAGTTCTGGGCACCGCACTTCAGGAGGGATGTGGACAACATGGAGAGGGTCCAGAGGAGGGCCACTCGCATGATCAGGGGACAGCAGGGCAGGCCCTATGAGGAGAGGCTAAGGGACCTGAACCCATTCAGCCTCCACAAGAGAAGGCTGAGGGGAGAGCTAGTGGCCTGTTACAAACTAGTCAGAGGGGACCAGCAGGCATTGGGGGAGCATTGTTCCACCGAGCACTACCAGGAGTGACTAGAAATAATGGTCACAAGCTGGCAGAGGGCAGGTTCAGGCTAGATATCAGGAGATGCTACTTCACGGTCAGGGCGGCTAGGATCTGGAACCAACTTCCAAGAGAAATGGTGCTGGCTCCTAGCCTGGGGGTCTTTAAGAGGAGGCTAGATGAACACCTTGCTGGGGTCGTTTGACCCCAGTATTCTTTCCTGCCATGGCAGGGGGTCGGACTCAATGATCTGCTCAGGTCCCTTCAGACCCTACCAACTATGAAACTATGAACTTCCTTTTATATTTTTATTATTATTATTTATTGTTATTAGAGAACAGTTAAGAAAATAAAGGTAGAAGTGTGGTAATAACAAAGTAATAGGAAACACACAACAATGATGATGCAGAAATACTTCACCAATATATCAACAAGTGGTAGATGTCAAACAGCAATCAGGTATGTAAACAGCAACCCAAAGAACAAATTGAAAGGCAACAGCAATCCAGGGGTCAAAACTGGTCAAATAATCCAAAGAAGGTCAGATGATCCAAACAGGTTGGGAGGCAGGGAGGTCACTGAAGACTAGGCTACATGGCCATATTGCCTCTCATCTTTCATATAGAGTTGCAAATACTGCACTCACCACAGTCTCACAAAATCACAGCTAGGCACAGTTCTCTCACAGATCTCACAGATAACACTATACACACCACTCACACCACCACGCTCATTTATCAACAAACTCCAAACTCAAACCACACTCCACAAACCATGGCAACTGGTGCCTCCCAAGCCTGGGGGGAGCACCAGTGGCTAGTCACCAGTTGGGAGGGGAGGGGTCCCCAGCAGCTGATTGCCAACACCAGAAGCACTGGCAGCAAAACCAGAAGTGCCACTGGCGCTTCTCTCAGTGCCCCCACTGCCCAGCCAGTGCCAGTCTTGGGGGGACACTAGCCGGCACTTCTCTCAGTACCCACACTTCCTGGCAGGCAAGGGCCAATCTTGGGGGGGGCACATGCTCCCCCATACCCCCCCCCACATGTCACCTATGCCACACTCCCAGGAGTGCTAAACTGAGTTTTTATTTACTCAAAGCACACCACTTTCTGCAGCCAATCAATGCTGGGTAAAGGGCTGTCAATCAAGCATTTTCCAATTAATTTCAATCTCATTTGAAACATCACCTGTCACTCAATTACTGTCATTCACCTTTACCTCAGGACTCACACTTTTCCTGTCACACATCTGACTCTTCTGCACATGTCCATGCTGTCTAAGTAGGGCAACGGGTCAGAAATTCATCACATTCCACGGACTTCTGTGCATAACAGTAACTGTGCATGTTCAGGGACAACTATCAATATTAACTATTTACAAAGTTACAAGCTGGCTCAAAAACTTCTATGCTACACCCACAAGAAACCTAGAATAACAAGAATATTGCAAGATAGGACTGGGGTCCTTTGGCAGAACTGTCTTGAATATATATCTGCATCTCTTCAACATGAATACAGAAACCATATTATCTGTCCCTCAATTACACAATATTCAGTCAAAATTTTCTAATATTATATAAGCCTAAGTCTGTCTGTCTGTCCATAATGCTTTATTCGCATTCTGATTGCCTGACGGAAACAGTCAATCAGAGTGCTTCAAGCATGGGGGAGCACCGCCATGATTCTGAAATCACGCCAAGGACTGGACAGAGGGTGTGGGAGCCGAGGCCAGCAGCACTGGCCTTTGCCTCCCCACCCCACGCCCTGCAAATGGCACCGAGGACCGGACAGGGCAGCATGGGGCATTATTGACAGGGCAAGTGGCTAGTTCATAAATAAGAGCATAATGCTTAACTAGCTACCACTGCCAAATTCTGGTCCCACACTTCTGTAATCTACATTGACTTTAATGGAGCTGTTAGTTTCAAACATCTCTACAAAACAAAATTCAGCATTACAAAGGTGCAGACAGAAGTACAAGTCACAGGTCTAACTCATGGTGCTTCATGGACTTAACAGATACTAGCTGTTGGGTGGGGAGGGTGGAGGATCAAGCTCCAATTAAGAGCTGATTCAGGGAGGGAGGCTGCAACTCTGTACCCTCTCCCCGTAGCTCCACCCCCACCCTCTCCCAGTCCTGTGCTGTCTCAGGATGGGAGGAGGAGAAGGAAGGGGAGGGAGGTCCATTCTGGGGTTTCCCCAGCCACAGTGGAGTGGGAGGGGGGTGGATTGGAGCCCTGCACCTTGAGAAGGCTCCAGTCTGCCCTTCCCGCTCTCCAGCACCAGCTGGCCAACCCCCAAAATGATCTCCCTCTCCCTGTCATTCTGAAAACAGTGCTAGGAGCAGGGATGGGCTACATCATCTGAACCCTGCTCCCAGTGTGACCACACAAAAGTTAATGAAGATGTTAGAAATAGAATAATGTTAGAAATGCACAGCTTGCATCTTGCACCTGATAAGCAAGAGATACTGCCAAGGACTTTTTTCCTCTCCCAGCCTTGCTACAGCCTTTCTCATGCTAATTGTAATTGCAGTTTCTCCCCCATCCTCTCCCTAGTCTTTCTCATGCAGATTGCAGGAGCCAGAATTCAATTATCTGTGTCCTTGAAGAAGGGGGGGGGGGGGGGAGTAAACTTTTGGTGACCTGTTGTAGTTTCTGAGCATGCTTAATTAGCTGATGCATATTTACTTCTCCGCCCTGCATACTTAAGTAGTTAATTATACTATACATGCGATATATGTAGTGATGTAACTCACATGTATGCTTGTATGAAACGGAAGTAAGCTGTAAGAGTTCCTGTTTCTGCACACGTGCCCAGGAGGGAGAAGATGAATACTGCCTGCAAAATTCCTTTGTTGGTTCGGAGTAATCTGAGTTCTTAACTCTGCTCTGACCCTATTTGCAAATACACCTTTTGTGCCATCTAATGTATGTGTGTCTGTGATTTTTTGCGGGCCTCCAGAGAAACGAACCGCTTTATGCATCAATTGGCGACCGCGGCAGGACACCTTCTGGATCACCTCGGAACCCAGTGACAAGATCGTCTCTGCCACCATGGGGAGTGCGCACCGAGCCGCCTTTTTGGGCTCGCCCAGGGGGTTTGAGATGTGAGTCGGGGTATCCGAGAGATTAAAGGCTCCTGTGCAAAATTTTTGGTTTCTGAGGATGCCAGACACACATTCCAGCATTCTGATCAAGATCTCTGGGATATCTGAGTGAGTATATGAATTCCCTTACCCAATTTGGTCTGGATCCGGGAAAAAGATGTGTTCGATTTGGTTTAAAACTGGGGAATTTTCGGCCTGGTATATGCGAACCGTCTGTAACTAGGATCTTTTGGTATTTGGTGTGCGTTGGGCGCACTCTTGTGGGCATATGGGTGCGGGTCGCTCCCATGTAGAAAACTCAGATACGCCCTTAGGTTATATATTACGGAACTTCAGTAAATTTGCAAAGCAGGCAGATTATGAAGTGAAGATGAAAAAGAGTGATTTAATTAAGTTTTGTCAACTCGAGTGGCCGAAAGGATCCTTTGTAGTAAAAGAAGTGATAGCTATCCATGAAATAGGTATGCAGAACAGATATTGGAATCAATTTCCTTATATCGATTGTTGGTTGGAAGTGGTTCAAAATCAGCCACCTTGGATTAAGAAATGCTTAGTAAAGTCTCATCTGATGGTTGTTAAAGGAAAGACTCGAGGAGGACCTCCTGTACTCCCTGAATCTAATGAGGGGGGGATTCTGAATTGGCTGAGTATCAGACCCGCTCTCCGGTCACCCTGTCAGGTAGCGAGGATGAATCAGACACCTCCTCGGAATCCAGTCCCTCTGCACCACCGCTCCCTCCCTCAGGGAAACCACCACTGGCGTATCAAAGCATACCTAATGATTCAGAGCATGAGCCTCAGCCAAGTGCCCCATCTGAATCAGGGAATAAGGGTTATTATTTGCGCAAGACTGTAGAATCACAGCCGGTGCTAAATTGCCCGATGCGAGAGTTTTATCGGAGAGGGGGGCAATGCAGCTTTTGTCAACACCCCATTTAGTACTTCAGATTTATTTAACTAGAAGAATCAAAGCCCCTCTTCTCGTGAAGACCCTGAAAAGATGAGGGACCTGTTTCGATCTATTGGGCAAACCCATCGACCCACTTGGGCTGATGTCCAGATGATGCTCCAAACCCTCCTGACCCCGGAGGAGAGGAGATTAGTGTTGGGGATGGCAGAGCGCATTGCAGCAGCCAGGGTAGAAGCGGAGGGAGTTGCTGGTCGTACCTTGCATGATACCTGCCCTGTTGAGGAACCGAGATGCGATAATCATACTGCAGAAGGAAGAGAGCTGAGTGCATGGTATCTGGGGATTATAGTGGAAGCAATGGGGAAGGCAGTGCCTCAGGTTATTAATCTATCTAAATTGTATAAAGTGAGACAGGGAAGAGAAGAGGATCCCTCAGCTTTCCTTGGGAGGCTGTACGAGGCATTCCGCAGGTTTTCGGACCTAGATCCAGAAGCCCCAGATAATCAACGCATGGTAAATCTTATGTTTATTGGTCAATCCGCTGCTGATATTCATAAGAAGTTACAGAAAACTGAGGGAGGTGCTGGGAAACCGATTTCAGAGCTGGTAAAAATTGCATATAAGGTATATGGGAATCGTGAACAAATGCAGGAGTGCAAGGAGGATAAAAAGGCTCAGCGACAGATGGCAGCGCTGGCAGCTGCTATAACTGGAGGTAACCCTGGAAAGGCTGGGATACAGAAAGGGAAAGGAGAAAGAGTGGGAGCAGACGTTTGTGCTTACTGCAGGGAGAAAAACACTGGAAGAGGGAATGCCCAAAGTTAAAGGAGAAGAGAGAGGGTGAACCAAGAGGTCACCTCATGCGGGCAGAGGAAAAGGGTGAGAACACAGAATGAAGGGGACGGGGATCTAAGACCACTACCCTTCGGGTTGAAGCCCAAGAAGATCCCATGATAACCATTAGGGTTGGTGGCAAAGACTTTGAAGCCTTGGTGGATACTGGGGCTACATTTTCAATGATTCCAGAAAAACCCCCCTGTGCAAAAGGTAGTGAACAGCATGTTCTTGTAGAAGGGATTGAGGGAACTCAATCCCGACTCCCTGTTTGTAAGCCACTCCTCACCAAAGTGGGGGACCATTTGCTTGAGCACTCCTTTGTATATTCTCCAAGTTGCCTGGTTGCACTACTTGGGCGGGACCTACTCAGAAAACCGCAAGCTGAGATATTTTTCAAAGACGACCAGATGGTGGTCCAGTTACCTGTCAAGCAGAGCTCGAACTATCAGATGGCTCTCCTGGAGGACCGACGCCCTGTAGTAAGTTCTGAAGATCACATGACTGGAGTAGACCCTTCGGTATGGGCTGATGGAACCCCTGCACGAGCTAAGTCGGTCTCCCCGGTAAGGATCATACTCAAGGATGGGGAGGGGCCCGTTCGAGTAAAGCAGTATCCACTCAGCCGAGCGGCCAGAGTTGGACTCAAGCCGTTAATAGAGAAATACAAGAAGTACGGATGGCTAGTGGAAGGATCCTCACCATATAATACCCCCATTCTTGGAGTGCCGAAGGCAGATGGGGTCTCATACAGACTGGTCCAAGACCTGCGAGCAGTAAATAAGAAGGTCCTTTCAGACCACCCTGTAGTCCCGAACCCACACACGATTTTGACACAAGTACCGGAGAAAGCTGAAATATTTTCAGTGCTAGATTTGAAAGATGCTTTCTTCTCCATTCCCCTTCACCGAGAGAGTCAAAAATTGTTTGCTTTTGAATGGGAGGACCCAGATACTTTCCACAAAGCCCAACTCATGTGGACAGTTCTTCCACAAGGATTCATAGCAGCCCCCCATATTTTTGGACTTGCCCTTCAGAAGGACTTGGAGGAGTGGAAGGGATCACACCCCACAGTGACTCTCCTCCAGTATGTGGATAACCTGCTAGTTGCAAGCCCAAATTTGCAACTCTGTGAAGAAGCCACCAGATCACTTGGAAACTACACACACCATGGAGACCACAGAGTTCAGGACAAGTGGAACATATGAATAGGACCTTAAAGACTCTACTCACCAAAATCTGTATTGAAGCACGCCTTAAGTGGCCTCAAGCATTGCCGCTAGCTCTTACTTGCATTCGAAACACTCCCCAACGGGGCCTCAAATTGACCCCATATGAAATTATGTTTGGCAAGCCCCCTCGAGTCTTACCCCCTGGAATGCAAGAAAATGTAACTTTTGAATTAGGTAATAGCGAGCTTCATATGTACGTTATTGCTTTGCAGTCTGTCTTGTCTTCTCTTCACAGGTCTGCAGCCTCCTTTCAGCACCTGCCTTTAGACGTTCCGGTACATGACTTCTGCCTGGGAGACTGGTTCTTGGTGCAGCGGTGAAAAAAGGAACCTTTGACTAAGAGGTGGAGTGGCCCTTTCCAGGTACTTCTAACAACCCACACCGCTGTAAAGATTACTGGCCATGACCGTTGGATACACCATACCCATGTGAAACTACATCCATGAGTGTCAGAGGACACCAACTCCCAGGACGAACTCACTCCGGAAGCTGAGTCGTCCTCGGAACAAGAAGCCAGCAAGTGGAGCTGTGAACCTACTGGTGATCTCCAAGTGCACCTGAGACGGCTTAATCAAAGTTCAGAAAATTAGACAAGAAAGTAAAAAGAAAAAGTTTAGGCTGTATTTGATCTCAGGAAAGAGAAAATATGGTGGGAGCCTTAATATGCCTTGTCGTTATCTATGTAGTAAGAGAAGCAGGATTGAGCAGCTCTAGCCGCCAGCTTATATCCCCACTTCCCCCAATTGCTCCCCCAGGAACAAATTTGTATGTTGACATGATGGAAAGGATTGCAGGTACCTTCAATCTCACCAACTGCTGGGCCTGTGGGGGACTCCAAGAGGCCAGAGAATGGTGGCCTTGGAGGGCTTTTCCTTTGGCCCCAAAATGATTGGTAAGTGATAAGGCGGATGTTAAGAGTACTGGTCAAGAATGGGATGAGAACCGCAGCTAGGATCTTTCCCAAGTGGCATTAGGAGAGTACTGTATTAGCAATAATGGTACAGGGAGGAGTTTGGGACATAGCCATTGTACATGGACACCGAAATGGGTCCGAACATGCACTACCTGTTATGCCCTTAATTGCAGTAGGTATGCCGGTCAATGGAATTCTACTGCTGTTAAGCTTCCAAACTCCACGTGGATGAAATGTAACCCATCCACTCCACAATCATCCCCGTATGATAAAGACACCTGCTTCAAAAAGGTCAAAAGGGCAAGAGTATCACATTTCGATCCTAACATTACAAAATGTCAGGCATATAATAAGACCCGAAGTGAACAATTCATACCTTACTTCTATAATTGGCAATGGGCGCACCAGAATGGCATGATGGCGTGGTTTAATAGATTTTGGAGTGCCTCAAATGACACAAATGAAATAACCGAGTGCGAGTATATGGATAAAGATGGCGTATGAAGATGTCATTTTAAACCGAGTGACCATTACACCGGCCCTTTAGGGCATAGAGACAACAAATACTATCCCCCTCTTTTCTGGTGGAACCGTGACCCCCTGGCCTTGGGAGGGGAGAACAGGGCCTTAAAAGGACATTATTAGATTTGCAGAAGGCGAGCCTATACGGTACTGCCACAAAGGTGAACAGGAACCTGCTATATTGGGGTAATTGTACCAGCTTTCTTTTTGCTACCATCTGAAGTTGGAAATAAGTTGTGAGTCTCTTTGTATGATGATTGGAAAAGGACCAAGAGAAGTATTGATGTAAGTTTGACACGGGGTGGCTCCCAAAAGTGGAAGGAAGATGAGTGGCCCCCTCAAAGGATTATTGAGTATTATGGACCAGCTACATGGGCTAATGATGGGAGTTGGGGATACCGGACACCAATATACATGTTAAATAAAATTATCAGGTTGCAGGCAGTCTTGAAAATAATTACTAACCAAACTGCCACTGCTCTCGAGTTACTGGCCCGACAGAGTTCTCAGATGAGAAAAGCCATATACCAAAATCGAATGGCCTTAGACTATTTACTCGCAGAGGATGGCAGAGTCTGCGGAAAGTTCAACCTTTCTAATTGTTGTCTCCAAATAGATGATAACGGAAAAGCAGTCTTAGAGATTGCCAAAGAGATTAGGAAAATAGCCCATGTACCAATACAAACGTGGGAAAACACATGGGATAAAGACTGGTGGTCTAATCTGTTTGGAGGACCCTGGTGGAAGAAAATAGGATTTGTATTTCTGTGCGCTCTGACAGGATTGATTTTTATTCCCTGCCTTATTCTCTGTTTCATGAGATTGATAACCACCATAGTTGAAAGAATGCAGGTTGCACCAGTTCCTCTCAAAGCGCAGACTGTAGCAAAAGTCATGGTACTCAGAAAAATTCCTCGTAATTATCTTGATCTGCCTAAATGAAAATGGAGAGCAGAAAGCATCTTGAGGGGGGAATATTGTTAGAAATAGAATATTGTTAGAAATGCACAGCTTGCATCTTGCACCTGATAAGCAAGAGATACTGCCAAGGACTTTTTTCCTCTCCCAGCCTTGCTACAGCCTTTCTCATGCTAATTGCAGTTTCTCCCCCACCCTCTCCCTAGTCTTTCTCATGCAGATTGCAGGAGCCAGAATTCAATTATCTGTGTCCTTGAAAAGGGGGGGGGGGAAGTAAACTTTTGGTGACCTGTTGTAGTTTCTGAGCATGCTTAATTAGCTGATGCATATTTACTTCTCCGCCCTGCATACTTAAGTAGTTAATTATACTATACATGCGATATATGTAGTGATGTAACTCACATGTATGCTTGTATGAAACGGAAGTAAGCTGTAAGAGTTCCTGTTTCTGCACACGTGCCCAGGAGGGAGAAGATAAATACTGCCTGCAAAATTCCTTTGTTGGTTCGGAGTAATCTGAGTTCTTGACTCTGCTCTGACCCTATTTGCAAATACACCTTTTGTGCCATCTAATGTATGTGTGTCTGTGATTTTTTGCAGGCCTCCAGAGAAATGAACCACTTTATGCATCAAAGGCACTCCACTTCATCTGAGTACCTTCATCTGAACCATCATGTAATGAGGGCTCAGATTGTTGCTGGATTGGGCCCTTTTAAAGCGCTCTGCAGCCTTGCACTTATTGCTGTAAAGCAATTTCAGGGGCCAGATCAGATTAAAATTGTCACTGCACCTTTTGTTATCTGAGCTAGCCCTGATCACTACTTCTGAAACCAGAAGCATAATCATGATTACACAGCTGTATTACTTTTAGGACCAAATTAATGTCTCTGAATGGCAAAGCAGCTTGTTCAGAGCAAGCATAAGTATCTGAAAAGTTGTGCTACAGAATGCCATGTAGGCATATCCAAAGAAAGCAAAAGATGGCCTCATGTGCCCAGTTATTCAGCCTCCTTATGCAAAAAATTCTTACATCCAACACAGACCAACTGTAAATATATTTTTACAAATATGGTTGCATTGCTAGCATGTATGCTGTCACTATGGCTACAAACATACATCACCCTTACACTGTCATAATTTTTTTATACCAGCACAAACCCAAGCAAACAGAAGTCTATATCCTTTGCTGTGCCATAAATGCTCAACACTGTGGCCATGATAATTTGCAGTAAAAGTTTGCGCTTTTTGCTTTTGGTACTAGAACACGGACAGCTCAGGGTTGCCAAAGCTCTCAAGCCACCCCTGGCAGGTGCTCATGGGGCTTCAGGGGCCCAATTCTGCAGGGGGAGTCCCAGGGGTTTCCACACTTGCAGACACAGGGTACAGCTGTGTGCAACACATGCCAAGAATTTCTTGCAGTGGGTTTTCTGGGGCATGCATTTCAGACTGCTGCACCCCCATGGTCTAGCAACCATGAGCTTCCAAATACACACCCTGAAAATCCCCCTGCAGGGGATTCCTTGAATGCATTCCCTGACCCTATATGAATTCACCCACTTGCAGAAACATGCCCTGGTTCAGGGCACAGAACCTGAGGCCGTTGTCCCACAGGGTCATTCACCTGAATCCCAGGGAGCAGCAGAGGCCTGACCCTGCAGGACAAAAGCCCCAGGCAACTTCTGTAGATGCCAATAAAGTGGATCAGCTGTGCCAAGACATATCCCAGAAGAGCTAATCCTACTGCAAAGGTGACTTTTTTTTATACTTTATGATAAATATAACTGCCTGTTGCTCTTCAACAAGCTTGCTTTGTTTCTTTCTTCGGCAATTCCTTGCAGTCAGGGGTGATTGTCTTTCATGAATTTCTTATTAGTGGGCTTGAAGATGGCTAATGAGGCCAAACCAGGATTGACAGACTCTGTTGCAACTCAGGCATGTGTTTCCGTGCAGGGTGGGTGGCTCTGGATTCTTGATTTGGTCTGTGACATGCCATCTCTGCTGTTCCCACTTTTCTGTCTCCTGTCATCCTGTTTCAAGGTACTGAGATCCTTGCAGCAGACTCTTTCTCCAATTTAGGTAGTTCTTGGTGATAGTCCCCCATGAGTTGATGTTGCATTTTTTTCAAGGTGGCCTAGAGGACATACTTGAAGCACTTCCTCTGCCCTCCTCTCGTCATAAGACTTGACTGGCCTGGAGAACAAAACTTGCTTTGGAAGTCTGGAGTAAGACACCCATATGAGTGGGTGCAAAGCAAAGTTGCTGTTGGCTGATCATCACCTCAGTGCTCATGGTGGTTGCTTGCAAGGAGACACTATCTTCCCACTCGATACGAAAGATCTTCCACAGGCAACACTGATGGTACTTCTCTAATGACTTGAGGTATCTCCTGTACACTGTCCAAATCTCAGCTCCATACAGTTGTAACAGACTGCCAGTGTGGGCTCACCATGGCACAAGTTTTGTCCATCAGCAGCTAGGGGTGCAGGGCCCCAGAATCCCCCTTCACCGACCTCCTTAACAGCTGGCAGGCATCGAGGCCTCAGCAGGGGCCACCACACCTGCAGCTTTCACCCCACTGCGCCTTAAAATATGCAGTGTCTCCCATGGCAAGAATTTTGCTTGTCCACAGCTTGAGATACAGTTCCCCCCAAACTCCTGCACTGATCTTCTTGAAACTTGGCAGGCTTTGTAGCCTCAGAAAGACCTACCACCCCTGCACTTTTCACCCCACTATGTTTTAACGCCTAGACGTAACATGAGTTTTGCTTTCAGGAATTTGGGGTGCCGTTCCCCCCAAACCCCTATACTGATTTTCTTGAAACTTGGCAGGCTTCACCCTCTCTGCAGAGTCTACCATCCCTGAAAAATTCATCCAAATCAGACAAAAACCAACAAAGTTATAGATATTTTATTGTTTCCCCATTATATCCTATGGCCAGATCTCCAAGGCGGTTCCAAAGCTTTTCGGAAACTCCAGACGGACCACTTCAGGAAGCCGAACGAGGCGGCGCTTTGACCCGGAGGTGCTGCTTCGGACGCTGAAGTGTACGAATCTTCTCTGGATCCAAAGTGCTGTCCGAAGCCTTGCACAGCCCTAATACCCTGGGCTAGAAACAGTGCTAATGAACTCTGAGCGACCCCAAGCGTGGAGCCGGGGAGCCCTGCCCTGTGGAGAAGGAGAAGCCAGTCAAAAGACAGGGTTTTCAATCCCCTCATTCGCATGGAAGGGGGATGGCCGGAGTTGGGGGCCAGCTACCCCGAGCCCTGGTTGGCCGGTTTACAAGCCAGGGAGGGACTGCTGGAGGAGATAAAAGCAGCAGCCAAAATGGCATGGCGGGGGGCTGCTGACAGCTACTCTGGAGAATGATGCAGGAGGCCTAAGAAGAGCTAGGGTGAGCTGATCCAGCAGAGGGAGCAGAGAGACCCCTCTGAAGAGCCTCTAGGGCCCTGGGAGAAGAAGGCAGCGGCAGTCAGCTGTGCCTCCAGCCCTGCAGCAGAGAGGGAGCCACGGCCAGGGCTTGGGGCAGAGAGCTGGTGCTCCAAGGCCCCATCGCAGTGTGCTGGATGTGCTGGGCATCCCGGAGGCCAGGGGTGGCAGTCGACCCCCCACTCCACTGCGGAGAAGCAGCAGCAGCCAGGAGCACAGGCGGCATCCTTCTTCGGGGCAGGGAGCTGGGCCAATGAGTTGAGGAAACCCCTCACCTTCCCCGGGGAAGCAGGACAGCAGCAGGAAAGCCACTGGGATCCTGTGGAGCAGCAGAACACCAAGACGAGGGTCCCCAGGAGCTCGGAGCACAGGCTGGCGCTCGGAGCAGGATTGGCAAGCCACGAGGTGTGTGGGGTGCCCAGCCAGTCATCTGGAGCAGGGGTTTAGAGCGACAACCCCTGGGAACTGCCTGTGCTGCTGACCCTCTGCCACTGACTGCCCCAGAGGGGACTCAGTCCTGTCCCTTATTCTGCAGCTGATTGTCATCGGATGGAGTCCCTGAGCTTTATTCTTGAGTCACGCTGATTGCTGCAGGAGGCTACTTTGTTGCTTGCCTTTTTGGTTGTCACAGAGGGTCACCCTTCAGCCTCTTTGGGGGATTGGGGTTTGATACAATTTGATTGCTGCAGACCAAAAGAGCTTAACCTGTTGCAGTCTGTCACTTACTGGGAAGCCTATTGGAGCTGCTGGGAGTGAGCACCTTGCTTCCTTGTGGTAGTATCTCAGCAGTGGCTGAAAGCTGCCAGTTACCCTGCCTGTGGTTCCTGAGTCAAGGGTTGACTAATGCATTCTGGTTTGTTTTGTGATTCTGGTTCTGCCATTTAAGTTCACTTGTAAATAACCTTTCCTATTAGTTCTGTTTTGTAAATAAAGTATAAATAGTTAAATCAGTTAAGTGTTAGACCTTCTTAGGACCACAGGCTGCTCTGTGGGGAACAGGAGCTGGCTGGAAAGTAAAATGCTGCTGTCTGGAAGCCCTGCCCCTCTCACTACACCATCCCTGATATTGGGCAGGGGTGGCAACTATTGGGCTGCCACCCAGGTTACACAGTAACTGTGGGCATCTGCTTGAAAAACTGCTTGATAAACCATGAGCTTGGTTTCGAATCTGATATCATGATCTTTGAACACGTCCTTCCTCAGGTGTCTGAAGGCTGTACTTGCACATCTGAGGAGATGTTGGATTTTTTAATCTATGTCAGTCTTCTGTGAAAGATGGCTTCAGAGGTATGGGAAATACTCAATGTTCTCCGGAGTCTCACCATGGATCTGAATTTCCAGAACTGAGAACTGCTCATTAAGAGCTTAATGGAGAACCTTAGCCTTCTGAACATTAATTGTTGATCCCATTTTCTTGTATGCCTCAGTAAAGATGTTGATGATTGCCTAAGGGTCTGCTTCCAAATAAGCACACACTACAGTATCATCAGCATACTGTAGCTCAGTGATTGAGGTTGAGGTGGTCTTGGTTTTGGCTCACAGTTAACTGAGATTAAACAGCTTACCATCCATTTGGTAGGTTAGCTCCACTCTGATTGGAAGCTTGTTGGTGGTCAGTGTGGCAAAGTGGGGCTCCCTGACTAGCCACAGTGTTAGTTTTCCTACCTGCCTTTGGGCACACTGCTCATCTGTGTCACCTGCCACACCCTGATGGAACATAACTGCCCATTATATACCCCAATATTGGGCGGGGATTATCTATGGCTCTCTTCCACCCCCACACCATGGCCTAAGCCTCGCAGATGGCATCTCAGGCAGTTGACTCAACTGTCCCCTTCACCCATTAGCTGTGGCCCCTTCCATAGGACCTTCAGCTTCCCTATAAGCCCTGGCCTCATCTCAGGCCAGTGGGTACTCTGAGCTTCTTCACTGTATATAGGCATCCCTCACAGTGGGCCCCTGGCCCTTTTGACCCTTCTGGTTCTGGCCCCAGCATTGACCAGTTGAGTCCCTCAGTTGGGTCTACACCTCCTGCCGCACTCAGGGATTGGGGTCCCCCATTCCTGGCTCAGGTGCCTCATGAAGCGTGCCTGGCCCCGTGGGGTCACTCACCCCAGCAGGCTCAGGTGCTTCCTGAAGCTTACCTGGCCTTCCCTGGGTCAGATGGTTTGATATACCACACCCGAAGGTGAGGGCTGGGGTTAAGGTGTCCCTACCCACCTTTCACTGGGGTAGTAACTGGCCTGGCACTTCCTGGGGGCTTCTGCACCACCAAGAGCCCCACCAGGCCACCCACGCCCAGCAGAGTGCGGTTTTAGGTCATGCCCAGGACCAGGAGCCTCCAAACCATCCCATTTAGCTCCTGCCCTTATCTCCAGGATGTTGCTTTTTTTTCCTAATAAAAATGTTTTTAAAAACCAGACAAAAGCAGACAGTCTAAAATGACCCAACAGAGGCCTCACAGACACAATTACAAACATAAAATTTCCAAGGATTACATAATACAAACATGGTAACTGACATCATATTCAACTTCACTTAGACTGTAGCCAGTATCAGCCAACATAACACAGAGGTATCTATCAAGAACAAATTACACTTTGTTTCTTACATACATACAGGTTCAGTCATCAGTACATAAACCAGAAAAACAAAAAGTTCAGTGCAAATCACCTCTCCCCTCCATAACCTATACACAAACCCTCACCCACCCATTTTGGCACAAAGTGCCTTATCTTAAACTCAACTTATCCATATGTGGGGCTGGAACAACCCCCTGAAGTCCAGCCCTTGCCACAGCTTTGCATCCCCTCCTTCCATCATATCTCTTTCCCTACCTCTATAAAACTCCAGCTCGTGCATCCCTAACTGTAAACACTCTACCGTGGAAAAAACATGACCCCTTAAGCACCAATAATGAGCGCACTTTCCATAGTGCTACTTCGGTACATGTGATCAAAACCCTTACCCACCACATCCCATCCATCCCCTCTGATAACCCATATAAAAAAATGTTTTCAAGGGTGATCCCCTTTCCCCTCCCCATATCCTTCTAATAGGTGGCTACCTGTCCCCACACCCATTGTGCATAAAAACAGTCCCACAACACGTGTGGCATCAACTCAGGCTCATTGCAGAGCTCCCTTGTACACTTGGGGGACTGCAACAGCCCCCAGCGATAAAGCGCCTGTTGTAGTGGCAAAGCATTTTGCACAGCCCTCTACACCAGCTCCTCCTGCTCCCCTTTCCATTCCTTCCCCACCAGCCCTTTCCACACCCTACTGACTTGCTCTGATCTCCACTCCCTCACATCTGTCATCCTCTGCCTCCTCATGAAATTAAAGATTCTCTTGGCATCCCCCAGCCCTTTGAGCCCTAACCCCTTCAAGCCTTCCCTCCTAACAAAAGTTCCAAGTCACGCATAAGGGAGCAACATCTGTCAATTTCAAGCCCCCCTCCCTTCCCTGCAATCCCACTCCTGCAGCTTTATTCTCATTCAAACTCCCCCATCACAATGGTTCCACCCCTCAATTGCTCCAAGTATTTATAATTCCTCCCCCATGGCATCCCACACTCCTGCAATCCCAACACTTGCATGCCCAGGCTTCATAAGGTTCTGTGCATTATGCCCCATCTCGGCCTCCTGTACAGACTTCTTACATTTAATGATGCCAAGATCATAACAGCTATTTTCCAAAGAGAACCTGCATCCTATCTCATCTGTGCCACTACTTAATTCTGAAGTGTCTCCCCCCACTTTTCACATTCCTGTAGCCCTTGCAAGGTGTTCAATCACAGTCGAGCTCAGGAAACCAACACCTTCCTCCCTTCTACCTTCCCCAACATCTCACCTGTCCATGGGCAGCTCCCTGCTCTTCCCCTGTTCTTTTCCAAGTGCTCCCACTTCTGTCTCACGGACCTTCCCCCCTTCCTCCTCTACCCTCTTTTTCTTTGGCTTTGCACTATGTTTCTTATTTTTTTTAACTGAGACAGGCTCTTTCCCCTTATCCCCAGGCAGTTCCCGGTCCATGCCCACTGGCTCAGACTCTTGTGCCCCTTCTCCCACACCCTCACTCTGCTCCTCTTCCATCTGTGGCTCTTCTTCTGACTCGGTGAGCTGGCTGGCTGCCTCAATCACGTTGTCTCTGCTCCACTTCTGGTGTTTCCTTGACTATAAAGCTGTCCATGTCCAGATGGCTGGCCTCTGTATACCCTTAGTCTTGCTCGCTCCTCTCCTCCGCTGTGTGTAGCTCACGTGCCTTGTTTGCATAGGAAAGCGGGCACTGGCGTTGCAGGTGCCCCTTGCCTCCACACACAGGCTTTGGCCTAGTGCCCCATGCGGCCACACCTGTAGCAAATGGTCAGGCTACAGAAGGCAGCTAAATGCCCCTCCAAGCCACACCTGCTGCAGAGTTTAGGCTGGCCATGATAGGTGGCTTTCTGCCATATAACCTTGGTTTCTCCCCAGAATCTCTGCCCTGTGACTATGTGATTAGATGGGCCAGCAGAGGATTCACACCTCAGCCTCTCTCTTTAGGTAACCTGAGCTGGCTGCATTCCTGAGGGAGGGGGGAAACCTGCTCCCTCTGCCTAAGTGACTTGCATCAATTACCTGGGTGGGGGGTTTCTACCTGGGGAGCTGGAATCTGCCTGGTAACAGGTGATGTATTTCAAATTGGTTGGCTGACAACCAACTGGGGCTGACCTTCACTGGACCAGGTGAATGAGGTCACGGGGGCTATATAGGTTGGGGGAGGGGGGAAGGAGGCCCTCTCTCCCCTCTTCGGCCATGAGGTGAAGCAGCAGCAAAGCAGGGGAGACAGAGAAGCCTTACCATCTGAACCTAGTTCTCTCTCTTGTTAGAAATATTATTAAAAATGCATTATCAATAGCAGATTTAGAAAAAACACAGCTGCTAGCCCTCCTTGTCTCCTTAATGGGAGAGGGAAGGGGGGGGTTGGAAATTGAAGGGAAAACCACCAAAGGCCCTTTGTACTAAGGTATCACTCTCTCTTTGTTCTGCAAATTTACTATCTCTTTGTTACACTAAATCACACTTTCTTTCATGACCCCCACATTCTTAGGCTAAGATAAGAGCAATTGCCATTTCAGCCTTCAGGTTGAACCTTGAGTAACCTTGGATCCCTTCTACGCACGCGTGATAACCTAATGCATATTAAGCCTATCCGCCCCGCATACTTAAGTAGTTAATTATAATGCACATGGGACGTATGAAGCGACATGTTTACATATATGTTTGTATGAACCGGAAATGAGTTGTAAAAGTTCCTCCTTCTGCACACGTGGTCAGGAGAGAGGGGATAAAAGCCTGCTAATGATTGTGCCCGGGGGCAGAGTGTTTGATCTTTTGTCTCTCTCTCTGACCCTATTTGCAAATATATACCTTTTGTGTTGCTAATAGAGTGTGTCTGTAGCTGAAGGTTTTTTTCCACCTCCCGAGAAACGAACCGCAATTTTTATATCAATAATTGGCGCCCAACGTGGGGCTTCTCGAGAACTACCCCGGAATTCAGTGACGGAGTACCTCCGGTACCAGGGGTTGTGCGCACCGAGCCGACTTTGGACTCGCCCCTGGAATTTGAGGTTTAAGTCCGAATATCCGGGAAGTTAAAGGAAGTATCCCATGTAAATTCTGAGTTTCTGGAGAGGCAGACACACTTTGGAATTTGGATCGAGATCTCTGGGGTATCTGAGTGAGTATACGAATTCCCTTTGCCCAATCTGGTGTACGGATCTAAAACAAAGGATGTGTAAGTTTGCTGAGAAATTCTAGGCTTAGCTCTCATTGTAAATCATCTGTTGTTGAGATCTTTTTGGTATTTGGTGTGCCTTGGGTGCATTTTTGTGGGCAAATGGGTACGAGTAGCTCTCGTGTAGAAAACAATATTGATACCCCTCTAAAAGTCTTATTACGTCATTTTAATAAATTTGCAAAGCCGGCCGATTATGGAATAAAAATGAAAAAAGGTGATTTAACTAAGTTTTGTCAACTCGAGTGGCCAACATTTGGGGTCCACTGGACCCCGAAAGGATCCTTTGTGCTAAAAGAAGTGATAGCTATCCATGAAATTGTTATGCAAAATGGGTATTGGAATCAGTTTCCTTATATTGATTGTTGGTTGTGGGTGGTTCAAAATCAGCCACCTTGGATTAAGAATTACTTAGCAAAGTCTCATGTGATGCTTGTTAAGAAAAAGGCTCGGGGGGGGGCCGCCTGTACTTCCTGAGTCTAATGAGAGGGCGGATTCTGAATTGGCTGAGTACCGGACCCGTGCTCCGGTTGCCCTGTCGGGTAGCGAAGATGAGTCAGACGCCTCCTCGGCATCCAGTCCTTCTGCACCACCGCCCCCTCCCTTAGAGAGACCACCACCGACGTACCAATGCATACCTAATGAGTTAGAGCGTGAGCCTCAGCCAAGTGCCTCATCTGAATCAGGAAATAAGGGTTATTATTTGCGCAAGCCTGTAGAGTCACAGCCGGTGTTGAACTGTCCGATGCGAGAGGTTATTGGGGAAGGAGGCACTGCAACTTTTGTCTACACCCCATTTAGCACTTCAGATTTATTTAACTGGAAGAATCAGAGCCCCTCTTTTCGTGAAGACCCTGAAAAGATGAGGGATTTGTTTCGATCTATTGGGCAGACTCATCGACCCACTTGGGCTGATGTCCAGATGATGCTCCAGACCCTCCTAACCCCGGAGGAGAGGAGATTAGTGTTAGGTACAGCAGAGCGTATTGCGGCAGCCAGAGTTGAGTCAGAGGGTGCTGCTGGTCGTACTCTGCATGATACCTGCCCTGTAGAAGAGCCGAGATGGGACAATCATACTGCAGAGGGCAGAGAGCTGAGTGCACGGTATTTGGGAATTATAGTGGAAGCAATGGGAAAGGCAGTGCCTCGGATTACCAATCTGTCTAAATTGTATGAGGTGAGACAGGGAAGAGAGGAGGATCCCTCAGCTTTCCTTGGGAGGCTGTATGAGGCGTTTCGCAGGTTTTCGGATCTGGATCCAGAAGCCCCAGATAACCAGCGCATGGTAAATCTTATGTTTATTGGTCAATCTGCTGCTGATATCCGTAAGAAGTTACAGAAAACTGAGGGAGGTGCTGGGAAACCGATTTCAGAGCTGGTGGAAATTGCATATAAGGTGTATGGGAATCGTGAGCAAGTGCAGGAGCGCAAGGAGGATAAAAAGGCTCAGCGACAGATGGCAGCACTAGCAGCTGCTATAACTGGAGGGAACCCTGGAAAGGCTGGGATACAGAAGAGGAAGGGAGAAAGAGTGGGAGCAGATGTTTGTGCTTATTGCAAGGAGAAAGGACACTGGAAGAGGGAATGCCCGAAGTTGAAGGAGAAGAGAGAGGGGGAACCGAGAGGTCACCTCATGCGGGCAGAAGACAAGGGTGAGGATTCAGAATGAAGGGGACAGGGATCTAAGACCACTACCCTTCGGGTTGAATCCCAAGAAGATCCCATGGTAACCATTAGGGTTGGTGGCAAAAACTTTGAAGCCTTGGTGGATACTGGGGCTACATTTTCAATGATTCCAGAAAAACCCCCCTGTGCAGGAACTAGTGAACAGCATGTACTTGTAGAAGGGACTGAGGGAATGCAAACCCGACTCCCTGTTTGTAAACCACTCCTCACCAAGGTGGGAGACCATTTGCTCGAGCACTCCTTTGTGTATTCTCCAAGTTGCCCGGTTGCACTCCTTGGGCGGGACTTACTCACAAAATTGCAAGCTGAGATCTTTTTCAGAGGCGATCAGATGGTGGTCCAGGTACCTGTCAAGCAGAGCTCGAACTATCAGATGGCTCTCCTGGAGGACTGACGCCCTGCAGTAAGTCCAGAAGATCACATGACTGGAGTAGACCCCTCAGTATGGGCTGATGGAACCCCTGCGCGAGCTAAGTTCGTCTCCCCGGTAAGGATCATACTCAAGGATGGGGAGGGGCCCGTTCGGGTAAAGCAGTACCCACTCAGCCGAGCGGCCAGAGCTGGACTCAAGCCGTTAATAGAGAAATACAAGAGGTACGGATGGCTAGTGGAAGGGTCTTCACCGTATAACACCCCCATTCTTGGAGTGCCAAAGGCAGATGGGGTCTCATACAGACTGGTCCAAGACTTACGGGCAGTAAATAAGAAGGTTCTTTCAGACCATCCTGTAGTCCCGAACCCTCACACGATTTTGACACAAGTACCGGGGGAAGCTGAAATATTTTCAGTGTTAGATTTGAAAGATGCTTTCTTCTCTATTCCTCTTCACCGAGAGAGTCAAAAATTGTTTGCTTTTGAATGGGAGGATCCAGATACTTTCCATAAAGCCCAACTCATGTGGACAGTTCTTCCACAAGGATTTACAGCAGCCCCCCATATTTTCGGACTTGCCCTTCAGAAGGACTTGGGGGAATGGAAGGGATCACACCCCGCAGTGACTCTCCTCCAGTATGTGGATGACCTGCTAGTTGCAAGCCCAAACTTGCAGCTCTGCGAGGAAGCCACCAGGTCACTCCTAAACACTCTGGGAAAAAAAGGATATAAAGTCTCTAGAGAAAAAGCCCAAATATGTCAGCCTGAAGTCACATTTTTGGGATATAAGCTCTCAAAAGGAGTCAGAGCCCTGAGTGCAGATCGCATACAGGCGATTCAAGGTCTAACCCCACCTAAGTCACCCAAGGAGCTGCGAGCATTCCTAGGGCTAACTGGGTTCTGTCGACTATGGATACCAGATTACGGTGGGAAGGCTAGACCACTGTATGAATCCCTGACTAAGGAGAGTCTCACTAAATGGAAATGGAATAAAGAAATGCAGCATGCTTTTGATCTGCTGAAGGCAGCATTAACCCAGCCCCCTGCCTTAGCCATCCCAAACAGTAAAAAGCCATATCGACTGTATGTTCATGAGAATCGAGGGGTTGCATCAGGGGTGCTGACACAGCCATCGGGCCCGACCTGGAGACCCGTGGGATATTATTCAAAGGTTCTAGATCCAGTTGCACTCGGGTGGCCAGCCTGTCTTCGGGCTGTGGCAGCCACAGCAGTGGTTGTTGAAGAAGCCCAGAAGATAGTCATGGGTGCGGATATGGAAATACTCACTCCTCATGGAGTTCCCCAGATCCTAGGGACTGAGGGAGGGAAATTTCTTAACCCCTCCAGACAATCACGGTATGAGATATTTTTGCTCTCTAATCCAGGACTTACTTTCAAACATACTACAGCCTTAAACCCTGCAACCTTGCTGCCAGAGCCAGGGCAACCGACGCATGACTGCCTTGAGGTCCTGAATCAGACCACGCAGGTGCGACCTGCTCTTGCTGAGGACCCAATTGAAGACCCAGATGTTGAATACTTTGTGGACAGCTCCAGCTCTGTCATCGATGGAAAAAGACGAACAGGATGTGCAGTGGTAACCTTGGATAAGGTAGTATGGAGGGAGTCATTGCCGAGCTCATGGTCGGCACAGGCCGCAGAACTCACTGCGCTCACCCGAGCATTACAGCTGGGGACAGACCAGCGAGTTAATATATACACTGACTCTCGCTATGCTTTTTCTACAGTCCATGCGCACGGACTATTGTGGAAAGAAAGGGGTTTCATTACTGCCTCTGGGAATAAGATTGCTAATGGCCCCCAGATTATCAAACTACTAGAGGCACTCCACCAGCCTAAAGAGGTAGCAGTCATTCATGTGCGGGCCCATGGGAAGGCTGCTGAGAAAAAGCATAAGCTTGGAAATGCAAAGGCTGATGCAGCAGCAAAGGAAGCTGCATTTATTGGGGGAGAAGCGGAAGAGGTATCCAAGCAGGCCATGTCCCATGCCATATGGCCATACGTTCAGGATTTAGTCCCACAGTATTCCCCTGAAGAAGATAAATTTGCACAGAAAGCTTGTGCAGAAAAGAACTCCCAGGGGTGGTGGATAGTACCAGGAGGGAAAGTCATGATACCCAGGCCATTGCTTCGGGAGGTGCTGCAACAGCTCCATGCAAGAACCCATATGGGAGGTTTGGCCATGGGTGATCTAGTGATCCGCCAAGCAGTAGCCCCAGGGCTATATGTAGAAGCTCAGCGCATTGCTACCAAGTGCATTACATGCCAGAAAGTAAACCCTCGAAGGAAACCCCCTGTGCCAATGGGAGGTAGACCCTGGGCAGCGTACCCTGGACAGGCATGGCAGATTGATTTTGCCGAGCTCCCACGGTCCGGACATCACGGGTTTTTACTTGTCATGGTAGACCAGCTCTCTGGTTGGGTCGAGGCTTGGCCCACCAGGACTGCCACTGCAGCTACAGTAGTGAAGTATTTGTTACAGGAGATCATTCCCCGGTATTCCCTGCCTGAGTCCATCGAGTCAGATCAAGGACAACACTTTGTGGGAAAAGTGGTTCAAGAAGTCGCACAAGCTCTCAAGGTTACTTGGAAACTACACACACCATGGAGACCACAGAGTTCAGGACAAGTGGAACGTATGAATAGAACTTTAAAGACTTTGCTCACCAAAATCTGTATTGAAACACGCCTTAAGTGGCCTCAAGCATTGCCGCTAGCTCTTACTTGCATTCGAAACACTCCCCGACGGGGCCTCAAATTGACCCCATATGAAATTATGTTTGGCAAGCCGCCTCGAGTCTTACCTCCTGGGATGCGAGAGAATGTAACTTTTGAATTAGGTAATAGTGAGCTTCATACATATGTTATTGCCTTGCAGTCTGTCTTGTTTTCTCTTCACAGGTATGCAGCCTCCTTTCAGCGTCTGCCTTTAGATGTACCGGTACATGACTTCTCCCCGGGAGACTGGGTCTTGGTGCAGCGGTGGAAAAAGGAGCCTTTGACTGAGAGGTGGAGTGGCCCTTTCCAGGTACTTCTAACAACCCACACCGCTGTAAAGATTACTGGCCATGATCGTTGGATACACCATACCCGTGTGAAACGACATCCACAAGCGTCAGAGGACAACATCTCCCAAGACGAACTCACTCCGGAAGCTGAGTCGTCTTCGGAACAAGAAGCCAGCAAGTGGAGCTGTGAACCTACTGGTGATCTCCAAGTGTGCCTGAGACGGCTTAATCAAAGCTCAGAAAATTAGACAAGAAAGTAAAAGGAAAATATGGTGGGAATCTTAATGTGCCTTGTTGTTATCTGCATAATGAAAGAAGCAGAATTGAGCAGCCTTAACCGCTGGCTCACACCCTCGCTTTCCCAAATTGCTCCCCCAGGGACAAATTTGTATGTTGATATGATGGAAAGAATTGCAGGTACTTTTAATCTTACCAACTGCTGGGCCTGTGGGGGGCTTCGGGAGGCCGGAGGCCAGTGGCCTTGGAGGGCTTTTCCTTTCGCCCCGAAATGGCTAGTAAGTAGTAAGGCAGATGTTAAAAGTACTAGTCAAAAATGGGATGAGAACCACAGTTGGGAACTTTCCCAAGTGGCGTTAGGAGAGTATTGCATCAGTAATAATGGTACAGGAAAAAGGTTGGGACACAGCCGTTGCATATGGACTTTAAAAGTAAGGTGGATGAACCTTACAAGATTAGAACGGCTTTATTATCCTAATAGCCCAGGGTATAATCGGCTAGTGTGGCAGCATCCCAATGGAACAATTGTGTGGTTTAATAAGTATTGGAGTGCCACAAATCAAAGTGATGATCGGACAGATTGTACAGACAAGAACCAGGATGGGCTATGGGAATGTTCCATGAAAGGAGGCCACGCAGTTGCTGGTCCTTTGGGTCCAGAAGGAGGCTTGGGGTTTCCAGAGATGCCCTATGGTTGGGCCCCTCCAAATGCCACCAATAGAGAAAATAGGGCCTTAAGAGGATACTATTGGATTTGCGGACGACGGGCCTATACAATACTACCACAGGGGTGGACGGGAACTTGCTATATGGGAGTAATTGTACCAGCTTTCTTTTTGTTACCGTCTGAGGTTGGAAATAAGCTAGGAGTCTCTTTGTATGATGATTGGAAAAGGGCCAAGAGAAGTATTGATGTAAGTTTGACACAGGGTAGCTCCCAAAAGTGGAAGGAGGATGAGTGGCCTCCTCAGAGGATTATTGAGTATTATGGACCAGCTACATGGGCTAATGATGGGAGTTGGGGATACCGGACACCAATATATATGCTGAATAGAATCATCCGGTTGCAGGCAGTCTTGGAAGTAATTACTAACCAGACCGCCACTGCTCTCGAGTTATTGGCCCAACAAAGTTCTCAGATGAGAGCAGCCATATACCAAAATCGGATGGCCTTAGACTATTTACTTGCAGAGGAAGGCGGAGTCTGCGGAAAGCTCAACCTTTCTAATTGTTGCCTCCAAATAGATGACAACGGGAAAGCAGTCTTAGAGATTGCCAAAGAGATTAGAAAAATAGCCCATGTACCAATACAAACGTGGGAAACCACATGGAATAAGGACTGGTGGTTTCAATTATTTGGAGGACCCTGGTGGAAAAAGGTAGGGTTTGTGCTTTTGTGTGCTCTAACTGGTTTGATTTTTATCCCTTGCCTTATTCCTTGTCTCACTGGATTGATAACCACCACGGTAGAAGGAATGCAGGTCGCAGCAGTCCCTCTAAAAGCACAGACTGCTGCAAAGGTCATGGTCCTCAGGAAAATTCCTCGTAATTATCTTGATATGCCCGAATGAAGTAAAGATCAGAAAGCATCTTGAGGGGGGATATTGTTAGAAATATTATTAAAAATGCATTATCAATAGCAGATTTAGAAAAAACACAGCTGCTAGCCCTCCTTGTCTCCTTAATGGGAGAGGGAAGGGGGGGGTTGGAAATTGAAGGGAAAACCACCAAAGGCCCTTTGTACTAAGGTATCACTCTCTCTTTGTTCTGCAAATTTACTATCTCTTTGTTACACTAAATCACACTTTCTTTCATGACCCCCACATTCTTAGGCTAAGATAAGAGCAATTGCCATTTCAGCCTTCAGGTTGAACCTTGAGTAACCTTGGATCCCTTCTACGCACGCGTGATAACCTAATGCATATTAAGCCTATCCGCCCCGCATACTTAAGTAGTTAATTATAATGCACATGGGACGTATGAAACGACATGTTTACATATATGTTTGTATGAACCGGAAATGAGTTGTAAAAGTTCCTCCTTCTGCACACGTGGTCAGGAGAGAGGGGATAAAAGCCTGCTAATGATTGTGCCCGGGGGCAGAGTGTTTGATCTTTTGTCTCTCTCTCTGACCCTATTTGCAAATATATACCTTTTGTGTTGCTAATAGAGTGTGTCTGTAGCTGAAGGTTTTTTTCCACCTCCCGAGAAACGAACCGCGATTTTTATATCACTCTCACCCCAAGACTCCAGAGGGGAAACTGGAGAACTCTGGAAGATGCTTGTGAGTAAGCTACTCAATCAGATTAGATATTTAGCTGGCAGTAACACAGATGCGTAATCAAAAGGCTACCTCAGCCACACTGTTTGCTCTTTAGGATTTCTAAGATATTGCTCCACCCTGTACCTTAATTTACCCTACCCCTTGTAATCAATAAAGTTCTCCTTTTTGACTGGTGTGGGAGACTTATTGAGGGGTGGATCTAAATTATGCCTAAGAGACCCCTTAGGTCTGCGGACTAAGGGAGACTTTACTTTTTGCCCCCTGACTTGGGGAAGTGCCCCAAGTGCCTGTACTGGGTCGAGTACCCATTGGACTATTAGGCCTGTGTTTCCCCGAGGACACAGGGCCAAGAGAGTCCCTTCTCAGGGTGGTGGTGGCACGTTACCCCCAGACTAGCGAGTGTGCTCCGGGAGAGGGGTTGGCCAAGCATAAGGCGCCCCTAGGGAGGCATTTGGAGCCTGGAAGCTGGTCGGGCACAGGGAGGTGGGCAGCTCAACGCAGGAGCGCCCCCTACTGGCCCGCCACAGGTTACATACCCCCAGTGGGACTCTATTGACACCACAGAGGGCAGATGCCTCATCCCCCGGGGTGTCTCGGGTCTTCCTCTAGGATGTAACTCAGCATCGCTCTTCTTCTTAGTCTTCAAAAGTACCACCTTGCCCTGCTGGCCAACTGTGGACCAAACCCCAACCTCCTCCTCAGTAGCACCCTCTGTAAGCTCACCAGTTGCTGTCTTCTTCACAGGTTCACTCAAGATCTCAGATGATTTGCTCTATTCTCCATACTGCTCCTCAATCAAAGCTCGCCTCTGCACCGCTTCCTCCAGCAATCCAGCCGCTCACCTCTTCTCCGCTTCCTCCATCAATCCAGCATTACCCCTGGGTAGCCCGCCTACGTGGTCATGGTACTTCCCCTCCAGGATGATACACAAAGCCTTGAAGCCAAACAATGTTGCTGCCTGGCCTGCCACCTCTGTTTATCTAGGTGGCCAAAGATCTAAAATGGCCACCACAATCAAGCACCTGCTGGCTGCTTGGCTCAGCCCTTAAAGTAGCAGGCACCAACAGTGCCCTGCCACAGTCAGATGTATCACTCAGGTAAGGAATATCAAGAAGAGTGTTGAGTGATTATGCAGCCTCGCTTAACTCCCTTCTTAACCTCAAAGGGATCTGATAGATCTGTTGCTGATGACCACCACTCACATCCGTCATGGAGCAGGCAAAGAATGATGATGAATTTTGGTGGGCATCCATTCTTCAGAAGCCTCCTCCACAGCACTTTGTTTTATATATTTAAAAGTGCCAAATTGTGAAGAGAACTGTATATAGCTATAGTCAAATAAAGTTTGGCCAAAAATTGTAAAAAATTGCCCATAGGTCCAGAAAAAGCACACATTTTCCATTTAGAAATGTATCAAAAAACAATAAAAAATCGTATTTCTGTTATGAAAACTACAAAAAATGTAGGCTATTTGTAAAATTGCTATAATCTTTGAGCAATCAAAAATATACAGTCAACTGAATAGTCAATTGACCGACTTGCCAACCCTAGTATGGATACATGAATGTAAACCCTAAACTGTCAGTCACAAATGCATGATAGAAATTTTTCATCTTCTCACTCTTTTTTACATAAAGAATAAATCACAGTTATTCTGCATCTTCTGATTATATAACTACATATATTACATCCATTCTGCATTTTCTAATTCAGGACTTCCATAATTTTACTCAAAAAAAACTAATAATTACAAGATATTTTGTTTCACAAAACAGTCTACAACACTCCACATGTTTTAATAGTAAGTCCCAGTCTCTGCAATAAGAGCTCTCCTTACCTAAGTAACTGTACTCCATTTTTGGTGCTCTTAGGCAGATGAAAAGAGAGGCAACTAAATATCACTAACTCTTGTCAAATCGAACCTGAACTAATATAGTATAATAAGCCAGTGGGCTAATTATTAGATTTGCCTCTTCAAGGCCAGTGCTGTGGTCACACAAAAAAAATTGCTAATGAGTTAAGAGAGTTAAAAACTGCCGAAATGACCATATATGTGTGTGTTAAATTCATCCCTGTGCAGAGGACAACACAATGCCCTCAGAAACCAGTTTGTCTAATGGGTGCAGCATACACAAAATTGGCCAATGTTAGTTCCAAGAAACATAACATAAAATAGATAGTATTAGTGTTACCATAGAAGAAGAATGTTAACGAGACAATTTCTTAAGAGTCGAAGGACAAAAATCAAGGCTGGTCTCCTAATTATGGTAATACATGAGAGAACCTGTTAATTAGCTGGAAATTCCACAGCCATGACACCCTTCTGAATATTGATGGCATGAGTAAACTAAATCATTTTACTAGAGTTTTCTCTCCTTATTCCTAAGCAATAGCCATACCTGCACTTTCCAACAAAACTGAGTTGAGTTATTTAATACAATTCTTAGCTGAATGGCTGGAAGTGTATAAAAGCTGATATAAGGTCCAGGAATGGGGGGAAATACTGCATAGTTAGGCCTGTTAAACTTGCTGATATTTCCTGTTGCTGTAATTAAATTTCAATCTGAAAATGCAGCATATTGTTGGCAACAGTCTTTTTTTAACCTATACAATTTAAAACTTATTCTTTTCTGCTTTTTATTTTGTATACTTTGTATACATATAGGTATACGTAAGTGTATAAAAGTAGATGATTGGATAGCTTATGTTGTACATGTATGCACTTTACATTACTAGGTGCACCCCTTTATGGGGTATAATTAATGCAAGACTGTCTCCTGCTTACTGGTAGAAACTGGAAATTCTAGGCCAGATTATCAGAAGCTGCAAATCATTTACTAGTCACGAACTTCTGAGGAACTTAACTGAGTAACAATACATGAACACCTAGCCATCAAGAGAAACTGTGTTAACCTGAAGACATAATGCTGTATCTAGCTGATTGATGTCAAGAAGTTTGTACTCAGATTCTTCTCAGAAGACTCTCAAATACATCATGAATAATTACCATGTTTTAGCTTTTTCCACTTAGTTTGCCCATCTTGGAATTACTAATTTTGCATTCTGGAAAATGACTGTTGGTAAGAGGGTGAGTGACAGCTTTATTTGGTTATTAGTCCTCTGACTGTCTTGAGAGAGAATCACTTTATAACATGCCATATTTATCACCAACTCTTATATAATAAAAGCCTTAGTCCATTTGTCTGTCTGTCCCTAACTCTCTTGGAGCACTCTGGTTAGTAAAACAACCAATCAGAGTGCAGAGCACCACCATGATGGCAGGGGAGAGTGCGGGGAACAAGGCCAGCATGGCAGCGCTCTGCCGCCTCCAATGAGCAGGACTTGTGGGGGCAAGGCCAGAAGCGCTGGGGGCAGCGCAGGGTGCTAACAGAGGGGGATGGAGGGGACGGCGCGGCAAGCTTCCTTTCCCCCCACCACCCCACTCCTGGGAGGCGGCAGTGGCATAGGCTGGTGAGTGGAGGCACTCTGTCCCTGCTTGCTCCCACCCCATCATTCTTGACAAGCAATTCACTAGTCACTTTATAGTGTCAGGATTATCACTGTCTTGCTTCATTATTACTGAAGCTATGTTTAAGAAACTGAATTTTGAAACATGAGGCAGTTGATTACTGCCTCATGTAGCAGTTTTGGGGAAAAACTGTGTTACAGACTAAGCGGGATTGAGAAGCTAAGAGGGAGCAGCATTTAATGGATACTAGCATAATCTAGTATGTATGATACATCCTTTATCTATTCAAGTGTTCAGATGAGAGGAATATCTAATATTAGAACTCTGTTACTGCTAAAAACTAGATCCAAATAAGGACCTTTCTTGGGTTGGGGGCAAAATACAGCCCGTGCAGAGTGCTACCTGGCCCACAGAAGGCCCCTTGGCCCCACCGAGCATAAGTGCAGAGGGCAGCCCAAACCGTGGTGCTTGTGGCCAGTCCCACCACCTGCGGATATGGAGGTGCTGCCTGGCACAGCCTGCCCTGTCCTGGTGCACAGCTCTAAGGCATGCTAGAAGCTGTAGTCCACGGGGCAGGTGGTAGAATGGCAGGGCAGGGATGGATCCACAGCTGGAGTCAGCTTCTCAGCAGCCCCCACCACCCAGGAGCATGTGCACTCCACTGCAGTCAGACCCCAGCCCCACTGCCTGGGCACCCCAGGCCCATCTGCCCTGCACCCACTACAGGGGCACTGATCAGAGCAGGCACATGGGTGTGGTCTCCATAAAGACCAGCCCAGGATCCCATAAGCAGGGTACACTTGGCCAGACAGATGGAATGGGGCCACTGGAAGGAAAGCAGCGTCATCTGGGAGCAGGATGGGTGGGTGGGGGCAGGGCCAGGGTCACAGAATGGTGACAATGCAGGGTTAGGGCCTAGGACAGAGCCCTGATCTGTTCCTCACATGTCCCTGAGATGGGTCATGGCCCCACACTCTCACCACCCCGTGATCCTGTCCCACCTGGCTGGCCCTCTCCCAGACACCACTCTTTGCCACTCTTTGCCCACCTGCAGTGCCATACCACCCATCCATCTGAGCATGCTCTGCCCACAGAGGTCCATGGAGAACCCCCCCCACACACACAGACTCTTGCTCCATCTGGTGCCCTCAGTGGTGGGTGTAGGGCAGATGGGCCTGGGGCCTATCATAAATGTCATGGCACTACCTCCCCAGTCACCAGCACCTGCCACGTGTCCCATGCTGGAGCTGAAACATACTCAAATTGTTAGTGAAAAATAATTTCATACAAGCAAAAGTTAGAAAAGTCTATGGTATGGTGTCTATAGCAATGGTAAGCAAGTTCATCATCACTCGCAGTCCCTCAATAGGAAGACAGTCTTCCAGTAAATAGGGAAGTCATTGGTAACACAGTAGGTGACTGAGGAGGCCAATCTGAGATCCCATCTGCAGACGTGGCAATGTTCTGGGAAGAAGGAGTGGGTCCTGGTGATGTCACATCACAGTTCTTTCCCCTTGTCTCTCTCACCCATCTGCCTCCATAGTGAGAGAAGTTTGCTCAAAATATAACTATCTGGTCATATATCACAGCACCAATGGGGATGATTAAGTATCTGAATTTCTCAGGTATTGCTGTTAATATTGCATTGCTTCAGATGAGATTCAAGGATACCTTGAAGGCGATTCTCTTGCCCACCTCTGGAACAGTGACTATTAGTGAGCTGGAGTATAGGTCCTGTTTTGAGAACCAGTTGTCAGGCATCCTTATGACACGTCCTGTCCAGTGGAGCTGATGCCTTATAAACATGGCTTCAATGTTGGTGGCATTTGCTTGAGTCAGAATTCATTCTTCTTCCAACCGATATGGAGAATTTTCCAAAGACCTCGCTGATAGTAACTTTCAAAAGCTTTCAGGTGTTTCCAATATGTGTTCCAAGTTTTACATCCACACAACAGGGTAGGGATGACAACAGCCTGGTAAACAAGACGTTTGGTTTGGATTCTTATGACACGGTTTTGGAGACATCCAAATGCAGCCCTGGTAGATTTTATCTGGTGTTGAATATTATTGTCTATGTTCACTTTTTAAGAAAGATGGCTACTCAGGTTGGAGAAATGCTTAACATTCTCCAAGACCCTCTAACTATAATATGTGTGGAGCAGCTAATTGGCTTGGGGTGAATTGGTAAAGTATTTTGGTTTTCTGAAATTGATAGTGAGTCTAAGCATTTCATATGCTTCATATAAGCAATCAAGAGTGATCTAGAATGCTTCAGTTGAGTGGGCACACATGACACAACCATCAGTGTATGGACAATCAGTAATAGAGATGTTGGTTATCTTGGATTTGGAATGTAACTGGTTGTTAAAGAAATTCTCATCCATACAATACTGGATGTTGACTCTACATGGAAGTCAATCAGCAATTGGATGTGGAATAGCTTGGAGATAGATGGAAAAGAGTGTTGGTGCAATCACACATCATTGCTTCACTCCCATCCTAATAGTGAAGAGGTCTATTTCCAAGCCATTGCTCATTGTGTCATAATGGAGTATGATAATGGTAACAAATTTTGGCAGGCATCCGGATCTCATCAGAATCTTCCAAAGGGCCTCGCTATTGATTGAGTCAAAGGACTTTGTCAGGTAAATGAAGGCCATATAAAGATCTCAGTGTTGCTCGTGGCACTTCTCCTATAGTTGTCTAGTAACAAAGATCATATCTATTGTACCACTGAGTGGTCTGAAACCATACTGGAACTCAGGTAGACTCTCCTCAGAGAAGAAAGAGAGTCTATTGAGGAGCATGCAGGTGAGGATGTTCCAAGTGATGAAGAGGAATACAAAACCATGATAACTATTGCAATCTGGTCTATATTCTTCTTTGAATATGGTAATGATTCTAGCATCCCTCACACATGTCTGTTCATGTTTCCAGACTTTTATAATAATGACATGTATTTGGAGAGAGCTTTTTTTCCAATTTGCTAATAAATTTTATCTGGACTTCCATCAGGCATTGTTTTGTAGCTCTTCATCTGCTTGATAACTTTCAAGGCCTCTTGTTAAGTAGGTGAATGTGAAAGGGTCCTAAATGAGGTGTTGTGGAATGGCTATAACAGTACTGTCATCAACATTAGAATCTCAGTACAGGAGCTCTCGAAAATGCACCTTCCAACATGCGTTGATAGAAGACCTGTCTTTAAAAAGTGTTGTGCCATCTTTGGACCTCAAAGGGATGGCTCCTTGTATGCTTGGCTTATAGACAGCTCTGGTTGCCCTGATGCAACTGTGCATGTTGTGGTGGTCAGCAACTGTTTGCTTTGCCTTGGCACCACTTGTTCTTTCAGTCTTGAATTTTCCTCTGGCTCTTGGCTTTGATGTGGTTGTAGCAGGGCACTAAGGTGCCTGCTACTTGGAGAGCCGGAGTAGCGGCTAAGGTGCTGGTTGCTAGGGGCAACCAGAGGGAGCTAAGGACACACACCTGTCTAGTCAGATGGCCAAAAGGGCCAGGGCCTGGCTTCTATATAAATTGTAGGCCAAAGGCCAGGAGGGGAGGCAGCCTGCCGCCAAGGAGGAAGGAGCTCAGCCCTGCTCAGCCCTGAATGTGTGAAAAGGAAAAGGCCTGGATGTGCAAGCAGCTAGTGACATGGGTGAGAGATGGAACACCTGTGGTGTGGTTCAGAGGACGTTTTAGCCATGAGGCATAGATTTGTGTTATAGCTGAGGGGCTTGTGTTTTGGCTGTTGTTACACCAGAGGTTCGGGTGAGGCTAAGGGGATGGAGGAGGCCTCATAGGGGACCACGTTAGAGTGTGGACCCCAGCCCCAGAGGGAGGGGGCAGCACTGCTGAGAAGCCCCAGAGAGAGGGGCAGCGACCATGAAGCCAAAAAGGGTGTAGCAGAGGGAGTGTGCCTCCCAGACTGCCAGAAAGAACAGTGCAAGGAGGGTGCTGACCCAGAGCATCCGCAAGGGCGTAGCAGAGGGGGAGGTGTCATCCCTGAGTGCCAAGGCAAAGGCGCAGTATTGGGAGAGGGCTGACCCCGAGTACCCCAGAAAGCAGAACAAACAAGGTCATGGAGAACCTGAGCGCCAGTAGGGCGTGGGGTGAGCGAGAAGCCCCAAAGGGCAGCGAGAAGCCCAGAGGGTGGGCACCGAGAAGCCCCAGAGAGAGAGGGGCAGTGACTGCCGTTGAGCACCATGAGGCACAGAGTGAGGCGAGGCTCCAGAGAGCCTGAGCAGGATGAGACTGGGAAGGCACAGAGCGTCAACAGGGCGCGGAGTGAGGCAGGGCAGTAGGACACCCAAGTGCCAGGGAGACCAAGGCGGGTCCGGCACATAGCAGGAAAACCGTAGCCAAGGGAACGACGGGCAGCCTCCCTACAATAAATACATAAGATCAAAGATGTGGCGGGCGAGATTCCGAGGGTGCTTAAAGAACACTTGGCACAGTACTGAAAGCGGTCCCTTAGGGGAGTGCATGGCGACCCTAGGGTCCCATCCGGCTACAGTGGTAGTAAGTGTCTTGTTTTTGTTTGAAGCTGATGTCATTCTGTCAAGTTTTGAAGGCTCTCCTTTTTCCGTCAATAAGAACTTACATTTCCCTGTCATTCTTATCAGACCAGTTTTAATGTTTCTTTGTGGAGAAGCCTAGAGATTCTTCACACACCTAAAGGATGCCTTTTTTGAGCCCCTCCCAGTGATCAATGGTGTTGAGATCATCAGGGAGGATGGAAAGTTTCTGACTGAGGAACTGCTGGAAATGATCACTTTTACCAGGGTTTTTTAAACACTCAATATTGAACCTCTTCCTTGATTGCTACTTTTGTTTACAACATTTTGGAGCGATACAAATGGTAATGATGGAACATTTCAAACAAAGATCTGTCCAGAAGTCATCAGTACTGTTCATAGCTCTAGTGATACAGACATTGTGATGGTCACACTCTATGATTTGAAAGAACTGGAAGTTCACACATAGTCATGGAACTATGACATGACTAAAATAACAGAGACTTGGTGGGATAGCTCGCATGACTGGAGCATTATCATGGATGGGTATAAACTGTTCAAAACGGACAGGCAGGGAGAAGAGGAGGAATTGTGGTTTATGTCAAAGGGATACATGTTTGCTCAGAGCTCTAGTATGAGACTGGAGATAGTCCTGTTGAAAGTCTCTGGGTTAGGGTCAGAGGTAAAAGCAACGAAGTGATGCTGTCGTGGGTGCCTGCTATAGACCACCAGACCAGGAGGATGAGGTGGAGGTGGCTTTCTTCAGCTAAAGGAAGTTTCCTGATCACAGGCCCGGGTTGTCACGGGGGATTTCAGTCCCCCATGGGGAGGGCAATACAGCAGTGCACAGGTAATCCAGGAAGTTTTTGGAGAGTGTTGAGGAAAACATCCTTGTGTAAGTACTGGAGAAGCCACCTAAGGGTCATGCTTTTCTTGACCTGCTGCTCACAAACAGGAAAGAATTAGTGGGGAATGTAGAAGTGGCTGTCAACTTGGGCAGCAGTGACCATGAAATGATTTAGTTCAGGATCCTGCGGAAAGCAAGGAAAAAGAGCAGCAGAGTATGGACCCTGGACTTCCAAAAAGCAAATTTTGACTTCCTCAGGGAACTGATGGGCAGGATCCCTTGGAAGCCCTGTCTGGCAGGCGGGGGGAGGAGTTCAGAAGAGCTGGCTGTACTTTAAAGAAACCTGACTGAGGACATAGGAATGAACTATCCCAATGCACAGGAAAACTAGAAAGTATCCAGAAGGCCAGCTTGGCTTAGCATCCTTCATCTGGCTTTGCAACCATTGTGAAGTATTCTTTCTTCATCTACCTGATCTGCCATGGAAGACTTTTAATTTTATTTTTGGATTAGTCTGGAAACCTTGCTCTCAACCTTGCCATGATGGGTGATCCTATCAGGAAAGCAGAACTCCAAATGGCATCGCTCTTGAGGTCACTGGTAGCACACAAGCCTCTCTACCACATCAAGACTGCAATCCTTGGGAGGGTAAGCAAGCTGCATTATGGCCATTAAGCTACACTAAGACCATAATGAAAGAGAATATCACAGCTCACAGTAACAGAAATAGTATATATCCAGATGGTTTAAAACATCTAGCTCCTGTAGAATTATCAGTTTAATATCCAGACTCTTGTGTGATCAGTCTCATCCATGCCACTACAATAGCACAATCCTGAAAGTGACATTGCCATGCATATTTGCCAGACTACCTCAACATCTCCATTACAGCACACTGTTGTTTAAATTATTTATGCTGGATGTAAAATGCCTATTTTATTCCTTTAAAAAGAAGGATGTTCCACCTTAACTGTAGCAGAGCTGGTGCCTCATGATAAAGCAGTGTTAAATTTGCCTTGCAATCTACATGAGGAAAATTGTGTAAAATTATAAAAGCTCCAATCCTGCACCCTTTGAAATCAATTGGCAAACTTCCCAATAGCTTCAAAAGAAGCAAAGGATGGCATTAGATCTCTAAAATAAGATGATTATTCTCTTCTAAGATGCAGCTGTGCTTCCTATCAGCCCCCCGCAGAAGGGTGACAACCTCCCAGCTTCCCAATAACACTCTGTCAGTCAAAGGGATATGTATTTGACTCCAGCACCAATCTTACTTCCCAAGGCCACCCAAGGACTACTACTTGGCTCAGTCACTCAAGCTACATTCACCTCACTTGAACAAAAGGGGGAAAAATCAAGCCATTTGAGAAGAATAAATTCAGCAAAGATGACACAGTAAATGAGCAATGACTAATGCTACTTTTATGATTATCTGTGGGTATGGAAAAGCATTTTCAGGAAATGTTCAGCACCACAAAAACATAGCATGAAATCCACATACAGCCATTCAAGTATCTGGTTTTCAGTAGATTTCATAGACATTAGGGCTGGAAGGGACCTCGGAAGATCATTGAGTCCAGCCCCCTGCCCCAGGGGCAGGAAGTCAGCTGGGGTCATAGGATCCCAGCAAGAAAAACATCCAGGTTTCTCTTGAAGGCATTCAAAGTAGGTGCTTGAACCACCTCCGGCGGCAGGCCATTCCAGACCTTGGGGGCTCGGACAGTAAAGAAGTTCTTCCTTATGTCCAGCCTGAAAATGGTCTTGCAGGAGTTTATAACCATTTGACCTTGTAATCCCTTGGGGTGCTCTGGTGAACAAATGTTCCCCCAGGTCCTGGTGAACACCCCTTATAAACTTATAGGTGGCCATCAGGTCGCCCCTGAGCCTGCGCTTTTCCAGGCTGAAAAGTCCCATGGCTCTCAGCCTCTTGTCATAAGGTCTGTTTTCCTGACCTCTGATCATGTGCATGGCTCTCCTCTGGACTCTCTCAAGCTTCTCCACATCCTTTTTGAATTGTGGAGCCCAAAACTGGATGCAGTACTCCAGCTGCGGCCTCACCAAGGCCAAGTACAAGGGGAGAATGACATCCTGGGATTTGCTTGAGAAGCATCTATGGATGCAAGCCAGCGTTTTGCTCACTTTACTAGCTGCAGCATCACATTGAAGGCTCATGTTCATCTTGTGGTCAATCCTGACCCCCAAGTCCCTCTCGTCCATAGTGCTAGTCAGCGTAGCACTGCTGAGCCTATAGACATGCTGCAGGTTTTTCCTCCCAAGGTGGAGAACCTTGCATTTTTCAGTGTTAAACACCATCAGGTTCTCATCTGCCCATTTACTGAGCCTGTCAAGGTCAGCCTGGATTACCCCCCTGTCCTCAGGTGTGGATGCTTTACCCCAAAGTTTGGTATCATCAGTGAACTTGGCCAGTCCGCTTCTGACTCCAATGTCCACATCATTAATGAAGAGGTTGAACAAAATAGGTCCAAGGACAGAGCCTTGAGGGACCCCACTGGTCACAGGGCACCATGACGATTGACTTCCATCAACCACCACCCTCTGGGTCTGACCATGGAGCCAATTCCCCAGCCAGTGGATCATGGTGGACCCAAGGCTGCAGTTGGCCAGTTTTGCCAAAAGGTGATCATGGGATACCAGATCGAAGGCTTTTTTAAAGTCAAGATATATGACATCAATCTCTTCCCCCTTGTCCAGGTGATAGGTCACCTGGTCGTAAAAGGAAATGAGATTGGTCAAGCACGACCTACCCGCAACAAACCTGTGCTGGCTGTCCCTCAGGATGTTGCCATTGGCCAGTCCATTAAGAATGGCCTCCTTGATGATTTTTTCTAAGACCTTCCCCAGGATAGAGGTCAGGCTGATGGGCCTGTAGTTTGCCAGATCCACTTTCCTCCCTTTCTTGAAGATAGGCACCACATTGGCCTTCTTCCAATCATCGGGCACTTCACCAGAGTGCCAGGAGCTCTCGAAGATCTGTGCCAGGGGCTGAGCTATGATGCTAGCCAGCTCCTTGAGTACTCTGGGGTGTAAATTGTCAGGGCCGGCTGACTTGAAGGTGTCCAGCCTCTCAAGCTGTTCCTTCACAAGGTCAGCATTGATGGAGGGCAAGGAACCACCCTCACTTAGGTGTCCCTGTCCCATAATGGGCAGGGGCATCCCATGGGACTTGTGAAAGACTGATGCAAAGTACCCATTTAGCAAGTTGGCTTTTTCCTGGGTGTTGGTTGTCAGTTCTCCCTTTTGGTTTAGCAGGGGTCCAATGTTGCCCTTGCTTTTCCTCCTGGCTCCCCACATATCTAAAAAAGGACTTTTTATTGTCCTTGATACTTGTAGCCAGTTGGAGTTCCATGGCAGCCTTGGCTTTCCTGGTTTGCTCCCTGCAGGTCTGGACCAGTGCAGAGTATTCCTCCTTGGAGGTGGATCCCATCCTCCATCCTTTGTAGGTCTGTCTTTTTAGATGCAGGAGGACTGCCAGTTCCCTGGAGAGCCAAGGGGGCTGCTGTGCCCTCTTGCTGCCTTTCCTCTGAGACAGAATAGCCTTAGCTTGTGCATCTAGGATTGCTCCCTTGAGGAGCAACCACTCTTCCTGGACTCCCCTCCCTTTGGGGTCATGGTCCCTTAGGGCCTCACTGACAAGTCTCCTGAGCTTGTCAAAGTCAGCCCTCCTGAAGTCAAGGACCTCTGTACTGCTGACTGACTTGACAGCTTTTTGGCTGGATGGTGAAGGTGATCAGCTTGTGGTCGCTGTCACCCAGCTTCCCTTCGATCATTAGGTCACTGATTAGGTTGTCCCAGTTGCCAGTACCAGGTCAAGCAGCGCTTTGCCTCTTGTTGGCCCATAGACTTCTTGAGTCAGATAGAGCTCATCCACACACTGTGAGGAAGCTTTGCAACTGTTCGAATTTGGCTGAGCGCTCTTCCCACGAGATGTCCAGGTAGTTGAAGTCCCCCATGACAACCATGGACTGGGAGCGTGCAGCCTCAGCCAATTCCCTGGCAAACTCCTGGTCAATCTCTTGATTCTGGGAGGGAGGTCTGTAGTAGACTCCCACCATTGTATCTCCTGTGCCATGTTCCCCACGGATTTTAACCCAGAGGGTCTCTAGCTGTCCACCCTGGGTGCTGATATCAGCTTGTAGGGATGTGTAGCTCTCCTTGACATAGAGCTACACCTCTGCCCATTTTGTCCACTTGATCCCTCCTGTACAGGGTATAGCCATCTATACCCACGGTCCAGTCATGGGTGGAGTCCCACCAGGTCTCCGTTATCCCTATGACATTGTAATTATTTGTGTTGAGCAGGAGGACAAGTTCCTCCTGTTTATTCCCCAAGCTCCTGGCATTGGTGTACAGGCATGCAAGTGTCCCCTTGGGCGCCCTTGCCTTGCCCACACAGCTTAGGCTCCCTTTAAGGGCTGGCAAGGGGCTCAGTGAGGGGTCAGGCTCCCTTAAGTGCCTTGGCCTCCTCCTCTGCTGGCTTTGCAAGGGTCATGGAAGTGCTCAGTGGCCAACAGTGGCAGTAGTGCGCCCCTAACCCCATCCCCCTGTAGCACCTCATGACCCAGCTGGGCGGTTCCAAGTTTAAAGCCCAGCATGGAGCAGGTGCAGGAGTTTAGCCAATGTCTTGGATACAGGCTCCTGGGAAGCAGCAAACTTTCTGAGCCAAGGGACTGGGACAGCAGATTGCCCCCTCTGTCCCCGGGCCTTGGTGCAGCAGGCCTTAGAGCCCTTGACCACCTTGGTTCAACCCAATGGCTGGACAGAATGGGAGGTGTCCGGGTCCTCCCTTGTCCTGGAGGGAGACCGTGGTCTACTCTCAGTCTCCTGGAGAGAAGGGCCTGGCAGTAGGAGTCTATCTCCTACTTGCAGTCCCTGATGGCACGCAGCCTCTGGACTGTGGCCTGGAGCTCCTCCAGCTGGCATGCCAGAGACCCTAGGAGGGAGCAGACCCCACAAGGGGAGGTGGCCATGCTCCTGGGCCCCAGAAAAAGTGATAGGCAACCCCCATAGCCGAGAGCCAGGGGCTCTGTCTGCATGGAGCCCGGAACCATGAGCTTCATTTGGGTGGAGGTCTCTGAGGTGCTGGAGTGGGGGCCACAGACCCCAAGGGGACCTGAGGGCATGTCATGCCACCAGTGGGCTGGCTACAGCTGGGACTGGCTTCCCCAGGGGGGCTCACAGGCAGGGCCGTGGGCCCTCCCACTCACCTTCCTGCACAAACTCCGCGCTAACTCACACACCAGGCAGACAAGTTCACCTGTTTGCTCAGCCTGTTCGCGTGGCTCCCTGGGGGGCTGGGCGAAGTAGGGGCCCCATCCCTGGGGGGCAGGATGGGGCAAGACCATCCCTGGTTCCTACTCAGCTGCCTCCTGCAGCTGAGCTGGGCTAGTCCCCTCCCACCGTAGGCCCTGCTTACCTCTGACTGCTGCTGGGGGTCAGCAAGGGGCTCTGCGGCAGTTGGGGGTCGCTGGGGGACTTTGGGGTATGGGGGCGCAATGGGCTTTGACCCATGCACCTCGTGCCGCTACCTAAGCCTCCCACCGCTCCCTAAGCCTAGAAGCCTAGGTTAGCAGTAGGGGCACAGTTCTGCTATTCCCCCTGCTTCAGGAAAGGACAGTTGAGTCTTGCCTTTGCTCCAGTCATGGTCTTTGCAAATTATGGCAGCCGGTCACTACACTAAGCACACATGCATCTCCCAACTCATGGCTGGCACTGCACTGAAGGACTCTGATGCTTCCTCCACTTCAAAAGATGTGCTGAAGAATCTCTCCTTTGCCCTGGCCATGGCATTTAGCAAATGTAAAAGCCAAGGATCAATTTTGAAGTGTCCAGACACAAACCCGCCACCCATAAGTTCCTGCTCTGTGACCTCCCTTAGCTTATAGATAACACCAGAAATGCTGGCACAACAGGAGCAAAAATGTTTTGCACAGCAAAAAAAGTTTGGGATGTGGATTCCTGCTATCTTTTCTGGGCAGGAAGGACTTTTATTGCATTCATGAAGACAGTGCTGAGCAGCAAGTGTGTGTGGTGACCTGTAAACCCAGCTCCACCTCCCTGAGGCAGTAGAGTTTGGTATAAGGGATAGACTCTAATTCTAATAGCACACCTAATATTCACAGACCAATATTTGCTTCTGTGTATACACCCACTCACTTCGACATGACAAGAAATAATTATTAAGTAATTAATAATATCTATTGATAATATTAATATTATTGCTGATTAATATTGAGTTAATAAGAATTATATAGTAAGCGAAGAATTTTAGATAGAAATCATCCCTCTAAGTAGCACTGGAACATTTTCTGGCCCCAACAGGCCCAAATTATTAAAAGATTTATCTATTTTGGTATGGAATTTGCCCCGTTTTTCAGTAAGTGACCTTTAGTGATGACCAAAAGAGAGAAATTAATCTTATCTGCTTCTGACAAGGGAAAGGAAAGTGAGAAATTATCTCTATGCAGCCCATATATGTAATGTATTATTTTTGTACCTCTACAAATGGTAAAGAGAGAGAGGTCCCGCATTATTAATGTACCTTTCAACCCAAAAAGCTCTACAACTGTATCTATCATACACAAAGATCTGAATTATAGACGTATTATAAAGGGATAACTGCAGACATCACCTTTGGATTGAAGCCCAGTAATGGGATACAACAAACAGTTAAACAACACTTGGAAAAATGTAACTGGAAAGTTTTTTTCCCCCAGTGAATCTATGAGTCTAATACAGTCATGCAAAATATAATTAACTTGCTAGCTATATAGGACACTATGTCTAACACCATCATTGCTAGAAAGAATGGCAGAGAATCAGTGAGTTCCAGTTACAGAGAACTCCATTTTGAAAGGTTTGAAAGGTAACAGGTAATACTAAAAAATGCCTGAGTGATTTTAGAGTCTAAATTTTATTTTTTTAAATGATTTAGATATTCAGGTACCCAAATCTCCTAAGTCTAGATTCATAAAAGGGGTTAGGAACCTACAGTAGGGTAAGTGGAATTGAGGCACCTTAATTTTGAAACTGCTACCTAGAAAACCTCTGCTTAGCTGCTAACTAACTAAAGACTCCTGAAACTACAAGTACCTCAGCTTTTGACCTAACATTTTTCAGATAACTGAACTTCTGCCTGCATGCATGCCCAGAAGTATCTCTTTTTACTGTGTCATGCAGCTGATTGCCTGTCTCATGCCTCAGCCCAGCCAGGATTCATAAAAAAAGCATTTATTCATTCCTCCTAGACAAGTTTAAGGTTTAACTTGCACTTAAAACCTTCCAAAAATGGAGATGCCACCTCACTATGCAATCTGTTCTAGTGCTACACCATTCTCATAGTTAGACAGTACTTCCTAACATCTAATCTAAATCTCTGAGACCATGTTCAGATGAGCATGGCTGTGCAGTATATGGTGCCACAGACACATCTGTGGTGCCACATACTGCACATTCAGTTGTTCTCCACATTGCAAAGGCGCAGTGCAGAGGGTTTTTTTGACCCCTGAATATTCAGGGGTCAAAAAAAACCATGGGGAAAAAAAGCAGAGTGGCGCACGCAGTGACAGCATGCACCGCCCAAAGCTGAAACTTGGCTGGCCTGAGCCACACAGCAGGCTTGCCACTGCTGCAGCCCCAGGAGATCCCAGGACCTCAGGTAAAGCTGCTAGGGGCAGCTCAGTACTGGCCCCAGACTCCCCTACCATACCCAGGGTAACCTGCCAAATGCCAAAGTGCGTGTGACACAGATGTTCCCAAGGACAACTAGCATTAGCACAAGGTTGTCCCTGGGGAACCAAATGTCCATGCACATCTGGACGCAGCCCCTTGTTGCAATTTAAGTCTGTTTTGTCTTTTCCCATCTTCTGTGCACATGGAGAACAGCTGATGTCCCCGCTCTTTACAACAGCTTTTTTACATTTGAAACCATTATCAAATTCTCCCTCAGTCATCTATTGTTCAGGCTAAGTAATCCCAGTTCTTCCAACTTCTCTTCATATGCCATGTTTCCTAGACCTCTAATCTTTTTTGTTGCTTTCTTTTGAACTGTTTCCAATTTGCCCTTGTCTTGAAGTATGGCACTCAAAACTAGACACAGTTCAGCTGTATAGAACAAAATGAAAGAATCACTTGTCAAGATTTTCACACAATACTCCTGTTTATACACTCCAATACACTTTAGCTTTTTTCAACAAAATTATACTGTTGACTCCTCTTCATCTTGTGATCCACTATAGCTCTATAGCTCTTGAAGCCTAACCAGTTGTTTCCCATTTTGTATTAGTAAATTTGATTTTGTCCTATGTGCAGTACTTTGCCCTTGTCCTTGCTGAATTTCATATTACATATTTCAGACCAGTTTTCCAGGTGATTTTGAATTCTAAACATGTCCTCTAAACTAAAGTGCTGGCTATACACCAACCTTGCCATATTAGTCCTTTAAAATGGAAAACCCAGTGAGGTTGTTTAGTTTATTCTCCTGCCAGTGTAGACTTGTTAAGAATGAGATAGTTCTAGCACAAAACACAACACACCATCTCCAGATCTGTAAATTGCAATACAGCAATAAACCAGATTTCATTGAAATATGGGGCTGCTGAGAAATCAGTTTGTCTACAGTGCCAAAGATGTTAAGAGATTATTGCCATCTACTAAAGGAGAGATCTTCAAAATAATTTACAGATTTTAATGTAGCAGTTGTTTTTTTGCAAGTGGTTCCTGTAGATAAGGGTAGAATAACAAGGATTTTACTTACTGATCCACTAGTCAATACGAGGTATTGCTGAAGAGTTTTCATTAGCTGAAGAGGTTTCTTTGCATTCGTATCAGCAAAAGCAGTTATTATTACTGACTGATCTTCACAATTAAGGGAGAAATAGTCAATATTTTTGAGAAAAACAATGGTGAAATTATAGCAGGTTTTCTCTTGCCTTCTTGAACATAATTAAGAAGATTCAAATAACTGCCCTTTCTTGAACAGCTACTTCACAGAAGCTAACAAATAACTCTCCCAACTACAGAGTTGTGTAACAGAGGCCCCAATGCCTATTACCAAGAGCAGGGCCAGGCAGTATTATGGCTACGGACAGAAGTTACATATAAACAGGTTTAAGTTACATATAAACTGGTTTAAACCTATAAAGAACAGAAGTTCAGTGCACATAAACCAGTGTCAAAATGGCTGAAACTGGTTTAAGATAAACCTGGTAGAACGTACTATCAGACTTCGCTGATTTAGGTCAAACTGGTTTATGAAACTTCTGTCCCAGACCTCTTCCTGGTTTAAGCAGGGTTGCCAGGCACCAGCTAAATTTATAGCCCAAAGTCACTTTAAAACTAGCCAATTTTTAAAAATGGAAAACAATTGAATATGTATCAATACATTGATTTTCACACTAGGCAATGAATGCTATGGACACTAGTCCCTGCTTTAAGTTCCTAAACAGGGGCAGTAATGAACGTCACTCATAACATAATTATGCAGTATGTTGTTGTACTTTTATTGTTTAGGTAGGCCCAGTGGGGCAGACAGGCTTTCTTTTGTTTATTGTGTAACCCAAGCCACACTGCTCCCCTCGGCCACACCAAGTTTCAGGGTCCTGGGATCTCAAATAGCCTTGGTCAACACCCCAGCCCCTAAGGCTGGGGCTACCTCTTCATGGAGTGCTTTCTTGAGGTTTCCCTACACATTGGAGTACATAAAGTCTAACTATTTACACAGGTTTTTATTTACAAAACAGTCAACACATGAATGAGGTTAATAAGAGAACAGGATATCAATTATCGAATTGTTGAAGGCAGGTATCAATGAACTAAAACACTCTATACCAATTGAATCAAAGACATCCTCAGTATAACTCCTCAGTTAAAACCTTGAGACTCCAGGGAATTTCAGCAGGAGCACCAAGGGTTAACAAGACATCAGCTCTCCCTTACACTGACAACACAATAACCATGGCTGGTGCTGCTGCTTCAGAAAGTCCTGCTCTCTGCTAGAGCCTCATGGGGAAGAAAAGCTCTCCTCTGCTCCAGCTGTCTGTGGTATCTGCAAAGAAACACACAGTCCCTTTTCCCCAAAAGCACCTTTCTCCAATTCCCAAACACGGCCCCTTGTGCTGATAACTGAAACAACCCTGGGTTTATCACCCATCCAGCCCCAGGCTATTCTCAGTTAACTCTCCCCAAAGCCTTCCCAGATCAACACCCTGCCCTCCTAGGCAAGTCTACCTTACCACCCTTTTTTCCTCCACATGCGTCCCTCTGCCTCACAGAGGGAAAAAGGATACCAGGTTGTCTTCTCCCCATCGCTAAGGGCAGGTTCACTTTACAGGCCAGCTACAGGGCGGTTCCTCCCCGAGCTCTGTGGTCCTCTGAGGGAAGAAAGTTACTGCAGGCTGCGACTGTGGACTACAAATCCCAGAGGCACCTAGAAGCAGGAAGAGGAAGTGATGAGCAACACTGCAGAATCCTGCTCCTGTGATTCTGGACCACAAATTCCAGAGACCTCAAGGGCAGCAGAAAGAGGAAGTGACTAGATTCATAAATTCATAAATGTAGGGTTGGAAGGAACCTTGTAGATCTAGTCCGACCCCCTGCCCTGGGCAGGAGAGAAAACTGGGCTCAAATGACCCCAGCCAGGTAAACGTCAAGCCTCCTCTTAAAGACCCCCAGGGTAGGAGCCACCACCACTTCCCTTGGAAGTTGGTTCTAGATCCTAGCTGCCCTGACTGTGAAGTAGTGCCTTCTAATGTCTAGTCTAAACCTACTCTCTAGCAACTTATGGCCGTTATTTGTTGTTACTCCAGGAGGCACTCGGGGGAACAAGGTCTCTCCCAAACCCCACTGGTCCCCCATAGTAAGTTTATAGACGGCCACCAGGTCCCCACTCAGTCTTCTCTTGCAAAGGCTGAACAGGCTAAGGTCCCATAGCCTCTCCTCATAGGAACTGTCCTGCTGTCCCCGGATCATGCGAGTGGCCCTCCTTTGGACCCTCTCAGTGCTGTCCACATCCCTCCTGAAGTGCAGCACCCAGAACTGGATGCAATACTCCAGCTGCGGCCTGACCAGTGTCGCATAGAGGGGGAGGATCGCCTCCTTAGCCCTGCTTGTGATGCATCTGTGGATGCAGGACAAGGTACGGTTAGCCCTACTGACCTTATTCTCATGTTGTCGGCCCATGTTCATCTTGGAGTCAATAATGACTCCAAGATCTTTCTGCCACTGTGCTTTCGAGAAGGGAGTTCCCCAGTCTATAGGTATGCTGCTGGTTCCTACTGCCCAAGTGCAGCACCCTGCACTTGTTAGCATTAAATTCCTTCCTATTCTCATTTGCCCACCCCTGTAACCTGTCCAGGTCCTGCTGTAATCTGTCCTTCCCTTCTAGCATGCCCACCTCACCCCAAATCTTGGTGTTGTCTACAAATTTAAACAGGCTGCTCTTCACCCCATCATCCAAGTCACTAATAAAGAAATTGAACAGTGCGGGCCCGAGGACCGAGCCCTGGGGGACCCCACTGCCCACTTCCCTCCAGGTTGAAAATGACCCGTCCACCACCACTCTCTGGGTGCGGCCCCTCAGCCGATTTGCAATCCATCTGACTGTGTAGGCATCAATGCCATAGTCACCCAGCTTTTTTAATGAGAATAGGGTGGGAGACAGTGTCAACGGCTTTCCCGAAGTCCAGAAAGACTACATCCACCAGAGCACCTGCATCCAGTGATTTTGTGACCTGATCGTAGAAGACAATCAGGTTGGTTTGACAGGACCTGCCCCTAATGAAACCATGCTGGTTACCCTTGAGCTTCATCCCCGCTGCTGGCCCATCACAGATGTGCTCCTTGATAATCTTCTCAAGGAGCTTCCCCAGGATTGAAGTAAGACTAACGGGCGTATAGTTGCCTGGGTCCTCCCTCTTCCCTTTTTTAAAGATGGGGACCACATTGGCCCTCTTCCAGTCATCCAGCACCTGGCCAGAGCACCACAAGTGCTCGTAAAGCCATGCCAGGGGCCCCACAATAACCCCTGCCAATTCCCTCAACACCTGGGGGTAGAGAGTATCTGGACCTGCTGATTTGAACACATCCAGCCCCTCCAAAAGTTCTCTAACCCAGTCCTCCCTGACCCTAGGCTTGGCAGAGTTTCTCCTGGGTCCATCCTGAATCTCTGTAGGGAGTACATAGACCATGCTAGCTATGTGCCAGAGAGCTTTGCTCTAGCACCCCCTGGCTTGTGGTCTAAGCCACAGCCGGAATGTGGCTGCATTTCCTGAATCATAAGTGAATGTGTGTCCAGTTGTTTCTCAGTTTAACCTCTGCAGCTTAGACTAACCTGCAAAGACTGAATCGATTCAGCCTTGGGCTTTTTGACTGTACTTATCCTAGACAGCTGCAACCTGGTATAGGCAGCTGGGTCTGGGTCAGCTGCAGGGAAGTAAGCAGCCAGGGAAAAATAAGGGCTAAGGGGGTGCAGGTGACTACTTGGGGCAAGCTGCATGACAACGCAATTGAGCTGTGTCAGCAGCAAAGGACAGAGTGCTGGCAAAGTAGTAAGGCAGTGACTGCAACACAGCTGAAAAGATTGTGGTCCATCAGGGAAGGAACAGGGCAGTAAGCCTGCTGATTAGCAATGGACGAATTCCTACACCTTATTAAACAGGTGTTGGCCTGGTGGCTGGAAGATGTGGAGCCAGGCAGGGGATTTAAACCGGGGTCCTGGGCTAGAGGGGAGCATTTGGTCTAGGTTATGGTAGTGGAAGAAGCACAACAAGTGTCAGGTAGAAATAATTTTTCATAATTGCTTGTAATTGAGCTGTGAGGTCTGGGAGTATCTGAAGGTGGAAGGAGGCTACTGAGGGTGCTTGGTGAAGGTGCAGCAAGTGAAGCTTGTGGACTGCATGTGGCACTGCCTATGAACCGTGTGCGGGCTGTCCACAGCAAGGCCCAGGGAAACTGTAAGGAAGGCCTGAAACCCCAACAGAGAAATTGAGATCACTGAGAAAAAGGGTTTCAAGACTGGAAGCCTGGCACTTTGAAGGCAGTCTCTCAGGTATATCATGGTAATGTCAAGGCATGGTAGGTGAGATGGGAGAGGGTGCCAGAGGGAGGGAAGCAGGCTGGGGTAAGATGCTAGGAGCCTGTAGACTGCCTGAGACTCCCCAGGCCTTTATAAGAGCTGGTCTAATAAAATATATCCCCTACAAAAATCCTTGCTTCTTGCATAAATTCCATACAATTATTAAATGTGAAAATGCACTACAAAACAAATTATGTCAAGATTCTTTTTTCCATCCCTTAGGAAACATGGACCTCAATTAAGAATCCTCTGTGGCCTGCAATAAGTTAAAAGAACTACACTGCCCTCTGCAGTAACTGTATGAATCCTGTATACCTGCTTCTTGCAAGCTAATGATTCCACATTTGACTGTGTGATGTTTCTTCTATTTTTAAATTATGCAGATGAAGTACAGACTAAATATCAATAATACAATTTTGAAAGGTGAAACTCAGTTGAACCGAAAGGCAATTCCAAAGTAAGTAGGACTTACAAAAATATTTTCTTGAAAATTAGATTTAATGAAATGGTTCGTGAAAGATTTTACATTTCTGACACCAGAATTAATATTGTTGTGCCATACTGTAAATTACAGGGATAAAGTGAACAGGAAGATAGTAATTCTCTCTGAATTCTTCTGATAACTGATTTAGCTAGTAAAGATTGCAGACCTATTTCCTTTTATTTTAGTCACAGTGCCTTAATTTGCTAAACAGAACTAAGATGATATAGTTCTCTCATCCATCTTGCTTGTTCATTACAGTCACCTGCTATGTCTGTCAGTCTGTAGGCCCAGTTCCAGCAAAAAATAAAGGCAAGTACCTAATTTTATTCTAACCAATAATGGCATTGAATCACATGAACACTTATATTAAGAAGACTCTTCTCACGAACAAAGAGTAATGCTTATAGTTGCTTAAATGTTCACAGGGTCAGGGCCTTGGATCAGTGGTAGTCAAATCTTCTGGCCCCACTGTCTAGATGAGTGGCACAGGTTCAGTCCATGGGCTGGATCCAGAATCGGGTCTGTGCATGAGGTTGGGCCATGGGTAAGATCCAGCATACCACCCTGACCCTACATGCATGGCTGTTTACTAGCATGATCTGGCACACAGGGACACCTTATGAGGACCTCAGGACTTCTCCTCTGCTGCCCGTTTCCAGACCCTCAGGGAGTTCCAGAGACTGGACAACATGGCTAGAAACAGACATTCATAAAGCTTGACCCAGAATTGATTCAATTTTTGCAAGTTAGTTTAACCTAGCTAAGCTAAACTGCTTTGTAACTGTACAGACTTTACCTCTGGACTGAAGAAATGCAGGCACATGCCTGCAGTGGCTCAGGCTAGAAGCAGCTAGAGCAGCCCTCCATTCCCTTCCACAGGGCTGAGCTGAGAGGGGCATGGTCCGTCCCCACAGGATGCTCTGATTAGGGAGGGGCTCCTCCCCCTCCTGAGCAGCCCACCAGGGAGTTGATAACACAGTGTTTATCAGCTCATTAAGAAAACAACTGCCTCTCTCCATTAGTTCAAGCTCTTCTTAAACAGCTTTCCAAGGAAGGAATAGAGGGACATTACCAGCTGCCTGTTGACTAGCTCTGACACAGTCCTGCCTGCCTTTGTCCCATCTCCAGCAGCACGGAGCATAGCCAGCACATGGTATGCTAGCTAATGCTGAGAGGTGTCTGTGTAAGGCAGAGGGGAGAGGATATCCCTGCTTCAGCAGGGAGTTGTGAGATGGGGTATGTGCAGTCTCTGCCAGAGCTGCAGCCAGGGAGCAGAGGGGAGGGGGCATCCCAGCACTCTGGAGCAGAGAGCCCTGTCCAGCCCAGAAAGCATGCTGGGATGCTGGGGGACTCTGATTCAACTTAAACCAGAAAGAGGTCTGGGACAGACATTGCATAAACTGGTTTGACCCAAATCAGTTAAGTCTGATACTACATTCAGCCAGGTTTATCTTGAACTGGTTTCAGCCATTTTCAAACTGGTTTACATGCACTGAACTTCTGTTCTGTTACAGGATTCAACCAGTTTCCGATCACTTAAACTGGTTTATGTGTAATGTCTGTCCCTAGCCCATATTGCTGAAAGCTGGTTCTAGCCAGTGGGCCAAGGGTTAAGCACCCTTGCCTTGGATCCTAAAATCAAAGGTATCAGAATTGTTTCTTCCATGCATTTTGCAATGCCTAGAACAAGGTACTGGATGTTACTTGAAATATTAATAAGATAGCTGAAACATTGGACAACTATAATTTCATTCTAATTATAGTGTAATCATTATATGCTTGTCACATGGACTCTAAATCACTTAAGTGCCTGCTTGAAGTTAAGCACATGCGTAAATACCATTTAATGAATTAGCCCTTACCATCCTTGTATGCTTTGCTGAAAAACAGTCTGATGCCATATGCGCTGATATCAGTGGAACACTCACCGACTGCAGTGATACAAGACTGAACACTGCATAATCGGTGTATATCTTACTGCCTATATGCATTGTTCTTATTTTGTAGTAGTAGGAATGGAGAACAGCACTACTAATAAGGATGTGAAAAGTGTAGTTTTATGCAGAGTATTATTTGGACATCAGTGCAATATAGGAGTCAGAATAGGAAAGATGCTTAATGAGAAATTAGTTCATTTTTTGCATTGTAATGATATTTCCTTGGTACTAAAACACATTTCTCCATTATGACAGCATAAGTCCTTGACCCTCAAGAAAGAGGTTCGAAAAACTAAGATGCAATCGCTTCCATTAAGGCCAGATGTAACAGGGCAGTCTGTTTACAAGAGACTAAGCAGCCTGGTTGAGACTGCCCGGCAGCTCTATCTTTTGGATAGAGAGGGAGTGTCCTGCTAGGAGGTATAACAAAGCTTCTAGGTGAGGAGTAAGCAAGTGGTGAATTTTGCTGCTTATTGCCAGAAGGAGCCAGTCTGCTATGCTGGGAGCCAAGGCCAAAAAATTCTTCCACGAGTGTTTGGGACAAAGCAGAAGTGTTTAATGCAGGGCCAGGCAAAATACAGCCTGCAATTTCATCTGGTGCCCACCCTCTGCCCACCAACTAATTGTAACTCACCCAGCCCACACACCTCGCTCCCACCCTCCTGTGTAGAAAAGCCCAACCCAGCCAGCATGCACCTTCCGGATGAGGCTGCCACTGCCACGCTACAGCTGCCAGGGGACCTACTCAGTTTCCCTGGAATCCCAGTCTGCTTGCTCTGGGCACCAGGTAGGGAAGAAGCAGGGGCTGGGGGAGGGGAGCATGGAGCTGGCGGCAGCACGGAGCCTGCTCTCAGGGGGGTGGTGGGAGCATGGAACTTGGGTGGGCAGGGGGTGGGTGTAAGTGGGGGGTGGGGAACCTCCCACTTCCCCCCTCCACTTCCCTGTGGTGCATAGCCCCCACCACCAGCAGCAGCAGCAGGTGAGTGCTAAGGGCACTTGTGGCCCATACAGGTGCTGCTGCCCAGCAGCACACAGCTCCAGTCAGCACTGCACATAGTGGTGAGGAGCACAGCCAAGTCGGCCTGCCTCTATTGCACAAGGTTCCCTGCAGTATGTGTGCAGCTCCTGGCACTCACATGCCATCAGAACAAGCCCCACACAGAGCCAGCAGCCTTTGCTGCCCCCTGCTGTGCAAGTCCTGGGACTCCTCCAGGAAGCAGGGGGTGGGGCTCCCCTCCACTTCTGGCAGAGTCCCGGGATTTGCACTGCAGAGAGCAGCAAAGGCAGCCAGCTCCATCGCACAGGGCTTCCCTTGGTGGCAAGCAAGTGCTGGGAGCTGCATGCGTGCTACTGGGAGCCCACACAATAGAGGCAGGCCAGCTTGGCTGCGCTCCTCACCACATGCAGTGCTGGCTGGAGCTATGTGCTGCCAGGCAGCAGCACTTGCGTGGGCCACAAATACCCCTAACACCCAACTGCTGCTGCTGCTGCTGCAACCAGCAGCAGGGGCTATGCACGATAGAGGGGAGTATGGGGGGTCCCCCCACCCCCCTCACACTCCACAAATGCCACACACCCACACCCTACCCCAACCCCCCCATATACATATACAGCCCAACACACCCTATTGCCCCCACAGTCACACCCCCCACACCCCACCAAAGATGCACACACCTACCCCCAACCACACCCCACCCCCTCCACACACAACAGACAAGAGTAAGACTTTATTTTTGCGTTATGATATAATTACCTCTATATATAGTATGCAAATACAAACCGTGACACAATTTTTTTTGTAATAAAATTAAAATGTTATAGTAAGTGTTTGACTTTTAGTATATGATCTGTTTTTTTTCTGGTTCCAAGATGCCAACCCTCCCCTCCCCAAAGGAGTACTTTGGGACGGGAAGGGCATGGGGAGTGACTTCTGGTAGCAAAAGTCTTCTGGGTTAAGGGCAGGACTTCTGGCCCCAAGATGGTGACCAGGGGGTGGTTCACCTGTCAAGCAGTGGGGCTAACCTTGCAGCCCCTGGCAGCTCATTAAGCAGCCCTCCAGCCAGAATAATTGCCTGCCCATGGTTTAATTTGTTTGCTTATTTGAGCCTGTGTTTGGACTGTATTTGTTTGAAGGACTGGCTGAGGAGCTCCTCCAGCCTGCCAGAGCCCGCAGGCCAACCAAGCTGCCTACAGCAGCCTTCCTGCTAATGTTGTCTGACTTTGGGATTTCAGAAAAATAAGTTTCTCTTTAATTGGTACACCTGCAATCTGATTTAATGTACATCAATTTCAGACTCTCATATGGATTTTACAATCATCAGATTTTCAAATCTGTTCTGGGTCCAAAAGTCATTTCTGATGACAAAAATACGATGAATCGTCCTGCATTTTTTTAGCTGCACCTGCTGAGAACAAGGGGCAATCTAATATAATGTATTCCTTATTAAATCAAATCAAGCTTTTGATGACTTATTCTTCTGATGTCCTCAGGAGAGATCTTAAAAAGGGGGCTGTAGCCAAAATGTTCAGGATGTGAAAAATATTAATAGCCTGGATGCTGACTTACATCAAAAACAGAACATAATGCTTGCATCACCAGAAAAATACCAGACTTGAACTCCTCCCTTAGCCTGGCAGTTAAAGTTGCAGGGAAGCGCACAGTATAGGTTTCAAACCAGCAAGCATCCGAACACTCACACAGCCATAAATAAATAGATGTGAAGCACCACTAAGTGGAAGGAATGGCTGTGCACAAGTCTCTGCACATGCACATGGCTGACTGCCACTTCATGTTCTTGGGCAGTGGTTCTCATGGACGACTGGTGCCTCCTGAGTCTGGGGGCGGGTGGCACCAGATCATTGGGGGGGGTGTCCCCCAGTGGCCAATCACTGACAGGAGGGGCCCAGCGAACTGGGGGGGGGGGTCCCCTGTGACCAATCACCAAAACAGAGGTGAAACCGGAAGTGCACTTCCAGATTTGAGCCTGGCGCTTCCAGGGGGTACATGGCTAATCTCAGGGAGTCCACATGCACCCACACACACCCGCTCCACATCGCCAATGGTGGATCTCAACCTTTTTTTGTACCAGGCCCCATTTGCCAACAGATGGCCCGTCCCCACCCAGTGCCCCTCACACCCCACCCGTCTGCCCCCAGGCCGCAGCCCCTCAGTTTCCCACGTTTTCCTCCTTTAAAGGAGAACCCGTTTTTAAAGTTTGTCCCCGACCCTTTCATATATTCTTGTGAGCCGCTTTTGCATTGAGACCCGCTGTACAAGGGTGCGCCACAAGAAACCAGCACACGCACTCCTGGCGCTACACACCCAAGGCACGTCACGTGGGTGCTTTCCTGATGCACGGGCCCGGAGACTTTTCCCTGTGGATGCCCACGACGGCAACTGCGTGAGGCGCACCAAGCGCACATGACGCCTCACCAAGCCAACGGAGCGGAGCTGGGACCCTGCGGGAAACGCGGAGAAGTCAGGCTGCTCGGACGTCCCCACTGCGCATGCGGGAGTCGCCCTCAACCCTTGCCGGAAGGGTCACGTGGTCCAGGGCAGCCAATCAGGTGAGACTACCAACCGAATCCGCTTTGCCTTGGCAACGGGAGAAGCGGTTGCCAGGGAGACAGCGGCGGCGGGGCAAGGCCATGGCGGACGCCCCCCCGGCCGGGTCGCCGCAGGACCTGCCCCTCTACGAGCTCGCGGCGGCCCGGGCGCAGGAGCCGGGCCCCAGGCCCGAGCACGGCCCCTACCAGCCGCACGAGCCGGGCTACGGGCTGTGCGCGCCGCGGGGCGGCCCCTGCGAGGACCCGGCGAGCGAACAGGCGCCGCCGTCGCCCCGAGAGCTGGCCCTGATCAACGCCAAAGCCTACCTGCTGCAAAGCAGCACCAAGTCCGGCCTCAGCTTGTGCGTGCGGGCGGGCGATCGGGCGGGGAGAGGGGGAGATCCCCGGGGGCAGAGGGGAAGAGGGAGCTGAGTTCTTGGACAGCTAGGGGCTCTGGGGCCCTCCCGGGGCTGACTCGCCTCTGGGACTTCTCAGGGGTCAGATGGGACATGTGCCTGATTCAGCGGGGCTGTGAACGGGTGCTTAAACCAGGAATGGGATATTAACATTGTTCCAGAAACATTCCAAGCTTTTCCTCATTCCTGAATGTGAATGAATCCAGCTTAATTTCCCATGATGTTTACAGCCTTTTTCTTTTTTTTTAATTAATATATGTCATGTTCCAGGTCAAATCAGTTTGAGCAGGACTCAAATCATTCCAAAAGCCATATTGATTGAGCAGACAGAACTACAACCAGCGAGCATCCTCTGTCCCAGGCGCTCATATACTCCCAAATCCATTGGCAAGCATCCTACATGCAGGCTCAAACTGGGAGGTCTTGGGATTCAGATGCCCCCACTTGATCTTAGCCTACAAAAGGCCAAGAAGCAATAATGCCTTTAGGGCATTAAATCAGGCTTTCTGTGCAGACCATCTAAATAGGACATTTATAGGTCATTATTTTGGCACTGCCTCTAGTGCTCAACAGAGGCAGATCCACGGTGGGTGCAGCAGTGAGCTCCCTGGGCTCACAGCCCTGTCAGTGCAGCTTCTGCTGGGAGCTTTGCATGTGCCATGAGCTCCATGAGCTCATTGGCTGGTTGGCACATGGTCTGCACAGAGGACTTGCTTGCAGGCAGCTCTGGGGCTCAGGGTGTGAGCACAACTGCTATTCAGCTTTGGTTTCTTCTCCCTGCCCTGAATATATCAGCAGGGGAAAAGGGGGTGGGCAGCTCACAGTGATGCTGAGCTCATGCTTTTGTGTAGCTCACAACTCTGGAGTCCAGGGCCCCAGTATCATGATTGCTCATTCCCTCTTTTCCCCTGATGATGAATGGAGGGTGGGGTGGAGGGAGGAGAGTGAACAGCAGGAGCACTCACCCCCTGGGCTCTGGAGCTGCATGCAAGCAGGAGCCGCTGGCAAACCCCTACCTGACCAGCTGGTGAATTTTAGGAGCTCCACATGTTCTGTGAGCTCATCAGGTGCTACACTGACACGCTGATGAGCTCAGCTCACTGGCATCCAGGAACTTGGGGGTGCAGCTGCATCCCCTTTAGTAGTGTGACACATAGTGAGCTTTCTTACCTGCACCTGCACCTGCACCATACCCCTCACCACAATCCTGGATCAGCCCCCAAGCCTCAAGGAGCTATTTCTGGGTTTGTTATGGTATTCTGCCTATGTAACATTTTTCCTGGTGACAGATATGATCATCTTGCTAATATGTTGACCAAGATTCTGGATGAGCGCCCCATAAATGCAGCAGACATCATTGAGAATATCAGCAAGGATGTAAAGTGGGCTCAGTTCCAAAAAAAAATGGACACCCTTCGAGATGAATATGAGATTCTTCCAACATTTGAGCTAGCAGAAAAGCATAAAGTTCTGTTCCTCAAGGGAAATGGAGATGGAGATCAGGAGCCAGAAGAGGAAATAGTGAGTCACTATCATAAACATCTTCCCTTTATGCTTTTATGTGTTACATTTTTGCCTGCTAAATGATTCACCAGCAAGACATGTAAGTAAATTTATCAAAATTGTTCATTATTGGCCTAACTTTATTTCTGTTGAAGCTAAATTAGAATTTAACTTTTATTTCAGTGGGAGGATATTCCAATCGATATTGAATTCATTGCCAGTCATAGACATTTGAGTCAATGTTAAATACTTAAAACTCCTTTATGTCAAAGTATCCAAAAGAATAACACTTGTTTTGGCAAATGAGTACTGGATTTATGTGGATTTTCTCTGGAAAGCTCTGGATTTTGAACTTTGGGTGTTCAACCAAATTGTCTAAATGTGCAGTTTCCATTTTTTTTTCTTCCAGACTCCATCTGTACATACACATGAGAAAATAAAGCCCTGCTATCTCAAGCTATCTTGATCTCCTAGTCTGTTGTTGTACTAGCATTATGCACACCAGCACTGAGATCGTTTGTACATATTGTTCACATTCTTTTCCTGTAACTAGTCTGATCCTGTATATTTTGTGGTAGTTGGGAGTCTTCTGGGAATTTGGAATCTTGAATACTCTTCCAAACTTCATACCCTAATACTGCAGATTACTTAAGCTTTTTGCTCCAGTTCTTCATCCAAATTGGTATACTGTAAGTTTCCTTACAGTGGTGTTGTGAAGCTTAGGTTATTAATGTTTGTAAATCATTTTGAGAAGATAGACATTACAGAAATGCTAAATGTTATTATTTTAATGGGTAATATGCTGTAGCTGACCTTTTAAAAAGATCTTTTCATAACACTTTGCTTTAACTCAGGCATTTCTTTTTTTTCCTTAGACAGATACTCCTTTACCTAATGTGATGGAAACAGCCTTCTACTTTGAACAGGCTGGAATTGGCTTAAGCAAAGATGAATACTATCACATATTCCTTGCCCTCAAGCAGCTTGTCAACACACAACCAATCCATACATGCCGCTTCTGGGGCAAAATCTTGGGTCTGGAGATGAACTATATTGTGGCTGAAGTGGAGTACCGAGAGGGGGAAGAAGAGGAAGAGACAGAAGAAGAAGAAGAAGAAAAACTGATTGAGGAAGGAGGGAAGGAGGGAAGTGAGGTCGAAGATGAAGATGAAGAGAAAGATGATGATGAACCACCAAAGTCCACCTACAAGCTGCCAGCAGTGATCCCAAAAGAAGAAAACCGGACTGGTGCTAATAAGTTTATCTATTTTGTCTGTAATGAACCAGGCAAGCCATGGGTGAAGTTACCTCCAGTAACACCAGCACAAATTGTTGCTGCCCGAAAAATAAAGAAGTTCTTCACTGGAAGGCTGGATGCTGCTATTGTGAGCTATCCACCTTTCCCAGGGAATGAAGCCAATTACCTGCGTGCACAGATTGCCCGGATCTCAGCAGGGACCCAGATCAGCCCACTGGGGTTCTATCAGTTTGGAGAAGAGGAAGGAGATGAAGAAGAGGAGGGAGGATCAGGGAGAGACACATATGAAGAGAACCCTGACTTTGAGCCCATTAGTGTGATGGAATTAGTGGAGTCCCTCTCCAACTGGGTACACCATGTACAAAATATTCTAATGCAGGTATGTTCTAGGGAATTCATCTTCATTTCTGAAACCTATTCCATATGGTTACCAATGGTGTCCCAAAATGTAATTGAAACTTCTCCCATGCATAAAGATGGCAGCTCTCAGAGGCTATATGGTCAAGAGATATGGTTGTCATGGGTGACCTAAACTACCCTGACATCTGCTGGAAGGAGCAGTCACCCAAATCTAAGCGCTCAAGTAGGTTCTTAACCTGCATACAGGACCTCCACCTAACACAGGAGGTATACAATCCCACTAGGGGAAATGCCTTGCTGGACTTGATGTTAGCTATAAGGCATGACCTGGTGGGGAATCTGCAGGTACAAAGTAACCTACGGGATAGTGACCATTGATTGATCGAATTCACTATCCAGCAAAGGCTGGGAAAATTAACCAGCAGAGCTGAAGTGCTAGACTGCAGAAAGGCTAACTTCAGTGTGCTCAGGTGATTAGTTAGTGAGGCATTGAAGCTGAAGAGCATTGGCAAAATGGGGGTCCAGGAAGGGTGGTCGTTCCTCAAGGGAGTGCAGAAGGAGACAATCCCATTGTGCATAAAAGGGGCAAAGGGGCCAAGAAGCCCTGTTGGCTGAACAGAGAAGTCCAGGAAAGCCTAAGGGCAAAAAAAGAGGTATACAGGCTATGGAAACAGGGTAGCTACCAAAGAGTATACCTCCCTGGCTTGGCTTTGCAGGGAATCAGTTAGGAAGGCCAAATCAGAAATAGGACTTAGGCTGGCGGCAAAAATTAAGGACAACAAAAAGTCCTTCGGGTATATAGGGAGCAAAAGGAAGGTGCAGGATAGTATAAAACCCCTACAGGACAAACTAGGGCGATTGATGACAGAGAAAGGGGACAAAGCTGAGTTCTTCAATGAGTTCTTTGTATCTCTTTTTCTAGACACAGACCAAGACAAATCTTCCAACTGGATCATAGATAGACACAGGAGGGACACCAGCCCACCCACTGTTAGTGCAGACTTAGTGAAGGGGCACCTAGAGGGGCTAGATGTGTTCAAATCAGCAGGCCCAGATGAACTTCATCCAAGGGTGCTGAAAGAATTGGCCAGTGTCATAGCAGAGCCACTGGCACAGCTGTTCGAGCGCTCACGGTGCTCCGGTCAGGTCCCAGAGGATTGGAAAAAGACCGATATGGTCCCTATTTTCAAGAAGGGGAGGAGGGAGGAACCGGGAAACTATAGGCCAGTTAGTCTCACCTCTATCCTTGGGAAAACTCTGGAAAAAATCATTAAGGATTACATTTGTGGGAACCCAGCAGAGAAAATAATGCTGAAAGGAAATCAGCATGGGCTTATTGCAGGTACATCCTGCCTGACTAACCTTGTTTCTTTTTATGACCAGGTCACAAAATACTTAGACTTAGGAGTCGAGGTAGATGTCATCCACCTAGACTTTAAGAAGGCCTTCGATACAGTATCACATTCCATTCTCGTAAATAAAGTGACAGGCTGTGATGTAGATGATTACATGGCCAGGTGGGTGGCAAAATGGCTGTGATGGTGGATGGGTCGATATTGACATGGAAAGATGTGGGCAGCGGAGTCCCACAAGGCTCTGGCCTTGGACCGGTGCTATTCAATGTCATCTTCAGTGACTTAGACGAAGGGCATAGAGAGCACCCTGTCCAAGTTCACAAAGGATAACAAATTATGGGGCAGAGTTAACACAGCAGAGGGTAGGGAACGGATCCAAGTAGATCTGGACAGGTTGGAAAAAGGGCAGAATGAAATAGGATGCAGTTCAACAAAGACAAGTGCAAAGTGTTGCACCTGGGCAAAAAGGACCACCTACACACTTACAGGCTGGGGGATGACCTCCAAGATGAATAAGAGTTGTCAATATGATGAAGTGAGCAAAAAGGCTAACTACACTTCATCATGCATTAGCAGATGCATGACAAACAGGTCCCCAGGCAGGTGATGCTTCCCCTCTATGCGGCACTGGTCAGGCCACAGTTGGAGTACTGCGTCCAGTTTTGGGCACCGCACTTCAAGAGGGATGCATAGAGTCTTGAGAGGGTTTAAAGGAGGGCCACTCGTATGGTCAGAGGCCTGCAGGCAGGGCCTTATGAGGAGAGACTGAGGGACCTAGGTCTCTTCAGCCTTCGCAAGTGAAGACTGAGAGGTGATCTTGTGGGTGCCTATAAATTCATCAGGGGAGGGCAGCAGGGAATAGGAGATGCTCTATTTACTAGGACACCCCCTCAAGTAACTAGGAACAATGGCCACAAATTGATGGAGAGCAGGTTTAGGTTGGACATTAGAAAGAACTTCTTCACAGTAAGGGTTGCCAGAATCTGGAATGGGCTTCCAAGGGAGGTAGTGCTCTCCCCTACCTTGGGGGTCTTCAAGAGGAGACTGGACAAGTGCCTAGCTGGGGTCATCTGACCCCAGCACTCTTTCCTGCCGAGGGCAGAGGGTCGGACTCGATGACCTACTGAGGTCCCTTCCGATCCTGACATCTATGAATCTATGAAAGGTGAATATTTTTCCATATTTGGGATTGAGATGAAATTTTCTCCTATGAAGTATTGGCAGAAACTTTCTAAGTATTTTTGCCCTTCTCTGATAAATAGCATAAGGTGAACAAAACCCCAGGAAATCAATTTCTTGCCTCTGCATAGGGTTAGAGACATTGCAGGTTTTCATATTTTCTTACTGGCTTCTAATTTTGTACTTCTGTTTCACCAAAGGCCAGAGACATGTGAGGGGACTAATAAAATGCAGGTTGTTCATGCATAGCAACTTTTATTATGTAAAAGAGTCCAATATTTCTTTGCAGTTTACTTCCTGTTGTTCACCCTTCACTGTGAGTAGTGAAATTGAGGAAGCTTGATGATTATGGTTGATTCAGGTCCCTGTGTTTTGATGAAGGAAAAGCTGTAGTAGTATACCTTTTGTTTATTTCCATTCTGTTAAGTGTAAGCTGCATTGATATTAGCCTAGTTCTGGGAAGGGGATCTGTTAATGTGACCTTTCTTTGCTTGTGTGACTGGCTGCCCTTGACCTTCAATATGCCAACAATAGTGCCATCCATGCACACACTGAGGCAAACCTCCAGACCATCTTGGATCTCTTGTGAGAAGCCTATTGAACTTTGGCCCTCTCTCAACATGGTGAAGACCTGCTCTATCAGCCTGCCCTGGGCCACAAATGTGACCCCCCTCTCCAAATTACCATTGTGGGAAAGACCCTTAAGGTAATTGAACACTTCCTCTACCTCAGTAACCACCCTTCTCAGAGAGTGAACACTGATGAAGAGATCCAGTACAGGATCCAATGTGCAAGTGCTTCCTTTGGGAAATTGCTTCAGCGTGTCTTTATTCATTGCAATCTCCAAAAAGACACCAAGATGCAGATCTACAATGCAGTCATCATCCCCACTTGCCTCTACAGATGTGAAATGTAGGTGATCAACTGTCATCATCTCAAGAGCCTGGAGAGGTACCACCAACAATGCCTCCAGAGAATCATCCACATCAAATGGGGATATCACCACACAAACACCAGCATCCTGGGTGTTACCAGCCTTGAGTTGGTGAGTCTCAAACACCAACTTCGCTGCACTGAATATTACGTGCGGATGCCCAACTCTCAACTCCCAAAACAAGTGCTTTACTCCTAGTTTAGTAACAGCCTGAGATCTCACAATGTCCAAAGGAAATGCTACAAGGACACATTGAAAGCATACCTCAAGAAAACAGGTGCCAACATCAAGACTTGGAAAGAACTGCCTACTGACTGACTCCAATGGCACTGCAACCTCAACCAAGTGACTACTTGTTTCAGGGTAAAGTGCCTCGCCCTCAAAGCAGAGAAAAGAGAATGGAGGAAGGAACAGGTGAGAAATCCTGGCCTATCGCCTACCTCCCACCTGTGGAAAAACCTGTTACTTCTGCAGACAGAACTGTGCCTCAGGGATTGTACTCCTCAAATCACCACAAGACCCATCAATGAGCCATGGTAGAGAACATCCTTGAATTGAGGGATTGCCAGTGATGATAACTGGGTGGCATGTAGAACCACAATAATAATATTGTATAGTGTGTATTTTTTGACAACAAAATTATGGTTTCAAAGTAAATTCAATAGACATTCATACTCTTAAGGGCATTTTGCATTATTCCTTCAAGCAGGTGGCCAGACAACACAAGTAGACATTACAAATGCTGACTGCCTGCCCTTTGGGCAGGGTGCTGGACCCGAAGATCTTGAGAGGTCCCTTCCAGCCCTAATGTCTATGAAATCTATGAGTGCAGGGAAACCTAGGGCCTCCAACTGCAAGCTCACTTGCCTTTACACAAATGCCAGGAGCCTGGGCAACAAACAGGAGGAGCTGGCCCTACTCCTAAACAGTAATAATTATGATCTCATAGGGATAACAGAGACCTGGTGGGACTCCACCTATAAGTGGACCACAGGTATAGATAGCTATACCCTGTACAGGAGAGATCATGTTACAAGAAAGGGTGGGGCTGTAGCTCTCTATGTGGAGGAACAGTACACTTCCCTATAGGCAAAGACTGGCAACCAAGGAGGGTGACTTGAGACCCTCTGGGTAAGAATAAGGGGGGAATGTGGTGAAGGGAATATAATGGTAGGAGTCTATGACAAACCTCCTAATCAAAAGCAAGAACTTGACTATGAGTTTGCCAGGGAACTGACTGAGGCTGCACGCTCTCGGTGCATGGTTGTCATGGGTAACTTTAATTACCCTGACATCTCATGGGAAGAGCACTCAGTCAAATTTGACCAGTTGCAATGCTTCCTCACAAGCATTGATGAGCTTTATTTGTCTCAAGAAGTCTATGGACTGACAAGGGGCAAGACACTGCTGGACCTGGTACTGGCCAAAGGGGGTGATCTAGTCAGCAACCTGAGAATCAAAGGGAAACTGGGAAACAGTGACCACAAGTTGATCACTTTCTCTATTCACTGCAGAGCTGGGAGGTCAGTCAGCGATATGGAAGTCTTCGACTTTAGGAAGGCTGACTTTCACAAGCTTAGGAGGCTAATTGTTCAGGCCCTGAAAAACCACAGTCTGGCAGAGAGGAATATCTATGATGAAAGGTCACTCCTCAAGGATGCAATCCTTGAAGCACAAGGGAAGTCCATTCCAACCCCCAGAAAAAATAGCAAAAGGGCTGGATGACCCCCTTGGCTCAATAGGGAACTCAAGGACCTCCTGCACCTAAAAAAATAAGCTTATAAAGGATGGAAGACAAGAAACACCACTAAAGAGGAGTACTCAGCACTAGCCCATACCTGTAGGAAGCAAACTAAGAAAGCAAAGGCTGAAACTGAGCTCAAACTGGCCATTTAAATAAAGGACAATAAAAAGTCCTTCTTCAAATATGTGGGAAGTCGTAAAAAGAACAAGGGTAATATTGGACCCTTACTAAACTAAGTTGGGCAGCTGATAACTGACACCCAGGAAATGCCAATCTCCTTAACGACTACTTCGTGTTGGTCTTCCATCAGCCCAGTGGGATTACCCTGCCTGACAAGAGGCAGGATTACCAGGGGAAGGGCAAGATTACACCCACTATTATCACTGATCTTGTGAGGGAACACCTTGAGAGGCTGGACATCCACAAATCAGCCGGTCTGGACGGACCACAACCAAGAGTGCTAAAGGACCTTGCTGACATTATAGCATAGCCTATGGCAAGGATATTTGAGAATTCAGAACACTTGGGTAAGGTGCCTGATGACTGAAAGAGGACCAATGTGGTGCCTATCTTCAAGAAAGGGAGAAGGGTAAATCCAGGGAACTACAGGCCTGTTAGCTTGACCTCAATCCTAAGAGGAGGTAATATTCTGAGAGATAGCCAACATAGCTTCGTGGTGGGTAGATCTTGCCTGACCAACCTGATTTCCTTCTGTGACCAGGTGACACATCACCTGGACAAAGAAGAAGAGGTGGATATCATATTTTTGGACTTCAAGAAAGCCTTTAACCTTGTGTCCTGTGATGACCTCATGGAAAAATTGGGGAATTGTAGCCTAGATAGTCCAGTGGTTGAGGAACTGGCTCCATGGACAGACCCAGAGAGTGATAGTTGATGGAACTGAATCAACTTGGCACACTGTAACCAGTGGCATCCCCCAGGGCTCCATTTTCAGACCTGTACTCTTCACTATTTTATAAATGATCTGGACTCAGGTGTTATAAGCAGACTGGCTAAGTTTGCTGATGACACCAAACTATCCTCTAGGGTGAAGTGCAGTCACCCTAGAGGATAGTCTAGCAATCCAGGTTGACCTCAACAGGCTTACAAGGTGGGCGGATCAAAATCTGATGGCATTCAATGCCAAGAAATGCAAGGTGCTCCACCTTGGGAGAAAGAACCCACACCACACTTACAGACTCACTAGCTAGCATGACATCTGAAAGAGACTTGGGGATCATGATTGGCCACAAGATGAATATGAGCATCCAATGCAATGCGGCAGCCGGCAAAGCAAACAAAACTCTGGCCTGCATCTTCTGATGGATCTCAAACAAGACCCGGGAGGTCATCCTCCCACTTTACTCAGCTTTGGTGAGACCACAGCTGGAATACTGTGTCCAGTTCTGGGCTCTGCAATTCAGAAAGGATCTAGAGAAGCTTGACACAGTCCAGAGGAGAGCCATGCGAATCATTAGAGGACAAGAAAGCAGGCCTTATGAGGAGAGGCTGAGAGACATGGGACTCGAAAAGCATAGGCTCGGGGTAACTTGGTGGCAGCATATAAGTAAGTAAGGGGTGTGCGCCAGGAACTGGGAAAATGTCTGTTCACCAGGGCATGCCAGGGAAAGACTAGGTCCAACGGTTCTAAACTCTTAGAAGACTATTTTAGGCTGGACATAAGGAAAAATTTCTTTACTGTCCAAGTCCCCAGGGCCTGGAATAGACTCCCTGCAGAGGTGGTGCAGGCACCTACTCTGAATTCCTTTAAGAAACACTTGGATGCCTATCTTGCTGGAATCATTTGATCCCTGCTGACTGACTGCCCTTTGGGCAGGGGCCTGGACCCGATGATCTTGCAAGGTCCCTTCCAGCCCTAATGTTATGAAATCTATGAAATGATGTATACAAAATGATGTAAATTCTGCCACTGAAAGTGAATAGTACCAACATAGCTGAAACTAAGGGTGGAGACAGAAGTTGTCTTGCATCTCATTTGTGCCTCCATAAAATTAATATATGTCATCTGCAGGGATCTGGGGTTTCTGTTTCCCACAAAAGAAGAGAAAAAATCCACAGATTTCCCTTTTTCAGCAGAGAAAACATGGATTTCTCCTTTTAGCAAAGAAACCTGTGGATTCCCTGCTTTTGCAAGCAGCTCTGCAGGATTGTTGAGCTCCATCCTGCAAAAGCTGTTTAGAAACAGGGTGGGAACCCCAGCCCTGCCTGGAGCAGGAGGGGGAGCGCGGGTCCTGACACTGTCACTCAGCCAGGGCTCTGCTCAGCTCAGCTCAGCCTCACTCTTTTCCTGGAGCCTGAGGTAAGTGAGACTTGCAGGGGGCTGGGGGCCCCTCTGTCAGGGCTCAGGGTTTATAGGTCATGGCTGGGGGCACCAGCAGGGCTGGGGGAGCCAGGAGCTGGCCCTGGCCCCACCCAAGCAGGCAGCAGCAGTGGGGGACCCAGCTCCATGGTGCTTCTGCTGCAGCTGCCTGCTGTTGGGAGCAAAGAGCTGCAGCCTTGGGTCCCTGGCCCCATAGCCCTGGCCTCTGGGGGCCCCTCTGGCAGGGCTGGGGGGGCAAGGGCTGTGGGTGGGGGGCAAGAGGCATGAGTAGGGTAGGGGGGCTGTTGTGGGGGCAGTGAGGGTCACCAACAGTATTGGGGGGTCTTTGGGGGCAGTGAGAGGCACCAGCAGTATTGGGGGCACTTTGGGGGCAGTGAAGGGCACCAGCAGTACTGGAGGGGGGGGCTTTGGGGGTAGTGAGAGTCACCAGCAGTGTTGGGAGTGCTGCAGGGGGCTTTTAATTTTAATAATGTATTCGGGGGTTTTGTCAGAGAATTTGCGATTTTTCATCACAGAATTTGTGATTTTTTTATCAGAGAAAACCAGGATCCCTCAGCATCTGTGTAGTCTAATCAATTTTTTTGGTCCGAATGGTATTTTGGTACTTTAAAGTTTCTGAAATAGGCATTTTAATTCATAACATGATATTTCAAAGATTGTTGAATCTATTTTATAGCTATTGGTATGTTGGTTGTAGGGCCGTTGCATCTGGATTAATCCCATTCAAAAATCAGAGGAAGAAGAAGAAGAAGTTGAAGAAGAGGAGAAAGCAGATGAGTCAGATGAACCACAGCAAGAAGTGGGACCCCCTCTTTTAACCCCACTCTCTGAAGATACAGGTACAGACCACTCAGACTTTCTTGAGTGATTGTATTTTTTGACAGTGAACATCTAAAGTTTTGGCAATGGATGAGTGAAAATCTGGAGGTATAGTTTTGTGAGGCATCACAGCAGGTATTTGCGATTACCAGATAAGCACATTAACAGTATGTTAATTCAGGGGTATCCAACCTTTTTGAATGTGGGGCCGGATCACAAACATTTTATCACCCAGTGGGCCGGCGAGCCATATTCAAAGACCTCACAGGAGGTGGTATCACATCAGGAAGTGATGTCACGTGACCTTTGACACCAATGAAGTTGCAGGAAGTGACAGTGAAATGGGTCTGGAAATGTGCCTAAGGAAGTTGTGGTTTTCAGAAAGTATGTATGTTTGGTATGGGTTAGGAACAGGACATCATTTTTCTGTGCAGGGGGTTGGACTAGATTAGGGCTTCCCAGCTGACTAACTGCAGGCCACATGTGGCCCACAAAGGGCCTGGATGTCACCCAGTCTACATGGGGTCTGCAAGCAGTTAATATATAGGGCGTGGGCCTGGGCAGCCACCTCTCCCACTGCTGTGCAAGGGGGAAAGGCCTGTGGGGAGGGAGGAGTGGTCTGTGTCCTGCAAATGTAGTCTCCATGCCTGAGGATGGGGGTCTGCATGTTGCTGGAGCGGCCTGTGCAATGAGGAGGTCCTAGGGGCCCACCCCCACAGCGTGCAGCCTGTGCAACACATGCTGGTGTTATCTGGGGCGCGCAGCCTCACCAGATCTGAACAGCCCTGGACTAGCTTATCCTTGAGATCCTTTACTAACTTGATCATGGTCATTTTTATAGATTTCATAGACATTAGGGCTGGAAGGGACCTCGGGAGATCATCGAGTCCAGCCCCCTGCCCAAAGGGCAGGAAGTCAGCTAGGGTCATAGGATCCCAGCAAGATAAGCATCCAATTTAGTCTTGAAGGTGTTCAATGTAGGTGCTTGAACCACCTCCGCTGGCAGACTGTTCCAGACCTTGGGGGCTCGGACAGTAAAGAAATTCTTCCTTATGTCCAGCCTGAAATGGTCTTGCAGGAGTTTGTGACTGTTCGACCTCGTCATCCCTTGGGGCGCTCTGGTGAACAGACGTTCCCCCAGATCCTGCTGGTCACCCCTGATAAACTTATAGGTGGCCATCAGATCACCCCTGAGCCTGCGCTTTTCCAAGCTAAAGAGTCCCGTGGCTCTCAGCCTGTCATCGTAAGATCTGTTTTCCTGACCTCTGATCATGCGCGTGGCTCTCCTCTGGACTCTCTCAAGCTTTTCCACATCCTTTTTGAATTGTGGAGCCCAAAACTGGACACAGTACTCCAGCTGCGGCCTCACCAAGGCCGAGTACAAGGGGAGAATGACGTCCTGGGATTTGCTCGAGAAGCATCTATGGATGCACGCCAGCATTTTGGTCGCTTTACTAGCTGCCGCATCGCATTGCAGGCTCATGTTCATCTTGTGGTCAATGATGACCCCCAAGTCTCTTTCTTCTGTAGTGCTAACCAACGTAGCACTGCCGAGCCTATAGTGCTGCAGGTTTTTCCTCCCAAGGTGGAGAACCTTGCATTTATCGGTGTTAAACACCATGAGGTTCTCGTCTGCCCATTTGCTGAGCTTGTCCAGGTCAGCCTGGATCACCCGCCTATCTTCTGGCATGGATGCTTTCCCCAAAGTTTGGTGTCAAACTGTTAATTGTGGTTAATTAACTAGAAATTGTAGGCATATACTGCAGAGATGTGGAAGAGATCTCAAGGATAAGCTAGTTGACACCAGCATGTGTTGCACAGGCTGCATGCTGTGGGGGTGGGCCCCTAGGACTCCCTCACTGCATGGGCTGCTCCAGCAGCATGCAGACCCCCATCCTCAGCCATGCAGGCTACATTAGCAGAACCTGAACCGCCAAGGAGGCAGCGGGATGTAGAGCGCCTCTGGGCCGGGCTCCTCCTGCCTCCCGCCCAGCCCGGCTCCAGCAAGCACACGGCCCGCAGCCCTGGCCTGGCCCCAAGAGGCCCCAGCTCCACGCGGGAACTTACCTCATGCTTCTGTCCACCATGCATGAGGGCAGGGCGCAGGCTGGGGGCAAGGGGCGGAGCCAGAGAAGAAGCTGCACATGCTGTCCCCAGCTTGTCTAATCAGGCACAGTGGGGCAGGACCCGGCTCACTGATGAGCCCCGCCCCGCAGGGGTAAGCAAGTCCCCTCCCCTCCCCTGCCCTCCCCTCACTGCCGGTTAGGGCCCAGGGGCCAGCCGTGGCCACCTCACCGCTGCCACTGTGGCTCCACCGTGGCTCTGTGCTCGGCAGCAGCTCCATGCTCTGCAGTAGCGGCAGCGACTTCGCCTTGGCTCTATGCTCAGCAGGGGCAGCAGCAGCTCTGCGCTCCGCAGTGGCGGCAGTGAGTGCACTGCGGCTCAGCAACGGCTCTGCACTCCATGGTGGTGGCACCGGCTCCACCGTGGCTCCATGCTTGGCAGCGGCGGCAACAGCTCCGCCATGGCTCCACATCGGCTTGGTGTGCCACATGGTGGCCTGCGGGTCATATGTTGGACAAGCCTGGTATAATTGTATCCAAATAACCCACAAGGAATGCGTTTAAAATTTTGGAAGTTAACTGGTCACTTTCAGGTTTCAAAGTTAACAACTTCTGTGCCTGCTTCTCTCCTCAGACATGATGAAGAATGCCTCGCATTTAGAAATTTATCTAGCTTAGTCCCAACCATGCAGTTGGTCCAACAAAAGATACCACCTATAAAAAGCCTTGAGATAAAAGAGGAATTTTCACCCCTCTGAGCTGTTGTTTCATGTTCAGGAAAAGAATGCTGCATCACTTAAAAAGAGTTGATTTTTTTATTAGGGCTGACAAATGAGTAAAAAAATTCATCACAATTAATTGTGAGATTAAAAAAATAGTTGCAATTAATTGCAATTTTGATCACACAGTTAAATAAGTCAGTAACCCCCATCCAACAGTCCAGAGCCTGTGCGCCCTGCCTCTCCTCCCCTGCCACCACCAACAGTGCACAGCCCCAGCTCCAACATTGGTGTGCCCTGCGCCTGCTCCAGACTTACGCTGGCCAGGGCAGACCAGCCAGAACCCGTGCAAACAGCCCTGACCCTGGCCCATCCTGCACATGCTCAGACTCACCTGCTTATGCTGAGCAGCAGCAGCAGCTGAGCAGAAGCTGCTGGTCGGGGCAGGGGAAGAGTGGCCCTTCTTCCTTGCTGCTGCCAGGCCCTTCTTGTTGCAGCTGCCCAGAACCCATGCCCAGACTGCCCTGTGGCTCCTCTGCACTGCCACTGCTGCCCTGCTGTGCAGCCTGGAGGTGGCAATGCCGGTGCTGGAAAGCAACCACAGGGTAGCAAAGGCACTGGCTCTGGGCAGCTGCAGCAAGAAAGGCCTGGCAGTGGTAAGGGGGAGGTGCCGCTCTTCCCCCACCCAGAACAGCAGCTTCTGCCTGGCCACCGCCACTGCTTCCACTGCTCAGCGTGAGTGGGCGGTCCAGAGTAGGTGGGTAGGCTGGGATTGGGGCAGTGCGCACATGTTCTGACTGGTCCGCAGTTGGTCCGCTCCACCAGGCCAAGTCCAAAGAGGTCACGGGATGGGCCTCCCCTGGTCAAAATGGATGTGTGCAATTAACACTTGTTACAAAAATTAATGTGTTAATTTGTTTGTGTTAATCACGTACGCTAACTTCGATACATGAGACTCCAGGTATAATATTGCACTAACTCTCTATTAAGTATAATCCCTCCTTTCTTACATTCAGTTCATATTCTGTATCATTGGGATCTGGTTCTCCCAAATATATCAGTAAGTGGCCCACAGTGCTCTCATCCCTGACAAAGGAATTAACATTAAATAATGAGTATTACATTGCGTTTCAGGAGCCATGCATGTAGTCATGTTTACTTTTGTTTTTTTAGCATCTGGAATTAATAATCCAGTGATTATCAATGATATCACCAAAACGGACTTTGGATTTACAGAGCTTTTCCAATATTCTGGAATGGAACACCCATTCCAAATATCTCCTTTTTCAGATACATCAATTCCTTGTGTTTTAAAATTCTCCTTATATATACAGTTAAGTACAAAATATTTCATAGATACTTATGAGTCCGGTTATTCCTGGCAATGTATATTTTCTTTGGTTGGCTCTTAACAGAAATTCAGAACATCCCTCCTTGGACAGCTCAGTTATCTACAAATCTGGTTCCTCAATATGCCATTGCAGTTATTCAGTCCAATCTGTGGCCCGGAGCATATGCCTTTGCTACTGGCAAGTAGGTACCTTGTGTTCATAATTAGACTGTGTAATCTTGGTTTCTCACAGTCATCATTTTTACTTCATCTTAAACTGGCTAATCAGAGATAGGTGTTTAATCATTATATTGAAGTTTTCTAGTTTCTAATCTATTGACTTTACCCACTACTAAAATCTAAATATCTTTGGTATCAGCTGTACAGACAGTAATAAACAATTGCCTAAGATGGGAAGTGAAGAATACCATATGTCTGGTGGTAAGTACACTAGAAATTTGACTGATAGAATGTAATTAATCAATTGTCCAAGACCCCTGGGTCAGCACCCCTACTTTTGATTTCATTAAGGTTTTTTTCACGAATAATTACATTTCATGGCTAATTTCCACTACAGTTTCCATAAGATATTTTTACCACCTTCAGATGATCTCCATTTTCAGTCCCAAAAATGGATATGATGGGTGAAATCAGTAGAAGCCATATAGGATCATCATGCAATAAAAGATTTTAGTCCAGATTTTATAAATCACATAGTTGAGCACTTATGAATTTTAGGTAAAAAGGTAGTCATTGTTATTTGCATTGTTAAATGATGCCATTTTTTAAATATACCAAAATATGTAACATGTTTTTGTTAACAAAGAGAAGCCTGAGAATTTTTCCATGGAGAATTGTGTGATTCTTTGTTTTTTTCCTTAGGAAATTTGATAATATCTATCTGGGCTGGGGTCATAAATATAGTCCAGATAACTACAGCCCCCCACTACCTCCACCAGTGCAGGCAGAATACCCTAGTGGTCCAGAAATCACTGAGATGAGTGACCCTACTGTAGAAGAGGAGCAGGCACTCCGGGCTGCACAAGAAGAAGCTTTGGCTGCAGCTGAGGAAATGGAAGAGATGGAAGAAGAAGAGGATGATGATGAGGATGATTAAAATGCTAGAAGAATGAAAGATGTATACTTTTTTAGAAATATCTGAATAGTTTTTAAATAAATTTATTATAATTGAGGCACTCTCAAAAGATATGTATATGGAGAAGCCTGCTTAAAATAGATGCTTTGTTTTACTGTTGTACACTCTTCTCATTCAGAATACTTTGACTTTAGAAGGATGTCTTTGGTAGTGATTTTAATGTGCACCTTGGAAGAGCAGATTGTTGAAGTCTCAGGAGGATTAAGCTGCCCTTGTTAATAACCATCTCTTTAAAATGATAGTGGAAATTTGCCATTTTCTGTTAGAAAGCCCTCACCCAGATTCATGTTATCAATCCATTTCCTAGTGTGCACTGTATTTTCTTGCATATAAAATGCCTGGAATGTAATACATACCGTGTTTTGAAAGCCAGAATGAAAAAAAAATCTTTCCTTGAATAAGTAACTGAGTCATAGCAGCTAGGGTGCCACTCCTGCTCATTGTTCAGCTCCCTTTAAGTGCTGCAAATCTTACTTCTAGTTTAACCTGTAAGAAGCAGAAAATGCTCTTACCATATTTTTCACATATAATGAGGACTTCCATTTCCAGCAACTAGTTGTATACTAGATAATATGGTTGTGACAGTGCCAGCATTCTGGCTTGGTTGTCCCTCCTGTTGCTCTCTCTGGGGATAACCATGCCCAGTTGAGGTGCTTTCCTGCCACAACTTGATGGAAATTATAGAATTCTGCCTCAGCAAGAGACAATGCTCACCTGGGTCGGGGCAGTCCATTATCAGACTTTGCTGCATTCTGTAATACTGTTTGGCAAGACCCTTATTGGGGGCTGGATTGGGAGCTCCTCCACCCCTACACTTCTGCCTCAGGCCTCCATATGTTTTTTTGATCAGGCTTCAGTCACCACATTGATCACCCACCAACCGCCATGCCAGCCTTGGAGCATCCTAACAATACCTCCCAGAACTCATGCCTGAAATCCCCAATAGTCCATCTAGTATAAAAAGAAAGAAATGTGGGCAGCCTGACTGCCTCTCATCCTCTTTCAGCATGTGTGTCTTTGTCCATCATCCAAGAACTCCTCTCATCACTTCCAGTGTCCTTGTACCTCTGCATTGGGACTTGCCTCCCAGCTGTGGCTAATGCCCCCTGTGGGAGGAGGGCCCACCTGAAGGGGTCAGGGTTGGGATTCTTCTTGTAGATTTCATAGATTTCATAGATATTCAGGCTGGAAGGGACCCCGAAGGATCATCGAGTCCAGCCACCTGCCCCAAGGGCAGGAAGTCAGCAGGGATCATAGGATCCCACCAAGATAAACATCCAAATGTGTCTTGAAGGAGTTCAAAGTGGGTGTTTGAATGACCTCCAGCGGCAGTCTATTCCAGACCTTGGGGGCTCAGACAGTAAAGAAGTTCTTCCGTATGTCCAGCCTGATCCAGGACTGTAGGCTTCCCAGGGCTCAGCATGCATGCCAGCTGAGGCACTCCCAGCCAGGGCCTCTCTCCCCAGCAGCTGCTGTTTCCCAGTCAGGACTTTCAGCATGCAGCACCCAGGCTGCATCTCTTGTGGCACTGTGTTTGGTGCTCCAGCTGCATTGCATCGAGCCAATGAGAATTTTAACTGGACTGCAGGTAAGGGAGAGGGGGCAAGTGGGGAGTTCCCTTTCCTTAATCCTCTGGCCCTGCTACAATGGTAATTACCATCCTTATATTCCTTTGCTCCAGACTCACCTATAAATGAGAACGGGCGTGGGGACTAAACTGCTCACTCTTCCACTAAAACACAAGGCCCCTCCAAGTCAAACATAGATTCATAGATTTATAGATGTTAGGGTCAGAAGGGACCTCAATAGATCATTGAGTCCGACCTCCTGCATAGGCAGGAAAGAGTGCTGGGTTCAGATGACCCCAGCCAGATGCCTATCTAACCTCCTCTTGAAGACCCCTAGGGTAGGGGAGAGCACCACCTCCCTTGGGAGCCCATTCCAGATTTTGGCCACTCTAACTGTGAAGAAGTTCTTCCTAATGTCCAGTCTAAATCTGCTCTCTGCTAGCTTATGCCATTATTTCTAGTAACCCCCAGGGGCACCTTGGTGAGTACAGCCTCACCAATTCCCTTCTGTGCCCCCATGATGAATTTATAGGCAGCCACAAAGTCGCCTCTCAACCTTCTCTTGCGGAGGCTGAAGAGGTCCAGGTGCCCTAGTCTCTCCTTGTAGGTCTTGGCCTGCAAGCCCTTAACCATACAAGTGGCCCTTCAGTCCTCCTATAGAATACAAAGCAAACTCTGGCTATTTCTTCATGCATGTACCAAACTATTACTTTGGTCTCACTTTCCAACACCATTCACCTCACTTTTCTCATAAACATTTAACTTGCTCTATACTTCAGATATAAATTATAATAGAAAGAAATAAACTAAAGAAAAAAAATTAAAATTGGAACTATGAGAGCTACCAGTACACATTGCTCAATTACATTGTTTGGGGAGGAGAAGCTGTACCTACTTTCTCTGCCTTATTTTTTGCCTAAGTTAGCCTGCAAGCTCCAAGTACCTGGTGATTTTATGTGTATGAAAAGTATCGTGTTCAATAATTCAGTTCAGCAATGCAATGCAAAATTGGAGTGGCTTTGGAGGAAAAACCACATATTCTCCTAGAATAATACAGGAAAGTCAACTTTTTGAGTAACTTGGAAATGTCATGTGCTTCCTGAATCCGCGTCACTCTCAGTGAAAAACACATAGGTCTTTGTTAAAAGTGTATTACTAGCAAACTGGATGTAGAAACATTTCATGTAATCCTTTATATGTTACATACACCAAAAATGAATCTAGCATACTTATGAGGAATTAAAAATAGAGGACGTGATGCTCAGCTTTTTTGAAGTCAATGTGGATTTGTCACCCAAGCACCTGGCCCAATTAGCAAAGTCAGGAACTGAACTATAGGACCTTGCATACTGTTGCCACGTCTTCTTGAACATAAGAACTGCCATTTACCGGGTCCGACCATATGTCCATCTTGCCCAGTATCCTGTGTCACACAGGGACAAAGAGTGGATACTGAAAGGGAGAGTGAACTGGGTATGACCAGGGTTTTTTCCACTGTTCCTCTTGCTTGCTGCCTCCAGCATTTAAGGTCTAGGACAGGAGCGAGCAAAGTCCAGTTCACGGGCTGAATCAGACCTGTGGCAGATTCCATTTCCCAGCAGCCCCTGTCCATGTCGCTGCAGCTGGTTTCCAGGGTTACTATGGAGACCAGCCCCAGCAGCACTGGCACAGCTGTTCCAGTCCTGAGATCTTGCGGTGGTGACAGTGTGGTCCAGAGCCAGGGCAGAGCTGCAATCCACTGCCCACCAGTGCTGCTGGGGTCCATCTCCATGGGCTCTACACCTCACAGTGCTTCTGCTACTGGGATCTCCCTGGAAACTGACCACAGCAACATGGGCAGGGGCTGCTGGGAAACAAAGTCTGGCCACTGGCCAGATCTGCCATTTTGCCCAGCCGTGGTTTAGGAAGTTCTGATTCAGAGCTGTGCCCCTAACTCCCATGCTCAATAGCTATAGATGCCCCTTTTCTCCAAGAACTGTTCAGTCTCTTTTTGAATCTGGCTAAACTGAAAGCTTCCACAACATCTGATGGCAATGAGTTCCACACTTTAATTACATGCTGTGTGAAAAAGACCTTGCTTTTGTTCTAAACCCACTACATACTACTCTCGTTTTGTTACTGCTAGTTCTTGTCTTGTGAGAGATGGTAAATAATAAATCCCTATTTACTGTATCTTCACCATTTATTATTTTGTAAATCCTAATCGTGTCCCCCTTCAAGCATCTCTCTTCTAAATAGGCCAAGCCTCCTTTATAAATAGGCCACCTAGATTTATAATGATATTTTCAGTTTTGTTTACAATTCTCTTCTTAGTAATCCCTAACACTGCTTGCCTATTTGACAGTTGCTGAGCTCTGAGCAGATGTTTTTAGTTAACTATTCACCATCTCTTTTCTGTGTGGTAACAGCTAATGTAGAGCGCATCATAGCGTAGGTATTTTGGGTGATTTTGCCCAAGTGCATCACTTTCCACTTATCTGCCATTTAGTTGCCCATTTGCTCAATAGTGCCAGATCCTTCTTTAGTATCTCAGTCCACCTTGGTCTTTACCACTTTGAATAATTTTGTGTCACCTGCAGATTTGGCCACACCTCATTCCTCACCCTTTATCTAGATCATTTATGAATTTGTTAAACAGATTGGTTCCAGCATAGATCCCTGGGGGACCCTGCTGTTTCCTTCTTTCCAACCCTGTGTACTCGTACAAGTGCAAAGTGAGTAAAGTGGAAAGTGACTTGATTTGGTAACATTGCACTTACTATGCACTGGTGTAAACGACAAAGAGGTGAATAGGCCCACAGAGACCTCTGCTCTTTGCTCTAAAGAAGTAGCTGTTAATCTTTTTTAGACTCAAGGCATTCATTAGAGTCAAGGCATCCATCAGAAAAATGCCAAATCTTAGTTTTCACTCATTTCTTCGCTACAGAAAAGGAGCAGTTCTGCCACAAAACCATGACAGGTCAGAATATTTTTGATGCATTGGATTCCCATTTGAAACCTCTGGGTTTATCTTGCAAATCATGTGTAGGTGTTTGCATACCTAACGGTGCATTGTGTGTTACCCCTAGAAGGATCTCACTGCCCCGCAGGGTGCTTCAGTACGCTGGTTAAGAATCCCTGCTCAAAAACATTTTGTGGGATGGTCAGGGGGAGGGCCTTCAAATGCTGACTTTGTAAATACACCTTCACCTGGGATTCTCAGAGGGTTGGGACCAAAAAGCTGCTGAGTCAGCAGCTGAGAACCAAAACTCTCTTATCCTTCTCAGCTGTTGGTCATCATAGGACTTTGTCACAGATTACATCAGGAACCAAAGTTGGTCTCTTGGAGCCAAATCCTCTTAGATGCTGAGGATGCCTTAAGGCAAGGTAAGTGCCTGGCACTTTCCACCACTGCTTCATTCAGATGTGTATTAGCTGTTACTAAATCTGTATAGCTATATCTAAACCTATATATCCACAGCTATTTAGATATATAGATATATTAACAGCTAATATATATGTGTCTATATATGTAATTGGCTAGTATATATTCCATCCGCTGTTGCCACTGCCTCCAAGAAGCCACCCCCTGCTCCATCCCCTGCGTCCCTGCCATCATGGTGGCGCTCTGCCACTTCCTGTCCCAATGCTTCTTTCTACTTTGATTGGCTGTCAGCCAGTCAGAGGCGTGAATAAAGCATTATGGACGGACAGACAAGACAAATTAAGGCTCTTATAACGTTAGGATGTAGATATATAGACATACAAGACATTATATACATATCTATCTATATAGGTCTATTTACATCTATACGTCTAGACAGATATATATCTAATTATATATAGGTATTATACATAATATCGCCACGCGCCAGTGGCTGGCTCCCTGTCCCGCCGATAGCAGGAGCCCGCCCGTCGGAACGCAGCATGGCCCAGTCCAAACCGGGGCCCTCCCCCCACGCAGTGGTACAGCCCTGACACGCAAGGGAGAGCAAGGGCCAATCAGAGGAGAGCCTGGGAGACTTGAAAATCCGGACGGCGGTTGCGGCCTGGGCTGTGGCAGCGTCAGGAGCGGCCGTTGGCGCTGGGGGCAGTGGAGCCATGGTGGAGGAGGGCGCCGTGACGGTCTGCGTGCGCGTGCGGCCGCTCATCGCCAGGTACCGTGGGGCGCCCGGAGCGGGCTCGTAGCGGTGCCGGGCCCGAGGGTGGCCCGTGCCGTGAGACCTGCCCCGGGGCTGCGGGGGGCTAGTCTTCGGCTACTCGCGGCCTGGCGCGCTGTGCTCCGAACGCCGAGCCCCTTCTTTTCTCCTGGCACCTGCCCCGAGTGTGGCCCCGCCGCGACCCGGGCCCGAGCTCTGCACTGCGGCCCCGCGGGGTAACGGGGCACCTCCTCTTGGTTTCAGATCTCCTCCCGGTCCCTGCGGGGGGCCGACCTCACAACACGAGCTTAGTGATTCCTCAGCCCAACAGACCTTTCCGTGGCCAGTGCCCCAGGTCCCATGGCAGCCTCTGAATGAAGACTCCCCACCCCCCGAATGCCAAAGAGGGAAAAGAGGCTTTCCACTGCCTGCAATTATCACTTTCTAATTTCCTCTTCTCCCCCTTCCCCCTCCTCCTCCCTCCCCACTAACGCTCAAGTCAATAGAGGCTATTCCTGCCCAGGGCTGTGTTGGGGGAAGGCTGCCTAGGCCTTTGCCTCTGGGCTCCCAGGAGTTGGGGCTGCCCTAGCTACTGTGGCTCTTAAAGAGCACTCATCTCTGCACCCCCCACCCCCGGTCATTTATCAATTTACTTCAGTTCCTGGCAAGTACCAGGATTTGGTGCATCCCATGCTGGTTTGGAGGCAAAGGTGGAGCTACCTGGACCGCTGCTTCCCCTGTGCCTAGTGAGTGAGCACTCTAGGGTCTACTGAATGTCTCTGGCTCAAGCTCCTGCTTTAAGAAGACTTTTGCCTTGAGGCAGTTGCCTGGACCCCTGCTTCTGAGTTCCTGGGGTGCCGTATGCTCCAGGGATGCTCATAGCCTTGACACCCATTGCCAGCGATAAAATAAAACTGACCTGGGGCATGGACAAATTGTGGACATCTTTGGTAGCTTCTCTCTTCTCTTACCCCCCGCCCCCCCAGGCAAAAGTATGCTACCCCTACTAGCCATGACCAAGCCAAAACCTCCTGGTGTCTGGAAGACTGATCAATTGCTGCTAATGGAATGAAATGGACAAGCAGCTTGAGGGAGGGAATGCTGTTTTAAAAGCTGAGAAGACATTGGGCAGTCCCTCCCCTGCCCAGAAGTACACACCACCCTGGGAATTGGCAGAACCCCCTTGATCCACCTGTCTGTTCTCTTCCCCATCCCACCCATTCCAGGTGGATCTAGGCTGGGAGGTCCTGGACTGGGTGAAGTGAGTTCTGGCTGCAAAGAGAAGTATCCAGTTGCTTGGGTAGGGGACAGGCATGAGGAGCAGTGAGTAAAGTGTAGGATGTCTGAAGGACCGACCAGACAGTAGTCGCACAATGCTTGGTGTCTGTACAGAACGCTGATCTGGCTGAAAGAGGGGGTTCAGAATAATTCCTGATTATCCTAGTATACTTTTGAAATGTTAAGGAGGTTTAAGCCATTCTAAATTGACTTGTACATCTGATTGCTTGTAGTTTAAACAGAATTTTAAACCATCATGCCCTAAGAAACAGAAAACTGAGAAGTTAGTTAGCTATAGTCAGCAGCTGTGGTGTTATTCCTTCCAGTTTTTAAACAGTTGGGAGCAGCCGTTATCCTTAAAATAGATGTTAGCCACATTTTCTATATATCGGTCCCTGTATGTAGAGAAGGAGATCTCTGTATCTATATAGATAGATATGTAGATTCATCCGTGTGTGTGTGTGTATGAGGGACTGATATGTGTATATAAATATATAAGGGTGTAGGCTGTAGCTGTGTTGGTCTAAGGACAATGGCAGACAAGGTTATTTTGGGTGAATCTGATATCTTATTAAACCAACTAAATAGTTGGAGAACAATATCTAAGTAAGCTTTTGGGTTTAAAAACCCTTCATTGAGCTAAGGAAGTTTCAGCATTTGATATGTACTCTTCCTGGCTGGAATGAAAAGTAAAAAAGCCAGAGGCTGGGCTGGCATGCATACAAGATGGGCAGTCAGTGAAAATGTAGATTGAGGAGTCAGTAGGTGAAAGGCAGACTGGGTGTGGGGGAGAGAAGGGGGATGAATAGTAGATAAGTACCCAGGAAGTCAGCTGTCAGACAAGTTATAATGTGTCATAAATGTAATGTCGATATTTAGTCCATGATTTTTGATATCCAGAAGGCTGATGAAGTGGAGTTCATAGGCTCGTCTCTGGGAAGTGTTTTGTAAGTTTCCTTTGAGGATCAGGACTGAGAAATTGGAGAGAGAGTAGTTTTCTCGTGAGAAATGTGCCCCCACAGGTAATTGGGTATTCCTGTCTTTGACAGCTTTCCGGTGTGCATTCATGTTGTTTGGCCTCACCTACGTATTTCCATCAGGGCATTTGTTGCACTGGATGAGATGTATTACATTTCTGGAGGTGCAGCTGTAAGAACGAGGAATGCTGATGGCTCTGTTGTTGGGTGTAGTATTTGTGGGGGTGGTGGAGATGTGCTGGCAGGCTTTGCATTTCTTGTCATGGTATGGTCTGGATCCATTTGGTGTGTTTTGGGTCTGAGGAAGTTTGCTTCTGGACACACCAAATGGATCCAGACCATGCCATGGCAAGAAATGCAAAATCTGCCAACACATCTCCGCCACCTACGAACTCCAATTCATCAACCTCCTGGATACTAAAGATCATAGACTAAATATAGACATTACATTTATGACACATTATAACCTGCCTGACAGCTGACTTCCCAGGTACTTCTTCACTCTTCATCCCCCTCCTCTGCAGACCCAGCCTGTCTCTCACCCACTGGCTCCTCAAACTACATTTTCACTGACTGCCCATCATGTACGCATACCAGCCCAGCCTCTGGCTTTTTTACTTTTCATTCCATCCAGGAAGAACACACATCAACTGCTGAAACATCCTCAGCCTGACAAAGGGTTTTTAAACCCAAAAGCTTGCTTAAATATTGTTCTCCAACTATTTAGTTGGTCTAATAAAAGATACCAGATTCACCCAAAGAACCTTTGTATATGTATGTATAATACACACATGTATATCGGTCCCTCCTGTAAGTGTGTGTGTGTGTCTGTCTGTCATACATATATAGACACACATGGACCGATATATACATGTGTATACACACACACACACACACACACACACACACACACACACACACACACACACACACACGGATATATATAGATCTCTATAGAGAGTGAGTGTGTGTGTGTGTGTGTGTGTGTGTGTGCAGAGAGGGACCGATATGTATATGTATGTATACACATACATGCATCTATATATACAGGTCCCTCTATATATGTTCCTTTAAAAATGGCACTTCCTATAACCTCTGACTTTGTTTTCTATGCTGGTTAACAATCCTAAATATCTAGCAAGCCAACTATGAAACTTCTCTCGTTGACTGAAAGGAGTAGGATGATGTCTGTGGGAGCCCAGACCTGCATGTGACTAATCTCATATTGTTGAAAAATCTGAGCTAAACTGTACGTTGCATATTAGCAGTACTTAAGAGGAGAACCTCTATGAAGGAAAATATATGTAGAATGAGCAAGTATGAATACTGTATTTTATCCCACACAGTGCACACTTAACCCCCCTGCCCCAAAATCAGCTGTCTGAAATTGGGTTCTGTGAATTAAGTGGAGAAGGTGATTTTCTGCCCAGGCTTGGAAGAGTCCTGGTTAGATTCCTGTTCCGTGGTGCACAGCTGTGGTAATTACTACTCAGGGAGCTAAAGGGGTCAATTGACTTCTTATTCTTCACTCTACTTCTGTTAAGGATTGTTACTCTTTATTGTCTTTATGTTCTACTAATCAAGCCAACATTTCTTGGTCCAGGAGCAGCTAGTATACAGCAAAAGTGCCCTATTTCATACCCTCTTTTCATTCAGACATTAGCTCTATCAAAATCATAGATCTACCCATGGGGACTGGTGCTCAGTAGCAGCTAGGGGTGTAGCTTTGCTTATGCAGGAAAGGGAGGGTGAGTCAGCTGAAGATTAGGCTCTGTTTCTGCTCTATGCAATCATAAATCTGGGAATCTCTTTTTTTTTTTTTTCTCCTGCCTTTCAATATCAAGGTGTGTGTTTTTGGTGACATGTCATATGTAAGAAAATATGGTATTTATATAGCTAAATAATTAAGTTGCTGGAATGTCTCTTATTCCGTTAGTGAAAATGGTGCACTTGAGGATAAAGCTCAGCTTCACTGGCAAAGTGAGAATTGTACAGTTTCTCAAGTGGATGGTATGAAGAGCTTCATCTATGGTAAGATGTTAAAGAAAATCTATTTGTTTAGATATTTATGTGGCCTTCATCACCGCAGTATCTGAATCCCTCACAATCATGAATGAATTTGGTTTTTGAAGCAGTCCTCTGCATTCCTGCAACATTATAATTCTTTTTAGAGGTCTGGCAGCCTGGGGTAAAAGCGTGACTTGAAGAAACCATAGGAGAACCTGGAAACTGGACTATATCTTACCACTCCAGTGATATAACAACTAAAGAATTCTTGGTTCAAAATTCCCAGTAGAAAAAATAGTCTTAAATTTCTACAGTTATGAATGAAGGACTATTTACCTATTCATGCCATATTCTTGGCTGTTTTTAGCAGTCTGTTTTCCATATTTCTTGTTTCCTGTTGGCTGTGGAGTTGATAGTGTTCTGCATTCTCAGTTTTTATTTAAAAAGAAATAAAAATCGAGGAATTTTTTGGGGGTTTATCTTCAAAACAAAAACTGAGATGAAATCAGGATAAAAGGAAGAAAAGGAAAAAAATCTGTTTAAATCATGAGGGAGTAAGGGGGAGGGGTGCGGCACAGCCTGTCAGCCATTCTTGGGGCTGCAGCAGAGACCAAAGCGGTTGGGGGGAAGCTGTCAGTGGGTGCAGGGTGTGGCTCTTGCTGTTACGTACCCCCCCCAGGAGAGCTGCAGGCTGGGGGTCCTGTGCCAGGCTCTTCTCAGGTGATGTGTGCCCCTGGATCAGCAATAGAAAGCATATGGCACTGTGCCCTGCTTTTCTTCCCTGGCTGTGTTGATCCTTCCCACTGCTGCTGGACTGCCCTAATGTTTGGTGGGGGGGAGTGGCATGTGGCCAGATATGGAGGGGGAGGGGACCCAACCCCGGTGCCTCCTGCCCCACCTGAGGTCCAAGCTGGGAGCCCCATGCTCCCAGGCAGTGGCTCCAGCCCCACAGGCCCATGCAGAGTGGCTGAGTGTAGTGCCCACTGCAGGGAGTGGGGCCAGGCTGTCCTACCTTCCTCTTTCCCATGCACCTTCCCCCCCCCCCCCCCCAACTGCTGAAAAAATGGCAGGGGTGGGGGGGAGGTGCTTTTGAACTAAAACTTATCAAATGTGTTTTATTTCACGGTGCTCTGCTGCCATTTTTTCAGCACAGGAATGCTGATACACATGAGGTGCGAGGCTGCTGGAGTGCATCAATTTCCGTGCTCTAGCAGCCTTGATTAATTGAGTCTGCTCTGACGTGCTGGATTTCCATGCATGTGTATATGAGCCCTAACATGAAACTACTGCATCCTATATAAAAAATAAGGGGTTATCTGTGACAGCATAGTCTCCTTTGCAACATCTGCAAAGGAGTTGGTTTTATTGACCCAAAAGGTCATCCTTTTGGATTTGTTAAGCAAAACCATGACAGAATTTTTTTTCTTTTTTCAAGATCGTGTCTTTCATTCACACGACAGCACTGAAAAGGTATACGAAGGTGTAGCTGTTCCAATTATTAAGTCTGCTGTCCAAGGATACAATGGTAAGCCTTGCATTGATGTTCATAATTGAATCTTATGGATTTTGTGTGGACAGTGGTCAGTTAACACTTACTTCATTTTTAGGCACTATTTTTGCGTATGGACAGACTGCCTCAGGAAAAACATATACAATGATGGGGAACGAGACTTCTATTGGCATTATTCCAAAAGCAATTCATGATATCTTCAAACTTATTTGTGCAGTAAGTAAATTGTGATGGGATAAAGGGAATGGAATGTTAGAAAACATCAGCAAGGAAATTAAGTTAGTTTTGGTAACCCAGAAGGGCAAGGGGGTGAGGGGTTGTGTGCCGCTGGATCTGTGCGCAGGGCAGGGTGGGCTGGGGCAGCGCAGAGCTCTTCAGAGGGGGGAAGGGGGTGATGGGAAGGGGCTGCACTCGGAGCAGATGGCATGGTGGGGGGCTATGGCTATGGAGAGTTTTTGGGGTGGCTGCAGTCATCTGCTCTGAGCACAGCCTGGCCCAGTTCCCAGCCCACAGCAGCAGCTCACCCCACATACAGATCTGGGGGCAGGAGCCACGGCCCCCAAACAAGTCTCTTGCGGCTCTGTCCCCACTCTGCTTCTCCTCCTGCCCAAGTCCCAGCTCCAGCCTCCCTCCCTCACCACGGGGGGCCTCAATCTGTGCCCCATTCCCCTTCCCCCACAGACTTACTAGCCGGATGCCAGTCTCCATGCTGCCTGGCAGCATATCAGAATCAGATTCGTATTGACCAATATGGCTAGTTAAAAATCAGCCATTGGGCCAAAAATTCTCTACCAGTGCACCCCTAGTAGAGATCATCTTTCCCTTTGCTTGAGGGAATAGGGAAAAGTACCTTGCTTTAAAGATGACCAACAGCATCAAATTTTATTGATTTTAATTTTTCCTTACAAGTAACTGCTGTTATTAAACATAATCCCATGGTGATATTTGTGATGAGGAAAGGTAAAGTACCACATTTTAAAATAGAATGGGTACTGTGTGCCTTTTCTTTTTGCCCTTCCTCCCACCTCATCTAACATTTTTTTATTTTCTATCTTTAGATTCCGGATAGAGAGTTTCTGTTGCGAGTTTCCTACATGGAAATATACAATGAAACTATAACAGACTTGCTTTGTGACGACAGGAAAAAAAAACCTCTAGGAATTAGAGAGGATGTTAATGTAAGTAATTCCAGAATTAAGGTTCCTGTTTCTGACATTTAATGCAATGAATTATTCCAGGAACATAGGGTCAGATTATGACATGCTGATTTTAAATAAAGCCCTCTGAAGACTGTTTACCAGATAAAGCGGTTACATTATCTTGACTAGACTAAATTAGCAAAAAGGTGTCCTAATGGGTATGAAGCATTTAAGTCCTGAGCTTCTGTTGCTTTAGTGTTGAACCCATGGCCACATGGGCTGAATCCAGCCTGTGGTGGTTGGTCATCTGGCCCCTGGGGCTTCTCTGTGCAGCTGCCAGAGCTGCTGTCAGCACTAGCAGCCAAATAGTTAATGCTGCTGTGGCTTTATCACTGTTGCTCTGCTCTAATGTGGAATTCATACAATACTAAGAATGCAAAGAGTATGCCTTTTCAATTAAACACAAGAAGAAATGGAATGAGCCCCAAGGCTTTAACATGTCTCCGTTGTCTCAACACCTCCAAAACGGATAATATACTGTCTGTCACTTTACACACATCTTGCACAGTGATCAAGCAGAATTGTGTTCATTATAGCATGAACATTAGTAGTATAAAGATGTTTATATTAAAAACAAGGTGAAGATATCATTAAAATTCTATTGCTCGTATACTTGGGTCACTTAGCAACTAAAGCTTATGTTAAAGCTTTTGAAATACAATGTTGAGGAAGTAGAAGAGAAGGAAATTTTAGTGTGGCATGAAAGAGAAAAAAAAAAAAGTGGTGCACCATAATAGTTTTGTAGTTTGTAGGGTCGGAAGGGACCTGAGTAGATCATTGTGTCTGACTCCCCGCCATGGCAGAAGAGAGTACTGGGGTCAAACGACCCCAGCAAGGTGTTCATCTAGCCTCTTAAAGACCCCCAGGGTAGGAACCAGCACCAGTTCTCTTGGAAGTTGGTTCCAGATCCTAGCTGCCCTGACTCTGAAGTAGTGCCTCCTGATATCTAGCCTAAATCTACCCTCTGCCAGCTTGTGACCGTTATTCCTAATCACTCCTGGTAGCGCTTGGGGGGAACAGGGGCTCCCCCAATGCCTGCTGGTCCCCTCTGACTAGTTTGTAACAGGCCACTAGCTCTCCCCTCAGCCTTCTCTTGTGGAGACTGAACAGATTCAGGTCCCGTAGCCTGTCCTTGTAGGGCCTGCCCTGCTGCCCCCTGATCATGTGAGTGGCCCTCCTCTGGACCCTCTCCATGTTGTCCACATCCTTCTTGAAGTGCGGCGCCCAGAACTGGATGCAGTATTCCAGTTGTGGCCTAATCAGAGCTGCATAGAAGGGGAATATCACCTCCTTGGATCTGCTTGAGATGCATCTGTGGATGCATGACAAGGTACGGTTGGCCTTCCTGACTGCATCCCCACACTGCTGGCCCATGGTCATCTTGGCATCAGTGATGACTCCAAGATCCTTTTCTGCCTCTGTACTGACGAGAAGGGAGTTCCCTAGCCTGTAGGTATGGTGCTGGCTGTTCCTCCCCAGGTGCATCACCTTGCACTTGTCGGTGTTGAATCCCATCCTATTCACATCTGCCCACTCTGTAACCTGTCTAGATCCGATTCAAGCCTATTCCTCCCTTCTACCGTGCCTACATCCCCCCCATCTTAGTGTCATCAGCAAATCTGAACAGGGTGCTTTTTATCCCCTTTGTCTAAGTCACTGATGAAGATGTTGAACAGTGCGGGCCTGAGGACCGAGCCTTGCAAAACCCCACTGCCCACATCCCTCCAGGTCGAAAATGACCTGTCCACCACCACTCTCTGCGTGTGGCCCTCCAGCCAGTTGGCAACCTATTTGACTGTGTAGGTGTCGACACCACAGTGCCCCAGTTTCTTAATGAGAACGGGGTGAGAGACAGTGTTGAACGCCTTCCAAAAGTCCAGGAAGACTTATGTCCACTGCTACCCCTGCATCTAAGGATTTGGTGACCTGGTCTTGGAAGGCCACCAGGTTGGTCTGACAGGACCTGCTTCTAATGAACCTGTGTTGGTTGCCCCTAAGCATGACCTCCCCCTGCTGGCCCCTTGTGGGCATGTGCCAGAATAATTATCTCAAAAAGCTTGCCCAGGATTGAGGTAAGACTAACTGGCCTATAGTTTCCTGGGTCCTTCTTCCTCCCCTTTTTTGAAGATGGGAACCACATTGGCCCTGTTCCAGTCCTCTGGCACCACACCAGAGCATCATGAGTGCTCATAAAGCCATGCCAGGGGTCCTGCAATGACCTCTGCCAGTTCCCTCAGCGCTCTGGGGTGGAGATCATCCGGACCAGCTGATCTAAATACATTCAGTCCCTCCAGAAGTTCCGTGACTAGATCCTCACTGACCCTTGGCCTAGGTGTGCCTCCCCTGGGGCCTGAGGGGGGCCCAGAGGTGGGGTGGCTGTTCCGGTCCCTGCTCAGGAAAATGGAGGCAAAGAAATTATTAAATAGGTTAGCTTTGTCGTTTGGTGTGATGACCAAATTTCCTACCTTGTCCTGCAGGAGCCCCACATTACCCAGAACCTTTTTGCCCCCTATGAATTTAAAAAAGGATTTCTTGTTATCCTTGATCCGGGAAGCTAGTCCCAATTCCATCTCCGCCTTGGCCTTCCTGACTCCCCCACTGCATCCCCGAGCAACTGCAGTATAATTCTCCCTGGTGATGGCTCCTCCCTTCCATTGGGTGTATGCTTCCCTTTTAGCTAGGAGACATTCCCAGATGCTTTTGGTGAGCCATGGGGGCTTTTGCGCCCTCCTGTCCCCTTTGATCTGTGTTGGGATTACCTCCCTTTGGGCTTGGAGGATCCTCTCCTTAAGGAGCGACCACTCTTCTTGGACACCTGGCTCCCCTCCCCTCCCCTCCGGGACCTCAGTGCTTCCCCAACTATTCTCCTTAGCTTGTTGAAGTCCGCCCTCCTGAAATCTACAATGCATGCACCTTCCTAAATGTGGCTCAGTTAAAATTCTAGATTCTATCACAAATGCTAAAATCTGGGGGAAGCTCTTCCTTGCCAATGTGCAGTTATGCTTTGTGGGTAATCCAAAGCTTTTGTATCAAATCTGATGCCCCTCCATCAAAAGTTGAGTCTGAACATACTTGAAACTGCATATTTGTTGTGTGTATTTGGAGAAAGACGGGTCTGTGTTCTCTTTTAAATTAGAAATCTGAAACCAGAAGGTACTACAGTACATATTTACATTTACTGTTTCTCAGTAACATTTTGATCTCAATTTAACTCCTCCTGCCCCTACCTTTCTGCTCTGAGTTGCGTGAAATTGGCTTTAATATTTAATCTCTTTTAGAGAAACACTTATGTAGAAGACTTGATTGAAGAAGTGGTTGTTGCACCAGAGCAAGTCCTGGAATGGATCAGAAAAGGAGAAAGTAGGATTATTTGGGCCCTTGTTTTATATATAGCTGCTCATATTTATTTTACTAGTTACATCAGTATTTTTAAATAATCCGTGTTGGCTATTTGTCTCAAGATTATAAACTGTTTATCAGTTCTGCTACTAATAACATTGCAACCTTAATACATTTCAGATGAAAACTGATCTCTGGCTAATGTAAATAAGTGTTTTTTGTGGTTTTTTTGACAGAAAACCGGCACTATGGAGAAACAAAAATGAATCAACATAGCAGCCGTTCTCATACCATTTTCAGAATGGTACGTGATTGTCTTAATTTATTTGCTGTGTGACTAGAGTTGTAATAATAATCTTATGAGACACATTTTGTTCTGTTTTGTTAGATTATAGAAAGTAGGGAAAGAAGTGATCCTGCCAACACAAACTGTGATGGAGCAGTAATGGTATCTCATTTGGTAAGTTAGATTTAAACTCTGGGAGATTAGGTGGGTATCTAATGTGGAAGCTTACAATTTTCATACTACGCAAAATATTGAAGATGTCCTGAAAATGAAATACTAGGATCGGTCTCTTTAGGTTATGATCCTCTTACGTAAATTAATACAAAAAGATTCACTGAGGGAAGAATGTTGTTTTAAGACTACAAAACAGATTTTGTACAAACATCTTTCGGATGTGGGTTTTCTCAAATTTTCCAGTGCCCTAAATCGAGCATGATCTGATTGAAAATGTTTTATTTTACTTTATATTTAGTAAACAAAACTAACAAAGTATCCCCCTGTTAATTTTTTTGTGTCCCAACAGCCACAAGTATTTGAACTGAAATGTTTGATTAGGAAAAAAAATTAAATACAGCACACTTAATGTGGTTTAAATGTTATATTCAAAGCTTTGTGGGGGGGAAAAAACTTTTTATTGGAATACTTGTAAAAATGTAACGACAATACACAATAGCATGCATTTCCCTTGTATTGTTTGTTTAGAATTAATAAAAAAAACAAGGGCACTGAAAACTGTTGACACTAATTTTAGCACACCCAAAGAACTGTGCATGATATGCCATGGCTGTCCACTCATCTACTTCAACAGAGTTGAACTCTCTTCCACTGAGGTCATTGCAGCACCTCCAGTTTCATTGTTGTTTTCTGTAGAATCTCTTGCTCTACTTATTTGTTCCATTTCAGAATCAGATAGAGGCAAATCTGATTCAGAACAACTTGAACCACATTCTCTTTTGTTAGAAGATGGTTTTACCAATGAGTCTATGGGCAAGGGCAACTTATCACACTGCATCTTCACTAATTGTGCTTCTGACTGATTCTCTAGAAGCAAGAGATTTTGAGAAATAGAAACAAGCTTAGTGGTGCATTCATTTAGTTTTGATTTGACCTGCACAGCCAATTAGGTGAATTTTATAACTTAATTTTTGGTTTGGATTGTTATGTGAGTGTATTTACCCTCCTGCTTACAAATCAGTAAAACATATAGGTGCTCTCTCGCGTGCTCTCACTTCCTAGGGATAATCACCTGAAAAACATTAGTTACAACTTTAAAACTGCCAAGCTTGCCTAATATTGTATTGGTATCCATTCATTTTTACTAATCAATTTGATGAAACAATGAATTTTTAGAAATGGAAAGTTTCCCACAGGGAAAAATAAAGCACTGTAAAATTTTATGCCCCACATCTCTGACTTCTTTTGGGTTTGTCGTCAGCTTTTGATAGCTGCTCATTCTTAGAAGCTAGGTTGTCATTCCTGACAGTTAGGCCAATAAGTCTTATTCTTGAGCTCACTGCTAACTCAGAAGCCTATGAGATAAGAGCTGCATGCTAGAAATCAAAGAACAGTTATGAGAAGATGGGTTTTTGGGGTTTTTTCATGTTATCGTGACTATTTGATTTTTTTTTTTTTTCCTAACTACCTGGTTGAGGAGTGAGGGGGATGAAAAATAGTAGGTTAAATTCAATGTAGAGGAAGTCAAGCACTTCAGAGCTTAATTGATTTGTCTGAAGACTACCTCATGTAATTTTTAATGAATTTTGCAGAACTTGGTAGATCTGGCAGGCAGTGAAAGAGCTAGGCAAACAGGAGCTGAAGGTAAGTAATTGCTATTACATCTATCATGGTGTTTTCTGTAGGGAGCGATTATTTTTATATTTGTTTAAATGCTGATTCGTATTGACAAATATGGTAATTGTGTTTGTTACTATGAGAGAGGGAGTTAAACAAAGTTCACAAATAGAGTTCAGATCCCTGTATGGCAGGAGGTGGGATAAGAAGCAAATAGTTTGGGCATCTTTAGTTTAGATGCAAAAGGTCTAAAGGTTTATAAAATAACAAATGATGAACAGTAGTAGTCTATTTATAAGAACAAGGAGATGATTAAAGAAATGGAACAGATGACAAGCAATTGTAATTGACCTGTGAGACTGTAAAGCTGCAAGCTGAGGCCAAAAGTATAGTACAATGGGAGAGAGATTATGAAGGAATTCATAATGTGATTCAGTGGAATCTGAATTTAAGGATATCTGACAAAATACAAAACAAAATGGGTTTATAGTGTGATCTGATATGGAAATTGCTAAAAACCTAAGATTTTGTTTAAATTTTACTTTCTAATAGTAACAGTACAAAAGTACAATAGATAAAGGTCCAACTTGGTTCTGTTCGGTGAAGTACAGAATAAGGACTTCAACAATAGAGACGTGGAAAAGCTTGAGAAGGTCCAGAAAAGAGCAACCTGTATGATCAGGGACTTGCAAGGCAAGCTATACGAGGAAAGGCTGAGGGACCTCGGCCTCTTTAGCCTAGATAAGAGAAGGTTGAGAGGGGACTTGATAGCAGCTTACTGCTATATCAGAGGAGTGCATCAGAAGCTCAGTGAACAACTGTTCACCAGGGCACCCCGGGGTAGACCAGGACCAATGAATACAAACTCCTGGAAGGCTGCTTTGGGCTTAATACCAGGAACAACTCGTTTACAGTCAGGGTGTCCAGACTGTGGAATAAACTCCCTCCAGAGGTGGTGCAGTCACCTATTCTGGAAGCTTTCAAGAGGAGACTGGACAATAACCTCACTGGGGTCACTTGACCCCAGTTGTCTTCCTGCCTAGAGCAGGGGGGCTGGACCTGAAGATCTATGAGGTCCCTTCCAGCCCCTAACAATCTATGAAGTAAAATGATGATGTGTTTCCAGGGCTCCGACTGAAAGAGGGTTGCAACATAAACAGGAGTTTGTTCATCTTGGGACAAGTAATAAAGAAACTCTGTGATGACCCATCTTGGTAAGCATTTATGTAGCGTACCTGTAAGGAAGAAAGTAATCGTTTTTGAAATTCAGTCTTAATATAGATCTGTACTTATCTATTAAAAAAGCACAATAATAAGACACCTGCCACTTTGACCAAGTAAAGCCTGGCCTAACCTTACCTTTTTTTAGAAACTGCCTTTTGTAGCACAAGAGTGCTTAATGGTTTTATTTTTGTCTATTTGTTTTTCTTTCCCCTCCTTTCCAGCAGCTTTATAAATTATAGAGACAGCAAACTGACACGAATTCTTCAGAACTCCTTGGGAGGAAATGCTAAAACAGTTATCATTTGTACAGTTACTCCAGTTTCTTTTGATGAAACACTTAGCACTCTTCAGGTAATTGTGTATTTTCCGCCCCCCCCTTGTTTTATTCATATATTAATTTTAGTGAACTAGGGCAGAAAATGTCACGAAGCTAAGTACTATGTTCATTTAATCTTTCTGGAGACCCTGAAGAGCACTCTTCCATAACTTGAACTTTCTGGGGTGTCATCTTGCACATCATAATCTAGTTAACCTTATCCAGATAGTGTTCTGTCTGCCAGACTTAGCTTTTCCTCTTACCTTATGTTTCAATCTGCATAGCCTGGACAGTTTCCACCTTTCCATTTCTTCTCTTCAAAGATTTTTGAAAGCATAGACCTGTAGTCATAAATACATAGTGAGTAATAAGTGTGTTGCTCAAAAGCATGTGCATGCATGTTTGCTGTGCACAAATACCTCCTTTAAAGGATAAATGCCAAACTTTGAAGTGAAGCACTCCAAAGACTGAATTAAGATTTTCTGTCATTCCCTCTCTCCCATGCTCCCCACCCCCAACCCCTTTGTGCAAGTCTGTTTGACAGCAATATGTTCCACTTTCAAAAAGGATTGAAAGACAGTTGAGGTAGTGAGGGGCAGAACTAGCTTGAAATTTAGTCAGCTTGAAATTCAGGGGACCCTTCTGATATTACTTCTGGAAACAATTATTTCACTTGCCTCTTGTTTATATTTTCAGTCTGCTTTTGCATGAATACTGTGGAATATATGTTGGAAGTTCCCCAGTTTGTGATTCTTGACTGGCAAAACAGAATTGAACCAAATGGAACCTCTGTATAGACACAATAAAGAGCTCCAGCTCTGGGCCATTCTAAACATAACAAGCAAAGACTTCAGCTTCTGTAATATTAAATTCAAGCATATAGTCCAAATACTCTGTCCTGAAGCACCAAAGGAAGGTTAGGTTTAGGGGCAGAAAGTTAAGGGAAAAAATATATTATTTCAGATCCTACAGTCGTTACTTTGAGCTGCTTCAGTGAAGCTAATAAGATTGCTTTGATAGCCAAACTATCTTGCATTGGGTAGATCCTATAGTGTTGGTGCTCTTCTTATTCAAAAGTGGCTGGATAACAATTGAGCAAAAATATTGGGTATAGCAGACCTCCCATCAAGTTTTTACATTAAGAATAAATGAAAATGTCATAATGCAGTATACTTCTGAATTGTAGTTTTTAATACACAGTGCTCACAACTAGTAACTGTTCATTTTGCTCTCTAACTTATTTTATTATTCATAGTGATTTCACTTTATACAAAGACTTGATTAGTTCTGTAACTTCTGCTTATAAGAAGGTTCACTAACTTGATTTTTATGTAATGTTAAAGTAGTATTATAGCCATGATGATAAAGGAAGTATGTGAAGAAAGAGAGGTTGTTTTTTTGAGGTGGTTTGACCATACAGTTGAGTGGTTCTCAGCCTTCTTGGGATCAAGGCACCCTTCAGAAACAGCAGCTTTTTGTGTTCATTTGTGGGGTTTTTGACTAATAGGAGAAACAATAGACCAATTCTTTTGTTGTAAAGAACTCAAGTCACAACAAGTCTGGGGATTTTTAACAATACACATTCCTACTTGAGATCTCTTATGTTGTAAATTTGGGTGTAGGTGTTTTCACACCTGTTGTGCCCTTAAACTGATCTTACGGCACCCTTGCTGAGAACCACTGTCCTAATTGGTCCAATAGAAGATACCACCAAAAAATATTGCTTCTCATGTTTCTTAGACCATTGCATTCGAAACAACACTCCAGTCCTACATACAGTCTATATTAGGGGTGTCCAACCTTTTTTGAATGTGGGGCCAGATCATGAACTTTTTATCACCCAGTGGGCTGGCAGCAGCAGGTGCTCACGCAGCCTGTCCAGTCTGGCTGCAGCCTGGGGGCACAGGGGTCAAGGGGTGCCGCCTGACCCCGCCCTGTCCTCCCTGCCACCCGGGTGGGCTTGAGGATGCTCCTACACCTGTGCATCTGGGCTCAGCAGCCAGGGGGCCATGTAAGGACTTTACAGTGGGGTGTGGGATATTCAGGGACATCCCCCTGCTTCATCTCCCCCAGGGCAGCCTGAGCCCAAGTGGTAGGGGCCCCTCCCTCCCCAGGGCCTGCAACTCGCCACCCTCAGCACGATGTCTGGGAACACGGGGAGGGCCGGCTTCCCACCCCGACAGCCGCTGCAGCAACAACAGCATCTCCCGCAGGCCCGGCTGCAGCACCCCTCCAAGCCAGCATCCGCACCCCCTGTGCCTGCCCCCCCGCTGTTCTGCGACCTGCTCCAGCCCACATAGCCGGCAGTGGCCACAAGGCGGGGCCAGCATGCAAATGAGGAAGGGAGGGGTGGGGCTAGGAATGGAAACCCTGCAGTGTGGGGGGAGAGGGAAGGGGCTGGCATGCAAATGAGGAAGGGAGGGGTGGGGTGAGGAAGGGACACGGTGAAACAAGGGGGGAGGGGAGGAGCTGCACTGTGTCAGCGACGTCAAGCTGACATGGTGCATGGGGGAACTTTGTCCCTTCCCCAGCCCTTCAGCAGCCATTAGGAAGCTGCTGAGGAGCTGGGGGAGGGACAAGGGATAGGAACGAAAGTAAACAGTATTTACTTTCGTTTCTTTTTGCAGCACTGCTGGCCACAGAAAATGGCTTGGCGGGCCGCAAGCCTGGTCTATATCTGTCTTTCACTGGACTACTAAAAAAACTCCTTGCTTCAAGTGTACCATTACAGTTTTTTTTCCAGTTTGCCAATACAGCAAAAGGAATGAAAAATACCCCTAAAGTCAATGAAGTTTTGGATGATGATGCTCTCTTGAAAAGATACCGCAAAGAAATACTGGACTTAAAAAAGCAGCTGGAAGAAGTGAGTTGGAACACTTTGGGTCCTCTCTATCAACTATATGACAGAGTCCAAAGTTAAAATAAAAACTCAGCTAGTTTTCGCAGTGCACTAGTGCAGTCCAAAAGCTGATGTGAGTGAGTACATACATACACAACAGAGTTGCAGGAAGATGCTTACACTTCTAATGACCAAAACTATGCAATTGACTATTAAAACCAGTATTGCGCTTTAAGGCTTCAGCTCTTGTCAAAGGAGGTTTTGCTTCAGTCTTATAAAGTGGAAACATACTACAGCTGCAGGCAGGTTCAGGCTTCCAGACTGGCAGCACTCCCTGCCCTCCCCCTGCAGCTCCAACCTGGAAGCTTCCCACCATATTTGGGCAGCTGTAGATGCAGCTAGCAGGTGCTGGGTCCAGACTGTGGGGGTGGGGCATGCTACAGTTTTAGACAGGTGGACTCAGGCTGTGGGTGTGGGGCTTGGGGCATGCTAAAGCTGCCAGCTGCGATCAGTGTAGAAGCTTGAACCCACTCAGTTGTAGCATGCTCCCACACACCCAGAGCCCTGACTCAGAAGCTGATGGTAGCTGCTGCGTCTGGATGGGGTGGGGCAGGGCAGGGCATGCTATTGCTGTGGGTAAGTTCATGCTTTCATGTGTGGCTGCCTGGCACCATGCAGCTGCCAGACACTGCCTGCCTGCAGGCCAGCTTCATTCACTTAATGGACACCCATCCACAGGCTACATCTAATCACTTTGGCAGGCTGGATCCAGCCCACAGACCATATTTTGCCCATCCCTGCTCTAGAGAAAGCTGGTTCACTGCTCTCCCTCTTAAAGCATTCACTGCTGCCACTGATGGATTCAAGATACTGGGCTGGATGGACCATTGCTCTGACCCAGTATGGCACTTAAAATGTGTGTCTATGACTAGTTCTAAGAAGAAATATCTTAAAACAAATTTGGCAAGTCAATTGCAAATTACTTCAATTGTATTAATAATGGACATGCCTTTCAGAAACTTTTTAACCATTCTTAATGAGGCAATTCATGAGTATCCTTTATTTTAAAGTGAATTGTAAGTAAACTTTGCAGTTTCTTTGCACTCTTTAAGTTGTCAAAAGAATCAAAGGAGGAAAGCTTGCATGTTAATATGATATGTTTATGCAAGTAGTTCTTCTAGGAAAACATTATTTACTTACTTTCTGTGGTAGGTTTCATCAACAACTCATCTTCATGCCATGGAAAAAGACCAGCTAGCTCAACTGTTAGAAGAAAAAAATTCTCTTCAAAAGGTGCAGGAAGACAAGATACGAAATTTAACTGAAATGCTTGTGACCTCTGCTTCTTTCTCATCAAAACAAGATTTTAAAGTAAGATTGAATAACTGTTCGAGGTCATACAGATGCTTACCTTGTACTCTGTAGCTGAAAAACATCTCGGACCATGTCAGGGGTCTGTGTGCACATGTGTAAAATACAAATTTCTTTCCTTTTTTTTTAAGGCCAAAAGAAAAAGAAGAGTGACCTGGGCCCCAGGCAAAGTAAGTCAGAAAGATAATGTTAACTATCTTACAAGTTTTGAAATGCCAAGGCTGACTGACTACAAAAAACTGAAAACTTCTCTATCGGCATTACCAGATGTGGAAGATTGTAAGTACTGCTCTAACAGACTTTAACCAAAAGCTTCATTTAGATCAGTGGTGCTCAGTGCTTTTGCCCCATGGGTCACGTGGGCAGTGCCTGGTCTGTCTGTGGACTGAATCCTGCCACTGGGCCTGAGGGGATGGTGTTGCCCAGTCCTGATCCAGTCATGCACAGTGGGGGCATGGTTCATCCTCAGTCTAGCTACAAAGGATTTGGATTTGGCAGCAGGGGAGGGATGGCAATATTAACTGCCACCATTCCCCCACTATCAAATTTCTCAACCCAGGGTGAATTCCATGGACCAAGGATTTAGATGATCAGTGGGTACCTTTAAAACTGAAGACCTGAAGATGAGAGGTGGCTGCCAGAGAAACATAACTTTTTACTTAGTTTTTGATTGCACCTTCCAATACCACTTCAATGCTATATAAACTGCAAATTACATCCAGGTGTAGGAAAACATTTAATAAGATTTTAATTCTAGCTAGGAAGGAATTTGCACACATCTCTTACAACTTAGGAGTCTTTTTGAAACAAATGTGAAATGTAACATCTATCCACTAATTGGTTACAACTGAACAGAATCCTTTTTCACAAGAAAACAAGCAACATTAGGATAAAAACTGCTTTTTTTGCCTTTTGGTTCTTAAACATTTTTTCCTCCCTCTTCTATTTCCCCCCCCTTCCCCCCAGCTACGCTTTCAGAATATTCTGAATGTGACTTCCAAAATTTGCCTACTTCTGATTCCATAACAGAAGCGGAGTGGACTTCTGGACGTAATATGGACTGGGTAATGTTTGAAGATTGAGAATTCAATTACCCCCCCCCCCCACACACACACACACCCCCCCCCTCTGTGCCCAGAGGTCATATAGCCCTGCATCTAAACCTTAACCAACAAAGAGTATAGGTCTAAACTTTTTAACCTTTTAATTAATTACAACTTTAAAATCCTGTGTTTTAAGGATTGTACCATTGTTCCCCCTTGCATTAATTATGACATTAGCAATCTAAAGGATGGCACTGTGGGGAGACCTCTGGCTACTTCAGAAGATGGTGTGCTAGTTTTTACAAAGTAAGCTACCATTTTGCTTGGATATCTCATTTTTAACCCAACTGAAAACTATGTTTTTCCCCTAGAGTCAAGACTTTGCAGAATCCATTCAACTTTGTGAAACTCTAGCACTGGAAAAGGTACACGAATTCACTGTTTCCCTAGAAACTATGCTGAAGTGCAAATCAATCTGTAATATACATATGTTGTATCTTCTTTCTAGGATATTGCTGTAAATGAAGCAAATGTCCTGCAAGCTAGCTTTGACAATCTGGTCTTGGAAAATGAGCAACTGAAGCAGGAGATAAGTGAACTGAAAGTAAAACTAAAAGAAAAGATAGAAACTGATGAATTTGAGGAACTGGAAAAACAAATGCAGAAAGACCATGAGGTAAGATCTTGAAACATGAAGTTTAAACTTGGTAAAGCTTCTCTGGAAAACAAAGTAAAGCATGTGTTCAGAAATGTATTTAAAAAAAACAGTAAGGAATTGCTACTGAGTGTCAGAATGCTTGAGGAGTTATAACATTCAGATTACTAAAACCACAGAGTATTATGTTCCTGAATCAACATGCATAAGCTCAGGATTTCACTTAAACCAAACCAAACCTGACCTGACCTAAAAAAATAAACTTTTTGATGCATCATCAAGTTGAGTAATGTCCCTTAGTAAAAGTGTGTAGGTTGTAGCTGTGTTGGTCTAAGGACATATCAGATTTACCCAAAGAACTTTGTCTGCCTATCTTTTATTAGATCAGCTAAGTAGTTGAAAAAATTTGTCAGTGCAAGCTTACAGGTTTAAAAATACCTAGGCTGAGGAAGCATCTGCAGCTGATGTGTGCTCTTCCTATTCATTCCATCCAGGAAAGTGTGTGTGGTGTTTTCTGTTTTTTTTTTTTTTTTTTCCAATTCATGGCAAGAATGAAAATATCAAATGAGCTATTCTGAAGATAAGTCTTCTGTAATTGTTGCTCGCTACCAGTAGTTAACTGCTAAGTGAACCTTTGGTCACTTTCTACATGGTCTGTTTTGAATATTAAAAGCAGACATACTATCAGTTTTAGTTCTTGATATTTATTTAAATTAATCATTTGTAGCACAGTGGGAAGGTGAATACTAGACTGCTCATAGACAATGGGCACGTTTACACAAGACATTTACTGAGGAATTGCCTAATTAGTTTCTCAGGAAACATCTCTGGGGCTACACATTCAGTGCTATTAGGACAGAGTAGAGTAATTTACCCTGTAGCAGGATAATATTTGTAAATATAAGTACTTTCCTACGTCAGTTGGTGGTTTGTTTGTTTTTTTGTTTGTTTTTTTTGTTTTTTTTACTCCGCAGCAACACACATGTAGGTGTTGACAGGGCTGACTACCAGCTAACCCCACAGTGGTCTGGGTTAGAACAGCCCTGGGCTGCCATGCTGACCTGCAGTGCTCCCTGACAGCCAGGGCTGCTCTGACCCTGCTCAGTGTGCTGTGGTCCTGGGTGCATATTCAAACATAGCACCCAGGATCAATGAACTCTGGCACAGTAAGCTCTGGAGTTTATTGCTGCACATTAATAGCACATGTATATGCTCTCAATAAAGCTCTCCCCCAGAGATGCTGAAGTAAATTTATTTAAATAAATTGTCAAACCAAGTACAAACTTACGATATTGTATAGAGTGAGAGGGTGCAAAAGGAACACCTTCAGACTTTTTAAAATATCTTTCTGTAGCCTTTAACAACAGTTGTATAGGGCTCATGGGGTGAAACTAGTCTTTACTTTCACCTTCTAAGCAAATTGAGTGAAACACAAAAAGTTAATTGCAGAGCTAAATTTTAACAAACCTTTAGATCTGCATAATTTTTAAAGATGCATTGTCAAAATAAACTAACTTGCTCCAGGAAGGAACCATGATTTTGTTTTTCCAAGTAACTTATCTCAAAGGAGAGTATGGAGCAATTTAATTATGCTGCTTTCCATTGCGCTCCTACCCATATCCTTTGAGTACAAGGTAAGCTATTTAAGCCCATCTGCATCAATGTGAAGTCAGTGGCACTTCTACATCAGCCCCATGCCTCTGCACCTTTTGGCACTCACATTTAAAGGTAGGCACTTTAGCTCTGATACAGACTCCCTCAAACCATTCTAACTGGTAATATGAATTAAGACTGCTTATCAGTCTAAGGACTAGACTGTAGGTTAAGTCCTGAGCAAAAGGGAGGTGAGTTATACCAGTTCTTTAGTAATAAAGGAAAACATTGTGACTTGGACGTATGTTTAACATTCCTTTCCTGATTGATCCAAGGCAAGTAATATAATTGGCAGTAAATTACCTAGTGGGTCCCTCGCTGTTTTGTCTGTTTTTTCCCTAAGGAACTAAGGATGGAAACAGAAGTGGCCTTTGTGCTGCCATAACTTTTTTATGGCAGCACAAAGGCCAAGCAAACAGATGTCCATATCCCTTGTTGCACTACAAATGCCCTAAATTTGTGCACATGACAAATGTTATAAGTTTGCTATTTTATTGTGGTAGAAGTCTGTTAAGTTTATTGTGGAAAACTGCAGTCAGCCTGGATCTGCCTGTGCTTTCCAGCTACCCCAGGGAGACACTGCAGGGACTTTATGGGCTCTGAACCTTTGAACCCTGGGAATTCCCATTCCTGTGATTGGGTATCAGGGGCCCTGATCATGCACCAGGAGCACCTATCTGGGTTCCCCCATTTGGGATTCCCCACACTTCTGTAGACACTCTTTGGTGCAGTTCTGGGGCTGTACCAAAGTGGTGACAGGGACCCAGAACGTCATACTCGTTCTGGGGTGCTCCTAGGCCTTATGGTCTCAGTTTGACACTGTTGCAGTCCTGGAGCTGGAACTGCCAGTCAGCTGATAGGTGGTCTCAACCCTGGGACTGCACCAGAACCAACTTTGCCTACTTAAATATGTTCCTGTCTTGCAGAGATGTGCCCCAGGGACACACTTCACCCTTTGTCCCACAGGATCAATGGGCAGGACATCAACCAAAATACATGTCATCCACTGAAGCAGTTTAGCTGTGCTGAGAGAGCGCCAAACCTCTAGGGTATAAATAGTCACTGCCAAATGAAGTGGATCAACTAAGACTATCCAGTAACCTACTTAATCCATGAACTGGCTAGCAAGCAAGTAACCAAAGTACTGTGCCCAGACCAAGACTCAAGAGTCTTCTCTAGAGCTTTAAACCCATTGCAGCTTAATTACTATTTTAAATCAATATTCAAGTTTTTTTAAGGTTATGTTCCTCCTGGTGTTGATACTTTCCAATTTTTAGTTAATCTGAAATTGACATCTAAAAAGATCTCACTTGTAGTTGACCTTGAAGGCAGGGGGATTGTCTTTTGTGCAAACAGTGAAACAACTGCAGCATGTGTTTCTCTCGTAAATGTTTGTAAGGATTATACTTCTTTCCTGAGAGAGTGCTTCATAAAGTGTAGGATTCTGTAACAGAATTTATTTGCTTTGTGAGACCTTGAAGGTGAAAGTTTCCCACTATCACCTCTTCAGTGAGTGTCATAACAGTTTAGTTATGCTTCTCTCTCAAGCCTCTAAAACTGTGGACATAATAACATTTGAAACACTTCAAACTACTTTACTTTGAGACCTTTCAATAGGCATGTGATTAGATGTACATACTTGATAAAATGCTCCAGAAGTGGGCAAAGCATGACAAAAATAGGGCACAGTTACTAGTCTGGAAAGTTTAATTTGGAGCACTTCTTAGAATGCTGTGTACAAGTTTCCCACAATGCAGTGCTCTTCCAGTGCCCCATAAGAAGGATCCATGCACCCTGGTTGGGCACTGCAGCTCCCAGTGCTTGCCAGCACTGAGATTTACCATTTCAGAACCTGGCACACCTGAAACATTTCAAATGTTGCATCTATCTTCACCCCAAAGACATCAAGAATGCTGAAGTTACATCTGACAATCTTGCTATACTGTGACCTCTGCAACCATTCTTTTGTCTTGCATATTGAATTTTGGTACCTCTTTGACTAAGCATTTTGTTAAAGGTATAATATAATTTGGAAAGTGAGTCTGGGGGAGAGGCAGTTCTTAACTGTAGAAATTCACATCTTGATCTTCTTTCTTCTCACTTTTTTCATTTAAAAAAGTTTCTTATCTCCAGAATCATCCTGTGTTACCCACAAATTTGCCAACTCCTTACTTGCTTGTAAATTGACTTCATAGTTCACAACTAGTGAACTACTTAAAATCATAGTTTCATGAATGGAGTTTCCCACAATTTTGCGAGCAATCACCTGGAGGAAAAAAAAAAAAAGTTAAAGCTTACTGGAATTGGAATTCAAAGAAAGCGCAGCAATCTCTGCAGCCATAGAGCATGTGGTTTGAGAGAGCTACTGAGAAACTGAGCTAATAACATAGACTCAGTGAACAGAAGGGTTCCAGTATCATCTTTTAAGCTAGATGCAATGCTGCAGTCTGAAGATGATGAACAATTTGCCTCTCAGCCAGTCAATGAGCAGGGTTGCTGTCCCTTTCCCCTGGCCAATATTGGCAGTGAGGAGGTGGGGGCTCACTGTGACGAGACTGTGAAGTCAGCTCTGGGCTGCAAGTGGCCCACAAAAATCCTCAGTCTCACCATGATTTAGGTAGGTAGCTCCCTATTCATAACTGAGCACCTAGAAAGCATAGTTCTAATTTCAAAGGACTGAATTCCGCTAAGCTTCTTGCATGATTCTATTGCATATTTTTGGAGTGAGACAGACTAGAAATAATTAAGTTTATGATGCATTGTGTGGCTTTTCTCTGCTTCAAAATGATATCATGATTTGTTTGTTAACTGTATAGAAAATATCATTTTTCCTTATCCTGCCCTTGTCCTTGCTGGGAAAACAAAGTAGATCTTGCTTTATTTTCATGGTAGTGGGTGCTTTCTAACATCCTCTGCACTTTTTGCTTCAATTGCCCCACAGATACAACTAATGCATGAAATTACCAACTTAAAGAGTATAATTGCAAATGCTGAAGTGTACAATGAAGAGCTTGAGGTGAGCTTTTATTTGATAGTCTTGCACGTATATGTGGCACTCTCTTAAGAAGCTGGAAGCTCTCTGGATCCAAGTAATTTTCTTCTTACTTTTTGTAAAGCTTTATAACGGATTTTGTTCTCATTGGCAAAACCAAATTGGATAGCTGGATCTTCTGACTACTTGCACTGTATTTCTTTAACTCCTGCAGGCTGAACTAAAATCCAAATTGGAACAGCTTAAAGGAAAAGATAGCAAAATACAGAATTTACAAAAACAAGTGGAAAAACTACAAAAGTCAGGGTTAGAAAAAAAGGACGAGTCTCCTTCAGTGGTAAGTTCTTTGAGTTCTCTGGGTTCCTATACACGTGTGCAGAGCCTGCACTAAAATCAAGCACGTCAGAGAAGACTCACTTAATTGAGTCTCTGGGAACCCGGAAACTAATGCACACCGGCAACCTTCTGCATCGCATATCGGTATCACTGCATGTCTCCACACTGAAAAAATAGCAGCGGCGTACTTTGAAATAAAACATGTTTGAACTTTTAGTTCAAAACACCCCATCACCATTTTTTTTTCAGCATGGGGATGCATGGCGACTCTGATAAACGTGACACGTAGGCACTTTATTTAGTGTGGCTTGCTAATTAAAGCAAAGTGCCACATACACACCACAGATAAAAATGCCCCCTGACTTTTAGATTTAACTTGGTTCAGAAAGAAAGACTTCAGATCTTTTCTTTGTTCTTTCTTCTTGTCAAGTCTTAATGATTATACAAATCTGATCATGTTTTCCTAAATAAATCCAACAATAATGCACTTTTGGAGGGTGGTACAAAATATGCTTGCTGATGCGCACACACTATAGCAAACAGTATTTAAAAGGACAGTTTTTTTGTTTGTTTGTTTTTTTTAAGGTCCAGCTTTCTGAGAAGCTTCTGATACTATGGTTCTTGAAACTGATTCTCTGGGACTCTTTCTAACCAGCATGGTGGTAGTTTTGGCTTCAAAGAAGGGTGAAGAAGCTAACACAAATGTTGCCATGTTATCATTTTGAGTAATATTTTTCTTGTTCTTCAGGGAGATTCTGATAAGCTAACTGACGAAATTCAGCAGTTAAATAAGTCTCTCATTGACACTAAAACTGTAGCCCTGGATGCCAAGAAGGAATCTGCATTTCTTAGGAGTGAAAATCTAGAGCTAAAAGAGAGAATGGCAAGTAATTATTTCAGCCTTAATGATATTTATATAGGTGTAAAACACTTTGCTGCAAAACAGTTGGACAGGCAACCCAAGAAGAAAGTCTCTTCTTAATTTCATTCTTATTTTGTAGTTGATAGTGTCTTGGGGGGAGGTGGTAGCAGTTTTTTTCCATTTCATCTAAATAGTCATTCCACATGTGGGAACAACATGAAAAAGCAAAAGAACGGGACTGACAAAAGACAAGTATATGATACTAAGGCTGGCTTTATTATAAGAGGTAATAAAACCCTTGAGGAGGTGGTCAGAGGTGTGTAGGCTGTTGCTGAATTACACAGACTTGCAAGAGGAAAAAGACCTAGATCAGGAGGGATCAGTACAGGCATGGCCAAAATATGGGCTGGATTTGGCCTGCCAAGGGATTTTGTCCAGCTTGCAGTGGGTCCCTTGGCCCAGGTGTGGAAGGCTCTCAAAGTCATCCCTCCACCCTGAGATATGCATCAAGGCTGGGGTGTGGCAGCTGGAACTTGCTTCCTGGCCTCCACAGCAGCAGCTCCTTCCAGCTGCCATTACCAGTCTCTGCTGCCACTGCTGAATGTAGCCCTGCTGCCTGAGCCCCCTAGCCCATCCACCCTGCACCCACCGCTAAGGGTGCTGAACAGGGTGGGTGGGCAGGGCCTCTGGAGACCGGCCTGCAACCCATGCAAGCAAAGCCTGCAGATGAGTGGATGGGATGGGGCCACAGGCTGGTGGGGAGCAGCATCTGGGAGCAGGATGGGTGGGTGATTTTTAGTTTTGCTGACAGGAAGCTTGAAAGAGATTCTCTTGCTGTTGGCCAGTTTTGTTTGTTTCAGTGCACAGAATATTTTAAAATATTCCTTTTTTTTCTTATAGAATGAAGTTTTAAACAATTACAAGCAAATGGAAAGGGAGGTTCAACTGTATCAAAGTCAATTAGAAGCAGGAAAGGTTAGCTACAAGAAAATGCAAGGAGACCTGCAAAAAGAGCTGCAGTCAGCTTTTCAAGAAAACACAAAACTGAATTCACTCTTGGAGGGCAAAGTTCCAAAAGGTACTGTTATGCTTAACAAATACTCAAAACTACTTTACAAATCCCTGCTGCTCTGCAGTATTTTGATAGGCCAGCCCATGTATCCATAGTCTAGTTTTGTTGGAAAGGGAAGAAAGTGAGCTTTCTTTTTGGGGGCCCTCAGTACTTTTGGGACATACTAGTTGCTTTAAACATGCTAGCAGAGTTTTCCAAACAACATCATACAAATCTCTACCTTGTACGCTATAACAGGTAGTCAAGTCGAGGTTACGTTGTAGAAATTGTCCTACAAATCGCTTGGGTTTCATCTAAGCAAATAACGACAAATGAATAATCAGCGATGTGATCTCTTATTTCTCCAAAAAGATCGCTTTTTAATTTAGTTAAGTCCCTTTTGGCAAAGATGGTATTCATATACATGGCTTATGCATCTGAGCCAGGAAGCAGAGCTATATTCCTCCTTCCTTCCCTACACCTGCAATTGTTGCTTTCATTAATCCTTTAATCGTTCAACATTTCAGAGTTGCTGTCTCTTGTGGAATTGGAAAGAGAGACAGCTGGTTTGAAAACAGAATTGAATAAAGCATTAGAAGAAAATGTATGTCTACGGAAAGAAGTAGATTCATTATCAGAATTCAGATCTCTTCCAGATAAAGTTGAGGTGCTGCAGAAAGAGGTAAAATGAAAAATGGGAGGTAGGCCAGAGTGTTTTCCCATGTACAAGTTTCTAATCATGACTTTTAGTGAAATCTGTAAGGAAGAAGCAACAGGTAAACTACAGAAGTGCTCTAAAAATATTTTGAACTGTTAACATCTGCCAGTTGTTTTAGTACTCAGTGACATGAGTATATACAACTTTCTAGTGGGCTAAGACAAAAAGGACTTCAAAAGTTTGTTACCATTCTATAAGCTTAGAAAACTCTGGCTATTGAATAGCCAGCCATTCTGTCTGACCATGCAGATTAACCACTTAAAACAGAAACCCATCTGATAACTGACTGTAACAGGCTGGCTGCTCAGGGCAGGAGAACCTCAGCCTACTTGCCTTCCTCACCTGGCATGCCTTGATGGTGATAACTGAGAGGTGATCAGGAGGCTGCCCATTAGCAGGCCCTGCTGAGTAGGGCCTCTGTACATGTTCCAACCTCTCCTTAACATGTCCCATGCCTCACACATGTTTCATGGCCTAGCACCTGACCTTGAGTCTGGGGCACACAGTGGGCCTTAACAAACTCAACTCTGCCTAGCACCAGCCTCCAAGCACTTCTGCCTCCTCACGGGGGCTCAAGTGTCTTGGCTAGGCATGCATGGCCCCCTTAACTCTGGAGGTCTTTCACTCTGTGCCCAGAAGTCTCTCATCGAGCATGCCTAGCCCTATATCCATGGGGTCTTTCACCCCACAGGCTCAGGTGCCTCTGGTGTTGCCTGGCACCATGCCTGTCCCTACTTTAGGGTAACCCACCAGGATGTGGGGGCTGGAGTTTTAAGGTGTCTCTACCTGCTTTTCACTGGGGAGGTAACTGGCCTGGCATGGCAGGGTAGCTCCCCACCAGAAATTAGTAGCTCCACCAAATCACCCTTCCCCACCAAGGTGCAGTTTCAAGTCATGCCCTGGACCAGGACCAGGAGCCTCCTGCCATCCCCATAGCTTCTGCTGTTACCTCCAAGTTGTTCCCAAGCAGCCACTCAGCCAGTAGTGTCTTTCCAGTCTCTGGCAACACTGCAGCTCCATTTCTGAGGGCCTGGGTTAAAATGGAGGCTGTTCTATCCCCTCCTCCAATCCCAGGGCCCTCCTAGGGTCATGTGGTACCCTCATCAAAGCTAGCACACACCTGCTGACTGCCTTGCTGGTTGCTCTCACTCTTAAAGTGGTAGGCACTGAAGTACTCTGCCACACCCTGACTTTTTTTTTTTATGGAAGATATAAATCAGTAGTACTCAACCCTTCCCCGCCACTGCCCCCCCACCCACCCACCCATTTGCAAAGGTTCATAGCCTGTCCCAACCCACTCCCATCCCCGTTCCCACCCCCACTGACCATGCTGGTGTACCTCACTCCCAACCTGCAGCCCCCACAGCCACAGGTCTTTTCTCCCCAGCTTCCCCTGTCCCACTTGAGCTGGAACATGGTGGCTGCAGCGGCTTTGGCTCATGTGGGTGGTAGCAGAGTGAGCTGGAGAGGAGGTGGGAGGCCTGTGACAGTCCCCACCCTGGGCTGGGGCTACCACATTGTGTCGCACAGGCAATCTGGTTACAGCCTCTTCTACTCCCTAAGCAGTCTCCCAGCACCCCCAACCCCTGCAAGCACCCAGCCCAGCCTTGCAGCTGCCTCCCCCCTCCTCCCTGCACTCTGCCCTGCTGCAGTCTTGGTGCTTTCCCAGGATCAGTGTTTCTCCACCTGCAGCTCACAACCCTCTGAAACCTCCTTGCAACTCGCTTGTGGGTTGCAGTTCATGGGTTGAGAAACGCTGATTTAAATAATCAATATCTGATTTCTGAAATTGTAAATTTATCAAGTCCTCTTGTGGTTCTGAAGAAGCTGTCTTGATGACCTGATTCAAAGATTGCTAATAGGGATTGTCCCTCAGCAGTGACCACTGGAAGTTTAAGGTTAAATTAATGTTTTGGACCTGACATACATTACTTAACTTACCTATCTCATTTAGCAAGGGACTTGCCCCAACTTGAGGAATCGCTTAAAGTTCTAAGAAAGTATTTTGAGGCAGGTGTACACTCCTAAGTTTCATTCTCCTATCCGCCACCCCACCCCCCCAGCTCCTGAGATTTTTTTCCCTCAGTACAATCGGGATTTATAGCAACTGAGCTAAAAATATGATAATTCTTCACGTTCCTTCGCCTTTTGACTGCATGTAAGCAGGTTACTACATGGATACTGCAGTGCCCTCAAAATTTGACATTCCTTTTATTCATTTTCCATTCATAGATACTTGAGAAGTCAGATGAGCTGTGCTTACTAACATCAGAAAGACAGAAACTGGTTTCTGAACTAGCTGACAAAGAAACCCAACTTAACAGTATGAGTGAAGAAATCAGAAATTCAAAACAAGCCCTAGAAGCTGCCCAACTAAAATGTGATCGGGAGTATTTAGAGCTTAAACACTGCCATGAAGAACTTGAGCAAAAATACTTGGCTGCATCTGAAGAAAATGAACAAATGAAACTTCAAGTAGAACATCTAGCTCATGACGCACAAAAGCATAAAACAACTTTGGATGATGTGAGACTAGAGGTTAGTGCCTTCACTCTTTGTATGTAATAACTATAAGGCTAGTTGTTCTTTTTCAGAAATTGTCATGAAACTATTCTAAAGAAATCTCATTTTCCTCTCATTTCTACTGAAGTCATTAAGAGTGGTGTTGTCTTAACCCCTTGCAAGATTGAGCCTCTGATTTTAGATTTAGCTTTTGCAAAATCTGGTTGATAGAGACTAGTTTCCTCTATTGCTAAAATGTTTGTATTGCAAAATATTATGCAATAAAAAAAAAAAGGACTTCTGCCAAAGCAGCTGTCAATAGATGACAACAATGATTCATAAAGTTGTGACCCCAGCTGATTTCCTGCCTTTGGACGGGGGGGCTGGACTCGATCTTCTGAGGTCCCTTCCAGCCCTAACATCTATGAATCTATGATATGGTATGTACATTTGATGCAGCAAAAAATTGAATGACCCATATTTTTCTGTTTGCCATTACTATATATCTTGGATTTATAGTAATGTCACTGCTAAAAAAAAAACAACAAAAAAACACCCCCCCCCCCCCATAGAATTTCTTGACTTCACAAAACATTTGATTTCAATACCTCATTTAGATTGAATATGAATGCATCCTTTAAAGTTTTTACATCTCAGGTGACAATATCAGCTAGTGCATTTCCTCCCTCATTTAAGCAAATAGTGAACTATGAAAAATTGTGCATGCAGTATCTCTTGCCACTATAACTTTCAGTGCTTGGGATTTTTTTAAATAAGCTCTCTAGGAAAATGCAAGAATTACAAGAAAAGACAGCAGAGCAAGAACAACTTTGTCGTGTAAAAGAAGAACTCGAACAAGCGCAGCAATGGTTGTGTGAAATGGAGCAGCTCAAAGAGCAGTTAAAAATCAGTGAATCTAGAATGGAGGCCAAGGAGGTAGAAGGCCAGACAATTGTTCAGAAACTCCATGAAAGTCGAGAGGAAATAAGAGCTGTTATCCAGGATAGAGATGAATTGAAACAAAAATATGATTCTCTTCAAACTGAGATGGACCAACTCACAGAAGATATAAAGGAGACGGTTACAATGGTAAGAAACTGGTCTGGATTTTAAAATTAGGGGTTATGTAACATCTAGACACTTTTTATAGTGTCTAAATTATAACATGTTTATTTTTTCAATATGACATTTTCTAAAAGACTAGTTCACAATGTGGTAATGAGCTAAAAATTTAGTTTGTTATATCCTTATCTTATGCTAAAGAACATCCTGGCACATGAAGAACTGAGGGATGCACAGAGTTCTCTCAAACAATACCAGCAGAACATTAAAGAGTTGGAGGAAGGTCTTTCAAAGAAAAGATCAGAGATTGTGAATGTTCAAGAGTCTCTTCAGGCAACTATTGGTGAGCTGGAGCTGAAGGTATGATGTCGCCAAATAATGGGAGGCTAAACATATTTCCTTAGAGCTCATTTCCTTAGAGTTGTGAAATCCTAAAACTGATAGTCCACAGAGGGTTACCTTGAATGATGGTTAAATACAAGAGGGTATTTCTACCAAGCTACCAAGTATGGTCTTCTAATATGTTCTTGATCTGCAGAGATGTCTTACAGCTTTGCCCTTTCAGAAACTTTCCTGCCTCTGTTTTCACTGTAAAAGATATTAGGGAGAGTCCCTTGCCAGATGCACTCCACCCTAGGGACAAGTCACAGAATCATAGAAAATAAGGGTTGGAAGGGCATTAAGAGGTCATCTAGTCCTACCAGAACTACCCCCAACTTGATCATCCAAGCCAAGGCTTTGTCTACTCAAATCTTAAAAACCCTTCAAGGATGGAGATTCCACAGCCTCCCTGGGTAGCCTGTTTCAGTGCTTTACTACCCTCCTAGTAAGAGTTTTTTTCCTAATATCTCAGTTAAACTTCCCTTGCTGCAGCTTTGAGACCATTGCTTCTTGTTCTGTCATATGCCACTGCTGAGAACAGATGAGCTCTATTCTCTTTGGAAGTACCCCTCGGGTAGTTGAAGGCTGCTGTTAAATCTCCTTTGTCTTCTCTTCTCCAAATTTAAATAAGCCGGGTCCTAGTACTAGTGCATGAGATTGTTCTGTCTCAAGTACTGGACTTTGCACTTGTCCTTATTGAACTTCATGAGTTGTTGTTTTTGTTTGTTTTTGGTTTTTTTTGATCCAATTCTCCAATTTGTTAAGGTCTGTCTCTCTCAATCTTAGTCCTACCCTCTAGTATATCTACTACTCCTCCCCCACCCCCAGCTTGGTATCTTCTGCAGACTTGCTGTGGGTTCACTCCATCCCATCTTCAAGATATTGAACAAAACTGGCCCCAGGACCAACCCCTGGGGTAGTCAACTTGATACCAGCTGCCAGTTAGACATCAAGCCACTGATTACTACCCTCTGAGCCCAACAATCCATCCAGTTTTGTCTTCATCTTACAGTCTATTAATCCACCCTGTATTTCTTAGCTTGCTTGCAAGAATGTTGTAGGAAACCATATCAAAAGCCTTGCTAAATTCAAGGTATATCACTGTTTTCCCTGCATCCAGAAAGCCAGTCATCTCATCATAGAAGGCAGTAAGGTTGGTCTGGCATGACTTGCTTTTGGTGAATCCATGCTGACTGTTCCTAATCACCTTCTCCAAGTGCTTAGAAACTAATTCTTTGAGGACCTGCTCCATGACTCTTCCAGGGACTCGGGTGAGGCTGATGGTCTGTAGTTCCCCAGATCTTCCTTAAATATGGGCAGTATATTTGCCCTTTCTCCAATCATCTGGGACCTCTCCCAATTGCCTCAAGCTTTCAAAGATAATAGCCAGCAGCTCTGCAGTCACATCAGCCAAGTCCCTCAGTGTTGGTGGTGGTGGTGGTGGTTCACTAATTGGCTGCTCACTTCCTCCCCAAACCGTGCTGCCAGGTGTGGTCTGGAAACTGACCTTTCTTGTCAAAACAGAGGTGAAAAAGGCATTGAGTATTTCAGCTTTTTCCATATCATCTATCACTTGGTTGCCTCTGCCCTGTGGTAAGGGACCCACACTTTTTTCTTGATCTTCCTCTTATTGCTGACCTACCTGTAGAAAACCTTGTTACCTACCACATCTCTTGCTACCTACAACTCCAGTTGTGCTTTGGCCTTCCTGATTTTATCCCTGCATGTCAGGGCAATACTTTTATACTGTTCCTTATTTGCTTGTCCAAGCTTCCACTTCTTGTAAGCTTCCTTTTTGTGCTTTTAGCTCACTGAAGTGTTCCCCACTAATCCTTGCTAGTCTTCCTGCACGTAGTTTGTTCCTGTGCCCTCCGTAAGACTTAGTTAAAATACAACCAGCAATCCTGGACTCCTTTTGCCTTTAGGTGAGACCTCCTTCCCCCACTGCTAGAGATGCTGCCCATCAGTTCCCTGAGGGAGTCAAAGTCTACTTTTCTGAAATTCAGGGTCCTTGCTTTGCTTTGCTTTGCTTTGCTTTGCTCAGGATCCTAAGCTCTATCACCTCATGGTCACTGCTGCCCAAGTTGCCATCCACTATACTACATTCCCCATCAGTTCTCTGTAAGCTGCAGGTTGAAAAGAGCATGGCCTCTAATTGGCCTCTTCAACACTTACACCAGGAAGCTGTCCCCAACACTGTTCAAAAACTTCCTGAATTTTCTGTGCACTGCTGTATTGCCTCCCCAGAAGATGAATATGAAGTCAGTGGAGCTGACCCAAATTGAGGTTTCAGTAGGTGAGGTCAAAGAGGAAATTGAACTAAACAGTAGTAAATCATCAAGACCTGATGGCAGTCTTGAAGGAGGTCTGATTGGAAACAGTCAAAGTCCTAACTGCAGTATGCAACCCATCATTTAAAAACAACCTGAGTACTAGAGGACTGCACAGTTGCCAATGTCTCCTCTATATTTGAGAGACTCTGGAGAAGTAAATGGTAGGGTCCCCTAGGGATCTGAGAGACAAGTGCTGTTCAACATTGCTACTTACCCTTTTCCCAGGTCATCTGTGAAAAGTGGTCAAATTTGCAGATGACACAATTTTTAAAAGTGGTAAAGACGAAGGTGGACTGAGAAACTACAGAAGGCTCTGACACTATTGAGCAAATGGGTACTTAAATGGCAGATAACTGAGAAATGGTGCATGTGGGCAAAAATGACCCAAGCTATACCTATGTTGTGATGGGCTGTACACTATCTGTTCTCAGACATGAAAGCGATCTGGGAGTCATTGTGGACTGTTCACTAAAAACATCAGCTCAGTGCTCAGCAGCTGTCAAATAGGCAAATAGTATTAAGGATTATTAAGAAGGGAATTGTAAACAAAATTGAAAGCATTATGCTCCTTTATAAATTCATGGTACATCCCCACATTGAGCCCTGTGGCCAATTCTGGTCCCTGTACCTCAAGAAGGATATAGAAGAACTAGAGAAGATCCAGAGAAGAGCAAGAAGGATTACTGGAGGGGCTTCCATATGAGGGGAGGATAAGGAAATTTGGAAAAGAGATACTTGAAGGGGGACATAAAGATTTACAAAATAAATGGTGAAGAAAAAGTAAATGGGGATTTATTATTTACTATCTCATGGCAAGAACTAGGTAGGGGTCACAAAGTGAAAGTTGTACATAATAAGTTTAGAACAAAAGCAGTTTTTTCACATAGCATATAGAGATTGTAGATGGACTTGTCCATAGAGATTGGACAAGTTCTTGGAGGAAAGGGGCATCTATAGCTATTGATCATGGGAGTTAAGGGCACAGCCTCTGAACTGGAACTTAGACCTTAAATGCTGGAGGCTGTAAGTGAGAGAGGAACAATGGGGGCAACCTAGTCACATCCTTTTCACTCGCCCTTTTAGCCTCCATTCTTTCTCACTGTGCAATGGGACATTGGGCAAGATGAACATATGAGCTGACCCAGTAGATGGCAGTTCTTAGGTTTTTAGGATATCTAGGTATTCTACCACTACTCTTGTTTGTGGTATTTGACAATTGACTGAGTGTATTGGCAAGTTGAATGTTGAAATGAGGCTCCAGGCTCTCTACAGTTACCAAATGTACATCTTAAACTTCTTACTTGGGGCTAGGCAGATGTACATATTGCGCTCCGCAGTATTTGTATGGAAGTGGCAAGTAGCAGGAGAATTTTCTCTTTGCAGTGTTTTGAGGAGCACAGGATGGGGAGAAGGGTGATATTGGTATATCTTCCCACAAACTCCTAAAATAAGGGTACAGCAGGAGAGGTCGCAGCAAACTAACAAGCTCTGTGTGAAGTTGCTTGAGTAAACGGCAAGTAGCCTGGTCTTGCTACAGAGAACTGACAATACTTAAAAAGCCAAGCTTTGGTATTTTGGAGTAGGCCTATTATAACCAACTTCTTGCTGTCTCGTGGAAATTTTAGTTTTAGTGCAATTTTAGCTAAAGTAAAAATATTGCAGAGGGCATCACTAGTCAAAGAAAGGAGAGCAGATAATATTGAAAAGAGGAGAGGGATCCTGCATTCATTGGTTTCAAAATTTCTCCCTTGAAGTTGAATGTCATTAAATTTGTTTCATTTGTGTTTTTAGTTTTGGCTATGTGCTTTAGTTAGTGTTACCACTATAAACCTTGTCTCCTGCAGGTAATACATCTTACTGAAGAGCTAAAACAGGTCAGTTCAGAGAGAGACAAACTCACTGAAGAACTAAATAATAAAAGCAAAGAAGAAAATGACCAACTTCAGTTGCTAAAGGAACAAGTCTTGTCTGTCACTCGGGAAAACACAACACTTCAGGAAAAATTGGAGGGTTTATTGCTAGAGAAGGAACCATGTAAAAAATGCTCCTCTCCGGTAATTGTTTTCTGTTGCCAAACTATGTAAAATACAAATTATAATCTTTCAATTTGAAGTAAGAATGCAGTTTAAAACCCCTTGGGGTGCAGGGGTGGGGATATGTTCTTGGGAACAGTTAACACTACAGTTCTCAACTATTGGAAGCTCCTAGCTATCAAATTCAGTTTACCATATCCTAGCTAAATACTATATTTCATCTTTATCAGGAATGAGGATTTCCTAATGCAAGTAATACAATAATGGAATGAGTTGGCTTGCAGAGATGCAGCTCCCATGTGCAATAGCTAAATAAAGTTATTTGACTTACTAAAACCTATATTTCACTGGGGATGCATGAAGAAGGCTTGGTAATGGGATATAAAGATGTTGACTCTCTTTAGTAGATCTTGTGTCTCTTGCGAATTCAGTTGCTAGTTGTGATGCTAAACAAATAAATATGGACACTTCAAAGGGCATACTGTTGAAAATAACTCAACTTCTTAGGTTCCTTGAAGAAGTTTTAGAACCTTTTAAAGGTAAACCATTCTCATTGTTCACCTTGCCTAAGTGAAGAAATAAGACGAGTAGTAAACAATATTGCATCTATCCTGGTCAGTCTTCCTCAGATTTAAACATTAATGTGACATTGGCTGGTTAGGACTTTCCAACAACATGTTTCAGAACCCGTTTTCATATTTGTCCTTTTAAATTTCTCCCTGCTAAATTAGTTTAGTCTTGTCTCGACATCTTTAAAATACTTCATTTTACATGGTATACTAGACAATGTTATCAAGATTCAGAATGTTAGTTCTTATGTTTTTTGCATTCAGTGGTCATGTGTGGAAATCTTAGTAGCCCTGATTCTGTTCTTGAACCTCCTTTAAGCAAGTTAACAAGGTGTTTTTTTTTTATTACTTACTATTTTTTCCCCTCAATTTAAAAAAAAAAAAAAAATCAAACAGATCCAGCAGCTTCAAGAAAAGTCTGTCAAGCAGGAACAGCTGCTCCTCTTGAGAGAGAGGAGTCAGGCTCAACAGAAATTTCATGAAGTGGAAGAGATGAAATGTAACGAATCTAGGATGGAGTCTCCAGAAAGAACAAAAATAGTTCCTGCTCCAAAACTGTATGACTGTCAAGAAATTAATTCAGTAATTCAAGAAAGAGATTATTTGAAAATGCAACTAGAAGCTCTTCAACGTGAAAGGGATTACCTCAAGGACATGATGCAGGAAACAAGTCCCACAGTAAGGAAAAATAATTTAATTTTTTAACTAAAGGATCAAGTTATTCTTCCTGAACACTGGGATACTGAATACTTCATCTCTCCCCTCAGAAAAATGACTTTTTTTTTCTTTAATGTCCAGAGCTCAAAGGACCAGGAACTCATAAATGCACATGGTTCTGTCAAACAGCATCAGGAAATGACTGAAGAACTGAAAAGAAGTATTTCAGAGAAGGAAAGTCAGTTCTCTGAAGTACAAGAGGTGATTGGGCAAACAATCAATGAACTGCACCAGAAGGTAAGACTTAAATAAACAAACCCCATATTCAGATTTGTGGTGTCTGTTCTTTTTCAAGCATCTACTTAAAGGATGGGCGGTATAATTCTAATTGTAACTTCACCCAAGACGTTAATTTTCCCTCCCAAGTATTTTGACCTTCTCGCCAACAAGACCCAAATCCTAAAGGGGAAGGGGGAAACTGAACTGAACTAGCTGTGCTATTGTGAACAGTAATCATTACTTATTAAGAGCTGAAATGCTCTTCGAGTTGTACATAACAAGTTCCTGTGTACTTCCCTGGGGGACGTAGTTTTTATTTTTGTATAGCTGGTAAAACCCTACTTTTTCCTAAAATTGTTTTTAATGCATGTCTCTTTAATCATCTTGGCATTAGTAAGGAGAAGGATAGCTAGGGGGGTGTGTGCCCTGGACAAACCCTGCTGGAGAACGGGTGGTGGGGAAATTTTTTTTCCAAGAATCTTACCTGTTGTTGCAAAAATGGTCTGCCTGTCCCAGTTGTTCTTGCTATAGCAGAAGTGCAGGGTCTGTGCACCAAGCTGTTTGTTGCAACAGGAGCAGTGTGAGGTGGCACCAGCTGCTGCTTTGCTGGTATGTGGACTCACCATGGGATGATGCTCTGGGACTCATACCCCACTAGTCTACCCCATGTTTTATGCTACTGCTAGTAAGGAAAAATTCCACTTAAATGCATATCCTTTATCTCTGTGAGCCATCTCCATTTTAAGTTTGTAACAAAGTAACTTTTTTATGAGTTTTGGCAGGAGGGGAGAGTGTCCATTGTGAACATAGGAAATTTGAATATTTTATTCTAGTAATAAGCCTGATCACAGTGGAAATAACCATAAACCTTTATTGTAAATCTAAATTTAAAATTCCTCCTTCACCTCTGCCCCCTCTTGCCCCAGCTATAAACTGACTAAATACTGAAATTGTCTACTGGGATAGATTACACTTAAAGCCAAAACTATCAAATGCTGTTTAGATATTTAAGTATGAAGATGCATATTTTCACCTTGACCAAATTGTTAATTGAAGCATAAATCGATCCTTTTGAAACAGATAAGAGTTTTCAGAGCAGAGTCAGTGTACTAGATTTAACAAACTCTCAAAATAATTGCAGAACTCATTATAGGATGTGTGCCTGTGCAGATGTGCTTTTTAAGCATTTGATAGTTTTGGCTTTAAGTGTAATCTATCCAAACAGACAATTTCAGTATTTAGTCAGTTTATAGTTGGGGCAAGAGGGGGCAGAGGTGAAAGAGGAATTTAAAATTCCGATTTACAATAAAGGTTTATGGTTATTTCCACCCCCTCACGCCTCTTCCCTCCCCCCTCCCCTTCCACCACAACAGACTTACCAACTAGAGGCAGCTGTATTAGAAATCTGATCGGTATTGGCCAATATGCCTCTATTGGTATCAGCCCCCAAAATCTCTATTGGTGCACCCTTACACAGAACCCAAACAATCAAACTAGCTTTTCACTTTCATGTTGTCTTAATATTACAGTAATTATCAATACATGTTACACAGTCTACCGAACACACTGTCACTTGACTCCTACACAGCTTCAGGACTTTGAGGCTGAAGGGATTCTTGCTGTGGTCACAGAGGATGGAAGAATGTTCTACAAATTACTAAAAATATAACGGGGTAAATAAACTTGCACCAATAGCTTGCTTCCAACTCACCCCCTCGCAACTGTTTACAGTCTGCATACCAGTTTGGCAAGGATTAAATTTCCAGAAGAGAGTACCATATTCTTGGAATCCTCCAAAGTAATTTAATGTGTGAGGTGTCAACTGTAGAAGTATTTCCTAGGTTTCAAAGTGGCAGATTTAAGTTGTGCTACATAGTCCCTTTTGGAATTGTTAAATATTGTTGTACACTTTTTGCAAGGTCCTGACTGGTAGAATACAAAAAGGTATTTAATTACTAATCATGTAATATTTTGTGTGTTCAGTCTATGAAAATTCAGGCAGAAATGGAAAAGCTACAGGAAGAGCTGAAGCAGCAGCAAGAGCAGGTTGATATTCAGAAGAACTTGGTAGCAGAACGAGAAAAGGAACTGCAGAAGACCAAGGAAAAGCTAACCGAAGAAACAATACAACTACAAGAGAAGGCAGGTTTTAATAGCAAGGATATAAGGACTCTTCCATAAAGTTTTTTTTCAAGATAAAGAATGCTTGCTCTTTGCTAGTACAAAGAGTAGTTTCTAGAAAAGTATCTGGCATTATTGGAGAATAATTTGAGCTGTCAAGTGCTAACCAGTACTGAACATCTTACTTATGTCTTCATTTTTGCACATCTTAGTCATTTTCTTACTTGCATTTAGTATGGGCGTCTATTTACTTCATTCTTTGTGTTGCCTTACACACGCACACAATTTATGGTGGTACAAGGCAACCAAAGGCAATGTTTTTGTCTTTGTGTCTCTGCACTCGTGGGCTGTGGACAGACAAACAGTTAGAGCAGGATCAAAAGGAACGGAGAACTGCTGTTCAAGAGTGTGCTGCAGCTCTTGCACTGTAATTGTTAATAAGTGCATGAGCCTGTAAAACTGCCAGCTTTAACCCTGCTTGATTCATAAAGTATGTGTAGTCCTGCTATTCTTGTATCCCTACAGATGAGTCAGAAAGTGAAGCAGCAGCAGCAGCTTTCCCCCTTCCTTCTTATAACCAATGTGTGTTTGTTCATGCCCTTAGTTTCTCCTCCAGCTTGCTTCTAGAGAAAAGTCAAAATCTTAAGCTTGCTTTGTCTGATACACGTTTGTCTCCAATAATATGGGATCATGGCTAAGAAGCTCTTGTTCACAGCCTTTTTTGGAGAGAGCAAAAAAACTTAACCATTATCACGGTCTAATATTTTTATTTATTCAGGAGTCAAAAGCTCCTTGCTCCCTGTATGTATATTTCTGGTATGGGCTGTGTACAACAATGGGCATTCCAAATGTTAAACTACGTAAGAGAAAAAAGCCTCTAACTCCACTGGGAAACTAGAGGACTAAGAAATCTTCACAGTTTTAAAGTCTTCAAAAGAAACATGGATTGGAAGATGCAAAGTCAGACAAGGACTAGGATTGCTAAAACTGTTGCAGTGCCTTGCTTGGCAGTAGGGGAGGAGCATTGGTGATGCAGGTGAAGTCATGAAGAACATTCTGGAAGAGGCTTGTTTGCAAAAACACAATTTTAAGATTTAATTTAAAAATAGCAATTGGTGGCAAGTCAAGTTGTTGGTATTAGTCATATGACAGCCCCATGGTTTTGCAAGATAAAGGTGACTTGACCTCAACTCCCTGTGGTTGTGTCACTAGTGTCAAGAATATACTTGGCAACTTCCTACTTGAAATTGGTGTCCTGATTTTATGGAAAACTTTAGAGAGAGAACTTTAGGGACATGATCAATGTATAACAATGAAGTATGCATAAAGTTATAATATTCACTCAATATTTTTAACAGATAAGCAAGTTGAATGAAGAGTTGAATTTGGCAACTAGAGAGAAGCATCAGCTGCTGGATGAGTTGAGAGAAAGGATTGAGGGTGGAGATTACCAGTTGCACCAGGAACAGAACTGCTCTTTTGCACATGAAAACAACCAGCTTCAGCAGATGCTGGTGTGTTGTAGGGCAGAGAGAGACAAACTGAAGGCAGACCTTCAAGAGAAAACTGAGGAGGTACAGTAGGCTCTGACTTGTATACTTTTAAGTGTTTCTGTCTTGCAATATTTAGCAGTGATCGGTGTCACATAGCTTTTGGGCCTGCTGACAGTAATATCTTCTGTTTGATTTCAGAAGGGCTGGTTTTGTTTTAATACAGTAATTCTGGATGAACTCCCCTTTAAGTGTTTTAAATTTTAAAGGCATGGTTTTAAGGCCAGATTTGGTTGGTGAAAACTGACATTTTGTTTTCTGTATGTGCTTGCTTCAAGATTTTTTTTCCTGAAATCTTGAGAGAACTTAAGCTGTCCTTGTTATCCTTCCATGAGGCTACATCGTAACCTTTTAAAAGTGCACATACTTTCCAAACTTGTTTTCAAAGTTGTTAAGGAACTTTATTTCCCAAGGCTTTGTCTTTTCACAGTACATGGCATAATTCTGAGTTGGAGCCTCAAGGGAAGATAATCTAGCTGCTCAGAAATACTGACTACTTTTCTACCCAGTTTAACTGGCCCATCAGCCTTTTCAAAACCCTGTAATGTCTTTTTTTGGATCTTCTTCTTTCTTTAGGTCCTACTTCAAAGTTAATGAACATCCCCCTGTAGGCTGATCACTATACTATGTTTCATGCGTTTCAGTCTATGAAAATTCAGGTAGAAAGGGAAAATCTACAGGAGGAGCTGAAGCATCAGGAAGAGCTGGCTGATATCCAGAAGAACTTGTTAGCAGAAAGAGAGAAGGAGCTGCAGACGACTACAGAAAAGCTAACAGAAGAAACAACACAACTGCAAGAGAAGGCAGGTTTTAATAGCAAGAAAATAAGGGCTCTTGCATAAATTTGTTCCAGGATAAAAAACACTTGCTGTTGACTAGTGCAAAGAGTTCTCCAATAGTATTTCCTTCAGTAAGATCTGGCCCTATTGGAGCTGTTGGGTACTAAGCAGTACTAGAAGCTTTGGCTCATAACTATCTTCATTTTTATGTATTTTAGGCCATGGAGAAATGTACACATGGAATTGCTTCAAAATGGGAGGCAGAGCTATTGCTCAGGAGTGCTCCACAATTGTTATGCTGTAAATGGTTAGGTGTACATAAGCCTGTTTAACACACATGAACAGCATCCCCCCAACTCTAACCCTACTTCATTCATAGGTAAAGGAGTGGTTTTGGTATGCTTGTATCACTAGACAATGGAGCACACTGCTGTAGGTTTGGAGCAGTAACAGTTTTCCTTTTTTGCCCCTCCAGATGTTACATTACTCTCAGGATATAGTTGAAGTTGTTTCCTCTGGCATCTTATCTTTAAACCTATAATGTGGAATGCCAGTGAGGGTATTTGAATTAAGGGATCAGTGCTCTCCCTCGTATAGCAGGGGTAGGTGAAATATGGCCTGCGGGCCAGATCTAGCCTTAGGATGGACTTTGGCCTAGGGTGGGTCCCTCAGTCCTATCATAGTATCATAGTAGCTAGAGTCGGAAGGGACCTAGGTAGATCATCTAGTCCGACCCCTGCCTTGGCAGGAAAGAGCACCAGGGTCAGATGACCCCGGCAAGGTGCTTATCTAACTTCCTTTTAAAAATCCCCAGGCTAGGAGCCTGCACCACTTCCCCTGGAAGCCGGTTCCAGGCCCTAGCCGCCCTGACTGTGAAGTAGCGCCTCCTAATATCTAATCTAAACTTACCCTCCGCCAGCTTGTGACCGTTATTCCTGGTCACTCCTGGCAGCGCACGGGGGAACAGGGACTCCCCCAATACCTGCTGATCCCCCCTGACCAGTTTGTAGCAGGCCACAAGGTCCCCCCTTAACCTTCTCTTGTGGAGGCTAAACAGGTTCAGGTCCCGTAGCCTCTCCTCATAAGGCCTGCCCTGCTGACCCCTGATCATACGAGTGGCCCTCCTCTGGACTCTTTCCATATCGTCCACGTCCCTCTTGAAGTGTGGCGCCCAGAACTGGACGCGGTACTCCAGCTGCGGCCTGACCAGTGCCGCATAGAGGGGGAGGATCACCTCCCTGGACCTGCTCGAGATGCATCTGTGGATGCATGACAGGGTACGGTTGGCCTTCTTGACTGCCTCCCCACACTGCTGGCCCACGTTCATCGTGGAGTCAATGACGACTCCAAGATCCTTTTCCGTCTCCGTGCTGGCAAGAGGGGAGTTCCCCAACCTGTAAGTGTGGTGCCGGTTCTTCCTCCCCATGTGCAACACCTTGCACTTATCAGTGTTAAACCCCATCCTATTCTCATCCGCCCACCTGTTGCAACCTGTCAAGGTCAGCTTGTAGCCTATTGCACCCTTCTAGCATCCTGCCTGGCCCAGATGCTGTTCATCCCATGACAAGTCCTGCCACCCCTAGGCACACAGTGGCACTAAGGTGACTCCATAGCCAGACTGCATTTCCAAGTAGCTTCTTCCAAGTTCTGCTGACCTCCATGAACACTGGGCAGGGTCTGAGTCCCAGGCTGAGTGCACAGTTCCAGCTCTGGACTGCTGCCCCCCCCCCCCGCCACCTCTCCCCAGCCGTAAGTGGTGGCAGCAGCAGGAAAAAAAAAAGACCCTGGGGCCTGTGCTGGGGTGCCCTGCTCTCTGCCCTGGGTCCTGCTCTTTCTTGCCCCTGCTGCCACCTGTGGCTGGGGTGGGCAGGTCTGGAGTGGGCACTGCAGGGATCACAGCCTTCCACATAAGGCAGGCTGGGGCCTGAGCTGTGTGCTCGGGCCAGGGCTCAGACTGCCCATGTGGGTCCTGACATGTCTTCCTGCTGCTGGTAGCCACGCAACCTCTCCAGCCCCTCAGATTCTGCACAGGCAGGTACTGAGCTCCAGGCTGAGCACATAACTCCAGCCTGCCCCATGGGGTGCCCAAGCTCCCTTCAGCCCCTGCTTCAGACCCACCAGCTCTGCTATGATGAGTGATGGTGGTGGAGATAAAAACCAGGACCCAGATCCTGTGCCAAACCTACCCTATGGCTCTTCATACTGCCTCTGGCACCCTCACCAGTCCACCTACACCCACACCAGCTTCCCCCCACCCTGCATCCTAATCCCACATAAGGAGGTTCGGTGTGCTGTTGCATGGAAGGGTGGGGCTTTCACCCAGCTCACGACAGCTCACCAAAACTCCCTATGTTTGGTCTCTAGGCCCAAATAATTGCCCAATCCTGCTCTATAGGATTCCCTTCTACCACTATTGGAGATCAGGATACTAGGCTAGATGGACCATTGGTCTGATCCAGATTGGTACTTCTTCATAGTCTTATGCCAGATAATTTTATCCTGAGATTTAAAATTGGCAGATGTAGAATCACAAAATGGTTTTAAACAACAACTTCTTTTGTCATGCCAGGACAAGTTTTAACCTCTAGTCACCTAGAGACCGTTTAACCCTTCTCTCCACTTCCTTCCTCTTTCCTGCCCTGAAGTGCATCAAAGAAATATTTTATGCAGGTTTTTCTTGGAGAAAAGGACAAAAAAAATTCCAAAACCTATTACCTCAGACTATCTAGTCTTATGTTTGTGTCTTGTAATTCAGTTGTCATGCTGTGTCTCTTGCTTTTTCAGTCTTTGAAAATTCAGGTAGAAATGGAAAAGCTTCAGGAGGAGGTGGAACATCAGAAAGAGCAAGTTGATATCCAGAAGAATTTGTTAGCAGAAAAAGAAAAGAAACTGCACTGGACTGAAGAAAAGCTAATAGAAGAAACAATGCAACTACAGGAGAAGGCAGGTTTTAAGTGGGGGAAAGAAGGAGGGGTTCTTCACTAAAGGTAGTGCTAGAATAACCAACACTTGTTCTTTGCTATTACAAAGAGCACTTCCTTCAAAAGGGCCTGGACCCTTTTGTTTTTGTAGAACAGTTGGATTCATTGACACACGCATACTGAGAATCTGTCTTCATCCTTGTGACTCTTAGGACATGGGCAAATAATATGTGGCTGGTAATACACCTCTGGAGCAGGCCCAAAAGGGGAGAGGGAGATGCATGTTGGGAGTGTGCTACAACTGGTATGCTGTAACTTAATAGTGGTGCATAAACCTGTAATGGAAGAAGTCAGTTGTATTGCCCCTTCTGAAACCAATCTGTACCCATTTCCTTATGCACTTAGTTCCTTCTTCAGCTTGCTCCTAGAGGAAAGTCAAAATCGTAAACTTGCTGCCAGTCTGATGTGAAAGAGTTATCACAAAGGCATGGTCATAGTGAATAAGTCTTTTAGCAATCTTCCATGGAGAAAAGAACAAAAACATGAAGAATCTAGAACCTTTATCTCAGTCTGTCTAGATTTATGCTTCCTCAGGACTGGGTGATTTAAGTCAAGTTTTGTTGCCTATATGAATGTTTCTATTCTTTGTTATGCATAGCAGGCAGGCCTTAGTCTAAATGTTGATCTAGACAAAAAAAGGCCTTAGTCAGAAAAGCCAAATACTAAGAGAGCTTCCTATTAAGGTCTTTAACAGAAGAATAGGATGGGGAAAAACGGTTAGACCTGAGACTAAGATTTGCTCAAACAGATCAATGAGTTTGTTTTCAGGGAGATGCGGGGGGAGTATTGATTTTGCAGGTAAAGACATGAAGTCTTTTTCATTCTGAAGAAGACTTGTTTCCAAAGAACCATTGAAGATTTAAATATAGCAATCAATGCCAAGTCAAGTTGTTACCACTTATCACATAACAGCCCTATGTTATTGTGAGTTAAAGGTGATTTGACCTCACAGCTCCCTTAAGTGAGTGGCTAGTGCCAAGAACATGGTTGGCAACTTCCTACTTGATCTCTTGTACACCAAAGGTGATGTGTGTTTTTTTTGTTTTTGTTTTTTTTAAAAAAGGGAGGGAACATTTTAGGGTTACAATTGACTGAAAAAATGTACTGCACAATGTTAGAACACATTCAATCAAATTTTTAATAGATTGAGAAGTTGAATGAAGAGTTGAACTTAGCGACTAGAGAAAAGCATCAGCTACTGGATAAACTAAGAGAAACTGAGGATGGGGATAACCAGTTGCACCAACTAGAGAAACAGAGCTGTTCTCTAGCACAAGAAAAAGACCAGCTCCAGCAAATGCTGGCTTGTGTTGCGGCTGAGAAGGATAAACTGGAGGCGGACCTCCAGGAGAGCATTGAGAAGGTATTTGTATGTCCCGAGTAATAGTATGGCTTGGTTAAACAAAGTGTTCCCTTGAAATACTCCTTCAGTGATTGGCATCAGATATCTTTGGGCCTGTGGTTTGTTTTTTTGTGTGTTGAGGAGTAAGGGGGCATTGGTTGTTTTACTTTTGATGCCACATTTGGGTGAACTGGCTTGACTAAGGACTCTGAGAATTTTTAGGGCCCAGGCCTAAGACTAAAATTGATTGGCTAAAACTGTCACATGCTTTATGCATGTGTTTGCTCCTTCTCTTTGCGTTCACCCTACCCTGGTAAATTTTAGAAAGAAATTATAACAGATTTCTCTAAAGCAAAACTTCAGCTATAACTAATATGGTAATGTTATACTTAATTTAGTTTAATATAATGTTCCTTTATTTTGGTGCCACAGTGTAACAAGTGGGCATCCTGGGGCTGGTTTCAACATTGGCCCACCCACTTGTCTTTTGGCAAACTGCCTCCCTTCCTCATCCGCCATGCCCTGGTGTTAATAAGTATCCAGTGTTAATCAGACAGGAGGCTGCCTGTTTGCATGCCCTGATGTCAAGGGCCTATGTACACAACTCCAACTACACCTGTACTAATGTCCCATGCCTCACAGATGTTTCCTCCAGTGGTTCACCCTGGGACTCGCACCCCACCAGAGCTTGTGGTCCCAGTGCCTTCACCCTGGGTTCTTTCTTTATACATGAGCACATGCATACTCTGGGCCTCCAAGCCAGTCTCATGGGATCAGGGCTTCAAGCCCCATCCCCTTTGTCCTCCTTGGGCAATCCCTTATCCCTGGCCCCAGGAGCTTCCTTAATAGCTCCCCAAGGCTCAGGGCTCCATCCCATGGAGCTTCTCTTTGGCTTCTTATACACGGCCTCAGGACTCTACTGCAAGCCTGGGCACTGCCACAGTCCCATCTGCCTGACCTGAGCCCTGCTTCAGTGCTCTCAGTGAGCCTGGGCTCCCCCTGCTTTGGTCTCACCCACCAGGGATGTGGGAGTGCGGTTAGGAGGTACCCTGTACTCACTTTTCACCAGGGAAGTAACTGGCCTGGCATTTCTGGGGAACTACCGTGCCACAGGTAGCTCCACCAGGCCCCTTTCCCCGGCAGGGTGCAGTTTTCAGTCTGACTGGCACTGCAGCTAGCTGTGAGCTGCCCTGGTGCTGCCACTCAGGCCCCTGCAAGTAACAGAGCACAGTTAACTGCACTACTGATCCCAGCCCTCTTCCAAGCAAATGTTGAGTCGTCTCCAAATTCATGTACTGGAGACCATATCCACTTACTTATATAGAAATAACTAGCAAATATTTCACGCAACATTTTTCATCTTTTTTTCCTCCCCCAATGTTTTCAGAAAACAGTATGTATTAGATTTGTAGTATGTAAGTTAAACATTTTCTGTATTTAAGTTTTGGGGAAAAAAACAGTACATGTTATGTCTTGGGAAATAAAATTCCTTGTCATCTTTGAAAACAAGTTAGGATGGGGATGTATGTTTTGGAAAGATCTGGCGTGTGTAGCTACAGAGAAGGATAAGTTGAGGGCAGGGGCTTTATTTTCATTTTAAAATAAAAATAACTCCTCCCCCCACCCCCCAGTTGTCTTTTTATGTGGCTACAGACACTGTCTTTCCAAAACATACATCCTAACATTGTTTTCAAAGATGGCAAGGAATTCTATTTCCCAAGACATAATGAGTGTTTGGGTTTTTTCCAAGACTTAATTCAGAAAACTTAGAATTATTTGGGGATGTCAAGAAAAGTGCATAGCAGACATGCCAGTTATACTTTACAGAACCTAGTAATCTTTTTATTTTTGCCTTTTCAAGGTCCTGCTTCCTAGTTAACAGGCACCATTGTATTCTGAGTGATTATCATGCCATGTCTCTTGTTTCAGTCCCTGAAAATTCAGGCAGACATGGAAAATCTCCAGAAGGAGCTGAATCAGCAGAAAGAGCAAGTTGATATCCAGAACAGCTTGTTAGCAGAGAAAGAAAAGGAACTGCAGAGGGCTGAAGAAAATCTAACAGAGGAAAAAACACAACTACAAGAGAAGGTAAGTTTTAATAGCAAGAATGCATAAGGGCTTTTATGTAAATCCCTGCTAGGGCAAAAAAGGAGTGCTTACCACTTCTGGAGAACAAGCAAAGCTGCTTGCTAAGCAATTTGCTCATACATTTCTTCATCCTTATATCTTAGTTCTTTCTCCATTTTGTTCCTAAAGGAAGGTTAAAATACTAGGCTTGTACCAATACTAACTTGTACCAAGTTGTCACAATGGTATGGACTATGGAAAAATGGCTAAGAAGCATGTTTTTGCCCTTTTTTCTCTAAGAAAAGGCTGTGAACAAGTGAGAATAATTAGAAAATCAGGGTTGGAAGGGACCTCAAGAGGTCACTTAGACTAACCCCCTGCTATATCATCCCATGTAAGGCTTTGTCAACCAGGTCTTAACCTCCAAGGATGGAGATTTTGCTACCCTCTGGGTAGTGTGTTCCAGTGCTTTACTACCCTTCTAGTCAAAGTGCAGGTTAGACATTAAGAAAAACTTTCCTTGCTGCAACTTGAGAACGTTGCTCCTTGTTCTGTCATGTGCCACCACTGAAAACAGTCTAGCTCCAGCCTCTTTGGAACCACCCTTCAGAGAGTTGAAGGCTGCTTTTAAATCCCCTCTGTTTTCTCCTTGCCAGGCTAAATAAGCTCAGTTTCCTTTAGCCTCTCCTCACTTGTGTGCCCTAGCTACCTAACAATTTTCACTTTCCTCTGCTGAACTCCTTCCGATTTTGTCCACATCCATCCTCTAGTGGGGAGTGAAACTAAACACAGTACTCCAAGATGTGGCCTCACCAATGCCAAAAAGAGGGGAAGAATCATTTCCCTCAATCTGCTGAAAGTGCTCCTACAAATGCAGCCCAGTATGCCATTACCCTTCTTCACGACAAAGGCACGCTGTTGGCTTATGGAGCTTGTCTGCTCCAACCCCTCTTCTGCAGAGCTGCAGCCTGGCTAGTCAGCCCCCAGCCTGTGCTGGTGCATGGGATTGTTCCGTCCTAAGGGTAGGACTTTGCTGCTGCTGCCCCAAGTCTGCAACAGGCTGCAGGTTCTGAGCAATTAGGGGGAGGGGGTGCTGAGGAGTAGTCACAGGGTGCTGCACTCAGAAAATAAGATACTGTTAATGGCTCCTGCTGCTGCCACTGCATATAGTTTCATAGTTTCTAGGGTCAAAAGGGACCTGAGCAGATCATCTAGTCTGACCCCCTGCCATGGCAGGAAAGAGTACTGGGGTCAAATGACCCCAGCAAGATGTTCATCTAACCTCCTCTTAAACACCCCCAGGGTCGGAGCCTGCACCACTTCTCTTGGAAGCTGGTTCCAGACCCTAGCCGCCCTGACTATGAAGTAGCGCCTCCTGATATCTAACTTAAACCTACCCTCTGCCAGCTTGTGACCGTTATTCCTAGTCGCTCCTGGCAGTGCTCGGGGGAACAGTGACTCCCGCAAAGCCTGCTGATCCCCCCTGACTAGTTTATAACAGGCCACAAGATCCCCCCTCAGCCTTCTCTTTTGGAGGCTGAACAGGTTCAGGTCCCATAGCCTCTCCTCATAGGACCTGCCCTGTTGTCCCCTGATCATACAAGTGGCCCTCCTCTGGACCCTCTCCATGCTGTTGACATCCCTCTTGAAGTGTGGCGCCCAGAACTGGATGCAATACTCCAGCTGCAGCCTGACCAGTGCCGCATAGAGGGGGAGGATCACCTCTTTGGACCTGCTCGAGATGCATCTGTGGATGCACGACAGGGTGCGGTTGGCCTTCCTAACTGCCTCTCCACATTGCCGGCCCATGTTCATCTTGGAGTCAATGATGACCCCCAGATCCCTTTCCGCCTCCGTGCTGACAAGAGGGGAGTTCCCTAATCTGTAGGTATGGTGCCGGTTGTTCCTCCCGAGGTGCATCACCTTGCACTTGTCTGTGTTGAAACCCATCCTATTCTTGTCCACCCACCCTTGTAACCTGTCTAGGTCTGATTGAAGCCTGATGCTTCCTTCTAGTGTGCCCACGTCCCCCCCACATCTTAGTGTCATCAGGAAATTTGAACAGGGTGCTTTTTACCCCCTCGTCCAAATCACTGATGAAGATGTTGAACAATGCGGGCCCGAGGACCGAGCCCTGCGGAGCCCCACTGCCCACGTCCTTCCAGGTTGAGAAGGACCCATCCACTACCACCCTCTGGGTGCAGCCCACCAGCCAATTGGCGATCCATTTGACTCTGGGTGTCTATACCACAGCCCCCCAGTTTCTTAATGAGAACAGGGTGAGAGACGGTGTCAAAAGCCTTCCGAAAGTACAGGAAGACTATATCCACTGCTACCCCTGCATCTAATGATCTGGTGATCTGATCGTAAAAGGCCACCAGGGTTGGTCTGACAGGACCTGCCACTGATGAACCCGTGTTGGTTGCCCCTAAGCATGCAGTCCCCTGCTGGCCCCTCATGGATGTGTGCCAGCATAATTTTCTCGAACAGCTTACCTAGGATCAAGGTGAGACTAACCGGCCTATAGTTTCCCGGGTCCTCCTTCCTCCCTTTTTTTGAAGATGGGGACCACGCTGGCCCTCTTCCAGTCCTCTGGTACTTCACCAGAGCACCACGAGTGCTCGTAAAGCCATGCCAGGGGACTTGCAATGACCTCGGCCAGTTCCTTTAGAACTCTAGGGTGGAGATCATCCGGGCCGGCTGACTTGAATACGTCCAAACCCTCCAGAAGCTCCGTAACTAAATCCTTGATAACCCATGGCCCAGGTGTGCCTCCCCCAGGGCCCGAAGGGGGCCCAGCAGGGAGATGGCTGTTCTGGTCCCTACTTAGGAAGACGGAGGCAAAGAAATCGTTAAACATGTTAGCTTTGCCGTCTGGTGTGACGACCAGGTTTCCCATCGCGTTCTGCAAGGGCCCCACATTACACGTATTTTACCCCCTACGTATTTAAAAAAGGACTTCTTATTGTCCTTAATCTGGGAAGGTAGTCCCAGTTCCATCTCTGCCTTGGCCTTCCTAACTACCCCCCTACATCCCCGAGCAACTACAGAATAGTCCTCCCTGGTGATGACGCCTTCTTTCCATTGGGTGTAAGCCTCCTTTTTTAGCAAGGAGACATTCCCGGATGCTTTTGGTGAGCCATGGAGGCTTGTGTGCTCTCCTGCTCCCTTTGATCCTTGTTGGGATTACCTTCCTTTGGGCTTGGAGGATCATCTCCTTAAGGAGCGACCACTCTCCTTGGACACCTGGCTCCCCTCCCCTCCGGGACCTCAGCGCTTCCCAACTATCCTCCTTAGCTTGTTGAGGTCTGCCCTCCTAAAATCTCTAGGGCCGCTGCCTTACTGCATGCCTCTGCCACCTTGTGCTGGATGGTGAATTCCAGCAGGCGATGATCGCTGTCGCCCAGGTGGTCGAGCACCCGCAGCCCCCTCACCAGGTCATCACCCGTGGCCAGCACTAGGTCCAACAAGGCGTCTCCCCTGGTGGGGCTGTGCACCTCCTGGGTTAGATGGAGGTCCTGCACTCTGGCCAAGAACCTGCGGGAGCGTTCAGACCTGGCTGACTGTTCTTCCTAGCAGATGTCCGGGAAATTCGGGTCCCCCATGACTACCACATCCTTAGCCTTCACTACCTCTGTGAGCTGACCCAAGAATTCCTGGTCAAGCTCTTCTCCCTGGTTGGGAGGTCTGTAGTAGACTCCCACCATTAAGTCCCTTTCCCGTTGACTGCCTTGTACTCTAACCCAAAGCACTTCAGAGCGCCCCTCCCCGACTCCTTGCTAATTGACGAGGATGTGTATTCCTCCTTAATATAGAGCACCACGCCCCCACCTCTCTTTCCTATCCTGTACAGCCTATAGCCCTTGACATTCACCGCCCAATCATGCGTTGCATCCCACCAGGTTTCCGTAATCCCCACTATGTCCAGGCTGGTGTCAGCCAGCAGGAGGGCGAGTTCCTCCTGCTTGTTGCCCATACTATGAGTGTTTGTGTAGAGGCATTTGAGGCCTTCTCTGGGTGTATATACTGACCCCCCTAGTCCCAGCGTTACCCTGGCCCCTATCTCTTACGTGTTTATTCGCTTCGCTCGTTGGTCTGGGCTGGGCTGTAGTTGTGGGTGCTGTTTGGTCTGGCAGTCTGATGTTTTCTCCGCCCTCATCTTCCCCTTCCCCCGACGAGCCTAGTTTAAAGCCTGCCGGAGGAGGTCCGCCAACCTAGAAGAGAACACACGCTTACCTTTAGGGGAAAGGTGGAGCCCGTCCCATCCCAGCATGTCTCTTGTCGTGATGTGCCGGTCGTGGCTGAGGAAGCCAAAGCCCTTCTCGAAACACCATTCCTGTAGCCACCAGTTGGTCTCCACGATGCATGTTTCATGCCGTCTGCCTCGTCCACTCGCTGGCAGGAAAGAAGAGAAAACCACCTGTGCGCCCATCTCCTTCAGCAAGCACCCCAGAGTGTGGTAGTTCCCCATCAGGCGATCAGGGCTCCTCCTGGCCGCATCGTTATACAACAGGGGCCTGAGTGCTGGGGCTGCCAGGAGACACTGGGCTGCGCACAGGTGGAGTAAGGTGCCATGTGAGGGACACTCCACTCTGCCAGGCACTGGGCACCTTTGCAAAAGCAGCTTCTCCCTGGTGGCTGTGGGAGTTCAGCTATGCAGACCCCGCTGGCACCAAGGCAGTGGCATGCTGTGGGGCTCCAAACATTCTTGGTAACACTGTCCATGCAAGAGTCTACCCCGCCTGCCTGGGATGGTAGCACAAGCTGCTTGGGGAGTGGGGCTGTGGGTAGGAGCTGTGGGCAAGGGGATGACATGCATAGGAATAAAGCAGTTACTGCTGCTTCATCAAGGGCTGGAACAGGCAGGAGGCGTGCGTGTGAAATTCAAAACAAAGAAAAAGGCTTATGTCAGTAACTTAAAATGGCTTGCTCTATTACTAAATTGCATCGGCTAATATGGTTGGTTAATCATCAGCTATAGTTGTCAGCCAAGAAAATCTTTATCAGTGCACCCTTATTTCTGCTACTTCAGCCTTTTCTGCATCATTTGTTACTAGAAAGCTTTCCCTGTTCAGTTTTTGACCAACACTTTCCATCCTCTTCCTCTTGTTGCTAACATACTTGTAGAAGAAACCCTTCTTGTTACACTTTATATCCCTTGCTAGCTGCAACTCCAGTTGCACTTTGGCCTTCCTGACTTCATCCCTGCATAGCTGAGCAATGCTTTTATACTCCACTCTAGTTATTTGTCCAAGTTTTCACTTGCTGTAAGCTTTCTTCTTGTGTTCTAGCTCACTGAAGTGTTCCTTGCAAGCCAAGCTGGTCTTCTGCCATACTTGGTAATCATCCTGCTTTTCAGGATTTTGTTCCTGCACCTTCAGGAAGGTTTCTTTTAAGGTACCTTAAAGAAAGCTCTGTTGGAGTACTTTCCTCTCAGACTGGCCTCCCCAGAGATCCTGCCCATCAGTTCCCCGAGTGCATCGAAGTCTGCTTTTTTCTGAAGTCCAGGGTCCTTATTCGGCTGCTCTCCAGCCTTCCTCAGGATCTTGAATTCAGTCATTTCATGGTTGCTGCTGCCCCAGTTGCCATCCACTACTATCTTCTCCACCAATTCTTCCATGTTTGTGAGCAGCAGGTCAAGAAGAGCACTGCCTCCAGTTGGCCACTCCAACACTCGCACCCAAATTGTGCCCAGCACTCCAAAAACTTCCTGGATTGTCTGTGCAGTTTCTCTTGCCCTCCCAGCAGATGTCAAGGTGATTTGAAGTCCCCCATGAGAACCAGGGTTTGTAATCTGGAAACGTGTGCCAGTTGTCTGAAGAAAGCCTCATCTACCTCTACCTCTTGGTCTGGTCTGTAGCAGACAATCACCCCAACATCACCCTTGTTGATTTTCCCCTCTAACTTTAACCCAGAGGTTTTCAATGCTCCTATCCCCAGTTTCATACTGGAGCTCTGAGCAATCATACAGCTCTTTACATAAAAGAGCAACTCCTCCTTTTCTCCCCTTCCTGTCCTTCCTGAATAGTTTATACCCATCCATAACACTGCTCTAGTCATGCAAGCTATCCCACCAAGTCTCTGTTATTTTGATCACATCATCAAGAAAACACTGAAGAATCCAAGAAACATCTCCAAGTCTACCTTTTTTTCATGCTCACTCAGAGCTGAGTAGTCAAGGGGATATTTATATAGCAAACAACTGAAAATTTCTGTTCTATGCTATGTATAATAATGGTCATTCCAGACGTCCAACTAGGCAAAAGCAGGCCTTGGATACAAGGAAAACTAAAAGCCAAGTGTTTGGGGCAACAACCACAACAAAAGTAATTGGAACTTCACCTTCACCAATGCTGTTTTCCTTTCTGAATGGGGACATGTTTTCAAAAAATCCTTTAGGATGAAAAGATGCAGTCAGTATCAAACCATATTTTTGCTACTTCTCAGATGATGGTTTCATGGTGCTATGAGTTGAATGTAATTTGACCTCACATCTCCTTTTGATTGAATGATTAGTCCTGAAAACATATATGACAACTTCACTACAGGACAGAGTTCAAACAGGACCCCAGCAAGGTGACCGTCCAGACTCCTACCCTGGAAATCTTCAAAAGGAGACTGGGTGGTCACCTTGCTGGGATCACCTAACCCCAGTTGTCTTTCCTGCCTAGTGCAGGGGGCTGAACCTGATGATCTTCCAAGGTCCCTTCCAGCCTTGCTATCTATGAATTTAGGAAGGTATGAGAATTTTGGTGGGTGGGGGAGGAGGGCCTCTCTTTAGGGATGCAATCAATGTATAACAAGGGACTGCACAATTACACCTTAATCTGTTCTTATCAGATACAGAAATTGAATGAGTTGGTTTTGACAAACCAGAACAGGCTTCAACTTCTGGATGTGTTAAGAGAGGAGACTGAAATGAAAGATAAGCAGCTGCAGCAGCTAGAGAAACACAGCAGTTCTCTAACACAAGAAAAAGACCAGCTTCAGCAGGTGTTGAAGGATGTAAGGGCAGAGAAGGATCAACTGGAGGCATACCTTCAAGAGAGCACTGAGAAGGTACAGTAAGTTCTGGGAAATGTGTACTAAAAATGTAACGTTCTGTTCTCTTCTTTCAGTACTCTTGTCAGAGATTGGTGCCCAAAGACCTTTGGTCTGTCACTGCCAGTAACTGGGGGTTTGGTGGAAGGGGCTAATGCAACATTTTGGAATGAGGTCTTGATATAAGACTGGATGAAGAAATTTTAATATAAAATATTTGTCATATATGTTCCTGAGTTAAAGGGCCCGGCTTATTTATGGAGCGTCCAAGCAGTGCTCATAGGTTCATAGAAAAGTAAAGCTAAAAGGGACCTCTTCACAAGGTCTAGTCCAACCCACTGCTTAGGCAGAATCATCTCTGACTAAACCATCCCAACCAAGTGACATTTTTTGTTTTGTTTTTCAAAGAACAATTGTATAAATAATACTTTCCCATTGCCTAGCTTTCCATGAGGTTATACAAGTCTTTTGAAAATGCATATCGCCTTTCTAATTTGTTTTCAAAGTTGACTAAGAATTTTTTTCCACAAAACCTTAATGTCCTGTTGCTTTACCTGGAAGAGTTCTGGAGTTGGCACTGCCAAATAAGGCCGAACTGGACAGAAACTAGGACTTCTGAGTAGCTAAAATAACTGGTATATCTGCTAAATCTTTTCAGTAGAACACTATAATCTTTTTTTTAAGGCCCTGTTTCATAGTTAAAGGCACCCTTGTATTCTGATCATCTCTTGTGTTTCAGTCCCTGAAAATTCAGGCAGACATGGAAAATCTACAGAAGGAGCTGAAGCAACAGAAAGAGCAAGTTGATATCCAGAACAACTTGTTAGCAAAGAGAGAAAAGGAACTGAAGAGGGCTGAAGAGGAAACAACACAACTACAGGAGAAAGTAAGTTTTTTAAACTGGCAGAAAACTGAAACTCTTTAGTTTTAATTTCTTCAGCATAAAGAATGCATGTACAAGGGGTGGGGAGGTGAGCAGCTGTATTGTGTTTCAGCTGTGCGACTCGTACAGTAAGCTCTCTGAACTTGGCTCCTCAGTGAGCTGCGACATCTCATTGCACATGTGCCAGAGCCATAGGGGATATGCAGTGACTGATTTTAAGATGCATCAGGGCCCTGGGCAAACAGAAAATTGGAGGCCTCCACCAGGCAAGGGCAGGTTTCCTTTGCACCTGCCAGGGGGCTGCAGCTGGGCCCGCCCAGCCTCCTCAGCACATCTGGGGCAAGCCAGGGAGCATGAGCACTACTGAGGTGAAGGCGGCCCTGGTTCCAACCCAGCCCAGTCCCTCCACCTGGCAGGTGTCGCACAACCAGGGCTGCATTTAAACACAACTTGGCATAAATTTGCAGAGAACAAATTTAGGAGGTGTACTGCTAATACAGAGGGGTGCCTGGATTATTACACAGGAAGAATTACAACCTTGGAATATAGTAATAGAAATTATATGACGTTTACCATATTTACTCAAATCCAAGACTATTTTGAATTTAAGATTACAATTCCCTAGTTAGATTTTACATATGGAAAATTAGGAATGTCTTATTTTCCATGTCAAGTATCCAGTTATTGGAGAGTTGTCTTGAAATTCATTCCCCATTGCCGCAGCAGGAGGGCAACACATGGGGAGGCAGGTGTAGGGAGCAGGAAGACCCTTGCCCCCCTACCACTTCGACCATCCTCACACACCTTGTCTTGTCTGCCCCCTCCATGTGTCTGCTTCTCCCACACACAGATGCACTTGATACATTTTCCCCCCCCCTCCACCTCACCTGCTCCCAGCCACTGAAGTGTGCAGTGTGGTCCTTTTTTTTCACAGGGTCAGTGAGCATGTTCTAATCCAGGGATGCTCAACCCCTGGTCCACAGGCCAAATCTAGCTCTCAGTGCAGTCAGTCTGGCTTGCAGGGCTCCTCACAGGTCTGGAAGTATGATGGTGAGAAAGTGGTGGCACCATTCCCTTGCTGCCAAACTTCCAGACCCATAGGCAGCCTCAGGCACTTGATCCCAGCATGCAGGGCTGGCCCCCTGGGGCCCAGCTCCAGTGTACCAGAGCCCACATTGGCTAGAAACAGCTGTGCTGGGCTCCAGAACCCAGTCACCAGCTCCGTGCCAGGAGCAGGGGAGAGACCGGGGCTGCATTGCCTCAGACCCCTCCCCCACTACCCGCTCCAAGGCGTGTGCATGCACAGGTACAGAGCTGATGCCTGGGCTCCAGAGCCCAGCACAGCTGTTTGCAGCCTCCCAGCTCTGGGTAGCTGCTGCCAGCCAGGAGCTGGGATGCTGCAAGCAGCCTTGCTGAGAGCAGCCCAGGGTCTGTTGCTGGCAGCAGCTACCCAGAGCAGGTGCTGGTCATGCCATGCCAAGCAAAATGGCCTCGTGCCATGCTCGGCCCACGTGCCGGGGGTTGCCAACCCCTGCTGTACATCTTACAGGGTGCATTTTGTGGCTTTAATGTGCGGAGAAAGGTCACAATGGATGATCTAGAGGGCCTTCCTAGGCAAATGGTTGCTTGTGATCACAGGACGTGCATGACCCTTCTGTACCTCCTGAAATTTTCCAGTTGATGGTTTTTGAGTGAAAATAAATAGTACTAGATGGTAATAAATGAAGAATATTCATTACCAAACTTAAAACAACTCCACTTCTGGTTGCTACTTCTGATCTATTGTGGATGAATTAACCTTATATTCTTATCCTCTTTTTCTATAGATTCTTGAAACCCAGAAGGAGCTGAAACAGCATCAAGAACTAATCAACAATGAAAAAAACAAGGCTGAAGGAAGAGAAGCAGAACTACTGAAAGTTCAGAGGCAATCTGAGATTCTAGAAGAGGGTTTAAAGCACAAGGTGAACTTTAACCATTTGTTTTCTGAAGTTTGGCACTAAAACGTGACTCTTACTATAAAATAAGACTTTGTTCAATTTCAGATTTCACATGATTCACACTTCTGTTATCCTTCAGAAGAGCCTGAAGTTACTTGAAAAGTACTAGACATTGTCTCAGCCTTTGGTTGCTCTCTTCCTCAGTTTGACTGGGGCAACTTAAGTGCTTTGTATTGATTTAACTGTTGCTAGCACACTAATAGGTCTATCATATATTGATTCATACCAGTTAATAAAAGGCTGCTCTGCCCTGGGCAAGTATATGCGACTAAGAAGTGATGCAGTGTCACAGTGTGGTTCTCTCAATTTTTGACATGCAGGCATTGGAATGCTGAATTTGTAAATACCCCTCTTGTCCAGAGAGGTTCTACAACCAGTGGTTTTTAATAAATGCCATATTTAGCTTCCTTATTTCCTTATACAAAAATTATGGACAGCTAGTTGTCATTGAATGATAAAAATCTTATATTATCTAACTTTGTTTTCATAACTTCTCTGCCAAGCTACCCCATCCCTTTATAGGTAACTATACTGATAAAATCTTATGGGTTTTTCAGTAGCTTTCTCTGAGTGGTATGGAATAGACTGATATTTTCAATTTTCTTATTTTGATTTAAAAAATACTACGTAGCCAAAAATGCTATGCAGGTAGTGTCACTGTTTCTGGTGTCAATTTATAAAAATCTTCATCTGCAACCCAGTATAAGTAGTAGTCTTCAATTCCAGTGAATTACGTGGCAAATCATGAGCCTTTGGCTTTGAACTAATATCATGCATAGTTTGGCACCTACTTTATATGTACCACAAAGTACTGCATAGAAGTGTGTTTGTGGAGTATCTGAGCTACTACTTGCAGCAGTTTCAAAAAAAGGCAACATGCATCACTTCTGGATGAACCAAGTCCTATATGGGTACTATATGTAAATTCCTACAGCTGTTTAATTTCAAAGCCCACTGCGCATGCGTGCAGTTTAAAAGGGCCCGCCAAACGGGGAAAAAAGCTCAGTTAGGCTCTGGAGCAGTGGGAGACGTGCGGGTGAAGCCCGCTGTGCCCCCGTTCCCCCGAAGCCCCTCAGACACCCCCTCAGCAGCTGCAGAGCCCCCTGCCAACCCCCAGCACAGCCAGAGGTAAGTGGGCTCGTGGTGGGAAGGGGTTAACTCCTCGCTCCCTGGGAGGAGGCCGGCTGCATGGAGCCGGGCCGGGTCAAGCCCCACTTGGCCCAGCCCCCCAGGAAGCCACACGACCGGAGCTGTGCGAACAGGCTGCGTAAACAAGCGCTTGAGTTAGCGCGGAGTTCGCGCAGGAGAGGGCACGGGAGGGCACGAGACCCTGCCTGCGGCCCCCCCAGAGTAGTCAGCCCCAGCCATAGCCAGCCTACCAGAGGCATGACACGGATAGGCATGTGCCACACCCCGAGGGTCCCCTGGGGCTCTGCAGCCCCCCCATCAGGCACCTCAGAGACAGCCACCCAGACAGAGCCCATGGTTCCGGGCTCCACGCAGACGGAGCCCCTGGCTCTTGGCTGCGGGGGCTGCCTGTCCCTTTTTCAGGCTCTGGGGCCCGGGAGCATGGCCACCTCCCCTTGCGGGGTCTGCTCCCTACTGGGGTCTCTGGCGTGCCAGCTGGAGGAGCTCCAGGCCACAGTCCAGAGACTGCGTGCCATCAGGGACTGCGAGCAGGAGATGGCCTGGCAGTAGGAGTCTCTTCTCCCCTGGGAGCTGCAGGAGAGAGCACCGTCTCCCTCCAGGACTAAGGAGGACTCTGGGACCTCCTGCTCTGCCCAGTCAGGGGCATGGACCAAGGTGGTCAAGGGCCCTAAGGCCCGCCGCACCAAGGCCCCTCCCTCGCCGGAGCTTACCAACAGGTTCGCACCTCTTGCAGCCCCAGCAGAGCCTGCTCAGTTGTCGGCTCCCACAGGCAACCCAGGCTCAACCACAGCTACTGCCCCCCGCTCTCCCCAAGACGAAACGAAAGGTGTTTGTTGTGGGAGACTCCATCCTGCGGGGGACTGAGGGGGCAATCTGCCGCCCCAACCCCTTAGCCCGGGAAGTCTGCTGCTTCCCGGGGGCCCGCATCCGAGACATCGCGGAGAGGATCCCACAGCTCCTCCGGCCCACAGACCACTACCCCATGCTCCTTATTCATGTGGGCACCAATGACACGGCTCGGAGCACCCCCAGCCAGGTCATGAGGCGCTACAGGGATTTGGGAGCAGGGCTTAGGGATCTGGGAGCTCAGGTGGTGTTTTCGTCAATCCTCCCAGTCTCGGGCTATGGGCTGAGGAGGGAGAGGAGGATCCACGCAGTCAACCAAAGACTCTGGAGCTGGTGTCATCGGGAAGGCTTTGGCTTCCATGACCACAGCCCGCTCTTTGGAGAGAGAGGCAGCGAGCTGCTGGGAAGAGATGGCCTCCACCTCTCTCCCCTGGGGAGGAGGCTCTTCTCAGCCAGGCTGGCTGACCTGCTCCACCGGGCTTTAAACTAAGCCCACTGGGGGATGGGGGGACTACTGCCACTGCTGGCCTGCTGAGCAACCCTTGCAAAGCCAGCAGACCAAGGCACTTCAGGGAGCCCACCCCTGCCCCAGCCCTGGCACAATCTGTGGACAAGGCAAGAGCCCCCAAGGGCACACTTGCCTGCCTGTACACTAATGCCAGGAGCCTGGGCAACAAGCAGGACAAGCTCGTCCTCCTGCTCAGTGCAAAGAATTATGACGTCATTGGGATAACGGAGACCTGGTGAGACTCCACCCATCACTGGACCACGGGTATAGAGGGCTATACCTTGTACAGGAGGGATCGTGTTGACAAAAGGGGCAGGGGTGTAGCTCTCTATGTGAAGGAAAGCTACATGTCCCTGCAAGCTGATGTTGCCGACCGGCATGGACAGCTAGAGACCCTCTGGGTAAAAATTCGTGGGGAATACGGCACAGGGGACACAACGGTGGGAGTCTACTACAGAGCTCCTACTCAAAGTCCCGAGCTTGACCAGGAGTTTGCCCGGGAACTGACTGAGGCCGCTTGCTCCAGGACCTTGGTTGTCATGGGTGACTTCAATTACCCGGACATCTCCTGGGAAGATCACTCAGCAAAATCTGAGTGGTCGCAAAGCTTTCTCTCGTGTGTGGATGACCTCTACCTGACTCAAGAAGTCTGTGGGCCAACGAGAGGCAAAGCGCTGCTCGACCTGGTACTGGCTATGGGGGATGACCTAATCGGCGACCTAGTGATCGATGGGAAGCTGGGTGACAGCGACCACGAGCTGATCACCTTCACCATCCGCCGTAAAGCTGGCAAGTCAGTCAGCAACACAGAAGTCCTTGACTTCAGAAAAGCCGACTTTGACAAGCTCAAGAGGCTTGTCGGTCAGGCCCTCAGGGACCATGACCCCAGGGAGATGGGAGTTCGAGAACAGTGGCTGCTTCTCAAGGAAGCAATCCTCAATGCACAAGCCAAATCTATTCCAGCACGGAGGAAAGGCAGCAAGAAGGCACAGCAGCCCTCCTGGCTCTCCAGGGACCTAGCGGACCTCCTGCGGCTAAAAAGGAAAGCCTACAAAGGATGGAGGACGGGATTCACCTCCAAGGAGGATTATTCTGCGCTGGTCCGGTCCTGCAGGGAGCAAACCAGGAAAGCCAAGGCTGCAACTGAACTCCAACTAGCTTCAAGCATCAAGGACAACAAAAAGTCCTTTTTCAGATATGTGGGGAGCCAGAGGAAAAGCAAGGGCAACGCTGGACCCCTGCTAAACCAGATGGGGCAACTGACAACTGACGCCCAGGAAAAAGCCAACCTATTAAATAGGTACTTTGCGTCAGTCTTTCATCAGTCCATGGGACGCCCATGCCTGCTATGGGACAGGGAGATCCGGGTGATGGGGATCCCCTCCCCTCCATAAATGCTGACCTCGTGAAGGAACATCTTGAGAAGCTGGATACCTTCAAGTCAGCCGGCCCTGACAATCTGCACCCCAGGGTACTCAAGGAGCTGGCGAGCGTCATAGCCCAGCCCCTGGCACGGATCTTTGAAAACTCCTGGCGCTCTGGTGTAGTGCCCGAAGACTGGAAGAAGGCCAATGTGGTGCCGATCTTCAAGAAAGGGAAGAGAGTGGATCCAGTTAACTACAGGCCCATTAGCCTGACTTCTATACTGGGGAAGATCTTAGAAAAGTTTATTAAGGAGGCCATCCTTGATGGACTGGCCCAGGCTAACATCCTAAGGGATAGCCAGCACGGGTTTGTTGCAGGTAGGTCTTGTTTGACCAATCTCATTTCCTTCTATGACCAGGTGACCTATCACCTGGACAAGGGAGAAGAGGTTGATGTCATATATCTTGACTTCAAAAAGCTTTTGATCTGGTATCCCATGATCACCTCTTGGCCAAACTGCCCAGTTGTGGCCTTGGCTCCACCACGATCCGCTGGCTGGGAAACTGGCTCCGTGGTCGGACCCAGAGGGTTGTAATTGATGGCAGTCACTCATCGTGGTGCCCTGTGACCAGTGGGGTCCCTCAAGGCTCTGTCCTGGGACCCATCCTGTTCAACATCTTCATTAACGATGTGGACATTGGAGTCAGGAGTGGACTGGCCAAGTTCGCCAATGACACCAAACTTTGGGGCGGGTGATCCAGGCTGACCTGGACAAGCTCAGCAAATGGGCAGATGAGAACCTCATGGTGTTTAACACCGATAAATGCAAGGTTCTCCACCTTGGGAGGAAAAACCTGCAGCACCCTTATAGGCTCGGCAGTGCTACATTGGATAGCACTACAGAAGAAAGAGACTTGGGGGTCATCATTGACCACAAGATGAACATGAGCCTTCAATGCGATGCTGCGGCTAGTAAAGCGACCAAAACGCTGGCTTGAATCCATAGATGCTTCTCGAGCAAATCCCGGGACGTCATTCTCCCCTTGTACTCGGCCTTGGTGAGGCCGCAGCTGGAGTACTGCGTCCAGTTTTGGGCTCCACAATTCAAAAAGGATGTGGAGAAGCTGGAGAGAGTCCAGAGGAGAGCCACGCTTCATGTTAGAACCTTTAACAGTTAAGTTGCATTCGTCTCCTGCAAAGATATTGCAAATATTCTTGGAATTGTTTATCTTTCATCATTACAATAGATAAGAGGCCAGTAAAACTACAAAAACAGTTTCTCCTTCCTCCCCCTGTCTCTGTGTGGGCCAAGGGGCTGCTGCAGTCATGGCATAGTGTGCAGCCCATACAGTGTGACATGAGAGCCTATGGCTCCTTGCCGTTCAAGCTGGACAGCTCTGCACTAAACCAACTACTTCCATCTCTCATTTCCCTGGTGACCCAACTTGAGGTTTTAAAACTAGGTCTGCAAAATTGAAATGCTAATGTAAGCTTAATTACCTTTTTAATTCTTACTCTGATGCTTCTGGGTAGGCAAAGCTCACTTCTCCAAAATGTCTTTCTAATTATCTTGTAAGTAGCTACATTAGAATAGTTTCTTAGAAACTGTGGTTCCTCTTCCATATTTGATTTACTTGAGAGAATGCTTTGCATGAAAAATTACAAAATGGGACCTGTTAATAGTAATCTTGTGTTAACTGTTTTTCTATAGATTCATCAAGTAACTGATGCACTGACGAATATCTCTTCTGAAAGAGATCAGTTATTGGCTGAAAAAAACAATATTTCTCTTAAACTTCAAGAACAGATTTCATCAATGAATCAAGAAAAAGATGAGCTTCAAAAAATACTTGAAGGTATCACATCTGAGAGAGACCAACTAAAGACTGACCTGCAGAAAGCTATTAACATGGTTGGTTACAAATATTTTTATACTAACAGGAGTCATTACTATTAAAAAAAAAAAAAAAAAAAAAAAAAGGTTTCGATTGATACTTCTGCACATGGGTTTTTTTCAGTGCAATGAAACAAATGAGAAATTGGAACTTGCCTTAGACGAATTGAAACAGAAAAAACTGAATGATGTGGCGGTTCAGTCAAATCTACCAGATAATGAAGAACAGATTCATTCTGACAGCTTGGACGCAAAAGCTTTGGAAGTAAAGGTAAATATCAGTAAGTTAATAGATGTGAAACTTTAAAATAGGGCTGGAAGGAACCTTGGGAGGGTAATCAAGCCCAGTATCACAAGACAGAATCGTCTTCCTCTAAACCAGGGATGGCTAACCAGCACAGCATGGGGCAGCGGTAGCAGCACAAGACAGACACAGGGTAGCCATATGTGGGCTCCAGACAGCTGCAGCAGGAAACTGCTAGCAGGGGGAGGGGCCGTTTTCCTCCTGGGCTGAGCAACAGCTTTTGTCCTATGCCATTGCTGTTGAGCCTGGGTGGGCGAGCCCAGAACAGGCAGGGGGTTAGCAGGGTCACAGTTGTGCAGTGCACATCTCCACTGATACCATGGGGCTAGAGCCAGTAGCAGGAGCAAAAAGGAGCTGGGGCAGCAGCATGTGCCACAGCTGGACTGTGCCTGGGCCCTGGGACAGAGGGACCCATTGCAGGTTGGACAAAGACCCTCTGGAACATTTTGCCCAACCCTACTCTAGCCCCCTTACCCAGGGTCAGGACTGCAGCTGCTGCCTGCTTGCCCACTGCCACCTCTAAACCCTGCCACTTTCTTTTCTGCAGCATCTCCCTCACCACACACACCCTTGCAGTTCCCCATACAGCCTCTGCTCTCCCACCTGCCCCCTCTCCCTTCCCACCTCTGGGCTAGGGCCATGATCAGTGCACCAGGCTGAAACAGTGAGCCACAGAGCAGGGGGAGGGGGAGCGCAGAGAAGGGAGGAGGGGAAGCGGGGCTGAGGCTGCAGGGGGGTTAGGGAAGTGCGCCATAAGCAGGGGACAAGTTGCTTGACCTCTGCACACCATCTGTTCCCCCACTGTCTGCCCTACTGCAACAGTGTAGGGGATGAATCAAAGACAACCTTCCAATGATTAGATTCTATACATGGAAAACTATAACACTTAAACAGATTCTATACATGGAAAATGTATATTGGGGAATTGTCTTAAATTCAGGGTAGTCTTAGATTCAAGCAAATATGGTATTATTGGAGATTCCTCATGGGGGAGGGAAGTATGAAGCACTGGAGAATCTATCTTCCTAACTAGAGCCAAGGAAGAGGTTTGGTCTTTCATGAAACATACAGGACACTTTTGATAGTACAGCAGATTGTATAAAGACTTGCAACATCTTCTAAAATTATGAAGAAAAAACTTAAGAGTTTATTTGAAAGCATACGAGTTTAATCTGGGTTTGCTTTTTCTAAGAATTGCTAAATTGCTGTCTCTGCTGATGGCATTAAATATAAAAACTGCCATACTGGATCAGACCACAGGTCTGTCTAGCTTAGTATTGTCTCCCAGCAGTGGAAAGTATCATTTGCTTTATGGGAAGTGTTTACAAAACGGGACATGTGTAAAGTGATTCATTCCTTGCCACACATTCCCAGTTCCTAGTAAAAATAGGCTTAGGGATATCCTGAGCCAGAGGATGTTTAATAGCTCCTGGTGGACCTTTTTCTTCAGGAATGTCTCTAATCCACTTACTTATTTAAACTTGGCTACATTTTTTTTTAAAGCCTCCCACAACATCTTGTGGTAACCATTTCCACAGTTTTATTACAACCTGCCCAGCCCTGGTTTCTAAATCTGCTACTCCATTTCATCAGGTGTCCTTTTTAGGTCTTGTATTATCACATTTGTCTATCCCATGAGGTAAGTAATGGCTGAACCTGGTTTTCTTTGTGCTTAAAACCTATACATTTATTTGACAGCACCAGGCTAGTGGCTTTGATCTTAATGTTTTGTATTATTTCTGAATCCGGTTTTGGTTTTGTCTTTTTGTTGGGGTTTATTTTGTGTTTTTAACGTAGTTACTATTGGAGAAATTCCCGAAGATGGAGAAGAGATATGATTGTTTCACTACAATGTCTCTTTATCTGGAGACTCAGCTCAACAGTCAGAAAGAACAGATAGACCTGATTGTAAAACAGCTTTCATCTGAACCAGCTAAACAAGTTAAAAGACTTCAGACTGAAAATGAGAGAATAAGCAGTTATCTCCAGAGTTTATTGAAGAAACTTCAGGTATAAATTACAAACTGTGGTTGTTTGGATTGCTTCCCATTGCTTGGTTTCATTGCTTTGTTCCACCGTTCTACAAATGGTGCTGCTAAAGTACTGTGTAGTTGTAACTAGACCAAGAAGTAATATGTAACATTGGAGTAAGAATTTATTTTCAAACATCCTGCCCTGCTCTGCATGTCCATAGAATGCAAATTGATTTCTAATTCCTGCATAGGTCCTGGAAAAATGGCACCAGTTTCTCAATTTTAACTTATGAGCATAGTTTGGCTGCTTTGAATAGTATTATATCTGAATGTCAATTAACTCTAACTACCCAAAGAGAACTTCATCTGCATGCTAGATGGTCCAAGATTTGAATTATGGATTTTTACATAAACATTCTTCTTTAGAGGTTTTAAATGTTTCTGTTTTTCTTTAAAGTTTCGTGTTTCTCTTGCAGAGTCTTGCAGTGTGGCAGGTTTTGATTCAAGACCTTAATAGTTAGGTTATTTCTGGGGATCCCCATCACACTAGGAAAAGGTCCATCAATATAGTGATATAGTAAATAGCAGTTCCCTTCCCATTATCTTTTTGTAAAGGTTCTTTTCATCTACTAGTTATGGCCACAGGGTAGAGAGAACACTTGATCTTCACCTTAGCCTCCCTCTCCTACTGAGGCAACAGCTGTTTTAACCTTTTCACAGCTGAATTTTCAGCAGCTCTAGTCTCCTCAGCCAAAATCTGAAGCCATGTAGCTGTTGCTAAAGACTGGATACCGTGGGCAGATCTAAGTTTTTGGAAAAAAGGCTAAAAACAGGCTGTAAGGTTGTGAAATAGCTATTCCTGGCTTCTTTTCTTCTATCAGACAGCATAGTTGATAAGTGAACCATCAAGATTACTAAAAAGGAGCAAGGGTTATTAACACCTGTGGAGCAGGACTTGTATAGAATAGATTGACCCACTAAGTCAAGGGATTTCCTCGGTACTTCCTGAACAGAAATGACACTCTAATTGTCAAACAGTTGGTTTTAAACTTTGGATGGAGTAGGAATGAGAAGTGGAGGGCTGCAGGTGTACTCACTTGAATCTGCCCCTGCTGAACCATCATCCCTCCCTCCATACAGATGCTGCAGGAAAAAGAAGGAAGAGCAGAACCATCTTCCAGCATTTCCATACTTCTGTTCTGGGTAGAAAGTGGGGAAGTAGATTCTTGGAAGGCTAATTTTGGCAGGAAAGGGTGGTATGCAAGTAAATAGGATAATGTGTTTTGTTTTTGGTTGATGTTCATGTTTATGATTCTTAATACATTCCTTCCATATTCTTCATTTAGCTTATTAAAGTTGTATACTCTCTCTAATAGGCAAAAGCAACCATCTTTTCTTGCATACCACTTACCCCCGAATAAGATATGTGCCTTGGTTTTTTGGAAGGCAGAATGGGGGATGGAAATCCCACAGAATCATGTCTGACTAATGTAGAGTGAGTCCTTTTTAGAAGCAGTCTAGTTGAGGCAGCAGGAACGTCTTGGTATGGCAGGACAGCAACAATGCTAGGCCCTAGAACCTGCAAGGATAGTGTCAAGACTGTCACTACTTTACTGTAAATATTTTTTAATATAAGCTCCTATAAATGAGTGTTTCCATAATCCTCACCCAGATCCAGTTCAGTTGGCATTCAGGCACAAGCTACAGTGCTCAGCCAATAGCTGCTGCAGCTATTAGAGTTAACAAAAGACTCTGCCCCTTCTTGCTGGGGCAGGAGAGAAGTTGCAGCCATCTTGACAGCCATTAGACCATGCTGTCTGCATGCTTTTATGTCACCAAAGAAAAATCAACTTCCCCACTCGAGACAAACACCCCAATGTGAAGATTTGATTCTGGAGGATAAAGGTGTGTGTGGTATGTGACTAAATGGGGTTAGTCAAGTCAAACTACCTCTTAAAATGCAAAACTGTTTTGTCTAGGACAATGATTCTCAACCTTTTTAGTCGGGACACTCCTCCCCATTTTATTTTATTTATTTTTTCATGTGGTGGCATCCCTGGCTGAGAACTACTGTTGTGATGCCTCAACTTAGCCAGTAGCTTGCTCCTTCCTCCAGTTCCTGTAGCCACTGTAGAAATGTGTGCCTTAATCAGAAATTCAGTGGGCTGCTAGGCTTAAAGAGACCTATGCACTTTTTTGACAGGGGCTACCCTCAGTCTTGTTCTTGACTGCAATTTGTAGAAGTAATTTCACTGTCTTGTGAAAGGTGGGGGAACCTCGTTTCAAAGGGTGCCTTTTCATTTCTGGACCATCCCAAGGGCTAGTTGAAGGTCAGAGTGAGGGGGACATCCCAAGGAGCTGTCAAGGAAATCTGTAGTCACTGACCTGGGGCTGTATCCAAAGCATGAGAGTGCTCAGGTCTTCAGACAGTGCCTGAGATCCAGATATGCAAGTGTCCATGGGTACTAGGATGAGAGTGTTGCTCCTCACAAAGTTCAGAGAGCTGTTTTTGTACTGATGGCCACAGGGCTTTTTCTAAACCTGTGGAGTGCTCTTCATTCACTTATAAGCTAACTTTTTTTACTTGGGGAATGAGAGACAGCCTAGAAAGGGCTGTCTGCTTTAGGCTCATCAGGGCATCCTAATGAGGTGGGCAAGTGCATGTGTGCCACATCCCCTCCCAGCCTGGCTGTGCACAAAGTGCTTGGGCAAACATGGATCTTTGAGTAGACCAGCTAGCTAAATAGTTGGAAAAACTGTTCTTTGTAAGCCTTTGGGTATGAACACCCTTCTTCAAGCACAAGAAGAGTTTCTGCACTTTTTTTACCTGGCTCCAGCAGCACTAGCACCAGTGCACTCTGACTAGGGAAGGGGGTTCATGGCACCCTGGTTGAGAACCAGTGGCCTGGGGCTATGTAAAGTACAGGTTTACAGTCATATAGTAGAGGAATAACTGGCATGAGTTTCATTATTTGGGTTTGATTTCTTTGTTTATAGTAAACCTCTTGTTACATGCTACTTCTAGTTTTTCCAGATCCATGGAGTGCTACAACTATCTAGCACTTTATCTAGATGCAAGGTAGAATTAATATTAATCTATTGATGCTTCCTTGTTCTCAACAATAGTTTCTGTTCAGCCGTACTTGCCTGAAGAAGGGAAACTACTATGGCACTGTTAACAAGTGTGAAATGGAGCTGCTTGATAAGAAGAGAGAAGCGATAAAGCAGGTAGAGTTTAGAATATGCTTAAAACTTGGCTAAGATGCACGTTCTGTAAACAGCAAATAGTGCATTTATAATAGTATTGTAAATTATACCTCCTGAGCTGATGTTAATGGAGGCTGCACTAGTTTTCAAACTGATACATTACTCTTTTTCTATGCAGCAAATTCTCCAAGATGTGTCAGCAATGGAAACTGAAGCTCTTGGCTTAGTGGATGAATTGCAACAGGAGCAGCGTGCAAGGCAAGAAGCAATTCAGTTCTTGGAAATGTGTTCAGAGACTTGTGACACTGAAAAACTTAAAGATTGGATAAAGCAAGAGAATGAGAGGCTTTTAAAAGCGATTAATCTTTGGACTCCTGAAGTGAAGGTAAGTCATTGCCAATTTGATTTTTTTTTAATTCCTTTGTTTTAAATTATGTTTACACTACATGATCTTACTAGATTTGATCTCTCTCAAGTTGATGTCCAATTTAAAAATAATAGTAAAAATTATACATTGAAGGCCCTGAAAGACTCGAGAGCAGGAATGCTAACGTTTTTAAAGAATGCTCAGATTTCTTTTTAGTATGGTTACAGTTTGTGTTTCTAAGACTGATACAAGAGCAATATGTTACCTTTTTCTGAGGGGGTATTTGAATGGGTTAAAAAAACATCTAGCTTACTGTAGTATTTTCATGTTACATCAGTCTTTACGGCAAGAACTTTTTGGAAATTTTAAAGACTTGGTTTGTCTGGGAGGAGGTCATGAGGTTATTTGCTCTGGTTTCCCATCCCCTCCCCCCAAATATAGTGAGCAATATCCCTCTGACTTCGGCATGCTTAGGAGTACATGTGTGCATAACTTCAGGGCCTGATCCAGGCACTTATCTCTATCTTGCTAGTCTGGCAGGTAAAGAAAGTTCTCTTTTAGTCTCTTGAATCCTACTTCTAAAGATCTTGTTTGATTTTAAAGCCTGGTATTATATTATTTAAATATTCTTTTTTTAATGCAAGGGTAACCTCATTTCAAATTTTCTTAAACTCTGTCTTCAAAGAAGTTAGGTTTTCTGCCCTCCCCTCTGGTTAAAAAGGTATTCTAGAACCTTGTTCTTCAGTTTGAATAGCACTTTTTTTCTTCTATCCCTGATATTTGTGGACAAATTCTATCTAAACTTAAACAAGTTTAAATAGCTTTGCTAAACTAAACAAGTCACATTTTAATTCTGCCTCACTTTGAGAATAGAAAGAGAGCTGAGGTTTTTTAGTGGAGCACTTTTTTGTAGAGTCGTTTTAATCTCTGGAAGATCAGACTTGCATCTAGAGAGAAGTTAATATATTCTAAACCTAGAGTCTTCTCTTTCCTTTTAAAGGAAATAATCCCTGCCATTCCTTTAAATGGGTGAGCATCTGTCATCTAAATTATTTAGGCTGCGGAAAAAGTAAGATAAATGTTAACTGGAACTGTTAATTTGTAACTGAAACTTACTAGAATGTATTCTGTATACCTCTCACTATGAACTAATTGTGCTGTTTCAGTATTATTGAGCAAGAAATGTTTTTTCCTTGATTTCATCATAACTTGTATGCTGTAAGAATTCTTGAGGGATGAAGAAGTCTTTGCCATGTTTGTACATTATGAACTCCAGATCCACAAATTTAATCTTTGCTTGGAATCTGTTCTTTTCTTTACAGCATCTTATTTCTAAAATGTCAGTTTCATATAATTACATTCACTGCACTATTTTAATTTATTTTAGCCACGCTTTCAAGCTCTACTGGACATAGACAAAGAAACTGCCGATTATTGCCAAAACTTTGAAACTGAACTGAAACAAAGAAAAGAAAAGACTGAAGACCTGCTTCAGGAATTGAAGACCACTAAGGAACAGCTCGCATCTTGTAGCACTGCTAATCTTGCACTAGAAGAAGAAAACTATAGACTTTGCAACAAATTAAAAACCACCGAACAAGATGTAAAGGTAGAGAATCTGAAATAAGGACATCAGAGACTTTTTTTTTTTTTCTATTTTGTGTATTAGCTGAACATGCTTTTTTAAACTAAAGGAAAGTCTCTAAGAATAAATTAAGTTAACAGTGAATATAAATTTGCCATACAAGCCACAGACTGCACTCATCTTAACTTTTGTAGCTGTCTGACTCAGACCATCCCCAGAGTCAGCGCACAAAGCTAGTCTGGTGTAGCAGCCACATGCAGTGCACGTCCTGTGCCAGTCCTGTGCACCTCATGCAGCACAATACTGGAACCAGGGCTGTTGCATGCTACCCACAAAGCTAGTGGCATTTGTTGCATGAAGTGCTCATGCTAGACTGACCAGACCTGTGCACTGGGTTCAGTGTGTGGGACTAGTTTTTTGGGTCCACTCTGGCCCACAGACAAACCAACCCTGTGCCCCTCACCTGGCCTGCAGGGAGAGAGAGGCTCATGCCTCTGATTTAGAATGTAAAAAAATAAATTTTGGCTGAAGCTTTAGACTTTTTTTCAATAGTACACAGTATACTAACATTTTAAAGGTTTGGAACGAACTCAGCATGCTTTCTAATGGTATGATAGCAACTAGGCTGCATAGTTATATAATTATCTAAAGGTTGTTACGAGTTCGGCATAAGGTCAAAACACCTCTGGTCATCTTTTATTTGTAAGAGGAACTTGAGAAAACAGAAAATATACTGTTTGAGCCCTGAAGTTGTATATGATACAACATAGGTGATGCATCAGACCATAACTGTCTGTAGAAATGAGCAAATACTTAGAATCATAGGGCATTTGTACACATGTGCCCCCAGCACTGCATTGCATGCATTTGTATAAATTGCAAAAAGCCCAAAAGCGCCTTCAATGTATTGTAGTTCAAAAGTGTGCCGCCTCCATTTTCTGTGTGCTGATGCACATTTTGCCACTTATATAAATGCATATGACACAGTGTGGGGCACGTCAGCTCTTGTGTACCACAGACTCGATTGATTGAGCCTGCTTCAGTGCCCTGGAAATCCAGTGCATCAGAGCAGACAAAGGTATGTATATAAATGCCCATAGAATCATAGAAAATCAGGGTTGGAAGGGACCTCAGGAGGCCATCTAGTCTAACCCCCTGCTCAAGGTAGGACGGTCCTCAGCTAGATCATCCCAGCCAAGGCTCTGTCTAGCTGGGTCTTAAAAACCTTCAAGAATGGAGAGTCCACGATCTCCATGGATAACTGGTACCAGTGTTTTACTACCCTTCTAGTGAGGGAGTTCTTCCTAATATCTATCCTAAACTTCCCTTGCTGCAACTTGAGATGGTTGCTCCTCGTTCTGTCAGTTGTACTTGAGCTACAGGGCAAAAATGAAAACATGTCTGGTAAGATGCTTTCCCATTTGTAGTGTAGGTGGGTAGCTGTTACTTGCATACAGTCATCTTTCTACTGTTTTTTGGAGGTTTTAAGCATGTTTTATTGCCTAAAGGTACGAGATCAATAAAAGATTTTATGCTGACAGCTCTGAAGACCTGAAGTAGCTTCTGTATGCAGTGAGGCAATACTTGGCCTTGTCCCCAGCAGCTGCCATCATGAGTGCACAACACTACTGTGGTGTAACTACTGAGGTTCTAGTAACTTTGAATAACTGATTTGACTTTCTTTTGAAAGATAATGAAAGCAGAAGTCAAAAAGCTTGAAAATACATTAATTGAAATGGAAAAAAATGTCAAGAAGAAAGAAGAGAGAATAGCAGTCTTGCTATCAGAGCTTAAAAGGGGAAGTGCTGCAAGTGAACTTACTCAACTTCATGCTAAATTAAATGAGACCGAGAAGTATCTTAAAAGTACGTTAACAGAAAAACAGACTCTTGAGGTATGTTTATATTTACTGTAAAATATGGTAGCTCTCAAAGCAAAATATTTTAAATGTTTTTGTTTAGCTTGTGAATTAGTGTGAAGATAAGGCACTACTTGAAAACTAGTGTGATCCATATGATATGGAACGAGGGGAAAGAATGCATCACCATGGTGTAAGGTTCAGCTCCAACATTAAAAAATTGAGATTTACCCCAAGTCTTCTAATTAGAAGTTAGCAGTATAGCCTTTGCAGGAGTACATTGAAATATTCCCAGGGCAAATTATCTTGAACTTTAAGTTAAATCTCGTATTCTTTTTTTATTCTTCAATACCAGTACAGTTCCTAATGCATATAATAGAGATAGGTACTTAGCTCTGCTGGTGTTGGGTCAGACAGAAGGCACATGTTTAAAGCCTCATTGGTCAGATAGATGCATCTGCTGAAGTAGATTGTCACCTGTGAAAGTTTAAGCTTCTCTGACTTGCTGCCCTGTCTTGTGCCTACTGCTTATATTGAGAATATTCAAGTAGCACTATGTGCCCTGTATATGAAGTAGATCGTTAAATATCATGAATGTTAAACGGATATTCAGAAAGTTCTCAAACTGCCAATAAGCAAAGGAGGCCAGCATACATGTAGCTTCATCAACCTTTAGCTAAGCAATTTTTTTTTTTGTTTTAAAAATCTAAATTCTACACGAACAGCAGTGTGCGAGTCTGCCATAGGGTTATCTCGATACAATATTTGCCTTTTCTGTATAGATTTCAGTGATAAAGGCAAGCTAATTGCTCTGTAGTAAGGTACAGAAAGCTGTCTCCCTGAAATATCCAGAGCACTTTACAGGGTATAAGCAGTGATATTTGTCCCTGATTATCTACAAGGATAACATGATTGGTGGTGTTGCCCTATCAAAATGATTGTGTGCATGAGCTGTGGACTTTAAGTGGTGTGGCGCTGTTGCTGCTGCATGCCAAAATTTTTCTCTATGCAAAATTAAAACAATTTATGTACATTTTTTAAACTCCATTACAAACAGGATGTATGAGTCAGTACTCTAATTCTGTTGCCATTCAGACCAATTGCTGCCTAGTAATGTAGAGAGTTTAACTTTTCTGATACAGAGTCTTATTCAGCAAGATTTAAATGGCTAAGAAATAGATGGGTGCAGCACACTTTTATGAGATTTTGTTTTAACTAATGACAGCTCTGACTTTTCTCACCAGACTTTTGTTTCCTCCCACCCAATGTGTTAGGTTAAATTAAATAAAGGGGCTGAGTTGTACACAGAAGAAATTGATAATCTCAAAACTCAATTGGTGAAATCTGACATGGAACGAATGAAGCAATCCAAGTTCTTTGAACGGGAGTAAGTGGAGTCATTACAGTTGGTATACATGCTTAACTTCCTGTATGCTGTATGTAGAAGCTACAGGTCTGAGGTTTAGGAGTACATGTGCAATTTCAAATACCTCAGGAACATGGGCAGATCTGGGATTTTGAAAACCAAGATGCACATGGTATGGTACACTATCACCAGGGATCCAGGTTTCCCATGAAAAAACACGGGTTTTCCCCTTTAAAGAAGAAAAATGCAGATTTTCCCCTGGCAGACTGGCAGTTTCCCAGGCTGCTGGGGGGGTGGGGGGGAGCAGTGGGAGGGTGATTAGAATCAGGGGGTGCCATGTGCATCTACATCTGGTGGGAACCACCCTGGCAGCTGGATAGATGAAGTGGGGTTGGGAGGCCAGGGCTTGGGGATGGCCCACACAGGCCCATTGGCAACACTGGGAGGGATGGGGGGCCACATACTCCCACCCTCCCCAGACTTCTGCACTGACAGTGAGGCACAGGGCTGTAGCCTGGCTGGATCAGCACTGGGCAGGAGCTGCCTCTTGACCCAGCGGGCAGGATCTGGCACAGGAGGGCATAGTGCAGAGGGAGACCTGGTGGTGCTGCTGCTGCTGCCACCAGGAGTCCTGAGCCAGCCACACTGCCATGGCTACCAAGGTGAGGCACCCCCTGCCCACCACGACAGTGGGAAGTGGGGCACAACTCCATACTGCCACCACCTGGCTGCTGCCAGGCAGGCAGAGGGCACCTCACTTTGGCAGTTATGGCAGTGCAGCTGGTGCATGGCTCCTGGTACCAGCACAGTGTCTCCCTGCCCTGCTGCACTTTCCCATGTCAAGTCCTGCCAGCTGGGCTGTGAAGGTAGCATCTACCTGGTGCTTGTCTGGCCAGGCTGCAGCCTGTGCCCCATTTAACACACAAATATGGGGGGCATGTGCCTCCCCCATGCCTCCCCAACACATTGCAAATGGCTTTGCCTATACCAGCACATCCTCTGCCCCCTCGCAGGTTCTGACTTTGCTCAGGACTGTATGAAAACTGAATTGATTGTAAAGACTCTTGGACTCTGCATGTTCAATAATAGGGTTTTTTAAGACCTGTTGAGTATTTGATACAACCAGAAAATTGAGCTATTTTCAAGCACAGTAAAAGGAAAAATAAATTATTTTGGTTAGAATGATGAATTCTTAGCTATTAAATACCTGCAGTTCACCTGAGAATTTGACTCTGCAGGAATATGGTTGGGGGGGAGGGGGTGTGTTCCTCTTATATTTGCATCCTATTATTTGACATTTTTCATGGAACAAAACAGACCAACTAAAGCTGCAGAGTGACAGCTAATGACAGACACCACACAAATAATGGCTTCCTCTTTATTCTTTATGCAGAATTGTTAATGCAAAAGCTCTGGCAAAACACAAAGAAGAACAGTTAAGAAAACTAAAAGAAGAGCTTAGAAGAGCACAGCAAGAGCAAAATGTTTCTGGTAAATAAAAATATATTCAAGGGATTTTTTTTTTTATTTATATAAAAATATATTAAGGTTGAGGTATAGAGTATCATATGTGAGAATAAGATTATAAAATACTATAGTATGTCTTGCCTATAGTTGGTTTAAGGAAGAGGATCCAGGAGTCTAGGAGAGAGAAGAAATGAGAGAATATAGCTGACAGGTTAAATGCTTTGCACACACCACTCTAATTCTTGACATCATATAGTACCTTAACTTGTAAGCTAAGTGTATCAGCAGCAGTGGTGAAATGATGCAGGCCTTGCTTTCTACTTCTGTGCCCTGGTTTCTGCCATTGGCCTCATGCTTTGACAGTGGAATATTGAGAAAATCAACTTGCATAAAATGGTTTGCATGTAGCTTTAGTGAAGTCAAAGGCAAGTGGGAGTAGGGCCTACATGAGCATCTAATGCTAACCATTGCTATGATAGAACATGACTACATACTTTGGGTTTGTCAGTTAAAAACATTGAACTGACAAACCCAAATGTCAGCTTTGTATGTGGTGACCAACAGTTTAAATCCCAATGTAGATAGATTAAAGCTTCAACTCTGCTATTTACACTTTGGCCATGCACAGACATTCAGTTTCTCCTGGGAGAGTTGCTGCTCTCACAGTGAAACAGTAAATATACAGATGTTCAGATTTTTTCTTCCAAAACAAAAATAGTTACTCCAGGAGAAAAATAACCTGAGAACAAGGAAGGTTAAATCATTCCCATGAGTTTCTCCTGAGAGAGCATGTGTGTACACACTTGCTTCTGAGAGAAGCTACAGCATAGTCTTCCAATATGTTTTGCTTCTGCTTGTCCCCCACCCGCCCCCCATCCCCGCAGGAGATATTGTATTGCTTGCTGCATTCAACTGCTCCAGCTACAGGGAGACATAGGCTGACTCTGAGCTGCCTGGGTTACCCAATCAGGGGTACCCTGTGCACTGCTGCCAACTGTCTCTGGGCATACTGAGGGAGACTGCAGAATATTCTGAGATGTATGCATAGGGGCCTCCTGGCCAGAGCTGTCTTGGGGGGGCAGGAATGGAGGCAAGTGCTCCAGGCCCCATGCTTTGGGGGGCCCTGCAGAACTGAGCAAAGCAGTGGCTCCGTTTCCAGCTGCTTGCTGCCCCTCTTCCTGCCCCACTCCCCCCCACCCTTCAGGTCCAGGGCCTGTGGGATCAGAGCAAGGGCGGGGCTCCACATAGTTGATTTGCCCTGGGCCCTGCACCCCGTTCGGGTCGCTGCTGCTCCTGGCTGCCCAGTGGCAGCACTGCAAGCTCTGTTCTTCAGGGGCTCAGCATTCAAATCTGTTCAGGCATTTTGGAGCAAGTTTTTCTATCAGGGAAATGAACCTGGGAGAATTCTCCCAGATCACTTGAACATGTGTATGCAGCCTTAATCTACAAGAGGGAATACTTGAATATAATTTCCTAGTTTTATAGAAACTAGAAAATATTGCTTACTTATTTTGCTTAATTCTGTCCATAAATGAGTGCTTAAACCAATATTATACATATTTTTCTAGTCATGTCAGAAAAAGAACTTCCTCAGGCATCCCAAGTACCCCTTACTTGTGGTGGTGGCAGTGGGATTGTACAGAGCACACAAATGCTGGTTTTAAAATCTGAACAGGTTAAATTACAAAAAGAAAATCTTCATTTGAAGAAGCAAAATGACATTCTTCTAAGGTAGGCTTTTTATATTTAACTATATTAATTTATCAAGTTTTACTTCAGTAGTTTTAATTCATATTTTTGGGCAGAACCATAGAACTGAGAGAGGGGTCCACTGGCTCTGACATTGTGTGAATCCAGCCAGCAATAATGGCTGTTGCTGAGACTCGAAGGTAGTGGAGGTTTTTTTTCTCAACTTTTTTTTTTTTTTCCCCTCCTTAAGCACTTCCCTCAGTTGACAAATAGTATGTCTAGTTTACTGTTTGTTTGTTTTTTTGACAGAACATCTGGCATGGAGATTTTAGTTACTTTGACTTTGTCCCTCCTAGTTAAGATTGAGGAAATCATTTGGCACTGTAAAGAAGCTTGTGTTGTCATGCTTGTGATCGTATCTTTGGTTGAAGGAGCTTCCCACCAGTGCTGCCAAAGTATATAACCTTCATTTAAAAAAAAGCCTGTAAGTTTCCAGATTTTTCACTGTTCATCTCTTTCTCCTTTTTAAGCAATGAGCATCAGCTGAAAAAGGAGCTTACAAAGTGGAAAGAGAGAGCACTAAAACTGAGAGAAGTGTCTTCTAGAGGTATTTCTCAGGAGATGATTCCAAGGTCTCCGAAGAAGACAGCATCTCTTCCTTGTAAAGGGCAAATACTTTCTCCCAAGGAACACAATTTACAAGCAATTCTGCCCTTGGATACACCAAAACCTTTGCCACCAACTTGCCCCACAAATTTCTTCGATAACTCCAACTTAGGCACACTTATAGGTATGTAATGCAATACTCCACTGCTGGTTAAAGGAATTGCCATGCAAATGTGTACTTCACATAAAACGATTTCAGTAACGTAAATTTGTCTCCGTTTATAGAAAAAAGGTTTAGGCAGGCAAGGTTCTTTGGGTAAATGTGATATCTGGAAAAAGCTTTCAAAAATTGTAATTTGGTTTTTCTTAAACAGCTATTCAGTGGGATGTTAAAGGATTGGCTAGCAAAAGCCACAAAGACTCCATAGTTTAAGTGCCTACTAACTGCACCGAGGGACTAGTATGCACGATTTTATTTGTATTCTGGAAGTTGAGTTAGCTTTTCCTTGCAACGGAAGTGTTGATGACCGGCTAGTAAAAATTATGAACAGACAAAATATTTGGCTTCTGTTTTTAATTTTATTATTATTACTAAACTTTTATATAACTTAATTTCCCTTATTCTAGAAAAGATAAATATTCAGAGAAAGCTACTGGCTAGTTCCAGCCATATGACTTTAGTGAAAACATTTTAAGTAAACTTCTCTCTCTACAGGCACCAGCCCCTTACCTTTTTAAGATTAGTCTGGTACCCACACTGTCAGTCTGCTTCTGGCTGCAGTGATGGTAGCCTGGAGTGAGTACATCTGTACTAAGTCAACTTGAAATAAAGCAGACTTAGCTGAGTCTGCTAAGTTAGGTCACATTGGAGTGTACACGCATACAGCTCCTTGACATGGTGATAGCCATCTTGTGAGCTAAGTCGACTTAACTAATGCAGCTCAAGATAATACACCTCAGAGTTGTATTATCTTGTGCTGTATTTGTCAACTCTGCTTCACATACACATGTACTCTTAAAGCTAAGACGACTAACTGTCAGAAAGTTAGTGTGTACGCACTCCAGGATAGTATCTATACAGGCTCTTCCTCACTTCCACCTCAACCCACTGCTGAATTTCAGGTTCCAGCCTATATGCCAAGATCAGAGTTGGGCTTTGCCAAAACTAGAATTTAGAGGTTGGGACCAGTCATGCTGTCAAATTCAGTCACTTTGCCTTCTAAACCTCTAGTTGGGGGACAGCAATTGTTCTTTATGGGTCTGTTAAACTGGGTAAGTTTTAAGTTAACTTACTGTAATTTTTTTCTTTTTTCCTTTTGTATAGATGCACGACCTGGAGGAATAGAGCCTACAGAGGAACAATATAAGCATTGGTTAGGAGCTTCAGAAAAGGATGAAGCACCTGAATGTACAACCCAATAAAGCCCTGTACCTTGTTCTTACCAGTGAATAAAGCCAGACACTGCATATATAGAATATACATGCTGCAGAATTAGCAACTGGATTTTAACTGCAAACTGTGGGAACAGGCTTCTAACATTATCTCACTTCTTAGGGGTAATTTTGCTGTCACTACTTTTTTTGTATTTAAAAATTCTTAATCAAGAGCTGGTGTTGCCTACTTCCAGCTGAGACTCTCTCTTACAACTGTTCTTCATTACTTACCTTGTGGTGGCAAAAATGAAGCCTGCAAGCTAAAGAGGAATATAGAATAGATCGCAAACCAAACCACATTTTCACTGTGAAACTTATCAGTCTTGGAGACTAATGCTGTCACTCCTACAACAACCCTCCCAACATTAAACTTTATCTCAATCTTTATCTCCCTCTTTACCTCCCAGTCTTTATCTCAGTCTGTTATAATAGAAAGAGCCCTACTTTTTCTGCTACTTTTTTTTCTACCTTTTGAGGAAGACTTTTTTATGTTCTTATATCACTTTGTAAGACTGGGGAATTGTATTCTCAACTTCTTTTAACCACTGTCTGGAAAAAAATAATGGATAAACTGCTAGCATTTAATTTACAGGAGCATGCAATCAAAGTGCAGATATGAGGTTTTTTTTTTAATGAAGAGTAGAGCCTACTGTGGTTCCAAAAATAATTTTGTAAGCTCTTTTTCCCCCCCTCCCTCCCCCGAACATGGCTATAATGAGTACAGAGTGGGGGAAAATTGGCTGTTTTAATGCTTATGCTGCTTGTTTACAGTTCTAAACTGCAAGACTGACCTATATCTCACCATTGTGATTATCTGTTGGGGTCTGTTTCTTTGTATCTCAGGTATTTAAGAATGTTCTTGATTTAATAAAGTGTTAAATGTTTAAACAATTTTATTTGTCAGGCAATACTTTTATGTAATTTTAGTGAGGTGGAGATGGTACAGATGGTAGGTCTCAGTGATAGTGGTTGCTTTGTTGATGTTCTTGTGGGGAAAAAATCCACATTAATATTCCAATTATTTATAAAGTAACCATATAGGCTGTTCTGTTACCATTACAAAAAATTGATTCTCTGCATGAATCAAGACCAACAAAATTGCATACAGCTCTTCTTTTAAAAAAAGGTGGGGGGAAAGAATATGCGAAGTTATTTTGGCAGTTTTAGTACAGCCTTACATGTCCAACAACTGATGCTTTAGCACTGGAGCTTTGATTAACATAAACCCTGTGTACTATGTAGGCAAGATGCCTGTCAGCTTTATAGCCATCTCATTAAATTTTAAAACTTCACAGCCTACCCTCAGCTATGCAATGGGCTGCCGTACCAACTTTCTCAAATGTGCTCTATAATCTAAACTTTCATAGGGGAGGCAGAGAAAATTCTACTTAACGGTTGCAAAAGAACCATTAAAATTATGTCCACAGTTTTAATGCTATCTTTCGAACCACTAGGCAATCTGGAACATATATGAGAGATCTGAACTAAACTTCATAAGATCTTGCTTTTTGTCATCAAAGGATAATCTTTTAAATTAAGACACTTTGACTGCTGATCACTTAACAGAAACAGCTTAATTTTGTTTTTCTTACCAACCTAAAGTGCCTGCAATCACATCACTCCCAAAACTAACCCTCCCCTTCTGCCAAAAGGAGTCTGATGGAAGTTTTTATAGTATCCCTTCTCTCTGCAGAGGGATCCACTGTTTGGAAGGTGCTACTGGGTTGATTCCCACAATACCTTAAATTAGAAAGCTTTATTTTTTTGCTGGTAGAGTTTCTGTTGCTCTTTGTCCTGTTATACTGTTTAGTAATTACTACAGTTCTGCTTGTTCTTCTGCCTTCACTTTACTTTGATTCACCCTGCTGAGTCTTAGTGACTACGTGAGAGAAGCTGTACAGGATAACGAGAAACATATTTTGATTTGTCTTTTTATAAAAAGCTTTTGCTTCTCTCCAACCCATGGTCTAATTTTAATGAACACCAAAATTCATACTGGAATTTTTTCCCCCCCCCAAGGGAGACCAAAACATATAATAGCTTTTAATGCTGGTCAGTGTCACTTCAAAATGTTGCCTTGGGCTAAGCACAGACATCTGGGGGGAGGTTAAATCAGGTTAAAAATGGTCGCCCAGTTTAAACTTTAGCTTGCCCTGATGCTGACCTTACACTTGCAGACCCGGTCTGGGTGGCCAGCAATCAGTGTAAACTTGTAACTGTGCAGAAGTTCCACACAAACTGGTCTAAAATTTGCAGAACCCAGTTTAAGATAAACCTGGATCTATGTAGTATCAAAGTATTCCATTTTTAGGTCAAACTGGTGCTTGGAATTTCTGTATGCTTTCCCTGCGCAGCCCTGGGGCTAGGAAAACCCAACCACTGGTCCCAGCCCAGGGCTGCTCTTTTCACCCCCCTCCTCCACCACAGTAGGCTTTTTTTCTTCCCTTGTTCCACACTCTCTTCCCCCTAACCAACCAAGCCTCTCTCCCTGATCCCACAAGCCACTCCAGGTGCAGCCACTTTTATTAGCATTTGCTGCTGCCAGAGCTGAGCAAGTAAGTCTCTGATGTGGAGAGGGATGGGGGTGTAGGTTTATTGTAGGGAGGGGACCCCACCCCATCTGTGGGTTGCACCTGCCCCCCATCTCTTATGGGTCACTTTTCTATGTGCCGCACCCCCCATCGTGGCTTACCCACAGCCATTTTGAACCAATTTAACTTCTCCCTAATGCCCCCAAATGTCTGTACTTAACCTTGATGATTGCTTGCTGAAAGCTGCTACAGCATTGCAAGAATTCTTCTGGTGGCATGAGCTGAAAAATATTCTTAGCCCCTGAAGTCTTCAGCAGTAACTGTGGGCTGCCTCCAAATTCCATAAACAGGAAGTGTTACCTATTCGTGGTGGATGGAGGAAAAAGTGCTGATAGGAAGTCATTAGCTAAGAACTCATTCTTCTAGAAAGCGGATCTACAAGAACCAGAAAACTGGCCACTACTGGGCAGAAAAGCAACAGTACTAACTCAAATAGCTAAGTGTTTGAACAAGCTTTCCCACAGAACAAATACGTTTGTGACTGGGAATATGTTTACTTGCTAATTTTTTCCCCAGGAGTGCTGTCTGGATATTAAACAATCTGGTGGAGCATCTTTGGATGCAAGATCATGATGAGATCAAATAATCTTGTCCTAAAAGCATCTCAAACTTGATGATGCTATAATTTTTTTCACGTCAGAGGTGTAAATTTTGAGGACTTAACTGTTCATATAAGAATAGACAAACAGGTAAAAACAGTTGATCAGGGGGAAAAAAAAGTTGAGTCAATGTTAGAATTTTATTATGTATGTGGCTGTATACAGTTTCATTCACCACTGGGTTTTGCTGATTTTCTTCATGCATAACTGCCAGATAATTGACTTTTTTTTTCCTCTCCTCGAGCGGGGAAAAAAATGTATAACTTTTTTATATATCCCACGCCACGCTAGATGGCAGCATCTCCATGTTTCAGCAGGAACTGGGATGGTTTTTAAAGAAGTTCAGCTGAACTACAAATCCCAGCAAACACTGAAATGCATGCAACTTCCTCAAGTACAGAGGCCTAACAAACCTGAAGAGCTGCCTCTACATTTTGAGGTGGGTAGCTGTCCTTTTCTGTTTCATCCTACTTGTGCACAGAGATACTAATGGGAAAGTTATGATTAAGTTCTAGAGCAATTCATTTATGATACATTTTTGGTTTCCCAAAGGTTGGGTCTTTAAAATGAGTGGGATAGTACTCTTACCAGACTTGCCTATTTTAGTAATTAAGATGTGGTGTAAAGTATAGCCTAAGTTGAAAGCTTAAGTGTTTGGTAGTATCAGTTAATCCCTACTAAACATGGGCTATAAAAACTATCATATAATTGGAGACCTATGTCTTGTGGCTCAACAGTTTTCTGGAATTAGTACATACAAATAGAAGTGGTGTTGGTGAGATTACAGTAGGATGGACCTGGCTGGGAAGTTGGGGAGCAAAATGAGAGCCCAGCCAAGCAAATAACTCAGCCAGCATGACCAAGCGTGTGTAATCATTTTGTAAGCAGCTGCTTGTGATGCATGCAAACTGCAACAGAGGGCAACAAAGTCCCATGGACCTGATTTTAGTGGAAATTGCACCTTTCTAACTGCAGTGCACCTAGGTAAAAGCTGTGCTGAGAAGCAGCTAATTTGCCTGTGCCAGCCTAACCAGAGGAGCAGTTTTTGACTATTCACCTTGTCTGTCTGTTCTCAGACTTTGGCCTCTTTTTAAACCTTACCTACAACCCAGACTGATTTTCCCCCCCCCCGTTACAATGTAGCAAAGTATCCATACTAGAGCCAATCAAGTTCTTTTCTATTAAATGTTTTTATTGAAACTGAAACTTGTCATGGGAATATACTGGTTTGGAAGAAGTTTCGTTGTCAGAAGTTTCTCCGAGCCAGTATGAGACCTATGTAAAACCATAGAAACCGCATCCAGAATAGAGAATATTCTGGAGTTTGGCCCATTGTCTTGGATGTGTTTTAGCTTTCTTAACATGCTGTAGAGTGGTAACATTATTTTAAATCTCAAAGTTCTGTGAGATGTGAAAACTTTCCTTCCCACCCACCTACTCTGCATATATTTACTGTTTACTATTAAATCTCATATCTCATAAAGTGATAATCCACTATGTACTTTGCTAGGTATGTTTTGTTCTACTCTTGAGATTTATCTGCCTATAGCAGTAGTCACCAATCAGTAGAACATGATCAACCGGTAGATTTTTGTGGAGCCTCTGACTGTCTATCTCAGTCTCAGTCCCCCACATAGGTGGAGGGAGAGAGAATTATTTGGCAGGGGCTAATCACATGCATGCATTCCACCCCCACCCGCCCTCCACCTGTCAGGTCAGTCTATGGGGGAGAGAAAGGGAGGGGGTGCAGATCAAGGTACCCACGGTGAGGAAAGAAGTGGGGTAGGGCCTGGGGTGAGTGGAACCCTGGCTGGTACCACAATTGGAGCCCAGGTTGCTTGTCCAGGAGTGCAGGGGGACTCCTGCCACTGCACCCACCCCAGCAGAGGCCTGGGAGCCACCTGCCCCTGATTCATGCACAGAGTGGAGGCTGGCATGTGTGCTGGTCTTTGAGCCCCAAGCCCCACTGCAACTGCCCCAGGAGAGGTGAAACACCAAGTATGTCCTGCTGCCGGGGGTGTGGCTCAGGCAGATCCTGGGTCGCACTTTAATTCAAGACGTGATCTTGTGCTTAAAGTTGGAGACCACCAGCATATAGATAAGCCTGGCCTTCATTGTTTCAGCTTTTTATTTCAGAACTACCATTTCAGTACAGGTTTCCCTCGCTTTATGCTGTGCATGTGTTCCTGGAAAATGGTGCATAATTTGAATTCATATAAAGGGAACCCACTTTACAATGTAACAAATAGGGATACGTTCCAAGACCTTGACTGTACTGACCCCCAGCCCCATTTCTACCACTTTTACAAGACAATTTTGGTACTCAGCAACACCAGACAGTACACACAAGTACAAGGCACTATCATAATGGGGATGGTAACTACAGATACATGTGTCGCAGACGAGTGAGGAGCACAGATCCACACAAGACGATATTTTGATGTGTATCAGTCCCACAATGCACTGTACAAAGCAACTGACTGTGGGCTTCCACCACACCAATTGCATAAGAGTGAATTTACCTCACATATAATGGATTTTTGATATAAAATGGTTATTACATAAAAGCAAATTCGCACATACAGGTTTCCCTCATTTTATGCAGGTTCTGTATTTATTTCCTACCCAGGAATAGGGCATTCTCCAGCACTTGCTGAACAGATGACTGAGTATCTTCCTTTAACAACTGAAATGTATTTGATGATTATTTATTACAGCTGATCATAACTTGCCTTCCTGTTTGGAAGGGCAATATCTGGCAATATCTGTTTAAGTATCTTCAGGATCCAGAATGGGCCGGCTTGATGGGAAGGTCATATTGGTGTCTGCAGCAGCACAAGGGATTGGTCAAGCCACTGCTATTGTAAGTCTGGAAATATTTGTCCTTTTTTCCACTGTATATTCCTTACTAGCTTTGCTGTGATGACTTCTCCATTGCCATCTCTACTGAACAGCCTTTATTAATCATGAATAAATTCCAAATGAGAGAGAAGCCAAAAATACCCAACTTTCCATGGAAAGCATGTGAAGTATGACTGCTACACCATAAGAACTTCATTTCCATTATGGAAAATTTCATTGAAGGTTGCACACTCAAAATTCCCTGTTATACCACAATTAGTACTGCCCTGAAAGACCTTCACAACTCACCTGACTGGGTGTAGTAGCACTGACATTGGGCTATGAGTTGACATTGACTTAGCAGACAGTTGCAGGTCTTCCATCTTTGGAAGGTGGCTAGGCCATAATTGGCTTTCAAAGATTTATGTTGCTTTGTTTTTGAGAAGAGGAAAATAGAAGATGATCTGAGCAACTTCTTCCTTTCCAATCCCAAGATTCCTTCTTGGAGGTCAGATAAGTTGTTAATACTGCTAAAAATCACTGCAGGAACAGAATGAAATGGAATTTTGACCCTTATGTACTGTGATACTTTTGGTGGCAGTGGTGGGGTAGCTCATAAAATACCACAGTTACAACATCCAGAGTGTAAGGCAAGAGTAGGGTGCCTCAAAATCCTAGCTCCTGCTGGCCTGTGGATATTCCTTGGTTGGAGAAAGTCAGGGTGATGTCCCTTAGCCAGAAACACACCCTCACTGAGGTGTTAAGCAGTTTGTTGCTCTCTGGCAAAAGCTACAACCATCAAGACACTGAACATCTGGCCCCTCAGTCTCAATCGTCTAAAGGGTGGGTGGTAGGTCTAGGGCAGCCTCCACTCCACTCCTCCATACTCTTGCCTAGGCATACACATCAAAGGTCTTGGTATGATAGTTGCAGGACTCTGTTCAAGCAGATTTATCAGGCACCTGATTAGACTACTTAGACCTCCAAAGTGATTGCCTACTACTGTGAAACTATAATGAAATGCAAATCAGTTCCAGATATCCTGTACTGAACCATTGCTTAAGAACAACATTCATAAGGAAGACCTAACTTACAAAATGGGTCTCTTTCTTAAAAAGTTTGCTTTTGTAAAATTGCAACAAGTTTCAGATGAGAATGGTATGTCTGAGCCTTCTAAAGACAACCCTCAACAATAGCTGAAATTGCATTATAGACATTTTTGTGGTCTGGGGTCCTTGAGAAATTATTGCTTCTTTCTGAGGCTTCAAGGCACCTTTTGACAATAGATTACTCTGTTGGCAAAAAGTAGCTATGCAGCTAAGGCATAAAGTAAGCGCTCTCTCAATGGATTTTAAAGAGTACCTTTTTTAGGGGAATTGCTCAAGATCAAATACCTGGCTCTGTGTGCAGTAAATAGTGGGAAGAAAAGTTATCAGATAATGCCGCCTTTAGTGTTTTGAATAATGAACTAGAATTTAGCTTATACAGAGCTGTCACTTTCCATAAATAGTAGAGCCAGGTTCTGCATCTTTGTTACATTTAGCTAACAATGGGTGCCTCTTCACATGAAGTTAATGTAACACAGTAAACTCTGGAGCGGTTCACACCAGAGTTAATGCCTCCTGGGCACAGTGTCTACACATACACACAGGACAGCAGCGCTTTGAGCTGGGAAAGTGCAGGCCCAGGTTGGAAGCAAGTGGAGGGGTGAGGGAAGGTGCCAGCCTCAGGCTCCAGGTGGTGGCATTGGGCAGTGGAAGGGCTGGCTGGGGCATGAGTGCCAAACATTCAGAGCTGTGTGGCTAGCCGGCAAGCAGGTGTCTGGCCCCATGCTGCCTGGGCTGACCAGGTGCAATTTATTCCTGGGTCAGCATTTCCACGTTTCACCATTGTAAGTACCATCTTTTGGTGGAGTTGTTGACCCAGACTATACTATCTTACAGCTGAGTTAATTTACTGCACCCTAGTACCGGCATGTATGTAGACAGTGTCTCTTTGGTGTGGAGTGAAGTCAACTTTGCAGTAAAGTGCACATGTAGATGCACCCACTGTCTTATAACCTGGTCCTACTAATCTGTAAGACAATGGCTGGTGTACATGCTGCCCTTATCAGCTATTATATATTGTATGTCATGCTCCTTATACATGGTCAGGCAATGAGACCTACTGAGTTAATTATGGACTCTGGTTTGGAGAGAGGAATCATCAGTTCTGTAATCATATCACATGTGTAACTGTCTAATACCAGAGTGTTTGGAAATGTAGCCTTTTATTGATATTTACCCAGAAAGAAATGCAACCTTTGCTCTATTGGGTTAGTCAGCCTTTACTGAAATTTCAAATAGCCAAACATTAATTGTGTACTTTTTACTTATGATTTTAAGGCTTTTGCAAAAGAAGGAGCCAAAGTCATTGCTACAGACATCAACGAGTCAAAGCTGCGGGACCTAGAGAACTATTCTGGTAAATGGTTTACAGCAATCATTGGTCCAGGTCTTCAGTAGTTTTTAAGTTGCTTATCAAAATCTCATTTAAGGGTAGCCCAGAATTATAAAGGTGGCAGAATGATTTAATAACAGCCCCTGAGTGCTAATAGCCACTTTTTTTGCTGTAGCACAGAAGGTATGGGGGCTTTATGTCCAAGTGCTGGTATTCCACTGAAACAGCATTTCAGAATGGAGGTTGCAGGTAGACAGATTAACCCCAGCTATCTGACCCCTTTAGCACTCTTGAAGAGGTTAATTGCTGCTCTGCCTTACACTACTGTTCATTTTACCTATGTAATTTTTCCTAGGTCAGTGGGCTAGCTGTCAAGTGCTGTTTGTTATCAGCAAGAATTGTTCTGTTTGAACTTTGGGGTCACTAGTGCTAAAAGCAAGAAATTCTACATTGTTAACTGAAGGCCTAGCTTAGGAGTGGGCAATTATTTGGGCAGGAGGGCCACTTAAGGAGTTCTGGTGAGCGGTTGAAAGGGGTGGGGGCAGGCAGGATCAATTGATGCTATCCAGCCATCCAGGACATCCACCCCTCACCCACTGCCATAGGCAGGATGGAGAGGATGTGGTCTTTATGAAGACCAGCCTGAGACCTCTGTGGGCAGGGCACACTTGGCTAGGTAGACGGGATGAGGGCTGGGGCAGGGCCAGGATTGTGATTGTAGGGCAGTGACCGTGTAGGGACAGGGCCTAGGGCAGACCCATGATCCATTCCGCACAGGTCCTTGTGATGGGTGCTATTTTTGCAAGTAGAAATGTGCAGGCAACAGATTGCATCTCTGACCTTAGTCCCTGTTACCACCACCCCACAATCCTGGCTTTGATCCCAGCCCCCGCCACCCATCCCATTCCCCAGATACCACTCCCTATCTGCCCAGCCAAGCACTGTGCCCACAGGGATCCTGGGCCAATCTCCATGGAGACCGAACCTGTCTGGTGCCCCCAGCAGTAGACGCAGGGCGGATGGGCCCAGGGCCGGATAGGATCAATGGAGCATATGGGCCAGATCTAGTGGTGGCACTGAGGCAGCAAAAAGGAGCCACCACTGCAGGGGCTACCCGGACGCTGAGTCCGGCTGCTGCGCTACTCCCATTCTGTTGTACACCCCGGGGGCAGCAGGACTAGCCACATGCTCCATGGCCCAGGTGGCCCCCTGTTCCTTGGCCAGATGAGGCCAAGGGACCTGCCATGGGCTGGATAGAATCCCTTGGTGGGCCAGATCTGGCCCGTAGGCTGTATTTTGCCCACCCCTGGCCTAGCTTAATTAGTTGTTAAATAAAAATAGTGTTCTGTTTAGTGAATTTAATGAATGCATTTAGAGCTATGTAATACAGTAAGTAGTAAGAATTGGTGTATCTTTTAGAAAATAATTCCACTGTCATCAGATTGGTCCCTATTTTGTTTGTATAAGTTCTAAATTCTGAAGGCTAAGGCTTGTCTCCATCTGATGTCACACTAGTATGTTTCCATCACTGACAGTCACAGACTTCCTGTAATGGATCCTTAGTTACAAAAGTCACAAGCTGAAGGAAATTGTAAAACAAGTTTATTTTAAATCTAACAAAAACTGTGCAAGTAGGATCCATTTCATCTACAATGAAGCAGAAGGAAGATGCTTAAAGTCAATTTAGAGAATCCAGTTGCTGGACTTTATGTACCTCTATTGCTTTTAAGTACAGGAACTCAGCATAGGCAGACTCTGGGCGATTCTTAACACTTTAAAGCAGGAGTGCTCTATCCCTGCCCCTGTGGGCCATTGCATCTGGCCTGTGGGGCTCTCCATGGGGCAGGAAATTTGGCAATAGGGGAGTAGTGACCATTAATATGGTCGGCCCTGTCCCCCCGGCCAAATTTCCCAAACCACAGCTGGGCCATGCAGCCTCCCCCACATCTGGTTCCTGATCTGGCCATGTCCTGACCCTCCTGTGGGGCCAGGTTGGCGCTAAGCCATGCCCCTTCTGCCACAGGGCTGAGCTATGCCCCTTTTTCTCCCTCTCCTGGGGAACTGGACCACATTTCCTGCCCCCACCCCATCTCTGCAGGGCTGGTTTGGGGGTGGGCCATGCCCCCTTCCACCTGCAGGGGCAAGGTGCACCCCCTCCCCCTCAGAGCTCGGTTGGAGCCCCATGGGCCAGGCCACACACCCCCTGCCCCTTCGGGTCTCCGTTGTGGCTGGGCTATCCCCACTCTCATCTACATGGCTGGGGGATGCCTACTGCACCTATCCTGGTGCCCAATTTAAGGCAACCCGCGGGACCTGGCCCACAGACAGATGGAACACTGCCCATCCCGCCCACCGGGGAAAAACGTTGAGCACCACTGGTATAAAGTGTTTGTCTTCATCTAAGGAGTATTTGCGAATCCTTAATTTAAGGAAAGTCATTTGCTCTCTCATGTACTCATGAGCATGGCTGAACCAGTATCAGGAGGTAAAATCAAACTATCATGCACTCCTATCCTCAAAAAAGGAGTTTCAACCCCATGATCTGTTAAATCTTTACTTTTTGAAACACTAGCAATATGGGACTGAAATGAGCTGGAGCAGACACTCCACTGTTCAAGTTAGTTGCCTGCCTGGAAAGAATTGGCTTCCTTGCTGGCAGATCTCCCAGAAGTACTTGATGCCACACAGATGTCACCCTGGCTCATGAGGTACAGGTGTATTTCAGTGAATACTGATTTAGCAACTAATTCTCCCATTGGCATTAGTCACTCAACCAGGTTAGTTTCACAGCTTTCATTAAATTGTATGCATCTGGGTGTGGATGATTAACGTCACAAAGTGATTACATTCTCAGAACAGGAAATGAATCATGATAACTTAATAAACTATACATGTGAGGCTCTGGAATGCTGTATGGCCTATGGCATGTTTTATTCTAGGGATTATTTTATTTGTTAAATTCTGTGCATTTCAGCCAGTGGATGGCGCACCTGTGGCTTGTATATTGAAGTAACTGTGGCCCCTGGCAGACATTGTTACACTTAGGATTAACTAGTTAATCACATTTTATCCAGCCCCACTTTCATGCAATTAATGGCATAATAAAATAGAATAAACCACAAAACTATCACACAAAACATGTGCTAACTTTGTGGCTGGTTCCTGTCATGCCTTAAACTGAATGTATGGCCAGCACCAGTCAGCTGATCACAGGCACACATTGGAGCCTTTTGCTTCCTTGTGCTTCCATGGCATATAGTAAGTAGCATAACTCTTGCATGGTAGGCTTGGAATTTCATGGAATCTGTTCATTTTATGGTGGCATTCAGAAGGGACTGGCCCTGGTGAGCACTCATTGACTTTAATGGCAGCTGCAAAATAACCAGGTTTTCTCAAATCAGACAATTGGTCTTTAACTAAAAAAAAAAAGTGAGATAAAATCCTTTTTTTTTTTTTTCCCCTCTTTTTAAATAGGCATCCAAATACGGGTGCTGGATGTCACTAAGAAGGAGCAAATAGAAAATCTGGCCAAGGATATTGAGAGGATTGATGTTCTTTGTAATATTGCAGGGTAACTAAATCCTGTTTAAAATTCGTTCTTCTTCTATTATGTCTTTTTAGCTGGTCTATTTAATAACTGTTCCTTTGGGTCTGCCTCACAGAATCCTTCATCACAATTGTCGGTTTTGTGGGTAGTTTCAGTAGAAAGCAATGAGGGAGACAGGTGGTGGAAGAGACAGTTGGAAGATAGGTAGTGGGGAAGAGTTTGGGGGGGTGAGTAGAAATCAAGCAGCTTCACCCCTGCCCTTTGCCTACCCCCTCCCACCCTCAACATATTTTGCCTCCTGTAGCCTCTGTCTCCCCCTGAGTTTTTGGTCCCTCTGCCCACTTGCTGCCTTTTCTTGTCTCACCCCAACCAATGCTGCTGCTAACACTTGCTGTAGCAGGGCGTAGCATGTTTGTGTTCTGGCCCCAGCCTGGCCCAGTAACAGTGGCAGCTCTGGCTGGGCCCTAGAGCTGGGGTTCAAGCTGCCACCCCCACCAACACTGCTACCAGGCCAGGCAGGGGTTGAGAGCAAGAACATGCTCCATGCCCCAGACTGCAGCAGAGCCCAGAGCAAAGGTAAGCAGCTGGGGCTGTGGGTGGGGGGGGCCTGTGCTGTGTAGGGCAGAGGCCATATTGCAGCAACTTCAGCTTGGATCAAAATTGCAACAGTACCTGCCCCTCTGCTGCCTGGTACTCGATTCCAAGATAAGGGGCTTTTTCCCTATGTTATGTTGTGGCGGGGGGGGACTTTGTCTTGGAATCAGGTAAATAAGGTATTACTGACGAAGAGAAGGGAAAAAATGCATGCAAATCACAGATATGTAATGGAGGAAGTAATCCATTGTTCTTTGTGTGATTAATCCAGCTTTGTCCATCATGGAACCATTCTGGAGTGCAAAGAGAGTGACTGGGACTTCACAATGAGCCTCAATGTTCACAGCATGTATCTAATGATCAAAACATTCCTTCCTAAGGTAAGGCTCTGTCTCCAAGATCCACGTACTCTGGCAGACATGCTATATTTAGAGTAGGATAGGAGTAGATTATGTTAAAGAGACTGGAGGTGGAGTGAAAATGCTGGGATGTGGCTAGAGGGCTCTTAGGGCTGCTTTAGTACATTTCTTCTTTAGACTTAGATTTCTGATTTCAATTGTGAATAGTATGTAAAAGTACATGTGGGGAGTTTTTTTAGGCTTGTACCTAAATCAGCTGTTCAGACGTGGAGCAGAGAAAGATGTCATGGTAATGCAGTACCACACAACATGCATGTAGGCAAAATTATTCAAGGTAACTGGCCTCCTGCTGAGGATATTCTTATAAAGGTATTTTATAAGAATGACAATATGCTACTTATGGGAACAATAATCCCATTAGATAAATGGAGAGAATTTTCCTGTCTGATTAGATAATAGCAAAGGATACTTTCTGAAAGATACTGCACAGACGATAACCATTTGGGAAGTATTTACCAGAAACAGTTGTGACACTCTTAAGTAGCCTAAGTTGTCACCATGTGAACAAGTTGGTATTTCAGTATGATACTAGACCCTGATCTTCTCAAACCCTTGATATCAGCTGCCCTACACTTCCAGAAGTTGTTATATTGAATTTAGCTGCCTCAGTTCTCAGGTTGTCATGTCTAAAGGAGACATGACTGCCAGAGGTGAATTCCTAGCACTTTCTGACATTCAGATCCCTTTAAAGCAAGAGTGCTTAAACCCCAGCCTGTAGACCAGATCTGGCCTGCAGAGCTCCCCTTGGGTCTGAAAATTTGATGGGAGGGGACCAACGGCAGTGTTAATTGCTACTTCTCTGCTGCCAAATTTATAGACCTATAGGAAGACCCATGAGCTAGACTAGCATGGCCCTGCCAAGGCTGCATGGAGCCCAATCTTTGCTTTTGGGTCCCAATCAGGTTTGCAGATTGGCTCTATGCCACTCATCAGGCCCACAGAGACAAAAGACTGAGTACCACTATTTTAAAGAATACCTGAAACTGGCCATCCCTTTTTGAAACCATTGTTACATAGCAGCTACCTGTGCCTCTAACTTGCAACGTTAACTTGGGTCATCTGTTCTGAAGCGGCACTGAAGAGAGGACTCTAACTAAGCTCCCCACACCCTGGTTGCACTTGCCTGATTTCAGGGGGGTGGGTTCTAAATCTTGTCCCAGAATAAGAAGGGCTTGAATGAAGGAAAAGGAGTGGCTTGAGTAGTGATGGTAACCACATTGGTGTTGGGTACCTGGCTGGGGAATCAGCAAGGTAGTGGTGATTTAGGGATTAGTGACTAGAAAACTAGGATTTACATAAATGACATCTCTCACATTCATCAAATGCACTCATCCCTTGACTCTATGGAGCCACAGGCTGTAGATGAATGCTTGCATACATTCAAGGGGTGTGTTATAGCTGAGGAGCACATGCTCTGCTGTGTGGCGTGTGTATGCTCATACATATGCATTAATACAACACCTCACTAAGTCAACAAGATACCACAAATGTAAGCATTTATTAAATATACCCAGCATTGTCCTAAGACTAAATAGCCAACCTTGGACTGTGCAGAGGAAGCAGAAATCCTAATGCTTAGTAAGAAAGCATTTATTTATTTTTTAAATCAAATATAAAACTTATTGCTGATGCCAGTGATTTTATAACTATTAGTAGACAGTAGCTCTTAGGACAGAGTTTCCTAGACTGTGAGGTGCATCTCCCTGGTTGGAGGCATGTGTGAATCACTACAATAATTGGCAGTGCCCCACTGCTGCTACTCCCACTGCCAGTTGCTGCTGGCAAAGTCAATTGACAGTGAGGGAAGCAGTGAAGGCAAGTGAAGTAGGGGAGCATGAAAGTGCCCAGCTTTACTATGGTGCAGTGTTTTGCAAATCTTGTAGGTTTACACAAGCCCTAAAGGGATCTAAGCAAGATCAGGACCCTATTTTTCTAGACATTGAACATGTGTGTACAAAGAAACAATCCCTTCCTTAAAGAGAATGCAAACTAAATTGCTAAAACAGACAAAGAGAGGGAGAGAGGAATTATCTGCATTTTATAAATGGGAAGTAGATAGATGAAGAGACCAAAAGACTAGCCAAAGGCTTCTCAAAAAGATTATGGCACAGTTAAAAGTTGAACCATGTTCTCCCAAGTCGCAGTTCAGTACTTTAACTATGGGCACAGATAGAAGTGATATTTTTGAGCAATCTGGCCCCTGAAAGCACTCTACAACTGTCATAAAAAATGTGCATGAATAACTGATCACACAAAAAATTAACCCCAGTTAACTCGGGTATTAAATTAAGGTGCTCACAAGCAGAGCTCCTTGGGGAACTTGTGTTCCCTCCAGGGTTAATTTTTCATAGGATCAGCCAGCAGGGTTGGGTTGTCCCCCTGGGTTGTCAGGGGAAAGGAGGGGGAGCTGCCAGCTGTTGAATGGCCAGAGCTGAGGGGGAGTGGAGGGAATGGGAAACAGAACCCCCTGGACTTGTGCCCCTGCCCCCCCTCTACCCTGACTGCAGTATTAGAGGGAGCCAGGTCAGGTCTGTGAAGCGAGAGGGCTCCATTTCCCTCCTCCCCACCTCTGCTCTGGCCATTCAGCATCCAGAAGCAACCAGCACAGAGCTCCTGACTGGTTTGAATGGCCAGAGCTGATGGAGAGGGGGCAAAGAACAGAGCCCCCTCACCTTGCAGCCTCCCTCCAATACCCCAGTTAGGGTAGCTGGGAGGGGCCCACAAGGTATGGGGGCTCTGTTCCCCCTGCCACTCCCCCTCAGCTCTGGCTATTCAGTAGCTGGCAGCTTTGCTGAATAGCCAGAGCTGGGGGGAATGGGGAAAGGGGCAGTTTGGCAGCCTCCTTAGAGGCTGCTGGCCAGGGCCATTGCAGGTAGGCAAATGTGTTCCTTAACATCTATCTGTGCTTAAAGCTGTTCTTCCTCTGATTTTAAAACACAGCAATAAGTGTACTTAAATGTACTTAAATTTTAGACTCTAATTCATTTTACATGCCAGGGTGGGTAATATCTAGAGTGATCTATCCTCTTTTTCTATCGGATCCAATGCTTTCTCACCTACTGGGCTGGATGGACCATTGGTCTGACCCAAGTTTTAATGGACTCTAGCTTGATAACTCTTGCTCTTAAATATGGTCATAGTTTCATAGTTGGTAGGGTTGGAAGGGACCTAAGCAGATCATCTAGTCTGACCCCCTGCCATGGGCAGGAAAGGATGCTGGGGTCAAATGACCCCAGCGAGGTGGCTGTCTAACCTCCTTTTGAAGACCCCCAGGGTAAAGGCAAGCATCATTTCCCTTGGAAGTTGGTTCCAGCTCCTAGCCAGCCTGACAGTGAAATAGTGCCTCCTGATATCTACCCTGAATCTACTGTCAGTCAACTTATGGCCATTGTTCCTTGTTACCCCCGGTAGTGCTCGGGGGAACAGGGACTCTCCTATTGTCTGCTGGTCCCCCTTGGCAAATTTGTAGATGGCCACCAGATCTCCCCTCAGTTTTCTTTTGTGGAGGCTGAACAGGTTCAGGTCCCATAGCCTCTTCTCATAGGACCTGCCTTGCTGCCCCCTAATCACGTGATTGGCCCTCTCCATGTCGTCCACATCCCTCCTAAAGTACGGCACCCAAAACTGGACACAGTACTCCAACTGCAGCCTGACCAGTGTCACATAGAGGGAGAGGATCACCTCCTTGGACCTGCTCAAGATGCACCTATGGGTACATGACAAGGTGCGGTTGGCCTTCCTGATCGTGTTCCCACATTGGCGGCCCATGTTCATCTTGGAATCAGTAGCAACTCCAAGATCCTTCTCTGCCTCTGTGCTGATGAGAAGGGAGTTCCCCAGCCTGTAGGTATAGTGCTGGTTCTTTCTCCCTAGGTGCATCACCTTGCACTTGTCCATATTGAAACCCATTCTATTCTTACCCACCCACCTCTGTAACCTGTTGAGATCTAGTTGTAGCCTGTCCCTCTCTTCTAGCATGCTCACTTCTCCCCACATCTTAGTGTCATCTGTGAACTTGAACAAGGTGCTTTTCACCCCCTCATCCAAATCGCTGATGAAGATATTGAACAGTGCAGGCCCAAGGACCGAGCCCTGGGGAACCCCACTGCCCACATCCCTCCAGGTCAAAAATGACCCATCCACCACCACTCTCTGGGTGCAGCCCTTCAGCCAATTTGCAGCCCATCTGACTGTAGGTGTTGACACCACAGATGCCTAATTTTTTAATGAGGATAGGGTGAAAGACATTGTCAAAGGCCTTCCTAAAGTCCAGGAAGAGTACATCCACCAGGACACCTGCATCCAAGGCTTCTGTGGCCTGGTCATAGACCACCAGGTTTGTCTGACAGGACCTGCCTCTAATGAACCTGTGTTGATTGCCCCTAAGCATAAACTACCCTGCTGGCCCCTCGCAGATGTGCTCCTGGATAATTTTCTCAAAGAGCTTCCCCAGGACTGAGGTAAGACTAACGGGCCTATAGTTTCCTGGGCCCTCTTTCCTCCCTTTTTTGAAAATGGGGACCACATTGGCCCTTTTCCAATCGTCAGGCACCTCACCAGAGCACCACGAGTGCTCGTAAAGTTGTGCCAGGGTCCTGCAATGACCTTCTTCATCCAGCTAGATCACAGCTTTTAGTCAACGATGTTCAGTATGAGAAACAGCCATTCACCAGGCAAACCCTTACATTATGGCTACTAGTGCCTTCAGCCCTTTTAGCTGTGAAGAAGGTAAAATTTGAATTGGTAACTACAGGGTTTCTCCACTTTAACTGAAGTATTGCAGTGTAATAACCAATAATTCTTTAGATATAAGTATAAGAGAAGTGGTTAAAAAGATGACTGGGGCTAAATATTACAACAATTGGGTTAAATTCTTGGCCCTGCCACAGATTTACCATGTGACCATGAGCAAGTCACTTAACCTGTTTCTTAGCTGTAAAGTCTTTACTTAGCTCAAAAGTATAAATTATTGTTTGTAAGTCACTTTAAGATAATCTTCTGGAGGTACTTATATAGCACCTCAGTTAGAATAGAGTTATCACTGATGAAGAGAATAAGACTTCTCAAAGTACAGTATATTTGAACTAGGAATTCAGTTATGTCTATCTATCTAAAAGTTCTGCTCTCTGTATAGGGTTTTTGACCCACAAGTGTCCAAGCTACATCAGTGGGCTAATGACTTGCAAACTAAGCTAGTGTTTAATGTGAGTATGGGTACAGAACTGGTCCTCGGGTGACTGCAGCTTTGTTTTGAATGACAGCATATGTATTTTTTACAGATGCTTGCCCAGAAATCTGGAAACATTATCAATATGTCTTCTGTGGCATCCAGCATTAAAGGTCAATAACTCCTTAGCTTTGACACATACATACTTGTGATAGCCCTACTGGCACTGTGGCTCTGTAGAATAATGATTATCAAGTCTCTTGTTTTGAAAGCACCTACTTGAGAAAATTAAAGAATGGTACAAAATATAGATTTGGCCTCTTGTGCATATACATTTCAATGTAGTCTTTAATGATATCAGCATATGCAGGGGTTTTTGTTTTTCCAGGAAGCCCTGTGTTCAGTGAACAGGAGATTATACCCAGAAATGAATTGGGGCTTTAAAATGAAATCAAGTGATCAGCCAGACCCCTGCTTCATTTGGGGAAGTAGTTAGAAAGTGTAGTAAATAAGTGAATGACCTGGAAGAACCAGAAGGAGGGACTTGTGACTATGGAAGTTGAATGCCACTCTGGAAGTTGGATTTTACTCCCAGAGGCATAGCAGAACAGCCTTGTGTCTAGGGCAGCTGTGATGCACATGGCAACACCAATGAAGTGATGCCCATAGCAGTAGTACAGTCAGCTGCCCCTGCAGCTGGGGCTATTTTTGCATTCCCCGTGCCCTTGACAAAGGTGGTACCTTGTTTACCCCGTCTCTGCCAGTTTTATGTTGAATCTTGACAAGTCCCTTTTAAATGCGAATTTCACAAGTGTTTACCATGTGTTCTTCAATTTCTGGTTATCTAACTCGGTATCAGAGATCTGATTTGCAGAGAACTGAAATAGATGGAGCTGTGCTCCGAATATGTGAATTTGCTATAAAGGATGGCACTGTAGTCATGCAAGTTCTTTTGTTTGGTAATTAGCCTTGTAGGAGCCAAACTTTTTGGCAGGTATGCTACAGATTAACCCTGCATCCTCCCCAAATGTCACTCCAATTCCATTCCCTAGCCCAATCTGCTTCTCTGCTCTCTGCCCAAGCTGTTGCTCTGCTTTGTTTCCTGCCTAATCTGCCACTCTTCCCTGCTCCCTCCCAGATCTGCCATTTGTAGAATGTGTGCTGCAGGTTGACCATCCCTGCTCTAGCCAACCAGTCATGGTCCCTTCAGGGAGGTTCCCTGTGCTACTGGAAATGGGAGAGCCCAAAAACAGCTCCATATGCAACAAACATGACTTTTTGTTTTTGTTTTTCTTTCCGTGATAACCTGACATTAAATTTGTCAGGAGTTGTAAACAGATTTGTCTATAGCACTTCAAAAGCCGCAGTTATTGGTCTAACGAAGTCTATAGCTGCTGACTTCATTGAACAAAGCATCAGGTGCAACTGCGTATGTCCTGGTAAGTATTTTTACAATATTTTGTGAACTTGGAACAGAAGCTGAAAAACATGGATCCAGATTTGGTTTGAGGCTAGTAGGAAATAAAACTTGAAAGTAGCACACTAATAGGCTGCTGAAGGCAACAGCAGGCAGGGACAAAACCAGCTTTTCTTCTAGCATTTCCTGACTACATTGCTGTCTTATTGTTTAACACCTGTTGTGTGTACTAATAACCTAGAAGTCAAGGCCTTTATTCAGTAAAAATACACATGGACATCATAAGTACACAGGTAGCATTTGTACGGTGTATTATTCCAGGTATAATCAAATGGGCGTACAAACTGGGAACTGGAGAAGGAAAGACTATTTACCCCTTAGAGTTATAATGCCTGTATGCCAAACTCCATGGAGTATATTCACCTTTAAGGCCTATAGACAGTAAAGCAAAACAAAACAAAAAAATCCATGTGTCACTTGAATAGCATAACAAAATGAATTAAATGACTAATGCCAAGAAATAAAGGTGGTCTCATTGCTGTAAAAGATGTAAACAGGAAGTCTTATACTCTGGAAGAATTAAACTGTCTGTGAAACCTCTTGCAAGCCAAATATTACTCCTCACTCTCTATCCATAGTAGTAAGATAGTTTATCACTTGGTAGTATCCTGAGCTGTAAATGTGCTGGAACTGGGATCTTCCCCTTGCTTTTATCAACTGCAGGTAGAAGTTTCAAAAGCGCCCAAGTGACTTAAGCACTTACACTATATTTGTCAAAACTGGCTTGGGTACTGAGGAGTTTCAAAGTATGGGAATACTGCAGCAGAATGTAAAAACACTTGAGTTAGCTTAGGGGCTAGTCACAGTGTAGCCAGAGCAGCATGCAGATCCATGAGGGTTAACTGATTCTGCTTCTTGGCAAGATAAGTTAGCACATGCTGAGCTCTGCATGGTAAAGGTTAGACTGCTTAGCTGACTTAAAGCTAACTCTGATACCTCTGCATCACACTGGTGACCCCAATAGCCACAGTCTCAACAAAAGTCAGTTGAACTAGTTGTCCAGACGCCTTTTAAAAGTTAACCTATCTTATTGTGAAGTCCTGTACAACCATGGCACTGTAGGTAATAGACTTAATGTTGAGGAGTTCTCACTTGTGGCTTTTGAGTCTTGGTCAGTCCACTTCAGTAGTGGTACTGAATTCTGAATATTGCCTTAGGAACTGTTGACACTCCATCTCTACGAGAGAGAATTTGTGCTAGACCTAACCCAGATCAGGTGAGCAAACTCTAATTTTATATTGAGTGGACACACGTGCATACAAACTGTTTGGGGCGGGGAGGGGATAAACAGCACTTCTTTTCTGCATTCCAGCCTACTTTTCTGCATTCCAGAGAATTAATGGTAGTGATATCACCTTCTCTACTTTGTCTGCTTAACCAGATGGTGTTTGGTGGGATTTTGAACAGGAGATTGGACTAGATGACCTCCTGAGGTCCTCTCCCCCTCCCCCACTAATTTCTAGGATTCTATGAAAATTGGTCAAGGTTGTGACCATATTGCCAACATAGCAAATGTAGAACAGAATAATCATGTTTACATACTTAATCTTGTGATGCTGATACTTTATCTTGTATCTGTAGGCACTGAAAGACTTTCTGGATAGACAGAAGACTGGTAGGATGGCTACTGCTGAAGAAGTGGCCAACCTCTTTGTGTATCTGGCCTCTGATGAAGTAAGTAGTAGATAGCAAAAACAGTGCATCACAGTAACCCAGGCTATTTTTGTGCCTCTCAGTGGAGAGACTTTGCTGGTGGTAGATGGTAGGTGGGGATGGTCTAGGATAGTCTTTAAGCCAAACTATTGCAACAGTATAAAACTGACATTTTTACTGAGTCCAGTCCAAGATGCAAAACTGAGTTATTGCCTAGCACTGTTAATGAAGGTTAAGTTGTCATTTGCTAAGGACCATGTCATAGATGCTACATACAGGCGAGTCTACTGGCCTTGCAGAGACAGTTCTGTGGGAGCTGCTGCTAATAAACTTCCATGACAAACAGCCCTACCTTCAGTTGGGGGACCAAGGAGAAGGCATTAGTGAATCTATGATCTAAATGTTATGCCAGAGCAAAGGTTTATCTTGGTCACAGAAAAATGCTGAATGCTATCAGACTGGCATTCCTGGGTTTCCAGTTTGTCTGTACAAGCTTTGGCCAGACAAAGTCAATATATTAATTAGTAAATCTGAACTGAGTATGGCTCGGTGCTGACCCTGAAGGAAGAGTACCACAAACACAGCTTCCTGATCCATCTGGGTTTTTCTTGTGGGTATCTCAATACAGTAGCAGTAGCTGACCAGGCCAGATCCCTCTAAACCTCTGAAGCTAATCATGCTGCAGTGTGTGGTCATATGCTTACAGGCCAGATTCTTTGAGCATTAGCGTAGCACACGGTCATTTATGCCAGCTGGCCTGAAGGCAAGAGCTAATGCATTTGCCCAACTACAGTAGCAGCTGAAAGGAGTTTAATTTTTCAGACTGCTTAACAGTTTTAAGCAACCACCATTGTACTTATAAAACGGCTGTTTGCTCTGAGAGTAACTGGTTTTGTTAAATGAATTTTAGTAATAAGTATTTTCCACTGCTTAATAGTCATAAATGATTGCTAACAGTTACTGTGCCTTTTCATATATTTTTAGTCTGCTTACATGACTGGCAACGAACTTATCATTGATGGAGGCTGGAGCTTGTGACTTATGAATATTCCTTCAGACAAGTATCTGCAAATGGAAATTCTTGTCAGAAAACAAAACAAATGAAGAAATTATCACATTGTATTAATATTTTTTGAACCACTTTAATGACTAAAATGATTGACTTTTAAATCCTACCCAGTGCATGTGCACAGTGATGCTACCTTTTTCTAAATTACTTTTTCTGATTTTTCTTTTGTATGCTTTACTTGGTAATTGACTGTTAGAAATAAAATGCATTTCATTCAACTTTTTGTGTGAAAGCTCAAATTCATGAAAGAATAGCAACCTTAAGGTGTCATTGTGCCAAATGTGTTTGTAGCAGGCACTAGGGTGCTTGCTACTGGCAATAGTGATATGGGCCTGGCTGCCAGTTAACAGGGCAGCACAGGTGAGGGTTGCCAGGGCAACCAATCTGGTCAGCTGGCCAGAAGGAGGCAGGGCCTGGGCTTTATAAGCAGTCAGGCTGAGGCCAGAAGGCAGTTCCCCTCTGGCAGCCTAAGCAGCGGGAGCTCTGCGGCGCGGCACGGCACGGCACGGCACGGCACCCTAGCCGCCTGAGCGTCTGCAGGATGGTACGGGGTGGAGAGAACCCTGACAGGGAGGTATGAAGGAGAGCCAGGGTGGCGCAGAACTTGTTATAGCCAGAAGGCTTCTCTTGTGTTACAGCTGGTTGGCTCATGGCTTTGTATTTTCTGTTCAGTTGTGTGTGTAACACCAGAGGACCGGGCGAGGCTGTAGGGGTTGGAGGAGGCCTCATAGGAGCTCCCCAGTAGCGCAGGAGGTTCCTGGTGTCCTGAGAGGGCACCGCAATCTGGTTCCAGGAAAGAGGCACAGTAGTCTGGTGCCAGAGAGTGGCGCTGCGTTTTGGGGATCCTGACCCTGGCCCCAGTGGGGCAGTATTGGGAGGAGCCCAGTCCAGGTAGGGAGAGCCCAGTGGGGCGTAAGATCCAGAAAAGGGTCTGGGGCCAGGTGAGGCTGAGGCCGCCTGAGCCCCAATTGTGAGAGAGTCCCAGTCAGGCGTACGACCCTGAGAAGGGGGTCTCGGGGCCAGGGGAGGCTGACGCTGCCTGAGCCCCGGTTGCGTGAGCGTGAGACAGGCCCCAGTGTGGGCGAGCGCGAGTAGAGCCCTAGGGAGGGACATGCAAGCGAGAAGCCCAGTGAGGGTACGATGTTCAGGGGGCACTGACCCCAGTCCCGTAAAAAGGGGTCTTGAAGGCCAGGTAAGGCTGAGGCCGCCTGAGCCTGAGTATGAGGAGCCTGAGTAGGCGTAAGACCCAGAAGGAGGGTCAGGGGGCCAGGCACGGCTACGGCCACCTGAGCCCCGACCGCAGGAAGCATGGGAGACGAGACCCCAGTGCGAGTGACGCGCTAGCGGGAGACGAGGCCCCAGTGCGGGCAACGTGAGCACGGGAGAGCGAGACAGGCCCCTGTGGGGTGAGTGCGCAGAGAGCGCGGGACAGCCCCGATAGGGGCGAGTGTTCTGAGGTGAGCACACTAAGACGCCTGGTGAGGGCAAGTATACGAGTGCTCTGAGGTGAGCACACTAAGATGCCGGGTGAGGGCGGGTATACCAGTAGATGCCCAGTGAGGGCGAGTACGGGAGTAAGGAGCCCGGTGAGGGTGAACATATGGGTAGAGGCCTCGGGCAGGGCCACTAAGGAAAGAGCATAGACGAGATAACATCCGGAACAACTGAGAGGCTTGGAGCATGGTATTAGGGGTGGTAGGAGCCACGCGACGCCCATAGGGTAGGGGGCACCAGAATCTACTCATATAAAGCAGGGACCAGAAGGGTAAGAGCACCGGGTCCAAGGGGTCAAGTAAAGGCAGCCTCCCATTTATATTATAGAACCATCAAAGTCGTGGCAGGCAAGAGTGAGGGTGCTAGACGGGCAACTTGGCACGGTAGGGGCTCCAGGAGAGATCACGGCTGCTCCTGGGTCCCCGCCCTGTGACAGTGTTATTTATAGGACAGTACTTAGACTCCACATTTTAAGCCAATCTAAAAGGAATTTAAATGCCACATTTGTTCTCAACTTCGGCCATGTTTGGAAGTTCCCTGCTTGGATTTCCTAGTAAATTTGGGAGGATTTGATTGGGAGAAATCAAAAAAGCTATGTTTGAGCCTGCTGTACTGAACTGTTCAGTTGGATACAACAGGAACAAGTGGTACATTTAGTTTCAATTGCAGCTAAAAAGTAAGTGGGGAATATGAAGGCTTGTAAGTCTAAACTAAAGGAAGTATTGATCAGATTTCTTTGGGCAGTGGACATTTTGATATCTTGTTATAGCACATTTGTTTTTTTCAGATTTAAATACTAGCCACCACCTCCCACTTTCCAAAGACTTAAATATTCTTTCTTTGCAGCTGCTAGAAAGCAGTCTGTAGTTCCTGTAGCACTGGAGAGAAAAAGAGAACCTACTCCAGTCAAAATGCTATGAAACTAACACCTCCTGTAGCAGGAATGATGGCAATGTGCCTGCTTTAGACTATTAATAAACTAGGATCTTGTAGTGTTCTAGTGTATAGTCTTGATAAGCTTTGTACACAATAATATTTTTTCACTTTTATTACTCCAACTGCATATAAAAACTGCAGATGCCAATATGAAGCAGACACTGCTAGAGGCCGAAAACAGAACCGTTTCATTTCTGATATGGACCAATGCTCCTAAAACTGGTTTGAGTATTCCTTGTGCCAAATTCTGTTTTCTGAGTGTTCCTCAGATAACAGTGAAGGCTGCCTTTGTATAATAATTTAAGTTTTAGTAGGGAAATTTAAATGGTGCTTCTAGTTACTTGCACAAGAAAAGAAAGTTAATTGGCTCCACCACTGATGATGGAGGTAACTTGCTTGTCCTAAGGAACAGATGGGTTAATGATGTAATAGAGTCATATTAAAAGATGAATGTTAGCATCAGGTTTTCTATTGTTAGCTTCTCAAAGTCCTATACAACACATCATAAGCTCTATCAAAAATTGTTAGTTCAGTTTCCTCCCAAAAAAACTAATTTTGCAATAGGTGGGGAGAAGGATGAGTTGTTGATGCTGCCAGCCTCCTGAGCTGTGGGGCTTGCAGCTATGGCAGCATTCCCCTATGTTGCCCCTGCTGTGAGCCCCACAGCCCACATTGCTGTGGGGCTCACAGTGGGGCAGCAGGAAGACTGCTGCCCCTGCTGTAAACCTCCTGAGGTATGGGTTTGCGGCAGGACCAGCACGGAGGAAATGCTGCCATTGCTGCGAGCCCCACACCTCAAGACACTAGGATCAGGGGCAGCATTCTCCCTGCTGCAAGTGCTGAAGTGGACAATGCTTGTAGGAGGGACACCATTCCCAGTGCTGCCCCCCTGGGAGCCCCGCAGCCCACATTGGCTGTGGGACTCGCAGCAGGAGCAGTTCAGGAAATTCTGCACCCAATGCATTACAAGCCCCATCAACTGTGGGGCTCAACTGCAGGAGCCAGTCAAGGAGGAGCCCAAGATTGTGATCCCAGGTTCTCCCTGCAGCAGAGATTTCACATTAGATCCCTTTACATCCTATCTCATAATCATGCCTCCTGTCACACATGTGACATGGCAGAAGGCATGATTTTGTGATCATGCATTAGATCCCACAGCATCTTTACCTCCATCTGTAGAGGAGCCCTAAGCAATCTAAGTTCCAACAAAACCAGCCATGCCAGCATGCTAATGGCCGTGAATGCTGGTGTTTGTCTGTTTGCAGATATGGCTACGTAAGAAACACGCTTGAGCACCTTCTGTAAACAGGTAGGTTTTAAATATACACAGCCAAAGCAATTTTTCCTTTTTATCTCTTGAAAACCCAGACAAGTTGAGATCAATGTGCATGTCTATTAATATATGGAGCACACTGGCCAAGATTTTTTAAATAATTGCCTTTGTCTCATAAAGCTCCTTTTAATCTTTATTTATATGCCAAGATAAGTGACTTTGGAAAAGCAAAAGGTATGGAACGGCTAGTGGGTCCAATTAATGTCAGAGAAATCAAATACTAAGTATCTTATTTGCAAGCCCTGAACTGGGGAAATGTAAAGGTTTGATTCCTCAAAGTCACTAAGGTTTGGATAGTTCCACTGCACATTGATGATTGGCGGTATACATGGGTGTATGCAGATGACGGTGGCATCTAGAGGAGGGGGTAAAATAGGAAAAAAATATTCCTGTGGAAAAACAGTCACCCAATGGAAATACAGCTGCACTGTGCAGTCTGACTTCATCATCTAATTAAGGAAGTGAGTTATGCTTGGTGAGGGGAGAAACGGTTGTTTTTCATATGATCTGTGGTTTAAGAGCAATCTTCTGCACAGTAAATGCATCAAATGCTTGTGTTTTATACAAAACATCTGATGGTCCAGGTTGTGTAGTGTACATGTAATGTATATGGGTACTTGAGAGACTACTACATCAGGGCTGAGTATTTTGGGTGGAAATTCAAGATCAGCCAAAATGTCTGTCAGTTCACTGACCTAAATGCGAAAGTTGAAAACCTGGTCTGGTAGAATAGTTTCCTCTTTAGAGTGCATCTCAAAGGACTTAAAGACCCTGGCCTACAACTACCAGGGCACATTTCAGCAGGAGTGGAGAGGTAGCCTTTTGTTGCTTGGTGTTATCCCATTAGAAAACAGAGGTTGAGAAGTATTGGGTGTTATCCATCCATCTCTTGACTGCTCAGCTTGTGGTTGGGTTGTTGATGGCTGTAGCACCTAAATGTTAGCATGGCTTTGTCCTCCGGCCCCTCTGTTAGACAGGAGGGCCCTTCATGGATGGGGGTGTGCAAATGCTCCTGCTGGGCCTTAAACCCAGAAATTCTTGTCCCTGCTCTGTCCGACCGATTGTCATAGTTGGGTGTCAAGAAGGGATTTTACCCCCTGGTCAGGTTGGTATGCATGGGGGGTTGCCTTTCTCTGGGGCATGGCCTCTACCTGGGATTTCTTGAGCCAGGGGTGGATCCGAGGGGGTGCAATAGTGTGCTTGCAGCCCCTTTGATTTCTGCTGCACTCAAACTTTAAAACTAACTGCCTGGCAATGGCAGCAGCATTTATAGCTGGGCAGCACTGAGGGCAGCAGTGGACTTCATACCTCATTTTAAACTCTTAATTCCCCAGGTGTTAATGCCCCCTCTCATTGGGTTTGTTTTGTTTTCTTTCTTTAAATGGTCTTGCTATTTCCCCAGCTGGAGCCTTGCTGTTCCCAGTAAAGGCAGCTCCTATTTCACAGCCCTGCATCTTGTTTGTAACTCATCCCAGTGAGATTCTAGCTGGGTGTTTTTCTTTTCAATGGCAGCCTGAATAAGCCAGGCTGACAAGGCCTGGCTTATTACTAAGGCTTTGAGGTTGTTTTTTTTTTTACCAGCAAACAGGTGGGGTGTTATTAGGGGGGGCCAGCACAGAGCACGTGCCCGTTTTCTGCTACTTTGTCATGCCTCTGTCCATTATTTTTCTCTTCAAGAGAAAACTAAAGGACACAAAGGCGTGGTATTTCGTATCAATAGAGGACAACCGGCCTGTCCTCCGCGATGGGCCCCCGAGGCGTTGTGTGAGGAAGCGCCTCCCCAGTGTTTATGTAGTGCCTAGATGGCGGTTGGGGGGGGGGGGCAGGCATCATCCCGCCTCAGGCCGGGCTGGGCCGAGGCGGCGGTGGAGGTTCGTCTAGCCCTGCTGCTTGAGGGCTGGGGCCGGGGCTCGAGCCCGCTCGCTACCAGCAGTAACAGCGGAGGCGCCGGCCGGGCCGGGCAGGGCGTCGTTGGTAGATGCGGATGACGCTGCGCCGGGGGGAGGGGGGGGCGACCGGCGCCTCCACCCGCCTGGCGCGGCCCCAGGGCAGGGCAGGACGGGGTGGGCCGGCACCGGCCGAGCATCCGAGGAGTTGCGCGGTAGGTGGCGGGGGGCGGCGGGACCCCGTGTTGCTGCGGGCGCCTCCGGGTAGCCCGGCCTGGCTCCTCGCCGCCACGTCCTGCATCCTCGCGGCGGGGTGCGGCTCGCCCAGTCCAGCTTCAGCGGCCCCGTGGCCTAGGGGGCTGGTGCCCGTGCCGGGGCCGTGAGGAGCTGCAAGAAAAGGGGCCACAAGAGGAAGGAGGCTGAAGCGGGGCCCGAGTGTCCTCAGGCGCGAAGAGGTCAAACAAGCGCCTGTTTTCACATCGCCTTTTCCGCGGCGGGAGTGGGCAGCACCCTGGCCGAGAGTCGAGATCCGCACCTGGCAGGGGAGCCACCACGTGTCTGGGGCCAGGAAGGCCGTTTTCCTAAAGCACTCCCGGGGATAACTGCTCTTCTGTTGTGGTTCAGGACCGCCCGAGGCGTTGGGGCTTCAAGCCCACCTGATGAAAAGGGGAGGCTCCTCCCTAGCTGGCTCCTGCAGCCACAGGACTGAGGGCAGGCAATACTTGGGGACATCTGAACCCCAGGCTTGGGCCGGCACATAGGATGCCTGCCAAAGGACTGGAAATACCTGAAGCCCTTGGTGGGGGTGGGGGATGTTTGCAGGTTGTCGGGCCACTTATGGTCCTGGACTGACTCATGGATTTGGACTGGATTTGGCTGGGAACACAAAAAATGTCTTTACAAAAAAAAAAGTCTAGATTCATAGGTGCTAGGGTCAGAAGACTTTGTATGGGACAGTGGGTAGGGATGATCCAGCCTCAGGCCCCTTCCAGCCCTGCATCCCTAGGACTCTGATCCTCCTCTTTTTTTATGCCTTTGCCTCCTCTTGGGTAGGCTGAGTCACTTCATACATTAATATCAGTTTAACATCAGAAGAATTTAAACAGAAACGCCCAGTTTCCAGTCTGGCAATTGAACAGTGCCTCCTTTTGTTTGCCAAGGCAGCCCGCGCTGCGTTATCAAGTGTATCACAACAAAGTGAGGGTTTGGTAATTGTGGGAACTGGCTCTCCAGCTCCCTTTCCAGATGCTTATATCAAGACCACGAGATGATCTTGGCTCGAAGTCCCTGCTACAATTTCTTGTGAGTTGGGTGGCACACACAGGTGGAAATTCAGCCAAAGTAATGTGATTGCTAGGCTACACTATTCGCGTCCAAAGAGCTAAAGTAGAGTTGACAAGAGTGCCTGAGTTTGCTGTGTGGGAGGAGAATGATAGCAAAGTGAACCACAGACTTGGCCTTGAATACATATGCAACCCCCAGAGAACTAGATATGTGAAACTAGGTTAAATGCATCTGGGAGCCCGATTCTGCTCTCAAAGGAAGCAATGACAAATCTCTAATTTCAGGGGTAATGCAATTAAGAGTTAAATAGAGAGAGACTTCAGCATGTAGCATCTGGCTGGGAAATGGGTGTGAAAGGAATTGGAGTTCTTGAATGCTCTGTACTGTCCCTCTGCCATATTTGAACTGTGGTGGGGATAAGAAAGGAGAGTTCTGGATCACTGCAGTCTTATCCTTACCTAAAAACATAATATGTACCTGGATTTAACTTCTTTGCAGGGCACCCTTCCTTCCAGAGCAGTCTTTTGAAGCAGTGTATTCAGCCCTTTGGAAAGGAGGAGTTTTGGGTAGCTAGTGTGACTCCTCCCTAATGACTAAAGCCAGGCTGTGACTTGGTGTCTGTAAGGAACTGTGGACATTGAGCATTGAGGTGATGTGGTCATATTTGCTGGACTTGGTCAGTTTTAGATAGATGCTTCCCTCCTGCCTCCTTAGGCTTAGAAGTGGAAAAAGTATCAAGACACTGGAACAGACTGAAAGAAAAGACGGGACTGTTTTGAACACTTCTGCTGAAAGCACTGGGAGAATTCTCTCACGCTCATTAGAGCTCACCAGGGTTTGTACGGTCTTTATGAATTTATTCTGAAGAAGGGAATATTCTAATTAAATGTTTCACCAGGCTAGAAGCTAAGTGCAACAGTCCCACTGATGGCTGGCTGTTCTGAGAGGCAGAGGAGATGACATGCTTTGTTCAGTGAATGCTTTGAAACATATGTTGGTATTAGATGACATAAGATGTTCAGCTAACACATTAGATGAAAACAGTAGAGTAATACATATTTACGATCTTCATTCAGTGTCATTTAACTTTTTTGTACAGCTCTGTTGTCAGCATGGTTGGGGTAGGAACTTGACCTTGGGAGACGCACCTTTCAGGGACCCTGAAAAAATCAGTATAGACTTGTCTAAGTCTTAGTCTATGGAAAATCTCAATTCGCACGTATGCTGTAAAAGTTGCAATTGCTTGCTCTTAATTTTCTGAACGTTCAGTTGCATTACAGTGCCTGCAGATCCTGCTGACTTTCCTGAATCATCTACTCATGATGCATCTGTGTTTCATGGTTCAGGAATAACAGACAAAACAGATTCTTTTCCTCCTTGTTCCTGCTAGGCTTAAAAAGTACATATTGGACCATGGCATTGTTGTGTGTTTAAGGTTTTAAAGACAACCATAGTTGTGATACATGCAGGTTTCAAGTTTTACAACCTTAGCAAACTTCTTCAAGCATAGGTGATTTTTGCATACAAAATCTTCATTGCATATATGCTGGTTTCCATTACGTTTTTTTCTTTAAATTGGGAAAGAAAAAAATAGCATTGAAAAGTTCTGAAATGGATGAATGTGATATGGTTTGATTTTTTTTTTCTCTTCATGTTTCATAACCATTTTATTGTTTTGCTCTAGATCTCAAGATGGTGAAGGAGGAGGATATTGTAGATGAGACTGAAGATCCAGAGCCAGCTATTGATGTGGTCAGTGGTATTATTCCTGTGTATCAGAAAACTCAGGTAATTGCAAATACGACCTGTATTCAGGCTCTCCTTTTTCTTAGGTCCCCAGATTCATTAAAACGTTAACAGAGATTAATTTTACAAATGGAACTTACATCCCTCTCAGTTACTTTATATGCTGTATTTTTTCTCCTTGGTGTGTGTGACCATTCAAAAATAGTGATCATAACTTCAACTTAGAGTGGAAGATCAGTTGGTTTAGGTGTTGCAAACAACCGTATATAAATCCTAGGACTGCTTCAGTGATTCTCAAACTATGGGCAACAGGATGTTTTCTTCCAGCAACTGTATTTGCATTAAAATACAACTTTAAAATATCTTGCTTACATTCTTGATGTTGCTTTTCCACAGTCAAGTTAGGCAGTCATGACTGGTGATCCATGTCATTTATAATGGAAAGGCTTGCAAGTAAATCTTATCTCACAATGTGCTTTGTGCTACATATATTTACAAGAAAAAAAAAGCCCTGATTTAGAAAACCTGGCCTACAGTGAGCAATGGGTGATAATTAATGTAGTAGTTCATTACAAATTAATATGATATTGTTTCTGAGAGAGTTTTGCTTTAATTTAGGAAGCTGCCACCTTGGACTCCAAAGGCACAGATGGAAATATACAAACAGAAGCAACTGCTCTACTAAATAACCATGTACAGCAACCTGAGACAGAGTCCAAGCATTCAAGGAAACTGAGGCAAAGATGTGTTTGTCCTCCTCAGGGCTTGCTTGCCCAAATAGTGACAAATGGTATGAAAGGGAAAGCATGTCATCTGTTCAAGGGGAGAGTAGACAACATGTGCTGAGTTTTCTAGATATTATAGACAATGGGTTTTTTTCATAAATAGTGAAGAAAGATTATTGCTTTCAACCAGATTTTCTAATCTTTAGCTGCTCTGAAGGAAGAATTTTGATGGAGAACAAGGACTTGACTTATTAGTATTTTCCACTACTACCTGACTGCTCCTTGTTTACACTCCTCTCATTATCTCAATCATTCTGTTCAGTGGTGTTAACTCTTAAAACTGTTTAATGTTATCAGCCACAAACAAACTGTAAAGAATAATATAATCTCATTATATTTCTGGTGCAATAAATGGGTTTTTGTTGAAATTAGGTCATTAATAAACCACTTCATTTTGTTACTTTGGGGTTAATCCTAATGTCTAAGGTTTTTTAAACCAAGGTACGGCTTCAAGGACAGTTTGGACGTATTCATTAGAACAATGTTAGCTGCTCTGGAAGTTGAGTGAGATGATAAATTATTACCTTGCCCATGGTTGCAAAGCTTCCCAAGTCGTGGAGATTCCTTATGTCTGTGATAGCCTTCCACCCCATTCCCAGCCCTATAAACTCATTTCCTCATATGCAGTACAGTATTCCTAACACCCTCTTATGGCTTATTGCAGTATTTCAGTTCCTGCAAAAGCAGAGGGTCAATTCACAATCTGAATATGAAAGCTTATTATGGGAAACTGGCATTAAATCTAAATAAAGTAAATCACTGATCACACCCAAAAAAATTGCAAACATGAATGAAAATTGAACCGAGTCTATTCTGAAAGAGGATTAATCACATGGTTGCTTTCTTGTTGCAGTTGCAGCAGTAGCTCTAATTTGGGCTGTGGCCTGGGCTATTACAGGGAAGGAGTGTCTGCCAGGTGGAAACTTATTCGCAGTTTTGCTGCTCTATTTTTTTGCTGTCGCTGGAGGTAAAATATTTGGGCTTATTAAAATACCTACACTGCCATCTCTACCTCCTCTTCTCGGTAAGTCTCATGTTCCATATTCTTTCTTCTTTTACTTTTGCCTTGCATAATATTGTTTGAATAGTATGATGAGATTTGGGGCTCAGAAATTTTGGTTAAAAACATGTGACTTTGCATATTGGATGAGACGCAAGGTCTGTTTAGTCTGTAATCCTGGCTTTGGGATCAATTGACATCAAATGCTTTGGAGGAAGACGCAAAAACCCTAGAACAAGCCAGTGCAGGAAAATCTACTCTTTCTCCTCCCTTCCCTTTACCCCCCCCCCCATCCTATTTTGTCTCATTCTGATATCTTAATTTTCAGGGCCTGGCTTTCTCCCTGAGCCACAAAGTTCAATATCCTTTCAATAGTTCTCAGTCCCTGAACTATAGCCACCCTAGAATTTGAATCCAGGATTGTTAGGTGTGAGCACAATCAACCAGTTCACAGTTCACATAATAATGAATTCATAATGTGTTAGATGCTACTGTTGATCTCTCTTACATCTATCTTGGGCAGGTTTTGAAAATGTTTTAAAGGGGAGGATGTTAAAAATATCTTTCTCCACAACTTATCCCAAACAATCTGTTTCTACTGCTTCTGATTGCCTTGATGCAAACTTTCTACTGTGATTGCTGACTTGACACCAGATTTTGTCACAAGTTGCTGACCGAAGGATGACCAATCCATTTCCTGCAAGTTTTTGGAATTTGTATTTTTTTGGGGGGCGGGGGGGGGTTGATTTTTGTTTTTTGCTTTGTTTTTTTAAATAATAGGAAAACCTGAAAAAATCCAAATTCTCTGCAATGGAAAATTTTAAAGAAAGTTATTTTAGATTAGTCAAAATGCTTTTTTTTTCCTATTTCATTTCTTTTTTTATAATACAAAAAAAAATAAATAAATTGAGATGAAAATTGTCACACAAATTCAACCCATGTCATTATACAAATGTTGAAACCTCATCTTTTTCACATTGGAAACTTTTTGTAAAGTTAGTCCCTAAATGAAATCGGCATAGTTTTGCAGAGTGTTTGGACTTTATGGGAAGCGTGAATGACTGGTGTCTCCCACAGCTGGGGAGGCACCATGGCAGTGAGTAGGGACTGTCTGCAGCTGTTGTTGGTGGGGGAGGGTAGCGAGCAGGGACTGCCTGCAGCTGCCACTGGCCCCATCAGTGACAAGGACGGCCTATAATGGGAAATGCTTTTTCTATCAAAACAAAAAGGTCCAGCAAAATTTTTCTGATGAGATATGTTGCTAACCTCTTACATTGAGTAGTTGAAGAAAGTGGGCTTGCAGATGGCATGAAGGCATGTACTAGATTCTGGGCCATAAATGTGATTTTTTTTTTTTTTTTTTTTTTTTTAATGTGTGTTACTGAGATCATGAATTAAGTGGCATATGACATTAGGTAGAACACCATTCAGAGATAGCACTTGTTTTACATTAATTTGGCTTACACATGAGCAGAGATTCAAATGAATAAAAGAAAGAGGACAAATTATTTTTGCAAAGAGATCATGTGGTTTGGAGTACTGAGAACTGGATTTGATGCATGAGAAGGTTTCTTCCAATCCTTTGTTCCTAGTTTTAAATGTTTTTTTAAAATGAACTACAGTTTCTGATTTTTGTCTTTTATTCAAGAGTTATAATGTAAGCATGAATCTACTTGTTAGGCAAGTAATCTTAGGCAAGAACAAAACCCTAAGCAGGATAGCACATGCCTGGTAAGCTGCTTATAACAATCTTCATGCTAAGGATTTCTCATATTTGAAGAACATCTGAACCTCTAGGAATCAAAGAAGGGGAAAAAAATAAATGTATTATTAGATGCATCATAAGTGGCACAGCCAGCCTCAGCGTGTGGTGCATAGCAGTTCAGATAGTTTCATAGTTGGTAGGGTCAGAAGGGACCTGAGCAGATCATCAAGTCCGACCTCCTGCTATGGCAGGAAAAAGTACTGGGGTCAAATGACCCCAGCAAGGTGTTCATCTAACCTCCTCTTGACCCCCAGGGTAGGAGCCAGCACCACTTCTCTTGGAAGTTGGTTCCAGGTCCTAGCCGCCCTGACCGTGAAGTAGCGTCTCTTGGTGTCTAGCCTGAACCTACCCTCTGCCAGCTTGTGACCGTTATTTCTAGTCACTCCTGCTAGTGCTCAGGGGAACAGGGACTCCCCCAATGCCTGCTGGTCCCCTCTGACTAGTTTACAAGCCACTAGATCCCTCCTCAGCCTTCTCTTGTGCAGGCTGAACAGGTTCAGGTCCCGTAGCCTCTCGTAGGGCCTGCCCTGCTGCCCCCGATCACGCGAGTGGCCCTCCTCTGGACCCTCTCCATGTTGTCCACATCCCTCCTGAAGTGCGGCACCCAGAACTGGACGCAGTACTCCAGCTCTGGCCTGACCACAGTCACATAGAAGGGGAGGATCACCTCCTTGGACCTGCTTGAGATGCATCTGTGGATGCATGACAAGGTATGGTTGGCCTTCCTGACTGCATCCCCACACTGCTGGCCCATGGTCATTTTGGCATCAATGATGACTCCAAGATCCTTTTCTGCCTCTGTACTGACAAGAAGGGAGTTCCCCAGCCTGTAGGTATGGTGCTGGTTCTTCCTCCCCAGATGCATCACCTTGTACTTGCCAGTGTTGAAACCCATCCTATTCTTATCCGCCCACCCCTGTAACCTGTTAGGTCTGATTGCAGCCTATTCCTCCCATCTAACATGACCACATCCCCCCACATCTTAGAATACAAGGCAGTCGAGGGGAAAGGGACTTAATGGTGGGGGTCTGCTACAGACCACCCAACCAAGGGGAAGAGCTAGACGGGGAATTCTTAAGTCAGCTCACAGAGGTAGTTAGGTCAAAAGACATCATCATGGGTGACCTGAACTTTCTAGACATCTGCTGGGAAAAGCAGTCAGCCAGGTCTGACTGCTCACGTGGGTTCTTGAAATACAGGACCTCCATCTAACCCAGGAGGTGCACAGCCCCACCAGGGGAGACAACCTGTTGGACCTGGTGCTGGCCACGGGCAACAACCTGGTGAGGGGGCTGCGGGTGCTTGACCACCTGGGTGACAGTGATCATCACCTGCTGGAATTCACCATCCAGTGCAAGGTGGCAAAGGTCTGCAGCAAGGCGGCAGCCCTAGACTTCAGGAGGGCAGACTTCAATGAGCTAAGGAGAATAGTCGGGGAGACACTGAGGTCCTGGAGAGGGGGGAGTCGGGTGTCCAAGAAGAGTAGGAACAGGTAACACAATAACAGATTGGGCAGGAAACAAAGCAGAGAAGCAGATCAGGCAGGGGAAAGGGATTGGAGTGGGGTGGATGTGGGGCTAATTCATGATGAGCCTTCCAAAAAGTTTGGCTCCAGCTGTCTAAAGTAATCTTTGCATATGCATATCTGGCCTTTGACCTACCCTTTTTAAGTGGAATTTAGCCTATGGCTTCTAGGTAGCTTTATATTATGATAAAACTGTTTGAAGGAATCATCAGCTTCCTTGGGGGACATTGTACATCCTCTGTGTGCTGTTGAGGGATCTCTGGGCACTGAAAGACATGCAGGTCCCTGCTCTAACTTACGGCACTTTGCATAAAGAACTATGAGTTAGAGCAACATGCTTTCCTCCTCCCTACCCAAGCCAACAGACAGCCTGTTGGGTTGGGGGGAATCAAGTCTGCCTGCCTGTCCCTCAATCAGGGCTGGGCTGTTGCAACCCCACTCCCCCTCCCAGCTCCAGTGTTGTCTGCAGGAAGGGAGTGGGGAGGGGGAGCTGTGGTCTGGGGTTTGTCCAGCCTGAACTGAAAGAAGGGGCAGGTGGGGCCACAAGGCAGGGGAGCTGCAATCCACCTACCCCCCTTCAACTCAGGCCAGGCACCACAGCTCCCCTTCCTCCTCCCCCCTTATCCTGCTTTTTGCAGATAGCACTGGTGGGGGGCCAGGCTGATGGAGCTAAGCCCTGATCATGCTGGCGGATTGATCCTAGGAAACAAATTTCTTAAGGTGTTCCACTTTGGAGCGCCTTCATGTGATCTCTCATTAGATGACAGTTAATTTGTCATGCAATTGGCCACATTTAAAGTGCTCTGTCACCACACAACTATAGAGAGTTTTCAGGGGGTCATTTGCATGATAAACATAACTTCTCTCTGCACTCTCTGAGACAGCCCTACATAGGACAGTGAAGGACCTAAAGAGACTGTGATTACCAGAACTGTATAGTTATAACAACAATAACATTTCACAAGCATGGCATAAGGCTTGTGACCAGTATTGCAACACAAATGCTGATGTAATTTTCATACTAAGGTACAAATTAATCATGTTTTTCCTGAAGGGTGTCTGAAGAACAAAAAGTGCCTAAAATGTTATTCCGGGTCAAATAAAAGCCACAGTCAAGGCTTATTAGAGCAGGGCCAGCATTCTGTGGCTGACTTCAGTGCGGTATTTTTTTAAAGTCTGTACAGTGGAGTTGCATCACATGCGCATTTAACTTACGCAAATTCAACTATACGCGCTTGGCAAAAAAAAAAAAAAGAGAAAAATAACAATTTAAATAGTGCAGGAGATTCCATCCGGCCGTCATTCCACTCAATGAGTGTATGCCCTGGAGTGACCATGAGATGGGAGACGTGAATCTGCTGTTCTCTCAGTTGGTCTCAGTTCCCATGTGTGTCTCATAGTGTGAGCATCTCATCGCAATTTTGACTATATGTGATTTTCGCCTTACACGCTGACTTCAGAACCTAACTCCCACATAAGATGCGACTCCACTGTATTGTGTTAAATTTCATAAAAGAAATATAAATAAACTGTGCCCCAATGTATACATTTTGCAGGATTAAGCCTTAAAATGGAATATTGCAGGTCTGTGGAAAACTGAAAAAAAATCTTTTATTTATAGAACAGATCTGATATAAAGCAGCAAAAACATCAAAGTGGAAAATAACTGCCAAATAAATATTTGCAAGTGGTAGAATTTGATTAGTAGTTACCTAGCAAATAGGAGTAGAAGACTAAAATTCTTTTCCTAATTCCTTTTCATGAATTCTTAAAGAACTAAAAACAAGGAGTTTAATTTTTATACTGTGAAATATTGTGGGCCAGATTATCAAAGGAGCAAAGTGTTGCAGTTCTTGACCATTTCTTTATTTAAAATAAATGACAAGTATTAAATAATCTTCCTTTCCTCTGTAAAAACAAAAAAAACAAGTATCATTTAAAAAATAAAAAATTGTCTATGCCCCTGGTTGGCTGTGTGTTCTATAATGGCCTACACATGGATGGAAAATCTCCATTCTGTAGTCTATTGTGTATCCAAGTGCCGTATATGCTCAGTGGATAACACTGAACAGAAGTGTCATAATCTCTGTGTCTTATGACTCTGGCACACATTCATTTAATGGTTGACTAGGATCTGATCCCCAGTCCCAACAATCGTGCCTCCTGCTATTTTACACATGCATGGAAGGAAGTGTGATTGTGGAATCAGGGATCAGATCCCAGTCATGCCATTATTACTTGCCAGTGCATGGGGAGCTCAGGTTCATAATCATAATAAAGTCTACAAGTGGCTGAGCCCTTTGCTCACTCCTCCCCCACCTTGCTGGCAGCTTCTGAACCTCTGTGCTGGGCAGCCTGACCAGAGCTGCTGGGCATGGGATTTAAAGTCCCTAGTGGGGAAGTCCAGGTAAGCTGCTTCAGCAGAGGTCTTTAAATCCCCTGTGATCTGGGACCTTCCAGCTTCCCATACCTCACACCTTGAAGCAGCACCTGCAGTTGGGGAGCCAAGGGCTCTCAGTTCCCCAGCTTTCACTTCCACGGGCACCCTGGGAATTTAAAAACAAGGTGTGCAGCTGTGCTCAGTGAGCCTGAGGTTGGGAAGACGTACCTTAATATTAGGCTCATAGCACTCCCCCACTCTGACTTCAGGGATCAGATGGGGGCACTGGATGTAAGATTGGGTGGGCATGGCTGTGTTCTGGACCCTGGGGTTGCTCCATGCTGGATCCCTGCACTCAGCTGAGCGTCAAAATCTGTGGTTGGGTCAGTCCCCATATGCCACATGTTCATTTTAAGGCATTTACAAACGAGCAACAAAGTTGTTGTACATTGTACGTGGAATATCGCTGGTTCATTTACTATTATTATACCATAAGTTGGCATTAACTTATGGCCAGATTACTGTTTCTGTTTAACGGTTAACGTGTTAATAGCATTTTAAATGTAATAAATGTAATGTATTTCAGGGCCCTGAGTCCCCCATCTGTAAAATGGGGATAACAACAGGAGAAGGACTGTTTCCTTGCTTTTTATTATGTGTTTCCATAGTTCTTAGTACAGCAGGGACTTATCTTGGGATTCTAGACACTTCTGTAATATAGGAATGATTATGTCTTGTTCAAAAGATATGCCCTTTTTTTTTTTAAGGAATGTTACTTGCTGGTTTTCTCATCCGCAACACCCCTGTCATCAGTGACATAGTCCAGATAAAGACAAACTGGTCAGCAGTACTGAGAAATATTGCCCTTTCCATTATCTTGATCCGAGCAGGGCTTGGCCTTGATGCAAAGGTACAGTACAGAGTGTTTCTGATATACTAATGTATGAATACAAAATATTTGACAAACTATTTTTGAAGGTGTCATCAAACTGTTCAGTCTCAAAAACTTTTGTATGAAAGGTTTTTGCTATTGCATCTGCTTCAAAATTGAAAATAAGATAAAGTATTCCATCAGGAAAGGTTAATAAAATCAATACTCTGTGCTGAATTCAAAAATAGGCTGAGCCAGACTGTTTTGTGATCTTCTCCCTCCTCTTTTCCCCTAAAGAAGTTTTTGTTTTTTGGGAGTAGGTCCTCACAGTGATATGCACTCTTATCTTGATTTGCAAGCAGTATAAATTTTAATTGATTTAGTTAGCTTTTCCTGTAAAGCCTTTGTCTTGTCTTTGTGAGCAAAAAATAATTCCTCTTCCAGTCAGTGAGGCTGGATAGATTCCCAACATGAAAAAGGAAGGAGCTAGCAAATGAGAGCTCCTGTCTTTTTCCAGAACTCAGAACTGCAATCAAGCCATTAAATGTTGACCAGGTAGGATGACCCTGACCACTTTTTTTAGGCAAGGTAAAGGCTTCGTAGGGAGTTTATAATATGACCAGAAATTGTTTTTTGCTTTTACAACTAAAGAAAATGCCAGAAAGCATTAGGTTACACCAGTTCTAGTCTTCTCTAACATTTTCTTAATAGCATCATTGAGCTCTGTATTGAAAGGGCCTTTTAGTGTTAGGTGGCTTGACATTGCCCACAGTTGGATGATGACTTCAGTAATTAGATGCTGTTTTCCCTTTGTAGTGTATATATTTTCAGACCAAATCTTTGAGTCCATTTTTTTTCTCCCTGTGGTAATTTTAGTGGTCTGTAGTATAGATGTAACGTAGTTCTAGTTATTGGTACCCAGGCATTAGTGTAATTGCAGCAATACTCTCCCATGGTATAGACCAGTGTTTCTCAACCTTTTAAGTAGCAAGTACCCCCTAACTTTGGAAAATGAAGGAGCCACAGGGTTTAACACAGTTGTTGCTCTGTGCCACCAACCTATGTCCCTAACAGGACCTTGTCCCCAAATTCCCAGCCCCTCTAGAAGCCCTGGAGGCCAGACGACAGCTCTGTGGGCTGTATGTTTGGCACCCCGATGCATGGAAATGAAGTTTTACAATGAACTTCACTGTACTATACAAGGGCAACGGTACATTTTTTTATAAACCTGAGTGGATCTTAAAATGCTTTTGCCTTTTATGAAATCGAAGTGTTGTTACTGTTGCTAATGTGAAAATATATGTTTATGTTTCAGGCACTTATGAAATTAAAGGCAGTCTGTCTAAGGCTTTCTTTTGGGCCCTGCATCTCAGAGACTTGTGCTGCTGCTATTCTCTCCCATTTCCTCTTGGGTTTGCCATGGCAATGGGGATTTATATTAGGGTAACTTACTTTCCTTTCTCCTATATAACAAAACTGAATGACTTTTTACTATGATGGTGCCTGTCTATCTGCTAGGGATCTTTTCTTGAATTAATGCATGACACAGGTATCCCCAGGGTCTAAACATATGACTAATGTACTGCCAGGCAGAAGATGAAGGTTCACTACTGGTTACCTCATGGTAAAATGCTGTTCCAGGCCCTGTAAGAAAGTGCTTCGTGCCATGTTCTTAGAGCTGGTTTGAGGAAGATGTTCACATTATGAAGGAAATCTAGCTGTACCACAATTCTCTGGCAGAGATTCTGGTCTTAGGAAGGAGGTTACTAGAGGGTGGCTTAAAGAAAGTAAGTAAATCAGGTCAGGATTCTCATGGCTTTGTCTGAAACACAGAAGGTCTTTGGGGTCAAGAAGAAATATTATTGTAGACATACTACTCGGACCAGTAAGTATTAGCATTCAGAACGTTACTTAAAGAGCACTAGCTATTAAAAGCAAGTGTAAACATCCAGTAAGCCCTCTGTTTTTGGAGCAGTATTGTTGAGGGAGCACTGCTTTTCCATCTTATGCCATCAAGCTCTGTATTTTGACACCACTGAATTGGTGGGGTAGCAAACATGGACTGCCAGTTTACACATCTTGGTTGTGAGCAGTTCAGAGAAAGGACAGCACCTAAAAATGGAACTTTTATATATTTGTAATGGAGGAAAAGGGACTGATAGCTTTCCCAGTTTCATATTTCATTCTTAAGGATTGTGCATTTTTTAGTTTTGTTCTAGGTGCTGTCTCTCCAGCTGTTGTGGTCCCCTCTATGCTGATTTTGCAGGCAGGAGGATATGGTGTTGAAAAGGGAATCCCTACCTTGCTAATGGCTTCTGGAAGCATTGATGACATCTTGGCGATCACAGGTTTCAATACCTGTTTAGGCATGGCTTTCTCTGCAGGTATGCCAGCAAATTCAGAGATGGCAAAAGCCAAGGCCTATTTAGAAATGTTTTAAGAAATCTATTGTCTAGTGTGATGGAATTGTTATAAATTAATTTTATGAATCAAAAGGAGTTTTGATAGATGCTGGTAACTCCAACAATGGAGAGAAGTTGCACATATGCAGAGGGGCCTGCACAAGGCATTCTCAGTTTTGAGATTTTTGTGCTATACAGCCATAATAGATTAACTCCCCCAGCTTCACACTCACCCAGCTGCTGTGGTTGGACCCCGTTACACTACATCTCTCTGACATGCTTCCTTGATCTAAAAGTCCCAAATGGTCTCTTGATTCACCAAGATTATGGTGCTAAACAGGTACTTTTATATACAGGAAAACATGTTTACATGATGCTGGTAATTGGGAGATCTGAGTTTTTCTCTCAACACTGTCACTTACCCTTGGTATCCTTCATCAAGGTGCTTAGATTCTTTGTGCATCAGTATTTCTTGTGGATTTGTGATGACCAGGGATTCTGGTTTTCCCTGATATAAAATTGCAAATTCTCTGATTATTAGAGGATTTGTGATCTCTTTTAAATGCCCTTAAATCCATTATTAAAACGAAAGGCTCCCCACAGACCCCCCCCCCCAAGCCTGCTTGTGCCTCTCATTTCCCCACCCCCCGACACTGCCCCCACAGCCTTGCTGGTGTCCCTCACCCCCCACTCACAGCCCCTGTTTATTTAACCTGGCCAGAGGGGGCTCCCAGCTGCCAGGGCTACGGACCTGGGTCCACAGCCCCTGCCATGCTCCCCGCTGCAGCAGGTGAGGGGAGGGGTGCGGCTGGCTCCCCACCACAGCACATGCTCCCAAAGGGGGCAGGGGGAACCTGTACCCTCCAGATCTGTGAGAAGGGCAGGCACAGACTGCAGGCATTGACTCCCACCCTGCTGCCCTCCCCCAGGGCCTCCACACCCCAGCAGGTACAACCCAGCATGGCAGGGCACAGCAGGGCCACGTGGAGAAGCTACTCAATTCTGAGAGCTCTGCTGCCTTGGCGATGTGCCTCCTGCATACAGGACTGCTTTGAGGGCAGCGGTGCAGGTTTGCACCTCTCAAAGCAGCCGCATGCACAGCAGGTGCACCGCTAGGGCAGCAGGGCAGGAGCCTGCATCTGCAGCCCACGCCTGCCCTGTGCACAGATCTGGGGGGCACAAGTCCCCCCTGCCCCCCTCAGGAGTGTGTGCCGTGGTAGGGAGCCAGCCCCCCACCCCCTGACAAACCACCTGGGGCCCTGTCCCACTCCCTACTGGCACCCTGCAGCTGTGCATTGCAGCCCGGAACCCCAAGCCCCACACATCCTCCTGGCTGGACAGCAGTCCCAGCCATGGCCAGCTCCCTCCCTCCCTGTGTTCTCACTGTTCATGTGAAGTAGAGTCTGCTGGACAAACATCTATAATCTAGCTTTCCTTAAGCTAAATTTTTATGGGAAAAATATTACAATTGATTAAAACAGGAGAAAACTAACCAGATGTTAGAAGTTCTGTTCTCTGAAAGCTCCTTTCACTCTCCAAGGGGAACTTTTTTAGAGGAATCCTAATCGAAGCTCATAGGCAGACAAAATTCTTTGAGTGAATCTGATATCTTTTATTAGACCAACTTCAGTAGTTGGAAAAAAAAATTTTAAACAATCTTTTGGGTTCAAAAACCCTTTGTCAGGCTGAGGAAGTTTCAGCAGTTGATGTGTGCTCTTCCTGGATGGAATGAAAAGTAAAGAAGCCAGAGGTTGGGCTGGTATGCATACAGGACAGGCAGTCAGTGAAGAAGTAAATTGAGGAGTCAGTGGGTGAGACAGGCTGGGTTGGGGCTGGAGAAAGGGGATGAATAGTGGAGAAGTACCTGGGGAGTCAGCTGTCAGGCAGGTTATAATGTGTCATAAATGCAATGTCTATATTTAGTCCTTGATTTTTAGTATCCAGGAGTTTGATGAAGTGGAATTTGTAGGCTCATCTCTGGGAAGTGTTTTGTAAGTTTCGTTTGATGATCAGGACTGAGAGAGTGGTTTTCTTGTGAGATGTGCCCCCACAGGTAACTGGGTATTCTTGTCTTTGATAGAGTTACAGTGTGCATTCATTCTGGTGTGCGGTTGTTATTTGGTCTCTCCTATGTATTTTCCATCAGGGCATTTGTTGCACTGGATGAGATGTATTACATTTCTGGAGGTGCAGCTGCAAGATCCGGGAATGCTGATGGTTCTGTCGTGGGGTGTAGTAATTGTGGGGGTGGTGATGTGTTGGCAGGTTTTGCATTTCTTGTCATAGCATGGTCTGGATCGATTTGGTGTGTTCTGGGCTTGAGGAAGTTTGCTTCTGGTGATGAGGTTAGCGAAGTTCAGTGCTTGTTTGAAGGTTAGGATGGGTGGCTCTGGGAAGATCTTTTTAAGAATAGGGTCTCTTTCTAGTATGGATTGCAGTTGTTTGAGGATTTTCCGTATGGGTTTGAGGGAGGGGTGATATGTCATAACCAGCAGTGTGCAATTCGTGGGGAGGTTTCTTCTGTACTGCAGCAGTTCTTCACATGGTATCCGGGTGGCTCTTTCAAATGTGTAATCTACCTCTGGAGGAGTGTCCTTGTTGGGTAAAAGCCTTTTTAAGATTGGTGAGGTAGCAATCCTGGGGGTTCTCCTCAGTGCAAATTCGGTGGTATTTGAGGGCATGCCTGTATATCATAGCTGTTTTGGTGTGTTTAGGGTGATTGCTGGTTCTGTGCAGATATGTATGTTGGTCTGTGGGTTTCTTGTATAACGTGGTCTGTATTTTATCATTCTGGATACTGATCATTGTGTCTAAAAAGGAGATGTTGGTGCTGGAGTATTCAAGAGAAAGTTGGATGGAGGGATGGTGAGGTTGAAGCTCATAGTAGTCATTTTTATCAGTCAGAATTTTATGAACAGCTTTTCTCACTTCTGAGCACTGATGATAGGTTAAGGATGGCTTTCACCAGTCATCGCCTATAAATATAGCATACATTTCCTTCATCTCTCAAGAAAATATTGGAAATTAAATTGTTTTAAGTAATTTTTCATAAACTGAACTAATCTGTTTCAGAAAATGCTTGTCACTTTTCACATGTGAACTATATCATTCCATTCCCCCCTCCCTCTCCAAGTCCCCCCCAACAAAAAAAAACCCCACCCCAAAACCACATGAGGAATAAAGTCTCCATCTTCTTTCCAGATATTTTCTCACCCATAGCAGCCACATATGAGGGGCAGAATGTTGCCTTGCAACAGTATAGACCCTAAGGATTTATGGGGACATCAAATACTGATACTGCAGATTATGGGGCATCTATGAGAGAACACCTTGATTCTGAGCTCTTCCCTAGTCTTCTGTTGGTAGTGTTCCTAGACGAGCTGCACTGCCGTAGTTGTCTCCAGTCAGTACTCTAATTTTTATTTAGAAATACAAATGGAGAAATCAGTTCTGCCAATGGCAGTGTGAATTTCTACACTGACCCAGGGTCCTAAACAGAGCCTAGTATGCTGAAAAGCTCCTGTTCCACAGCCTTGTTCCTGCCTTGGAATTGCTATACCCTAGAGAAAACACCAAAATCTCAACTGCTCATTATTTAAGTGGATGGATGTCTTCAGTTATGAGGAGAGAGCATGCAACATACTCGCTACTTCCATCCTCCTACATGGTCTCTGCATCCTTGTATTCCCTCAGGGGAGAGGGAAGGAACCTCTCCACATGTAGTTCAAAATGCAGGATTACTTTGAATGTGAGATTACATCAAGCCCTATATATTTTTCTCCCAAATGTGAGTCGGGCTGCTTTCCTATATTCTGTGTTGGAGGTAGTGGCTAGGGTGTGGCATGAAAGAGGCTGAATGTGAATGCTTTCTTCTCTAAACCCTCTTCTCATGATTTGTGACCAGGTTCCACGCTTTACAGTGTCCTCCGAGGGGTGCTAGAGGTTGCAGTTGGAGTAGCAGCTGGTGGGCTTTTAGGAATTATTATTCGATATTTTCCAAGCAGTGATCAGGTGAGTGGGGGTCACCTGAGGTGCATGTAATTCCCTTGCTATGAGTGGAGAATTATTAGCTGAAGAACTAAATGATCCACTTCCTAACTCAAAGTGAGAACAGATATGACTTTATTTAGAATGATCTGTGTCAGCAGTTTGTAGAGTTTGAATCTCATGAAGGGTTTATTCTTCATTATAATGAGTAATGTGTTTGCTGTGATGGTAAAATTGTGCAGTTTCCTAAACCTCTAATGTGCTAGGATTTTACATCTTCAGTCACCAGTCCTATCATTAACAGTGGTTACAGGCAGTCCTCAACTTACAGTGAACAGCATTTACGACATTTGTAAATTTCAACTTTCGACCTCAGTTTCTACTTTATGAGGTTTGATCCGATGCAGTGTCACACCAGCAAACAAGTTTGCTGCATTGCCCATCTCCCTGGAGAACATCTGTCCAAATTTCCTTGGATACTTTCTTTAAGAAAGCAGACAAGACTCCAGAAAAACCTGCAGCCAAGACTCCTGAGAAGACTCCAGCCAAGAGCCCTTCAAAAAGTCCAGTAAAGTCACCTCAAAGAAGTCCTTCCAAATCAATAGTATTGCTATTTACAATATAAATACATTAATGTTGCTATATTACTCATCTATAATTGATTGAGTACAAAATTCTGGATTATTTTTGGTGAAAATAGGGTATCGGGCCTTGGTTCAGGAACCAATCCCCCATTTATAACATTGTTCCTATGGGAAAATCAGTTCCAATTTTACAATGTTTCAACTTAAGACAGTTTTCAGGAACCAGTTGTGTCATAAGTCTGAGAACTGCCTGCATTTTCACACTTAATAGGAATAGAAATTGACCCGTTTTGTCAGTAAAGGAAGCATCAATTAGATTGGTGTTTTTGTGTTTTTTTTTTTGTTTTTTTTTTTGCATGCACATTATTATCAGATGCCTACAGTGGGCGCAATGGGATGAATTAAAAGCAGAATGACAGTGCTCTTTACCTTGAGTTTTGGAGTTTAACTAATTGTTCCTGGCCATAATACTGCTTTAACCATTCATTAATAGTACATAGTTCTTTCCTTCAACAACCCCTTCCAAGATTACCTGATGTTGAATGACATGTGACCGCTGTAACTGGCTCCAAGATGTGGTTAAGTAGGCAGAAACCCAGATATAAGATTGTATGAAACATACTAAAACATTCTCAGTGAAATCCTAGCACAATCAGTTAATTTTAAAGCTCCCATTAACTTCCAGTAGAGCTAGCATGAAGAATGTATTACAGAAGAAACTATTTGATTAAATAAGCCCGTCCTAGAACTTGAGGCATGAAAGAGACCCCCAGAAGTTATCTAATCCATCTCTGTGCTCAGAGACAGGACCAAATGCACCAAGACAGTCCCTAACAAATGTATATCATGTTCTTAAAAGCTTCCAGTGACAGAGATTTTACAGCCTCCCTCCGTAAATTGTTTTAGCGCTCAGAGGTCAACAAGGTTGTTTGTATAGAACTTCATGTTTTGCATTCCATGAAGCAAAAAACCCTTTGCATAGAGATTTCTAAGGGATAGAAGATAGGAAACACTGAACATGTGGAATTTTAATTCTACTGAAACAAAAAAATAATAGCCTTCTTCCCTGGAAACTGATTTTTCTATCTTGATGCATTTCTTATTGATGTGTAATATAAGTTGGAGTGGGGAATTTTATTTTTTTTTTGGCGGGGTGGGGGGGCGGTTCTTTCTGTTTCTCCACCTTTACATGAAAATGTCCTGTTTTCTTTCCCTCTAGACATCTCTTTCATGGAAGAGAGGATACTTCATATTGGGTCTATCCATGTTTGCTGTTTTTGGCAGTATACACTTTGGTTTCCCTGGATCAGGTGGCCTCTGTACCTTGGTCATGGCCTTCGTTGCAGGTCTGGGATGGTCCAATGAAAAGGTGAATGCTTAAATAGTTACACATGTCTCATGGCCAGCAGAAACTGCTTTAAATGCATGGGACAGACAGATTGTGATATTAGATGTGCTACTTGAAACCTCAAAATAGCAGAAGTAATGGAGGAAACCTGTAGAATCCTTCAGCTGTAGAACTAAAGGTTTAAGGGATGCATTGGCTTAAATACTGATCTGTCCTAATTTTGGTATTATCAGGAAGTTTTAACATTTTGTATGTCAGAGGTATATAATGTAAAAGATTATGTGTGGGTATTCCACAACTCTGGGTCTCCTTCACTGCCACACAGAGACAGAGAAAACCTTACTTAGATACAAAATCTTTGCCAACAGTGTTTAAGTAACAAGTCTCTGCATAGGTAAACATAAACAGACTGGGTTTTAGTGTTTTCTTTTGCAGATTCATAATAGCACGTTTTCTCTTTAGCATCAAATTTCTTTAGAGAGCTTTTCCTCATTCCTCCAACTTAAAAATTCAGCTTTTTAAAACAAGCAAAGGTCTGAGCAGGACAGGCATATTTTCACCATGTTTGTCAACAGGGAAATAATTACTAAATTACTAATCCATTAATTAGTTATTCAGTTAATTAGTTAAATGTCACTTTATACAGCAATACTGTCTCTAAAGTTGTTATGCTGTGAAGTCTAAGCCAGCTACATCTGTGTCTTGGAAATCCAGGTTTCCTTTTAAAAAAAAATCAGTTTTGCAATATAACACATGCATAAATGGACTTGAAACAGTTTATCAGTGAAGTAAGAGCCAAAAATGAAACCAGAGAGAGCAGGCTTTTTGTTACACTGGACACAATGATTCAGGAGCCCTGCAAGCGAGTGAAATTTATGTGTACATGAGATTATTTTCCCCAACATATATTCTCCTGTGGGTCTGGTGTAGCAGTAAATATTGATAATAGGAGAGGGATGGTTTGTGCTGGTCATTGTACAAACATAAATAAGAGACAGTCTACCCCAGGGTTAGGATTTGGGAAATAGAAAACTTTGGGAGGTTTTGATTTATGACATTTCTGAATCGGTCTGTGGAAAGGGAAGAAATTCTTACAGGCAGACACCTGTTAGGGCAAAAAGCAGGGAATTTGGCCCTCTACTTCAGCTTAGGTGTGGCAGCACCAAGATCCACACACAGGGTAACTTGCCCTACCCAGAGGCAGGGAAAATTCGTATACATGGAGCTTTTTATAACTGACTAGACTGCTTCTAGTATCACAAGCAAGCTCATTTAAAGAGAGAGAGGTACATGGAAAAATATCACCTGCCACCACACACACACGATCATTCTGGTGGGACAGTGGCAGCCAGAAGTCCCTTCTGGCCCCATGCATGCCGCTGACATGAGTACCTGACTGCTTTGTTATGTCTCTGGTCAAGCAATACCAAACCATGAAAACTTCCCTTACTGTTCCTTGCAAAAATAAGTTCTTAAAGGCTGTTCACAGAGCTAAAAACATCATGCACTTTATTAAAGCAGTTATGTTGGCAGTAACTAACATGGAAGAAGCTTCTGTTAGATACTTCTTTCTTTAAAACTAAAGGAAAAATTAATGGGGAAATCTGTAAACTGTGCAAGATTCTAATGTCAAATTAAAAAAAGTTTTAAAAAGTGGATTAATTTTCACTGTATTTTCTAACAGGCAGCCCAGTCTTTTACAATGTTCATTATCCTTTAGTCTGTTGCTTCACTGGGGTGGAATGGTACCCAGTACTTCATAGACAAATCCCCAAAAGAACAGTGTAGTTATCATGGGTTTTTACGCTCTGTAGTTGAAGTGCTAACCATGATCATTACATTTCTACTTCTGACATGTCATCGGTGTCATTGCCTGAAAAACAGTTTAAAAGTCTGTAATCTGCAGACATAAAACATAATAAAACATAGCCAAATAAAAACATCTGGAATGCTCTGTTTATATCTTCATATCTGTGTGGTAACTGCATTCTTTGAGGCAGCAACTGTTTTAGGGAAAAAAATTATATATGTGAAGTTTTAAGCAATGGGTGAAAATGGTCTTTCTATGAACAGAGTATCTTTCATTGAGTATCATCAACATGCTTTACTACAATGAGATTTTCAAAAGTCAGCCAGCAGTGGCTTAGCTTTGCTCACATTAAAGTCAGAACTCCTGCTGAGCTTAATTAGCAGGGGAAAAGTTAAGCCACCAGTGAATGCATTTGATACCTCACTTATATAAGTGGTGGCATCCCCTTTTGATAGATAAACAGAGGACCAAGCTTAAGTTCTTTGTGGAAGGTCACCCAGTAAGTCAGTGGCAGAGATAAATACAGTCTTTGAATTCAGCAGTTCTGGGACCTATTGCCCTTCTGTTGCCAACCAGGACACACTGCCTCATTTCTTAGGTTTAAAGCGTGTATTCCTAAATTCAGTAAGACAGATGTTTCAGTAGACAGTGGTTCTTCTATTTACAAACAGCTTGAGGAGTGTTCATACACCAACAATGTTATCTGCTTGCTTGAAATAGCAACTATGTATTACTAACAGTATTACGCCCTTCTAAGAGTGCATGTTGTAAGTTTGGGATTTGATGGTGGGTTTTTTTATTTTGGTTTTTTTTTTTTTTTTGATAAATAAAATGTTGAGGCTATGTGAACCAATTTTTGTAAATTACAGATTGTTTCCCTTTTCCTTACAGAAAGCGGTAGAAAAAATTATTGCAGTTGGCTGGGACATCTTTCAACCCTTTCTTTTTGGTTTAATTGGAGCAGAAATATCTGTTATGTCTCTCAGACCTGAAACTGTTGGTAAGACCAGTTATTTTGCTCAGTGTCCTTTCTGCCATAAGATGCTCTTCCAAATAGCCATGGTAACCATTAGTTTCTAGGTTATGCCTCATATCTACAAACTTGTATCCTTCATTTTGTGCTTAAGGCATCTGTCTGGGATATTTTAGGATCAGAAAATCTTGTATATGTACAGAAGGATAGACTAGATGACCCTTGTGGTCCCTCCAGTGTTATAATTCTGTGTTTGTAACACATTCTCCTGAGCCCCTGATTTGTGGAATAGAAGGTTGCAAATATAACCATTTCTTCAAATGCTGGAAAAAGTTTTCCTATTGGTATTGTAGATAGAATTGTAAGTAAAGTCATACATTATGTAGCTGATCCTGTACTCTTAACCAAGACAAACTGCTTGTTTCCTTCAGTGGGAGTTTTACTTGAGTTACAGAATACTTAGTGTGCTGAAAGTATATTTTGTACAAATACACAATTGCTTATTTTAAGTGATTATTAATCTATCACAGTAACTTCTTGAATAGCCACTGCCCTGATTCTGATGTATTTCCTCCACAGCCTAATCAAAAATCACTGATAATCTATAGTTTTGTAAAATACATTGAACCACCTGGAATGATTTCATTTCTAATATTCTTTGTATTTAAATAAACAAACAAAAAGCAAAATCATTAATCTAAAGATTTAAAAACCATACCCTTTCTTAAGAGTGCTAGCTAAGTTTGTTTTTGTTTCCACTATAGGGCTCTGTATTGCTACAATGGGTGTTGCGTTAGTTGTACGAGTCATGGCTACGTTTCTGATGGTATCTTTTGCCGGATTTAACTTCAAGGAGAAAATATTTGTTTCATTGGCATGGATCCCCAAAGCCACTGTCCAGGTAAAAAAACCGCAGGTGGTAGAAATGTAGTATTGAGCGGATCAGCGTAGACACCAGATTTGACTCTTCCCCTCACACCAGTTTTATACCAATCTGAACGCATTGACTTCAGCAGACTTTCCCCTGATTTGCACAGGTGTAAGTGGGAGGAGGGTCAGGCCCATTATTTGTTCTGTGTAGTTCTTTGTATTGGTAAATTCTGAGTTTGTATGTTTTCTTTTTTGTTGTTGTTGAAACCAGTACAGTTCTAGTGTTTCAGACTAATGGGTGTAATAGCCATGAACATTGCTGCTGCCCACAACATGTGGAAACCTTACCAGAGCCTCCTAAGGACAGCAGTTTAATCAAAATTACTTGCATATACAAATATTCTCTTATTTTTTTAATCTCATTGTGAGCACTCCTAAAATACCACCACTTTATTTTATTTTCTCTGGCAGATTTCATGTGCTCTCATAGGGCTTCTTTTCCTCTGTGATATATATGTACACCCAGTTTGAAGTGAATGGAGGGCTTTACTGGAAAAAGGACTACTCGTGTCATTGCTCTTGAACATGGGTCTCTGATGAACTGCTCATTTTGCAAATAGAAATTAATAACTAGAAAAGTAAAATATTGAATTGAAAGAAATCTTTATATAAAGAACTGAAAAAAAATTTAAGAAATGGACTTTGCCTCCATTTTCCTGACTAGGAACCGGGTCATCCCCGTAGGGCCCAGGGGAGGCGCACCCAGGCCTAGGGTCATTGAGGATCTAGTCAGGGAACTTCTGGAGGGACTGGATGTATTTAAATCAGCCAGTCCAGACAATGTCCACCCCAGAGTGCTGAGGGAATTAGCTGAGGTCGTTGAGGGACCCCTGGCACGGCTTTACGAGCACTCCTGGTGCTCTGGTATGGTGCCAGAGGTCTGGAAGATGGCCAATGTGGTTCCCAGCTTCAAAAAAGGGCGGAAGGAGGACCTGGGAAACTATAGGCCAGTTGGCTATACCTCGATCCTGGGTAAGCTTTTTGAGAGAATTATCCTGGCACATGTCCACAAGGGGCCAGCAGGGGAGATTATGCTTAGGGACAACCAACACGGGTTCATTAGTGGCAGGTCCTGTCAGACCAACCTGGTGGCCTTCTACAACCAGGTCACCAAATCATTAGATGCAGGGGTAGCAGTGGACATAGTCTTTCTGGACTTCCGGAAGGCCTTCAACACTGTCTCTCACCAAGAAACTGGGGAACTGTGGTGTCGACACCTACACAGTCAGTTGGGTTGCCAACTGGCTGGAGGGCCACACCCAGAGAGTGGTGGTGGATGGGTCATTTTCAACCTGGAGGGATGTGGGCAGTGGGGTTCCGCAGGGCTTGGTCCTTGGCCCCACACTGTTCAACATCTTCATCAGTGACTTGGACGAGGGGGTAAAAAGCACCCTGTTCAGATTTGCTGATGACACTAAGATGTCGGGGGATGTGGGCACGCTAGAAGGGAGGAATAGGCTGCAATCAGACCTAGACAGGTTACAGGGGTGGGCGGATGAGAACAGGATGAGATTCAACACTGACAAGTACAAGGTGCTGCACCTGGGGAGGAAGAACCAGCACCATACCTACAGGCTGGGGAACTCCCTTCTCATCAGTGCAGAGGCAGAAAAGGATCTTGGAGTCATCATCGATGCCAGGATGAATATGGGCCGGCAGCGTGAGGATGCAGTCAGGAAGGCCAACTGTACCTTGTCATGCATCCACAGATGCATCTCGAGCAGGTCAAGAAAGGGAGCAGATGAAGCTAGGTGACTGGCTGGTCTGTAGGCTTGCTTGAAACAATTCTCTCCTTGAACCATTAGGTTTCTTTTCAGTCTTTCATTCAGCTGGTTTCCTACCTCAAAAAAGAGACATGCAGATATTCAGGGCAGACTCCTGAGCGTCCTCTCAGAGCTGCTTTGGCAATCTTAGCCCTCTTTCATCTGCCCTTTAAAAGTGAAAGTGGGTAGTGACTGCCTAGGAATAACAGGAGAGCTATGCAAAATATGTATTTAGGCCTGAACTTGGATCTGGCTGTAGCTTTCTAGACAGCCAGTGAGCAAGTTATCAAACCAGGGAACCTGCACTTCTCCTTCCCTTTCCAAAGGGCTTGAATGTCATGAGAAAAGTGTGACCATCTCTCAACACTGCCGAGGTGGTGAAGTGAACCATTTTCCAGAGGAGACCCCAGACTAAAGAGCATAAAACTGTAAAAACCGTATTTGACAAATACAATTTTGGATTTAAAAAAGCCTCAGGCTGTATTTTCCATTCACATGTAAGGCACATCTTAAATAATGAGGTTAATTATTTTGTGCTAAACTGTTGTAAAATAAGCTACATCTGCTGCGATGACGTACACAGGAGCTACACCCAACTTAAAATCCACTTTTTGACAGTGTACCAGGGAAACAGTTGACTGTCAGCCAAACTACCTTGGCTGACAGCTTCTCTTGAGTAAAGCTTCCAGGGCACAGCTGCCTCTTTAGAGGAGGCATTGGCAACTTTTTGGAGCAAGGGGCTGCTTTAACAGGTGTTAGCTTCAAGCTTGAGTTACTTGCAGCCCAGTTGGCACCACAGCTGCAGTGACCACTGCCTGGAAAAAGGCCTCACAGAAGCCCCCTGCCACAAAAATGATGCAGAAGCCCTCTGTGTCTGCAGCTGGATATAATGGCTTCACGGGCTAGGTTCATGCTGCAGCCTTAAGTTGCCAATCCCTGCTTTAGCAGACCTTCGTCTATGGAATATGTAATGCCCAGAGATGAGATGAGCTCATTTTGTTCCTCTAGGATTGTCGGATTAATTGAGTTTTTAAAAGTCCCAACTGATTGACTACCTCAGAGGGCAAGTTCTTGATGGTTTTTGCAAATAAGAAGTGGAGTGTAGAGTTGAGCACCTAGTTACTATAGCATCCAAAAGTCACTAGTTGATTTAAAAATGTAGGCCCATCTCTTTAATCACACCAGAAATGGGCTAATATAGCTGCCCAGCAACAGTTTCTACAGAATCCCTCTTGGTTGAAGCAACTTTCAGTGAACCAGAGTCTGCAGCTGTCCTTAGACAAGTGTGATATAACCATCCATCCTATATGTAGTGGTAGAACCTAAGTGGCTGGGTATGTTAAAAGTAAAGAAAGAGAAAACCATCCAGGACTCCAAGAGTATATCTTCACATGCAGATGGTCATAACAGGAATGACATGGAATGGTACTTTTCTTTCTCTACAGGCTGCAATAGGTTCCCTTGCTCTAGATACTGCAAGGGCACAGCAGGATGAACAGCTGGAAAAATATGGCATGGATGTGCTGACAATAGCATTCCTTGCAATCCTGATCACAGCTCCCACTGGAGCCCTAGGTATTGGCCTGGCGGGGCCCAAACTTCTGCAGAAGGCTCAGACAAAGAGCGGGGAAGAGGAGGACGATGATGCAGGAAAGGAAGACATAGAAGCTCCTGGGCCATAGTAGGAATGTATGGAATGGTATGGTATAATGGTCTCACAAGGGCTGCTGCTGCTGCTCTTTAGGAAAAGCAGCATTTGTATAATTTGTGAAGAAACTAAAGTAGGTTACCAGTCAGTTACGGATCCTGCTTGACCAGAATGCCTGGTACTTTTATAAAATATTTTAAACTGTTGATGGAACCTTATGAGAAAAAATGAACTAAACATAGAACTGCCATAAACATAAGATGGCCTGAGGATAACTGATGGCATAGAGGAGTAATTAATTACCTGTTAATGGGAGGGTATAGGTGTGAGCCCTGAGAAGTGGTAATTTTTCTACCTTTTCCTCCCCGGATCTTCAAATCTGCCTTTTATGATCTACCAAAATGGTATACACACCTTTGTAGCTGCAAGGAATCAGAGACAGAAGTAGCAGGTGGTTTTGGAGTGTTAGAGGGGTGGGTGCAGGTGTAGTGTTGATTATCCGGTGTTATCAGGTCTTGGGGATAGATAAAGTTTCTTAAAGGTGGGGTGGCTCCTGCTGGGCATATTTGACTCTCTGAACATTTCCCCTCAAAACCCATTACATATCCCTAAGACTGTACCTGTCCTCAGCTCCTGTTGCTGCCGGAGTGCCTACTGACATTTTTTTCCTCAGTCCATGAGTTGTAGCCCAGCTGGGTATCCTGTGGTGACCTACTCAGGGCTTGCACTTGACAGGCTTAGAAATTATGGTCTGTAAATGGTACTTTTTACATCTACTGTTTTATAATCTATCAAGGTAAAATACTATTTATTTAAAATGGAGAGTCAGTATCTTAACTGTCCTTGCCTTCCTCTGAAAAATGAAATATGGACCAGTTTAATAAGTGATTGCTAATCAAGTGGACAGTACTGTAAATCAGGAGTTGTCAACTGGGGGTACGCATACCCCCAGGGGTACTTGGGAGGGCCATAAGGGGTATGTGCAGGTGGGGGCAAGGGAGGGGATGGCAAGGGCAGTGGTGCCCCTCTGCGGGTCACACAGAGGGGTGGGGGAAGCTCATATGTGGTGGTTGCTGCCGCTTCCCACCACTTCAGCCACACGCTGCCCCCTCCCCCTGCCCCAGGATCCATGTCCGGCTGTGTGTCAGGACACCCCCCCCCCCCCCCCCCCCCCCCCCCCCCCCCCCCGCCCCGGGCTCCACTTCTGACTGCACACCACCTCCCCTCCAGCTCCATGTCCAGCCTCCAGGGGTACACCTACTAAAAAGGTTGAAAGTGGCCTGTCAGATTCAAGCAGTGTGTATTTTTCTCCTGTGCTTGATACAAAAGATAAGCAATTAGAATTTTAAGTGAGTATGGCTAAAAATAAAGTGCTGGCATATTACTGGCTGATAATCTGGGATGGAGGATGGCCTTTGCTGAACCAAAACTATTCTGGAGAAAGTTAAAGTTCTGAGTGGATATACCTGGAGACAACAGTATCTATTCTTATCACTTTTTAATTTTTTTAATAAGTGAGGCACATACCTATGAAGAATCATCAGCATGGGTATGATAGTCTTCTTTTTGAAATACAGGTTTTATCTGGATGGGAAACCATAATCACTAGAACTGTACATCTTAATTCCTTTTCAGAAACATCTCACCAGGGGGAGCAAAAGGCTGAAACATGTTTTTCTTCATTTTCCTTAATGTAACAGCTTGATATATCACTGCTGTAACAAATCTTTCCTGAACAGATTCAATTTCCAGGACAGTCTTTTGCAGTTTGTATGTTCCTACCACCACCACCTCTAAAATTAGAAGCAAATTTCTTAACAGAACAACCAGTTTTCACAAAATCAAAGTCAGAATCCATTCCTGCCTCAGGACTTGCCACCAGCTTAGGCTCTCCTTTAGGGCGCCTGCTGTAATGGGAAAATTTGCTCTACTGTCAATACACCTTTTTCAGTAAAACCATAAAGTGACAAAGGAATTGGCTCTCTGAGAAGCTGTTTCTCTACTCCAGCGTAAGGTATGGTGCCAATACAGCATCCTTCAGGAAGAGTACTTTTTTTTTAAAATGAGGGAAGAGGACACTTCTCTCTGAACTCTATGCAGGTATTCAGCTGCTTGCTGAACTTCATACAACCAATATTGCGTTGTTCCTTTACAGAATGTAAAATACCCTTTTTCTTTCCCTTAACTCTTGTAGGGTTTTAATAATTATTTTTCCTGTCTCAGACCTTTTAACGTTAAAGTTAAAAGGGGAAGAAATAAGTATTTTTTTCTTTTAAAAAAAAAAGAGAGAAAATCGTAGTTTTTGCACACTATTACACACGTGCACTCTTATGTCCCCCCTTCTGAACAAACCACAACAGGTTTATTAAAAATCATACAGTATTTTTCACCTAAGTTTCATACAGCTGTTACTTCATCTTCCCCAAGTTACCACACAGCACACATTCTCCTCTTCACCTCCAAACGCTGTGTAAGACTCAGACCATGCTGAGTGATTAGAAACAGATGCTTTCTAACTTGGAATGATGAATTGTTACTGTGCTGCATTAGGCAGTGTACATGCTGTAGATTTTAGCTGAGATTGTTTGTATACTGTGAACGTTAATGAAAGGAATTAATTATTTTAAAACTGAAAAAATTGAAATATTTATCACACTTGGAAGTTGTTACCAAAGTTTGTAGATATATAATTGATAAAACAAGGATATATAGCTAATTTTATAGTAATGCATGTTGGTGGTCAGAGTTAAGGTTGAACATTTTAGAAGTTGGTAAAAGGAGTGGAACCTGGATAATGGGATAAGTTATATAGCAAATTAAATAGGTCTTATTGAGATAAGTTATGCTGAGTTTAAAATGTTAATTCACTTCTAATTAGTGTGAAATAAAAATATTTACCTTTCAGTTGTAAGTGCAGTCTTGACACAGCCTTAGCTATGGAATCGTTACATAAACCTCGGTAAGCCATCACCTTCTTATGTGCGTTTGTGTGTATGTAGCAAACTTCATAGCCATCCTATAACTTGCATTTATCATGCACCTTTGAACCACTTCACTACATTTTCATTTTATCTCTTCTGGAACCCTTTTGTCAGCATTTTGAATACCCAATCAACTACATTTAATCTGGGATAGCAAACTCATAATTGGTTTTTTCCCCCTTCCCAGTCCAAGTTGAATATGGAAATTTCTCACTGAAACTAAACTGACCTATGATGACTATGATAAATCCTGGACAGACAGGTTTGAAGTCTCATGGCTATGCAGCTCTAAAACATTAAGGTTATTAAAAACATGTCGTTAGTGAAGATTCTCTGCCTTCCACTGGGAAACACAGCACTTGTTTCTCGCTATGTAACTGTATGGTGTGTCAGATCATAATGATTATATTTTTTAGGCCTGTGTGAATAGGGGAGTATTCAATTCGGATTTGGATTTGGCAGATATGGAGGACAAAGATCCTACAGGTCTGGGCTTTCCCCAGCCAGGACTGCAGCAGCTGGAAGTTATCAGGTGCCTCCTGCTCCTCCTTTCACCAGGGAGGTTGACTATCCTGGAATTTCCTGGGGCTACCATGCCACTGGCAGTCCCACCCAGGCCTCCCTTCTCAGACTGAGGAAGCACCTGCAGTTGGTGTGTGTACTCTCTTTCTGGATGGAAGGAATAGTAAAAAAAGCCAGAGGCTGGCATGCAATGCAGGCAAGAAAGCCAATCAGTGAAAATGGAAATGAAGGAGTCAGGGGGAGAGAGACAGGTTGGGGTGGGTGGGAAGGGGGATGTAGCAAATAAAAGTGGAGAGGTATCTGCTGCTACCTGGGGAGTATGCCAGGCAGGTTGTAGTGTCATAAATCCAATGTGTATATTGAGTCCATGAGTTTCTGTACCTAGGAGGTCGATGAAATGAAGTTCATAGGCCCACTTGTGAAAAGTGGTTTGTAAATTCAAACAAGCACGGAACCTCACTAACCTCACCACCAGAAAGCAAACTTCCTACAGCCCCAAACGCACTGAATGGATCAAGACCATGCCATGACAAGAAATGCAAAACCTGCCAACATATCTCCAGTACCCCCACAAACTGCACCAGAATCTATTACAGACAAGAATACCCAACTACCTGTGAGGGGCACATTTCTCACAAAAAAACCCACTCTCTCCAGTCTATGGCCTGATCCTCAAAAGGAATTTATATCCCCAGCAATGCTAAATACCCTCTCGATCAGAACACTGGATGGTGGACAGGACAGGTGTTCCTGGACAACCGTGGCCAGATCCTACCACATCTGGCTGTGAGTTGCCCAATAAGCCAAGGGATCACAGTCCAGCGGCTCCACATCCTCAGTGAGGTAGGTAGCCACCAAAGCCTTGGCGCTACCTGTGTGAGGCTGGGGTCTGGTGTGTCTGGACCCCAACATTGAAGCCGTGCCCTTGGTCCACATTGGCAGCGGCTGGCATGGAGGAGACTGGCTGGTGCTGGTGCTGGGAGTGCTGGCATGGGAAAGTGGATCCCTTGCTTCTGCCCTTCTGCCTCCATGACCATTCACAAGCACCTCTATCAGCTGTCAGGGGCACATGTCATTCATGATGGCCACCATGATCTCCCTTGTCGTGTGGGAGTCATCCATCACCTTGGCTTGAAGGAGAGTCCACCAATGGCCTGACTTTGGAGCAAGGGGGAGACTTCCCTTTGGGCACACTCCCACTGGTGTCAGGCTCAGGAGGAACAAGGCCAAGGGCATCCCACCTCCTGAGATGCAGCACCATCCCTCGTGGTGGTGTTTCACCTCCTTGCCCTGGCTGATCTGCCTTCAGCAATGCTGGCAGATAGCATACTTGGAATCATCTGCCACCTCAAAATGATCCCACACTACAGTACCCCTGCCCCCCTGCTTCTGGGTTGAGGGTGGGGATCCTGTCTTATCCCCCTCCTCAGCGGGCTGAAGCAAACAGCAGGAGGAGCTGCCTCAGCTGAGCCACTTGCGTCCACAACCTCAACCTCCTCCGAGGTGCTTTCCAGAGGAGGAGACCTGGCTCTAGGGGAACTTTGAGGGGCGTGGAGCACAAACTCAGATTCCCCCTCGGTCCCCAGAATTTCTTTTGCTAGGGTGCTTGGGTCACACTGGGAGATGAGTGGGGTCATTCTGCTGCTGGTGGCTTTCTTGTGTTGCGGGAGGTGGTGCAGGTGCAGGGACAAGTACAGCTTCCGCCTTCTTCTTCCCATTGGCAGCAGAAGACTCATGGCTGCCAGAAAAGAGGATGCGTCTATGTTTGGCAGGGGGATGGAACTTGCAGCTCTAGCTCTCCTCGACTCCCTCTAGCCCCTCTCTCTCCCCTGCCAAAAGACCTGGCACCTGCCTTTCCAGCACGCTTCATATTAATCTTTCCTGTGCTAGAAAATGTGTCTCTGTGTGTGTGCCGCTGTAATACATCTTCTCTCTAACTAGTAATATCTGTTCTTCTCTGATTACAGTATGTACATGTCTGACTTCTTTCATGGTGTGTTTAGTTTATTGTATGTGTGTGTAATTAATACTAGTATCTCTTCTCTGATTACTGTATGTGTTTGAATTCTGTTGTGTTTACTCTATGTAATTAATAATATTAATATGTCTTCTTCTCTGTGTATGTGTGTGAGTATGTGTAATAGATGTGCTTTCCTGCACAGTGATGGATCACACTGCCAGAGAAAACACAACTTTCTTTTTAAAAAGCAGGATGGCGGGGAAACCAGAACAAATAGGTTTTTGGGGGAAGAATAAATTGAAAGAAATGCATTGGGTAGGGATAAGTAGAGGGATTCTAGGGAGGAGTAGTAAGCTATATCCAGTCCTTTCCAAGAACAGAAACTAGCAGGAGACTGACTAGGAACCCAAACCAGTCCGGTACCTTTCAGATGCTGTTGCTCAAGCACAAACAGCTCACAAAAGGGACAAAAGGCTGCAGACAGAGGCTTATATGCTGTTTCTACATCCCACCCTCAGAGCACTATGACTGGAAGGGGACTCGGGGAACAATCACAGTCACTGGCCAGCTACAGATGTCAGTCTTTCCCCCCCCGCCCTTCGCAGCTTCTGTTCCCCTGAAGGACTGCCTTCCAAATCTCCAAATCTTTTCCAAACCGATTCAGAGGGTTCTTTTTCCTCCTGATTCGATTCAGATTTGGTGATTCGGCCTCCAAATCAGGCCGAATCTTCTCCGAATTGAACTGGTGACCAAAGCTTTGGACAGCCTTAATATTTTGACAGGACAATAGCTATATTCTATTGTGAAATATTTTAGGCTATTTTAGATTATTAAACAGTTGTTGATTGTATTAGCTATTCTTTTCCTTGTCTTCTGAGTTCTGCCCAGCAGTAGCCATACTAATCATAATCTTAGTACCTCAGGCCTTCAACCAGCAATGTACTAAGCAGAATCCAATGGGCTCCAGAATGCAGTTAGGTGTATTAGCAATTATTCTTAAAATTCTCTCAAGTTTTTCTGAAGTATATGGCATTTATGGAGTTTGTAATGCTGTAATGTTGCATAAAGGTTTGATTGGTATTGATGTAGCTCTTTTAATAACTCACCTGTAGCCTGCCATTCATGAATAATGTATTCTGACTTACGTAAACTAAACCTTTATGGACACACCAAACCAGCTTAAAGTCCCCATAAACATAATGAATGAGGGATCTGAAATACCAAAACTCCTTTGCATTGTATTTTATGATGCAAACTGAATCAAACATTGTATGAGAAAGTAGGCAATATATGCTGGTGAAATTCTAGAAGCCTCATCAAAGAACTTCTGAAACGGAAATGTTTGACAGCTCTGTGTGATCTTGAGTCTTTCGTGCAGTGTTTGTTCAGGGCAACACAACAGAAAATGGAAACAGTGCTCAGCCACATGAGCTGCCTGAATCTACAAGGCTCAGTAGTTACAAATATACTGACTTTTCTTGCCCAACTACTGGATTTTGGAGGCTGTAGATTTTTGAGAGAGATCAGTTTGTAACCTATGCTTCAGCTAAAAACTTTACACTTCATCAATATTGTTTTTTCAGTGAAGAAAAATGTATAGTTTTGTATTGATACTTAAAGATTCCAAGATGCTAGGTGAATTAACCAATGTACCATTAAATTAAGACTTACATTTGAAAGCATTTTTTTCTATTTCTTATGGACATAAACTGGTTTTGCTTTAATGCAGCTTGGGAGTTATTTATGCTGTAGTTTTCCATCTATAAGGTTATTGTGTGCAATAGAAATTAGGGCAACTTTCAAATATTGACAGAAAAAGTGGTCAGAACTAAACACTTGAATAGCCTTCAGCTGTTGGAATATTGCTATGATGATGTAAATATGATGTTATGCAATAAGGTCTCAGCTGTATTATTACCTTTTTGATGCTGATCCTGCCTCATTTAAATAACTGGCATAAAACTGCCATTGACCCATGATGTAAGATCAGTCTCCTTACAAAATAAACTGGGGCAGTCTTAATATACCTGTTGTGAGCAGGATTTTTCTAAATTAATAGATGATTTCAGACTAGTAATTTTAGTAGCTAGTTATTCGTGACAAAGTCTCAGTCTCATGAATTGGGATGGGGGAGTAGGCAGGGGGAGATCATGCACAAACCCATTGTTGTAAAGGAATCATGGAGTCTTGTTTTTTTCCTCCAACTTCAATGTGTCCGGACACTATTTTGACTAGGTACCTTTTGATGCATGTTGGCTGCAGCTGAAGAATTCATTACTGGGTTGTCACAAGAACTAGTTAGACCAGAGGTGCATAGTATGGGAATACTAGCAATGTCTTATCTCTCTGAATAAAAAGGACAGAGTAGGAGTTGTAGAGATCCAGAAGCCCAAAGATATGACAGCTACTGTGGTTGACTTCACTGTAGGCAACATGTTTGTTGCTTTTTGCCCTAATATTGCATTGATGCACTAGATTTCAATTTCCAGATGGTGATAAGCTAAAACAACTAGGTCCTTGTTGGACCTAGTGCTGGCCACGGGTGATGACCTGGTGAGGGGGCTGCGGGTGCTCGACCACCTGGGCGACAGCAGTCATCGTCTGCTGGAATTTACCATCCAGAGTAAGGTGACAAGGGCATGCAGTAAGGCAGCAGCCCTAGACTTTAGGAGGGCAAACTTCAGCGAGCTAAGGAGGATAGCTGGGGATGCGCTGAGGTCCCAGAGGGGAGGGGAGCCAGATGTCCAAGGAGAGTGGTTGCTCCTTAAGGGGGCGATCCTCCAAGCACAAAGGAAGGTAATCCCAATGAGGATCAAAGGGAGCAGGAGAGCACACAAGCCTCCATGGCTCACCAAAAGCATCCGGGAATGTCTCCTTGCTAAAAAGGAGGCGTATACCCAATGGAAAGAAGGAGTCATCACCAAGGATGACTATTCCGCAGTTGCTCGGGGTTGTAGGGGGGCAGTTAGGAAGGCCAAGGCAAAGATGGAATTAGGACTAGCTTCTTAGATTAAGGACAATAAGAAGTCCTTTTTTAAATACATAGGGGGCAAAAAGAAGGTCCCGGGTAATGTGGGGCCCTTGCAGGACGCGTTGGGAAATTTGGTCGTCACACCAGATGACAAAGCTAACAAGTTTAACGATTTCTTTGCCTCTGTCTTCCTAAGTAGGGACCAGAACAGCCACCACCCTGCTGGGCCCCCCTCGGGCCCTGGGGGAGGCACGCCTGGGCCAAAGGTTAATGTGGAATTAGTTAGGGGGCTTCTGGAGGGTCTGGACGTGTTTAAGTCCGCCGGCCCGGACAATCTCCACCCTAGAGTCCTAAAGGAATTGGCCAAGGTCATTGCAGGACCCCTGGCACAGCTCTGTGAGCACTCGTGGTGCTCTGGTGTGGTCCCAGGGGACTGGAAGAGGGCCAATGTGGTTCCCATCTTCAAAAAGGGGAGGAAGGAGGACCCAGGAAACTATAGGCCAGTCTTACCTCGATCCTAGGCAAGCTGTTTGAAAAAATTGTGCTGGCACACATCTATGAGGGGCCAGCAGGGGACTGCATGCTTAGAGGCAACCAACACGGGTTCATCAGTGGCAGGTCCTGTCAGACCAACCTGGTGGCCTTCTATGATCAGATTACCAGATCATTAGATGCAGGGGTAGCAGTGGATATAGTCTTCCTGGACTTCCGGAAGGCATTTGACACTGTCTCTCACTCCGTTCTCATTAAGAAACTGGGGGACTGTGATGTCGATGCCCACACAGTCAATTGGGTTGCCAAATGGCTGGAGGGCCGCACCCAGAGGGTGGTAGTGGATGGGTCCTTCTCAACCTGGAAGGACATGGGCAGTGGGGTTCCGCAGGGCTCGGTCCTCGGGCCTGCACTGTTCAACATGTTCATCAGTGATTTGGATGACAGGGTAAAAAGCACCCTGTTCAAATTTCCTGATGACACTAAGATGTAGGGGGGATGTGGGCACACTAGAAGGAAGCATCAGGCTTCAATCAGACCTAGACAGGTTACAAGGGTGGGCAGATGTGAATAGGATGGGATTCAACACAGACAAGTGCAAGGTGATGCACCTCGGGAGGAAAAACCGGCACCATACCTACAGGTTGGGGAACTCCCCTCTTGTCAGCACAGAGGCGGAAAAGGATCTTGGAGTCATCACTGACTCCAAGATGAACATGGGCTGGCAGTGTGGGGAGGCAGTCAGGAAGGCCAACCGTACTTTGTCATGCATCCACAGATGCATCTCAAGCAGGTCCAAGGAGGTGATCCTCCCCCTGTATGCAGCGCTGGTCAAGCCGCAGCTGGAGTACTGCAACCAGTTCTGGGCGCCGCACTTCAAGAGGGATGTCAACAGCATGGAGAGGGTCCAGAGGAGGGCCACTCGCATGATCGGGGACAGCAGGGCAGGCCCAATGAGGAGAGGCTACAGGACCTGAACCTGTTCAGCCTCCAAAAGAGAAGTCTGAGGGGGGGATCTAGTGGCCTGTTATAAATTAGTCAGGGGGGATCAGTGGGCATTGGGGGAGTCACTGTTCCCCCGTGCACTGCCAGGAGTGACCAGGAATAACGGTCACAAGCTGGCAGAGGGCAGGTTTAGCCTAGATATCAGGAAGCACTACTTCATGGTCAGGGCGGCTAGGATCTGGAACCAACTTCCAAGAGAGGTGGTCCTGGCTCCTACCCTGGGGTTTTTTAAGAGGACGGTGGATGAACATCTTGCTGGGGTCGTTTGACCCCAGTATTATTTCCTGCCATGGGGGGTCGGACTAGATGATCTACTCAGGTCCCTTCCAACCCTAGAAACTATGAAACTGCTAAATGAGCGACTATACAAGTATTGTTGAGCTCTTCTCATTGTTTTAGGCTTACAGCTGTAGGGGTTGATATGCATCTACAGCATATGAAATGGCTTGTTCTAGCTAAAAGAGCAGAGAAATACATGCTATCAAGTACAATTCTGATGCATTAAGATGCTTCCCCAAACCCAATGAAATGATTTGCATCTGGCCCACATAGATCATTTTTAATTTCATGGGTTTTGAAATGCAAGAGTGAAAGAGAGGTGAATTTGTAATATCTCACCTGAGCTTCAACTTTTGGAACTAAAATGGTATTTCCAGAAATACCCAGGAAAGGAAACTTAACAGAAACAAGACTGCATGCATACAGTGCACAGGGCAATACTCAGAGACGGCAAACAACAAGCTTGGTAGATTCTGTTTTTCAGTAGTTTTAAAAAATGCCCAAAAGGAAAAGTCCTGAACATGTGGCTCTTCCTGTAACTCTTTTGAAAAATTTGCAGAAACCTTGAACTGCAAAAAAAAAGTCTTAACTATTCAAATTGTATTAATGTGTGGTGGCAACAGATGACAGTGCTGTGTTGCTGCTGTTCCCTTTCCAAACGGCTCATCTAAAAAAGAACAGACTGTGGCATATGATCTGCTCTGTAACAAGGGTTGTAGGAACAAAATAAAGGAAGTACAAACAGGGCTGATGTATAAAAATCTTCCTAAATTAATGAGGAAAAATACATGACTGCAAAAATATTTTGAATTAATAAATAAAAAGGTGGAAGTACACACAACTTACTTATCTTAATAGCCTCTTTGAATAACATGGACTTAGAGAAAATGCTGTCTAAACAACACAGGTCTGTATCTTACCCAGACTTTCCTCAGTTAAGCCAAGTAACTCACAGCATAGCTTTTAAAAGACAACCGATACTGCAATACAAATTCAGCTCAATTTCATTCTTTGTCACTTGGAATAGAATAATGCTCAGCTTTTAATTATGAGTAGACTGTAATACAACTTAAGAGTTCCTCTGCTTCACTAAAGTGTTCTGAGTATTTCTATATTATTTAGCCTTGTTTCGTAGATAACACTGTAGATCAATATTAAAATTTTTCAGGTTATGCTCTAGTTCTATCACTTCCTTTGCTAGACTAAGCATAAGGTCCTGACATGTTTATAGCTATGCTTGAAAATGCCAGAAATTCTACTGCAAATAAGACCTCTCAATACCTTAAACCACTGCTTCTAAACTGGGGTGCTCTGGCACCCTGGGGTGCTTTGAGATGTTCTCAGGGGTGTCATGGGATGCCATATAATGTTATCACTGTTAGGTGTGTAAATATGCATAGGATAAACCAAGTGATTTTACATAAGAATCCATTGTTAAAAAAATTCTGACCTGTTGTGGTCCTACTGTGTTCCTTGCAATAGAAACATTTTGTATTATTTTTCTATAGTCAAAAAATGAGTAAGAGCTAAGAATTGACATTTTTCAAGGGGTGCCTTGAGTCTAAAGAGGGGTGCCCTGAGCCTAAAAAGGCTGTGAACAACTGCCTTAAACTGACAGCCTGGAAATGCATAAGCTTTTATCCCTAATTTAGACAGGGCCTAAATTAACATTAATCACAGAGCCAAATAAATACATCATCAGGACTGTGTTGAGGGTGCTATGGGACAGCTTTGCCTAATGCCAACTGTAGGCATCCACTAGTATTAACATTGATTTGGCCAAATTAGTGTCAATACTAGTGAAAAGCTCTCAATGCATAAAAGGACTAGCTAGAAGTATAACCTTCATGCTATGACACAAGCCAATGGCATCATTTATTTCAGATTCTCTTTAGGCCTTGAACCACTTATCTTGCCTTTTATTGAAGCACAAAACATTTTATAAGCATTAAGTAAAACCTAGCACTCCTTCTGGTTTGGCAACAGTTATATTTGACATATAAAACAGTGGCATAAAAAGGCTTGTGACTTATCCAGGTGCTGCTGTGAGTTGTGACCAGGTGTAACGGAACTCCTACCCCTGTTACTAGGAGGGCTTGAAGAGGTAAAAGGTCAGAGATCAGGAAGCTGAGGCAATTAACTGCACCTGGCACTGGGGAAAGAGGGACAAAAGAGTCAATCAGGTGACTGGAAGGGAGTTGGGCTAAAGAATATAAGCCAAGTCCCTAAGCCGGAAAAGGCCAGTCTGACTCTGGCCTGCCAAGCCATTCTACATCTGGCCTGCCAGGCCATTTGGGGCCCCTCAGATTTTTAGAAAGTATTTATCTGCTCCTGGCTGCCTGTCAAAGATGACAGGAACCAGGGGCAGTAGGACACAGGGGGAGCCGTTAGCAGGATGCAGCAGCCCAGCCTCACCCCACCCCCAGCCCTTTCTCTGTCTTCCTGCCCTTGCTCTGCTCCAGCATCATGGACAGAGTGTGGGAGCAAAGGCCTCCGCCAGTAGTGGGAGGCGGGGGTGTCCCATACCCACACCCCTTCTCACATTGCCATACATGCAGACACCCACACCCCAGCCACCCTTCCCCCCCACACCGCTCCTCTCAAACCCCATACCCACCCACATAGCCACACCCCACAGACACCCCCCCCACAACATACAAGAGGAAGACTTCATTTTATATACAATCATCATAATATATACAATCACCTCTATGTACACTACACAAATGCATATAAATAACAACAAATTTTTTTTTTAAATCAAATTAGGGAAGTTTTAGATGTCTGCTGCTTAGAATATAATTTAGTATTTTTCTGGTTCTGAGATGGCAAAACCCCTTGCTGAAAGGAGTACTTGCTGGGCAAGGGGAGGGACTTCTGGTGGCAAAGATCAGGGGTTAGGAGGCGGGACTTTGTCACAAGATGGCAACTGGGGGCAGGGCACCCGTCAAGGGGCAGGCTACTCATGCTGCCCTCAACAGCTTAAGCAGCCCTCCACCTGAAATAATTGCCTGCGCCTGCTGTAGGAGGTGGGTTTACTGGTGCCCAGACAGTCCCCAAGCTGCGAAGAAGAGATCAAGGGGAACTCAAGCTTGGGAGAATCTTGTTTCACAGCTGCTAGACTGATGTTTATGTTTTTGTTGTATCTACCAGATTGTGACTGCAAGGGGAAGAGTCAGCAACAGACAGGTGCTTCCCCTCTGGGCCAACCCCAGAGGCTGAGACCTTGAATAGGCCCAGGCAAATGGCATGAGCCAGAGTGGAAAGGGGGGGGTGCAAGGCTGTGACAGCCGAGACACTGACAAGTGCCCAAAACTTACGTGGGTGTTGACAACAAACAATACTCTCGCTGGCAGGCAAGTGACAGGAGGCAAAGTAGGATTGAAAAGTCACTGGCAAGGGCAAGGGACAGACCTCTGCGGGTACTAAACAGGACAAAGAATAAAACTTACTAGGGCCGTGTGAAATTTCACTGGGTGTTTAATTTAAAAGCTGTTTCAATACATTTTGAGCTTGAAACAGCAAAATCAAAACTAAAGGCTTTGAAACAGCTTTGAAACAAAATAAGGACACTCGAAAGATTTCAAAAGTTCTGAGTTTCGAAGTCAGGCTTGCTTGGCTTCAGCACCGGTCCTAGCCAGCAGTGGCAGCATGCTGTCATCCTACACACAGATCCAGGGGCCTGTACCCCCCAGGAGGAGTCTGGCACAGCCACGCAGCCCTCCCAGGGGGTGCAGGGCCCCAGATCTGCACGTGGGATAACAGCAGGCTGCTACTGCTGGCTGGGACCAGCACCAGCTCTGGGTTCTTCCCAGTGCTGAATGCAGGCTGTGCCGGGCAGACTTGGGTGCTGGTGCTGACCCCAGCTGGCAGCGGCAGCCTGCTGTCATCCCACACGCAGATCCGGGGAATCCCCCAGGAAGAGTCCAGCAAAGCCCTGCAGCCCTCCTGGGGAGGCATGGGCCTCCAAATCTGTGCACAGGATGCCAGCAGACTGCTGCTGCCAGCAAATGATACGAGTTTTGCTTTGAATGGTTAGAGGTGCAGTTTACACACCTGTCCCTCATGAAAATGACACAGTTTAACTTTCACTCAAATACCCGCAGAAAAAACAGCAGTAACCAGGACATGCTAGGAGCCAAATCCTTTACCACCTCTTATGGGCCTAAGCAGACTTAAGCACATATGTGTAATACTACTCCATCCTGTCCCAGTTCCTGAAAAGCTGTTACCACATCTACCTTTGTAACGTGCCATCACCTTATCCTTAAGATTGAGTTCTAAAAAGCAGCAAGTGGAAGGAGGACCTATCTACCTGTTGAGCTGTTTCTTCAGGGACTTGAGCAGGGTGGAAGAAGATCATGCTGCATCCAGACGTGCAGCTGTGTGGTATGTGGTAAAGCTGTGTGAAATTTTGACAGGCGTTTCATTTCAAAGCTGTTTTCACATGTTTCGAGCTCAAAACAGCAACATTGAAACGAAACAAAAGGGTTCAAAACAACTTCAAAACAAAACAAGGGCACCTGAAATGTTTCAAAACATTTTGAGTTTCAAAGCTGGGCTTGCTGCAGCTAAACAGAAACTAAGGGGGTGGGGAGAAGGACTGCTCTCTCATATCGACATCTAGCTCTCTGTTCAATTTCCCAGCTCTTCCCAGGGGGCACGGGCCCCCAATCTGCACATGTGGTTTCAGCAGGCTGCTGCTGAAACTGCAGCAGCAGCCTGCTGAAACCCAGTGTGAACATCCAGGTGCCCATACCCCTAGGAAGAGCTGGGGAATCAAATGGGGGGCTTGGGGAATGTTGGATGGGGGTGCAGGCCCAGATCTGTGCGAGGGATGACAGTAGGCTGCTACTGCTGGCTGGGGTTCATCTCATCTCAGCATGGGCTGCACCACACAGACTCAGGTGCTGGCACTGACCCCAGCTGGCAGCAGCAGCCTGCTGTCATCCCACATGCAGATCTGGGGGGCCACACCCCCTGGGAAGAGTCCAGCACAGACCCACAGCCCTCCCGGAGGGCATGGGCCCCCAGATCTGTGCACGGGATGATGACAGGCTTCTGCTGCCAGCAAATGATATGAGTTTTGCTTTGAACAGTTTGAAGTTTAGTTTCCCAGAAACCCCTGCATTCATCTTGAAACATGGCAGGCTTCATCCCTGCAATTATCATCTGAATCGAGCAACAAATAACCAAGTTATAGGCATTTTCATGATTCTCCATTATAGCCTATAGGTAAACCATCAAAACGTGGCAAAACAGTAAAACAGTTTTGACAAAATTAAATGGAACAGTGCTTTGAAACAAAATGGTGCTCTTTCACACAGCCATAAAGCTTACCTCTCTTAATCTTAGCACTATCATTTAACCACTAGGTGCGGCTTCACTTTGGAACCAAGACTGCTGTCTACAGAAGGGGCTGGCAACCTTTTGCCACCTTGGGCTGCTGCTTGTGATACAGCACCTGCCTCAGGTCACATCCCATCACCCCCTGGCAACCAGCAGTTGCTGCAAAGGGGATAGTTTGGGAGGAGAAAAAAAAAAGGCAGTAGGACCCTTGTGATTCCTCTCCTGCTGCAGCAGAAAAACTAAACTGAATATGGCCAGCACTCAGACACTGGGGATGCCTCCTCTGCTGCTGTGGCTGAAGCATGCAGCAGATTCCTTGGAGCGCTACAGGCAGGTTGCTGACCTGTGGTTTGATGTGTAAATGGGAGAATTTAACAACTGCTGAAGTTTTCCAAGTCTGGAGTCCTGAAATAGCCTGCACCAATATATCTGTCTTCTAACTCAAGAAGTAGTTTTGTTTGAAGCTACTCTAGGATTAAAGCACATGTTAGCTGATGTGGGCAGCTGCCCTCCATCCAGTCAACAGGATACAGATCTTGCCCAAGGATCTGTATGTTTATAATGCTGGCCTGGGGTTAGCAATTGCCTGCTGTTTGGAATACTGACGCATGCTCTCTTTGCGACAGCCTAGTGCAGCATTTGTTCAAATGGTGTAATCTACTGCTTCTGCACAGTTACGTCATACTGATTATTCTGTGCAGTGATTCACAAGGAGAGTAAAGAGAGAGAATATCTATCCACTGAATACGTTTTGATTCAGACTTTCAGGCACAGGAAAATTAACTTAGCACCCTTGAAGTGAACGCAACTAAGTTAGATCCTATGCTGCAAGTTAAATAGGGTAGAAAGTACAACATATAATATATATATACATTTTGAAAAGCAAACCACAAAATGGCTACAAAAGCTACAGAAAATTAGACATCCAGCTCTTAGAAAAGGCAGTAGGGCTATTTTATTGTATGTTCATACTAAAAAAGATTAAACATATGATTGGTATGGTCATTACTGGAATAAGACTTATTTACAGTGATGTTTACTTTACAGTTTTACATATTAGACAATTCTTCAGAACATACAAAGTATCAAAAGAATGACCTTTGGTTTAGCAACCCATCTTAATGCAGCTTAAACCCAAAGGAAATCTACAACCACCATTAGACTAATAATGCTATCATATACACAAAACATTGTGTCCTGTAAGTACACATGTAAAAAGAGACTTCAGCTCTAATCATTTAAAGATGTTTGCTATACTTCTTTTTTCTTGAGTATTAGTGGACCCACATTATCTCCTGTTAATTCGTTGTGCTTGTTGTGAGAGCCATCACAAGTAGGGAACTGGAAAAGAAGCATACACAAGGAATTAGTGTATTCATTCTACAGCATGATTAGTAAATGATTTCATTAAGAAAAATTTCAGAAAGTTATTTAATTCTACTCTTTTTCTTTCCTAGCAATGACAGTCTTCCAACAGATCACTCAAAGAGCAGGCTGCTAGTAAGGAATTAAACTTCAGCAAAATCTAAAAACAGCTGCTCCTAAAGGACAAAGGTATGCTTATAACAGTTTCAAAAGGGGAGAGCTGTACTCCAGATGGCAGCTGCTACCTGTTATGCCTGCATGAACCTGTAGTATGAAGTGCAGTAAAACTGCTCCAACTTCAACCATGTTTCATCTGCGGTCAAAGTTAGGATGATTTAGGTCACTTGTACTGCTATTCTGAGGTGAGTGGAGTGTTTTCCCTCTGAAAAAAGTGTTGAAAAAGTCTCATTTTCATTCTAAAACAGAATATAATGATACCTTTATTTTTTTTTTAATTGAATAGAACCATTTTTTCTTGGCTGGAATAGTTTATTCTAGGTTTAAAACAAAACATTTACAGGGAAGAAAAAAAAATACTTTTGTTTCACACCTCAAAGGGATAGCAGTTCTATGTACTGTGCACATAACAGACTTGTGCTGCATCTTTCATGAAGGTAAGTGTTGCTATGCACATACAGACAGAGTATAAAAGAATTGTACATTAATGGGTCCATCCTCCAGGTGGAAGGCACATGCTACAATTCACAGAAGACAGAACTGATGATAACAACAGGTTTATTTCATTGCTCTGTGGCAGTCCTGTAAAGCATCTTACCGTTTTAGAACGCCAACACCTGCAGTAAGCTGCCTTTGTGAGGCACAAGTCTTCAATGTGTATTTCATTCACTACTTTAGGATTTTCTTTCTGGATCTTGAGGTTAATCAAGCTATCTTTCTGTTGTTTCTTCTTGGGAAGGAATGGGCGAACAGCCAGGTAGCCAAGCAGTGCCAGCACACCCAAGAATGGCAATAACCGCAACCATTCTGAAACTGCAAAACACAATTTTTAGAGATGCCAGAATGATATGGTTTCAGTATCAGTGACTTCCAGCAGCACAACATTAGCAATATTCCTATTTGCTTTAGATGAAAGGGGAATGAGGAGTTCAGCATCTAGGGTTATAGAGGACTAAGGAAAAGGTTTAAGAGGCAACACTGGAAGGGAGATTCATTGGGCTCTGCAAACAAAGGCCACATACAGGCCCATTTCTACTGGGAAAGTCACCAGGAGAAGGGAGCAGAACAGTAGCCACCTGCTGCTCTCAGTCTGCTCCCCAGACCACTTTCTCCCCAGCTCTCCTCCACTCCAACAATCTGGGCATCATTAAATTTAGAAAATTATCGAAGGGTCAATGCAGCCTATTGAACATAAGATTTCAACCTTTTGTATCCTACTTTTGGCTGCTTTTTCAATTCACCGTTTGGCTGAAGTTTTTCATTCCTGGTTTCTGCTCCAAGATGATTTCAGCAGAAATGGTGCAGCCCTTACCAAAGAATAATGTTAGAAAACATGTTAGAATAAAGTAAAAAGTCTGACAGGGAGAATGCCAAGAACAGAATGTGCCTTTTGCCATTTCACTCAAAATCCCTCCAGATTTGGCTAAATTAAGCCACAGAAAGTTGTCCTGGAGCTGGTTTTGTTCAGTATCTTAACAGCCTGGAAGATGGGATGGAGTGTGCCTTCAGCAAGTTTGCAGATGACACCAAGTGGAAGGGAGTAGTAGATATCTTGGAGGATAGGGATAGGCTTCAGAGACAGAAAAATTGAAGGAATGGGGTAAAAGAAATTTCACGTGCATCCAAACGAGCACATGTATATAGTCTGTAGCACCTCAGATCTGTTTGAGGCACTGTAAACCACATGCAGCACTTATGCACTCATTCACTGAGCTGCTAATTTGCAGTGCACATTTTTTTTGACACCAGGAGATCCCAGTGTCAAAACCTGACACTTAAATAAGTGGTGCAGCACACATGGCAGCAGCATGTGCCGCCAGAAACAGTACCTGCCAACCCAGAGCCACGCTGGCTTCCAGCCAGGCTCCAAGCTGCCAGATTGGTGCTGTTTCTTCCCCAAGAGGCCTCCAGAACCCCAGGTAAGGCTGCTAGGGGCCAGCACAGGTACTGGCCCCAGCCTCCCCTACCCTAACTGGGTCATTTTGTCACGCAGCGGAGTACGTATGCAGGGGTGTGCCCTTAAACAACAACCAGCAGCACCAATATGTGCCACTGCTTTTCGTGCCATGGGAAACATGTGCCCCATCATGTTTGAATTCATCTGGACACACTCATTAGTTCAATAAGAAGAGAAGAAATCCAAAGTCCTGCACTTAGGATGAAACAATCCCACGCACTGGTACAAGCTGGGAACCAACTGGCTAAGCAGCAGCTCTGCAGAAAAGGACCTGGGGATTACAGTGGACAATAAGCTGAATAAGAGCAGACAGTGTGCCCTTGTTGCAAAGAAGGCTAACTGCATACTGGGCCACATTAGTAGGAGCACTGCCAGCAGATGGGAAGTGATTCTTCCTCTCTATTCAGTACTGGTGTGGCCACATCTGGAGTACTGTGTCCAGTCTTGGGCCCACTGCTACAGAAAGGATGTAGACAAATTGGAGAGAGTCCACCAGAGGGCAACAAAAACAGGGCTGGAGCACTTGACTTCAGAGAGGCTGAAGGAACTAGACTTATTTAGTTTTAGTCTGGAGAAGAGAAGACTGAGGGGGGAATTTAATAGCAGCCTTCAACTACCTGAAGGGAGGTTCCAAAGAGGATGGAGCTCAATTGTTCTCAGTGGTGGCAAATGACAGAACAAGGAGCAATGGTCTCAAGGTGCAGCAAGGGAAGTTTAGGTTAGATACAAGGAAAAAGTTTCTTACTAGGAGGGCAGTAAGGCACTAGAACAGGGTACCCAAAGAGGTTGTTGAATCTTTATCCTTGGAGGTTTTTAAGAGCTGTGTAGACAAAGCCTTGGCTGGGATGATCTAGTTCAGGGGTGTCCAACCTTTTTGAATGTGGGGCTGGATCATGAACTTCTTATCACCCAGTGGGCCGGCGAGCCATATTCAAAGACCTCACAGGAAGTGGCATCACATCAGGAAGTGATATCATGTGACCTTTAACACCAATGAAGTTGCAGGAAGTGACAATGAAATGGGTCTAACCAGTTCAAAACTCTCCCTCTATAGCATCCACCTCTGCCACTGTTTGGGACAGGATACTGAGCTAGATGGACCATAGGGCTGACCAAGCATGACACTTTTTATGCTTTTATGTTCAGAAGCTCTTATGTTCTTTGGCTGAGCTTCCAAATTATGGCTGAGATTTGCAAAAAGGGGTAGATAGGCATGTTACAAAGTTGTCATAAAAGATTTGGAGCCCTCTAAATCCCATTCATTTTAATGGAAGTTGGCCTTTTGATTCAGCTTTGAAAATCTCAGCCCAAGGTGCCAACCAAAGAAGTCAAAATATATTTTGCATTTCTATGCAATGCAACTATGGGGGGCTCTCCAAGCATTTTACAAACATTAAATGAACCTCCAGATGAGCCCAGCCGGAGCAGCAGGGGCTTAGCTGCACTTTCCCCCTACCTGCACTGGTCAGTCCTGAGCGGCACATGGCTCCACCGCCACTTCTGCTGGCTGGTGCTGACCCAGGTGGGTCCATCCCATCCAGGGCAGCACACAGCTGAAGCTGGCTTCCCACGTGCTGCTGGGGACGGGAAGAGCCTGGCCGGGTCGGCACCGGCCAGCAGAAGCGGTGGCAGAGCCATGTGCCCCTTGGGACAGGACAAGCCCAGCCGGAGCAGCAGGGGATGAGCTGCATTTTTCTCCCTACCTGCGCTGGTCAGTCCCAAGCAGCACATGGCTCTGCCGTGGCTTCTGCTGGCTGGTGCAGATCTGGCCAGGCTCCTCCAGTCCCCAGCAGTACACAGCTGAAACCAGCTTCTCAAGTGCTGCTGGGGACAGGAAGAGCCCAGCCGAGTCTGCACCAACCAGCAGAAGCGGCAGCAGAGCCATGTGTTGCTGGGGACGGGATGAGCCCAGCCAGAGCAGCAGGGGCTCAGCTGCACCTTCTCCCTACCTGTGCTGGTCAGTCCCAAGCGGCACATCGCTCCACTGCCACTTAAGTTGGCCGGTGGTGACCTGGCCAGCCTCCTCCTGTCCCCAGCAGCACGTGGGAAGCCAGCTTCAGCTGCATGCTGCTCTGGATGGGACAGACCCACCTGGGTCGGCACCAGCCAGCAGAAGTGGCAGCGGAGCCATGTGCTGCTTGGGACTGACCAGCGCAGGTAGGGGAAAGTGCAGCCAAGCCCCTGCTGCTCCAGCTGGGCTCATCCTGTCCCAGGTGGCACACGGCTACTCCTCTTCCCCCATGCACTGCGTCGGCAAAGTCAAGCTGACGTAGTGCATGTGGAACCTTGTTTCTTCCCCAGCCCTTCAGCAGCCATTAGGAAGCTGCTGAGGGATTGGGGGAGGGACAAGGGGTGGGAACGAAAGTAAACAGTGTTCACTTTCGTATCTTGTTGCAGAACCGCAGGCCTCAGAAGATGGCTTGGCAGGCCGTATGTTGGACAAGCCTGATCTAGTTGGAGATGGTCCTGCCTTGAGCAGGGGGTTGGACTAGATGGCCTCCTGAGGTCCCGTCCAACCCTAATTTGCTATGATTCTAAGAATATATCAAAGATCTAGCTTGCTCCCACATTCTTTGAACTGCACTTGCACTGAGGATGCTCCCCAGGCCCACCTACCTTCCTCTTCCTACCACATTTCAAGGCTTGTACACAGAGTGGCAGAAGGAGGGTAACATTCATTGAAGCTTGCAAGGAACTTCAGAGCAGACAGCTGGTATAAGCTGCCATTTGTGTTCTGTAAACTAAACAATGATTATATCAGCTGGCTGTCTCCTTCTAGATCTTCTGTTAAAATGAATCACTGGATATGCATAGTAAGAAGCTGACTATTAATTTGAGGTTGCTACTGGGATTTTCTTCAAAGGTATACAAATAGGGAGGTAATCTTCTAAAGTGTCTCTTCACTAAAAAACAAACAAACCATATTTTAATGGACTTGTCACAGAGCAAAAACTATTACATAAATGCACTGTAAGAAAAGACCTTGTATTAAATTATTCAAAACAAGTTCCTCTTTAAACTGGTTTAGTCAAAATGCAGCTAAACTACTTCTCCAGTCTGTTTCAACACTAAAACAAAAAAGGAAATGTAATACATCAGATAAAAAAGCTTCTCCTTTTCTGTCCCAGTAGTTTTAACTTACTCAAAAGTCACAGTAGTTCTATTCTTGGGCACAACGTTACATTTGTGGACAATGGATTGATTGATAAAGGAAAACGTGCACTTTCCCAGCAACAAACACAGGACTTTTCTCTTTTGAAGTGCATGCTATCATGCAAGAGCATACACCACGATGAAAGCACTGCACTGTGACAGCTATACTCCCTTGCTTGCTCTTTCTTTACTCTTTGAAGTGAAAACTATCACTCACTTCTGTTTATGGTATTCTACCTGGGGCAGATGCACAAACCACAGCACTAGAAACACAACTGTCTGCATCTTCCATCTGCACGGGTTTTGATTCCTTGTAGAATTTAACCCCTATATGTAACCCTGCAGTGTTGCTGTTCCTGTTTCTTCTGATTTTGCTTTTCTTCCCCCATGCAAAATGCCTTTAGCAAAATCAACAGTAATGATTTCTAATGCAATCAATGTACTCACCGTGTGGGCAAAAATGTATTATACTGGCTAGACAACAGCTACTGACAGCTTGTTTACCAGTTTGTCATTGGCATAAGCAACAGCAACATGAAGTGAAGGCTTGAGTACCCTCATTCTGCCAGGCAAGTATGCAGAACTCAGGGAAGATGTTTATTAAAAACCTCCTTATTCCCTCAGTAGATAAATATCTTTCCAGTCAACTTGTCCAATGCTAAACCACATCAGAAGGATGTATAACACCTGCAAGGTGTTGAGGGAGTCTACTCTTACTGACTACACTGGGTGCCTGCAACTGCTAAGGACTAGGCCCAGAGCAATTATGTTGGAAGCCAACAAAGCAAACCTCTCATCAGATTAGTGGCTTGAAATGCAAGGGTTGCCAATTTGATAATCAGATTAGCATTATCTAAGGACAATCTACTGCTCCCTTTTGACCCCAAACTCTGACTTAATCTATGAAGAAGTTCTTGTTCTATTCCAGAATCATCTGGCATAGCTTCACTTTCCTTTAATTGCCAGTAGGAGAACAAGCAAATCCTGAAAAAGCAAAGTCTTCAGAGAAAGCAATTCTGGTGTAGGACTTTGCAGCTAGGAATTATACACTAGCTGAGTTGTGTCTAGATACACAGGAAGCAGCCAGGGATGGTCACAAGACGCATAGATAGCTTGTGTGTGGGGCACTCAGAAGACATGAGAAGAAACAAAGATACAGATAGGGTGGAAAACAAAGTAAAGCAGCAAAACTGGCAGGGAGTACAGGGCTGGGAGCAGAAAGCAGAGAAGCAAATCAGACAAGAGAAGGCAATCAGAGTGGCACTTGTATAGGATGCAGGGCTAATTTGTGTAAGGGACATTTAAGCCTGCCAAAAAAGGCTGGCCTCAACTGATGCAAGCCGTTTTGTAGTCTGGCTGCTTACATAAGAAAAGGGTATTATGTGTATAACTGGAGCGTAGTGCAGTGCTCTAAACCAGGCATTGTCAACCAGGGGCAGGCATACCCCTGGGGGTACTTGGGAAGGCCCTAGGGCAGGGGTAGGCAACATTTTTTGGCCAGAGTGCCGAAAAACACCACAATACCTACCTTGGAAGGTGCCGGAGTGCCGGCATGCCAGAAAAACAAAATGAGGGAAAGGGGTACATGGCAGGATGCCCTGCTTGTGCCCCTTGTCTCCTACCCAAAGCCCCTGTCCCACAGCCCTACTGCCCCTTGCCTCCCAGCCCAAGCCCCTGTCCTACAGCCTGGGCTCTGTGGTTGCCAGCAGCTACCCTGGCTCTGGGTAGCTGCTGGAGCCCAGGCTGCTCCCAGCAGGGCTTGCAGCATCCCAGCTGCCTGCTGGGAGCAGCCCAGGATCCCTGCTAGCAGCAGCTCCCCAGAGCAGGGCTGGCTGCAGCTGGGAGGATCCAAACAGCTGTGCTGGGCTCCAGCATCAGCTACGCACCAGCGTGCGCAGGCACGCCTCTGAGCAGGTGGTGGGGGAGGCGCCTGAGACAGCACAGTCCTGGCCTCTCCTCCGCTCCTGGCACAGAAGTGATGAGCCTGGTGCAGCTGTTTGTAGCCAGCCCGGGCTCTTGGCAGTGGCAACAAGCAGTGGGCAGAGTGCAAACATCTGCGCTGGGCTGCACAGCTCCGGCATCAGCTCTGTGCTGGCAGCAACTGCACGGGCACCTCAGGGCGGACAGCGGGGGAGAGACCAGGGCTGTGCTGCCTCAGGCCCCTCTCCCATCTCCCGCTCCGAGGCACACCTGCTTGTGCCAGTGCGAAGCTGATGCTGGAGCTTGGCACAGCTGTTCGGAGCCTCCTGGCTGCAGCCGGCCCCGGCTCTGGGGAGCTGCTGCCAGCCAGGATCCCAGGCTGCTACCAGCACCAGCAGCAGTGACCCGGAGCCAGGGCTGGCTGCAGCATGCCAAGCAAAATGGCCTCATGTGTCACGCTCAGCATGCATGCCAGGGGTTGCCGACCCCTGCCCTAGGGGGTACGTGTGGGTGGGCAGAGATGAAGTGCCGCCACCCACCACCTTGTACTGCCGCCTCCCAGATGCAGGGCCTGGGTGGGGCACAGGCAGCGGCGTCCCTCTGCAGGTCACACAGGCACTGCCCAACTGCAGAGGGGGAAGCTTGCACGCAGCAGTGCCACTGCCATCAACTACCCCACACCGCACCCCACGTGCAACTGCCACTACCTCCACCCCTGCTCCGCGACTGGCTGCCACTACCCCCCTCCCTCCCTCCCGGGGGTACACTGCTCAAAAAAGTTTGAAAAGCCCTGTTCTAAACTATCAGTGTTTTAAACTATCAAAATTCTTAATACCCACCTCAAAAAGATTTAAGCATTTTTCCAGCACAGGTAAAGACAAGACTTCCAAAATGTTCAGGAGAGACGGTCTCTCTCTTAAGTCAGTCATGTTCTACATTATATATTTGGCACCAGAAGTGGCAACCCTAAATTCTCCAGTTCTGCAAGACTACTCAAAAGGAAGCACTCCTGACAGAACACACTACAGGTTAATCACCACAGCTAAACAGACAGTAACAGGAAAGGGCGTAATTTTGATGTCAGATAGACCCTGAATCCTGTTAAGAAGAATGCTGAACAGCAAGATCTTGACTTTTACAGACCACAGACAGAATGCTGAGCGATCTGGTGGGCAAGATGAAGAGTGTCTCCGCACAGCTATGTTGTAATATACAAAAAGGAGACCCTGTAGCCACATCTCAGAGAGGAAACCAGGAACAAACAGGAGCAGGAAGCACAGGGATATTATTGATTACCAGGGATCCTGGTTTTCTCTGATAAAAAAAAAACACCCCAAATTCTCTGATAAAACCCTCAAAATCTGTGATTAAAATGAAACACCATTATATATGTAGCTATCAATCGAACACAATGTTTTATCGATATATTTACAATTTTCAAGCATTCTGGAAGCCTATCACTGCCTCAATCACTATAATAAAATTAATTCTAAATAATTATAAATTTTGGTATTTTTGTTTTTAATCATAAAAAATCATAGCTCCCCATGCCCCCTTTACTTCACCAAGTTGCAGGTCCAGGCCCCTCACTCCCAAGCCACAGACCCCTGCCCTGCTGGTGCCCCTTGCTCCCCACCCACAGCCCTGCCGGAAGGGGCCCCCAGCTGCCAGCACTATGGGGTCAGGGGCCTGAGTCTGCAGCCTCCTGCCCCCCCCCACCCCCACAGCAGCACCTGAGCCCCGGTTGCTGCCCATGGGAGGCAGTAGCTGCTGTGGCACAGGGGAGTGCAAAGCCTGGCTCGCTCCCACCATGGGCAGCATGCCCTGAGCGGAGCCTGTGGGGATAGGGGGGGATGAGCTGCCTGCTGGGGGCTTCGGTGGGGGGTCTGGCTCCCCACTGGTGTGCACACTCCTGAGAGTCAGGGGGGCACATGCCACCCAGATGGGGGCAGGCTGCCCCACGTGGGCTTGGGCTCCCTGCCCTGCTGCCCTCCCTCGGAGCCTCCGCCGCCCGGCAGGCAGGACCTGGCATGCCATGGCAGAATGGGGTCAGGTAAGGAAGCTTTCTGCCAGTGCAAGCCTTGCACCACCCTGGCAAAGTGCCTCCTGCCCACCCCGGGGTAGCAGTATGGAGTTGTGTCTCTTGATGTGGCTGAGTGGGCAGGAGGCGCCTTGCCAGGGTGGCACAAGGCTTGCAGCAGCAAGGAGTTTCCCTGCCTGGTCCCACTTGGCCCTACCACGCTGGGTCTCATCTGCTGAGCCGCAAAGGAAGGCAGCAGGGCAGAGAGCTCAACCCCGCAACAGGCACAGATCTGGGGGGCACATGCCCCCCTCTGCGCTCCCCGGGAGTGTGCACAGCGGGGGAGCAGGCCTACCCACCCCCTGAATGAGCCGCCCATTGCTCTGTCCCACTCCCCACCAGGGCCCTGCAGCCATGCATTCCAACCCCAAGCCCCACACACCACCTGGGCTGAGCAGCAGCCCCAGCCCCACTCCCTCCCTCCTTCCCTCCCTATGGGGACCTCAATTCTCCCCCACCCAACTTACCTATCTGCTCTCCAGGGTGCCTGGCAACCATGTACACACACATGGATCCCCCTGCCTGATTGCCCTCCTCCTGCTCCCACCCAGCCCCTGCCAGCCTGCAGAGAGCTCTTTGTAAAAGTAAAAAAAATCTGTTTTTTAAAATGTGTTTCTTCACTAAAATGAGAAAACCATGGTTTTCTCAGGTAAAGGGGGAAATTCACATTTTTCTCCGTTTTCCTGCGGGAAACAGAAAATCCAGATCCCTGTTGATTACATTGTTGCCCGCTACTGGTATGGTGGCAGCCAAAGATGAGAAAATTTTGCCTCACTAGCCAATGATTTCTGTGGCACCAGAGGCTTTCCTGATCACCAGAACAAAACTCAGTCATGATATAAAATATTCCCATATAAAAGGTAGCTTTAAAACAGGGTGGGGAGGGAAGAGAGCGTGGAAATAAAGCCATTAATAGTAGGAAAACTGTTGTTCGTCCTTCATAAGCAAAGATGACCATATCCAGCTGGGTGGGAGGGGGAAGGGAAGTAAGGGGGAAAAAGGAGAAAGAAGAGAGAAGAAAGAGAGAGGTGGGGGGGGAGGCTAGGTCGAGTGTGTACACAGGTGATTTATAAGCCCAATCTTTGCCCTGAACAATCTGCTGGAGCAGGGGTAGGAGGAAATACAATATTTATATTTATAAAGGTATTTATTATGGGGGCACCAATACAGATTTTGGGGGCTGATACCAACAGCCAATATTTAAGGAGGCATACTAGCTGATACTGATCCAATAGCCCATACAGCTGCCATCAGGCAGTAAGTCCAGTGTGGTGGAAGGAGAGGGGGGACAGAAGGGGACAGATCAACACGATGAGGGAGGGAGGGGACAGGCACCGCCCAGCCAGGGCCAGCTCATGGGGTGAGGGCAGCTTCTGCTGCTGCTTGCACCCCAGGAGGGCAGGGCTGGGGACGGGGGTGCCCCCAGTGGCACAAGGTGTGCTGCATCTGCAGGGTGGAGCCAGAGCCGGTGCTGCATGGGGCTTTTCTTACCAGGGGCTGGGCTCAGAATGGGCTCCGGCTCCACTGGGAGGAGACTGCAGCCATCCCAAATTTTGCCACAGCTCCACTCCTAGCCCCGTGCCCTGTCCCAGCACAGCCCTGGCTTTTCCCAGTGCTGGGGTGGAGACGGGGGTCCCCCAAGTGCAAGCAGCAGTGGGAGCTGCCCCCACCCCACGATCCATGCCTCTGTCCCATGCCCCTCCTCCCCCTAGTTGGGCAGCACCTGGCCCTGCCCCCTCCCTCACCGCAGGGATGTTGGTCTGCCCCCCACATGCTCCTTCCCTCCCCTCTCCCATTCTGACTTACCAGCTGCAGGCAGCTCTCTGCTCTGCTCCATGCTGTGCTGCAGCTGTGCACAGCACAGACACCGATCGGCCAATATCCAATATAGACAATTTTCTTCATATCAGTACTGATCTGATATCAGACCGATGTATCAGTGCACCTCTTTTATTTATATATTGTAATATTTTATGCTTACTTAATATTTATAATGAAGCTGTAGTCCTTGGAAGTATTAAAAAAATCTAAATTCAAAGCAGTGCTGTGAGTCTATAAACAGCTGCTGTGCCTCTATGGCTGCTCATGCCTTTCTGAGCCAGATGGAACGACACTAACAAGACTGCTCACTTTTACTGCTGCTACTCAGAACTGCAGTTAGACACAAGAATAAGGTCACTCCATTAGTTGTTACTTAGGAAAGCTGAGCAGCAACAGGAGCAATTGAAAGAGCTGTTCATGACTGTGCCCAAAAATGGGCAGTGGGAAGAGTGTAGTGTAATGAAGATCCATCTGTGCGCCTCCAGAGAGGAAACTTTGGTTTCTTTTTCCTTCCAGCCATCAGCCGATCTTTAAATTCACCAGAAATTTGCTAGCTAGGGGCTAATAAACAAGATTCAGCCCCTGAACTGTGTGCAAGAATAACACTATGACAAGAATTCCAAAACACTCCCTAAAAGCTGAGGAGATGGACTTAATCCCTGTGTTTTTTCCACATGGTCTTTAAAAAGAAGACAACTCCCTAAAATTTTCAGACTCAGCACTTCTAGATCCCTAACAGTAACAAGAAGCTTATTACATGCTCACAGAAAGAAGCAAAGCTGACAGTGTCAAGTTAAATAAAAAATGTATGGCCTCCACATAAGACAAACCCTTCATCAACTGCTGCTCTTTTCCCTCTCTTCTTTGGAAGGCAGGAGGAAAAGGTAGACAGCCAAGAGGTGGTTTTGCAATAGAATGGCTTATCAGCGGGTCAGGATGCCAAACTTCAGAAGTACACAGTTGTGACAGGCTTCTCATAAGAATCTCTCTGAAAATTCAAGTTACTTCCTGAATTACACTGTCCTCAGTTAACTAGCAGTTAACCTTCTCCAACGTATTTGTAACTGTGACCTGGTTTTTTTTTTTTAAATATCCAAACAATTTGTATACAATCTAAATGCAAAAGACCCTACCCTTCCATTTCAGATTCCCATTCACTAGGTCAGCAGCCAATGGGATGAGGGGGAAGTAGAGAGAAGAGAAATCTTTCAGTGCCTGTATCACAGTTTAAATCATAAATTAAGAAACTTAATTCCACCTATAGGGTATCATCAGACAGGTCTGTGAGGTGCTAATGTCTGAGATCCACTTTTCAAGCAAGCTACAGAGGCTGTTGCTCATGGTATATCCCGCTCCCTCACACTTCTCTATGGCAACTGCAGTTAAACAGAGCATGTATTATCAAAGAGGTAGCCCCTGACAAAGCATCAAACATTTGTCAGAGGGTCTGCAGGACAGGCCTCTTTCTGTAGGGCATTCTACTTAGGTTACCGTCACAGGGCACTAAGATGCCTGCTCCTCTAGCACAGAGATTGCCTGGGGAGAGCCCAGAGAGCCAGACAGGAGCCCAGGTGCAAGTTACCATGAAAACCAGCTAATGAGGAAATTAGCCACACCTGCACCTGGTCAGCTGGCTGGAAGAGGCAGGGCCCATATAAACCCCAGGGCTGGGACCAGGCAGTTCAGTTCCCTGCCAGCAGCCATAGGGGAAGGAGCGAGGAGGAACAGCCCAGCGATGCAGCAACCGCCAAATACACTGCCCTTAGGGCTAATGGGACTCCAGGAGCCCACAAGGTACCCTTGCCTACTAGGCACTTAGCACTAGAGAAAAAGTTTTATTCTTTTAAAAGGGGCCAAGCAAGACCATGTCCAAACAAAAGATGAAAGGGCAGCCTCCCTATATTAATAGTACCAGCAAGACATGGTGGGTGAGAGAGAGGGTACCGGTTGGGCAAGACTAACACAGTTAAGGAGCCCTAGGGGTAACACTGTCATCCCTAGAGACCCCACCCTGTTACAGTTACCAAAAAAATTCACAGAATATAGGACAAAGGAAAGCCCACAGCCAAGTGTCAGGGTCTCTCCACTGGAAAATCCAAGTATAGCCAGCTCCTACAGTGAATTTACAATTCTGTTATCTTAACTCGCATAAAACCACAAGTCATTCTGACCTAAAGATAAACATTGTCTATATATTTTACTATTACTTTAATTGAAAATAGCAATATAAAAAGCACAGTCATCCTGAGGGTGCTGTATATTTTGCCTATTATGAATGTGAAAGGGGAGGAAAAAATGAAGCCCCAAAGTAAAAGGAATAGACATTTCTGAATGCTAAGGGTGTGACCATACTGGAAGACCAACAGTCAATATCAAACCCTAGTCCTTTCCTTCCTCCCCACCCTTCACTACTTGTATTTTCAGGGATTAATGGGTTTTGTAGTTGATGCTACATAGTCAGTTCCTCTCCACACCAGTAACCAGTGCTCCATCACAGCTGAGAGGCCTGCACTGACAGATGGACTCTAATCTGCCTTTATGTCTAGTACAGTAGATTCAAGGTTTTCTATTTACGATGCCTACACCACTCAGCATCTTGTGTATTTTATTCTGTTTCTACATGACTCACTACCAGGAATGCTGCCTTTCTCTGAGTTAAAAAAACAAATCCAATTTTGGATATAAAACAGTAACCCAAAATCCACATTTTTCCAAGATTAAAATGAAACACCACTAATATATATCCTTCCATGGAAGAATGTGGATTTTGAGTTACTACTTTGTATCCAAAAATTGGGCATTTTTTTTTTTTAAATCATCAAAAACCAGGATCCCTGCTCACCACCAGATATGTAAATTTAAACTGCCCCAATCTGGTAACTAAGGAAGCTCTATGAAGTAAATATAGAAAAGGTTTCAATAGCCAAAATATTATATCCACCCAGACTCCAGGGTTGGGATCCTTTAACCTGAGAGTGAAACAGTAACACTCAAATAAATGCATATCCATACAATGCTGATCCAGTTGTTAGCAACTGGCTCAGATGACAGAGTGATCCAACGCTGAGCAACTCTTTCTCACTCCAATCCAAATCTTGTGCAATTTACATCCAGCACAAGCCCTGTGGCAACAGGCCAACAACGAAGCAGCAGGCGTGGACACACTTGAAGCTGTAGCTGCAAGTACACAGGCGGCTCAGGGCTTTGGGTCACTTTTTACTGGACAGAAGCAGTGGTAGAACTCAGCAGTCTCAAGTGGCTGAGCAGCCCTATTCAGGACCACACTGCTCGCCTCTTAGAGTGACGAAAGGGCTAGAAAAGGTGCTCCAAATATTGTCAGCTTTACCTCACCCTGGCCAGCATACCGCAGCTGGCAGGGGTTCCGCTACAGTGGTCGAAAAGGAAAGAAATCAATCTCCCTCAAGCTGGGCGTGAGGAAAGTATGCACACTGATTAACAGAAAGGAGAACTGCCTCAGGGGGAGAGAACTGGGCAGATGCAATGTCCAGATTGTTACCCTCAGCAAGACTCCCCTACCTGATGAAGGGGAGCTCTCAAGAAAAGCTGGCTACACATTCTTCTGTAAAAGTTGTGGCAGTGAAACCAAACGGGAAGCAAGTGTTGGCTTTGCTGTATAAAACAGCCTCACCAAGAAGCTGACCTACCTGCCTAAGGGAGTAAGTGACTAACTGATGGGGCTCAAGCTTCCCCTGCTTAGCAAAACTGCACCACTATCATCAGTACATACACCCCTACCATGACCAAGTCAAGAACCAGTTCTACTATGTCCTCCACTCCATGATCACTACTGTACTGAAGTCTGACCGGCTCATCCATGTTGGCAACTTCAACGCCTTGATTGGCTCTGACTGCCAAGCATGGGATGGCATCACTGGGAAGCATGTGATCAGAAGCTGCAACAGCAATTGTCTTCTGCTTGGACTATGTGCTGAACACAAGCTCCTGGTTACCAACACTGTGTTCCATCTCCCCCACTGGAAGAAGACAATGTGGGTGCACCCTCACTCTAAGCACTGGTATCTTATCGACTATGTCATCGTCCGAAGGATGGACAGACATAATATCCATGTAACCAAAGCAATGTGAGGCACCAAATGCTGGACTGATCATCTCCTCACCAAAGATCACAATTCAAACCAGACAGCGTCCACAAAGACGAAGTGGACCAAAGCGCCTCAACTCTGCAGGGCTGATAAGCGACAGCACCAGGCTGTCTCTTGCAAGCCGTCTGAAAGATCAGCTTCACACTACATCACTCCATTCCAGCTCCACTGAAGCCAACTGGAAGCAGCTCCATGAAATTATACACTGGAGCTTTTGAGATCCTGGGACCAAGCATCTGCACACCAAGACTGCTTTGATAAAAATGATGAGGAGATACAACTGCTGGAAGAAAAACAAAATCTCCATACAGCCTACTTCTATGATAAGTCTGTGTCAACACAACACGCCAACAGCTCCATACAGAAGACCATTCAATACAAGCTGCAAGGGGTGCAGGACACAGTTAAAAAACAAAGAAGACAAGATCCAGCACTATGCTGACCATAACGATGTGAAGTTCTTTGATGCCATAAAGGCTGTCAATAATCTGCAAGTCCTCAGATCCTCCCCTCTGCTGTCCACCAATAGGACCAAGCTGCTAAATGACAAGGTCCAGATCTTCCAGAGATGGACTGAACACGTCAGCGTCATCCTCAATCAGATCTCCACTGTCAACATGGATGCCATACACAAGCTGCCTTAAATCACCATCAACACCTCACTTGAAGCTCCGCCTACAATCGTGGAAGTCCAAAAGGACATGCAACAAATATCTAGTGGCAAAGCTCCTAGAGCCAATGCAATTCCAGTGGAGGTGGAAATTAGGTGGTCACGGCCTCACAGAGAAACTAACCGATATCTTCTGCAGTATGTAGGCACAGGAGGTAGTCCCTCAAACTCAAGGAAGGGAAATTGCCAGCTCTGTGACAACCACAGGGGCATCTCCCTTCTTTCAACTGACGGCAAGATACATGCAAGAGTCCTCCTCAACCGGCTGACTGACCATCTAAACAACCTACTGCCTGAGAGTCAATGTGGCTTCAGAAAAGTATGTGGAATCACCATGGTGTTTACAACCCAGCAGCTTCAAGAAAAGCACCAGGAACAGAACATTGACCTTCTCCTCACATTCGTCGACCTAACCAAAGTCTTTGACACAGTGAACCACAAAGGCCTCTGGGAAATCATGAAGAAGTACAGATGTCCCATAAAATTCATCAATATGGTCTGACAGTTCCACGATGGCACATGTCTTTCCAAATGGTGAATACTCTGACCCCTTTCCAGTCACAAATGGAGTTAAGCAGGGCTGTGTGCTCACACCTACCCTCTTCAGCATAGTATTCTCTGCCAGGCTGTCAGATGCCTTCCAAGATGACGACCTTGGTATAGGAATCAGGTACCATTTTGACGGAGACACATCTTCAACCTTCTCAGGCTCCGAGTAAGCTCCGAAGTCCAGACAGCCACGCTTCGTGACTTCCTTTTCGCTGACGACTGTGAAGTATGCAATGGTCCATGGACCTATTCTTGTCAGCCTGCAACAACCACTATTAACAAGATGAAGACCGAAGTGATGTTTCAACCTGCGTCTGGCAGAACACCCCAGGAACCACACACCTCAGTTAAAGGCCAACAACTGCTGGTGGTCAACAAGTTTGCCTACCTAGGCAGCATACTCTCCTGTGCTGTCCACATTAACAACAAAGTCAATGAGAGGCTAGCAAAAGCTGGCATGGTCTTCAGCAGACTCCATAAGTTGGTCTGGGACTGCAGAAGCATTGGAATATCAAGAAAACTGAAGGTTTACAAAGTCATCATCCTCCCGACCCTTCTTTATGCCTGCGAAACCTGGACCGTCTACCAGCATCATGCCAAGAAACTAAACCACTTCCACCTGTGCTGCCTGACAAAAATACTAAGGATTAAGTGGCAAGACAAGATTCCAGACACTGAGATGCTCAGAAGATCCCAGTATCCACATCTTACTGAAACTGGCACAGCTAAGATAGGCTATGGCTAACTGTCAAATGGAGTACACTTTAACGAAGGACCAAAGAAGCAGTACAAGGACACCCTAAAGGTGTCCCTAAAGAGTTCTGGCATCAACCCTGAGTCATGGGAGCAAATCACTCATGACCATCCATCCTGGAACTCATCAGTCCAAGAGCAGAGCACTGGCCTTCAAGCAGTGGTGCATGGCAGAGGCAGTGAGGAAGCACGTGGCCAGGAAAATGAGGACCTCTCATGTCCAGTCCTCATCACTCTCCTGCCCCTGCTGTAGCAGATTGTTCAGGGCAGAGATGGGGCTTATAAGTCACCTATGTATCCACATGACCTAGCCTCCACACACCTCCCTTTCCTCTCTCTTTTCTCCCTCCCTTCTTCTTTCCTGCTTCCTTTCTCTCCCCACTCCCACCCTCCGGATTCAGTCATCTTCGCTCCCGAAGGACAAACAAACAATGCTGATCCTGGCTGAGTTGCCAATACATGGTACCCCAACCCAAATAATAAGACTATGATTTTTCATTTAAGATATATTTTTAAAAAATCAGTTCTTGCCCTTCTTTCAAAGGCAGGACAAAAATCTCTGTCAAAATTTGGAAATTTTCTTTTGAGGTTGCTGAAAAAAATATTCATTCTCCTTATTTTGTTGTGAACATGAGTAATAAATGGGATTTTAACCCTAACCTACATTGTATAACACCCTTTCAATTATTATAATTTAACTGGCATTATTTCCACCATCTTGAATTTGACCTATTGACCTACACGTTTAAGAGTCTCACATGATTTTCAAGGCAGAGGCTTTGTCTTCCACCTGCTTGTAAAATGGTATATTAATCTACAATTTATAAATGTTACAGTTTAGTTACAGTACCACCTATCATACAAGCTACAAGTAGGGGTCTGTGAAGCTTCAATTGCCAATTAGATTTGGATAAGATTCGGTCCGATTCGGAGGCTGAATCACTGAATCTGAATCAAATCGGGAGACCATAAAAGCCCTCTGAATTGATCTGGAAAAAGATTCGGAAGCAGTCTTGCAGGAGAACAGAAACTGAGAAGAGGGTGGGAGAGTGGGGGGAAGACTGACACCTGTAGCCGGCCAGTAACTGTGATCTTTCCCCCAGTTCCCTTCCAATCATAGTGCTCTGGGGGCTCTGGGGGGTGTAGAAACAGCACATAAGCCTTTGTCTGCAGCCTTTCTGTCCCTTTTGTGAGCTATTTCTGCCTGAGCACTGGGAAGGCCCCCTGTTATAGGATACCATCCCTGCTGTTTTCATCCCACTGCACCTTAACACACACACAAAGTCACACGTCACAAATTTTGCTTTCAGAAGCTTGAGGTGCAGTTTCCCAGAAACCCCTGCACCTATCTCCTTGAACCTTGGCAGGCTTCATGACCTCAAAAGGGGCTACCATCCCTCCTACTTTCATCCAAATCTGCCAAAAAATGACAAAGTTATAGGTTTTTCAGTGATTCCCCCATTATAGTCTATGGCTGAATCTTCAAATCTCTCCAAATCAAACCCGAACCTTCCAAAGCCAATTCAGTCAAATCGATTCAGGACAATGATCCAAATCTCCAAATCGAATCACTGTCCTCCGAATCTGAATCGAATACTTCCCTAGTCACACAGGCCTAGCTACTAGCCACTTCTCAAACTTTCAGCGGGGACTGTCCCCGATTCCAGGTACTAATATGTAGGCTAAAAAAGAGTTAGGTTAAAAGGAGAGAGAGAGACAGCACTGAAAGATAAAACAGACATCCATATACATGATACCAAAATTACTAGAAAATGGAGTCATAGAACAGGATATGAGATTATCAGTAACTTGTTTAATTATAGTTACCACCATGTCCTGGGTGCTTGCAGGACATATGGAAATGGACATATATAACTACTTCCATTTGTGGGGCTGTGCTCATTTTATATTGAGTTTTACATATGCATGCATGAAACTGCAGCCTGGGAACTCTGCATCTATGTATGTTCTATCACTTGGCTTGCTTTAATCTTTTTTGTAACGTGCAGTTTCCAAACTATTCAGTATGTTATTAACATACTAAAGGCCCTTGTCCACCAATGGCATGAACCAAGCCCAATGCTCTGCACAGAAACATGGCACTCTTTCTTTTTACCCACCTCTGAGAGTGCTCTTTCCCTACATACTGGCTGTTTGCCCTCTTTAAAGAGAGAATCCCTTTTTATTGAATATTTTTATAAAACAACATAATATATTTCTTAATCTTTCCCTTAAAATATTATTATCATTATTAAATAAATAAACATTTCCTAACTTTAATGTTGTTGTTTTTATTTTTAAGGAAGTCTCTTTTTCTGCAAGTTTGTCACAGAAATCACTTTGGGGTGAGTTGTGTCAAAGTCCTCCCAAACTTCAACTTATAATGCATCTGGCCCTCTCCATGTTTAATCACAGAGGTCCATTAAAATGCATTTATTTTGAAATACTAGCTTCACCGCAGCCTACATATATTGTGATGGGATGAAACATGAGAGATCTGAAATGTCAGCACCAGTGTTACTAGGATACCCTAATAACACTAGTAGCCAATTATAATACTCTTTGGCTTACATCAGTGATTCTCAACCAAGGTGCTACAGTACCCCACAGTGCCTTGAAAGGTTTTCAAGTGTTGTGGTACACTGTACAATGTTAGCACTTTTATGTGAGAAACATGTTAAACAAGATAAACCCAGAGTTTTAAAATATGAATCCATAGCACCAAAACCAGTCTGACCTGTTGTGGTATGTCTTACTTCTTCACAACAGGAGAATTGTTCTATTATCAAAAAATGAGTGAAAACTAAGAGCTGGCATCTTCCAAGGGGTGCCTCAAGTCTAAAGACATTGAGAGCCACGGACATAGATCCTCAAAAGTATTAGGCCCATTGAACTCCCACTGATTTTGATACAAGTCAAGCACTTAAAATCCCTGTAAGAATCTGGCCCTGTGACTAAGACAAACTTGCTTTAGGGGTGTTGGTTGTAGCTGTGTTGGTCTAAGGACATCAGCAGACACAGTTCTTTGGGTAAACGTGATATCTTTTATTAGACCAACTAAATAGTTGGGAAAATGTTCTTTGCAAGCTTTCAGATACAAACACCCTTGTTCAGGCACAGGGAGAATTTGTTTTTCTTTGTGTGCTACTTGCAGAACTTCTGCAAACATGGTCAAAGTACAAAGTTGTGGAAAACCTATAAAGACTAGTAGAGGTTTAGTTCAGACTGTGGGAAACCTCTAAATGTAAGAGGTTTAGTTCAAGCATCAGACAGTAATGAGAAAGTTCCAACGCAATTGTTATAACACAAAACACTGCCTGGGAATTTGTGCATTTCATGCTGCAGGAACAGCTGATAGGGAAGAAAAAAAACCAGTGTCTTTAACTTAGATGTGGTCATATCTTTTCAGGATCCATTTTAGTTAATGCCGAACCACTGGGGTCACAAGCAAGGTCATTCTGTTTATCACATTCTGTTATTTCAGGTGGCTGCTACTATGAAACAAAAGGCTGCTGGCCAAGATGGAGGCTTGCAAGGATGGATGATCTTGGAAAAGACTCATTACATCAAGTTTACCATGCTAACGATAACATGATGCTGATCATGTTAAGTTTACCTTAACAATGAATACTTCAGCCTTCCACATGTCACCTCCAGCTGTTTTTCTCACTTTAGTGCTATCAACATGATACACGCTTTATACCTTTAAGAAAAAGATAAGTGTGACAATGGATAGTAGCCTTGCTGCATACTGGGGGAGGGAGGGGAGGATATCATATATGCAGATTTATGCTGTTAGCCCATAGCTCTGTATTTCTGGTTACATTTTGGATCTACAGCCTTTCTACTAAGTTCAACTGCTCAAGTACTAGTGAAATCGGTAAGAACTAGAGGTAGCAAATTTACACAACTTCTGGAGTTTTTCATCTAAGCTCAGTGAATTACTACAGCAGTAACAAAGCTGTTTTCATTCCAATCTCTTCTTTCATCCACATACAGAAACATTCACCTTTGGGACTGAAGTGTCGTATAAACGGACTCAGCCAGAGGTGAGCTCCCCGTACTCCTAAGTCCTTTTAGGCAGAAAGAATTTAGTGCAAGCAGAATGAGTTGTGTAACACGCTAAAGAGTTCTCCCCTTTCCAGCTCCCTCTTTAAAAAAAAGAAACACAAAAAACCTGATGTTTTGTGAGAATCTGTCAAATAACTAAAGTTTATAACTTCAAAGTTAAAGCTATTTGGTCTCAGCAAGAAGTCTGTACTTCAGGTTATATAAAGCACAAATGCTTTTAAAACTGTCGTTGCACGTACAGGACTGTGCATTAATACGAGAAAATTCTGTCGTTGTGTTGTATGACAAATATTGTATACATAAACACACAGGTAGACTGCAGAACAATTCAGTTACAGGCAATACAGGCTCAGACAGCTGAAGCAAACAGGGATTAGTCAAGAAGCTTTATATTTTAAACTAGGAAATTAAATTAAAAAATACTGTTACACAACATTACAGTGGCAAGATGGAAAGCTTAAGACAGGAAATACCAAATGTTATGGCTGTATGGGACTTGATCCATTTCATATCAGAATTATGATTTCCCTTAACTTGGTGCAGAATGATTACCACATGCCAGAGAAACTTCAGAAAGAAGGAAGTACAGCTTGGTAATGCTCAGGAGAGAGATAGTTAGATATACAGTGAGAAAGAGACAGAGAGAGAGTTAGATATACAGATATACAGTTAGTTATAGTATGGGAGAACACTCAATGTAAACATGCTGGAAGACAAAACTCAAATGCTCCCTAACAATGCTGTCTGGAAAAGCCTGGTGTTCAGTGTAAGCAAGCGAGCCATCCTGAGTTTTGGGAGCTTTAATAGTGCCAGAGCAGTGGCATGATCTTTGCATCTGTCCCCAAACAAACAGTGCTAGCTGAAAGAGTGTTTTCCAGGTTTCATCTGCCTGACAACCAAGTCAAAAGATTTGATTCATGAAGTTCCCATTTACAATTTATTCAGGACCTCAACAGAGCACAAATTCAGAAAGCACAATTCTGTCCTTAAAATGGCATAACTTTAGCAAGTCCAAGAGACATCTAATGACTCTGGGGGAAAGCATTTCCTCGCCTTTTTCAATCTGATTACTGGGTGCAGCTGGCTTGTGTCTTTTGCTGTGGGTGTTCTCCTAGGAGGATATGAACTTTAAGAACATCTGGGTCAGAGCATGGGTCCATTTTGCCCAGTGTCCTGTGTCACACAGGGGCAGAGCATGGATGATGAAAGGGAAAGTGAACTGGGTACGAGTAAGCCTCTGACCACTGTTCCTCTTTCACCTGCAGCCTCTAGCATTTAAGGTCTAGGACTGTGATGTTTAACCTTTATTCTTGGTGGGCCAGATGGGCAGAGCCTAGTCCCTCTGTGGGTCTGATCCAGTCAGTGGCCCAGATCTGGCACAGCAGGACCCCACCTGTGCAAGGAGTGTGGCCCAGCGCCAATTCTGGTGTGTGGGGAGTAGAGGAATTTGGCAGTGGGGGCGGGTGGTAGTATTAATGGTCATTGTTCCCCCATCATCCAATTTCCCGGCCACTGAATCATAGAAAATTAGGTTTGGCAGTGACCTCAGGAGATCATCTAGTCCAACCTCCTGCTGAAAACAGGACCAGCCCCAACTAGATTATTCCAGCCAGGGCTTTGTTGAGCTGGGTCTTAAAAGTCTCCAAGAATGGATAGTCCACAACCCCTCTATGGGTAACCTGTTCCAGTGCTTCACCACCCTCCTAGTGAGAACTTTTTTCCTAATATCCAATTTAAACTTCCCATGCTAAAACTTCAGACCATTGCTCCTTACTCAGTTATCTCCCCCGGAACAGTCGAGCTCTATTCTCTTCTGAACCCCACTTCAGATAGTTAAAGGTTGCTATCAAATCCCCTCTCAGTCTTGTCTTCTGCAGACTAAGTTGGGCACCTGTACACATGCACTGAGCTGCTCTTGACGCAATTAACTGATTCTGCTGGAGCATGGCAATTACTGTGCTCCAGCAGACGCCAGTGTCACGTGTATTAGCATCCCTGCACTGAAAAATGGCAATGGGAACATTTTAACTAAAACTCGTTGGAGCAGCTTTAATTAAATCATCCCCACTGCTAATTTTCAGCCCCAGGCCGGTGTATAACGCCCATCAAGCCCAGTCCCCTCAGCAACCACGTGCCTGCCCCCCCAACCATTTCCACTGGCCTCTGTTCAACTTATCCGCATCCTTTCTGCAGCGGGGCCCAAAACTGGGCACAGGACTCCAGGTGCGGTCTCCCCAGTGCCGGACAGTGAGAGATAACCGCTCCCCTCCGTGTGCTGGCGACGACAGTGGGCCGGGCCAGGCCCTCTGCGGCGACAGCGGGCTCGCTCAGGAGAAGCAGCGCGGGCTTCCCAGCCGCCCGCACCGTCCTGCCGGTGGCTCCCAAGGACGCCCCAGCCCGTCCCCCGGGACCCGGCCCCGCTCCGCCGGCTCCAGTACCTGTGAGCCGGACGAAGCCGCCGAGACTCTCGGGCAGCGGCAGACGCCGCAGGTAGGCCGGCAGCTGCACCTTCACGATGCGGGCCAGGCTCTCCAGCACCATGGCGGCAGGCTCGGACCGGGCTGTAGCTCCGCCCCCGCCGCTCAAGCCACAGGCCGGACTGCTCCCTCAGTTGCGCATGCGCACGGGGAAAGCGAAGCCCTTGCCTTCAGGGTGCGCTGAGCATGCTAGAGGGGGTGGGGGGGCTGTACTATGCCCGGCCAGTGGCTGCGCGCGCATGCGCGCACACTGCCGCATGCGCACTAGAGGAGGAGAAGCCGGTGTTTTCAGTTCGACGTATCGGCCCGCTGGGCCGAGCTGTGGGGTTGCACGGAACCTAGCATTTTGGCTGTGCGTGCGTGTTCCGCTCCCGGGCCCGCTCCGCATGCGCACTGGGGGGGGAATACGGGGCGACCTCACGGACTGGAGCGGGGCTTCCGCTGACGCTGCGCTGCTTCGTGAGCTTTCCACCTCGCAGGCTTTCGAGCACAAACACCCTATGCCTGAAGGTGTTTGTGCTCAAAAGCTTGCACAGAACATTTTTTTTCCAATTATTTAGTTGGTGTAATAAAAGATACTGCATTTACGGAAAGAATCTGGTTTACCCCTGAAGTTACGCATCCCTCTGTAAATAAGGTTTATTCGAGTGCCGTGGTTCTCAGCCGTTTTTGTACCAGGACCCAGGTGGCCAGTCTCCACCCAGTGTCCCTTACTCCTGAGTGTCTGCCCCCAGTGTGTGGAGCAAGGGGTGGGTGTGGGACCTCCACCAGCCTGCAAGGGAAAAGTCCCAGTTTTCCACTTTTTCTCCTTTAAAGAACCCATCTTTAAAGCTTACTTCATATATTCTTGCCACCCACTTCTGGGTCTCGACTTGCAATAAAAAATGCTGTTTTAGTGGATGAGCAGCACACTTCAGCGAAAACCCACCTGTGGCTTTCACTGCACCTTTGTAGCCAGGATACGTTCTCATAGGGACACAAAGGGGCAAGGAACATTTGGTGAGGAATTCCTCACCCCTAAGAATGGGCCCTGATACCCAACAAAGGCTGCTTGTTCCCAGCTGGTGGCAATTCACAATAAAGGCAGGGGAGCTTTGCCAGTTTATATCAGGAGAAGCTCTGGCCCCAAGTGGCACAAAGATCAAGGCCCTCCCATACCCACCAACTGAGCTCTGTTACATATTTAATATTAGGAGAATTTTCTAAAGGCTGTCCCATATGTATCCAGTTGAGTCAGGGCCCAGGAGGCCTCAAGGCAGGGTACACTAGCAGCCTGGGCTAACTATTGAGTGAGCTCTGATTAGTTTACAGATGTTTAGAGAGGGACTTAAGAATACAATTAAAAAAAAACAGGGCTTGGCCATGATGTGAAGTACAGGGGTCCTGCAAATTTTTCCGTTCTCACACATATTTGCATCTTGGGCTTTTGCTGCAGGGCCTGGATTTACATGTGGATATAGATGACCCCAACAGAGGCAGGAAGTCAGCCTTGAAGCAAGGTCCAAGTCCAAGAATGTCTGGGACACCCAGGTTCACAATGTAGGCTGTAGCCCATCTCCAAAATTATAAATCAGCCATAGGCCATCTCCTCTTCTGAATGTTTTTCACACACACACTTAAACTATTTAACTTTTTTAACAGCTTGGTTAACCTTTTTCCCCATCTCCCTTCATTTCAAATTATTCCCTAAAGTATTTAATACAGAAGCCCCTTAAAAATGTAGTCAAAATTGCATACCCAAGTCACTCTTGTTATACCCAAGTCACTCTTGTGATATAATTGTTGCCTGTCTATCATCAAGCTGATTGGCTAAGACTCAAACCAGAACTGAAACTCATGAACCCAGCTTGTTTGAAGCCTTTAGCAGTCCTAAAGCTTTCAGACAAGTGACAGTGTTGAAGAAGTGATATTTGAATACTCAGTGCCAGAGCTGTCATTAGGCGTGGGTGACGGCCCAGATAGTCAGGGGGGCACCAAACACCCAGCCATCCTGCCCCACCTTAGTTGTTCCCTCCCACTGCCCCCCACCCCATGGGGTCCTCTCATGCATCCCTGGCTCAACCATGCAGGGCACCACCGCCCCAGCCCCACCTTGCCCCATTGCCCCAAGATCCCGGTGCGGTGCGGCACTGAGAGAGGTGGGCAGAAGGAGGTGGGAGGCAGGCTGGGCCAACACTGCTGCCTCCTAATTGATTCCCAACTTTCCACTCTTTCCTCACACAAACCTTTCCTTCTCAGCTGCTGGCTCTGCTCTGTGCATCCAGCCTGCCCTGCACTCTCAGGAGCACAGAGCAGGTAAGCACCCTGCTCCATCCTGGTCCCCGCCTGTGCCACTTGGCGGCCCCCGCTCCAGCCCTGCACTGGGCTCAGGCGGTGACAGAATGAATCTCTGCCACACCATCGCAGTCCCCTGGGCACAGCCTACCCTGGCAGCTTGCCAGGGGGCAATGCAGGGCAGGGGCAGAGCTGTCTAGGGCGCTGCTGTCCCTGAGGCACTGGTGTCCCTCAACCCACTGCTCAGAAGGAGCTGAGCTGGACAGTGCGGGCAGGGTGGTGCCAGCTCCAGTCCTGTGCCCCTGCCTGCCCCTGCACTGCTGAGGGGCGGGGGGTGCCAGAATACAACATCGCCCAGTACACCATTTTCCCTAGGGCCACATCTCCTCAGTGCTATGCTACTACTTTCCTTATTTTGGTACTGTAAACGTAATGTTGCAGTTGTAATGGTCCAGAAATTATTTGAGAGGCAAGGATTTCTTAGGGCAGTATCTTTTATTGGACTAACCACATAACTGGGATAGAGTTAGGCAAGATTTTGAAAGCAAGACATTGTTCCTCAGGTCTGATCACAATGAACCAGACACAGTTACGTTTATAAATATGATATCTAACTATCACACCATATCATGGCTGTAGCTTTCTCTTTATGTCATATGGGTTAAAAATACGGTACAGCTATAGCTCAAATTCTAACGCTGATGAAAATATGATCTTATGATTTATGAGTTAATCAATTCATTACCACCTTTCTCCATTAAAGTTATACTGCATGTCAGCAGTCTTCAAATTATTGCAGACATACACCTCCAAGAAAGATTTTTCTACATGTATGGGGCTTTTCATTCCATAGGTGTTACATTTTTATATCACGGTTTGAAGCTTCCAAGATGGAGACATATGGAATTACTCTGACTGCTGGGAATTATAATATTATACATAAAGGCATAGTTTATGCAGAGAATGCAGGCAGAGCTCTCTCAGGTTTGTTTTTTTTAACCAAAAGAAGAGATAAATGCCTGGCATAGAATTTTTTTCACTGCTTGGCCAGTTAAAAAACTTCTGTCATGTAGCCATTCAGGACAATCTGGTTCAGAGAATCCTACCAAACCTGAAATGTAGCCCCTGAGTCAGGTAAGTTCACCTCAATAGAGACAAGATGCAATGCTCCTGAGAGTAAACTCTTCATGTTCTAGCACCACCTAGCATGGAATGCATCTATGAGAGCACCTTTATGAAGGCTAAGAACTTTGCAATGATCATATGATTCACCAATGAAAATTAGTCTCTCTCCTTCCTTAGATGACCGATTGGAGCATGTTGCTCCTTCTTTCTATTTAACAGGAAATCTTCATCCCCCTACCTCTGTCTACATAGGTGTGACCACATTTTCTGTGCTCTTCTCCCCTTTTGTCTCCTCCCCAACCATGTACTACCAAAGCAGAACAATTTGGAGTGAGAAAAGCAGTGCAGTGGCTAGTAGGTCTTGAATTGGGGGGACAAGATTTCATAGATTTCATAGACATTAGGGCTGGAAGGGACCTCAGGAGATCATCGAGTCCAGCCCCCTGCCCAAAGGGCAGGAAGTCAGCTGGGGTCATAGGATCCCAGCAAGATAAGCATCCAATTTACTCTTGATGGTGTTCAATGTAGGTGCTTGAACCACCTCCGCTGGCAGACTGTTCCAGACCTTGGGGGCTCGGACAGTAAAGAAATTCTTTCTTATGTCCAGCCTGAAACGGTCTTGCAGGAGTTTGTGACCGTTCGACCTCGTCATCCCTTGGGGCACTCTGGTGAACAGACGTTCCCCCAGATCGTGGTGGTCACCCCTGATAAACTTATAGGTGGCCATCAGATCACCCCTGAGCCTGCGCTTTTCCAGGCTAAAGAGTCCCATGGCTCTCAGCCTGTCATCGTAAGATCTGTTTTCCTGACCTCTGATCATGCGCGTGGCTCTCCTCTGGACTCTCTCAAGCTTCTCCACATCCTTTTTGAATTGTGGAGCCCAAAACTGGACGCAGTACTCCAGCTGCAGCCTCACCAAGGCCGAGTACAAGGGGAGAATGACATCCCGGGATTTGCTCGAGAAGCATCTATGGATGCACGCCAGCATTTTGGTCGCTTTACTAGCCGCAGCATCGCATTGCAGGCTCATGTTCATCTTGTGGTCAATGATGACCCCCAAGTCTCTTTCTTCTGTAGTGCTAACCAACGTAGCACTGCTGAGCCTATAAGGGTGCTGCAGGTTTTTCCTCCCAAGGTGGAGAACCTTGCATTTTTCGGTGTTAAACACCATGAGGTTCTCGTCTGCCCATTTGCTGAGCTTGTCCAGGTCAGCCTGGATCACCCGCCTATCTTCTGGCGTGGATGCTTTGCCCCAAAGTTTGGTGTCATCGGCGAACTTGGCCAGTCCACTCCTAACTCCAATGTCCACATCGTTAACGAAGATGTTGAACAGTATGGGTCCCAGGACAGAGCCTTGAGGGACCCCACTGGTCACAGGGCACCATGATGAGTGACTGCCATCAATTACAACCCTCTGGGTCCGACCACGAAGCCAATTTCCCAGCCAGCGGATCGTGGTGGAGCCAAGGCCACAACTGGCCAGTTTGGCCAAGAGGTGATCATGGGATACCAGATCAAAAGCTTTTTTGAAGTCAAGATATATGACATCAATCTCTTCTCCCTTGTCCAGGTGATAGGTCACCTGGTCATAGAAGGAAATGAGATTGGTCAAACAAGACCTACCCGCAACAAACCCATGCTGGCTGTCCCTTAGAATGTTAGCCTGGGCCAGTCCCTCAAGGATGGCCTCCTTAATAAACTTTTCTAAGATCTTCCCCAGGATAGAAGTCAGGCTAATGGGCCTGTAGTTAGCCGGATCCACTCTCCTCCCTTCCTTGAAGACCGGCACCACATTGGCCTTCTTCCAGTCTTCGGGCACTACACCAGAGCGCCAGGAGTTTTCAAAGATCCGTGCCAGGGGCTGGGCTATGACGCTCGCCAGCTCCTTGAGTACCCTGGGGTGCAGGTTGTCAGGGCCAGCTGACTTGAAGGTATCCAGCTTCTCAAGGTGTTCCTTCATGAGATCACCATTGATGGAGGGTAGGGGATCCCCCTCACCCAGATTTCCCTGTCCCATAGCAGGCATGGGCATCCCGTGTGACTGATGAAAGACTGACGCATAGTACCTATTTAATAGGTTGGCTTTTTCCTGGGCATCAGTTGTCAGTTGCCCCATCTGGTTTAGCAGGGGTCCAACATTGCCCTTGCTTTTCCTCCGGCTCCCCACATATCTGAAAAAGGACTTTTTGTTGTCCTTGATGCCTGAAGCTAGTTGGAGTTCAGTTGCAGCCTTGGCTTTCCTGGTTTGCTCCCTGCAGGACCGGACCAGCGCGGAGTAATCCTCCTTGGAGGTGAATCCCATCCTCCATCCTTTGTAGGCTTTCCTTTTTAGCCACAGGAGGTCCGCTAGGTCTCTGGAGAGCCAGGGGGGCTGCTGTGCCTTCTTGCTGCCTTTCCTCTGTGTTGGAATAGATTTAGCTTGTGCATTGAGGATCGCTTCCTTGAGAAGCAACCACTCTTCTTGAACTCCCATCTCCCTGGGGTCATGGTCCCTGAGGGCCTGACCGACTAGCCTCTTGAGCTTGTCAAAGTCGGCTTTTCTGAAGTCAAGGACTTCTGTGTTGCTGACTGACTTGCCAGCTTTACGGCGGATGGTGAAGGTGATCAGCTCGTGGTCGCTGTCACCCAGCTTCCCATCGATCACTAGGTCGCCGATTAGGTCGTCCCCCGTAGCCAGTACCAAGTCAAGCAGCGCTTTGCCTCTCGTTGGCCCATAGACTTCTTGAGTCAGGTCTTGCAGTCCCTTTTGCTTTGCCCTGACTAGGTTTTAAAAGTGTGTTTCCTGTGGTGCCCACAACTTTAAGGGGCTTGAGCAAGCTCTGGAGCAGCTGGCAGGTGCAGTTAGGCCCAATTAGGTGGTCACATGATCGCAAGGGTTGGATGAAGGCTGGGCAGCCAAGATATAAGCCCAGGGCCTAGGAGCTGAGCCAGCAGTTACATATAGGGAGCCAGATAGGTGAGCCAATATCCTGACCAGCCTCATGATGGCCCCCCTATCACATGTCCATATTACATTAGTGCGATCAGACTAACATCTTATAAAATTCTGCACAAGATTTTGCCTATATGCTGCATTGGTGAAGCAAAGCTGTAGGCTTCTCTTTAGGTTTTAATTCTATCAGTTCTAAAATCCTAGTTAGGAAAAAGATTTATACCATTCTTCAGAAATGTCATATGGGTTTTATCCTGCAGCCAGCTTCACCTTCACTACTCACAATGATCCAATGCACATATTTCCAAAAAATATTAAATATTTTAGACTGACCATGAGACAGAACTGATAGGGGAGGGGCCGGGAAGGGTGTAAAAGCAACATCAAACATATACAGTCCATTTGAAACAACAACATCCATTGTGTTTAAACCTGGCCTGTTGTTAATGTCCCACTTAGCCCCTGCTTAAACACTGTCCACAACATCTCATTCATTATCTTCAGCTTTTTAATTTATCCCTGCATCCTGGGTCCCCTCTCACACCTAAGCTTCCTACTGTTCTAAGAATTTTTTTTCTGCCAGGTCCAAAAGTGATTTCTTCTGTTTTGGACAAAGTCTTGCCATTAGTCATGTAATTAAACTGTTAAATACACAAGCATCCTAAGTGAGGTCTTTATGCCCAAAAGCTTGTAAAGAACAATTTGTCCAACTATTTAGTTGTTCTAATAAAATATATCACATTTATCCAGAGAACTTTGTATGCTAAGCATCCTTAGAAAGTTCAGAAATCCGATTAGGTATGACACAGTCTTGCTTGTACAATTTAGTGATGAAACAGTGGGTTTTTAAAAACACCACTTCAATTTAGGGAGAATTAAACAGAACTAAGCCCCATGGTGTGTACACAAGGGTGGGGGCCCAATCCTTACCTGCCTCTTCAGCGGTGGAGGAGAGGGAGGAGCTGCCACCGTGCTGAGCAGTCCCTGAGCTGTGTGAGGGGCCCCCAGGCTGCACCTGCCTGCTGGCACCTGACCCAAGTGGTCCCACAGCTGCAGAGGTAAGCACCGTCGGCCCCCTCAGCAGCTGCGGAGGGAAGCACCAGCACCATGTCAGTAATTCAACTACAATTCCTTTATTAAATCCAAAGGCCATTAGTAGTTATACAGTTTAGTTTAAGCAAGTGTTCTAAAATATTATAACAAAATACCAACTATATGTTAAATAGCAATGTTACAATACTTATTAATGACTGTACCCACATAGTAGAGTTAAAAGCATTTGATCACAGGACTTACAACTGGGCTAGTGAGAGAGATTCAAGCTGTCCCATGCTGTTTGGCTCCAGCAGATCAGCTATGCTATCAAAGAACCCCTTTCTCTTGCTCCATTTTATCCCTCTAGATTTCTCATTATAACATTTTCTTGTGAGTTCCATAAATGTATCAGGAAATTTCTACACATCTTGTTATTCCCCATACAGAAAACCTACTTTTACTTTGTCTATTCTTGATGAGTTTCACCCACCTTTTCTCCCACATTAGCATATCTATGGTTCATTAAACTTGATCCCGATAAATTTAGCATCTTGACTGTCCTTCTGTGGGCATATATACACGTGCATATTAATGCGGAGCAATAAACTCTGGAGCTTATTGCACTGGAGTTTACTGCTCCCAGGTGCCACATTTACACATGTGTCTGGGACCACAGCACATTGAGCTGGGTCAGAGCAGCAACAAAAAGTCCAAGTAGTATAATAATTTGCTTTACCCTCTTTTATGGCTATGAGTTTTTCTATTGCCAGAACTGTCCAGTGTTTAGCAAACCAAATTTTATGTGGTGGGAGGGAGGGGGGAAGTGGGGAGGGACTTGGCTTTTCTGCTTTTATTTTACCTTCCTGCTAGGTGGTTGTGACTAGCTGGTAAAGAGGTAGGCTGCTTTGAACCAGCAAGCAGAGCGGTGGAAGGAGGCTAGTTCTCTCCCTTGTTATTCAAGTTGTTTCCCAATATGGATTGATTTTTAAACTGTGACTTCTTAATACATAAGAAGCAAAGTTACTTCCTCTACATCCGTTCAAGCAAGCTAAAGAAAGGCTATTATTAACATTACTTAGCTGTATGATACATTACAGGACCTGTAGTTAATCTTACTTGCATTCCCATCGGTTATGTGATATTGCCAGGATTACTCACAAGTATTATGAAAACAGAAATCTGGTCTCTAGAAATCCTAAGGTTGACTTAAAAATCATGAGATTTGTTTATACAAGTATTATTTAGATGTATTATTCTTTGTCTTCTGATTTCCAAACCTGATCATTACACTCAAGTTGTTTTCAGGCTTTTTTTCCATAGCCAGAAATGTACCATTTAAGTGAAATAGTCATGACACCAAGAGCTGGGACTTCAAGAAAAAACACCAGATATTCCAGGACTTGTGATAAAATCATGAAATCTGGCAACAGCAGCTATAGAAACGATGAATGACTGCTATAAAAATATCTCACTTAGTTTCTTATAACCCTGGAGGTAGATATGCATGAGAAGTCAAGGGGTAAAGGACTGGTAATTATAAACCATTAACCATAATAAAGAAAGGAAGGAGCAGCATTACTCAAACGAACATATTGAATTGAAGTTTGTTGACAATGTATATATTTACTTCCTGAAAACTATTCTAAGTAGTGGGCACTAGGCTGGCATTATGCTGATTATACTGTTTGAATACCTGGATCTGTGAAAGTGTATTAATAGTATTAATAGTATAACACAGCATCTTCTTGAAGTTGGAGCTAACAGTTAATAGGAAGATTTAGAAAAGTTCTCCCCTAGGATGTTTTCTGAAAACTAATATATATTTTCTTTTCTTCCATTTAGTGGAACGTAGTTCTTTCCAATGAGAAAACAAAAAATGTGCTTCAGAAGAATGCTCATAAGACATATAGATAAATCTTCTCTGACGTTCTTATAAGATGAAAAATTGCCCCCATTTGCTTTGCCTTGTGACTTCTTCTAATGGTCATTGCAAGTAACCAGTATTCTTTACTGTGCAATATACCTGAAGATTATTGGAAAAAAAAAATTATTATAATTTGAAAAGAAGAGGGTTAATGCTATTCTACTACAGTGTTTTTAAATCTGTCAGTATCTTCTTCAATCTGTCAATATCTGTCAATATCAATCTTCAAGGACTATGTTGAACTCTAGATTGATTCTCAACTAGGACACTGGGGTACCAGGAGTGCTGCCAGATACTCTGAAGGGTGCCATGAGATGAAAAAATAAGCAGACAAGCCAGGCTTATGATTGTCCCTGCCTGAACAAAGCCTCACTGCCAAGCCCCTTTGTAAGGATGTAAGCATTAATAATCAGAGATCTGGGTTTTCCATTTACCACGGAAAAAACTAAATTTTCTCATTTTAAGGAGAAAAGCTGGATTTTCTCCTTTAAAGGAGAAAAATGCAGGAAATGTTGGGTTTCCCCTTGCAGGCTGGCAGAGTTGCTGCCTGCAAGAGTCTGGGGGAGCGGAAAAAAGGCAATCAGACAGGGGGCACCATGTGCATGTGGCCTCCAGGCAGTCTGGAAAGCAGCTCCCCACAGATAAGTCATGGAAGGATTGAGGCCCCTATAGTGAGGGAGGGAAGGAGGGAGTTGAGCAGGACTGGGGCTGCTGCCCACCCCAGGTGATGCTTAGGACCCGAGGCCAGAATGCACGGCCGCAGATCCTGGGCAGGGAGTGGGACGGAGCTGTGGGAGGTTCGTCCAGGGGCAGGGGAGAGCGGGGGCTGGTTCCCTACCACTGTGCACACTCCTGGGAGGGCCCATGGGGGGCATGTACTCCCTGGATTTGTGCACGGGGTGGGTGAAGGTGTGGGCTGCCCACTTGGGGCTCAGGGCTCCCGACCCTACTGCCTTCCCTGCAAGGCCTCTGGGGCCCAGAGGGTGGGACCCAGCATGGAAGAGCAGAGTGGGACTAGGCGAGGAAGCTTGGTGCTGCCACTGCAAGGCAAGCACTGCCATAGTGAGGTGTCCCCTGCCTGCCCAGCAGCAGTGGGAGGCACTATGCTGCTGCTGGGCAGGCAGGGGGTGCCTTGCCATGGTGGGGTCAGCACCAAGCTTCCCCACTCTACTCTGCCATGCTGCACCAGATCCCGCCTGCTGGGCTGTGAAGGCCCTGGTGGAGGGCAGTAAGGCAGGGAGCCCTGAGCCCACAGCGGGCAGCCAGAACCAGCATTCTCTCTAAACCAGTTGTCTCCAAACTTTTTTGATCACACACCCCTATCAGTAAAAAAATTTTGAGCACGCACCCCCAATATATGTATATTTATATAAATAGACATATAAATAGAAGTTCTAATATTTTTCCCACACCCCAATGGATCGTCTTGTACACCCCACTTTGGAGACCACTGCTCTAAACAGTGCGGTGTGCACAGCCGCTGCTTGGCAGTATGATACGAGTGCACCTGCGTGGCCACACACACCACATGCAGCTTAGAGGGAATGCTGGCCAGAAGCTGCCCCTCCTATGGGTTCTGCTCTGGCTGTGCCACCCATGGAAGAGGGGAAGCCAGGCTCCATGCTTTGCTCCACTGCAGCAGCCACTGCCTGCCATGGGTGTCATCTGGGGTTCAGGCCCTGCTGTGGGGGCCAGGGGACTGTGGACCTGGGTCCCTGGCCCTGTAGCCCTGGCAGCTGTGGGCCCCCTCCAGCAAGACTAGGGAGCAGGGGCTGTGGTTGGGGAATGAGGGGCACTGGCAAGGGTGCGGGAGCTGTGAGTGGGGAGTGATGGATTTGGGGTTTTTAATCTGAGAATTTGCAAATTTTTTAATCAGAAATTTTGTTATTTTTAAACAGAGAAAACCAGAATCCCTGATTATTCTAATATAATAAAAGGCTTAATCTGTCTGTCTCTCCATAAAACTTTTGCCCAACTGAGCATGCGCCAATTGGCTGCATGGGCTGGGGCCAGCTGAGTTAAAACAAGATCCCCTCTGCCACACCACCTCCTCCTGCAGCTCCTGGTTCGGCAGTTCCCTCCGCCCCACCTCCACACAACAAAAAATAAATTGGCCCGACCACTTTACAAGTGGTGGGGCCAGCTGAGGAAAGGCAGGAGCCCCTCCATCGGCCCCACCTCCTCCTGCAGCCTCTGGTGCTGGGCTCACTCTGCCCCACCTCCACAGAGGCAAAAAAAAAGAATTGTGTGGAGCGGGGTGGGACCTGAACTGGGTGGGGAGTGGGGTGGAGCAGGATCAGACCTGAAGCAGGGGGGGAAAGAGGGAGAATGGAGTTGGACCTGAAGCAGTGAGGACGGGGTTGGAGTGGGGTCGGACCCAAAGCGGTAGGGGGCTGATGTGGGGCTGGATGAAGGGCTCTGTCCACGCCGGCTCCCCTTCCCCCATCATTCTTGATGGTAATTTGCTAGCAATACATAAATTTGTTTTTGAAATTGGGTGCCACTCAATTCACAAAAGTTATGGAGAGGTGTCTCAGGTCTAGTGAGGGGTGCCTCGAGTCCCAAAAGGTTCTAGAGGATATGTGAGGGGAAGGAATAGGAAAGCAGCAGAAGGAAAATATAAATAAAGGAAAGAACAAATTTTACTATTTCTCTTAGAAGGATATCAGTGTAGGCACAGGGTCATAAGTGTTACTTTTTGTTACCCATAACACAGGATCATTAAGTTACACAGAAGTATAGCAAACATTGTGAAAATATGCATCCATGACATTTGGAAGATATTTAGAAGCACTGTTTTATTATAAAGAGTATATTATAAAATTATGGCTAAATGATTTTAGAAAAAAACAGAGGAAAGAATTCTAACTGAAAAACTGAGCAATATAATACTGCTTTTTAGTTTGGCTAATGTCCAAGATTGTTACAATGTAAGTATTATCTTTCCGAAGCAGGTATTATGTTTATAAAAGACCTTAGTAACTTATGTATCATATCAGTAATATGTACCATTGTCATTTTGAAACTCCTTGTGAAGTTACATACCAATCATTTTAAATATATGTTTAGGAATTTGTAAATTCAAAGTCTGAACCTCATGGAATGTATAATACTTAATGATTCATGTAATAAATTATTTACTTATTTAAATAATAAATGGATGAATCCACCCTGAGCCTTTCTGGATGGGGCAGGATATAAATATAAATGATAACAATAATAACAAAGAGAATTTGCTGGCAGCTGCCTTTTCTTTTTAAAATTAGATTGACTTACTAAAATTTGTTAAATTTAAAGCATAGAACTTGCTGATAGTAAAATGGAGGTTTAACAAAAGCCAATAAGTATATTCACCAGTTAACTTCACCAGAATCATATCAAATGCTTTTATTTTCTACTTACACTGTATTTTCCTCCTAAGGATTGTCTTTTTCTATGCAGTGCTGAACATAATCCATGATTGGGACCCTACATGCTACCCTGATACAAACAATAGAGCAATAATAATATGACATAAAAATGTCAATATCCCAGCAAAGCAGCGGAGAACCTAATTCTGCTCTTACTTATATAAACCAAGATTAACTCAAATGAAGTAAATGGAACAGCACTATATCAAACTGTCATAAATTCCATGAGATGCAGACTCAGTTTATTCATAGGATATGCCAGAACCTGACCAGTGACACACCATTTTGACATTGGTCTAACTGCCTTGGCCTCAAAGGAGTTGCTCCTAATTCATACTGGTTTAATTAAAATTCGAGCCATGCCCCAGCTCCTCAAATTCACCAATTTGTTCAAAAAGACCAGATTCACTTCTGTTTATTAACAGTTTCTCTTACAGGAAAACCAGGTTGCCCACAGAGAGCTCTGGATCAAGAATGTGGCCACATCCTCTCCTCCACCAGAGCATCTACAGAGCCAGCACAGTTAGAAAAGTGTGCTGTGCTAAATGGGAAGGTATGACTAAGGCAACTAAGGATGTGTTGATTCAGCTCTTATCCACCTATTCCCTTCAGACTGCATTGATCCTTAATATTAGGGAAGGATATACATCCTCTTCCAGTCAACAAAGGTGAATTTAGTTCCTTAATGTCCTGTTTCCTCCATCAAATAGCTGCCACTGCAACTTATTCCCTCCCTTTAGGAGTACTAAGTTAAGAACGCTATGACAACAATTTCTGTAATGCAGTGTGTTTGTGCTGGCTCTGACTCACTATGACATCTAGATAGCTATCAGGTTTCCCTGCTGACACCTATGTATATGACCTCTGCAATACACCTAAACTTTGTTCAGCTCTAATGCAATGCAGTGTCCTATCTAAGAAGATATCATTCAAATAGTGTTGTGGAGATTTCTGATTTAGGCTTTTGCTTCCAGAAATAGCTGGGTCCTACACTGTCACTCCTGAAGAAGAGAGTTACCCATGTCCCTGAGATCTGATCACACTAAGTAATAAAGGAGAAAGAAAGAAAAACTTGAAGGGAAATATCACCTTCCTAAGCTGGAAGTGTGCTGCCTGCAGGACATGGCACTGAATAAGTATGAAGTTGTGGTGGGTAGTATAGTGGGGAAAAGGATGAGTATTTTGACTCTATGGCTACATCAAGTCAAGCATGGCCCTGCAGTATGTGGCACTGCAGACCCATCTGTGATGCTATACACCACACTTTCGGGCATTCTCCATGCTGCTACTTTGCAGCGGGGAGGTTGGGGGGGAGTTTGACCCTGGGATCTCCCAGGGTCAAAAAAACCCATTTAGAATAAAAGTGGGGTGGCACACATGGCAACACTGCAAGCCACCCAAAACTAAAGCCTGGCCAGCCAGAACCACACTCCAGCTGCCAGCAGGCTCCCAGCTGCAGGAGCACCACAGATGTGGCTTCCCTGCCTCCCAGGACTCCAGGTAAGGCTTCTGGGGCCAGCACAGTTGCTGGCCCCAGCCTCCCTACCCCATCCAGGGTAACCTGCCACGCACCAGAGCGCGTGTGGCACAGATGTGTCCCAAGGACAAGTAGCAGTTGCACAAGGTGTGCCTCTGCAGCTGCATTCATTTGGATGCGGCCTATTAGAGTTTTCCATGGAATGAAAGTATATTATACTATGGCAGATAGGTGTGATTAGAGTAGCATCTTTTATTCCCTTACTTTTAATGCTACATTCATGCTACACCCAGGAGCCTTCTGAGCACTAGAGTGCAGTTGTACCAGGAATCTTGAGGTGTGTAAGTTGTCTTGGTCCCTTAACATTTTATAAGTTACATCTTTGTTACATATTGCTGTATGTTGTATGCACTGGTAAGAAGCATTTGAATAGACACTTAGGCCACATCCACATGAGCAGGGGCATGCATTTGCAGCATTGTAAATAGTTGTGGCACAAATTTGTGCCACTGCTTTATGCTGCAGTGCACAACTCTGCTTGTGCAGTTTGCAGTGGGACACATTTTCCTGCTGCTCCATGCGCTGCAGTGGGGGTTGGCCGAGGCACAGGGTCTTTCCAAATGGGGCTAGCCAGCAGGCAGCCTCCACAGCAAGGCACCCTGCACCCCAGCTAGTTGGGAAGCATCACATGGAGATGGAGGAGCAGGCAGCCCTGCTGGCTGGGACACAGTGTGCCTCTAGGTTGGCGAGCAGGCAGCTCCTGTTTCCATGTGCTGAGGCACATGGAGCCCCCACGCTGAGGCACAGTGTGCTTTGAGACATGGGAGAAGACAGCTCCCTGGGCTGCCTGCTCCTCCATCTTGAGGCACACGGCACCCTAGCTATCCAGGGAGCAGTTGGCTAGGGGCTCCACTGGGGGCTGCATGGCTGAGTGGGGGCTCCACAGCACTCAAAGGGGAGGGCTGCCTGCTCTTCCATCTCTGCATTTGTCCCAGCCCATAGCACTTTGGTGCGCTTTGTGCCACGTTTTTTTCTGGGTGTTTTTTTGCCATTGGGAAATCCAGTCCTGAGAATCAGCAGTGCCATGCACAGTTTAACATGCAACACATGCAGTTTGTGACACCACAGAGACATTTGCAGAGACACAAACTGCATATGCCTGCACTTCTAGATCCAGCCTTAGGTGATAGGCATTAAATGATTCAGAACAAGACACTAGATGTGTCGACATGTGCACTGTAGTGCATGGTAGATTATTTTACTGCGCAGTAAAGCATCACACAATAAACTGTGACATTACGCTAATAGTAAAATAGTAATAGTAGAATAGTCTACTGCACATTAAGCATCACTAAAAAAGCATTCAAATGCACTACTGCACATTAGCACAGCTTAATGTGCATTAATTTAGTACCTCACATTGGAGGAATGAAAGTTAATGAGCATTAGAAAAGGTGCATTGATGCACCCATTGAATATCAAATATTTAATTAGAATGAAATCAAATCCCATATGGGAAAATTAGAGAGCTTCTGAATGCTGAATTGGAATAGGAGCATACAAAGTCATAACACCTTATCCTCATCTTCTACATGTTTTACATTTGTATACCTCCAGTGAGTTTACTAGGGTGACTCTGGTTTTTCGCAAGTGTGAAGGCAAAGTTAAAAATTTACCAATCCCAATTTACCAACCAAAAAATGCATATTAAAGTTTATAAAGTGTTACTTACACTGCAGAATATTCAGGCCTGAAGACTGTGCTAAGCACAGATTATAATTAAAACAAAGGTAAGTATATAAATAATTGATCATAATTAAAGTTGAGACACATCACTCTTGACATATGCTATAAAAGTGCTATTGAGCACTTTTGAAAACTATCTGAGTCCTTTTTTCATATTTCTGTTTCCAGAACTGGTTTGGAGATAAGTCTCAATGGGTACATCTACATGAAATGCTATGTCACTGTAGTGACGAGCTACAGCAATGTAGCATCAGTGTGGCGGAGCATCTTTGGGTGTGCTCACCACTCCAGGGCTTTCACAGGCTCTGAAGGGCACCTGCTTTGGTGGAGCAGCTGGGGAAACCTTCTCCAGGAACTATTTTAAGGGGGAAGGTGTGTGGCAGAGCACCTCTGGTGTCTGCCACTTTAAGAGCCCAAAGAGGCAACCGGCAGGTGTGGCCCAGCTCTGATGAGCGGTCATTTTAAGATTCAGGTCAGCAGAGCTGGAGGCAGCACCCTGGTGCCTGGCACTGAAGAAAGAATATCTCCCGGTGGAGCTGCTGCTCTGGTAACACCAGGAGGTAAAGGCAAGACCTGATGGGGATGATTAGGAGGCTCTTGGTCCTGGGCAAGACCTAAAACTGTACCCTGCTAGGGATGGGTGGCCTGGTGGGGCTGTTTGTGGAAGAACAGCACCCCACCCCCAAATGCCAGGCCAGTTGCCACCCTGGTGGAAGGTGAGTAGGGGTGTCTAAACCCCAGCCCCACCTTCAGGTGGGTCAATTAACACTGGAGGTAGTTTGGGGCCAGGCATGGCTGCGGCCACCTGAGCCTGTGTGGGGAATGGGGCCAGGCATAGCTGCAGCCACCTGAGCTGGGGTGACCCCAGGCCCCAGTGTAGGGGGCAGAGTATGGGCCTTAGTGGAGGCAGAGGTGTAGAGTGGGGTGCAGTGGGGCACCTGACAGCCTGTACCAGAGTAGCAGTTGGGAGGCCTGGAGAGCCTAGCAAGGGGCAGGGAGCCTAGTAAAGAGGCAAGGCACCCAGAGTCTAGGAGCCCTGACTGTGTAGGGGGTGGGGGGAGAGCAGTGAGAGTGAGGGGCTCAGAACTTAAGGAGAGAGGCTGGAGTTAGGGGCCAGGATATAGTTACAACATATGAAAGCTGAGAGGGGTGAATAGTGAGGCCCTATGAAGAGGGGGCCTGAGATGAGGCCCTGTGAGGAAAGGGTGTGAAGTGGGTCATGGTGAACAGAGGGCTCAGGGGTAGGCCCTGCTAACATGGGGGCCAGGTTAGGTCCAGGTAAGCCTTCAGGTCCCTGAGGCCACAGGTGGGTCAGGGCCAATTGGGTGGAGCAGCTGAGGAAGTGCAATGGGTAAACAACGGGGCAAGTCAGGAGCCCCTAATTCAGAGCAGCTTGATGAGCAACCCAGTGAGGGACTAGAGGTAGAGTCACTCTGGTGTTCTGCACACCGCCCAGTGCTCACTCAGATGAGAGGCCCAAGAGGCCACACTTGCTGGCCAGGGAGTGTAGAGAAACAAGCCCCAGGACCCTTCGGGTGAAGGTGGGGTGAGTGTGGCCCTGGGAAAAGGCAGGGTGGTATGAGAGTAGCCCCACAAAGGGGCAGTATGAGAGAGACCATGTGAGAGGCCCCAGTGAGAGGGAGGCAGTATGAGTGTGGCCCATAAAAGGGCAGAAAGCAAGAGGCCTAACACTAGGATGAGTTGAGCCTGGCCTCAGGCCAGAGCAGAGCTCAGCTGTTAAGAACACCTACAAGGCTTGGGATGCAGTATAGGAGTGGTTGAAGCTGCATACGTAGGCCCATGAGAACAGGGCGTTCAAAGGGCAACCTCCTGCCTAATTAACTAATTAATTAATTAACTTGCCAAAGCAAGTACTAAAATGACTGCACAGTTCTAAATGTGTAGTCTCAGGCACATGTAGACACACCTAGTGATTCATTTAGTAACATGGCTGAGAAGAATCAAAACTGCTCTACCAAGAAGGGTTTTTCTTTTTAATTGTTTCTATTTTTTTTCAAAGTCAACTGAGTACTCATGAAAAGATATTGTATTAACAGCCCTGGGAATAGAAGTCTTCTAATTATATACAAAACTGGTATGGCACAAATTGCTGCTGTGCATGCTTCTCTGTAATGCCCAAGAATATCCTTTAACTTGTTCTAGAGGAACCTGATTAAGGGCTGAGAAAGTAATGAATTCTCCCCATCCTTTCAATCTTTTCTCTTTGCTGAGAGGATCAGCAAAGGTACCAGTTAGAGTGGCAGTTATTTTTGTGATGTGGTCATCCATCTACTGGGCACTAAACTGAGACAATAAAATGACATCATATAAGACTATCCAAGAACCATCATGTCATAACATTTTTTTTTCTTGCTACTGATTTGGATTTAAACTGATGTGACAAAGACATGGCTTTATTTTGTTAGCAATTCCTTGAGCTTTATTCAAAGTAAAATATTTTATCATCCCTTTACTTTTTATTGTAAAAATAATAATAGAAATGATCCATATTACCAATGACAAACCTGTATCATTTACTTATGTGTGTTTTGAGAAGCTGACAAAGAATATTTGCCCTGAAGGTAGGACTGTGGGAGCAAGATTTTTTTTTTTTTTTTTTTTTTTTTCATTACACTCTGAAGCAGGAAAAAAAAAACTTTCAACACCTTGTCACCTCCTTTCGTTCTTACACTGGTGGCTGGGACCTCTTAAATGAGAAACACTGTTGAGCCACCCTCAACAAGGCTTAAGCATTTGATAACTGATTGGTGTCAATACCTCTAAGCCATAGTTGTTGGCAGTACTTTCCAAATTATAATATGATCACAAACTAGAATAATATCCATTTCTTTCTTGGAGATCTATCTGGTTATAATTACCTTGGTATCTGAGGCTCAAACAAGCTCTTGGATATCTTTTTTCTTATGGCATACTAAGATCACAAATTTTCCAAGAACCCCCCCTTGAATATTAAAACTGGAAAGAAAAACCTGGAATATTTCCTACCTACAAGTATGTTTGGTTAATCAAATCTTTTGTCCAAACATAGCTCCCATACCGTGCACAACGAAAAAGGTACATTAGTTCTATGGACTTCCTCTTCTACTAATTTGTCCTTCAAAATGTTTGTTGAATTTTTCTTTTAGCAATGTGTCATTAAGGGCCATCCAAAATTTCAGACAGTGGAATTTATTAAGCTATGAAATAATCTTCTTCAGGAGGTGTTGCCATGTTTGATTTTAATTTAAAACTGAATTAACAAAATACTTGATTATACTGTAGGGGAAAAATATCCTGTCAAATTGAGAGAGAAATTTAAGCTAATAAATTTTAAGTTTAAATAATAGTTTTCGCTACTTCTTTTAGGTTTATGACACCGATCAAAGTATGACTGCCAAACTGAAGCATACTAGGTAAATACCAGTGGAATTCTCTTGATAAAAGGTGTATCTTTTAACATGTTGACTAGTACATTATTTTTTTTATTAAAACTGCAATCAGTACAAGGCACATTACTTGACTTTACTTTAACATGTTCTTAAGTAGTTGAGTTGAAAGCTAAGGGAAACCTATAGTAACTCAAGGATCTTTATATGTGATCAGTTCTACACTGCCTAAATTATACTAGTTTTAGAATATTTTAGGATTTGTTAGCTAACACACTTTAACAGTACAAACTTTTATCCTTAAGGGTCTGTCTTGAGACGTTTAATTTAGTTGAATGAATTCAAGCTTTTCTGAGCATTCTACAAACATTTGTGGTATGCCAAGGACATTTGTCCTTTACAAAAACAAAACAAACATTTGCAGTACATCCAAAATTAGTGTTCACAAATGTATGAGCTAACTTGATGTAGCTAGCTGGTAATCAATTAAGGTAATAATAAGAATCTAACATATCTGAAAAATATTTCCTAAAGTCCTCTCGTGTCTTCCTCAATAAGGATAAGGCCCCCAATACAATACTGTTGTAAACGGATGCAAGTCCCAAGAAGCGATTGGACATACCCTATGGTGTAAGCATTCACAAGGGCTGTAAAGGCATTGGCAAAAGGTGAGAGTTACAAAACAGAGAAACCTGCATTGATTTTTGCATTCGGTGTAATGGAACATAAAATAACTATGGAGAGCAAGATAAAGCACAAGACAAACTCCCACAAAACACCCTCTGGAGAAGATCCTCAAACTGCTATAAACTGATGTAAATTCTTTAAAGTCAAAGGAGCCACATTGATTGATCCAGGCAAAGATTTGACCAGTGAGTCCCAGAACAGCTTAAGTACATTATTTTATCACCTGCATGAGTTGTCTGTATTTGGCCCATTATGTTATATGCAGATATAGCTATGTATATGCACATGTATGTATGTAATATCCATATAGCTGTCATTGTTCATAGATCTAAATCATCTGTATGGAGGCCGGAAACTAAGGTCTAAGCCAGTTAGGAGTTCTGTGACGACAATTTTTTTTTTTTTCTTTTTTTTCCGTCCAAAACTGACATTGTAACTATGCTGTATGAGTGCTGCTCTGCTCCAAGATCTCCTGCTTTAAGACCCGATTCTCTGTGGATATTTAAATCAGTAGTAGGTCCAATCTGTGATCCACGGAGCACTGGTAGTTCATGAGGCCATGGTAAGCTGTTCATGGATCAGGTGTGATCTCATGCACCTTCATAGTGTTTTAAAGTGAAAGTTTGATTACACTGATTTACAGAAAAAATTTGAAGAATGACAGCAGTCATTGATTCATAATGTATAGGAAGCACTGCTTTAAAATATTGTTGTAAAAAAGTAAACATTCTTGTGGGCACAAACTCCTGCTGAACTGAAAGGAATATCTGTCCTATTCCATTCAAAGATAGCTTTGTTGGGGGGAAAAAAAACAACCCTGAATACTCTGTATGAATACTATTAAAAATTCTCTAGCAGATTTTTTCAGAAGCTGATCTGTGTAAGTACATGAAAATGGCTTTGTCAAAGTAATGTACTGTCAAAAATTTTTATTGTAAAATTAGGCCTTTTTTCCCCACAAGTATTTGGAGGTGGGAGGAAAGTCTGTTCAACTGCAAGAAAACTATTTTGTCAACACTAGAGCTGAAAAAGTACACTTCAAATTCAAATCATGTTTAGTAAAACATGTTGCATATTTATATCCTTAAGAGCACAGTATGTTGCTCCACTGTATTTTATAGGAGTGATTGGATGGATAGTGATGAGATTAAAATTCAGGTATTCTGAGTGCTAGTCCTGCCTTTGTTTAAAGTCACACAAGACATCTGTAACAAGTTGTATAATATCTCCATGCTTCAAGTCTAAAATGGGGATAGAGATATTTACTGTTCATACCTCAAGTAGTTGTACATTTTAACTACCCTATTTAACCAAATAAAAGATGACCTGATTATAAGACAACCCCTCAATTAGACTCTATATATGGAAAATGTATTTAATAATTACTGGACATTTCCCTTGAATTTGTCCACCACCCATTGCTATGGGGAAAAAAAATCTGGGGGAGTCTGGTAGCCCCCTTGTCCTCTGCTCCCCCAACTTCTTCCCCTGAAGTTCCTTCCCACTTTGACAGTAAGAAAGACCTAACTCTCCCTGAGTACAGGCAATCCCCGCTTTACTCTGTTTCACTTAGTGCTATAACACGCATTAGAAATTGATACATGATTTCACTTAGTGCTCAGCAAGTTTCATTATAATGCTCATGGTCACCATCTTGGGTCATTAAAAACAATTGCGGTTGCCATCTTGGGTTGTCAAATACTTTCAGTTTCGCTTAATGCTTTTTTCACTTAATGCTCAGTTTTTCAGGAACCAATTAAAAGCATAAGTGGGGGTTGCCTGTACACAGAAGCTGGGAGGAGGCTTTGAAAAAAACACGCTTGTGATAATTTGCATATTACCATATACAAATTACTATGGGTACTGATAATTCCTCCAGAATTGATGCATTTTACCTTTCTTGAATCTGCTACAAGTTTTAGCATAGGTACTCTAGGAACATATTTTCAAGCAGCACTTTTATGTCTGTTTATATATAGTACTTATTATTATTTTATTATTATATACAATTTCATGTCCCCAGCAAAATTTGCCAGATTTATTGACTGAGCAGAACTCAATTTTTCAAGCCTGTGTGGCACTACCACCAGCAAGTATCCTCTGTCCCAGACTCTTCAGCCTGGAGTTTGGATACTTCCAAATCTATGGTAGGTATCCTACATGCAGGCCCCAAGCCCAGAAGTCTTGGAGTTTGGATGCCCCTGAGTCTTGCTTACCCTTAGCCCAAAGGTGCAAGCTAGGGAGAAATCCCCCATTTCCATAAAATAGACATGTATCCAAGATTTCCACCCCCCACCCCCATTGGGAGGCTATAGTAGACTCTTGTAGGGGGACCTGTCCACAATGCTTCCACTCTCTACTACACAACAAACACATCTACGTGTGTACTTTAACATGCTATGGCCTATTTTACTGCGCATTAGAGTGTCAGGGCAAAAACCATGCTAATACACTAATGTGCAGTAAAATTAGGCTACTGCACATTAAGCACTGCTGAGCCTATAAGTATGCTGCAGGTTTTTCTTTCCAAGGTGGAGAACCTTGCATTTTTCAGTGTTGAACACCATCAGGTTCTCATCCACCCATTTCCTGAGCCTGTCAAGGTCACCCTCTTGTCCTCAGGTGTGGATGCTTTAACCCAGAGTTTGTTGTTGGCGAACTTGGCCAGTCTGCTTCTGATACCAATGTCCACATCATTAATGAAGATGTTGAATAGTATAGGCCCAAGGCCAGAGCCTTGAGGGACCCCACTGGTCACAGTGCACCACAATGATTGACTTCTGTCAACCACCACCCTTTGAGTCCTACCGCGGAACCAATTCCCCAGCCAGTGGATCGTGGTGAGGCCGAGGCCACAGTTAGCCAGCTTAGCCAAGAGGTGATCATAGGATACCAGATCGAAGGCTTTTTTTTAAGTCAAGATGCATGACATCAATTTCTTCCCCCTTGTCCATGTGATAGGTCACCTGGTCATAAAAGGAAATAAGATTTGTCAAACAAGACCTACCCTAAACAAATGCATGCTGGCTATCCCTCAGGATGCTGCCATCAGCCAGTCTGTTAAGAATGGCCTCTTTGATAATCTTTTCTAAGACCTTCCCCCAGGATAGGTGGGTCAGGCTGATGGGCTTGTAGTTTGCCAGATCCACTTTCCTCCCTTTCTTGAAGATAGGCACCACATTGGCCTTCTTCTAATCCTTGAGTACTTCACCAGAGCGCCAGTTCTCAAAGATCCGTGCCAAAGGCTGAGCTACTCTTGCCTGCCGTGACTTGTCTTCAATATAAATTGGTAGGAAGTTTTTAGTCCTTGTATGTACTGTCTTTACTCCAGCCCTGGTGCCATCTTCTGGGGCTCCACCTCCCCTGCACCCCACCTTATGCCAACCTTTAAGGTCTTAAATGTTGAGGTCCACAAAGACTATGTATGCGTTCTTGTAGTGCTTTCTGAAATAGGTAATATATAAAGCAAAAACAATATACAACTCAAAGATCACTTTGGGGCTTCAGGTCCTTGTCCTGCAAGACCCTTCTGATTTTAGGGTCCACAGTCAGAATGGCACATTGTAAGCCACTCTTGCCCCCAACTGTACTTACAACTTTTCCCTGTCTTCCATTTCAGGTCCAGCTTTCCAGTTGAGGTCCCAAACATCTATCCCTAACTGCCAAGACAAACCTGCAGGTAACTCGTTTGACTCCTCCAAGCTGCCTCAATGGGCTTGCTGCCGACAGGCTGCTTTCCACCATTTGCCCCTCCTGGACCTCACTTCCAGTCCATCCATCTCCTCAGAGAGTTTTTAACCCGGACATGGGGGTTCTTCCTCTTGAAACAGCGGTGGCATGTGTTTATGAAGTGTGACCATGCTGGCACTGGGGTTTCCCCAGTACTTGTCTCTTTTCTCAGCGCTGTTTCTCATTGCTGTTTCATTGCTTCCCTCTGACTTGGCATGTAAGATTCTTCTTGCATTTCCTTCACACTGTCACACCATGTATTTAAGCAAACTGGGACCTTGTATGTAAAAAGTATTACTGAACTTCCATAACAGAAATTTAAACTTCCTATTATCTGGTGTATACCCTAAACAGCAGTAGCCTGGAAGGGTTAATAAAGAACCTAATTACCTTCTCCAGCTGTGACCAAGCAATGCATTAGAAACAACTATTATAAAGGACTGCAGATGAGGTAATATAGGGGTAACAGGTGGAAAAGTTCTTGGCTGCTCTAGGGGTATTAGCAAACCTGTGGAAAGAGCAAGATGCCCAAGCTGGAAAGGCAGAGAACGGAAGGCATGTTCCTCTGCTGCTTAATGCAGTCTCTGTGCTGGAACCTAGAAGAGAGTTTGGGCCTCAAGGTTCTTCTTCCTCCCCTACGCAAGGGGAATGATGGCCCTTGAGGTAAAGGTGCTATGGACTAGTGGCTCCAGGTTGTTTGTCCAGTCTTGGTCCTCTCATATGTGCTTTAAACTTTGTTACCCTCTCAGAGGTGAGTCTGAATTACAAAAACACTAGTCCTGTTCCTACCCACAACCACTTTTATGGCACACCTTACTGTAGGGGTGTCATAGATTCAAGTGGAGCCCACTAACATGCAAAAATCTTTTACAGCTTAGCTATCTACTGTCCCACCTCACAAAAATAACTTTTTTATTTACGTAACTTATTTTATTTGCGTAACTTTTATTTACAAAAAACTGCATTGTCCACTCTTCCTCATGGATCTTTTTTGTTTCACAATGGCAGCTATTGACTTAAACAGACTTTGGATCACACATCTATGAATAAAACAGATGCATTATCCCTAGATTAAAACAAGCCCAATCAGTTGCTGGATACTCCATGCTGTGTATTCAGTGATGTTTAACATTTTCTGCCATATTTTTAGTCGTTTGACATGAGTTGTTTTCTAAACTCAGAAAGTCTTTTAGCAGGAACTGGAATTTCCTGGAATTCTGGATAAAAATAAATCAAGAGTGATCTAGTGTGACAAACCCATCTTCTTGTTGTATTTTGCAGCATTTTTATTCTTCCAACTATTTTCCATAACAAACTGGATGTCTGAACCAACACTATTGCAAGCCTATTCTGTTGTTCTGTGGCTTCTACTATTAAGTGGACATATTTTCTGTCTAAACTTCCCCTTTTTAGCAGTGCTACAAGGGCCTGAAGCTACATTGGAATTAGAAGCAGCCATCCACATTACCACTACACTCAGTTGCCTTTCCTCCCTTCTAAACTCTTCATTCTACAGGTGTTAACAACCCTCTCTTCTTTTCAATAGTCTTGATGTTCTACCAATAAAGCTAGCCTTTGTTCTGCAATTCTGCTATTAGCTGCTCCTGGTAATGAAGCTTCTATTTCACAGCAGTGCAAATTGTTTTTAACTCATTCCTATGAGTTGTATTTGTTTTTTCTTCAATCTTAAACAGAATAATATAGCCCTAGGCCCCTAGCATATTCGTAAAGCTTCTAGTTTATTTTTAACTGGAGAAAAATATGCATTGTGTTATATGGATTGATGCACCTCACAATCTATACCCCCTCTTCAAAATCCACACATGGTAGGATGGTACAACAAAAATCTCTTGGGCAGGTACTTAGGAACTCCTTTATGATGAGCTAGAGGCCTGTAAGCCACCTGTTTTATTAAAGAATTTAAATATTTGTTTTATTGTTTATGGGAGAGGATAGGGGAGGGAATCAAAGGTTATTTCTAGACTTAATAGCAGATTTAATAACAATTACAGGAGGCTGAAAAGGCATATAGGAACTAGCCAAATTACATGAATAATCCCATTACCCAACAGCTTATTAAGACTGTCTTTTAATTGAATCCAGAAATTGTAACTATTCCCATTAGCATTTTATTGCTGCCTGTCATCAGGTGCCTTGTGTCAAAGGTCTGGAACCACTCACTTGTGCCAAGTACAAATCTATATTAAGCCTCACCCTGTAAACCATTACCTGTGAGTGCTCTCACTATTATCAATGAAATACTTAATATTAATTATTTTAAAAGTTAACAAAAGTACAGTTTCCTTATTAGTCTGAAGGGTAAATTAGTTAGGAGGGTGAGAGGGGGAAGGACATTTTCAGTCTGAATAATCTTGTATAAATAAAAATATTCATGACCTTAGTGCATTCAAATGATCAAGCATTGTGTTAATAGTGTTTTACATTACATTGTTTTAAATTGTGGCTGTTAGTTATAGATTTAATTCACCATGTACATTGTGTGCTCAGTAATTATTTTATTAAACATTCTCAAGATTTCATCCCATGCACTTGATTTGAAAACATGTTTTTAATATAAATACTGAAATAGGAAATTTAACTAGCATGACTTCTTTTCATGCTCCATTTCCACTCTTTACTATGTCACATAAAGATTAACAACGTAAGTCTGCTATCCCAAATAGGGCTATTCAGAAGCCAGTCAACTTTCAGGAAGGGACCATTTTATAATTTTTCATGAAAAATGTGATTGCTTGTGTGTGGTCCAACAGCAATTGAAATCTTAATTACTATTTAGGATCATAGGAAAATAGGGCTGGATGGGACCTCACAAGGTCATCTAGTGTAGCCCCTTGGTCAAGGCAGGTCCTCACTTAGCCTTGGAGTCGAAAAGGGGTGGGAAATACATGAAGTCTGAAAATTAATTAAGGAGGACTGTGGGGCACTTCAGTCACAACTGTCCCCCTCCCTTAAGGAATTACAATGTGCCTTAATGATTTAAAATAGCAGTTGGCAACCTTTTTGGACTGTGGGCCAAAACAATACATCTTGGGTCATATGCAGGAAGGCGAGTGCTAGGACCTGACCTCTCCCACTGTTTCTCCCTGCTGCAGCAAGGAAGAAGCCTCTACCTCCAAGTGTTACTGATGCTCCATGTCTACGAGCTGGACTCTGCAGCCCAGATCCAGCCTGTAGGCCACTGGCTGCCAACCCCTGGTTTAGAAAGCTGTCACCACTAATAAAAGATGGGTTGAGGTCAGTTCTGTGGAATATTGTAATTATATGGTATAGAGCAGCAGATGTCAACCAGGCATACATGGGTACTTGGGAAGACCCCGGGGGTATGTGGCAGTGGCGTGGAGAAGCAGGGGGACTTGGGAAGCAAGACTTGGTGGCGCACTTCCCAAGTAACCCCACTTCTCCACGCTGCTACCGCGTGCCTGGGAAGCATGGCAGCGCACTTCCCAATACCCCTGCTTCTCTTTCCTGCCGCCACATACCCTGGAAGTGTGCCGCTACGCACTGCTCATTGACCAGCACTGGGGCTCCAGCCCCCACCACTCATCAACTGGCTGCAGGGGGATATCCCCCTGCCCATCCAGGGGGTACAGTCCAGGTGGGCTACCTACCAGAAGGGGTACACTCCTTAAAAAAAGTTGAAAACCGCTGATATAGAGATTGATTTAAAAGTGGGATAACAGGAATGATATGAAACCTATACTGGGCATAGAAAATAGTTATCATAAAAAGATACATCTCCTCTGCAACAAGTAGACTCTTTCTTATGTTTGACAGTAGGGTTACAGTAATACTAAAGTCAACACAACAAAAACAAGCTCAGATTCATAAAAGAATATGGCTGCTTGGCTTTGTTTCTCAATTAGGTATCCTTGCTATTTCTCAGACTATATTTATTAGGGGTGTGCAAAGTGGATAGCATTCAATTTGGATTTGGATTGTCAGATTCAGGGGACAGTGATTTAATTCACCACTTCAGATGACCATCCCGATTTGATTCAGGCAAATCTGAAGATTCGATTCTGATTTGGAGAATCAGCGATTTGGCCATAGACGGCTTCTAATGTTTTTTCTACGTACCTCAAGGTACTAGGCACAGCTCACGAATGCCAAGATGGTGGGGCGGATGGAGCATCCCATGGAAGCGTGGGGGGGTCCCGCAAGTGCTCAGAGGTGGTCCACTTCCAGGTCCGCTGCCAAGCGCGTGGGGGACCTGGCTGTGCCCTCCCGGCTCAGTGACTGGCCGTGGTGGACCCCGGGTGCACCCTCCCAGGTGGACCCAGGAGGCACCAGTTGCTGAGCCAGAGGTGTCCCCTGTATGCTCCACGGTGAACCTGGAAGTGTACTGGAAGTACTTCTGAGTCCACTGCTGAGCACACGGGGGACCCCTCTTGCACTCCTGTGGGGCACTCCATCCACCCCATCATCTGTGTTCATGAGCTGCACCTGGTACCTCAAGGTATGTAGAAAAAACATATAAAGCTGTCTGTGGCCAAATAATTGAACCTCTCCAAATTGAATCAGAGGCTTCTGATTCAATTCAGAGAGATTAAAGGGTCTCCTGATTTGATTCAGAGATTTGGCTGCTGAATTGGGCCAAATCGAAGCAGCCACTGAAGCTCCACATAGCCCTAATATTTATTAATATCTAACTAAACCTCTCTGTGTTGCCTTGAAAGAGTCCCCATCTCTATTCTGATTGTCTTTACTTTCTTATGTGGTTACTGCCTTACCTAAGTACCTTGAGGCTCTTCCTTTGAGATCTAATCCTAACTGAGCTTGCACAAAGGAAACAACATAATTCAGAGCTGAAAAGCCTCGTTAATGGGTTATTTTTCCAGTTGCCTACACTAAGAATTGAGAGACTATGACAAAGCACCACCACTGATGAAGCCAGGTAATCAACAGGTGGGGAAACCCCCTTTCCCAAAACAGTCCCACAAGTTTTGAAGCATTCTCTGGATCTGCAGCATCCCATGAATTTAATGTTGAAAACCACAGTGCTGCCTGTAGAACAGCACTAGGTTAGGTGAGCCACTGTACCTCTAGGTTTACCATCATTATTCAGACAAGGTCCTTTTGGGCAATTCCGTTGTCTTTTATTAGACCAAACAGTTGGAAAAATTCTTCTTTGCACGCTTCTGGGTACAAACTCCTTTCGTCAGGCTGAGGGAACATCTGGTTACAACCTACACCTCTCAAACATGGAGTATCGCTATTCAGCATTTTTGGCATTTCTCTCGTGAGGCTGTAAAAAGACAAGCCACACCTCAAGCGTTGCTCCTTCTCCAGTCCCAAGGCCTTGTGCGTGCCTTCTCCTGCCTTGAAGTCCCATTTCTGGCCTCCTGCCTAGTCTGGAGCCCCTGCCCCACCGCACATGTATTACACAATTCACTGGTAAATCTCACACTAAGTTGAGAGCGGACACACATGTGGGCAAAGCGATTCCCAGGACACAAAAAAGAGAAAGCCGCCTCCAGATTAGTGCCTGATACCGTGCGACGGGTCCACACGTATCTCCAACCCGCCACTTCGCGCTCCATGCGATCCTTCCGCCTGCCCCTCTCGCTCGGAAGAACACGCTGGCGGAGGGATACCAGCACGACGCTTCCCAACGTAGATCCGGCAACGGATGCCATTTTGGGCTTCCGCACACGCTGACGCGCGCACGCAGAGGGCGGGGTCTAGCTCTTGGCGGCACGCGGGGAGCCGGGACGAGCCTTCGCTCCGTGAGTGTCTCAAGAGTCGCGGAGCCTCCGCACTCCTCCCTGTCCCCCCGAGGGAGCCGGGTCTTCCCCTCCCCCACGCACTTCTTCCTGCGAGGGGTGAAGGTGCTACTCCCCTCTTCTCGGCCGGCGCAGGGCAGGGACAGGAGCGCGGGCGCTCACTCCCGCTCTCGCGAGACCTCCCTCCCGTACCCCCCCATGAGCGTGCGCACAGCGCGTCACCCGCGCCCCTGTGGGTCTGCGCGCTCGGAGCCCCCCTACTCCCCCCCGCCCGCGCGTGCGCAAACTCCTCCACCCGCGGCGGCGGTTGGCCCCCCCTGTCTCCCCACCCATTCTGAGGGGGGCGTTGGCGATCGCTGCTGGGCCCGCCCCGCGGGGGGGAGGGGCGGGAGGGGGGGCGGTGCCTGCGCGAGCCGTGGCCCCTCCCGCTCCCCCTCCTTTCGGCCTCGCACCGGCGGCGGCGGCGGGTGCAGCGGCCGCACTCGCTCTCTTGTACCGGGTCGGGCTGGGCAGGGCAGGGCAAGGCAAGGCAGGGCCGGGCCCGTCTCACCACTGCTTCTCTCCCGGGCGCGTTGTGTCCGCAGCGGCGGGAGGGGCTGCGCCGTGCGGGCGCCCCCGGCTGTTTCCGGAGGAAGGAGAAGCGGCCGCGTCACCCAGCGCGAGCCCGGCGGCGGCGCGGAGCAGAGGCGGCGGCGGAGGCAGGCCCGGCGGCGGCGGCGGCACCCGCACCCACAATGGCGCTGAAACGCATCAACAAGGTGAGGAGCTGCCCGGCCGGTCGAAGGGCTGCGGCTTTGTCTCGGTCCCGGGGGGGAGGGGGGCAGGCGCCGATGTCGCTGCGGTGTCTCCCAAACGCCAGGGCCCGACGGGGGTGTCCGTAGCAATTCCCTATGGCTGGCGCCTCATTGAGGCCACGGCATCTCTCCCCAACCCGTTTGGGTCCCGTTTTACATGACGGGGCGGTTTCCTAAAGGCTCTGGCTTTTTGCGGCTGGTGGGGCCTGTCCCCCGTGCGACTCGCCCTTCGCTTCTGGCCTGTAACTTCTTTCCCGCATTGTAAGATGGCGGCGGGTTCGCCCCGTTCAGGCTCTTTCCGGGATCTCTGGCTTTCTGCAATAACATGACACGCACACACAACGTGCACACGCGCGCCCGGCCGCTGTGGCACGGCAGCTGCGGTACCCGGGCACTGCTGGCTGTCCTGCTCCCCCCATAGCCCCACTCTGGCCTGGCCTGTGTGCCTCGCCTTGAAGGAGCCTGCGCTGCTTTCACAAGGGGCGGAAGTGTTTGTGTGCAGGACGAAGGATGGCGTTGCTCAATCTGGCTGGGTGGAGTGATGTATGTGTGTGTATAAATATTTTTTTAGCAGCTAATGCGGAAAAAAAAAATGTCATAGGGCCAAATGTTTAAGTCGCTTCTGGAGAAGAAGTGGCACAGGGGGATTTAGGGAGCTCTGTGATCCTCTCCTGTTTCAGGGATGTTCTTGTGAAGAGCAGCAGCTAAATTCCCAAATGAAGTATCCCGTGATTGAAGCAGAATGGTTTTGATGTGAAGTTGATTTTGATGAGCATATTTTAAAACCCCGAAATGGATGCTCAATATTTGCAGGGGAAGGGGCAGAAATACTTGCTCTTCATCTTTGTGACCCTGCCAAGAAGGTAGAAAATCAGAGTATCCTGAAATATTCTGGAAACTTTTGCTTGGACACTTTCTCAAGTACTATAGTGCTGTCATTATTTGATGTTGCACATCCTGACAGTGGTGTCTCGATTGACTAGTTTGACTAAAATAAGGACAAATGAAGCTTGTATCCTGTAATTTGCATCTAATGTTGAATAAAGCCCTTGAAAATATAAAAACTCTTAACATCATTGTAAGTAGAAAGTGTGGACTTGGATTATAGCTACAGTATTTAAATAATTTCAGAAAAACAATTCCTGGTGAATCTGCCATCAAAACTTATTCCCTTTGCATTAGTGGATATTATTAAAACAGGCTAGGGGACTCCTTGGTGTGCTTTGTCATCAACTTGCAGTAAAATGCATCTGAAACTCAGGCGTTTGTTCACAGGAATAATTTATGGTCAGGGCTGTGCCAAGGCAGGCTCTCAAACGTATAGCGGATCTGATATTCAAAACGTTTTTTAAAATAAAACATAATTTTGTTTCAAGAAGTCTATGCAGACTATAAGCTTTGTGGAGCAGGGACTGTCAGCTACTCAGGTCCGTGTCTTGTTCTTGGTTGTTTTTTTCCACTACTGGAATCAGTTATACAATATCCAAGGCTAGTGTTTAGGACTTCTAGTTTGAGGTATAGCTGTAAAGTGATGTTTCATTCGCATTTTTTACTTCTGTTTTTAAGCATTCTCTATCTCCAGAAAGTTACTGTTTATAGCAGGGCTGTTGTGCTTCTTGGGCTTCTGTTGGGCTGCCACAGCTATTGCTCTAACTGCATCACAGCCAGGGTCCCTGGGTTCCCCCTCCCTTCTCCAGCTCCTGCTTCCTATCTTTGCCCCAGGGGGTGGGCAGTACAGTTTGGCTTGGGGAGCCGAGGGTGAACCTGGCACCCTGTGAATGTACAGTGCAGCTGTGGGAAGGTTCACCTGAGCAGGTGCATTGGGGAGAAATGGGGGGAAACATCTATGTAGCATGTGACCCGGGGGACCTGTGGTTGACTTGTGTGGCCCCCAGTACCTTGGAAGTTGGTCAGCCCTTGTTTATAAGCATCCAATTATCCAGATACTAAGACTGCATGCTACTTTTACCAAAAGCAGTGCTTGCCAATACAAATGGCTCAGGTTTGACAATAAAGTCTAGCAAAAAGAGTTTCTTAATGAGAATGATGTGTTGTGTTGTTGGAAAAGTGGAATCTCCAGACCTTGGAACTCAGTGCTTCCTTATACCCTTCTTGGCACTAATCCAGGCCTGTATAAAGTGAGTTAAGACCTTAGTTTGCTATGATAACTCCATCTAGTCTGATTTGCAGTCTTTGGAAATTGTGTGCCAAGACTAAAGTTCACTTTCTGCAGCAGGTGACATGCAAGATGCACAAAGCAGAGGCATTTTCATTCATGCTTGATTTGGTTGGGTTGACTTGTGGTCCATGTCTTTCAAGTGTGTTTTGCTACAGAGTGAAACGAAACATTTAACTTGGGTGTCTGCAGATGCACGAAACCCTGATTTCACCATTCTTTTTTATTTTATTTTATTTTATTTTATTTTTTTTAAACGTAGAAATTTAAAATGACTCTTTCAGGATAAGACATCTCGTTATCTATAAAAGTTCTGTTGCATCTGATTTTTGATTTGGCACTTCTGCTAGCGGTTACATTTTCATACTATAAAATGTTTTGAATTTTGCAGTTCTAGGTCACTGTTAAGATATCATAAGGTCACTGAGGCCAGGTCTTCAGTTAAAGGCCCTCTTGCATAGCCATGTTGCGGGGGGGAGGGGGGGAGTGAAGATGTATGACCAACATGCCAGCATAACTGCTATCTACGCTGGTAAAAGTTAACTTCTGTTGGAATAAATTTGGTTTGCAAGCGGTGGCTTCAAATTGAGGTACGTTTCTGGAAGCATAGTATCATAAAACTGAATATTCAATTTTGATGTTAATTATTTTTCTTTTAAATATGGGATTATGTGGCCAAAATAATGGCTTATGATATTTGGGAAGAGATGGAAAATGTATAAATGTTAATGGATTTTTTTTTAATAATAATAAAAAAAAAGTCCTGTTCAATTTCAGAGTACGTTAGCATTTGTTTATGGGACTGTATTCCTCTGTGAAATGCATGTTGTGAATCTACCTAGAAAACGGGATAGGTTAGTGGGAACTTGTCTAAAATAGATGTTGTTTTTAATAATGACCACTTCTAAAATTAATAGATTTAAAAACTGGCCTGTTTGGTCCCATCACAGATTTATGTTATGTGCCAGAATTTTTTCTTTGTTCATTCTAGTGACTCTGCCATCACAAAAATAGCAAGAAATTAGTGCTCTCTAAATATAGAGGGTGAAATGCAGTCTTAGACTTGAGATGCTTGCTGTTAAGTTGGTTTATATTTTATTGCATTTGAATCTTACTTAAATAGATGTTTTATAAGTACTAAGTTACATTTTAAAAAAAAATAAAACTGAGGGCTCTTTTAACTAGATAGTAAAGGAGTGTTGTATTTATGTTTATCACAGGCTAACAGTCTGATTAAATGGTTTTTGTAGGTGTTTATGGTTAGAGTTTTTTTGTAAGAACAGCTTCCAAAGTGGTATTCGTGGATTGTTCCCTTCCAAGTTAATGTGATGAGTATAAGTGCTTGGTTATAATTTGTTTATCTGTTTTATTCAACTTTCTGGGTGCAAACCTTGCCTTCAAAACTAAATCATCCCTTTGTTTCCTGCAGCTGCTATATGGCTCTAATCTCTCTAGACCACACTGCTTTTTGGCTCTTCCCTGGTGTGTAACTCAGTATTGTTTGCAGTTCAGTTTGCCCCCAAAACTATCTAGTACTGCATAGAGTGTAGTAGTGCACAGAATGCTTATTTTTTAGTTGGTTAGAGAGTATTCGAAAGCCATCAGACAAATCTCAGATATCATTGGTGGGAGATCTGCATCAGTAACTTAAAACCACAGTGCTTGGAGAGTACTGGTGGTCTGTATGCTTTGATTTGCTCTAGTACATGTTCTGACATGTCTGCACAGACCCCTCTTTTCTTTAGTAATCAAATATAACGTTTGTTTTCTGCTAAAAGACATTTTACAGAAACCTGGCTCTTTTTCTGCATATTTACTCTTTATTTTGCTGTGTCACTCTGGCTGTCTGATGATGTCAGCCTCTGCTTATACAGTTTCCCACAAGTACCTTTTCCAAGGCATATCTGGGTTGTTTTTTGTTTTTCTCTTTCTAGGATATCTTAAACCAGCCTTCCAGAATTAGTTCTTAGATTTTTTTCTACCGTGTCTTTTCAAATCTTTAGTCAGTATCCTGCCTACAAGGAAACTGACATAGCCAATAGAGATTTTTGTAATGCTCTTGGCCTGCTAAATCCATATTTTTATTACTATTATTTCTTTCAAATTTCCTTTCCTTGTTTTTTCTTAATGTTTGATACTTACCTTACTTTGTACAGCTTCTGAGGTGCTGATCTGATTAGAACCTCTGCTTCTGGTATATGAAGTATGTAATAAGAATATTGTACTTGGATTCAGCTTCTCCTGTTTCTTGTACATGAAGCTAAGAAGAAACTAAGACTTTGGGAGGCATTTTGTATTGTAACTTATTCTTGGTAGCTTAGTCACTTGTGTCTATGTATAACAAATACTTGAATTGCAATATGGGTAATCTGCTGCTTTGGAATGTGTTTAAATTATGAGAATGTTTGTGCTTTCCCTAGAAAAGTTTACACTTGGTATCTCTGAATCTCTGGGAGCAACCATGTTGATGAAAAGTGTTTATAAAAGCATGTGTGGAAACTGTCTTAAACAACATACAGGTACTCCTCACTTAACATTGTCCTCGTTAAAGTTCTTTCATTACATCACTGATCTGTTAGAGAACATATTTGTTTGAATTAGCGCAGTGTTTGGCTGCCGCCTGCTAGTAGGTAACTACTGTGATATAGTTGGAGTCTCTTAATGTCGTTTCATTTAAAATTGCATTTTCAAGAATGTATCTACTATGTAAAGCAAGGAGTAGCTGTATTGCCAATGTCAGTGTCAGTTTTCAACTAGATGTTTGTCTCTAGAATAAGCTTCGTTGCTTATTGTTCTGCTTAAGCAGAATATTATGAATTGAGACTAACACTTTGATTTCTCTTATTTCCTTAAGAGAATGAGGTGCAGTTCTCCTCAGACTAGCTGAGGTCTTGTCAGCTCAAAAGAAAACTCAAAGCAGTTTAACTGAAGATGTTTTCCATCTGAGTTAGTTTAGTTTATATAACAGGGGATCCTGGTTTTCTATGGCTAAAAATTCGCAAATTCTCTGATGAAACCCCCCCAAAATCTGTGGTTAAAAGGAAAGGGTCCTTCTTCCCTGCCCCTCTGCAAGAGGGGGACCCCTAGCTACTAGGGACATGGGTCTGCAGCCCCCTGCCCCCAACAGAAGGCTGTGGCTGCTGCAGGGAGTGCCAACCCCCCTCCCCCACCTGCTGCAGGCTTAGGCAGTGAGGGGTGGGGGGGGGCTTCTCTGTTACTGCACACACTTTCAGAGGTCAGGGAGCTTTCCTGTGTGGCCCCATGCTGCCCTGTAGCACTGGGTTGCAGAAGCCCTGCTGGAGGGCAGCAGGGTGGGCAGCCCACCCATGCCCTGTGCACAGATCTGAGGAGCACAAGAGTGCTTGCAGCAGCAGGGAACAAGCACACCTCCCTACCTCCCTGACAAGTTGTCTGAGGCCCTGTTACATTCCTACAGGCTGCACATTGTGGCCCTGGGGTCCAGTCCCCCCATACCCCCTGGCTGGGCAGCAGCCTGAGCCCTGCCCAAATCCCTGTGGGGGCCTCAATTCCTGCCCCCCACTTACCTATGGGAGTTGCTCTCCAGGCTGCCTGGTAGCCAGTATACATGCACATGATGCCCCCTGCCTGACCACTCCCTCCCAGCCCCTTGCAGACTGGAACTCTACCAGCCTGCAGAGAGCTCTTTGCAAAAGTACAAAATCCATGGGTTTCCCGACTAAATAGAAAAAACACGGATTTTCCCCTTCATAGGAAGAATCTGCAGATTTCTCTGTTTTTCCGTGGGAAGTGAAAAACCTGGAGTCCTGATGGTAACTGATATGAGTTAGGTTGTAAATTCCAGTTTGACTACTCCCATTTTTTTTAATTAGGTTTCATATTTTTGTTTGGCTTGCCATGTAGCTGATCCAGGAATGGGTTTAAATTAAGGGTGTCAAACATACAGACGGTGGAGGTGGGTCAGTGCTGCTCTGCCCCTTCTTCTCCAGTGGGTTAATGTTACCCTGCCCCTTCTTCCCTCCGTCCTCCCCCAATTTTCAGTTTTTGATTGTAGCTTGGTATGCAAATCAGGGGCGAGTAGCATGAACACCCTGAAGTCTAGATTTAGCCTAACAGCTCATTTGAGTTTTGACACACTTTCTTTAACTAAACTGAAATAGGCCATTTTTAAATTGCAGTTTGTCTGTGTAGACCAGGGGTGGGCAAAATCTGGCCTGTGGGCTGGTTCTAGCCCACCAACTGACTGGATCTGGCCTGCATCTGCCTCCATGGCACTGTGGGCCTGAGCCCCATCCATGCCCAGCAGCTTGGGCCCTGACCAGCGTGCACAGCTGCTGGTGGGGCTGTTCCTGGTGCTGCTCTGCTCCCCTTGCCTCCAGCAAGAGCCACCTGCCTGAAGCCACCATGGTCTTCCCCCCACTGGATCAGGGCAGCAAGAGAAGGAGGTGAGGGGAGCAGAGTGGCACCCAGCTGGCTGCAGAATTTGCATGCTGGCTGGAGCCCAGGCTGGTGGGGCTGTTTTGATTCCATCTCCTCCAGGTGCACTGTTCTGAGCAAGGGGTGAGCTTCAGCTGGGTAGCTCCTACCTCAGTGCTCAGGCTCCAGCTCTGGGCTGCAGGCTACCTGCCCTGACCACCCAGTGCGATAAGCAACCACCTGTAATCAGGCGGGGCAGCTGGAAGGTGGCTGGGAGCTAGACCTTGGGCAGGAACTGCTCTGCTGAAGCTTCTTCCATCGCCCTGCCTCTACACCCATCCACCCTCACAGGGTAGGGCATGCAGGGAGTGGATTGTTCCTCAACTTGGGCCCTGGCCCCAAGCTGTCACTGCCCCACACCCAGCTTCATGATTGTGGGCTCACCTGCCTGTCCTGGTTCTGAACACTCCTCCCTGCCTGTGCACAAAGCCCCAGAGGGAGTTTGGGTGTGTTGTTGCAGGGTGGAGGAAGGGGAGGGGGAACAGTACTGACCTGACCCATTACAGCTTATCAAAAGCCCCTGGGTGGCCATTGGGCTCAAATAATTGCCCATCTCTGTTGTAGACAAAACCTTTGAGACTCTTCCTGCATATAGGCAATCCTCAGGTAGTATGCTGGGTTTTGCTTATCTTCAGCTTGAATGCAAGTTTGGAAAATAACAGCTCTGAGTGGTGGTCTGCAGGCATTTAAGAAGTTAAGAACAGTTATATAAAGAGTGGAACAAATGTGTGCTACTTTTACCGTTCTATATTTCATATTCAAATTCTATATTTGGCAAATTTATAAATTTGTAGTTATTTCCTAGGTATAGCATCAAGTGTTTCAGGGTTGTCTTGAATCCATCCCCACCCCCTGCTGCAACAGGGAAAGCAGTGGCTGTGGAATGGAGTTGGTGGCCCCTTTTGCCCTGTTCACTTCACCTTGCAGCTTTCCTGCTCCCCTTGCCATGTGCACCCCTCACCCCCAGCTTGCCACGGCTTCTGCCCTTCTCCCCAGTCTTTGCCTCTTCTCACCGCTCCCTTCCCTTACTGTCAAATGCTGCTCCGGCTGCTTTGTCCTGGAGCACAGCACTTCTTGAAGCTGAGTCAATGCCTGGCCATGCAGCAGTGTCAACACTGCTTGTCGGCCAGGGAGGCATTGCAACAGAGTACATTGCTGGTTGGTCAGGTAGGAGAACAAATTTCCATGTGCTCTGTGCTTTGGAAAGACCCAAGCCACAGTGGGAGGAAAGGGAGTGGGCAGGGGAGCAGAAGCTGCAGGAGGGTTCTGTGGGTCTGACTCCAGCTCCAGCCTGGACTCAAGACCAGAGTCAGAGCCATAGCAGCTGCCTGCTTCCCTCTCTACTTCTTATGCAAATATAAGACATGCGGCTTTTCCCTCAATGCTGGTTGGGGAAATTCCTCGTCTTATATTCCAGTAAATATGGTCACATGTATGGATACTCTTCATGTGTGATAACTTCACTGCCGTAGCTATTTCATCTTGACTTTATACCGAGTCCCTGGACAGACAAGCCCTGACAGAAGTATTGAATGTGCTATGTGCAAGTGTGGAGTCAAAAATAGCATCATGGTGAACTTAAAGCAATGAAATTTTAGCTTACAGTTACAGTACTACATAGAAACAACCTCAACACCTGATTGGAGATCTGAATAACATTTTCATGTTAGCTGAGAAACTACAACTTCAATCCTTGTTTAATATTTAGCTTCTCAAATAGTAACAGATTTCTAGTTTTAATGCACTAAAATAGGAGGAATATCACCTAATACAGTTCCCAGGTTTGATTATTGTAGTGTTGTTATCAGGTTTTAAGAAACTATTCTTAATACGTTTTTGGTGCTAACAGTTGAAATAAAATCTCAGTTCTAGTTGTGTTGAAATGCTAAAGAAATTCGTATAATCACTGAAGATTGTATGTGTTGATCAGTTTTCTACACAGTTTATTTATTTAATTTTGAACTAAAAATATACTTTATTGGGAAAATAGATATTTTTGGTTTTTACATGCCTGCAGAGTTTTGTATATTACCAGTTTGTCATCAAAAGGACAATTTTATAATGACTTGAGCAGCAGGCAGGAGCTTTGAAAATGAAACTTTCTACCCATCGCTTCTGTTCTTTATGTAGGTGTGGAACTGCAGTTTGAAAAATTAACTTATTTTTGTTGCCTACCTTTTGTGTGTGTTTTCTGAACTCTTTGTCTCAGTATTATCTGAGGGACAGCAGTAGGACAGATGATAGAGACCAGCTAAGTAGCAGGTGTTGAATGTGGAGCAGTAAGCCTCTTTATCCAGAAAGTGTATTTACTTCTTTCATAAGCTAAGAGGTCCTAGATAAGCCTCTGTAAGGTGCAGAGGCATCCACTTGCTTCAAACTACCTCCCATAGTCACTCTATTCAGTTTTTGTGGACACCAGGTGAAAGTTGAGTAGTTAAAAGGGAACAACTCTGTACAACTCAGGATGTAGTCTGACCTTCATGTTTCTAACAAAATCCTGGAGAGACCAGAGGGGTGTTATTGAAAGTAAACAGCATGAAACCACGTGAAAAATTGAGTACACGTTTTCTGAGATATAAATGATGGTTTTATTTTTGTGCTATCACTTTTAACACTGATTAACCATTGTGAAAACCTGCTTAAAGAGTTGTTTCAGGTATTTAATTTTTGTTCCAGACGAGTTAACAGTATAACAAAAATACCATTATCCTGTTGCTCTTTGAAGACCATGGAAATAAAAGAAACTAAGTAGGCAGGGCAGATAATAAAATTGAAAGCACTAGGTGCTTCTGCTTGTATAGTTATGCAAATGTAGTTTTGTGTTTATACTAAAATCTTTTTTCCTGTTCCTTTCTTTCAAGCCGGATTTCAAAATATGTGAGATTTGGTTCTAAGAAAACTATACTAACTCAAGTTTAAAATAATATCTAATAAGCTCTTAGGTTGTAATATTTCTAAGAGTTTGTTATTTACTAAGTAGTATAATTATTTGAAGTTCTTAAAATGGTTCTTCTTCAGGTAAGGTTGACCTTGTCACTAGACAGTGATTTCTTGTTGAAGCTTGTGTGTCTTGATCAATAGTTGGCTGTCTTTTTGACATTTCTGTGGGGTTTTTTGTGATACAATTTTATATTGTTAAGTAGAATTAAGAGGGTTAAATTCATCCAGTATTAAAAATGGGGAGAAAAAAACCCTTTCTCTGATTCAGTAATATAAAATTGTCCTTGTACCCCAGGGGTTAGTTTTACAGAATTGGCTATGCTTCACAGGAAAAGAGTAACAGTAAAATATCTTTATGCAAGTCCTCTTTGAGGATTGAGGTGGAGTTTGTACTTTTTTTTTTTTTCTTTTTGCTGTTTTTTGGTGTATAATGGAGGGCAGAGGGTTTTTAGAAATTTTCTTCTTCGTTATCTCTTTAGGAAGTTCAGCGTAGAACAGTGGTACATAATCTTTTGGCCCCACATACCGAATTAGTGGCATGGGGCTGGTTCACGGGTGAGATCCAGCCCCATGTGCCACAGTCGGACCCCACATCATTGTGGGAGGCTTGTGCCACACCTGCCCAGGCCTTTGTGTTGGAATCAGGCCCTGGGGGCCTGCTCTGGGCTTGGGCATTCAGCAATGGTCCAGAGTCCAATTTAGTGTGTAAGGCCACATTATCTAGCCTGCAGAGCTCCCCAGAGGTCTGTGAATTTGGCAGAAGGAGAGAATGTCACCATTCTCCAGTCCCCAACATTTTGCACCCATGGGGGATCCCTGTACACAGTGGGGATTGGATCTGGCCCACAGGCCTGCGGGGGAAGCAGAGGGGTTGACCACCCTGGCTTAGACTATATGATAGATACTTTGTAAAAAAGATGACTACTTTGCTTCTTTAAAAGTAGTTGAACCTAGTGCTAATGTTTTTGGTATACTTTGGTGAAATTTAAGTGTAGAAAAAGACTTGCTGCTGGAAAATTAGTCATGTGGAGTATCTTAAGAGCTAAGACTGAAAACTGAGTAAAGATTGAGGAAACTTTTTAGTCAGACCACTTAAAATAATTATTTTATTAACAGGAAACATTTTGAATAAAACAAGCTTGTTGAAGAGTACTCAGGGCCTCCATTTGATGTGTTACATCTCAGGTTGCAAATAGATGGCACCTGACATCTCACTCGCATAAACATTTTTATGGCAGAATAAATGTTCAACTAATAGACATTGCTACCCTGTACTACACCACATCAGAGGAAAATTAATGGTACAACAAAAGGTAGTAATAGACCCTGCTGCTTTATTGTGGCAGATGTCTGTTACCTCTTTGGGAGACTAGAGCAGCCTGAGCTGTTCGTACTCACCAGCCACCCCAGGCAGGTACTCTGGGGGCTTGAGGAACTCTCACCTGTCTGCTTTCCACACAGTTTAGGTAATCTGAGGTGCTTCTCTGTAAGCAAGGAAGTCAGTGTTCCCTACTGATGGATGAGTCTGGCTGAACAGAGAAAAGGTCTTTCCCACTCAGCCCTCCCAAGTGATTGCAGGAGACAGATCTGGATGAGGATGAAGAGTCCTGCTTTTCCCACTCCTGTCCTCTGTGATTGTGGAGATCAGCTCTGGCTGAACATGAAAAGTGGGGAGATTACATTGCCCCTTGTCCTGCACCCTCAAGGGTGGGGCATGGGGTGACTTCGGTTCTGCTAAATGTGTGCTGCTGATTTGCTTCAATAGGTGATGTCTGTTTCTAGCCAAAGTGAACCCTTGCTGATTACTTATCAAAAAAGTTACAATTTTTGTGCTTGGTTTTAAAAAAGGTCACCTTAACATGTCACACAACAGCAAAAAGGGGGGGAAAAACAAGTTTAAATGGCATTTTTCAGCTCACTGGGGTCCAAGAATTTTTAAAGGCTTGTTTTCAGGATGAGTTGTTCATAAAAAAGTGAATTACTATGCCAGATGTGTTGGGTAGCAAAGGTTCAGACCCTAAATTAATCTACTTTAAAGTTTTTCTTTCTACCTTTTGAGAAATAACACAGTGGGACCCCTATCCTGCAAAATCTAGAAGGGTGCTTCTAGCTATTCCTAGGAAAATTTGCTTCAAATAGACTTTGATAAACTAACCAGTGCCTGAACCAACCGTAGGCAGTGATAAAAGCTTGTTAGGATTAAGTTTCATGAAGATGATCATACCTGATATCCCTGGAACCCTGTAATTTTCTCTCTTGGCCGTTGTGGTACCATACTTCAGAGTTATGTCCCCCCACCAAAGAAGAAAAAAATAAAATACAAACATTGAAACTGAACCAAGTCTTTTTGATCTTGAATGGTCTTCTGCAGCAGTAGTTTTTAACCATTTCATTTGCAGACCCCTACAAATTTTCAAATGGAGGTGCAGACACCTTTGAATTGTAAGTGTGGGTATACCTTTGATCATAGTCATCTTTTGTGGATCCCTTAGCTATGTGAGCCCTTAGGGGTCTGTGGACCAGGGGTTGAAAACTGCTGCTCTATGCTTTTGGAAACTGTCACAAAGCACCTGGGCAGAGTTTTATTCCTCTGTGTCTGTTTCCCTTCTCCCCTGCTCTGTCCCACAGTCTACTATGACTGATCCACAACAGGTAATTATGCAGCTACCAGTTACTGATCAATTGTTGGAAGTTTGCTGCAGTTCTATTGCTTCCAACCCCTCTGATTGCCCCATATAGAGACCAAAATAATTCTCTGTATTGGAGTTAATTTTTGCTGTGTTTAACATGGAAATGTGTGCCAGAAGACCTTTATGTTATAGTATTATGGTTGCAGAGTTAAGGAATTTAAATGTAAGAAGCGTTAGGATTATGGTACTAAAGGTGGACCTTCTCTTTTTGATCATTCAGTCATATCTTAGTTATTTTACACTGCCCATATCTTGCACTGAATACATATTTGTGAATTTTCTTTCAAGTTTATTAATGAACTTAAGTAATAAGTCCATCAATGTTTGCTAATCTACACCTTGTGAGGTGTAATTCTTCCATTTCATGGTTAGGTAACTGAGACTAGCGATTTTGTTCATCTTTAACTTGAGATACCACAGGGCTTGGTTTTTGAATGCTTTAAAGTATTTTATACCATGTCTAAGTTCACAGCCCACTTAAGCTTTTTTCACATTTTGTTTTGTGTGTTGGGCTGGATATAGCCCGTGGGCCATAGGTTGCTGACCTCATCTACAGAGAACAGTGTCTTTTAATGCACTGTATTGTATAGTGAATGACACAGTTCTATCAGAAAAAAATGTGGTTGTGTAAATAAGTACACTGAATTACAGTTGTACATAGGATGTTTCAAGTAAGGTAGCATAAGAAGAGGAGACTGGGTAGGCACCTTGCTGAGGTCTTATGACTCTTGCCACTCCTAATGCTCCTTCCTGCCCATGGCAGGGGGTCGGACTAGCTGATCTGTCTAGGTTCCTTCCGACTCATTGATTCTAAGAAACAAGGGTAACATTTATGAAATAAAGTGCCTAAGTTTTTCTTATGTAGATTTTTTAATGTAATGTAACCTTTCTGATCAGGGCTAGTGAACATTGTAACAAGACCACATTGTTACAGACTGTCCAAATGTACAGTTTGTGCCCTGATGAGGTTAACCTTTAAATCAGTGGTTCTCAACTTTTTAGACTCAAATGCCCCTCCTTAACTTTTTTGAATTTAGTGGCACCCCATTTAAAAACTATTTATTATAGCACATAAAAAAATAACATGACTGGAAACCGTATTTGAACAAACTGGAAAAAGTATACATGAATAATTATGATATAATCGGTGCCCCAGTTCACCATCACTGGCCTTGTATAGACATTCAGATTCTCTTGGGAGTCACTGCTGACTCTCAGATGTTTTTCGGTTTTAAATGTCGAGTTTTTCATGTGCTCTAAAGCAGAGGTTCTCAGGGTGCTATGAGATCCCTTTAAGGTTGCTGCAGCCCACAGCTCCTGTGTGAGAAGGTGATCATTCTCTTCCCCATGTCCAACATGCTGTGTCTACCCCAGCCTCCTGTGGACAAACAATGCTTGCTATTGCTCCTTTGGGGACCAGCACTGTTGCTGGCTTCTGCTGCCTGCCCCCCCCACACTGAGCAGTGCACTCCACTTCCATCAGGAAGGCAGATGTGTGGTTCAGAGCCATGCTTTTCCCTTTGGCTTGTCCCCACACCTCCAACTGTGCTCTCAGGGCTGGCAGGAAGGGCCCTAGGCATACATGGCCCTGGCTGCCAGCATACAAGACCCAGAGAAGCAGCCTCAGGGCTTGCCCTCATCTCCTTGAGTATGGACCAGGAGTAGGGAAAGTGTGGATGGTAGAAAGAGGGGGGAAGGCAGGGTATGGTTCTGGTGCCACAGTCCTCACTTAGCACCAGCAAGTGGTTCTCAACTTTTTAATCTTCTGTTCACCCCTTCTTATCTTTTCTGAGTTTATATTGTAGCTTTGTGCTTCCTAGCTGAGTTTCTGATAAACGAAAAAAATGGAGTAGTAAAGGCTAAAAAGGCTACAAGCCACTAGTTTATAGTATAGTGGGAGTACAGTCCAGTGTTCAAAATTACATATGATGGAAATTTAAATAAAGATATGTATTTGAATTACCGCACTTTCTCACATACTGGATGTAGTTTTCCCCAAAATCACCCCCACCTCTGCTCCCCAAAATTGGGGTGTGCATTTGAAGCATGGAAGCGGTTTCTTTTTTTGGAAAAGCAGCACTCCTGGAAATACTGTATGCCTTAAAGTTGCCAAGATGGCTGCTGCTTGTGTCTGCTTAGCAAACTGAAGGGGTGGAGTCTTGTGTTAACTTTCTCACAGTTGTAGCTATTGGTTGAGCACTGTAGCTTATGCCAGAAGCAGCAAGTGAACTGTATGATAGTATTTTGATAAGGCTTGTGATGTGGAACCGACATTTTAGGTGTAGGGATTTATTAAGAACTACTTGTAATAAAGAAGTAATAGTCTTGCTACTTGCCCTTGGGTATGTTCTGAAGCCTAACCTCTTAGAAACATATAGAGCACCTGGGAAGTATGGCAAAGATTTTAGAGTTATATCTTTCATTGAACCAGTTATGTAGCTGCGACGGAGTTAGACAAGTTTTCAGATGCAAGTCATTATTCCTCATGTAACGCAGGAGGGAAGTCTGTCACACCAGGAAGTTCATGCTGCCACATGGACTTGTGTTTCCAGCAGCACTTACTCTGTCTCACAGTGGGCCATTATCTTGGAAAAACCTTTTTCTACATTCTGCCTTGCAAAAACAAACCAGGTGTATGTTTTATTTAAGGGTGTGTTTTATATGCAAGAAAATACAGTATGTGTCAAGACTTTGTGAAAAGTCTTTTGTTCCCTGTACAAAAATTATTACTGTCCTGACTGTCTTAACAGCAGGTGGGTTCTCCACTCTTTCAATTGTGCTGTAATTTTCATACTTTTTTACTGAAATTTAATTGTAGCTTGCTGTGGTGTGTGTTGCAGCTCACAGGACTCTGACTAGGAGTAGTAGGGTGTAACTGATGCTTAAAATGCTTTGAATCTTCAAGGTGTTCTTCAGGGCTGAGGGAAGTAGCAGGCCCAGCAATGATTAAAAACTGCAGGGTGTGAAATTGGAGAAGAGATTCCCATGTGTAGCAGACAATTAATAGAAGAAAAAGAAACCTGATTAATGGGAAATCAAGACCTATCAAAAGGGAGGAGAGTGTCATTATCACCTGTAGGGTAAAAGCAGAATTTCAGGAATCAAGTAAATTTATAGTATGCTATAAATTCAATACCAATCTTCAGTCCTTGGTTCCTCGTGTTCAGCCAGTTTATGAATATTTGTTTCCCAGCTTACCTTTTGATGGTATTTTGTAAACTTTCCTTGAGCCCAAGCAGGTCTTGCATTTGTAAGCTTGTCTAATGTATGTAGACAACTAGACAGTCCACTAAAAAGTATTACCCACAAAAAAAACTTGCCTCGTAATTCCTGGACTGTCATGGTTATGTCAGCCCAGCATCCTGGATTAAACTTTCAGCATCTAGTGTGACTAATCTTCACCAGAAAAATAGAATTTGGGGCATAGAGGCTACGATGTCCACACAGCTACATCAGCAGTCATGAACGATGTGTGCTTCTGGAGGCAGCGGGAGCATGGTGGCAGTAAACGGGAGCTCCTGCAGATGCTGCCAGCAGTGGTGGAGGGTGTAGGCGGTGCCTTTTTGTAGGAGGTGCACTGCCATGCTCAGGGGTGCTCATGTATCCCCCTACACATCGCCCCTGCCAGCAGTCTGTCAGAGCCAAAGAACTAGAGTCCTGTATCCCTATGCTTTAAGCACAAGACTTGCCCTTCTCTTATTATAATAATTTGAATTCCGAGTCCTGCTTATTCTTCATCTATTTCTTGCTCTAGATCTGAGATCTCTGTATATGATTGCTCCTTGGAAGTTGCTTGTTAAAAAACCATCGATATGTATGACGGGGAAGGGCAAATACCAGAGCTAAGGCAGCTGGTCACTCAGCAAGGAGGAAATTTCTCTAGAGGTGCACAGATGTATCAGTTCATGTCGGATTGGCACCGATCAAAAGCAAAATTGACATTATCAGCAGTCAGCTTTTTTTGGCTGATGTGACTGATAATGTCGCTGATTAAATGCTGCGTGCATGCATGCAGCCTGGCAGGTTGGAAAGCAGAGTCTGGCTGGTAAGTCTGGGGAGGAAAAGAGGGAAGGGGTTGGGGGCAGATCAGGCTTGTCCGGGCAGGGAGGGGAGGAGGAGTACAGTGGCTCCCACTGCTGGCACACCCTGGGGGGGGGCACGGAAGGCCAGATCTGTGTGGGGTGAGGGTGGCCTGGGGTTAGGGGTGGCACTGAGCTCTTCTCAACGGGGAGCTGGGCTGGGGCTGTGTGCAGAGCAGGCAATGGCACTGGGAGGGTGGGTGGGGGCAAATTCTAGGGGGGACTATAGCCCACCCTGTAACCCCCCCCCACTGCTGCTGCCCACCCCGCTTGGAACCCTGGCTCAAACCCCTGCTGGGAAGACCCCTGCAGCACTCCCAGCCCCAGCTTGCAGCAACAGCCTGACCTCGGCCCATGCACAGATACAGGGGGGCATGTGCCCTTCTGTGCCTCCCCCGGGATGCGCCAGCAGTGGGAGCTGCTCCGCTGCTCCATTCTGTGGTAGGCAGTGCCTGCCCCAAGTCCCAGTCCCTCCCTCACACTGGGGCCTCGATCTGTACCCTCGATCTCCCATACCTCTTCCCTGCCCCTTTTCCTCTATAGACTTACCAGCCAGATGCTGCTCTCCAAGCTGCCAGGACGCATATCGGGAATCAGATTGGTATCCGCTTATATGGCTCATTAATAATCGGCCATTAGTATCGACCCCAAAAATCTTTTTCAGTGTACTCCTAAATTTGTCCTTTTGCATCAAAGCTAGTATTTCCTACAGATGAAGAGGAAGGTGAGAAGCCTTCCTGTCCCTACTGTGAAAAGCTTTAGAATCATAGAATCACAGAAAATTAAGATTGGAATCAACCTTAAGTCACCTAGTCCAACCCCTGCTTAAAGCAGGACCATCTCCAACTATATCATCCCAGCCAAGGCTTTGTCTAGTGGGTCTTAAAACCTCCAAGAATGGAGATTCCACCATCTCCCTGGGTAACCAGTTTCAGTGCTTTATCAACACCTTAGTGAGAGAAGTTTTTTTTCCTAATATCTAAGCTAAATTCCCCTTGCTGCAACTTGAGACCATTGCTCCTTGTTCTTTCATCTGTACCACCTGAGAACAGTTGAGCTCCATCCTCTTTGGAACCCCCTTCAGGTAGTTGAAGGCTGCTATTAAATTTCTTCTCAGTCATCTCTTCTCCCAGCTAAATAAGCCCAGTTACTAGCCTCCTAACCATTTTCTTTGCCTTCTGCTGGATTATTTCCAATTTGTCCACATGCTTTCTATAGTGAGGGGTCCAAAACTGACCACGGCACTCCAGATTTGGCCTCACCTATGCCAAGTAGAGGGGGATAATGACTTCCCTCAGTCTGGTTGCAGTGCTCCTATTTGTGTCAGCCCAGTATGCTGTTAGCCTTCTTTGCAGCAAGGGCACACTGTTTACTTATTCAGCTTATTGTCCACTGTAATCCCCAGGTCTCTTTCTGCAGCACTCTGCTGCTTAGCCAGTCTGTCTTGGTGCATGGGAATGTTTCTTCTTAAGTGTAGGATGTTATACTTGTCCTTATTGAACCTCATGAGATTTGGTCCAATTCTCCAATTTGTTGAGATCTCTCTGAATCCTACCCTTACCATCCAGCTTATTGACTACTCTTCTCAGCTTGGTGTCATCTGCAAACTTTACAGTAAAACTTAACTGTAGCCTGTGTGAGGCCATTTCCAGTTTGCAGATGGTTCAGTTCAACCACAGGATTCTTATGACTTTGTCTTTGGCTGTCATGGAGCAACTTGGATAATAATGTTAGGATTACTTTAAATGCGTACATAGAACTTGATGCTACCTGACTGCAAAGTCATCCAGCTGTTCTTGAAAGAACTTCTACTATTAACCCAAGTGTCAAATCTGGAAATAGAATAAAACAGAATGTAGTATTGATGTGAGCATTTGGGAAAGTTTGCTGCTTAGATTAATATTATAATTAAACTTCAGTTTTTGAAATTACTTTTCGCAAAGTTTCCTGGTTCTTGTTGAACTACTGCTAAAATCCTCTAGGCTTGCTGCAAAATGTAGGTCTAGCCTGCTAAGAATATAAGTGGGGAAATAATTTTAAGAAAATGAACCACACTGAAAATATCTCTTTTCTCAGGTCAAATTAAATGGTTAAGTGACAAGTATACATGCATATCTGTCTTGTTAAAAACTTCAATGAGGTTTCAGATGTGCATTATCTAAAAGCATTTTTCTGGTGTATTTTCTGAATGTATTTTTTAGATGATGCAGATTTGAAACCTCTTAACATTTTTAAGTTTTTTAACAAGCATTTACTGAGATGCCTTGAATGTAATGAGGTTTAGAACTGTTGGTTTAGAGAGAGTGAGTTTTACACCTTTGTTCCTTTCCCGTTCCTTTTTTCCAGGTTCTCTTTCCCGATGCGCCTTCCCCCCCCCCTCCCCAGCCAGTTGTAAATCCTAGAATTCACTTACAGGGCAAATTTTTCCAGCCAGTTGCTGATTTAAAAGTGATCTCTTCATGAACTCAAGCAAGTGTGCTTTCCTCTATCCCTGCTTCCATGTAGAAATACCATTTTTGGAAGGTACACGTTAATGATTGTTTAAAAAGAAACTTAAAGAAAAGGGTCTTTCTCCATCTCTTAAGTCAGGGTTATAACATTCATTTGATAAGAGGCCACATGAGAGAGATGCTGCTGGATTGGACCCACAGGCTGGGCCCGCATCGTCCATGGCATGTGCTGCATTACAGTATCTCCATGCGCAGTGTGCAGGGCTAGTCCAACACCCATGGGCAGGGCAATAGGGGTCCCTGGGCCAAATCTTTGACACCACTGGCTTAAGTCATGTTACAAGTTTAATTTTAAGCTACAGGTTTTCTATAAGGCAGTTCTCTAAAACAACATATGAGCTTAACCAGTGTCTTGGTGCACTAGAAAATGTGTTTTTTAAATGAGGTAAAGTTGAAGCCTCTTAAAATAAGTTTGAGAGAATGTACAAACTTGTGGATTAGACATCATAGGATTTATGTTGGTCTGTTCAGAAGGAACTGCTGCCTGTACTTCTGAGTAGGAGTAGGGAAACTGAAGATAATATGGCTAATTGAACATAGCAGGTCTGTTGCATCGGATATTGGAATACTATGGTGTTGAAGTTGCCCATTTTATAGGTTAAGATTAATTGATACAGAATATTAAGCTACATGCACTGGGGCAGATTGCTGTGGGTGAAGGGTAAGGAAATGTACCAGATTCTAGGTAGTGTTAGAAATCCTGATTTGGGCTGAGGTTAGACATACAAGAAGGAAGAGGAAATAGTTGTACATGTTGACGTGCCTAAGCCTTGATTATTCTTTCTGCACCTTAGATTGCTATTCTTTGCTCATTTAGATGTCCTCATCTAAACTTGGAAATTAACCATGATTACTTTTAGTAGGTGGGAGTTGTAAACCTTAGCTACTGATATTTTGCTAAGCTGTTTTCTGCAAAATTTGAGAAAGTAAAACATGAATTGACTTATGGTATAAAGACTTTCCTAAGGCAAGGGAAACTGGAATAGTCTTAAGTAATTTAAGAAACCTTTGGAGGTGAATTGGTATGGAAAACTAGGTCATATTTTCTGTATGCTTGCCAGTAAATATTATTTTACCGGAAGTGATCGATTATTGTTAGAGTTAACTTACAAGAAAGAGACCATTTTGATGGCATGTTGGCTTGTCAATAATTTAACAGCAGAGAAACATACAAGTGCTGTGTTTTCTAAATTAATAACAGTTCAGAGACTTTGTTTATTAAGGTTTTTCAGGCAACTAATGAATGCTGTGGCTTTTTTCCTCCATTGTGCATTACAGTACACCGCTATGCAAGTGACAAATGTTCAAGGAACTTAGCCAACATATTGGAAATAACTTGTTTCAGTGTCTTAACTGAAGTGTAGTACTTTTGACTGCCAAGATCCCCATCTGTGATTTTGGGGGGAGGGAAGGGGAAGTAGGGCGTCCCTTCACTCAGAATTTCTTAATGTCTAAAAAGCTAGCTGTAAGCACTTAAAGAATAATTTTTAAGGAGTTCTAAAAATTAATTAAATAAAACATAAACCTAAAATTAACACTGTATATTTAACGAATTTCAGGACCGCTACATAACTTAATTTCCAAAGTAACAGAAACATCTGAAAATGAGACACCTGTGTCTCTTATGTAGTATTGTAATCCCTATAAATTGGATTAAAAGAACATTGCATTTTAAACCTTTGCTAGAGTCATATAAATAACAGAGAAACCTAACATGCAGGTGACAGGATTTCATAGGATTAAAAAAAAAAGCTTTCTGAAACTGATATAGGTAGGTGCAGTTTTCAAAAAAACAGAACAAAACAAAAAAAACCCTTCTTTTAAATTAACTCTTGCAGAAATCCTTTTACACTTGCCAGTCTTTGCAATTCACTATTTAAAGCATTAAATAGATACAGCAAGCTGCTGATCATGTGCATGGTACTTCCAAGAAGGTGGAACTGCTGAGCTTCCTGTTTTTGTGTTAAACTTTAGTTTCTGGTACATTGTGAAGACATTTAACTTAATGTTTATCCTTTTTTTTTCTCCCTCATGTCCTTTAAGGAAGAAAGTATTAATAGAGTATGTAATGACTTTCTTCATGCATCTTCTAACATGGGGTATATAAAAAGTACAAATAGTAACTGACTTCTAAATCTCAGAACTTGAATTTAGAAGCTTATTTACTTTGCCAAGCTTAGTAGGTCTTCTCTTTCATGAAGACATTTTTGATACCTGCTGAGGCCCTGGACAGACATGCTGTCAGGGGTGGGCAATTATTTCAGGCAGAAGGCTGCTTACTGAGTTTTGGCAAGCTGTTGAGGGCCGCATGACGGGCAGCCAGGGGCAGATAACTGTTAATTTTCTGAATTTTCTAGGGGCCGCAAGCTGCATCTGGCCCATCCCTGTGATATGTAAAACCTTGCAGTTGCCTTTGAAGTGTTCCAAATGGTGGGTGCAGGTGTGTGTGGCTAAAGAAGCCCTTAAAAAATAAGGAACGTCTTTTGAACTGCTTTCTTTTGAAGCATTTCCTGAAATATCTGTACGTTCAAGGGGTCCTCTGTTCTACTTCGCTCTGCCCTGATGGATGGGCAGCAGGGTAGATGGCCAGTGAGTAGTCTTCCGTGCAGTCAGCTGTCCTTGGGACTCATGCTAATCAGTAGAGGTGTACATGTCTGCATAGCACCAAATTTGAAGCACTCCAGTATTTGGAGTGCCATCCATGGCCTGAGAGTGCAATTTTTAAGGGTTTGACATATCGTTTGGTCTGTATTGTCTTTTACATTAAGAAAATACAGGATTTTTTTATATATTCAGTGAAAAATAATATAGTACTTCACTAACATTTTTCTGAACAGTTTTTTTTTTTTTTTAAATTTTATTTAGGAGCTTAGTGACTTAGCCCGTGATCCTCCCGCACAGTGTTCAGCTGGTCCAGTTGGAGATGATAGTAAGTAGCATTCAACTTGATCTGATGTTGTCTTAATTCAGAGAATATATAATGCATAGGTAATAACACTGAATTTTTCTTTTCTAGTGTTTCATTGGCAAGCCACAATTATGGGACCTGTAAGTATTCCCACTTCGTTGAATGTTAATGCTAGTGTGAAATAGTTTTGATTAGCAAGAACTCTTGTCGTCTTAATTTCTCCACAGTTAGTCCCTAATTTAGATGCTCCCTAGAATTCTGTTAGGAGAAATGAAGGGGAAAAAATTACTGTTTGCAAGGTCATCTCTGTGACGTGACGTGTGTGTATGTTATGCGAACTGTCTTTCAAAAATAACACAAACAAAATATTATCTTTATCTAGAACATATGTTTATGCACCCCAAAGTTTCTTTAGTTTGATCCAACATTGACTTAGTCTGTATGCAGAATTAGACTTTTGTTTACCGGGATAGATGCACTGGTGCAAATGAGGAGAGCTTTGTTTGGACTGGGTTGGCAGAACTTCTATAGCTCTGACGGGATAAACAGAATCTGACATGCAGAATTTCAGATAGCTGCAGGAACAAAACATGCCTAAAATTTTACTATGGCTTGAAAATTTAGATTAGAAATACTTATCAAAGGCACTTGTCCTTATTGTGTTTTAAATACATTACAAGTTAGACTGCTTAGGAATTAAGATATCAAAATAGCTGTAGCTTTTTTATACCAGAAGCTGCTCAGTTCTAAAAAGAATCAGTGACCAAAGAGAACTTTATTGGGATTGTTTTAGAAAAATGTGCTTGCTTGGAATGAACATTATTCATATGTAGGTACATCTTTTAGCAGTTGTGCCTTTGGATCTTGCCTGCAGATGTGGAGCTCAGTGGCACTCACTGGGGGGCAGTCCCTTCAGTGGGAGCACTTTCCCTGGTTCTGTGGTTTCCCTTGGTTTCCAGTCTGAAAGTTGGTTTAAATATTGTTTCTCACGCATGATAAAAAACATGGTTCTGCAGGCAAAACTTTAAATCCTTGTTTATCTCTGTAGTCCTATTGAATGCTAACAGTAGTGTCCATATTTATCAAGGGCTCACTTAACCTGCGTTGTTACTTTAAACAATGGTGGTTGAGGGGGTGTCAGGTTGTTTTTGGGTTCCAGACTGAATTCTCACTTTTTGTAAATGTAATTCAAGTAAGCTAAACTTGGTCAAGTACCAGTAGATGTGGAGCCTGTCGGTGATGCCTCTAGTTGGGTTGCATTTTAGAACTGTTAATTTAGGTGACTGTTAGTACTGATCTGACCTTACATATAGGTCTGGTTTAAATATCATTTGCATATGTCTGCTCATCTTCACTTCCTCTGTGGAGGAAAATGAAGAGTCTGATCTTCAGCTCAAAGTTCAGAAACTGGATTTGTTTTTCTCCTTTTTCTCCTTGAATGCAACAAAGTGCGCTCTCAGAAGGTTGGGTCAATAGTTATGCTGATACTGGAACAAATTTAGTAGTCTGAGTTGCATGTTGTTGAGTAAAATTTTGACTAGTGTCTGCATCCTCATAAGGGTTTGAGTGTTTGTTTGGGGTCTTTTTTCCTTGTAAGACTGTTTTCCATTCTGCCTTTCTTCCTCATTCAGTGTTGTCCAGGCCTTTCCCGCACAACTCGCTCCATCAGTCCAAAGGCATTTATTAGCCTTTTCACCTTAAAGTGCATGCTGCTCAAGCAAGAGAATAAATAAAAGTATCCTGAATTAGCCTAGTAATTTTACCTGTCCTTGGGTTTATGGTAATAGTTTTTCAAGTCCTCTCATAGAATTAGAACCTTGCCAAAATGTAGGAATTTTTGGTGTAAATGTGCTGGGTGCAGTCCAAGTGGCAACCTGTTCTACTGCTCAAACTGCTGCATTGGCATATCTCTGGAACCCACGGGACAAATGTTGCTGTTACTGTACTCCCCCACTCTTGCCTGCTGCTGAATTAAGGGAGCAGCCTGCGTAGTCAAATAAGTTGGACAGCCTTGATTTGATAAATCCTATCTTGGCATCTACTAATTTTAGGAATAAGGATTTGAGATTTTAGTGTCAATGAAATATGAGGAAGCTTGCCTAGGTCTAGTCTACACTGGTTCTAAGTAATTCTTTGAGTTCCTCATTTTTATAAACAGTAAAATTTTATTTCCAGAATGTACAATAAAAGGCCTAAGGTCATTTGTGAATTGTAGTTGCCAATATAGCAGATGTTCAGTGAATACTAGATATAATACACTTAATCTTTGCCAAAGCAGTGCCATTAAAGTATCAGGTGTGGCACTTCGGGGCTGTTTTGAGCATCTTGCCTCTTACTGGAATTCTTTGTTGCTGTTCAAATTTATTTAAACTAAAGAAATGAGATGGGGCTAGGGTATGTGCAGATGAGGGGGTTTTTTTCTCTTTAAGAAGTCAAGATATTTTAGTTTTCAAATAGCTTCCAGGTTTCCTTTAAACCAGTGTTTCTCAACCATTTTTGTGCCAGGACCCATTTGTAAGTATTAGTGGCCAGTCTTGACCCAGTGCCCCCCTCACTACTGACCTGCTGTCCCCTGACCCCAGCCTCCCAGTATTTGGGGGGGGGGGCAGGGGACATGAGGGACCCCTTGCAGGCTAGAACTCTGCCACAGTTTGCTGCATTTTTCTCCTTTTAAGGAGAATTTTTAAAATTTGTTGCACTAGATTAGCCCTTCATGCTACATCCAGGACTGGTTCAGATGAGGCCCGTAGACTGGCGCTCTGTATGGGATGCAGCGCACACAGGGTCAGTCTGGTTTTGGTACCATATGCAGTGCGTGCTCCAAGCTGATCATGTCTACCGTGTAGTGCAGGGGCAGGGCCAACGTGCTGCATGTGGTATACAGGGCTGGAGCTGGCATGTGCAGGCTACAAGCAGCACACAGGACCGGTCTGGGGTGTACATTGCATACAGTGCCCACACTAGCTATGCTCTGTGGGCTGGCTCCAGCATGTGAAGCCAATCTGTGGGCCCAATTCAGCCTGAAGACCAGCCACATGTCCTTCATCTGGCCTACCCTGCTTTAAATCAAAAATATTAGAAGACCAAATTACCCTTTTACCTCCTAGTCTTTAGCTTAGAGGATAGAGAGGCAGATATTGCAGTCTTGTTATTTTGGAAACAGACTTTGCTGTAGCAAGGTTTAAATATCACAACTGAAGACTGCTGTAAAAAGTAAAAGTGTTAAGGAAACCTTCTATTCCTCTGTGTACATCCTTATTTTGTTCTTCACCATTATTCCATTTTCCTGGAGTCCTCAGAGTTTTTTTGCAAACTACAAGGGCAGTAAGGCATGTATGTGTTTTTTCCAGGGATCCTAGTGGATCTGGCCAGAATATTGACAAATACTTGCTCTGAATTAAGGCTTTATGGAACACCTTCTATTATTGCATATCAAATCTCCTCCCATCCCCTTCCCCCCAACAAGATGTGCACTTTTCTGTCCTCCCACCTCCCCCTCTCCCCACATGCATTCTGCCTTCCAGAAACAGATTTTCTAGAATTGTGGCTGAGTGTATACATCAGTTTGACTTGCCTTAAGCCCACTCAGTTGTACCGTCAGGCACAAGCTTACGGTGTTGATTCTCTCACAGCCCCTAAGGAGTTTGTCGCTCTAAGGACTGCTGCTGCTTTCTCCACTGTTCCTTGCCTCCAGGCAGCCCCTTTGCCCCTCTTCCTCCTCCTTCTCCATGCCTCAGCAGTGTGGTCTGTGGTGTGTAGGCAGGTAGCTGCACAGATCCAGCTGTGCTCTCCAGACCAACCTGTCCCCTGCTGGCTCCATGAGCATGGCACTGGAGGAGGGGCTGTGTGGGTGGTCAGCAGCTTATGCGAGACCCTTCGGGGCAGCTTCAGCAGGGGCTCTTGACCCTGGCATACATAAAGTGCCGTATTAGGTCAGACTGGTCTCTTTAGTCCAGTATTCTGTCTCCCAACAGTGGCAGAAGTACAGGGAGATCATTGACTGTTTAGTCACTAGCTACTGTCAGCTCCTCAATGGCTGTGAAAGGGTTGGGCTCAGCCCCCTTCTGTTTGCTCGGCCAGAGGGAAGTGGGAGCCATCTCGATAGCTATTAGAACACAGTGTCTCTATGCTCCTCTTACAGTGAATCAAAAAGAGTTTCCCTGTTTAAGATGCATAAGCCAATTCTGGAGGGGAAAGATGTTTGTGGTATGTGAGTAAATGTAGCAGTTCCTTAGGAGAAAATTAAGTGCATCTGTGACCAATCTGATATGCTGTAGTTCATCTTTGTACAACCCATATTGGGCAACGGGGATTGAATTTTATTCATAGCTTTACTTGTAAGCACAAAAACAATCCACAGTATGTCAGTGATTATTTGGTTTTTTGGTTTAAAATGCTTTTAGCAAAAGTTTTAATGCTCAAGGAATAACTAAAGAATAATTACTTGCTTCTTTGACAGAATGACAGTCCATATCAAGGTGGCGTGTTCTTTCTGACAATTCACTTTCCTACAGACTACCCTTTCAAACCACCTAAGGCAAGTTTCATTTTCACACTTGTACATCTAGTGCCCTTTAGCGAGCTGAACCCAGGGAGAGCAATTATGAATCCGTGAGTTCTTATGTTAGCCCTGTTATGTTTGTACCTTTGTCCTGAGAATATAATGTCCCTTCTGAGTGTAGGTATCTGTTGGTACATTGCATAGGAAAAGTTTTACACATTTGCTGATGTATTTCATTCAAATTCGTCTTGGCTTAAAAAACCCGTAAATTCTGAAATTATTTTAAAACAACTACAGACGTTACCAATACCTACATATTTTAGGGCAGCTGCCTGTAACTGCACCTTTTAGAACTAAATATAGATGAGGTATTTTTGGAAGCATTTCATATAACCATGTATAGCATCAAAACTTGTTACAACATTTATGGGGTTTTTTACTGTAACTTATAAAAATGTTAATGATTTGGCAAATTCAGATGGACTTAGTTTGGTTTTTAAGTGTGGTAAAATAAAAGGCCAAAAGCAATTTGAGTGGAAAATCACTTTCAGTTGACTTTTATGAAATCAGAAAACAAACACCCTGTTAACTTAGTGAATTTATTTTATAACAAAATGTAATATTTTCAGGTTATCCCTGTTAGGTTTTGTAGAGGAAGTGATACTGGATACAGACTCTTCGTTGTGGCCAAACTTAACATTTTTGGCATGTGTTTGTTTTGGTAGCACTTAAAACCATATTTTCTAATACTGTAAATCATACAGTTGACCAGCTGATCAAGAGAAGCTGGGAAACATGGAACTGCCTTTCAGTTTTGTGATAAACAGTGTTGTGTGATTCATTGCAGTCTTACCATTGTTACTTTCATTCCATGCCTTATTCTTGTGGACTTGTAACTATGAAATGTGCTCTGCCCAGTGTCAGTATTACATGGCATTGAAAGATTAGCCATTTAAAAGCTGGAAATTTGGCCTTCTTAACACGTATTTCAAGATTTTTTTTTTTCCCATGAACTGTAAAAACTATCCTTGTATCTCATTCGTAATTATTCTTTAGAATAAATGTAATTGATTAGTAGTTTGATTTGCAATATCAGTTGCATGTTTTATATAAAATGTAAATACTTACCTAATTTTTTTTATAGGTTGCATTTACAACAAGAATCTATCACCCAAATATTAACAGTAATGGCAGCATTTGTCTTGATATTTTAAGATCACAATGGTCTCCTGCTTTAACTATTTCTAAAGGTAAAGTTTTCTTTGGAAAACCCTAATTTTATGTCATCTTTGTGGTGTTGCTGTGTTGTTTCTTTTTTTTTTTTTTCCTTTTGGCTTTCCCTCTAGAATTACCTTTTATTCTCTAGCCCAGGGATTCCAAAGGGTGTGCCTTAGCTAGTGTGGTGTGAGCTCCATGTGTAAGGACGTAAATGTTCTCATGTCTGGCACCCTGTGTCTGCTCCAGTTATTCTAGCAGTGCCTGTAATTTGCCGCTCTAAGGACTGCTGTTGCTTTCTCTACTGTTCCTTGACTCCAGGCAGCCCCTTTGCTGCCCCTCTTCCTTCCCCATGCCTCAACAGTGTGGTCTGTGGTGTGTAGGCAGGTAGCTGCACAGATCCAGCTGTGTTCTCCAGACCAACCTGTCCCCTGCTGGCTCCATGAGCATGGCACTGGAGGAGGGGCTGCGTGGGTGGTCAGCAGCTTATGCGAGACCCTTCAGGGCAGCTTCAGCAGGGGCTACCCTTGACCCTGGCGTACATAAAGTGCCGTATTAGGTCAGACTGATGGTCTCTTTAGTCCAGTATTCTGTCTCCCAACAGTGGCAGAAGTACAGGGAGATCATTGAGCCAGCTGTGTCTAGAGTGATCTAGCCCTTATTCAGTATCCTCCCTTGGCATCCAACCATTGTGTTCAATAGCCATTAATACTTCTATCATCCATGAATTTATCCAGTCCCTTTTTTTTAGATCTGGCTATGCTATTTGCCCCCACCATGTTCTGTGGCAGTGAATTCCACAAGTTAACTACATATTGCATAAAAAAGTCCTTTGTCTTGTTAATTTTATACTTGTTGCCTACTAATTTCAGCAGTTCTAATATTCTGGGACTTGGTGAACAACAGTTCCCTGTTCACTTGGCCCATGCCCCTCAGCTTTCTCATTTCTAAATTGAAGAGTCAAGAGGGGGTAGATATTGGAAAGAGCAGGGCACAGCAGGGTGAGATCCTACCCATGTTGCCTTTAAGTGACCCCAACCAAATAGGTGATTCTCAACTTTTTTTAGCCTCAATGAATTGCAGGCTTGGGGAATACGGCTCGATCCTGAGTAGAAAAGGATAATTAAAGTGTTGCACCCTTATGCTGTTGTTTCTTGTTTTAGATATTACTAAGGACCGGCTTTCGTATCTGTCTGAATCTGCAAGATTGAATTCATATAAACAATTATATTGGTTTAAAAGTGGCTTATTTCATTTCAGCTTAACTCCTTTGTTTGATATTTAAAGTAAACTGAAATGTGTGGTTTAAATTAAAATAAGATTATCTAAACAGATTTTGTGTTGGTTTTTAAGTTGGGTTAAAATAGTTCCTGAAGTTAAACTTACTTGTCCAAAAGGTGCAAACCAAGTTTAGTACCCACAGTAGGGTCCATCATGTCATGGCATATTGCAGTGGTTGCGACAGTAAAGAATGAAGTTAATATTGTTGCTTGCAGCTATTTTTTCTGTGACGGTCTCAATTTAATGTTTTATTTTATCAGCATATATTTAGCATGAACAGGGCAGACTAGTTCTAAGACTATATTACTGTCTTAGTGTAAAGAAGAAATCAGTCTGATTCTAATCCTTTTTTGTGATCACTTTAAATTTATTTAGGACCTGGCACACAAGCCACTCAGTGAAACTAGGGTGTGAATTCACAGTGTATTGATTACTCTGTGGTAACAACTTGTGTGCACAGTTTCAGTAAACCTTGTTGCCTTTCTCACATGTATGCTGTTGTGTACACATAGACAATAGAGGAAGTTGCAGGAGTTGAAGAGCTTAGAGAACAAGGTTGTTTTTCTGGTTACTTCTGATAGTTGTAATAATCTCTAAAGAGGTAGGTCAGTGACTCTTGCATTTAGGTGGGCTACAAAATTTCCCTCGACTTAATTGATCTGTCATAAGCTTGTTTTGAGAAAGCAAATAATGGCATTTCTACTCTGGTTAAGGTCTTTGATTTCACTGTCAACGCTTTTTTTTTTTTTCACAGTTCTCTTATCCATTTGTTCACTGTTATGTGATCCAAATCCAGATGACCCTCTAGTGCCAGAGATTGCACGTATCTATAAAACAGACAGAGACAAGTAAGTACAGAATTATGTAAGGGTAATATACTAACAAAGTTTTCAAGGAACACTCTGCTCTGGTATAAAGGGAGGAGTAGGTCACTTGTGATCAGTCTGGGACGGAGAGAATTTGTGCATTAGACTAGGTAGTTGTTTTTGGCAAAGGAAATGTTACAGTTATAATACAAAGATGTCACATTTTACCTGAAGTTGCAGTGGAGGGGTTACATGGTCATGGCAATAAGTATTTAAAGTTTGCACTGCCTAATTATTGGCTTACTATATTTAAATAGGAGGTATCAGTTATAATGCTTCTAGGCTTTGAGGAAAGATTAATCTAGTAAATAAATACTGCAGTGCAAGGATCAGGAAACCTTGGCTATTGTGTGGCATGTGAAGCCATTTTGCTCAGCATGCCACAGCTGACCTGGGTTCTGGGTAGACTGTTGGCCGTGGAACCTGGGCTGCTCGCAGCAGGTGCTGGTGATGTGCGGCACATCTTGAGGTGGAGAAGGGGTCAGGGCTGCACTGCCACAAGAAGGATCAAACACACCTCATGGCTCTCCCACCATCCACTCCTGGCACACCAACACTTTACAAGCTGAGGTTGCAGAGTTTTTTGGCACGTGGCCCAAAAATGTTGCCGACCCTTCTGTAGTGCCTTTTTTTGGATAACTATTGTTTTGAAGCTCCCTGTTGGGTGAAGGTTTTATAATCTTGCTTTCTGTTAAAATTAGGTTTTAAGTTTTTTACGCAGGTAGAATTCAGTGAAGTAGCCATTGAAGTCTGTGTATATTAATGCTGAATATACTTGTCCAAATAGGTACAATAGGTTAGCAAGAGAGTGGACAGAGAAATACGCTATGCTGTAGGGTAAGGATATCTGCACTTAATGGTGCGTTTAACAAAATGGGGACTGTCAGCACTTGAGTGCTGCATGCTTCAAGGCACTGGATTAACTAACAGATAATGGATGCACCAGTTACTCAACCTGAATATTTAACAGCTTGATCTGTGATTAGTGTGAAATGTATTGGCTAGTCACTGTTTCTCACATAGATAATGCTCTTGCATGGCAAAAAAAACAGGTGATGGTAAGAAACAGTTGTCTAGGTTCAACTTGTTCATCTTGAGTCCTGGTAAGTACTTAAACAAACTTCATAGACTGTTAAAAGCGATGAAGTGGAAAAGCCAACTGTGTATGTAAATAATAATAATCTAGGCAATCCAAACTTGAAACTTTGTATACAAGCAAAACATAGCTATTACTTTAAATTATGAAAAGTACTGTTTTAGATCTTGCTTGTATATTTGGAAATTAACTTGCTACTGACAAGCATGCAGATAAGCATAAACTAATTGTATTAGTTCAATTCCTGTGGACTAGTGTGTACAGAAAGTTCACGTCGTATTATTACTCTGCAAATGCTAGAATTCATTGTAATAGTACTTCAATTAAAGTTTCTGTCTGGGGGCAGGAAAAGGATGGTTGGTTGAAGAAAAATTGTTGGGTATTCAGAAGTGCTTACTCCTGAAAAGTAGTTTAGTAGCATCTTGCATCATTCTCTGACCAAAATAAGAAATTTGATAACTGTAAAAAATACACCAATAATATAATTATAGGATGCCTTATTCTACTGATTTATGGTAAAAAAAAAAAAAAGTAGAGTCAAAACAACTTGGTGTCATGTTATAGGAAAGCAAACTTCTAAATTTCCTGCATCCCCCTTCTGAAATTGTGGTCCTCTGTTTCCTAATACATGCTTCTAGCAAATTCTCCTGATTTTGAGCTGAAGAGTAAGTCTCAATGGAGGCCTGTTTTACTGAAAATATCCAAGTAAGATTTGTTTTCCTTACTTTAGTAAGAGTGCACAAAGCATAGAAAGAGTCCTGGACAAAAGGCGTGGAGAAATCAATTGAAATGTCAATGGTGAATATCTTCAGGTAGGCAATTGCTATCCTTACGGCTTTAACTGTCCCTAATGTGTTCTTCCTTTATTCACAGGTACAACAGAATATCTCGGGAATGGACTCAGAAGTATGCCATGTGATGCTACCTTAAAGTCAGAATAACCTGCATTATAGCTGGAATAAACTTTAAATTACTGTTCCTTTTTTGATTTTTCTTATCCGGCTGCTCCCCTATCAGACCTCATCTTTATTTTATTTTTTTTTTAACTTTTTGTTTACCTCCTTCCATTCATGCACATGCTCATCTGAGAAGACTTTTAGTTCTTCCAGCTTTGGACAATAACTGCTTTTAGAATCTGTAAAGTAGTTACACAAGAACAGTTGCCCAAGATTCAGAATTTTTTTAAAATGGAGCATGTGTACTATGTGGCCAATGTCTTCATTCTAACTTGGTTATGAGAGTAAATCCATTCCTCACTGCTCTAACAGATACTGAAGATACCATCAAGGGGGCGGGGGGAAGATGGATGTTAAAATTTTCTCACATCAAAGGAAGTAACATTGCTGTAGCAACATCCATCTTATTTAAAACCTTCCAGTGTTAGAGATTTGAGGTTTTATTATATAGTTATGCTCATAACTGATATGACTGGAGAATTGGTACAGAATCTATAGCATCAGCAGAACAGAAAATGTGATGTATCTTATGCATGTCAATAAAGGAATGACCAGTTCTTGTTCTACAGAGAATGGAAATTGGAAGTCAGACATCCATTGTATTCCAAAATAGGGTCTAAAAACATTTTTGTAATTCATTTAAATTTTGTTAGGAGTCTTGGAGCTATTAGTTAATCTATCTTCCAACACACTGTTTAATATAGCACTGAATAAATGATGCAAGTTGTCAATGGATGAGTGATCAACTAATAGCTCTGCTAGTAATTGATTTATTTTCTTCAATAAAGTTGCATAAACCAATGAGTAAGCTGCCTGGATTAATCAATATGGGAAACAAAATCTTTTGTAAAAGCAAAGCTGGTTTTTGTATATACTGTTGGGATTTGCCTCGTTGTTTAACATCAAATAATGATGTAAAGTTGGATAGAGTGAATCTTTTTGCCATTTTCAGTTATAATAATCTGTGGCAGGCTGACACATTGATCAGCCTGTTGTATGCAGAATTAATATAAGCTAACGTAGTAGTGTGGCTGTAGCATGCTACACTTGGGAGCCCAGAGTTCAAGGATGGACTTGGGACCCAGCAGATCTGAAGTGGTGTATTGTGGAGGCATTTCCAGATGCACCCCTGTTTGCTGACTGAGAAGCTTTTTCTTCATCTTGTACACTTGACAGCTGAAAGATCTTAATGTGGGAATAAAAATGGGGCAAAAATGCAAAATAAAGTACTGTTTTGATGTGGGAATTGTCAGAGGCTGTGTTGAAGTGACTTTACTATGTTGGATGTTCGTTATCCATTGAAAAGCTCTTGTTCAGCCATGCTGCCATTTACATTAATGACAATTTTAATGCAACGGACACTTTCCTCATTTCAGGTGACTTAAACGTAAATGAATAAAGCATTGCTATTGGATTTTTGTTTGACCAGAAACATTATCTTGTGCCATTAGTTTCTTTTGCCTTTTTAGCATCAAGGGCATTATAAACCATCCTGCTCTCTTCGTTCCTGCCTTTTTCCTTCATGCTTTCTTTGTTTGTTTTGTTTGGTTTTTTGTATCCATTCTTTTTTACTATCTCTCTAGTCCTGTATTATGAGTTTGTTGTGCATCTGTGACTTCTCTCTGGCACCACTTTTTGCACTGCTTATAGTTATGTGCATTCTGATTCCCTGTCTCCACATAAATGTGGAAAGCTAGATGTAAAATAAATGTTAAACCTTAATTTTTATAAAAATTTGAATATGTAGTTTGGGTATGGTTTGTTCCGATTTCTACTTCCATAATTTAAAAATAATGTTTTTAAAATAGGGCAAACTAGATTTTAGGATATTTCAAAAAAGCATATATAAATGAAAGTCATTCTTGATTGAGCATGCTTTGCTGTAGGAGCCCAATTAGATTTCTGAAGTTCCAAGTTTTGCAGTTTTTAGTACTGCACTAACACAGGATTTTTGAGGGTTCACTCCAGTCTTTATGGGATGAATCTGTACCAGAATTGGGTGTACTTTTATCATTTATGAAAAAGTATTTTTGCATTAGAATGTTCACCTAACTTCAAGATATAGGGGTAAGATAATGTACTTGACATAATGTTTGTCAGTGGTCAGCTGTGTTCAAGCGGTCACTTTAACATGCTGTCCCATCTCTGTGGCCACCATTTAAAACTGTTAACATAAGTTTAACAGTTCAAGTTCATACGAAGAAACATTGCCTAATTATAGCTCAGTGTGGAAGGGAGTGGGAAGACGCAGTAGTCCACATCAAGCTGTTGTTTGGGAGTTTGAAGTTAATCTCTTGACTGCTATTATTCCTGGTGTGTGGTATTCTTCAAACAGCAGTTATGGGTTTGATGCAGGAATTCCAGATGTATAGCTTATGATTGTATACAGCATCAGAACGTTGATATTTTTTAGCCTTTTGGGGTATAATGAAATTCTTGGTCTAGGAGTGGCAAGAACTAACTTCATGTAGTAATCTGGTTGGAAGACTCTGACCAGAACTTGTTAGAAAGATCCAGTATCTGATTTGGAGATGATGAGGTGAGAAGGGACTGAAATACTTTGCAAGAAAAAAATAAGTAGGCCCTGAATCTGTCTCTATAAGCAACAAAGAGCTACTGGTAGAAGCCATGTTAGTTGCATTGGAGAGAAGAAACACTGTGCCAAATGAAACATAAAAAAAACACTGGTCAGAAACTTTCTGTTGAGACACTTTTCTTCCAACAATGCCAACTTGTCAGAGTCCCATGAAAAACATCAGTTTTGATAACTTCTGATGGAAGTCATTGCTTGCTACAGAGCTGAGGCTTTGAGAGCATGCTTATTTCATAAACCAGCAGGCAAGTTTTGGTGCTCTCGAAAACAAAATGCTATAGAATATCATATCAGCAAAAAGTTAGGGTTTGTTTTTTGGGGTTGTTTTTTTTTTTTTTTTTTTTTTACTGTGACTTACTTGCTGTGATTCAGTCTGAAACCTTTTCCCAAAGCTTTATTTTTTCACAAGATGAAATTGTTGCCTGGCTAGTTCTATTTGAGGCTTATGTCAAGATTATGCATTCAAGAAGGGAATTGGTTCCTGCATCCTGAAGTTAATTTAAGACCATTTCTAAAAATACAGTTGCATATTAATCTTACCTCTTCACGGCTTTCATAAAAATAAAACGTAAAAAAGGAGTTAATGAATTGTCTGGAAAAATCCACATACCATAATAAGGAAAAAAGTGATACCTCCCAATATTAGCTTTAATTTCATTTTGTAATTATTTGCATAGGTATAAATAAGACCCATGGTTTGATCCAAAATCCATTGAAATCAATATATACTTAAGTGAGTTTTGGACTAAATCCTTGCAGTGGTTGGTTAGCTGTCTTGAATTTTATTTACTGCAGTAGTATGTTATATACAATATTATGTGTCATTTTAAAATATAATAAAATGCTGTATTTCTTCAAATACAAGATGACCTTGAATAAAAGGTACACCCATAACTCCATTAAAGAAGAAAGAAAAATAAATGGATGTTTACAAGGACATAATGTCTGTATGTAAGACCTTTTGGGTTTGTTTCAACTAAAATGCAGGGTTTTTTAAAGGAATATTTAACATTGAATGAATGCAGCTGATAATGAGATACAAAATACATTATTGGAGATGCAAAAAGAATGTGTTGAGTAGGCACTAAGATTTACGTTTAAGCTTGGGAAATAAATTAACAAAGCAGATTGGAAGAATAGTTTCCACCATTTAGTCACTAGACATTTGGAAATACTGAATTTCCTTTCCCAGACAAACTGGAACATTTTCTGTATTATAGAAAATAAATGTTTAGTTCTCTTTTTTTGTAGGTACCATAACTTTTTTTCCTTTTTAAATATAGAAACTTTATATTCAAATTTTCTATTTCTGGGGAGAAGTTGGACTAAGTTTTAGCTAGTGGCTAAGGACTGTTAGCTAGACAGTTTTCTTGTCCCTGGATATTGATGTTCTACCCATTAGATATTTAATCATGGGTTTTCTATGCAAGAAATCAGTCTTCCTAAAAAACTAGTTGGGATAGCCAAAGCCAGAGATCTACATAACCTTATGTTACCCTCTTTGCTTTTTTACTCAGTTGGCAACACTAGCAATTTTATTAATTACCATTTGTCCCATCTGGTGTTGGGGAGGGAAAAAAACCAAATGATTCTAATAGATGCATTCATTAGCTGTGGTAAGTGGATCAAACGAAAGCTATCTGTAGGTCTGCTGTTGTAATAGACTGCTAAGAGAGACTGAGCTTGGGATGAAGTAAAGATCCCCTTTCTGCATTAATATGGAAATTGTATTTGTATTCCTGCTTTGATTATATCTTAATTGTACATAAACTGCTCAGTGATATTAATATATGACATTAAAAAGGACTAAAACAGAATGGATCAGAAGTTTGCTGAGGTGAATCTGAAGGTAAAATATCGCTAACATTCTATTAAAAACTTCTTTTTGTAAGAGTATGAAAGATGGTAGTGACGAGAGAGTTCATCAAGCTTCTGATCGTTGATTGTAGTGTTCTGCTATCGTTTTATCAAACCAGAATAATTTTTATTTGAAGACCAACAATTATATACTGGAGAGAATTCTGGTTTATATCGTAAGTTTGTTGGTGCGTGATGTTTACAAGGTGTTAGGGTTTTGACACCCAGTGTTCTTAACCAGGTTTTTGTTGTATATCCTCCTGCATTAACAATAATGTCTTTACTGTCTTAAGACAACTGGTCTTCCAACTTGAATGTGCTATACTTCTGTACACTGATTTTCATGCCTCTCACCCACCCCCGTATACTTATGGGCAAATCATTTAAGAACTAATCTGTTGCAGGTCTTTACTTTCAAACATCCCTTCTTGACTGTTTTGTTCTTGTATTTCCTGGATATGATAAAGCAACTGCTGAGAGTCCAGCATCCTCTCTAAGTAAAGGGGAATGACATCATTCCTCAGTGATTGTGGGATGATCGGATCTGTTTCGAAGTCAATGCTCCAGTGAGTACTGGCCATTGTGGTTTTGAAACAAAGAAACCAGTTTCTTTCTGCCAATATGCATGTTTATTAGAACAGCAGTTTGTTTTTATTCAGTCTTTACTTGGCTATGACACTTAGAGCAGTTGTACTAGCTCACCTTTGGGAGCAGGTGTTTGGCTGTTCTTAAATGTGAGCTAATTTTTCTTAGGAGCTGTGAATGAGAGTATATGCACACTATAAATATAACTGGAACCCTTTGTTGGGAATCCAGTATCATTCTAACTCCTGCATTCAGCCTCTTTCAGCTGGGAAATAAAGCATATACAATGCTGCAATGATGTAGTATGGAACTAAAAGTAAGGTTAGACGTACAAAACTTGTGCAGCATTGTTGCCTGAGTGGACAAGTATCTGTTCACTCTTCGAACTGATTTAGAAAGCAGTCCATCTACCTGCCTCTAACTCTGCCCCCCCCCCATACTACTTGATCCTTCTGGAGCTTTGGGAAAAGAACTTGGATCATAGCTTTATATGGGATGGGATGCCTTTCTTCTTAGAGGTTTTGTTCTCCTTTGGGCTTTCTGTTGAACGTGAGTTTCAATGAGAGAGAATACTGGACATTAACAGAGTGGGCCTGTTCTGACTAAAAAGTTGTTTGCTTCTTGTAATGGTATGAATCTTAACAGGCCGTGTTCTGAACTTGGAGAATGTTGATAGATTGATCCAAACGCGTAGGGGATGTGTTAACATTTCACTCCAGGGCATCTGACACAAGAATCCCACGTTTTTCTTGAAGCCATACTTGTACTTCCATTGGCCACAGACACCTCAATGCTTCAGTCTTGCATTATTTTTTGTTGCTGATCCAAACAGAAGTTCCTATAGCCACACATAGCAGCAAATGCAACTCATGACTGACTTCCAAGCTGTACGACTACGGTGAAAGCCCAACTCCTGGCTCTGTTCAAGTCTTTTATGCTTCTTAGTGGGTTGCTGCAGGATGCTGTGTCCACCCTAAGGGTCCACAGCTTCCTTTTGTGTTCTATTACATCTTTCCTTTCACAGACGTATAAAGATAAATAGCAAAGATAGGCCATCAATGTAGTGAATTAATTTTTCTCCAGAGAAGGATTTTGCTTCCTTAATTACAAGATTTTCCTCAGACCCCATTTTTAACTTTGCTCTGATAACTAAGTGTAGGTTCATTGGAATACAAAGACACATTTAGCTGAGGGGATCCTGCTAAGAGAAGTGTGGGATTTTCTTGTTCCTTTCTTACTACATTAAGAAAAGAACATCCTTTCATTGCAGAAAGAAATGCAAAATTAATTCTTTGTAGGATACTAGGTTCCCCATCCCTGATGGGGCTTTTGTGAAGGCATTACTTAGTCCATCAGAGGGAAGCAAGAAGGTAATTTATGGGTATGTCACTGGTTGATAATCCTGTAGAATAAGTAGTGGTCCTGACCTGAAGAAAAACCTAGTGCTTGGGAACACATCTCCCATCCCTTCCCCCCCCCTCAAGTCAATAACTTAAACTTTTAAACTCCTTAAAAGATATCCTTCTAGTAACAACTGTCTTCATTAAATTTACTGGCAGTTGCATATATGTTTCTCAATAGAAAAAAATATATAAGAACAGAATACTGCATCCCATGACCTGCTTGTGTGTACACACAACCCACTGATTTCCCCCTCACCCTGCCCCTAAAAAAAAGAAGCAATTGTCCTCTCAAGCCTTTCTGAGGCCAAATGACTCTGATGATATGAATCCCACACCCCATCTATTAAAATGTGAAATGTTGACGTTTTGAAAGCCTTTTTTTAAAGGCATAGATGACGAACCCAATAAAAATGCATTATCCAATTGGATTATAATGTACGTTAGTGAAGTGCATGCTGTTTAAAGAGGACTGCTTTGTTTCAAGGATATTGCAGACTATTCTATAAGCAGCAAATCCCACCATGTGCTCTGAAAAGGGCAACACCCCATTAGAATAGATTTGTAAAGCTGCTGCATTATCCCACAAACATTTCTACTAGACATAGCAAAAAAGAAACATGCTTTTGTAGATGCATCTGTTTGCAGAACCATTCTATTATAGTTCTTATATAGTAGCAGTTCCCTCTATTGTTTAGGCTGCATAGCATTGTCTGTATATTGGATTATAAATTCTTTGTGATAGAAAGATTGCCTTCGTAATTAGCCTGTTAGGTACTTGCTTTCTTTCTGTTTCAAAAAATGAAGACTGGTCCTCTCCACTCATGTAGTTTTTATCAGAGAAATATTGTTGACAGATAAGTAAGGTAGTCCTTCCTAATCTACTCTTAAGAAATGTTTACACAAATATATTACACTGGTATAAACTAAAGAATTTAAATATGCTGGCAAAATCTGTCATAAATTTATACTTTGTTGGCATATACTTTGTTGCTTGGAAAAAGATTTAAAGTACAAGTTAATTGATAAGCCTTTAGCTACTATTCTGTTGCCAGTTGCTTTTTATTACTCTTGTTTCTGACCCTTATTTCCTAAGGGTTGCAGTTTATTTGCACAATGTCACTCAGGAAAGCCATCTTGATTTTTTTTTTTTTTTTTTTTTTTTTTTTTTTTTTTAATGTGAATTGGTTCAGTTTTTTTACTGCAGCCCTTTGTGACCTGTCATCCAAGCTGTGTAGCTCCCCATGGGTCTGGAAACTGGGCAGTGGAGCAGTGGCACTGATCCTGATGCAGGGGCTGGTGCCAAGCCCCATGGGGCCTGACATGGCCTATGGACCACCCCCATGCCACTCATCTGGTCCACAGGGCCAAAAGCTCAGACATCGGTTCTTTAAACCCTCATCTGGACCCTAATTTTTATTCCACATTAAAAGTGTCCGTAAACTTGATTTTGGTGTACTTCATTTCCAAAGTGACTTTCGTCTACATGGAATTAAAGTTGTTCTAATTCTGAATGTGTATCTATGGATGGATCCAGGATTTCACAAACGGTGGGGGGGAGGGGATGAGTACAGGAGCTATGACCTGTGCTGCAGGGGGGATGCACCCTGGCTCCCAGCCTCCCCCTACACCGGGAGGGGCCAACATCGCCAAAGAAGCAGCAGCCAGGGACTTTTAAGTCCCTCAAACAGGTAAGTTTCACTCCCCACACTCATCCTCTGTGTTTTTCAGTGGCCTCTTCCCTTCCCTCCCATTACCTGCCCCCCTTACTCACCTGCTGCTGCTGTCCCCAGCTGAGCTGAGGTGGGGAGAGTTACAGAGCCCCTCTGGCTCCTCTGCAGCCAAGCTCAACAAGAGAAAGTGGGTGGGTTCCTTTCCTTCCTCCTCCTCCCCTGCACCCCCCTCCACTCCCACTGCTGCTCCCAGCCTGGCAGGGAACACCACAGAAGACTTGTCAGGCAAGAGCTCTTCCACCACTGGGCAGCCAGAGACTGGCTGAGTTGGGCAAGGAAAGTGGGGATGGGAAGGGACATGCTGCTGAGTGCAGAATAAAAGAGAGAGGGCAGTTGTGTTTGTTTTGGGGACTTATTCCTTGACTGCTTCTCCTGTGGTGTGTTAAGACTGAAATGCAGGTGCACCTGTGCGGTACACCCTCCACCCCTCTCCTACCTTCCATCTGCCCCTGCATATGTCCACTTAGATTTTATTAAAGCAGATTAACTAAACCACTTCAATCCTACCTTTAAAATTGCTTAACTTTCTTGAGAGTTTTTACCTAGGCAAGGCATGTCCCTTTATCTGTGTAAGACTCACTTAAATTTAAACAGGCTATTTCTGTAATATTGTTTAGCTAATTATTTCATTTCCAGTTTTTCAGTTCTTCACTTTATACTATGTGTTTGTGTTGAAAAAGCTAATTGTTGTTATTTTTATTATGCTTTCTAGCAAATGTAAAAGAAGCAAAACCCATTCAGTTAAACTTGTAGTTTAGAAAAATAAGTAATCTGTCATGGAACAAAGAAAATGCGGTCAACCTGCAAAACATTTTTGGTATTGCTTACCCTTCCTAAGGCTCTTCCATAATGGCTAGAAAAGCATTCTGAGTGTTGCTATGCAAATGAGTAAAAAGGCTTGTGAAGGGTATGCAAAACAGAAAGACAAACAGGCAAGCTGCTATTGTTGGTTTTGTTAGAATTGTACATCCTTGTTTCACAGGTCTGGAGAGACAGCTAGAAGAATGATTTTGTTTGACCAACCAGAACTCACTTTTATTTCCATTACACTGCTGCTTTACTTGTTCCCTCTCCTACTGTCACAACACTATTTTTTTTCTCCTCCACAGGGAAGTAGGTATCCCTTCTTTTGATGTCTGGACTGGTGCTTCCTGGTCTGACTAGGAATCTGCCTAGAAGCTGCCTGAACTCGACTCTGTTTTGGAGCAACATCTTGTGGCATTTTTGGTGGAACCTGCTGTAATGGCAGGGACTGCTGATGCTAATGATGAGGTAGAGTACAGATACAAGAAGCTGGAGAAAGCCTTGGTTGATTGAAGTAGGTGCTTAGAGGGAAAAAAAGTGCTACTGGAACTCTTTGAAGACTCAGAGTGCTATAGAATAATTTGGGGTCAAGGAAGGAGCTGATGTGAAGAAAGTCTCAGGGAACTGGGCTTGTTTAGAAGACTGAGCGGGGATTTAGTAACAACCTTCAACTACCTGAAAGACGGTTCCAAAGAGGATAGAGCTAGACTGGGGTGGGCAAAATACAGGCCAAGGGCTGGATCTGGCCTGCCAGGCCATTCTATCGGGGCCCCTGAAAAGTTTAGAAAACTTGTATTTATCTGCTTCTGGGTGACTGTCAAAGATGGCAGGAGACAGGAGCAGTACGACCCGAGGGGAGCTGACCGGAGTCACACCAGCAAGGCCACCCTGGCCCCACCCCTCCCAACTAGAAGTCTGCCTGCCACAGCTTTCACTGCTTCCCTGCATGCTACTGGCTGCTCCAGCACCAAATGACCCCCCAGCTGCATCACCAGACTGCAGGAGCATGGGACCGCACAGACACCCTGGGGCGAGGAGCAAGAGTGCATGTGTGCATGCCCCTGCAATGAGGGAGGGGGAGAGAGAGCAATGAGAGAGAGACTGGGTGCATGTGTGTTCATAGGGTGAGTCCCACACTTCTCTGCACTGCCATACATGCAGATCCCCCAGCCACACCCCAGCTGCCCTTGCCCCACACATCCCTCCACAAACCCCATACCCATCCACACCCCACATATCCACACATACCCACAGCTCCCATACTACCCAACCCCACCACAATATATAAGCGTTAGACTTGATTTTAAGCCTCTACATATACTACACAAATGCGTGTAAATCAGGACAAAAGTATTAATGAATGTTGTAGATGTTTTGATTTTTTTTTTTAAGAATATAATTTTTGTAAAATTTTTTTTTTTTGGTTCCAAGATGAGACAGCCCTGTGCTGAAAAGAGTATTTCTAGGGACAAGGGGAGGGACTTCTGGTGGCAAAGGTCAGGGGTTAGGGGACAAGACTTCCAGTCACAAGATGGTGACCAAGGAGCAGGGCTACCAATGCAGCCCTTGACAGCTTGCCAAAACTTGAAGTGACCCTCCACCAGAAATAATTGCCCGCTCCTGAGCTAGACTGTTCTCAGTGATGACAGAACAAGGAGCAATGGTCTCAAGTTGCAGCAAGGGAAGTTTAGGTTAGATGATGGGAAAAACTTCCTCACTAGGAGGGTAGTGGACTGGAACAAGCTCCCCAGAGAGGTGGAATGTCCATCTTCGGAGGTTTTTAAGACTCGGATAGACAAAGCCTTGGCTGGGATGATGTAGTTGGGGATGGTCCTACTTTGAGCAGGGGAATGGACTAAATGACCCCCTGAGATTTTCCTTCTAACTCTAAATTTCTATGATTTAATAATACCGGTTTCCCACACCAACCACAGTTTTGAGTATCCATGCTTCCAAAACTGGGGGTGGGGGGTGTACAATCTGAAAATGCCCCCTGGCCCTGCTCATGCCTCTCACTCCCCCAGTCCTGCCTGTTCTGCCAACCACGGAAACTTTTAGGAACCTAACCCCTGTGGTTGGCGAGGGAAACCTGTATACACAAGAGAAGAAAGAGGGTTGGAGGAAGTGTGTAATACACAGTTTTGAAAGCTTTTTTTCCAAAACTCTGTATAATCTCCATCTTTGGAATATATACACACACACAAAATGGATGAAATGGGATAAGTGGGTAAAGAGAGATGTGTTCACAGATCTGGTAGTATGAACTTGGATATGTCAGGATAGGTTTAAAAGAGGTTTAAATATTGCCAGTCATCTCCATTTGAACGTTTTAAGAAACATACACGTTTAATAGGTGATATAAAGAACATGGGGTGTATTCAGTGCACAGAATAGCTATGTTTTGCCTTTTGAACAAGCTGCAATTAGCGGATAGCAGAACCTTTTCAGCACAGCTTATGAGGAAACTGCAATAATTGTAGCTTGTGGTCACAAGGTTATGTATAACTGCTGCGAGGTCACTGGGCTAAACAAGGGATCAGCCCTCAATCCAAAAAAAAAAAAAAGAGACCTTTTATACGTAATAAATGCCTTTCCAAGAAAAGCTCATGACTAAAAATACCACCAGGATTTTTACCACGTATTTCTCAATGACTTCTCTCAATAAACAGGCCAGGAAATTGCACTCAAAGGGTAATTTCAATGAACAAACATGACTTTCCTCCACAGTGCTGTTAAAACAAATTCTGAGGTGGCCAGCTGCAAAAGTCTTCCATGATTCTTCATGGTCAAGACTAGATATGCATTCACCTGCCCTGTGAACACTGCAAATAGTGAGAACTCAATTACAAATGATGTTGCCAAGTAAAATGAATTATCAATACTTTAAACCCTTTTGTAGTATGCTGTGTGTCAAATCAAATGGTAATTCAGAAAGTCACTGGCAAAAGTATCCACTCACTTGTACTTGATTGGTTTCGTTCAAGGAGCACAGTTCTGGACACTGAAGCAGTATTTTCATTGTCGGTGCATCAAGTCATTAACAGCTTACATTGGATCTAGCCTAAAACATGGGATTGGATAAAAGAGAAATAACCTTGTAAGTGGGCCTGTAAATGTAACCACAGCTCATTAAAAGTTCTGTGTAACACTTTCAGTGGGTCTATGTCAAATGCTGTTCTACTATTTCTCAGACTGCCTTTGCCCTTTCCCCACTTTCCTGTCTACTTTTCTATACTATCATACAATTTATAGTAGCTGTCATCTGTAGACAGTTAGAGAGCAAAAGATTATTTATAGGTTCATGAGACTGAAGGTTTATCTGGCATGCCAAAAAACATGCATTTGTAAATAGATTTTTTTTATTAAAAGCAGCTGTGGGATTTTTTCTTGGTATGGCATGTTTCTCCACTCAGGAGTGAGAATAAAGAGGAGCCTGAATTGTTTTCAGATACCTAAAGTTTACTATTTTACTTAAAATTAACAACAAAAAATAATGTTTTTCTCACTTCAGATGCATAGAAGCATTCATACTTTTGGCCTATGCTTAAAAGAAAATAACTTTTAGAACAGAGGAATTGAACAGGGTTGAATTAAATTGCATTTGCAGTCTTATAACTGTTTGTTATAATCTTATGAGCAGTTACATCTTTTCTCCAATTTATGACTAAGCAAAAATGTGTTGTTTTGTTTTAATAGTCATTCATGTATTTGAAGCTTTATACACAAGTTTAGATTTCCAGTGTTTTACTGGTTAAACAAGCATAACAGCCAAATTCCTTAACTCGTGTCTATGCATGATAAATGTGTGGGTATGTCTTGCCAGATTGAGTTGCATCATTCTCTATGGATACAGTATGCCCACATGAGGGGTTTGCACTGTAGTAACTCGCGCCAGTAAAAACGTCTCTGATCTAAACAGGGCCTTAGTTTGGCCCAATTTGTAACTGGAATTTTAATGCTAACTAACTCAGTAGAAATCAGAACTCATGGCAGAGGTGATTATCTTTTATTAGATCAACTAGATATTGGGGCTGTGCAAAGCTTCAGGTGCCAATTTGATTCGGAGGCGATTCGGCCACCAAACTGAATCAGGAGACCAATTAAATGGTGTGAATTGATTCGAAGCTGTCTGAATTATTCGGAGAGCTTCCATGATTTCAGACAGTCGCCACTCATCGCTGCAGGGAACTGGAACTGGACTCCGTGCTGGTAAGTAGGGGGGAGGGGACCGTGGGGAGATCCCTGCCAGGGCTCACCCTTGCCTGCTCCCCCAGCCCCTCTGAGTGTCCCTCTTCCCCCATGGCTGGCTGGCCCCAGCTCCTGGCTCTTTTTTTTTTTTTTTTTTTTTTTTTTTTTTTTTTTTTTTAAAAGCCCCAACTCACCAGCTGCTAGAATTTTCATTTCTACCTAGGAGAACTTTTACAATCTTTGCACACTCCTATGCCTAAAGAAGGGTGCCTGTGCCCAAAAGCGTTCAAATAAAGAGAACTTTTTGCAAATATCTAGTTGATCTAATAAAAGATACCACCTCTGCCACGAGTTCCTATTCTTTTTGCCTCTTGACCAGTACAGCTACAACCTGGATAACTCAGTAATGGTTTAAGATCTTTTGGCTTTTCTTGTAGGATCTCAAATGCAATTTCTAACCTATTAAAAGTGATTCTTGAGACAACTCAGTCTTACTTGAAACTTTGCAATCTCATGTATGTCAAGGTTGTAATCATCTTCTGTATGCCTGCATTTAGCGGATCCTGAAATAATTTTACATAAAAGATATGAGCAGACTATGTTGCAATAACCTTCATACTGCCCAGGAAATAGGTAAATTATACCCACTTATGTTTCAGGAAACTGAAGTACTGATCAACACTTGACTTTGCCAACTTATTACAAAAAAAAGACTGAGTAGGGCTAGGAATAGAACTGGAATGACTGATTTCTTCTCAGGCATCTTTGCTAACCTAAAGATGATCTTTTGTTTAATCTTATAGTCCATCGGTGTTTACATGTTTCTTGATATTCCCATATTTTCCTTGATGGGAAATTCTTGATTTGTATTGAAGAAAGAATTGTCTGTGAATTAGAAATGGCTGGGTAGATATATACTACATTCTCTTATTTTAGTCTGGCTGATATGTTGTGATTTCAGTGGCAAAGCTCCAAGAGAATTGAATAGCATGAATAAGACTGAACAGGGCCTCTCTAGAAAGAGCAATTTGAGTACTTACATCTGCAGGGACAAATTGTACTTTTTTTTTTTAATTGGCATAGATAACTGATCTACACAAGTTTAAGCTTTAGGCTAAAAGTTAACCAGCTGTTTCATACTGCTGTCTTAATTGCATGCACTCTGTAACTGTCTCAGAATCAATTTCACCACCAACACATTTCCAGTAAGTTTTTTAGTAAAAGGCCTGAGGAACTTAGTAAGAGTTTGTGTCTACACTGTCTGGGGACACTTGGTGTGGAGTATGGCAATTTCTTTAACTATGAGAGAGACCGAAGATACAAAACACTAGTCAAGGTTTCAAAATGTTTAGAAAAGTTTGAAATAGCCAAAAGTATCTGCTATAATCTAAACATAAAGGATATGAATTGTGAGAGAGAGAATGCATTAACATTTTTCTAAGGAGTAAGAAGGCAACAAAACACCATGAAGAACTTGATCTAAAGCCTAAGGGAGACGGTCTTTCAAATCTTTGTGCTGAACATCAAAATAAGAGATGACCTTGAACTGAGCTCTTCCTTTAAACAACCCAGAGCCTGTGGTGAAGGAGACCTTTTGAAATCTATATCTCATCGTTTGAGCCCATCTCTAATTAAGATGTTTAACTGCTATTTGTGGGGTGGCCAACTTACACTAAAAATGAACAAAAATTTCATTTAATTCATGAACATAATTTCATTCCTAAACTAAAAATGAACCAATTATTGGTGCAGCCTTTACAAATGCACACAGATATAAAATGTTAGCCCAGAATACCTAGTTTTAAAAGGTCATAATCAAGGCCTTTGCTACTTTCTATGCAAGTTAAAATATGACTTTCTGTTTTGCACTTCCCTGTACATAACAATCCTTATGGACACTTGCACATGGCAATAATTTCTCTCCTACACATTTTATCTAGATATTTCCTAAACAGAAATAAACACTCAGACCTTGTCATCACGAGCAATTAAAACATCATAAAATGCAACTTACATTTTGTGAACATCTGTACAGCTATCATAGGCCAGTCATTTGTGATTCTCGTTGCATATCTTGGTTAAGATGCTATACATGAAACTTTGTATCAGTGATGCACTTTACAGTTTATGCAGGAGCACTGCTATTTTTAATTTAAACTTGGGATAATGTATGAAATCTATTCCTTCTCTGCCCATTCCCTGAGAGTCCAGGGTTAAATAGTAGCACTACAGTATTGCCTTATGGCCTTTATACCAGCCCACAGTGGTCTCCTCACATAGTCAATTTAGCTGTAGTTTTCCACACCCAAGACATCCAAAAAATAACTGGTGGGCTTGTTTATTTTAAGGATTTTTTTTTTTTTCCTATGTGACTGGAATGAAAATAGTATACCCTTCCAATTTACATATGCTGCTTTGATATGAAATGGGGCTTGCACTGGTATGACTGAACTGGGCTAAGTCAATCAAATGAAAGTTTTGCCTTATATCAGTGCAGCACATCTGTCCTAGTTTTTGGAAACATTGCCTGCTTTCAGATCTTGGAGTGATGAGAAAAGCTCTTAGTTGGTTTGGGGGGAGGCAGTATGTGCATGCCCCCGAATCTGTATGCTGGCTGGGCTGGTTGCTGCAGGCTGGAGCCAGAGTGCGCCAGGCAGTGCTGTAAGTGGGTCTATGTGGGGGGAACTGCAGGCACACAAAAATTTGATGAAGCCCCCACACTCCCAGTGCTGCTGCCACTGCCTGACCCCACCACACCATAGTGCAGTGCAGCCCAGACTTACTGTGAAGAGCGTGGCTTAGGGTGCAGAGCCCAGCCCTCAATGGCAGCTGCCTCTGCTGTATACAGATGGGGGGGGGGCACATGCCCCCTAGGGCCTCTACTGGTGTGCACACAAGGGTGGGAGCACCCCCCCCCCGTACTCCTGGATGAGCTGCTCACCAAATGAGCAGCCTGCACCAAATGAGGCCTCAGTTCCTCTCAACTACTTCTGGCTGAGTTCCCAGTTCAGTTTTTGTTCACTTTTATTTTTAGTTTCATGGTCACCATACTTTTAATAGATCTTAGTTTGTTGTTTGTTTTACTGGGCATTAAGTTTCTTCTAAATGTTTAAGATGCACAGTGGGCTTGTCAAGGTCACCAAGGGTGCCTATACACGTGCAGCAAGTTTCATAGTTGGTAGGGTGGGAAGGGACCTGAGCAGATCATCGAGTCCGACCCCCTGCCATGGCAGGAAAGAGTACTGGGGTCAAATGACCCCAGCGAGGTGTTCATCTATCCTCCTCTTAAAGACCCCCCAGGGTAGGAACCATCACCACTTCACTTGGAAGTTGGTTCCAGATCCTAGCTGCCCTGATAGTGAAGTAGCACCTCCTGATATCTAGCCTAAATCTACCTTCTGCCAGCTTGTGACTGTTATTTCTAGTCACTCCTCTGACTAGTTTGTAACAGGCCACTAGATCCCCCCTCAGCCTTCTCTTGTGGAGACTGAACAGGTTCAGGTCCTATAGCCTGTCCTCATAGGGCCTGCCCTGCTGCCCCCTGATCATGTGAATGGCCCTCCTCTGGACGTTCTCCATGTTGTCCACATCTCTCTTGAAGTGTGGCGCCCAGAACCGGACGCAGTACTCTAGCTGTGGCCTGACCAGTATCACAGAGGGGGAGGATCACCTCCTTGGACCTGCTTGAGATGCATCTGTGGATGCGTGACAAGGTGTGGTTGGCCTTCCTGACTGCATCCCCACACTGCCTGCCCATGTTCATCTTGGCATCCATGATGACTCCAGGATCCTTTTCTGCCTCTGCACTGATGAGAAGGGAGTTCCCCAGCCTGTAGGTATGGTGCTGGTTCTTCCTCCCCAGGTGCAGCACCTTGCACTTGTCAGTGTTGAATCCCATCCTCTTCTCATCTGCCCACCCCTGTAACCTGTTAGGTCTGATTGCAGCCTATTCCTCCCTTCTAGTCTGCCCACATGCCCCCACATCTTAGTGTCATCAGCAAATTTGAACAGGGTGCTTTTTACCCCCTCGTTCAAGTCACTGATGAAGATGTTGAACAGTGCAGGCCTGAAGACCGAGCCCTGCGGGACCCCACTGCCCACATCCCTCCAGGTTGAAAATGACCCATCGACTACCACTCTTTGGGTGCGGCCCTCCAGCCAGTTGGCAACCAATTTCACTGTGTAGGAGTTGACACCACAGTCCCCCAGTTTCTTAATGAGAACAGGGTGAGAGACAGTGTCGAAGGCCTTCTGAAAGTCCAGAAAGACTCTGTCCACTGCTACCCCTGCCTCTAAGGATTTGGTGACCTGGTCGTAGAAGACCACCAGGTTGGTTTGACAGGACCTGCCTCTAATGACCCCGTGTTTGTTGCCCCTAAGCATAATCTTCCCCTGCTGGCCCCTTGTAGACATTGACTCATTCAAACATTTTTGTTGTCCTGGGACAAATCCTGAAAAGGTTTCCAGGATAAGTGGTAAGAGTTTGTTTTGGAACATGTCCTACAAAGGCTGCCTGAACGGGTGTGTTGGGATTGCTTTGTAGACTCAATGGCAGAAAAGTAGCAGTGTATTCAGCTGCTCACTAAACCCTGACTGGAGAGGGTATGTGTGTACACGATAATCCCAGGACTCTTCTGTTCTGGGACAAACACAGGCACAAAGTTTCCAGTCCCTAGTCCAGGAGAATTAAACCTGTCATGGTATAAACCTTGTATCTACTTTGTTTAGCCTATACTTATATGAGCATGTATACCTAGAGGCTTATAGGTCTATATCTACTTTGGTTAGTCTATAAGGTGCAAATCTGCCCTGCCTTCTACTTGACTTCAGCCTAACACCGCTAACTACATCTCTCTGCTCAGGGTGTATACCAGAGGTGTCCAACCTTTTTGAATGTGGGGCAGGATCATGAACTTTTTATCACCCAGTGGGCCGGCGAGCCATATTCCAAGACCTCACAGGAAGTGGTATCACGTGACCTTTGACACCAATGAAGTTGCAGGAAGTGACAATGAAATGGGTCTAACCAGTTCAAAACTCTCCCTCTATAGCATCCACCTCTGCCACCGTTTGGGACAGGATACTGAGCTAGATGGACCATAGGGCTGACCAAGCATGACACTTTTTATGCTTTTATGTTCAGAAGCTCTTATGTTCTTTGGCTGAGCTTCCAAATTATGGCTGAGATTTGCAAAAAGGGGTAGATAGGCATGTTACAAAGTTGTCATAAAAGATTTGGAGCCCTTTAAATCCCATTCATTTTAATGGAAGTTGGCCTTTTGATTCAGCTTTGAAAATCTCAGCCCAAGGTGCCAACCAAAGAAGTCAAAATATATTTTGCATTTCTATGCAATGCAACTATGGGGGGCTCTCCAAGCATTTTACAAACATTAAATGAACCTCCAGATGAGCCCAGCCGGAGCAGCAGGGGCTCAGCTGCACTTTCCCCCTACCTGTGCTGGTCAGTCCTGGTGCAGGCAGGGGGAAAATGCAGCTGAGCCCCTGTGGCTCTGGCTGGGCTCATCCCGTCCTGCGTGGCACATGGCTCCGCTGCCACTTCTGCTGGCTGATGCCTACCTGGCCAGGCTCCTCCCATCCCCAGTAACACATGGGAAGCCAGCTTCAGCTGCGTGCTGCTCTGGATGGGACAGACCCACCCAGGTTGGCACAAGCCAGAAGTGGTGGTGGAGCCGTGCACCGCTCGGGACTGACTAGCGCAGGTAGGGGGAAAAGTGTAGCTTATAGCCCCTGCTGCTCCAGCCAGGCTCATCCTGTCCCGAGCAGCACATGGTTGCTCCTCTTCCCACATGCACCATATCAGCAACATCAAGCAGATGCAGTGTGTGTGGCAACCTTGTCTCTTCCCCAGCCCTTCAGCAGCCATTAGGAAGCTGCTGAGGGGCTGGGGGAGGGACAAGGGGTGGGAACAAAAGTAAACTGTTTACTTTTGTTGTGTTGCAGTACCATGGACCTCAGAAAATGGCTTGGCAGGCTGCATGGTGGACAAGCCTGGTGTATACTTTCCTGCTGCAGCGGTGCAGATCTTGTACTGCCCTGGAAGTTACTGGTCTAGATTGATGTGTATCTGTGTTAAGGGTCATAGCAAAGCCCTCCCAGGAAAGAAAAGGGTTCTGCTAAGACAAGAGGCTACTCAGGGTTGGGACAAGCTTTGGTAATTAGAGGGCAACTGCACTGTGCACCAGGCTTACTGATGCAGGAACAGGGGCCCAGACAACCTGCAGGACGGTGCCAGGAGCCAAACTGGGCCTGGGATTCCTTCAGTTCCTGTGCTGTTCTACGGATGAACTTGCCTCATTTGTTTCCAAGATGAGTGAGGCAGACAGGACGCTCGTACTGCCTTCTGTAGCAGCACTAGGAATGAGACCCAGATCTCTCAGCTCAAGATGCTGTTCTCTACCTTGGGAAGGAAATGCTTTGTTGAGGCCTTTTGAAAGCCCATGCACTCGTTCTCATTCACCTGCTGCTGCACCAGCATGAGTATAGCTCTCCTGGAGAAACGGGAGCCCAGCTTTCTTTCTGACTGGGCCACCTGTGACATGGTGAAGTCTGTTGATTCCCCTGGGCCCCGGTTCTGGAGCTGCTTTCTGTCCCAGCACCCCACGACGGCTCTTAGCAGCTCTTCTGGATGCCGCTGGGCCTGGGCCCTTTGTGGGCTGGCTTGCTCCGATACAGGGACTCCTCACCTTTTTTTTAGACTCGAGGTGCCTGTAGCAGATCTTAACCCCCCCCCCAATACATTTTTTCTCTATTTTGTTGTTGTTGTTGTTAACCTACGGAAGAATAATAAAGGAGTGAGAGAGCTGGTGCTATCTCCATCCGTAGAGGTGCCTAAGACCCGGCCTAGGCTGAGTACAGGCCCTCGCTCTCCGTGACGCAGGCTGCGGGCCGTGGCAGCGGCGCATGCGCCCTGCAGAGCGCTGCCCCCCAGCAGCTGGGCCGCTACTGGCGCGTGACCACGCCCCCGCAGTTAACCCAGTGGTGCCGGGGCCGGCGCGCGGGATGGCGCTGGTTGGGAGGGTCGCGTCGCTTCTGCTGCTGCTCCTGTTGCTGGCGGCTGGGCGCGGGCCAGTGGGGCTCAGCCTGGCGGGCCTGTGGCAGCTGAGCAACGGCAACGGGTCGGTGTCGCTGCGCGGGGCGGTGCCGGGCTGCGTGCACACCGCGCTGCTGAGTAGTGGTCTCGTGCAGGTACCGCGGGGCGGGGAGCGGAGCAGGAATTCGGGTGGGCGCGAGGGACAAGCTGGGAGCACTGGGCGGGAAGCGGACAGCCGAATAGGAGATGGGGCGGAGGAGGGGATCCGAGTGGCGTTGCAGAGGGGTGGGCTCCTGTGTGGCCGGTTACCGAGGAGGGCCGGTGGCTGTAGACGAGGAAGAGCCCGGCTGTCTGTCACGGTGCGTTGTGAGGAGGGCCCCGATGCCTTCGTGACTTCACGGTCTGTTCAGACGGGCAGATTGGGTAGGTGAAAAAGGCCTGGTCCTGAGAGAGCCGCGAGAAAGGAGAAGCGGGGGAGAGGGGAGCTGCTAACAGAAGCAGGGAGCCCTGGCTTCCCGAAGGGGAGGGGCAACGGGGGGGGGCCAGATTTTTCAAGGCAGAGCGTGCCCACACATGCCCAGCTGTCAATCTTCGGGGAAGGGTGGGACTTTCAGGACCCCTCAGCCAATCAGAGTGTGTGTATATGGGTGGGAGGGTGCCAAGCTCCATCATGAAAACAGCGCTCGATGCTGTGCTGGGACCCTGAAATCCGGAGGCAGCCTTCGTGAATTAAGTAGGCCCCTACCTATGAATAGGTTTTGTGGTTTGTTTGTTTTTTACTTAATATTAATAGCAAATGATATTCAGTGTTTTGAAAATTTGCACTTTCATCCCTGCTTCTTTTCCCCTTCACATTTTAGTAGATACTCTTTTTCTGTAACAGTGTTATGATCATGCCCTACATCCTCATTCTGTAAGTGGGTGGTACCCATGTTTTGCCCCTGAGGATCAGTTGAGTGGCACGGGGTTGGATGCAGCTATGCGCTGGCAAAGCCCACTTGCTCAGATGCAGCCACATGTTGGCTTGGCCCTATGGATGTGGCTGTGTGTTGGCCCAGCCCCATTTGCTGGTACAACCTGGTGCACAGGCCACTTTATCCAGCCCACAGCTCCCCACAGTCTGGAAATTCAGTAGCATGGGAGCAGTAATTAGTTGCCACCGCTAGCTCATTGCCAAATTTACTGACCATGGGGAGCTAGATGACAGTTCTGTGGGCCAGGCATTGAGCACCCCTGCTGTAGTCTGATAGCAGAACTGCTTCTTTATTCGTTAGGAGTAAGGTGAGGCCTAATGGCACTACTGTCAAACAAAGAAAAAGCTTGCCAATCTTAATGTCTGGTAACGAAGAAAATAGGATGTAGATGAAAGTGAAATGTGATTTACGGGAAAACAAGGCAAAATACAATACTGGTACAAACAGCAAAGTGCTGCTTTGCTATATGTAGTAACAAAATGTATTACCTCTGCATATCAAATTTGGATAACTTGGTATCATCACAGGCCTCATTCTGTATTCTTTGTACATTGCAGATTTCATTTTAAAATGCTGTTAATTCGTACATGTGTATTTTTACACCTGCTGATCTCTGCTTTTAAAATCTCTTGAACTTAACCCTAAGCAATGAGTTTAGGAATCAAACAGAAGTTGGAGAGGTGTATGGAGGCAAGAAGTTCTGCTCTGGGATAAGTGAATTTTAGTATATTTAGCCTATATTGGAAAATCTAGTACTAGTGGGAAAGTTGGAAAGAAACGGTAAGAGGTGTAAACCATATAAGAGGTATGGGTTTATGTTTGACAGATCGCTGCGTCTCCTTAAATGCCCTCCTGATTAGTTGGTTCAATACAACTAAATTAAATTTAAATATGTGGGGGTTTTTATGTTCTTAGTAAGGCTGTAAAACAAAAATGTAAAACTTCTCAAAGGAAATGCATTTCCTATCCACATTATGGTATTATGTGCTAAGGTTCAGTGGAAGGAGTCTTGTAGTAACTTTCTCTCAAAAGGGATATACATAATTTTTCTTTGTTGATGCCACTAAGTTACAGTAATAGTGTGAATAAATCATTCGGTGTCCATGGAAGCTATGATTGTTACACTGACTCACATTTGTAAGGTAGTGTTGTGGTAGAAGGCTTGAAGTGAGAGAGGATGTTTGTTTGTTAGCCAGTTAACAGTAATTCAGTTCAGTTATTTCAGTAGCTTTGAGCAGTGGTCTGTTTTTTTGAGCTTATTCCCTGGTTAATACTAGGCTTATGCATATGGAGAGAATTCTGTATCTGCCTGGACCCTAGTAACTTCAGTCAGCCTGTACAATCTTGACCTGCCAGTGGACTGATTAAACTGATGCAGAGCTCTTTTATGGATGCTTTTAGTTTAAATTTACAGGGGCTTATTTTGGTCTGACACCTGTGTCTAATCAGCTTAGAATAGACAAGCTTGGCTAACCAAAATAAATGTTTACGCAGCCTTTTGCACTGGTTCACCTAAATAATTTTTAAATTGTATTTTTAGTTTTTACCAATGCAACCACAAGAACACAAATCCAAGGATCATCTTAAAAGGTTTTGGTATCCACAGTGATGTTTGAGCTCTCCAACTGAGTCTTAACCAGTTCCTGTTTAACCTAATCATATTACATACTGGCTGCTCTCCATGGAAATGAGCTAAGATGGTTGGGGAGGGTGAAATAACTCTTTAATACGTCTGCATCTTTTTAAAAAAAAATTTTTATGTAAAAGGGCTGTGGGAGAAAGAGAGGTGTGTGTGTGTGTGTGTGCCAGTTGGCCTCCTGCTGCCAAGTGAAGCTCATCTGCTTGTGCTGGGTTGAGTCTTTTGTGATATGAAATTCTCAATACCAGACACTTTTCAAATGTAGGTGCTTAAAATAAATCTCTTATTGAGGCACATAACAAACAGCCTGAATTTTCTGTGCAGAGTACCTTCTGGTTCTTTGCATTTCATTGACATTCTCATTACCCCTGAAATCCATGCTGCTTTTTAAGTGCCTAAATACAGATTTACGAGTTTAATTTTAGGCATCTAAATTTGCAAATTTGAGCATGATGGGTTTTTTTTCTTTTTCTTCCTTAAGCTCTTTTCTCTCCATGTCCTAGAATTGATGTCTGCTCCCAGTGAAGAAAGCTGAGTGACTGTCACTGTGCTACATGTCTTAAAAACTCGTGACAAAAGCAAAGAGTACTCTGAGTGATTTCACATATTTCACATGTGAAATATGTTAGCAAAACTGGTAAGAATTAAAATGCATGGGACAGCAAATGCCATTGTTCATGAACCACTTGTTACTTTAATCTGCTGTCTTTGTAGAGTATGCTTAAACTGGGAGGAATATATCCTCTGTTGGGGTGGTGGAGTTCACTCCCAGTCTGGATATTAATTTTCTTGCCAGAGGTGACTTTTATCCCTGGCTCATATAATCTTATGTTGGTGAACTCTTCCTTTTTCAAATGCACCAGGTGTTGGGTATCTTCAGATGAATCTTCTGATTTTTAGCTGTTGGACAAATAGACTGCTAGGCTTCTTACCAATGCATAATTATCTCCAAGTAGCTCAGTTTAGATCCTTGATTGATAGACTTTAACATGGGCAAATTATAGGACTGCCATGGACTCACTCCAGCCACTGGCAGCACGCCCAAAGTGCTGATTACTTCAGATAGATCTTCCCATGCCCAATCTTACAACACCCTGGTTGCGCTCCTGGTTCAGCCTCCGTTATCTGCTTAGTGAATAACTCAGAAAAGGATCACTCCAGCAACTTACCTCTTCACTTCACTTTGGCAATTCCTTCCTGCCTGTGACCACAGTGGCATTGCACTGGTTGGCCTGCTTTTAGCCTTGCCTGCCACCTTCCCTGTCTCTGATTTTGTTGTGGATTCAAATCTCTTGAGAGTAAAGCCCCCTGTACAGCTTCCTAGGTAGTGGCACACCTTATTGGGCATGCTGGGAGGTGAGCAAAAGAAACATTATCTGGCATAGGTAACAGACAGGATAATGGTAGAAGAAAGGATAGCTTGATCAGTGGAAGGTCAAGGGTTGTTAACGTGGAGTAAAGAACTTGTCAGGAATCAAGTAGATAATAATGAGTCTTGAAGTCAGTTAACTCCTTTCATTCTACCTGACTAGAAACATAGCTGTCCCTTCTGGGCAATTTTGTTTTCAAGTTTGAATGGAGCAGGAATCATGGATGTTAGGGCTAGAAAGGACCTTGAAGATCATTAAATCCAGCCCCATGCCCCAGGGGCAGGAAGTCAGCTAGGGTCAAAGGATCTCACCAAGATAAGCATCCAAATGTTTCTAGAATGAGTTCAGAGTAGGTGCCTGCACCACTTCTCGAGGGAGTCTATTCCAGGCCTTGGGGGGCTTGGACAGTAAAGAAGTTTTTCCTTGTGTCCACCTTAAAAAGGTCATGGAGGAGTTTATGACTGTTGGTCCTTGTTATCCCTTGGGGCACTCTGGTGAACAGACATTCCCCCAGATCCTGATGCATACCCCCTCAGGTCACCCCTGAGCCTGCACTTTTCTAGGCTGAAGAGTCTCATGGCTCTCAGTCTCTCATAAGGCCTATTCTCTTGCCCTCTGATCATGCGTGTGGCTCTCCTCTGGACTCTCTCAAGCTTCTCAACATCCTTCTTGAATTGTGAAGCCCAGAATTGGATGCACTACTCCAGCTGCGACCTCACCAAGGCCAAATACAGCGAAGGATAACTTCTTGAGATTTACTTGAGAAGCATCTATGGATGCAAGCCAGGGTTTTTTTTGTTTTACCAGCTGCGACATCGCATTGGTGGCTTATGTTCATCTTGTGGTCAACCATGACCCCTAAGTCTCTTTCAGCCATGATGCTAGCGAACGTAGCACTGCTGAGCCTGTAAGTATGCTGCAAGTTCCCCCCCAACCCGAGGTGGAGTACCTTACATTTTTTAGTATTGAACATCATTGGGTTTATATCCGCCCACTTACTAAGCTTATCCAAGTTAGACTGGATCACTAGCATATCGTCAGGTGTGGACACTATGCCCCAAAGTTTAGTGTTGTCAGTGAACTTGGCCAGTGTGCTTCTGACACCAGTGTCCACATCGTTGATAAAGATGTTAAAGAGAACCAGTCCAAGGACAGAGCCTTGGGGGACACCACTGGTCACAGGGCACCATAATGATTTGCTTCCATTGACTACTACCCTCTGGGTCCAGCCTCAGAGCCAATTTTCCAGCCATCAGACTGTGGTGTAGCCGAGGCCACAGTTGGCCAATTTTTCCATGAAGACATCATAGGACACCAGATCAAAGGCTTTTTTAATGTCTAGATATATAACGTCAGTCTCTTCTCCCTTGTCCAGGTGATATGTCACATGGTCATAGAACGAGATGAGATTGGTCAGGCAAGACCTACCCATAACAAATCTGTGCTGGCTGTCCGTCGGGATGTTGCCATCAGCCAGCTTATCAAGAAGGGCCTCTTTGCTCATTTTCTCCAGAATCTTACTGGGGATTGAGGTCAAGCTGATTGGCCTGTAATTCCTGGGATCTACTTTCTGCCCTTTCTTGAAGAAGGGTACCACATTGGCCTTCTTCCAGTCTTTAGGTATCTCACCTGAGTGCCACGAGTTTTTGAATATTTTTGCCAATGTTTGGGCTATGACACCTGCAGAATCAAGGTGTCTGTGTTCCAGGCAGGTTTATGCCTTGAAAATGGAAAAGTTAACTTTGTTGACAGAGTCTAGTTGAGACTTCTGAAAAATATGGAAAAGTTCCACAGGGAGCTTAAAACTCCAGGGGAGAGAATTGAAGAGGAAGCAAGTTGTGTGAGCTGTGAGCCGCTTGTTACGTGGAGAGGCCAGGTTGCTGTGTGGGGCTAGACCCAAAGGGAGTTTCCTCCCAGTGTCATTTCTCCCAGTGTCTGGGACATAAAGGTAGATAGATAGGCATCTGTCTGTCTTGCAAGACAATAGATTTGTGCTAAGTGAGGCATTTGTCAATTGAACATCAGCTTTTCTGTGAAACTGGAGTGACCTCTTCCAAGCACAAAAGCACAGGCAATGTGTAGAGAAACACTGGGTTGCCTGCACGCTAGTTTAGTTCAAAGGTGTGTCTGTCTGGTCTCGAACATCTCGACATGGGCCGCGCAGCCCCGGATGCTTGGGGGTGTTTGCCTGTCCGTTCCTGCTGTCCCACCAAGTGGCTGTCTCTCTCCCGAATAGTCTCCCTCCCCAGTCTCGCCTGCTATGACTTTGTATCTTATTCCAGTGGTGGGGTGTCCGACTGCTCGGGTTCTCTCGAGTATGAGATGGCTGGATGACGATCTTCTGCGAGGCTCTACCTCCCCTCTACCTCGCCCTTACACACTGCCTTGACGGGTTCATGATGTCCTTTGGCCGGTTCCTCCGACTGTTGGGGCTCTGCAGATGCTCGCAGGGGATGGTTGTATCAGCCTGTGATGCCTAAGCCTACCTCCACCCACAGCGCCTTACTACTGCCTGGCCTCCCAGGGCATAGTAACCCCTCCTGGTCTTAAGCAACACCTGGTCCCTAGATACCTTGCACCACAACCCCTCCAAATGTGGGAAACAAAAGAAATGTTATCACCATCAAAGAAAATATGAAGATGTGCACAAAAAGGGGAAGGTCTCTGCCCTCTTGCCTTCTATACTTGCGTCTAGCTCAACAATGCCAGGTCTCAGATGCCCAAGGTCCCTAGGCAGCCATAAACTGGGACCTGGCTAGACTGCCAGCTCCAATGCTCTCCTCCTCACTCTTCGACCTGCCTGTGGGCTCGCTGGACCCATGGTGGCCCTTCTCTGCACACCTTCCACACGACCCTTGTTGGGGGGGCTCTACGCCACTGGGGCCCGTCTTCTGCAGCCCCTCGTGCTGCTTATGCCCTTCATCCCCCACCTGGGGCATCTCAAGCCCATTGGAGCCCGTGATGATCCTACCTGATCTGGCATCCTGGTGGCTGCTGCTCCCTCCGGCTCCCCGGTAGTAGGCCCTGGCCTCACTCTCCTTCCGTTCTTTCCGGTCTACAGGGCCAGGTCCCCAGTCTGAGCGAGGGATGACAGCTTCCTCGCTCCCTGTGCTGCCCCTGGCAGTGTTGTTCCTGTGGTGGGCTTTGCTGCGTTCCCCTGTGTTGGAAGAGGCAGCTTCCCGTCCCTTTTCCCCTCGTAGGGGCTCTGGGAGGGACCTCCCTGTTAAGGTCCCTGCAGGTCTCTCCCCCACTTCCTGGCCAGCGGCTCTTTTTATATGCGCCGGCTGGCTCCTGCTGCTAGCGTTATCCGCTAGCCATAGCGGTATAAAGGCACGGCTAATGAGCCGTGCAGGTCCTGCCTCCATTTTCGGCTTCGCCGCAGATCCTGCTACAGGCAAGAAGTTTTTTGTTCCTTTCCTTTTACTTTTGTCTTCCCTGGCAGGTTCCTGACCCCAGGGTTCCCCCTGGCTCCTCGGGGTCTGCCCCTCTGTTTCTCCCTGTGACAAAAGGAAAGGCAAGTGCCAGAATGTTTGGAACTAGCTTGGTTGCAGCAGATGGAGCAAAGGAGATGATCCATTTGCTTGTTTTGTTTCTTTAAAAGGCTGTGTTTTATTTGGCAGGACTGTCTGAGGAGCTCCTCAGAGACCAAAACCCACCTTAATATTATTATATTAATAATATTATTGACTACTTACATTTGCAATTTTTAAAGAAGGCATAAAAATATACTTAAATAAGCATAGGAGAAATTTCTGTAAAGTTGCTATGATGTCATGAGTTTCAATTAGTCGCAAGTGCTATAAAACTATAACCTGATGTTAGTAATAGATAGACTTTGGTCCTTCTGTCTTACTGGAAAAGAATGATTTGAGGAAACAATTCTGTCTAAAAGAGCTTTGGTAAGAGAACAATCGTCCCATTATCATTTTGGGTCTTAGTGAGCCAAGTCCCATATTTACTCAAATACAAGACACGTTTCCCCCCTCAGTTAACACTGGGGAAGCTCCTCATGTTTCCTTTCCATATAAGGAAACCTCATTAAATACATTGTCTATCATTCAACTGCAGCCAAAAATAGCGTGTAGTCAGTAGTTGAAACCAACTATGAAGGTTGCTTAAATGCAACCAAGATGGAACACGGTTATAAAAACATGACTCATATTGGGTAAACCTACTGAAGGGAATGTACCACAAGCATGTTAGTACAGCCTACCTGCATAAGATATATGGTAGTACTCATCTGTACTCAGTCCCCCTTTGTGCTGACTCTTTTGAAGTCATGGTGAGCCACTATACTGCATACATTTTGACTACTTTATTCCCACACTTGAACTGTTCATTTCTTTCCCATGTGCAGTGGTTCCTGTTTCTTCACCAGACTTAAATGTCTGGCAAACATAAAATGGGGCTCCAAACAGTTCACCCAGAACCCCTTTGTTGCCCCTTTTCCAGGCTGTTGCATATGTTTAGTGTGACCCTGCCCTTCATGAGGTGAAGCCAGACCAAGTTGCCGTGCGCCTCATCAGCGTGTAAATTTTTGGAGCATCCTAGGACACCATGGGTGTGGAGCTAAATAGAAGATGGATCTTTTGTGGGGGGTATCTGGAGTACACACGCATACAGAGTAGTGCTGAGCCGTGGGTCACCAATGCTTGAAACACTTTTAACTCTGTTGGGACCTAACCCAGTGAACGGTGGTGTGAATCATAAGCTTTTTGGCTCTGGACAAATTTTGCACATAGTTTATGCTATATAAAATAAGTAGGTATAAATGTCCTGCTAGAAAGTGTATTTATGGAGTATCTATGCTAAAACTTGTAGCAGTTGCGAAAAAGGTGAAATGCATCAATTCTGGATGGACTAAATCTATGGGTACTGTAGCAGGGCACTAGGGTGCCTGCTACTGAATGGTTGTGAATGGGCTCAGCTGCCACTCAGCAGGACAGCAGGTGAGAGTTACCACGACAACAGAGTGGGTCAGCTGACTGCCGGGGGGGCAGGGCCCGGCCTTTATAAACAGCAAGGCCAAGGCCAGAGTCAGTTCCCCTGCTGGCAGCCTAGGAGGAAGAAGACTAATGGCTGGAGAGCACTGGCTTGACAACAGTGGTTGGGAGAAACTCCGATGAGGAGATGAGAGAAGGATAGCCAGGTCGGCTCAAGATTTATGTTGTAGCCGAGGGGCTTTGAGTTTCTGTTGTGCTTGGGAGTTTGTGTTGCCACACCCAGGAAGGGAAGATTTTTGATTTGTGTTTATTGTTATACCGGAGGACCGGGCGAGGCTATAGGGGTGAAAGAGGCCTCAGCAGGAGCTCCCCAGTAAGGAGGAGGAGTTCCTGGCACCACGGAGGGTGCCGCGTTGTGGGGTTGTCCTGACCCCAGCCCATTGGGGCGACTTCGGGAAGAGTCCAGTAGAGGCGGAAGCCCAGTAGGGCGTGGGCCCAGGAAGGTGGGTCTAAGCAGTGGGGGGGTCCCGACCCCACCCCAGCGTGGGCATTACTGGGACAGGCCCCAATTGGAAATCCCAATTGGGAAGAGCCCCAGTGGGGCGTAGGCCCAAGTTGGGCATAGACAGGCCCGAGTGCGGGCGGGGAGCGCAAGGGGCGCGACCACAGGCCCGAGTGCGGGCGGGGAGCGCAAGGGGCGCGACCACAGGCCCGAGTTGGGCACAGGAGGCCCCAGTGCGGGCGGGCGCGAGGAGCGCGAGCAGAGGCCCCAGTGCGGGCGGGCGCGCAAGCATAGAAGCCCGAGTCAGGCATAGGAGGCCCCAGTGTGGGCAGAGAGCGCGAGAGGCGTGGGCGAGGGCCCCAGTGTGGGCAGAGAGCGCGAGAGGCGTGGGCGAGGGCCCCAGTGTGGGCAGAGAGCGCGAGAGGCGCGGGCGAGGGCCCCAGTGTGGGCATACAGGGTGTAGTGGAGCCGGCCCCGGGAGAGGGCGTGTATATCGAAGCAAGCCCGGAGAGGGAGAGAGAGAGTGGGCTGCTTAGGACACCCTTGGGGGCAGGCCGGTGAGGACCGGCATGGGATGTGGCCCGGAATCGGGGTAGAGTAAGGCTGGCTCTGTGCCAAGGGGGAAAGAGAAGGCAACCTCCCTAATTGAACCAATAAGATCAAAGACGTGGTGGGCGAGACGGAGGATGCGTTAAGGACCCAGACTTGGCACGATAGGCGGGGCGCTAAGGGGAGGTCACAGCACCCCAAAGCCGTCCTGCCACAGGTACCTATTATAATTTGCCTATAGGCAAATTACTACATGCATGTTTATTTTAAAATCAGTGTTGTCAAATTTGCCCCTCATTTCCATGTGCTCCGGGAGAGCAGGGTCTGACAGTAAGGGGGAATTGAGAAGGGGCTGCAGTGGAAAGAAGATGATGGGAGTATAGGGGCTACCTGACCCCACCCCAGATTTTCTTTTCCCTGGTGTACGGATGGGAGGGGGATAAATACAAGACAAACATCCAATAGCTTGATTCTATGCCTGGAAAACTATAACAAATTTATAAATTGTACATATATAGAATCTAATTATTGGGGGGGGTTGACTTATATTCAGGTAAATACAGTAAGTTATGAATGAGAACTTTATGTTAGAGGCAAGGTCTTTTTGTGAATTTTTTAATTGAACAAACCATGTAATTGGGAGAGCTGTCTGATAGCTTTCAGGCATCAAGTGACCTGAGGAAGGAGACTTGTGGGCTATGTGGAGACTTAAGCTAAGAAGTTGTGAGTGTTACTTCTACAGTTCTGAAAATTAAACCCGTCTTCAGCAGTGGATTACCAATTCATATAAAATAATACTGTTTAATGTGCTTTGGTATTTTCTTATAACTGATTTCTCCCAGCCACCTAATCAGCTACTAAGTTAACTATGAGGTACCTCTTACAGGTTAGGTTACATAAGTCGGCTAAGCTAAATACATAGTTTTCTCTTAACATGAGTGCTCTAGCAATTGGGTTGAAATTTGTTGTGACCAGTTCAACAGCCAGAAGGAAACTGTGACTACCAATGAAGGTCTGTAAGTTCAAATAGATTTTAATGTTTTAAATTACATCTTTTTGAATGAATCAGGACTTAAACTAGATGGAGAATTGTCAATTGACTTTTAAATAGAATATAAAAATAATATTGAGCAGCATGCTGGAGTGGGAGCCAGAGCCACAGTCACTGTACCCCTCCTTTCCCACCAGCCTCTAGTGTTTCTGTTGCTGCTTCTACCTATTGAAAAACTGGTGCCAAAATGCTCCAGAAGTTGCCCCACCCCCAGCTTCGTGGGCTGGATAAATTGGCTATACAGGTCAAATCAGTCCACTGGCTGTAGGTTGCTAACCCCTGGTCTATAAGAACAGATAAATATTTGTAAATATCTGTATTGTATTACTTTAATCTCTAGTGTTTTGGAGGTTATTTACAGTACTAGTATATATCTGCATATTGTGAAACACCACTTAGAACAGGTGTGTCAAACTACGTGTGCCTAGTTATGAGTAAGCACACTCCTGTCAGATGCTACTTCTAAGAAGAGGCAAACTGATGGGCCACATGCAGTAGATTGTATGGGCTTGGATTCTGTGGCAGGCCACACCCATTGCTGGCCATGCCCCCAAACTCCCTGGCCCACTGACAGCATAGCAGCTGGATGGAACAGCTTCATGGCCTTTGTTTGATACCCCTGCTTTAAAATAATGTTCTTTCGTAATGTTAGTGGAATTCTTTTTGTATATAAAATATTGCAAAGTAGGTTCATGTGGTATGACCATGCAAGGCAGTTTCAAATTGCGTTAGAGTAAAACTAGAATGCTATGAAAGAAACCAACTTTTGTCTTTTTTTGCCCGTGTTTAAATCACCAGAAATTTATATGGAGACAAAATATTATTATGGGAAGGAGTGAAAGATAAATGTAACCATCTGGAGATCAGAAAAACCAACAAAAAGTGTAAGTCTTTTTAGGGCCTGATCCAAATTCTAAATTGGTGGAAAAACTACCATTGATTTCAGTAGGCTTTGGCTTCAGTCTGTATACCACAAAAATTAAAAAGATATCACTTAAGCATAGCTCACAGATGGGATGCAGTCTCCTAGCTGTACTGTAAAGGTCTGGCAAAGCAGGAAGAAAGGTTTGGGGAGGGGGAATCCATATCCATGTTCTGCTTTGGTAAAAAGACAAGCTGAGATCCAGGTTTGCAAATGACCGGTAAAAAGGGAGAGAAAAAGTCTTTGTGCTCAATTCTTATTTTTATACCATCTAAAGGAGGCCAGAAAATTTCCCCCCAAAATAAAGTTTTGTTTTGTTTTGTTTTTTTCTTCTACTTATTTACACCTAAAGGTATAACCAAGAAGTAGGGGCACACCAATAAAGGTTTTTTTGGTCGATTTATTAACTAGCCATATTGACTGATACCGATCTGATAGCTGATATGCAGCCTGGCAGCTTAGAGAGCAGCATTCTGCTGGTAAGTTGTGGGGGGAGGGGCAGGCGGGAGGCTACAGTGAATTTGGGGTAGCCGTAGCTCACTCTGTAACCACCCCTCCCAGTGCTGCTGCTGCCTGACCTGCTTGCCCTGAGCACAGCCCTGGCCCAGCCCACCTGCCAGGAAGAGGCCAGCACAATCCCTGGCCTTGAGCCCACAGTGGGCAGCTGGTTCTCGGCCTACATACAAATCTAGGGAGCACATACCTCCCCCGGAGGTGTGTGCAGTGGTGGGAACTACCCCCTCCCACGGCCCCTGGATGAGCTGCCCGTAGCTCCGTCCTGGCCCTGGGGTTGGATTTACTATCCTGGCTGGGCAGTGCCTGCTTCTGCCCCTGCCCCTCTCTCTCCCTCATCATGGGGGGACCTCTATCTGCCTTCCCCCACATGTCTTCCTTTCCCTATGCTTCTTACCCCCTGCAGACTTACCAGTTGGACGCTGCTCTCCACACTGCCTGGCTGCATTCCTGGCTGCATGTGTGCTGCTGCTGCATGAATGCACGTGGTATTTATTGGTGACATTATTGACTACACCAACCAAAAAAAGCCAACTGCCAGTAACGTTAATTTTCCTTTTATCAGCGCTAATCCAATATGCGACCAATATATCAGTGCACCTCTACCAAGAGGGTCTACAATGTGTGAGAGCTGGCACAATAGTGATGTCAGAAGTCCTGAGAAAAAAACTGAGCAGTTGAGAAGGGAGGAGTGTTTTAGTCTTATTGTTTAATGCTCCGTGTTTTCTATTAACCCAGTGAACCATCACAGCTCTAAAACCTTCTGGAGAAAAGAAATCTTTGAATATTCAGCAGCTTCATTCCTGCAGTGAGTTGTTAGAGGTAACAGAAGAGGTGGTGTGAGTCCCCCTTGGAGGTCCTTCATCAGAATGCAGAATTGTGGGAATTTTACTATACTTTTGTTATTTTCAAAGTAAAAGACAAGCCAGCCAAAAGTTCTGGTGAAAAAACAAACAAACCATACAATATCTTCCAGCCTCAAGTCAAATCCAGTTAAAAAAATGCATCTTGTCCTTGAAAATCCAGGAGAAGGCCTAGAAACGGAGGCATAACTAATAAGGTTTGAACCCTAGATAACGTGGAGCTTGTGGTCCACTAGATCCAGTCACTTTGTCAGTCTCCATCCTTCCTCACCCAGTGCCACCAATTTCTTTTGCTACCAGCAGTCATTGACTTCAGCTGTGAGAGAGGCAGGAGCCTCATTAACCCCTTGGCTCCCAAACACACCAAGACTGCCTTCTCCCCTGCAGCAGTGAGATCTCCCACGGAGGTTGGGGGGGCATGAAGCTGACAAAGGACTGGGGCTGCTGGTCCCCTTGCAAGCTCCCAGCTGCCTCACTGGCTATGACTGACTCCTTCCCCTTCCCCCTATAGCCAAAGTCTTGTTGTACACCAGTGGTTGTCAGTTGGGGGTACGTGTACCCCTAGGGGTACTTACGAGGATCGTAGGGGGGCATGCAGAACAGATATGGCTGATAAATGCCATGTGTTCAGCTGCAGCACAGCATGCAGGTTCGGAGGAGAACAGCTCAGCCACATGGAAAGCAACTGAGTTTAGGTGGTAAGTCTCCTGTGGGGGGAAGCGGTGGGGTGGGGGCAGATCAAGGCTCCAGCGGTGGAAGAGAGACTGGGGCAGGGATTACCCAGCTGGAGAGGAGTACAGGACTGAACTGTGGGGGCAGCTCCTGCCACTGTGTGAACCCCTGAGAGGGAATGGGGGGCATGTGTCCCTGGATCTGCATGTGGGGTGGGGCTGGGGTCGGGATGGCACCAGATCCTGGTGGGGGATTGGGCCAGGCTGCACTCGGGGTGGGTGGCAGAGGTGTTGGGAGGGGGGTTTGGGGTGAGCTACAATGATCTGCACACAGGGTGAGGCTGGGCTGCCACTGCAGACCGGGGGCAGGGCAGTGCCAGGCTGTTCCTGGCGGGGGTGTTGGGTTGGGCTGGAGGGGAGGGGGCTACAGTGAATTGTGGAGGGGCTGCCACCTCCCAGAGAAGCCACCACTGCCTGGCCTGGTTCCCAACCAGGAAGAGACCCAGCCACCCCATGCGCAGATCCAGAAGCACCCCCACCACTCACTCCCAGGGTGTATGCAGGGCGGGAGCTGCCCACGCCCCCTGGACGAGCCACTTGCGGCTCCGTCCCACGCTCTGCCCGGCTGTGCAGCGCCTGTCCCAGCCCCGCTCCTTCCCTCTCCATGAGGGGCATATGGGAGCAATGCTATGGGGGGGGGCGGGTTGCAGCCACTCCAGAATTTGTCGTAGCCCCCCAACCCCCATCTCCCAGTGCCACTGCTGCCTGTCCTGGGCGCAGCCTGGCCCAGCTCCTCACCAGAAAGAGCCTGGTGCTGCCCCAGCTGCAGCCCACTCTGCACCATGTGCATATCTGGGGACATACGTCTCCCATGGCTTCCCAGGGGTGCGCGTAGCAGCAGGAGCCATCCTGCGCCTCACCCCCCTGCTCCGCAGCAACCCACCCTGCTCTGTGTGCCGGTTCGGGGGCAACTGCCCTCCCCCCCGTGCCCTCCCAGGGAGTGCGCTGTGGTGGGAGCCACATCTCCTCCTTGTGGGCCCCCCCCCGGATGGCTCTGTCCTGTGCCCCACCTTACGGGATGATCATGGCTCTGTCCTATGCCCCACTCCAGCCCCACTCCCTCCCTCGCTGTGAGGGCCTCAATCTGCCCCCCCTTAAACAGGAAAAAAATATAAAGGGCTACAGGCGGTGAAACTTTGAGTCTGAGGGGGTACACTTATTAAAAATGATTGAAAGCCCTTGTACACAGTGGACACATCTGCACGAGATGCTACATTGTTATAGCAATGCGCTCCCTTGCTATAGCACATTGCTATGGCAGCTTAGCAGCTAAAAATAATTGTGCATCACTGGCACAGTCCAGTATGAGCTGTTACTGTACCATCATTTAGGACTTCCTTTTGGAAGTCCTAAATGATGGCACAGTAATAGTGCCATAGGGACATGTGTAGATTTGTGCCCTTTTCAAATTAGCATCTGGGTCTGTACCCCAGTCCCCCACCCCTACTTGCACTACTGCTTAGAAACGCATTAGATGTGGATAGTGGAATCAAAGATCTATTAAACTTTTTGATGTGGCACAAATGACAGACCTTTGGCCAAAAAGACAACAGAATTCTGGTGACCTCTAGATGAAATGTTGGGTATTCTGGATCATGTGTTATTTGGGCATCAAGCAATAGGCAGCATGTCTGAGTTTCTGCCAAAACAAGCTGGAGTCAGACTACTGGCTGACAGGTCCAAATCGTACAGCTGATGTCTAAGGTGGTTCAGGTTCTGTGAGGTACTAGGCTACCTGATTCTGCTATGAACCAAAGCAGAGTGGGAAGTTTGATCGTGTGAGCTTTGATCAAGTAAATGGCACAATCTCAAATAGACTATTAGTTTTCTAAGCCGAAAATTATAACGTGTTTCATTAACATGGAAAATTGATGATTTTTTTTTTTTTTTTTTAATACTCTCCTCCCATCCTCCTGCACAAAGCAGTGCAGGAAAATGTTTGGATATATGTGTAATATCTATGCCATTGTAACTGAAGAAATTCTTGTTGCATAGTTTTAACATATAAACATTTTGGCACAAACTTTTCTATAAACATGAACAAATCATTTCATTAAATGAAAACCAAATAAAATTAAATGCAGCCTGTTCAGATATGAACATCTTCCAGCATGTTTGATCTGACCAAATAATTGAGAACATAAATTGTGTATTATGCTTCTTTCTGTTAATGGAACATCTTGGCAGAAGCTTAATTTTCTTGAATAGTTTTTTTCAACATTACTGGCTGAATAACTTGCATGAATACTTACTGATCTTCAGCTTTTTCATGTGTGTTTTGCTATATTTGATATCTAGGGGTGCAGCGATAGAGATTTTTGGGGCCAGTACCGATAGCCTATTTTGAAGGAGGCATATTGGCTGATACTGATCCGATTTTTCTAGTACGCAGCTCTTCAGCTTGAAGAGTTGCCTTCAGCTGGCAAGTCTGGTGTTATGGAAGGGAAGGTGGGGATTGGGGGCAGATTAAGACCCCTGCTGTGAGGGAGGGAGGGAATGGTGCTGGGGCTAGGGGAGGCACTGACAAGCTGGGGTGGGGAGGGGTGTGGGACAGAGCCATGAGTGGTTCGTCCGGGGGGACATGTGCCCCCCGGATTTGAGCAGGAGCATACCTGCTTGAATGCTGCTAAGTTCTCTTTATTCCACAGGTGGAAATGACCATCTTTTTTTTTTTTTTTTTAAATGGTCTTGGTGTTTCACTATTGAAACTATCTTTTCATCTGTAATATTTCTGTTTGTTAACCATTCCTGGTACTCTGTTTCTTCTGTTTCGTAGTCCTGCAGACTGTTTTTAGCTCTAGTTGATATTACACCCGAGTCGAGATTTTTAACTCAGGTGACCAAATGACTGACAGTGAAGTATTGAAAGCAATGTCAAGACACTCAAGAAGGCTAGATTTTGTTTTAGGAATCTGAGTGAGATGTACATTTAACTATAATGTCTAAGAAACTAATGAAGAATTCTCTTTTGAGTATTTTTGCCTATTTTTTTTTTTTTTAAACGGAATATATAATCTAGCCAAGTTAGTGCATATCCCAGTACATTTATATTTGTTTTGGCTTTTGATCTTTAACTAGTGCTAGAGCCCGACCATATTAGTAAAGCTTCTAGTTTCTGGTTAACTCAGGGGTGGGCAAAATATGGCCCCTGGGCAGGATCATGCCCATGGAAGGTCTTTGTCCAGCCTGTAGCAGGTCCCTTGGTCCTGCCTGGCCCAGGAACCATCCAGCTGTGACACGTCCTGCTGTCCGCAGGGCAGGTAGTGAGGCTGGGGTGGCTCTGGCTGAACTGCCTTTTTATTTAGCTCAGGTGGTGGCGGCTCCTTCTGGCTGCCGCCGCTGCTTGGCCTCAGCTGCACAGTGCTGGTAGAGACCTGCAATGCATGGCTCTGACCCAAACCACCCTGTGCTTGGTCCAGACTCACCTACTCAAGCTCAGCAGTGGTGGTGGCCAGGCAGAAACTGTTCCTCAGCGCAGGGCAAAAGCAGCCTCTCCCTTTTTGCTGCTGCCAGGCCCTTGCTGCTGCAGCTGCCCAGAGCCTGTGCTGGGCTGCCCTGGAGCTGCTCTGTGCTGCCACTGCTGCCCCGCTGGGCAGCCCAGAGGTTTTGGTCATGGTGGGGAAGATGCAGGGCAGTCCAGTGCAGGCTCCGGGCAGCTGCAGGAGGAAGGGCCTGGCAGTGGCAAGGGAGAGGGGCTGCTTTTCCGCAGCGCTGAACAACAGTTTCTGCCTAGCAGCCACCGCTACTGCTGCGGCTGAGCCTGGGTGGGTGAATTAGGAGTATATGCCAGGTGGGCTGGGTCAGGACTGTGCAGCAATGGTCCCCACTGGTACCGTGATGCTGGGGCCTGGGACAGCTGGAAGGAACAGCTGCCACTTGGACTGCCTAGAAATGCAGTCCAACCATGGAACCGCCCCTGCCCTGCTGCATGCACAGGGGGTAGCAGGAGGCACCACGAGCGGGCAGTGCAGAGCAGGTGTGAGGTGTGCTGGAGTCGGGGCTGTGCCCATGGGTTCTGGCTTATCTGCTCTTCGTAGTTTCACAGTTTCATAGTTGGTAGGGTCAGAAGGAACCTGAGCAGATCATCAAGTCCGACTCCCTGCCATGGCAGGAAAGAGTACTGGGGTCAAACGACCCCAGCAAGGTGTACATCCAGCCAAAATGAACATGGGCTGGCAGTGTCATCAGCAAATTTGAACAGGGTGCTTTTTACCTCCTTGTCCAAGTCACTGATGAAGATGATGAACAGTGCAGGCCTGAGTACTGAGCTCTGGGGGACCCCACTGCCCACATCCCTCCAGGTCGGAAATGACCTGTCCACCACCACTCTTTGGGTGCGGCCCTCCAGCCAGTTGGCAACCCATTTGACTGTGTAGATGTCAATACTACAGCCCCCCATTTTTTAAATGATAACACGGTGAGAGACGGTGTCGAAGGCCTTCCAAAAGTCCAGAAAGTCTGCGTCCACTGCTACCCCTGCGTCTAAGGATTTTGTGACTTGGTCATAGAAGGCCACCAGGTTGGTCTGATAGGTCCTGCCTCTAATGAACCCATGTTGGTTGCCCCTAAGCATAACTTTGTGGACATGCGCCAGCGGAGGAGATCCAAGGTGGGGGTAGGGTGGGGCCGGGTGCTGTTGGCAGTGGCAGGGAGGCACCACAGGACACGTGAGCTCCAGGCTGTTGCAGGGCAGAGGTACATGCTGACCAGCTTAGGGGTGGGGGGGGCTCCCATGAATACCCCACCCTCCTCACAACCATACCCTCCCCCACACACAGTCACATACCCCACAAACACTTCACTTCCCCTACACACGCACCTCCATGCCTCTGGGAGGAACCTGGCTCAGTGATACGTGAACACACCCCACCACACGCTCTCATCCACATGCCTGCCACATACACACCTCATAGCCCCCACAAACCCCCCTTCCTACCCACCCACATCTGCACATACCCTCATACCCTCCCCTGCACCCCACATACACCCCCCACAGTCCCTCATAAACCCCAAAGCTCACCCACTCAAACCCTCCACAATATACAAGAATAAGATTTCATTTTGAGCTATTATGCAATCACCTCTATATACACCACACAAATGCACACAAATCAGGGCAAGAATATTTTTAAAAATAAAATTAAAATATGTTATTGTCAATGTTTGATTTTTAGTATATAATTTTTCCAGTTCCAAGATGGCAAACCCCCTTTGGAGTAAAAGGAGTATTTCTGGGGACAAGAGGAGGGACTTTAGGTGGCAAAGGTCAGGAGTTAGGGGGTGAGACTTCTGTTCCTAAGATGGTGACCAAGGGGTGAGACTACCCTTGCGGCCCTCGACAGCTCACCAAAACTTTAAGTGCCCCTCCAGCCAAAATGATTGCCCGTCCCTGGGTTAACTGGAGAAAAAATTGTGTTATCCTATGTGGTGATGTTATATGTGATTTACCACCCCCCTTTGATTAGTTTATAAGGGGCAAATCTGCCATGGCTTCTGTAAGTGATGGTGGGACACACTGTTTGCACCCGCTTTTCAAAATCTTGCATCTGCCCATGCATGTGTTGTAGGACAGAAGGCACATTTCAAGCTTAATACCAACTTTTTATGTTTAAGATGACTAAATTTTTTTAATAAAGGGAATAGGAAGAAATGGTAGGTGAGATCTTAATAATTTTCTCTTTAAGCCAGTTGAAGGATGACATTTGGACTGAGTCCTGTGTGCTGCTTTGGCATGCCTTAGGCTTCAGGGGTCAGCAAACTGCAGCTCATAAAGAGGTCTGATTTGGCCCTCAGAGGCCTAGTCTGGCATGGGGGATTGGTGGCCTAGAGCTGTACTATGCAGTTCTTCCCCTTTGCTGCAGAGCTTCTTCTCTGCCATGTCTGTGCTTACCTTTGCTGCAGAGGGATAGGGATTAATGGCAAGGGTAAGTGCAGGCAGCTGGCCACTCTGGGAAGTTGAGACTTGTGGTCTGTGGTGGGCCCTCAATTGCAAAGGAGGCCCATGCCAACAAAGGGCTGCTGACCCCTGCCTTGGGGGACCAAGGATTGCTTGTGTATGTGATGCACTTTCTGAGCAAAGACCGTATCTGGGAGGGTGTAGGGCAGGGAAGAAGAAAGAAAAGAAGTGGGAAAGAAAAAGGGAGGGAGAAAAGAGAAAGGAAACAAAAAAGGAAAAAGGAGAAAAAAGAAGAAGGAAAGAGAAAGGAGGAGGTGGAAGCTAAGTTGTGTGGATACATAGGTGACTTTTAAGCCCGATCTTTGCCTTGAACTGCAGCAGGGGCAGGAGCGTGGTGAGGACTGGATATGGGTTATGGAATTGGTCCCCCTGGATAGGGGACCAAGGATTAAATGCAAACAAAAGTATCCAAATGTTTAGCTTTGACTTTCATTAGCCATGAAAGGAGAAGAAAAATTAAAAACACAAAACGGAACACAAACAAATAATGGTTATTTCAGTTATAATTTCTCCTATTTAATACTCTGTTGAGATTTATGAGAAAATATCTTTTAAGAGTGTAACTGCTCATGGTGGGAACCAAAGTGACTTATAGAAAAAGAGTCTTGACTCGGTTTATAGAGGGTAAAGACTTTCATTTACGGGTGAATTTCATTTAAGTTTCATTTAAGCAGTAAATCCTGCTGTGGTTTATCATGAATAAACCATTTATCTTAATCTCTTCTACAGTTTCAAAGAATTTAATTAAGTCAGTTACTTAAAAGAAGGCATTCACAGAGTTAGTTTGAGATATGCAGACAAATGAATCTAAAGAATCTGACATTTGAATTAAATCCTCTATTACATTCTGTTGCTCAAAGATTATTTCAGGTCTCCTCCTTATAAATATATAAATGCAATTCCCAGTTTAACAGGGAAAGAAACTTAAAGAACCTGCTAGTGTCTTAGAAAGTGGACACTCATAAGAATTGAACAGCAGCAAAGTGTCACCTGTTAGGGGTGGGTTCATAATAGTTTTTGGTTAGGAACTGTAGGGCACAGAGGCATAGCAATCTTCTTGGGCAGAGGAGGGGGAAAATGCCAACTGTGGGGTGTGTGAGAGTGGTGGAAGAGTGGAGTATTACCTGCCCTGGCTCTTTGCACTTAGGTGGCAGCTGCTACTGCTGTGGCAGCTGCTGTAGCAGCATGAGCTTGAGGTGCTGCAGCTGGGTTGATGCAGACCTGCACTGTGAGCTCTCCAGGGGACTGCCCTGGTGCCTCACTTGCTTCCTCCCCATGCTACTGAGAGTGGAGCTATGTCCCCCTAAGTTGGCACCTGGGGCTACTGCCCTGTCCATTAGTTAACTAGTAACAATTGTTACTACTTACAGCAGCGGTTGTCAACTGGGGGTATGTGTACCCCTAGGAGCACTTAGAAAAGCCATAGAGGGTACAAAGAGGCAGGCAGGCAGGTGGGGATGGAGCGTGCCCTGGGACTCAGCAGCAGCGTCTCCCCTAGCGCCTTCCCATACTTTGCTTCTTACCCAGGAGAGGGGAAGGAGGTGCGTTGGGTGCCACTGGCCCCATATGGTGCACTGCAGTGCCTCCCTGCCCCCCACCTCAACTTGCTCTCTGTGTCCAGTCCCAGGACCACCAGCCCGCAGAGCTGCACGTGCGACCGACCATCAGAAAGTGGCATGTGGTGTGGCGGCAGCAGCAGCAGTGCGGGGCAGGGATGGATATGTGTGTCTGCATCTTTGTGTGTGTCTATGCGTCTGTCCCCTGCTTGCCCAGTGGCAGCAGGTGTCGCATGGCTCTTGGGGCAGCAGCAGTGGGGTGCAGAGTCCAGCCTGCAGCAGCAGTTGCCTCTTCCCCGCGCACAGATCTGGGGGGCATGTTCCCCCTGGGTCTCCGTCAGGGTGTGTGCAGCAGCAGGAGCCATCCCCTTCACCCAAGCCCCATGGATGAACTGCTCTTGTGGCTCCATCCTGTACTGTGCTTCAGCTGTGCGGTGCCTGCCCCAGCCCCAGCCCCACTCCCTCCCTTACCACGGGGCCTCGATTGCCTCCTTCCCCTCCCCCCCCTTAAAAAGAAGAGAAAAATATAAAGGGGTACACGAGCTGAAACTGCCTTACAGTAACATTTTGACATCCTGCTAAATCTTTGCAAGAAAATAAAATGAAAAAGAGCTTTACAATTTAGTTTTACCAACACATGTTGAAATTTTTACAGTGATGATAGCTGAGCTGGAAGGTTGGTTTGCCTCAGTGCTGAGTTATAGTTTCTTTAGTTTTCTTTTTTTATTACCCGTCTTTCCTGCTTGCTTACACAACTTAACTGGAGGAGCTATGGTGAGTGTTATGAAGTTGGTGTGAGCAGAGAGCTCTATTTCAGCTGGGGTGGGTGGGGGGGCATGGGTAGGTTTATTGTAATCTCTTTATGTACCTTCCAGGAAGAGACTGTTCTTTCTAGGTTGGCTGCATTTTAAATTATTTTTTGTGCTCTCTTATGTTCAGCACTCTGGTATCTTGGTCTCAGTATATTTTGTGTATGTGTAGACACACACACACACACACAAATATGGAAGTATGGTGCATTATGTATTAAACAACATATCTATAAAGACATGTATGCATGTGTAAACGCACAGTTTTACTTCAGATAGGTGTATTTATATCTGTAGGGGTGTACATATATATAGAGAGAGAGACAGACAGAGATATAGATAGATATGGATATCTGTGTGGTGTATGTATGTGTAAGTATAGGTATATCTAGATATTGGTATATACTATTATTATTTGGAGCTAAAGACTTTTAAGAAATATTTTATGGAAAATAAATCTTAAGAAACAAATCTTATGCATCAGTTTTCCAAAATATAGTTTAACAATTGCATATGAACTAAAATAAGATGGAAATTGTAAAGTTGTTTTTTAGAGGTTGCATAAAACATGTATGAAGGTTTTGTGTCCAAGGGTGTTATCATTCTTGACACTTAAACATGTCCTAGAATTATCAAAAGCAGAAACTTCCAGGGTTCTCTCTGATTAGCTTGAACATCTCATTTAATAACAACAACAAGCATGTGCTGCTATATTCTTTCTCTAAACAGGTGATATATAAAAATAATCGTACTTGGATATCTTTTAAAATTGAGGAAAGGCCTGTACAAGTTTCTAATGATGTAACATTAGAAGTTCAGTGCACATAAACTGGTTTCAGCCATTTTGAAAGCAGTTTAAGATAAACCCCAATGACAAAGTGACTGATAGCAAGAATGCAGGGCTATGCCCTATACTTTGCATGGGCCTGTCTATTCCTGGGGATCTTCCAAAGCATCTGGACTGTTTGACTCGCATATGGTTTTGGTATTCCTTGAGTGCTGTGGTTACAACCTGCTCCTTGACTAGGGCTGTGTATAAATTGGCTGGATCTAAAAAAAAAAAAATAACAATTCAAGATACCAGATAGATGTAAGAAGATCCTCTTCAAAGCAATTCAAGTCCAGAAGGACTATTAACATTTATACTGAAGCACAAGTTAAGGAGAAAAATTGAGTTGAAGCAGGAAAATAAAAAAGCCTGAACAAATATTCTGACATGCAGGCCCAATGTATTCTTGTCAGAAGCATTTTGAAATGTAGATGAGAATTATGATGCCACTGTGCTTTCTCTAGTGCTCTTTTTATGTTAGAAATCTGGTAAGATTGAGATTAACAGGGTCAGTGGCTGATAGTTTTATACTCTGAACATGGGAAGGATATTATCTTTAAACATGAGACTTTTATTGGCTTTGCACAGATGTAGATAGCTATACAAGGTGCACAGCAGTAGAGTGTCGGGTCCCCACGTGGTCCCTGTACTACCATACTGGGTCACCTTGACTAAGTTTATAGTACAGTATGACCCAATAGAAGGAAAGGATTCATTAGGCAAAAGGAAGGGGAAATGAGTTATGATGATTGGATTTTATTATTTTAAGTAAGTAGTGTGACTAAGAGGGAAATATACATGTGTTCTAGATAGAGTAATACTTCACATAACTGTCTTTTTGGAAGAATAATATAGCAGACCGTTTAAATTTTGCTCCACAAGCCAAATATGTTTCCTTTTCTTTTTGTCTGCCAAAATAAAATTTGTGTATTCTTACCACAGAAAGAATGATTGGCGAGGATCTCTGAAGATGTGACTGCTATACAATAGAGATTTGTCACTGTAGTCTATGACAGTTCTCAAAACCTCCTGGCCCTATAGTAGTCAGTCCTACTATTCTTTGTCATTGACAGTGGTTCTACTTTTCTCTTTCATGTTTTAAATTGCTACATTTTATTGAGGTTTTTACAGTATACAACAGAGCAGTTTTCCTAGTGAAAAGAGCAGGATTTGGCCCTTCGTACTTTAAACGTGAGAGAATACTGCAGGCAGGATTTCACCTATATAGTCAGTGTCAAACCATATCACTGCTGTTGCTTTCACATACTACTTCCAAAGCTGGGAGAAAAATATCAGAGCTCCTAAAGCTAACTAAAACAGGATGACTGGATTGTGCACTTGAAAAATATCTCAAAAAAAATACGCTCACTTAATGAACGCTGGCATAAATATAATTTTGTAACACTACTCCCTTCTTTTGTTAGGACCCTTACTACAGATTTAATGACCTTGCCTACAGATGGATCTGCCTGGATAACTGGACTTACAGCAGGACATTCGAAACTCCTTTTGATGTCAGGTATGTTAGAAAAATATATTTTGTTAAAATTAGTTCTTAACCACCATTTCTGCAGGGAAGATAGTAAAGTGGATTTTAAACTGCATGCTTGTTACCTTATGATGTAATAAATCAGGTTGCATAAGATAGTATGGCCATGAAGCAGTTTATTAGCATTTGGTGAGTTTCTTTTTCAAGACTTCCTGTGTGAAAATATATTTCTCAAATTGCCAACTGCCACATAACAGAGATGCACCCATCCATTTGCTACCTGTTGGACAATGGGAGGTTTTGCTTTATTGTGGGTGTATAAACTCATTTTAATTTGACTTGACAAACATGTAGCTACACTGACTCTTATGGAAGCTGTTAAAACAGCTGCTGGTCAAGACATTGGGGCATTCTCAGTATTTATATTGCAGGTGCTGTTAATTCAGAGTATCCTAGTAATTTCACATTCCTGTGTCATCTTCTGTAGCAAATGGCAGAAAGTGAATTTGGTTTTCGAGGGAGTAGATACAGTAGCACAAATCCTGGTCAATGATGTTACAGTTGGAAGAACAGACAACATGTTCAACAGATATGTGAGTAATTCAGTTATTTTTGAAGGTGCTTCTATTGCTGTTTCAAAGCACTTCTCTGCTAAGGAGTTTCAGTGTGTTTGACCTACACCAGGGGTTCTCAATCCCTGGGCTGCGCTTTGGTGCCAGGCCGTGGTGGGTCAGCTGCTGGTCCGCGGCACAGTTAGCTGTCAGATCAGAAGTGGCTGCAGACTGGCAAACCACAGCCTGCCAGAGCCAGCCAGAGAGGCTGCAGCTCAGTGTTTGGCCCAACCCCACCGCCCAGAGGGGGTGGGGGGTATCCTCACCTTTCTGCCAGCCGGAAATTCCGGCCATGGTCGGCTGTGATTGTTGGGCCATGGTTTGCCAGGCCGCAGGCATTTCTGGGCTGTGGTTTGCCGGGCTGCGGCATAAAAACTTTGAGAACCCCTGATCTAGACAAGCTTTGAGAACTAGACTTGATATGTGATGCACCTTGAAAATTTTTTCTTTGGTGAGAGAAGTTCAATACCAGACTTTTTGGCCAGATCCAGATGTGGAGGCACATGCAGTTTGTAGGGCTGCAAACCTCTTTGTGGCTCCACAAACCACATGTCTGGCATGTTAAAATGTGCCCCACACTGCAAATTTGCAGTGCAGGGACAAAGTTTGCTACCAGGAAATCCCTGTAGCAAAAGAACCCAAAAAACACTGTGGGGAAAAAAAGCACCACAGGATCATGTGCTGCCAAACTCAGAGGCTCAGTCCTCCCGGGCTGGCAGCCAGAGCATCTCTCCTTTAGTTCTGCTTCAGGTTCAGCATGCCAGGAGCTAGGCAAAGCAGGGAAACAGCAGTTTTCCCAAAGCAGAGCATTTTGCCTTGCATTAAAGTGCATGTGCAGGGGCATGCACAGCCGCAAGAAGTAGTGGTACAAATTTCTGCCGCTACTTTTTTTGTCACTGCAAGCACATGCTCCTGCATGTGGGTATGCCCCCTTTGGGGAAAAGTAGGTATATTTGGGCTTTCATCAGTATCAGAATTGGACCTTAAAACAAACATTTCATGATCTAAACCAGGATTTCTCAACTGATAGGACTCGGGTCACAGTGGCGAAACCAGAAGTGCTGTGGTGGGACTTCTGGTTTTGCTTTTGCACACTTTGGTTGTTCGGTGCTCCCCCCCACCTATTCGACTGGCCTCTGGGGACATTGGGCCCCCCCCCTCTTGGCGACTGATGGGACCAGGATTTATTGACCTTATGTAGGTGTAAAACTAAAAGAGCTTTCCCAAAAGCCTCAGTTCAGCTAATAATGAGTCAGTTTGTTACAGCTCCAAAAACCCTTAAATTTCAATCTGTTACATTACCTGTAAATCTGCTTACTAACAGGTATTATGATGCTGCTGATTTACATGTCAATTCTGAAGTGTAAGTACAAGCAGTGCGAAGCCTTTATAAATGTTTGCATGTTTTTTCTCCTTTTTATGTATAGTAGCTAATTCCCAGACCTTTGGATAACACAGAGTGTCTCTGGAGACTTAGTCTGTATCAGTATGGCAGGATTCGATTCTGAATGGTTACAGGCTTGATGTATTCAAACCAAATAATTTTGAAGCTTTTCACTGTAAACTTGTCCCTGCCTCAAGGAGCTTACAAATGAAATGGATAAAACAGACAGAGTGGAGAAAGGAAATTTAACTTCTACTATACAGCTGGAGAATTAAACTGGGAAGATCTCTCTATATCTTTTGACATTTCTTTCTGGCCTTAGAGAAATGAAGGTTTTATAATTGAGGCATGGCACTAGAACTCAGGACATATGGGGATTTTTTTCTGGCTCTGCCTGGCACTAAGTTAGATAGATCACTTAGCTTTTTTGTGTGTTGGCTTCCCCATCTGTCAAAAAGGAAGAATAATTCTCATCTCCATCACAGGACTGTTGTAGAGTTGTAATTAATTATACTTGAAAATCTTGGGACACGTTGCAGATGGCAGATGCCATACAGTTAGTATTATTTTGCATTTTTTTCTGCAAGTGCATTTTGGTGTGTTGCTATGTGCAACCAGCTTATGAAACAGCTTATAGTGTAAAAGCAGAATTAAACTGATTAGAATTGAATCTAAGTTTGCATGACTATAACTGTTCCCTTATTTACTAGCTCTGTCTTCGGGGGAAAAAAAAGTACCAGCACAACTACACTGAGGAAGCTGCTTTTGATACCATTGCTTTTGACCCGGCCACAGATGACTACAAAATATACTGTAGCTACTAATGGAGGGTGGCAAAAGCACTTGTTCTTTATAAAAATTCAAGAATGCATATCCAGTGTGCCACAAATGAATGTTATAGGAAAAACATTCATAACAATCCTTGAAACCTTTCTTTTACAAAGTGAGAGTAAACTGAAGGGCAGGGATAGCAACAGAGTGAGATTTTGAAACCGAACATGCATCCTGTACATCCACATGTGGAGACCTCCTTCATAATGCTATCTTATAGTGAGTCTTCAGTATCTTTGTTTTGGACAAGTATTGAGCTGTATCTGTGTATTTCAGAGAAGGGAATGGAGGGCATCAGAAGTTTATATGGGCCCCTCTAGACATGCAGGTAAAGATGTGATAGGAGCTGATGTACAATTCACACAGTTGTCCTTCCTGCCATGCCACATGTGCATGGCAGGAAGTATGATTGTGTGATTGCAATTTAGATCCTGTTATGCCTTACTGCTGGTTCAGGAGGAGCCCAGGATTGTGATCCTAGGCTCCCCCTGCACAAGCAAGTGTAGAAACTCCCGTATGCTTGTCAGCTGGGAGATCACTGCTAACCTGGTGTCCGAGCCACCAGGGTGTTCCAGATGCCTCTGCAACTGGGAGACTGTAGCTGACATGATGTCTCAGCTGCAGGGGGCATCCAGGCATTCCCAAGGCTGGGATGCTTTATCATCTGTGGTCTCCCAGTTGCAAGAGTGCCTGGCATGTATGATGTGTGCACCTGGTGGCTGGTGGGGCATGGCAGCACTGGCGGTGGTGGGAGCGTGGCAGTGACAGGAGCCTGGCGGTGGTGAGCAAGGAGCTCCTGCAGATGCTGCTGGCACTGTTGGCTGCAGGGAGGCAGGGTGGTACCAAGCGCCGATCAGGGGTTGGCGACCACCAGCAGTGACGGTCGGGGCAATTGTGGACCACCTGCAGATGTTGTTGGCAGTGCCGGTGATGGGGTGGCAAGCAGCGACTGCCTGCAGGCGCCGCAGACTATTTTTGTGAAAAACGGCTCTCTGCTAAATCAATTTGGTAGCTGCACAGACAGTGAAATTTTAGTCTGAAGGACTTTGGTATGAGTGAGCTCATTGAACTAGACCAGGGGTGCTCAACCTTGCCTGCAGGCCAAATGTGGCCTGTGGAGCCATTTTGCCTGGCCTGTGGGGATCCCCATGGGTCTGGAAATTTGGCAGTGGGGGAGCAGTTGCCATTAATATGGCCACCCTCTCCACTGCCAAATTTCCAAGCCCTGCATGTGCCCCCTTTCCTTGCAGAGCCAGTTTACACTTCCTACTCCCCCCACCTTGCCATTTCTGGATAGAGACTGGACCACACACCCTTCTCTCTGGGATGGGTTGGGGCTGGGCCATGCCCCATTTCCCCTGTGGGGCTGGGTTAGGGCTGGGCCATGCTCCCTTTCCCCTGTGGAGCCGGGTCAAGCTCCTTTGCTCTGTGGGGTCTCATTGGGGAAGGCTTGTACTCCTCTGCATGGCTGGGTGGTGCCTGCTGTACCTGCTGTGGGTGCTGGATTAGGACCACTGAACAAATCTGGCTTGTGGAGGGACCCAACACTGCCCATCCAGCCTACTAGACAAAAAGGTTGGACACCACTGAACTAAATTAAAGAGCAGGTTTCTGTTGGGGTTTTGGGTAGGAATGGGCAAGCAAAAAAGTAATCTCATATCCTAATCTTGCAAGCAGTTCTATACAAGTGAATCCATGCAGGGTCCCATTGACTTCAGTGGGACTCTGTGGGTGTGTCCATGCATGCAAGTATGTGTGCTTACAGAAACTCAAATAGTAGCCTGAATTTGTGTTGGCGATTTGTGCCTCAGAACACATGCCTGAATGTGCACTTTAGTTTGGGGTAAATTGTGCCATTTGGGGCAAACTGACTCTGCCCAGCTCTTCTTGGATCTTATAAAAAGCTACCCTGGCGAGCAGCTCAGGGCTACTTGTCCTCAGGAGCTTCTGAGGCCCAGCCTGTTGCTATCTGAGAATATCCCCCCTTTGCCAGCAGGACTGCTGCAGCAGCCCTGACCTAGAGTGGCCTCTGCACCCTCTTCCCACTGCAGCAGTCTGGCAGTGGGGGCTGCTGCCTGGCTGTGACCTGCTGCTACCTGTGACAGTATCTGCCTCATTGGACCTGCAGCCCCATGGCTGTGCACCTGCCAGGCCCAGATGGAGATTACACTGTCATCTGTGCTGTGGTACTAGCACTGCAGCAGAGCTTTCTGCACCTGTGGGCTGTGGCTGCACAGGTGGCCTTCGTACAGCACTACTGTCATGTCTTCCATTGCCCATGCTCTGGTCATCTGGGCAGCTATCACCCAGAAGATGTACACATTGCAGTGGCTCACTTTGAAATGTCAGAGCGTGATGACCTGACCATCTGGGGCTTCCAGCTGGGTCCCCAAGGCCAGTCTTGGACAGGCTTCTTTCCCCAGGTGCCACCACTTGCCTTGCCATCGGGGATCCTGGTTTTCTATGTTTAAAAATCCCAAAGTCTCTGATAACCCCCTCCCCTCAAATTCTCTTATTAAAAACTGCAAAATCCACTTTTTTCTGTGATTAAAATGAAACACCACTACACACACAAGTATCAGTTGAGCACAATGTTTTATTGATTATATTTACAATTTTAACACAATATGGAACCCTACCACTACCTCAGTTGTAATAAAATAAATTCTAAATGCCTATATATTTTGATATTTGTTTTGGCTTTTTTATCAGAGGAAATTAGATCTCCCTCTGACCCTTTTACTCACCAGAATGTGGGTCCAGCTGTGGCTGTTCCCACAGCTGTTTTGTGGCACTGAATAACACTGATATGCTGGTACTCTGCCCTTGCCTCTCACTCCGACTCCACAGCCCTGCCAGTGCGCCTCACTCCTGACTCTCAGCTCCTGCTTGCCCCCCACTCATTCCCTCCCAGTACCAGGACACAGGTCCAGCTGCAGCTGTCCCACCTACTGCTTTGTGGCTGTGAGCAGTGCCAGTCCTTGCTATTATGCTTCTTGCACCTGTCCCAGGCCTCACTGATCCCCATGTCCTCCCTTGGAAGCCCTTGACTGGGGCTTAGGGACTGGGTTGGGCAAGCTCCTTCCCTTCCAGGCCAGCCCTCCCTGCACAGGCTACCCTATGGGGCTCCAAGCCAAGCTCTGGCGACTGCTTCTACCTGAAGCCTCCGACTCCTGCCTCTGTATCTCTCGTGTTCATGCTCACTCACTTGTTCTCTCCACTTGCACTCTTGGCTTGCTCTCTGCGCTCTCTCTTTCTTTCTCTCTCTCTCTCTCCACTGTGGCCCATCACATACATGCACACAAACCCTGCTGTCACCTTAATTGCCCCCCTGTCCATCACCCACCTCTGCTGCCCCTTCTACCCCTCCTCCTGGCCCATCACACACCCCAAATAATTCCCAGGACCCGGAGCTCCCCCCAGACTGGGGTTGCATGTTCCAGTGGTAGTGCCGAGGCAGGGCAGGGCAGGGCTGCAGTGTGGCAGCTGCCCGTCCAGCCATGGCTCCCACCAACAGGTCCTGTCCTGTCTGCAACTGGGGATGCAGGGTGGGGTTTGTAAGGGGATGAATAGGGTTTATGGGTGGGGTGGGGTGGGGTCCCTTGTCACATGCTGCTCCCCCCTGGTGCATATCCCTCACTGGCAGCAGCAGCAGGCCTTCAGGGCACTTATAGCACATGGCAGGCAGAGGCCCCTGGTGGCATGTGGCTCTATCTGAGTCCTGGGGGCTGCACACAGCACATGGGCTGCACCAACCCAACCCACTGGCATGGCTGGCTCTGTGCCAGCACATGGAACTAACAGTGCCATAGGAAGGAGCCACATACCATCAGGGTGGGCCAGGACAGTTCTGTGCTTCCATGTGGGGCTTCCAGCACTCCCTTGCCTGGCTTGACAGCGCACGACTCCCTGTGGCTCCCAATCTGTGTGCCACTGGGCCGGGCTGGCTCTGTGCCATCATGTGTAGCTCCCTGCTGGAGTGCTGGAAGCCCAATGTGGAGGCACGAAGCCAGCCCAGCACGCTGGCGTGCAGACGAGAAGCCGTGGTGGGTCATATGCCATTGGGCCTAGTGGGCTTTGTGCCGTTAAGGCCGACTCCCCATTGGAGTGCTGGAAGCCCCATGTGGAGGCACGGAGCCAGCCTGAGCTAGCCTGATGGCATGCAGTTCCCACCTGCAGTGCCAGGAGCCCTGCATGGTGGCATGGAGCCAGCCCAGTCTGGTTCAGAGGCTTGCACCAGCAGGCTGGGCTGGCTCCATGCTGTCATATGCAGCTCCCAGGATTCAGCCAGAGCCACTTGCCGCCAGGGGGTTCTGCCTGCTATGAGCTATGAGTGCCCTGAGCGCTTGTTGCCTGCTGCTGTTGCTGCTGCGAGCCATGCTTTGCATTTATTTTCTCCAGCATATTGAGACTGCCTGCTGCCAGCCTGCTGCCTGCCACCTGCTGCTGCCACCGGTGGTGAGGGCTGTACCATGGGAGGGAGTGTGTGGTGGAGGCCCTCCCCCGCCACAACTTCACACCCCCATACTGAGGCAGCATGGTGGAGCAGGAGTGGGATGTAGCAGTCACGTAAAGACACTCTGGCTGGCTGCCACAGTATCTCCTTGGAGGACCCAGCCAACAGTTGCTTCTGGCCACACTCCAAGAGCACCCCCCATGCTACTTTATTCCAGTGCACTGGGGGAGGAGGGGGGTTGGGTTTTTTTTAATACTAGCATTCCCCGGTACCAAATTTAGAGTTCAGGTTGCAGATATGCAGCACAGAGAACATTTTGTCTTGTGTTTCTCTTGTGGTGGCTTCTGCGGTGTGTCAAGTTCCTTTGGGATACAACAGTGCACATGTGCGTTCTTGTGTGGATGCAGCCTATGTGGGGCAGGGTGATCTGCCCAGAAAGAACTACTCATAGGACTTCAATTTAGTGTGTCTTTTCTCTCTTCAGTCTGTGAAGTATTGCACTCTTGTCTTCCAGAACTTCAGCTTGTGAAGGCTGCAAACATATATCAAATAATAAAAGCAAGTCAACCCAACTAAAATAAAAAAATCTAAATAGTAACTAAAATATTAAGTAAAACTAAAATAAAAACAAAACATAGAGCAGGTAATATCTGTGTATGTCAAGCAATTAAACTCAAGTAATATGCTGTATTTTTCCCCCCAATGCAGAGCTTTGATATTACCAATGTGATCAAGAAGGTCAATTTTATCGAGGTCCGTTTCTTATCAGCCATTTCATATGCAGCTGAGAAAAGCAGATATCACAAAGCATACCGAGTACCTCCAGAGTGCCCTCCCCCAGTACAGAAAGGAGAATGTCATGTTAATTTCATCAGAAAGGTAAGAGAAGATTCCTTTGTCATGTGGCTTGAGAAGCAAGGAAAAGTATGATGTCATGTTATAGCAGATATATTTTAAACTTGCAGTGCCTTTTCATAACTAGGTATGGGCATGCATAAGTGCAGTTGCACTCCTCATTTTAGTCCTGCTCCACCCAAAGTTTAAACCCAGCTGTTTGGTAGTGGCAGCAGCATTTCTGTTTGGACTAGGGATGTGAAAGGTTACATAGTAAGTTTATACTGTTAATCCATTACAATTAATATTTAGCACCAGGCACAGTCTAGTGAAGAAGGGAAGGGGCACGGTGCCCCAGGAAGGCAGCTAGTTACAGCATGCAATTCTGCCTCTTTCTCCATGCAGCGTGCTGCTGCCTTTGGAAGGAGGGGGAGGGAGGGAGGGAGAGAGGACTAGTTGCAGCATGCCACTCCATCTCCTTCTCCCTTTCCCTGCAGCGCACCATCGGTTAAACAAGGAGGTGTCAAAAAGAAAGCGCACATACATGCATACACGTGCTAAGATGTGTTATTGCTTAACCATTTTACTGATATTGTTAGAAGAGTTTAAATGGGTAATTACTTAAATTATTTTACATTCCTAATTCAAGCAGGAGGAGGGAGTTAATTGAAGTCCTGGCTCATTATAATACACCTGATTCCTTCTAAACTCTCTGTTCCATTGTTGTTAATGATCAACTCTCCTTTTTAATAGTCTTTAATGGTTCAACTAATCAAGTTATCTTTTGTTCTGCAATTCTGCTGTCCGTTAACTGCTCCTGGTAATGTAACTCCTATTTCACAGTCCTGCAGACTGTTTTTAACTTTAGCCGAAAACATTAACTCAGGTATAGAAATAACTTTCAGGGAAGCATGGGATAGGTTGTCAAGATGCTCAAGAAGGCTTGATTTTGTTTTACGAATCTGAAAGAGATGTACCTTTAATGAGTGTGGGACTAAAGAAACAACAATTTGTGCTAGTGTCTTGTGTTTTTAAATACATAATATATGATATAGGAAATTAATGCACATTCCAGTAACATGTTGTTCTTGCTTCAATCTTAAACTGAATACTTTAGCCTGAGGACCCTAGCCAATTAGTAAAGTTTCCAGTTTCCTTTTAACTGGAGAAAAATGTGTGTTGTGATAATGCACTGCACTATTTGCACCCCACTTTTCAAAATCCTACATCAGCACGTGTATCTAGCTCATGTTTTCATAGGAAAACATCCTGTAGATCAACACTTTGAATGTATTAGAGGCATAAAAACCTAGGGTAGCTATATAATTTTTTTTAAAAGCAATCTTTGAAGAGATGTCAGGAACAAGACTGACAGTCAAAAGGGTGGGGGCAGAGAATAAGCAATCATTGTGATTTTATCCAGTGGGCCAGTTTAGGAGGGAATATTGACAATGGAGTGAGCTGTCATGAGAACCAGAGTTTATTGCCAAGACTATGAAAATCTCAGCCAAGCAGCTTTATGAGTGTTTGCCATTGTTCATGTGCTGTGCTATTTATACTGAACAGCTTTGGCATGTACTGAAAAATGAAAAGCATAGCTAATGCAGACCATACTTTTTTCTTATGGTGTCATGAAGCATGATATAAATATGTATTCGGTGAAAATTACAAACTAACATGAAGCTAGGATACCTGCATTTGAGTCTCGACTCACTCATAAATATGGCAGAACTTCTTTTGTTGATTTCCTAATTTTGAAAGGGCCTTGCAGTAAGAAGACACAATACTGAAAGTAATTTTCAGAATTATTTTCTTTTTTTATTGCTTGTTTGTGACAGCTTAAACATTTTTTCCTGTAAGTGACCCATGTACTGTAAAACAGCCTTCCCCAAACAACCCGACTAGAATTATTTTGATCTGTAACTAGAAATGATTTCCTCTAGAACATGTCAATGCAGAGGAATGGTGCCATGTTCCCCATAGAACTACCTATTTTTTCCTTTCTTCAGATAAAGACGTTGCCTCCAGTGTTATTATCCATCATATCGGAAAGCTGAGATGATTTCATAGATTTCATAGACATCAGGGCTGGAAGGGACCTCGAGAGATCATCGAGACCAGCCCCCTGCCCAAAGGGCAGGAAGTCGGCTGGGGTCATAGGATCCCAGCAAGATAAGCATCCAATTTAGTCTTGAAGGTGTTCAATGTAGGTGCTTGAACCACCTCCGCTGGCAGACTGTTCCAGACCTTGGGGGCTCGGACAGTAAAGAAATTCTTCCTTATGTCCAGCCTGAAACGGTCTTGCAGGAGTTTGTGACCGTTCGACCTCGTCATCCCTTGGGGCGCTCTGGTGAACAAACGTTCCCCCCGATCCTGGTGGTCACCCTTGATAAATTTTATAGGTGGCCATCAGATCACCCCTGAGCCTACGCTTTTCCAGGCTAAAGAGTCCCATGGCTCTCAGCCTGTCATCGTAAGATCTGTTTTCCTGACCTCTGATCATGCGCGTGGCTCTCCTCTGGACTCTCTCAAGCTTCTCCACATCCTTTTTGAATTGTGGAGCCCAAAACTGGACGCAGTACTCCAGCTGCGGCCTCACCAAGGCCGAGTACGAGGGGAGAATGACGTCCCAGGATTTGCTCGAGAAGCATCTATGGATGCAAGTCAGCATTTTGGTCGCTTTACTAGCCGCAGCATCGCATTGCAGGCTCATGTTCCTCTTGTGGTCAATGATGACCCCCAAGTCTTTTTCTTCTGTAGTGCTAACCAACGTAGCACTGCTGAGCCTATAAGGGTGCTGCAGGTTTTTCCTCCCAAGGTGGAGAACCTTGCATTTTTCGGTGTTAAACACCATGAGGTTCTCATCTGCCCATTTGCTGAGCTTGTCCAGGTCAGCCTGGATCACCCGCCTATCTTCTGGCGTGGATGCTTTGCCCCAAAGTTTGGTGTCATCAGCGAACTTGGCCAGTCCACTCCTAACTCCAATGTCCACATCGTTAATGAAGATGTTGAACAGTATGGGTCCCAGGACAGAGCCTTGAGGGACCCCACTGGTCACAGGGCACCACAATGAGTGACTGCCATCAATCACAACCCTCTGGGTCTGACCACGAAGCCAGTTTCCCAGCCAGCGGATCGTGGTGGAGCCAAGGCCACAACTGGGCAGTTTGGCCAAGAGGTGATCATGGGATACCAGATCAAAAGCTTTTTTGAAGTCAAGATATATGACATCAACCTCTTCTCCCTTGTCCAGGTGATAGGTCACCTGGTCATAGAAGGAAATGAGATTGGTCAAACAAGACCTACCCGCAACAAACCCATGCTGGCTATCCCTTAGGATGTTAGCCTGGGCCAGTCCCTCAAGGATGGCCTCCTTAATAAACTTTTCTAAGATCTTCCCCAGGATAGAAGTCAGGCTAATGGGCCTGTAGTTAGCCGGATCCACTCTCCTCCCTTCGTTGAGGATCGGCACCACATTGGCCTTCTTCCAGTCTTCGGGCACTACACCAGAGCGCCAGGAGTTTTCAAAGATCCGTGCCAGGGGCTGGGCTATGACGCTCGCCAGCTCCTTGAGTACCCTGGGGTGCAGGTTGTCAGGGCCAGCTGACTTGAAGGTATCCAGCTTCTCAAGGTGTTCCTTCACGAGGTCAGCATTGATGGAGGGTAGGGGATCCTCCTCACCCAGATTTCCCTGTCCCATAGCAGGCATGGGCATCCCATGTGACTGATGAAAGACTGACGCAAAGTACCTATTTAATAGGTTGGCTTTTTCCTGGGCGTCAGTTGTCAGTTGCCCCATCTGGTTTAGCAGGGGTCCAACATTGCCCTTGCTTTTCCTCCGGCTCCCCACATATCTGAAAAAGGACTTTTTGTTGTCCTTGATGCCTGAAGCTAGTTGGAGTTCAGTTGCAGCCTTGGCTTTCCTGGTTTGCTCCCTGCAGGACCGGACCAGCGCGGAGTAATCCTCCTTGGAGGTGAATCCCGTTCTCCATCCTTTGTAGGCTTTCCTTTTTAGCCACAGGAGGTCCGCTAGGTCCCTGGAGAGCCAGGAGGGCTGCTGTGCCTTCTTGCTGCCTTTCCTCTGTGTTGGAATAGATTTGGCTTGTGCATTGAGGATCGCTTCCTTGAGAAGCAACCACTCTTCTTGAACTCCCATCTCCCTGGGGTCATGGTCCCTGAGGGCCTGACCGACTATCCTCTTGAGCTTGTCAAAGTCGGCTTTTCTGAAGTCAAGGACTTCTGTGTTGCTGACTGACTTGCCAGCTTTATGGAGGATGGTGAAGGTGATCAGCTCGTGGTCGCTGTCACCCAGCTTCCCATCGATCACTAGGTCACCGATTAGGTCGTCCCCCGTAGCCAGTACCAGGTCGAGCAGTGCTTTGCCTCTCGTTGGCCCATAGACTTCTTGAGTCAGGTAGAGGTCATCCACGCACGAGAGAAAGCTTTGCGACCACTCAGATTTTGCTGAGTGATCTTCCCAGGAGATGCCCGGGTAATTGAAGTCACCCATGACAACCAAGGTCCTGGAGCAAGCGGCCTCAGTCAGTTCCCAGGCGAACTCCTGGTCAAGCTCAGGACTTTGAGTGGGAGCTCTGTAGTAGACTCCCACCGTTGTGTCCCCTGTGCCGTATTCCACACGAATTTTTACCCAGAGGGTCTCTAGCTGTCCATGCCAGTCGCCAACATCAGCTTGCAGGGACATGTAGCTTTCCTTCACATAAAGAGCTACAGCCCCGCCCCTTTTGTCAACACGATCCCTCCTGTACAGGGTATAGCCCTCTACACCCGTGGTCCAGTCATGGGTGGAGTCCCACCAGGTCTCCGTTATCCCAATGACATCATATTTCTTTGCACTGAGCAGGAGGACGAGCTCGTCCTGCTTGTTGCCCAGGCTCCTGGCATTAGTGTACAGGCAGGCAAGTGTGCCCTTGGGGGCTCTTGCCTTGCCCACAGATTGTGCCAGGGCTGGGGCAGGGGTGGTCTCCCTTAAGTGCCTTGGTCTGCTGGCTTTGCAAGGGATGCTCTGCAGGCCAGCAGTGGCAGTAGTCCCCCCATCCCCCAGCGGCCTTAGTTTAAAGCCCGGTGGAGCAGGTCAGCCAGCCTGGCTGAGAAGAGCCTCCTCCCCAGGGGAGAGAGGTGGAGGCCATCTCTTCCCAGCAGCTCGCTGCCTCTCTCTCCAAAGAGCGGGCTGTGGTCATGGAAGCCAAAGCCTTCCCGATGACACCAGCGCCGCAGTCTTTGGTTGACTGCATGGATCCTCCTCTCCCTCCTCAGCCCATAGCCCAAGACTGGGAGGATGGACGAAAACACCACCTGAGCTCCCAGACCCCTAAGCCCCGCTCCCAACTCCCTGTAGCGCCTCATGACCTGGCTGGGAGTGCTCCGAGCCGTGTCATTGGTGCCCATGTGAATAAGGAGCATGGGGTAGTGGTCTGTGGGCCGGAGGAGCTGCGGGATCCTCTCCTCAATGTCTCGGATGCGGGCCCCCGGGAAGCAGCAGACTTCCCGGGCTAAGGGGTCAGGGCAGCAGATTGCCCCCTCGGTCCCCCGCAGGATGGGGTCCCCCACAACAAACACCTTTCGCTTTGTCTTGGGGAGAGCGGGGGCAGTAGCTGCGGTTGAGCCTGGGTTGCCTGTGGGAGCTGGCAACTGAGCAGGCTCTGCCGGGGCTGCAAGAGGTGCGAACCTGTTGGTAAGCTCCAGCGAGGGAGGGGTCTTGGTGCGGCGGGCTTTAAGGCCCTTGACCACCTTGGTCCATGCCCCTGACTGGGCAGAGCAGGAGGTCCCAGAGTCCTCCTTAGTCGTGGAGAGAGACGGAGCTCTCCCGTGCGGCTCCCGGGGGAGAAAGGCCTGGCATGATGACTGTGATGAGGGCCACGGCAGAGTAAAGCACTAAGCTGTGAGCCCACTTTGAATACCATTGTTTTAGTTTCAATTTAATATTTAAGGAGGGGGGAAAGATCCTCTTATTTATAAGGAACATTAACTTAAATTTGGAGAGTTTAATTCTTCAGAGTCCATGTGTTATTTCCACTATGTTTCTTCAAAATAATGTGGTGACTTGGGGGAAGGAGCTTGAACAGCTGTAGTCCTATTTATAGAGTTGAAATTGCTTGGAGTGATTTTAAAACTTTACTGGGCTATATATTTATAGTCATAAGCCTTATGGAAAGTACCCTAGTGCTTTTCCTCAAAGGAGTTGCATGACTTGACTTGCAGATTACTCTAAACAGTTTTAAAGATGTTTTTCAATCCAGACATATGGGTACAACAGCAGAGCTGTCACACTTGAAAGTAAACAAACACCCTTGGACATTTTTAAAGTTAGCCTGCTTCTTGCCATTGGAAAGTATTGGGAAACCCTTTGTATGTCTGAGGTTCAACATGAAATATGGTAGACTAATTTGAATCTTAATGTGAGTCGTGTGGTCAAAGCCCCCAAGCTTTTGACTGAGAAAGGTACCTTTTAATGATTTGAGCATGTTCTTCTCATGGTTACTTACAATAACTTGCGAAATACAGGGAATTCTATTAATGAAACCTGACAATCAGTGATACAGTTTAAAAAAATTGGTCCCAATTACGGTAGTTTTCTAAGAACTAGTTGTCCCAGCTTTTAAACTTGAAATGGGTACAGTGCTTGCTTCCCAGAAGGAGGTTTTGTAACTTGATAGGCTGGCAAGCTGACTCCTGTGATGCATGGAATAGACTAGATTAGTGCAGTGTGGTTTGCCAAAATTAGTATGCCTCAGCTGTAAGTTATTAGTCTCTAAATTTAGAACTGTAGGTCACTGTACTAGACTCTTAACGAGATCCATTGTGTTTGCATTGGAAGCTGGGGTAAGGAAGGTTTGGAGGTCAGCTAATTAGAGGCCTTAAAGGGGCTCTGTCCATGAGGAATCTCTTCCATTTTTCAAAAATAAGTGAAAACAGGTCCAGGTATTAGCGCTGGCTAGGAGTATTTAATTCTGTCAGTTTCTGTGGTATTACAGTCACAGTTAGCTGTTTCTGAAACGCGTGTTTTCTTTGTTGCTGCCTGAAAGAACCACGCATGCAAACAATAGGCAAAAAACCTGTGAACCTGTGTATATACAAAGTGCACCAAACAAACATGGGGGTATTGGTCTAAGGACATAGGCAGACTAAGTTCTTTGGGTAAATGCAATATCTTTTATTAGACCAACTAAATAGTTGGAAAAATTGTTCTTTGCAAGCTTTCAGGCACAAACACCCCCTTCTTCAAACATTTGGGCATTCCACATATAATCTCTTCAGTTCATACTAATCTTAGATGGTGTTGGCAATAATACAGGAGGTAAAACCCTTTCAGATTCATGTGAAATTTAAGTTGACAGTTTCTCTTCAAATTATTACAAATACCTTTATCCATCAGTGTGTCATTCATTATTTTTATTGTTTTCATTTACAGTTAAAAGTTGAATTTTTTTTTTTTAGACCATGGATAAATTAGAATTGTTCTGAAAGCAACTGCTAGTTTTGCTGTTGCTCTTTTTTGCTACCATTCTTTTTAAAAACGACTCTTTTTAATACAAATTTTTCACTGTTTGAATTAATAGCTGAATTTAACCAAGGAGGAATAAAAACAGGTAGCATTTGTCCTTTTTTAAGTTACTAAGAACTGGAGTACCTTTTCTCGTTAGCATGCATTCATATATTATTTATGGACATTAGCTCACTTCTATAAAGGTCCTCTTTTTACCAGAAACATGTATCAGTATGTGCAGAATATAGTTATGATACATCTCTCTGCATTCCAGGAACAGTGTTCATTTAGTTGGGACTGGGGTCCTTCTTTTCCCACCCAAGGGATCTGGAAAGATGTTAGGATTGAAGCTTATAACATCTGTCACCTGATTTACTTCAGTTATGTCCCCAGCTATGGTAAGTGCTGATGATATTGTCCTTTGTTCGTGTTTCATTTGGGAAATGCAGCAGTTCTAGTTTGAATTGAGTTAGTTAGCAATTTGGGGAAGGGACTGTTTGTATATGTATGCCACCATGATAAAGGCCATATCTAACTTTATATTTGCTTGACACTACTCCACTATCAGTTATAATGAGGAAACTACTACAAGTCCAGAATGCAGAATTGTTTTTGTACAGAGCAACCAATGCATTTGTTTCATATAACAATACTTTTACCTCTGTTCTGTTTTGGAGAACAAATTTACATTAACATACTGCCTTACACCCTTTCATTTAAAGACGGACAGAAAAAGGCTGCTGTTGTTGGAGCTATCGTTCTTTGCAGAGTGAACAAACTTTCAATTGTTACATTTTCAAGACTCCAGATAGAGATTGAGACAGAAGAGCAACCATGCTGTTCAAGCATTATTTATCTGAAACTGCAGTTTGAGAGGATGTCCCACTGCATGTTGGCCACCTAGCCCACCTAAATGGTTTTCTTTTTTGGCTCAGACATGTGCTTGCCTTCCATTCATATTGAAGATGGTCAAAGCTGAGCAAAAGTAGTTTTCTATTTAAACTTCCTGCATGTGTCATATGTTCCACTGCAGACCACATGTATACTGTCCCCTGCTACAGGTTAAATGCATTTTCAGTGGAGTAGAGAATAGTGCATGTGCCCTTTGCAGTAGGTGCAGTTTCATCCCTTGGGAGTAAAGATATATGCATGAATAAAAGGTGAAGATATCACTTATAAAGCTTCCTGAAATAGCTCCGTGTCTCAGCCAGAATTCAGGTGACTGGAATTCTCACTGAAAGCCTCAGCATAGACACTGTAGACTCAAGTCAAGTTCAGATATATTAAGTGCTGCCTGATCCTTTCCACATCTTCACAACGCCATCTGCTGGTAGTCAAGGGCTGGCTTATGTGAGGCAGAAGATGTCTCATTCAGCAGGTGTTGCTTCACCCTTTAAACCTAGAGAGATCTTTATTAATACTGAAAGAGTTTGAAATTTGAAAAATAAATGACTTGTGCCATGTTTGAACAACACAGTCACTTGTTTTGCTTGCCAGATTGTTGTGTCATAGCCTTCTGACCACTGGGTCAGTAAAGCAGTCTTTGTTCCTGTTTTCTGTGCCCATGGTTCAGGAATGGGCTTGCTTGGCTTCCCGTAGCAGAGGAGTGGAAAGGAAGGGCTGGAAGGTGCTATAGTTTCTCTGAATTTGATTTTTCTCGCAGCTTTTGTTGACTTCAGCTGGAATAGGGGAAGATCAGCACATCTGTAAATAGGGCCTCTTGTTCACTCATCTTGGCAAGTGTAGGTAAGTTTAGAATCAAATTAATTCCAATGAATTATACACAAGCCAATGAATTTTCTCCAAGAACAAATTTCCTTTGTTAGTTTTGGAAGGTACTGCCTTCTTTTATATCTCAATTGAAATGGTGATAATACAGTTTAGTTGTCAAAAGGAAGTAGAGATTTCACATGTATGTGAAGAGAGGAAATGATGATTAACAATTCATGTAAACAGAGCTTCTCTACTTCTGTTTTTCAGTGGTTCTTGCATTGTTCCATTACTGGAGGTGGGAAGGAAGGAGGTAGATGGTGAGGAAAATTAACAAAAAGTAGCAGCATGTTTTAGGCTTGCAACATTTCATGTAATAATAATAAGGACAAGATCTCCTGTTTGATTTGCCTTTGTTTCAGCACAGCATTCAGCTGTAGTATGCAGAATAAAGGGTTAGGGAGGCTTTTCTTGTCCTTTAATTACTTAGACACATTAACAGGAAGGCTCAGCAAACATTCATTGATGGTACCCCCTTGACCCCCCACACCTTTTTAGTAAGTTGCTCTTGAAGTGAGAGATACCTGGAGGGCAGGAGGTGAGGCCTTGGATCATTAATGTGTTCCCTTGAGCACACTTGAGAGACAGGAGAAACAAATTTGACCCATCACATGTAGACTTGACAGTATGGTGTTCTGTAGTGTAAATCCATTCACTTAGTCTGGGGACATGGGATGAACTTGTCTCATTTCCTGTTAATATTGTTTTTGCTGGATAGATAAAAGTGGCTGTGTTACCTTGTGATTACAATCTTGCCAATATATGAGCATAGCCCTCTATGCTGTAGCATTATATTTTCTTTTAGAGGGCTGAAAGAAAATATAATGGCTGGGAGAGTTAGATGAATAAAGTCTCTTCTCTAATAATAAAGAATGAATGGGTTCCTGTTCTCATGTGTGCTCTGATGTGTTTTCAGAACTTAAAAGATGGTTTAGGAATGAGAAGGCAGTAACATAGGCAACATCTGTTGCTTTGCATAATCCTCTTCTGAACAGCAATATAAACATGTGTATCAAATATGCTAAACTGGGTCTGTCCAGTTTCTGAATGACTGGGGACTGTGTGCCCTCTGAGCCACGTGGTGTGGGCCCCTCGCCTGGCTGGCCTTCCTGAGCTGTGCTGCACTGCACAGGTGTTCCTGCACCAAAAACTCCCTGAGGCCTGTGGGCCATACTGCTCCACCCCACCCCTGGGGGTGAATGTAAGATCCAGAACCTGGAGTAGGGAGGAAAAGCCCAAAGTCCTCTTCCCCAGCATCAGGAGTGATGGAAGAAGTGGTGCATGGATCCTGGACCGGGAGCCTAGTGGCTATGAATTAATCCCTTCAGAACTGCCATTTGGGCAGCCCTGCACTAAACAATGAAGACCTCATCAGTCTGCTTCAAAATTGAGCTTGAATACAGTTACATTTCATAGGGACTTTGGTCTTTAACAGGATATGATTACAAGAATCCTATTTATCTTTAATAGGAATGAGGCTATGTGGAAGTGTCTGTGTGTGTGAATGAGATGTATTTTCTTTATATTTATGTATATAAAATATAAATTCTTCCCCCGCCTTTTTTTTTCCTCTCCCGCAACTTTGCATTAGTGAAGAGTGCTCAGCAGTGGAGTCTTGAAATAGAGTCCGTTTTTGATGTAGTCAGCTCAAAGCCAGTTGCTGGTCTCATGACAGTGAACATTCCCAAGCTGCAAACACAGCAAATATACACTGTAAAGCTTCATCCTGGGGAAGATAGCATTGTGCTGCTCATAAACATCAACAAGGTGAGGGGACAAATCTTAAACTGTTACAACAACAATAGGTTTCCTACTGTGTTTATGAAACAGTATGCAACATGTCTATGTATCTCTATCTCCGTTTTAATTTTCTGTTTCCTGTTCTGTGCTCTGTTAACACTTCCTCACCCTTGTCAGGGCCAGAGAGCAGCCCTTTTAGCCTCTTGTAGCTGATTCCACTGAGACAAAAAGATGTTTGTGAATGGAACATTGTGGCATCTTCTCTCTTAAAGATTGATACAGAAGTTGGGTCATCTGTCACTTCTGCTGGGTCCAGAATGGTGTTAGTCCTCAAACTTAGTCTTGGTATGACCTATACTGGGGACAGCCTTTTCTACATTTACCTACAATGAGATTCTTTCTTTCATCCTTCTCTGAAACTATTGGTACTTACCACTGTCAGATGGAACAGAAGTAGATGGGCCTGTGGTTCTAAATATTTTTTGCCTTACTACATCATTTACTGGGCTGATTGGGACTGAAGTACTTGAGGTACTGATATCCTTGGTTTATACGAAGAGTGGTGGAAGCATTTCTTTAGGTGCTTCTTCCGTAGTGATACCTTTGCATCAGTAAGGGCAAAAAAAGGTCCAGTGTGAGGTTTTGGAGGGCAGTGTAGCAGGTGCAGAACCAGTGGATTTGCATCTTCTTTTGCCAGCTCTGAATTAAGATTCCCTCGACTCCAAAAAATTAAGGACAGGTGAAATGTCAGAAGTGAAGGGCTCCAAAGGAAATAAGAAACACAATTGAAGAAGGGTAAATGGAATTAAGTCCCAGTGCTAAAAGGCTTCAGGTGAAAAGAATCTTTTTCGTCCTGCCCACAGTAAGGCCTAGTTAATTTGATAATATAAGCGTGCTTCAGAAAGTAACAGCAATTTTGAAATATAACCATTTTATACGTAATAATCCTTTATTGGACCATATCACTTCTGTACACAGGTATAAAAGATGAATACTTTTTGCTTTTTATCCTTTCTTTTTCCTTTTTTTAGTCTTTGTGACGAGGTATTTAGCAGATTTCGCAGTTTGATTAGAACTTGACAGGGCTGCACCATGAGTGTTTCTGTTATGGGCTTGGAATTTGTAACCTCTGAGCTATCAGCCACATGCCTTAGCACGTGTCCCACCCCAGCCCCTTACACAATAGTGAGGGAACAGGAAAACAATTAACTTGTGGTGTGTTTTGCATTGCTTTTAAATAGTCACATGGTTGGTATGACCCAAGCATATTAAAGTTTGGGTGTCAGTAGATGGAAGAAAATACTTAACAGGAGAGATTTTTTTATTTTATGTTTTTTTATATGAATGACAGACTCCTTCAATCCCATCCCATCCCATCCCATCCCATCCCATCCCATCCCAACCAACTAACTATACACTGCAGCAGTTCGTTATGAATAATGATTAAACATAGCAGAATTTCAAAAAAAATTGTAACTGTTATGCGTAGTCTGTGCAAATCACAGAAGACAGTTAGAAGAAAACTGTGCCACCACAATACTCTGAAATGGGCTTCTCCTGAGAAAAAGGCTGTAATGGAGGATTATTGCACTTGAAAAAGCACGACGGCTCTCTCCCATTTGTGACTAAACCCCCCCTTGTTTGGGGAACAAATTGAAGTTCTTTAAAAACAGAGACCTAACATGGAAAAATTAGGATCCAGATTATACCTTTAACATAAGTGAAAGCAGGACTGCCCACCCCCCCCAAAACCCCAAAACAAACAAACAAAAAAACCCCCAAACCAAACCAAAACTCTTCAATAAGAGGTAGGATATTAAAGTTTAGCACTCCTTTTTTGCTTTTTTATGAATTGTATTAAATTGTAAGTGAAAGAATGGAAGGTCATGCACAAAGCCTAGCATGCACCAAGATGTTTTAGGCCTAGATTGGGTGAGCCCAGGGTATGCAACAGGGAGTCAGGACTTCGAGGGTTTTTCTTTGCTCTGGGCTTCCTGCCCAGAGAGCTGGACCCTAGTGAAGCTGACTTTGCAAATATTTACCTGACAGCACAGACATGGGTTCACTGTGCTATGTCCTGGAAGTGGCTGACCAGAGCAGGAGCTGATGGTATTGTCTGTGTTGGACAGGGGAAGGGGTATCTGGGCCTAGATAGATTGCTAGAGGGGGAATTGATTTCACTGTTTTGTTTTAAAATGGATACACAGACATCTCATGGAATATGACCTTTTTACTGCTATGGATATCTAGCAGAAGGTCTTGTGAGAAAGTACCAACATTTAAAACAAATTAATTTAAAATGGGTATTAGGGTTTTGTCACAGGCTACCTTAAGACTGGCATAAGGTTTCTTAAAATATGAGCATTCACCCATTAAAGTGGGTTAAACCATCATAAGTACTGCCTAAATATTTTAAAGATAAGCCACCCAAAAGGAGATGTATCTTGGAAATGTTGTGTGTGTGTCATTCCAGGGTATTGTCTGAATGGTCAGGGGAGGTAAAACACTTTACTTTCGTTCCTCCAGTATCCCAGAATGCACAGCTTCCAGCTACTTTACCTTTTCCTGCCTTCTGAAATCTAATGGCTCTCTGCCTCAGCCCTCCATTGCTGCAGAGAGCAACTTCTTTGAGCAGCTTAATTGCAGAGAGACCATGGAGCTGGGGAAGACTGCTGGTCTACCCCAGCCACTGGTCTTGCTACAGGGAGGCTTAACTTGAGTGAGGCCAGAGAGACCCAGGAAAGCTTGCTTCCCTTGGGCTCTCTGGTCTAGCCAAGCTGCGGCTCCACGCTGAGAGCAGGCTCACCACTGTCAGTTGCAGTGAGAACAGAGTGCCCCGGGGAAGCAGCTTCCTTGTGGCTTTCTGGTTCCAGCTGAAACTGGCGTGGCGGCTCCACGCTGAGAGAGGGGCCACTGGGCTTAAGTCCTGGCAGGTCTGCTCTCAGCACAGAGCTGTCACACCTCTGCAAGACCAAGTTGCTTCCCTGGGGCAATCTGGCCGTGTCAAGCTCTGTGCTGAGAGCAGAGTTGCCAGGGCATAAGCCTGATGGCCCTGCTCTCAGTGCAGAGCTGTTTCAGCGAGACCAGAGAGTCCTGGAGGAACCTATTTCCTGATATCACTGTGGTCTCACTGACACTGACTCAGACTCTGTGCTGAGAGGAGCAGCCATAACTCAGCAAGACCAGAGACCAAGCAGCTTTCCTGAACTCCCTGGTATCACCAAGCTGCAGCCACTCTGTGCTGAGTGGGGCTGCTGGGGCTTAAGGCCCAGGGCCCCCACCCAATGCAGAGCTGCATTTCCTCAGTTTCCGTGAGACTAGATAGCCCTGGAGAAGCAGCTTCTGAGCTACAGGCCTCCCTCCCATCCTCCTACTTGGCTGTTGTCTCCATGCCCCCACTTGCCAGGCGCTCTAGTCATGTGGGTCTGAAACTACATGAAGCCTTCACCTGTGGCTGCTTTAAAACTGCCCCAACTTTATGACATGACAACATTCCACAGATTTCTGGCATTATACAGGTAGCCTGTGACAAAGCCTTAGCCTTTACCTGTTTTATGTCTGCATTAGCCTGCATACTATCATGTGAAAATTTACATGATTAACCGTTATTTATTTTCTGTTTGGGAAGAAATTTATCCATGACTTTGTGGGGAAACTGCCCTTGGTGCAAAGGCAACAGTTTTATTATTCTTCCTCTACAAAGGTCTTTGCTGATTGAATTTGCAGCAGCTGGTTTTACAAGATATCCTGCAATATGCTTTCATGCATTTGAGCATACATGGGGCCGTATTCTATGTAACAGATATGCCTGGTGTATGCTAAACAATAAATCCAGGCCAGAAATATCTTTCTAGTCAAGAGCTCATTTCAGCTGATGTTCTAGGACTGAAACTACTCTAGGAACCACCTGGGGTATATAAGCTCCCTGAATTTTGCTGAACAACATGTTTTCTTGCTCTTATAATTTGTTTTTCTTATCAGTTAATAGATGAGTAGGCATGAGATCATTAATAGCCAGTAAGAAAACTCCAGTTGTGCATAGGTTTCTAAAGCCACTCCATATTTGTATGACTTCTATGCTGCAATTTTTATTCCTTGAGTTTCTTGATTAGTACTTGCATACAAATTCTCGAGATAATTCCAGATTACAGGAGAAGAAATGTTTTTGGCTCCGTAACTGCTTTTGATAGGAAGGCTTGTAGCAAATTATATTGTTGTACTGTTCTCTGACCTAGTAACTGTTGTATGACTTTTGCTCACTCCTCATTATGTCCTGAATTGGCTACTGCGTACCCCACAGTAGTTGGTTACCGGAATGAAGATATAATTGGATGAAATGGATGCTCTAAATCTCATTCTGTCTGACTATGAAAGCAGGAGGAGATTAGTAAATCACTTGGAGATAGCAGAGGAGGTCGCTTTTCCCTGTTTTCCAAAACGTTTAAATTAGTAAACACAAGTGACTGATTTAAATAACAATATGAAGGGAAAATTCAAAGTTCTGAAGTCCGGGATGGAGATAGAGCCTTTCATTTAATTTAAAAACTTGATTTAATTGAACCTGGTCAGTGCAACCAACTTACTGCTAGCCTGACGCTTGTAAAGGTGATGGGTAGTAAATATTCACTGCCAAATATGGACGATTTTCCGAAGATATATGTGCCTGTTAGATGTGTAAGTACTATTGGCATTCAGTGAGAATTACTATTGTTATTCATGTTTCAGTGGCAAGGTTCAACCATAAATGAGCACTGTCTGTATATGCATGTGCATGCACACACACAGTAGTAGATAGACTGAAGAACTTGGGAAGGTGGGAGGGACCACTTGCCTTTTGGTGCCTCCAGACTTGGGGGATTGTTACCCTGCATACATCTAGGTCTCTAGGTGCTGGGGTAAGTGGTGACCCTGGTTGGGCCCTACTTGTAATCTCTCACTGCCACTTGTACCTGTAAAAGCTACTTTTCGATCCATAGTTGTGAGCTGTACCTAATTTCATGCAAATTGCTTCAAGTTTATCTTCTAATGTGTTTGGAATTTTTTTCCCCTCCTTAAGAGCGCTTCAGTGGAAACTTGGTGGCCTAATGGTCATGGAAATCAAACTGGATACTACATGACAACAACTTTCATCATGGACGCAGGATACAAGATTGAGAGACTTTCAAAGGTACCCAAGTTCTCTTGATTTAATAGAGTTTATACTATGCTAATATCAGGAAGCTCACCTCATAAAATAGCAGCTCTCAGGGTGTGTTGTAAAACAATTTGCTAGACTGTAATTTGCATGCAAGACTGTTACTTAGAAACAGGAGTTGTGTGTGTGGTATTTTTTGTTTTTTGGGGTTTTTTTTAAGCTATCAAAATAATTTACATACTTGCTGTCAACTTTCACCTATGCTAATACCTGCATGTGGATTCAGACTTCAAGACAATTTATGATGAAGTGGAGATTTTAAGTGTGAAGGATGCTTATAATTTGTTTAAATTTTCATAGTTAAAAGGTCTGTTTGTTTAAGCTCTTGGAGATTCGTTATGTCACCTCTATGCGTGACAACATAATACATTCAATAATGGGCATGCAGTTTCCCTTTAATGGTTTTGTATCATTTTAAAAATGACATAAAATATACTCTCAATAAGTGAAATTTATTTAGAACTGAAACTTCCAGTTAACCTGTGTATGCTCTGTGTCCGCTTCTTAAAAAAAACCTCTTTGTAATGTGCTGTGAGTCACAAAGTTCAGTTGCTGGGGAGTACCAGCTGTGTTGGAAAACTGCAACCAGTGTGTTAGAGCAATATAGTATCTGAAATCTGAACTCCTCAGCAGCTTTGGGATATCTTATTTCATCCAGTGTAAATGAGTTTGCAACACAATTGTTGTATAAAAAAGTCTTTTTCTTTACTTACTAGAAGATTTAGCATTAAAAAAGCCACACGCAAGTCCTCAGCCTGTTGAATAATTCAGACAAAATTAGATTGGAACCCATACGGTATAAGCATATGGATGCCACTAAATAAATCTGTGCATTTACTAGGTAGTACTGACTTGTGTCGCTAAGCTAATTAGAATTCTGTGCTTCTGGAAATGCAGTGTTTATCACTGTAAAAAGTCCTATGGAAATGATTACCCTTTGTTGTACCTACCCTTATGAGCAGTCTCTGCGTTTACAGAGTTCTAAGATTGTTTCTGGAGCCATGAAGGTAATTTGTGATTAGTATTTGCAGTACAGTTCAAAGGGAAAGACAGGAATACAAAACAGCAGTGTAGGGATACATCCATATAACTGTACTGAGAGCTAAAGCCTGTCCTTACTGCACAGCAGTAGGGCAGCAAAGTATTTCCAGAAGAGCAGTTGCTTCAAGGTCTCTCCTGGTGAACTCATGGTCACTGGGCTTAGACCAGTGGTGCTCAACCTGTGGCCCATGGAGCCATCACAGCTGGTTTGCGGGGCTCCCCACGGGTCTAGAAATTTGGCGGTCAATATGGCCACCCTCCCTCCTGCCAAATCCCCAAACTCCCATTCCATGCATGGCCAGTTGGAGCCAAGCTAGGACCCTTCCCCTGTGGGGATGGGCTGTGACCCCCTCCCCCTCCTGCTTCTGGATCAGGGTCAGGCATGCCCCCTTCCCTCCTTGTGGAAACAAGTTGGGGCCTAGCCATTTCCCTTTCCCTGCTGTTGGGGGTGGGCCATGCAAACATTTCCCCCTTCCCAGGGGCAGGCCATACCCCCTTTCCTCCTGTTGGGGTTGGGCCCTGCACCCTTTTCCCCCATGGGGCCAGACTGGGGCCTGGATATGCCCCTTTTGCTCTTCAAAGGACCAAGTCAAGTTCCTTTTCTCTGTGGGGCTGCACTGGGGCTGCCCTCCCCCGCAACCTCCACATGGCCAGATGGTGCCTGCCATGCCTCCCTGGCACTGGATCAGCTGCACTGGCTGAATTTGGCCTGAAATCAGACTGGGCACTGCCAGTCCAGCCTGCTGGGCAAAAAGGTCGAGTACCAGCAAGGTAGATGAAGAGGATAGATGCACACATTTGGAGCCATTTCAAAATAGGAATATTTCCATGGGGCAGCAGCTGTTTCACCTGTGGACAAGCTGGGAATGACACAAATATAGCAAACCAAGCCAACTTCAACACTGGATCATCCAGGGTTCAAGTTTGGTTGATTTTGCTGCATTGCTATGATTCTTGGCTTGTCTGCATGTCACAGTTAGAACCTAACAGCTGCTACCCTTCTGAAATGGCTCCAAATCTATGCGTCTGTTCCCTGACTGGTTCAGTGACTCAGTAGCTTTTATAGGCAACAACCTACCTTGTCAACAGATAGTCCAAATAACGGGTAAGACACTGTGGCCCCTGAGGCTGATTAGTATGATCAAATCTGCAAATTGTCTTGGTCTCCGATTTCATGTCCAGGTTGTTTTTAATTTTTTTTTTTTAATTGAGGGATAGCTACTCTGAAGTCGGCAATGAAACATTCAGGGAGGTTTAAAAAGTTCTGCCCCCAGCTTTTGTGTGTTTCTGGAACTGATGTGGAATCAGTGTCCATTTGTGCTTTTGTGTCGGGGTTAGCCCACTTGGCTAGTGAAGACAGCAAAGTGGCCCTATAAGCAGGTGGTGGCTGAGGTGACATTAGTGCGGGTATATATGATGTTGGCATTCTCTCTCCCTGATTCCTTTCCTCTCTCTCTGTGTGTGTGTGTGCGTGTGTGTGTGCGTGTGTGTGTGTGTGTGTGTGTACGCGAGCATTTATAAATAAAAAACAGCTTTTCTTTCTGCCAGTCCTTTTATAGCATCTGACAAAATAGGTTAGTGCTTACAAAAGCTCATGCTTATCTGAAACAGTCAGTCTCTAAGGTGCCATCTTACCCTACTTTCTGTCTGACTTCAGAGTTACATAGCTTTGCGACCTCTGGAGCACTTTATGCAACAGAAGAAACTTGGGGCATGTCTACATTTTCAGCAGCAAAGTACTAGACAGAGCCTGCCTATCTGCTCCTGCTGAATGCACATCAACCCTTGAAATGAGGCACTGAGTATGCCCTTGGGGTGTCCTGGCATTAAGCTTGAGACCTATGTTTCTGGGTTGCAGAAAAGCAGCAGGCAAGAGGGTTTGGAAACTAGGATGCCCCTATCTCCTTATTTCTGGGGCTGATGTCCCTGGAATGAGAGCGAGTTGGGTGGAGCTTGTTGCCTCATTGGGCTGTGGTCTAGATGCACCCTTTTAGGCTCCTTTTTAGAAACAAAATACATGGCAGAATACCTGTTGAGGTATGTTTATTACCCAGTAGACGGCACCTTTGTTAGTCCACTGTGCACTTGGCACATTAGCTCGTTTTCTTCCCAATAGCTTAACTGGGAGTGGGCAAGTGGGGCACCAGCCCTGGGTGCTGACTTGATAATGGAGGGGGCACCAGAATTGGAGGCCCTTTGGGGAGTCAGCGCCACAGTGGTGGCTCCAGGTGGGTGTGGGGAACCTCTTGCACCTACCACACTGCAGCTGCTGCTTTTCTCACTGCCAAATTTCCTACTGGTTATCATTGATGGCAGTGGGAATCAGCAGTGCTTGGTGGTCATGGAAGTGGGAGATGCAGGAGTGCCCGCCAGGTTTACAGAATGCTGGCCCAGGGCATAAACTTTGCTAGTTAGGCCTTGGCTTTGTCCTTAGTAGGCTGGAGCTCTGGATTGGCATCCTTCTCTTTAGCTTTACATGGTAGGGGAAAAGGCTGCATGTATAACCTCTTCCCCTTTTAACTCTTCTCTACAGTGTAGGTAAAGATTTGCTCTCACATCAATAGACAGGGTTTTTTGCTGGGAAGTGGCAGAAAAATGGTGGTGTTTCCCCAGAGATGCAAAAACTTTTAAAGTGTTTCAGGAGCGAGATTGTTCTGAAGTTCGTGGTTTGAATCTGTTGCTGCAGCTTTTACTTTTTACAGCTTTATTTCATTTAAATATTTAGAAATGATTTTCTCTCTCATTGCACCCCACCCCACCTAAATAAGGGTGGGTAGAGAAGTGGGGGAAAAGTATATGCATGTGTGTGCACACACACACATGCACGTTAAGAGATGTAACATCCAATTTCCAGCTCTCCATTGTTAGCATTAGTGCAGTCCCTTTTGCAAATTGGAGGGGTTTTAGGGACTGCTTTCACCTGCAGTTGCTTCCTGCATATTCTTACCTTGCTTTACACCTTCCCTTAGAACAGTGTAGCCCAAAGCAAGGACATTCTTATAGGAGGGGATTTTAGCTGCTTTCCATCCCCTTTCAGATATATCTTACAACACAGCCAAGACCAAAAGAGGATTTTTTTTTCTTGTTAATTTAAATAGTTCCATTTGGAATTTTTCAGAAGAATGTAGCATAAAACCCTGGTCAGGTGGTTAGAATAGGTTGTAATTGTTTTTTCAGTGTGTGAACACTTTAGCTGTTTGCATTATGTGCAGTCCTTTCCTGGTTATATCAAACAACATATTTATTGCCTTTTTTATTCTCTTTTTCTTTCTGTGGAAAACTCGTTCTTTCTCCTGTGTTTCCTGGACTCTCTTTGTCTTTCCTTTCCTCTCTGCACTCATTTGTACATCATCTTCAGAGCTCTTGTTTGTACTTTGTGTCAGTTTTTTAGTGCTTTGAGGTTTTTAGCTTGTATAGTCTTTTCTCACCCCCATTACTTTCACAGTGCCTTCCTGTTTGCCCCTAGTCCATCTTGGCATTTATATTCTATGTATCACCATACACTCATTTAGAGGGGCATCCTGCCATTCTGTCACCGTCACTTTTTGACTCTGGGTCTCTTCCCACCTTTTAGTTTCCAACTTAATTTAAATGCCATGAAGAAAGAACATCACCAGATACTGAGAGGTTTTGTTTCCTGTAGTTGACGTTATTTGTTTGACAAAGGATGGGAATTTTTAGCTAGTTGGTTCTTTTTCTGATAAATATTGATGGTTATGAGAGGTGCTGCATTTAGCGAGACAAACTTTTGTTAAGCATTTTAAATTGAACAAGTCTGCGTGTAGGACATGACAGATTCCAGGAATGCTTCTATACTAAGCCTAAGCCCCAGCTTGAATACCTCAAATGCATTATTTATGACCTCTAACCCCTCCTGGAAAGGGATGACCATCTCAAGGTAGCCATTGGAGATGAATGTGTCCTGGCTTATAGACTGCCCCTCAACCTTAAATGGCATTTCTCGAACAACAGACTAAGTAACTCCTATCCTCACTGAGGCACCAGGCTTTGCAATGGACCCAAATGCCTGCTGTGTCCGCACATTAAGACAGACCACATCATCAGTGGACCAAGATAGCAAGGAATACAGCATCCAAAGTTGATTTGCCTGCAGCTCTACCAATGTCGTATATGCTGTCACCTTGGACAGACAGAGTGATCCCTATGTACAAGAATGAATGAACACTGATCTGATATCGGCCTCAGAAAGAAACAAAAGCTTGTGGGTGGACACTCCATCACTGACCTCAGGATTGTTGTTCTCAGGCAGACAAATTTTAAAAACTAGTTTGAACAGGAAGTTGCAGAACTAGAAACCAGCCACAAATAGGACTGTGTTAAGTATGGTTTAAACAGGGGCTAGGGATTCTTATCCCATTACCTGGATTAGCTTTTGTGACCCCTTTTAGTCCTATGGGTTCTTTGCTTATATGCCCCCCCCATGCTTTCTCACATGTTGTATTCTAAGCCAGTGTATCCCTACCTTTTCCAGCCCATGGCACACTTAGATTAATAAACATTTTCTGTTGCACACTGTTAAGGCATTTTCCATCCATATAAGCTCATTGTAACTAATTGCTGCAGCACACCAGTTGGGAAATACTGTTCTAAGTATTCACTCCACTTTATACTGTTCTTTATGCTGTCATTTTACAGTATCCAAAGAAGTAAACTTGGATTCACGAAAGCTTATGCTCTCTCTGTCTCTATATATACCTTTGCTGTCTATAAAGGTACGGACCTACCCTGTCTTCAAGCCTAAGGCCATCATACTGTAATCAGCTGATAAGAATGCATATAGGATAAAAGGAAATTAAATAGGGTAAAGGAGGTTCACCTCCTTCCCCCTTAGATGGCTGACATTAATGGCAGCCAGTGTTGAATTTTCCCCCTTGTAGGGTAAGGATAAAGCAATATATCCAGACCTTGAGATGGGAGAGTACCTGTAGACTCATACAACCCATCCTTGGAACCAAGGATTCATGAGGTGGGGTTTCACTATCAGAGTGTTTTGGATCCTCCCTGGGGACCAGGGACAGGGCAGGGAATGAAGAGCATTGCAAGTATTGTAATTTGATGTGGTGGGGGTTTGTTTAGCATTGCCCTGAAGCCCATGCAACTATAACCAATTCTTGCAGCTTTATACAAGCAGAGGGATAGCCTGAAGTCAGAAGGTCTGAAGTTGGATAGCAAGGTAGAATCAGAGAGCCATTAAGTTTCCACCCTGCCAGGCTGGCTCTGCCCCCTCCCACTACCTGTCAACCTACCCCCCCAGTTCCCTCAATCTGGCCCTGCCACTGCCCCCCAGCCTGGAACAGCCCCCTTCCTGCAATGCCCCCAGCCTAGCCCTGCCCAGTGCCCTGCCTCCTCTCACTACATCCACCCTAGCCCTGACCTTCCCTCCCACAACCCTGAAGCCTGCCCCTGAGTTAAGCCCCACCCCCACCTGTCGCAAAACATCATGTCACGCTCAGCTCATTCCATCAGATGCACTGTGGCTCACAATATCTTAATGCATCTCTGATTTAGTTAATCTATACGGTGCACGTCTACCTTGGCTTTGTGTTGCTTTAGGCATAACCTTCCTGTAGGATTCTGCTCCATTCTGTAACTTTCAGAATTGTTCCATGTTTCTTTTCTTTCACATATGTTATTGGTCATTGGTGTGACCCAGGAAGGTCAGTCTTTGGTGAGTAATCTATGATCTCTGCTCACACAGTTAATGGTATGGATTGTCTCTACATGGGGTCGAAATGAATCCTTTCAGTTGCTAAAGTGAAATTAAACAAGACAATGTTAGTTTCCCTAACAGTATCTAAGATTAAGATGAAGAATTGCAATGCTTAAGCATATGTGAGTGTCATCAGTGGTCCTTCAGATTTCAGCCTTTGTTTGACATGTAAAGCTAGTCTGAACTCCACTTTACTCCAGTTGTCGGGTATATCGGTTGCACTTACTTAAACTTTCTCCTACTGGTACATTTCTGGGATACATACTCATCCCTAGCATTGTCCAGTACAATTCTAGACCCTACTGTCTTGAACATGTTACAGCAAATAGCCATGAAGAAGATGTGGTTTGTTCATTTAAGCTAAAGTTCAAAAGTTAGGAAATCCCCAAATTCTAGCTGTGACTCTGATACAGGCTTGTCATTTTAGGTTTGCTGGCTGCTATTCCTTGGTTACCTCCCATCATCTCATTTGAATTTATTTAATAAATCTGTATATCTGGAATGTTGAGCAGTTGGAATAAGCATGTATGTATTGGTACTTCTGTTTTGTACACATAAAACAAAATGGGTATTTTAAATATAAATCAGTTGTATTTGAGAAAGGAAAACAAGAAAGAAATATCAGGTGCAGTCTTCCTGAATGAGATGGTGTCCATGCTGGTAACATTCTGCATTTGAACATCAGCTTAAAATGTCTTCAAGTCTAGCTGCTCCTGCAGTGGACTGGGGACAACTCCAGTATATTTTTTACATAGACTTGCTTCTCCGTACAGTCCTACAGATGTATTTAACAGTTCACTTCTATATGGTAGTGAAATTCTTTACTGCATACTTGTTGATGCAAGTAGAGTATTGTTCAATACACCGCTGATACAAACAGTGGCAAAAAGATCCCATCTCTTTTCAGTCTTCTTCCATGTCCAGCAAAAGAAGAAAACAGCTTGCATTCTGTAGTTATTATATCTACAGTACGGTAATCAACTGATTTCCTTCTACAGATAATCTGGATGATACATTGGATGTGCAACTATAATGGATACTTGGGCTTCTGCTTGATGAATGATTGTCTGACCCCCAGTAACTTAAATTAACTCAGTGGTTAATTATTGGAGCTAGTCATTGTGGTGTGCTTGTGCCAAGTACACAAATAAACTAAGATGTCCAGAGAAGTCTGTCCCTCTCCAACTATTGACAGTATGCATGCATTGTCTTCATTCTCCTTCCTCTTCTCTTTGTTTTCTTCTTAATTCTCATCACAGAATGATTTCCACAGGGAAAGTGTCATTACTGGGGCAACTAATCTTAGTGAAAAGATGAGGCTCAAATTTTGATGTGGTCAGATTTGGGCTGAGCATTTTATTAACAGCCTTCAAATGCCTGAAGGGTGATTATAGGGAAGACGGGATGGAGATGGGCTTTTTCTCTGTGGCCATAGGGGCAGGCTAGGAGAAATGGCCTTAAACTGCAGCAAAGGAAATGTAGGCTGGAGATTAGGAGGACCTTCCTGAAAATGAAGGTAGTCAAGCATTGGAGCAGTCTATGTAGAAGAATTGTGAAACCTCCATCCTTGGAAGTTTTCAAGAGCAGGTTAAACTGATATTAGGCTGGATTGGTTTAATCTGGGATGATCCTGCCTTGAGCAGGGGGCTGAACTAGATGACCTCATGAAGACCCTTCCAGCCCTACTTTCATAGGGCTCTCCATATATTCATTTGTTCATTCTCTTTCTCTTTGTAAATTAGAAAGTTTGGGGAATTTCTCTAGTTTTAGTCTCTTCTTAAAATGAAAGCAACTTAATGCTGTGGGTATAAGACCACACTCAATGGCTTCCTTAGCAAGTCCCCTTTTTACTTCTTTTAAAAAAATGGCTCATAAATGCATTGACCTCCTAATAATATTTGAAGATCAAAGATAGGTGTTTAGATCTCTTTCTTTATATCTTCCTTATTTTGGCTGTTTTAAAAATACACCAATTTTAATCCCCCAGGTGTATTTTCGAACAGTGGAACTTGTTGAAGAGCCTATACCTGGGTCACCAGGTTTGAGCTTTTACTTCAGAATCAATGGACTCCCCATTTTCTTCAAAGGATCCAACTGGATTCCAGCGGATTCCTTCCAGGACAGGGTCACCTCTGATATGTGAGTCATATTCATAAAAAATATTCTTTATATATATATATATAAATTATTTTAGGAAGGGCCAGATTGTGCCTGTAAGCAGATCATTTAGCCTGCTGGCTTCTGCAGGAAAATTCACTCCCTTATGAGCTCCTCAGCCAGTTCTCCAAACCAAAGTTCAGTAAACAAACAAACAAAATGAAATCCTCTCTCCCCTCCTGGACACTAAGAAAAGAGCTTCTTTTTTGCAACTTGCTTCCTCCCCTCCTTCCCCTTGTTCTTTCTTCTGGAAGTTTTAAAGCTCCCAGTACAGGGGCGGGCAATTATTTTCGGCAGAGAACCACTTACCAAGTTTTGACAAGCTGTCGAGGGCTGCATGTGTAGACCCGCTTCCTGACAGGTACCTCCTGGTCACCATCTTGTGACTGGAAGTCCTGGCCCCTAACCCTTGACCTTTGCCACCAGAAGTCCCTCCCCTTGCCCTGGAAATGCTCCTTTCAGCAAGGGGTTGCCATCTCAGAACCAGAAAAATACCAAATTCTATTCTAAAAAGCAAACATCTAAAATTCGATTTCAAAAAATAGTTTTATCCTGGTTTACATGTGTTTGTGTAGTGTACATAGAGGTGATTGTATATAATAGTTTAAAATGAAGTCTTACTCTTGTATATTGTGGAAGGTGGGTATAGGTTTGAGGGGTGCTGTGGGGGTGTAGATATGTGGGTGTCTCTGAGGGGGTGGATAGGTGTGGGGCTGTTGGGTGAGGGAGCATGTGGGGGTATGTGTGGATATATGAGGTGTGGGGGTTATGGAGTTTGTGGGGGGCTGCCTGTGGGGAGAGGGTGGCTGGGGTATGTGAGGGGATGTAGGTGTGGGGGTCTGTGTGTATGGCAGTGCAAGGGGGTTGTGAGTGCATGTGTATGGTGGTGTGTCCATATGGGGTTCACCCTACAAACACGCACTCCCTCTCCATACACACACTCCATGGGGTACTGGCGAGGTACTATGCTCCCTGGTCCGGCGATGGAGCCGGGATGCATGTGATGCCGGAGCAGGGCAGGAAGGCAGGGAAATGGCTGGGGCTGGGCTGCTGCATCCTGCTGAGGCTCTCCCTGGGTCCTGCTGCCCCTGTCTCCTGTCATCTTTGACAGGCAGCCAGGAGCAGACAAATATTTTCTAAATTTTTTAGGGGCCCCGCAGGCCAGGCAGAATGGCCCGAAGAGTTGGATGTGGCTCATGGGACGTATTTTGCCCACCCCTGTCCCAGTGGGACACTGTTAGCCAACTGCCCTACAGCTGAGCTTTCTCTACAGGGTTGACTGTTCTTCCTGAAAGGGACATCCCACCCTTCTACACTGCCCCTCCTTATTTAGTTTGAGTAGCATTGATTTTTTTGAATGGTCTGGTCTCACTGAAATCAGTAATGGGGCAACTGAATAAGCAAAGCACTCTTCATTGTGAGAAAAGGGGTGCAGAACCAGACTAAAAGGTGAAGAAGACATTTCTAGTAGTCTTGGTGATGAAGCCTCCAAGGGACTGGTTCTTCTACCTTTAGTCATGTTGCCTACACTGGTCAGATGTCAACTCAACTCAACAATGGCTATGCTTGTACTTGTACTGCTTTGAAGTGCTACAACAATGCTAGGAGGCACAGATAGTCATGCAAACTTTCTCCTCGCCCTGCCCTCCCTGCTGAAGTGCTACAAAAGTGCTGCAGAGGTGCTGCAAAATCATTCCGGAGCATGTTTTCTAGTATAGGGATAATAGGTTGCTTGGCCTCTGTGGGCTCTGCTCCTTCCCCTACCAGGGCAAGGGAGCTCATTTTCTGACAGCCTGCCATGCCATTTGGGGCATGACAAGCAGGGTTTGAACCCAGCCAGGATTGGGCTGTCAGGGAGCACAGGGCCGGGACTGGGCTCACTGACAACCCTGTTCCTGGCCCCTGACCTGTGCTTACTGACAGGTGCAGCCCAGCTGGGACCAGGCTGTCAGTGGCTGTGGGACCAGAATGGCCTAGTCTCAGTCCTGCACTCACTGACCACCCAGGTCTGCAGGAGAGTGGACAGGATGTGCTCCCATGAGACTGTACTTAGTGACTGTTCACCCTGCTTTTCCTCCCTCCCCCTTGGAGCAGTGTTCAGAGTGGGGGAAAAAGTGGAGTGCTGTGGCATGCTGGGGAGAGCAAGAGACTTCCAGTAGTGCTGTGATGCATTGGACACACGTTGCATGTGGCATTAGAAAAGACAGTGCCACAGAGAAGTTCCTGTTTCAACCAGCAACATTTCTGTAGTGCTACAAGGGGCCTGCAGTCTGTCCCCCTAACCTTTTGAAGGGCATTTGTAGCACTGCATATCCATGGCTTCAGAGTGACTAAGCCTGGAAGAATTGGGTCCAGCTTTAAAATAAGTCTTTAAAAGCCATTATTGGCTTTCTTTCTGCTTTCACTTTTGTAATCATGCTTTGCAGAACATTGGGAGAGAACAACAAGGTTCCTAAGAGCTCTTAAAGTGGTTGGAAAGAGTTTCAGATATTAGGTGTACAAAGCAGGATAATATTTAAAGGGAAAAGGCACTGACGTAACTAGGGTGGGGAACCACCTCAGATGCTAGTGGGAGCAGGGGTGTGAGAAAAGTGGCTTTTGCCACAGTTGTACAATTGTGGTGGCAGCAGCAGCAGGGAGTCAACGCTGCACCTGGGCACTTGGCTGCATTCTTATGCTGCTGAGCAAAGGCGTTAACAGTTTGTAGGAATGTAGTTGATAAATGGAGCATAATCTGGGAACTTGTCTGCTTATTTTAAAGACTGATCCTTCAGAGAGAGCTGCTGCATAGTGCTTACCGTCATGGGGATTTTCCTTAGATCATCTAGTACATGTCAGCAGGAGTGAACACTTTTAGTTTCAGAAATTCATATTTGGCAATTCAGTGCAAATCTATACAGATTTCTGGGATGCCTAAAGAGTCTGTTTTTGTCAGTTCCAAGTCTTAGCCTGTCTGCCTGTGATAATCATCAAACTGGATATAATGAAGAGTATGGGTCTAGCTGTCTTTTAGAAGAAAGTTACAAGCTGGGCACTTTTCTCCAGACTGAAGCTCGGTGGTGTAATTTCATAAAGCTCTTACCATTCTGTTCTGTTTTTATCTGACAGATTGAGGAGCCTCCTGCAGTCCACAGTTGATGCTCACATGAATGCACTTCGGGTGTGGGGAGGAGGAGTGTATGAGCAAGATGAGTTCTATGATATCTGTGATGAACTGGGAATAATGGTAAGAAAATTAACACCACGACTATTCCGAAATGAGAAGGAAAATGCCAGTCGAAAACATAGTAAGGTAGCAGTTACCCTTGTGCATCTGGGCTACATTTTTAAAAAGAATTAATGCTTTTGGAAAGTTTTAAGGGCATGGTTTTCAGGTGGTCAAGTGCTCGGCACTTTCTGGAAACAGGGGTCCTTTAATGCATCTCAAGTTGAGCACTGAGCAGTAAGCAGAGGACTATTGCTCTGGGATAAGCAGTTTAGGTGTGGGACTGCCTTGAAGAGGCTTTTCTCTGCTAGTGACTTAGGATAGTTGAAGATGCTAGAATATTTGCCTAGTGCTTGGTGCATGGGTGTGTGTGTGTGTGTGTGTGTGATTTCCCCCACCCCCCCCATGTTGTAGGCTCTTTTTTTCTCTCCTCTCTCTCATTTTGTTCTTTTTTTTTTCTTCCCCTTCTGGAGAGAATGAGTGACAGGGCTTTATCTGGGTAGGGCTGGTTTAGGTAACTGAGGGGTGGAGCTAGACTAGGCAGCCCCTAATGAACAGTTGGGGCAGCAAACAGGATAGCAAACAGAGAGGGATGTTACTTAAGGAGTTCACTTGAGGAGTGAGCCAGGGAACAGGAGATTGTGGGTGGGGGAGGTATGTACATATGCACATGCATGGGCAAGGGTCCTGTTGCTGTTGTTTGGCATGTAGGTTCTTGTGGTGTGGCTCTTTTTTTTTTTTTTTCCCCCTCCCCTCCCTTCCCTCTTCCCCTTTTTTTCTCCCTACAGTATGAGTGTTGTCCAGGGAGCAAAGGAGACATAACTGGAGTCTGGGTCAGCTGTGTGACCTGTATGGGATGTGCCATGTTTGTGTTCCTCCCAGAGGGTCAGGGGCACTTCATTTGCACCAAGTGTAAGATGGTGCCTGTCCTGAAGGAGAAGCTCAAAGACCAGGAAGATTACTAGGACAAGAATTACATGAGGCTGGTATAGGAAAGGTCAAAGGGCAATCAGGAGAAATAGCAGCATGTGACTACTTGAAGAAGGAGGGGCCCCAGAATTGAAGGATAGCAGAGTGAAGTCTGCAATTGTTTTCAATTACTCTGTTGAGGAAAAGGCAGAAGAGATGATATCTGCAGGCATGAGGCAGAGGAGGCAGCAGCTTAGAGAACAGGAAGTGCAAGGCCCCAAGAACAGGGGGTCCAGGACTGCTGCACCAAGAAGGAAGATGAGAGTGGTGGTGGTAGATGACATCCTTCTGCAGGGGACAAGAGACATCAATTTGTCCAGATTTGGGGGCCTGGGAGGTGTGCTGCCTGCCTAGGGCCTGACTTCATGATGTCACGGAGAGACTTCCAGAGCTCATTCATCCTCAGAACCACTACTTCTTCCTGCTTGTCCATGCAGGCACAAACAATATTGCCAGGAATAGCACCGAACAGATCAGAGGTGAATGTGAGGCTCTTGGCAGGAGGATTAAGGAGCTTGGAGTTGTCATCGATTCTTCTTGTGGAAGGTAGAGGGTGCAGGCAGAGACTGTCATATCCTGGAAGTGAACGCTTAGCTGTGACGGTGATGTTGAAGTGTAGGCTTTGGCTTCTTCAACAATGAGTGGATGGAGGACCGCTATCAAGTGATGGGCTCTATCTGACAAGAACATGAAAGAGCATCTTTGGGCATCATCTGGTTAACCTGGCAAGGAGGGCTTTTAACTAAGTTCCAAGGGGGTAGTAATCAAAACTCTCCAGCAACAGAGTGCACAATCCAGAGGAGAAAGGACTTGAAGAAGTAGTTCAACTCTGAGAAAGAACCAGAGAACAACAGGACAGCAACAAGTGGCACAAAAGGAAAGCAAGGAGTCAAAATGCAGACTACATTCAATGCATGTATATTTCTCACATTTGTATGGGGAATAAACAAGATGAGCTGGAAACTGCCGCCTTTGAAAAGAACTGTGACCTGACTGGCATCACCAAGACCTGGCGGGACAGCTTTTATAAGGATTACACTCTGTTTGGGAAGGGCAGGGTTGGGAGAAAGGGTGATGCTGTTGCCTTGCATGTCAAAAACGCATTCCTTGATTCAGGAAGAAAAAATCAACAAAGCAGAATGCGTTTGGGTGAAGATGAAAGATGCGGCACCAATATAATGGTGTCAATTTATTATAGACCACCTAATCAGGAAGAGGAGGTGGATGAGGCACTCTTCAAGCAGGTGACAAATCTACCCAACAGCCGAAGGATGGTACCAATGGAAGACTTCAGTTTTCTGAGCATGTGCTGGAAGAACAATGCAGCCAAACATAAAATATCAAGCTGGTTCCATACTTTTCAATTTCTTTATCAGCGACTTGGATGAGGGGGTAAATAGCACCCTGCTCAAATTCACTGACAACACCAAGATTTGACGCAAGGTGGCCATGCTAGAAGGGAGGGACAGGATACAACTGCACTTGGACAGGTTACAGGGGTGTGCGACTGTGAATAGGATTGGATTCAATACTGACAAGTACAGAGTACTGCACTTGGGCAGGAAGAACCAGCAGCATACCTATAGGCTGGGGAACTCCCTTCTTGAAAGCACAGTGGCAGAAAGAGATCTTGGAGTCATCAATTCTAAAATGAACATGGGCCACCAATGTGAGGACATGGTCAGCAAGGCTAACCATGCCTTGTCATGTATCCACAGATTCATCATGAGCAGGTCCAAGAAGGTGATCCTCCCCCTCTGTGCATCACTGGTCAGGCCACAGCTGGAGTACTGTGTCCAGTTCTGGGCATTGCACTTCAGGAGGGATGAGGCCAGCATTGAGAGGGTCCAGAGGAGGGCCACTTGCATGATCAAGGGGCAGCAGAGCAGGCCCTATGAGGAGAGGCTAAGGGGCCTGTTCAGCCTGCACAAGAGAAGGCTGAGAGGGGACCTTGTGGCCATTTATAAACTTACCAAGGGGAACCAGAGGGGATTGGGTGAGACCTATTCTCCCAAGTGCCTCCTAGAGTAACAAGGAATAACAGCCACAAGTTGATTGAGAGCAGGTTCAGGCTAGACATCGAGACGAGCTACTTTAGTCAGGGCGGCCAGGATCTGGAACCAGCTTCCAAGAGAAGTGGTGCTGGCTCCTACCTTAGGGGTCTTTAAAAGGAGGCTTGATAACTACCTGACTGGGGTCATATGAGTTTAACTTAGTGGGAGTCATATGAGCCCAGTATTCATGCCTGCCCAGTGCAGGGGGTCGGACTTGATGATCTGCTCATGTCACCTTCAACCCTACATCTATGAATCTATGAAATACACTAGAGGATGAGTGCAATTCAGAAGGATCTTAGCTCTAGACCAACTTTCCAATCTGTTAACAGGATGAAGTTCAGTACAGACAAATGCAAAGTGCTACACCTGGGGAAGAATAATTAAAAATACATATATAAAATGGGTGATTATTTGCTGAATGGCAGCACTATAGAAAAGGACTTTGGAGTCTTGGTAGACCATGGACTCGATACAAGTCTGCAGTGTGATGCAGTTACATAAAAGGCAAATGTGGTGTTGGATTGCATCAATAGAAGCATTAGGTGTAAGACATGGGCGGTGATGGTGCCTCTCTGCTTGACACTGGTTAGGCTTCATCTGCAGTACTGTGTGCAGTTCTGGGCTCTACATTTTAAGAAGGACATGGAGAATTTAGAGAGGATCCAGAGGCAGGCAGCAAAGATGTTCAAGAGCTTGGAAGGCAAGTCATATGAGGAGAGGCTGAATGAGGTAGGCATGTTTAGCTTGCAGAAAATGTGCTTAAGAGTTCAATGTTGTATCAGGGTCAATGGTAGTCTTATATAGAGTTTAGATCGTGGTTTGTATGAGACGGTTTGGGTAGGGATGATCTTTCTTCAGGCCGGGGTTTGGACTAGATGACCTCTGGAGGCTCCTTCTAGCCCTACTTCTCTATGATTTTATGATTCTACTCCAAAGTACTAGTTATTTTTGTAAATTTTAGCTTCTTTCTGTGTGTGTGTGTGTGTGTGTGTGTGTGAGAGACTGTATGTAAATTTTAGCTGTGTGTGTGTGTGTGTGTGTGTGTGTGTGAGAGAGAGAGAGAGACTGTATGCTCCAATTTCTCCACTTTAACATTATTAAATTATTAGGTATGGTTCTTTAAATTTCCCTAATGCATATATCTGTCATTGAAGAGGAAACTTTGATGGGAAAAAATATAAAATATAGACCATGTACAATATAAAATTGCACTTGTAGTGCCAAAGACATGAAGCAGTAATTAAATATTTAGAATGATACATTGTTCTACTGCATCATTGCAAATGTCACAACTGTCACCTGGGTTATCATCAGAGATTGAATCTGGGACCTCCAGAGTTGAAAGCAGGAGTCATTACAGCTTGTGGTAAAGTAGTTAATTGGGAACTAGAGCACTTGCACAAAATGATTTCTTCCCCTCTTCCACATTGCTATCACCCCCTCCACCCCCCAGAATGCTACATTATGTATATAATTCTCCTACTGGAGAGAACAAATGAACCATGTGTGATGGATAATAGTTAGGTCAGTGAATGTGCTACTGAGAGGTGCTCTTATGCTGCAATAATGAGTGAAATAGAAGAACTGACAGAGCAGACTATAATCCTTTGAAGTGGGTGTAAACAGAGGCTCATAGCACACACAGGAAAGCGTGTTATAGAAATACATAATTTAAAATCTTTAAAAATGTTAATTTTGAATCTCAAGCCCCACTTGAATTTTTTCCTTGCAACCAGATTGTCAAACTTTTTACTCACTCTAAGCACTTACTCATGTGAAGGCAGTCTGATTGAAACCTCTGGGAATACTTGAGTAAGTGCTCAGTGGTGAGAGTAATGACTTCACAATCTGTCCCCTGATGAGGATTTAATACCCTGCTTTATCTGGATTTTATATTGCTAGCTGTTTGAGTAATCCTTGTGCTGGTGGAAGTAGTCATGCTTTCCCTGATGTGTGAAGAATGATTTTACTTCTTTTAAAATATCCTGTTAAAATAACTAAAACTTTTTAGGTTAAACTTTCCAAAAATAATTCAACTTTGGCCTGAGACCAGGTATAGAAAATATCAGTCCCAAGGGACATTTCTGAGAGAGGTATTAGTGTAAAAGTAGCTGGAACAAGAACATTGTACAAATGTTCTGAGGATGTCAGCTGGGTAACTTTGAGTTCTAAAACTGCTTTAATGAAGTAGTGACTTGAGTGAATGAGGCTGGAGTTGCGCATGATGTTGAAGTCCTGCTTCATCTTCAATGCAGAATGTAGGAGAAACATGACATCGCAATTTTAACAAGGGAACCAGTGAATTAACAGATCATATGATACGGCTTTCTGCTATATGTTGGTATATGCATATGGGAAATGCAACCAAAAAGAAAAGGCTGGACACACATATCTATTTGAGTCATCTAAGTGATTTCCCTCAGTTTTAGAATAATAGAAAATGAGGGTTGGAAGGGCCCTTAGGACATCTTCTAATCCCACCCTCTGCTCAAAGAAGGACCATCCCTGCCAAGGCTTTGTCTAGCTGTGTCTTAAAAACTTCTGAGGATTGAGATTTCCCAACCTTTCTGGGTTACCTGTTCCAGTGCTTCATCCGCGTCCTATTAAGGACATTTTCCCTAATCTCTAACCTAAATTTCCCTTGCTGCAACTTGAGATGGTTGCTCCTTGTTCTGTTATCTGCCACCACTGAGAACAGTCTATCTCTACCCTCCTTGTCATCACCCTTCAGGGAGTTGAGGGCTGTTATTAAATCCCCTCTCAGTCTTCTGTAGACTAAATAAGCCCAGTTCCCTCAACCTCTCATGAAGCATGTTCCCCAGCCCTCTAACCATTTTTGTTGCTCTCCACTGAACTCTTCAATTTGTCCACATCCTTTCTGTAGTGGGGGGCTCAAAACTGGACACACTACTCCAGATATAGTCTCACCAGTGCCAAATGGAGGTGAATAATCACTTCCGTCAGTTTGCTGGCAGCACTCCTGCTGATGCAGCCCAGTATGCTGTTAGCCTTCTTCACAACAATGGCAATCTATTGTCTCTGTTCAGTTTATTATCCATGGTAACCCCCAGGACTTCTGTAAAGCTGCTGCTTAGCCAGTCAGTTTTCAGCCTATAAAGGTGCCTGGGATTGTTCTAGCGTAAGTGCAGGACTTTGCACTTGTCCTTATTGAACTTCTTGAGATTTCTTGTGGTCCATTCATCCATCCTTTTTGTTTAGGTCACTCTGAATCGTAGCCCAAGAGTCCAGCAGTTCTACTGCCCTACCCAGCTTGATGTCATCTGTAAAAAGTTTTCAAAGCTTCTGAGCAGTTGCTGTTCTTTCATTTGCTGGTTCTTGGCCCTTATGTAAGCTCTTCAACTTTTTGTCTTTCCTGTGCTCATTACAACATCAGTGCTTCATGTAGCAGCCTAAATTTGTGCCTAAGGGCACCTATACACGTGCTGGATGTCTGGTCTGACATGTGCTAATTAGCATGTGTCAGAGCAGACTTGATTAATCTAGTCTCCCAGAGCATCCTAATTAACATGTTCCATCAGACTCCATGTCATGTCTGTTCAGCATCCTCACACTTCAGAATGGCAGCAGTGGCACTTTAACTAAAGCTTGTTGCATGAGCTTTAGTTCAAATGCCCCCACCACCATTTTAAAGTGTGGGATGCTGAATACATGTGATGTTGCAGGCACTTTAATTAGAGCAGCTCCAAAAGCACCCCCTTCCTCACACCCTAAAAGACTGAGTCCTTTCTTTTGAAAATTTGATCTTGGGAGAGTCTTCTATGAAAACCAGGTAAGATTAACTTTTAATGCTGATCAATTCTTCCTTTGCTTTTCCTGCTTTCTTGTAAAGAATTGTAAGTGATTCCAAGTCAAGTCATGTAATTCAGTAAAAACTGAAGGAAAAGGGAAGTTATGGCTCACTGGTCCTAAAATTCTGAGTACGGAGTTAGACATTTTTGATGTAGTGTTTTTAATAAAGGGTATTTAGCTCTAGGCTGTCTCTAATGGAACCTAATCAGTTTTAAGGGCTTGATCCTGCACTGAATACTGTGCTTGTTTCTATCATAATTTTTTTTTGATTTCACAATTCATAATAGATTTTTTTTCAGATCTTTCAGAGAGATGCACTGAAGGAATGCATCTCACTGCAGGAAAGGCACTACCTGGATGGCCTCTTGGCCTCTTGCCTAGAAAGGTGTGCTGCCATGATTGGAGCAGGGCTTTTCCCACATTGAGGCTCCTGAAACACCATTTCTCACCAGAGCTTTCTCTTTGTACCCTGTAAAGAGGTTCTGTTAAGATACTTGAAGTCTATGATTTTGAGAGAGGCATATGGTAAGGGTGACTGGCATCTTAGAGACTAATTGGTTCAGATGAACATGAGATTTTGTAGACAATAACCTACTTTGTCAGATGCTGCAAAACCAAGATCGACAAGGAAATTTTCCTTGTCTCATTGCAGTTATTTCATTTTTTAAATTTCTTATTTTTAGAATATTAATGAAATGGCTTTTTTGGGGTTGTTAGATTGTGCAACTAACAGACTAGATGAAAAATATGCTTTTCTTACCTTTGTTGTCCCCTTTATGTGAAGATTAAAGTTATGATTTAAAGATGCTCTCTAACTGGAGACTGACAGGTGGGGAATTGGGAGATGTACCTAACTAGCTAGCTGCTGCCTGAAGGACCAATTGGTAGCCAATTTTTGCTTCAAAATGATGATGGAGGTGCTTTAACGAGCGTTAGTTAAAGCACTCCTGCCACCATTTTGAAGTATGGGGATGCTGAATACATGAGACGCGGAGGCTGCTGGAATGAACTAATTAGCATGCTCTAGCAGACTTGATTGAACAAGTCTGTTCTGATACGCTGTAATTACAGTACATTAGAACAACGTCTCTGCATGTCTGTAGGCACCCTTGGAGACTAACTGGTTCAGAGAGGCATGAACTTTCATAGGTGACAGCCTGCTTTGTCAGATACTATCCAACTTAGTCTCTGTGATGCCATCCTGCCCTGTAAGTGTCAGGGATCTCAGGATTTTCTTAGCAGAGGATGTTCAACTGTAGAACTACGTACAACCTTGTAACTGAAGTCTGGGTCAGAGCTAATCAAATACTGGCATGCATCTACTGAGGCATCTCGAGCAAAGCTAAGAATATCATCCTCCCTCTCTACTCGGCCTTGGTGAGACCACAGCTGGAGTTCTGCCTCCAGTTCTGGGTGCTGCACTTCAGGAAGGATATGGAGAGGCTCAAGAGAGTCCAAAGGAGGGCCATGCACATGATTAGAGGCCTAGAGAGCAGGTCATACGAGGAAAGGCTGAAAGATACGGGACTGTTCAGCTTGGAGAAGAGCAGACTCAGAAGGGACTTGCTGGCAGCCTATAAGTATATCACAGACATAAATCAGGGCCTGGGGGAACATCTGTTCACCAAGCCCCTCCAGTGGAGGACAAGAAATAATGGGCACATGCTGAATGAGGATCGCTTAAGGCTAGACATAAAGAAAAACTTCTTTACAAGTTGACTGTCAGAGGTGGTACAATCACCCACCCTGACAATCTTCAAAAAGTGTCTTGATGCCCATCTTGCTGGGGTCATCTGATTCCAGCAGTCTTTCCTGCCCAAGTGCAGGTGGGGTTGGACATGATGATCTGTAATGTCGCTTCCAGCCCCTACCAACTATGGAACTATGAAACATTTACTTTATATTAGCATGTACCTCCCATGTAAATTAGCATTGCTGCCTGATTCGAATGAATAAGAGTCTGTTGACCATGCGTAAAGATGGAAGAATGTGGTTCATAATGATAAAGAAATGGCTTAAAACTCTAAATTTAAAGAAAATCTATCCTGTGGAGCTGGGGAGGGGTAGGGAGGAGAAATGAGTGAGTTGAGCCTACTGTGGAATGCATTTGTTTTGATGATATTCAAAACATCTAGGCAATCTGAAAATTTTATATATTGTTCAAGTGTATAAAAATATTTGCTGAGATTTTTTTTTCTTTTTGTATTGCCTTTTTCTTTCCCTGTAGATTTGGCAGGATTTTATGTTCGCATGTGCTCTTTACCCAACTGACCAGAACTACTTAGAATCAGTGAGAGCTGAAGTTACTCATCAGGTATGTTGTTGAATAGGATCATGGAGTCATTTATCATATTTCAGTATACTCAAACCCCAGCTTGCTAATGACTGGTAGAGTTAGTTAGCTTGTTTCTTGAGCCTGTAGATGTGCCAGTACTTCTTTTCCCGAAGAAGTGAGACCTGTAGAGAAGCAAAGTAGAGGGTGGTAGACACTGGAATGTTGGAGATTGTTCTTGGGATAACCTGGGGTTCCTTCTCCTTTTTTCCCACCACACTTGCACTTATTTTGAGAGAAGGTAAGATTGCATTTTCTGCTAGGCTGAACATCATTTTGTTGTTTGTCTGTTTGCTTGCTTATTTCTTGGGGGAGTGGTTGGCAAAGCTTGTTTTTTTAAAAGTTTAACAAAATTCCTGTCTTCTACCACATGAAACATTTTAAAATGAAAATATCAATTATTCACATCTTTTAAAGCCTGCCACAAATACGTATTGTTAATGTAAATATAGCTAGTCATGGAGTAAAATTGCTCACAAGCCTGTATGCAGGATTGGGTCCTTATATGTGTAGCTGTCATACTGCTGTATCCTTTTAGAACTTATCATAGTTTTCATTATTCAGATCACTTAACACAGCAGAGATATCCGCAAGTGTGTGTTTTAAATTCTTTTTAGCTTCTTTATAAGTATTAAAAGGCAGCACGTAAAAGATGCCTAACTTCATTAGAAGGTTGAAGTTGTGATTTTTATTTCAGGTAAAGAGATTAAAATCTCATCCATCCATTATTTTATGGAGTGGAAACAATGAAAATGAAGCAGCAATTGCAGACAACTGGTTCTCTATCCCTTATGCTGAGAAGAATGTTTTTGTCAAAGACTACGTGATGCTTTATGTGAAGAATATCCGAGAAATTGTTCTTGCTGTAAGTAGCTTTTTCAGGGATTAAAGAGGGGGAGGGACATAGCAAAGGTCTTAAAATCTGCTGTTTGGGCAGAGTATCTGTTGATAGAAAATAAATTTGCTCCCCCAGTTATATTCTCCCAATTTTGTTTGTATATTTCCTTAAAGTTCATCCATGAAGGAGAAAAATAGGCTTGTTGTCTTTGTTGTTTTAGAAAGTATAAAAAATAACTGAATTAGGAGGAACTTGCCCTTCTTTTTCCTGCCACCACTTTGTCTGTCTTTAACAAATATGCTTTCAGGGAGCATTCTGCATATATATTTATAAATTTAAAAAAATATATAATGAGAAAATCTTCTTGCCTCTGATTTTGCTGGAGGTCATCTTTCAGGTCTCTGATAATGGATTGTTAGCTTTCATCACCCTCTGATAAAAGAGAGATATATGTTGTTCAAACTTTGACAAAGACATCTATTCCACAGCAAAGTTTGTTGTAATTTGGCTTTACTAATTTTTGTTGCAGTTTTTGTAGCTTTCCTCCTTGTCCTGGAAAGTTCAGCATTTCTGTTTCATTTTATTATTGTACAGTGGAACCTACTTATAGTAAACTTATTTGTAGTGAAAGCTCTATCTACAGTGAAATGGATAGAAAATCCTGAATTGCCAGACTTTTTCATTTCCATGTTTATAGAATGCAAAACTGAGACCTGTAATAGACTACCAGTGACCACTGGTGCCGCTCCTTTAGTGATATCAAGGACAAAAGTTTAAACCAAACTAAGAAGACATGCTGGTAAAAATATCTGTGGCCAACTTCAGTCACAAGTAGGGTTGTATAGCTTCTAGATAAATAATTGGGGGCATGCCTAAAATCCTTTCTTTGGGTAACTGTAATGAAGTTTGCTCCATTTTAATTGGGTTCCTTTCTAGTAATTTGCAGACAGGTGTTAAGTATTGCTTTCAAGTTTTAACCTACCTCTGCTTCCTCTGAGCAGAGGGTGAAGGAAAAGTGAGTGAAATAGAAAATATGGTAGAATGATAATGATAAGTAGGAATCGTGTCTCCCAGTCTTCCTGCAGCAGATCCCAGTAGAAAATGAGAAATCAGGCTGGTATGCTTACTTTTTTCTGGGAGTGGACGGCATGGCTTTACTAATTTTTACTAATTAGAGTCCCCTCTGCAGCTGACAATCCCCTCCTACAGTTGAAGGCGTAAGAGACCTGCCGTGACTAATGGCCATCCTTTTTTTAAATGAAGCTCCATTTCCAGTAAAGAGTTGTAAAATGGTAGACTTGAGTGTGCATGTTTTGGAAGGAGAGTAAAAAAGACAGAAGCATTGCAAATCACCCACTGCTACTGCAGCAAAGAAAAAGTTTGTTCTACATGATCTTTCATTCCTGAATAGCTGGGCAGAAAGTCATTCCTGAGCTCCAGGTTAATGTTTTGATCTTCCCAGTTAGCGAAAGTTGTATGTGGTATTGAGAAATGCAAAATAAAACTGATATTTTTCCAATTAAAACTTCTCTTTACCACTAGAAAATAAGTGATAACTGGGTATGTCTACACAAGACATTTACTGTGCAGTAGACTAATTAACTGCGCAGCAAATGTCTACATGTACACCACTATTGGCTGGAGTAAATTAACTTTGCAGCAGAATGGTATTTGTAAATACAAATACTATTCTGCTGAAAAGCTGTTTCAGCAATGCATGTGTAGATGCCAATCCAGGAATAAATTGCTCCTGGTCAGCACAGCCAGCAGGAGGCCACACTGCTAGCTGCAGGAGCCTCATGGCTAAGGTAGCTCCTCTGCTACCTGATAGAGCCACCTAGAGCCTGGGTCTGACCCTCCCCCCCCCACGCCCACTGCCAGCCCAGGGCTGGCACCTGGACAGCTGTGACTGGGGCCTGGAGCTCCCCTTGGCTGCTGCGGGGCGGGGAGGGGAGGGAGGAAGGGAGTAGCCCTGGCCTAAACTGCTCCTCCCTGGCTCAGTTTGCTTCTGGCTCAGGTACATATGTAGATGCTGTGCCTGGGAGTTGTTAACTGCAGATCAGTTTGCTGCAAAGTTTATTCATACACATTAATTCCATGTATAGACATGCCCACCTTTTCCTACTGTTATCCCTCTTGCTTCCTGATGCCTTGACTACTTCAGAATCTGGTCATGCTGAACTAACCTTAGTTCATCTGGCTGTGGTAAAATATAGAAGGTGCATGTGACCATGCTATCAAAATGTAGGCTGAACACAATAGAAGTGATGCCATTGAAAAAGAACAACAACCCATTGCTGTTCTTATTGGAGTAGCTGTACAATCAGTTTTAGTTGAGCCATTTTCGTACTGGAAATTAAAGTACAGGAAGGCATTAAATGGGGCGAGAAAAGGAAGGAGAATTTTGAGACAAGCTGTTAAGTGAGGGTGCATCCATTTTAAGCCACTCACAGACATTCCATTTCTCATAGGAGAGTTGCTGCTATTCTAGGAAAAAGCAAGAGTGTACAAATATTTAGGATTTTTCTCTCAGAGCAAAAATGGATTCTTCAGAAAAGTAATCTGGGAACAACCAAAGTTAAACCACTCCTAGAACAGGTTCTTCTGGGAGAGTTTCTTCTGTACAACTTTACCTTCTGAGAGAAGCCACAAGATAGTCCTCTAGCATCCCAGGGTGCTTTGCTTTTCCACACCTCAGGGAGATAGTGTGTCACTCACCAGAATCTACTAAACCAGCCAAGCAGAGAGCAGAACACTTCCCCTTCACAATCCTCATATTGTGCTGCAGGGAGACAAGCTGATTCTGAGCAGTGTGGGTCAGCCAGTCAGGCCTGCCCTCTACACTGCCGACATCTATCACCAGGAAGCCTAAGGGAGCCTGCAGAGCATGCTGAGATGTGTGCTCAGGGGCCCTCTGCCTGCACAGCATCAGCACTGCAAGCTCTCTGCTCTTCAGGGGTGCAGCATTCAAATGTCTGTTCAGGCATCTCCAGGTAAGTTTTTTTTCTAGCAGGGGAACAAACTCCAAAAAAAAAGGTATTTGTCTTGGCATGCATGCCTTGGGGAAGAGGTCAGGGCTGCATTACCACAACAGGGATTAGGCCCCTTATTGGCTCCCCTGCTGTCTGACCTGGCATGCCAACATCTTACAAGTAGAGGTTGCAGGTGTTTTTTGGCCCTTTGCCCAAAAACATTGCCGACCTCCTATATAAAGATCTCAGTCACTGGGGAGAAGCGGTGCCACTTGCACATTGAGAACAAGTGAATAGGACTCATACCTAAAATGAATCATGTGCCCCAAGTTCTTTGCTGTATTGGAGCCAATAATGGTACCTCTGCGTACAGAATGTCTGGCCTGCCTGAAAATGTGGCTGTAAATGTGTTAAAATAGCAAAATATAAGCCCTTTAGTATTTTAGGTGACACTGATAAGAGGCTCTAAATGCTAATGATTAGAAATACTGAAATCCTACCCTGAAGTCTCACCTCGCCTAAAATGTGGAACCAGTGAAAAAAGAAGCAAATGACAGCGCCATCAAACAAAGGCCGTGGACAGACATGTATTTGAAGTGCTCAGAATTCCAAAGCACTTCAGATTGGGTGAGCTTTAGCACTATTCCTTCTTGCTCCCCTCTACCCCCCCATAGTAGAGCACTATGGGATGCCAGAGGACCGCTCAGTCACGCAGACTTTTCAGGAAGGACTTCAGAAATGTTCCTTTTTGAAGGTTCATTTTGAAACGTTTCAGCCATTTTTGAATAACTTCAGCTATGCATGTCTGCATGCTCATTACTTGGAGCACGTCAAAGGCCCTTGTGGTGTTTCAAACAGTATGTCCGTCTATGACGTGTTACTACTCTTAACAGTAGTAGCATGCCTAAGGTGTATTATAACTAAGGTTCAGTGGCTGCTGAATAAAAAACAAAAAACAATAATAGCTTTGCTATTGCAAAAAATGTTACAAACATGGTAATTTTACTTACAGAAGAAGTAGTCATGGCACACAAATATTTATGATCATTCAATCTATTTTCCACTAGGATTGCTTTGAATAACTGTCATTAAGAATATAGAAGCATTTAAAGATAGCAAATTGCTTGAGGAGAATAGAGAATCCTTCAGAAATATGAAATAGTATTGTACCCAGTAAAACTTGGTCTCAGAGTTCAAAATACATTAAACATGAGAGATGATCAATGTCAGGGAGCTGGACTAGTTGATCTTGTGAGGTCCCTTCGAGCCCTGCTGTCTTATGATCCTATGACAAGACAAAAAAGGAAAATGTTTCCTAGACAATGACTTAATAATTTGGCAAAGTCACTTCACTTTTCAGGATGTGATTTGGATATCAAGATAATGATGACATGAATCGCATTACATGGTATTGTGTTTGTTTTGTTTAACTCAGGAGGATAAAAGTCGTCCTTTTATTGCGTCTAGTCCCACCAATGGTCTTGAAACCATTGAAGAAGGTTGGCTCTCCCAAAATCCTTATGATACCCACTACGGTGACGTTCACTTCTATGACTACACCAGGGACTGCTGGGACTGGAGAATGTATCCTAAAGCTCGATTTGCCTCAGAGTATGGGTTTCAGTCCTGGCCTTCCTTCAGTACACTGGAAAAGGTAAGGCAAAACTTTCAAGTCTGTATCTGTCCCCTTTTTAACTTGGGTTACAACAGTGAATCATTTGCCAAGAAACACCAATGTTTTGACAGTAGTTGAAATGATGTATTTTGGTACAGGAAAATGTTAGGTATGATATTGGTGGTGGAAGGAGAGAGTGGGTGAACTTCTTTCCCTGTTCTTCTCACAGCAGCCAAGATGAGTATCTGCAGTCATGGTTTATTACTATTGCCATTATTTAAGTGTCACAGTCCACAGTCTTGCTACAATTTATTGTAATGTCAGTGTCTTAAAAATTGCTTTTTCTTTCCTAAACAATTAGTGACACAATATTGGACTCTTTAAACAGAGAGGCTTGTACTGATTGCAATGTTAAGGTACTTTATTGCTTATCCCTATTAATATCATATATCAAAATAGCTCTCAGTTTACCATCTCTTTGATCAGAACTAACGGTATGTAATGTTGTCACTTGCTGTATTAAAAAGCAAGGTGGCCGTGCCAAATATATAAACCTCTTTTGGATTATCATCAGACTCCTAATTGATCTAGTTTAGTTTGTAGCTTGTAATTGTTGACTGTAGTGTGCACAGTGTATTTTCTAGACAACTGTTTCTGTGGACTGTGCTTCTAAAGTGATGCCTGCATTGCAAATAGCCCTTTGTTTTTTTCTAAAATGTACTGAATTGATCTACATTTATCATACCAGCCTTTTAATGTTGGCTTTTTACTCCAAGATAAAGTTGCAATATCCATCTGTCCAAATCTCTGCAAATAATTTAATTAGATAGGGATACACACAACACATCCGATCTTATTTATCTAGTCAGATTAAATGTGGTGGGTCTCTGTTTCATCTATCCACCCATTTATTCAGTCAGATGGGAAATGCATATCACATTGATCCAAGCATGAGTTGATTAAAAATTTACTTAAGGGTTCAAAATGTTGTCTTCAGTATGCTGAGTGAAATATATTCCCTTTTTTTGAGACATCAGTGCTGTCTTCTATAATTACAGACAGTGAAAAACTTTATAGTCTATCAAAATAAAGAATTTAAATTAGTTTCTTTGAAATAATTAATACAATAAAGACTCAACAATAATAGCCATAACTATGTGAATTCTAATATCCCACCATTCTTCACTCAAGAAATTACCAGTATTCTGTGTGTGTGATTCCAGAGGTAGATGACAAGAAGTTATGAATGTGCATTACTGATATTATAGGATTGGTAGCCTCCGCGTAACTTCCTCTTTAGGAGAGGACATTAGTTTTTTTCTGTTTTCTAAAGAACTGAATAAGGAAGCTTACTGATGTAGAGTATGAGGTGAGTGACTGGCAGGCAGGACCTTCTGGATCCAAGTCCTAGCTCTGCTTGTTGACTTGGACTGTGAACACAAGAATACTTAAGTTTTCATGCCAAATTCAACCTTGGAATACATGCAGATACAACCCCAACCGGCCCCCCCCCCCCCCACACACACACTCTTGTTTGTGTGTTTTCACTGGCTTTGGCTATCTGTTAAAGGAGGTGATATTTACACCCCAGGGTGTTCTGAACTTAGTTATGTAGAGATCCTTATATCAGTGATATGGCAGAAGTATAAAGTATCAATATAAAGATTCTAGGAGATGACACACAGCTGATACGTATATATATTTTCACCTTGCCATTCTGCACTCGCTAATTCACCAAGATCAGGAGCTGGCATGTTCCTCTGTTTCTTTCCAGTCTATTCAGTTCTTTCTGTGCCTTTTCCCCACAGGTCTCCTCTGCAGATGACTGGTCTTATGCAAGCAATTTGTCTCTCCATCGACAGCACCATGCCAGTGGTAATGATGAAATGCTTCAACAGGCTGGACTTCACTTCAAGCTGCCCCAGAGCACAGACCCCTTAAAAAAGTTCAAGGATACAATCTACCTCACTCAGGTAACAGCATGTCACAATCCTAGTGGCAGGTACCTGTAATTTATCATTACTTGCAGGTCAAGGCTATAGTCACATAGGAAAGAAACACAGGCCCTGCCCTGAAGAATTTACAAGTTCAACATGAGGCCATTTTGTGCATCTGACCCATTCCACTAGAAAGACTGGGCACAAAGTGGCTCTTTTATTTCCTCTTCTTTCCTGCACCAAAGGATGAAGTAATAGGTAAAGCTAACCACACTCTTCCTTGCATAAGTAGGTACATCACAAACAGGTCTAGGGAGGTGATACTTCTCCTCTGTGCAGTATTGGTTAGGCTGCAGCTGGAGTACTGTGTCCAGTTTTGGGTGCTGCATTTCAAGAGGGATGTGGATAACCTGGAAAGGGTTCAGAGGAGGGCCACCTGTCTGGTTAAAGACCTACAGGAAAAACCCTAGGAAGACTGATTTGAGGGACCTGAATCTCTTCAGCCTCCTCAAGAGAAGGCTGAGAGGTGATCTTGTGGACATCTACAAACTGTTGGGGGGGACAGCAGGAAATAGGGGATACAATGTTTACCAAGGTGCCCATCGGGGTAACTAGAAACAATGGCCACAAATTGAAGGAGAGCTAATTTAGATTGGAGATGAGGAAAAAATTCTTTACAGTGAGGATTGCCAAAATATGGAATCCACTTCCAAGGGAGGTGGTGCTGTCCCCTTCTCTGGAGATACTTAAGAGGAGATTGGACAAACACCTCGCTGGGGCCATCTGACCCTAGCATTCTTTCCTGCCCAGGGCAGGGGGTTGGATGCAATGATCTAATAGGTCCTTTCTGACTCAAAAATCTTTGAAAATGTATGACTGTTAATAGGGTGTCAAAGATATGTCCCATGGACTGTGTCTCACCCAAGGAGCTGTGCCATTTTGCCCATGAGGCTCCTGGAGGGGCTGGAAATGCAGGGAGCTTATCATGTCGATGCCATTTTCGGGGCTTGAATCTGAAGTTCTGTTCAATTCCTGTGAAGTATTTTTCTCTCATACATGTGCACGTGCATTTATATATACAGTAAAAGCTCTGTTACCCGGCATCCCCCAGGAATGGGGGATGTTGGATAACAAGATATGCCAGTTAATTGAGCGACCCGGGCTGCTGCTTTTCCCGCCACGTCTGGGGTGTCCCGCCAGGCCCTGCATAGCCTGTTATGCCCCCAGGCCATGGGGGCTTGGAGAAACTAAGTGCCATGGCGGGCACTTCCGGTTTCACTTTATCTTACAAGCTGGCATGCTGGTTATTTGAGCATGCCAGCTTGTAAGATGCTGATTTAACAGAACTTTTACTGTACAAGTTGTCTTGACAGTAGTTAGCCAAACCAAAAATAACACCTTCTTAATGCATTTGTTGAACAAGGTTATGCAGGCCCAATGTATAAAAACAGAAACTGAGTTCTATCGTCGTTCTCAAAGTGAGGTAATTGATGGACTGGGACATACGATGGGAGCGCTGTACTGGCAACTCAATGACATCTGGCAGGCTCCTTCATGGGCTTCCCTAGGTAAGTTTTGCAACAGTCACCACATAACACCACTAATAATGCTTCTGACTTTATTTTATTGTTTCATTATATTTTTTCATGAGAAATATTAGTTAATGTTATACCTGGAATGGCTTTACCAAGCGCTAAACATGTTTTTAACTATTTGTTTTCCAGCCATTGTATTACCAAATTTGATACTGGTGGATGGGGACACAAAGCTATTTAGTCTTGTCATTCTTCTGGGTTCAGAAGAACAGAGTGAAAAACAAAGCAATTTTTTTTTTACCTTATTCACTAATTAATGTTTAGCTTTTGAATATAGTAACCACAAATTTAAACCTTCCTAATTGGAAGCCTTTGTAGCATACTGTTAAGATCCTGTATAGGTCTCTTTCAGGAAGGGCATTGTTTAATTTGCACGATTCTAATTAAACAGTATTCCTTTATCTTGAGGAGGAGAGCACATGAGCATAATCATTGGGGGATGTCAGTAAGTGCTCTAAAGTAGAGGTTGGAACCCCACTTTATATGCTGTTTTCAGCATACCCATAACTTCCCCAGAAAAGAACCATTTTTCTGAAATCTTTCATGCCACATCTCATCCCAGATTTGTTTTAAGTCATTTGGTTTCCAATGTGATTTGGTTTAGAAGCTCCAGACTGCATTTTTCCAGTCTTTCTGTGGGGCTCTAGATATGCCTTTTAATACCATGGTGGGGGGGCAGGGTTGGAAAGGTATGAAGTATGTTCAATGGCATGTGAAAAGCCATCCTTTTATAGGCACATGTGCTATTTATAAAGGATGATATATTCCTACATGAATGTAAACCAACCAATATTCAGCTCATCCGTAGCCTGAAAGATGATGGTGATTCTCCTTTTATTTTTTAAAAAATATCTCTAAACAGTTCACTTAATTCTGTCAAAAAGTGATGGAACTTTTGACACATGCTGAGACACTCTGACTGCATTTGCTTGGGAATCTTTAGGTTTAGTTAAATAGCATATGATTTCTCTTGTCCCTACTCAGTACTAGGTATAGACAAATTACATGGTTACTTGCACCCCAGGGAACATTGTGCAGAATAATTCAAAATTATATGCAGAAAAATTCAAAATTATGTGCTGAGTCCCGGGGGTGCATGTGGTGGCATGGAGCCAGTCCACCCTGGCTTGCTGACACATGCCTTCAGACCAGACCAGGCTGGCTGTATGCCAGCACATGGGGTTTACAGCACTGCAGGCAGGAGCTGTGCACCCTCAGGCTGGGTGGGCTTTGTGCCTCCATGGTCTTCCAGTACTCCTGTGGGAAGCCACACATGGAGGCACAGAGTAATGCGCCATTGGGCCAGGCTGGCTCTGTGCCTCCATGTGCAGCTTCATGCTGGAGTGCTGCAAGCCCTGCATGGAAGCATGAAGCCCATGCAGCCTGATAAGACATGGCTCCCACCTATAGTGTCACAAACCTGGTGTGCTGCCACAGAGTCAGCCTGGTCGGGGTTGAAGGTGTGAGCTAGTGGGCTGGCTGGGTTGGTTCTAGGTCACCATGTGCAGCCCCCAGGACTCAGCTGGAGCTGCACGCTTCTGGGGGGCTCTGTCTGCTGCAACTGTGAGGGCCTACCAGCTGCTGCTGCCACCAGTGGCTGCAGGGGCTATGGACCATGGGTGGGGGACCTACTCATAGTGACTCATAGCCACAAACCCCATGTCCACTCACAAGCCCCACACTCACCCCATCCCCTTCTGCAGGCAGGAGCTCCCCTCCCCACTCAGCAGCTTTCCAGTCACATGCCACTGCGCTTGTTGCCTCTGCGTGGTGCTCCCAGCTGGACTGCTGGGATCCCTGCAGAGGTGGAGCCAGAGCCTGCCTGGGTTAAATTATGCAAAATTATGCAATTTTGCCTAGCCATACATTTTATGTGCCAAATTGCACTGGCGCATGATTGCATAATTTCCCAGGGTGTAGTTACTATGTCCCAAATTAACTTTCCTATGTAATGAAAATGAAGAGAGCACATGATTGATAACTGTATTACATAGTAAATCATGTGAACCAAAGGTAAACTTACCCTTGGAAATGTGTAGTAACTCCATCATGTGGAATGTCATATCATGTGCCTGCTCCGCTAGGGAAAAACAGATGGCAGGGTTATCTCAGGGCTGATTTTTTTTTTTTTTTTTTTTCAGGCTGTGACTTGTCAAAATGTCAAAAGAGGTGCTGGGACAATTGTTCACACATTCAGCTTGAATGGCAATTGATGCAAATTAGCTGTGATTATCCTGGCAAAAAGTGTCATCCTGAATACCTCACAAGTACTTAAAGTAGGACAGTGGGCTTGTATGTCTGTAGTAGGATCCAAGGATAAAAGGCTTTGTTCTGGGAGAAGTCTGCTTTTAGGCCTAGGGCTCTAGGCAGTTTCATCCTAGAGTAGCTGTTTGTGCAGTATAAGCTAGCTCCCTCACCATTTAGTGGCTTGGTGCATACTGCAGGCAGCTCACTTGCGAGAGCCCATCATATATCTGCATCTTACCATGCAATACATTTTACTACAGAGCAGGGCTGTCAACCCAAGACCTTTTTATTTTATTTTATTTTTATTTTACTAACAGCCAATTTTTGTTTTTTACTGATATGTTTTTTACTCGTATATGTTTTACACAATGTAAATGTAACTCTTCTGCCATACCCTGCCATGCTGCCAGGCCTCAGTTAGAAGGGCTAGGTTCAAATTTAGGGGTTTAACATCAACCATAGTAAAAAAAAAAAAAAAAAGTTTGGTTAAAAAAAAAGTCTCAATTTCACAGCCCTGCTTGACTGCAGCAGTGGTTTTACACTGTGCTGCACCCCCTGCCGTGGGCCCTCTCCTGACCACACATCCTGATGTCCTGCACTGTACTGTGTAATACCTCCTAGGCTTATCCCAGCCAGCCCTCCTCCCCCCAGCCTGCAGGGGCAGCTGTGGGCCAAAATGAGGGTTGCACCTGCACTACATTGCCCAGATGAGTTCTGTGCACACCCCCTGCCCCCGTTTCTCCCCCTTCTCTCCCTGGCCAGCTCCTGGGACATAGCATGCAGACAGTCTCCCATATACCCTCCCATGGTCCCCCTCACAATATACAAGAGTAAGACTTTATTTTGAGCTATTGTGCAATTGCCTCTATATACACTACTAAAAAACACCATTAATCAAAACAATTTAAAAAAAAATTAAAATATCTTATAGATGTTTGTTTTTAATATATGATTTTTTTTTGATCTATCATTTTTTTAGATGATATCTTCTGACAGATTTTGTGTGCAGCCCTTGACAGCTCACCAAAATTTGTTGAGTTGCCCAACAGCCAAAATAATTGGCAACCCCTAATCTATACCCTGTGTGTTTATTTTGGAAGCCAAAACAATACAAACAAAAAGGAATAATGCATTTTACTTATTTGTTTGTATCCAGATGTTAATATTTTTGTGATGGAAGATTCTGTCAAATTCTGTGGAAGTTAATATTTAAAAAAAAATTCTGTTCTGTTTCAGCCCTAGTTAACACTGATGTGAAAGTTCATATTTAAACAAAGCTCTGTTGATTTAGAAAAAGTTGAGAGGTCCAGGTTCTACAATGGAACATGAGACCAGTAGGCGGTGTTTGTATTTTGGCAATGATGCTTTCATGCTTACCCTTTGGCTGTCTGGAAGACTCACCTCCATACATATATCACAAAAATACAAAGTGCTACTTTTCCTAGGCATTCTGGTGTCAGTCAAGACAGCATCCATAATGCTGATGTCTCTGGATTTCATGAGCTCATGCTATAGAGACACGATATCTCTGTGTGTTTTATTTATTTGGCTTTCACTATGATTCATAAGGCTTGTTCAAAATAAAAAATCTCCCAAAAAAATAAAGCTATCAAAATGGTCCAATGTACAGAAAGATGATGTGATGTGAAAAACACAAAGCATGGGTTTTTTTTAAGTACAGAACTGACATCATTATAAGAAATGTCTGAAGTAGTTGAATTATGAATAGTGGTGTTAATGTTAATTTTCAGAAAGGAAGCTCTGCAGAGATGCAGCTGTCCCTTTGTTTTGTTTTATTCTGTCAGTGGATAGAGGAAAGGTTTAATATTCATTTCATTAGACAATATGGTGGAGGAATTTTTGAAATGCTAATAGCTAGAATTATTGCATGCCTCAAAGAAAGTTTTATTTGCACACTTCTGCATTTCATTAGATGGCATAGTAGTATCACTGATGAATACCTCCTTTCTTTAATTTTTTTCTTTAATAAACAGAATGCCATAGACATGCTTACATAATTTCTCATTTGAAGTGCAAGTGTGTTCTTGAAACAGGGAGAGACTCAAAAGTTAAAATGAAATACGTTTTCTTGTATATTGAAGATTTACATTGGAAAGTAAGAAAAACACAATGTAGAAATCTCATTCTCATGTATCTCTGCCTCTTTAGAACTAAGCATCTTTTACCAGCAATTAGGTTTTGATTGTATGATCATAGTTATGCAGCCACTTGTGCTGCATTAATTGTTTTGGCATCTGTGCTGCACATCTCAGTGAAGAATGCTGAACTGCAGCTGGCATTTCATTGCTTTCCTACATAAATGTCACCTTGAGGTACCAATTCAGTAACAAGAGTTTCACTTGAACAGATAGTTCCATTTTATTGCAGGTCCAATACTAACAGACTTGAGTGAGCTGAAACCACAGACTATTAAACTGAATAATACATTTAGATTAATGAGACTGGACATGAGAAGAGAATTAGCAGTATATTTCTCAGGTTGCATTTAATGGTGTGAAGTGATTTAATTTAGAACCAGCTCCAGTGAGAGAAACTATTTAGTCTTACTCCAGCTGTTAGTGGAAAAGACTTCAGAGAACGTTCAGGGTGCTGACAGACATTCAGTTCCACAGTCTAACTCATGGTGCTTCACAGCAAGTGCCATGAATTAGACCAGCCCTCCTGATCCAATGGATGTGTGCTGTTGAATTGGGAGGGTTGATTGAGCTCCTCTTTGGAGCTGATCCAGGGAGAGAGGCTGTTTGCGGTGTTTGTCCCTTAGCCCTGTCCCCCTCTCTAAGTTCCTATGCTCTCTTAGGATGGGAGGGTGGGGAGACAGGGGAGGGAGGTCTGTTCTGTGGTTTCCCTGGCCATGCTGGAGTGGCGGGGTGAAGGGGTGGATTGGAGCCCAGTTGGTGTGGGGAGGCTTCAGTTCACCTGCTGCACCCTGCAGTGCTGGCTGGGGAACCCCCTAGACCAAACTCACTCATGTCCCTCTCCCATTCTGAAGACAGTGTGCAGAGCAGAGCTCAGGTGTATCAGCCAAGCCCTACTCACAGCCACGCTGACAGATGTTAATGAAGGCACTTTGCTTTGGAGTTCCTTCTTCTGAACCCTCATATAATGAGGGCTCAGATCGTTGCCCAGCTGGGCATTTTTAAAGTGGTCTGCAGCTATGCACTTCTGTCAGTGCATGGTTGTAAAGTGCTTTCAGTGGCTGATCACAGGACAAACTGCCACATCTGTCAGCTTCCACAGAGAACATAGCAGTGGCGTCCCATTCCAAATTAAGTCATCGGGTCTTATCGCATCATCAGGTTTTTGATGCTATTAAATGAAGTGCAACTTCTGCTCTTTATGTCATGATTAGTGCAAGTCTGGGGAATTCAGGTGTAATCCAGAATTCCTTTTAAACACAGAAAATAAGTCTCAGGTGGATTTTAAAATAACTTCTGTTTTATCAGCTTTTAGCATATAATGGGAACATTTCTTCCACATATTTCCCTTTCCCTCCCCAGATTTCCCAATGCCATTTGAGGGTGGGGGAATCAAGAAATCTTCTGATCAAGAAATCTTGTTTTAACTTAAGTTTAAATCAAGAAATCTGTCTCCTGTTTTAAATGGATCTAGATAATAGTCAGGCTTAAGGACTTTAAGATGTTGGTTTCATAGCCTGCATGCATGGTTTTTGTGTCTCTCACCTGAATTCAGGGCTGCTTGAGTTTAGAACAAGTTGTAGGATTCTATCCCCATGTTGTAGAACTTCACTCCCTCTAAGCCGGTAGCTTTTAACCTGTGGTTCGCGGTCCCCTGGGTGCCCCTAGACTGTTTAAGGGGTCTGTGAAAGATGACCATCATCAATCAAAAGTATATGAATACCCACACTTATAATTCAAAGGGATGTGCACTTCCCTTTCAAATTTTTTAGAGGTCTGCAAATGAAAAAAGGTTGAAAGCCACTGCTCTATGCTATAGTTGTTGTTGTTGTTGTTTGTGTTTAAATAGATTTAAAAGTTATGGCTTAAGGGAGGGGGACCAAGGGGGGTCAACCTTTACAAGCACAAAGCATGTGTAAGCAGCATCTGCTTGGGTTTGCAAACAGCCTGAAATCGGTGTGTAAATGTAAAATTCTTCTTCCACTAATTTCAGTAGAAAGAAACCAATAATGTGGGTTTTTTTAAGTGTTAGGATTGTTAACAATTTCATTTCTGATTTATATTTTCAGAAAAGTATAGTTATTGAATTTATCCCTCAGTTCTGAGCTGGCTCCCATTCTGTTTCAGCGGCCCAAAGTCTTGTCTGCTCCCAGATGTTAGAATACCTGGATTTGTCCTTGATTGTTTCTGTGATAAAGTTCTGTAGCCTTTACAGAAATCTCTGGCACACTGAAAACTGAGTATGTGGGTTCAGCAATGCCCCCCCCCCTTAATATCAAACTAAGTATCAGGGGCTGCTTTATGGTTCATTTGTAGTCTATTGTGTTGGAATGCCACAAAATTCAAGGCCTTGCTGCAGAATTGAGTCTGAGCTTGCAGGCTGTGCTTGAAGCCTAGCATGGAAGGCATCTGTTGTGCACCAACAGCTAAAATACCTCAGAGTTTCATGGCAGTTGTGAGGCAGTCTGAAATCCCACCCCCATGTACCAGCCTGTGATGCATCCCATACAATGCCAGCATTTTCCTTTTCTAGAGTTTCAGATTACAAAAATAAAATAATATGGCTGTATATTTTAATTTGTGTTAGACCAGCTACTGCTAGTCCCAACCTTCTCCTTCTTTTGTTTGTCGAGGTTTTCTGCAAGGCCCAAATGAAGAGAATGTCTAATTAAAAATAAGCAAACTACAGAATTAACCCCACCTCTGAATTTTGGTAGTTGCCTCCTGTCTTCTGCGCAGCTGTCGTTTAGACTCCAAGCTCTTCGGTGCAGGACTTACCATGTGTGCTTTTACCAAATCAACATGCTGTCTGTGCGAAACAGCTTATAATAAAGTTGCTAATGATCTGTATATTAGCAAATGTTCTGTAAAGTGTCAGCTGCTGGATGGGCTACTGGGCTCAGCCACCCTCCAGAAGCACTCAGATTTTACTTTTGATTCAAATCAGCAGTGCTAGGGCCAAACTGAAGTGCTTACGTGTGTTTCAGTTTGTCTGATTTTACTGACAACACCCTGCTCTTGTAACTTAGAGATCAGGACTGTCTAAAGGATTATGTTCATGGTAGAAATGTACAAAGCTGTAAGTACTTTTGAAGAAGCACCAAAACACAGTAGAAACATTTGGTCATAGCAAAAAAACTTGCTACAAATATTTTCTATCACTGAGTTGGCAAACAAAATAAAGAGCCATAAACTAGAACGAGACTAATTATTCCCTATCCTTATGAGATTACATCTGCTTTGAGCAATGTCTCTATGATTGTGCTAAATGGCTGAGCAAGGACAGAGTTAAAATACTAATATTAAATTGTTGAACTCCTTGGAAAAGGAGGAGGGAGGAGGAGGAAACAGGTGCTTTTTCAAAATGAGCACGAAAACAAAACTACTCGTGTGCTAGTATCACATCTGGCAGATCAGCACTGTGCTATTTAAGAGGAGGCAATAGATGATGCTTCTTCTAGCTAGTTGGTAGCTAAATTTCTCAGTGACGTAAGTACTGCAGTGCAGCTCCACCTCAAGTGTCAATGTCAATTTTAGAAAATGTCTGTACAGTGGTTTGTTTGTTTCGTTTAAATCCCAAACAAGAGAGGATAATTTCTTGAGCTAGGGAAACTCACTTTGCCTGATTTTGGGCCCGCTTAGATTCATGGGTCTGATAGTTTTTGATTCACACTTCACTGTTACAGGATTATGTTCTGCTGGAAGAAATCACAAAAACAATGTGACCAGAAGGACGGGAAGATTGGCCAGATGTAAATCTGGAGTTACCTTACCAAAGCCAATGACTTGCTCTGGATTTACAACTGCATGATTGGCAGCAGACTGAGAACATATTTTGCCCCACAGTATGGCTCATGTACAAAGTTCACTTGTGTGCCAGTTTCATTTTGTGATTGTTCTGTCTCTTTACATGACCTGAACTCTTTTCTGACCTGATGCTTACAGAAGCTAAAGGTTGAGATTATTTTCTGGGAACCTCAAATTAACTTTGAGAGAGTTACAAACCCTTCCATCTTCAGGTTTCTCACCTTCCTAATAGCATCATGCATAAAGGACAAGCTTTATTTTCAGAATAAGGGACTATTCTGGCAGATCTGGTGGGGAGAACTTGAGCAGCATTTCAACCCCCTGGTTTCTTTGTTACTACAGATTGCCCAGAGTCCTTGTGTGAGTCCGTGGAAAGGGCACAGTGTGGCCGTGAAGAACCTTCCACCTTTCCCTGTGAACCCCACATAAGGCCCAAGGATAGCTGTAATCCCTTGGCTTCAGGAAGTGCAGGGATAGATTCCTCAGAGTGCCTTAAAGGAAAAGGTTTAATAGAGACATGAGCATGACTCTTACCTCCTTCTGAACCAGAACTGGACATGGACCAGGTTCACCACAAAATGGGAGAGGGGTGTCTCTGCCAACGCCAGGGGACTTGGGAGCCAGGCACCTACCTAGTCTCAGGTTGTGACTGAATCTTTTGTTCTTTTAAACCCTTCTCAGAGTATGGTGGCAAGTGGAAAATGCTGCATTACTTTGCCCAGCATTTCTTTTCCCCGCTGTTGCCTGTTGCCTATGAAGATGGTAGTGTGCTGTACATCTATGGTGTATCAGATCTTCACTCAGACTGTGAGCTAACACTCAAAGTAAGTGCCAGCTTTCCCCTTTCAAAAGGGATCATCTATGGCTAGGAAAAGAGGATAGAAAAACAAGTGCTTTTAAATGTAATGGTGCTCCAGCAAGTCCATGTCCAGCTGTATTAGCCGTCCCTGACCAGTGCTCCAGGTTCTACGAAAGCCAGACATTCAGAATATCAGTGTGGGCCAGACACACAGTGCTAGTGTAAGCAGGAATATGCTTTTGTATTTTAAATGGTGAGCTTTTTGTGGCAGGTACTGTATTTACTATGTATCTATACGGTGCTTAATACAATGGAACCCCAACTGGTCAAGGAATACAGGTGCAAGCTTACATGTTAAATAACAGGAATGCCACTGAAGTGCACTTTGTATTTAAAAGATTTACAGAAAAATAGCAGCTTGTTACTTGACACATCCCTGCCCTGGGAATATTCAGGGTTCTGCTGCCTCCATTGAAAAAAGATCTCTTTATTACTGTCTGCTTTCCAGAACCAACCCAACTCTGACAAATAAACTGGATCACTTCTTGGTTTGTGAAGCATCAGCCAGTTGGTAACTAAATTCCAGTTGCAAGACCACCTCTACAAGCGTGTCACTTCAAAATGTTTCCCTAATCTGCACCTTAACAAGCTCACAGAAAGCAGTAGTGTTACAAAGATGCAAGTCAGAGCAATATTTGGGTTGCGGAGTAGTTTCTTTGGCATGATGCCTGTGTTGGAGCAAACCTAGTCCAACTTGTATATGCCAAGTTTAGTTTCTTATTGTTTGGGGACCAGTAACAGCTGCTGGCCCTGTTGTACTATAACAGCTGTAAAAATGACATTGTGAGGTAATTCCTGCCTCCTCTACTTACAATGTCAACTCTTCAAGCTAGGAACTACCTGACAATGTCATTGTGGGAACAAAAACAGGTATGGTGAGCATGGCTGAGGTTCACACAAGTGGTTGTTGGGATCTTCTGATTCATAGGTCTCAAAATCTGCAAATAATACCAGTATGAAACAGGACAGTATTTATTTAAAAGCTACTTTTCACTTTTATGATAAATGGAGATGCTTATCTCTGGCTTGAATATAAGCTCGTATCTGTTGCTCCAAAGCTCTAGTAAGGCCAGAGATGTATATGGTTAGTGTTCAGTTCTAATGTAGATTATTTTTAGCAGTTCAAGCAGCTGTTAAACTTATGGGAAAGAATAACTAAAAAGAGATTTAGGAACAGTTTCTGGTTCTGCATTGGCCCACTTCACGTATTTGGATGTAAAGAATGCTTTTACTCCTGTATCATCCTAAAAAATGGCAGAAGGAATCATATCTTTTGCGTAAGAGGATTTGTATTGTTAGGAGTTAGGCTCTTTGGGAACGTGAATTTTCAAGAATTGCCTTTATACCGATGCTGCTTATTTCTGTTTATGAAATACATTAATATTTGTCCATACGATAGCTCTAGATACCATTGGCATTTCTTGCATAACACAGATTAGCTTTAAATGAGCAAAACCAGCAATCTCCTCAGCCAGAAAAGGCAAAGAAAAAGGCAAAGAAAACTGACCTCACCATAGCTACTGTTTCAACTCCCCAGTGCACCCACAGTGTCTTCTGCTTACTCCCTGCTTCCCTAAGCACTGTGGGAGAGAATAATATTTTTAGCATGACCTCAGCAGCAATAGATCCAAGCTGTTCAAGACTTAGAATTGTTGCTTAGTTTAAGCAACATAATATGTATACCCCTTGTTTCAGTCTTTGTATAGATTCTTTGTAAAGTGTAGGAAGTACTTTGAGTGTGTGTGCTATGTGCTTCCAGGAAAATGGTTCTTTCATAGATTTCATAGACGTTTAGGGCTCAAAGGGACCTCACAAGATCTTTGGGTCAACCTCCTGCCCAAGAGGCAGGAAGTCAGCTGGGGTCAAATGATCCCAGCAAGATAGGCATTCAAGCGTTTCTTTAAAGTGTCCAGAGTAGGTACTTGCCCCACCTTTGGGGGCGTCTATTTCAGGCCCTGGGGACTCAGACAGCAAAGAAGTTTTTCCTTATGTCCAGCCTAAAAGAGTCTTCCATGAGATAGTGATGGTTTGACCTAGTCTTCCCTTGGGGTGCCCTGGTGAACAGATGTTCTCCCAGTTCCTGATGCACACCCCTTATGTACTTATAGGCTGCCACCAAGTCTCCCCTGAGCCTATGCTTTTCCAGGCTCAAGAGTCCCATGGTTCTTGGCCTCTCCTCATAAGGCCTGCTCTTTTGTCCTCTAATCATGTGTGGCTCTCCTCTGGTTCCTCTTAAGCTTCTCCATATCCTTTCTGAATTGCAGACCCCAGAACTGGATACAGTATTCCAGCTGTGGCTTCACTAAGGCTGAGTAAAGTGGGAGGATTACTTCCTGTGTCTTGCTTGAGATGCATTGGTAGATGCAAGCCAGAGTTTTGTTTGCTTTGCTGGCTGTGGTGTTGCATTGGTGGCTCATGTTCATCTTGTGGAAAGTCTCTTTCAGTCATGGTGCTAGTGAGCATAGCACTGCTGAGCCTGTAAGTGTGATGTGGGTTTTTTCTCCTGAGGTGGAGCACCTTGTATTTCTCCATGTTGAATATCATCAGGTTTTGATCCACCCATCTTGCAAGCCTGTCAAAGTTGGCCTGGATCGCTAGCCTATCCTCTAGGATGACCACACTTTCCCATAGTTTGGTGTCATCAGCCAACTTAGCCAGTCTGCTTCTGACACCAGAGTCCAGATGAATTATAAATACATTGAAGAGTACAAATCTGAGAACGGAGCCCTGGGGGACACCACTGGTTACATGCACCATGTTGATTTGGTTCCATTAACTATCACTCTCTCTGGGTCTGTCCATGGAACCAGTTCCCCAGCCATCGAATTGTAAGGTTGTTGAGGCTGCAATTCTCCAATTTTAACATGAGGACATCATGGGACACCAGGTCAAAGGTTTCCTTGAAGTCCAAATATATGATATCAACCTCTTCTCCTTTGTCCAAGTGATATGTCACCTGGTCATAGAAGGAAATGAGATTGGTCAGGCAAGACCTACCTGCAATGAAGCCATGTTGGCTCTCTCTCAGAGCATTGCCTTCTGTTAGCCTGTTGTTAATGGTTTCCTTGATGAGTTTTTCCCAGATCTTTCCAGGGATTGAGGTCAAACTGATTGGCCTGTAGTTCCCCAGATCTTCCTTCCTCCCTTTCTTGAAGATAGACAGCATACTGGCCCTCTTTCAATCTTCAGGTACCTTGTCTGAGCATCATGAGTTCTCAAATATCTTCACCATTGGCTGTGCTATGATGTTAGCCAGTTCCTTTAGCACTCTTGAGTGTATTTCATCCAGGCCAGCTGACTTGTGGATGTCCAGCCTCACAAGATCCAGGCCTTTTCCTAATGATCCTGCATTTTATCAGGCGGGGTGATCCCCATGGGCTAGTGGAAGACTGACACAAAGTAATCGTTAAGGAGATTGACTTTTTTCTGGGTGTCAGTTATCAGCTGCCCCATTTGGTTTAGCAAGGGTCTGGTGTCGCTCTTTTTTCTTTTTTCCGACCTCCCACAAATCTGAAGAAGGACTGTTTATTGTCCTTGATTCTTGTGAGCAGTTTGAGCTCGTTTTCAGCCTTGGCTTTCCTAGTTTGTTTGCTACACGTGCAGGCCAGTGCTGAATATTCCTCCTTGGTAGTATTCCCTTTGTTCCTATATAAGCTTCTCGTTTTACACACAGGAAGTCCATGAGTTCCCTATTGAGCCAAGGGGGTCGCCCAGCCCTCTTGCTACTTTTTCTGTGGGCTGGAATGGATTTTTCTTGTGCTTCAAGGATCACATCCTTGAGGAATGACCACTCATCATGGACTCCCCTCCCTGTCAGATTATGGCCTCTTAGGGCCTCGACAACTAGCCTCCTGAGCTTGTGAAAGTCGGCTTTCCTGAAGTCAAGGACTTCCGCATTGCTGACTGACTTGCCAGGTTTGCGGTGGATAGAGAAGGTGATCAGCTCATGGTCACTGTCTCCCAGCTTCCCTTTGATACTCAGGTTGCTCTCTAGATCATCCCCTTTGGCCAGTATCAGGTCTAGCAGCACCTTACCTCTTGTTGGCCCATAGACTTCTTGAGACAAATAGAGCTCATCAATGCTTGTGAGGAAGTGTTGCAACCAATCAGATTTGTCTGAGTGCTCTTCCCATGAGATGTCCGGGTAGTTGAAGTCGCCCATGACAACCATGCGCTGAGAGCGTGCAGCCTCAGCCATTTCCATAGCAAATTTGTGGTCAAGTTCTTGCTCCTGATTAGGAGGTTTGTAGTAAACGTCTACTGTTATATCACCTTCACCATGTTCCCCCTGTATTTTTACCCAGAGGATCTCAAGTTGCCCTCCTGGGTTGCCAATCTCTGCCTGTAGGGAAGTGTACTGCTCCTTCACATAAAGAGCTACACCCCTGCCCTTTCTTGCAACATGATCTCTCCTGTACAAGGTATAGTCATCAATACCTGTGGTCCAGTCATAGGTGGGAGTCCCACCAGGTCTCGGTTATTCCTATGAGATCATAGTCATTTCTGTTTAGCAGAAGGGCCAGTTCCTCTTGTTTGTTGCCCAGGCTCCTGGCATTTGTGTACAGGCAAGTGAGCCTACCAACGGATGGATTCCCTGCACTCCTAGAAGAGATCTGTCCCTGGGCTGGGGTAGGAGAGAGTTCTCTTGTGCAGGGAAAACCTTCTGATTTTGTGGTTGATGCTTGGTGGGCTTGCACCAGTGGTTATCCACCCATCCCATGGCAAACTTAGTTTAAAGTCCGGTCAAGCAGGTCAGCCATTCTGGCTGAGAAGAGCTTCTTCCCCGTTCGAGTGAGGTGGAGGCTGTCTCTTCCCAACAAATCACTGCCTCTCTCTCTGAACTGTGGTCGTAGAAGCTGAAGCCTTTACAATGGCACCAGCACCACAGTCTTCTGTTAACTTGTACAGTTCTTCTCTTCTTCCTGTGCCCGTGACCCATAACCAGAAGGATCGAGGAGAAAACCACCTGTTCCCCCAACCCTCTGAACCCTGCTCCCAGAGTCCCGTAGTTGTTCATGACCCTGCTGGGATTGCTCTGAGCCATGTCATTCATGCCTGCATGGATAAGGAGCATGGGGAATTGGTCAGAGGCCCGGATACGTTTCGGGATCTTCTCAGCTACATCCTGGATACGAGCCCCTGGGAGGCAGCAGACCTCATGGGCTAAGGGGCTGGGGTAGCAGATTGTTCCCTCAGTTCCCCTCAAGGGGGGACTTTGAATGAGCAACTGAAAAATCTGGCACATGGGGGATGTTTTTACAGGTGTCATTTTGATCACTTAATGTGCCCTACAGGTCAGTGTACACCAGTGGAGTTCTATGGAGCCATTGTGCACCTTTGCTACTGAGGGTGTGCCTGTTAGGGCAGGGAGTGCTGCCCCCATCTACAAGGAGCCTGTAAATGATTTGCTGAAAAGATGTGGCAACTGTACCAGGCAAAGCTGCGTTGTCACCTTTTACTTTGTGGGGAAAGGTGAACTCTACAGTCCTCGCAACTATCACTTCCTGTCATCATTGAAGGATGCAGTAGGATTGGAAAAAGCACAGCTCAGTGTAAGTGCCAGTTACTCAAGCTACATTCTTTGCTCTTGCTAAGTTTATCTTTTGTGTACTGAGAGTTAGTGCAATATCTGTTCTCAAAGCATATGGCTGGTATAGTGTGCAGCCACTGGCTACAGAAAAGTTAAACAGCCATGGGTTAGGAAAACTCTTGCCTGGGATGAGAGCAGTAACTAAGTGTGTTCAGTCTGATATGCTTGCGGCAGAGTGGGATGATCTTGTTTTGAGCTGGTGGTTGGACTGGATGGGCTCCTGATGTCTTCTCCAGAGCTCTTTCTATGATTCTTAGATGGAGGGGAAGGGAGAAATCATGTTTAACAAATATATTTTTAAGATGGTATTGATCATACTGACACGCACCTTTTGAACTGATGGAAACATTTGTTTTTATTACACACCTCATTTACAAAAAGAGTAATTGTATTTGTCTTCTCTTTCAGGCCACCATATCTCAGGAAAATGACCACTATATTTTTGTTCTCCAGACCACTGCAGTTGCTCCTTTTGTTTGGCTGGATGTAGGACATGTAAAAGGGAGGTTTAATGATAATGGATTTCTCATGACTCAGAAGAGAAAGGTGGTTGTATTTTATCCTTGGGAGCCCACCAGCGTCAAGGAGCTTGAAAAATCACTCTGCTTGACTTCACTGTCAGATATTTACTGAGGGGATCTCAGTTCCTTTAGGAAGAAATAGCAGAATGGAAACGGAAAAACTTGAACATTACTAAAGATCAAGAGAAGCTGACCACAGAATGTATTGTCCACCTCTGTTATGCATATATTCCTGATCGTTTGGTTAAATATAAATATGTTTGCAGCTAATACATATAATGTGCAAAGATCTACTTTCTTAGGTAACTGAAAATATATATAACTAGTGCTTCTGGTAAAGCACAATAATTATGAAAAGAAGCAAGGTGGAGATTGACATAACTTGAGTCCTTTAGTAGATATATTAATGAGTAAGGGTGCAGTTCCAACATATAGCTATAGACCAGGGTTAGTTATTCTGTTCCATGGCTTGAGTTACCCCTCAGATTAGAAATACTTGTACCTCATTGTAAATTATTGTGGAGTATGAGTTGTGAATCTGCCGTTCTAATCTGTGTCCCCCCATGGTAGCTGTTTGCTTAGTAGAGTGATTTTCAGCCAGGGTGCTGCGGCACTGTAGGGTGCCTCAAGAGCTTTTCAAGGGTGCCATGGAGTGCCACATGTTAGCACTGTGAGGTATGCAAATGTGATTCACAGGAGAAACCCAGAGATTTCAAATGGGAATCCATAGTGTCCAAAACATTTGGACCTGCTGTGATCTTTCTGAGTTCTCTGTACTAGCAGAATTACTCTGTTCCTTTGTGTGTACTTCAAAATTGAGTGGAAACTAAGAGCTGGCATTTTCCAAAGGGTGCCTTCAGTTTGAAAAGGTTGAGAACTACTGGCTGAGTGTAAACAGTATCTTACCAGTGTCTTGCCACTGATGGCAAAGTGCTACTGTAGTGCCTAATGAGAGTAGCTCCCTTTGGACAGCTGGTTCTGTCTGCTTTGGACCCCTGTGTAACTTATATAGGTTCTCAAAGCTGATGTAGGTTACACCAGGGTAAGTGTGATGGGTCTGCACCCTCAGTTGCAGGATTGCCACAGCCTTAAGAGGTAGCACAAACCTCCCCCTGGGAACAGACCAGGGACTAAACAGTGACTAGGAGAATGCCTGTTGAATCCTGATATGGTGTCATCCTGGAAGGCAAGAGGGGAGGGAGGAAAAGAGGGGTAAATGGTACTGAATGTCTCTAGCAACTGTTCTGTCCTATCTTCCTGTTTATAAGTGGTGGTGGTTAAATGTTTTAACTGCTTTTTAAAAAGTGTAACAAATAAACAGCCTTAGTTTTCTTTGTCGTCTCCAGGGCATGCAAACCTGGACACATTTGCTTATGAGTGATGCCCAGATCTGGTTGGAAACTGGAATTCCCATTCCAAAATGTTATGAAATACATTTCTTCAACAAGGTGCAAACTGAATTGTTCCGAACCTTACTGAATGGGCAGCCTGGGCTTTTGGTTAAAAGGAAATGTATCAAATAGATTGAAGCAATTTGTTTCAAACTTTTTAGAAGTGTTCCCAGGACTCCCTGAGCTGCAGGAGCCTGTTGTGGCTGAGCCTGCCAAGGAGGTAGGAGCTGGGAAGTCTGCGTGCTTAACAGCTGCCAGGCAGGTTGTTGAGAGGCTGAGCAAGCTGGTAGGATACAAAGCATCTGCCTAACAGTCCAGCTTCCACAGCAAACCTCCCCTGGTTTCTATTGGGATTTTGTTGCATTCTTGTAGAACACTGAGCTGGATCAGGATTTTCCAGCAGAAAAATGTAACGGGGGCGCTAATTGCCTTCTGATAATGAGCCACTGAACATCCTGATGAATCAGTTACTGAAGTGAAAAATTGGTGGTTGCCTAGGTGCAGGTAAATTCAGGATGAACCAATGCTAGTCCAGATCAGAGGTCCTGTAGCGTGCTTGATTTGCTTTAAGAAACTCCAGATAAAGATGCTGATACAGCATAGCAAAGAGATTTTTTTAAATTACTAGGCCTGTGCAAAGCAGCTAGTATGTGCTTCGGATTCAGTGATTCGAATCACTGTCCCAGATCAATTTGGCCGAATCTGATTTGGAGATTCTGCCTGCTCTCCCAGCTCAGCAGTGGCTGCCCTGTCTGCCCCAGCTTGCTGGGTGCTGCCAGGTGGGGGGAGGTGATCCCCACTGCCCTCCACTGGCCCATGCTGCATGGGGGACTCTGCACAAGCCCCCCAACCTCCCCCTCATTCTTCCAGTGCTCCCATGGCTGCCCTGCATGCCTCAGCTCCAGCACTTTAAAAAAAAAAAAACAAAACCCCTCAAAAACCCTGGACTCACCAGTTCCTGCCCGGCAGGGGACGATCCCTGCTGCCCCCCACTGCCTTGTGCTGCAGAGGGTGGGGGCTCTTCCACAAGTCCCCCCAAGACTTCCGCAGGAGCTGGGAAGTATGGGGTTTTGGGGGGGAGGGTTTGTTTTTTTCTTTAAGGGCTGGAGCTAGAGCAGGCGGAGCAGCCATGGGGAGGGGTTGGGGGGCTCATGCAGAACCCCCCACACAGCATGGGGGCGTGGGAAGCAGCAGGGATCACCACCCTGCTGGGCAGCACCTAGTGAGGCGGGGCTTTTTTTAAAGGGCTGGGAGCTGGGGTGGGCAAGGCAGCCATAGTGGGTGGGGGTCAGTAGGGGGCTGGGGGAGCAGGCAGGGGATGGAGCCTGGCAGAGGTCCCCTCATGGCCCCCTCCCCCTTCCTCCAGCCCCCCTCCCCCTACTTTCCAGCTCCGAGTCCAGGTCCAGTTCCATGCTGCAGCAGGCAGGGACTGTCTGAATCATTGAAGCGCTCCAAATCTTCTCCAAATCTATTCAAAAAGCTTCATATTCATTCGGACCTATTTATTGGTCCCCTGATTCAATTTGGATTTGGAGATTCAGCCGCTGAATCGGACCGAATCTCCTTTGAATTGAATCACCACCTGAAGCTTTGCACAGGCCTAGTAATTACCGTTTCCTGATGCCTGGGCATAAGATTTTCTCTAGTCTCAGATAAGGGAATTCCTCAGACTGCTTCCAATGTACTTCTTAGGATGGCTGTTCCAAGCCCTCTCCATCGGTTTTACCATTGAGGAAACCCGAGGCTGGAATTCATGATTTTGTTTTCACACAGAAAACTGTTTCATAAAAGACTGCAGCTTCTTGTCAGCTTTTTGCTTGCTGAGCTTGTGGGAGAGAGTTGGGAGGTTTCAAAACACTGTTGCTACAGATGCGATCAGTATGCCATCAATTTTCTACCTGTCATATGAACAAATAATTTTTGCCAGAGGCACCCCCTTCTTTCTTCTTCTGTCTGTGTTGCTGTATTACAAGCTCTTCATCTTTTAGTGATATGAAATAAATGGCTCAGCCAAGGAATGTCAAAGGTCATGAAGCCAAAGCCCAAAGCGGGTTTTCATCCAAAGAGGGAGGGACAAACTTTTAACCCTGCAGGAATCCCAGTAGTGGACAGTTTGTCACTTCACATATAAAGCAGCCTCTGGGTAGGTGGAATCCTAGTCTACTACTTTTACCCTCGGAGGTATGGATTTAGTGACTCATTGACGTATTGTCCTGACATTTACCACTATACCTATGCAATCAGGGGTGGGACCCAGGATTAACATATGTTGGTTAGGCTATATGCATTTAAAGCACATCAAGCCAGGATCAGAGTGGCAAAATAAAAAACAAATCCATGTTAATTTGAGGAGAAAAAATATTAATTGGAAAAAAGTTAAAATACCAACTCCCCCAACCTTCTTCCTCCCCCACCCTGAAAATAATTTTGAAAAGGGACAGTATTAATGATTTAAAAATTTGTCTTATGGAAAATGTCAGCCAGCAGTAGTGTTCTTTGCTGGGTTTGAACGGAATTGGGTGCATCTACATGTGCATATTAATGCAATGCAGTAAACTCTAGTGCAGTTTCTCCCAGGCATCGAGTTTATATGTATACCCAGGGCTACAACACAGAGCTGAGTTGGAGCAGCCCCAGTTGGCAGGGGAAACGGGGATCAGTTTGCCAGTCCAGAGCCGCTCCAACCCTGCTCAGCGTGCTGCAGAGGGGTTGGCTAGGGCACAAGGAAGCTTCACTGTGGGGCTAGCCAGCACGCAGCCCTCACACTAAAGCACCCTTGGACTCCAGCCAGCTGGGTCAGTGTCTACACATGCGATGCTATGCACAACTAAACTCTGTAGTAGGATAGTATTTGTATTTACACATACTAATCTGCTGTGCAGTTTATTAGTTTACTGTGCCTTAATAGGGCCACATGTGTAGAAGCCAAGATGTTTACTGTGTAGCTAATTAGTCTACTTCACAGTAAATATCTTGTGTAGATGTAACTACAGAGTACAATCTGAGCAGAGTGTGAGATGGCAAAGGAGCACTTTTGCCTGCCTGAAGAGTTAGGAGAACATGGTTTGGTATGAAGTTCCTAAGGGTTTCACTGTTGTACTCATCATTGACATCCCCTGCCCCTTTTGTACCTTTTCTCTGACCCACACAATCCACATCCTGGACACAGCCTGCTAGGCTCCTCTCTGGTGTTTGCAGTTGACTTGCCCGGATATATCCAAGACAGCTTTTGAGCCTTACATGAACAGGCACTACATTTTGCTGCCCAGAACTGAGCTTTTTCCAAAGGGCCTTAAACTTCCGAGATAGCCTTTTAAACCAATGAGTCTTTTCTAATGAGTTAGAGGTGAGGAAAGAGTTTCTGCTGCAGTCTGAATGCAGAAGGGTTTTTTTCATTTTGCTTTCGCATATTCTGCTATTTCCACATTTTTCAGAGTTGTTTTATCTTTTCATATTTAAAAGGAATCCTTTCCATTAATATAGACTTTTAAATAATTTATGATCAGAACCAAAGTAAATATTGCTTGGTTAAGGAGGGCTTTAAGGTTAGAGTCACAGTAGTCTTATGAGATCAGCTATAGGGAAAAAAAATTGACTCGCCTTATCCTACACATTGATCTGTGTGATCCATTATAGGAAATGATCATTTTGAAAATGCTTGGAAGCAACACCTTACAGTTGCCCATTGCCATCACGTTCTCACTTTGACCTATTTTAGCAAGTTTGTTCATCACACAACAGTCCAGTGAAAGCTCAGTGTAACACCTTGTCCCAAAGGCTTTCCTAATATAGGTGAATAAAGTAATGTGTGGTTTTCACCACTGCTGGTAATATAGCTGTTGTTCCAGCTGCCAGTGGGAGGAGAGCTTCATTGGTTACAACGGGTAGGGTTGAAATAGGATAGGGCAATATCAGAGAAATTGCATAGAGCAAACTGGCATGGCTGGGTAGCTTTTGATCATGCATCTGAGTTACTGCAAGCTTTATAGCTAGTTAGCTCTCAGGTAGCTTACTCACAAGTATCAGCCAGAGGCAGGTAGATATTCCCTCTGGAGGCAGGCAGTTCATTGATCATGAGTTTCAAGACAGAATGCAAGTTTCAGATGGTCCAGCTCTTTTCTGTCTGAGATTTCATCATGGCTGCTGACCTTCCTCCTGAGCAGTGCTTAACTTATATAGCCCTTGTGACCTCACTGTCTGGTCCCATGGAGACCAGCACCTGTTGCTGCCAGCCAACCAATTTGAAATACATCACTGGTTGCTGGGCAGACTGGCAGGGTGTCTAGCCCCCTCCCAGTCAGGTTGGCATTGCTTAAACAATAGGGAGTATAAGCCCCTCACCCAGATATGTGTTCCTCCCTCAGGAAAGTATCCAACTCAGGTTACCTAAATAGATGGAATGTCTGCCCTCTGCCAGGCCCATGTTAACTAAATTGTCACAGCAGAGTTTGGTGAGAGACAGAGATGGTATTCTGCCACAGCGTGCACAACTGAGCAAGCAGCAGAATGGAGGAGGTAAAGACCAGAATATGCAAGACCTTCACTGAGTTTTTGGTTGCTTCAGTTTTTCATTATCCATTCTGAGATGCCTGATGTGTCAGTCCACCTTCCCCGTCAGGATCAGTCAGCTGTCCACAGTTCCCTCAGTATCAGTGGAAGCGACATGTGTTCAGTGCTTCTGAAAATAAGGCTTGTGGTGGCTGAAGGGGCAAGAGGTGGGTGGTGGGGGACACTGATGCTGTTGAAAATGCTGATGTTAGTATTGTAGGGATACAGCTAGCCCTGTGTGTTCCCACACAAGTGTCACTCTGCCTTAGGGAAGACATAATGCATCCTACTACTGCTATGGGACTGCTTGCTGCAACTGTTCCCACTCATTTCATTTCTAAATCATAAGAGAGAAGTCTGCTCTAAACTTGTTTCAGCCTGTTTAACATTATACTTCCTCTGCAGCAAGAGTTATGTAAACATACTTGGGTACAAAGGCTAACTCCTCTTCTGTTAGTGATCACTGTCTTGATTGAACAGCTACTATGCAGCTTTCGGGCATAAAGTGCTTCCAGAAATCTAGATGCAGGTGCTTTCTGTTGGTGGGGAACAGATCTACCACACTAGGCATGCTGAGCAGTAACACATTTATCACTGGTGGCTGCAACATAACAGAAACCTCAAAAAAGTCCGGTAACATACTGGAGTTATGCCTAAAAATCCAGTGCGAGTGGACCATGGATTTTACTCAAGACGACAATATCCTTCTCGACATCTTTGTTAAAGAAGGGTGTAGCTTGAGCTGAAAAGGTAGGTTAGTTTCTTGCACTTGTAATTTATCACCAAGAGTGATGTTGTAAAAATAAGGATGCCAAATTCACCCTTCGTTCTAACTCAGCTGGACCTCCACCCATATACCTGAAGACAGAAGCAGACTCAAGAGCTTTACAGTCTATCAGATCTCCATCTTTTGTTTGCAGATATAGTTTATAATTCTGTCCCAATGAGAGAGATGGATATTGGTGGTGGCACAGTGGCACTTGGTATATTCATGGCAATTATTTTTTTCTGGAATCCAGAAACTGCCCTGTTTTTTGCTTAAGTCCAAAACACAGCCTTGACAATTTTCTCATAATTAATGAATCTGAGGAGTACCCCTGCTAGGGAATCCCAGGTAAAGGGGTTTTGGTATCTGGCAATCTATGCAAAAACCATCATCTCTAAACTACTAAGATACCAAATGATCCATTTCATCTCCCTGTCCTAAGGAAATTGATTCTGTACTGTCCATTCTCAGTTCCTGTAACAAATAGTGAAAAGAAGATTTGTGTCCTCCAGAAAAAAACAAAAAAGTAAAGGGGAAATAAATGAAGAGGAAGGATTTAATTTAATTTTTTATTATAAAAGTAAAATAAAAATAAGCATTTTAAAAAGCACAAATTTCTCCTTTAAAAAGGTATGAGTCTAAAAACAGTATTTACAGTAGGAAGCTGTCATACCTGATAGGCACCAGAGTAAAGTTTAAATTACATTCACTGAAATATACATGATCCTTTTGTTGTCATTTTTAAATCACAACAATTTGTCATCAAGGGACATCTGTTTAACAAATTTATGAGCTTCCTTTTCCATGCAACTATGCTATAAAGCTTTGAGAAGGATAGTCAGAGGTTTTGTCTTGCAATTGCTCTGGGTGTCCTACCTTTCCTATGAAAGTGAGCTGGTGATTCCAACTTGTAAGAAAGCAATGACTTCCATCCATAAAGAAAATCTTGGACACCAGGAAAACCCAGTCAGTCCCATCCATCCAGCTCTATATTACATGTTATTGGCATTCTGGTTATGGTACATTGCTTGTAAATGAATGCAAGTAAACATACTTAAGAAACAAGGAAGGAAGTGATGTTTATGAGCCACTTCTTCAAATCTTTCAGTTCAAATGATTCTTTTCCAGTGCACTTTTGGCTGTAAGCTCATTTCCATCCCCCCAGAGAAATTCACACAGGCAGAGTTTTAAATGTCATTTTGCTTTCTATAATTGTATACTGCAAAGTGATTAGATTTTGCCTTGTATTGAGTGTTCTTGGCCGTAGCCCAAGGCCATTTTGCTAAGTGTTATTGAAGACTTGCTGTTCAGGGACTCGGAACAAGTAAAGCTAAGTTTGCGGAAGGAAGTCTCCACTCCACTATCACACATGCTTTCAGTGTCTTGGAATTTGATATCATAAAGTTCACCTGGGAGAAAAACAAAGAAAAAAAAAGAGCACATCATTCTTATTCATCCTGGATTAAAACCATAAGCCACTGTAATGTCCTAAAGAGACATGAAAAGCACTTGGCTAGACAAGAGCACTTTTAAAGAAAAATTAAAGTTGTGCAATTTTAGGGCACAGTGTTGCAACAGGAAAATGTGCTACGTGTTTTTGCTCAGAAGTGCCCAAAGTATCTGCAGTTTAATGCACTGTCATACTGTGCTGCTTAAGACCAGAACTAGGCATTAGCAGTGGATACAGTCTGGGTGGGATTAAAAAGATGGTTACTGTACATTTGATTCTATGCATTTAAACTGGCAGCTACACTGCTCTCAAAGTTAATACTAACATGCCCCTGGAGCAGTGCCTGTTAGCACTCAGAGAGAATAAAGGCATTCTGGACCTAAGAGCCTTATTTTATGTTAGACTTAAGATGTGTTAACTGTACTTAAAACATGATCTGGAGATATTCCTTGCCTGAAGAGTGCTAACTTTACTACCATCTGATAGCACGTTTTCCTGCTTGAATGCACAGATGCTCATCTCCAGATCATGTTAGGAAATATTGTGGAATTGAACCATGGAGATAATACCAGCAATCTTCACCGGTTCTGATGCTTTGTTGGGGGTAGCACTAACAAATAGCAATGTCCCCCACCCCACCAGAGCTGGTTCAAAATCCTAGCACCACACTGGAACCAGTTCAATACTTCAGTGCAGAAGGAGGGCTGGGACTGACCAACAGCTGTTTGTCAACCACACAGCTAGGCTCCAGGCCTGCCCAGAGGGCTGAGATTATAGTAAGCACTACCATGCGACTGCTCAGAATCCTTTCCAACTCATACTAATGCTTATTATAATCTAAATAAAACATTTCCTAAGTGTAATGTGTAACACTTACATGTGTAAAGTGTTGCGAAGCTAGAGTCCAGGATGAGGCATTTTCACACATTTCTTTTTTTTTTATATACAAATATTTGTTAAGTACTTTAAATAATTTGCATCTTGTTAATCTGAGTCTGAATTCAGAACAACCATCTGTGCCAGATCAAAGGAATTAATTGGTGGTAAAGTTACATCCCCCAAGTTGAAGATTCTTCTGATAGAACTTGACCCGTCGTCATTGTGAAGCTGACAGCACAGTGAGTTTAGCACAAATGCAACAAGCTGTTCAGAAGCTCATGGAATTTTGATTTTTTTTAAACAGCTTGTTTTCAGATTGGACCTGGGATGTGGGCTGTTAAACGCTGCTAAGCAGCAAAAGCTCTTTTATTACCAGTGTTGCTAATTAGATTTGTTGCTTTGTTCAAGCGCATGGAGAGAGGTGTGTAGTCTGATATGACCCGACAAGTAAAACTATAGCACTTAAACTAGAAAATGGTTGTAATATGGAAATGAAACTTGCCTATTCCATTTTCTCTCTTAGTGGGTGCATCTACATGAGACACTGACTATACAGTAGCTGAAAAATACTGTACAGTAGTGCATCACAGCACAGTGCTAATGCGCTACTGTGTAGTATTATTAAACGACTGAGCAGTAACATTACCTAAAAGACGTTCAACTAGTGCTACTGCATAGTAATTCTGATTACAGTGCATTTATTTAGTACATGTATTAGCAAGGATTAAATAAATGCACAGTAACTGGAAGTGATGGAAGGAAGTAAAGAAGGAAGTGATGTTTATGACCGTACTAAATAAATTGTAAACAACTTGTACTAGCAGTAAGAACTGTGTAGTAGCATCTCGTGTAGACATGCATAGTGGCCTCTAATACTTGCAAAGTGTCTGGGCTAAGGAGGCAGTGCTGATCGATGAATAGGGCATCAGAAAACCTAGGTTTGCACAGCCACCAAGGTCACAAAACAAGCCAGACAATTCACTTTGTATCTCTGTGGCTGTCTTGTTAAAATGGGGTTATTAGCACTATATTCACCTTCTCTACAGCACTTTTGAGATGTGCAAGTGAGAAGTGCTGTGGCAATGGTGACTATTATTACTGTGTTAAAGCTGCATAGCTTGATATCTTTAGTGAGCAGTTAATGAACGCAGACTGCTTAAATCCACTTCCAACCGTAGGGAGGGAAAAAAAATAGTAAAAGAAAAATTCAGACACATTTTGTATAATCCCAGGGAAGTCTGGACAATGATGTGACAAAATTAATGTTGAACCTTAGGTAGAGAAGACTCACTCATCTCTAATACTTTCCAACTTCTGGTAAGCATAAGTGACCATGATAGATATTGACAAGCATCTACATTTAGAGAAACAATAGTTGTGGTCATGATTCATTGTTATGTGCTATATTTCCATTCCTTCCCTACGCCATTAGGCCTGACCAGTCTAAAATGAGAAATTCCAGCATCTTCCCAGACAGACAGGTGACTGGGGTTGTTCTGCATGCTGACAACTTTTAAGCTGTACTGGCATCACAAGAAAAAAATACTTCAATACAATCTCAGAGGTGGTGCAAGCACCTACTCTGGATACTTTCAAAAAACACTTGGATGCTTATCTTGCTGGGATCATTTGACCCCTTCTGACTTCCTGGCCCTTGGGCAGGGGGCTGGACCCAATGATCTGGCAAGATCCCTTTCAGCCCTAATGTGTATGAAATCTACTGCTATCTATTTTTACCTGTTTGTTGCTTAGTGGATGGAACAAATGGTGATAGTGGTGGAGCCTTGGAGGTAAAGTTCTCCTGGCTGCACTCAGTTAGTGGGACGGATCGCGCTTTCTGAATGATTTCAATTGCTTCTGTGTAACCCATTTGCTTCAAGGCATCGACTAACTCCTTTATTGTACCACCAGAAACCTAAGATAAAACAGAGAGAGAAAATAAATAGCATGATGGAAGACTTGTTGCAAAACAGAGCCTTGGCCTCCATGGAGGAGGAGAACATTCCCCCATAGAACTCTGGGGATCACATGTACTCTTTAGGATATCCTTAAAACTGAATTACCTCATAGTTATCCAGCAGAGTTTTTGATGGTGTGGGACTCAATCTGAAAGCATTATTGAGTATTCCAAGGCCCAGCTTTTGTGCCAGGGTAGACCAGTTTTTGTCTGGATCAGGTACTTCTAATAACTTGTAGAGCTGCATCTTGGAGTCTTCATTCAGCTCTTTCACATCTCCTGGTAAAAGAGACTTAGAAACTAAGTGTATCACAACAAAAAGCTAATCTTTGGTTTACATAATCACAATCCTATTTGCAGCCCAAAGTGACAGTCAACTTTCTGAAAACCAATTAGTTTCTGATGGCATTTTATATACATGCTCTAGAGTGGGAGAAGAGGGGGCAGGGCGCTTTAATTAGAAGAGCTGCTTTAATTAAAGTGCCCGGAGCATCTTGTGCATCAGTGTCCCATGCTGAAAAATGGAGGGGGGGGCACTTTAACTAAAGCTCATTCGATGAGCTTTAATTAAATTGCCCTTGCCACCATTTTTTCAGTGCAGGATATCCTAATACATGTGATGCTGGAGTCTGCTGGAGTGTGGCAATTGTCACACTCCAGCAGATTTGATCAATCAAGTCTGGCTTAAAAAGTGAGTAAATCCTCTGATGGGGAAATGTATTAAGTATTGTGCACACTGCAGCAGAGCTGTGAGCACACAGTACTATGTAGCTTCCTAACTCTAAAGTTAGAATCTTATGCGACTATATAAAGAATTGTGTTCGTTCTATCAATGGCAGCACGTCTGTTACATTACAAACCAGAATGGGCAGTAACTGCCTCCCCTGTGTTTTATACAGTGCCAAGCACCCTGTCAGCACACAATAAATAATTAACAGATGAGCTTTTCCTTTTTTATATACTCAACCTGGTGCTAGTAGATCATCAGAAGCCACGTTTGAGTCATAGGGTTTGCCATTTAATATGTCATACACCTGTGAAGTGGAAAACAAGAAAATCAGTTTTGATATCTAGAGACCTGTTATTTCTTCTACATCAAGTCTGAGTAGTAGTCTCCATTCTGTTTTTAAAGATCAATCAGCTACCCAATCTTTTCGTCTTGTCACAGGCCTTGCAGGACTAAAAGTGCTGCAGAAGACTTGCTTGGCCCAAGCATGAAATGAAGAGAAACCGTCTTTGAGCATGGTCACATGACAAGTGCCAGTGTGTTCTTAGGATGCAGAGGGAAGCCTCTCAATTTGATTGCTTAAAGTTAGGCCCCTGAATCCATACGTTGATTCTTAAACAAGGTAGCACAATTCCTAGCAGTGCTGAGCACTTGCGCTTCCTGGTGGACTGTCTCCACAAAACCAGCCCCTTCACTCAGTTGCAAAAAGATGAATTAAGGAGCCTAACTTTATATAAGCCCATAGCCTCTGCCTTAAGTGACTGCGTCTACATGAGAGCTCATTACTACTGCGCAGTAGTGTCACATGGCATGAAGCATGACATGATGCTACTGCACAGCAGTAACAAGCTACTGCATAATCAGTGTCATCAAAAAGCTGTTCATGGACTCATGGACACAAGCATACACAAGTACTAAATGACTGTGCAGTAACAAGTGCACAGTCAGCATCTCATGTAGATGCAGCCAGTGTATGGGATATGACAATTCACTGTGCACTACAAAAGTCCCCAAACGTGAACCTGTGTTAAAAATCTCCACTGAGATGCCTCAGACAAAGTAGGGACAGATCCTCAGACTGATGTTCTGAAAAGGATCTGGAACAGTTTGGTATATGTGGAAGCCACTAAAATCAACTCTTCTGGGTTTTCTTTTTGAATACTCCAGTGTGACCATGTTATGAATGTGTAAACCACCCGTGTGTGAAGCCCACAATGACACCATGGTAGTCTGCCTCCTTTCAGCAGCTACTGGGAATCTAAGGTTCCTTGTGAGACAGTGCTCTTAAATATAAATAAAATTGTAGTTTGTGGATCCCAGTTGCAGAAGGAGCTGCTGCAAGAACTAAGATACGTATTGAACACCAAACAAGCTAGGCACAGTACCTTGGATTTTCATAATGAACAAGTTTCAAGTTTTTCAATTAAAGTGACCACTGATGGTGAGTGGCATGTGTCTTATCACATACTTTAGTCTTCACATTAAACTAAAAACAAGGAATCCCTGTATTTGTTAAAATAATTGACAAGTGGACCAGATCACTTGCCTCCCAGCTGGTGGCCATGTCCAAAGGTGTCGTTCCAGGTACAATTCCTTCATCTTCATCATCATTGCCTTTCACATCCTCTGGATCAAACAATGGTTCAAAGTTCTCAACATGAGGATCTGCACCTGGAAAGTCATGGCACAGTTGTTAAAAGTATCTTTTGAAAGATGGAATGATCCATCTGAATGGAAAATTGTCACCACAGGTCTGTGTGTAAAGACATTAGTATGGTTTCAGTTGAAGACAAATTGTTTAGTTAAATTTTCAACATTTCTATACTGGTATATTAGTTGGGATCCTGCTGGGGATAAAGTTACAAGTTCAGGTAAATATCTAGAAGGGAAGATGCTTCTTCAAACCACCAGGTGGCTCAACTTTTATTTACTTTATGAAGAAAATGAATGAATTACAAAGGCTTAGAACTTCAGTTTTTCAACAGAGCTTAAAATGCATGTTCTAAGATTTAGATAGCAAATGTACTATTTCTTACACTATTGATGAAAGGATATAAATCATATACTCATCCCACATAGCAGCATTTTTCACCTTGTTAAGCAAATACCAACTAAAAAAGGAGCCTTGCAAGAGCTCGGTAGAGGTGTGCAGTATTATACTGAAAGAAAATTAGCAGCAGGAAGGCAAAATATTTAACCTAAGACCCCAAAGGAAGTAAGTCACATGCATAAAAGAACTGAAGTTTGGAAGCTCCTGTCATCTGATCCTGTGCTCAGATCACACAAAACGGGGGCTTTCCTGTTTTTAATCAGACAAAAAAAAGAATAATGCTAGGTAGTGAGTATTGTTAAAAGAATATGCACTGCAGAGGGAGGTATGAGTTTTTATTCATCTGTAACACTGGCCTAAATAGAGAACTGAGGCATGGCACAGAGAAAGGTGTGACCCTGGTAAGCTGATACTTTATCCTGACAGCTGTGAAAATTAAATTAATTAATCTCCACCAGTATTCCCCCAGAGCATGGAGAGAGGTGTAGGGGATAAAAGAAGGTATGAGCTTGGAGTGATTTTCCTTTATGGTTTTAAAACATTTCAAAAACAAAGCAATGCAACATTAAGTCATTTTGGGAGAAACTTCTTTAGATACAAGAACCAATAACGATAAGAGGTCAGAAGTTCACAAAAGATTAATTGCTTGCAAGATTATAAACACATTTTCTGTTGTAAATGCCAGTATGACCATTATGTATCCAGCAGGTGGAGCTAAGGAGCCTTTGGTCAACAGTAATTCCTCCTTCCTAAAAAGAATTTGTAACCCCGGGACACCTCAGATGTCTACTGCCTGAAAGGTCAGGAGAGCTGCTCGTAATTTAATCTATCACGCACATCAGAGAATGCCCCAAACTTCAGATCTAAATTCACAGTTAACAGTAAGTGACGCTGACTGAAAGAAAACTGCCCTCTTAAAAAAGACACATCATACCTGCTGCTTTGAGAAGAGCTGTCAGTTTTGTGGAGCCCCTTCCAGCTGCTATATGGAGTGGAGTGGTTCCATCATATGTAGTGCTGTCAACATATGCGTCACCCTGAAATTTAATGAGACACAAAAAATGAGAAAAATAATATGCGTATCTTTTTATAAGAGTTTGCCCCTCTTGTCTACATAAATGCTATAACAATTCAAATGAAGCCCAGTCTGTCCTCTGCACAGAACACCTAAACCCAGGACAAAAGGAACTGGAAACATCTTTGTTAGCTTTGTACACATTAAATCATGTTTGTATGTTCCTACATTAACGAGATGCCCAGTATAAAAACATCGGTTAGATGAGTAGTATGAGAACCTGTGCTTTCAATCCAGTGTTCTACAGCCATCTGCTTATTCTGAGGTCCAAACCACTCCAGTTAGAGTTCTACTTTTGCTTTCAATGGAAGCATGAGAGTACATTAGTGTATATGGAGTACAATAATGTATATGCACATACACATTATATATATATCCAAATATACCCCGAAGCCACATGTATAATCGTGTGTAAAGCTAAAACATCTTGTTCCTACAATGAAGTATAAGCGCAGACACACACACACACACAGATGCATATTATGTGCATGTGTGTATAACTTGTCTACATATGCTCTGATTCTGCAAAACTGATTTTCTTAACTTTGCACATAAGCAGTCACATTAGAAGTTAAGCATATGCCTGCAGTTTCAAGGCCATAGGCTATAAAAACAGGACTGCAGAGAGCATACTGTATTAATATTATTTGTTCAGCACTGATAACGTGTGTGCTGGCTCTTACACAAGCAAAGCAACTACACAAATAGTCAATAACCTTCTAATTTTGCTCTATTTAAGCACTTACAAATTTCAAAGCCTTTTTAAATTGGAAAAAGAAATGAACCAGGGAGGAAAAAAGCCCATACCCCCAAAGCTATCTTCATAGCACTTACCTCAAGCAGAAGGCAGCCTGCCAAAGAGATGTTCTCTTGTTCAACAGCCAGATGCAATGCAGTTCGTCCAGATTTTTGTTCCTGAGCATTGATGTCAGCTCCAGCAGCGATCAGCAGCCTGAGGCAAGACATGCTATTTGCTAGCACTGCCATGTGAATTGCATTGAGACCTACAGCACAAGACATGAAAACTGACAAATGTGGAAATGGTGTGGTAAAAAGTTTATAAAAGCTACATTTGCAGAACTGCAGAAAATTACTGAATTTACTGTAGCTATCTCATGAGGTATTTTTGTGTTTTTCTGTACAGTTGTCTGTGTAAACTCCAGTGGGGTATGGTTTTAAAAGTCCATACATTTGGAACAGGTGCATTAAGGGTGAGATTTCAAAGGCATGAATGGTCTATATAGGTCATCCTAACAAATGATAACGAAATTATGGTACCACACTATATTAATGTACAGGCCAAGTGCTGCATTCTTCTAGATTAATTGGTACACTTCCATATCTTTTCCCCTATAAAGTCATGCTGCCTTATTTGAGACAGGTGCAGCTGAACTCATGGTGATAAGAAAAAAAATCCTTTTATATTTTAGATGCCTCTAAAACTGACCTAAAATAGCTGTTTTAATTCACGACGTTTTTAGCTTTGATACTTCACATCTTCTAAGAGAGAAATGTTAGATACAAATAAATTGCAACATAGAAGAATTGGGGAATCTTGGCTTTCCAGGCATTCAAAGGCTCAAGTTTCTAGTTCCGTTTGGTCACAACATAACAAACATTATATTGGTCTCTGGTACAGGAATGATTATTGGCCATCTGTTCCTCAAGCTACTGTAACTGCTTGGGGAGCAGAGGGAATTTCCTTCAAGGGAAAAAAAAAACAACATATCCTTAATGGGATTTTTTGCAATAATGGCTGACAGTACACAGAAGTAGTAGTAGTAGTAGTGAAATAGCCAAATTAAATTAAGAACTACAAGTTAAATGCAATTAAAATTAAACTGCAATTTATCATGCAGACATCACCATTACACAAGTGGCATACAAATTATGAATCTAGATATTTATTATTTTCTCTCTTGTGCATGTATGTGAAAGCAAGAGGGGACAGACTGTGAATACTGGAGATCACTATAAAAGGCAGAAGTACAAATTTTGTATTAATCTTTTTAACATATATTGTAAATGACCAATATGTTCGTCCAATGCATAATACGGAAAGTGGCCCTGGTCTTTCTGTACCTTCCCCCTCTGAAAGGTTGATCATCAGAGAGGTTTTCTTGTGCTTAAGGAGTATGTCCAAAATTTTGTCATCTCCCTCCTGGGCTGCTAAATGCAAGACGGAGTTCCCATGTCGATCCAGAGAACTGACATCAGCCCCAGCCTTCAGCAGATCTTCCACCACATCCGCCTGCTTTGTGATAACTGCCAAGTGCAAGGGGGTCTGGAAGAGGCAAAAGGAAATGACCACAGGAAGGTGAGCAACGGACATGTTTCAACAGAAGTCTCTTAATAAGATTACTTCCTGAGTTTCAAATGTGTTTTTTTTTCTTTTCCCAGAAAAAGGTTCTATGCTACTGAAGTGTTAGATGCACACTAGTATGCCTTTTTCTTCTATTGAATTGTTAAGAATACTTATAGAGGAAATAAAAGTTTTGCAGCCTAATGTCAGCATTAGAGTAAGGGCCTGATCCTGCTTTCCCCGTGTCCCTGAAGCTCCTACTGAGGTGACTGGATGAGCAAGGACTTGGCGAGAAAGGGACAAAGACAATCTCACGTGTCCATGCTGAACAGCTGTGCTGGACCTTAGGGATCTGTAGAGCATTGAGGTTTGAGGAAATGGATTTCTTTGGCTGTTCCCAATTACCATGTAACCAGTCCCCCTGCTTGTCCATGCCTTTCTACCCATGGGCCTTATTCCATGCCATGCAGGGAGCATGCAATTTTTGGAGCTTACTTTACTCCTGCCCCTTCCCTTCAGTAACTGTAACACTCCAGTTACTCCCCAAGAATCCTCCACAGCCCTGAGTTTAAGAGCCAACATCGACCACAGTCCTTAAAATATGAGGCAAGGTAAATACAACTTTGTGTTCTCAAAACTGAGGAAGTGCGGAAGAACAGAGCCTTTATACACGTCTTCTCTACCCAACTGACATAAACTGCGTTTTTTCATTTCAGTGATAAGGGTGTCAGATACCACAGAGTGTGGTTTTAGTGGTGTCTAAAGAAAGACGGTATGCTGCAATCTATCTTCCAGTGGGTAAGTAAATATTATTCTGATGGACCTTTTTCACAAAATATATTAGATTTTAATATAATGATATGATTCTATGATATGATTCTATGATTTCTTCTGTAAGCCTTCATAGTGTGAGGAAAATCAGATCCCCAAGAACCAAAATCACCTAAAAATATACAGTTCATGCTACAACATTACACTTACCAGATAATCATCAACATCAACCAGACTAGCATAACAGCATACCTGATAAAGATCATTTCTCATATTGATGATGTCATCAGAATTCAAATCCTGCATCACTTCTAAGAGGTTTCGCACCAGCTCGGCATGAAGGTGGATAATTGCTAAATGAAGTACACTGAAAAAGATAAATCACTTAAAATATTTGGGAAGGGATTTATTCAGTGCATGCTGACACTTGAGAGTGTTTTCCCTCCAAATTATCATGACGGCTGGGCTCCAAATGCACAACATGCAACAGCAATAAAGAGAAAAATGTTGTACAGTAAAGGTCATCTTCCCAGCCCTCTCTGAACTTTTCAGTAAAATTCAGTCCATTTTCATTTAAAATTAGTAGAGAACCAATAGGAGGGGAATAGGCTGGCATAAGAGTAGCTCCTACTTTAAATCTAACTCCAAGCTTTGGATAAGAGGAACCTATCTGCAAATGTTAAAATGCCTGGAATTTTTTAGACGCATGAGGAACATGAAAATGTTCATACTTTCAGAACCTGTATTCAAAATTTCCACAAGACTGTAATTAATGCAGAGTTTCCCTTGGGGATTTCCCCAACTTTGTGGGGGTTTTTCTTTACTTCCTTTTCATAAAGGTGACTAAGGAGCAGAGGATTCAGAGAGTTAGATACAGATGTAATGCCAAAGGGAAAAACCTGCTTCAGCTGTGTAAGCAACCACATGTGATACTTCTCTGGGTTACCCATACATTTCACTATTCAGTTAAAAAAGTGTTACACAAAGCCCCAGCTCCTAGAGCCATGTGAATACATGTCAAAATCTCAACTTTCATTTTAAAAAGTCTCAGCCTCATGGTTCATAGGAAAGTAGAGCTGGAAGGAACTTCACAAGATCATCTATTCCAACCCCCTGCTGAAGGCAGGAGTATCCCTGACTAAGCTATCCTAGCCAAGTATCTAACCTGCTCTTGACAACCTCCAAGGATGGAGATTTCGCATGTTCTCTAAGTAGCCTGTATCAACTCTACAGGTAACAGACCTGACCTTCATAGTCAGAAAGTTCCTCTTAAACTCCAATCTGAATTTCCTCTGCTGAAGTTTGAAGCCACTGCTCCTAGTCCTGTCCCCTATGGCCACAGAGAAAAGCCTCTCTCTGTCCTCTCTGTAATCACCCTTCAGGTATCCGAACATTGTTATCAACCTGCCTCCAAGCCCCTCAGTCTCCTCTGTTTCAAACTCGATAACCCTAATTCTTCTAGCTTTTTTTTGTTCTTAATTCATACTTTGAAGGCCCATAATAATTTCTTGTTGCTCTGTGCTGGATGCTTTCCAAACTATCCACATCCTTCTTGAAACATGGGGCTCCAGACTTGACATGGCACCCCAGGTGAGGCCTCACCAGTGCTGAAGAATCACTTCCCTTGTTTTACAAGTGACACTCCTGTTAATACAACCCGGAATGCTATTGGCATTTTTTTTGCAGTAAGAGTACGTTGTTGGCTTATATTCAGCTTATAGCCCACTAGAACCCAGAGGTCCTTCTTTACAGTAATGCAGTCTAGCCAATCATTCCCTAGCCTGTATTTGTGCATGCCATTATGCCATCCCAAGTGCAGGATTTTGCACTAATTCTTGTTGAATCTCTTTTGATTGACTGTGGACTACTCCAGTCTCTTCAGGTTATTTTGGATCCTAGCCCTACCCTCCAGCGTCCACAACTCCACCTAACCCAGCATCATCCACAAATTTGCCAAGCATGCACTCAATACCATCATCCAAATCCACCTTACAGTACTTGTATCTAGTCTGTACTTCCTCAGCTTGTTAATGAGTGTCACAAGAAACACTGTCAAAAGCCTTGCTAAAGCAGAAGAATCTGCTCTCCTCCTATTCATAGAGTCTGTCATCTTATCCTAGAAGGAAATCAGGTTGGTCAGCAGAAGCTGCTCTTTTTCAATCTATGCTGGTTGTTCCTGATTACTATGGTCTCCTCTAGATGCTTCACAATAGATTCCTTGAGGACCTGCTCCATGTTCTTCCCAGGTATCAAGGTCAGGCTCGACTGGTCTTTAATTCCCCAAATCTTCCTCCTTCCTTTTCTTAAAGATGGGCAATTACATTTTGCTTTTTTCCAATCATCCAGGACCTCACTTAATGTCCAAAAATTATCAGTGGCTTCAGATTATAACCATAAATTATAATCTCTTGCCATCTTTCAAAAACACCTCACAGAAAATATACTATTCCCTTATGTCTAGAACTGCTAAATTACAGTAGCCACGCAATGGATGCGCTTCATGGACTCATTTCTGCCTGTATTCTATCCAAACTTGAACTAATCAAGGCATTAACCACTCAGAACTAGCAAGCCACAAAATAACCTCATTTAAGTCTTTTAGTACCATAGGGAGCATCACATCTACCCTGCCCACTTGAAAGCATTTAGCTTCTAAGTAATCCTTACCCCATTCTTCTATTTCTCTAGGCTGTTTGTGTCCTTCACTACCTTTGCTACCAAGAGTACTCACCACCCTCTAGTTGCTGCCCCTATTTGTGAATGAAGTTAAAAAAAAAAAGAGGCATTAAATACTTCAGTCTTCCCTGCATCATCTATAACTAGACTGCCTACCACATTTCATAAGGGCTTCTCTGGTCTCCCTCTCACTAGTTCAATCTTAGGATTTCAGGGGGTCTGACACTACATTTGAATGCTGGGAGTCAGCAATTCTAGGCTGCTTCCTCCATTTTTCTAGCATTGGCCACCTCGGTCCCTTCTTAGTCTCACCATTGTTACATAAGCGCTTGCCTTGTTTGTAGTTCTTGCGATCTGGAACTGCTATCTTGTACCATTCTACCACTGACTATTTTCAAATCTCAGCTTAAAGCATGCTGTTTCTCATTTGCTTTTTATTCTCTATTTGTCTTTCCAATTGCTAAAATTTTACTTTACATCTGTACTTAACTTAGTCAAGATTTAACACACGTGCATTTCATGAAAGATCCAACAGTTCACTAATTCCTTAAACAAGCTGATAAAGCTAGTAGTTGTTACAGAAAATCTAAGAATCAGTGTGAGATGGAACGACACAAAGGCTTTTATAGTCTCAAGAGAACTATACTTATCCAGTATAATGGCCCTTCTTGAAGACCAGTAATGCATTTGTGACAGACTCTTACTTTTTATCTCAAAGCCAAAATACATTAATACATTTACCAGACCTGAACAAAACTGTTATGATACTTCTTCTAGACTGTGAGTTCTGCTTTGTACAACACCTTTTTCAAGAGAATGGGGAACCGCTGCCCCCAAGAGCAAAGTAATTTGAAGCATATATATCAACTAAAGGCTCAAAAAGGCACTGGGCTGAAAGCTTGTACAGTTATGATCCCTGACTGACCCCATAAGCTGATATGTAGAATGAGCTGACAGTGCTCTTGGGCCTTCAGGGACAAAATAAATTTAAGCCTCAGGCAGTAGCTACTTACTTGTCACCATTATCATCTTGGACAGCAGTCAGATGACGTTGAACAGCTAATAACATCTTCACATCTCCAGTTATGGCATAGTCAAAAAGAGCATTGGCATGACGTTTAGCGAGCTCCATGGCCTTCCCCAGGAACAGTCCATCTGCAACACAAATGATCATGTTCATTATATAACTACAAATTATCTCTGTGCAATGAGCAGAAACATCATAAGAAGTATGGTGGCTAACAGGCTGGCACCAAAAACATCTCCTGTTGGCAGATGTTAGTCTTGCCAGGTGAATATTAATTAATACACTATTCAGCACCTTTTACAGACTCACTGAGGCTCATAGCTAATTCACTGGTTTGTCCAGATAGAAAGAATGGTTTTTAGAAAAAGAAAGTGGAGTGTCAGCTAAGTACTCAGTGGGTGCATCTACATGAGATGCCATAGTGCAGTAGCAATGACATATTGTGCCGTAACTTGTTGCTATAGTGATGTAGTGTCTCTGAGCATAAACCATGATGGTCATGCTATTTCATAGCAGTAACAAACTAGCATGCAGTAGCTCATTGCTACTGCATGGTAGCATCTAAAAATAACCATGTGGGGATGGTACTGCGCAGTAATGGTGGTTACACTTGGTTAAGCAAGTACTAAATGACTGCGCAGTAACAACAGTGCAGTCCACCACCAGTAGGGAGGAAACCTAGGAGCAATCCAAGTTAGATCCATAGATGTTTGGGTCAGAAGGGACCCTCAACAGATCATCGAATCTGACCCTCTGCCTGGGCAGGAAAGGATGACCCCAGCCAGATGCCTATCCAGCCTTCTCTTAAAGGCCCCCAAGGTAGCGGAGAGTATCACCTCCCTTGGAAGCCCGTTCCAAATTTTGGCCACCCTTACCATGAAAAAGTTCTTCCTAATGTGTCGCTTAAATCTGCTCTCTGTCAGTTTGTGATCATTGTTCCTTGTGACCCAAAGAGGTGCCCTGGTGAACAGAGCATCTCTGATACCTTGTTGGGGAGAGGTTTTGAGCTACAGTCTGATAATGAAGCAAAATCCCAGGAAAAGCATAAATCTGGATTATGTATAGTACCAGACCATGTTTGAGAATGGCTGGGTAGGGAGCCCACTTCCAGAACTTTCACAATAATGCTTTAAGTTTCTAGTTTCTTTATTCACAAGCTAAGCAACCTATAAACACATCAACAAACTCATCCAAAATCAGGGGTGTTAAACTCATCTGGTTCTGTGGGTCAGATGAGTAGTATGGTATTGTTCTATGGGCCAGATGAATGGTGCAGAACTGGCCCCATGGGTTGGATTTGGCCCATGAAACCTCCCCCACCCCCTGGCCCTTCTAGTCTGAGACCTGTCAGAAAAAAGGTCTGGAATCTTGGCTGCTTGGCTATGGCCATGGGAACAAGCCATGGCATGGGGCTCCTTCCCAAGGTGTTGCTGGTGCTCCATCACCATAGTTCTTGACAGGATGCTTGGCTCCAGCCACAGAAGGTCCTGCTCCTCACCTCTCCCAAAGCTGCATGTTTGACACCCCTGCTGTAAGTATCTTACAAATAAGGAAACTGAGTACAGGGGGCTTAAGTGTTAAGTCAGATACAATCTGTGCCAGAGCTATGGAATACAGCCTGGGTCTTAAATTTCTCATCTTTGACCTGAACCATAAGTTATAATCTCTCCCCATTCTTCACAAACAACTCACAGTAAATATATTGTTCCCTTATGTCTAGAACTGCTAAATTACAGTAGCCACGCAATGGATGCGCTTTGTGGACAAAGTTCTGCCTGTATTCTTTCCAAACCTGAACTAATCAAGGCATTAACCACTCAGAACTAGCAAACCACAATTTCTTCCCTTGCCCTCTGGGTACCACAGGCTCTCTCAAAACCAAGCAATTATCCATTGTAGGCTTCAACAGTGTAATCCTGTTACTGTCTGGCCTTGATTTCACAAACTGTTCTTTGTAGCATTGTTCAAAGAAACCATAACATAGCACATGACATAACATGTCCTCCTCTATCCCAAACCAAAAAGCAAACATTCCTCATGAAAGAGATGCATATGTTACATGTGGTCAGAGAAGCATATTCCTTATCAGAGGGGTGGCAATGCACAGATGCACCCCCACTTTGACTCCTGAGAACCATTCAGCAGTTATGCCAAGGGAGCCTGATGTGCCCTGGACAATGGACTGGGCTGGTAAAAGGGGAGTCGGGAAGGCAGCTGCAGAGATTTAAAGGGGAAGGGTAAGCTCCGGGAACCCCAGCAAGGCTCCTAGTGTTCGGGGTATATGCTGCTCCTGGAAAAAGTCCCACCCTCTCTTCCCTGCTCCCCTGCAGGTGGCCAGTGCTGCTGCTGCAATGAGGGAACAAACTACCCACTCTGAAGCCAGCAGGGAATAGGTGAAGCAACACGGAGTCCTGAGACTGCTCTTCTGCAGGCATGGCCAGCTGGGATCCACCCTGCATCTGTGCACAGGACAGCAGCAGTGCAAGTACTGTCTTGCCTTTAAAGGCAGTACTTTAAGTTGTCCCAGGACCTTGCATCTCTTCAGCTTTCTTTGCTATATTCCTGCAATACTTGTTACAGTCCCACACCTTATAGATCGTAGCCAGTTGTTATTTACTGTTCTTCAGACAAGGATTTTTTTATGGTACCTTTTTTTGGACCAGCTGCATAGTTGGTAGGGCTGTGTGAAGCTTCGATCCCTGATTCAATTCAGTGGAGATTTGGCCTGATTCAGCGGCCAAATCTCCAAATCCGAATCGAATCAGAAGACCCTTTAATCTCTCCTAGTCAAATTGGATCAGAACCCTTTGAATCCATTCAGAGAGATTTGGAAAGATTCCGCGATTTGGACATAGACACAGCTTTAAATGTTTTTTCTACATACCTCAAGATACCAGGTGGCTTGTGAATGCTGAGATAGTGGGGTGGATAGAACGTGCTCAACAGCAGACCTGGAAGTGGACCAGAAGCACGTCTGGTCCACTTTCAGGTTTGCTGGGCCTCCCTGCGTCCCTCCGGCTTGGTGATTGGTGCCTCCTGGATCTGGGGGGCCACCCGGGGTCCCTCCACGGCTGATTGCTGAGCTGGGAGGATGCAGGGGGCTCACCTGCATGCTCCCCAGCAGACCCAGAAGTGGATGGGATGTACTTTCCACTTCTGGGCTTGCCGGCAAGCATTCAGGGCCCCCCCACTGCGCTCCTGTGGGATGCTCCATCTGCCCCAGCATTGCAGCCACACCTGGTACTTCAAGGTACGTAGAAAAAACATTTAAAGCTGTCTCTATAGCCGAATCACTGATTCTCCAAATCAGCATCGAATCTTCAGATTCAGATTTGGCCGAATCAAATTGGGGACAGTGATCTGAATCAACAAATCAAATCACTGTCCTCGATTCAGGCTGAATCCGAATCGAATACATGCTCTTGTCCAACAGCTCTCCCAACTTTACAGCTGGTCCAATCAATGAGATCACAAAAAAATCTTTGCTAGATCCCTAAACCTTGGCTTGGTTTAACAATGGGTGAAAAGTATCTTAATGGACTGGCTGTGTTGTGGGAATAACTTAAGTGAAACATTGGATGCACTTCAAGATGCTCAAGGTGGCTACATTTTATTTTATGAATCTTAATATAATGTATACATTTAATTTTTATGACTTGATTATTATTTGCCTAGTTTGTTGTGTTTTTATACTTATAGTATAGCAAACCAATGCATATTCCAATAAAGTTATATTTGTTTTTGCTTCAATTTTAAACTGAATAATATAACCGTGGGCCCCTAGAATATTACTAAACCTTCTAGTTTCTTTTTACCAGGAGGAAAGTGTATTATTGTCAGGAACCCTGTTATATTTCGGGGTTCACAGCACATCATTGTTTTCTAGCATTACTGTACTGATATGGCATGTGTGGTCTTATTGGAAATCCTGTGTTATGCTGTACCAGTGCTATTGTATGGATTATATTATGCTGGCTATGTATATTTTTTATGGTTTGGGATATGGTTTAGCCAGGGAACTTAGGAAGTGGGCAAGCAGAACTGACAATTATTTCTTGCCCTTGTGTTCTAGGGCCAGGCCAGTTGCCACTAACAACAGCAGACAGAAGGGACCACGGGTAGGATTGGCACCTCTGCACATTGTCGCCCTATGATAGGGGCAGACTCTACAATAGAAATGGCATCTGGGAGTAATGGCCCTTGAGCTGAAAGAGCTACAGATGTCTTAGGGTGCCTAGGAACTTTGAGATGGTTCTGGTGACTCATGGGTGATCAAAATAATGCTAATTAAGGGGCTAGCCTGGGACATGTTAGAATATTTATTTTTGAATCTCAAGTTTTTGCAGGGACACCCCAGTTACCAAGACTGGTAGAATCAGTAGGAAGACTTATTTCTAAAAACTCTGGCAAGGACTCTCCTGGAAGGCTAGGAGTAGCCAGACAAGAGTGTAGGAATCTGTACTTTACTTTTCTGTCTCCAAACCTATGGTCTATTTTGGGTACATACTTTTTTTATCCCACGTAATACGTATTTTGACCTTGACAGGTGTTATGGGTGCTCTAGACTTTGGAAAAAAAATCAGGTCATCTAACTCTTAATCAAACCTACTCTTTCCAAACAATTAGCTAGAGAAAATCTTACCAAAGCAGACTTGTAAACTTATACTTGCCAAAGGATTCATAACCTTGTACAATAGCACTTCTGTCAACCACTCCCTCTTCCTTTTCCGTTCTCCCTCTTTTCTGATTTGTTGCGTGAAGTATTTTGCAATGAAGCAGTGCTGATGTGATTGTTTACTTTATTCACTGCACAGCAATGCATCTAGTGTATAAACAACATTTTCTTTGCAGATAGTTAAGCCAGCTAAATATCAAGAGACCATTTCAAGAGATAAATTCACAATTTATATGTTTGTAGGGACCTACCAAATTCACAGCAGAAGTGGGCTGCATGGCAGCTCCTTTAATTTTGCAGGTTCCCCTGCATGCTCCCCTCTCTCCCTCCCCCTCGTTCCTGATTGACAGGGAGGCAAAAACCATGATTTTAAATACAACACTGTTTTTTCCTCCTGGCCAGTCAAGCAGCAGGGTCACCAGGGCCACAAAACCAATCAGTAACTGGGAGGAGGGTGCACGGGAGAACCTGCAAGATTAAAGGAGCTGTTGTGCAGCCTACTTCCTCCATGAATTCAGTTACACATTTGTAACTGCTGACTGCAATAGGATCTCACAGTGTGTAAAATCAATGCCAAAGCTGGCCAAGAAGGTCATCTCACCTGCCTTTGTGACCTGAAGAGGCAGTATTACCCCAGAGGCTGATGTAGAACAGAGGCATCTATAAACTATCACTAGAACTGGTGGCCCACTGGAATGACAGGGAGTGAACCCATGCCATTGCCAATTCAGAACAAATTTCTATCCTACATGCATAGGGAAAAAAAACTGGCAAAAGTGGACCCTGAGCCAGAACTCGTGGAGCTTCCAAACCTTTAACTGTTCTACCCTATAGAGGGTATTAATAGGGTTCAAAGTAAACTAGTTTATTCTCTTACCTTGTAACCTAGAGTTGGCTTCATCTATTTGAGCTGTACGTGACAAAGTAGCACCCTCCTCCTCTTTATTACTGCAGAGTCGGGAGTCATCCCTGCCTGAGAGCTCCTTTTTTGCACCATGCTTCACATTCTGCTCGTCATTGTGCTTATTGCAGCTTTCCCTGTGTTTTTCATGTTCATCACTTGAAAGCCCTGAAAATAGATATGAACAGCATTAACCCTTTTGTGCAAAGGATAATCAATGTTCTGGTGGCAAGATACAGAGCTCAAAGAACTCACTAGAAAGTCATCTACTGACTTCATTTGATCAGGCCCTTTAACGTTAAATGCTAGCAAGACACAAAATCTGGAGCTCACTGTATAAGAAGAAAAGTACAGAAACGTAACTATTACTAAAGTGTTTAGGACAGTCTCTTTCCCAGCTTCTCAACTGAAGGATCAAGTTAAAATATCAGCAGAGAATAGCAACTGTAGGCATGAACTTTGATTTCACATACAGTGATATAAAGGCTGGGAGCCAATGGAGTTATTTCAGATTGACTTGGGTGCATCTGACAGCTTGTCCTGTAGGCAGTTTTCTCAGTGCTTTGGATTTGAAGTGATTCCTCTTTGTTTAGAGTGTAAGTATTAAACACACCCATTCTGTTAATTTTTCAAGTGGTCACAGGTTTTCCCTTCCCCTCCCTCGGACCAGAGAATGTGCCTCCCTCCTACCCAGCTTCAAAAAGTTGTGCACTCTATGGAAGGATTTGCCAGGTCAGGGTATTCCAAAGAACAAAAGGGCTGCTCTCAGGTTGCTTTCCCTTGAGAGCAGCTTACAGGAAACAGGAGGGCAAGGGCAGTGAGCCTCTTGTATTCTTTAAAGGTGTGGGAGGGGAAAATGCTTCTATAGTTGAAAACCTGGCTTCCAGTGGGCAATAATGGCAACAGTCACAGTCCACCCTGGGAAGACAGTTTTCCCATCTTAATAACCTTATCCAGTCACTAAAACATACAGTTCCCCATTCAAAGGTCAGCATTTGCCATCCAATTACTCCTACTCTAAGGACAAAGGAAACTGCAATATCTAAGAAAGTACTGAAGGATTTTGTTGGCTAATACTGAGCTTTTAATGGTTAAATGCTGAGACGTGTGGGCATACATACACACACAGCATTTGATACTATTTGAGCCCAGCTTAGAAAGAAGCAGAGTAAATTTAATCCATCTGGAAGTCTGTTGCTAGGATTTCATAGCTTTTGGTACCTAAACTGCCCCATCTAGAGTCAGTGTGGGTATCTCTATACTATACTGCACACTGCAGTGTAGACCCCCCATGCCAGTCTCATCTAACTTCAACAGCCACTAACAGCAATCACTCCCTGGAATACAGATAGTTAGCTCAAGAGTACTATTGCAACAATGCTATTTTTTATTGTTACCATGTTTCATTCCAGCATTCGATTTTGTTGTACCAGGGTGGAAATGCATTCCTCCGAAAGCAGTATACCCATATGGAGGGTAACCAAACCCTAAAAACAACATAAAAGGGGGGGAAAAAAATCACTAAAATTATCCTCCAAAGCAAAACAGACACTATATGGGAATCATGTACTCAACCTGCAAAGTACCATTTGAGGTACAGTTGTTCTTGCTATTTTCTTCTTTGGCTTTTCCATCCTACAAAAACCAAGATATTCTTGAATAGATGCAAGTTCTCCACCCCTCCACCCTGGCAAGTGAAGGAGATTCTACATGCCTGACTAGTGACATCCTCTATTCCAGCATTTTCCAGGACCTTGAAAGCTAGTTTGCCACATCTAAACCTCATAAAACAGGTTTGGTGTGCAGCTACCGTATTTTTAATCAGTGGAATTACAATGGATTCATATTTAAATACCATGTGGTAAACTGACCTAGGAACCAGTGTTTGACAACTGCTGCTCTGCACCTTCTGTAGTAGGGACAGTATAGTGACATTATTCTAATTGTGCTTGCTCTTATGGCTGGGTCTTAAAAAGCTCCAAGGATGGAGATTCCACAGCCTCTCTGGGTAGCTTGTTCCAGTGTTTTACTACCCTTATAGTGAGAAAGTTTTTCCTAATATCTAACTTAAACTTTCCTTGCTCAACCTGAGGACATTTCTCCTTGTTTTGTAATCTGCCAGCACTGAGAACAGTCCAGCTCCATCCACTTTGGAACCACACTTCTGGTAGTTGAAGGCTGCTATTAAATCCCCCTTCAGTCTTCTCTTTTCCAGATTTAATAAGCCCAGGTCCCTCAGCCTCTCCTCAGAGGTCATGTACCCCAGCCCCTAACCATTTGCATTGCCTTCGCTGGACTCTTTCCAATTTGTCTACATCCTTTCTATAGTAAGGAGCCCAAAACTGGACACAGTACTCCAGATGTGGCCTCACCAATGCCACATAGAGGGAAATAATCACTTCCCTTGATCTGAAGGCAACACTCCTACCAATGCAGCCCAGACTGCCATTAGCCTTCTTTGTAATAAGGGCACACTGTTGGGTCATTCATCTTATTGTCCACTGTAATCCCCAGGTCCTTTTCTGCAGAGCTGCTGCTTAGCCAGCTGGTCCCCAGCTTGTACCGGTACATGGGACTGTTCTATCCTAGATGCAGGACTTTGCACTTATCCTAATTGAAATTTATGAGATTTCTTTTGGTCCAATCCTCCAATTTATCAAGGTCTCCCTGAATCCTAGCTCTACACTCTAGCCTATCTACTAGTCCTCACCGGCAAACCTGCTGAAGGTACACTCCATCCCATCTTCCAGGTCACTGATGAAAATATTTAACAAAACTAGCCCCAGGAACAACCCCTGAAGCACCCCACTTGATACTGGCTGCCAGCTAGACATTGAGCCATTGACTACTACCCTCTGAGCCTGATGATCCTGCCAGTTTATCACAACCACTGCACTTCCCTCATCTACAGAGCTAGTCATCTCATCACAGAAGGCAATCAGGTTGGTCAGGCATGATAGATGAGAAATCAATTAATTTTAGTCTCTTGCTATTCAGGCCAGCAGGAACAATAGCACTGGAGAGACTAATTCAAGCCCACTCCTGAAAAAAATATCTGCCCGTACTTTATTTCTCAGAGTGACACTGATAGGCTATGAAGGACTTTTATCCAGTCCTTCTCAGCCAGAAGAATAACATCTGTGACATACAGCCACAAGGAAAGAATAATGAAGGGATTATTTGGCTGCCAATATGAAAACAGGAATTATAGTAGATATTCCAGTCTGAACTGTCTTTTCATATCAGTGAAAATCAAGAGTTACTTGATTATGGCAATGAGTTACACTGGTACAAAGTAAGTATGACAGAGGAGAATCAAGCTTCATAGACCTATTGATATGTGGGATATTTCCCAAGTTTATTTTATTGTAATGAACACTTGGAAAAAAACCCCAAAATATTAAAGGAAACTCATGTCAATTATCTTTTTATCTTTACCTGAGCCAGCACTACCTCCTCCACCGCCATACATTCCACCCCCGCCACCTCCTGCACCACTGCCTCCACCATAGCTGTCAGAAAAGTTAGGCATCAGCTTCTGTCGCTTCCTTTGCACTTCTTCTTTGTCTGTGTTTTAAGGAAGAGAATGAAAGAAAAACAGAGAGGTGACTCAACTCTCTCTCAGTGACCAGCTGGAGACAGAAGAGAGCAGTGGTACTGAACTGAACATGTTACTAAAAACTATTAGCTTGATTTGAAGTGATACAGGAACATTGAAACTTTACCAGCTCCAACACAGTAAGACGTTTATGTACAGTAGGCAGTGGTGAAACATTCTAGTGAGTAAACAACAAACCAAGCAAAATTCTCAGACAGACCAAAGCCCAACACCACTCAGGTTTTCATTCCACCCCTCATATTGTATCAGGTACATCTATGCTTAAATAGGGGAACCTGGACGAGGATGTGGCACAAAGTGGGTAACATTTTCAAAAATATCTGTGTGCCAGTTTCAAAAGTGACATGGATACTTTAAGAGCCTAAATCTTGATGAAAATTTGTTTTCTAAATGCCCAAGTTGCTTCTGAAAATCACACACAAAAATTTTTGAAAATGTTATCATTTGGGAACCAAAAGCACAGTTTTTGTTGACAGACAAATGCATTTTAGAAATGGCCACATGTTTTATAAATGTCAAACTATTGAACGCTTTGATTTTCAGACATGCTAAGTACTTGTGCCTTCCACTTCTCTCATTTAGGTTTGTGTTGCTAATTCAGCAATTGTTATATTCGGACCTAACTAAAACACAGAAGGCCAGAAGAATAAACCTGAGTTTAAAGTTGGACATAAAAATAGCAAACTCTGCTCAGGAGCTGAAGGCAAAACATGCCTTAAGTAGTTCATAATTATATATTAAACAAAAGTCTTCAACTCCATCAAAAACCACCTTATCAACTAATCAAAAAACTTCCCGTATCATAGAATGAAATATACGCAAGACAGAACTCATTAAAAGAGGTGCCACCAAATAGTGACAAACATTCTAGCAAAGAGAACACAGACACCGTGTTGAGAAAAGAAACCCCTAGTAAAACACAGGCTCACTCCCAAGAGGCATATGACAAATACGATAAGGACATTACATGCACAGCCACATCAGTCTAAGCACCAAATCCAACTGGTGAGCATATGGGACAGCATATGGAATGGTCTACATATGAATGCACAATTTGCAAAGATACACAATAAATAGATATATCTGCATGTGCACAAAATGCACTCGCATCCAGGAAGAGAGAAGACCCCGAAGTGTATCTAGCCCAGGAAACAGACATTTGTAAGCTTACCCAAACCTTTTCAACAGGGAAATAACCCTGCCCCAAATGCCAGTCTGTACAATAAGTTGGGCATGCATTGGGATACAAAACCCATTTGAAAGTCAGAAAAGTACCCAATGCCTAGTACAGTGGTGCTCAGATTTGAGGCACTACCCTACTATTATTAAATATGAAAACTAACCATAATCTCATATTTCAATCAAACTAATTTGCAGCATGAAAGTCTTTAAAATATATTCATCCACTGCTTAAGTTTCCTGAAACTAATTACTTTACCCAATTATTTACATTATTTTTACACAAAAATAATCAATAATACCATCCCTCTTTTTGCAAAAAGTATTCCCAGGTTATTTATTGAACATAAGGGGTCAGAACATTCCTCAAATGTCAGTGAAATGTTGGTGGTGGGGAACTGCAAAACACCAGCACTAGTCAGCCCTTTGTATCTACATTTCATTTGAACCAAAATGCCCTAGCAGGGTTTCAGTGATAACTCCAAGAAAGAGTGCCATCCACTGAATTGCTCCTATAAGGGACACCTCTTGGCAGTAACTTTTTGTAGAGAAATATTCATGCATTTACTGCACAGTAATCCAATATAAAATAGCTAACTGAACCCACTTGGCTGTGATTAGTTTTCCACTACTTCTGCCCAACGTGAGTAGTCAAGTGCCTTGAAGGTGATAAAGAAATTTTCTGAAGGTGATAATAAAGAAACAAGAAAGTTGATCAATGTGTGCCCTATCTTTCTCACAAATACTCCATAACTCTGATATTTCCCCATAAACAAATGAAAACAGATCGAATTACCTTTGACTTCTGGATAGTACAGAAAAGGCTTTGGTTCACTTGTTTCCAGATCAGATTTCCGCCGCAGTTGAACAAATACAGATGCTGGTTTTGTGATATTGACATCTCTGTACTTGGGGGTTTTGAACACAATAGCAAACTGTGAACAACATGGATCAGAAGATTAGTTAGGGACACTGTTTGCTGCAATAGGATACTGCTTTACATCTTAAGGTTTTTAACTTTGCGGGAGTTTGGAGGAAAATTATTTCTGCGTGATCTGACAGAGAGGTAACAAGAAGGTTCTGCACTCTGGATAGCAGTGGCATTGGTGGCTGGATTGGTGCTGGGCCAGAAGCAGCAGCAGCTCCATTCTTGCAACCCCTCTATGCTGGTACCCATAGTTCATGCCCTAGTTTTCCATCCATAGTTACACTACTGGTCTGTCATAAATATAAACCGCTGTTTTATTTCTCATTTCTACTTTGAAGTTCATTAAAAATTTGAATGTCCATTTTAAAAGGCTGAGTTGCTTTGAGAGATACTAAACCATCATACTTGGCTATTAGGTTTTCCTCTGTTACTTTTCCCACTCTGAACAGATTTCTCAGCGTCCCTGAAATAGTTAACTCATTTTTGCCATGGAAGTTCTTTGCCGTGGTATATATCCCTTTATTATTTAAGGACCACATTTTACAGATTTCTTCTAATTAAGATTTTAACTTTTTTCATCTGCATCTATCATTTATCTTTAAATGAGGCAGAAGAATTACCAAAAGAAGTTAATGACAGGAAAGATTAGTTTGGGGAATTAACCTCAATGGTTCCAATCTCGTTTTAGTTGCTAGAGAACTAAAAGAAGACAGGGCGGATTTGTGCCTTACAAACTAACTAAATTAGAGCTGGAGAAGCTTTTATGAACATTGGGTTGCTTCATCATAGCATCTGAGAAAGTAAGCAGAAGCTTATCTGTCTCTGATTTTAGTTAGTCTGTTAGGTATAAATCTACCCAGCCTTCTGTGTGAATTCAGGCAAACACAACTAACACTCTACAAGTCATCCACAAGTGATAGCTCTTTGGTCACTTACCTGTCTATGTACATCTGTAGGAGAAAAATCTCCAAAACCTTCCCACATTCCACCATTTTCATCTTCCTCATAAAAACGAATTTGAATGTCATCTATAATGATTAGGAGAGAGTTAATGAATGAACAAATTATGGATTTTAGGCTAGTTTTATTTCTAAAACAAAAATAATATGATGCATGGCAGTTCTAACAGCTCATTTCAGGAGATTTTACTTTTTTCTTAGCATTAAAGTATACTGCATATGCAAAGCAAAGATTAAAGATTTCAGGGTAATGGAAAAGAATTCTTTCTAATGCTGAATTTCACCCAGCATTTCTTTCCTGCGGTAACATGCTGCATTAAGAATACATTTATCATCTTTATATACCATATTTACTCAAATACAGGATAAGATTTCTTCCACTCAACCAGCATGGGGGGGTGAGGGGGGAAGGCCCTCATTTTACATTTGCATACAAGGAAATCTCATTAAATATATTGTCCATCATTAACCTGCTGCCAAAAGCAGCACATGCTCAGTAATGGAAACCATCTATGAAGTTGACTATTCACAGCCAACACTGATCATTACTATAGAATACATGGCCCATAGTGGACAAACATACCAATAAGACCTTTTTTTGTGGCCCTTGTAAAATGAGTGGGTACTCCCTCTGCAACAAACATGGCACTGGGCCTGGAGGTACTGCAATACCAGTCCAGCACCAGGAGGGCCAGAGCCAGTCTTGATACTGTCCATTTAGTGCCAAAAATGCACTACATTTGATCTTAACCAAAAAGGCCAAGATGCTGATAGGAACCTACCACAAAGATAGGTCAACCTATCTGAATAAGATATATGGCAACAGTCACTGAGTAGTTTTCTTTAGCACCAACTCTTTTCCAAGTCATGGTGAGCCACTATATTGAATACATTTCTACATCCTCTTCACTCCCACAGCTGAGCAGTACCTTTTCTTTCCCATTTCCAATGACTCCTATTTCCTCACCAGCCTTAAATGTCTGGCAAACATCACCAAATGGGGCTCCAAACACTTCAACCAGAATCCCTCTTTTGACCCCTATCTCAGCTTATCACAAACCATTAGTGTTGCCCCACTCTCCAGATGAGGTAGAGCCAGACCAGTTGCCCTGCACCTCATCTACATATATGTATTTTGGAGGACCCCAGGACTTGTGACAAGAACACCCCATTCCAGTCATGAATAGGGGGCTAATTAGCACATGGATCCTTTGTGTGGGGGTATTTGCAGTACACACACATATTGAGCAGAACTAAGCTGCGGGTCACCATGGCCTGAAATGCTGTTGACTCTGCAGGGGTCCATCCCAATGAACTATACAATAAGTCATGAACCTTTTGGCTTTGGACTAATACCATGCATAGTTTGTAAGTACAAAATTGCTGCTTAACAGCATGCGTATGGAGTACCTATATTAAAAGTTGCAGCAGTTTCAAAAAAGGTAAAATGCATCAATTCTGGATGAACTAAGTCTATGGGTACTACACACAAATTGTTATTGGTATGTTTATTTCAAAGTCAGTATTTTCAAATTTACTCCTCACTTCCGTGTGTTCAGGAAGAGCAGGGTCTGACTGTAAGGAAGGGGAGAAAGGTCTGCAGAAGGAAAAAGCTGGGTGGAGGCAGAGTGCAAGGGAAGATTTATTTTCCCTGCTGTAGTAGTGGGAAGAGAATAAATTCAAGACAAACCTCCCATAATTAGACTCAATACCTGGAAAATTATAACAAATTTGTAAGTTTCCCATATATTGAGTCTAATTATTGGGAGGGTTGTTTTATAATCAAGGTTGTTGTCACGGAGTCATGTAAGTGCCCCGTGACTGTGAGTGTGATTGGCAGAGCTGCCAATCACCCGGGCAGCTCAGGTGCCGGTTACCAGGGTGACCAGGCGGGTCACATGGCCAGAAGGGGGCAGGGCCGGGCCTTTATAAACAGCTTAGGCCGGAGCCTGCCTTGCAGTTCCCTTCTGGCTGCCGCAGGAGCAGGAGCTCTGTGGCTGAGCTGAGTGGCCCGAGTTAGTGGTCGCAGCCTTACCACGCTAACTGGCTGCGATGATGTGGGGAACAAGAACGCCCTAGAGGGAGGTAGCTTGAGAGCCTTGATGGGGCTTGCGTTTATGTTTGGAGCAGGGAGACTCTGTGTGGTTTATGTTACAGCCGGGTGGCTTGAGCTTATGTTACAGTTTGCACCGGAGGACCGGGTGAGGCTGTAGGGGAGCGAGGAGGCCTCACGGGGGCTCCCCAGCAGCTTGGGGGTTCCCGGTGCCCAGTAGGGGCACAGTGCCAGCAGGGCACTATTGTCTGTGCTGGAGAGGCACCGTATTACGCCAGGGAGGCGCGGTATGCGGGGTTGCAGACCCTAGCCCATAAGGGCGGTGTTTTGCCCAGTGGGGCAACCGGACCCAGAAAAGGGTCAAGGGGACAGACACGGCGGCGATTGCCTGTGCCCCTAGCGTGCGGAGCGCGGTGTTGGCCTTAGAGAGGGCAAGGCCCCAGAGCGGGGCAGAGAAAGAGCGCGAGGCGCACGGTGTCGGCCCCCTGAGAGGGCAAGGCCCCAGAGCAGGGCAGGAAAAGAGAGAGGGCGAGCAGGCGAGGAACGCTGGCAAGGGCGCCGGTATTAGGGCGGCGGTAGCGAGCCAGGCCCAAGGGCGCCAGTATTAGGGCGGCGGTAGCGAGCCAGGCCCAAGGGGGCGCCAGGTGGGCGAGGAGCCCAGGGTGCCCGAGAGAGAGAGAGGGCACCAGAGGGGTGAGGGACCATACAACGTCCCACAGAATAGCTGCGAGGCTTGGGGCGTGCTGAAGGGGAGGTTTGGAGGCACGCATAGCCCTTAAGGCGGGGCACATAGAGATACCCCATTTCGGAGTAGGGGCAGGAACATCGGTACCATCAACTAGGGGAACAGAGGCAGCCTCCCATACAACTTATTTGTCATCAAAGTCGTGGCGGGCGAGATTCTGAGGGTGCTGAGTCCACCCTAATGTGACGGTAGGGGGCGCTAGGGAGTTCACGGCCGCTCCTAGGACCCACTCCCTCACAGTTGTCTTATATTGGAGTAAATACGGTAGATCAATTATGTTAAAGTATTATATGAGGTCTAATTCTGATTTCACTTGCACCAGTTTTACATCAGCATAATTCTAGTGACCTAACTGGAGTTAATGTTTATTTACACAGAGGTAAGAGGAAAATTAAACCCTCTGCCCCTTCTTATTCCAAGGTTAAAAGGAATTTCTGTAGCAACTTTATATAGAATAACTGCAGGGAAGAAAGACATGACGGCATCAAAGACAAAAATCCCATTTCTAATTGTTTAAATTCAGAAAACTGAATCAAACTTGAACTGTTCAAGTTTTGGCAAAAAAAAAAAAAGGAGTAACTTCTGCATTAGAGCTAAGCATGACATCAACAGTCCTGAGCTAAGACACTCCAGCAGTGCACTTCATCTCCATGTCATAAAGTAGTAGGAGAGAGAAAGAAGTTCCACCTCTGTACAAGCTTCTTTGAGGAGAAGTAGAAATAGGGTGCCCTGGATACTCTTTCTTTGGTTCTCTTGGTGTGGGGGGGAAGGAGTTGAATAGGGAAACTGAGGAAGGAGGGAGGTGAAACTGACCAAAAAAAAAAAAAGTAATAAAATTTTTTAAGTGCTATTGATGGGAAGGGTCATTGGAGCTTCCTCCTAACCCTGACTCGGTCAGCAGCAAGACTGAGAATAACTACTTCCCCCCCGTTGCCCTGTGCATTGACATTCTTAGAGCACAGGGATTTCAGAGGCAATAGGATTGGGGAAATCCCACACAGGCTAAGGGGAAACCCCACTTTGGGGCTTCCATTTAGTCATACTTTTTTCTTTTCTTTTAAAGAAATCTTACACTTTACTTGATCCTCTTAAAAGCAGAAGGGTTTACAGTACAGAGGGGAGGAAAAAAAAATTCTCAAAACTCCATCAGTTTGCTCCTTAGATAACAGGGTGGCATGTTCCCACGCCCATTTGTACCATAGTCTGGAATAACAGAAATGCTTGAATCATCCTAACATCATGGGAGGGAGTTGACTCTCTAGTCAGGTGGAAAACTAAGCACATCACCACAGATCTAAATTGGAGCAGTGGAGCCCAGCTGTTTCAAGCTACTGCTTGAAATATTCAAATCTTTGAATTTTTGTGTTTAATTCCATTCATGTGAACTGGGAACTAGAATTGTGTAAACCACCAATAGCTAATATCTTTACATTTGTGCATCTAAAATGAGGTGTTCAAGTGCACACTTAGTTTCTGATCCTGGAAATACAGAACACCAGGAGTAGTGTTTGCTGCTCTGAGTCAGTGGGATGTCTCAAACTGCACATGCACTCTAATTCTTCATGTTCAGCTCCTCTGACATCTATGTATATAAGATGCAGTCTTCAGCAGAGCTGGGCAGGTGCAGCTCACATTGGTCACTATAGCTGCTGGGGGCCAAAGGGGTGGGGACAGTGAGTCCAGAACTATATATACCTGATGTTTCACCAAATCCATGAGCAGCTTAGGGGTTAGAATACAAATTTTAAAAGGGACTGAGGTGGTACCCTAACCCCTGCCTGCTGTTTTGAGAAGGAGACCCGCAAACCATCTCAAACCCCAACATAAATCCATCTACTTTGGGGTGGGAAGTCTTTTTACCCATTAATCCTAACAACTGCTAATCTGATTTTCAGAAATGCCGAGAACTTGCTAATTGGGTTGAAGTCAGTGGGAGCTCAGCCCCACTGCACATTAGTCCATCACTGCAAGTGTTATGCACTGGTTACATGAAAAAAGCATCAATAACTTTAACCAAATGGGTTGACTTGAAACACTGGACAGTTTGGAACCTTTACCTTTTTGAACCTTATCACAGAGAAGGTAAATCTCTTCTCCTCCTGTCACACATCCTGCTGTTCTGTCCATTCTTACAATCTTTAAATTGGATGCATTGGGGGCTTCTGTTGAAAGGGATGAGTTAAAACAAGAAAATATCATTTTCTCTGATGACAATTCTAGGCTAAAGAGAAAGCACAGAAGTATGATAAAAGCTAAGCCACAAAAAAGATCCACACGACAGTCTGAATTTCTGTTTTAATGAAAGAGAAGAATAAACCCATTACTTGGAAAAGGTCTGATCTCATAACTCCCTGCGAAGGAGGCTGACTTGCTTGAGAATTTTGCCTGACTACAGTAGAACTTCACTCACTGCAGTGTTACTACAGCGTTACCACAGTAGCAGTAAAGTAATGTAGAGGTGACTCAAAATCTCAAACTCTACACCGGCTGAAAGACAGGTGAGAATGGATACTATTTTTTTCAGTTGTTCTCCTGGCACGTGCTAATGCAACACCAATGAAAAGTAGCTCTCTTTGTTCTTAAATCTCTTGTTTCTGCTCTACAGTCTACATGAAAAGAACTTTTAATCTCTGTCCAACTTGGGGTTCTGGCCACAAAGCCCACTTGTGACATAGACATTTACTACTTTTAGCAGAGAGGCCAAGGGTTGCATGCACCATGGAAACAGCACTACCATCTCGCCATAAAAAAAAAAAAGCACTGTACCTCTAGGTCATGTATGAGAGAGACTGCCAGTGGCAGATGGTTGCTCTGCCACTAGCTGTACTTGGTCTGTGGAGGATAACTTCAGGGGCACCACTCACAAGGACTAACTTCACTTTAAAACACATTAAAATGAATATAACCCAGTTCTTTTGAAATCAACAAAAAAATACCCCAAACATTCATTTGATGGGCTCAGATTATCAAATGACTGTCATCAGTATAAGATTTAATAGCAAGAGAAAGAGGTGCATTTCCTCCTCTACACTCCTCACAAACACAAGGTAGACTTTGATGCTCAGACTTGAAAAAAGCATAGGATAACATCAACTTCCTTTTAGTGTGGCTTAGTGCATGCTGTAGCTAGTTCAACTTGTACTCTACCCTCCCCTCAGTATTTTGCTTTATACTGGCATGTTTATTACAGTAATGAAATCAAACTGAAACTGTAGCAGTTGCTAAAGAAAATCAATGACAGTCCTTAAATATACTGCTCTGTACTTCAATTCAGACTCCAGATCAGAAGTCTGACTTTTCCTTTTCCAGAGCCTGAAAGTAATACATATTACATACTCGTATCATTCCTTTATACGCTCTTTCCAAATTATTGCCGAATGCATGGCAGTAGGTAGGAGTATTGAAAAATTAGAGACACTTCAGAGGTGGTAAAAGTTTTTACATGGAGATACTGAAAATATTTGGATTGTTTAGCTTGGAAAAGAGACACAAATAGAAAGGATATGATAAAAGTACCACTATAAAATAATGGACGACCTAGGAAAGGTAGATCAAGAACTACTATGCCTGTCACAAAGCACAAAAACAAGCAAACAGTCAATTAAATTAAAAAGATGGCAAATTCAAAAATGCTAAAAGGAAATACTTTTTCACACATGTAATTAGACTGTTAATCTGTCAAGAAGTTGAGGCCAAAATCATTATTAAGATGCCAAAGGCAACAGGATTCTTATACAAACAGTATGATAATTCTAGATATTCTGAATTAATGATGATCAAAAATTGTGGGAGTAATATTAAAACTTCATACTTCAGGGTTTAAGCCAATCCCTGAATACTGGAAAGTAGGAAGAGACATAATGTGTCTAGAGAGAGTAAGGAGACCAGTTTCTTATTTTCCTAATTATTTTTCTCCAGAACCTTTTTCCTTTCATTAATCAGAACCACATTCTGTTTTCACTTGCACTGATGTAATTAGGAGTTATTTTACCAGCTTCCACATGGAGTTATCTCAAGTGTACACCTATGAGATCAGAATTGGATAGAATTTAACTATTTTAAAAAAATTGCACATACGTTTGTTATTTTTCGCACAACATTGGTACCTGTGCCTCAGTATCTGTTGTTAGCATATACACTGGTGTTTTTGTTTTGGGATTCTACTTCAAGAGTCAGGGTTTGTTTGTTAACCATATAATGCAGAAAGGCTTCTACTGGAGCACATCAATTTTTGCTACTGACTACTCTCTTTGGAGTAGGGACACTAGACAGACCCTAGGTCTGACCCAGTAAAGTCATTCCTATATTCTGTGCTCCTAAGGGGGAAGAGGTGAAACTTGTAATTACAAAAAAAGTCAATCCTTTTGTACTCACTGCTGTCATATATGGGATCTGATATGACAGGATCAAGTCTTCTTGTGAAGCAGCCATTGCTGTCAGGGAGGAAGGCTGTGAACATAAGGCGCACCACGCTGAGATCCATCTCTTTTGTCTGCTGCAATGCTGCCTGGCGAATGACTTCTTTTTCCCGATCTGGAACCAGTCAATGGCACAGATAAATTTATGCAAAAATAATCCTACTTCCAAAAGGTATTGACAAATCTCACCAAAAACTGCTTTGATTTGGTTATTACCATCTTAACCAGCAGCTTCAAGTCTTTGTTTTAAGAAATTTGAGGAGGGGCACATATAAAATTACTTCCCTATCTATCTGCTTTTATTTATCTACTCAAAATTGTGCCAGGTACTTCACAGACCTGAAAATGGTACAATCCCAGCCTTCTGGAGTTTAAAATAGGCAGGAGTAAGACAGAAAAGGGCAAGGTTCACCCATATAAGATAGTGCAGTTGTTTAACCAAGAATTACACTGGAAAACCAACCCTACAGACAAGTCTGCAGTACCTCCATAAAGAGCCCAGGAACATAGCTGAGAAGTTCATTCCACACTTGCTCCTGCTCAGCAACTATCAAAACCCAGAAACCTGGTAGTATATCTAGCATAAAGCTGCCCCTAGCACTTGCCAGGAAGCACGTGCAGCCCCAGGCCTTCCATAGAGAGAATATCAACAAGCAAGAGGTACTTGCCAACTACTGGCCTGTGCTGTAGAGCAGCAGTTGTCAATAGGGGGTATGCGTACTCCTGGGGTACTTAAAAAGGTCGTACAGGGGGGCTCCCACCATTGCATGCACCCCAGCAGAGGCCCTGGGGAGATGTGCCCCCCTGATCTGTGCATAGGCTTTGCGTGCCACTGCAACTGTCCTGAGAGTGGTGTGATGTCACGTGCCTGCCGCCACTGAGCTGTGCTGTGCCCCCTGCCCGCTCGGTCATGGGACACACGTGGTATTGCACCACTCCTGGGCAGCTGCAGCAGCACGCAAAATCCAGTGTGCAGCGGCAGCCACCTCCACCCCACACACAGATCGGGGGGACACACGCCCCCTGGGCCTCCACCAGGGTGCACACAGCAGTGGGAGCTTACCCTCCCCCACCCCTGGTTTCTGATTGTCCCACGACCTGACTTGGCAAAGGCTCCATTCACTCCAGCTGCTGCCCCTGTCTGTGCCCCACTCCCTCCCTCACCACGGGGCCCTCAATCTGCACCCATGTGGCCCCTTCTCCTCCCCCACATACATACCTGCTGGGCAGATGGGGGGCCTGTATATGCACATGTGTGCACTCAGCCCTCCCCTTTCCAAATAATGTTAATATAAAGGGATACATGAGCTGAAACTCTGAGGCAGAAGGAGTACACTTGTTAAAAAAAAGGCTGAAAACCCTTGCCATAGAGAGTGGTATTGGACCTTCTGTCCTGCATTAACTGTATGCTACTGCTGGGAATAAGGCTGATTCTAGACTGCAAGGATGTGCACAAACTGGGGACTGAAGGGGATATGCTTTTTTCAGAGCTCTTTATAACCATCAATAAGTTCTGATGATTCACAATAACAATACAACATGACTCCAACTATCAGCCTATTAAGCAACGTTATGGTTGGCAGTAATGGCGGCAATGCTGGCAGATAGTTTAGTTTTAACTGCATGTTGGCAACAGACCAACCCTTAAAAGCATGCAAGCCTCTCAAAACTGATGTTTCTGCCTAGGCCTTATCCTGGCTGGGAATCAATCCTCTCAGGGCTAAAACCAGTTTTCAGCAGGCGTGCCATACAAGCCAAAGATACTTTCTCACTTACCTGATAATTGTCTTTCTCCACATCCTTCTACTTGGAGATAATTAAGTTCAGAATTCACTAAGAGTCCAGGATTGTATCCTTTTTTACAGGCATCTATCATGCGTGTTTCTAGAGTTTCAAATACTTTCTTCTTGGTGACATGAAGTATTCCAAGGTTTGCAAACCTAGAAAAATATGATCATGAGAAACATTTTTAGTTCCTTATGCACAAGCTGCAGTATGCAGTCTCTCTTTGTTACCATAAGACCTTAGAACCTGATTTAAAACCATTAAAGTTAGTGGAAAAACTCCAAGGTCATTAGACTACTGAGGCAGTACTGCGTTCTCAAAAGCAAATTTTCAAATGCGGATGCTTCAGTAGCTTTTTCAAACCTGATGACTTCACACTGAACTATACATCTGCATAAGCAGTAACTTGTTTTGTACATATGCTTATGGTGTGGATGCAACTTAGGAAATCTTTGAAATGTTGATACTCATTACATGCTCTGACTTGATTTTGGCAATGACGAAAAATGAGCAAACTCAGGAATTCAGGATTTTGGGAGCAAACTAAAACCAGTACAATGCTGTCTAAAGGACAAGAACTTTTTTATGATGATGCTTATTAGGCACTGAGCAGGGTAAATATGCACCTTACAGACTAAGTAAATAAGATATATACATAGATCATAAGGTTTTGTGAACTCAAGCTCACTTCACCAGATGCACAAAGTAGTGCTCACTTCACCAAAGGACAAGCACAGAGTAGTTTATAAAGTAAAGTGAATGATTTTAATACACAAGATGGGAAGAAATGAGGGAGGGGAAAGGGAGAGGGGGTTAATATTAGGAGAGGCATACAAGCAAAAAACCCATAGGAACAAACAGGTCACAAAAGTTACTCCAGGTAATGGGATAAGAATCCATAGTCACTGTGTTAAACCACACTTAACACAGTCTGTGGATGATTTCTTGTTCCACAATTTCCTGTTCTAGCTTTTTAAAAAGTTTGCTGTCTGAGAACATCAATTCTGAGACTAGCAATGGGATGTCCAAGGAGGTTAAACTGTTCTGCACCCCTGCTTAGCACTCTTAATTGATTCCTGAAAAACCAAACGTTAAGTGAAACTGAAAGTATTTGACAACCCAAGATGGCAACCGCAATTGTTTTTAATGACCCAAGGTGGTGACCAGGAGCTTTATAATGAAATTCACTGAGCGCTAAGTGAAATCAGGTATCAATTTCAAAGGCATGTTATAGTGAAATAGCGGTAAGTTAAACAGCGTTAAGCAAGGGTTGCCTGTACTAGGTTCTGGCCATTCAGACACTGTAAGTAGTGGAAAATTTGAGTGGAAAATTAGAAGATAAGACCTATATTGAAAAAAAGCTGCTGACACATTTAAAAATCACTAGTTACATCTAGAAGCATGGCCACGGAGTCAATAATCCAGTTTTTGTATGGACACGAATGATGATGCTAATTATCTCATAGAAAGCCAGACAGGTTAGAGGGGGAAAATAAAAGCCCTTTTCAAGATGAAAAAGAGTATCCAAACAAAGTTATTTAAAATTGCCATAATTAAAGTTAAGTTAGCCTATTGGGCTTTAAACATCAAAAAGGTACAAACTTCAGACACTTGAAAGTTTTTCTCCCTCTCTCCAATTTTAGAAAACTTCATCTTCACCAAAGACATGCCATAGACCATGAAACTTACAGCAGTCAGCCTGAAACCTGATCTACAAATTTAACTTAAAACCTGAAAATATAAATTTATAAGCCTGAGTACTTTAAACTAATACAAACAGATACTGTTTTAAGTGAACAAGAACAGACTAATCATGACTTTGGTACAGTCTTTATTGTTTTAACTGTACCCAGCTTTTAGTAATTTAATGACAGCATGTTTATACCTCTTTAATTTCTTACTTAATCATGTATGTTTTCTTAACACCTATTGAAGGTGACTTGCAAATTTAAAAGAAATGCAATATTGGTAAGAATTTAAAATATCCAGATTTTCTCTCATAATTCTGCCTCCTCCATTTCCTAAACAACATACTTACATTTTTTAAACATTGTAAAAACATATTGGATAATACAGGAAAAGTGACTTAAGATCACCAAATTCCTATTAATGATTATCTGCTTAATTTTCTAGATTATAATAATTTCAAGATACATCTCTACTTCTGACATTTCAATGCTTATCTGCTGGGTTAAACAGACCAAATTTACTCCTGTATTTTAAGATAAGAAAAAGAACAGAGCAGAAAATGAAGAACTAATACATTTTTACCCTCACAAATAACTATTTTTTAATATTTGATTCTCTGTCCACCACAAATGTTTGCCACAGACATGTCAATATACTTACCCTACCACCATATCCTTTGGTCCTGCACTAACTGTACATACTCCATCTTCACAGTATTTACCCACCAAACTGTGTGCATGCAAGTGGACAGACTTCCCATTGGTGACTAACTGAACGATTACTTTTGCAGGCCCAACATAATTGCAGATCTGCGAACAAGGGCAACAATTATTTTAAAAAACTGAACAGATTCTGGTTTCATCCAGATATTTTATAACACTACTAAATCTGGGCATACAAATTCACATATAGGAAATCAAAATCTATTTCTACCAGAAACACACATAAGATGGTTTGATATGATAAAATCATTTAATCACACAGAAGTCTTCTAATTTTTTTTGAAAAAATTAAAAAAGTGAAAACAACACAAATGACAGGATTAAACATAATTCATAAGAAAATAAAAATGTTGAAGTACCGACTCCTTTTTTAACAGGAAGATAAATGTTTTACATAGATCTTTTATACCAGATTAGTTTAGAGATTAAATTCCATTCACTATATTTTACTGACAATGCATGCTAAGACAATTAAAGAAAATGGTATATGTTTGAAATGAAAAACAATGTTTTGCCCAATGTATAAGTGATGAAGAAATTTAACAACATTATGAAGACTACTACATTCCTTTAAAATATTGTTATATTCTCATTACAATAACCCTCTCTGGCAGAAGTTTTACAGTGAGACATCTGAAATGAAATTAATTCTATATTAATTTAAAACACTGCATTCCCACATGGCACCTGGAAGCATTGAATACATGTTTAATATTATTTGTGTGCACAGGCCCATTGTGGTCTCACTGAATTATACATGAGAATACAGTTAAATCTGTGCCTAAGACTATACTATACATGGTCAAGGCTATGACAAACTATAAGCTTTGGTACCAGTATTGTAGAATCAGATGTGTTGGGGTTGGTCCACAGATCAAATCCAGCATGCAAAGCTCTAGCACATCTAGCTCACTGGGCTCCCTACAGATTCAGAAATTTGGCAGCAGGATGATCAGTGGCATTGTTAACAAACTGGAGCAATTCATGCTGCCCCTGCTCCCCTACTATGACCTTTCCAGACCTGTAGGAAGCCCTGTGGGCCAGGCGATACAGCTCTACAGGCCTAATCTCTGGTGTAGAACTGTTTCCACCACAGTTTCTTGTAATATCTACCTTTCTGACACAGGTTTTTAAGTGGTAGCTATAAAAGAGTGGTATTATGTATTAGAAACTGCAGGTTTTTAAAAGCAGATCACCCACCCTCCTACATACTACAGTTAAGGCACGATTAACCAGTTAATAATGCCTTAAGTTCTGATCCAGCTACACATTCAAATAATTAATGTCATGATAAAAGAAGCAAAAAGTTACAAAGTTATTCCACAAAAAGGTGCAATAACTTCATAGCTTGTACTAGTTGCGGCATTAATTGAACGTGTGGCCAAGTACTTTCCTGTGGCTGGGGGCCCCGTCGACTGAGGCACCACCTGTTTCCAGCCCTGCAGCTGACAAAGCTCATAGAGACAGCAGTGTTCCCTTAACTTCCCCCACTGTGAGCCTTAGCAGCAACAGTGCTTGCAATGAGAGGAACGTTGACCCTCGCATGAGCCTCATAAGGTATAGGGCTTACAGCAAAGACAGTGCAAGGAACACTGCTCCCCCTGTAAGCATTGTCGGCTTCAGGGCTGCCGATGCTGCCTCACGCTCCCAGAAGTGCACCTGCTGCTGGGCTTCCTGGGGCTCCTCCTGCGCTGGCAATAAGGCATGATGGGATATAATGAGCAATCCCACAATGCACCTACCTCCTGCCATGCACCTGTGGCATGGGAGGTGGCATGACTCTGGATCATCATTAGGTCCCATTGAACCTTTACCAGCACATGTAGAGGGGTCCTGAACTATATAAGGAATTTATAAGGAATTTAGTTTACTTATCTATTTATAAGGGATTTACTTTGTGCATTATATCTTTTAGATCTCCATCTAGGTTTCTCCATATTGCATTAATCAGCTCTATTATCAATTATATATATCTTTCAAAGTATACCTAGTACAAACTTGTCAGATCCAGCATCTCTTACACAGCCTTCCCTAGTTTGACTTCCTTAACTAACCATTTTATCAGTAAGTCTTTCTTCATGTTTAACACTGAATAACAACCCTCAAGCAAAATCCTTTTGTACAACAGGAATGTGTCGATTTTATCCACAAGGATATGAAAGGGTGATGGTAAACTTTAAAGGTAGTGAACAAATCTGCAATGAATTATTTCAGTTTGTTAGGTGGGCAAGACACTGATGCCCACAAATCACCATTTCACAATAACTGGTCTTGTTCACTTTCTTTTTGCCCTTTCACCACCACCCCAGTTCCATTTCATTGCAGTTGGAAGCCTCAACATTTGCTCAGTGCCCTCCCACTGCTCCCAACAGACTACTAAAAACATCTGTTCCAGGAGGCATGCATATATGTAAAAGTACACTTAATGCACCAGCTGCTTCTTGACTGTACTATTCTATAATGATGCTAGTTGTGTTTAGCCCACAGCATACTTTCATAACTAATATGAACTCTGAAATTGTAATCCTAACTCCAGTTGTGAATCAACCTACAGCCTTGGATTATTCATCGTCATACACAACTTAATTGTCGCACTTTTCTTATTAATAAAGGTAAATAATAGTAATTATTTGCCACCTTCAAGAGGGTATGATGATTGTTACTTAATGTTTGCAGAGTGATTTGAGAATAAAAATTGTTACATAAATCTCAATAGCAGCAGCAATGGTAACAACTCTCTAGAACAGGTCTTCTTGTTTCCTGTTTTTGACATATGCAGATTCCCTGGTCTTATATACCTATATTAATATTTATAATTTATGTCCCTGATCTTATACACCTACATTAATATTTATCATTTTTAAGGTGTGTGCTCTCGGCATACCAGAAGAGTGTAAAGCAGTTCTATATCAACTGTAGAAACCACACTGAAACAGTATGTTCAATGTATATATCCGTATGGTTCAATTTCAATATTCAATATTCAACAGTATGTTCAATGTGTGTATCAGTATGTTCAAATTTCAATATTGCTGTTGAATTGTGGACAACATTCACAGTATTTCAAAATTAATTCAAAATTTCATCTGAAAACAGACAAGATTCTTTGGGAAAATCTGATATCTTTTATTAGACCAATGCAAAGATATTGGTTTTACCCAAGGAACCTTGTCACCTATGTCCTTAGACTAACATGGCTATAACCAACACCCCTGAAATCTGAAAACTGGTAATTTACATATGAACTAACCACATCTTAATACTAAGAGCTCAGAAATATGGTCACAGACAGACTCTGTATATACTGTTTCTAGAAAATTATATAAAATGTAATGGTACTGAATACTTAAAGGATGCCAATATAAAAGAAAAAGATAAAATGTGACAAGAATAGTAACACTTGTACCAGCAGAATATTTCTGTTTTGTAGTGTTCATAAACCAAAACAAGGAAATAACCAAATATTTTAGTTTTAACATGGTAATGAGGATCAAATGAAAGACAGAAAAAACAAAAAGGCATCCAGGAACAGTATAAAGTTTTCTCTGCATCCAATATTTCAAAAAGCAGCATTCTATTCTGATTAAATCAAATATAGAAATGTGAGTCTACAGCATTTTTAAGTGACAGATTTGGTTTAGAGATTAAAGGTACACAGTCAATTTGAAATCTAGTCAATCGTTTGAAAGTACTTTCAGTTACTTCTCTGCTTCCCAAGTCCAAATTCCAGCTAATGTTTTGGGTTTATAAAACACACTTCCCTATTTTAGAGATGTTTTGCCTCTTGCTCATGTGAGCAGGGAGCAGAACTGTCTGGTAGGCTACAAAATGCAAATAGTGAAGCTAACCATAAAAGTTATGTGGAATACATAAAAACAAAATGCAAAAATTGTTAATCCCCCTTACTTGCTAATTAGTTTCATTTATAGCAACCAGAAAGAACACACCTCACATCAGAAGGGACAGTTCTGTTCGACCTCTGTTTAGCTATTTGTACCCATAGGTATATGCAGGATGAAAGCCTTAGGTATTGTACAGAACTAGGACATATTTAAATAGCTGTCTGAATTTGCTTTTGTTTGACAGTGTTAGACTAGGATTTTCAGACTTGATGCCTAAAAATGTAGCACACAAGTGATCCAATTTGACCGAAATCAATGGGAGTTGCAGATCTTCAGCTCCCCTGAAAAAAAATCAAGCTACTCATATAGAATTAAGTTCTCAGCTTTAAGAACCCAACTATTGGTCTAAGGACATCAGTGGCTTAAATACAAGAACTCTCATTGACTTAAGCCTTGGCAGAATTTGATCCAATGAATTTTAACAGAGGCAAAGAGTTGTTATGGCAAATTTTGTTTATGTTTGGACATTAATATCAATCACGTTTGGCTATTCACATTAAGCAGCTGAGGTATAAATATTCTCTTAAAATATACTTAAACCCCATAATCAATTATGCTAGAGTTCAATTTCTATTGGAAGAAAACTCATATAAGAAAACTCATATAATTCTCTTTTTTTCTCCAGGAAGACAGGTTAACTGAATCCTTAACAAAAAAAAAAAAAAATACTAGTCTGTAATCTCACTAATTTTAATAGGAACACTTTCTAGAGTCAAGATATGTTAGGGTCAACCCAAATGACTAAAAATACAAAGCTTCCTAGTACTTTCCTTTTTCAGCACATCATCAATGGGTTTGGCAATTCAAGAATAATACTTGAGTTTATGGGTGTGTTTGCATGGCTCAGGACCTAAGCACCCACTTTCATAGTTAGTAGGGTCAGAAGGGACCTGAGCAGACCATCATGTCCGACCCCCTACTATGGGGTCAAATGACCCCAGCAAGGTGTTCATCTAGCCAGCAAGGTGTTTGTGCAAGATAGATGAGTATTTTCCGCACAACAATTCTTGTGGCTGTCTTGTGATAGCTTTCCAAGTGCATAAAATAAGCAGAGAAAAAGTTATGAATAAAGCAGTTCAGATGTCTCAATAAACAGATAACATAGGCTAGTCAAGTTTCACTTTTGTGTTGTAAGAATGCCTTGAAAGACATGTGTAGGCTTACATTTAGTTATCTGCATGCTACACATGCTCTACCTTCTTCTTCATCTGGCATTATTCTTATGAACATGAAGATTAGGAGCATTATAATGCCATCAGTCAAGTTTTATACATCACAGTTTTCTGTGTTGAGTTCCTTGTATAAAGACAACAAAAATAAAAGTAATTGCAGTTGTTCATCTTGTATTAGTTCTCCAGGGCTGTCATGCATGTAACTGAAAAGTAACTTTTATTGCAATGGAGATGCCCCATAGTGAACAATCACACATGCCTAATTTAATATTTTCTGTACCGTGCTCTGATAATTGCGTTATTATTATTATTATTATAATAATAGCTGGTGTAAAAATATAAAATGGCACATGAGACTAATTCCATGAGGCTGCACAGGCACATGCCCACAAGATTTTCTTTATTATGGTATACACATTACTGATTTCTGGGTGCACTGTTGCAGTAAGTGTAAATCCTTCCTGATATGTGAAGCTATATTAAAACTGCAACAGCTCAACTGAAAGTAATAGTCTCAATTCAGGGGTTAAGGATGAAGTTGTATGATATTTTTTATAAAGAAGTCCATACCAGATTAATATAATGGTTCCTCATGGCTGTCAAATCTATGAAGGGAGGAGAAGTGGAAGAGCTGCAGAGTGTCACCCTATGCCCTAGGAATCTCTGGCTGTTGCAGTGTCCAGGGAAGAAGGTAGTGGTAGTCAAAGGAGACAGTAGCCTTCAAGACAGGTATAGTCCTAAACTGGCCAATAAAAGGAAATGTGTTCCCACCACTCTGCATCTCAAGTTGCATTGATCACTAATCAACCTCAACTCACAATTTGGCACACAGAATTCACAAAATACACCTTTTTATAATTCCAAGTTAAACTACCATCCTTCAAATGCACCATCATCAAGTGGCTAAGTAAATAAGCAGGGTCTTTTACGTAAATGAACAAGATACAAAGGGGGAACAACTGTTCCAAAACCTTCAACCAGGTTCAGCTTTGTTGTGACAAGGAAAGCAGCCTCTGACAAAGCATAAGGGAGACTTACAGGAAAATGTGAGAAACACTTTGCCTTTATTGGCACTGCTTGAAACAAGAACAGGCATTAACAGGCAAGGAGCTTAAGGAACCTCACTCATGATCCTTTGCCAGCCTTTCCTACAAAGTGTTGCCATGTTGGGATTTGTACTAGAAAATATTCAAAGGCAAACAATGAAAGAGACAAGGGGAAGGGTGCGAGTCTAGATTACATTAGAATATTATGTTCAGTAAAAAAGAAAAAAAAAAAAGATTTGCTTAGTTGTATCGATTACCTTGCATTTTGTTTCCCACCTGTTTGCTCCCATGCTCCACATTGCCTACTCTATCTATAATATCACCATAGACCTCACCAGTCTGTTCATCCATTTTATTCATAATAATTAAAGAGAGACACTGAATTAGCATTCAAAGATCCTGCAGAATGGGGATAAGTAATTTTATATTTAAATCTTAAATTTAAAGTCAAATATTGTTCATTGTTTCATTATCACCACCAGCAGGAGAAAGGGAAAGCAATTATATTTTTTTTTTTGCCTGGGCTGGTAGTTTTTCATGATAGTTTTATCAGGCTAAGTTAAATCAGTGCTTCCCAGATGAATCTCTGTTTATCAGACTAACACCTCAGGCTATACCAGCCAATACTGAGTACTTTCCGTTGAGTCATACTCACACAAATTTATGATGGAGATAAATCTGTTCTAAACCATAGTCTTTCCCAAGAGCCATGGAAGGAAAAAGCACAAGTAACTAATGTAAGCAGTACAGTGGTATGTTTTAGATTCCAGCACAGGGGCTCAGCTTTGAAAGACAGGATAGGGAAGAGTGAAGAACTCATGAGCTAGAGCCTGTTAAATCTTCCTTTTCATTTAAAAAATCTAAAATGAAAACGTCATAATTTTACAACAAGGAAGCAAAATTCAACACCTGAAAACATAGGTGGAGGAAGAAAAAAAATTTGGGGGGGCTGAGTGTGTACAGATGCGCATGTGCCCTCCCCCCTCCCTTCCCAGGTGGGAAAGTCTGTGGCGGAACGGGTGAGAGGAGGGGAAAGGGCTGCAGGGGGAGCCACACCTCCCAACGAGCTGCTTGGGGCTCAGTGTGGCGCTCTGCCCCAAGCATCTGCCCCTCCCCCAGCCCTAGCCCCACTCCCTTCCTCACCACTGCCTGCTCAAGCTTGGCACATCTTTGCACATCCCCCATCTTTAATGTTTTTTACACTGTTATGTGCCTTTTTCATTCCACACCATGTAGTTGGAAAAGGGGACTAGAGAGACCTTAAGAGAGTGGAAGTCAGTCCTCCTATGACTTCAGTGGGAACAGCTGACATTGAACACTTGAAAAATTAGGATACCAATGTAAGCACTGAAGGATTAAAGAGGCTAACTTCAAGCACGCAGATTTGAAAAGCTTGGCTCCACAGTCCTGTACAGCAGATGTACACTGAACTGTGATGTCTAGATTAGAACTTCAGTCTTTACATGTATTTTTATAGACGTGGACATTAGGGCTGGAAAGGACCTCATAAGATTTTTGTTTCAGAACAGTTAAACACAGCATTCTTACTTTTATTAATAAGATTACTAAATTAGAATATGGGAGAAAAATAAAGGCAAAGGGTTTATTAAAAGTGACTATATGATATTTGGCATCTTGGTATTTTAGGAATTTTTCTATTACTGTACCCTGATATTTTGCCCAGCAAAATGTCACTAGTTACTGTATACTGTTGCTTAAAAGCTGTGTCACTAAATGCAGTTTCAAAATCTGGCCACCTATTTGACTATTTTGACAAAGTTGTAGGAGTCTAACTTAAGTACTATATTTTCTCTTAGTCAATACCCAACTTTTCCCCTAAAAATCAGGTCCTGGAAATCACTGTGCATTGTATGCAAGAAATACACTATATGCAGGTTCTGCTACTTACTGCTGAAACCAAAAGTAAAATCGACAGCAATCCACAGGGAGCAGAACCATGAGCAGACTTGCCTCCCTAGCTGTTCGTACTCAAGTTACTTGCTACAAGATTTTTTTTTCTTCATTCCATCTTGCAAAAAACAAGGTACATATTATTTTGCAGGGCTTGCTGTATCTGAGAAAATATGGTGTTTACTTTTAAAAATTTCAGACCAGGTGCATTAACTACATCATGTGCTTTGAATCACCACCCCAAGAGCGACCATAAGCAAGTATCTGAAAAAACTATCCCTCTTCCTTCTTGGAAAAAAGTAATAGTAGTTCTGATAATTTCTGTTCTCAAACATTTAGCAGTTTAAACATGCAAGGTTAGTGTAGCGTATGACAGAAGAAAATAATCCAGCAGATTTTAATTTTATTAACAGGATGGATTTTCATTTAGTCCCAGAAAAATAGCTAGTACCTTATTATGTCAGCCACAGGTTTATACCAATGTGCTAACACAGGGGCGGCTAGCTTGCAGCATGCATGCTACAAGTGGCACAGGCAACCTGTGTGTGGTGTGCAGCAAATCAGGGAGGGGAAAGGCAGCAGAAAGCAGTGCAGCACATGAGGCAGGGAAAGGGTTGGAATGGCACTCAGGGAGAGTGCTGAACTAATGTGTGGCACACCTGCCAAAAAGTTTGGCCCCAGTTGTGCTAACACATTCTATTTGCAGTTACCTTGTTAAATAATTAGCAAACTTACCCTGACTTGAGGGTATGATTTTTTGTTCTTTTCACTAGAAGCACCAGGAAGTCCACCATGTGATGGGCCTTCACATACATATCGGAAACGAAATCCCCTCTGTGAAAATTAAACACAAAAACATTAAATACCTGGTTGAAAAAAAAAAAAATCAATCCATGCACCAAGTGTCGTGTGTCCACCCCTGCAACTATCCACAAATGGAGATGTGAAAGCCTGTAATTCCTGAGGCTCTCCCTGGAAACATTTTATCTAGATAAACAAAGCTACAGGTAAGTGTGGTATACACTGAACATTTTTATTCCCTTGTGCATGCATATCAGCAGTAAGAATCTTTTCATCCAGTGCCGGCATGAACAGACTTGTGAGCATGGATCCTGCTATACCCAAGAAACAAGTAAAAAAGTAGAAAGACAGAATAATAGAGCAGGTCTCCATAAAACATAACAGCAACTGAAGTAGCAGAGAGGAATACAGGAACAGGTGACAAGACCCAGGCAAGTATCAACTAGGGCAATTATTTTGGGTGGAGGGCTGCTTACCAAGTTTTGGCAAGCTGTTGAGGGCCACATGGGTAGCCCCACCCCCTGGTCACCATCTATTGACTGGAAGTCCTGCCCCCCAACATTTGCCACCAGAAGTCCCTCCTCTTGCCCCCAGAAGTACTCCTTTCAGCAAAGGGTTTTGCCATCTTGGAACCAGAAAAATACCAAATTATATTTTAAAAGAAAACATCTACAACATTAATTAATTTGATTTCCAAAAATATTTTTGTCCTGATTTACAAGTGTTTGTGTAGTGTACGTAGAGGTGATTGCACAATAGCTTAAAATGAAGTCTTACTTTTATATGTTGTGGGGGGCGGGTATAGGTTTGTGGGGACCCAAGGGTGTCCAAGTATGCTGGGGAGGGTATAGGTGTGTCTGTGAGGGGGGACTGGCGTGGGGGTGTGGGTATGGGGTGAGGGAGCATGTGGGTGTGTGTGTGTAAATAGGTGGAGTGTGGGTGGGTATGGGGCTTGTGGGGGGATGTGTATGGGGGTCTGCATGTATGGCAGTGGAAACAGGGAGTGGATGCATGTGTATGATGAGATGTGCATGTGGGACTCACCCTACACACACACACACACACACACACACACACACACACACACACACTGCCTCTGCCTACACATACATGCACGCACTGCCTCTGCCTATACAAACACCCCTCCCACTCCTGGCCCCAGGGTACCAGCGCAGCCCATGCTCCCCAGTCCAGTGATGCAGCCTGGGACCACATTTTGCTGGAGCAGTGCACAGGCAGGAAGGCAGGGAAATGGCTGGGGTTGGGGTGGGGTGGAGCTGGGCTGTTTGGTTCTGCTGGCTCCCCCTGGGTCCTACTGCCCCTGGTTCCTGTCATCTTTGATTGGCAGCCAGGAGCAAATACATATTAATTTACTAAAATTTTTAGAGGCCCTATGGGCCAGACTGAATGGCCTGACAGGCTGGATTCAGCCCACAGGCCATATTATGCCCACCCCTGAACTAGGGGCAGTGAAAAATAGCTCCTTCTTTCTTTCTGGGGAGATGGTGGCAGTCCCTGAGCAGAACTAAGGAATTGTAGAAATGCAGAGATCCCAGCACCCTGCCAATTCCCTGATTTTATATATTCATTCCCAGAGGAAATATATATATATAGTGTATTTCCTGTCGAATCACATATAGTGTTTGAATATATTTATATAGTACAAATAAAACAGTATAAATGCAGAGATCCCAGCATCCTGCCAATTTTCATAGATTTCATAGACATTAGGGCTGGAAGGGACCTCGGGAGATCATCGAGTCCAGCCCCCTGCCCAAAGGGCAGGAAGTCAGCTGGGGTCATAGGATCCCAGCAAGACAAGCATCCAATTTACTCTTGAAGGTGTTCAATGTAGGTGCTTGAACCACCTCCGCTGGCAGACTGTTCCAGACCTTGGGGGCTCGGACAGTAAAGAAATTCTTCCGTATGTCCAACCTGAAACGGTCTTGCAGGAGTTTGTGACCGTTCGACCTCGTCATCCCTTGGGGCGCTCTGGTGAACAAACGTTCCCCCAGATCCTGGTGGTCACCCTTGGTAAATTTATAGGTGGCCATCAGATCACCCCTGAGCCTATGCTTTTCCAGGCTAAAGAGTCCCATGGCTCTCAGCCTGTCATTATAAGATCTGTTTTCCTGACCTCTGATCATGCACGTGGCTCTCCTCTGGACTCTCTCAAGCTTCTTCACATCCTTTTTGAATTGTGGAGCCCAAAACTGGACGCAGTACTCCAGCTGCGGCCTCACCAAGGCCGAGTACAAGGGGAGAATGACGTCCCGGGATTTGCTCGAGAAGCATCTATGGATGCAAGCCAGCATTTTGGTTGCTTTACTAGCCGCAGCATCGCATTGCAGGCTCATGTTCATCTTGTGGTCAATGATGACCCCCTAGTCTCTTTCTTCTGTAGTGCTAACCAACGTAGCACTGCCGAGCCTATAAGGGTGCTGCAGGTTTTTCCTCCCAAGGTGGAGAACCTTGCATTTTTCAGTGTTAAACACCATGAGGTTCTCGTCTGCCCATTTGCTGAGCTTGTCCAGGTCAGCCTGGATCACCCGCCTGTCCTCTGGTGTGGATGCTTTGCCCCAAAGTTTGGTGTCATCGGCGAACTTAGAAAAGTTTATTAAGGAGGCCATCCTTGAGGGACTGGCCCAGGCTAATATCCTAAGGGACAGCCAGCACGGGTTTGTTGCAGGTAGGTCTTGTTTGACCAATCTCATTTCCTTCTATGACCAGGTGACCTATCACCTGGACAAGGGAGAAGAGATTGATGTCATATATCTTGACTTCAAAAAAGCTTTTGATCTGGTATCCCATGATCACCTCTTGGCCAAACTGCCCAGTTGTGGCCTTGGCTCCACCACGATCCGCTGGCTGGGAAATTGGCTCCGTGGTCGGACCCAGAGGGTTGTGATTGATGGCAGTCACTCATTGTGGTGCCCTGTGACCAGTGGGGTCCCTCAAGGCTCTGTCCTGGGACCCATACTGTTCAACATCTTCATTAACGATGTGGACATTGGAGTCAGGAGTGGACTGGCCAAGTTCGCCGATGACACCAAACTTTGGGGCAAAGCATCCATGCCAGAAGACAGGCGGGTGATCCAGGCTGACCTGGACAAGCTCAGCAAATGGGCAGACGAGAACCTCATGGTGTTTAACACCGATAAATGCAAGGTTCTCCACCTTGGGAGGAAAAACCTGCAGCACCCTTATAGGCTCAGCAGTGCTACGTTGGTTAGCACTACAGAAGAAAAAGACTTGGGGGTCATCATTGACCACAAGAGGAACATGAGCCTGCAATGCGATGCTGCGGCTAGTAAAGTGACCAAAATGCTGGCGTGCATCCATAGATGCTTCTCGAGCAAATCCTGAGATGTCATTCTCCCCTTGTACTCGGCCTTGGTGAGGCCGCAGCGAGTACTACGTGCAGTTTTGGGCTCCACAATTCAAAAAGGATGTGGAGAAGCTTGAGAGAGTCCAGAGGAGAGCCATGCGCATGATCAGAGGTCAGGAAAACAGATCTCCTCCCTTTTTTGAAGATTGGCACCACATTGGCCTTCTTCCAGTCTTCTGGCACTACACCAGAGCGCCAGGAGTTTTCAAAGATCCGTGCCAGGGGCTGGGCTATGACGCTCGCCAGCTCCTTGAGTACCCTGGGGTGCAGGTTGTCAGGGCCAGCTGACTTGAAGGTATCCAGCTTCTCAAGGTGTTCCTTCACGAGGTCAGCATTTATGGAGGGTAGGGGATCCCCCTCACCCAGATTTCCCTGTCCCATAGCAGGCATGGGCATCCCATGGGACTGATGAAAGACTGACGCAAAGTACCTATTTAATAGGTTGGCTTTTTCCTGGGCGTCAGTTGTCAGTTGCCCCATCTGGTTTAGCAGGGGTCCAACATTGCCCTTGCTTTTCCTCCGGCTCCCCACATATCTGAAAAAGGACTTTTTGTTGTCCTTGATGCCTGAAGCTAGTTGGAGTTCAGTTGCAGCCTTGGCTTTCCTGGTTTGCTCCCTGCAGGACCGGACCAGCGCGGAGTAATCCTCCTTGGAGGTGAATCCCGTCCTCCATCCTTTGTAGGCTTTCCTTTTTAGCCACAGGAGGTCTGCTAGGTCCCTGGAGAGCCAGGAGGGCTGCTGTGCCTTCTTGCTGCCTTTCCTCCGTGTTGGGATAGATTTAGCTTGTGCATTGAGGATCGCTTCCTTGAGAAGCAACCACTCTTCTTGAACTCCCGTCTCCCTGGGGTCTTGGTCCCTGAGGGCCTGACTGATTAGCCTCTTGAGCTTGTCAAAGTCGGCTTTTCTGAAGTCAAGGACTTCTGTGTTGCTGACTGACTTGCCAGCTTTACGGCGGATGGTGAAGGTGATCAGCTCGTGGTCGCTGTCACCCAGCTTCCCATCGATCACTAGGTCGCCGATTAGGTCGTCCCCCGTAGCCAGTACCAGGTCGAGCAGTGCTTTGCCTCTTGTTGGCCCATAGACTTCTTGAGTCAGGTAGAGGTCATCCACGCATGAGAGAAAGCTTTGCAACTGCTCGGATTTTGCTGAGTGATCTTCCCAGGAGATGTCCGGGTAATTGAAGTCACCCATGACAACCAAGGTCCTGGAGCAAGCGGCCTCAGTCAGTTCCCAGGCGAACTCCTGGTCAAGCTCAGGACTTTGAGTGGGAGTTCTGTAGTAGACTCCCACCGTTGTGTCCCCTGTGCTGTATTCCACACGAATTTTTACCCAGAGGGTCTCTAGCTGTCCATGCCGGTCGCCAACATCAGCTTGCAGGGACATGTAGCTTTCCTTGACATAGAGAGCTACACCCCCGCCCCTTTTGTCAACACGATCCCTCCTGTACAGGGTATAGCCCTCTATACCCGTGGTCCAGTCATGGGTGGAGTCCCACCAGGTCTCCGTTATCCCAATGACATCATATTTCTTTGCACTGAGCAGGAGGACGAGCTCGTCCTGCTTGTTGCCTAGGCTCCTGGCATTAGTGTACAGGCAGGCAAGTATGCCCTTGGGGGCTCTTGCCTTGCCCACAGATTGTGCCAGGGCTGGGGCAGGGGTGGTCTCCCTTAAGTGCCTTGGTCCGCTGGCTTTGCAAGGGACGCTCTGCAGGCCAGCAGTGGCAGTCGTCCCTCCATCCCCCAGCGGCCTTAGTTTAAAGCCCGGTGGAGCAGGTCAGCCAGCCTGGCTGAGAAGAGCCTCCTCCCCCGGGGGAGAGAGGTGGAGGCCATCTCTTCCCAGCAGCTCACTGCCTCTCTCGCCAAAGAGCGGGCTGTGGTCATGGAAGCCAAAGCCTTCCCGATGACACCAGCGCCGCAGTCTTTGGTTGACTGCATGGATCCGCCTCTCCCTCCTCAGCCCATAGCCCGAGACTGGGAGGATGGACGAAAACACCACCTGAGCTCCCAGACCCCTAAGCCCCACTCCCAACTCCCTGTAGCGCCTCATGACCTGGCTGGGGGTGCTCCGAGCCGTGTCATTGGTGCCCACATGAATAAGGAGCATGGGGTAGTGGTCTGTGGGCTGGAGGAGCTGCGGGATCCTCTCCGCAATGTCTCGGATGCGGGCCCCCGGGAAGCAGCAGACTTCCTGGGCTAAGGGGTCAGGGCAGCAGATTGCCCCCTCGGTCCCCCGCAGGATGGGGTCTCCCACAACAAACACCTTTCGCTTTGTCTTGGGGAGAGCGGGGGCAGTAGCTGCGGTGGAGCCTGGGTTGCCTGTGGGAGCTGGCAACTGAGCAGGCTCTGCCGGGGCTGCAAGAGGTGCGAACCTAAATTGCCTGATATAGATAGAGATCTCTCTCTCTCTCTCTGGGGATCCTTACATTATTAGCAACTACTTTAAAAGGTACAACTGTACATTTATTAAATAGTTTTTAACAGAAAATATCATAGACTTAAAGATATGGGAGGGTTATCTAAATGTAACAGGAGACACAGCCAGTGAGCAAAGATATATGGTTAACATAGCTAATTAAACTGTTTAAATATACTAGTGGAAAAACTATTTAAAATGCTTAAACACCATAAAGTTTCCATTAAAAATCCTTCTATGAGCTCTTAGCCTTTATTTCTTCAGTTACTTTTTTCTGTAAGAGAAGTGCACATATTGGCAAAGCTACATAAAATAATCTGTTTTACGCACACACACATATTAGAAGTAAGGAATAAGGAAAAAATGAGATTCTTTGCCTGGGAACCTTGAAGGCACATAGCGGTTAACACTAAAAACTGATAATTTATGCAATAATAAATGCTACTCCAATTCTATGATTAAGAAAACACACACCAGCACAAATGAAGCTGTCAAATCTAATAGGTTTAATGGGATTTTTTTCTGGCCAAAAAACCCAAAACAAAACAAAAATTACAAAGCAAATGGTGCTAAGTAACTGTTACAATCTCAAATACGGGGGATGATGAAACCTAAAAAGTGAAAGCTGGACTGGGGTCTGGGAAAGAGGACCTAAGCTTTTTTTCCTACTCTCACATCTAACTGCAAATGGGAATCACGCTAATGCTTTCAGACAGGGAGGTTTCCCTCCTTAGGCAACAGTGCTGCACCAGATCACACAGCCACAGAGACCCACTTTTTTCAGTTAGACTCCTGCACATGCAATAGTCTGCCAGAGTCGAGTAGAGGGCTGCAGCTGACTCAGACAAATCTTTCATGGCACGATAAGATTGCTTATATTTGACACCAGGTTTCTCTGAATTTAAGCGTTGGTCAGCCCACAGCTAGTCATGCTGCTCACACAGTTACTCACCAAATGACTAATCAAAGTGCCGGCAGCATCTATTCTGCCAAAGTCTTTTCCGTTTAAATACCTGTCCCTCATGAAAATGACACGGTTTAACTTTCACTCAAATACCCGCAGAAAAAACAGCAGTAACCAGGACATGCTAAGAGCCAAATCCTTTACCACCTCTTATGGGCCTAAGCAGACTTAAGCAATAGGTGTAATACTACTCCGTCCTGTCCAGGTTCCTGAAAAGCTGTTACCACATCTACCTTTGTAACATGCCATCACCTTATCCTTAAGATTGAGTTCTAAAAAGCAGCAAGTGGAAGGAGGACCTATCTACCTGCTGAGCTGTTTCTTCAGGGACTTGAGCAGGGTGGAAGAAGATCATGGCATGTCCAGACATGTGCAGCCACATGGTATGTGGTAGAGCTGTGTAAAATTTTGACGGGAGTTTCATTTCAAAGCTGTTTTGACATGTTTCAAGCTCAAAACAGCAACATTGAAACGAAACAAAAGGGTTCAAAACAGCTTCAAAATAAAACAAGGGCACTTGAAATGTTTCAGAACATTGCGAGTTTCAAACCTGGGCTTGCTGCAGCTAAACAGAAACTAAGGGTGGGGGGGAAGGACTGCTCTCTCATATCGACATCTAGCTCTCTGTTCAATTTCCCAGCTCTCTGATCACTTCCCTCAGCTCTTCCAGGGGGCGCGGGCCCCCAATCTGCACACATGGTTTCAGCAGCAGCCTGCTGAAACTGTAGTGGCAGCCTGCTAAACCCAGTGCAGACATCCAGGGGCCCATGCCCCCCAGGAAGAGCTGGGGAAATGATCAGAGAGCTGGGGAATCGAACAGGGGGCTGGGGGAATGTTGGATGGGGGCCTGAGCCAGACTCTTCCCAGGGGGCCTGGGCCCCCAGATCTGCGCGCAGGATGACAGCAGGCTGCCACTGCTGGCTGGGACCAGCGCCAGCATGGGGTTTTTCCTGGCACTTGACGTTCTTCCTGCCACTGACCCCAGCCGGCAGCGGCAGCCTGCTGTCATCCTGCATGCAGATCCGGGGGCCCACGCCACCCAGGAAGAGTCTGGCACAGGCCCGCAGCCCTCCTGGGGGGCACGGGCTCCCAGATCTGTGCACGGGATGACAGCAGGCTGCCACCACTGGCAAGTGATATGAGTTTTGCTTTGAACAGTTAGAGGTAGTTTCCCAGAAACCCTTGCACCCATCTCCTTGAAACTTGGCAGGTTTTATGGTCTCAGAAACAGCTACCATCTCTGCAATTTTCATCCAAATCAGGCAAGGAATGATCACATTATAGGTATTTTCCTGATTCCCCATTATAGCCTATGGGTAAAATGTCAAAATGAGTGGAAACCGTTTCAGCAAAATGACATGGAACAAACAGTGCTTTGAAATTAAATGAAATGATGAAACAAAACAATGTCCCTTTGAAATGGAAGTTGAAACAAAACAATGTTGTTTCGCACAGCACTAGTATATGGCACCACAGACATGTCTGCAACACCACATGCAGCGTGGAGAACATCTGAACATGCAGTAAGGGAGCAGTTCAGAGGGGTTTTTTGACCCTTGGATATCCTATCCAGGGATCAAAAAAACCTGTGGGAAAAAAAGCAGAGTGCTGCATGTACCGCCTGAAGCCCCAACCTTCTCTACCCCACATAGGGTGAATTGCCATGTGCCAGGATCTGGCCTTTAGCATGAAAGTCACTTCAATGCATTAAAGCAGAGTGATTAACTGGGCTTTATTTAAGTGAAGTGCTTCATTTTTCGTAAAATTCACTCTTGAACTTTGGGCCAGAGTACAGGGATTGCTCTAGCCACACCACAACCAGTAGACACTATTAAAACCAATTCACCTCTTCATCACTTGTGTGAGGGCCACTGGATCTATGCAACTGACCAGAGAGCCTGTTCTTTCCCACTGCCATCACTCACTGAACCCACATGCTTATATGAATTTTCTGACTTGACCCATGTGCTAATCTTTGCAGTGCTAACGAGATGACCACAAACACAACACTTGGTCATAGGGAGAACTGCAATAAAACACAGCACCCTTCTCCTGGGTTGGGAGGTGGTTTTCATCCCCAGCATCTCCCACAAACTTCACCAGCACCAAGCAGAACCAAAAGATGAAATCCATGTTAACAGAGTTGCATACCTGCACAAAAATTACATTTAAAGTTTGATTTAATTTACTTCTGGTCTAGAGTCCAGTGGTTTTCAATCTTTTTTCATCTTCAGATCCCTACAAAATTTCAAAAGTAGGTGTGGACCCCTTTGAACTGTAAGCATGGGTATTCACATACTTTTGATTGATTATAGTAATCTTTCATGAACCCCCTAGACATAGTCCAGGGACCCAGGTTGAAAGCCACTGATTTAGTCAAATGTTGCCAGGAGTCTGACAAAAGAAAATACTTCATGGTTCAAAAATACCTCAAGTGCCATATACGTACCAACTCTTGGGACTAGAGGTCATAAGTTAAAATTTTTGTGAGGGTTTTGAAAGGAGTGTGAGGAGAAGCTATTATTTTTGTTATTTTTAAATTTCATTTTAACAAGAAATGTGAACAACAACAAATTTCCTATTAATATTTTATCTATCCACTTATGAAAATATCCCATTGTTGGAAACATATTCACAACTTTTAAGGCTCATTTCTAAGTAGATGTGAATTCTAGGTCTACTAAAATACATTTAAAATTGATTCCAGGGTTGTTTTTTTTTAATTTAGATGAGAGCTTCTAAATAGAGGTCTAGAGATGGGAACACAACAAAACAGGAAACAGATTTTGTACAGGAGTGAGAAAAAGTTCCTAATAATGAAATGCATGTGTTATTAGTTCAAAATAACTTCATCTCATATTATGACTTCTTTCAGACCAGAGTATACTGAAATAGTTACTCAAAAGATTTTGAAAATGCAGTGTTCCTCTTACCTGTTTAGGCTGTTCTATGATTTGTAAGTATGGTCCATCTGCTAACATAAAGAAAGAATAATCAATGCAAATTGGCTCATATGGCCAGAGCACATAATAACAGAGAACCAAATGATAAAGATCTACTGTCTACTGCAAAGAGAGTGGTAAATTGGGTAGAGTGCCAGCACTTGAGTATTCCCCCCATCAAGAAAGAAGCCAATTCCAAAAAGTCTAGCTGAGCCTACCAGGACACCCAAAATCATCAAAATGTTGTAGGACAGAAGAATATGGTAGAGCCTACAGGTATGGGGCAAAGCTAAAAATTATCCTATTTTTTTTAACTTTCCACATTTACTCAAGTTCAAGATGAGGTTTTTTCCTCCACTCAACATGGGGAAAAACCCCCACTTGTCTTAGATTTGAGTACTGCCCTTGACAGGCAGCTTCTGTGGTTCTGGCTCCTGAGGGTAGGGGGAAGTACAGGCAGGCAAGGGGGAGACCATGAAGGGTATATGGTGCAAGGGGGGAGCAGGTATATGGAGAAGACCACATGGTGCAAGGCTGAACTGTGGCACAAATTGTGCGGTGGCAGAGGAGCTACTGCAGCTTCAGCTCTGACACTGACAGGCCCAAAGCCAGAGCTCCAGCTGTCACTGCTGCCGGACCAGATGTTGGGGCCAGGGCCAGAGTCATCCCACAGGCAGCTTGAGGGCGGGGGTGGGGGGAGGACACCGACATCAGGGGGCAAGAAGACCACAAGCTGGGCCACAGGGAAAACTGCAATAAAACTTAGCATAGCAGGGTGAACTCCGCTTTCCCTCATTTGTATTAGTGGCTGGAAAAGGAGTAATGATTTTGGTTTAATACAGTAAATCTCCTTTCAGAACAAAAAAGGGAACCTTGATAAATACTATTGGCAGACATATTAAGAACACTTCTTTATCTGCTCGGATTGGTTGATTCAGCAGTTACTTTCATGCCTTTAAATTACAACAGTCAGCAATGACAATTTTGAATGTAAATACCCACTTACGCAAAGGGACAGGCAGTTGCAAAATAACCAATAAGAGAAAAACCAAAAAACTAAAGAAACCCCTTATGTGTTTTCAAATGATTGCTCAGATACTCAAAGGTTATATATAATGAAACATTTTGTTTACATTCTAGAACACTGTTTTTCAAACCTCCTAAATTCACAGAAACCTTTCATATCACTTCTGTCACAGAACCTTTACCCCATCCTAAAGACTGATGTGGAGCCAAGTGACCTGGCCTGGCAGTGGTGGCACATTACCTCCCAGCCTATTCTGCTAAGCCCCCCAGTCTCTTTGAGGAATCCCTGATGAACTATTGTAGAACCCCAAGGTTCTGCAGAAAACAGTTTTCAAACCACTGTTGTGGAACATAATAAAATATTTTTGTTTCTGAACATTTAACAGTGACAGAGTAATCTGTTGTTTTACTTTTTCCCTGCTAGCAGAGGGACCCTCTGACCCAGACTGAATAAAGGGACTTGGGTGCCTCCAAGTCCAAAATTGCATTGTTCAAAACCCCTGCTTCACCACTACCTGAGCTGCAGGCACCAAAGTTTTCAACACTGAAGTTCTCCTAATACCTAACATTCTGTTTTGGATGGATGGAAGCACCTCAGTTTTCACAAGGCTGTGCAGTAGGGGCATGCGAAACAGGCCGTATTCAATTTGGATTCAGCTCAATTCAGGAGACAGTGATTCGACTTGTTAATTCGGGTCACTGTTCTGATTCAATTAAGCCAAATCCAAATCTGAAGATTCAATGCTGATTCACAGAATTAGCGATTCAGCCATAGACACAGCTTTAAATGTTTTTTCTACATACCTCGAGGTACCAGGCGTGGCTCGCGAATGCTGAGATGCTAGGGTGGATGGAGCGTCCCACAGGAGAGCAGCCCCCTCCCCCTCCCCCCTGCATGCTTGACGGTGGACCCGGATGTGGACCAGAAGTACTTCCAGTCCACTTCTGGGTCCGTCGCTGAACAGGGGACCTCCCGCCCTGGCTTGGTGATCAGCCACAGTGGGACCCTGGGTGTCCCCCCAAACCCAGGAGGCACCAGACACTGAGCTGGGGGACAGAAAGGGGGCCTCCATGCATTCTGCAGTGGACCCAGAAATCGACCAGAAGTGCTTCTGGTCCACTTCCGGGTCCTCTACCAAGTGCGCTGGGGGCCTCCCCCATGCTCCCGTGGGACGCTCCATCCACCCCACCATCTCAGTGTTCACGAGTCACCTGGTACCTTGAGGCATGTAGAAAAAACATCCAAAACATCAATCTCTCTGAATTTATATGAAAGGTTTCGATTTGATTTGAAGAGATTAAAGGGTCTCATGATTCAGTTTGGATTTGGAGATTTGGCTGCCAAATCCAGCCAACTCTCTACCCGATCAAATCAGTGACTACAGCTTTGCATAGCCCTACCGTGCAGCTCGATGTCTGTCATGTTTTTGCCTCAACAATATCCAGACAAGGTGTTCCTCTACTTCCTCCCCTGCCCCCAAGCCTTGCTCTGTCAACATACCAATCTGATTATATTATACAAAATGCTACTGCTGCTGTTTTCTTTTTTAAAGACAGACAGAAGAGGTTGGGCCCTCTCTTTTATCCAACAGATTAGTGACTAAAGGATTTACTCAGAGTTTGAGAGACTCCGTTGCAGATCTCTCCTCTTTCTAAGGAAATTCAAACCCACATCTGTCTCCTCCTGATCACCAGTCCATAAATTATTCTGTGGTGTGATAAGAGATGGCACATTCTCAATCCCTCTGGTTGAAGCCATTCCACTTTGCACAGAAAAATCAAAGAGTCTGGGTCAGAAAGAATACAGGTGCTCAAATCACTCAGAAGTCTAGTGGTTAGAGCACTCACCAGGGGAGAAAGGAGTCTCTGCTCCAAGGACTGTTTATATATTTTAACAGGAGGATTATGTATGTGATGCGATGAAAAATGCTACACAGTTCAATTAAAGCCAGCTCTGATGCCTCTATCTTGGGTACCAGAAGCAGTGTAGCTAGGCTAATGCAGTGCCCCATTCACATATTAAATATACTCAGCTCTGTGCCATGTAAGCTTAATCAAGGACATAAAAATCACCCCTTAAAGCAAAATTCAGGATTTCACTCACCCTGGTGCATAGTCTTAATGGTAGGCTAGTCAGGTAGGCTAGTCAGTTGTGCTTGCTCTTAATCCTATTACGTGGTCCAATGAAGTGTTCATTATTCCACAGAGAGTGGAACAGCTTTAACTAGAAGGAGTAAGTCCCTTTTTGGATCAGGGACTATGTTTGTGCACCATTATATAAATATATAGAAACTAGTGAACTGCCCATCAAGAATGACTGGGGGGAAAAGGGGGAGAGGCAAGTGAGGAAGGAGCACCCCACCACACACACACCACTGCCACTTCCCAGGAGCAGGTGGGGGAGGGGAGCTTGCTCTGCCATCCCTTCCATCCCCCTGTCAGCACCCCATACTGCCACCAGTGCCGCTGACCTTGCCCCACTGCTCCATCCCCTCCATCATGGCAGCACTGCACTCTCCACTTTCACTAACCAATCAGAGTGCTCCAAGAGCATATTATGGACAGACAGACAGACTAAACCCTTTATTATATAAGAATTGAACACAACTTGATATACCTCAGAGTAATACTGAGAGTGAAACTGAAAATAAACTATTAGAAATGTAGAAAGGTTAAGATGATGATCTGTCAGCGTTCAGTCTCTTCTGTATAACTCTAAATGGGCTTCACCTCCTTAAACAAAATCTAACTCTTGTCTACACTTTTTGTGACTAAACCTTTTAATTGGATGCAAAATAAATCTCTGATATACTGACATGTGGAGAGGATCACTTATGACCTGTTTCAATTAAACTGTGCATAATCTTCTTCAGACACATAAAAGACTGTTGTACTAGATGGACCAAAATAAAAATAATGGCACAAACAAGTAATTCTGGTGTAATATAATTACATGCATTTAAAAACAATGTTAGCTGATTGACAAACATTGATGCCCTAGATGCGTTCATTTGAATACCTAAAAGGATTCCTTGTGGGTTCTTACAAAAATCTTATTATCATAGTGTCTGTGTTCTTTCCAGAGATAAATGAAACTATGCCTAACATCTGTCATGTGCAGGTCATTGTTTCTCTTATTAACTCCCAAGGGAGACTGTGCAAAGCTATGAAACATTTTAAGAAAGATTTTTGTTGTTTTGGCCTGTTTGTTTATGTATACATGCAAATGCTGGTCTAAGTTTATACTAGGGAAAGTATAACAGTAGGCACATGCCTTGCTTTTGCAACTAATGGTGGAAAGGTTTGCGATAGCCTGTATTTTCTTCATTCTGGAGCCTAACATCAGCCTCCAAGGAAGCTCTTTTTGCTGTACATTCTCTTTCAAAAACAAATCACTTTTAAATGTTAATCAACCACCCTCCCCCCAAATTTAAACATCTCAGCCTTTTTTTGCCAGGCCGCACTTCCAAAACATACATCAGCAGATACTACCCAGAACACTAGGCTGGGCAAATTCATTCCCCATTCAGAAAGCCTCAGAAGCCTTTTTTTGCACCACTTAAGTTCTACTTCAGCCCTACTCTGAGAGATTAAACAGCATACAGTCATTGTGCTGCTCCCTCCCCGGAACAAATTTAACTCTCAAATGAACTCCTTGTGACTTGCGAAGCATTCCTGCTACACAAGGGACACACTTTGTTTTAAGTCAACAATCAGCTAAACTGGATGGAGTTTGATCTGATGCATCTTGATTTTGAGCCCGATTAGCATTATAGCTTCTCTTTCTGCTTTATCACCTCACATCCCACTGCCTCCCCTCCTGCCTGAGTCACAGTCCCACTTCCTCACACCTTCTTCAACTGCTGTGTTTCTTCACTTTCCTTCCTCCTCTCACTCTTGAGTCAGACTCTCATGTTTCTTGTCACCTCCCACTTCTACATTCCTTCTTCCTTTCTCAGGGTCCAATCCTGCACATACTTCTCAGTGTGGATCAGGCCCTATAGCCCACCATGGCAATGCCAATAACAGAGTTTGTGAGGTTTCTCCTCAGCCAGTCCCCTGGCAAAGCTGCCTGAGTTGCAGAGATGATGGATTTTCTGAATTAACAGCCTGGCTAATTTGTTTAATCCTTTGTTATAGCACTGGTTCAGTTTCTATCCCCTCTGAGGAGGGTCATCAGGCAGCAGTATTAAACTCATTTCCCACAAGCTGCTAAGTTCTGTGGATCTGGACTTTTGCTGAACACAGCCCCTGTTCTGGATTATTCACATGCACTATCTAGGTGTAGGTCCTTTGACATTCCTCCTAAAAATGGCACCCTGCTTTTCAGACTCTCAGCCCTGAAAACCAGCATCCCAGCCTCCTCCGCCCCCACCTCCTCACCCAAGTCACAGCACAGTTTATGTTCTGCCCTTGCTGTCACACAGTTTTATTGCAGTTTAGCGCTCTGGGGACCACTTGACAGCTAAAATGAGGAACATGTACAAACTTTATTTTTCAAATGCCCCAAAGCTAGTGATCTAAGCAAGACAACAGACCCTACAATGCAAGTTACCCCATTCAAGTCTGCACTACTCCTGAGTGGTCTTGTGGAGGGCTTGGAGAAGGAAGTAAGGAGCAGACAAAACTGCACCCCTTGCACTCAAGAGCAGCTCACCCAAAAGAAGGGAGGAAGAGGCAGAACCACAGCTATACCCCGTCACTACAAACTGGACTGGATGGGCTAGTCCCATGGGGAAGAGTATCTTGCTCTTCTTAAATGCATGCTGTACATCATGCACCCTTCAGAATGCTTCCTGGTGATCTCTTGGGGACAGCACTGCTTTTATGCCACCCGACACTTAGTTTGCACTGTCTTAAAGGCACAACTTAACCTTGCTTGACTAACATGCTCCAACCACACATTGAAGATTTAGCAAGAATGGCAGTGACACTCCCTTTCATTACATGCTCAAATGCATGCACATATGTACTACTTCTCTTTTTGCTCAGAATGCCATTACTTCAGAATGCGAAGCAAACTAATATCCTACCATACCCGTACTGTAAAATGACAATTCACCTTTTACTTAAAACTGACTTAGAGGTGGGAATAGAAAGCACTTACTGACAAAGCAGTGAAAGAGAACAATTAATCATTCACCTGTACGTGTTTTTAAGTATTGTACCAGACATAGTGAGTGCAAGAGAGCTACTGTCAGAAAGTCCCCAAACTCCCCAGCTATCATTGGTTTCAGTTATATTGGCAGGATACTGTAATTCATGGTTAGACATTAAACCCATTCCTTGCCAATCTAGTTACAAAGTCATTGTATATATGTGCACTGGATGACCAAAAGATTCTGGACTGGCATCATTGGCAAATGTGAGTTTTTTTGATACTCTAATTTTTTTCTGTCTCATAATGCCATCAGATAAGAGAAAAAATAAAAATCTTCCTTGGATTAATTTCTTTCTTACTTCTCCATATCTGGTTGTCAAAGCATATAATCTTTTGCAGACTTTCAGGAAAGGAAGACTCCCTAAGCCAGTATTTAAGAACCACTTTCTTAGATAAAGAAACAAATCTCATGTTCTAAGCTGGGGTGTGGCACATGTGCCGCAAGAAGCACAGGCCACTTCTGTGGGGCACACAGCTAATCAGTGGGCAGATAGGCAGCACAGTGGCAGATAGGGCAGGAAGCAGAAAGCAAAGCATCAAGCAGAGCAGCAGGTCAAGTAGGGGAAGGGGACTGGAGTGGCACTCAAAGAGGAGGCAAAGCTAATTTGTGACATGACTGCTGAAAAAGTTGGCCTCTACTGTTCTAAGCAAAACAAATAGGTAGGGTGGACCTCTGTAAGTACATTGGTGGCCTGCCTCTACTTGGACTGGAATCATAGTAAATACCCTATTGATTTTGTTGGGTGCTGAATTAAAGCCCTGACTGAAATCTTTGGAAACGCCACCTCAGAAAACAACTACTATTTTGCCTGTGCACAAAAGAACAATTAGTTCCTGCTTTCAGTAGTTATAATACAATTTTCTGCCTCAAAATAATTACATAAAAATGTGGCTAAAAGATTCATAGTGATGACAACACCACTGTCTGAAGAACAATAGGAAGTCGATACCTTAACATTATGGTGATAGTACTAAAAAACTTAAGTCACTACAGCATATTTAGTGGAAGTCACATGCCATCAGCCTTTCTGAAACTTAATCATAAAATGCTTGCTTGTGATAAATAACCTGAACTCCCATTGCATTTTGCACGCAGCAAATTTGTGAACAATTCTGCAGCAGCAGATAGCCGCAAAAGAAGTGCAAAAGAAGCATTTTTGAGCAAACTACTTTAAAAACTAAGTTATTGTCACCCACAATTATGACCTAAGAGTTGATTATGACCACCCTTGCAAATATTGACAGTACTCCTTGACATGGTTAAGTATATGGGATCTCAGCCTAGCAGTATGTCTCTACTAGAAAAAAGATGCATTTAAAATGCAACAAATAACATAATTAATATACCTTAAAAACTTAGAATGAAATCATGACTCCATAGAAGTTAATGAGAGGTTTGCCATGAATTTCCATGGAGACATGATTTCATATCTGGCATAGACAACAAGCAGTACTTAGCACAGGTTAGATGGTTTGGCTGAGCCCCAGGTTCCCCCTTACAGTTTCCAAAGGGACTTTTTCCTACTGTTAACAAGGCCAACATATCTAAAAACCATTTTTCTATTTCTGAAGTTGCTGTAGTGACTCATTTGAATGGCATGAGTTTGGCTGCTCCTGAATCAAAGATCACAAGGTAAAATAAAGAGTTCCATGATACAAGAAACTTAACCATTGCAAGGGAATCCAGAGCTCTGAGTGTTACACTGATACAGAGTTACAACCACTATTTAATTTTAAAACTAATAAGTAAAAACACCCTGTAAAGACTTTGGGAAGTTGTGAAAAAAGAAAAAGGGGGGTGAAAGTGGGGTAGGGACAGGAGGGGAATATGCTACAGCAACTCTCCAAGCTTGTGCAAGTGGATCCTAATGGCCAATTCTATCCTGGCTTCTACCCTGGGGGTCTTTAAGAGGAGGCTAGATATACACCTTGCTAGGGTCATTTGACCCCAGTACTCTTTCCTGTCATGGCAGGGGGTCGGACTAGATGATCTACTCAGGTCCCTTCCGACCCTAGAAACTATGAAACTATAAAACCCTGCTGCAACACAAACATGCTGCAAAATTTGTTTGGAAATGCTTCTGTGCTTTTTTTTCTGCACACACAAAGAATTCTTCTTGAAAACAAAATTACTTGCATTATTAGTATTCCAGCTCCCAATGCATTACTAATGACCTTAATAAATGGTGACACACAGAAAAGAAAATAGTAATACTAAACTAAATCCCAACCTGACATTTTAGAAAATATATATTTATTATTATGTTAGGGCAAAACTGGCACCTCTGCAGAGAGCAACACAAGATGTATGCATCTCTTAAGTCCTTAAAAAAATAGTGGTTAAATGTTATATATATAATTCTAATGTCAAGAATGGATTTTACTCTCAACACCTTTACCACTATTTAATGTACCCAATGCATAAAGCATCTAAATATATTAATTCAGCAAACAAAATAGGGGAAAATCAGAGTTCTGGTTTCACATTAAAAGTCATATATTAAAAAACAAACAAACAACATGACACACACCAAAATGGAAACCCCCCCCCACAATACTTTAAAAAAAACACCCCAAAAACTAATTACTGGCCAATACAAGTTAATATAAATATATTTTCGTCCTGATCTCTCTTAAGAGAACACAGCACTCTTAACTTAGTTCCACTCTGGGAATAAATGGTCAACATACCAGCATAAAATATTCTCTCTTTTTCCTTCAGAGTTTGCAAAGGTAAAAATACCAGGGTTACCTCTGCATTTTCAACACTGTGTTTCTATTCAGGAAACTGTTAGACACTTTTAACATCAGCCTTAGATTTTACAGGAAACACAGAAGTCACTAAAAACGAAAACATTCAAATGATACAGGAAATTGAACAGGTTCTAGGTTCTATTAGTCTGAAATATATGCCCTTAAGAACAACTACAACAAGTGAAAAATTGTCCAAGACAGAATGAAAAGTTGTATTCATTATACTGTGTTGGGAACAAAAACTAGAGGCTTCTAAAAATGCTTTAAAAATTCAGTAAGTCATTTAAATCAGTCTCCTCAACCAGAATATTTATCTGGCTAAAATATTCAGGGCTAGGTCTTTTCTGCATATTAGGCACTTAAATTATACTATTCCAGCATGTTCAAGTCTGTGCAGGGCCGGCCTGTCTTATCTTGTGAAAGCTGCAGCCACAGGGGGCCCTGCAGGCAAGGGGCCCCCTGTGTCCAGCTCCTTGCCGCCCCACTCCTCGCTCCCAGCTTCACATCCAGTCGCTTGCCACCACCCTCCCACCCCACCCCCTGCTGCCAATGCTGGCTTCTTTGCATCAGCGGACCCCAAAACTATATTTTGCAGGGGGTGCCAAAAATTGTGGGCCAGCCCTGAGTCTATGTAATCCATGGGTACATCTACTTATGTAACAAGCCAGCACTTTAGCCTTAACACTGAGTCACAAAGAATGCAGTAAGGAGGGCCCACCCACTTTTAATCAACATTTTATTAGGAACTTGAGCAGCATGGAATAGGATATTATTTAGTATCATGGGTGGAATAGGATCTAGTTCTCAGTTTCCATTCTAAACCAAAAAAGTAATTTCATCATTCATTGCTTTGTCTCACCTGTAAGGTAGGTTTTGAAGAATTTCTATAAAGCATTTTAAAACATTTTTTAAATGTTTTAATTTAAATGATCAAAGTCCCTGATGAAGGGACTTTGATCCCAAAAGCTTGCAGAAAAGGACTATTTTCTTGCCATTTTCCAGTTGGTCTTATTTTATTAAAGGTATCATTTTGGAACCAAGAGTTCTAGTTTTTTGTATCTTTAAAACATTTGACATTTTTATAGTTAAAAGTTAAAGTTAAAATCTTCAAGACAACTAAATGAAAACCAACCCTCTTTAACGTTATTCTGTCACAAAACACCTCCCCCATAACTTTACAGCTGGAATAACACTAGAAACCAAGATCATATACCAAGGACTCTTACCTGCTCGTAGTGGTATGTCTGAAGTAATGTAACCTGAATTATTAAATATTGCATTCATTCCCATGAATTGATCCACTGTAAACATCTGCATTGGAAAAGAGTTCATACTTATTAATATTGTGTGTGTGTGTGTGTGTGTGTATATATATATTCAGCATACATCATCTTTCATTCATGGATTTCAAGGACTCTGAAAATATTATCTAGGATTCCCAATACTTCTGCAAGGCGAGTACGTATTCTTAGACCTATTTTACAAATGGGCAAATCAAAACAGAGAGTTTAAGGGCTTGTCTACAGTAACACTTCTTGCAGTATGCAGCTTGAATCAGTACAGCTCTACTGGTGCCAATGACCACAACACCGCAGTCAGGGTTTAACATTTTCACCAGTACATGCTATAACTGTACTAGGCATGGAGATGATAAACAGTACAATGTGTTAGAGTGCATGCATCCCAGGCTACATATCCCAAAGAGCTTGGATGCTGATCTCTTTTGATAGTTTGGCACCAAATGTCTTACACAAGGTCAGACAAGAGTCTATAATAGAGTCAATGTATTCTGACAACCAATCACTCCCTTGATCTAACCACTGAACAAAGGTTGATAGTTAAAAAGTATTTGCAAGGTATATACTATGTTAAAAATAACTGTCAAATAAGCACTCTTATTGGCTCAACTTAAAAAAAATTCTTTGAACATTTAAAAAAAATTGAGAATATATTGGTCTAGTGTGATTATTGGGTGCGTCTACATGGACACTTTACTGCAGAGTAAAGTAATAAGCTCCGCAGAAAAGTGTCACCATCTACACATATGCTGGTATTAGGGCACAGTAAACTAACAGTAAACTGTTGGAGACAGTACTATCTTATGGCAGAGTACTTAAACGCATGTGTAAATACTGATCGCAGGTATAAATTGCTTCCGGTCAGCCCAGCCAATCAGGAGCCTGCTCCACTCCAGTTCAAATTGCTGCTGTCCTAGGTGCACATGTAGACACTGCACCTGGCAGCAGTTTACTTGGGCTCAAACAGCTCCAGAGTTTATTGCTTCACATTAACTGCATACGTAGATGCACCTCCAGCATATTAGTCTCTTTCCAAATAAGAGGGTACGCCTAAGAAGAAAAGAGTACCTTCTAGGAAATAAAAGCGAAAAGTGATATAAATATAGTCCCATTATGAACCTTAGAAGAAAATTTTAAAACAGAAGCAACATATTTTTGGATTTAATAGAAGTTATTCCAGGTAGTCAAGTCTCAAGCTGATGGAGAAGAGCTGCAGAAAGATGTCACCAAGCTAAGTTAGTAGGCAAATATGGCAGATGAACTTCAGGTCCTTCTAAACATTACATATATTATGCAATTAACTAGGTAATCACACAATAGATTTAGACCAGCCACACATTCAAAGTAATTATCACACAATAAATATGACTATCCAGCTATAAAAAGAGCCATCCAGCTTTAAAGTTAGTGCTTAAAAATGTGCAACAACTCTATAGCTGGTGTCTATCTAACTTTAATTTGAACATATAGCAGGGCCCTCAGTGTCAACAAATGCAAGGTTATGCATCCGGGGAAAAATAACCTCAACTATACAATGCTGTTCCAACCTGGGAAAGAGACTTTGGAATCATTGTAGATGGTTCTCTAAAAATGTCAGCTCAATTTACAGTGGTAACCAAAAAAGCCAATAAAAATGTTGGGCATCATTAAAATGGATATTAAATCAAAATGTTTATTTCACTTTTATTTCCTAGAAGGTACTTTTTAATACAAATCCATGATACACCCACATCTTAGATACTGAGTGCAGTTCTGGTCCCCACAACTCTGAAAAGATGTAGTAAAATTGAAAAGGTACAGAGGTGGGCAGCCAAAATGATCAGGGGTATGAAGTAGTTGCCATACAAGGAGCAACTAAAAAGGCTAGGACTCTTCAGTTTGGAAAGGACAAGGCTGAGGTGGAATGTGATAGAGAGTCTTTAAAATTATGAAAGGTCTAGACCAAGTGAATAGGAAACTATTGTTCACCAAGTCCCAGAATACTAGAACTAGGGGGCACTTGCTAAAATTGGTAGGCAGCAAGTTTAAAACTATCAAGACAACGTTTTTTTTTATGCAACATGTAGTTAACTTGTGGAATCCACTGCCACAGGAAGTGGTAAAGGCAGATAGCATAGCTAGATTAATAAAAGGACTGGATAAATAACGGATGATCGATTTATTAATGGCTATTGAACAAGTGGTTGTAGATGTTTCCTCTGGTATCTCTAAACCAATAATGGTGGATGCCAAGGAAAGTATAGAATAGATATTAGATCATTTTAGAGCTATCCAGTTCAGTGCTCTTCTTCTATAGCATCCTATATCGCACATAGAATTCTACCACTGTCAGAGACAAGATATTAGGCTAGATGGATCTTTGGGCTGACCCAGTATGGCACTTCTTATGTATTTGTTATATAGCTAGCAATCAATATGCAATAGCATCTGTAGCTTGTATACTCACACAATTAAGCCACAAGTCTAAAACAAATTGTTACTAACCTTAGATGTCCTTTTGCACTGCTTTAATTGCATTGCTGTTTGTTTGCATGTTCAGCAGTGTATTCCACTTTAATGGCGTTATTTGCACGCTTGGCGGTGTATTCCGCTTTAAATAACTTTGGACGTAGCAAGATAAAACACGTCTGAGGTGTTTTAGTTTTCTACCTAACAAAGTGCAATAGTGCATAGGGCACTGGAAACTGATGTGCTTGGGGCTTGGCAGGCCCCATACAGCTCAGGGGCTGTGGGACCCGACAGCAGCCTGTGCAGGCAGGCTCCACTGAATTAAAAAAAAAAAAAAAAAAAGCAGCAAGCCTGATCTATTTTTTTTTCCTCCCTGGAGCCTGCCTGCCTGTCTGAGCTGTGCGGGGGCCTGGTGCTTCCCTCCACTGCTACGCACCTCCCGGTCAGGTGCTGCCTGGGGGCCCGGCCCCCCCCCCCCCCACACACACAGCTCAGGGGCTGCTCAGCTTATACAAGCAACCTAGGAGTTTTACCATAGACTCAACTGGACAAGGATTTAATCCATACTTCTATACATTATGTACTTAAAAAAAAAAACTAGTCCTGTCCTTAAATGTTGTAAACCAGAAGTTTTACTAGTATGCAAGCAATGTAACCATAATGATCTAAGAAATATGCAAGAGGCAAAGGTTTTTGTTGATGGTATCTGTTATTGAACCAACTGCCTGGTTGGGATAGACAAGCTTTCAAACACAGTACAGTCTTCTTCAAGTCTGAGTTAAAAACAGGCACAACAGATTTACAGTAAGTTGCATGGTAGCTGGGGTTTTCTTAAATCCCAAGTTTCTGTTGGGTAGGTAGGTGAGTATCTCAACTTACTTTAAAAAAAAGGTAGGTTTGTAGCCCTCAGTTGGGAGTGGGGTGGAGAGCTGCTTAGGTATAGAGAGTCACATTTCCAATCTCATTATTTTTGTGTGTGGGTCTGATAATCCTTTGTTTTTGCCCTAGGAATAGGTCTCAGCCACATTGTAAATGCAAACCATTTATCATGTATTTACATTAAAAATGAGTTAATGACCTGTATTATTGGAATCTTTCAATTATGTACTGTTCTCATCACTTAAATGAATCATAAGCAAAGTAACCAGACAGCACTCAAATCAGAGTTCTGAAGTATGAAGTCCTATTGAAACGACTGCAAATGAAGATATACTATAATAATCTCTCTCATACCGAGAACACTTAAAAATTGAATAAAGGAGCCCTTTTATGTATTATGTATTTAGCAACATTTGGTATGCTTCCACCACTGAAAGAAATTCAATGTAAGTGTGCATCAAGGTGATAGGAAATAATAATTGCAGGAAACTGTTTAAAGTCCTAGGGTACTTGTAGACATAAACGACCCCCAAAACCGGCGCTTTAATTAAAAAACTCGGCTTATTCCCACACCAAGCCCCACACATGCCCAAAAGAAGCAGTGTGTTACTTTAACCTGCTTGCCCAATATCAGGAGCTTTAGTGGGGCCTTTTCGTGCTTTTATTTAATAGCTGACTGAATCAGCTTTAGCTGGAAGTGCCAAAAAGCCCTGCTGAAGTGTGCAGTCTTTACAGACGCTGCAGAGCCAGGATGAAATAATGCGCTGCTTCTTCCAGTAAAGCGGGTTTGTTTGTTTTTTTTAATTTGCAAGTGGCCATAATGGCCAGATTCTCTTTTGTACTAACATCACTTTACACTTGTACTGTCAAAGGCCTGGAATTGTCATGGGCATAAATTACATTCTACTGACACAGGATCTTGATATTAAGTTATGTTGATATTTATACTGCTGATGCTGTTAAGGTTTTTGAATGATTAGGTAATACAGAATGAACCCACAACAAACAGCTAAGATAGCCAGGGAAAAGAAATGTATGCATTTCTGGTATAATCTGAGCATGTAAGAAGTGTTCTTATACTTACTTGAGGATCAGACACTCCCATGATATAGGGATCTTCTGCCATGTTAAGTGCTGAAATGATGAAAGCAGAAAGAAAATGACTGTTCATTGACTGACATTTTTTCATCAGGCAACAATAACAATACTTGTATCAAAAACAACTTTATTGCATTATAAACTGAAAACACATCACATAATGCAAAGATGTTTTTTCTGAGCTTTAGTGATCTCACTGCAGCCATACTAGCTGTCTTAATACTAAAATTTCTCAGCACATATAACGGAATGCATAAGGACAGAGGCTGGGATTCTCTGCTTTCAGCACCCGTTTAATTGAAAAACCCAAGTAAAGTCTTCATCAAAATTCATCCCTTCACTACAATTCCAGGAATTAGTTTTCCTTTCCCTTTTTACCCCACATATATTTGGGCTTCTGCAAAACTATTAATATATTCCAGTAATTATAATATTTTGTGCTTCGTTAGAGCCAAACTTCCAAAAAAATCTTAAAGCATTCACAAATTAACCCTCATTGTACCCTACAGGACTACTACTAAATTTGGGAAATCTGAGACCTAGAAAGGGTAACAGCCCAATTTTTCAAGAGTGTTTATCACTTCTGGTATTTCTGATTCCAGAGGTCCAATATGAAAAACTGAAACCAGACCCACTGAGCATCCACAGTTTCAGTAGTCAACGAGAGCTGTAAGTGCTCAGCATTTCTAAAAATCAGTTCCCAGAAATCTTACTTTAAGAACCCAAAGCTGCTTGAGACTGTTGGAAATCTGGGCCTATGTAACTTGCCCAGGGCCATACAGCAAGTTAGTGGCAAGGCCTAGAAGTAAAAATAGGAGCCTTAAGTCTTTCTGGCCTAACTGCTAGAACTGTAAGTGTATCATGTTAAAGAAAACCACCTCTCAAAAAATATATGAGAATACAATTGTAATTACAGAAACATATCAATTCTAAAACAGTCACTGTGAGTGTAATGTACAAACAGACAAACATTATGGGTAAAGGTAATTATTTTAGAAAGATGAGGAGTCAACGGACTCTCATTTTGCATCACAATTTTAATTAAGAATGTTTTCCAATGAAGTATAACCTAAGTGTGAGAATCTACTGATACACGAAAGAATGTGGGAAATGATTAAGAATCAGTAAGGAGGAAATGGGTCACAGGGTAACCTTTACATAAATTAGAGAAGTGGGGACTGAAAATGAAAATTAGAATACAAAAATTAAACCTGGTTACTTATCAGGCTCCAAAGAACTATGGTCAGCCATCCAGTATGACTAGAACAAAGGAGATGAAATAAAACAAGGAAAAAATAGAAAGAGTTCACGACAGGGAAACTTTCCCTTTGGGAAAAGGATGTTCATTATGGTGAAACTACATCCTCACTTGGGTGTACAAATACATTTTTCACCTTATAACTCCAACTTTGAAGAAGTATAATTCTAAAACTGGGGGTACATCTAATGCCACACCTTTGGTCAGACAACAAATAACTGGTAAAAGTATGCAGCCAAAAATGAATAGCACGAATAGCAATAGAAGCTATTGTCACTCATGCAGTGTTTGATGATCAGGTTTTTTTGTAGCAGGATGTTAACAACATCAGCCAACAACATAGCATCATGAAAGACACTGTGCTAAACATTATTTTTCCTGTTTATATTAAAAATTTGCTACCATCATCAACCTTTTTCGGAAAATAATTGGTAGAGTATCTGTACAGAAAACACTTGATATGCACCAGGTCTCTGTTCTATTTTTATTAATGTGATTGACAATTCTAAAATAATTGATTAAAAAGTTATACAGCAGATTATTTTTGATTTTAAATTACAGATCAAATGAGGACTGTAGCTCATCTATGACTAATACCTTCCTATAAATTAATGATTCATTTTTGGCATGATTCCTTCCTAGCTAGAAATTTAGAAGCTGAAAAAAAAAATAACCAGAAGAGTTCAAGGCCAAGGTTTCAGCAAGTATCAGAAATGCATTTCCCCAACTTATGTAAGCAACCTAGGGAAATGCACCTTCAAACTATGCTGCCACAATGAAGTGGAATGAAAATTGGTTCCAAGACTCTAAAACCATTTTTTCATTTGGGTGAAAATACTCTCACCTTCAAGCTAATTATTAATCCAAGTTCCTCCTAAGCAAAACACTGAGCAAAATGATATACTCCCCCGGTGTCCAGGTAGTGAGACAGAAACAGTCTGACAAGCTGCTAAGGATGCAAGCCTTAACTGTTCTTTATGGTATGTATCCCCCTTTGCAAGACTGTGAAGTTACCCATTCATAAACAATGTCTCTCAGCTTTTCAGTAAACCCTCTTAAGTTATATTCACAACACATTCTAGCTAATTTGCACTTTCCCATTTCAGCAGGCTACCTAAAAAGGTCACAGATGCTTTGCCTTACTGGGATGATGCAAGACAGCCACAGTTTAACAGTGAACCTGGCTTTATTCTTAATTCAGCAGAACTTTATGGGGAGGGAAATGTGGTTATTTTTTCTCTTTTTTTCTGCTTCCTGGTAATATCTATTGCGTCTAGAAGCTATATTTAGAACTTTAATCATATATGACTTAAACCAAAAGCAGGGGCACCAAATTTTCCAAACCACTCCCATTTATAGTACTTACCTATTCAATATTAAAACATACCTTGAAATATAGCTTTTAACTTACCTAAAGGAGTTATTTAAGATTGCCTTGCTGAAATGTTTGTTTTCCTTCTATTGGCTGTACTAAGGAGTAGTCATTTAGATCCCAACATGGGATCAAAGAATATTTTGCTTCACAGTGGGTATATCTACATAAAATGCTACTGTGCAGTGGTTACTGCACATTTATTTAGTACTTATATAATCAAACACTAAATAAATGTGCAGTAACCAAGGTTATGGCACAGTAGTGCTGATGAACACCTTTTATGTGATGCTACTGTGCAGTAGCCTAATAAGACTGTGCAGTAGCATATTAGCAGTTAGTTCTGTGATGTGCTCCTGTACAGTATTATTCGGCTACTGCGCAGGCAGCATCTCGTGTAGATGCGCTCAGTGAGAATCTGGGTATATACTGTAATGCAGTGTGGCTATGCACACACAGATGCTGTCACTGTAAGGTTCTTTGTTAAAAGAAATACAGGTGCCTCTTCATTTTAATTCAGGGGTGTATTTGGTAGTTGTGTTAGTCTGAGACAAAAGACATACAAAGAACTAGAACTCTTGGTTCCAAAATGATACCTTTTATTAGACCAACTGGAAAATGGCAAGAAAATTGTTCTTTTCTGCAAGCTTTCGGATCAAAGTCCCTTTGTCGGGCTCTGGGAAAAGTATAGATGGTACAAGATGGTAAAAAGTCCCTATAGGTAGAATTTTTGCATAGGGGGAGCTAGAGATGGAAGGCTGTCCCTCTGGGTCCACGAGAGTGTGTGAGCTGTGTTGAGTAGCTACTCAGGACAGCTCACACACTCTCATGGACCCAGAGGGACAGCCTTCCATCTCCAGCTCCCTCACACAGCTCACACTCTCTTTCATAGCCTGTATTTCTGTAGGACCCAAGACCCTTTCTTGAGTCAATTAAGCGATCAATATTAGTGCCACCATGTTGGTTCATTCTAGGGGTGGAATTATCCATTTAACCTCTTTTAATTATAGCAGTTAAATAGTTAATTGATAACATGTACCTTCCATGCTGACTGAAGCAGAGTCCCTGACTGGTGCCTGCCCTGCCCTGGCCTGCCACAGAGAAGGCGTTGCAGCCACCTACCCAGCAGTGTGGAGAGCCAGGGGCCATGCATAGACTCGCTCAGAAACAGTTGCTGCTAGGAGCAGCTCTCTGGCACCTTTGACAGCGACAAGCCCCACCAGGCAACATAGCCCACATGAAGCTGTGGCCAGCAGCAGCAGGCAAGGAGCTTTCCCACCCACTACAGCTGCTGGCATGCTGGTAGCTATGGATACTAGTCCCTCCTTGCCTCTCTCCTGCCCCTCCCCCACATCCTCCTGCCTGTCTGCCCACCCTACCACCTTCCTGTTCCTGTGGCACCATGCCACTTCCTTTCCCCACCGGACTGCACCCCATGCTGATGTTAACTAGGAATGCATTACAAGTATGAATATACTTATCATTTAAACATTTAACCTATCACATCCCTAGTACATGCATACATTCTCTCAGGGGGAATGGTGCACATGCAATGTATTGTTTTGTTTAGGGAAGTTTTCCTTGTTTTTTCAATGTTATGATATGTTTATATCAGGGAACACAGACTGAAGAAAAGCACCTTGTACTTGCAATGGAAGGCACTGTGATGGTCCTGCATCTGATAGGATTTCATACCCAGGAAAGATCTGACTCCCAGCCCCCAGGAAAGATCTGACTCCTGTAAAGATGAGCTTTAACTTTGTGCTTTAACTTTAAATTGTACCCGACAAAAAAATTGTCAACAGGAATCTTCATGGAGCTTTACACAAGCTTTTAGATAATTTGGACCCAGATACATTGAGCACCTTGACCACGACAGAAATACTGAGCTTGACCCATGTGTACAAATCAGGAGATAGTTTAGATGTCAAAAGAGGAGGACTGAACGTTTCTGAATTGTTCAACCAAAAACGTACTATTTCTGAATTATTCCCTTGAATGGGAACTCACAACATTTTCCTTTGATTGCTTCTTAGAAAGTGAAGGAACAGCATTTAACACTGTGCTGAATGGAAAGGAACTTGGTCCCTGGAAGCCAGGTACAGTAGAATCTGGATCACTTGTATCCACGTGGTTTGCAACTTGCTAAATTTGTAGCAGGCTGCTAAATTAGGGACAAGCCACACAACTTGCTTGCTGCAGCTTTTACTTCAAAGGGCACTAATTCTCCATTGATATGCCACATAAGGCTTAAATATAACTTAAGAAATGTTGTAGATGAGTGCATTTTGAATACCTTCTGGTATTGCAGGATTTGGGACATGTTTACATTTAAAAGTTAATTTACTCCTTGTCTGAATAATCTTATTCTAGCATAAGAGTGACTACTTTCTACTTAGTTATCTGTTTTTAAAATGCTATTCTCCAATAACACCAAGCATACACAAGACCTAAATGTGATTTCCTATTACAAACAAGTAAGACCTACCTCTCCAGACAACACCAATACTTCCTCTATCTTGTTCATTATAGCTTTTGCTTTTATAGTGGCTAATTTCACCCAGCCATACCTACTGGGTTTGATTACTTGGTCTGGATTTCAAAGAGAGTAAGCATTTCCCTGCTACATATTAGCAGTCACCTCAGTGCATACACTTGGGACACTTGTTGCTAGCGGGGTAGTATTGGGCTTTTTTTTTTTTACATATTTTTCCAGCTAAACTTGACATGGGTTTCTGGGAGGAAGTGGACTTTAACTATGATGGATGATTATTCAGATGCTGCTTAACTAATAGTTTCAGAAAATATTTACAAATTCCTTCTCCTCTGGCAAATATGTAGCTTTTCAAACTTTTTTCTTTTAACTTCATGTCCATCTATCACTTTTAAGCTCATGACTGGCCTTGCTGACATCATGTATATAGGCGATTTATACTAATCCACTCTAAAAGCTCATTCCTCCGAACAAGACAACAGCTAAAAAATAAATCTTAATTATGATCTAAACTTAATTTATGAAAGTGAAAGCAAAAAATAAAAATAAAATGATGGTTGGGACCCACCCTTCAATGGGACCTGAAACAAAAGAATCCTGCCCCCAAAAGTAATACATGCTTCTTTTACACTAATCTTTAAGAAGATCCTAGATAAAGCCTCTGCTTTCCATCCACCCTCCTTAAGTATAATTGGTCGGAATGTATTTAGAGGTCAGTTTTGGAAAGACAGAACAGAGCTACCAACTTCCCTTCAACACATCCTAAGAGTTTTACTCCTGAAGATCTGCCTATTCATGTAAAAGTACTTATATCCCTCTCCCTGGGTCTGTGTGTCTACATCTACGTCTCTCTTTTTGAACTTCCTCTGGAAACACCTAAGCTACATCAGAGCAGCTAAGAATGAACTAATATAACCTGATACTGAGCACCTCTTTGGAGAATCAACCTGCAAACTCTGCCTGGTCAGAAGTGTCTGCTGCTATTTTATTTTAGAAACAAATTTCTTCCATTCTATCCCTCCTGGAATTACTCCTAGTCAAATATACTTATATTCAGTCCACTGTAACAACTGACTTAAGAAACCCAGAAGACTTTAACAGAGAGAAAATTAGCAGGGGTCTACAGATATTAATGAGTTCTAGAGAAGTTACTTTCATACACTTTTAGAAAGATAACTATAACCCTGCCACAAAAAAACTGAGAATGGTTTTAGAAGCTTGATGAGAAAGATGACCACCTGTATTAAATTCCATAAAACTCTAGATAAAGTTTGTTTTATTCTACTTGCTAGTAGAGAAAAACCAAATCTCATATCCTCTTTCAGAAGCAGACCACAGAGAATAAATCAAGCCAAAAAAACAAAAGAAAACAAACAAACAGCCACAACTATCAACCTCATCTGTCTGGATGTCTTGAAAGCAGTCTTTTCTCAAGTTTTCTAATAATTAATGATTTTAGTCAAGGTTGAAAAATGCTCAAACCTGTATGTTCTATTTTTCTTTACATTGGTTTGCTTTCCCCTTTATTTTACATGTACATTTTAGTTCTTAAAAATAACTGTGAAAGCCAAGCAACTCTAATTATTAACCTAGTTAATTAACAGGCTTCTTTTGCTTACAAAATAAGAAGGATTACGGGGAGAGAGACAAACAAGGGAAATGAAAATCGCAGGAGTTATATTAGATGTACAGATTATCTTGCGCTACGTAACAACACTGAACTATGGCGGGCTTCTTATTTCCTTACTGATAACTAGGGTTTTGGAAGGGTGCCCATTGTGTGCTCAAAAGTAACAGTGAAATCTGCAGACATAAATAATAGCTGTCTTACAGTACAATCCTCTCTCAATGCTCTATCCCATATCTTTTCCTTCTGCATTAGGATCTCTTTCTTTCTACTGTACTTTCAGTGTTATCCTTGGTGCTGATTTTTCTCTCTGCTTTACATAATTTATGTTTTACAGATGTAAATTTGAAATTGTGCAGAGGTAACCATTTCAGCCCAGTGACCAAGTGAGTCCATGCACATAAATCTTCAAGCGTTTGGAGAAGACACACAAAGGGAAAGTTCAATAACCCATATACCGGACAACTGTTATGTGGAGAAATTCACTTTTCGTAATTTAAGCCAAATCCTATTGACATTAGAACCTGAAGGTTGTCTCTATGCCAGGCTTCCTTTTCTCCTTGGAAAGAAATTCCTCCTTTGCTAACCCTTGTGCAGCAAGATTGGAAGCACTGTCACTGACAAGGCTCCAAGCAGTTGTTAGCTTTTTAACAAAGTTAGTTGTCCACACCTTTTCAGGTAGGTCTATGTAAAAAAACATTATAAAAGCCATCATCTACCTGCCAGTGTCATGTGCTTCCCTCATTGTTATCACTGGCAGAACAATGCAGAGAATACTAATAATGCACATTGTTTCTTACATTTCTTTGATAATGGCAGAATAAGATGAAATCATTCAAATATTCCTGAGACATGACTTTGGAGATATTGTAAAGTTGCACAGAGTTCTTTTTTTTCCTTTTATGTACAGCTAGCTACTCTTGTTACAGATGAAAAACCCCATGATTACTGAAACTGAGAGATTACAAACCTCAATATTAGGCGTCCTTGCTTTGTATGTACAAGAGCATTTGGTACACAATCAGTTTCATTATTGTGTCAAATATTCATGTAAACAACAAGAAGGAAAAGAAAAACACTAAACAAAAAGGTGACATTTCTGAAACTTGACATGAGCCAGCTAATATTTGAAACTATTTCTAACCCATTACAGATTGTGACTGTGAAGGTAGCAGTGTGAAGGTAGCAGTGTATTTTAACTTAGCAGACTCTCATGCACCTTTAATTATTATTTCAGTATTAATTTTTGTTTTATTTTGACAACACAGTTTTTGTCATGCTAGTCTTCCAAAAGAAAATGTTATATGCCATTAAAAATGTTATATGCCATTACAAAGCAGTAGCCAGCACTGTTCTTGGGAGTTAAAAAACTTAGTTTGCTACATTTCAGCAATCTCCTACAAACCTACACAACATATATGTTAAGGCATCTAAATGATGTTACATGCTTTTAAATATACCAATATCATCTACTTTTCCTTGTTAATAACAAGGAAATGCTTATTATTTTCTGTTGGGTAGGACTGAGGAGATTTTGGCTGTACACTTTTCAAGCTGAAACTACGTTAGGCAGAAATGACTTTTCCTCTTGATTTGGAATCTTAAAATAACTTCATACACTTCTAAACACCACCATTACCTTCAACCAAGAAACTGTAAGACAGAAGGGCTGTCTAGCCTCAAATCTGTATAAAATTATAAGCTACAAAAAGTCTGTAATAAAATCACTTCAGAAAATAAAATAGCTAGCAGAGACTACAGGCCAGATTTTCAAAAGTGCTTACAGCGCACAACTCCTCCCCATAGAAACTGTTGGGCACCACCCTCTTCTTGAAAAAACCAGCCCCCCTCTTCCTACAAGGAACAATAACTGTGTTTAGAGAAATATTTAATAACAATTGGATTTATTTGACAAACAGCAACTACATGGTACCAGTGGCTGTTTTACTTGTATAAGCGGGGCTAGGGACAGAAGTTACAGACAAACCAGTTTAAGTGATCAGAAACTGGTTTAAACCTGTAACAGAACAGAAGTTCAGTGCACAAAAACCAGTTTCAAAATAGTCCTACCTGGTTTAAGAGAAACCTGGTTGAATGTAGTAGTATCAGACTTAACTGAGTTAAATCTAACCAGTTTATGGATGGGTCCCAGAGCCTTTGCTGGTTCAAATTAAATCACAGTCTCCCAGCATCTCAAGATGCTTTGCAGCCCTGGGTTTGGCTGTGCTGTCTGCTTGAGCAGAGCAGGTTTGGTCCCATCCCTCTGCTCTCTAGCTGGAGCAGTGAGGGCTGGCTGACAAGGGCATGAGGGTGGAAAACCCTGCTGGGGATGCAACCCGCTCTGCCTTGTGGGGTGGAGCAGCCCCTGCCAGACTTTTTTCGCTGGAGTGGAGGAGACAGGAGCATGGGCCAGCAGGCTAAGGTGTATGTGTGGGGGGGTTAAACCCCATCTATGGCCCATGACACCCCCAGCCTGGGTCTGCATGGAGAGGGACCGCTACTTCTGCCCTGCCTGTCCCACTGCTTGCAGCAGCAGAGAGCAGGGGGCGTGGCCACACCCAGGCTGGGGCTGGCAGGGTGAGGCAGGATAGCGGGATTTAATCCAAACTTCCCCCATTCTCCCATGGTACCCCAGCCAAGGTCTGTCTGGCTTTTTCCCCCCACTCACCACTCAAATGGCAAGAGCATAGTCCAGAGGTGGGCAAAATTCAGCCCGCAGGCCATTCTCTCTGGCCCGTGAGGCCCCTAAAAAAATTTACAAAATGAATATTTATCTGCCCCTGGCTGCCTGTCACACGGCCCTTGATGGCTTCCCAGAACTCAGTAAGTGGCCCTCTGCCCAAAATAACTGCCCGTCCCTGGCATAGCCAGATGCTGGCCTCAGGCTACTGCCGGGCCAGCATCTGGCCATACCCCCTGCCACTCAAGGCACAAGAAAATACCAGACAGACCCTGGCTGGGGTCCTGTGCTGGTAGCAAAGGGAAAGGGAGGGGGTACTCCCTGCTCCCTTATCCTTCACCTCATGCTGCTGCCCAGGGCCGGCATCTGGCCACACCTTGCACTCAGGAACAAGCCTGGCAAGGGCTGCTTCCCCCTTCTCCCTCCAAGCACACCGCAGCTGGAAACCATGCAGGCCATTGTAGAGGTTTAAACTCCTCCCAGTCATACTCAGCAGCCTGTCAGGACCTGGCCACAGCCCCCTTCTCAGCTCAGCTCCCTTCCAGCATTGCAGCCACTGCCAAAGGGAAGAGAGGGCTTGTTTTAGCACCCCCCAGCTTCTAGCCTGAGCCGCTGCAGGCATGTGGCTGCATTTCCAGAATCAAAAGTGAACATCTGTTTACTTGCTCTTGGTTCAATATACGCAGGATAGACTAAACTGCAAAGACTGAATCTATTCAAGCTCAGGCTTTTTGAATGTCTGTACTTAGCTTAACTGGGCTAGACTATAACCAAGACTATTAGCTGGCTTTAAGGTTTTAGACAGATTAGGAGTAATAATAATAGTTGCAGCATGCATCTAGCAAAGTTATACGAATCACACAGAATCCCAAGATAAAATCTGTAAATCATAGTGTAGATCAAAGGCACTAAATAGAATGAAAAAAAAAAATCAATGAAGAAAACAATTCTGATAATCTGCTGCTTTTTGCTAATGGAGTTTGGGCAGCATCCACTACTTTAATCTTGCTTCACTAAGAATCCCTGGAAAACTAATAATTTTCATTACAAAGCATGACTGGGACAGAAAACCAAAGCAGTGTCCTCCTAGGCCTTGTATATGTAAATTGTTCTTGAGCAGCATTTTGCTACTCAGTAAAAGGAGAACAATTTTAAACAGAAATGTTCTACTTACCAAGATACTTGTTTGCACACTGTTGTATAGTTGCAATAATACATGTTCAGAATACACTTGGTACATTAAAAGACTGTCCAATTTCATTAGCTGTATAACCACATAAAGAAAGGGACTATACTGAGCCATCTTTGTTATTTTATAAAGAACGATGCAAGATTACTCATTCTTGGGCAGAGAGGGAGGAGAGGATTACTTTTTATTAAACTATTTTTAACTGGAATTTAAACAATAGTCTTGGAGTGGGAGCTACAGCTTTAAAAAATACTCAAAATTTGTTTGGTTTGGAACTACACTATGTTCAAAGTTTTATATGAAACTTTGACCTTGGTGTCAAATTCCAACTCGGACACACACATATTTGTCACTTACTCACAACTGCACGTTGGCTGCAGTCGACGACCTGGTGAGGGGGCTGTGGGTGCTCAACCACTTGGGTGACAGCGATCATCGCCTGCCGGAATTCACCATCCAGTGCAAGGTGGCAAAGGCCTGCAGCACAGCAGCAACCCTAGATTTCAGGAAGGTGGACTTCAATGAGCTAAGGAGAATAGCTGGGGAGGCACTGAGGTCCCAGAGGGGAGGTGAGTCAAGTGTCCAAGAAGAGTGGTCGCTCCTTAAGGAGACGATCCTCCAAGTCCAAAGGAAGGTAATCCCAACACAGATCAAAGGGGCAGGAGGGCACAAAAGCCCCCATGGCTCACCAAAAGCATCCAAGAATGTCTCCTAGCTGAAAGGCAGGTGTACACCCAATGCAAGGGAGGGGCCATCACCAGGCAGGACTATACTACAGTTGCTCAGGGATGCAGGGGGCAGTCAGGAAGGCCAAGGAGGAAATGGAATGTGGGGCCCCTGCAAGACACGCTAGGAAATCTGATCATCACACCAGATGACAAAGCTAACTTATTTAACGCCTTCTTTGCCTCCATTTTCCTGAGCAGGGACCGGATCAGCCCCACCACCAGGACCCCCTCAGGCCCCAGGGGAGGCGCACCTACATCAAGGGTCAGTGAGGAGGGACTAGATGCATTTAAATCAGCTGGTCCGGACGATCTTCACCCCAGAGTGCTGAAGGAATTAGCTGAGGTCATTGCAGGACCCCTGGCATGGCTGTACGAGCACTCATGGTGCTCTGGTGCCAGAGGACTGGAACAGGGCCAACGTGGTTCCCATCTTCAAAAAAGGGAGGAAGGAGTACTCGGGAAACTATAGGTCAGTTAGTCTTACCTTGATCCTGGGTAAGCTTTTTGAGAGAATTATCCTGGCACATGTCCACGAGGAGCCAGCAGGAGAAGTTATGCTTATGGACAACCAACACAGGTTCATTACAGGCAGGTCCTGTCAGACCAACCTGGTGGCCTTCTACGACCAGGTCACCAAATCCTTGGATGCAGGGGTAGCAGTGGACATAGTCTTTCTGGACTTTCAGAAGGCCTTCGACACTGTCTCTCACCCAGTTCTCATTAAAAAACTGGGGGGACTGTGGTATTGACACCTACACAGTCAAATGGATCGCTAACTGGCTGGAGGGCTGCACCCAGAGAGTGGTGGTGGATGGGTCATTTTCGACCTGGAGGGATGTGGGCAGTGGGGTCCTCCAGGGCTCGGTCCTCGGGCCTGCACTGTTCAACATCTTCATCAGTGACTTGGACGACGGGGTAAAAAGCACCCTGTTCAAATTTCCTGATGACACTAAGATGTGGGGGGATGTGGGCACACTAGAAGGAAGGAATAGGCTGCAATCGGACCTAGACAGGTTACAGGGGTGGGCGGATGAGAACAGGATGGGTTTCAACACTGACAAGTGCAAGGTGATGCACATGCGGAGGAAGAACGAGCACCGTACCTACAGGCTGGGGAACTCCCTTCTTGTCAGTGCAGAGGCAGAAAAGGATCTTGGAGTCATTATTGATGCCAAGATGAACATGGGCTGACAGTGTGGGGATGTAGTCAGGAAGGCCAACTACACCTTGTCATGCATCCACAGATGCATCTCAAGCAGGTCCAAGTAGGTGATCCTCCCCCTCTATGTGGCACTGGTCAGGCCACAGCTGGAGTACTATGTCCGGTTCTGGGCGCCGCACTTCAAGAGGGATGTGGACAACATGGAGAGGGTCCAGAGGAGGGCCACTCGCATGATCAGGGGGCAGCAGGGCAGGCCGTACGAGGACAGGCTACGGGACCTGAACCTGTTCTGTCTTCATAAGAATAGGCTGAGGGGGGATCTAGTGGCTGTTTACAAACTAGTCAGAGGGGACCAGCAGGCATTGGGGGAGTCCCTGTTTCCCTGAGCACTACCAGGAGTGACTAGAAAGAATGGTCACAAGCTGGCAGAAGGATGATTCAGACTAAACATCAGGAGACGCTACTTCACTGTGAGGGCGGCTAGGATCTGGAACCAACTTCCAAGTGAAGTGGTGCTGGCTTCTACCTTGGGGGTCTTTAAGAGGAAGCTAGACAATCACCTTGCTGGGGTCGTTTAACCCCAGTACTCTTTCCTGCCATGGCAGGGGGTCGGAATTGATGATCTGCTCAGGCTTCTTCTGAACCTACAAACTATGAAACTATGTGCACTGAGGGCTGAACGTGGTGCTGTATGGAAAATGCATAGTTTCTATTTAAATGCATAGTCTCTATTTAAACAACAATATTGACCATTTTTGGAGAGAAGTGGCTCTAGGAGTGGTAACAACTATTAGTTCCTTTCTGTAATTGTTCTGATGACAGATTCAGTGGCAATTTGTTTGCAAACTGAAAATGTAAAGTACTGGCCTCCTGTCTAGTCATGGTGCCATGCTGATCAGCAAACAATACTGGAAAACTGAGGCAGCAACATAACAGCATTTTTTAAATATCTGGGTTTTGAATGAGTAGAAATCTTCTTTTAAAAACATCAAATGAAATAAAATCAAGAGACAGCATTCAAATGGTTTGAAATTTAAACATGAATTAAAAACTAACAACAAAAATTCTTTCATCCTTAATGTCACACAATGTCATGTTAAACGTACAGTATTTCACAACATTTCCAAGAATGGAAAATTCAAGCTAGTTTTTTCCTGTTTTATTTTATTAACTTCCCAACTGTTTACCAGTTACATGAAATCTGATATTAAAGAATGTAAACAGACCTGGGACCTATTTTATTTTTAACCTGCTGACACAAATAAAGTTTGCTTCATGGACTGATCGATAACATGGTTTACTATAGTTTATAGTACTTTACCTAAATAATTTTGCGCTTTAAAGGAATAAATTTAATCTGATACTGGATTTCACTACAATGATGTTTACAAAAAGAATAAGCAAAGAGGTAGCAGTAAAAGTTTAATCACAATTCTTGGTCTACCAAGTTGTCTCAATCCTAGTTAAGGAATGTTATCTCTAACCAGAATAATTTGCAACAAGCTTATTCGTTTCTTGGTTCTCAAATGAAATTGTCAAAGCAGGATTTGATTTAGCAAGGTATGTTAACTTAAATAGTTCACTTAAAATAGTGAGCAGTGCCTTGCTTAACTGAGAGAACTAGTCACAGATGTCAATATGATTTTGTTAAAAGTAGATTTTTTTTCTACTAAGAGCTGTACATACAGCTCATCTAATGCCTACCAAAAATTTTTCAGTCCTAAAAATACCTTGGTTACAGGTGAAAGTGACTTAAACCTGAATGTCTCTATAATTCATTAGTTATACCTTGAACCTTTCAGCCTTTTTTCGGGTGTTACATTAGTGTTTGGAGCAGGAAGAAGCCATCAATAAACTGAAGATACAATTTATCTTTAGATACTTCCTTGTTCGCTAATTGAGTCTATAAGGTTCTATTGCTCATGAAGAGACATTTGACTTGAAAATTAGATAAGATATAGCTAATAAGATAATTCCATGGGGTGGAAATTTGTTCATTTAGATTGATTTCTGTTTGAAGTTGTCTAACAAGGCTCATGATGATTCAACAGACAGAATAATAGCATGACCAAAGCTTATAGCATAGAATTTTCAGAACACCAGCATCCCTTAGAACAAACACTGAAATACAAATTAATGAAAGTATATTAGTATATTTTTTCAGTTTTATCTTTTCAACCTCATTCATGATGGTAAGATTAGATATGCATCATTTAAAAGGAAGAACTTGGTCCCGAGTTCATAACTGAACTTACGAATCTCAATCATTACTGAACATGCTTGATAACTCTCTTAACTTTCAAAACTCAAAAAGCTTCCAGTTCTGTGCTCTGGAGATAAGGTTACTAGGTACAACACAGTATACTGAAGAACATATTCTGGGCTTTCCCATGGAGCTTGTATAAGGCAGTGACATATGGGAAGTAATTAAAACAATGTAACAGTTAGAAAGCTGAACTTTTCACAAAAACTCCAGTATTCATTTAACATTGACTTGGAGATCTGACGTTCTTTGTATAGATACAATTGCTAATCAGCACCAAAAAAGTAGGAACGTTTAGAAAGGTGGATCTAAAATAGTGCTCTCCATGGCTTTTCTGTTCGTTCCTCATTTTCCGTTTTCCATCACAAGCACTTTTCCACTCTATAAAATAACTACAAAGTCAACAGAAGATGAATCGAGCCAACAGTCTCCGTTAGTTGCAGATTACTTCTCTGAAGACAGTACTTTTCAGATAAGCAACTCCAACCAAAATGAAAAACACATTCTTTATTTCATTACCTTAAACACCTTAGTGTTTATTCATTACTTCTTAGTGAAATTAATTTACTTTGTGCTGACTTTACTGCTGATCTACATTTTCTTTCAATGGGATTGTGGATGGAGGAAAGGGAGGCTTTTCTCTTGTTAAACTGAAAATCTTTTATAATGAAATTATTCAGTCTTGCAAACAATAAACCAAAGGTAATAGAGGGGTAAAGGAAATTCAGACGTAAAATACTATGTGAAGATCCTTAGCTGCTCAATATTGTCATAATTTCACTACCTTCGAGATCACTGTCATTGAACTATAACATTTTATAGTAGTTGAGAGGCTGCATCCAGGTTTTATAAAGTGCTTTGTTCCGGCATTTTAGCTACTAACTTACTGATCATTCATTAACACAGATTACAGGGAACCAAATCTGAAGTTTTATCCTGTCTTCAAATTACAAAAGTATGGCTTTTTACCCAGAGAAAGTTTACCTCTGACTAGCATGTTTACAAAGTTAAACAAATCTATAATACACAGCAAAAAAAAAAAGTTTCAGAACTTCAAAAAAACCATAAACAAACAACTAAAAAAAAATGTTAAGGCCATATTTTAACTCCATTATTTCAGTGTAAATCTGATGTGCCAGAGTGAAGAACCATGCTCTCTAAGATCTGTTTGGATTTTGCTCTTGGAAAGTAAATGTAGAGAAAACAATAAAAGGGATTTTTTTAAAGTATGCAATTAAATACTCCTATTTACAGTAAACTGTGATTAACTTGTCACTGCACTGTGAATAGAAATAATCACAAGTTATCTAGTAATGACCAACTTTTAGAACTGGATAACTGGGGGGAAGAAGGGAACCAAAGGGTTAAACCAGTGACAAATTAATCAAAGCTTACTGTGCTGTATGCCATGTTAAATAACGTCTATACTTTCTTCTCAAACTTTACTTTTTTGTGAAGATTTATGACTTCAATGTTTAATTTTTTTTTAAACTGGAAAACAGAAATATGCTTTTGAATTAACAGACAGGTTTTATTTGTAAAGCTCCAATCCTGAAAACACTTACACGGGTATACAATTAGACATGTGAATGAAGTTGTACATATAAAAGCTTTTGTAGGATCAGGCCCATTGCCTGTGTTTGTATGCAAAATGGAGTCTAGGCTAAAGAAATAATATCTATTTTATATACTTGGAAGGTTCAGTTCTGCATTTTTTTTTTGCTTTGCCATTGTCCTGGATGAAGCAGCATTCAGATGTTTTCTTCATTTGAACATAAAAGTACGTGTGTGTATGTCTTATGTTCAAATGAAGAAAACATCTAATGGCAGAGCAGAAAAACTAATGCAGAATTGAACCTTCCAAGTGTTAGGGTTAGCTAACAGCAACAAAGTGTCAGATTCTAGTCTCCATCATGGAAAGAGTATTTCATTTCTATCTAGTACTGTGGAGTACTTTGGATGCCATTAAACACTTGCCAGCTACCAGCTGTAAAATTGCTTGTAATCTTTCTTGTATTTGCAACAGAGACCTTTCATGGTTCTCACTCACTGTTAGGGCTTTCCCATGCTACTTTACCACCATTGTTTACAGTTACACTAGAGGCCCAGATTTCTCTGGGAGGCATCTTCTGCTGGACCCTCTGCATCACTGGGATACAGTTAGACAAGCTTTCAAACACAAAGTATCCTGCTTTAGGTCAGTTATATTTTCAACAGGCAGGTTTGTCAAGAAAACCAATTCATATACAACAACAGAGCCCCTGAAGGCTGTTGCAGGAAAAGCCAGAATGTCAGACAAAAATGGAGCAACCGTTCACAAACTGTGGCCTTCACATGCTATGCTTGACTTTGTCGTACCAATTCTGAGTCTCCTTAATCCACAGGAAAAAAAATCGCAACAGTGCCAGAACTATAGATATCCTAAGCAAAGGAGGAGAAAAAGGGTGGATGCAAAGATATATATGCATCCACTTGAGCTGGTTTGTTTCCTGTACCTGGCAGGATTTTGCATCCACCCCTTTTCTCCTCCTTGTGCAGAATATCTACACAGTTGGCACTGTAGTGGTTTTTCTGTGAATCGAGGAGGCCCACAACTGGCATGATGAAGGTAACCATGGTTTGCGAAGACCACAGCTTGCTCCATATCATGTGCAACACTGGCTTTGCCTGCAGCAGGCTTCAGGGGTGCCATTATTGCACCTGAACTGGTTTTCTTGATCCATCTGCCAGTATAACCATGCCCTGAAACAGAGTTCCTTACATTTAAAAGCTGGGCTTCCTTGATCCCAATGATGCAGCCGGTCCAGCAGAAGATGCCACCCAAAGAAAGGACCCCCCGAGGGGGGCACATGCAAGGAGGTGGAGATCGGTAATACATCTAGCATTTTCTCCTCTGCTTGGTTTGCCCCTTGCCCGTCTCTCCCACCTGGCTCAGAGGAGCCCCACAAGCATCCCCATGACAGCGGGGGGGGGGGGGGAGGGAGGGGAAACCCCTGCCTGCATCTTGGCCACCAGGATCAGCAGCCACAAATTGCGTCATGACACAGCAACTAAACACAGGGATTTTTGAAGTTACACAATTACAAGCAAAAAACTCAATAAAATAAAAAAATAGAAAAGAAAGAAATGCACAGCAGCAGGAAGAGGCGGCGGTGACAGCCCCAGACCCTCGGCTCTGGCCCAGCTCCTCCCTCCCCAGCGCCGGGGGTGGCCCCAGGCCGGGCTGCGCCAAGGGAGGAAGCGGGCCGGGCCGGGCGCTGCCCACCCCAGGGCACCCTCCCGGCCAACGCGACCCCCCTCCCGCTCCTCACAGCCGCGCGATCCGGAGTGACCCCGGATCCCCACTGGCGGGGCAGAGCCGCGTGCTCACCCTGCCTGGGCGCGGGGAAGGGGCCTCCGCTCTGCTTGTCGCGTCCCGTCTCGTCCCGTCTGTCCGCGGGCTCAGCGCCGCGGCCGGCCGGGACCCGCGGCCGCCGCCCTGTAAGCGCCGCCCGTCGCCGTGCCCGTGTGTGTGTGCGCACAGCGCCGCTTCCTGCTCCGCGGCCCCAGCTGCTCGCCCCTCTCACTTCCTGGCTGGAAATTCCCGCTGACGTCTCGAGACCGAGCGAGCGGCGGCGGCCGGGGGAGGGAGGGAAGCAGTCGCAGGGCGGGAGGGGGCAGGACGCCCGCCGCCGCCGCCGCCGCCTCAGGGTCTGCTGCTGCTGCGACCCGGCAAAGCCGCTCGTCCCCGGATCCCGCAGGGCCCCGCAAGCTCCTTGTGCCGCCCGGGATCGAGCCGGGCTCCCTCCACTTCCCCGGGTGTGGAAGGGTGTTCTGAAGGGAGTCAAAACCCGGGCCAGTGGCCCACCGTCCAGAGAGGAAACAGTCTGTGCCGGATAGGGGACACTCGGGTTTTCTGCTACTCTTTCTATTTGCCCTAATTAAGGAGGCCCTGAATTGGTACGACAAAGGAAACCATAGTTTGTGAACGGCACAGTTTGTGAACGATTGCTCCATTTTGTCCTCTATTTGTGCTCTTTGAGAGGAAAATAGAGGACATAAAGGGTTTTGTATCACTCGAGCACAACCAGACTGTCCTCTATGATGGCCACCCTAGTGCCAGATGAGAGAAACTCTAGCCCCCCTCCCTCCCCTCCCCGGGGAAAACCCTAGAGAGGAAGAAGCTGGTTACATCCCTCCAGAACAGAATCTGACTTCCATAGGAGCAGAAACTGTTCAGCCCAGCAAACACGTTTCGCAGCTCAAAGGGAGCTGTGTGAAGGCACAAGTATAGGCATTAAAAAACACCCAGGTATCGCCCCCACTTAGCAGGGTTTAGCAGGGTGCCAGTTAAAGCATCATCTACTCAAAAAATGCTAAAAGAGCCATTGGAGCTGGTGGGGCAACAGGGGTTGCAATAGTCTATGAGGCGTAGACTAGCACTTACTATAGATTTATACAGCACTTAGCTCAACAAATTCCTCCCCTCCCCCCGCCCAGCTGCCTGGCCTTTTTAAAGTAAAAATAATAATTGATAATATACTGAGGGTCTTGATGCTGATACTAACTTTTATGCAGCAAAATCTAGGATGCTCTGCAGGCCTCTGGAACTGGAAGTGGTTTACCCCCCTCTTCTGGTTCCACACTCGCAGGAAAATCCTCCCCCACCACAGAGAGAAAAAAACGTCTATGTTAAATCATGTGCTGCAATATTGGACCGTTATGGACTCTGCCCAGGGAAACCTCTTGAACCGGAAGCAGCAGAGCTGCACTTACATGGCACTCTTCTGTATCCAAGCTACTTAACTCCACTTCATGGCATTGCTAATTACTATAGCTGTATTCATATGGTGTTGACAAAGCTAATGAGCCAGGGGCACAGTATGACCCAATCATACAGTTTCTATTCTGTTTTGACACCACTGTGATATTTAGGAGTGTCCCTGAAAATCTGGGGTGGTTCTTTCATTTCTGGTGTGGCTGAGCAAATATAGGCAACAGTGGGAATTTTTTGAGGGAAATAAACTTTTCTTTCTTTTGAGCGAGTGCTCCTCCCTGCAGGGCAGGGGACTGGGTACAGCAGTGGGATGGAAAAAGATTTTAAACAATGAACTAATAGTTAGTGTACAAAACTGTGGATCGTGCCTCTTCAACACTGAAACATGGATCTGTTCCAGAACTGGAGCAGAAATCAGCCAAAATGCTACATTCAATCAATAATGAATCACATTTTTGCAGAGGTACAGCAGTAGGAAGGTACAAAGGAGGAAAGGTGTCATAATCTCTTCTCAGCAGAGGTTTGGATTGAAATCTTGTGGCTATCTATGGTTGACCAAATTTAAAATCCAGATGTGGGTTTGGCTGAGGGAACGCTGTCTAAATTTTGTGGCTCGTTTCCATCTCTAATACTCATTTAGCATTAGTTTCAAGGCTGTTTCCAAAAATCCCACATGACCCACAATTTTTTTCTCTGTGTTTTTGATAAGAGAACTGAAATCCTATACAGATAAAGACTCTGAATTTCTCTTTTCAAACTATTCTCTTGACTCATGATGCAAGCCTGAAAATGGAATTTTTCACAAACTCAATTTTTGATTGTTTTTGAATAATCAATTCTGAGGTGTTTTTCAGTCTCATGACAGGAATCTGAACTCCCTTGTGGAAGTACAAAGTTATTGTTCACTGGAGTAAAAACAGTGTAAAGATTTTGGCTCCAGGGCTCTGGGTGAAGGAGCCTAATATAGATTTAAAAGATGAGAAATGTTTCAGAGAGATTCAGTTGAAAGAAAAGCTGCCATGTCACAGCTACTCACAGGCTTGCTCACAGGCAGAACTTGCATGAACAAGTACTGGAACATCAGACATGATGGCATAGAAATAAGACTTAAAACAAACTGAGCAGATTGAGTTTTAAAAGAAAATTGTTAATAGCTTCAGCCCCTAACGTTTAGCCTCCAATTGATATCCTGTGCCTACTCCATGGAGGATTTGGTTCACTTTACTTTAAAAAAAAAGATAACTTTCATTGTCTTAGGGCCCAGTCCTCCACTGCTGAAGTCAATGGCTGCTTTGTCTTTAACTTCAGAGGAAACAATATCAGACCGCAAGGTCCCAATCTTGCAAGGGAATTTCTGCGTGGGTTTTTTTCCAAAAATATTTATGCGTCTCTATATAAGTAAATATATATTCTGATGATGATGGCTGATCACTCACAAATATGTAAGATTGTCTTCCAAGGCTCTTAATAGTGAATCCTCAGGTGGCTCCATAGCCCAATTCTAAATTCACATGTTTTGTTGCGGTGAGGACAGGTGTTTCCAGGAGGGATGGGCATTGGATGTTTTGATGTCCTTTTCACCTGTTCCTCTTTTCCTTTTCTGCCTGTCAACAAGCTGTTTCAAAGTGTTGAAGTCTCTCCCAAAGAGCCTTCTTCCATTTTGGTCCGTCCTGAGCAAGGGTCTCCCAAGTGTTGATGTCAATGTCACACAACTCTCCCCCACATCCCCTCCAATATACAAGAGTAAGACTTCATTTTGAGCTATTATGCAATCACCTCTATGTACACAGCACAAACACACACAAATCGGGACAAAAATATTTTTTTAAATAAAATTAAAATATGTTATTGCAGATGTTTGGTTTTTAATATATAATATGGGTTTTTTTTCTCGTTCCAAGATGGCAAACCCCCTTCCCAAAAGATGTACGTCCAGGGAAAGGTGAGGGACTTTGGGTGACAAAGGTCAGAGGGGTAGGGGATGGGACTTCCAGTTCTAACATAGTGACCAGGGGGCTGGGCACCTGTCAAGGGGTGGGGCTGCCCTTGCCAGTTTACCAAAACTCACTAAACAGCCCTCCCACTGAAATAATTGCCTGGCCCTGGTCTCAACACACCCCTGACATACCTGCTGGCCCAACTCTCTTAAAATGGAGAGAGCCTAGCTCACTTTATACTACCTGAAGAGAAATATTAGAAGAACCACTAGACATTGAGTTAGAACAGGTTTCCTGTTTGTTTGCATAATCACTGTGACCCAGAGCAAATTGTATTAGGGTGAATAATAAGGTCCATAGACTTTTCTTGGTTGGGGGGATGGGGACCAAGGAGTTTCTAGGGTATTTGCATTATATTCAACATATTTTAAGCATCTTTATTCATAGTAGTTAGTGGTTAGTAGTTACTATTCTAGTAGTTAGTCTAGAATAGATCATCTAGACTAACCCCCCGCCACTGGCTGGAGCACACACTGGGATCACATAACCCCAGACAGGTGTTCATCCAACCTCTTTTTGAATTTACCCAGGGTAGGAGTGAGGACCACTTCCCTAGGAAATTGGTTCTAGATCCTAGCTACCCTAACAGTGAAATAGTGCCTCCTAATCTCTAACCTGAACCTATTCTCCAGCAGCTTCTGGCCATTATTCCTTGTCACCCCAGGTGCTACTGCGGGGAATAGGATCCTTCCTATTTGCTGCTGATCTCCCCTAACAAGTTTGTAGGCAGCCACCAAATCCTCCCTCAGCCTCCACTTGCTGAGGCTGAACAGGTTCAGGTCCCTCAGCCTCTCCACATAGGACCTGCCCTGTTGCCCTCCAACCAAGTGGGTGGCCCTCCTCTGAACCCTCTCAAGGCAGGCCACATCCTTCTTAAACTGTGGTGCCCAGAACTGGAAGAGTACTCCAATTGAGGCCGGACCAATGTTGTGTAGAGGGGTAATATCACCCCTCTGGACTGGCTTGAGATGCATCTTCGGATGCACAACAAGGTGCAGTTGGCTTTGCTGGATGTGGTCTGGCATTGGCAGGTCATGGTCATCTTAGAATCAATAATGACTCCAAGATCCCTTTCTGCCTCTGTGCTTACAAGGGAGGAGCTCCCCTGCTTGTATATATGCTGTGGATTCCTTCTCCCCAAGTGTAGCACCCTGCATTTATCTACATTGAAGCCCATCCTATTACTACCCACTCACTTCTGTAGTCTGTCTAAATCCAATTGCAGCCTCTCACTCCCTTCATGCATGCCTACCTCTCCCCACATCCTGGTGTCATCAGCAAACTTGGACAACGTGTTTTCCACCCCCTCGTCCAAGTCGCTGATGAAGATGTTGAATAGTGCAGGCCCCAGGACGGAGCCCTGTGGGACCCCACTATTCACATCCCGCCAGGCTGAGTATGACCCATCCACCGCCACTCTCTGGGTGCACCCCATCAGCCAATTTTTGACCCATCCAGCTGTGTAGGCATCAATGCCACAGTTGATCAATTTATTAATGAGAATGGGGTGAGAGACAGTGTCAAAGGCCTTCTTAAAGTCCAGAAAGACTATGTCCATGGCGACACCATCATCCAGGGATTTAGTTACCTGGGCATAAAAGGACATCAGGTTGGTTTGGCAGGACCTGCCTTTGATGAACCCATGTTGATTTCCCCTGGGCATGATCTCGCCTGCTGGCCCCTCACAGATGTGATCCCTGATAATTTTTTCAAGGATTTTCCCCAAGACCGATGTGAGGCTTATGGGCCTATAATTTCCTGGGTCCTTCTTCTTCCCTTTCTTATAGAGGGGGACCACATTAGCTAGTTTCCAATCTCTGGGCACCTAGCCTGTGGACCACGATTGCATGTACAGCTGGGCCAAGGACATGGAGCCCCTGCCAGCTCCCGCATCACCTGTGGGTGGAGGGCATCAGGGCCCACAGATTTAAAAACATCCAGCCCTTCCAGAAAATCCCTACTTCTGCACAAACCCAAAGCCTGGCAATGCTATGCCCAAGATTGCCTCTACCTGTGGTGGGAGAGCTGTCCTGGTCCCTGTCCAAAAAACCAGAGGCAAAGAATTTGTTATTGTGCTTGGCTAGTTATTGTTTGCATAATACCAGACCACTTCCACTACCAGTTTTTATATTTTAATTAACTATGCTCTCATTTTTCTATTTCTAGGTAGTTCTAACAAGAATCTTAGATCAAGTGGAGATAAAATTGTGATGTTTACTATAAATAAATTGAATTCCTACCTTTAAGAATGATGGGTCAGTACTTGAGTACCAAATGTTAAGCAAGGGTGAATCAGTTCCTCTATCAATACAGAGCTACAAGAAAGCCAGGTAAGTTATTCAAAATAGTTTTTGGTGTTCTTAATGTATCTATTGAAACAAAAGAAATGGTTGAAAGAGGTACCCAAAGTCATAAGTAAAGCACTATAATACTTTAAATATTTTTGGGTGCGAAGCATCTGATGAGCTGTGACAGGAACCTTCATCTCCAATACTTGACCCCTAAATTTGTAGAATCCCACAATTACCATTTCTGTCTGTGCTTCTTTTCAAAATCTGCAGGTAACCACTAGACAAAGTGGACAAACATGCATTCAGGGCTAGCAGCCCTACAGATTATGCACAACCCTGTACTATACTAATGCTAAAGCCCTTTACCAGGGATCAGCAACCCCCCGCACGCATGCTGAGCATGGCATGCAAGGCCATTTTGCTCGGCACACCACCGACAGCCTGGGCTATAAGCAGCTGCTGCCAGCCACAGAGCCCAGACTGCTCCCAGCAGGCATCTGGAAGGCTGCAAGCCCTGCTGCAAGCAGATGAGGCTCTGTGGGCTGGCTGCAGCCGGGAGGCTACAAACAGCTGCTCTGGGCTCTGGCACGTTGGCACTCCGGCACCTTCTAAGGTAGACATTGTGGGTTTTTTAGCACTCCGGCCAAAAAAACTTTGCCTACCCCTGCTCTATACAGGCATACCTCGTTTTATTGTGCTTCGCTTTATTGTGCTTTGCAGATATTGCGTTTTTTACAAATTGAAGGTTTGTGACAACCCTGCGTCGAGCAAGTCTATCGGCGCCATTTTTCCATCGGTTAGCATTTTTTAGCAATAAAGTATTTTTTAATTAAGGTATGTACATTTTTTTTTAGACATAATGCTATTGCACACTTAATAGACTACACTATAGTGTAAACATAACTTTTATATGCACTGGGAAACCAAAAAATTCGTGTGACTCGCTTTATTGTGATGGTCTGGAACCGAACCTGCAATATCTCCGAGGTATGCCTGTACTATACTAATGCTAACTCTAGGCTAGAAGCATGGGGAACAGGCAGGAGCAACTGGCACTCCTGCTTGCAAACAATAACTTAGATTTAGTGGAGCTAATGGAAACCTAGTGGGACCCTACCCATGACTGGGCAGTATCCATTGAGGGCTATAGGTTGTACAGATGGGACAGAGTAGGGAGGAAAGGGGGTGAGGTTTGCTCTGTATTGTAAGGAGCACTGCACTTCTACTTTAATCAAATGGGATCAGAGGAGGGAAAAGTTGAGGTATTGTGGATTACCTATTCTGAAGAAGGGGTGGAAGGAGGATCTGAGTAATTATAGGCCAGTTAGTCTTACCTCTATCCATGGAGAACATGGGGAAAGGGATTTGGTGGTAGGGGTCTGCTACAGACCACCACATCAAGAGGAAGAGCCAGACTTGGAATTCTTGAGGCAGCTCTCAGAGGCCGTATGGTCTAGGGACGTGGTTGTCATGGGGGACCTAAACTACCCTGACATCTGCTGGGAGGAGCAGTCAGCCAAAACCAACTGTTCACATAGGTTCTAAACCTGCGTACAGGACCTTCACCTAACACAGGAGGTATAAGATCCCATTAGGAGGAATGCCTTGGTGGACTTGGTGTTGACTACGGGGTATGACCTGGTAGGGGAGCTGCAGATTCATGGTCACCTTGGGGGCAGTGACCATTAATCAGTTGAATTCACCATACGGCGTAGGGTGGGAAAGATAACTAGTAGCATGGAAGTGCTTGACTTTAGGAAGGCTAACTTCAGTGTGCTCAGGAGTCTAGTCAATGATGCACTGCAGGATAGGAGTATTGGTGAGATAGGAGTCCAGGAAGGGTGGTTGTTCCCAAAGGAAGCGATCCTTTGGGCGCAGAGGGAGACGATCCCATTGCAAGGGAAAGTGGGGAAAGGGGCCAAAAGACTTCCTTGGCTAAAAAGAGAAATCCAGGGAAGCCTAAGGGCAAAAAAAAGAGGAATATAGGCAGTGGAAATGGGGGGAAGCTACCAAGAAGAAGTATACTTACTTGGCCCACACTTGCAGGGAGCCAGTTAGAAAGGTCAAAGCAACTACGGAGCTGAGGCTGGCAATAGAAATTAAAAACAACAAAAAGTATTTTTTTAGGTTTGTAGGGAGTAAAAGGAAGGCACAGGGCATCATAGGACCCCTACTGAACAAGCAGGAGGAATTAGTAACAGAGAGAGGGGACAAGACTGAGCTCTTCAATGAAGTTTTTTGCTTCAGTGTTCCTGAACAAGGGTCAAGACAAGTCTCCCAATGGGTTCTTAGATGGGCATCAGAGGGACACCAGCCCACCAACTGTTGACACTGACTTGGTGAAGAGTCACTTGGATGGACTGGATGTGTTTAATTCAGCAGGCCCGGATGAGCTGCATCCAAGGATGCTGAAGGAATTGGCTGGTGTCATAGCAGAACCACTGGCACGGCTGTTTGAGTGCTCGTGGCACTCTGGTCAAGTCCCAGGGGACTGGAAAAGGACCAATGTGGTCCCTATTCTGAAGAAGGGGTGGAAGGAGGATCTGAGTAATTATAGGCCAGTTAGTCTTACCTCTATCCTTGGAAAAGTCTTTGAAAAAATTATTAAGGATCATGTCTGTGTGAGTCCAGCGGGAAAAATAATGCAGCAGGGCAATCAGCATAGATTCATAGTAGGTAGATCATACCTGACTAATCTGGTTTCTTTTTATGACCAGGTCACAAAACACTTAAATGCAGGAGTAGAGGTGGATGTCATTTACTTGGATTTTAGAATGCCTTCGATCTGGTATCTCACCCCATTCTCAAAAATAAATTAAGAAGCTGTGACTTAGATGATTACATGGTTCAGTGGGTGGCAAATTGGCTTGGGGGTTGCACCCAGAGAGTGGTGGTGGATAGGACGACCTGGAAGGATGTGGGCAGTGGGGTCCCACAGGGATTGGTCTTTGGACTTGTACTCTTCAATGTCTTCATCAGTGACTTGCATATGGGTGTGAAGTGTATTCTGTTCAATGGATCTATCTATCTGATCTATGGATGATACTAAATTGCAGGGTGAAGTGAACTCACTGGAGGGTAGGAAACAATTGCAGGTGGACCTAGATAGGTTGGAAAAGTGGGCAGAACACAATAGGATGCAGTTCAACAAGGACAAATGCAAAGTGATGCGCCTATGGCATAAAAATACCCAGCACACCTACTGGCTGGGGAATGACGCTCTCAGCAGCACAGAAGTGAAAAAGGATTTCAGAGTCATAGTGGACTCCAAGATGAACACAAGTCGTCAGTGTGACAAAATCATCAGCAAAGCTAACCGCATTTTATCATGCATCAGCGGATGCATGACAAATAGAACCAAGAAGGTGATACTTCCCCTCTATGTAGCATTGGTCAGACTGCAGTTGGAGTACTGCATCCAGTTTTGGAAGCTGTACATTAAGAAGTATGTGGATAACCTCAAGAGTATCCAGAGGAGGGCCACTTGTATGGTTAAATGTTTGCAGGCCAAGCCCTATGAAGAGAGGTTAAGAGACCTGGATCTCTTTAGCCTCCACAAGAGAAGGCTAAGAGGTGATCTTGTGGCTGCCTACAAATTCATTAGGGGGCACAGCAAGGAATCTGAGATGCTCTGTTCACCAGGGCACCTCTTGGGGTAACAAGAACAATGGTCACAAACTGACAGAGAATAGATTTAGGTTGGACATCAGGAAGAACTTCTTCACAGTAAGGGTGGCCAGAATTTGGAATGGACTTTCAAGGGAGGTGATGCTCTCCCCTACCTTGCAGGTCTTTAAGAGAAGGCTAGATAGGCATCTTGCTGGGGTCATCTGACTCCAGCACTCTTTCCTGCTCTGGCAGGGGGTCAGACTCAATGATCTGTTGAGGTCCTGTCTATGAAACCAGAGCTACCTTTCATCACGTAGGACTATACACTGGGCTGGTCTCGGGCTTGAATGAGATTAGCTCATGGATAAAGAACACCTGGCCAAACCTGGACACTGGCAAGAGACAGATGATGCTGGGAAGAAGGTAGGGAAAACCAGTTTGAAGAGTTTACAGGCAGAAAATAGTCTCTTTTAGTGGAAGATACATGTCCTAGCTAATCCTGGCTGGATGTTTACCAGTTTGTTTGTTTTGTATTTTTTTGGTCTTAAGATATTAAGCACTATGTGATTTTAATGGGGCAACACTAGCCTCTTCCCGGAGGTGGGGGCTGGGTCTGCGCTGGGCCCAGAGTGGGTGGGAGTGGGGTGGGCTTAGTTGTGTGGGGTGGGTAGTGGTAGCAGCAGTGCTGGGATGGGTGGAGACTTCCAGCCTGGCTAAGCCCAGCCCCGGCCCAGCCCCCCTGCCAGGAGGGCTGCACCTTTGTAGGTTCAGTTGCACAGGGTGGGTGGGCGGCAGCGCTGGGAGGGGGTGGCTAAGGGGGGACTAAGATGAACTTTGGGGAGGCTATAGCCCCCGCCCCAGTGCTGCCCCTGGATTTTAAGCTTCCTGAGACTGAGTAGTTTCCAGCCACTAGACAAGGGTTTGTTTTTGCTGCTCTCAGAGGATATTGGTTCTTTTCTTACATGTCCTCTGACAGATAAACCTCTAGAGTTGAAAGATCTAGACCCTGTAATTAGTGCTAATTCCCTTACACTTCCCACTACTTTAGCACAAGCTTTTGGCTGTGTTCTACCTTTTGGACATTTTAGGTTATAGTTCACCTCTCCTGGAACACAAGATAGTTATAGCAAACAGACACACAGGGTTTTAAAATTATGTAACAATTGCTTTTTACTTTAGAGAACACATGACATATATTAAACAATAGCCCTATACTTATACAATAAAAACGCTAGTACATATTTCCTCCTCAGTTTCCTTACCTTTGATCAGGCCTTGGAGTTACTTTATTAGGTGTCTAGTATCCTTCTTCCCCTCCTGCACATAACTTCAGGACTAGAACAGGAGGGGAGGAAACCTCAAAAGAAACCCTTGTTTATAAACTTCACTCCATTTTGTCAGGTGACCCCCCCTGTTTTGGGGCTTAAACTCTCCTGCTTGATGATTGGTTGCATAACTACCTGTCAGAAGTTCTGACATGAAAAACTGAGTTGTCTTGGGGGGGGGTGTTATATGATTAAAGCAGGGGTTGTCAGCTGGGGGTATGCGTACCCCGCAGGGGTACTTGGGAAGGCCCTAGGGGGTACACGCGGGAGAGTGGGGATGGAACGCCGCCACCCACTACCCCATGCCACTGCCTCCCAGAAGCAGGGCTTCACATGGGGTGAAGGCAGCAGTGCCCCTCTGCAGGCTGCACAGGCACTGCCTGGCCAGATGGACATGGGATGGGGTGAGGGGAAGCTTGCGCATGGAGGTTGCCACCACCACACACCACCCTGTGCTGCCGCCACTCCCCATCCACCCAATTGCCAACCCCCCCACTCTGCGTTTGGCCCCTGAGGGTATACTTATTAAAAAAGGTTGAAAACCCCTGGATTAGAGGATCATCAAGGTTTTAAAACCCTCCTTTCTTCGGCCTTTGTTACCACTTCTTTGAATTTCTATCCCACATGGAAGCAAAAGGAGAACACAAGTCAATCAGATAAGCCAAACTGCAGACTTCATTTTGAATGTGGTTCACAGACATCCATATGTCAGAGTTCACACGTCCAAATTGCCACAGTACATACTCACAGCCAATCAGTTTGATCTGTAGTTTAGGATTACTTTTGGTTTCCTTGCTGACACTAAGATCCCATACAGAAGCATCCACAAGTATTTCCTTCTATTTTTTTTGGTTGGCTATGAGATTCTGTCCCTTCCTGGCAGATAATGACCTGGTCTCACTTATTCATGGCCTCATTATCTCTTAGCTGCACTATAGCAGTACAATTGGTCTACCTGGGTGCATCTACACATAACATTACTGTGAAGTTGCCTAATTAGCCCTACAGTAAAGTCTCTGCATGTGCAGCCCTATTAGGCCACAGTAAACTAATAAACACCACTGTAGGTTAGTACTTGTTAACACATCCTCTGCCATGGCAGTGTTATTTAATGTGCTGCAATGCATGTATAGATACTGATGGGGCTGGCTGGAGCATGAGGGTGTTCAGTGTGGGGGCTGTATGCTACCTAGCCCTGAGCTGGAGCACTCTTGTGCCCTTGCTAGCCCTTTTGCAGTATGTTGAGCTGGTCCAGAGCGGCTTTGGGCTGTCAGGCTGAGCCCCTGGGCTCCCTGCCAGCCAGGACTGCTCCAACCCAGCTCAACATGCTGCGGTCCCAGGCACACATGTAAACACAGTGCCCAGGAGCAATAAACTCTGGTGTGAACTGTACTAGAGTTTATTTAGTCAAATTAATTTCACATGTAGACATGCCCCTTGTGTATTAAACCTTCAGAACTCTAGCTAGTACAAAACATCTCAGAACTCTCTTCAGGATATTGGCTGTCAAAGTATACATCAGACTTATGCTTGATGGGCTGGGCACAGGATAGCTAAAAGATCACCTAATACTTCAGGATGAAGACTGTAGCTGACAACTACTTTCCTCTGGCATGGGTGGTAGACCGAACTTCCTTGGAGCTGGTCCAAGTCTGCAATGATATCCCTCAGGAACTAAGGACTATCACTAACCATATCATCACCCATTCAAAAGTTTAGGTACATTTAGTAGCAAGAAAAAGAAAAGTATTCAAAATATTTATGGACCTACTCATAGCTCCTGAACTACACTGAACAACCGGAATATCACTGAAACAGCCTGAATTGCTTTCCACCCCAGGTGACTTCAGTGTTGTAAAGGAAGCAGACTTCATAGGGTGATACATTTTATTGGACCAGCTGTATAACTGGGATAGAATTTGACAAGGTTCTGAATGTGTAACCTGGGTGGTACTCCAAGATGTACCCCCTCTCCAATTGAAGGGATCAGAGCGGGTGTACAAGCACTGTGGGAGGTGTAGAGACCTCCCTCCTCCCCCTATAGAGCAGAGCCAGATCACCAATGGGAACTTAACCATATAACTTTTAATAAGAGAACAGTAGTGGGAACATAACCAGGGGTATAAGGGACATTACAATGCCCCGAGGGGGCAGGATTCAACAAAAGTTAGACACTTACAATCATAGACATATTCAACCAGTTGACAAAAAGACAGGGTTAACAAAATATAAAACACAAACAGCAGAACAAACAATACTGGTTGGCAAAATATAAAAGGCACAAAATACAAAATGTCAAATAACAAGAAATATAGGGCCTAAGAACCTGGAGGGGGGAAAGAGGAAAAACATAATGACCCTTTTCCACTGCAACAAGAACTTCCCTGTGTTACTTCACTCACCCCAATTTAACACAGCTGGGACTTGAATTCATATTTCGCCATGCACTAGGCAGAAACTCTACCATACAGCCACCACTGCTGATACCACTCTAAGCTGCTAGGGGTCTTGACCTTCCGGGAACCCCTGCCTCATGTCAAGCTGCCTGGCCTCTTGCTGGAGGAGCTGGAAGCAGAGCTGGGAACTTCTCAGGTTGCTTCTCAGATCCTTGCTGGAGTTGGGGAGCTTCTCTTGCTGGCCACAGCCTCTCGTAGGGGATCCTGGAGCCCAGCGGGGAGCCTCTCCTGCCCGCCACATGCCGTGCTGCTGAGGGTCCAACCGCTGCCTGCAGGTCCTAGTCCTTCAGGTTCTTCTGGGGCAGCTGCTCCCACCCCGCTGGCCCAGCTCTTGCCAGCTCTTTGAAACTCCTTTCTTGTGCTCCTTCACTGGGCTCCCCTGAGTCAGCTGTGCTGCCCCTTTTATCTCCCTCCAGGTGACCCAAGGAGCCAATCAGGGGACATGGAGGGTGAGTCTCTGGGGCCTGATTGGTGAGAAAAGGGAATCCCAAGTGTTCCAATCATCTTTTACCCTTTCAAACCCCCCCGGGCTAAAGCACTACCAGCTAGCCTGTCACAAATGCAAGACTTTCACCTTCATGCAAAAAGTATGTACAAATATACAAAGAAGGACTAGTTAGGCAGGTTAGGTTTGTTTTTTCTCTCTGGGCACTGACAAAAGTCATATTTTTTGCATGATCTGGCTCCTGAAAACACTCTACAGCCATGACTTAAAACATGTGCATGGCTGCAGAGCGCTTCTAAAATGGATGATTGTTTGAAAAAGCAACCCTCATTTAATCAGGTAAGTCTTCTTTAGAGCACCTTAGGGAACTTGTATACAGTTCCCTGTAAGGGTTACCTGTCATGCCCTTGGTCTGTCACAAGGAGGCGGCAGAGATTCTCTTCCCTGTGCAGCCATGGAGGGACGGGGAGAGCCTGGCCCTTAACAGCTGCCTTCATCCTTGTGGGTGGATGTGGGGGGATAGTAGGGGGCAACTGAGTCAATGATTGGAGTGTGGGTGCAGCCTGGCTGAGTCCTTTCCAGGAAGAGGGTCCCTGGTGCCTGCTGGCGCTGGGGGCGCAGAAGCCCCCAGAGCAATCCCACTGGCAAGGGCAGCCGGGAAGGGGGGGAGCTTTCAGAGCCTTGGCCAGCTTACAAAGCAGATGATACTGCCCTCTGTCACCTGGTCTCTGTTAATGCATGGGGGCATTGACCCCCCATGCACAGGAGCTGCATATATGTTAGGGTTTGATGACACTGACTTTAAGCACTTTGTGTAAAGCGCTTAAAGTTACAGTGTGATTGATAACTTTTGTAAGCACTCTTTAGGGGTGTGAGTCTCTGGATATGATATCGTAAGTGTGACCGCCGGACGGGGGGCGGGGTTCTCCCCGTGGGTAGCCGCCTGAGGATGGAGGACCGTCACTGCTCACCCTGGGATACCGCTGACCCAGAGTAGGTGTTAGGTCGTCCAGTCCCTGCCCTGGTTCTCACCCGCCACGATTTGTTGTTAGCTTCAGAAGGGCGGTTCCTGGTCACTCCGCAGCTCGGGATTCCTGGCAGTCACGTTGCGGGGCTCCGCCACCCCTTGCACCCCGGCCTCACGCCTCCTCGGGTGTCCCCTTCTAACAAATATCCTGGCTCCCTGTCCCGAGGCCGGTCACCTTGCCGGCCCGGCCGACCCTTATCTTTGGGCTCCTCGTGCCCTGGGTGTCCTGGGACCGGGTCCCGGCCAAGACGGGGTTTCCACTACAGGCCCCTGGCCAGAACTCCCTGGCTATACTCCTTGACCGGGGTTCCTCCTTTAATGGAAGAGAACCTGGAAAACTAAAGCTAGGTCTCCACAACCCTACTAGCTAGGTCTTTAGCCTGGACCTTCCTAGGTCCCCTACGGGCAACCCTTATCTTAATCTCTGGCCATAGGTGGCCGACAATAGCCTCCACCCGACTGCGCCTCCTCGGTGCCCTCCAGGGCCTGACCCTCCCTGGAGGTATTGCCTTCCGGTGCCGGTGCCCTGACCCCGGACCTGTAAGTCCAGCGTGCCTCGGGTTCGCAGTCCCAGAACTCCTCGCCGCTGGATCCCTCATCCTCAGAGTCCATCTGCCGCTCTTTGCTTGCCGTGCTGGGGCTGGCCGCTGCTGGTGTCCTTCCCTCTGCTTGGCTGCAGCTCCCCGCCGGGGTCCCCCGTCTCACCTTCAGGGAGGTCAGCCGCTCGGCTACAGCTGCCGTTCTTTATCTCTCGGGCTGGGCAGGTGGCAGCTCGTCTGCCCCAGGCACTCCTTGACCCTCCTCTTGAGGGGTTTGTGGCCTGTCCCCCTCTGGGGGCCTCGCTCTCGGTGGCTGTGAGGTTGTCAGCTCGCTCCACCCTGGGACCCTCCACCTCAGCAGGTGTGAAGTTCCTTTCTGGATCCCGTGGCCATCCTTCCTCGGCGGCCGCTTTTATCGCCGGCATCCGATTGCTGGCACCGGCGCCGACTTCCGGCCACGCCAGCGTAAACAAGCCGCGGATGGCCCGCTCGGGCTCCGCCGCTGCTGCGGGTGAATCCTGTTCCAGCTCCCCGGGACAGTAAGCAGGTGGACATAGGACTTTCAATTGCATATTGACACTTTTATTATTGGGTGCTCAGGTATTTTAGTAGATAAGAGATATGTAAGCATACATTATTCTTCTCCCGAGTAACTACAGCAAATGTGTCCACTTACTTTTTATTCCAAATGTACTTTTTGTTGTTCTTGAAATTAGAAAATAAATCTAGATTAAGAACATTCACACTGGACAGTCCAACAACACTTTTACCTCTGACCTTCCCTTGGCATACCTATGTATCAAAGGTTAGATGCCACAGCACATACACCCCTCACTTAGGGCACTTACATACATGCAGGGAAGCTGCTTTGACATGCTGTAATAGACTTGATTAATCACATCTGCTGGACCATGGAAATAACTGTGTTTCACCAAACTCCAGCATCACATGTATTAGTGTTCCTGCACTGAAAAATGGTAGCGGGGCGCTTTAAACTAAAGCTTGTTTGATAAGCTTTATTTCAAAGTACCCCACCACCATTTTTCAGTGCAAGGATGCTAATACACATGATGGTCCAAGCACTTTTAATTAGCATAGCTCTTGGACCTGCACTAATTAAAGTGCCCCCCTCTCCCACCTCCTGGAGCATGTCTACAAACCCCCTTAAATTCCAACACTCTGGTCGTGTCTACACCTGCATTTAAGCATGCCTAAATTTAATACATATTAACTTAATAAGCATTAAGCGGGTTTAGGCAGGCATCTACATGTTCAGGCATTAAAGCATATTAACACTTTAATGTGTCTATACATTCATTAATGTGCTTTAACTATTTGCACTTAAATTTGCCATTTTTAAAGCACATTAAGGGTGCGCAGGTGTAGGTGCACTCCCTAATGCATGCTAAATTTAGGTTAACATGTCTTAAAGTGTCTTGGGTGGAGCTGGGAGATGGAATCTACACAAGCCAAGACTTTCCTTCTCTCCTTGAACACCTGCGGAGGAGTCTTGGACATTCTTTTGGGAACTGTGATTGCTGTTGAATCTCTAGCATCAGGTGAGGTATATTATGTTCTGGGGCTGAAGGCTGAACTAGTCAAGCTAATGTGGAGCCTATGGATGTCAGGGTTAGATACTCTTTTTTAGGGCCATGTGAAATGGCTATATTTTGTTTTGGTTTTGGATTCAACCGTTTTGGAGGACAGTGATTCATTTCAGTGTTTTGGATCACTGTTCTGGTTTGATTTGGCTGAATCTATTTTGGAGTTTCAGTATTGATTCAGAGATTCAGATCAGCCCAGGAAAGGAAGGCACAGCTGGGTGGCTGCAAGGTCTCCATGGCTCCTCTTGCTGTGCCTGCCTCTTCCCAGGTGCGGGGAGCCACAGGAGAAGCCCCTATGAATGCCCTGCCCAGTCCCATCCTCCACCTGGCCCCAGCCTCCCAGCACTTAAAAATAAATAAATAAAAGTCCTGCACACATTGGCTGCAGCAGCAGTGATCAGGGCCTCTGAGGGCTCGTGGCAGAGCCCCCTTGCACACCATGGGGCAGTGAGGGGGCAGCAGGGATCACTCCCCCCATGCCAGGCACCTGCACAGCAGCTGCCCTATGGCACAGGTGCAGCAAAGCTCAGCAGGGCGCCACGTGCTGTCTGGGAGCTGGGGCCGCTGGGGCTGAGCAGTGCCGAGCTCTGGCTGACTGCTGGAGTCACCTCAGCTCCCAGAGAGCAAGTGGTATCCTCATGAGCTGTACTACATCCACATAATGCTACAGCTGCTGTGCAGGTGTCAGGCAGGGGGATGATCCCTGCTGCCCCCCACTGCCCCACATGACATGAGGGTCTCTGCTATAAGCCCCCAGAGGCCTTGTATCCAGTAAGTGCGGGGTTTGTTTTTAATTTTTTTTTCTTAGTGCCCGGAGACTGGGGCTGGAGGGGGGCTGGAGCCAGGGATGGCAGCCATTGGGGCTTCTCCTGCAGCTCCTCCAGCTGTGCCTGTCTCTGCCCCAGCAGGGGAGAAGCTTCATCCCCTGCCCAGCCCCAGCATCTCAGCACTTTAAAAGGAGGCCTGCGGGGCTGTGCTAGACTGTTCCCGGGGGGCACCTCTGAAACATTCCGAAACATCCAAAACATTTTCACAATGGTTTGGATCCTTTTGTTTGGTTTCGGAGGTGTTCCAGAGCCTTCTATTTCTTTTTGGATGTGGTATTTCGGGTGCTGAAACGGGCTGAAACACCTCTGAAAGGCAACGGCTGCTGAAATTTTGCACAGCCCTACTCTTTTCCTCTTCTCTTTCTTTATGGGGAGGGAAGATGGGAGATGTTTATAATAATTCTCCCAGAAATTCTGCAAATTATAAATGATCTACTGTGAATAAGCTATTTACATGTACCTATTCCCTTTGGAAATTAAACTATGACCTTGCAATGATTCTCCAGATGACTTGCTTCCCACAGGCCCAAGGCACTAAAGATATGGACTGCTTAGGAACAGCTAGCAGTGTTGGAGTGATGTAGTTGTGACAGTATAGGAAACATGCAAGGAGCAAGGATTTTTGTGGGTGAATTCTTGTTTTGGACCAAATGCATAGTTGGGATAGACTTAGATAAGTTTTTGAAGGAAGTGCATTCTTCTTCATGTCTAAGGAAAAGGCAGGCACAATAAAGAATAAAAACACTGCAGCGCTGTGATATTAAACCTGCCAGTCCAGTTTTGGATGTTGCTCTGTACAATAGCATTGAATTTAATCCTATTTCTATTACTCTGGATTGAGTGTAGGTGATCCTTCAATTCTTCCTGTATGATATTCCAAATCTTTTCTTTATTGACAATACTGCCAAACCTTGTATCATCAACAAATTGATTACACTTTTGCAAATAAGTTCTGCCTCCTTAGTAAAATAGTTACAGGAAATCTCTTTGATATGTCACTAAATTACCTACTCACAGGCAGCAGATAGTGGAAGTAGTCAGAGAGTAGTGCTTAAGGTCATGCCTGTGACTTTTATTGAAAAGAGCTAGTGGCTGAGGTTGGACCATCATTTCTTACTTTTCCTCCTTTATCTCATGACAACTTTGGGGTTGATTTATTTACCCTATGTTTTTTGAGCTCCTAAAACTCTTATTTCCAATTTTTGCTCTGCAACAGTAAAGCTTTTTAAAATAAGGTATTGTGAGATAAAATCATGAGAATTGGATATAAAAAGATGCAACATATAGATTAGACCAAAAGATGGGAGAATAGGAATACGGTAACAATTACATGGGTACACACCTATTAGAAAGAGGATCCTTGATGAGGGAGAGCACAGTTTCTTTGTTTTACTGTGCACAGAAAGGGACTATAGTTTCATAGTTTGTAGGGTCAGAAGGGACCTGAGCAGATTATCTAGTCCGACCCCCTGCCATGGCAGGAAAGAATACTGGGGTCAGATGACCCCAGCAAGATGTTCATCTAACCTCCTCTTAAACACACCCAGGGTAGGAGCCTGCACCGCTTCTCTTGGAAGCTGGTTCCAGACCCTAGCCGCCCTGACTGTGAAGTAGCGCCTCCTGATATCTAACCTAAACCTACCCTCTGCCAGCTTGTGACCGTTATTCCTGGTCATTCCTGGCGGTGCTCGAGGAAACAGTGACTTCCCCAATGCCTGCTGATCCCCCCGACTAGTTTATAACAGGCCACAAGATCCCCCCTCAGCCTTCTCTTTTGGAGGCTGAACAGGTTCAGGTCCTGCAGCCTGTCCTCATAGGGCCTGCCCTGTTGTCCCCTGATCATACGAGTGGCCCTCCTCTGGACCCTCTCCATGCTGTCCACATCCCTCTTGAAGTGCGGTGCCCAGAATTGGACGCAGTACTCCAGCTGCGGCCTGACCAGTGCCGCATAGAGGGAGAGGATCACCTCCTTGGACCTGCTCGAGATGCATCTGTGGATGCATGCCAAGGTGCGGCTGGTCTTCCTTACTGCCTCTCCACCCTGCCGGCCCATGTTCATCTTGGAGTCATTGATGACCCCCAGATCCCTTTCCGCCTCCGTGCTGATGAGAGGGGAGTTCCCTAACCTGTAGGTATGGTGCCGGTTGTTCCCCCAAGGTGCATCACCTTGCACTTGTCTGTGTTGAAACCCATCCTATTCTCGTCCGCCCACCCTTGTAACCTGTCTAGGTCTGATTGTAGCCTGTTGCATCCTTCCAATGTTCCCCCGTCCCCCCACATCTTAGTGTCATCAGCAAATTTGAACAGGGTGCTTTTTACCCCCTTGTCCAAATCACTGATGAAGATGTTGAACAGTGCGGGCCTGAGGACAGAGCCCTGCAGAGCCCCACTGCCCAAGTCCTTCCAGATTGAGAAGGACCCATCTACTACCACCCTCTGGGTGCGGCCCTCCAGCCAGTTGGCGACCCATTTGACTGTGTGGGTGTCTACACCACAGCCCCCCAGTTTCTTGATGAGAACAGGGTGAGAGACAGTGTCAAAAGCCTTCCGGAAGTACAGGAAGACTATATCCACTGCTACCCCTGCGTCTAATGATCTGGTGATCTGATCGTAAAAGGCCACCAGGTCGGTTTGACAGGACCTTCCACTGATGAACCCATGTTGGTTGCCCCTAAGCATGTAGTCTCCTGCTGGCCCCTCCTGGATGTGTGCCAGCATAATTTTCTCGAACAGCTTGCCTAGGATCGAGGTGAGACTAACCGGCCTATAGTTTCCTGGGTCCTCCTTCCTGCCTTTTTTGAAGATGGGGACCACGTTGGCCCTCTTCCAGTCCTCCAGTACCTCACCAGAGCACCACAAGTGCTCGTAAAGCCATGCCAGGGGACTTGCAATGACCTCGGCCAGTTCCTTTAGAACTCTAGGGTGGAGATCATCCGGGTCGGCTGACTTGAATACGTCCAACCCCTCCAGAAGCTCCCTAACTAAATCCTCATTAACCCATGTCCCAGGTGTGCCTCCCCCAGGGCCCGAGGGGGGCCCAGCAGGGAGGTGGCTGTTCTGGTCCCTAACTTAGGAAGACGGAGGCAAAGAAATCGTTAAACATGTTAGCTTTGCCGTCTGGTGTGACGACCAAGTTACCCATGTCGTCCTGCAAGGGCCCCACATTACCTGGGACCTTCTTTTTACCCCCTAAGTATTTAAAAAAAGACTTCTTATTGTCCTTAATCTGGGAAGCCAGTCCCAGTTCCATCTCTGCCTTGGCCTTCCTAACTGCCCCCCTACATCCCCGAGCAACTACAGAATAGTCCTCCCTGGTGATGACCCCTTCTTTCCACTGGGTATAAGCCTCCTTTTTAGCAAGGAGACATTCCCAGATTCTTTTGGTGAGCCACAGAGGCTTGTGTGCTCTGCTGCTCCCTTTGATCCTCGTTGGGATTACCTTCCTTTGGGCTTGGAGGATCGTCTCCTTAAGGAGCGATCACTCTCCTTGGACACCTGGCTCTCCTCCCCCCTGGGACCTCAGCGCTTCTCCAACTATCCTCCTTAGCTCGTTGAAGTCTGCCCTCCTAAAATCTAGGGCCGCTGCCTTACTGCATGCCTTTGCCACCTTGCGCTGGATGGTGAATTCCAGCAGGCGATGATCGCTGTCGCCCAGGTGGTCGAGCACCCGCAGCCCCCTCACCAGGTCATCACCCGTGGCCAGCACTAGGTCCAACAAGGCGTCCCCCCTGGTGGGGCTGTGCACCTCCTGGGTTAGATGGAGGTCCTGCACTCTGGCCAAGAACCTACGTAAGCGTTCAGACCTGGCTGACTGCTCTTCCCAGCAGATGTCCCGGAAATTCAGGTCCCCCATGACAGCCACATCCTATGTATGGGTTCTCCTCATTCTGGTTCCATTTTCAGTTTTTCATTTTGTTGCTTGTGAACAGCAAATTGTATGGGCAGTAGTGAGGGTCAGAACCAGGCTATTTTTGTTCTCTTGTGTGTATGCCACTGACCTGAAGGTAGGAAAATGGGAATTTAAAGTCTTAATTTTGTTTTATTTATAGGGTTCATAGATTTCATAGATTTTTAGGGGTTGGATGGGACCTATTAGATCATCAAGTCCAACCCCCTGTCCTGGGCAGGAAAGAGTGCTGGGGTCAGATATCCCCAGCCAGGTGTTTCTCCAATCTCCTCTTAAATACCTCCAAGGAAGGGGACAGCACCACCTCCCTTGGAAGCGTATTCCATATTTTGGCAGCCCTCACTGTAAACAATTTTTTCCTGATGTCCAATCTAAATTTGCTTTCTTTCAGTTTGTGGCCATTGTTTCTAGTTACCCTGATGGGCACCTTGGTAAACATTGTATCCCCTATTTCCTGCTGTCCCCCACAATGAGTTTGTAGACAGCCACAAGATCACCTCTCAGCCTTCTCTTGCAGAGGCTAAAGAGATTCTGGTGTCTCAATTGGTCCTTGTAGAGTTTTTCCTTTAACTAGATGGGTGGCTTTCCTCTGAACCCTTTCCAGGTTATCCACATCCCTCTTGAAGTGCGGTGCCCAAAACTGGACGCAGTACTCCAGCTGCAGCCTGAGAATGTAGGTTTCTATGAAAGAGTTTGGCATGACTAGTAAACCCTCTAGGCACATTTACAATACCATATTGCCAGCAACCTGCTGTGCCCAAAGGCACTCCTTTAGACAGCATGGTGAGGACTCATTGCTGTTTTTATTTTAATTAGCGGCAAACTTCTATTGATTCAAATGGGAGCAGAGCTGGTGATTGAGGAAAAAAGCTCTGCAGCCTTGGAGAATTTTCTGACAAATGCAATTTGTGTGGTTCTAGTGTACAAGAATGAACAGACAGCATTGGGAAGCTGCACAAGGGGTGCATTCCATGCCGAGCACTTCATTTTGCAATACGAAAGATCCCAGATATCATAGGCTCATAGGAAAGTAGGACTAGAAGGGACCTCACAAGCTCATTTAGCCCAATCCCCTGCTCAAGGGAAGATCATCCCAGCCAAATGTCTGTCTAACCTGCTCTTGAAAATTTTCAAGGATGGAGATCCCACAACTTAGGTAACCTATTCCAAAACTTGACCAGGCCCAGAAGAATCAACTTATATCTTTAAGTACTACTGTGCACAGGCAGCACTTTGTTTCAGTGATTTTCTACCTTTTTAGACTCAAGGCACTGCTCATTAGACTCAAGACACCCCTCCATAACTTTTGTGAACTGAGAGGCACTTGTTTCAAAACCCAACATATCTATTACAGTATCTACCTCCTTCCAGAGGGGCTGGACAGTAGGGGTGGGAGAACACCTAATCAGGGACTGAGTCTGAGCCTACTCTTACCTGCTTATCTTGAGGCATCCCTGGGTGCCCCTGCACCTTAGTTGAGATCACCGAGCTAATAATTTCAGTAGCAATCCTAAGTATTCTAAAATTATGTGTCAGCTTCTCAAAATCATGGGATTGGCTTTAGAATCATTATTTTAAAAAGTGTTCTTTGTATTTGCTTCCTAGCTTTTCAGCCTTTAGAGTAGTGGGGGCTAACGTTTTTGGCAGGTGTGCCAAAAATTAGCTCTGCATCTTCCCTCAGTGCCACTCTGATCTACCTCCTCTGCCCAATCCACTGCTCGGCTTCCTGCTCCCTACTCTGTGCTCCCTGCCCAATCTCATCCTCTGTTTTCTGCTTCCTGCTCTGTGCTCCCTGCCTGATCTCCTACTCTGCTTTCTGTCCTATCTGCTGCTCTACTGCCTGCCCCCTCCTCAGTCTGCCTCGTGCCATACACAGAGGCTGCCTATGCCATTAGTGGGATCTGTGCCACAGCTCCATCCTGTCCATGGGTCATAAATTCAAGCTTTTCTCTGGAAACATGAGGGCTAGAAACTTAAATAAAAAAGAAGCAAAATGGGGCTCAACTAGCATGCCTCTAGGTTGAGTGCTTTATAAAACATACACAAAGAGCTAGTAGCACTGCGGATGACGCTGCAGATACTATATAACCTAAAGGGGATCCTTCTGAGGAACCTCGGGTATCTCTGGCTGGTACCTAGCATGGCTATTTGCAGTGTTCATGGACATGAAGATCTGGCCCTGTAGGTAGAAACTCTGAATTTCCCCATGCTCAGCATTTTGGACATTTGCTCATGATAAAGCGACACATCAACTTTCTGTGTTTAGACTCCCCTTACCATTCAGGGATCTCTCTACTATGATTTAGGTAAAGAGGCCATGAAGATTTTATTCTTACATTATCTCAGTCCCTTTGTTCCTACTAATTCATTCCAATACTGTTTTCATGATATCACATAGCTCCTTGAACACCTACCTGAGTGCATATAGCATTTTATAAATTAAAGTATGCTGTTATCTCATTGATGTAGGCAGCTGAAGCCATACATGCTGCGGTGTACATTATTTAAGAACCTAGAGGACTACATACAGTACTCTAGCAGGATTTGTGGGAGACCTGGAAATCATAAGACATACTTCTAGACAAGTCAGTAATTTAGCTAGTTCAAAATTTTAGAAATTCCCTGGCATTTCTAAAGGGCTTGATTTTAACTTTAGGCACAAGTCTCTGATTTTCTTGCCATTTTCCAGTTGGTCTAATAAAAAGTATCATTTTGGAACCAAGACAATCAATACTGACAAGTGCAGGGCACTGCACCCAGGGAGAAAGAACCAGCAGTATACCTACAGGCTGGGGAACCCCCTTCTCGTCAGCACAGAGGCAGAAGTGGATCTTGGAGTCATTATAGACCCTCAGATGAACATGGGCCGCCTATGTGGGGACGCAGTCAGGAAGGCTAACTGCACCTTGTCATGCGTCTGCAGATGCATCATGAGCAGGTCCAAGGAGGTTATCCTCTCCCTCTATGTGGCACTAGTCAGGCTGCAGTTGAAGTACTATGTCCAGTTCTGGGTGCTACACTTCAAGAGGGATGTGGACAAAATTGAGAGGGTCCTGAGGAGGGCCACTCGCATGATTAGGGGGCAGCGAGGCAGACCCTACAAGGAGAGGCTAAGGGACCTGAACCTGTTGAGCCTGCACAAGAGAAGGCTGAGAGGGGATCTGGTGGCCATCTGTAAACGGGCCAAGGGAGACCAGCGGGGAATGGGAGAGTCCCTGTTCTCCCGAGCACTACTGGGAGTAACAAGGAATAACGGCCATAAGTTGACGGAGAGTAGATTCAGGATAGATATCAGGAGGCACTACTTCACACTCAGGGCAGCTAGGATTTGGAACCAACTTCCAAGGGAAGTAGGGCTCACTGCTACCCTGGGGGTCTTTAAAAAAGGCTAGATAGACACCTTGCTGAGGTCATTTGACCCCAGAATCCTTTCCTGCCCATGGCAGGGGGCTGGATTTAACGATCTGCTCAGGTCCCTTCCGACCCTACTAACTATGAAATTATTAAACTATGAAGAGTTCTAGTTTTTTGTATGTCTTTTTGTCTCAGACCAACACCCCAGTAAAGAACAAGACACATTAGTAAGTTCATATTTAATTTTTAATTACCATTATTAAATATAGAAAATAAAATATGTACATATACAATACCCACCCTTTGATTTTTTAGAAATGATATATGTCCCACTTTTCCCTATCCATTTTCATCCTTAGAGCAGGTTTATCCTATGTTTCCTTAGCCTCATTTTCCTCCTACAATCTTGTCTATTTTTTCACTCCAAGAAGTTAGCCTGGTACAGACACTGAGCTGGGAACATTTCAGCCTAAGCAACTAAAATTTGCAAAACTTGTAAGCAACTGAAAACACTTCCTATAATGGGATGTGTTGGGTGAGTTTAATAATCGGTGTTACCAGCCTCAGCTGTCCTGTGAGGCTTGGTATCTGGAACATAGGGCTTGGGATTTGGGTTCTTATCTGGGTTTCCTGCATAACCTTGTATAATCACTCACAACTCTAGATAGAGCCTGGGTCCTGGAAATAAGCACATTATTATCTAGCTCTTCTAACTGCATCCTTATACCACAATCTGCAATATAGATTAGTAGTATGCAGAAAAGGCAGACCTGCTACTTATCAATAATTATTCCTGTCCCTCTAGTCAGAATACAACTAACTTCTCTCTCTCTTGTCCCCCCACACCCATTTTACAGCTGTTTTCTGTTGAGATTTTTTTTTTTTTTGCTCTGAGCTCATTGGATTCCACCTGCTGGCCAGCAAGAGGCATAACAAGATTTTAATAATTCCTTCACCATAAAAAATGGGCTGGGTTGTTCCTGAACAGATGAGTAACATTGTAAGGTAATCAGCAATAAACTAGAAAGATGAATAAGACAGAAATGGGAGAAAGAGGCCTGAGGGGAGAATTACAATTGTTAGTGAGTAATTTCACTCTGTCATATCTCCTCCCTTCCCTTCTTATATGGAATATCTAAGGAGTGTCTTTTTAATATACCCCTCCTATTTCTTTTTTCTTGCAGAAAGGCCAACAGAAAACTAAGCAACAAAGCTCCTGTCCCTGCTTCTGTTAAATGGCAAAGCTCTCCTTGTCTTCTTGGTGCCATGATGATCTGTAAAATCTATATTACTGGTGCCTGAACTACCTACCACATCAAGCATAAAAACTGAACTGCTACCACCACCAAGTGTTGTGCCAGCTTGCAAAAAGCAACTCCTTTTAGCTGCTTGCTATCAACAGTCTGGCCCTGAAGCATTGTTTTCACTCAGGAGTACGTAAAGCCCGACCAGGTGAGGGTGTAAAATAAGCCTGAAACCAGAATAGATAAGGCCAGGTTTAATCCATGACTCATCCTTGACTTTCTGTCAGAATTTTCTGTGACAAAACAACACAACCTTACTGGTCATTGGCTAAAAAAATAGAGCTTTATACAAATGGAAAAAAGAACTCCCTGCTCCACTCTAGAAAGATGTTCTGATTATGAACAGCACGAGTTGAAACAGAAATGCTAAGCAGGAAAATAAACCCGGAAGTTGCTGAAACATAAAACTCCAACGCCTTTCATCACCACGACCTAGATAAATCCACCCCCATGCATACTGATATGATCCAATATGATCTGAAAATGTCAGACACCACTATGGCTACAGCAATTCCTTTGAAGTTATTGAAATTAAAGTATCTTTGCTTCCTTACTATATGCTAAACTCTTTCTACTGGTGTTGATGTTGTTCTCTCCACACATACAACAACAATATTCTTGTGAAAAAAATATTCTTGGATTAATCCATGGATTAATCAGGATGCATGAGAAAGGAGGACAGTCTCACCCCAAATTGCACAAAAATCTCACCAGTAACTTTTCATGAAAATACAGCCTAGGATGACTTCATGAGGATTGCACCAGTACCACTAAGGCAGACTATGACTCATGTCTTTAACAGAGGTTTAAGACTAGAAACCTGGTGCAGCAAATCACTGTAGGACATGCTTGCACATGTTTCTGTTCTTTCCTCAATCACAGGTTTTCCATCCTGTCACCTTGTCTTTAGCCAGGTAAACCTTCTTAGCAGATGAACCCGTAGTTGACTAAGTAATACAAGCTGCCATGTAAAATGTCACCTACTTAATCATATCTGCTTCCTGCGTATATTCAAAATCATACTTTTATGTTAGTGAGAAGAATATAATAGTGAGTTTTGACTGCTTTTTACACCTACTAGCCCTTCAAAGGCCAAACTGCTATGAAGTTCATAGTTAGATTATTTCTAGATCATATATAATCAAAAGGGATCTGGGTTTTCTGTTTCCCATGGTGTTGCACCACAGCTTAATCGGTGACTGACCTTGAGAGTACCCAAAGTGAGCTCTCCTCCCCTCATTTGCCATGACCTGGTGTTAATATTATTCCAAGGAGGGGTTCAGTGTTGTCAGTATGGAGGTCCCTGTTAGGGGTACTCACAGTTTGGATGCGGTTGACATTGGGGCTCCATCTCCCCTACACCCTGGCCACACATGAACCATCGGTGTTGAGGCATTGAAGACACTTGCAGCATCTCTGGCCTTGTCCGATCCTCCAGTGGACACTGGCTGTTGACCCAACGTTGACCTCTCAGGGGTTGCTGCTTCCCTATTGGCCTGCTTGGCCGTATGCCTACTCTTGGCACTCTGAGAGGCAGGCTCATGACTGGCCCTAACTCAGGGGCCCAGGTACCCTGGCCTTGTGGCCTTTCCAACTTCAGTAAAAAGAAATAATACTAAGGAAACAAAAAAGCCTCCACTCTGGATGGACTATCTATTCCAGGCTCAATAAGCCCCTGTAAATGAGTGTCCCTTACTCCCTTTTTCAAGGAATAGCCCCTGAACAGGGTTGGAGCTGTTATCTCCCCTCATCACTGGTAGGGCTTTCCTGCCCTGGGCTAGCAGGGTACCTGTGGCTTGACTGCATCCCTATCCCAGTATCCTGAGGCCTCTCCTGCTCTGGCCTCTGCTGGCCAAGAGCAGGTCCTCTCCCCCTGCTCCCCACTGGCACTCTGAGTGCTTTTTAAATTCCTCACAGTGGCACCTGTGGCTAACCTCATCAGCCGGGCACTGCCTAGGTTGATTGACAGGGGACTTTAAAAATCACAGAGGTGGCGTCGCACATTGCCGCAGCTCTGGCTCTCCCTGCCCTGAAGGTAACTTTTCCTTTTTTCCTGGGACTCTTTGCTCGGCCCATTTTGGGTCAGCCAGGGATCCTGGGTTACTCAAAAGGTGTGTACGGTCCCCATCATCACACATGGAAAAAAACACAGATTTTCCTTTTGACCAGCGAAAAAACAAATGTTTTTTCATTTTGACAGAAAAACACGTGGATTTTGCTATTTTGCAAAGAGCTCTCTGCAGGCTGGCAGAGTTCCAGCCTGTAAGGGGATGGAGGGAGTGGGAAGAAGTGGCCTGTCAGGCAGGGGGTACCCCACCAGACTTACCGGCGGGAGCTGCTCTTTCGCCAGGGCACTGTAGGGCTCACAATGGCAAAGAGCCTTCCCACTCAGCCCCGCTCTGCCCTGCTGTGCTGGGTCCTGCTTGCTGGGTCACAGAGGCCCCAGGGGAAGGTAGCAAAGTGGGGAGCCCGAGCCCACAGTGGGCAGCCTGCACCTAACCCCTGCACTTGCCCCGCACACAGATCTGGGAGGCATGAGTCCCTGGCTCCCCAGGAGTGCACACAGTGGTGGGGAGGCCCCACCCTCCTGCCCAAGCCTGCAGCAGGCAGCCCACAATGCCCCCACCCACCACTTTTGGCTTTGCTTGGGACATGCTGCCCGAGACCCAGGCTCCCTGCTTGGGCTGCAGCAGCCTCCTGAGGGCAGCAGCCAGGACACAAGTACTGCTGCAGGGGGTAGGGGGCTGTGGATCCAGGTCCCTTGTACTGTAGCCCTGGTAGCAGGGGCCCCGTTCCTGCAGAGCTGGGGGAGGGGTAAGGGGCTGTGGGTAGGGGCTCAGGGGCAGCAGCAGGGCTGAGGGGCTGTGGCTTGGGAGTGAGGGGCCTGGACCTGTGTCCTGGTGAGCTAAGAGGGCAGAGTGAGCTCTGATTTTTTATGATAAAAAACCCCAAATCAAATACCAAAATGTATAGGTACTTATAATTTATTTTACTATAGTTATTGAGGCAGTGGTAGCCTTCCAAATTGCTTTACAATGGTAAATATATCAATAAAACATTGTGTTCAATTCATACATACACATATACATACACACACACACACACACACACACACACAGAGTGGTGTTTCATTTAAATTGTGGATTTTGGGGTTTTTATCAGAGAATATGCAATTTTTTAATCAGAGGATTTGTGATTTTTTTTGTGAGGGAAAACCCAGATCCCTGATAATCAAGAATATTTCTGATAGAATTCTGCTCATGGGCCCCTTTCTGGAAACAAATGCTTTCAGTTGTTTTAAACTATTTTTTAAATAGTTTGCTTGGGAGCCATGTTTGAGAGAAATTAAACACCATGACATGACGAAATAAAATAGATGAGATGTGGATTCTAACAGAAGAATTTGGTTTGTTTGCTGTGACTAGACCACAATGTATTACTACATGATGATTCATGGAGGAAAAAGGTGCATTCTGTTTTCTGACACTAAACTTTAGAGGCACTTGAACAATTGCTGCAAGAATTTAGTTTCCAAAAATTTGGCAATTCTTGCAAATTATACATTTGTTAGTTAAACTGTTTTGCTTCAATTCATCAGTAGTTCTGAAATCTTCACACTTCCCAAAACATATGAATGGAATACTGGGCAGCATGCCAGGCCTGGTGCATCAATATAAACTTGTTAAATAGGGCCACAGACAGGCAAATAAAGCACTTCTGAGGAAGTGGAATCTGGGTTTGTCAGGCTGTATCTTGGTTACACAGCAGAAGAACAAAATTTAACATAAAGAAGTCCCAGTGTCTTTCCATTTAATCTATTTGTATAACCAAATTTATCTCCAAGCACTAGATGCCTGTAGAGGGTTCCCTGTTTACTATGGAGTATGGGTATTCTGAAAAAATCTATACCTTATGAAAGATCCACACTTCAGGTTCAACAGCAGAGACTTTTTTTCTTCCAGTCATGGTTTATTTTTTGTTCTGTTACAGGTCTTTCTGAGCAATCCAGGGTGCTGGTTAAGGAACTAATGTGATCAGTCAATGAATGAAAAATCTGACCATGATGTGATCAATATAGCTCTATATTGCATGTACTTTAGCATGTTTTTCACCACTTCATTAAGATTGTTATAGCTTTGTTTCCTTTCATATAATTAAAAAAACAAGCACTCCAAACTTGCAACACTAGCAATTCTACCACTTACCAGTGACATTCTACATATTGAGGACGCATCCTCCTGTTGTGATTTGGTTTTTTGCAAGCCATTTTGATCCACATTGTGGATCTCAGCATATGCTCAGGGGTCCTTTTGCACAAATCTAATTGCAGGGGTAGGGACTACATTTTCCCCATAAATGTAGGTTCCTCAATAAATATCCATTATTATCAGTAAGTGAGCTGGTGGGGCAGTTTAGACTGGTAGCAAAGCTAGGGGACAGGAGAGCCCCAATTCCTTAAAACATGGAAGAACCTAACTTATTAATGGTCAGATTCTGCTTCTTACTTTCTCATTTGCGTAATCCAATTTGTAGAGTCCCATTTTTTGGAAATGGTATTACTCAGAGTCAAGCACTACTTCCTAGGCACTGATACTAACCAGGATTACATAATTAGAATTGGCAGGACAGGGTAGAACCTTAGAGAATAACTCCTTCAGAAGCAGAAGCTTTTGTAGGCAACAGGCTACTTAATCTGATATTATGACAATGTTATTTCGTGTGCTATTTCATAGCATCTGGTGAAGTAGGCTGTGGCCTAGGAAAGCTTGTGCCTCTCTCAACAAGTTAGTGTCTAAAGTACACCCTGTTTAAAGTGCATGTATAGTTTTTAATTCCAGACAGGACCACTTTAATCATATAGTTTGACATTCTGTGTAATGCAAGCCAAAGAATTTCATGGAAGTAAAATACGGGTAACCCATGTTACTAAGCACACTTTTCTTCCTTTTGTAAATCCCAGTCTGGGTGTAAGAGCCAAATTTTCATTAACCCTGCAATGAGAGATTACTGATTTATATCATTTGAAAGTTGGAGTTATAAGATCTAAACTGAAATATAGCATTGAAAGTAGATTTAACAAATAACAGGAAAGCAACCACCAAAATCAAAACTGTAGTGGAATTAAAAACCAAGACGACTATCAAGAATATGGTCTTAATTCCAATATTTCACCAATTAGTAGGACTAGAATACAGTTCTACATGTAGCTGGAAAGCTGAAACTTCAGTTTCTGAGCCTTGACGCCCCATCTGTAAATGGAGATAATTATAATCATTAAAGATTGTTGTGGCTGTACATTTATTAATGTTGGAAGAACTCAAATATACTGATGAGCCCAATGGAAAGGCCCTTGAGAAAAATCAATAAATTTGTCTTCAGCTCAAGTTTTGAATAGTCTGCAGTGGAAACTGACTGATACTGAAGATAAAACAAAACAGCAAATTGCTGCAATTCAGTGAGCAGTATCTTTCCTGTGCACCTAATGAGGCAGGCATTCCACAGAAAAATTAGGAATATTACTGAATTTAGGATGCACAGGCAATTCCTAGTTTTTAAGTAATGTACTTTGCAACTTTAATGTTCTAATGCATTTTTATGTTTGTACTTGTACCTACAATTTGCATTTTTATTTAAAAAGCTTGTTTACACTCTAGGCACCTATACAAGTATAACAGGGAGCCAGCATGCTCCTGTTACTTTGAGGGGAAACTGTACCACAGTGGTCATCAACCAGCAGATCTCAAACCAAGAGTAGATCTCGGAGGCTCTTGCGGTAGATCTTAGAGCCTCTTGGAGTCAATCTAGGACTGGGGTAGGGGCTGAGTTCCCATGTGCATGCACACATGCACCCCAGCCCAGCAGGTCAGTCCATGGGGGAGGGAAGGGGCAGGGGCTAGATTGAGGCCCCCGCAGTGAGGGACAGTGCCACACAGGCAGGACCAGGGGTAAGTTGAGTGGGGGCCTGGCTGGGTGGGACTTACCTGCTGGGGAGGTGAGTCCCCAAATAATTTTTTCTCCCCCTGCCTCGATCTGCCTTCCTGCCCAACTCCCCATAGACTTACCTGTTGTGGGCAGTGGGGTGGGGAGGGGAGCTGGTGGCAGTGCACGGTAGATCTTGGGTTGTTTTTAAATGCCAAGGGTGATCTCCTACTTAAAAATGTTGGAGACCACTGCTGTAGCAGATTGAGCTGGATCAAGGAAGACTGGCAGCCAGGAAGCTGTCTAATGCACTGGCTGCCCACAAACAGACAGACTATTAGCTACAGATATAGGTCAACCCTGGGAGGGTAACTCACCCAGGGAGTGGAGATAGGGCAATAAACTTCACCAAAGCAGATGGGGAGGCAGCCCAGAAGCAAAAGGCTGCAGACAGCGAAGCTAAGAGCAGGCAGGTCAGCAGACACAGGAGGGGACCCCTGTGAGTGCCTACAGAGTCACATGACGAGATAGGACAGGACAGAAGAGGCAGATATAGCCAGTGTCTGAGCCCAATCAGTCAGGCTGGCCCTGCAAGCTGCAGGGGAAGGAGCTCGTGATTGGGAAGGCTGCAGGAGAGTACTCAGATGACTCCTGAGCTGCCAGGGGTCCAAGTAAGGCAGTGAAGGGTTGCCAGGTATATCATGTTAGGGTCCTGGGATGTCCGTTATGCCCCCTGATAACTCTGCAACTGTGGCCTGCTCCACCACTAGAGCACCTTCCCTTTTTGCCCACCATGCCTTGATGGAAATATAATAAGGATTATAGTTCAACGGGACCCCCACTGGCCTCTACTAGTCCTGGACCCCTCACTGGGTGTCCCTATGGCTGTGCTGCTCTCAGGCACCTAAAGCCTTATGGGCTAATTGCATGGCTCCAGTCCTTCCCTACACCATGCCCCAAGCCCCTCAGGTGTTATTGTAACATTGTTCACTTATTGGGGCTTCAGCCTCCACCTCTCTACTCTCATTAGGCCTTCTAGCCTGGGCCTGGCTTTGAGGCACTAGCTCTAGTTTGTCCCTTCTGGGCAATGTGCCCCAGGCTCCTGTCTGCTGGGGCCCAGGCCCCTGTGTGGCTGTGCCCCTCTCAGGCACCAGGCCCCTCTCTGAGCTCAACAGTCACTTGTGCATTGAGTCTGCCCCTGGCAGGGCTCAAGATGATTGCGTGCCCTTCAGGTACTAATGGGACTTCCTTATACCACCCCTATAGTCCCAGCCCAAACCACAAGTGTAAATACAACATAAACATAACCCCCCAGGTATAACATAATATAACGTAACATAACACAATGTAACATAACGTAACGTAATCGGAAAACAGTCCTCTGCCCCTTTAAGAGGGAAAACCTTTCCTCACTTCTCAGCTAGCATACCTTCCAGTCTGGGCTCTTTGTGAGCTCTCCAATTCTCATTGTTCTTACAGGCATCATAGCAGTCAGCCTGGCATCCCCAGGTAGCTATCCTGGGCAGGATCCCCTTCCCCTGCAGCTTCCAGGGAGAGACTAGCTTGCTAGCCCAAGTGTCAGGCTTATATGCTCCCAGGGCTCTGTCCCCTCCAGTCAGCAGACTTCCTGGGCTGCCTGAAGTTGCCTGCTAATTGTCTCATGCTGTGCCCTGCCTGGCCTGCAGAGCTCCCTGGCTGGGGTGCTTTTACGTTTAAAGGAACAGAGAGCCCCAGGCTCTCTGTTACACTAGGGGATGTGAGCCAGGGAAGCATGTTATACATTCCATAGGCTTGGAGTCTTTCAGTTATAGCCAGGGTGCTTGCTTTCAGTTTGGGGTTTTATACTGGTGGTTTGGGTTGGGACTAGTGGACTAGAGACCCAACAGAGCTTGAGTGACACATGACTGCTTTCAGCCCTGCCAGGGGTTGGGCAAGGTCCCCCTATGTGGGGACCAGGAAGCAAGTTTCAACCTGGAGAGGGAGAGAGAGAAAGAGAGAGAGAGATTGAAGCCTAGCAGGGTGGAGATAGGGCCAGGGGCCCAAAATGTGGAAGTCTTAGGCTACTGTAGAGCCAACCAGGCTTAAGGCAAGTGGGGTAACACCTGGAGAGCGGCTGAAGCCTAGGGCAGGCACCAGGGGCCTGGAAAGAAGAGGGTCTTGCCCAGGGCCAGGGGCCTGGCAGGTTAAATGGATTAGCTGATCGACAGACAGGGCTGTCAGGCCCATTGTATGTTTTCTGGTAACATCTGTGAGGCATGGGTGTAGCTACAGGAGAGGTTTGAGGCCATGAAATTAGCCCTTAAGGCAGGGGTGGGCAAAATGTGGCTTGCGGACCAGATGAGGCCCATCAGGCCATTCTATCCGGCCCATGGGTCCCCTAAAAAATTAAGAAAATTAATATTTACCTGCCCCTGGCTGCCTGTCATGTGGCCCTCAATGGCTTGCCAAAACCCAGTAAGCAGCCCTCTGCCCAAAATAATTGCCCGCCCTTGCCTTAAGGTCATTTGCTTACTAGAGCATAGCCTATTGGTGTAGAAAGGCTCACTCTGGGATCCCTGGTTTGCTTCCAAGTTAAATGTTTACAGCAAGGTGTGGGAGGCAGGAAGAAGGGGAGGATATTCAGAAAGCTGGGGTGCAGTGGGAGTTGCGTGACTGCCAGAGGATGTCACGGGCACCCCTGAGGCCCAGCACCTGTTACAGCAAGATTTTTTAAACAGTATACACAGAAGCATCCTAACTATTAAATGGCATAATAAGCTCACAACCAGCCACAGCAAACCCTTTAATTTTGAGAGAAGAGATAAGCTTTGCAGCATATTCTGAAAAGTTTGTTAGAACAAGGAAGTGAGGGCACATTATGTGAAATGTTTTCATTCCCTGTCTCATTGTCCTACTGGTAGGAAAAATAAAAGCTATTTTCTGTTAGTTCTAGCAGTCTTCACCTTTTTCTCTTATCCAGGAAATAGAAGGTTAGGTATGTCAGAACCAAAAGAACTGTTGCATGAATTCTGGAGACAAGGATTTCTTAGGGTGCTATCTTTTATTAGACTAACTATGTAGTTGAGATAAAGATAGAGAAGCTTTCTCAGGGAAGAATGTCTTACATTCACATTTGAAAGCTTGTCTAACTTTATCCCAGCTACAATACCGTATTTCCTCAAATATAAGAGGAGCCTTTTTTCCCCAATCAGCATCGAGAAAAAAGCCTTTCAGCTTACACGTACACATACAAGGAAACCACATTAAATACATTGCCTATCTTTGAACTGTTGTTAAAAGCAGCATATGCTCAGTAATGGAAACCAACTATGAAGTGGATTAAATGCAATCAACACTGAGCATGACTATAAAATAGAGGGCCCATATGGTGCAAACATGCTGATGGGAACCCACCACAAGAATACATTTTTTTATTTAGCTCCCAAGGTCAAATCAGTTCCAAATTTAAACTAAGCAGAGCTCAATCATTCAAGTGTATATGCCACTACCTCTGGCAGGTATCCTACCTCTCAGACTCTTCAGTCTGGGGCTTCTGATACTTCCAAATCCATGGCAAGCATCCTATGTGCAAGCCCCAAGCCTGCAGGCCTTGGAGTTCGGATACCCCCCAGTTTCACTTGCTGTAGCCAAGAGGCCAAAGAAGCAAGCTAGGGGCAAAGCATGAGAGCAATCCCCCATTGCCATAAATTGTGTAGCAGAGCCCCACATTTGGAGGCATTTGTAGACTGTTCTTTATTTTGTGTCTCAGGCCAGATTAGCCAAATCAGTTCTGAATTCTTTTGACTGAGCACAGCTGAATCGTTCAAGTCTTTGTGGTGCTACCACCGGCAAGTATCCTCCCATGAAGTCTGAAATCATTTTTTAATTTTGCTTCTTGACTGTAGATATACTGCCATCTAGAGTTGAACTGCAAAACCAACTAGCTCTACTCTGAAATGCTAGAATGCTAGTACAGTTGATGCCACTTAGCATCAGTGTCAGTGCCTTAGGTGCTATGTTCCCACTATAGGGCAATTGCAGTTACAGGAAGTGTCAACTGGACATATTTGAGAAGATATTCTGAGAGGAAATATTGCTAAGAGATGGCAATGAGATGGATTTTACTGCAACAGAGCAAATCTATACATGAAAGTAATTTGTTACAATAAACTCCAGTGCAATTTGTGCTGGAATTTATTGCTCCTGGGCACAGCATTTACACATGCACCAGGGACTGCAGCATGTTGAACCAGGGTGGCACACCCTTGGCGGGGGTCAGCCTGCTAACTTGGGGCTACTCCTGCTCAGCTCAGTGTACTATGGAGGGGCAGCTGTGGCATAAGGGTGCTTCAGTATGGGGATAGCTGGCAGACTTGGGGGTCATGGTGGCATGGTGCTCCCTCCCATGCTGGGTCCTACATTCTGGGTTGCAGAGGCGACTCCTGCCTGGAGCTGGTCTGGCCAGGCTGCAGCCCCACACCTTGAGCCCTACTGTGGGTGCAGAAATCTGGGGGGAGGGGGCAGACGCCCTCCCCATGCATCATTTGTGCCTGCCCCCACCCCCCCATTCATTCCCTGTGCCCTCCCGTCCCTGCCATGTGTCACCTGTGCCCATACCCTCCCTTCACCACATACCCTCCCTCTTCTTGATACACTGGGGGGGTTGGAGCCTGGGGGCAGGAGGTTGTGGGTCAGGAATGAAGGGCACCAGCAGGGCTGTGGGAACTGTGGGTTGGGACTGAAGGGCACTGGCAGGGCCAGGGGGCTGTGGGTTGGGAGTGAAGAGCAGCAGTAGGTCAGGAGATTATGGGTCAGGAGTGAGAGGCACTGGCAGAGCCATGGGGCTGTGGGTCAGGAGTGAGGGGCACCAGCAGGCTGGGGAAGCGGGGGGGCTTTGGCTTGGGAGTGAGGGGCAATGGCATAGGCAGGGGTAGGACACCAGTATATCAGGGCTGCTCAGAGCCAAAAGGGATGTGGGCGGGGAGGGGGGCGAGGAGGAGGCAGACAGCCACAGCTGGACTCCCATCCTGGTGAAAGAAGAAGCAGGGGGAGCTCTGACTGATAAAAAAACCAAAATCAAATCCCAAAATGTATAGGTATTTAGAATTCATTATAATGATTGAGGCACTGGCAGGCTGCCAAATTTCTATAACATTGTAAATATATCAATAAAACATTGTGTTAAACTGATACCTATATATAGTGGGGTTTCATTTTAATCACAGAAAAATGTAGATTTTGGGTTTTTTAATCAGAGAATTTGGGATTGTGTTAAATCAGAGAATTTGTGATTTTTAAACATAGAAAACCAGGTTCCCTTCTCATAAATACCACATATCCCTCAAACAATCCCCATTCCCTCCTCCCCACATTATGCAAATAACCCTGTTATGATGGCTGACATTAGAAATATACAAAAATCAAAGTTATGGTTCTCACAATAAACAAAATGCAGGGTTTTTTGGGTTTTTTTTGCAAATGAAATGGATTATGAAGCCTGTCCCAAGCAGTCAGAGGTGTTCAAGAAGGCTTAATTTAGCATGCATTTGGGCAAAAGCCCCTCACGATAGTAATCCTTGTTTCCCCTGCACTCTTGGGAGTGTACGAGAAGACAGGAGCAGGGAGTTGACAGGAAAGAGGATTCTGGGCGGTACCTCACTCTTGTCGCACTAAGGAGCAGCCTTTTTCTTCTTCTGTTACTTCTGTGGGATGGTGACATGTATCTGTGGGGCACAGATGAACCAAGTCAGCAATCTACACTTTTGGAAAGCATGAGCCACTCAAGGGAAAGAAAATATTCAAAATCCATTCTTAACAATGGCACCTTTTTATTCTTCTATTCCATCTTTTCAGAATAGTGACATGCTTTTTGTATCTTTGTATATAATCTCCTAGGTAGAATTAAAAAAAAAAAGTCCAAGTCCCATTTTCAAAAGTTATAGGGGCAATCAAGATATTAGTCTGATAGACTAAACTTTTGTAAAGTCAGTCAACTATTTGTTGGTATAGAATCATAGACAATTAGTATTGGAAGGGGCCTCAGGAGTCCAACCCCTTGCTCAAAGTAGGGCCACCCCCAACTATATCATCCCACCCAAAGCTTGTCTGCCCAGGTCTTAAAAACCTCCAAGGATGGAAATTCCACAACCTCTCTGGGTAGCCTGTTCCAGTGCTTTCTTACCCTCCTGGTGAGAAAATTTTTCCTTATATCTAACCCAAACTTCTCTTGCAGCAACTTGAAACCATTACTCCTTGTTCTGTCATCTGCCACCGCTGAGAACAGTCTAGCTTCATCCTTTCTGGAATTACCTTTCACTGTGAAGGCTGTTATTAAATCTCTGCTCAGTCTTCTCTTCTCCAGACTAAATAAGCCCAATTCCCGCAGCATCCCTTCTTAAGTCACATGTCCCAAGGCCCTAACTATTTGCATTGCCCTCTGCTGGACTCTCTCCAATTTGTCTACATCCTTTCTGAAGTGGGGGGCCCAAACCTGGTCACAGTACTCCAGATGTGGTCTCACCAGTGCCAAATAGAGGGGAAGAATCACTTCCCTTGATCTGCTGGAAACACTCCTACTCATGCAGTCCAGTATGTCACTGCTTTCTTTGGAAGAAGAGCACACTATTGGTTCATATTTATATTCTTGACTACTGTAACCCCCAGGTCCTTTTCTGCAAAGCTTATCCAGTTGGTCCCCAGCCTGTACCGGGCATGGGATAGTTCCTTTCTAAGTGCAGGACCTTGCACTTGTCCTTATTGAACCTCATGAGATTTCTTTTGGTCCAGTCCTCCAATTTGTCAAGGTATCTCTGAATCCTACCCCTACCCTCCAGTGTATCTACTATTCCTCCCAGCTTGGTGTCATGTGCAAACCTGCTGAGGGTGCACTCCATCCCATCTTCCAGGTCATTGATGAATATATTGAAGAAAACTGACACCAGGACTGACCTCTGGGGCACTCCATTTGATACTGGCTGCCAGCTAGACACCAAGTCCTTGATTATTACCCTTTGAGCCCAACAATTCAGCCAGTTTTCTATCCACATTCCAGTCGATTCATCTAGCACATACTTCCTTAGATTGCTTGCAGGAATGTTGTGGGAGATGGTATCAAAAGCCCTGCTAAAGTTGAGGTATATCACATTCACTGTGCTCCTTGTATCTACAGAGCCAGTCATCTCATCATAGAAGGCATAGAAGGCAGGTTGGTCAGGCATGACTTGTCCTTGGTGAATCCATGCTGACTGTTCTTAATCACCTTCTTCTCTTCTAAGTGCTTAGAAATGTATTCCTTAAGGACCTGTTCCATGATTTTTCCAGGGACTGAGGTGAGAATGACCAGTCTGTAGCTCCCTGGATCCTCTTTCTTCCCTTTCATAAAGATATTTGCCCTTTTCCAGTTATCTGGGACTTCTAATCACCATAAGTTTTCAAAGATAATGGTCAGTGGCTCTACCATCACATCACCCTATTTCTTCAGCTCCTTGACCGCATCACATCCAGCCTGATGGACTTGTACACATCCAACTTTTTTTAAATAGTCTCTAACCTGTTCTTTCACCACTAATGGCTGTGCACCTCCTCTCCAAACTGTGCTGCCAGGTGCAGTAGTCTGGGAACTAATCTTCTCTGTGAAGGCTCAGGTAAAAAAGAACTTCAGCCTTTTCCACATCATCTGTCACTAAGCTGCCTCCCCCATTCAGTAAGGGACTCACACTTTCCATGATCTTTCTCTTGTTGCTGACATATTTGTAAAAACCCTTCTTGTTACCCTTCCCATCCCTTTCTAGCTGCAACTCCAATTGCGCTTTGTAATTGACCTTTCTCACAGAAAATTTCAAGCTCAATTGAACATCTTTTGACAAAAAACATTCTAGTGGAAGTTTTTTTCACCAGCTGGACTGTTGGAGCATGTTTACAGGTCTATCCAGCTGCTGGAAACTCAGGTAAATCAACCAAAAGAATTCTGAGATCCTCATATCTTTAATGTCTTCCCAACTCTATGCTTTATACTAACATGAACCTAAATCCCTAGCTTGCCAAACTAAGCCTGGCAGAAGGCAGTGTAGATTTGCACCTCATAAACTAAATCAGAGATGTATATCATGAGCTTTTGTAAGCCTGAGCCAGTTATTGTAGGATTGATGCAATGACTAGCTTTGGTAGCTGTCTCGTTTCTGTAGCCATGATGGTCCAGGAAATATATGAGAACCAAGAGTTTTTTGGCGATACCTTTTATTGGATCAATTGTATCACTGGGAGAGATATTAGACATGCTTTGGGCATAAATTTCTTCAGAACACCTGTAGGTCCAATTTGTCCAATAATATATCACCAAAACCCCCTTGCTTCTTTCATGAGAACAGATTTCCACAGGTCACCAGTGGAATACGTTATGTTCCAAAAAACTTATTTGTTCTATTGTTAAATTTTGAGTGTTCGCCTTTATATACAATGTATGAAACAAAATGCAAATTCTTTCTTCTCTTAGAACACTGAGCAATTTCACATACAATAAAAAACCTTAGCACTCAAAGATGTTGTCTAGGAGGAAAAACTAAAAAGAAACAAAAAGAGAATGCTAAAGCAAATGCTAATAAGAAGTTTTCAAATGTGATTTCTATTAAACTCAACCAGACAGCGACTGATAGAAAATTACAGTACTTCATCTCCATTCACTTGCTGAGGCTGCTTTTATTTTAGTTGCTACAGTATTTCAGTAACCTACTAATAAGCACTTTTACACTAACTTAATCATGGATTTTCCTAAAGTGCTAACATCAACCCTATTTTTGGTGATGAGGTAAGACACTTACAAGTTTAATGCCAGCATTGCAATTATTGGCTTATCTTTAAGTATTACATTTTTTGTGAATTCTTTAAGGATGGACAAAGGTTTATTTCCTTACCTGACAGTGAGACTTCATAGATTCATAGATTCATAGATGCTAGGGTCGGAAGGGACCTCAATAGATCATCGAGTCCGACCCCCTGCATAAGCAGGAAAGAGTGCTGGGCCTACATTACCCCAGCTAGATACACATCTAGCCTTTGCTTGAATACCCCCAGGGTAGGGGAGAGCACCACCTCCCTTGGGAGCCCGTTCCAGACCTTGGCCACTCGAACTGTGAAGAAGTTCCTCCTAATATCCAATCTAAATCTGCTCTCTTCTAGCTTGTGGCCATTATTTCTTGTAACCCCCGGGGGGGCCTTGGTGAATAAATACTCACCAATTCCCTTCTGTGCCCCCCTGATGAACTTATAGGCAGCCACCAGGTCGCCTCTCAACCTTCTCTTGCGGAGGCTGAAAAGGTCCAGTTTCCCTAGTCTCTCCTTGTAGGGCTTGGCCTGCAGGCCCTTAACCATACGAGTGGCCCTTCTCTGGACCCTCTCCAGATTATCCGCATCCTTCGTGAAGTGCGGCGCCCAGAATTGCACGCAGTACTCCAGCTGCGGTCTGACCAGCGCCCGATAGAGGGGAAGTATCACCTCCTTGGACCTATTTGTCATGCATCTGCTGATGCACGATAAAGTGCCATTGGCTTTTCTGATGGTTTCGTCACACTGCCGACTCATGTTCATCTTGGAGTCCGCTAGGACTCCAAGATCCCTTTCCACTTCCGTGCCACCCAGCAGGTCATTTCCTAGGCTGTAGGTGTGCTGGACAATTTCCTCCCTAGATGCAGCACTTTGCATTTCTCCTTGTTGAACTGCATTCTGTTGTTTTCTGCCCACTTGTCTAACCTGTCCAGGTCTGCTTGCAGCTGCTCCCTGCCCTCCGGCGTGTCCACTTCGCCCCATAGCTTAGTGTCATCTGCAAACTTGGACAGAGTACATTTCACTCCCTCATCCAAGTCGCTGATGAAGACATTAAAGAGTATCGGTCCAAGGACCGAGCCCTGCGGGACCCCACTGCCCACACCCTTCCAGGTCGAAACCGACCCATCCACCACAACTCTCTGGGTGCGACCCTCCAGCCAATTCTCCACCCACCGGACTGTGCAGTCATCCAAGTCACAGCCCCTTAACTTGTTCACCAGTATGCGGTGGGATACCGTATCAAAGGCCGTCCTGAAGTCCAAGTATACGACATCCACCCCTCCTCCTGCATCGAGGCGTTTTGTAACCTGGTCATAAAAAGAGACTAGATTGGTCAGGCACGATCTGCCTGCCACGAACCCATGCTGGTTTCCCCTCAGCATAACTTGCCCTGCCGGGCTCTCACAAATGTGAGCCTTGATAATTTTTTCAAAGACTTTGCCAAGGATGGAGGTGAGACTAACTGGCCTATAGTTGCCCAGGTCCTCCTTCCTCCCCTTCTTGAAAATGGGAACCACATTGGCCCTTTTCCAGTCCTCCGGGACTTGACCCGTGCGCCATGAGCGTTCAAATATTCCTGCCAGTGGCTCTGCAATGATGTCGGCCAGTGCCTTCAGTACCCTCGGATGGAGCTCATCCGGGCCTGCCGACTTAAAGGCATCCAGTTCTTCCAAGTGACCCTGCACCACCTCAGGGTCCACGCATGGAAGTCTGGTGCCTTGCTGCTGCCTCCCTACACTCCCAGTGAGAGACTTGTCATGCCTCTCGCTTAGGAACACTGAGGCGAAGAACTCGTTGAGGAGTTCAGCCTTGTCCCCTCTGTCCGTCACCAATTGTTTCTGCCCATTTAGCAGGGGTCCTATTCCTCCCTGGGCCTTCCTTTTACTCCCTATATATCTAAAAAACAATTTCTTATTGTCTTTTACTTGGGTTGCCATCCTCAGCTCCATGGTAGCTTTGGCCTGTCTAACTGCCTCCCTACAAGCACGAGCAGAAGAGGTATATTCCTCTTTGGTGATCTCTCCCTGTTTCCACTTTTTATGTGCTCCCCTTTTGGCCCTTAGTCTGCCCTGGATTTCTCTGGTCAGCCAGGGAAGCCTCCTGGCCCCTTTCCCTCTTTTACCTCTCACGGGGATTGTCTCGCTTTGTGCTCAAAGGATAGTTTCCTTAAGGCACAGCCACCCTTCTTGGGCTCCCATCATTTCAAAACTACTACTCTGTAGTGCGTCCTTCACTAATCACCTGAGTTCACTGAAATCAGCTTTCCTAAAGTCCAGCACGTTCACCCTACTAGTTACCTTACCCACTCGACGCCTTATGTTGAATTGTATTTTTAGGTGATCACTGTCCCTCAGATGGCTACCGATCTGTAGGTCCCCTACTATGTCATCCCCTGTTGCCAATACCAGATCCAGTAAGGCATTCCCCCTAGTGGGACCATGTACCTCCTGCGTCAGGTGGAGGTCCTGTACACAGGTTAGAAACCTGCGTGAGCGGTGGGACTTTGCTGTCTGTGTCTCCCAACAGATGTCCGGGTAGTTTAGGTCCCCCATGACCACCACCTCTTTAGCTTTTATGGTCTCCGAGAGTTGCCTCAGGAGCCCCAAATCTATTTCTTCCCCTTGATGTGGGGGTCTGTAGCAGACCCCTACCACCAAATCCTTTTCTCCATGCCCCCCATTTAGCCTAACCCACAGTCCTTCTACTTCCTCATCCTTTGATTCTGTCTTGATGAGGGTTGATGTATATTGCTCCTTAACATAGAGCGCAACCCCTCCCCCCTTTTTCCCCACCCTGTCCTTTCTGTACAATCTATAGCCCTCGATATGTACCGCCCAGTCATGGGATGAATCCCACCAGGTTTCCGTCAGCCCCACTAAGTCATAGGCATTTAGTGCAACCAGGAGCGCTAGTTCATCCTGCTTGTTCCCCATGCTCCTAGCATTAGTATATAGGCACTTGAGCCCTGCGACTGGTGCCTTTGCTGCCCCCCAGCTCCAAGTCCCAAAGGGCTCTTTGTCTCTTACCTTCTTGTTCCTTACCTGTGCCGTATTGCTGTCCACCCCCTGTCTTTCATGTTCCCAAAGCTCTTTTTCTTCAGGCTGGGCTTCATCAAGCCTTCTTCAGGTGACAGATTTTTTTTTAACAATAGAGAAGTTTCCCTGTTTCATTCCAAGTGGCGTTCTATTTTAAAAACAAAACTTGCTTAAATATTATCATATATTTACATGACTATAAGATGACCTCCCAATAATTATATTCTATATATGGAAAATGTATAATTTTGTTATAATTTTCCAGGTATAGAATCTAATTATTGGAGGTTTGTCTTGAATATGTTCCCCTCCCACTGCTACAGCAGGGAAATCAATCTAGGGGATCAGGTAGCCCTATAATCTCTGTTTCCCTCCAACTTTTTCCCCTAATTGCCTTTTCCCCCTCTTCTTTTTGTCAGACCCTGCTCCCTGAGCACAAAGAAGTGAGAAACAAATTTGAAAACAATAACCTTGAAATTAAACATGGCTCTAGCACTTTGCATGCAGTATCCACTTAGCTCATTCAGAATTGATGCATGTTGTGCGTATTTACATATTCATTAATGTGCTGTAATTATGAAACATTCAATTTAGTACCTGTAATGACAGGTACTAAAAGGATGCATTGTAATCAGTGGTACTGCGTATTAGCACAGATGAACAGTTTTTTTGTGATGCTGCTGAGCATTAGACAATCTACTGCACATTAGCGCATTAGCACAGGCTTTGCCTGCCACACTAATGCACAGTAGAATTAGTCTTCTGCTCATTAAGTGTTTTGTGTAGACGTGCATGTGTCTTTTTTTAAACTGCTGCAGGTTTTAGCACAGGTACTTTATAAACACACTTTTGAGAAGCACTGTAGCATCTACTGGGCAATCTACAGGGCTACTGAACATCTACATGTACAATAAGTGCACAGTTTTTTGCTCCCGGGTGTATTATGTGACTGTTCACACATGAATGATTAACTCCAGAGCAATCAGCTCTGGAGTATATTCATGTGCAGCGCATGCAGTCAGGCTGGAGAAGTCCCAGCTGGCAGGGGGCCCTGGGGATCTGCTTGCTAGCTCTGGGCTGCTTCAAGCAGACTTAATGTGCTGTGGAGGGGCTGCCTGGGGCATGGGGATGCTTCAGTATTCGATTAGCTAGTAGGCATCCCCCACACTGAAGCACCCTTCAGCTCCAGCCAGCTGTATCAGTGTCTACATGTGTGCTGCTGTATATAAAAAAGCTCTGCAGCAGGGTAGTACATGTATTAAAGCCTTGGCTGGGGTGATCTAGTTGGGGATGGTCCTGCTTTGAGCAGACGGTTAGATTAGATGACCTCCTGTTGACCTTCCAACTCTAATTTTCTATGTTTCTATGATTCTATTTAGAAGTACTACCTTGCTGTGGAGTTATTCATTTCCTGCACCTTAGTAGGGGTGCAAGTATAGATGCTGAGATGTTTATTGCATAGCTAATTAGTCAGCTCCACAGTAAACATCTCATGTAGATACACCCAGTTATATGCAGTACAAACTATACATGACATTAGTCCAAAGCAAAAGACATAGTTTATCACATAGTTCGTTCAGCTGGGCCCCACCAGAATCGACAGCATTTCAAGCCATGGTGACTCCACAGCTCAGCACTGCCCAGTATGTGTGTGTACTCCACATACCTGCCACAAAGGTTCCATGTTCTAATTCATCTTCACTCATGACCAGAACCAAGTGTTCTTATCATGAGTCCTGAGATAATCCAAACAATTACATACAGATAGGCTGTGTCCCTATGAGCAGGGGTATGCACTTACCACAGTGAAAAAAGCAGCAACACAAATTTGTGGTCCTCCTTTTTACCCCAGTGCATGCCCCTGCATGTAGGGTTAGCATGGGGAAAATGTTTTAGGTGGGGTAGAGAAAGCTGGATCAGCAACTGGGCTAGCCCCAGAAGTCTTACCTAGGGTCCTGGGGGCTTTCTGGGGCAGCAACAGCAGCAATCTGGGAACATAGAGCCTGGCTGGGAGCTGGAGTGTGCCTCTGGCCACCCAGGCTCCAGTTTCAGGCAGTACAAGCTGCCGCCACATGCACCACTTCACTTTCTTCTGGCATGGGATTTTTTGACACCAGGAACTTCCAAGATCAAAAAACCCCACTGCACTGCAAATTAGCAGTGTGGCGAATACCTGCATGTGTGGTGCATGTGGTTTGCCGTGCCACAGATGGATCTGCAGTGTTGCAAAACACACATGTGCATGTGTTTGGATGTGACCAAAGGTGTAGGGCAATCTGGTCTGGCTTCACCTTATGAAAAGTGGGGCCACACTAATCGTGTAACAAACTGAGAGAAGTAGCGACAGAGGGATTCTGAGGGAAGTGATGGGGCCTTGTTTGGTGATGTTTGCCAGGCATTTAAGGCTGGTGAAGAAACAGGAATCATTGGGAATGGGAAAGAAAGGCATAGTTAAGCTGTGAAGAGAGTGAACAGGAGATCAAAATGTATGGAATATAGTGACTCACCATGATTTAAGAGAGTTGGCAGTGAAGGGGACTATGTTTAATGGATCCTACCATATATCTTATTCAGATGGGATGCACTAGCTTAGTCAGAGGAGTGCCAGACATTTTGCTGTTCCTCTAGGCCAACTAGGTAAGCCAGATTTGCAAACTGGCAACAGGGACAGAATCCAAAACAGCCTGCTTTGTAAAGTTTTTGGCAATCCCTCACAGTCAAGGATGATTGTCTTCTGTTTTCATGGAAGACCCCTGTGCACATCAGCTTCCACATGGCTTTTGAGAGAATGGGACCTTGATTCAATGGCAAGGAGACCAAGACAACTGGGAATCTTGTTCCACTGCAGCCTTCATCTGCCTTTGCAGTCATTTTGATTGTAACATCTTCCACTTGCTCCATTGTTGAGGACTTGTAGACCCAGGGCTGGAGGCTGGGCAGGCTTGTTATAGCGGCGACCTGTACTTACCATGTCACAGCATTGTCAAAGGATATACGTGGCTTTTCAGGAGGGAAACCATTGCCTTCTGCTGTCCTCACCACATCCTGGTGATGCTGCTGCTGCTTCGTTCATGACTGCTTATTCATTAGAGTTACACCTGCTTATTTCACAGCTAACTTTCCCTGACGGTCATTCCATTATCTGTCACCTGTGGATGCTCTGGGTAGCAATATGCCTCTGCCTCACAGTTTGTAAAGTAATTTTCAGGGCAACTACTGCAACAGTGGGGGCTGTACACAATGACCCATGTGAGCCCATAGAGTTCCTATGGTGCTAAAGGATCCTGAAATGCTCTGGGATAAATTTAAACTGCACCATGAGGCCCCAGTGATGCTGGCGAACCACCACAAGATGCAGGAGGTGGTAAGGGCAAGAGATAGCATATTGCCCGTGGACCTACTAGCTCGTGAAAGCTGCCAGGCTGTGTGGGAGTGAATTTTCCACAAGGACCTGAATAAGGACCACAGAGACTTGAATTGGCAGGTAGCCCACTGGGCACTCCTCATGAGGGCATGGAAAAACAGTGAGGAGCAGAGAGGTACATCTAACTGCCCCAGGCAATCCTGCAAGTGGGGAGGCAGAAACAATAAACCACCTTTTCTGGGATTGTCCATACACCAGAGAGGTGTGGAAGGGAGTATCCGTACTGCTCCTGGTGGTAACAGTGTTCATAATCTTGACTAGAGATGTGGTTCTGTACAGGCACTTGACTAAGCAGCAAGAGGTCCTGCCATCCCATTTTGACCAATTAATCTCCTGCTTCAGGTATACCCTGTGGAAGACAAGGAACTTGCTTATAAACAGACACACAAACTTCCCAGTTGAGGGCTATATTAAAATGGGAGTGAGTGAGATGTACTGGTCCTATAGGAAGATGATAGAAGACCATGGGAAAGAGATGGTGGACCTCATATGGAAGAGAGGGGACTGGCATAGACTTTTCAGAGCCAAGCCCTCCAAGGAGAGCAGCAAAGATGACAAAGATGACAAAGATAAGGATGATGTTGATGAGAGGATGATGAATACAATGATGAGTGAACAAGTAACCTTCTTCAGGCATAGGAAGTCTCTGCTATTCTGAGATCTCCAAGGTATGAGATTAGAGACTGTGTATATATATCCATATAAAATTATATATATATACATTTTTTTTTTTTTTTTTTGCAAAAATAAAAATAAAAATTGTAGTGTGGCTTTTTGGCTATGATCAAGTATTTTTGGCACTGAGGGGAGGATGTCAGGCCTGGCTCTGGCCCTTCTGGTGCCGGCCTGCTATTGTAGTATCTCCAGACCCAGTGCCAGTTTGCTGTAGAGGGAACACTGACCCATGTTTAAAGGGCTAAAAAAACCCGCTTCCCATTAGTATGTTTGCCCAATAAAGGTCATGTGTTTTAAAAGTCATGCTCAATGTTGGCTTCATTTCATCAGCTTCATAACTGGTTTCTATTGCTGAGCACATGGGTTTTTTTACTTCAGTTTAATGGTAGATAATGTATGTAGTGAAATTTCCTTGTATGTGATTGCAAGACAAGGGGATGCCAATTGGTGGGGAAACCTATCTTGTATTTGAGTAAATATGGTACTTCCCTTTTTAAACTAGAAAGCAGAATTTCTTAAAATTTCAGAAAGCATCATAATCTTTAAAATTGGGACTGGGAATGGAGGCATCAGTTCAGTGACCAGTGGGTGTGTGTGGCACTAGGGAAGAAAAAGACATTATCTTTCAAAGCTCTGACACTGAATAAGAGATATGTGAGGTTCCAGTCTTAGATCTTGGACTGTTGAATGAAAAATTCACAAGCTCCTTTCCTACCCCTTGTCTGCTCTGCTTGGATTGCAAATTTGAACATAGAAGGTCTGAAGGACTGTTCCTCAGTACACATGAACAGCCCCTAGCATGCTGGGCCTTGATTTCAACTGGCTCCTTTAGTAGAAACGCAAATAATAATAAAAGCTATTTTATTACTTTATTTAGCATGGGTATGTAACTTTTGGCCAATCTGACAGTTTGATAAACCTCATTTCTAAGCTCTCTGATTGCATTTCACCACTTCTCATCTGAGAACACAAATTTCTATGCCAGTTCTGAATGTCTCTTAAGAATGTGAGAAAGTATATGTGCACAGGTTTCTATGTGTGTACATTTGTTTGCATGCATAAATCAGAATACTGAAAACAAACTTTAAAGGCTGCTCACACCTTTCTTGCTACTGATACCACTACTGCCTTCTGTTTTGACACTTATTTCAGCCTATGTGTAACCCTTCTTTTCATACAAGTGCCATTATATACTGAAGGGGCTCCTATCACAGAGCATCAATAAGACTAATTAGGAATCCTTTCCCTGTTTCCTATTAGTATTCTAATAGCCTGTTCTTTTAGAGGTCAGTTATGTTTCCCCAGCTCAGGTGAACTAGGTATGGCAAAGGGTAAAAGGAGCCCTTTCTTTCCCAAGTGCCCTGGAACAATCACTGAAAATAAGTGTAGTTCAGCTCACAGTATTCCCCTGTGCTAACTGGCTCAGTCTGCAAGTGAGACTGGTTTGGCCATAGCCCCAGTGCTGGCTGGCTATTTAAACATTAATACTGACTGTGTTCATCCCTCTGTGACTTAGGCAGCACAAGATGTTCTCTCAAAATCTAAAGTTAAAGGGGAAGGAGGAGCACCTTTCAATGGCCAAACATTCCCCCCAGTATATAATGTCATTATGCCTTACACCACTTAACTGGTGTAAAACCATGTCACAATCAGAATCAAAGTGACATCAATTTCCAACTGATAAGGAAGCAACCCAGAATCAACAAACTTCTCCTTCCCCTGAACAAAGTAATCTGATGAGGATTGTGTCATTCCTGCTCTTTGGTGAAGAAATCCAACACTGAACAATGGCTAGGAGATTTTTTTTTCATTGTTGCAGGACTCTGAGTTCAGTCTGCGAAGTTCTTGGATTACTTCCACATCTAAGCTGGAGAAGGTAAATGGCTGGACAAAACTACTGCACGCTTGAAAGGAAGCAGTTTTTACAGAATTAGGCAAGAGATCTATTTCTTCATTTAGGAAACTCCTGAAATGTGGAATCAAATGATATACTGTTTTAACTACCTCACTGAAGAGACTTTACTAGGTAAAGGAAATCTGTACCGTTCTATTTATATTGAACATTGTGGCAGGAGGTATTAGCTGATGGAGAAATGCCTAAACTCCCTTCCCAAAACTAAATTATACAAAGCCAAAATTTCCACATCCTAACAGAAGAAAGCTGCAACAGGGTGCAGACTACTACTGCATTTCTTGGTTAGCTGCAGGCAGAAAGGTAAAGACCTGAAGTGCTCACTTACTAATGCATGCATGGTATGGCTTTAAAATTCTACAAAAACATTAGCATAACATTTTTAAGTTTGCAAATCAAACATTCAAAACTTAGGAAATGCTAGAATTATGTTTGATTGCCTGCATAATTACCTGCCTTTTGACTCAGGAGAAACTGAGAGTACAACTGCTCTAGAAAGCTTCAGTATCCCCACCTAAGCCTCTGGGGGCATCATTATTGAACATTATCAGATGCTCATTTTTCCTGGAGGCACACTGCTATGTTTACAGTACTGGCAGTCCTTTCAAGCACAGCAAGGATCAGAAGCCAAGGATCAGACCAATATGAGTCAGGGTTTTGTAGCTTAGCTTATAATGTTAATACAGTAGATGTAATGATTCAGCAATGTATACTCTGGGGCAGACACTCTCATTTTGCTTTGTGTGTACAGCACTTAATCCTGGTCCATGCTGGGGACTCTTCTGCATTACCATCAGAAGTAGGATCAACAGGATCATAGGAAAGTAGGGCTGGAAGGGATCTCATAAACTTATCTAGTCCAGCCCACAGGCTCAAGTAAAATGACAGAAGCAGATTTAGTGATTTTGTGTGCAAGGTCAATATTCAAGCAAAAGCAAGTAATAATATGTTAGGTCAGTGGGGCATACAGTTTTAAGATTATAATGATTGGTTGGGTTGTCATGTTCCAGCCAGATACTGGTCTACAGGAAATTCCCTTCATCTTGATATTTACTGCTTACCATATTTCATTTGACTGAAGTCATGGTTTTACGGTCTTATCTTGAGCTTCACAGAGTGTCTTGAGTGCTGCTCTATTTTGCAAGCAAATTTATGAAAAATGAAAATGAAGAGACTGACAGCTAGAGATCCATAAATAATACCCCATCACTATCCTTATCTAAGCTAAATATTTGCAGCAATCTTTACCATGTTGACAAAAAAGGTTCTACAGAAGGATTTTAGAGTCAGTTAAAGAAGTGTATTTCATTGTTTCAGCACAAATCTTTTAATTACTTGAGGAACTCCCAACATGTTCAACAAGTCAAGGCTCAAAAATAATTGCCTCAGCTCTTGACTCAGCTCTTGAGTGACTTTCTGGGAGCAATGAAAAGACTTCACTCTGCAAAACTGTCAGTCCAGCACCTTTAATAAGCCCTAATTGAAAAGGAAAAATAATGAAGGCTATACACACCACATTTTGGGCGGTTCAGATTTAAACATTATCGCAGGAGATGAAAGATTAAATGAAATGTCTGAGGTAGGTACGGTGGTTAGGCCTAACTGGACTGTATTTCCTAATGGGTGGAAGAAATGTAGGTAGTTTAAATTAGAAGAAATAACCTGTCATCTCTTTGGATTTTGCAAGCCCAAGAGGAGTGAAAAAGGCATAATGAATAAGCAAGAGTGGAAATTCCACATGCTGATTACAAACAAAGTATTTTTTGTGTTTTGCACAGGCTCCAGTTTCCTCCTGTAAACTTCTATGAAATTTCACAACTTTACCACAACTTCAAATGCGTGGAAGTAGGAGTTATTTGAACATGTGCCTCCTTCCCAAAAAATAACAAAACCTTGTCTTTGTTATTGTAAATCTCTTATAAAGGAGAATTTTCAGTAGAATTCTAGAATAACTAAGGAGCCCATTTTCAAGACAAATGCAAAATGAACTTCTTCTCCCTAACAATTATCAGGCCTGAATCAGTTAACTGTATTTCTCATGTTCTTTTCATTGCTAATACTATTTTTTTGTCCATGTCTACTTGTCTTTCCATTTTAAAGGCGGTCATATAACTCAAGAAACTCCCAGAGCCTTTCAGGGAAGACTGTATTTTTACAAACTATATTTTTACACTCAGATACTCATAAGTCTTAGATCTTATCTACCTGCTACTCTGTGTAGGTTGATACCGATCCTCCCAAAACACAGTTCATACATTAAGCAGTCACAGTATTTGCACAATTCTAGCCATTCTGGTTAATGGAAGATGTTTACCTAACTCTTCCTGCAGGGTCCCATTAGAGATGCTCTCTAAATTTGTTTGGAAAAATCAACTCATCAGCAAACATCTCAAAGCAAAGAAAAAAAAAGAGGAGCCATAAAATCATGATCAACTTTAGGTTTAATGAGATTTTTAAGAGGTAGTGTGCACTTTTAACTTTCACTAACGTCAACTAGAGTCCTTGAAAATCACATTCCAGGTCAGTTGGCCAAGGCCAAAAGCAAATCAATTATGAAGTAACACACTGAGTTGTGAATCTTAGTCCATTGCTCTATCCACTAGGTGACAACACCTCACCGGTGGGACTACGCAAAACCTTAGTCCATATTACCTTATTTATATTGAAGAATATCAATTCTTCCTTAACCTTTGCTGGTGCATTGTCCTACAATCAAGAAATAAGCAACATTTTTCAGTAGAATACTATTATTTTATTACATGAATGTAGAACAACAAAACCTTTAAAAGAAAAACCTTTCAAAATGATCAGCTCTGTATCCCAGGGTGGTATTCAGGACAGAGTAGGCCTTTCACCAGCAACTGTACTTTTGACTGTGTAAGCAGAACTGAACCACCTCTAAAGTCTGCCTTCATGTTTTTTTGAGTACAAGGCAGCCGACAATTTTCTAATTTGCTTTTCTGTGCTTCAAAACTGCACTGTACACAATGTCCATTGTAATAACTAAACAATAACTCTGTATTGTAATGGCAAGGTCACCAAGGACTGTTTGAAAACTATCCTTCTGTATATCTTCTTAAAGTAAAAGTGAAGCATGGCTTAATTGCTCTAGGACACCTCATCTAAACACCATTTTTTCCTAATGTCTGGAAATTCACTGAAGAGAGCCTACAAGCTCATCCAAAGCTATTTATTTTTGTTTTTATCTCCTTCTGCATGCCCTTAGATGTGCTTTGTCCCCACTCATGTTTCTTTCCCTGTTGTCAATACTACAATAAAAACCCAAAGACGTTGATGTGATGTGATTTAGCCTCAAACATCGTTACAGATGTACACCTAAACTAACACCACTGCAACTCAAGGTTGCCTCTCTTAAGCTACACTTTCCCCTAAATCTAATTTGGAAATTGTTGTGTATCTTAGTCATGGTGTGAGATCTAGGAGCTGAATATTGCCTTGTATCTTTAGGTGTATGCAGAGTTGTATTAAAAACTAGGGAGAGGAGAAGAAATAATAATAAGAAATGAAGTATTCTGAGCAAACATGATTTTATGCTGATAAGGGTGCCATAAAGGGCACTTTTACACATGCTGTAGGGGTGGGCAGGTGTGGCGCTTTAATTAGAGCGGCTTGGAGAGCCGCTCTAATTAAAGTGCCACAATGTCTAGTGTATCAGTGTCTCTGCATTCAAAATGGCAACGGGGGCACTTGAACTAAAGCTTGTTTGATGGGCTTTAGTTCAAGTGCCCCTGCTGCCATTTTGAAGTGTGGCGACACTGATACACGAAATGCCAGAGGTTGCTAGAGCACGGTAATTGCAATGCTTCAGCAGTCTCGATTAATCAAGTCTGCTCTGACACGCTGCAAAGGAAGTGTGTTGGAGCAGCCTTTGTGCTTGTGTACAGGCACCCAAGGTTACTAAATAAAAAAGGTATCCGTACTAAGAAGCTATTGATGTTTTTCAAGCCAGAGAATTTGGAATGTTTCACATTCTACCCTATCAAAGGTACAGTGTTTGTCTATAGAGAAGGCCATAACAGCAACAGCCAAGTTTTCAGTTGTCCAAACAAATGAGAATTTTTGGAAATTATCCCCTTACGGAAGGTTTCTAATAAGAAACATTTAACACAGTCTAGTTGTATCAATATAGACAAAAATAAACAAGTACAAGGTTTGCTAATATGTTGCAGTTCTGGTATACCAGGGAAATAAATTGTACCATTCACTGAAGATATAGTTCAAGTATTCTCGTAGCACTTGTTGAGCCCTTAAGAATTTACTGCTTAGGCAAAATGTCAGTGACTAAATAAGGTCAGCCTTATTTGGAATTGCAAATCCAAGTATTAGGGGAGTGTCAGAGGTCCAGATCTGAATTTATAGCTAAATGTTGTGATTCACACCTATTCAGGTCCCTGCTTCCACTTGCAGATGTTCAATTTTGTACCTGTACAAGCGCTTCCCTCGTGTTAACATTTATGTTCACTATTGATTGATTCTTTCTACCATAGTGGAGAGAATTTTAATGTGAAATTTAACATTGCTTCCTTGCTTTCACAAATACAAAGTTTATTGTCAGTGAGCACACAGGTGTTAATGCTAGTGAGTAGATGTGGGATTGTGCAAAATTGCATGTACACAGGTAGAGCCCTATCAAAAATCAGTCCCTATCTCTTTAACAGACTGAGAAACTAAATCCTCTTGAAAGCAAGGGGGCATTCAAATTTTGGGCCTAAAACTAAATGTAGGCTTTCCAGTTTGGATACCCTCTCTAATCAAGAGCAGAACTTCCTGTTGAGTAGGTATATGAAGATCATCTCCTATCACAGAGTAAAACAGGGCTATTGTAACAATAAGCATTCAAGTATTTGCTTCTGTCTTATAATATAGAAAGCTAACATTCATATCATATGAAGCTCTTTCTAACTCAGGGGGCCCATCCACACATGCATGCACATACGCTTGCAGCAGCTCAAATAGAAGTGGTGCAAATTTGAGCTGGAGCTTTGGTGTGGGGCAAATTGGATGTGCACTTTGGTGTGGGGCAAATTGTGCCATCTGGGGCAAAATGACCCTCCCTGGCTCCTCCTGGACCTGCAGCCACATGCAAATGTGAAAGGTGTCCAGACTGTGGAATAAGCTCCCTCCAGAGGTGGTGCAATCGCCTACCCTGGAAATCTTCAAGAGGAGACTAGACAGTCACCTTGCTGGGCTCACCTGATCCCAAGTTATCTTTCCTGCTTAGTGCAGGGGGCTGGACCTGATGAACTTCCAGCCTTACAATCAATGAATATCCATAATATCAGAAAGCACGCTCTTGCCAGGATGTGTTAGTCTTATCTTCTCACTATAACAATAGGTTATCTCAACATATGAAATTATATCTCCTATAAAAGTACTTCATTTGAAGTTTGTTGGATATGTATGAGTCCAGCAAAATGCAACAGATGAGCTATTAAAGGTTTAGCCATAGATATTGTATGTGCTATATAGCCTGCTTTGTTTGTGTTAATTGACAAATAGATGTGAGTGCCAATTTACCCTTGGATATATGATGGCCATTGTTGCCAGTGTTAATTATCTGTAAATCTTTGAGATGAGATAGCTTATATAGCAGGGCATAAGACTACTTCATGCAATCAGATAGGGTAAGAGTGATGTTGTAGCTGTTATGGTCCAGAAATTATGCGAGAGGCAAGGATTTCTAAGGGTGATACCTTTATTGGACCACCTATGTAGTTGGGATAATGTTAGACAAGCTTTTGAATGCAAGACATTCTTTCTCAGGATATATTTGAAAGCTTGCCTAACTTTATTCCAGCTACATAGTTGGTTCAAGACAAGCTATCACCCTATGAAATCCTTGCCTTTCACATATATAATCAGGGCATTCAGAACTTTTTAAGATCTCCCAATTATTTCAGGCCAGTCAAGTGCAATAACGTCTAAAAAAATAGCTGAAATACAGTTATCTACACTGAGCTTTCCATAGGATGCACAAATGAAAACTCCTTTACTGCTGTGGAGTTTCAGGAGGATCTCTAAGTGGGCTCATACAATTTATTTCACTATTGACTTAATAAAGGCACCACATGTTCAACAGTTTTTTTTACCACACCCTTGATTTTTCTTGGAAATGTTCCATTTAGATATTAGGTTGCCCAACCCTGCTTTGTTTGTATCATCAGACAAAGTCACAACTCAGGATGGTATGATGACATTGGGATTTCTAAAGATTTTATGATCACTTCTCATAAAGTGTGTCAGTGTCCCTGCTAGTTGGATATGCTGTCCACACAAGTTTCCTGATAACATAACAATTTTTAACTAAGGTTACACAAGCAAGAGTAACATCATGGTAGGGTTATTCCCTCTGGAAATAAACAGGTATTAAGAGTACAGAGACTTTTGCTGAGGGGACGTGCTATCATATTTTACAAAATGTCTTTTTTATTTTTGGACAATGATGACCATAAATCAATCCCTGAAACTGACATCAGTGCATATAGGTAACCAGGGGCATTATTTCAACAAAATAAGACTGCATTATGTTCAAGAAATTTAAATAGTATATCACTCATCCTTGCCCAAATTCAGCTGGAGGATCCTCAGGAAGCTCCAGAAGCTCTTTTTTGAGGGAACGAAAATGTAAGGATAATCTTTCAATCATAGAATCTTGGAAAATTAGAGTTGGAAGGGACCTCAGGAGGCCATCTAGTCCAGGGACGGGCAATCATTTGGGCCCAAGGGGCACATTGGGAGTTTTGATGAGCAGTGGTAGGTCAAGTCAGCACCCTCCTGCCTCCTGACACAACTCACCAAAACTCCCCCTGGGGATTTGGGTGGGTGGGGAGCAGTGTTTGGGAGCAGAAAGAGTGGCTGAGTGTGTGGGGGGCATAGGGAGATGTGTGCATGTGTGTGTGGGGGGCTGCTTGAGCGCTAGGTCCTGGGAGCCAACTGGGGGTGAGGGGAGGGTAAGGGAGGTGGGAGGATAAGTGCAAGGGTGCATGGAGCAAAGCTCGCCTGGGAAGGCTGGGCAGTCCAAGGCTGTCCCCATGGCGCTCCATGTGGGACCAAGCCCCACCTGGGACAGCCTACACTGTGCTCTCACTAAGTGCAACAATGACAATATCAAATTGTGCAAGTTCTCTGGCCACAAGTGTTGTCTTTTACTTCAACCACTCACGATTAGGGTTGTGTATGAGGGTGTGGACATTCCAGGTTGAAAATGTCATTGTTTAATTTGGACTGCAGACAGAGTGAACCCACCGGACATGATTTTCCAGCCAGATTAAATGAGATAGACTATGACTGAAAAGTAGAAGGTTCCCTTCTCATCACCTCCAGGAAGTACATGTGTAGGGTGGTTCTATTTTGCTGCTAAATGAAATCCTGTACATAAATCCTAACACAAGTGCTGAAAGCTGGTACAAACATGCTACTTGGTGTGACAGGGTGCTTGGGGCACCAGTCACTTTAAGAGCAGAGGCTGCCAGAAAAGCATCCTGCAGGCAGTAAGTGAGGTTGGTAATTAGGAAGTCAGCTTGCCAGGAGGCGGCCAGGCTTGAGCTGGATAAACCCTGGACCTGAGCTGGCCAGGCAGTTTATTCCTGAGTGCCACTGGAAGAGGAGCTCCTGGCAGCAGGGCTCCTGAGGTCTTCTCTGAGCTGGGGTAAGCAGCACTGAGCCCTAGAGCTGACCAGGCCTTGGAAGAGATAGGCTTGGGAGCAGAAGGACCAGGGGCCTAGTATGTGAGAAGAGGTGTGAAGCAGGCTTTGGCATGGATAGGCCTGGGGGTGGGGAGAGTGAGAGTCAGAGAGAGTAAGAGGAAGAAAGAGAGAGAGAGAAAGCGAGAGAGAGAAAGCGCTTGAGCCCAGGAAGGACTAGGTGCTTGTGGAGAACATCTGGTGCCGGGGTGGGGAACAAGGGGGGTCTGGTGCCCAGGAGGAACTAGGGTGCATTGAGGGAAGCTCCCGTGCCTGGTGTCTGCCAGAGGGCAGAGCTTGTGGCCAAAGGACCCAAGTCCAGAAAGAGAGCAGTGTGCCAGCAGGGTTAAAGAGCCCAGGGGTCTTGAGCCCACGGGGGCACGGACAGGCGCTGGGAGCCCATAGCTTATGAAGGGCATATGTTAACAGATACTCGGAAGGCATGGGAGTGGCTATTGAGGTGGATGTAGCCCATGAAACTAGCCCTTAAGGCAATAACCATGAGCACCTGTGGTCCTAAGAGTAAGACTAGGCTTGGGAAATCCTGGGGCAGCCTCCTTTTTATCAGAAATTAACATAATCAAAGTGTGGTGGACGAGTAAAGAGGAGACGGCCCTAAGGGGAGCCAAACTGGCAACCCCTGAGTAGCCACCAGGGGGCATCGCAACCACCTCTGGGATGGGCACTTGGTACTTGGGCACATGAAAGGTAGACAGAATCTGCTCTTAAAGCCATTTCAAATGACATGACTAACAGTGGATAATGGTTATTAGTTTTTTTTTTAATTAAAAAGATAAGCAACAAAATAGTTAATGTTGGACTTTAATGAGGTCATCACCAAGCTTCACAGTTAATGTTTTACTGAAAACAGTAGTGGCAGTTTTCAGGTCTCTCACCTCTATTGTTTCAGTCAGCTTGTATGCTGATATAGATAGTGGTCAACAGGTTCATATTTAGAAGTTTATCTTTGCAACCATGAAGGCAGGAAATTTTAATATTTTTTAAACTTTAATTTTAAATTCAACAGAGGATCTTGAAATGGATCAAAATAGCTGAAATAGCACACTTGAAATATAATAAGAATAAATACTTATCATAATTGGACAGAAGGATAGAAGTGAGGAGTTTAAAATAAAAACAACTGAATTTTGCTAGGTAGCATGCAATTTTCACCCCAGAACATAAATCAGTCTTTGAGATGGCCTGGGCCCAGGGTATTGAGTACCTTGAAGATAAAAACAGAGACTTTGAACTGGATTCGACATTCTAGCGGGGCGGCGGTAATATAGGCAGCAGGTGACAGGTGCTTGTTCACGCCCAAGTATATTATACTGTAATAGCTGAGAGGAGAAATAGATGTGAATAACTGAGATAAGGTCATTTTTTTCCAGGATAGTCCAGAATCTTTTAGGATAGGTCTAAACACCCTCAATACAAAGTCAGGGAACATTGTATTGTGGCATATCATACTTGCTCCTGAAACAGAAATAGTTTAGCTGGCTAGGCTTGGTTCACACCAATAAATTCTCCTGAAAGGCTGCCTTTATTGGTATGAACCCAGTACTACATTAAGTCAGGTACACTACTTCTAGTAGTGTGAATGATAGAAAGGATAAAAGGTTGGCATCAGTGAGGAATCCAGGGACACTCCAAAAGGTGGAATAAATTGATAAATTGTAGGTATGTACCTATCTTCAACCAAAGCAGACCACACCTTGGGTGTTGCCTCTCTATGCTGTATTTCCAGGTTCAAAAGTATTACCTCTGCCTTGCCCAGGTTCATCTTCAACTGATTGTTTTTCATCCATGTGCTGACTTCACCCTATCATTGGGATGAGGTTCCCATCATTGGGGTGTGGTTGTGCATAGTAAATAAATAAAGCTGTATGTCATCTGCATGTTACTGGCACATGACTACATGTCATTTGCCCTTTTCGTCCATTGAATGTATGTCATCATGACTTCTGGTGGGCATCCCTTCAGGAAGAACTTCATATGGTAAAGTTTATGAAGTAGTTGCTTCCTCTTTCACTATAGGAGTGCAGTCCCGGCACAGTGTAAATGGTACCACAATATAAACAGTACATAATAAGTAATATTACTGTCACCTATTTTGTTATGGGATAATATATCACCCAGGCTAATTTATTTCCACATTACTTTAGTTTTGTGTGATCAACAGTGTTATTCAAAGCTGAAATCTGTGCGTATAAACTTTGTGTTTTATTTGATTTTTTTAGGCAACTAATGTATTTTTTTAACTATCAACCATTTCTTATTTCTGTTCCGAAGTAGCATCATAGCCAAGCTATTAAGTTTTTATCTTCTTTAATTAAGTACACATTCTGGTGGCACAGTTAAATAAAAAGAATGTACTCTTTCTTGAGTCTTTATTTTTTTACTTTCTCAATCTCAGATATAACATCCCCCATATTTTCTTGACAGACCGAAAGAACACTCCTATTCTTCCTATGATGGTATCATACATTCTCCTGAATTCTAACAAGATCTCAGATTTTAACTTTTAAGGGTCAGAAATATGGTGCAAAAGTTTAACTGCATGTATAAGTTTGTCTTTTTAATGATCACGTATTAGAAATAATGAACTACAGGCCAGCCATGGAAAGATCATGGAGCAGGTTCTCAAGAAATCTGTTACGAAGCACCTAGAAGAGAGCAAAGTGATCAGCAATAGCTAGCATGGATTTACCAAGGGTAAGTCATGCTAGGCCAATCTGATTTCTTTCTGTGATAAGGTGATAGGCTCTATGGATGGGGGGAGAGCAGTGGATGTGATTACGTTAACTTTAGCAAGGCTTCTGAGCAAATAGAACTTTGGCGTGCATCAGCAGATGTGTTGCCAACAGACCCAGAGAGGTGCTCCTCCCCCTCTATTCGGCATTGGTGAGGCCACATCTGGAGTACTGTGTCCAGTTCTGGGCACTACACTTCAAGAAGGATGTGGACAAGCTTGAAAGGGTGCAGAGAAGGGCCACCTGCCTGATTAAGGGCCTGGGGGACAGGCCCTACAAGGAGAGACTTTGGGATCTAGATTTGTTCAGCCTAAGCAAAAGAAGGCTGAGAGGTGACTTGATAGCCTACAAATATGTCAAGGGAAAACACGATCCACGAGAACAACTTTTCAGAAAAGCCACCTGCCTCCCCCACCAGAAGACGCAGACCAATGGAAAATGGACACAAGCTAGTTGAGGAAAAATTTTGGCTGGACTTAAGGAAACACTTCTTTTCTGTACAGTAACTAGAATCTGGAACATACTTCCAGCAGAGGTGGTGCAGTCACCATCTTGGGCGGTCTTTAAGAGGAGGCTGGAAAAATACCTTGTTTTTGCTCATTTGAGCCCAATTACCTCCTGCCCATGATGGCAGGTGACCAGACTTGCTGATCTTACAGGCCCCTTCTGGTTCTTCTTTCTACGATTGTGTGATTCTGACACTGTCTCCCACAACATTCTTATTAAGCTAAGGAAATACAGACTAGACAAAACTACTGTAAGCTGGACATATAAGTGGTTGGGTCATCATGCACAATGAGTAATCATCAGTGGCTCAGTGTCTGGTTGGGAGGAGATATCAAGTGGGGTTTCCCAGGGCTGTGTCCTATGTCTGGTATCATTCAACATTTTCATTAATGATTTGGATCATGGGATTAAGTGCATAGGGTTATTTATTCTGGAGAAGAGAAGACTGAGGGGGATTAGATAACAGTCTTTAAAGACCTGAAGGGTAATTACAGAGAAGATGAAGATGGGCTTTTCTCTGTGGTCACAGGGGACAGGCAGGACTAGGAGTAATGGCCTCAACCTTCAGCAAGGGACATTTTGGTTGGAGATTAGCAGGAACTTTCTGACTCTGAAGATCAGGTCTGCACTGATACAGGCTACTTAGAGAAAATGAGGGTCTTGCCGCTTCTGGGATGCTCTCGCCAAGTCCGCCTGCCACGACTTTGCTGTTATTAGGTTCAGTGAATTCCCTGGCGTGCGCACTTCCAAAAGCGGTACCTCCTGTCCAGTCTGGTCCAGGGTCTGTGAGGGCTCCTGCCTCCCCTACACCCTCGCCCAGGCCTCCGTTATGAGTCGAAAGGGGTGCCCCCCTCTCCTCAGCTGAGGTGGGGTAGTCCCTCGAAAGAAAATTGTCCCGTTAGTGACACGCGAGCCGCTCCGCCAGCTCCCCGCCGGGGCTGGCTCAGGTCTCTTGTTGAGTCCTGTCCGCCTCCTGCCGGAGGCCTGTGTTCCCTGGTTGGGGTTACCTCTGTGCGGCCAGAGCACGCTGCTCCTGCCTGGGCTCTGTTTTCTGCCCAGTACCACATGGGCCGTGCTGCTTAGGGCTGGGATGGGGAGCTCCCCCACCCCAGCCTTCACAATCCAGTCAACGGCCCACAGGGCCCTCCGTCCCTTGTGTCCTGCCCCTACGGGACCCTACCCGGCTCCAGAAGACCCTCGCTGGGTGCCGATCTGCCGTCCTCCGTCGTGCTGCTTCCCCGCTGGGAAGCACCTCCTCCTCCTCCGGCTCTTCCGGTCCCCCGAAGCTTTGTGCCGGCGCCGCTTTTGAGCTGCCCGGCTCCTCGCCGCACCTGGGGAAGTTAATTAAGGTGCGTGCCGCCAAGCCCCGGGTGGGGTTTGCCTCCCGGGCTCTCATCCCTGCTGCGGCCGCCCCACCACTCTCGCGCCCCGCGTTCCCATGCTGCCGGCCTTGGCCGGGCATGCTCTGACCGGCCTGGTCAGCCCTGGGGCTCTCTGGGGTCGGGGCTCTTCTACAGCTACCTAGAGAAATTATAGAATCAGCAGCCTTTAGGTTGTCAAGATCAGGTTGGATAGACACTTGCCCGGGATGGCTGAGTCAAGAGATGATCCTGTCTTGAGCAGGGACGTGACTAAATGACCTCATGATGTGCTTTCCATTTCTATTTTCCTCTGATTCCTATGCTGTATCTAACATTTTACAGTGCTGAATGGAACTAGATACTTTTTCCTTTTATCAATTGCCTGCAGATTTCCATTCCCTGCTTTTTTATTCACTTTGTTATATTCCATTTAGACAGAATTTGTTTAGTTTCTCCAAAACTTGAATGCCTACCTCTGAAGTAAGATATGCCAACAAAAGAAAAAGAACTAATAATGTACAGTAGATACCTTCAGTAGGATTCTTGTTCTGGATGTTATTCAACCTGATCAAGTAATTTTATTATTTTCACAATAAGCACTATGGAATAATCCTACCTTTTTCTTAATGTCTTGAAGACACCAACTTCAGTAGAAGTGCTATCTTATCAATGTAATTCTTTTTTTCAGGTTTTCAAACATCATCTGAACAAGTTGAAAAATCATTATAAAAAAGTAAGGATGCCAGTGCTGAATCAGTACAATACAGATTCAGAGGGCGACATGGAAGCAATTAAGATTCTAGAACTATGTTATAATCTAAAGTGCACACTTTGGGTTTCTCACTTTAAAAGTTCACAACTGTAAATAAATCTCACAATGGCAACAATTGCCATTTTCTGCTATCAGAGAAAAAGAAACAACCTTGTGAATTTTCTCCAAATCCTTTCCCTGTCTATCTTCCACGTATTCACAGCGTTCAAAGACCAGTTTCTACTACTCAGCTTCAGTTAATGTCTAGTGAAAAAAGAGATCAAAACAGTTTATTTTTCCAGATCATTGGCTGAAATTAAAGTTTAACTAAGAGGGTGTTAATTTCCTGCTTTCTAACATATCAAGCAAAAACACTCTTCTCCTTAACGCAATTCCTTAGTTCTTCATTCACTTCAGGATCCAGAGCAAAATAGTTCTCTGTATAAAACAGTCTTAAGGAACTTACTTATGCCATTCTATTATTTCTCTGTCTTACAGAGGTGTTGTGAGACTTAATTAATATCTGCAAAGCATGTTCAGAGTCTTCGATGGAGGCAGTTAGGAGGTGCACATTACTATTGTTTTTCAACTAGTATTATGAAGACCTTGATTGGCCTTAATACCTTTACTGATAAATGGAAGCACATCTGATGAGACATCTTTCTTGTCTGAATGGACACTCCCAGTGATTTTTTTTGGATTTCTTAGACAATCTCCTCTTACTGCTTTTATATCCTTGAATCCTATGTGGTGCAATGGATTGGTAACTATTCACTTCTCATGATGAAACTTTCATTCAGTTACATGGAATCTGTGGGTCTTACACTGTTTTCATTTTTCCCATTCATGAAACTCTCTCAACTAGAGAACGTGGGAAGTAATTTTCTCTAGTCATTCCTTAAATTCCAAATGCTTAGTTTTCTTTCTCATTTAACAGCACTTGTTCTTTTCCAAGAGATTTGTAAAATCTTTAGTTATTTCCCTTGACTTTACTTAAATGATGCAGCCTGCTCCTGCCAAGGCTGATTGATATAAATTTGTCATGATTCAACCTTCTTTCTGCTTTCTCCATCACTGGGTTGGTAGGCATGCAGAGACTGATTTCTTTAGCCTTTGCTTGTAGGAACAGGAATGGAAAGAAAATACCCTGAGTCTCTAGACCAGGGCTGTCTAATTGGTGGCCTGAGTGGGGCCACAATATAGCCCCGGGGTTGTACATGGCCCATAAGCACATAACATTTCAGCCCATTGGCCCTAGTGGTGGTGGCCTATCCTGCTTCTGTGCAGTGGGGGAGGACCTAGGGAGCTGTGCACCACCTGTACAGCTCATGTGGTGGGGGACAGGGGCACTATGTCAGCTGTGGTGGGGGAACTGTCTGCTTCCCCTTTCAGCCCTTGTGCTGGGGGAACTTGACAAAGGCTGCCCCAACCATGTGCAGCCTATGGGCCACATGCCGATGACACCTGTGGCCCCCAGCTGCACTGAAGCTGGACAGCCCTGCCTGAGACCTCTGTCACAGGAGCAGGAACAGTGTGAATCTTGCTTTATTTTTTTTCCTCCCATTGTAAACTCACTTGCAGGGGAATCTGTCTTGCAGTCTCAGGTTGCTGAGACTGCATGACTCACTGAAACGGCTTGCTCAGAGTTCTCATCTAAATCCTTTTCTCTGTTATACAGAAGACAAGGAAGAGCCTACTCTCATTCTACACTGTACCAGTTGAGCATTATTTTCTCCATATCACCTATATAACATCCCTTGTTTTCAAAGAGCGTCAGAACAATGTCTAATTAAATCCAATAAGGGCTTCTAAAGTTGATAGGAAACCAAAGTGTGTGTCTGCACATAAAGAAACATAATTGCCAAAGCCCGCTGAATTCAGTTTGTCTGAGTTTATGGTATTAAACCAGTTTACTGTCTTTCTCTCTTTCTTTTCTTATTTTATTTATTTGTTATTTGAACTGTAGCAATAAGTCCCATTTGAGCCTGTTGCACTTGAGTAGCTCATGGACAAGAAGTTCCATGCCAAGTGCGTACATTGTCTCTTTTCCTCTTTAATTCTATTAACACCTTCTCTATTGACGTTGGCCAAAACTGGAGCTTGAAAGAACTTCACATTTTTTATGTTCACCTTATATGTGTTTTTATTTGCTTTATGGTAAACCTTACAAGCTGAGCTTTTGTGTCATTTGGCTTTTAGCAGACTGTCCATAACAACACTTAAGATTTTGCTACGATCAAGGAGTCAAAAAATTCCACTCATATGAGTGATTTTATTGTTCGTATAAATTATATTATTATATCGTCTTATTAGGTCTCAGCAAGTTTCAATCTATCCTAATTTAAAGATAGATTTAAAAGCAACAACAATCCTTTCCCATCTCCATTTTTCTGTGAAAATTGCAGACATAAGTGAATACAAAAAAAGGAAGCCTTGTACGGGATAAACTGAACATTTATGGTAAAATCCTGGCTCCACTAAATCTATTGCCAAACTTCCCATTGACTTCAGTGTAGGCAAGATTTTGCCTGAGTCATTGGTGGATTTAGGATTTTGAAAGGTGGGATACAGGTGGTGTGGTGCATCATCATATATAACACAATGCATATTTTTTCCATTTAAAGGGAAATTAGAAGGTTTACTAATATGCTAGAGGGCTAGTACTATATTATTTAGTTTAAGAGCAAAGCAAAAACAAATGCAACTTCATTGGAATGTGCACTAATTTGCTGGATGATATATAGTTGAAAAAACACAAGAAACTAGACAAAAATCATCAGATAGAGAAAAATATCATCTTGTTAGTCCTGTACTCATTATAGTTCATAGTTTCATAGTTAGTAGGGTCGGAAGGGACCTAAGCATATCATCAAGTCTGACCCCCTGCTATGGCAGGAAAGAGTCCTGGGGTCAAACGACCACAAGAAAGTGTTCATCCAGCCTCCTTTTAAAGACCCCCAGGGTAGGAGCCAGAACTTGTCTTGGAAGTTGGTTCCAGATCCTAGCTGCCATCACAGTGAAGTAGCGCCTCCTGAGGTCTAGTCTGAATCTACCCTCTGCCAGCTTGTGACCGTTATTTCTAGTCACTCCTGGTAGTGCGCGGGGGGAACAGGGACTCCCCCAATGCCTGCTGGTCCCCTCTGACTAGTTTGTAAACGACCACTGGATCGCCCCTCAGCCTTCTCTTGTGGAGGCTGAACAGGTTCAGGTCCCGTAGCCTCTCTTCGTAGGCCTGCCCTGCTGCCCCCTGATCATGTGAGTGGCCCTCCTCTGGACCCTCTCCATGTTGTCTACATCCCTTCTGAAGTGCAGTGCCCAGAACTGGATGCAGTACTCCAGCTGTGGCCTGACCAGTGCCACATAGAGGGGGAGGATCACCTCCTTGGACCTGCTCGAGATGCATCTGTGGATGCATGACAAGGTGCAGTTGGCCTTCCTGACTGCATCCCCACACTGCCAGCCCATGTTCATTTTGGCATCAATGATGACTCCAAGATCCTTTTCTGCCTCTGCGCTGACGAGAAGGGAGTTCCCCAGCTTGTAGGTATGGTGCTGGTTCTTCCTCCCCAGGTGCATCACCTTGCACTTGTCAGTGTTGAAACCCATCCTGTTCTCATCTGCCCACCCCTGTAACCTGTCTAGGTCCAATTGCAGCCTATTCCTCCCTTATAGCATGCCCACATTCCCCCACATCTTAGTGTCATCAGGAAATTTGAACAGGATGCTTTTTACCCCGTCGTCCAAGTCAGTGATGAAGATGTTGAACAGTGCAGGCCCGAGGACCGAGCCCTGGGGGACCCCACTGCCCACATCCCTCTAGGTCAAAAATGACCCATCCACCACCACTCTCTGGGTGCGACCCTCCAGCCAGTTAGCGATCCATTTGACTGTGTGGGTGTCGACACTACAGTCCCCTAGTTTTTTAATGAGAGTAGGCAGTGAAAGGCAGTGTCGAAGGCCTTCCTAAAGTCCAGAAAGTCCTATGTCCACTGCTACCCCTGCATCTAAGGATTTGGTGACCTGGTCGTAGAAGGCCACCAGGTTGGTCTGACAGGACCTGCCTCTAATGAACCCATGTTAGTTGTCCCTAAGCATAATCTCCCCTGCTGGCCCCTCGTGGACATGTGCCAGGATAATTCTCTCAAAAAGCTTGCCCAGGATCGAGGTAAGACTAACTGGCCTATAGTTTCCCGGGTCCTTCTTCCTCCATTTTTTGAAGATGGGAACCACATTGGCCCTGTTGCAGTCCTCTGGCACCACACCAGAGCACCATGAGTGCTTGTAAAGCCATGCCAGGGGTCCCGCAATGACCTCTGTTAATTCCCTCAGCACTCTGGGGTGGAGATCATCTGGACCAGCTGATTTAAATACAACCAGTCCCTCCTGAAGTTCCCTGACTAGATCCTCACTGACACTTGGCCTAAGTGAGCCTCACCTGGGGCCTGAGGGGGGCTGATCTGGTCCCTGCTCAGGAAAATGGAGGCAAAGGAGTCGTTAAATAGGTTAGCTTTGTTGTCTGGTGTGACAACCAGATTTCCTGGCAGGCCCCACGTTACCTGGTACCTTCTTTTTGCCCCCAGTGTATTTAAAAAAGAACTTCTTGTTGTCCTTGATCCAGGTAGCTAGTTAAAGGTATGTGTCTCATTTAAAATGGTAAAAACAAAACTTAGTCTTCTTCAGAGGCACTAGGTATGGCCATGAACAATCACCTGCCACTGGAGGTAGCACTGAATTCAGAACACATAGAGCCTCAGAGGAGTTTTCAATTAATGTCTGTAGGGTTTGGATAAGGCCCTTAGTGTGTACAGAGTGCCCAAATGATTTAGTCTCTTATATTTTTATTGAAATATATGTTTCTCACTATCCTTATTTTGTAAGAGAACATAAGAAATTAAAAACAACATGCTTATTGGCTGGATGTGGCAGATGTGCCTAGTGGTCCGAGTCTGTCTTCACTGGTGGTGACAGTGTGCAGCTCCCAGCAGTGTCCTGGGATGCAGAGGTGTGGAGCTTGGATGCCTGGGCAAGAGTCCCCTCTGGGGTGGAGCTGGAGCTGGAGCTGCTGAAGTCAAGTGGTGCCATGGCTGGGCTGACCTCTTGGGCAGGGCTGTGCACCCAGAGCTGGTGGGGCAGGTGCTGGCCAGGCTGCCAGAGTAGCTGGATGACACTGGGGACTGGGACCATGGCAGGTTGGGCTCTTGGTGCCCCAAGAGATCCTCCCCCACTGATACCTTGTCATGGCTGCCAGGCTGCAGTGGAGGCTCCGGCAGGCTGCCTGTACTAGAACACCACATGGCATGGCTCTGACCAGTTCTGCCCCTGGGAGGTGGCATGTGCCATTGGGGATGATGCCAGCATGGCTTCCTCGATGGCTCACAGGAGCTATGTGTGACAGTCCAGATGCTGGTAGGCCTGGGCAGATGCCTGTAGTGCCCAGTGCAGAGGCATGATGCGGGGCAAGCAGGCAGGTGGTGGGGCTGTGCTGGGGGGCTAGTGCTGGGGTCTGGGCAGGCTGCTGCAGCTGACCCAGGGCCACTGGTGTGGGACCTTGTGGTTAGCGGTTGGCTGCAGGTGTCCTAGGGCCCCCAGGTCACCACAGCATTTTAAGGGGAAGTCTGGGGCTGGCAAAGAGAAGCTCAACCCCATGCCCCTGGAGCTAATCTGAGGGTGCCCCGCTTGTGGTGGAGTTGGCCGGGAGTAAATTTGCTCCCAATTGGTGTTTACACTTACAGTACTGCACAGTAATTACAGCACGGTTAATTTGTTACCTGTTTTTTCAGGTAGTAAATTAACCATGTAGTAGACTAATTTACTATGCAGTGAGCACCTGCAGTATAGACAGAGATGTTTTACCGCTCAGCAAATTAGTCTACTGCAGAGTAAAGCATCTTGTGTAGATGCACCCAGGTTATATTACTACATTATACAATGATGATTTCTCAGGTCCTAGAAAGCAACAAGGGTAGTATCAGAGCCAGCTTTAGGGAAAATGGTGCCTGGGGTGAACTTGCATTTTGGTGGCCCCTCAACCTCCCCCACGTCAGCAGTGCTGCTGCAGGCAGAGGCAGGCTGGCAGGGGCTCAGGGCAGAGTCCAGAGCGGAGGTGGAGTGGCATCATCCACCAAGCAGGTGGGTGGGCAGGCACTGCTGCTGCTATGCAGGAGCAAGGCGGGTGAACTGGAGCAGGTGCCACTCTGTCCACAAGTGCCCGGCGTGGCTTCCCCTTTGCAGAGGCTCAAGGTGGGGGCCAGCTGGGCTATGCACTGCTCCTACTGCCTGGGGTGGGAATCAGCCAGGGTGGGGTGGGGGGAGACTACTGCTGTAGGCACAGGCTGCTCACACAAGTGTGCATGCATGTGTGTGTGTTTGGCACCAGCCTGAACATGACATCCTGGGTAGTCACCCAAGGCACCCACTCCTAAGGCCAGCTCTGGGTGATATATCCTATGCCTATTGAAGTCAATCGTAAAAATGAACAGAACCAAGATATTATCCCTGGGGCCTCTAAAAATGAGTGGCTCACTCAAGCATGATTAGCAGCTGTACTTAGAAGAAACTCAGTAACACAGAAATGTGTCCAAGAAAACAGTGCTCCTCCTAGATCTTGTAATGTGAGCTGGGCAGTGTTTTCACCAATGCAACAAACTGTGTCACCCTCTCCTTTCAGTGTGCTTCATTTAAAAGATTGTGAGGAACAAAACATCATGTTCCAGCCTTAGTGTGGGTTTAGGACTGGTCTCTGTAACACAATGTCAATTTGTTGTCCATCACACAATCCTGCTAAGACTAATATATCTACCTAGTTTGCCTAATATTGACATATCACTGCTTTTTCTTCTGTTTCCCCCATTATCTTTGGTCTTAAACTGAAAAATATACTTCAACGCACATATGCAAATCTCATTTAAGCTGTCACAGTTCAGTTGTTTCTGATCACAACTCTGTTTCGCACTACATTATTCACATAATTCTAGCTAACTCCAAGCAGTTTCTTTAGAAAACTTAAAGCCTTTGACTAGCCCATAGCTAAAAGAGGTCACAATTACAATTGTGTGAAAAGAAATCACGGTGGATTCTGAAATTTCAGAAGCTGTTTCTGATCTGATTCAGAACAAAACCCACACATTTTGCAATTGTGGGAGAAAATTCTGTAAAAAAAGTATTTCATACCAGTCAAAATGCTTGATGTTTATTTTATTTGTAAATGTTATATTATAACATATTATAATTGTTTTAAAGATTTCAAAATCCAATGTCATCCCGTTTTTTTCCTCCTACATGAAAGTTTAGTGAAATTGACACAAGATCACAAAGTATTTCTGGTTTTTATAAAAATCCATTTTCCATTGGAAAACTGTTTTATAAAAGTTGTTCTGACTAGCTCTAGTTTGTCTCACCACTAACATCTCCCCTCTTTAGCACCTTACAACATACTCATTTTGACTATGTGCACTATTTTATGATATTACTATTATTGGAAACTCATTGAAAGAAATAAGAGGCTAGATGCTGAGCCACTGCAAATTGACTTATTTATTTCCACTTAAGTCAAGTCAACCGAACCATGGCAATTCATACCATCTGAAAACTGGACCCATAACTAAAGTTTCATAATTAAGAATCCAGTGGTACTAGTACTTACCATCTTATAATACCTGAGATAGAACAGCTGTACCTTATTCTAAAAATAAGACAAATCAGTGCTGTTTCAGATATGATAGTGTGATGACTACCTATTGGGTGCATCTACACAGGCATTTGATCCAGGGTCAGTTTACTCGTGAGTAAACAACTTGTGAGTAAACAGTCCTGGGCAGGGTTCTACACATGCAGGGAATCGGGAGCAAATTTGCTGCTAATGGCAGCAAACTGCTCCTGTTTTCTGGGGCCCTGCAATGGGCCCCTACTACCAGCAGAGGGAGGTCTAGGCTCTCCCTGGGTGCTAATCCAGGAGCTGGCAGGGAGCACTGGGCCAGGAGACAGCTGTCTCCTGGCCAGGGCTGGGACATTACACTCTACCCCAGGGGCTACTTGCTGCCGGGGTGGGAACAAAGTGCCGCTGCTTCGCAGCAGGGAGCTCTTGGTCCCAGCCCCCTGATCAGGGGCAGGGGACTTGGAAAGAGCTGCAGGGGAGGGGCCAGCCCCCTGCCCAATCCACTGGTGAGGCAGCTAGCAGCTAGCTCACTGCTAGCTGCCCCACCAACAGATCAAAGCAGGGGGCTGGGACCTACCCCACCCCTGCAGTTCTTTCCAAGCCCCATGCCTCAATCTCACAATTGAGGCATGGGGCTGGGACCTGCCCCTGACTAGGACAGTTCCCAGCCACTGCTCCATGATTGTGGGGTAGAGCCTGGGGAGTCTGTTCCCTGCTCAGCTTCATGAGTGCAGAGCTGGGTGGGTAACAAGATGGGAAGCCTGTTCCCTGCTCAGCTATATGAATGTTGGAGATGGGTGGGCAACAAGTTCCCTAGTCTATTCCCTGCCCAGCTCTGTGTTTATGGAGCTGAGTGGGGAACAAGCTTCCAAATCTGTTCCCCACCCAGCTCCATGATCAAGGAGCTGGGCAGGGAACAGGTTCTCCAGTCCCTGCCAGCAGGGAGCTCCCAGCCCCAGCTCTGTGGTTGTAGGGCCAGCACTGGAAGATCCTTGTCACCCAGTGCCAGCTCCACAGTCACAGGGATGCTGCTGGGAGATCCTTATCTATAAGCCCGAGCTCTGGAGTCATGGGGTTCAAGATGGGAGACCCTTATCTTCCAGCACCAGCTCTATGACAGTGAGGCTGGCACTGGGAGTTCCTTATCTCCCATCCCAAACTTTGTGGCTGCGGGGCTCAGGTTGGGAGGTTCTTATCTCCCAGTGCCAGCTTTGTGGTTGTGGGCCTAGCACTGGGAGATCCTTAGCTCAGCCTGTGGTTGTGAGGAGCTTGAGCTGGGAGATAAGTATCTCCTAGCCTCCCGCTCCCCAATCCCTAGGGCAAAGTGGGGGCTGGGAGATAAGGATAAAGATCTCCCAGCCCCCACTCCCTAAAAGGGATCTCAGAGTAGGGGGCTTGGAGCTCCCTGCTGCTGGGGCAGAGGGACATATTCCCTGCCTGGGCTCCAGTGGAACAGCCTGCCATGGCAGCAGGCAGCTTCCGAGAGCAGGGAGCAATCTCCCCCCTCCGGTGGCCAGCTGACTGGGAGCAAAGTCAGGTGTCTACTAGAACACTACTGCGCAGTTACTAATTGCGAGAAAATGTGCTACTTGCATATGCAGGTAGCAAATCTACTTGCAATTAACAAGGTTTACTGTGCAGTAAGCACGTGCACGTGTAGAGGCACTTGCTTACTGCTCAGAAAAGTATGCTACGTCACAGTAAAACATCTTGTGTAGATGCTTCCACTGACGACTGGATCCTGAGGCCCTTCCTTGCTTTGGGCTTTATTTTTCCGTCATAATTATTCATGTACATTCCTGTCATTTTACAGTATTTTGCTTATTTAAATTGCAACCAAAAATATTCTGCCTTTTACTTTATAGTTTGGAACATTTTTCAAATTTTAATATTTCCACTACTTGTTATGTGCTCTGTTTTATTCTTAATCCAGTGGACATTATTATGGGAGGAAAGTCCTATATCACGTGCATGTATTTTTATGTTTTATAGTTGCATGATATATTTCCACAAAAGAATGGGGAGAAGTCCAATGAAAAGAGAGCTTTTACTGATGGGAAAAGTTAAAAAGAGAATGAATGTACACTTTATGTAAACACTTATCATCACAACTATGCAATTATGCATGAAAAACAGGGCTGTTATCTTTTAGGTCTAGTCTCAGTTTCTTGTTTTCATGGGCCAAAACCATTTAGCTAATGTTTCCAAAATGCATGGTGATCCTTCATTAAAATGCATCTTTTAATGGTATCTATTTAAGGGCTGCTTAAAAAAGTTTAAAAACAAATCTTATCCATGTTAGGGCAAAGCACATTTACATCACTGAATTACTAGTGAAATCAGGAAACAGTAAGTGAATCTTTTTGGCTGGGTTGCTTTGAGATTGTCTTTTATTCAAACAGAATCTTTATTGTTAGATACATATTTGCTTATGTATTGGATAGATTATCTCCAAAGAGGGCATGGGATGACACCTGCCTGTTGTAATAAACAAGTTAATATATACATTCTAAGAGAAAAATCTAATTATAAGTGCTAGGTTGTAGAACCAGTAACACCTCTGGTTGGTGTGTTACTATGAAACTTATTGCATAACATAATATTTTGTGTGAGGCAGGAATCCTTGACTTCAATACAGTAAAGTACACATGACCTTACAGATAACACTGAATACCTCAGTGAAGGTACAAATTATGACTGATTGCAACAGCAATCCTGTTCTGTAAACTGTGAAATTCCTTATTAGGGAAGCAACCTTTCTCTGTGATGAGGTGATTCACTTAAAATGGCACAAGAGACAGTCTTCTGTGCTTGAGCAATAAAGCAGAAAAATATTGGGGGCTGCAACAGGAAAACAATTATTTAAAGCAGTTTTTTTCAACCTTTTAAGTAGCAAGTACCCCTAATTTCTGAAAATTTTAATAAGTACCCCAACACTCAAATTTTCCAGGGGATTTTGTATTTACAGACTAATGTGTGCTATATAAGGCCGTGATATGACAAAGGTTTGATTTGGTGTGGGTAGGGTTGCCACCTTTTACACCAGGGGAGCACAACTAAAGTATGTACCTGGGCTAGTGGTGATGTTGCCCAAAGCTAGGAGGGCTGAACCCAGTGCCGCACAATGTGTGGTGCACCAAATTTTTTGCCATAGTTTTGAGAGGAAAAGAGGGTGCAAGAGAGAGAGAGAGAGAGAGTGTTGGGGTACCTGTGTACCCCCTACCTGTGTCTCACGTACCCCCAGGTTGAGAAACGATGCTTTAAAAAAATGGGTCTTGATTTTGGCAGCTAAGATTATCATGACGTATCAGAGACTTATCAAGATTAATGTTGAGAGACTGGACGTGGAGTGTGTTTCAGTGAGAGCCTATTAAGAGACATGTTTTGCTTCCACTTTGCAGAGGGGTTATGGTAAGGGGAAAAGCACAAAAGTGATTTTGAAGCAGTCACTTATAAATGACAGTTCTGTCAGGAGTTGGTTATAACTGTGAATTCAACATGTCCTAAAGGTAAAAAAAGACACAGCATTCATGTCCGAGTATATTTATAGTGTAGGTGATATAAGGGATATAAATCAGGATATATTGTCATTGTCATTGATCTGTTGTCATCCTGCCAAGCCAGGCATACAAAAATCATAAATTGAGTCCCCCCTCAAATTAGACTGGCTTAAAAATCCTGAGGTTAGAAAAACAATAAATGAAATATTTTCTTTATTTGCCTTCTATGTTTTTAGTCTTCAGAGTATACCCAGGTCATGTTTTCAAGGTGCCACAAGAGCTACCAGCCTATAAACATGGCTCCATAGAAGTGTGATACCTTCTAGTGATTTGGCCAACTTCATTTCTACACATCATGTCATTCCTGATATATAACAGTAGAAATAGCTTTAGGAAGAGACATTTGCAGTAATCTGCCATCTTCTTGTTTCATTTAAGAATAAGCTACTAGCATGAAATATCTTGGCTACTAAAGAAAAATATTGCTGTTAGGACTATGTGCGCCATATCTATTAAACTGGAGAATATACTGCAATATGATTATCAGTTTCAATCAGATTCCTTATTCATTTCATGCTTACCAGAATCCATAAGGCAGGAGTGTCAAAGATACAGACCACAAGTTGAATCTGGCCTGCAGAGCTCTATCATCCAGCCCCTGATGCCACCCATGGGTCTCAGAACTGGCTCACAGGCAACAGGCAGGGTGTGCTAAATGGCCCTTCATGTCCATGTGGTGCTCCAGCTCATGTCTCAGGGTGATCACCATGTGTAGCACAGCCCCATAGTGGCTGCTGTGTGCAGCATGGCCTTGGCCAGACCAGGACCATGTAGCATGCAGGGCCCACTCCAGCCATTACAGGACACACACTGGATCCAGAATGTGGTGCTGGTGTGTGGGTCTGTGGGGCCATATGGGTCTGATACAGAGGTGTACCAATATATTGGTTGCCTGTCAGATCATCACCGATAAAAGAGGAAAATGACATTATCAGCTATTGGCTTTTTTTGGCCATTGTAGCTGATGTGTACTGATACAATTATGCCTTCTGGCCAGGGCAGCATGCAGCTCCCAAGGCAAAAGCAGCAGAGTGAAAAGCCCTGAGCTCTGGGCTGCCTGCTCCCGTCTCTCCATGCCACTTCCTGGCTGGCTGGGTTACAGGGTGCCTCAGCATGGGGGCTGCCTGCCAGCTAGCCCTGCTCTGTGACACCCTGTTTCCCAGCCAGCCCCCTCCTGCAGCACATGGAGCAGCAGGACATTGTGTCCTGCTGCAAACCACACCAGCAGGGGCATGCACTGCAGCACAAATTTATGCTGCTGCAAATGCACACCCCTGTTAGTATGGATGCAGCCCATCTGTTTTGGTGGCATTTTATACCTATTTATACCTATACTCATAGGCATAGATGACTGAACAAAGCTTAGGACAGTGCTGAGTCAGGACCACAAAATATGAATGAGTAATGCAGGAGCTTGGTCTTTCCCTTTGGTGCCTCTACAGCAGGGGCGGGCAATTATTTCAGGTGGAGGGCCGGTTACTGAATTTTGGCAAGTCATTGAGGGCCACATGACAGGCAGCCAGAGGCAGCTAAATATTAATTTTCTAAATTTTTAGAGGCCCCATGAGCCAGATAGAATGGCCCACATCTGGCCCATGGGCCGCATTTTGCCCACCCCTGCTCTATAGAAATTTTGTTAGATCATTTCCAGACTTGACAGGAAGGCAAACCTGTTTCCCCAAGTGGTTACCTAAAGCAAATATATCAAATCTGAACTAGTCTGTCAATATTACAGGTAGTTACAACTTATATGAACTTTTTGGGTTTTTTTAATAGCTCTCCAAGCTCTCTGATGTTCTTTTCAAATAACACTCAGTTTAGAAGCTGTTTTAGCAAAAAGAATATGAGTGTATCACTCTTGGGGGAAAAAAAAACCATTTGGCTACCCCCCAAACAGAGGAGGATTTTCATTCTGTAGAGGATTGGTAACAGAAAATAATTCCCAGTGGAATTCCTTGAAAGTCTTGGCCTTATGCAAAAATGGGCTGAATCTCCAAAACAAATAATAATTGGTTTATTTAATTATACTGTTTTAAATCATCCTGTATATGCTATTACTGATAAAACAGGTATAATCAGTTCTGCAGTTAAAATAATGAGGCCACATAATATACAGCCTTTTGTATATAGCTTGAGTTATGATTTTGACAAATATACATTAATACGTTATAGTTCCACAACACTACTTACCCACTGATCTCAAAACACCATAAATATGAAATTCCAAAACACCTGCAGAAAGTAAGCAGCCATTATTACATATCTGTTACAGAAAGAGTCACAGAGAGAAAGAACACCATAGGCCCGGTTCTGCCAAGAATGCAGGGTTTTCAGCAGAACAGTTGGAGATGTTTCCTTTGGCATCTCTAAACCTAGAATGGTGGATGCCAGGGAGGATATTGAGGGGATAGATCACTTTAGATATATCTGGTTCAGTGCTCTCTTTGTATGGAATCCACTTCTGCCACTGTTAGAGTCAGGACACTGGGCTAGCTGGACCTTTGGTCTGACCCAGTATGGCACGTCAAATGTTCTACGTTTTAGCAGTGCTTCAAAACAGCAGTTAAGGATTCCTTTTGATGGAGGAGGGATCCCTGGTTTGCAAGAATCAAGCACCATCAACACCATATCGTGCACTATCATTCCATTTGGTTTTGGAACCATACTGCAGGAAAGAAGGGGCATGAAGGCCAGTCTAATAGGCAGGGGGATGCAGTAGAGCACAGACCTTCAGTTACAGCAGATGTTGCAGTTTGGACTATCCTTGCTGGTGATCAGCCATTACAGATGCTGGCTGCAGGATATGTAAATTAAAACCTCCCTTCAGCTGCTCTGAATTATACCAGAGGCTTTTTTTGGTCCCCACCAGGCAAAATGCAGGTGGCTATAAAGGCAACTGAGAGCTCCGGAGTTGTACTTCATTAAGTATCTCAGTTTCTTATTCACAGAGAATAAAGTTTGTATTTTCCATAGGCAGAATTTATATAAATATAATCCCTTGTGTTTTTCTACCTGCCAGATACATCATTGCCATAATCTTTTCTTCAGCATACTATGTAACTTGTGGTGCTGAAATAATTTCTAAAGGATTTCCGTTAACAAGTGTTATTTATTGGTGAATCTTTGGCCACATCTCACCAATGCTGTACTTTACATAACACAAATATTTATAAGTACCTGGTTTCAAATCTCAGGAAGCTTTGGACAAAGTACATACTCAGGGTCAGATTCTCATCTCATCTAAATCAACAGAGCAGCTCTATGGAGGTCTAGGGACATTTGCCCCCAGCACCTAAGTCTGGATGCTACATAGGCTTTGCAACATTTGAATTGCCATACCATGTTACACCAGTGATCCAACTAGTTGGCTAGTCTGTCTAAAACCTTGGCCAATACCAAATGATTCATAGCAAGGTGCAAGAAACTGTAACCAACAATATTGTAATAATTTTCTCATGCCAAAATTGTCTTCCAGGAGAGACCATGCTCCGTGGATGTTCTTTACAAGATGAGCATTTCTTATACTTCATAGAGAAGGAAGGCTGAAAGGGACCTCAGGAAATCATCCAGCCCAACCAGAGACTGAATTTGTGAATGTCACTGTTATTAGCACCACACTGTAACCCACTGAGCTAAACAGATGCTTTGAAAAGCCTGCTTTTAATTTTTTTTATCTAAATCATGAGTATGACAGCTTGTGAAAACACGTCTTCAGCCAATTTTGAATTCCACTTGCTTTTGTTAATGCTATTTGAAATGATAATTGGCGCTATGGGCGCAGTCATCTATTTTGTAGAGTTTGTAGGCCGTGACAGCTAAACTAGACAGCAGTGGTGGCCTCTGGGGTGAACTTGCTTGCCCAAGGGAGGTGAGTCTTAGGAGGACTGAAGCAGTCATGCCAGGTTCTGGGGGATGGGCTGTGTCTGTATGTGGTCCAGGTGGGATGCCAAAATAGGGATTTGCACCTTGGTATTACACCTGAATGATTCAGAGCTAAGAAGCGTGACCAGTCACAACCCAGACTTCCCCAGAGTTTAGCAGCACAAAAAAATCTGTGACTAGATTCAGTCGCAGCGGGCTGGTTCCAAGTGGAGGTCTGGCTCGGGCTGTGGAGGCCACAGAGACTGCATGGAAACTCCCCGGCTCCAGTTACTGTCCAGTTTGACCGGTCAGTGGAACACAGGAAGCACGAGCCTTGCCTGGAAAGAAAATGGCACCGGGGTTATGTGGGAAGAGCCGTTGAACCCAACCTGGGGCACTACGCCTCTTCCATGGGCACAGCCCACTTTTGGCTAGCCTTGTCGCTTTGGGCCCCCAGGTGGATGCATAGGGATGGATCAGGGCAGCCTGGACACGTCCTGTGCAGTTGGTTATTTGTTTCTGGAAGAGCCTAGTGGCAGATGAGCAGGGGGAAAGGGGACTACAGGTTGCCTGGGATGTCTTGAGCTCCATTTTCCCCCTTGGGCTGCTCCCAGGGAGAGGCTGGGCTTCCTGCCCCATGGGGGGCTGTGTCCAGGTGACAGAGTAGTGGGGGGCTGCTTGGGCATGACCATTTGAAGCCAGAGCGAGGGACACCCTGGGGGTTAGTGATCCCCTCAGAGCAACGCGGGCTGCGGTTCATGCACGGGCGCGCCGCGCTGTCGCCCCGCCCGGCGCCCGAGGCCGGTTGCAACACGTGCTCCTCCTCCGGCCTTTATGTGGGGCGCGGCGCCGGCCGGGGCAGTGTCCGGCCCGGGGCGGGTGCAGGCAGCGGCTCGGCTCTGCCCCGCGCCCGGCTCCGTGTCCCGCAGGGATGCTCCCCCCGGGCCGCGCCGCGGCGGCGCTGGCCGCGCTGGCCCTGCTGGCGGCCGCCCCCGGCTGCAGCGCGCAGCCCCGGGGCCCGGCGCCGGCCTTCGCGGAGGACGTGCTGCGCCTCTTCGGCGGCAACCGCAGCCTGTCGGCGGCGCAGCTGGCCCAGCTGCTGCAGCGCCTGGGCGCGGCGCGGCCCGGGGGGGCCCCGCTGGCCGCGCACCTGCCCCTGCACCAGAACCAGGTACCCCTGCCGGCCCGGCCAGGCGCCACTGTCGCGGGGAAGCGGCCGCCCGCTGCCCTGGGCGAGGCTCTCTCCAGCCCGGGCTGGGCGAGCGGGTCCCGGAGGCGGGAGCGGCGGGCTGGGGTCTGTCGGAGCCGCGCGCCCGCCGCTCTCCCGCGCTGGCGGCTGTGCCTGCGTGTGTCCCGCGTCCGGGGAGCCGTCCCCGCTCCATTCACACCCCGCTGGCCGGGGCCCTTGGCTCCTCCGACTCTGTGGAGGGCCAGTACGCGCTCCCCGCGCCCCGCCGTGAGCCTGTGGCCCTCGATCCTGGCTGGGGTGGCAGTTGTTGAGGGCATGCCGGTTTTCTGCTACTCTGTCCATACGACGCCTTGATGGCCTCAGGTTTTCTCTTCAAGAGAAAACTGGAGGACATAAAGGCGTTGGGTTTCGTATCAGGAGAGGACAACCGGGCTGTCCTCTATGATGGCCACCCTACTCCTGTCTCTATTTTGCCTTTTCATTGTCCCAGGGTATTGGTGATCTGCCCTCAGGGCGCTCCTGGTGGGCTTTGCCGGGCGTTGCAGAATGGGGATCAAAAGGCCTGTGTTTGGGTGGGACAAGCCAAAGGTCTGTTGATGCTGTCTGACACGTCCTTCATGCATCTGTTTCTACCATGGAATGGGCTTGAGATGATATTAGGTGTATAGCTGAGATCTGAAAAATGGAAGCCCTGAATTGTTACATGCATATTGTGATATTGGTGTGTAGCAGGGGTTGGCAATGTTTTGAGGCAGAGTGCCAAAAACACCCACAACCTCGACTTGTGTGAGATGTCGGTGTACCACGTGTGGACAGCAGGGGAGCCAGAAGGGGCCCGATCCTTGTTGCATCCCCAGCCTCTTTCCTGCCATCTGCCCTGAGATGCACGTGCCATGCTGTGGCACCTGTGTCGGACCGGGTTGCCTGCCCTGGTGTATGCTGAGTAGATTGCAGAGTGGAATCACTCAGGCATGTGCATATGCTGCTGAGGTAGTCTGTAAGCTCTCAAGGAGCAGAAAAATTGCAACTAGTGGGTGAGATGGAGGAGGAGGACAACCCTCCCACCTTTTTATCCCAAGGGGCTAGTAAATAGGGCCCTTAACTCAGGAGTAGGAGACTCCTTTACCCAGGTTGCTGCTCCTCTAGAATTAGCCCAGAATTTGGAACCTCTCTCTTCCCCTTTCTTTCAGTATAAGAGCCACTTTCCTTCTAGTTTATGTGTTTTTTTTTTCCCTCACTCTGCATATCTTCCACTCTTGCCTGTGCCAAAAGGAAGTGTGGATCAATGCCTTGCTTGTTGCCTCTGCTGCAAAGCAGGAGGTAGAGAGTCCAATTCTTTCCTGCATAGTTTCTTGCTCCCTGGGCAAGTGTTTTAGCTACAGCACTATTGGGATAAAAAGTGCCTTGGTTTTTCTTCACACTGCTTCTAGCAGGAATTCCTGCAGGGCAGCTCTATTCTACCATAACTTAAATGAACCAAACTGTGCTTGCATGCCAAAAATTTCCTTTGTGCAGCTTCATAGGTGTTACTTAGGCACATGCAGATGAAATGGGATTCAGCCTTTGGCCCTGCACCTGTTAGATATACCTGACCACATCAGGAATGAACTATATATTTAAAAACGAGCAGAACAGGCAAAAAAGAAAACCAGAGGTGGATATACACCTCTTATGAGGATTGCAGTTCTGTCATCCTTACCTTGGGTAGGTGTTTATTGTGCCCTGTTGAAATGAAACATCTGACTAAAAGAGGCAGAATTGGCCCATTATCTCTTCTCTCGACCTTTTTCGTATTTCACAAGTTGAACTTTTTTATGAATATACTTAGTATATTTTTAGTGAAAGTGTAAACATTTCCAGGCAGGTTTGCTAAATATAAAATTGCCATGTTTGTAATGGTTATAAGAAAGTGGTTTTCTTTAAAAAGGAGAAATTGCTGGATTACTCAGCTATTTGTCCTTTTCTTCCGAGGAAAAAAATAAATGTTTGCATTCCGTTTTAAAATACTTTTACTACTACCCTGGTATGTTTGTTGAAAGTCATCTGAAGCCTTAGCTGGAAATATTTCTGCTACTTTTACTTTTACTAAGAACAGATGGGTTATATAGCTGCATTCTTCATTTGATGGAGGAATAAAAAATGGTAGACACCTATTTGTACTGTAAATTACCATTTTTGAGCAGTTATTAGTATGCATTCTTTATTAACAGCATGATAATGGTATTTCTAATTTTCTGGGCCCTTCACATGTGCATTAACATGTACGCTCAGTTGATGTCTCGTATCAATCTAGTTGGCCAGTGTCATGCATACATACCTGCTAATTCATGCATTTGCCCAAAGTGTGTTGATCCTTGCAACCTCCGTTTTCATATATACTTACGTCTTTGCAATTTGGAGCTTCAGCTGCTTGTGGGGGAAGGTACAAAGCCTGGGAATCTACAGCTTTTTGTTCCAGACATTTATGTCCTGTGGTTCCATAGGAAAACTACCATTCTGAAGTGCAAACTATGGAATATATTCCCTTCCAGGGTAATATTTATCCTGCATAATGAGTTTTTCTGATGTCTACCTATGGTGTTTAAAAGATATGAACAGTCTTTGAAAGTATTTTCCCAATGGTTTGGATACTGTACTTATGCAACAATTTCTGGTGTTGGATATTAACTCCTGCACACTAAACCTATGTAATACATCCTAAACCTTTAATTTGAGTCTGAAGAATTGAAGAAGAGGTTATGGGTTGTTCCACTTTCTTGAAAATGTGTAAGCAAGTTTGGATGTACAAGCCAGAAGAAAAAGAATACTTGCATTTCCTCTGTGCTTCCTGTGTCATGGAATTCTATGGGAAGATAAGGTCTATGGCAGAAGAAAAGTTGCTTGAACTTCTGGGTAATGGAGTTTAAACAAATATGTCTTTAAGATTTTGTAACTGTGTATGGTAATTGACGTCATGTGTTGTCTAAGGGAACACTCTTCTGTTTCTTGTGAAAGACCGTGGAAAAAACCATGAAATAATCAGCCCACTGCTGTGAATAAGTATCATTTTTTTTTTATATGTATTTCCATTTTTCCAGCTGTTTTCTTTTCTTTTTTTCCTTTTGTCATATACTGGTATGTGTCTTCATATATGTATCCATTTTATTTTTTTAATTTGTATTTTTCTATTTTCATTTTTTCTTCATCATTGCTTTTTCTTTATAACATAAGCTCAGCTTTTATTATTACTAACCAGCTAAATCAATAGACTCAGACATGGATCACGCTGAATCAATGTGTCTTGTTTTACTGTTTTTGCTTGTTTTTAGCTGTTATTACAAAACAGAATACCATATTGAATATAACAGTTGCACATATGCATTGTATACATTACATTATAAGTACTGTATAAAAAAAGTAACTGCAAATCTAATCTTTTATTGGGTTCACACATAAATTGTTGTATATAAATATTAGATGGTGAAATGACAGTATTTTTTAAAAACCTACAGATTTGTCAAGAGTGCTGGCAAAAAATTGAAGGGAAAGAATATTTGTTTATAGCATCATATATGTCATGGTATAAACAAATATTCTTTCCCTCCAGTTTCTTGCCAGCACTCAAGAAATCTAAAGGTTTTTAAAAATACTGTGTCATTTCATGTCCATACATGATGGGGAGGAATTTTTTTGTCCCCTTGCTCTTTTGTTGCTTTTTTTTTTGTTATCCTGAATCTTGGGCTAATTAAAAAATACCAGACAGAATGTACTGCAGTTAGGACTGCATAGGCAGAATATGTTACCCTGTGCACTCTCCAGAATTATTTTAGTCTGGCAACTTATATTAGCGTTTCAGCCTGTTTGAAGCACAGTGCCACTGTAATTGAAGATATTGTTATTTGCTGCTATTGCTTAAACACTGACTCATGTCAGTGCTTTACATACAGAACACTCCAAATGTGAAAAGTGGAGAAACCAATAGAATACAGTAAGAATTTATAAAATGCAGCTATTTAGAAATATATAGCGACATTTTTAAGTCCCTCTTTTCAGAAATATCCACACAATGTGTGCATCTACACATTCATTAATGCACCGTAATTACAGTACATTAACTTTAGTAACTGTAATAACAGATACTAATTCAATGTGCCGTAATTGTTGCTATTGCACAGTAGTCTAAATGAACACTTTTTGTGTGATGCTTAATGCTCATTGGACAAATCTACTGCGTATTAGTGCATTAGCATGGTTTTTGCTAATGCTTAGTACCCATTGGACTAATTCTACTATGCATCTCATGTAGACTCACCCAGTGTCATTTCTCTTGTGTAGTTATCTTGATTGAATATGGTTTGACGATATGTTTAACTCAAAATATATGAGACTCTGAGACAAACTGATCATGGCTAGCACTATTTTGTCTTAGTTTATGTTCAGATATTAGCTTTCCTTTTCCCTCCCTTCCCACCTTTCCCCACATAAATCTTGATGCTGTTTGACAGTAGGAGAAAACGGAATCTGGTTATAGGTAACCAAGTCATGCATTTAATCTTTTCTTCAGTTGAGTATTAACAGGAGTTAATGGAGACAGTATAATACCTCTATTCTGGGTTCTTGTTTCAGTCTACAGGGTCAGAAAAACATTACCTTTAGTTTATGTTTAGAAAGGGGTTTCTTTGCAATAGAAAGGGTTAAAAATTTAAGCTATATTTGTCAAAAGCATCAGCAGCGAAACAGACAGACTGCAAATCAAGGGTGATGTGAAACAGAAACTTGTTTATTCAAGTGTAACATTTTATGCAAGTGGGGACTCCCCGCCTACAGGAACTTATAGGTTCCCAGACGAAACTGGTTTAATCTCAGTGGAGGTACTAGAGGAAAGTCATAGAAAGGTCCTTCTTATGTGAGACAAATACTTGAAAGAACAGACACAAAGGGTACATCCCCACGAGCAGGAATGTGTGTTCCTGGGGAATGTCTGTGCTACATGTGCTTTGCCTCATGGCATGTTACCCCAGATGGGTTAGAGGAGGATGGGGCCAGCAACTATGCTGGCCCTAGCAGCCTTACCTGGGTCCTGGGGGCTGCTGGGAGCTGCAGCCATGGTGCTTCCACAGCAGGGAGCCTGGCCAGCAGCTGAAAAGTGGTTCCAGCTGGCCAGGCTTCAGTTTTGAGTGGCACGTGCTGCCACCATGTGCACTGCCCCACATTTTTTAGGCATTGTTTTTTTTTACTCCAGGACCTCCTAGGGTCAACCACCCCTCTGTGCTGCAGAGTAACAGTGCTGGAACACCTGCACGTGCCGCATGTGTGGTGTGTGGCCCCATAGACAGGTCTGCGGTGCTGTATACTGCACATCCATGCTCATCTGAATGTGCCCACAGAGGCCTTCACAAGACCTGTTCAGAAATTTTCCTTTGGCAGGATTTTTCAATGGAAATTCAGTTTCTGCAAGATCAGAATTTTCCACAAGATGATAGAAAATTGAAATGAAGAAGTTTGCTTTGGGTTGGTTTGACTTGACATATTTGCTTAAATTGAACAGAAATATTTTGGTTTGCCTCAGTTCATTGTTAAACTCCATCTGTTTTGGGTGCCCTGTGCCTCATGTGAGCTATAGTTTGGATTAATTGAGCCCTAATTATGACCCTTTTGATTAGGACTTCTGCTGTATCATTGAAGTCACATGACTGCAGGTATCCCCTAGGACTGTAATTTGGTCAGAGTGCGTGTGGGCTATGGGAAAGAAAGAGGCAATGAGGCACCCGAACCTCAACTTCCTTGACTCGCTGAGCTTGTCTACCTGTGCAATTAATGTGACTGAATATACTCCAGCTCAATTGCTTTCTACACTAGCATAGTACTTGACTATGGTGTAGGATAGTACTTGTGTCTGACAGGACTATCCTGTGCCGGAGTATATTAATCTACTGTGCACTAATTGAAGTGCATGTGATGCTTTACTGCCCATCAAATTAGCCTAATCCACAGTAAAGTGCACTTGTAGATACACCCACTAATAGAGTATAATATTTGACTAACTCAAAATGAAACATTTTGATCCAGAAGTATTGATATTTTTTTGAAATTTTCAAAAAGAAGCTTTGATTCTTTATGGGCAATCCAAGGCATTTTATAATTGAAAGATCTGAATCATAGAATAATTATGGCATAAAGCCTCACCCAAAAGCAAAAATAAAAGCAAATCAGTCACAAAGTCAAGAACTCAAATCTCTTGACTACCAGTTTCATGCTAGATGAGAAATGGTGGACTAAACTACCTTTAGGTTTTTAAGGAGGTTTTTCTTGTAAAATTCAACAGCCCAAATAATTACAATAACTTGGCTGTCTCAGCATATTTATCCTCCATAGATAAATAGAGAGTCTTGCAGTGAACAGACACTGGTAGTTCTAGTCCAAGGCCTCCAGGGGCCTGCTGGCCCTGGGGCTGCTCGTGCCACCTGGCAGCTGGGAGGCACGAGCAGCCCCAAGGCCGGCAGGATGCAGCTCAGCTCTGCATGGTCCCTGTGTGCCAGACTGGGCTGGGGAGCATGAGCCGCCTGGGGACCATGCAACTCATGCTGCCTGGCCTGGCCTGGCATGTGGGGACCATGCGGAGCCAAGCTGCATCCGGCCGGCCCCAGGAGGCTCCTGTTCCCCGTTCCCCAGCCCGGCTGGCTGCCAGGCAGCATGAGCAGCCCCAGGGCCAGTAGGACCCAGCTCGGCACCAGGCTGGGCTCAGCACATGGTCCCTCCGCTGCTGGTGTTAAAGGTTAGTTATGTGCCCTGGGCAGGGGGGCTGGGGCCCTCCAGGGTAGAGCTGGGACCCTGGGTGGGGGGCCTCCAGGGTGCCTGGGACTCTGGCCAGGGGGGCTGGGTCCCTGTGGGGGATAGGGGCTGTGGCCCTCCAGGGTGGAGCTGGGACCCTGGGCGGGGGAGGGCATTCCACGTGCTGGGGGGCCTACACCCTGTAGGGACCAGGGGACCCACCCTTCCTGAGCAGCCCCCACACGAGGTCCCCCACACCCACAGTGCCCCCAGCAATTGCCCCACTCCTACCCACAGACCAACCCACATCCCTCCACATCCACCCACCTGCCTTCCCCCAAACCCCTTATCACCCCCTTTCTACAAATACCATGTCCCCCCACCACACACCTATCATGTATGAAGAAAACCAAAAGCACACATCAACACATATAGGTATTTAGAATGTATTTTTTCATGATGGTAGAGACACTGGTAGGCTTCCAAATTGCTTTAACATTGTAAATATACCAATAAAGCATTATTCAACTTATCACTGTCTCTGTCACCAAAATAAGTTTCACTGTGTCACTTTCTCTCTCTAGTGTGTGTGTGTGTGTGTGTGTGTGTGTGTGTGTGTGTGTATAGAGTGGTTTTTTGTTTTAAATGTGGAAGAACATGGATTTTGGGGTATTTTAAACAATGGATTTGGGATGCTGCTGCAGCAGTCCATCTGGCACAAGGGGTATTGTCTCCAGGTATCAGTTAGCTGGGCCCCTGAATCTCCAGAGAGCAAGTAGCCCCGAGCTGCTTGCCAGGGCAGCTTTTTGTATCGATGTTGCCAGGACAGGGCAGCTTTTTATATTGCTGGGGACAGCACAGGTGCTGGCCCCAGGCTCTAGCTCCCCCTGGCTACAGATCCAAGAGGAGCCAGGCAGGGTTATTTTGCCCCAAGTGGCACAATTTGCTCCATACTGAAGTGCATGTCCGAGCACATGCACTGGGGCAAAAAGCCCCGGCTCAAATTTGCACTGCTTCTGTTTGAGCTGATGCAAGCACACATGCTTGCACGTGTGGACGCGTCCCAGAAGACTTAACCTTCTAATTATATAAATTAACATATTAGATTATGGCCATGTGTAGGAGTTACCGAGAAGAGTGAAGTGTCTTTAACAAGGGTGGATGTAGATGGTGCAATCACAGCAGCAATTGTAGTCTGGGTTGGTCTTTTACCAAAACAACACTTACATACTTATTTCTATTTCATACTTTTGAAATAGATGCTATGCATTGATAGTTTCTTTAACCACATGTTATGAAAGTTCCAAACCTCAAGCTTATTCATGGACATTTATAGATGTGCTCTGGGAGGTGGTGGTGGGGAGGGGGGCTTTAATTAGCACAGCTCCATGAGCCGCACTAATTAAAAGTGCCCAGAGGGTCACACATATCAGTGTCCTGGTGCTGAAAAATGGCGGTGGGGTGCTTTGAACTAATGCTTATTGAACGAGCTTTAGTTTAAAATGCCCCACCGCCATTTTTCAGTGCAAGGACACTGATACACATGACACTGGAGTCTGCTGGAGCATGATAATTACCACACTCCAACAAAATCAATTAATCAAGTCTGCTCCAGCATGCTACTGTTACAACATGTCGGAGCAGCCTCCCTGCACATGTATAGGAGCCCAATAAGTCTCAAGTGCACAGAGAAATAGTTAATAAGTTTCACAGTAGCTATACAGCTGTTCTACCTGTAGAATTAGAACAATTATTCACATGTCTTGCTGCCCTCAATAACATGCCATTATCAACTTTTTTGGGACATCAAGTTAATTAAAAGATGGATACACTGGCTTAAAGTATATTTTCTTAGGGTGCATCTACACATGTTGCTGTGGTGATGTTGTTACTGCTCCCTGATTTAGTTCCTTTTTGAAGTACTGAATCACAGTGCAGTAACAGCCTCTACTGTGTTGTATGTTCAGTGCAGAGTTACTTTTAGAAGATGCTTTGCCATAGTGGCACACTATACCGGGGGAGCATGTCACTATGGCGACAGTTACTGGTCATGTGTAGATGCCCATGGACACTACATCACCATAGCATGTCGCCACAGTGATGTAGTGTCACATGTAGACATGACTTTAGTAGATCAGTAGGATGAATCCTCTTATGAAACCTTACTCCCTCTACAATTGTTTTCCAGAAGCTTTTTGCCATGGATTGCCAGAGAGGGCTCTGAGGGCATTTATTAATCCAAAAGCCACATTATGTGAACAACTGCTGCAGGTTGAAACTGTCCTCTCTGTTCCAAAGAGGGTTCTGAGTTAACACTTTTTAAGCATTTGCAGTAGAAGCACTGGGCATGAAACCAGTGCAAAGTACACAATAGAGATTCACTTTAGACTGTGCCCTTAGTGACAATGACTATATACAGTAGTTCCATTGAGATGAGTAGTGGCATCAAATGTAATGATGATTAAGTGAACTTGGGTTCATGAAAGTGTGTGCTCTCTCTTGCTACGTGTAATTTTATATAGTTATCCTGTAAAGGTGCATATCTACCCTGTCTTGTGACTGACTTCAGATTAACATGGCTGACTACTTCCCCCCACATCAAATTCAATGCTAAGGTTTAGAATGCAAAGATGTTTTACGATACTGACCTATGATTATTTTAAATATTGAATCTAGGACATTTTATAAAACTGACAAGAAAACCCCATGGCTTGGCAATAAATGAACCAGTAAAACAAGATAAGTCTGTTACTAAGATAATTTCATCATCTAAGTAGACAGGTAGGATAAAATCATGTCTAAAATCATGCAGAGTCTTAATTAAAATACGTGACTTTATTTGCATAAATTGTCAAAATAAAAAATGTATGGGACAGACAAACTTTATTTTCTAAAATTAAGGGGCACTTACGGTGTGTCCCCATGAGTGGGAATGTGTGTTTCCTTGGGGACAAGTAGCAGTGGCACCCCCTAAGATGTACCTGACTTTGATTATTCTCCCAAAATTCATGTGCTGCTTAACTATAGGAGCTCCTGACATGGTGCAAGCTGCTCTTTCCCTACTTCCGCAGGCTTCATCCCTCTCTGATCCCTCATCTGATTCCTACGTCTTGCAGCCATTCTAGGTTTTTCTTAAAATTTATGCTGGGAGATTTTTAAATAATAATAATAAAGATGTCTAAGAAGTCAGACTTCCTCACCGGGGTTTCTGAAGCCCCTCAAACTTCCTGCCAGTTTCAAAGGAGACAAGATTACCTTCAAACCCTGCCCCCTCTTTCTTTTTTAAAGAAAAGAAAAGTAGGACCTTCATGCAATTATAAAGGCACTCTGATGCTTGGCATGTTACCCTGGGTGGGGTAGGGGAGGCTGGAGCCAGCAACTGTGCTGGCCCCAGCAGCCTTACTTGGGGTTCTGGAGGCCTCCAGGAGCTGCAGTCATGACGCTCCTGCAGCAGGCAGCCCCGCCAGCAGCTGGAGTGTGGCTCTGGCTGGCCAGACTCCAGTTCTGAGCAGCACATGGTGCTGCCACATGTGCCACCCTGCTTTTTTTAGGCATAGGGATTTTTTTGACCCTGGGATGTCCTCGGGTCAACCTCCCCACCATGCTGCGCATGTAGGCATTCCCCATGCTGCTACTTCGCAACATGTCCAGTGTGTAGCGCCGCAGATGGGTTTGCAGTGCCACATACTGCACATCTGCGCTCATCTGGATGCACCATTAAAGTACACTTAAAGAAGCCATTATAGGAGGTGAAGAAATATATACCACTTGTAGTTCCCTCATGTAAGAAAGTTCTTAAAGTTCTGCCTGGCTTTATCTTTGTTGAAGCCAACACCTAAGCTTTGGACTTCAGTAGAACTTATCCATTTACTTGAAGTTGAACATGTAATTAAGGGTCATCTTGAATAAAGATGATTTCCTGATTTGGGTTATTGACAGGAGGGGTATCATAGTTACATGAATATTACATGCACCATTGCCCCCAAAATTAGCCTTCTAAAATTGGGGTGCATGTCTTAAGTAGAGAAGCTGATTTTCTACCCAGTATGGAAGTATGGAGGTGCTGCAAGAGGGTTGCTGCTGCTTTTCCTAGTCCAGAAGCTGCATGGAGGGAGGGGTGGAATCCAGCAGGGGAGGATCAGCATGCTTTGATTCCTGCTCCACCCAAATTTAAAACCAACTGCCTGGCAGCAGCCATGGTGTTTCTGTTCAGGCTCTGTCGCTGCTTTTTGTATCCGTAACTCTGGTGGAAGGGGATTTGTTCCCCCTTCATTCTGCCTTTCCAAGGACAAGGTGCATGTCTTGGGTGCTTTGTATACAAGAAAATACATTACACTTGGATGCAAAATCTACTGAATTTATCTGAGTTATGCAATATTGAATTTGACCCAAGAGTTTTATTACTTTGTGTTTAAGAAGAAATAGTTATAATCTGGTTACGAATGAAAATCATTCATTTGACTCGAGACTCATCCTTGGCCTGTGTTTATTACAGAGGTAAAAATTACTTGTCTTGTTGATATACTCAAATAGAATTTATGGAAATACACGAGTGTGAATGGGAAAAAAAGAGGTATTAAAATTGTTTGTGCACTCTGAAATGATTTGGACACATCCATGTTACTAAAATTAAAGGTTTTCTGTTTGGCAACTGTGTGGTAAAAGGAGCCAAAATGAATGCAGAACTCTGAAACTCTTGGTTCAGAGATGATACCTTTTATTAGACCAACTAAGAAATTGCAAAAAAAAAATCTTTTTCTGTAAGCTTTCAGGCACATGTGCCCTTCCTCAGGCTCAGGGAAAATTAAAGATGGTAAAAAGTCACCATAAGTAGAAAATAAACTTCATTTTTGCACAGAGGAAGCGGAAGGTGGAAGTCTGTTCCTCTGGGTCCGTGAGAGTAAAAGGAGCCAGGAATTTCTGCCATACCATCTTAATGTAAAATACATTTACATTTAAACATGAGGTACTAGCATGCTCTGAGGAAAGGGGATCATGAAGCCCTAGAGAGTGTTTTTTGCCTCAGTAGAATGTTTTTGTCAAAGCAAATGTGTTCTGATTTGTTCTCACAACAGTTGCTGTTACAAAATGCATAAAACCACTGTACAGGGTTTGTATTAAGATCATTCTGAGTTTATAGAAAGATGAAAAAGGAGTGGGTTAAAATATTTATCAATATTTACAATCATTGGCTGATACATTGTCAATGACATTTTTAATTCTGTCCAATATAGACTTGGGTTTAATTATTTGGTGGTTACAGACAGGTTTTACATGATGTGTACCAATGTTTTTAAAGCCTACTTCAAGCTATGGCTTTGAGTCCATGCATATATGCAAGAGCTGAGATACTCAAAAGCTTCTAAGTGACACAGAAACAAAAGTTACATTGACTAAAATTGTGAATTCTGCTCCTAAGCTAGTTCAGCATTTATGAAAATTCCATCCAGCATTCACAGGCAATCATGGTATTTTAATGCAAATATTACTATTAGTCAGTGCATTCTTGGGAAATCTGGCACTGTATTTTCATTTTGTACCACTTAAGATTGTTCCTACAGCAATTAGTCCCCTCTTTTGTCATTTATTTATTTATTAAACTGACATACAATTTGCTTTGTTCATTTTGCTTCAGTGCCTGTCTGCTGAGGACATCTTTTTTCTTCATGGGTTGCCGAATAACAGCCAGATAACAAATTCCAGTCTCCACACGATATGTCCTGCTGTCTTACAACAGCTGATTTTTCACCCTTGTGAAAGCCAGAAGTCCAAAACCAAATCAAAACCAACTCCATCAGAAGGTAGTTAACAGTTTTTAATTAATCTTGGAACAAAAATGGGGCATACCTTGATACAGTGTGTTTTTTCTTAATCTATAAATAACTTCCTTAATAATTTTTGCTTATAAGAATGATATGGTAAAATAAGAACATCGGAACTGCTATACTGATTCAGTTCATCAGCTTGTCTGCTCATATGTGCAGCCAGCATGCAGCCTTCCAAGCATGCTCAGAACAGCAGGGCAAAGCCAATGTGGCGATGCAAGTGCAAAGAGCAACTTAGTGCAAGTGCCAAAAAGTGCACTTAAAAGGATATGTGAGTACCACATGGATGTGTAAAGGTGAAGTAGGACCTAGCCTTGTGTCTACTTAATTTCTGCTTTTACCTTTGCTCCCAATTTTTCCACATCTCATTGCTTCTGAAAGAATTTTTCATTTTTATCAAGTCTGATCTATCCCCAGCATACCCCAAAATATCCATTGATGTCAGTAGGAATTTTGACTCTGCAAGGAATTCTTGCAGCCTTGATCAGGATGATAATACCATTATCAATAGCCCATAACAATATTAGTAATAGTATTTTAAAAGCAGCATAATTAATAACATTAGGATTAGCACTATATAACAGTAATATTTATTTAAAGGTCCTTTTTAGTGCTTATTTAGTACAGTAAATAAATGCAATTAACATTGGCTAAAGCAATTTAGAATTTCACTTAACTTGCAAGATCTCATGTGTATGATTGAGTCATTAAAATAGAATAGAATTAAGTGATAGTAATTCATAGATTTTAAAGGAATAATTATCATATTTCAAATACAAAAAATTACCCTTTTTAAAGTTAAAAGTAAACCCGTTGCATTTTATCATCACCTAAGAACCGGCTTTTTGAGTCTGGGACACCTTTCTCTTATTTGTTTGTACAATGACCAGCTAAACGCTTATAATAAAACCTAATACATATAAAACTATACATTGTAAAAATTTCAGTACAAATGATATAAATAATATGATCAGTGTATCATTTTATAACCACATAAATAGTCATATTAATTATTATTCAATAATATGGTTATAAAACCATAAACCTGTTTTATAAATTAGTGTCCTTATTGAAATAATAGCAATACTCACAAATTAATGGTTTTTTTTTTTTCTCATGACATGATCAAGGACAGCAATACATTCTAGTTGTTTAGTTAAGGTTAGATTGTTGTGGGTTTTTTTAAAATTTGTCAGTCAAAGTCCAAGGGCACTTTTTGTACTTCTCTTTGTATTGCTTCTTATCTGATTGCTAGACAATGTTTCTGAACTGTTTTATTTAATTATATAGATGCACAATTTAAAAAACACAATATTATAATAAATGATATTATTATACATCACACATAAATAATTTTCTTATACAAACATATTAATATAATTTTAGTATATTTGTATATACTTATAGAAATAATGATACAATTATATACATATTCCTATATACATGGTAATGGGAGCTCAGGTGTACTGATGAAGACCAAATAAGTATGTAGATAGAGGAGAAAGTATATTTATTTTTCTATATGGACTAAATAATCTGTAAATGTCAAGTTTGACCCACATTTGACCTGCTAAGCTATTCTGACCTTCCCTCCCATTTTATTATCCTGCCAGCTCAGCAGCAGTGTCTAATGGCAAGATAAGAGAGGCAGCATATTATCTGCTCTTCCTTTGCCTGTAATGCAGAAAATCTTAGAGGCCATGGTACTGCTTCTTTACATTCCACAACTTGGAGCAGAACAATTCAGTGCTATATTTTTTGCTGAGTCATTGCTTAGAATGGGGGAGCTGTAGCAGGAAAAAAAACATCTAAAAGGTAGTCTGTAAAGTGTGTCTTTTCTGATACTTGTGTCTAGTGTATCTGACAATACGCTAAAGGTTAATACACTTTTACCTCTGTGAAGAACAATGGAGAGTCACAACATTGTAGCAGCTAGCTCCTAAGGGCCTACTTCATTTTGCAAGTCCAAGAATAATAGAAAATTAGGGTTGGATGGGAACTGAGGAAGTCATCTATTCCAACCCCCTGCTCAAAGCAGGACCATCCCCAACTAGATCATCCCTCCTGAAGGTTTGTCAAGCCTGATCTTAAAAACCAACAGGGATGGAGCTTCTACCACCTCTCTGGGTAACCTGTTCTAGTGTTTTACTACCCTCTGAGTGAGAACATTTTTCCTAATATATAATTGAAGCTTCCCCTGCTGCAACTTGAGACAGTTGTTCCTTGTTCAGTCATCTGCCACCACTGAGAACAGTCTAGCTCCATCCTCTTTTGAATCCCCTTTAGGTAGATGAAGGCTGCTATTAAATCCCCTCTGTCTCCTCTTCTCTAGACTAAATAAGCCCAGTTCCCTCAGCTTATCCTCATAAGTCATGTGCCCCAGCCCCTGAACCATTTTTGTTGCCTGCCGCTGGACTCTCTCCAGTTTGTCCACATCCTTTCTGTAGTGGGGGGCCCGACAGTACTCCAGATGTGGCTTCAGCAGTAATGGATAGAGGGGAATAATTACTTCCCTTGACCTACTGGCATCACACCTACTAATCCAGCCTAGTATGCTGGTTGCCTTCTTGGCAACAAGGGCACACTGCTGGCTCATATTCAGCTTATTGTCCACTGTAACCCCCAGGTCATTTTCTGCAGAGCTGCTGCTCAGCCAGTCAGCCCCCAGTCTCTACCTGTTCATGGGATTGTTCTGTCCTAAATCAGGACTTTGCACTTGTCCTTGTTGAAACTCTTGAGATTTCTTTTGGCCCAATCCTCCACTTTGTCTAGGTCACTCTGAATCCTAACCCTACCCTTCAGCATATCTACTACTCCCCACAGCTTGGTGTCATCTGCAAACTTGCTGAGGATGCACTCCATCCTATCTTCCAGGTCAGTGATGAAGATATTGAACAATACTGGCCCCAGGACTCACCCCTCTGGCACTCCACTTGATACCGGGTGCCGACTAGATGCTGGGCTATTGATTACTAGTCTCTGAGCCCAATGCTCCAGCCAGTTTTCTATCCACTTAACAGTCCATTCATCCAGCTGGTACTTCCGTAGCTTGCCTGCGAGAATGTTGTGGGAGATGGTATCAAAAGCCTTGCTAAAATGAAGGTGTGCCACATCTACCAGTCTCCCTGCATACACAGGACCGGTCACCTCATCATAGAAAGCAGTCAGGTTGGTCAGGCATTACTTGTATCTGGTGAATCCATGCAAGCTGTTCCTAATCATTGTGTTCTCCTCCAAGTGCTGAGAAATGGATTCTTTGAGGATCTTCTCTCTAATTTTTCCAGGGACTGAGGAGAGGCTGACTGGTCTGTAGTTCCCTGGATCCTCCTTTTTCTCTTTCTTAAACATGGGCACTGTGTGTGCCTCTCCTGATCACCATGAGTTTTCAAAGATGATAGCCAGTGGCTCTGCAGTTACATCAGCCAACTCCCTCAGCACCCTCAGGTGCATCCTAGCTGGCCCCATAGACTTGTACACATCCAGCTTCTCAAACAGTCCCTAACCTGTTCTTTTGCCACTGTTGGCTGCTCACCTCTTCCCCAAACTGTGCTGCCTGGTGCAGTAGTCTGGGATCTGACCTTGCCTATGAAGAAATAGGCATTGAGTACTTCAGCCTTTTCTGTATTGTTTGTCACAAAGTTGCCTCCCCCATTCAGTAAGGGACCCACACTTTCTCTAATCTTCCTTTTGCTACTGACATACTTGTAGAAACCCTTCTTGTTACCCTTCACATCCCTTGCTAGCTACAGTGCCAATTGCTCTTTGGCCTTCCTGACTTCGTTCCTGTATGCCCAAGCAATATTCTTATATTGTTCCCTAATTATTTGTCCAAGTTTCCACTTCTTATAAGCTTTGTTTTTGTGATTTAGTTTATTGAAGAGTTCCCTGCTCAGCCAACCTGGTCTTCTGCCATATTTGCTAGTGTTCCTACACTCTCAGTACGGCTTCTTTAAGTACAGCCAGCTCTTCTGGACTCCTCTTCCCCTCAGAGTAGCCTCCCAGGGGATCATGCCCATAAGTTTCCTTAGCATGTCAAAGTCTGCTTTTCTGAAATCCAGGGCCCTTACTCTGTTACTCTCCATCCTTCCTTTCCTTAGTATCCTGAACTCAATCAATCAGTGCTGCCCAAGTTGCCATCCACTTCTACATTCCCCAGCAATTCTTCCTTGTTTGTGAGCAGCAGGTCAAGAAGAGTATGGCCCCTAGTTGGTTGCTTTAGCACTTTACCAGGAAGTTGACCCCAGTATTCTTCAAAATCTTCCTGGATTGCCCATGCACTGCTGTATTGCTTTTCCAGCAGATGTTAAGGTAATTGAAGTCCCACATGAGAACCAGGGCCTGTGATCTGGAAACATCTGCTAGCTGTTTGAAGAAAGCCTTATGCACCACTTCTGCCTGGTCTGGTGATCTATAGCAGACCCCCACTGTGATGAAAGGTGCCTACTTGTGGCCCTTCACCATACTGGGCTGCCACTTCGTCTAGGGCAGTCTGTGCTGTTTTGCCTGCCACAACTTGTTGGGTTACCTGTTGTAATAAGCGGGAGGCTGCTCATTTAATACCTTGATGCTAAGGGGTTTACACTTGGCTCTGACCTTCCCTTACTGTGTCCCATGCCTCACAGATGGCATCATAAGTTGATTATAACACCAGTTCAGGGCTGAGCTACCATCTTCCCCTTGGTGGGCCTCTATCATCCTCTCTTGCATGCTGCCCCCTCTCATAGGGCCTCTTTCATACTGCCCCTTACTGGGCCACTCTCAAATCCACCTGGCTCCGTGACCTTCAGGTTTTGCTATTCACTCTCTGGCTGGCCCACATGCAATTGTTCAGGGGCCACTGTGTACCCGAATCTACGCAGCCACTGGCCTTATGCCTGAGCTGAACTCAGCTACTAGCCCCTTTTTGGGCCACATACTTCTGCCCACTTGCTGTTGCCCCCAGGGTCTTACATCCCCTGGGCTCAGGTTCCTCACTCTAGGCGTGCCTGGCCCCACTACCTTCAGGGTCTTAAACCCCCATGGGCTCAAGTGCCTTTCCATAGGCCTGCCACCTCACTCTCTACTCTGTGACCCACTGAGTAGTGGGGGCTGGGTATATAAGGTGCCTCTACCCACCTTTCACTGGGGAGGCAACTGGCCTGGCACTGGGGAGCTGCCCCACCACAGGCAGCCTCACCAGGCCATCCTTCCCACGCAGGGTGAAGTTTTCAGTCATATCCAGGAGCTTCCTTTCATCCCCATAGCTCCTGTCCTTACCACTAATGTGTTCCTGAGCAGCTGCTTAGCTGGGTGGTGTCTATCCGGCTGCCGGCAGCAGACTGCTGCTTCAGGCCTGAAAGCCTGGATCTAAAATGGAGGATGCTCAGCCCCCTCCTCCACTCCCAGGGTGCCCCTGCAGTCATGAGACTACTTCATCACCCAGGCACACACCTGCCAGCTGCCCTGATGTCTGCTCTGGCCCTTAAAGTGACAGGCACTCAAAGGTACTCTGTCACACCCACCATGACATCACCCTTGTTGCTCTCCCCTCTAACCTTAACCCAGAGTCTTTCAAGAGGCCTGTCTCCAGTTTCATACTGGAGCAATCATATGGCTCCTTTACATAAAATGCAACTCCTGCTCCTCTTCTCCCCTGCTTCTCCCTGAATAGTTTGTACCCAGCCATGACAGTGCTCCAGTCATGTGACCTCCCATCAAGTCTCTGTTATTCTGATCATGTCATAGTTCTGTGACTGTGCAGGGACTTCCAACTCTTCCTGCTTGTTTCCAAGGCTCCATGCATTTGTGTGCAGGCATCTGAGGTAGCTAGACAATTGTTCTGATTTCTCAAGAAGAATGAAAGAATCTCCCCTGTTGTCCTCTCTGGCTTGCTCTTCCAGGTCTCCTGCTTCCCTACTTACCTGAGTGCTTTGGTCTCCATCCCCAGGTGAATGTAGTTTAAAGCCCTCCTCATTAGGTTAGTGAGCCTTTCTGTGAAGATGTGTGTACCTCTCTTCATCAGGTGAGTCCCATGTCTTCCCAGCAATCCTTCTCCTTGGAACAACACCCACGGTCGAAGAAGCCAAAGCCTTGCTGGTGACACTAACTGTGCAGCTAAGTGCTGATCTGCAGGATGCACCTGCTCTTGTCTGGGCCCTTTCCCTTGACTTGAAGGACTGATGAGAACACAGCCTGAATCTCAGACTCCCTCACCTTTGCACCCAGAGCCCTGTAGTCACTTTTGATATGCTCAGGGTCTCTCCTGGCTGTGTCATAGATGCTTGCATGGATGAGCAGCATGGGGTAGTAGTCAGAGGGTCGGATGAGCCTTGGTAGTCCTTCCATGACGTCTTGGATCTGGGCTCTGGGCAAGTAGCAGACTTTCTGAGACAACAGGTCAGGTCAGTGGATGGCTCCCTCCATCCCCTGCAGAAAGGAGTCTCCAATCACCACCACCTGTAGCTTTTTCTTGGTGGCTGTCATTCCTTCCCCCCTTGGTGAGATATCATATGCTGTCTTTTGTTCCTTCTTCGTGTAGGTCATACACTGTTTGATAATCATAGGTAACAGGCTTTTTAGAATACGCAGTCTCAATTAACATTTTCCTGGAGTTTCCTTATTTGAGAGAAGATGAATCCTTCTGAATTTACTTAAGACGGGTGATAAAGGGTAAAAAAGATTAATTTAATATTTTTGTCTTTTTTGACTGGCAGAGAGGTGAGTATCCTTTTCCTATTGGTGTTTGCTTTATATAGTGCAGAAGAGAAGGACAGAAAATACATAGCCTGCATTCCTGTCATTGACTAATCTGGAATAGATTGGGTATGGAAGAGCCAAATGTGGTTACAAGACAGGAAAAAATGGCCCATGAATTTATTCATGCTGCCACCCACAGCCACATGCAAGTCAGTTTTTCCAGCCTAAAGTTGGACAAACTCATTCTGTGCTACTGCATGTGAAATGTTAGAAGGAACTGAGACTTGGGAATTAGGAGGAAAAATTATTGCATGATATAAACCAGGGCTGTCAAGTGGGGGCCACATACTGTGAGGGGGACAGGGCTTCCCAGGCTTTATGCCATGCATGCATGTGGGTGCTACCCCTCCCCACAACTGCATGTGCATGAGTACTCCCTCCACCCCCTCCAACCTGCACGCACATCCACTGCACTGTGGGCATGTCCACACAAGATGTTTACTGCAGTTGCCTAATTACCTTTGCAGTAAACGTCATCTGGGTGTCTATATGTATGGCCCTATTAGGTTGCAGGAAACTAATAAACTGCGCGGCAAGTTAGTACTTATATGTACTTGTACTTACTGTATTTACAAGTATTAACCTGTTGTGGAGTTTATCAGTTTCCTGCAACCTAATAGGGCTACACACATAAACACCCAGATGTATTTACAAGTACTAACCTGCTATGGAGTTTATTTGGTTATGGAATTTTTTTTTTTTTTCATGCACAGCAGCACGTATATAGATGCTGACCTGGCTGGTTGGGGCAGGAGGGTGCTTCAGTGTGGGGCTATCTGCCAGCTAGCCCTACACTGAAGCATCCTCGTGCCCCAGCCAGCTCCTCTGCAGCATGTCAAGTCAGGTTGGAGCAGTTCTAGGCTGGCAGACTGATGCCCTGGGCCCCTTGCCAGCCAGGACTGCTCTGATCCAGCTCAACATAAGGAAAAACTTCTTTACCGTCTGAGTCTCCAGAGTCTGGTATAGATTTCCCCCAGAAGTGGTGCAAGCACCTACTCTGGATACCTTTAAGAAACATTTGGATGCTTATCTTGCTGGGGTGATCTGATCCCAGCTGACTTCCTGCCCCATGGGTAGGGGGCTGGATCTTGAGAGGTCCCTTCCAGCCCTAATGTCTGTGAAAGGTATGAAACATGTTGTGGTCCCACATGCATGTGTAAATGTGGTGCCTGGGAGCAATAAACTGTGGTGAAGTTTATTGTTGTGCATTAATATGCACATGTAGATGTGTCCACTGTGTATCCTGCCTCTCCTTCTGTTGTCTGGCCACAGGCTTCGCTAGTGCACTGTGCCACACAGATAGGTATTCCAGGTCTCCAGCTTCCCTGGCACTGTAGGCCTGCCCTCTAGCTAGCCCCTGGGTTGAGAGCATGCAGCAAAAGCTGGAGGAGGGAAGGGGGATCCCTGAGATCCTTGCTGCTGCTGCAGCCAGAGTGATAACCCCTGAGAGCCATATGTTAACCCCTTGTGGGTTGCATGCAGCCTGTAGGCTACCAGTTGGAGTAGCATCTAGGGAGGAAAAATGTCCAGCACACCTACAGCCTAGGAAATGACCTGCTGGGTGGCACGGAAGTGGAAAGGGATCTTGGAGTCCTAGTGGACTCCAAGATGAACATGAGTTGGCAGTGTGACGAAACCATCAGAAAAGCCAATGGCACTTTATCGTGCATCAGCAGATGCATGACAAATAGGTCCAAGGAGGTGATACTTCTCCTCTATCGGGCACTGGTCAGACCGCAGCTGGAGTACTGCGTGCAATTCTGGGCGCCGCACTTCACGAAGGATGTGGATAATCTGGAGAGGGTCCAGAGAAGGGCCACTCGTATGGTTAAGGGCCTGCAGGCCAAGCCCTACGAGGAGAGACTAGAGAAACTGGACCTTTTCAGCCTCCGCAAGAGAAGGTTGAGAGGCGACCTGGTGGCTGCCTATAAGTTCATCAGGGGGGCACAGAAGGGAATTGGTGAGTATTTATTCACCAAGGCGCCCCCGGGGGTTACAAGAAATAATGGCCACAAGCTAGAAGAGAGCAGATTTAGATTGGATATTAGGAGGAACTTCTTCACAGTTCGAGTGGCCAAGGTCTGGAACAGGCTCCCAAGGGAGGTGGTGCTCTCCCCTACCCTGGGGGTCTTCAAGCGAAGGCTAGATGTGTATCTAGCTGGGGTAATGTAGGCCCAGCACTCTTTCCTGCTTATGCAGGGGGTCGGACTCAATGATCTATTGAGGTCCCTTCCGACCCTAGCATCTATGAATCTATGAAAATGTCCTGCCATGATATAAAGTGAAGACCTTGCTGGGGTTGTTTGACCCCAGTACTCTTTCCTGCCATGGCAGGGGGTCAGACTAGATGATCTGTTCAGGTCCCTTCTGACCCTAGAAACTATGAAACTATGAAAGTGAGAATGGACACCTTTTGAGAGTTGAAATAGCAGAGGAGGCTGTGGGAAAGTTAAAATGAATTAAGTCCATTTTAAAAAAATAATTTTTGGAATTTTAAGTTGTGCATATAAAGCACTCTGAAATGTGGTGTAGACTACAAGTGTTTTAAGTAGTGTTGCCAACTCTTAAAACTTTACCATAAGTTTCATAATACTTGGTGTTTGAACACCAGTTCCTAGAATCAAATAATTGTGTGATAATGTAATTTATATTTTTAAAAAGGAAGTTTCCGTTCTAATAATTTCAGAGAGAAGTTGGGACATATGACCCAGGTGCTCCTAAATACCAGAAAACAAATATCTCCAAATGTATTTTTTTTAAATTTAATGATCTTTAAATTATGCTTGTGATTTTTGGGGGCTATTTCATGATTTGTGAATCATGCCTCAGGTTGGTAATACCTCTTACATTTTTCTGATTTTCGTCATCAATCAATACTTGATGTTATTTGACTTCTTGAATTAATTGTTGCTGGGAAACTTAGCAAAACATTAAACTATCACCATGTTTGAATAAAGCAGGAATAAAATCACAAACAACCCTATTGAGGACTTAAGCATGGTCCAAAATTTTTAAAAACCTCCCCTCCAATTCTTTTGGGCATCCATTCAGCAAAGCACATTATCATGGACACAATCCTATCTCTATTCAGCAAAGCAGTTTCAGCATGTTTTTAATTATAAGTATGTACCCAAAATGTTTTGCTCAGAAACTTGAAAATCTGGTGTCTGAGTGACAGCTGATTTTTTCTGAAACTCTGGCCCTTAATATTTGCCTTGTTTTATTTTTAATGTTTAAATCTGAAAAATGTATAAAATAAGTACTAACTTTCCTCCCCACCTCCTCCTCCCTGCCCTACCAACACTGGTGAAAAGTGTATGAAAATAATGTGCTGTTGGTTACATGTACTTTGACACCCCATACACATGCAAACCTGCCTGTCCATAGGCAAATTTAGGTTCTGAGAACATCCAAAAACTTGGAAATGACAAGGGGATAATTTTTTGTCTTTATTTTAATCTGTGATATATGGTAATGGAATACCTCAGGGTGTGGAATATGCATGCTTTCAGTCATGGATACAAGTCCTTTAGTACACTATAAAGTGTCTTATAACTAGTTAAGAATGTAAAATTGCAGTACATATATATTTTTACAACACACATTTTTCAAGTAAATTGTCTCAATAAATTTTGTTATTCTGTGAAAAAGTGAGAGTGCCATTGTGAATGTGGAGCATCTCTCAGACTCAGCACATTTTTACAATTTGGCACTAAACTCATTTTCTTACCATTGCTTTTGACCTCAGTATTTTTCTGCCATTTCTATCTTTCTAAAGTAACATGTGGATATCTTTATACATATCCTGTTTAGTTTTTTCTGCCAAAAATAACTAGTACCAGATTGTTTTGTAATCACAATTTAAAAATTTTTATTCTAATTTAGCATGTCTTGATCAAAGCTTGTAATGCTAATGGCCTGATTACTTTTGAGTAATAAATGGGTTCAGTTTATTTTTTAGTCATGCTTTCAGACATCTTTGTATAAAGGATGATGAATAAGAGCTGACAATATTTTAATTTAAAAGACACAGTTTTATGATGATTCTAAATTGTGAAAACAAGTTTTGTGTTGTGGTTTATAACTACAGGAAATGCAGCTCTTGATTGTTATTTTCTATTTCTTAATAATATAGACAAAATTAAAACTTTGATTTTAATTAAAGTATTTCAAATATTCACAGTTACCCCTTTTTTCTGTACATCATGTACATTCTTTTACATATTAAAAAAATCATGATGCTGTAAGCAAAGTCAGTTTTAATCAGAACTGGTGTATGCATTACGAATTTGGCTCAGTCTGTTTAACACATTCTGTTATAGAAAAAGCAGACGTGTTCCTTGCATCACACAAAGCCCTTTTTGCAGGGTAATTAGGAAACTTCAAACCATTTTTATTTTACACAGTGTAAGGCTCACAGTGCATCAGTCTTGTTGACAGTGTTTTCTGGATTATTCCTATGTTCTCATATATTCCAACATATGTTGACTTTGACTATCATTTGTTGATACTGTATGGAAGGACGAGCAGTTTTTTTGAAAAGCAGCTTTGACAATGCATATGTACTGGCATTCATTTTTAGTGCTGCAAATTTTGGGGAAATTTGCAGTGTTAGAAATTTTCATGATGGACCTGCGCTCGCCTATTACCTACACCTTCCTCAAACCAGCGTCACAAACCTGTCTCTTATCTCTCCTTTAAGATACCTTAAGGAAGTTATGAGACACTGGGTATGGATAGACATTACATTTCTAGCAGGAAAAATGCTGCTCTCCTGCTAGAAAGAGGAGGAGGAGTCGAGTAAATACCAGGGAAGGCAAGGGGAGCAGCGTCTGCTCAGTTCCTTCAAGCTGTGTGCATATTTTTCATTAATCTAGTGCTTCCCTTTGATCTGTTTGCATCTTTCCCCCATCCCCCTTTCCCCAGCTGCTATTAGTCATTGTCCCACTGTTAGTCAGTGATACATTAGTCTGATATTTGTCTCACTTTTCACTTACTAATTTTTAAGTTCCCTGTTCCATTCTGTTCAGAGAGTATTTATTGGCTCTCAGGTGCGTAGCACTGATAGGGTCTGAGGAACAGACTTTCACTTGGAATTGACCCTGTAGGAAGATGTTTTATAGGAAAGGATATTTTCTAGAACAAATTGCTTCCCTTGTTTCTGAAGTCAGAGAAGCTTCTACACACAAACTCAACATGAAGAGGCTCCATGCAGGCTAGCATCAAGCTGAAGAGTAAGAACCTGGAGGTATTTGCTACATGTGGTTCTTTCTATCTCTTGGTGCTAGGTACAGCTGATTCCTAGCAACACTAAGGGACTTGCATAGCTAGAGAACAGAACAGAACAGGCTGCTTTATGAATTCCCTAGTGATAAACAGTTTTTTCCTACTCTTTCAGAAGGTCAGCTCCATCGTGTTCTGTATGTGAATTTATCCCTCTGGAGCATGGGATTATAGGGCCACAGTTCTTAAAATGAAGTCAGAATTTTAGAGTTTATATCATGTCCTATCATGCAACATCCATGCAGAAGTGCTACTCGCTAAAAGTTGTGAAGTTACATGAGGTCTTAACCCAAAATTTTATGTAATTAAAGAATAATTAAAACTTTCTGGGCTAGATACCCCAATTGGTAGTACTGATTATACCAGCTGAGAACCAGCACATTTTTGTTATTAATTTCCTCATAACATTGTAATCTTACAGGAAAGAGCACTAGTGAAAAAATGGATTATTACTGATAAAAAAAATTACAAATGAAAAAATGGATCATTTCACTTTCTCCTATGGTCCTGGATCATTCTATTTTTATAATGGAAAATGATACATCTGTTCAAAAGCTATCTATTTTTCAAGGCTAGATAGGTAGCAACTCTTTCAGAAAACCTTTGTGTATACTCGGAACAGGAATACTTGAAACAGCAAAAGAAGAATGGAACTGGAAACTGCAAGTCCCTACTTAATGTTTCATAGAAATTTTTCCTGTAAAAAGGGTAATGATGTGAGGGGAGGCAAGGAATTCAGCTGAAACAATTATGAAATCTCCCCCGCGCTACCTACTGTCTAGAGTGGCACAGCAGGGGCAGGAGGAGGAGCCACTGGAGGTGGGGGGAGCTAAGCAGTACCCAGGGGGCTGGCTGCAGCTGCACTGGGAGCAGTCCTGTGGGGAAGCTCTGCGCACTGGCCAGTATGCAGCCATAGGTGGGTGTGGGCAGGAGTGCAGCGCAGGCTGCTCTGGCTGAGAGTGGGTGTGGCTTGGCCCTGTGCAGAACGCTGTGGGGGCACCCATGGGCTGGATGCAGTCAGTTGGCAGTGCCCATCTGTGGGCCAGGGCTGGACCATGGGCCATATTTTGTCCACCCCTGGTATACCTCAAACTAATGCCATGACTGTCCTGGTTGTTCTATCTTTTTAGGCATTGGTCCTGATTTTTCATTGCTTCTAACTAATTTAAAGGAGCTAAGAATTTGTCTGAGTACCCAGACCTCAGACTACCTCCATGAGCTGGCCAGTCCCAGATAGGAACTAATCATTCGCAATATTTCAGTTTCATTGCTGTCATATCCTTAAACTTACAATTATATCCTGTATTTGTAAATTCTGATTTTAACTGGTGGAAAAAGATTTGTAAGCTATTTTACTTGCTGTCAGTTTAGCTGTTAGAAACAAAATTGAAATGGATAATATACTAAAATATTTGGTATATCTGTTTTCTCATCCACAGTTTGGGGTTTTGGATTCCTGGCCGTGACTATCATTAGTCTTGCATCACTTCTGGGATTGGTCTTAACTCCTCTCTTAAAGAAACCATATTTCCCCAAGATTTTAACATATTTTGTGGGCTTGGCCATTGGGACTCTCTTTTCTAATGCAATTTTCCAGCTCATCCCAGAGGTAAGGAAGGAGTCTCATTGTTTATGGCACTTGCATGTTTCCCAAGTATAGTGATTTGTGAAGTGTGGGCTCTGATCTGCTAGAAAGTTGTGAGCAGATTTCAGGGGGTCCTGAAATCATGGGAAGTTACAAACAAGTTCCTTGTGACAAACCCCACTCATCAATGGTGACAGTAGTCCCTGTTAAACAGGTTCAGGACAGGACAAGGCCCCTGCACAGCCAAGCTTCACCTCCCATTGTGCACTTGTGGAGAGATGCAAACAATGCCGTGCATCACCAAGGTGTATCCTCTCTATAAACTAAAAACTTCAAACTCAGCTAACGAGGAGGTTATTTTTTGGCTTTGTGGATTTGCATTCGCTAATAAATAAAATAAATAGAACATCATTTGTATGGTGAAACAGGTAGGGTGTCCCTACATTTTCCTTTCTTGTACCATGGGATAGGTTGAGGGCCACTGTACTATAATATGCTTTTCTTCCCGGAGAAAGAAAGAAATGCTTTAGAGTAAATCCAGCCTGGTGTAACTGAATGGAATATACTTTTAATAGTATTGAAGTTAGCCAGTTTTGAAGCTAATCCACTGCCCCTTGCATGTAATAGTCATTGGATAAAGAGCAGCACAGAGGGGGAGTTTCTGTGCAGGTGGGAGGCAGGGGCTGAAGCTAGTACCCCAAGCTTGTTTCCTTCTTTGTTCTCTGAGCCACATATTTTCCCACTTGCTCTCTTCCTCTCAGGCCTTCATATTTCCCACTCTTGGTTGCCCAGGTAGTCAGGTTCAAAAGGAGCACCAGAGAGAGGCTTGGATTATGTCTAACCTGGTGTGTGGTAATCAGAACACTGTGCTGGGAAGAGTGAGATGTAGGTTCAAATCCCTTCTGGGAAAAGGAAGCCTAGAATCTGGCTCTCCAGGTTCTGGGTGAGGGTCTTCCTCCTCCTCCTCTAGAGTCTACTATCGACTAGTCAAGTTGTTTTTGGCTTACTGCATGTTCTTAATTTAGGTGCAAGGTGTCTCTAGAATGGGCATGCATACATAGACATGTAGCCGTCCAGCCAGGGCTTAACCTACTGCTCATATATGCTCTATGCTGGATTTTTGGTTGTAGCTGTGTTGGTCTGAGGACATAGGCAGGCAAGGTTCTTTGAGTAAATGTGATTAGTTTTTATTAGACCAACTGAGTAGTTGGAAAAAAGTTTTTAGCTAGCTTTCAGGCGCTGTTACCCTTCTTCAGGCAGAGTGAGTCTCTGCTGTTCTGAGACTCCAAGAAATGAGAGAAGCTAAAAGTGTGGCAAGATGTCAGTGAGAATGTAAATAGATCGAAATTAGGCAAACAAATGGTAAAGCAGAGAGGTAAAGCAAGAGAGGGGAGGGGAAAGAGAAAGAGAGCCGGGGAAAAAAGGCTAAAGGGAGACATTACAGTGATAGAATACAAGGTGGAAAAGAGGCTGTCAGTGAAAAAGAATAGTTGGAGATCAGGAAAACGAATGAGAGAAGCTCAAAGTATGAGAGGATATAGTGAAAATATAAATAGGTAGAAAGGAGAAACAAAAGGTAAAGCACGTGGAAAAAAGGCCTCTTTCTTACCCTGTATTACTTCTGTAATATTTCCCTTTGGCCTTTTTTTTTCCCTGACTCCCTATGCCTGAAGAAGTGTGACTGCACCCGAAAGCTTGTTAAGAACTTTTCCCCAAGTACTTAGTTGGTCTAATAAAAGGTATTGTATCTACTCAAAGAACCTTGCCTGCCTGTGTGCTCTATGTGCACACACTTATGTCTCCAAGACTGCAGGGGTAAAAGAAGTGTAACTTGTGCCTAAGTGCCAAAAACACCACATACAAGGCTAAAAAGCTGCTATTTAGATGCTCAAAAGGAAAGGGCATACTTGTTTTGAAAATGACATTTGCACTCCACATGTTACATTCTAGCAGATTACAGCAGAAAAAAAATTAGGCCTACTTACATGTTTGTAATAATTTAGGACCCACTGAAGCTAGTGGGTGGTCAGGAAGCACTCTGCTTCACAAACTATGTGTAAGTGTTGTATTTTACTCCTAACATGAACTAAGTCTGTTGACTAACTTTGAGTTGCCATTACATTCTTTCTTAGGCATTTGGGTTTGATCCCAAAATAGATAACTATGTTGAGAAAGCAGTAGCTGTGTTTGGTGGATTCTATATTCTCTTCTTTGTGGAAAGGATTCTTAAGATGGTATTGAAGATCTATGGCCAGGTAAGTAATGGGGCTGCTGCATAGAATAGTTCTGATGTATGCCAGTAAGCTGTTGCAGCTGTATACATTGCAGTGGCAGCATATTCAAGCAGGGATGTTCCTGAGCTTACCCAGATCACATTAGGGGGACTGTCTTACGCATCTTCTTAAGATGCCCCCAGTTCAATCAGCCCCTGTCATTGGAGACCGCATGGACCATAATGCATAAAATTCCTGTGGGAACTGCATTGATTGATTACAGGAAAAAGAAATACTGGAAAGCGCTTAATACATTTTTAGTTGGGGGGAATTTAACAGCTAGAAGGAAGGAAGTAAAAACAGCACTATTTGACCAGGCAGCTTTCCATTAATAACTATCAAATGCTACTTGGAAAATAAATGTTAGGTTTGGGAAGGTTTGTCTAATATAATAAACACAAACATGTATGTCAATATAAATGCACAAGCTGTTGTTCTTATTATTGTTTGGGGTTTTTTTCACAAGGGTGACCACAATCACTTTGAAATTAAAGAAAAGAATATTCCCCAGGATAATGGTAATCCACCCAAACTGGTGAAATCCAGCAACGGAGTCACATGCTATGCAAATTCAGCTGTAGTAGAGCCTAATGGAACACTTTCCTATGACAATATCAGTGTGGATCCTGGTCAGGTATAGCCATTTTAATTTGTTATTTAATTTATTGTATCACAACTGCTTATATGGACTTATCCAGTAAGGAGAGTTAATGTAGGCTTCTATGAATGTTTTCTTTTTTTAACTTTTAGCTTACAACTCACTTGTGCAGTATGAACAAGCTGCAGTTTTGGCAAGTGAGCAAATGTGATGATTATTTTTTGTTAGCTGCCAAATAAACCAGCATGTAGCAAAGGTATCAGAAGAAGAGCATGAATCAATATTTTGCCAGTTTATTTGATTTTCTTTTTAAAAGGTCTCTAAGTGACACAGCACTGCAGATGTGAAATGATCACGATGAATTTCTGCTTCTTCAGTCAGTCAACCTCCAACCAGAGGTCTCAGAGATATGTCCTGGCCCCATTAATCTCAGTGTATGTATGGGCTCTACAGTTTGAAACTGACACTTTTGTTCATCTTCATTTATACATCTTCAGTCTCCATTGCACACGAGATTATTCTGGTTTATTGTGCTAGTCCAGGAGGGTTGGGTACAATAGAGCATGGGGATAAGGTGCAAGCTTAACCCCCAGTTTAAGTTTTCTGCTATATGTATTAGAGCTCTGTTATATCATGTTCTCTCCCATGCATATTCTGTTTCTTTCTGCTACTTGGCCCATCTTCCAAATATGGTCCCTGGCCAATTTAGGAAGTAGATGAAATCAGAAGGAGAAGAGTACTGTGCTTCTCAGCTTCCCTTTTCTTTCTCTTCTCTTAACACTACCAGGAGGTCAAGATGAGAAGCAAGCCATTGCTAATGTTGGGTATCCCTTCTTAAAGAAAATGGTAGTATTGAAATGGCCTTTTTTCTGTAGTTTTTGTCATCCAGTCACTGCATGGAATTTCATGTAGCTGCTGCATAGTGACTGTCTCCCCTGTTCCTTACTGAACTGTATTGAGCAGCACAACAGAAGGATGGAAGTGGGACAGGAGGGAGATGTAGGAAATGGCTGAAAGAGCTATTTATGCATAATGAAACACTCATTTCCCAGGTTTGGAGCTCTGGGAGATGAGGATCTGGTGCACACAATTTTAATGATTAAGAAAATTCTTTCAAACCCTTAAAAATGCTAAGTCCGGCACAACATAAACCTACATGCTGAAAATCCTTGTTGAAGATTACTTTTGAGGCCTGCATTCACCCTTACCTCAGAGCTGGCCCCAAAGGGTAATCTTCAGTAGGTTTCTTCAGTGTACTGGATTTCAAGCATAGCAGGTTTAACATTATTAGCTAAATAATTAACGCTGTACATTGGGATTGCCTTTGCCTTTGTTCTACAAGGTTTCTGTTACTATTCCCATCTGGCCTCACATTGACAGTGGGAATGCATGTGAACTGGACTGAGAAACTGCACAATTAAACACACAGCCCAGAGAAATATCTGGAACCTATAGCTGTAAAATGAAGATGCTAGTTACAGAGCCTACAATGGCACCACAACCTTGGGCAAGGGGAGACCATGAACTTACATAACAGGCTTATGATATTTCTAGTATGCTTTTGTGTCCCAAGTGGTGACAGTGGCACTGCTTTTCTTCCAAATGGATGGCTCCACAGGCTGACATCTATGGAGTTATAATTTACACTTTTTTGTATTGGTGCCAGCAAGTCTGTCCCCTAGAGTTGACGTTTCACCTTGATGTATACATACAAAAAGCCTTTTGGCTGTCTTGGAGGCTCTAAGTTCAGTGTTTCAAAGGTGGTTTATGCATTCTGGTTGGTATTTATGAGGGATCCATTTGCCATAGGCTGACATACATGTATTAGAATTTTAATGTATCATTGCAATGTAAAGCTTGTTAGAGTGGATAAACTGTGTACAGTGAGGAGAGTTCATCACATAGGCTTTTAAAGGAAGTGATCATAGGCTGCCTGTGCCAAAATGCACTGGTTGCTTTCATCCACCAGGACAGTAGGTATCCTTCTTTTAATGTTTGAACAGACTGTCTGTCAGGATCACTATAAATATTTAATTAGTCACATACTTTTAACTTTCACTTGCAACAGTAACTTCAAACATGGAAGCCTCTTGTGTGCCCCAAATTCCTTTTTACAATGCAGTAATAGTATATGTTTAAAAAATAATGATGTTGTGGAAATGTTGCTCCCGAGACAAAATACTGCCAAGGTCTGTGTTACAAAACAAACAAAGGTTAGAGTTGTCTATAAAATGTTACAATGGTCTTTATCAGCACCCTTGTGTGTGTGTTGTCTCATTCCTTCTAGCTCCTGGGGTGCTTCCAAAGCACAGCAAAGAAATGCTGTGATTTTTCTTTCAGTTTTAGATCTAGTGTTCAGTTTTTATCTGTGTGAAGGAAGAAGTGTAGTGAAGGAGGTACTACTCCCCAAATAGACTTAGGACCCTGTGTCCATTGCCTTGTTGAAGTTGAGGGTAAGAGAGAGGCTTAAGGGAGCTGAACTGTATACAAAATGATGGTGAAATAGGAAGACTATTATATAAGCCTTTGTCTATAAACTAAAATGTAGAGGTCTAATAGTGTAGAACTTTCCCTTTATAATACCTGACATTTTGTAAGCCAGCTATGTAAGTCCAGTGGGATTGCTTGGCACCTATGCTATCACAGGAGCGTGCATGCTAGGGCATTTTAGCGGGGATGGATATGACAATTTTCTCATGTAGCCCATACATTTGTAAGGGAATATCTTCAGTGTCCTTTTATACTGGCTATTGAGAATATCCACCTGTATTGGAATTTATTTCCTAACCTTGGTAGGGCATGCAATTAAATAATCTTTTGTTCATAAGATACCACTGGAAGAGTAATATCCTGGTACTCTATACATGTATAAAAAGCCAACACATTATCATTTAAGTATGATAAAGAAAGGACTGGAACAGCCAGGGCAAGGATTAGTATATTTTAGAGGTCACAATATAATGACCAGACAACCAGTTTATGAGGAACTCATCATGTTTCCCCTTGCCTGAAACACTGTGGTTCTTTGAGAACCCACACCCAAATTTGAACCTCCAGATGTTTCTACCTTTTTAAAGTATCATAGAATTAAAGAAAAGTAGGGCTGGAAGGAACCTATAGATGCCATCTGATTCAATCCCCTGCCTGAGGCAGGATCATCCCTATTCAGACTCTATCCCAAGCAAATCCTTGTCTAAACTATTACTAAAAATGCACAGGTAACTTCTTCCACACAACCAAAATGCATAGTGCCCTAACCTGCCACAATAAAGCAGGGTGATGATAATGGTGGCCAATGTCCTGCTGTTGCAGTGTTTGTTAAAATATGCTTGAGCGATCCAAGGAAGAGGGTGACATCCTGCACTACAAAGGAAGGCAAAAACCCACACAGCATGTCCCCATGAGCAGGAACGTGCACTTTCTTGGGGACAAATAGCAGTGTCACATATTTGTCTTGCTGCTATTTGTCCCAAGGCACATCCCTGCATGTGTGCTCTGGCACATGGCAAGTTGCTGTGGGTGGGGTAGGGGAGGCTGGGGTCAGCACCTGGGCTGTCTCCAGCAGTCTTACCTGGAGTTCTGTGGGCCTCTCAGGGCAGCAGCAGTGGCAACCTGGCTGCTTGGAGCCTGGCTGGAAGCCAGAGTATGGCTCTGGTTTCTGGCAGCTGCCATGTGCTCTATACTGCTTTTTTTGTGGCAGGTGGTTTTTTTTTAACACTGGGAGCTTGCCGCACTGCAGATTAGCAGTGCAGCAAATGCATGCACATGGATTATGTGTGGTTTGCAGGGTCTCAAATGTGTTTCCACAGCCAAAACTGCATGTGTGCATTTGGGGGACATGCCCACGCTGTCCATACCAATCTGACCATGGAGTAAAATTTGTTCCAGACCCCAATGAAGCAGGTATTCTCTTTAATGTATCAAAAGAGAAAAAATCATGTGGAAATCTATACTAGTTCCTTGAACTCTACACAATGAAAATTACTTAAAAAGAAGGAAGAATCAAGTCATACAAAACTCCACAAAGCACAAAACACCCTCCAGCTCACTGAAGTAATTGTCAGTCCCATTCTTAAACAGTTTGACAATCTTTCCAGCCTTCAAATGGCATCTTGGTACCACATTTTTCAATCTCTTCCAGCACATGTAAAAGATACTATATGTGCTTTATTCATAGATGTTAAATTCAATTTTGGCAAAGCATGTGGATCTAACATTTCCCTTAGTCATGCCTCTGCAGTGCCACTGACTTCATTGGGAGTTTCCACTGAGGTAAATGTTTTTTTTAATTTTGTCACTCTGATAAAGGATATATTTTTATTTCCAAATTAATAATACATTTTCAATCATTCACACCTACTGTGCCCTGGAAACTTTGTACCTACAACTATTCAACACACCCCATGCTAGCATGAAGAATAGGTCATTTAAAGCCTGAATGCAAAATTGGTATGTACAAGTGTTTTTACATTCACATATTTTATGGGGAGTGATTACATTGTAATTTGACAAAGTATGAGCCCAGTAATTTCCACAGCAAACTCTTTCCAGAGTACACAGAACCCATCCTTTCAGTGAATTCTTCAGTATTTCTTGGGTGATTGTGTTCTGAGAGAAGAAGATATCAGCAGGCCTCAATAAAAATTATAATAATATTTGTAAAATAAAGATAGGAGAAGGGTTGGTAATGTGTCTTTTTAAAATATGATCACCTGAGATTAGTGTTGCTGTCTTTTAGTGAATAGTTGCCATTTTTTTATCAGCAAGAACAAGGCACTTACCTAATATAAAGTCATGTGGCTTTGTAAGTGACCCCAGAGGCTACAAAATTCTTGATCCACTGGTTTCCCAGGTAATACATTATTCAAAAAGAAAATCTCTGTGTAGCTGCAAGCACTACATTCTCAGCAGAGCTAGAAATGTGTCAATGAGACATACTTTTGACAGAAGTCAGCACAATCTACAAAGTAAATCCTCAGTGAATTTTTGGACAATTTGAAGAAAGCATACCAGGAAAAAGATAAAATATGGAAGTAAAAAATCTAACAAAAGAAACGAGGCACAGGTGAAAGAGCTTGTGGACTCTAGCCCTATTAAATAACAGGGTGTTTGGGTTATTTGTAATTTGAAGTCTAGCTTCTGAAGATCTGTCATTACCAGGTTTCCTTTTCCCACTATTTCTCTACTAGTTTTATCCTGCTGGCTTTCCTTTAATGATAATACCCCACAGAAGGTGAAGCTGATATTACTCATGTGTTTTTTGGCATTACTAGAGAGGATCACCTGTGACTGAGCAGCATATGTTCAATGGAATTCCAATCAACCACCAAAGCCTTGAAGTTATTGGTTATTTGATTAATAACATTTCAGGTTATTTCATCTGAAGTTATTTCATCTGAAGTTGGGCTGGAAGGCAGGGCCACATGCTTTACACTTCAGGTGGTAAAGATTATCTATCTGTTTTATTTATGCTGATTATAATGGTATACATTTAGGCAGTAATTTTGTTGCAAGATAGCAGATAGTCCATGCTTGATTTGAGAACATTAAACTCAGTTAAATAATTTTTAAACATAATAAAATTTAAATAGATTTGGAACACCAAAGCACATTGGGGTGCCTTGAAGTGCTTTCCTGGGTGCTGTGGATGTCATGTAATATTAGCACTGTTAGGCGTGCAAGTATGATTCACAAGATAAACCCAGTGATTTCAAATAGGAAATCTATCAAAATAGGAAATCTGTCAAACAGAAGTGCTTTTTTCAAATTCTTTAAAACTGAAGAATTGCTCTATTTGTCCAGAGTAAAAAATGAATGAAAGATAAGAGGTTTTTAAAGACATTTTGTGAGGTATGCTTTGAGTCTAATAAGAGATGCCTTGTATCTAAAAAAAAAGTTGGGAGTCACTGGCTTAAGCATGTGACAATCCACTGAAGTCAAACACATGCTTAAGTGATTTGTAGGGTCAGGGATATTGGTTTTAGCCATGTTGGTCTAAAAGTGTAGGCAGATAAAACATTTGGGGTAGAGGTGATATCTTTTATTAGACCAACTAAATAGTAGCAACATTTTTTTTTTCTTTGTAAGCTTTCGAACTGAAACGCCCTTCCTCAGGCACAGGAGAATTCAAAGTTTGTAAAAGTTCTCCCAGAACTCACAGAACAACCTTTGTTAAAATGGACTGTTGTACCCAGAGGAAACCTACCATCTTTTAATTCCCCTGTGCAACATGGTTTCATTTCTACCTGGGAGAACTTTTACAAACTTTGAATTCTCCTTTGCCTGAGGAAGGGTGTGTGGGCCCAAAAGCTTGCAAAGAAAGAATTTTTTTTGCAGGGTCAGGGCCTATAAGAACAGAAAGTTATGGAAAAGATGGGTACAACTGACATATTGGGATCAGTATGGAAGTTGCCTATCTTTTTTTTTTGCTACTTCTTTCATCTCATAAAACTATTACTCTTGCTTTTGGTATGTGCCGGTAGAGGCCATAATTGCTTTATGGCAGGGGTTTTGAACCTTTTTAATAAGTGTATCCCCAGTTGCCCCCTTTTTAGTAAGTGTAACCCCTGTGGGGTGGCGAGTGTTTGGACTTGGAGCACAGGTAGGGGGTGGTGGAGAGCAGCCAGATGCGCAGTGGGAGTGTGGTGAGCAGAAGCAGCATAGCCTCTTTATGGCCCTGCTCTTGCCCCACCCCAGGCCTGCCCCTGGGAGGCAGTGGTGCGGGGTGGCTGCGCTCTGTCCCTGCCCGTCCCTGCGTACCCCCAGGGGTATGCATACCCCCGATTGACAATACCAGCTTTACGGTGTGAGGGGATGGGGTGCGTCACTTACCGTGAGTCCCCCTGTCCCCGGACGGCCCCTGGAGAGGAGGGGGTACGTGATGGGCTGTTCCTGCTTCCGCCGATCTCGCCTGCCACGACTTGCTGTAATATGGGGGTTCACCCGTGCGGGGAAGCTGGCGGTCCGACTGGGGTACCTCGTCTCCAAGGTCCAGGGGTCCTGAGGGCTCCTCCTCCCCTACACCCTCGCCCAGTCCTCTGGGTTGAGCCGCCGTTAGGGGCTCCCTTGTCTGTCTCCTAGTCCTGCAGTGTGGGGGGGCACCCTCGCACTGCCGGACCCTCACCAGGAGTCCTCACCGCACCTAGTCTCCCTGGTGCCGATCGCTCCTCTAGTCCTGGGGTGTCTTTACTCCTTTGGATTAACTCTCTAGACCCGGGGTTTACGAGGATTGCCCCCGGCCCGCAGGTCTTCTTCCGTGGCCAAACGGCCCGTAGCTGCCGGAGAAGAGTCCCTCCGTCCGAGCCTCCCTTCCCGGTTTCCTCTGGCTCGGCGGCCGCCGGCCCCCTCGTTACCTTAGGCTCGCCGAGGGTCGCTGCGGCCTCGGGCTCCACAGCTCCCTGCCTCGCTGGCTCCTGCGGGGACAGTCCTGGGCTCCGCAGTTCCCCGGGCTGCTGCTGCCGACTCCTGCCGCGTGGCTCCCGGCTTCGCAGCTGCCGGCTTCGCTGCCGCCGGCTCCTGCTGCGTGGCTCCCGGCTCCGCTGCTCCCGGCCCCGCTGCTTCCGGCTCCACAGCTCCTGGCTTCGCCGCCGCCGGCTCCCGCCGCGTGGCTCCTGGCTCCACCACACCTGGCTCCGCAGCTCCCGGCTCCTCAGCTCCCGGCTCCGCAGCTCCCGGGGCAGGCTCCCGCTGGAGCCTCTGTCCTGCTTTGCTTGGGGTAGGTGGGCTCCTTTTATTCTCCCGGGCCGGTCCCGTTCCGGCCCAGTCCGAGTTCCGGGAAACGTGAGGCTCCCGGCCAAACTTCCGGGGCCCGACCCGGAAGTTGGGCGGAACCCCGGGGTTCCCTGCTTGACCCTGGCCTCATGGGGTCCTGGCCCCCTCACAACGGTATCTGTTGTAAATAGCCAAAGCTTTATCAGCTTCTGTTTTCAGTAGGGTAATGAGTATTTGGCTCAGAAATCCCTGACTTGAACTTTTGTCCTTTCCCAGGATAACCCTTCTATAATAGATTGTATTATTTCAGCTAAGAATATGGTGATTGGGATAAAATACAGGTCTATTGCTACTTAAGATAATGTAGTTATTAATTGTAGACTCTCGTTTACTAATCTTATATATTATAATTTCCCAGTTATTCTTATCTTTCATATATCAATATTAAACCATATTAAAAATTCGTTCTTTTGTAATTAAGAAAAATTTACCTTCTACAATTTTGTCTATTTTTGTAGACAAAAATATGGGAATATACTGTATGTTGGTTTTTTAAGGCATATTAAAAGAAAAAGAAAGCTATTTGTTTAATATGTATATTTACCCATTTCAACTACAAGCAATAGCTAATAGTTCATTTGCAAGAGCATTCCTTGTTTTATATAAAAATATTATTGTACTTACACCTGGAATGCTACTACTTTATAAATATTAACTGAAAACATTGAGAAGACTATCAGATTGGACTATAAGAATTTTCTCAAAAAAGGATTTATTTATATCCCATTAAACTTTAGGTAATTTGCTTCTTTGTCTGCCAGAACTGTTTATTATTAAGTCGTGTCTGATTTTTTAACATACTTGACTTCTGGAGCATAAAATTGAGAGTCCTAATGTTCATTCTTTCTGTAACTGTTAGTAAGCTATTTTTTAACTTTGAAAATTTTATCAGCATGTAGGAAAATTACTGATTAAACCTTAAGCATATGAGTGGCAGTATTCAAAAATGCAAAATTACAGGAAAAAGAAGATATATGATGTTGCTGAATGGAAGTCTAGGCTCTTATACTAAGTTCCCAACACCATGGTATTTGTGTGCCTGTATAGGAGCATCGGGGCTCTTACATGATCAAGCCCCTTTTATTTCCAGTTTTATGATTCAAATCCAGTTTGGGTAGCTGGTACACAGAAGAGCCATCAGTCTCTATGTGAAAAAATTGTGCTGTCATTGGAGCTTCTGGTGGACTGGTGTGTGAATGGTAAAAACTGCCATCAAAATTTTCATCCTTGATAGCTGTCTCAGCAGAAGGGCAGTGACCTGCTATTTCATAGCTGGGGAGGTGATTTGGGTCAAAGCTTATAAACTCAGTGTTATGGAAAAGCATGTGCTGCTGCTGCTTGGCCAGTGTCTATTCCTTCAACAGAAAATATGGGTTTCTAAGATAAGCATTACATTACCTTTTTAGGAAATCAGATTTGTTTAACAATGGAAATGAAATTAACTGACTTATTTGCAGCAGTTTAGTGCTTCATGTCATTTTCATGCTGTTTCTCTAGGAAGAAAAAGCCCAAAGTTGCTCATGTAAATGTGTTAAAGGACCCGCACTATCAGAGATTGGAACAATTGCCTGGATGATCACACTGAGTGATGCTTTACACAACTTCATTGATGGTCTGGCTATTGGTGCCTCCTTTACCTTGTCTCTTCTTCAGGGACTTAGTACATCCATAGCAATCTTATGTGAAGAGTTCCCTCATGAACTTGGTAAGGCATGTGCATTAATTAAGTTGTTTGTCAAATAATTGTATTGGAATGTTCCAGTCACATTAGTCCTTTCATAGACTCTGAAGCAGGGGTGGGCAAAATGTGGCCCATGGGCCAGATGCAGCCCACTAGGCCATTCTATCCGGCCTGCAGGGACCCTAAAAACTTTAGAAAATGAATATTTATCTGCCCCTGGCTGCCTGTCATGCAGCCCTCAATGGTTTGCCAAAACTCAATAAGCGGCCCTTCGCCCAAAATAATTGCGTGCCGCTGCTGTGAAGTGAGCTGTTGCTTACAAAAGTTTTATGCATCTCTGAATTAGCTTGTCTATAAAGTGTAACTCGACCCTGCCTTCTGTCTGACTTCAGATTAACACTGCTAGTTACCTTTGACTGAAAAAAATATTCCAGTATTTAAATAAATATAAAAAAGTTAGCATTGGGTTGTAACATTTGTATGATCTTGCTGTAGTTCAGATCCAGAATAGTCATGTAACATCATTTTCTAAATACGTTTTCCTTTTTGTTTGTTTTTTTTAGGAGATTTTGTCATTTTGCTTAATTCAGGAATGAGCACTCGCCAGGCTTTGTTTTTCAACTTCCTTTCAGCCTGCTCCTGCTACATTGGGCTGGCTTTTGGCATATTAGTGGGCAACAATTTTGCTCCTCACATCATCTTTGCATTAGCTGGTGGCATGTTCCTGTACATTTCTCTGGCAGATATGGTGAGATACAGTTCATTTTAATTAATTTATTTTTGCATAGGAATGTAAGACTTTTCACAGTAGAACATATTAATGGTCCATCCACTAGAATTTGGAATTCTCTCTCTGTGAGCTATGGCTGTATACACATGTTTAAATGACTTGGGAGAAGTCTCCTAGGTGAGTTCTCCTGAAAGAAGAATTTATCTGGAGATGCCTGAACAGACATTCAAATACTGAGCCTCTGAGGAGTAGAGAATTTTGCTTTACAGCCAGGAGGCCCCTCTGCATACATCTCAGCTTGCTCTGCAGACTCCTTTAGTCTGCCTGGTAACAGATGGTAGTAGTGTAGATGGCAGCCCTAATTGGCTGACCCAAACAGATCAGCATCATCTTGTCTCCCTGCAGCACAAAGTGGGACTGAGAGGGAGGCATATTCTGCTCCCTGCTTAGCTGGAGTAGCGTCCAGCTTGGACAAAACATTGTCTCCTTGGGAGTAGGGAGGAGCAAAGCACTCTGCAATGCTGGAGGACGGTGGTTTTTGTCAGAAGAGTAAATTGTACAGACATTCACTTTGCCAGGAGAAACTCTCCTAGGGACAATTTAACCTTGGTTATTCCTAGATTATTTTTCTTTTGGTGCTATAAATTCAGCTAAAATAACAATAATAGCAGTGACGGAATATTTAGTAAAATTCCAGGATGAATGAATGAATTTGCTATCATAATTGTTGACTCAGTATGTGTTATGAGCTAAATTTTGTCCTTGTAACTAGACTGAGGCAGAGTATTTTTGTCAAGTAGTATATGTCATGAAAACTGGAGATTTGGAGGAAACAAAACTATTTATGAATTGGAGTTACATATTTTCAGATTTGAAAAAAAAGAAACTTTTTGAGAACATCAGAAATTTCATTTAAACTTTTTCACAATTTTTTTTTTTTTACTTTTTGTTTCAAAACAGAATTTTTTTGGGAAAACTGACGAGTTAAAAACAGTTAAAGTTAATAACCTCAAAATGAAACATTTCTTTTTGGCTATTATGAATATTTTGGACTGACCCAAACCAAATTTGTTTTTAAACATCGGGAAACAGAAAATAGCTCTGTTTTATATTTTAACAATTTTTCCTATTTTTTTTTTCTGTTCAGCCTCTGAGCTGAAAAATCCACCTCTGATTTTAACAGGACCCATAGCTTACCTATGTTTTAAAAAAATAAAGCCTTAATAGGATAGATGGGTGAAGGAGGCAGCATTCAGTTGCAGATCAGGTTTAGACTGACACCTGAGAGTCGGTTTTGAGTAATACAGTTTGGATTCAATGGTAGCAAAATCATGTTATTGTTCCTATGCTGAGATTTTATTACAAAATGGTAGAACTCTTTTAAGATTCATAAGCTTCACCATCTCAGACTGAAATCTTGCAAGAACATATATGCCTATAAAATCTCATAAGTTGTTAATCAAATAGAATGCCATCAGAGTTTTGAACCAGAATGGTGAGTGTAGGTTCACATACTTGTTCTTTCTCCCTGGAGTTTGAAGAGACACTGGTGCTGCACCACAGTTTTGTTCCACTTCTGATTAATAGTTCAATTCTATAGTCTAATTATGACCCAACAACCTGTGATTTCACAGGTAACACTAAAAGTCACTTTAGAGAAAAAACAGCATAGTAAACTATTTGCAATAGCTTAGTAGCCTCAAGAAGAAGTACTTCATTCCTGATGCTTTTAGTTTCCTGTCACTTCAAATGCTCTTTTATATGAAATCAGAGGTATAGCAGGGCAGCTCTGTGCTTGGATTAGCCATAGATTCACAGGACAGCACAGGCTGCCACTGTGATAGTGGCTGCTTTTGCAGCCTTCCACAAAGGTAGTAACCAGGGCTGCTGCCCTAGTTTTCTCTCCTATCCGTCCACTTCTGCTACCATATGAGATGATAAAGCAAGTATTCTTGTAACATGAATAATAGATAACCTGAGTATCATGCAAAAATCATGGAATTATTTGTCATATGTAGTGTCTCAACATAAAATCATAATTACTAAGCCCATTAAATAGGTAACATACCTGCCTCATCTGTTACTCTGTATTCTCTCTAGGTTTTCAGGTTGTGTCCATAACCCTGTATCTGAAAAAAAAAAAGAAAGTATTTTCTGTGAAAGCTCTGTAACAGAGATCTGTTGTTCTGCTTCTCTTCTGATTTTCACACTACTCTTCTCTGTCTTGAGGCAGGTAGGATTAATTAGAACTTCATTTCTTTCATCTGCTGTTCTCTCTTCTGTTCTGTTTCCATTAATGACATTCACACGTGGGTGGGAGAGGCTGTGCATGTCTCTTGGCATGCAGGAGTGGGTGAGGGTGAGTGTCTGAAGGCGGTATCAGAGAATCGGGTCTTGCCTAAGCATGGTCTCGTTCACTGTTATTTTTAGCTATTGTGAAAAAGACATGAAGAATGATGCACTGATTACTGAAAGGGCTCTGTCTTCTGCTTCCCCTGGCCTCACTGTTGTTTGAGAGTTGGATTTCCTGTCAAGATAGTGTTTAACTTTGGAGATTATGAAAGGACAAGCAGTTTTTTGCCTGGATTGGCTACCACAAGCAGTACTTGTACCCTTGAATGCCGTATCGTCATACAGGGTGCATCTACACGAGACGCTAAGTACTCAGTAGTCTAATAACACTGTGCAATAGTGTGCTGGGCAGAACCCATACTAGTATGTTACTGCGCAGCAGTATTAAGCTACTGTGCAGTTAGCATTTGAAAAGCCTGTGTGCTACAGCTACTGCGCAGTAGCATGAGTTACTGCATATTGATTTAGTACTTGGTTATCCAGGTACTAAACTTAAAGTACTGTAACTACGGCCGATTAATGAACGAGTAGATGTACCTACAGAGAGTCTCTCAAGTTTTGGGGATTCCATTATCCAGTCTGACAGCATTTCCATTGACTCTGCTAGGAAGCTGGAGGAATTAGAATCATAGAAAATTAGGATGGGAAGGGACCTCAGGAGGCCATCTAGTCCAACACCCTGCTCAAAGCAGGACCATACCCAACTAGATCATCCCACCCAAAGCTTTGCCTAGCTGGGTCTTAAGAACCTCCAAGGATGGGGAGTCCACAACTTCTCTGGGTAACCTGTTCCAGTGTTTTACTACCCTCCTAGTGAGAAAATTCTTTCTAATATCTACCCTAAACTTCCCTTCCTGCAGCTTGAGACTGTTGCTGCTTGTTCCGTCATCTGCCACCATTGAGAAAAATCTAGCTTCATCCTTTTTCGATGCCTCCCCCGCCCTTCAGGTAGTTGAAGGCTGCTATTAAATCCCCTCAGTCTTTTTTTCTCTAGACTAAATAAGCCCAGTTCCCTCATTTGGAAGGATCATACTCTTTCTTAGTACTACATATGTCTACTTAAAAATATATCAGTCTTCCCTTATGGCATGGTAGTCCCTTGAGTGCATGTTACTAGTGATAAAGGGATAATTATCACTGCCATCATCACAAAGCCATCATTTCTACTTCCCTGGTTTTCCAGTAGGTTATCAGCCTACGTGGTATCTCACTGATATCAGATGCTTCAGTTCAAAACCCTATGTATACGTAAATATTATATCAATGTTGGAAGCATTTTATTTTATTTAATGTTATAATTTAGCAAGAAGTGATTAGCTTCTAATGATTTCTGGCCTAGTAGATAGACCTCCATGGATTCCTGGAACCAGATGGGGAAAGAGGTTTGAAGTTTGGTGACATCTCAACAAGACAGATGACAGCAAAGGAACATTTGTTGAATGACAGAAATTATAAAGGAGTTTTGGTGACCTATCTCTATGACTTCTCCCTTTTGCTAATTTTTTGTTAGGATTTCTAATCTGTTGTCATTACAATGACTGACTTGAAATTCTCAGTTATAGATGCTTACCACAAGATGGCAACGCTTACTTAAAAATGTATATTTCTTCTAGTTCCCAGAGATGAATGACATGCTAAGAGAAGAAGTAACAGGAAGGAAAAAAGATTTAACCTTCTTCCTCATCCAGAATGCTGGTTTACTGACAGGATTTGCTGCTATACTACTGATTACCTTGTATGCAGGAGACATTGAGCTGGAATAATGCGACTGAAGATGTTACCAATAATGAAGACATTAAGTAAATTAAAAATGTAAGAACATTTGAAATCCATAAAGGGACTTTCAGTTCATCTGCTTGGTTTTCTTCTGGAAACCACAGAAAATTAAATTCTCCTTTTAGGACTCCCAAATCAGTCCTATGAAGGAGATTTTCAACTTCTACGTATTACAGAAACCTGATTGAGATATTTGTATTTTAATTGAATACCTGCATAATGATAAAAAATAGCATTATATGTTCAATGGAATTAAGCAGCGGGCAATGCACATGTACGCCATATGACTCAGATTAAATGGAAGAGGGATTCCTTGAGAAGAACATCAATAAAGAAGACAATTGGTGAAGGCTCATGGCCTTATGCAAGTATTATGAAAGAAGAGAGGTATAAAACTGGCTAATTATAATATGTATTTTTTTGCAGGGTTTGCTTGTGTAACCCCTAAAAAAAAATCAAAATCATTTTAAATAGATATGAATTATGCTAAGATTTTAATTAGTAATTAACAGTGGAAGGAAAGATACCCAATTGCTGCTTTTCATCTTTTTTTTTTATGTGCACTAGGGGACTCTAGAGTTGTTTTGAGAGCCACATTTTTAATAAGTAAAAATATTATATTAAATGTATGGCAATTTGTGAATTTTATATCAATCTAAAGCCATTATGTAGCTTTAAATTTTACAAGCATTTTAATCTTGAATTGTTTGACTTATTTTTTTATTCAGTTATATGTTAAATTCCTTGCAAATTATTCTAAAAAGAAAAATTTTGTCTTAATTTTGGAAGAACTGTAATTGCAAATATTGCCAAATAATGTTAAGAAAAAAATTAAAATCAATATTCAGGAGGCTTTTCTGTTGCATGTGTCTGTTTAGCGAAAAATACAGCTAGGAAAATATACATCTGAAAGGAGTAGCCCTATGTTTCTGCACACTCAAAATTTTACTGGATCATATTGAATCCAAATTATTGTTTATAAGAAAGGTTCTTGCAAATAATACAACTCAATACATTATTGAGGGGATAAGTGAAAGAAATAAACACAACCTACACCCCAGAAATAAACACAGCATTTCTTTTTAATTACCTTAATCTAGGACAGGGCTGCCCAACTCGTGGGCTGTGAGAGGTTAAGTTGAATCCAATCAGCTTGGGCTGCTGCTCTCCCCATTACTTCTGCAAGGGCAACGTTGGACCCCTGCTAAACCAGATGGGGCAACTGACAACTGACGCCCAGGAAAAAGCCAACCTATTAAATAGGTACTTTGCGTCAGTCTTTCATCAGTCCCATGGGACGCCCATGCCTGCTATGGGACAGGGAGATCCGGGTGGTGGGGATCCCCTACCCTCCATAAATGCTGACCTCGTGAAGGAACATCTTGAGAAGCTGGATACCTTCAAGTCAGCTGGCCCTGACAACCTGCACCCCAAGGTACTCAAGGAGCTGGCGAGCGTCATAGCCCAGCCCCTGGCACGGATCTTTGAAAACTCCTGGCGCTCTGGTGTAGTGCCCGAAGACTGGAAGAAGGCCAATGTGGTGCCGATCTTCAAGAAAGGGAGGAGAGTGGATCCGGCTAACTACAGGCCCATTAGCCTGACTTCTATCCTGGGGAAGATCTTAGAAAAGTTTATTAAGGAGGCCATCCTTGAGGGACTGGCCCAGGCTAACATCCTAAGGGATAGCCAGCACGGGTTTGTTGCGGGTAGGTCTTGTTTGACCAATCTCATTTCCTTCTATGACCAGGTGACCTATCACCTGGAGGAGGGAGAAGAGATTGATGTCATATATCTTGACTTCAAAAAAGCTTTTGATCTGGTATCCCATGATCACCTCTTGGCCAAACTGGCCAGTTGCGGCCTTGGCTCCACCACAATCCGCTGGCTGGGAAATTGGCTCCGTGGTAAGACCCAGAGGGCTGTAATCGATGGCAGTCACTCATCGTGGTGCCCTGTGACCAGTGGGGTCCCTCAAGGCTCTGTCCTGGGACCCATACTGTTCAACATCTTCATTAATGATGTGGACATTGGAGTCAGGAGTGGACTGGCCAAGTTCGCCGATGACACCAAACTTTGGGGCAAAGCATCCACACCTGAAGATAGGCGGGTGATCCAGGCTGACCTGGACAAGCTCAGCAAATGGGCAGACGAGAACCTCATGGTGTTTAACACTGAAAAATGCAAGGTTCTCCACCTTGGGAGGAAAAACCTGCAGCATCCTTATAGGCTCGGCAGTGCTACGTTGGATAGCACTACAGAAGAAAGAGACTAGGGGGTCATCATTGACCACAAGATGAACATGAGCCTGCAATGCGATGCTGCGGCTAGTAAAGCGACCAAAATGCTGGCGTGCATCCATAGATGCTTCTCGAGCAAATCCCGGGACGTCATTCTCCCCTTGTACTCGGCCTTGGTGAGGCCGCAGCTGGAGTACTGCGTCCAGTTTTGGGCTCCACAATTCAAAAAGGATGTGAAGAAGCTTGAGAGAGTCCAGAGGAGAGCCACGCGCATGATCAGAGGTCAGGAAAACAGATCTTACGATGACAGGCTGAGAGCCATGGGACTCTTTAGCCTGGAAAAGCGTAGGCTCAGGTGATCTGATGGCCACCTATAAGTTTATCAAGGGTGACCACCAGGATCTGGGGGAACGTTTGTTCACCAAAGCACCCCAAGGGATGACAGGGTCTAACAGTCACAAACTCCTGCAAGACCGTTTCAGGCTGGACATAAGGAAGAATTTCTTTACTGTCCGAGCCCCCAAGGTCTGGAACAGTCTGCCAGCGGAGGTGGTTCAAGCACCTACATTGAACACCTTCAAGAGCAAATTGGATGCTTATCTTGCTGGGATCCTATGACCCCAGCCGACTTCCTGCCCTTTGGGCAGGGGGCTGGACTCTATGATCTCCCGAGGTCCCTTCCAGCCCTGATGTCTATGAAATCTATGAAACTGTTGGGGGCATGGCTTGCAGGGCTCATGGAGCCCTGTGGGGTGGCGGGGGGCAGGGGGGAGGCAGTGAGTCCCAAAAGTGGCCTCACAGCACAGCAAGGGCAGGGGGTGCACAGTAGTGGGGGGCCATGCAGCACAGTGTGCAGCCCCCAGCCCATTAGAAGTCGGACAGCCCTGTTGTAGGACACTTCTACTGTTTAAAAGTTCCTTATTTATTTACATACCACATTTACCTTTTTCCCCAAAATTAGCAATGGAAAACGTGGGGGTCAAGGGAGTGTTTTAAATGAGGAAAATGATTTTGAACAGTTTGGTTAAAAGGAAATTTTTTTTCTTTGTTCTGCCTCCTCCTAACAAGGTTCTTGCCTTATTTGGGGGCATGTAGTATGTGAATAAATATGGGAAATATCACCTTCAGCCTCATTTTCTACTGGTGCGGAGAGACTGGGCTTTTGTTTTTTCGTTCATGATTAAGATATATTTTCTGTAAGGCCTTCAGCATGATTTATTGAGCAAATTTCTTGTATCTTAGTTTCTAATTACATTAAAATACTCTGTAAAACTACTTTGAGCAGTTAAATTTTTAAGACAAAACACATGGGAACTAAATGCCACTGGTTATGGTTGATCATTTGAAATGTTGTAGCAGGGAGCTTGGTGCTCCTGCTACTTGAAGGGAAGGCAGGCTGCAGGTGAGGCAGAGGGCAATCAAGGGAGACGTATAATCCAAAAGGGGCTGGGCTTTCACGTTATAAGCCCAGGACTTGAGCTGGGCCATAGAGGAAAGAGCTCCTGAGCTGGTTGCAAGAGGACCCTCTGATAAAGCATCTCAGTTGCTTGGAGTAAGACAGCCTTAGGGCTGGGGAAGCACCAGTGGTTTAGGGATTGAAACTGTAGGGGTGGTGGATGCCTTAACTGGTCCATGACCAGGGCCTGAGGGATAATGGCCAAGGCCAAGGAGCATGGCTATAGATGCAGAGGAATGAGAGAAGGCAGGGCAGGGACTTGGAGCCTGTGAGGGGTGAGAACCAGGGTCAGGGACCCATAGCCCGGGAGAGGCATCAAGGCCATACCTGGGGTGAGACCTTGTTACAAACATACATTAACAAATTTTAAAAATATTTTATTATGTTTGTTAAATCAAAAATGCATTTGCCAGATGCCCAGGCCACCCCGTTTTCAGTTCTCTGCAAGGAAATACTGTCCTAATGTTATCCAGTATTCGCTCTCTTTATTCATTTTCTCTATTGTCTGGTGGTTTTAGAGTGACTGACTGGTAAAGAGGGGCAGAGCTGGACAACAGGCAGCCCTCTCAGTCAATCAGCAGTGAGGCATGGGGGTGGCTACCATCTTGCCTGCTCCCCTTGGTGCTGGCAGCCCCCTTTCACCACTTCCCTCTGGTGGGCTGCATGGCCAGGCTGCAACGGCCATGAGGACTGTGGCTCCTGCTGTGGAGCCAGCATTTTAAGTATGTTGTTTTTTTTTTCCATAGATTTTGCAGACACTGCCATATTTTACAGACACTGTCTGATTTTGCAGAATCGTGAATTGAGTAGGTCCCTAAGCTTGTGTAGTAAGAACTCATTAGATAGACCTTTCAGATGGAGGGACTTTTCATTAAATAGTGTGTAATAGCAATAAGACTTACAGTGATTATTTTTGTTTTGTTTTGTTTTCACTCCTATATCTGACAACACTTTGTAAAAGGAAATTTAGGGCATAGCCACACAGTGCTGGGCAGAATGTGGGGCCCAGCAGTCATTTCATGGTGGAGTGTAGTGGGTCCCCCCCTCCACGCCTCTGATGGGCCATGGGCCCCGGTGACCCTGCCCTGGGCCACTGATTGGCTACAAATGCTGCCTGTTATGTGGCTCAGCCCCTCACCACTGATTGGCTGTGAGGACTATCCCTGATACAGCCCTGCCCCTCACTGCTGGTTGGTGGAGAGGGGTGCAGCCCCATGACAACCAAGAAGTGGTGAGGGTCAGGTGCAGCAGCCATCTTGCTGGCAGCTCTGTAAATGTAGCACCATAAGGACTACTAAATCCATCTGAGGAGTCAGGAAAAAAAAAACTTAACAGAAAATAAAATGCTATCACAAATTTTTGTGGATTTCACAGGCATTGTATGGTTTTTGCATAATCCATGAAATTGTTAATTTGGTAGGTCCCTATGTATGACTTGTGGCTAGTCATTTGCTACTTTGTAATTTTTTAAACATCTAAATATTTTGGGCCCAGGAGTATCTGGAATATAGGGAAGATACAGTCCCTGCTCTGTGCCAATTTTTCATTTCCATACAGAGCATCAGAGACATAAATAAAAACTCAAAAAGCAATTAAGTTTTGGCATCAACCTATCTATCCATCCATCCTTTAAAGAATGGAAATAAGATGTTGAGAGAGAAAAGAACAATGAAGTTTCTGACTTGTTATCAGCTGAAATGCTGTCAGTAACAAACTCCTGTACTAATTAAAGGTTTCATTTCCAATGCCAGCTGGTACTTTGACAGATCTACGAAGCTTTTTGCTTATCAAATTTGCTTCATCTCATATGAAACCTTAACAATGACATCATATGCTTTCATATTAATTATATCAACAGATTAGTGCATTTGACTGTCATACACTTCATTCATATGGGAAAATGCTGTCTTAATGCTACTGAAGGTTTTTGTGATGGTGTTTACACCACAGCAAATTTTACTGGATTCAGCTGGACTCGTACCTTCTTTTGATTTTAGCTAAAAAATACAAGTGTTTATAGATAAAGATGAATAATGTATAAATGATACTCAGGCAATTAGCATACAGAATAATAATAAGGACAAAGGATGAGTACTATGTTGTTTTAGATTTTTTGCAAAAGGGGTCCAAAAAAAAGTAAAATAATCCAGATAAAATCTATTGGAAAAAAGGGTATTTTAAAAAATAGTTATAGCCTTTGAATCAATTCATTTTTCATCCACCTCCATGTAAAATAAATCTTTGTGCACTGGTTAATGTTTATATCAGACATAGTAATTTTCGACATTTCAGTGAGATTTTTATAAAATGAAAATTTAAACCTCCTGTTGGATTGAAAAGTTTGATTCAACATTACTTACAGAGTTCTGCCCAGTCCCTCCATAATTTGCATAATGGTCAGCACATGTATATGAAGGATCATTTCCAAACTGTGACCTACTGGGCGCGTCTACACAAGACTCCTTACTGCTCAGTAGAGCTAATTACTGCATAGTAAGTGTCACTATCTACATGTGCTGACCCTTACAATGAACAAATGCAACTAGCAAATTAACTGCCGAGTAATTACTGCACAGTATGGCACATGTAGACGGCTGACAAGGAGCAAATTTGCTCCCTGTCAGCTGGGCAGCAAGGGTCTGGAGATTGCTACCTGCCCTCAGGAGCTGCCTGCTGCCAGAGCATGCTCCAGTGGTGGAGTCTGGGTGGGGACAATATCTCCCTGCCCCAACAGCAGGGAGCTCCCAGCCCCCGCTCCACAATTGTGGAGCGGGGGCTGGGAGCTCCCTGCACAGGGAGAGTTCTCTGCCCTGCCTGGGACCTGCCCCTGGCCAGGACAGTTTTTGGCCAGCCCTAGGCTGCATGGGGAAATCTGCACATGCAGCCTTGAGGTGGCTGGGGTCTGTCCCATTTTCGGCAGTCCCCAGCCAGCTCCAGGCTGAACATGCAGGCTTCCCCATGCAGCCTGGGGCTGGCTGGGAACTGTCCTGGTCAGGGGCAGGTTCCAGCCCCGCAGACTTTTCCCAGCCTTGTGCCCCACTTGGCCAATGGAGGTACAGCACTTTGAAAGGGCTGCAGGGGAGGGGCAGGTCCCAGACGTTCGCTGATAGCTGCCCTAGTAGCAGAACAGGGCAGGGGGCTGGGACATTTTCCAAGTTGAGGAGTCAGGGCAGGAAGCTCCCTGCTGCTGGGGCAGGGGGACGTTATTCCCACCCAGGCTCTGCCACCAGATCCTGCCCTGGCAGCAGGCAGCTCCCAGGAGCCGGGAGCAATCTCCCAGCCTCTGCCAGGAGACAGCTGTCTCCTGGCCCTATGCTCCCTGCTAACCCCTGAGCTAGCACCCAGGGGAGTCTAGAGCTCCAGTGGGCTTCTGCAGGGGGCCAGTGCAGAGCCAGAGAGGGCAGAAGCAGACTGCTGCCAGGAGCAGCAAATCTGCTCCTGAATCCCTGTACGTGTTGACACCTGCCTGGGTTGGGTTTATAAACCCACTCTGCAGCATTTCTACATGTAGACACACCCACTGTATAGTACAAACATACCTGATTTTGCATTAAATGGGTCTCTAATGCCAGTAGCAATGTAGCTGTAGGAGCACAGCTTTTGGTATGTGCTACCTGCCCAAATATTTGCTCTGCTTCTCTGACTGGTTTTACAGCCTCCCACTTAGCTGCCTGCAGCCAGGGCTAGACTGGAAGGAGTATCCAAGTCAGTTATTTTAAAGCTAGCTTAGGCCTATCTACACTACAACCAACACTTTCCTTTGGAAGCAAACAGCACTGTCACTTTTAGATCCACTAGTAGGTTTATATCTTTACAAATCTCCCATGGCTCTCAAGAATTTATAGGTTTGTGTAGTCATCAATTATCTTGGTTCTGTGATATTTCATAAATATAGGCCTCAATGGTGGTGGAGAGAATCCTAGAGAGAGAGAATATTTTTCTCCTTTCTACAATCACAGTGAAGCAAATTCTGCAAAGTGAAGAGAGTTATATTAGCAGAAATTAACTCCGAATGTGTTGCTTATAACATAATTTGGGAATGTATGATGATGTGTTTCTTGTCTGTAGTTCATGGGATGAAATATAATTCAATAGTTTTTAGATGTGTTTTGAAACTGTGCCTTAAACTCATCAAGCAGTTTTCCTTAAAGCATTTGAGTATTGCCTAAGCGGGTATCTATTTGCAAAACAGCAGCGTAGATCATGAATGAGACATAAAAGGGAGTTGTTTGTACAGTGACACGTTAATTAGCCCTAGGGTGATTTCAGAGCTCATCAGATCAACATCAGACATTTGGCCTTTCAGCTGAGCAATCTGTCCTGATGTTGAGAGACACAGAAGGACAGACTCATGTGCATGGTAGAAGTAGATGCTAGCAGGTCATTCCAAAAGAATTTTACTCAAAATATTTTACTTCAATATGACTCCATTCTCCTCAGTGGGAGTTTTCCTGAGGCGAGGACAAAATAAAGGTGGGAAGACTTTGTACTCTAGGTATGCATGTTTTATTTACCAAAGTAAAAATAAGTTTGAGAAAATACCTTTTGTTTAGCAGCATTTTGCAGGTTGACAGTTTACACAGGATCTAATGCAGCTACTGGTTCTGTGTGTGTGTGTGCATGCATGCATGTGCACCAATATACCTCAGTGGAGCATCTTAAGAACCTAATGATAGATTTTGACTTAGAATTACCATATTTACCTGACTCCAAGATGACTGTGAATTTTAAGATGACTCTCCCCATTAGATTCTGTACAATTATAGATATGTCATAAATTTCTATGTATAGAATTAACTTTAGGGGAGGTTGTCTTAAATTTAAACCCTCCACTGCTGTGGCAGGAAGGGCAGCAGCAGCAAGGGGGAAGGTGGTAGAGAGGGTAGCTTGACCATGGCATCTTCCCCCACCTCTATACCTTGCCCTCCTCTTGTTTTCCTCACCTCTGATGTCTGGCCTTCCTGCACTTTGCTCCTCCTGCCTTCCGCCCTGGTGTCTCCTCAACCTACTTGCCTTCTCTCTGCTCCCCAGCAACATACCTCCAACTGTTGCCTGACCCCCTCCCCTACTGCTGCATGCTGCACTTCCATGTGCCTCCATGGTGGGTCCTGTGCTGCTTCTTGGCTCCGTGCTAAGCCAGGGAGCCATGAGTGATTCAGCATGGACTCATGGAGCAGTAGGACCTAGCGCAAAGCCAGGAAACAACAAGGGAATCTGGACTGCCCTGGCTCTGCACTGATTCCCTTGCCACTCCTGGCTCCAGTTAAGGTCATACAGGGAGCTGGGAGGGAATGGGTGTGGAGCCAGGGAGCAGTGCAGGACCCTTCATACTTGATTCTAAGATGAGGCTTCATTTTCCCCATGTTTTATGGGGGAAAAAACTCATCTTGGAATCCAGTCAATATTGTACATTCCCTTTTATAATACCCAGAGATTGGTCAGAATACTGTATCTGGATTTTCAGGTCCTGAAACTGAGCTATGTTTTCTTTATAAGATTTCAGAGGCAATGCCCTTCTGTATATTGTGAAGTTTGGGTCAAAATATATTATTGTGGCAGGTTAACAAATGTAGCCAAAGTGGAAAACAAAACAAAACTTCATGTCTGCTAGAGACAGATAGATTGATGAGACAGATTGATGATGTTTCTGCCTTTTAGGACTTTAGGAAAGAAGAACCAATAAATTCTTTGGCTTCTCCTGTTCGCCTCAGGGCCATGCTTGCCATTGAGTACCTGAAGTAGGTGATTCCTGCCCTGACCCTTGGCACTGGGATGCCCAGGTCAGAGATGAGCTCCTTCCTTAACTCTCTGTTGTTCTTCCTGTCAGAGCTGGAGCTGAGAGACACCTGCAGGACTCAGGCCACAGGCTGCTCTCCCTGCAGCTGGGGTCAGAGGGTTTGAATGTATTTGGTCTGCTTGGAGATTTGGATTTGAAAGACTTGGTGGTGGTGGTTGTGGAACAACTAGGAGTGGTGGGGAGTGCAAGTTGCTTCTCAGCTGCCAAGTCTAGTGGGGTTTGCATTTTGGGTTCTAGGTTCAGATCATATCTTAGCACTAGATCCACTTTTCCTTGTGGCTGGCAGTCAGTGTGACTGAGGGCTTTTCTTCCTTTCTTTCTTCTGCCAGCAAGATGAAACCCACACTGAATCTGGATGAAAACGGAAAAATCCTTGATGACTGCCTCAAGTACCTGTTCCCTCTTCCAGCTGTGCAGTAGCTGAGGGAGGAGTGTGAGATGGCTCAGGACTCTTTCCAAATACAGGTACATCTAAACAGCTGTCTTCTGGCATGACCTGCTGGGACCTGCTCCCCAGTCTGCTCTAGGTCCTGGCAGTCACCCCTGGCCTCTCTAGAATGGTTCTGGGTTTTGTGACACACTCCAGCTGGCCCTGAGCTTCCCTCTTCTATCTCCTGCTTGCAGTCACTGCATGAGTTGTCCATGCAGGCCTTGGGTGAGCTCATGAGGGGCCTCCTTGAAGAAACCCCACTGAGAGTTGGTTCATGGAGATGTTCCATGTGAGTAGCCAGCAGGAGCAGGCAGAGCTCTCTTTGGGGACAGTGGGAATAGGCCAAAGAGAGGTGCAGGGGCCCCAGCAGGGAAGATGAGAGGGGAGTCTCCCAAGATCAGCAGGGAAGATGAGAGGGGAGTCTCCCAAGGTGTCCTTGGGGCAATGGATAGTAATTCCCTTGCATCCTATTGATATCACTAGTAGCTGCACCATCTTGTGCCAGCGTCACTTAACAGCTCCTCTGGCTTCAGGGGAATTAAAACCTGCCTGGGATGTATCCAGATGATAAAAGAATCAGATTGCTTGGAGGGATTTCAGTGGTGATGGTGATGTCTGCTGTTGAAATTGTTCTTCTGACAATAGTTTGCTCTCCCGACAGCTTCTTGAGCCATAGTTCTTCTCCGACAAGGAGTGGGAGAGAGATAGGGTCTTGCAGGCCAGCTCCCAGCTGCTTGTCACCTATCGGGAGACAGTCTATGGCAGAGTAAGTATGGTCTAACTCTCTCTTTCAGCCTCATCACAGCCTCACCCTGAGATGTAGAAAGCTTCCCTAGCAGACAGGGTCCCACAGGAATGCATTCCTGTTTTCACCTTCCCAGGATCATAAACTTAAATATCACTCTAGCCAGACACAGGCACATGTCATTCATTTCTTTCTCCTTTTTTCTCAGTTGCAAGAGCCTTTTGAGCAATTTGGGTCCCTGCTGGGGCTGCTGGTACCCTACACCTGCACCACTCTGGCCACTGAGTGCTACTGAGTGCATTGCCTGCTTTCTCCACCTACAAGGTGAGGGCACTCTGAGTAGGTGCAAGTGACTCTGCCCCTTTTCTCCCTCTGGTAATGTCTACTCCTCTCCTCTGTCCATTTGCTGCTAGTTTAGTGACACCTCAAAAGCACCACAACTGGCTGGAAGGTCTCCTTCTAAGAGAGAAGAGTTGCATGGTGTGAAGGGCCTGGTCCTCTTTTGGGAAGTGTGAAAAGAAGCCCTCCCAGCAAGAATGGGGAGGGGCTTGTAGCAGCTCTGGCCCCACTGAAGTCACTCAGACCTGAAACATCACCCTTGGACCACACTGCCCATGGCATTGCACATGGTTCCTCCATGGAGCCAAGGTTCTTTTTCAGGCATCATTACAGCACTTTTTCCTCCTTATTTTCATTCCAGACCAGTCCATGATCATGGATGCAGTGGAGGAAGAGCTGAGAGGTCTCCATGAGGAGCTCAAAGCTTACAGCCCTGAGGCCTGTGCTTATAGCATCCTCCCACATGGTGAAGGTCAGTGGCTCAAGAGACTGGTGTGGAGACTCCTTCATTGTCCATTCCTTTTCTCACACATGGTTTATCTCTTTCTTTGGAGTGCATGGCGGGGGGTGTGCATCAGGGACACTTATTGTTCATCCATTATGTGCTGCTGTTTACCCATGTCCATGGTAGAAAGAATAAGGCAGAGCAATATTAGAAAGTTTTGTAGATAGTTCTGTCCCTGCACAGAACAAACCTTTGTCAGCAACCTGTACAGCAACCAAGTGAGAGCCTCAGCCAGGACTTGGTCTCCTTGTGTGCCTGTTTTAACTTATCCTGGGATGCAGCTTGGCTGTATTCATGTTGTGTTGTCAAATAATGCTCTCTCCATTGAAGACCAGTGGAACGTTCAAGCACAGGATTCACCTCTTGCACATGCACCAAGTTGCTGAAGGGCAGAAGCTTATGCACAGCACAACTCTTTAATATCGCTCTTGAACTTTGGCGTTCAATGCAGTTTCCCTTCTTTCTATTTGTCCCCAGGTCATTGGCAAATACTTTCCCTTCAGCCAGGCCCTTGACTTTGTGGGGAGCATAACGTATGGCATGGTGTCTGCCAGCCCCACGTGTGCCACAGCAGCAGGATATTAGTTCATTACAATCCTGAGGAAGCATGGAGATGCCATTCTGAATGAGGTAAAATTGAAGCTGAGGAGGCTTTCTGCATTTGCTTTATGCTTTTTAAACACTGCTTTCATGTAGAGTGAACAGCAATCTTACTGTTGATCCCTGGACATGAAGCAAGTTCCATTTCCCTTACTAGCCAGAGATGGGGAAGAGCAGATCAGTTGCATCCAAGAGAAAGAGCACAGGAAGGCAAGATGGGGATTCAGTGACCTAGGTTATTGATAAGAGCTTTCCACCCTGGAAGGTTTGGAAACATAGATTCTGGGGCAAATATAGCAAGAGAGGGCAACAAGAAGTCTGAGGAACTTGGCTGTAGCTGGGCTGGCGCACCATGCTTAGGCATGAGGAATGGATGCACACTTCCCCCAGTACCACTTTGGAACTAGAAACTCCTGTAACGGAGAGGTTCCTTCTGCTTTGCTGGTGCCCCTGCACTTCCCAGGCAGAAGTGTAGAGATGTGACTGGGAAGGGAGTGACCGGCACATCGTGATGAGAGACATGCTGGGATGGGATGGGCTCCACCTTTCCCCTAAAGGTAAGCGTGTGTTCTCTTCCAGGTTGGTGAACCTCCTTCGGCGGGCTTTAAACTAGGCTCGTCGGGGGAGGGGGAAGATGAGGGCGGAGGAGACGATGAGATACCAGGCCCAGCAACAGCCAGCGAGCCCAGACCAATGGTCAAAAGGGAGAAACAGGTAAGCGATGGGGGACGGGGCATTGCTGAGACTAGGGGGTCAGTGGGCACAACCGCTGAAGGCCTCAAATGCCTCTACACGAATGCTCGAAGTATGGGGAAGAAGCAGGAGGAACTCGCCCTCCTCCTAGCTGTCACCAGCCCTGACATAGTAGGGATCACAGAAACGTGGTGGGACTCATCGCATGACTGGGCGGTGAGTGTCAAGGGCTATAGGCTATACAGGAAGGACAGGATAGGAAGGAAAGGTGGAGGAGTAGCACTCTACATCAAGGAGGAATATACTTCCTCGTTAATTAGCATGGGGGTAGAGGGGGGGCACTCTGAGGTGCTCTGGGTTAGAGTAAAAGGCAGTCCAGGGGAGAGAGACTTAACGGTGGGAGTCTACTATAGACCTCCCAACCAGGGAGAAGAGCTCGACCTGGAATTCTTAGGTCAGCTTACAGAGGCAGTGAGGGCTAAGGATGTGGTCATCATGGGGGACCTGAACTTCCCAGACATCTGCTGGGAGGAGCAGTCAGCCAAGTCTGATCGCTCACGTCGGTTCTTAGCCAGAGTGCAGGACCTCCATCTAACCCAGGAGGTGCACAGTCCCACCAGGGGAGACGCCTTGTTGGACCTAGTGCTGGCCACGGGTGATGACCTGGTGAGGGGGCTGCGGGTGATGGGCCACCTGGGAGACAGTGATCATCGCTTGCTGGAATTCACCATCCAGCGTAAGGTGGCAAAGGGCTGCAGCAAGGCAACAGCCCTAGACTTTAGGAGGGCTGACTTCAACAAGCTAAGGAGGATAGTTGGGGAAGCGCTGAGGACCCAGAGGGGAAGGGAATCAGATGTCGAAGGTGAGTGGTTGCTCCTTAAGGAGACGATCCTCCATGCCCAAAGGGAGGTAATCCCAACAAGGGTCAAAGGGAGCAGGAGGGCACATAAACCCCCATGGCTCACTAAGAGCATCCGGGAATGTCTCCTTGCTAAAAGGGAGGCATATACCCAATGGAGAGATGGGGTCATCGCCAAGAAGGACTATGTTATAGTCGCCCGAGGATGTAGGGGGGCAGTCAGGAGGGCCAAGGCAGAGTTGGAGATAGGACTAGCTTCCCGGATTAAGGACAATAAGAAGTCCTTCTTCAAATACATAGGGGGTAAAAAGAGGGTCCCGGGTAATGTGGGGCCCCTGCAGGACACGATGGGCAACTTAGTCATCACGCCAGATGACAAAGCTAACATATTTAACGATTTCTTTGCCTCTGTCTTCCTAAGTAGGGACCAGTTCAGCCACCTCCCTGCTGGGCCCCCCTCGGGCCCCGAGAGAGACACGCCTGGGCCAAGGGTTAGCGAGGAGTTAGTTAGGGTACTTCTGGAGAGGCTGGACGTGTTCAAGTCCGCTGGTCCGGACGATCTTCACCCTAGGGTTCTACAGGAATTGGCCGAGGTCATTGCGGGACCCCTGGCGCGGCTCTATGAGCACTCGTGGTGCTCTGGCGAGGTGCCGGAGGACTGGAAGAGGGCCAATGTGGTCCCTATCTTCAAAAAGGGAAAAAAAGAGGACCCGGGAAATTACAGGCCAGTTAGTCTGACCTCAATCCCGGGTAAGCTCTTTGAAAAAATTATCCTGGCACACATCCAGGAGGGCCTTGCGGGGGAATGCATGCTCAGGGGCAACCAACATGGGTTTATCAGTGGCAGGTCTTGTCAGACCAACCTGGTGGCCTTTTACGATCAGGTCACCAAATCACTAGACGCAGGGGTTGCTGTGGATGTAGTCTTTTTGGACTTCCGGAAGGCTTTCGACACTGTCTCTCACCCTGTCCTCATCAAAAAGCTGGGAGACTGTGGTGTCGATGCCCACACGGTCAAATGGGTCGCCAACTGGTTGGAGGGCCGCACCCAGAGGGTGGTAGTGGATGGGTTCTTCTCGACCTGGAAGGATGTGGGCAGTGGGGTTCCGCAGGGCTCGGTCCTCGGGCCTGCACTGTTCAACATCTTCATCAGTGACTTGGATGAGGGGGTAGAAAGCACCCTGTTCAAGTTTGCTGATGACACTAAGATGTGGGGGGATGTGGGTGCACTAGAAGGGTGCAATAGGCTACAAGCTGACCTTGACAGGTTGCAACGGTGGGCGGATGAGAATAGGATGGGGTTTAACACTGATAAGTGCAAGGTGTTGCACATGGGGAGGAAGAACCGGCACCACACTTACAGGTTGGGGAACTCCCCTCTTGCCAGCACGGAGACGGAAAAGGATCTTGGAGTCGTCATTGACTCCACGATGAACATGGGCCGGCAGTGTGGGGAGGCAGTCAAGAAGGCCAATCGTACCCTGTCATGCATCCACAGATGCATCTCGAGCAGGTCCAGGGAGGTGATCCTCCCCCTCTATGCGGCACTGGTCAGGCCGCAGCTGGAGTACTGCGTCCAGTTCTGGGCGCCACACTTCAAGAGGGACGTGGACAATATGGAAAGAGTTCAGAGGAGGGCCACTCGTATGATCAGGGGTCAGCAGGGCAGGCCTTATGAGGATAGGCTACGGGACCTGAACCTGTTTAGCCTCCACAAGAGAAGGCTAAGGGGGGACCTTGTGGCCTGCTACAAACTGGTCAGGGGGGATCAGCAGGTATTGGGGGAGTCCCTGTTCCCCCGTGCGCTGCCAGGAGTGACCAGGAATAACGGTCACAAACTGGCGGAGGGTAAGTTTAGATTAGATATTAGGAGGCGCTACTTCACAGTCAGGGTGGCTAGGGCCTGGAACCAGCTTCCAGGGGAAGTGGTGCAGGCTCCTAGCCTGGGGATTTTTAAAAGGAAGTTAGATGAGCACCTTGCCGGGGTCATCTGACCCCGGTGCCCTTTCCTGCTAAGGCAGGGGGTCGGACTAGATGATCTACCTAGGTCCCTTCCAACTCTAGCTACTATGAAACTATGAAACTATGACTGGGAAGGGAGCCAAGTGCTAAGGGAGCTGCTGCCAGAGCTGTTTTGTGCTCTCCTGGATGTGAGGAAAAGACCTTTAGGCTTGGAGTTATGGATTTACAGGTATCTTCCTCAGGCTAACTCTGGTCTTCTCTATCCTTTCAGGCAACATGTGCATCTTTGGAGATGCTCACTACTATTTACTCCAGCCTCAGCCCGGTGCTGAAGGAGCTGGTCTCAGAGATCCTCTGTGCTCTTCTGGAGCAAGTTGGCTGCACTGTAGGGCAGGACATGTCAATTGCCACAAGGAGCATCCAGTGGAGGCAGCTGCAAGAAGTGGGCAACCCTTGTAGGAGTAGGCTGCACCTGCTTTCACAGGTTTGGCTTCACTTCAGGCTAGCTGCCTGCAGGGTGTTCTTGTCCTTGCCAAGGGATATGCTGAGCTGTCTTGGTCCTGGCAGCTGAAAGAAGTGTGTGTGTGTGGGGGGTCTCTGTGAAGGGCATAGTTTGAAATGTTAAGGCTGTGGAGGGCCTATTTGCTCCTCCAATCTGAGCTCCTCTGGGACAGGCCAGGCAGTTCCAGCTCAGGGGTTCACAATCTCCATTAGTGGCCAGCACACACTGGGCTCCCAGTGCTTGGGACCTGGGCATGTGACTTCTGCAAGTTCCCATGCTCTACATGTGGCCTTTGTCCTTGCAGGGAGAGAAGAATGGTTGCCCAATTCTTTCCATAGTGCATTTGGCTTGGGAGAGCCTCCATGCATCCCATCTGGCTTCCAGCACTGATTTGTACAAGGCCCTGCCCTCCCTGTCCCTGTCAGGGGATTGCAAGATGTGAGAAAGAATGGCAACATTTGTCTGATCTGAGCTGCCTGCCTTGCGCAGCAAGTGTCTGAGTAATGGACCTCCCAAGTGACAGGGAGTTTTGGTTCTTCTCTGGCTGCAGCATCCCATTACAGTCTGTAAATCTGGGCCTACTCTCTTCCCAGGCTTTCTATGGAGACCCTGGCCTGTGCCATATCTAAGGCCCTTGGGGAGAGAGTGGCTGCAGCCCTCTGTGAAGAGGGAACTTGGCCACTCCTTGAGAGCCCCCAGACACACCATGAGGGGGTGTGCCAGCTGGCCAGGTAAGAGAGGCAGGCTAGATTGTATCTGTGCTCTAGGCAGTGGGACGAGTGGTGGAGGGGGAACTTTCCGTGCTGCACCTGCAGGGTTCTGGGGTGCTGGAGACATGAAGCTTGTGCTCCAAGAGATGAGAGCTGCCACTTCAGAGCAACTGAGTGTTGGCAGTGCCCAGTTGGTCCCTGAACTAGTGGTTTTCTCTTGCAGGGCTCTGCTTCCATGGGGCATAATAACATCCAAATTCATAGGGTAGGTTCTGCAGTGGGTCTGTTCCACAACTGAAAAGCTGTGCGTTACTGGTATGGCCTTCATCAGCCAGGTAAGGACCCACAGAGAATGAGCAGTTTGATGAAAAGGCAGCTGTTTAATGTGGTCTTTCCCTGAGGATTCCCCTGGTCTTCTTCCTAGAAGGGACGATCACTGGAGGCAGTTGAAAGTTTTTTTTTTTCCCTGTCCTTGCCTCTGCATTGCCATTTCTGCCATATGAGAAGGAGAGGCAGACAAGGATTTCCTTACTGACCTGCCCTTACTGAGCCCTTGTCCTAGCCAGCAGCTCTGAGTTTGGTCCTAACTAGTGGAACTTCTATATCCACCCAGGAAGCATCCCAGGAAGACATGATTTGCCTGGCTCTAAACATACAAGCCTCCCCATGTCCAACAGGAGAGTGCCACATGTTGAGGCTCTTCCTTGCGGTATTCTGTGGGATTCTGCTCTGGCACAAGTTACTTTTCTGCTGCAGGGCTGGGCTGTTGGGAATGACTGTGCTGGATCTCACAGACACATTGCTTTCTTTTAGCTTATGTGTGATCCCGTCATCGAAGAGCAGAAGCTCCTGAAGCCACTGCTTCATGTACTTCAGCAGTGAGCTAGGGATTCTAATAACCTGGTATGGCAGATAGAGGACTGGGCAATATAGTTATGGTGCCCCTGAGCAGATAAGGTTGAAATCCCTCTGCACACTTTAGAAAGCAGCTTGACTATAGATACCAAACAATGAGGCAGGGCTGAAAATGTGCTCAAGAACCTGAAGTGTATCCAGTTTTGCTGTCTCACCCCTTGTGGCGTCTCTGAAGACAGTTGGGTGTGACAAGTATAATTTTGGTGTAGAAGTGGATACCTTGTGTCTTACAGGCATACAGGAATGTAACCATGGGGGCTTGGTCTGATGAAATCCTGAATGCTCTGTGAATGGGAAAGCCCAGAGGTGAGGAGCATAAACACTGATCAGTGTGTCATGTCTTCTGTTTGTACAGCTGAAAAAACACCAGAATGCCATCCTAGAGACCTTGTTCCTGGCATCGTTTGTGCCTACCAGTGCTCATATCATGCAAGAGGGCATGCACACTGTGACAGCTAAAATTATTTCTATCTGATAAAGGTGCTTGCTGAAGGCTCTATGAAGATTAGACAAATTGTTTTTCTTTATTTGTTTAAATATTAAGCCATATGTTGTTGCTAAAAGCCTAACTAAGTTTAAGATGTAATAAGGCCTTGTATAACGTAAGGCCTAGTAAATTTAGCAAAGCGTTAAAGTAGTAAGACCCTGTGGTGTAGTTACAATTAACCTTATCAAAAGGAATGCAAGGCTTGTACTGCTATTGGTCAGTCTAAGGACAGCTGAAGTAAAAAGAATCTGAGTGGCTGTATGTTATTAGTACCATTCAGAAGCTATAAATTAGCTAAAACATCTGGAAATCATTCACAAGAAAGATACAGCTCTGTGAAAAGGATTAGTTAGGTATTAACTTGGATGAGTGAGCCCATGGATCTCAAGGAGCCCAAGGACCTAATACCAGGGCCCTTCCCGGTACCTCTCAGACAGTGCTGATCAGGGACGCCTGACTTTGCTGAACTTTGAGGAAAGAGAAACTTGCTGTACATTAGGCATCAGAGGGGACTGCCGATAAGTTGCTGATGCAAATTATTCTTGTCTGCTCCAGTTAAATCAATTTGCAGAAGGTGATAAAAATGTTACTTTGTTTTCTGCTGCACTCCAAGCCACTGCAACCAGTTATGGTAATATAGAAAAAGAGCTTAACCTTGCCCCTTGGGCATGGGCCAGTTTAGAAGAGGCTGTCCACTGCTTGTAACTGAACTAATTCGTGCAGCAGTTTGGATTCACGCACCAGATGCAGAAGTCATGACAGCAGCATTGTGGAGGAGGTTTTGCCAATGAGCACCAACAGAGTGCACCTCAGCCCTGTTGGCCTTGGAGCCAGAGGTGGTGAATCACCTGATAAGAGATGCAATCTGGCAATTAGTGTAGTTTTTACCCATTTTGCAGTAGCCAAGGCTTACCAAGCTGATGAAACCTGCCAAGGCCATAGTGGTGGCCTCAGCAAAAGATAACCCCCCGACCCCCCTGAATTGTTAAGAAAAGCCGGGAAAAAACAGCTCAAGACTCCACAAGCAGAAATATGGAAAGACTTTTTAGCTGCCTGTTTCAATAAGGTGCAAATTAATAGATTGCCCACCAATGTCTTGTGAGGGCTGTGGGCTAAACACTGCAGCGAAAAAGTAAGCCCAAAAGTGAAGCCTTCTGCACCACCAACAGTGTCACCAGAGGGATTCTCTGCCCTGAGGGCAAAACTGTTGACATTTTCCCAGGCACATGTGGGGCCGCCAGCCTTTACCCTGCCTCATCACGTGGCCTAAAGAGTCCAGCTGGCCCAACCCCGAAAGAAAGGGGCCACAATGGGGGCAGTAGCAAGCTGGAGACCAGTATTTAAAGTTAATATTGGCCCCTTAATTTGGATACCTGTACAGATTCAATTAAATAAAAGTAAAAAGTCAATTGATATGCTATTAAACACGGGTGCCCAAATTTGCACTTTAGATCCTGCAGATTGGAAGGGGGAGAAAGAAACCCCTTATCAAGTAATTGGAGTTGGAGGCACCAAACCACTAGGGCATCTGGTCTGAGCAACCTTCGTGTTACCGTATGGCTCTAAGGTAACGGCGGCAGCAGTAATACTTAAAGAGAAAACAAACTTACTGGGACTTAATATACTAAGAGGACAGTGGTTTGCTCTTGAACAAGAGAATTGGGTGTGCAGTTCGGGTGCGCAGTGCCTCACCAAGAACTAGAAGAAACAGCTAGAACAGCCGTAACTCAATGTAGCATGATCCAACTAACCCTGCCTCCCATGAAAGGAGTACACAGACCCCAGTATCAAACTCCCCCTGAGGCCACCCAACCTATCCAGTATATTATAAGCCAGCAGTTAAAAGACAAGACTATTATCCGAACCCACTCTCCGTATAACAATCCAGTGTGGCCAGTGCATAAGCTAAATAGAAAGTAGCAGCTGACTTTTGACTTTTGAGCTTCGAATGCTAATACTGACCCCTTGATGGCTGCTGTCCTATCACTACCAGCCTTGACAGAAAGCATCTAGTGTTATAAGCCTGCATGGATAGAATCCATTAATTGTCAAAGACATGTTGCGACAGTATGTGTTTGTAGCTGTAGAAGTTATCATGAGGATAATGTTCGTCCATGCCTCGGTGAGACCTACAACCCAGGATACTTGTGCAGCACTAGAAACTCTGCTAGCTGTGTATCCACCTCCTATAAAACTACAGAGTAATAATGGCCCTCACTTCCGCAATCATCTGGTGTATGACTGGACCGCGAAACAGCATGTTATGGACATATCACATCCCATACCATCCGCAGTCTAATGGATTGGTAGAGCAAGCCAATGGCATCCTCAAATGCAATTTACAGTTAGCTGCTGGTCTGGCTCTTAAAGACTGGGACTTCCACCTGGATCAAGCTATTAATTGTGCCAATAACTGACCCTGTCTGGGAGGTAGCCCTATGCAACAGGCCTTTGGATTGGGTGGTCCCCATGTGCTGGCAGTAGAGCGACCTAGGGGTGGTGACCCAGGAAAGCTCCAGGCAGGAGATCGGGTAGTAGTGAAGCATCCTCAGGGAGATAAATGGGAGGGGACACTATTGGCAAAAGGTATGCATTATACATAGTGGGTATTTAAGTCAGATTCATCTAACAGGAGCCAAGCTCCTTGTCTTGTTCCTACAGATTGGATCTGTCCACAAATGCAGCCATAACCATTCCTAATTGAGCCTGCCACTGAAGTTGAGTCCTGCTCTGTCACCAGTCTGAATTGACTGGCACCATGAAGTGGTGGACTGTTATAACTGTACTCTTTTTATTCATGCCTTATTGTGTTTCCTGGGTAGGGCGTGTTTATCCTTCTTATTACCCAGATATTAATGAACTTGCTCCTGAAGACCTCAAGGAGTGGCCTGACCCTGAAGAGTATCCCCCGGAAATGTGTTCAGATGACCTTCACGTGGTTCAGCTGCAGTATCCATACTGGAAGAAACCCACCACCCCGGAGCAAGTGAAGTTCTGGTCTCTGAGCAGAAGAAACAAGATGGTAGACTGGCAAGGTGGTAGCTGTCAGTGCACCTGTGGCACCAGTTATTATGTTGAGTACATTCACTACCTGAAGGCTAGAGTGGCTAACTATGGGAGGGGCGGTAATTGTTGTAGCTCTGCTCGTTTGGGAGTTTGTTGTTACATGCTTCCTGAGAGAAACCCTGTTGAGCTCAACACCCCAATTGTGCATTCTGCATCTGTTCAGCCTCTTGAGCCACTGCATTTATGGGAGAATCTGCCCCCTCCCATTCCTATGGCTAACGACTCTTGAGCGATGCTGTGAAGCCCACCAAGTGAAAAAGCGCATTACAAGTTGAAACAAAGTTATTACATGGTTTGTAAATCATACCTATACAGAGGCATGGTGGAATGGTACTCACTTTAATACAACTAGAAGGAGGCTGTATCCGCAAGTCTCTACCACTTGCCCTCATCCTTTTATACCCGTAGGGTTCCTAAAGCAAATTAGTGGTATGATTCTGCCAGGGCAGTGCTGTTTCATTAACCCAGTACAGCATCGTCCCCATGAGCGACAGTGGGTACTCTTTCACTCTCTGGGAGGTGAAGCATGGCTACAAGCTCCCAAAGAGGGAAGGATAAATGTGATCTGTGAGAGAAAGGGATGTTCACTACTATCTCTGGCCATTCCCCCACAGGAGGCCCTGACACCACCCGTGTATAACTGCACACCATGGTGGAAGTCACAAGTTAAAATCCCAACCCTCCTAAATACTTCATTGTTCACTGCCCGAGTATTGTTCAGACCAGAACAATGGTATGTCCAACCTACTTTTCTAAACTGTTCGGCAGGAGCCTGTGTAGCTGAAGGGTTGCTTAGATGGGAATGGCCAATCATTTTCCATTCCATGAATACACTTAAGTCCCACAGATGAAGAAATGCTCCAGGTTATCTTTGGGATGGACTTAACTCAGCGATGAATGTATGGAACTTGGATAAATCCCAGAAAAACACTGAAGGAGTAGCCAATCTCTGACAGGCACTAGGGCTGCTCACTAGGGGAGGCATGCTCGAAGGAAAAACTTTAGAGCACACAGACGAATTGCTAACTGAAAAATAAAGATTGGCCCCCAGGATTAGAGTATCATAGGATGCCTGTAACATTTAAAGAAAGATACCCCTATCAAAGTACCTGGATTACTACTTGGGAAGGCTGTGATAAATGTTCATTCCTGGTGCAGGGGATAAAAGATGGAAACTGGACCACTGCTTATTTGCTAAACACGTGGCTAGGAGGAGGATGCCTTTGGGACTGGAATCTGCATCGTCCCATATGGGAAACAGTTACCCCTTATGACCCTCGGTATGTAGCACAGTCCCCCTTAGTTCAAATTAGTAGCACCTTGATTGAATTAGGGACCCTATGGAGAGGCTGAGCTCTCAGCCCACCTAACATGACCTGCATATATGAGTTATCTAATGTGTCATATGTAACAATAGGGCAACGTGTTTGTTGGGAAGGACCAGGTTGTTTGCTTCACAAAAATGGTACCACCTGGACTTTGTGCAATTCGTGTTGCTTAGGAGCTAAAAGTGGAGCCGTTGCTCTACTGCAATTAAGTAACCATGCTATTGCCCTAAAATGGCCAGAAATTTCCTCTGAGACTATACCTCTAAACTTTATGATACCCGCTTCATGGGTATTAGATGTAGACATGCCATGGTTAGAAAACTGGAATGAAGTAAAAAATAAATTGCAAAGCCTTGAGGCAAAGACTCGGCAAGGCACTCAGTTGGCTCTCCTTGCTTGAGAGGGTGGGCGAATCATCAGTTTGGTTGTCAACATGCCGGAGCCATGTAAATGGTATGATGTAATCTGTACTATTTGTGTGTCACCAAGTGTCACCTCAACTACGTGACTACCCATCTTGAGCATCATAGTATTCTGCACTGCCCTAATGGCAACAGCTAAATGGTGTTTTAACTGTTGTTGTCGTAAATCTGTTCATGCTATGCAAGTTAAATTTACAGGTCCCTCCCCATTCCCCAATGTAGTGCACATGGTTTTAGCATCTCAGTTGTAGCTATCATAGTGCTTCAGCAAGCAAGGGGTGGAGTGTGACAGCTAAAGTTATGTCTGTGTGATAAAGGTGCTTGCTGAAGGCTCTATGAAGATTAGACCAAGTGTTTTTCTGTATTTGTTTAAATGTTAAGCTATATGTTATTGCTAAAAGCCTAATTAAATTTAAGATGTAGTAAGATCTTGTATAAAGTAAGGCCTAGTAAATTTAGCAAAGCCTTGAAGTAGTAAGGCCCTGTGGCGTAGTTACAATTAACCTTATCAAAAGGAATGCAAGGCTTGTACTGCTATTGGTCAGTCTAAGGACAGTTGAAGTAAAAAGAATCTGAGTGGCTGTACATTATCAGTACTGTTCAGAAGCTATAAATTAACTAAAATATCTGGAAATCATTCAACAGGAAGATACAGCTCTGTGAAAAGGATTAGTTAGCTGTTGACGTAGATCAGTGGGTCTGTTGATCTCGAGGAGCCCAAGGACTGAATACCAGGGTCCTTCCCGGTACTGATCGGGAATGCCTGACTTCACTGAGCTTTGTGGAAAGAGTTGTTGTACATTAGGCATCAGAGAGGACTGCCGATAAGTTCCCACTGCGAATTATTCTTGGCTGTCATTGTCGGTCTTGTTACTACACGTAGCTGTGTTTTTGTTAAGTCAATAAACCTTTCTTACCTTTCTATCTCTGACCATACTCTCAATCTCGAACCCTCTGCAGGCAGCTGGGACACATGCACTGGCCAACGCCTTGAGTCATCTAGGGACAGATGTGGGGCCCCTGGTTTGGGATGTAGTCACACACATCAGGCCCTTCTTCAACCATGTGAGTGAGCAGCAGTCTCCATCCCCATTCCAGTGCTCTTCATTTGGGGCCGTTTCAGAGGTGGGAGATGCATTTGCTGCCCCTTGTTCCAGTTCAAACTGGAAGATCTTAAGTTCTGTGGAAGAGATGAGTTTTCAGGAGGAAAAGGAAGTGCAAAGAATGGGATGACAGATGGGTTCTTGTAGACAAGGAGGGACTCTCAGGAGACCGGTCGAGGCTGCAGCACAGCCCTGGGGTTTGGAAAGCCCAAACACTGGCCCCAGCCCCAGGGCTGCTCTTTTCCTAACTTCCACCCCCTGATGCTAGGTTATTTTTAGCCCCCTAACCCCTGACCCCCATGCCACCACTTGTGAACCATGCAGACAAATCTGGGGGGCATGTGCCCCCCGGGCCTCTCCCAAGGTGTACATAGTGGTGGGAGACCCCCCACACCCCTGGATGAGCTTCCCAGGCTCTGAACATCCCAGAACCTACCCTGGGGTCCCTTTTACCCCTGCCCCTACCCCTGCCAGTGTTCCCAGAGAATAAGCATTGGCATCTGTGTTCTCTCTCAGGGGGTTTGAAACATGGGTAGGGCAGGCATGAGCAGTCACAAGCTCAGGTGGGCAGAAAATGGATTTTCTGTCTTACAAATAAAAAACTGAGATCTAAAAATGCTTCCTCTTCTGCATCAGGATGAAACTGTGACCTGAGGAAATGTAGTGCAATAGTCCTATCACTGCTGGCTGGGAGATCCTGAATCCAGCTCCACCCTAGCCACAGATTTCCCTGGCTTGAATATATTCTCTGAAACTGGTGCCTCTCTAGACAGGCTCCCTTACCTTGTGCCATACTCAGAGACAGATTCTGGGGTGGGATGCCATGCAATTACACATTAGAAGACAGCCTTTGCTCTGAAGAGCCTTTGTTTTCCATTGGGCATTTTGCCCATACTGTGGAAAGGAGGTTCGTCTTGTAGACAGAGCACAGGGCCCAGCAGTCAGGACTCCTGGGTGTTCTTGGTTCACAGGTTACTGGGCTCAGTACAGTTAATTACTGCATACTGGGTAACCTTTGCTGGCTTGTGCTAGGCAGGAGGCCAGAGCAGCTAATCACAATCAAGCCTTCTACCCTTAAAATCTATTAACAGCAAATCCGCAGACCCAGGATTTCTTGCCCTTTCCCCCTTTGGTGCCAAGTTCTAAGTGGTATTCCACATGAAAGCTGTGCTTTAAATGCCATTTGTTCCATTATGAAGATTTCATTTAAAACATCAGCTAAAATTTGATATCTTCCATGTGTCAGGTATCCAGATTCTAGCTGTATTGCTCTAGAGGAAAAAGCAATCAGGACTTACGGTAGAGGTGATATCCTTTATTAGACCAACCAGACTTTTGAAAAAAAATGTCTTTAATTGTCTTATCCAATGGCAAGCTTTGCGAAGATATTGAATTTTAACGAGTTTTAAATAAAATCTTCATAATTTTACAAGTAGGAAGCAAGTTTGACCACCTGAAACCTGAGATCCTGCTCCTGCCTTTGTTTGAGGTAATTTGCATCATCACAGAGCCTCACCACAGGGCTCAGAGACACCTCACCGCATAAGAAATGCCTGCCCAGGAGAGCAGTCCATCTATTTACTCCTCTGTGAAATATGAAACACCGTAACCAGAAGGAAATATGACTACATCCTGCTTACCACCAAACAACTTTTAGGTAAACAGACTATTCCAACTTTTCTCTTAGCCTAATCTGCATCTAAAATGTTCTGTTCCAAACAGAAGATACTACCACACCTTCAACTCTTCCATGAAATATGAACTTTCATTTCTACCCAGGAGAACTTGTACAATCTTTTCTCTGATGCCTGAAGAAGGGTGTCTGTGCCTGAAAGCTTGCAAATAAAGAATTGTTTTTTGCAAAAGTCTAGTTGGTCTAATAAAAGATAGCACCTCTACTAGGAGTCCTGATTGCTCTTTCCTTTAGACTAATACAGCTACAACCTGGACACCTGACAGTGTGAATTAGGCACACTTTTAGAGAACCCCACTACTCATATCTCTGCACTATAAGACACCTAAATACTTTAAAACAGATCTGGCTTTCTCTACTTGAAGAGAAACCTATTGAGAGGGGGCAGGAATGGGGGTAGAAATAAGCAAAACCGTTCAGATGATGATAGAATTACTGAGAACTAGTGCAATCACCTTCATCCACATACTAATGAGAGTCAGGACCAGTGACAAGCAGCTGTCAACATAGGTTGGTAATAGGAATTCTGAAGGGAGGAAAGATGGAAACAATTTTGCAGGTGTCAGCCTGGGAACACCTTAACAGAGGCCCTATCTGATGAGACACACACTGTGCTGATGAATAGATGAGTCTTGTTTAATGAACCTGATGGCACAGTGACATAAGAGTGATGTAGAAGATTTTCAGTGCATCGGGGGCACTGCCTGGTCATGGGCCATGACTTGCACGTTACCCATGGAAACTCATGGTTGTCATGTGAGGCCACAGATGACAGGAACATGGCAAGTATAGTGCTCATCTTCAAGAAAGGGAAGAAGGAGGATCTGGTGAATTACTGACCAGTCAGTTGGACCTTGATGCCAGGAAAGATCATATAGCAGGTCCTCAAAGAATCTATTTCTAAGCACCTGGAGAACAAGGTGATCAAGAACAGCCAGTGTGGATTCATCATTAGTAGGCTAAGGAAATACAGACTAGATAGAAGTGATGTAAGCTGAGTACACAACTGGTTGGATCATCATACTCAGCAATGGCTCAAGGTCCAGCTGGGAGGAGGTATCAACAGGGATTCCCCTGGGGCCTGTAAGATCTGAGGGTTACATTAGTTCATAATCTGAATATGAGCCAACAACATGCTCTTGTTGCAAAAAAACCAAGAGCATACTAGGTTGGATGAACGGGAATGTCCTTGCAAGTCAAAAGGAAGTGATTCTTCTACTCTATTCACCACTGGTGAAGCCTCACCTAGTGTCCTACCTCCAGTTTTGGGCCCTGCAATTCAAGAAAATGTGGGCAAATTAGAAAGAGTTCAGCAGAGAGCAACAAAAATTATTAGAAGTCTGAGAAATATGACTTACTAGGAAAGACTGAAAGAACTAGGACTGTTTAGTCTGGAGAAGAGAAGACTGAGGGGGAATTTGATAATGGTCTTCTAATACCTGAAGGATGGTTATAAAGATGATGGATGTAGACTATTCTCTGTGGTTGCAGGAGAAAGGGCTAGGAGAAATCGTCCCCTTAAAATTCACGTGCAGTGACGGGGAAGCTCCCACACACAGTCTATGCCTGTGAACTTTCCCAGGGTTAGAGTCTTTCAGGTTAGATAGAGACTACACACCAATGTCAACTCTGGTGATTTCATAGTGTCATAGTTTCTAGGGTCAGAAGGGACTTGAACAGATCATCAAGTCTGACCCCCTCATCATAATACTCCAGCCAGATATCTATCCAACCTCCTCTTGAAGACCCCCAAGGTAGGGGAGAGCACCACCTCCCTTGGGAGCCCTAACAATAAAGTAATGCCTCCTGATATCAAGTCTGAACCTGCTCTCAATCAATTTGTGGCCATTATTCCTTGTTATCCCAGGTGGTGCCTGGGGGAACAGAGCCTCACCTGTTTTCCACTGGTCTCCGGTGGTAAGTTTATAGATGGCCACCAGATCCCCTCTCAGTCTTCTCTTGTGGAGGCGGAATAGATTCAGTCCCTTTAGCTTGTCTTCGTAGGGCCTGGCCTACTGCCCCCTGACCATGCAAGTGGCCCTCCTCTCAATCCTCTCAAGTTTAGCCACATCCCTCTTGAAGCGCGGCATCCAGAACTGGATGCAGTACTCCAACTGCGGCCTGACCAGCTCCGCATAGAGGGGGAGGATCACCTTCCTGGACCTGCTTGTGATGCATTTGTGGATGCATGACAAGGTGCGGTTAGCCTTATTGACCACTTCCTCGCATTGGTGGCTCACGTCCATCCTGGAGTCAACAATGACTCCAAGTTCCCTTTCAGCCACCGTGTTCTTGAGAAGGGTGTTCCCCGGACTACAGGTGTGTTGCAGGTTCCTTCTCCCTAGATGCATCACCTTGCACTTGTCTGCGTTGAATTCCATCTATTCTCATCCGCCCACCTCTGTAACCTGTCTAGATCTAGTTAGATTCTGTCCCTTTCATTGCAAGTCTTGTGATATGTGGTGATTTTCTTAAAGCTCCTGTTCCTGGCATCATATGATTAGGTGAATATCTCAGTTTTCATTTGAAAGCACAGGGCCGAGTGGAGGTAGCACAGTGCCTGATCTGCCTGCACTACTCATCGGGCCCACAACACCAAAAGGTTGAGCACCACTGATGTAGAAGGCAGAGCAGGGAAGCACCTTGGAGACTAACCATTAATATAGAGGCCAAGACACACAGTTGTAGTTCAGTTTCCAAGCAGGAGGGGGAAGGGCTCAACATGCATATTAACTAGAACAGTGCCAGAACTTGTGAATTGGGTGACTTCTGGTGACTTCTGGTTTAAGGAAGGTGCTTCTTGAATAACAAGGAGCATTGTTTGCAGTGGTTATACAATTCCACACATGCGCACACGCAGGTTTTACCTTTTAAAATATAAGAGAGCAGAGTCACCAGACCAGAAAAACATGGCTCAGAAGTGGGAAAGGCCAGTGAGGGTTTCTAGCCAGGATGTTCCTTATCAGGTAGCACACTGCTGGCTCTAGTTCAGAAACCTGAGGATCTATTGGCTCCCCAGCTCTTGTACCTTTGTACACTGAGGTGTGTGTACACAGTGGGCAAAGGCATTCGGGAGCTTGATTGCTTCCTCTCACCCACATATGTGCATGTGCGCGCGCGCGCGTGCGCGCACACACACACACACACACACACACTGAGGTATGCAAATGCACACTTGGCATGGTGATCTCAAATCCAAATGCAGGAAGGCCAGTTGCTCTGCAGACTGTTACAGGGCAACCAGCATAGACCAGCATCAAAGCAGCAAGAAGTTTGCGTCCTTCAGAAGTGCTTCACATGGGTTGGGCGACCACTGCCTGAACTCATGCTCCAGCTTGCAGAGTTATTCATGAAGAAGGCTCTGAACTTTTGGACCATATGTTCCCTGTTGGGTAAGTACTGGCTTTTGCTTCTTTCCAACCAGAGGCTTTGCTAATTTTGATTGTTCTGCTGTAGCAGGATTACCCAAGCAAAGCTGGGTCCTGCAGAACAGGTGGCAGTCACTTGACTTGCTTGGAATGAGACCCAGATAGTTAGCTCCTCTCCAGACTGGTTTTTAAGCTCTCTGCAGGATTATTTGCTAGCTAGTTATTTCCATAGGGCCCCTGGAGTGCCCTGTGCTGTACGGATTCATAAAGAGGTGCCTTGATCCCTACCTTCTGGAGCTCCTGTGGGCTTGATCCCAAGCCTGTCAAAGTCAACGCAAGACAGCCACTGACTTCATTAGGCTTTAGGTCAAAGCCCAGGAAAGCAGGGAAATGCAGGGAAAGGGACAAGAGAAAACACTAGGGGTGGGAGGGGTTTTCAGACTGGGGAACATTTGGGACTGCATCCTGCCCATGTGAGCTCCTCTAATACCCAAGTTCCCCCGGCTTTGTGATACAGCAGTGCCCTAGCCAAGATCATTGTGCTAGACCCTGCTGACACTCTTGGCATAGGGCAGAATTTGTTTGGTCTGAGGCCCAGCTTCACTTCCTTATCATGCATTGTGAGTACATTTCCTTGTTGCTTTGGCTGCATCTCAGAGACACTTATGTTTGCAGGCCCCCTCCTTTCCATGGATCTACACCTTTCATTCCCTTGGTGATATGAAAGCAGAGAGCTCAAACCGAAATAACTTGGTGATCAGGACAGAGAGCTGGATCCAGACCTTGTGCCTGGATTCTCTTCACACATGCAGTGGTGTTTACGCTGGCAGACCCCTATTGACACAGAGGCAGCTGGGGGTTAGACATGAGATAGGAGGCAGGAACTGTTATGTGTTAGTCCTGGCTCTGCCACAAACTCTGTGATGTTAGGCCAGTCAAAAACCTCCTCTGAGCCTCAGTTTCCTCATCTGTAAAATGGGTTTACTGCTATTCGGCCCCCATACAGGGATTTATTTAGGCCAAATTGTTCCAAAGCACTCACCAGTTCTGAGGGCCTGACAATTTAAAGGCCTAATTTTTTTACACATGCAGAGAGTCCCCAGTGCAGCTGAACTTGAGGGGTGGGAGAGGAGGGTTGGGGAGAAGCTCTGGGTGATCAACCGGCCTGAAAACTGAGGGCACGCTGAATGTCCAGAACTGAGACACCTGGGATTACTGGCTGCTTTTGAAAATGTCACCTTGCTAAGACTTGCTTTCAGCTCTACTCCAACTCTAAAAAACGCCCCCATATTTAGGAATGGTCCAGCATATATTCTGGCTACTTCTGTATAGATGGAAGGGAAAGGAATTAAAATGGTATTGGGAATATAAAAGAAAAAACAGCAATCTGCTCCAAATTTCAGGGAAAACTTCTCCATCCCAAATGCTCTCGTTTCTTTTATGAGGTCTATAACAGACCAATTAAAAAAAGGTAAAAGATTAAGTTTTCAAAAATGAGTAGGGATTTTTGGGTGCCCAGCTTGAGAGGTTTTTAAGAAGCCTGATTTTCAGCACGTGCTGAATATGTGCCCTCTAAAAATTAGGCCTCTCTAAAATGTCCCAGGTTTTGGGACCCAAAATCACCAACTACTTTTGAAAATATAGGCCACTGCATCTAGAGGACCAGTGGAGGCATACTGTGTAAGTAATGCAACTCTGAGGAAGACAGACAAACACAGGGGCCAAAATCAGCAAAACTGATTGCACTCTAAAATCTCAGGTGGAACAAATAAGCCGAGGGACAACTTTGCACTGGGTATTTGCATGAGGGTAACCACAGTCTGGGAGCCAAAAGGCATGGAAACATTTGTCTCTGAGCACTGTTCAGAGACAAATGTTCAGCATAGAGGCTCATGCCAGCGTTATTCTTGGTTGATGCATGGAGGCAGAACCAACTTTTCTGCGCACGTTCACAAGGGATAACTGACTTCCATGGCTGCGAAGCCTAGGCTGGAGAAATCTCTGAGCTCAGGGAAGTCACCAGAATACACATGGGCAGGGAATGATCAGTCTTTGTGCAGACACTCCCAGGCCAGAGTCCATTTTCAGGCTGTTCGGTGATTCCTCTGAATAACACCCTCTATATAATCTTCCTGTGTTCAGCATTATAGGCATGCTCCTCTCAGCAAGAGAAGTTCATTGGCCTCAACCCTGGCTTAATGCCAGTCCAGAGCCAAACCCCTGATCCTCAGTTCATCTCTGGTTAGCTGCCTGTAAGCAAGAAAATCTCTAGTCCTTGCTCATTACCCCACTGATACATACTGCATCCATACCTGGGACAGCCTTTGACACCTGTGTTGAAGCTGGAAGCCCCTGGGTTGTGGCGTGGAGCCTGAATTTTAGTAATAGCTCCTTTGTTCCCCATGGCTGTCTGACTGCAGAGAGCTCACCACTTCTGCTTCTCAAAAATTCAGAGTTTTTTTCTACAAACTTCGAGAACATCCTGAAGTGGGAAACTGAAGGCGAAATACCTCCGGACATAGTGTACAATGTCCAGTATAAACAGTGTGTAGGGTTGGTGTCTTCCTTGGTGACTTGTTTGAACAGGTTGTGAGACCAATGCTTCCTGAGAAAAAAGGGCTGAGCTAGAAAAGCAGGCTTGGCTGCTAATTGCTGCTTACTTTACTGCCACCAAAATGGCTGTTTGAAAAAGGACCCAAGCAAAAGAACAGGGTCTTGGAGTTCATCTCAGCTGGAAGGTGACCTTATGTTAAGAAAAGTCACTAAGCTGCTCTGGAGACAAAAGTGTGGCCCAGCTGACATGGGCAACAGGCTGGGAGCTAGCAGCCTGGGGTTTCAGTCCCAGTCCCTGTTCTGCCACTGGCCTGCGTCCCTTCCCTCTGTATCTCATTTACCTTATTGGTAAAATGCAAATAATACTAGTGACCTGCCTTTAACAAGTGATTTGAGCTACAGAGATGAGGAATGGACTGTAACAAGTAAAACGTTGTTTCAGGAGGGGAGACAGCTGGAAATCCTGGGCAAAAACAGGATTTCAGCAATATCCAGAAACTTCGCTTCATGAAGTTATGTAGTCCTTTTTCAGCCAATCGTAATGGGCACAAAGCATCTGCCTGTCAAACCCCAGTAGGGTTTAATAATGTACTCAGGAGGGATGTTTGAGAGCCAGATTTGAAACAGGGAAAATAATTCTACACCAGCTGCAGACATGGGGACTTTGCATTATTGTCAGAGTTTTCCTGCAAGCCTACTTTCTGCTCCCAGAGGAGAGCTTGTGTTTCTGCCCCCCTGGAACTGAATATGCCATGCCTTCTTCAGCCCAGCAAGGGAGACTCCCTTGGCCTAACAGAGCTAGCAAAGAACTTCAGGGAAAGTGGTTCTTCAAGGGTCATCTGTTGCTTCCCATAAGCCATGACAGTCCCAAGGATTCACAGGACCCAAGTATAAAGTCTTTCCTTTGCTCGAAATGCATTTTCTCAAGTTAGCTGCCTGGGGGCTTTCCTTGGTGCTGCTGAACATCCTAGATTGCAGAAATCAGACCCAGGATGGATCCTGCCATTGGCTGAGAGACTCTATTCATTTCTTTATGTCCTGGATAGACGGATTGGATCAGAAGCCCAGTAGGAATCCTCTCCAGTGGCTTTTGTGCATTTTGCACAAATGGGAACAGCAAATTTCAACATGACGATTTGGGGCAAAATTAGAAATGGGGCACAGGAATCCTGGGTCTTTAGGAAATCTTAGGATTTTAGGATCTTGGCCTGATGGGATTATGGAGAAACTCCAGGAGGGTGTTGGTTCCTGCTATAAAGCTGTCCTTTCCTGTAAGTGCTCCAAAACAATCTCCTGCCTGCCCATGTTCTGGGATGAGAACCACACACTGCTCCTTTGCTAATGTCATTGCCCCATATGCAGAAAAAGAATAACCACTGGGCTCTGAGAACTACAGCTGCTTTACTTGGGTTACATTTCAGGTCTGCCATCCCAAAAGCAAAGGCATATGGAGTTATGAGGCACCTAAAAGCTAGGGACAGACATTCAGAAAACCTGAGCCTGAATTGATTCAATCTTTGCAGGTTAGTCTAACCTGACTAGGCTGAATTTGTTTGTAACTGCACAGACATCCCCTCTGGACTGAGAAAGTACAGGGCACAAGCCTGCAATAGCTCAGGCTAGAAGCTGGAGGGTGCTAGGGCAGCCCTCCCTTCCCTTCCAAATGCTGAGCTGAGGGGGATGTGGCCAGGCCAAGGCAGGATGCTCTGCTTAGGGACAGGTGTCCCGGCTGTGTCCTGGAAAGGTTGCAGACATCCAGTGAGACCTGTGCTTTAGGTCACTGTATGGTTAAGGGAACAATGAGGGTTTTCTGTTTTCTTTTGTTTTGAAAGCAGACAGTTCAAAAAATGAAATTTATTTGCAGATCAGTCTGAAAGGTTTTTTTTTTGTTTTTTTTTGGCTTGTCTCACTGAAGTGAAAACCAAGAAAATATTTTTTGGTGCAAATGTAAGAATCTCTTTTTCAATCATTTTTAAAAAGAGAGCTAAAATTAAATTTAGCTAAAATGAATCTGGAAATATTGTACATGAAATGCCAAATTGCTTCGTTTAAAAAATGTGGAAGCAACCTGTTTCTAAAACACACTTTACTTGCTGCAAACATTTATTTTCCTTTTAAAAAAAAAAAAATCTCTTGGCCCAAATCAGGACCAATAGCAAAGAGTTTCAGGATAATGCAACTGCAATTTCTGGTGAATGAAGTATTCAGTTTGAAAAACACTGCCTAGTTCAATACCTTTGCCTCAACAGAGTATGTGAGATACCTATATTTACTGTTGCCTTTGTGTTATTGATGATTTGTTAAGGCTAAAGATACCACTGTAGGTAGAAGATATAAGCAAAGTTACTGGCTCTCATCAGAATCTGAAAAAAAGACTTCTAAAAGACCCAGAAATTATGTACCAAATGTGCATACTGATTCATTCATAGATGGTTAAAAACCACTTTGAGTCTGGAATCTATGTCATCAGGGTCCTGGACTGGGGTAATCATTTCCTTTCTGTCCCTCAGTTTCTCCCATCTGTAGAACGGCAGAGGTGGAAATGACACTTCACAGGCACACTGCGAGGCAGAGTGCACTCATGCTTATAAAACTCAGTTCTTAAATATTTAGGAACTATATATGGTGGATTGAAAGCATTCACTGTGTCTCCTCTAGGGTATGTAGAGAAAAAATGGCTTAACAAAACTGAGTGCCAGAACATCTCACAGCCCTTTTGTAACCTCACATGTGAGACAGAAAACTCACTGAGTACTACTATGCCAGGGTGTGGGCCTTGGACTGGGTATGCTCCCAGACATTTAAACATGAACAGCATAGTAAGTGGCTCTGTGGGATCCATTGACACTTGCAGGCTCTGTCCTGGCGCCATTTGCAGTGACATCAGTGTTGCAACCTCAGATTTGTCTACAGGAACAAGGCTTCCAGCTTTTCAACCCTGAAGGGGACTGTGCTGCTGGAGGCAGGGGGAGAGAGGGGGCTGGGAGTGTGAGAAGATGTTGGGGCCTGCCTTGAAGTTTCTGGCCAGAGTGATGCTGGAGAAAGGACATTTGTGGCCTGCTCTGAAGGCATAGAGCAGTGGCTTCCAAACTAGAGATTACAGTACCAAATGAGTCCTGAAATGCTATTGGAACCACATGGCATGGTTGGAAACCTAGGATTGGGGTTGCATACCCAGAAATTTTGGGAACAACTGGGAGAGGGGAAATATGAGGGACAACAAAGAAGGCCTTGATTGGGAGCCTACCAGCAGCCAGTGATCGGTCCCTGGAGGCCGTGAGATAACAGAGCTCTTGGTGGTTAGGATCAACAGCCAGACTTATGCTATATGCTTCATGTACCAAACCCCAAAATGCATCTCTGTCACTGATGTGCAGTTTAGCCTCAGGCAAGTGCCTCAGTGTCTCCATGCCTCAATTCTCCTTTTCATAATACTGGGAGAATAATGACTATGTCAAGCTCATGGAGGCATTTGAACACAATGCTTGTGAAAAATACTGAGAGCCTTCTACAAACACACTATAAAAGAGCCACATGATAGCCTTAATTATTAAAATATTCCTTTCACTGAAGCACAACACAGATGAATTTATACTATATCTCAAGGCCATTCACTTGACTTTTGAAGGCTTGTGGTATCAAAGAGCTAATGGAGGCTGCTTTCAAATTATATGGTCATGGGCTGAATTCAACCTGACTGTAACTGCTGGGTGTAATAGCTGCACTTCATTAACCAGAAACATAAAATGCAGTCAACCTCCTTTGTGGGACAGAGCCACAGGCAAGGCTGGTTTAAGAGTTAACTACACAGGCCAAAGTGTGAAAGCCACACAAAGATCTCAAGTCCCTCTGGGATATTTAGATGGTATAACATTTTAGCCAAAAATAGTGATACTCAACAAATAGATGTGCCAGTAACTCATCACCTTCAATCTCATTAAATTACTTTTCCTGCTTTATTGTTTCCAGGTAATACTGGGGCACTGGAGGTGAAGTATATTCCTAATGTTTGATCCATAAAGTTTCTCATTCAGCCTCCCTATACATCACTCAAAGATGAAGATGACCACCAGCTAACTGTTGAAGATATATATAAGATCTCTAGGGTATGTGCCTGCACCACCCCTGCTGGGAGTGTATTCCAGAGTCTGCTCACATAAACTGTGAAGAAGCTTTTCCTTATGCAGTCTGAAATCTTCTTCTAGGAATTTATGACCATTGCTCCTGGTTTTTACCTGGGGTGCTTTGGTGAATAGTTATTTGCCTAGCCCCTGATACTCCCCCCTGATATATTTGTAAGCTGCCACCAAATCCCCCCAAAGTCTTCTCTTTTCTAGGCTGAACAATCCCATATATGTCAGCCTTTCCTTGAATGGCTTGCTCTTCAGGCCTCTAATCATATGAGTGGCTCTTCTCTGGATTCTCTCAAGCTTCTCCATATACTTCTTGAAGTGTGGCACCCAGAACTGGATGCAGTACTCCAGCTGTGGCCTCACCAATGCTGAGTAGAGCAGGAGAATAACTTCCTTAGTTTTGCTTGAGATGCATCAGTTGATGTATGCCAGCATATTGTTTGCTCTGCTAACTGTAGCATCACACTGGTTGCTCATATTCATTTTCTGGTCAATTATGACACCCAGGTCCCTTGCAGACATGGTGCTAGCTAGTGTAGCACCACCAAGCCTTCTCAGTGTTGAACAGCATCTGGTGCTGGTCCACTCATCTAACTATTCTGTCTAGGTCCGCCTGGATTGTCAGCCTACCCCGATGTGTGGCAGCCCTTCCCCAAAGCTTAGTGTCATCGGCAAACTTTACCAGTGTGCTTTTCACCTCCTTATCCAGGTCATTGATGAAGATGTTGAAAAGCACTGGTCCAAGTACTGAACCCTGGGGAAGCCCACTGGCTACCTTCTGCCAGGTTGACACAGATCCATCTAGTCATACTCTCTGGGTCTGACCCTGCAGCTAGTTTCCCACTCATCTGGTTGTTGAGTTGCTGAGCCCATAGTCCCCTAGTTTGACCTTGAGACCCTTATGGGACACCAAGTCAAAGGCCTTCCTAAAGTGCAAGTAAATGATGTCGCCCTCTTCTCCCTTACCCATGTGGTGAGTAACCTGGTTGTAGGAGATGAGGTTAGTCAGACATGACCTACCTATGACAAAAGCATGCTGGCTGTCATTCAGAATGTTGCTTTCTACTAGCTTATGGCATCTGGACAGCATTGTGCAGGGAGGCTCTGCCACGAGTACCTAGAGGCCCCAGTCGCCACTGCTGCAGCTGGTGAGTGTGGGGCTTTTAAAAAAAAAAAAAAGTGGCTGGAGCTCTGCAGGGGGTGGGGCCAGGCAAGGCAGCCATGGGGGCTTCTCCCATGGCTCCCCCCCACCCAGGGAGATGCAGGCACAGCTGGAGGAGCCACAGGAAAACCTGTAACCGCCTAGCTGTGCCTGCCTCTCCCTAGCCTATCCGAATCACTGAATCTCTCCGAATCAGCACCAAATCTTCCAAAGCTGATTTGGCTGAATTGATTCAGGACTGTGATCCAAATCTCTGAGTCAAATCACTGTCCTCCAAAATCGGTCAAATCTGAATTGAATACTTTTATTTGCACAGGCCTCCTTAATTGCTTTTGCCTACAGCCACAGCCTGGAACCTTCTGCTGAGGGTAAGCCTCCACAACTTTTCTTTTAAAGAACTGGGCAGGCCTCACTCTTCTTTCAAAACCTGTCTGGTTATTGAGGCTAATAACTTGTATTTGAAAAAAGCATGACATATATTTGGCTAGCACATATCTTCTGGAAAAGAATCCAGGCTTGATCTGAAGACATCAATAGGTAGAAAATGCAGCATTTCCGTTGGTGTTTATTCCAATGGTTAATCACCAACAATGTAAAAAAATGGTGCTGTATTTCCAGCCTGAATGTCTATTTGTGGTTTCTAGGTACTGGTTCTTGCTATGCTTCTCTCCACTAACTTAAAGAGGTCCTTTGCACCTATTTTTTCTGCCTGTGAATATATTTTAGTACTACATTGTGATCACCTTTTTGATAGACTAAGGTAACTAATTTCTTTGGCTTTCTCCCTGTAAAGCATTTTGTCTAGCCCTTGCATCATTGTGACTTTTATGGATTCTCTTGTTTTTAAACAGCCTGATAACATGGCATGTATTTCTTGTTCATAACTTTGACTCCAATGATATTAAAACATATTTTTTTTTAGTAAGTCCATGGTATCAGTCAACCCATTTACCTCATCCTTATCATTATTCACCACACTGCCAGTCCTTGTGTCATCTGCAAATGTAACCAGCAGAGGCTTTACACTTGCTTCCAAATTACTGATGAAAATGACTGTGTTAAATCTGAGTTTGTGATGGTACTGTTCTTAGCTATAAAATTATAGCTGATAAGGGCAGGCATTTACTGTTCACTGAAAAAACTTGAAGGATTGTGTCTGGGAAATTGCTTTTTATGGTAACTTTGAATTCTGAAATCAAAAGGCCAGTGATGATTATCTGTATTTTGGTTTATATTATTATCAGGTTACAGAACATAGTTAATAGTTTCAAGCTTTTTTTCTGTTCAAAAGAATATGGAGAAAAATCGTGGAAGAAAAATTACCTGGAATATAACGGGTAAATCTGCCTTTGAACCAATGTTTAAACAGAATAACTTATTTTAATATACTTAATTGCACAATGGGCTGCAGGCCCATTTTATTCACCCTGTACTAGGAATACCACTTGTCATGGGATGGGGACCCGCGAGCGGCCGTGAGCTCACTAGCGCCCCTTTGCCGTGCCAATTAGGGTGATCTGGCACCCTCTACTTGCCTGCCACATCTTTGCTGTTGAGGTTCAGAATGGGAGGCTGCCTATTTACCCTTATGACACCTTGCTGGGATCACCTCCGTTCCAAAGTGGGGGTACTCTCACCCCAGCCTTATGGGCAAATGCGTGCCTCCAAGCCTCCCCTTTAGCACGCCCCAAGCCTTGCAGCTGTTCCGTGGGACATTGTACGGTCCCCTTCCCCTCGGGTGCTCTCCCTCTGGCACCCTGGGCTCGCCGCCGCCGCCCTGCTACCGGCGCCCCTGGGCCGGGCTCGCCGCCCCTCTTGGGGTCTCTGACCGCACTCCTCGCGCCTCACCCTCTCCGGGGCCTGTACCGCGCTCCTCGCGCTGCGCGTTTCCCACGCTTGGGGCTCAGGTGGCCGTAGCCGTACCTGGCCCCTTTGACCCTTTCTTGGGTCGTTTGCCCCACTGGGCAAACTGCTGCCCTCCTGGGCTGGGGACCAAACCCCGGACACCGCACCACTCTGGCACAAACAGTTGTGTCCCACTGGCACTGTGCCCCTGCTGGGCACCGGGAACCCCCAAGCTGCTGGGGAGCTCCCGTGAGGCCTCCTCTCACCCCTGCAGCCTCACCCGGTCCTCCGGTGTAACTATCACACAAGCCAAGCCCAAATGGCTGTAACAAAACCAACAAAGAGCCTACCCGCTCATAATGTAAACTCTGAGCCCCTCTAGGGCTCCCCACCCTACCTCTCGTCAGGGTGTTCTCATCCCTAGCATCATCGCAGCTGGTCAGTAAGGGAAGGCTGCGACCACCAACTCTGGCTGCTCAGCTCAGCCACAGAGCTCGAGCTCGAGCTCGAGCTCGAGCTCCTGCTCCTGCTCCTGCTCCTGCTCCTGCTCCTGCTCCTGCTCCTGCTCCTGCTCCTGCCAGAAGGGTACTGCTAACTAGGCTTTGGCCTAGCTGTTTATAAGGGCCTGGCCCTGCCCCCTCCTGGCCACATGACCTGCCTGGTTGCCCTAGCAACCCCCATCTGTGTTGCTCCAGGGTGCTTCAGCAGCCCTATTCCTCCTGCTAGTAGCAGGCACCCTGGTGCCCTGCTACACCTCTCCCCTTCCCGGGGTGGCGTCTCCTTAGGAGCGGGGCGCGGGAGTGCCCCGCAACACCACTGAAAATCAACAAGTCAAGTATTATTGCTACACACCAGCACCACTTTTAAATGTACATGCGTGTTAACAGTTGATTTTTAATCATTTAAATGAAATGCATTAAACACATAAAAATTAATGCAAGATTTTGTATATACAAAAAGATCCTTTTAGAATAACAATTCTAGGGATACACCCTAAATGACTGGCCTATAAAATGTAATCCCAATAGGAAGTACTGACTTCATCAGTTTGTTAGAAATATTATTAAAAATGCATTATCAATAGCAGATTTAGAAAAAAAAAAAAAAAGAACACAGCTGCTACCCATCCTTGTCTCCTTAATGGGAGAGGGAAGGGGGGGGTTGGAAATTGAAGGGAAAAACCACCAAAAGCCCTTTGTACTAAAGGTATCACTCCCTCTCTGTCCTGCAAATTTACTATCTCTTTGTCACACTAAATCACACTTTCTTTCATGACCCCACATTCCTAAGGCTAAGATAAGAGCAAATGCCATTTTTTGCCTTCAGGATGAACCTTGAGTAACCTTGAGTCCCATCCATGCACGCGTGATAACCTAATGCATATTAAGCCTACCCGCCCCGCATACTTAAGTAGTTAATTGTAATGCACATGGGACGTATGAAGCGACATGTTTACATATATGTTTGTATGAACCAGAAATGAGTTGTAAAAATTCCTCCTTCTGCACACGTGGTCAGGAGAGAGGGGATAAAAGCCTGCTAATGATTATGCTCGGGGGCAGAGGGATTTGATCTTTTGTCTTCTCCCTCTGACCCTATTTGGAAATATATACCTTTTGTATTGCTAATAAAGTGTGTCTGAAGCTGAAAGTTTTTTTCCACCTCCCGAGAAACGAACCATGATTTTTTTAATTCAACAATTGGCGCCCAACGTGGGGCTTCTCGAGGACTACCCCGGAATTCAGTGACGGAGCACCTCCAGTACCAGGGATTTGTGCACACCGAGCCGACTTTGGACTCACCCTGGTATTTGAGGTTTAAGTCCAAATATCCGGGAAGTTAAAGGAAGTATCCTATGTAAATTCTGAGTTTCTGGAGAGGCAGACACACTTTGGAATTTGGATCGAGATCTCTGGGGTATCTGAGTGAGTATATGAATTCCCTTTGCCTAATCTGGTGTACGGATCGAAAACAAAGGATGTGTAAGTTTGCTGAGAAATTCTAGGCTTAGCTCTCATTGTAAAACATCTGTTGTTGAGATCTTTTTGGTATTTGGTGTGCATTGGGCGCATTTTTGTGGGCAAATGGGTACGAGTAGCTCTCGTGTAGAAAACAATATTGATACCCCTCTAAAAGTCTTATTACGTCATTTTAATAAATTTGCAAGGCCGGCCGATTATGGAATAAAAATGAAAAAAGGTGATTTAACTAAGTTTTGTCAACTCGAGTGGCCAACATTTGGGGTCCACTGGACCCCGAAAGGATCCTTTGTGCTAAAAGAAGTGATAGCTATCCATGAAATTGTTATGCAAAATGGGTATTGGAATCAGTTTCCTTATATTGATTGTTGGTTGTGGGTGGTTCAAAATCAGCCACCTTGGATTAAGAATTACTTAGCAAAGTCTCATGTGATGCTTGTTAAGAAAAAGGCTCGGGGGGCGCCGCCTGTACTTCCTGAGTCTAATGAGGGGGGGAATTCTGAATTGGCTGAGTACCGGACCCGTGCTCCGGTTGCCCTGTCGGGTAGCGAAGATGAGTCAGACGCCTCCTCAGCATCCAGTTCTTCTGCACCACCGCCCCCTCCCTTAGAGAGACCACCACCGACGTACCAATGCATACCTAATGAGTTAGAGCGTGAGCCTCAGCCAAGTGCCTCATCTGAATCAGGAAATAAGGGTTATTATTTGCGCAAGCCTGTAGAGTCACAGCCGGTGTTGAATTGTCCGATGCGAGAGGTTATTGGGGAAGGAGGCACTGCAACTTTTGTCTACACCCCATTTAGCACTTCAGATTTATTTAACTGGAAAAATCAGAGCCCCTCTTTTCGTGAAGACCCTGAAAAGATGAGGGATTTGTTTCGATCTATTGGGCAGACTCATCGACCCACTTGGGCTGATGTCCAGATGATGCTCCAGACTCTCCTAACCCCGGAGGAGAGGAGATTAGTGTTAGGTACAGCAGAGCGTATTGCGGCAGCCAGAGTTGAGTCAGAGGGTGCTGCTGGTCGTACTCTGCGTGATACCTACCCTGTAGAAGAGCCAGGATGGGACAATCATACTGCAGAGGGCAGAGAGCTGAGTGCACGGTATTTGGGAATTATAGTGGAAGCAATGGGAAAGGCAGTGCCTCGGATTACCAATCTGTCTAAATTGTATGAGGTGAGACAGGGAAGAGAGGAGGATCCCTCAGCTTTCCTTGGGAGGCTGTATGAGGCGTTTCGCAGGTTTTCGGATCTGGATCCAGAAGCCCCAGATAACCAGCGCATGGTAAATCTTATGTTCATTGGTCAATCTGCTGCTGATAGCCGTAAGAAGTTACAGAAAACTGAGGGAGGTGCTGGGAAACCGATTTCAGAGCTGGTGGAAATTGCATATAAGGTGTATGGGAATCGTGAGCAAGTGCAGGAGCGCAAGGAGGATAAAAAGGCTCAGCGACAGATGGCAGCACTAGCAGCTGCTATAACTGGAGGGAACCCTGGAAAGGCTGGGATACAGAAGAGGAAGGGAGAAAGAGTGGGAGCAGATGTTTGTGCTTATTGCAAGGAGAAAGGACACTGGAAGAGGGAATGCCCGAAGTTGAAGGAGAAGAGAGAGGGGGAACCGAGAGGTCACCTCATGCGGGCAGAAGACAAGGGTGAGGATTCAGAATGAAGGGGACAGGGATCTAAGACCACTACCCTTCGGGTTGGAGCCCGAGAAGATCCCATGGTAACCATTAAGGTTGGTGGCAAAAAACTTTGAAGCCTTGGTGGATACTGGGGCTACATTTTCAATGATTCCAAAAAAACCCCCCTGTGCAGGAACTAGTGAACAGCATGTACTTGTAGAAGGGACTGAGGGAATGCAAACTCGACTCCCTGTTTGTAAACCACTCCTCACCAAGGTGGGAGACCATTTGCTCGAGCACTCCTTTGTGTATTCTCCAAGTTGCCCGGTTGCACTCCTTGGGCGGGACTTACTCACAAAATTGCAAGCTGAGATCTTTTTCAGAGACGATCAGATGGTGGTCCAGCTACCTGTCAAGCAGAGCTCGAACTATCAGATGGCTCTCCTGGAGGACCGACGCCCTGCAGTAAGTCCAGAAGATCACATGACTGGAGTAGACCCCTCAGTATGGGCTGATGGAACCCCTGCGCGAGCTAAGTTCGTCTCCCCGGTAAGGATCGTACTCAAGGAAGGGGAAGGGCCCGTTCGGGTAAAGCAGTACCCACTCAGCCGAGCGGCCAGAGCTGGACTCAAGCCGTTAATAGAGAAATACAAGAGGTACGGATGGCTAGTGGAAGGGTCTTCACCCTATAACACCCCCATTCTTGGAGTGCCAAAGGCAGATGGGGTCTCATACAGACTGGTCCAAGACTTACGGGCAGTAAATAAGAAGGTCCTTTCAGACCATCCTGTAGTCCCGAACCCTCACACGATTTTGACACAAGTACCGGGGGAAGCTGAAATATTTTCAGTGCTAGATTTGAAAGATGCTTTCTTCTCTATTCCTCTTCACCGAGAGAGTCAAAAATTGTTTGCTTTTGAATGGGAGGATCCAGATACTTTCCATAAAGCCCAACTCATGTGGACAGTTCTTCCACAAGGATTTACAGCAGCCCCCCATATTTTCGGACTTGCCCTTCAGAAGGACTTGGGGGAATGGAAGGGATCACACCCCGCAGTGACTCTCCTCCAGTATGTGGATGACCTGCTAGTTGCAAGCCCAAACTTGCAGCTCTGCGAGGAAGCCACCAGGTCACTCCTAAACACTCTGGGAAAAAAAGGATATAAAGTCTCTAGAGAAAAAGCCCAAATATGTCAGCCTGAAGTCACATTTTTGGGATATAAGCTCTCAAAAGGAGTCAGAGCCCTGAGTGCAGATCGCATACAGGCGATTCAAGGTCTAACCCCACCTAAGTCACCCAAGGAGCTGCGAGCATTCCTAGGGCTAACTGGGTTCTGTCGACTATGGATACCAGATTACGGTGGAAAGGCTAGACCACTGTATGAATCCCTGACTAAGGAGAGTCTCACTAAATGGAAATGGAATAAAGAAATGCAGCATGCTTTTGATCTGCTGAAGGCAGCATTAACCCAGCCCCCAGCCTTAGCCATCCCAAACAGTAAAAAGCCATATCGACTGTATGTTCATGAGAATCGAGGGGTTGCATCGGGGTGCTGACACAGCCATCGGGCCTGACCTGGAGACCCGTGGGATATTATTCAAAGGTTCTAGATCCAGTTGCACTCGGGTGGCCAGCCTATCTTCGGGCTGTGGCAGCCACAGCAGTGGTTGTTGAAGAAGCCCAGAAGATAGTCATGGGTGCGGATATGGAAATACTCACTCCTCATGGAGTTCCCCAGATCCTAGGGACTGAGGGAGGGAAATTTCTTAACCCCTCCAGACAATCACGGTATGAGATATTTTTGCTCTCTAATCCAGGACTTACTTTCAAACATACTACAGCCTTAAACCCTGCAACCTTGCTGCCAGAGCCAGGGCAACCGACGCATGACTGCCTTGAGGTCCTGAATCAGACCACGCAGGTGCGACCTGATCTTGCTGAGGACCCAATTGAAGACCCAGATGTTGAATACTTTGTGGACGGCTCCAGCTCTGTCATCGATGGAAAAAGACGAACAGGATGTGCAGTGGTAACCTTGGATAAGGTAGTATGGAGGGAGTCATTGCCGAGCTCATGGTCGGCACAGGCCGCAGAACTCACTGCGCTCACCCGAGCATTACAGCTGGGGACAGACCAGCGAGTTAATATATACACTGACTCTCGCTATGCTTTTTCTACAGTCCATGCGCACGGACTATTGTGGAAAGAAAGGGGTTTCATTACTGCCTCTGGGAATAAGATTGCTAATGGCCCCCAGATTATCAAACTACTAGATGCACTCCACCAGCCTAAAGAGGTAGCAGTCATTCATGTGCGGGCCCATGGGAAGGCTGCTGAGAAAAAGCATAAGCTTGGAAATGCAAAGGCTGATGCAGCAGCAAAGGAAGCTGCATTTATTGGGGGAGAAGCGGAAGAGGTATCCAAGCAGGCTATGTCCCATGCCATATGGCCATACGTTCAGGATTTGGTCCCACAGTATTCCCCTGAAGAAGATAAATTTGCACAGAAAGCTTGTGCAGAAAAGAACTCCCAGGGGTGGTGGATAGTACCAGGAGGGAAAGTCATGATACCCAGGCCATTGCTTCGGGAGGTGCTGCAACAGCTCCATGCAAGAACCCATATGGGAGGTTTGGCCATGGGTGATCTAATGATCCGCCAAGCAGTAGCCCCAGGGCTATATGTAGAAGCTCAGCGCATTGCTACCAGGTGCATTACATGCCAGAAAGTAAACCCTCGAAGGAAACCCCCTGTGCCAATGGGAGGTAGACCCTGGACAGGCATGGCAGATTGATTTTGCCGAGCTCCCATGATCCAGACATCACGGGTTTTTACTTGTCATGGTAGACCAGCTCTCTGGTTGGGTCGAGGCCTGGCCCACCAGGACTGCCACTGCAGCTGCAGTAGTGAAGTATTTGTTACAGGAGATCATTCCCCGGTATTCCCTGCCTGAGTCCATCGAGTCGGATCAAGGACAACACTTTGTGGGAAGAGTGGTTCAAGAAGTCGCACAAGCTCTCAAGGTTACTTGGAAACTACACACACCATGGAGACCACAGAGTTCAGGACAAGTGGAACGCATGAATAGAACTTTAAAGACTTTGCTCACCAAAATCTGTATTGAAACACGCCTTAAGTGGCCTCAAGCATTGCCGCTAGCTCTTACTTGCATTCGAAACACTCCCCGACGGGGCCTCAAATTGACCCCATATGAAATTATGTTTGGCAAGCCGCCTCGAGTCTTACCTCCTGGGATGCGAGAGAATGTAACTTTTGAATTAGGTAATAGTGAACTTCATACATATGTTATTGCCTTGCAGTCTGTCTTGTTTTCTCTTCACAGGTATGCAGCCTCCTTTCAGCGTCTGCCTTTAGATGTACCGGTACATGACTTCTCCCCGGGAGACTGGGTCTTGGTGCAGCGGTGGAAAAAGGAGCCTTTGACTGAGAGGTGGAGTGGCCCTTTCCAGGTACTTCTAACAACCCACACCGCTGTAAAGATTACTGGCCATGATCGTTGGATACACCATACTCGTGTGAAACGACATCCACAAGCGTCAGAGGACAACATCTCCCAAGACAAACTCACTCCGGAAGCTGAGTCGTCTTCGGAACAAGAAGCCAGCAAGTGGAGCTGTGAACCTACTGGTGATCTCCAAGTGCGCCTGAGACGGCTTAATCAAAGCTCAGAAAATTAGACAAGAAAGTAAAAGGGAAAATATGGTGGAAATCTTAATGTGCCTTGTTGTTATCTGCATAATGAAAGAAGCAGAATTGAGCAGCCTTAACCGCTGGCTCACACCCTCGCTTTCCCAAATTGCTCCCCCAGGGACAAATTTGTATGTTGATATGATGGAAAGAATTGCAGGTACTTTTAATCTTACCAACTGCTGGGCCTGTGGGGGGCTTCGGGAGGCCAGAGGCCAGTGGCCTTGGAGGGCTTTTCCTTTGGCCCCGAAATGGCTAGTAAGTAGTAAGGCAGATGTTAAGAGTACTAGTCAAAAATGGGATGAGAACCACAGTTGGGAACTTTCCCAAGTGGCGTTAGGAGAGTATTGCATCAGTAATAATGGTACAGGAAAAAGGTTGGGACACAGCCGTTGCATATGGACTTTAAAAGTAAGGTGGATGAACCTTACAAGATTAGAATGGCTTTATTATCCTAATAGCCCAGGGTATAATCGGCTAGTGTGGCAGCATCCCAATGGAACAATTGTGTGGTTTAATAAATATTGGAGTGCCACAAATCAAAGTGATGATCGGACAGATTGTACAGACAAGAACCAGGATGGGCTATGGGAATGTTCCATGAAAGGAGGCCACGCAGTTGCTGGTCCTTTGGGTCCAGAAGGAGGCTTGGGGTTTCCCGAGATGCCCTATGGTTGGGCCCCTCCAAATGCCACCAATAGAGAAAATAGGGCCTTAAGAGGATACTATTGGATTTGCGGACGACGGGCCTATACAATACTACCACAGGGGTGGACGGGAACTTGCTATATGGGAGTAATTGTACCAGCTTTCTTTTTGTTACCGTCTGAGGTTGGAAATAAGCTAGGAGTCTCTTTGTATGATGATTGGAAAAGGGCCAAGAGAAGTATTGATGTAAGTTTGACACAGGGTAGCTCCCAAAAGTGGAAGAAGGATGAGTGGCCCCCTCAGAGGATTATTGAGTATTATGGACCAGCTACATGGGCTAATGATGGGAGTTGGGGATACCGGACACCAATATATATGCTGAATAGAATCATCCGGTTGCAGGCAGTCTTGGAAGTAATTACTAACCAGACTGCCACTGCTCTCGAGTTATTGGCCCGACAAAGTTCTCAGATGAGAGCAGCCATATACCAAAATCGGATGGCCTTAGACTATTTACTTGCAGAGGAAGGCGGAGTCTGCGGAAAGCTCAACCTTTCTAACTGTTGCCTCCAAATAGATGACAATGGGAAAGCAGTCTTAGAGATTGCCAAAGAGATTAGAAAAATAGCCCATGTACCAATACAAACGTGGGAAACCACATGGAATAAGGACTGGTGGTTTCAATTATTTGGAGGACCCTGGTGGAAAAAGGTAGGGTTTGTGCTTTTGTGTGCTCTAACTGGTTTGATTTTTATCCCTTGCCTTATTCCTTGTCTCACTAGATTGATAACCACCACAGTGGAAGGAATGCAGGTCGCAGCAGTCCCTCTAAAAGCACAGACTGCTGCAAAGGTCATGGTCCTCAGAAAAATTCCTCGTAATTATCTTGATATGCCCGAATGAAGTAAAGATCAGAAAGCATCTCGAGGGGGGATATTGTTAGAAATATTATTAAAAATGCATTATCAATAGCAGATTTAGAAAAAAAAAAAAAAAGAACACAGCTGCTACCCATCCTTGTCTCCTTAATGGGAGAGGGAAGGGGGGGGTTGGAAATTGAAGGGAAAAACCACCAAAAGCCCTTTGTACTAAAGGTATCACTCCCTCTCTGTCCTGCAAATTTACTATCTCTTTGTCACACTAAATCACACTTTCTTTCATGACCCCACATTCCTAAGGCTAAGATAAGAGCAAATGCCATTTTTTGCCTTCAGGATGAACCTTGAGTAACCTTGAGTCCCATCCATGCACGCGTGATAACCTAATGCATATTAAGCCTACCCGCCCCGCATACTTAAGTAGTTAATTGTAATGCACATGGGACGTATGAAGCGACATGTTTACATATATGTTTGTATGAACCAGAAATGAGTTGTAAAAATTCCTCCTTCTGCACACGTGGTCAGGAGAGAGGGGATAAAAGCCTGCTAATGATTATGCTCGGGGGCAGAGGGATTTGATCTTTTGTCTTCTCCCTCTGACCCTATTTGCAAATATATACCTTTTGTATTGCTAATAAAGTGTGTCTGAAGCTGAAAGTTTTTTTCCACCTCCCAAGAAACGAACCATGATTTTTTTAATTCAACAAGTTCACCAACTGAAATGGAATTGCTAGGACTGATTTCTCCAGTGGAAAGATTCCTTGAATGGCAGGTACAGTTGCTGTCCCATGTTTACCCAGTTCTGGCTGACCCATGCGTAGATCAGGATTTACCCAGGCTTAATTCTGATTCTGTCCAGAACACAAAATAAATCTTCGCATTCTGTTTTTAAATATTTCCAGATAAGATTTTTCTAACCTGATCCTTGCTGCAACTGCATAAGGGGCTGGTTTTCAAAGTCACCCAACACTTTCAAAACCAGCTGGACTTAGCAGCACTACTGAGAATCAGCAACCTCTACTTGTTCTCAGGATGCTGTGATAGGGTTTAGGTGCCTGAACAAGTTTGTTAAGCCCACAGTATTGTAGATCAAATGACACAGTTGGAGCTTATGTTTCCAGAGGGAGCTCAAAAAAAAAGACAAAAAGCATTCTTGAGGATGGAGAAGTGGAATGATATCGTTTACTTACTGTAGAAATCATAGTGAAATTATGAAATTATTTATTTTCCTTTAAAACAAACCAGATGATTCAGCATCATTGGCATCTCCTGCTGAGGGAAGGCCCACCTTCAGCTGCATGTCAGTGACACCCACTGACAAAATCATTTGGGTCCTATGTCTGTCCTACCTGGTAGCTGGCTTAAACCAGTGCTAAGTATCTTTTTACTTTCATATTCATTACATTATTTCATTAAAAATGAAATAGTTATATGATTTGTACTGAACAGATTTAAAAATATATATTATTCTTTTCTTCAGGATGTTACAGAAATCAATTCCTTTTATTGGAGTAAAGAATCCAAGTGTGATCCAACCAGCTTCTGGTCTCTAATTTCCCCATAATTTTCTATATCCATCTCATAATTTAATGAACTGGGTTTTCTGGGCCATTGTAATGAACTATTGTAGGATAATGCAACTTCTCAGCCTTTTGGTTGTAATATGCAGTACTACTCACAATAAATAAGCATTAATTAAAACTAAATTACAGTGTAATTTGTCTGAAACTCCTATTACATGTACCAGACCAGATGCAAAGAAAGAATCCATCACGATTAATGTTCTTATACTAAATAAAAATCATAATCTGCACCAAAAGAGAAATTGCCCTTCATTCACCAGAGTTTTTGTAATTTTTTACTTCACTTGCACATTAATGAAATCAAAGCTACAGCTGCTATTAAATAGGCAAGTAATTAAATGAGGTGCATTGTATTCCCAGGACACTTGTTTTTTTGGGTTTTTTTAATTTTGTTTTAAAGTTAATCCATAAAAAGTGTGTGTCTCTCAAGATATTCTTATTTGTAATCCCTTTGGGGCATTGTTATTACTATTTCAGTGGTCTCATCTCCACAAGATGCTGGCTGTGTAGTAGACCGAGACTACTGTGTTGTGTGGCAGAAACTATGATGCGACACTACTGCACAGTAGTCTCAGGGTACTGTACAGTCAGCATCACAAACAAGCCATTTGTCAGTGCTACTGTGCAGTAACACGGGTTATTGCCCAGTCATTTAGTACTTGTTTATACAAGTGCAACAGTACTTATATAAACAAGTACTAAATGACTGCACAGTAATGACTGTGTAGTCAGTATCTCATGTAGATGTGGCCAGTGATAATTAAATCACTGCTTATTTATCACGCCCTGTTTTTATAATCATTTGGCAGCCCATATATATAGGAAGAAAAGAACTTTTTCCACATACTGCCATCATAAAAGGGCCTAAATTCACCAAAGTACTCAACAGACTCCATCCTGGATTCCTTGTGGGCTGCCTCTGCTGGGAGCCTGGAGGCTCTCAGATGAGCAGCTCTTGGGCACTGGACCTAGGTGAACTGTACTAGGGACAGCGAACCTGAAAGCTTTGAGTTTCCAGCTTTGGGGTAGTGAACCCTGGAAACCTGGAGTCCCTGGCCCTGGGGCAGTCTGCTTGGTGGGACTTCAGAGTCATAGCTTTGGGGTAGGAAGCTTAAGAGCCCTGTGCACTTCAGTGGAGGGAGGGCTTTCGGGACTTCCAGGGTCTCTGCTGAGTATCCAGGGCCAAGAGCTTGCAAGTCCTAAGATAAGCACACGTGGTCTGTGGCTCCAGGACAGCTTGCATTGCAAGGCTACACGGAACCACAGATCCTGGGGTCAGTCTTCCAGAGTTTCATAGATTTCGTAGACATTAGGGCTGGAAGGGACCTTGGAAGATCATCGAGTCCAGCCCCCTGCCCAAAGGGCAGTTGCCAGGGTATTGACATAGGAACACCGAGAGAACAGGGCCAGGCACAGATATTACACTTTTGCTGGTGTAAGTGATTGGAAACAGGTCTATACTTGCAACAGACCAGAATTTTTTTTGGAATTTCTACTTTATAAGAAATCATGAGCATGTTTGGTCTCAGTCTGATTTAGAACAAAAACAAACTTAGAAGAAAATGTGGGGGGACGTGGGCACATTGGAAGGATGCAACAGGCTACAATCAGACCTAGACAGGTTACAAGGGTGGGCAGATGAGAATAGGATGGGCTTCAACACAGACAAGTGCAAAGTGATGCACCTCGGGGGGAACAACCGGCACCATACCTACAGGTTAGGGAACTCCCCTCTTGTCAGCACGGAGGTGGAAAGGGATCTGGGGGTCATCAATGACTCCAAGATGAACATGGGCCGGCAGTGTGGGGAGGCAGTAAGGAAGGCCAGCCGCACCTTGGCATGCATCCACAGATGCATCTCGAGCAGGTCCAAGGAGGTGATCCTCCCCCTCTATGTGGCACTGGTCAGGCCGCAGTTCGAGTACTGCGTCCAGTTCTGGGCGCCACACTTCAAGAGGGATGTGGACAGCATGGAGAGGGTCCAGAGGAGGGCCACTCGTATGATCAGGGGACAACAGGGCAGGCCCTATGAGGAGAGGCTACGGGACCTGAACCTGTTCAGCCTCCAAAAGAGAAGGCTGAGGGGGGGATCTTGTGGCCTGTTATAAACTAGTCGGGGGGATCAGCAGGCATTGGGGAAGTCACTGTTTCCCCGAGCACCGCCAGGAGTGACCAGGAATAACGGTCACAAGCTGGCAGAGGGTAGATTTAGGTTAGATATCAGGAGGCGCTACTTCATAGTCAGGGCAGCTAGGGTCTGGAACCAGCTTCCAAGAGAAGTGGTGCAGGCTCCTACCCTGGGGGTGTTTAAGAGGAGGTTAGATGCACATCTTGCTGGGGTCATTTGACCCCAGTATTCTTTCCTGCCATGGCAGGGGGTCGGACTAGATGATCTGCTCAGGTCCCTTCCGACCCTAGAAACTATGAAACTGTGAAAAGTTTCCCATGAAACAGAAAGCCCTATTTGGCCAGTTCTACTCCCAAAAATTAGTTTCCTGAACAACAGTTCCAGAGTGTATAACAGATTTACCCTGTTACACTTTTGGTTTTATATTCTCAGCAGATCTAAAAGGACAGTTTTGCCCTTATCAGTTGCCATTAGATGTGAAACACTGTCTGTGCGCGCACGCGTGTGTGAGAGAGTAAGAGTTTTGCTTAAAACTGAAGTGATGGAACTTTCTTTTTCTCCCCATCTCTGTGAGAAAACATACAAGGGAATATACAATATCAGAAATGAAAATCAGGGCAATTTGTTATTTGACAGGGCACAATTAGTAATGTAATTGCACCATGGTAAAAGTAATTATTGTAATTACTTTTATTTACATAAATTTAATTCTGCACTAAATGCTGTAATTAATGCTATGGACACATTGTGATTTGTAGGTTGTGAAATGAGAGATGATTCAAGCAGAGCTTTCCTCTAGCCCTATGAATAGTGACTCCCTTCCTATTGAAGACGAGGAATTTTGTAGTTGTACACTTGAAGCAGCGGTGCTGAAGTTCTTTCTGCTGCAAGACTAAGGACAGATGTGCAGCCAGAACATGCTTCTGGAGATATCAGACTATCATGGCTTTAATCAGGCAGGTCTTCTCCCCCAAGATAATTTATTATTTTTGGGAGCCCCAAAAGTGCCAAATTCTAAATATATGTTTCTCTGAGTTCTACCTGTAAAACTCAATATATCTGTACAACTCCAATGAGTGTGACCGGGAGCCTTCTCAAGGAACATTTGGCAGAGGGAAGGGAAGAAGGATGTAATCTGCACACAGGTGGCTAGAAAACTTCCTATGATAGTCAAAAGGTCATCTACTCCAGCCCCCTGCTCAAGGCAGGATCAGCTCAACTAAGGGCACTTATACAAGTCACACTGTCGCATGACTGGGCCCCTGAAACTACTCTACAGCCATGACATAACACGTGTGCGTGGCTGCAGATCACTTAAAATGACTGATCTTGTGAAAAATTAACCCTCTTCAAAAGAGGTATTAGATGAAGGCGATCTGAAGCTCTTGTGTTCTCTCCAGGCTTAACTTTTCACACTTTGTGGAGCTTGTGCTGGTGAGCATCAGCTCAGCCCTGTCCCTGGGGCTGTCAGTGGGGAAAGGAAGTGGGGGGAGCATCATGGAGCTGCTGGTTTGGCTTAGCCTGGCCAGTGCTGGGGGTGGGCGGCAAGGTGAAATGGAGCCCCTAGACTTACAGGTCACCCCCAGGGGTGGTCCAGCTCCCCCCTACACCCCTCCAAGTGTAGCCTGGGGGGTGGGCTGTGAGGTGAGGGGGCTCCCTTCCCCTACGTCTTTCCTGGGCTTCTTGATAGTGGCAGCTGCTGGGTTGGTTTCACTCGGCAGGACTTGAGGAGTGGGGGCTGGAATGGAGCCCCCTCATCTCACAGGACCAGCCTGGATCCCCCCCAATACCCCAGCTGGGGTAGCTGGGAGAGGGCCATGAGGCAAGGGGGCTCCAATCCACCCTGCCTCCCCCAAGAGCTCTGGCCAAGCCAAGCTGGCAGCTCCATGCCGCTCCCTTCCCCTCCCTCTGTCTCCCCCTCTGACAGCCCCAGACCTGGAGTAGTAGGGGTGGGCAGAGGGGTGGGGAGAGGGGCAATTTGGCAGCCTCTTCAGAGGCTGCTGGAGCACTCCCACTTACTGGCCAGGCAGGTTCAACCCCCACAACCCAACAGGAAAACATCTGTTGGGTTGGGAGGGAAGGGGGTGGGCTGTAACTCATGACACCATGTGTTAGAGTGGGGCCCCTAAATGTCTGTAGACCCCTAAACCATCCCAGCCAAGCGTCTGTCCAACCTGTTCTTGCAAATTTCCAGGAATGGAGATTCCTCAACTCCTCTGGAAAGCCTGCTCCAACACTTGATTACTTTCATAGTCAGAAAGTTCCTCTTAATATCTATCTATCTTTCTATCTATCTATTTAATATCGCCTAAATTCCATCTAGTGTAGCTTGACTCCTTTCCTCCTAGTCCTAACCCTTACAGTCACAGATAAAAGTTCTTCTTCCATCCAGTCTGTAACCACCCTTCAAGTCTTCGAACACTGTTATCAAATCCCCCCCTCATTCTTATCTTCTCCAGACTAAATAATCCTAGTTTTTCCAACCTTTCCTCCTAAATCTTCTTTCCCAGGCCTCTAACCATTTTTATTGCTCTCCACTGGGCTCTTCCCAATCTGTCCACATTCTTTTTGAAGCATGGTGCCCCAAAATGGACAAAGTACTCCAGGTGAGGCTTCAGTACTGAATAGAGAGGGAAAATCAATTCCCTTGATTTCCAAATTACACTCCTGTTAATACAACCCATGATGCTGTTGACTTTTTTTTTGCAACATGAGCACACTGACTCTTGTGGTCAACTGTAACCCCCAGGCCTTTCTCTGCAGTACTCCAAACAACTTGGCACCATCCTCACATTTGCTAAGTGTGCACTCAATCCCATTGTCCAAATCATTCATGAAAATGTTGAACAATACTGGACCCAGGACAGAGCCCTTGGGAACCACACTTGATACCTCCTCCAAACTAGACATTGAGCCATTGATGATTAATGATTGGATTCAAGTTATGGATCCACCTTACAGTACAGATAGTTTTCTCCTTGAAGCATGGAGGGGACCAAAGGGGTGATCACAATTATTTTGCATGGAACTAGGGAAGTCAGGGGGTGGGTTTTGGCAGAGCAAGTAGAGAACTGGATTGAAGGAAACATAGGCCATTCATGGGGGGCAAGGTTGTTGTTGGGAAAAGAAAACCTGGAAGAGGCATTTCTGAGAGGAGGAGAAGAGCTGGAGTGTTTTGGTGACAGCCTGAGAGGCCTTTGATAAGTATGTTTGAACTAGTATAGATTGAATTGTTAGTGTGTATATGACAGACCTGAGCCTGTTTCTTTTATACCTCGTCTACTCCTTTCATACCTTATCTGCTCCTTTTCTGCTTATGTCTTCCACTCTGTCCCCTTCACTGGTTCCCTCCCAGACTTATTTGATCTGTGTCTGCCTACTGCCTACCATTCACCTAAACACTGCTGATGCTTCTTCCCTACATGGTCCAGGAAACCCTTTTGTCAGCAAACAGAAAAGAGAATCAGGAGGCAGAAAGGCTGCCTAAAACCTGGAGACCAATGGTGCCTGGAAATCATCACAAGAACTGCAGGTAATACCCATATCCAGCTGGATGTGTGAGGATCCATGGGGCTGTGGGAATCAGTGAAGGGACTGCTAAGTGACTGAATGTCATATAAGATATATGATACTTGGCAACTGCAATAAAAACATGGCAGAGAATAGAAAGGAAGCTGTTTTTAGAACTCAAAGGTTACTCAGCTCTTAGATGAAGGGCAGAATGATATTTTGCCCCATTGTAATTTCTGTGTGAAGCTCTGACATTTTCTCTAGGTGCTTGATAATGGGAATCATTATCCAGTACTTGTGACAGGGCTGCCTGATTCTTTAAGAAACAGGAGGCTGCTTAGGACTAGTTTGTTCAATCAGGCCTACCTGCTACATCTGTTCTTAAGTAGGAGAAAGGATTGCAGCTGGGAGAAGAGAGAGACTGCTTCTGTGGGAAGCAACAAGTTTGAACAAGGTTAGAAAATACCTGCAACTTGCTTGAAACCCGTAATAGGAAGGGTGTCTTTGGCTGCTTTGAACTTAGGACCCTGTAATGAGACAGAAAGAAAAGCTGTTGGGATCAGGGGTGAAGCCTGGCATTTTGGTTTTGTATGCAGAGCTGCCAAACTGGCTCACCCATATACAGGTCACACTGTCTGTGGTTTGTATGCCAAGTATGATGTGTAGACTACAGTAACTTAAAACTACAGATCAAAAAGAGAGGATTGTATGGATAGAAGAGAGTGTATGTGTGGGTTGTATTGTGGGGGGGAGGGTATGGGTAGTGTGATATTAGAGGGTGCGTGTAGAGGGATGGTAGGGGGTATGGTGTGAGTACAGGGGGTGGATTGTTGGAGGCAGTGGTTGCTTGCAGAAAGGTGGGGTGTGCAGGAGGATATTTCATAGATTTCATAGATTTCATAGACATCAGGGCTGGAAGGCACCTCGGGAGATCATCGAGTCCAGCCCCCTGCCCAAAGGGCAGGAAGTCGGCTGGGGTCATAGGATCCCAGCAAGATAAGCATCCAATTTACTCTTGAAGGTGTTCAATGTAGGTGCTTGAACCACCTCCGCTGGCAGACTGTTCCAGACCTTGGGGGCTCGGACAGTAAAGAAATTCTTCCGTATGTCCAGACTGAAACGGTCTTGCAGGAGTTTGTGACCGTTCGACCTCGTCATCCCTTGGGGCGCTCTGGTGAACAGACATTCCCCCAGATCCTGGTTGTCACCCCTGATAAACTTATAGGTGGCCATCAGATCACCCCTGAGCCTGCACTTTTCCAGGCTAAAGAGTCCCATGGCTCTCAGCCTGTCATCGTAAGATCTGTTTTCCTGACCTCTGATCATGTGCGTGGCTCTCCTCTGGACTCTCTCAAGCTTCTCCACATCCTTTTTGAATTGTGGAGCCCAAAACTGGACGCAGTACTCCAGCTGCGGCCTCACCAAGGCCGAGTACAAGGGGAGAATGATGTCCTGGGATTTACTTAAGAAGCATTTATGGATGCAAGCCAGTGTTTTGGTCGCTTTATTAGCCGATGTTCAGTATTAGCATATGATGTTCAGTATTAGCATAAGTAAGGGGGCAGCAGTCCAGGATACCTACTTAGTGGGGAAGGAGCACAAATATAGCAGATATGGGATGGCTGCGCTGCCAGCAGCCTACACTGCTGCTGCCTCATGTGCTGTGCTATCCAGAGCACTGAGCTCTCCTGTTATGCCTCTGACAAAGATATGGGAAGATATCTGTCCTGAGGATCAGTCTATCCTAGAAGCATCTTGAGTGTGATACTGAGGAGTGCCCCTCATCCCTACATGGTCTTTTAGCCTGCAGCCTCTTATATGTCTTCCCCCTTCGTCCACATTCACTCAACTTTTTACAAATGTCTTGCTAAGCAGGGAAAGCTGGGCAGGTACTCCCAGGGTGTTAGAGGCCTAACCCTGTACGGCTATTCCTGGGGTCTGCAGTACCGGGCCCCTCAAGCCATGGGAGACTACATTACCTGTTGTCCCACAGCATCAACAGGCAGCATAACAGATGATGTGCGCTTTGCCCAATAAAGCGGATCTGTTGTGTGGAACACATCCTGGCACAGCTGATCCACTTCATTTGGCAATGGCAGTTTCTCCCCTGAATGCTGGAATTGTTCTTTCACAGCCCAGTTTCAGGACGCTTGTGATAGTGGCTGTACAGGCTCAAGTAAACCGTGATAAAGTTGGTATACTGAAGGCAGGGCAAATTCAATGAACATGGGCCTGAGTTCAGCCCAGTGAGTAGCATTGCCATATGTATAGTAATGGTCATGCTTACACAGTGTTCAATCCTTGTGTGATAGATAACAGTGAAAGTAAAGAAACAGACTTACTCAAATCTAAGATGACCCTGAATTTCAGATGACCCCCAACAATTAGATTCTGTACATGGAAAATTTATAAATGTGTTATAATTTCCCAAATATAGATTTTATTTCATAGACATTAGGGCTGGAAGGGACCTCGGGAGATCATCGAGTCCAGCCCCTGCCCAAAGGGCAGGAAGTCAGCTGGGGTCATAGGATCCCAGCAAGATAAGCATCCAATTTACTCTTGAAGGTGTTCAATGTAGGTGCTTGAACCACCTCCGCTGGCAGACTGTTCCAGACCTTGGGGGCTCGGACAGTAAAGAAATTCTTCCTTATGTCCAGCCTGAAACGGTCTTGCAGGAGTTTGTGACCGTTCGACCTCGTCATCCCTTGGGGCGCTCTGGTGAACAGACGTTCCCCCAGATCCTGGTGGTCACCCTTGATAAACTTATAGGTGGCCATCAGATCACCCCTGAGCCTGCGCTTTTCCAGGCTAAAGAGTCCCATGGCTCTCAGCCTGTCATCGTAAGATCTGTTTTCCTGACCTCTGATCATGCGCGTGGCTCTCCTCTGGACTCTCTCAAGCTTCTCCACATCCTTTTTGAATTGTGGAGCCCAAAACTGGACGCAGTACTCCAGCTGCGGCCTCACCAAGGCCGAGTACAAGGGGAGAATGACGTCCCGGGATTTGCTCGAGAAGCATCTATGGATGCAAGCCAGCATTTTGGTCGCTTTATTAGCCACAGCATCGCATTGCAGGCTCATGTTCATCTTGTGGTCAATGATGACCCCCAAGTCTCTTTCTTCTGTAGTGCTAACCAACGTAGCACTGCCGAGCCTATAAGGATGCTGCAGGTTTTTCCTCCCAAGGTGGAGAACCTTGCATTTTTCGGTGTTAAACACCATGAGGTTCTCGTCTGCCCATTTGCTGAGCTTGTCCAGGTCAGCCTGGATCACCCGCCTATCTTCTGGCGTGGATGCTTTGCCCCAAAGTTTGGTGTCATCGGCGAACTTGGCCAGTCCACTCCTGACTCCAATGTCCACATCATTAATGAAGATGTTGAACAGGATGGGTCCCAGGACAGAGCCTTGAGGGACCCCACTGGTCACAGGGCACCATGATGAGTGACTGCCATCAATCACAACCCTCTGAGTCCGACCACGAAGCCAATTTCCCAGCCAGCAGATCGTGGTGGAGCCAAGGCCACAACTGGCCAGTTTGGCCAAGAGGTGATCATGGGATACCAGATCAAAAGCTTTTTTGAAGTCAAGATATATGACATCAATCTCTTCTCCCTTGTCCAGGTGATAGGTCACCTGGTCATAGAAGGAAATGAGATTGGTCAAACAAGACCTACCCGCAACAAACCCGTGCTGGCTATCCCTTAGGATGTTAGCCTGGGCCAGTCCATCAAGGATGGCCTCCTTAATAAACTTTTCTAAGATCTTCCCCAGGATAGAAGTCAGGCTAATGGGCCTGTAGTTAGCCGGATCCACTCTCCTCCCTTTCTTGAAGATCGGCACCACATTGGCCTTCTTCCAGTCTTCGGGCACTACACCAGAGCGCCAGGAGTTTTCAAAGATCCGTGCCAGGGGCTGGGCTATGACGCTCGCCAGCTCCTTGAGTACCCTGGGTGCAGGTTGTCAGGGCCAGCTGACTTGAAGGTATCCAGCTTCTCAAGGTGTTCCTTCACGAGGTCAGCATTGATGGAGGGTAGGGGATTCCCCTCACCCAGATCTCCCTGTCCCATAGCAGGCATGGGCGTCCCGTGGGACTGATGAAAGACTGATGCAAAGTACCTATTTAATAGGTTGGCTTTTTCCTGGGCGTCAGTTGTCAGTTGCCCCATCTGGTTTAGCAGGGGTCCAACATTGCCCTTGCTTTTCCTCTGGCTCCCCACATATCTGAAAAAGGACTTTTTGTTGTCCTTGATGCCTGAAGCTAGTTGGAGTTCAGTTGCAGCCTTGGCTTTCCTGGTTTGCTCCCTGCAGGACCGGACCAGCGCGGAGTAATCCTCCTTGGAGGTGAATCCCGTTCTCCATCCTTTGTAGGCTTTCCTTTTTAGCCACAGGAGGTCCGCTAGGTCTCTGGAGAGCCAGGGGGGCTGCTGTGCCTTCTTGCTGCCTTTCCTCCGTGTTGGGATAGATTTAGCTTGTGCACTGAGGATCGCTTCCTTGAGAAGCAACCACTCTTCTTGAACTCCCATCTCCCTGGGGTCATGGTCCCTGAGGGCCTGACCGACTAGCCTCTTGAGCTTGTCAAAGTCGGCTTTTCTGAAGTCAAGGACTTCTGTGTTGCTGACTGACTTGCCAGCTTTACGGCAGATGGTGAAGGTGATCAGCTCGTGGTCGCTGTCACCCAACTTCCCATCAATCACTAGGTTGCCGATTAGGTCGTCCCCCGTAGCCAGTACCAGGTCAAGCAGCGCTTTGCCTCTCGTTGGCCCATAGACTTCTTGAGTCAGGTAGAGGTCATCCACGCACGAGAGAAAGCTTTGCGCCCGCTCAGATTTAGCTGAGTGATCTTCCCATGAGATGTCCGGGTAATTGAAGTCACCCATAACAACCAAGGTCCTGGAGCAAGCGGCCTCAGTCAGTTCCCGGGCGAACTCCTGGTCAAGCTCGGGACTTTGAGTGGGAGGTCTGTAGTAGACTCCCACCGTTGTGTCCCCTGTGCCGAATTCCACACGAATTTTTACCCAGAGGGTCTCTAGCTGTCCATGCCAGTCGCCAACATCAGCTTGCAGGGACATGTAGCTTTCCTTCACATAGCGAGCTACACCCCCGCCCCTTTTGTCAACACGATCCCTCCTGTATAGGGTATAGCCCTCTATACCCGTGGTCCAGTCATGGGTGGAGTCCCACCAGGTCTCCGTTATCCCAATGACATCATATTTCTTTGCACTGAGCAGGAGGACGAGCTCGTCCTGCTTGTTGCCCAGGCTCCTGGCATTAGTGTACAGGCAGGCAAGTGTGCCCTTGGGGCTCTTGCCTTGTCCACAGATTGTGCCAGGGCTGGGGCAGGGGTGGGCTCCCTTAAGTGCCCCCTTATGTGCCTTGGTCTGCTGGCTTTGCAAGGGCCATTCAGCGGGCCAGTAGGGGCAGTAGTCCCCCCATCCCCCAGCGGGCTTAGTTTAAAGCCCGGTGGAGCAGGTCAGCCAGCCTGGCTGAGAAGAGCCTCCTCCCCAGGGGAGAGAGGTGGAGGCCATCTCTTCCCAGCAGCTCGCTGCCTCTCTCTCTCCAAAGAGCGGGCTGTGGTCATGGAAGCCAAAGCCTTCCCGATAACACCAGCGCCGCAGTCTTTGGTTGACTGCGTGGATCCTCCTCTCCCTCCTCAGCCCATAGCCCGAGACTGGGGGGATCGAGGAAAACACCACCTGAGCTCCCAGACCCCTAAGCCCCGCTCCCAACTCCCTGTAGCGCCTCATGACCTGGCTGGGGGTGCTCCGAGCCGTGTCATTGGTGCCCACGTGAATAAGGAGCATGGGGTAGTGGTCTGTGGGCCGGAGGAGCTGTGGGATCCTCTCCGCAATGTCTCGGATGCGGGCCCCCGGGAAGCAGCAGACTTCCCGGGCTAAGGGGTCGGGGTGGCAGATTGCCCCCTCAGTGCCCCGCAGGATGGAGTCTCCCACAACAAACACCTTTCGCTTTGACTTGGGGAGAGCGGGGCCAGTAGCTGTGGTTGAGCCTGGGTTGCCTGCAGGAGCTGGCAACTGAGCAGGCTCTGCTGGGGCTGCAAGAGGTGCGAACCTGTTGGTAAGCTCCGGCGAGGGAGGGGCCTTGGTGCGGCGGGCCTTCGGGCCCTTGACCACCTTGGTCCATGCCCCTGACTGGGCAGAGCGGGAGGTCCCAGAGTCCTCCTTAGTCACGGAGGGAGACAGAGCTCTCCCCTGAGGCTCCTGGGGGAGAAGGGCCTGGCAGTAGGAGTCTATCTCCTGCTCGCAGTCCCTGATGGCACGCAGTCTCTGGACTGTGGCCTGGAGCTCCTCCAGCTGGCGCGCCAGAGACCCCAGTAGGGAGCAGACCCCGCAAGGGGAGGTGGCCATGCTCCCGGGCCCCAGAGCCTGAAAAAGGGACAGGCAGCCCCCACAACCAAGAGCCAGGGGCTCCGTCTGCGTGGAGCCCGGAACCATGGGCTCTGTCTGGGTGGCCGTCTCTGAGGTGCCTGATGGTGGGGCTGCAGAGCCCCAGGGGACCCTCGGGGTGCGGCACATGCCCATCCGTGTCATGCCTCTGGTAGGCTGGCTATGGCTGGGGCTGACTACTCTGGGGGGGGTCGCAGGCAGGGTCTCGTGCCCTCCCACGCCCTCTCCTGCGCGAACTCCGCATTAACTCAAGCGCCTGTTTACGCAGCCTGTTCGCGCGGCTCCGGTCGTGTGGCTTCCTGGGGGGCTGGGCCAAGTAGGGGCCTGGGCGGGGGCTTGACCCGGCCCGGCTCCACGCAGCCGGCCTCCTCCCAGGGAGCGAGGAGTTAACCCCTTCCCACCATGAGCCCTTTTACCTCCGGCTGTGCTGGGGGTCGGCAGGGGGCTCGGCGGCTGCTGAGGGGGTGTCTGGGGGGCTTCGGGGGAGTGGGGGTGCAGCGGGCTTCACCCGCGCATCTCTCACCACTCCAGAGCCTACCTGAGTATAGAATCTAATTACTGGAGAGTCATTTATAATTCATGCTCCCCATTGCTCCAAGGAGACAGAAAGTTGGGGGGGGCAGGTGCTGTGGGAAAGTTAAGTAGCTTCCCCCTGCTTGTGGATGCCACTTGCCACCTTTGCCCCATGCCTGCTCCAGCCCTGAAGCCATGGGCCCCCTTTCCCCCCTCCGCCTTTATTACCCTTCATCATAGAGGTGAATAAATACAGAAGCCAGAAAGCCTGATAATGGAGAAAGATATCAAGAATGCTTGCTTTTTGAAGGAAAATATTCAAATTCAGTTATCTTTTTCCATCTTCAGATGACCTTACATTATCTTTATTTAATTTTCTCACATATGCAGACTTGCTTGGAGGCATGTTGCATATGTGAGTTTCAATGAGATCTTAAACTTTTAAGAGGTGACAATGGGTGACATGCATATCAGTGTCAGTTTGCTTAACGATCCATCTGTCATTTATGGCAATGTGATCACTTATTAAGGAAGGAGACAGACACCTTTACATTTCCATATACAATTTTTGCACAATAATTCTGAGGCTGTACTATAACATTTCTGTCCTTTCCCCCCTCCTCAAATCTTTCAACATCACTGATGTGGCTGGAGGTCTCTTTCTCTCTCTCTCACGGTTTTTCTGGACTTGTAATAATTGACCCTTCACCAAGAATGCAAGTGAACCAATCTGGGGACCAAAGACACAACCTGGACTATAGAAGCCTTGAGGAAGAGTTTGGGATGGTCAGCTTGCAATGTTGAAAGAGGAAGAGGACATGCTTCAGAATGGTAACTCAGATGCAAGCCATTTCTAATGAAATCCCACAGAAATCTGTTCTGTTGTAGTCCAGAGGCTGTTCAGTATCTTGTGTAATGATCCAAAAGACAATATCCAGTCACCGAGGTGGAGCTTGGGGGTGAGATAAGTGATGGAGCGGTAAAAAATTGGACTGTGTCACTTTCATGGAGTGATCTAGGTTGCATGATGAACTGGGTTCACTTGATCAACATGCATTTTAATCCAGGGAGAAGTCTGGTATATCCTACATCTAGGAGCCAAAAACACAGGTCATGCTTATATAATGGGGAACTCCTTTTGGGAAAAGAGGGATTCAGGAAATGACTTTGGGATCCTGGCAAGTAACCATTCTGTCTATCATGATATGGTAGATATTTATTCTAGCATTATATTAAAGAACACTTCTAGTTAATTACCTTATTCATTGAACATTGGATGTATAAGCAGGGGGCTATCCAGTAGTAGTAGGTGGTACTACTGTTATATTTCCCATTTGTGAGACCATTTAGGAAATACTATATCTAGTTATTATGTTGACTAAGACCTACAAGAATGAGTTGACGGGTGGAAAACTTGCCTTGCAGAGAGAGAAAATTCATTATTGTCTGTAGCAGAATGGCAAGAACTGACTTGTTCCTGGTCTATGTGTATTCATCCAGAGAGGGAATTTCAGGTAGCAGATGTTTCTTCAATTTATCAAAGATATAGTAAGTGGAAACAGAAGCTACACAAATTATTGAGACTAAAATGGAACATGTAAACATTGAGGATATATGCTTGCTTGTTGGAACAATGTGCCGAGAGACAAGGTTGACTTGCTCAGTGTCTACACCAAGAATAGGCATCATTCTACCAGTTTGCCCCTCTACTTTGAGTAGAGTAGAGCAGGCATTTTTTGAGCCTGTACACAAGAGGTTAGGCTAGATAGCAATATCTAGTAATCTCCTTTTGGAGTTTTGCCATGCAACCATAATGGTTATGTATGGGTTGGGGAGGAGGAGGGGATTTGGGTAATTTGACTGTTTTTAGATATTCTCTTATTAAAATAACAAGAGTTGGCAACACTGTCAGGCTCAGATGAGATGATAGGTCCGATTCCTAGATGCCTTGTATAGCGGGACTGTATAATAATGGTGCAAGGGTGGCATCCACACAGGTGTGCAGTGGGGTGGGAGAGCAAGGAGGGGGGAAGCACCCCTGCAGGTGTGTGTGTGGGAGAGAAGAGTGCCTGCCCAGCTGTCTAATGCAGAGGTAGAGGAAGGAGTCTCCATGCACTGCAGTGGTGTGAAGAGGAGCAGTAAGGAACACAGCATCTGGCCCAGAGGCCTGTGGCTTTTCCTAATGTGGACCATGGGGCATACTGATGCAGCCTGATGGGTGTGCAGCCCTTGCTTAGAAGTTGGATAACCTTGCCTTAAATGATTAGACTTTGTTTCTTTTTAAAATATTATTAGTTTGCATGTCTGTGAATAAGTCTTAAAGAAATCAGAAATAACTTTCAATATTTGCTGTACCGAGGGGGATGAAATATGTAAATCTTAAAAGGAGAGAAAAGCAAGGGGGAAAGGGGAATGAGAAAGACTGGGTTCTGTCGGAAGCTTTGACTGGCTCTAAGCAAGCTCATTTCTCTCTTTGCTTCAAGTTCCCTACCAGGAAAATGAAGACAGATTTCCTACTTCACAGAAATAGCATGACGCTAAATTGATAAACATTCAGATGCTAGAATGATGGCTTCTGTAGAGTAGCTCATAAATAATTCTTTAGAATAAATATTCTTAAACCCTTAAAATGTACTTTCTAAGGTTTCCTGGGCAACATCAGGAAAATTGGATATTACCCTTGGTATGATGCTTAAAAGTGTCTCAACACTGAATTAGAGAGAGGCATACCTTAGTGGACTGAGCCTGGCACTAGGGATTAGGCACAACAGAATTTCCAGCTTGGACCTGACTGCTGCTGTCATTTTGAGTGGTTCTTTTGCTTTTCAACAAAATGGGAAGAATAACATCTTTCTAACATCTAACTCCACAGAGTGTAGTAAAAATGGACTGATATTTGTGAAGCACTTTGAAAATGAAAAGCAGTATTAAACAAATGAGAACTGCCATGCCCATCTTTCTAGGGCAAGTAAAATGCACATCAGTGTCAGTTTGCTTAAACATCCATCTGTGACCCCAGGCCTGACAAAAATGAGATCCATATCGAAGAGGCATTTTTTGACCTAAATGTGTTGTGATCCTGATCAGGGGGCCCTTTATGGGCGTTTGATCGCAAGTTGATGACACTGGGTTAGCACATAACAGGGAAGACCACGAGAAGACCACCTAAATGATAACTACAGAACTATTTGCTGCCTCTTCTCCAACAATACGAATCAAAGAAAGAAAGTGGTTGGACTTCAGAGTCAAATTCAGAGGCATAAGAGGGCAACTCTGTGCCCTGGGAAGTTTCGGTACGTGGGGCAGAGCCAGCTGCTGTGCCACCAGTAGTGGGAGTGAAGCCTCTCCTCTGCCCCTCTGCCCCCATTCCCACTTCTGCTACTCATCAAACTGCCACATACCATAGTGCCCACTTTCATATCCCTTCTGCTGGCAAATCTATGGGAGGCTTGCCAGCATAAGGAGTATGGCAAGAAGGAACCAGAATAGTGGATTTGTTTTGGAGGAGACATTCTCAAAAGCGTAAATTGGAGGCTGTGGTAATTTGACATAACCAGAGATATGACTAATTGCTAAGAAGTTATATAGTTACTATGCAAATAGCTGTGCCAATTAAGTCAGCTTCACTAGCTGAAGATCTTGTCTAATAGTTGTGTCCTTTTCATAATCTTTTACTCAAATTAACCTAAAAATGTTGTGCCAACTAAGATGACTTTTAAAATATGCTTACCATATTTCATGGTGTACAAGTTCAGGTTTGAACTCCAAAAAATTTACCCTTAAATATCCACCTTGACTTATACCTGTATCTAGGCTCTGGGGAAGGTGGATCGGGCCCCTGGGAGCTTGGGCAGCATCCAGCCTGCTGGCAGCCCACCCAGCTGGGTCCAGGGGGGCGCTGCCACCGCAGAGGGAAGGACTGGGCCCCCCTGCATCCCAGGGGCTGCCCAGCTTGCTGGCAGTTTGCCCTCCAGCTGTGGCAGGGACAGGCAGACTCTGCTGAAAGCAGGATCAGGCCCCTCACTGCTTCTGCCTTCATCAGGATGGGTGGCAGGATGCCTGGCATTGCTCAGGAAAAGGCTGCCTCACCCCATGGGATGTCAGGCAGTGGTGGGGGATGGGGAGGCTGGCCCTGCCCAACTCCTGGCTCTGCCTGACATCCCTAGCCTCCCTCCCCATGCTGCCCATGGGGTGAAGCAGCCCCTTCCTGGGCGGCGCCAAGTGTCCCGGCAGCCGCAGAAGCCTGCTGAAAGCAGAAGTAGTGAGGGGCCTCATCCTCTTTTGGCGGAGCCTTCCCACCCACCCCATGCCTGAGGGGCTATCTGGTGGTGGGCAGGGTAGCCCCTGAGTTGCAGGGAAACTTGCGGCAATGGCACTCCACTGGCCCAGCCGGGAAGGATGCCAGCAGGCCCAGTGTTGCCCAAGCTATCAGGGGCCCAATCCAACTTCCCCAGAGCCTGCCAGCATGTGAGGGCCTGATCTTTTTTTTGTTTTGACGAAGATCGTCTTATACAGCAGATATATGATAAAAAAATTAGGGTCGATTAATACACTGTATCAAGGTATACACCACGAAATATGATATGTAAAATTGCAGATGCAAAAAACCCCTCACATTTGGTCTCAATTCACTCCTTAATATCTTGAATTCTGACTGCCATCTTATATGTGCATTTAATATCCCAAACCCATACCATCCTAATGATCCTAGTTGATTCTCTAATGCTTCACAATAAGATAACTTTTTCTTTCTATCCTAAGTAAGGAGAAAAATCAAATGTCATAACCTTACATCTCAAACTTTGCAAGTATAAAATCAGAACTAAAGATTTTCACCTCTCTAGATCTGTCTCTAGTTTAGTCTTGGAATTAATACTTTTAACCTGGAATCAAATCTTAGTTGCATAGCTTTAATAGTGGTTCTGATCACATCTGAGAAATGGTTTTGACCAACAATGAGAAGATGCATCTGCTTGTCAAGAATTCCCACACAGTTACAGTAGAGCAAGTAGCAGAAATGCGTGGCTCTTAGGAAAGTATTTCCATGGCTAATCATGGCCCTGGCCTTTGCAAAGGTTTTAATGGCTTATTTTGGAGCCCCTATGGCAAAATGGAGTTAAACCAGCTCATCAAACAATAACCCTCTTGGAAGAACCAAAGTTATTTAGCCTTACTTTCCTGAACCAGGGCTGATATCAGTTTAGGGCCATAGCAGTGGAGTTGTGACAAGTTTTTAGGAATATTATTGCAATGAAAGCTTCCTTTTACTTTTGGGGAGGACAGGATTTGGGGGTTGGAGGTGGTGGAAAGCTGCTTCTGGAAAACAACCGAGTTACATGTGGCACCTTTCACTGGATCTGCTGTTCTGTGAGGCTGCAGTAATTAGGAAGTTGTTTCTGCTACAAAGAGGAAGTGAGTGTTGGTGTTTACTTTCTAGCTTCAGCCAAGTAATCAGCTGTTCATCTCCTGTGGTTGAAGCTTCTTCTGATTGTTCAAATGAAAGCCACCTGCCGTGGTGACTTGTGACTTGAATTTTTAGCTAGCCCTGTTTGATACTTCTATTTCATGTTCGCTATCAGTGGCCATGTCTACACGAGATGCTGAGTGCAGTCGTTACTGTGCAGTAATTTAGTTCTTTCACATCTAAGTACTAGCTGACTGCGCAATAACTGGCGTTATTGTGCAGTAGCATCTCTGCATGGCTTTGTGATGATGCTGACTGTGCAGTAGCTCATTACTACTGCACAGTAGCATTGCATCACAGGTTCATGCCCTGTGACGCTACTGCACAGTAGTAAAGAGCTACTGCACAATGAGCATCTTGTGTAGACAAGGCCAGTAAAGAGCAATCCTTTATATACATCTTTTCTACCACTACTATTTCCTCATTTCCTTCTGCATTTCCTAGCATTTTTACTGTATATTTCCTGTGTTCTAAGCAGAAAACCCTATGGGAGAGCCTATTTCTAAAGTGCTTTCTCAGGGAACGTCTTTGCAGATGTTAGTGGCAGCGTACTCTGGCATCAAACTTTAGGACAACATCAACATTCTGAAATGGCCTAATTATCTTTGAATAGTTTGGGTTTTCTTATACAAAGTTTTGCACTATTTTCTTTGCCATCATGTAAGCCATGTCTTAGGAAGAAGGGAGCCAGAACCTCAGCATAACTAAGTCAGCATAATGTTGTCAGGTTCTATGGAGCTATTTTGATTCACAGGAACTATGTTGATTTACACTAGCTGAGGATCTGACCATGGGTGTTGAATGACTCATGTTTTTTTGTGGGGGGCACTAATCTCCAAAAAATGGTAACATGCCAATTGCTAGACATATTTATATATATAAATGGATTTCCTAAACTCAGGCTTGGAGCTCTGACCAGTTCATGCTGGTACAATCTATTATCCTCTACTAGCTACTGTCATCTCTCTGCCCCCAGCTCAGATGGCTGTCTCCTGGGGACCATAGCCTGACACAGTGGTTAGTCTTCCTTTCCTCACTGGCAAATTTATGAGTATTTGTCTTTCCCTGTCTTCTGAGAGACATTACATAAAGGGAGAAGAATTTCATCTTGTTCAGACCCCACTAGGGAATGAACTTGAGAGGATAATCCATTTTTAGCGATCTCTCTAATTTGCACTGGTTTGTGAAATGAAAATCATAACTAACTTTTAAGGGTGGGGAGGGGGAGGATCACCCTGGATTTAGAACATTACCAGTGTTCAGCATCGACACCAAATACATTGGAAGACTTTCATAGCTGGGGTCCTCACAGCTTTCCTGTGTGGGAGAACTCAAGATTAAAGAGAGAGACTAATTAGAGGACAGAAAGGTGCTTTCCAAGGCAAAAATAAGGCACTGAATTGTCATACATTTGCTAATGACAGTCAAGTTGTCTCCTGTCCCAGCACAGCTTTACAGCTGAGGCAGAGTCCCAGATTGCTTATAGCTGAAGACAATAAAAATTAAACCCAAGATTAATGTACCACACAATAATAACCAACAAATTTCCTCCAAATGGAGGTTGGGGAAAAAAGAACACCACTTGCCAACCAATACCAATGACACTGGTATTTCAAGGCACTAATAAACCTCTATATTATCAGAGCTATAAAGCATAGTCCTCTCAGTTCACTGTACTGCTTCGAAGAGATTGGAGGAAGAACATAGCTGTAAATATGGTCATCTTGTTTGGACTACATCTTCCTAATCTGGCATGTGATACTATTGGCAACATTCACTTGCCGATGCAGGTTGTCCAGACAGATGTGAATGGAGTAAGTGTGTCATGTGAATAAGTGTATAGTTATACGTTAAAATTAGCACATGCTTAAGTCTAGGGAATGTTAGGTGGTATTAAAGTTAGCACATCCTGTGAGCAGTCATACGTTAAGGGTTAATATCCTCTCTAACACATAAAGTTCAGACCTGATGTTGAGGGCTGGTGAGCAGGGACATGCTGAGGAGCTCCCAAGTCTATTCCATGCCTACCTGGTTGGCTGGCTCTTTAGTGGCAGCCTGGGCTTCAGAACTGGACCCAAAGCAGCCCCAGTTAGCCCAGACTAGGCCCACACCAGCACCCACCATTCTAGATTTGGTCCCAGGTCAGCCCCACCAGTTTGGATAGCACATACGTGGCCTACATTGGCCTAGATTGGGTCTTTGTCACCCCATGGCCTGGATCTGGCTCACATCATGCTGGTACTGCTTTTATCAGCTCCCACTGGCCCAGATCAGGCCTGTGCCAGCCCTAAGCAGCCTGGATTGGGCCTTTGCTTCCCTGCCTGGGCTCTGTAGGTGCCCTGCAGCAATCTGTGCACCCAGATATAGCACTCATTTTGCCCCTGCTGGGTCCACAGCTGGCTGGAAGCTTCCCCCCTACTCCATCCTCTTCCCCCTTTCCTTTCTTCCCTCTACCCTCTGTCTTTCATCCCCCCCTTCTCCACCCTCTCATACCCCCTTTACTCCTTCCCCCTGCCACTCACCGATGGCTGTTGACAGCTGTCCCTGGCTGTCAACCCAGGGCAGTCGAGTTATGGATGGTACGTAGTCCATGTTGAGGGGAGGCGGTGCGGAGAACAGTGCCTCCTGGGATATGGGAGGGCCGCAGATTGGTGGTATTAGCCTCATGGAGCAGATTGATAATACTGCAATGCCAACTGCGTAATACTGGTGGAAGATTTAAAAAAAAATTATATATACACCTCTACTTTAACAGCCCTGTCATGTGACTGATTCAGTTCACATGACAGTCCCTAATGCATATACATTGTTCCACCATTAACTTCCTGTTACAATAACAGCACCCACATGCCTATTGCCATCTCTTTACCCATTACAATCATGCCATTACTAATGGAAAATAATCCTTGCCTGAAGAGGATCATCTCTGAGATGCTAGGAGGGTACTTAGCTTGTTGTTTCCTGCCTTAATGTATAGACACTCCCATCTTAGGGACATTTAATATATTGGAAAGGTAATGTAACAACACCCTAATTGCTTATTAATGTGAATAAGGAGGCACAGTGTATCCTTAAGAGCTGTCTTCTCTTGTGCAGAACAGTACTAGGGCTTTATGGTTTGAGACCCTGATTTACCACAGTTGGGCTTTTTGCTCACTTAACACTGAACTCATGGACATCTTCTATCTAAAAAGAGAGGTGTATAATGGATAGAGGATTGGAAACACTACTAAGGAGGTGTATACTGCACTGGTCCGCACTTGCAGGGAGAGAACTAGAAAAGCCAAGGTTGCAACTGATTCCATCTGGCTACATGAATCAAGGACAATAAAAAGTCCTTCTTCAGATATGTGGTGAGTCAAAAGAAAAACAGGGGCAACGTTGGACCCCTGCTAAACCAGCTGGGGCAGCTAACTACTGACACTCAGGAATAAGCCAGTCTGCTTAATGATTACTTTCTGTTGGTTTTTCATCAGCCCAAAGGGACCACCCTGCCGAACATGATGCAGGATGACCAGGGTGAACATGAATATATGCCCACCATTGGCATGGATCTTGTGAGGGAGGATCTTGAGAGGCTAGACACAAATAAATCAGCTGGTCTGGATAGGTTGCATCCAAGAATGCTAAAGGAACTGGCAGATATCATAGCGCAACCACTGGTGAGGATATTCAAGAACTTGTGGCACTTGGGTGAAGTACTTGAAGATTGGAAGAGGGCCAGTGTGGTGCCCATCTTCAAGAAAGGGAGGAAAGAAGACCCGGAAAACTACATGTTAGTCCCCTGGTCCATGCAGCACCCAATAACTAGGGAGATGACGGTCCAATCGCTCATGGATCCTGTTACTCATTAGCCAGAGCAAGCAGGGAGCAAACGCTACTTGCACACATTGCTCGCAACAGCTTTATTCAGAATAGAGACAGCTTTGGGCAAAGATCCCCCAAAACCCAACAAACTGGGGACCTGCCCTGAACAATAGTTTTTCCCACATTTTATACACTTTGGTTTATGCTTATTAGCATTTATTCTACCTTCGCTCCTTCCTTGTTCCACCAATTTCTCCTCCCATCTCAAGCTCCGCCTTGTTTAATGTTTATTCCATTAGCATGGAATTGCTTATGCATTTTGCTCATTTACATGTCTTTTTGCTATGAGTGCATGTGTAAGACTGTGAACCTGGCTTCTCCCAGTCAATTGCTGGGTTTTTTTGGTTTCTTGCTGACTCCTTCTTCATCTCCAAATTCTTGCTTTTGCTTTAACTCCTGACAATAGCTGGTGAGCTTCATTTTGTTCTTCTTACACAAGGAATCATGTATCCTGCACACTATCCCATTGTTAGGAAACTGCTTACTTAAGCATTTGCAAAGTTAGTTACTTTTAATATATCATCCTACCTTGTGACTCTACAGCTTTTGCTGAGACACAGGAAAAAGCCTTTATTCACCTGCAAATCCAGTGCTCCCCAAGATCCAAATACTGTCACCCTAACACTACAAGCCAATCAGTTTGACCTCAATCCCTGGGAATATTTTGGAAAAAATGATCAAATAAACCATTCTTGACAGGCTAACAGAAGGGGGATAGCCAGCACAGGTTTGTTGGGGGTAGGTCTTGCTTGACCAGTCTCATTAATGATGTGGACACTGGAGTTGGAAGTGGACTGGCCAAGTTCACTGATGACACCAAACGGGGCAAAGCATCCACACCAGAAGACAGGAGAGCGATCCAGGCTGACCTGGACAGGCTCAGCAAATGGGCAGATGAGACCCCGATGGTGTTTAACACTGAAAAATGCAAGGTTCTCCACCTTGGAAAGAAAAACCTGCAGCATCCTTATAGGTTTGGCAGTGCTACGCTGGCTAACACTATGGAAGAAAGAGACTTGGGGGTCATCATTGACCACAAGATGAACATGAGCCTGCAATGCGATGCTGCGGCTAGTAAAGTGAACAAAATCCTGGCTTGCATCCATAGATGCTTCGCAAGCAAATCTCCCCTTGTACTCGGCCTTGGTGAGGCCGCACCTGGAGTACTGCATCCAGTTTTGGGCTCCACAATTCAAAAGGGATGTGGAGAAGCTTGAGAGAGTCCAGAGAAGAGCCACGCGCGTGATCAGAGGTCAGGAAAACAGACCTTACGACACCAGGCTGAGAGCCATGGTGCTCTTCAGCCTGGAAAAGCGCAGGCTCAGGGGTGATCTGATGGCCACCTATAAGTTTATCAGGGGTGACCACCAGGATCTGGGGGAATGTTTGTTCACCAGAGCGCCCCAAGGGATGACAAGGTCGAATGGTCATAAACTACTACAAGACCATTTCAGGCTGGACATAAGGAAGAATTTCTTTACTGTCTGAGCCCCAAGATCTGGTTCAAGCACCTACATTGAACACCTTCAAGAGCAATTTGGATGCTTATCTTGCTGGGATTCTATGACCCCAGCTGACTTCCTGCCCTTTGGGTGGGGGGCTGGACTTAATGATTTTACCGAGGTCCCTTCCAGCCCTAATGTCTATGAAATCTATGAAATCTATGAAACTTCCTTCAATGACCAGGTGACCATTGCTCCTGGTTTTCCCCTGGGGCACTCTGGTGAATTGTTGTTCACCTAGCCCCTGATGTTCTCCCAATATATTTGTAAGCTGTCACCAAATCCCCCCAAAGTCTTCTCTTTTCTAGGCTGAACTGTCCCATATCTGTCAGCCTTTCCTTGTATAGCTTGCTTTTCAGGCCTCCAATCATATGAGTGGCTCTTCTCTGGATTCTGTCAAGCTTCTCCACATACTTCTTGAAGTGTGGCACCCAGAACTGGATGCAGTACTCCAGCTGTAGCCTCACCAATGCTGAGCAGAGAGGGATAATAACTTCCTTAGTTTTGCTTGAGATGCACTGGTTGATGCATGCCAGCATACTGTTTGCTCTGCTAACTGTAGCATCACATTGGTTGCTCATATTAATTTTCTGGTCAATTATGACACCCAGGTCAGATGTGGTAGCTAGCATAGCACCACTGAGCCTGTAAGCTTGTTATGGATTTTTCCTCCCCAGACAGAGCACTTTATACTTCTCAGTGTTAAACAGCTTCTTGTTCTGTTCTGCCCATCTAACTAATCTGGCTAGGTCTGCCTGGATCATCAGCCTACCCTGATGCGTGGCCGCACTTCCCCAAAGCTTAGTGTCATTGGTGAACTTTGCCAGTGTGCTTTTGACCCCTGCATCCAGGTCATCGATGAAGATGTTGAAAAGCACTGGTCCAAGTACTGAACCCTGGGGGACCCCACTGGCTACCTTCCACCAGGTTGACACAGATCCATCTATTAGTACTTTCTGGCTCCAACCCTGCAGCTAATTTCCCAAAAATCTGACTGTTGAGTTGTTGAGCCCGTAGTCCCCTAGTTTTACCTTGAGAGCCTCATTACCAAATCAAAGGCCTTCCTGAAGTCTAAGTTGGCCCCTGGGCTTGCTCTGCTTGTTGTTCACCCTTGTCCCCTGGTGATCTTAGTTTAAAGTCCTGTCCACAAGGTTCGTCATCCTGGACAAGAAAAGAGCCTTCCCCTTCAGTGTGAAGTTGGATACTGTCCCTTCCCAGAAGACCTCTGTCTTGGAAGTATGTGCTGTGGTCAAGAAAGCTGAAACCCTCTCAGTAGCATCATTGCCAGACCCTCATATGGAGGCTGAGATGCCAGTTGTGATCTACAGGAAAGGAAGCACAAAGAAACTTCTAATATTGCCTCACAAGAAACTTTCAAAATATACATTTCCCTCGTGATGATTTAAACTTGATATTACTTTGCATTTTCAAACATTCTTCTTCACAATTATGAAGGCTGGAGACTTTAAAAATGAAAGTATGAACACCAGCATGTAGCTCTTAACTGGGACTTTGAGAAAAAGCAAGAAATATTGTAACAAAACAAAACAGTGGTGAGTATGCACATGAATTGCAGCTAAAGATGGGTCTGAGCCAAAGCATTCAGAATTGGACCTGAATTTCCCTTAAGTTTAATAGGGTTCCTCTCCTTTCTCCCTAACATTTACAAATGCTGTACTTAATATTAGGCAGACAAGGTTCTTTGTGGGAATCTGATATCAGGTTCCCCCAAAGAGCCTTGTCTGCCTATGTTCTTAGACCAACATGTCTACAGTCTACACCCCTGTACTTAATGTTATTGTGGACTTCTAAGATGACAGCAGTTCCTTGACAGTGGGGTGACAGTGAAAACCTGGACAAGACTTAGTAACGTGTTTTTCCATTAGCCTGTAATGGCTCTGCAGGACTTGTTACATACTAAGTAAATAGTACCCCATTTCAGAAAGGCCTCAAAGCCATCACATTGTGATACTTAAGTGTAACTCCCACTTACAATAATGGAAAATGGTGTCAAATGAGAATAAAATACAATAGTAAGTACACATATTTGGCCATTTAATGTGAGCAGTTCAAACTGTTAAATGAACATTAAGATTGCAAGTCAAGCACTCCAACTAGGAAATGTCAGAAATAAGGTTGATGATGCAACTTTTATTCAGCTGTCTTGAATGAACACATTTATGACCATTCTTTTAACATTTTGACCCCTGGTGTATTCAGTGCCCAGGACAGATGGTTCTAACTTAACATTTTATCGTCTTTGCTGTTCAGTTTGGCTCTGTGTGTTGTTTACTGCACACCATGATCTGGATTTATGGTTAATATAATGATTAATAATAATTAATGATTCCCTTGTGGGCTCTTCAGTTAGGTAAAGTTCTAAGCAACTGAAAACTGTGTGTTATAATGGGACATAGAGCAAATTTTGTTATAAGTACTGTTACAAGTTCTGCCTATTTGTAATTTGAATATGACTGTATAGTTTCTTTTTCATTCTTTATAAATGCCATAAAATAGCAATAACTTTTTTACTTTTGGGATTGAAGAATAATTTAAGATAAAGTACATAAATCTTAGAAGATTTTTGGTCAGCAAACTTAATTTCTGCAAAGAACATAACTTGCTGCTTTTATTTTGTTGTGGTACAGATGTAACAAAATTGCAACTGAGCCTGCAGGTTTTTAATTGTTTTCTAATCCTTTGTTGGAACATGGTTAAAAGAAACAGTAATCAAAGATTTAATGAGTATAATCTATCATAAAGAACCTAACAAAACAGCATGTACAATATTATCTTCTAAGTTTACTCTTTAAATGTTGCAGCTATATTAAAAGGAGCTCGGTAACCCCTGAGAATATACTTGTCCGAGGAGAGCAAAATTAATTTCTGGATAGTTATATAACAAAATGTCTAAATGACACACAGGAGAAAATTTAGGGCCAATTTGATTCTTATTAAAGTAAATAGAAGTCTTAATATGGATTGCAATGGAAAGGGAAGCTTGTTGTAGCCAAGCTCACTTTAGCTGTACTCCTGAAGCTACTTGCAAGCCAAGCAGCTAGTCTCCTGATAGACGACCAAGCCCGTCACAGGAAGTGACATGGAGTAGGCGGTATTGTTTGAAGGAACGATTCTACCTCTACACTCATACATAAGAGAAGTTCACAGTCTCAGAAAGCTGTTGAGGCCAAGATCTTTAAATGTTCAGTCCTGTTGAATCTTCTATGTGAGTTTATCCAAAGTTATTATAATATTGACAAACTTGGGAAGAAACATTAAACTTTGGCTTCAGGGTTCAATTATTTTTACAGTTCCACCTCTGGCCACGGCAATTCTTTTCTTAGTTCCTCAGCCAGTCACAGCTCTTTCTTTAGAGTATAAACAAAATGCTTGGTTTTGATACCATATAGATAAAAAGTATTTCCTAGCTAACACTACTAGCTTTTCATTCCCTTCTGGATCCAGTTCTGAATTGCCCTTGCTTAAAAAAGGTCTGAGACACTCCAGTAAATTCTGGGCTGCCCTTCTTGTTTCTTTTGGTTTTAATTTAGGCAATCACTTGAACACATGCTTAACGTGAAATGCATGTGTTGTCCCATTGAAGTTTAAATTCTAATTAGTGTTATGGAATGCACTGAAGAACATGCTACAAAGAAGAGTGTGGCGGAGGTATGGGACAGACTTCGCAAGCCTGCAGATGAAAGACCCAATTACTATGCCACCCACACATGTCACTAGTCTTGTCTACCTATTCTACAGAAGATAATGGTTATTTTCCAAGGTAACGTTCATTTTACACAAGATGTTTACTGAAAAGTAGTCTAGTTAGCTCTGCAATAAATATTTCGGTGTCCACACATGCATGGCTGTGAGGCTGGAGTAAACTAATACACTTTGCAGCAGGGTAGTGCTTGTAAATACTTGTATTCACAAGTACTACCCTGCTGTGGAGTTGTTTACTCTGCAGCACTGCATGTGTAGATGCTGACATGGCTGGTTAAGGCACAAGGGTGCTTCAATGCAGGGGCTGCCTGCTAGCCCTGCACTAGAGCACCCTCATGCCTCAGCCAACTCCTCTGCAGCATGCTGAGCTGGGTCAGAGTATCCTGGACTGGCAAGCTGACCCCCTGGAGTCCCTGCCAGCCAGGGCTGCTCCAACTCAGCTCAACATGCTGTGGTCCTGGGCTCACATGTAAATGTGGTTCCTGGGAGCAAATAAACTCTGGTGCAATAAAGGCCAGAGTTTATTGCATCACATTAATATGTACATGTAGATTCATTCTGAGAGAAATAAAGTCTCTTTTTTGGCTCTTTTACAGTGCTGTACCACTTTCAGAAGGGAGATCAGACTGATGCGTGTCAGACAGGACACTGCACCTATTGGACCAATGATCTTATTAATAGAGAAAAAATGTTCATAACAGCCTGAAGTGATATTTATGGAAGGAACTTGCAGCAGAGAGCAAGAGATGGAAGCACGGAAAAAGGAAAGAACCTCGGAATTTCTTCACTTTTAAGAAAAAATATTTACACAAGTGATATGTTCATTAACTATACAATTTTATATCATGGTTTAGAAAAATCTGAATATCAAATTATCTAGTAATTACTTATTTAATCAGTTGATATGATTTATTAATTTTAAGATTAGCATTTGAACAAACACCAAGCATTTTTAAAGCATTGGCAATTAAACAATTGAATAATTGTCAGTTCCTGAAAGAAGCAATATGTGTGCATATTTAACTTCCAGCATGTAAATAGAGTATTGTGTCTGTTCTTGTTTGTGCCTTTGTAAAGTCAAATTAGATGGGGCTGACCCTGCACACCAAAATCAGTTTAATTTTTTTAGTACAGGCATCCATTCAACAGAAAAGATGACATGTCAGCATCTGCAAGAAATGTGAAAAGGGGAAGCTGTTTAGGTTGGAAACTTAATTAACAATTGAAGATACTGACAGGTAAATCACGGCATAAGATGGTTTTGAAAACTAGGTGCTGGTAGAACCTGAACTCAGCTGCATTTTACAGAGGATGAATTTGGCCTAGCAAGATCAACCAGAACTATGAGTTTTGTATGTGCAGCAGCATTTCCAGTCACAAAGTTCCCTGGAAACTATCCAATTCTGAGATGTGCTGTTTCATATAATTGAACAGAGAGAGTACACAACTCCAATTCACTACTGTCGCAGGGCACTTAGGGGCCTGCTCCTAGAAGGGCAGAAGCTGTCTGGGGAGAGCCCAGAGAGCCAGGCAGGAGGCCAGGTGCAGCTTGCCATGGCAAGTAGCTAATGAGGAAATTAGCCTGCACCTGTACCTGGTGAGCTGGCCAGAAGGGGCAGGGCCCTGGGCCCGTATAAACCCCCGGATGGGGATTAGGAGTTCTCTGCCAGTGGCCAAGGGGGAAGGAGCCCTCCTAGAGTAAGTGAAGGGAAGAGGCCTGACTAAGTTATGCTCCTAGTACAATGTAAAGGGGGCAGAGCGCAGCTTGTGTTATGTTATACCCCAGACGCTGATGTTTGGTTGTTGTTTTATAACACTGGTGATTTGGGTGAGGCTATTTGGGGAAGGAGGAGGCCTCGTTGGGGGCCTGTGGCAGTGTGGGGACCCGGAGCCAGTGAAGGCACAGCATTTGGGGTGCGCAGACCCCAGTGCCAGTGAGAGCATGACACTAGGGGCACAGGGACAGAGACAGAGGCAAGAGGCAGGGCGGTGGAGAGCCCAGTGAGTACAAGGGGCCAAGTCATAGCAAGGCCTGGGAGAGACGACAGCAATACCATCTGCGAGGCTTGGGGTGTGGTAAAGGGGCAGTTGGAGCCACGCATATAGCCTATAAGGTTGGGGACCCATGGGGTCTAGGGAAGTCCATTGGGACCATGTCCGACTGGATGTGAAGGCATCCTCCCTACATTACTTTTACATCAAGACGTAACGGGTGAGAAAAGAGGGTTCCCATCAGACCAAATTGGCACGGTTGAGGGGCCTTAGGAGATCACGGGCATCCTTAGGGACCCCACCCCGTGACAACTATCTAGACATCATACTGTTTAAGGAGAGAAGATGCATAATCGATTAAAAAATCTTAAACATTAGTATCACAATGTGTTAGAGCAGGGGAGGCAACGTTTTTGGCCAGAGTGCCAAAAAAGCCACAACGTCTATCTTGTCAGGTGCCAGAGTGCACGCATGCCATAAAAACAAAACCAGGACAGGGGGTACATGGCAGGACGTACTGCATATTAATATAGTTAATAATAATAACATTTGTCCTTTATTTTTTTTTACAGTAAAAACCAGGTTTTCTAAAAATTCTAAACCTCATGGCAATAAATAAAACTTCATGTACTACCTTTGTTGTTGTATATTCCTTTTTTTTTAAGCATGTTGAGATGGGAGAGAGAGAAAGAAGAGAAAAAGAGGTGGGAGAGAAGGGAGAGAACCAGACGCACACACACAACCACATGTGCACAAACACAGAGAACCAGACACACACACAGACACATGCTCTCATGCACCCAGAACCAGACACGTGCACACACAGGCACACGGAGGCAGCGCAACACACAGAACCAGATGTGTGTGTGTGTGGAGCTGGGCTGCTGGGCCACTGGACAAAGGCCAACCCAACAATGCCCTGGGCCCACCATCAGCCAGCTGCAGGGGCAGCACTAGGGGGGGCTTTGGGGAAGCTATAGCCACTCCAAAATTCACCTTAGGCCTCCTGTAGCCACCCCTCCCAGCACTGCCACCACCTACTGTCCCTGAACAGCTAAGCCCGCAAAGGTGTGGCACTCCTGGCAGGGGCAGTGCTAGCCTCACTGCGGTGCGGGGGCTGGGCTCACAGTGAGTGGGAGTTGGGTGGGCTCAGCTGTGTGGGGTGGGTGGGTGGGAGTGGCAGCACTGGGAAGGGTGGAGCCTCCTGGCCCGGCCCCACCACGGGGAGGCAGCTGGCACCACCCTTGCCCTGGCCCATTAGCTCCATGCCCGCATGCCTCAGAGCAGACAGTGGGGGAGGGGCCTGAGGCAGTGCAACCCTGGCCTCTCCCCCTCTCTGCTCAGAGGTGTGCATGCATTTACTGCCAGCACAGAGCTGATGACGGGGCTCCAGAGCCCAGCCCAGCCCAGCCTGGCTGTTAGTAGCTTGCCTGGGCTCTGGGCAGCTGCAGCAGGCAGCGGGCAGGCTGCAAGCAGCTGCACCAGGCTCTAAATCCCTAGCATCAGCCCCATGTTGGCAGTGACTGCACGCGCACCCAAGAGTGGACAGTGGGGGAGGGTTGCACTGCCTCAAGCCCTATCCCCACCGTCCACTCTGAGGCGCACATGCACCTGCCAGCAGTATGAAGCTGATGCCAGGGTGCAGGAACCCGGAGCAGCTCTTCGCAGCCTCCTGGCTGCAACCAGCCCATGCTCTGGGTAGCTGTGTCCCAGCCACCTGCTGGGAGCAGCCCACGCTCTGTGGCTGGCAGCAGCTGCCTAGAGCCCAGGTTGGTGGTAGCATGCCGAGAAAAATGGGCTTGCGTGCCATGTTCAGCATGTATGCTGGGGGTTGCCAAACCCTGTGTAAGAGCAACACAAGACCCCTAACACATACTAAATTTATTGAGTAATTAACTGGTTAATTGTACAATAAAATGTATATATGCTATAGATGCAAAGTAATTACTGCATGATAAAAATGGCCAACCAGATATAAAAAAATATGAACAACCAGGCACAAAAATGTTTCTTGAAAAATATAGAATGTTTTTATAGGTATTTTCTATTAAGCTTTAATTTGAATATGTGGCACATCATATAATGCATAGTAGGCCTTTTCTGGGTCTTCCCATAGCTCCCTGCTTCCTCCTCCACCTCACCAATTACCATGCATGTAGAGGGGTGGTCCCAAAGCTGTCTCAGGGCCAGCTGACAACTGGCTCCAGAACCATCCAGCTACACACATGATTTTCAGACATTCTGGAGCCCCAAAACATCTAAAAATGGATTATTCTGCCTGGCTCCATGCATGCCAACATTTTAAAGCATCTTGCTCTGCAGTCCCTTCCAGGAAACCTTATGACCTGGCCCCTGGCAGCCCATTTTTGATATCAGGACTAGGGTTGTTTCAGTCCTAATGCTTTGGACAGCCCCAGGTTGTCAGACCCAGCACCAGGCAACCTGGGGTCTCAAATCCGCCCCAAAGACTGCTTGGGGTCCACCTAGCAGGATCATTAGACTCAGGGGGTAGTAAGTAATGGCTCAATGTCTAGATGGCAGCCGATATCCAGCAGAGTGTCCCAGAGACCAGTCCTGGGGCCAGTTTTGTTCAATATCTTCAGCAGTGACTTGGAAAGTGGGCTAAACTGTTCCCTCAGCAAATTTGCAGATGACACCAAGCTGGGGGGAGTAGTAGATATGCTGGAGGGTAGGGCTAGGACTCAGCGAGACCTCAACAAATTAGAGGATTGGACAAAAAGAAATCTCATGAGGTTCAAATAAGGACAAGTGTAAGGTCCTGATTTAGGATGGAATAATCCCATGCACTAGTACAGGCTGGGGACTAAGTGGCTAAGCCACAGCTCTGCAGAAAAGGACCTGGGGACTACAGTGGACAATAAGCTGGACACGAGCCAACAGTGTATCCTTGTGAAAAAGGCTAATGGCATACTGGGCTGCATTAGTAGAAGCATTGCCAGCAGATCAAGAGAAGTGATTATTCCCCTTCTATCTGCAGTGGTGAGGCCACAAGTGGAGTACTGTGTCAGTTTTGGGTCCCCTCAGTACAGAAAGGATGTGGCCAAATTGGAGAGAATCCAGTAGAGAGCAAAAAAAATGGTTCAGGAGCTGGGGAACATGCCTCATAAGGGGCTGAGGGAACTGGGCTTATCTAGTCTGGAGTAGAGAAGACTGTGGGCCCCCTACATACTCCCCCACATGCCCCCACATGGTGCACAGCCTCTGCTGCCATCAACAGCAGCAGCCAGTGGGCCCTTGAGGTACTCATGACCCATGGCAGGCAAAGCCTCCTGGCAGCATGTCGCTCTGGTTGAGTCCCAGGGGCTGTACATGGTGGCATGGAGCTGGCCTGGCCTGCTGGCATGCACCTTCAAGCCAGACCAAGCTGGCTTCATGCCAACACGTGGGGCTAACAGCACTGCAGGTGGGTGCTGTGTGCCATGAGACTGAGCCAGGCTAGCTCCATGCTTCCATGTGGGGCTTCCAGCACTCCAGCAGGGACCTGCCCATGGTGGCACAGAGGCTGCCCAGCCTAATGTCACGTGACTCCTTGAAGTTCCCAGTCCGTGTGATATCAGGCTGGGCAGGCTCTGTGCCACTACATGGGGCTCCCGGTACTGCCACCAGGAGCACACGCCATCGGGCTGGGCCAGGCTGAGTGCTGCACATGGTAGCCCATGTGGAATCATGGAGCTTGCCCAACCTGATGGCGCGCAGCTCCCACCTGCAATGCCAGGAGCTCCACGTAGCAGCAGGACGCCAGCCCAGTCTTGTACAAAGATGCATGCCAGTGGTCCAGGTTGGCTCTGGGCTGCCATGTGCAGCTCCCAGGACTCAGCTGTAGCTGCATGCCACCGAGGGGCTCTGCCTGGCACAGGCCATGAGCACCCCTAGGGTCTGCTACTGCCAGGAGCTGCGGCCAGCTGTGCCCTGCTTTTATTTTCTCCAGCAAGCTAAGGCAGCAAGCTGAAGCAGCAGAGAGATACAGCAGCCATAGAAACACTCTGGCCAGCTGCCAAAGTGTGTTCTTGGGGGACCCAGCCTCCAGTTACTTCCAGACACGCTCCAAGAGTGCGCCTCACCACACTTTTTTCTGGTGAATTTTTTTTTAATACCAGGTTTCCCTGGTATCACATTTAGAGTCCATACTGCAAATATGCAGCATAGGGAAGATTTTCTCATGTGCATTGTACCTTCTGCAGCATCTCAAACTCCTTTGCGATGCTGCAACACACGTGCATGCTTGTGTGGATGTGGCCTTTGAGGCTAGCATTTTAAAGCTTAATGCTCTTTTGATCTCAGCCATTGGCCCCAAGTTTCCTAGTCACTAGCTTACCTATTGTTTCTCTGGAACTGTTGTTTTCCTTGAAAACAAAACACTTGATCTGAGCCTTCAAGAAGCCCAGAAGTGATTACATGAGCAAGTTGTATGCTTTTTCCCCCAGCTCCCTTTGGCTGTATCTACATGAGACACGTGACTGCACACTAGTCCAATACTATTGTGCAGTAGTGTTGCGTGGCAACAACAAATTACATCCTCTCTTCTTCCGTTAAAAATGGATAGTTCTTTCTCTATTTGGACATTTTTTCAGTACTTTATTTTCTTTACCTATTGCACTATTTACTCCTGCCTGAAACAACAAAAAGAACTATTAAAAAAGTCACTTGCAAAGCAAAATTCACCCAGAAAATAACATTTAAACCTCATAGCCATAACCCCAGACAGGCTATTCATGTTTATTTATAAATAACAATCTTCCAGAAACAAATCTTTAATCCAGATTCCGATCTTACTTACACTAGTGCACGCGCGGTTAATTTGATTCATTTACGGTGCATACTGACAGGCAACACAATAGATTTATTTTTATCAGCTATCCCAGGTCCATTAATCTGTTCCAGTTGGGATTTTGCTTACCATCAAAAATCCTCGTCTTCTGATCTGTTGCATGCTGCTACCAGACTGCACACAAAGTAACTGTAAATTATGTGTGAAGGCCACTTTGAGCCAATTTTGGAAGAATACTAAGACTGCCAACGCTCAACATATATGGTTTGAAAACTGATCATGGAGTTAGCTCTCTTAAAATGTAGTAGTTAGAACTACCCTCTCCCATGCACCAGTATGGGCAGGATCAACTGACCCAGGACCCAATGGCTGAACTCATTATAATAGCAAAATCTGAGGAACCTTTATTGTTGCAACTTTACAGCAGGTCCTTGCATGTACAATGGGGATATTTCTTTGGGCTGATTTCAGAAAGGAAAGGCTTCTATCTAATAACTTGTTCCTGTTAACAGCATACTAAATACCTTAGAGATCAAAGTGCTTGCAAAGACCATGGTTTATATTACAAGATGGAAGTTTTCATCATCTGTTGGCTGAATAAGAACCATATATCATACCATGCAGAAATCAGAACAATCTTTTTGCCAACCCAGGGTGGAAAACTTCATCAAAACAAAAACTTTAAAGCCAAGTGTTTGTAGAAATAGTGGAGCTAAGATAATGTGGTGCCAAAAACTGTTCCAGGAAAAGTGATGGCTTCTCTGTAATTAAATGCATACTAAACATTTATTGGTGACTATCCATCAAGATAATTGCTGAGATTTCTGAACAATGTATAAAGAGAAGGCCTTGCTAATGGGCTCTGGCTACTCATATATATGCATTATTCAGTTTTACGCTACACAAACTAAAATCAAGACAGTAAAAACTAAGACCTCCAGAACTTACCATGATTTTGAGATTACTTTGGAAACAAAGTTCACTCCTATGTATGGTGCCTTCCTTAGCTTCTGTCACCCTATGCCAGTCTAGTTCCTTAGAGGACTCTGCTTCAGCAGTGGGTATAGAAGAAAATTCATTATTTATACCTGACTTTTAGGCTAGGGACAGACATTACACATAAACCAATTTAAGTGATCAGAAACTAGTTTAAACCTGTAACAGAACATAAGTTCAGTGCACATAAACCAGTTTCAGAATGGCTAAAACTGGTTTAAGATAAACCTGGTTGAATGTAGTATCAGACTTAACTGATTTGGGTTAAACCTGTTTATGCAATGTCTGTCCCAGACCCTTTCCTGGTTTGACTTAAACCAGAATCCCCCGGCATCCCAGATGCTTTGCAGTCCTAGGCTGGGCTGGGCTGTGCTCTCTGCTCCAGAGAACAGGTTGGCCCCACCCCTCCCTAGCCAGAGCTCCAGAGGAGACGGAAGGCACAGCAGGGTCTGCCTGGCTTCGCTTGCTGCTCACTGCTCAAGCAGGGATTCCCCCTTCCTTCCCTCCCTCCCTCCCTCTCCTACAGCATGGACCCCAGCCCCACCAACCCTAGGAATGTGGTATGCTAGCTAATGCTGAGGGGTGTCTCTGTGTGTGTGTCTCCAGTTTCACTGGGACAGGACAAAGGCAGGCAGGACAAGACAGACAGAACAGTGTCCACTTAGGGCTTTTTGGAGCTAATCTACAAGTCAGCTGGTAATGTCCTGCCTTGGAAAAAGATGTTTGAGAAGAGCTGGAACTAATGACAGAGGTTTTAGTTTTGCTGATGGGCTGCTAAACACTGTGGTTTTATCAGCCCCCCCTGCTGGTTTACAGCCCTGTCAGGTTTGCAGACATGGAGAGGGAGATCAAAAAGCTCAGTATTATCAACAGATGCATGCACTGCACTCAGAGTGCTAGCCTGGAGCTGGGGTCACCCTGGTGACACTCCTGCCCCTTAGCAGTGAGTGAAAGTGGAAGGGTGGGAAAGCCTGAGATGGCGCAGGCTAGGGCAGAGGGGGAGGGAAGGATTAAATCCCTCCCTAATCAGAGCATCCTGATGGGGCCTGGCCATACCCCTCCAGCTCAGCAGTGTAGAAGGAAAGGGAGCGCTGGTTTAGCACCCCCCAGCTTCTAGCTTGAGCCACTGCAGGTATGTGCCTGAATTTATGGAATTAAAAGGTCTGTCCACCTCCATATTGGTTCAAGCTTTGCAGGCTAAACTAACCTGCAAAGATTGAATCAATTCAGGGACAGGTTTTTTGAATGTCTGTTCCTATCCTTAATATATTGAAGACCTAATATTCAGGAATGTTTTTACACAGCTAAAATGCTGAAACTGTCTAGACATTGCATTCTGATCCATAGACCTAAGCACAATCCAGACCTCCAAAACATTTGCCTTCTCCAGTGGCTTTAGTTTTTGGCTGGCTAGCCCACATCTTTTGGAGAAAGGGCAGCCTCCATGGCTATCTCTGTGCTTTAGCAGCAACAGTAGGGAAAAAAGACCTCTACATGTACTAGCTCCTTAACTCCTGATGTAGAGAAATTCCAGAATGTAGTAAGTTAAAGGCATTTATACCATCAACTGACAACAGACTATCTACCCCTTCTGTTTGCAGTTGTAAGGAGTCTACAGATCCTAGGGCTGGCCTGTGCCTGATAGTCTGCATACTTTGATGCACCTGCTGTACATTAAATGGTAGAATCACAAATGATTTCCTGCCAAAGTAAGTCTTAAGGCTCCTACCTCATCTGGCTGACATTCCACGGGGAGATGAAGCACAAGTGTGGCTCGTTGAGATAATTTACTACAAGGAAACACTGGAAAATGTGCTGGGCAGGGAGAGGGGGATGGGGAGAGGGGGAAAGGGTAAATGGCGCATCATTTACAAGATGTACAAAATAAAGAAGCTGAGCCTTAATAGTTAACAAGAGTTCTATTACAACTCTCAGCAAAATAGCCTAACGGCAATAATTAGTTACAGTGTGATAACAAATTGATTTGATTTGCCTGTGGGACAAAACCCAAAAAATTAGATAGCAAAGAAATCACAATGTAGTCATCTTACAGTCCATAAAATAGTGAGTGTACTGGGCAAACAGCCCTTCAAATCTGCAATCTACTTGAAATGAGAATTGCCTGAGTGCTTCTGCTGAGTCTTTCCCCCCCATACCCTTAGGCCTCTTATTAGTTGTTTGATCTTATCCAGAGGGTTAGTAGCCAATTTATTCTCTAAAGGACAGGGGTGTTCTCACTATGACTATGTGACTGTCTCAGAGCTCCCTGGACACAACACCCCAACTGTATGTTCTCATGTCTGCAAAAAGCTTTTTGAAAGGGGCAGGTTCCCACCCCTGCCTTTCCATCACAGAGCAGCACCGGAAGTGAGGGAGGGAGGAAGCCTTGTGGTTGCACTGTACGTACAATATAACCTGCCTCCTTCTGCTTTCACACAGTTATTCCTATCATTAAGGCCTGACAGGAAAGCAGGCCTGCTTTCAAATGGATTGCCAAAGGGTGCCTGAAAGCATCTCTTTACTGCAGAACTGTAGCCAGGCGTCTGGTGCCTGGTGCAGATCATGTGCTGTGCACCCACTATGCACAATTCAGAATATTACTTTCATTTGATTTGGTGACCCCCCCATACAAGGACACCCAGTGCCAGGGCACTGCTGACATCACTTTGGCTACAGTACCAATTTTCTGTCATGCCTTGCATTGTTTCTAGCGTGTATCCCTACATGTATGGTGTGAATCAAATGACTTTCTCCTTAGTTTTAAGAAATGAAGTGCCTGAGCACTCTGCTAAAATGCGCTTAAACTCAGAATTCCCTGTTCCTAACACATTTTGGGATACATTAGATCCCACAATACAGTATGGCCAGGGGTCAGGCATCAGTGGTGAGACCAGTGGAGAATATCTATACAATGTGTAGGGGGTATACAAATGCATACACACTTACATATTTAATTACTGAATTCCAGTGTTATCCTTTTATCCCATTCAGTGTCTACCTGAGTTTTGCCTATTGTGTTTGCATTACTTTGCAGTGAGGTACTAATCAACTTCAGTTTTTAAGGACAACTTTAACTCATAGTGATAACACTTTACTTCAGTAGTCAGTCTTTTCAGGCTGTAGGTCAGAATGAAGCAGAGGCAGAAAGGAAGGAGGCTGCTAGGGCCTGGTCTCTGCCATCTTTTCTGTCTGCAGCAGTACAGGAGAAGTTTCATATCTGGAGGCCAGATCCAACGGTTCTGCAGGCCAGATCCAGCCCATGGATATAGGCTGCTGACCTCTGCTTTACTTCACAGTCAATTCTGCTGACTTCAGTGGGAGCATTTGCAGGGTAAGGGGCCACTCATTGTGATTAGGGTGGCAGAATCTGGGCTTCAGCGAAAAATGCAAATTGTTCCAGTAGCGAAAGCAGTGCGTCGTTAAACGGAACTAAGGACAAGGCGTATATTTGCCTTCCTATGGCTTGAAGAAACATTATGGCAGTTTCTAGAAAGTCTTTTGAATGCCGCTAGCCCAGGTTGTGGCTGAAATGCAGAGGCTGGAGGGTAAAGGGTCCTCTGACCAATCCTTTTTTTGCCCTAAATTGTTTCCAGTTGCTGAGGGCCATGACGTGTTCCACCCTAGAGAATGCTGTTTCTGGGTGGATAAGTAGCTATTGCAACCCCACTGAGTCCAGTTCTTAGCCAAGAAAGGCACTCCATGAATGCAAGACATTTTTGAGTAGCAGCAGGGGAAGCAAGTAATTGGGAGGAAAGTGCTTTTTAGATGTGTAAAGATGGTTAAAGAAATGAGGAGGTTTAAAAGCCATTTATTGTAAACCCCACTACTGCCAGTGATTAACACTCTAAAAGCCCTGCCTTGTGTTAATCTCTGACTTTAGGCAGACAAAAGAACATTGCATTAACCTTCACTGTGTTTGCTCATACTTTTAAAACTGAGATTTCATAAGCTACTCCAGGACATAGAGATCTCTGCAGGTGCAATGTAAATGCATTCATTTCTTCAGACGCCCACAATCCAAGAGGAACATGCTTTGAATTAGTACCTTGCTTTAAACCAAGGGGCTTCTCACTGCATCTGCAGCCAGGAATGAATTAAGGGAGCAAATCAGCAGCTGTGCTAGCAAAATATTTTTATAATTAATCTCATTGTCAGAAACCCCCTCCACTTTCCTCCTCCACGTTTGGGCACCAGTTCTGGAGTTTTGCAAGTCTCCGTTGATTTCATCAGAAAACATTTTGTTTTTTAAGGCCACTCTAATAATTTATTTTAAATCCAGACTGGGTGCATCTATGTGTGCTATTAGCATGGAGCAATAAACTCCAGTACATATTGCTCTGGAATGTATTGCTCCCAGGTGCTGTGTTTTCACATGTACCTGGGACTGTAGCATCCTGGGTCGGAGCAGCCCTGGCTGGGACAGGGCCCGAGGGGTCAGCCTGCCAGCCCATGGCTGTTCCAACCTAGTTCAATGTGGTGCGGAAAGGCTGGTTGGGGGCATGAGGGTGCTCCAGTATGGGGCTATCCAGTAGGCACCCTTGTGCCCCAGCCAGCCCCATTAGTGTCTACATATGCATTACTGCACACTAAAGAATGCCAGGATAGCAGAAGAGTACTTGTAGTTACAAGTACTAACCCGTAGCAGAATTAGCTAGTTTCCTGAGGCCTAACAGGGCCACATGTGTAGACGTTGAGACTTTACTGCAGAGATAATTAGGAAGTTCTGCAGCAAATGTCTCATGTAGGTGCTCCCATTATGTCCAAATCAAGGAAAACTCAGGCTTACTCTACAGAACAAATGTAGTATAAGGTGCGACATGGGAGCAAAGGAACAGATATGACAATGTAACGGGGGGCTTCATCATTGAGCTACGTAAAGTCCATAAACTATTCAGTTGCAGAGGAGTAGAGGGGGTTTGGTTCAGTAACATTTTCTGCATGAGAAAACCTCTCTTGCTACTTGTCAACATTAGAAGTGAGAGAATAATTGGCAATGAGTATTTTACCTGACAAGTTTTGTCTATTTCTGTGTAGTAATTTCCCCTGAGCTGAGAGCCATTTTCTTGAATATACTTTTGTTCACAATCATTTGTAAATTGTTTTCAGTGTGTGGAGCTGGCCTCTCCAACCTACGATTATCCTGACGCTGTTAAACCTTGCTAACAAGCTCCACCATTGCCTCATCCTGACATTTTCTTAAGGAAGACAAGTCAGCTCTTCCTTGTGTTCCGTTCTTATGATAGTAGCCAAATCATAAATCCAAGTTTTTATGGATGACAAAAATGTCTTAATTGTGGAAATCTAGAGAGGATTCAAGGAATTTCAGAAAGAACTACCAAAAGTAGGTGAGTGGGCAATATGTTGACAGACTGAGCTCCAGTATAGTACCATCCAAGTCAAATCCAATGCACATTGCTCTCTTTGGTTTAGTTAATCGCAGGTTAAACATAATTCCTCAGAAGGAAGTTGTGGCTGTTGCTTTGAATAGTCCAGTGGGCAGTTGTGGTCAAAGCAGAAAACAAAATGTTAGGCTGACTATGAAATAGTTGTTACCATTGTATACAGAGGATCAAGTGTTCAACCATGACATCCAATTTAGCATTTGCAAGAGTGTGTGAAATCACAACTTTTGGAGGAGGCTGACTTAAGAGGGGCCCAGAGTGTTTTAAATCAGAATGAAAATAATTCCATTATTTCTCCCTTCACCCATTAAATTCAGGGATTAATTCATTGTTAAATTAATAAAAACTTACTTCCCATTGGAAAGCTTACTTCTTTTCTGCTAATTTTAATTTTAAGACCTGCTGTGGTGATGTTGGAACGCGAGGCTACAATTATGAAGGCATCCTGCTTCCCACATTAATGCAGCTTGAGTGATTTTTTCCCAAGGTCACTGTATTCTGTGGCTGAGTCAAGAACTGTAACCACCTGCCTGAGCCTCAGTTGGCTGCCTTAACTATCACTACTATCCTTCCTTCCAGCGGTGGTGTGTTTCGTTTGGTGTTGTATGAGCTATTGGATGGTCACCACCTTGGAAATCAATCCACTTATAAGGTGTTTCTATATGGATTTAGATGTTTGACTTCAGGCACCCTTGCCTTAATTCTTCTGTTTTAATGTTTTGTTACCTGTTACTACTGTGTCCGCTACAGTCATAATCCCATCTCTCTATTAGAGTGGGATCCAATGATCCATGGGAAACATACACCTACTTAAGAAAGAGGATCAATTTAAAATGCCAATTTCATTTGGTAATGTCTGCAAGAGCTGATAACAACTAGACAAAAGGATTTATTGTGGGTCTATGAACATTGTCATAGCAGTCAGATGAGCACATCACTTGACAAGAGATTAAAGGTTTCTTCCTAAAGAAGTGCAGAACTGTCAAATAGCATTGCTAAAGTAAGAAAATGATGGTATTCCTTCTACTGTATACAACGTCTGTGTCATACAATCTCTTTCATTCACTTCCATATATATATGGCAGCAGGGGCGCTTTAACTAAAACTGATCCAAACATACTTCTCACTGTAGACTTATATAGTCACCCTAGTTCCAGGCTGGCTAAAACATCCCATCTCAGTATTCATCCTAGTCCTCATGCAGGAGAAAGAGCTGGTAGCAAAGGTAAGGAAGGGAATGAATCTGTTAGGCAGTGAAGTAAAGGAGTTTTGTGCAGTATAGGAGAGGGCTCATTTGAAAAGGGAGAAGAGAGGATCCTAATTCTCCCCCAAAGTTTTGATGCTCTCTGACATGGATCGGCATTTAGGGAAACCAGCACTTCCACTGTGCAAGTATGCATGCTTTGTTCCTTTATGGCAAGCAGGGAAGAGCCAGCCTGCACATTTAGGAGCCAGATTGTGATAGGCCTGTAAGCAGGTGCAGAGTGAGGCACTATCAGCCCAAATGAGTTGGTCTCAATTGAACTGTGCAATAGGGCATAACACAGAAGCATCCTGGAGGCCATAGTCCCTCTCCCTCTGGCTCCTTGGACAACCCAAATGTTCAGGTTTGGTCACTACCGATAGTGATTTCACACCTGAATTCACAAGCATTTGGCTTGGCGACAAGCTTAACTCTCAGGGGCTGTCTGGAGCTCCCTAAGATGCCCGGCTGGCATAGAGCTCAAACTCCTGCAATCTGTAAATGTGCAAGCTGAATTTGTGACGGTCCACATTGGACAACCCTTAACAGTTTGTCTCCCTCTCTCTTCTGTTCCCCCACCCCCTCTGCCCTTCCACTTTTTAATACCAAGTTAAATCACAAAGGCAGTTACTGTATTAGCTAGCACATATGTGCAGCTGGGCTGTCAGCAAGGAATGTGTGTGGGCGACTGATTGAGGGAACATGAATGAATGATTACACAAAAGTAAATGCAGCAAGGGCTGTGGGTGGAAAGAAGAGGCTCACTACTGGCTCACCCACCAGTTTAATCTTCACACTGACACACATAAATGGAGAGAGGATAAAAGGGTCTTTGCTCCCCCTTTTTCTTTATTTGGTTTCTCTTGCCTTGGGGATATTTTTCTTCTTGTTCTCTCTCTAGAGGAAGCACCCTGGGTATGCATTCATGGAATAGTCTTAGGAGCACACCTGCCTTTCCTGAATAAAGTTCCTGAATAAAATGCATCTTCTGGTGTTGGCTTCTTGCTCTGCTGTGTGTTGCATGGCAAACTGCAGGTAGGGAGCACTGGTTATGTGAACCTGGTTGAATAAATCAATGTCTGAATTTCATGACATTCTAAAAATGCAGTATTTAAACAGTATTGTCTGTGTGGCTCCACAGACCCCCCAGTCCATCAACCTGTTCATCAAATAATTTGCATTGTACTTTGGGACTTTTTAAAGGAAATAGTCGATGATTTCCCACTTTTCAACCAGCTCTCCTGGGCTTGGGTTATAAACAGTCTTATGTGGCTAGGAAGGACAGTAAAGGGACATAAGATTGCGTCATGCACATATATGCCTGGGTTTGACAGCAGTCTCCACTAGATAAGCAAAAAGGAGCAAGGTGTGGGTGGACGTTTTGAAGAGAGAAAGCCAGCATGCTAGACAGGACAGCTTTTTCCAGCATGAGTTCGGAGGAAATGAAGATGTAAGTACACAGCCTTGGCAGAAATAAAGTCAATTAATTGCACGGAGTAGAAGTAGAGGGGGAGAGAGACTAGGACTCTCACTGAGGCTTCTCATGGGGTGGCACAACTGCCCTCTCCCTTGCACAGGCTTGAGTGTAAATTCTCAGTTGAGCCCTAGCTAATCTAATCTCCACACAGCCTTGATTTTCACTTAATCTAACTTGGTGTATTGAAGAGAGAAGTAATACATCTCAAATGTGCCCTGTCAACTGCTTTTTTAATATACTTTTGATTTTATTATTGCTCTCTAGGCCTTGAGATGTTATCTTGGAAACCTAAACTGAAACTGTCGTCTTTCCTGATATTGTCTCCTCCAGCTGGAAAAGCAATTTGTTGTCTTTTGCCAGGGTTTCAGTGACGCAGTAGTGGCCACGAATTCTTCCTTACTTAATTCAATTCACACACCTCATCAGAGACGCCAGTAGGTTTCTTAGCAAAATCTTGTCGTGAATAACTGGGGAGGGGGATCCTTTAAACTGGTTTTGGAGAGGTGAAGTCAGTCACCCAGACTGGCTAGACAGCCATTGATCAAACTCTGCAGCGCTCTCAGTGATTTGCATATGTCCTGGGTTGCCCAGAGAAGCCATCCCTGTGAGTTAGGGATTCCTTGCTAATAGAAACATTTTTTTTTTTTTAGAAATATAGAACATGGACTATCACCCCATAAAAATATGGTGTAGTAATGTGATCATTACTGGGAAGATACGCTACTGTGTGTGTGGGTTCTTCTTAAAGCAGGGGCAGGCAGGGAAGCTATGAAGGCACATCATTGATCTAGACTGGCTGGAAAGCTAGCCAGAAGTGTTGTCATTCTGAAAACTTGGACATGGATTACCCTCTGAGCCCTGTGTCTTAGCACTCCTTCTTCCCCACTGAGAGAAAATATGTTTCTACACATGGAACTTACTGTTTAACTTGGCGGGTCCCTCTGTCCATGCTTGGCACGATTCAGTGGGAGGTTTGCCTTGGTAAAACCAACAACATTTGGGCTCTGAAACTGTAATAGTTTAATTTCAAGGTTGTCGTTGCTTGGAGGGTTATAGATACTGCAGAACAGACGGAAATGTAGCTTCATTTAAGGCTGCTTTGAAAAGCCAATATGAGCTCTGGAAAGCTAGTTTCATTAGAATCCTGAGCCTGAACTTAATTATTGTATTCTTCAGACAGAATATGCGTCGGAAATGCCTGCGGCATGGAGTTTTATGCCTTTATTTTACTTTCTGTTATTTTAACACACTTTTGTAAGGCTTATGATTGGACATGAGTTTGACATCAAATGTGCAAAAGGAAAAAGGACTTATGATCAGCAATCCAGTTGGAATACATAATGCTAGAACTGACATTTAGGCAAAAAAGCATTTAAGCAAATTCTGGTTGGCATGTAATTCATACAACGGTGTATGAATTATGGTATTATCATCCACACTACAGTATGCCATCAAGAAAATTCCAAAGAAGCATCAACCCAGGAAAGCTCATACATTCATATAACATTCAAATCTAGTTCATTTCAACTTCAGTTTGTCATGGCTTTTGCTCCTATCTGTCAGGATTAACCAATAAATCATGTGACTGTTTTATTATTTCACTGCCAGTTTAACAGAGAGAGCTCTCGCCCTGTACTGTTTATACTGAAAAATGAGTCGGGTGGGTTTTGTTCGTAAGGCCTCTGACACATGTTACATTTAACATGTGATTAACAGTTTAATCATGCCTTAAATAGTAACCTGGTCTCAAATGCAGGTTCAATTTAAGGCATGAGAATAGAGTAAATGAGCCACAACATTATTCTACATTAAATGTCACACACTCCTGTGTGCTTTCTGCAGTGGGTTTACTTCTTGGTAGGCTGGAAATAGGGGAGTATTTTTTTTTGCAGCATTATTAATTGTCGACATGATTTACATGGAATAAAATTGTCTTTGGTGAGAACATTGGCTGGTGTGAAGTAGTGGAAGAAGTGAGGATGATTTTGAATGAAAGAATCCCTCATTAAATGTAAAACTATGTGGTGTAGAGCTGTACAGGATTGGTGGTAGTGAGACTCTTATCTGCTGTTGACCTGTAAATCTAGCTTTAGGAAGGTAAGTCTATCCTGCAGACTTCAGTGTAGTGACTAGATACTTTCGCTATCTTGGGTATCCGAAGCTGGATAGCTGTGGGAAGCCACAGCTCCATACCGGATAATTTACCCTGCTTGGAAGTATTCTGAGTTGTAAGTTGCCATAGGTAGCTTGTCTATGTCTAGACAGCAAATGTTGCTGTTTCTGGTTGCAGTGCTCTCAAGCATCCTGTGCTGATCCAGGTAAGGGCTGGAGTGCAGTGGGAGCTGCCCTAGATTCGCTCTAGCCTTGGTGTAGCCCTAGGCCAGTGGTTCCCAATCCTTTTTTTACTGTGTGCCAGCAGGAGAGGGATGGGGTGCATGGAGCCAGCTGCCTCCCTCCTGGGGCTCCCCTGCTGCCTGGTTTTAACCCTGGAAGCTCAGCTGTGACCCTGGAAGGCGCTCACCCAGGCAGACAGATGGGGGTTTGAGTGGGGGCTCATGCCACGACCTGGTGGTTTCACAGTGCTTAGGGTTGTAAGGGACTGAAACAGATCATCAGGTCCGACCCTCTACCCTGGGCAGGTTGGGAACCTCTGCCCTAGGCCATTTTTGGTGCCCGAGTTAGCTTGTTTTGAAAACCAGTTTGGGTATCTCTCCACTACACAACAGTTTGCAGTGTAGACACATCCTTTGGCATTTCAGCAGCTTCCATTGTTTCAGTCTTTGTGCTCACAACACTCTTGTGGGGTAGAGAAGTACTGTTCTTTTAATCTTGTGGGGCAGGGAAATAAAACACAGAAAGATCATGTGATTTGCCAGAGAGTGCACAGGATGCCTGTGACAGAGTAGGGACTAGGACTTGGGCCTCCCCAAGCCTTTATGATATAAACAATGTTGTTAGAAAAATTAAACTGACAAGAACTTTATTAGTGCTCTGCTGCTTTTTTGGTGAATGTCTTCAGTTTCTGCAGTACCTTCAGTAGTTCCCAGAAGGGCTTGGCAAAGCCTACTGCTTCTTCTTAAACACAAAACCTGCTGTTTTCTTTATTTCTGTCCCCCACAAATTCATAGGCATATTGTTAACTAAAGCCTTCCAAGAGACAACTAATTAAATCCACCCTGCTGGTTAAAAATTATACAGCATAAAATTGTAGTTTCTTTTATTCCTGATCAGGATATGGATATCTTCATGAGGATGCTGTTAGGTTATTCACTCTCCTTGTTTTCTTCCTTCTGTTATTTTTCATGATTGAGTTTTTAATACACTGAATTTGAATATACAAGGTCTAGTGGTATCAACTTAGGTAAGGAGATTTCTGATAGTGGACTGCTCTTTATATAGCAGAACAAGGCATTAAAAGACTAAATGGGTGGGAGCTGAACTGAACAAATTCAAGTCAACAGTAACGTGTAAAATATTATTTGTGAAGGATAACCCGTCAAGGGATATGCTGGATTCTCTATTACTTGAAGTCTTTAGACCCTTGTCTTTAAAAAATGCTGTACTTCAACTAGACATTGTAAGCATAAGGCAAGATTGCCAAGGTGAAATTCTGTTATGTAGGAAGTCAGAGAAAAGGAACCTAATGGTCCCTCCAGCCTTAAAATCCACGAATTAAATAAAATTCTGACTAAAATGGAACTTTGTTATATTTTATCTTTATCCCCTTGACCTGTTTACAGTCATGAGTACAGTGACTCCTGCTGTCTGTACCTACATATTACTCTTAGCAACTGCTCACATAGAAATTTAGTCATGGGTTTCTCAGAAAATGAATATTGTGCACTTCATGATGTGCTGTATCTTCAAGTAACTGCTGCTACAAAAGAGACTGGGCACTGACTGGCTACCAGTAAGCCAATGAGATAGGCATAGCTAACACTTCCTGTGACAGCAGCAGGGTATGTCTAGGTGACACAAGCCAGTATTGTGCAGGAATATCTTGAGATTGTGTGGTACACATTGGTTTTGGAACTAAAAGTAGAATAGCCACATTAACATGATGCTAGCATTTCTGAGAAGCAGGACATAGCACCTCACAAGCAGGGTTATAGATTTCATAGATTTTGTAAACATTAGGGCTGGAAGGGACCTCTCAAGATCATTGGGTCCAGCCCCCTGCCCAAAGGGCATGAAGTCAGCTGGGGTCAAATCACCCCACCAAGGTAAGCATCCAAGCATTTCTTAAAAGGTGACCAAAGTAGGTACTTGCACCACTTCTGGAGGGAGTCTATTCCAGACTCTGGAGACTCAGATAGTAAAGAAGCTTTTCCTTAAGTCCAGTCTAAAATGGTCTTCCAGCAGTTTGAGACTGTTGGACCTTGTCCTCCCTTGGAGTGCCCTGGTGAACAGATGTTCTCCTGGTTCCTAATGCACACCCCTTATATAGTTATATGCCACCAAGTAACCCCTGAGCCTTCACTTATCCAAGCTGAAGAGTCCTCTGCCTCTCAGTCTGTCCTCACAAGGCCTGTTCTCTTGACTTCTGTTCATGTGTGTGGACTCTCTCAAGCTTCGCCATATCCTTTCTAAAGTGTGGAGCCAGGAGCGGGTGGTGAACTCAGATTGGTGGGGTGGGTAGAGCATCACACAGGGGGTAGGAGTGGTTTGTAGCCATCTGGGAACAGGGTGGGGTTTGCAGCCGGCTGGCGGGTTGGGGAGGGGGGTTGTTTTTGTAGCTGGCTGGGCACTCCAGCTGGGAGTGGGGAGGCTGCAAACCTCTTCTGCTCCCAGCCGGCTGCAATCCCCCCCATCCCCTACTCCTGTGTGCCGCTCCACCTGCCCCACTAGTCTGAGTTCACCAGCTGCGCCCATGTGGAGCCCAGAATTGGATGCAGTACTCCAGCTGCAGCCTCACCAAGGTGAAGTAAAGTGGGAGGATGACTTCTTGGGTCTTGCTTTAGCAAGGGAGGCAGTGGGCTGCTGGGAAGAGATGGCCTCTACCTCACTCTGCTGGGGAGGAGGCTCTTCTCAGCCAGACTGGATGACTTGCTTGACTGGGCTTTGAACTAAGCCAGTTGGGAGATAGGGGGAGTACTGCCACTGCAAGCCCCTGGGCAGCTTTTGTAAACCCAGCAGGCTAAAGCACTCAAGGGAACCCACCTCTATCCCAGCCCCAGAGTGCAATGCAAGGCAAGGGCCCCCAGTGAGACACTTACGTGCCTGTACACCAGTGCCAGGAGCTTCAGGAACAAAACAGGAGGAACTGGTCCTCCTGCTAAACCAAAAGGATTATAATCTCATAGGGATAATGGAGGCCTGGTGGGACTCCACCTATGACTGGGTCACAGGTATAGATGGCTATACCTTGTACAGGAGAGATCATGTGGACAAAAGGGGCAGGGGGTAGCTTTCTATGTCAAGGAAAGCTATGCGTCCCTGCAAGCTGACATTGGCACCCAGGGTGGACGACTGGAGACTCTCTGGGTCAAAATCCATGGTGAACAAAGCATAGGGGACACAATCGTGGGAGTCTACTACAGAGCTTTACCAGGAATTCTCCAGGGAACTGGCTGAGGCTGCATGCTCCTGGAGCATGGTTGTCATGGGAGATTTCAACCACTCTGACATCTCGTGGGAAGAGCACTCAGCCACATCCGAATGTGGACAAACCTTCCTCACGTGCGTGGGTGAGCTCTATTTGACACAAGAAGTCTATGGACTGATGGAGAGGCAAAGCGCTGCTCAACCTGGTACTGGCAACTGGGGATGACTTAATCAGCAATCTAACAATAGAAGGGAAGCTGGGAGACAGCGACCATGAGCTGAGCACCTTCACCATTTGTTGTAAAGCAGGCAAGTCAGTTAGCAAAGGAGAAGTCCTTGACTTCAGGAAGGCTGACTTTGACAAGATCAGGAGGCTTGTTAGCGAGGCCCTGAGGCATCACAACCCAAAGGGGAAGGGAGTTCAAGAAGAGTGGTTGCCCCTTAAGGGAGTGATCCAGAAAGCTTAAGCAATATTTATCCCGTCTTGGAGGAAAGGCAGCAAAAGGGCACAGCGGCCCCCTTGGCTCTTCAGGGAACTAGTGGACCTCCTGCATCTAAAAAGAAAGACCTATAAAGGATGGAAGGCTGGATCCACCCCAAAGGAGGAATACTCTGCAGTGATCCGGACCTGTAGGGAGTGAACCAGGAAAGCCAAGGCTGTGACTGAACTCCAGCTGGCTACACATATCAAGGACAATAAAAAGTCCTTTTTTAGATATGTGGGGAGCCGAAGGAAAAGCAAATGTAATGTTAGACCCCTGCTAAACCATGTGGGTAAACTGACAACCGGTGCCCAGGAAAAAGCCAACCTGCTTAACGGGTATTTTGCGTTGGTTTTTCACCAGCCCCAAGGGATGGCCCTGCTCAATACAGTATGGGATGCCCAGGGCGTGGGAGAACTTTTATTCTTCATCAGTGTTGACCATGTGAAGGAACACCTTCAGAGGCTGGACAACTTCAGGTCACCTGGCCCAGACAGCTTATACCCCAGGGTAGTTAAGGAGCTGGCAAGCATCATAGCTCGGCCACTGGCATGGATCTTTGAGAACTTGTGGCACTCAGGCAAAGTGCCCAAAGATTAGAAGAAGGCCAATGTGGTGCCTATCTTCAAGAAAGGGAGGAAATTAGATCCAGGGAACTACAGGCTGATCAGCCTGACCTCTACCCCAGGGAAGATCTTGGAGAAAATCAAAGAGAACATTCTCGACGAAGTGGCTGAAGGCAATTTCCTGAGGGATAGCCAGCATGGGTTTGTTGTGGTCTTGCCTGACCAATCTCATCTCCTTCTACCACCAGGTGACCTATCACCTGGACAAGTGAGAAGAGATTGACATCGTATATCTTGACTTTAAAAAAAGCTTTCAATCTGGTATCCCATGATTGCCTTGTAGAAAAATTGGCTAACTGCGGCCTCAGCTACATTACAAATCAGCTGGCTGGGGAATTGGCTTCAAGTTCAGACCCAGAAAGTGGTAGTTGATGGAAGTCAGTCATTGTGGTCTGCTGTGACCAGTGGGGTTCCCCAAGGCTCCTTCCTTAGGCCTATTCTTTTCAACATCTTCATTAATGATGTGGACATTGGTGTCAGAAGTGGACTGGCCAAGTTCTCTGATGACACCAAACTTTGGGGTAAAGCATCCACACCTGAGGACAGGATGGTGATTCAGGCTGACCTTGACAGGCTTGGAAAATAGGCGGATGAAAAACTTACAGCCTTCAACACCAAAAAATGCAAGGTACTCCACCTTGGGAAGAAAAACCTGCAGCATGCTTATAGGCTTGGCAGTGCTATGCTTGTTATCACCATGGCTGAAAGGGACTTGGGGGGTCATGATTGACCACAAGATGAATATGAGCCACCAACATGATGTTGCAGCCAGCAAAGCGAGGAAAACTCTGGCTTGCATCCATAGATGCTTCTCTAGCAAATCCCAGGATGTCATCTTCCCGCTGTACTCACCCTTGGTGAGGCCGCAGCTGGAGTACTGTATCCAATTCTGGGCTCCACAATTTAAAAAGAATGTGGAGAAGCTTGAGAGAGTCCAGAGGAGAGCCACGTGCATGATCAGAGGACAGGAAAACAGGCCTTATGATGAGAGGCTGAGAGCTACGGGACTCTTCAGGCTGGAAAAGCGCAGGCTCAGGCAGGACCTGGTGGCTGCCTATAAGGGGTGTATATCATGATCTGGGGGAATGCCTATTCACCAGAGCACCCCATGGGATGACAAGGTCAAATGGTCACAAACTTTTCCAAGTTGGTTTTAGGCTGGACATAAGGAAGAACTTCTCTACAGTCTGAGCCCCCAAGGCCTGGAACGGACTGCCACCAGAGGTGGTGCAAACACCTATGCTGGACTCGTTTAAGAGTCAATTGGATGTTTTTCTTGCTGGGATCCTATGACCCCAGCTGACTTCCTGCCCCTGGGGCAGGGGGCTGGACTCAATGATCATCTGAGGTCCCTTCCAGTCCTAATGTCTATGAAGTTTATGAAATCTATGAAGTCTCTTTCAGTCATGGTGCCAGTGAGTGTAGCACTGCTGATCCTATAAGTATGATGTGGATTTTTTCTCCCCAGGTGGAGTACCCTGCATCTCTCCATGTTGAGTGTCATCAAGTTTTGATTTGCCCACCTTGTGAGCCTGTCCAGGTTATCTTGAATTGCCAGTCTATCCTCTAGCATGACTGCACTTCCCCATAATTTGGTGTTATCTGCAACCTTAGCCAGTCCACTTCTGACACCCCAATCCAGATAAATTTTATCAATAGATTAAAGAGTACTGGTCTGAGTACTGAGCCATGGGGGAAATGAGTTTGGTCAGGAAAGAACTACCTGCAATAAAGCCATGTGGCTATCTAGAACGTTGCCTTCTGTTAGCCTGTTGTTGATGGTTACTTTGATGATTTTTTCCTCAGATCTTTCAAGGGATTGAGGTCAAAATGATTGGTGTGAGCGTGCGGGGCCTAGGGGTGGCCGTGAACTCCCTAGCACCCCCTACCGTCACGTTAGGGTGAACTTAGCACCCTCAGAATCTCGCCCGCCACAACTTTGATGACCAATAAGTTGTATGGGAGGCCGCCTCTGTTTCCCTAGTGGACGGCACCGATGTTCCTGCCCCTACTCCTAAATGGGGTATCTATATGCACCCCGCCTTAAGGGCTATGCATGCCTCCAAACCTCCCCTTCAGCATGCCCCAAGCCTTGCAGCTGTTCTGGGGGACGTTTGTATAGTCCCTCGCCCCTCGGGTGCCCTCGTTTTCTCTCTCGGGCACCCTGGGCTCCTTGCCCACTTGGCGCCCCCTTGGGCCGGGCTCCTGTCTCATCGGCATCCGGCTAATCGCTGGGGCGCCCTTGGGTCCGGCTCGCTGCCGCCGCCCTAACCCCGGCGCCCTTGGGTCCGGCTCGCTGCCTTGCTTGTTCTGCCCCGCTCTGGGGCCTTGCCCTCTCTGGGGCCGACGCCTAGCGCCTTGCTAGGGGCACAGGCGATCACCGCCATGCCTGTCCCCTTGACCCCTTCTCTGGGTCCGGTTGCCCCACTGGGCAAAACACCGCCCTTATGGGCTGGGGTCTGCAACCCCGCACACCACGCCTCCCTGGCACAATACGGTGCCTCTCCGGCACCGACAATAGTGCCCCACTGGCACTGTGCTTCTACTGGGCACTGGGAACCCCCAAGCTGCAGGGGAGCCCCCCCCCTCCCCCCCGTGAGGCCTCCTCGCTCCCCTACAGCCTCACCCAATCCTCCGGTGCAAACTATAACAAACTCAAGCCATCTGGCTGTAACAAACACAGAGGCTCCGTACTCCAAACAAACTCCAAGCCCCTCACCAGGCTCTCCATCTTACCTCCCTTCAAGGTGTTCTTGTTCCCCACATCATCGCAGCTGGTTAGCGTGGTAAGGCTGCAACCACTAACTCAGCTCAGCCGCAGAGCTTCTGCTCCCGCAGCAGCCAGAAGGGAACTGTGTGGTAGGCTCTGGCCTAAGCTGTTTATAAAGGCCTGGCCCTGCCCCCTTCTGGCCACGTGACCCGCCTGGTCGCCCTGGTAACCGGCACCTGAGCTGCCCGGGTGATTGGCAGCTCTGCCAATCACAGTCACAGGGCACTTACGTGACTCTGTGACATACCCCCCCCTTAAGCTCCCAACTCATCGGGGAGGGGCTCTTCAGCCTCTCCACGAGATGTTCCATCGTTGGGGACATTCTCATGGGGCTTCCTGCTCTAAGGCTCCCAGCAGCATCTAATTTGGGTGGTGGAGGTTTTAAGGTGCCCCCAACTCGCCTTTTACCCAAGGGTGCCTCAAATGGGATTTATTGGGGTTTACCCGCCACAGGTAGCCCCCCCGCATTAGCAGCCCTCGGTAAATCCCCTACCTCGTCAGCTGCTCTTCGGCTCGCTCTCTGGGATTTCCACTCTCTTGTCCCCTTCCTGGTTCCTTCTGGCCCGATGTTTTGTCGGGCCACTCGGCTCTCCTGTTGTGCCTGGGCATCCTGGAGTTTTCCCCAAATCTCCCACTGGCACCTTTGTGCCTTTTGGGCTTCCTCCTTTCTCCAGAATTACCCCGGCCTGTGTGTCTTCCTCCTGGGCCCTTATAAATTTGGACCCAGGCCACTTTCCCCACTTTACTTTCTATGAGGTGCCTGAGTGTCCTCCACGTGACCTGTTGGGGTATCCCAGCCATATACAAGTAGGGCCTCTTCTCCAGCCCTGGTCTACACCCTGCTGGGTGTCTGTCACTCTTCCCTCCCTGTCCTGGTACTCCCTTTTCCTTTTGGAGCAGCCTGGCTCCTTTGGCTCTAGCTCTGGTCTTACGCTCGCCTTGTTGGTTAAGGGAGTCCCCTTGGGCACAGAGCCTGTCTGGCCCCCTGACCAGTTTTCCTAATTGCTGCTCTAACTGGGCTAGGCCCTGCAGGTGGAGTTCTTGCCACTTGGCCCACTTTGACTCCCAACATCCAAAGAGGTCCACCTGGATCTCCTTATGCGAAGTGTCTAGCCCCCTCTCTAAGGGGTCCCCGTCCTGGATCGGCCCTCCTGACTGTCCTGGTTCACTGTCATCCCCGGAATAGTCCTGATTTTCCATTCTGGGAGATTTTTCCCTTCACCGACCCCTGGGTCTGTGCTGACTGGGGCTCCTCACCTTGGCCTCTACTTCATTTCAAGACCTCAATGAGGGCTTCTCTTTCCTGCAACCGCCTTTCCACTGCCTCAAGCTCTTCCTCACGGCTGTCCGATCTCCTGGGGGTCTGCACCCCCTGATCCATCAGGTCTTTTCCCTTTATCTCCTCTATTTGCTGGACCTGTACAAGTTCCCCGGTAGTTCGGCTGCCTACCTCAGAGGACTGCTGTTGGTCACCCTGAAACGGCTGTAACCCTTGCAGCCTCTCCTTCAGGGTTTGTAACTCTCGTAGCAGCTGCCCCTGTTCTGCTAGGAGGCCTGTTTCTCTTCTGACTCTCCGCGAGGAGGGCCTCCAGCATTTGAACCTGCTCCCTCCGTGGTTCTGTCTCTAGACTACCTGAGCTTTCTAACGTTTGGGCCGCTCGGTCCCTCTGGTTTTTCCCTGCCTCCGGGAACTGCAGAGTTTCCAACAACTCCCGTTCATCCTTCTCCCGCCTCTGCAACTCCTTCCACAGAGCTTGTAGTTGTTGTTGCCCTCTCTCTGTCATAAGGGATGTTACCTTAACCTGGCTCTCAGCTAGGAGAGTCTCTAGTGCTGCTGTCTGTTCCTTGAGATGGTCTCTTTCTCTCTGCAGACTCTGCACTTGTTCTCCTAGCTCCTCAGCCTGCTGGACCCTCTGGGCTTCTAGAGCCAGCTGGTCTTTAGCCTCCATCAGCCCCTGCACTTGTTGGAGCTGAAGGCTTTCTAGTTGCAGCCCGGTTTGCCTCAGAGTCTTGATAAGGGCTTCCCTCTCCTGGAGTTCCTCCGAGACACCCCCTAGGTAACCCTGTAGCAGCTCCTCTACAGCCTCCAACTCTTTTTCCAGGCTGCCTGAGCTCTCCCTGGGGTTTGCACTCCCTGTTCTACAAGGCTCCTCTCTTTTTCGCCTTTCTCCACAACAGCCTTCACCTTTTCATACTGTACCCCCCAGAACTTTCTAGACTCCTCGAGTTGAACGTGGTTCTGGGTGATCTCTTCCTGGAACTGGTCTACCATACATTCGGCTTTCAGGCCTCTCTCCTGCCAACTCTCCAGGTCCTCATGAAGGACTTGGATCTGCTCCTCAAGGGCCCGGATCTCTCTCCGTAAGGTCGTTATAAGATCCCTGGACACCTCTAACTTTAGCTGTAACTTCGTTTTCGCCTTTGCCGGGGTTTCGCTGGCCTCAAGGGCCTGGTCCCTCCAGCGCCCCACTTCTGCCTGCATAACACCGAGCTGGTATTCCCGCTCTTGGCTCTTCTTTTCAAGCGCTATTCCTTGCTCCACTCTCTGCGCCCTCTCCGCCTCCTCCGCTAGGAAGCGTCTAATCTCTTTGACCACCCCGCTCTTTTTGCCCAGCGACCATTGTCGCTCCAGGGCGGCAGCTCTTGCCTCTGCACTTTCCCTCCAGATGTTCGCTACATCTAGCTCCTGTCTGAGCTGGAGCAATTGCTCCTCCAGCTCCCCAAACCTCAGTCTGCTCACGAGGTCTTCCAGGTTCTCCTCAAGCCCCTCTCGGGCTAAATCCTCGCCTGCCTCCTGCAGTTTCCTTACGGACTCAACCTTGCCGCAGCAAGCCGAGTCCTGGGTCTCCATGTCCCCAACTATCTCTACTGCCCTAATCGCCTGGGTTCGCTTTTCCCTGTCTGGGTTCACGGGTTCTACCCCCACGCACGGCCAACGTTCCCGGCCGATGCACCAGTTGCGAGCGCGTGGGGCCTAGGGGCGGCCGTGAACTCCCTAGCACCCCCTACCGTTATGTTAGGGTGAACTTAGCACCCTCAGAATCTCACCCGCCACAACTTTGATGACCAATAAGTTGTATGGGAGGCTGCCTCTGTTTCCCTAGTGGACGGCACCGATGTTCCTGCCCCTACTCCTAAATGGGGTATCTATATGCACCCCACCTTAAGGGCTATGCATGCCTCCAAACCTCCCCTTCAGCATGCCCCAAGCCTTGCAGCTGTTCTGGGGGACGTTTGTATAGTCCCTTGCCCCTCGGGTGCCCTCGTTCTCTCTCTCGGGCACCCTGGCCTCCTCGCCCACCTGGCACCCCCTTGGGCCGGGCTCCTATCTCCAGCCCGCTCCCTGCGCCCTGGGCCTGTCTCATCGGCGTCCGGCTAATCGCTGGCGCCCCCTGGGTCCGGTTCGCTACCAGCGCCCTTGGGCCGGGTTCTCGCCAGCGTCCGGCTAATCGCTGGCACCCCTTGGGTCTGGCTCGCTACCGCCGCCCTAATCCCGGCACCCTTGGGTCTGGCTCGCTACCTCGCTTGTTCTGCCCTGCTCTGGGGCCTTGCCCTCCCTGGGGCCGCCACCGCGCACCTCGCTAGGGGCACAGGCGATCACCGCCATGCCTGTCCCCTTGACCCTTCTCTGGGTCCGGTTGCCCCACTGGGCAAAACACCGCCCTTATGGGCTCTGGGTCCGGTTGCCCCACTGGGCAAAACACCGCCCTTATGGGCTCTGGGTCCGGTTGCCCCACTGGGCAAAACACCGCCCTTATGGGCTCTGGGTCCGGTTGCCCCACTGGGCAAAACACCGCCCTTATGGGCTCTGGGTCTGCAATACGGTGCCTCTCCGGCACCAACAATAGTGCCCCACTGGCACTGTGCCTCTACTGGGCACCGGGAACCCCCAAGCTGCTGGGGAGCCCCCACGAGGCCTCCTCGCTCCCCTACAGCCTCACCCGATCCTCTGGTGCAAACTGTAACATAAGCTCAAGCCATCTGGCTTTAACATAAACACAAAGGCTCCATACTCCAAACATAAACACAAGCCCCACCAGGGCTCTCCATCTTACCTCCCTTCAGGGTGTTCTTGTTCCCCGCATCATCACAGCCAGTTACCGTGGTAAGGCTGCGACCACTAACTCAGGCCACTCAGCTCAGCCACAGAGCTTCTGCTCCCACAGCAGCCAGAAGGGAACTGTGTGGTAGGCTCTGGCCTAAGCTGTTTATAAAGGCCTGGCCCTGCCCCCTTCTGGCCACGTGACCCGCCTGGTCGCCCTGGTAACCGGCACCTGAGCTGCCCGGGTGATTGGCAGCTCTGCCAATCACACTCACAGTCACGGGGCACTTACGTGACTCCGTGACAATTGGTCTGTAGTTCCCTGGATCTTCCTTCCTTCCTTTCTTGAAGATAGGCACCACATAGGCCCTCTTCCAACCTTCAGGAACCTCTCCAGAGCACCACAAGTTCTCAAATATCCCCGCTATTGGTCATGCTATGAAGTCAGACAGCTCTTTTAGCACTCTTGGGTGCACTCCATCTAGGCCAGCTGCCTTATGAATGACCAGCCTCTCAAGCTGTTTCCTCACAAGATTTTTGCAAATTATAGGCGTATGATCACCCTTACCCTGGTAGTCCTGCGTCCTGTCAGGCAGGGTGATCCCCTTGGGCTGGTGGAAAACTGATGCAAGTAATTGTTGAGAAGATAAGATTTTTCCTGTGTGTCAGTTGTCAGCTGCCCCATTTGGTTCAGCAAGGGTCCAATGTTGCCCTTTGTTTTTTTCTGACTTCCCACATATTTGAAGAAGGACTTTTTGTTGTCCTTGATCCCCATAGCCAGTTTGAGTTTGATTTCAGCCTTGGCTTTTCTGGTCCACTCCCTATAGATGCGGCCAGTGCTTCATAATCATCTTTAGTGGTAGTTCCCAACTTCTATCTCTTATAAGCTTCTCTTTTCACATTCAGGAGGTCCATGAGTTCCCTATGGAGCCAAGGGGTACTTTCAGCCCTTTTGCTTCCTTTCCTATGGGCTGGAATGGACTTCTCTTGTGCTTTTAGGATCACATCCTTAAGGAGTGACCACTCATCATGAACTCCCCTCCCTGTCAGATCATGGTCTCTCAGGGCCTAAACAACCAACCTACTGAGCTTGTGAAAGTCAGCTTTCCTAAAGTTGAAGATTTCTGCATTTCTGAATGATTTGCCAGCTTTGCAATGGATAAAGAAAGTGATCAACTCGTGATCACTGTCATCAAACTTCTCTTCAATCCTCAGGTCACTCATTATTTCATAGATTTCATGGACATTAGGGCTGGCAGGGACCTTGGAAGATCATCGAGTTCAGCCCCCTGCCCGAAGGATAGGAAGTCAGCTACAGTCATAGGATCCCAGCAAGATAAGCATCCAATTTGCTCTTGAAGGTGTTCAATGTAGGTGCTTGAACCACATCTGATGGCAGGCTGTTCCAGACCTTGGGGGCTTGGACAGTAAAGAAATTCTTCCTTATGTCCAGCATGAAACAGTTTTGCAGTAGTTTATGACCATTTGACCTTGTCACCCCTTGGGGCGCTCTGGTGAACAAACATTCCCCCAGATCCTGGTGGTCACCCCTGATAAACTTATAGGTGGCCATCAGGTCACCCCTGAGCCTGCGCTTTTCCAGGCTAAAGAGCCCCATGGCTCTCAGCCTGTCGTTGTAAGGTCTGTTTCCCTGACCTCTGATCATGCACGTGGCTCTCCTCTAGACTCTCTCAAGCTTCTCCACATCCTTTTTGAATTTTGGAGCCCAAAATTGGACGCAGTACTCCAGCTGTGGCCTCACCAAGGCCAAGTACAAGGGGAGAATGATGTCCTAGGATTTGCTTGAGAAGTATCTATGGATGCAAGCCAGCATTTTGGTCGCTTTACTAGCTGCAGCATCACATTGCAGGCTCATGTTCATCTTGTGGTCAATGATGACCCCCTACTTTCTTCCGTAGTGCTAGCCAGTGTAGCACTGCTGAGCCTATAAGATTGCTGCAGGTTTTACCTCCCAAGGTGGAGAACATTGCATTTTTCAGTGTTAAACACCAGCAGGTTCTCGTCTGCCCATTCGCGGAGCCTGTCCAGGTCAGCCTGGATCGCCCTCCTGTCTTCTGGTGTGGATACTTTGTCCCAAAGTTTGGTGTCATTGGCAAACTTGGACAGTCTGCTTCTGACTCCAATGTCCACATCATTAATGAAGATGTTGAACAATATGGGTCCAAAGACAGAGCCTTGGGGGACCCCACTGGTCACAGAGCACCATGACGATTGACTTCCATCAATTACTACCCTCTGGGTCCAACCATGGAGCCAATTTCCCAGCCAGCGGATTGTGGTGGACCCAAGGTCACAATTAGCCAGTTCACCAAAAGGTGATCATGGGATACCAGACTGAAGGCTTTTCTGAAGTCAAGATATATGCCATCAATCTCTTTTCCCTTGTACAGGTAATAGGTTACCTGGTTGTAGAAGGAAATGAGATTGGTCAAGCAAGACCTACCCACAACAAACCCATGCTGGGTATCCCTCAGGATTTTGCCTTCAGCTAGTCTGTTAAGGATGGCCTTCTTGATAATCTTTTCCAAGACCTTCCTCAGGTCAGGCTGATGGGCCTGTAGTTTGCTGGATCTACTTTCCTCCCTTTCTCGAAGATAGGCATGACATTGGCTCTCTTCCAATCATCAGGCACTTCACCAGAGCGCCAAGAGCTCTGAAAGATCTGTGCCAGGGGCTGAGCTATGATGCTCACCAGCTCCCTGAGTACCCTTTGGTGTAACTCATGAGGGCCAGCTGACTTGAAGGTATCCAGCCTGTTGAGATGTTCCTTCATGAGGTCAGCTTCAATGGAGGGCAAGGAGTCTCCCTCGCCTGGGCCTCCCTGACCCATAGTGGGCAGGGCCGTCCCATGGGACTGATGAAAAACTGATGCAAAGTACCCATTTAGCAAGTTTGCTTTTTCCTGGGCTTCAGTTGTCAGTTGCCCCACCTGGTTCAGCAAGGGTCCAATGTTGCCTTTGCTTTTCCTCCAGCTCCCCACATATCTGAAAAAGGATTTTTTATTTTCCTTGATGCTCAAAGCTAGTTGGAGTTCAATTGCAGCCTTGGCTTTCCTGGTTTGCTCCCTGCAGGACTGGACCTGTGCAGAATATTCCTTCTTGGAGGTGAATCTCATCCTCCATCCTTTGTAGGCCTTTCTTTTTAGCCTTAGGAGGTCTGCTAGATCCTTGGAGAGCTGAGGGGCTGCTGTGCCCTCTTGCTGCCTTTCCTCTGAGATGGAATAGAATTAGCTTGTGCATTGAGGATCACTCCCTTGAGGAGCAACCACTCTTCCTGAACTCCCCTCCCCCTGGGGTTGTGGTCCCTTAGGGCTTCACTGACAAGCCTCCTGAGCTTGTCAAAGATGGCTTTCCTGAAGTCAAGGACTTCCGTGTTGCTGACTGACTTGCCAGCTTTATGGTGGATGGTGAAAGTGATCAGTGCATGGTCGCTGTCACCCAGCTTCCCATCGATCACTAGGTCACCGATTAGGTCATCCCCAGTAGCCAGTACCAGGTCAAGCAGTGCTTTACTTCTCACTGGCCTGTAGACTTCTTGAGTCAGGTAGAGGTCATCCATGCATGATAGGAAACTTTGCGACTGCTTGGATTTTGCTGAGTGATCCTCCCACGAGATGTCTGGGTAATTGAAGTCACCCATGACAACCATGGTCCTAGAGCATGCGGCCTCAGCCAGTTCCCAGGCGAACTCCTTGTCAAGCTTTTGATTTTGGGTGGGAGTTCTGTAGTAGACTCCCACTGTTGTGTCCCCTGTGCTATGTTCCCCATGGAATTTAACCCAGAGGGTCTCCAGTTGTCCAGTCTGGTTGCCCACATCAACTTGCAAGGATACATAGCTTTCCTTAACATAGAGAGCTACACCCCCACCCCTTTTATCTACTCGATCCCTCCTGTACAGGGTATAGCCATCAATACCCACAGTCCAGTCTTGGGTGGAGTCCCACCAGGTCTCCGTTACCCCTATGACATCGTAATTATTTGCATTAAGTTCCTCCTGCTTATTTCCCAAGCTCCTGGCATTTGTGTACAGGCAGGCAAGTGTCCCCTTGGGGGCTCTTGCCTTGACCACAGATTGTACCAGGGCTGGGGCAGGGGTGGGCTCCCTTAAGTGCCTTGGTCTGCTGGCTTTGCAAGGGTTGCTGAGTGGGCCAGCAGTGGCAGTAGTCCCTCCCATCCCCTACTGGGCTTAGTTTAAAGCCCGGTGGAGCAGGTCAGCCAGTCTGGCTGAGAAGAGCCTCCTCCCCAGGGGAAAGAGGTGGAGGCCATTTCTTCCCAGCAGCTCACTGCCTCTCTCACCAAAGAGCGGGCTGTGGTCATGGAAGCCAAAGCCTTCCCGATGACATCAGCGCCACCTTCTTTGGTTAACTACCGGGATTCTCCTCTCCCTCCTCAGCTCATACCCTGAGACTGGGAGGATCAAAGAGAACACCACCTGTGCCCCCAGACCCTTTAGCCCTGCTCCCAAATCTCTGTAGCAAAAGGAAGTACTAAATGGTAGCTCAGTAACATCAACACTGTAGGGGGCCATGTAGATGCACCCATTAAGCAATTGCAACCTACATGTGCAGATGCTTACTGTGCAGTAATTTGCTCTAATCACAATTTAATTTGCTATGTGTAAATACAAGTAGCAAATTAACTCTGGAGTAGTTACTGCAAAGGAATACATGAGTAGATGCTGACCAGGAGCAGATTTGCCACCTCCAGGGAGCCACCTGCAGCCTAGCTCCAGGGCCATGGGGCTGGGAGCTTCTTCAGCCCCAGGGCTGGGATGGCTCTTTCCCTACCCTAGCCCCAGGCCCTTAAAAGCCTATGGGGACACTGGAGCCCTGGGTCTCCTGCAGCCAGCCTCTGGCCACTGCATGTTGCAGCAGAGGCCCCATGCCTGGAGCCTGCCCGCAACCTGGCACTGGTCCCCCAGAACTGTGCTTCTGTGCAGCTGCCAGGCCCATGCCATCACACTGTGCCCGATGCTTCAGGCACCTGCCAGGCTTGGCTGCATCCTGGACCACCTGCAGCCAGCCTCTGGCCACCGGGTCCCGCTCTAGCTGGCCGTAGGCCAGCTGCAGCAGCCTGCCTGGACCCCACTGCTGGTGCCTGCATGCCATTGCCATTTGCCTGCCTGTCCCGTGCCATGCCCGTGTGCTGGGCACTGCCCGCACCTGTCCAGGCCCACCCGCACAGGGACTGCCATGCAGAGGTCCAGCAACCTGTTGAGGCAGCCCCACTGGCATCTTCCCTGATGACACATGCCACCTCCCAGGGCTACAACGGTCCAAGGAGGAGACTGTGGACCTCATGGCACTGTGGGATCAGGCTGAGGTCCCCAGCCAGTTTGCATGGAGCAGGTGTTCCAATGCACACATCTACGAGGGCCTGTCAGGCTGTATGCTGGAGCATTGGCACAACTGGTCAGCATGCCAGTGCTGCATAAAGGTCAAGGCTTTGTGGGCACAGTGGGTCACTTGTGGAAAGGTGGGGGTGTGGCGCTTTATGTCAAGGAGCAATACACATACTCAGCAAGCAAAATGGGGTCAGAGGGGCAAGCTGAAGTGCTCTGGGTCAAGATACAAGGGGGCCATGGGGAGAGGGATCTAACAGTGGGGGTCTACTACAGACCCCCCAACTGAGGGGAGGAGCTGGACTGGGAATTTTTGGGCCAGCTTGCAGAGGCACTTAAGGTGAAGGATGTAGTTGTCATGGGTGATTTAAATTACCCGGACATCTGCTGGGAGGAACAGTCAGCCAGGTTGGACCGTTCCAGGAGGTTCCTGGCTGAGATCCAGGACCTCCACTTAATTCAGGAGGTGCACAGTCCTACCAGAGGAAATGTCCTGTTGGACCTGGTCCTGGCCACAGGGGACGACCTTGTAAGGGGCCTCCAGGTCCTTGACCGCCTGGGTGATAGCAACCATCGCTAGCTGGAATTCACCATCCAGTGCAGGGTGTCAAGGGCCTGCAGCAAGGAGGTAGCCCTAGACTTCAAGAGGGCCAACTTCAATGAGTTGAGATTAGTGGGAGAGTCGCTGGGGTTCTTGAGAGCAGGGGAGTTCAGTGCCCAAGATGAGTGGTTGTTCCTTAAGAAGACGATACTCAGGGCCCAAGGAGTGACCATCCCAACAAGAAGCAAGGGGGGCAGGAGTGCCTGAAAGCCCCCCTGACTCATCAAGGGTGTCCGGGAATGCCTGATTGCCAAAAAGGTGGCATACAACCAGTGGAAGGGGGGTGCTATCTCCAAAGAGGAGTATACCTCCTCTGCTCGGGCCTGTAGGGGGGCTGTCAGGAAAGCTAAGGTGGACATAGAGCTAGGACTTGCATCCAAAATCAAAGATAATAAAAAGTCCTTTTTCAAATATATAGAGAGGATGAAGAAAGCACAGGGAAATGTGGGGCCCCTGCAAGATCCTCTGGGCAATCTGGTGGTTGCGCCAGAGGAGAAAGCAGACCTCTTTAACCAATTCTTCACCTCTGCTTTCTTGTGAAGGGACCAGGACTTCCCCACCATGATGCAAGATGGACTCGAAGGGAATGCTTCCAGACCTCAGGTTGGGGAGGACCAGATTAGAGAGCTTTTGGAGGGGTTGGACGTGTTCAAATGAGCGAGTCCAGATGCTCTCCACCCCAGGGTGTTGAGGGAGCTAGAAGGGGTTATTGTGGGGCGCTTGGCATAGCTTTATGAGTGCTCGTGGTGCTCGGGCCAGGTGCCAGATTGGAAGATAGCCAACATGGTCCCCATTTTAAAAAAGGGAGGAGGGAGGACCCGGGCAACTATAGGCCCATCAGTCTTACCTCAGTTCTAGGGAAACTCTTTGAGAAGATCATCAAGGAGCACATCTGTGATGGGCCAGTCTCAGGGATGATGCTCAAGGGCAATCAGCAGGGTTTCATTAGGGGCAGGTCACGTCAGACCAACCTGATTGCTTTTTATAATCAGGGCACGAAACCATTGGATGCAGGTGTTGCCATGGATGTAGTCTTTCTGGACTTCAGCAAGGCCTTTGACACGGTCTCCCATCCCAGCCTCATTAAAAAATTGGGCGACTGTGACATTGATGCCAACACAGTCAGATGGATTGCAGATTGGCTGAAGGGTCGTACTCAGAGGGTGGTGGTGGACGGGTCATATTCGACCTGGGGAGAAGTGGGCAGTGGAGTCACCCAGGGTTCGGTCCTTGGGCCTGAGCTGTTCAATTTCTTTAGCACTGGTTTGGACTATGGGGTGAAAAGCAACCTGTTTAAATTTGCTGATGATACCAAAATTTGGGGTGAGATGAGCACGCTAATAGGGTGGGAAAGACTGCAGCAAGAACTGGATAGGTTGCAGGGGTGGGCTAACAAAAACAGGATGCATTTCAATAGTGGCAAGTGCAGGGTGCTGCACTTGGGCAGCAGAAACCAGCAGCACACTTATAAGATGGGAAACTCCCTTCTTAGAGCACAGAGGCAGAAAGGGATCTTGGAGTCATTATTGACTCCAAGATGAACATGGGCCAGCAGTGTGGGGATGCAGTCAGGAAGGCTAACCGGACCTTGTCGTGCATCCACAGGTGCATCTCAAGCAGGGCCAAGGAGGTGATCGTCCCCCTCTGTGCGACACTGGTCAGGCCACAGCTGGAGTACTGCATCCAGTTCTGGGCACCACGCATCAGGAGGGATGTGGACAACATGGAGAGGGTCCAGAGGAGGGCCACCCACAGGATCCAGGGACAACAGGGCAGAACCTACAATGAGAGACTGTGGGACCTGAACCTGTTCAGCCTTCACAAGAGAAGGCTGAGGGGGGACCTGGTGACTGTCTATAAACTCACTAGGGGGGACCAGAAGGGTTTGGGAGAGACCTTGTTTCCCCTAGCGCCCCCTGGCATAACAAGGAATAACAGCCACAAGTTGTTGGAGAGTAGGTTTAGATTAGCCATCCATAAGAACTACTTCACAGTTAGGGTGGCTAGGATCTGGAACCAACTTCCAAGAGAAGTGGTGCTGGCTCTTACCCTGGGGGTCTTTAAGAGGAGGCTTGATGCTTACCTGGCTGGAATCATTTGAACCCAGTTTTTTCTCCTGCCCAGGCAGGGGGTCAGACTTGAAGATCTACAAGGTCCCTTCTGACCCTACTTCTATGATTCTATGATTCTATGACAGTGTAGACCGCTGCTGCTGCTTGGAGGGCTGCCTGTGGCTTCACTAACACATCGTGGCCCCCCATAGCTGAGAATGACATCACTGTTAGCATCGATGCATTCCTCCATGAGTGAGGCTCATGCCCACCTAGCTGTGGGTGCACAGGCTGCTCAATAAAGTTTTGCACCCCCTTTTGCCTCCTGCATGCTGTTGTGGGTGGGTGGAACCTGGGGCCAGACAAGCATGGCTGGGCCAGGCAGGGAGTGGGAGCTGGGCCAGGGCCAGGGAGGACCCTCCCCCTAGTGCAAGGCCTAGTAGCCAGATGTGGCAGGTGTGCCTGGTGGTCTGAGTTGGTCTCCACTGGCAGTGAGGATGTGTGGCTCATGATGGTGTCCTGGGGTGCTGGGGCATGGCATCTGGCTTCCTGGGCAGAGGCCTGCTCCAGAGAAGATCTGGAGCTTCTGAGGGCCAGTGGGGCTGTGCACCCAGAACTGGCAGGGCAGGCACTGCCATGGGGTGGGCAGGTGACAGGGATGTGGGTCCCATCCAGGGCCTCGATGCACTGGGGGAAGGCCAGGGCATGGAACCCCACCACCACCTCCAGGGGGGTCATACAAACTTGTATCTTTGGCCAGAGCACTTCAGCTTGCCCCTCTGACCCCAAAGCTCAGAGTTCTGTGCCAAGTTCACAGATGCACCTGGGGCACCATGGCAATCAGCAGCAGCACAGCGTAGTGGGTCGGGCATCCCTTAGTCTGTGCAAACAACTCCTCACAGTGTACCTGGGCACTCTTAGCAGGGACACACTTGGGGTGCAGAGCTGGTGTAGGTGGGGGTGGGGCTGGCCCCAGAGAGCCTCCCTGGAGAGGCCCCCTGAGGGCAGGGCAGGGCAGGGCAGGGCAGGGGCACCACCAGCACTCTGCCCCATTTGGCCACAAGCCCCTCACCCCTTGAGCCCAGGCACCATGGGCTTGGCAGCAGCACAGGAGACAGGCTGGCCTGCAGAAGTGGAGGGAGTGGCTTTAGAGCTGTGACAAAAGGTGCTGCCAGAAACCAGGCCTGTCCTGGCCTAGGAAGGGGCCAAGGAAGGCAGGCTGCCTGTGGCCAACATCCAGTGGCCCATCTGTCCCTGCAGAGCAAGCAGGGATAGGGGGGCTTGGCGAGTGGCTGCCTGTGCCAGGGCTTGCCTGTCTGACTTGCAGTGTCCTGATCCCGGTATTAAGCCTCTGTTCTCAGCAATGTTACAAACTATCACAAAACCCTCTTTCTCCTGGCTCTGTAGGACTTTCATAGATTTCATAGATTTCATAGACATTAGGGCTGGAAGGGACCTCGGGAGATCATCGAGTCCAGCCCCTGCCCAAAGGGCAGGAAGTCAGCTGGGGTCATAGGATCCCAGCAAGATAAGCATCCAATTTACTCTTGAAGGTGTTCAATGTAGGTGCTTGAACCACCTCCGCTGGCAGACTGTTCCAGACCTTGGGGGCTCGGACAGTAAAGAAATTCTTCCTTATGTCCAGCCTGAAACGGTCTTGCAGGAGTTTGTGACCGTTCGACCTCGTCATCCCTTGGGGCGCTCTGGTGAACAAACGTTCCCCCAGATCCTGGTGGTCACCCCTGATAAACTTATAGGTGGCCATCAGATCACCCCTAAGCCTACGCTTTTCCAGGCTAAAGAGTCCCATGTCTCTCAGCCTGTCATCGTAAGATCTGTTTTCCTGACCTCTGATCATGCGCATGGCTCTCCTCTGGACTCTCTCCAGCTTCTCCACATCCTTTTTGAATTGTGGAGCCCAAAACTGGACGCAGTACTCCAGCTGCGGCCTCACCAGGGCCGAGTACAAGGGGAGAATGACGTCCCGGGATTTGCTTGAGAAGCATCTATGGATGCAAGCCAGCGTTTTGGTCGCTTTACTAGCCGCAGCATCGCATTGCAGGCTCATGTTCATCTTGTGGTCAATGATGACCCCCAAGTCTCTTTCTTCTGTAGTGCTATCCAACGTAGCACTGCCGAGCCTATAAGGATGCTGCAGGTTTTTCCTCCCGAGATGGAGAACCTTGCATTTTTCGGTGTTAAACACCATCAGGTTCTCGTCCGCCCATTTGCTGAGCTTGTCCAGGTCAGCCTGGATCACCCGCCTATCTTCTGGCGTGGATGCTTTGCCCCAAAGTTTGGTGTCCACATCATTAATGAAGAGGTTGAACAGGATGGGTCCTAGGACAGAGCCTTGAGGGACCCCACTGGTCACAGGGCACCACAATGAGTGACTGCCATCAATTACAACCCTCTGGGTCTGACCACGGAGCCAGTTTCCCAGCCAGCGGATCGTTTTGGAGCCAAGGCCACAACTGGGCAGTTTGGCCATGAGGTGATCATGGGATACCAGATCAAAGGCTTTTTTGAAGTCAAGATATATGACATTAATCTCTTCTCCCTTGTCCAGGTGATAGGTCACCTGGTCATAGAAGGAAATGAGATTGGTCAAACAAGACCTACCCGCAACAAACCCGTGCTGGCTATCCCTTAGGATGTTAGCCTGGGCCAGTCCCTCAAGGATGGCCTCCTTAATAAACTTTTCTAAGATCTTCCCCAGGATAGAAGTCAGGCTAATGGGCCTGTAGTTAGCCGGATCCACTCTCCTCCCTTCCTTGAAGATCGGCACCACATTGGCCTTCTTCCAGTCTTCAGGCACTACACCAGAGCACCAGGAGTTTTCAAAGATCCGTGCCAGGGGCTGGGCTATGACGCTCGCCAGCTCCTTGAGTACCCTGGGGTGCAGATTGTCAGGGCCGGCTGACTTGAAGGTATCCAGCTTCTCAAGGTGTTCCTTCACGAGGTCAGCATTTATGGAGGGTAGGGGATCCCCATCACCTGGATCTCCCTGTCCCATAGCAGGCATGGGCGTCCCGTGGGACTGATGAAAGACTGATGCAAAGTACCTATTTAATAGGTTGGCTTTTTCCTGGGCGTCAGTTGTCAGTTGCCCCATCTGGTTTAGCAGGGGTCCAACATTGCCCTTGCTTTTCCTCTGGCTCCCCACATATCTGAAAAAGGACTTTTTGTTGTCCTTGATGCTTGAAGCTAGTTGGAGTTCAGTTGCAGCCTTGGCTTTCCTGGTTTGCTCCCTGCAGGACCGGACCAGCGCGGAGTAATCCTCCTTGGAGGTGAATCCCGTCTTCCATCCTTTGTAGGCTTTCCTTTTTAGCCACAGGAGGTCCGCTAGGTCCCTGGAGAGCCAGGAGGGCTGCTGTGCCTTCTTGCTGCCTTTCCTCCGTGCTGGAATAGATTTGGCTTGTACATTGAGGATTGCTTCCTTGAGAAGCAACCACTCTTCTTGAACTCCCATCTCCCTGGGGTCACGGTCCCTGAGGTCCTGACCGACAAGCCTCTTCAGCTTGTCAAAGTCGGCTTTTCTGAAGTCAAGGACTTCTGTGTTGCTGACTGACTTGCCAGCTTTACGGCGGATGGTGAAGGTGATCAGCTCGTGGATGTCACCCAGCTTCCCATCGATCACTAGGTCGCCGATTAGGTCGTCCCCCGTAGCCAGTACCAGGTCGAGCAGCGCTTTGCCTCTCATTGGCCCATAGACTCCTTGAGTCAGGTAGAGGTCATCCACGCACGAGAGAAAGTTTGCGACCGCTTGGATTTTGCTGAGTGATCTTCCCAGGAGATGTCCGGGTAATTGAAGTCACCCATGACAACACAAGGTCCTGGAGCAAGCGGCCTCAGTCAGTTCCCGGGCAAACTTCTGGTCAAGCTCAGGACTTTGAGTGGGAGGTCTGTAGTAGACTCCCACCGTTGTGTCCCCTGTGCCGTTTTTCCCACGAATTTTTACCCAGAGGGTCTCTAGCTGTCCATGCCAGTCACCAACATCAGCTTGCAGGGACATGTAGCTTTCCTTCACATAGAGAGCTACACCCCCGCCCCTTTTGTCAACACAATCCCTCCTGTACAGGGTATAGCTCTCTATACCCGTGGTCCAGTCATGGGTGGAGTCCCACCAGGTCTCCGTTATCCCAATGATGTCATAATTCTTTGCACTGAGCAGGAGAACAAGCTCGTCCTGCTTGTTACCCAGGCTCCTGGCATTAGTGTACAGGCAGGCAAGTGTGCCCTTAGGGGCTCTTGCCTTGCCCACATATTGTGCCAGGGCTGGGGCAGGGGTGGGCTCCCTTCAGTGCCTTGGTCTGCTAGCTTTGCAAGGGTCGCTCAGCGGGCCAGCAGTGGCAGTCATCCCCCCATCCCCCAGCGGGCTTAGTTTAAAGCCTGGTGGAGCAGGTCAGCCAGCTGCATGTGGGGGAGAGGCACCAGTTGGCAGTTGCGGTGCACTGTCAGGGTCACCACCAGTCTCAGCCAGAACCCTGTATGTATGTGCCGGCTCTGGCACTGCAGGACCCAGGACTGGCCCTGGTTGCTGGAACAACTGGTCATGGTGGCTGAGTGGCTGGTGTAGTCATGGGCCTGGCATGTGGAGGATATCACCTGTGAGTGAGAGAGGGACAGGGAGGGGGACTGAGTGGACCAGGGGTTCAGGGACGGGTTCCTGGCTCTGGTAGACAGGCACCTGGAGCCCCAAGAGCTGTAGGCTGTCTTGGTGGCCAGGGCAGTGGCATGAAGTGCTTGATTTCCACCAGGGCTGGCAGGGTGGAGTTGTGGAACAGGTAGGGATTGTGGGCACTACCCACACAGCCAGCACTCACATTGCTGAAGGCACCACATTGGTCAATGATGGCTTGGAGCACGATGGAGTGGAAGCCCCACCAGTTGTAGCAAGGGCAGTTGCCATGGGGTGGGCAGGTGACAGGGATGTGGGTCCCATCTGGGGCCTTGATGCACTGGGGGAAGGCCAGGGCATGGAACCCCGCCACCACCTCCAGGGGGTCATGCACCTGGAGCATGGTGTGCCTCAGCACAACCTGGAGGGCACCACACACCTCCAGGATGGTCTCCCTGGCAGTCTCCTTGTCCATGCCAAAGAGATGGCCAACATAATGGAGACTGACAGGGGTGGCCAGCTTGAACAGGGTGATGGCCACCTTGGTGTTCACGGGGAGGGACAGCTACATGGTGGTGTCCTGCCACTGCAGGTGCAGGCAGAACTGCTTGAGGAGGTCCTGGAAGGTGGTCTTGGTCATCTGGAATAACTCCATCCACTGCTCATCATCCGAGGTGGTCTAGACAACATGCAGCCACTAGTTTTGGTTGGCCAGGTGGGCTCACAGGTGGTGGGGCTGGAGCACAAAGCCATCTTTTTTCCTTTTTACTCTCTATTAAACTTGTTCTGTCTATCCATTCTCCTAATATTGTTTCTTTATGAGTGGTTCAGAAACTGAAGTTTGTGGGCCTGTAACAGCAAGACTACTTAGTACCTCGATTGTCTGAGGTGGGTTGGAGAATTAAGTATTTTGCTCCTTTCCTAGCTTGTTGGTGGCATGCCTGGAGCCTATTTCTAGAACTATTCACTTCAGCTCTACTGAACAGTAAGTTTGAAGTTTGTCAAAGTGAATGTTGGTCACAGTAAATTAAGTGGGTGAGCAGTCAGTCTGTGCGATCGTGACTCTCTCCCACTCATTCTGAATGCCCCCTTGAGGACTGTCAGTAAAACTCTCATCATCTTGCTATTGTTTCCATCCTGGTAGAAATTTTCTATCAAGACTGAAATGCATCTTCAGGAGCACTGACACTTAAACTGGGCTTACAACCTCACTAATAAAAGAAATACAGCACATTAAATAGACAGCATGGGGGGAATGATTCATGGTGGAAACATTCAGTGATACAGCCCTTAATTTCATAGTATGGACCTCACACGGGGGTGCTTCATGACCCAATGAACTGTGAGTTGTATTTGAGGTTATACAGGCTCTCTAACTGGAAATACTACCTCAGTACTGGCTATGATGAGAAAGTGATGGTCTTTTCCGATGGTCAAAGGAGCTGCTCAGATAGCCTTACATGTCATGTTTGAGAATTTTAGAAGGTTTACATAAGAAACCACATGAGTCAGAGGTACAGAAAGAAGCCATTCCAGCAGAAGAACTGCTCCGGGGTGAGCATTTCAGCATGGAAAGCTTGGGTTATTGATAGTGCTATGATACAACCAGATTCTGGTCTGCCAGTCTTTTTTCTTTCTTTTTCTGGAAATTGCTGTGTTAACTAGTTTATTATTTTCAAGTGATTTTTCCAAACCAGTATTAATCAAGCATATTTTTGGATCTCTAGCTCTACACAGCCAGTCAAGGCGTACCTTTGATCTCAAACATGTCAATCACGTAGGGCTCAACCGTAGGCAGCATAGGGCTGGGGCTAAGAGGGTGTAGCCTTCACAAACATGGGGCAGTGGTGGCAGTGTAGAGAGCCGCAGGCAGGGAGGGGCACAGACAGAAAGATAGACATGCAGCTGCAGCCTGCAGCAGCCTGGTGGTGTGTAGAGCACTGCCCACCACAGCAAGTCTGTAGTGGGGAAGAGGTGTGGGGGGGAAGATTGAGGCCCCCACAGTGAGGGAGGGAGTGGGGCAGAGGCAGGGGCAGGGACCGGGATGAATGGGGTCCCAGGACTGGGGTGGGTTGTAGGACACTTAGAGCCTGGGCTACTTGTCCAGGGGCATGGGGAGGCTCCCACCACTGTGTACACTCCATTGGAGGCCCAGGGGCATGTGCTCCCCAGATTTGAGCATGGGGCAGAGGTGGCTGCCGCTACAGGCTGGGGCTCTGCAGCTTGCTGCCACTGCCCTGGGAGTGGCACAATGCCATGTGCTTACCATGCACTGATTGCGCCATGGCCCCTGCTCACCCAGTAGTTGCACCATTCCCGAGGTGGCAGTAGCAGGGCACAGAACCCAGCCTCCAGCAGCAGCTGCTGCCACCCCACATGCAAATCTGGAGGGCACATACCCACTGTGCCTCCACTGGTGTGTGTGCAGCAGTGGGAACCCCCTCCCCTCCATGCCCCTGGAAGGGCTCTGAGCATCCCACAACCTGGCCTGGCCCTGGGGTCCCATTCACCCCAGCCCTTGCCTCTACCCCACTCCCTCCCTCACTGTGGGGCCATCAATCTGCTCCCCCTCCCCTTCTCCACAACAGACTTACCTATTGTGGGAGGGTGTGCATGTGGACAAGTGCGTGCACACTCAGCCCCCCCAAATAATATTTTCTCCCTCTTCCTATGGCCTCAACCCTACAATATGATGCTCCACCAGCACTGTTGGTAATGTCAGCACTGATGCCAGCATTGTTGGTGATGTCATTCCTGCAGTGGTCCTAAAAGATTTCTCAGAGCCAGTCTGTGAGTGAAGAGAAACCAGAGGGGGTTACTTCTGTTTGAAGTGAAGGATGGAGGAGTTTCCTTGTAATGTGGCCAATAGCAGAGAAGCTGTGGAAGTCTGCTTCCATGGTGTAGAATCAGCCTTGTTGCAGGGTAGAAATCATGTATGAGATTCACATAAAAGCTCTGTCTGCCAGCTGTCCTTGCCTCATGGGACCTTTCTGAGCATGAAAGAAAGACCTTTCCCTCCCCTGCTGGGAGACTGGTCCCAAATCCCTCCCTGCTCACCTAGCAATGTAAAGCATAGCAGGTATACACATTAGGGGGGGAGCTTTTTTTTTTCCCCCTGTAGTGCTTTTTTCCCATGTTCTCGGTTTGGCTCTACTTTTACCATAGTTACTTATTGGACTGCAAAGCAATTTTCAGATGGGACTGTACAGCCCAAATGCAGCTCGCCAACACATAGGGTCAGAGAAGAGATGGGGTGTATGGGTTTTTTAGCTAATGACCGTCTAATATAAAAATGCATAAATACTGCAGGGAGCTAACAAGAGGCAGTGCATCTCTAGCTCAGGCACTCTCCTGAAGGGCAGAGGGGAGGTGTAGCTTATAATCTCTGCTGCCAGAGCTCTCTGTGCATGTTAGAACAATCATTGGTTAAAAAGCAGGAATAACCCTTGCAGCAGGAACTAGAATGCATTGCTTGCAGGGCTGTGTCCTCCTCACTTGGCTAGAGCGTAATACCTGCTCTCCTTTCAGCCCTATGGATCTTGCATTCTTGGCTGACTAGTGGGCCAGCTTCAACAGGAAGGCTAGTGTGCCCCCACATAGCTGAGCTCGACAGTTTAGTGCTTAACATACTCTCTTGGGAAGTGGAAAATGTGGGAGTGGTTCTCCTGAGAGTGAGGGAAGCCTTAGTATTAAGGTGTCGCTCTTCCTGGGCAAATGCTCCCACCACTAAGATACTTAGGCAAAAGACAGAATTGGGGACTTTCAGTAGAGTTTATGTCTTCCATCACTGATATAGAACACAACAGAGTTAAAGGGAGGGAGTGAAATACCTAGGTGACTAATCTGAAACCCATTTAAGCATGTATGATAGACCAAAACTAGATGCTGAATACATTTGGGCACCTGGAGTGGCTTGATTTGAATCACACTTTGTGATTTAGGTGCTTAAGTAGAACTGAGGTGAGATTTAGGCTTCAACATGAATGATGTGGATCTGGCCCTGTTTATTAAGGAATAAGCGTGCCTAATAAAAGATTAGTTGTGTCACACTGACCCACAATTGAGACGACAAGCATATCAAAGCATATATGACATTGGCAGGATATGTCATTCCACATTAATGCAACTGGGGGCAGAGACAACTTATGTCAAATACTTTTTCAATGGGAGTTTTGGGTGAGAAATGTAGGCATGAATTTGCTTTTCATGGTAAGGCAGGAATGCTGCTCTAGACAGGCACAATGTTTCTCAGTGGGCAGGTCTGTACATGATGCTACATCGCTGTAGCAAACACGTTACAGTGATGTAGCATCTGGAGGCATCTATACACAACCAGCAGCTACTTCACCGTAGTGACACGGTAAGTATAGCATACCACTATGGTGAAGAAGCTGCTAACAATAACCTTGCACAGTGAGTATGGACTAGTACGGGCTGTTACTGTGCTGTGACTTAGTACTTCCAAAAGAAAATAGTAAATCATGGCGCAGTAACAACATCACCATAGTGACACATGTAGACATGCCCAGTGAGTCACTAAGGTGTCTACAGCTGTTCAGGCCCTTGTGTTAGTTCATGGCATTTTACACAAAGTGCCATGAATTACAGTCCCCATATCGACCTAACAGGGATTCAGGAGGGGGATTGAGTCTGCCCGTACCAGCCCTGGCCAGCAGGCAGGGGTGCTCCAGCAGTCTCTGAGGAGGCTGCTGAACTGCCCCTTTCCCCAGCCCATCCCCCCCAGCTCTGGGGCTGACAGTGGGGAGGGAGGGGGAAGGGAGCAGCATGGAGCTACCAGCTGGGCCTTGCCTGGCCTAAGCTGGGGGGGCTGTGAAACAGAACCCCCTCACCTTGCAGGTCCATGCCAACTACCCCAGCTGGGATATTGGGGGGAGCTAGGCCAGTCCTGTGAGGTGAAGGGGCTCTGTTTCACCCCACCACCCGCTCAGTATGGGCAAAGCAGCTGGCAGGTGCTGGTGCTGCTCTCAAGAGTCCTGGTCAGAGGAGGTGGGGAGGCAGGGTGGAACAGAGCGCTCTCTCCTCACAGATCTGTCCCGGCTCCCCGCAATTCCCCATCCAGGGTAGCTGGGGGGCATGAGGCAAGGGGGCTCTGTTCCATCCCCTTCCCCCACCCCTGAGCTCAGGCCAGGAAAGCCAGCAGCTCTGTGCTGCTCCCTTAGTCATGCATCAACAGGGGCTGACCCTCTCGGCAGCACAGAGGCAGAGAGGGATCTTGGAGTCAAGATTGACTCCAGGATGAATATGAGTTGCCAATGTGATGAAGCAATAGGCAGAGCCAACTGCACCCTGTCCTGCATCAACAGGGGCATCACTAACAGGTCCAGAGAGGTCTTGCTCCCCCTCTATGCGGCGCTGGTCAGGCCGCAGCTGGAGTACTGTGTCCAGTTCTGGGCGCTGCACCTCAGGAAGGACGTGGAGGACCTGGAGAGGGTCCAGAGGAGGCCACTTGTGTGGTTGGGGGCCTCCGTGGCCAGCCCTGTGAGGAGAGGCTGAGGGACCTGAATCTCTTCAGTCTCTGCAAGAGGAGACTGAGGGGGGATCTTGTGGCTGCCTTCAACCTTATCAGGGGCCAACAGCAGGGACTCGGGGAAAGTCTGTTCACCAGGGCCCCCCTTGGAGTCACCAGGAACAGTGGCCACAAGCTGAGGGAGGATAGGTTTAGGTTAGATATTAGGAAGAACTACTTCACTGTAAGGGTGGCCAGAGCCTGGAACAGGCTTCCCAGAGAGGTGGTGCTCTCACCTTCCCTGGAGATCTTCAAGAGGAGACTGGGTAGGCACCTGGCTGGGGTCTTATAACCCCCCCTCCCCCAGTGCCCCTTCCTGCCCGTGGCAAGGGGTCGGACTCGATGATCTGTCCAGGTGTCTCCCGACTCACTGATTCTATGATTCCTCCCTCCCTGCTAACAACCCCAGGGATGGGGCTGGATTAGTGCCCCAACCCTGCCCTGCATGACAAAATTAAACCCTTGAGGGACTCCCTAAGGTGGTCTACCTGATTTGATGAGAGTTATTTTTTTTAAGCGATTGGCCATTTAAAAAAATGCTTTGCAACTGTGCATGTGTGTTACATCACAACTGTGAAGTGCTTTCAGGAGCCAGTTTAGATGAAAAATGCCACTTCTGTCTGCACCCTTAAATGTAAGTGACTCCTCTGGAGAGTAGTGTGCTGTATTTTGTAGGACAATAAAACTGTGGTGACAGCAGGAAAAATATTGGTGTTCCTCTGAGAAAAACAAATTAATCAAAACATGTTTCCCTGTGCCAAATCATCCACAGCACGACTTATATTTAAAGGTATTTCAATGACAGTTAAATCTATTTCACATATTTACTGTTACTTTAGTAATTCTGTTGTGTAACCATGAGACACTGTATCTGTCAAATGCTTCATGAGTGTTGTATGAAAGCAAGACTCAAAGAATAAGAATTTTGTGGACAAATTGTTAGGTTAGATGACTGGGTTGGCATTTTTTACATAAGTTTTACTGGGCAAATTGTGTTATGAATAGTCCTAAGTACTGTATGAACTCAAATATAAAACAATCCCCAATAAATTGATTCTATATATGGAAAATGTATAGAATCTAATTATTGGACGTTTGCCTTGAATATGTTGCCTTCTCACTGCTACAACAGGGAACATAAAGCTGCAGATGTCAGGTAGCCGCCTTGCCCTCTGCTCCCACAACTTCTTCCCCCTATAGCCTCTCCTCCCACCCATTTACTGTCAGACTCTGCTCTCCCTGAACACATGGAAGGGAGAAACAAATTTAAAAACACTGACAAAGAGGATGGAACTAGACTATTCTCAGTGATAGCAGATGATAGAATGAGGAGCAATGGTCTCACGTTGCATCAAAAGATATTAGGAAAAAACTCTCTCACCAGGAGGGTGATGAAACACTGGAACAGGTTACCTAGAGAGGTGGCGTAATTTCCCTCTTCAGAGGTTTTTAAGGTTCAGCTTGACAAAACCCCGGTTGGAATGATCTAGTCGGGGACTGGTTCCGCTTTGAGCAGGGGGTTAGACTAGATGACCCTTGAGGTCCCTTCGAACCCTAATTTGCTATGATTCTGTTCTGTTCCTGGAAACACAAACTCTTTTCTGACTTACTGTCTTATTTGTTTTAGGTGTTCCATGTTTTATATCTTATTGGTACATGAAATCTTTCCCTATCCCCTGTATTTATACAATATCTTTTCCCCTGCAACTTCCCCCCACTCCTTTTAGTAGGTTCTATTTATGAACATTTCACTTTCTCCCAGACTTTGTTTGCTTCGTCCTCCCCTCTCTCTTCCTGGTCCCTCCATAAGTACATTTTCACCCCACATAGGCCTAACTTTAAGCATTGTTTAACAGACCACTCTACCTTTTTGAAGACCACAAGTTTCTTACAGTCCACAACACATTTCTGAAACTGATTACCACCTTCTTTCCTCTGCACACTCAATTTTGTTCTGCTTTTGGGGTCTCTCTCCACTGTACCACTTCAGCCGTCAGCTATGAATCATAGAAAATTACAGTTAGAAGGGACCTCAGGAGGTCATCTAGTCCAACCCCCTGCTCAGGGCAGGACCATCCCCAACTAAATCTTCCTAGCCAAAGCTTTGTCTAGCCAGGTCTTAAAAAACCTCCAAGGATGGAGATTCCACCACCTCTCTGAGTAACTTTTTCCAATGTTTTACTACCCTCCTAGTATGAAAATTTTTCCTAATATCTAACCTAAACTTCCCTTGCTGCAACCTGAGACCATTGCTCCCTGTTCTGTCATCTGCAACCACTTGTTATTAGCTGGTATAATTGCTCTACCCTTCGTGCAAAGGCAGATTTCTGTAGCAAATGCTCATGCATTTCTTCACTGGTCCACATGTCCTTTTGGGCATTTTGTGACCCAGCAGAGCCATCAGCAATGTTACAGCTCATGAACTGGTAGTATTCTGTGTGCTAGTATCAGCTTAGCTCCTGATGCTCTTTTAGAAAGTATTTTTCACACACCTCCTTCCAGATGACGTCTACTTTCTCTGTGCACAGTCTCCTGATGACAGCTGCTCTAGCTCATGCAAGCATGTTTTGTTGGATTTTGCAATGGCCCTTTATTTACCCTGATTCTGTCTGCTTTATCTATCTGATTTTAGCTTCTTTCTTTACATGCTTTCCTTTATCTTATCCTCCTCCTGTGCTCCCTCATTATCTGTTCTCATATTCTTTTCTTTCACAAACCCTTCCATGTCTGAATCTTCTAGGAACTTGTCCACCCACTTCTCCTGACTGGAAAAGATCTCTTCTGGGTGGTCAGGACTTTGCAGTAGGGAGAAAACTGAGGAGGGGAGACTACTGGCAAAGGTGCTTGGCTGGGGCTCCATTCCTTTCCCCTTTATCCTTCATCTCCCTCATTTGGTTTCTCCTCCTTCCTTCTTTGTCTTTCTCTTTCTTTTAAATTCTTGCCATTCCATCTCATTTCCCTCCTTCTCTGACCCTCCTTCTTCCTCAGAGTTGCTCTTTTCTCATTCTTCCTTTTTTGGGGGTGTGGTGCTCTCTTTCTCTGGATTTTGTTTCTCCTCTTTTGCCCTGCCTTTCAGCTCTTTGAGGAGCTGGACTCTTATCCTCCCGTCCCCTTCTGACTCTTCCTGGATCTCATTATCCTCCTCTCCTGATTCTTTTACCTGCTCCTCAGGCTCTGCAGCCTTTTCTGGAGGTGAAAAAGGACTATGGTAGAAGGAAGAAGTCTCCTGGTAAGCATTTGGACCCTCCCTGACTGCTAGATCAGACCTTTGAAGCTGGATGTGATCTGACTGGATTTCATCCAGCTGGTGTTGCAGAATACCCTGAAGGTAAGCCCTAGAGATCTGGTTGGGCTGGCTGCCTTGCCCAAAGGGCTGGACTGGGACTTTGTTTTCTGGAACCGCTGGGGCTTTAAGGATTGAACAAGATGAAGGGAAAGGGCCCAGGGCTTTGGTTCTTTGACTCTGCATGTAGTGAGTGTGAAGATATTTATAGATTTCATAGATTTCATAGACATTAGGGCTGGAAGGGACCTCAGGAGATCATCGAGTCCAGCCCCCTGCCCAAAGGGCAGGAAGTCAGCTGGTGTCATAGGATCCCAGCAAGATAAGCATCCAATTTACTCTTGAAAGTGTTCAATGTAGGTGCTTGAACCACCTCCGATGGCAGACTGTTCCAGACCTTGGGGGCTCGGACAGTAAAGAAATTCTTCCTTATTTAATTTGGCAATGAAAGAACAAGACATACAGTGCTGACTCATCTGGTATTGGAAAATGGTGGGCTAGATAAAAACAGTACAGGACCCCACCGGGGCTTGGCAGGATCTGGACTGGGGCTTGGCAGGCTCACATGCTGCTGGGGGGGGGGGGGGGGGGCGGGGAGACAGGTCAGAAAACCCCAGGGGAGTGAGAAACCTCCCACCAACTCTAGAGGCAAACAGGGGGTTTGTGATTTACTATGGCCAGCTAAAGCTGTGAAGGAAATATGGTGAAGAAAGGTACTTAGCTTTGGTCAGCCCCTGCACCAGATACTCAATATGTAGGAAGAAGAGTCACAAGGCAAAGGATTGTGAGGAGAAGAGGTGCTGCAATCTTGGGGAATGGACATGTTCCACTCCTGCCCCAAGTCCTTTGAAAATCATAAAATCATAGAATTGTAGGACCAGAAGGGACCTGCAAGATCATCAAGTCCAGCCCCCTGCCATGGGCAGGAAGTTAATGGGCACAAAGAAGCTCAACAAGGTGCTTCTCCAGCCTCATCTTGAACACCTCCAAGGATGGCGACTGCACCATTTCTGCTGGGGGTGTGTTCAGAGCAAGGCAGCAAAGAAAGGAGGAGAAAAATGAGTAGGAGGAAAGGGAATGAGAAGCACCTGTCTATTCTATACTCTGTGCAAGTGCTCTGTCGAAGTGATTTGTCTTCACACCATTCACTTCACCTTTTCCAGCCCCTTCCTCTGTCTTTCCAGCTTTGTCCCAGACAGGTAAAACTGCATTTGATGTTAGCCAAATGGACTATGCATGGTACTAATACCAAATATTCTAATATTATAAAAGCCTTAGTCTGTCTTTCTGTCTATCTGTAATGCTTCATTCACACTCTGATTGGCTGATTGAAACAACTAATCAGTGCTCCAAGAGCATTTGGACAGGAGTCAGTGCTGTGGAGTGCTGCTGTGGTGATGGGGACACAGGGAATGGAGTGGGGGTGGGTCCAGATGTGGGAGGATGTGGGGGGACATGGAGCTGCTGGACCCCTACAAAAGCCAGAAGGGAGGGGGAGGGAGGGAAGTGGGGGCATGGTGGCGGTGCCTTGTTGCTGCCACTGCTGCTGTACCTGACAACAGTCCTGAAGTGGGGAGGGGGAAGCAGGCCCAGCCCCGAAGCAGTGGGGGCGAGGGTGGGGAGAACAGTCCCATTTGCCCCCTCCCCTGATCGGATGAGAAGCGGGGGTAGGGCCATGTGCAGGAGTCCATCTCTGCCCACTATGAAAGCTGGGAGTGTGCTGCCATTGGGCCCCGACAAAAGCTGTCAGGGAGAGGGAGGGGAAAGGGGAGTGGGATGGGGGGCACAGTGACAGCACCCTGCCTCCGCCGGGCCCTGCTAACAGCTGGGAAGGAGGGGAGTGGGAACAGGACTGGACTCAGGGGGGCGGGTGGGAGAGCAGAGCTAGACCCAAAGCATGGGGGTGGGGGGGAGGTGCGGACACGGGCCTGTGTGAAGCCAAAAGGCTCATGTCAAGCCAAAAGGCCCCAGCAAAGACAACATTTCAAGCCACAATGACTCCATAGCTTAACACTGCTCAGTATTTATATGTAATCCAGATGTCCCTCCTCCTCCTAGGTTCCACGTGCTTATTAGCCTCCTACTCATGACTGGAATGAGGTATTCTTGTCACAAGTTCTGGGATCTTCAAAAAAATTATATGCAGATGAAGTGTGGGTCAACCTGGTCCCACTCTACCTCATGCATGGCAGGGCCTCTGTAATAACAGGCAACAGGATGAGTGAGGGGGTGACAGAAGGATTCTTGGTGAATTGTTTGGGACTCTCTATGGTGATGTTTCCCAGACATTTAAGTCTGGTGAAGTGAAGGGATTCACTGGAAATGGAGAAGAAAGGTGTAGCTCAGCTGTGGAAGTGAAGAGGAAGTTGAAATGTGTACAACATAGTGGCTCACCATGACTTGTAAAAGAGTTGGTACTGTGGGGGACTATGCTCAATGAGCATTAATATATCTCTCATTCAGCTGAGCTGCACTAAGTTATCATTGTGGTAGTCACCCATCCATATTTTTTAAATATTTGTTTCAAAGGCCAAATTGGTTCCAAATTCTATTAGGCAAAGCCTAATAGCCAAGTTCCAAATTTGACTGAGCAGACTTAAGTTGTTCAGATCTGTGCAGCTCTACTGCTGGGCAAGTATTCAGAGTCTCCCTAGTCCACTATGGGCCATACGTTCTATAGTCATAGTCAGTGTTGACTATATTTAATCAACTTTATAGCTGGTTTTTCTTGCTTTTGGCAGCAGTTTAATGATAGACAATGTGTTTAATGAGGTTTCTTGTATGCAATTTTTTAAAGCAAATATGGTAAGTCAACCACAACAACTGCATCATGAACACAAGGTTTGGTTGTATTATTACTTCCTTTTCTACTAGATTCCTGAATCAGGGACTGATTGTTTCTTACAACTTGCTCTTATGAGTCCCATCAACTTCAGAAGGAAGCACTTGCACTTTTTCAGAGCTGAATTTGTTCTTTGTGGCTTTCAACTTTTTGGTGCTGCTTTCTTTAGTCACATTTATTATCCAACAAACTATTTTATTTTCTTCTCCAAGAGTTCACTGTAACAAATAAAGATCTAATATTTCTGAAAGTATAACTATAAGAAACTGAATAAAAGAGCGGTCTGTTGAAGTCAATAGAAAAGGCCCCATTAAATTGAATAGAGTTTTGATCCAAGTTTTGGTCATGTGGTAAAAGGAGAAAACTGAGACCCTTAGCTGTTGATAGCCTAAAATCTATGTGGTTAAGAGAGATATCTCCTGTAGATCCTTAGTTTGCATATGATTAGGAAGCCAAGATACCCTCCCTACTTCATGGCCTCTAACCACTACCTTGCAGGGATAATGTCTTGGGACTGTGGTGCTTTCTAAGTCAAAGGTACTGTTAGGCACCCATGATGGTAAAGGATCGCTAAAGCATAATCAACCCAGAGTGAACATGGAATATACCTCACACTATTCAACTTAACTAAAATCTAACTATTAACACATTAAATGTACTAATAGTTTCTACAGAGAGAGAGAGAGAGCCCCCCCACACTTAGTTCAATGGTCTCACCCAGTCCCAGATGTTACTTAGCTTCACAGAAAAGGTGGCTAATCAGTTTCTGAAAGTAGAGGGTGGTCATCTATGGGTAATGGCTGTTTTTCAGTCTAGATGTTGTTTGACGATGACACATCCAACTTCCTTGTTCTCACCCTTTTTCTTTAACTTTACTCTTCTGATGACTCTTGATTTCTGGGTACCATTGACTGGTTTCCCTGTGATCATCACACTGTTCATGTTTTATCCTGTCAGCATATTTGTTTGTTCCAACACAGCCATCACATGCACACATCTTAATTTGGTCTGTCCTTCAACTCTGGAAATTCCAAGGCCTCTTCAGTTGGACACTGTCCATTTGGTCCCCTCTTATCACCTTTCATTAACATATATAATCATGTCATCCCTCTAATGTAGTTGGTTAGTGCCAACTTCAGTTAATTTGAGCTAGTAACAAGGCTCACACTATACCTCCCTATGTTGATAATGCTGGAACATAAGCTCCCTGTGAAAGTGAGCTCAAGACTAGCTGATAATGCAGACACAAGCAAAATGAAAAAAAGAAAAGTTCAAATAATAATGAGGCTATATAAAAACTTAAGAAATGGTTAAATAAGGCTGAATATAAAAGAAAAGTTTAATACTATAATTCACCACTCAAGCAGGTGCAACTAAAGCTAAATGTGACACTCTACCCTACAGTACTTGGCATTTTTTTTTCTGTGGCACAAATATCTGCTTGGAACAGATGGTATGGTCTTTACTCTACAACTGCCAGCACATTATTTTGACTGCAGACCTATAGGGTATTATTTTACTATTTATGCTAGTCTCTTACCATCGGTATTAATCTATGTGCTTGAGTCTTAATTTTTTCAATATGTGGGGCCTATCTATGACCCCCTCCTGCCTATCTGGATTCCACAGGGGCTCCTCACTTTCCCCCTGGTAACATGGTCAGGGTAAGGTGATTGTGGCCTCCTGTCACTTGTTGATTGACCTTGTTATTAAGAGCCCTTGATCTCCATAGGAAATTTGGGCAAATACTGTAGTTGCCATTTATAGAATTTTCACCTTATTTGCATGTATTGTTCAGTTTTTACTCTGAAATCTTTTAAACAAGTAGCATGTTGTATAGCACTGTATATAGAATCTACATTTAAAAAGTAATTGTCGGCAAACAGGATACCATATTTCCTGCCATCTGAGCCTAGTGCCTGTGTTCATTCTGAAAAAAGCCAATATTTTCACATCATCTGGCTGATTCTGGTGATGTGGTCAATGGTAAGACAAAGAGCTATTTCTTGATGAAAGATGATGGTGCACTGGTTGATGTGCATATAGCAGGTGGTGGCATTACCCAATGGAAGGGAGGGGCCAACACCAAGGAGGATTATATCTCCATTGCTCAAGATTGTAGAGGGACTATAAGGCTAAGGCAGAGATGGAACTGGGACTAGTGACCCAGATCAAAGATAACAAGAAGTCCTTTTTTAAATACAGAGGGGGTAAAAAGAAGGTACCGGGACCTCTGCAGGACACACTTGGAAATCTGGTGGTTGCACCGTATGACAAAGCTAACTTCTGTAACAAATTCCTTGCCTCCATTTTTCTGAGCAGGTACCGGGACTTCCCCCACACTGGGATCCTGGACGGACCCAGGGGAGACATAGCTGGGCCCAGGGTCAGTGAGGACCTAGTCATGGAACTTCTGGTGGGACTGGACATGTTCAAAACAGCAGGTCCTTATGATCTCCAGCCCAGAGTGCTGAGGGAATTGGCACAGCTTTACGAGCACTCATGGTGTTCTGGCCAGGTGCCAGAGGACTGGAAAAGGGCCAGTGTGGTCCCCATTTTCAAAAAAGGGAGGAAGGAGGACCCAGGAAACTACAGGCCCCTTAGTCTTACCTTGGTCCTGGGAAAGCTCTTTGAGAAAATTATCCAGGAGCACATCTGCGAGGGACCAGCAGGGGAGGTTATGCTTAGGGGCAATCAACACAGGTTCATTAGAGGCAGGTCCTGTCAGACCAACCTGGTGGCCTTCTATGACCAAGTCACAAAATCCTTGGATGCAGGTGTTGTGGTGGATGTAGTCTTTCTGGACTCTAGGAAGGCCTTTGACACTGTCTCTTACCCCAGTCTCATCAAAAAATTAGGCGACTGTGGTGTCGACACCTAAACAGTCAGATGGGTTGCAAACTGGCTGGAGGGCCGCACCTAGAGAGTGGTGGTGGACGGGTCATTTTCGCCTTGGAAGGATGTGGGCAGTGGGGTTCCCCAGGGCTTGGTCCTCGGGCCAGCACTGTTCAACATCTTCATCAGCAACTTGGATGAGGGGGTGAAAAGCACTGTTTCAATACTGACAAGTGCAAGGTATTGCACTTGGGGAGGAAGAACCAGCAGCATACTAACAGGCTGGGGAACTCCCTTCTCATAAGCATAGTGACAGAAAGAGATCTTGGAGTCATTATCGATTTCAAAATGAACATGGGCCACCAATGTGAGGACGTGGTCAGGAAGGCTAACCACACCTTGTCATGTATCCACAGATGCCAAGATGAACATGGGCTGGCAATGTGGGGATGCAGTCAGAAAGGCCAACAATACCTTGTCGTGCATCCACAGATGCATCTCAAACAGGGCCAAAGAGGTGATCCTCCCCCTCTATGCAACACTGGTCAGGCCACAGTTGGAGTACTGTGTCTAGTTCTAGGCGCCGCACTTTAGGAGGGATGTGGCCAGCATCAAGAGGGTCCAGAGGAGGGCGACGTGCATGATCTGGGGACAGCAGGGCAGACCTTATGAGGAGAGGCTATAGGATATATCTTGCTCAGTTCGCAGGTCAGGTCTAGCAAAAATTGCACTGCTCTACTGCCTATGTCTTATTTTAACAATGAGTGTTTTCCCCTGGATGGTCAGGCAAGATTTATTAGGTCCTTTGTGCATCTTGTGATTGGTGATTTTAATTCCCATAATACAGCGTGGGGAAATGATAACAATGATAGTATCCTAGTTGAACATGCACACAAAATCATACTCCTCTGATATTACTGCCAGGATATTAGCTTTAGCCTGTAATGTTAATTGAATGTCCTTCGATGTTAATTGAAAGGATTAACAGCACTGGCTCTCATATGAGCCCATGTTTATGATGCTGGCTGCACATTTCTTGGGTATACATGGTTGTTGAAATGTGTCTGGTGTTTGAGCTTGAGCTTAGCATGAGCTTAGTATGCCATAACCACATAAAATGTGTTGCCTGGTAGCTGTAAACCTACCTAGCAACTCTCTGAATAATGATGTCACTAGATTTGAAAAAGTTTTTCTGCATATTGGTGAAATACACTTGCTTTAATGTGCCTGATTAAGGGTAGACAAAGAAAATAGGGCTATTAAAATCCTACAGTACAAACTGGGAGTCACATGAGATGTTTACTGTGCAGCTAATTAAATCCACTGTAAACATCTCAGCATCTACACATGCCCCTCTTAGGGTGCACAAAACTAATAAAGTCCACACCAGGGTAGTAATAGTGCCCTGGCCAGCTACTCCACAGCACATGGAGCTGCACCAGAGCAGTCCTTGTTCGGCTGTGTTTGAGCTGCCTAATCAATTGTAGTTTGCTACAGTGGTGTATTACTCTATAATTTGTTTTTGGGTTTGGATATAACTTTTAATGCCAAGTACACATTTCTATTTGGCTATCTAGTAAACATTCTCTGAGAGCCATTCTGATTTTAGCATTGCTTGCTTTTAAATCCTTTTAAGGTCTGGGAAGCAAGTTTACAGCCAACTGAGCCAGTTCCAGCCAAACTCTGTAAGATAGCAGTAGTGCAAATTCTCAATTGAAAGTACTAAATTGGCCACAAACAATAAGGGCTTAATGGAAGACTCTGTCTTCAACAGGGCCAAAATGAAGTGCTTGATACAGAGCACTTTACTTCCCTCTTTAGGAACTTGTGTTCCTAATCAGCATGAGTCTGCATAAGCACACCTTTTTGAAAAATCCGCAATACCAACAATGGGAAACAGTGATATACAGGGAAGTAGTAACAGTCAGAGCAGATACGCCAAAAGAGCATGCTCTGTGGCAACCTAAGAATGGCTAGAATTAAAATCTTCAGTCCAAAATAGAAATGACCATTAAATGCTGGCTGCCTCTTTCCTCTTCCTCTTTCCCATCCCACTGGATAAAAATTGTTTTCACTGCAACTTCTGTGGAGAAAATGTTGACACGTTTGACCAGAAACAAGGTTTCACCACCACAGTTCCTGGGCATAACTAATGTTTTCATGGCTCCTTGGAGGGGGTCCCACTTAAGTGTTGGTAATCTATTCATCACTGCATGCAGACAAGAATCCTAAAGACCTTGTAATTCAGTGTAGTGACTTCTGCAAGTCTGACTTAAACTCAACAGCTGCTACAGTTATCTCAGGAGCAATTACAGGGTTATCCAATGACCAGTCAGCTTTCTTAAAGCAAAATATAATATATTTAGAACAAGAGCATTTTGCCAAAGTCCTTATATTTAGACAATGAATGATTTCTGTGCATGCCTATCTTACCAGAGGGCCACTCATCTTCCATATGGATACCCTAGCAAATCTAAAATACTTCAGGCCCTCTTACAGAAACTTCTGCTTCTAATTAGTCTTGTGCCTCTCAGTTTTTCGATGATGTATCTTCAGAGCAGGCAGCTGTTTTATGCAGTTTTAAGTCCTTTGTATTATGCTTTTTGGGTCAAGACTAAATGCTCTATTGGTGTACTGGTCAGGGAAGATATCCAGAGAATTATCATCTGCATTTGTCAGCACTGGGGAATTTAATTGAATTGACCTTATTATTACTGTAAGCATCCCATTTAGCAAAGAATGCAATTAGTAAGAAGAATGTAAAGATATGGAAGTAATTTATAAAATTAATATTATAGACTTTGATTAGTTCCTGATTCTATAGCACTACTGGCTCTTCAAATTTTTAACAAAAATTAGAATTTTTCCACATTAAACAGAACCATTTTCATGCAAAATGTTTAATTTAGTTAAAACAATCCAACTTTTCATCAAAACAACTCTGACAAACTTCTCTGCTAGCCCTCAGCCTCTGAAAAGTATGCACCTGTGTGGGTGGCAGCTTCAGGAGAACAGTTCACAGGACCACACTGTTGTCAAATTCAAGTCTGAACTCTATTTTAAACCTAACCCAGATCACAAATAGCTGTTAGCTAAAGCTGTGCGAACAGCAGGTAAAAAAAAGCCTAGCATATACTCCTCTGGACTGTGACTTGACTGGACTTGGCATTGGTGTTTTAACCTGAGTGCCCAGGGAGAAACACCCATGTTTGGATACTTCTGTATCAGCAATAGCATCTGCATATGAAGTGCTCCAGTTGGAGCTCTCAGTTGGGGATCAGAAACAACATCATGCGAATGCAGATATCACATTTAGGTGTGATTAGTTAATGTGCATTAATGCACATGTAGACGTGACCTGGCCCTAAGTTTAGTGCTGGGTCTGCCCTACCTGTCTGGGCTGCAGAGTTTTGGGACTAACTTCAGTGCCAAGTCCCTGCACATGTAGACATCTGCCAGAAATGGCTTAATGTGCTTTAGCTGAATGCACATTACATTTAGTCATGCTTAAATGCACATATAGACATGCCTTGTGTGACTTAATTGATCAAACCGCATGGCCTGACTAGTAAATTCAGGATGTTAAACACTCAACAGGAGGCTTGCTATGAACAGTGTGCAAACAACCCACAGGACTAAGCCAAATGATATACATGATTGATTCTTAAATACTTTAATTTAAAAAATCAAAACCAAAAACAAAACAATTTCCCCCCCTCCCCTCTTAGAATATGCAAGATTTGAGGAAACTATTTCTCTGAAAATCCAGTAAATTAATTATTGGCAACAGCTAGTTGTGGTGTGGTGGAAGAGCTTCTAAGTTAATAGCGGCATGTTATGATGCCAGCTACTGTAAGCATTGCATATACAAAGTTGTGTATTTCTCTGGTGTGGATGAAACAGATCATTTCAGCAAGTCTTCAGCAATGCTCATTTAAATTCGAATGTATTGCTAAGTGTGTGCACACTTTGTATTATGGGTAAAATTCTGCTTGGTAACGTTTACTACTCCATAGGCACGTCTACACAAGATGCTTAAACAGCAGTAGCCTAATAACACTGAGCAATAGCGCATCACAGCACAGGCAGTGCTAATATACTACTGTGCAGTATTATTAGGCAACTGTGCAGTAGTGTCACTAAAAAGGTGTTTGCTGGCACTACTGCACAGTAACTGTAGTTACTGTACATTTAGTTAGTACTTCATTAATCAAATACTAAATTAAATGTGCAGTAACTACTGTGAATTAATGAATGTGTAGACATGCCCCATATGCTTTACTGGGGTTGCATCAGTGTAATAGAGGCTAAAGTTTGGTTCTTGGTTCTAGTTTACCCTGGGCACCCTATTAAACACGCATACACAAACATTAAACTTTCTTGTAAACATTACTTTTGTAATCATGACAATAGCTGGAGATAATTAGTGCTGATTTATATCTAGCCTTATATAGTTTGATAGCTGTTAGAAAGTGCCTCTCATTAGAATATCATTATTTTTTACCCTAGGAAAACAGGCAAGTTGCTGTAAACACTGGAAGTAAATTTTTTGTAAAAATGGTTTTAAATGGAAAATAAAACCTGAATCATCAGTTTTATAACTTCACATTCAGCTTTGTTAACATTACATCTCTAGCAGTTATGTAGAATATTTACACTAATGGTAAAGTCTTAAACAAAACAAAGTATGCTGCATCTTTATTTTTTCTTAATCATTCATTTAGAAGATCAACTGAGATAAACAAGAAGAGTGTAAAATCTAGCACTGACTTGATGAGAAACTTTATTAATGCTAGCTTTAGGGATGCTGGACTTTTTCAGGATGAAGATGTCGAAATTGTGGTCATGACAGCATAGCTGCTTTCTTAGATGCGTGCTGTGTATCAAACTGCAGTCGGGATGTAGATTGGAGACATGTGGAATGTTCTTAGGCAAGCAAATGAAGAACTGAGCTGCAGGAAATAATGGAAAATGCATAGTATTGAATAAACGGTGTGTTAGTGGGTTGGTATATAATCAAAAGCAGTATTTCTCAATATTTAGATAAAATATAAAGAGCAAAATTCTACTCCCTGCCTCACATGCTGACTCTTTTCTCTGCTAGTGTTTCTGCCTACAGGCAGATGGATGTGGAGGAATGACCACTGCATGTAGGAAGAGCTGAAGATAGCTGCTGGAGACAAACTCTCCCTTGCTTTTGAAGATTTATTTTTGAATACAGCTTCATTCACTAGCATTTTGTTCATCCATATATTATGAGTCACACTCACTCTGCTACCTCTCAGGAAAAGTGCAACAAGAGAAAGTCAGTATAAAATAATAACAATGATGATCACACACCAAACTTGCAAAACAAACTGGCAGCAAAGGGCTAGTTTCTCAGCATGTGTAAATGGGAACATATCCATTAAGTTCATGGAGCTACATATATATCTCAGTTGAGGTTGTGGCCACAGACTTAGAGTGAAATGCTAGGGAGAATAGAATCATCTATCTGTGTTTCATCTATCGGTGTGAGCAGCCATAATGTTTTGCTCCTCTTGACTGTCTTTGTTTTCCCTGGGTAAACATTACATTTACCAGTATGTTCAAGGAAAGATCATTTCTTCTTCATTCTTCAATCATTTCTTCTTCTGCCTTTCAAAAACAGGATGTGCATCTTATTTGGGAGAGAGTTGTACATAAGAAAATACGGTATTAATCTGGTTACATTAATGAACTGATTTGCCAAAGTTAAAATACTGTTTAGGATTCTTCTGTTTGTGACCAATAGTGTATTTCAACACATTACCTGCATGCAGGACATGCACAGAAGATTTGAGACATGAGACACGAAACTCTGACTGCACAGTTATTACTGCACAGTCATTTAGTACTTGCATACACAAGTATTAAATGACTGCGCAGTAACTGGAGTCACTGTGCAGCAGCATCACTGAACAGCTTTTAGGTAATGCTGACTGTGCAGTAGCTTGCTACTGCTGCACAGTAGTGTTGCATCATGCTTTGTGCCACATGACGCTACTGCTCAGTAGTAACAAGCTACTGCGCAGTCAGTGTCTCATGTAGACTCGGCCAGTACAAACTTTATCCTTTGCAACTCTTCTGTCACTTCTGTTTTAAGGTCACAAACATAGGCTACTACATGCCAAAATCACATGGAATTATCCTTGTTTCCTATTTTTTACTGCAAAATGTTTTTAGCTTTGCCCTTTACCTGTTTGCAAATAGCTGTTAAATAAATACTAATGTTCTAGCAACTATAAAGCAGGTGAATTTTAATATTAATGCTACAGGCCAGGCTCCTGTAGCATTAATATTAAATAGCTTCCACTAACCTTCTATGAACTGGGAACAAAAGGAGATAAGAGAGTAGTTTACTACATTGCAAGTGAGCTCAGGCACTAGATGACATAGTCCTTTAAGTATTTGGGCCAGGTGGTGACTTGCCTTAATTCAGGAAATAGAATCATGTCACTGGAGATGGCATCAAGTTGTTTCAGCTCTTGAGTTGATGGATTTAGGACAGTGATTCGCAACCAGGGTTCAGTGGCACCCTGGGGTGCCTTGAAAGTCTTTTGAAGATACCACAGGTTGCTGCACAATGTTAGCATTACTAGGTGTGCAAACATGGTTTTCAGGACAAACCCAGAAATTTCAAATAGGAATCCATAGTGTTAAAAACATTTCTCCCCTGTTGCGGTCTTTCTGAGTTCTTTGCAACAGGAGAATTGCTCTATTATTTTTCTGTAGTCAAAAAGAGTGAAAATTAAGCAGGGTACATTACTATAATGAGGAATGCCTTGAGTTTAAAAAGGTTGAGAACCACTGGTCTAGGACAACATGTGTTGGATTTGTAAGCACTTATTTTGCTGCCAGTACAATATCTTCTGGATCTGTACAGGATATATCACCTGGATCATAACCTTGCATCTGCTTGACATGTCTGCAAAGCATCTTGTCATCTGGAGTCTTAGCCTTGTATGACACTGGTCTTGAAGCCTCAAGGACAGTTGCAGGCACCAACTGCACCTGACTGCATAGTTTCAGATGTACGCGGGATTGGTTTGTTTAAATGTCCACAAGATGGAGTCTTGGTATATAAAAAAACATATATATATAGCTATATCTATATTTACTACAACAGCATGTAACTCCATGTCCATACCTGGGTTAGGGTGAAGCCAATGCAAACAAGTCTTCAGCAAGAGATTCATCACTAGTTCTTCAGGGCTATGTATGGACATGGAGTTACATGCTGTTGTAGTAAATATAGATATAGCTATATATATATGGTTTTTTATACACCAAGCCTTTCTTCAAAAATTGCTATATTTCTTTAGGACATCTTGAATGGTGTCTGTTGCAATGCTGTGCACTCCTGTTAACTTGAATCCTGTGCTATCTCATAGCCCAGGAAAAGGTAGGGAGTCCTCTTGCTCTCAAAAGGGCTTTATTCCAACTCCTAACACACATACAAAGATGGATGATGACTTCTTGTTGATGTCATCATGTCAGTCCTCAGGAAGGGAGTTTACTACTACAATATCCACTGGCTTAACCCATTCTTTACCTAGCAAGCCTGCTCACTGTCCTCTGGCAATTATGAGACAAGGGCCCACTTGATCCTCCCCACAATGGATGCTGACATTTTCCCTTCAAGGCAACTGTTTACTGCAGTTGGCAAATCTTGCTTCACATGGAACAACAGGACGACAATTTCAAGACATTTCATGACACACTGTATCGCAGATCATCTTTTCCTGTAGGGGGTGGTATTTCCACATTGTTAGTGGACCGGTAGCATAGACATCTATGGGTTCCACAGGATGAATTTCCATTCAGATCTTCAACAGTATTTGTGGCCAGAGCTGTACCCTGCCTCCTTCTAGATCACTTGAACTTCTGACATTAGCTTATATTTTACATTTTTCCCTTCTGGGCAAAACTGTATGGAGGGGAACAAACTATGGTACTTTGCAGTGTGAAACCGTGAGGTGTGGGACTGGTAGGTGTTTACAATCGGGAGGTTTGCAAATGTAGGAAGAAAGCCAATGCACTACAGAAAAATGCTCCAAGCTCACAGATTTCAGTCAGTTTCATGAAACCAAAGTCCCCTTTGCATTATCACTGGCCTCCTGACAGAGCAGGAATGGCAGCACTACACTGGCTAGTCAGCTCTGATTTTTCACGAGTGAGTTCACAGAGCAAGGAACAGGTATAAACACTGCTTCAAACAACATTAACTATCAGCAACCTTAAGCATGTAAGATACTTGGATGCATCCTAACAATGCAGATCTCTAATCTTATCCTGTGCCTTCCACATTGAAAAAATGATAAGAACTTAGTAGACTTATGGTTGGGTCTTGTAGTGATAGAAGTTATATCATGATTTAGAGATGTTCCCTAGAAGGAGAATGAGGGAGCTGGGAATTGGGAGATTACACTTCAGAGAACGTCTAGCTACCTAGTTAGAGCTGGACCAAGTGTCTGTAGGTTTACCTACTGCTCCACAATAAAGTTCATTTTTTAGTTCTTCTCATTCACATATGCTTGTGTTCACTGAAACCAGTGATCACAGTCTTAGTAGCCTAGAAAATTAGGGCTTTTAACCTATATGCACCCAAAAGCTGCATGTCATTAGAATTAGAGTTTTTATTCTTGTCAGGGGAGAGGCAGTTGTAACACCATCAGAGAAGAGAAAAGATCGCAGTGTGACAAGAAATCCTGTCTCACTAGGAAGATCCATGTTCTGGTAATGTCACTCTCCTGTCCCACCTCTGTTCACCTGCATCTCTCTCCTACTGGTGTTCTGTTCCCTCTGCAAATGGTCGGTCTTTCTTTCCTTTCCCTGTTCCTTTCCACATTTATATTCCTGCTTTATGTGGCCTAACAGCAATGGTGGCAGTGCCAATGAAACTGACTGACAGCCCAACCTTAGATGTGCTTGAGTATTGTGCTTCAGTGAGCAGGATATCAGCCAGTGCCCTTCATGTTAATGGGAACCAAGACAAGATCAGCACGGTATTGAGAAAGAGAGCTCTTAATTTACCCTCTCCTTCACTGAAGGGGACTTGAATGCCCCAGTGAAGATTATTCTTGTAGACTTAAACTAGATAGCGTCACAATTTAGCATATAGTGGCACTGGTACTCTACACTCCACCATTCCTGTAAACTTAGAACAGTTTACTCTCTTAGCACTGCTAGCCACCTGTTGACTAAAACTGCATTTAGAGCTACTTCTCCTGAGACAAGATCCAATATTAGTTTCAGTAGGCAGTGAAAATCATAATGCATATTGCAGAATGCTCCAATGACAGAAAACTTTACTGATAAGAACTGAAAGATCAAATCTCAATGCCCCTGCCATGTAGTTTAGTTAAAAACTGAGAAAATACACGGCTGCATTTTTCTGCTTCTGAACACACACAGGTACCCCTGAAGCCTACAGGAGTTTTGGATGCTCGGCCCTCATAGAAATTGGGCTACAAATACATTGTTAAGGGCTGCACAGAAAGGCTTCTGCATTTCAGGGGAAGATGGTAGATTTCCTGACTCTCAGCCCTGTTCTTTGATGTCAGAACTATCTTTTTTTGCATAAAGCTATATAATACCATTGCCATGCTTAGGGGAATTATTTCTTTATGGGACTGGCAATAGGATGTAGCAACTTTCACATCTAGATAAGTGGTTCAAATGCACCATGTGTCTGAGAGTAAAACGAAGTTAACTAATGAAGTCTGAAATGAATTGGCACTCTTACTTCAGCTCTTGGTGGTTTTTATCTAGCACTCCTGGTTGCAGCCTCAACTGAAGGGGCAAGGACTGAATTGACACGAAAACAATGATTACAATAAAATGTAATTAAAATAAAGCCCTTTGGGCACAATACGCAACAGTCTGGGACTTTATCAGTGCCCAAAGAAAGGAGGTTTGCCATTAGCTAAAACCATTGGTAAATTTAGCTGTTCCTGGAAGAATCATTATCAACTACATATAATCAATCCTCTTGCAACTTAAATGACAAATTGCCAAATGAGTCAGTCTGATAGTGTTTCCTTTTAAACAGTCTCCTGGTACATACACTTTACATTTTATCACAATGATCTCTGTATTAACCAGTTATTATGCTGGATGTCAAATTAAATGGTATTGAATGGAAAAAGAAAGCAAATAATTTCAGTTGATTAACTTTCCAGTGACCTCTTCAATGTCTCATTGCCCAAGGATGTGGAGCCACATGTTAAAATAATGCTGTCTAAATGCATATTGTCTAACGGAAGGGGGATGCTAAGCTTAAGTCTTTAGGTAAGTCCTACATATCCCATATAGTCTGGCTCTTCTAGGGACCATTGTCTCAGTCTCGGGTACAGGATAGAAACTTTTAACAATTTTCCCAGTTTTTTGTTCTAACTTTCTTTGCCCCCATCTAAAGTTGGGAGTGGTTGTGTACCTCCCACCTCTCTCAGACACAAGCAAAACAACAATAGGTCTTGAAACCTGGGCTATCTACAGTCAGTTGTCTGCTTTGCTGTAAATATGCAATATTACACAGGCCTAAATTAACCCTTTTGTACTATACATAGATATAAGGGAGCTATAGTAAAAGTACAGAGATCTTCCACCAAGATGCACAGATTCATAGATTCACATATGTTCTTCATAGTGCCTGTAAAGGACTTTTGGTTTGGATTGTTCCTTGGGTTCCACCATCTTTTGATGGCAAATGCAAACTGTGAGCACCTACAACAGGATACAGAGGTACAAGAACCTGATATTACTGTTTTCCCACTAGAGGTACAAACACCTTTTGTACATGTGCAGGGCTAGTTAAAGGTGGGATGAGTCCAAAATATCTGAAAATGCTCTGCCAATGCTTTCTCCAGACAGCTTTCATCACTTATGGAATGCTAGGTATAGTATAAATTTGCCCTCGTGGACTTGAAAATGGAATGTAACTTTGTATTTAGACTGCCACAGAAGCCATGTATTTTGGGTTCTGAATAACAGATGAGTATGATTATTTAATCTCTAAAATACTGGCATGAACTCAGTGGCTCACTCTATCAATGGTCGCTCTAGGTACAGTGGGCACATGCATACCCACACTCATGTATGTGTCCCCTCCTAAATTAACAGCAGTTAATTCTGAGGGTGCATCTACATGTGCAATTAATGCAAAGCAATACCATTCTGGTGCATACTGCACCAGAGTTTATTTTTCCCAGGCATTGTGTTTACATGTGCACCTGGGATTGTAGCACGTTGAGCCGGGTCAGAGAAGTCCTGACTGGCAGGAGGCCCCAGGAGTCAGCCTGCCAGCCCAAACATGCTTCAACCTAGCTCAATGTGCTCTGGAGGGGCTTGCTGGGGCCTGAGAGTGCTTCAGTGCAGGGCTGGCTGGCTGGCAGCACCCACACTAAAGCACCCTTGTGCCCATCAGCCCCATGAGCATCTACACGTGTGCTGTGCTGGAGTAAATAACCCCACTGTAGGGTGGTTATATGTACTAACCTATGACAGGGTTGGTTTACTCTATCCTAATAGTTTTGCACATGTAGATGCTGACAGTTTACTGAGGAGTTAATCAGGGACCTCAGTGGTAAATGTCTCATGAAGATATGTCCTGAAGCTTTTAGTGCCTCAGGAGCCCCACTGGTAGAGCCTCCATTGTGCCACTTATTCTATAGAACCATATCTCCCACCTCATCAAGATTTCTAGATACTCCATTGCAGGTTGTACAACTCAAATCCTATTATAAAAATGCAAACGTTGTCATTTAGCCTAGAAAAAAATCTCAAAAGACAGTGGAGTTTTGTTTCTACTATGTTAGTTATAAGTAGCTGATTATGCTGTTGCAAAAACTAAACACCATTCATGAAACTTTCTTGTTACTTGCTTGTATATCTATACTCCATTCAGTATGTGTGGCAATACTGAAGACTTGTAATATCAGAAGTAGACCTCATAGGCCGTGTGTAAACAAAATGAGGGGCATGTGTGCACAACACTTTAAAATGGGTTAAATGCTTTTGCACTGCCTTAATAGTGTTGGTGTTTGCATGTGTTAGTGGTGCTGTAGCAACATCAGTGGCGCAATGCACCTTAGATGACTTGGGGTGCAGTTTTCTGCCCTGTAGCCATGGAGCAAAGCACTGGGCTCCATGCAGCTCAGGGGCTCTGCAGGAAGCCTATGCAGGCAGTATGGGAAGGCAGACTCTGAGCTGAGTGTCGGAGAGTGGGTACTGCTTGGGGGCGCTGCTGCAGAAGGAAGCACCAGCCCCCTCCTCAGCCCAGGGACCACTCTTCCCACTGGCAGTTTGCCCTCCTCTCCCCTCCCTACCACCAGACAGGCAGGTAAGTTTGGGTGTGTGCATGACATGAGGGTTTAAAGGGCCCTAAATTGAAGCAGTATTTTTAAAAACGCACCGCTTCAATTTAGGGCCTCCGTTTCATCTGTACATGTCCGTATTTTTTTATGTTGATGGATGACATCTGTATACAGCATAGGATTTTATTCAATTTCTCTATGATAGTATGTGTATGATCAGTGCATATGACTCTATTTTTCCAAAGATTCCCATCTCATTTTGAAGGTGTAGTTTACTTTTACCTACAAGAGCACCAATTTGTACACCTAACTTTCTAATAGCTCTTGCAAATCAGTTTCAAACTGCATAAAAATGTGCTTTTGCACTACTGAGTATAGGTTGAAGACTGGCTAAAAATCTGGCTAAAAATCAAGCTATAATGTATATCAGAAATGAGAATGTATCATAGCCCTATGTTCATCTTTATAAACATGAAATGTGGCATTGACACCAGAACTGTGACAAAGGCAGCATTTCCTTTCTGTTGTTATAAGTATGCATTTGTGTCAGGAAATACTTCATTAAGCACTCTTTTTAAAATGAATAATGTATTTATGCTCTTACCTCAATTAATTAGGCATCTGTCCCTTTTCTGTTGGGGTTCTATTTGGAGACTAAAAAAATGAATGCATGCAACATAAGTTAGAACAGCATGGAATAGTTAGGCTTCTTTCAAATCTAATAATTTTATAAATGGCATAACTAGAGTGAGATTATCTTGATAAAAATATTTAAATCCTTTTTTTCTATTTTTTTTTCTTTTTACAATCTTCTTTCTGTGTTTCTGTCAGCTGCTTAAGTAATGCTTTCTTTTCAAGTGTGAAATATAGCAAATGTCATGGGAAGGGAAGGAATTGTGGAGCTTCTACAAAAAATGGACTGTTTTTTCTTGGGGGAGGGTCAATGCAAAGGGATATCATCCTTGGTGCTGACTGCACAAAATTTTTGGCTACCTCACTGGGGGGAAGTGAGATTCACACTTTGAAATATTTGACACTAAATAACAAATGAGTAAATGAGTAAAGGGTCTGAAATCCTATAAATGGTTCCAAATTTCATAACCTACATTCTTGTCTCTGTCTCTGACTGCTCAAATGTAAACAATATGAAATGGTCAATCGAAAAAAATAGAGTTGTTTTCATAGCTCAGGCCCATCTCTAGTAGGTCTCTACTAGATCTTCGAAATTTTACTAAAAACTTATTCTTTTCTATCAGAGGGGAGTCAACTGACTAATGAGTGTGTGAGCTTTCTGAGATGCTTGCCAGCAAAGAGATAAAAACAAGGTGCTGATGAGAAATGAAGGGCTCAGGAATGGCAGCCAGGTAATTGGGATAGTGCACCTAATCAATAAGTGAACAGTATATGAAAGTAACTCAGGACTATTCTAAATGCTTTTTGGATGAGGCTGAGAAAGCAATTTGGTCGTTGGCGGGTGGTTAGGGCAAAGTTAATTAAAGCAGATCCATTTTATTGCTAAAGTAGACAGCACAATTTGGGGGAAAAAATAGTCCCCATATCTCAGATTGCTTTACTACAGTAGGTGAACTGGCCTCATTTGATATCTTGTAGGACTGGGAATGTACTAAAACAGTTATAACAATAAGAGTATAGAATGTTTAATATAGCAACATATGGTAAAGACTGGCTGCCTTGTGACTCTGAAAAGCTCATTTCTTTTCAGAGCAATGAACTTTGATTTTTAATATTTTTTAAGAACTCCAGTACTAGCTGATGTCATAACAAACTTATGGTTGTTAGATGACCTGTTTAAAATGAGATAGTGACTTCAGTCCAGTTCTAGTAAGAAAAAACTTGAAGGAAAAGAAAAATCAAAATTGGCTCGGGGCACGGAGCCATGGGAAGATGTGTGGGGGATGTGGGCACGTTAGAAGGAAGGAATAGGCTATAATCAGACCTAGACAGGTTACAGGGGTGGGCGGACAAGAATAGGATGGGATTCAACACTGACAAGTGCAAGGTGATGCAGCTGGGGAAGAAGAACCAGCACCATACCTACAGGCTGGGGAACTCCCTTCTCATCAGTGCAGAGGCAGAAAAGGATCTTGGAGTCATCATTGATGCCAAGATGAACATGGGCTGGCAGTGTGGGGATGCAGTCAGGAAGGCCAACCACACCTTGTCATGCATCCACAGATGCATCTCGAGCAGGTCCAAGGAGGTGATCCTCCTCCTCTATGCAGCACTGGTCAGGTCACAGCTGGAGTACTGCGTTCAGTTCTGGGCGCCGCACTTCAAGAGGGATGTGGACAATGTGGAGAGGGTCCAAAGGAGGGCCACTTGCATGATCCCTACGGGACCTGAACCTGTTCAGCCGCCATAAGAGAAGGCTGAGGGGGGATTTAAGGCCTGTTACAAACTAGTCAGAGGGGATTGGCAGGCATTGGGGAGTCCCTGTTTCCCCGAGCACTACCAGGAGTGACTAGAAATAACAGTCACAAGCTGACTGAAGGTAAATTCAGATTAGACATCAGAAGGCACTACTTCACTGTCAGGGCAGCTAGGATCTGGAACCAACTTCCAAGAAAAGTGGTGCTGGTTCCTACCCTGGGGGTCTGGGGTCATTTGACCCTAGTACTCTTTCCTGCCATGGCAGAGGGTCGGACTTGATGATCTGCTCAGGTCCCTTCTGACCGTACCAACTATGAAACTATGAAAATTACCAATGACTGCCATCCACCTATTCAGTAAATTGAATGGATCATTTACGATTTTCTTCCCAGGTGTGGCTTCCATAGAACATTTTATATATATGTTTCATAGATTTCATAGACGTTAGGGATGGAAGGGACCTTGAAGATCATCAGGTCCAGCCCCCTGCCCTGGGGACAGGAAGTCAGCTAGGGTTAAAGGATCCCAGCAAGATAAGCATCCAAGTGTTTGCTGCATGAGCCCAGAGTAGGTGTCTGCACCACTTCTGGAGAGAGTCTATTCCAGGTCTTGGGGGCTTGGACAGTAAAGACATTTTTTCTTATGTCCAGCCTAAAACAGTCTTGGAGGAGTTTATGACCATTGGTCCTTGTTTTTCCTTGGGGAGTTCTGGTGAACAGAAATTCTCCCAGGTCCTGATATACACCTTTTATGTACTTATAAGCAACCACCAGGTTCCCCCTAAGCCTGCGCTTTTCCAGGAGGGCACCACTATGATAGGAGAGCTAGGGACAGATGTTCAAAAAGCCTGAGCTTGAATTGATTCAATCTTTGCAGATTAGTCTAGCCTGCAAAGCCTGAACCTATTTGGAGGTGAATAGACAGTCCGTTTTAATTCCAGAAATGCTGGCACATGCCTGTTGTGGCACAGGCTAGAAACCAGGGGGTGCTAGAGCAGCCCTCCCTCCCCTTTCACAGTGCTGAACTGAGGGGGGGCATGTGGCCAGGTCCTGTCAGGACACTCTAATTAGGGAGGGGTTTAAACCCCTCTCCCTCCCGGCCTGCAACATTTCAGACTTCCCCTCCCTCCCCTCAGCTTGCTGCTCAAGGGGTGGGAGTATTACCAAACCCCAGCCCTGGGCTAGCACTCTGAGGCAAAGGGGGGTGTGTGCAGTGCATGCATCGGCTGATGCATTTTCAATCTTCCTCTCCTTCTCTGCAAACCTGTCAGGGCTGCAAACCAGCAGGGGGGCTGATAAAACCACAGCATTTATCAGCTCATCAGCAAAACAAAAGCCTCTCTCATTAGTTCAAGCTCTTCTTAAACAGCAGTTCCAAAGTGGGACATTACCAGCTGACCTGTTGATTAGCTCCAAAAAGCCCTAAGTGGACACTGTTCTGTCTGCCTTTGTCCTGTCTGCTTTTGTCCTGTCCCAGTGAAATTGGAGACATGCACACAGACACATCTCAGCATTAGCTAACATACCACTTTCCTAGGGTCTGTGGGGCTGGGGTCTGTGCTGTGGGAGATGAGAAGGCGGAAGGGGGGAAATCCCTGCTTGAGCAGTGAGCAGTGAGGAAAACCAAGTGGATCCTTGCCCCAAGAATAAGCTCCCTCTGCTGCCTTTCTCCTCTCCTACTCCGAATACAGGGAGCACTGTCAGAGGGCATTGCTATGGGAACCTAATGGTAGGCACCCAGACTGCAGCTAGATTCCCTTCCCACCTTGAACCAATAGGGAACTTCTATTTGGTCTGGGATAACATAACTCAAAATGCTTTGAAAAAATCATTCTGAGTTACAGCTGGGAGCTGCATTTCTGTCTGCACCCCAGGTGACACCGTATGCACAGACAGAAATGACACTGCTGCCTGACCTGGCCCCTGAAAGTGCTCTACAGCTGTGACCAAACACAAGCGCATGACTGAGAGCTTTAAAAGGGCCCAATCCTGCAACAACCTGAACCCGCATTGCATGAGGTTTCAGATGAAGATGCTCCAAAATGGGGCACCCTCAGTAACTTCTGTCTGCGTGTGCCAGAAGCAGGGCTGAGCTGATGCAGCTCAGCTTGCTCTCAGTGGTCTTCAAAATAGGAGAGAGGGAAGGGAGCAGAAGGAGTTCAGTCTGGGATTTTTTCAGATAGCACTGGAGGGAGGGGTGGGGGGGATTGGAGCCTCCCCGCCCAAGGCTTCAATCCACCCACCCAACCAGTGCCAGCTGGGTAACAGCCAGAATGAGTTTCCTCTGCTCCCTTTCCCCCCTCCCATTCTAAAAACAGCACCGGGGCTAGGAGAGGGGGTGGGCATTGCTAGGGGAGAGAGGCTGCAGATTTACAGCTGCTCTAAACAGCAACTCGATCTCCCACCCTTGGGACCCAACAGTGATTGTCTGTTGGACCTGGGGGATCGTTGTAACTCATGGCACTTTCTGCTCTTCTGTCTGTGCCTCCTGTTGCTCTGGCCAGGTTCTGAAAATCCCTGGCTCAGTTGCCTATTTCTCCCAAAGACTGGACTTCACACACTGAGCTTAGAAATAAAAATTACACAGCCCTTCTTCAGTGTATGTAACATAACAATGAGTGAAGAAACACTCAAGACTCATTTAAGGATCCAAGGCCTCAGGCTGCAATACTCAAGAAAGTGAGGTCTAAATACCTTGAAAAGTCTAGGTTTTGAGTGTCTAAGTCACTTTTGAAAATAGGACACTGAATTTTTCTTTACAGCAACAAAATATGACAATTTCCATGCATTAATGACCGTCACATGAACTTTACCACTGAAATAGTGTAAAAGCCCTTATTTGATGCTTGTATGAATGAACATGTAAAGGTATTAAGTAACTGGAATTAACCCATTTTTTCTTTAAAAAATTAGTGAGAAAGCCCCCCCCCTTTTTTACGAAGTGCAATTTTTTTTCATTAAGTCCTATTATAATGGCTACAACACTGAAAGCAGTATAAAACTGAGTTTCACTGCTAACAGTAATGCATCTTCCAGTGAGTACACTGGGAGCAAAGATTCAACCCAATATCAGGAAACTCCAAATTATGTTTCAGTATTTAAAGCAAAATTCAACTCCCTCTATTCCCCAATTAAAAACAATACTCCTTATTGACCAAATATTTCCTTTAACATGGTCTCCTGAATGGGGCACCCAAATCTGAAAGTGCAAACATGACAATGGGAGAAATAGAACGCTCATTTTTAAACTGAAATATGGAAACACTAATATTCTAATGATTTTGAACGTATTAAACAAATATGGGACCTATGATAAAACAAATACATACCAGACTATTATAGGGCATGTTGTACAACATATCTCTCAAATGAAGACTGTCTAGTCTGCTTTCTTTAGAAACTACAGAAACAGAAGAAATGCTAATCCAGAGAGAGGATTGGAGTGATATAAAAGAGTATAACAGGATATGCATATCTTAAGGCTCAGGGGGTCCATTCTGATCATGTAATGTGGCAACCTAAATAATACAGGCTACAAAATTTCACTTAAGATGTCAAAAATTCTGTTGATTTTTTGGTGCAAGTATGGTTCATTAACTGGACCCTGACAAGAGGGAACAGGAGAACTTTAGAGGGAGACCCTAAAGGGAGACCAAACACAAAAATGAAGTTTAACATGAAGTCTATATCATGTAACTCCTTGTTGAATTAAAAAAAAACAAACCCTAGGAAGGAAGTGATTTTTGGATGCTAACATGGAGTTTGTATGGTTTGTTTTAAAGGGTGTCAGGGACTCAATCTGTTCAGAGGGCCCAATGCTCTCAGCTCCTGTTAAGACTCAAATTTTAGGACTCAGTTTTGAATCCTTTAGGCTCAGAATTGAATCCCCTGGATTCAACCACCTTTCCTCTTAAGTTGAAAGAAGGAAAAAGACAAATTCATGGACACTAGATCTATAAATAGCGATTAAACAGAAACAGTAATAGTGGGTACCACGTAGGGTGATGGACACAGGATGGATCACTGTAGATACACTCTCTGTCTAATGCTCTAGCTTTAAAGCCACTGTCACTGTCAGAGACAGAACACTGGGCTAGAGGGACCGTTGGTCTGACTCAATATGCCACTTTGTGTGCTCTTAACTGTCTATATGATACTACATTTTTGTCCAGTAGTTTCTACTCTGGGATGTTATCTGTGCTAAGATGTTGCTAGTATTGCTTACCATGTGGGTGATGTTCAATGGTGATCTTATCTGTTGGGAAGAGAAAGCACTGTTAGAATGAATCTAGTTCTGGCTTCAGAGTGAATGTACCTACTTTTCACCCTCTGCATACCTTTTTCAGATTGATTTCAAAAGAAAAATGATTTTCTCAAAATTTGATTCTGTTCCAGAAAGCTATCAGTGTTGAACTCTATCTAAAATAGATTTTTATCACCAGTTGAGTATTCCGCACTAATTGTCACAATTAAATAGCAGGGCAGGTTGAATTATTTTTAATGAGGCACCATTAAAAATAATTCCAGTTGAAAATCTGATTGGCATTAGTACTTACGTACAGTTTTTAGCTATCTGAGTAACTGTCTTATGAAAGCTACTTATTTTATACATGCTCACTTTTAAAATTCTTCTTGCTAAAAGTGTGTTAGCCTCTGGTCTAGGCTATATAATTATGAATCATAAGTTATATTGTGTAACATAAAGGACCAATCACACAGCTCAAATAATGAGAACAGATTACTCAAAGGAGCTCTTGAAGACCACATGTATTCATGGCTGACTTGCAAACAAATCAACAGACTGCTTTTATCAAGTGAACTGTTTTCTGGAAATAGCCCATTCATAATCCTGATATTACAATGGGAAATACAATGTATATAGGAAAGCTAATCAGCTGAGACCAGTAGAGAAAATCTGGCCCTACAGAAGTTAATGGTAAAACTCTCATTATTGTCAGCAGGTCAGGTATCACCCTAAAAGATGAAGTCTTGGATTACATCAAAATAATGTGAGATAAACCATAAAATGTTCCTTACAAATCCCAGGTCTGATCTAAAGACCAACTTGGGCTTTGGATCAGGCCTCTAGTACAGACTTGGCATATTTATCCCAAAGCTAATTTCTTTAGTGTACTGAGATGCTACTAAATTGTAGCTTACCGTACAGATTTTCCTTTTCTACTCTTTTTCCGATAATGGAGTCTCGGAGCTGGCGTACTTTTTCCTTAAGTAAGAAACAAACACAAAGACAACAAAAGAAATCAATAACTAGAGTTGATTGTAAAAATAATGAATGAATAGCTGGAACAGGTTGGCTTTTTAGTATTCTGAACCACTAGTTCTTCAAGCAGGCAAATCATTTCAAAGGGCTATGAAAAATGCTTATACTGCTTTGCAGGTGGAGCTTTCTACTTTCAGCATTTATATCCAAGCAGCCTTAAGGAGTGTTCCTTCTTTTAGCAGGTTATGTTGTGCCCAGAGCTAGAAGATAATGACACTCTCACATCCACATTAACATACGGTTTTTCTTCACTTCCTAAAAGACTGTGTGGTTGTGCATATTGTGTTTTTTACCTTGGGATAACTATGTAGCATGAAGTAAAATTACAATGAGACCAAGGCCACTTAAGTTTTACCATGGGCAAAACTCACTAAGGTTGACTTGGCAAGTTAACTCATGCTAAAACAAAGGAGTCTTCTTGGCTTTACTGTTTCTTTACTTTGAATAACTTACACACATTAGTTACCCTGAGGTAAGAGGGAAGCAGCTTTTTTTAGCAGTAAGACAAGCCCTTAGGCTGTGTCTCTCTTCAAAGTTTTAAACATTTTATGGCCAACCAAGAACTAAGGTGTAGCAGAAAGAACCTTAGGGCCGAATTCTGCCAGCCTGACTCAAAACTGTGAATAATCCCAGTGGCTGCCTACAGGGCACACTGATTCTTTTCTGTTTCAACTAAATGTTTAGGGAACAAACTTTAACCTGTGACTTCATCTCAAAGTATGGATCAAAAGGATGTTTCAATGGGGCCTCAGTGGCAGAATCATGGCCTAAAGAATCCGAAGGGTATGATATTCTTCATGTTGTTGTGTGGGTGATCGTTTTTGCAAGGGCAGCTGCCAGCATATAAAAATGGCTGTATTTGGGTGCTGAGTGAAAAGAGATGCATATAGTACACATCTAAATTCTCAAGGAGACTTATTTGCCAAAATGCTTCTTTATGCATCTATGGACAACATTTACGCATGACTGGAATTTGCAAAATCCCTACATGCGCTTACATAAAAAGGGTTTAAGAAACCTCCCCTTTCCTTAATTGCTGGGTAGTTAGAACAGTCCTTTCTCCATCTCAGGAGAGCTCAACTTATACCACTCGCTCCCACAAGGGTGCCTAAACATTACCTCCCACAAACTACAGGGTATTCTGCAATGGATCTTTGCTTTTAAAACACTTTAATTAGTATGAAATATTTAATTTTTGGGCCACAGAGGTGGGGAAGAGAATGAATATAACTCAGTGGTTAGAATATTCTCTTGGGAAGGAGACTGGCTCCAGTGAATATTCAAGTTTTGCTTTTATGAAGTGTAATAGTGTCAACAGGAGCACCCCAAAGCCATTGGGTATTATGGGATACATGGTATGAAATGTGGATTCAAGTTCCCCTCAGGTGAAGGAGGCTTGTCTCCTGGTCCAAGTCTCAAACATTCCAGGTAAATGCTGTAATGACTGGGCTACGGGGTAGAAGGGAGGTATTACCATGACCATCTCCTCGATTGCTTTTGAAAGACAATATTGCACCCCCCCTTCAATTTTGGAGAGAAATAAATTTGCTCTCTTTGAGGGACAGTACGCTGAGTTCTGAATTTTATCCTGAAGTCCCTAGCTCTCCCCATATAGTATGTAGTGGAGCCTGAATCCTTGACATGGGGTTGTAAATACCATTAGAAGCAAGGTGCCTAAATTTCTATTGTGAATTTGTCCCTTTGACATCTACATAAAACATCATACCAGTATAATATGGTAAGCTTGAAACAGATAAACTTTCATTAGTTGGCTCTGTTGTCTTTGGAGTTGCCTTCCCTTCTGTACATTGTTTTTTTTTAGTTAGGAAGATTAACAATTTGGGGAAGAATTTGAATACCTAGTTATTATTCTTCGGTACCAGAGTTACTTCAGTGATCAACATACCAAGGCAAAGATTTAAAAGAGTTCCTAAAGTTCAGGTCCTTAACTCACAGTAAGTTCAGGCAACATAGCTTGGTACCTAAGTGCTGAGAAACAACTAACTTTCACTGAAACTATGTAAAAGGTTTTTTACCCTAAAACAGGGGCCAGCAACCATTAAAAGCCACATGCTGGAACAACTAGCTCTGGTTCAACACAGGCCATGTGGCTTTGACAGCATATCAGCAACAGGGGGCTTTGCCTAAACCTGCACTAGAGCCATACACAGCTGAAAACTGTGTCCGTGTTGGTGCTGCTTCCTCCAGCACGCTACTCTTTAGATGTGGTGCAACTTACAGCTGCACCAGGGCTGGGCAGCTGGAAATGGAGTCCTCAGTGCCACTGCATCTCCCTGCCACCTCTCCTCTGCCACTTCCTAAGTGCAACACAGCTCTCTATGCTCTAGAAGCTGAACCCATGCTGCAGCCAGGGTGCAGGGATTCTGGGGGAAGCAGCAGCTCTGCAGGCTGTAGACTGCATCTAGCAGCTCCATACGCCGACTCCAGCCCATAGGCTGTATGTTGCTGACCCCTGCCCTAAGCAATATAAGCAAACTGCTGGGTATATAGTGTTTTGAAAATTAGGGCACTTATTTTGATGCCTAAATCTCCACTTAAAAGTCAAACTTTAGACACCTATTTTTGATATTCTTGATCAAACTCTCCAGAAAACAAACATAAGCCTTCAGAATTATACCTGCTGAGGGATATTTGAACTTTTTTCATTCTTCCATTGTTTAAATTTCTCAAGAGCTTCATCCACAGAAATTGTCCCTTGCTTTACTCGTTCTTGCAGAAGGATCAGTTCTTCCTGCCCAGAGGGGATGCAGTGTCTCAATGTGGTATAAGTGAGAGAATCAGTTTGACCTCTGTCTATGGGTATCAAGTTAAAAAAAGAGCACAAACTATTATTAAACCATTTCCAAAATGCAAGTGCATTTATCATTAAGAGCATGGGAGCAGCAGTTTTGTAAGCGCAAAGCAATACACCTTTATTATTTTCTTTCTTTTTTTTTTTTTTTTGCATTTATAGCCCAGCTATATAGAAAAATGCAGCACGGCATTTTGCCAGAATTCTTTTGCAGTAATGTGTTCTAGTGAACAAAACATTCAAAATCATTGCCATTTGACTGATTAGTTCACTTTTTCATTAGATTAACTTTATATTGTACTTCCTCTTTGGAGATAGTGCCATACCATTAACTAATTGTAAAATTCAACGGAATCCTAAAGCAAGCCCTGGCATATTATAGCAATGGCAAGTTTCCAGAGGTATGGACCATGGTGTTACCCGAGAACAGCAATAGACAAATCCCAAAATCCCATTAATGGCCATTTTCTTTAGGCCTCAAATTCACATCGAGTGTACTCCAGTTACACATATACCAGATAAGTGCATAATTTATTTAGCTTCATAATAAATTGCCAGTTCCACTTTTTTGTTTATTGCTTATAATACAACAAACATTTATTATCCTCATATTGACTAAATGCACAAATCACTCAAGTGCATAAAATTTTTACTTCTACAGTTTATTTTGCGAAGTAACTGCATCCCAGCTAGCAGCACAGAAATGGGGAAGCATCTACTAAAAAGCTACTTTGTTAAATGCCTTAAAAATGATGAGAGCTAACTGGTTTCAGGGCTGCTACCTCCTCTTGCTTCCAACATTTCTAATACCAGCCCTGAAACTATCAGAAGCATTGAGAATGCTGTGTGCATAATGAGCATCGGTTACATTAAGTCTGAATATATGCATAGGCTGGCACACACTTTTTTTCAGTCCTGAGGCTATGCACTCAAGTGGAGTATACTGTACCACGCTTCTCAATAGCTGCTGCTATAACTTGGTTAGAATTTCTTTGGGAGTTTCACTTATTTCACGCCATCATAACTGCCAGATAGTAAGCAGAAACAAAACAAAAAAAAAAATCTATAATTTCTTTGTAGCCTCATAAGGCCAGATTCTGAGCAGCTGAAAGGGAAAAAAATAAGGTCTCTGCTGCTACCGTCACAGTTCAAGGGCACTGGTGATTTGGGGGCTCTAAGCAGATGTAAGTAGGTTGTAACAGACTTGAGGCTGCTTTAATTCATTCTGGGTGCTGAAACAGCCCCCAAATCAGGAAACTGGTATAAAGCCACTGTTGCTCATGTCATCTCACCTTAGATTCTATATAGAGCACAGAAAGAATTTAAGTGCTTAAAGTATCAGTTCTTCAATGTAACCTTTAAATTTACTGTACCTGATTTCCCTGCTCTGTTTCTATACGGCATACACCAATATTAAATGAAAGATGATGAGTTATGCAAAGGAAAATATCACATTTTCCTACAGATAATGCACCCCAGAATTATACCACACACCCTGTTTTGAAAAGATAGCATAAAGATATTAGTTTGAGTAAGTATCTGAGTAGCTAGGGAGCCAAACTAGGAAGCCATGACTGCTCCTGAGCCTGCTGACAGCCCTGTGCACTAGATGGGGCCCAGAGACTGACCCTGCATGCTGGCCGGATTTGGCATGCTGGGTCTGGGGCTACAGACTGATCTGGTATGGCGGGTCTTAGACCATGTGCTGGGCCCAATCTGGCGCATTGAGTCTTGGCTGTGTGCTGGGCCTGATCCAGAGCACTGGGTTTGGAGCCCTGTGCTGGGCCCAGGGACACATACCAGGTCCAGCCACAAACTGACCTTGAACACTACTCCAATCTGTGCCATAACAAGGGTTATCTAGGGGGAGCCACAAGCCTGGAAATTTGACAGTGGGGGTGTGGCGGCAATGTTAATTGCCAGAATTACCAGAGCCATGGCAATGAATACTGCCACAACTCCCTGCTGTTAAGTTTCTGGACCCACAGGGATCCTTATTTCTTTCATATTAAATGCACTGCAATTTCTACCAATTGGTTTGGGGGAAGAAGGTGCAAATTTTATGTGAGAAAATATGGTATACTGATGAAGAAGAAAATATGATTGTGGTCCATTCTATTCCCTTTCAAACATACTCAGTATTAGGATTCTTTGAGCCTGAATCTCCCATTTTACATGTGAGGTAATTTTTATGTTTGTACAAAATAAATATAAATGACTACAGCAGATGCAAGACAAAAGAAAATCAGATTTGGTTTATTCAAAGTGTATTCACAATTTAGTTAGCAAAAGGTTTGGTATATTTTTCCCCCAGAATTACTTGAACTTTTATGCAAATAGCCTCTGTAGAAGTAAACTAAAAAATTATCCATTACCAAAAGCAATAGTTATTAATTTCCCAGTAGCTTCCTATATTTTAATAATCTTTTTCACTAAGCTAGTGACATATTAATACCACTGGAGAGAGCTGTTTATTCACAGAACAGATCGTTACTGTGCATTTACCCCACACTGCTGTAATTAATATTCAGTAACCATGACCTGGAGAACCTATTTCCCAGAGGAAAAGGTAGGATAATGCAGTCTCCATTCCACACTCACTCATTAAATAAAATAAGTTCTAACATAACATGGCAAGTGAAGTGCCCTATGATAGTGGTTTTGTGGTATGGCCACTTAAAATAGCCACTGGACTCAGACCGGCAACTCATTTTATTTAGGTCATAAAGCAGCCACAAGAACTTTGGATTTCTCACTATTGACATAGGGCAGGTTAGAATGAGGGCAAAATACACCTATTTTCCATTTTAATCACCATAAGGAAAGCTTGATCAGAAAGCATAAAGTTATTTTGTCCGTTTACTTCTTTTTGGAAAGCATTTATGAAGCCTCTCTCTGATCTGTTTTGTTGAAAAGGTAACTTTAATTGACCTTTTTTACAGCTGAATTAGTACTGGGGCTTTGAATAATCATATTTGGATGACTTAACATCTATTTCCCTACTAAAATTAACCCACAGAAAAACTCTCAGTCTTATTAAACAGCATCAAGACTTTTATTAAGAGCAGAATGAGGTTTCATACCTTGCTTCCTGACAGCAGAGTATATCTTCTCGTTATCACCATGACTTCTGGTGGCCTTTTGCTGAAAAACTACAAAAAAAAATTCAGCAGATTAGGAAGGTGGGCACAAACATGGACTAAGGAGCAAACTCACTGCCTGCCAGAATTGCAAAAGAATTTGAGGCCTTTGAAAGCTGATTGGAAGAGAGACAGATCTCAGTGTATATTGGAAACATCTCTTGAACATGTTTATGCAAAAGAAGAATGTACAAAAATGATGCTATGAAAAAATGGATGCCTAACTGACAACATTGGCATACTTAAGCTCCAAGAAAAACCAATTTTGAAGGAATGGTAGGACTCAAGAAGGCAAAAGAAGGAATGGAACCATGTACAAAACATTTACAGTGCAAGAGGTGATCCAGCAGCAAACACAAAGCAAAAATAAAACCTCAGTTAGAGCAACTCTGGAAATGTCAAAAACAGAGAGAGGAACAAGAAAAACCATATACCATATTTACTTAAATATAAGATGACGTCCCCCTTCAATCAGCATGGGGGAAAGAGCCCCTCATCTTATATTCATATACAAAGTGAAGGGGGATAGCTGCTGTGGCTCTGACTTTGGCCCCGAGCCCGGGACAGGGCCAGAGTCAGAGCCACAGCAGCCTCCTGTTCCCCGCCTCCCCCAGCCCCACTTAACCCCTTCCCTCCCCCTTACTGTCAGGTGCAGCTGAGCTCTGGCTGGGGTTGGCATCTCTCCTGAACTTGCATTACATGGAAAGTCCTTTCCCTGCCCCATGAATGCCACATACCCCCAGAGGCTGGGGGGGAACGGTGAGCCCCTGCAGGCAGCGGCAGTGCTTTCAGCGGCAGGACCATGGCAGCTGTAAGTGAGGAGCTCCCTCAGGCAGCTGCAGTGCTGTCAGCAGTGGGGAGGTGGGGGTGGCGAGTGCTGACCAGTGGCTAGTGACCACCCACAGATGCTGCCAGCAGTGTTGGTGGTGGCCAGCGGTGATCACGGACCGCCCACAGATGCCACTGGAGGTGTCGGTGGCGAGGGATGGGTGTGGCAAGTGGCAACTGCCTACAGGTGCTGCCAGCAGTGTCAATGGTGCCTATTTGCAGGGGGTGCACCACCATGCTCAGGGGGTGCAGGTGCACCCGCGTGCACCCCCTATGAGTTGCCAGTGCACTGCCAGGCAAGTCAGCAGTGCTGGCACTACTGCATGGCCAGGCAAGGGCTGAGCTTCCACAGGCTGTGTTCCAGGGTGAAACAGCATTTGGCAGTAATGGGGAGCAGGGGAAGAAGCAGAAGCTAGGCAGCTGGAGAGGGGAAGGGGCAGAGACTGATGGAAAGGAGGAATGGGCAGAGGCTGAGGAGAGCTGGGGTTTGGGGTTGCAGGTGGGACAAGAAGAATGCAGGGGAAAAAAGTGGGCAGAGCAGAGGGCAAAGGGCTACCTGACCACCTCCCCCAGCCACTGCTTTTCCCGTTAGCAGTGGGGGGTGGCATTCAAGGCCATCCTCAAATACTTAGATTCTATACCTGGAAAATTATAATGAATCTGTAATTTTTCCAAATATAGTATCTAATTATTGGGGAGCGTCATCATATTCAGGGTCATCTTATATTTCAGTAAGATTATCTTCTGTTTAGGATCATTCAAAGATAGCAGAAGAGAAAACAAAGCTATTCTTTTCAGAGGAAGAAGCCGCACAGAATCAGAATAAAGGAAGTAGTAGTCTGTTTATATTAAAGTGATTCCAGATCATAGCAACGTGTTAGTTTTGAACGCAGACTGCCTGAACACAAATAAAGCAGGATGCTTTTGTATGTGACCACAACAAGGAGAGGCCGAGCACTGAAGAAGGTCCACAGGTGTAATGAATGATAGTGCTTTTTTATGACAGCAAAACTACAGAGATCTGTCAGACTTGCCTAGAAGGAAGCCAGCCTTTGTAAAGCACAAAGGAGAAGTATAAAGACGCATACTCTTTAAGATTGCTGTAATGCTGAAACCTAAGAACCTCTTAGTACCTCTAGTACTTAGATTGCCACTAGAACAGTTAAGAGTGCATAAGCTGTTACTCACTGCAGCTCTTTTAATAAGAGCTATAAAGTATAGCTGCATGCCTGGATTTAACTTCCACTAGTTAGTAATGCATTGACCACAAAAGTACTCAGATCTTCCATATGAAACGCCAAGGAGGAGAAACCTTTTGCACGTGTTTGCATTGTGGGGGTAACTCTTAACAATTTTTTGTAGGTGATATCAACTAGTTTGTAAGTTTACTAGCAGTTATTTGCAAAGTTATTGTAGAGAGGGGCATGTTTTTATCCAGCTACAGCCTGGACAGATGGTGAAGGGCATTACAGAAAATAAAATAAGCACACTATCATATTCGCATTTTTGTATGACATTATTTCTAACCAATAGCATCTGATATCCTTGTGCAAGAGGGAGAAGTATTATACTCTGCTTTATGGCTGCGAAAGCAAAAGCAGAAAACTGAAATGACTTGTGTAACACAATAAATGGGACCACATTCCAGAGACAAAGCTAAGTATATGTTTGCACTGTAGTGGGGAGGTGCGATCAGTGCACAGGCATATCCCAGAAAGCTTTAAGCTAGTTGGCATGGTGATGGTACAGTGCTGAAACTTAAGTAGGTCTGCCCAGGACCTTGGGGGCCTGCTAGGATAGTTAACTTAAGTCCATGCAATGGCTTCTTCACTGTTGTTTATATCTGAGCTCTGTAGTTAAGAATAAATTGGGTATGTCTTTGCGCACTGCAATCACATCTGACAGCAGTACAGACAGAACATGTAATTCAGGGTTTCCATGATTTCAGACTGGAGTTCACCTGTCTCCCTCTTATTGGTATCCATGGAGTTCAGTATGTAGTTTAGCAGCAAAACAAGGAATGAAATTCATTCTTCCTTTATGACAGGCTCTGTAATGAGCGAGGCTCTGTGCCATCTGACTAAAGAAAAAATACTACAGTGTTTTCATGCCATTGCACCATTCAAATTTGCACTTGTGTTGCAAGCTGTACATATATGGGGAGGGGGGTAATCCCAAGGGAAGTATAGATCTTCACACCAATCCTGCACCAAACATTATGGAAGACAGTGATGAAAGCAAACTAAGGGAACGGCAGTGGCCCCCTTGTTTTTGGAAATGCAACTCCAATGCACTGCATATGTGTTCTGCTTCAGCTATGAGAACTACACCAAACTATGCTGACACCCACCCACCTCAATTTCAGGATGACAGACTTCCATGTCTCTCTCTTTCTCAGCTCTGCAGAGTCCTTACTAGTACAACTGTAATATGTTCTTCTTCATCTCTATGGTTATTGCTGTTTGAAGCCTGCCTGCATGCTTAACCTTCCTTCCTTCCTTAGGACAATGGGCACAGATGGAAGTGACATTTTTTGTGTGATTTGGCCCCTGAAAGCACTCTACATCTGTGACCTGACACACGTGCATGGCTGCAGAGTGCTTCTAAAATGGCTGATCATGGAAAAAAGTAACCCTTGCCTAGTCAGGTAACAGATTAAGATGGGAATGGAGGGTACAGCAGCAGCTGTGGGCTTGCGATGCCTGGCCTGAGCTGCATGGGGCAGGAGGCAGGATGGAACAGAGCCTCTTGCCTCTCAGCCCCTGCCAACTACCCTGACTGGGGTATTGGGGAGAGCTGGGATGGGCCCCCAGGTGAGGGGGCTGCATACCACCCTGGCCCCTTCCCACCCCTGCTCAGGCTGGGCTTGCCCACAAGAGGCCCAACTGGAGCTGGCAGAGGGGGAGGGGGTGTGCAACCCAGCTCTCCCCAATACCCCAGCCAGGATAGCTGGCTGTGGGCGAGGGGCTTCATTTCACCCCACCTCCTCCCCCATCCAGCTCAGGCAAGGCATAGTAGCCCTACAGCAGGTGCTACTCCCTTCAGTCCCTCTCCACTGGCTAGGAAGGCCAGTGCAGGCAGCTTCAATTCCCCCCACAACCCAATGTGTGACTGTCTGTTGGCTTATGGGGGGATGCTCTAACTCAGGGTGTTTATGAAAAGCACCCTGAGTTAGAGTGGGGCCCTGAATGTCTGTCAGCGCCCAATATAGTAACCAGACTATAGAAGTAATACGGACAGTTTGTGACTACAATTGCATAAAAAAGCACCTGTACTCTATTTTCTGTTTGCCAGTGTTAATATTTGAAAGTCTGTGAACTGAGATCATCATTAAGGTAATAAAGTCCAGGGCAGGGCTACACTCAACAATGTCCATGATTGGGAAGTGCTTTCAATGACAGGCTTTGCAATTTCTGCTGAGTTTTGCAATGTTGGAGTAATCAGAAATGGAATTACTCTTCCAACTCTTCCAAGTAAAATTGTTAAAACCACTTTACACTCTGCATCTTTCTGAAATGATTTTAGTTGGCAGTAAACACTTAGTTTGGGTGAAGTAAGTGAAAACAAATTATTCTAATTTTTGGGCCAACTGGAAAGATGCATATGCCTACTGCTGTGCAGTAGTCCTATGTGTAGAGATGAATCTGGCAATATACTTTTCTGTGTTTATGGTACATAATTTCATATGCTGTAAGTAGACTTAATTGCATGACAGAGTGAGATAATGCTGTATGTGGAAATACTTTGTTCTTCCTGCTATAAAGACAAATAAAAAGGTCATCAATAAAACTATTTTTAGACAAGATGTTGCAACCTTTTTTCCTATGAAAGAAAGTTGTCTATCAGTTTTTCCTAGTTTTTATATATGAGTTTGACATCCCTAGTTTAAAATAGTTTAGTGTTTGTAATCCTGGATTAGTTTAAATCCCATGTTCTTCCCACAGTGGCATTACAGAACACAATTAAAGTTGTCTGTCTGACCTACGTTTCCATATGTTAATATTTTGACAGTTTTTTTGGGTGCTTTCTATAATATGAATAATCCTGTTGCGTACCGAGTGGTGGAGAGCAAGCAGCTGCTGGAGGTAAATCCTACAGGGAAGAGGGGTAGGGTTATAGGAAACTTAAGTCCTTGCTGCAGCAAAAACACTGACTTCTGCAACATTCTGGACAAATAAAAAGTGATTGGGTCATGCAGACCTAAGGAAGCCACATGGCCCTGATTGAGATGGAAAGGGAAGTTCATACTTTACAGAGTTATCATTTCTGGGCTCCTGCTGAAACAGGCAGACAACATTATATTGTGTGACCCCGGTGCATATTTTCAAGATTCTCTCTATAAGTCTAAGGAGAACGAACATATTTTATGAAACCTGAGATTCTGGAGCACAATTCTGGCAAAGCATACACTTCATAGAAAACTTTGCAGCAATATAATTGTAGAATACTCAGGGCCCTGATTATTGTATTCTGTTTGACCGATGATCATAGACTGAAGGAAAAGTGGAAATTTGATTCTTTAGAGTTAGTTTCTGAAGCCTGTAATAAAGGCATGAAACATGGTAAGGAGATCTGCTTGTGCTCTGAGATATCAGAAACTTGCTCAGTAATGACATCTTAAAAACAATAACATCATGATACAATTAACAGTATAGTCAGGACAGGAGTGGTGTGAGGAATTATGTTAAATACCTGAGTCTATTTTAGACAGAAAAATAAGGTCTGAGATGGGAAAATTACAGATTTGTTGCATTAGCAACACATAGGTGCAGACTATATAGATATAGATAACTCTATATATAAAATAGCAGTGATGACTATATAATTCTTCAAAAATAATTCATTATTGATATGGATAATATAACTTTTGAAATAATTATTCTGAAAGAGAACATGCCTGAATCAGACAATGCACATAATGGTACCTATACAATACTTTTGGACATATAGGAATGGAGGAGGTACTGCAAGGTGAATAAATATCTATATTCTGGAAATGGCTTGCTCAGGGCTATTTATTTTATTTGATACTGCTGCTGAATTTATGTTCTAAGCAAACTGCCTATAACCAGAACTGTATTGACAAATGCCAATTAGAAATATAATCTATATAGTAATTTAGGGCCAAATTACATATGAGTTAATACACCCAGATTATATGCTTATTATATTTACTTGAATATAAGATGACCATGATTATAAAATAACCCTGCAATAATTAGATCATTTTCCAGGTATAGAATCTAATTATTGCAAGTTTTCTTGGCATTTGTCCTGCTTCCGAAAATAAGTCTGGGGGGTAAGGTAAGCCCTGTACTCTTTGCCTCCCTACAACTTTTTTTTTCCCTGTGGGTACTTTTCACCTCCTTATTGTCAGACCCTGCTCTCCCTGAACACATGGAAATGAGGAGCAAATTTGAGATAACTGGGCATGTCTATACATGCATATTAATATAATGCAATAAACTCTGGTGCATATTTCATCAGAATTTATTGCGCGTGGGTGCCGCGTTTACAGATGTACCTGGGACTGCAGCATGCTGAGTTGGGTTGGAGCAACCCCTGGAGCAGCCTCACCTGGCAGGGAGCCTAGGAGGTCATCCTGCTAGCTTGGGGCTGCTCTGCCCCAACACAACATGCTGTGGAGTGGCTGGCCAGGGCACAAGGTTGCTTCAGTGTGTGTCTAGCCTGCAGGCATCCCTGTGCCCCAGCCACCCAGGTCTGCGTCTACATATACATTGCTGCACATGAAAAACTCCACAGCAAGGTAGTACTTGTATTTACTCAATAGGCACAATCATATATCTTATTCAGCTAGGATGAGGGAACACCATCGACCACCTCCCCTAGCTTGCTCTGGGGGCCTTATGGCTAAAAGCAAGCAAAACTCAGGGACATCCAAACCCCAAGCCTCTGGGCTTGGGTCTGTAAGTAGGATGCCTGCCAAAGGATTTGGAAACATCTGAAGCCCCAGATGTGGGTGGAAGATGTTTGCTGGTAGTAGGGCCACTTATGGTTCTGGACTCTTCGATTTGGAATTAGTTTTGGCTAATTTGGTCTGGGATACAAATTAAAAAACGAAATAAAACAAACAAACGACCGCCCTCCCACCACCCTCCTGTGGCTCTGCCTCTATGCCAAGGGAGTTTGGGAAAAGGTTAAGTTGGCTCCTGCAAGAAGTGACAGGAGTCAGGCTGATGACAAGGGAGGCGGCACTGTGACATCTGACTAAACATCAGGGGGCCCAGACAACCTGCTTCGACCAGTTTATGTCCTGCATCAGGAGCACCCTGTGGCAATGCAGGAACCTCCTGTTGTACAGACACACTGAGCTCAAGGAAACAGATTATGTTAAAATGTTTCTGAGTGAACTCCAGTCCTATTACTGGAAATCGGTGGGAGAGGGTGGAGAAAAAATAGCCAACTCCACCTGGAAAAGGAACATGTGGTACAGGCTGTTCAAAGACCCCTGGAGAGGGGAAAGGAAAACGTAGAGGACAGTGATGCAACTGGACCTGGAGACAGTGAGAAGGACAACAGGATCAGCAGCAGCGGAAGTAACAGTGACATCCTATGTGCTGGCCCAAGTCCAGAGACTTGGGGTTCAGATGCCCCCAAGTATTGCCAGCTGTCAGCCATATCACCACAGGAGCCAACTAGGGAGGAGCCTCCCATTTCAATAAAGTGGGTTTTAAGCCCCAGCACCTCAAAAGCCAAAAGAACAGTTATCCCTGGGAGCGCTTAAGGAAAACTGCCTTCATGGCCCCAGATTTTTATTTTATGAAAAATAAATAAATAAAAGAAAAAATGTATATATATAACTTTATGTATATATATCCTCTGTCATGAACTTTCCATCACACACCTCAAACTGCATTAAGAAACCTGTACACCTGTTACAATAAACGCACTCACTCCCCTGTGCCCCTGTGCACCCACCTACTGTCTTTCCCTAACCCAATCACAGTTCCTTAATCCAAGCCCCAGTTGGGGTTTACAATCCCAGTTCATTCACAGTCCTTGTTGCTGTCGATGTCGCTGTCACTTCCGCTGCTGCTGATCCTGTTGTCCTTCTCGCTGTCTCCAGGTCCAGTTGCATCACAGTCCTCTAGGTTTTCCTTTCCCCTCTCCAGGGGTCTTTGAACAGCCTGTACCACATGTTCAGGACAGCAACAAGGACTGTGAATGAACTGGGATTGTAAACCCCAACTGGGGCTTGGATTAAGGAACTGTGACTGGGTTAGGGAAAGACAGTGGGTGGGTGCACAGGGGCACAGGGGAGTGGGTGCGTTTATTGTAACAGGTGTACAGGTTTCTTAATGCAGTTTGAGGTGTGTGATGGAAAGTTCATGACAGAGGATATATATACATAAAGTTATAGATATACACTTTGTCTTTTATTTATTTATTTTTCATAAAATAAAAATCTGGGGCCATGAAGGCAGTTTTCCTTAAGCGCTCCCAGGGATAACTGTTCTTTTGGCTCTGGTGAACAAACATTTTCCCAGATGTACTTATAGGATGCCACCAAGTCCCCGCTGAACCTTTGCTTCTCCAGGCTGAAAAGTTCTATGCCTTTCAGCCTCTCTTCATAAGGCCTGCTCTCTTGACCTCTGATTATGCACATGCCCCTTCTCTGGACTCTCTCAAGCTTCTCCACATCATTTTAAAAGTGTGTACTGACACACATTCAGGAGAGGAAATTAAATATTGGCATTAGCACATTTGGATTTAGAGAAAGCACATGATGGAGTAGACCATGATTTTATATTTGAGGTGTTAAGGAAAATGGGTTTCCAGAAGAAACTGATAGGATGAATAAGCCTGTTATGTAGAGAGGCAGAAAGCTAAGTGCTAATAAAAGGATATCTGAGCAAAGCCTTTAAAATACAAACAAGGTGCAACAAGGGTGCCCATTTTCACCGATATTGTTTGAATGTGCAATGGAGCCACTGGCACAAAGAATAAGGAAAGAATAAAATTGTAAGTGAGTTAATGATACTGGGAATGGGAGAGATAAAGTGTGCACTCTACATGGGTGACAGTGTAGTGGTTAGAGACAAATTACTGATTGAAAGGGTACTAAAACATACAACAGAGTATGGTGAAGCAAATTAAACAAAGCAAGAAGCACTATATTGGAGGGACCTAGAGAAGCTTGGACTATAAGTAGTGGAGGGAAAAATCAAAGTGTTAGAGATCCCAATCAATGCAGCAGTGAAAGGAAATAAAGTGTGGAAAAAGGTGGCACCAAGGGTATGACAAGTATTATGGTTGTGGGTGGGAAGGGTACTTTGCTTTGCTGGGAAAGTGCTACTACCCATCATTTTGTACACCAACAATGCGAAAGTGCAAAGAGAAGTATGCATGTTCTTCTGGAAAGTGAAAAGAGCAAGGCTAGCCAGAATGGAACTGTATAAAGCAAGAGAAATGGGGGGATGTGTGATGCCAGACATAGGGTTGTTTGTTTACACAAACTACATAAATGTAGTGTGTAAAGAGCAACAGAGTAGGCAGGGAAAACAACATGCTTTAGCCAATTTTTGGCAGGTATGATCTTGAGAAGATGGGGAATGTATGCGGGCTCTTGCAAGAAACCATTGGCATGGCTACCTCACGTTCATTACATAAGGATGGAAAGTTTTATAAGGATGCACAAAATAGGAGAGATGGGGCTGGAGGTCCTGAAAGATTGTAAGAGGATGCCAAATATTGTGTGAGAGAGACAGGATGGCACTGGTGAAGGACCTTGCAGAAGGGTAAGTGAAAAAGGTGTGGAGGGAGGTGACTGATGAAAGACAGAAAAGGGAGTATGCTGATCTAGTGTGGCTGATCATACAAAATTATCTTCCCAGTTAGGAAGGTACAACATAGATGGAGCTTGGAGAGAACAGCTAAATGTCCAAAGGAGAGGTGCATGGATGAAGAAACGATGGGATGTGTGTTTTAGGAGTGTACATATGCAAAGGTAGTATGCGAAAGGGTACATTTTTTTGTGTGTCACAAAAATAGGATAGTCTTTATCACAAGAGATGGTACTGTATGAGCTTATACTAAAGATGCCTGAGGGTTCAGATGAAGGTGCTCCAAAATTAAGTGCCCTCAGTAACTTCTGTCTGTGCTTGCTGGGACCAAGGCTTAGCTGATGCAGCCCAGCACTACTCCTGGTGCTGTTTTCAGAATGGGAGAGGGGGAAGGGAGCAGAGGGAGCTTATTCTGGGAGTCACCCAACTGGATCTGAAGGGTAGGGTAGGTGGATTGGAGCCCCTCTGAGGTGGGGGGGGGGCTCCAGTTCACCCACCGCACCACTCTAGCACAGATGGGGAAACCTAGAATGGACCTCCCTCCCCTGCCTTCTCTTCCTCCCATCCTGAGTCAGTACAGGAGCTGGGAGAGAGGGGGCAGAACTAGGGGAAGAGGCTGCAGAGACCCAGCCTCTTTCCCTGGATGGGCTCCAAATTGGAGATCGATCTGCCATCCTCCTGATCCAACAGCTAACAACTGCTGGGTTGGGAAGATTAGTCTAACTCATGGCACCTTCTGTCAAGCACCATGAGTTAGGCACAGGAGCTGTACTTCAGTCTTCATCTAATATTAATAGCACTGTTAGCAAATATTAAAACCAGTATATGAAAAGTAAGAAACCTCTGGGTTTCTAAGGGGTTGGCTTTCACTGAAAGAGAGTGCCTGAAGTTGGGGCTGCCTGAATTGCAATACTGTATCAATTGGGACAAGAGGAGAGGAGGAGAAATAAAGGAAAAAGGACTGGGCACACTTGTTTCGCTGAACCAACAAAGAGGACTGATGGGATGGATGGAGAGTTTCAGTGGTTACTGAGGTAAGAGTTTTTCAGGGAGTTCTGTATAAAGAAAAATAAATTTGTAAGGGTTTTTTGTGGGAAGCTGATGTATGTTGTTTCTGGGGTTAATATATGTAGTTGCATTTTTTGGTGTGTAATTTTTTTAGCAACACAAAGTCTTGGTAAAATGAAGATGCTCAATATGTGAATCTTTGTAAGAATGTTTTGAATAAAAACTATAAGTAAAAAAAAAGGTTACCATCAGCATGTTTGCCCAATATGGGCCATGTGTTTTATAGTCATGCTCAGTGTTGGCTGTGTTTTACCAACTTCATAGTTGTTTTCCATTCCTGAGCACATGCTGCTTTTGGCAGCAGTTTAATGATAGACAGTATATCTAGTGAGGTTTCTTCGTATATGAATGTAAAAAAGAGGCTTTTTCACCCAATGATTGGGAAAGAAAACCTTATCCTCTTAAATGTGGTATTGGTAGTCACATCTTAAATAAATTATGAGTTAGGATAAACTATTTCACCTAATTCTTACTGGATATTTTCTTCTGTCATGAAAACATCACATAATTAATTACACTGGTTGTCTACGGTCAGTAGAATGAAATAGTAGTAGTGGATTGCCAGGCAGGGTTGTAGTGAATTGAGGCTTATGTAGGAAGTTATTTCTAGCTTCACCCACCATCATAATTTCACCTTAGGTGTGCATAGTAATTAGATAAATAGAACTCACAGATCCCTTATCTTGGTAAGATTAGAATCTTTACTACAAGGTAACATAGCAAGGAACTGCAATAACTAGGGGGTCTGAGAAGAGAGTATGAAAGAATGAGGTTAAGGATGTTTAGGGTCAAAAGCCATGATCGGATTTCAATTAACATCTTGTTAGACATATCTGTGGTTCTCTCTTGTGTATTTCATTTCTTTTTAATGTTTGGATTATCACCTTGGAAATACACCAAGGGTGGAAATCAGAAGTAGATCACTAACCAAAGAAAAAGTGTTTTTTTTAAAGATTATTCATGAACCATATGAAAAATAAAATTTTAAGATGACATTTAAAAAAAAAATGTCAGTGGGATTAAAAAAGTGAGATCAACTAGGTAAGTGGAATCATGCGAGTTAGATTTCAACCTGGGTGACACCCCCATGGACAAAAACCAGGGTTATTCACAGTTCCTATTATAGTTTTGTATGGGATACCAAGTCTTTTGTCCCAAATGCACAGGAATAAGGATATGTCTACACTGTGCAGTGTGGTGTGATCCAAATGGTATGTGAGCTAGCTTAGGTGATGGAAACAGCCTAGTTTCAGTAAGACACAGTTCTCTGTAGTTTAACGCAGGTGGGTAAGGAGAGGCAGGGCACAGGTTTAGTTCCACTCTCTCAAGAAAATCAGCAAACACGGCTGAGCTGGTGCAGAGAATGTAAATTATTGCTGCCATGCATTCTGGTTAGTGACAATGTAGGCCAATATGAATATGCAACAAAAATGGATTTAAAAAATGAACAGATTATAAATACTGATCTAAGAACCATCAATCACCTCTCAGTTAACAGATTATCAGGTAATTAAACTGCCTCAAAATACTTGCCAATATCATCTGTTAGGAATTTTCTATACCAGCAATGTTTGCAAAGGGCCAATGAGCATTTGCTGAAAAATTCAGACACAATGTCATAATTGTTCCTCACAGTTTACAGAGATCGTTGTCAGCCTTTCTTTCTTTTTTACCATGCAATTAATTAGCCAAGAGCACCCTTAGTTTTTTTCTGATCAAAGTAAGAAATAAATAATTGACAATGTGAAAACATTAATCCTGAGATAAGTATAGATATGCCAGCAATTCTCTTCCCTATTTGCTAACATATTCTAAATCTGTCAGCTATCAACTGACAAATGTTATAGAATCATGGAAAAGTTGGGCTTGAAGGGATCTCCAGAAGCTGTCTAGTCCATTCCCCCTAAACGGGGCAAGATAAATAAAGTACTGGTAACATCAGAAACTCATATAATAAAACCACGTGAGATTTTTTCAGCAGTAAGAGAATACTGGACAAAATAGGTGGATTAATATAGCAATAGATTATGACATTAATGCCACATGTGCATTTGGTAGACAAAGGACCTCTAATGATTTATGCTGCCTCTTGAGGTTGTGGCCAAATGTTAAGTCCTGCCCAACTGCTCCCACTATGGGTATGCCAAACTAAGAACTGAGGTGGTAAGCTTTCTCTATGGGGACCCACAACCACTGTTGTTAAGATCTGTCTCTGGCGATCTCAAGAGCCCTTCACAATGTGCTCACTACCATATTTCTGGTGATGTACAGAGCTGTTAGGTGGGGCTTGCATTTTGGAGGTAAGCTCAAGAATTGTGTAGAGCAGGGCTACATATGGCCTACAAGGGGTTAAGGTGTAGCCCCTGGCTCCTGCCCAGCTGTCACTCTCTCATTGCTCCAGGCTGCAATAGCAGCCAGAGTCTCCAGCATTCCCTCCTCTCTTCTGCCTTTTGCTGGCTTCCTGTGACCTAGGGCATGTGATGCAGTGTGAAGGGGCATCCACAGTGCAATGGGTGGAGGACATGTGGTGCAGTGGTAGGGGTGGGGGGAAATGTGGGCATACACTGCAGTGCCAGTGGGGCACCAGTGCATGGTGCAGCCAGGGGGGATGGAGGTAGACGGTGCAGATGGGGAGGCTTTGGTGCAGTACATGGCCCACAGGACTCATGGCTCACACTGGTGCAGCTTGAGGGCATGCAGGCCCCACCGTTGTGGCCCATGTGGCATTCGGCCCTCAGCCACTTAGAAACTGGATAACTCTTTTGTAGTCTGGGTAGATATGCTACCAAAAAACTTCAGCCCTGCAGCTTTTGCTAATAGTTAAATACTCCATAGAATCTTAAACTATCCCTTTTTTAGAGCTCTGGCTTTGGTTCATTATGGAAATGGAAAAATTATATCTAAAAATTTGATATACACATTTCTGTAGTCCCATTTTTCTTGTGCAGATAAATGTTACATTGAATGAATTTGCTTTGATTGTTTCTTCTATTTATGTCTATGGTTGCTTTTCTACTGACTGAAAAACTAATCTTGCAATAAACACAGTGTACCCAAATCTTATTTCTTGTCCATGTGAAAGTTACATATAGTCTTTTCAAAAAGATATATTGTAAATCCTTTAGCAACATACCTTACTATAGTTGGCTCCACTAGGTTTATATTGTCAGTGGAGATCACTAACAGATTTATCTCACAAATATGAATTTGTTCTATTTTTGATCCATCTGCAAGAGGAAGGGGTTGTATAATCTGATGTTTACTGAATGCTCATCTCTTTGTGCCACAGAAAGCATGTGTAGCATTCTAAAAGGAGCCATGGTGATGGCAGAATACATTTAGTATGGGCTTGAACTAAAGCCTGTTGAAAAGACGTGGGAGCATTTCCAATGACTTCATTGGGTTTTGGATCAAGTTGCTGTCTTCCCTCCAAAATTCAGAAGAAGTAATTGAGAAAAATGGGAAGTGTAGGCAGTTCCCAAGCAGTTTCAAATTACCTGCCATTCTTTTTGCAAATAAAAATATCCCCGATACTCTTGCTTGTGCATGTCTGTTTTTGCTTGGGGGACAGTTGCGTTCATGCAGCCCTTGCAGATGGAAACAAAATTTGTGAGATGGATATTTCAGTGATCTCTATCAACAAGACATCTGTCTGATGTTCTGGTCTGCATTATGAGCTATGCAAGAATATGATCCAGGGCTCATCTTTTTCACAGCAGTCTTAACATTTTTGGAGCAACCCCTGATGAACACCATTGGCCGCTTCATCTTATTTATTTTCCAGAGGAATGGAGAAACTATAGCGTGTTGTGTTTCAGCTACAGTATCTGTTTAGATTCCTCAGTTTTCAGCCACAACATAGTACAGGGCTATCCATCTGGCAGCCCATGAGCTGCACATGACCCCCAAGGAGTTAATTTGCAGCCCCCAGCCTCCTAGTCTGGGTGTTGCTCCATACCATCACTCTGTTGCTTGGGTCTCTGGGATCCCAGTTCCTCTTCAGGTTTCCACTGCCTGCCCCCACCCATTAGGGTGGGGCAGGATGGTGCAGCCCAGAGGCCAAGGCATCCAGCAGCTGGGGGGCTTGGGGAACCCAGGGTGCTGGCACAATATAGTGGCAGAGCATCCATATGGCACAGCAGGGGTGGGCATGTGGTGTGGTATGGCATGGTGGTATCAGCACAGTGCAGTGGGGGGTACCCTCATACAGAACAATGGTGAAGAGCAGCGGAGGCACATGTAGCATGCGGCCTGGGAGGGGGCCCCACCACTGAGAAGTTGGACAGCCCTGGTATCCTAAAATACTTTCTTCCATTGCCCCTTATGAAGTAGATTTATTAATCCACAAAAGTTTGCAGAGCTTAGTTTATCAATCTAGCCAATAAAGCTAGTGTACCTGTTAACAAGCTGGAAAAAAATATCTTCATTGTAACCAGTAAATCCACTAGAGCATTAAACAATACACAATACTTAGCATAATAGAGATCCGTCACTCTGGAGCTAATTGCTATAGTTACTGGAAATCTGCTTGTTAAGTCTCTAAGGCACTGAAAATGAGGGATTTTTACTGCACTCTGGTAAACATTGCCTATTCCTTATATAGACTATTCCTGCCCCCCCACCACCACCTCAACCCCCAAACCCACCCACTGGCTGCTGCTTTTGCTGCAAACTCATGCAGTTTTTATGAGATGTTAGAATGCAGCTTATACTCCTTCTTTTGGAATGTTTTTTTCCAGTGCTCACTCTACCTTGAAATGTGTCCCAGGGACAGCCACTTTTTGATGGTAAAATATTTTGTGTATACACAGGGGAAGTTCAAGGTCTGAGGGATTGTTAATGCAGACTAAAACATGTCATTTAGATGAATCAGTAGTAAAAGGCTTTGCCCTTGGAGGGTTCAAATTTGTTTAGTTCCTTGCAGACAGGTGTCCATATCACAAAAAAACACTGGCAACTGTGCTGTCACCCTGATTGGTTGTCTCAACAAAGAAGTAAAAGGCTGCTTGAGTGGGGATACTAATATATCCCAGACCTCTCTTGAAAAGACCTTAAAAGGTCAGACTTGACATATGTGGTTGGCACAGTGGGGAAACTTGCACCTGTTCTGAGGTCTGTGATCTCCAGGGCAGTCAATTTGGCACCTATAAGTGAGCATTAAAATTTCACTGTAAAATAAAAACAAAACACTTACATACATTTATTTAACAGCTGTTTTGGCAACACATAATAGGAAACTCTGAAACAACCTGGAAAAGAATATTAAGAACCTAAGGAATGGAAAGGGAGCACACAGAGAACACACACCATCTGGACACAGAACTATTTGCTATGAGTTGGCAGCTTCATCTTTGGACAAACACTTCCTATAAAGCAGAGTACTTACAATATCTTAAATTAAACAATAATCGTGGGTTCACTCAACCATTCATTAAAGATGTAGTATGCTTAATGGAGTGCCCAATATAATATTTTGCATGTTTGGTTGTCTGATAAAAAAATTAAATTAAATTAGTAAAACTTATTTAGAACACACAAAACCTTTTTTTAAATGTTGAGGATTATAAAAAGACCCATTAAATTACAGATCTCCTTGCTTTCATTTTCTAGGAAACTCTGGCCCAGATGCTCAACTTGTGTAAACTGCTGCAGCTCAAGGCAAGTTGATATACAAGATAACAATTTACAGCAACTGAACATCTGGCTGCCAGTCTTGAAAGTGTGGTCCTACCCTAAAAACCCTGACTGTATAACATCATAGTGTCGGTCTCACATTCATATTCTCTAAATTAGCAGCTCTCAGTCTGGTCCGTGGAGCACTTGTGGAGACCTACAGAAAACTTGCTAGTCCAATTGCACACTCTCCTGCTTGTTTCCAGCTGCTCAGAGGTCTTGATGGTTTTTACTGCAAAGCAGCTTCTGAAATTTTCCTGTGATCTCTCATTCTGCCAGGTGTTACTTTGACCTGAGATAAATTAAAGGTGAAGCCCCACAAGAAGTGAGGTAACAGTGCCCACCTTTTCTTACAGTCTAGTTAATTTTTAATACAGAAGAAAAAAATGAAGCATCCCCATCGCATACAAATATGTGAACTGAGAGGTATTTGCCACGTTAGTCTGAAGTCAAGCAGAAGGCAAAGAGGCTGTGTTGCACCTTAGAGATTAAATGGTTCAAAGAGGCATAAGCTTCTGTAGGCAACAGCTCACATTGTCATATGACAAATGTGGAAACTGAGTAAACAGATTACCATATTGCTCCAAGCTTCTGATTTTCTTCTCCCATTCATTATATCATGTATAAAATTGGGAAATGCTGGCCATACAAGGTTTTTTTGCTGAAGCAGAAATGTAAGTTCTGAAGGACAAAGAATTTTATGGTATGGGAGACCTGGCTAGATTTCTCCCTTACTTACCTAAAGCTATATTAATATTTCTGGCTTCCCTCCTTATTATAGGGGAAGAATTTTTTAAGGAAAAGTTGAGCATCCTATGTTGTGTATTGAGTGTCTGCATGCATATTCTCCACTCTATCAGTAAAGGACATTGCCTCATTTGCATTTTTCTCCTGTTGTTCTGATTTACCCAAATATTATTAGGAAGGTTGTTGTTAATAAAGACGGTTCCTTTGTTTTTCTTATGTGGTCTCTCTCGGAAAAGAGGCCCATAGATATGCAAAATTGGTAACTAGAATGGGATCCCAGTGAGTAGGAATACTTCCAGTACTTCAGCATGGGCAGATCTAGGATTTTGAAAAGAAGAGTGCAGGTGGTATGGTGCATCATCACACACAACCCAATATATATTTTTCTTCAGTTAAAAAGAAAATGGAAGCATTAATAATATGCTAGGGGCCTACGGTTATATTATTCAGTTTAAGATTGAAACAAAACCAGATTTATTATTTATTGGAATGCGCATCAATTTATTATATCATGTATTATATATAAAAGAACAGACTAGGAAAAAATAATCAAAAGTTGCTGCTTCATTAGTTCTGCAGTCATTAGAATTAAATATACGCTAGGACTGTGCGAAGAAGCAGGTATTCAATCTGGATTTGGATTCGGCCAATTCAGAGGGACAGCGATTCGATTTGGTGATTCCAATCACTGTTCCAATTCGATTAGGCCAAATTGGATCTGAAGATTCGGTACCAATTCAGAGATTTGGCCATAGACTAAACAGGCAGCAGTTCTCACCATGCTGGACACAGCTACCTCCAGCTGGTAACTCTGTTGTGGTGGGCAGAGTGGGGAGGGAAGGGGAGTGGTGGGGGGAGATCAATGCCCCCACAGTGAGAGAGGGATTAGGGCTGGGGCTGGGGCATGGACAAGCTGCCCAGCTGGGACAGGGGGGCCTGGGACTTGGGGAGGGGGGCTCCCACCACTGCGTGCCACCACGCATCACCAGTCCGGGAGGGCATGGCAGCAGGAGTGTGCCCCTGGATCTGCACAGGGCAGGCTGAGCCAGGCTCCAGATGGGCGGCACAAGGCACTGGGAGCGGGGGCTCTGCCTTGCTGCCACTTGTCCAGGTGCGGCAGGGGAGTGTGGGATGCAGTCACAACAGCGCTGGGAGCAGGGGTGCTGCACTGCTACTACTTGCCCAGCCGGGAAGCTGGGGGTGGGGCATGATGCAGGCACAGCTCGCTCCAGATGGAAGGCACTGGGAGCAGAGGCTATGCCCTCCTGCCACTTACCCGGCCAGGGTAGGCAGGCGCAGGACAGTGCCACTGCGCTGCCTCACACAAGCGGCGCACAGCAGTGGAAGCCACTCTAGCCTCCCCACACTGCCTGGAAAAGCTGTGGCTTCACCCCACCGTGCCCCGGCTGGGCGAGAGCAGCAGCAGGACATGGTGGCAAGTGCATGCACCCAGATCAGAGAGGGGCTATGGGGAATTTTAGGGTGGCTGCAGCACCCCCATAGTACACGCTCCACTGTGCTCTGTGGGGTGGGTGGAGTGAAGACTGTTCTCCGGGCTGCTGCTGGGGCTAGCCACCTGGAGCACAGCCCTGGCTCCACCTGCCCTGTGAAGCACAGCCCAGCCGTGGATGGCTGGGGCTAGCCTCTGGGAGCGCAGCCTGGCCCAGCCTACCCTGTGCAGATCCAGGGGCAGACACCTGCTCCCATGCCCTCCTGGACCGGTAACTGTAAAAGGGCACAAGCTCACTCCCATTCCTACTAGTGGTTGTGCGCAATGGTGGGAACCCTCCTCCCCAAGTCCCACGCCGCCATTCCCTGGCTGGGCAGCTTGTCCCAGCCCCAGCCCCAATTCTTCTCTTGCTGTATGGGTGTTGAACTCCCCCCCCATGCCCCTTCCCTCCGCACTCCGCCCACCACAACAGACTTAACAGCTGGAGGCAGCTGTGTCCAGCGTCCTTGAGGAGTATTGCCTGTTTAGTCTATGGTCGAGTCTCTGAATTGGTGCTGAATCTCTCTGAATCAGTTTGGAGGTTTCCTATTTGATTCAGAGCTTCTAATGGGTTGACCAATTCGATTCAAATTTGGAGATTCAGCCATCGAATTGGGCCGAATCTCCTCTGAATCTAATCAGCTACTGAAGCTTCACACGGCCCTAATATACACCTCTTTTCCAGATTCATAAAACAAATCTAGCTTTTTTGAGCATCCTTACAGTACATTCAGTGCTTTACTGAAAGTTATTTCCACATGTGAGTTAATGTTCATCTGAATTCATGGTTCTAGTTAGAGTTAAAAACAGTCTGCAGGGATGTGAAATAGGAGCTCCATTACCAGGAGACACTAGCAGATGGCAGAATAGCAGGAAAAAAGCTTAATTAGTGGAACTTCAAGACCATTAAAAAGGATAAATTGTCATTAACAGTTGTGGAATTAAAAGTTTAGATGGAATCAGGTAAATTATAATGAGCCATAAAGTCAATTGACTCTCTCACTGCCATCTAAATAGAAATGCTGCTGCCACTGCCAGGAGGCAGTTGTTTTTGAACTTTGGGTGGACTAAGAATAACTTGCCAGGGTTGGCACCCCCCTTTTCAAAATCCTAGATCCATCCATGGCCCTGGCATTTGCTGGACAAGGAGACCATCCTGTGTGGAAGGAGCACTGATCTCTCCTTTGTGGTACTCTTTGAGGATAAACTGTCCTGTTCTGCTTGTCTCAAATATTTAATCTGCTGCAGATTTGGCACTGGACATCCCAAATGTCTACTGAAGTTTTTGCTGAGAAATCTCCAGTGGTTTAGGAACAACTGTGATCTTTGGCTTTCAAGTGAAGGTGAACTGTGGCCTAAGTATTTTAAATGGATATTTTGATTAAAATGAAGAGTAGTGAATGACTGTTTGTGTGTAGACCTCACAGCCCATTGTTTAGGAAATTTTCAGACTTGGGGAGGTAAATCTGATCATTAATCCTACCCCAGTGCTTGTATCCTGCTTAGCCCTCTCCTTTTCTTTCTTTTTTTTTAAATACAGTTGGAAGGAGGAGAATAGAAGACTAAGGGGGGAATTCGATAAATGTCTTCAAATACCTGAAGGGTGGTTATATATATAACGAGGATATATTATTGTTTGTGGCTGCAGGAGATGGGACAAGGATCATAGCAGGAATGGTTTCAAATAGAAAGGGAAATTTAGGTTGGTTATTCAAAAAATCTCTCACGATGACCACAGATCATCGGAAGGCAGAGCTGGAAGGGACCTTATGAAGTCATCAATCCAGGAGTGGCAAACAAATGGCACTGACAGCCTCTGTGTGGCATCCCACAGACTGGGGAGGGAACAGGCAGCACAGTGGCAAACAGGTCAGGGATCATAAACCACAACAACAAACTGGGTAGGGGAAGAAGATCAGAGTGGTCCTTAGGGAGGGGGAAGGGCTAATTCATGGCACACCTGGAAAAAAAGATTGGCTCCCACTGATCTAGTCCAATCCTTTGCTCATGGCAGGGTCATTCCTAAACTATCCCAGCCAAGTGTCTACTCTTGAAAATTCCCACAGATATTGATTCCTCCATTTCTCTAGGTAGTCTATTCCAATGCTTGTCCATACTCATAGGCAGAAAGTTCTTCCTAATTTCCAACCTAAAATTTCTCTGTTGTAGCTTGAGGCCATTACTCTTAGCCCTGTCCCCTATGGCCACAGAGAATAGGCTATTGCCATACTGTGGCAAAGCCCTGGAACAGTCTAGAGAGGTTTTAAAATTTCCAGTCTTAGAAGTTTTGAAGAGCAGGTGAGACAGACATTTGACTGGGTTGATCCTGCTTTGAGCAAGGAGCTGGACTAGATGACCACCTGAGGTCTCTTCTAGCCCTACTTTTCTATGATTCTGTGGTATAGATGGCTATGCAAATCCATATACATTTCTAACCATTGATAATTATCTGTATCTATACATAACCAGCTATATTAATCTATCGCTAGCCACATACATCTATAGTCCTCTGTGTCAATTTATTATAATTGTGTCAGTTGATAGGTATAGATTGGCTTTACATATATGGCTCTAGATTGATATAGGTGGCTTTTTGAAAAACTGTTTGGTATAGGTAGCTATGACATAGCTGGTAATAAATGTAGAATCAACAGCCAGTTACATAAACTTGTATTAATCAATAGGTATAGATGGCTAATCTATATCAATCTATACCTAGATACTGATTTAAATAGCTAGGTATAGATTGACAAGACTATTTATATACATCAATATCCAGCTCTGTCAATTTACATTCACAGATAGCTAGGCATAGGCAGTTATTGATTGATATAGTCATCTATATCTAGCTATTTTATTTAGTGCAAGCTATATCAATCTATCCCAATCAATTAGCAGTGATTGCAAGTGATATAGGTTATAGATATATACAACTTTGCCAGTCTAGGCAAATTGATATCCAGCTATAGCTGTATATCTACAGCTATATATAGCTGTATACATGACATAAGGGGTTCAGGGAGGTATGAGCTTTCACAGGCAACAGCCTACTTTGTCAGATGCCCTTCAAGGACTTGCAGAAAAAAAAGCTTGTATATAAAAGGGAGAGGGACAGGGGGAAGGGACACTGCTAAGAGAGAGACACTAATTAAGCCTCAATTCTAGAAACACCACAAAAGCCCATGGCAGAGCACTTTAACCTCCCTGGACATTCCATCACTGATCTCAGATGAGCTGTCCTCGGACAGAAAAACCTTTAAATACCAACTTAAACGTGACATTGCAGAACAAGATATCTTGCACGTACAAGTATTAACCATAGTCACAACAGGAGCCCATGGCTTCTTATCCCATTACCTGGACTAGCCATTAACTCAGGTGTTGACTGCTTTGTTCATCTCAACTTATCTAAACCACCCACATATTACCACTTTTAGCCACCCTGCCATAACTTCTGCCATCTGTAAAACTCTATGGGTAATTATTCCACTAAATTTAGGAGAGGCTTCAGATGCAGAACTCAGTAATTTTGGGCACAACCTTTGAAGAAAAATGTAGCTGAATTGCAGAGAATTTACAGGTGAGAAACAACAATGATGAGGCTTAAAGAACATGATCTGTGCAGAAAGACTGAAGGAAATGGGAGGGAGACAGCACATACACCTTCCTTGTAACATAGCTTTCAGGTCCCTTTACAATGCCTACACCTTGAGGATAAGGACTTTCTTCTTCACTACTATTCAACTTGTTTCAGATGCCTTCAGCCACATTCAGCAAGTGTTTGTTCAGAATGAGTAGAGACTCTGGTGAAGCTCTGCTGGTCAGAGACAGTTATAACTCTTTACTTGCCACACACCTATTGCACAGCCTATTCTCGTTTCAATTTCCAATTCTTATGAAGTAGATTAAGCACCCGAAACCTCATCTGTTACGTCAAGTAAAATTGATATGAAGAAAGGAATTTCATTTGTGGAACGTTTACTGTAATATTTAGAGATGGGTGAGCGGATCTGGATAGTACACAAACTGAATTTGAGATTAATTTTTAGTTTAATTTGTTGCTTTCATGCAGTGTTTTCATGCTCTTTTCATAATTTTTCTGTAAGATCTAAAGTGCTTGAAATCTTAAAGAATCTATGCCCATGAGATTTTTCAACCCAGTTTTTCAAAGTGAAAATTTCAGATCACTTTGATGAGTTTGCAAAAATAAATATTTTTATCTAAGCCTCAGTTGTAACAAAATGAGTATTCATATGAGTGAACCTTCTAAGGTTCACTCATTGCCAGTCATACAGTTATTTCTATCCACAAAACTCTGATACCATTTAATATTAATATCATGCTGCATTTAGATTTTGAGGAAGAAATATACTGTGTATGTTTAGGATATCAGCAGTCTGACTAAGCATTCTCAGCTCCTATAGGACCTTTTCCCAGCTTTTCCTTCTCAGGTCAATAACAAAGAAAAGCGGCACAGACAAAAGGAAAAATTAGTGAAGGCCCATAACCCAAAATACAACTAATGTCGTAACCAGTGATCCACGTGGGTGCATCCAGATGAGTGCAGACATTTGTTTTCCTGGGGACAAGTAGCAGTGACACAAGTTGTGCCACTGCTACTTGTCCCTGGGGAACACCCATGCCATACACTTTCTGGTGTGTGGCAGGTTACGCTAGGTAGAGTAGGGGAGGCTGGTGCCAGCAACTGTGCTGGCCCCAGCAGCTTTACCTGGGATCCTGGGGATCTTCTGGGGCTGCAGCCACTGCAAGAAGCCTGGCTGACAGTTGAAGTGTGGCTCCGGCCAGCTGGGCTCCTGTTTTTGGCAGTGCACATTGCTGCCACATGCGCTATCCCACTTCTTTTTGGCATGGGATTTTTTGACCCTGGGACCTCCAGGGGTCAAACCCACCCTCTTCCCTCCCCCCGCATTGTAAGATAGCAGTGTGGTGAACGCCTGCATATGCGGCGTGTGGTGCTGCAGAACTGTCTGGACACAGCTCATAATTCTCAATGAATATAAACTTACAAAATATAGCATTACCTAAACTTAAATTTTATGCAGTATACAATTTTTTAAAACCTGTATAACAAATTTTAAAATGATGGGATTTGATATAATAGTTCAGTTGCATTAAGGAAAGCTATAGAGATGGGGCAGGGAAAAGGGACAACTCCAGCAGTATTTTCCATACTACTTACTTAGACAATATGTTTCTTTCTTTGCTAAACCACAAGACATATAAAGCATTACGGATCAGATCCTCTAGCTTATATAGCTCTGCTGATTTAAGATAATTGAGGAACTGGACCAATAATTCATTTTCCATCACACCTTGCTAGTAATTTAAATGCTTTTGATTACACTGAGATAATTGGCAACAGCTATGGATACTGTTCAATGTGAGAATAGGCTGGCTCAAGTTCACTAAGCCAATGAATGCATTTTAGTTTAAAGTAATCTTTAAGGAAACAAATTCTGTTCATATACAGACACATATAACTTGAGCCTCTAATACCTGATAATAAATACCATTACTCAGATATCTACCTTGTACTATGTATGGAGTGTTCTCCTCTTTGACTGGGGAAAACAAGGGACGAGGGGTAGGTGCTGGTGGCCTGTTCATGATAAATGATCTGCGTTCCGTTCTTCTCTCATCAGAAGCAGCCAGTATCATGTCGTACACACCATCCTCCAACGTGGCAAAAGTGTATGGATCCTCCTCATCCTCTTCCCTCTGTACTTCCTCAGCTATATCTTGTTCTTCTCCATGGTATGCTTCTAGATGTCCACTGGTGTGTTCCCTTTCCTTTCTGTCTTCCACCAGTTTAGTAACTGCAATAGAGAAGTTTTCAGTCTTCCAAATCTCCAAAGCCCAAAACTCCCATATCTAAATGTGGGCACTTAAATTCATACTTAGGCATCAAAATAAAAGTGGTTTGATTCTCAAAATATATTAAGAACCCCAAACTATCATCCAGTTCAGTATAGGTCAATAAAAAGTCCTTTTTTAAATACATAGGGGGCAAAAAGAAGGTCCTGGGTAATGTGGGGCCCTTGCAGGACGCGTTGGGAAATTTGGTCATCACGCCAGATGACAAAGCTAACATGTTTAACGATTTCTTTGCCTCTGTCTTCCTAAGTAGGGACCAGAACAGCCATCTCCCTGCTGGGCCCCCCTCGGGCCCCTGGGGAGGCACACCTGGGCCAAAGGTTAGTGTGGAACTAGTTAGGGGGCTTCTGGAGGGGCTGGATGTGTTTAAGTCAGCTGGCCCGGACGATCTCCACCCTAGAGTCCTTAAGGAATTGGCCGAGGCCATTGCAGGACCCCTGGCACGGCTCTATGAGCACTTGTGGTGCTCTGGCGTGGTCCCCAAGGACTGGAAGAGAGCCAACATGGTTCCAATCTTCAAAAAGGGGAGGAAGGAGGACCCAGGAAACTATAGGCCAGTCAGTCTTACCTCAATCCTAGGCAAGCTGTTTGAGAAAATTGTGCTGGCACGCATCCATGAGGGGCCAGCTGGGGACTGCATGCTTAGGGGCAACCAACACGGGTTCATCAGTGGAAGGTCCTGTCAGACCAACCTGGTGGCCTTCTATGATCAGGTTACCCAATCATTAGATGTGGGAGTAGCAGTGGACATAGCCTTTCTGGACTTCTGGACTGTCTCTCACCCCGTTCTCATTAAGAAGCTGGGGGGCTGTGGTGTAGGCACCCACACAGTCAAATGGGTCGCCAACTGGCTGGAGGGCTGCACCCAGAGGGTAGTAGTAGATGGGTCCTTCTCAACCTGGAAGGACGTGGGCAGTGGGGTTCCACAGGGCTCTGTCCTCGGGCCCGCACTGTTCAACATCTTCATCAGCGATTTGAATGAGAGGGTAAAAAGCACCCTGTTCAAATTTGCTGATGACACTAAGATGTGGGGGGGATGTGGGCACACTAGAAGGTAGCATCAGGCTTCAATCAGACCTAGACAGGCTACAGGGGTGGGCGGATGTGAATAGGATGGGATTCAACACAGACAAGTGCAAGGTGATGCAACTGGGGAAGAACAACCGGCACCATACCTACAGGTTAGGGAACTCCCCTCTTGTCAGCACAGAGGCGGAAAAGGATCGTGGAGTCATCAATGACTCCAAGATGAACATGGGCTGGCAGTGTGGGGAGGCAGTCAGGAAGGCCAACCGCACCTTGTCATGCATCCACAGATGCATCTCGAGCAGGTCCAAAGAGGTGATTCTCCCCCTCTATGCGGCACTGGTCAGGCCACAGTTGGAGTACTGCGTCCAGTTCTGGGCGCCGCACTTCAAGAAGGATGTGGACAGCATGGAGTGGGTCCAGAGGAGGGCCACTTGTATGATCAGGGGACAACAGGGCAGGTCCTATGAGGAGAGGCTATGGGACCTGAACCTGTTCAGCCTCCAAAAGAGAAGGCTGAGGGGGGATCTTGTGGCCTGTTATAAACTAGTCAGGGGGGAATCAGCAGGCATTGGGGGAGTCACTGTTTCCCCGTGCACTGCCAGGAGTGACCAGGAATAACAGTCACAAGCTGGCAGAGGGAAGGTTTAGGCTAGATATCAGGAAGCACTACTTCACGGTCAGGGCGGCTAGGATCTGGAACCAACTTCCAGGAGAGGTGGTCCTGGCTCCTACACTAGGGGTGTTTTAAGAGGAGGTTAGATGAACATTTTGCTGGGGTTGTTTGACCCCCGTATTGTTTCCTGCCATGGCAGGGGGTCGGACTAGCTGATCTACTCAGGTCCCTTCCGACCCTAGAAACTATGAAACTAGGTAGATTCTAAGGTGATACTTGCAATTTCATTACTTCATAATTTTCTCTAAGATTGTATGAAATGTTGCTGATACTTAGGTTGATATATTGTACTCATAACTTCCCCTCCCCCCAAAATTGTCTGCCACAGCTCCCATTAAAGCTTTCTTATCCTTAAAAAAAGGATAATCATTTGGCTTACAGCACTTTGGAAAGCATATTAGATGTTTAAATTTGGCATTAGAGCATATAGTTGTGCATGTGTGTTTTTTTAATGGCACTTCTTTTCCCTGTGGTTCCCACAAATGATCTGTTTTTGATGGCTTATCCAATATAATCTGGTGTTGTAGTAACTAAACCATGAGAGAGGTAGATATGGACGTTTCTATGTGCAATTCCTGCTCTGAGTGGTTAACAACTCCCCATACATGACACAAAACAACCACATAGCTACACACACAAAACAAGTCTACTTTCCCCACCTTAATCCATGTAGCATGCTTTCTGCCTGCTTTCCCCCTGTCTACCACTGCTGCCCTTCTCCTGCCACTTCCCCTCTCCCCCCCACCTCTTCCCCCACCACTCCAGCACCATGTCCCAGCTGCTCCTGCTGTCCCAGTGCTGCAGCTGGGTACCACATGACACTGCAGTATGGTGGGTGGGGGGCAGGGAGAAGTGGGGAAATGGCTGAGGCAGGCGGGGGAAAAGGACAGTGAGCAGGCACATGGAGTGCAGCATTTGCTGCTGTGGCTGTTTAGTTCTGCCGCTGGCTTCTTCTGGTTCCTGTTGCCTTTGGCTCCTGTCATCTTTGACAGGCAGTCAGGGGCAGATAAATATTAATGTTCTAAATTTTTTAGAGGCCCTGTGGATTGGATGGAATGGCCTGGCGGGCCGTATCCAGCCCGCAGGCTGTATTTTGCCCAACCCTGAGCTATAGCATTGTTACACATTTTCAAGTGTTAATTTTGTAGCTGGTTGGTTCTATTTATAACTGGACAGTCATTCTTGTGGAGTGATAATTACTTTGCATTTGTGGCTGGTATTACTTTGCATGTGTGGCTTGGCTAAATTTATTTTGTGATTAACCAGTTAATTGGGTAATACATGCAACACATAGCAGGGGCCTTAAAAACAATACCCCCCCCAGCAGATTGTCAAAAGATGGTCCAACTGAAGAGAGTGATATGGAAAAAGCAGCAGGTGGACTTCTCATTTTTTAAACTACTGAGTCTTTTTTTTAATTGGATAGATGGCAAAACTGTACTTAGCAACAGGACAAATGTTTGCTTAGTGCTGCTGTGCTGGTTGCCTACTCTCAAGCAACTGATACTCATCTTGAAGCTTTCTGTTGTGAATGGATATTCCCTTTATATCGCTATGATTCTCTCCATAAACATCTGTTTATATCTGGTAATAATGTAATTATTACTGCTTTAAACCCTCCTGTTGCTGTTTGGAATAAACTGTTTTATTTATTTTCTCTAAGGGATAACATGAGGAAGTCTTGGTAGTTTTACTATGCTTTTGTACTAGATATATGTCCTGTGATCTCTGGCTTATCTGGAAAAATATATTTAGAAAAATAAAATGTGATTCATAAAAAAGTCTGTCACATTTTGTATACAATGAGAAAAATATTCCATTTTCACAGAAGTAAAGTGAAAGAGAAGTGAAACATTTCTCTTGATGGGCTTTTTATTCTCAGAACTCCTACAGGGGGCACTCATGTCACTGTCAAAAGAAATTGTCTCTAGAAAAATGACTAGGCTCCAGTATGTCTCTTAGCTATTCCAGAGCAATACCTGCAGTAAATGGCTGACTAAAAATATGTAGGTATGAATCATTACAATTTAAAAAAGAAGAAATCATCCCAATTTAGAGAAAGATCCTGATATTTTCTTTCCTCTACCTCCCCTCCACCGCTGAAATCAAAAGTTATCACTTTATGAGAACACCTAATGTTTAAAATGAAGTATTCATATAGAAATAAACTTAGAAGAACTCTACATTATCCTTGTAGTCTCAACCATTTGGCTTCTGTAGATTTATATGAATTTAGCTGCCTACTTACATTTGTGTTCTTTTTCCATTAGACTAAGATCAAAGCACTATTAAGCATAACTCCAAACTTCCAGCAACAAACCCTTCATGCCAAATCTTTCTCTCTTACTTTTGTGCTTATATTGATACTCTGAACAAGTGGTTCTTTAAGAGGAAAGGTTTTTCAACCTTTACAGATACTAAGGTTATCATTTAAAGATGAACCCTTTCCTATTCTTTCTCCCGTTCCAGGGGGAATTGCCATTTGGCATTTTTGCCTTTATACAAAAGAAAGGCAAACTAGGAAATTTAGTCTTAGATTTTTGTCCCATGAGTCAGGTTTGAAAAATAGAATTAATCAGTGTGGTAAGTGCAGCAGCTTATTAAGGCTATGATGTCAGCCATTTACCACAAGCAGTGCTCTAGTCTGCAGTAGAATGTATTGCTATATTTCTATCACTGCATCGGCTAAACTTTATACTTAATATTATGTTACTTTTCCCAGGAGAATACACAAATGCTATTAATTCTACTGGTGGTATTGCAAGTTGTGCCCAGGTAATATTTGATGTGTTAAAAAATAACAATGTATATACAAATCAACTAAAATCTTAACTCAGTGTTATGTTTGCAGCCTTTCCCCATAATCCTAGATTTCCCACATCAGTGTATAATCTCTTGATGAGAAATCTATTGCTGAAACATTTGCTCCACCACCACCACAAATCTAGCCAAGCTTCTGGTGATGTGGGCCTCCACTCAAAGTACTTAAGCATATGGCCTTAGTGACCAGCAACTATCGTTAACAATAATTGTATAAAATCGCTACAGCAGCATCTTATCTTTACCATACATATACATAAGAAATGCTTTCTCTTAGAACTATACCTGGTATAAAGGAGTGAAGATCACTATATATTTGAGTAGCAGCAGGCTCTCGAGGAGGTAGAGGTGGCCTGTCAAAGAGAAAGGAGTCTCTTCTGCCCACTTCATGTTCATCATCATCATCATCATCACTACCACATATGCTGGCATATACACTGTCAGTGATGTCATCAAACTTGCATGTTGCTTCCTCTAGTTTGTTTTTTTCAGGATCTCTCTCTTTCTCGTCTCTTAAGTTTTCTTGACTTCTTTCGCTGTCTTCCTCCTTCTCATCAGCTTCTTCCCAATGTTTCAGACCAATTTCATGCTGATCTTCTGGGTGCTTCCTAGCTGTTAATGCTAAAAAATGGACGATTTCATTTAAAATTTCCCATTTGGAAGCATTTTTTGTTTCAAAGAATCCCATATAAGTAACAGCCCTACTAATAAAACTTTTATTAACTAATATATTTGACAACTTCTCACTGTATAACTATACCAAACAGCTTTTCAAATATTTACCAGATGAACAGCGGAAGTTTTCATTATATCTTGCTACCTCAGTACATAACATATTCATGCCAGCAATAATATTCAGCTTTTCTAGAGTTATTGTTGGAGAGGAGTTGTATCTACTAGCCTTGTTTCCAATGCAGCACAAAGCATAAGTTAGTAAAAAAAAGGAACAGCTCATGCAGTTGTGTAACTTATTTTTTTAAAAAGTATATGACCACTTATTTAAAATTATTTAAAATGAAATAAATATTTGCCCCTGGAAGATGGTAGTTTGCATTGCTAAAAAACTGGAGCTTTCTGTTTTTAGTAGCTTTTGGACTACAGAACAAACATATAGTGGGAGATTGTAAGGGTAAATTTTCAGCATGATGTATGCATGCAAACACTTTGCTAAAACTGGACAGGCAGATAACTTGTTTCTTCCAAGTCCTTTTAAGTTGTGCCCATTCTCAAATACATAATAAATACTATGAAGGACATCATTTCAAAAATGATGAGCAATTAATCTACATACGTTTAATTTCTCTTGCTTGCTCTCTGAATTTTATACTTTTAACCTATGATTTTGGTGTGGATGCTACTATTGTTTAAAACAGTTGTTTTGTCTAGATTTTCTTGGAAAGCTTTTCTTTCACATTTCTTTCTCAATGCACCCACTTTGATATTCTTCCAGAAGATCCTGGGCCTGAGGGGGGAGAGGTGGAGGGGAATGAGGAGAAGGGCTGTTCTCAGAGTGAACTCTTCCAAAGAGCTCTGTACCTTAAGGCTTTCAGTTCATTTGCTAATGGGACTTTCAACTTTAAATGCCTATCCAGGGCAACTTTAAATGCCCATCCAGGGCAAAAAATTAGTTATAGGTCCCCTCTACACTAGTACACATTAACAGTGGTAGCCAGTCTCCCAGCATTTGCAGTCAAATTGTGGCTGCTTCCTGTCCAGGTTCACTGTGGTAATAGGCTCTTGAAGAGAACCATCTAATGCAGAATAAGAGCCAATCACAACTGTAGGCATTGTGCTTTCTAATTACTGTAATTAGTCAAATCCAAGATGAAGTGTTTTCCCCATTTTATATGAGGGGGAACAGCTCCTTAGTTTGGAATCAAGTATAAGTGGGGGACCAAAGGGGGGAAGGTGGTTGCTGTGACTCCAACTCCAGCCCTCACCTGGGGCTGGAGTTGGAGCCACAGCTCCCCTGCACCCATCCCCTCCACCACCTGCTGCCCCCACTGCCACTTCTGCCTGTCCCTCCCCTCTGCCATTTATCCTCTGTAGCTCCACCTCTGTCCTGTTCTGGCCAATAGCATGGGGCACAGTCTCACTGGCCCACACTCAGCTTTACAGTAGCAGTAGCAGCAGCTCCAGCCCTAGCTCCAGAATTGCCCATCAGCCCAAGTAGAAACCCCTGTATGGCTAGGGAGCCATGTGGAAGGGGTGGGGCTTTGGAGCATATAAGCCCAGTCCCTGAGCCCATACAGGCAATCTGCTCCTGCATCCTGCAGGGTGAGGAGCTCCTGGGAGAGAAGGACTGCTGGAGACTGACAGACAGACACCCAGGGAAGCTGTGATGAGAGGGCTTTAAGCAGGGCTGTCCCTGGGGGGGTGCAAATGAGGGTGACCACCCCAGGCCCCATGGAGCCAGGCAGAGCATCAGTGGCAACTGTGCCATCGCCGCCGGCTTCGCATTCAGCTGTTCGCTACTCCCCTTCCCCCCTGCCACTGGCTTTGTGTGGAATCAGGGTGGGGGTGCAGCCCTGCACAGGCTGACCTGCTTGGGTCGGTTCTGGCTCTAAGGGCGGTATGGCTTGTAGGCAACAGTAACCCTGAGTAGGAAAGACTTTTTCTTGTGAAGTGGCTTGTTTGCATTTACGTTATGTTTTGAGGTTGAGATTGGAGGACCATGGAGGGGTGCCTGGTGGGGCACTCCGTGACACACAACCTAGCTTGGAGTCAGGGATGCTGAGTGCTGAGACAGTGAGAGTAGCCCATCCTGGGGGTTAGGGACCCCAAAGGCTCAGGATATCTGTCTGTTGATCTCCAGCAGCCCTTTTCTCCCAGGAGCTCCCTGCCCTGCAGCATACAGGAGCAGATTGCCTACATGGGCTCAGGGACCAGGCTTTTGTGCTCCAAAGCCCTGCCCCTTCCTGGCATGTGGCTCTCCAGCCGTACCGAGGTTTCTACTTGGGCTGATGGCAGCCTGCCCTCCTCTGCTGCAGCAGCCAGCTGCTTTTCCTTCATAAAGTGACAGGGGCCTTGGCCCCTGTTACACCCTCTTCCTGCTGCCTCCCCCCACCCCCCCAGTGCCATACCTTCCCCACACATGCCCCTCCAGGCCACTTGCCCCTCCTTCTGCCTGTGCACTTGCCTCTGCTCCCTTCCTCTCTGCTACCACTTATCTTCCATAGCTCCAGCTCCAGCCCTGTTCTGGGCCTGGTCCCAGAGCACATTTACTCATAGTTTCATAGGTTCAGAAGGGACCTAAGTAGATCATCAAGTCTGACCCCCTGCTATGGGCAGGAAAAAATCCTAGGGTCAAACAACCCTGGCTAGGTGATTATCTAGCCTCCTTTTGAAGATGGCTACAAAAGGTACCGGTTAGCCAATGTGAACAAGGCCTCACTGGGATCCGGGGACAGCCTCCCTTAACATTATAATAGTTCCACCAGGAATGGCAAGTGAGGAAAAGGGAGGGTACCCCAGGGAGCCAGAGTGGGGGGCAGGAGCCATGTGGCCATGAGGGGGTGCCATGGCTGTCCCTGGGGCATGGTCCTGCTATAGGAGATATGTGGCTAGGGGCAGGTGCCACAGGGGTGCAGGCATGGGGGCAGGTACCGGGGGGCATGTACTGGGGCAGATGCTGGGGGTGGGGAGCAGGCAATGCAGTTGGGAGACCAGGAGCCAGGATGCACAGGTACCAGCAGGGCAGGTAGCAGGGGGCCAAGTGCTCAGGCCACTTAATTCTCTTGACACCTGGCCCCCACACCTCCTCTCCCCCTACAGCTGCTTTCCCTGCTTCAGCAGTGGGGGGAAAATTCAAGATGATCTCCCCAGTAACTAAATTCTATGCATGGAAAGTTATAACACATCTCTAAACGTCTATGTCTAGAATCTAATTATTGGGTGGTTGTCTTAAATTTCAAGTCATGTTTGGGTAAATATGGTATAAAACTTGCTGCAGAAGAAAGCCTCAAAGAAGTGGAGAAGAAGGGAGCTGTTGGTAAATTAGTAATCGCTCCCACTAGCCAGCTGAACTGATTAGTTTCAAAGGTGAGGACATGCTGCACGCCCTCATAGATTTCATAACCTATAAGCATATAAGGGGTGTGCATCAGGAACTAGGAGAACATCTGTTCACTAGGGTATCCCAAGGGAAGCCAAGGTCAAATGATAATAAACTGCTGGAAGACCATTTTAGACTGGACATAAGGAAAAGCTTCTTTACTGTCTGAGTCTCCAGAGTCTGGAATAGACTCTCCCTAGAAGTAGTGCAAGCACCTACTTTGGACACCTTTAAGAAACACTTGGATGGTAATCTTGCTGGGGTGATTTGACCCCAGCTGACTTCCTGCCCCAGACCTAGTGTCTATGAAATCTATGACACTGTTAATTGCCACTGCTCCCCACTGCCAAATTTCTGGACCTGTAGGAAGCCCCACAGGCCAGGCCTGAGATGACACAGCTCAGCGAGCTGGATTTGGCCTGTAGGCCAGAGGTTGAGTATCACTGCATTGTATCATCATAGGCACACAACTGCATACCCTGGTTATACAACTGTGTACTAAAAAACTCCCTGGAAGTTAAAGGCTCAATTCTGAGATTGAGAGCATTATAACTCTTCCTTGTTGTTTGTTGACAGTCTCAGAGTTTCTAGGTATCACCATGTACCAGGTACCACAGGCACATACACTTACTTGCCTGTGGTACAGTGTAACCAGAAACCTTCCATACAGTATTACTTACAAGAGGTAAATGGAGAATCTGAACGGAGCATGACCACATAAGTGTCATCTTCCTTTGCCGCTCCTTCTTGATCACTATTTTCACCATCTGTTGCGTTAATCTGGAAAAAAAAATCAAGTATAGAACACTTTTTAGTGGTATAATCCATAAGTATATTAGTGCAGCATTATCAAGAAAGCCATTACACTGGAAAAAAAGCTAGTTCTATGTAAAAATGTTCTCATTTGATATTCTGCAGAGGTCTGTTCTCTATCAATACTTATGCTATGGCTAAATTCCTTAAAATCCTTCTAAGGAGAAAACAGGGACAGAGTGAGCTCTGTTTAGTGCATGCCCATACATACTGAAAAACAGAACATCAAAGGTGTGTCTGTAAAGCACAGTGTAACTTAACCTAACTTAGCTCATGCAGAGGTATGGATGAGGAAGACTGGCAAATATTACTGGACCTTTTCTGTCTTAAGCTCTTCTCAGAGTGAAGGAACTCTTATGAAGAGCTCTGTATCTTAAACTCTTCAGTTCATTTGTTAACTGGACCTGCATCTCTACATTCCTATTCCAAAGCAAAGAAATAGTTATAGGTCCCCTCTATAGCAGTAAGCATGTGAGCCAATTGTAGCTATATTGCATCTTGTACCCAACTTTGTTTGGGCAGTCTAGCTCAGGTATCACTGCACTGCATTTCACTGTGATAGAGTCTAATTGTGACTTATCGTAAGTGGGGTAAGGAGAGAAAGAGATGAGCTGAGGATCTGTAAGACATTGTGGGATTGTTGAAAAGTGGTCAAGATACAACAATTGATGGAAATCTCATTACAAATAGTTGCCAATTAAGTCTGGTTATACTGTTAGCTCCCATGTCATATTTAAGTGATTTTGTTTTGTCTGTCTGAAAATAAGCATTTAAACTCACAAATCTGCACTTTTCAAATTAATTTAAGTAAAAAGAGGTTCAAACCTACAGGGTGTGTCCAGATGAGTGTGCATGTACCGAGGTGCGTGTTTCCTGTGGGGCAAACAGCAGAGGCTCAAATATTTGTCCCGGGGCAAATTTGCTCCAGTGCACAGCAAATTGACATGAGTGGGGTAGGGGAGGCTGAGGCCAGCACCTGGGCTGGCCCCAGCAGCCTTACCTGGGGTGCTAGGGGCCTCTCAGGGCAGCAGCAGTGTTGAGCTGGTGGCTTGAAGCCTGGCTGGGAGCTAGAGGATGGTTTTGGCTGTCCAGGCTTCATTTCTGGTGGTGCACGCTGCTGCTGCATGTGCTGAGCTGCTTTCTTTAGCAGTGTTTCTTTTTTACACCAGGATCTAATTAGCAGCATGGTGAATGGGTACATGTGCACTGCGTGCAGTTTGCAGTGCTTCAAACAGGTTTGAGGTGCTGCAAACTGCATGTGTGTGCTCATCAGGACATGCCCATAGTATCTTCAGCAGCACTTTTTCATTTCTGTGTTTCTGTTTGTGGTCCAACCCAGAAGCAACTGTTCATCCACTGTTACATAAGGGGGGTAGGATTATAGTCAATTTTGACAGGTGTAACAGGAAAAATGTATCCCTATTTTAAGGCCTGACTGTCAAGAAGCTACATATGCAAATGTGTCTATACCGCATGCAGACAGATATACCTAGTACATATATACTAGGTATGCCTCCATGTTCATTAATGCGCTTTTGCTATTGTGCATTAAATTTAGTACCTGTAATGTGAGGTACTAACTAAATACTCACTAGGCTGCCCTAAGGAGTATTATTGTGGTTTTTGCTGTGATGCTCTAATGGGCAGTAAAATAGGCTACTGAGCATTAAAGCACAAGTGTAGATGTGCCCACTGCTATTTAGTAAGTAGTGCATAAAGTAGATCTGTTAAAAGTTGCAATATCTCTTTAGAAGCTTCACAATAGATTCTGTTCCGTGGAAACTGCATTATGAGGTTATACTTAAAAGGAAAAATTGAATCCTCAATAATAATGGATCAGTCTTCAATCCTGAAAGGGAATGTTTACTCCTGGGGTTGATTTCTGCCTACAGAACCAACACAAAAGAAGGAAATTAATGGCATGCCCCATTTATCCTTTAGCTTGTAAGGATTCATGGTGAGCATATTCACAGATTAGAAGGTCAGAAGATCATACAGTCTGATCTTCTATCTAATATAGGCCACATACTTCCTTGAATTAATTCCTGTTCGAAATACAGCATAGTTAAAAAAGAAAGTCAACTTGTTAAAAATTGTCAGCGGTGGACAATCTATTACAGTGCTTGGTTTATTGTTTCAATAGTCAAATACTCTTAATGACAAATTGTACTTTAGTTCTAGTCTGAATGTATGCGGTTTCAACTTCTAACTACTGAAATTTGTTATATCTTTTTCTAATAGACTGAAAAGCATCCTTTTCAAATCTAATTATAATCTAAAGATACCTGTGTAGCAAACAAGCTAACCTTTTCGTGGTTAAACAGATTGAGCTGCCAGGGTTTCTCATTATAAATCTTGCTTGCCAAACACATAATAATTTTGGCAGCTCTTCTCTGAACTTTCTCCACTTTCAAAATTCTCTTGGATGTAGATCCAAGACTGGATACTATTCCAGTAGTGATCATACCAGTACCAAATGCTGCAGCATTAAATTTTTAGCCATCAGCAAGTCTGACTGCAGAGGAGGTTTGGCCAGTAATCACTTAGAGCAAGTCAGTGTAGAAGGCTAGGGACAGAAGTTACACATAAACCAATTTAAGTGATCAGAAATTGGTTTAAACTTGTAGCAGAACAGAAGTTCAGTGTACATAAACCAGTTTCAAAATGGCTGAAACTGGTTTAAGATAAACCTGGCTGAATGTAGCATCAGACTAAACTGATTTGGATCAAACCAGTTTACGGAACTTCTGTCCCAGACCCTTTTTAGTTTAAGTTAAATCAGAGTCCCCCAGCATCCCAGCATGCTGTCTGCTCCAGAGAGCAGAGCTAGCCCTGCCCCTCTGCTCCCAGCCAGGGTGGGGGCATGGCCAGATGCTGGACAGCATGACCCCTAAGGCAAACGGGCAGGGAGAGGGTTTATTGCCCCCTTTCCCTCTCCCCCCAGAGGACTGCAGCTGGGGTATGCCTGCCCAGGGCAGAGTAGCCCCTGTTAGGATCCCCCCTCCGCCCTGCCAGCTGCCTGCCTTGCCTGGCACAAAGTTCATCATGCCTGTAGCTGCCTGGGCCAACTTGGAGGCGCTGGCGGGCTGGAGCCCAGCACCCACCTACTGCGGGATTTCATGTGCCCTCAGTGTCTGCCACCACTGTTGCATTCCCTGCACGGTGCCTGCAACAAGCAAGTCTATTCAGCCAGTCTGGCTGCCTAAGCGCCCACCTGCAGCTCCGCGTCACTGCCTGTGTGTGCTGGGCTGGGCTGGGCTGGGCTGTCATAGAGCTGCAGCTGCTTGGGAAGAGGCTGGCCCAGGATAGGCCAGGCTATGGGGGCAGGTCTCTTCCCAGCCAGCTGCGGCTCCATGACACATATTCAGGCTGTCATATAGCCAAAAAGGTCAGTTTCATTCAGTGGTTGTGTCCAGACCAAGCAGAACTGTCATGTGCCTCTGCCTGTGCCTTTAAGATAGCCCCGGTATAATTCTGAGCTTCTTCCTTTCCCAGCCAAAACAGTAACATAATGCAGAGTTTAAAATACATATAGCCACTCTATTAACTAAAGTAATGGATAATATTCAATTACTCTCAGAGATACCCTATGTTCTGTAGACTAGAGAACCTCCCCAAGAAAGAATACTACTGCTATCAGAAGGCATTAAGTCCACAAGTTGTGGTTATGTCACATCCTTGAGATCAGCAATCTCAACCTGTTCCTAGATTTTTTTTCTAACTGACAGCATCTTGGGCAAAATGGCTGCCTCAGTGTCCCTTACTTCCCTCCCTTCTTGAATTTGGAGAAGTAACCCTATTTCTCCACAGTATGTTCCATCTGGGGTGACAATCTCAGATGACTTCAGAGGTACTCTTTTGTCACAACTGAAACTGTTAAGATTGTAGATATACATGGCATCATTTTTATGCAGTGACAGGTCCTGGAACTCCACCTTATTCAGGCTTTTGGTTTATCTTATCCATCTCCTGTCTATCTGCAAGACCCCAAGTGACCAACAGTGCTTTCAGTTCTGCTATGATTAAAGCCACTTCTCCCTCTTTTTAGAATAATATGCAAGTATTTGCTGTTCTTTCAATTACAGATAATTACTTTGCTAAGTATTATGTAGAGGGAAAGACTTTAATGACTGCAAAAATTATTGAAAAGTTATTTCTGTTTTACAGGATTTAAAACAGACTGATTTCAAGGTGTTTGTTTACTACAATTTGGACGCAAATAATAATGATTTTTATGATTTAATACAAAATATATTTTGTTTTTTGCCAATTTTATTATTTTCTCTTGTTTTAATTAGATCTTCATAGTACTATTGGGTTCAGCCCAACAATTTGATTTAAGAGTAACAACACTGGCATTTAAATGTTTTGGATAACATTTAGCGTTACGTTAAAACTTCTGTGCGATTATGATCAAATCAGAAAAAGACAAGCCATAATACTAATGCATTATCTTAAAAGCATCATTAATTAAGCAGTGAATGATAAGTAGACTCTGACCCTAGTCTGAAACATGCCTATTTTATACTGTTCCTACCATCGTTACTTCAGCCATTCAACCTAGGATATTACACATACTTATATACACCATGATAATAGATTAATTTAGTTAAGCAAAAACTCTGCCGTTAATACATTTTTACAATTACCTCTTATCTCTGTTCCATATCAGCTCTGTGCTCGTTTCTTAAGGACTTCTCATATCAGTTTGGTACTCTTAGAGTACAATCTTATTTCACTTTCTGTGCCCAATTTAATTACTTATTTTTGTTGATGTACATCCTGTCATATCCAAATGGCTCAAAGCAGCTATGTGCCAATGGTAATGTTGGCATTTAGGCAGTTGTGTAAACATCCACACAGCAAGTAAGTAGGCCTGTGCGAAGTGGAAAGCATTTGGTTTGGATTTGGATTTGGCGGGACAGTGATTCGATTCAGTGATTTGAATCACTGTCCCTATTTGATTCAGCTGAATCTGAATCCGAAGATATTTGCCACCAAATCTTATAGATTCATAGATTCACAGATGCTAGGGTTGGAAGGGACCTCAACAGATCATCAAATCCGACCCCCTACCTAGGCAGGAAAGAGTGCTGAGGACAGATGTCCCCAGCCAAGTGCCTGTCCAGCCATCTCTTAAACACACCAAGGTAGGAGAGGGCATCATCTCCCTTGGAAGCCCATTCCAAATTTTGGCCACCCTTATCATCAAGAAGTTTTTCTGATATATAGCCTAAATCTGTTCTCTGTCAGTCTGTGGCCATTGTTTCTTGTTACCCCAAGAGGTGCCCTGGTGAACAGAACATCGTACCCCTAATGAATTTGTAGGCAGCCACAAGATCACCTCTCAGCCTTCTCTTGCAGAGGCTGAAGAGGTCTAGGTCCCTCAGTGTCTCCTCATAGGGCTTGTCCTGTAAGCCCCAAACCAACATAATTCAGCCATAGACTATACAGGCAGGCAGTGCTGGTGGGAGCAGCTGGGGGAGCAGCCGGACGAGCCCTGACTTGAGCCGGCAGACCTGGGAGAAGCCGTGGCTCATCCAGCTGCTCCCCCAGCTGCCCCCCAACCAGGGCAAGGCAGGCATTGCTGGCAGCCATGGGCGCTAGGGGGTTAGGGGGAATGATCTGGGAGCTGGGGGAATGAACAGGGGCTTCCCCCCAGCTCCTGGCTTGATTCCCCAGTTCCTGGTTTGAACCCCCAGCTCCCAATCATTCCCCCAGCTATGTGCCTTTTCCTAGAGCTGCCAGCACTACCTGTCTCACCCAGGAGGGGGCAGCCAGGGGAGCAGGGCAGCCAGATAAGCCGTGGCTTCTCCTGAGGCTGCTGGCTCAAGCTAGGGCTCATTTGGCTGCTCCCCCAGCTGCTTCCATTGGCACTGCCTAGTGTCCACCTGTACAGTCTATGGTTGAATCTCTGAATCTCTCCAAATATCTCTGAATTAATTCAGAGGCTTCCGATTCAATTCTGAGAGATGAATGGGTCTCCCAATTTGATTCAGATTCGGCTGCTAAATCAGGCTGAATCTCCTCCGAATTGAATTGGCTACCGAAGCTTTGCACGGCCCTACTAGTAAACATCTACAGTAGGCTTTGCACACCCAGCTCTGCACTTGATTGGAAGTCTGGTGGGGAGAGCAGGTAAGAAGGATAACCTCCATGTTTTAGCTCCAATAACCACCTAGTAATAGCATCTGCCCACAAAATGGGAGACCCCCGTTCAACCCCCTTCCCTCCCCAAAAGGAGCTCCAGTCTTCACCTCTGTGCACAATACTCTAATGATCAGGCCATCGGTTAATGCCTCTAACCTTCCAATCATTCTACTCCTTTTATTAACTGTTTGGGACTTTTTTTCCACTAGAGCTCAGACAGCCTCTGCTTGGATCACTCACATTCACACAGATCAGGATTCCATATGAGCTGGCAATTGTGGAAGACCAACTGTAGGACAGTCCTATTTCTGCCAACAGGCTTGGGATAACTGTTTATTAAATCATTTAGAGTAGGATCAGCATGCATACTAAAAAAAGGAAACCTTTACTGTGGTAACTATGATTCTTAAGCTGTGTTCTCAACCAAGTCTACAGCTTGTCCCTCTTTCTCTGTTACTTTAAGTCCTATTCTCTTAACAAAACAACCAAGCAGATGTTGAAGCATTTACATCCCTGAGTACCTCAGCTCTAGTGGTCATGAGGGTACAAGAGGCACAGACATGCCCACAGCAAGCAGCACTGCAAAAAAAAAAAAATCAACCCAAACCATCATACGTGAATTTAGAATAGAATTTAGATGGATAATGTGACTCTATGAAGTCTATTGACTGTGAACTTCTTTCTAGAGATGATAACAAATGAACAACAGAGATGAGACCTATTTGAAATCCAACACTAAATGTGGATCCCAAGTTTGTCTTACACACACGTGTGCCCCCTTACCTGACCCGGAGCGGAGGCGAGAGCAGCAGAAGCGAACAGAGCAGCAGTGGGGGCAGCAGCAGCTGATCTCCCTAAGGTAAGTGGGGCAGAGGGACGGACGCAGCTGAGCCGGATCCGGAGGGGAAGCCCCCTGGATCCCTCTTAGCTGAGCCAGTAGGGAGCCGCGCTCCAAGCCGCGCAAACAGATGCAGTCTGTAAGACCACGCCGGCGTTTGCGCTGGAGGGGGAGCAGGAGGGGCCCAGAGGCTGACTCGTGTTAGCACAGGGCAGAGGACCCGAACTCAGCTAGAAACTCAGCGACTCCTACGATAGTGTCGACACAGAGTGCTGCCAGGGCCCCTGCCCGGGGGGGCGTGGCCTTCCCGGGGCTTGTCTGAGGCCTCCACCCAGATGGAGCCCACGGGGGGGCTGGCATCTCCCAACCCCCTGGCCTGCGGGAGCTGCCCAGCAAGGCCTGGGGGGGCAGGGACTGGAGACCCCCACACCTGTCCTGCAGGTGCCCACCTTAGGGCCCTGGAGGCACGGGTGAGGGAGCTTCAGGAGGAGGTTAGCAGGCTGAGGGGAATCCGACAGGTAGAGGAGGAAACTGACAGATATTTTCTTTCCCTGCAGGGTTGTATGACCAAGAAGGATGTACCTCAAGATGAGCCCTCCACTGCTAAGTGGCAGACGGTCACCTCCCGTGCCAGGGCTGCTCGAAACACGGCAGCACCAGTTCCTCCAGTCCCGCTGGAGAACAGGTACGAAGCCCTGGCAGCCCAGGAGGAGGAGGAAGGAGAGGACGAAACCGGGGAGGAGGCAACTCCATGCTCACCATGTCCTGTGCAAGCTGAAGGAGGCAAGAAGGCCAGGAGGAAGAAGTGTCGCGTGATCGTCATTGGTGACTCCATCCTGAGAGGTACGGAGGGCCCCATCTGTCACCAGGACCCCTCGGCACGTGAGGTATACTGCCTACCTGGAGCGAGGATTCAGGACGTGAAAGGGATGCTCCAAACTGTAATCCAGCCCACCAATTATTACCCCATGGTCCTAGTCCATGTGGGCACTAACGATGCGGCCAGAAGGAGCCCTGATCACCTGATGGAAGACTACCACGCCCTGGGGGGCGTGCTGAAGGAGATGGGCGCACAGGTGGTTTTCTTTTCTATCCTGCCAGTGAGTGGACGAGGCAGACGGCATGAAACGTGCATTGCGGAGACCAACTGGCGGCTACAGGAATGGTGCTTTGAGGAGGGCTTTGGCTTCCTCAGCCACGACTGGCACATCACGACGAGAGACATGCTGGGATGGGATGGGCTCCACCTTTCCCCTAAAGGTAAGTGTGTGTTCTCTTCTAGGTTGGTGGACCTCCTCCGGCGGGCTTTAAACTAGGCTTGTTGGGGTAAGGGAAAGATGAGGGCGGAGGAAACATCAGACTGCCAGACCAAACAGCACCCACAACTACAGCCCAGCCCAGCCCAGCCCAGACCAATGAGCGAAGCGAATAAACAGGTAAGAGATAGGGGCCAGGGTAACGCTGGGACTAGAGGGTCAGTACACACATCCACAGGAGGCCTCAAATGCCTCTACACAAATGCTCGTAGTATGGGTAACAAGCAGGAGGAACTCACCCTCCTGCTGGCTGACACCAGCCCGGACATAGTGGGGATTACGGAAACGTGGTGGGACTCAACGCATGATTGGGCGGTGAATGTCAAGGGCTATAGGCTGTACAGGAGGGACAGGATAGGAAAGAGAGGTGGGAGCATGGCACTCTATATTAAGGAGGAATATACATCCTCGTCAATTAGCAAGGAGTCGGGGAGGGGCGCTCTGAAATGCTTTGGGTTAGAGTGCAAGGCAGTCTAGGGGAAAGAGACTTAACGGTGGGAGTCTACTACAGACCTCCCAACCAGGGAGAAGAGCTTGACCAGGAATTCTTGGGTCAGCTCACAGAGGTAGTGAAGGCTAAGGATGTGGTAGTCATGGGGGATCTGAACTTCCCAGACATCTGCTGGGAAGAACAGTCAGCCAGGTCTGAATGCTTACGTAGGATCTTGGACAGAGTGCAGGACCTCCGTCTAACCCAGGAGGTGCACAGCCTCACCAGGGGAGACACCTTAGAGTTGGCCACGGGTGATGACCTAGTGAGGGGGCTGTGGGTGCTCGACCACCTGGGTGACAGCAATCATCGCCTGCTGGAATTCACCATCCAGCGCAAGGTGGCAAAGGCATGCAGTACAGCAGCGGCCCTAGATTTTAGGAGGGCAAACTTCAACGAGCTAAGGAGGATAGCTGGAGAAGCGCTGAGGTCCCGGAGGGGAGGGGAGCCAGGTGTCCAAGGAGAGTGGTCGCTCCTTAAGGAGACAATCCTCCAAGCCCAAAGGAGGGTAATCCCGATGAGGATCAAAGGGAGCAGGAGAGCACACAAGCCTTCATGGCTCACCAAAAGCATCTGGGAATGTCTCCTTGCTAAAAAGGAGGCTTACACCTAATGGAAAGAAGGGGTCATCACCAGGGAGGACTATTCCGTAGTTGCTCGGGGATGTAGGGGGGTAGTTAGGAAGGCCAAGGCAGAGATGGAACTGGGACTAGCTTCCCAGATTAAGGACAATAAGAAGTCCTTTTTTAAATACATAGGGGGTTAAAAGAAGGTCCTGGGTAATGTGGGGCCCTTGCAGGACGTGTTGGGAAATCTGGTCGTCACACCAGACGGCAAAGCTAACATGTTTAATGATTTCTTTGCCTCCGTCTTCCTAAGTAGGGACCAGAACAGCCACCTCCCTGCTGGGCCCCCCTCGGGCCCTGGGGGAGGCGCACCTGGGCCATGGGTTAACGAGGATTTAGTTAGGGAGCTTCTGGAGGGGTTGGACGTATTCAAGTGAGCCGGTCCGGATGATCTCCATCCTAGAGTTCTAAAGGAACTGGCTGAGGTCATTGCAAGTCCCCTGGCATGGCTTTACGAGCACTTGTGGTGCTCTGATGAGGTACCGGAGGACTGGAAGAGGGCCAACGTGGTTCCCATCTTCAAAAAAGGCAGGAAGGAGGACCCGGGAAACTATAGGCCGGTTAGTCTTACCTCGATCCTAGGCAAGCTGTTCGAGAAAATTATGCTGGCACACATCCATGAGGGGCCAGCTGGGGACTGCATGCTTAGGGGCAACCAACATGGGTTCATCAGTGGAAGGTCCTGTCAGACCAACCTGGTGGCCTTTTACGATCAGATCACCAGATCATTAGATGCAGGGGTAGCAGTGGATATAGTCTTCCTGGACTTCCGGAAGGCTTTTGACACTGTCTCTCACCCCGTTCTCATTAAGAAACTGGGGGGCTGTGGTGTAGACACCCACACAGTCAAATGGGTCGCCAACTGGCTGGAGGGCCGCACCCAGAGGGTGGTAGTGGATGGGTCCTTCTCAACCTGGAAGGACGTGGGCAGTGGGGTTCCGCAGGGCTCGGTCCTCGGGCCCACACTGTTCAATATCTTCATCAGTGATTTGGAAAAGGGGGTAAAAAGCACCCTGTTCAAATTTGCTGATGACACTAAGATGTGGCGGGACGTGGGCACACTGGAAGGATGCAACAGGCTACAATCAGACCTAGACAGGTTACAAGGGTGGGCGGATGAGAATAGGATGGGATTCAACACAGACAAGTGCAAGGTGATGCACCTTGGGGGAACAACCGGCACCATACCTACAGGTTAGGGAACTCCCCTCTTGTCAGCACAGAGGCGGAAAAGGATCGTGGAGTCATCATTGACTCCAAGATGAACATGGGCTGGCAGTGTGGGGAGGCAGTCAGGAAGGCCAACCGCACCTCGTCATGCATCCACAGATGCATCTCGAGCAGGTCCAAAGAGGTGATTCTCCCCCTCTATGCGGCACTGGTCAGGCTGCAGTTGGAGTACTGCGTCCAGTTTTGGGCGCCGCACTTTAAGAGGGATGTTGACAGCATGGGGAAGGTCCAGAGGAGGGCCACTTGTATGATCAGGGGACAGCAGGGCAGGCCCTATGAGGACAGGCTGTGGGACCTGAACCTGTTCAGCCTCCAAAAGAGAAGGCTGAGGGGGGATCTTGTGGCCTGTTATAAACTAGTCAGGGGGGATCAGCAGGCTTTGCGGGAGTCACTGTTCCCCCAAGCACTGCCAGGAGTGACCAGGAATAACAGTCACAAGCTGGCAGAGGGAAGGTTTAGGCTAGATATCAGGAAGCGCTACTTCACGGTCAGGGCGGCTAGGATCTGGAACCAACTTCCAAGAGAAGTGGTGCAGGCTCCTACCCTGGGGGTTTTTAAGAGGAGGTTAGATGAACATCTTGCTGGGGTTGTTTGACCCCAGTACTCTTTCCTGCCATGGCAGGGAGTCAGACTAGATGATCTGCTCAGGTGCCTTCCGACCTTAGAAACTATGAAACTAAGTGGAACTTATCTCAATAGTGAGTTGAGACAAAAATTCTGATGTATGCTCTGGAACTATGGAACCCTGAGCTTATGTTTTTTCTATAACCCATTTAAGTGCAAGCAGACATCTTATGAAAAGATGCAAAGGAGGTGCTTATGCTGTCAAATTAGTCAGTATAAATAAGCAGTAACTCTAGTGACATTAATGAAGTTACACAAGTGTAAAACTTATACAACAGAAGAGCAAAATCAAAGCAAATCTGTAAATGCACTGGTAGTCGAGCAATATTTTTGGGCCTTTCTGTAGCTATACAAATTTTACATAATGGGATTAGTTCTTCTAGCACTCAGAAATCTGGTATACAGGCAACCCCTGCTTAGCGCTCTTAATTGGTTCCTGAAAAAATGAGTGTTAACCAAAACAAGCGTTAAGCAAAATCAAAAGTATTTGACAACCCAAGATGGCGACCGCAAGTGTTTTTAATGACCCACGATAGCAACTGCGGGGGTTATAGCAAAACTTGCTGAGCACTAAGTGAAATCAGGTATCAATTTAAAATGAGCTTTATAGTGAAATAGCACTAAGCAAAATAGCGTTAAGTGGGGATTGCCTGTAATTTTATGAAAATCAATGGCCATGATGCTCAGATGATGGAAAACTTACATAGCTCCAGTGAAAACCATGAAGCTATACTGCTTTACGTGGATTTTGAATTTGGCTTGCTACTTCCTGTGGTGTAAAAGTATGTAGAAGGAGAAATCAGCTCAAAAACGTTAAATAACTGGGAAAAATGTGCTTACTTTTAAGTCACACAAAAGATTCCTGAATATCAACACAGGACACTGAAATATGATATTAACAAACAGATTTTTAATTGAAGGACTTAAGAGAATAATGGTGGTCCAGTCATGCTAAGTTTTGGGTATACTTTGGGAAATTGATGAGATATATTATTGTGAAGTCTGAAAATTTGCTATTTTAGTATTTTTGGTATATGCAAAAACCAGACAGCATGCAACCATTTAATTCTATTCAGTGTTATACAGTAATACAGGGCTATAGGCTTCTCATGAATACAGATTTTCTGTAAGGGTCTGGTGGTATGAGAAATGTCTTTTTCTACTGCCTAGCATAACATTTATCATTCTTGTTTATATTCATGCCATGCACTGTATACATTTCAAAACTTAAGAATAGTGCAGAGAATGGAAAAAAGGCTCATGCAAACTGCCCATAAACAAAAAAAATCATATTATTTTCAGTACTTCATACACATGGTTTTGTTCAAGTGCAATTAAATTCAAAACTTGAATAGAATCCAAATATCTTAAGATTTTGTCTTTGTAAGCTTGTTTCAAAGCTTACAACTGGCAGTTGGCTCAAAAGTGGAGAAGTTTTTTGTTCTACATTATGGGAGGCCATGTTTTTCTTGTCACGCCAGAGACACTTTGAATATGTACCCAGCAATATCAAATGAAAAAACCAAGCATGGTGATAAAGTACTAGGATTGTCACTCTGTCAATTGTTGGACATTTCATTTTTCTACCATTGCCATAATTTCATCCATGCCATAGACAGAGGATCTTCTGCATAAAACCAATAATTTCTCACTAAGACTACCCTCAACAATTATTGAAAAATAAGTATGACCAAGTAGAATTACCAGACAGTCACTTAGTTTTGATATTTCTTCACAATTCCCTCTCACAAAAAAGTAGGGTCAAATTCTGCCTTTACTTACATTCATACATCTCTCACTTGTCTTTTGAGATTGAGATGAAAATAAATATTTCCTTAAAAAAATGGGCATTTGAAAGATACACTTTTTGTTTTTAACAGCTCTACAGGAGTTCTTTAAAACATGTGTGAAAGCTAATAGTACGAAATACCTGGGGTTTAAATGTTGGGAATACTGAGAAGGGGGATTGCATCTTGAATCAGCAGACTGTTTTGGAATACAGTGCCAAAGTACTGGCAATGAGCTGGGAAGACTCAAAAATACATAAATACGAGAGAGGTGAAAATGCAGCTAAATGTCAAGTTTTCCATTTGAAACCATCTGTATTCCAGGATATAGTCAAACCCGGACTCATCCGACTTCCATATTTACAGTTAAAACATATATCTCTGCATACACATGCTGCGACTGAAGTGAAGATAGAGCCCTAAGATTAGGCTCATTATGTACATTAAGATAGAAAACGAGCTTGAATCTGCTACCACTATTTGGCTGTCACAAAGTCACTTCTCATTTTTTTTGGTTTACAAAAAAATAGAGCTAAAAACCCAAAATTCAAACTCTGTGTGATACAAACACATTCAGTGCATGGGTTTAGAAATGTTTCTGCCATTAGTATTCCCTATACTCAAAATGGGTAATACCATTAAACTTCTCTCTCTAATATAACAACATATTTTAGAGTAGACCTGCTATAGTCAGCGTCACCTTGGATTTTTGGCATACCCAATATATTATGCCTATTTTAGTACTTAGGCTGCTCAACTTGTGTTGTATAAGAAAGTGCATAACCTCAATAACCATCTCACTGGAAACTAATCTGAAATTCTGAAATCCTTTATAGACATAAGTGCTATGTTGCTGTTTCACTGTTACTTCAGTGAGGTACCATATGACAACATATTGGCATAAATGCCAATAGAGACTGTTTGAAATGAGGGTGTGCTGAATGGACATTCTGCTTGTTGCTAACTTCTTCAGGATCTTGGCTCAAATTAGTTTAATTTTAATTCTGAGCACACAGATACACAATTTTTACCCCCTCATCTGTATAGATTTATCTTTGTTACATAGAGGCATGTTGGGAACAAGATCAAACTTGTTCAGTTTAGTTCAGATCATGGTCTTCTGAAGGGCCACATCTACATGAGACTCTAACTGCACAGGTATTACTGTACAAGCATTTAATAATTGCGTACCCAAGTACTAAATGACTGTGTGGTAACTGGAGCTACTGCACAGTAGCATCCCCACATGGCTTTGTGGCGATACTTACTGAGCAACTGCGCAGTTAGCATCATGTCATGGTTCGTGCCCCGCGACACTACTGTGCAGTAGTAACAAGCTACTGAGCAGTAAGTGTCTCATGTAGGTGCAGCCAAGCTATAGGTGAAACAGCAGTAAAGCTGTGTCTGTGACTTTTTTACTCCTATGAAAGTTGTTCTAGTATTTGACTTATCCTTCCATCCTTGGGATAAATGGTTATCAGGCTCTATGGAAACAACTTACATCAAAATCTGACTAAAACATAACCACATCAGTGTCATTTACTTTCATTGCACCTTCTGCCTCACTGACTGCAAAGATACATTTTACCAGGTTTTAAAAGCTCATTTAATTTCTTTCATTTGTTGTTCACTTACTCTCATTTTGGAATTTAGAACAAGCTGGAGTTTGTCACTCAAATAGTAAGTCCCCAAGCAACTTGATTGCAATAAGTTAGCCAGCTTCCTTTACGGAGGAAGAAATGCAGCCCTCACTTCTTCAATAATATACCAAGTACCAGCAGTATTGAATTTAGGGTAAATAGAAGCTTCTACATTCATATACCATTAGTGCATTTGGGGGCCTTAATGTACATAATGAGCCTAATCTTAGGGATCTAATTTTGAAAATGTTAGCCTTGTATTTTATTCAGTCTTCCTTTAACCCTTACCTATATTTAGAATCATAGAATCATAGAAGTAGGGTCGGAAGGGACCTTGTAGATCTTCAAGTCCAACCCCCTGCCACCTAGGCAGGAGAAAAACTGGGCTCAAATGACTCTAGCCAGGTAGGCATCAAGCCACTTCTTAAAGACCCCCAGGGTGGGAGCCAGTACCACTTCCCTTGGAAGTTGGTTCCAGATCCTAGCCGCCCTAACTGTGAAGTAGTTCTTACGGATGTCTGATCTAAACCTACTTTGCAACAATTTATGGCCGTTATTCCTTGTTATGCCAGGGGGTGCTAGGGGAAACAAGGTCTCTCCCAAACCCTTCTGGTCCCCCCTAGTGAGTTTATAAACAGTCACCAAGTCCCCCCTCAGCCTTCTCTTGCGAAGGCTGAACAGGTTCAGGTCCTGCAGTCTCTCATTGTAGGGTCTGCCCTGTTGTCCCCAGATCATGCAGGTGGCCTCCTCTGGACCCTCTCAATGCTGTCCACATCCCTCCTGAAGTGGGGTGCACAGAACTGGACACAGTACTCCAGCTGTGGACTGACCAGTGTCACGTAGAGGGGGAGGATCACCTCCTTGTCCCTGCTAGAGATGCACCTATGGATGCATGACAAGGTCAGGTTAGCCCTGCCAACTGTGACTTCTCATTGTTGGCCCATGTTCATCTTGGAGTCATTAATAAAGACTCCAAGATCCCTTTCTGCCTCCGTGCTCTCAAGAAGGGAGTTTCTCATCTTATAAGTGTGCTGCTGGTTACTACTGCCCCAGTGCAGCACCTTGCACTTGTCAGTATTGAAACACATCCTGTTTTTGTTAGCCCACCCCTGTAACCTATCCAGGTCTTGCTGCAGTCTTTCCCTCCCTGCTAGTGTGCTCACCTCACCCCAAATTTTGGTATCATCAGCAAATTTAAACAGGTTGCTTTTCACCCTGTCGTCCAAATCGCTGATAAAGAAATTGAACAGCGTGGGCCCAAGGACCGAGCCCTGGGGGACTCCACTGCCCACTCCCCCCCGGTCAAATATAACCCATCCACCACCCCCCTCTGAGTACGACCCTTCAGCCAATCTGCAATCCATCTGACTGTGTAGGCATCAATGCCACAGTCTCCTAGTTTTTTAATGAGGATGGGTGGGAGACGGTATCAAAGGCCTTGCTGAAGTCCAGAAAGTCTACGCCCACAGCGACACCTGCATCCAATGCTTTTGTGACCTGATCATAAAAGGCAATCCAGTTGGTTTGACATGACCTGCCCTTAATGAAACCATGCTGGTTGCCCTTGAGCATCATCCCTGAGACTGGCCCATCGCAGATGTGCTCCATGATGATCTTCTCAAAGAGTTTCCCTAGGACTGAAGTAAGACTGACAGGTCTATAGTTGCCGGAGTCCTCCCTCCTCCCTTTTTTAAAGATGGGGACCACGTTGGCTATCTTCCAATTGTCTGGCACCTGGCCTGAGCACCGTGAGCACTCATAAAGCTGTGCCAAGGGCCCTGGAATAAACCCTGCTAGCTCCCTCAACACCCTGGGGTGGAGAGCATCTGGATTCGCTGATTTGAACATGTCTAGCCCTTCCAGAAGCTCTCTAACCCAGTCCTCCCCAACCTGAGGTCTGGAGGCGTTTCCCTTGAGTCTGTCTTGCCTCACAGTGGGGAAGTCCTGGTCCCTGCACAAGAAAACGGAGGTGAAGAATTGGTTAAAGAGGTCTGCTTTCTCCTGTGGCGCAACCACCAGATTGCCCAGAGAATCTTGCATGGGCCCCACATTTCCTGGTGCTTTCTTCATCCTCCCTATATATTTGAAGAAGGACTTTTTATTATATTTGATCTGGGATGCTAGTCCTAGCTCTATGTCCGCATTAGCTTTCCTGACAGCCCCCCTACAGGCCCCCCTAGAGCCCCCCTACAGGCACAAGCAGAGGAGGTATACTCCTCTTTGGAGATAGCACCCCCCTTCCACTGGGCGTACGCCGCCTTTTTGGCAATCAGGCATTCCCGGACACCCTTGGTGAGCCAGGGGGCTTTCGGGCACTCTTGCCCCTCTTGCTTCTTGTTGGGATGGTCACCCCTTGGGTCCTGAGTATTGTCTCCTTAAGGAACGACCACTCAGCTTGGCCTCGAGAAACCCAGCGCCTCTCCCACTAATCTCTTCAACTCGTTGAAGTTGGCCCTCTTGAAGTCTAGGGCTACTGCCTTGCTGCAGGCCCTGACACCCTGTGCTGGATGGTAAATTCCAGCAAGTGATGATCACTATCACCCAGGTGGTCAAGAACCTGGAGGCCCCTTACCAGGTCATCACCTGTGGTCAGGGCCAGGTACAACAGGGCATTTCCTCTGGTGGGACTGTGCACCTCCTGAATTAAGTGGAGGTCCTGTATCTCGGCCAGGAACCTCCTGGAACAGTCCGACCTGACTGACTTTTCCTCCCAGCAGATGTCCGGGTAATTTAAATCACCCGTGACAACTACATCCCTTGCCTTAAGTACTTCTGCAAGCTGGCCTGAAAATTCCTGGTCCAGCTCCTCCCCTTGGTTGGGGGGTCTGTAGTAGACCCCCACCGTTAGATCCTTCTCCCCATGGCCCCCTTGTATCTTGACCCAGAACACTTCAGCTTGCCCCTCCTCTGACCCCATTTTCCTGGCAGAAGATGTGTATTGCTCCATTTACTGCTACATCAAAATGTAATCCTTTTAAGCACCTGCCATTGTGGGTTTCAATTCTTCCTTTAGTTTACAAAAGTAAAAATGGGTGCATCTACACATGAAATTAATGTAACACAATCAACTCTGAAGCTGTTCACACTGGATTTAACTGCTCCTGGTGCAGCATCTACATGTGTGCTTGGGACTGCAGCAACTGGAGCCATGATGAAGCAGCCCCAGGCTGGCTCTGGGTGGTGGTGGCATTGTGGCAGAGGGGCTGTCTGGGGCATGAGGATGCAGAACTTGTGGAGCTGTGTGGCTAAATGGCAGGCAGCCCCCACACTTTAGCACCTTTGTGCCCCAGCCAGCCCCTGTTGTCATCTGTTGGTGTGTTTCAGCTCAGTTATGTAACTGTTTTATTTATTTATTTTTTTCTCTTCTGTATAACTGCCGCGTGGCACTCTCACATTTATGTAACCTTGAAGTCTTAACTAGTAAGCTAAAAAAGCGCTTTGTATTTTTCTCTGTTGGCATTAAGCTACACATGCGCATTTTGTAGATTTTATTTCTTATCTAGAAGTGTTATTTTTGCAGAAATGAAACTTATGTAAAAAGTCTGCCTAGCAATTACTATGTAAAAGAAACTATCCTATCCCTGTATGCTCAGCTTATATCATAGTTAGTGTCACAGAGGCAGTCCAACCAACATCTATAAAGAGGCAAAGAAACAGAAAACAGCAGAGACGACGACCGGAAAACTCTATTGGCCCGATCACCCTATAGACCGGTTCTCAGCCTCTCCGTCTGGGCGTACCCCAGCGAAGACAAAGGCCTCGAAAATCCGACAACTGACAACGATTCACCGTGTTACAGTTTTGTACTGTATATCCCATTCATGAGCTGTTGACCAGTTCTGGGACTACGGAGCCGGCAGCCGCACCTAGCTTTGGACTAGCTCCACTGTTGGAACGCAAGGGCTGGCTCTGGAACCCCGTGAACCAACAGACCCCCTTTGTATCCAGCATACTGTAACTGAAGAAACATCGGAGACTCCACTCCTTGACTGCCTCTCATTGTAGCTTAGACAGCATATCTACGCTCGCTATACTCATATTTACTGCAGCTTCGTTCCAACCGGCCTCCCCTCTTATTCATAAGAGGGTGAGGCCAGGTGAGTGAATAAAATCTTTTTGTTTTATCCTATATCTACTCTATAATAACTTCTATTACTAACATCCAATCTAAATGAGCCGTTGACCAGTTCTGGGACTACGGAGCTGGCAGCCGCACCTAGCTTTGGACTAGTTCCACTGTTGGAGAGCAAGGGCTGACTCTGGAACCTCATGAACCAACGGACACCCTATAAATTAAGAAACATTAACAACTTACTCTAAGTCGTCTACTTGTGCCAACTTGACGAACCTTGAGGGCGGCTATAAAGCTACCTCCAATCCCGCCCCTCAAGCCATGCGCTTGCACAGCTCCGCAAAGCCCGCAGCTCCCCTAAGCGGTGCTGGAACCGCTAGCCCGGCATTCCGCCGCATGGCGTCATGAACAGGATCCCAAGTAGACGATCAGGCCATGCTAGTCTGCATGTGTCCCTGGTGACTGGGACACCGTTCGCCCCCCCAGACCTCTGATGATCTTTGGAATCATCTCGCCTATCATGCGGCAGGCAATAGCGACCCCAAAACACACATCTCCGGTCGCATTTGGGTGAATGAGCCAGAAAGTAAAATCTGGACATGCTTGTTAGCTGCTGCTGCCATGGGGTGTGTAATGGCTGCCCCCAAAGTTATGTTTTCCCCAGTAAATGCAGGGGGAAACGGAGCCCTTGCTGGCGTTCTTCCTTCTAAAGGAGACGCGTTACCAGCCAGCGACAAACAAGCCTCTATCTTAGGGCTCCTTCATAATGCCATAGGAAGACAACCCTCCGGCCAAATTAATCCCCAACAAATACCTGGAACAGGAAAAGCCTATGATAGTCTGGTCCGCTGCCGTCGTAAAAGCCGAGAGGGGAACTAAGAAAAGACCCTTTAGCAAAACTGAACTTGCACCCGGTAAAGCAGTAGAAGTTCTGTTGCGACACTTCATAAATGCCATAGGAGCTATAGGAAATTTAGAATCGCAGCTCCACACAGCATGCTGCAACGCCACCGAATTAGCAGCAGCAAAGGCAGCGGGCATACTAACCAACCCGAAAGAGAGCCTCGAGTACTTAAAGGAGGCGGAGCCACATTTACGCCGCCTCCCAACCGCCCCAGAATATCCAATCATCGAGTGCGAAATGAAAGAGCCACCCCCCGTATTCGGAGCCCAGCCCTCCAGCTGCCATCACCATCACAAAGCCCAACCTTCCAGCTGCCGTCACCGCCACAGAGCCCAACCCTCCAGCTACCTTCATCGCCACGGAGCCCAACCCTCCAGCAACCATCATAACCACGGAGCCCAACCCTCCAGCTATCATCACCACCATGAAGTCACCCTACCCCCCCGCCGTTGTCATCGCACTGCCATTCGTCACTGCATCGCCAGCCATCGCCGCACCGCCATTCGTCACCGCATCACCAGCCGTCGCCGCACCGCCACGGAACTCAACCCTCCAGCTATTATCGCCACGCCGATACCAACAATTTACCCGCCATTGCTGCCAACCGCTCCACCATTAGCTGCCTTACCTGTTACCACCCGAAAAGCTGCCCTACCTGTTACCACTCGAACCCGAAAAGTTATTACTGAAGAAGAAGAGGGAGAAGAAGAAAACGCATCTTCTCCTTCTGAAGACAAAGGAGAAGAAAGAGTGAACAAAGGAGGAGAAAGAGAAGGTACAAAAGAAGAGGGCGAAGGCGAAAGCGACCAACGGGATACAAAAGATAGAAAATCTAAGAGAAAGTCTCACGACCCCATGAAAACAGAATGCACGACCATCGTCTTTAGAACCCGCAGCCGAAGTGAGTTACAAGAACTTTATATGGATACATGAATCGGTCCAGATGAAACCCCTGCCATCTGGTTAGGTCGTCTCATGGTCATACATGCTATAGAAACACTTGACAAGGCAGAAGCACAGTATCTAATGCGACAATCTGGGTGGAGCGGAGGAGTCTGCGTAGATACTGGAATACTAGATACCGAAGAAAAATTGCCCCTGTTATCACCAGCTGCCCTAGCCGTCGGAGCACTTCTCACCTGCCCCTATAGAGTACATGACAGACTCTCTACCCTGCTTGAGCAGCCGAGAGCTTTACAACTCATTTATGCTACGATAGGTTGCTCCTTCCTGCGATGGAATCCCACAGAGAACCCAGTCAGTGATGTGAATTTTAAAGCCTCTACAGACAAGTGGCCGCATAAGTACCTGTTAGATCCCAGCAAAGTCCCAATCACCATGGAAGGAGTAGAAGCAGCATACCAAGTTTATGGAGCCGGGTTTGGGCAAACAGCTCGCCTAGTAATGATTACCGCTGTTGGCAAGCCTAGCAGCACTGTTCTTCATTTACAACGCCAACTAGACTCCCCTGCCAGTCGAGTATTAAAACAACATGCTCTAATCGCGGAACCGCAGTCTTTTACGCCCACTGGAGCCTCACCTCAGTTGCCTTCTCCGTTTCCCGCAGCAGCCTTTCCAACTCAACCGATATGGACACAGCCCTCGAATCAACAGCCAAATCACCCCTCCGCTTGTAGTCCACCTCAACAACCACCAGCCCAAGGACCACCCACTCGAACACCATTAGAACGAGCAAGATTCGGCTTCTTATTGGGATGATCCGGGCTAGACAAGGCTACTCTCCGAAAGCTGTCAGAGGGAGAACAACTGACCCTCGCCATCAAGTTAGGGTGGGATCCTAACCGCCAACCAAAGCCAAAAAACGAGTAGAGGCTGCTGAGGCAACTAAACGAAGACACGTCATTATGGACCAACAAAAAACAAGAAGCACCAGAACCATGGAAGCCCTGATTCCAGCCAAAAGAACTCGTCTGGGTAGCCATACCAGGACCTAATGGAAAGAAGCAGCTGTTATACCAAGGAACAATACAATCTACAGGAACCTATCCAAACACCTACCACATTAAAACCTATGTACCCAATAAGACATTATTAGCCCATCACAATTGGCTGAGTCGTCGCTCTGAGATAAAAGACTAGCTATTTTATTGTACATAGCCTTTATATTTTTCTTTAATTATCCCATTTTTTCTACAGGTATATTGCATGGGACAGCCATTCGGAAAACCCCCATCACCCATCTTGTATATGCGTGTCAACTCCGCAGAAACCACCCCTCCAAAGAAGTGGCCGTATTCTTTAACAACACAATACATCGGCAAGCCTATCCATCGTTCTACTAGCACTGTTCCCATGTGTAACCATCACAACCACCGTACTAAGTCATCTGCCACCTAAAGAACACATTTACAAATGAACTACAGCTATAAACTGACATCCGTCGTGTTATGTTTATCATTACCAACACTCTTTGTTATCCTTTTCCTAGTTACCATACCTGTCCTTACCCCCTTTTCTTCACCTAATACTGTACTTCAACTTTTATCCCTATAGGCTAATGCAACTGGAGAAGAAGAAAAAGAACAAGGATTAACTGCCTGTTTAAAAATTCCCATGTCTGTCCAAGACCCAGTTCTCCCAAATCTCTTGAAGTTCAAAAACTTCCATACATGTATTCCTAAGTGAAATTTCCGGTTCTATTAACTACTCTTGGCTACAAAATTTTACACTTACTAGCCTGTCCTCTGAACCCACTTAAACGAAATGTTTTATTAATGAAACCCCATACGCTTGTTCGGCTATCCCCTGGGGAATTCACCCTAATAGTAACGATTGGTCCCGACCAGACCAGTCACTAACATGGAATCCTTATTTAGTTACTCCACCATAGCACCTCGATCTTACACCACATGGTCAAGCTACCATATCTGTAGTTACCTTATCCCCTCTTATCCAGCCGACGCCCTTAGTACGATGGAATAATTCTTTAACTGTAAATTTATCTCAACCAGGTCCCTTCGGAAATAATTCTTGGTTCGGATTTTATTATCCTACGTTACAAGCAATATTGTTAAACGCTGCCTGCCATGGTATCACACTCCCAATAAAACAACCCGGCCTCCTGGAATGAACAAGACACGCTTTTCCTTTTCCTAAACGGTGCTCAGAATTATTTACTCCAGCACCAATGGGCCTAGCCTGGGCCTGTTCTAATGGAAAAGTATATACAGCTTTACCTGCCACCCTCAGCGCTGTACAATGTTTTCTAGCATCACTTTTATTCTGCCCACCTTTAAAAGCACCTACTGTTTATCCACCAAGTCTTTCTATAAAACACAGAGAAACTAGATCACATGCACCTGTATGGAGTTCCCTAACTCATGGAGAAAAAGTAACTCAAGCTCTTAGTTGGGCCACCGAAAGCCTATTTATTTGAGGAGTCGGTATGATAAAAACCCGCATTGCCCTAGCCCAATTAGCTGAAGAAGTAGAATTATTAGCAAACCGCACAGCTAACAGCCTTTCTCTCTTTAACCAACAATTACAAGCCACCTCCTAAATAACTATTCAAAACCGTCTTGCGTTAGATGCCTTATTACTCCAACATGGTGGCGTATGTCAATACCTCAACCTATCCAATGACCTATGTTGTATTGCAATTCCCAATGTTTCCATTCCACTCAACCAACAAGTTGATAGCATCTGCAAAATAGCTACGCGTGTCAACGGCATCGCTGGCGTTGGCAACAGTCTACTTTCTCAAGTTTTTAATGCACTAGGCTTTAATATCTCATCTTGGCTATCTAACCTACTTTCAGCACTCCTCTTATTATTCATACCTATCATTATCTTTTTATGCGTTTGTTCTTGTAATGTAAAGTATATCCAAAATCGTATAAACTCTGTAAGTGCCTTTACCTACACCAAACTTCCCAGTGAACCCAACGAAGAAAAAGATCTGTTCACTATTAACCCATTTCTAAATGAAACCATTACATAAATGTTCTAGAGCCCCACGGCACGAGGGCATGTAACTGTTTTATTTATTTATTTTTTTTCTCTTCTGTATAACTGCCGCGTGGCACTCTCACATTTATGTAACCTTGAAGTCTTAATTAGTAAGCTAAATAAGCGCTTTGTATTTTTCTCTGTTGGCATTAAGCTACACATGCGCATTTTGTAGATTTTATTTCTTATCTAGAAGTGTTATTTTTGCAGAAATGAAACTTATGTAAAAAGTCTGCCTAGCAATTACTATGTAAAAGAAACTATCCTATCCCTGTATGCTCAGCTTATATCATAGTTAGTGTCACAGAGGCAGTCCAACCAACATCTATAAAGAGGCAAAGAAACAGAAAACAGCAGAGACGACGACCGGAAAACTCTATTGGCCCGATCACCCTATAGACCGGTTCTCAGCCTCTCCGTCTGGGCGTACCCCAGCGAAGACAAAGGCCTCGAAAATCCGACAACTGACAACGATTCACCGTGTTACAGTTTTGTACTGTATATCCCATTCATGAGCTGTTGACCAGTTCTGGGACTACGGAGCCGGCAGCCGCACCTAGCTTTGGACTAGCTCCACTGTTGGAACGCAAGGGCTGGCTCTGGAACCCCGTGAACCAACAGACCCCCTTTGTATCCAGCATACTGTAACTGAAGAAACATCGGAGACTCCACTCCTTGACTGCCTCTCATTGTAGCTCAGACAGCATATCTACGCTCGCTATACTCATATTTACTGCAGCTTCGTTCCAACCGGCCTCCCCTCTTATTCATAAGAGGGTGAGGCCAGGTGAGTGAATAAAATCTTTTTGTTTTATCCTATATCTACTCTATAATAACTTCTATTACTAACATCCAATCTAAATGAGCCGTTGACCAGTTCTGGGACTACGGAGCTGGCAGCCGCACCTAGCTTTGGACTAGTTCCACTGTTGGAGAGCAAGGGCTGACTCTGGAACCTCATGAACCAACGGACACCCTATAAATTAAGAAACATTAACAACTTACTCTAAGTCGTCTACTTGTGCCAACTCGGTGAACCTCAAGGGCGGCTATAAAGCTACCTCCAATCCCGCCCCTCAAGCCGCGCACTCGCACAGCTCCGCAAAGCCCGTGGCTCCCCTAAGCGGTGCCGGAACTGCTAGCCCGGCATTCCGCCACAAGTTACTTACTCTGCTGTAAGATAGTACTGATGGAGACAGTACTACCTTATGGTGGAGCTAATTAATTTACATTGCCCAAATACTAGTGCACATGTGGACAGGGACACTTTACTGCAAAGCTAATTAGTCAACTGCAATAAAGCACATATGTAGATGCACCCATTGACTGACAGGTATTTTGACCAAATGAAACCCAGCTAGCTGGGCCCAGAGTACTGTGCTCCTGTTAAATTTCTCCACTTCACTGTCCAGTCTTTTCTAATACAGTGGGATATCAATCTGAATAACAACAACAATGACAACAACACATTTTCCCAACATTTTGGTATATTAAAAACTGTCATCCCTTGGCTACTCTGTGAAGTAGTCATTGTGACTTCTTACTGCTTGCCCAAAATGTGTCCCATATTCTATAGTTGCACATTTTTTCCTATCCATCTCTTATGAGTGACCTTGTCAAAAAATCCACATGTATTATGGTAAATTGTAACAGGGAACCCTAGCCCTATTATGAGAAGTCAGGGCGGCCCCTTTAATACTCAAGTTTTCAAAGCCCACCAGCAGGCAGGGGTTAAAGCTCCAGTCGGCAGGGCCGTCAGCTGACAGGGTCTATCAGGTGACTGTGAGAAAGCCTAAAGCCAAAACTATATAAGGCCTATATAAGGGTAGGAAGGCGGAGATAGATGGTGAACTCCAGCAAATTCTTATCAAATCCACAGCTGTTCTACAAGCGGGAGCATCCAGCAGTGGAGACTTGGAGACAGAGAGCCCATAAAAAGGAACAAACAAGAAGGCTAACTGCTGCCCTTAACTTTTTGTTATAGCTGGAGGGGCACAAGCCACAAGGAGCAGGAGAGCCCAGTGCCAGAAGGATGCAGCAGACAAGGGCCAGGGGCCCAGTGATAGACACATTATATAGGGCCATGGGCCCAGAGCACATTAAAGAGCTAGATCCTCAGAGTTGGGCCATATCTAGTGGGTCTAGGCTGGTGGGCCTAACCAGAGAAAAAGGGGTATAAACCAAGTAGGCTGAAGCCCCGACAGAGACATATGGATAAAACTTCTGAGGCATGGGGCACGTTAAAGGTAAGTTGAAGCATGCAATTAACCCTTAAGGCAAAAGCTCCCAATCTTTGTGAGTGCAAGCATAGATCTTACCTGGGAAGCCCTTGGGCAGCCTCCTCTTCAAGAGGAGGCAGGCAAGCAAAGGGGTGGGGGGGTTGTTCCCAGAGGAAAGGTGGACTATAAAGGGACTCTGGGCTGCCCTTGCAGGCTTTTCAAACACTGCTGAGATGGCACCTTGTTACAAATATCTATTAGATTAATTCAAAATACTAGTTTATTTTTTTCATATGGTTCCTAAAATTTAGAAAGACACAATTTCAGCTATAAGGGCATACTTTGGTTCTGTTTGCTCATCTCTGCTTATCTAAAATTTACGTTATTCTTCTCCTAGGCCTTGACTCAGCAAGGTACTGTAGCATGTGCCTAACTTTCAGCTCAGAGAAAGGCCCATTTATGTTAGTCTGCTTCAGTTTCCCAGAGGGGAGAACTACTGATCTGTGAAATATCCATCTAACACAAACAAAGTTTCCTTAAAGATTATGCATACTGAATCAAGTTCAAACCTTATTTTTAAACCTATTATGTTTATTTGCTTCATGCCTGAGTATGGACAACTTGACTTTAAGACATGATTTGTCTTCTGTATATTTACATTTTCTTCAGAAGCCTAAGGTGAACTCCATGTGGTCTTGTAATTTACTGAACTTAACTACATTATATTCAAACTCCAAACCGAGGAACATTCCTATGGTCAAATTTTCATCCCTTGCCTCTCTTAAATCTTCTCTTAATGAAGAGAGAATTAGAGAAACAATTTTGTACAGTTCATGAGATTTTAAAATGATATTGTAGTGGGGACACTTTGTATTCACATCTTAAAACCATTACTAGGTAGTGACATGTTTTTACCACTTCTGTCCCCTTGAGGTTTTTCTCCCATTTTCATATGGCCACTTGCAGTAGGATTAAGGATACTACAACACATATTCTGTGATGTTGCTTACTAATTAAAGACAGGTACAGATATTCACCTAATTTCCTTAAGATGACTACATGATGGAATAGTTAGGCTGTAGCAGCAGCTGGCCATGGATTGCAAGAGGTGGGTTACTAAATTCTTTAAGGATTTATGCTATGTTTGGGTACTAATTCAGTAGAGGAAGCAGTAAATAGCTCATTTAAGAATGAAAGAATTAGCTTTGTAGACAATAAATGACTCCATTGTTTGGAAAATTCTGATGTCTGTAAACAGCATGGTACCTCAGATCTCTTCATATTTTAATTGGGAATTCTGTTACTTTAAAGAAAAATTAACCCCAGATTGCAAATAAGAAACAATGTGGTTTAACTGCAGCTGCTTGAAGTTAGAACATTCTAGCAGTACCTCTGCCCCCAGCAAGGTACTGCAGCATCTGGCCTCATTTAGCTCTAAACATGCCAGAATCTTCATGGGATTAATTACAGCAGCAGCTATCTAACACAGCATCATTCTTTGTTATATCTCTGTTGGAATCCTCATATTGTATTATTTACTGTAAATCTGGAATACAGCCTAATGTCTTACAAACCCTTAATGTTTGTTGCATTTCCTATCAAAAATTGCTAACCTGCAAGGATACAGCTTTCAAAGGACTGAAATAGCATGCCAGCTATGCTAACGGATGAACTGTGGTTTTCATGTATAGAGCACTGGGCAACTCCAGAAATTAATTTCTGAATTTTATAATCTAGCCCTTGTTCTCTTTGCTTTAAATAGGGTCGGGGAGGAGTAAAGTTGCTCTACATGAAATCAGCTGTTCTGGACTGCCCATTTGGGAATAAAAGGTGGAGTCAAAGTCCCATCTCTGTGTCTGAAGTAGAGTATAACTACCTGGATACATCTGCTTCCAGGGTATGATATAGACAACCTGCATGGTAAAATAATGAAGCTTCTTATTTCCTCTTATTCCCTGCATAATTTTACTGGAAGAAATGCAGCTGTTCCTTAAAATAGCTTGAAGTTGCAAACGCTACTACTTTAAGAAATAGGAACTCCCCTTTCCACTTCTCTAATCCTATCTCTTCTTTCATGGAGAATTACATTATAATAGTCTTTAATTATAATCATGCCAATGGCATATTTGCTGTGTTGACTTTCAACTAATTTTCATCCTTCTCCTACCATTGTGGTCCTGAGTACTTTTACTGGCTTGATTTTATGATTTATCTCTATGGCATGTCATTTAAGAAGTTAGTCAGCAGCCATGTTATATATATTTTTAAATCAGTAGTAAGGTCTTCCTTAAGTATAAATTCAGAGTATGAGGCAGTCAATCACAAAGCTATCTTGTCAACAACTTTCAAGTGACTTGGAGCCATAGAAAATGGGAATACTGTATAGGAACAATACTACTTTGTAACCTCAAGTAATGCACCTGGCCTCTGTGCTAGCATACATTTTTTTTATGGTGGCACAAAGTGACAGCCAATTGATATCTATATCTTTTGCTGTCCCACATTGTGGTGTCACGGCATGGGATCCCTAGAGGTGGCCGCGATGCTCCTAGGGGCCGGTGACTGTGCCAGCTGCACCCTGCGTGCATCTGTTCGTCTTACCACTTCTTGTTGAAATGGATAATAAAATAGGGAGGCTGCCCTTGAGTTTCTGCTCAGTCATGGTCCTAATAGACCTCGCTATAATCCCGCAGGTTTTCTGACCCCTTCCAGGGTCACACGCTAAATAGGTGCTTTAGAGGACACCCTAAACCTTATGGGCTAGATGTGTGGCTCCAACACTGCCCCTTTACCATGGCCCATGCCTTGTGGATGGTATATCAATGTTGTTTCTGTAATGAAGTCTTGAGCCTAACTTGGCCTGCCCTTATCTCTGTATCCCCACTGGTGCTGGGCCCTCTGCAGCCTCTGTCTCTGTACCCCTACTGATACCAGGCCCTCTGCAGCCTTCGTCTCCACATCCCCCATTGGTGGTAGGCTCTATACCACAGTGTGCCCCAGTGAGGCCTCCTCCTTCCCAATAGCCTCAGCCTGGACCACCGGTATAATTAACAACAGAAAATGCAAGCCCCTGGGCTACAACAACAACAATAACCATGGGGTACACACTCTATCCCTTTTAAGAAGACAAGCTTCTCTCTCAGTATAATGTGCCTCCTACCTACAAGTACTTATGAGCTCCTATAGCTCATTATCCTACCAGCAGCAGAACAGGCACTCAGTGTCTCCAAGTAGGTTTCTCTACAAGAGCTCCTTCCCCCTTGGCTGCTGCCAGAGAACTAACTCTGCTACCTCCCATCTGGGACATGTATGTACCCAGAGCCCTGCTTCCTTTTGGTCAGCTGACTGGGTGCAAGTGCCAGCTAATGCCCTCCTTAGCCTGCCTCCCAGGCAACCTGCAGTTATGGAGCTTTGCCTAGCTCTCATAGCTCTCTAGCTAAGCTGCTTCTGCCCTTAAAGGAGCAGGCACTCTTTAGTACCCTGTGATGTGGCCACAACAAAAATTAACAATGATTTGTGCTGCTCTGGCAAATGTCTATTCGCTTTATGGAAGGAAACCCTGGGCAGCTGGACTATCTGTGCTCTCCCCCTGCCCTGGGCAGGTGTTCCTTGGGCTTAAGGAAACCAGTACTGTATGCCCAGGAAATTTCTATATATGATTGGGCCCCTCAAGCCCTAAGAGCAACTGTCTGACTTTTGCCCTTTACAGAGACACGCCCCAGATATTTCTGGGGGTGTATATATGCAAGTTGGGAACACTCACTGTCCACTGCTTGCAGAGATGAGACCTGGGGGCACCTCTCTGGAAGCAAGGAAAGCTGGGACACTCTGTTGCAGTCCTGGCCTGGGACCACCAAACATCCGGTTGGCGACCCCAATCCCGGTATTGCACCAGAGCGTCAAGCTTGCTTTGGTGCAGCACCAGAGCTGAAACTGCCAATTAGCTAATTAGCAGCCTCATATCAGCACTGAAGTGTTGAACCGATGCAGTCCTGGGGCTAGAGCCACCAATATGAGACTAGTTGTCTCAGCCTTAGGACCACACCAAAGTGTCCCAGCTTTCCCTTCTTTCAGATAGCCCTAGCATCTTTGGGGTGTGTTTCTGGGTGCAGAAAGTCAGGGTTCCTTCCTTGCAGAGCTGCACTGCTGGAAATCCTGGAGATTTTCAGGAGCATTTCACTGCAAGTGAGTAACGTGTCATCCATTGTCCTGCAAGATCAATGAGCAGGACAATGAGCAACCTGTGTTTTGCCTGATGAAGTGGATCACTTGTGCCAGGACACATCCTCTGAACTGATCTATTTCATTGGGTGATGTCTATTTCTAGCCAGAGATCAGCCATGGAAGACTGATCTTGGTTAAAAAAAAGATGGAGGGGGAATAGGAATTGCATTTGTATTTAACTTCATATAGAAGTATTTCACTAATTTGTAGAAGCTGACAATGAACTGGCATTTCTTCAGGTTGGGAAAACAAAAGGAATCAGCTAAGCCAATATTAAAAGAGATGTCTTTTTAAAAATTAAGTATCTTCACAATCTGAAGACATAAGGGTGAATTTTCATCTACTGATTCCACAGCAATGGAAAGAGCCAATGATAAAGTAACATATGCTGGCTTACTTCTAAAGGAGGAGAGACGGAAGAGTGTTTCCTCACAGATGTCATTCTTATGAAAAGGTCAACATTGTAAAAAATACAAGGATAGTAAAATAAGTTTGATTACCTCGCAAACGCTCTCTTCATAGTTATAGCAATGGCAGAAAGGGTTGTCTCGGGAATGAGTCTTTTCCCATGCACTTTGAAAAGCAACTCATGCTAAAATAATACAATTTCATGACCTTTTCCTTCTGACCTCCTGATGTAACAGAAACTTTGCTTGTCATCTCCCAATCTGATTTAGGCAGTGGCTAATAGCATATGTTTACCATTTAGCGCAATAATATGTGGCAAACTTAGGACTCAGCTGGTCTTCAAACAATGCTGCTTCCACATGTGCTCTAGGTGACCAGTTAAAATAGGCTGTTGAAGCTTCTGACACCTGTTTTTAGGTAGCTGCCATGCTTTACATTTTATGTTCTAGGCATGGTGCTTCCAGCTTTCAGCAAAAAAGACCTATGAGAAGATTCCACACGTTCCAGTTTCATTACTGAATCAGTTACTATTTTACTTTAAATTGGCTCATTTGGAAATTCTTTTTCTTATCTAAAACTCAATTGTTACTGAATATTTCTAATTTCTGTACTATTTCTAAGTATTTATTGTCCTTATAAACACTTACAGCTGTGCTGCCCCAGGTTAACATGCTGTGGTCCTGGGCGCACATGTAACCACTATGCCTGGGAGCAATAAACTCCAGCCCAGTTCGTACCAGAGTTTATTTAGCTGCACTAATTTCATGTGTAGATGTGCCTGGATTTTATTTGACTATACCAACTAATCTCCAAAATGTAAGCCCCTTGCTATACATTCAATCTTAGCATATTTGTAAGGTATATACCCACCCTCATGCTTTAATGAGGAATGGTGGTATACAATAACACTAGAATCCTGCTGTCTTATTCTGCTACTGAATATAAAGTGTTAGTATGCTGAGAAGTGGGATGCTTAATTTCACAAGAAGTTAATTGTTAGGGCAAAATCCAGGGATTTACCACTGAGTGGTGGGCAGGGTACCCTTGGGAGAGAAAAAAATCCTCTTTATTCTTCCCTTCTGCAAGCTGTGCAGCAGCTCTGGCATTAGTTTTATGGAGCCTACATCAGCAACAGGGCTCCTGCACACTTTTCTGTTAGCATATTTTTTAATAGGAACATAGTACTGGACAATACTTCATGTGCCATGAAGCCAAGTCTCCTGCATTTGCAAGCTATCATTTAATGGATTCCTCAAGACTGTCACTTCAACCCCTTACGCAGAACTCTAAGGCACACAGCCAAAATTCTAGGAGCAACCTACAACATGTTAGAGAGAAAAACAAGGCACTGTGTATTAGGGAGCCTAGGGCTCCTGTTACTTTAAAACAGATACTGCAGCATATGGAGCCCAGGCAGCTGCAAGGGGAAAAGAAGACTGTTCATCAAGCCCAGAATGAGAACTCTTGTGGGTGGCTGGGAAGGTCACCTGACCAGAAAGAAGTAGGGCTTAGTTAGCATATAAACCAAGGCCCTGAGCCACAGGAGGAAGACTGGCTTTGGAGATTGCAGAGGAAAGAGCCCCAGAGCAGGAGGGATGCAGAGGAGCTTCTGGGCAAAACCTGTGCTATCCTGGGGAATGCAAGTAGGATGCTGTCAGCTTATGGGGGAGTACAAATCAGGATAGGGGAAGTGTTGTGATATAACCAAGGAGCTGGTGTTTGTGTTCATGGAATCATAGAAAATTAGGGTCGGGAGGGACCCTCAGGAGGTCATCTAGTCCAAGCCCCTGCTCAAAGCAGGACCACCTCCTACTAGATCAAGGGCGGACAATTATTTTGGGCAGAGGGCCACTTACTGAATTTTGGAAAGCCATCAAGGGCCACAAGAGTAGCCCTGCCCCTTGATAGGAGCCTCGCCCCCTAGTTGCCATCTTAGAATGGGAAGTTCCACCCCTAGGCCCTCACCTTTACCATCAGAAGTCCTTCCCCTTGCCCCCCCAGAAGTACTCCTTTCAGCAAGGGTTTGCCATCTCAGAACCAGAAAAATACCAAATTATATTCTAAAAATGCAACATTTACTACAACATTCATTAATTTGATTTTTAAAAAATGTTCTGATTTACATGTGTTTGTGTAGTGTATATAGGGGTGATTGCACAATAGCTTAAAATGAAGTCTTGCTTTTGTATATTGTGGAGGGGTTTGGGTGTGTGGGTACAGGTTTGTGGGTGTGTAGGTATGTGAGAGGGGTGTGGGTGTATTTGTGGATATGTGGTAAGGATAGGTATGGGGCTTGTGGGGGGCTGTGAGTGTGTGGGGGGAGAGTTGTGGCATGAGTGGAGGTGTAGGATTTGCCCACAGCATCCCTGCAGCATGCAGAGCCCCTCACAGCTCTCCTGCCAGCTCGGCTTCCATGTGCCTGCTGCTTCTGGCCCCAGGGCACTGGTGCAGCCCCATGCTCCTGCTTGCAGTCACTTCCCCCGTCTGCCACCATTGCCCTTCTGCCACTTCCCTGTGACCAGTGGGGAGGAGTGGAGGGGAGTGATAGCAGCAGCGGGCAAATGGCTGTGACAGGTGGAGGGCAGTGACAGCGAGCAGATGCGTGAAGCACAGCAACAGCTGGACGGGAGCATGGGACCCATGTCGCTGCACTGAGGCCAGCACCAGCAGGGCCCAGAGAGGGCAGCAGGAGTGTGGGGCAGGGGCTGGCAGAGCTCTTTGGAGCCAGGCTGGGCTGTGGCAGCAGGGAGAGGGGGACCTAGCCCAGCTCCAGAGCCCCTGCCAGCCCAGCCCCATGCTCCTGTCACCCCACTCTAGACCCCTGCTGGACCTGGCCCTGATGCACTGGCATGGCTCCCATGCTCCTGCCCAGCTGTCGCTGCACTCCACGTGCCCACTCACTGTCCCTTCCTCTCACCTGCTGCCACTTTCATTGCTACCCTATCTGTGGCTACCACTACTCCTCTCCACGCCCCCACCAGGTGTTCTGGCACCACATGGTTCCTGGCTGCAGCACTGGGACCACAGCAGCCAGCTTGGCCTGACCTTGAGGAAAGGGGCAATTGCCCTCAATCCTGCTGAGCTGCCATGGCCCCGGGGGAATAACAGGCTGTGTGGGGCCATGTGGGGCTCACCTCTTTGTCTCACAGGGCCTGCAGGAGGGGTGGCGATGTGGCGGGAGGGGCGACAATGCCTCAGGAGGGGCAGAGGGATGCCCCAGACACGGCGGGAGAAGCAGTGGCCAGGGCTGCTCAATTAACCAGCATATTTTGTTATCTAGCATCCCGCATTCCCAAGGGATGACGGATAACAGGGCTTTTTCTGTACTCTCAACAGGCCTATTTCCTGGTTCATACTGGAGCTCTGAGCAATCATACAGCTCTTTTACAAAAAGCATAACTCCTCCTCCCTGGCCTGTCCTTCCCAAACAATTTTTGCCCATCCATGACAATCACGTGGGCTATCCCATCAAGTCTGTTATTCCAATCATATCATAGTTCTGTCACTGCAAGGACTTCCAATTCCTCCTGCTTGTTTCCCAGGCTCTGTGCATTCGTGTACAGACACCTGAGATAATTAGCTAATTGCCCTACTTTCTCAGGAAGAATGAGAAGGCCTTCCTTGCTGCCCGCTCCTGCTTGTGCTTCCTCCAGGTGCCCCGCTTTCCCACTTACCTCAGGATCCCTATGGAATTTGCATTATACCCAGTGTACTTATTCCTGTGCTACAGTTATACCGGTAGATTAGATTGGGATGATCAGGGGTAGCGGAGGTCCCAGCTATGCCTGAGGGCCACTTGGCTGCTTTGAGTCTTGCTTAAGGTTTTGTCAGGCAGTGACCAGGAAGTGGGGTTGTAGTCTAGGGAGAGGTTGAAGCCTTGCCCAATCAGGTTGGGAGACCAGGGCCAGGCAGCCCAGTGTCCAGGCAGGGCATGGGCTAGACAGGTCAGTGCCCGAACAGGGCAGAGACAAAGCCAGCCAGCCTAGTGCCTGAGCAGGGTGGAAACAGGGCCAGGTGCCCTGGTGCCCAAGCAGGGCAGAGACAGGGCCAGGTCACCAAGTGCCTGAGCAGGGCTGAGATAGGGGAAGAGGGTCCCGGGCCAAAGCAGATGAGACAAAAGCTGGAGCCCTGAAGCCAAGTCCAGCTCAGTGGGCCTGGACTAGAAGGTCAAGCAACAGGTAGGAGGCAAAGGCCAGGAAGGCCAAGGTCCCAACAAGGGAGAGTGACTGTATGCCAACATCTGCAACACATGGGCATGGCTACAGGGGAGGTCAGAGCCATAAAATTAGCCCTTAAGTTGATTAGTGCCCTTGGAGGTTTGGATGGACCAGGAGGGCCTATCTAGCCTGAGAGTAGGATTGAGACCAAAAGAGTCTGAGAGGGATATGCTGGCAAGAAGACAGACCAGGGCTTGTTCTGGGATCCTTGTGCCACCTCCCTTTTTACATTTTAGTAATTCCAGCAAAGACATAGCAGGTAAAGGAAGAGGGAGGGTACCACAGAGCTGAAGCAGAACAGAAGCTGTGAGGCTACCACGGGGCATTATGGCCACACCTGGGGCCTGGTACTCGTTACAACTGCTAAATAACTTGCCCTTGCCATGACAAACAAGAAATTGATTAATATAACAAAATGCCAAACTGGCTTTGGTGTGGTTATGAAAAGATGCAGTTGATTGGTAACTGCCATGTAACTGTTACATCCTCACGCTTTTGCAGCTGTACCAAAATGAGTGCATCTTTAACCCTGTTTCATTCAGGATTAGATTTACCATGATTTATCTCATTTGCATTGCTACATGAAGAAACAGTTACAGTGAAAGAGATGCTCATTTTTGCTCAGAAGTAGGCATCAATAATTCTGTACAGAACTTCAAGAGAAGAACAGAAACTTCACTGCAAAAAACGCATGGCTGATTGGAGTGTAATGGTTTGGTGTTCTACTGTATGGGTGCTTCCAGATGTAATACTCTCCCCTACCCCTCCCTGCTCACCCCCACCAAATGGCACTACTTTAAACTCAGCGTGTTCCTGCACCAAACCCTGCACATACCCAGAAGAGGCAGTGTGTTACTTCAATCTGGCTCTACAGCATCTGTAAAGACTGGGCACTTTAGTGGGGCTTTTTTGGTGCTTCTTTTTAATAGCTGGTAGAATCATCTTTAGATAAAAGCACCAAAAAACCTGCTGAAGTGCCTGATCTTAACAGATGCTGTGGAGTTGGGTTGACTTAATGTGCTGTTTCTTTCGGTAAAGCATATGGGTTTTTTTTAACATCCACAAGCAGCCTATAAGCATAACTGCATCATCTTACCTTATCTTGCCTTGCATGCTGCTATGCAAGTAGTTATTATGTGCTGTGGGTATGTGTAGCACAGGGATTCCCATCTTCTGCAGAGACCACCAACTGCCAACCAGATCCATGTCCCACCTTCTGGAATGACTATCCTGAAAGATCTGCCTTGCTTAGAGGTGCTCCCATGACCTTTTTGTTAGAGTTCTCAATACTGCATGAACTGCAGGTAGTTTAGTTGGTAAATATTCTCTTTCATTCAATACCATGCATGCCTCTGTGTTGTAACCTAGCAACTAGGAACTTTGGTTCTAAAGATTGTTCCAACTCTCAACTTCGTATTTGCATTGCTACAGGAAGGAACAGTTACAGTGTTACAGTAATGTTAATATTCATATATATTTGTAGCATGCAAAATATTCAGAGTAGTGGAAAATGTGTAAGTAATTAATAATTACTTTCCCCAACCACCCTGTGCTGTTGGGGAAAATAATTAATAATTGCTTAAATGTTTCCACTATTCCACTAAAGACTTGTTTGTTATGGATGACTTCAAGTACCCTGACATCTGTTGAGAAGACCATTCAGCCAGCTCCAGCAGGTCAACCAGCTTCTTAGCAGTCACTGATGACCTGTTTTTGACACAGGCTGTAGAAGAGCCAACTAGGGGTAAGCCACTCTGGACTTAGTGCTGACCAAAGGGGAACACATGGTAGGCGACCTGAAGATTGGAGGTACTCTGAGTGACACTGATCATGATCTGATTAGGTTTACCATCCACCAAAAGAATGGGAATTCAGTCAGTAGAACAGAAGTTTTTCTAAATGTCAGGAAAAACTTTTTCATGGTAAGGGTGGCCAAAATTTGGAATGGGCTTCCAAGGGACGTGGTGCTCTCCCCTATCTTGGGATTCTTTAAGAGAAGGCTAGTTGGGCACCTGGCTGGGGTCATCTGACCCCAGCACTCTTTCCTGCCTAGGCTGGGGGTCAGACTCGATGATCTGTTGAGGTCCCTTCTGACCCTAGCATCTATGAATCTATAAAAGTCCCAGACTTCAAAAGGGCAGACTTTGGTAAACTCAGGAGTCTAGTTAGCGAGGCCCTCTGCGACCAGCAACTGGATGATTTGAGGATTCAGAAACAGTGGTGCTTCCTTAAGAGTCCATTCTCCTTGCTCAAAAAGAGGCCATCCCCACCTGGTCAAGAAGTGGGAAAGGGGCCAAGAGACCCTCTTGGCTTAACAGGGATATTAGAGAACGTTTGAAAAAGAAAAAGGAAGCATATAATCAATGGAAAAAATGGTTCAGCAACCTGAGAGGAGTACACTCATATGGCCAGGGTCTGCAGGTATGAGACACAGAAAGTCAAGGCAGGCATGTAGATCAAGCTGGCAACAAAATGTCCATCTATAGGTACATAGGGAGCAATAAAAAATCAAGCTCCATCGTGGGACCCCTACTGAATATGGAGGGGGAGCCTACAGTTGATCCTCATGAAAAGGCAGAGCTCTTAAATGCTTACTTCACATCAGTGTTCCTGAAATCAGACAGGAGCTGTTCACTTGTCCAGAGGCCCAGGGAATATGGGGAAGACAGCAGTTCACATAAAATCAGTCCCAAACAGGTGAGGGTACTCTTAGAATATTTGGACGTTTTCAAGTCTGCTGGGCCAGATGATCTGCATCCAAAAGTTCTGAAAGACCTGTTTGAGTTCATAACAGGGCCTCTGGCAAAGCTGTTCAAAGAGTTGTGGAACGTGGGAGTTGTCCTAACTAACTGGAAGAGGGCTAGCATGGTGCCTATCTTTAAGAAAGGGAAGAGGGACCAGCCTGCAAAGTATAAACTGGTCAGTCTGACTTTGGTTCTGGGAAAAGTCTTTGAAAAAATTGTCAAGGAGGTGATCAATCACAAGCTTATAACTGGTGGGGTATTAAGAAGCAACCAGCACAGCTTTGTCAAGGGTAGGTCATGCCTGACAAACCTGGTGGTCTTTTATGACCAGGTAACTAACCAGCTAGACAAGGGACATGAGGTTGACAACATTTACCTAGACTTCAGCAAGGCCTTTGATTCTGTTTCCCATGAGATTCACTCAATTAAACCAGAGGGTACTGGTTTAGATCAGTCTACAGTGAAGTGGGTTGGCTACTAGGTCAGAGACTGATTCCAGAAGTTGTAATCAATGGGATGGCCTCATCCTGGAGGGCTGTCTCCAGTGGTGTCCCCCAGGGATCAGTGCTTGGGCCCATACTCTTAACATCTTTATCAATGACTTGGATGAGGGGGTGGAATGCGCAATGATTAAGTTTGCAGATGACACCAAACTGTGGGGACATGTGGGCACAGCAGAGGATAGGGTAAGGATCCAGGATGACCTTGACAGACTGGTCCTATGAACTGAACACAATCAGATGTGGTTCAACAGGGACAAGTACCAGGTCCTTCATCTGGGTAGGAAAAACCATCATCATAACTATACGATGGGTGGTGGTCCACTGGCTGGCACTGCATCTGAAATGGACCTGGGGGTGACAATCGACCAGAAGATGAATATGAGCCAACGGTGCGATGAAATCATCAGCCGGGAAAACAGAACTCTGGTGTGGATCAGCCAATGTGTTGCAAACAGATTCAGAGAGGTGCGCCTCTCCCTCTATTTGGCATTGGTGAGGTCATAGCTGGAGTCTTGTGTCCAGTTCTGGGCACTGCACTTCAGGAAGGATGTGGATAAGCTCAAGAGGGTACAGAGAAGGGCCACCCATATGATCGGGGCCTGGAGGATAGCCCTGTGAGGAGAGACTCCGGGAACTGGGTCCGTTTAGTATGAGTAAGAGAAGACTAGGAGGTGACTTGATGGCTGGCTGCAAGTATGTCAAGGGTGAACATCAAGATCTAGGGGAACAACTCTTCCAAAAGACACCCCTTAGGAGAATGAGGACCAGTAGGCACAAGCTGATTGAGGAAAAATTAGGCTGGACATAAGGAAAAACTTCTTTTCTGTAAGGGTAGCTAGAATCTGTAACACACTCCCAGCAAAGGTAGTGCACTCACCATCCTTGGAGGTGTTAAAAGGAGGCTAGACAAGTACCTTGTTGAGCTTGCTTGAGCCTAATAACCTCCTGCCCATGGCAGGGGACCGTGCTTGATGATCTTCCAGGTCCCTTCTGGTCCTTTGATTCTATGACTCTGTGCGAGTACCTAGATACATGACTGAAGAAATTAGTTTAATAAAATTATGTACACATGAACAGAACGAACATTGTTGTTCATGAGTATAACCAATTTAAAGTAATTTTCACTGCCCTCTGATCCTGCTCCAATAGCTCACATTACCAAGAGAGCAGATAGCCCACTATGCAGCTTATAATGAGCTCAGTGAAAGTCATTAAATACTGTGTTACAACCAAAGGCAAGATACACTTGATGATTTATTCTGTTTTAAAACCAGAGCTACTTGAGGACGGTGTGGGGGAAAGATGAATTTAGAGAGGTGCAGAGTCATCATACAAGAGATATCATAGGCATTTTACCTCAAATCACTGAAGCAGAAAGGGCCTACAAGGAAACTGGGGGAAGCCCTGCAAGGAAGATCCTATTCAAGGAAGATCCTCTTAGCACTCTTTCCTGCTGGATGCTAGCATAATACTCCTTTTGAACTAACACACCCTGCTGCACAACCAGGCTAATTAGCGTGGAAATTTCAATACAGTACTGCATTCACTCAGGACTCAATACAGCACCATGTAGACACTGACCTCTAGACACTGTTGTACAGCAGTGTTAGGTGTGGTAGCAAGTCACACACAAGTCCTAGTGTTCCTGCTGCCTTCTGGCACAGATTTACAAGGAGAAAGAAGAAGGGAGGAGAAATAATTCTTCTCTTTTTGCTGTTAAGGACAACTCACATCTGGAATGAAGAGTGAAATCTTACCTCTTGTAAAAAAACCAGCAGAGTAAAAGTAGCTCTGATTCCTTGTTTTAAGATATACCTTTAAGGCTGCTCACATTTACTCGAGGTTTCATCCTGGCCTCTTGGACTCAGAATTGAAAGGTTTAAGAGCAGCGTGCCTGTTCCAAGCACACCTTAGCTGGACCAAGATTTGGGAGTAAAATATTCTGAACAGCTTCCTCTCCCTCACTGGTTTTCAAGATTAGGGAACAGAGTAGGGAGAGTTCTCCCACTTTTTCTTTGGCACTGTTTCTTTGTTTTCCTCTTCCCTTTTTTCTTTCGTACAATTTCACATCTCTTGTTGAGATCTCTGATTTCAGATAAAAGGATGCCAACATCCACAATACATATAACACCAGTAACCCTTGTGAGCTAAAAATAACTGTCCTGAAACTGTGCCAGAAGACTCAGAGGCCAAAAGAACTAGAATGTAAGACTAGTAACAGTATTTTTTAATAAAATGGATCATTTTGACTATTCTGGTACATAAGACACTGATGGGAAGCAACTCACTGTTGATTCTCACAGCAGTCTGTAACCATAACTTCCTTTAATACTATCTTGTCTTTCTCACTTCTAGTATCTCTGCTTATGGCATATGGCTTTCTATCTGACTGCTGGAGATTAACATGATAATGTTGTCACTTTTCAAAAATAAAAAGCATTACCTCAATGGCACATAATTTTATCTTTCAAGTATGTACATACTTCTCACATTCAAAGTACATAATTATTCCCATATTCTGATCTTTATTTTTTAAATTATGTGTTCTTTGTATTTATTAATGTATATGGTAGTTTGATTTACATTAGTCTGTCTTCTCATTCACTGGGGTATATCAGGAGTTCCTCCACCCCCGAATGAATGAGCTACCATTTATTCATTCTTTGTTAAGCAAAGTCAGTTGGCACAGTGGGATAAGAAAAAGAGGATGATATTGAGACTCACTGCCACTACATGAATGAAACACCTGTGTTCCTGGTGACAGTCAGAGTAGCCTGGAAAATGCTGCAGCATGCTCTACACCAAAATAAAACTGCTACCATGCATGCCGTGATAGAAATAAATAAGTAAATAAACAAACTAAAATAAAATCTGTTAAAATTTTAATTGGAGCCACGAGAATAGTATTGATTAGCTCTGCATACTCCCCAAGTACCACTTGGATCTCTTTCCTGCCCTGCCTGATTTGGTGCTCTGCTTTCTGCTCCCTGCTCTGTGTTCCTTGCCTCATCTGTTGTTTTGCTTTCTATCCTGTGCTCCCTGCCCAATGTACTGTTTGTTTTCTTCTTCCTGCCCTATGTGCCACTGTGCTGCCTGCCCACTCTTTGCTCTGCTGTGTGCTGCATGAAGAGGTTGCCTGTGCTACTTGTGGCACCTGTGCTCCAGGTCAGTGGCCCCCAGAAATAAGGAAAAATTTGTATACCAAATCCAATGATCTCAATACCAGTATGAAGAAACACGGTCATTAAACAGAGCAGCATTATGTAACCAGTAACATACACAAAGCTTTGGACTCCACCTAATATATTTAAACATGCATAAAAAAGAATCCAGTGTTCAAGGTAAACATGACACAACTATATGAAACTTAGGAAGTACCTAGTCATACATAATATTTTACCAAGCTCTGAAGATTAATTAACTCATCTGCATCTCCTTTATGACTGAACTGACCAAAATACCAAAATACCAGTTCAGCAAGTCTGCTCATATTTCTGCATCGATCCCAGTTTGTATCACTCTTTTGTGGTTACATGTATATGTACCTGTCTACACCACAAATTCCTTGCAACTTCCTGGAATTGCCCTTTCTAAAAAACCCTAATGACCCACAAGCATCCAGCCCTCCTAATAAAATAATTTAAAAAAATCAAACTAAACAAACATTGCTTTATTTCAGTTCAGCTATTTCTATGGGTTATATTACATATGACATGAAAGATAGCTTTGCATTCTAAATACTTATTATATGGTACAGCTATTCAAAAAACAACAGACTGGGGTTTTTGTACATCATTACTCTTGGAGACAGAAAAGACAAGGTTGAAGCAGTAAACTGAATTTACTATTATACACAGAAATGCTAATATCAAGAGCCTTTTTAATCAAATTTCTCAAGGGTAGGTTCTTTGGTTTTAATTTGAAGAACTTGGCCTCTCTCCTTTTTGGTGTTTATGCTGTTCTCGAATCCAACCACTGAATGCCAAGGGATTTCTTTTCTGACCGAACTAGCACTCAAAACTAAGAATCCTAACATTCATTTTAGATTGTTTCTCCTGTGCCTACAATTCCTGCTTCTTCGCATTTCTTTTCACACACCCACACTACGTTTCCAAAGATTTTCAAATATTTTAGAACAGTAGGTTTGCTGAACAAAATATCCACTGCTGTTTGACAGACTTGTATAATCACTATAAAACTCCTCTTGCAAACAGGTTAATTTGCCAATCGAATGGTGTAACAAGTTCCATGCTTCTCTTTAAAATTTTAACTGGGCTGAGAAATAGACACGATGCAGAGCATTTCCCTTTTGCTTTATACTATTTACAGTGATTTAGCTTTAAGTGCAGTTACTGAACTATGCTAAATTCCACTCCTGCTACCCTAGATCTCCTAGAGATTCTCAACATGAAATAGGTAATAGAGAAAAAGGAGGGAGTCTGTGGTCTAGGGAAGTGTGCTGGAGAGAAGAGGAAATGCAGGAGGTGTGAGCTTGGTGAAGCTGTGGCCAAAACCCCTCTCTTGCTTGATTTCCCATTCTTCCCCATACAGCCCAATGCTTAACCACATTATGAAACTCTCTTCTGGGCCAAGGATCAGCACAAGTCCTATTTAGCACTTCAGTCTCTTAAAATGTATTTTTAGGGTTTAAATTAGACCTGAGCAATATCTAGGACTTGTGATGTCCCTTTCCATGATGTATTTCACCTCTAGAGATTATATGGCTGGGCTAGCCATGGAGTAAATGTGGGCTGAGGAAGAAGATGTCTTCTTTCTTCTTCCCAGTGCAAAGTCCAGGATAGAGACTGCTCTCAACTCCATTACCTGAAACAGTCTTGATGGGAGCATCTTCTATCTGAGGACTGCCAGGACAGAGCATCCTCCGGCCATGCCGCCTTGCCGCCATCCAGGGAGTGAAATAAGGTGTATCCCCAGCTGAGGATGAGACAGCAGTTTCCACTCCCTTTACGTTGTCTGACTAGTGTGCAAGGAGAAGAGGTTCTGGCTGAACATTTCGCCTCACCTTTTTATAACTTGTTGGTGTGTGCATAAGTCACCTTATTCTAGCTACCCAATAGCTCTTAAGTATTTTTTTCCATTGACTCTCTTGCCATCTTATCACTGCTATTGCATAGAAGATGTTTTCTTTAAAAATATATAATTATGGTTAGGTGACCATAGATTTAATCAATTAGCGCTGCACTGGGGTATGAATGTTTCTGAGTGCTGCAGGTGTGCAGCAGCTGAATAATGAGAGGAAGGATGTGCTTGAATGGGCACTGATCAGGGGCAAGGCAGCCCTTTGGAAAGCTTTAAAGAACATTTGAGGGGCTTGTGCTTATGTAGCAAAACCAAGTTTTGGGGGTTTTAATAGCACAGTTTACCAATGAAAACAGCCATGATCAACCCTCTTGTATGAAATGGTGAGAAACTGGATGGAAGGAGAGTTTCCTGAGTAGCTATATCTTGCCTGTCTACATCCCTAGAATCATGTAATTCCATCTGCCTCGCAGGTCAAACACCACTTAGCACTGAGGCTAGGGACAGAAATTACACATAAACTGGTATAAGTGACTGGAAACCCATTTAGATCTGTAGCACAACAGAAGTTCAGTGCATGGAAACTGTTTTCAAAATGGCTGAAACAGGTTTAAGATAAACTTGGATGGATGTAGTATAAGATTTAAGTGTTTTAAGTTAAATCAGTTTATTAAACTTTTGTCCCAGATCCTCTCCAGATTCAGGTTAACTTATAGTCTCCCAGCATCCCAGGATGCTTTGCACCTTCCCACAAATCCCCTTTGCAGGATAGGCAGGTTAGCCTTGGCCCAAGCTGTCTGCTCCAGCCAAGCAAGGAAGCATGTCTAGTGCCCCCTGGCTTCTGGCCTGAGCCACTGCAGGCATGTGGCTGCATTTCCAGAATCAAAATGAATGTCTGTTCACTTGCTTATCAGTTCAATCTACGTAGCTTAGACTAAACTGTGAAGATTGAATCAATTCAGCCTTGGGCTTGTTGACCGTCTGCACTTAGCCTGAATGTCTGTACAAGAAGGCCTTCCTTTTTTTTTTTAAGGAAATGTGCTTTTCAAAGCACCAGGGCCCTGATGCTCCCATGGAATAGAAGATAATTGAGGTTTTATATGCTGTCATAAATGGGAATGGGATCAGGTCAACCCTGAAGTGCTTTGTTATCTCTGAAAGGTGTTACAAAAGTATGCTATTAAAATGGCCAACATTTCTAAACCAGGCATGTATAGTGAATCTCTTAAATACATATTTAAGTTGCTAATGACTACATGGTATAAGGAAAAACAATTCCTTATGTTCACATAAGTTGTTTGGGAACAGAGATATGATTTGGGGACATAAATACAATTTTGGAGCCTAATTTACCCTCTCTGAATGTTTTAGTTATTATTATTATATCAGTGAAAAGCTACAGTATTTGTCCTCAGGCTGTATGTACACAAAACAGTGGAAGTTATGAGAAACATCACTTTTTCTGGCAAAAGGCATATTGATGCAATATGTGCTAAAATTAAACTCTTTTGAAATAAAAGCAGGCAATATTGCTAAACAGAATCCTCGTCTTGCAATATAACTCATGTCAATCAGACAATTATTGCTATACCTCATACAGCATTTCATTTTCAAAGGCCAAAGGAGGTCCTCTCAGTTTTTCTTAATTCTCAATACACCAGAACTTGGTGTGAATATTTGCTTTCAGATTCAAACATTATAGGACTGAGAATACCCTGAAGCTGAGCTGGCAACATTTTCAACATTGCTTCATGAGCCTAAGCAAATGCATCTTAAAGAAAGCATACAAGATCGTTATGGATAGTGCCTTATTTTTCTTTACAACTCTCACCTGAATCAGTGCATACTGAGACTCATATTACATCGGATTGTTTAGATAAAGTTATATTTTCTTAAAAAACATAAATTCTATATCCTGCATTATTCTCCAAGTTCAGGCACATTGAAAGAAGGATGGTATTGGTGGTCAAGACCGAAGAGGGTGAACCAGGCTTTCCCAGATTTCTTGCTTGATCTTTAGCAGCTTGTACAATCTCTGTGCCTTAGTGTCTCCTTTTTTTGCTAAGCATGGATACTTTGTGAGATGTGCAGTTTTGGAACTAAATTTGAATGTAAAATGATCTGACATCCTTTGATAGAAATACATCCACCTTTAAAATCAACAGGCTCTTCTGATGTATAAAATATTCAGGGTGCATGTCCTTTTCATGGTTATGTTCCTAAAGCATCTTGCATAGATGAGGGTTTGTGAAGGATCTAGGGGTATACAGAGTTGCAGAAAGCAACAGTGCTAGTTCACTGTTGAGCTTCCCAGTGATAAGAGATGCAGTGCCCTTATAAGTAAATGTCACAGCAAAAAGACGAATGGCTTGTTCTTAATTCAGCTCCTTCCTGGGTGTGTCTATACATGCATTTACTTTGGCTTCAGTTTACTCTGGTGAAGGCTATTCTGCAATAAGTGTTTTCAGGCAAGTGTCTACACATGTGGGGATTAGGTATCAGATTTGCTGCTCTTTGCACAAGTTTCCTGCAACCCTGCAATGGGACCCTCCCACCATCAGGGGGAGCTCTACATTCCACAGGACCCTGCCTGTTGCTGGGGCAGGGACAATGTCTCCCTGCTCAGCAGCAGGGAGCCCCCCACCCCAGCAGCAGGCAGCCCCCAGAGGCCAGGAGACAGCTGTCTCCTGTGGTTCTTCCTGCCAGCCCCTAGGCTAGCACTCAGGGGGAGTTAGATGCTAGCTATACCACTGGTGGATTGGGGCAGGGGGCTGGGACTTCAGCTCTTTCCACATTCTGTGCCTTGATTACCTGATCAGGGCACAGGTATGGGACCTGCTCTTTACCGGGACAGTTCCTGGCCAGTGCCGGGCTGTGCAGGGAAGTCTGCATGTGCAGCCTGGAACTGGATGGGGACTGCCTGCAACAGGACAGTCCCCAACCACTCCCAGGCTGTATGTGCTTGTCTGAACAGCTTGGGGCTGGTTGGGAACTATCCCAGTCAGGGGCAGGTCCCAGTCAGCTCCAGGCTGGGCGGGAAACTATCCCCATGCAAATTGCTCCCAGCCCTTGCTCTGTGATTGCAGTTGTGATTGTGGAGGCGGGGGGCGGGGAGCTTGTTCACAGTCCCTACTCTGAAATTGCAGAGGTGGGGCTGGGAACAAATTCCCAGCCTGTTCCCAGCTCCAGCTCCATGATTGCAGAGTGGGGGCTGGGAACAAGTTCCCAGCCCCAGCTTCATGACTGTCATTGGGGAGTAGGGGCTGGAAGCTCCCTGCTGCTGGGGCAGAGGGACATGGTCTCCATCTGGGCATGCAGGGTGGGGGCTGGGGAGCTTGTTCCCCACTCAGCTCTGTGAGCATGGAGCTGGGAAGGGAGGGAAGCTCCCAGCCTGTTCCCTACCCCAGCTCCACACTTGCAGAGCTGAGCAGGGAACAGGACCATTGACAACGTGTAGGGGGTGAATGTGGGTGCACGCGCACCCCGTGAAAGAAGTACTGCTGATGCTGCTGGTGGTGCCTGTGGGCAGTTGCTGCTTGCCATCCCCCTCTCACTGCCAACATCGCTGGTGGTGTCTGCAGGCAGTTGCCGATCGCTGCTGGCCACTGATGACGCTGCCGGTGGTATCTGCAGGTATTCACTGACCATTGCTCAGTGCTTGCCCTGATACTGCTGTGGCAGCTTATGGGAGCTCTCTGCTTGCCGCCACCATGGCCCTCCCTACTGCTGGTGCCACTGCCACTGCCACCTGCAGGTGGTCACTGTATCCCCACAGCCTCTGGAGGCACATGTCATTCATGAATAGGATTCCTGCCCCTGCCAGCAGGGACTTCCAATTCCAGCTCTGCCGTTGTAGGGCGTGGGTTGGGAGACACTTATCTCCTAGCCTGAGCTCCACGGTCACAGGGTTCAGGCTGGGAGATCCTTATGGGAGCATATTGTGAATACCAGACAGTCACTATTTAAAAACATGAAAAAGCATAATCTATAAAATTAAAAAAGGAAACAAGAAGAAAAATAAAGAATGTTGAACTATAGAGAAAGGGTGCAAAGAGAAAAAAAAGTAAACAGTTTGGATTTATTATAATTATAAGTTATACTGAACTGTACCAAATCATATTACTGTATATACTTTAAAAATACCAGAAACATGACCTATGGAATTCCATCCCTTTGGTAGGAACCATAAAGTTACATTGATAGTCTTGTCAGGACTACTTTCAACATGCAGAACAGCCAACTTGCAAGGCAACTAGTACAACAACTGTCCAATGCCCTCAACAACATAACAGGTCTCCAACTACTGAAAGCTAAACAGTAACCTCTAGCAAAGAAGAAATCTCTTTTTTTGTTCTTTGTGGAGTATTCCAGGGTCACTAGCCTTTGGAAGAAAATTATTTCATTGTTTCATTGTCATCATGTTTGCTGAATTCACAGGTTTGCTTTTGTTTTGCCTATTTGGATTGAATTTCAGCCTTTTTAGTAAAATACATTAAAATATTTCACAAGTGTATTAATAAATCAAATTATTGCTAAAAAAGAAATGCAAGGTAGATTTGCACCTTAGAAATGTCAGGGTTTTCATTAGATCACAGAAAGGAAATATTAGCAAAATGTTTTGTGTGCAAGCTAAGTCACAGCAATCTCTCTTGTGGCTTAGCATACTTCCAGGGGCTATGATGATTGGTGAGCTTTTGGTTAATGTCCTGCAAAGCAGCCTCAGAAGTTTTTACCATATGAAAGATATACTGAATAGTACTTTGTTTAAATAAGAATAGCCAGAGCAGAGCTATTTTGTTGGAAGCTGATTCTATTGACATATACTGTATTTACTTGAATGTAAGATGAAATCCCCAAATAATTAGATTCTATATATGGATAAATGATAAATTTATTAAAAATTTCCAGGTATAGAATCTAATTATTGGAGGGGTGCCTTGAATTTGTCTCCCTCCCACTGCTAAAACAGAAAATAAATTGGGTAGACCCCTTGCTGTCTCCCCAGCTTCTTCCCCTTGCAGTCCCTTCCTCCCCACTCTTATTGTCAGACTCTGTTCTCCCTGAACACATGGAAATGAGGAGCAAATCTGAAAACAATAACCTTGAAATTAAGCACAACTGAAGTAATTTACATATAGTATTTGTACACTTAGTTTATCCAAAATTGATGCATGTTACTTTTTTTTAAACTAAGTTTTAGCACAGGTACTCTATTAACACACTTTTGTACATCTTCACAGACTTCTTATTTACTTTAGCTTCTTTTCTACCTTGGAGAATTCAGAACAGCAGCAGAGTCTCCCAATGCCTGAAGAAGGGTGTTTGTGCCCAAAAGGTTGCAAACGATATTTTTCCAGCTATTTAGTTTGTCTAATATAAGATATCACATATCTTCTCAAAGAACCTTGCCTGCAGACTTTGAAGCAAATTATATATAGTACAAACTGGGCAAGTTTACACATGTGATTAATGGACACAAATAAACTCTGGAGCTTCTTGTTCCCGGGCACACCGTTTGAACGTGCACCTGGAAGTGAAAAACAGCAGTGCATATTGCTCCAGATTTTATTCATACACATCATATGAAGCCTAGTCAGAGCAACCCAGGCTGACAGGGGACCCCTGGGCAGGGTGCTCCCAGGCCCCTGCCAGCCTAGGCTGCTCTGACTGGGCTCCATGTGCTGTGGAGCGGCTGACTGAAGCACGAGGGTGCTTCAGCATGGGGGTGGCCTGCTAGCTAGCCCTGCAAAGAAGCACCTTGTGCCCCAGTCAGATGGGGCAGTATCTACACATGTGCACTGTGCATGAAAAAACACTTTCAGCTGGGTAGTACTTATATTTACAAATACTAGTCTCGTGCAGAGTTTATTAGTTTTATGTGCCCTAATAGGAGCACAAGTGTAGATGCTGAGACGTTTACTGCGCAGTACCATCAGCAGTGCAGTAAACATCTTTAGATGTGGCCACTATGCATGATATTAGTTCAAAGCCAAAATGCTCACGATTTACCATATAGCTAATTGTGCTGGGCCTCAGCAGTCAACAGCCTTTCAAGTCATATGCAACAGGCTGAGAGAGGGAGTGACAGAGGGGTTCTGGGTGAATGGTTTAGAGCCCCATTTGGTGATGTTTCCCAGGCATTTAAGGCTGGTAAAGAAACAGGAATAATTGGAAATGGAAAAGTGTAATGGCTCACCATGACTGGAAAAAAAGTTGGCACTGAAGGGGACTACGCTCAGTGGGCATTATCATACATCTTACGCAGATGAGCTGCACTAACCTGTCCTTGCAGTAGGTTCCCATTAATAGAATGCTCTAAAAAAAGGTTCCCTTTAATATGGTTGCCCATTATGTGCCATGTTGTTTATTGTCATGCCCAGTGTTGACTGCATTTAATCTACTTCATAGTTAGCTCCATTGTTGAGCACATGCTACTTTTGGCAGCAGTTTAGTAATAGCCAATGCATTTAATGAGGTTTCCTTGTGTGTAAATTTGAGATAAGGGGCTTTCCCCTCCATGCTGATTGGGGAAAAAATCTTGTCTTGTGTTTGAATAAATATGATACTTTCTAAATAGTCTAGATTTGACCTGAAAACTGATAGATGCTATACCAAGATTATCACTGGATGCAAACCTAAATAAAACAGAACTTATGGTAGAATAACATCACAAAGATGGGCTTTTTTTTGTTTGCTTGCTCTATTTAAATAAACAGAACCAAAGTTTTTTAAGAGCACATTAGGCAAACAAGTTGATCTAGTCAGAGACAATCCTGCCGTGAGCAGGGAATTGAGCTAAACGTTCTTCTGAGGTCTCTTCCAGCCTTACTTTTCTATAATTCTATGAGGGTCAATACTGACCTTTTGAGAAAACCAATGAACACTTGTTTAGAACAGTTGATAGTGATGAAACATGCTGAAAGCATAAGGAATTTGAGCCATTTTATTTATTATAATAAGCAATTTGTTGAGCGCTTACATTTCCTCAGCACTATATTAAACGTATAAAGACAGCATGGATTTCTGCCTCAAGAAGCTCATTAAAGTATATGAATGCTACTTTCCGAAAAACCCAGCAGTGAATTTGCAATGTTTTGGACTTGACTATCATATCCAGTTCTCAGCAGAAGGTTGAACTTGGAAATATTGCTAATGTTTTATCCTACAGATGGCAGGAAGGCAGCTGCCATTAAATCAAGAATGAAGCTAGATGAGTGTCTTAAAAGATATGACAAAGGAAGAAGCACCTTTTAGTATTTGATTAAGTAAAGTCAATGAATCAGAGAAAAAAGCATCTTTCATTAGATACTCATAGTTTGGATGTCATATGCCTGAGTTCTCTCTTACTTATAGCACAACAGATCTGGAGTACGACCTTGGTCTTCTTCAGAAGATACTAAGATATTTGGTAAGTTTCTTTAAGACTGAAATAGAATAAGAGAGAGCTCACCATTCCCTTGGAACATGCTATAGAAGCCAGCTGTTTTGAGAGGGCAGTTCTCTTATGATAGATTGCAAGCAAGTAACATAAGCAAGTCAGATTTTGGATTATTTTATCAAATGTCATATTTCTGTGTGTGCAGGTCACAGATACAACTTCTTATGTTCGCTAGTGCATACAAATGTCACATCATACATGTAAAGTGCCATAGCATAGGTGCAAAATATAAATATACTTCCATATGTAAGGGACATCTTACATTACTGATAAAAAATTGCCTAGATTTGGTCTAGTCTGTTATGGGCATCTTTCATTGATGTAGAAGGATTCGTCAGTGTAGGAAAAATCAGAGTTGGTGGCTGGGACAAACACTGGGGGAGAGGGCAGGGGGGTGGGTGAGGAATGTAGATTCCAAGAGTGGGAGAGGGCAGCAGTCCTACTTATGTCAGGAACTCCGAAACAGTCTCAGGCTGAGATGCTGCTGCCTCTGCTGTGTGCTCTGGCCATCCCAGCTGTTGCTTCTAAAGCAATAGCAGCTGGGGACTGTTCTGGAGTTCCCAACACAGGCATGCTGCTGGGGCTCAGACTCTGCAGGGGTCGGGGTGATTCTGCTGCCCCTCCTAACTTGGCACCTGGGGCACATGCCCATCTTGCTCACCTAGCTTGACCACCATGCGTTAGTGGGATGGTGTTGTTATAATGGCTGTTATGCCAATCAACTCTGTGCAGCTGGCAGAAAGTGCAAGCTGGGTCTTCATTGCACCCAAATAGCCTATAGCTGTCACCAGATGGGCAGCTTAGAATCAGAAAAGAATGTTACAGTGGCTTTGATGAGATTTTTGCCATATGGTTAAAGCTCCAGAGAGGAATCTAGGCTGTAAATTCTAGTATTTACATGCACAAAAAAATCAAACATGGTGTGTACCAATTTCTGCATGCACAAGAGTTGAGGCCTGTAAGCACAGCCACTTATGTCTCTGTCTTTCACATTTTCTGATATACTTCAGATGTCGGAGACATCTTAAACATTTAAGCACAGATCAGATCAGTATACATACTCACGAATGAACTAATCTTACTGTTTTGGCACATACTTTATAATTTACCCTTTCAAAAAAATAATCAAGGAAAGCAGAGTTAGGGACAAGCTACTCTAAGCATTCATCCTTTTTTGCTGTTGAGATAGATTGTTTTCAGGGTAAATTGGCCTCAAGCCTTTTTTTTATAACAAGCTGGCACCTTTACATTGGTCTATATGTTACTTTGGTGCTTTTTTTTTATAAAACAAACAACCAAACTAAAACCTCTTGAGTATGTTTTACCCATCTCTGAATATAACTCCACATTATTATCACCACATGGGATCATGTCATTTTAAATCCTGGCCCCAGCTGAAGCCTTGAGGGAGTCAACCCTCTCCTACCATGAGGGCTCCACATTGGTAGCAGCTACACCCATTCTACCTGACTTGCCAGGTTGACCCATGGCTTCAGTATCATCTTCTTTTTGAGCTTCTTCTGGTTACTAACTCTTGAACTGAGGAATTCTGTAACACTAAACTTCTTTGCATTTGTCTCCAGCTACACACCTTCCTACCCCTTCCCAAAACCTCAAACCTCTTTCCTGGAAGCGCCCTCTAATCTGGGACTAATGAGGGATGTAAACACATATCTAAAAACTGCCTCTGCCATAGTTATGGAGTGCCACTGTGGAAATACACCGTGTTTATTTGCACCAGCTCTGCCAAGTGCCAGTAAACTGTAATGTATCTGATGTTTGGCACAAATCCAGATCACATCCAACACCACTCTAACACAGGCTATATTACATTTTTTGGCTTTCAGTATTTGCAGAAAGGGCGCAAGTGGGCAGGATGTTTTTCAATGGTGGTGCTCCCTAGCATGGTCCAAAGCATGAATGGTGTGTGCTCCTGGTGGTTGGGGGGGCACGGCTGCGCTGGTGGCAGCGGGTGCCCAGCGGCGGTGAGTGGGGAGCTCCTGCAGACGCCACCAGCACCGTTGGTGGCAGGGGGTGGCGAGTGCTGACCACGGGTTGGTGGCCACCCACAGGCACCGCCAGCAGTGGCAGCAGCAGCCAGGGGTAATTATGGACCACCTGCAGATGGTGGAGTGGTGAGCGGCGACCACCTGCAGGCGCCACCAACACTGTCGGCAGCGCCTTTTTGCAGGGGGTGCATCACCATGCACAGGGGGTGCATGTGCACCCGCGTGCACCTGCTACGCATTGCCTCTGGTCCAAGGCAGTATTCATATGTCCCAAGGCTTGATCTCTCTCTTTCACTTGGTTCCATATAGCCTTATATTTCAGTAACTGCATGCTCTGCTGTGTGATTGCCTTCACTGTATTTTGGAATCCACATTTCCACATATGCAAGCTAACATCTGTAAGTGCTTTTCTGCTGCAGTCTTCAGAAGGTCACTAAATTTGAATTTTCTTTTTATCCTTTAAAATCTGGGCTTATGAACTCATACAAAAGAACTGCTGGTGACATTGTGAAGACTGAATCTAGTGTGCCATTTATCTTGACTGTGCTTTTGTCACATAGTATCTTGAAAAGTACGTTTATTGTGCTCCATTGTGTTGTACCTTTTAATAGACTTTGGAGGAGGACCCTCTGCTGGTGCAGTTCTGTTTACATGGCTACAGCCATAGAGTTTAGGAGCTCCAAGGATTTGGATTCCCTTAGAAACAAAACAAGCATGTGACTTTCTTACATTCAGGCTGTATCCCTCTCCTCTGAGAGTTACTGTATGTATGTACAAATGAGAACTGGACAGCCCAATGGGCCAAGCTCATTACACTCTGTGAGAATGAAGGGGAAAGTTGAATGGGTTTGTTTTGTGTGGATATAGGACAACTCGGATGATGAAGCTACAGCTAGTTCATGTTTGTAAAGCAAATATTTGCTAAAATTCCCCTGTGTTTCCTCGTTTTGAAATACTAATGTAGTGTATGCATTGTGTGCACTGAAAATGTGATATGAATGTGTAACAGAGGGGGAGCAACCCTGTAGAGTCCTGCTGACTGTGACCATGGACTACAAATCCCAGAGGCACTGGGAATCAGGAAGAGGAAGGGATGAGACACCCTGCAGGTTTCTGTTCCTGGCAAATCTCAGAGCTCTTGTGGGGAGCAGGAAGAGGAAGCAAAGGGAGAACCCAGGCTGGCTACTTGCCTGTGGTATGTTGGCTGGGGAAGACTGGAGGAGAGGGAAGCCTCTTCACAACACAGATGAATGACAGATCGACTGCACATGATGCCTAACCTAGAGACCTGCAGAGAGCAACTTTGGCCTAAAGGCTGGTTCTTGGGGACACCTCCAGGGGTGGGCAGGGGGCTGTGTGTGCTGAATATATGTACCCCAGCAGTACTGACCACTACCTGTTTACTTGCCCTCTTAGTGTATGTTGTTATACACTGAATGCCTATTTACCTGTATTTGTGCCTTTCCGTTGGCCTGTGACTAATCTCTAGGACAATCTATATAAAGTGAGTAAACCCCTTGTTGGCTGTGTGATTGTGTTTGACACTAAGGGGGTTTGCTACACGAACTTCCAATTTACACATCCTATTGAAACTGTCCTGTGTCATTTGAAGACAACAACACTGTAATGGGCTCTCATTACACATAGGATTTCTAGATTAGAATGGCCATATAACTTATAACCATGTTGGAAGCAATTTTCCAACATAGCTGAAATCTAAAACTGTGATAGAAGTATTAGCATCCAAGCCTAATTCAGTAAAAATAAATACAACTATATTTCAAATACTGTTCTGTATAACTTCCGTCAGACAAGATACTATGCAAAAATGTTTAGCAAATATGGTTCTCTAAAAACCTGCTGGACACCCTTTTTAGAGACCCCTGTTACTAGCATAGTTTAGATTTTTGTGTTAAAGAAGGTCTTCAACACTGTCTTCCAGGAAGCAACTTTTCTGACCTGGAGAAGAATAGCAGCAGCTGAGAGAGAAAAGAGAAAGAGTAAAATACAATGGAAAAGAAAGGAAGCTACTGAACAAAATAAAAGGAGAGAGAAAAATAAAACATTGGACATCACCACACAGCCCACTATAGCACAGTACTGGTATTTAATATTAATTTTCTGTAGCAATTAGTTTTGCCATCTTTTTTTTCCTGCATAGTCAGAATCTGGCAGAATTTTAGTCAGCTTATGGTTGAGGGCAGTGGGCCAAATGTTGTGTTTGGTAGATATATCTGCATTGAAATCAAACATGCTAATGAATCTGAGATATGATATGTTAGGGCACTGGTTTCTCCTGTGCCCACGCCCCTACTAGTTTTGCAGTTATCCCTGTCAATAATACAACACCAATGAGCAGAAGAGCCAAGTCAGCAAAAGGGGATCTAGTACTACTTAGTACAATATTCCATACTTTTACTTTGTTCCTGGACTCTGTTATATCGCAATAGGGTATAGAGTGATTCTTGTAACACTTTTTTTTCTCCTCTCACAATAGGATTTAGTAATGTCAGCGCTGGGTGCGTCTACATGTGCATTTACTGCACAGTGAGTTACTCCTAAGTCAGTCCACACAAACTACACAATAAGGCATCTACACATGCCTTACTATGTAGTAACTACTCAGGAGTAAATTTGCTACCTGAATCATGCAGGTAGCAAATTTACTCCTAAGTTTGTGTAAAGTGCCATTGTTACTGTGCGTTAAGATGCACACCCGTATTGGGCAGTCATATTCAATTACTGTGTAGTAACCTAAGTTACTGTGTAATAATGGTGCATGTGTAGATGCACTCCCTGGGTCCCAACCCCCCCCCCCCCCAACCCAGTAATGTGCATGTAGGATAACACCCTCAGAGCAGATCTTCAGGGCCAACTACAGACATTATACTTCTTCTGGTTTAGGTGGCTGGAAACTGGTCTCTACCAGTAACAGACCTGAAGTTTGGAACACATAGATTGGTTTAAAAAGGGCAGATCCCAGTCTAAGATGGACCTGGATCGATGTGGTATTAGATTAAAATGATCTAGGTTAGACCTGTGAATTAAACTGCAGTACCAGGTCCACTTGTGAATCAAGGGAGGTCACTGTCTGCTGGAATCTCAGGCATCTTTGTGGGTCCCTTAAGCCCCACCTCACAGGGAGCCACATAGACTGCAGATTCCTGTCACTAACACTGATGGTGTGGAGGGGGATTTGGCCATGCTTGATTCTCTTGCACTACACTGCCTCACAGGGGGCATGGGAGTCCTTGGGTGGGTGTGTGGGAGCCCACCAAAAGACACTCATGGCCTCGTGAGCCAGCACAGCAAAAGGGAGCCAGACACAGCCAAGTGCCCCTTCCCCCCTCCCATGTCAGCAGTCAGTGTCAATAACAGGCATCTGCAGCCCGTGCAGCTCCTTGGCTCACAGAGCCATGTGGGTCTCTCAGTGGGCTCCCACACACCTGGTGAGGCCACAAAGCCTGCAAAGTTTCAAATTGAAAAGTGCAGGGGCTTGTGGGGAACTGCACCTCAAGCTGCTGACAGGCAAAACTCGTGACATAGATGACCCTGTGTGTGTTAAGGTGCGGTGGACTGAAAACTACAGGGGTGGTGGCCCCTGCTTAGGCTAAAAAGCCTGCCAAGTTTCAAGGAGATAAGTGCAGGAGTTTGGGGAGGGAGCTGTATCTCAAGCTGCGGACAAAAAAAACTCGTGACATGGGTGACACTGTGTGTTAAGGCACAGGGCTCATGGCTTCATGCTCTCAGCAGAGGCTACAACCCCTGCACATTTCATCCAAATCAGACAAACACCAACAAAATTATAGATATTTCATTGTTTCCCCAGTATACTCTATGGCCGGATCTCTGAGGTGGCTCAAAAGCTTCAGAGCTGCTTTGGCCGGATTGAAGCAGAAACCTGGTCCGGATCTCCAGATCGGATCCCTGGCATCTGAATTGGCCAGATCTGAAGCCGGATCGAATCTCTGCCTACTCACACAGGCCTACCTATCACTGACTTGACACTGCTCAGCAATCTCTGGCAGCCCAGGGAGGCTGCAGGTCATGCTGGGAGGTGGGCTCAAGCACCCCCAACCTGCTGGACTTGGTCAACGTAGGCAGCCTGTGTGTCCCCTTCCCTCCCCCTTCCCACTGAAGGTTGAACTTTCTTCAGGCCCTTTGAATATCTGTACCTAACGCAAGTGTTGTTGTCAGATGCCCAGTGATTTCAGTGATCCTACAACCATAATATATGCCACCTAAGGATCAGCCCCTTTGTCAAAAAAAAATTACCAAGGTAGGAACAATTTCTAAAATTCCTGGCCTAAAAGAGTATAAACTGAGTCTGTAGAACCTGGACTGTAAAAATAAGATACTTGACAATACCGCTATTGCTGCTACTAACTTTAAATTTGATTCATTTGTTACAGCTGACCAGCTATTAAATACATATGTCCTGGCAGGCAGGAGTCACGATTCAAAAGTGAAGACTAAATTATATGAACTACTCACCACAGAGCTCTTGTATTGTTTTTCAGTGGACTGCTGAATGCCTTGCCAGCTTTCTTTTTTCTTCAACTGCTACTATGTGAATTCCTTTTTGTAAAAATCTAATAAAGTGTATAGACTGACACAATTCCTGTGACAGGCAAGCCTTTGATATTCATGTTTCACTGGACAGCCTTACAGTATGTGCAAGCTTATATAGTAGATATGCTGGGAAAGTTGTGGCCAGTCAAAACTATTTCAAAAACATATCTTTACTACTGATAGCCACACCAGGCTATTTTAGAACACTGAGGGATATATCTGAGCATATTCAAGCAGGGATGGGGAAATACAGAGGAGTAAAATCAAGTATGTTTTAGTAAACAGGATGAGGTGGGGAAAGATGATGCGAAGATGATAGAAAAGCAGAACTCTGTTGCTTTTAATACTGATATTTCCATTCTAGCAGAGAATGGAAAAGGGGCTGCTTTCCTAATTGCCCTTCCCCATCTCCCATTCACCCCCCCTCCCCCAGCTGCTGGAGGTGTTGCATTGATGTAAGTGAATAGCAGCTCTAGTTCCTCCAGCAGCAGAGCTTGGAAGAAGATAACTGGGTCACCAGGCATCCAGGGATTCTCCTGAAACAAGCTTCTGCAGAATTGGCTGAAATAGTCTCACAAATCTCAAACATAATAGTAAGAGGCCAGGGTGACCTGTAATCCCTTACGAAACGACCAGCAGTTTTGCTTAGTTGTCAGTTCATTCCTAATTAACCAAAAAAATGACAGATTAATGTATACAACCTATCAGGGCCTGACTCAAAAGGTCCTGGAGACACTTCAACTAACTGCATTGCATTTTAGATCAGACATTAGCTAAGGATCCCACAGACAGAGTGGTCTAGAACAGAAATGGACAGAGTATGAAGTTTAGTTCAATATATCCAGCTTTCACACATGGAAAACTGGTCAAGTCTGCAGTGCACAAAACCCTGAGCAATTATTTGCTGTTAATATTTTATATTCCATTGCTGGTTGAATTACACTAGTGTTTTGTCTATTCTTTAAATGTAGTGCCAAGAATTAGAAAGTGATACAACCACTGAGACACCACTGAGTAATTCATTGACTAATGGCCTTTATACTTCTTACTGCAGAGGACTTATGCAAACTCTACATATCTTTTATAAATGCTTTATTCATGTTAGATGCTTTAAGAGCATAAACATATAAAATCTTTTTGGCTCCTCTAGCAAGAAATAAGTCTGGCTCTACTTTAAAAAATTACACTAATCATCTAATACTTCTGCGTAAAAGGAAGGGAGGATCAAAGTAGATGCAAGTTTTCTGGCTCTGTCTCCTCTTTCCTTTGTTTGTCCAAGTCTGGTAGCACTCACCATGTGCTGCCAAACAAGGAGTCCCAGTGGAGCTGGGCTCATGGCCCTATACACATTTCCTTTTACCTAAAACAAAGCAAAAAAGAATCCTGTTCCTCTCAAGTGCAGTTCAGCTGTACCGTTTTGGAAACCATGGGACCTCTCTAGCCTGGAGAAAAGAATTCCTTAGAATTCCTAGGAAGACAATTTTTGCCCTAATGCACCGACAGAAAGGATGGCTTTTCTGTAATGGATGCTATGCTGCACTGCAGAAAATGCCTTGTAAAAAACCCAAACATTTTTCATTTACAGTCATTCATGGCCATTCACTTCATAAAAAGTTTTGAATCAATTAAATTTTCCTTGTTACTTTTTTTGTGAAAGGGCTGCTTTTGCACTAGAAACTTGGAAAAAACCATAGATTTTACTCAGAAATGTTACCCATGTGGCAGAATGCCACCTCTGTCTCTCCCCAAAAACTCTGCTCTGTGACAACGTTGGTTAATATGGGCTCTTTAGGTAAGCCTGAGTGGTAACCTGAGTTGGATACATTCCTGAGGGAGGGGGGAAACCTGCTCCTTCTGCCTATGTGACTGGCAACACATACCTGGGTGAGGGGCTTACACTTCCTATTGTTAAGCAATGCCAACCTGATTGGGAGGGGGCTAGAGACTCTGCCAGTCTGCCGAGCAACAAGTGATGCATTTCAAATTGGTTGGCTGGCAGCCAACAGGTGCTGGCCTCCATTGGACCAGGTAAATGAGATCATAAGGGCTATATAAGTTAAGGACTGCCAAGGAGGAGGGTCAGCAGCCATGATGAAAACTCAGAGAGAGAGAGAAGAGCTGGACCATCTGAAACTTGCTCTCTCTCTCAAAACTCATGATCAACGAACTGCCTGCCTCCAGAGGGACTCTCCACCTGCCTCTGGATGATACTTGTAAGTAAGCTACCTGAGATCTAACTAGATATATAGCTTGCAGTAACTCAGATGTGTGATCTAAGGCTACCCCAGCCACCCTGTTTGCTCTATGGGATTTCTCTGATGTTACTCAACTTTGTACCCTATTCCAACTGTACTCTGTGTAACCAATAAAGTTCTTCTTTGTACCTAGCATGGGAGACTTATTAGGAGTGAGTCTAGATTATGCCTTGGGGTCCCCTTGGTTTGGTTGACTAAGGGAGACCACTGCTTGTGCTTCTGACTGAGGGAAGCACCCCCATGTTCTTGAAGTGAGTTGAGTACCCTTGCGGGCTACTAGGCCTGTGTTTCCCAGGGGGCCCAGTGCCAGGATCAAGCTCGTCCCTGGGTGGTGACAACTGTACTCCCAGGTTAGCGGGTGTGTTCCAGGAAGGGGGTCGGCCGGACATGAGGCACCCCCAGGGAGGCACTTGGAGCCTGGGAGGTGGTCGACTGCAGTGAGGTGGGTGGCTCAGCACAGGAGCACCCCCTATTAGCCCACCACAACCCACACATCTAACTCCTGACATTTTAAGGATAGAATTGTAAAGCTCAGAAAGACCTAGGAGACTGAAGAAACAATATGTTTTGTTATTCCTATTATAAGTGAAATATATTTTATACTTGAGCTCCACTAATCAAGGAGGTAAAAACTAAGGGACTAGAAAGTAGATGATTATATGGTAGGATTGATGACATTAATTAATGCATATAATATGCATACTTGAACAGCAGAGCTGTGAGATGGAATGACTCTCTAGATGGGAACTTAAAGAAACCTCAACTGTTATTTTGCTTTTCCAATCATTCTGCAAGTTACCCCTGAACTCTGGACAGAACCTTTGGTTGCATCCAAGAGCCAGACTTGGCTAACTAACAACTCAATTAAAGGTTGTTTTTTTTAATATTAGACATCAAGACTGCATCTCTGGCTGCATGCAAATAGATATTACAACTGTAAGTCATACTAGAAAAATACAACATATCTAGGGCCTTTAAATCCCTACCTAAAAGATCATTGTAATAGGCTGCCCTGCCCTTCTAAGAAGCAGAGATCTTGGAGCAGGCAGTCTGATCCTTGCATGAGGTCCAGCTTAGAAATGGTCTGGTTACAAAGTGTTAAGAGAAGCATTAGAAAGCAGTAGGAGGAGCAGTCACTCCTGTGATAGACTTTGAAGCAAGAAAATTAAAGGGAACGAGCTTCTGAGAAATATAGTTCACAAGTGAGCAGATATAAATGTTTTGATATTTTTTTACTAGATTTTATGTTGAAGAAAACCATGTTTCAATAGATACTCTGACAAGTGGTCATTTCTGGGCTAAGTAACAGTTCAGCAGCTATGGGACAATAACGGTAATGTTTTTGAGACAAAAGACAAATATCTAGAACTTGAAGTTATGAACTCAAGCTCTCTGAAATCAATAGAAATACTTCCAGAGGTTTTGAGTCAAGGCCTGTGCTATTGCTGTTTCTTTTTGTAATCCTGCTACTACCCCAACTTCCTTCTTAAAGCTTCATTAGCATAAATTCACGCCTGCAGTCAAGAAAAGTAAAATGTATGACTCTTTTGTAAAGATTCATACATTTGAGAACATCTTGTCTGCCTGAATTGTTCATCATTACTTCACCAGCTAGTTCATCATTACTTCAACTCCAAAATATAGTTAACATACAATTCTCCTGTTTTGAATTATATTTTAAATATAGTGTAACAATTGCAAAATATTCTAAAATGCACGTGGTGATTCCCAAAGGGAGTTTAAGAAAGAAAAGAGTCTTGTGAAAAATTACCAACTTGAAAGTGAACTTTTGCAAAGTATGGAGAGGATGTAGGGGACACATCAACATAACTTGCCATTTCTAAAAATGGCTGTAGATCAGCTTAAAAAATGATTTCCCCTTGGTAGCAGCTAGCTCTTTATCTAAGTGTATTCCATTTAAATGGGTGGTCAAAGCTAAATGACCCAGTGTTGCTAGCCTAGTGTCAGGTACAAGAACTTCCTTGTTATCTCCTGTAGGTTTCATATCGATACAGATCTAAAAGACAATGGAGAAGGCAACCAAGCTCCACATTCAAAAAGATTTGACACAGATGTATGTATGTAAGTTCAGGGACAGATTGAAAGGATGTGCACTAGTGCAGCCTAACTGCCCCTTTCCAACCATGCCGCTGGAGCAGAAGCCAGGGATTTAAGTCCCAAAGTGTGTGTCTATTTGTGAAATTAATGTACAGCAATACACTCCAGCGCTTATCGTGCTGGAGTTATCACTCTTGGGTGCCACATTTGCATGTGAGCCTGGGACCATGACATGTTGAGCCAGGTCAGAGCAACCCCAACTGACAGGAGGCCTGGGCGGGGTCAGCCCACCAGCCCAGGGATGTTCCGACCTGGCTCAGTGTGCTGTGGAGGGGCTGGCTGGGGTATAAGGGTGCTCCATAATGGGGCTAGCCAGTAGGCAGCCCCGCAAACTGAATCACACTCATGCTCCAGCCAGCCCTATCAGCATCTGCACATGCATAGTACTTGTATTTACAAGTACTATCCTGAAGGGGAGTTAATTCATTTACTCTGTCCTAATGCTCTGTAGTAAATGTATTGTGTAGATGTGCCCAAAGGTGGCAAACATTTCCCCGCTTTTTATCCCTCTGTGCTCAAATGCATTTCTCTTCCCCTCCCCTTCTCCCTCCATTCCCATTCCCTCACTCCGCTGCTTGCCACAGGGAAGCAGGTGACGGGGAGCTCCTATCCACTCCAGCTGGTCTGCCCAGGGGCTGTGCGTAGCCCAGGTTCTAGTGTCATTCCCAGGACAGCACCTAGCAGTGGCAGGCAGCTTAAACAGGAAGGATAGAGTGCTCTTGGCCCTGCCTTGTCAATGGGTAGATGATTACACGACTTCGTTGGGCAGAAGATACAACTTAAAACCCTCTCAGGGCAATGGGAAGACTGTGTACCGAGGTCTTTAATTCCTGGGCCATTAGGCTATATAAAGGTGGAAGGCCATTCTATTCTTGCATCAAACATCCATTTTGCTTGAGTTTTTCCAGCTCCAATTTTGGGGACATTCATGCAGTTTTATGCATATTCAGATGAAATAGAATCACTGTAGAATATATGTAGATACAGCAGATCCCTTCTGAGTATGCTCAAAAGATTTAGTCTAGTTGCACAGATAGAAATGGGACCTGAAATTCATGGATGTGGCAAAAATGTTTCTTACTTGTTTACATCTAGAAAAAAGTAGGATTTGGGCCTAAATTACAGAGAGAATTCACATTGTTTAAAATGGAATTTTATCATATCTAATGCGATTGTGTATTATATAGCTTGGAAATATTGATAAAACGGTTGGAAGTGAAAAAAATGGAATTTTTACACTTTCAACTGCATTTTGCTACAGGAAGGTCCAGAGCTGTATCAATAGCAAGTTACTGAACATCATTTTTGCTGCTAATTTTGTGCATTAACTTGCTTTGCCTTTTGTAGCAAAATTTATATCTACCGTAATTAGACTGTACTATAATGCCCCTAGTATTTTTTTCAGACCACCCTTCCCGTTTTTTTAACAACATGTGCAGATAGAAGCCTTGATTATTTTTCACAATTCTTATATACCTGGTTTAATCAAGCATAAGTAAATGATGTTAAGCAGAAAAGTCTTCTTCCTGACTGGTGTGAGCAAGCAATTATTATCCTAAACCATGAGATCTGCTTAGCACTAAATCATTGTCTCAGCCTTCAGCAGTTGTTAGTGGTTATAAAATGATGTATTACTTCTAAAAAATCTACACAGAGTCTGTTCCTAAATGGCCTCCTGAAGCAATGAATTGCACAAATACAGCACAAAGGTGTACTGTATTTGCTTTGATTTTTTTTTTCTACATTCACTGACCTTTGTCAAATGTGGGTGGAAAGAACAGAATCTTGATTCTCTGCATTCTGCCAGTTTACCTTAAAGAGCAGTTGCAGAAATGGAGGCCAGCACAGACTTACTCATTTGTTCAGATTTTTATCTTTTTCCCCAGCTAAGTCAGATATCATTTTCTTGTATCTGTATACAGTAAGACTGAAAATAAAAATAGCAGTGATGGAGATCTAGATTGAATTCCGGACCCTACACAAATCAATGGGAAAACTTATCTTGTTAATTCTTAACTTTTCCCAAAACCATAACACTAGAGGGTGAAATAAGGTCAATGGGAAAACTTCCAGCATGTGCCTGGCTGGGGTCTTATGACCCGTCCCACCCCCAGTGCTCATTCCTGCCCATGGCAGGGGGTCAGACTCAATGATCTGTCTAGGTCCCTCCCGACTCATTGATTCTATGATTCTACTAGCACAGGATTCACTGATACATATATATTCACTGTGTGATGACCAAGACTGAGATATCCTTTTTCACGTTTAGTGGCACTGTAATCTAATAGGAATCCTACTGATCACAGTGGGACTAGTGGAGTAAAGCTAGGGGTGCACCCATCGAGAGTTTTGTGGCCAGTACCTACGGCTGATTTTTAAGGAGGCATATTGGCTGTTATCGATTTGATTTATGATACCCAGCCTGGCAGTGTGGAGAGCTGCCTTCAGCTGGTAAATCTGGTGTCATAGAAAGGGAGGAGGAGGAGAGAGAGAGAGAGGGTATGTGGGGAGGGCAGATCAAGGACCCCTGCAGTGAGGGAGGTGTGGGGTTGGGGCAAATGCTGCCCAGCCGGGGCAGGGTGGGCATGGAATGGTGTCACAGCTCATCTGGAGTATGGGGCATGGCTTCTACTGCTGTGTGCCATTTGGTTGGGAGCTGGTGGTCTAGCAGCTCGTCTGGCACTTGCCTGCTTGTGCAGCAGCTCCCACCACTGCTCCCACCACTTGTCCAGGAGGGCACGGAGGGGGAGGGGTGCCCCTGGATCTGTGCAGGGTGAGTTGGGGCTGGGGCTGCAGCAAGCTCTTCCTGGTGGAGTGGGGCTGCACTAGGAAGGGGCTACAGTGGATTTGTGGCTGTAGCCCCCCGCCATAGCCCCGTTCCCAGCAGCCCCATCCTGCTGGAAAGAGTTAGTCATGGCCCTGGCCCCAGTCCCACCTGCCCTGCCCCTATCCAGGGGCACACACCCTTTCTGTGCCCTCCTGGACGAGTGGCAGGAACAGTGGTGGGAGTTGCCACATGAGCAGGCAAATGCCGGATGAGCCATTGGACCAGTGGCTCCTGGCTGAGTGGCGTTCAGTGGCAGGAGCAGTCCCCCCACTTCCCTATGCCCCCCAAATGAGCTGTGGCTCTGTCCCATGCCTGCCCTGCCCTGCCCTGCCCCAGCCCCACACCTCCCTCACCATGGGGGCCTTGATCTACACCCCCACACTCCTTCCTTTACCCCTCCCCTTCCACCACACCAGACTTACCAGCTGGGGGCAGCTCTCTATGCTGCCGTGCGGTGCCCCTCACTGCCTGTACTCTGTGTTGCCAAATTAGCAGCCTGATATGGCTGACTTCCAATATAGTAAATTTTCTTTATAACAGTCCTGATTTGATGTATGTATTGGTATTGTAAGACCAATGTATTGGTGCACCTCTAAATAAGGCACTACTCACGGTATGGGAGGATGTCACAATATAGCCTTAGATAAAAAAATTCCAAAGGGTAGAGACGCATGAAAGACAAAATAAGTACTGGATAAAAGCCTGAAGTATAGGATGGCTGGGTTTGGAGCAACAGAGAAGAGTTCCAATTTTACTTTCAGGGTGCATACTTTGCACTTTTATTACAGTTCTTATTATGTGCTTTCCAGATGTTTCTAGTTTCTCTTCTATCTTTCATTGTAGCATCTTATGCTGAAAGCCATATAATTTGTTGTTACTGTCTTTAAAATGCCAGGAGGGCATCATGTTTATTGATAGCAACAAACCAAATTATTCATTAATATTAGAAGTCCATGAGCCACAATTCTGTACCATTGTTCATGAACCCATTCTAATCAGTGACAGCAGCATACAAATATGAGAAGGGAGAATATGGACTATTTTACAGTGGGTTCTAAAATAATATTAACAAGGTACCAATGAGGTTATCATGCTGATCACAATGAATAAGGTTAATGTAATGAAGCAGTTTGGCATATTCTGAGTGGAGGTCTGTATTTTCACTTATAGAGTAATTTGAATGACTTGTCTAGACATCCTATTATCATGAAAAGGGAGTTCTTGGACTGATCTGAAGACAACAGACCCTACTTACTGAGCTACTTTACCATTTCACAATGGTGAAAGCAAGGCATAATGCTGCTTCAACTTGTGGGTAGGCATTGTAGCAGAGTGCTTGAGCTAGATTTACTGCAGTGCATTTTTGTCTGGTTTGTTATATTAACATTTTTTTTATTGATCACCGTGATACAGCAGAATAATAGTGTCAAATTCTTATTATGTTTTCCAGTTTCCAAGGAGAAAACATGTATTTTCAGTCTGAATGACTTACTTCCTTTTCTATTAAGGAAAACAAAGAGAAAAAAGAAGAAATTGAAAGTCCTTATGAGTAAGCACAATGTGTGCTTCTTCCAGTTTCTTGTGGCAGTTCTTAGAACAAAATGCCTACTGCTGTGCCCAGAAATGTGGTTTTTAGAGAAAGACAGCAAAGATATCATTGATTTATAGTTACATTCTTCACAGTCCCAGTCTTTTTTCTTTGGTCTCCTTGTAGAAGTTTCCTTCTACATTTCAGCTGTGTAATTCACTGTGTCCTTTATCAGAAACATTATTTCAATGGATTGGGAGAAGAGGACCCATCCACAGTGAAGGATACAGACATGTAAACTGAGAGGCAAAGCTTAAGGCATAAAATGCTATTAAATAGCCACTTAGCAGCTGCACACAAATAAGCAAGCTGTGCATTTGCAAGTGTGATAAATGAACAGACTCTTCATCCAAAGGCAGACAGTTGAAAGTGTGAGAATCTCCACCTCAGTTTATCTAGGAGTCAATTTCTCCGTGTTGGAACAAGGCTCAGCAGCTGTTAGGGGTTGCATCTCATGTTCATAACTTTTTTCAATCAGGACATCTTGACTTTCTATGGATTAACCTCTTTGTCGGTCCATGGCCTAAGAGGGGAGGCTACAATATCATCCTTTGCTAATTCCCAAATGTCAGTGAAACTACAACCTTCATCTCATGCATGAAGGGACAGGCATTTCTAGGTACTGTAAACTGGATCAGCCATTGGTTGCTAACTACTGAGTAGGGGTGTGCGAAGTGGGCTCTATTTGATTTGGATTCGGCCTGAATCAGGGACAGTTATTCGATTCGTTGATTCGGATCACTGTTCCTGATTTGATTCGGCCAAATCCAAATCTGAAGATTCAATGCTGATTCAGAGAATCAGAGATTCTGACATAGACACAGCTTTAAAAGTTTTTTCTACATACCTCTAGGTACCAGTGTGCTTGTGAACACTGCAATGCTGGGGTGGATGGGGCATCCCACAGAAATGCGGGCATGGGGGTGCAGCTTCCATGTGTTCAGTGGCAAACTGGGAACAGGACTGGAAATACTTTCGGTTAATTTCTGAGTCCACTGGGGAGCGTACAGGGCCCCCCAACTCAGCGATAGACCACAGGGGGACCCTGGGGACCCTGCCCCCCCCCCCAGACTCAGGACGCACCAGTTGGGGGACTGTGGTGGGGGAGGGGGGCCCTGGTGGACCAGAAGTGCTTCTGGTCCACTTCTGAGTCTGTTGCTGAGCGCACTGGGGAGCGCCCCCACACTCCTGTAGGATGCTCCATGCGCCCTGCAACATTCATGAGCTGCCTGCTACCTAGAGGTATGTAGAAAAAACATTTGAAGCTGTGTCTATGTCCAAATTGCCAAATCTTTCCAAATCTCTCTGAATTGATTCAGAGAGATTAAAGAGTCTTGATTTAATTTGGATTTGGAGATTTGGCCACCGAATTGGGCTGAATCTCTGCTGAATCAAAACAGGGAGCAAAGCTTCACGCAGCCCTACTACCGAGATTGTTTTGAGCTTCACGGTCAGTGCAAGACGGCCCCTCAAGACATTAATGGTAGTGGGAGAATCATCAAAAAAAGAGCTCCTATGCTAGTGCAACAGCATGTATGGCATTGTCCATTTATACCGGGTATAATAGGTGGTTAAATGGAAAGGTCATACCAGTGTGAAGTTTCAGAACAGCAAGCTTAGATGAGCGAGTGGAGGATCTGAAGGCAGAAGATAATTCTAGATGGTTGAGACTAAGGCATGATAGCAGACATCTGTGCTGAGGAACAGAAGTTATGGAAGTGGTTCAAGGAACCAGAACTTTGTGTGACATACTGTATGCTACAGTAAGAAAGCTGGCAAAGACCCTGGGTTGAAGCCTTGTGGTTTTGAGAAAAGCCTTTTATCTCTCATACTGTCCCAGGTTTCTGATGGCCAGGGCAAAATGATTAATCAGTGTTCTGTGGAATGATCCATGGATGGGATTCCTAAAAACAGGATCTTAGGGTGTTGCGGGGGTGGAGCGCCCTACCTTTCATGGTGGTAGAATAAGGGCTTATAAATCTTGGGAGGAGGGAAGCTATCCAGCTTGCAGAAAGACTGAACTGAAGGTATCAGACCAGCCACACCCAAGAAATTGCACTATAAGCTGGAGACCCTTGCTGTGTACTCAAAAGGACTCACAGGGGTAAGTGAAACTCTTGTTACAGTGTCTTACAGTAAGGCAAAATTGGGAGGGAGGAGGTTTAGGATCTTGGACAGACACCTATAGAGCAGAAATCATCAACTACTTACTATACAAGAACATGAGTTCAAGCCTACTCCTTTACTTTGAAGCTGAACCAGATAACTGTCAGACAAAGCTTTAAGTCCAGGCTCACCTCATTCCTTCCAAAATTCAAGTCAGCTCCACACCTGCTTTGTTCAGCACAAAAGAAAGCTTATGTTTCTTGAGCTGTTGGAAAGCACAGTATTGCAAGTTCACTAAATAACACACATTTCCATGTATTCTTGCTAAAGGAAACTGTGGAGGAAAGACTGTAGTGCAGTAGCATATGTTTCTACATATGTATTTGGTGATGGACAGCATGTGTCGGCCCCTGTGTTATGTTATCATCATCTCTGAATAAAATGCTGTATATTTTGAACAATGCTGTCTTGTTAATATATAGTCTGACACTTACAAGATGGTCTGTTTTTTATTTTCCCCATATAAATACAAATCCAAGACTTGACATAAGATCAAAAAACCCATGCTCTATAAAATAGAAAAGCATGGTGCTTATAACAAACTGACAGTGTAAGTCATTTTTAGCTGTATTTAATTATTTTCATGTCATCACCTTATGTACACTGAATAGTGTTCAAAGAACGAGTACTTGTGTGTGCGTGTATGTACATACATACATACACACACACACGTGTATGTATATATACATACACACATATAGATATGTATGTACATATACGTGTATATACATACATGTGTGTATGTGTAGATATCTTTAGCAAGACTAAAAAATATAGGATTAAAACGTCAAATGAGTTTACTGATGTCTGACAAACTTCAGGATAAATAGTGCTCCGCATTTTATTGTTTAAAAAAAATAAATTCCAGGAATTTTTTTGGGTTTATCTTCAAAACCTAAAAATGGGATAAAAATGAGGATAAAAGGAATAAAAGGGAAAACATCAGTTTAAATTGGGGGGGGGGGGATCCGGCAGTGAGACACAGAGGGAGTAAAACTGGGACTACGGAAGGGGCAGGGGGAGGTGTTCAGCACAACCTGTTAGCTGCTCCTGGGGCTGCAGCAGGGAGCAATGTGGGGAGGAGCTGTCAGTGGGTGTGGGGCAGGGGGGCATGGCACTTGCTGCTACATGCCCCCTGGGAGGGCTGCGGGCTGGGGGGGCCTGTGCTGGGTTCTTCCAGGGGGTGCATGCCCCCAGATCAGCAGCAGGAAGCACATGGTACCACACCCTGCCTTTCTTCCCTGGCTGCATTTGTGCCCCTCCCCCCTGCTGCAGCCACCTGCTGCTGGGGTGCCCTGGCATTTTGAGGGGAGTGCCACACAGTCAGATGTGGAGGGGGGTACCCAACCCTGGCACTTCCTGCCCCACCCAGGGTCGGATCCAGGAGCCCCATGCCCCCAGGCAGTATTTCCAGCCCCATGGGCCCATGCAGAGTGGCTGGGTACAGCACCTGCTGCAGGGAGTAGGGCAAGGCTCTCCTGTCTTCCCCCCCCCCCAGTGGGGCTCCCAGCACCCAGGGCAGGGTCAAAGCTGGAGCTGCCAGAATGCAGCTTGGACCCACCTGCCCCAGGGAGTGATTCCAGAGGCCTGACCCACCCCACCTGGGGACAAATCCAGGAGGCCTGCACCCCCAGGCAGCTTCAGTCACCCTCCCCCGGTCCCCGTGTGGCCACCACCAGCCCCCTGCCCCCCGCTCTGCATGCAGCTGCCGTCACTACCCCCCACCCCCTCTAACATCCAGCTGGAAACCTGTGCCTCAGGTAACCAGCACAGTGGCAATTTTGGCTTACCAGCACCACTCGTTTTTCATTTCAAATATCTGTTAACTGGCATGAGTGGGGAATGGGAATTCCCCACTTACAGTGGGTAACACGTATTTGAACTGAAAAACAGGTGTGAATCAGTAAAAACTGAATAACTTAAAAAGAAAATCAGGGAATTTATCAGTGAAAATAGGTAAAAACTGAGCATGCGGAACAGTAAACATAAATTAGCAGATACAATAGAGCAAATAGCAGAAGAGAGTTAAGATGACAGTAGTTCTAGTTGAAATAAGCTTTTCTAATGGAAAGAGAATAGTTAATCCTATATAAAATAGCAGATAAAAAGAAATAGTTGCATGGCGATAACAATAATAATGGTTCTACGTAACTACCAGTCTTTAAAAGGAAAGATACTTCTGTACGTGGAATTTTGCATTAAAGTGCAGGGATTTTTTGGGGGTGATGGTGCTTTATTTGTTTGGGGTTTTTTTGTGGGTTTTTTTTGTGGGGGGTAGTTAGTGAGATTAGACAAATGCTAACTTCAGAAGCATCATCTTCTAGTTTTTTTAACTGGTATACAGGCAAAGAGAAAGAAAAGTCGTATATAATCTTAGCATAGGAAGCAAATTAAAACAGTGAAGGATTTTAAGTAGCCACTTCTGTTGAATTAAACACAAAGAAAAATTAAGCATATACAACTGTGGTGGTGCTCTGTCAAATTCTTTAAATAGAAAACTTAGTAAAGGAATATGACTGTAAGGGTGGAAATAGGTGTTGTCTAATTTCTCATTTGTGTTGCCATAAACATTTTTATAGTGGCACAAATGCAGAACAAATAGATGTTGATACCCTTTGTGGTATCTTATGAAAGAAAAAAATCAGTAATGCAACAAAGATTCTGCCACTTTATTGTGGCAGATGTCTATTACCTCTATGGCAGAAGGGTACAAGAAGTCCTAGAGCACCTGCCTATTTCCCCCACTTAAAGAGAGACACACTGGGGAATCTTGGTGGGGAAGTTGAGTTCCCCAATCAGCCAAACTTGCCCCCCCAACTGTGGAGAAGCAGGTCTGGCTGAGCAGGGAATAACCCTACTTTCCCTGCCTAGTCAGACCCATGCCCTTAGTCTGGCTGGGTGGGGAAGAGCCTCAATTTCCACACTCAGTAAGACCTTTCCCCAATGATCACTGGGGCACAGGTCTGGCTGAGTGGGGCAAGTGGGAAGATCACATCGGGGTGGGACAAAGGGCAACATATGTTTCACCTAGTGAAATGGATCAGCTGTGCTATAACACGTTGCAGCACAGCTGATCCTCTTCATTTGGCAAAGTCTATTTCTAGCCTAATATTTAAATGATGACAGATCACATTAGACCTACCCCTGTTGTTCTCTGTGGTATTTGTGTGTGCATATATATGGAGGGTGGGGTGGGGGAAGAGTTGTGTTTTGGGGTGGAGAGGGTTGCATGTATGTTTCTTTTTTTCCTTTTAATTAGGAGGCTGAGCCTGAGCCAACAAGTTTTATGTGGTAAAGCTATACAGGCACATTCTGTTCTCAGTAATACTGGCATAAAATTAAGAGTAACTCTTGTTCAGTGAGGTTAATTTGGATTTATGCCAATATTCATGGAAGCAGACTTTGGCCCCTAGTTCCTAGCACTGCTGTTAGGCATGCATAGTTTTGTTTCGTGCAGCTATATCACTAAAAATACAAACCAAATACAGAGCTGAACTCAGCTTTTAGGTTGAGTCTGTTTCAAAGACGACTGCATAGCTGCACAGCTCTGGGGTATCCTCTGGAAAGGGTGGCACCCTCTCCCTTAGGAGGAGTGGTGAGGTGCAGAGAAGTTAATTTAATTGGCTCCTTAAATGGCTTGAAGTTTCTTAGCCCTTAACACCAGATCAGTGTCGTGCTGAATTAAATGATCTGCCCTCTTTTTGCCTGAACTAGAATGCACATACTGCTAATGCATCCATACGTTACTGAGGCATACTTCCGCTTATTTCCCCACAGGGCCCCACTACGCTGGGTCACAGGTGGGCCAGTTATGACTATTTTTAAATTAACATCTCCAGATTATTTTAACTTGAAATAGGCCTAGTGCAGTACAAGTTAGATATAGTACCATCTTTTTTTAACAAGTTTACCCCTTCTGGGAGTGGGGCAGGGGCAGGAACGGAGGCAGGTGGTGCACAGCCAGGGCGGAGTGCAGGACGGAGCTGCAGGAGGGATTCCTCTGGGAAGTGCGGTTGGGGGGGGGGCAGTTCCTGCCGCTGTGAGCACACCAGTGAAGGTCCAGGGGGAATGTGCCCTCTAGATCTGTGCATGGGGCAGAGGCACTGCGGCTGCAGGCTGGACCCTGCATCCTGCTGCCTCAAGAGCTGCATGATGCCACGTACCTGCTGTGACCGGATGGGCAGGGGACAGACAGGCGCGCGCACGCGCACACACACACACACGCACGCACGCTGGCAGAGACACAAACAGGCACACACATACAGACACATAGATGCAGGGGGTGGAATACGGCCCATGGACTGGGTAGTCAGGGGAGTAGGGAGAAGCAGCAGTGGCAGGCAGGAAAGCAGGGAAATGGCAGTGGCAGCTGGGGGGTGTGGCAGCAAGCAGCTGGGTGGGTGGGAGCGCAGTGACAGCTGGGCAGAAGCGCAGGGCCGGAGCTGGTGTTCTGGGGCCGGGGTTGGTGTGGGCCCAGGGCAGGGTGGCAGAAGCATGGGGCCTGGGCTGGCATAGGCTCTATGGAACTGGGTTGCACCAGCAGGGAGTGGAGCAGAGCTGGCCCAGCTCCATAGAGGCCCTGCCAGCTGGGGCCCCACACTCCTTCCACTCTGCCCTGGACTGATGCTCTTTGAGCGGAAACTCTTGCATTTGTGCAGTATTTTACATGAAGGGGCTATAGCCCTTAGGTACTACTATAGTCAAAGGTATAGAAATAATACTTCCATCTTTGCCACTACAAAAAAAACATGCAACACCTGGGGTACTAGTAAATCACTGAACTACTTCTTGGCTGCATAGATGAGTCATGGGTTAAAAAAGGATGAGTCTAAAAAAGATTATGTCCTGGTCACTGGACACTGACTTCATTTACAACTTCCTTCTGTAAAGGCCCGACATGATTTCCTTGAACTACTATATCATGGAGAATTGCCATCCTTATTATATATGGACTCATCTCCATATTCTTGGTCCTTAAATTGACAGATATAATAAGCTTCTTATTATTATTTTGAACATTTGGGAAAAGAAAATCACTGTATACTTTCTGTCCATGCTGATTACTCTTTCACTACAATATTTTACCAATGATTAATTAAGTCTAATCACAAAATACATCACTAAATTAAATACTTCATATTGCCCACTTTTCAGAAAATTCCTCTTATATTTTACCACTGAGGCATGGGACAATCTATAACAAATATAACAAACTATTTTCCTATATATCCACAATGCCTGCCTAGAATTCATTTCAGGTTCCCTGGCAGTGTAGTGGAAGATTCAAACTACAAGAAGGGTGATGTTACCCTATGGCTTAGTACCGGTACTACTAGCTTTGCTAAAGTTTTAATTTTTACTTCAGAAGTCCCCTGGAAAAACTGTGTTCAAGGCTCATTGGCTAGGGACAAGAATTATATATAAACTGGGACAAGTGATTGGAAACTAATTCAAGCCTGTAACATAACAGAGGTTCAGTGCACATAAGCTGCTTTCAAAATGGCTGAAACTGGTTTAAGATAAACCCAGATGGAGGTAGCATAGACTTAACTGCTTTAGGTTAAATCTGTTTATTGAACTTCTCTCCCAGATCTAGGGTGGCCATCATAAAGGACAGTCCGGGTTGTCCTCTGTCCTCTATTGCTATGAAACCAGACACTTTATGTCCTCTATTTTTCTCCTGAAAAGAAAAATAGAGGACATAAAAGCATCCAGTTTTGTAGCAATAAAAGATGGAGGACAGAGTAGCAGAAAACTGGAATGTTCTCTATGATGGCCACCCTAGATCTCCTCCAGATTTTAGTTAACTCACAGTCCCCCAGCATCCCAGGATGCTTTGAACCTCCCCAGCAAGCCCCCTCTGGCAGGGTGGGTCAGCTAGCTTTGGCCCAAACTGTCTGCTCCAGCTGAGAAGGGAGGCATGCTCTAGTGCTGCTGGCTTCTGAGCTGGGCCACTCCAGGCATGTGACTGTGTTTCTGGAATCAAAAGTGAATGTCTGTTCATTTGCTTATTGGTTCAATCTATGCAGTTTAGACTAACTGGCAGAGACTGGATCAATTCAGCCTTGGGCTTTTTGACCATCTGTACTTAGCCACTAAGTTCTAGCACTTAATTGGAAAAAAAAAAGGTGGTTTTCTCATGCTTACATTTGAGCCCAGTTCTCAGTTCTCTTACTCTGATATAAATCAAGAACAGGTCCAGTGCAGAAGGTGTGTAATGAGGTCATAGCCAGTACCTGGCTTTTTGCACTAAAATCCAGTGAATGGCACCAGTGCAAGTGTCTGAAAACTGGGCATTCTAGTTTGCACTAAACTCTACAGCTAGGTATAGATGTGCAATCCCCCCTGCCCTGGTGGAAGCACTCTAACTTATGGAGGTTTACTCAAAGTACAATAAGTTAGAGTGGGAGCCAACTGAACAGATGTTTGCTGTTCTCTGCAGGGAGCTTTCAGCCTGCCTACACGGACCCGGGGGAGGGGTGGTGCTCCTGCATGCCTCTCCAGAAATCTGCCAAAGCGGCCCCTCTCCCTCGTCCCACCTCACTATGACCTGGTGACTGTCAGCAGTGGCAGGGGGGAGGGGGAATGGAGCCCCACACCATGAGGGTCCCCCCATAACTTGCTGGCTGGGATCTCAGGGGGGCTGGGGCTGTGTGTATGGGGGCTCCCTTTCCACACCCCCCCAACCTCTTGACAGCTGCAACCAGCAGCTGTAGTATGGTGAGGTCCAGTCTGGGGCTGCTGCAGGGGCATGGACCCCACATCCCTTCCTCCACAGCAGCCCCAGCCACGTATAGAATCATAGAAAATTAGGGTTGGAAGGGACCTCAGGAGGTCATCTAGTCCAACTTCCTGCTCAAAGCAGGATCAGCCCCAACTAGATCTTCCCAGCTAAGGCTTTGTCTAGCCAGGTAGCAGCATGCCACATGGGACATAGAGCCCTTTCCCTGCAGTGCCCCCACACCACCCCCAGCCAAGCAGCAGGGCACCACTGCCTGGTTGGGGTGGCTACCAGAAGAGAGACCCCAGACTCCTTCCCCTGCATACCCCATCCCCCCAGCCAGGCTGCAGCACCCTGCAGGACCAGGGCAGCCTTGGGGACAGAAACCCTCCTTCCCCCACCCCACCCCCACACAAGGCTGCATGTGAGGCCAGGATCAGAGTTTAAAATTGATTTGGGCCAGTGACAGCTGGGGGGGGGGGTTGGGGTTAGGGTTAGGGTTGGGGGGGGCTTGTCCAGTGCTTGGGTGGAGTAAGCAAGCTGCCTGAGGTTAGAGTGCAGCCCTTTGCAATACCACCTGGGATGGCAGTGATTTGTGCTCTAAGTTAACCCCTGACAGGATCTGGCACAGATATTTAATAAAGTGCTCTAACAGAAAGCACTTAAAGTTACTACACATCCATCCAGGGTTAACTTGGAGCAGGATCCACCATTTTAACGGGGTTTATATGTCATGAATATCTGTTCTGTTACAGCTGTAAAGTGCTTTCTGCATGCTTAAAGCGCTTTAAGTTTAACATGTGTACCTAGCCTAGATCTTCAAGCCCTAGGATTCATTCCTGTTTTTTAAAAAGAATGTTTGATTATTCTGATCTCAGTAATAGAAGGAGCTCTATTAAAGGAGTTGCACACTGGTGGGAAATTGGCTATCCCACTCATCTTACAGTGACTGAGGTGAGCAAATATAATATTTTGTTGGTAAGCAAAGCTCACATTCTACAGCATATCCTTAGTTTTCCAAACTTCTTTGGAAAGTCCCCACTGAAAAACCATTTGATATATGCTGGCACATAATGCACTTAAGATTACATGTATTAGATACAGTAAAACTTAAAAGAGAATTTGCTACCAAATAACAATAATTACAAGCTACTGTATTAAACATCAGTAGAGATATAGTACAGTATTAAAGTTTAAAAGAGACAAGTATACAATACCAACAGTTACAAGCTACAGTACTGTATCAAAATTAAAGTTAGAGATGCAGCACTGTATTAACTAAATCTTAAAAGCAGAATGTTGTTATACAATACTAACCGTTACAAGTTAGTACAACCAAGTCACCGTTGGGATACTTGAGGATGTAAATTTTTTCTATTCCCCTGGCTGCTGTTCAATGCCCTGTTTTTTTGTGACTATAAGACCTATTGCAACCATAGATTGCCAACCTGCTCCATTATTAATATAAACAGAAGACAACATGAAGCTTGTCTAGAATGTTTCCTTCAACTCTTGCTCTTGAAACTTTAAATAGCGATAGGTTTCTTTCTAACAACAGACATTCTTGCATTTAGTTAATGTCCACTGTGAAATTCTACCTGGGAAAGATAAAATAAACTTCTAACATTCTAGCCTCTGATATAAGGATAATCAGCAAATAGATTCCCTGGATACGAGTTCCTTGAAGCCAGAAACTAGGAAGCCCCAACTGTTTGGCAACATACCAAGAACTATGGCACATATGCTTTATCCAAATACCAGTAAAATCAAAGAAAAGAAACACATTAGCTTCAATGGAGTTTAGCTTAGGCAATGTTTTAGGTCCATAATGCTTTTACTCCTCCCTGACCCTCATGATGGGAGGGTGAGACAGAGCAGAGCCCTATGGGATGCTGGGAGAACCTTGTTGCATCCTGAAGCATACATGTGTAATAGAAAGCACTTAATTTCAAGCAGTTCTAAATGGTACTTTCCCCCTGTAAGGATTATTTTTAGAACATTTATGCCATTTTTGGAGTATTTAAAAACATGTCTGTCTGTCTTGCTCTCTGAAGTCCTTCAAATGTTAAATCTGTCCACTCCCTAGGATTGTTTGCAACTAATGGCATTCTCCCAGGTTCAATATCTGAGTGGCTTATAGGGTATCAGCAGGCACGTGATACTTTGCTCATGACGTCTCTCTAAAATAAGACATTCTATGTTTTCAGCATAAATAATGCACAAGGAATTAATAAAATACTATATTCATTTAATGTTTCTTTGTGCCATTCATCCCAATGGATAATTCTATAAACCTGATTCTGCTTCCATTGACGTTTATGGCAAAATGCTTATGGATTTCAGTAAGCCAAGATCAATTTCTGTATTCTAGAGCACACAGCATTACCAAAATAGAGAGCCAAATCCTTATTTTAAAAAAAGAATATCATTCAATCTTTTATCTAATCTTTTATTTCTGTGTAAGTTAGGCAGGTTCTCTGAAAGCTGCATGCAGCAAAGTACACAAGAATTTATCCTTCCTCAGAAAAATGACTGTCACAATTTTTCAAAAGCAGGGATTCAGGGAAATGAGAGTGCTTCCAACCATATTGAATGGCTTTAAGAAGCCTGCCTATTTCAATTTTTTTCCCATAAAAAATTCAGTCTTTGAAAGAACCAAGGAGCTCCTTAAGAATGAAAAGCCTAATATACCAAGAGACATTAAACTATTGCTGCTTTGTGCTCTTATACTTTTAAAGTGGTAGCAATGTGTGAATTCAAATCTTAGCAGCTTCTCTAACAAAAAAAATTTGCACCATAAAATGCATACTCCAAAACAAACCTTACCCCATAGCAATTCCTTTCACAATGTAGAATCTGTTAAAACTTGGGAATGGGGTGAATACTGAGCAGACAGTATAGGTTGGAGGATTGTTACATGCTAGAGATGCACTTTGAGGAACCAACTAACTAAAGCAGGGGTTTTCAACCTTTTTAAATAAGTGTCCCCCTTTTTAGTAAGTGTAGGCAAGTGGCTGGACACTGAGTGAGGGGGTGCATGGCAAGCGGGCAGATGCTGAGCAGGGGGGCTGGGGGAACAAGCGGCCAGATGCTGAGTCGAGGGGTGAGGGGGGAAGAGTGGATGGATGCCAAGTTGGCAGGGGGGAGATGAATGGCTGGACACCGTGTGTGTGTGTGTGTGAGGGGGGGTGAGGGGTGGTGAGCAGCCAAATGGAGAGTGGCAGCATGGCAAGTAACGGAGTGGCAGCAGTGCAGTGTTTGTGCAGCCTCTCTCACCCCAACCCAGCCCTGATCCTGGGAGGCAGTGGTGCGGGGTGGCAGTGCTCCATTCCCACCTGCCCTCGTGTACCCCCTGGGAGCTTTCAACCCTTGGACTAAAGTATTTTGGAGAAGAGAAAGAATGACCCTTTCCCCTATTCTTTCCTTTCCTTTTCCTCTCCTTTGTAGTCAATTTACTTTATTCCTTTCTATATAGTATCACTGCTCTCTAAAAATCTATTCCTAGCACCTGATAAAGTAGGTAGTCTCCTACAAAAGCTTACGCCTCTCTCTATGAGTTAATCCCCAAGGTGCCACATTTTGCTCTGCCTTCATTACTTGGAGTTTTACAGGCTATAACAAGATAGAGATTTTTAAGAGAAACACATGTCCAAACTTTTCCTGGGGTTTACTGAACCTGATACAGTGGACAATCAGAAATTTCACTTTGTGACCAGTGTTTTAAAGTCATTTGAGGAGTACAAGTAACGGAATGAGAATGTCTTTGGTGTGCCATGTTTTTCCAACTAAATCCATGAGGGCTCCTAAACTGCCACATTTATCTGAATCTTCAAATTTAAAATGACTATCCCAATAATTTGATTCTATAAATGGAAAATAATAAATGTATTTTCATTTCCCATGTATAGAATCTAATTAGTGAAAGACTGTCTTAAATTCCACCTCCCCACACACAACCCTTGCCCCTAACTACTGTGGCAGAGAAAGCAGTGGAGGAGGGCTCCCCTGTCCCCCTGTCTGCTCCCTTACTACTTGTCCCCCTGTAGCTGTGCCTGTCTTCCATGTGTCTGCCCTACCCTGCTGCATGCTCCCTCACCATGCACTCCCAGTTATCTACTTCTCTGTGCCTGTGCTGGCTACCTATCCCTTGCCCCTCATGCCTACTCCCCCATCCCAGCCCCCATGCCCATGTCTCCAATTCCTGCCTCCCACATCCTCTGCTTCTCCTACAGCCTGGCCCCCACCCTCTCCTCCCCTTATCCCTGCTTCCTGTATAGACATGGGGGACACAAGGGATAAGGAGGCAGACTGTCCCTCTCCCTTGCCAAATGAGATATCCTGGCTTGCGGCACATGGTGGCTCAGCTCTAGCTTCAGCCCTAAGTCCACTGCCAAGCTGCTTGCTGCCCTGGACCACTACTTGAATCTAAGATGGGATTTCCACTTCCCCACTCCATACTGAGTGGGGAAAACCCCTCATTTTGGATTTGAGTAAATGCAGTATATATTGCCTTACATTGTATTGAGGTTTTGGTTCAATAAATGCAATGTATGTTACTAGTACTTTAAGTAAGCATTTTTGTTTGAGATATAGCCATAGATACAGCTGGATGTAGCTCACTCACTTGATCCAGTTCAGTGAAGTGGGGGTGTCATTAGTCATTAACAAAATGGGATTGAAATATTCAGTTCATCTCCAAATGGTTTTATCATCATGACATTTTTCCCTTTTAAGCATTGCATTTTAAAGGGAAGAAAACACCTTTATCAAAGGTCACCAATCAGAATTCTTTATGAACATTGCAGCACCATTTACCAAGCAATTATATAGCAAAGCAACAGCCAAGAACTCTAGGTGCTCCTTTATCTACTGCTGCCATTGATACCTGCAGCAGTTTGTTGTGTGGTGGAAGATCATTCATGCCACTGACACGGAATACATTAAAAAACAAAATGAAGGTATAATTCAAACATGGCCATCTCTGTATTAAGTCAGCATCATTTCTCTAATGGAGGTTTTCATTACAGTACTCCTTAAGATGTACAGTAGTTCTCTGATGCTCTAAGGACAATCTACAGGCCACGATCATCAGGAACATCTCCAATACATATTTCCCATACTGCTCATCAATAAGGGAAATATACTGTAGAGATCACAGAACAGTTCAACAACATCCTCAATCAACAATCATCTATTAGTGAGGAGATAACTGATCAACTGTCCCATGTAGACATTAACATACCTCCAATGCTAACTGAGACTGTGAATTAATCTGTTGCCAAATGTTAAAGCACCTGGAACAGATTCTACACTAGCAGGTGTCTACAAGGACAGATGATCACCTGTCTGGGGGCTTGTGAACCCAGCATTCATTCCTGCCTGTGGCAGGGGGTCAGGCTAGATGATCTGTGTCACATGGCTTTCAAACATACAAAGTCACATGGCTTTCAAACTGACTGAACTCTTCCAGTCAATGTGGACTGAAGGTAGTATACCCCAAGAGCACAAGGATGCATCCATCATCCACTTGTACAAACAGAAAGGCAATAGACAATCCTGTGACAACCATCAGGGCATCTCCTTGATGTTAACAGCTGGTAAAATCCTTGCCAGAATTCTGTTGAATCACCTTGTGCAACACACTAAACAAGGGCTCTTGCCTGGGAGTTTAGTGTGGTTTCAGAAAAGGATGTGGGACTACAGACATGATGCTTGCAGCTTGTCAACTTCAGGAGAAATGCCAGGAACAGCACTCTAACCTGTACATGACTTTCACTGACATGACAAAAGCATTTTATATAGTCAGTCAGGGGTGGCCTTTGGAAGATCATGGCAAAACCTGGTTGCCCAGAGAAATTCACCACAGTGGTTTGGCAATTCCATGATGCCATGCTTGTTCATGTTGTGGATGATGGCGAGTCATCTGAACCATTCCCAGTCACCAATGAGTCAAGCAGGGCTCTGTGTTGGCTCTAACCCTTTTCAGTATTATGTTGTCTGCCATGCTTACAGATGCCTTTCATGACACTGGGATTGACATCAGTTACTGGACTGAGGGTAAACTCTTCAATTTGAGGACCATTTCTCTTCAGCTTGTGACAACTTTGGTTTCACAATCAACACTAAGAAGAGAGAAGTGATGCTCCAGCCAACACCAGGATAACCTTATGTAGAGCTTATCATCACAGTTCATGGCCAAATCCTCTAGGAAGTGGACAAGTTCACCTATCTTGGCAGTACACTGTCACATGCAGTTCACATTGATTAAACCAATGCCAGAATTACTAAAGGAAGCGTGGCCTATGGCAGACTATGTTTAAATGTGTGGGAGCACGGAGGCATCAGTCAACAAACAGAACTGAATGTCTACAAAAGCCATTGTGTTGTGAATCTTGATGTATGCGTGTGAAACTTGGATGGTGTATAGCTGCCATGCCGTGAAGCTGAACCATGTTCACATGGGGTGTCTGAGGAAACTGATGAGGATGATAGGAAGATAAGGTCCCAGACACTGAAGTTCTTACACAGGCAGGCATTCCAAGTATCCACACTCTGTTAATGAAATCACAGATAAAATGGGCAGGCCATGTCATCAGTATGTCAGATGAATAACTGCCAGACAAGAACTTTTACAGTGAACTAAAGGAGGAAAAGTGCTCTCAAGGAGCCCAGAAGAAATGCTTCAAGGACTCCCTCAAGTCATCCTTGAAAGATTTCAACACTGACCCAAAGTCTTGGGAAAATCTTGCCCATGATTGTTCCACCTGGTGAGGCCTCATCCATACTGCAGCTACCATCTATGAGTGGAGAAGAACTACTGAGGTAGAGGAGAAGCACAAACAATGTAAATCTTACAACAGCAGCACATCCACTGTTGATCAAGCAACCCAATGTGGCATCTCTTTCTCATTGTGTCATAGACAGTTCAAAGCATAAACTGGCCTGCTCATCTGTTCACAGAAACCAAACCAATCAGTGATGTCAGGATCATCTTTAAATCTGAAGGATGAACAACTCCTTAAAACCGTCTTTTCTTTTTCATTTGAGCTTATACCGGCAGTCTGAGCTGGCCCTTCTTTTCTCCAAGATGTTGTCCATTTGTGCATGTGAAATGTGCATACTGCCATGATTAGAGTGTACTCTGCTTAGGTAGTCAGCCTTGAGACTGAGAAAAAGCTCTGCACTTACACAGAGTATATGCTTTTCCAAATTTAACATAAAAATTGTGCTGTTAAGACCACAGCACAAGGAGGACTATGTAATTTGTTACCCTGAAATGGAATTGTACCTTTCATTTCCAAGGTCTTTAATAGCAGTCAAGACAGTGACTAGCAGAAACTTTGGAAAATCAGGGGGGCAAGGCAGTTTGGGGGCTGTATGTAATTAAGTACACAGTACTGCGGTATGCACAACCCTGAAAATGACTGGTTCCCTTCACTTTCACAGTGTTTATGGTTATTGTCTGGGATGCTATCAGAAGTCTTGAAAATGAGGGGATATGGCAGCCAGGAAGCTGACTAGCTCCCATCATTTTCCAGGCTTCTAATAGTAGGCCTTTGACAGCTGCTTCCCCTTCAGTGTTTCTGGCATAAGTAAGAAAGTACAAGTAGACAAAATAGACAGTTACTGTTAATGTTGGCATGCAGTTAACAAGAATACAATTGAGCTGAAGTAGATCATGGCTGTCCAAATTCTAAGTGGCTGGGGGTCACATGAGCAGAAGTTATACAACCCATAGGCCACACTAGGGTGAACCAGGGACCTCTAGGTCACCTGCCATGCAGATGTTCCCCCCTGCCTCAGTATTCACATAGGTGCGCCTAACTCTCAAATGTTGCCCCATATGCTCAGGCAGGCTCTCCTTTCCTCCCACCCCCCACAGCTGAACCATACCCAGGCACTCCCCCCTGCCCCAACTGCACTATACACCAACATAGTCCTAGCCTCACTCTTGGCTCACTGTGCCATGCTGCACTTTCCTGCCCTGTGGGGCAGGCACGGAAAGCAGAAGCCAGAGATTTCAGCTAGCTGGACTGATGCCAGAAATGGTGGTGAAGCACAAGCCTGGAGGCCACAACTTAATCCCTTGTGGGCTGCTTGCAGCTTGTGAACCACCAGTTGAACAGGCCTGAAGTAAACAGTGGGTGCATCTAGATGAGATGCCTTGCTGCACAGGAGACTTATTTGCTGCACAATAAAACATAACTGTCTACATGTGCACAGTAAGTAGGGCACAGTAGATTAATTTACTGTGCTACTGGATAATCCTGTCAGATACATGTAGTATCTGGCAGCACAGTAAATTACTGCACTTAAAAGCATATGTAGATGGTGATGTCAGGATTAGTTTTCTCCTGCTCAAATTGAATCAGAGTATATTCAGTTGCATTAATTGGATGTGTAGATGCGTCCAGTGGGGCTTAATATGCTATGCACTTGACCAATATGCAGATAACTGGATTTTGTTAAAATATAGGCAACAGACAACAAATTAGGTGTGGCATTATCCTATGCAGTTAAATTAATTCTGCACAAATCTGTTATGAATCACTGGAGCACACTGCACTGATTTTAGTAGGAATAAAAGTTTGGAAGACCAGTTCAGCACTCTTGATTCTGACTTTAAAAGACCGTACCTGTAACATAAAGTATACATTGCCAATACTGGTTCCTGTGCTGTAGGAATGTGAATACAGCAAGATCAGAATATAACTTCACATAATCTTATTCATAGTTAATGTGTTTATAGTTTTAAAATCCTATAAAATTAGCTCACTCGCACGTGTTTCTCTCAGAAGGAGAAATATGTAAAAAAATATCATACTATCAGGAATACAAATCACTATTATATCATTTTCTGTCATTCTTTAAAAATACAAGATAAACTCATTTGAGTCTATGGAAAAGAAAAAACTCTTACTAAGCCATTGTAAAAAATAGTTGAGTAAGCTAAAGTTATACAAAGGTTAACCAGGCAGTTAATATAAATAATAAAGTAGCTTGGGAGTTTGCATATTTATTAACTTAGCACTAAAAAGGTCTTGTCCTAATACATATAGAAGTAAAAATGTATCTCTCAAGGTATACTGAAAAAATACAGTGGGAGCATGTTCTGACCAGTGGGCTCCCAAGCACATCTACACCCACTAACACATTTCAAACCAGAACATGTACTAATGAGGGTGCTCAATGCTATTCTTCTGAAGCTACTCTCAAGCATGCTGGAAATTGTAAAGGGATGACACCCAGTGACATCACTGGCATATTTCAGGGTTTGGAGCCTGTCAGCCAGAATAGGTGGGTGGAGAGTACTCAGCAATGTTCCACGCTGAGCATGCCACCACCATGATGTTGGATGCCCTAATGAGTAATATGTGTCAGCAGATTACTTGATACTTATTCCTAGGTTATATGTTTAGATGATGAGGATTACAATTATCTGGTACAGACTACTAAGGTACTTATTTTTAACTTATTTAGACCTTATAAGGTATGTGCGCCTAATTATATATACAGAATCTACAATTTTAAACAGGTTCATTTCAATTTGTAATTTTTCTTTTAGCCAACAAGTGTACTGTTTTTGCAAGGTAGATATTCTTTGAGACTGTCATTAAATAAATTTATATAATGTCTCCCAAGGACTGAGTCTTGTCACATGAGCTCCAAGATGGCAATGCATTTATTCCTTTATATATCTTTAAGCATACAACATGAGAGACCAGTTCTACTAAAAACAAAGAAACTGCTTGTGCTGCATGTGCTCAAGGGGAATTTTTTCTCTTTTTTTAAAAGCATGTCTGAAAATCTATCTATAAATAGCACAAAAGATCTACTGGATAAGGTTCTTACATCAGTGGCTACATACATATATTCAAATGATCTGGGAAACTTCTCCTAGATTTGTTTTCCTGGTAGAAAAAACTGACCTGGAGACCCCAGAACAGCTAGGGACAGAGGGCTTGCAGTACTGCTGTTGCACAGTCAGGGGGCCCTGTGGACACATCTCAGTGTACTCTTCAGGCTCCCAAATATGCCTGGAAACAGATGGCAGCACTGCACAGAGCAGCCCCGATTGTCTAATCCATACTGATCAGAGTCAGCCTGTCTCCCTGCAGCACAGTGTAGGGATTATGAAGGGGGTGTGCTCAGCTGGAGCAGCGTAGTGCAGCCTGAGAGACACTACATCTCCCTGGAGTGGAGAAGGGGGTACAGGTGCAAAGCACTCTGGGGTGCTGGAGGATGTGCTACAGCTTCTTTCACAAGCAAAAGTATACAAATATTTGCTCTCCCAGGAGAAACTGTCCTGGGAGTGATTTGTTACCCTCTTAATAAGCATGCTTACCTGTCATGTCAAATTACTACTCAGTAAAAGAGTACCTTCTATCTACTGTATACACAAATGAAAAATCACAGTGGCAGTCAAGTTACAAATTTAGAAGCATCTTCTCTTCCTCTGTGCACAGATCTTCTATTGATATAAAGTATAAATTAGCATGTGTGAGGGGAACGACTTATATATGATAGGAGTCCTCAGTCACTTGGGTCTATGGTCCACCAGATGTGCCTGAACTGCTATGTATTGATAAAGGGGCATATCTCCAGATTTCCTTGTTTTCTGTAAGGGGTTGTATTTGAATTCCTAGATAGGTGTTAGAAAAATCCATGTAAATAAAATAGAAAGGGGTAATGGAAAGAGAAAGGTTTAACTATAATTTCACATATTAATATGTTTCTTTTTCTTATTTCATAAAATACAAAACAGGGAAAGAAAAGACCTCAAAAGATCACCTAGACCATTGCCTCTGCTTCAAGATTAAGGATAGCTTAACTGTTCCTGACAGATATATTTACCTTAAAAAACAACAGTGGTAGAGATTCTACAGCCTTCCTAGGTAATCTATTTCAGTTAGAAAGATTTCCTAATATCTAATTTAAATTTCTTTTGTTGCAAATTAAGCTCATTACTTTTTGTCCTGTTCTCAGAAAGCAAGAGAACAATTCATTAAACTTCCTCTTTGCCGTGACCTTTAACATATCTGAAGGCTGTTACCATGTCCCTAGAATTGTCTTGTGTTTCATTTTTTTTCCCTCAAATAAACAAACTCAGTTGTTTCTATTTTTTCTCAAAAGGTCACGTTTCCTAGGCCTCTGGTCATTTTCCTGCAAATCTGTACTCTTAAAAGCAGCATGTATATAAAAAATCTAACATCTGTATATATGCTTTTTTATGATTCTAGATTAGACGTGGATGAAACTACATTTGAACAACTAAGCTGTTAGATTTCCTCCCTTTTGAGAACAGGTTGCAAGTTCTGTCATCGAGTCTGACTCTAAATCCCACTCTTGATTTACCCTCAAACCTGAATGCCAATCTAAACTTAACTCAGACTCACAAGCTACCTCCTTGAACCACCTAAGACAGTGGTTTCCAGCTTTTTTTTCTGCACCCTGCTGCTGGGAGCAGAGTGCAGCAGCAGCAGCGGTCTGGGGGCAGGGGTGGGGGAGCTCCTGGCACATGGTGTGGCTCATCTTTCCTGTGTGGTGATGCTGGCATTGCCCCCACGACCCTCATTTGGGTCATGACCTGGGGTTGGGTACTGCTGATCTAAGGCATTAAGTCGTGCTCTAATGAGAGAGTGAGCCACTACCAGTAATATGCAGCATTACTTTGTACTTAGAGCCAAGTTCAAGATTTTCACACCTAGATCCTGAAAATCAGTGGCCTAAATACACAGGTGGCACGTAAATAAAAATGCCCTAGTTTTAAAAAAATGTAGAGTACTTGCAAGTCCCAATGAAGTCAACAGGAAACAAGGAAACTCATCTCTGAAAAATGAGTCCATTTACTTAGATATGTTTTCTGTGCTAAGCTAATGATTAGATATGAATTCTGGGGTTAACTTTAGGCATCCATCTAAACTTGAAAATATTCGCATAGGTCTCCTGCTTACAAAACTCTTGACAGCCCAGATAACAAAAGACCACCCAGGGTAGAGAACTGAAGATGGAGTTGCACAGCAGTACACTCATTTAGTATTAAGTTTAGGAAGAACTGTATTTGATAGCTAGTGACTGGCTCAATAGAAAACCTCAATTTGCAGCAGTTCTGAGTACTCAGTTCAAAAAGAAGAGGTGACCTAATACTGTTCATCAGTGCCTGAGGTTGGTCATTTTCTGCATTCTCAGTTACTGCTCTCTCCTGCATGTACTGTAGAAACCACCCTAATTGTTCAACATCTAAACTGGGTTTTGGTGGAAATTACTTCAAACCAGATATACAGCATGCATAAAAAAAGAGTTCTGTTATTTCAAACTAAGTTATTAAAACCAAAATAACCAAGCATGAAATAAATATATGCAACACCCACACACATGTTGGCTGTGTATGGCAAAGTATGTGCTTTTGGTTGTTGTGTATTGTGGTTTTTTTATGTGTGCTTTTTTAGGTGACCAAGATGGCCCCTGTTGTTCTGGCCATGGACTTGGGTGGGAGCTGCATGTTATGGTGCTGGGTGGGGCTGGCCCTGTACACTGTTGCCACCTGCAGTTGGGGACTAAGGTAGGAGTACAGGGAACTGCATGTTACGGGGTTGGGTGGAGCTGGCCCCATACCCTGGCACCATATGCAGCCAGGGAGTTGGGCAGGAGTTGCATGTTACAGTGCAAGCTAGAATTGGCCCTGCAGGCTGCAGGCTACCACCAACTGCTGCCAGGGACTGGGTTGGGAGTGTGGGAGCTGCACACTATTGGGCTGGGTGGACCTGGCCCCACACCTTGCCACCACATGCAGTTAGGAACTCAGGCAGGAGACCTATTGGGTTGGGTGGGGTTGGCCCTGCATGTTGCTGCCACCTGTGGCCAGAGACTGGGGTGGGAGTATGGACAGCTGTGTACTTTGGGGCCAGTAAGGCTGGCCCCACTAGCTGCCACCACATGCAGTCCAGGGACTTGCACACCCTGCGTACTCCAAGGACCCACCTCCCCAACACACACCAACATCCTCCCACACACCATATCCCCCACCATACAGCTGACACACATTCACACACTCCCACAGCCTACCTCACATACTCCCACAGCTCCCACCAAAACCCTATACACACTCATACCTTCCCATAGCCTCCCCACACACCCATACACTCTCACACTCCCCACAAACACTTTCACCTCCCTCCTAACCCCCCACCATACCCACACACACCCTCCCACCCCTCCACCCCAATGTTACACCCTGCAGCCACATCCCCCCACACCCTCTCCCACATCCCACATAAACACCCCCCACCAAACACAATATATACAATATACAAGAGGAAGACTATATTTTAAGCTATTATGCGGTCACCTCTAGATAGACTATACAAACACACATAAATCAGGACAAATTGTTTTAAATAAAATTAAAATAAGTTATAGTAGATGTTTGATTTTTTCTTTAGTATATGATTTGGCGGGGGGGGGGGTTCAAGATAGCAATCACTTCCCCTGTCCCAAAAGGAGTACTTCCAGGGCAAGGGGAGGGACTTACGGTCCTAAGATGGTGGCGAGGGCACCTGTCAAGGGGCAGGTCTGCTCTTGTGGTCTTTAACAGTTCACCAAAACTTGTTAAATGGTCCTCCAGCTGAAATAATTGCCCACCCCTGTGCTAGGGCTACTGAAGAGCTAAGTCTCCTCCAAGGGGAGATGGAATCTGCAGATAGCAAAAGAGGAAACTCAGGTAGAGGAGAGAGAAAGGGAGAATTGTCCCAGGGTCTGGGAAGCCCTTTCTCATCTCTTTCTTCCCCCTTTTCTGAGGTTTTAAGGGATTAAATACTGGAGAGGAGGGTATTGATTCCTTGGGTTAGCTAGCCAGTTTTAAACAGGATTGAGATCTGGGAGTATCTAATCCTGCCAGCTCTGAGCTGGGGTTGAGGTTTGCAACCTTTTGATCCCAATGGAGCTGTGTGACTTAGACTACCTGTAGCCCAGGCCTAGAGTATAGGCCTGGCTTTCCCCCTTTTTTTCTTCTGATGGTCCTTTGCTCCAGCCAAGCTGTGTGGCTGGACCAGCTATAGCCAGTAATCAACCTGGCTCCCTTTTAACTTTGTCCTGCAGTTTCCATTTCAGCAGGCCATATAATCCAGCCCAGGATTTTGGGGTGAGTGCATGCTGGCTGGAGCCACAGTCACCCTCCACTCCACTCGCACACACAGCCTCTCTGGGGGAACAAAAGTCCCTCTATCATTTCTCTGAGAGCAAAGGAGCCCCTTGCAATGCAGAAGGACCTGTGCTCTTGAGCAGCTCCCTGTGGCACAGTGAATCTAAGAAGAAGCTCATGGGACTTTCCAGTATGGACCCTTTCCAGCCCAGTTCTGAATAGCAGGTATAGGGGTGCAGACCCCTGGAACTACCCTTTGGGGAGCCCAAGTGCCAGACTGCCCGAGCATGGCTAAAGCCTCCCCAGGAGGGTGCCACCTATAGACTTTGCCTTGCAGTTAATAGTGATTTAAAATTATATGTAATAGTTTCTTTTGGGCTTTTTTGTCTTTATTTTCTTTAATAAATTTGGGGTTTTGTGTTTATACGGCTTGCAACAAGGGAGTTTTTTTTTTTTTTTTTATAAGGGATGCCCCAGCATATTTAAGTATCCCCCGTATGCTGGATAGGGGCTCAAACCACCAGTACAATTGATTTGGTATCCCAAAACGTGAATTGACTGGTGTCTGCAGATGGGCTGCATATATAATACACCAAAATAAATCAGTAGGAGAGGAAAATAATAAACTTTGTATTGGGTAGCAAGCAGCCTGTAGTCCCAATGTCACCTCCAGTTTTTACAATTTTTATAGCAATTTGTGTCAGGTGAACTAATGCAAACAATACAGACTAAATAGTCAAGAGGAAATTCTGAAAGCAGCTTGCTAATAACTACTTAAATCACTTCAATCAAACTCAACCCTGCATGTAGAACTATAGCATATGGGCTGGTTGTTGGTCAGTGTTCAAGAACAGCTAGAAATATTCATCTGCTAGCAGCCTGCTCATTGTTCAGGACCTCCAGTTAAGTGCACTGCATGAAGTATGTTGAAAACCAAAAACCTTCTGAGGTGTGGGAAAGAAAACTAAAGATAAGCCTGACAGATTGAAATCCCAATGGTATCTAAATGAAATGTATTATGTTAAAATCTGACTCGTGCTCCTCTTCTCATTTTATTAACATTATAATACCATATTTTAACATATTGAAACTAATCACTATGAAATTTCATAAACACAATAAAAACTGTAAGTAACATATTGTTGTCTCTTTGCCAAGTAGCAACAGACTTATGGCTTTTTAGGGGGTTAGCTGGAACAGAAACTGGTGACAAAGACTCAGAGATTATTAATTGTTTATATTTAAAAATGTGTGGGGTGTCCTGTTGATGCTGAACAGAAAGGGATGAAACATCTACAAAAACACAGATAGATACTTCCATTTGCAGAAAAAAAAAATCTGAGACAGGTTGTGTCCAGCCATATGGCCAGGAGTAGGTTTTGTTTTGTTTTGTTTTTTTCAGATGTTTTATCTCAGATTTGCTCCTGTGAACTGTTTGTTCCCCTGTCCTGTTTTTTCCTTTGGAATTCTATACCTGTGAAACACCTTAGTCTAAATATTGGTAGTGCTATGGTGCATGAAATTCAATTACCTCAATTCTAAGCTTAGCATAGATAGGTGTAGATATTTCTCATCCTTTTGTTTCAGTTGTTTAACATGACAGGGGAGATGTCAGTCAACCAAGCATCTCCATGTAGAAAAAGAGAAACCCATATAGCTCTGGTTCAGGTGCAATTGCAATTGGAATCCTGGAGGCAAAAATCTCTGTATTTTCCTCTTTCTAATGAGAGTTTCTTATTGAGTCCTTATCTCAATAATTAACAGTATGCATTTGCCAAAACAATATCACATTGGTGCTGGAATTAGCTAATTAAGTTTTTGATTCGCTTTAAGCAGTACTGTACTTCTTTGAGAATGGCAGAGAGCCCAAAAATGATTTCTGATTTTACATTAATTTGCTAATAAGCAGTAACAGCTTGGTTTAATGCATGTAAGACTCCCTCTACTGGTGCATGTGTTAAACCAAAACCAAGATACTAGAGCTGTTTCCCCTCCAGTTGTTTCCTCACTGGCTAACACCTTTAAGGTCTTGATTTGCATTTTCATTTTTAAATATGAAAAACCCATTTGAAGTTAAGTGAAATCCACTTTTCCCTCAAACCTTGTTTAATATATCTGAAAAACAGTTATAAGCAGAAAGAAACAATTATGGACTATTTTATGTGTATGAAATAGCCCAAATTTAAAATATTAGCATAATTTATTCACTAGGGACAGAAATCACCCATAAACTGGTATAAGTGGCTGGAAACCATTTCAAATCTGTAACACAACAGAAGTTCAGTGCATACAAACCACTTTCAAATGGCTGAAACCAGTTTAAGATAAACTTGGATGGATGTAGTATCAGACTTAACCAATTTAGGTTAAATTGGTTTATTGAACTTCTGTCCCAGATGCCCTCCAAATTCAAATTAACTCCCAGTCCCCCAGCATCCCAAGCTGCTCTGCACCTCCCCTGCAAACCCCTCTTCTCAGGGTGGATGGGCTAGCTTTAGCTGTATACTCCAGTTGGGCAGGGAGGTGTGTTGTAGTACCCCCCTGGTTTCTGGCCTGAGCCACTGTAGGCATGTGGCTGCAATTCTGGAATCAAAACTGAATGTCTGTTCACTTGCTTATTGGTTCAACCTATGTATGCAGTTTAGACTAGCTGGCAAGGATTGAATCAATTTAACCTTGAGGGTTTTTTTGGCTGTCTGTATTTAGCCCTAGTGAAATATAGAAGTAGGAGAAAAAGAGTTTGTTTATTTTTTTACAACACAGCATGATTTAACAGTGAGACTTCTATTAAAACTAATGGGAGGAAAAGCAGTGCAATTATTTGTATACTGCCTAGGAGCTCTCATCATGGACCAAAACCTGATAACACTAGATGCTGAAAAACAAAAAGTTCACCTTCACCCCTGAACACGCATATCCCTGTCATTTGGTGTTATAGCATTTGCTGACTCATACACTTACACTGTATTTACATCTTTAGGAATATGTTTTTTTTAGTTCAAAGGAAAGAGGATATAATTACAGCATCCTGGTGTAGTTCTGTTTGCATTCTATTCAAGCCTTCCTATTTTCAGTCATTTTTTCTGGGATGAAAGCAAAATCTCTGCTCTCAAATGAAAGGGTTTATTCTTTTCTTCTCTACCCCTTCCTCCCCCCCCCCCCCCCCCCACAATCTTGTTTGGTGTTAGTGAATTTTTTGTTCATAAAAGATCCTGTTGGCCCATGACCTTTGTTTACTCATATAACATACTCAGAAATGGCAGACATTCCACAGTAGTCTGCCAATAATTTCAGTTGTGACTTAGATATTCTTGGATCTCTCTTGGATAACTCTTGGATCATTCTCCATGCTCATTCTCTCCCTGGCCTCTCTATTGAAATATCCAGAAAAGTTACTAATTAATGGTGGTTGTTCTGCTCTGTACATTTTTCTACTAAACATGGGCTGAGTTCCCAATTCATTGCTTATATGCCACTGAACAGCTATTAGACAGAAACAACTTTTTGCCATGACTACCTCAGGCCAGACTGGTTACCCAAGACAGTCAATATTATGGATAGGAAAAATCAGACTTCCAAACAGCAAAGCTTTAAAAGAAATTCCATCTAATCTACTGATCTACTAAGATACTTATAAAAGTATCAGGGTACATCTACATGAACAATTAATGTGATGAAATAAACTCTGGGGCAGTTTGCACTGGAGTCAGCTGCTCTTCCTGGGTACAGCATTTACATGTACACCTTGGACTGCAGCAGTTAGAGTAGGGCTCTTTCACTAATTAGTCTGCTTGAGGGGGTCAGCCCCAGGATTTGCATGGTAGAGGGGCTTGCTGGAGCATGAGGGTGCTAAAGTGCAGGGCTAGCTGGCAGGCAGCTCCTGTACCTAGCATCCTCATGCCCCAGCCAGCCCATCAGTCTACACATATGTTTGATTGCACATAAGTATTCTGCTATAAGATAGTACTGTCCCTACATGTGATGCTTTACTGCAGAGCTAATTAGTTTATTCTGCAGTCAAGTGCACATGTAGATGCACCTGCTCAGTAAAGAATCTGTACACAGACTGTGCACAGGGCACTACTTTTCATACCAGCTTAATTAGACAGGAAGGTGCAATACTTGAATGTCTTTAATATAGATATGATTATTCATTCTCATACATTAGGGGACAGGGATGGCTTGAACCTGATGGACTTTCAGAATTGGTTATACCTTTGGCTTATTATACAACCAATTCTTATTAGAGTATGGGAATCAGATCATTTCCACAACAGCAAAAATAGTTCCCATGCTTGATAAACTAAATCCTTGCTATTAATATACATGCTACTCTAGTAATCATTTGTTGTTCCCCATGTATGCTGCTGTCAGCAGTGCTAACAAGTGCCCCTAAGACTTCCCTGTATGGTTCAGCTAATATGAGTTTGAGCTGCTGCTGTCCATCATATCCTCCTCCAGCTTCCAGTGGAGGAAGAAAAGAAGTTTCCTAGCAGCTTCTGCCCCCTAATTTAAGAGGGAAAGAGGACTGAAAATACCCTAAATCAAACAGCTGTGATCCCTCCTATCCCTTTAACTCTGTTTTTTCTCTCCGTAGATTTCAGAGAATTCACACACCTTCCAAGCCAGGACTTCTTCAGTCCTTCATTCTTTGGGTCTCATGATGGAGGAGACGGAAATAAATTTTCCCTCAAATATCCCATAATTTCTCCTTCTACACTTATTTTATTCTGTTGCTCAGACTCGAGTCCACAGGATTTAATAAAATTATCAGTTTTAAGTACTTCCTCTGGCCTTCTTGGGCCATCTCAGCTCCAGAACAGAAGGACCAGCGTAGAAGCAGTAGGAAAAGAGGTTTGCTTGGTCCCACTTTTATGCAAGAGGAACAGAAAATAAAGGCTTGTAAAGCCAACGTTTTTTGCTGTGTCAGCAGTGTATGAACTGCAATGTGTAGTTATAGCAACATAAACCTCTTCAATGTGAACTTAAGGAGCAACTCCCTTAGCTGCCCTGCACCCATGCCCTCTGCAGATCAGTAAAGGAGAGAATTCTTTTTTAATGTGGGTTGAATATGCTCCCTATTGATTGCCCCTGTAGGGCGCATCCAGATGATCATACATGTGCCTTTTGCCCCGTCTCAAACCCCTTTGCGGTGGAACAAGAGGCATGTGTGGAAATGAAAAAAGGTTCCCTGTGCTGCAAGTTTGCAGCGCGGGGAGAAAATTAGACCCCTGGATATCCAGGGGTCTAAAAAAACTGCTCCATAGAAGAGCAGAGCAAGGCATGGTCCCAGACCATGCCAGGAGGTCAGTCCTCTAAAAGAGATGCTCTGGTGTCAACCAGAGCATCTCTTTTGTTCTCCTGCTGCCTTGACCCCCAGCACCGTCCAAGGTAAGTGGTGGGGGGTGGTTTGTGGGGGTGGGTGGGTGAGGGGTGGCAGGGGGATGTGGGGGAGTTTGGGGAGTGGCAGGGGGGATGTCCCCGGGGCTGCAGGGGGTATGGACCCAGTCCAGCCCTGTGTGGCTTGCTAGTTCAGCTTTGCACTGGAGCGGTTTGCCAGAGCAGTGCATGCCTCCTGGAGCCCTGTGAACTGCTCCAATACAAAGATGGACTAACGAGCCACACGGGGCTGGCCCAGGTCCTGCCACGTGCCACCCCCCTACAAGCACGGCAGGGCAGAGGCAGGACCTGGCACAGTGCATGGGGATCACACACTGCGCCCAGCAGGGTTTGACTGGCCCTGGGGTCCCTCTGCCACCTGGCCAGGCCAGGCCATTGCGTTGGTGGCAGAACCCAGTGCGGCTCATGGGGACTGTGTGCCAGGCCCAGCTAGGTCCTGCCACCCTCGGGTCCCCTCTGCCACCTGGCTGGGCCAGGTCCTGCTGCCATAGGCCTGGCCCAGACAGGCAGCAGAGGGGCCCTGAGGATGGCAGAACCCAGCTGGGCCTGGCATGTGGGGACTGCATGCTGCACTGGGTCCCAACACCATGGGCCTGGCCCAGTTGGGCAGCAGAGGGGCCCTGAGGATGGCAGGTTCTGCCACCAAGGTCCCGGCCCAGTCGAACGGCAGCAGGGCCCCAGGACCCGGCTGGGCCCAGCATGTGGTCCCCACGTGTCATGCCGGGTCATGCCACAAAAGGCCCAGCCTGCCCAGGCAGCAGACAGTCTCCAAGGCTGGCATGATCCAGCTGGGCCTGGCACACAGTCCCTGCAGGCTGCGCCAGGTTCTGCCATCATGGCTCAGAATGCCCCACTCCCGCTGCTGCTAAAGGTAATTTATGGGCCCTGGGTGGGGGGGGCTGTGGCCCTTCAGGGTGCCTGGGACCCTGGGCAGGAGGGCTGGGGCTCAGCTGGGGTGGCATTCCATGTGCTGTGGGGGAGGCTGCACCCTGTGGGGGCTAGGGTAACCCCTGCTCTATTTCATATACCTGTTAAAAGGCTTGTATCTGTCAGTTTAAGGCCTAGCAGACTGCTGAAAACATTAATCGTTAATTTTTCCATTTATTGATTGTGGAAGAGGGTTTTACTGAGGGGCGGGGAGAGGCAAAGAGATTACATATCCATTTTATAATAGAAATCTTATAAAATTCCCAGTAAAAGACATGGTACATGCATACTTACAAATAAATAATAGCGGGCAATGGAATTTGCTGTAAAAAAAAATAAAATAAAATAAAAAACCCACAAAGTTCCTGGAATGAAGGGACACGCTGGTGTGAATGTGCTTAATTTCACTGTTACTTATATCTATTCACTACTAAAAAATGTGTTGTACGGTTACATATAAACAGGTATATGTTGTGTTTGCAATAATATTTATGATCCAACTGATAGCAGCATGCAGTGGGAATGACAGAACAAGAGAGTTACAAAAGATAAAATTATGTTATGTTACAGGTGTAGTTTGGTAGTTTGTGCTGTTAAGAGCTACAGTAAAGTCTTGATTTTAAAAGTAGTGTAGAAAAACAAAAAGAAAGTTGAAGGAAATAAAATAAAACACTGTAATACATTCAGCAGTGTCCAGTATTGTCCTGACCTATCAAGATGATCAATATTATGTAAAATAGTTTAGGGCATATGTACACCTAGAGCCAACCTACTGAACATAGTGGGACCATACACATAAATGAAGTTACTGGTGTAAGCAAGTGTTTGCTGAAGCAGAGATAGCATTTCAAATGTTTATTTTTTGTCAGAATGTACTAAATTCAGTGGTTCTCAACTTCTTAGATGCAAGGCACCTCTCAGAAAATGCCAGCTCTTAATTTTCCACTTATTTTTGATTATGGAAAAAATAATAGTGTAATTCTGTTGCAAAGCACTCCAAAATACCACAACAGGTAAGAATGCTTTTGAGGCTACAAGCCACATTTACAATTTGAATCTCTGGATTTATCTTATGAATTATGTGTAGGTATTTGCATATATTAGCAGTGCTAATATAATGTGGCAACCTGCAGCAATCTTAAAAGGATCTCGTGGCACCTTGGGGTGCTACAGCACCCTAGTTGAGAATCACTTTTTGTTGGATCTATACTATATGCTTCTTTTCCAATGCAGCAGATAAACCAATCACATTTTTTATCTGCTAATGATGAAAAGTAATGTTTCCTGTAATGTTATAATGCCTTGAAGTATTTCATACCATCAGTGTTATTTTGGAATGTGTAAGCATATTGTTATGCTTCTGAACAGCATTAATAGGGAAAACTGACCTCTAGTTTGACATTTTGGCATATAAAATCTCATCCTCTTGTAGGAAAACAAAGAATTTTAGATTTTTGCACAGACTTGCTTGTGACAAGAGCTTTCAGAATTTTAGAGTTACAGTAAGTTACAGAAAACTTGAGGTAATCTTTATTAAATTATAAAAGATTATCAAAGATAAAGGGCTCATTTTATTTCTTTTTAGTGCTACCCCGTAATAAGGGAACAAGAGTTCACTTGAACTATTAACAAGGACAAATGTAAAACAAACTAAAGAGAAATACTTATGTCTTAAGTGCTGTAGCCTAAGTTCCATGCAGGTGTTAGAAATATTATTAAAAATGTATAATGAATAGAGTGTTGTTAGAACTGCACAGTTTGTATCTCATACCTGATAAGAAGAAACACCACCAAGGACATCTCGCTAATTTACTATCTTTTTCCTACACTAAATCACACATACCTTCAAACTCCTCTGCCTCTACTCTTGTAGATTACAGAAACTGTGATTTAATTGGCTGTGTCCTTGAGAAAGAGAGGGGTTTGAACTTTTGGTAACCTGGAGAGCTTTCTAAGCATGCGTAATTAGCTAATGCATATATGCCTATCCGCCCCGCATACTTAAGTAGTTAATTATAATGCACATGCGACGGATGACGTGACGTCATTTCATGTATGTTTGTATGAACCGGAAATGAGTTGTAAGAGTTCCTGCTTCTGCACACGTGCCCAGGAGGGAAGGGATAAAAGCCAGCTAAGAGTTTTCCTCGAGGGCAGAGTGGTCTTTTGTCTTCACTCTGACCCTATTTGCAAATATATCCTTTGTGTTACTAACAATGTGTGCCTGAGGAATTATTATTCGTGAGCCTCCAAAGAAACGAACCGCGATTTTCATATCACAGGGGAGAATTAGATGATCAGTTAGCCTAGCTTTCTGTTATCTCAGTGGCATGAGTGTGCTGGAAAGAATCCTACCCTACATCCTTCTCCAACCATACCATCACTAGAATATACTAGCAAATATGGAACAAACTTGGTCCACCTATTAAGCCTTGTAAGTGTCGGATGTATAATAAAGCAGTACATAGATTGTATGCACACTTTTGTAGTAGAACAACAAGATCTGGTTTAATATAAGGCATGGATACTAAGCTAAAATTCTACTTACATTTCATTACTGTATTACAGATTCACCAGGATTCTGAGAGATTTTTCCTATTACAACCCATGAAAAGTTAAAAGGAAATGAACTTATTACTCATATAGTTCCTGATCTGGGTCAGGCACTTCCTCATCTGCAAATGAAAACTATCTTGAGACACTGTCAGCCATTTCTTTCATTTTATTTCTAAAAATAGGACTAGTGTTTTATTTAGAATAAAAAAAAAAAGAATGCAGAAATGGTAATATGCCAGTGAGTCTGCTGGGATATACTACATTACCAACATTTGATCCCATAACTTAGGATCAGACTAGTTAACACTTGATCTGCAAACTGTAGGTTACTTTTCAGTAAAATAATGCTTGGCATAATAAAAATGCAAGAAAGAAAACAATAAAAAGCATAGCTCACAAAGCCTAAGGCATGGAGGTTGCAAACAACAATATTTTCTTGCTAAAAAATTGTTAACTTATATACCTTGCCTACATTGTATGATTTTTAAAAAATAAGTGAAGGGGGAAGTGATAAAACAACAGATGACAGATGTCTTCTGCCACATGTCAAGTCAAATTAAATTCATGCTCTAAAATACATTTTAGCCATGAATGATGATGGCTAAATGGTGACCTGCTGCCATCCATATCTTTAGAACAATCTTGCCTGAGACATTCTGACAAAACTACTTCCCACATACATATGTCATCAGAACATATTTGTACTAGTGCAGTCTGTCCCACTGAATCTGAGAACAAAAATATTATAAAAATAGGAAACAGCTGCTTAGAAAACATCAATTAGATTGGGCAAATCAGATATTGTCCTATTGAATTATTTTGATATTCAGCATCAAAGCATATTTAGTTTGGATAGTGCACAAAAAGGTAACTAGCATAGAAGCATGCACAAATGCACACAAAATAGTCACTAATAAGTGTATTGTACATATTAAGGGTATATTTTCAAATGTGCCAGGTGGCTTAAGAGCACTAGCGTGGACCTCTCACATACAATTATATCTTTATTTGTACTATTGATTTTTTTAACCCTCTTTATCCTGCTTTGCTTGAAGCTTAAACTGAGTAATGTGCAAGGATTGAAAATGGAGTTTATACAGGACAATAGCGGCAATAACAACAAAACAAACTATACGCTAAAATTAAAGGGCATTTTTACATGTGCTCTGGGATGTGGTGTCAGGCACTTTTACTTCGTGAGGTTCTCTAATTAAAGTGCCTGGTGCATCACATACATCAGTGTCCCTACACTGAAAAAACAGTGGTGGGCGCTTTGAACTAAAGCTCAATGAATGTTGATTATTTCAAAGTGCCCCACTCCCATTTTTTCAATGTGGGGATGCATGGGGATGTTGATACAGGTGATGCAGAAGGCTGCCAGAGCACATCAATTTCCATGCTCCTGATGTGCTGGAAATCTAGATGTCTGTATGAGCACAAAGTTTTGACAACCACGAAGAACAGGCCTTTAATTAGGTGATATCTGCAGTAGCCATGTTTACTGTAGTTGTGATTGGGTACAAGCAAGTGTCAGTACTAGGGCCTTCTATGAAAATTCAAGGTGCTGTTGGCTCTAACCGTAATTCAAAAAAGGGTGTTCTATTCTCTGAAGGCCTGATTCTGCCCGAATCAGATTCTCACCGTCTCTGCCAATAAACTACTCATGGAAAGCAGAAACTAACTGATACCCTGTGTGGCAGAACACCTGTAGGGTGCTCACCACTTAAAGGATGTTGCAGGCTGTGAGGGAACCTGCTTTGTGAGCAGTAGGGAAAGCCTTCCCCAGGAACCATTTTAAGGGGCAAGGTAGGTGGCAGAGCACCTTTGTTGTCTGCCACTTTAAGGAGGAGAGTAGACAGCAGACAGGTGCAGACCAGTCCTGATGAGGTGGCTATTTTAAGATCCTGGTTCTCAGATCTGGGGAGCAGTTTGCTGGCAGTAGCTGAGGGAACAATAACACCTGGCTGCACTGCTGTTCAAAGAACATCTTGGAGGTAAGGGCAGGAGATTTTACGGATGGCAGGAGGCTCCTGGTCCTGGATATGACTGAAAATTGCACCCTGCTGGGGAAGCGTGGCCTGGTGCGACTGGCCATGGTGGGACAGTCCCCCAGAAATGCCAGGTCAATTACTTCCCCGGTGAAAGGTGAGGAGGGGTACCTTAAAACTCCCACCATTCGGTGGGTTAACAACATTGGAGGGGAGTAGGGCCAGGCATGCCCAGGGAGGGGCACCTGAACCCATAGCGGTGGAAGACCCCAGAGAGTAGTGGGGCCAGGCACACTCAACTGGAGGTACCTGAGTCCAGTAGGAATAGTGGGGCCAGGCACGCTCTGAGCCCGTAGGGATGGAAGATCCCAGAGCCCCAGCAGAGGGGACAAGTGGGTTAAGGCCTTATGAGGAAGGGGCAGAGAGGTTCAGTTCAGCTTTTGGGTGCCTGAGGCCACAAGTGGGCCTGAGACCAAGTGGGGCGGCATGGAGAGAACTGCAAGTGAAAGAGGCGAGTCACCGGCCCAATTAGGGAACCGGTAGGCTGTTACCCGGTGAGGGACCAGGGTCGGAGTTAGCCCAGTGTTTGGCTAATTGCCCAGCCACTGCGCAGATGAGAGTCATGGGAGAGGCCCAAACGGCCAAGGAGTGCTGAGACAAGCCTGATGGTCTTATGTGGTCGCTGAAGGGAGCAGGACGGAGTGAATATGGCTTGGTAAAGGACATGAGTGCAAGAGTCCTGGTGAGAGCAGGCAGAGTGGTAGAGGCCCCAGTGAGAGAGGGGTAGTATGGGTGAGGTCCTGAACAGGGCAGCATGAGAGAGGCCAAACACTGTTCTGAGTTGGGCCTGACCTCAGTCTGGAGCATAGCACAGCTCAAGGAAAACATCTGCAAGGCATGGGACACGATATGGGAAGGTCTGAGTTACGTGCATACCACCCTTTGACATCAGGGCACTTGAAGGGTAGACTCCTGCCTAACTACTATCATAATTATTTAACAACAACAAGGCATGGCGGGAAAGTAAGGTGGGTGGCTTGCTCAAAGACAGGTGGGCAGGCTGGCACTGTGACCGGGCCTGGGAGTTTGCCCCCTGTCACACCAGAAATAAGAAAATGGTTAAAAGATTACAATTGCTATCCACAGGTTGTGTGCATGTATATGTGTGTGTGTTATTTATCTAGCAGTATTAGGCAAAGAATGGCTCCAGGTTACTGGATGTAATGTTTTAGGTGCCTTAAAATTTCCAAGTCAGTGAGAGGAGAGTCTTATCTAAGCCTTCCAGAAAAAAAAAAATCAAGGTTACTAAGAAATTTGTAAAAACAGCTTTAAGAGAAGTGAAACTCCCACACCCCATGGGCATAAGGGAAGTCAGTCTTGGAGGAAGACTGCCAAATTCTGAAGAAATACACTAGGGATTAATCAGGTGAATGCTGTTTTGTCCTTCTGTTCTCTCTCTCAGTCCCCAGCACTGATGTTGGTGCATAAATAAACATGCATGCATTTGATATGGGGCTACATTAGTTAAAATCATTTCAGGCTAAAGACTAAAAACTTAAAGAGTTCCTACTGACAGATTAAAACCACCACATTTGTAAGGGTTTCCTTTTTAAAAAAACCCTATTTCTTCCCCCAACCTAGCCTCCATGCTTACTACTCTAAGGCAAGCAGAACAGTATTTTATTATGGTCTTAGAAAAAGCTGGGTTTGAGATGGGCAATATGTTTGTGCTTGTCATTTGAAATGCTTCTACAATCCTTTTTGTGCAACTCAGCTCTACTTCTGGTTCCAAATGACTCCAACAGAATGTTTCAAAAGGAAACTATCCATGTTTAATAGTGAGTTTGAATGACCCTGAAACTCAAGGGCAGTTGCACAAAGGCTGAAAAAATCACAAGAACTGGAACTGACAAAAGTATCTGCATCAAACCTTGCAAACCGAAAACAGGAAACTCCTTGTAAGTTTCCTTACAGTGGCCCTTACATGTCTGCCATGTGTAAGCTTTTTACCAAGCTTACAGCATTTAGGACTAGATTGTAGCTTGGGCTGTGCAGGTTAGGGGGCTTAAGTGAGACTCCTGCTCTCCCTTCTTACTCGCGTATCCCTCGGATCTGGGTTCACAGGAGCACTGAATTGCTGATACAATCCTGGGCTGGCTGAAGAATGACAAGAGTCTTGCCTATGCTTCCATCTAGCGTGGACAGGCAGCAAATTAATTCTCTCATCCTCAGAGTAGAGGAGGAACAGGAAATAGGGACAATCTTCCATTTACAGGACCTGTGACAAAACCATGATCTTGCCTAGAAAAAAATGAAGACCTAAGTTATGACAGTCAGTAGGCCTGGTGGCATTAACAAGTGCTGAGGATTGCATGATTGAGCCCCATATGAGTTGCAAGTCTCCGACAAAGAGAATCACAGAATGAGAGTCCCTTCCAAATTTCATTTAACAGTTTTGGAAAAAAGTGTGTAAATGCTACAGTAACAGCTACTGAAACAGCTGTGGGTGAATCATCAGCTACAGTAAATAACATTTTGAAATGTTCCTGATTGAAACAACTCTTTGCTGCAAAAAGGATTTCAAGTTTTCTCCTCTGACTGGAACCAGAGCACCAGACTCTGCCTACCTCTAGCACTGGGGAGGGCACGTTCAGTAAGTGACCCCACCTCCTTAGTTATGCTGCATGCAAGCATGGAAACTTTCTACCTCTGTAAGACCTGTCTTTGTGAGGGCCAGCTATCATTCCTTTTCAGGTAGAGGCATATTCAGATATGATCAGCTGCAGTACAAAGCTTCTGCCTCAGAACAACTGTTGTGCACCAGGAAGTTTGGGGGATGGTTGCAACTCCTGATGCATACTCCTCTCTGCACTTTTGTCCTCTCAGTGTATAAGTGGCACTATCAAGCCCATTGACCTTTTCACTTTATTTTAACGGTGGCCAAACATTCCAACTACAGAAAGGAAATGTAAGGGGTGCTAGATACAGCTTTCAAATTAGCTTAGGATGTGATTCACTGATTACAGAAAGCATTGACTTTTCATAACTTAAACAGTTCAGTGACCACATTTTTACAGTCATGGCAGCAGGAAAAAAAACAGCAGAGTCAGTGAAACCATTTGATTTCACAGCATATCAAGCACAGCTTCTAAGTTTAAATGAAAAAAAAGTTTTCCTCCTCTTTTTTTCCTCATTATTTAAAGAAGGCAAGCTATCCTAAATCTACATGTATTTTGCTATTCCAGAAGTATTGCCAGTCATAGGCACTATTTTTAAGCATTCCTCAGAGGCACTGGGTTTTGGCTGCAGTCAAGGCTGGGGATTTTGGCTAGGGACAGACATTCAAAAAGCCTGAGCCTGAATTGATTTAATCTTTGCAGGTTAGTCTAACCTGGCTAGGGTGAATTGGTTTGTAACTGCACAGACATTCCAGACATGCAGGCACATACCTGCAGTAGCTCAGGGCAGAAGCTGGGGAGTGCTAGAGCAGCCCTCCCTTCTGTGAGCTGAGGGGGGTGTGGCCACACCCCTTCAGGATGCTCTGATTAGCTAGGTAGGGAATTGATAAAAGTGTTTATCACCCACTAACTTAGTGTTTATTATACCATTAAGAAAACAACAGAGGAACATTACAAGCTACCTGTTGATTCAGCACAGACCATAGCCTGCATGTGGTCTGCTAGCTAATACACAGACATCTCCCCACAAGGCAGAGTGCAGGAAGGAATTCTTGCTTAGCAGGGACTGGTGAGGGGGAGAGGGGAAGCAGCCTCCTACCTCTGGAGCCAGGGAGCAGAAGAGAGGGACCAGCCTTGCTGTGGAGCAGAGAGCCCTGCCCAGCCCAGCCCAGCCCAGAGAGCATGTTGGGATGCTGTGGTCATCTGATTTATCTTAAACCAGCAAAGGGTCTGGGGCAGACATTGCATAAACTGGTTTGGCCCCAATCAGTTAAGTCTGATACTACATTCAATCAGTTTTATCTCAAAGTGGTTTCAGCCATTTTCAAACTGGTTTACGTGCACTGAAGTTTTGTTCTGTTACAGGTTTAAACCACTTTCTGATCACTTAAACCACTTTATGTGTAATGTCTGTCCCTAGTCTTTGAGTGGGATATGCCAAGACTCCTGCTGGGACTTAAACCCAGAGGTTCCTGGTTAGAAGGTCTTGCACCTCTGCTCAGGGTCAGAGGTCACCCTATTTGGGGTCAGGAAGGAATTTAACTCCATGCTCAGAATGGTATGGACTATGGGGGCTTTCTGCCTTCCTGTGTAGAAAGGGTGTGGCCCTCTTCCTGGGATCTCTTGAGCATATATTAACAACTTCTACAGCAGCAGGACATTAGCTGCTGTGATCCCTCTGCTTTACTGGTGGCAAGTTAAAGTGTTATCTCCTGGGTTTTGTGTAAGGGTTGACTGAATTTTTGCTAAGAGGTTAGACAATAGGATGGTTTGGACAAAAACGACCCTGCCTCAGGGACAGTGTTGGACTAGAAGACCTCTGGAGATCCCTTCCAGCCCTGTTTATCTATGATTCTAAATACAAAGCACCAAACAAATCTTTCTCTTACTATAAAATGTACTTGTTTCCTCCACACAACTGTAAATTCTGTTACTGATATAAATTTTGCTGTAAAAATTCTCAGGAAAGGCATGCTTACTTTATTTAACTCTGCTTTCCTCCCCACCTCTCCCTCCCCCCAAATAAATGTCTAGGGCATTTGTCAAGTGCAGCAGTCTGACAAGATTCTTCCTAGTTTGTGAAACAGCTCCACAGCTTAAGTTTGGAACAGCAAATATTCTGCTCTTATTTTGCAACAGCATCTATCCATAAACATTTTTTAAGCACCATCAAATCATAACTTCCATGTGGTTTCCTCCAAGAAATCAAGATTTTAATTTCTCATAGAAATTCCAAGAATTCAGTAGCTTTTGGTGCTAATTTTTAAATCATTTAATCAAAAAATCTGATGTTATATTTTACAAACACTGATTATATAACTGTAAAATTATTCACAACAAAATGATCCAAGACATTTCAAAGTGCACCCTTATATGTTTCTGGATTTTACATTTTTGCTACAGAATGACACACTTTCTATTTATTCTTTTAGGCCTGATTCATCCATGCACATATTCAAACTAAGCAAAGCTAGGTGAACACTTGAAACATATTCTCAGATGCCCCACTGAAGTCAATAGGAACTGAACACAAATTTAATGTTAGTATCTGCTTAAGTGATTTGGTTAACTTAATTTGGTTAAATCTGGGGATTCACTCTTTATTTATCTTTCTAGTAGCTGCTGTTGTCTATTTGTAAACCTATGTGAATGAAGACTATTTTAAATCAAAATGACCAACAATTCACTGTGAGAAATCTACCGATTGCCTAAAGCAGGAGTTTTCACCTTTTTTGGATCAGTGTACCCTTGGCCGCCGGACACAGAGCAGCATACCCCTTGCAACCTGATGGGGCGGGGAGGAGGGGAAAAGGGGCAGCATGCGGCCAAATGCAGAGTGGTGGCAACTGCCACGTGTGAGCTTCCCGTACCTCCTGCATCCAACTGGGTGGGTGGCACCTGTGCAGCAGCGTGGGATAGTGTGTAGCGGTGCTCCACCCCCACCCACATGTGCCCCCAAGGTCTTCTCAAGTACCCCCGGGGTTATGCATATCCCTGGTTGACAACCCCTGGGATAAAGGTTATATTTTAAAAAAGGATGAAAGATTCACAACATACTTTAAAGCCTGAAGTGAATTTGAATGCAGCCAACTACATCCAGGAACAAAGAATTTCACCCATAGCTGCAGAATGTTTCAAAACAGCCTAAAAAGCAGTTATTTTGACAAGTGATTTAGAGATCTAGTCAAAATGCAACTCAACATGTGAGTTCCCAGTGCAATGCTGTGGTAAACAGGGCTAATGCAAGTCTAGTTTTATAGACAAAGCAGTAGTAAGTAGGAGCGAGGAAAAGATGTTACTTCTGTAATGACATTTGTGAAACCAACACTGAAATAATCTTTGCGTTATTATCTATACTAGCTAACTGCCTGTCAAAAATGACCAGGGGGGTGTGGCCAGGGACATCAGCCTGCATCTGGCCCGGCCCCCACCTCAGGGGCTGGGCCCACTCCCCCTCTTTCCCCCTACTGCTTTGGAGCCGGCCTGCTTCCCCTTGTCTGCTGGCCCCGTCCCACTGTCCGCTCCATCACCATCACCTGCAGGGCCGAGGGGTTGTGGCCAGCGATGCTGGCCTTGCCCCCCTGTCTTCTCTGTTTTTATATCCTGCAGGGGGGATAGGGCCAACACTGCTGTCTCTGCCCCACTATCTGCTCTGTTGCTGTCACCTGCAGGGCTGGGGGGCTGAGGCCAGTGGTGCTGGCCCATCCCATCCAATGCCACTGGCCCATCCATTCCATCGCCTGCAGGGGGGTGGTGTGGACCAAGGCCCAGGGCCAGGCTCACTCCCCCAACCCTTTCCCCCACTGGTTGAAGGCCAGGACCACTACCCCCTCTGCCACCTCAAAGCTGGGGCCTGGCTTGCCTCTCCATTCCATGTGCTCTGTTGCCACCACCACCTCCAGGGAGTGGGGTGGGGGTGGGGGGTGAGGCCAATTGTGCTGGCCTTGACCCTCCTGTTCCATTCCCTGTGTCCCCACCATTATGGCAGCACTCCGCCACACTGCCATCTCCTGTCTGAATGCTGCATTCATACTCTGATTGGCTATTTCTATCAGCCAATCAGAGTGAAAATAAAGCATGATGGACACACAGACTACGGCTTTTATAATAGAATCTTTAAAAAGAATTGAGATCTGGAGAGAGTACAGCTCAAAGCTGTAGAATGATTCAGGTGCTAAAGAAGATGCCTGTGTGTAAAAGCCTAAAAGACCTTATTCTATTTATCTCATCAAAAAGAAGATGAGGAGGAGACTTGATTTCAGCATATGTATCTTCATAAGAAAAATGTACTGGAGCGCTAAAGGGCTTTCTAAATTAGTAAAGAAAGGCATAATGAAAATCAGTTGCTGGAAGGTAATGGTAAAAAATAAACAAACCAATTGGAAGTAAGGCACAGATTTTTAGTGCAAACAATGAAGGTGAGAGTTGGATTCTTTCTTTCACACTGAGACTGGATGCCTTTCCAGGCAGTGGAGTCTAATAGGAATTGGAACATAATTGACTATACCACTGCAGTAATGCAAGTCAGGAAAGAAACTATTTAACTTTCAAACTATACTTGTTCTGCAGTTAAATTAATCATACATGAGTTTGAATATGACAAGGAAGAAATATGTTGAGTAAAAAAAGGACAGGGATATTTTTACCATAAACACTTCCATATAAAAATTTTCCACAATAAAACAAGTTTTACTAAGCATTAGTTCTGAATGAGTGCTCAGCCTCTCTCTCTTTCTCCCCCCCTCCAAGTATTTTCACATGCCAAACCTTAGAACAAGCAACTTTATATTAAAGCAGACTGAGCATTTTCCTTTTTTTCTGCATAAACTGCTGTATGAAGTTCAAACCTTGAGTGAATGAAATTTGCCACTCAAATCCACAATCCCTCTGTTTGGTCTCAAGATTCTTCTCGTCTTTCCTAGAGTAGCTGACACTATGCAGAATTAGTTCTTTCTCCAGAAGAGAAAGCATGACATGCATCATCTGCAGATGACGTCTCTTCTTTAGATACAATAATCTCACTTGCATCACTGGCAGCTGCTTTTAGACAGTAGCTTGGGCTGTATCCGCTCTACTCAGACTCCCACAACCTGACTGCTGATTTTTCTACAATAACTAGACTGATATTCAAGTGCAGATATTCTGATATTCACAGGAGCCTATTAGTGAAGATACCAGAACAAGATCACAGAGTTATACTGGTGATCATCTTGCTGCCTGCACAATGCGTCTTTGTCAGACCCCTGATTTAGGCATACTTGGTCTTTCTTCTGCCTGTGTGCACATAAGCAGGATAAGTAGAATCAAATCTGCTAATACCCAATTAAACAATTCAACAATAGAAAGGCAGACTTCTCAAATTTTTTTTTCCAGGCACAGAGGCTATTATAGGGATAAATAAGCTCCTTAACCTCATGAAGTAAATAAGAGGTGTGTTACAATAACTGAAAGTATGAATGGCAAGGGGAGAAGCAGTCAAGCAGAACAAATTCAATAAATGTCTTTGTAGTTGGATGAAATATTTCCATATACTGAATGGGACACAATGCTTAACACCACCACCGTATAACACTCCTGACATATTGACAAGAGCCCTAGCAGAGACACTTATTTGAAAGTAGACAAGGATATGGTTTTAAACTTCTTAACTTGGACTGCATATCCAAATATTGCATGCAGTGACACTCTGGACGCATCTACATGTGTACATTTACTGTGCAGTAACCAAAATGACTGCGCAGTATGGGTGCATGCTCGTACTGTCTCCCATCCCCTCTGATCTTCATTGCCACACATTTGCATTTTCACAGACCTGCATTTTAAATATTGGCTTCTATTTCACCCAGAAGAGCACACAAATACCAGTAAACACGTCCTATGCCTGAAGAAGGGTGTTTATACCTGAAAGCTTGCAAAGAACAATTTTTCCAATTATTTAGTTGATTCATAAATTGTAAGGCTGGAAGGGACCTTAGAAGATCTTCAGGTCCATCCAAGCAGGAAAGATAACTGGGAGTCAGGTGACTCCAGCAAGGTGACTGTCTAGTCTCCTCTTGAAGATTTCCAGGGTAGGTGACTGCACCACCCCTGGAGGGAGATTATTCCACAGTCTGGACACCCTGACTGTGGAGAAGTTTTTCCTAATGTAATCTTCCAGGAGTTTGTAGCCATTACTCCCAGTTTTCCCTTCGGGTGCACTGGTGAACAGTTGCTCACTGAGTCCTTGATGTACTCCCCTAGTGTAGCAGTAAGCTACTACCAGGTCCCAGGTCCCCTTTCAGCCTTCTTTTCTTCAGACCAAAGAGTTCCACATCCCTCAGCCTTTCCTTGTATGGCTTGCCTTCTAAGACTGATCATATGAGTGGCTCTTCTTTGGACTCTCTCAAGCTTGTCCACATCCTGAATTGTGCCCAGAACTGGACATAGTAATCCAGCTGTGGTCTTGCCAGTGCTGAGCAGAGTGGAAGAATCACCTCCTTGGCTTTGCTGGAGATGCATCAATTGATGCATGCCAGAGTATTATTTGCCTTACTGGCTACAGCATCGCACTGCTGGCTCATATTCATACTGTGGTCTATTATTACACCCAGGTCCCTTTCATTCATGGTGCTAGTCAGTTTGGTGCCGCCAAGCCCGTAGGTGTGTTGGGGGTTGTTTGTCCTGAGGTGGAGCACTTTACATTTGTTGACGTTGAATTAATCAGGTTCTAATCTACCCAACTTGCTAGCCTGTCTAGGTCCACCTGTAACTGTAGCCTATCTTCAAGTGTGACCATGCTTCCCCATAACTTGGTGTCATCCGTGAGCCTGGCCAGTGAGCTCTTCACACCCACATCCAAATCATTAATAAAGATGTTGAAAAGTACCAGACCAAGCACCAACACCTGTGGGACACCACTGTCCACTTCTCACCAGGATGACAGATCCATTCACTATGATTCTTTGGGTCCTATCCTGCAGCCAGTTTCCCATCCACCTGACTGTCTCAGAGTTAAGCCCACAATCCTCCAATTTTCTCATGAAGACATTGTGGGATACTAGATCAAAGGCCTTTTAGAAGTCTAGGTATACAGTATCAATCTGCTCTCTCATGTCCAGGTGGTGAGTTATCTGGTCATAGAAGGCGATGAGGTTGGTAAGGCAAGACATGCCTCTATGAAGCCATGCTGGCTGTCATTCAGAATCTTACCTTCTGCAAGCTTATTGCAGATAGACTCCTTGATGAACTTTTCTAGGATTTTTCCTAGGATGGAAGTTAGGCTGATTGATTTAATAAAAGGTATCACGTTTACCCAAAGAACCTGGTCTAACTTTGTAAAATTAGTTAATATAATATGGGAAAGCAGTAAACAAAAGCATTAGTAGCCCTCATGCACCACAGCTAGAACTTTGAAAAATAATGGGAGACGTGGACTAAGAGTTTGCAAATTACTAAAGGTTAATATAGTGTATCTTCAAAATAAATCATTACTTTCTAATGAAAACTGTCTGCATTTTTTAGATTTGTGTAGGTTAATGTTTAAAGTTGGAATTTAAGTTAGTCACTGGTGGTTGTAGCTACATAAAATGCTTTATTCTGCATTACATTAAGGCGCAGCAAAGCATCACCATCTCTATATGTGCAACAATTACTGCAAAGTAGATTAGTCTAATACACTGTTTTCTAGTACCTGTAGGTACAGGTACTAAAAACTGGTATATTAAAATAATATGCCAAAGCACATGTGTAGATGCTGACCAGGAGCAAATTGCTCCCAGTCAGCCTACCCAACAGGGGGCCACAGGGATCAGGAAGAGCTGTCCCAGCTTGGTGGGACACTGCCTCCTAGCCACATGGAGATCAGGACCCATCCCAATTTTCACACGGCTGTGCAAGTTGTCCCAGCTGCCTCTCAATCCTGCAGAGTTTGGGATGGGTCTTGATTTGCACAGGGCTGGCAGGCAGCTGCCCACTGAGCTGGGACAGTTCTCTCTCACCCTTAGGGCCAGACCTGATCTCCCTGTGGCTGGCAAGGAGCTCTCTGCTGAGCCAGAATAGCTCCCCCACAGAGCCGGGACAGCTAGCGGCTAGAACTTGGGGGAGCCTGGAGCTCCCCTTGGCTGTTGGATGGGGGCAGAGCAGGACGGGAGCAGCCCTGGACTGGGATGCTCCTGTTAGCTACAGTTTGCTTCTGATATCAGTCCATGTGTAGACATGTGTCCTGAAGTGCTTTAATGAGCCTGAATTTTCTGCAGAGAAAATTCAGGTGCATTAATTGCACGTATAGACACCCAATGATACCTCTATTCAATATCATCATAGAAATGCTATTCTTATGCGTTAAGGGTCTTATCTGAAAAAGTAACAAAATATATCATGTTGCAAAATTGAAAAGTATAAGCTTTCAGAGATAAGTAACAAGTTTACAGGAACATACCAAATACCTTTAGCAACAATGTGCTCTCCTATTCCTGAGGGCACCTTTAATACAGGGCATGTACAGTATAATTTAAATATCATTGTTAGCACATTTTCAAACTGCTACCCTATAGAAAATTTAGCAAAAGTTTCATCTAATAAAACTGCAGCACTAGGTAGATAAGCTTTCTGTGCTTCAATTATCTGAAGGCAGGTTAGAGAATTATTTAAAGAATCAAAAGCTTGCAAAACACATTCAATCCTCTTTAAATGAAAATTCTTGCCATATGTTAGGAATAAAATTTGTTATGTTATGCCACAATTGGAAACCAAACTCTGATCTTGTGTTATTAAATACTATGTTTTCTAACTTTCTGCATTTTTTTCATTACTGTACCTTGTTTGGAGTACCGATATAATATCAAAAACTGGGAGAAACTAGATTGACAACAGTTTCAGATGCTTCCATATATTTTCTCTAATTCCAGTAGCAGATTTTTTAGTTATTCATTTCATGTAGTACATTGTTATCCTTTATTCAGGCTCTGCTTATGTATCCACCAATTCACTGGAATGCTCATCTTTTAGTAAGACCAGCAGCTATAAACTCAGTCTAACCATTTAAAGGGTGTTTTGCAGTTGCTTTGTGTCATTAGGGTAGTGTAATGAATCTGGAGCGTACCTGCAAAAACCAGCCTCAGTGGTTTCAATGAGTTCAGTACCAGGTACAAGATAAAAAACTAGAGTTGTAAAGAGGAAATCACTCATACTCCAGAAGAGTACTTTTCTATGTTCCTAATGTATGGTTCTGCATCCAATTAGAAAATCATTTTCAGTGGGTCAGATTCAGGCAGGTTTGTTTGTCAGTTCATATTCCAAGCTGGAGCTAACAAACTCAGCTGCCAACACTAAGTTTACAGTCTTCTCATGTTTTCAAAATAAGTTCTGTAGCTACAAGTGCCAAACACTTTCTTAAATGAAAACTGAGATTCTGAAATACTCTGCCCCTACCCTGAGGACCTGAACACAATTCTTACCATAGTGTCTGCTCTGCTTCCATGGGCTGACATGTATACAGGTCATCACAGGGTAGCTAGCTGTGTTTGTCTGAAGTCAGGCATAAGACAGGACAGTGTCACCACAGAAACTAATTCAGGGAGGCATAAGCTTTTGTAAACAACAACTTAGATTGTTGGATGCTATGAATAGATGAAGAGTACTTTAAGAACTGGTAGGTGCATTGTAGGAACTGCTTCCCACAATAGTTTACTAACACTCTAATAAAGGGGACAATTGAATCTTTAGAAGTACAGTGTTAATAAAGAGAATTCTTTAATGAACCTGACATTTGGCCATCTGCCACATCTGGTACACATCAGCTGCTTTTACATGACATGCTTACTGCACAGTAGCTTGTTACTACCATGCAGTAGCTCGTTACTACTGTGCAGTAGTGTGCTGGGCACGAACTGTGATGCAAGGCTACTATGCAGTAGCAACGAGCTATTGCGCAGTAATAATGAACTACTGTGCAGTAAACATCACTAGGCAACCTGGTTATGCAAGTACTAAATGACTATGCAGTAATAAACTGCAGTGGGTGTCTCATGTAGATGTACCCATCTAAAACCGGTTAACTCTTGAATTACATGGAAATCAAGTAGAAATTTCTTGCTCTTACTCCTCTTTCCTCATTTTTTTCTGCTTGCATTACATTTGGCACTTCCTTCATATATCACTGCTTGTGTAGCACATGCTCTGTGTCACAACTTAACTGCTTGCCATTATTAACAATAACTATTTCCAGAAATACAATACAGCCTGCTTCCAGTCAAGTCAGTGGGAGATTCTGCACAAATTATCTGTATCAGATATAAGCTTAGCAGAGAATGTTTAGGGAAAATGCTATCTCCAACATAAGAAGGAAACCCACCTGAAAATCAGAATAGCTAGAGATGCAAAACAAATGTTTCAGAACAAAGAAGAAAAAAGTGTTACCCACAAAATATATAACTGTGTTGTATAATTAAGAAGATACATATTGATGTTAATGGGAGTCTGTGACCTTACAGGATTTTGAGTCATCCTGAACTCAAAACTTTTGCTTGTTGTGTGTAACTCACAGAATTTCAATGAAATGTAAACCTTTGAAACTGAATAGGGAAGTGGGCATGTATTACAAAGAAGCATCAATAAGCACAAACCTTCCTGGTTTTCTATTGTTATTTCTATGTTTCTTTTAATTTCTATTTAGGTTACTGTCTTCTGGCCCTTCAGCAGTGATATTACCTAGACTAGCAATTGATAGCCAGGGTGCCAGGTCACCCTGGGGTGCCATGAGACCCTTTAAGGTGTGAAGAGACAAGCAGATAAGTGCAGACTCAGGCTTGTCTTTGCCTGGTTGTTCCCCTGCTGTCATTGTCCCATATCTCTGTAAGGAGGTAAGCACTGTAATATATAAATTAATTTTTGAAAACGTGTGCTGCCTAGTTCATAGAAGTTATGGAGGAGTTTCTTGAGTCTCAGAAGGGGTGCCTTGAGTCTAAAAAAGTTGAAAACCACTGACCTTTCATTTTTTCATCCATCTGTTGCCTAGTAAGCACTCTAATATGAATATTATTTTGTATCTATTCCACTTACCTATTCAGTCTTTAATCCTTTTGTGGTACAGAGGGCAATAATGGGACAGGTCATTTTTCTGAATGAATCCTGAAGGACTTGCCCCAATTTTCCCTTTCTTTTCCCATAAAAGCTTGAATACAATGTGCAACTAAACCTGCAAAGCTTTGGGGGCCCAATTTTCTGAGCATCCTCAACACCCAATTATATCAATGACAGCTGAGGGCATTCAGCACACCATAGGACCTGGCCCTATGGGAAGATGGCTTAAAAGGTTTTAATTAATTTATCCACTATTTAACCATCTTCCTGCATATGAAATGTTGATACTTGTGGTTTAAGAAGAAGCTACTGCAGAGCAGAGCAGCCTGAGATATCAAAGAATGTCTATAATAAGTGGCATAAGGAAAAGCTTGAGTGTCTATAAAAAGACGCAATCCGGTTCTTAGCAACATTATAATATTCAACATAATGAAGCTACATTTCCCCATTCCTACTTCCTAGTATTCTCTTTCTGGAAGTCTCACGGGTTTTTTTCTTAAATAGAGTAATTTTCTTGCCTGGGGGTGAGGGCAAAGGAGGCTGTCTTTTCCCCCAACTTTTTAAAGCCTTCTTTATTGTTTTTAGAAATATTGTTGTCTCTTAGCCTCTCTTTTTCAAAGAAAGGATGGTTTCCATTTCCAGGTTTATATTGCTTCCATCACTTTAGAATTCAGGCACCTTATAAACATCATTGAATTAATGTATATAACAACATCCTGCAAATGAGCAAATGACATGCCTATTTTACAGTTTCAGATTTGTAACATTGAGGCCAAAAATCTGATTCCCTTACACTTAATAACACAAAATGTCCCATATTATTCAGAATGAATGAAGGGATTTGGGTTCAAGAGGTTAAGAAACTTGTATCCAGAAATGGCATCTAGGGCTTGAATCCCAGTCTAATACCTTAAAGCTATTCTTTCAGTTAGGGCTGTGTGAAACAGCATCATTCTGCTTCATTGTCCATTTTGACAGAACAGCATTTCATTTTGAGTTTTGTTTAATTTTGAAAGCACTGTTCTGTTTTGTTTTATTGAAACTGTTTTGCTGTATCGACGTTTCGACATTTCCGCCATCCAGTGCCGGGAAGATTGGTGCTGCCGCTGGTCACAGCTGGCAGCACCAGCCTCCTGTTATCCAGCAGGCAGATCAAGGCCTGCACCCCCAGCAGGAATCTGGCACAACTCCCACAGCCTTCCCGGGGGTGCGGGTGAGCCCCCGATATGCCTGCCAGATGACAGGAAGCTGGTGCCGCCAGCTGGGGTCAGTGGCAGCACCGATCTTCCCGGCACGGGCTGTGTCCAGCTGGCAGCACCAGCCTCCTGTCATCCAGCAGGCAGATTGGGGCACCCCCACCCCCGGGAGGAGTTGGCAGAGCCCCGCAGCCCTCCTGGGAGTGTGAGGAGCCCCGATCAGCCTGCTAGATCACAGGAGACTGTTCCTGCTGCCTGGGACAGTGTTTTGAGTGCCCTTGTTTCATGTCAAAGCTGTTTCAAAGGCTTTCATTTTGATTTCACTGTTTTGAGCTTGAAATGTATTGAAACTGGTGCCTCCTGTGTCTGGAGGGGCACTTGGGGTCTCTCTGTGGCCAATCTCTGAGCAGCAGAGGTACAGGAGGGTGGGGAAAGGGAGGCCCCAGCATGCTTCCTGGCAGACCTGGAAGTACTTCCTGTTCACTGATGAGCATGTGGAGGGCCCTTTTACACTGCTGTGGGACACTCCATCCACCCTAACATTGCAGAGATGATGAGCCACACCTACTACCTCAAGGTATGTAGAAAAAACTTTTAAAGCTGTGTTTATGTCCAAATTGCTGATTCTCCAAATCAGCATTGAATCTGCAGATTCGGCCGAATCAAATCAGGGACAGTGATCTGAATCAATTAATTGAATCACTGTCCCTGATTTGGGCAGAATCTGAGTCAAATACGGTCCACTTCGCACACCCCTACTAGTCATAACATGTTTTACCGAAGATCTATTTTGTGTACTTGAACCCTAGAAAAGATCACTTGATAATTTACAATTTAAAATTTAATTTATTTAAAATAATAAACTAGAACAAGCAAAGGTTGTTTCTAGTCAACAAAAACAAATCTATGCCTATTTGCTTCCTATGCCACTAACAGTAAGCTCTTTCACTATGCATTATCTGTATTACTGGCATAGGCAACAAGCCTCAACAGGTTCCTCAAAGTTGCTTTTACTTTGAGGTCACTGTAAAACATCTCTGGTTTTTCAGCCTCTCAAGTCTTCTCACCTTTAACATTTTTTCTTTAATAGCCTAATAATCACCACCTTGCTGACTTTAAACAAAGTCCCATCTAACAATGAGAGCCCACACATTATATTGATAACAAATGTTAAGAATATAGGGTGCCTATACTCATGCTTGGGGTTGGGGAGGTTAATTAGTGCAATTTCCAGAGAGCTGCTCTAATTAAAACACTGCAGTGTCATGTGTATTAAGCTCCCTCACATTTAAAAATGGCTGTGAGATACTTTAACTAAAGCACATTCATTTTTAAACACTCAGGGGCTTATACATGAGATGCTGCAGCAATGCTAGAGAGTGTTTTCATTAGAACGTGGAGCAGACTCGTTTACTCTGATGCATTCTAATTAGACCATGTCAGAGCATGTGTATAGGCACCCATAGTGGCCAGCAGCTCTGAATATTTTATAATCTGTTTGTTGCTTCTGGTCATGCTCTTCAACTGTATTTTTTCTTCTTGGCACCCATTACTTTAGAGTGAACACCTGTGTGCAGTTCTTCAGTGTTTCTGCAGAGTTTTATCAGATTTACTTGATTTAAAGATGAGGTACTCTTCCCCCAATTTAACACAAGGAAAAGGGTCCTAGTCTTGCAACTTAGTATGAGATAGCATGGGGAAAGCAGCCGCTGTGGCTCCTGTCCTCCTTCTGAGTTAGGGCTGGAGGTACAGCTGTTGCTTGCCCCCCAACCTGGCCCCAGAACCCCTTGATGCTCCTCCCCTGTAGCTTCTACCCCTTCACCCCCTGCCCCTCCCCCCCCCCCGTCTTCCTCCTGCACTGCTTCTCCCCTTATCTTTCCTATGGTGCTGGCAGGCTCTGTCTCCACTGCTGCTTGGAGTATGGAGCACAGCCCTACCCCAGCAGCAACGCTGGCCCCTCACTACTACTACAGAACCAGGCTGGAGCCATGCTCTGTGCCCCAGGCTGTAGTGGGGACGGAGCCTGCTGGCGCCAGAGCAAAGTCAAGGGGGAGGTGGAAGAGCAGGCAGAGAGGAAGACAGGAGGGTGGGGACCCAAGGCCGTGGGGTATAGAAGTGGTATGGAGGGGGTAGGGGGGGGGCCTCAGGCTGCATGGGACAGGCACAAAGGGGAAAGTGGTGGGGCAGGCAGCAGGGGGAAAGCTGCCTGTTCCCCCAGTGCCTGCCCCATTACTACCCCACCACCTGCCCTACTGTGTACTCCCCCTGCCTCCCTCGCTGTCTATCCCCCACAACCTGCCCTATTACTGCCCCCCTCATCATCTACCCCCTTGATGCCTGCCAGTGGGAGGTACGCAATAGGGCAGGTTATGAGCAACATATGTATACATTTTTCAATATTCTGTAGTCAATATCATAAATTTCTAGGAGCAGAGACTTCCTATGCCTGAAGAAGAGTGATTAGGCCTGAAAGCGTGCAAGAACTTTTTCCCAGTTACTCAGCTGGTCTAATAAAAGATGTCACATCTATCCAAGGAACCTTGCCTAACAGTTTCTGTGTCATACTGTTACTCAGTAATGTCTTAGTTTGTTTTACTCCATGTGTTAGTTACTCAGTAATCAGTCACAGCAGACAAGTTTGCCTCATTCACTTCAATTCTAACCAATTTATTTTGTATAAATAGGTTTCTGTATTGGATTGTATTACCTCACAATTACCTACAGACATCTGCTCTTGCCCCAAGTCCACTGACTAAAAAAACTGCAGTAACGATCTTGAACAAACACTTTAATAACAATCCTTCATAAGCAAGTTTGATTCTACATTGAATAAAAATGCTAACAGTATAATGTGAACCATTCCATTAATAAAAATATTTAAGATAGAGCGCAAGAGACATATGTCCACCAATCTGGCTCGACAGCAGTTATTTAAATAAATAATTCTGATATGATCTTTTTTGATTCTGCCTATGTGTAGTTAAGTTGGGGATATACCTAGTTAATTCTGATTTTACTTCCTCACACAAGATAGAATCTATATATAAATCATTAATTTTCTCTGTTCTAAGTTTCTTGGTGCTGCTGCTGATGACAGCAGGAATCTATAACAAGTGAGCCAAAATTAGTTAGTGGCTCTGACTTACTACACAAGTATATACCTGTGTCCAATTTTGTCTCTTAACATTTTCTGCAGACAACACTGGACTTTAATACATGTAAAAAGCACCAGGAGATATATCTCCTCTGCACAGAAACTTTTGCTGCTTTTACAAAGTTGATATGTTGTCCACTGGCAGATTTTCTCACAGACTTCACAACATAGACCCAGAAGGTCAGGCTTTAGGATATCAAGTGCAGAATCACAGTTTTAAAAGTTTTTTTTTTTTTTTTTTTTTTATAGATGTGATAGATTCAATATATTGCAAAGCACATAAGTAAAGAGACTTTATTAAAAGAGTTCCTCACATATGGTGCGAAACATCTCTGCTTGGTTTAATCTTCACAACTTACACATTGTTCATTGTTGTTTTAATAGCAGATTTATTAAAAACTGGAATTCAGCAGACACTGACAGAAATAATGCATAATTTAGCCTGCAATAGATAGTAAACTTAAATTAGAAAATAATATACTTCAAGACCCTAAAGCAAACTGAGCATGCTGGATTTCTTCATGACAGTGCACGTGCATGTCACTCTGCCACAGCCTTCCTCTATCCTCTGCTCTCTCTGAATTAGCCAGAGTATTGAGAAGTGCAAGAATCCATTTTTCAAGTTGTACCAATGTGAGGAAGTCAAATGATCATTACTAGACACTGCAGGAACTTTGCAAGAGAAATTGAATCATTTACTATGAAATCATACACCAACAAGGAGGAGAAGGAAAAAAAGAAAAGCGACAGAAACATCTGTGAAGTGCCATCAGTTGGAATTATAAATGGAGACCAAGCTTGGTTATGTTAAACAAAACTAACACGATGCGGGGCAGAAATGGATTTTTAAAAGCAGTTACATATAATGGGCTTGGTAGCTTTGAAAAATGTCTTTTCCTAATGGTCATTCTATTGATATAAAGCCTAAGGACAATTTTCCTAATTAAGCAATAAATCACAGTTGGTAGAGAAGTCTGGTAAATCACTACTAGAGATATTCAGAGCTTCAGTTTGCTGAAGCGGTGATGAAGCTTCTATATGACTTGTGGATTATTTTGCTACCAGTTTCTCTTCAAAAGTTTAGTCCAAAGAAGCCTCAAAAATGTCAAAACACAACCTAGCCCAAACTGTCATATTTCACAAGGATCACACAAAAGACCGTAACAAGCTCTCTCTTCTCTTCTCTTCTCAGGAGAAGCCAATGGGCACACTCTACACACCACATGTATTCACGGAAGTAAGTCAAATAAGCTCGCTCCTTATCATCACTACAATGTCTTCAAAAAGCTTGACTGATTAGCAGCAAGCAGAACACACTGAACAGTTCTGGATTTGTCTGCTGCTTTTCATATTTTCCAATTAAGGTACTTTTGAGGGAGTTACATCTTCACAGGGAGGGAATAAGAAGGAAGCCTGCTCACCTGAAAAATAGGTATAAAGAAATTGCCTGAGTAGATCAGACTTGTGGTTTGTCCAGTCCAGTATCCTTTTTCTCTGACAGTGATGAGTGCCAGGTGCTTCAGAGGAAGGTACAAGATTCAACTGTGCTGTACCAGTGAGAGTCAAAGCTATGTTAGATCTCATTTTGGTAAGCTGCAATGACTTCAGAGAAAAGCTGACTGTAGAAAATAATTTGCAATTAAGAGATCGTAAATTGGTACATTTTACTCTAAATGACAAGGGGTGCATCTACATGCATGCTTTACTGTGGAGTTTACCAATCAGTTCTGCAGTAAAGTATCATTGTTTACAGGAGTGTTGGTATCAAGTTTCAGCAAATTAATTAACTCCACAGTAAGATAGTAGTGTCAGGGGCAGTGCTATCTTACAGCAGAGTCATTTACTGCACTGCAATGCATGTGTGAATAGTGATCAGGACAGCAGCAATTTGAGTCAGGACAGCAGCCTCAGACTGGCAGCAGGTTTGGGGGTTGGGGGTGGGGCAGGTCAGCTCTGCAATTTCAGCACTCTTGTGCCCCAGTCAGCTCCTCAGCCATCTGATGCCACCGCCAAGGACCTGGGGCTGACTCCCTGTGCCGGCTGCCAGCCCAGGGCTGCTCTGCCCTGGCTCAAAGTATTGTAGTCTTGGGTGCATGTGTAGATGCTATACCTAGGAGCAGTGTACTCTGGCACAAAATTCTCCGGAGAGTATCATGTCACATTAATTGCATGTGTAACTGCACCCAGGATAGACAAGACTAGGTCTGTGATTTTAGAAAGGCTAACTTGGGAAACTAAGGCAATGAGTTAAGGGGGTTGAAAACAAGAGCTATAGGATGCAGCATGTGTGGTGGGCCAGTAGGGGGCGCTTGTGCTCTGAGCCACCCACCTCACTGTGCCAGACCAGCTACCAAGCTCCAAGTGCCTCCCTGTGGGTGCCTCACATCCAGCTGACCCCCTTCCTGGAGCACACCCGCAAGCCTGGGGTACTGATGCCACCACCCAGAGGTGTTGGTCTGTATTCAGGTTGTGCGCCCCTTGGGGTACACAGGCCTTGTAGGCCTTGAGGGTGCTTGACCACCCTGCAAGAACTTGGGGTGCTTCCTTTAGTCTAAAGCACAGAAAGTAGCCTCCCTTAGTTAACAAAGCCTAAGGAGCTTACAGGCATGCCCTGATCCCTCTCATTGCAAGTTTACCATGCTTGTAATAATGGAGAGCTTTACTAGTTAAAGAGGGTAGGCTTGGGGAAAGGTACATGATAAGGAAGTATCACAGAATAACCTTAATGCAAACAGTGTCAGCATAGTAGCTGGTTGATACACTTCTATAGTGTAAGCTATATATCTAGAAAAGTTTCAGGTAGTTTACTTACTTCAACATCTTGAGAGAGAGAGTGAGAGCTGCAGATGTTCTAGTTGCTGTGTGACTTATAACATGACTGCTCTCCATCCCCCTGGGCAGTCTTAGGTTTATATAGGCCTTTTGACATTATCTCTGAGACCCAATTACAGCCAGGTGTTGTGGGGTGCCAACTGATCAATTTAAAAAGCATCACTGCTTACCTCTGAGAGTGACAGGAGTTTGAGCCCCTTCCCCCATGCCATGAGGTCAGTGCTAACACAATACAGAGCTAGGTCCACCCCCTTCTCACCTGGCCCAGGTCATGAAGGAAAGATTTTGGTTGCCCAGGAACCAGTTGACAGACAGGTGAGAAGATAATGGCAAGGAAAAACCTAATAGAAGAGTTTGGGAAGAGACTGGGATGGCATTCTTCCACAGCATGTAAATTATTTTATGGCAACAGTAAAATTAATGATCAGAACCCTACAGCCACAGAAAGAGGAAAACATTTGCATAGAAGAGCTACAACCCTGCATGAATGAACAAGCATGTCAAATGGCCAATTAAGAATAAGTACAGGATTTACAAGTAATGGAAAAAGAGACTGATCGCTAAGGTGGGAGATCTTCCTGTTTTAAAAAGGCACTAGCAGTTGTACTGAAAAGTCCAAACCAAAAGGCTTACTTTTGTTGCCAACTCTAGGATCAGGTTTGCCTAATATTGCTTTACAAAATCTTACATGTCAGTGAATCCAGCCTTAGATTCTGACTTAATTCCAGAATATTTGTGAATATCCAGCCCCAGCAAGACATCTAAAAACACCTCATCATTTCATTCATTGTTAATGTCATAGCTCCCAGCATACTTTAGAATGTATGTAACCATCAGCGGTTCTGAACACTGAAATACTGCTGAAAGAATAACATCCCAGCAGGCTTTGCAAATTACCAGTGTATGATAAGTAGTAGAAATCAGATAGATTATCTTCTTTTTCACGCAGACTCCTAACCATTTGAAGCTAAAAAGCAGTGACCAAAGTGTTATTACAGCAGCACTTAAAGTAATTAAACAAATATTGTTAGCAATCACATTCATTGCATTTAGGATTCTTTAAATAAGTTATACATACATTCCTTTTCATCTTCCTGCATGTATTATCTTACAGCAGTAAACAGTAATGCATGAAGAAATTATGGCATGACTGAAGAAGAAACACATTCATACTGGGGAATGAGGAGAAAATAGGATGAATACAAATTGACATGCCCAAGGCTGAGCTACATCATAATGCCATCACTATGAAAACAAACCCAAGCTGACTATTGATTTTCACAAGCTTAATGGCACTGTACGAAATCATTAGGATACATACAGGACTGCAACTTTGCCTCCTATTGTTTGCAGTTAGGTAGCAATAGTTCTAGGTGAAGTTTTTTTGGCTGAATCTTTTTTTGCAATAAAAATGAAGAACCAACCCCAAATTCTGGTCTGTTGTATCAGTGTTATTTAAAATCAAAAACTGCTTTAAATTACAATGAAACACTTCATTTTGGGTCAAATTAATTTTTTTTTTACTCAAAGTGAATTGCTTGCTTTACAGAAAAAATCATTTTGGTTCATCCTAAATTTCCCTCCAAGTTTTTCTAAACTGCCAGTGAACTTCAGTCCTAGACAGCAAATCGTTCAATTTGTTCAAACTGTGGTAGTTCTGAGAATTCTGGAAAACTTTCTTTAATATTTCTTCTTCAGGGTTGGAGAAGGGAAGGGATGGTGAAGGGATCAGGATCAACCACCGTATTTGTGGCTTGTTGATACCTTTATCATTTAGAATTCCATATATAAATAAGTAAATAATGCTATATATTTAAATATTAGCAAATTGCCCATCAAGAATGACAGGAGGGGACAGAGGCCTGCGTCTGCCTCCCCCACCCTGGCCAGGGCTGGGGCCACTCACTGGCTCTCCCCCAGCTGCTTTGGGCTAGGTTTGGGTCTGGGGCCGCTTCTCCCTTCCCCCCCGACTATTTCGAGCCAGGGCAGGGGCTGGAGCCGGGGCTGGTTCCATCCTCCCCTCTGCTGCTTTGGGCTGTGGCCAGGGCCAGTGCCCCCCCACCCCTGCCCTCTGCCCCTCCCCAGGGCCAGGGCCAGGGCCAGAACTGAGTCCCCCCCCTTCCCTCCCCTCCACTGCTTTGGGCCAGGCTGCGGCGGTGCCCACTCTCTTCCTCCCCCCCAACACTTTGGGTCAGAGCCAGGGCCTCGTCCCCCTCTACTCTGTCACCACTGTTATGCTCCTGTCCAAACAGTCACATAACCAATCAGAGTGTGAATAAAGGATTACGAACAGACACACTAAGGCTTTTACAATATTAGAATTTAATATTTAAATATATAGAATGCCATATATAAATAAGTAAATATATCAGTCATGAAATGGAGAGAAAGAAAAAGAAACCATACACAATTTAACCACAGAATGCTGGTAAAACATGTCCATTAGTATTCATGTCCATTAGTATTCAAGTATTCTCACAAACTACTGTTAGGAGTTCTTGTACATCCTGCCTTACCCAGGCTGCTAATTGGAAGTGGTATTCCAGCTAGATCTTGACAATGTGGGGCAGGGGAGGTTGAGAACCACTACACTTGTTTCAGAGAGCTGTACAACAAGACCCCTTCTATCCTTCATCTTGGTAACAATTGTTATTAAGTAATTTACATGTTTCCAGACTGCAGGGTGTGTAAGTGAGGGAAGTTTGTAGGGAATGCTTTTTCTGACCACAAGCAGCAGGACAGGGTCATTCCAGTCACCACAGATTAAATCCCCAAATGCAGAAGCTCATATTAGCTAGCTAGTATTAAGTCTTTAATGCTTCTGCTCAGAAGGAAAGTAAAGGCTCACTAAACCTTTGAGCGAAACTATAGTGTCCAGACAGATTGGATTATTGTAGTACATCAGAGCTCTCCAACTGGTGGCCTGTGGTCTACATGGTGCCCATGAAGGGCTAAACAGTAGCCTCAGGCTCTCACCTAGTCACTGCTTCCCCCACTGCACAAGCTGAAGTACCAGTCAGGCACTAGGCACCCCTCTGCCAGCTTCTCCTTTCTGCCTCTGCCATAGTGGGCAGGGTGGTGCAGCACAGTATAGCCTCCAGTGCCAGGGAGCTTGCAGCCCAGAGGTCAGTGGGAGCTTGCTGTCAGGGACCTAAGGGTGAGTCATGATCCTCAGGCGGGTGGAGCAGCAATGGGGAGGCATACATAAAGGTTGGGGTGCATGGGGGGGTGTAGTGCAGCAGTGAGGTTCAGAGAGAAGCAGGAGGGGGAGGTGTGGCAGGGAGCTGGTGTAGGGAGAGCAGCAGCAGGGCACCCAGGCACTCCGTGCATCTGGGCGGGGGAAGGGGGCATGTAGCCTCCACGGCCCATGGCCTGTTCTGGTGCGGCCCAAGGCCCCTTAGAAAATCAACAGAATTGCAATACAAGATGCAGTACAAGAATTGCAGTACAAGACAACATCTCTGCTTCTTGTACCTGCACTAAATAGGACAGTATGAAAGGCTGAGGTTCAAAAGTTTGGTTCCCAAAATGGTTCCCACTGAATGAAAATTGAAACAGGATAAAGAATACAGGGATAGACTTTTTCTGAAGCTGATCTTGATCATACTACCTTCCTTACACTAACAGAAGCTTCATCAACTTCAGTGGAGCTCGGTACCCAGAGCTTCATTTTGGAAACCACACTCACCCATTATATGAACAGTTCAAATTAAGTTGCCATTGCTGCATAGCTGAGTCCCAAAGAAGCTGGGCTGACACCGTGCAATCCTGGACTCAACTGTTTCAAAGACCTTAGCTTGTGTGATCTGAATAGATGATAATTGGTGGAGATCTGCATAAGGCCTACAGAGGAAAATTTTCAGTGTTGCACATGGTAGATTAAGCATACAAGCACTGGTAATAAAAAGGGAGCTGAGCATTTAATCAACCCTGCATGGTGCTGAAAATGTATGCTATTTTGTTCTGAAAAATAAGCTTTCTAATGTGGCACACTGGGACTGTGCAGTTTCTCAACATTTAAAATCTAATGAAAGGAGGAGAGAATTTACTGTTTAAAAAACACCACCAAGGACTTCAAACATTAAGGGAAACTTTTTCTAAATAAAAAATATACCAAGTAAAAGATTAGGATGTTTGTGTTGGATGTTTGTGAAAAGCCCTGTGTTAAAGGGGTGGGTATGGATTTAAGAGATGGCACATACAAAACAAATGAAGAGAAAGACAGCAGGTGGCAATGGGTGGCAGAACTTATTTAACAATTCCTCTCACTATGCTGTCCCTTTTGAATATTCCCTTCTTTTATCACTTCCACTATATTTTCTAATTTTATCTTCTCAAACTCTTCTCTAACTTTCATTTACTCATCTAGAAATTTGTCTACCACATCACCTTCAGTCTGGCCTCACTCACTTCTTTCTTGCATACGGATTCTTCTTTCTCAGTTTCAATTTTTTCTTCTTCAACCTGAAGGCTTTTCATTCTCTACGAAAGGTTTGTGGGAAATATCCACTATGAGAGGCAGAGTTATTCCCAGGGATGTAGCTGGGCAGCTCCACCCCCTGGGCAGCTATGCATTGCTAGGGCAGTCCAGGCTGCCACAGTGCCAGTTATAGCAATATGATTAGCAACTGCTGCAATCACAGATATTTTTGCACCTCCTCCCAAATGGCAGGGCCTAGGCTGCTGTCCTTGTTGCTCCCCCTCCTCCTCCAGTTATGCTGCTGGTCATACCAGACACCAAAGAAAGGACTGGATGCAGAAGGGGAGTGGGATGGAAATGGTTTCCTCTATCCCTAAGGCATGGGAAGTATTTAGACTCACTGGGAGCACATTCATTAATGCACAGTAGTTACTGCACATTTAGTTTAGTACTTGCTTAATGAAATGCTAATGAAATGCGCAGTATTACTGCTCAGTAGCACCAGTGAACTTTTTTGTGATGCTTATTATGCAGTAGCCTAATAACACTGCACAATAGTGTATTAGTACGGTTTTTGACCAGCAAGCTACTGCACAGTGTTATTAGGCTGCTGCACAGTAAGTATCTCGTGTAGACGCACCCACTATCTAGGAGTAGATGGTGAGTACCTGAGCAGGACAACTGGGAAGGATGGGGTTGCCCAGACTAAAGTTAGGAAGGGAGAGGGAGACAGGACCCAGTCTAATACTGACAGCTTTAATGAAAGGATTTTTGTACTACCTTTGTTTGTACTAACTGGTAAGGGAGCTTCTCTGTATTTGCCAACCTCTCCTATATTTAGAGCTAATTCTGGTTAATGATTTAAAGAGATACATCTTTTAGATTCAGTGAGGAGAGAGAAACAGAAACAAAAACCAAACAAACTTATCCGTTTAGACCTTTCCCCCTTGGTACTTAAAAATACAAAAACAAACAAACAAAAAAACCCATATATGTTTTCCATCAGGAAACAATCAGATAAAGATGCTGAAACACAAATGTGTTTCCAATGTCTACACATTTATCAGGGCAAGTAGCAAGTGGCTAATATCTGCAACCATAGCAATTGGCAACAATATTCTGGATCCCAACATGTTTTCTCATGACTGAACACAGATAGAGGAATTATCATGACTCAACCTAGTTGAAGAGATATAGGATATGATAACAAACAATTTGACATCAGTTCAATTAAGGTCTGAACCTAATCTCACTTAAATGAAAAGGAATTTAAACAATGGGTGCAGATTCAGGAATCTATTGTTTCATGAATTAAATCAGCTCACTAGCACATACTTATACATATACCAATACTGGTATGTAAACTCCATCTTGCATGATTCATTAAGCAGAGAGACACAGGGCATGTCTACATGTGAAAATGCTGTGGGGTAGGTTTACTCTAGAGTAGACTAAGGTTAGCCAGGAACTCTATAGTAAGTAAACCCACCCTGTGCTGGTGTCTACAGCTACAGGGATTCGGGAGCAGATTTACTGCCCCTAGCAGCGGTCTGCTCCTGCCCCCTCCAGCCCTGCACTGGCTCCCTGCAGTAGCCAGGGTGAGCTCTAGGCTCCCTCTGGATGCTAGCCCAGCTCTAGCATGGCCAGGATACCATTGTCTCCTGGTTGGGACTGGGAGATTACTCCCTGCCCTTAGGAGTTATCAGCTGCTAAGGCAGGCTCCAGTGGCAAAGCCCAGGCAGGGACAATGTCCCCCTGCCCTGGCAGAGGGCTTGGAAAGAGTTGCAAGGGAGAAGCGGGTTCCAGCCTCCTGCCCCAATTCTTCAGTGGTGCTGCTAGTAGTGAGCCCCCGGATGGGTGGGAATTCCCTGCCCTGCAGGGGGCTCACTGCTAGCTGCTTTGCTGGCAGTTCAAGGCAGGGGGCTGGGACCTGCCCCACCACCGCAGCTCTTTCCAAGCCCTGTGCCTCCATCACCTGATTGGAACATGGGGCTAGGAAAAATCTGTGGGGCTAGGATCAGCCCTTGATTGAGACAGTTCCTGGCTACCCCTGGGCTGGGCAGGGAAGATTGCACATGCATCCTGGAGCTGGCTAGGGACTGCCTAAAATGGGATAGTCCCCAACCACCTCCATGCTGGGGATGCAGACTTCTCTGCACAGCCTGAGGCTGACCAGGAACTGTCCCAGTCAGCTCCAGGCTGGGCTGGGAACTCTCCCCATGCAGGGAGCTCTCAGCCTCTGCTCCCAGCCCCAGATCCATAAATACGGCACTGGGGCTGGGAACAATCTCCCAGCCCCTGCTCCGTGATTGCACAGGGAAGGATGGGAGCTCCCGGCTGCCAGGGTAGGGGAACTCCCAGGCTCCAGTGGTGGAGGCAGCTCCCAAGGGCAGGGAGTAATCTCCCACCCCATGCTGCCTGGCTGACTGGGAGAAAATTTGATCCCGGTTGGCCAGCTACACGTGCCGTACTGCACATTAATTACTAGGTGGTTAATTTGCTACTTGCATTTTCAGGTGGCAAATTTACTGCCAAAATCAAGAGCAAAATACTGCACAGTAAGGGTAAGCATGTGTAGATGGTAATGCTTACTACACAGTAATTAGCTCTACTGTGCAGTAAAATATCTTGTGTAGACATGGCCACAGACAATTATATCTGCAGACAAGAGAAATCCAGAATGTTTTCTACAGTTCATTATTCTGAATGGAACTTGGATAGATTGAAAAAGCTCAATTAACTTGTTTTTTTATTCATCAGAATTAGGCAATCAACCCTCAAATGTTGAAAAAGCATTTGAAAAATTAAAATGACTTTGCCACCCCAGTCTACATGATGCAAGACAAAATGATTGTTTCAATTATTGGATTTAAATGGCACTTATGTCACCCTGAAGAACCCACTTTAAAGGCTAAAGCCAACAATCAGTAAAGCTACTTGTGTTAAGCGATCAACACTTTCAATTGTGGTTTTCCTAGAATTTGCTAAATATATTAGAAGAGGTGCACAGGTCATTTCCTGAATATGACCTATAAAGGTAGTCATATTAATACAGGAACAAACAAATTCCGGCATTTTAGAACTTCTGGTGTATTGGACAGAATAACAGCAATGTGCTTAGTGCTGGAGAAAGGAATTATGTCCTTAAAGAAGGCATAATGGACTACACTGACTTTCAGTCAGAATTCAGTAATACTTAAGTCATTTTAGAAAACAGAACTTGGACTCCTGAGTTACTTGAGCCATTGAAAATTCTAGCTTTTCTCTAGTTGTTGGTCTTTATTTGCACATTGAAAGGGAATAACTTTATTCAGTGACTGTCTTAATTCCTGGCAGACAGAGTCAGTGTGTAGGCCACACACTTTGGCTAAGTATAGACAGTCAGAAAGCCCAAGGCAGAATTGATTCAATCTTCGCAGGTTAGTCTAAACTGTATAGATTGAATCAATAAGCAAGTGAAGAATCATTCACTTTTGATCCTGGAAATTCAGCCACATACCTGCAGTGGCTTAGGTCAAAAGCTGGGGGCTGCTAAAGCATGCCTTGCTGTTTGGCTGGAGCAGACAACTTTGGCCAAGGCTAGCCTGTCCACTCAGTGAGGCCAGGTTTGAGGGAGAAGTGCAAAGCATTCTGGGATGCTGGGGGACTGTGCATTAACTTAAATCTGGAGAGGAACTGGGACAGAAGTTCAATAAACCAATTTAACCTAAATCAGTTAAGTCTGATACTATATCCACCCAGTTTCATCTTAAACTGATTTTGGCCAGTTTGAAAGCAGCTTATATGCATTTAACTTCTGTCATGTTAGAGATCTGAACTGGTTTCTGCTCACTTATACTGGTCCAAAGTCCTAATGACAGGGAGGTGAGGGTGAAAACAATCTTCATATTTCTCATTATGTCTGAAGCAAATACCCTAACATATCAGCATGTTACTGAAGCTAAAATCCTAGAAGAGCCAGAGTGAAGATAGCAAGCATCACTGCAGGCAGCATGTTTGGTGCTTTTAGAGTAAAATTGTGGCACTGTAGAAATTAAAGGAAGCCCCCTCTCATTCTTCTTCACTGCCATGAGAACTGAATTTCACCTGTTGCTCTTGCTGAGAAGGGCACTTTGTTAGTAAAGTTGTCTCAAACAGGACTATTACTTTGTTTCCTTCTGAACTCAGCTGCCCAACTGCACTGATTCATTGGAAGAACAATTTAGGGGATCTCCTCTGAAATCTTGGGGTTTCTCAATGTGTGTGCTATGTTCTGTAGGGGAATAAAATCAAAGGACAGAGTGACAGTGCAATACATGAGAGAGACCCTTATATGATAGCTTGATTTTATGTTGTCCAATAGAAAATTTCTTCATTAAAATTATGAGGAAAACTGCAGGGATGGTATGTGAACCTTTACTCTTGTGGTTTTGTTTAACATTACTTAAAAAGGAAACAATTCAGAGGTATTTGGTAAACTATTGGAATACTGGAGACTATACTACAGTACAATCCTTTCAGGTTGTTAAAAAATCCTGTATAAGGACAATTCCTTTGTCCACTTAAGAAACACATATTTCAAAATCCTAGCAATATACAATCTGTGTTTGTTAAACTATCTTCAAGATACTTTAATAATATAGTTAATACGCTGAGGGACAAAACATCCAGTTTCCGTCTGTTTTCACAAAATGATACTGGATTAGAAAGTGCATGCTACCTCCATTGTATTTAATGGAGTCATTTTATTTTTGTGGAAGGTTTGTAACCTATTTAGCTTTATTCTGGTTAACTGACAAAACTATATTACATGCTATTTATCATTCCCCAGTATTTTCTTCTTATGCAAACCAGGAGATGAATGCATAATACACAAAGAAAAGGTTCTTGATTTACCTTTTGAATTTGTATGCTTAGTCCCATGAAATGTTATGTCCAATACCAAATGGTCTACCTTAATTATGGTCATATAAGTAAGGACCATGACATGAACTCTATACAAAGTGGTCAGTGTGGCAGAACAGCTAGAATGAGTGCTGTTGAAGTCAGGTAGGTCAAACAGAGTTGTATGGGAGGCTCTGGGTTTTGGGTCTACCTTGCCATGTCTGTTTCCCCTTAATATTGTTTCTATGCTTTCCCCAATGAATTCTGCACATCCGTTTTTACCATCAAGCATTAAGCCAGAGGGAAAATTTAAAAAAAAAATGACACATTGGTTTCTGGCTGAAAACTGTAATTCAGCAGACATTTTAATGAACTCATTTTTCTAAGCACTACTCATTAAGACACAAGTGATAAATTTCTGTTTGGATGTTTTGGGAATTTTTCTGAAGGGAAAGCCAAACGTAGATACTGATTTTAAAACACCACTGTATATGCCAAGAACAAAACTACTCATATTGTGATAATGAACAACACTAAAACTCTCCCCCTCTAATGGAAAGTTCCTGGAAGCTGGTTAAACTAAATTCTATTTGGCTCAAGGCCACTCATAAATATTTCTCTTCTATATTCCTATCCATTACTAAAATACAGTAAAAGCAAAGTGTTTTTGTTCTTAATGCTCTGATATAAAGTCATAAATAAGTCATTTTTCTTCAGCAGGTTGAATCTACTATTTCTAAAATTTCACATTAAACTTGCTTGAAGTGCTAGTTTGGTTTTTATTTAACTTAATGCCCAGAAGCATTTAGATGCACTGAAAGTGGACAGCAGAACAACAAAACTTGACCAACCCACTGATTTTTATGCTGCAAGATGCTTGTAAAGCATTGTACAATGGCATTCCCAGAATCATCACATACTGATAATAAAATCATTATTGTCAACTGACTACTGAAGATGCACACTTGCATAACAATATATGATGAAGGAATTGCAACAGCGAAAAATTACATAATGTTGCTGACTACAAATAGGGTCCTCTGTATTTTGGGGTTTGTCACTTACCACAGAAATATGCACAAAAATCTCAATTTGTATTAAAAAAAATAGCATGCATGAACACATACACATATCAACTTCTATATCTCTATCACCCTACAGATTTCAGAGAGAAGCTTTATAATATGAACTGATAGTCATATTTTCTTGAGTTCACAAGAGATGCCAATGACCCAGCTCATGTTAATAAATTGTTACCTCTCAAATCTAGAGAGGGCAATTTGTTACATATTGCAAACTGTGAGCATTGAATAAAAAGCACTGAACTTCATATCATAATATAAAATGGGATACTATGACAATCATTTAAATTTTCCTTTTTATTAAAAGTCTCTTTCTTAAATGACCCTGTTTACTTGCATACCACATTCACCGCTTCCCCAGAAATCAACCCCCCAAAATTGGAGTGGGTGCATTATGTGGGGATGCTGATTTTCTTCTTCTTTTATATGGTGTCAGATATCAACTTTGAAATCTATGATCCACTGTCTGGTATTATCACTCAATGCACAGATTCCATCTACCCAGTCAGGGCATTCGAAAAGATTGCAGCTTTTGATTCAGCACTGTGTTGTTTTTTGGACACTGCATTCACACAGAGGGTCCAAGATGTTCATCTTGTAAAGGTGCTGTTTTGAAGCAACCATATCCAGATCTAGGTCTGTTCAGCTTTACCCATATTTATTTGTCAAGGTCGTTCCCAGTGGGGCACTCATTTGGTGATGGTATAAAGTGCCATAGAAATAGGTCCGATCTTTCCCAGCGGTCAACTCACCCTGTTGCCGCCCATCAGTTTTATTCAGCATCTCCAGTCTTTTCCAGGAGCTTGTGGGCTTCATGTATAAATGATTTACAACTTCTCAGCCTCTTAAACCTTCATCTGTTCGGGTCTTCAGCTAACAGTTGAGGGAGCAGGTGATTTTTGTCATTTCTTGCCTGTACTGCCAGTAATGATGCTAGGGTCTGTCTTCTTATATCACTTGGTCTAATGCCTAAGAGTACAGGAATTACATCTGTGGGTGTGTAGTTGTGTAGCCTTTTATGAGTCTCAGCACACTGTTAAGTACAGTGTTGAGCTTTTCAGTGTGACAACTTCTGTCATGGGCAAAGGGTGCCTCCAGAGTCTGGGGGCACAGCAGGGCACAATTGGGGGGGGGGGGGGGGAGTCCCCAGGAGCCAGCTAGTGACTGGGGTGGGGGGTGGGGTCCCCTAGCAGGCAGCCAGTCACCAAGCAGGCCTCCCCACTCAGGGCCAGCCTGATTTCCCCATGCCTGGGACAGAGCTGCCAGTTGAGCTGGGACAGCTTTGCCCCACCTTCTGAGCTCAGGGCTAAGTCCCAGGGCCCCCTGCCAGCTCAGGGCTGGCACCTGGGGGAGCCTGGAGATCCCCCTGGACTAGGCTGCTCCTATCAAGCTCAAATTACTCCCAATGAGGGCGCATGTGTACACATGTGCCAGGGACTGCTGTAATGATTCTGAATTTTCTAGGCAGAAGGCACATTCATTCATGTAGGTGCGTCCTGTGTCTTTTCCAGTTCTGTCATGCCTTGGGCTACTATGATGACATCATCAGCATACATGTATCACTTAGATGCTGTATGTGGGAAGTCTGAGGTATATACAAAAAATACTGGTGCCAGCACTGACCCTTGGGGGACTCCATTCTTTTGAGTTCATACTCTGCTCTCTTCTCCTTGGCTGGTAACGAATCTCAGTGATCTCCTGGAGGTCATACCCATGATGAAAACACGTAGCTTGCAGTGAAGTATCATAGAATGCAGTTTATATTTGAGGCCTTGATGCCATACAGTGTCATAGGAGGTTGTGAGGTCAGTAGACTGTGCCTGTTTTCTGCCTCTTTTCAAATCCATTTTCTGTGTCAGATATAAGTAATGTAACTTGGGCAGTAGTACACCACTTTTTCTGAAAGCCAGCTTGTTCTTTTGGGAGCTGGGGGTCAAACCTGCTTTGATTCCTGCTCCACAGTGTAGTAGCAATGACATTCAAGCAGCTGAGGGTGTCAAATGACTAAATGGCTTGTTGTTCACTCCAGAGGTGTCAATGATTGTACCTTCTTTTTATTGATCATGATGGTTCAGTAATGGTTTTGATGTTCCACTAATCAAGCACCAATCAAAAAATGCCCTAATATTTCTTAGGGCGATTTTGCTGCCTGCTAGTTGTCTGCTAGTTGTTCTCTCTTCTCCTGTTATAGAGCCCTGGAGACTCTTGAGCATTTTACAGAAGTGTAGATTTACCCATGAAGACTAGTCTTCAGCAGCAGCTAGGGTTTCAGCTTTTAATTAAGCATGAAAGGGAGAGCAAGTCAGTTGAAGATTAGGCTCTCTCTCTGCTCTGTGCAGCCATAAGTTTTGAAAAATAATTTTTTCTTAATTTTGCCTTCCCATAAACAAGGTGGATATCTTATTTGGTGGTGTGTTGTATGCAAGAAAATACAGAGAGCTTGCTGAAGTTCCAAGATCCTGCCTGCTGTATGGTACATGCAGTCTCAGGTGACACTACCTTGCAAAAATCTAGGTGTCAGGAAACACTTAACACAAAAGAGTGGGGAAGTTATCAACTTTTCTCTTTGCTTTATTTTTTATCAAACGTTTCATGCTCAACCCCCAGTCCATGGGCCAGATCTGCTGCTGAATTTCTGGATTCATGAGGAGCCTTGTGACCTGGATAGTGTGGCCCTGCACACTAGTTCAGGAACAAAAGGTGGCTGAGGGCCCAATTCTGGTGTGCAAGGCTGGGCTGGGACAGTATGGGGCCCCAGGTCCTGATTCTGGTGGTCAGGGGCAGTGCTGTGCCCCCAGGACTCAATCCTGGCACAAGGGATCAGGAGAGGACAGCACAGGACCCAATTTAGCCCAAAAACCTAGCCCTGTGCCACTCATCTGGTCTATAGGGCCAGAAGAATGAACACCCTTGGCTTAGTTGTTCCTCCTGAACAGGTTAACTCTGCTCAGTATAGCAATACATCTGAAATATTTTTTCAGTTGTGCTAAGAAGAAAGATGTCGGGGCCACCATACCATCCATGAAAAAGACAAGGTTACGGTCCCTTTAACATTGCCTTGCCTAAAGCAGTAGAACAGATTCTTTCAAAATATGATAAATGATGTAGAAGAAATGAAGGAAAAATATTTTGAAGGAATGTCTCCAGCAATAGGTTTCACAGGTTTTCTATGCCTTTTTCTTTCCTTTCTTAGTATGGAAAAGGCAAGGATTTCTGAGGGTGCTATCTTATATTGAACCAACTGCATAGTTATGATGAAGTTAAACAAGCTTTCAACTGAAACACTTTCTTCCTCAGTTGTGATCACAGCTTAAATATTTTTACAGATGCAAGCACCGTAGCGCTGGGCACTTTTCAAAGTGCTCAGTGCTACATCACTTGAAGTTGTATAAGTGGTGAAATGTGTGTCAGTACGCAGAAAATGGTGGTGGTCTGCTTTTGAACTAACACACATAAAAGGTGTTTTAGTTCAAAAGTGCACTGCTGCCATTTTCTCCCTGCTGACACACATTTTGCTGCTTATTTGACTGCAAGTGACTCAGAGCTGTGCACATCAGCTTGCATGTGCAGCAGACTCAATTAATCAAGATCTCCAGTGTCTGGGAATAAAAACGTATGTGTATAAATGCCCAAGGATCCAGGCACAGCAAAACTCATCAAGCTTTATCCCAAGCTTTATCCCAACTACACAGTTGGTCCAATAAAAGCTATCACCCCAAGAAACCCTTGCCTCTCACATAATTTCTGGACTATCACAGCTATATCACTTACACTTTTCTATTTTGACATTTTCAGGTCTACTTCAGGATATCTTTTTTTTTACTTGTTCATCAAATGTTAGGCAACGGAGGTGCTCTTACATATGCCCTGGGGATGAGGCTGGAGTGGTGCTTTAATCAGAGCAACTCTGAGAGTCGCTCTAATTAAAGCATTGCTATGTCTTGTGAATCAGTGTCTTTGCACTTCAAAATGGTGGTGGTGGCACTTGAACTAAAGCTCGTTCGAGAAATAGTAGCAGCACAAATCTGTGCCACTATTTTGTGCTGCAGTGCACACCCCTACTCATGCAGTTTGCAGTGGGACACGTTGTCCCACTGTTCCATGTGCTGCTGGGGTGGGTCCGGGGCACAGGGTGTCTCAGTGCAGGGCTAGCTGGCAGGCAACTTTCGCACTCAGGCACCCTGTGCCCCAGCCAGCTGTGGAGCAGCACTTGGAAAGCGGGGAGTAGGTAGCCTGGCCTTTCTACTCCCCTGTCTTTGCATGCTGCAGAGCCCCCATCTAGAGGCATCCTATGCCCCAGCCAGTTGGTCTCTGGCTCGGGCACATGGTGCCACAAAATGGAGGAGCAGGCAGCCCTCCATTGCAGAGCTCCTGTGTTGAGACATGTTGAGGCACACTGCATAGGACACAGCACTTCTAAAGCGGGGGGGCTTCATGTGCCTCAGTGCAAGGGCTCTGCAGCACAGCCCCTGTGCTGAGGCATGCAGAGACAGGGGAGCAGATGGCCCAGGGCTGCCTGCTCCCCAATCTCGAGGCACAGTGCATCCCAGGCAGCTGGGGAGTGGCTGGCAGCAGCGCAGCATGCCTCGAGATGGGAGCTCCACATGCTTAAGCACAGGGGCTCTGTAGCCCAGGACTGCCTGCTCTCCCATCTTGAGGTACTCTGTGCCCCGGCCAGCCAGGGAGCGGCTGGCTAGGGCACAGGGTGCCTTGAGATGGGGGTTCTGCAGCATGTGGAAGCTGCTGCCTGCTCCCTGCCTCTTCTCCACGTGCTGCTCCCTGGCTGGTTGGGGCACAGGGTGCCTCAGTGCAGGGGCTCAGCAACGTGCAGAGATGGGAGAGCCAGCAGTCCTGGGCTGCCTGCTGCCCTGTCTCTGTTTGTTCTAGCACATGGCACTTTGGCGTGCTTTGTGCTGACTTTTTTTTTGGTTTGGGTTTTTTTTTTTTAGCTACAGGAAAAAACTGGTAGCACATTTTGCCCCAGCACTGCAAATTAGCAGCATGGGGCATGGTTTAATGTGCAACACATGCGGTTTGTGGCACCACAGAGGTCTGTGGTGTCACAAACCACACATGCCTGCACAGCTAGATCCAGCCACAAATGCCACCACAGGTTAGTATTTGTAACTTACAGTGACATTATTTACTGGGCTGCAATGCACATGTAGAGGCTGACAAGGTTGGCTGGGGAACGATGGTGCTTCAGTGTGGGGGCTAACTCCTGGCTAGCCCTGCACTGAAGCACCCTCGTGCCCCAGCCAGCCACTCCACAGCACACTGAGCCAGGTCCAAGTAGCCCCAGGCTGGCAGGCTGAACCCCCAGGCCCTTTGCAAGCCAGGGCTGCTCCAACCTGGCTCAATGTGCTGCAGTCCCAGGCACACATATAAATGCAGCAATACATTGCATCACACTAATTGCATTTCACTTAAATGCTGAAAGACTCCAAATATGTTTGGCACAAGTCAGGGTAGGATTTACGTTCATAGCTATGGCACAGCCATTCATCACAAATTCTGGCTGAGCTCCCCTTTTTGGACATTTTCTAAGCTGCTGAGTTTGCAACCTAATGCTGCATCCATATACTTCTAAACTCTCCTGTTGCTACTCAAGCTCCAGGCATTCTTTTATGTACTTGTGTGAAAGCTGGAAATAGTTTTGCAGACCATGAAACATTTTAGATTTTAAAATATGTTCCAAGTTTTGTATTGGGACAAAGAGCTCTTTCAAAAAAATGTAATGAAAAGCCACCAGAATAGCTCAATGGCTTGGACATTCACTTGGGGACATGGGAGAATGTGGTTCCAAGTTCACAACTGCCATTGATCATAGAAGAGACTTGAAATTGATTCTCCTTTATACAGGGTAATTGCCTTGACCAGAAGTGTCTCAGTTTATTCTCTGGGCAGTCTTTCTCAGCATCTCATACAGAAACTTATTCACTTTGTATAAATAATTTAAAGTATATATTGGAGAAGGGACTTGGTCTAGAGGGTCAGTTTCAACCTCTCTATATTAATAATTAGTCAGTAGGCCAAGTGGAACAGCTCCCACAGGAAAGATTGAGATAGAGAAATTTTAGGGGGAGTTTTGCCAGCCTAAGATCATTCTGCAGGGAAGGCTTATAGAGTTCTTAGACTGCGAGTACTGTAGTTAATATGTATTTGCTGTCATATGATACTAATTGTGGACAAGGACTTTTTGATCCTGAACACCACTATTCTGGATATCAACTCAAAAATTATGAAAGTATGAAAGTACAAAATATTTGCCATATGATTTTCTGTGCTTACACATTAGCTCTTGTTTATTTGGATATTCATTATTTCATTTCTGTCTTAATTTAAAAAAATAAAATTAAGTCACATGACAGAAGAATGCACATGCAGGTCTGTTTGGTCACAGCTAAAAGGAAAAAGTTCATGCAATTGTTGTAAGAGATAGTCAATCTTTGGCCCAGACCCCTTTGTACCATTTCAGCAATGCATAACAAATGGAAAACCAGCTTAAATAGCCAGTGGGGGATTCCACTAACACTAAACAGAAGAGAGGATCGTTTAGCTGCCTCAGGATTACAGTGTAAGGTAAAAAAGTGATTAAAAAAAAGAAAAAAAAATGCATCTTTATGCTCAGGTGCATCCAGTGCTCCTCTGACACTCCTAGATCCTAGCTCATTGGCTTTTGGAGGAATCCATCCTGCTTTTTGCAGTTATTTGGTGCTTTTACTATGGATTTAAGCTCTCTGGCCACATCTACATGAGCATACACGTGCGTTTCAGGGCTCCTCAAAAGCTTTTGAGGCACTGCAAAATGCATCCCATGCATATAATTTGATTCTTTGAGATGCATATTTGCAGCACAGAGCCAGACGTAAATAATGGGAAATCCTGATATAAAAAAACAACTGCGTGGAAAAAAAATCAGGATGGCACACATGGCAGCAGTGTGTGCTGCCTGAAACCAGAGCCTGGCCAGCCAGAGCCACATTTCAGGTGCCAGCCAGGCTCCATGAGCCCAGATTGCCACCACTGGAACCCCAGGAGGCCCACAGGACTCCAGGTAAGGCTTCCAGGGCTAGCCCAGGTGCTGGCCCCAGCTTCTCCTACCCCCCCGGAGCAATTTTCTCTGTACTAACCCCATGTGCAGGGGTGTGCACCGGGGCAAAAAGCAGTGGCATGAATTTGTGCACACCCCTGCTCATGGGGACACAGCCTCTGTGGGTGCATCTACACAAGATATTTACTGTACAGCTGTCTAATTAGCTCTTCAGGAAAGTCTCTGCATCTACATACATGGCCCTATATAGGTGGCAGTAAACTGATGAACACTGCTGTAGGTTAGTATTGGTAAATACAAGTACTATCCTATGGTGGAATTTTTTAGTGTGCAGCAATGTAAATGTAGATGCTGACAGGGCTGGCTGGGGCACAAGGGTGTTCAGTGTGGGGGCTGCCTGCTAGCTAGCCCTGCACTGAAGTACCCTCATGCCCCAGCCAGAGCCTCCCCAGCACATTAAGCGGGGTCAGAGCAGTCTTGGGGTGGCAGGCTGAACCCCCAAGCCCTCTGCCAGCTGGCGCTGCTCCAACCTGGCTCAACATGCTGCAGTCCTGGACATATGTGAAGACACAGTGCTTGGAAGCAATAAACTCTTGTGCAATATAAGCCACAGTTTATTGCTCCATGCTAAAATAGCTCATGTATGTAGATGCACCCTGTATCACTCAATCTGATACTCATCTCTCCAACCTGTGCGACATGCAGTTATTTCCTCCTGCTTGTATCTTTTCCCTCTGCATTTATTATAATGCACTGGTTTTCTTTTAATCTGGAGCAAATTTATTTTCACCAATTATGTCCTACATTTTATATTGTTTATTCTTAACAGCAACAACATAGCTGTCATAGTATACACTTGGGTTCATGCTAGAAAATAGATTTGGACTCTAGTACAATGAGGATTGCCTCTCCTGGCAGATAACAGTCATAATTTCTATGGAAGAGCATGCTATCAGAGTGCATGCATGTTAGGGTTGGTGCTGAATAACAGTTCTAGTTAAGACCTGTATTTTTGGATTGCCCTATCACCTGAAAAACTAAGACAATTGCTAAGACAACCAAAAAGAAGGAGTTAATCACAGTGAAGTATCTTGGACAGTCAATTTGATAACTGAATAGTGATCTACAGCAACCTCCTGAATGCCCTACTATGGATTATTGAGGGAAACAAAATCTAGTAGGATGTAAACACACTGATCTATAAGACAGATATCCAGCACCCATACCTAAGACTTGTAAATTGTATCCATAGCTTATTTCTCCCCACTAATATTTTTCACTACTGAGCTCGGCTGAATCTGAATTAATGTTTAGCATATGATATTTACTTTAGTCCTCTGAGTTGCCCAGTCCTACTCTGAGTATATAATGCAGCACTTTGTCAAGGTTCCTGGAGTGTACTTTATGGCTTTATCCCATTAGACACTTTAGTTAAATAAAAAGGATCCTATAATGTAAATGGTTTCTAATGCTTACTAATCAGGTTCCTTGCTGGTTTTTGAGTCATTTACAGCAAATATGAAATCAAGTAAAATGTGCAGTTACCAATTACATATGGTTTAATCCTACAGCTATAAATTATTACTAGCACAATAAAATACAGCAGTGTCCTCCCCCACTCATGATTGCCTTCTTAGAGAAAGAGCTGTGATACTGTGAAGAAACTGAAGCCAGCATTCATTTATGTTCTGTCAAGTTTCACTAATTTAACTGTGATTTTTTTTGCTTCATACTGATTTGTACTGGATATAAGCAGAAATATTATAAATACATGATCCATCACTAGTAAAAAGTATTTAAAAGCCCAAAAACTCAAATTCACATAGATTATGAATTCTTAAATTCTACTTTTTCCCCAATCTGTTGGTTCCCAAAAGAATACTACTGAAACAGTGCTAATCATAGCTGCAGTACTTAAAATAATAGGCCAGATCCACACCTGATGTAAATAGGTGCAGCTTCTTTAATTTAAAAAAACAGTCAATTATACCAGCTAAGAGTTGGTTCCTATAAATTAATGAAGGCAGTTGTTAACCTAATTTCTCTAACAAGTTCCAGAGAAGGATTTTTCTAAGAACCATACTAATTAAACAGAACTAGCAGATAACACATTTGACAACTAATATTACTAATTTTCCCAAAATATTTAAAAGTATAGGAAAGTAAGGATGGAAGACAGTGACAGAGAAAAGCCCATATCTATCCTCTCCATAATTGTCCTTTATGTATTTGAAAACTGTTATCAAATCCCCACTTAGGGTGAGATTACAGATTAGAGTTAGCAGGTGCCAATTTTAAGGAATGTTAGTCTGTGTTAAGATTAACTAGTGCTAGTGATCAGTTACATGTTCAGGGTTAATACCCTCTAAATGTGCACTGCCCCTATCTATTGCTAAGGGGATGGTGAGCAGGGTATGGCTAGGGGCTGCAAGTCTGCCCCATTCCTGCCCTAGTCACTGGCTTTCTAGCCCCAGTACAGTCTGGACTGGTGGGGGGGGGGGAGGGAAGGGGTCCCCCATGCCACTTGGATTGCCCCCTCCTACCAAATCACTCCACTGCCCCCTATCTCCCCCAGATCTCTGGTGGGGCTTGGATCTAAGCATTCAGGGTCAGCACAGTGTGCATGGACTCTAGCAGCAGGCAGGGAGGGGGAACACGCCTACTGACGCCTCCAATGCTCTTGGATGGATCAGGGTGCCAGGACAGTGATCCATTGGTGGAGAGGATGATGGGCAGAGGGGCAATTTGGGAGGCAGAGTCCAGTCCTGCTACATGAGGGAGGGAGGGAGGGGATGGTGCCAGGTCCCTGAAGCTCAATTCCCTGGGTCTGATCCTAGCACACAAGATACCACTGAGCCCACAGACTGGCCTTGGGTCACTCATCTGGCCTGCAGAGCCAAAAGGTTGAGGACCGCTGCTTTGGAGGATAGGGTTAGACTCCAGAATGACCTGGATAGACTGAAGAAATTCTCCAAATTAAATCAAATGAAATTCAGTGAGAACAAGTGCAAAGTCCTGCACTTGGGAGAAAGCAATTATATGCAGAGTGTGAAATGACTAGATAGGTTACCATACTGCAGAGAAGGGCCTGGGGGTACAAGTGGATCACAAGATGAATGTGAGCCAACAGTGTGCGCTTTTATGGGGGGAAAAAGTCAACAACCTACTGGGCTGTATTAGTAGGGTCATAACTTGCAAGTTAAGAGATATTATCTCTCTACTGTGTTTGGCCATTATGACTAGCCCAAGCTGAAAATACTAAAGAATCACTGAGCATAGCCAAACATGAAGGTAACCCCTGGGAGATACCCCTGACTGACAACTTTGTGGCTGCCTCTGTCTGTGGTCCACTTCAACACAAACTACAGAATGACCATAGAACTTTTAACTTTCCAAATAATTCTTGCATATGCAAAACTTGTGAATTTAGTAATTAAATTTAACATTAGTTCACTTACTCTTGTAGCATCGTACAGACATTAACTGTTAAAATTATATGATTAAGCACTCAAAAGTGTGGCAAATTCTAGGTTGCAAATATAATCTTAATCTTGCCCACAGTGGGCACTTATTTCAATTACATGGTCACATATTATTTCTCAAATACAACCAAACAAATATTTTCTTTATAACCTTTGATACATCTTGAACTTTTTAAAATTCCATTTTCCTGTTGCTAATTTCATTGTTATAATGCCCAATATATCTTTATTGACAGACTTGTTATATAAGAAAATTTCTATGGTACATATTTTAATTCTTTAGTCAGAACACATGTACTATAAATCTCCTTTTCAACCAAGAGTAGTTAGATGGATTCAAGTGACAGCCAAGGAAAACTGAGTTCTGAGGAAAGCCTGAAAGAACTAAAATGATTTAGTCTGGGGAAGAGAAGTCTGCGTGCAGATTTGATAACCATCTTTCAAATACCTGAACAGTGTTTATATGGAGGATGGAAATAAATTATTTGCTGTGACTGCAAGGGATAGGACAAGGAACACTGATTTAAATTGCAGCAAGGGAAATTCAGGTTGGCTATTATGAAGTACTTCCTCACTGTGAGAATGGTTAAGCATTGGAACTGGTTACTCAAAGAGGCTATGGAAACTTCATCCTTGGAAGTTTTAAAAGCAGCTTAGATGAAGTGTCTGGGATGGTTTAGACAGAGATGATCCTGCCCTGAGCACAGGATTGGCTCATATGACCTCCTGGAGGTTCCTGCTGGCCCTACTTTTCTATGATGCTAAGACATTAATTAAACCAGCCAGAACTTCTAATGCTTTTAGAATCTTCTCCATCGCCCACTGAAATCAAGGAAAAATTCTCTGTGAGATCAGAAGGTATGGGGTACCATTAACCTAGAAGCTTCCTTTAAAGACTTAATTTCAGAAAAATATGTTTGGCAACCATCGATCCTTCCATATCACGGTGTGTGCATGAGAAGCCAACCTAGACCTTTGACGCATATGGCTAGGCAGAAATTTGGAGGAGTGGAGGCTTCCCAGACCTTCCATCTCCACTTTAGTCCACTGAGAGAGACTCTAAAGGCCAGACTGAATTTGGCGCCTCCATAGCTGTAGTTGCACAAGCAACCAGGAATACAAAGCCAGGTCTCCTGTGTGACAGACAAGGATTCTACCACTGAAACACACGGGACTCCTAGAAAAATATAAATGTCTAGAAAAAAGATATTTTACTCAAAACTTATTTTAAAATGCTTACTCTAGTAATGGCTTCATATAAATACCAAAGAACTGAAACCAAAAATAAAATAATGTACTGTCATGGAAGCAGCTTATTCTTTCTTTGCATCTTAACCAATGCAAATCATCATTCTTGGCCTTAACATCAGCAATTTTGCTCTCCTTATGAGTGTTCGGAAAGCTGCTGCTAATATGATCTTTCTGGCTTAAAACTCTATATGCATTAAACCCCTCTGAGTCTCCCTCTCTCTCTTCAGCCCAATTCTCTCACTCTCCTTCACCTCCACATCAGATGTGAGCCTTTCTTTTAATACTCTTCATAGCTTAGCCAGACCTACCTACTTGATGTAGTAATTTATAATGACCTCAACCCTGTCCTCACCCTGTCATTATTTATAGTCAGTCACCTTCTTCCTTAATCACCTTCATGCTTCTCCCATGCTGCTCCTTATGCATGCAAAAAAACTCCCTAGTTTAATCCATGGAGTGATTACTTCATCTTTCTTCAAATCCAACCTTTAGATTCACCTCTGCTGTGATGCTTACAAAACATAGTCTGTTGATGGCTAGACAGATGATGAGCTGTAACTGACCTTTTTCCTCTTCTTATGTCTTCATTCAACCATTTCCCCATTTTGGTAATGTATAAGCTAAAATCTACCCCTGCCAGAACAAAACAATGACATGGCACTAGCAAAACTGCCAATTCTTCAGTGTTCTTTGACTTGTTACAGCTTCATGTTCTAACTCCCTGCCCCACATACCCAACTGCTTTATTCTTTATCAGCTTTGGCTTTTAGGTTGTAATAGTATTACCTATATTTGCACAGTGCTTATCATTGTGGGCCCCTAAAGCAGATTAAGACATTCAGACACTGAATTGACAATAACTACGACTGATATAAATTATATTATTAAATACAGTCAATGATGTCTTGAGACAGAAAGCGAGAAAGGTATATATGGACCATATTCTACATTACTAACATTGAATAGGATATTATTGGCAAGAAGCCCCTTCGTATATACCAAGCAGAATAAAAGAACTGTCAGATTAATAGAATCATACCACCATTTATTTTCTGACTTTGTAAAAGCCACACTTATCAGGTCTACATTTAGAGTAATGATTGAGTGCTGAAACATCATACTTTTAGTGGCCAAAGATGCTGGTAGAGGAGATTAGATGCAGTTTATCCATTTTAGAGAAGTTTACCTCCTTTTTAGAGAAGCAGCATAGGTTCCTCTTAGTTCTAAATCCTATTGTTCTGCTGTGCTATGGGGAACACTTCTTCTGCTAGAAGGTCTCTACCACTACTGCCTCTTCTATACTCATGCTTACAAAAATACTGGAATTCTGGTTGATCGTTATGTAAGAAAAGAAGGAGTTGGGGAGCCATTTTTGTCCTTCTCCACCTCTCATTGAACCCTTGTCAGGCAGACAGAATCCAGCACACAATTTTTAAAAAGAAGAGCAATAATTTATTAGACTTTGAGAGACATCAGCACATCTTTCAAAGAAGATTCTGACCTCAAATACTAGTGTGACTTCTGAAGGAGTTAGTTATACATATATATGCTTTGTGAAAAAGTAGATAAACTTACTGAGAATTCTTGGATGAGTTTTTGAAGTTCACTGTGACCATGCTTTCCAGCAATACGTGCTGGGTTTTCTCCATATTTGTTGGTTGTTCTGCAAACCTCAGTTGCCTTGGGGCACTGAAGCAGAAAACTAGTAAGGTTCTTTAATCCAAATTTAGCTGCACAGTGGAGAAGAGTAGGAAGTTCTTCCAAGGTTAAATCTGCATATGAAAATAAGTAAAAAATAAATTAATAAAAAGATAGTGGCTTTTATATAACACATATCATCCTCTCTTACAAAAACTTCCAGGGTTCAGTGATAACATTGCGTATTAGCATCCAACTGTCCTTGTAGAATTGGTACTCAAACAGCAAATGCTTATAACTAGAAGTTTTATAATTCAAGTAGTTATCATGCATTTCAGTAACAGTGCCTTTTCTTGCTTTGCCATGACTGAGAAGTCCCATTTTCTCTGTTAGATGAAATTGCAAAAGCAGTTTAATTATTTCTACAGCTAAAAGAATGAGAGCTGGACATAACCCCAGGGAAGAAAATTCTAGAGTATCGGCACACTTCCCCATAGATATGTATTACTAAAATACTTGAGATATTTTTGCCCTCCGTTGCTGAATTGAACATGACATTTATAGATGATTGTGCTCCTGTATTCACACTAATATCACCTCTTTGCACACTCACATAGCAAGATGGCATCTACAAATATTTGCCTATCAACCTAATGAAAAATCTAGCATGTTTTGTTTGTTATTTTTAAAATGTGTGTATTTGGGGGTGAGATACTGACATACCGGGACTGTAGTTTTTCTTGTCTCCTTATTTCTCTTTTGGGAAGGTAAGTGAGAAAGTTAAGCTGCAGTCATGTACTATGAGTATTCAGCATTATCATGGTAGCAGAATGGCAAAATCCTAGCAAAAGATGGATTGGAAAGCTCTTGCACTCAGGGAAAAAATACAAACTCCAAAAGAGAATCTTACGACAGTTACTTAAATAATTGGTTCATTTTAAACAAGGAAACAAGAATAAGGAAACTCAGAAGTATATGCAGAAATATCTGATAGCACACTTTGTATTGTTGACTATATCAACAAAGAAAATCTGTTTAATTCCTAGCCAAAAACTTCAAAGACAATGTCTAAAGCTGCCTTCCAAAATCCATATTTAGATAACTAAATATAAAGTGGCCTGACTTTCATGCATGTTAAACAACTATAAATCAAACTGAACACAATGGGAAATGTAGGGCCAAACACCTTCAAAAAATCAAGTCACTTATATTTAAAAAATAAGCAGATTCAGGCACCTAATTATAGACACCCTGCTTGAAAGATTTGAGCTTCTGTTGACAGGATGCTTATTATTATTAGCTATATAGTTATTATTAGCTATAAGTAATTAGCAGAAAAAATCCCTACAGAGACAAACATAAACTTTAGAAGATTAACAGTTTAAATGTACACAAAGAATAAGAGGGCTAGACAAAAACATTGAAGATAGATCTAATTCTGTGCATTACACAGGGTTCTCTTATAAGAAGAGAAAAAGGTATAAACAATAGTGGACACTTCAAAAACATCTACAAATTCTTCCAAAAGTTGTCTATTTTAACTTCTTCCTCCACAGGTTTCTCTCAACAAACTAAATAGAGAGAGGTAATCAGCCACATCAGTCTGAAGTCAGGTAGAAAGCAACATCTGACAAAGTAGGCTATCACCTATGAAAGTTTATGTCTCCTGAACCTGCTAGTCTCTAAAAAGTGAGAAAAGCTTACGGTGTAATTTTGGAGAGGAGCTACTAATAAAAAATTACCTCCAACCTGTGTCATGCTAGCATACTCTACGAAGTTAAATATTTTAGGCAAAGAGACCTTTGATAACGTGTTGTGACATGCTCCAAGAAGACTTCTACTCCTTTAATTTAAGCCTGAAATAATCGGCCACAAATATGAAACAGGCACTGACTGTATCTTATAAACTCCATTCAAACACATTACATAACATGGATATCATAGCTGGTTAGTTCCCTCACTAGCTCATAAAAATCCAATGTTATTCTCAAGTCCTTTGAGACCAACCCCTCAAGTCACAATTTTTATTAACTCAAACACCTGAATTTGCAAAGCAACAAAATAAGCAATTCCCTTTATCAAAAACTGTTAGCATAAACCTTTACTTTTGTGTCTGTTTGCTCCGGAACCTGCCACAGGAGCCAACTTCCTGCTACAGCTTCCTCCCTAATGAGTTCTCTCAACTTTTATAGGAATTGCTTTAACTTCGTCCCAGCAGGTCTGAATGTCAAGCAGTATAGTCAAGTGAAAAAAATCGGCTCTCACCAGCAATCATGCATTTGTGATCATGAACCAGAAGTCGGTGCTTCCACTTTGCTCTATGTACCTGGCTGTGTCCCTACACTGTTCAGTAATTTTAAGAAACTTCACTAACTTATACACCCATTGGATGTAATTGTATCTGAATTATGGAATAGATAAGTCTAACAACTTCTCATTATGAACTCAACTCTGAACACAGAATGATGGAACCAAGATATTACACGAGGGTACATATTGAATGAAGCCATTATGATATTCGAGATAACAAACTGAACCAATCATTACCCTTTCTCCCCAGAATTGCTTTCTGCAATTATGTTGGTTCAAATGAAACAGTGACGTGAGGGACACAGAACTCATATAACAAATATTCACCAACTGATTACTTAGCTTCCTATTGTCACAGGGCTGGTTCCAATTCTGGTGGTATTAAACTCTTCTGCTACGTATAATGGAACTTAAAGACTGGTTGAACAGAATGCTCCAGGCATTTTCCCTGTACTAGTTATGCTAAATAGCCAATGAGACAACTTGGGCTTTAAAAAGTTAAAATATTGTAAAAAAATTAAAGTTGCTATGCATCATCGACACTACTTGATATCCTCAGATCATTAATAGTATCTCAGGGTAGCATTCTATTTGGGTTTCTTCCCTAATTTTTAAAAATGAAAAAATATTAACATTGGCAAAACAAAATTAAGTGACCTTCCAGACAAAATACATCACATTAAGCTGGACAGTATTTTTACACACACACACACACACACACACGAAAGTATTGAGACTGATGGCTGTAGGAAACAAAATATTTTATTTACAGGGGTTTTGGCATAATCTCCTCCCGAGTATGCTCTTTCCGCAGCCACACACTTTTCCCAAAGTTTCTGCCATTGTTGGAAGCATCTCTGATAAGCAATTTGTGGAATTGCTAAAAGCTGCTCAGTCACATTTTGTTTTATGGTTTCTATATCACAAAATCTTCTTCCTTTCAAGGTTTTCTTTAGTTGAGGGAAGAGAAGAAAGTCACGTGGGGCCATATCAGATGAATATGGAGGCTGCAGCACTTGTAGGATACAGTGTCTGGCTAAAATTTGGCCAAAAATTGCTTCACAAGCTATGTTGAATGGACAGGCACATTATCGTGGTGAAGCATCCAAGAGTCGGAAACCCACTTTTCTGGTCATTTTTCTGCTTGTTACATTCCCAAATCACTGGTTAGAAGTGAATGACATGAACCAATAGTCATTTCATTCAGGAAGAGCACACACCAACTGCAGAGACTTCCTCAGCTTAAAGGGCTTTTAAATCCGAAAGCTTGATAAAATTTTTTTCCAACTATTTTTGTTCTAGTAAAAGATATCAGGTTCACCCAAAGAATCTTGTCTGCCTATGAACCAACAGAAATTCCAATTTCTGCTATCTCTCAGGCAGTCAATCACCTATCATTTGGAACCAAACTGCACACCGTTGCCACATTTTCATCATTTTGTGATGTTGAAGGGCGTCCAAAACACTCTTCACTTTCGACTGATGATCATCCTTCTTTAAACCGAAGATACCATTCAAAAACTCTTGCGCAGCTTATAGTGTCATTACCAAATGCTATTTTAAGTAATTCAAATGTTTCACTTCATTTTTTTCCTGATTTTCATGCAAAATTTAATGCACACGTATTGTTCTGGACACTCTGACATAACGAAAGGGGACGTGAGACACAAACGATCTTACTTCAAATGCTGGCCACAGAAAACTGGGGAAACACATGAGCTGCAAACCTGTCCAGAGGAGTCCCAACATGCCCAGACATGTTTAGCAAAGCCACACCCCCACCCAATACTTTGTACCACAAGTCCAGATTCAGTCTCATACTTTTTGAACAGAGCTTGTATGTATATATATATCAGTAGTTTAAGAGGGAGGAAGGTGGGAGGTGAGCAGGAATAATCATAAAGAACCCAGGAAACACCCAGTTGAAGTTAAGCTTAAAAACTGCAAGCAAGGCCCCTGACAGGCAGTACAATTAAGACTTGATTAACTGGTTAATCACATTGTGAACGGGTTATGGATCCTGACTCTGTCTCCCTCTGAACTTGCCTGCCATGACTTAGATGGGAAAGATAATAAGAGGGATTCAGTGGTGTTTCCCCGTGCAGAGTTAGTAGTGTCACCCATGTGTTAATTTCTCACAACAAAGCTTTATTATCCCTGCAGGGCTTTGGAGAACTACCAGGACCTCGCTAATTACTCCATTAGCGAGGGAAGTCCGGGTCGCAGATAAGGTACCTCAGATCCAAGTACATCAAAGATACACTGTATTCTCTACAGTCCTTGCCACTAATTGCCTTGTTATAGCAGCGCGTTCGCCGCGTCTTCTACTTATGCCATGTGCCAGGACCTGCACTGGCTTCCCCCTTGCTGTCTGTGCTGTCACACTTGGTGTTGTTGCTTGTCCCGTTGGGTTAGGGCTAAGCCTAGCTCTCCTTGCCCGTCTTGCCCCAGGGACCTTCTCTTTCTCTCCCAGCTTCCTGCTGAACTGCTTCGCAGAACCCCGACTCTTTGCCGGACTCACCAGAGCACCTGCAGTTCCCCCGTAAGTACTTAGCTCTGTGGCTGACCTGCTGCCATCCCAGATCCTGGCATCCTGCGGAGTCACATGCCCAACTCCCAGTACTTCTCTTTTCTGGGATCCAGGTTATCCCATGCCAGTGCCCAAAGGCAACAAGTATGTGCCCTATCACTGGATATATACTGGTAGTGGCAGGCTAATCACTCTACCCTGCCCCTGGTGCATGATCCCCTTCACCTGGCTAGGTATATCATCGGGTCAATCTTACCCAATCCTGCCTTAGTAACAGGGCTCCCACATGAGTCCCTGTTACACACATCTTAAATAACGACCTGGCCAAGCATTCAATTAATTAATGGTGTGATAAAATAAGGAATAAGCCACAAAGTTATTATACAAAATATGTGTATAACTTTGTGGATGGTTTTTTTGTCATGCCTTTAATTGAATGCATTGCCAGTGCCCAGCTTCTGGAGCACAGAGGAGCCTATCAAGACACTTGTGTGCTCCAGAGGCTAGGAGGCCCCTCAGCTGATTGGAGCTCCCAGCCAGGGACCACACCACGTGTTCCAATCGGTGGGAGCCCAGGTTAGCTGACTGAGTCCCAATCAGGTGACTCTCAGCTAGCGGAGCTCCTTCACCAGGCTGGGAACTCTTGGCAGCTGTTTGGGCTCCCAGTTGACTTTAATGCCTGTCTGGGCCCAAAATAATGAAGTGGATAGTTAAATGTTTTGTCCCTCATATAATGACACCGTGGGGTGGGGTGGGGAATGAGATCCATATAATTTAGAATCACTGGAGAATTTCCATGTCAAACATCACAGCAAATGTTGGAATAGCCAAACTTTTCAAGTTTTGCTATCAATATAGTTTCTTAGACCATTGTTCTCACTAAACATTAGTTTTTCTCACATGGCCCAATCATCTTTCTACTCAAAACATTTTTTTGAAAATGTACTATGTAGTAATTTTATATACTGAAGCTTTGTTTTTTTATGTTTGTTATGTTCCTCATTATGTCCCTCATAAACTCTACTATAATATCATACTTCAGAAACCACACATTAGGGCTACAGTTAAGTAGTTTACATATACCAAAACTCACTCCATGGATATATCTTGAATATTTTATTACTTCATATTTTAAATATAGAAAATTCTCTCTCTCTCTCAAAAACTGCAATGAAATAAACCTTGAACAGTCTCTCTCTCTTTCAATCCCCCCACCCCCCACACTCTCTCTCACTAAAATAAGTAAAATAAATGATTAACTGCAGAAAGCAACTGATGTCAATACCTTAAGAATGGTTAGAGAGAATGACAAGTTACTTGCAGAAGACTAGGGGTCTGAGTGCTGCCTTTGAAATGAATGGCAGGTTCTCATTGACTTCAGTGAGGCAGGATGGGGTCTGTTAAACCTTACGTGATTTCTACATTCTGAACTTGAAATTTCTGAACAACTGTGGAATGATTCCTTTAATCTATTTACTATAATTTGCTCTCAATCATGTTGGAGCTCCATTTCTGTAATGGTAAATCTATCATTTGTCTTAATCGGTTCTCTTTTTCCCTATTTTCAAGATTCACTTGTAACAGTCTGATTCATAATCTTGCCATTTTACATAACTTAAAAGTTTACTTAAAACAGTTTATAAAAGAGATTACGGTTGTAAAGGAAAATGTTAAAAAATATTCCTAAAAACTCATGCTAAAAGGATCCCTACTTTTATTTTCATCTAACAAATCAAGACATATGACATATATATTTTAGAATGCTTACAGCTAGGCTGACCTGGAACAGAAGTATCAAAATAAATAGGGCTAACTTTCTGTTGAATTCTCCTATCATTAATACTAATTTTCAGTCTTATACCATAATCAGTCATAAAATGTTTCTGTATAAAGATCTGTCAAATTCCTGCTGTGAGAAGTGAGTAAATATACTCAGGCATGCTGAAAATGTACCATACCTACTCAAAGACAAGACAAGGTCTTTTAGCCCAATCAGCATGAGGGGGAAAGCCCCTCATCTTACATTTGCATATAAGGAAACCTCATTAAATACATGATCTCTCATTAAACTGCTGCCAAAATTAATATGTGCTCAGTAATGAAAACTAACTATGATGCTGATTCAAAATAAATACAGCCAACACTGAGTTTGACTATAAAACACATGGCCTGTATTGGGCAAACATACTGATAGGCACCTACCACACAGACCTGAACTGGCAAGTATCCCACCAAGTACTTCCTGCACAGGCATTGAGACATGGAGAGTGCATCTATATAAGATGCTTTACTGCACAATAGAATAGTTTACTGAGCAGTAAGTGTGCATGTCTACATATGTATATGCTTACTACCTAGTGAATGATGTTACTCACAAGTAAATTTGCTACCTGCAATAAAAGTAGCAAATTCACTTGTGAGTAGTTACTGCACAGTAACACATGTGTAGACACCACCCGGGAGCAGATTTGCTCCCAGTCAGCCCTGCCATTAGGAAGCCAGCATGAAGATAGCCTTAGGGCTCTGGGGCTGGGAGCCTCTACTGCCCTAGGGCTGGGCTGGCTCTTTGGCAGCCCCAGCCTCAGGCCCTTAAAAGTCTGCAGGCATTTTGAGCCCTGGGGAACATGTACAGGGAGCCTGAAGCTACTCCAGGCCCCTGTGTCCACCTAAGCAGTCTGCAAGCTAGCTGCACCAGCCTGCCTGCACCCTGGGACCACTGCTTAGCACCACAGTGCCATGTGCCTGCCAGGCCTGCATGTTGTTTCAGGTTCTTCCCAGGTCTGTCAGCACCCAGACCCAGCTGCAGGCAGCTCCTGGCCACCAGGGTGAGCTCCAGCTGCCCACAACTCACCTCCAGGAGCCTGCCTGGAGCCTGCAGGTGCTGTGGGGCATGGACTCACTGTGTGGCTCCCAGTTCCACGCTGTGCCCTTGTACTGGGTGCTACAGGAAGATGCCCAGGCCCAGCAGCAGTGCCTACCACCCAGTGCCCCAACTCATCCATGGAGAAGACTGGCTAGCTCATAGCACTGTGGGGCAAGCAGAGGTACAGCGCCAGTTTGTGTGGGGCAGGTGCTCTGTCCCGGGACCCGAGGAAGCTGGGAAGACTTATGGGGAGAGCAGGACGCCGCGACAGAGGGAGAGCCCGCGTGGCTCATTAGCCATGTCTATGTACAGCTGCGGCCAGCAGCTGACAGTGACGTCAGCCACTGGCCGGGAGATTTAAAGATGGCAGCCGCGACTCCAGAGGCGGTGGATGGAGAGGGGAACAAACGGCTGGCAAAGTCGCCCCCGCTGTTAGCCCAGCAGGATGGGAGCTGCAGAGCCAAAGTGTTGGAGGGTCCGGGAGCCTGGAGAAGAGGCGGAATGGCTGGATCACCAGCGGATGAAGCCTGCAGTGGCAGATCGGGTGAGCAATGAAGAATCCAGACCACCCAGGAAGATCCCGAGATGCTTGTAGTAAGTGCTGTGGCAGTGGGTGCGGGAAGCGCCGAAGAGGGGCATGAGGCTGAAGGCTCACTTGGCGGGAGAGAAAGATCGGGGCGGGATCACCGCCTGGAATAGAAGGCGTTGATTGAAGAATACAGGGACAGCGCTATATATCCATCCAGGAGACGTCACTCCTGGGCAAGATCTTAGGTGCGTTGGTGGCAGGTCAGGGAGGTAGACCTTATAGAAGGATCACTTTGAGGAAGTACGCAACTGATGGTGTAGGGTGACGGATTGGTGGTGGGAATTATCCTTTGTAATAGGGCTGGGACATCTATATTGGTGGGGAAGGAGTCGGCTGGCACATCACGGAGCAAGTGCAGGGAAGTGGAGACCACAGGTGGCGTGAGGCCAGGGTGTAGGTGTGGCAGGAGCCCCGTATGTAACTGATGAGGCCAACCCGGGACACCGAGGGACCTGTGGACTAGCCCCGCCCCACTGGGATAACAGCAAAGTTGTGGCAGGTGAGAAGCGGGGTTGTCGAAGTGGGTATACAACCAAACATAGTAACACAAACGTTCGGTGAAGAGGGTGGTCACCAGGACAGAGCCAGACTACTCGTAGAGAGCTACGAAGGCCCATCGGGGACATGCTCCAACACCCATGTGTATGAGAGGCTATCAGGCTGAATGCAGGAGTGCAGACACAACCAGTTGGTATGGCAGTGTTGCATAAAGGTCAAGGCCTCACAGGCACAGTGGTTGCATGCTGCTGGCTAGGGAGGTGGCTGGCCAGGGAGCAGAGAGTGGAGCTAGCTTTTCAAGATGGCTGCCAGCTGCTGGCAGCTACAGTTGGGGCCTCCAGCTCCCTGGTGGTGAAAGGGGCTCATTGCAGGGCTGCAGGAAATGGCAGCAGTTTGCTGCTAAGAGCAGCAAATCTGTTACCATGTCCCTGCATATGTAGATGGCTGCCCAGGTGTATGTACTCGCAAGTAGTTTACTTGCAGGTAAACTGATTTCAGATAAAATGCACGTGTAAATGCACCCAGAGAGAGGCAGAGAGGCTCTCTGACTGTCCCAGATAAATCTGCTGATGGAAGGAGAAGACAATCAAACACCTCCTCTAGAACTGTCTGTACACCAGGGAGGTGTGGAGGAGAGTACTTTTACTCCTCGTGATGGTGACAGGGGTCAAGATCCTGAACAGAAAGGCAGTGTTGTTTGGATACCTAACCAAGCAGCAAGAGACTCTGACAACCCGTTTTGACCAGTTTGGTTTCTGCTTCAGAAATGCCCTGTGGAAGGCCAGGAACCTGTACAGGGACATGAGCCTATCAGTAAATGACTACAATAAAATGAGAATGAGTGAGCTGCAGGGGTAGATGAGGAGGAGGAGATGGAGATCATATGGAAGAGAAGAGATTGCACAGACTTCTCAGAAGTGGGGCCCTGAGAGATAAGGATGAGGAGGAAGACAATGATGACAGTAACAAAGAGTGGGTGAGTGGTAAGGATGACAGGAAAGAAGACAGCAACAAAGACAACATGGACTGAGGACTGGGATGGAAAACGGAAACATTTTGGGAAGGATGTGGGTGAGAAGGGGAGGAGAGGAAACAGAGGTGTACTCTGTGTGACAGTGACAGGTAAAAGGCAATGGTGACTCTCACATGGGTGTGCAGGGTCAGTTATTGTAATGGGATGATGATAATGGTTCATGTTTAATGCACTACTCGGTGAACCGCATCAGTCATGAATCATAAAAAGTTAGGGTTGGAAGGGACTGCAGGAGGTCATTTAATCCAACCCCCTGCTGAAAGCAGGACCATGCCCAACTAGATCATCCCAGCTAAAGCTTTGTCCAGCTGGGTTTTGAAAACCTCTAAGGATGGAGCTTCCACCACCTCTCTAGGAAACGTGTTCCAGTGTTTTACTACCTTCTTAGTGAGAAAATTCTTCCTAATATCTAACCTAAACTTCCCTTGCTGCAACTTGAGACCATTGGTCTGTGTTCTGTCATCTGCCACCACTGAGAACAGTCTAGCTCCATCCTCTTCTGAACCCCTCTTCAGGTAGTTGAAGGCTGTTATTAAATACCCCCCTCAGTTTTCTCTTTTCTAGACTAAGTAAACCCCATTTCCTCAGTCTTTCCTCACAAGTCATGTCCCCCAACCCTCTCACCGTTTTTGTTGCCCTCTGCTGAACTCTCTCCAATTTGTCCACAAAAAGAGAGCTCTATGAAACAGAGCTATAAAGGTATATATATAATTATTTTTATATATGGACATACATATAGTTTGGCACCTACCACAAGTCTAAATTAGTGCAGCCCATCTGTATAAGATATATGATAGTGCCCATTGTGCACAGTCCCCCTCCATGCTGACTTTTTAAAGTCATGGTAAGCCACTACATTGAATACATTTCCTTTCTCTTCACTCCCACAGCAAACTGGACCTTTCTTTCCCATTTCCAATTATTTCTACTTCTTCACCAGCCTTATATAGCTGGCAAATATCACCAGATAAGGCCCCAAACAGTTAATCCAGAATCCCTCTGTTGCCCCCCGTCTCAGCCTGTTGCATATGATTAGTGTGGCCTTGCCCTCCAAGACGTGGAGTCAGACTAGATCACTGTGTACCTCATCAGCTTATACAATTTCGGAGGTTCCCAGAACTCATGACAAGAACACCTGGTTCCAGTCATGAGGTGGGGAGGGGAAGCTAATTAGCAAATGGATCCTTTGGTGGGGGTGTATCTGGAGTATACACAAATACTGATCACTGCTGAGCTGTGGGGTCACCATGGCTTGAAATGTCGTTGACTCTTCTGGGGCCTTGCCCAATCAGCTATATGGTAAGTAATGAGCCTTTTGGTTTTGGATTAGTATTATGCATGCCTATCTAGCAGGGGAGATACCATGATAAACAAGGCATTTTTTGGATAAGATCAAGAATAATAATATTTTTTGGATAAGATCCAGGATAAGATGGATACAGAACCTTGACCTACCCCACATTTGTGCAGGGGGGTGGGGAACAAGGACCCTGATTCTAGGAATCTTAGGACCCTGAGATAAGATCCAACAACAACATGGAGACAAGCAGAAGAATCTTCCTAGTGAGATTCCAAGTGAAGAGGGAATTTCAGGGAACCCCAGGGAGGTTACTTATGGAAGTCTGACTAAACTAATCTTCCTGATTAAAGTCCTTTGAAATCTGTTCAAGGTAAAGCTAGCTAATTTACATTGACTCATTGATATGTTGGGAGTGGCAGAGTGGGAACTCTGTTTCAGAGACCCAGGGAGCAGATGAGATTTTTGGGAGCAGCTCCATGTGGCTGAGGGGAGTCCCCTGCTGAGTGCAAGAGAGTGGCCAGTAACCATCAAAAAGGTACTCCAGCCTGATAAAGGGAGAGGATGAGAGGTTCTGGCTAGAAGGCAGAGTGAGAAAGTAGAAAATGTGGAGAAGGTCCAAGATAAATGGGAAGTGTGGACCGGAGCCTGGAGAGTCAAGACAATGCTGAAAAGCATGTCTGAGAAGCCAGGTGAAGTGCAACACTTCCCTTCAATAATCTCCCTGTGCCCACACAGAGGAGGCTTCATGTTCTATCAGGGGCAGCCCAAGCTCTGCTGTAAATGTGGAGAGCAGGGGCATCTGGTTGCATAGTGCACATCTAAAATCAGTGCTATGTGCAAGAAGAAAGGACAAAAAGCAAAGGAATATAAGCGGACTGGCACTGCAATTTGTGTGGAAAACAGGGGCATGTCTTTAAAGACTCTCCTCACTCCTAAGCAAATATAGGCAAAAACAAATAGGAGACCCCAGCAGCCCCAGCCCCATCTCCCGTCAGTCCAGCCCCTGCCTGTCACTGGCAGTAACATGAGAGCAGGAGGTGCGGTGACAGAAGGATGAGACCTTTCTGGAAAAGAGGTCTGACCCCCTCCCAGGACTGTGTGTAAAACTTAAGGAAGATAGTTGAGGAACTTGAAAGAATGAAAAGAGAGGAGGAGAGGAAGATAGAGATAGAGGAGGTGAGCCAAATAACCCAAATAAGGGAGCCTAAGGAAAACTGAGGAGGCAGGTAAGAGCTCCAACTCAGACACGGAGGTCCGGGGAGGCTCAGGAGAAATCCACAGAACACCCCCAAGACAGATCAAGACAGCTGGACACTACAGCAGAAGCACAAAGGGTCTCCAGGGTTCCCCAACACCATCCAGAAAAAGGGGCTGACCACCCAAGGGGGAACCCACAACTAGGCAAAAAGCCTACAAATGAGCAGGAACAAAGACTCTAAAAAAACTACCAGAAATGAAAAAAAGAAGGTGACCAATAAACATAGAGATCCTTTTCATCTCATTAAATGTGAGAATCTTGCTGAAGAAAGAGACATGGGATATGATAAAACAGTACTTAGAACAGATATAAGCAGACATCTTTTGCCTGCATGAGTGTGGCTGGCCCAGCTCTAAGCAACTGCCTCCTGACAGCGAAAGCAGAAATTGGGGGCCAGCTGGAGAGAGGTATGGTGTGTGAAAATTGAATTTGAGCCCTCTAGGGGATGAAATGTTGCAATGGGAATTCAAGCAGTGCTACACAGGGAGGAAAACCCTCAGACCCAGGTATCAGAATCACATGCGCTGGTGGGCCAGCATGAAAGAGAGAATGAGGGACTTCTTCCAGCATGCCAGCAGGAGGCAAGCCTGGCTTCAGAGAAAGTAACATGAATGCCTATATCTCAAGTTGTAGAGCCTGCATAAGCAGGTGGCTTGGGATTGGGATGTAAGAGAAGCATGTGGGAGGTGAAGACCCAAATTGGGGCTTGGTATATGGAATGGGCCAGGAAGATCTTCCTGGACTGGATCCCTGGCTGTAAGAGGAGGAAGAGTGGTCTACTTATTTTGGCAGGTTAAAGAAGACCAAGAAGGAAACCATGACCAGTTTGATAGAATGAGGGAATGCTGGACGTGGTGGTGGTCTTCTATTGGGAGCTCCACGCTGCCTGAGGATCTGGTGGCCATGCAAGAGTGCCTGCAGGAGCTCACTTGGGTCCTCCAGGAGGACAAGAATCAGAAAATGGTGGAGCAGTGGATGCTGAAGATTATCAACAAAACTCCTCCATTTTAAGAATGGTGGGGCAGATGGCCTGCCCAAGGAGTTCTATGTGGCTTTCTGGGACTAGGTGAGCCCTGACCTGATAGAAGTGGATAGAGAACAGATGCAGGAGGGCCATATGGGGGTGGGGATGGACCAGGGCCTCATAGCTCTTCTCTACAAGAAGAGGGGAGAGGAGGGATTTGAAGACTCGGTGACCAACAATGTTCCTGAACTAGGACTATAAACTGATGGCCAAAGTCTTGTCAATTGTTTTAAGTCAATTATAAGTGCAATGATCTATGAGAACAAGTCATGTGCAGTGCCAGGGTGACAGATCCACAGAACCCTGATGCAGCTATGAGACATACTACAGTACCAATGAGGAAGGGGGCTGAAAACAACTGTACTTAACCTCCAATGCGATGCTGCGCGACCAAAACGCTGGCTTGCATCCATAGATGCTTCTCGAGCAAATCCCAGGACGTCATTCTCCCCTTGTACTCGGCCTTGGTGAGGCCACAGCTGGAGTACTGCGTCCAGTTTTGGGCTCCACAATTCAAAAAGAATGTGGAGAAGCTTGAGAGAGTCCAGAGGAGAGCCACACGCATGATCAGAGGTCAGGAAAACAGATCGTACGATGACAGGCTGAGAGCCATGGGACTCTTTAGCCTGGAAAAGTGCAGGCTCAGGGGTGATCTGATGGCCACCTATAAGTTTATCAGGGGTGACCACCAGGATCTGGGGGAACGTTTTTTCACCAGAGCGCCCCAAGGGATGACGAGGTCGAACGGTCACAAACTCCTGCAAGACCATTTCAGGCTGGACATAAGGAAGAATTTCTTTACTGTCCGAGCCCCCAAAGTCTGGAACAGTCTGCCAGTGGAGGTGGTTCAAGCACCTACATTGAACACCTTCAAGAGTAAATTGGATGCTTATCTTGCTGGGATCCTATGACCCCAGCTGACTTCCTGCCCTTCGGGTGGGGGGCTGGACTCGATGATCTCCTGAGGTCCCTTCCAGCCCTAATGTCTATGAAATCAACCTGGAGAAAGCACATGTATGACTGAGTGTCTCATCAGTTCCTGTTCAAGACAATGAAGAAGATGGGGGTCCCCCTGACCTTCATCGCCTGGATAAAGACACTGTACAACAGAGAGGCCCACCAAACTGCCGTAGGCAAACTTGCCAGTGGAAGGCGGAAACAATCAGCCACCTCCTCTGGTACTGCCCATACGCCAGGGACATGTGAAGAAGGTGACAGGAATCAAGACCCTGACCAGAGAGGTGGTGCTGTTTGGTCACTTGAACACACAGAAAGGGACCCGGACAGCTTGCAGTTCATCTTCTGCTTCAGAAAAACCCTGTGGAAAACCAGGAATTTGCTCATATACATATGCATAAACCTCTTAGTAGAGGACTGTGTCAAAATGGGACTGAGTGAGATGAAGAAAGACGCATTACAGAAAGACAGTAGCAGATGATGGGAAGGTGACAGCAGAGATCATATGAAAGAAAAAAGACTGGCAGAGACTGTTCAGAGGCATGGCCATCAGAGACACTGATGACGATGACAACAATGATGACGAAGACAATGACAGTGATGACAAAGATTATGACAAAGAATGAAAACATTGGGAAAACAAGCTGGGGATCTGAGAGAGGGGTGGGGAGAGCAGGGAAAGAAGTGGGGCACTAATGCAGTTCTTTGCATTATTGTGATAGTTAAAGGTGATGGTGATAGGCACCTGGACATGCAGGAGTATGGGTGAGTGATGTGGTTATTGTAATGGGGTGGAGAATGGTGCATCTGTAAAGGTGTAGTTTGGACTGTCTAATGAACAATATTGGTCATGGGACAGATCTGCAAATATATCTCTTTCTCTCTCTGTCTCTCTCTCTGCAAATGTCTCATGACCAATATTGTTCACCTGATGGTGAAATAAATATTTTTGCAAAAAAAATGCATAGCTTGTAATATATATCGGCATTTATACATGTGCCTCAGGACTGGGTGGGGGCTACTTTAATTAGAGCCGCTCCGAGAGCTGCTCTAATTAAAGCACCCAGAGCATCTCATGCATTAGCGTCCCTGCACTTAAAAACAAATGAGCTTTTTAAAGTGCCCCTGCTGCCATTTTTAATTGCAGGGACACTGCTACACAAGATGCTGGAGTCTGCTGGAGCGTGGTTACTGCCACGCTCCAGCACACTTGATTAATCAAGTCTGTTCCAACACACTTTTAATTACAGCACATTGGAACAGTCTTGTTGCTCATGTATAGGTGCCCTGTAAGTACAAAAGTGTTGCTTAATGGTGTGTTTATGGAGTACCTGTACTAAAACTTGCAGCAGTTTCAAAAAGGGCAAATGCATCAGCTCTTGGTAAACTAAGTCTATGGATACTTTTTGTAAATTACTACAGGTATGTTTATTTCAAGGTTAGTGGTTTCAAATTTGCCTCTCACTTCCATGGGCTCAGGGACAGCAGTGTCTGACAGAAAAGGGAGGGGGCTTCAGGAGGAAAAAGTTAGGTGGGGGAAGAAGACAAGGGGGCTATTTTACCTCCCAGTTTTATTTTTCCCACTATAGCAGTGGGAAGGGGACAAATTTGAGGCAAACCTCCAATAATTAAATTCTATGGGTGCATCTACACTTTGCTGTGCTTTAGCACTTCCTTTTGAAAGTACTAAATCATGGTCCAGTACAGGCGGTTACTATGCCATGTGCATGGTGCATGGTTAGATTTTGCTTCAACATTGCCAAAACGGCACACTGTATCAGTGGAGTGTATCACTATGGTGACGTAGCTGCCAATCACATGTAGACTCACATGATCATTACATCACTGTAGCATGCCGTATGGTGATGTAGAGCATCGCTACGTAACTGTAGGGCGATGTGTAGACGTACCCTATACCTGGAAAATTGTAATAAATTTTTGGGGACTCATCTTATATTCAAGGCATTTTATATTTAAATAAATACAGTAATTCAGTTATTAGACATTTTTATTCCCAGGCACATACACATGTGCATGACTAGTTATGACATGTAGGTAAAGACAGGCTCAAAAATATGAAAGCAGTGAAATTCAGGGAGATCTAACTTTTGTAGCTAAAATTTGTTATTTTTCTAAAATAATCAGATCACAAGCTTTTGGATGTCTATCCAGATTTATGGATTGAGCATTAAAAGTCTGTATTATATTGAAGATAAAAATATAAAGAACAGAGCAGAAACCATAATGATTTCTATAACCCAAAATGGAAAATGATCAAGCCACCTACTAGCAGTCATTAGATTTGGGAAAGGATCATCATTGTTGATTGTTTTACATAAATCACAAAATAATGCCTTTAAGATGCCCTGAAATGTACGATGGCCAATGGGAAATATATTATTTCTAATTGTTATACTCAGGGGGGTACATTGTAAGTCTAAAAGTCTTGGCATTATAGAAAAGTTAAGGTAACCTAACTTTAAGACAGATATTTAATACCTGCGTCGAAGTCATGCCAGTATATTCAATTTTTTCACTGCTTTCTCCCCAGGGAGAAAGCACAAAAATCTGTTCCTCTAATGCATGGCCATTTTCTTTCTCTGAAACTGTTGCAATTAAAAATCTTATGAAAAATTCAGGACAGAAAATCTTAAAGACCAAAGACATTAAATTAACCATTAAGTTGAACTGTAATTATTCATTCTCTTTCTCAAGAAGCAAGTTGAAGTCAATGTTCAATAGGAAGCTTGTTATTAAAAAAAAAAAAATCTTTTTGTTCCCTCAGCAAATCTGAATCTGATTAATTAGTTCACTTTTTCACATTTGGGGGCTCATTCACACACTGCATAACCCACAGTTTTGGGTGTTAAAGTAGTAGAGGCACTATGGATGAATCATAGCTTCACTGAAGTCAAGTTTTGCCATAGATTCTAACATAGTCAAGCTTTCACTCCAGTTTTGAATGTCAGGAATCCTCTCTTCAGTTTCTCTGACTGTAAATCCTGCCAAGAGTGCAGAAGCCCTGCATAAATCAATAATAATAATAATAAAAATAATAATAATAATAATAAAAAAATGGTTCTTCCTTATCCATTTCAGCAATCCAGGAGAAATAAAGCAAAAATTCCTAAACTCCAATTACTATATCAGTACCTCAGATCCTTCAGTTTCTCTTCAAGAGACTGGGATTTTGTTTTCATGTGCCAAAATACCATTCAGTATATTACAAGAAATACAGGAGTATGCAGTTTATTAGTCAGCTGTCATGACTTGAAAAGGCATGTGGTGGTGGTGGGGTGGGGGTAACCAGTCTAATTTACAATAATGTACACATCTTAAATGGATATAGTACTTTGTAAGAGAACTATGAATTGTAAAAAACTTCCAAGTCACCTATGACGTTATCAGCACAGATTTAAGTCATTGCACCTGATGAACGGAACATACCTTAACTTTTCTGAAGGATTATAAGAAATCAGTACTGGAATGAAAGTTTAAGAGCATCTTAATTTGAGCCACACCCACATATGTATTCCACCAGCACCAAACAACAGTGAAAAGTAGGATGTTAAAACATGGTGCTTTGGCAGAGCCCTGATGATTTATGTTCTAAAAAGACAGAAGTGAATTCAAATGGTATTAGTGTTTAGCTAGCTTAAAAGTATATACCTACAAGATGGGAATGTAGAACCAGAAAGAATTTCTAAAAGCCCTAAAGCTTGTGGCTCTGCATTCGAGCAAAATTTATTGATTTTTAAAAGTCTCCTTTTTAGGGCTTTAGAATTAACATTATATGTTGGATAAAAGCTATGCTTCCTTATGTACTCCATATGTCAACACATTACCTGTATCATGAAATTACCAGGTTAATTGCACAATTAATTTAGACTGGCTACACCTGCAAGTTGACTGTTATCCTATAAAAAGATCCAACCAGCTATAAAGTTATTGCTGGAAGAGGTGTACTAACTTTGGAACTGGTTGCTATCCAGCTTTAATTTGCAGGTGTAGCAGGGTCTGCCCCTGCACCAGTCAGCCCCAGGGAGTCCCATTGGTTGACTGGGCTTCCAGTGGTCAGGGTGCACCATGCACAGCCAGGGCTACGAGTTCAGTAGTTAAATGGTTCTTTCCGCCCCAGCAGCGCCTAGCAGTTATGGACGTTAAATCCTGGCAGTGCCCTGTCGTTGCCAGGGCCCAGAGTCCCACAGCTGCAGATTCTGGGTTCTAGCAGCCACAAGGAACTACTGAGCTCTCCCAGCCCTGTACCTGGGAGCTGCATCAGCTGAGTGCGGTCCCAGCTATGGAAGACTAAATGGAAAGGAAATAACTGGGCTTCCCCTGCACCAGCAATATAGTGCAATGGGATCTAATGTGTGATCCCACAATCAGGCCTCCTGCCATGCATGTGTGGCATGGCAGGAGGAGCAATTGTGTCAGTCAAGCATTAGATGCTATTGTGCCTTGACCTGAACATGTAGAGGGGCCCTTATCTTCATCATATAAATTTATCATCATGTGTTTGTAGTCAAGCAGTATCTATTACATGAAGGTGTGGCAGGACACTTGATGTGCCTGCCACTATACGAGGTCAGGCAGCCTGCTGAGCCACCGGCTGGTGGGGTCAGGCCTAACTGGAGAGTCAGCTAACCCAGGGGCTGGCAAGTGAGGCGAGACCTGATCAAGGGAGTCTCCCAATTGCAAGGGAGACACCTCATTGGAGGAGGGCTGGGTGTGGACACCGTATAAGCCCAGACGCTGAGAGCAGGGCTGGTAGTAATATGTTGGGAGCTGGTTAAAGAACATCACCCAGCAGCAAGGAGAAGAGCATCTGGAGGTTTGGGTAGGAACTAAGAAGATGAAAGAGGTTCATGGGGACCCAGTGTGGGGTCCAGAGCCCTGAGAAGGGGACTGAGTGCCTGGAGCCTAGTGATAGGTCAGGCCAGCCAGAGACAGGGTCTGAGAGTTTGTGGGCTTGTTGAGGGGCTAGGCAAACCCTGAGAGAATGGCCAAACGTGTGAAGGAACTAGGGAAGGGCCTGGGTGAACACAGTGAGTGTGGCAGAGCATGGGGGCCTACTGAGGGGCCCAGATGAGCCCAGAGAAGGAAAGGGCTTCAATAAGAAAGATCTGTTGTGAGTTCTGAGTGATCCCAGAGAGAGAGGGAATGATCTATGAAGGGCCCAAGAGGGCGGACACAGAGAGGAGAGGGCTGGCTGCTTGGGGACTGACCTTGGGAACCCTGACTGGTCCAAGCTCGGGCCAGGGCCCAAGAAGAGCTGAAGGGTGAGCTAGCTTACCACAGGAGAGACTGCCAGAACTGGGATTCTGGAGTCTCAAGCTGGCTTGGAGGTGGGGTCAGGGCCTAGGAGAGGCCACATATCCCTGGGGGTGGGGGGAGCAGAGCACAGCTGAAAGGCAGGGGTCAAGTGGTGGGCAGCCCAGGATGATTATGGCTGTTGTTAGGCAGTCTGAGGAGGAGAGATCAAGGACAGAGGTCTCTGAGTGAGCCTGGGGGTCAGAGATGGAGATAAAGCCAGGGCAAGGAGGCTTGGTGATTTACAGCCTAGGAGGCATGTAGGCCATCTAGGGAGAGCCCAGAGAGGGACAGGATCAGATCAGGTAGGCCTGAAGACCAATCCTGGGTGAGACCTGAAACTGCACCCTGCTGGAGTTGGTTAACGTGGTGGGGCTGCCTGTGCAGGGGCAGCCTCCATGAAATGCTACCCATGGGCCACTCCAGGTAAAGGTGAGGAAGTGGCACTGGAAAGCCTCAGCCCCTACTGCCTTGTGGGTGACCCCATGGAGGGGAAAGGCTAGGGGAGCACACCCTGACAGAAAAGCACTGGGCAAGGAATACCATGTGGACCATGGTGGGGGAGGGTACAGCGGCCTAGTGAGGGGCCAGGACAGATTGGAACCATGTGGGTCCAGAGGCCCAGCAAGAGGTCTGAGTGGCCTAGTGTGTATAGTGAGACCAGAGGGGCCTGAGTGGCTCAGTGAAGGCCAGGAATAGAGGTCTGGATGGGTCTGAGAGCCTGAAAAGTGTTTGGGAAGGTGAAGAATGGAATGGGTCCAGGACAAGGTACCAGATGAGGGGCTGGCAGCGTGGGCCAACAGCAAATGACCAAGGGGCCTGGTAGCCCAAGGAGTGGTTGAATGAGACCAAGGGGTCTGAGGGACCAAAGGAGAGGCCAAAGGGTCTGGTCGCCTGAGTCAGGCAGAGAGAGAGGTTGAGGGGTTGGAAGGCCTGGAGAGGGGGAGCAACTGGTAGAACAGCTGTAAGGATGCCATCTATGAGGCATGGGACATGGTATAGGGAAGATATGGAGCCATGTGATTGGCCCATAAGGCCACAGCCACAATTCAGGGAATCATTATAATAAGATCAGGGCTGTCTCCTGCACTATATATATCTATTAACATCAAGGCACAGCAGACGAGATCAGGACAGACTGCCCCTAGACTGGGATATTTAAAAAAAATATTAAAAATTGGGTACACCAGGACAGGAGGTCAGTCTTCAAAGATTCCAACATAAGCATTAACAAGCTTGTCAGAGGGATATATATTGGTACTGGTCATCTAATAACTCACTTATTAAAAGTACACCGTCCCTGAACTTGTTCTTTCAAAATCACGCCTATACTAGCAATATACTACAGGATGACTGGTCAGTTACCATAATAAAATGAATATAAGATGACCTTGGTTATAAGATAATCCCCCAATACTTAGATGCTATAGATAGAAAATTTATAAATTTGTTACAATTTTCCCAGTATAGAATCTGATTATTGGAGGCTTGCCTTGAACTTGTCCCTTTGCCACTGCTACATCAAGGAAAATAAATCTGGGGGGTCATATGGCCCCTCTGCTTCCCACCAACTTCTTCCCCCTGCAGCCTCTTTTTCCCACCTTCCATTGTCAAACGCTGCTCTCTCTGAACATATGGAAATTAAGAGAAAACTTGAAAACACTGACAGATGAATTGATGGGGTTTTTTTAATACTGATGCAATTTTTAGCACAGATATGCCACAAACATTAAGCAACACTTTTGTATCTCTTTATGTATGGTACAAGCTGGGCATGTCTACATGTGCATATTAATGTGCCTGAATAAACTCTGCAGCTTACTGCCCCAGAGTATATTGCTCCCGGGTGCATGTCTTCACGAGCATCTGGGACTACAGCATGTTGAGCCAAGGCAGAGTAGCCCCAGATGGCAAGGCACCCTCTGGGTCAAGGTGCTGTGTGGCAGCTGGCTGGGGCTGGGTGTTCTTGTTATGAGTCCTGGGATCCTCTAAAAACTGCAGGGTAACCCCAGGGTGACCTGGTCTGGCTTTATCTCGTGAGGGGCAGGGCAACAGGCTGAGAGAAGGGTCAACAGAGGGATTCTGGGTGAACTATCTGGGCCCCTGTTTGGTAATGTTTCCCAGACTTTTAAGGCTGATGTAGAAACAGAAATCATTGGAAATGGGAAAGAAAGGTGCAGCTCACCTGTGGGAATAAAGACAAAGTTGAAATGTATTCAATGTAGTGACTTGCCATGACTGGAAAAAGAGTCAGTGTTGAGGGGGACTGTGCACCAGGGACACTACTACATATTTTTTTCAGATGGGGTGTACTAACTTAGCCTTGATCAGTATACATACTCAGTGCTGGCTATATTTTAACCAGGTTCATAGTAGATTTTTATTACAACCCACTTACTGCTTTTGACAGCAGGTAAGTGGTAGATAATTTATTTAATGAAGTTTCCTTGTATGTGATTATAAGATGAACTTCTTTCCCTATGCTGATCGGCAAGAAGAACCTTATCTTATATTAAGTAAATATAGTATCTGCTTATGCTACATTTCAGGTGGGTTGTGCAATGTTTGCACAACTGAGATAGAAACATACAATGCATTCCCAAGTTAGTGCAAATTTTTCTTCTAGTCTTGTCAGTTTTCAAATCCCATGTCCTGTCTTATAAGCATTACACCATTGTGTACAAGTACTTCAAAGAATGCACTCTGTTTTCTTTCACCTACTATTTCAAAATCAATACGTGTATTTGACTTATTAAAGAGATAATACATGAGACTACCTATTCTCTTGTTGTTATCACTTACAGAATGGGCAGTATTTATGTTCTTTTTCCAGAAGCCAACACTATGAATATAGATAATTACTGCTATTGACCTTGTGAACCAACATCTTCTGTGTCACTAGAAAGTGAACACATATGCACAAATTATCTGAACATATACAATTCAGCATGATGCAAAGTACTCATGTGACTTAATTCCTCAGCTCTCAGAAGCTCAGAATGAGAAGTTTGCAATGTACAGCTCAGCAGAGATCACAGACAACCATATTCACTCTTGTTCTCTTCCCCACCCCCAACACAGTCTCCCACTGACTTTAGTCAGGTCAGAGCCAAGCTGCATTGTGACAAATTTCCTATAGTTCAAAATACACTCTTCTTTTCTCATCATAACTATTTCACTGGAGTGCTATTCTTCTCTGATCTGCTCCTACCCTTTTCCCCTGGAAAAAGCCCCTCTAATCTCATCTACCCTCCTCCCATTTCCTCCAAGCACAATCTTGCTACCTCTCCATTCATATATAAAGTTCTCCAATTAAACTTGGGAGCTCAAGGAAGCATTTTGGCCAATATCAGAGAAACAAAGTAACAGGCAGCTAAGGGCAAGTCCACCGCCTTCTCTTTAGGGGAATCTACATTAAATTTTGATACATGAGGAGTGGCTGCATCTGCTTAATGTAACATTTCAGTTGTACTCTGAAGAGTTATTGTAGTAGTTACAAATCTCTATACAACCTTAACTATGGAACCACACATAGGACTTTTCTATAATTCCATTTGATCAAGTTTTTCTTAGCACCTGGGAAGATGAAACGTTTATAAAGAGGCTCTTCTTTTGTGTTGTGCATTTTAGCTTTACCTATAGCAAAGGTATAACACACATGAGTAACTCGTCTTTATTCCTTGCCTCCAGTCACATAAACTCATACATAGTTATAGAAGATTATAGTTGCAGCCAGGATCCAGTTTCTCCACTAGCTATGACCTTTCCAGCTGAAGGTTAGTTGCTACTGAACATTCCCTCATATTCCCAGGTGCTGCATATATTCACAGAATCATAGAAAATTAGGGTTGGAAAGGGCCTCAGGAGGTAATCTAGTCCAATGCCCTGCTCAAAGCAAGACCATCCTCAACTACATCACTCTAGCCAGGGCTTTGTCGAGCTGGGCCTTAAAAACCTTCAAGGATAGAGATTTCACCACCAGTCTAGATAACCTGTTCCAATGCTTCACCACCCTCTTAGTAAGAAAAATGTCCTAATATCCAACCAAAACTTCTCTTACTGCAACTTGAGACCATTGCTCGTTCTGTCATGTGTCACCATTGAGAACAATGAGATCCATCCTCTTTGGAACCACCCTTCAGGTAGTTAAAGGCTGCTATCAAATCCCCACTCAGTCTTCTCTGGACTAAATAAGCCCAGTTCCCTCAGCATCTCCTCAGAAGTCATGTGCCTCATCCCTCAATTCATTTGTCTTGCTGTTTGTTGGATTCTCTTCAACTTGTCCATATCCTTTCTGGAGGGGGGAAAGAGGGGGTGCAATACTGGACACAGTACTCCAGAAGTGGCTTCACTAGTACAGAATACAGCAGAATAATTACTTTCCTCAATCTGCTGGTAATCCTCCTACTAATGCAGCCCAGTATGCTCTTAGCCTTCCTGGAAACAAGGGCACACTGATGACTCATATCCAGTTCATTGTCCACTGTAACCCCCATGTCCTTTTCTCCACAGCTGCTGCTTCGCCAGTCAGTCCCCAGGCTATACTGGTGCATGGGATTGTTCTGTCTTAAGTCTTTGCACTTCTCCTCACTGAACTTCATGAGAATTCTTTTGGCCCAATCCTCCAACTGATCTAGGTCACTCTGACTCCTAGCCCTACCCTCCACTTTATCTACTATATCCCCCTCAGTTTTGTGTCATTCACAAACTTGCTGAGAGTGCACTCCATCCTAACTTCCAGATTATTAATGAAGATATTAAACAAAACCAACCCCAGGACCAATGCCTGGGACACTCCAGTTGATACTGGCTGTCAGCTAGACATTAAGCCATTACATTGAGCCCAACAATCCAGCTAGTTTTCTATCTGCTTTACAGTCCTTCATCCAATCATACTTCCTTAAGTTGCTTGTAAGAATGCTGTGGGAGATGGTATCAAAAGTCTTGCTAAAGTCAAGGTGTATTTCATCCACTGCTTTCCCCACATCCACAGAGCCAGTCATCTCATCGTGGAAGGCAGTCAGGTTGGTCAGGCATAACTTGCCCTTGGTGAATCCATGCTGACTGTTCCTAATCACCTTCTTCTCCTCCAAGTGTTTAGAAATGAATTCTTTGAGGACCTGCTGTATGTTTTTTTTCGGGACTAAGGTGAGGCTGATTGGTCTGTAGTTCCCTGGATCCTCCTTCTTCCCTTCCTTAAAGATGCACACTATATTTGCCCTTTTCCAATTGTCCAGGGCCTCCCCCGATCACCATGAGTTTTCAAAGATAATGGCTAGAAGCTCTGCAGTCACATCAGCCTACTCCCTTAGCATCCTCAGATTCTTTGCATCCAGCCCCATGGATTTGTATATGTTCAGCTTTTCTAAATAGTCCCTAACTTGGCCTTTTACCACTGTTGGCTGCTCACCTTTTCCTGACACTGTGCTGCCCAGTGCAGTGGCCTGGGAGCTGACCTTTCCTGTGAAGACCAAAGTAAGAAAAACATTTAGTACATTAGCCTTTTCCTCATCACGTGTCATTAGGTTGCCTCCCTCATTCAGTAGGGGACCCACACTTTCCATGACCTTCCTCTTGTTGCTGACATACTTGTAGAAACCCTTCTTATTACCCTTCATGTCCCTTGCTAGCTTCAACTCCAATTGTGCTTTGGCCTTCCTGACTTCATACCTGCATGACCAAGTTATATTCTTAAGTTATATTCCTCCCAAGCTGTTGTCCAGCTTCCACTTCTTGTAAGCTTCCTTTTTGTGCTGAAGCTCACCAAAGAGTTCTCTGCAAAGTCAAGCTGGGCACTTGCCACATTTGCTATTCTTCCTGTACATTGGGTGCTCTCAGTAAGAGATACAACCAGTTCTCCTGGACTCCCTTCACCTTCAGACTGGCCTCCCAGGGGATCCTGCCCATCAGTTCCCTGAAGGAGTCAAAGTCTGCTTTTCTGAAGTCCACGGTCTCTGCTCCCCTTTCTTCTTTCTCAGGATCCTGGATTCAATCATCTCATGGTCACTACAGCCCAACTTACCATCTACTTCTAAATCCCCCACCAATTCTTCCCTATTTGCGAGCAGTAGGTCAAGAAGAGCATGGCCCCTAGTTGGTCTCTCCAGCACTTGCCCCATGAAGTTATCTCCAATGCTCATCAAAAACTGCCTGGATTGTCTGTGCATGACTGTATTGTCCTCCCAATAGATGTCAGGGTGTTTGAATTCCCCCAGAAGAACCAGGGCCTGTGATCTGGAAACTTCTGCCAGCTCTCTGAAGAAAGCCTCATCTACCTTATCCTCCTGGTCTGGTGGTCTATAGCAGACACCCAACACAACATAACTTTTGTTGCTCTTCCCTCTAACCTTAACCTAGAGACTTTCAATAGGCCTATCTCCAGTTTCATATTGGAGCTCTGAGCAATCATACAGCTCTTTTACATACACCACAACTCCTCTTCTCTCCTGCCTGTGCTTCTTGAAAAGTTTGTACCCATCCATGACAGTGCTCCAGTCATGCAAGCTATCACACCAAGTCTGTAATTCCAATCACATCATCGAACCTTGACTATGCAAGGACTTCCAATTCTTTCTGCTTGTTTCCTAGGCTCTGTGCACTCATTTACAGACACCTGAGGTAACTAGCCAATTGCCCTACTTTTTCAGGAAGAATTGGGCCTCCCCTGTTGCCCTATCCTGCTTGTGCTTCCTCCAGGTTCCCTGCTTGCCCACTTACCTCAGGGCTTTGGTCTTCATCTCCCAGCAAACCTAGTTTAAAGCCCTCTTCTCTTCATCAAGTGGATCCTGTCTCTTCTACCAATCCTTCTTCTTGGAACAAAATGCTATGGTTGAATAAGCCGAATGCCTGCTGGTGACGTTACCTCTGCAGACATGAATTAATCTCCATCCACTCCTGCCAGAGCCCTTCTCCTTGACCAAAAGGATTGAGAAGAACACCACCTGTGCCTTCATCCCTTCACTCTTGCACCCAGAGCCCTGTAGTTACTCTTGATCTGCTCAGGGTCACCCGTGGCAGTATCATGGGTGCCCACATGGATGAGCAGCATGGGGTAGATGAGTCTCAGTAATTCTTCCATGACATCTTGGATGTGGGATCCAGGTGAGCAGCAGACCTCACAGAGCAACATGTCAGGCTGGCAGATGGATTTTTCCATCCCCTGCAGAATTGAGTCTCCAACCACCACCACCCATTGCTTCCTCTTTATGTCAGTGATCTCCATTGTCCCACCGTGGGGATTCCTGGCCTGGCCTCTTCCACCAATGTGCTTCTCCACATCTGTTGCTAGTGTTCCATATCTGCTCTCCAGGCAAACCATTGCACATGGGAATGACAATGACTTCTTGTTGCTAGAAGATACAAGCTTCCATTTTCCTGGGAGTCCATGCCCTCTTCCTCTTCTAGCACTACCTCTAGCAGTCCTTCCTCCATGGTCCTAGAGGTTTCCTCCAGCATGAAATCAGTGAAGCCCTCATGGAGGAGGATGCTTCAGAGCCTTGCTACCTCCACTTGTAGCAATCTTGCATTCTGCCTGAGAGACACCACCAGAAGGCACCATTCACATTGAAGGCACTCCCCCGCCTGGCTGACACTGGAAGGAATATGCAAGCTGCAGTCTGCACAGTGCCAAACCAGGATCTGGGTGGAAGCCTTAATGGTGTGTGGCCTTGCCTATTCTTCTTAAAGAGGGTGCCTATCCTAGTTTTGAAGCCCAGTTTCACCTCCTTGTTCTCCCTAAAGTGTATTGACTTCCCCAGGTGTGTTGCCCCCTGGTAGCCTCTCCTTGGGTTCTATTGGCAGGACCTGAGAGAACTGCTCTAGTGTCCTGCCCCACACAGCCACTATGATTTTTTGAGGGAAACTTTGCACCCTGAGCAGAGATGTTGCACAGCAAGGAAAGGAGTGTCAGTCTTATCTGCCCTGGAGACTCACTGACCCCAGCTGCTGTTACTGCTGTAGTGGTGGTGATGGCAGTAATGGCATAATGTCCTGACACTCAGGCTGCTGCTACAATGGCATAGACTCTCTTGGACTTCCATGCTAGTGCCCTTTCTACATTTGCACTCAGGGCTGGTGCCCTACTCACCCACCCCTACTTATGGTATTGATTATTGAATTAGATAACAGTGTGCTTTTGGACTCCAACTGTCAAAGGCACTTGCTTTCAGCTCTCCGAAGTCCTTTGCCAAGAGCCCATTCATAGTGCAATAGGCAACCCAGGCTTTCCCTGCAAAATAGAGTGAAACCTTAATGGCCCACACTATTCAGGTCTCAGAAGCAGGGATAAGCATCTACCACCTGCATAAATATCTTTAAGAAGGCTTTAGAGTCAATTCTCTGCCCTGCCTTAGTGAAAAATTTTCATTTACCCCGAAGCAGTGACAGCATCACACTGACGACCTTCAACTCCCAGCCATCCTGATCCATTAGTTTCAGCTTTCCTGCTGTTTCTGTTGAAATTACTATTGCTACAGTTGCTAAGGTACCAAGAGTTATTGCAGCTGCTTTTGTCCCCTCAGTCACTTCAGAAATAATCCATGATCAAATTTCTATCTTCACCTGTAGCAATGACCCACCACATGCAAGCTAGTGAGCTTCCTCACCTGCCCAGGAAAAATACATTGCCATAAGCAAATCTCTCAGGCTCTTCCTCAGAGCACATCTTATTAATTGAAATGCATGATAGGTTTCTTCCCTTCACTAGGCTGCTTGAGCCCCAACATCTGCTTCACTTTTTCTTCCCCTGAAAAAATAGCAAATAAATATAAAAGACCACTCCCCCTCTTTTAACAGCTTGCTGAATCATGTGCCATAGAGGCAGCCTGTAACCTTCCCATGGAGAATCTACCTTGCCACAGTCACAGAAAACTAAAGGTACTATTGTCAAATTAAATGAATAAGGCTAACTTCTTGCAAAATATATTTGGCTTCTTGTAATTAATTGTAATTGTTCACTCAATTGCCGGTCCACAGAATTCAGTAAACTGTAAAGGATTTTTCTGTTAGCTTAAAGATGTCCTATTGTGAAGAGCTGTGCTACTGTACTATACTTTAAAAAGACAAGCAATGTTATGTTCTATATGCTTTCAAAATATAGTAATTATTTAAAATGCAAATACACTATAAGGTAAATAACTAGCCCTGCACTTACAATTTGTCACACTGAAATTATGAATAGAAAATATATTTGAACCCTTCATTATCTGTAGAGTTAGTATGAACTAAACTACTGAACCCGCTAGTGACCTATGCACAGTTATCAGATAGAAACAATATTTGGGCACTAACAGTTTAGGCCTCTTTTTATTACCCTCAGTCCCTTGATGGAGAGGGTTAAAAGCAACAGTCAGAAAGTAAAGCTACTACAGCTGTGGTGATTAATGGGCATTTAACTAGGAAGCTGGAGATTATGAGCAAAGAATATAATGGGCATAAGGGCAATAAGCCAGAAACAGATTTTTTAAAGATGTTTAGGTACCAACCTGTTTCTTTTAGTGACCAAAAACTCTTTGAAAAATCAATGATTAGTGCTTTCTCATAATAAAAAAATAGCAGAAATGGGGAAGCCTAAATGTGAGTTGTGGTGTTTTTTTGTTTATCATAGTTATGCCACTACCACTTTTCCACTTTGTAATTTTTTACTGTAGAGTATTTTGGACTACTTGATTATGAGAGCACAAAACCTAATACTGTATTGTGACACTGTCTTAGCCTGAAGACATTTTCATAAAAATTTCAGCAGAGAGAGCAACCCACAGTTTGATTTATCTACAGATTTTCTTCAGCACCTGTCTCCATTTTCCAAAATTATTAATACAGAATATTTTCTCTCAGAAAAAATGACTTAATTTAAATAGATATTTAACATAAATTCTGTAGTATCTGCTAGCTACCAATTAAACAAAAGAGGAAAGACAAGATGTTTAAAAAATCTAAGCAGTATTTCCTCTTGTTGTCATGTGAGCAGCAGCTGAAAACCTAAGCTATATCCTCTGGGTTTGATACTTCAGCTTGTAAGAAAGAAGCAGGAAAATCAAAATAGGATTTGTAATGCTTCTGGCAGTGTCATGAGACATCAACAGCAGTACATCTTTTTTTTTTCCCCAATGAAGCAGAGGGTTTCTTTTTCATAAGCCCTATAATATTTGAGTTATCAAAACAATGTTGGTAGGCATCTTTTCAAAAAGAGAAATACACTAATATGGGAAGAAGCTGCAGTATCCTTCCAGCCCAAATTCCCAATACAAGGATTGAAAGTCCTGATGTGGAAATGCAGTTTCCAAATTATCAGGGTGTTTCCAAATAATCAGGGTGACCTATTTGAGATAGGTCTAAATATTTCTTCAGATATGGGGCTCAGAATCTGTTTTGATTCAGGCTTATCACCAAAATAAGTAGAACTGACCCAGTTAATTAAAAACTCACTATACAATTTTTAAAAGAGTTGAACTTTCCCCACCTGTTAAATACTCTCCCCAGAGAAAATGCGTTTTCCCATTCCCATCACCATCATTAAACATCTCAGACATACCAGCTTATTAACTCTTTTAGCCAGCAAAGTGTTGCTAACTACAGTATATTTTCCAGTGTTTCTATTTAGTCAGCTTAGTTCTATCTAATGATAGGGCTTGATGTACTTCCACTAGGAGATTATTCTCTTTATACTTTACTTATTGTTAAAATATTTTTCTTGATGATCAATGTGCAAAAACCTCTTTATTGTCTGAATTTCCTTTGCTAAAAGTTATATTCTTGCTTAAACCTAGCTGTTTGCAGCCTCCAAACATACAGTTATATACTCTTCCTGTTAGCTGTTGTTCAGCTATACTGAGCATTTCACCTCATAAAACAAAACCTATGAGTAACTAATAAAGTAATGGTTATCAAAGAAAGGCACACATCAAATGTTATTAATTTTGTCATGAGCCTATCTATACACATCACCCCTACCAAAAGTTTATAAAAGCAGACTCCTTTTTTAAATACTAAAATAAACCCTATGTCAAATGTGAGCAACTAAAACCACTCATCTGCAACACACTAAAATGTGCCCCTACCTGTTAATCATAAGATATAGAAAAAAATCATGACTAAATGAGATGCCTGGTACCAAAGGCATACACCTTGAAGAATACTTAAAAGTTTATGAAATCAATCTGAGTTTGTTTAAAGTTTTATGAACACTTTCAATATTCACTCGTTAAAAAAACACTTACAAATAAATGTAATTATTACCAATTATTGTTACACTGATTATGTTAGCAGGGAATCAACCAGTGCATAGTCTCATCTGTGGTTCTACTTCCATGAACACATAAGCATCCCATCTTAGTAGACCAATCTATCTGTTTGACCAATTTATCCATCTGAATATACTAATTGAAGTCAGTCAGATTACACACGAGTAGTGCTACAGGCACATGCAGGGGAAACTGAGTTTGAATGGGCTTTGGAAATGACCATACCTTGCTTGTAAAAGACAGAGGAGACTAAAGCCACTGTTAGCACGGGTTGTCCATGCCTCCCTTCAGTCTGTGATTGCCCAGCCCCTGCTCAAGAAATCATTATGCAATGTCGACTCCTCAGCCATTACTGTCCTGTGTCCAACCTCCCACTTTTGAGGAAGGTCATTGAATGGGTGGTTACCTGACAACTCCAGGTGCATGTGGATGACTATTGGCTTCCTGTCAGCCTGGCTTTCATCCTGAGTTCATAGTCTTGGTCAATGATTTTGGTTGCTGTTGGAGACTGACAGGGGAAGCTACCCTGCTGATCTTACACAATCTTTCAGCAGCTTTTGACACACTTGGCCATTAGGTGCTGATAAAGTGTTTATATGACCTACTGAGTATTCATGGGACAGTTCTAAATTGGTTCTGCTTTTTCCAAGCTCGGAGATCTCAGACAGTGGTGAGCTTGTCATCCCCTCAGGACCTTTCCTGTAAGGATCCCTTGGGGTCCATCCTGTCACCCCTCCTGTTCAATATATATAGAAGGTCACTGTGCGAGATTGTGCAAAGATTGGGAATGAGTGTACCCTGAGCATGCTGATGACACGCAACTCTACCTTTCCTTTTCTTCTGACCCTGGCCCCACATTCTCAATCCTTTTTCAATGATTGGTGATTGGCTGAAGTTAGGTTCTGGATTCAGGTAAGCCAACTAAAACTGAATCCAGACAAGGCAGAGGTGATGATGGTGAGGGGCTGGGGGGAATTGTGACACCTATCACTGATAGGATTCAGACTCCCCTTGTCACTCAAGTTCAATCTTGGGGTGCTCCTGTATCCACTGCTGCACTTGGCTCTCCTGGTGGTAGTGGTAGCCAGGAGCATTTTTCACCAACTTCATATGGTAAGAAGGCTGTGACCTTTTCTTTCAGATCTGGATTTGGCCACTACCATCCATGCCTTTGTAAACTCAAAACTACATTACTGCAATGAACTCTATGCCAGGCTGACCCTGAAAGCTGTCTAGAAGTTGCAGCTGGTGCAGAACCTGGTGGCCTGCCTTCTGACAAGGGTGGGTCACCTGAAGCATATAAGTCCAATGCTCCAGTCTGCATTGGCTCCTAATAGTTTTTCAGGCACAATTCAAAGTGCTGGTTTTGACCTACAAGTCCCTAAATGATCTGAGCCCTACTTATCTAAGGCACTGTCTTGTCCCTTATACCCCATCATGATCCCTAATGTCAGTCAGCAACAACCGCTTGCAGATACCCTCACTACACTAAGTCTGCTTGGTGAAAATAGGTGGAAGGTTGCTCTTGACAGATGCTCCTTGGTTCTGGAACACCCTTCCTTTTGAGGTCCACCACAGCCAAGTCTGGATTTCTTTTGAACGCAACGTAAAACCCTCCTATTTGGGCAGGCATTTAGCAAATAAAGCTAGGCTGAGATATTGTTTAGAGGGGCTCTGTTTTATGGCCACTGTATTCTCTTTCCCTTTTAAGTTGTTTTGTTCTCTTATCACCCTTCTGTTTTATAAGTTATTTTGTCATGTTATTGCAAGCTGCCCTGAGAACCTTATTGGGAAGGATGGCTTGTAAATAAAATTAAAAAGTAAATAAATAAATAAATGTGTAGATATTTGCAAGATCAGAGCCCTCGGTCTGAAGGTCTATGCAACTCTCCTTGTAAAAATCAAAAGCTTACTTTGCAAAAACTTATATAGAGAGACTATAATGTATATTTTATGATATCTGATGAAAGACTGTTTATGAAGCCATTACATACAATGATACAGTTGACTTAGGTGGATGCTGGCCATTAGCTACAGTTAATTTAACACAATTCACCCAAATACTCTGGGTAAAATCCTAACCCTAATGCATTCCTTAAGCTAGAATTTCATCTTATTATGTGGGCATGTGTATGGCTTATAGATTTGCAATTATAAACAAACACTCAAATAGGACTATATTTGCAAGCTGACGTCTGTTTATACAGTTATGTATTTTATGGAAATGTAGACTGGATAATTAAATAAGAGAACAGAAAGGAAGAAGGATGGGATTGAAGATAACATTAAATAAGAAAATAAAATAGTCCAAACATAGTGCCTGTTTCTACGGGGCTGCAAACACCTCTTGTGAGGTGCTGAAATCCTTCACCTGCAATGGGAGCTGCATCCAGCCTGCAGGCTGTATTTTGCCCACCCCGTCATAAGGGTTGATCACAAAGTTTACAAATTAGAAGTATTGTCAAAAACTGGTAGTCAAAGAGCCTCAAAAACCTAAGAGCCCATTAGATTAGTGTAGTTAAGGCACACCAGTTTCTGCAGCCAATGGATATAAAGTAGTGTAGGACCAATATTACATAGCTAACTTTGTCTCCCTATCCTGAAGAACCAGGTATTAATTTAGAGCTCAGTCAACCAAGGACAGGTAGCCTTTGAAATGAGTTCAGGGAAAGACTTGAATTCATACTTCCAGAGTAAAATACCTTAATTGCTCCACCACCCTACCCTCTTCCGAAATACTATAAATTTAATTATATATAGACATTATGGAGAATCTATAGATAACATGATTCTTAGTGATATCACTTATATATTTTAATTTTTATTCTCAAAAAGACAGGGGGTGCCGGTAAATCAAATATGCTGGTTAATCAAACGTGCACCATCTGGTATACTCCCTGGTGTCAGTGTGCTGGGGGACAGGGAGAGGGGCCCCATGCAGGCTGCTTTGCCCCACATAGGCTGCTTTGCTTTGGGCCATGGGCTGAAGAAGTGAAGGAGAAGAACTCAGCTTGCGGTGGCGAAACTGGAAGTGTGACTTCCGGTTTTGCTTTTGCTGCGTCCCTCGGATGCCAGTTAGTGGAGCTTTCTGGTTGATAAAGTGCTGGATAACAGATTTTTCTGTACTTGTTTCCCCCATGAGGATTCTGAGTCCAGAATAAGAAATAATTCTTTAGTTGCAAGGTGATACATAATTCAATCTTCAGTGCGCAGTTAAGTGAAGAAGTTCTAGCTAAGAGGATTAATCAAGATATGTTTGTAATAGACACAGAATAAAGAAATGTCAGAATGAATCTTTTAGCATCCATCTTAGTATTGGCAGTGCCTTACACAAAATAGAACAGATATTTATAGACAAAATATTATTTAACAATAATTTACCAATATGGTATGCAAATTTGGAGGAATGGGCTTCACATACGTTTGGTGATTTTCCAGTCTAAGTCTATTAATAATATATTCTGAATAACAAACACTCAAAAAATATCCTTTCCTGTCAGTTATATTTTATATTTCCTTTTATTCATCTCCAAGTTTTTCAGTATTCAAGTAGTTGGAAAGCTGGTAAAATAACATTCACCAAATAAACTATTTGTAGTTTTCAAGCAATCATCCAATAAATTATTTACTATAAAGCATATAACTTTTTTCATTATTTCTTGAGTTTTACTTTGAATGTTGTTAACTGTACCAATATATCCTCTATTATAAATTATATTATATATTGATTACATTGATGTACCTGCTGTCTGAGCAGCTCCCACTCCTCCAACTCTTATCTTGGCATATGCGTTGAAGGTCTCAATTACCTCTCATGCACACACCATGATCCGGAAGGATCAACGGTTGCCAAAACCTCTGTAGCTGCTGATACAACTAACAAGAATTGGCAAAACTTAGAGCCAAAGTGTAAATAGCCTTTTTCCCAAAGGAAGATCTTAATTTTCATGGCACTTATCCTCTCCCAACATGCTAATGTTGGGGACCCCAGAACAATTTCAGAAGGTTCAATTGAAGATTATTTGTATTTTCTGCATGCTAAGATACATTTGAACAATTTCTTCTGTCTTTTTTGGAGACAAAGTAAAGAATATGGCTATCGAATTGCACAGACTCGACAGTCAAGTATGACCAACCAAATATTTTGTGCAGAATGCAGATATCAAAGCTGAGCTTGAGATAAAATTAGTCAAACCAAAGATTTAAGTATTCAAAGTCTATCAGAGCTAAGGACTTGAGATAAAGTTCATTTAAATCAGTGAGAGCCTTTCCATTGACTTCAACAGACTCTGATCAGGATTTAAGAAACAAAGATTAAAAGTGGTTGATAACTAGGCAAGAGCATATACTGGAATCATGAGCACGCAAATAATTGATTTTTCAGTTTGCCAAATTGCCATATGGAAAAGGGGAATTTGGATCAAAACAAAATAAACTTTCAATTTGGTTTTGTTTTGCCTTGCTAAAATGAAAACATGACAAATTTGAAGCTGGGGTTAAAAAGAATGCTTCATTTGATATGAAAAGGAATATTAGTTTTTGTGCAATTGTGACAAATACCAGGAAAACAAAAAGCTAGATTTAAAATGTGCTAAATGAAGTTGTAGTAGTGCTGAGGTGTTATTGTAACCACGATAGTCCAGGAAAAATGGGAGAAGCAAGGATTTGTATGAGTGATATCTTTTACTGGGCCAACTTTATGGTTGGGAGGGACACAGGTAAGTTTTCAGGTCACACTGTACCGTTTGCCAGGTCTTAATGGAAGAGGTGCTGCTATTTTCGTTATATCTCTAGTACACCTATAGAATGTTTGTGAGAATACCCCTGTGAAAGGTGGAAGTTATGTCTTCCAATCCGCAGTGAAGTGGAGAAGACACTGAGCAGGGGTCTTCCACACCCAGGGTGAGTACTTTATAAACACTGACTTTGGATACAAGAAGGCACCAATACCACCATTTTCTCCCCTAGTAATTTTATGAACCTAGAATTCAGTTCCTAGCTTTTTATTACAAGTTCTACAAAAAAGAAATGTTTCAGGAAATGTCAACATAGTTCATTTCAGAAATGTCAAAACAATTTAACCCAAATTCACAAATAATAGCCACAAACTCCTGGAAGACTGTTTCAACATTAGGACAAACATCTTCACAGTCAGGGTGTCCAGACTGTGGAATAAGCTCCCTCCAGAGGTGGTGCAATCACCTACCCTGGAAATCTTCAAGAGGAGACTAGGCAGTCATCTTGCTGGGGTAACCTGATCCCAGTGTCTTTCCTGCCTGGTGCAGGGGGCTGGACCTGATGATCCTCTGAGGTCCCTTCCAGCCTCGCAGTCTATGAATCTATGAATTCCTACCACCCTGAAACGATTCAAAGTGAACACAAGCAATGCCCCCCCCCAACCCCCCCCCCCCCCAAAAAAAACAACCCAGCTCAAACTGGTATGGTAGAGACAGGAGGAGGAAATGTTCTGCATTTCAGGATTAAACTTTTATCTATAAAGTCTATAGTATCCTGTAAATCCTGTCCTCTTTGCACTGGACCAAATCCTAAACCCCTTAAGCAAATTTCCTATGTACTAGCCTAATATAGAGAAATGGTTTGCTTGATATAATACAATAAAATACACACCCTGCAGATGGCAGGTACAAAGTCTGCATGAGGTTGTGTATGACACACTTACTTCAAAGCCATACTCTGAAATTCAGTTTAAGTGGGACACAGTTCCTGGGCTGCCACGATGCAAAAGCATTAATTATACTGTGACAGTTGTGCCTCCCTGGGACTGTCTATTCGTGGCTCCACGACACCAATCAAGGGCCAACCTTCTCGCTTGCCATGCCTTGTTGTTTCTTGCTTGATTGAAAGATCTTAATCAAATGGGAGGCTGCCTATTTTCTGTCTCGGTGCCTTAGGCACTATCTGCGGCTCCTTTCCTCCCCTTATACTGCAGCCCAAGTCTCGCAGATGTATCTGGTGTTATTCAGGTCTGTCCTACTCCCTGCGCCACGTGGACGCTCTCTGGCTTATCCCTCAGCCTGCACCCTCACTTGCGCCCACTAGCTCATCTCAGAGTCCATGCCCCTACCGGCGCCCTCCAGCCTGTCCCGCACTGCCCATTTCGGGACTTCTTGCCCGTGCCAACTCTGGGCTCCTCACTGCCCCCTTCAGTCAGGGCTCCTCACTGCCCTCTAACTCCGGGGCTCCTGACTGTCCCCCCTGTGGCTCTGGGGCTCCTCACTGCCCCCAAACTCTGGGGCTGGGGCCCATGCACCCCAAACAATGCTGTGCCCTCTCCAGTGCCAGGAACCTCCATGCTACTGTGGAGTCCCTACAAGGCCTCCTCCAACCCCTAATAGCCTCACCTGGTCCTCTGGTGAAACAGTAAACACAAAATGCAAAGCCCTCGGGCTACAACATAAAAGCTAGACCGTTCTGGTCAAAAACACAAATCCCTCCCTACCAGAGAAAGAGAGAGAGCTCATCAACCCCCAGCAGGAACCAGGGGATGTTCCGACCATCAGAGTTCTCCCCTTTGTTCTGGCTGAGTTCCTCCTCCTTCGGCGCCGGAGGGGAACTCCCCTCCAGGACTGCTGCCTGGGCTTAAGAAGGGCTAAGCTCCACCCCTTCCTGTCTCTAGGTTTCCCTGGTTGCTAGGGCAACCAGCACCTGCAGTCCTGGTGACTGGCAGCTGCGCTTCCCCCTTCCCGCCACTAGGGGTCTCTCCCGAGCCATTTCTGCTCTCCGTCGCAGGGCACCTGAGAGCTCTGCGACATATACCCAATAAAGAAATTCAGAATGACAATATTCTGGCATTATACTTGGCGATAATATATAATAATATTATATAGATTTTGTAGATTTCATAGATTCCATAGATATTAGGAGCCAGAAAGGACCTCGCAAGATCATTGAGTCCAGCCCCCCCACCATACATAGGAAGTCTGCCGAGGTCAAATGATCCCGGCAAGATAAACATCCAAATGCCTTTTCAATGAGTCAAGAGTAGGTGTTTGCCCCATCTCTGGAGGGAGCCTGTTCCAGACCCTGGACACACGGACTGCAAAGAAGTTTTTTCTTATGTCCAGTCTAAGTCGGTCTTCCAGGAGTTTATGGCCATTAGACCTAGTTATTCCTTGGGAAGCCCTGGTGAACAACTGTTCTCCCAGGTCCTGGTGCACCCCCTCCTTATATACTTCTAGGCTGCCACCAAGTCCCCCCTCTTTTCCAGGCTGAAGATGTGATATTATACTCGTAGATAATAAGATTTTCCCCTGAAACCTTAGTCTTTATAAACAAAACAGAAAAACTACTCAAATACACTACTTCCTTGAGAAGAGTTTTGATACCTCAAAAGTGTACCCCACCCTACACGTTTATTAGTTATATGTTTGATGGTTACATGCAAGGAGAAAATTTAACTATGACTCTGCATTTACTTCTAAATACCAGTATTTATTGACATCCCAGTCAATTGATCATATAGGACAAAATCCAGATTAGTCAGCTAAATGGGACTAAGATGGACTTTAAGCATCCAAAGTCCAAAAGCCAATCCATTTTTTTAGGAACAAGAAAATTCATTAGGATCAAAACTCAGGCCTGTCCATCTCCTTGGCTGAGTGTCCTACTTATGAGGTCACAAAGTCTGGATCCCTCTCGTTAGTTCTAGCCCAATACATTTTCATTTGCTCAGTAGCCTTTGACAGGAAGGCTAGCCTATAACTTGGGGTGGGCAATTATTTCAGTTGAAAGGCCACTCAACAAGTTTTGGGGAGCAGTTGAGAGCCGCACACATAAAATCTTTCAAAAGATATAATTTTAACAAACTCTTGATTAAAAACAAATCAGATATTAAAAATCAAACATCTACCGTAACATTTTAATTTTATTTCAAAAAATATTTTTCCTGATTTATGTTTTTTTGAGTAGTATATATAGAGGCAATTGCATAACAGGACAAAATACAGTCTTATTCTTGTACAGGCAACCCCCACTTAACGCTCTTAATCGATTCCTGGAAAACTGAGCATTAAGCGAAGCGAATGTTAACGGAAACCGAAAGTATCTGATGACCTAAGATGGCAACCACAATTGTTTTTAATGACCCAAGATGGCAACCATGAGTGTTATAATGAAACTTGCTGAGTGCTAAGTGAAATCAGGTATCAATTTTAAATGAGCGTTATAGTGAAATAATACTAAGCGAAACAGCATTAAGTGGGAGCTGCCTGTATACAGGTTTCCCTTGAATTATGTGGTACCTACATTCACAGATATGTTCCCACAGCAGTGAAGGAGGGAGGGAGTAATGCTGGGGCTAGGGAAGGGGTGGGGGAAATGGTGTGGCGCAGCCTGCTAGTCACTCCCAGGGCTGCAGCAGGAAGCAAAGCAGAGGAAACTGCAAGTGGGTGCGGTGGGAGGGGTGCGGCTCTTGCTGCTACACACCCCCTGGGAGGGCTGCAGGCTGGAGGGGGCTGCTCTGGGCTCTTCCCAGGGGCCATGTGCCCCTGGATCTGTGTGCAAGATGAGAGCAGGCTGCCACTGCAGGCAGGGGCCGGAGATGGCACTGGGCTCTTCCCTGTGCTTGGGGCAGGTGCTGGTGCTGGTGCTGGGAGGGGGGCTGCTGCCACCCCAAAATTTGCTGTAGCCCCTCCAACCTGCCTTTTCAGCACTGCCACCTGCCCCAAGCACTGGGAAGAGCCCAGTGCCACTGCCATCCCCAGCCTGCAATGACAGCCTGCTCTGGTCCCACACACAGATCTGCACACAGATGCACATCCACCAGGAAGAGCCTGGCACAGCCCTACACCCCTCCTGGGGTGTATGTAGCAGCAAGAACTGTGCCCCCCTGCCCTCCGCTCTGCACCCACTTGCAGTTCCCTCAGCCTTGCTGCCTGCTGCAGCCACGCACCTCTGCTTCTCCCCATTCACCCCAGCCCCTGCTGCAATGGCCCCAGGAGCAGCTGACGCCAGCTGCCTGCAGCCACCGGGCTGCACAGTGCCCCAAACCCCCTGGGACTCCACTTGTTCCCACTCACCCCAGCTCCTGCTGCAGCATACCCAGGAGCAGCTGAAACCACCTGCCTGCACCATGGCACAGCATGGCCCAGGAGTTGGGTGTGTGGGGACAAGTGGAGCCCCAGGGGGTTTGGAGCACAGTGCAGCCCAGTGGCTGCAGGCAGCTGGTGTTGGCCACTCCCAGAGCAGCTGCAGCAGGGCCCTGGCTCCATGGCCCTTTCCCCTACCCCCACAGACTTAGCTGCTTGGGGTGGGGCGCCTATGCCAATCTCATGCAAGTGAATTACCTTGCATGTAACAAATTTTGGTTATAAAAAGGGTCATTGCATATACAGAACCCATGTAAATTGAGGGAAACCTGTATTGTGTGTGGAGGTTGGAGGGTGTATGTGGGGTATGTGCAGGGAGGCATGGGGGGATGTGTGTATTTGTGCAGTTGGATGTGGGATGGTGAGTATATGTTGTGGGGGGTGCTTGTGTGGTGGGATGTAGGGGGATAAGAGTGTGTTGGGGGTGGGGGTGGCAGGGGGATGCCTGCATGCTCAGTCCCAGGAGCTGGGTGGATGTAGGGAGAAGAAGAGGATGTTGGAGGTGAGGGAGCCTAGCAATACTCAGGCAAGTGCAGACACACTGGGAAGCTATGTGCAGTGGATGGGCCTGGAGCTGTTGGCAGGAATGCAATGCAGGCTGCCACAGGTAGAAGCAGGCTCAGCCCCATGCAGAGTGCTGCAGGAGCAGCTGTGGGCTGCATACAATCATTTGGCAGCCCAGATCCAGTTCCAATTAGTTGGTGGGCAGCATTCAGCCCACAAGCTCTATTTTGCCCACCCCTGCTATAGCCCAATGGGTAGAGCATACTTTTGGGAAATGTGGGTTTACATCCCCTCAGACTGAGAGAGGCTTAGAACCCTGGTTTCCCTGGTGCTGGGTTAATGCTCTGACCACTGGACTGTTATGCAAGAGACTGGCATTACTAGCACAGTCAGGTGTTGGCATTCGGAAGATAATTTCTTAATTCTACATGTCTGAAAAGGGCAGAGTTCAAACACACACCCGTGTTTAGTGTTTCTTATTGGCTAACTCTAGGCAGCTGCTTGTTCACTCCTTGGATTGACCTTCAGAGGTACCTAACACTCCCCATTGACAGCAAAGGGAATATAGGTACTCATCAACTATCTTTGTTTGAATCACTTTCCTGGAACTAGGCACCTAAGTTTAGGCATGATGAAAATTTTAGACATATAAATGGAAACACCTCAGGGACCAATCTAGGTTTTACCCTCCATCTTTTTTAGATTTTGTACTGTCACAGCTGAACACTCATTGGGAGATGCAATTAAAAGTTGGATTGTTGTTCAATAAGGCTAATATATGACAGTAGTGTCACATTGGTTCACAAATAATTTTACATGTTCCTGGTTATTTTGCATTTCAATAACGGCCACAGTATGAATATTTATACTGGTCTTTAACATGTACAGGCAAGCACTACAAACAGTATTATAGAAACATATGAGAATGTACTCACTAGCTTGTTCATGGTGCATATCTTCACTCTGGAAAACATTGCATTCATAAGCAGACACCTCGCTTTTCAGTAGGAAGGTCAGAATATTGTCAAGCTTTTCTATGGAAGAAAACTTGAAAGCCTGTTCAGAAGAAAGATATAGGAAAAAATCAGTATGTTTACTACCCACGTTTAATTAACCTCGTCCTTGGAGCAACGTAAATCAAAGGATTTAAACTGAATAAATACAAACTCAGTCTCACTAAAGTTTATTTTTTTGAGAGACCGCAAAAAGAAGCCTGACTATGTACTGACATGGGAAGACTAAGATAATTTATCCAAACTAAGGAAAAGTGGATATTTTGGCCCTAAGTATTAGCTATGGCTTTGGTCCTAAATCTCAGCTATAGCTAAAAACTCACCAGGGGGCAGGGGGTGGTGGCGGGGGAAGGAAGGTGGGGAGAAGGACCAATAAGGTAGTTCCTCTGTTCTTGGTTTAGCCATGCACTGCTCCATGTGAAGTAGCCTCAAGCCTATTCTAAGGTATGCCAGGTGGCAAGAGGCCACCTGGGGACAGAAGAGCCCCTACTCTTCTCCCTAGTCCTGCTGAAGTGAGAAGAGTGGCACAAGTGACTGCACTGAGGGCACTTTTACACACGTATTGACACGTTCTGAGTAGAACATGTCAGTTGGAGAATTCTAATCAGAAAGCTCCAGTGTGCTGCAGCATCTCATGTATTCAGCATCCCCACATTTCAAAATGGCAACAGTCACTTTAAAGCTTGTTGAAGGCCCCTACTTCCGAGCACATGCATAGGTGCTCTTTAAGTATTCAACAGCTGTGGAAGCCCCCCTTACTTTGCTGCAACAGTTAGCATGAATTACTCCACTTAAGTTAGCTCTCGAGTTGAGGTCTCAAGAGCTGAAAAACAACACTTGGCAGATGCAGACTGATTTAAGTAGCAGTAGTCTGACTGCATTAGCCTCTCTCAGTTTGATGCAATTCAAGCTGCCATATCCACAGTGCAGTGTACTAGCCTGAATGGCCATCGACACCACTAGTCCTACAACTCAAAGGCACTCTACCACTCTCCTGCTAAGCCTGGGAGCACTGCTGGAATCAAGCTTCATGAATGCTTTTCCACATTGTGCACACCACATCAGCAATTAGGCAGAATGGGCAGGTTGGAAAGACCCTGAATGCATACACTCACCAGTTTGTTTGTTTTTTCGGGTGGGGGTTCCATTTGAAAACCATATTTAAATACTGCTTTTCAGAATTTTTGTTTTCAAAGCACAAAAATTTTTTTTTTTTGCCAAATCCCCCAAAACTGTACTTAAAATTATTTCATTTCCAAGAACGGCTCCAAGTAAGCCCTTGGGGATGGGTCTGCCCAGAGTCTGTGGGATGAGTGCTGCCATTGTTGCTTGTCCCTCCTTTTCTCTGTTGATGAACTCAGCAGGGAGAGGGAGGGAGTGGAAGGGAAAACAGCAGCCCTATGTTCACCTCCTGGGCTCCAGAGCCATGTGAAGTAGGGGCTGTGGCCAAATTCCACCCGGAGCAGCTGGTGAGCTCAGAGATCACTGCTCATGCAGAGGTCTGGCAGAAGCTTATGCTGACCACACAATAAGCTCACTGTACATGCATGGCACAGCCGAAGTGGGGAAGCTGCACCTGCTTGCCCTATTCCTAGATCTACTACTGTTGGTTTCTGATTTTTCTTTATAAACAAAATAAAGGAGGATTTTGTTACCAAAATGAAAATTTTGCAGAAAAAACATAGAGTTATGAACAAACAGCTTTAGTGTCGACTCTTAGCATAATGCATATGGAGTTCTTTTTTCTATATAAAGATGTAGAATTAGTTAACCCTGTATTTTATGAAAATTCCTGTTCAAATTAGCTTTCTTCACTTGGTTATTGTATATGCTACACTGAAGCATGACATGTTAGACAGGCCACTAATATATATATATTGCAGCATGACTATATTTTTAATACAGAAGCACCTGTTATATTTTAGGCACTCTACAGATGTGCAAGAAGTGTGTTGAGTGTGAGTGTGTTTACATGTATGATTAATGTGCAAGAACAAACTCCAAAAACTTACTGCTCCACAGTTTATTCATGTGCAGTACATGGAGCCCTGTTGGATCAGCCCAGGCTGAAGCCCTGTTGGAGCAACCTGGGCTGAGGCACCTTCATGCCTCAGCCTGCCAGCTTAGGGTTGCTCTGCTGTGCTGCAGAGTGGGTGACTGAGTCACCCATGGTGCTTCAGCACAGGGATAGCCAGCAGGCAGCCCTCATGCTGAAGCACCCTCATGCCCCAGCTCTGTAGCATGAGGAGCCTGATTGGAGCAGCCAGACCAAGGACTGCTTTGACTGGGCTCCACATGGTGTGGAGGGGCTGGCTGGGGCACGAGGGTGCTTCAGTGTTGGGGCTGCCTGTAGGCTAGCCCCACAATGAAGCACCCTGTGCCCCAGGCAGCTGGGACAGTGTCTACACATGCGCTGCTGTGCATGAAAACCTCTACTATGGGGACACATGCAGATGCTGAGACATTTACTGCACAGTTAATTAGTCAACTGCACAGTAACCATTTTGGGGAGACATGCCCAGTGACTTCTAGCCCATTATTGCTGCATCTTTCTAGAGTAGTGAGGGACCAGCTTCAGGCTGCTAACATGAAGTCTTTTTCAGCAGTTTCTTACCATCTACACATTCCTCTAGAGTAGGGCACGAAACAAAAACAGACCAAAATTTTGGCCTACAAAGTATTCCTATTGCTTGTCAATCTCACCATTGTCACGTAGTTAATTTCTTGCAAGTTTGACTACAGCAGTGAGACAGGAGGAATCTGAATACACAAGAGACACACAAAACCATGCATATTAAATGAGGAAAGGTTTTCCATGAGTAAGGAATGATAAGAAGTAAGGGCAAGGGCAAATATGGATAACGAGGATTCTAAGCTAATCTAACCAGCAAAATGGAGGGGTTGACAGGGCAACATGATAATCAGGGATCTTGGTTTTGTCTGATTAAAACTGTCCCCAAATTTTCTGATTTAAAAAAGTAATGCAAAATCCATCAAAATACAAGAAAATGCTGCACATGATAAATATCTGGGGCAATATTTTTTTCACCTTCCTTTAGGGGCCAGACACTAGTCCTTGCACAAGTCTGAGCACACAATAATTATAGCATGCCTTAGAGTGAGCTATGCCAAATGTCATAAAGGTTCCTTTTGTGCTCTCCATCTACCACTATCCTTCTAAGAATAGGCCTGTCCCTTTTATTATGCATCCCTAACAAGCACATGCAGTATATTATGAAACATATGACATAAAACCCTGGAGAGTGACTGTATGAGATCCAAGAAGGGGGAATGCCAGAAACTAACTACAAAAACTTGAAGACCTTCCCTAAAAATTAGAAAACAAAACACAGGGAAAAATAACAAAACAAAGAAACCAAAGAAAAAAACAAAAACAAAAACACAAGATCTTCAAGCTAACTTAGCCAATAATGCTTCTAAGGCCAGATCTAAAACCGAGTGCCTAATTCAAAGAATTAAATGTGGAGCACAAGTGTCAGATGATCCAACAACTGCACAGATGCAGGATTCACTGTTCCTTCAAGCAACCCAGAGAGATGCCTATACAGTCGCTTCTTGAAAACCTCCAATTAAGGAGATTCCACAACTTCCCTAAGTAGCTAGTTCCACTGTCCTACTGCTCTTACAGTTGGGTAGTTTTCTCCTGAGATTTGATCTAAATCTGCTCTACTGCTGTTTAAATCAACTGCCACATGTTCTGCCCTCCATAATAAGGGAAAATATATTTCCTTCATCTTCTTTATGGTACTTTTCAAATGTTTGAAAATTGCTATCAAGTCCCCCCTTAACCTTCTTCCCTCCAGGCTAACCATACTTTATTCTTTCATCATTTCCTTATACAGCTTGGTTCCCAAATAACATCTCTGTTGCTGACCTCAGACCTTTTCAGTTTCTTTACATCCCTCTCAAAATTATAGCATTTAATCTTAGATATAATTCTCTATTTGAACCCTAACCAGCACTGAGTACAGTGGTACTAGCATCTCATGACTACTGCTTAGAATGCTTTCATTAATGCAACCCCAACTTGGATTTGCTTATATTATGACAAATTCATTCATGCTGAGTTTTTATGATCCAGCATACGTTCTAGCACTGGACCCAGAAAACACCTTTGCAGAACATCCGGAAGTGATCTCTTGCTGTTATTCAACCAGTTACATATCATGTCCACCTAACAGAAAGTCTACCTAGCCCATACTTCTACAGCATGCTTATAAGAATGTAATTTAAGACCATGGTGAAAGCTTTACTAATGTCTACCACATTCCCTTCATCTGGTTACCCTACCAAAGAAGGAAATCAAGTTTGTTTACATGATTCATTCTTAAAAGTTCCATGTTGGCTGCTAGTGATCTGGAGAATGACCTTCATTTTTCAATTATTACAAATTGACTATTTTATTATTTGCTCTAGTAACTTCCCAGGCATTGTAGTCAAGCTGACTGATCTATAGTTCCCCACAACCTCTTTTTCTCCCTTTTTAAAGACAGGTGCTATGTTGGATCTTTTCCTTGCCTTTGGGACAATGCCTGTTATCTAAAAACATACAAATAGTTTTGCCAGTAGCACAGGTGTAAGGAGCAGGGTTTGCACCCTGGGCAAACCCTGGGGGAGAGTATGGAGGTGCCAGTGAGAGCCAGGGGGAAGGAATTCCAATAGCATGTTGAGGGGGAGAGTTGTGTGGGAATCTTACCTATGCTGGGGACACAAAAAGAGTTCCCAGCTGCTGCTGCTGCAGCAACCACAGCATAATCTAACCATGCATCTGCAAGAGCAACCCCATGGGGCTGCTGCTGGTGCTGCTGCCTGTACATGTATTCTGTGGCATGAGGGTATAATGCTGGCATCCCTACTATGTTGGTGTCTGAAACAGGTATTCCTGCTCTCCCACCCCAATTTACACTACTGACCACCAGAAATCTGAGATTTCTTCAGCTGGCTCCTTCACCACCTGGGAGTGAATTTCATCAGGACATGATAACTTAAATTCATTTAAATTTGTCAAAAGCCCTTGGATGTGCTCTTTCCTTATCAAGATCTGTAGCCTTTCTTCTTTTTTTTCAAATTCATTTTGCTAACTCTCCAGTTACATCTTTTTGCTGTTGTGAAGACTGAAGTAAGGTAAGTGTCAAGCAACTATACCTCTTTTTCAATAGTTCAGTTCCTGCACTGAGCAGCAGACACATGGTTTTTCCTTTTTTTTTCTTTTCTTTTCATCACATTTGTCAAACTCCATCTTTTCTCTAACATTTCTTGCCAGTTCTAAATTACTTTGGTCTTTGCTTTTCTTATTTTTGTCCCTATGTTTTTATGATATTCCTTTGTATATTCCTTAGCAACATACCCTTATTTGGGAGGAATGTAGCATGTTATTCTACGTAAGCAAAATTACAAAAACAATTCAGGGAAGCCTTGCTTCCCTGGATAGCCTTCAGCTAGTCTCTGAAGATAAAACAGTCCTTTAAACAAAAAAAATAAGTAATAAAAACCTGCTGTCCTATCCTGGACATTGAGAAGGGAACCCCTTTGGCTCTGGCTCTCAGGACAGTATCCTGCCCTGCCCCATGCAACAAGAGGTTCAGCCCACAGCTTGCTGTCTCTTACTTTTCACACTGCTTCTTCACAATCTGTCCCTGCTCTCCTCTCCAGGGTTTCTTAAGCGTCCAGTAAGTCAGTGCCTTATTAGCAGCTTCCCCAAAGCTGGCTGCCACCTCTTAATAGGACAGACCACCTTGTCCCTTTGCCTAAATTCCTTTGTAGATGCAAGCCCTAGTTCTTTCAATACTCTAGGAGTCAGGCACATTTCTTTCTTTCAGCCACAGGTTGGGGGAGAAAATGCTTAACAAAGTTAATAAACAACAAACTGACAAGTCAGAAAAACAGAATCTCTAGGTTCCAAGTAAGGCTATTAGCTGGAGTCAGAGAAGTCTGGTATACCCACTGTAACAGGGTGCATGACTCAGGGGGCTAGAGCCCAGCTACAGGGGCTTAGGAGGGTACAGTCTCCTTAGGAGCCCTGGGCCAGCTGACAGGGATGTTTGGCTAGCCCCAGGGGAAGTTAAAAGCTCCCAGGGAGGGTAGCTGGGAGACAGGAGGTTAGTATGCTGAGGGGAAAGCACAGAGCCTAGGTGGCCTCTCTGTAGGTCTGAGGAAAGACCTGAGGTTTTACTTTTGTTTGTTATTTGTACATTTGTTATGTTATTGTATGTTTTGTTTGCCATGGGGATAAGTTTTTTGTATGTAAAAATAAACAGATGGGAAATGGAACCTAAGGGTGGCTTAGCTTTTATGAGGAAGTTGGCTCCTGGGCCAGACTAATAAATGGACACCCCACTATACCCAAATAAATCCAGCTCCAAATACCCACCCACCATCCATCTAGAGCACCTCCTCTTTTTCTATTTATTCTTTTTCTAGTTTATTTATACAGTCCAACCCTAGATTAGGATTCTATATTGCACCCAGATGCCCATGTTTGTAAAATCCAAACTGTTCCTTAAAGGGCTTTGGCTGGAGAGGGGGCATGAGGGGAGATAAGTGGGTGGGGGCATTCTTCCTTGACAGAAACCCTCCTGGAGCTCTGCAGTACACAGCAGAGAGGTAAGTCCACCTAGGGCTGGAGCCCTGCCACAGCCCCTGGGAAAATGCTTCCCCCAAATCATCCTACCAATCAACTGAGGATTCCCACCATGGGCACAGTGGCATCCTGCCCTGGATGAGTGCAGGGAATGGGGGGAATTTTCCTGCCACAGGAACCTTCCCGGAGCCCCAGAAGGGTTCCTGCCATGGACACAGCAGCCGGCTGTCCCGTAGACTCCTCCAGGTTGAACCAGAGGAGTGCACAGGGAGGGGGCTATTCTCCCATGGCAGAAATGGGAAACAGACAGTTCCAGCCTCCTGGTCACTGTGGTTCATAATAAGCAGGATCATTGTCAAGTGACTACTGTCACTTGACAGCCTGCTCCCTTCCCCAGTAGAGAAGAATGCAGGCTATTAATGGGCTCACCTAAGGGCAGGGTGACCCAAGAAGCAGAAGCAGCTCTGTAGTATCCCCTGGCTAAAGAGCTTGCTTGTGTAGCTCTCCAGGCAGGAGGCAGAAACACCTGTATACTCTAACTCCTGACCAATTTTCCTAGAGGTAACAATTTCACAGAAATTCTTAACACTAGAAATGAATACTTGTCCATGGCCCAAAATACCAACAGGTTACTACAGCTTTCCCTAATACACAGCAAATTGGCCAGAGAGACCACCACAGTTTATTATGATCACAAAGTAGTGTAGTAATTTTCTTTGTTATTTATTTTTATACAATTAAATAGATTTCTGTTTCAGACTGGAAAGCCTATATACAATATTGAATAAAACAAGTTTAATTATATAATCATAAAGATATTTTAAATTTTCAGGTTACTTCCCCATTTGAATTACTTGGCAAATTCAGCTGCATCTTCATACCAGTTAACCATTTTAATAACAATCAGAGATGTAAGACAAAACCAGAAAGTGGCAGAAAAATGAAAGAGGAAAACAAAACCAGATAGCAAGACAGGCAATGAGACATTCAAGTCCCACTTCAATTCTAGAAATGTAGAATCTGCTCACCCATAAAAAGTACTAATTTGCACTATCAGGTAACTTCTATTTTTAGAAATAAGTTAAAAAAACTCACCCCATCATATCTAAATACACTGCTTTAACCAGAATACAATCTGCAAATACTACTGATTGTAGGACTACTAGCACTATAGTTTGTGCTACGCTAGAAATAAAATAGGCTTCCAATGCCAGCTGGACCCACCTAATCACAGAAAAGGTTATCTTCCAATGGCAAAGATTCAAAGCAAGGGCTTTTATAGTACATCCTCTGTCTGCTGCCAATTTAACTTTGAATAGTTTGTTTCTTAGCTCTCTTTGTTTGGAGCCCCCTGACATATGCTGTTTGCAATAGTCTAACTAGGGGGTGGGTGAGAGGGTCATCTACCCTGGGCACCAAGTCAGGAGGGGCACCAGAATTACCCACCATGGTGCCCCCCTTTCCCATGTCAGGATCTCCAAACAAGTCCCAGCTACTGCCGCTTTTAGAGGAATAACCTGGGCAGGCAGGGCATGTGCACCGGCAGCAGCTCAGCTAGGAGCATGGAGTTTCTGGTTAGGAGTGCTCCCCCTCCTCAGAACCTCAAGAAAACAGTTGTTAAGCAGGTACTTGATTCACAAGCTTAGGTCTTGTTGAAGTCAAAAGGAATTAAGTACCTACTTAAAGCTAAGTGTGCACTTAGGTATTTTCTTGAATCAAAGACTATTAGTAATATCTATGAACAGGATTGGATGCTTCGTTTCTCCAGTCAGTACTTGCTTTTTCAGAGCCTTTTGCAGCATTATAAAGGTCATATTTTTGTTCGAATCAACCATGCTTGAACAGCTTCTATGTACTTTCTATCACTGGCTCCTGATTGCTTAAGTCACTTTTGACAAATGGAATTTGAGTACATAAATCATGATGCTACTGAAAAATTTACCTATAATCCATAAAAGTCTTTGGAATTTCCAAGGCAGATTCCACAGTAGGAAGAAAAGAAGAAGATATTTTAAAATGACAGCTTCTTGTTATATAAGGAGTCAAACTGAAAATTCATCTTAAATTATATAGATTAGAAGATGGAGTACAAGTGGTACACATCATCACATAGAAAATGTCACTAAATATGTCACTAAATATGTCATATAATTATTTCATATCACCTTCTATAGAAAAAGAAGGAGCTGATTTTTGTATGTTCAGGGACAGACAGACAACCCAACCTAGTATCTAAATAATTAGATCAATATTTGTACATGGTACAAATTAATAAGGGAAAAAATCAATACGGCATATACTTTCAAAAAATGTTGAAATGATAAATAAATAAAAATTATACAAAGAAATATAAACAGAACTTTAATTATGAAGCACAACAACTGTATGATCATGTCTCTACATCAGGAGTCAGTATAACAAGACGTGTTCCCCTGGAAAGTTTCTCTGATGCAGTATTGTACGGAAGTGAGCGAACACAAAATTAATGAGTAAATCCTTAGCATATGTTGCTACCTGTGGGCTTTGATACCAGGTCTTTTCAGCACTCACTACCATGCCACAGCCTAAAGCTACTGGGGATACCCAAGAATGAAAACCTATTTTTTGTATGTGCGTTCAAAATTTCAAAGGGTTTTTTTTGTTTGTTTTAAAGTGTTCAGAATGGATCCCCTTATTAACTTTTCTCAGTTTTATCCTCATGCAGTTTTTTACCCTATATGCTATCAATGTCATTTTTATGTTTCCATAAATTCTTAAAAATATGGAAATGGGTTTCATTTTGCCCAACAGAAAACCACCTTGCAAAAATACCATTTTTTCATTATATGTTTTAATTTCTAAAAAAAATCTTAAAACTTAAAAAAAATTAAAATGTTTATCAGATCCAATTTTAAACCTCTGGATTGTGATCCCAATCAAAAGAGTAAATGAAATGTGTGGAATGGTGCAGTACTGTAGTAGCTTCTCACCTCTGGAGACCTAGATATAAATCTTGATTTGTCCATCAGTCGTTAACTTGAATCCTATGTTTAGTGGCAGTGACCTAAAAATCTCTGTCATTCAATAATAATGTGAAAGGTCAGCAAGAGAGGATACTGTTCCATAAAACTGTACTGCCCAAATACAATATAAGTGGACTAATTTGCTTCCATTAAGAGATTTATTAGCTACTCCTCAAATTGGAAACATTCATGAGAAACTAACTTTTCTTTACCTCACACAATGTTGCTTTGATCAATAATTGCTGTAAGCTTCTGTACTTTTTTTACATTTTATTTTCTATTGTGTTTTATTGTTACTTTGCACAGATAACCTGCTATTGCCCCAGGATGCCTTTGTAAATAAGATGCTAGTCTCCAAGGTTTTAATTATCCTTAAATAAATGTTACTAATACTGTTGCTACTTGATGGGCATACTAATTCTTTTCTGTGTTATTTTGGCTTTATTTATGTGAATATATTTATAAGACTAGTGTAGATCATCTTCTCTAAATTGTACCTTTATAATGTATTCTGCTACCATTCAATCATCTCTACATAAGAGGTTAAAGGAACTTGGAAGACTGAGGTATGTAGTTCAGGTATTTATCTAGTGCATTTACATTGCTTCACAGTCCATAGTGCATCATTAAAACAATGATAATAAAAACGAGATTTTGCATTATCACTTTACCACAGAACAGTCATAATATCATACCATGTAATTGATTAGGAAAAATCTCCTGGCAATAATCTTTATGCTTCCAACACTAACCCTGAGCAAACAAAATTCAGAGACAATATACAGTGGCTACAAATTTATAACCCTGCTCATTATTCAGGTGAATAAAGGTTAAGAGCTCATTTTTAAAAAAGCGGTCATTCACAGCACTATGAATACCAGGTATTTCCTAATTCTGTAGTTTATTCTGTATTTGCCAGAGTTCCAATCTGGATCTGTATATAAACTGTTTCTGCCTCCATGCCCATGCTGAGATTGCCAAACTTCCCCTCCCCAACCTTTAATGATACAATCGTAATCTTGTGGAAGGGAGAGCCATGCTTAGCCTTAAAAACAACCTGGACATTATCATACAACTTGCTGATAAGGGGTGTGCACTGCTGTCATGGACAAAACAGAGTATATACAGGAAACCAAGAGACAGCTTCCCAATACAGAATTTTACCAACTCCTGACAGAGGACCCCATGGCACAATACCAGGAGGAACCAGATAAACTGTTAAAGAAGCTGCCTGTGGAAATGCAGGAAAGGACTACTGCTTCTACCTCCTGGGAACCTAGGCCAGGCAACCTTTGTTTATTACCCAAGATTCATAAACCTGGCAATTCAGGATGCCCCACTGTCTTTGGTATTTACACCATTGTGGAAGAAGTTTCTGGATATGTTCACCATATCCTATTCCTTTATGCCATTGGAACTGCCAGCTATCTGACACCACAGATTTCTTACAGAAACTGGGCTCCATTGACAAGCTTCCAGAAAATGACATATTAGCTGTCATGAATGTCATGTCTCTATGCACCAACATTCCTCATAACTATGGATTACAAGCCATAAAGAACAAGAAAATTGCTTCTGTTTCTTTTCAGTTCTCACACTTTGTCCTTGCAAGCAATTATTTCAGGTTTGGGGACTCCCTATACCTACAAACAAATGGCATTGCCATGGGCACACATTATGGTTCCCTAGTATACCAACATATAGGCTGGGGAACACCCCTCTTGTCAAAACAGTGGCAGAATGGGATCTTGGAGTTATTGTTGACTCCAGGATGAACATGAGCTGCCAACGCGAGGAAGCGGTCAGTAAGGCCAACCGCACCTTGTCGTTCATCTACAGATGCATCACAAGCAGGTCCAGGGAGGAGATCCTTCCCCTCTATGCAGCACTGGTCAGGCCGCAGCTGGAGGACTGTGTGCAGTTCTGGGCACTGCACTTCAAGAGGGATGTGGCTAGCATTGAGAGGGTCCAGAGGAAGGCCACTCAAATGGTCAGGGGCAGCAGGGCAGGCCCTACGAGGAGAGGCTAAAGGGCCTGAATCTATTCAGTCTCCACAAGAGAAGGCTGAGAGGGGATCTGGTGGTCATTTACAAACTCACCAGGGGGACCAGCAGGAACTGGGGGTGGCTCTGTTCCCTTGGGCACCACCTGGGGTTACTAGGAATAATGGCCACAAATTGTTAGAGACAAGGTTCAGGCTAGACATCAGGAGACATTACTTTACAGTTAGGGCTGCCAGGCTCTGGAATGGACCTGATGATCTGTTTAGGTCCCTTCTGACCCCAAGCACTATGAAACTGTATTTATGACAGAACTTCAAGTTCACTTCCTTCACAGCTGCCCTGTCATCCCCCTTGTATACCTCAAGAATACTGATTATGTCTTCATAATACGGACACATGGAAGGGAATCTCTAGAGAAATTTCACTATTTTAACTCTGAAATATTCCACGCAGCAGATTCATTTCCTTGACACTGCAGTGACAGTTTGCAGTGGCCACATAGCCACCACATTGTATCAGAAACCTACTAACCACCACAACTATCTTCATGCCACCTACTTTTATATTGAGAACACCATTAGATCCATCATCTACACCCAACTCTATGTTACAACTACATCTACTCTAACCCCAACAACTGGGATGAACACCTTAAGGATCTGGAGCAGGGATTCCTGCAACACTGTAGTCACTCAGATGAAGAAATCCAGATTCAGAACCTCACTCTGACCTGCTACAGTACCAGCCCTGGGACAAGAACAAGGACAACAGAATCCATCTGGCTGGGTGCATCTACACTTTCATTAATGCACCATAGTTACTATGCATTAAGTTTAGTACTTGTATAACTGAGTACTAAATCAATGCACAGCAACTGACACTACTGCACAATAGGACCAGCATGTGGCTTTTACTGATGCTAACTGCGCAATAGCCTAATGCTACTGTGCAACAGCATATTAGCCTGGTTTTTGCCCTGCACACTACTGCACAGTAGCATTAGACTACTGTGCAGTTAGTGTCTTGTGTAGATGCACTCGCTGTCACCTGGAGCCCCCAGCTCAAACACCTAAGACAAATCATGAATGACTTACAACCCCTTCTGGTAAAGGATGATCATCTTAAGGTAGTATATGGGGACATACCTATCCTGACCTACAGACAGCCCCTCCAAGCTCAAATGGCTTCTCTCAAACAAAAGACTAGCCAGCTGGCATCCTCACCAAGGCACCAGGCTGTGTAATGGATCCAAATGCCTGCTGTGTCCCCATAGCAATACAGACCAAATCATCAAATGGTTAGCGGGTTGGGGCACATGACTTTTGAGAGGCTGCAGGAACTGGGTTTGTCCAGTCCAGAGAAGAGAAGACTGAGGGGGAATTAATAGCAGCCTTCAACTACCTGAAGGGTAGTTCCAAAGAGGATGGAGCTAGACTGTGCTTAGTGGTGGCAGGTAACAAAACAAGGAGCAATGGTCCCAAGTTGCAGCAAGAAAAGTTTAGGTTAGATATCAGGACAAACTTTTTCACTAGGAGGGAGGTGAAGCACTGGAACAAGTTACCTGGAGGGGTGGTGGAATCTCCTTGGAGGTTTTAAAGTTCCAGCTTGACAAAGCCCTGGCTGAAATGATCTATTTGAGGATGGTCCTGCTTTGAGTAGGGGGTTGGACTACATGACCTCTTGAGGTCCCTTCCAACCATAATTTTCTATGATTCAATGACCATTGGACCTGATAACAATAAGTACATCATCCAAAGTTAATTCACCTGCAATTTGACAAATATCATATGCGCCATCACCTGCCTACAATACCTCTCTGCTGTCTACATCGGACAGACAGGGTGATTGCTACATGTAAGAATGAATGAACACCAATTTGACATCAGATGCAGAAAGACACAAGAGCCTGTGACAGAACACTTCAACCTATCTGACCACTCCTCAGGGTTGCTGTTCTCAGGCAAAAGAAATTATAAAGAAAATTTAAAAACCAGTTGAATGGGAAACTGGAGAACAAGAAAGGTTACTGTATTTATTGAAATCTAAGATGACCCAGAATTTGAGATGACCCCCAACTAATTCTATTCTATCCTTGGAATATTTATAAATTTATTATAATTTTCCATGTATAGAATCAAATTATTGGGGGAGGTCAACCTTAATTCATCCCCTCAACTGCTGCATGGGGGCAGGCGGGGGGGGGGGGCAGGTGGAATGGGGAGGTGAAGCAACTTACCCCCTGCTCGTGTCTCATCACTGCCACTTCTGTCCCTTGCCTACCCCTCTCTGCAGCCTCAGGCTCCCGCTTTCCCTTTTACCCCTGGTTCCCCTCCTGACCCTGTCTCCAAGCCTCTGCCGCCCTGCCCACTATGCTTTCTCCCTTTCCCCAGCTTCTACTCTCCCTTCCCTTCCCCCTGCAGCCTCTTCTCTCACTTCCCCCTGCAGCCTCTGCCCCCACAACTACCCTCCCCTCCAGTCTCTGCTCTCCCTCCCACCCCAGCTTCAGCTCCCTTCTCCCTCCTCCCCCAGCCTCTGACCCCCTATTTTCTTTTTCCCCTTGCTCTGCATGGCAGGCTCTGTCCCTATTCTAGCCTGGGGCATGAAGCATGGCTTCAGTCTGGCCCAATAGCAGCTGTGTAGGCTGCACTTCACTGCTACAGGGCCATACTGGTGCTATACTCCATATCCCAAGCTAGAATGTAGACTGCCAGCATGGAGCGAGAGGGGGAGGGAGAGGGCAGTCAGGGGAGCAGAAGCTGCATGGGATGGAGACACAGTGAAGTACAGATGCAGTGGAGGGCAGGGGCAGGCATCAGCTGTGGCTATGGCCCCAACCCCTGGTAAGGACTAGAGCTCAAGCCACGATAGCCCCCTGTCCCCCCAAGGCCCTTGTACATGACTCTAAAACAAGGGGCTTTTCTCATGTTAAATGTGGGGACAGAACCTCAACTAGAATCAAGTCAATACAGTAAGTATGGGACTATGGATTCTTACTACCTGGATTAGGTGTTGTGATCCCCTTTGTTCCTATGGATTTACTGCTCATTTGCTTTTCTCTTCTAGCACTGCACTCCTCTTGCCCTCTCTCTCTCTCTCTCCCCCCACCCCACCTCATTTTTTGCATTCTAATTTCTCTCTCCTTCTTATGTGCTTTTTGCACATCCTTTCACAGCACCTGATGAAGTGAACTTGGGTTCACAAAACCTTGTGCTCTCTATATATGTCTTATTTAGTTAGTCTATAAAAGTGCTTATCTACTCTACCTTGTAAATGTGATATGTCAAACATAATTGTAGTCATGTTGGATAAGTGAGGAGGTTAAAATAATAAATAATAAAAACTAATCTCCTACAGATGTCTAAGAAAGACATGGTATACTTGGGTCTATCTTTATGCGAGGGTTGCATTCCAAAAAAACCTTGCATGTACTGTACATGCACATGGCGCCCCATCCCACCACTTTCCTTCCGCTTCCTCCCAGCTCCCTGCAGGCTGGAACTCTGCCAGTCTGCAGGAAGCTCATTGCTGGCTGACTTCACATAAGATCGGATTTTTCTCGCACAAAGCAAATTTCTAATATAAATAAGGCCATCTCATATAAGCAGATTTGCACAAAACAAATTCACATAAAGAGACATGAGTGTATTTCTGGGATGCTATCTTTTTAAAAATCAGTATGAAACCCTCTCTTTTAAACATATAATTGTATGTCAAATCCACATCAAGCTCACTGTACATACCCTTTAATATACAGCTGTAAGAATGATAGATATGACAAAGATTTTAAGTGATGCACTTCCACTCTAAGCAATATTTTATTTCCATTGTACAGCAAGTCTTTTTTCTAGGTGCAGAGTACATTGTATTTGGAAAGAACATACCACTGTGCTTAAGAGAATGCTAATAATGCAATACATCATATTTTATTAATCTTTTTGCTATGAGTGTAATGTCTTAGGTCGTAGATAAGGTAAATTTGTCACAGGAAAATGAGAATGTCTACAAACACCGAATATTATTTTTGTTCTTGCTTTGCAATTACAATATAGACATCATGTCAAGTGTGCTCGGGCTACCACTATTGGATAAATGATATTTCAATTTCTGCCTTTTCCTCTTTGTATTGTTTTATTCATGTTGTTGGTAAAGCAGGTACCGCACAGGCTTCAGACTGCTGTCTGTTGGGCTGAGTACAGCCCAGATTCAATTCCTAAATTCTACACACGCGCAAAGATCTGCATGGCAACTAGCAGGCCTCATGAATGCTCTGCATGGTGTATGAATGGCAAGCTGGAGTTTTCCATATATGCTAAGCTTAAATTTTTCAATGCTAGCCCAAGAGAAATCCTATTTTGCGAAGGGATAATATTTTGGGGACCAGTTCTTAGTCTTGAATCCCCCCCGCCAATTCCCAGACATTGTGATTTAAGAGTATTTCTCCTGTTTCTGGAACAGACTCAGCAGTTACACTTTTGCAACAGATAGGAATTGTTTAATTATTATTTATTATTATTTTTATCATCTATGAGCCAGGACATAGTTCTTTGGGTCTGTAAAGCATCATGCATGTTGATGTTACTGCATAAAATATAATCACAGCTAAATAGAGATGATTCATTTTACTTGTCTGATTTAGTTACCATTAGACTTCTCAAAGACTGACTTCTTTTCCTCTGTCGCTTATTGATCCATTGCTCATTATTATGCAATCAACATGCAGTCTTTATAGCATACTGTAAATTCACTTATTGCATATTGGCACGTTTGTGGGGTTTTTTGTAACAATACAGAGGTCAACTTACCTGACAAGCAAAAGCTATTGGGTCAGCCACTTTCTTAAGTATGCATTCAATCTCCCCTATTGCTGTGTAGTATTCAATCTGCATCACAGCCTTAATGACTCCCTCACAGTAGACATTTACATTTACAAGGCCAGCAGGAAAATCTGATAAAAACACAAATAAAAATAGTAGGTCAAAAGACATTATGATCTCAGACTGCAGGTCTCAGGCTGCAAGTAAAGAAACATAGAAATAACACCCCTTCCCCTCCCAAAACCCCCCCAGAGAGAAGGCCACAATCAAGATTTGCATTCTACAAATGTCTCAGTGCTATATTTTTTCATCCTCATCTTTCAATTTAACATAAAGATACAAAAGAAAATGCATATCTAAAAATCCTTATACAATATAGCAATGTACAGTTTAAAATTAGAAAAGTGCTGAAAACATTATGCTTTAGATTTCAACCTTTTCTCTGATGGATTGATGACCTGTAATTAGCTTCCTTATGCCTACAAATTAAGCAAAATTTCAGTCTTTTATTTCAAGTTACAGATTTCCTATTCATCATTTTTCTTAATTGTAGACAACCCTCTCAAAATTGGGTTTCAACTAGATTGTGGAAATTACAGTTTAATTACTTCCATCCCAGTTGTTTACCTAGAGAAAGCTAAGGAAGGAGGCATTTGTATGGTCTGTTACTTAAGTAAAACTTGCTTCATGCATGTATGCAGCATGAGCCCCCTTAATGAGCACATTTATAACTGAGTAGCATTCATTGTGCCATGAATCCTGCTGTACCATACCAGCAGTAGCACATTTTACTTAAAATCCTAGCTCTCCCCACAAAACAACAATAAAATGGGCAAACATGAAAAACAAAGCAGCAGTAGAGAATCAAAGAAAATGAAATGAATAGAAAAGTGTCTTACTTCACTAAAATGACAACCACTTCAAATCCATTCTACTTTCCTTTTTTAAAATGGAATCAGCTGGACATGTAATAAAAACAGCCATTTCTGAACTTCACGCATTTTAGGTTTTTCCCCATTAAACTATGTCTATAAGGCTTCAGCAGGATGCCGCACACTTTTTAGTAAAAGGGTTCAATGAAGTGCAAAGCTAGCCTTTTTTTGGAAGTAGGGAAAGAGAAGAAATTCTGATCTTACCAATTTTGCTCTATGTTTTGTATCACTGACCTTCCTCCTTAACCCAATGATACTTGCAGAAGAGTCCCCCAGGAGAGTCAGCAGGATTTACAGCACAGGTAACCTGAAAGATCCCACCCTCACCGAGATTCCCTTCTGGCTGAGAGATGGTAGTTCAGAACACTTCCCACACCCTCAGTAGGCAGGAGCAGATCAAGGGTTTTGAAAAGAGGGTGTCGGGGAGCAGCCAAAACCAGAGTTTTCAGTGGCAGACAGTTCACTACACAATTCAATGGTGGGTGCAACTGCACATCCTTGATCTGCATCATCACTGGGCCATGACAGTATTGGAGACCTTTCAAGGCATCTGAATAAATCAGGCAACTTTCAAACTCATCTAAATTCCTCACTGTCATGAATGTATTTTGCAGAATGAAGGCAGCCAGGAGCTCTTGCTGCTGATCAGCCATGTCTCCCAGAGCAAATAATTTAATTTCCTTCTATCAGTTCCCAATGTGTAACATGGGCATAACAATATTTACTCATTTGTCTCACAATTTTGTCATATTATGATCCCAGACATTGTCCATGTAGCAAAGGTCAGCAAAGCTATCTATGGTCTCCAGTAAGAGGGGAAAGGAATAGTGTCTCCTTTATAGTAATAGGAATTAAGTCACTAATTGCAGTCACCTTCTTAAAGAGAGATCAAAACTCCTGCAGGAGCTGATCTGAGAACCCTACAGCAAAAAGAAGCTGCTTGTGCATCTCCACTGGCAGTGAGGAGAAACTGTCACATATCCCATATGCCTAGAAGGGAATCATAGGATTTACCAGTATGCAACATTAAAAACCAGGCTGCATACTTAGGCTGAACTCAGGGCAGTCAAGATGGAAAACCGTAGTCTAAATGATTATCCTTCTCTTGTCTGATGTGATGCTAAAATAGTTTTAAAATATTATATAATTCCCTTTGGGAATTTACATCATGCAATGGAGAGGTAAACCAAGCTCTGAATACCTAGCTGAAAATTTGCAAGGCAATGTTTTAGCTGGCAGCTCTAGTTCAATAATTGGGTGTAGGCGTGGCCATTACCTGTGCATTCTGGAGCTCTTAAAAGCAAAATGTTGTCTTATTGTTTATCATTCTCCAGGCATAGTAAGAAAACAGAATTGCTAAACCTATGGATAAAGTGATTGGGGAAAAACATAGAAGCCAGCCGAGAGTGAAATATGCAGAGATGGGGTAAAACATGATAAACCAGCAAAGAAAGATAATGTTTTTAGATATCAGTAAGAGCAATAGATAGGCATATGATCATCAAAAAAGAAACAAATGCACCACATAAACATCTTGTTAAGCCTAATACAGGAATAAGAAAAGAATATTAGCTCTGCATTTTCTAGAAAAAAAATTATTAAGACTTCTAACAATCAATGACATTTTAAAGACTGCCACCTGCCATTCTACGACACAAAAACAAACTAATGAAATCCAGTTTCCTATAAATCACAAGCATTTGTGTCTGTATATTAATACAAAAATAATGCTTGGTATGCAAAACATTTACACAGGAAACACCTACAAAATAATAATAGTCTCTGAAGGGAAGTGAAACTACTTATCATTAGAAGTGAAGAGAGTCCACAACCAAAGTTTTCTATTTATTTAAAGCTACAGAATTTTCCTCTTACCTAGAGCTTTCATGTACCTGACCTTCTCATTCCATAGGTCTGGCTGTATTCTGATTCGTTTGTTGTCTGTTATGAATTCAATTTCTACAGTCTCATCAGCTATTTCATCTCTCAATAGAATGAATATTTCACCAGGGTTCTATAAAGTTAAAATACACCCTCATTAGCCCTTCACCAAAACTATGAAATGTAAATTAAATGCTTTAATGTAAGTTGTGAGAAAAGTTATTTTACCAACAGTTTTGTAACCAAAATACTGGTGTATAAAAACTGCAAAGTTATTTTATGCATTTATCCTTTAGTGTTGCACTAAGTAAAAATGACAGGATTATTGTAATATTTTGAACCCAGTTTACCAAAATAATATATAACGCAATTCTTTTCACTGCAAGGCTAAGATCATATGAACATTCATTTCCAGTCTGTAAAGTGTGACTTTTGCCTTTTGTAGGTCTCTAAACTACTTAGTTTCCACTTAAGCCCTCCAAATTGACATTACAGGTAACAGGGACAGAAGTGGTGCAAGAGTCTTGTGCTGGCCCTCTAATCACAGGTATATCTGGTCTTCAGAGAACTTCCGTGATCTGTAGATCAGAATGAGTCAGATTTAAAAGCTGCCTCATCTGTATCTGAAAAATCCAATGTAAATATTAGTAAACAGAAATAAATTAAATACTATGGGCAGGATTGTAGAAGAAAAACAACAAAAATAGAATGGATAAGAGATAGTCTAACATTAATTTACTTACCAGCGTCTTAGATTTTCTTCTTACTTGTGTTTCATACTACAACCTCATCCTTCAGCCTTCTCTGCGCTCAAGTGATATGAGCTTATACTTACTTATACAGGCATGTACTAACATATAGACCTGTAATTTTGTACTATATGCTACCTTTGATTTTGACCTACTAATACGTTGCAAATTTCTACATTTTCAGCAGAAAAATTCCCTAAGCAAGTGGGCAAAAAGTATTCTTTTAAGAATAGAAAAAAGCCTAAGTTTACCTGAAAGATCACTCATTATGAACTCTTCTGTAATTGTTATTCTTCAGGTCAGCTAATTTAACCTTACCTTTAATTCTGTTACTGGTCTCTTAAAACATTAAAGAGCATGCCACCTATCAAACCAGTATCTTTCTTTCTATTTCCATGTGGTGATCCAGGCTACTCAACAATTGGTGGGGGAGAAGACAATTTAGCCTGTTTTTTCTTACCTCTTTTAACCAGAAATTTTAATCAAAATGGAATATTTGTGTTTCAATAGAGCAGTGATTCTTAACCAGGGTGCCTTGAGACCCTTTTAGGGGTGCCTTGTGGTCCCACACAATTTTAGCACTTTTAAGTGTACAAACATGATTCACGTGATAAACTCAGAGATTTTAAATAGGAATCCATAGTGTTAAAAACATTCTGCCCTGTTGTAGTCTTCCTGAGTTCTTTACAACAGAATAATTTTTATTATTTTTCTGTAGCCAAACAACAAGTGAAAACTAAGAGCCAAAATTTTCCCTGGAATGTCTTGAGTCTATGTAGGAGTGCTTTCAACCTAGAAACTACATATTTAGAGAAGCAGTTTAATACTTCTAGAATTTTTCCCTGCAAAATAATTATTCTATTTTCATTCTTAGGAGACTCCAACAAAATTTACATTCAATGACAGACTTTCTAAAGAATTTCTGAATCTACAGATAATTCTGTAGAAAGGATACTTCTATTATAAATCCATGGTTTTGGTTACAATTCTATAGCACAATCATTTATACTACAATATTCTCAATCTCCCAAGGGATTGGTAGCATAGAGTACCTATACACATGCTCGAGAGGGTCAGGGGAGGGAAGTGTTTTAATGAGAGCAGTTCTTGACCTGAGCTGGGTTGTTCTGGCCCATGGCTGCAAAACTTTGTCAAATGCTGCCCTAATAGCCATTCCACTGGAAATAATATCTTCAAATATATACTTTTGAAAAGTGGCCAACTGTAATATTCTTCAAGAGAATGGGAATTAGTTTTAGAGTAATACATGTAGAATCAAACTGGTTTCAGGAGTACTGAATATTACTAGATTTTTTCCATAAGAGAAAAATCATGTTTCTTTACTTTTTATGACTATTGGCAGGCTTTTAACCTTATTTTCAGCTATAGTAGATCACACAGGGTTGGCTTTACCCTAATTTACCTGCCGAACAGCAACCAAAAGCATGCATATGTGTTCCTACAAACCAAACCTGATTCTTACTGAAAGGTGTGTCATATCTCATTATAGAAGTCCTTTAAACTGCCATGAAGCATATTAAGGCAGAAATATAGCCAACCAAATATTTTTAATAGAAGTAAACTCCTGCAGAGATTGTCCCAAAAACCATATTATTTGAAAATCTATTGACTGCACAATCTACTTACTACAAAGTACTTATGACACATAGGCAGCACAAATCCCACTGCAACCAAGATATACTATCATTTGTATTCCTTTTCTGTGATCTACACCACAGAACTGATGTCTGTGAAAGTGCTTATAGCAGTGGGAGGGGCAGAAAACTGCCATTTATCTGTAAGCGTTTGTTATTTAAAGGTCTTACCTCACATGGTATTCTTGTTGGTAACACCAGTATTAATGGTCTGTTAATTTCCAATGTTTCAGAAGCCACATCAGTTTCCAAATTTACATTTGTTTGTTCTAATGCTGCTACATCCAAAGTGTTACAATGAGAGTTATCTTGATAATCTGCAAAAGATCATATTGAATACAACAAATTGTCAATCATCTCACAGAAGTGAAATGAGATGGCCTACAGACTGCTACATGCCAATGATTTATGAAATGCTGTTGATGTACATGGAATTTTGCAGCCAAATAAAGGATACTGAGTGATATCTGAGCTCCAGTAAAATCAATGGCAAAACTCGCATTGACTTCAAGTAGGTCAGTAATGCATCCACTAAAGAGCGTACAGGTTAAAGGCCTGATTCTGCAGTGCTTACCTATATCAGGTAGAAGGCAGGGTAGAGATGTACTTTATAGACTAACTAAATCTGATACTCTGAGAGGACAGGCACAGAGCAGTTGATCAAATAGAGTGATTTGAATGGAAAAAACAGACAGTGAGGGAGGGAAGGCAGAAAGGGAGGGGAGACTCTGGAGGGGAGGGGACAGTGCTGGGGGAAGCAAACAAGTAATATAAATAATAAATATATAAAATAAAAACAAAGCAAACAAAAGAGTATGCATCTCTGATTTAGTCTATAACATACATCTCTATCCTACTGCATGTGGCACAGGAGGTCTGGGGCATGGGTTGCATGTGCTGCTCCAAACTGACTCCCTGTGTTGCCTGCAACATGTGTGGCACCAGGTCCAGCCCATGCATCATGGGCAGCACACGGGGCCACAGTCAGTGCACTAGATTAGTCTATCAACCTATAAGCTGGTTCATGTGGTTTCATGAGGCAGATTTGGCCTGCAGACCATATGTTGGACACCTCTACTCTAAAGTCAGAGGTATATGATTCAGTTTAAAACCAGGATTTATTCTGAATTTAACTACTGGAGGTCAGGCATCAGTTTAGCTCCAATAATGCAAGTCTGTCATGTGCAAATAGCATAAGATCTATTGTATTAACTCAAATCTGAGTCAACCCTAAATTTGAGAGAACCCTCTAATAATTAGATTCTATATATGGAAAATTTATAGATTCATTATAATTTTCCAGATATAGGATCTAATTATTGGACAGCTATCTTGAATTCGTCATCTCCCCACCCCCACCCTGACTACAGAAGAGAAAGCAGTGGCTGGGATGGTCAGGTCTCCCCCTTGCCCTCTTCTCCCCCCCAACTTATTCCCCTTCCTGCTCCCCACCATTTCCCACAGCTTCTACCACTCCCCACTACTTCCCACAATCTCTGTCCCTTTTCCAAAGTCCTTAGTCTCTGCCTCACCCTGCACGTACTATCAGAGGCAGTGGGCTCCTGGAGTACAGCACATGGAAGCACAGCCCCTGCCAGCCATGCAGCAGTGTCTGCTCTGCTGACTGGCCAGGTAGGGGACAGTTTCCATATACTCTGTGCTCAGACTCAAGCCAAGTTGGTTTTTTGTTTTTTTTTTTTGGGGGGGGGGAATGCGCAGGAGGCAGAATCTGTACAGGGCAAGCAGTGAAGGCAGACAGCTGCTATGGGTCTGACTATGGTCCCAACCTGGCTCAGGGCCAGAGTTAGAGACACAGCAGCCATTTGCTCCCCCAGCTTTGTATGTGAAACTAAGACAAGGGGCTTTCCCTCAGTGCTAGCTGGGGGAAAATCTACATCTGAGATTCCAGTAAATACAGTAAAAAACTGTGGTTTTCACTACTGCAGCTTTTCCTTATTTCAAACAATGCTGAGTTATACTATTGCAAATTGCAGCTATACTTGGATGTACCCAGGGCCAATCCCTGCTAAAGACAGAGGCTTCATCTTAGTCCCTACATTAGACATATAGCAGAAATAATGAGGAATGGAACAAATGTTCTGTGATTTGTCATTCACATACAAAAAGCTAAACTCTTAGCATCTTATTCACGTATTTTATCTGTACAAAAGAATATTTTGAGTTAAATATAAGATGCCAGCCAATTTAATTTGCTATATAATTTACAGTTCTTGGTTGCTTCTCTATTTTACCATACCAGTATAGACTCAACAACCATAGTATGAGCCACTCACCAAATCACAGACTTTTAAATTAAAAAATAAGAATAGAATAGAATAGAATTGGTAGCTTCATCTGCCGAACTATGATTAAAGCTGTGTTTTAGAGAAAGCTATTCTTCACACCTGCTACACCTCAGCTTTATCAGTGATAAAGCTGACTCTGCTACTCCACTGACTCTGGACACTCCACTGACTAGGTCTTACATACATTGTAAAAAAACCCAAACAAAACATTCTCTCCACCCCATCTCAGAATTCTAGCATCACCTCATCATGCAGAATTATCCAATATTCTGCAGTCACCCAGTTAAATTAACAATATCATCTTAGGAAGCTCCCAGATTGCTTGAAGAATACTGCCTGAGTGATGAGGGAAAAATCATAGGAGGTAGCAACAGCGTCTTGTATTACTGTAAATTATGGAACACTCACAGTCAATTACATTCAAGGACACAGTCAACTTTCAGGCACATCTTTTCCTCTAAAATGTATGTCACCTTCTGATGTAGAATATTGGTATAAATTACAAATGGGCAGAACACAATGCTATGTCACCAAAATGACCTGTGATTGCTATATAAATATTGATGTAATTTATGGGAAATAAATTTTGAGGGAAACAAATAATATCTCTAGAAGCTGAGATAGTGGCTCAATAACTGCAATGTAATTATTTTTATTATTTCAGATGACTAATACATATTGAATCATTCTCTTACAATAAGTGTCTTTATGATACTCATCTTGAGCATAATCTCCCCTCAGTCCTCATATACAGACTGAAACCCCAGGCCTGAATCAAGAGACTTCCTTGTGGAAATTTTCCGTAAGCCAACACACTGCAGATATTACAAAACTGAGGGCACCAAAGCTCCTTTAGCTGATGCATCCCTACTCTATAAAAAGTGACTCTTCTAAAAGGAGAAGACTGACATAAATGTGGACCCATGAGCCCAACCCTTGAGCCTCTCACACCCATTTCTTTTCCTAGTTCCCACAATGTGCCATGGTATGCATTAGTTAAGGGACCCCCGTAATCAAAACCAGCAAACTTCTGCACAATGCATACATTTCACACAAGCCTCTGGCTAGAGGGAAAAGTGTAGGATTTTGAGTGTACTGTCACAGATCCAAAGCATGCTGGCTGACATAAAGAACAGCAACTAAGAAACTGCTTATTCAGACATGCTAAAGTTTGATAAATGGAGGGTGTACGTTTATATTAACTTATATTGCAGCTAACTGATTCTTGTGCTAGTATGAAAGTGGGCTTCTATAATCCAATACCTAATGAAAGTGGATCTCTGAAGGGAGGAGACACCAGGCAAGCTGCTTATGTTAAGGCTACAAATAGTGTTGACTGATGAGGGAGATTATTGGAAAATCTTCCTAACTTAAAAATGTCATAGAGAGATACTGGGAGAACTTCCAGAAACAAGACCCAGTTAATAAGGAGACTTGGAATTGGCTATCATTGGACAATACAAACCAGACCACAGCAATATAGACCAGTATGTATTACCACTATCACTAGGGTCTTAGCTACACAGTGAATAGAGGGGCTGACATATAGCACCTTCTAGAACAGGAGTATCAAACTCATTCCATTCAACCCCATGGGCTGGATGAGTAGAGTATGACTACCCATGGACCAGATGTGTAGCACAGAGATGGTCCACAGGCCAAACCCAGAGCACAGAGACATGCCATCTGGTCCAAGGGGATGCCTATTAGGGTCAGAAATTTGGCAGTGCAGTAAATGGTGGCAGCATGAATTGCTGTGACTCCCTGAGTCCCAGTGCTTGGGGAGACCTTCAGGTTGGGCAAGACTGGTTGAACCACCTTGCCTTCACCCAACATGTACCAGAAGTCTGCATGCAGCAGTTGCAGGCCAAGAAGTAATCCCCCAGTCCCAGGCAGCATACCACCACGAGAATACCCAGCACTGGTATGAGGAGGCACAGTGGCTGTGGGAGGAGGCTGTTACATTCCAGCCCTATCCAGTGGAGTTCTGTGCCCCTCTCCCATTACCCTAAAGGTACAGTGGGGACCAGTAGCACTTCAGGGGACTTCTTATTCAATGCCACCTGTTGTTCCCAGCTGAACATGAAACCTACTCTAGCACCAAGCCAAGATGAGCCTTCTCATAAGTCTCCTGGCAAGGGATGAATTGGCCTTTCCTAATGGTGGTGCATAACAACCCAAGAGGAGGCCATTCCTTCAAGAATTATTCATGTTTAATGACTTTCACCAGGCCTGGGCAGTGGAAGTTAAGGAACTTTTGCAAGGGGCAGGGTACTGCTGTCACCTATGCATCTCTTTTCCACTAGTCTAGCAACACCCACCTCTACTAATTCCAGTGGGCACTGGGAGAAGAAGTAAATATGAACTGGTACAAGTGGAACTGCCCTCAGGGTTTGATGCTTTCATGGTCCTGGCAGTTCAAACTAACTATTATCTCCAGGAATGGAGGGAGGAAAAAAGTTGTTCCCACTACCCCATGTGAAGGAACAAGGACACAAGCCACCCTCAGCCTGGTAAGGTGGTGGTGGTGGGGGCGGTGGCTTGTGATCAACGCAAACACCCTTCACCTTCACAATAATGGAAACCTGGAGTAACCTGACCCTCAGAACCCTCAGATGTATGTCCACCTCCTAGTCCCAGGTCAAATCCATCTTGTTCCTGGTTGGCCTACTGGACTCTGGGGCAGTGGTCATTTCACCAATGAGACTGTGGACTGTGCCCTCTGAATTCTATTACAGCAGCAGCCCAAGCCAGAGGTAGTTGAGATTACAAATAGCTCACCCTCTTCCACCCACCGTTCCAGACTGGGACACCACTACCCTAACGGAGAATATCAATGGCCACCCTGAGATGCCGTGCTTTCGGGCAATCCATTGTCTACATTATCCCTTGATTCTGGAGCTTCCTTGGCTCATTTGCTATAACTCCCTGGTCAAGTGGAAAACCTGGGAGGTTTGCTTTCATTCCAGTTACTGCCATGAGCACTGCTGGAAACCTGAGATGGTTGTCTGCCCTATGATCCAAGCAGGGGTTCCACAGTGTCCCTCCCCAAGGGACTCAGCCTCCTAAAGCCATACCCAGCCTTCCCAGGAACTCCAGGATTATGCTGATATAAATGAAAAAGAATGTGGAAGTCCTCCTCCCACACCAGGATTGTGACTGCCCGATTGATCTATAGTCTGGGGGAAGATCCCAGTGGAGCATATTTATGCCATGTCAGAAGCAGAACTTACTGCCCTCTGAAATAACTGCAGTAAAACCTGGCTTGAGGATTCATGAGATAGTACACCTCACCTACTTGGCCTTTCATCTTATTTGTCAAGAAAAATGGGAGCCTACAGCTTTGTGTAAACTATCAAGCCCTGAACCAGGTCACCATCTAAAAAGAATACCACTCATCCCAGAGCTGCTTGATCTACTAAAAACCAATTGCATATTCACCAAGCTTGATTTTTGGGGAGCATATAACTTGGCACAAATCAGAGCTGGTGACAAATGGTAGGGGTGAACCAGTAGAGATTTCTGGGGCTGATACTGATAGCCAATATTTAAGGAGGCATATCGGCTGGTACCGATCCGATGTCCAATACAGCTGCCTCCAGCTAGTAACTCCAGTGTGGTGGAATGGGAGGGGGAGGGAAGGAGTGTCGGGGGGGAGGCAGATCAATGCCCCCAGGCCTCAAGAACCCACCTCCGCCCATGTGCCAGGAGGAGCTGGGGTTGTACTGGGCAGCTGATGGCGGTAGTGGGAGCAGAGCGGTGGCAAAATTTGGGGTAGATGCAGCAGCCTCTCAGTGCTGCTGGCACCCACTCCAAGCCCAATCCCCACTGAGAAGAGTCCCATGCAGCCTGGGTTGCAGCCTGGCCCACCCCGCCCAACACAGATGTGGGGGCATATGCCCTCCACCCCATGCCATCCCATTTGAAAAGCAGTGGCAGGAGCTGCCCCCCACCATGAGCTGCAGCTCTGTTCCTCCTGCCCCACCTGGGCAGCACCTACCTCTGCGCCTGCCCCTACCCCCTCCCTCACTGGGGTGGTTGATCTGCCCCCCCCACACCCTTTTGCTCCTCTTCCACCACATCGGACTTACCAGCCAGATGCAGTTATCCATGCTGCCAGCTGTGCTCCTCGCTCCCTGAGTGCTGTGCTGTGCTGTGGCTGTGCACAACACAGGCATTTAATGCCAACATAGCCTTTTAGCTAAGTTGGAAAAATGCACCTTTGACCAAATAAACCTCCATCAAGTTTCTTGGTTTTATTTTATCCCCAGAGAGCTTAAAAATGGACCCCCACAAAAGTGCAGGCCATCCAAGAGAGGAAAACAAAGTTAATAGCAAACCTAGCTTTAGAAAAAGCATATGACAGAGTGGATCATAAGGACATATTTGAGGTGCTAAGACAAATGGTGTTCCCAGAGAAATTTATTTTGGATAAAGTTATTGTATAGAGAAGCAGACAGGCAAGTCCAAATTAATGAACACCTACACCAGGCCTTTAAAATCCATACAGGGGTGAGGCAAGGGTGTCTCCTGTCACCACTACTATTTGTGTGTGGCATGGAACCATTAACACAAAGAATAAGAAAAGACATGGCTGTAAGCAGAGTAAAGATATTGGAAGGGGGAGAGATAAAATTCATACTGTACATAGGTGATATAAATGTAGTAGTTAGAGACAGACTTACAATGCAAAGGTGGCTAAAGCATACAACAGAGTATGGGGAAGCAACAGGGGCTAAATTAAATAGATCAAAATGCACCATAATGGGAACGGGAAACTGGAGGGACTTGGAGAAGTTGGGCCTTCAAATAAGAGAGAGAAAAATCAGAGTGCTAGGGATCCCCATGGATGCCAAAGGTAAAGGTAATACTGCATGGAAAAAGGTGATGGTAAGCCTATGGGAAATACTATGGCCGTGGTCTGGAAGGACACTGTCCATTGCCACAAAAATGGTGGTATTCAAGGTTGTGCTATTGCCAATTATTCTATATATTGGAATTGTATTTCCACCGACATGGTGGCAGATAGCAAAAGTACAGAGGGAAATGTGTGTTCTTCTGGAATGCCAAAAGAGAAAGGTTGGTTAGAACTGAACTATATAAAGCAAATGAGATGGGGTGATGGGGACTGCCAGATTTGGGATTATTCATCCATGTGAAATATGTGTGATATGCAACGCAGCAATGGAGAGAGGAGGGAAAAGCAGCATGTATCACCTGATTTCACACAGCTCAATTTGGGGAAACGGGGAGTATATCAGACCTCTTTGAAGAGTTCATGGGTATGGTGACCACTGATTTATTATATCAGGATGGAAGGATTCATGATATAAAACAGGGAAGGTAGGGTTGGAAGTCCCAAAGGATCTAAGAAATTGATGAAAGCAATAAGAGAGAGAGTCAGGATGGCACCTGTGAGAAATTTCACAGAAGGACAAGTGAAGAAGGTGTCATGAACAGTGGCAAGTAAACAACTATAAGGCAACATGTTGACCTAGCGTGGATGACTGTAAGAAATATCTTGTTGATGAGAGAAGTACAACATTGATGGGGCTTGATGAGCCCATCAAGGTGCCCAAGAGACAGGTGCAGGGAAGAAGAGACAGTGGGACTTGGATTTTGGGAGTGTATGTATGTAAAGGGGGTGTGGGATAGGGTCCGCTTCTTTCTGAGTGTCACCAAATAAAGCCTGTCATTAGCGTGGGAGATGGATTCATAGTAAGTTGGCTGGAGGAAATGTTATTAAGGATTTTATTTGTATGTGTTACAATTAGTTTATGAAAAGTAAGAAACCTCTGGGTGTTTAAGGGGTTGGCTTTCACTGAAAGAAAGTGCTTGAAGCAGGGGCTGCATGAACTGAAATACTAGATCTATCAGGACAAGGAAGAGATTGAAGAAGAGGCAGAGAAGAAGTGGAGGAAAAAGAACTGGACACGCTTGTTTCACTAAACCAACAGAGAGGACTGATAGAAGAGATGAAGAGTTTCATGCGGTTACTGAGGTAACAGTTTTTTCATGGAGTTTTGTATGAAGAAAAATATTTCCATAAGGGGTTGTTTTTGAGGGAAGCTGATGCATGTTGTTTTATATAGTTATATGTTTTTGATACATAGTTGTTTCTGTGCTGTGAAGTCTTGGTAAAACAAGGATGCTCAATATTGTGTAGCTTTGTAAGTGGAGGGTGGTAAGTGAGTTTCTAATAAAATTTGTAAAAAAAAAAAAGTTCCTATCAGTATCTTGGCTAAGACCAAACATAGCATTTTTGGCACCAACAGGAAGGTGTCAGGGCTGGCTTTGGCCCTTCTGCTGCTGGGCTGGTATTGCAGTATCCCCAATCCCTTTGCCAGTTCCCTGCAAAGGAAACACCCACCCCTTTTTCTAAGGGCCACAAAAAGGGTTCTCATCAGCACCATGTTTGCCCAAGATGTGGGCAAGTGTTTTATAGTCATGATAAGTGTTGACTGTCTTTAATCAGCTTCATAGTTGGTTTCTGTTACTGAATATATGCTGCTTTTGGCAGCAGTTTAGTGATAGACAATGTAGTTAATGAGGTTTCCTTGTATGCAACTATAAGACAAGGGGCTTTTTCCCCCATACTAATGAACCTCATCTTGCATTTGAGCAAATACAGTAGGTAACTATCTATAAAATATAGCACAGAAACTTATTTGGAGAACTTGGATTGGCCATGTTGCATGAAAAGGTTCATGGGACTTGTATTTTGTTTGCAACTGAAAAAATGACTAAAAAAAAAAAAAAGGATTTTTTTTCTATGCTGGGGTAAAATTCTGATCCATCACCCTTCCCCACCACAAAGTCTTTGCTTAATGGTTGGACAGAGTATTGGGGGAAAATGTATCAATCCGAATATGACAGGTTTATACATAGCAGCTGCACACCTCTGCTGCCATTATAGCCTTTTATTTGTAGAATTAGCTGCTACCGCCTTTCAGCTCTTGTGGTGGAGGGTAGGTGTTTAGAACCATAAAAGTGGCACTTCCCATGCTGACTCTTAGGCATACACACGGATGTGCAAAAAAATAATCTGCATTAACTAAAGTTATGAATTTAAAGTGAATTAAACTATGTTAACTGCCTCTTTTGATACAATCATTCAGAACTAAAGTGACCTTAATAGCAGGGGCTGGACATGTTCAAATCAGCGGGTCCAGATGCTCTCCACCCCAGCGGAGTGTCGCGGGGCACTCCCTTGGATGACGCAACCCCGCTCCTAAGGAGATGCCCCAGGAAGGGGAGAGGTGTAACAGGGCACCAGGGTGCCTGCTACTAGCAGGAGGAATAGGGCTGCTGAAGCACCCTGGAGCAACACAGATGGGGGTTGCTAGGGCAACCAGGCAGGTCATGTGGCCAGGAGGGGGCAGGGCCAGGCCCTTATAAACAGCTAGGCCAAAGCCTAGCTAGCAGTACCCTTCTGGATGCCACAGGAGCAGGAGCTCTGTGGCTGAGCTGAGCGGCCAGAGTCGGGGGTTGCAGCCTTACCTTACTGACCGGCTGCGATGATGCTAGGGATGAGAACACCCTGATAAGAGGTAGGGCTGGGAGCCCGAGAGGGGCTGAGAGTTTGCATTACGAGCGGGTAGGCTCTTTGTTGGTTTTGTTACAGCCGTTCGGGCTTGGCTTGAGTTATGGTTAACCGGAGGACCGGGTGAGGCTGTAGGGGAGCGAGGAGGCCTCAGCGGGGCTCCCCAGCAGCTTGGGGGCTCCGGGTGCCCAGTAGGGGCACAGTGCCAGGGGGGCACAACTGTTTGTGCCGGAGTGGCACGGAGCCCGGGGTTGGACCCCGGCCCGTAAGGACGGCACTTTGCCCAGTGGGGCAAAAGACCCAGGAAAGGGTCAAGGGGGCCAGGCATGGCTACGGCCACCTGAGCCCCAAGCGCGGGAGGCGCGCAGTGCCGAGAGCGCGGTACAGGCCCCAGAGAGGGCGAGGCCCCGGAGAGGGCACAGCGCCGAGAGCGTGGTACAGGCCCCAGAGAGGGCGAGGCCCCAAGAGAGGGCGCAGCGCCGAGAGCGCGGTACAGGCCCCAGAGAGGGCGAGGCCCCAAGAGAGGGCGCAGCGCCGAGAGTGCGGTACAGGCCCCAGAGAGGGCGAGGCCCCAAGAGAGGGCGCAGCGCCGAGAGCGCGGTACAGGCCCCAGAGAGGGCGAGGCCCCAAGAGAGGGCGCAGCGCCGAGAGCGCGGTACAGGCCCCAGAGAGGGCGAGGCCCCGGAGAGGGCGCAGCGCCGAGAGCGCGGTACAGGCCCCAGAGAGGGCGAGGCCCCAAGAGAGGGCGCAGCGCCGAGAGCGCGGTACAGGCCCCAGAGAGGGCAAGGCCCCAAGAGAGGGCGCAGCGCCGAGAGCGCGGTACAGGCCCCAGAGAGGGCGAGGCCCCAAGAGAGGGCGCAGCGCCGAGAGCGCGGTACAGGCCCCAGAGAGGGCGAGGCCCCAAGAGAGGGCGCAGCGCCGAGAGCGCGGTACAGGCCCCAAGAGAGGGCGAGGCGCGCAGCGCCGAGAGCGCGGTACAGGCCCCAGAGAGGGCGAGGCCCCAAGAGAGGGCGCAGCGCCGAGAGCGCGGTACAGGCAAGGGTCAAGAGCGCAGAAACGACCCAGGAAAGGGTCAAGGGGGCCAGGCACGGCTACGGCCACCTGAGCCCCAAGCGCGGGAAACCCGCAAGCGCGGAGAGCGTGGCAGAGACCCCGAGTGGGGCCGCAAGCGCAGAGGGCGCGGCGGAGACCCCGGGAGGGGTGAGAGGAGCTAGGGAGACCCAAGGGCGTCAGTAATAGGCCGGTGGGTGAGAGCCCGGCCCAGGGGCGCCAGGTGGGTGATGAGCCCAGGGTGCCAGAGGGAGAGCACCCGAGGGGCAGGGGACCAGACAACGTCCCCCGGGACAGCTGCGAGGCTTGGGGCATGCTAAAGGGGAGGTTTGGAGGCACGCATTTGCCCATAAGGCTGGGGTGAGAGTACCCCCCACTTTGGAACGGAGGGGATACCATCAAGGTGCCGTTAGGTGTAAGTAGGCAGCCTCCCATTCTGGACCTCAACAGCAAAGACGTGGCGGGCGAGTAGAGGGTGCCAGACCACCCTAATTGGCATGGCAAAGGGGCAAAGGGGCACTCGCGAGCTCACGGCCGCTCGCGGGGCCATCCGTGACACTGGACCTGAACCTGTTCAGCCTTCACAAGAGAAGGCTGAGGGGGGACCTGGTGACCGTCTATAAACTAACTAGGGGGGACCAGAAGGGTTTGGGAGAGACCTTGTTTCCCCTAGCGCCCCCTGGCATAACAAGGAATAACGGCCATAAGTTGTTGGAGAGTAGGTTTAGATTAGATACCCGTAAGAACTACTTCACAGTTAGGGCGGCTAGGATCTGGAACCAACTTCCAATGGAAGCGGCGCTGGCTTCTACCCTGGGGGTCTTTAAGAGGAGGCTTGATGCCTACATGGCTGGGATCATTTGAGCCCAGTTTTTTCTCCTGCCCAGGACGGGAGTTGGACTTGAAGATCTACAAGGTCCCTTCTGACCCTACTTCTATGATTCTAATATAATTTACCAATTAGCTAAAATGAATTTAGGTCACCTTAACCCTGAATGAAAATGTGCAAGCAGAGGTTTAAGTATGGTTTGAAAAAACACTTTCAAAAGTAACTTTAATTAATTTATTAATGCATTATTTAAAATGCAGTTAAAATGCATTACTTTTCTTTAGTTCATTCCTATAGACAAGCCCTTACTCTGTAAATTTATTCATATAAGCTTAGTTGTGCATATGGAAGATGATAAATCATCTTGTAATGTCTCTAATGTCTCTTTATCACCTAGTAATGTAGATTGTGTTAGCTCCCTCTACACATGATAGGTATTGTGCAATTAACTGGTTAAATGCACAGTTATCTTGAGACCAGCTATATATACAATGTGGCTATCACACAATCAAAATCTCCAATCAGGTATAAATTAGTCTTTGAAAATGTGTATTAACTTAAAGTTGGTTGCCATCAAGCTTTATTTGCATATGTAGCAGGTTCTCCCCTAGGCTCCCAGCTGTGTGGGTGCAGCTGGGGATTCCAGCACCCCCCAGGATTGAACCATTGCTGCAGGTTTGATCCCCCCACCACAGGGGTATGGAGGAATCCCCAGACCTGGCAGATCACCACAGGGCAAACCCTTCACCCCAGGGGTACAGAGAAAACAGTGGCCCCAGAGGATTACTACAGAGGCATGGGGTGACTGAAAGTCCCTCAACTATGGTGTGTGGGTCTTCTAGTTGCAGGAGCTTGCTTCTTGTTGATGCGGGGGGGGGGGGACTCCCCCTACATTGACAGTAAGGTACGTTGGAATCTAATGCCTGATCCTCCAATCGGTCCTCCTGCCATGCACATGTGGCATGGTAGGAGGTACGATTGTGTGAACTGGACATTAGATCCCATCACACCCTTACCTGTACATGTAGAGGGGGGGCCTTAGAGCTAAGAGACTGACTTATTTTACTATAAAGTTTAATTCTCAAATTATTGTTTTAATTAATTTATTTTATAGTTCAGTAGCATCCAGACGTATTGAGTTAAAATTTTGTACCTAATTTTATAAGGTTCTGTCCTGGCCCCCCAAACCTTAATACAGATTTTCCTTCTGAAAAATAAAAGTGTAGCTTTGAAGCACAACTGAAGTCTAACAGGTGAAATTTCCCCTGATAAATGCCGGAGCCCTATAATATACATATAAGTAAAAAAGATACATGTGTTCTGTAAATCCTAGGAAAACAGTGGCTTCTAGGATCATCATCCATTTAATCATGACCCTCCCTTCTAATCAAAACCTAAGTACATAGTTCCCTGCATCGAAACTCACAGTATCAATACCAATATCATGGAATCTAACTTATCATAGGGTATGAAATAACACTGCTGGAGCATCTACACAGGTACTTTACTGCAGAGTCTATTAGTTAGCTCCACAGTAAAGTCTGAATGTCTATACATGCGGTGCTATTAGGCCAGAGTAAACTAATTAACTCTGCCATAGGATAGTACTGCCAGACACAAGTACTATTGTACAGCAGAGTTATTTACTCCACTGCAACTCATGTGTAGACAGTGACCATGGCTGGCTGGGACACAAGGGTGCCTGCCAGTTAGCCCCACACTGGAGCCCCCTCATGCCCCAGCCAGCATGTTAAGACAGGGCAGAACAGTCCCAGGCTGGCAGGAGGACCCCTGGGACATCCTGTCAGCTGGGGCTGTGCTGCCCCAGCTCAACATGCTGCAGTCCTGGATGCACGTGTAAATGCTATGCTTGGGAGCAATAGAGTCTGGTGCAAACTGTACCAGAGTTTATTCAGGTGCACTAATTGCATATGTAGATGTGCCATGAAAGATGTTACCTGTGTCTCCCGAACAATCACCCTACTTACTTCATAAGGACGGATAATAAGGGCTGGATTCATTAACATCCTGTTGTAGAGATGGCTGTTACATAATGTGTTGTGTGAGGGACTGACTTCACAATGTTCTCAAATGGAGGAAATTTCTCTCACAAAAACAGGTATGTGTGGATAAAGTGATGCACTACATTGCTGTGAGTTTTCTACTATAGTCATGCTATATTTGGGGATTAAGTGTTGTTTATCATGTGGGTCTTTAGAGACATGGATTTTAGAGCTTTTAACTAAGAATCCCATTTGCTAAAATGGCCATGCCCCTACCAGGAAAGCCACAGTTACAAAGTCAGTTAATCTGCAAGGCTTTGAAGAGCTTAATGTTCTTCAGCAAGAATTCACAAGCAGAGATGCAAAGTGACTTGTAAATGCCATAGCAGCACAATGTGGCATGACACTCAGAGCTCTCCTGGAGAAATACAAAAACAAATCCAGGGTATCGGAAGTCCATGTTTAGCAGAATTTCCTTTCCTGTTCATGATTCAGAAATTCACTGAAATCTTCAGCATAAACACTTCCTTAAAAGATGTCACCAAATAGTTCATTCTGTTTGCCTCTCTTTCAATAAGGACCATGAAAAATAATTCCTTCTAGCTGGCCAAGGGAGAAAGGTTTTTTAAAGTATTTATTGTTGCTCTCACGCAGAAATGTTTTATTTTGCACTGATCTGTTTATGCACTGTAGGAGTGGAGGCTTAAGTAGTAGGTTCACATGAAGAGCCCTTTCTTGTAGGATCTAAATATTAGAAGTCATTAGCAGAATCTGTGTTATAAGCAGACTGTGTTATAAGCAGGAAGCAAAAAAGAAGGGAAAATCTATGATCCTCTTTCCTCAGGTGTTTAAGATACCCTGTTGAGAAATATAGGCCATTACAGACAGCAGTGCTGTATCTCAGAGGCTGCTCTCTTTGGCATGCTTTTGACTAATATCTATTCCCCACATTTAAAGGATTAATCTTAAGTTTAACTTCATATCTCAGTAATCAAGTATTACATACATTTACTCTAGCAGTTTTTCATTTAATTAGATATGGTGCTGATGCTTTTAATTTTATTTCAGTCTCTCTTCTTAATCATATTACACAATATATCAGCTCAATATATTTTATGCAAAACCTCTTGGAATGCATTGTAGCTTTCAATTCTACATTTTCAAGTGAATTTATGAAACAACTTTGAAATGGCATTCTTCTGCATAAACACAGAGTTTGTAATGAAGCTATATGGGCTTCCGCTGATTCAGAAATGAATGCCTTACTGCTGCTCATGAACAACCTACACTTGATATCAAACCTCTTCACAAAAAATGGATTCTAACTTTCAGATGTACTTTTTTAGAAATTACCTATTTCAAGCTACACAAAGATTAGAAATTGCCCGTATGCCTTAATGATTTGGTGCTTGTTATATGTTTTGAGGCAGCAATGCATGTAACTGTATGGGGGTTTTAAAAATAGCACAAAACATAAACTTAATGAAATATTTATATATTTTCTGAGGTTACCATGGTAAAAGGCTCAGGCCAAATCCTATCCAGCCCTTACTCACTCTGCATGGAGGCAGAAGCCCCTTGATTTCAGCAACACTCAGTGGAAAACTGAATTTGGTATAGAAGGGCTGAGATGTATGTTCTACTAGTGAAGAAGATTTCTGCACGCTCTCACAATATATAGCAATAGAAGGGATCAGAAATGCTTTAAGAGAGGAAATTACACTAGGAAGGTAATGCAAAGTAGAAAGGTGACTATGCAGTACATTTCCTTCATTGCATAGCCAAAATTAGCCCCACAGCTCCTGGGCTATGATTCACCAGAACATTTCAGCAGATGTGTACCTTTAAGGACAAGTGGAACCACTTACAAGCTTAAAGGTAAGCATGTGCATGAGTTGTCCCCATGGGTTCATTGAGATTACTTGTGTGCTTTAAGACAGGCAGGTGTTCTTCAAAATAAGCTTATGTTGACTACTTAAGTACCTAAAATTAAGGGCAGGAGTGCTTAGTGGGATTGGGGGCTTAATCCAACTGACTGGAGCTATATGGAGAAAATAAGATAGCCAGGAGAGAGTCAGTTCTCCAAAGGAGACACTCTGGTTTTGGCCACAGCATCTCTTTGGTGCTCCTGCTGCCCCGGGCACTATCAAAGCTAAGGGTGGGGGGGGGGGAGTTTCATGGGTGTGGGTGGGTGAGGGGTGGCAGGGAGATGAGGGGTGGTTTGGGGAGTGAGGGGGAGATGTCCCCAGGGCTACAGGGGGTGAGGACCTGGCCCAGATCCATGTGGCTCACTAGTCCGGCTTTGCACTGGAGAGGGTCGCATGGCTCCGGAAGACTCACACAGGAACCATGCCTCCTGGAGCCGTGTGACCCACTCCAGTGCAAAGTCAGACTAGAGAGTCACATGGGGCTGGGTCAGGTCCTCACCCCCCCACAGGCACAGTGGGTCAGAGGCAGGAGCCAGCCCTGGGGCCTGTTTGCCACCCAGCCAGGCTGGGCGGCAGGACCAGGCTGGGCCCGGCAAGTGCGGACTGTGTGCCATGCTGGGTCTCATTGCCATGGGCCTGGCCTGTCTGGGCAGCAGAAGGGCCCCAGGACCCAGCTGTGCCCAGCACATGGTCCCCACATGCTGTGCCGGGTCTTGTTGTCATGGGCACAGCCAGGCGGCCCCAGGACCCAACTGGGCCTCGCATGCAGTCCCCACATATTATGCTGTGTCCTATCACCATAGGCCTGGCCTGGCCAGGTGGCAGAACAGCCCCAAGGGTGGCAGGACCCGGCTGGGTCTGGTATGTGGTCCCCACATGCCGCGCTGGGTCCTGCCACTATAAGACCAGCTCAGTTGGGCGGGAGAAGCAGCTCCAGGGCCGGCAGGACCCGGCTAGGCTCAGCACATGGTCCCCCTGCTGCTGCTGTGAAAAGTTAGTTATGGGCCCTGGGCAGGGGGGCTGAGGTCCTCCAGGGTGGAGCTGGAACCCTGGCGGGAGGCCCTACAGGATGCCTGGGACCTCTGGCAGGGGACTGGGGATCTGTGGGGGATAGAGGCTGTGGCGCTCCAGGGTGGAGCTGGGACCCTAGGCGTGGAGTGGCCTCCAGGATGCCTGGGAGAGAGGGCTGAGGCCCTGTGTGGGTTAGGGGATGTGACCCTTCATGGGGGAGCTGAGGCCCTGTGGGGGGGGCATTCCATGTGCTGTGGGGGTGGGGATGCAGACTGTGGGAGCCAGGAGACTCACCCTTCCTGAGCAGCCCCCACATAAGGTCCCCCACACCCACAGTCCCCCCAGCAATTGCCTCACACCTACCCACAGATCAACCCACATCCCTCCACACACACACACACACCTGCCTTCCCCGACACCCCTTCTCAGCCCCTTCCTGCAAACACCACATCCCCCCATCACACACCCATGATGTGTAAAGAAAACCAGAAAACCAAAAGCACACATTGACACAGATATTTAGAATTTATTTTTTCATGATGATAGACACACTGATAGGCTTCCAAATTGCTTTAATATTGTAAATATACCAATAAAGCATTACCCAACCGATTGCTGTCTCTCTGTCTGTCTCTCTCTCTCTATAGATATGCATGTGAGTGGTTTTTTGTTTTAACTGTGGAAGAACATGGATTTTGGGGTATTTTTAGAAATGGATTTGGGGTGCTACTGCAGCAGTCCAGCTGGCATGAGGGGTAGTGTCCCCAGGTACTAAGTGGCTGAGCCCCAGATGCTCCTATTTGTATCTTTCAAGTACAATGGGCTCTAAAGCCTACCTGGCTAATTAATAGCCCCTACTGTGTGGGGCCAATGGGTGAAAGATACAACAGAATTCTTGGGGTAAAAAAGGCAAAAAACAGGATAGGAGTGTTGTGTGGGTCAAAGGGTAAAAACATGAAAATAAGTGCACCTGAGGGGGACACTGAGCAGAGCCCCCCAGGCTGTACCTACCAGTCCTCAAACGCATCCAAGGAGACGGTGGACACTGCCCACTGGTGCTCCGCCTGAAGACATGCATGGACAAGTGAGATGAAAGCGGCCCTGCAGTCTCTGGGCACTTTCCTGGCCAAAGTTTGGTCAAATACAGGGCCCACTTGGCTAGGGCTAAAAGGAGTTTGACCAGGAGGTCCTGGGACTTGCTGGGGCCATGGATGGGGTGACCAAAAACAAAAAGGTGGGGGGGTGAAATTCAACCAGAATCTAAAGAGGAAGCTTTAGAGGTGGAGGTGGAGGTGGAGGGGCTGCAGCCTGGTGCACTTGTGGGTCATGTGTGCCAGGGTCTCTCTGTGCCTACAAAAGGGGCTGGAGACCAGTGTGTCCATGAAGCTCACCACATACACGCCCATGGCAACAGCTCCATGGAGGAGCCACCAGCTGAAGTCCCCAGTGGCTCATGGGATGAGGGTTGAGTACAGACTCAGCCACTGGGGTGCCCCAGCCATGCCCTCGCTGAGCAGGTCCTGCCACTTGGTGTCTGGGCAGGACGCAAGGGCAGTATGATGGACAGTGCAGTGCATGAGTGTGTAGAAGTGATGGTGATGGACGGTGGTAAAGTGGTGTCCTCCAGCTGGCTCTGGTGGTGGAGCAGGCAGTGCCATGAAACTGGGCTAGGCGCTGGCCCCATGACAAATTCCAGTGGGCTGGAGGACACATGAGGGTGGGAACCACCACCTTGCAAGACCTGGTCAAAAAAGGCATTGGCATTGGAAGGTAGGGCAGATTTCACCTCCTGGACCAGACAACAGCTTGTAACATCGTGCATAAACCCATGTGCCAAGCCAGCACAGAGAGGTCCACCCACTCCTACCTATCATAGTCCAGGAGGTCTCCAATATGGGTGATACCAACCAGGATCAACCTCTGTCACAACTGAGGCACCTCTGCTGTTGGCATCTCCAGCTGGGGGTTCCAGAGGAGGGGCACAACGAGCAGGTTGTCACCCTGGGCGACTGTTGCAGGGGACCTGGAGGTGGAGACCAGCCTCCAGACCTGGAGGAGGTCCTGGTAGAAATTTGGCAGTCCTCGCAGGTCCTGCAGGGAGAAGCCCCCCAGGCTGAGGAGTTGCCAGTCATATTGGAGCCCCTGGAAGTGGCGGAGGAAAGTGCGCCCCAGGTGGCCCCATGCTGTGTGGCTTCCAACACCATACAGCAGTCGCTGCGGGGCCTGAAGGCGGATTGCCAAGACCTGGCTGCACGGCAAACCAGGCCCTGGCTGCCCTCCCACAAAGGGAGACTCAGGACCTCCGCAGCGACCCAGTGCTGTCCTGGCCAGAAAAACTCTAGTGCCCATCTCTGGAGTCCCACCAGGACCTCAGCAGATTTAAGCGTTGCAGCTTTTGGGTCCCTTGCCTTCCCCTGCCAGCACCCTGGTGGTGAGGACACTGTTAAAAACTCCCCAGCAGTCCAAAGCTAGCTGTACGTTGTTGTGGACCAGTTATCATCAAAAAATGCAAGTAACTTATTCCTGGGGACCGCTGGGACCAAGAGGTATGCAGGCTTCATGGAGCCTGCTGGTTCTTGGGTGTCCTCCTCCTTGTCCTGGAGCTCAGAGGGCTCTTCTGGCACCATCTCAACCCCACGGTCCTTTAAGACCCCAGACTCTGGTTGGGATTGGGAGAGCTCTGCAGCCTGCTGGGACAGGGGTGGGGGTAAGGGTGGGGGTGGGGCTCCTTCACAAAATGGCACAGTAGAGCTGGAGCCCTGGGGGGTCTGTGCAGGGTCCCTGACAAGATTATCCCATTGATTAAGGGATCCCACCATGACCCCCTTTGGTATGGGACTATGGGGTAGGCTGCAGGTGAGGTTTTCCTGGAAGGGGGAGGGAAGAGACCCACCAGGCACCGGGGTGGCTCTGGAGTCTGCCTTGGGGTCCTAGGAAAGGGGACCTCCTCCCTCAGAACTCACCGAGGTGAGCCCCAGAACCTCTGAATCACCTAGAGCAGTGGGAGGAGTCTCTGCTGCCAGGCCTTTCTTTGAGCAGGCCTCAGCCTCAGCACCCATGATTTCAAGGGGTAGGCCTTGGTCAGCAGAATGAAGGGTTCCCTCCGGGCTCCTGTTCAGGACTATCTAGCAGCCCTGAAACCTCCTCTGTGGAGATCACCCATTTGATCTTTCCTGGGGTGGGGTGTCAGGCACAGGTGGGGAGGCCCCTGGAGGCTGGACTGCTCCTTCCCCCATGTGGTGGTCTTGGGAGGGGGAGAAGAGTCCTCCACGTCAGAGGGCTCCAGCTGTGCCTGGACCTTCCTTTCACCTTTACGCCCAGAGGAGACCTGCACCCATTCAGCCATGGGGTGGTCCTCACATGGACAGGCTCCAGAAAGAGAAGGTGAGGGTTGGAGGGGCAGGTGAGGTATGACTAGGGGCAGGGGGGCCCTGCTCCCTCTCTCCCTCCCATTGCTGGTAACCTCCCTGGGACTCTACAAGACTTGGTTGGGGGTGGGGTCTGCTGAGGTCACAGGTGGGCTTGTAGTTATGGCTGGGGTGCCAGGGGAGCCTGAAGGGGGTGGGGCACCAGTGGTAGGGGTACCCCTTTTTCCAGTGAGACCCACAGATGCCCTCCCTGCCTGACCCATGGGGAACTCATGATACGAGTGCCCCAGGGCATGGCACCAGAGGCACTGCAGGTCTCCCAGTGTATAGAAAATCCTCATCAGGGCCCTCGATAAGGAATTACCAGGCACCCCTCAGCCTCCAGCTGCGTTCCCGCCACCAGCTGGATCATGGCCTGGTGGTAGAAAGAGCACACATGGCAGAGACCAGGGTCTCGGCACCCTATTGAGAGGGCCACCACTGGGAGATAACTCTCCCTAGGGTTTGGAGCTAGGGGAGCTGGGGATATAGGGAGGGATGGAGCTGAGGACCACCCAGGTCCCCAGCTCTTCTAGAGGCTTGAGGGGGATCATAGAATCAATGAGTCGGAAGGGACCTAGACAGATCAGAGTCCGACTCCCTGCCAGGGGCAGGAAGGAGCACTGGGGGTGGCAGCGGTCATAAGACCCCAGCCAGGTGCCTATCCAGTCTCCTCTTGAAGATTTACAGGAAAGGTGAGAGCACCACCTCTCTGGGAAGCCTATTCTAGGCTCTGGCCACCCTTACAGTGAAGTAGTTCTTCCTAATATCTAACCTAAACCTGTACTCCCTCAGCTTGTGACCATTGTTCCTGGTGACTCCAAGGGGGGGCCCTGGTGAACAGACTTTCCCCGAGTCCCTGCTGTTGGCCCCTGATAAGGTTGTAGGCAGCCACAAGATCCCCCCTCAGTCTCCTTTTGTGGAGACTGAAGAGATTCAGGTCCCTCAGCCTTTTCTCATAGGGCTGGCCATGGAGGCCCCCAACCATACGAGTGGCCCTCCTTTGGACTCTTTCCAGGTTCTCCACATCCTTCTTGAAGTGTGGCACCCAGAACTGGACACAGTACTCTAGCTGCGGCCTGACCAGCACCGCATAGAGGGGGAGCAAGACCTCTCTGGACCTGTTAGTGATGGCCCGTTGATGCATGACAGGGTGCGGTTGGCTCTGCCTATTGCTTCATTGCATTGGCGACTCATATTCATCCTGGAGTCAATCATGACTCCAAAATCCCTCTCTGACTCTGTTATGCCGAGAGGGTCAGCCCCTAACCTATAACCATAATGCTGGTTCCCTCTCCCCAGGTGCAACACTCTGCACTTGCCCTTGTTGAACTGCATCCTGTTCAGATCTGCCCACTTCTCTAACCTATCCAGGTCTGCCTGGATGTGGTCCCTGCCTGCCGGTGTATTCACTTTACCCCACAGCTTGGTGTCATCAGCGAACTTGAACAGGGTGCTCTCCACAGCCTCGTCCAGGTCACTAATGAACATGTTGAACAGCACCAGCCCAAGGACTGAGCCCTGGGAGACTCCGCTGCCCACACCCTTCCAGGTTGACATCAACCCATCCACCACCACCCTCTGGGTGCACCCCTGGAGCCAGTTTGCCACCCATGTGACTGTGCATTCGTCAATGCTGCAATCCCTAAGCTTGCCCACCAGAATTGGGTGGGACACTGTGTTGAAGGCCTTCTAGAAGTCCAAGAAGATGACATCGACTTACTCCTTCCCATCTAAGCTCTTTGTTATCTGGTCATAGAAAGAGACCAGGTTAGTTAGGCAGGATCAGCCTGACACAAACCCATGCTGGTTACCCCTCAACATCACTTCCCCAGCAGGGCTCTCACAAATGTGGCCCCTGATAATTTTTTCAAAGACCTTCCCCCCAGGATAGAAGTGCAGCTGACTGGCTTGTAGTTGCCAGGCTCTTCCTTCCTCCCCTGTCTCTCACCCCATTCTCATTAAGAAACTGGGGGACTGTGGTGTTGACACCCACACAGTCAATTGGGTGGCCAACTGGCTGGAGGGCCGCACCCAGGGAGTGGCAGTGGATGCGTCATTTTCAACTTTGAGGGATGTGGGCAGTCGGGTTCCGCAGGGCTTGGTCCTCGGGCCTGCACTGTTCAACATCTTCATCATCAAACCCCTACCACCAGACCCCTCTCCCCCCACCCTCCTTGAAGTTTGACTCACAGGGTCTCAGTAAGCCTTCCTCTGGTCCCATGTGGAAGGTAAAACTGGTATACTGTTCCCTAACATAGAGCGCAACCCCCGCCACCTTTTTTCTCCTTCCTATCTCTTCTAAACAACCTGTAGCCCTCTATGTCTAATGCCCAGTCAAATGTTTCATCCCACCATGTCTCCACTAGGCCAACAAGGTCAATTTTACTACTTGCAAGCAGGAGAGCAAGGTCCTCCTGTTGTTCCCCCATGCTTCTTGCATTAGTGAAGAGACACCTTAATCCTACTGTGGGAGCCCTAGGCACCCACCCTACCTGAAAGACAACTGGAACCTTGGTATATACCTGAGCTCTTACCTGGACAGGTCCTAAACCTGGATGTACTCGCCCTCCACCATGAGCCCCCTCTCCCCTGCCTTTTGTGCTGTGGCCTCCGAGGCAAGGAAAAAGACCCCCTTGCCATGAAAGTGGGAGGTTGCCACCATCTTGGGGGCCCCCACTACCTGATCCAGGACCTGAACCCAGGTCTCAAAGTGCAGGTTATCCCACTTGTGCAGTTGGCACTTCACCCCATGCCTACGGGTGAGTGCCAGAAAGGGAGCCCTGCTGCCCAATCTGGAAGGGCCGGTGGTGGAGGGTCAAGGACCCCCAGCTTCGGGTCTCCCCACAGCTGCCTCTGCATAGCTGCATTTCCACCCCCTGCAGGGCCATGTTGGTGGGGCCTGAGCTAGGGCAAGGGACAGACTGAATGGGTGTGCTGGCTGGTGGACTGCATCTGGTCCCCTCAGGCACTGGTGGTCTAGGCTTCGGAGCAGGGCCCTTTCCCTTCCCACCTCCAGCTGTGCAGGAGGCTGAAAAGGAGCCCTTCCCAGTGCCCTTGCCCTTGGTCCCCAATGATGGGAGAGGGGCTTGGGAACCCCTCGGGGAGGAGGCGGCCTGGCCAGGGGTGACCCCCTGGCCCTGTTGGCTCCCTATCAGAGTCCCACCTGCCCCTGCAGTGGAGGTTGCAGGCTTCTCCACCCCTAGAAGAGGTTGGTTGGACTCTGCCTCTGGGGTGGAGGCTGCAGAGGCATGCACCCCCTTAGGGGTTTGACTGGGATCCACCCCCATAGTGGGGGCTGCAGGAAGCTTTGTGGGGGCATCTATTATGGACACATCCACACATGCAAGCATGTGCACTTGCAGCAGCTCAAATAGAAGTGGTGCAAATTGGAGCCAGGGCTTTTTGCCTCAGCGCACATGCTTGGACATGCACTTTGGTATGGAAAAAATTGTGCCACTTAGGGCAAAATAACCCTGCCTGGCTCCTCTTGGATCTGAAGCCAGGGGGAGCTAGAGCCTGGGGCCAGCACCTGTACTGTCCTGAGCAGTATAAAAAGCTGCCCTGTCTTGGCACTATCCGTACAAAAAGCTGCCCTGGCAAGCAGCTCAGGGCTACTTGCTCTCTGGAGCTTCAGGGGCCCAGCCAACTGATACCTGGGGACACTACCCCTTCTGCCACCTGGAATGCTGCAGCAGCATCCCAAATCCATTTTTAAAAATACCTCCAAATCCATGTTTTTCCACAATTAAAACAAAAGACCACTCTACACACACACATATATATCTAGAGAGAGAGAGCGCGAGCGAGAGCAATCAGTTGGGCAATGCTTATTGGTATATTCACAAAGTTAAAGCAATGTGGAAACCTACCAGTGTCTCTATCATCATGATAAAATATATTCTAAATACCTATATGTGTTGATGTGTACTTTTGGTTTTCTTCACACATGATGAATGTGTGTCGGGGGGGAATGTGGTGTTTGCTGGAAGGAGCTGAGAAGGGGTGGAGGGAAGGCAGGTGGGTGTGTGTGGAGGGATGTGGGTTGGTCTGTGGGTAGGTGTGGGGCAACTGCTGGGGGGACTGTGGGTATGGGGGAAAATGTGGGGGGGCTGCTCAGGAAGGGTGGGTCCCCTGGCCTCTACAGGGTGCAGCCCCCCCACAGAGTACATGAAATGCCCCTCCCACAGGGTCCCAGCTCCCCCCAGAGGGCCACAGCCCCTATCTCCCACAGGACCCCAACCCCCCCACCCAGGGTCCCAAGCACCCTGGAGGGCCACAGCCCCCCACTGCCCAGATTCTCAGGCACCAAGGAGGGCCATGCCCCCCCAGGGTCCCAGGCACCCTGGAGGGCTCCAACCCCCCCACCCAGGGCCCCAAACTTACCTTTAGCAGCAGCAGCAGGAGGTACTCTGAGCCATGGTGGCAGGACGCAGCGCAGCACGCACGGACCATGCGCTGGGCCCAGCTGGGTCCTGCCAGCCCTGGGGCCTCTCTGCCACCTGGCCAGGCCGAGTCATGGCAGCAGGACCCAGCACAGTGCGCGAGGAGTGCGCACCAGGCCCAGACAGGTCCTGCCAGCCCTGGGACAGGGGGGTCCTTCAGGGTACCTGGGATCCTGGGCAGGGGCGCTGGGGCCCTGTGGGGTGGGGGGCATTCCATGTGAGGTTTTTGAGACAGGGCAAGAGGCACATACATGACCATCTGGACACACCCATAATGCGCATGCTGTTTGGCTGGAAATCACTAACAACATGGCAATTTTACAGTCCAATCTCCTGGTTATGTGATAGGACTGAGAGGTACATGAAGGCAGAGGTTTCTTATATTGGGCCTCATGACTCATAGATTTTTATTTTATCATAACTCTCTTTAAGTGCTGTGACTTTAGGTGTTTTAAAATGTAGAAGTTTTCAGGGCCTCTACAACCATTTATAAAATATCTAAGGTCACAACAAAAATATCTTATGCAAAACCAAACCCTTCTGCTTTTTAAGAAGAAATATTTTCAGTTTTGTAAGTATAATTCTTCATGATTTACATACCAGAAATACTAATTTATTTTTGAAGTAGCCCTGATGTCTGGGAGAGCTGACCATTCCATCAGCATTTTGCATCAGATACAAACAAAAGAGCTCATATAGGAATACCTGGAATCTTTACACATGGGCATATATTCATATATAAAAACACCAGACTTTAGTCATCACTTGTTTCATATGTTTCTTAACTGATACAAGTATTTGCCTAGGAATTCATCATTTAACAACTGTTTAAAAAAGTTCTATTTTGACCTATCTTTTGCATATATGTAGACAAGAACGTTTGTTTTTCTAAACATCATTTTGAATTCCATTTTCTACCTTCATGGTTAAACACTTCTTTCAGAACTATTATCTGTGTGCTGGTCAGTATTGTCAGTGACTCCAGCATGGTTCTGTTACTTTGGTTATGGTTTCTTTAAATTGCTGTCAAAAACAGCCTCTTTTTTCTAGGTATTTGGAATTGTTTGGGATGTCATCATGCAGGCATCTCTCATTCATGTTTCTGACACCTTACTACACTGTTAGATCTTCCTTGGGACAGTTTTTTTTTTTTAATATTCAAGCAGTCAGCAGGGCATTTGTGCCTGCATGCGGCTAGATATTTTTCATCTATCTACCATCTTTTTACCATCTGTCCTTCCATTCATCTGGCAGACTGCAAGTTTGTCTTCCAAACAGTCATGATGAAAATATGTACGTACAGTGTACACAAATAAAATAGCATCTTATGCATTTCAGAATTGGCTCTTAGGATATAATGTTTATAACATTGACAATGTGCTTGTTTTATTTTAATGTGTTACCATCTTGTCACATATTTTTACTATATGTATTTTTCTGGTAATTGTTAGCCACACACTTATCCTAGATACTCCATGGATATAACTTCAATATCTGGGAGACTACTGCAGCAAATAAAAAAAAATCAAGTTGTAAACTTCAGGAGCAGGAAAGGGTGATCATAAAATAGTTGGTTGTGGGGATGAAGACAATGTTGTGGACACAGTACACTGTATTTACTAGAATCTAAGATGACCCTGAATTTAAGATGACCCCCCAATAATTATACTCTATGGAAAATTTATAAGTGTGTTACAATTGTCCATGTATAGAATCTAATTATTGGAGGGCTGTCTTTAATTCATGCCCCCACTACTGCAGCGAGGCAGGCAGTGGGGTGGTAGGTGGTGTGGGAAGGTCAAGGAAGTTCTTGTGCCTGCTCCCCAACTAACTCTGCCCCCTTTCTGCTCCCCTTGCAGCCTCAGATCCCCCATGTCCTCCCAAACACTGCTTCCTCCTCCCCATGAGCCTCCGCTCCCCACTTCCCAACCAGGCTCTGCTCCCTGCTTCCCCCTGCCAGCCTCTGCTCTGTGGCTGTAGGCTGTCTCTCCAGTCTAGCATGGAACACTGAACATGTTCCCAGCCCAGACCCTGTTCCCAGCCATGCAGACTACATGACACTCTTACAGGCCTGAGCCAGGGAAGTGCTCGGTTACCCCAGGGCAGGGAGATCCTGGCTCTGGCTCCCCAGTCAAAGGCACGGGGCTTGGAAAGAGCTACAGAGAAGGGGCAGGTCCTAACCCCCTGGCCCAATCCATCAGTGGAGCCCGAAAACTTTGTAACATCTCCCCCGTCCACTTGACCCCCTTCCGGTTTGACCCTTTTAGGGCCTCTGATAGGGTGATGCTATTTTCGAGAATTGTGGGATGAATCTACAATAGTAATTCACCAGACCCAGGAAGGATCATAACAGCTTGAGTGTTTGGGGGGCCTGAAAGGTGCGAATGGCTTTGACCTTATCTTCCAACAGTCAGATGGTCTCCTGCCCCACGAGGAACGCTAGGTACTTCATGTGCTTGTGTGCGATCGTGAACTTGCGGGGGGTCGCAGTCAGACCTGCCCTTTTTAACTCGGTCAATACGGCTCGGAGGGCTCGTTGGTGCTGGCCCCATGATTAAGTGAATACGACGATGTTGTCAATGTATGCCACTGCGTATTCTGTGTGCGGCACCAAAATGCACTCCATTAGCTGCTGGAAGGTGGCAGCAGCCCCGTGCAGTCTGAACGGCATCTTCACACATTCATACAGACCCAAGGGGGTTCCAAAGGCCGTTTTAGGGCGGTCACACAGCCACACGGGGATCTGCCAATACCCCTTGGCCAGGTCTAAGGTGGTTATGAACTGAGCTGCCTCTATTCGTTCCACTAATTCAGTTACATGAGGCATGGGGAAGGCATCAAATGTAGCTATGTCAGTTAACCTTCGGTAATCTACACAGAGCCTTAGGGTCCCATCTGGCTTTCGTACCAGTACCAGAGAACTTTGCCAAGGGCTTCAGGAAGGCTTAACAACACTGACTGCCTGCATCTTTCCCACCTCTTTATGTACCTCTTCTGTTAGATGATGGGGTATCGGCCGCCACCGATCTTGCACAATTGTGCCTGGGGGTGTATGGATGGAGTGGTATGCATCTCTTACCCATCCGGGATCCTCTGAAAATACCTCCTTAAATTCTTCGAGGAGGTTCCACATTTCCATTTTCTGTGTTGTAGTTAGCTCATCACTCTCATGGACATCTTTCAAGGGTTCTGGGATCCCTGGGCCTGGGCTGACTCCTTGCGGTCCAAAGTCATCCGCAGTCTCCTCTATGAATGTTGCCCACCCTTTGGGCTGTTGCCATTGTTGTAACAGATTAACATGGTAAAACCGTCTTGTTCGCTGGTGACCTGGGTGGTAAACCTCATAGTCAACTGGGCCGATTCTTCGTATAATTTCGAATGGCCCTTGCCACTGGGTTAACAGTTTGCTATGCGAGGTAGGTAATATAACCAGCACCCTTCTGCCCTGGTTAAAACTCCTGCTCCTTTGACCATAAATCATACTTTTCTTTCTGTCATTGTTGGACCTGTTGCAAATTGTCTGAAGCCAGCTCTCTTGTGCTCTGGACACGGAGTTGGAATGCTAGTTGATATCTCAACAGGCTGGAGACAACTGCGAGGCTATGTTCCCAATCTTCTTGGAGGATCTGCAACAAGCCCCGTGGTTGGTGACCTAACATGAGTTCAAAAGGAGAATACCCTAGAGACTCTGATGGGGCATCCCCAAGTACGAACAAGGCCAGCGGGAGCATCAAGTCCCAATGTCGCGGGTCACCCTGTATGCACCGTTTTAACACCTTTTTCAGGGTCCCGTTTAATCACTCTATTAATCCGTTGGTCTGGGGGTGATAGACCAACATTCCCAGTTGCTTGATCCACAGGGTTTGACACACCCCCTGTAGGACCCCGGACATAAAGTTTCGCCCCTGCTCCATCAGGATCTCATGGGGAATCCCCATGTGGGCTATCCATTTCACCAACCCCTCCACAATCCGAGGAGCCATTACAGACCTCAAAAGGCACTGCGTCAGGGTATCTAGTTACATAATCCACAAACACCAGGATATACTGGTATCCACTACTGCTGCAAGGTAACGGCCCAACAACATCCATGGTGATGCATGAAAAGGGTAGGTCAATTACTGGCATTGATCTCATCGGGGTTTGGGGTGGCCGGTCTTCCCTTGCCTTTTGGCATACGGGGCACCCTGCGCGACGGGCCACGTCTTCTCCCATTTTTGGCCAGAAAAACCATCGGGATATCTTGTCCATGTTTCGATCCCCCCTATATGGCCCCCAACCAGATTGGCATGCGCCAGTTGCCACACCGCCTTCCGAAAACAAGAGGGCACCACTAGTTGTACTCTGCCTTCCTTCTCCACCCTGCCAGGTTGGACCCGATACAAGAGGTTGTGTCTTACCTCAAAAAGACTCCCGGGGTCGGAGACCAATGTCGGCTGTTGAGAATCATCTTTCACCCACGTTCATAGGTCCTGTAGTTCAGGATCTTCTTCCTGCACTTGCCGGAACTGCTGGCTACTGGCAATGTCTTGCAGGTCCGCCACGGCATCCCCATATCCCTCAGTGGTTCCCTCTCCTTCCGCTGAGTCACTGAGCCACCCTTCTCACATCTTTAAGGCTCTATGAGCGACCTCGACATCTTGCACCCAATCCATGACATCGTATAGTAGAGCCCAGTCTCGGCCCAAGAGCATATCGCATGCTAGACAGGGTGCAACCCCCACCAACAACTCCCCTTGGTACTTCATAACTCAGAGACTTGTCCACACTCAGCGTATTTTCTGGGTTTCCCCATGAAGGCAAGACACCCTCACTGGCTCTGCTCAACAATCGGGGACATCTTTCAAAAGATCAGCCTTAACCAGCAACTGAGAGCAACCAGAATCTAACACAGCCCACACCAGGCGGCCCTCAATCCAGGCTCTTAGTACGGGGTGTCCCCGCACCGGGCTCCCTCCCCCTGCTCCAAAGCTACAGTCTATGGGCTCCCCCTGATCGGGCTCTTTAGGGGACTTAACCATCCCTCGTGAGGAGCCATGCGATCGCCACCTCTCAGAGGCACGCCCCGGACACTCCCGCGCAAACTGCCCCATCTGGCCACAATGGTAGCACACCATATCTCCTCCCGGGGCCCTATAACTGGGCTTCTGTCACTCCATCTCTCTTGTCACCTGCACTGGTGGTGTGGGCCCACGTTTCTCTCATGGGTAGTGCAACTCCGAGGCCGCAAAAGCCTCAGCCAGTTTCAGTGCTTCATCACAAGACTCCGGGGAATGCTGGCGGACCCAGCACTGTGTTCTATCTTCCAAATCATTCACAAATTGTTCCAGCATGATCTTATCCAGCGTGCATGTTGCCAGATTGATCCATTTCCTGAAGAGATCCCGGAGACGCTGGAGTAACAACCACGGTTGCCTCTCCTCCGCCTCCTTCTTAGACTGGAAGAGTCACCAGTAGTGTTCTGGGCTGATCTCTAAGTGGTAGAGAATAGCAGCTTTGACTGCCTCATAATCTTGGGCTTCCTCCCGGTTCAAGGCCCTATAGGCTGCTTGGGCCTTACCCACCACCAAGGCCCCCAGCTGGCTGGCCCAGTATCCTTTGTCAAGGCCAGTGATAACTACATGATGCTCAAAGGCCTCGATATATGCCTCCAGGTCATCTTCAGGCATTTTAAAGGCCGACAGGCCGTGCTGCTTCCAACCTTGCTGCTGCTCCAATATTTGCTGCTCCAAACCCACAATCTGCATCAAGGCCTGCAGGTTCTGTCCCAGCAGGTCTGCCAGAGCCATCTCAGTGGGTTGCATGTCTGTCGGGTGGCCCCCTGAGGTGTTCGTGGGCAATGCACCAATCTGTGGCTGCCGGGCCTCGAATAGCCACTCTCAGGCAGCCTTCGCTCTGGTGGTAGACATCAAGCGCCTTACGGACTAGTGTCACAGACCAAGTAGATGTCTCCCCCTCGAGTCGCCTCCCCGTTCTCTCCTGCCACGACTTGTTGTTTCTCAGTAGGCGGGATTGGTCGTCAAGTGTACTCAGTGGCCCATGGTTTGCCCGGCAGTCATTCATGGGGCTCCACTACCCCTACACCCTGGCCTCACGCCTCCTTCAGTGTGTCGTCTGACTGTTGGCCTCGTCCCCTCCATTGGGATAATGCCTCCTGACTTGGCTCTAGGTGCCCGTGGCCTATAGCCACGTACGCCTCGGCCCTCCTTGCCTCCACCCCTTCGTTAAGGGAAACACAAAAAAAAGGTAAACCATCGGAGGCTTTTTCTCAGCCCCGTCCCTCAGGGATACCCGCACTCTTCCTCTATGCCCCTTGTTACAGGGTAACTAAATAAATGTAGTAACAAAACACAAAATAATAAGCCACTTCTGGACGTTGTGGCCCCCTGCCTCCTTACTATCTTTCCCTGGACTCTAGTGGGGGGGAGTTGCTTTATTCCTGACCTGTCACCTCCAGTATTCACTCGCATGTGCCCGTCAACCCGGCTGGGACCAGCGGCGATACCCACCCTGACTGGAAACCCCTTAGGGCTCTCCCGGGGTCTTCTCCCCCAGCGTGGCTTCCTCCTCACCCCCATCATCCCGGCACTCCCACCTGGGGTCAGCTCTGCCTCTGGGTGCAGCTCCAGCTCTGCCCAGCATGCTTGTCACTCCCTCATCATCCTGTGCGGGCTCCAGTCGGGGTGCTCTACCTTGCCCTGCCAGCGTCTGCCCCTGCTTACCAGTTTCCAAGGGTCCCGTGGAGAGGATCCCTTTTGCTCCCTGCGGCAGCTGCAGCTCCTTTCCTGTGCTGCCCACCTCCTCCATGGCATCGGCCGCCATTTTTATTTTTGCCGGCCGGCATCTGAAGCTGACGTCATCAGCAGGCCGTAATTGAATAAAGAGGCGGCTGACAAGCTGCGCGAGCTCTTCATTCTGCCCCTTTTGCGCTACATCTCATGCGGCTGGTAAGTATCCTCCATTACTTCTGCCCCTGGGACACTACCCTTTCTCATATTGCAGGTACAGCAGGAGGGAGGAGAGCAGAGAGGATGTTTCCTGTAATGATCTCAGTAGAGAAGAGACGATCATAGATTTCATAGACATTAGGGCTGGAAGGGACCTCGGGAGATCATCGAGTCCAGCCCCCTGCCCAAAGGGCAGGAAGTCAGCTGGGGTCATAGGATCCCATAATCATGGTATGAAAACAGTTGAAAACCATAGGTCTGCCAGGAACTATGGTAAAAACAGCATATCTAATTCTTTAATTAGAGCATGTGCTCCGCTCTGCTACTAAAGTTTTCAGTCTACATGTTGTGTTAGATAAATTCTCCATGCCCAGTCTTTCATAACACATAATATATATTACTAACACAGCCAATGCCTTTGTTGCTACCAGAGCAGATTATGACAATATGCTCCATGTTGTAGTATATGTTAAATCAACCTGGAAACTGAAACTGAAACTGATACAGAATGTGGCAGCCCATTTATCAAGCAGTACATCTTGCTCTGACTATGACAGCAGTGCTCCAAGACTGCATCGTCTGCTTATCAGTTCCTGGCTTAAATTTACAGAATTGCTTTTGACCTATAGAGCTCTAAATTACCTGGGACCTGCCTACCTAAGAGATAGACTCTACCCCCATGCCACTTTACCACAGCTTCTGTCAGCAGAGGGGCTCAAGAGAGACACTTGAAAATAAAAAAAGAGAAAGAAAAAAAAAGTTAGTTGTTAGCAGGGCATTCTGGTGAGGGGGCACTCTATCTTGAAATTCACTCTCACCTTTGATTTGAAATAGCTAAACTCTGTTGACCTTTCGGGCATGCTGCCAGGCACATCATTTTCTCAGAAAAAAAAATAAGAACTGCTAATTGAACATTGTCCCCTGGCACAACTTTACGAGCACTCGTGGTGCTCTGGTGAGGTACCAGAGGACTGGAAGAGGGCCAACGCGGTCCCCATCTTCAAAAAAGGCAGGAAGGAGGACCCGGGAAACTATAGGCTGGTTAGTCTTACCTCGATCCTAGGCAAGCTGTTTGAGAAAATTATGCTGGCACACATCCAGGAGGGACCAGCAGGGGACTGCATGCTTAGGGGCAACCAACATGGGTTCATCAGTGGCAGGTCCTGTCAGACCAACCTGGTGGCCTTTTACGATCAGATCACCAGATCATTAGATGCAGGGGTAGCAGTGGATATAGTCTTCCTGGACTTCCGGAAGGCTTTTGACACCGTCTCTCACCCCGTTATCATTAAGAAGCTGGGGGCCTGTGGTGTAGACACCCACACAGTCAAATGGGTCGCCAACTGGCTGGAGGGCTGCACCCAGAGGGTGGTAGTGGATGGGTCCTTCTCAACCTGGAAGGACGTGGGTAGTGGGGCTCCGCAGGGCTCGGTCCTCGGGCCGGCACTGTTCAACATCTTCATCAGTGATTTGGATGAGGGGGTAAAAAGCACCCTGTTCAAATTTGCTGGTGACACTAAGATGTGGGGGGGAAGTGGGCACACTGGAAGGATGCAACAGGCTACAATCAGACCTAGACAGGTTACAAGGGTGGGCGGATGAGAATAGGATGGGTTTCAACACAGACAAGTGCAAAGTGATGCACCTCGGGAGGAACAACCCGCACCATACCTACAGGTTAGGGAACTCCCCTCTTGTCAGCACAGAAGCGGAAAGGGATCTGGGGGTCATCATTGACTCCAAGATGAACATGGGCCGGCAGTGTGGAGAGGCAGTTAGGAAGGCCAGCCGCACCTTGGCATGCATCCACAGATGCATCTCAAGCAGGTCCAAAGAGGTGATCCTCCCGCTCTATGCGCCACTGGTCAGGCAGCAGCTGGAGTATTGCGTCCAGTTCTGGGCGCCACACTTCAAGAGGGATGTCGACAGCATGGAGAGGGTCCAGAGGAGGGCCACTCATATGATCAGGGGACAACAGGGCAGGCCCTATGAGGAGAGGCTACGGGACCTAAACCTGTTCAGCCTCCAAAAGAGAAGGCTGACGGGGGATCTTGTGGCCTGTTATAAACTAGTCAGGGGGGATCAGCAGGCTTTGCGGGAGTCACTGTTCCCCCAAGCACCGCCAGGAGTGACCAGGAATAACGGTCACAAGCTGGCAGAGGGTAGGTTTAGGTTAGATATCAGGAGGCGCTACTGCACAGTCAGGGCGGCTAGGGTCTGGAACCAGCTTCCAAGAGAAGTGGTGCAGGCTCCTACCCTGGGGGTGTTTAAGAGGAGGTTAGATGAACATCTTGCTGGGGTCATTTGACCCCAGTACTCTTTCCTGCCAGGGCAGGGGTTTGGACTAGATGATCTGCTCAGGTCCCTTCCGACCCTAGAAACTATGAAACTATGATTTCTGTTTGGTTTCATTTCTTGTTGATTTATTTTCACATTTTCCAGTTTTGTGGTGAAAATAAACTGCAGTCTTTATGTTTTAATTCAGTATACTCTTCCATGTCAACAATGCCTAAAATCTAGAATAGACACATTCTATTAAAATCTGACTATAAATCAAAACACGTAAAGGACAGACAGAAAGAAATTCAGGATATTTAAGATATTTTGCTCATAAGTGGACTAGAAACTCTTCTGCCTATACTCCAAAAGATATGGCATCTATTTTTTTTTTCCCTGGAGCTCTAGCCTCTGTCCAGCTAGCCACAGTATAGTGAAGTTCCAGCTGTATATGTAAAGATATGCTGAAGCATCAGCTTTCTGAACAGAGCCAGAAAAATATAGAGAGTTAAACAATCAGGTGGCCAGTTGGTAAGCATCAAACTCATATTGTGGAGCCCAACTTTTCCCTATCTCTTAACATATTTCAGACTGGTGTTCTAGTATCAATTAATTGAAGGTGAACAGTAAAGAGGCAAAATTATAACATGGAGATGGAACAGTCTCTAGCTAATAATACTGCATATTTATTTTAATTTTAGGCTACTTGTAACTTTTAGAAAATGAATGGATTAAAGTAAATCCATTAATTAGGCCTGCACATCTTTATCCATATAGTTTATAAGGTTATTAAAGATGTATAGCTGTTCACTCTTCCAACCCATTTTACAAAATACTATAATGATTATCTGTGGAGGATGTTAAGAATTTGAATGTTTTCTGCCGAACAAGAAGAACTGTTTTCCAAAAATGTAACTAGGCCTGTTTTCTTATATGGAAAGATAAATATTAAGCTGAAATAAAGTTACAAGTAACTAAAAGTTACAAGTAACTAAAAGCATCAACTTTGACTTGTTCAGATGATTCTTTTCTCACATACAGGAATGAACCCTCAGCACATTCACATCATCATGATTAGCATTCCACTACTGGATCTTTTCCATCATTCACAGGTACTACCAAATCAATTGTTTTCACATCTGCTTGTAGCCCATATTTTCCCAAAGGATCTCAGAGATCATATTGTTTTTCCATTTTCCAATGTACGCTTTTACCTTTTCCCTGAGGGCTTTGCACAATTCACTTTAGTCAATCACTTCTTATTGATTGTTAGCGCTCACTCATTCCCCATCCATCTTTGCTTTATTGGATATATTGTTTGCTTTCTTTCCATTTGTCATGTCAGCTGCTTGCTGTTCTTTCCACCACAGTTCCCCCTTGTTTCTCATTTAAGCTTTGTACTTTTGATCTGTGCAGTTTTCATTGACGTTCAAGCCTAAATTCAGTCATGTTCTTTCACTCTTAACCTTTGCTTTTTGTATGCAATTCCTGTGTCCTTAAAATAGACTCCAGCTTCTAGGGTGTCAAAAAGAAACCTTCTTTGAGTCCTTCCTTAAAATGGAGTTCTTTCATGAAGCTTGCCCAGGTTTATCTTATCACAGAAGTGCACAGTTATTTGTATTTGAGCTGGTAACCAAGGTATCATATTTGTCCGAGTTGAACTGCAAACTTTTTGCACATATGTTGTCCATATTTTGTACTTTCCCCCTTTTTATTGGAGGTAAGCAAATTTGCTGGATTCACTTTGCCCACTAATCCAGGGTTATTGCTGGAACAATTCATGCTGATGAGATTCACCTACTTTTTCCAAGAGCACCTCTTTACCTTTGCTAGTTTGAGAAATTGACATGGTCTGGTCTAATGCTCCCTAACCTCATTCTTCTTGAGCCAGTTTCTACATCTGCAGATATTCAGGGATCTGAGAGAGCTGTTCCCTGTTGCATCACTAAGAGAAAATGGTGAATCTACAAACCTTCAAAGGTGTTCAGTAGGCAGGAAGAAGCCTGCTCTGCACAGGGAAAGAGAGGAGGGCTTTTTGTTGCCATCAGCATATAGTGGATTTTCGAGTACTGTGACAGGTGAAACACCTGGGATACTCTATGTGCCTTGCATTAGGAATTACAAGGCTTTCCTAAGGGCCAACAAAAGATAAAAAGCAGTTTTTGCACAGGAAAAACAAGGAGTATATGAGGCTAACCACTAATATGGCCCTGGACTTTCCAAACTGGACAGAATGCTGCCAGATAAAAACAAGGCTAGAGTGGAAATTGGAAATGAAGAATCATAGAAACTGAGAAAATTAGGGTTGGGAGGGACCTCAAGAGGTCATCTAGTCCAACCCTCTGCTCAAAGTAGGACCATCCCCAACTATGTCATCCTGGCCAAGGCTTTGTTTACCAGGATCTTAAAAACCACCAACAATGGAGATTCAACAGCTTCTTTGGGTAACTTGTTCCAGTGCTCTACTACCCTCCTAGTGAGAAAGTTCTTCGTAATATCTAACCTAAACTTCCCTTGCTGCAACTTGAGGCCATTGGTCCTTGTTCTGTCATCTGCCACTACTGAGAACAATCTACCTCTGTTCTCTTTGGAACCACCCTTTAGATAGTTGAAGGTTGTTATTAAATCCTCCTTATTTCCCTTAGTCTCTCCGCATAAACCGCGTGCCCAGACCCCTTATCAGTTTTGTTGCCCTCTGCTTCACTCTCTCCAATTTCTCTACATCTTTTCTATAGTGGGAGGCCCAAATTGGACATGGTACTCTAGATGTGGCCTCACCAGTGCCACACAGAAGAATCACTTCCCTTGATCTACTAGTAATGTTCCTATTAATGAAGCCCAGTATGCTGTTAGCCTTCTTTGCAACAAGCACACACTGTTCGCTTATATACAGCTTATTGCCCACTGTAACCCCCACATCCTCTTCTGCAGAGCTCTGCTTAGCCCATCAGTCCCCAGTCTGTACTGGTAGTTGGTACTGTTCCATCCTAAGTGCAGGACTTTCCACTTCTCCTTACTGAACTTCATGAGATTTCTTTTGGCTCAATCCTCCAATTTGTCTAGGTCCTCCAGAATCCTAGCCTTACTCTCCAACATATCAACTGCTCCACCCAGTTTGTTGTTGTAACCCGGGTGGTACTCCAAGAGGTACACCCTCTCGAGGTGAAGGGAGCAGAGCCGGTGCACAAGTGCTGTGGGAAGTGTAGGGACTCTCCTCCCCCTATAGAGAAGAGTCAGATCACTAACGGAGACTTAACCATATACCTTTTAATGAGAGGACAGTACTGGGAACATCACCAGTATAAACCAGGGGTATATGGGACACTACAACGCCCCGAGGGGGCAGGATTCAATACAAGTTAGATACTTACAATCATAGACATATTCATCCAGTTGACAAAAGACAGGGTTAATAAAATATAAAACACAAACAGCAGAACAAACAATACTGGTGGGGAATATAAAAGGCACAAAATACAAAATGTCAAATAACAAGGAATATAGGGCCTAGGAACCTGGAGGGGGGGAAAGAGGGAAAATACAATGACCCCTTTCCACTGCAACAAGAACTCCTCCCTGCCACTTCACTCACCCCAACTGGGACTTGAACTCACATCTCCCATGTGATAAGCAGACACTCTACTACACAGCCACCAGTGCTGGTGCAGCTATAATCTGCTAGGAGTCTTGACCTTCCTAGAGCCCCTGCCTCATGTTGAAGCTGCCTGACCTCTTATTGGAGGAGCTGGAAGTAGAGCTGGGAACCTCTCAGGTCACTGCTCAAATCCTTGTTGGAGCTGTGGAGCCTCTCCTACTGGCCACACCCTCTCGTAGGAGATCCTGGAGCCCAGCGGGGAGCCTCTCCTGCCGGCTGCATGCCACACTGCTGAGGGTCCAACTGCTGCCTGCAGATCCTAGTCCTTCAGGTGCTTCTGGGGCAACTGCTCCCACCCTGCTGGCCCCAGCTTTTGCCAGCTCTTTGAAACTCCTTCCTTGTGCTCCCTCGCTGGCCTCTCCTGAGTCAGCTGAGTCAGCTGCTGGTCTCTCCTGAGTCATGGAGGGTGAGTCTCTGGGGTTGGATTGGTGAGGAAAGGGAATCCCAAGTCCTCCAATCATCTTTTACCCTTTCAAAACCCCTGGGCTAAACCACTACCAGCTTGCCCATCACATCATCATCTGCAAACTTGCTGAGGGCACACTCCATCTCATCTTCTAGATCACTGGTGATGATATTGAACAAAACCTGCCCTAGGACTGACCCTTGGGGCACTCCACTTGATACCAGCTGCTAGATATCAAACTATTGATTACTGAGCCCAGTAATCCAGTTATTTATCTATCCATCTTATAGTCCATTCACCCCAGCCCATAGTTCCTTATCTTGCTTACTCACAGTACTGAGTTTCACTGATGTACTTACAATCCTTAATGTTAAATCCTTTGGCTTAAGCTAGGGGTGCTTGACCTCTGGGTCTCAGGCCAAATGCAGTGCATGGTGTCATCTCAACTGGGCCACTGGGATTCCCAAGGTGCCAGAAATTTGGAGGTGGTGGAGCAGTGGCCACTAATATGCCCCCCCAGCCAAATTGCTGAGTCCCAAGCCCCGTGTGCATCTTCTTGCCCACATCAGACTGATCCATTACCTGTCTTTCCCCCACTTGCGGCTTGGGGCTGGGCCATGCTACCGGGTTGGAACTGGGGCCACACCCCCTTCCCACAGGGATGGTCAAGCTCCTTTCCCCTGTAGGGCCACGTTAAGGTCAGCCCGCTGCATCCTCCATGTGATCAGAGGGTACCTACTGTACAAGGGGTCTGGAGCAGGACCACTAACTGGATCTGGCCCACTGGGCAAAAGGGTTGGGCACCACTGGCTTAGGCAATACCATCAACATGATAACCGATGGTCAATAAAGGGGTTTGAGGTCCAAAAAGTACTCATGCAACAGCTCTGAGTGAAATAGCTTTATTCTGAGGAAAGGCCTTAATTAATTCTTTGTTCACAGAAGCTGCTGAGTGGCTGAAAAAACTGGACACTGATGCGTAATTTTGCTTTTCAAGTTGCCACATGAAGGTAGAAGGAAGATGTAGGGCTATAATAGAGTCAAGAATAAAAGTAAGGGAGAGCACAAGAGACTAGATTTCCCTCTTTTCTTGGAGTTACAAGCAGATTGAGTCACACAGGGCATTTCTTCTTCTAGTGCCCTATGTTCTCACATCAAAGCCAAAAAACTACTTCAGAAAAGTCAGCCAGTCAACATGACCTCAGAAAGGAACTTCAGGCTTTCTTTTGTCTTGACATAAGTTCTGTGGGCTATGCAGCCTAAGACAGTCCAATATTACTGAATTCTGAACCTTTAACATCACACTAGTAAGCCTGAGATGATGAGCTAGTAACATCACAGATACCTGTGTCTTGACATCAGCCCAGCGTCATGCTGAACTAAATACCTCATAAACGTGTATCTTGAATTCCACCCAGCTGCTAAAGCTAGTGAAAGCATCTTGTACTCTAACACAAGTCATGTCCAGACCCCAAAGAAGGCAAATGTGTGCAGTAGCACACGTGAGCCCTTGGCTCCCCACAACTCCACCAAGCAGAGTGGTGGGACCAGAGGGAAAGGAGCCAGCAGGAGCCAGCAGCAACAGCAAAAAGGTAAGCCAGGCAAGGTGGGGAAGGGCGAGGAGAAGCCAGGCCAGCTGTAGGGAATCAGGAAGGGTTTTTTTTCCCCTCTCATCCCTATTTAGTTGTGCTGGGCAGGAGCCGCACTCCTGAGCCGTGCAAACAGGTTCTGCAAACAGGCGCCACTCTTCAAGAGCGTGCTGGAGTTTGCATGGGAATGGCCACAGGGAGGAGAGCAGGAGGAGTCTAAACTCTGTGTGTCCACATCATTGGCTTCAGACAGTCTTCAGAGTCTGCAGGTGAGTGCATGTAAAGGAGTCTTAATGGGGGTGGTGCGTTGGATCACAGTCAGGGACCCTTCGGATCCTAGCATCTATGAATCTACAAACCATGCCAGCAAAGCAGAGTTGCCAAGTGCAGCAAAGGATCTCAACCCCTGCTACTGAGTGGAAGGTTAGCTGCAAGGGCAGCAGGGGCAAACAACTTGGAAAAGGCCACAGCAATCAGTCTGTAGGCTGACCTAAGTAGCAGTACCTGCACCCTATTGCCAGAAGTGCTAGGTTAGATGACGAGGAGGGGAGGAGAAAAGGGCCATATAGACATGAGCACAAGACTCAAGGACTGACCTGGCTCTAACCACACAAAAGGAAGGAGCTCTGTTGGACTCCATGGAGAGTTGAGTTTTGAGTTATGTAGCTGTCTTCCTTTAGAGTCATGTGTTAACCAGCAAACCAGGTTGTGGCCATGGGTGAGGCTTGGAGGCCACACAGCAGGGTGCCAAGGGAGTGCTCTATATTAAGCCCTGTATAAGGCAGGCACGCAGTGAGGCTGGGGCCCAGGAGCCAAAGCCTGAGACAGTGAGCCAAGCCTGAGGACCTCAGCAAGAGAAAAGGAGCCAAAGCCTAAAGAAGGTCAAGACTTGGGCAAAAGGATTAGTGCCCCAGGGGCAGTTAAGTGACTAGGATTAGGGAAGTCCCACAAAAAATAATAGAGTGACACCTCCAAGACATCAAGATGTAGCAAGCAGGACAGTGAGGAAGTCACCCTGAATAGCTGAGGAAAACAAATAGTTTGGCCACTAGGATGTATTACAACCACCCTTAGGAGCCTGTTCTCTCGCACCATGCCAGTAACCTCAGCAAGGCTTCTCATTTGCCACAAGATGAAAGTAGTAAGACAGGAATTTCTAAAAATAATTAGTAACTTCATCAATCCTTTTCATCAGTCAATAAATTGGTGGGGCTGACCCAGTGACTTCAGAGAAACTTGTTATTTGATATCTGTTTAGTAATAGAGCTGATGAAGGGCAGTTTCTGTAAGGGATGGGAAAGGGAGATGGGAAAGAGGGACATTCTATGTAGGACTGTGCAAAATTTCACCGGCTGTTTCCTTTCAACACTGTTTCAACTCGTTTTGAGCTTGAAACAGTGAAATCGAAATGAAACAGAGGGCTTTGAAACAGCCTTGAAATGAAATGAGACCAGTTTAAATGTTTTGAAACTTTCAAAATGTTTCAAGTTTTGAATCAGCAGCTAGGTGGTAGGAGGCAGGGGAGAGCTAGGGCTGCGCTCCGCAGCCCCATGTGGCTCAGCCTGGCGGGGAGCGCAGCCCTGGCTCTCCCTGCCTCCCATCGCCATGCTGCACTCCAATGGGCTCCACCAGCCCCATGGAGCTCAGCCTGGTAGTGGGAAGTGGACAAGCTGAGTTCCACGGGGCTGCAAGCCACTGGGACCTGAGCTCGATGCAGGGGGCAGAGTGCAGCCCTGGGGCTGCGCCCCACCCCCCACAGTGGGCTGCAAGCTGCTGGGACCTCCTCCAGCCAGCTCCGGTATGGGGCCAGGGCAGATCAGTTGGTGCAGGGACCCACTGCCCTGATCCCAGGGCCAGGGAGGGTCCTGCACCAACTGATCTGCCCTGGGCCCTGCACCCTCCTCCAGCTGGGGATGTGCCCTGCCCCCCCCGTACCAGGCTCAGGTCCCAGTGGCTTGCTGGCACCACAGAGAGCGGTGGGGAGGGGGCAGGTATGCCAATCCAGGGCAGGGGTGGGTCCCCACATGAGCTGATCTGCCCCAGCTCTGTACTGGAGCCAGCTAGAGAAGGGTGCGGGGCCCGGGCCAAATCAGCTGGCACAGAGACCCTCCCCCACTCCAGGATCAGGGCAGTGGGTCCCTGAACCAACTGATCTGGCCCAGCCCTATGCCACTGGGCCCAGGTAGAAGCACCCATCTCCTGTCAGCTGGCAGGCAGATCAGGGGCCTGCCAGCACGCCCAGGAAAGCTGTGCGAACGGTGCTGGAGTCCTCCCAGGGCTGTGAGCCTCTGATCTGCCTGCCAGGTGACAGAAGCTGAGTGCTGCCACCAGGGACCAGCGGCAGCACCGATCTTCCTGGCGCTGGTCCTAGGCAGTGGCACCTGGCTTCTCTCATCTGGCAGGAAGATCAGGGGCTCACACCCCCAGGAGAACTCCAGCACAGCCCCTGCAGCCCTCCTGGTGGTGCCGGGAAGCCCCTGATCTGCCTGCCTGCTGCATTTTTTGTTTCCTCATAATAACTATGGGTCAAACATTAAAACAGCATCAAAACAACAAAACAGTTTTGACAGAACGGAACAGTGGTTTTGAAACAAAATAAAATTAAAAATGAAACCCTGTTCTGTAGAACTGTCAAAACTGAAGCCGAATCAGAACAGTGCTGTTTCTCACAGCCCTAATGCTATGTAGGAAAACCCACTCTTCACTAAAAGCAGAGATGAAGTTCCTTCCTTTTTCTTCACTCCTGGACTTGGGGAACCTCCCTCTCCTCTGCATTCATTACTGGCTACTTTAGTAGGCATTTACAAGGCTAGTAAAGCAGAACTGAAAGCTGGCGCTTGATTGAGGTGTTTACTGACCTCCAAATCTTGCTGTCAGTAAAATAAAATAGCACTGGCCAATAATGAATGAATGGCTTGAAATGGAAATCTCACAGCAGCCTTCAACCCTCATTTAGCCCCCTTTGCGTTAGTAATTTATTAGCTATTGTATGGAATATACTTTGTTTTTACCATTAACTGTATGTCTTCTGGCAAGGTCTACTCTAGAATTAGAAAAGGAGATGTTATCCCAAGATGCTTTTCCTCATCACCAATTTGATCAGAGAAGGAAATTTCCCCATCTCTTCCTATCCTCTGCCTAAGTTGGAATCAAAGAAAGAAAATGGTTCTGTCAGCTCTATTTCCCCCTTCTGGAACTCCTTACAGGGATGTGTGGGTTGTAGATGTGTGGGTAGATGTCTGAGAACAAGGCATGTTCCTCAGTGTAGCTGAAACCTAAGGAAAGGTTAGTTCACTGCCTTTCAGGTCTGACCAGATGTAAGAAAACAAATGCTCTTAACTCAGTCTGGTGAAGAGTATTTTGCTCTATTTAAGTGAAGCTTAGGGAATTTAAAGCTCACCGTTTGCAAGAACTTCTGCATAGGTATAAGACATCAATTCTTCTAATTCTTCGTTCTGTGGTTCACCTAAGGAAAAAAAAAATCCTTCAATTAACATTTCCCTAGAAACATCCTTAAATGGAAATCTCCTCGGCCACTTTTCTGCTGCCTCTTTCCCAAATGGTCTAATTCTTTTCTTCATAAGTATTCTGATAATCATTTGTGGGATGAAAAAAATACTTTAGAAAAAACTTATTCTAGGACAGCTAACTAACTGCAAGACAATGCCTATATATGATAAAGAGAACTTAATTTCATTTGAAAGTGTTAAGAAGAAATACATGTTTTCCCAGGGTGCTAAAGCTACATTAGAGATTAAAATATTAAAACGTGATATTCAAAGATTGGCAGTAGGCATTTATGAGATGTTATTTAGTAATTTATTAGCTATTGTATGGAATATACTTTGTTTTTACCATTAACTGTATGTCTTCTGGCAAGGTCTACTCTAGAATTAGAAAAGGAGATGTTATCCCAAGAGAACCTTTTATATCTTTGCTGGACCAATCTGTTTACTTTCAACTTGGACCCCATATTTCTCTTTCTTTTCTTGTCTGGTAGAGCTGTATTTCAGTTATTTGAGCTGTGCTCCCTTAACATGTACCTTTACAGATTGTTGTTACTATTGCAGCATTGTATTTCTATTCTATTCTAATTACTGCAGCATGGTGTTTCCTGACTATTTTATAAGTACTATGCAGAGAATATCACGAACACTATATTCATGTTATCTACTTGCAAGAACAACATGGTAAAGGATTTAATGATAACTTGAATAAATTTGACTGAAAAAAATCATGAAGTTTTGTGCTAGAAGTTATTAGTGACTGCTATAAGGTAACTTGGTGCTGACTGGAAAAATCACCAAGGTGGTTGTGCCCCTTCCAGCTAAAGGCAAGGAGCAATTCCTATATTTTCTTATATATAGCACATACCTTTTCCTCTAAAATCAGTCCCCCCAAAATTGGGTGTGTGCATTAATGGAGAAGCTGATTTTCTGCCTGGAATACAAGGACCCTGCGTTGCTTCCTGCTCTACACTGCAGCAGCTTCCACTAAACAATCTTACTTTTCTTATGCCATTTTGCTGGGGAGTGGCTGCTTCTGGTCTCTCTCCTCCTGTTTCCCAGCCCTGGAATCTCTTTAGGTCTCTTCAAAATAAATGCACCGACAGAGACCAGCCTTCAGCAGCAGATAGGGTTACAACTTTAATTAGGAAAGAATGGTGAGGGTGAGTCAGCTGAAAACAAGACATACAGACATACATCTAGAAAAAAAATGTCTTCATTCTGCCTTTCAAACATGAGGTGTGTATTATATTTTGGGGTGTGTTGAAAGAAAATATGCTAAGTTCTTTTCATTTACTGGGATAGGCGGAAAAAAACAGAAGCCACCACCACAGGATATTGGCTGTGTGGTAAGACCTAAGCAAAAAATCTTACCTAGGTAGATTAAAAGAGTTTCCATGATTGCAAAAACCAGGTGAGTTAGTGTGTCTATGTCTGGTACACAGAAAGTCAAGTAGAAGCAGAGAGAAACAGAAGAACATAAGCCTGAGTAGAAGGAGCAAGAGAGTTTCTTGGCCATGGAAATTATTAGAGAGAGAAGCTTGAGGATAAACAAGTAAATGGCTCATTTCTTTGTTCATTTATACCATGTTAGGGGGGAACAGAATTCACAAGCGTCCATCTTGAAATCCTTGGATTTGAGCTGCAGAAGTGCCGAGCTCTCGCAGCAGCACAAAGTCAAGGTAGCTGTGCTTGATTATTTTAAATGTTGTGTAGTGCTATTTACAGAGGAAAGTCAAACTCTAGACGTCTCAAATGAACATAAAAATTAACAGAAACTTTTGACCCTAATATTGCTTTGCTTAAGCTGCCTATCTGTAAAATGGTGATAATTCTACTCTCTCACCACATGGGGGGTGAAGATAAATTAGCTAGTATTTGGTGGAAAAATCAGATATTCTTGTGATGAGCTCTATACAAAAGCCCATCAGGAAATTAATAATTCTGCCTGCAGAACAGGGCTTGAATACTGTGCAGTACATAAGACATGGGGAGATGCATGGAACAATGACTATGCAACAAAATATTGAATAGCTCCTTATTAAGTTATATTCATCCCAGGCACTGAATGAGGCCATGGTTCTGTGGAAAAAATAGTATGTGATCATGTAATTAAAGGCTATATCATAATACACATGCACAAAGGGGCCTAATTAAGGTCTCACAGGCAACCATAACTGGCATTTCCTGACTTTCAAGTCTCTGTATTGGTAACCTTATGTTTTGTATATAAAAATCACATTAAAGTCTAGCCAAATTCTGATTTCATTTGCACCAGAGTAATCTTAGAATGAACCTGCTAAAAACAAAAATTATCCCTATATATAAACTATTTTAATATTCTACATGTTCACTTCCTTTCATATTAACTTAAATATCTATCAGTTCTTCCATGCAATCAAACACAATGACATTTACTTTTCCTTATCTTCTTAAGATGATAAAATAAGGTTAATAGAAAATCTAGCACAAATGAATTGTAAATGACATTTATGTTATAGTCATAACAGTCTGCCAAAAAGTATATTAATGTATTTCAAAAAACTTTTTCTTTTGAGTTACACCTCATAATAACGGTTGGAAAAACTTTATGAAAATGCTTGATGCATAAAACAGACACATGTCAGGCATGCCTTTGATGGAGCGTTTGTAAAGCTGATGACCCACACAACCATTTTGTAGCCCTATATTAGATAACCTCCAAAAATGCCTGGTGTAATCATTACTTATTTATTAGAATTAAAAACAACCTCAGAATTGCAACTAAATGCTGACTGCTTTACATTGTTTTTCCAAATGTAAACAAGACACAAACTTGGAAGGTGTTCACGTATGCACTTTAAAGAAGATCATAATAAAACAATTCATTAAAAAAGGAGTGCCATAAAAACAAAGTAAATTAAAATGAAGAATGTTTAACTTTTTATTCTTTTAAGTTGTATCACCAGTAAGACTTTATACATTTGTTCTTAATTGAAAACAATCATTTTGAGATGTCAGTGGCCGGTTATAAGTAGTTTTTAATGCAATTTATGTCTGAAGCAAGAGAAAAAACACTGCATATACTAAGTAGGCTTCAACATCCATGGGCACAGGTCATTACAAGTGGTTAGATGGATCAAAACACAAATTGCCAAGAAATCTGATTATGTCATCATGAATAAGACTTCTCAGACTTTTGCAGGATTAAGAAAAAAGGAGCAGAGAAGTTAAGAATAATTAATAGTGGACCAACAATCCTCACTTATTGGCTATAGAGATTTTCAACTTCTATGGCTCCAGCTTAGGTTCTTGTTCTGGTTTCAAGTGGTCATATGTTCCATATAAAACAAATCAATTCTAGTAACTGAATTCCTATAGTGTGTATAGACTAAATGAGGGGCATGTGAGCACAACACTTTAAAGCAGGTTACATGCTTTTGCACTGCTTAAATGGTACTGATGTTTGCATATGTTGTCAGCATACTGAGCATTAATTCTAGCCGCTCTTGCACATTTGGCGGCATAATGCACCTTAAATGATTTTGGGGCGCAGCAAACTAAAACACCTTCAAGGAGTTTTAGTTTGCTTCCCTACAGCCGTGGAGCAAAGCACGGGGCTCCGTGCAGATCAGGGACTGTGCAGGCAGCCCAGCAGCAGCCTGAGCAGGCAGGCTCTAACAAAGAAGAAAAAAAAAAGTGGCAAGCCCGATCATTTTTTTTGTTCTGTCCCCCTGGAGTCTGCCTGCCTGCAAGAGCTGTGTGGGGACCCAGTGGGTGGGTGCTATTTGTGTGGGGGGGCCGCCGCTGCCATGGAGGGAAGCATCAGCCCCACCCTACTGCCCCTGGCAGCCCAGGGACCACTCTGCCCACTGACAGCTCCCCCTCCCTCTGCCAATGGAGAAGCAAGTAAGGCATGGATGTACATGACACAGGGGTTTACTTCACTTTTTAAAAACCCACTGCTTCTATGTAGGGCCCCTATTTCATCTACATGTACCCTTAATGAACAACAGTTCTTATCAAAAATCATGTGCTGTCATTACAATGGCACCATTGCAATTAATGAATAGAGAAACTGAAAAATTATTCATCTTATGAAACACTAAACCAGAAACTGGGTTGGAGTGTTGCTGTAGCTGTGGCGGTCCAGGAAACATCCAAGAGGCACAGATTTTTTGTGATATTTTTAACTGGACCAACTGCATAGTTGAGAGAGCTGCTGGACAAGCCTTTAGACATAAGTTCCCTTTTTCAAGTCAAACTGAAGGGCACAGCATGGAAAGTCTAGTCCAGCAGATCTCCCAACCATAGAGTTGATCCAATAAAACACATCACACAAAAAAAAAATAAAACCTTGCCAAACAGGAAAGAAAACAGACCCTCCAGAAACATTCTATGCCTAAGCAAAGGAATGTACCGTCTTGGTCTGAATTTAAAGTTCTCCATAACTGTTTTTACACATAATACATTCTCATTAGTAAGTTTAACTAAGTAAGAAAACGAAGAGTACAATTTTCATCCAATATCCATACCTAATTTGAAGTACTGTATTTATTTCACATTTAGACACCTTTATGGAAGTGTAAATTTATACATTGGAATTTGGGCATCATAACTTAGCTGTCCAATAGTAAAGAAGTTCAATTCCTTGATAATAGAAGAAAAGGGGCCATTTTTTCTTTTGGAACAGGCTTATAAGAGAAGTGAAGAGGACTCTCATATTTATTTGTGTAACTACAATCAGATAAAATAGTCACTGAAAAAAGTTTTGGATATGAAGACCCCTAACAAGCTGAAACATGAGAGCTAGTTAGCCACATTAGTCTGAAGACAGGGTAGATTTGTACCTTACAGACTAACTAAATCACAATGAAACCCCACAGGCCTATGAAAAAAATCTTATGAACTTACTTTACAAATACTGTCACAGAAAGACATCTATATCAGGTAAAGGATTCAAGATTTACCCTCCTTTCTTGCATGTGTAATGTGAGAGTACAAATCACCATGGGAGCAATTTTAGACATTTAAATATCTAAGTACCTGCAAATCACTTAATTAAACATCGAAATAGTCTAAATTGTACTTTACAAGTGATGGCAGGAATAAGACGACTGAAAAACAGGCCCACAAATTAACATAGACCAGACTACATTTGTGGGAGAAGACGTGTCTATCCTCATGGCTATCTACAATATCAGGTTGTCAGCCACACAAAAATGATGATAGGTAGAATAGAGAAAAAAGGAGGGAAAATAATTGAATTAAAAATGTACCCCTGACCTATAGACTTAGCAGTATTGAGAAAGGAAAAGCAAATAAAAGCCAAAATACTAAATTACTAAAGTCAATATGCACTATAATTAAACTCAGAGTTGTAGAGGGAAAAAGATTCTTCAGTCTTACTATGGAAAAATACAACTTCAGAAGACTTAACTTTGGTGTAGAGTTCTATTTTTTTTTAACAACAAACAAGCATCAGTATGATTCAGAAACTATTTGAAATATTTGAAACGCTTGAATTTAGCTGCTTCAGAGAACATCACTGTAAAACTGTTTTTACAAGAACTCTTGCTGTGGGAATCTCTTGACAACGGCAAAAATATTTGCATTCTCTCTTGTACTGAATGTGAATATAGTAAAATTTGCCACCACCCAGGAAACACATGTTACAAAGCATAATTTCCAAGTTTCAGTACTTCATTTTCTCCTCCTATTAATGCTCTCAACTACAGGCAACAAGCCTTCCTGACTTTCTCTGAATCATGCTTAATGGTATATTAGATGTTTTATTTAGTAAATTATCTAAACATTGTTTAATACCTTCATTTAAAATGTAGTTAATAGTATTAATTTCACTAATATAATCATTTATGTCACTATCATTGCGTGTGTGCAAACCATCTCATAACTGAAAGGAAATGCTAGCATGTAAAATATTCTCCACCACACAAGGCTGAAGTTGTCACAATCTGGTAGGCTAAAGGTTGATCAAGAACAATAAAAGATGTAAAATTTGATTTGTTGGTTCATTGTGTCCTCTACATTGCTCAAACAGAGCAAAGAGAACAGAGTCCAGCTGGAAATAGCAGAAAATTCATCTTGTATCAAGAAACTCCCTACTGGCATTAAGACAGCACATCTTGCTTTGGGGCCAGTCACCCACTTTATTGTAGGGATAGGTCAATAGCAAAGTTCTATTGCTAAGCTCTTGAGTATCTCTGACTGACCTCTTGTGCTGTGTGCGGCACCCACATCACTGGGTCCAGCCTCCTTATGCCTCATGCAGCACACACCAGACTAGATTCACATACAGTGCACCAGGTCAGTCCAAGACCCAAAGGCCGGATCATACAGCTCCACAGGTGCTTCCAGGCCATATCTTAGCTATCCTTGAGTTATAGCAAGTCCTCAATGTTCTCTGTAATGCCATGACCAGAAAAGCACTGAACTGTGCATCTAGAACAGTGGCTCTCAACTTTTTAAAACTCCAGGCACCCCTCAGAAAATGCCAGCTACTAGCTTTCACTAGTTTCATTATTACAGAAACATAACAGACCAACTCTTCCATTGCAAGGACCTCAGAAAGACCACAACAGGTAAGAATGTTTTTGAAACTATGATATCTCTTGGTTTATCTTGTGAATCATGTACGTGTTTGCACACCTACACAGTGTGTAGCAATCCTGGAGCTATGTCCCTGCTTAGAGTCTGATGTTCCTCACAGTCAGATCTGCCTTCTGCGCTCCCCAGCCTCCATAACACCCTCCCTTTTTCCCCCTGCCATGCCTTTGATATGAAATATTCTGATGACTTTTGGGAGACTTCCTCCAGAGGCCAGAATATCCTTTTTAGGGGCTTCCGCTCTTGGCACTGTCTCTCTGGACCTTGCTACCTTCAGCACCATCTCTCTAGGGCTTATGGGCCCTCCACATAGCCTTTTTTTGCTCTCCAGCCTGCTATCTTCATCTCTGAGCCTCTGGCCTCCAACCACAGTCTCTGGGCTTCTGGTACCTGCCTGTCTCCATCTCAGGACCTCTGGCAATCCACTTTCACTGCCTTGGGGCTTCTAATTGTGGCCTCCAGTGTCTCCCATAACCACACTCATGCCTCATGGACTTAATCAGCAGCATAAACAGAACGTGAATATTTAATTATTTATTAACCAAGCAGTCCCTTGCAGAATCTCTTTTAAACTAGATCTTCAGGGCTTTCTTCCCTTCAGATCATGTGAGCTCCTGCTCTCCAAGTTCTGCGCAGCTTCTTCTCCCCAGAGCATGCAGAATCCTATTCCAACCCAAGCAGGATCCAGACTGCAGCTCCTACTCCTGGGCGTGGATTATATGCATCTCTGCTCCTCCCCTTCTTGCTCATGTGACTTGGAGCTCTTTTAAGAGATAACAGTAGGTTCCTATTGTCCCAACTGGTTCAATTATCAGGCTACCCTGACTACCCTCTGCTGCAGTCCTGCTTCCCTCAATCAACTGCCTATGGCCATGCTCCAGCAGCCTGCTATTCACATTCTATAGGCTTCAGCTCTTTTAGCCCCACTGTTTGGTGCCACGCTCTCTAGCAAGCTTCAGGCAGTACCCCTCATGGCACTAAGGGGCCTGGCAGCCACTCCCCCTAGTGCTTTAGGCCTGGCAGTGGCCCCTCTGCATTCCAAAGCCTAGTCTATATTCACAAGGGGGCTCTCTCAAAGATACTGTGACCCTCTGGCTTTCCTCTTCTCAGTAATGGGGAGGGGCCCTGTTACACAGTGCCATTATTGTGCAGCACTCTGAAATACCCTTAAAAAGATCTACAGATGCTATGGCTTAGCATACTATGGACCCCTGACTGAGAATCACGGATCTAGAATAACTACCGTGCTGGGTGCTCAGACCATGCAAAAAACAAAAACTCAGCTCCAGTGGAGAACTGATGCTATGGCACCAGTTAGCTATTCTAAATTAAACAGGTCATGGAAAAGGGGAGTTTTAAGGAAAAATGTGAGAACTCCATAAACTTTGAAGAGGCATGAGTTGAGGGGATACAAGGTACTACAAATGTGAAAAGTGAGCAAATGAGCAGTAATGAATAACGTTCATGAGCAAAGAGAAATAATAGGATTGAAAAATACAGTGCTGTGTTCTGCTTTTGACCTTATCTCAAGAAGAAGAGAGAAAGAGAGGATCAGAGACAGGCAAAAAAGCAATTAATAAGGCATGGGAAGACTGAAAATGTTTGAAGTGTTTAATTTAGAAAAAAATGAGGGGGAGGGAGCAGGATGGAGGACAGCAGGAGAAAAGAGAAGTCAAACAGACTTCTTGGTCCTTTCATTCAGAAACAAATTTTAAAATTATAAATTAAATAAATAGTTTCTACAATGCCTACATAAACAGGGAAAATCCCTGTGAAATCATGATATTCAGCAAAGTGTTTGGCAAGATTCTAAAAAAGATTAACTTGTAGATGCATTTTGCAGACATGCTCAATTACGTAAGTAAGAAATGTTGTAAGTGTTGCATGTCCTTTGCTTCAGGGTAGAACAGCCGCCTTCACTTGCCCATACACACACAATGAAACCTGCATTGTGACCATGAGATCCCACAAATAAAGTGCTAACCACAGCAGTCTGCACTTTTATCTGAAATCATTGACACTGGCCACTGTCAAAAGTAAAATATTTTGGCCTTCCTTAACACTTATAATAGTATTCTGCAAGCACAGTCAGTAAACAAGTGCTTTATGAAAGCATAGACCAAAATGAAGAAATACTTTTCTTCTAAGAAACTAGACTTGGTTTTCAGGAATTGTGGTTTTCATATCAGTCTTCACTGGAATGAAACAACCTCTCCTGGGACAACCTCTGCTCGTAGCTTTACTGGTGCCATCCCACTCCTTCAACAAATCAGTGGCAAGCTGTAGCAGCACACTGTCCAGCCACCCCCACTCTCCCACCCCCAGTTCTTTCGGGTAGCCAAATTGGGTAGTCACATTTCAAAACACAGAAAGTGACAGGACACATAGGGCATGTCCAGATGAGTGGGAACATGTGTTTCCCCAGGGACAAGTAGCAGCGGCACACTACTTGTCACATGCTTGTGTCACATGCTCTTTGGCTTACAGCAGATTACACCAGGTGGGGTAGGGGAGGCTGGAACCATCAACTGTGCTAGGTCCCACCTTACCTGGGGTCCTGGAGGTCTCCAGGAGCTGCAGCCGCAGTGGTCCTGCAGCAGGAAGCCTGGCTGGCAGCTGGAGTGTGGCTCCAGTCAGCTGGGCTCCAGTTTTGGGTGGCATGCACTGGCACCATGTACACCACCTCACATTTTTTTGGCATGGGTTTTTTTTTTTGACCACGGGAGATCCCAGGGTCAACCCCTCCCCCTCCCCCATGCTGCAAAATAGCAGTGCAGGGGGACGCCTGCATGTGTAATATGTGCCACCGCAGATGAGTTTACAGCACCAAATACTGCACGTCCACATTTGTCTGGACATGCCTGTAGAGGTAACAGACAGGTTTAGGGAAAGGCAATAGTTCCCATATGGAGAAGTATTAAATCAGCAGAAAATGCTGAGCGGCAAGAAGACAATCCTGCCTGTTCATCTGAGCCCTTTTTGTTGCACAAGTATAGTTTCTGAGTAAAACCTTGAGAACACTGGACATTTTCAATTAACCTGTATATGTAAACACACACAATTACATCAGACAGTAAGGAACGTTCTTGCAGTAAGACTTGCAAGTCCTTCTATTTTGAGACAGAATAACACTCCCCCCCACACAGTGAAACCACTGTGACCATATAATCCAACAAGTGCTAACTTCAGCCCTATTTGCACCCTCATCAGAAGTCACTGCTACTAGCCATTGGCAGCAGCAAAGATTTTGGTCCTCTTTATTATACTAGTACTTTTCAAGCAAATTCAGTAAACAGAAGTTTTGTGAAAGCATAAACCAAAACGAAGAAATACCTATTTCACTTATTCGGTATGCAGGTAGCATTGTGCAGCATAAGTGTCCTGCAGCAGTAACAGTACCATATTTACTCAAACATAAGATGACCCTGATTATATGACAACCCCTCCCACCCTCCACCAATAATTAGATTGTACATATGGAACACTTATCAATTTAATTTTCCACGTAGAGAATTTAATTATTGGAGGTTTGTCTTGAATTTATCCTCTTCCCACTGCTTCAGTAGGGAAGATAAATCTGGGGGGAAACAGATAACCCCCTTACCCTCTATAATTTAGTGGTTCTCAGCCCAGGATACTGAAAGAACCTGCTATGGATACCCACCCCTCCTTGTCTCAGCCCCCAGCACTCCCAACATGCTGCATGTGCACCCCAGCACCTTGTTCTTGCAGGCTGGGCATCCTGGACTCTATGCCTTACAGCCCAAGATATCAATATTAACAGCATGTTAATTAATACGAGATTATAATGCTTATATTACAGTATTCATCAGTTATTTATATTATCTTTTTAATGGGCGCCATTCAATTTTGAAAAGTTTTGGAGGGGTGCCTTAAGTCTAAAAAGGTTGAGAACAACTGCTATCACCAGGCTTAAATGACAAAGTATCGTGAGCAAGATGAAGATCCTGGGCCGAAATGAAGATCTGTTATTCCAAAGTATTTTAATTATTATCTTTTTCAATTAGCATTAACACTATTAGACAATTTTTATTAAAATAATCATAATAGAAGAGATTTTGTTTCTTAAATTACCTTGTTGAATAATATTGGTCATAATGGAGAGGTATTCCTCAGGATCTTGATCAGTAGAGATCTCCCAGGTACTTTTGTCTAAGGTCAGTATTTCATAGAGAATGTCTGAATTGTGCACCCCACAAAGCAGAATCACAACCTTATCTGGTGGTTCAAGAACTTGGTCTAGGAAATCCCTTCTTGTCTGATTGAGACATTTTAGAAGTCCATTGGATAATATCAGCAGTTTGCATTTATAACAGGATAAACAGCACAATTCGATATGTTTCAGAGATGAAACTTCTAAATTGTAAAGTAAGATTCCTTCTTCCTTTACTATGTGTTTGAAAAGATATTTTAAATACAGAGCCCATTCTTCTGCCTCTTCTTCATAAATCACGAGAATGTCCTTTGCATTTTCTGTAGGAAAGAAAATATTTTTTAGCATTATTCTTCAATATCAGCACCAGGTACGTCAGACATACTAACATGCTAGATGTAAGAATCATGCCCTCCTTTTCATTATAATTGGAGGGTTTTTCAGGAGAAAAGCCAAATAGTTATCCCTGGACAACAATATTTTCTGTTCCTTAGGTACAACAATACTGTTAACAAGGGTGCTTATCTGGAGGTCATTTCATAAAAGGTATCAAACACCTCACTAGACAGTCCCTTCTTATGGTCTCTAATAACATATGATAAAAGCAACAGCTATCAGAATGACTGCAAATGACATTACAGAATAAATGTCAATACATTCACATATTTTACCCACTAGTGTATTTTTGGTTAAGAAGAATAAGATTTTTGATGGATTGGAAAGCTTGCCATTCCACATTTGTATTTCTTTAAAAATAATAAAATATTATTATGAAGCTAATAGTTCAATATCTTTGGAGTTTTGCTACAGTTTAAGAAGCAAAATGTAATCCTAAATCACACAGAAAAAGACATTGCCATACTTCTGCTGGGATTATTACAAATGGCAGAATGCTGTAACAACACTGATATATCAATCAATAAGAACTAGTATAACTAGGGGTAGGCGAGTAGGACACCAGCACCAGGCACTGATTTTCAGGGAAGATGCCATGGAGCCTGGCACCGCCTCTCCTTGTCCTGCACAATGAGATTGGACCCCAGGGACCTGGTGTTGCCCCCTCCTGCCCCTCCAGACTGGGGATAGGTCCTGGGACCTGGCCACCCTGTCAGACCCTGTCCACTAGGATCAGGTACCCATCCAGCACACAGGGCACAGGACTCCTCATGGGTCTGGAAATTTGGCATCAGGGGAACACTGCCACTGCTCCCTTTCTGCCAAATTTCTGGACCTTGCAAGCTGGATGACAAGCTACCATGGGCTAGATTTGGCCTACAGACCAAAAGTTGAGCACTCCTACTGCAGACTGTTATAAAGACTGCCCTAAGAGTAAGTGTCACAAAGGTCATCACAGCTAGGTTCAAGAAACATCAAGAGGTTGCACACTTTTAGCTTTGTAACACATGATTGTATATGAGGGATTACATTCCGCTCTTCACAGGAATGGTGTAAATCTGAAGTAACAACACTGACTTTAATGACTTTTGCTCTTCCTTTGCACCATTTTTGAGAGATCAAACTGTGCTTCAATCAATTCATTATATTCATTTAAAGATTTCAGTCTTGGATTTCTCTTAACAAATTTATGCAAACTTTGTTTCTGAATTGTAAAACAAACAAACCATAGAAATTCTGCATTCTTTATACTTATATGATAGATCCTGCATAACAGGACACACCAGTAATACATAATAGTAACTAAGTATAGAACCCAGAAGCCATAAATGAAACACTCTCTATCATATCCATACAGTGAAAAAATGAAATTAAGCATTGTGTATGTTCTTTCCAATCCATTATGTGATAAAGATTATTTAGAGTTCATTGGATAAAAAATTCCAATGTTTATCTTACTGACCAGTTACTATTGTAACAGCACCTCACAATCATAAAGAGAAGGTTAGATAAAGAGATTGTATACTATGGCTGCGTGAAACGGCTGTATTTTGATGCAGTTTCAGGTATTATATACACTGCTTCAGAAGACAGTGATTCATTTCGGTGTTTTGGATCACTGTCCTGTTCATTTTGGCTGAATGTTCCAGAGCTTAATCTCCTTTGAGTCTGTTTCAAACAGGCTGCAAAGGAAGTTTTGCACAGCCGTACTGCCCAGCTGGGCAGGGCTTGGGGCTGCAGGGCCCCAGCGGGGAGCAGGATGGGTCTGGGGGTGGCTGGTCCAGGGGAGGGCCACTGACCTCCACACAGGCAAGGAGACCCCCATGTGGATCTCTGATCCCTGTCATGCTGGGTTGCAGGGGAGGGAAGCAGCACAGAGCAGCACCTGCTGGTCTCTGCTGGGTGACTCAGCTCCACAGGGAGCAGAAATCCTTGCTCGGGATCTCCTCACCACCGCTGCCTGCTCCACACTGCCCCACCGATGTGGGGCTGCACAGGGCAGGCAGTGGCAACAAGGAGACCCTGGCATGGATATCTGCTCTCTGTGGAGCCAGGTCATGCAGCAGGGATTCCCCAGCTCCCGGTTCAATTCCCCAGCTCTTCCCAGGGGGCGCAGGCCCCCTGATCTGAGCGCTGGCTTTCAGCCGGCTGCCGCTGCAGGCTGGGGCTAGTGGCAGCACCTCAGTCTCCATAGCGCTTAATGCAGGCTCCACCGAGTGACTTCCACTGACTACAGCCTGCAGCGGCAGCCTGCTGAAACCCTGTATGCGGATCAAGAGCCTGTTCCCCCTGGGAAGAGCTGGGGAAATGATGAGGGCTGAGGGAAGCAATCAGGGAGCTGAGGAACTGAATCAGGAACTACATGTCAATATCAAAGCAGTCCTTCCCCTACTCTTTCCCCTCCCTCTTCTTAGTTTTTGTTTCCCTGTAAGCCCACTCTGAAACACCTCTCTGCAGTGTGCAACTGATAAGCGGTTTTTGGAAATTAAGCCACCTGGAAATTCACATCTTCCTTTAAAACATGTTCTGCTATTAGGAAGCATATAGTTCTGCACTATACAGCCACTACAGAATTCTAAGTTGAACAACACTGGACTGCTACTCTCTCCCACTATAAACCAAAGGATTTAAATTTGCCAGAATATATGTGAAAAAGTTCCTATTTTTACCATAGTAAAAAAATTAAATCAACTTGATGTAAGATGGCTGCCTTCACCAATATTTTAAAATACAACTGTACAAAGTTTTCTTGCTGTTGTCAACTCTGTATTCATTTTATTTTTATAACATTGCGGTAAGCAAAATGGCTGCAGTTTTCTAATATCATATTTACTCAAACCCAAGAGCCTTGTTACATATCAATTTTAGGCAGTCCTTGAGCTCTTAACCCCTGGATTGTCATTAACACCTGAAATTAATGTTAAGCTCACTTTAGGTGGCTTGAAGTTATGCCACTCCAAAGTAGGTTTTTCTCTGATCTGTGTTACCCAACTCATGTTCTATTAATGTGCAGCCACACTCCACAGATGAGCCACACAGGTTGCAGTTCTCCAGCATCCCAGGATGCAATTTCTCTTCCCTCACCCTCCTGTTTTGTGTGGACAACATTTCCACCCCCTGAACTCTACTGCCCACAGAGCACTTCTGACACCAAGCCAACTCTCCCTCCTGCTCCCAGGGGTCTAACCTTCCCACTCCCACCCCCAACTCCCGGGGTGCACCCACCATGCAAACAGCTTACAGAGTACATGCCAGCTAGCCAGCAAACAGGGTATGGATGGGTCCAGGAGTAGGGTCTAGGGAGTGGGAAAGAACAAGGTAGGGGGATCCGGTCCCTATAAACTGAGGCTTCCTTCCTGGGCCAGGGACAGTAGCTCCCTCAAAAGCACCTCCACTCACTGCTCCCACCTCCCAGCCACCCCAGGAAGAAAGACCAGCATTCCCCCAAACCTCAATCCCAATCCTAATTTATTAAAACACGAGAACATCTTTAAATGTACTTCCTCTTTCTTTTAAAATACTTTTTTTTTTAGTTTTATTTTATCTTTCAGTGGCTGACTTCCTTCATTTCACCACTCTTCCTGCACCCACATTTCTTTTCTACCTCCCATTTCATTACCCACCCCCATCCTGTTAACTCATAGTGGCAACTCACAGCTGTAGCTCCTAGTCAGGCCCATGCTTGCCAGCTCTGTATTGGCAAGTCACAGCTGTTCCGGGAGGGGACAGTCAGAGGTTTTTAGCTTTAAGGTATGACTGCTTCAAACTTGAACTAGCACTAACACTGATAACATTTGAGCAGCTCAACATGCAACATGTAACAAAGCCCCAAGACATGGTTTCCTTCCTCAATCAGCACAGGAATAAAAAAGCCACTTCTTAGATTTGCGTGCCAACCCAGGGCAGGTGGTGGCTCTGCTCCAGCTTTGGCCCTGGACTTAAGACTGAAGCTGAAGCTGAGCCACTACCTGCTCCAGGCCAGAATGGCCCTAACCCCTTGCCCCTGGTTCCTGTGCTTGCCCTTCCACATCCTGCCTCCCTCATCCCCTGTTCCTGTCCCTCAAGCTAACTCCTCCCCTCCTTACCATTTGCTCTGGCTCTGGTCTTTCCAGTTCCTCATCCCGATGCAAATTTCTCCACCACAGTAGCAGAAGGGACCAATTTAAGAAAACCTCCCACTAATTAGACAACCTTCCACCAATTTTCCATTATAGAATCTACCTGTTGCTGCAACAGCATCTTAACTTTGAAGTCATCTTGGATTCATGTAAACATGGTAGCATGCTATCATTTACAGAGCATTGTCTCAATTTTTAAAAATTGGACAAAGGAAATATGGAGAAAATGTGTCAGAAGGCAGTTTCCTTCAAGTTCCAAAAGACAAACTGAAACCAATTCATAGATTTTTAAGTTCAGTGGTATCCATTATGATCAGTTACTCCAACAGCTCCTGAATTAAACACTACACAGTAATTTCTGTATTAAGCCAGTAACTTCTGTATCAGCCACATTATTTCTTTTAGGAAGCCAGCCACTCTTGATCTGAAAACTTCAAGTGACAGAAATTACATAAATTATTCCATTGGTTATTTATTTTCATCATTAAGAACCTACCCCTTTACTTTTTTCCCCCTCAATTTGTTAAGCTCTAGCTAGGAGATCTTATTCTGCCATTTTTCTGCATGTTTAAGGAGCCTTTTATAGTCAGAAATCTCTACCCCATCTTGCTGTTTGTAGACTCCTCTTATTTTAAAGGATGCTCAGGAAAAGCGCAGGCTCAGGGGGGACCTGTGGCTTCCTATAAGTATATAAGGGATGTACATCAGGATCTGCGGGAACACCTGTTCACCAGAGCGCCCCAAGGGACAACAAGGTCAAACAGTCACAAACTCCTCCAAGACTATCTCATAGGGATAACAAGACCTGGTGGGACTCCACCTATGACTGGCCCACAGGTATAGACGGCTATACCATGTACAGGAGAGATCAAGTAGATAAAAGGGGTGGGGGTGTAGCTCTCTATGTCAATCCCTGCAAATTGACATTGGCACCCAGGGAGAATGACTGGAGTCCCTCTGGGTTAAAATATGTGGGGAACATGGCGCAGGGGACACCATGGTAGGAGTCTACTACAGACCTCCTAACCAGAAACAATAGGTGGACCAGGAATTTGCCAGGGACCTGGCTGAGGCTGCACACTCTTGGTGTATGATTGTCATGGGAGACGAACTACCCGGACACGTCATGGGAAGAGCACTCGGCCAAATCCGATCAGTCGCAAAGCTTCCTCATGCGCGTGGATGAGCTCTACCTAACTCAAGAAGTCTATGGCTGGCAAGAGGTAAAGCATTACTGGACCCGGTACTGGCCAAGGGGGATGATGAAGTCAGTGACCTAAGAATCGATGGAAAGCTGGGTGATAGCGACCATGAGCTGATCACCTTCACTATCCATCGCAAAGCTGGCAAGTCAGTCAGCAATGCTGAAGTCTTCAACTTCAGGAAAGCTGACCTTGACAAGCTCAGGAAGCTCGTTGTCGAGGTCCTAAAGGACCATGACTCAACAGGAAGAGGAGTCTATGAGGAGTGTTTGCTCCTCAAGGGAGCGATTCTGACAGCACAAGGGCTGCCCATCCCAACTCAGAGGAAAGGTAGCAAAAGGACACAGCAATGCCCTTGGCTTAGCAGGGAACCTGAGGACCTCTTCCTAAAAAGAGAGACTTATAAAGGATAGAAGGCTGGAATCACCACCAAGGAGGAGTATTCAGCACTGGTCCATGCCTGCAGGGAGCAGACCAGGAAAGCCAAGGCTGCAAACAAACTCCATCTGGCTCCATATATCAAGGATAACAAAAAGTCTTTTTTTTAGATATGTAGGCAGTCAGAACAACGCACGGGTAACATTGGACGCCTGCTGAACCAAATGGGACAGCTGATAACTGACACCCAGGAAAAAGCCAACCTTCTTAATGGGTACTTCGCATCAGTCTTTCATCAGCCCAAAGGGACCCAAGCCCTGCCTAGCATGACATGGGACAGCCAGGGTGGGGGCATATTTATAACCAGCATCAGACCTTGTAAAGGAACACCTTGAGAGGCTGGACACCTTCAAGTCAGCTGGCCCTGACAGATTACACCCTAGAGTACTCAAGGAGCTGGCAGGTGTCATAGCCCAACCGCTAGCAAAAATATTCAAAAACTTGTGTGGCTCAGTTGAAGTACCTGAAGACTGAAAGAAGGCCAATGTGGTACCCATCTTCAAGAAAGAACAGAAAGTAGAATCCAGGAATTACAGGTGAATCAGCTTGACCTCAATCCCCAATAAGATTCTGCAGAAAATGATCAAAGACCCTTCTTGATAAGCTGGCTAAGAGCAACATCCTGAGGGACAGCCAGCTTGGGTTTGTCACAGGTAGGGCTTGCCTGACCAATCTCATCTCTTTCTATGATCAGGTGACATATCACCTGGACAAGGGAAAAGAGATTGACATCATATATCTGGACTTTTAAAAAAAGCCTTCAATCTGGAGTCCCATGATTGCCTCATAAAAAAATTGGCCAACTGTGGCTTTGGCTACACCACAGTCTGATGGCTGGGAAATTGGCTCTGAGTTTGGACCCAGAGAGTAGATGAAAACGAATCATTATGGCACTCTGTGACCAGTGGTGTCCCCCAAGGGTCTGTCCTTTGACTGGTTCTCTTTAACATCTTTATCTACGATGTGGACATTGGTGTCAGAAGCACACTCGCCAAGTTCACCACTGACACTAAACTTTAGGGCACAGTGTCCACACCTGAGGACAGGCTAGTGATCCAGGCTGACTTGGATAAGCTTAGTAAATGGGTTGATACAAACCTGATGATGTTCAGTACTGATAAATGCAAGATACTCCACCTTGGGGAAGAAAATGTTTATAGGCTCGGCAGTGCTACACTTGCTAGCACCACAGCTGAAAGAGACTTGGGGGTTATGACTGACTACAAGATGAACATGAACCACCAATGTGATGTCACAGCAAACAAAACTCTGGCTAGCATCTATAGATGCTTCTCAAGTAAATCTGAGGATATCATCCTCCCACTGTAGTCAGCCTTGGTAAGGCCACAGCTGGAGTACTGCCTCCAATTCTAGGCTCCACAATTCAAGAAGGATGTTGAGAAGCTTGAGAGAATCCAGAGGAGAGCTACGTGCATGATCAGAGGACAAGAGAATAGGCCTTATGAAGAGAGGCTGAGAGCCACTGGACTCTTCAGCCTGGAGAAGCGCAGGCTCAGGGGGGACCTGGTGCCTGCCTAAGTACATAAGGGATGTGCATCAAGATCTGGGGGAAGGTCTGTTCACCAGAGCACCACAACAGATAACAAGGACTAATGGCCATAAACTCCTCTAAGACTGTTTTAGGCTGGACATAAGGAAAAACTTCTTTACTGTCTAAGCCCCCAAGGCCTGGAATAGACTCCCTCCAGAAGCAGTACAGGCACTGACTCCAGACTCATTCAAGAAATGTTTGGATGCTTATCTTACTGGGATCCTTTGACCCTAGCTGACTTCCTGCCCCTGGGGCAGGGGACTGGACACAATGATCTTCCAAGGTCTCTTCCAGCCCTAATGTCTACGAAATCTATGAAAAAATACAGCTTGAGCTTCTTAGGTCTCCCACAGTGAAGTATGATTGCCAGAACTCAACTAAATCTCGTAACTCCTCTCACCCCTTCCAGGTTTTCAACATAAGGTTCTGATAGTCACAAAAAGTACTGTATTTACTCAAATCCAAGCCAAGGTTTTCTTTCCCTCCATTCAACATGGGTTAAAAAAAGCCCTCATCTCAGAATCAAAGGGGTGGGAGGTTGCTGTGGTTCTGACTCCAGCCCCAGCCCAGAAGCAGCCACCTGCTCACCCCCCTTGCCACTAGCCCCTCCACCTGTTTTCCTCCTTGCCACCACCTCCCCACTGTCATTACTTCCCCTCAGTTCCCACCACTTACTCTCCTCAGTTCCAGCCCTGCACTGGCCTGGAGCATGGAACACATGGTTGCTTCAGCCCCCACCCACCCAAGTAGCAGTGGCTCTGGCCCTGGGGTCAAGGTATAGTCTGCATCTCATAAACTAAAATTTAATACAACAGAAATATTTCATGTGTCTTCCCTCCCTGATATGTTTTTAGGAGAGATTCACATTGAACTAGTACTTCTTTCTGCAGTTTGGTGAAAAGTTTATTATTTTGAATAAGAAGATTAGTGCTATTAAATTACCTGTATCCAGCTTTCATTTAGAGGTGGGAGACTGAATGGGTTTGCTTTGATATATACATTTTGCTTTTTTTATATTTGTACCATTCATCTGTTGCTTCCTAATATATTCTTCTCATTCCTGATTAGTATTTTGTTAAGAATAAATATGAGAGCTACATTGGTTTCTAACATCTAACAATGTTGGCAGGAACCACAATTAAAAACAAACTGGGTATGTGTCTACATGGGACACTCTACTGCATATTAGACTAATCTAATGCACAATAAAGTGTCACTGTCTACATGTGCACAGCAATTACTGTGCATTAGATTAGTTTAATGCACCATTTGCTAGTACCGATATATACAAGTACATACTAGAAAAAAGGCACATTAGCTAATATGCAAAAGCACATGTGTAGATAGCAGACCGGGAGCAAATTGCTCCCAGTCATCCCAGGCAGCAGGGGCCAGGGGAGGTGTCCCATCTCCCAGGCAGCTGCCTCACAGCCCCGCACCCCATCTGTATGGGCTGGGAAACACTTCCATCTCCTGGACAGCTGCTAGAAATCTTTCCCAGCCCCTGCACTATGCAGATTGGGGCATGCATCTGAGAGGCAGCTGCCCAGGAGACAGGACAGGTCCCCACCCCTTCCCTGTGTAGGCTGGGCCACAGGGCTGGGAGGCAGCTGCCTCGGAGGTGCAACAGCTCCCCCTGCCTGCCTGCCCTTGATGACACATACCAGCTTGAAGCTGGCACCCAGGGGAGCCTAGAGCTCCCCCTGGCTATTGTAGGAGGGCAGAACAGGGCAGAAGCAGCCCTGCACTAAACAATTCATTTCAATCAGAAGAAAATTTGCTCCCAATGGGCGTAGGTATAGATGCATTCCTGGTCAAAGCTTAACAGTTCAGTAACATTCAGGCACATTAATTGCACATGTAGACGCACCCACAAGTGATCAAATGGATAGCCAACTTCTACTTAGAGTCACTCAGATGTATCCAGAATAGTTTCATTAAAGTTGATGGAATTGTCTGTATAACTGTGAACAATTTTTTGACTATATGCAAAGGATCCTACAGAAAACTGGTAAGGTAAAATAGCTTTTCTAACTATAGTGAGATTTAGCATCCACTTAGCACAAAAGGAGACCGTCTCATAAATCACATGGTGAAATCTGGCTCCAGTGACGTTAATGGGAGTTTTGTCATTTACTTAAGCAAATCCAGAATTTCATCTATAACACTAATCTGATACAATACATTTGTAGTTTCTTTTTACTCAGGTTGATTCCAAGCCTATTTCTCAGTTATGAGAGGTTCTAATCTCTTCACCAGTTTCAGAAGCCATCCAGGCACAAGATCAAGTAAACATTATGAGGACTGCTAACTACAACCCATGCAGTGGAAACAATAGACTCATTCTCTTAGGGAATGTTCTTCCTTTAAAAAAAAATCCTCGTTAATATATATAGATGGAGTCCTTCCAGCAGACTTACTTGAAAATTGTACTATACCCAAATCTCTGCCTCCACCTTCAAACTCAAAATAAAATCACAGAAAAACAACAGCTAAAGTCTAGCTGTAATGCATCGTAACCCAAAATTGATTATTCTGTAACTGATATTTCACTTTCCAACTAGTTTTTCCTTTCCCTGTTTTTATCTCTTCTTTTAAGTTATTACACACTGTGTATAATGTAAGTTGAGAAGAATTTTGTTCCCATGAAAGCTAATGTAACAGAAGCTATCATATCCTGTCAAAATTAAGCTATGCTTCAAATCTTTCTATTTGAAAGCTGAGTTAAAGCTAGAAATAAAATGTATTATTAGTCCTAAAATGAGAAGCAATAGGAGAATTTATGCAGGCATACAGAACAGGAAAAGAATTTTCTGACAAGCCAAACTATTCTGTAGTTTACTGATGTGTGACCATTCATAAAAGCATAATATAGCAGTACCACAAAATGTGCCATCTAAACCATTGTTCAAAAAGAAATGTTGATCTTGTGTGTTTCAGGAACAAAATGAGTCTTCTTTCTTTCTTCTTTTTTATATAGTATTAGTGGAGGGGAAATCAGGAACACACAGGGGACAAAATCATTTTTTTAATGCAAGAATTAGAAGGTTTTATGCAGAAAAATAAAGTAAGAGTAGGAAATTATCCAAAATCTAAAGATAAAATTACTTTTAGAGAAGTGTGTGGAATATTAAACATATTTACAGTGCAGGAGAAAGTTATCTAAAAGGTTTTGGTGGCTTTAGCTACCTTTAAACATGTAGTTTAGATAATCAGTTTCTCTATGAATCTGATGTATAAAAAGCTTCTGCTTTTTTTCTTTTCAAATTAAGCAAGAACTACTCAGGTAAACTAAACCTTCATATTATCAAATGGTGGAAGCATGAAAGCTTGGCCTTTGCATAGGTTTTGGTATATGATTTGCAGTATAAATTGTTATGTAAGAAGATAGTAAAACAGGTTTAGCTCCACTCCCCAACTGAAAGAGATTTTCTGACAACTTATAAAAGTACATAGTTTTCTTTGGAACTGGGTTTTAATATGGCTCTTTCTGAAAAAAGGACTAACCCAGTTTCTTTACTCAGTGTAGACAGGATCTAACTAGGCTAGGCTATAAAATGGTTTGAGGCAGTTCTGATGTCCCAGGAATAAAATTAGGGTTTAGACTGCTCTGGGTCACCTACTACCCCACCACCATAGTACTGTACTCATATCCAAATACTTCTCCCTCCCAGATGCTTTTCATATAATCTCTCACCAGGCAGGTACATGAGTCCTGCTGAAAAAAGGACAAATAACTGTAAAGTGCACTGTAGAAATCAGCAATCAAATAATCTCTGAAATTTCATACTGAAAACAAAAGGAGGCTATTTACTTCCACATTAATTAGAGTCCCTGGAATAATTAACTTCCCCCTCAATCAGAAGTGGATTGATTTTTGCAGTCAAAGTAACTGTCACACATCCAGTAAACATATCTCAATATGCATCTCTAGCTCTCAGCTGCTGGACCTCCATGAGGTAAATCCCTTGAAGCAAGCCAAAATGGATTCAGTGTGGGAGAGACAGCAGAAAGCACTTTAGAGTTACTCTTGGATAATGCAAAATGTTTTCAAGTAAGTCAGGTTGCTTCTCAGAGATCTGCCACTAATGGTAATGAAAATTATAAGTGGCTGCTTGTAAATTTGCACATGAGATCATGAAGTACTTAAGATGCTGCAGCAGAGTGGCACACCTGTTTCAGTTAAAGCCATTATCTAAGAGGTGGGGATTCTCACCATTACCATAAGAGCTAGCTCAGTGCTCTGTATTTGTATTCCCAGATTCCCATTGATCATTTTCAATGTGATTTTCTACACGTTCTTTGCCTTGCATTTTCATTGCTAATTGCTAAGTTAATTTGTAAGTAAATTCTTTTACTGTACAAATTAGCATTAACCTCTTAACCATTCGATTTAGTGAGATCTTGAGTGGGCAAGTTCAATTAACTAGGTTAATTTTTCAGTGAATGGGACTATAGGTGATCAGGCAAGCATTCTCTACATTAATTTACATGGCAGGGAGTTTTCTTTAAAGACCATACCAATGCTCAGAAATGAATGGCATAGTTCAAGAACCCTTTGGTCTATTGCTGAGAGCGGATCTGGCTTCATCTCCAAGACTGCTGCAAGAGGGAGGGAATTATCTACCAAAGTATTACCACCACCTCCATCAGAACGACTGAAAGGAGAAATTGGAGGGCTGAACGGGAGAATGTGATTCCCTAAAGTCCCAGAACTGAGAAGTTAATTTCTGAGCTCTGGAAAATTAAGTTGGCTCTTTGCATACAAAGTAAACAGAGCACAGATGACAGTAGGACCATCATCCCCAAAATGCCCCAGCAACATGCTGCAAACATGAAGAGACAGAACACCCTCTAAAGGCTACAGCATAGCCCTATAGCCACATCTATACAACTTTTGACTTCTCTGCTAAGAATACTAAGAAAGTGGCAATGACCACCATTCTATTTTTTTGTGTGAACAGCTGAATTGGGACCAGTAGCTCATTTTCCACTGGTCATCGAACAGATATCATATGGTATAGGTCTTTAATTTCTAACATTCCAGTAAAAAAAACCTAAAACACGTGATGTAGAAGTCAGAGGTTCAGTTTTCTATAATGAGGTATTCACGGGAACACCAGTCTCCCACAAATGAAAGATTTCCTTCAAGTCAATTGTATTATCACTGTATTTTAACATTACATAAGGAGCCAATAGACATCAGATAAAAGGTGGATGAAATAATAAAAGAAAATGCTAAAGGAGTGGAACATTTTAGATACTGATAAATGCAGGAAATAAAATGCAGAGTAATGACATTTTAATAAATTATAATGCTCTGTAAAGTGCTTTTGAGGTAGTGAGAGCAGTGTACAAAAGGTCAGATGTAAACTCTCAACAAACTGCCTCCAGTAATTTTAATTGTTGTTCTTAGACATTAACTTTTCAAGTCCATGCATTCGACTATCACAATAAATCTAGTTATTACAAGGTTTATCAGTGAACACAGTAAATTATTCCACCCCTAACTATTATTTTGTAATAAACTTACATAGAAAAGGTTTAAAACAGTTTTAAAGTTTCATAGTTAAGAAAGATGAAAAGGCATAAAGAAAATAACCTTGTCTGTTTTTTCACTAATAGTTGGAAGAGGAAATAAATGCATAATGATTAAAGAATATATGTTCTTGACTTTTTCTTTAATCCTCTCTCTTTCTCTCTCATCTTTAACCACTCTGACTCCATTACAGCTTAAGCCTTTATGTCCCATCCTGGGCAAGTTACTTGTCTTCAGTGTTTTTCTATCTCTCCCCCTCAGCAATATCCTAGACCATGCTGACTGTTTGAATTACTTTGACTTTATATTTTTACTGTAGGGCTCACAACATGTGATACACTCAGGAAGACAAGTTCTGTCCTCCAGTGAGGCAGACATCCAGACAGAAGCTAATGAAGAAAGAGAGAGATAAATTATACACAACTGTAATAGCTCAACAGAAATTATTCTGTAAGACTGAAATGTGAACCAGGTAATGTCTCTGCAGATGATAGGGCAGGGAGTGCCGGGGTGGGAGCAGAAAGCAGAGCTGTAGGTTGGTGGAGAAAGTGACTGGAGTGGCATTTCAGGGTGTGAAGCTAATTTGTGGTATGCCTGCCCAAAAAAGGTTGGCTCCTATTGATCTCAGCCAATGTTCTTCTTGCTCCCCATTCCACATAACACTGTTCTCTCTTTCAAAACAGCTCTGACAATAGTAACCCACATACCACATCTTCCTTGTCAACCCAAAGAAATACCTCTATGTTGTCATCCTTCTGCTGAATCTGACACCACTACTGTATTTACTCAAATCCAAGATGAGTTCCCCTCCCATTTAAGATGAGGAAAAAAGATCCTTGCCTTAGAATCAAATATAAGGCAGGTGATGGGGCAGGCAGCTGCTATGGCTCCAGCTCTGGCCCAGATCCATGCTCCATGCCCCAGCCTGGAGTGGAGATAGAGCTAGCCAGCACTAGAGCAAGCGTAAGTGGTGGAGGGGGGCATCGGCTGTGGCAGGGGACAGATGGCAAGGCAAAGCAGAGAGAGAGGCAGGAACAGGGGGCAAGTGGTAGGAACAAAGGTAGCAAGGGGCAAGGTGGGGGGAGAAAGGGCAGGGATCAAGCTGCTTGACTCCCTCCAACTGCTGCACCTCCTATTGGCTCCCCCACCAATTTCCCCCCACAACTGCCTCCTCCACCATCTGCCCTCTACTATCTCCCCCATAGCCTGCTCATCCCATCCCCTTACCACCTGCCCCACCAGTGCTGCACCATCTGGGGCACGAATTTAAGACAACCCTCCCATAATTAGATTGTATACATGGAAAATTATAATAAATGTGTAAATTGTCCATGTATAGAATCTAGTTATTGGGGGGTCATGTTAAATTCAGGGTTGTCTTGGATTCAGGTAAATACAGTAATTACTCTCCTCTTTTACAGTCTGTTTTCTCCCTGTATTTGTACCTGTATAGTCTTTTGGTTCTCTTCCTTCAATTATCACCACTCCTTTAGCATTTTCTTTTATTATTTCATCCACCTTTTATCTGATGTCTGTTGGCACTCAAACCTATATCTGGTCCTTTCCTCTTTTTACTCTCCATATGCCCTCCTCCCCTACCCAAGCTTAGTCATTGCCATTGTTTCAGTTACCATCCTTCTCATTTGTTCCAAATCTATTACCAATTTCTCATACTTTTTTTTGGGAGATTTGCCATCAACATAAACTTTACTGATATTAAATTGAAGTTATATTCTTATTCATCTCGATCTCACTCTAACATTTTTGAATAGCTTTACTGCCTTTCCTGTCTCCAGGTTTGCAACTTCATTTCCATCTTTCATTTGTTTCTTTCCTCTTTTCCCCACACCATGTCCAGTTTCTTGCTAAGTCTGTTGGCCCTGGATTTAGGACCCAGAGACCTTATTCTGGGGAAGGCACCCATCTTTAGGCTGACTGTGACTCTTCTGTTCAATAATAGGCAAATGTATTGATACATAGTGATAACAGAAAATAAGCAATACAAACGATCAAGCAATTCTATACATCTACCAAATCCTAGGGATGTCATCACAGTCAAAGTACAGCCCAGCCAGAGCTCATGTTGGTGAAAGTCCTCTAGTGATCAACGACTATCTGCAGGACCACTGAGTGGAACCCCCTGCAGTTATGTTAGGCTGGTCTCTGTGGGGAGGGCAGGTCACTGGGATATGCATCCCATCCAGGGACCCAATACACTGGGGGAACCCCAGTGCACAGAAACTGTGACCACTGCCCCAGGGTTGTGGACACAGAGGACAGTGACTGCCAGCACATCCTGGAGGGTGCCATACACCTCCAGGATGGCCTCCCCAGTGGTTGCCTTGCCCACCCCAAACACATACCCCACCTACCTCAGGCTAGCATGAGTGGCCAACTTGAGCTGTGCCAGGGCCAGGTGGGTGTTAATGGGGAGGGCTGGGTGCATGCCAGTGTCCTGGTACTCCAGGTGGGGGTGGCACAGCATGTCAGAAATGGTGGCCTGGGTCATTCCAAAGGCATTGAATCACTGCTTGTCATCCCAGTCTCAGTTGTGTTGTACCAGGCACTGCCACCAATCCTGGCTGGCGCAGCAGGCCCAGAGGCAGTGGGGCTTGGAGGCCCAGGAGGACAAAGAGGGTCACAGTGGTGGCCTCAAGCCCATCATCACCATGGCTGGCAGTAGCAGCTGCATTGTGGCAGGGACCCTGGCAGGGTGCACAGTGGGTGGGTGAGCTGTCACTACATGTGGGGGAGCCTGGCGGAGTGAGAAGGCTGTGGGCCAGGCAACGGTGACTGCGGCAGCCCAGCAGGGTAAGCAAGGTGGTTAGCAGGATTGGGGCACCCTGTCCCTCACTGCCAGGGCCAGGGGCTAGGGCAGCCATAGCTCAGGAACACAGAGGTGGCATGAACAGAGCTGCCACATGCTGCCACTGTGCATGCCATGCTGCTCAGCTGAGCACTGGAACTGGGTGATCAGAGATTACAGTGCAGGGCTGTGTTTTAAAAATGGCTGCCAAATGCTGGCAGCTGGGGCCAGAAGCTGGAGCTCCCCCCCCCGGAGGCCACAGGGACACACAGCAGAGGTGGAGGGACCTGGCACTAAATGTAGGTGCCAGGTCCCTGCACTTGTAGACACCTGCCCAAAATCGCTTACTGCACATTAAACCAATTCACAGTAAATCTAGTCATGGCTAATTGCACATGTGAATGTGCCCACAGTGGAGCTATGCTAACATCATACTAATCATGAAACACAAGGAAAGAAATAAATAAAAGTACCACAGTGATAACTATTACAGGGGGGAAAAAATCAACATAAACTTTAATGTTACATTGATGGGGCTGTCACTTGAAAATCAAGTTAAGCAATACTTTGATTAATTTTTCAAACAGCTTTAACAGGAAACTTATTTTTCTGCATGAAATCCCAAATTAATAACATCCACATATAACAATCCAAGACAGAAGATTCTGGACTCTATCCATATAATAAACTAGATACGTCTTTTATTATGGTCCATTAGTCAGCAAGAAATAAAAAATGAAGCATCTTACAGCACTATACATTAAGGCAATTCAAGCACTGTATTGCAACATCAACCAAAATACTCAAGTAATGTTAAAGCTTATGATTTTTTTCTGACAATCAACTCAGAGAAGGAGAAAAGCAGAACATATTCTTATTATTTAATCTAAGATTCTTTGAATTCCCAATGCGATTAACTTGCTTGGGGACAGAAGACTAATGTGATTTTTTTTTCTTTCACACTACAGAATCTCAAAATATAGCTTTAGGCCCAGCTCCTGCAAAAAGATTCACATGATAAAAGCCCTTGGGAAACCCACATTTAAGATTGTGACTCTTTGTCCTCTCCTAGTGACTAGACCATGCCTAGAAGTTTATGTATCTACACCTGTCTTTGAGCAAGCAGAAACTCAAGCTGAAACAATAGAAGCTCAAGCTTGTCAATTTCAGTGTGTCATTACTCCTGATCCTATGCCAATTCATTTTGGAAGATATGACCCTGAAAATTTTTACCTGTTTACCAAAAAAGTCTGACCTGCATTAAAATGAATACTTATTCCAGGTATGATCTTACTTAAGGACATGAGATAATCAAAGCTATGTTGGTTGCTTAGCTTATTAGGACCCTATTAAGGTGTCTGGAGAAACAAGACTCTTTTCCATCATTGTCTGATAGTTTTTCTTCTGGACTTACTAGTCCAACTAGCAAGAAGATCTGAACAACACTCTGGGTCTCCCCAGCCTAAATAAGAGAACATATCAATTCTCAAAGTTTTATAAAGTTGAGAAAAGAACTTTTCTATTTCTCAGCATAGGCTTTCTAACCATCTTTTTTGTAGATATATACAACTTGATCGTTTTAAAGTAAGCCTACATTTTGATTTTCTCCAACCCTTTCTTGTGTATTTCACTTCCTGATAGTAACTTAACTTTTTTTTTTTTGACACCACCCTCTAAGTCTGTCCTACTGTCTGAAACCTTTTGGTCCAATTTTTTTTCCAAAGACTGCTCTTGATGTTTGTTTTCTTTATTGTTTTTTTCTTCAGTGAAGAGTTGGAGCAAAAAAGGAATACATTATCCATATATAAGTGTCTGAACTTTCCATGGTATTCACTGGGAATGCCTTTTTCTCTCTAAAATGAATTTCACTTAGAACAGGGGTTCCCAAAGTTTTTATGCCATGGTCCAGCAAACTGTGGCCCAGAAGTGGCCACAGCCTGGCAAATAATGGCTCAGCAGTCACAAACCCTGTGCTGCCAAGGGCCCTGCCACAGGCCATGCAGAAGGAGCTGAAGCTTATCTGCCCGGCTCTGGGGGGCCACTTGCGGTCCAGCAGCCAACCGTGCTGCAGACTGGCAGCCGACTCTCTGCAGCCCAGCACCAGGCCATGGCCCAGGGATTGAGAATCCCTGACTTAGACTATTCTTTGGTTTTGCTTTCATTGCTCCCTCCCAAATACAGGTACAGCAATTAAACTAATAAAGCTAAACATTACAAGAAGTCTTACTTTGCTACAAATGTTCCATATTTTTAGAGGCCGTAAATATTAAGTTTTAAGGATCAAGTACTCAAACAATTTTTTTTTCTTAAATATAGAAGGAAAAAAAATACAGTCAACTCTACAAACCTTCCAGGGCAAAAAACAGTAAAGGAAGGGAAAAATAAAAAGTATTCTTGGAATCCGAACTCAGATGTCTCCAGGTCCCAGAGAGGCAGTTAGCTCATTTGCATGCATAAAATCTCTTGCATACATGGTAAGGTAAATACTACACATATGATAAAATGGGATTTGATTTTCAAACAATAAAGAACAGTGAAGAATGTACAGTCCCCAGGACCGTGTCCTCATGTTTTCCCCTGGTACTTCTCAACACTCTTTTGCAAGGGCCTTGTCTAGCTTCTACCAAAATAAAAGGGAGTTCTTCCAGTGACTTTAGAGATAGTTGAATTGACTCTGAGGGCTGAATTTTACACATATTACTTTACCTTGCTTTGGTTTTGGTTTTATAATTTTTAATCACACTTCTTAGATAATTACATCTGTATATCTCACATATACTTACTTTCCTATGAACGCAGGCTTACAGGCATACTACATGCAGGAGTATCATCAGCAGTCTTTCACTATGAAGATGACATTCTTCCAATAAACAGGGAAGCAGTCAGCGGGCATGTCTACACGAGATGCTACATCACTGTAGCAACAAGCTACGGTGACATAGCATCAGTGGCACTAACCATGACAAGCTCGTTGCTACTGCACAGTAGGGTCAGAAACGACTCATACACTGCCAGGACTGTGCAGTACCGGTGGGTACTGCACAGTGATTTAGTACTTGCTAAAGTAGATGTGCCCAATGAGTACACAGATCACTGAAGAGGCTGATCCAAGATCCGCATTTTTTACAGCAAACACGGCAAATAGTTTCAGAAGGGAAAAGTAGATCCTGTTAATGTTTGGTCTCCTTCTCTTTTCTATCTGCCCCCATAGTGAGGAAAGTTTGTTGAAAATGATCAGTTCCTTGTCATGCATCTGTAGCAGGGCACTGGTAGTGCCTGCCACTTTAAGGACTGGGCCAAGGAGGGGCAGGTGCCTGATTAGGGCCGCCACTTTAAGTCCCAGCTCCCTGAGCTGAGGGCAGTTTGTGATCAGCCAGCAGAGGAGAAACATCTCTCTGTTGAGCTCTGCCAGGAACACTACGGAGGACAGGGTGAGGCTATGGGCATGGAGGAGGCCTCATTTGTCTTGGGTAAGACATGAAACTGCACTCTGCCAAGGAAAGGGGGTCTGGTGGGGTTCCCTGTGGCAGGGGAGTCCCCAAGAAATGCCAGGCCAATCACCTTCCCAGTGAAAGGCGAGTGTGGGGCACCTTATAACCCCAGCCCTCACATCCCTGGTGAGTTCAACTGGTACAGGGGAGCTCAGGCTCATGGGAATCCTGAGGCAGGGTCTAGGTTGAGGGCCATGCAGGGCTATAGCCACCTGAGCCAGATGGGGTGGCAGACCTCAGTGAGCCCCAGTGAAGGGGCAGTGTGCAGAGCCCCAGTGAAGGGACAGTGTGGAGGTATAAGACCCTAGGGACAGGCAGGACCCCTGGGCCACCTGAGTCCCAACGGGTGGAAGACCCCAGTGTAGAGCCCCAGTGAGGGGGCCGAGGGCTTGGAGCTCAGTATGTATCTGTTCATCTGTGCATATGTTTTATGGAAGACCCAGTGCAAATCACTGGTGAATGCCATCTGCGAGGCTTGGGCTGCAAGCAGCGGATATCCCCCTAAATACTGGGGTACAAAATGGGCAGCCTCCCTCCTGATTAACATCCTAAGACTATTACATCAAGGCATGACAGATGAGTGAGGTGGATGGCTGCCCTATAGACAGGAGGCAGGCCCGTGCTTGCACTGAACAAGAAACCTTGCCCCGTCACAGCATCATGCCACCATTTTAAAATAATAATAATTTTAATGAATTTTAATTTAATTTTTACAAGAGTGAAAATTAAAACATAGTCTTCAGGGTTTGCTGCTAGTACAACATTAATCTAGGCTCCATAGCCTTTGTCAACCAGTTAGCTGAGCCTCTGAGATACTGGACATCAACCCTTCCTGCTAAAGTTACTTGGGGTGTGCATCTACATGTGAAATTAATGCAATGCAATAAACTCTGGAGCAGTTCGCACTGAAGTCAACTGCTCCTGGGCACTGGGTCTACATGGGTGCTTGGGACAAGAGCGATTTGAGCCAGGACAGAGCAGGTCCCTGGCTGGCTGGGCTGACCAGGATTAATGAATGACTGCAGTCAGCACCTATACATGTGTTTTGGCACAGTAAAGTACTCCACCATAAGACAGTACTGTCCCTGAAAGTACTATCCTATGGTGGAGTTAATTAGTTTACTGTGCCCTAATACCAGTTTGTGTATAGACTCTGATGCTGCAAAGCTAATTAGTAAACTTCACAGTAAAGCACACATGTAGACACATCGTGGGACTAGAGGACATTCAGGATTTCATAGCAGGGCATCAAACCCTTTCACTGTCTATCAAAACAAGTTTATAATCTCATTTCTCCTTGGGTGGCCAGCAAATTAAAAATAAAGACAACACAGGTAACCTGAGACTGCCAAAGATCTACTACTGTCTTGTATTTTGTAATTAAATATTTTATTAACTCCTTCCCACCATATAACATATTACCATAGCTGTAGTAAAATATGTCTTTAAGTGTCATTTATGCAACCTTATTATTTTCGATTAATTCACACTTAAAACTGATTGGAACTTTGTCAATAATTCTACCAATGAGGTTATGGCGTTTCATATTTCACAGCAGAGTGGAAAGATGGAAAGCTCTTCTGGGCAGGAGTCTCGTTTGTGGGGAAGTAATATAACAAAGAAAATAATCCATAAACGCTCCATTTGGTTGGGTTACCCAGAAAGTGAAGCAAAAAATAGATCAATGGCTCAGTCCCAGTAGGAAAAGTAGTATCAAGTAGGGATCCCTAGAAGTTGTCTTGAGTCCTTTATTGTTCAGTATCATTACTAATGACTTGGAGGATGGACTTGAGTACATGCTTAAGTAAATATACTTAATTTGTAAATGAAACAAAGCAAGATGGAATATCAGATACTCTGGATGACAGGGTTAGGATTCAAAATTGCCTCGATAAATGAGAAAAAATGGCCTGAAATAAGCTAGATAACATTCAATAAGAAAAGGTACAAAGTACCGTGTTTGGGACGGAATAAGTAAATGCTCAAATACCAAATGGGGGATGACTGGCTGATAGGCTACAACACTGCAGAAGAGGGCCTGAAGATTACATTATACAATAAGCTTTGAGTACAAATCACCTGCATGAGTTGTATTGACAGGAATGTTGCATGCAAGTTTTGTTCAGCCCTGTGAAGCAATGCCTGAAGTGTTGCACATAGTTTTCAGCATTGTACTTCAAGACAGGCATGGATACATTTTGAATAATCCAGGGACAGCAGCAAATATTATTAGAGGCGTAGACAATACGATTAGATTGGACTTGTGAAATTGAGTAACAGTCTTCAAATACAAAAAGGACTGTTACAAAGAACATGGCAAGCTATTGTTCTCTATTATGTCCATAGATGATGAGACATGAAGTCATTAGCTAAAATGGCAAAAACGGAAACCTAGGTTGGATATTAAGAATGACTTTTGAACTATGAAGTTGGTCAAATTTTGGACAGATCACCTGGAGAGGTTGTGGAATCTCCATCACTGAAAGCTTTTAAGTGAAGATTAGACAAGCATTTATCTGAGGACATGGAAAGGGATTCATTTCTTGTGCTAAGAATTCCTGTAAAATTCTAGAGAGGGATGGATCCAGCTGCAGGAAATGTTCCTATCCTGGTTCAGACCAGTTGCCAGTCTGGGCAGGGGTGGGACGCAGATGCCCAGAGCTGTTTCCAGCCTGAGGGAATGGCCCCCTGTTGCACAGACCTGGGATGACCCCAATCTTTTCAGTGGCTGCAGACACTGGCACTCACAGCATGGTCTCCACATGACTTTCTGATAGCTCACCCTAGGCAGACTATCAGGGAGCCAGTGCCCTCCCTCCCTCTTTCTGCCTTCGAGGGAGTAAGGGAGAGCAGAGGACTATGGGATACTGAATGTTTTCAACACCTGAAAGAAGTGTACAGCTATTCAATTTAGTGCAGGAGCAGAGAGATCTTCCTGGTTGGAAGAAAGAGACCTTGCATGCAGAAGAACAAGGTCTTTTCCACAAGAAACTCCTTGTATAGCTGTACACTCTTTCTGGACCAAGACAAAATCATTTCTCCTGGCACAAATGTAACACCTGTCCATCGCTTGGGATGTTTACAGCACAGATAAACCTGCCTGAGCAGGCAGTTGGGCTTCAAGCCCACTTGAGACCCCTTCCAGACCTATTTTTAAATTATCCTATTACTCACTTTGTCATTAAATTCAACATATTCATTTCTAAAGAAACTCAGGGACGAAGCTGTTCAGTAAAAGGCTGCTTGGCCTACATAGTCATTTTTGGAAAAGAACCATATTTGGCAAATAAATAAATAAATAAATACAAGGAAACTTCTCTGGTTTGTTAAATAAAATAAACTGATTAATTTTATTTGGTAGGCAACTTATACAAATAAAACCATGGACCAAAAATCTTCTAATTGAGTTCCAAAGTTAAGGTTTCTACACCCACAGAGAAGCATCTAGATATGTAGGGATCTAAACATGGATTCAAAAGTCTAACTATAATTTATTCAATTAATTATTTTATGTGTGATATATTTTTATTAGATACATGTTTAAAATTGTTTTTGTCTTTTGACTGGAAACGTCATAGGCAAAACATAGATTTTCTTTTTTAGATGATGTTAAGTTGCATAGCACTCACTTCGAACATAATTATAGTTTAAAGAAATGACAAGATTCTTCTTTAGAAAAATCTAAATTATTCTCAATATTCACTTGTTGGCTCCTGACAAAAATTACCAGCCTTGTACAAAAATAATAGAAAATCAGGAGCCACTTTATCAAAGGTTTTACTTTCTGTAAAACCAGTGAAAAACCTGGACTTTCACTTTTACATTTTATGTACAGCCCTAATCCTCACAGTTAATACTGAAATGGAGATATAGGAAACAGTTTCTCATCAACCTATTTTATTTGAAAAACGTGCTGTAACCTAAATTCAAACAACACACTAAATTTGGCTCAGGTCAATGTTTCTCTAATCAATGGCTGTCCAAAGGTTCCAATATTTCAAACATTATGAATGCTCTGGTCAGAATACAAAATATAGTTAACAATGAGCATATTTTTGCCTTTTTTAGACGTGATTTATTGTAGAATTTAGAGCAGAGGTTGTGTGTTAGAAACACTATAATGATTATACATGTGGCTCACAATGAACAGCAGGGGCCTAGTGTCATGTGGGAGTACAAAATTTATGGGACAGACAACCCACTTGCAAAGGTACAATGCTAGAATATAGATTGCCATTTTAATGAACCAGATAAACTTCTCAGGTGCTGAAAAATAGGCTAAGAGTTTGCCAGTGAAACAGTTGTTTTAAACTACAAGAAAACTAGGTAACAATAATTTGGCAGAAGCTCTGCTAGCAAATTAAAATGACACTGTCCAAAATATACTGTGTTAGCAGAAAAGAATTCTGCTTCTAAATTGATAAATATAGAAGCTGCCTCAGAAGTTTCTGCAGAATTTTTTTTTCTCCAATTCAATCAAACCAGGGAGTGATGCATTCAGGTCCAAATTAGATTTGGTCTCTTCTAAACTGTTAAATCTTGAAAAGTGAATAGAATGAATTGAAAAAAAGAGATGGCAAATTTTTGCGGATAAGATTACTGAGTTACAAAGAGAATGCAAGTATGAAAACTAAGTGGAATTGTGATTAAAGACAGTGGACCAGATGTCTACTTGGTACAACTTCATTGACTTAAATAGAGCTATGCTGATTTACACCCCTTTAGGAATTGGCCTGGTAATTCTGCATGCAGGCAAAAATCAAAGCAATAGGCAATACTGTGAAATCCTAGAATAAGAGAAATATTGTAAATCCTGAAAAATAGAGGTGGCTTTGAGTTTCCTACATTACTGAATAGTCAAGGCATGGATCTACTCTCCACATCCTCTGTGCAAAATGAAGTTTCTTTTCTACCTAAGAGGACTTTGACAATCTTTGATTCCTCCTCAGCCTGAAGAAGGGTTTGTGTGCCCAAAAGCTTCCAAAGAAAGGATTTTTTTTTTGCTACTATTTAGTTGGTCTAATATAACCTCTGAATCAAGAGCTTTATGTATCTCTTTTTTCTCAGACCAACCAGGGTACAACATGGATCCCTGAAACATGGAAGATAACGTATTTTAGCCATTTTGGAAAAGTAAACTTCATTGCTAAACAAGAAAAGGATTTTGACCTACTTGTCTGCCTCCACAACCAGGGAAAATGACAGCCTAATCTATACATCAAAGAGCAACATTCTGACAAAAGGACTCAGAGATACCCAGGGGACAGACTTCCACTCCCTACATCTCCTGAGGAAAATGAAGTTTCTTTTCTACATAAGAGGCCTTTTACAATCTTTAACTCCTCCTCTTCCTGGCAAAGGGTGTTTGTGCCAAAAAGCTTGCAAAGAAAGGAATTCCAGCCACCCACATCCACACCCCTGACACCTCATACATACACATACGCACACACACACCCTCACAGCCCCCAACAAACCCCATACCCACCCATGCATACCCACTGTATCCCTCAATATACAAGTGTAAGATTTCATTTTGAGCTATTATGCAATCACCTCTATATACATGACGCAAACACACACAAATCAGACAAAAAAATCTTTAAAATAAAATTAAAATACGTTATTATGAATGTTTGATTCTTAGTATATAATTTGGGGGTTTTTTTCAGTTCCAAGATGGCAAACTCCCTTCCAAAATGGAGTACTTCCGAGGCAAGGAGAGGGACTTCCAGCAGCAGAAGTCATGGGTTAGGGGGAGGAACTTCTGGTCCTAAGAGGGTGACCAGGGGGTGGGGCACCTGTCAAGGGGCAGGGCTACCCTTGTGGCCCTCTACAGCTCACCAAAACTCGTTAAATGGCCCTCCAGCTGAAATTATAGCCTGCCCCTGCTCTACATCCTTTGAGCAAAATGCAGTTTCTTCTCTACCTAAGAAGACCTTTACAATCTTTGATTTCTTCTCCATCTGAAGAAGGATGTTTGTGCCTGAAAGCTTACAAAGAAAGGATTTTTTTTTGCTCCTATTTAGTTGGTTTAATAAGAAATATCGCCTCTGAACCAACAGCTTTGTGCATCTCTTTTTTCCTCAGACCAACACAGCTACAACATAGATCCCTGCCTTAAGCAGGTACTTGGACTAGATCAGAGATGCTGAACCTCTGAGCCATGGGCCAAATGCAGCCTGTGTAGCCACGGCATCCAGCTGCAGGACACCCCATGAGTCAGAAAATTTTACTGCGGGGGAACAGTGGCAGTTAATACTGTCACTGCTCCCCTGCTGCCAAACCCCAAGTTCCGCATATGGCTGAGCCAGGTCACATGCTCTACCTCCCCACACAGCTGGATGGGGCTCTACTGTGACTGCCCCAGGTGCTGGATTGGGACCATCAGCTAGATCTGGCCCAGGGATGGGCTGGCCACTGCCCATCCAGGCCACCAGTAAAAAAAGTTTGAGCACCACTGGACTAGATTACTTCCTGAAATCCCTTTCAGACCTCGGGATCCTGACTTACCAGATAAATCCTTTCCAAATTAAATTTTTATCTGTATTCTATTAAAATCTTTATCAAATTCCTCAGTAATATTTCCCTATTTTTTGCTAAAATGTTATTTTGTATTTCAGTTAATATAGGAATGTGAAAACCCTCGGATTATGATACCTCACAAGATGGTGGTCCATCTGGTAGTTGTTTGGGATCTAACCAGCATCCACCTAAGTAAAAAGAAGTTTTTTCTATTGACTTCAATGTGCTTTGGATCTAACTGTATAAGAATACTATTCCTCCAATCATATTCTTATGAGGAGGAACATAAGAATACTGTTTTTGAATTTAAACTAACAATTACAAAAAATTATGATCAGTCAGCTGTCCATTGTAAAAATAATAAGGGTTTAATTAAAAAGGCACCTGTTTAAGGACTTGGATATACTGAGACCAACATGAGGATGAGGATGTTTTAGATAATTCCAAACTGTCCTGGAGACCAGGGTGATGCCGGCAATTCACCTGCGGCAGGGGACAACGCTCCTGCAGAACCCACGGGGCTCATGAGCCGGCTTTTCATACAGCTGTGGCCAGCCAGTGACGTCAGCACCAGACGCCGGCTGGCGGGGATAAGAGCGGTGGCGGCAGCAGCGGAAGGGGTGGATGGTCCTGGAGCGGGGAATCCGTCAGCGACGGAAGAGGCTTGTGGGGTCCAGCAACATCAAGAGAAGAACAGGGATCAGGAACACGAGGAGACAGGGAGAAGGAGCCTGTGGCAGCCCCCGGTAGCTGGCAATGGATGAGAGGCGCCCGAACAGGACGGCAGCGAAGAGGAGCCATCGCAGAGGATGCATCGGGACCAGGTGAAAGCCCAGCTTGGAAGGGTGGTGAGGATCCCAAGGGAGGATCGCAATCGAGGTGGGGTCACTGCTGGGAACACGGGCACTGGGACCTATTGGCGTTAGGATCCTAGGGATAGGGGTCAGGAGCCAACTCTAAACCCAGAGGGGCTCGGCCCATTAGGTATAAGGGGTAGGAACAAGGGAAGAAGGGGGATGGGCAAGACAAGCCACGTGACTCCACAGGGTCGGCTTAAGAAGGTGGCGTGGGGCCGGGGTACAGGGGTGGTGGAGCCCCGTGTATATCCGCCGCTTTGGACCTGGGCAGCGAGGGACCCGCTAGGCGACCCCCTCCATTGACAGTACACCAAGATGTAGCAGGCTAGAGCGGGGGTGGCAACACAGAGAAAGAACAACTGCATTGCCCTCAAGAGTCCTGGGGCTGGGCGACGGCAGGAAGGCTGTACCCTTGGGAGTGAACAAAGCCTGGTGGGCACAGTATTTGGTGCATTGGCCGGGAAATGTGGTTCGGGGCACCAGAGATGCAGGCACCCAAAATGGGGCCTGCTGATTTGATCACCCAGAATTTGCAGGCGTTGACCCAAATTGTGGGGTCGCAACAGAGGTGGCTAGCCCAACAGAGTTCAGCAACCCTGGGGATGCCGAAGATGACAGCAGAGGATGACCCCGAGGCATTTATAGAGGCGTTCGAGCAGCATGCCATTGTGGTGGGCTTGGATAAAAGGCTATGGGCGAGCCACCTTGGGGCATTGCTAGTGGGCAAGGCCCAGGCTGCCTATAGGTCCCTGAATTGGGAGGAGGCCCAAGATTATGGAGCAGTGAAGGCAGCGATTTTGTACTGTCTGGAGTTGAGCCTGGAACACTTCTGGCAACTCTTCTGAGCACATAAGGCGCCGGAGGAGAGGAGGTCTAGGGTATTCCTCCAAAGGCTGCAAGATCTATTTGGGAAGTGGGTCAACTTACCGGCACGTACAATGGCAACTTTAGTAGACAAAATCATCCTAGAGCAGTTCATCAACGATATGGAGGACCGAACTCAAAAGTGGGTCTGGCAACATGCTCTGGTAACTTGTGAAGAAGCCTTAAGGGTGGCAGAGGCCTTTACAACCTGTGAGTGGTTCTACCCATGAGAAAGGAGAAGAATCCTGGGAGCAATGCCGGTATCAAGGGACCTCGAATGCCGGAAGGTGGGGTATCGGGCCCAAAGCATGGATATGGTATGCTACCATTGCGGAAAAGGGGGCCATTTTGCGCGAGAGCGCCCAGGGCGTGGCTTAGGGAAAGGCAATGCTTCAAGTATGTCCAAGGGGACAAAGGAATCCTCCAAGGATTGGAGTGTCGGGGAGCCTATGGTTTGTAGCTTTGGGGCGGCAAATGAGAGCTCCGTGTGGGAAAGCCCTGTAGTGCAGGCTTGGATAGAGGGCTGGCTGGTGCGGGCCGTACTAGACTCCGGATGTGCTCAGTTGGTGATTCGGGCTGATCTGTGGCCTGGAGATAATTTTGGGCAGGTGGACTTGGTAAGGGTGCCTTGCCCCCATGGCGACACCCAAGTACTGCACCGAGTTAAGATCCAGATGAGGGTAATGGAACACCAGGGAGAGTTGGTGGTCAGGCTAGCACCTCACCTCACATGTGAGATGCTGCTAGGGCGAGATTGGGCCCCATTGTATGAAGTGCTAGATAGGGTGCGAGATGTAGAGGTAGCACGGTGGAAGTGGAAGTGTCGGGAAGGTTGCCTCAGAAACACGGGTGGCCAAGCCAGATTGACCGAGGAGGAGGGGAGCTCCTGGGAAGAGTGGAGGGACAGCATCAGTGGACCCCAGTTCCGGGAAGCCCAGAGAGAGGATACAGAATTGCAGGAACTGTGGAACAGGGCTGTGGAAGGGGACCAGCAAGCATCGACAACAACAGGTGCTGCAGGCCACTTTGAGGTGAGACATCATCTTCTGTATCAGGTAACCCCAGGTAGAGGGGGACAAGAGCAGAAAGTCCAGTCGGTGGTGCCGCGGGAGTGTAGACAGGCTGTGTGGTGCCTGGACCACACCACGTCCATGGGGGGCCATCTGGGGCATGAGTGGACCATAGATAAAATCGCTCGGTGGTTCTTTTGGCTTAAGTTGGGAGACAACATTGCGCAACGTTGCACCACATGCCAAAAAATGCGGGAGGATAGGCCCCCCTGCGCCCCACTTCAGCCCATGCCCATTATAGATCAGCCATTCTCTCGAATAGCAATGGATGTGGTGGGTCCCTTACTGCGTAGCAGCAATGGCTACCAATTCATCCTAGTTTTCATAGATTATGCAACTTGGTACCTGGACGCCATACTCCTAAGGTCAGTGACAGCACCCCGCATAGCGGATGAGCTAGTGAAGTGGATACCCCATGTGGGGATCCCACAGGAGATCCTCACGGATCAGGGACAGAACTTTATGTCAGGGGTGTTGCGAGGGGTCTGTCAGACGCTGCAGATTTGACAGCTTAAGACGTCAGTATACCACCCGCAGACGAATGGGTTAGTCGAGCGACTAAACGGGACGATGAAGAGAGTGCTGTGGTGGTGTATTCAAGGGGACCCATGCCATTGGGATTTGTTGCTGCCACTGGTGCTATTTGTCCTCCGGGATGCTCCATCCGAGTCATTAGGATACTCCCCATTCGAGCTGGTGTTGGGGCATCGACCTCGCGGCCTCCTGCAGATTCTTAAGGAAGAATGGGAGCAGGGCCCGGAGGCCATTCCTGACTGGTCGAAATATCAGCAAGCATTCCAACAACGGGTGCGGACGGCACGAGAATTCGCAGTAGGGGACCTGGAACAGGCTCAACAACAGCAGAAAGCCCGGTACAATACTTGAGCGAAGGAGAGACAGTTTCGGCCAGGACAGAAAGTGTTAGTCCTGTTGCCTTCCTCGACCAGTAAATTATTAACGCAGTGGCAAGGGCCTTTTGAGATCGTAAGGCAAGTGGGGCCCGTAGACTATGAAGTCTATTGCCCTGGACATCTAAAACCAAAACAAATCTATCATGTTAATTTATTGAGAGAATGGTGGCAACTGGAAGGCTGGGTGACATTCGGAGAAAAGGCTGAGGAAGAAATAGAAAACAAAAGGGTGGGAGTGAATATCGAAGGCAGAAAAGGTGCGGAAGCTGTCCAGGTGAATAGGTACTTGATGCCATTGCAGTTGACAGAGGTGGAGAATATTCTGAAAGAATTCAGGACTGTATTCTCGGAGGAGCCCGGATAGGTAAGGGGCATGCATCATGTCATCCATACCCCACCTGGAGTGATAATACAAGACCGGTGGTGGCCTCTGCCATATCATTTGAATGAGGAAGTAAAAGCAGAAGTGGAGAAAATGCGGGCCCTCGGGATAATACGACCATCACGAAGCCCCTGGAGGAGTGCACTAGTACCTATCTGAAAGACAGATGGGTCCCTACGACTCTGTATAGACTTTCGCAAATTAAATGACGTAGCGACATTTGATGCCTTCCCCATGCCACGGGTAATTGAGTTGGTGGAACAGATCGGGGCTGCCCGGTATATTACTACCTTGGACTCAGCCAAGGGATATTGGCAGTTTCCCCCGAGACCCTGTGACTGCCCCAAGACTGCTTTTGGGACCCTATGGGGGCTGTACACGTTTATAAAAATGCCATTCAGGTTACATGGTGTGGCAGCAACGTTCCAAAGGCTAATGGAACAGCTTCTAGCACCACATGGGGAATGTGCGGCAGCGTATATCGATGATATAGTCATCTTCACCCAGATGTGGGACCAACACGTATAAGCCCTACAGGCGGTCTTGAAGGAACTAAAAGAGGCAGGCCTGACGGCAATGACCCGAAAGTGCACAATCGCCCACAAATATATAAAGTACCTGGGGTTTCTTGTAGGCCAGGAGACCATTCGACCGTTACAGGGCAAAGTCCAGGCTATTCGCTCCTTCCAAGCACCAAAAACCATGAAACAGTTGTGATCCTTCCTAGGACTAGTAAACTATTACCGAAGGTTTGTTCCCCGGTTCGCAGAAGTGTCTGCACCTCTATCTGAGGCGCTGGAGGGTCCAACAAAAGGTGGGGTGCGGTGAACAGAAGCCCAGGTGCAAAGCTTTCAAGCCCTAAAACATGCACTATGTGAGGAGGTGATCATTCATACCCCTGACTTTAAGAAACCCTTTTCATTACAGACCAACGCATCCGAAGCTGCTATAGGAGCAGTATTGACCCAATGTGATGCTGGAGTAGATCGACCGGTACCATATGCTAGCCGCAAGCTGCTACCCGCGGAAACCGGGTACACGGCGATTGAAAGGGAATGCATAGCAATCAAGTGGGTAGTTGAGTATTTCAGATACTACCTCCTCGGAAAGGAATTCACCTTAGTAACGGACCAGGCGCCATTGAAATGGTGAAAGTGGAGAATGCGCGTATCACACAGTGGGCCTTAGCCCTTCAGCCTTTTAAGTTTCGAATCCTGTATCGCGTGGGGAGAACTAACATCACTGCGGATTTCTTATCCAGATGCTATGAAAAACAGACCCCGGACTCCGGATGACAGGATGTGCAGGCTCGGCAGGAAAGCACAGGTAATGGGTATGCGCGATTATGGGCACCGCCACAAGGCGACTGGTGGGGGGGGGTTATGTCCCAGAGACCCGGTTGACGCTGGCAACTCACCTGCGGCAGGGGACAACACTCCCGGAGAACCCCCAGGGCTCGTGAGCCGGCTTTTCACACAGCTGTGGCCGGCCGGTGACGTCAGCACCAGATGCCGGCTGGCGGGGATAAGAGCGGTGGCGGCAGCAGTGGAAGGGGCGGATGGCCCCAGAGCGGGGAATCCGTTGGCAGCAGAAGAGGCTTGTGGGGTCCAGCAACATCAAGAGAAGAACAGGGATCAGGAACACGATGAGACAGGGAGAAGGAGCCCGTGGCAGCCCCCAGGAGCTGGCAACAGACGAGAGGTGCCCGAACAGGACAGCGGCGAAGAGGAGCCATCACAGAGGGTGCGTTGGGACCAGGTGAAAGCCTGGCTTGGAAGGGTGGTGAGGATCCCGAGGGAGGATCGCAATTGAGGCGGGGTTGCCGCCGGGAACACGGACACCGGGACCTATTGGCATTAGGATCCTAGGGATAGGGGTCAGGAGCCAACTCTAAACCCAGTGGGGCTCGGCCCATTAGGTATAAGGGGTAGGGACAAGGGAAGAAGGGGGACGGGCAAGACAAGCCACGCAACTCCACAGGGTCAGCTTAAGAAGGTGGCATGAGGCCAGGGTGCAGGGGTGGTGGAGCCCCATGTACATCCGCCGCTTCGGACCTGGGCAGCGAGGGACCCGCTAGGCAACCCCCCACCATTGATGGTACACCAAGACATGGCAGGATAGAGCGGGGGTGGCGACACAGCGAAAGAACAACCGCATTGCCCTCAAGGGTCCTGGGGCTGGGCAACGGCAGGAAGGCTGTACCCTCGGGAGTGAACAAAGCCTGGTGGGTACACAAACTTTTTTTATTTGAGAATTTGTCTTATTTCTTTCATAATACTTACTACTGTATAAATACATACATATGTGTGCACTCCTAATTAATACTGGGTGCACCTCAGGCCTAACTGAGGATCAGTCTCATTACTATTTTGATGCTACTGAAAACACTTGAGGAAAAAAACCATAATGATCTCATGTGGGAAAAAAATGACTGATACTGCCTTCATATCAGCTTCAGAAGGAAACATCTCTGCTAAATAACACCAGAATCTAATGAGTACTAATAATAATGTCTTCAAATAGGGCTTGTAAATACGCATATAACCTGAGGGACTGAAGAATAGTGCATATTTACTCATTTTATTTCATATATAGAGCATTTTAGAAAAGAAATCAAACAGAACCAGCTGTTCTACTGCATATGTATGGTTAACTAGCTCAATGTGTCGTTCATCACTTAAGCATATTATGGCTTCTTTAACAATTAGTGAACAACTGTAACTGATTCTGAATTAACACAAAACTCAATAAAACCTAGGAGTCACATCATGCTTTTTCTGATAGAAATGCTTTTTGCTTTTACTGCTTGCGATTGTTTTAGTATTAAACCAGTTTGAATCCTCTGCTTTTCTTAGCTTTCTGTTTTACACAGGAAAATAATGTTATTTAAAGGATTGCATTTAGACCTCAAATCGCTATACAAAAGCTATGTGTTGCACTTGTTCCAGGCATATTCTTACATCTTTCCCCTTCAATTATCCTAGTACAAAATGTTTCATGGGAAGATCAAAATAATAAGTGACAATAAAAGGATACACATGTAAGTATCTGCAGGATCTAAATAGGCAAAGAAAATCCTTGCCTGAGTCATGATGAGTTTTTCTGCCTGAATACATCTTTGTTTAATTTTTTTATTTCAATACAAAGTGTTAGCTGTCTTGGTTACCAGTTTGTTTACAAAACTGTTTACTTCATAGTTATGAGAAACTGGTTTAACAGAAAAAACTTGTATCCCATTGTGAAGCCATATAACTGGACTTCAAGGGTGTAACAGGGTGGATTCAGTATACAGTCTTAGTTTTCTCTCCTCATATGTTGCTCCAACTCTTGTGCTAATTGGCCCCAGTTCTTCACAAAACAAGGGAGGAATAGGGAGCTAGTAAATTGCATGGGTGGGGTGGGGTGGCTGCAGAGTAGACAAAGATTTTCTTATAAAACTGAAGAAAGTGGGAAAGGTATAAAATGACCCAAACAGGCTTGAAATAAAGGGGAAGATACTTATGATTCTCTTGTAGCATCAATCAATTGTCAACACAGGATTCTCAGTAAATACAAAGTAGCTCATATACCAAACTAGGCTACAAAGAGCATGTCTGCGTATGCAATTAGTGTGCATGAATACACTCCGGGGCTTATTGCTCCTGAGCACACCGTCTGAATGTGCACCAGAGAGCAAACAACTGTGGAGCACATTGCTCCAGAGCTTATTAATGTGCAGCTCGTGGAACCTGACTGGAACAGCCTGGGAAGGGAGGAGACCCCAAGGGGCAGCCTATGAGTCCAGGGCTGCTCCAAAGGGGCTCCACATGCTGCAGAGTGGCTGGCTAAGACATAAGGGTGCTTCAACACAGGGCCTGCCTGCCAGCTAGCCCCTGTGCTGAAGCACCCTGTGCCCCAGGGAGCCAAGACAGCATCTACAGGTGTGCTGCTGTGCATGGAAAACTCTACAGCAGGGTAATATTTGTATTGACAGTTGTAAACTGCTATGGAGCTTATTAGTTTCATGCATCCTAATAGGGGCACATGTGTAGATGCTGAGCCATTTACTGTACAGTTAATTACTCAACTGTGCAGTCAACATCTCATGTAGACACACCAAAAGAGGTCTAAAGCAAGGCTGTCAAATTCATCTATGTTGTACCCCAGAATTCCCAGCCCGTCTGGGAGCCCCACAGGCTAGTTCCACATCCATATCCAAAAATACCATATGTTCATCTAAACTATAAATTTCACACCAGTAGTTTCATCTGGCCCTGCAAATTTGGTTCTATTGTTTAAGAAAAAAAGAAAAAATATGTTCCTATCCTTTTTTTCTCAGAGTATACTACACACACAAGTACAGACATATATCCCAGTAGATTGCATTGATTATATACTGTGGTACATGTTTAATAAGTTGAAGAATTGTCAATGATCTAGGTTTTTTGGGGGGGACTTTTTTCTTTTTTAGTTTTCCTTTGTCAATAACAAATTCCAAGCATGGACCCATAGAGGACTACAGCTACTGCTTTATCCTTGGGGGAGGTACAATTGTCTCCTCTTTTGCAGGGACATTTTTATAATATTCCTCTTCCCAGACCTTCTGAGGATGGTTTTCTAAAGCACTTTAAACATTATACATTTGTATTGTGCTTACTGCTAGCAAGAGTAAGAATGCTCTCTTGTTTAAAACACTGTAATACAGCTCTTGTGTTCTGGATCTTCTTCCTAACTTTACCCCAAGATGCAAGATCCTGGAAAAAACCACTTTCATAAAATAAGCATGGTGTCTCTACTCATGCAAATTCATCATGGTCACCTCTTCAAAGCACAATGCAGTGTTGTGCAGAGATATCAGAGTTAGTTCAGGTACTGGAAGCAATGTACCTGTGTTAGCATGTTACTCCACTTAGACTAATATGCTCTGCTTCTAAACAGGGTAGATTGGCTCAGGCTGAGCTATATTCACACAGCTAATTGCTCCTTCACAGTTAACTTGGGTGCCTCTGCAGAGCAGTGCATGCTGTGGTCAGCATATCTGATGAACAAGACCAAGCTTCACTAAGGCAAGGCTTGTAAACAAAGTCACACAAAACAAGGAGGCATTTTTTTTAAATACTGACCAAATTGCTAAACTGGCCCAAGTTTTTAAAAGAACTCAGCCCTAAGAATTATGACAATATACACTAAGCACATTTACACAAGGCATTTACTAGGAAGTGGACTAATTAGCTGCACAGTAAACATCTTGGCATCTACACATGACCCCTATTAGGCTGGAGTTAACCAACTTACTTTACAACAGGATAGTACTTGGAAACATAAGCACAATCCTACTGCGCAGTAAAAATCTCCACTCTTGCCAGCCAGGGCTGTCCTAACCCGGTTGAACACGCTGCAATCCCAGGTACACATGCAGACCCACGCCCAGTAGCAATAAGTTTCAGACCAGTAAGCTCCAGAGGTAATAGGTACATGCAGATATACTCTATATCATGTAATTTAATATTACATCACTTTGAATCCATATTTGCATCATGTACTGATCTTGTATATTATTACTGCATGATTAAAGCAACAAAATTATTACTGAGCGTCTATATTTAAAGGTGATGATATTCAGAAGATAACTGTAGAAGTTTATATAGCTATGTTGTAAGCTATCTTTTTACAATCAAGGTGATTTTTAGATGCCACTTTTTTTTTTGTTTTTACAAGTTTTTAAACTTTGGTTCTTCTTTAATAGTATTCATCATTTGGCTGATGGTAAGAAGCCAAAATTTGATATCTGGTCATATAACAAAAATTGGCTAGCCGTAACATCCCACCTACAAGAAACAGAAAATCAAACCCGCAAGCTACTGCTATTAATAAGTACTTGTATAAAGTTTCAAGTCAGTTACAGCTGCTAAGCATGTGATCTGAGCGGAAAAAGGACTGGTTTCCAAACTGAGCTATTCAATTGCTTGAGCTATACCCACATGTCAAAACATCCATATTAAGTACAGTGTGTCTTGACTTCTTAAAATCAGACACAGTCTCAGAGAAACATTGCAAAACTGCATAATGATGTGGTTGTTTAAAATTAGCTTGCTTTAAATGTCAGAATCAATGGAAGTGTAAATCAGGCTTTATGAATAATTACAAAGTTTTGCTTCAGTTTTAAAGATGGAGGTATCAGATAATATATAAAGGTAGATATGCTTTCAAGGTATGCCACGCATATTCATACTATTTTCATATCTTGATATTCACTATTTCTTTTTTCACTTTATGGGGATTGAGAGTGTTCATTTGTTTTAAAGATCCCTAGATGGAGGAGGTTGCTTTTAAGTAGTCCTGTACATGTTAAAAAATGATCTAGCAATTATAATAATTTGTATAACATGCAAAATTGAGAGCTTCATTTTAGAAACTTTTTTTTGGAACTGAATGGATCTCCTGTACATATCTAAATTTTGAACTCGTGCTGTCATTCAGACTGTAACGCTATGTTTAGCATTGATCAGCAAGCTCTTAATATATAGGTGACTTTAAAACAAATATTCAAGCTAAATCTTTATCCTTCATGTGTTAATATGGGAGTATGTAAACTGACTGGGTGTTGAGTGGCCAGCAGCCAGAGACAGTGACAAGAGAGCAAAAGAACTCAGCTCACATTGTGATCCCCATTCCCTGTGAAACACATGCTTCTTCTTCTAGAAACTGAGACTATTGCCCTTTCTTCTGCTCTGCTGTAACTTCAGTGAGATAGTTCTTCAGTGCCAACGAAAAAACAGATGTGTGCAATCAACTGATTATATTTAAGTTCAGCGATCATCTGAGATGACCTGACAATGACCCACTGAAGTATGTGATAAGAGAGTTCAAAGAAGGCCAAGAAAGTGCTATTGGAATTGACCTCAACTAAAGAGCATTTTCATGTTTTCAGTTGCAAGTTAGAGAAATCTTGCAAGACAGATTTTCTAACAGTAGTTCCAGTCCTATCTCCCACTGGCTTTCCATGAAAACTAAGCCCTTCTTATTTGTGTCCTTCCCCTTTTCTTTTCCCCCCAAATGTATAACTTCAGAAATGTATAATTTAAAACATATAATTAAAGTGGATACATGATCTGTATATTAAAAGGTATAATTTTAATTTTTAATATCAACTTGAAATATTACCTGTGATCCAAATAAAAAAAAATCATGTTTTCATGCCTTTTTTTCCATCTCAATATTATCTTAACACAAACATTCTATTTTAATTACTATTAGCTTTGTTATGTATCAACCTGCAGTCCCGAAAACAGTGTGAAACAAGAAATATACATTGTGTAAATAAATAAATAAATATATATATATATATATATATATATATAAAATGGCTGATCTCTCTTATGATTACAGAACCATGGAGTCATTATAGGAAGTTAAGGCTGGAAGGGACTTCAGAAGGTCATCTAGTCCAGCTCTCTGCTCAAAGCAGGACCATTCCCAACTAGATCACTGCAGCCAGGGCTTTGTCAAGCCTGGCTTTAAAAACCTCCAAGGAGAGTCCACCACCTTCCTTGGTAACTTGTTCCAGTGCTTCACCACCCTCCTAGTGAGAATGTTTTTCCTAATATCCAACCTAAACCTTTCCTGCTGCAACTTAAGACCATTGTTGCTTTTTCTGTCACCACTGAGAACAGTTTAGATCCATCCTCTTTGGAACCACCCTTTAGGTCATGAACTTTATCTGCCTGTATGTGTTGAGAAGTAATAGCTCAAATATGACCTAACCATTAGCAAGCTGTTCTATCACTGCCTCACAAGTAAAGAGAGAAGTCATAAAAAATGGTGTACAACCTTTTGGCACAGTAAACCAAATGAGAAATGTGGGGCTGGTCCACAGGCTAGATTGGAACCTACAAGCCAGGATGTGTGGTGCCTCCACCCAATTTTATACACTGGGATTGAGGTCTGGAGGCCCTGCACTGATCCTGCATTCTGATTTTGGGCCCTGTGCTGTACTACACACCTGACTTAGTGCAAAAGGCCACAGCTCACTGGACTCCCCATGGATCTGTGGGGAGCTCCACAGGCCGCAGGCCATGGGTTGAGCACTCCGGTCATAAAAGATCAGCCCTTATGTATGCTGAGTTGGAACAGTACTTTTGATAGAAATTACATGAGAAGTCTATCTAGGGCTTCCTATGAAGTGCTGACCAGTAATGAGACTGACACTAACTGTTGATTTCCTCACACTTCTCAAAAAGTTTTTGCACTTAGCTAGACTTTGGGCAACTAAAAAACAAAATCAGCCTTATAACTAATATTACCATATTTACTCAAATAGAAGATAACCCTGATTATAAGATGACTGCCCATTACTTAGATTCTATATATCAAAAATTTATAACTGTTACAGTTACAATTGTCCAGGTATAGAATCTAATTATTGAAGATCTGTTTACAGGTGGGAAAATAAGTCTATGTCCTGAAACACAGGATTAATACAATACAGGACAGTGAATTATGTATTGTATATTTAAGCATATGATAAATTCAAGAGGCAAAAGAAAGAACACAAAAACTAGAAACGGTGATTGCAACTACCCAACCAAACATTTCTTACATGGACATGCAAAACTCTAGGATTCCCTAGGATCTAAATTAAAATACAATCGAAACATTAAAATACACACTTAATTCAAGAATCCCAAGATATTGCAAGCCCTTCACCCCAGTGCAAAACTACTATTTTTAGGGGTCTACCCAACTCAAGGAGTTAGCCTGCCAATTTCACAGGTAGGCACCATTTTCATGGACTGACTGCAGCAGACCCACCCCACCCACACACCACTCTTGACTGGCCCAGGGGGCCCAGTGGCCCTGCCACTCACCACTGATTGGTTGTGAGGGCTGTCTGTCATACAGCCCTGCCCCTTGTCACTGATTAATTATGAGGGCTGTCTATTAGCAATAACAGGTGTGGCTGCATGATTGATGGAGAGGGGTGGGGCCGCACAACAGGCAGCTCTCTTAGCCAATCAGTGGTGAAGGGCAGGGGTGGCAGCCATCTTGGACTCCCCTTCATGCCGGCAGCCCCATACCAGTTTCCACTGGTGGGTTGAGTAGCCAGGCCAGTGTCATGAGGATTGCTGCATTTTTTACAGTAAGGTTTTATTCCTGTGGATTTCGCAGGTATGGCCTGATTTTGTGGGCAATGCTGGATTTCATGATTTCTATGAAATCTGCAAAATTCTGACTTCATAAAGTCCCTAACTATAATGCCTGACCTCCACATAACACTAAGAAGCTGTCTCTTATTGAGATAGAAACTTAAGCTAGAAAAAGCAGTCTCCAAATCCTGCCCTCCCAGTAAGCAAAGTCAGGAGACTCTGGACCACCAAATCATCTGCCGCACCTACCAACTGAATGCATAATTCTGATCATATGTGCACCTATGGAAGCGTCACTAAACATATATTTTTTCTCAAGCAAAGCCTCTACTTTTTCTAGAAGTGCTGCAGATGAAAACTATTTGGCCTATCCCCACTAATGGGTATAATTTATACCAATGTGTATATATTAATAAGGGAACTTTATTCATTGTAGAGCCAGATACAACAGGGAGCCAGAGGCTCCTGTTCCCAGTGAAGTAGGCGGGGCTTGCTGTGTGGCCAGGCACCTGAACAAAGGCCAGCTGCTAGAAAGCAAGTAAACCAGAAACAGAGATAAGAGCGACCACCAAGAGTGACTGTCCTAGCACTAGCTGCACTACAATAAAATGGAAAGGGTCAGAAGTCCAGGCAGCCAATGGAGTAAAGCCTGCAAGCAGCTGGCTTTGGCTGCAACAAAAGAGAGTAGGCTGGCCATTAAGCAGAAGGGAAGCAGCTGAATGCGACTGAGAAGCCACACAAACAGAAAGCATGGTGAATGGGTCACAGAAGCCCAGAATGTGAGGCAATCTAGCGCTGCACCCCGCAAGAAGAGGAGAGGAATGTCTAAGAAGGGAGGCTGTAGGCAATAGGTCCACAGACACCTCAGCTATTCCAGAGAGCTGAAAGGAGACAACTAAGGTGAAAGAATGATTTGCTGTGGGGTAATGATGCAGAGTAGGTGTGAATTTTAGCTCTGAAGCATTTGCTTATACTTCCGTTTCTGTTTTCACTGGTGGTTTGGGTTGTGGCTATAAGGGTGGTTTGGAGGCCACAGCCAGGGGTGCCTGTGGGTGGTACCCCATGCACAAAGCCCTATGTGAGTCAGGGGCCCAGGGCCTGTAACAAAGAGAAGCAGCAGCCTGGCCTGGGTTAGAGACCCAGTGGGGAGGGGCTGGAGACCGTGTTATGGCCCCTAAGATGAGTTGTGCCCTGAAGCATGGATTAGGCCCCAATTTCATGCTCAAAGGGCTAAAATGAGCACTAAAGACAGCCGGGCATGAGTAGTACTAGCTACCTGAGGTGAACTAAAACTCATTCTAGGACCCTGGCACAGCCTCCTTAAGTACTATATCTATCAAGGTGAGGGAGGAAAAAGGAAAGTACCCGGAGGAACCAGAATGGGGCAGTAGTAATTTGCCCACTAGGAGTCTTGGCCAGTCCTGCCACGCCATGGTTGCAAGTCAAAAGAAATCCTCAGCTTTGCTCCTCATTCTACAGCTGACTGACACTCAAGGAAGTCGCTTAGTCTTTCTGTCCCATTTATCATGTGTCAAATGAGAATAAGTAGAAATTGCTTGTGGTGAGAACAGCTCACAGTTCTGTATTAATTAAATAATGTCCATACAATGCTTTGAACATATACTGTAAAATGCTAAGTACTCTGGAAAAATCAATCCTTAGTATTTCAAGCTGAACCCTTGTGGTACCTAAATGAGCAGCCACTTGTGCAAATGTTGGCTCTCATTTCTCTGTTTCTCAGTTCCTCAAGTGTAAAACAGATAAAAAACTATTTTCCTGACTCACAGGAAGGTTGTGCAGAAAAATCCCTGCCCCCCTGCTGCAAATGTGTTACATGATGGTGAGCATGTTGTAAAAACTGAACTCTGTATTTGTGGTCAGTCATCACAGGTTTCTCATTTTCACTTTATTCTTTAGCATCTGGTTTTCAGAGGTGTTGTTAATCACTCAACTACACTAGAAGCCAATGAACTGTAATGTGCAGTACTTCATTGGTACAACAGTATAGTCTGGAGCAATAAGCACAAGGCTGGAAACTCAGGGGCCCTCAATCCTAATCCAAACTCTGCCACTGATTCACCATGTGGTCTCAGGCAAGTCACTTTCAGACTGCACACACGACATTAATTCTGGCATTTCCTAACTATCAAGTACTTGACTTTGCATCTTTAAATAACTTAATTTTAATGTGGTCCGTTGGTATGTTATAATACAGAGATTAAACATGGAACAAGCCCTGTGTTCATGAGTATTCATGTGGCAAAGACTTACACAGAACTGCAGAAATGGCTTGTGGTGTTAAACAAAAAAAGAATAATGGCAGTTGTCTTCAATAAACTGTTGAGTAAAATTTACCTTATGCTATATAAACCATTGAAGAGATGACAATAACCAATTCTAATGTCTGGAAGAAAAACTTTCCTAACATATTCATGGGAAGCAAGGGATAGATAGACACCAAGATAAACCAGCAAGAAAGCTTTTACTGTGGTCCAGGTTTACTAGGAATTTGCGGGCAATAAACCTTACACATTTTACTTCAGTGCAACCACTTTGAGACATATCATTAGGATCCCAATTAGGATACACAAATGCATTTCCAACACATAAGTACAACAGCATTTCTCTAGAGAACTTCAAGTTACAATCACACTACTGATCTCCCTTTAAAGCATACTGGCTGTATTCACTTTGTTGGGAAAGAAAAAAAACAACAGAAAACAGAACAACTTATTTATCCCCTTAGCTAACTTCCTCTTTAATGGTGCAGCTTTCAAATATCTTATGCCATAACGCCCTTTTAAGAACACTTGCCTGCTGTTTTCAGTTTCTGAAATGAAAGAGACTCTTGATCTACCCATCCGTTCCTACGCAAGGCATGATGATGCGGCTCCAAAGCTATGAGTTTTCACTCTGAAGTGAGCTTCAGCTCACAAAAACTGGTGCTATAGTCTATACGCATGCATGTGTATCCAGCCAAGAGCCCGTCAAAAAGTCCAGTAAAATCACCTCAAAGAAGACCTTGCAAATCAATATGATTGCTACTGACAATATAAATACATTAATCCAGCTATATTACATGCCTCTAATTGACTACAAAATTTTGGGGTAGTTGGTGAAAATAGGAAACCAGGCCTTGCTTCAGGAACCAATCCCCAACTCATAACATTGTTTCCTATGAGGAAATCGGTTCTGAGTTAACATTTTGATTTAAGATACGGTTTTCAGGAGCCAATTTGTCGCAAGCCAGAGGGCTGCCTGTACACACACACAGGATATCTACATATGCGCAGATAGAGACACCTGTATCCTGTGTAGACACATCTGCACACACCTGCCTCTACTTCAGTTAATCCACAGGGCACCAATCTACCCCGAGTTCCCACAGATGCGGCTACCTGCATCTCTTTCCACTCGCCCATCACCACTCCTGTCCCCTGGTGCTTGGCACCTGTACTGTTGTCTCCTCATCACTTCTCAGCGTCGGGACCAAACCTGGCTCTCTAAAGAGCATCTGGTGCAAGCGAGAAGGGGAGCGGGTCCCGGCCCTCTCCTCCCTTCCCTTCCCGCCCCGCCCCGCCCGGCAGCCCCCTCACACTCAACGGGAAGCTGCAGCCGGGCGCTCCGAGGCAGCCTCGCAGGGCGGGGAGAGCTGGGTCCCGCAACCTCCCTCTGCCCCGCGCCCACCTCCCGGCCTGCCCGGAACCCACCTGCGGGGCTCGTCATGCTCCCGGCTCTGTGGCCGCGGGAGGGCGCGCAGCTGCCCGCCAGCCCGGCGGCTCGTGCGGAAGCGCGGAGCCCGCCTGGCCCCACGCACCCCGGGTGGAACCTCGCCTCCTGGTCGCGCTTCAGAAGTGAAACTGCCCGCGCAGCTGTGGGGGGAGGGATGGCCGCACCTCTGAGCGCCAGCAGGTGCCGAGGGGGTGAGGGAAGGCATTGCCAAGGGGAGCAGGGCGAGAGCACCCCGCCGTCTCCATCTGGGAACAAGAGACAGGCCTCTTGCCGCTGCGCAAGTTAACAAGGCAGCCTCGACGTGCAGAAAGCAATGCGCCCTTCAAACGCTTGGCACCTTTTAGGAGACCAAACGGAGAGGTGGCAAACAAACGAGCTTTCTTCGCGAGCTGCCGGGCACGTGCTCTTCAGGCTGAGGGAAAAGTTAAAGATGGTAAAAGCCGAATCCTAGCCGATTTGGGGTTTTACACTTCACCCCAGAACAGCAAGGAAGATTTTTTTACCTCCCTGTCTGCCATCTGACACCTCCAGGGAAGGAGTCCTACCTGATCTACGCATGGAAGACTACTCCGCACAGCTTGCAATGGCCCCAGAAAGACAGCCTTCCATCTTCAGCTCCCTCTGTGCAAAAATGAAGTTTATTTCCTACCTCTGTCCTACCTTTGGACAGATATTTGGCTATGACCCTGGCACCTGTTCATGCCCGGAGCAGGTGTCAGACCTGATGATCTGTTTAGGTCCCTTCTGACGCCAAGTACCATGATCCTATAGGGACTTTTTACCATCTGGTACCATCTATGCTTTTCTCAGGCTTTGAATCCTGAAAGTTTGCAGAAAAAGACAGTTTTCTTGCCATTTCCTAGTTGGTCTAGTAAAACATATAATTTTGGAATCAAGAGTTCTAGTTTTTTGTATGTCCATAGGTAGAAAATAAACTTTGTTTTGCACAAATGAAGCTGAAGGTGGATGTCTGTTCCTTTGGGTCTGGATGCACGGACACTTGGGCATTGCAGCACTTCTTCATCCTGTTCCATTACTGATGGCATTCAAAGAATGCAAAGAGTGACTGGGCCGTCAGAAATGTTTCCCTTCTGACCAAGATCTTTATTATTATGGTACAATCAGAGTGCCGCTATTCACAATCGTAATAGCCCCCACGCTATTGCACCTCATATTGATTTTTGACATCGCACAGAGGAGAGCTTGAAAAATGTGAGAGGGATCAGCCCATAAGAAAAAACTGCAAAAATGACTTCTCAGAGCTGGGCTGTCCTTTCAGTTTATGCAGCCCCCCCCAGTCCAGCTTCCCATTCCCTTTAATTTTCCATCAGTTTCAATGGGAGATGGACCAGACCTTAAGAGTTCATCAAAATAAAAGCCTGTAGGCTCAGGACTGGAAAATTAAAAATAGCCATTGGAAGAAAATGTGGGTAAGAAACATTTTTGACTGCTCTTTGCGTACTATAAGGACTACATCCAGCTCTAGGATCACATCCAAGGAAGGTTTAAGTTGGATATTAGGGAAAACTCTCTCACGAGGAGGGTGGAGGTTGGGTGAGGTCCTGGATGACTGGAAAAGGTCAGATATAGTGCTGACCTTTAAGAGAAGTAGAACCCAGGAACCTACAGACCAGTAAGTCTGACCTCTATACCTGGAAAGATCATGGGCAAAGTCCTCAAGAAATCCACTGTGAAACACCTAGAGGGAAACAAGGTGATCAGGTACAACCAGTATGGATTTAACAAGAGCAAGCCAAGATAGCACAACCTGATTTAACTTCTGTGATACGCTGGCTGGCTCTGCGATTGGGGGAGAGCAGCGGATGTGATATACCTTGATTTTAGCAAGGCTTTTGACACTGTCTCTCATGGCATTCTCATTAACAGGCTTAGGAAATACATGGCGGATGAAAGTAATGTAAGGTGGATATATAACTGGTTTGGTCATTGTACAGTACTCAATGAATGGTCATCAATTGCTTAATGTCTAGTTGGGAGGAGGTATGGGTCCAGTGTTGTTTAATATTTTCTTTAATAGTTTAGATGATGATTGGGCTTAGCAAATTTATGAAGGACACCAAGTTGGATGGAGTTGCAGATACTCCGGAGAGAAGGGCTAGGATCCAGAACGACTTGGATAGACTCAAGAAACAGCCCTCAATCAGTCAGATCTGATTCAACAAGGACAAGTGTGAAGTCCTACACTTGTGATAGAATAATTGCATACACAAATACGGAGTGGAGAATGAGTAGCTAGGCTGCAGTACTGCAGAGAAAGACCTGGGGTTTACAATGTCCTGAAAACTGAATCTGACCCAACAGTGTGCTCTTGTTGCAAAAAAAATAAAAGCCAACAGCATACTGAGTTATACCAACAAGACTGTCACTTGCAAATTAAGGAAAACGATTTTTCCACTCTATTCAGCACTGGTGAGGCCTAACCTGGACTATTATATTCAGTTTTGAGCCCCACACTTCAAGAAGGACGTAGACAATTTGGAAAGAGGCCAGAGCAAAATAAAAACAAAATGATTAGAGGCCTGGGAGACAGAATTTATGAGAAATGACTGAAAGAACTAGGGTTACATAGTATGAAAAAGAGAAGACTGGGGGATTTAATAACTTCTTTCAAATACCTGAAGGGCAATCAGAGAGAGGATGGACATGGGCTGTTCTCTCCGGTTGTAGGGGATAGGATTAGGAGCAATGGCCTGAAGCTTCAGCAGAGGAAATTTAGATAGGAGGAACTTTCTGAAAGTCATGGGCAACTGGTGCTTCCCAAGTCTGGGGGCACACCAGATTGCCAAGGGGAGGCGGGGGGGATCCCCAGTGGCTGATCACCAACTGGGAGCGGGGGGTAGCAAAACCAGAAGTGCATTTCTGCTGGCACATTTGGTTTTGCAGCTGGTGCTTCCAGGGGGTGCACCCTCTATGTGTCGCTAATAATAAAAGTGGTCCAGCATTGGACTATCTAGAGGAACTGTAGTATCTCTATCCTTGGAAGTTTTAAAGAGTAGGTCAGACAGATGCTTGGCTGAGATGGTTTAGTTAGGGATGCTCCTGCCTTGACCAGGGAACTGGACTAAATAATTGTGTGAGGTCCCTTCTAGCCCTACTTTCCTATGATCCTAACTCTTGAATGACCATCTTACAGGTATTATATTGTAATATCCAGGATAACAATAGCACAATTACATGTAATCAAGTAAGTTATTTAGAGTGACTAGAGTCTTTATCAGGAAAGATGAAGTGACACTACCCTCCCCTTACGGAGGGGGAAGAACAAGTTAGTGATAAGAGAAGTGCAAGTTCTCCAGCCAGAAACCAGGCATAGTGCTTCCTTTAGCTTGTATAGCCATGAACAAAAAAGTTGAATTTTCTAGTTACTGCTTCCTTTTCAGCAGTTCATATCATTCATTTCACAAGTTCAGCCCCCACACAGGAAAACTCTCTCAGGAAGTAGGTTGGCTAGTTATTAGTACAGGCAGTTCTCAGACTTATGGCACAATTGGTTCCTGAAAAACACATCTTAAGTAGAAACATTGTAACTCGGAACCAATTTTCTCATAAGAAACAATGTTATGGATGGGGGATTGGCTCCTGAACCAAGGCCTAACATCCTATTTTCACTCGAAATACCATAGAATTTTATATTCAATCAATTATAGATAAGTAATATAGCTACATTAATGTATTTATATTGTAAATAGCAATCAGATTGATTTGGAAGGACTTATTTGAGTATTGTAACTTGCTTTATGTACTAAGAATTTTGGAGTTAAGTTTATACTGAAGTGATGTAAGAATACTTCAAAGTAATTTACAGTTACATTTACAGGTATATCAAACAATCTTAACTCTAGTGATACCATAAAAAGAGAATATGAATGAAAAGAAAGAGAATATGAATGAAATCTAATATATCAGTTTAATGCGTGGAAGTATTGTACTTTGATTTACAAATGTTTCTATATACTCTGTTTCATTTTGTCACATATATTTCATACATTTTATATCTTTCTACTACATCTTGCATCTTGATACAGAGATTTTTGAATGTCAATATTGTGCTTGACATTACAAACCTAGAACAAGACACAGTACTTGTCTCAAAGAACTTTCATTGTAAGTATGCAGACAGTACAATTCAAATGACTAATGCTTTGTTGGAAGGAGTAAATTTTAAATTGTGCAGTTTTGATTTAGTTTTTAGATGCATACAGCAGTCACAATTAACATTACATTTGCCCATTGCTACTTCATAATGATACTAGATACCACAGTATTTCATGTGCTGAAATAGAAATCAAATGCAATATTCCATGTGTTCATTCTTTTTGTGTTTAGTGGAGAGAGAGGAAAACTTATATATAGGTGATTAATTTCTAGATTTTGTTCTTGTTTAATGTAAAGATAAAAGAACAGAAGAAATGCTAAAGGAATTTAGAAGCACTGATGAATTAATATAACAGCTTTTAGAAAGAAGAAAATTAATGCTTGTAAAATTATCCTGTTAATTTGATGTCTTGCCTGCTAAAATAATGAAAAAAATATTTAAGTAAAGCAATCTGCAAGCACAAAGGGGACAATAACACCACAATCAATAAGCAACTAAGTTTATGAAAAATAAATCATACATTCAAGCCTAATTTCTTCAGTGCAGTTACAATAAAATTAGTTGATAGAATCCAATATAGAATAGCTGGCCTGTAACATTAGGAACTTTGCCAGCATTGCACAAAAAGTGGTTGCATCGGGCTTCATTTTCATTTTTCCAAGAAAGAATTATCCAGTTCTTTATGTTATAACATGCAGAACCTTAATCACAACCAAAATGAGTCAGTTGTTTTCAGTCCCTTAACAGAGATGATGGGAAGCCCCTTCCTTTCTGTTTTTCAATTCCAGCTTTTCTTTTCCAAGGGCCATCATTTAATATACAGTTGTATGCAACTGTGAATCAACTTTTAGTATACTTCAGTGTGCATAACATTAAGCAGTCAAACTTTATCTAACATAAATCCCCAACAGTTGTGAAATCTAAACATTCATGAGGAAAGAGAAATAAATAAAAGGTACAAACTAACAAGAGTCATTAGATAAATATGCAAATACAGTTGTCACAAAAAGTCAAAAGATACCACAATGTGATGTGATATGATAAAGTATTCATATTTTTATATTGCAGCTACTAATGCAAGAAATATCAACTTGTAATGGTTGCTACCATAGTTGCTTTATGCAATTATTTAATGCAATTAAAACTGTATCAGAGAGTTACTTCACTAATAAATCACCTGATGCAATGCCAACAGGATATTTTTAGAAAAATTAGATTTAATTGATTTGGACACAATCCTATTAAGTAGATCAAGGAGTGGCTGATGGATTATAACTAAGAAATGGTTATAAATGAACTGATGTGCTGTCTTACCTTCCTCCCACGCAGGGACCCAAAGAAGAGGTTGTTTTTCCTCAGTTGAGGCTCAAGTTAGTGGAACTCTTTACTTGTTTTTCTGATGATATACTTCACATGATAGAGAATGTATAGGTGTAATTTTTCTTAAACTTACACTACTATATTTACATGTGGTAGGTACTTGGCTTGTGATTGTAAGAGTATCCCCATTTACTTTAGTCCAGGTCCATATGTTTAATTTCCCTGTTATCTATGTTTATCATTAGTGTTCATCACATAATAGGTTAACACGCTCATAAAAATGATATAAATATATGGCGTAATATATATGACTCGCTCTTTACCTTTAGGACAGTGCATCCACAGACTACGTAATACACATGGCAATCTCAGTCTCCACCCACACTTTCAAATTCTCATTATATTGAACCCCTAGATATTGCCTGTTCTTCTTTTGATAAATAAATACACAGTAATCCTGGAATTTGCATTATTGTTCAAATGTATCTTGACCTTTTTATCAGTATAGTTTGGGGGATACAGGAAGGCCTACATAGAACAAAATCTGCATGCCTTTAAGACTTGGTGCTTTATTATTCATTGTCCAGGTATCAAAAATAGATTTAATGAAAAGATATACGTGTACTAGAAGTGTACCAATACATCAGTCTCATATCTGATCAGCACAATTTTGGTGTGGCTGCAGCCCCCTTCAAGTGCCACTGCTGAGTGTAGCCCAGCTCAGCCCCCCAGGAGGGAAATGTCACCTCCTCTTTTTTTTTTTTTTTTTGCACTAAGTCACCCAAAAAACACCAGATTTCAGTGGCAAAAGGAGGTGCCATCTCTCCCACAAGCAGCAAACCTCTGACAACTGCTCCTGTGTTGCTGCTGCTGCTGTTCTGCCCTCCATGCTGCTGGACACAGAGCTTCTGCAGAGAAAGTATAGGGAAAGGGGAGGACAGGGATAGGAAGAACATTGCTACCTTTCACAACACCTGTCAACAACTATCAGTTAATAGGTACAGCAGCTACAAATTGTGGAAGGAATATGTGCTACAAATTATGCTGAGTGTGCACTCTAATAACAAAATGCTAATAATATGTCTCAATTTCAAGAAATTTCAACGGAGGAATAATTATACATCTGTGTAGGTGTGTGTGTGTGTGTTTACATATACCCACAGGTGGAGAAACTGAAGTACAGAGAGGTGATAAGGTTTGTCCAGGGTTGCTCATTAATTTAAGGTAGTGTTAGATAAATCATTAGACAAGCTTACAGTCACAAAATGTCTTTCCTCAGGGCTTGTTGTTTATTTTGTTGTTTACTTGAATTACCATAGTGCCTAAAATCCCCAGTCAGGGACCAGTTTTTTCTGGACTAGACCCCATACAAAGAGAATGAAAAGCCAGTCCCTGCTCAAGAATGATTCCAAACAAAGGGATGCAGACAAGCCAGGTAGCACAGTACTGGTAAGCAAGCTAAGCAATGGTATAAGCAGCACATACTGGCCTAACCACAGTCACTTAACAGGAAAGGAAAATTTTAAGCAAGAATTTGATGAATGATAATGAAGTTGCTTTTCAGATGCTTACAGGGACCTTTTCCCAAGTATAGAAGAAAGCGTGAATGGGCATATTAAAAAATATAATGAGTGGGTGATTGGGGGCTATATAGTGATTGTATAGTGGAGTGGAGTTATAGAGAGGAATCACATAGTCAAAACCACCATGGAAAATGTTTTTTGCAGCAGTATCCTGGAGGGATATTAGTGAGGCAAGACTGGGTTTTTCAAGGCCATAGAGAAGGAACATAAGGTGATAACTAAACATCCATGAGAAGGTAGAATGATGTCATGCTGACATTTTAGTTTGGATAGATGGAAACACATCTGGAGTGATTAAATATATTAACCAGTATCAGAATGGTAAATGAATTTCTGTTGGCAGAAGAGATTACCCACAGCAAAGGTATAAATGGAGAAGGGAAGTAGACCAAGAAAGTTGCAGCGGGGAGCAGAAGACATGTTACAAAATACACGCTGAAGGATCAGTTAGAGATAAGAATCACAGAAGCCATGAGAGGACAAGAGGACTTGAGAGAGGTGATAGATCTGTGGTGTAATGTTTAGACTAGAGTGCAGGGAAGTTAGAGAGATATACAGGTTCAAACCGTCGTCCAGTGATAGTGATATAAAAGATAGGTTAACTTGCTTAATTGAGTAAGTTGTAAGTTCAAGCATGAAAAGTTCATAAGTTCAGTATTTTAAATGTTTGTCTAACAAATTGACTAGTAGGCAGTTTTAATCCAAGCATATATGACTAAGATGTATAATACTAATACTAAATATAATCTTACAAAAATCTAAGTGCTAATACAAAAGACATCTATTCTGAGGCACGACCCTGACCCAATTGAAAAGAGGAAAGTGACCCTGACCCAACCAGAAAGAGGAAAGCACCCTCAACTGAAAAAGGGAAGATGCCCTTATGATGATGCCAATCACAAGAGATAATTATAACTAACAGAAAAATATGTAATGATAACTAACCTCATTATACCATATGTAAAACAAACATATAAATATGGAAGGTCAAACCCCTCTCGGGGTAGCTCTCCGCCCTTAAGGCAGGAGTCTACCCTTCCACAGAAGTAATAAAAAAATTATTGCTGGCACTCTCATGTCTCTTGACTTATGTTATCACGGCTAGTGCCCATGACACAAAACCAAGCTGTCCTTTCCTGTTTAAGCAGCTAACTCAGGTTTTTCTAACAATAGGAGTCTAGAACCTGGTTCTCTCACTTCTTAAGAGACTGTCCTAGGCTCTCAGCTACAGGGGCTTAAATATGGGAGCTTCCCTGTTTTCTTCTCCTACCCTGTTATTTTTCTGGGATTTACACACAGACATGTGCACGCACAGCCACAGATGCACCTGGCCAGTGCCTAACCCAACTGTGCATGCTCAGTCTATGCATGCATACTTACATATCTACCACGGGCCAAAAAAAGACCAGGTAGATCACTAGAAATCTTTCACTTAGACTCACAATGGAAAATAGAATCCCATGCAGCAGCATAGGGACATGACCAGGTGCCCGGTGCACAGGGGCAGCAGTGACTTCTGGTTGAAATTGCATGACTGCTGGCAGCAGCTGCTTTTTATTGCCCCCCTCCTGAATTTGGCACCCATGGTGGTGCAAGGGCATTCTGTTCTGGGCATTCTGTTCTGATGCAATGCTGGCATTGCCCTTGCTACAGTACTACCTAGATACATGTCACCTGATATGGAACTAAAGCCCTAATAGAGGGAAGCATGTAAGAATCTGCTTATTTTTTAATACATGACCACTGAATTTTTTACATACTTACATGATTTGCCTAAACAGGATTTAAAACAGAGTGCTTTTCTTTTTTCCACACTTAAGAACAGATTAATCAATAAGCAAAATATTTGATCCACAAAAAAGGCTTGATTTGATAAATACAAATATATAATCAGGAGCAAGTGGACATACCTGAGTAAAAAATGTAATAAATAAAAATAAGCATGGTAAGAATAATTTTAACCTGTATTTTAAGACTAACAGCAGTAATATAATGGGGAAAAGTATACAAGAACAGAATTTTACCAATACAAAAGACTACTTGTAGTCCACAGCAAAGAAAGAGAGAAGATAAAAAAACTGAAGCAAGTCCTGAGTGTCCTCACCTCAACATTATCCACTCATAAATAAAATCAAATGTACATTTTAAAATATACTGTCTTCAGTGTGGTATGATTAACATCTCAGTTGTCCTTGTTACTCTGAAAGACATGTTTGTTGAAAGCAGAAGATTCCATTTTGGATCTATCAAGCATGGCAACCTCAAAAATATCATATGAACTGTCTGTTTGATACTATAAACATAGTATGTGAGTAAAGTCTATTTTAGCATAGGATTTTATGCCATTTAAAATTCTCACAAGTCAAACTATGATCCAGGAAGTTGCTTGTGTCCTGCCCTGACTTTGCACAGAAAGATGGAGTGTAAAATACATAGCTTTCTTCAACTCCCTGTAACTTCTATGGAGGGGACCAGCAAAGTTAGAATCCTTGGTGGTAAGCAGAATAAGTGAAAGTCTGACCTCACTGAAGTTAATGGTAATTTTACCACAAAGATTTCTACAAGGCTAGAACCAAACAGCAAAAAGGGAAGAGATAAGGTCTCTGCAACAGCCAGTAGCTATGCCCTGGGGAGTGGCTGAACACTGAAGGGATTGTAGTTAAAGGGCAGGCAGCTGGCAGGGATGAGACTAATGAGCAACCCCTGTGCTCCAGCTAGACAATAGGTTGGGCTGACTGGAAGGGGAAGGGCTCAGGGGAGTAAACAGGCTGGCCCTCGGGTTAGAGTAGCACATGCTAACCCTGGCTGGAGATGAGGCAGGACTCCCAGGTGGACCACAGTAGTGTTCAAAACCAATAAGGGGAGACCTGGCAGGTAAGGACTGAGAGGGTCTTTTTTTCTCATTTTTCTCTACCACAGGCCCAAGAGGGGATAAGGATTTAAGGTTACGTTTGCTTTATTTGCGAGTGCCTGGAGGGGTGGTATTTTAGTTTGAAGCAACTGTTGGCATTTCTGTTTCAGTTTACCCAGAGGACTAGGAACAGCTTTGGGGGGAAGTGGAAGCTGCATTGCAGGCACCTTAAAGCACCCTACAAGTTTAGCAGCTGGAAGGCACACAATGGGGGGGGAACGGGGACTTAACCTCTTCAAGGCTGGAGGAACAGGAAGGGGCCCAGAGCCCAACTGTGGGGCTTAATCCCCAGCCATGCTACTGCTTCCAAGGACCTGAAGCTAGAATAAGTGGATCAAGGGCTGAAGGTAGCAGCTGAAGTAGACCCAGACCAAGAGAGTTGGGGTCTGGACAAGTATAAAAGGGCGGAATGAAGTGTCCCACGGGAGAACACCACTCCAAGGCTCAGGACGCATCCTATATAACTGGTTGTCCCTATATAACTGGTTGTCCCACCAAGGCATGGCATGGCATGGGAGACATTGGGCAGCAGTTCGGAAGAGCTGGAATGGAGTCAAACTAGCTAGCCATAGGGTGTTACTAGTGCGTAGCAGGGCTGGTCCTGCCACATCCTGGAGCAGCCACTTGTACTCTGTGAGGAAAAATCCTGACCATCTGTGTGCTCAAGGCTTCTCCTGGGAAAGCAGTGACTCTCCCAGGAGAAACTGAATATCTGTGCATGGTCTTCACCCCTCCTCGGACGGCACAAGGCCAGACTGGCTCCAGGAACAAGTTAAAGCTACTAGCTTCTTCTAACCTTGGCTTCCAGCTGTACCCTGGTCCCACTGGCACTAGAGGCAGAGGAAAAGAAAGCCAGCTGCCCATTGCCCAGCACTTGGGAATCCTAAACTAACTTTTGTGGAAAGGAGGCACAAAAATAAATGATCAAGGATTGAGCATTTGGGCCAAAGTGCAGTTATTTATCACATTAGGGTCTGGAATTTAGAGGAGAATAAAGACAGGGCTTCAAAACTTGTTAATACAAGTAACTCATTTTCAGAAGTTATAATGTGCAGTCGTCTGGAGCATTATGGGAAAAGACTCAAAAACAGATGAGTATTTTGAAAAGAGAATACCATGCTGAGAATTACTTTTTGCATTCAACATACCACTGAGCATAATTTGTATGTACACTTTGCACAAAGTTCTGCTTAAACATTGTATTTGTTTCTTTTATTTCCCCCAAGAACTAGGTGATAGACTTCCTGGTTAGTTTTCAAAATACAGTTGAGAAACCTCCAAGGTAAATAATGTCATTCCATTAAAAAAAAAATCTTTTTCAAATTATTTTTAGATCCAGCAATAAATTAAGGCAAATCAAGAAATGCTATCATCACTTTTAAGAACCTATCAAGAGCGAAATAAGTCTCTGTCAATGTTCCTTCTCCACACTTAGTTGATTTTAACCATCAGTATGCAATGCAAACCATCATCTCTGAGACCATGAAACCCAGGATAGCACTGGTCGATGTTATGGGGTACACTAATATGTTTTCTTATTAAAAAATAACTTAAAATAAAAGAGATAATTTTCTGTCTGAATATATAATGTATGAATGACTACTTTTGAGACACTGATACATAAATTATAAATAGCCTTTCAGATTCTGCAGCTTTGTATTATTAATTAAAAACTGAAGTTTCATCTACATTCAAGATGCATTCAGATATCTAGGTTGCTAGATTATATGTTATAATAGTAGAAATTAAATGACAGGATACAATGCAACAAAACTTTATTTTAGTTGTCACTACTAACAGGATTTCCAGCACCTCTTGCTATGGTAAGAGGAGAACTGAATAATGGTGAAGGTATCTTAACTTGTTTACCAAAGGGTAAAAATAGAAATATTTGTAATATGTTTTCCTTTGATTACACAGTTTTCTAAATGGTATATGCTATTCTAAGAACACTCACTCACTTTCTCTTTCTCTCTCTGTTTTTTTTTCCTTCTTTCCAACAGATTTTAATACCGTTTGATGGGTTCTGTGGCAGCTTATTAGATCCTTTTCTGCTTTGAGGGCAACTGATGAAGACAATCAAAATCATCTGATATTCTTAATAGTGAGCATCTGAAGTAAAATCAAAGAGATGCATAACAAAGCATGCAATCCCTGCAAGAGACAAGTCAGCTACAATTCCCTTTTATGTTAAGATGTCAACAACTTTTCATAGATAACGAAAATGTTGGTTAGTGATTACTGAGCACTATTAAAGTGTGCAATAAGGGAATACCTGCTGCCAGTGGGATTTCTTGTAAGCAGAGAAGGATGCGTTATAATCACCAAAATGACATCAGATTAGTTGTGTAAGGCAAGATATAATTAAAGCAAACATCAGGCACATTTTTATAAACATCACCGCAACAATGTGACTAATCTGCTCATTTCTGCAAAGTGTACTTACATATACAAATTTTACTCTTGTTACATATTAAGAAAGCGGCACAGAGGTTACCATATGTAATATATATTAATTCTAAGACCTGTATTAAAATAATTTCTGTCTTTATAGCTAGGTTTTTTAACTTTCTTTTTACTGGAAAATTTTAATGCCATGCATATTTTGTAAATAGGGTATGAACCACATGAAAAACGATCCTGTCAATAAAGGCAAATTACAAGATAACATGATTCTTTGAGGTGTTGAGCACCCTTAGGAGTTATCCAAATTCAGTGGAAATGTAGAGTGTTCAGTGTCTTAGAGGAATGAACTCAGATTCTGTTTACAATTAGGAAAGTTTATTTTAGAGTTTACTTGTGGTTCAGAAAGAATCTCCCACCATTTTCCTTACTCAGACAAAGTTCTCTCACTAATTCCACTAGGAGCTTTGACAGAGGAAGTGCTGGAGGGCTGAGTCCATTAAATGCCAGGTTGTTATGTTACAGCTAATATATGAGAAGAAGAATGATTTAGACAGGAAATTGTTCTTTTTGTGAAGGAAAAGTTTACAGTATCTTAATCAAAATTTGCCTTTAAAGGATTTTGCTACATTGTGGAAATGTTCAGTTTTACTTGAAGCCAGTGGTTTCCAATGCATGGTTTGTGAGCAGTATGTTGCTTAAAAGTTCTTCCAACATGGCTTACAAGAAGCAAAAAAAGTTAAAAATCTAGTTGGTAGAGTAACAAAGTGTAATGTTACCCATAGTGCATTACTTGATTAGTACTGTGGCCACTAAAGGTGAAGAAGCACTGCTCTAAGCTTTGTGTAAAATTTACTGTTAATATAAAGATAAGAGGGAAGAAATTCCACCCAATCTAGACTTTCTGCAGGCTAGACTGAGATGACGAAGGTTCTTAAAAATGGATGGCAAGTAAAATATTAAGTATTTATTAGCCAAGAGAGTCAAAGGACATGCCAATCACCTTACAGCATAGGGGACAGTAGATCTATACACTTAGTAATATCTTGACCCTTTTAAAATATGTAATTGTGAATTCTACCTTCAGAAAATGTAACTGATTTCCATTAATTTTTTTTATGAGTGGCGGGAAGGTAAAATGAGAGCTCTGTCTTTTTTGGTAAATTGTACTTTTATCCTTCATGGGCAAAGACAACCACATCCAGCAGGAAGAAGGGAGGGAAGAAGAGAGAAAAGAACTGGGAAAGAAAAAGGGAAGGAGAAAAGAGAAACGGAGAAAAAAGGAAAAGAATGAAGGGGGTGGAGGCTTGGTCACATAAGTACATAGGTGACTTATAAGTCTGATCTTTGCTTTGAAAAGTCTGCTGCAGGAGGGGCAGAAGAGCGATGAGGACTGGATACGGGAGGTTTTTGTTTTCCTGGCCACACATTTCTTCATTGCTTCTGGCGTGTGTTGCTGTTCAAAGGCCAATGCTCCATTCTGGATTTGGGACATCCAGGGTGGACGGTCATGATCCTTTGCTCCCACAACTCTGAGTCAATGCTGAAACTCTTTAGGCACACCTTTAGGGTGTCTTTGTACCGCTTCTTTGGTGCACTGCAAAAGCATATTCCATTTGACAGTTTGCCATAGAAGACTTTCTTTGGCAGGCAAGTGTCAGGCATTCTTGAGAGGTGGCCGGCCCATGTTCGGTGTGCCAGTTTCAGCAGGGTGTGAATACTGGAGAGAGTTGATCTTCTGAGCACACCTCAGTGTTCAGAATCTTGTCTTGCCACTTGACCTTTAATATCTTTTGCAGGCAGCACAAATGGAAGTGGTTTCGTTTCTTGGCATGATGCTGGGGTGGGAAGGAACCAGACTCCACAGTCCCTCCTGCCACCTCCTGTGTGTAGTAGTTGGGGTTCAGGTGCTGCTGGCAGTGAGGGGGGCCCTCCAACAGGGCTGAGGGGCATCAGCAGGGCCAGGGGGCTGTGGCTTGGGAGTGAGGACCACTGATATATTAGGGCAACTCAGCACCACCAAGCAGCAGTGGGGACAGCCACAGCTGGACCCTCATCCTGGTGAGAGAAGCGGGTAGGAGGCGCTCTGATTTTCCAAGATAAAAAACCAAAATCAAATGCCAAAATATATAGGTATTTAGAATTTATTTTATTATAATGATTGAGGCACTCATAGTCTTTAAAGTTGCTTTAAAATTGTGAATATATCAGTAAAACATTGTGTTTAACTGATACCTATAAATATATAGTGGCATTTCATTCGAATCATGGAAAAGCATGGATTTTGGGTTTTTTTAAGTAGAGAATTTGGGATTTTTTTATCAGAGAATTTGGGACTTTTAAAGAGAGAAAACCAAGATCCCTGGTGATAGCTAAAACTGTTGCCTTGCCGTTCCAGGGAGGGGGCAGCATGAAGAGAGGGCTTGAATTCCACAACCTCATAAAATGGGATGTAAATGTATTAACACTAGACTTATACCCTAATGTTGTTCCAGAGTACTTTAACCCTGTCCTGTACAAATTTGTGTCATATAGAGTCTGTCAACGAAAATGCCAATCAATATCAATTATAGTAATGGTTTCTTTGATGGGATACCTGGGTTAGGAATATGACTGAGACAACCAGCATATTTCACACACTGTAGAATACAGCAATATTTTTTTGCCTGCCTGTTCCATAAATGATAATCTTGGCCACATTGAATGGCAACAGAAAAAGCACATCTTTTTATCAAAATGAACAGATTTGAAATGTGGAGCTGGCATAAGGGAGCAAACCTTGGTTCATCCAGTCTGATGCTTCAGAAAAAGACAGGCTGTTTTTCCATCTAAGTATAATAGGTATGGTCAAGGAGTGCTTAGAGATCTTTTTCTATAAGAGAAAATCTGTGTTTAAAAAAAAAATCATTTTAGTCATGGTTTTCTCTGCCCAGATTCATGATTTTTTAAAATGTTTATCCCACTTATGGGTCAACATTTCAGAACAACACTGGGAAAGCCTCACAGATATATCTTCCTCCTAAGTGGCCCTAGGCCTTAAAGATGTAATAGTGAGAGATGCCATATCTAAGGCTTTCCCTCTTTAACCCTAGTAGTCCCACTGTAAAGTGAGCCATACTTATATATGCAGACAGTCATCAGAAAACTAGATGAGAGAAAATACTAAACACCAAAGACTATCAGTGAAAGTGGATTTAGTTGCATCTGAAAACCCTACATGGCTGAGACCAAAATAATTGGTATATAAAAGTCAATTTATATCTTTAATTGTTTTCAAAACATAAATAGAAGTGCAAACAGCATAGTTTTGATGAAGGGAGACACTGCTTTTTTGAAAATCCCATGGAGTGCCAATATATGAGCAGGGAGGCTGCTCTGACATGCTGAAATTCCAGCACATTGGAGGAGACTTGATTAATCTAGTCTGCTGGACACAGGTGACTGGTGCCTCCTGAATCGGTTGGGGGGGGGGGCACCCAATATCTCAGCGGGGGAGAGGAAGTCCCTTGGCAGCCGATCGCTGAGCCCAAAAGCGCCAGCAACAAAACTGAAAGTGCCCCCGGGGGAATGACCCTTCACCCCATCTGTCGGAATGCCACTGCAGAGGGGGCATACTGAGCACCCAGTGTTGGTGGTGGGGTCAACCCTGTCGGGGGGGCAGATGCCTACGTGTCGCCTATACTGCTGGAGCATGGCAATTACTGTGCTGCAGCAGCCTCCCACAACTAGTGTATCAGCATCTCCACAGTTCAAAATGGTGGCGGGGTGCTTTTTCTAAAGCTTGTTTGATGAGCTGTAGATAAAGCACCCCTCACTGCTATTTTGAAGTGCAGGGACACTGATACATGAGACACTCTGGGCACTTCAATCACAGTGGCTCTCTTCCCACAGCACTCCTGGACCATGTGTATAAACGCCCATATATGCTAAACAAAAGTTCATATCCTTAGTATCTGCTGCCATGGCCTTTTCTGTGGTAAGGCATCTATTTGACCTCATTGTGTGCTTCTCTGTTTGCTTACCATAATGTGCCTTTATTTGAATACTGCACCAGACTACTACAGTGTTGGCTCCCAGTTTTCCCTATACACAAAACATAAGTGAAGCTGTTGCTAATTTACATTTGGAAGCCTACTCACTTTCCAGCTGTTTTGATAAGGCAATGCAATATATTTAAATAAAAAGCAGCACCTTTAAGTAGAAAAAATAGTAAGGAGGTAATTGAAAAACTTATTAACTCAAACCTTCAATTTAATATTCTTTGGCACTTGCCATATTTATATAATCAGGTTACCTCTTGGGGCTTTTAGAATTTTCACATTACAAATTGTACTGGCAGCTTGGAATTCAAGATGAAATTTCTAACTTTAGTAAAATAAACCCTAAGCAGCACTAGTGGCCCAAAAAGTTCAATCTGTTACTACATTTTAATTTCAGATTTTTTTTGCATAAATTTATAATATTTATACAAGAATGGTCTACAGAGATGCAACATGTCATTGACAGGAACATCTGTTTGGGTACCGTTAAAACATGCTGAGAAAATCAATGTGCATGTTGTATTTAAAAGATGTATCACTTTTTTACTATCTAATTTGCATGGAAGAACTATTGTATTCTCAATGAGCATTAAGCAAATAAATTAACAAAGAAGATGTGTACCAGAAAAATAGCATAATCATGCCATGTAAAGCCCTGACTACTAGGTCAGCTCAAAAGTGCCAGCTCTGGCTGCAGGTTAATATATAAACCATTCCTACATGACTGTATATGAATATCTAGTTAAATATATTCATTTACCATATACTTTATTCTAGCTATTCAACCTCACCGTTTCTGTAGGATGTAACCCAGAAGCACATTAAATGATATCAGATGTATGAAAAATAGTTTGCAGTAAGCATATGCATATTTCCATCAATTTAGTATGATTTCATAGATTCATAGATTTCATAGACATCAGGGCTGGAAGGGACCTCGGAAGATCATCAAGTCCATCCCCCCGCCCAAAGGGCAGGAAGAGAGCTGGGGTCATAGGATCCCAGCAAGATAAGCATCCAGTTTGCTCTTGAAGGTGTTCAATGTAGGTGCTTGAACCACCTCTGATGGCAAGCTGTTCCAGACCTTGGGGGCTCGGACAGTTAAGAAATTCTTCCTTATGTCCAGCATGAAACAGTCTCGCAGTAGTTTATGACAGTTCGACCTTGTCATTCCTTGGGGCGCTCTGGTGAAAAAACGTTCACCCAGATCCTGGTGGTCACCCCTGATAAACTTATAGGTGGCCATCAGATCACCCAATAGCCTGTGCTTTTCCAGGCTAAAGAGCCCCATGGCTCTCAGCTTGTCGTCATGAGGTCTGTTTTCCTGACCTCTGATCATGCACGTGGCTCTTCTCTGGACTCTCTCAAGCATCTCCACATCCTTTTTTAATTGTGGATCCCAAAACTGGACACAGCACTCCAGCTGCCGCCTCACCAAGGCCGAGTACAAGGGGAGAATGACGTCCCGGGATTTGCTTGAGAAGCATCTATGGATGCAAGCCAGTGTTTTGGTCGCTTTAGTAGCTGCAGCATTGCACTGAAGGCTCATGTTCATCTTGTGGTCAATGATGACCCCCAAGTCTCTTTCTTCCATAGTGCTAGCCAGTATAACACTGCCAAGCCTATAAGGATGCTGCAGGTTTTTCCTCCCAAGGTGGAGAACCTTGCATTTTTCAGTGTTAAACACCATCAGATTCTTGTCCGCCCATTTGCTGAGCCTGTCCAGGTCAGCCTGGATCGCCCTCCTTTCTTCTGGTGTGGATGCTTTGCCCCAAAGTTTGGTGTCATCGGCGAACTTGGCCAGTCTGCTCCTGACTCCGATGTCCACATCATTAATGAAGGTGTTGAACAATATGGGTCCAAGGACAGAGCCATGAGGGACCCCACTGGTCACAGGACACCATGATGAGTGACTGCCATCAATTTCTGCCCTCTGGGTCCGACCATGGAGCCAATTTCCCAACCAGCAGATCACGGTGGACCCAAAGCCACAGTTGGCTAGTTTTGCCAAGAGGTGATCATGGGACACCAGATCAAAGGCTTTTTTGAAGTCAAGATATATGACATCAATCTCTTCTCCCTTGTCCAAGTGATAGGTCACCTGGTTGTAGAAGGAAATGAGATTGGTCAAGCAAGACCTACCCGCAACAAACCCATGCTGGCTATCCCTTAGGATGTTGGCATTGGCCAGTCCATTAAGGATGGCCTCTTTAATAAACTTTTCTAAGATCTTCCCCAGGATAGAAGTCAAGCTAATAGGCCTATAGTTAGCCAGATCCACTTTCCTCCCTTTCTTGAAGATAGGCACCACATTGGCCTTCTTCCAGTCTTTGTGCACTTCACCAGAGTGCCAGGAGTTTTTAAAGATCTGTGCCAGGGGCTGAGCTATGATGCTCGCCAGCTCCTTGAGTACCCTGGGGTGCAGATTGTCAGGGCCGGCTGACTTGAAGGTATCCAGCTTCTCAAGATGTTCCTTCACGAGGTCAGCATTTATGGAGGGCAGGGGATCTCCCTCACCCGGACCTCCCTGTCCTGTAGCGGGCATGGGCATCCCATGGGACAGGGAGGGAAAGACCGACGCAAAGTACCCATTTAATAGGTTGACGTTTTCCTGGGCGGCAGTTTTCAGTTGCCCCATCTGGTTCAGCAGGGTCCAATGTTGCCCTTGCTTTTTCTCTGGCTCCCCACATATCTGAAAAAGGACTTTTTATTGTCCTTGATGCTGAAAGCTAGTTGGAGTTCAGTTGCAGCCTTGGCTTTCCTGGTTTGCTCCCTGCAGGCATAGATGAATGTCTTTCAAAACTCTAGAACTCTTGGTTCAGAGCTGATGCCTTTTAATAGACCAACTAAGAAATCTCAGAAAAAATATCTTTCTATACAAGCTTTCAGGCACATGTGCCCTTCTTTGAGCTGAGGCCATATCCAGGTTTGTAAAAATCCTCTTAGGTAGAAAATAAACTTCATTTTGCACAGGGGAATTTTAAGGCTGAATATCTGTTCCCCTGAGAGTCCTTTGTGTGACTTGCTCCTTGATGTGTAGATAAGGCTGTTCTCATCCCTGGAGGTATCAGATGTCAGAAGGGCAGGGAGGCTCAAAAAAATCTTTCCTTCTTGTTCAGCAATGAAGTTTATATTTCCAAAATTGGCCAAAATATGGCATCTTCCATGTTTCAAGGAAGAATGACACATGTATGAATACATATATGTAACTTCTGCCAGGCATCAGATGTCAGCAACAAGGGCTTATTTCACCTCAGGGGTTTTACACTAATCAATTATCTTGCCTCGAGTCCCCAAAAACCCAGGAAAATAATTTCTGCCTGGGTGTCCCAATGTAAACAAATTCCCCACTCACAAGCAATACCAGACTATAATAGAGTTTATTAATGTGGGAAAGGGAGATGGGATGACAGGTTTAAAAACCCCTTAAGAACCAGTAGAACACCTCAATCCACTATTAACAGTTCAGCACAGTCATTAGGTTCAGAGTTCTTGCTTAGTCCTACACAGGATGAACAATGTAGTCAGCAGAGGTAGTCTTTTCCATGGACTGAGACCTTGTAGTGGTGGGGAGGCTTGTGTATCCCAGTGACCCTCAGAGGTATGCCACTCAGATTCCCACATTCCTGGCAGGGTTATCCAAGGCAAACAGGCCTGAGAGGAGGTTCCAAACACACCACAGTCCAGGATGTCAGGATTTCAATAGTGGTAAAGATGGATGAAGGGATCTGCAAGATGGAGGTACTCTGTTGTCTGGGTTCTCCCCTGCCACTGGGCTCACCTTGTCAAGACTGTATGATTGCTGTTTCTGTGCACCAGCTTCCCTGTGTTAAACAATCATGCTCAGGCTTCTCCTGTACCAACCTCCAAAAGCCATATGAGAATGGATCAGTGGTGATGGAGACAGGAACCTATTGATCTCCAACCACAAATCTGCATGCAGCAGGCAGTAACTTAATGGTCTCCTTTCACCTGGATTGAGACACAAGTGCAGTTTAGCAGCTGCTACTGTGACTGAGCAGTCCTATTCAGGATCCTCTCTGCCCACCCCACATGAGAAAGGGGCTAGAAAACGTACCCTAAACCTAGGCTGTCTCATGTGCTCCTGGCTGGATAACTGTGTCCAGCAGGATCACTCTGTCTGTGGTTGAAAACATCACAAGAAGAGAGTGATTTTTGCAACATGGAAGATTTGCACGTTGATAGATAACCAACACAATGGATGACCAGAAAGAAGGACTGGAATTGTCTCCAGGGAATTAGTGAGATACAACATCAGTATTGCAGCTTTGAGTGAAATAAGATCACTGGATGATGGTCTGCTGAGAGAAGAAGATAGAAGCTACACCTTTTTCTGGAAGGGGAAACCAGTCAAGGACAAACCAGTTCACAGTGTCGGCTTCCCCATCAAGAATCAGCTTGTCAGTCAACTTGCAGAATTCCCTGTGGGCATGAACAAATGTGTTGGGACACTATCTGAAGCTCAGCAACAACCACGATGCTACCATTATCAGCACATATGCCCAGAACTGTCTCTAGTGGTGTGTGGGGCCCGGGGCATATCAACCTGTGCAGGGCAAGGGGGGCAGTTGACGAGCAGCAGCAGCAGAGTGTGGGGGGGAAGACAGCAGAAGAGCTGGTGGCACTCAGTGGTGTGTGGTGGCTGCAGCGGGGCCATAGGTAAAGGAGGAAAAAAAATGGAGGGGGGGCCTGAGTGCATGTGCGCATGCACTCCCAGCCCCAGGAGGAGAGTCTGCAGGGGAAGGGGCAGAGGGAGGGGAAAGGGGTGAAGGTGCAGGGCTGCGGCAGTAAGGTGTGGATGCAGGGAGCAGAGGCTGAACCCAGCTACAGCTCACCTCTGCCCTTTGCAAAGATCAGGGGCCCATATGCCCCCACCCCTTGGCTCCCCGGTGCCACACCAGCTCTGGAGGAGCCACCAGGCTGCACTGGGCTTGGGATTGGGGGCTGCTGTCCACAAGGCTGCCCTTTCCCCAGCATCTGGGGTCATTGTCTGGCACTGGTGGACCCCACAAACCACTGCTCCTCACTGGGGTCTGCCCCACACCATCTGGTGGGGCCTGGACTAGGGCCAACTTTGGCTGCTCCACTGGGCCAGGAGAATGGAGCCCCCAGGGCCTTCCCCCCCCGCCAAGTCATCCCAGGGGAGAACCCAGTGCAGCCTGGTGGCTCCTCCAGGGGCGCAGGCATCCAGCTCCTGCTGCTGCATGCACGATGGGGGAGTCAGGAAGGACAGGCACGTCCTCCCTATCTTGTCTGCCTCACACCATGCACCTGTACAAGCCACTGGGCACCATGACCTCACCCAGCAAGGGCCCCATTCACAGTGTATCAGGCCCTGGCTGAGCTGGGTCATGGGGCAATCAGAACCCGGAGGCTCCTCCAGAGCCAGTGCTGCGACGGAGAGTGGAGGGGTGGGGCACATGGGCCCCCAGTCTTTGCACAGGGCAGGGGTGGTCCTCAGCTGGGCTCAGCCTCTGTTCCCTTCACTCATGCATAGCTGCCACTGCTGCTTGGAAAGTGGCATGGAGACATGTGCATCCTACCCCTAGGCGGCCTGGTGCTGCACTGTGCCACATTAAAAGCAGCAGTGGCAGCATGGCACAGATGCAGGTAACAGAGTCTGAGTCCAGCTTCAGCCCGCCCCTGTCCTATGCAAAGATCAGGGACCCAGATGCTCCCCACCTTGCTCCCCAGCACCGCAGTAGCTCTGGAGAAGCCGCCAGGCTCTGACTGCCCCACAACCCGGCCTGGCCAGGGCCCGATTCACTATGAACAGGGCCCCAGCTGGGCTATGTTATGGGGCAATCACCACAGTGCAGGAGGGAGCGGGGCAGGGTGGATGATTCACCCTGCCCCTACCTCACTCTCAATCTGCCCCCACTCCCAAGCCCAATTAAAATGAATTTACCTGCCTCCAGTTGGGTCCACTGCAATCTTGGTTACGAGTGTGCTCATGCCCCTCCCCCTAAGGCTGCACTGCCCTCCAGCTAAATCTGCTGTCCTGTGTTTGGGGGGGCTGAGCCCCATTAGCCCACCCTTCCACCACCTATGGGCGGGGCCTGTACAGCAGTAACTGCAGGGCCCCCCCGTGTGCAGGAATTGGGGTGGTCACCCTGACTCACCCCCCCCCCCAGGAATGGCCATGCATATGCCCCAGTGCTTGATGCTGATGTCAAAGAACAGTTCTACTCCAACCCTGACCTCATTCTGACTAACAATCACAGGTTGGACAAGATCATTCTCTTTGGTGACTTCATTGCCAGGCAGACGTGACTTGGAACTCTGGAGTGGCACCACTGGAAGAAAGGAGTCAGAAAAGCCAACTCCAACAGCATCCTACTCCTGAGCAAATGTGCAGAGTACTGTCTTGTCATTGGAACAGGGAGCCAGTGGCCCTGTTACCAAACAAGCCAGAAAGCTAAGTACTCAGACTGGCAGTGGGCAGCCTGAGAAACTTGTTAATTGCTAATTAAGGACTCACAGACTGGCAATGGAGCCAAACGGAAACTTGTTCATTGTTAATTAAGGGCTTTGTATAAAAGAACCAGGTCTCACAGTCATCATAAACACTATCTTCAGACAGTGTGACAAATACAAGAACACACAGAGACACCTAAGTATACTGGCACTTCCTTAAGTATGTAATTGTTAGAGCCCATGATCAAATAGATGTCCATATCATTTAGGACATGTGAGAAACTGATGACTTTTGGATAGATTGCTGTTTTGTCAGATCCATTATAAACATCTGGCTTGCTTTGAAACGTCAAAAACAGCCAAAAACAATACAAAGGACCCTCAAAACCAAATTTCTTCAAGACCTGAAGATCTATAGGCATCTCCAACAGTGTCTCCATGGAAAGGTCTCTGCCCTTTCCACAAACAAAGGCAACATTGAGGAACTCTGGAAGAGGTGTAAAACTACCATCCATATAGCCTCTGCTGAATCCATTGGCTATACCACCCATTGACACAAAGGCTGGTTTGATGATAATGACTCTGACCCAAAGAGAACGGCTCATTCTGTTTGGCAAGATGATACCTCATATCAGCAAAAGAAGATCTACCAGCTTCTCAAAGCTGAAGCTCAAAGAATGATCCAGAATATCAAAGATCAGTGATGGCAAGATAAAGCCAAAGAGATGCAGCTCTGTGCTGATAAATATGACATGCTTAGCTTTTTCTAGGCAAAGCAAGCCATCTACAGGCCAACTTCCCATGGTCCTACTTTCCTGTGATCTCAGGATGGCTCAACACTCCTCACTCACAATGAATCTATCCAAGCTAGATGGAAAGAGCACTCTGAGGCACTCCTGAACTGTGAGTCAATTGTGGGAGATACCACCGTCAAGTCCATACCACAGCACCCTGACAGGGGATCCTTCATCAGTGCTCCTATCCTAAAAGATGTCTGGTGTGCCGTCAAGGAAACCAAGAACAAGACTACTAGACCAGATGGCATACATACTGAAATCTACAAGGCTGGAAGCCAGGAACTGGTATTAAGACTTCACAAATTTACTTTATGAATTTGGAACAGTGAAGAGACCCCTGGGGACCTGAGGAACAGCAATACCATGACTATCTTCAAGAAAGGAGATAAGTCTGCATGGGGGACTATCAAGGTACCACTCACCTTTCCACAGCAGGGAGAATCATTGCCCACACCCTCCTGAACTGTCTTCTACCTCTTGCTGAGGAAGTCCTGTTGGAATCTCAGAGTGGTTTCAGAGCACCTGTGGAGCAACTGACATGATCTTTGTTGACCGCCACGTCCAAGAAAAGGATTGGGAACAACATCAGGACCTGTATATGGCCTTCATTGAGCTCACTAATACCTTTGATTCCATCAGTCACAAAGCCTTGTGAAAAGGTTTGGATGTCCTGAAAAGCACATAAAGGTCCTGAGGCTTCTTCAGGACAAGAAGACTGTGACTATCCTATGTAGCAGATAGGAGACAGATCTGTTTGTCATCTGAACTGGGGTTAAGCAAGGATGTGTCATCACTTCAATTCAGTTCTTCATTTTTTTTGACAGTCCTCTTGGTTCTCATTAAGGACCACCTTCCTTCTAGAATTGATATAGAATACCAAATAGAAGGCTCTTCAATCTGGGATGTTTTTGGTCAAAGTCCAAAGTACTCAAAACAACCATCCTTAACCTTCAATACGCCATCTTTGTGCACACTGAGGAAAACCTCCAGGCTGCACTGAATCTTTGGGCCTCTCAACACCAAGAAAACTAAAGTACTCTATCAACCTGCCCCAGGCCATGAATGTAATGCCCCTCCCAAAATTACCATTGAGGGAAAGATCCTGGAGGTAGGTGAGTACTTGCCCTACCTTGGTAGCCACGTCTCTCAGAGAGCAAACACTGATGAGGAGGTCTAGCAGAGGACCCAGTGAGCAAGTGCCTTCTTTGGGAAACTGCTTTGGCATGTATTTATTCATCACAATCTCTAGAAAGACATCAATATCCAGGTCTACAGTGCAATCACTGCACTCTGCACAGATGTGAAACATGGGTGATCTACTGTTATCATCTTCAGAGCCTGCAGAGGTATTACTAACAATGCCCCTGGAAAATCCTCTACATCAAATGTGAAGATTGCCACACAAATGCCATCATCCTTGCTGAAGCCAGTGTTACCAGCATTGAGTTGGTGATCTTCAAGCACCAAGTTTGCTGACCAGACATTTTGTTTGGATATTTGATTCTCGACTCCCAAAACAAGTGCTCTGCTCTCAGCTTAGTAATGGCCTAAGATCTCATGGTTGCCAGAGGAAATTCTACAAGGATACATTGAAGGCACACCTCCAGAATACCAATGCTTACATCAAAAGCTGGGAGGTGCAATGGTGCCACAACCTCAACCAAGCGGCAGCCTGTTTTCAGGTAAAGCATTTTCCCCTCAAAGTAGAGAGAATGGAGGAAGGAAAAAGAAGAAAAATCCTAGCCTACAGGCTACTGTCCTCTGTGGAAAGACCTGAAACTTTTGCAGATAGTGGCTCAAGGATTTGGACACTTGAGTCACATCAAGACCCATCAGTGATCCTTGGTGGAGATCATCCTCAAATCTAGGGACTTCTGATAATGGAGCTCTAGTGTAGCTCTAAGCCAAGGTTTCCCTTGCCTCACCACTGCTGGATTGCTGCTCCTAACTGCTGCTGGGAGGTACTGCTCTCCATTTTTCCTTGCTGCTGCTTGGGGCACTGCTTCTCGCTGCTGCTGAGACATGGGGGGTGCTGCTCATCATCGTCATCACTGCTTGGGAGCACTGCTTGTCTTCTCACAAAGGGAACCTGGCTCTTTTAGATGTAATTTCAGCTCTGCAGCATTTGGAAGTATCAGATAGCACCCTAAGAATTTCAGCTCTTTACCACCAAGTAGGTAACAAAACTCAGATGCAACCCAGTAATATGACTAGCACTTACCTCTTTTTGGTTGAATAGTGAGCTGCAATGCCATCCCCCACTAGAAGAGCTCCAATCTAGAGCCTCTCCATTCTCCCTTTGTGATTCCTGAGCTGGGAGTCCCTTCACCTTATACTTCCATACAAGTCATGATCAGCACTGGTGTCTCAACTACATTTATTTACTAAATTTCTCTTACAGTATCAGTATCCTTAGGAATTTTTCAATTTTAGAAGGCAGGACCAGTGCACAAATCTGACTTCCCTGGCCTCTAATAGTGAAAGTATTAAAAGCAGTTTAAAAATGTTATTACAGTCAAAACAAGCACAAAAGAGTTTTTCACCCCCTCACCCATGCACACCAGATGGGACAACTGACAACTGATGCCCAGGAAAAAGCCAACCTATTAAATGGGTACTTTGCATCGGTCTTTCATCAGTCCCATGGGACGCCCATGCCCACTATGGGACAGGGAGGTCCAGGTGAGGGAGATCCCCTGCCCTCCATCAATGCTGACCTCGTGAAGGAACACCTTGAGAGTCGGGATACCTTCAAATAAGCCGGCCCTGACAATCTACACCCCAGGGTACTCAAGGAGCTGGCAAGCATCATAGTCCAGGCTCTGGCATGGATCTTTGAAAACTCCTGGCGCTCTGGTGTAGTACGCAAAGACTGGAAGAAGGCCAATGTGGTGCCTATCTTCAAGAAAGGAAGGAAAGTGGATCCGGCGAACTATAGACCCATCAGCCTGACTTCTATCCCAGGGAAGATCTTAGAAAAGTTTATTAAAGAGGCCATCCTTAATGGACTGGCCAACACCAACATCCTAAGGGACAGCCAGCATGGATTTGTTGCGGGTAGGTCTTGCTTGACCAATCTCATTTCCTTCTATGACTAGGTGACCTATCACCTGGACAAGGGAGAAGAGATTGATGTCATATATCTTGACTTCAAAAAAGTGTTTGATCTGGTATCCCATGATCACCTCTTGGTGAAACTGGCCAATTGTGGCCTTGGGTCTATCACGATCCACTGGCTGGGAAATTGGCTCCGTGGTTGGACCCAGAGGGTGGTAACTGACCGAAGTCACTCATCATGGTGCCCTGTGACCAGTAGGGTCCCCCAAGGCTCTGTCCTTGGACCCATATTGTTCAACACCTTCATTAATGATGTGGACATCGGAGTCAGGAGCAGACTGGCCAAGTTCGCCGATGACACCAAACTTTGGGGCAAAGCATCCACACCAGAAGAAAGGAGGGCGATCCAGGCTGACCTGGACAGGCTCAGCAAATGGGCGGACAAAAATCTGATGGTGTTTAACACTGAAAAATGCAAGGTTCTCCACCTTGGGAGGAAAAACCTGCAGCATCCTTATAGGCTTGGCAGTGTTATACTGGCTAGCACTATGGAAGAAAGAGACTTGGGGGTCATCATTGACCACAAGATGAACATGAGCCTGCAATGTGATGCTGCGGCTACTAAAGCGACCAAAACGCTGGCTTGCATCCATAGATGCTTCTCAAGCAAATCCCGGGACGTCATTCTCCCCTTGTACTCGGCCTTGGTGAGGTGGCAGCTGGAGTACTGCGTCCAGTTTTGGGATCCACAATTCAAAAAGGATGTGGAGATGCTTGAGGGAGTCCAGAGAAGAGCCATGTGGGTATGTGGCAATGGCGGCACTGGGAGGGATGGCCACAGGGAGGCATATGGAGAATTTTGGGGTGCCTATAGTCCCCCAAAACCTGCCTAGTGCTGCTGTCAGTGCTGCCTGCCCCATGCAGCTGAGTCCACCCTATCCCCATGTGCCCTTAGTGGAGCCCTGGCCCACCAAGAAGAGGCTGGCACTGCCCTGAGCCCGCAATAGGCAGCTTGCCCTCACCGTGTGCACAACTCTGGGGGGCACATGCCCCCTATGTTCCCCAGGAGGACTACACACTGGTGGGGAGTTAACCCCCACCCCCACATGTCACCTGGATGAGCTGCCCACAGTTCTGTCCTGCTCCCCACCCCGGGGTTGCATTCACTACCCTGCTGGGTAGTGCCTGCTCCTGCCCCAGCCCCACTCCCTCCTTCACTGTGGAGGCCTTAATCTGCACCCCAGCCCCACACTCTCCTTCCTTCCCTCATGCCCTTTCCCCACCACAGACTTACCAGCAGGGGGCTGTTCTCCAAGCTGCCAGGCTGTGTTCCTGGCTGTGTGCATGCTGTGACTGTGGATATGCATGTGGCATTTATCAGTGACTTTATCAACCAAAAAAACTGATTGCCAACAACGTGAATTTTCCTGTTCTTTGTGCCAGTCTGATATGCGACTGATATATCAATGCACCTCTATATTTTGCTCATTAAAAGTATATCAGTTGCTTATACAGTAGAAATCATTACAAATAATTATCAATAAAACATTAGATGACATGTATACCATATGTACATGTTACTAAATTTTAATAAAATTAAAATAAACTATTTTTTAAAAAATTGGAAAAGATTTATTTATGCTTCTTTATTTTGCATTCTGTTGGCTCAAGAGAGGTATTTGAGTTACTAAGAAGCCAAGGGTCTGTTCCAAAGTTCAAATTAGAGCCTTTCCATTCATTTTAATGGACATGGTCAGCTGTTTTAGCTTTAAAAATTAGAATTATTAAAATTCTATAAACCTCCAGAAATGGACAACAATATGTATTCTGTATACAATAATGTCATAATTTTTAAGTCTACTATCTCTGATTCTTAGGTCTTCTACTTTTCAGAGCTAGAAGCAGAGAAGCAGTGTATATCCTTAAAAAGGTTGGAATCTTCCATTTCTAATTGCATTAGGTAACTGACAGATGATGTACATTAGAAAGAAACTTCCCCTTGCCGCAAGGCATTCCATTACAATTTTTCTTACAACTTCCTTTGAAGCAGCTGAAATTAGCCATTGTCAGAGAAAAGATATTGGCCAAAACTGATTGTTGGTCTGGAGGTCTATAAAGGTAATTCACAACTGGTTACAAACAGCCCATTTCTAGCCTTGATGCTTTGACAAGGCATCTATTGTCATTCAGCTGTCCAGTTCTGGTGAGGGTGGGGTTAGAGGAATATCAAGGGATGACTTTCTTTGTCAGAGCTTTCATTAATTAGGATTGCTAGCTGTTTAAAGTTGCCTGGAGAGTTGGCATATTAAATCCTGGTGGAGAAAGATTAGAGTCAGAATACTAGTGGCATGTTTGAGGTACATGAAAAATGCAACTCGCTGGGTGTCTGTGCGGTTTTTTATCTGGCTATTCCTTCAACATTTGTGGAATTTAACTATTTTCTTTCTACAGATGTGTGCACATACCACATATATAATCAGAACATAAATCAAAGAAGGTCTTTTGTGTCTTTTGTATAAACTGTAGAAAAAAATGATTGAATGCATTTGCTTTGCAGCCTTTATAATAGCAATTGTATTATGACCAGCAAACTTTTACTGATTTTGACTGCTTCTGGTGTTCCATTTCAGTATTAATTATTCCAATGTATTTTTAAAAGACAATTTCTGGTTACCTGCAGTGTGCTAATTTGTTGTGAGACCTCAATAGAGAGTAATGCAGAATTTATTCAGAAACATAAGAACACATTTAAAATAAGCATCATCTTATGCCTATAGCCTCTGATTAGATGTCTGCACATAGTTTCATAGTTTCTAGGGTCAGAAGGAACCTGAGTAGATCATCTAGTCCGACCCCCTACCATGGCAGGAAATAATACTGCGGTCAAATGACCCCAGCAAGATGTTCATCCAACCTCCTCTTAAAACCTCCCAGGGTAGGAGCCAGGACCACCTCTCTTGGAAGTTGGTTCCAGACCCTAGCCGCCCTGACCATGAAGTAGCACTTCCTGATATCTAGGCTAAACCTGCCCTCTGCCAGCTTGTGACCGTTATTCCTGGTCACACCTGGCAGTGCACAGGGGAATAGTGACCCCCCCAATGCCTGCTGATCCCCCCTGACTAGTTTATAACATGCCACGAGATCCCCCCTCAACCTTCTCTTTTGGAGGCTGAACAGGTTCTGGTCCCATAGCCTCTCCTCATAGGGCCTGCCCTGCTGTCCCCTGATCATGGGAGTGGCCCTCCTCTGGACCCTCTCCATGCTGTCCACATCCCTCTTGAAGTGTGGCGCCCAGAACTGGACGCAGTACTCCAGCTGCGGCCTGACCAGTGCTGCATAGAGGGGGAGGATCACCTCCTTGGACCTGCTTGAGATGCATATGTGGATACGTGACAAGGTGCAGTTGGCCTTCCTAACTGCATTCCCACACTGCCGGCCCATGTTCATCTTGGAGTCAATTATGACTCCAAGATCCTTTTCCGCCTCCGTGCTGACAAGAGGGGAGTTCCCCAACCTGTAGGTATGGTGCCAGTTTTTCCTCCCGAGGTGCATCACCTTGCACTTGTCTGTGTTGAATCCCATACTATTCACATCCGCCCACCCTTGTAACCTGTCTAGGTCTGATTGTAGCCTGATGCTTCCTTCTGGCGTGCCCACATCCCTCCACATCTTAGTGTCATCAGCAAATTTGAACAGGATGCTTTTTACCCCCTCATCCAAATCGCTGATGAAGATGTTGAACAGTGCCGGCCCGAGGACCGAGCCCTGCAGAGCCCCACTGCCCACGTCCTTCCAGGTTGAGAAGGACCCATGCACTACCACCCTCTGGGTGCGGCCCTCCAGCCAGTTGGCAACCCAATTGACTGTGTGGGCGTCGACACCACAGTCCCCCAGTTTCTTAATGAGAACAGGGTGAGAGACAGTGTCAAATGCCTTCTGGAAGTCCAGGAAGACTATATCTACTGCTACCCCTGCATCTAATGATCTGGTAATCTGATCGTAGAAAGCCACCAGGTTGGTCTGACAGGACCTGCCACTGATGAACCCGTGTTGGTTGCCCCTAAGCATGCAGTCCCCTGCTGGCCCCTCATGGATGTGTGCCAGCATAATTTTCTCAAACAGCTTGCCTAGGATTGAGGTAAGACTAACTGGCCTATAGTTTCCTGGGTCCTCCTTCCTCCCCTTTTTGAAGATGGGAACCATGTTGGCCCTCTTCCAGTCCTCTGGCACCACACCAGAGCACCAGAGCACACCAGCACTATGAATGCTCATAAAGCCGTGCCAGGGGTCCTGCAATGACCTCGGCCAATTTCTTTACAACTCTAGGGTGGAGATCATCCGGGCCGGTGAGTTGAATACGTCCAGCCCCTCCAGAAGCTCCCTAACTAGTTCCTCGCTAACCTTTGGCCCAGGTGTGCCTTCCCTGGGGCCTGTTTTTTACATAACATAAAAAAGTCTGAACATGGTACCAATAATAGAATAATTTACTTACCAAGGGAATAATGAAGCAGGTGAATAAGGTTTCAAGAAGAAAAGAATAGAATTATAGTTCCACCTCTGTTGCTTCATGACCCTCGCATGTAAACCCATGTAAAAAACAGTAGCAAATTATTATTCCTACCATGAAACATGGCAAAAGGAGTAGAGGAATATAAAACATTCCATCCTGGATCAGATCTATGGTCTGTCTACTTGGGTAATAAACAGATGTAATAAAGCCCTGCCTGTCATAAAATATTGTCAATGTCATAATCATCATAATTCATGAATGTGCAAAATGATGGCAACCTAATATAGGTCACACAGAGAAAGTGATAGAGCTGAAGACAGAATTCCAGTCTTCTAGCACCCAGTCAGCAGCCCTGTCCATCAGAAGATAGAGGCACTGTTTCTAAATGAGTTGTTTGTGGTCAAACTGGGAAGTGGATGTGGCAGGGGGGCACATCCCATTGCAGCCTAGCCTGATGAGAGTGGTTGCCATGAGGCTGCTGCTGCTCAGCTGGCCCACCTGAGAGCCCAGAGTGGCAATGCCAGACAGGATAGAAGAAGTGCTTCTCCTATCTCTGCACTTCCTGGTAGGCAAAGGATTCTCCCTGAGCTTCATACATTGAGGCAACGATGGGAGTGGGGCTTCTATCTTTTGTGTGGCATAAGGAGGCGTGTCCTCTGCCCTCATCCACAGAGGATGCTGAGAGCCACTGCTCAAAAAATAGTGATACACATCCACATGTCTAAGACTGGAAGCAATATCCAAACTGCTGGGAGATCTAATTCTCTTTCAGACTGTGTTAAAGTATTTACTTCTCAGATTGTTCTCTTCTGTGGACAAAAACAAAGAAATCTGTCTTGCTTCAGGGCAGTGTGGGGGAGAAATGAAGAGATTGCTTCCTCCAGAAAAAGCACAAACTAGGAGGTTTAGATCCACAGGTGACCACAGCTATGTACATAGAGAGCCTCTGCAGTGGCCCTGGATGTCATCGAGCTCCCTGGTAGCATGTCTCCGTTTGAGTAGTATTATCAGGGGCTTCTTTTGACTGCAGCACCTGCCAAGAATGGGTTCCCCCTTCCCCTCATTGTACCAGCATGAACCAAACTTCACACACACTGAGGGTGTATTGTGGTGGCCTGTCAGTGGGGAGAGAATCTAAGATGGCAGGTGAAGTCATTGGAGTTGATGGCACACCTCAAAAAACTTCTTATATTCACAGATTACCTGACAGGCTTTGGAAAGGAATGGTATAAAACCTGCATGACAAATAGCTATGTCTGTGTATCAAAGATGCATCTGTGATGCCAAAGATATCTCATGCACCTTGTTCAGCTATCACCTATACAAGGGTCCTTAGCAGTTTTTTGGAGTCCATGGGATGCAGAGATTGAATCCCAATTCCCCTTTCTCCATCCTGATTTTGGCATTTACTTTGTTCCCAGGTTTTAGATGAAGGTCTGCAGTTACCACAACAACACAATATAAGTTTGTATAATTAGAGAGATGTTTCTTTGATATTTTTCCAATAAAGTCATCATAGGAAATTTATAATTTGTTCTGAAGGGGAATTTCATAAATCTTAGCCAGTTTCATAAACTTCAATTTGACATTTCACAAACCTGTTAGTAGTATTTATATCAAAAAGAAATCAATGAATGCATTCAAAACACTACAACTAAAAATATAACATTTCATAAGGGACAATGATCTTTTTCAAAGAAAAAATGTCCAAAAAATACCTCTCTGTGAGTTATTCATTTGACCTGAAGGCTTGTTTAAATTTTGTTCCTTGGAATATTCAGGATTATTATGTTCATGTTTAAAAGCACTTGTTGGTGCATTTTAGAAATGTGTGGAGAAAAGATGAATGATGAAGTCTTTTGTTTTTTAAACAATACAGTTTATTTTCCCAAAGATTTTGAACCTAAGCATCCGATTTAACTCCTGTGACAGCCAGCAGGAATTAATGGACAAAATACGGAAAGGTGTAGTGGAAATGAATCATTATAGGATTTTATGTCATCACTTTCCTCTTTATTCATGTTTTACATTAGCCCTGGCTAGTTGTTTCATTATTGTAGCTTTCTTTGTTGCCTTCATACACCTAACCTTTATATTTCTTCTTATCTCTTCCATGTTGAAACTCTAAGACAAGCATCAAATTAAGCCAGATTTTCATGAGATTTCATATAAAATCTTCTCAGGAAAGAAAAGGCACTTTGCTTATAATCCTTAGTGCATTCATAAATATTTTGATAAGTTTTCTTTTGTCAATATCATGATCTTTCTGCAATTGATGAGGTTGCATGGGCTCCCTCTGGTGGCTAACCTCAAGGCTTGACTGACTGTGCTAGGACTTTTGCAGAGAGGTAGAACTTAGTAAGATGTCATTTTCTTATTTATCTGTGTCTGATTAAAATATACCCTCTGTTAGATATGATTAAATGTACTGGTGAATTCAAGCCAGGCACGATTTCCTCCATTCAAAGATTTTAAGGCCAGAAAGGACCATTATGAGCATCTAGGACTAGAAACTGGTAAAAGAACAAAGGTCTCCTGACTTGCATACTGGTTCTCTCTCCATTGGACCATACAGCCACATGCTATTCTGACCTTTTCTCTTCATATCACTTTAAGAACAGCATTTTGTGAAGCTGTGCAACTGTATGTATACTCCCTCCATCATCTTTCCCCCTTTCCTTTCTCCCAACTGCTGCTTTTCCTCTCTTATCCCCAGTGAAGAAAGTAATCAATCCTCTGTGACTAACCCTCTTGTCTGCCAGATAAAGACAAAATATGTTCCAAATATCCACAAGTATGAGATGGCAAATCTCTCACATGATGTTAAGATTAAGTCAGAGTACAAGTCAGAAAATGTATGTTCTACTTTCAGCTTTACCCCTTACTACTTTCTTATGTCACTGGAAAACTAATGGAGTAACAATGCCTTTATGCACAATCTACGGAAAAGTGATAATGGCACTTTTCTCCCTTAGAAGGGGTATTTGAGGATTAATTAATTTATCATTGAGGTGCTCAGATACCATAGCAATGGGGCAATATAGTGGCCCCATTTCTTTATCATTTCTATACAATACTGTATAGAAATATATTGGCTGTCTGGGGAAAGACTGCAGCAGGAGCATGGGCATGCCCTCCAAAGCACATAGCCTGTTATTTCACAAAGGGATCTATTTCCCTTTTGGTGTATCATGAAACACTTCGATCATACTTGTCAGTTACACCTTTCCCTACCATCAACTCCACTCTTACAGATTTAGTTCTAGATAGTGCAAATGATCCTTGCTTTCACAGGGTTAAAAATAAAACCTGAGGTATGAACTACCCTGTGGGAACTTCAGTATCAAGCATCCTTATTGGAACTTTGTAGCTTGGATAGAAAGCATTTCAAAAAGTAAAAGTGAAAGTCTGGCATTTTGAGTCAAAGCCATTTATCACAGCCACAAGATTTTCAGATCAAGCAAATGGAACCTTTCTCTGCACTTTTCTTTTAAAGTATGTATTCATATTTAGATCAATAGTTTTTAAGAAGGGAGCATTATGATTGTCTAATCTGACCTCCTGCATGAAACCGCTCAAAGGACCTCACCCAAATGTTTCTGAAACAGCTAATAACTTCTGTTTGAGCTAGTGCACATCTTTCTAAAAAACATCAGGTCTTAATTTAAAGACTGAATAGCACAGATTTCACTGAATCCCTAAGTGTCATTTCAATGTTTAATTATACTCGCTGTTTCAGAGTTTCTAGGGTCAGAAGAGACCTGAACAGATCATCAAGTCTGACCCCCTGCCCTGGGCAGGAACTAGTGCTGGGATCATAATGACCCAGCCAGATATCTACCCAACCTCCTCTTGAAGACCCCCAAAGTAGGGGAGAGCACCACCTTCCTTGGGAGCCCATTCAAGAGCCTGGCAACCCTAACCGTAAAGTAATGCCTCCTGATACCAAGCCTGAAACTGCTCTCGATTTGTGGCCATTATTCCTTGTTATCCCAGGTGGTGCCCGGGGGACCAGAGCCTCACCTATTTTCCATTGGTCCCCACTTGTGAGTTTATAGATGGCCACCAGATCCCCTCTCAGTATTTTCTTGTGAAGGCTGAATAGATTCAGGCCCCTTAGCCTCTCTTCGTAGGGCCTGCCCTGCTGCCCACGACCATGCAAGTGGCCCTCCTCTAGACCCTCTCAATGCTAGCCACATCCCTCTTGAAGTGTGGTGCCCAGAACTGAACACAGTACTCCAGCTGCAGCCTGACCAGTGCCACATAGAGGGGAAGGATCACCTCCTTGGACCTGCTTGTGATGCATCTGTAGATGCACGACAAGGTGCGGTTGGCCTTACTGACCCTTCCTCACATTGGCAGCTCATGTCCATCCTGGAGTCAACAATGACTCCAAGATCCCTTTCAGCCACCGTGTTGATGAGAAGGGTGTTCCCCGGACTACAGGTGTGTTGCAGGTTCCTTCTCCCCATATGCAGCACCTTGCACTTGTCTGCGTTGAATTCCATCCTATTCTCATCTGCCCACCTCTGTAACCTGTCTAGATCTAGTTGGATTTTGTCCCTCCCCTCCAGTGTGCCCACTTGTCCCCACATCTTCGTATCATCAGCGAATTTGGACAGCGTGCTTTCCACGCCCACTTCCAAGTTGCTGATAAAGATGTTGAATAGCACAGGCCCAAGGACCAAGCTCTGGGGAACTCCACTGCCTACATCCACCACCACTCTCTAGGTGTGACCATTGAGCCAATTTGCCACCCATCTGACTGTGTAGGCATCAGTGCTGCAGTCGCCTAGTTTATTTATGAGCATGGGGTGAGAAACAGTGTCAAAGGCCTTCATGAAGTCCAGGTAAACAACATCCACCTCAACCTCATCCAAGGACTTTGGGACCTGGTCATAAAAGGAAAGGTTAGTCAGGTAGGACCTGCCCACAATGCACCTGTGTTGGTTGCCCCTGAGTATTACCTCCCATGCTGGCCCCCTGCAGATGTGCTCCTTGATTATTTTCTCAAAGGTCTTCCCAAGGACCGAGGTGAGACTGTTAAAAATGTGCACCTTATTTCTTAGAATTATATATTTACCAAAGTATTTAAGCATAAAATAATTAGGGTCTTCCATTCAGAACATGTATGTTTGCTACTTTTAAAACCCAGGGCTTGCTAAGGGAAATTAGTCCTTTCATCTTTCTGTTTAAAACCTTATGAGTGTGGCTGTGAAGAATATACCATGTATTAGAAAATTAGCTTCTGCAGTTACCGTAGATCACATTCCTTTATGCCAAATCCAAATACGTGTACCAGTATGTATTTTAGTAACCTTCTTATATAAATGTTTCTTTCTGAGCAAAATCTAGCAAGCCTTATTAGTACCAAATATCTGCTGATTACAGTAGATATTCTCTGTTTATATGAAGTAATTAATAAATAGATAGCAATACCTAAGTCATATATAGTTCACAGTTGTCCAAGCACTTCACAAATGATGTCAACACCTTAAGCACCATTTTTAGTTGCAGAAAACTGAGACAGAAAAAGGAAGGTGACTTGCCTGAAAGTCCTGCAACTGTAAACAGACAGCACCCTGCTGGTCAGTTCCTTCAGCACCACAGACCTCCAGAAAGACCCTCTCTGTAAGGAAGATAACGTAGTTATAAATATGCCTTGACTGTGACTTTTCCCTTTTTTGCATAATATTACAACTTGTAATTCATTTTCTCATATATTCATTCATGGATTTGGCAGCAGTGCCCAGTATATGGATCATTGTACTAGGCATTAGGAGACCTGGGTTCTTTTAATGCATCTACAGTAGACCTGCTGTATAGGCTGAAGCAAATCGTTTCTCTTCTGTCTCAGTATCTTTTTAAGAGGAAATTCAACTCATTCTGCTTTTATTATATTTGGAAACCTAGAGGTGAGAGATGCTTTATGAGTGTTAACTTTTTCAGCCATTCATTTTCCTGAGATTAAAATGTCTAAATTCATTTTATTGGCAATTAAACTTTATTATAAAAAGGGAGCCTTGGATGTTGCTTATATTTTTACAATAATTTTTTCTATTTCTAGTGTTTTATTCTTCATCTTTCATACCTGGTAACTTTTAAAAACACAATTCATCAAGGACTTAATGCAGAGCATGAATCATTTTTTGTATTATTCTTTTTAACTTAATCCCGTGCCTACTTAAGTCAATAGAAGTCTTTCACTGACTTCAGGGGAAGCTGGATCACATTCTTATTTTACTTACATTCAGTAAAATGAGGCCACCCCCCTGTTATTACAGTTCCAAAATGGTAATGCCTCTCTCATGGCAGTTTTTTAAATTTGATATATATAAATGATGGGACATAAGCCAATCATTTTAGGTCCAGTTTCATACTTAAAGAATGAAACCTAGCAAAGGATGCCTATTAATAACCATAAATACTGGGTTGACTGGTATAAGAGAAAGAATATTTAATCTTAAATTTAATTTAGTCTTAAAATGTATGTAACTTCTAGTACTTGCCAAAAATTGCACAGAGTTCCAGAAAAGCAATATAAATGGGATAAGCCATCTTGTTTTTGTCCTACCTGCAGAACTGATGATGTATAAGGGCCTTATCAAACACATCATCTCCATAACAGATGGGGAAAACTGTTTCTGTGTGTTTAGGGATGGAGTGTTGTAGCCATTAAGGTCCAGAAAATGTAGGGGAGGAAGGATTTTTTGTGATTGTATTGTACCAATTGTATAATGGGGGGGGGGTTGTTGGATAAGCTTTTGGGCATCAAGTGCCCTTCCTCAGATCTAAGAAGCATGTCCATTAGGGCTGTGCAAAATTTTGCCAGCAGTTTCGTTTCTATGCTGTTTCGACTTGTTTCAAGCTTGGAACAGTGAAATCGAAATGAAACAGAGAGCTTTGAAACAGTCTTGAAACAAAATGAGGCAAGTCAAAATGTTTTGAAATTTTCAAAACATTTCAAAGCTCAAGCTTGCCTTCAGGGAAACAGAAACTAAAGTAAGGAGAGGGAGGGGGAAGAGGGGGGAAGGGGGTGGGTCTCATTATTGACTGTGTGGCTGACCAGTGACTGTTATTCTTCCCCGAGGTTCCTTCCAATCCCAGTGCTCTGGGGGAGGGATGGAAAAACTGCATAAAAGGCAACATTGTTTGAACTTCCGTGCTTTCGACCTTGGGGTCAGTTGAGTGAGGGAGCACCTTAACACATACACAGTGCCACCCACCCATGTCACGAGTGTTGCCTGTCAGGAGCTAGAGGTGCAGGGCCCAGAACCCAGACTCCCCCTGCACCCATCTCCCTGACAGCTGGCAGGCTTCATGGCTACAACAGGGTCTAGCAGGGTCTAGCAGCAGTTTTCACCCCCCTGTGCCCCAAGACAGACACAGTCAGTTGTAAAAGCACCCATGTCACGAGTTTTGCCTGTCAGCAGCCAGGGGTGCAGGGCCCCAGAACCCAGAAGTCCCTATACCTATCTCCTTGACAGCTGGCAGGCTTTGTGACCTCAACAGGGGCTAGCATCCCTGCAGCTTTCACCCTGCTGCACTGTAACACAGACAGTGTCACCCATGCCATGAGTTTTGCTTGTCTGCAACCTGAGGTGCAGTTTCGCCAAAACGCCTGCACCTATCTCCTTGAAACTTGGCAGACTTCATGCCCTCAGAAGGGGCTACCAGTTCATCTAAATCAGGCTAGAAATGACAAAGTTATAGGCTGTTTTGAGCTTCAACATTATAGCCTATGGGCAAAACGTTGAAACAGCAAAACTATTTTGATGAAACGAGATAGAGCAGCAGTTTTGAATCTAAACAAAATTCAAAATGAAATGCTGTTCCAGTGAAACATCAAAACGCAAGTCAAAACAGAATGGAGCCATTTCACACAGCCCTAATGTCCAAGACCTGAAGAAAGGCACCTCTCTTACGTATTTTCGGTTTGTAATCTACACAGCCTGTGGAATGCCATGTAGATTTCATAGATCTCATAGACATCAGGGCTGGAAGGGACCTCGGGAGATCATCGAGTCCAGCCCCCTGCCCAAAGGGCAGGAAGTCAGCTGGGGTCATAGGATCTCAGCAAGATAAGCATCCAATTTACTCTTGAAGGTGTTCAATGTAGGTGCTTGAACCACCTCTGATGGCAGACTGTTCCAGACCTTGGGGGCTCGGACAGTAAAGAAATTCTTCCTTATGTCCAGCCTGAAGCAGTCTTGCAGGAATTTGTGACCATTCGACCTAGTCATCCCTTGGGACGCTCTGGTGAACAAACGTTCCCCCAGATCCTGGTGGTCACCCCTGATAAACTTATAGGTGGCCATCAGATCACCCCTGAGCCTGCGCTTTTCCAGGCTAAAGAGTCCCATGTCTCTCAGCCTATTATCGTAAGATCTGTTTTCCTGACCTCTGATCATGCGCGTGGCTCTCCTCTGGACTCTCTCAAGCTTCTCCACATCCTTTTTGAATTGTGGAGCCCAAAATTGGACGCAGTACTCCAGCTGCGGCCTCACCAAGGCCAAGTACAAGGGGAGAATGCTGTCCCGGGATTTGCTCGAGAAGCATCTATGGATGCAAGCCAGTGTTTTGGTCGCTTTATTAGCTGCAGCATCACATTGGAGGCTCATGTTCATCTTGTGGTCAATGATGACCCCCAAGTCTCTTTCTTCTGTAGTGCTATCCAACGTAGCACTGCCGAGCCTATAAGGATGCTGTAGGTTTTTCCTCCCAAGGTGGAGAACCTTGCATTTTTCGGTGTTAAACACCATCAGGTTCTTGTCTGCCCATTTGCTGAGCTTGTCCAGGTCAGCCTGGATCACCCGCCTATCTTCTGGCGTGGATGCTTTGCCCCAAAGTTTGGTGTCATCGGCAAACTTGTCCAGTCTACTCCTGACTCCAATGTCCACATCATTAATGAAGATGTTGAACAATATGGGTCCAAGGACAGAGCCTTGAGGGACCCCACTGGTGACAGGGCACCACGATGAGTGACTGCCATCAATTACAACCCTCTGGGTCCGACCACGGAGCCAGTTTCCCAGCCAGCGGATTGTGGTGGAGCCAAGGCCACAACTGGCCAGTTTGGCCAAGAGGTGATCATGGGATACCAGATCAAAAGCTTTTTTGAAGTCAAGATATATGACATCAATCTCTTCTCCCTTGTCCAGGTGATAGGTCACCTGGTCATAGAAGGAAATGAGATTGGTCAAACAAGACCTACCCGCAACAAACCCGTGCTGGCTATCCCTTAGGATGTTAGCCTGGGCCAGTCCCTCAAGGATGGCCTCCTTAATAAACTTTTCTAAGATCTTCCCCAGGATAGAAGTCAGGCTAATGGGCCTGTAGTTAGCCGGATCCACTCTCCTCCCTTTCTTGAAGATCGGCACATTGGCCTTCTTCCAGTCTTCGGGCACTACACCAGAGCGCCAGGAGTTTTCAAAGATCCGTGCCAGGGGCTGGGCTATGACTCTCGCCAGCTCCTTGAGTACCCTGGGGTGCAGATTGTCAGGGCTGGCTGACTTGAAGGTATCCAGCTTCTCAAGGTGTTCCTTCACGAGGTCAGCATTTATGGAGGGTAGGGGATCCCCATCACCCAGATCTCCCTGTCCCATAGCAGGCATGGGCGTCCCATGGGACTGATGAAAGACTGATGGAAAGTACTTATTTAATAGGTTGGCTTTTTCCTGGGCGTCAGTTGTCAGTTGCCCCATCTGGTTTAGCAGGGGTCCAAAGTTGCCCTTGCTTTTCCTCTGGCTCCCCACATATCTGAAAAAGGACTTTTTGTTGTCCTTGATGCTTGAAGCTAGTTGGAGTTCAGTTGCAGCCTTGGCTTTCCTAGTTTGCTCCCTGCAGGACCGGACCAGCGCAGAATAATCCTCCTTGGAGGTGAATCCCGTCCTCCATCCTTTGTAGGCTTTCCTTTTTAGCTGCAGGAGGTCCACTAGGTCCCTGGAGAGCCAGGAAGGCTGCTGTGCCTTCTTGCTGCCTTTCCTCCATGTTGGAATAGATTTAGCTTGTGCATTGAGGATCGCTTCCTTGAGAAGCAACCACTCTTCTTGAACTCCCATCTCCCTGGGGTCATGGTCCCTAAGGGCCTGACCGACAAGCCTCTTGAGCTTGTCAAAGTCAGCTTTTCTGAAGTCAAGGACTTCTGTGTTGCTGACTGACTAGCTTTGCAGCCTGTTAACCAGCACACAAGTTCTGGTTATCATAGATAGCTAAAAGCCAAGTACTTGAAAGACTTGTAAAGCTGCTTTTGGGTAGCTGTCACGTGAAGAAACTGAATAATTCAGTTCAGGTCTTCTGAAGGGCCTAAATATTATAACTACAATATTTTGCCACTGGCAGATGATGGCCCTGTGTACAGCATCACACCTAAAGAGTCACATACTTCTTTGAGGAGCAGCCTTTGAGACTCCTAGGCAGGTGCATTGTACTCTCAGAGTATGGTCTTCTGTTATTCCATGGCAGCAGTTCATGCCGTGGAGCTTTTGAGCTATCTTTCTAGCATATGTTTAGCATTACAATCCCTGCTTTTCTGCTGCTCCACAAACTAAAGGGGTGGTTCAGGAGAAAGATGATGAGCAACAGCAGACTGTCAGGAGAAGGAGAGGGAAAAATTGCCTCTTTGTCCACTCCACATCCTGTTCCTTTCCTCTGAAGGTCTCCAGGCAGTGGGCACAAGAACCAATATGTGTCTTTGGAAGGGGAGGAGTGATGAGGGAATAGGCTGAGTCTTTTTCATACAAAGTGTGGAAACTGTGAAGAAGTCCTGGAAGTTCTGGGCTCTTTACAAATGGGGAAGCTCCAGTTGCCTATGTCAAAAGTAGAGCAGCCCTGCCTGCTCCCAACAGCCTTCTCTCATGGAAAACACTATCTGCACCTGAGAAGTAGGCTCTCTCTGCTCCATAGAGGAACAGGGATACAAAGAAGCAGCAGCAGGGAATGGCCATTTGGAAAGAGTGGCAGTAGAATCCTGCTAAACTAATTGTATGGGTACTAGGCAGGCGGGGAGGGCTGTCTTAATTCCACTAGGGATTTGAGAAGACTAAATTAGCTGTATGACAAGCACTAATCTGACAATCTCGTAACAAAAGTCCTGGGAAATGCTGCCCTTTGAGGAGCCCAGACACGGATGATCTTGACAACAACCTAGTCCTAAAGTAACTTTCTTTTCTAGTTTATACATCTTCAGTTTCTCATTTCCTTAAAATTAAGATAGAAATATGGACAATGATTTTGAAATGTAATAATCTCTTTGGGGTGACCAGGTATATATGCGTACGGCATACGCATGGTATAAGTTGATAAAATAAAAGTAGATAAAAGACTGGATTTCAATAGGCTGTAGATCTGATCTATAGCTCTTTCAATGGGGTCTTCAATGCCACAACATAAGCCTATTAAATGTCATGCCAAAAGTAAAATTGAAAGGAAAAATCTCAGACATACAGCTTTCAGAAGGGCAAAGAAAAATAGTTCTGAACTCTAAAAAAAAAACAAGAGAGAGAGAGAGAGAGACTAAACTTTCAGTCAGCTGTAGTTTTGTTCTCAGTTTTTAGGTGCAGGTTTTTAGGATGTGGAGTTGCCAAGAAGTTTGTCCAACAGGAAGACAACAGTCAATTTGCCACATTCAAAACTAGTCAATCTAAATTCTATCAAGAAGTCCAACTGCTTTAAATTGATGTTTTCAGTAAACTTTAGAAACTCTTCCTTTTATAACAGAAAAATGTCTTTATTGTGAAGGATTGAATCTAATTCATATTGCTTGTGAGAGGAAATGCTATCAACTCCAACTCAGCCAAGAACAATATCTCATTTTACTGCACTTGTGACCTAAATCAAATTCAAACCAGAGTCTCCAAGTACACTGGGCATGACATCTTTGGTAATCTAATATAAAACAAATTCTCAGCGGAGATTAGAAACCTGTATAGATATTATACAGCTAGAAAGCTATCTTCTTATCTTGATCATGTAAAACTATTTTTTTAAAGGCAACACTGTGTGTGTCCGTAACTTGTCACTTTTGAGACCAGGAATGTAGAAAGAAGGAAGGGAATTTCATCAAAGGCATCAGGAACAGCAGGAGAACTTAACCAATTTTGAAACTGCTTGAATATATTCATTTCTTTTTTAATTGCTTTGATCTTTTGAAAAGTCTATGTTATCACTGAAAAAGCCTGAAGATAGCACCTACAGTGTCATATTTAATTTGTGGACATAATGGAAATAGAATATATAAATGTATTTATTTGTCTGAAAACTGGTTTTATTTTAATTTTTTTTGAATCTGTAGTTTATGCTGCTTTGCAAAGAATGTAATTCCAGATTATGTGACCCTTTTTCTGGGGCTGAGATAGTGGTCTAGGTATAGGGAAAGTATGGAAAAAATGTATGAGAGACAGGCCCAGCAACAGCTTCCCAGCACCATACCATAGAGCAGTGGCTCTCAACCTTTCTGCACTCAAGGAACCCTTCACTGGACTCAAGGCACCCCTCCATAACACCTGTGAATTGACTGGCACCCAATTAAAAAAACTATAGCATGTATTACAGTGCTTACCTCCTTAGAGAGGTGCCAGGCAAGGACAAGCCTTAGTTTATCTATTTATCTCTTTATGCCTCACATCTCACGGCACCCTTCAAAGGATCACATGACATCCTAATATGCAATATCACTCCAGTTGAGAATCACTGCTGTAGGGACATCAGAACCAGGGTATTATTGCTAATCAGTGGACTTCCTTGCTGGTGTAACCTAGATGCCTGAATTACATGAAGAAGCACATTAGTGCAGTAATACTACCCCTACATTCAGTGCAAAAACAATTTGTCAAAGAATTCCATGGCCTTCCATTCCACCTCCAGTTGGTTGGAGGTGGTAGAGTTTATGTGGAGAGGGCAGGTTGATCTGTGAGATTCACAGTGATATGTTATATTAATGCTAGATAAAGAAATAGAAAGTAGAGTTGATACAGAAGAGAGAAAAAAAACTCAGTAACTTACCAGTATAGCAGATCAGGACCCCACAATCACCTTTTCTGGGGAAAAATAGCAACATCCCAAGGGAGCACAGGGTTTATGGTTTGGCAGGAAATTTTTAAATGCCAACTACAAATAAGTGTAGATTATTTGGAATCAGTCTAGCTGTGCCTATTGTTATCAAGCACTGCATATCACAAAGGCACCACCACTCAGTCTTTTTTTTTTAAAGTAATGAAGTAGTAGCCATCAGTGATCCTAGTGGCAGGCATATTCTGAAAATACTACTGGAATCAATCCTCTTAAAAAGACTTTGGTGGAAGTATACCTAGTTTCTAGAGCCTCTCATGAGGCTTAAATGCGAGATAAGCATTGAGCTATTTGGCTATGGTGAAACCAGTGTCCTTTTAATTCAGGCATCCAGGCAATGTTCAGGTCACAGACTCCAGCACCTATGGAGCTAGGCACTTCAAGGTTAGCTGGCAACTGAGTGGAGGGTTTCTATCTACATTGCATATTAAGCCCCTAGTCTTCCTTTTATTGAATGAGGTAACTTGTCATTTGAAAATGGAAAGTGCTCAGATAGGACAGTGATGAGGTCATACGAGTATCCAGATAGAGACTTAACAAACTCTGTAAGTCTTAGTATTAGTAAACATCTTCTGGTTAAGAGACAGCTATATGGCATAGAGGAAGTTATTTAATTTTGTGAACTGCATGCTTTCAAAGACATCATCATGAACACTTTATTTTTTTTACAGAGGTACCAACATCTGAGACTTTTGAGCATCTTCTTTGAATAAGTGAGTATCCTTTCATCTTCATTACAGAGAAGGAGAAAGGCCTTTTAAAATGGACAAAACAGAATGAGGCGCCCCACCCTTAGAGGGATATGAGAGAAGGGCCTCAGAATTGCTCTAACAGCAGAGAAAAATAAAGCTACCGTCAGTAAAGGCTGGACCAAATCTGACATCATGAGTTAAATTGTCCTGTTTACAGACCATGATGCAGAGGAGGCAGAGCTCCACTGTTTCTTTAACTGCAGCATAAGAAGGCAGTGATGTGGTCAGCAACACACTTCATGCACCTTTTACCCCCTGATGGCTTGTGGCCCCCATTGGATAAGATGCTGGATGGGCCCTCAGGGTACAGTGGAACTGAAAATATCAAGTGGGACCCTATTACCCCCACCTGGATTCAAACCCAGGCCAGTCTTCTTTGGAGCCAGTCACCCTATTAACTGAGTTATACAATTGCTGAGATCATGAGTAGGTGTGGGGAAAGGCCAGAAAAAGCCCAAACCTGACTTAACCCAAGTAGGCCAGAAGGAAATCTGGGACTTGTCTGGGCTTATTCAAAGGATTAAAGAAAGGCTTAGGAAAAGACTGATGCTAAGAAGGACCAGGCAGTAGCTAAAAGGATATGACTGATGAAAATGAGTCCTGTAAGGATGGGTAACAAGACCTAAAGGACATTGCAAATGGTAGGGCCAACTGTTAAAAAGATGTAAGAGACTACATGCCAGGAAATCCCGAGGTATCTCAGGCATGAGAGGTAGAATAATCAAGAAGTGGTCGTGGAAGTGCGCTTGAATACCCTCTCTAGCATAGGAGTCAGGCTTAAAGAGCCCTGGGCTCCACCCCCTTCTGGTCATATGTCTCCTAGCTCTCTTAACTAGGTGTAGGGGTTTCTCATTAGTCCAGCAGCTCTGTTACTGGTGCTAGTTACCTAGTTACCTGCAGTTCAGCACTTATCTTTAGGGGTCCTGGTTTTCCCTGATAAAAAAATAGCAAATTCTCTGATTAAAAAAATAGCAAAATCTGTGATTAAAATTAAAGGACCCCCACAGCCATACTGGTGCCCCTCACTCCCCACCCACAGCCCCCTGGCCCTGCTCATGCCTCTCACTCCCCTCCCCACAGCCTTGCTGGTGCCGCTCAGCCCCTGCTCCCCTAGCCCTGCCAGGGATATGGAGCCAGGTCCGCAGCCCTCTGCCCTCCCCCCTACTGCAGGCTTTGGTGGGAGGGGTGGGAGCTGACTCCCCTCCGTGCCACACACTCCTGGGGGGAACAGTGGGGACCTGCGCCCCACAGATCTGTGCACAGGGCAGCTGCAGACTTGGGCTCCCACCCTGCTGCCCTCCCCTGGGGCTGCCGCAGCCCTGCAGGCATGACCCAGCATGGCAAGGAACAGTGGGGCTGCACAGAGAAGCTGCCTACCAGTGCAAGCTCCACACTGCCCTGGCGACATATCCCCTGCACACAGCTGCTTTGAGGGTTGCAACCCTGCACTGCTGCCCTCACTGCAGCCATAGGGGCAGGGGGTGCATCACCAAGGCAATGCAGAGCTTTCAGTATCAGGCAAGCGCTACATTCACTATGGCTCCATTGTTCCCTGCTGTGCCAGGTCACACCCACTGGGTTGCAGAGGCCCTGGGGGAGGGCAGAGGGCAGGAAAGTGTAACCACAGCAGGCAGCCCACACCTGCCCCATGCACAGATCTGGGGGGGTGTAGGCCCCCTTGGGAGTATGCACTGCAGTGGGGAGCCAGCCTCACTTCCCTGCCCCCAGATGAGACACCTGCGACCCTGTCCCACTCCCCACTGGGCCCCTGTAGCTGCGCATTGCAGCCCTGGGCCCCGAGCTCCATGCATCACCCAGCTTCAGCAGCCCGAGCCCCAGCCCTGCCCAGTAGGGCTGTGTGAGGCTTTGGACAGGGCTTTGGATCCAGAGAATCTTCAGACGCTTCGGGGTGTGAAGCAGCACCTCCGGGTCAAAGCGTTGGCTTTGTTCAGTTTTCCGAAGCGGTTAAGAGCTCCGGAAGAGCTTTGGAGCCGCCTTGTAGATCCAGCCTTAGGGTACAATGGGGAAACAATAAAACTTTGTTGATTTTTGTCTGATTTAGATGACATTTTCAGGAGTGGTAGACTTTGCAGAGAGGATGAAGTCTGCCAAGTTTCAAGAAGATCGATGCAGGGTTTGGGGAAAACGGCACCACAAATTCTGGAAAGCAAAACTCATGTCACGTCTAGGTGTTACAACATAGCGTGGTGAAAAGTGCAGGGGCGATAGCTCTTACTGAGGCCACAAAGCCTGCCAAGTTTCAAAAAGATTGGTGCAGGGGTTTGGGGGGAACTGCACCTCAAGCTGCGGACAAGCAAAACTGGTGCCATGGGTGCTTGTGGGACTGACTGTGACTGTCTTGGGGCGGGAGAGGAGACACTGCTGCAGGCCTGGCTGCTAAGCTGCTGTGTTACCAGTTACCAATGAATCAATCATGATTCACCCAGGGACCAGCTCAATACACAGGACCTAGCTACTACATAAGGACTTAAGGAGCAACAATTAGCGCCTACAAAACCAAGCTAAGGAGAGGAAAGACTCAATACAGACAATCAACAGCCCCAGATCAGACACAGGCTTGGCACGAGTTTTGTCGTTCAGCAGCTAGGGGTGCAAGGCCCCAGACCCCCCTGCACCGATCTCCTTGACAGCTGGCAGGTATCATGGCCTCAGCAGGAGCCACCATCGCTGCAGCTGTCACCCCGCTGTGCCTTAACACATGCAGGGTCACCCCGGCACGAGTTTTGCTTGTCGCAGCTTGAGGTGCGGTTCCCCCCACACCCCTGCACCGATCTTCTTCAAGCTTGGCAGACTTTGTGGCCTCACCAGGGGCCACCACCCCTGCAGTTTTGACCCCCCTGTATTGTAACACACAGCCTGACAGGAATTTGGCTTTCAAGAATTTGGGGTACAGTTCCCCCCAAACCCTGCATCGATCTTCTTGAAACTTGGCAGACTTCATGCTCTCAGCAGAGGCTACCAGCCCTGCATATTTCATCCAAATCAGACAAAAAACAACAAAGTTATAGATATTTCATTGATACCCCATTATACCCTATGGCCAGATCCCCAAGGCAGCTCTGAAACTTCGGATCCAGATGGATCACAGCCATCCGAACTGGCCAGATCCAAAGCCGGATTGGATCACTGCTGACTCGCACAGGCCTACTGCCCTGCTCCTTTCCACCCTCCCTACTGGGGCCTCAATCCTCCTCCTCCCCTCTCATCTGCAGGAGCTGCTCTCCAGGCTGCCTGGGGCCATGTGCATATATACATGCATGTGGCACCCCCATCTCACCTCCTTCCTCCTGTTCCCCACCAGCTCCCTGCCGGCTAGAGCTCTGCCAGCCTGCAGGGAGCAAAATCCATGGGTTTTTCCAGTAAAATGAGAAATTTGGGTTTGCCTCTGGTAAAAGGTAAAACCTGCTGTTTACTCCATTTTTCTGTGAGAAATGGAAAACCTGTATCCCTGCTTATCCTACTGCTGCCTACCTCAGATAAGTGGCTTGCAATTTGTTACTGCCTTAAAGCTGTGGCTCCTAACTCCCTTCAGCTGCTTGCCTGTTTGCAGCTGGCACCAATTCAGCTGCCAACACTCCTGCAGACACATAATGCTGCCTTCACCCACTCTTAAAGTGACAGGGGCTAGAGGCCCCCTGTTACACTGGACTAAATGACTGCATGAGATCCCTTCCATATGCTGGCTCACATTCAGCTTATGGTCCACAGTAACACCTCGGTCATTCTCTGCAGTACTGCAACCTAACCAATCATTCCCCAGTCTGTATTTGTGCATGCAACTATTCTTTCCCAAGTGCAGGACTCTGTACTTATCCTTGTTGAATTTCTTCTGATTGATTTAGGACTATTTTTCTTGTCCTCCCCCATATCAGCAAGGCCCTCTCCCCCAGGAACACTCTGATATAACATGAAGCTACAGCAAATGAATTCAGTGTTGATAGCGAGAGTGAAAGGAAGACCTGGTTCATATGGGGACTGTGAGGACTGCATTGCACCTAGAGAAGGAGTTGGCAGTCACTCTAAGTAGTAGGCCTGCAGTACTTTGTCAGAACACACTGGTATTATAGTAAATCCTTATAGTAAATCTTATTAATGAATTACAAAATACTGTTAAAAATGTTTCTCCTGTTGAACTCATTTGGAAATAGCCAATACCAAATGGAAGCTCGTAATTTCAAGTAGCAATCAAAACACCATGGTCATCCAAATTGATTTTTTTGTTGTTGTTCTGGTGAATAAGAACCACAGCTGATGTATCACATGGATTTCTTACTTGGAACACAGTTAATTTCATATAATTTGCCTGAATACCATTTCCTGGGCAAAGTCGTGAGTTTGTGACAGTGTTAAGCACATGGAAAGGTCTATGTATTTCAGCTTTACTCTCCTCCCACCTCCCCCTTTTTTTCTGGTGGAAACAGATTGACTGACCTGAGCAAACAACTTCTAAATCAGCATGTCACAAGGTAGCTGGTTGTTTAAAGAGAATTAGACTCAGTCCCATCTGCTTCCCTGTTGATGCTTTAATTGCTTCCTCAGATGGCTTGCATTCCAACCCTTCCATCATCTTCATTGCTTGTCTCTGGATCCTATCCAGTTTCTCTGTGTCCTTCTTTAAATGTGGAGCCCAGAAGAACACAAAATATTCCAGCTCAGGCCTAACAGTATTGAGCAGAATGATTCTGGCATAAGTTTTGCATACAATACTTCTGTTAACGCAGCACGAAATTTACTGTTTCCATGATTTGAAGAACTGGAAGCAGATTAGAAGGTATCTCCTAAGGAGGGCAGGAAATGGAGCTGGAGTTTCTCATGTCTGGTGCAATTAAGGGCTAACTATGATCATAACCACTGGATAAGAGAGTTCTCAGACCAGGTTGGGAAGGAGAATAACAGGGATGAGGGCAGCCTTGGTGCTAATGGCATGAAGCATAGGCAGTTTACCTGCATTTGTCAAAATATTACTAATACCGTCCCAGATATGTAAATTAATCAAGTTAGCCTCCTTCAGTGTTTCCCAAACTCTGTAAGTTTACATCCTTCTCTAACACTATCAGAAACTCATGTTTGCTCCCCCCCTCCCCTTCAGTCCCTGCCTACTGATAGGCACCAGTGGGGGGAATAGGCCCCCATTTCCAGCTCATGCCAATTCAGGGGGTGGGGGAGGGTAGCAGCAATTGGCAGCCTTGATTACACCACCACCCTCCCAAAGAAGCATGTCTTGCACTTTGGGGAAAGAACTGACCTAGTAAAAACATTTCTTCCATCTTCCTGTAGCCTCTGGAACAATATCATTCAGAAGGATACCTTACTAGCAATAATCCACTGTAAGCATGCCCCTAAATTGTTTTTAGTGATAGTGGGGAACACTTTGAATGGCTGAAGGCATTGAGCCTTCAACGTCATAGTTCACAGTAATTCCGAGGTGTGCCATGAGAGACTACTAATATGCAGCTCCATTGTGGCTTGTTTCTATAGTCTTTCCATGCACTTATAATAAAAGTATGTTATCTACAAGCTTTTAAAATGTTTCACAGATACTGAAATGTATTCTGAGTTGGGTCTTGAGTGAGAATATAAAAAAGGGATAATTCATTATATACAATAAGAGTAGCTTTTAATGTCCCAGTTTATATCCTGCACAAACCAGAAAATCAAGAAATGGAGTACTTGCTTATTCTTTAGCCATAAAATATTAAATTAAATGGGAGAGAACTTTCTCATATTTCAATAATAAAAGGGGAAGGATTAAGAAACATTTTTGTACAAAATGATAAAATGGTGCTAGTCTGAAAAATCTTTTTTATTATAATAAACTTCCTGGACAGTCCTAGTGGAATTCTGCCATTATTTTAATTAACAAAACCCTCATATGTTTTAGTCATTAATGACTCCTCTATGTATTGGAAAAGCAGATTTAATGTCTAGTTGTATAACTGATGGTGTTTTCATGTAATGATTTGTATTTAATACAAATAGGTAGTAGCTACAGTCTCATTACTATAAATCAAATTATTTCAGTTTGTACCCTTTGACTGTTTCTATTAAGGTCTGTTTGGGGTATTATTTCCAAAACACTCTTTCAAATACAAGGAGTAAACTAAGGCCCCAAACCTTAAAGACTTAGCCAGCTGCTTATATTTAAAAGGGGGTGGGGTGGGGAAGTAGCCTTATTGAACTCAAGGGGATTACTCGTGTACCTAAAACTAAGCACTTCTATTGTCTGTTTGCAAGACTGGGGCAATAATTCTTAAGTATGTTCTTAATGTCCAAGTCCTCTCCTTTCTTTACAGTCATGCTTGCTGACAGAAGCCATTCAGAACCTGCTATATTAGTAGTAGTATTGCTGTTTGTGGGCCATTGCTCTTAAATACTCATTAACAATAACTATACCAGTACTTGTGAAATATTAAAGAATAAAAATGATTTCAAATAATATGCCAGATTGCCTCAAGATAAAATGAATCATCGGAAGCCAGGGAATGCTAGATACAGTCCTGAGGCTGCGAAGATTTCCATATAGACATGTGAATCCCTTTCCAAGAACTACTCAGCATTTGTCTAGTTTTGCTGCCACTGAGGTTGCCTAAGCTTTTTGGCAAATTTAGGGCTGCCTGTGGAACAAGCAGGAGTCCAGAACTAGTGCTAGGTTACTTCTGTTCTCGCCTCTGATATGTCCCACCTCTGCACTGCTTTTTAAGCGTTCCCTAAACCTCCTGTCAGCCCTAGACAGCTTCTGAGGCAAGGGTATTATTCGCTTTCAGCTTTTTACTGTCCCTTTGTGGCCCATGTGTACAGCCAGACCACAGCAGCACGAAGTGCTCATGGTGGAGGGGAGGGCAAAGGAGCTTTACTACATTTAGGATTAGGACTTGATTTATACAAATAAGAGAACGGAAAGTTTTAACTATGACTTCATCTATAATTCCCTGTTCATCAGTGTTTATGACCTTAACACCATAAAGAGAGTTCATGCTGTAAATATATATGCCTTAAACATTCATTGCCCAAGCTTTATAGGGTGTTCCCAGATCTGAGTGATTTTCTATAATATAGTATTAGCTGCCTGGCTGAGCTGTAAATGTGGAAAGTTCAAAGAAAAGTTTGAGCCATAACTCCACATTTTTGTTGACTTGAAGAGACACTGCTAGGTAAAATATGGAAGATTTTGTAAAATAAAGGCTGACAGAAATACATACATGCAGCTTACACTGAACTTGTGGCAGCTTAGCAAATCTCCAGCTTCCCTTCCATCTGAGGGTTAGTTTCTAGGCCACTTTAGTTATATCTGCCTCCTACTTGCTAGCTGTGCATCTAGACTATTCTGGACCTTAAAAATACAGCATCCATGCACATGATACAGCTTCCATTTAAGTCTTCAAATACCTAGTGACATAAGTGGTAAAAATAAAATTTAGTCCCAGCAGTTCTCTGGGGCTCTGTATGTGGAGGGGCTTTCCATTTTCAGACCTGCCTTTGCCTGTTTAGACTGTCATCAGTTCTCTAACAGATTTTTCACCTTCACACAAAGCGAGGGAAAGGGCACAGAGTGTGGGAGGCAGCTGTTAAACATACTGTCATATTTCCCTACAACCTAGCAGGGAATGTGTTAAAGAAGGGGCGTCAAATTTATCTCAGATTCTGTGGCAGGTCACTCCCCCAACTTCTGGTGCCCAGTCGGTAGGCCAAAACAGCAGCTCAGCAGGCTGAATCTGTCTTGCAGGCTGTGTATATGACACCCTTGTGTTAACGAAATAATATAGTCTTGTACTGCATTAAACAGAGAGACTGCTGGAGTGGCTGTGTTTGACTCCAGCAATGAAAAGCTACCAGAGATTAAGGGAAAGCGGGGCGGGGGGCAGCAGTGGTTAGAGTATGGCTTCTGACAGGCTTTTAAAGATCTTCCCCTTAACATTTCTTACTAGGAATGGGTTATTTTTTAAGATGTGTTTCAATTTAGTGGTATAAGGTAGTTAGTGACAGAGAAGAAAACTAAGGAAGTTCTTGACAATTGCTGCCATGTTTTAGACCCTTTTAAAAAAGAAAGTTGTATTTCTAAGGTGACCTTGTTGGGAGGTATCTATACCAGCCCCATATGCAAAGGAGAAGAGGTACTACAGGTTAAATCAAGTTTCGTATCTTTGCCCATTTTAAGATGGTGTTATCTTTCCAAACTATTACTATTCCAAACTATTATTATTCCTATGTATGCATCTTGGAACGACCATCTTTCTGCTTGGTAGAAACAACACACGGTTTGTAAAAATAAAAAAAATAAGGGGGGGTCCCCAAAGCCAACAGCATATATTCAGTTGCTTTGAGAATTAATCTGAAGAATCTGGCTCTGGAAATCACTGAGTTTACTAGGATGTTAATATTGGCCTGAGTTTATGCTTAATAAAAGGGGGGGGGGGAAGGGCTGCTATGTTGATGATGTGTATGTGCTTTCCTTTATGTTTTGTAGATTATTTTGCACTACAGTACTCAAATTTTAGTCTTACTAACAGCTCAATTCTGCATCACCTTCCATAGACATATGAGTTTAACTTCAGGGATTATGTGCCAGGCAGACTCCTGTTATAATTTTTGAAATTGCTAGAGAAAAAATCAGAGCACAGCTCACTCCTGGAATGAAACTGTCTGACTGTAATGACATTATATTTTAGCACTATGGGGTATGAGTTTAGCATGTGTAAAATCACAAATCAGTGTGAGGATATGAAGATGGTTACAAAATAAATAGCAATACTAGTTTATTCTGAAAAACCAGGCAGCTTCTTTGGACATGCAAGGCAAGTGCGTGGTTCCATTATACATATATCTTAGGCAAACTGACTAGCGTATGATTATATATATATTTTTAATTTCACCTAAAAGTGATAATAAAGTAGTGAACATGGAGAGAAGATGGTTACCTTAGCAACAGTGTCTCATAAAATGTTTCAACGTGTTCGCTTGCTTGGGTGTTTTACTATAAGTATCTAGATAACATCATGCTTGGAAGCAGATATGGAGCATAGTGATCTAGAGATTTACTTCAACGGACAACTGTAACTTTGTGCATAGACGGGTATAACTGCATCTATATCAAAGGTTACAAAGGAGTTCAGCAGGCATGTCCATCTCCCTTCAACAGTCCAGTGGTTAGAAAGCTTTCCTAGGAAGTAGGTGACCTCTTTGCCTTCCTCAGGACCATTTCAGTGTGATTTGCATAAGCAACATGGGAAGAAGGGAATTGCCCTCATCCCTGGTCTGGAGGCTCTGTTACTTGATTTTTCTCTCTTTTTTGGAACAAAAAAATCATGCATTCCTTTTAGTGCATTCAACAGAAGTCATGGAGAGTGCCCTCATTCTTCTTTCTTTTAGTTTGGTGGTTAGGCACTTGTCTGGGAGGTGGGAGTTGTGGGTTTGAACAATGGAAAGCACAGAGGCCATATCTTCAACTTGTTAGGGTAAGTGTTCTAACTACTAGGCTATTATATGTAAGATGGGGACCACTACCACTATATCCTCCTCCTTTAGCCTGTTGTAAAACAAAAAATCGTCAGTTTTCTGTATCAAAAGGGAAGGCTAAGCACTAGGTAAAGAAATGGGTTTGAGTCTGTAAATACCAGTGCCAGATACCCATGTCCAACTATGAAGTAAATTTCATCTCTTTCTCAGATATTTAAGACACAGCCCTATCTTGGGTTCCTGTAGGATGGCTCAGGCAACCCTCTTTTCAATATGCTGATCGCTGCCTGTGAATCCCATTTCTCTCCCATACCTCTACTAATTCCATGTACTGGGGACTTAGGTACCCAACATAGATTTGTGAGTTCTATTCAGAAGCCCAGGGCTACATTTTCAGGAGTGGAGATATACATCATTTGTATGCCAACTCTCATTGTAGGCCTGGGCCTTACTATCTGGTGAGGCCACATCTGGAATACTGTGTCCCGTTTTGAGTCCCCCACTACAGAAAGCATGTGACAGTCCACCAGAGGCAACACAAATGGTTACGGGCCTGGGACACATGACTTCTGAGGAGAGGCTGAGGGAACTGGGCTCATTTAGTCTGCAGAAGAGAAGATTGAGAGGGGATTTAATAACAGCCTTCAACTACCTGAAGGCAGGTTCCAAAGAGGATGGAGCTCAACTGTTCTCAGTAGTAGCAGAAAACAGAACAAGAAGCAGTGTCCTTAAGTTGAGCCAGGGAAGTTTAAGTTAGGTATTAGGAAAAACTCCTTCAATACGAGGATAGTAAAGCTCTAGAACCGACTACACAGAGAGGTTGTAGAATCTCCATCCCTGGAGATTTTTAAGACCTGGGTAAACAAAATTTTGGGTGGGATGAGATAGCTGAGAATGGTCCTTCTTTAATCAGGGGGGTTGGACTGGATGACTTCCTGAGGTCCCCTCTAATCCTAGTTTTTTATGATTCTATGATACTATGCATTATGACTGCAAGCTCACTGGGGTAAAGTACCAAATACACTGAGGGCAGGTCATTTTGTTTGATTAGCATGTTTATCAGATGCATGAGAATTGTTCACTTTCAAAGGATGTATCACAGTTCACATCCTTGCTGCTTTTGCATATCTAAAGGGAAACTGCAGGGGAAAATACTGTCTTATGCTAACTAAGGGTTTATCCTTTATACTGTCACACATAATTTTGGTCAAACTGATTCAGCATGCTTAATCTTGTATGAATGGTTTCCTAACAATGAAACCCACAGCTTCTTAGAAACACCACTTGTTAAAGCATGCAGTGGACTCGTGCTTACCATTATGGGCACATCACTCTGGTGCTCTGATAGATACCCAGGCTGCACAAAGTTTAAAGTATTGCACTAAATCTTTGAAACATGGGTAGATCTAATAAAGCCTCTCCTTTTGTAACCTCAGGAGCAACGGGACTCTAAGAGCAGAAACAGATGTCACCTTTCATCAGCTTTGTGCAACTATAAAAGTAATTATGACAGTACAGAGTAAAATTCCATACTCTTTGTTGCTTCACAGAGATTATGGCCACAACAAAAGGTAGTCATAAATTGTGCTGCTTTACTGTAACAGACATCTATTTGTCTGTGGCTGGAGAGCACAGGCAGCCCAGAGCTGCCCATGCTCTCCAGCCGCCCTGGGCATGGGCTACAGAGGCTCGAGGAGCCCTGTTCTGAGCACCCTTGGAATTCAGCCCCCTCAAACCTTGGGAGGGCCTGCTTGGCTTCTCCACTTACCCAAAGAAATCCCCAGAGGCCCCACAGGTCCCTCTGGGTAAGATGGTGAACCCCAGGTTGCCAAGACAAATCCCCAGAGATCCCAGGAACACGTGTCTGCAAGTGGGGAAAGCCTGGCAGGTGCTTCCAAGGTTTAAGGGGCCTGATCCTGCTGAAGAATTCCATGGGGTGTGCAGGACCAGGCCCCGCAAGCCCCAAGAGAACATCATCCTGCAACATTAACTGGCAGGAAAGTGTATGACATGTTTTGCTCGAGGGACACATGCAGCACAGCTGATCCCTACCATTTGGCAATGTGTATTTCCAGCCTAAGGGACAAGGTAATACACAGTAGTCTCCCAGGGTACATGAGCATAGAGGCTGCTCTAATGCACTGCAATTACAGTGCATTGGAGCAAACTCAATTAATCGAGTCTGCTAGAGTGTGGTAATTACCATGTTCCAGCAGCCTTCCATGTCTCATGTATCAGTGTCCCCACTCTCCAAAATGGTGGTGGGGGTGCTTGAACTAAAGTTCATCAAAGCCATTTTAATAAAAGTGCCACCCCCTCACACCTGGAGCATGTGTAAGAGTGCACCCAGTGCAAAATTTGAGAATAGTCATTTACCTTATAGCTTTCTTTGCCCCATTTTCCCATGGCAACAAAATATAATGAAGATGGCAGAACAGGAGAAAGTAACATACACTTTGAAGGAAATTTCAACCCCCTTTGTAAGATCACTTGTCCTTCTGTGTCACATGGCTCCACGTATACAGCAGTATTCTGGTGTAGTAGACTGGGAATAGCGTGGCCACTCTGTGCACATTGAACATATGTGTCCATAATGCAAAGATAGTGCCATGCAGAAATACCCCATGTTGGCACTGGAACCAGAAACAGAATAGTTGCTCATTAGCCCATGCATAGTCATGCTGCTGAGAAGCAGGGCATCTCTATGGCAGTGCAGACAGACCACAGAAGTCTGAGTATTGTACTGAATTTAACTTGCAAATGACCAAAACAATCAGCACAGTGTCCCTAGAGGCACTGACTTGGACACATTTTTATGCCCCCAAACCTGAAAATGCAATTCATTGCAAAAGGTGCATTGACAATGCAAAACTTTATTGTAGAAGTTGTGAAAGGAAAGTTGGATGTTTGGAAATTATAATAACCTCCCCTAACATTAGGTTTCAGAGTTCACTCATCATCAGGAATCCTGGTTTTCCCCCATTAAAAATAAATAAATAATTTAAAAAGTTTTTAAAAAAAGCTAATACTCTGATAAAAACCCCAATGTCCATGATTAAATTGAAGGGCTGCTATGTATATAAATATCAGTTGAACAGAATGTTTTATTGATATATTTACAGTTTTAAGGCAATTTGGAAGCCTACTAGTACTTCAATCACTATAATAAAATAAATTCTAAATACCTATACATTTTAATGTTTGATTTTGGGTTTTTCATCATGGAAAAATCAGAGCTTTTGCTGTCCCCCCTCACTTACCAGGACACAGGTCCAGCTGTAGTTGTCACTCACACTGCTTTGGAGTACTGTGCAGTCCCAATATGCCACTGCCCTTCACTCCCAAGCCACAGTCCCCCCCAGCCCTGCTGGTGCCCCTCACTCCCTGCCTGCCTCCCACTCATTCCCTCCCTCCTGGCAGCAGCTCCCCCCACACACCAGAACGCATGTCCAACTGTGGCTGTCCCCACAGCTGTGCAGGTCCACTGTGGCTGCTCTACCATGAATCCTGGGATTTTCTCTGATTTTGCAATTTCTATCACCCTTTTTCACTCCTTTAGTTTATATGGTTAACAGAGAATGTATGTAAACAGCTGTAAATAAATACTTCTACTTTGCCTGCCTGACATTCAGACCCCACCTGGATCCCTTTTCCTCAGGGAGTCTAATCTCTCCCCTCATTCTGGGCTGCAAAACTCCTTATGTCCTTTTTCCTCTTGGCAGTGGCCCCCTATGGGACTTTTGGCCATACAGGCCCTGGCTTTGCCTCTAGGCCAGCCAGAACCCCGGACATCTAGTCTCTGGCCAACCCTTGTGGTAGATGCTCTGGCCCTTCAACTGGTCTGGTTCTGGCCCCAGCATGGGCCAGCGAGGTTATTTTGGGTAGGTTTGCTGAGCCACTTGCCCTCACTCCCGTATGGGTCCATCTTCTCGGGCCCCTACAAAAATACAGCTTTCTTTCTACTTAGTGTCACAGGGTGGGGTTCTAGAGGTGGCCGTGATCTCCCCTAGCGCCCCCTATTGTGCCAAATTTGCCTCAAAGCACCCTCATTCTCTCCTGCCATGTCTTGATCTTTTGTAAATTAAAGGGAGGCTGCCTCTCATCCTCTTGGACACGGTTCTCCTGCTACCCCGAGTCTTGTTTTTATAATGAGGTTCCAGGCAACCCAGCCTTATGGGTTATGCATGGCTCCAACCACCCCTGTACCATGCCCCAAGCCTCACTGATATACCGGACATTGCTTGGTCTTAGCCGCAGCCCTTGTCTCTCTCAGCACCCTCTCTGGCGCTTGGGCTGTCCGCAGCCCTTGTCTCGCTCTCTTGGCGCCCTCTCTGGTGCTCAGGCTCTCTGCAGCCCTTGTTTCTCTCGGCACCCTTTGGCATTCGCCAATTGCTGCCCCCCCCATCTGGGGCTTCTTGCTCTGCCCCTCTGCCCTGGGGCTTATCGTCCTACCCCCTTTACTCTTGGGCTTCTCATGCTGGGGCTCAGGTATCTGTAGCCATGTCTGGCCCCAACTCTCCTTCTCAGGGTTTTGAACCCCCCCACAGGGCTCAGGAGGCCTCGGCCTTACCTGGCCTCCAACTCTTTGCTCCCCTTCTTGGGGCTGGGGTCAGTGCACCCCAAAATGCTGTGCCCTCTCTGGCACCTTTCTCGCTGCCCCCTCTGTTCTGGGGCTGGGGTTTCCACACCACTGTTGGTCCCCTATAAGGCCTCCTCCAACCCCTAATAGCCTCACCCAAACCACTGGTTGTAAACAGTAAACAGAAAACTCAAGCCCTTAGGCTATAACATAAATCTCTGCCAATTGGCCACAGTATCATTCTTTCTGCCACACCAGAGTTGCTCCATCTTCCCCCAATCTCAGGCTGTACCTGCAGTCTGGCCTCTCCTTTTTGCTCTGTGCAGCAGAGCTCCTTCCCCTCTGGCTGCCAGCAGGGAACTGCCTGCCTGGCCCCAGCCTGGGAGTTTATATAGGAGCCAGGCCCTGCCCCTTCCGGTCAGCTGACTCCTGCCGGTTACCCTGGCAACACACAGCTGGGCTCCTTGCTTACTGCTAGGGCTCTTTTCCTAGCAGTTTCCACTCTTCCTAGGAGCAGGGCACCTATGTGCTCTGTGACAATTAGGTCAGTCTATGTGCAGTCCTTCAGGCCTGCCATATGGACCCTACTCTGTGTAGCCCAGTCACTCTTTCATGCCCCGTCACTGGGGCCAATACTCCATCCTTTTCACTAGGGCTACTACACTGCCCCCTCACTGGGGCTCTTGGGCCACCTGCCCCTTGGGTCTCATGTCTGATGATGTGCCTGGACCCCTCACCTGTTCCCACCAGGTCGTGGGGGACAAGGCTATACAGCACACCATACTTGCCTTTCACTAGGGAGGCACTGGTGTGGCATTTCCTGGGGACCACTCTGCCACAGGGTGCCCCACCACACCATCTGACCCTAGCGGGGTATAGTTTTATGTCACTCCTCAGGACCAAGAACCTCCTGCAGGCCTTGAATGAGCTTTAGTTAAAGTGCCCCTGCTGCCATTTTTCAGTGTGGAGATCCTGACACATGATGCTGGAGTCTACTGGAGTGTGATTAACCGAGCCAGCTTCAACACGCTGTAATTACAGCATGTTGGAGCAGCCTCCCTGCAAGTGTATAAGCATCCATAGAAAGAAGGGATGCACAATGGGAAAGGGGCCAGGCCAGTGCAACCCTGGTCCCACCCCTGCCGTCCATCTGGAGGCATGCAGGCACTGCCAGCAATGTGATCCGGGCCCCTCACATCTCCCCACCATCTGCCCCTGGCATGACAAGTCAAGGCATGGGTTGAGGTTGGGGTGTTTTTGGCACTCTGGCCAAAAATATTGCTGACCCCTGCTTTAGAATACTGGCATGAACAGGACGTTGTGTTTTGGCAGGAGGTTGCTTTTCAGTTAAGTGTAAATTAAGATGGGTGTCATCTGTTGCATTTGCTGGTTTTGTTGGTCACAGCCTTAATATTATTATTGACATTTTGGGGTCTAAATGCCTGGCCTCCAGTTAACATCTAGATGTCCATTTTTCTGTTCCCTCACTGAGGCTTTAACAAAATTAGTTATTTATATCTGAATGAATTCCTCTCCTTTCAGGTTAAATGTGACTAATATTACATCAAGGAGCTGATTAACATCACCAAATGGGGGTAAGAGGAAAGAAATTCAGCTATTTAATAGAATTACTCAGTACTATACTGAAATTTAAGGCAAGCCCCCCAGTACTGTAGATGAGCTTTTTGGAATAACCACATTTATTTTACCCCACATTAAAGAACTAATCACAAGAAAGCAAATATATACTCTTAACTGGCTCACTGAGCTTTATTATGATGCGTTTGAATGACTTTTAAGCATAGGGCAGTACAACACAGTCAGCTGAGTTCTGTTCAATGAACTTGCATGCACATCTCTTGAAAACCTGAACATAAATCCCTGTGGCACTAATGACTATTATGTTATTCATATCAAGGGAAAAGCAGAGAGACATTATATCAATCTATTTTTTTCACTTATTGGGTTCTGCAGGAATGATTGAGGGAAATTAACAGCTGTGAAATAAATTCTCAAATATCTGCAGGCAGGCCATTTTTGCTCAGGGACTATTAAAAAATGGATGTATGGAGAATTGCTCTAACTCTGAAGATTGTGCTAGTTATACCAATAGTTCTACAGATAGCAATACAGTGCGTGCCTATGAATACAGTCTCTTCTGCATGTACTCATTAATGCATTGCAAGCTTGTTTTTCAGATGGTCTTGCCAAAGTAACCAGATGTATAGGATTTGTCATATCTGTGCAGCATTCTCTTAATGGAAGTGCTGCTTTATGTAGGGCCCCCATTTTGCCAAGCAAGTGAGGGCAGCACTTGCCCAGGATAACCATAATTTAATGTGCTTGAAAGTTTTAGGGAGTCCCCATCCCTGAAACAACAAGTCCCCTTCCCCCCCCAAAAAATTAATTGGTGACAGTAGTAGGTAAGTGCAGGTAAGTGCACCAGTGCCTGCTACGGTGAGGATAGGGGTATTCTCCTAACGTTCTGCTCCAGCAGGTATTGCTGAAAGGTATGAATCACTCTGGTGTTCCCTGAGAGCCACAATGTCTTGCTGCAAACAAGGTAATATTTAGATCCTAGCCTTTCTTAAAAGAAGCCAGTCAACAATGTTAAAGTGCTACAGGAAAAAAAGAATCAGTTTATATATTTATATTATGAACCTCAATCTAATCTAGCACCTCCAAGGACAAACTACAGTGCAGTGTTAAGGAGGCAATATCCTGGTGATTGAATTCATAAACAATTTCTATTCAGAACATCTCTAAATTGCTTTTCTCTTTTGAGTTTATGGCTATTGAAAAAATAGATGGAATTTTTTAAGTATAAAGGGGGAAAATGGTTTCTGTGGGCACTTATACATGTGATGGGCCTCTGCTCCACTGCATGCTAATTAGCACATATCAGAGCCGGCTCAATTAATTGAGTCTGCCATGAGTCTGCTGGAGTGTGCTAATTAATGTGCTCCAGGAACCTCCGCCATCATTTGTATTCAGCATCCCCGCATTTCAAAATGGCTCTGGGGATGCTTTAACTAAAGCTCATTGAACGAGCTTTAGTTAAGTGCCCCATCACCATTTTGAAGCATGGGATGCTGAATACACATGATGCTGCGGGCACTAAATTAGAGTGGCTCTCTGAGCTGCTCTAATTAAAGTGCCCTGGCTCCACCCTGGAGAATGTGTATAGATGCCCTGTAAATCAGACTTTAGAAGTATCCTTTATATCAGTCACAAAATTCCATGATCCCGTTCTAAATATACCTCTGAGAAATATTTTTGAAAGATCCTAAAAGCAACGATCATTCCTTTGAACTCATCTTGCCTTAATATTGTTAGATTGAGTTAGGTTTCTTTTATTACTGTTTTGTTCCTGGGCTCATGACTTACCTTAATCATTTGCTGGCAGTTGCAGCAAACTCTCACAGATTCCCACTGCAAAGTATGCTTGTTTAAGGTGTGACATGAGAATGTGGCTACTCACAGTTTAGGGCCAGGTTCCATTTTTTCCAGTGGTCTGAGTAGGAGTTGTTCAATGTCCTACTATCCTGGCAAAAATACAGCCTACTGTACGGCTACTGTTCAGGGACCAAGATCAAAAGAGCATGTCCCCCTTTCTTTGTCATCTTTTTTTGGGAAAATTTGTAGCATCTGTTGTTCTAGTGTGTGTTACACCTTGTCTTCCAGTAGCTGGTGTACTTTCAAGGTTGAAAGCTAGAAGTGTTAACTATGTGGCCTAAGTGGTAAAGATTTATAATACTGACGGACTTAAGTCCATTTCCTGTGGGTGACCAAACCAAGCTGAGGGACAGGAATCATTGCATTTGTTCTTTGTATGTGGCACTGGAAGGACTACAGTTATGACTGGCCTCTCAGTAGAGCTGTGGAAAAGGGAAGGCTTCTTTTATAGCAGTGGTTCTCAGCCTTTTCCAGAATCAAGGAAATCCCACTCCACCTCACCAACTTTTGTGTATTGAGCAGCACCCCATTTCAAAATTTAATGTATTTATTACAGTACTTACTTCCCTGAAGAGCGACCAGGCAGGAAGAACCTGAACCTGCTCTTATTTGCTTATCTCCTTGTTTTTCCTGTGGCACCTTTGAAAGGACCTCATGGCACCCTAGGGTGGTCTGGCACCTGGTCTGAAATCACTATTTTTCAGAAACAGGGGTTAGTTAAGTTTGAAATAATAACTTCCTCTTCTTTTTTTCTTGTTATAAACAATTTTTATGCAAGCCCAACATTTCTGGCATGTGACTTTCAGCCAAGATGTTTGGAATTTCTAACAACAATTTAGATAATTTTCATGATTATATGGTCATTTTGTGCTACTTTGTCTCTTCTGTTATGTATTCTTTTCCCACCTTCTCATGAATCAGAAGATAAATATACTATTATGGGTTTCTTCCTTCACATTCTGAATTGATTTTGCAATCATATGATGGTACAGACAGCCTAGCAAAGAAAACAAAGTTATTCATACAAGCTGTTTATAAAAAAAAGTTATTAGTCCACAGCTGCAAGGAAGTGAAATGGTCAAATATAGTATTTCATAGGCAGTTTAATAGATATTTTAAAAGTGTGCATATGTAGAGCAATCACTTAAATATATTTATTTTCTAGGAGATTAATATAATGCTGGGCTAATTAATTTATAAGCTCATGACTAGTTAGTATAGTTACTAGTAGAGTCCTTAAGCAATAAACAAGCTGTAATAATATTCTATTCAGTTGCTAAATGCATGTAATTTAATTTTAAAGGAAAGATTTGGGAAATTAATTGACACATTATTAATTGCATTGAATCAATTTGGAGAGTATTATTGTAATTTAACCATCTGTGTGCTTTAGGGCAATTAAGTATCATGAAACACCACCCTGTGGGTGACACAGTTAGAATACAATAATGTATCTTCCTCATCTTCTCTGTCATATTCTCTCTACCCCTAAAACATACAAAGCATTTCCTTGTAAAAAGGAATTCAGTTTTTTCTATGTATCAAAACATACAGATCCTATATATTAAGTTTAGGTTTTTATTAACTATATCAGGGATGCTCAAACCCTGATCCATGGAACAATGTGCACATCTACATGTATTTAGTGCACATTAGCCTATTTTAATGCACATTAAAGTATCACTAAAAACTGTGCTATTTAGTTAATGCACATTAAAACTAGAATGTCAATATGCTTTAAGCATCACTTAAAAACCATGCTCTTTAGTTAATGCATATTGACATGCTAATGAACATCTATTTTCCTCACAATGGAGGTACTAGATTTAATGTGCATTAACTAAAGCATATTAATGCATATGTACATGCTCATTTTTGTCAACCAGCCTGAGAAGCTCCCCATAGATTTGAAATTTATCAGTGAGGGAGAGGTGGCAATGTTAATTGCCACTGCCATGCTCCCAATTTTCCAGAGCTGTGGGGAGCCCTCTGGGCTGGTTAAGTGGCCCTGCATGCTAGATCACACCAGCCTGTAGCCAGATCCAGGTTAGCAGGGTCAGGCCTGTGTGCAGCTGAATCAGCACACACAGGATTTTGCTGGCACACAGGACTGGGTTAGCATGCAGACAGTTCTAGATGCACAGGGTTGGGCTGGTGCACAGCCAGATCTGTGTATGTGGGGTGGGCTCATGTACTGGATTACTTCTCTGTTTTTTGAGGTAGCTGACATCAAGACTTGAGAAGAGCTGGATCATGACCGACTCCAGTGATGCCACAACTTCAACCAAGTCACTGCCCATTTCAAGGTAAAGCATCTATCCCAAGACAAGAAGAGAGAATGGAGGAAGGAAAAGGAGAGAAATCCTAGCCTACAGCCTACCTTCCCCTGTGGAAAGACCTGCAACTTCTGTGGATGGGTCTGTGGCTCAAAGAGTGGACCTTAAGTCACCTCAAGGCCTATCAGTGAGCCATGGTGAAGATCATCCTCAAATCAAGGGATTGCTGACAACAACACTGGATTGTACACATGGACCAACCCCATGTGGGATCTCGCCTGAAGACCAACCCTGTGCCAGTTATGTAGTCTGCAGGGTCCAAAGGCTGGATGCCACTGAGCTATATTTGTGTTTTTGTCCTGAAATGAAAAAAGTAGTCATAAACTGGTCCCTTGTAGCCCTGGCACAAACCAGGAAATTTGCACCTTCCTGTTATGAAAATAAGCTCTTCTCACTTTTAATTGAAAAATCTTATTTATGGTTCTCCCTCTAAAAAATACATTACAGGAAGTCCTACCTGATTACTAGGATTGGACTCACTCCTCCAGTAGCCCATAGGTATAGGAAATGAAGGGGGCTAGAGGATCAGGTGGGGCAACCAGGAAACCATGTAAAACTGCTGGTACCACATTTTGAAGGACTGTGGTACTGTACTGGATTCTAAGGGACTAAGTATGTATGGACCTTTGGGATTTGTGCCAGGATGTTTGCAAGATTTTCCCTTTTACATCTCTGAAATGGCCATGTATGAATGGTATTTCTCTCATTTCTTTTCCAGTGTGATGGCTATGTAATTCTCATTCACTGATCTGGCCTGAAAGCAGAACTGGTGCATTTAAGGCCTTGTTAAGACGAAGATACATGTTTCACTTAGACCACAATAAATCTGTTTGCTACTGTCATCAGTGAATACACCTAACATTTGATGCTGAGGAAGAACAGAAATAACAGTTTTATGCTGACTGTGACAGGGCAACTGGTGTGCCTGTCCCTTTACAAAAGCAAGTAGCCTGAGAGGCAGCCTTCAGGTGGGAAAGGGAAGGGATCAAAAAGTCACCTGACCAGTAGGGATCTGGGCTGGAATTAAATAAGCTCTGAGCCTAAGCTGGTCAGGCAGTCTAGCCTTGCCAGTTTTAACTACCCTTGGGGAAAGATGAGAATAGGGCACCTCAGAAACATAGGTCACATTGCCTTGTGGGTGATTCCTTGGAAGGAGAAGGCTAGAGAGAGTACACCTCATAAGCAATTCATGGAGATAAAAGAATGAAATCCCTTCACGGGTGAGTTGGAAGCAAAGGTGGGGAGGGGGGAGGTGATAGGGAAAATGGTGCACCTGTCCTTTTAAAAGGAGGCAGTCTGCAGGTGGGAAGGGGCAGTCTGCAGGGTGCTGGGATTAAGCTATATAAGCCCCAAGCCTGAGCTGGTCAGGCAGTTTAGCCCTGAGAGCCATGACATCAGAGCAGCAGGACTCCTGAATCAACAGTGAGAATGAATAAACAATGCTACAGGCTGAAACAAGGGAAAGGTACCTGGAGCAGAGAGGGGCTTGTTTTTCCAGGCAGGTGACCTTGATTTTACGTTAAACCCAAAAAAGCTTTGCATGCCTTCCAGAGGATGTAGGTGCTTTTTATTAAGTTGCATTGGTGTTTAGCATTGAGCCCTGAACTAGTAGCCCAGGAAGAACTGAGAGTGGGGCCCAGGAGGCAATGCAGGAACCCAGAGAGTCTCGGACCAAGGAAGTCCAGGGGCCAGACTGGCTGAGTGTTGGACCAGAAGGTACACAAGCCCAGAGAAGGGCTTGGTGTGGGACCAGGGGGGCCAAGAGCCCAGAGAGAGGGCTGAGAGGGGACCCAAGGGTCCAGGAGCCCAGAGAGGAGCTGCATAGGCAACCACAGGAACCAGGAGCCTGGAAAGGGGCTGCGTAAGTGACCGCAGGGTCCAGTGGCCCAGAGAGGGGCTGCATAGGCAACCAGAAGATCCAGGAGCTCAGAGAAGGGCTGTACAGGTGACAAGAGGGTCCAAGAGCCCAAAGAGGAGCTGGGATTATTGAGGAGCCCAGAAAGGGGCTGAGTGGAAGGAACATAAGGTGACATCAGTGAGCAATAACACACGCAAGGGATGGGGTATGGTGTAGGAAAGGATGGTGCCATGCAATGAGCCTTTAAGGCTACAGGTGCCCTGCAGACAGATGGACAGGCTGAGGTGGCCTATTAAACCTGAGGGCTGAACTAGGACTAGGAGGGTCCAGGAGAGGCAGAATAGTGATTTGCACAGGCTAAGGCTCACTCTGAAGCCCATGGGCAGCCTCCTTTACATAACCTTCAATAAGAACAAAGAGTGGTGGGTGAGCAATCAGGGGAGGGCTTTATTAGAGCCAGGCAGGAGCTGCGTGGCCACCAGGGGGCATAACATCTGCCCCTGTGGCCTGGTTCTGTCACACTAACCTTCACTAACTTGAACAAGATATTACAATATAAGGCTATGGTAATCCCATCTCTTCTCTGTGGCTATGAAGCTTGGGTGACCTATGGGGATGACCTTAAAAGTCTGGAACACCATCACCAGCACTACCGCCAGAAGATCCTTGGCATAAAGTGGGAGGATTGTCACATAACTGCCAGTACCCTCATCAACACTAACACCACCAGTGGAAGCATTGGTTATTCAACATCAACAGAGGTAGACAGGGTACCATGTGAGCATGCCTGATGCACGTTTACCAAAACAACTGCTATAGTCCTAACTCAGCCAAGGAGAAAGGACATGTAGGGGCCAAAGGAAATGCTTCAAGGACACCTTCAAGGTGAACATTAAGAAGTGTGGCATTGACATCACAAACTAGGAAAAACTAACCTGGAATAGGGCTACATGGTGTTGCCTTGTGCAAGAAGGTACATTTCACTTTGACAAAAACCATCTTGCCCTGGAGGCAGAAAAATGACAAAAAGGAAAGAAAACAAAACCGAGAAATCTGTGGTCCAACCCTCCCTTTAATCATCACCTGTGGGATTTGCCAGAGTCTGCAGCTCTAGGATCAGCCTTCTTAGACATCAACAGACTCATTTACAACACTTTGCTTGACCCATGGGAGTGATCATTCTCAACTGTGAGAGATTGCTACCACAACCTCCAACTAAATCTGTGGAATGTTAAGCAATGTAAAAGTTAAAATGTGCTGTGAGCCGTCACACATTAAGGGTAAATACCATTTTTGACTGCACAGCTCTGGCTTGCCACTAGAGAGCCAGTGAGCAAGGGTATAGCTAGGAGCCAGGACACCTAGACTCTATCTTTCCTTTGGGGAAGAGAGCTGAGAGCAGTGTATCCTGGGATGCTGAAGGATGGCTCATTTTATCTTGATGGAACAGACTGAACTTGCCCTAACATAAGCTAGATATCACAGCTCAGAGTTAACACTTGCCTGAAGCGGTGTAACTTTGAGATGCTCAGAGGGCATTTAACATGAGTGAATGAGCATTCCTCTGTAGACACTCACTCATGTTTTAAGTGTCCTTAGTATGGCATAAGTACTTTACCCTTACTCATGTTTCACAGAAACCAGAATGAATTGAAGTGTCTCAGGGCATTTATACACATGCTTGCACTGCATGGATTTGCGTAAGTTTGCCTGTCCCTAACTGATTATCTCTAGTGATGAATCAGAGCAAAGAGAACTTTTATTAATAAAACATAGGCTGGAGTTCTTGGCATAACTTAGGTCCAAGTCCTTAAAATATGTCAAGCAGCAGGAACTTTTTGGTGTTCCAATTAGAGAAGATGCAGGCTGAGTAACTATAACAGCTAAGCAGCTACACTAAACTATTTAAACACTTTGGGTACAGACAGAAGTGACAATTTTTGGCCAGTCTAGCCATGGAAAGTGGTTTATAGCTGTGACCAAAGAGAAGTGCATAGTTTCATAGTTTCGTAGTTAGTAGGGTCAGAAGGGACCTGAGCAGATCATCAAGTCCGACCCCCTGCCATGGCAGGAAAGAGTACTGGGGTCAAATGACCCCAGCAACGTGATTGTCTAGCCTTGTCTTAAAGACCCCCAGGGTAGGAGCCAGCACCACTTTGCTTGGAAGTTGGTTCCAGATCCTAGCCGCCCTGACTGTGAAGTAGGGCCTCCTGATGTCTAATCTGAATTTATCCTCTGCCAGCTTGTGACCATTATTTCTAGTCACTCCTGGTAGTGCTTGGGGGAACAGGGACTCCCCCAGTGCCTGCTGGTCCCCTCTGACTAGTTTGTAAACAGCCACTAGATCCCCCCTCAGCCTTCTCTTGTGGAGGCTGAACAGGTTCAGGTCCCGTAGCCTCTCCTCATAGGGCCTGCCCTGCTGGCCCCTGATCATGTGAGTGGCCCTCATCTGGACCCTCTCCATGTTGTCCACATCCCTCTTGAAGTGCGGCACCCAGAACCAGACGCAGTACTCCAGCTGCGGCCTGACCAGTGCCGCATAGAGGGGGAGGATCACCTCCTCGGACCTGCTTGAGATGCATCTGTGGATGCATGACAAGGTGTGGTTGGCCTTCCTGACTGTATCCCCACACTGCCGGCCCATGTTCATCTTGGCATCAATGATGATTCCAAGATCCCTTTCCACCTCTGTGCTGACAAGAAGGGAGTTCCCCAGCCTGTAGGTATGGTGCTGGTTCTTCCTCCCCAGGTGCATCACCTTGCACTTGTCAGTGTTGAATCCCATCCTATTCTCATCCGCCCACCCCTGTAACCTGTCTAGGTCCAATTGTAGCCTATTCCTTTTCCTAGCGTGCCCACATCCCCCCACATCTTAGTGTCATCAGCAAATTTGAACAGGCTGCTTTATACCCCCTTGTCTAAGTCACTGATGAAGATGTTGAACAGTGTGGGCCCGAGGTCTAAGCCCTGGGGTACCCCACTGCCCCATTCCTCCAGGTCAAAATGACCCATCCACCACCACTCTCTGGGTGCAGCCCTCCAGCCAGTTGGCAACCCAATTGACTATGTAGGTGTTGACACCACAGTCCCCCAGTTTCTTAATGAGAACAGGGTGAGAGACAGTGTCAAAGACCTTCCGAAAGTCCAGAAAGACTATGTCCACTGCTACCCCTGCCTCTAAGGATTTGGTGACCTGGTCATAGAAGGCCACCAGGTTGGTCTGGCAGGACTGCAAACAATTTAAAAAATGGCCAACCAGGTGAAATTCTGACCCCTCATTGCATGTATCAGATAAAGACATTTCAAAATATAGCATGTTTTGTAATGTGTGCCTGCCCTGTCACAGTTTTCAGAATGGGATGGGGGAAAGGGAGTGGAAGGAGTTCAGTCTGGGGTTTTTTCATACCCCCACCCCACCCCAGAGGGAGGGGCAGTAGTATTCCCACCCTCCCAAAGTGGGGGGGGGGGGGCTCCAGTTCACCCACCCTACCCTTCAGTACCAGCTGGGAAGCCCCGAGAATGAGCTCCCTCTGCTGCCTTTCCCCCCTCCCATTCTGAAACCAGCAACCACTGGCAGAGAGTCCTGGCCATTGCTATGAGAACCTGGCTGCAGGCTCCCAGATCACAGCTAGATTCCCCTCCCCCCTGGAACCAATAATGAACTTCTGTTTGGTTTGGGGTAATGTTGTAACTCAGAACAATTTCAGAAGTCCTTCTAGTTACAGCTGGAAGCTGCACTTCTTTCTAAACACTTGAAGTTATGAGGAAACTTCTTTTTTCCCTTTTTCCCTTTTTATTTTATGTTTTATACCTCTGCATTTGTAATGGAAAAACTGTAGATCAAGTTATATTACTTAATGAAGTATTGTAAAATATAATGTATCGCAGAATAAAGACAGTAAATATGTAAGAAGTTACTTTGGAAAATAGAAGCTGTCTAAAGGCATTTTGTAGCAGACCCCTTCAGTTTGAGGAAGCTTTGTTGCCTAGGCAACCTGATTACAAAGTGTAGCAAATCGTGTGGACCATGCTGTCTACTTTAAATAGAAAAATGATCAAAAAGATAAACCAAGATATATAAAGATATCTGTTTTGCATTAAACAGAATGATTGATTCATAGACTCATTGATTGTAAGGGGCTGGAAGAGACCTCGCAAGATCATCAGGTCCAGCCTGCTGCACTAGGCAGGAAAGACAACTGAGGTCAGGTGACTCCAGTGAGGTGACTGTCCAGTCTCCTCTTGAAGATCTCCTGGGTAGGTGAGTGTACTACCTCTGGGAGTTTATTCCAAAGTCTAGACACCCTTACTGTAAAGAAGTTTTTCCTAGTGTTAAGCCTGAAAGGAGAGCCACGTGCATAATCAGAGGGCAAGAGAATAGGCCTTATGAAGAGAGGCTGAGAGCCATGGGACTCTTCAGTCTGGAAAAGCGCACTCAGAGGGGACCTGGTGGCTGCTTATAAGTACATCAAGGGTGTAAATTAGAATCTGGGAGAACGTCCGTTCACCAGAGTGCCCCAAGGAAAAACAAGGACCAATGGTCATAAACTCTGACAAGACCATTTTAGGCTGGACATAAGAAAAAATTTCTTAATAGTCCAAGCCCCCAAGACCTGGAATAGACTCCCTCCAGAAGTGGTGCAGGCACCTACTCTGGACTCATTCAAGAAATGCTTGGATGCTTATCTTGCTGGGATCCTTTCACCCTAGCTGACTTCCTTTCCCTGGGGCAGGGGGCTGGACTTGATGATCTTTGAGGTCCCTTCCAGCCCTAACATCTATGAAATGGTTTGTGGCCATTACTCCTGGTTTTCCCCAAGGGTGCCCTGGGGAACAGTTGTTCACTCAGCCCTTGATGTATTCCCCTGATGTAGTGGTAAGCTGCTACCAAGTCCCCTCTTAGTCTTCTTTTTTTTAGGCTGAAGAGACCCAAGTCCCTCAGTCTTTCCTTGTATGGCTTGCTACGCAAGTCTCTGGTCATACGGATGGCTCTTTTCTGGACTCTCTCAAGCTTTTCCACATCCTTGTTGAAGAGCAGTGCCCAGAACTGGATGCAGTACTCCAGCTGCAGTCTCACCAATGCTAAGTAAAGCAGAAGAATCACTTTCTTGGTTTTGCTTAAGATGCATCAGTTGATGCATGTCAGAGTATTGTTTGCCTTGCTAGCTACAGCATCCCACTGACAGCTCATGTTCATACTATGGTCTATTATTACCCCTAGGTCCCTTTCAGCCATGGTGCTAGTCAAATTGGCACAACCAAGCCTGTAAATATGTTGGGGATTGTTTGTTCCTAAATGGAGCACTTTACACTTCTTAACATCAAACTTCATCTGGTTCTGATCCGCCCAACTTGCTAGCCTGTCCAGGTTCACCTGTATCTGTAGCCTATCTTCACTCATGACCATGCTCCCCCATAACTTGGTCTTGTCCGTAAACTTGGCCAATGAGTTCTTCACCCCCATAACCAAATCACTGTTAAAGATGTTGAAAAGCACTAGACCAAGCTTGGACTCCTGAGGGACACCACTGACCACTTCTTATCAGGACAACACAGATCCATTCATTAGAAGTCTCTGGGTCCTATGCAGCAGCCGGCTTCCTACCCACCTGTCAAGCAGTTAAACCCTCAATCCTCCAATTTTCCCATGAGAACATCATGGGATACCAGACCAAAAGCCTTTTGGAAGTCTAGACAATGTTGATCTGCTCTGTCTTATCCAGGTGGCGAGTTACTTGGTCATAGAAGGAGATGAGATCGGTAAGACAAGACCTGCCTATGATGAAGGCAAGATGTTAAAGACACTGCTGATTGCCTTTCTTGTTGTCTGCACCAGCTTCCCCTCTCTTCAGATCCCCTTGCAGCCTACTAGCAGGAGCTGTCCCCCACTTCCCCACAGGGGGCAGGGAACTTGCTGTCTGGCTGACATGACTGGCTGGAATGCAGACATCCAGTGTTGTGGGTAATCAGGGGCCTTGGGGTGCCAAAATAAACCTCCTCCATTCCACCCCCACCAGGAGGGAACTGTGGATGGGTTCATCAGCCCCCACTTGCAGCCCCCTCACCCCACCAGACCTATGCCAACCCTCTCCTGGACAACTCCCCCTGCAGTCTATTCTGGCCTCCCCCCAGCCTCGAGCAAAAGGGACTGGCTGCACTGGGGGCTTGAGCTGCCCTCTTCCACCACACACAATTTATTGAAAGAAGTGAGAATCTAGAGTCTTTATTTTTTCATTTCTTTTATTTAACTTCAGTCAAGTAAAAATGCTTTAACCTTTATATAATGCACCTCCCCCGCCCATGTCCCAGATCCATGTTTTTTTCACTTCCTGACATGCTGCTCCATGCTTCTCTACCTCTAGGTACTCTGCTTCCTGTCCCACCCCCAGCATGGAGAGCCGTGGACATGCACCTACTCCCCAGCCCTGTAATGGCAAGTCTGAGCTGTGCACATTAGAGAGGGTGTTAACTCTTAACATGACACAGCTCATTAGCTCTTGATAAGCTTAATACCAACTAAGGTTCCTCACAATTAGCAAACTCGAACATGTTATTGCACCCTAAGAAGCCCTCCCTTCCAGAACTGTTGCTTTCACAAGGATATTTGCCCATTCTAATTGTCACCTTCCAAAGCCATTGAAAAACTCGTTCAGTCCAGTTCCCAAAGTCTCACTGAAAAAAAAGAATACATAAACCAATCAGAGAATATTTGTTAAAATCAACCATGTGTAAATATAGGGCATAGCCTGGAGGGAAAATTGGAGAACTGCAAATTCAAGAACTGCTGCCAGTTTGCATGCAACTCCCACCCCTCTCCTGAGTCTTCCTAGCCAGTAAGAAGCTACATTGCCAGAAAAGATACAAATAAGTGCTTATTGCTGTGCTTTGGGGTGTAAGCAATAAAAAGTCAGGCTGTAGGCCTGTCTTTTGCGTTGTTTATCAGTAACCAACCAACCAGTTTACCTGTAATCCAGGTAAAACCTTTAAAAAATCACTTCAGTCACTTCACTGTTCAGAAATCACAGACTATCTAAGTGACCTTTTCAATTCATATCATGGGGGAAAAAAGTTGATCATGTCTGACCAGAAAATTATTCATGCAGTTGCTGAGCAGCATAGTACAGAAAATGACAATTTCCCAAAAAATGTTATCTAAAATTTCCAGGTAAAGCTCCCATACAGCATTTCTATTATCAGGTCTTGGGATTCCCCCTAGGCTAAGTACAGACATTCAGAAAGCCCAAGGTGGAATCAATCTAAGTTACGTGGTTTTCTGTAAGTGGCCTAGGTTAGTATACATGTTCACTCTTTGTTGGGGTGGGGAGGAGGCATGCAGGCTGCCTGCATTGGCTGAGGCCTGCGGGTTGGGGGTGCTTCTGCACACCTCCTAGCATGCATCACGCGCTCCCCAGCTACTGGAGACTTCTGAGCACAGCTGAGTGCCCAGGCCATTTATGAATGACTTCCTGGGCATGGCCAAGCATACCCCAACATCCCATCTCCCCCAGTACTCTGAGACCCTGTAGCTGCAGGCCAAAATAGCCTTGTAGCACCCCAGGTGCCCATGGCCTGAGTACCTACCAGCAATGGTTAAGCTACAGAGATCACAGGGGTGTCTCTGTGCAGGCCCAGCCCCAATGCTTTGCCCTCTGCCACTCCAAAACACCAGAGGCAAGCTGCCCATAGCAGCTCCTGCACGGGCAGTGGGGGGTCCATGCTGGGGTCTTGGTGGAAGGGTGCCTAGCTCTGGCCACTGAGATTTTCATGGGAGCCAGGTTTAGACTACATGGGGTCGTGCCCAGCCATGAGGGCATGGGATCCCTGGCTGGGTGTGTGGGAACCAGGGTCAGGCTCCATGGGGCTGTGCCTGAGCCTGGGGGCATGGGGGTCCCTGGTTGGGTGTGCGAATGAGGGGTGTGGGGAGTTGCAAAGGAGGCTGGGGTGCCAGAGGACAGCAATCTAACTTGAATCAATAGGGGATCTGGCACAGAAGTTCAAGTCACCAGTCTAACCTAAATCAATTCTTAGACCGGTCTATGTGTGTTAAACTCCTTTATGGTTTTGGGTTTTCATCGATTTCTGATCACTATGTTTTTATAATTATAAAGTAACTCAGAAAACATCATTTGCAATGAGTGGCTCTATAAAATAGCTTGCCAATAAAGTTAGCTTGGTCACTGAGCAGAGCCTTTCAGTTTCTTCTTGCTTCTAAACCACTAATGAACCCACTCTAAGTAGGGAGAAAGAGCAAACACTGTCCTCTTTATTCATACTGCTGGCATTTTCAAATACATGAGTGTCAACATTGTCAGGTTCTAGACTGAATCAGTTGCCTATAAATCTGGCAATGAGACAAACATTTTTAAATCCTGTGCAGTTCACAGAACTTGGGAAGGCTCTCTAGTTTTAGGCATGAATGAAGCACTTTCTTTAGCCAGGTGTTGGGGAACTAAAACGTTTCACTAAATTTATTGACATAATTCATAAGAACACTGCTGCAAATAGTCTCCATTTCCTCTAAGTCTGTAAGGTGCTACTCCCAAAGTGTAAACGAACAGTGATTCATTAGCAGAATGACATAGAAAAACAGATGACCTTGCAAATCATGAATGGGTTATTCTTTTGCTTTGAGTTTTGGTAATGAATCATTTCCCTTTTGCACTCCTCCCTTCTTTTCTACTTGGACAAATTTCCTATTACTTACTGTTCCCTTCTTGAAGGAACTAACGTTGCTGAAACAAGTCTCTTTCTAACAGAAAACAGTGGAAGAGTGGTCACCCATGAATACATTTGTAAGTTTTGACTACCTCTCTTTCACTACTTGACGTTTGACTATAGCCCCTTGTTACCATTTTCTTTGCTGACGGAGTAAATGCTGCATAAGGATCTGGCCAAAGGAGTTCTAAAAATAGTTAAAATAGTTAAAGGATACATATTTTGATAGAAATTGCCTACAGCAAAAATTCTGTAGCTTTTCATTTTCCAGGCCACTTCAAAACAGAAAAGTCTTCTAGACACCTCCTTTGCCAACCTCACAGTCTCCCCACTTAGTTTTCAAAATGCTTCATTCTAGCATACCCCTAGGGAGGACAGTGTGGACTGCAGCTTTGCTTTGCTGGGACACTAGGAGTGTGCAAAGTGGGCCCTATTTGATTCGGATTTGGATTTTGCAGGGACAGTGATTTGATTCGGTGATTCTGATCACTGTCCCTGATTCAATTCGGCTGAATCCAAATCTGAAGATTCGTTCCTGATTCAGAGAATCAGCAATTCGGACACAGACACAGCTTTAAAAGTTTTTTTCTACATACCCTGAGGTAGCAGGCATGGCTTGTGATCACTGCAAGGCTGGGGCACATGGAGTGTCCCACAGGAGTGCAGCGGGCCCTCCACGTGCTCAGCGGCAAACCCGGAAGTAGACTAGAAGCACTTCTAGTCCACTTCCAGGTCTGCCAGGGAGTGCACTCCTCCCCCCCAACCCTGGCTCTGCAATCGGCCGTGGGGGAACCCTGGGTGCCCCCCTACACCCAGGAGGCACTAGTCATCGAGCCGGGGGGACATGGCGGGGCGGGGGGCAGTGCGCTCCCTGGCAGACCCAGAAGTGGACTGGAACTACTTTTGGTCTACTTCTGGGTCTGCTGCTGAGCGCGCTGGGGAGCCCTCCGTAATTCTGTGGGACACTCCATGCACCCCAGCATTGCAGCACCCTGCTACCTAGAGGTATGTAGAAAAAACATTTTAAGCTGTGTCTATGTCTGAATCTCTGAATCTTTCTGAATCTTCCAAATCGATTGGGAGGGTTGCGATTCGATTCAAAGAGATTAAAGGGTCCTCTGATTTGATTCAGATTCAGAGATTCAGCCACCGACCTGGGCCAAATTGAATCAGGGACCGAAGCTTCGCACAGCCCTACTGGACACCCATTCTGCTTTCACGTACCTTATAGTCATACTATCATATTTAAACATTCCTTTTGGCATCTTGTCTTCTCTGGCAGCATGCTGCTGCTGGATCAGTGACATTTTGGTTAAAATACAAGCTGGCATCACCGCACAAAATATGGCTTTAATCATCTACCTTCTGTTGCTGGGAAGGGACTGCTTGCATTGATGGCTTTTCCTAAAAGCACAAGCTCTCTAGCTGCATTGGACTGGTGCGGAGCATCTTTTCATTCACATCTACATGAAATAATAGCCACTGGATACAGAGACATACAATATGATAGGGTCTGACCCTATCATAAGGATGTAATCATCTATCATAAGGATATAATTGTATAGTCATCACTTACATGTTTGGGACCTGAAGCTCTGAAGCTTGTGGCCTGAAGCTTAGGGCCTGAAGTGTGCCATACCTTTCCTACTATGCCTTCTATACGGATGTTAAGGGATACTTTCCATGCTAATCATCATCAGCTCTTATATTCTGGGAGGCCTGGGACAAAAAATAAGTCTGGCCTATCCATAACTGTGCAAGCGGTTAAAAGTCTCCTTGAGGAGCTCTCATTTTGCATCCACATCCACATCCACGTGGGATTAGAGACATTTTGCTCAATTCACCATTGTCCTGCCTTATGTAGTGTTTTACATTGATGCAAAGTGGGTGCAAAATGTTACCAATCTTAAGGGTTGCAGATTCTTTCCACACACTAGTGCAAATAGCAGTAAAAGGGAAGGAATAACAGTGCACCAGGTCCAGTCACTCCAACTGTTTCCCACATGAGAGGGGATCTTTCATGTGAGAAATATTGGAGGGAAAAGATGTCATGTTAATTTTCTATATTTTCTTCCTTTTTTAAATGTCTTTGGCAGCTTCATTGCATTCTATTGAGTTTATGGCTTTTCCTCAGAAGTCTTAAAATTGTACAGACAAATTGTAAACCCAAAGATGGTTGGTGGGTTTTTTTTACCTTTATCTTATTGTAATTCTAGTGTTCATCTGAATGTTGCCTAAAGCAAAATATTTAATAAATATGTCAAATAGTGGAATAACATTGCAACACTCCCACACAGCATCTGCAAATATTAGTTACCTGGCTACATAAACTTTTGGCTTGGTATATTTCTTGCTTGAATTACAATGTTCTCCAGGGTTTGGGGAGCAGAAAAATGGCTCTAGCATGGTAACAAGTGCAATTTCTTCCAACATCTGGGTATGGCCAATTCTTGCCAGTCTAGTTTAGACCAGAGCATTGATAACTTCACAAAGGGCTAACTCCAACTCTCTGGACCATTTGGTTTTTGATATATTTTGATACCTTTGATACAGGGTTGTTTGTTATTTGAGGCAACTTCTTCATAAACTGAGATGGACATAACACCAGAAATTAAGGCCATTCAAGATTAAGCTGTCACAAACCTGTTTATGGGATGCCTGAAGGTTTCTCTCTGCTATCTCGCTGCTTGTCCCAAAGAACTGACTGTGATTTCCCTAGGATAACTTTATGAAGTTATCCCACAAGTCCCAGCTCCCCGCAAGTCCCAGGTCCACTGTTTTACACTGGACCTCACAATGGCATCTTTGCCATGGCTTCCCCTTTGGGTTGTAAAAGAAATGTTAGCTCCTCTTTTCCTTAAAATGGGCTAGCCTGGAATATCACTCACTCAGGTATTACTCTTAACGTAGGCAATCAAAAAGGAGACAAAGCAACAAGGATTTATTATGTAGGAGAAAAGAAGCAAAAAATGACCATAAGTTTGGAGATGAAACAAAAAGGAGCAGTCAAGTTTCTTACACTCCCATCTGGCTATAACCTGCCCGTGTTTTTAGAGATCCACCTTCCTGCTGACTCTACCAGGGGCCTTGTACAGTGGCACTAATACTTCCCCATCTCTGCCAAAAAATGCATTGATCGATACATTCTAGAATCATGTTTCTTTCTTTCCCAGTCATACCACACTGGTAGCTCATAGTCACCTTCTGATCAATTAGCGCACACAGATATTTCCCTTCCTCTTTTATTTACAAACCGGTGTCCAGTTTACAGAAGAAATTTTCCCTACTAGTCCTTCAGTACATGGCCTTGCATTTGCATCCCGTTTACATGACTGTGTTCTCAAGGTCAACCAATTCTTTCGGTATAATATGCTGATCCTCCTCTGCATTGATAATAACTCCTCACTTGGTTTCATCAGCAAAGTTCATCAGTACACTTCTATTTTTCTGCAAAATATTTGGTTTTGTGTTTGAAATATTAGACAAGATGGGTCCCAAAAACAGTCCTCAAGGAACTGTGCTAGTAAGTTCCCCATAATATGACCATAATGACCCCCCAAAATGATCATAAGTTTGGAGACAGAACAAAAAGGAGCAGTCAAGTGTCTTATCCTCCCATCTAGCTATACCCTGCCAGTGATCCACCTTCCTGCTGACTCTACCAGCCCTGGCTTCTGGGGCTTTGGACCTTCTTCAGCCTGAGGAAAATGCCTCTCTTTATATGACCCCTTTGAACATTACCTGTTGGAGATTTGACTTTCAGACAGTTCTTTTCCATTGTTACAGTACTTCAGCTAATCTCCAACTTCTCCAGATCAACTAATAATTTCCCATGTTTCCCATATGTAATAATTTACTGAAGTCTAGACAACTGAGATCTATTATGTTTCCTTTGTGTAGAAAATCAGAGAAAATTATTAAGTTAGTCTGGTAACCCAACCTGGTAAACTCAGGTTTCATTGTATTCTGTTTACCCCCATGTTTTAATACCTCTTTTCTTCAGAATTTGCTGTGAGTTCTACACTTTGTTGAAGTCAGACTATGAGGAACTTATGTCACTCTTATATGCTTTCTATGTTTTTGCTATTCTCCACGAAGATGGCATGCCCCTAACTTACCAAAATCATGTCTAAATAGATAGATCTGTTAAACATACCTGCACTGATCCTGAATTTCATGTGCCCATTATCCAGTCCCCCTTCAACTGAAGCACATTAAGAAATCTGAATTTTGCTTTCTTCTAAATAGAGATAATTTCCCATTTCATGACCTTCATTTCAATTAGCTACCTGCTTTTGTACTATATTCAACATCATACTCTTTATTGAAAAATGAGGAAAAGTATTCATTTAGGGTGTGTTCCATACATGTATTTAACCTAATCTTTACTCCATATTCACTATATAGTGGTCCCATTTTGATCCCCGTTCTTTTTATTTACATGGCTGAAGAGCCTTTCTTGATGTGCTTTGTAAGACCTAACTCAATTTTATGTTTTGCAATTCTCATTTTATCCCTAAATGTTTTGACATATAAGATATGGCTTTCTTTGCTCTCTTTGTAGTCCTTATATAGAGAACTCAGTTAAAAATCAATGGGCACAACCAGACAAGCATGCACATACTTCTTGCAGCCTCTCAAAGCAGTTGAGATGTTGCAAGAGGCATGCTGGGAACAAAAAAATGTTCCTGTGCTGCATATTTGCAGCACGGGCTCTAAATTTGATACCTGGAAATATAGGTATATATTAAAAAAACTCGCAGAAAAAAGCAGGGCAAGGCATGGTCCAGGACTGTGCCCCAAGGCAAACTGGAGGCATGTCCTCCAGAGAAATGCTCTAGTATCTGGCCAGAGTGTCTCTATGGTGCTTCGGCTGCCCCAGGAGACAGGGTATACACCCTTAGCATAGTGGTGTAAGCAGAAGTGGGGCAAGGCTGTGGTGTGACTGGGACCTGGGTGCTGTCCCAGGTAAATTAGGGACATGGAGGTGGGGGAGTTTATGGGTGTGGATGGGTGTGGGGGGTTAAGGGAACTTGAGTGGGGCCTGCCACACACCTTTTCCTCCACAACCCCCACATTTCCCCACACCCCACACACCTCGTGCTAGCACCCAGCTGGGCTGCACCCACTGAAATGCTGCCTCACCTACGGTCTGTGTACAGAGCACAGGCCCAGTCCAGCCTGGCCTGCTAACGTGCCTTTGGATGGGACCAGGACCAGGACGGCTTCTGCCACCACCCATGGCTCTTGTCCAAATGCATGCACTAGTGGGCATGTGGCGTCCCCCCCCAACCCCATATTCCCCCTTACACCAACCCACACACCCCACATCTCCCCATCCTCCTCCTGCAATCCCTCCATCACACACCCAGCATGCCCAGCTGCCAGACAGGGCAGGAGCTGTGGCTGCAGGGGCAGCTGTCCCTACATCCTGGTTAGTGAAGAGGTTGGGGGAGTTCTAATTTTTCTATGATAAGAAAGCCAAAGCAAACATCAAAGCATATAGATATTTAGAATTTATTTTGATGATAGGTGCACTGGTAGGGCTTCCAAATTATTTTAAAATTGTAAATATATCAATAAAACATTGCCCAACTGATTTTTCTCTCTCTCTAGTTGTCTTTTGTTTTAATTGTGGAAGAACATGGAATTTAGAGTAATTTAAATAGTGAATTGGGGATTTTATATTAGAGAATTTGCACTTTTTAAATAGGGACCATCAGGATTCCTGCTCATGTGGCAAGTGGCAGGACCCAGGAAGAGGAGTCTGCTCAGGGCTAGCACCCAGGACCCATCTGGAGGACAAATGGGGTGGCTGACCTTCTGACTATTTGGAGTCAGGAGGTCATACTTTGACAGTTCCAAGCAGACCACCACACTGAGAACAATCTTCCAGGCAATAGCTGCCCAGATGGCAGGGCAGAGGCACACATGGCAGCAGTATTGCAGAAAGGCTAACTGTGCAGTCATGGTCCACCGGCAGCTGGTCCAGAAATTCAGATGGCTCTGTTGCAGTGCCTATGCTATAGCCCATGTGGCCATGTGATCCTCATCCAGGTCTGGCAGGTGTGTAGACATGTGGCTGCAGGTCCAAGGGTGCAGGTGCTGTTGCAGGTGGCAGCAGGTCAGAGCCAGGCAGCAGCCCCCACTGCCAGACTGTTGCAATGGGTAGAGGGGCCACTGTAGGTGAGGGCTGCTGCAACAGTCCAGCTGGCATGGGGGGGGGGGCAGGTGTCCCCATATGTCAACTAGCTGGGCCTCAGAAGCTCCTGAGAGCAAGTAGCCCTGAGCTGCTCACCAGGGCAGGTTTTTATATTGCTTGGGCCAGCACAGGTGCTGGCCCCAGGCTCTAGCTCCCCGAGATGCAGATCCAGGAGGAGTTGAGCAAGGTCAGTTGACCCCAAGTGGCAAAATTTGCCCCACACCAAAGTGCATGTTCAGGCACATGTGCTAAGGCAAAAATCTCTGGCACAAATTTGTGCTTCTCCTATTTGAGCTGCTGCAAGCTCATGTGCCTGCATGTGTGGATGCCCCCAATAGGGTTAGCTGAAACATTCAGATGCCATGGTGATAAGTTCCTTAAGAACCTGAATAGAATAGAATAAATAAAGATGCTCATATCAGTGAGAGTTTTTAGGATCAATCTCAAATTCACTTCTGTAATGGTTTGATATGTGGATAACCTGGAGGTAGCAGCTGTATAGGGAGAAAACAAGACAGGACAGACTTTTTGATAATAGAAGAGCTGAACAACATTAACAATAAGCAGTTCTTTAAAAAACAAGTGCTTACACATTCAGGTACACAAAATGAACAAGTCATGTAATGATGATCAACAAAGTTACAGCCCTTGACCCTGCCATTCATTTTTTGTGATTTTTGCAGGAAAAGAAATTGATGGAGGAAGTTAAAGGCATGATTGAAAATTGTAGATAAAATGTTTGCAACACAAGTACTTTCTGTTAGATCATGTTCCCAGTACTTGAGGAAATGAATCAATGTAAAAGAGAGTGTTGTGATAATAATAGCAAGCACTACTAAAATAGTATAAATTTAGGTAGGGCAATACAGATTTTCTAAAAGTATTAAGAGAATTTATTCAGAGCCCAAATTCTGCCCTTGCTTAAATCCTGTGCAATCTTATTGATTTTTATACAACACTTAGGTATGGTAAGTTTGCTCTTAGAAGAGGAATTCATCTCAGCAAGAACATCAGTCATTTATAACACTATATAAATGTGCAACAAGGCATAACATTTTTTAAAGATGCCCTACTTGTGCCTTCTTCTATATCTGGTGTAATGGAATGTGTTATAACCAGGGATCCTTGAAATCTGTTTCCCATGGAAACCTGCAGAAAACTGCAAAGTTTGCTCCACACCTCCCCTCTGATCGATGAGAGGCAAAAACCATGTTTCTTTTTCATGCTGTTAAGTGACCCCTGTGAATATAAAAATGTCCAGGATACTGAGTGCTTATAAAGACTGGTGATTAAAACATCATACTTAAATTAGACTCATTTAAGAAACCTGGTTGCTATTTCCTGTCACTTCTGTAACAGAAAATAGGAGATTATATCTCCAATAGGAGGTTATGCATCCAACTTTTGCATTCATGTCCCTAATTACAAAGGTGATGTCTTTGCTTGTTCTTTTAATACATGTCTCTTCATGACATTCATAGAACTCATCAAGGCATAATTGTCAGCTGCTATTGTAGTACTATATTTACTCAAATATAAGATGAATTTAAGACAACCTCTGCAATAAATAGATGTGATACATAGAAAATTAATTAATTTTTTATAATTTTCCATGTATAGAATCTAATTATTAGAGAGTCATCTTTAATTCATCCCTCCTACTGCCACAGGCAGCAGGCGGGGGGGGTGGGGATGCAGGTAGTGAGGGAAGGTCAAGCAGCTTGTCTCCAGCTTGTACCTGCCCTCCTTCCACTTCTGCTCCCTGCCATGACCCTCCACAGCCTCAGCTCCCCACTTCCCTCTGCAGCCTCTGCTTCCTCCTTTCCCCCCAGCCTCTGCTCTCCATCTACCCCCCCAGCGTCTGGGCTGGCAGGCTCTCTCCCTGTTCTAGCCTGGGGCACTGAGCATGGCCCTAGCCCAGTGCCACAGCAGTTGTGTGGGCTACATGACACTGCTATGAGGCTCGGCTGGGCCAGTGCTCCATGGGCCAGGCTGCAACATGCAGAACTTGTCATCATGGAGCAAGGAGAAGCAGAGGGGGACAGGGGAGCAGCGGCTGTGTGTGTGGGGGAGAAAAGGCTTCAGGGGGAGATAGCAAGGTACGGGGGGGGGGGGCACAACAGGCAGTAACTACAGGCAGTAGCTACAGCCCTAACCTCAAGTAAAGCCTGGAGCCCAAACCACAGTGGCTGCCTGCCTCCTCCTTCCCCCATACTTGATTCTAAGATGTTTCCCCTTGTTAAACTGAGGGATGGGGAGGTTTGTTTTAGAATTGAGTAAATGTGGTAGTAAAAATCTACCCATCTCCACAAGCAGGTTACTTGACATGGTATAATTAGATGTGCTGGAGTGTACTTCTGGTCTGGTGGGGCATCCTTAACAATCAATAAATATTCTCAGTGCCTGTGCCTGAGTGGTGTCTTCCATTCTTTCTTGTCACAACTTAGATTGTACTTATTTTGAGTGGAAGGCTTCCCATGGGTTAAAATGTTCAGGCAAGACTGATGACGGTCTTCTTGGGGCTTCTACCTCCCCTTATACTCCACCTTTCACCACCCATTACTTAAAAATAAACCTAAAGTCACTTTGTAAGGTTCAGTGTTAATAATTGTAATTGATCAGTCTATTTTCATAATAGTCTTATCACAACTTATAAATGAAACCATGTCATTATTAGTCTCACAGTTAAATGTTGTCCTTGGTCTGGGGTCCTGCTCCAGTGCCCCTCTTGCTGGCCACTCCTTCAATTGACCACACTTGTATCACTTTTCTTCTGTCCCCTCTCTGCTGCAGGCTTCCTTTATCTAGCCAACCTTGCACTCTCTGAAAACTGCTTCCAGTTTACTGGCTCTCAGTCAGTTGTTGGCTAACTCTGGCACTCTGGTTCTTCTTGATGATCAGGCTAAGTTGTTGGTGTTAGTCATGCCTGTTGTGCTGGCTTTCCTGCTAATGCCAGTCTTCCCCAGTGTGCAGGCTCTCCTGCCAGTGCCAGTCTTGCCCAGCATGCCTGTTCCTCTGCCGGTGCTGGTCTTCCCTGGCATGCAGGCTCTCCTGCTGATGCTGGTCTTTCCTGGAGTGCAGCCTCTCAGCTGGCTGCCAGCTTTCTTTTGAACCCAGCTTGGTACATCTGGCCAAATCAGAAGCAGCTGACTTCCCCACCATGTGTACCCAGCACACACTTTTGAAGCATGTCTCAGGGTGTGTGGGGTCCATCCACTGATTTCTCAATACTGCCTGGATTCTCACCTTCAGGTAAGCAGCTCCAGTGGCCCTTTCCAGACCCTCTACTCTCATCTCAGGGTCCAGCAGTTTTCCCTTTACTGGTCCCCATCCCAGGCTTTTTGGGAGCATGGGAGACAGGATCCAACACTATCTTAGTGTGTTTTTGTATTTCTTTCCCTCTGGCTTGTGGATACTGTTGGTTAAATTCATTATTTAATTTTTCTGCCTTTTGATGGCATTTCTCCCATGGGTTCCATTACTTTCTTCAGATATTCATCCACCTGAAGGTTTTGGCACTTCTTGACACTTCTCAAATTAACTGAACAGTATTCAACATAAAGCATTGGCCAATTACAGGTTGTACTGGTTTTCCCCAAGTTGAAAGGTATATCTTCAACAACAGTGAGTGTGCCACCAACAGGAATATTTACAGAAGTTTTATGTATTGTACCACCCCAGAATGCATAGGTGATACTGGAAGGTGGTGTCATTAATATAAGTATACAATATATAACTCTCTACAATTTGTTTCCCCTTAAGATTTGTGTGTTTTCTGTGGTTTTTGAAATATTGCTATATGATTCTTAGGAGGTGGTATATGATGTCACAAAGTATTTAACTTTGGTATAGATGAATCTTCTGCAAATGTAGGTCTTTGAAATCATGTTATTCTGTACTTTATGCCTCACTGGTTTCACAGACTTCTTATATTGCTCACTTGTATATTTCTGAGTCAAACTTACAGTAATTGAAAACTAGTCTTGCTTTGTTGTAGCCACCTGCTTTTTCATCAACTTATTTGATGAAAAAAACCCAAGCAGATTGAAATGCAGCACTCTTTGTTTTTACTGCTGTTATGGCCACACTTTGAACAATAACTATACCGTTTTCATTACAATTCACTATATTTGCTAGCATGCACTTTCTTTGGATGGATTATTTTAGAGGGAGAGGGAAGTTTCTTATATGACTTTCCAGGAGATCTCCATCTGCAACCAGTAGTTTACAAAACATCACAAAGGGCTCATGAGAACCACAAAGATTCCCCCACTAAGTACTCGTTGCTTCCCACAGCACCTCTAAACTTTTCAGACTACATATCTATAAATAAGCTGTTGCAGGGCAGTGAAGTGCCCTGCTCCTAAAGAAGGACAGGTGTGAGTTGCCGGGACAACACTAGAGGTCAGCTGACCTGGAAGGGGGCAGGGCCTGGCCTTTATAAACAGCCTAGGCTGAGGCCAAGCATCAGTTCCCTTCTGGCAGCTGGGAAGGAGAGAGCTCTGCCGGGAGTAGGCAGAGTTGGGGAAGTCTGATGACCTGAGCAGCTCCATGGGTGAGAATACCAGGCAGAGGAGCCCTGGCAGGGATGGAAATAATGAGAAGCCAGAGAACTTAGGGTTTACATTTTAAGCCAGGAGGCTAGTGTTTGAGTTGGATTTTTGTGTCACAGCTGATTAGCTTATGGTTTTGGTTATTGTTACAACCGGAGGACCAGGTGAGGCTGTAGGAGTTGGAGGAGGCCTCAGGGGAGCTCCCCAGTAGCGTAGGGGGGTTCCTGGCACCACAGATGGTGCTGTGTTTTAGGGGTGTCCCAACCCTGGCCCTAGTGGGGCAGCATTGGAGGGAGCCCAGTGGGCACAGGACCTGGGAAGGGGGTTTGAGGCCAGGCACGGCTAAGGCCACCTAAGCCTCAATTGCGGGAATCACGAGTGAGCACCTTGAGAGGCCCTAGGAGTGGGCGAGCACCTTGAGAGGCCCCGGGAGAGGAGCCCTAGGAGCGGGCATCTAGGGACACGAAGGCCCAGGGAGGGTGAACACGTAGAGGTAAGCCCAGGAGAGGGCAAGGGCATAGAAAAGGGCCTGGTGGGGCCACTAGACGAAGGCAGGCCAGGAGAGTGTCCGTGAGGGCGTGGGCCTTAGGAACAGATTCAACAATGTCCAGAATATCTGAGAGGCTTGGGGTGTGGTATTATGGGCTATGCGTGGCTCCTACCACCCCTAAGGCAGAGGGCACCTAATCAATCGAGGGGCCAGAATAAATACTAGCACCGTGTCCAAGGGAACAGAAGGCAGTCTCCCTTATGAACTATAGAACATCAAAGATGTGGCGAGCAAGAACGAGGGTGCATGTTGGACAAATTGGCATGGTAGGGGCACCAGGAGAGATCATGGCCACTCCTGGGTCCCTGCCCTGTGACATAAGCTCATCATGTTCCTCTAGAAAAGACTGTCTTAGTTTTGACTATTGTTAACAGCCTTGAAAGCTTAGGCTGTAAAACTGTAATATCTCACCTTGGTTTTTTTTTATGTTAACATTTAATTCTTCCTGGTCCCTCCCCCCCTTTTAATTCCTCACTGTAACAGGGTGCCACCCCAAGGGTTATTTGAGAATACCTGGAAGCCCCCTAAGTCCCTTTTTATTTGAAGTAGCTTCTGGAAACAGACTTCACTCCCCTGCCACATCTTGATGTTTTTGGGTTCTCAAAAGAGAGGCTGCCTCAGGGCTTCCCAGATCCGGTCTTTGCTCTCAAACACCTGGAGGTGAGACGCTTATGCCCCTAAGGGCTATTTGCATGGCTCCATACTGCCCCTTTACCATGCCCCATGCCTCACAGGTGTTATCTGCATCTTTGTCCACTCTGTTGGGGTCCCAGCCAATGCAGCTTCTGCCCCTTTTTATATAGCTAAGCTGTCCAGCTCAGACCTACTGTATTGGGCCCAGCTTTGAGGCACCAGCTTCACTTAATTTTCTCTGGGCCCCTGGCCCTGTACAGCTGTGCCTCCTGTGGCACTGGGCTCTCTGGATCCTGTAACTATGCCCCTGTGGGCACTTATGAGGCCTCCACCTCCCCTATAGCCTCAGTCACAAATCACCAGATTAAATTACAACATAAACACTAAGCCTCTGGGCTATAACAAAACAAAAATAATAGAGGCAGTTAGCCTGCTTACCCATGGCTCCATGTCTCTAGGTCACTCAGCCTGGTGCTCTCACTGGCAGGGATGCTTCAGTTTCTTGGAGCCTTCAGGAACCCACACTCTGCCACAGCCTGAGCTGCCCCCTCAGCTGGCCCAGCCCAGGGTTTATATAGCTCTGGCCTGAGCTCTCACACAGTCATGTGATCACTCCAGTCAGCTAACTGGTCTGCATGGGTACCCTTTAACCCTGGCTCTGCTAGCAGGCTGTGCTCTAAAGACTCTGGTCTTAAAGGGGCCACTCTGCTTCCCAGTAACAGTGCTAGGGTACCCTGTTACACTCACTAAAAACAAAATAATTTTCCTAGTATGCTCGTGAGGAATTAAAACAGCAAAGAAAAAGTCTTTGCCATTAGACTCTGATCTATTTGGGATCCCAGGAAACTTCATTTCCAAATATATTGTTCCCAATCTAGTTTAGATCAGTATTCTTTTCATGCACATGATGCTAGGCAGAAATCTTAGGATCTACACACTAGTTTTATATTTTACACTGAGCTAACAACAGACATTGGTGAGAGAAGGCTTCATAGCTAATTTACTATCCTCTGCAGATCCCACCAAGATTTTTTTTCAGACTGTGATACTGCTATCATCTTCAGCCTGAGCTTGTTGCATTTAGTTTCTCTATACATGCATTTACATGTTACTACAGTGCTTTAACCACCTGTATTGTGTTGTGTGTATCGCGCACTGTTAGATTTTCCTGCTACATCATCATAGCAGTGTGCTATACCAGGGAAGTGCACTGCTACAGCGACATAGCTGCCAATTGCATGTAGACCCACATGATCGCTACATCTCTGTAGCATGCTGTATGGAGATGTAGCGCATTTTAGTTGCCTATATTTATTCTTATTATGATAAATACGGAGTAAAGCAAAACAAAAAAGGTTACTCTTGATGAGTAACTCAAATATACAAATGGCAACCTGGGGTTTATCCAAAAGACTTTATCCCTTACCCTGACATGTACCTTCTTGTTGCTGCAATGATTGATTAGTAGAGCACCAACCAATCCACGTAATTATTCACCAACTGCAGACCATCTGGAGAGAGGAATTTGCAGTCTCTTTCTAGAAATGTGTCTTCACTGAGTTTGTGTGTCTCATAAGCCTAGTACTTAATCACCACATGTGGGAGGTGTTAACTAGGGAATTGCCTTTCAAGTCTAACTACATTATTATTTATATAGTGCTGTAAATATACATAGCACTTGACAATACATTACAAAGGTAAGAAATGCCATGCAAACAAGAACCTATTGCCCCAAAGAGCATGTAGTTTAAATGCACAAGTGGGTACAATAAAAATGGCAAAGACAGAGGGTAGAGTGCCTGCTATGAGAAGAAGAGAACAGATGTCAGAAGTTTTTTGAAAGAGAAGGAGGAGGAGGGAAGCTGTTCAAACGTGAAAGATGATCTAAAATTGGGAGTGGGCGAAAGAAACAATTTGGAGTTTCATACAGTTATATCTGCTGTCCTATCAAGAAGTACTTGTGCTTTTGAAAGTGTAGTGGAATTTGACAGGAAAAATGGGATCTCTGTTATGGAGTATGCTTTAAAGTTAAAAATAAGAGCTGTTTTATATTCCAGATACACTATCTATTATAAAAATAGTCTCTGTCCCCAATACAGCATCAGATCAATTGCTCTAAAATCAAAGACCTACTAAAAATCTTCTAGCTCAAAGCCAAATGGCCACTCTTAAGCAAAGCTATTTTCTCCATATGCCTTTGTCCTCTGCCTCAGAGTTCTGCCAATTGAATGGGGCATGGAGTAGGACCTAACAGTCACCAGATCCAGGATCTAGGGAAATGTCCAGAAATGACAGTCAAGGATAACTCGGTGTAAAACCATGATCTCCATCCCCCTCATAATTAAACCAGAAGGATTGTGCAATCCATGCCTACACAGTGGCTGCATCTACACGAGATGCTACTGCACAGTAGCATTGGGGGGCACTAATCATGATGACTGCGCAGTAGCATCAGGAAAAACTGGAGGACACTACTGTGCAGTAACACCAATTACTGCACAGTTATTTAGTACTTGGTTATGCAGTTAGTACTTGGTTATGTACTTGGTTAACAACTGCACAGTCTGTCACTCATGTAGACGCGGCCAGTCTGGCACTGATTGGTTCTTGGGTTATGTGTACAGGCTGAGGAACTTGTTCAGCCATAGTTAATAAAGCTGGGAAAGGCTTATGCTTTAAATTCTAGAAGGGCAAGAGTTGTTCCTTGTTGCCAGTGATCCACCCAGGAGTATTCTGTTACAAATAGTGGCTCAGAGGAGGATTACTAATAGATGGACCTGTGAAGTTTGGGATGATTTTTCCTGGCCAGGGCGGTGTGAAACCCACACAGCCACTTAGAGGTACACTGATAAGCTAATCTCTATTGCTGTGGTACCACATATGGATCCAGGCAATTTCTAAGCTAAACAAGTCCCAGCTCATTTAGCTTTTTGTTCCACAACATCTGAAACTTGTTCTGAAATCAATCATAATCTTTGTTATTATTTTTTATTATTGTGATTACTGTTAATTTTTAAAAAGAAAAAAAAATGTGTGGATTCACTTCATATACAATCACCCAATAAAAATACCACACACAACTACAGTGACACAGCACTTGAGGATGTGTAACAAAAAGGGAGCAACCCCAACACACAACTGTAGGGGAGGGGCAAGCCCAGAAACAGGTCCAGAGAAAGTCTTACAGGTGGCAGTAGTACAGGCCTTGTGTGCTCTAATGGCTTATGCTCTCCCTCTCACTGATATACAGGATCTCAATTTGGGTTATTTGGCAACAAATGTACATTTTTGAAGTAAAATTTTAAAAGTAAAATATTTAATACTGGACTGCTTGCAGCCTTATGTACAAAATATTCATAGTCTTATCTGCTATATTTCCCTGATACTTCTCTGTGATAGTGCTGCCTAACCAATATTTTTTTCCTTTCTTTATGTTTGTCCTGAATTACTTCTTGCTATTTGAATGTTAGCCATTACTAAATTTCAGTCTATTGATTGCGTCTGATTTCAGCCTGTTTCTCCAGTTCATGAAGATTGTATTGCATTTTAATCTTATTCCCAGATCGTTTGTGATCCCTTCTAGCTTGATAACATCTTTGATTTGATTAGCATAATCTCCACTCCATCTTAAATTAATTTAAAATATTCATTTTTATTAATCCTAGAATAGAAACCTGTGGGATCTAACTTGACATTCAACTACTGGTAATTACTCCCTCTGTTTGATTGTGTACAATGAATGGGGAGAGAGAAATTTGGGGAAAGTATACCTTTCCCAGAGCAGGTATAATTTCAAAAGGATAGAAAGGAATAGGCATCATTAGAGTTCTCATATAAACTTAACGATATTTTTTTAATGTATTCCACTTATTTCAATTCAATTTCCCGGAAGAGCCAGATGCTAGATTTTTCTATAATACGTAATGCTTCATAACAAAAGCAAAATATTTTGATCTAGAGACTACAGTGCATAACCCATGGGCTTCTCACGGATCAAATAATCACTAAGCATAGGATGAATGTATGAAAAGGTAAGTGTATTCATGGAGTCATGGCCTGATTCAAGTCAAAGTGAGTTTTGGTATTGATTTTAATGGGCCCAGCATTTTAACTTCAGTATTCAAAATTCTATCTAATAAATAAAGGAAGATGCAGAAAGTTGCATTCCTTGCACATTTTAATATGTACATCAGCATAATACTCAAAAAAGATGTCCATTGACATTCCTCCAAGCCCCCATTTCTGCCAATGTGCTTCAAAGCTCTTTTCAAAAGATCTTTAGTAGTTCAACACTTTTACCTATTCAGTCTTTGGCATTCCTGCAGAAATCATCTGGCAACTATGTGGTAATAACTTGTCCAGAATGGTCAACCTTGCTTTGTAATCCATAGTACCTAGTAGAGAGCTGCCATCAGCCTCTCCTTCCATTAACAGCATCATTGCTGTGATCCTTTACTCAGTACCAAGGTTAAAGGACTGCTGTCCCCTTAGGAGTCCTAATCCCATTCTGCCCTTTCTTTAGGAGATTCCTTCCTTAATCTATTTACAATTCCAATTTTCCATGGAAATTGACCTCTTATTAAGCCTGTAATGGCCACTGCCACCTTGCAACAAAATGAATACCCACTGAGAGGAAGTTTTAAAAAAAAATCCATTCTTTCAATCTCATAGCAAGGGGAAAATTCCTTCCTGTTCTCAAAAAACAATTTAATAGAGCCCCAAAACTTCTTCCACTTTATCCCAAGAGAAAGAAGGCAGGGCAGTGCAGCACCAGAGCCTAACTGCTTTAGAGATGCAGAAGCCTTCATAGATGACAGCTTGCTTCATCAATGCTATGAAATCTCTAGAAAAGAATCTCTTCTTCCCAGCATAGAAAGGTGCCCCTGGAAGGGGAAAGGTTCTATAAAAACTTCCTTTGTGTGCATAAAAAATTAGTAGATTTATGTTGCACCCATCTGTTCAACCAGTTAGCCAAAGAGCCCTACTCCTCGAACCTGGGGGAAGGCTCAAAAACTAGGAAAGTGTGTGCGCGCGCACATGGACGCATATCCTATATTCAATCTCGGGAAATTTTAATGGATGTTTTGGGATGAAGACACTTCCCTGCTAGGAATTTGGCTAAAGGCAGCTGTTATCACATTTCATAGATGCTAACAGATGTCAGCAGTCTTGAAGTCCTGCCACACTAAACCAAGTTCACACCATTGACCTAGAGGTGAAAGGTCCTATATCTCATTACCAAACCTCTGGGCCATCAAGTTTCCAGATGCCTGAAGTTTTACAGGAATGTCAGAAAATGTGCTGTAGTCATGGCATACAGTATACTTAATATGTTAATAACCTTTCTAGCTGTGTCTTAAATGTCTTTGAGCTACTGTAATTAGATGGCAGAGAGAATTTTTTAGCTGTTTTCCTGGAGCAAGTTATGCACTGTTTCCATTACATGTCATTCATCAAAGACAACATCTGAAATATATATCTGCAGTATAGCATTTGAGCACTGTTTAGCTTACTTCAGGCTGGAGTGCAGTAGTTTTTCCTGAATTTAATAAGGCTGTATTAGTATGAGCAGTGCCTGTGGTAAGCTGAGTCAATGAAAATCAATTTACTTTAGTCCATAGGAGAGGCATGCTGTGTCATTTTTCCTTCCTGTAACTTAAATGAGAATCATTCTTATATATTGACTGAATAAATTCTAAGACAACACATTTACAGGGATCTATGTAAAATCCTGTTTCAGTTTGGGTTATTATTACAAGTACTGGGTCACTTTGCACCTAGTCCCAGTATGGAGGTAAGCTAAGTAAGAATGTATACACTTCTAGAAATATCCACTGAGCATTCCATTAACACAACAGATTCATCTAGAAATCTGCATCATTCAAATTAAAACAAAGGAAGAACTGCTTTGAAAAGGTATGAATACATATCTAATTCTTCTGGGTTTTTTTATTATTTGCGATCCAGAAGCACCCAACCTACACCAGAAACTTTACAAGCAAAGACTTTCACATTTCCACATTGCATTTACATAAAATCTGCAAAGTTCTTTGTGCCCTTTCCCAGGGACATATTTCAGGTTGCTTGCCCCAAAATGCAAAATGCACACATGCAAATACAGTACTTTATAGTGAAAGGTGTTTCATAGCACCCTTGTCTTCTCCATTGTCTTCAAAGGCCATTTTATGCCCATAATCTGAAAACTGCAATTTGCACAGACAGTCACACAACAGAGTTTCCTCCCTCAGAAACCAGGAAACTCTGGAAGAACTTCTATATCCAGTAGTGCAATGCAGAGGTGTCAAATATATGGTCTACAGGCCAGATCTGACCAGTGATGCTGTCCCATCTAACTGGCTGGGCTATTGGCAAGCTACTGGAAGTTGGCCAGGGTGGCATAGCTTGCTGCAGAATTTGGAGCCCCTAAGCCCCACTGGACATGGCCCTCAGCACCAAGGAGCAAGCAAGGGTAGGAGAGGGAAAAGGACGAGAAGCCAGGCACCAGGCACTAGATTGTACCCTGGGAAGGTAAATGAGCCAGAGCTGCCTGTGTGTTTGACTTGCTGTTTGTTTGGTGGGCTGTGTGCGTTTTGAGTGCGTGCTCTGAGAAGCTGGTAGTGTTACTAGCTGAGTGATTGCTGAGTGAGTGCTGGGTGATTGCTGCCTGTGCCTGACAAAAATACTACCAATGGGGAGGAGCCCAGCAGGCCCAGCAGGGTATAAAAGGAGACTCCCTGAGTGACCAGGGAGCAAGCAAACAGGGGCAGCAGTATGTTGATCAGTTTGCTGCCTCTCTCTTTGAGAGGAGCCTTTAAGCTTGGTGAGAAGAAGCAGGGAAAAAGGAACCTTTCAGGATCAAGGAGCAGTACAGGCAAGTTTGCTAGGGAAGGTCTGCAGCAAGAGAAGTGCAGCAAGAAAAAGGCAACAGATTCAGGGAAATGGCTAGATGATATTGCAATGCCAAAGCCACTGCCACTGCCTGTAGCTGTGAAGTTTCTATTCAGGCAGGACCGCTCACTATCGAGGCTTCCACCCAGGTCCAGGTTTGGCATGCTGGAAACTGTAGCTTGCAGGTTCCTTCCAGTGATGGCCAGGTGGGGGAGTGCCTGTGATGTGAGGAGCACCTCCTTGTGGTGTGCCTCAGGGAGCAGGCAAGAGAGGTACAGGAGGAGCTGGTAAGGCTCTTACGCATCCTACACCATGAGGGCTCCATCGTTTTCATGTTCAAGAAGACCTCTAGGACTGTGCAGGAAGGACTGCCAAAGGCAGTGCTAGAGAAGGGAGAGGATATGGACTCCCAGGAAGGTGGAAGCTAGAAGCTTGTGATCTCTGGCAACAAGCTGAAATCTGCATGGAACTCTTCAGTAAACTAAATCACAAAAAGGAGGCTTACAAAAAGTTGAAACTTGGACAAACAATTAGGCAGGAGTATAAGAGTATTGCTCAGGCACGTAGGGATGAAGTTGGGAAGCCCAAAGCGCAATTGGAGTTGCAGCTAGTATACTAGGAACCACAGGAAGGTCAGGGAAAGTGTGGGTTCCTTACTGAATGGGGGAGGCAACCTAGTGACAGAGGATGCAGAAAAGGCTGTGATGCCTTTTTCACCTCAGTCTTTTCACACTCAATGTCTTTTTCACCCAAGTCTTCACATGCAAGGACAGCTCCCAGACTACTCCAACAAGCAGTACAGTTTGGAGATGAGGTGAGCAGCCAACAGCGGAGAAAGAACAGATTGGGAACTATTTAGGAAAGCTGGACATATACAACTTGGGGGCTGGATGGGATGCACCTGAGGATGCTGAGGGAGTTGGCTGATGTGATTGCAGAGCTGCTGGCCATCATCTCTGAAAACTCATGGTGATTGGGAGAGGTCCCAGATGATTGGAAAAGGTCAAATATAGTGCCTATAATTAATAAAGGGAAAAAAGATCTAGGGAACTACAGACTGTCTCACCTCAGCCCCCAGAAAAATCATGGAACAGTTCCTCAAGGAATCCATTTCTAAGCACTTGGAGAAGAAGAAGCTGATTAGGAACAGTCAGCATAGATTCATCAAGAACAAGGGTTAGTCATACCTGACAAACCTGATAGTCATCTCATCAAAGAAGGCAATCTCTATGGATGCAGGGAGACTAGTGGATGTGGTATACCTTTATTTTAGCAAGACTTTTGATATAGTCTCCCACAACATTCTCACAGGGAAGCTAAGGAAGTATGCCCTGCTGCTGCAGCTCTAAATCCCGCTACCCCCCCGCTCCTGCAGGCCCAGCCACAGCACCTAGGCTCAGAGGGCATGGGTCTCCCAGATGACTGGGATAAGGAGCTGCCTGCACCCCCACCCTCCCTGAAGGGGTCTTCGGTGTGGAGGCACCCAAGGCCAGTCCCCACCCCATGCCAGCGCTGTGCCATAAGCATGCCCCTGCTGCGTGTGTTGTGGGTGCTGCAAGAAGAGCTGTTTATGTGGACTGAGGGCCACACTTGGTGCCTTGGCCCCCACTGGCAGTTGTATGGCTCTCCTGGCATCTCAACGGGGGGTGGCTGCTACTCTCACTGCTGCTGCAGGTTGTGCTTCTGCTTCCAGGTGCCCTCTGCCCACTATGCCTCCTCCACCCAAACCTTGCAGAAGAGCTCCCTCCAGGCCTTGCAGATGTTATGCAGCACAAAGGTTGCAACAATGACACAGGGGAAATTGTCCTTGGCAAACTTGAGGTGGGTGGTGAGGCTGTGCCAGTATCCCTTGAGGCAGCTGAAGGTGCACTCCACCAGGGCATGGGTCCAGCCCAGGCATTGGTTAAAGTGGGCCTCGAGATGGTTCAAGTAGCTGGTGTAGGGCTGCATGAGCCAGGGCAGGAGTGGGTAGGCAGGATCTCAGATGAGGAGGGGGAGGACCACCATGGTGCTCAACTGCAGGTCCAGCACTCCCAGCATGAAGCAGCTACTCTGCATCGGGCCTGTCAGAGTTGAGTCCCTGAAGACATGGGCATCATGGGTGCTGCCTGCCCAGATGGCATTCACATGCATGAAGGCCCTGTGGTGGTCCATGATAACCTGGAGCACCATGAAGTGAAAGCCCCTCCAGCTGTAGTAGAGCCAGTCACCATGGGGTGGGCAGATGACTAGGATGTGAGTCTTGTCCAGGGCCCTGATGCACTAGAGGAATCGCAGGTCATGGCACACCACCCCCACCACCAGTAGGTCACACACAGAGCTTCATGTTCCCCAGCACATACTGGAGGGCTCCACATACCTCCAGGATGAGCCTCCCTGGCATTGGCCTTGCCCACTCCAAAGAGATGGCCAACATACTGCAAGATGGCAGGTGTGGTCAGATTCAGCAGGGCAAGGGCCAAGTGGGTGTCTGCAGGGAGGGGCGGCAACATGCCAGTGTCCTGCAACTCCAGGTTTGGCTGGAGCTGCTCCAAGAGATGCTGGAAGGTGGCCCGGGCCATCCTGAATGCCTTCAGCCACTGCTTGTCATCCCAGATGTGCTGGATGATGTGCACCTATCAGTCTTAGGTGGCCTGGTGGACTCAGAGGCAGTGGAGCTGGAGGTCTAGGAGGGTGGCCACAGCAATGGTGTCCAGCAGCATGTTGTTGATGACCCTGCTGGGGTCTGGTGAGCTGCATGGGTCCAGGTGTCAAGTGTGCAGTGGTAGCAGCCCTGGCACAGTACACAGTGGCTGGGCAGGTGGTCATTGTGTATGGTGGATCTGGGAGTGCCCAGACAGTCATGGGCAAGCCAGTGGTTAGTGCAGCAGACCAGCAGGGCCAGTGCAATGGCCAGCAGGAGCTCAGGGCACTGGTTGTCACTGCCAGGGGCAGGGGCAGGGGCAGGGAGAGTCATGTTGTAGAGAGGCACAGATGGTGAGAAGAGCACCAGGTGCAGCTGGTGAACTCAGACTGGTGGGGCGGTAGAGCATCCCACGGGAGTGGGAGGAGGTGGGGGGCTTACAGCTGGCCAGGATGGTGTGTGCAGCGAGCTGGGAGGTTGGGGTGGGGGGTGGCTTGCAGCCAGCTGCACACTGCAGCCAGTAGTGGGGAGGCTGCAGTACGCCCCCCCCAGCTGGCTGGACACCCCCCCCCCACACACACACACACACACTCCCATGGGATGCTCCACCACCCCACCGGTCTGAGTTCACCAGCTGCATCTGCAGAGCACTGCCATATGCTGCCCCTGTGATGCACACACTGCTTCTGGCCAGGGAAGTGTCTGGCCAGGGAGCAGCAAGCAGGGCTGGCTTTTATAAAGATACAGCCAGAGTCTGGAACTCCCTCTGGTGGCAGCAGGGGCCTGTTACAAGGCTGCAGGACTTGGCAGCAGTTTGGTGCTCAGAGCAGCAAATCTGCTGCCACATCCCTGCATGTGGTCCTGCATCAAATGCATGTGTTGACATGCCCAGAGAGTATGCTATTATTGGTAGTGTATCTTTTATTTTATCCCAGTGATTTTAAAAAGCATCTTCTAATTCTTTGCAGTGGTCTGTATTGCACGGAGTGTGGTTATATGTCATTGTACAAGGTTATGCGATATTGCTCAGTTCAGTTTTTCACAACACTATAATAAAGCTCGTATATGCAAACAATCTCTTGCCATAGAATGTACGGGTTACTGTAATGAGATCTCTTTAGATTAAAACAGAGATGTATCACTAGGAGCAAGTATGTATTACCTTTGATCATGTTAAGGAATGCCACCATGCAAACATGCCCATTCGTTCCTGCTTATTGTGCATGAATGCCAAAAATGGAATGTAGTGCTACTGTTTGGCATGTGTGCATGGCATGCCCAGAAGCGTTTTCAAGCTTCTCAGGCTCAGGTGAACTCAGAGGGGTAACTGGCCGGTACTGAGACCACGGCAATGTGGGGATGCTGGTACATGTGACACTGCAGTCTGCTGGAGTATGATAATTCCCATACTCCAGCAGACTTGATTAATTGAGTCTACTCCAACATATTGTAATTACAGTGTGTCAAAGCAGTCTTGCTGCACATCTATAGGCACCCTCTGTGATTCGTTGTAAGAGTGAATTAATACCAAAAATAAAAGGTTACACTTAATCTCTGTAACACCAATTTCATTTCTATGCCTAATGAATTGAATTTGGGTTTGAGGCAGAGGAGAAGAGGATGAACAGGCTTAATTAGGATGTTTCTTATAGTACAATAAAGGTCAAGAGAAAACTGAGATGTATTCAAACAGATGTCCACTCATTTCCTACACAAAGTCATAAGGGAAAAATTAAATCATAAGTACATTTATTCAGTGTTTGCTCCTTACAAATTATACCAGGGATCAAAATATTAAATGTGTTTTATAATTATTATATAATTCCAGATGTGAGCCACACCTGCACATATTTTATCTATATAATACACAGTGTGGGGAATACCTCTGCTATCCTGAATTGTTACTGAAAAAAGTAAATTGGCAATTCTGAAGACATGTATACTCACTCAGATGTTTCCAGACTTTTTAGTAAGTGTGCCAGTTTGATTCTTTAGTCCTTTCTGCAATTCAGAGAGAGATGAGAAACAGAAAAGCTTTATTTATTTATTTATTCTTTAGGTTTATGTCCCACCCTTCCCAAGAAAGGCTCAAGGCAGTTTATAGTAAGAGATAGAAACAAAATATAAAGGCAAATGGACTAGAATATGAAACAAAAGCTCCTTAAACAATGTCTCAGTCTAGCCTGGCTTGCTCAATGCCTGCATAAATAGGAAGGTTTTACACCATTTCTGAAAGATGTCCAGGCTTGGGCTCTGGAGGGCCTCAAGGGGGAGGGGATCCTAAAGCTGAGGAGTGATTACCAAGAATGACCTCCCACAATGTTTCATCAAGCAAACTAGTAAACTGATGGTACAAGCAGGAGGTTGCTGTCAGCTGATCTTTGGGATTGTGATGGGGCAGAACAGAGAAGAGAAAATTTTGTGTCACGTGGAAAAATGTATATAATTTATATAAGCAATGATGCACTAGTATACAGTCAAATGCAGAGACATAGGAGAGTAATAGGCAGCAATATTCAGCCCTAGCACTCAAGGATCTGGCAATTACAGTGGAAAATAAGCTGAAAATGAGCCAGCAATGTGCTTTGCTTTCCAAGAAGGCTAATGACATCCTGGGCTGCACTGGTAGGTGTGTTGCCAGGAGATCAAGGGAAGTGATTATTCCTCTCTATTCAGCACTGGTGAGGCCACATCTGGAGCATGCCCAGTTTTGGGCCCCCCACTACAGAAAGGATGTGGACAAATTGGAGAGAGTCCAGTGGAGGGCAACAAAAATGGTGAGAGTACTGGGGAACATGACTGAGGGAACTGGGCTTATTTAGTTTAGAGAAGAGAAGACTGAGGGGGGATTTAACAGCAGCCTTCAACTACCTGAAGGGGGGCTCAAAAGAAGATGGACCTAAACAGTTGTCAGTGGTGGCAGATGACAGGACAAGGGGCAATGGTCTCAAGTTGCAGCAAGGGAAGTTTAGGTTAGATATTAGAAAGGATTTTCTCACCAGGAGGGTAGCAAAACACTGGAACAGGTGACCCAGAGAGGTGGTGGAAGCTCCATCCTTGGAGGTTTTCAAGACCTGGCTGGACAAAGCCTTGGCCAGGATGATCAAGTTGGGGATGGTCCTGCTTGAGCAGGTGGTTGAACTAGATGACCTCCTGAGGTCCCTTCCAACCTTATCTTTCTATGATTTGATGATTCTATGATATAAATATTTCAATAGATGCCATCATCATGAATGGGGGTAGTCAGATTCATTACTGGCCAACATAGCATTCAGGGCTTTGTTAGTTTCCTTAACATTTCAATTTTAATTTCTCTCTGTCTTTTAAAAAAATCATTTTTAGTCTATATGGTTTAAAGAATTTCCAAACTGATGTGGTCTTGATTTGATACCATATTGTTTTATAGCACTTGTCTGGTTATAGCTGCTGTGAAGGAAAACCTGAGTTCCAAAACCCAATGCTGGCAATTGTTATTTAATTGATGGTCCTGTTAGCAGCTCTTCAGGGAATTCTGGTGGAATTCTAATCCAGCTCCTTATCTGAAAGAAGGATTTCATAGCCTAACCCAGTCATCACACAGCAGCTGATGTCCAACCTGTACTAGAATGAAGTTAGAGCAATATATGCTATCTTATCAGTGTTGGCATGCAGGTTTGGCAGCACTGACTGAAGCAGCTATAATGCCACAGTTCAGTAGGTGCTCCAGTTATTAATTACTGTGAAGTTGAGGGCACACACAAAACATTTACACAGGCTTGATAAGATTTTACACCAGTGTAAGAAAGTGAAGAAAGTGTAGACATATGATGCATGGCCCTATGCTTTCCAACTTACTTCAGTCTGGTGTAGAACCATCCCAGGAAAACAATCAAGGATCAAACATCACCACAATAAGTTACACCAGCATGCATGTTATGTACCTGAAGCTTATCTTGAGATAGCCTGTTTGCATCTAGCAAATTGTGATCTGCTCCCCTGCTATAACAGGGCAAGACACTGCAATAACTGTCTATGAGCAGCTAACCTAGAAATCATTGCTTGTTTTGTCTGCTCCAGATACTAGCATATTTACACTGGTGAAGAAACCTAATATAAGTTATACTGGTGTAAATGTGGTATCCATTCCCTGAATGACACAATCACCAAGCAGCTCTTTGTAATGCGTCTTAAATACATTTCTTAATTTACAGCATGATATATGTTTGCTTAACATTTGTCATCACATGCCTCTGCATTCTTTTATGTGCTCTATTAGGACAACAGCTTTTTCTGGACTGGTGGTCTATGCTCATATTAAGTATCTGTTTGTGACACAAGTTGGAATGGCCTAACTTTGGTGCTATACCTAAATATTAATCCGCCCTGGTTGCCAATTGTCCCCTTTTTGGTAAGCAGATGAAATCCTGTTGTTGAGTTTCACCAAGAATCAGTCAGGTTTACAGAATGAATTTCAACGTCACTATTTGCTATTTATCAACAGTGGTAACTGCAGATTCCATCTTGCTCTGCTTCGCGTAGTGCAAGTGTATCTTTCTTGGAAATAAGCCATCCTTTATCCTAACGACTGTCTAGAGTAGATGGCAGCAAGTCCATCCAAATGATTAAATTGCATCTGTGGCACACAAACTAGTGTAGATAAGTTGTTATTGTACAGAAGTACCTCAGACATGTCTCTGTCAGTACAGACTCTTTGCATGAGTTGGTTTGGCTTTTTCAGTGTCTTGCTGTGGACCTCTGAGTTTTCTGAGCTGCCTTAGGTATGAAATTACCAAGAATAACATTTTCCATGTTCATGGCTTGCTTAGGAGATAAAAATCAAGAAATGTTCCCATATCTTCTTGCATGCCACACTCCCTCAAATAAGACATGCACCTTGTTTTTGGGAACACAGAATGAAGCAAAAATTATGGCTGCGTAGAGCAGGGATAAATCCTGATCTTCAGCTGACTCAGCCCTCCCTCTCCTGCTCAAGAAACAACTACATTTTTAGCCTGATTAATGGAACTTTGAGACTATTAAAAAAAGAACAGAGAGTCATTAGCACCTAAAGAGCAATTGGTAGGAATCACATAGATTATAATGAGCCATGAAATCAATTGACTGTCAGCACTGCCTGAATAGAAATGCCACTGCTGCAGCTGGTTTGAAACTCCTCATGAAGCAGAAAATCAAGCCAGGGTGTGACCTGCACCACAGGTGGTTCTGCCCCTCCTGGACTCCACCCCTCCCTTCTCTTGTCTGCATAGAAGAGAAGGGACAGAAACAGCAGTCATTTTACAGCCTCTCCATGTTTTTTTTTCTGGGCAAACAATGTCCATCCATGCTTAAAATGCACCCCAATTCTGGAATTCTGACTTTTGGGGAAATGGTGTGTGGTATGTAAGTAAATATAATACTTTCTGAATGGTTCTCCTTAAACTATGCATTTTTTGTTTATATGGGGAGTGATCAGTACTTACACAAGGAAGAATACAAGCTTTGGTAAATGTGAATGTCTAACTGAATAAACAATACAACCTGTTCATTTTTAAAAGATCCTGTTTTCTTTTTACATACACCGTGGGTGCATCTACAAGTGAAATTAGTACAAAACAAAAAACTCAGGTGCAGATCACATTGGAGTTTATTGCTCCTGGGCACAACATTTACATGTGCTCCAAGCATCACAGCATGTTAAGCCAGACTTGATGTGGCACAAGGGTGCTACAATATGGGGCTAGCCAGCAGGCAGCTCCTGCAGTACAGCACCCTCATGCCTCAGCCAGCCCTGGTCACCATCTATATGTGCATTGCAGTGAAATAAATAACTCCTCCATAAGACAGTACTTGTGTTGGGCAGTAGTAACCAACAGCAAGTTAATTACAATACTCCAGCCTAATAGCTCCACACGTGTAGACAGTGACACTTTACTGTGGAGCTAATTAGGCAACTTCACAGTAAGCATCTTGTGTAAATGCTCTATTATGTTGCAAAATTGAAGGAATATTATAGAGATGGCTGTCATAAATACCACTGCTCACTGTATAAAATAATTTATAATCTTTTCAGGACCTCTCTGTTTTTCATAATAATCTACAGCTTTTATTTTTAATTTCATCTTCCTGTCTTCACTAGAACAGCCCATATGCTCAGTGGAAATTTCTGGAGAGATAGAAAGCATTCCCAAACAATAAGAAAACTACTAGAACACCTTTTCAATAGATTCTCACCCAAAATCCCAAAATTATCTTTGCTGGATAATATTTTACAGAAGGACATATCAAGGAGTTGAAAAATACTATATGATGGGCTTTTAGAGCTGCATTTTATTCTTCCAGCGTTAGTAGACAATTTAAATAAAGCAGAGGTACAATAGGGATAGGTAGTGTGCCAAATATCTGTGTTCTGCTTCATAAGAAAATCTGTAACAACTGATCAATAACAGAGAAGTATTATAAAAATTCAATAACTAAGGTGGAAAGGGCAACATGGTAAATTACCTTGTAAGTCATGACTAAGACTCATTTAACTAGGTTATATTTTTAATAAGTACTTTATTCTGCATGTTTATACCATGGGAGCAACTTCACAATACTTTTCACTTTCCTGGTATTGAGTGGTCTCTTTCAGATTCAGGTATATTGCACTTACATATATAAATATAACTGATTAGACTCTGATGCTTAATGAAAACTTATGTTCAGAACAGTCACTATTCCTGTCATCTGGAATTTCCTATAGAGTGGTTTCCCATGTAGTAGTTTGAGCTCCCCAAGCTAAATTCCAGTGGTAATTTCCAGGAGTCTATACTACTTCTGTTATACTCAAATTAGGTTCTCTTCTGGTCAGAGGACATTTCTGTCACAGAAAACCAAAAAACAAACAAAAAAGGCTCCTAGAAGCAGATACATCTTCATTTCACAAGCCATGATGCTCCTGACCAGGACATATGGCATCAGGTATGTATGATTGCAGTAGGTTCATTCTACTCCTTTTCCTTTCCAAATATTTTTAGTGAACCTTTCCTCCCATGGTTCAAGGATCCACTTTCACAAGGACCCTCTGGGACACAAATTGATGTCAGTCTGCACCCTATTCGGAAATAAACATGTGCACGCTAAAAATATACACGCTTCAGGACCCTTCCTTTCCTAAGTTGGCTCAAGCAACAGCCTATGTCACTGTCAGCCTGTCAACTTATCTCACTGCTAGAAAGACTCCATCTTGACTGAAGTGCTGCTCCCAGTTTAACCATATGCCAAGAAAATGGTAGAGAGCTCTAGTTACTCCTACGAAACCATGTAATATAGGGCTGTAGGGGGCTTTGAGACTTCATCCAAATGATTCCGTAGCCCCAAGTAAAGATCAACTATGCTTAAACTATCCCCAGAAGATATTTGATAATGGAACTTCTGTAGGTAGTCTGTTCTAATGCTAAACTCCTTGTAGTTCAAAAGTTCTTAATAATGTATCCCTAAAATCTCCCTCACTGCAATTTAAGCCTATTATTTCCAATCCTATTCCCAAAGAACATGCAGAATACTGTATAAATGTCCCCTCTAATCTTTTATGTATTTGAATACTGTTATCATTAAGGCTGTCAATTAATCACAGTTAATGTGCACGATTAATTCATTAATTGGTTCTTGCATTAATTTTTTTGCAGAGGACTGCAAGGCAGCACAGGCACAGGTTCTGTTGCAGTGGGGGGATCAGGCACGCACAGAGACACAGGCTCAGACACACAGGGACAGCCACAACCTGTACACTGTGTGTAGAGCAGCACTGCGCTGGTAAGTCTGTGGAGGAGGAGGGGGAGAGGCAGGGGGAGAAAGAAGGAGTGGGGGACCAGATTGAGGGCACCGTGATGAGGGAGGGAGTGGGGTAGTGCCAGGGCCTGGGGTGAATGGGGCCCTGGGGCCGGGGTGAGTCATGGAATGGCCCGGCAAGGCATAGGGGGGCATGTCCCCCCCCAGATTTGAGCATGGGGCAGAGGCAGGCTGCCCATTGTAAGCTGGGACTCTGTGCCCTGCTGCCTTGGCCTGGAAGTTGCGTGAGGTCATGTTGTGCCTCCCACCGCTGGGCAGGCAGGGTATGTGCAGCGTTGCCAGTGTGCAGCTGCCAGGGCAAAGGCAGCAGGACACAGAGCCCCAGCCCACAGTGAGCAGCCTGCTTCTCTCCTGTGCAAATCCGGGGGGCACCTGTCCCCCATGCCTCTCCCAGGCTTGTGCACAGTGGCAGGGAGTTGCACCTCCGCACTGCACCTCTGGATAAGCAACCCACAGCTCCAACCCATGACCTGTCCCAACCCTGGGGCCCCATTTACCACTCTCCTTCCACCCATCTCCCTCCACAGACTTACCTGCTGGGTGGTGTCTGTGTGCCTCTGTCAGTGTGTGTGTCTGTCTCTCACTCCCAAGCCACAGCACCCCCCAGCCCTGCTGCCGCCCCTCACTTCTGTCCCACAGTACCCCACATCCTGCCAGGGCATGCAGGGACCACCCCACCTCAGGCTTCAAACCCCATATACACCCACAGCCCCCACAGCTTTACAAATCCCCCCCACACACCCTCAACCGTACAAAGTCCCTGCATATTTCCACAGTCTTCTAGGAGTTTGTGGCCATTACTCCTGGTTTTCCCCAAGGGTGCCTTGGGGAACAGTTGTTTGCTGAGCACTTGATATATTCCCTAGATGTAGGGGTAAGCTGCTACCAAGTCCCCTCTCAGTCTTTTCTTTTTTAGGCTGAAGAGACCCAAGTGCCTCAGCCTTTTCTTGTATGGCTTTCCTTTGAAGTCTCTGATCCTATGGGTGGCTCTTCTCTGGACTCTCTCAAGCTTTCCACATCCTTGTTGAAGTGTGGCACCCAAACTGGATGCAATATTCCAGTTGCAGTCTCACCAATGCTGAGTAAAGCAGAAGAATCACTTTCTGGGTTTTGCTTGAGATGCATCAGTTGATGCATGCCCAAGTATTGTTTGCTCTGCTGGTACAGCATTGCACTGACAGCTTACATTCATCCTATGGTCTATTATTACCCCTAGGTCCCTTTCAGTCATGGTGCTAATCAGTTTGGTGCCACCAAGCCTGTAAGTATGTTGGGGATTGTTTGTCCCCAGATGGACAAACAATTCCCAACACCTCTCAATTTACACCTCTCAATTTTGAACTTCATCTGGTTCCAAGCTTCCCAGCTTGCCAGCCTGTCTCGGTCCGCCTGTATTTTCTACAGCCTATTTTCAAGTGTGACCATGCTCCCCCATAACTTGGTGTCGTTTGCAAACTTGGCCAGTGAGCTCTTCATCTCCACATCCAAATCCTTGATAAAGGGGTTGAAAAACACTGGGAAAAGTACAGAACCCTGAGGGACACCACTAGCCACTTCTTGCCAGGACAACACAGATCCATTCATTAGAACTCTCTGGGTCCTTCCCTACAGCCAGCTTCCTACTTACCTAACTGTGGAGCCATTAAGCCCACCATTAATGGCATTAAGGTCTTTTGAAATTCTAGGTATATAATGTCAACCTCCTCTCTCTTAGCCAGGTGGCGAGTTACCTGGCCATAGAAGAAGATGGGATTGGTAAGACAAGACCTACTCGCAATGAAGCCATGCTGGCTGTCATTCAGAATCCTACCTCCTGCAAGTATATCACACACAGATTTCTACATGAATTTTTCCAGGATTTTCCCTGGGATAGAAATCAAGCTCATTGGCCTATAGTTACCTGGGTCCTCTCTCCTCCCCTTCCTGAAGATGGGCACAACATAGGCCAGGGGCAGAAAATTATTTTGGGTGGGGGGCCTCTTACCAAGTTTTGGCAAGGGCTGCATGACTGGCAGCTGGGGAAGATAAATATTAATTCTGTAAATTTTTTAGGGGCACCACAGATTGGATAAAATGGCCTGGTGGGCTGCATCTGGCCCGCAGGCTGCATTTTGCCCACCCCTGACATAGGCCCTCTTCCTGAGTGACATAGGGACCTCCCCTGAGTGCCATGAGTTTTGGAAGAGTTCCACCAAAGGTCCTGTGGTGACTTTGGCTAGCTCCTTCAGCATTCTCAGATGAAGCTCATCCAGTCCTAAATGACGGTTATAAACGTCTAACTTTTCTAACTGATCACACACCAGCTCAACGTCAACAGTATGAAGGTGGTCATTCCCACCATGCCCATTCGGAACCTTATCTTGTATCATTTTCCCCTTAGTCTGGTGAACTACCAAAGCAAAGTAGTCATTCAGGAGTTCAGTTTTCTCCTGAGTGTCGGTAACCAGCTGTCCTGAGCTGTTAAGCAACAGCCCCACGCTTCCATTTGTTTTCCTCCTGTTCCTTACATAACTAAATGTTACAGGGAGAAACAAGGGAGAAAACCCCGAGGAGCCAGGGGAGAACCCTGGGAGCAGGAACTGGTCAGGGAAGGAAAAGAAAAAAAAGAAGAAAACAGAAAAACTCTTACCTACAGCCGGACCCGCGGCAAAGCTGGAAATGGCGGTGGGACCCGAGCAGCTTGTTAGCTGTGTCTTCATACAACTGCAGCCAGCTGATAACATCAGCTGCAGGAGCTGGTCAGCAGAGATAAAAGGAGCCGCGGGCAAGGAAGAAGGAGGGAGACCAGCAGAAGCACCAGAAGGGGAATCTCTCCTGGAGTCCCCGCAAAGGGGAGGAGCCTGGGGGTTTGCCTCCTGCAGCACAGGAGAAGAGAGCAAGACCCTCTATGAGGAAAACACCACCAGCAGCAACACAGGGGGTGAGAGTGCTGAGCAGAGACCCAGAGACAGAAAAGAGCAGGAGAGGTTTGAGACACGGAGTTTCCCGCACAGGGTCAGAAGGGTCGGCAGAAGCCAGGATGCCAGATCAGGTGGTACTGTAGAGGGCTCAGATGCCTCAAGAAGGTACCCCAGGTGGAAGCTGAAGGGCATAGTTAACGGGAAACGCGACGAAAGATGGGCATTAGCCACATAGAGCCGCCCCGCCAGGAGACATGGGGGAAATGCACCGAGGGGGATCACCAGGGGTACAGTGAATCCTCAGACTTGATAAAGAGCACAGGGGAGGACATGGAAGCCAACAGGCTGACCCAGACCCAGTCTAGGAGTGTCAAGGGTCTTAGCGGCCGGAGCCGGTTGGAGTAGGGCAGTCTGTAGGAGTAGGCAAAAAGGAGTGAAGGCCATCCCTTACTATCTTGTATTTCTTCATCGTTGAAGGCCATCCCTTACTATCTTGTATTTCTTCATCGTTGATATTCTTTTTGTGGGTTTTTTTTCTGTTGCCCCCTTTTGGAGGGGTGGCTAGGTGAGAAGCCCAGGTAGTTTTCAGCTATGGGCAGGGCAAGTTGTCTGTGAGGTAAAAGGGGGCGTAGTGGACATTTGGCCCGAATATCCTATAGCCTACTAGGAAAAGGGCATGAAACCTCAACTATCGGAGGGGCTTGGCTGAAGAACGTCAGGATTCAACAAGGTGGGGTGTAAGGGCGAGGTAGAGGGGAGATGGATCCTCACAGAAGATCACCGTCCAGCGGTCCTGTGCACGAGAGATGCCGATAATCAAACCCCACCACTGGGATAAGATTGAAGTCGTGGCAGACAAGACTGGGGAGAGACTATCCGGGTCAAAGACACCAACTCGGCGAGACCACAGGGACTGATAGGTGGACAACCCCAAACATCCGGGGACGCATAGCATGTGACCGGATGTTCGAAGCCAGGTGGGTACACTAAAGAAGGACTTCTTATTGTCTTGATTTCTGTTACTAGTTGAAATTCAGTCACCACCTTAGCCTTTCTAATCTGCTCCCTACAAGTGCGGTCCATTATTGTAGGACTGTCCTCCTTGAGGACTGTACCAAGCTTCCATTGTTTGTACGCCTCTTTTTTCTTTTTCAAGAGGACCCTGATATCTCTATTAAGCCAAGAGGCTTACCAGCCCTTCTGCTACCTTTCCTTCACATGGGAGTGGACTTCTTTTGTGCTTCAAGGATCGTGTCCTTGAGGAACAACCACTCTTCATGTACTCTTTTCACCTTCAGTCTCTGGTCCCACAGCATTTCCCCTACTATTGCCTTGAGTCTGTTGAAACTTACCTAGGAAAATTATCCCTAATATATACTTCTATACTGTTAGTTGAATGATTTATTATGAATTTTTTCCAATTTAAAAAAACACTGGATTAGAAAATCATTTGCAAACTGATTCCTTCTGATATATTTATTTGTAAGTACTCAGGTAGTTTAAATGCATATTTTTAGCCAGTCATTTGTTTGTGACTGTTAGTTTTGCATATTCATTATTTTGTGTTGTGTATTTGGGTCACCTGGTTTTTAAAAAAATCTAGCAGTTTTGATAGATCAAAAATTACTCTGTCTGTTCCACACATCACTAGTTACTGAACATCATATATTCTATATTTGTGAAGGAGCAAAAACCAATAAGAGGGGGCTTGCCAGCGTCCTGGTTCTTCAGCCCTTTAGCAAGCCTCCCAATCACATAACTCAGGCATCAATATTATCATTTCATGCAAGACCTGCAGAAAGGATTCAGCATCAGGGTTTATAGGGCCAGTGTTTGAGGATATAAACAACCTGAAGACAGAAAAAAAAATTCAAGCATTTAGTTTTTAATCATCTACTATTAGAGAAAGATGGTGGCAGGGGGAAGTCTGTGAGAAAATTAAAAACATAGTTATGTAGGTCTCTGTTTTGCCCTGAGGTAACTAGAATAAAGTTAATTTGGCATTCTGGTCAGAGCTGGCTCTGTAGCCAAACCAGTTATCCCAAATACAACCCTCTTGGGGGATGGTAAGAAATTGTTACATTATTAACTCTCTTTTGACAACTCTATTTGGAGAATTAGAAATTTACTTATAGCTACTAATTAGGATTTCTCTTTATCCTGTGCTGGTTTGATCTGCTATTATAATAGAATTCTCTCTCCTAAAAACCCGTGAATTCTGGATGAAGAGAATCCAAGAAGTATGAATGTCTTCTCTTTAGAGAACTGAAAGCCAAATAGATAAAAATCCTATTCTCTTTTCTTAGGTCATGGTTTAGTAACACCCAATATTTGTGATTCCTGTTTCTTAGAAAAATACTTTGGAACATTTATGGAAGCAAGTATTCTTTTAGAAACCCTCTGTATTATTTAAGTGTCCTGGAAAGCCATATGATCCATACACTTAGAGCCAATTACTGCGTGTATGTGTAAGGCAAAGGTTTAGGTATCCTTAAATTTAATAAGAGGGACAGCTGAATCTACAAGAAAAGTGACATCTCCACAGTGTTAGATGCAGTGCAGTTGATTTGCAGATGGGACTTTACATATGCCGTTATACACCCAAAAATGTGGGCAATTTAACTGGCAGACTAAAGGGCAATACGCCATACCACTTGAGCAATAAGATGCTATTATATCCTGATGTATAAGAACACACTATCTTTTAACAATAGCTCATCCATTGTGTGAGAGGAGGGTGACAACACCCCCCCCCCACACAACAGAATTCATGGGAAATACAGCATTTCTTTTTTTTTTTCTCATTTATGATCTATGTACATTGTGAAAGTACTCAAATTTACTCAGCTATAAGATGACCCCGAATATAAGATGACCAGGCAATGATTAGATTCTGCATATGGAAAATTTATCATTTTTTATATAATTTTTCAGGTATAGAATCTAATTATCAGAGGATTGTCTTGAATTTGTTCCCCTCCCACTGCTATAGCAGGAAAATTGTGGTTGGAGGAAGTCAGATGGCCCCCTTGCCCTCTGTCCTCCTGCTCCCTACTTCTTCCCCCTTCATCTTTCCTGCCCCTCCCCACCCCCCTTGCTGTCAGACCATGCTCAGGCTATGTTGCCTTCCCAAGCACATGTGGAAAGAGGTGAGCTATACTTGACAGTCAGGGTGGGGGAAGGGACAGAGGCAAGGGCAGAAGCTTCAGAGGGGAATAGGAGATTGCTGTGGGTCTGACTGTGGCCCTGACCTAGACTCAGAACTGTAGCAGTTGCCTGCTCCCTGCATCCTCTCGTTAATTTGAAATGCAAGGGTCTTCACAATGAACATGCCCACAGTAACTTGCATATATGCAAATTATTATGCATTTTAAATTAATGGAAACTGCAGCAAGTTGCAGCACAGGTATTCCATAAACACTTTTGAACAGCACTCGTGTACCTACTTATACATAGTACAAATTATGCAAGATATTAGTACAGAGCCAAAAGGCTCATGATATATCATATAATCCACTGTGCTGGACCACAGCAGAGCCAACAGCATTGCAAGCCCCACAGCCCAGCACTGCACAGTGTGTGTCTGTATTCCAGATGCCCCCACAAAGGATCCATGTGATAATTAGGCTCGCACTTGCAACTGGAACTGGGTGTTCTTGTCACAAGTCTTGGGACCCTCCTAAAATGCATATGATGAGGTGCAGAGCTACTTGGTCTGTCTCCATCCATAGAGGGCAGGGCCACACTTATCACACGTGACAGGCTGAGAGAGGGGGCGACAGAGCTTTCTGAGCTACATAGAAGTTTGGTGATATTTTCCAGACCATTAAGACTTGTAAAAAAACAGGAATAATTAGAAATGGGAAGAAAGGCACTGCTCAGCTGTGGGACTAAAGAGGAAGGCCAAATGTATTTTTTGTAGTGGTCCACCACGACCTGAAAACAGCTTGGAACTGAAAAGGACTGAGGACACTAGGTACTATATTTTATTCAGATGGGGTGCACTAGCCTATCCTTGTGATAGGTTCCCATCAGCATTGAAAGTCTCATCTATGCCATAAAGGCAGAGAAAGGATCAATAGAGCATTGGAGTGCAAGGAGCAGGGGAGGGAGGGCTGAAATGCAAAATAACGGCAGTGGTGGCAAGTAAGCAGGAGGTGGAAAAAGAGTTGAAGAGCAGAAATGAAGATCTGGAGACAGATGGAGAGTGGACAAAGGTGAAGAAGAAAGGAAGAAAGAAGGTGACAGTGGGAACAATGGCAGTGGTGGCAGTGATGAAAGTGATAAAGCAGGGAAAGATTTTATAAGAAGTGTTGTGATCTTATTCTTTTAAGAAACGGGAGAAAGCACTCCTGAAATACTGGAGACTGACTACTTCCCTTAATATGTACTATAAGTTAATGGCCACAATGCTGGTTTTGAGGATGATGAAAAACTTCCAGAAAGTAATACATGAAGATTAAGTATGCACAGTACCAGGTAGAATGATCTCCAAAGCTATCAGAGTAATCAGAGATACTTTGTTCCACATCCACAAAAGGAAAACAAACACAGTTATAGCAAACCTAGATTTAGAGGAAGCATATGACAGGGTGGGTCATATACTTTCTCTAAATGTATATTATGTGTAGAGAAGTATTTGTAACATAATTACATACATACATTTAGAGAATTATATGTAAAATGACTTACATGTATATTATATGCAATATACGTTTGGAGAATTACATACAGCAAAAGCTTTGTTATCTTACACCCACTTTGTTGTCCAACACTGATGGGCAATTCCGGTTTTGCTTTTACCTTACAAGCCAGCATGCCAGTATATAAAGCGTGCCTGATTGTAAGGTGCTGGATCACGTGGCTTTTACTGTATTTGAGATGCTAGGAAAAATGGGGTTCCCAAAGAGACAGTGGGAAGTAGGTTTGGGAGCATACATATGGAAAAAGGATGTGGGAAAGGGTTGGCTGCTTTCTGAGTGTCACCAAAATAAACCTGTCATTAGTGCAGGTGATGGTACTATATGGTACACACATTAAGTGTGCTTTACATAACATTTGTTAAAAAAAAGAAAAGAAAAGGTTCCCTTCAGAATTGTTGGCACTGGGGAGGGTGTTGGCCTCTCCAAGTGCTGGTCTGATATTGCCACAAAAAAAAAAAGTTTCCCATCAGAGTGTTTGTGGCCAGGTAGGCCAGGTATTTTATGGTCATGTTCTACATGACTTATATTCAGTCAACTTCATTGGGCTTGGGCTGCAATGTAGGGGAGGAGAAAGAGCCGCAAGTAGTGGCCCCTGGCACCGGGGTGCATAAAATGGGCAGCCTCCCACTTATTACATTGATCGATTAATCAATTAAGGTCAAGGCATAGCAGGCAAGTAAGCAGGTGGTTGGCCCATAACAGGAGGGCGGAGTCACTCTTAGAAAGGCTCCGATAGCGATACTTCTGTCACAATGGTGCATTGGCTGGGAAGTTTTTATATGGCAGCATGCATCATAAGACGTTGGTTTACCCATGTAAAGAAGAGAGCCCTTGGGCCCTTGCGGAAAAAGGAACAGGCTGTGAATCAGTTATATCAAACGGTGCAAGGCCTACTGGACCAAGCCATAAGACAACAGACCCAGTTGGCCGCCGTGATCGAAAGCACTTGACCCCGGCCGACGATACAGGTAGGACTGTGCAGCTACAGAGCCCAAGTCGACCCCGGGGTGGGAGAGGAGCCACCTGCACCACTGACAGAAGCAACAATTGAGGGAAAAAGAGTAGTGGCTATGCTGGACTTGGGCTCAGTGCAGATGATGGTGCAGAGCGACATGCTACCAGCAGGGGAGAGGAGAAGAGCGGACCAGGTGAGAGTGCAGTGCTGGTGCGGGGACCCCCTCGATTTTGACAGGGTGAGGGTCAACCTATGAGTAGGCAACAAGACCCACCGGATGCTAGTGGGGGTCGCAGAACAGTTACCCTACCCAGTAGTGCTGGGCTGTGACTGGCCCGAGTTGCTGGAAGAGATAGCTGGCATGAGGTGGGAAGAGACTGCAGAGGGCTTTGTGGGGGAAACTAAGCAGGCCCCCCCTGAAGAGGAAGCGGGACAAAGGGTGGATGTCACCCATTTGGAGGAAGCTGAACATTTCCAGCTAGAGCAAAGTCGAGAGACGGACTTTCGGTGGGCGCTGCAGGAACATCTAGCCCAGAGAGACGACGAGATATTGAGGCCGGAACTGATGAGGACAACCCCGAGGTTTGAGGTAAGAAATGGCCTCCTCTACCGGATTGAGCAAAGGAAAACAGAAGGTGGGGAGGTCGTGCAGCTGTTGGTCCCGCGGCAGTATCGATGAGCCTTATTGAAGGTGGCTCATGAGCTCCCCATGGGCGGGCATCTGGGCCAGGACAAAACAGAAGCACACATTCGGGCAAAGTTTTACTGGCCAAGTCTGGTGCGGGAAATCGCAAGTTATTGAGCATCGTGTCTGCCAAAAAGCAAACCCGAGACCACCCCCAAAGGCTCCTTTAATCCCGATGCTGCTGGTAGAAGTTCCCTTCGAGAGGGTGGTGGTGGACATTGTGGGGTTGCTTCCCCAGAGCAGCACTGGAAACCAGTACATCTTAGTGCTGCTGGATTATGTGACACGGTTCCCCGAAGCTGTGCCAATGCAGACAGTGTCTGCCCCAAAGGTGGTGAATGAAGATATTCTCCCTAGTAGGACTCCCTAAAGAACTACTGACTGATCAGGGAACGAACTTCACATCACGCGTATTCGAGGGAGTGAGTAAAGCGTTGGGGATCAAACACCTGAAGACAGCCGTGTATCATCCCCAAACAGACAGGCTTGTGGAACGTTTTAAATCAGACATTAAAGCAAATGCTAAAAAAGTTTGTGGTTGAGAGCCCCCAAAATTGGGACAAAATGATACCCCCCCTTGTTGTTTGCAGTAAAAGAGGCACCCCAGGTCTCCACCGGGTTTTCACCTTTTGAATTATTATATGGCTGGCAACCAAGGGGGATCCTGGATCTGATTAAAGAAAATTGGGAAGAACAGCAAAGACCAGTATGTCATCCAATATGTAATCCAACTGCGGGAACACCTTGAAGAGCCTCGGAGCATGGTTTTAGGAAACTCAGAGAAGCCCAGCAACGACAAGTAAGACATTACAACCAAGGTGCCCAGAAGAGGAAGTTTGGCGTGGGGGACTGCATGTTTGTCCTACTGTCGGACAGCGAGAGTAAGTTACTTGCCTGGTGGCAGGAACCCTATGAAATCACACCCCGAGTGGGGCCGGTGGACTACGAGGTATACCAGATAGATAAGAAAAGAAAGAAGCAAGTATACCATGTCAATATGTTGAAAAAGTGGGAAGACCAGGAGTGTATGTATTTAGCCCCTCACCCTGAGGCATTAGAGTTGTGACCCACGTTAACCGAGGAGAGTGGACCAGGTGACATGGAACTGGCCCCATGACTGTCGGAAGACTAAAGGAGACAGGCTGCTGAGCTAGTCAAGAGATATGAAGATGTGTTCTGGGGAATCCCTGGGGAAGCTCGGGGTGTGGTACACCAGATAAAAACTCCCCCGGGCCAAGTGATATGTGAGAATTGGAGACAGATTCCCCAGCAGCTCCAAGGCCAGATAAAAGCAGAGATTGCAATGATGCCAGAGATTGGTTTCCTATGCGAATCCCACAGTGACTGGCAGAGCCCCATCATAGTGGTATCGAAGCCCAATGGGTACACCTCTGCATCGATTATCTAAAGGTAAACGCAGTGGCTAAGTTTGATGCCTATCTGATGCCCAGGTTGGACAAGCTGGTAGAAAATGACAGGCAAGCTCATTACATTTCTACTTTAGACCTGACAGAGGGTTACTGGCAGGTCCCAGTGGCACCTGAAGACCAGGAAAAGACAGCTTTTGCCACCCCGTGGGGGCTCTTCCAGTTCCAACGCATGCCGTTTGGGTTGCATGGAGCTGTGGCTACGTTCCAGTGATTAATGGACAGAAATATTGTCTCCTCGTGGGGGTTACACTGCGGCATACATTGATGATATTATCATATATACTGAGAGCTGGGAGGAACACCTTGCTGTGCTGAGAGCAGTGGTGCAAGACTTGAGGAGGGCTGGGCTGACAGTCAACCCAAGGAAGTGTACGATAGGAAAGGAGGAAATGCAACACCTGGGCTTCCTAGTAGGAAGCAGGAAGGTGAGACCTCTGCTGAGCAAGGTGGAGGTGTTGCGAAGGTATCAGGCGCCCCATACGAAGGGTCAAATAAGGGCTTTCTTGGGGCTGGCCAGTTATTATAGGAAGTTTGTGCCTCACTTCGCAGATTTGATTGTGCCATTGACAGAGATGATAAAAGCAGGGGCTCCAACCAAAGTAAGATGGACACCAGAGGCAGAAAAGGTGTTTTGGGCAGTGAAGGATGAGCTATGTTTACAACCACTCTTATATACATCGGATTTTAATAAGCCTTTCCTGGTGCAGACTGATGCATCAGATGTGGCCATTGGTGCAGTATTGGTTCAGAGAGAAGGAGAAGATGAGCACTCCATAGCCTACATAAGCAGGAAGTCACACCCGCCAGAACGGAGTTACACCATGGTGGAGAAAGAATGTTTAGCAATCAAATGGGCTATTGAAACACTCTGGTATTATTTATTAGGGCGGAGAGTCACGTTGATAACCAATCACGCACCCCTGCGCTGGTTGCAGAGTATGAAGACAGACAACGCAAGACTCATGAGATGGGCCTTTAGTCTCCAACCATATTGTTTTAAGGTGGAACACCACCCTGGAGCCCAGAATATAAATGCCAATTTTCTTTCAAGACAGTACGAGGAAGAAGAGGGGCCAGGAGGAACAGAAGGATCCCTGACCAGAGAGAAGAGAAGAGGGTGTATATTTACGGGCCCTAACCACGCTGCTAGGAGTCAGGGTGACTCCCCCCCCAATTCTAAGATCTACCAGGTGGGTCCAGTCAATCGGGCAACCAGAGAAGGAAGGTCAAGACCTGAAAAAGGGCGACTGGAGGAGGACAGGGAGGCGGCAGGGAGACGGACTCCCAACAAAGACAATAATGTGTCTGCCACCTCTGTCAGAAGGACACACCCTGTCCAAGACCATCCTACAAACCTAAGAGGCACCCTACCAAGGTTGGCTAGTGTGGGGGAACTACCTGTGGTGGGTTACTCCCAACAAATCCCACATGGTGCGCCTTGGGTAAAAGGTGAGTAGAAGGTACCTAAAAACCTCCGCCTCCTATACCTAAATGGCCAGGTGCCAGAGGGAACAGCTGAGAGGAGAACCCCAGATGAATGGAGCATGCGGTGAAAGGGAAGACTCAGCTCAGTGAGTTAGGAGTTAAAGGGGGGGAGGTGTGTCACAGAGCACTCAGGTGCCCTGCACCTGAAAGCAGAAATGGCTCAGGAGAGACCCCTAGTGGCGCGAAGGGGGAGGCTTAGCTGCCAGTCACCAGGGCTGTGCAGGTGCTGGTTGCTAGGGCAACCAGTGAAACCAGCTGACAGGAAGGGGCAGGGCTTAGCCCTTCTTAAGGCTCCTGGAGGCCAGGAGGGCAGTTCCCCTCTTGCAGCTGAGGGAGGAGGAACTCGGCTAGTATAGATGAAGGGGAGAACTCTGACGGTGGGAACATCCCTTGGTTGCTGCTGGGGTTGGGGTGCTCTCTCTCCGGTAGGGATTGAATCTTGTTTGACCGGATGGTCTAGCTTTTATGTTGTAGCCCAGAGGCTTTGTGTTCTTGTGTTTACTGTTTTGACCTGAGGACTGGGTGAGGCTATTAGGGGTTGGAGGAGGCCTCATAGAAGTTCCACGGTAGCATGGGGCTCCTGGTGCCAGAGAGGGCACAGCGTTTAGGGGGGCATCAACCCCAGCCCCAGAGCAAGAGGGGGCAGTGAGGAGCCCCAGAGTGAGAGGGGGCAGTGAGGAGCCCCAGAAGTAAAGGAGAGGGCCAAGGCATAACAGGGCCCAGGTCAAACCACTTCAGTACCATCTGCGAGGCTTTGGCTGCAATGTAGGGGAGGAGAAGGAGCCGCAGGTAGCACCCTCTGGCACTGGGGCACATAAAATGGGCAGCCTCCCGCTTATTACATCGATCAATTAATCAATTAAGGTCAAGGCATGGCAGGCGAGTAAGCAGGCAGTTGGCCCATAACAGGAGGGCAGAGTCAGTCTTAGAAAGGCTCCAATAGTGATTCTCCTGTCACAGATGGCCATTGCTGCTGTGCAAATATAAGATGAGGGATTTTTTTCCCCATGCTGGTGGCAGGGGGAAGGGGGAAGCTCATCTTGCATTTGAGTAAATATGGTACCTCTTCTTGTTATCTGTTGGAAGGGACAAAAACTGTAACAAAACTATTTGTGAGAGACCTCCAGAAGCCTGAATTTCTCCACACTGTGCTGCTCATTGCCCCAAGAAACAGACAGAGGTTGCCCTTTGATAACCTCTTACTCCAGCAATCCTTATCTCTGCTGGCCTTAAAATGAATTTCACAACTGCAGTCAGGGAATCTTTGCCAGCCCTAGACAGCCTTCCCTTTGGGTTGTACAAGAAAGTATAGGTCCCCCTTGCTGTAGAAAGGGACCATCTTTATTCTTAAATTGACTGTCACTCACCTGGAAATCACTCCTTCCACTGGTACTCAGTAAGGAGACAAAACAGTAAAAGAATGTATTATATAGGAGAACGTATTATATAGGAGAAAAGAATTATAGAAGCAAAACTGATCACAGGTTTGGAAACAGAAATGAACAGATGAGAAAAGTTTCTTACTTTCTCAACTGGCTATACCCTAGCTCTCCTTAGAGTCCTGCTAGTGTGTTTTTAGAGATCAGCCTTCCCAAAATCAGCCTACCAAGATAAAGCATATCCCATAGCCATCCAAAGATAAAGCGTATCCCACAGGCAACCTTCTAAATCACTTCCAACCTGCCCCTCACCCCACAGCATCATTCTAATTGCTCTTGAATCACCAAAATCTTTTTGAAATTTCCATCTGCTTGAAGTACTTGAAGCCTTCCTTGCTAAAGGGCTATTTCCCTCAGTTTGCTTTTCTATCAGGGAGTCTATTTTCCCTATTACAGGCAGAAATGCTAAATACTTCACTTGATTATCTTCCAGTTACATTACACTCGAAAAGTATATTTATATCAGATATTATACTGCAAACAGAAAATGACAAAACTGACCCCAACTTCATACTAGTTACAAATAGATACTAAACACCATAGCAATAGATTTAATTTAGGAGAATATCCATGTATGCCGTGCAGTGAACCCCAAAACAGCTTGGCTTTAGGGTGAATTTGTGACAAACACAACAGAGAGAAGAGACAAAACCAAGCTAGTAAAATATACAAAGGGTGGCCTCTGTCATAAACTAGAGTGAGTTAAAAAAAACACCTCGTATCTCTTCTGGATTATCTAGACTTTGGGGATTTGTGTTTGCATTCTTGGGATATGTTTTCCGTGGGTTTTTATGACATGTATTTTAAACCCTCTATATTCAGGGATATTAAAGTTCCCTGTTAAACAGGTGCCTTTCCATGTCATTTGTCTATGATTCAAAATTGGCAGGGCTCTGAGGTAGCTTATTGACGCATGGGGGGAGTGTGGGCTTTTTGATATGAAGATCTCAGAGCTGTACCTGTCACTGATTTATAGACATGGACCAAAACCAGAAGAGTGAAAAAGTAACAACTGATCTCAAATAAACAGAACTACTTTTTCTTAACATCCAAGCTAATCTGTGTTTGTTACTTTTAAAGTCTCCCTTTAATGCCCACATCCAGACAAGCGTGGCTGTGTAGTATGTGGTGCCACAGACACATCTGCCAAAACACATACTGCACATTCAGCTGTTCTCAACGCTGCAAGGGAGCAGCGCAGTGGGGAGGGATTGACCCCTGGATACTCAGGGGTCAAAAGAACCTGTGCAAAAAAAAAAAGGTGCAGTGGTGCACGCAGGAGCAGCATGTACTGCTTGAAACTGGAACCTGGCCGGCCAGAGCCGTGCTCCAGCTGCCAGCCAGGCTTCGAGCAGCAGGATTGCCACTGCTGCAGCCCCAGGAGGCTCCCAGGACCCCAGCTATGGCTGCTGGGGCCGGGTAACTTGCCACGTGTCAGAGGGCACATGGCACAGGCGTTTCCCAGGGACAGCTAGCAGTGGCACAAGGTGTTCTGACGTTAGTTGTCCCCAGGGAACCAAACATCCATTTTTGCGTGGACATGGCCTGTGTGTTCAAAGTCTGACTGAATTTTATTCTAGTTACCCACTGTATGGGCATTTTTCAGTCCATACATTCAGACTGATTCCTCCCTGGTCTGGGAAACTGCAGTTTATGAATAAAAAATGAAGTTCCCAAATGAAGAAGCTGATTAGCTGCAAAGAACACAAGTAAATTATAGCTGGTGGTGTCACAGCATATAGGCGTTGAAACTTTGAACCTTTCCTATAAACACAGCATCATTTAAAGAGTCTGTATGGTTCGTGCATTTTCTTCATGACTGCATAATAATCTGTGTTATTAGTCCAGTATAAAGTAAAGAGCTTTCACACAAACAGGTACAGAGACAAATGTATGACTTCTTGCAAATGCTTTGGTCTTACACAAGAATCTAGTTGTGTGTGATACTGAACACAAGAGTGTAAGCATGGAGCGTTTCCTGATGTGGCCTAGCGGTATAGGCTTGCATGTCTGTAAGGTATGTCGTGCATGACCTGAATGTTTGTTAAAAAGGTCATTTATATTGAGGTATGTATACAGATGGACAGAAGCATCTGTGGAAAATGTGGTTAACTCTAAGAATGAGGTAACTGATGACCTAGGGGAAAGCTGATAGTGAGTTATCGACATCTTTTAAATTTAAGCAACATTTTAAAATTATACATGCTCACACATGCCACTTGTCCCACCCCAGTTATACATTAGTAATTATCCGTGCTGCTCTGAGAGGGTGCAGTTGCAACATTGCAATGACAGTTCACTCAGTCTCAGAGAAGAATATGGTGTATTGTTTGTAATATTGTAACACCTAGGGACCCTAGTCATGGACCAGGACGGTGGCAACACGTAGGGGATGCATGGGGGTGCACGTGCACCCCTGAGAGCTCTGGTGCACCCCTTGACAGGCCATGCTCCCTGCTCAAGTGACGGGCGGGGGGGCAGGCGGGAGCACTGGCTGGGGAGTGGGAGTGTCACAGCCACTTCCCGGAGCGCTGCATCCACTTCCCAGCTGGTGCAATTGGTTCCCCTCCTGCCACCACCCTGCAGTCACTGACAGGGCACATGCCCTTCCTGACTAAGGCGGCACCAGTTGCCCACGGACCAGGATCCCTAATGCTAGGCACTGTACAGACACAAAAGAAAAAGGAAGACTTTCCTGCCCCTACAGCCTACATTGTTGTTATCATTGTTGTTATCCTTTGAGAGAGATTTCTCCAGCTCAGAAGCTCATGAACTAATTGCCCGGAGGTAAAGACGAGGCAGGAAATCTCTGCATGTCAGCTTCTCTGCAGGAACTGGAAACCATCCATGTTCGTAGTTACGTGGCCTGGTAGATGAAAGTTAACCTTCAGTCATTTCCTCCACCAGGGAGAGGGCTATATTATTGCATTTTACACATCCTTTACTGTGAGCTAAGGGCCACACCACCAGTTATTATCAGGGAGCAGCTGATACACAGAAACCCCCACCCACTTTCACCTTATGGTAACTCCTTCTTGGGCACCTCTAAAGGTTATCTGGTGTCTGCAGATATCTGGTATAAGCAGGCCCATGTTATCAAATAATTGCCAGAGGTTCTCTATTGTTTCCTACTGGGGCAGGAGCTGTTTGCACATTGTTGTAGTAAAAACCCTAGAAGATGAACGAGTCCATTCTAAAGAAAAAAGAACACAAAACTGAAATCTCTTTCAGTTTTCAGTAAGTTCAATTGGGATCTGGCATTGCTTCAAAACTGTCTTTGTAAAATGACCCCAAACTTGAACCACCTTGAATGTTTGGATCTATACTCTGCAGCTGATGTTCATTTCCAGCTCCTTGCAAACTCGCAGTTCCCATCTCTCTCTCTCCAGGGCAGTGTCAGATGCGAAGCAAAACTCATCACCAAGTGAGCCAATAAACCTCTTCTTGACAGCATGCCGTGGAAGCAGGGGTCCAGCTTTTTCTTCTGACTGAATGGAACCAATACTTGCCACTATTTTCTTTTAGCTTTCATTGCCCTTTTGTTCAAACGCCTTCTCCTTGTAACAAGGCTATTACAGCAGTTCACATTTTAAAAAAAATAACAAAAGGGCCTGCCAGTAATGAGCAGTCTTCAAACTTCCAGTGTTCTGGTGTCATTATGAGGACAACAGTGACCAATATATTCAAAGACCATTCTCAGGTAATGTTATATCATGGTGTACTTCTATGCCAGCGAAATCATTATAAGACTGTATCCCATCTACTGTACTTTCTCTCTCTTTTTTTTTTAAATACAGGGTGAAAGAGGCCTCCTCCCACACAGTTATCCTTTTTGCACTCTGCTACATGTGGAATTCACTTACTGCCAGCATTTTAGACAACAACTGCACTGTTTTAGAATGTCAAGATATCAGCTGCTCTAGAAAATACTGTATTAGCATTCAAATTAGCACTTAATTAAGATCATTAATTCAAATGCATCAGCACAGAGATTGAAATACAGTTTAACATGCAGTATTTGCTAAGAGACACTCAGAAATATAGCTTGAGGCTTTGCAACCTGTAGAAAAAAATGTAAATCGGAGAACTAGCGAAATAGTTTTGTCAGTCAAATCACTGTGTAGAAAGGCGGCCAGACTTAAAGAAAATCCTAAAAATACTAGGATTGTCTGCCTCAGACCAACCCTCCTCTACTGTATAATAAAGATAGGGTAAGTTAAAAATAAGAGTGTTTACTTTTTTGGGACTCCTATATTACTTATACACTCACTTCAGTGGGATTCCTGTGCCCTCAGAGGAGGCACCAGCAAACTGTTTTGGTGTTTCTCCATGAGGAACAATGCAAAGCCATAAAGAAGCTTACAAAAACCAACCACCAACCAACCAAGAGCAACAAACACCCTCCTTATAATATAATATTTAACTTAATGTAGCTAGTAGCTTGATTATTAACCAATCAATGTTTTGTTTCCTGGTAAAAAGCTTAATTATGAGACCACAAGATTAATGGTGAAAACTTAATAGTAAACCAAATATCTGAGTTCTTCAGTGACTCTACCTTGAGTCCCCAGTTAAAAGTACTAAGATATAGGTTCAAGAATTTCAGCTTACGTCAATGGTGTTGCTACACACAAAGAAAGGTGATCTCTCACTGACCAATGAGAGTACCTGGCCAATTTATCAACTTTAACCAGCACTTTAAAATGTAATCAGAAGTGAACTGGAAGCCAGTTTAGATTACAGAATCAATGTGTTGCATGCTTCTTCCAAGATTCCTCCTCAAACAAGTAGTTTGATGTGTCATATTTTGCACCAGGCAAATTTAGTGAGTAGCATTAAGACAGGCAAAGAAGGCATAAAGTAAACAGAAATGCTCTGTGATGCCTTTGTCTGGTAATCTGCTTAATGGCTTAAAGAGTTTATTTCAGAGAAAATATTTGAACTTGCATATATATGTTTGTATGTTAAAAGTGAAATGAATCAAAGATTTATCGATTATAAGGTTAGAAGGGTTCTGCACAACAAGTCATATGACTATCTTGAATTAATTCTTCTTTAAAGTAAAGCATATATTTTAGAAAATTCCTAAATCTTAATCTAAAAATTGCTACCAACTCCACAGCCCTGCTTGGCAAAGTGTGCCAGTAGTTAATTAGCCTCACAATTAAAATGGTTTGTTTTAGTTTTGGTCTTAAGCTGTCTGTAGCAGGCCACTAAGGTGCCTGCTACTTGTGGAGCAGTAAGTAAGGAGCCCAGCTGCTGGTTGCCAGCGTAACCAGTGGGAGTCAGCTGACCAGAGGGGCAGGGCCTGGCTCCTATTTAACTCCCAGGCTGAGGCCAGGCAGGCAGATCCCTGATGGCAGCCAAAGGAGTAGGAGCTCTGCCAGAGCAAGAGAAGAGAACTGGCCAAGATGCACGAGTAGTTGGTATGGGTAAAGGATTGAGGACCCTGGGGGTGGCTCGAGTGATGTTGTAGCTGACTGGCAGAAATTTACATTATAACCTAGGGGCTTGAGTTTTGTGTTTACTGTTTATGATTAGTGGTTTGGGTGAGGCTATTAGGGGTTGGAGAAGGCCTCATAGGGGATACGGGGATACATTGTAGTGTGGGACATTTTGGGGTGCACTGACCCCAGCCCCAGACAAAGGGGGCAGTGTGAGAAGCCCCAGGCAAAGGGGGCAGCTATTGATGAGCACCAGAGGGGTGCAGTGAGAGAGACAAGGCTGCGGAGAGCCCAAGCACCAGAGGGGCGTGGTGAGAGAGACAAGGGCTGCGGCTAAGACTGAACAACATCCGGTACATCTGTGAGGCTTGGGGCATGGTAAAGGGGTGGTTGGAGCCACGCATAAACCATAAAGCTAGGGTGCATGGAACCCCCCGATTATAGAAAGTAGACAAAGGATAGTAGGAGAACCATGACCAAGAGAAGGAGCTAGGAGCAGCGGGGAGAGGAAGGACACACACACGTGTGTCCCCTTACCTGACACGGAGCGGAGGCGAGAGCAGCAGAAGCAAATGGAGCAGCAGCAGGGGCAGGAGCACCTGATCCCCCTAAGGTAAGTGGGGCAGAGGGACTGATGCAGCTGAGCCGGATCCAGAGGGGAAGCCCCTCGGATCCCTCTTAGCTGAGCCGATAGGGAGCCATGCTCCCGAGCTGCGCAAACAGAGCACGCAAACAGGCATGGTCTGTAAGAGTACGCTGGTGTTTGTGCTGCCGTTCAATGCTGGAGGGGGAGCAGGAGGGGCCTAGAGGCTGACTCGTATTAGCGCGGGCCAGAGGACCCAAACTCAGCTAGAAACTCAGCGACTCCTACGATGGTGTCGACACGGAGTGCTGCCAGGGCCCCTGCCCGGGGGCGCGGCCTTCCCGGGGCTTGTCTGAGGCCTCCACCCAGACGGAGCCCACGGGAGGGCTGGTGTCCCCCAACGCCCTGGCCTGCGGGAGCTGGCCAGCAAGGCCTGGGGGGACAGGGACTGGAGACCCCCATACCTGTCCTGCAGGTGCCTGCCTTAGGGCCCTGGAGGCACGGGTGAGGGAGGTCCAGGAGGAGGTTAGCAGGCTGAGGGGAATCAGGGAGGCAGAGGAGGAAATTGACAGCTACTTTCATTCCCTACAGGGTTGTATGACCAAGGAGGATGCACCTCAAGATGAGCCCTCCACTGCTAAGTGGCAGACGGTCACCTCCCGTGCCAGGGCTGCTCAAGACACGGCAGCACCAGTTCCTACAGTCCGGCTGGAGAACAGGTACGAAGCCCTGGCAGCCCTGGAGGAGGAGGAAGGAGAGGATGAAACCGGGGAGGAGGCAACCCCATGCTCACCGCATCCCATGCAAGCCGAAGGAGGCAAGAAGGCCAGGAGGAAGAAGCGTCATGTGATCGTCATTGGTGACTCCATCCTGAGAGGTATGGAGGGCCCCATCTTTCGCCGGGACCCCTCGGCACGCGAAGTATACTGCCTACCTGGAGCGAGGATTCAGGACATGAAAGGGATGCTCCAGACCATAATCCAGCCCACCAAATATTACCCCATGGTCCTAGTCTATGTGGGCACTAACGATGCGGCCAGGAGGAGCCCTGATCACCTGATGGAGGATTACTACGCTCTGGGGTGCTTGCTGAAGGCGATGGGTGCACAGGTGGTTTTCTCTTCTATCCTGCCAGTGAGTGGATGAGGCAGATGGCACGAAACAACATGCATCGCGGAGACCAACTGGCGGCTACAGGAATGGTGCTTCGAGGAGGGCTTTGGCGTCCTCAGCCATGACCGGCACATCACGACGAGAGACATGCTGGGATGGGATGGGCTCCACTTTTCCCCTAAAGGTAAGTGTGTGTTCTCTTCTAGGTTGGCGGACATCCTCCGGCGGGCTTTAAACTAGGCTCGTCGGGGGAAGGGGAAGATGAGGGTGGAGGAAACATCAGACTGCCAGACCAAACAGCACCCACAACTACAGCCCAGCCCAGACCAACGAGCGAAGCAAATAAACAGGTAAGAGATAGGGGCCAGGGTAACGCTGGGACTAGGGGGTCAGTACACACACCCACAGGAGGCCTCAAATGCCTCTACACAAACGCTCGTAGTATGGGCAACAAGCAGGAGAAACTCGTGCTCCTGCTGGCTAACACCAACCCAGACATAGTGGAGATTATGGAAACATGGTGGGACGCAACGCATGATTGGGCGGTGACTGTCAAGGGCTATAGGCTGTACAGAAGGGACAGGATAGGAAAGAGAGGTGGGGGCTTGGCGCTCTATATTAAGAAGGAATACACATCCTCATCAATTAGCAAGGAGTCAGGGGAGGGGCACTCTGAAGTGCTTTGGGTTAGAGTACAAGGCAGTCGAGGGGAAAGGGACTTAACGGTGGGAGTCTACTACAGACCTCCCAACCAGGGAGAAGAGCTTGACCAGGAATTCTTGGGTCAGCTCACAGAGGTAGTGAAGGCTAAGGATGTGGTTGTCATGGGGGACCTGAATTTCCCGGACATCTGCTGGGAACAACAGTCAGCCAGGTCTGAATGCTTACGTAGGATCTTGGACAGAGTGCAGGACCTCCGTCTAACCCAGGAGGTGCACAGCCTCACCAGGGGAGACACCTTAGAGTTGGCCACGGGTGATGACCTAGTGAGGGGGCTGTGGGTGCTCGACCACCTGGGCGACAGCAATCATTGCGTGCTGGAATTCACCATCCAGCGCAAGGTGGCAAAGGCATGCAGTAAGGCAGCGGCCCTAGATTTTAGGAGGGCGAACTTCAACGAGCTAAGGAGGATAGTTGGAGAAGCGCTGAGGTCCGGGAAGGGAGGGGAGCCAGGTGTCCAAGGAGAGTGGTCGCTCCTTAAGGAGACGATCCTCCAAGCCCAAAGGAAGGTAATCCCAATGAGGATCAAAGGGAGCAGGAGAGCACACAAGCCTCCGTGGCTCATCAAAAGCATCCGGGAATGTCTCCTTGCTAAAAAGGAGGCTTATACCCAATGGAAAGAAGGGGTCATCACCAGGGAGGACTATTCTGTAGTTGCTCCGGGATGTAGGCGGGTAGTTAGGAAGGCCAAGGCAGAGATGAAACTGGGACTAACCTCCCAGATTAAGGACAATAAGAAGTCCTTTTTTAAATACGTAGGGGGTAAAAAGAAGGTCCCGGCTAATGTGGGGCCCTTGCAGGACACAATGGGAAACTTGGTCGTCACACCAGATGGCAAAGCTAACATGTTTAACAATTTCTTTGCCTCCGTCTTCCTAAGTAGGGGCCAGAACAGCCACCTCCCTGCTGTGGCCCCCCTCGGGCCCCGGGGGAGGCACGCCTGGGCCATGGGTTAGCGAGGATTTAGTTAGGGAGCTTCTGGAGGGGTTGGACGTATTCAAGTCAGCCGGTCCAGATGATCTCCACCCTAGAGTTCTAAAGGAACTGGCCGAGGTCATTGCAAGTCCCCTGGCACAACTTTATGAGCACTCACGGTGCTCTGGTGAGGTACCGGAGGACTGGAAGAAGGCCAGCATGGTCCCCATCTTCCAAAAAGGCAGGAAGGAGGACCCTGGAAACTATAGGCCGGTTAGTCTCACCTCGATCCTAGGCAAGCAGTTCGAGAAAATTATGCTGGCACACATCCATGAGGGGCCAGCAGGAGACTGCATGCTTGGGGCAACCAACATGGGTTCATCAGTGGAAGGTTCTGTCAGACCAACCTGGTGGCCTTTTACGATCAGATCATTAGATGCAGGGGTAGCAGTGGATATAGTCTTCCTGGACTTCCGGAAGGCTTTTGACACTGTCTCTCACCCCGTTCTCATTAAGAAACTGGGGGGCTGTGGTGTAGACACCCACACAGTCAAATGGGTTGCCAACTGGCTGGAGGGCCGCACCCAGAGGGTGGTAGTGGATGGGTCCTTCTCAACCTGGAAGGACGTGGGCAGTGGGGCTCTGCAGGGCTCTGTCCTCGGGCCCGCACTGTTCAACATCTTCATCAGTGATTTGGATGAGGGGGTAAAAAGCACCTTGTTCAAATTTGCTGATGACACTAAGATGTGGGGGGACATGGGCATATTGGAAGGATGCAACAGGCTACAATCAGATCTACACAAGTTACAAGGGTGGGCGGACGAGAATAGGATGGGTTTCAACACAGACAAGTGCAAGGTGATGCACCTCAGGAGGAACAACTGGCACCATACCTACAGGTTAGGGAACTCCCCTCTTGTCAGCACGGAGGCGGAAAAGGATCTGGGGGTCATCATTGACTCCAAGATGAACATGGGCCGGCAATGTGGAGAGGCAGTTAGGAAGGCCAACCGCACCTTGTCATGCATCCACAGATACATCTCAAGCAGGTCCAAGGAGGTGATCCTCCCCCTCTATGTGGCACTGCTCAGGCCGCAGCTGGAGTACTGCGTCCAGTTCTGGGCACCACACTTCAAGAGGGATGTCGACAGCATGGAGAGGGTCCAGAGGAGGGCCACTCATATGATCAAGGGAGAACAGGGCAGGCCCTATAAGGACAGGCTACGGGACCTGAACCTGTTCAGCCTCCAAAAGAGAAGGCTGAGTGGGGATCTTGTGGCCTGTTATAAACTAGTCAGGGGGGATCAGCAGGCATTGGGGGAGTCACTGTTCACCCCGAGCACTGCCAGGAGTGACCAGGAATAATGGTCACAAGCTGGCAGAGGGAAGGTTTAGGTTAGATATCAGGAGGCGCTACTTCACGGTCAGGGTGGCTAGGGTCTGAGACCAACTTCCAAGAGAAGTGGTGCAGGCTTCTACCCTGGGGATGTTTAAGAGGAGGTTAGATGCACATCTTGCTGGGGTCGTTTGACCCCAGTATTCTTTACTGCCATGGCAGGGGGTCGGACTAAATGATCTACTCGGGTCCCTTCCGACCCTAGAAACTATGAAACTATGAAAGGCAGCCTCCCTTTATATTTAAGAACAAGACATGGCGGGCGAGATTCAAGGATGGTTTGAGGAGAACTTGGCATGGTAAGGGGGCACTAGGGGAGATCACAGTCACCCCTAGGACTCCGCTTCATGACCAATTGGTGCATTGGCTGAGAAAGTAAAGCTGTGTTCAGGGAGGAACCCTGTGTCCCTAATTAGGGAGATGAACCTATGGGCTAAAACAGGAACTGAGAGAGAGCAATAGGAAGGCAGCTGCAACACAGACCGGAAGAAGGGGCAGAGTAGGAAGCCACCATCCCAGAGACTGTACAGGGGGAAAGCTTTAGGGCTCAACTAGTAAGGGAGTAAGACCAGGCTAGCTATGGCAGAGGCAGAGGACATAGAGAGCCTGAGACAGGAGAATTTTGCCTGGCTATTGCAGGTGGATGAGTTGGAGGAGAGGACGGCCTGTCTAGAGTGGGAATTAGAAGCGGCAAAGGCTCAGAAAGAACAAGTGGAGGCAAAGACCTCAGGGTTAGAACAGTGGGTACAAGCAGGGAAAAAGGAAGGAATCTCCAAAGAAATCAGGCTCTTGATAGCAGCGGAATCTGAGAGAACTCGTGCACTAGAACAGTTTATCGCAAATGAAACCCAGAAGAGCTGGGAGAGGGAAGAGAAGATGCAGAATGAGATGAAAGTACGGACAACAAGGTCCTCTCAAGGCTGCACAACCCAGGCAGGGGAACAGAAGGAGATGCTGCAGAAGTTGGAGGTGTCAAGAAACCTAATAGGCATCCTACAGAAAGAAGTCCGCAGCCAGGAGGACCGAATAGAGGGGTTGGTTGCAAGATGAGTTGGAGGACTGGCAGCAGAAGTGTATACATGCAGAACACCTAGTTCAAGAGCTGCAAGACAAACTGCTTGAAAGCTATGCCCAAACCAAAGAAAATGGCAAGGTGATCGCGCAGGAGATAGAAAAGCTAAAAGCTTACATGGCAAACTATGAGGCACTGCACAATCAAAACCTGTCCCTTGAAAGGGAGTTAGAGGCCAGGGCAAGAGAGAATGATGGGTTACGGTCCCAATTACAGAGTGGGGAGGTGGAAAAAGACACCATGGAGAACAGGCACAGCTCCTTTAAAACTCTCTTAGAAGACAGCTTGGCTAAAAAGGCAGTGACTAATGCAGAGAGGGAGCAGTCTCAGCTTCAAATACAAACCTTAAGGCAACAGATTCAGGCATTGGAGGCAGAAAATAAAATGCTATGGGCGGCAAACGGTCAGACGGCTACAAAAGGCCAAGATCCTGGGGAGTTGGAGTTGCCAGAGGTACCAAGTATAGCAACACAGGCAGAAGTAGGACAGAAGGCTCAAGTGGTGAAGTTCACAGACGTGATATGAGAGAGGCTGGAGACACTGGGAGCCCAACTAGCGGAATGTGTTATTATGTTTAAGTCTGAATGCCTAGAGCAGCGCCAGGAGATGGAAGTAGTGAATGCGTCCCTGAGGGAAGTGGAGGCGCAACTAATGACCACACAGCTAGGGGGCCAGAAACCTCCAGAGCAAGTTACGTTCCCTGGATACTGAGGCCCAGAGGATCCAAGAGAGAAGACCAAACCAGGGCAACTAGAGAGAAGCAATCCAGAGAAGGGATTGGTAGAGGTGAAGCCTACAGCCCTACAAGAAGAGGTCCTGCCAGCCCTCCTGGAATGCTGGAGTAAGAGATAGGACCAATGGGTGGAGCATCATGCGGATGAGATAAGCCAGCTAAGACATCAGCTGGGAGAACTATTCAGACTACAAGCCAAGGGAGGAGTTGCAGTGCCAAGCTGGTAGCAACTAGGGGAAGTAGGCCTGACAGATGTAGAGACGACAGAGAAGGGTAAACAGACTACCCAAGGAGCGAGATCTCCCACTCAATCTACCAGGACTGTACACGGGCAGTTTGGGGCCTAGGGCAAAATGGGTCAAAGACACTTCGCAAAAAGGGGATCAATTCAGCCCAGAGAAGAAGATAGGGCCACAGTAAACAAAATGAGGAGGGGAGAACAACAACCAACAGAGGGGCAAGAGCCTGTGAAAAGACCACAGGTTTATGTAAATAACATCCCTAGACAGATCCAGTAGTGGACATTGAGGAAACCCATTGAAAAGAAAGTGGGAGGTGTAGCCTATGTAAAGATTTATAAAGGGCCGGGAGGAAGACATACCAGCAGGGGGAAGGTAGAGTTTTGGAGAGAAGAGTATGCCCAGAAAGCACTGAGTAGACAGTGGGAGACCTGGGGAAGGTTTCAGGATCTCCAGGGAGTTGTTGACAGGCAAGAGATCCTAAAAGTTCCCAGAGAAAGAGACCAGGGTGCAGGGGGATGGAACATAGAAGGACCAGAAATGAGATGGAGAAAGAACCCCGAAAGGTAGGCTGGAGAGTGTAACCTACCAAGGTTGGCTAGTGTGGAGGGACTGCCTGTGGCAGGGCAAATCCCATAAAATCCCACATGGTGCCCCTTGGGTAAGAAGTGGGTAGGAGGTGCCTTAAAACCTCTGCCCCTGCACATTTGAATGGTCAAAGAAGAGTCAAAACCTGAAAGAATGAAGACAAAAGTTGTGTGGCAGATGAGAATTAAGACTCGGTCCGGTGAGTTTGAATCTTAAGGGGGGAGGTGTGTAGCAGGGCACTGAAGTGCCTGCTGCTTGTGGAGCAGTAAATAAGAATCCCAGCTGCTGGTTGCCAGGGTAACCATTGGGAGTCAGCTGACCAGAGGGGGCAGGGCCTGGCTCCTATTTAACTCCCAGGCTGAGGCCAGGCAGGCAGATCCCTGATGGCAGCCAAAAGGGTAGGAATTCTGCCAGAGCAAGAGAAGAGAACTGGCCAAGATGCACGAGTAGTTGGTATGGGTAGAGGATGGAGGACCCCTGGGGGTGGCTCGAGTGATGTTGTAGCTGACTGGCAGAAATTTACATTATAACCTAGGGGCTTGAGTTTTGTGTTTACTGTTTATGACTGGTGGTTTGGGTGAGGCTGTTAGGGTTTGGAGGGCGCCCCATAGGGGATCCACAGTAGCGTGGGGACCCCGGCACCAGAGAAGGCACAGCATTATGGGGTGCAATGACCCCAGCCTCAGGCAAAGAGGGCGGCATGAGTAGCCCCAGGCAAAGCGGGCAGTGATTTGACGAGTGCCTGTGGGGCGCGGTGAGAGACAAGGCTGCGGAGAGCCCAAGCGCTAGAGGCCGCAGAAAGAGGCAAGGGCTGCGGCTAAGACCGAACAACGTCCGGTACATCTGACAGGCTTGGGGCATAGTAAAGGAGTGGTTGGAGCCACGCATAGCCCATAAGGCTGGGGTGCACAGAACCCCCCATTATAGAAACTAGACAAGGGATAGCAGGAGAATCGTGACCAAGAGAACGAAAGGCAGCCTCCCTTTAATATATTAAAGACCAAGATGTGGCGGGCGGGATTCAAGGATGCTTTGAGAAGAACTTAGCACAGTAAGGGGGTGCTAGGGGAGATCACGGCCACCCCTAGCACCGCACTCCATGACACTGTCCATATTCAACTTCCAGACACTGGATCTTGTTATAACTCAGAGTGTTAAACTATGTAGGTAGTTGTAACAGGATGGCCTCCTCATCAGGTGTTCACTGACTGCCCTGCTCTTAGGTTAACCACCTGCTTCGCTTGCCTGCCACGCCTTGATGGAAAAACATTAGAGCTGTTACAAAGGCTGGAGGCTTCCCACTACTCACCCTGCTGTCAAGGGCCTAATACCCACTCCAACTGCCCCTACATAGGTCCCATACCTCACAGATGTTTCTCTGATGTTACTTCTCCAGCCTCTGGCTCTGGCAAACTGGCACACAGTTGTAGCTCTTTTTTATAGCCCCAGAGGGATACTCACACACTACCCCTCTCTCACCAGGGTCCCACTCACTTTACTGGTTCTCATCCAGCCTCTTTTATACTGCCCTGTCTCAGGGGCCACACTCATGCCACCCAGCCTCACCCAGATTTGGGCTTAGCTCTTCTCGCCTCCCCTCAGTCAGCCCCGGTACAGTTTGTTGGGTATGTCAACTGAGCGATTTGTACTATTGTAGGTCTATTTCACTCCTGGGCCCTCACCGGAACACTGTGCCCCCACTGGGCCTCGTCACTCACCTGTGCTCACGGGTCACTCTGTTCATCACCCCTCTCATACAGGGTCCCTCTACTCATCACCCCCAGACCTTCCTCTGCCACTGGGTCCTCCCAGGTCCACCCCCCTCCACTACCCCAGGTCCCTCCTCTACCCCAGGTGCCTCCTCCAACCTGAACTCTGCCTCAGGGCTCCTTAATTGAGCCCTGGGCTCCCCTTTCTCACTAAAGCACCACCAGGAATGTGGAGCTGGGGTTATTAAAAAGCCCTGACCTGCCTTTCACCAGGGAGGTAACTGGCCTTCCATTTCCTGGGGGCTCCCATGCCACTAGGAGCTGCATCAGACCACCCTTCCCTGGCAGAGTGCAGTTTTACATTTTACTCAGCACAAGGAGTCATCTCCACCCCATAGCCCCTGCCCTTACCTCCTGAGTCTGGCTGGAACAGCCTCTCAGCCTGATGTTCTTCCTTCCTACAGCAAACTGCAGCCCAGCTTATATCTCTAGGCCAAAATGGCTACCCTCATCAGGCACCTGGATGCTGTCTGTTTGCTGCTCTTCAAGTGGCAGGCACCAAAGGTGCCCTGCCACAGGAGCTATAGAATGTGATCAAATCCTTTAACCTTTTATTTGGTGAACTAAGAGTCAAAGACGCAAAGGGCACTGTCACAGGGCGCTCAGGTATCCTGTGACTGAGAGTAGAAATGGCTCAGGAGAGACCCCTAGTGGCGGAAAAGGGGAAGCACAGCTGCCAGTCACCAGGACTGTGCAGGTGCTGGTTGCCCTAGTAACCAGGGAAGCATGGAGCCAGGAAGGGGTGGAGCTTAGCCCTTCTTAAGCACAGGCAGAAGGCCAGGAGGGCAGTTCCCCTCCAGCAGCTAGGAGGAGGAACTTGGCTTGGACAAGGGGAGAGCTCGGATGGTTGGGACACCCTGGTCCCTGCTGAGGGTGGATGAGCTCTCTCTCTCTGGTAAGGAGAGGTTTCTAATGGTTCGGACTGGAGGGGTCTAGTTTTATGTTGTAGCCTGGGAGCTTTGCGTTTGTGTTTTTGTTCAACCGGAGGACCAGGTGAGGCTGTAGGGGCGTGAGGAGGCCTCACGGGAGCTCCCCAGTACTTTGGGGACTCCTGGTGCCCAGTGGGCGCAGTGGGCAGTGTCATGGGGGCACAGCTTTGTTTGGGGGTATGTTGACCCAGCCCCAGGGGTAGGGGTCGGCATAGAGCCCTGACTAGGGGGCAGTGTGGAGCCCCGTAGTTAGGGGTATTGAAGAGCCCAGACTGGGGGGGTGCAAGGAGCCCCTGAGTAAGGGGGCAGCAAAGAGCCCCAGCATTGAGGGGCGGCGAGGAGCTTCTGAGTAAGGGGGCAGCGAAGAGCCCCGCCATCGAGGGGCGGTAAGGGTCCCCAAGAGGGAGAAGGGGCGTCGAGGAGCCCCGAAGGCAAGCAAAGGGCTGAGACCTAATGCCATGGCCCTAGGGAGATCACACCAACACCATCTGCGAGGCTTGGGCTGCAGTGCAGGGGAGGAAAAGGAGCCGCAGACGGCGCCCCCTGCCATCAGGGTGCACAAAAATGGGCAGCTTCCCGCTGATTTAAACCATTCATCAATTATGAGCAAGAGCAAGACGTGGCAGGCGAGACTAGGTGGGCAATTGGCCCATTGCAGGAGACCGGAGCCGCATGCCCAGCAAGGCTCTGAAAGCGGCACTCCTGTTACAGGCACCTAGGAAGCTTCATGTCATGATCTGGTATTTGGTCTGTGTTCTTCTTCGCTAGTGAAATGAAACAGGGTGATGGGAGGACATTATAAGCACTAAAGAGTCGCTGTGTTTTCTAGGAGGAGCTACTACTGGCATCTCTTAAAGATGCAGATGGTTGAAGGCACTGACAATTCATCTTTTCGTTCCTCTTGAAGTCATTATCAAGAAACATCAGCCCAATGACAATAATGTATTACTGACAGGAACCTGAAACATCAATATATTTGCATGCCAAACAGTACAATGAAATAATGTTAAAGGTCTGCCTTAAATGCAGAACATTCAGAGTTAATGCTGGAACTCATCCTTAACTCACACTATGGTGCAGTACAGTCCCTTGTATAGAACAACTGAAGTGGATTCCAGTTGTACTGGTACCCTGGGACAGTAGCCTACCACAAGAAGAGCAGCAGAGTCAGTTAGGATAGCATTTCAGCCGCAACAGAATTTACTGTCTCTTGTGGTTAAAGACAGACCCAGGTCCCTACATTTTCATAACACATGCACAAGTCTACAGTCACATAATTCTAATTAAAATCAATGGGATAAACCTTAGGCAACCATTAAAAACCATTGTAGCAATTCTGTACTATGGATTGACACATTATAGCATTCAATCTTGGAGATGATTTATAGCATTAATGATTTCTAGCCAGTCTATGCCAAACACTTCGAAGCACCTGGGGATTACATGGCAGGGTTTGAAAGGAGGCAGTGGCTGTTGATTCTTTGCCTTTTTTGCCTGTTTCATTTCCCCCCCATCTTCACAATAAAAAATAAATTATTCAATACAGAATTGTTATGGGTTACATAGCAAAAGTAAGGTTCTGGTTTTGTCTTCAGACAAAGCTATAACTCTCCCTCGATCTTTATCTTACCTTCTTGTGCTTAGCAAAACATCTGATTGAAGAAGTAAATAAAATGCAGATGCTGTATATACATGTTAATTAATAGAGTTTACGTTGCTTAGCTTGGACTGGCCTAGTCTGCATTAATTTTAGTCCTCACTCAATGAGGATTAGTTAAGTGCAGTGGTTCCCAATCTGTGGTATGGGTACCACCATTAGTATGCAGACAACTTGCCAGTGGTATGCGTTAACAGATTTTTTATAATTACTTTATATGACAAAAATTTGCTGGTGGTACTTAAGGTTGTATCATTTTAAACTGGCGGTGTGCAATCTGTTGGAGTTTGGGGACTTCTGGACTAGAGCCAATTTTAATGCAGACTGCAGACGTCCACATGTGATGGCTATAGTCCTATTAAACCCCCCCCAAAATGTAACATCTGTAAACACCTAGGCAGACTGTAACAAGTTCAGTCTTTATTTTACTAAAGTACGTGTGTTCTTTTATCCTATACTGGGTAACTGTCCAACCTTCTCAAGACTGTTTTTAAGCCCTAGGATTGCTGTAGCTAAAATCTCATCTAGAGTCAGCTTAGTGCGAGCCTGTCAAAACATTTCAAAATTTGACTCTAACTCATCTCCAGCAGAAAGAGTTTAAACAATGTTTGCCTTGTTAGAGTGGTTGAAACAAAACCCTGTTACAAACTGCTATATACCATTTGTAAGAAAGTGATAGCTATGTATTAAATTCATCTTTCATCTTTACCCACTTATGTGGCCTTTTGCTCTCAAAGATATCTCTTGGGAGCTTATCCATACCCATGTCACAGTTCTCTTTAATTATGTTAAAGATGGAAATCACAGACCACCTCTCCCTCTTCCAGGCACTAACCTGCTGCTCAGTTCCTTATAAAGAGTATCAACTGGCAGTTTCAGAAGGAGGATTAATGTTTTGACAACTTACGGAAAATGTTATATAGCTTTATTTGTGAAAGAGCCATGAATTAGGGCCATCTGCAATATTTTTAGAGTAATCATTAGTATGGTTCTTACTGCCCTTTTACATTCAGGTGCCATCTAGAGGCTGGAGTGAGAGGATGTTCTGAGAAAAGGAGATTTACAATTCTGCATAAAATTGTTATGGAGATAAAATAGAAAATCTGATCCCTGCACTAAGAGTGAATAATGAATGTTAAGTTTGGGGAATAAAGCTCAGTTGCAAACTAGAGGGTAGGTTCAATCTCCTAAAGACACTGTACTCAGGAATAAAAATTAATTCAAATAAACTGTACAAGATGGAAATTAATTAAAAAGAAAACAGCTATGGATCAAAATTTAACAGGGTTAGAGTAATTGAAAAGTGTTTTTTCTCCCCTTTCTTTCTCTCCTATTCATAGGGAAAGCATGAATGGTATATGAAACAAACTGCCAAGGTCAGCAATACAATTAATCCGTTCAAAGGGGGGAGATTAAAAAGATCAGAATGTTCGGCCTTTATCACAAAGTTTGGCGTAAAGGAATTGGAGTGCAGGTTGCTGTAAATCTGTGGGGGACAACTTTCTTGGCAGGTGTGCCACAAGTTATCTCTGCATCCTCCCCAAGGGCCTCCACAATGCTCTTCCTCTGCTGGATATACTGCTCTATCTGTCACTGTGCTGCTGGCCTCCTCCCTGATCTGTGGCCTGCCGCACATGGAGCTTTCCTGTGCTACTTGTGGCAGAAATGCTGCACATTGGCCATCCATGCAGTAAAGAATCTGGAAGCCCAAGACGGGTTCTCTTTTTTCTTAAACAAAGCTTCCTGTGAATTTTCTTCCCATGTTTTGGATCCTGCCCCAGAGCCATTCCTAAGGGCGTGGAGGGCCTGGGGCGTATCAGCCTGTGCTGTGCAGGGCCCGACAGGGTGGGGGGCAGTTGGCGAGTGGCAGAAGCTGGCTGAGAGGTGGGGTGGTGAGCGGCCGGAGCCAGCAGCGCTTAGTAACTGCGGCGCATGGTGGCCGCAGCAGGGCCTATACAGCACTGACCATGGGGGCCCCCAAAGCACGGGGCCCAGGGTGGTCACCCTGATTCACCTCCCCCAAGGACAGCCCTGCCTGTCCCTACTAGACACTGCATAATCCCTAGGCTCCCCTACAAAGCAGTGAATCATGAGTCACCTCCTTCATGCAAGCACTATGTTTTGAAACAGAAGTAGCATACTGTATGTGCAGTTCTGGGTGAGTGCCAGTAAGCCTACTCTCTCGGGCATCTTGGGCCCTTAGGGCACATTTCAGTATGGACCTTTTCATTATTTTTGAAAACTAATGACATTTTAAAAATGCACTGTGAAAAGTGTGAGGGTCAGATTTAGGAGATTCCACGACCACCTACAAGCATGAAATAAAACCAGGCTCTGTAAAGGCACAAGATGGACTTTGGTACCTGGCCAGAGGAACTGCAGTTATTTCATAAATCCAGTCTTCATCCTCTTGCAGCAAACTGCAGTCATCCATGGAAAACCATTAGGGTTGTTAAGATGAAGTAACTCTCTGGTTACTTTACAACCTTGAAGAAGGGCTTCTCTAGCTTTGTCTCCAACCTTGGAGAAGGGTTCCTCTGCCCTTGGGCCCAATATAGAGATGTCTGTCCCATATGATGGATTGGATGCTAGGCCTTTGCACATGGGCCTAGATGCATACCATAAAGCCTGGAACATTTGTATCCAGGTTGTTCACAACCCATTTAAGTCACAGCGATTTCTTGAACTAAGGGTGAGCTACTCAGCTGACTGCTGTACCTTTTATTTCAAAGGTTCTGCTTCTCAATCAGTTGGAACACCTTGGTGCTTCCATGTAGCTGTTTGCTGTGGCTATACATACCTCCGGATCATTTGCAGAGAGCTAAGGAACCTAACCCTGTACAGAATCCAGATTCTTTTGAACATTATTAAAATGTCCTTACTAAACAGAAATGCCACGGACAGTAGAGGCAAGGCTGAGAACACAGCTCTGTGGGATTAAAACAAAATATTCTTTTTTTACTTCTTGCTTAAATCCAGCCTACAGTGATAGTGTCATATATATCTTATGCCTACCTAGCGACCTCAAAAAAGATGATTCATGGCATGAGACTGTCTCTTGTGGGAAAGTATCCATGCTATAGCAATCGCCAACACAACTGGCACTAATAGTCCCTTGCTGGTAGCCTGACTGGAAAGCCTAAGTATTTAATGAGCCAGAAGGCTGAACAATCTTTCATCTTTAGTGATGGTCCTTCCAAGCATATTGGCAGGATAGCATGGGCAAGCTTGCCTTGTCTAGGACCTACCTGTTCTAAAGACAGCAAGATTGATCTTTCCAAAATTCTCAGTCCAGCACTAATCACAAGGACTAAATGCACATTCTAAATAGGATCAAATACAACAATGTTCACAAATATGTACTTACAAACAAATACAAAACAGATCCAAGAGCACAAAATATTGGATTTTAATTGGCAATAGCTTAAATAATGCTGGGATGGTTGTTTTGGTAGGTTATATTAGCAAATAAATGCAAACCATTTGAGAAAGTTTACTTTAAGGACCTCTACAACTTTTTTACTGTCATCCTTAGTCCTCTGGTATTTTTAGACAAATCATTTCAGACATATGCCATGATTGCTTCAGATTCTACACAATCCTTTTATGGTCTTTAATCATAAAGGTAATTTATGACTAAAGAAACACATTTTTAAAGTTCTGAATGACAGAGATTTCTATAGGATAAAGTCCAAAAAATACCTTCCCCATCCCTTTTCTGTTTGCCATCCAAGATGACCTCCAATTAATTAGGTTCTATACATGGAACAAAGGTAAATGTGTTGTAACTTTCCATGTATAGAATCTAATTATTGAAGGGTCATCTTAAATGAATACTCCTCCACCACTGTAGCAGGGAAAGCAGTGGCAGGGGGCAAGTGGTGAGGGGGCAAACAGTGGAGAGGTAATGGGGGAACAGGTGATAAGGGGGGCAGGCGGTGAGGCAGTATGTGGTAGGGAGGCAAGCAGTTTGACCCCAGCACCTTAAACACCTCCACACCTTGCCCCCTTCCAGATGGCCCACCCACTACTTTCTCCCTCTATGTTTGCCCCCCCACAAACTCTGCCTCCTCCCTCAGCCTTATTCCTCCCATCCCAATCTCCCCGACCTGTTCTCCCTCTGCTTACTTTTGCTCCATTCTGGCAGGCTCCAGCCCTACTCCAGCTTGGGGCACAGAGCATAGCCCCAAGTGCGTGGTCTCTATATGCTGAAGCCTTATGAGAGGGACTTCTGCTTTGTAACTGCTGCATCTTCTATACATCATCAGAAACCCAGAAAGTGAGACAGAAATATATAGTCTGAATCAGAACTCTCCTTATTAGACTCGCTTTATTAGGTAGCAGTGGTGTCAGTGCGGCATCTCCAGTCCTGGCTCCAAGGCCCGGCTGGACTTGCTGCCACCACCACTGCTATGGGGCCAGGCTAGGGCCATATTCCATGCCCCCTGTCCCAGGCTGGAGTGGGTCTGGAGCCTGGGTAAGCAAGGTAAGCAGTTGGGGGGGGGGGTGTTAGGGCAGGTGAGGAAGCCGCAGCTGTGGAAGGGGAGTGGGGGGGGGACAGAGGAGGCAGGAGGACAGGCGGGTGCCGAGGCTCTGCTCCCCTTCCTCCCCCCCCGGCCCCTGACTGCTTATCCTGCTCGGATTTGAGTATGATCATAGACACCTTTTCCAAGCATGGATCACCAAAGAGCACAGAACTTAGGTTGGTAGTGCAGCATTAAAATATCACTTGATATTTAAATACAGCTGCTTCCCACAGATGTAGCAAATGCTAAACTGATCATTAATCCAACTTATAAACTGGAAACCTGTGGTACCTGAAGAAGAATATCTGAACAAAAATGCATCAAAAACATGGGAAAATATTTTCACTGATTATAATTAAAATAAAATCAAAGGGTAGCATTAAGTCAATCATTGTTAATAAATTAACATCTTTTTATCTTATCTTTGTATCTTACAGGACCATGGAAATTCTGATTATCAGTTGTCTGTGTCCCTCTTTCTAATTTGATTTGTGTATTCTTATTTTTCTCCTTTCTCTTTTTCAACCAAAAAATATTATTTTTTCCCACAGTTCAATAGCATTTATCACAGTCCAACAGCATTGTCAACGATCACAATTTTATTACAAGTGTTGTAGATTCATAGATTTAAACACGGAGTGGAGAATCTCAATTTTCATTTGAAAACAGGTCAGTTTCCAGCTCATAAGATCATAGATGAAAACTTTGGCATGTGAATCCCAAAGGCTCTGACTCCCAAAGAACTGTAACAAAAATCTGAAAGTTATTTTAAAAATGTTTATGATTCTTATGCCAATCCAGTGATATTTAGGGCTTTGGATTCATGTTTTTTGAATGAGGCTGGCAATACCATGTGTAACAGTCGAAAATTAGTCAAGGCTGCTGGGTGCAAAAAACAACAAAGAACAAGTCAGGAACAAGGAATTGTACTAGCGAGGGAGAGCAGGGGGCGGGATCGCCGGCAGGCACTTCCGGCAAGTCCGGAGCGCCTGATTGGCAGACAGATCGGAAGCGGGAAATTCAAACTGCAGCCTTTAAAAGCTGTGGTTTGACGTAGCTTCTGGCACTCGGGAGCAAGGAACAGCGGGGAGAGTAAGGAAACAGGCACACGTGTGTCTTGCATACACTTGTGCCCCCTTACCTGACCCGGAGCGGAGGCGAGAGCAGCAGAGGCGAGCAGAGCGGAGCAGCAGCGGGGGCAGCAGCAGCTGATCCCCCTAAGGTAAGTGGGGCAGAGGAGCTGGCGCAGCTGAGCCGTATCCAGAGGGGAAGCCCCCCGGATCCCTCTTAGCTGAGCCGGTAGGGAGCCGCGCTCCCGAGCCGCACGAACAGAGCGCTCCGGCGTTCGCGCCCGACGGGGAGCAGGAGGGGCCGAGAGACCGACTCTTGTTAGCGTGGGCCAGAGGACCCAAACTCAGCTAGGAACTCCTACGATGTGTCGACACGGAGTGCTGCCAGGGCCCCTGCCCGGGGGGCGCGGCATTCCCGGGGCTTGTCTGAGACCTCCACCCAGACGGAGCCCGTGGGGGGGCTGGCATCCCCCAACCCCCTGGCCTGTGGGAGCTGCCCAGCAAGGCCTGGGGGGACAGGGACTGGGGACCCCCACACCTGTCCTGCAGGCGCCTGCCTTAGGGCCCTGGAGACATGGGTGAGGGAGCTCCAGGAGGAGGTTAGCAGGCTGATGGGAATCAGGGAGGCACAGGAGGAAACTGACAGCTATTTTCGTTCCCTGCAGGGTTGTATGACCAAGGAGGATGCACCTCAAGATGAGCCCTCCACTGCTAAGTGGCAGACGGTCACCTACAGTGCCAGGGCTGCTCGAGACACGGAAGCACCAGTTGCTACAGTCCGGCTGGAGAACAGGTACGAAGCCCTGGCAGCCCTGGAGGAGGAGGAAGTAGAGGACGAAACCGGGGAGGAGGCAACTCCACGCACACCGCGTCCCGTGCAAGCCGAAGGAGACAAGAAGGCCAGGAGGAAGAAGCGTCGTGTGATCGTCATTGGTGACTCCATCCTGAGAGGTACGGAGGGCCCTATCTGTTGCCGGGACCCCTCGGCACGCAAGGTATACTGCTTACCTGGAGTGAGGATTCAGGATGTGAAAGGGATGCTCCAGACTGTAATCCAGCCCACCGATTATTACCCTATGGTCCTAGTCCATGTGGGTATTAACGATGCAGCCAGGAGAAGCCAGGATCGCCTGATGGAGGACTACTACGCTCTGGGGTGCGTGCTGAAGGAGATGGGCACACAGGTGGTTTTCTCTTCTATCCTGCCAGTGAGTGGACGAGGCAGACGGCATGAAACATGCATCGCGGAAACCAACTGGCGGCTACAGGAATGGTGCTTCGAGGAGGGCTTTGGCTTCCTCAGCCATGACTGGCACATCACGACGAGAGACATGCTGGGGTGGGACGGGATCCACCTTTCCCCTAAAGGTAAACGTGTGTTCTCTTCTAGGTTGGCGAACCTCCTCCGGCGGGCTTAAACTAGGCTCATCGGAGGAAGGGGAAGATGAGGGCAGAGGAAATATCAGACTGCCAGACCAAACAGCACCCACAACTACAGCCCAGCCCAGACCGATGAGCGAAGCAATCAAACAGGTAAGAGAGAGGGGCCAGGGTAACGTTGGGACTAGGGGGTCAGTACACACACCCACAGGAGGCCTCAAATGCCTCTACACAAACGCTCGTAGTATGGGCAACAAGCAGGAGGAACTCACCCTCCTGCTGGCTGACGCCAGCCCGGACATAGTGGGGATTATGAAAACATGGTGGGATGAAACACATGATTGGGCAGTCAATGTCAAGGGCTATAGGCTGTACAGAAGGGACAGGATAGGAAAGAGAGGTGGGGGCGTGGCGCTCTATATTAAGGAGGAATACACATCCTCATTAATTAGCAAGGAGCCAGGGGAGGGGCACTCTGAAGTGCTTTGGGTTAGAGTACAAGGCAGTCGAGGGGAAAGGGACTTAACGGTGGGAGTCTACTACAGACCTCCCAACCAGGGTGAAGAGCTTGACCAGGAATTCTTGGGTCAGCTCACAGAGGTAGTGAAGGCTAAGGATGTGGTTGTCATGGGGGACCTGAATTTCCCGGACATCTGCTGGGAAGAACAGTCAGCCAGGTCTGAACCCTTCCGCAGGTTCTTGGCCAGAGTGCAGGACCTCCATCTAACCCAGGAAGTGCACAGCCCCACCAGGGGGGACGCCTTTTTGGACCTAGTGCTGGCCACGGGTGATGACCTGGTGAAGGGGGCTGCGAGTGCTCGACCACCTGGGCGACAGCGATCATCGCCTGCTGGAATTCACCATCCAGCGCAAGGTGGCAAAGGCATGCAGTAAGGCAGCGGCCCTAGATTTTCGGAGGGTAGACTTCAACAAGCTAAGGAGGATAGTTGCAGAAGCGCTGAGCTCCTAGAGGGGGGAGCTCTAGGGGGCGCTGAGCGCCAGGTGTCCAAGGAGAGTGGTCGCTCCTTAAGGAGACGATCCTCCAAGCCCAAAGGAAGGTAATCCCAACGAGGGTCAAAGGGAGCAGGAGAGTACACAAGCCTCTATGGCTCACCAAAAGCATCCGGGAATGTCTCCTTGCTAAAAAGGAGGCTTATACCCAGTGGAAAGAAGGGGTCATCACCAGGGAGGACTATTCTGTAGTTGCTCCGGGATGTAGGGGGGCAGTTAGGAAGGCCAAGGCAGAGATGGAACTGAGACTAGCTTCCCAGATTAAGGACAATAAGAAGTCTTTTTTTAAATACATAGGGGGTAAAAAGAAGGTCCCGGGTAATGTGGGGCCCTTGCAGGACAACATGGGTAACTTGGTCATCACACCAGACGGCAAAGCTAACATGTTTAACAGTTTCTTTGCCTCCGTCTTCCTAAGTAGGGACCAGAACAGCCACCTCCCTGCTGGGCCCCCCTCGGGCCCTGGGGGAGACACACCTGGGCCACGGGTTAGCGAGGATTTAGTTAGGGAGCTTCTGGAGGGGTTGGACGTATTCATGTCAGCCGGCCCGGATGATCTCCACCCTAGAGTTCTAAAGGAACTGGCCGAGGTCATTGCAAGTCCCCTGGCACAACTTTATGAGCACTCACGGTGCTCTGGTGAGGTACCGGAGGACTGGAAGAGGGCCAACATGGTCCCATCTTCAAAAAAGGCAGGAAGGAGGACCCTGGAAACTATAGGCCGGTTAGTCTCACCTCGATCCTAGGCAAGCAGTTCGAGAAAATTATGCTGGCACACATCCATGAGGGGCCAGCAGGAGACTGCATGCTTAGGGGCAACCAACATGGGTTCATCAGTGGAAGGTCCTGTCAGACCAACCTGGTGGCCTTTTACGATCAGATCACCAGATGATTAGTCGCAGGGGTTGCAGTGGATATAATCTTCCTGGACTTCCGAAGGCTTTTGACACTGTCTCTCACCCCGTTCTCATTAAGAAACTGCGGGGCTGTGGTGTAGACACCCACACAGTCAAATGGGTTGCCAACTGGCTGGAGGGCCACACCCAGAGGGTGGTAGTAGATGGGTCCTTCTCAACCTGGAAGGACGTGGGCAGTGGGGTTCCACAGGGCTCGGTCCTCGGGCCCACACTGTTCAACATCTTCATCAGCGATTTGGATGAGGGGGTAAAAAGCATCCTGTTCAAATTTGCTGATGACACTAAGATGTGGGGGGACGTGGGTATATTGGAAGGATGCAACAGGCTACAATCAGACCTAGACAGGTTACAAGGGTGGGCGGACGAGAATAGGATGGGATTCAAGACAGACGAGTGCAAAGTGATGCACCTCGGGAGGAAAAACCGGCACCATACCTACAGGTTGGGGAACTCCCTTCTTATCAGCACGGAGGCGGAAAGGGATCTGGGGGTCATCATTGACTCCAAGATGAACATGGGCCGGCAGTGTGGAGAGGCAGTCAGGAAGGCCAACCGCACCCTGTCATGCATCCACAGATGCATCTCGAGCAGGTCCAAGGAGGTGACCCTCCCCCTCTATGTGGCACTGCTCAGGCCGCAGCTGGAGTATTGCATCCAGTTCTGGGCACCACACTTCAAGAGGGATGTCAACAGCATGAAGAGGGTCCAGAGGAGGGCCACTCGTATGATCAGGGGACAGCAGGGCAGGCCCTATGAGGACAGGCTGCGGGACCTGAACCTGTTCAGCCTCCAAAAGAGAAGGCTGAGGGGGGATCTAGTGGCCTGTTATAAACTAGTCAGGGGGGATCAGCAGGCATTGGGGAAGTCACTGTTTCCCCGAGCACCGCCAGGAGTGACCAGGAATAACGGTCACAAGCTGGCAGAGGGTAGATTTAGGTTAGATATCAGGAGGCGCTACTTCACAGTCAGGGCGGCTAGGGTCTGGAACCAGCTTCCAAGAGAAGTGGTGCAGGCTCCTACCCTGAGGGTGTTTAAGAGGAGGTTAGATGAACATCTTGCTGGGGTCATTTGACCCCAGTATTCTTTCCTGCCATGGCAGGGGGTCGGACTAGATGATCTGCTCAGGTCCCTTCCGACCCTACAAACTATGAAACTATGAAACTAATGCGACCTAAGGTGCTACACTGAGGGCTGAAGTGTGGCTTCTGATTTTATGCACTCTCCTAAAAGCTCATATTTGGGAAGCTGAATCCGCATCAGCTTGGAAAGTGGGGAGTGTGGAACTCTGTCCCCAAGCTATCCTCCCATCTATGGTCAAATCAAGTTTGCTCCAGTTATGGCTAGAGTCTTGCAGTAGTGAACATGTGCAGAGTCTCAATCCTTAGTGTATTTTGATACTGTCTTGTTAAAATAGAATAGTATAATCAGTAGTGGGCCACTGGTTGGGAAGTGTCTCTTATATGGCACAGACACTGGGTCAGAGTCTGCATGGGTGCTGGTATCTGTGGCAGCCACTGCTGTCTAGTAATTAACAGAGAGATCGTAGTAAGGAGAATTCTGATTCAGACTTTATATTCCTGTCTCACTTTCTGAGTTTCTAATGTATAGAAGGTGCAGCAGTTACAAAGCCGGATACCCCCTCAAGAGACTTCAGCATGTAGAGACCATCGGATATGACTATTAATACTCCTGAGCAGAGGTCGCAAAACAGAGGGCCAGTACCAACAGGACCACATACAATAGCAAAGCAAGGCCAAAAACCAGCCTCTGTGGGCGTGTCCAGATGAGCATGCACGTGCTCTTCCCAGATGACAACTAGCAGTAGCGCATAGTTGTGCTCCTGTTTCTTGTCCCTGGGCAATGCCCATGCACACACGCTCTGGCAAGTTGTCGTAAGTGGGGTAGGGGACACTGTGACCAGCACCTGGGCTAGCCCCAGCAGCCTTACCTGGGGTCCTGGGGGCTCCCAGGGCACCAGCAAACGCAATCCAGGAACACAGAGCCTAGACAGCAGCCAGAGCATGGGTCTGGCCATCCAGGCTCCAGTTTACAGCAGCACACACTGCCACCATGTGCACCATCCCACATTTTTTGTTTTTTGGCACAGGTTTTTTTGACACCAGGATCTCCTGATGTCAAAAACCCCTCAGTGCTGCAAATTTGCAGCATAGCAAACACCTGCATATGTGGCACGTGCAGTTTGTGGTGCTGCAGGCAGGTTTGCGGTGCTGCAGACCACATATGCATGCTCATCTGGATGCACCCAGAGAAGAAGAAATCTAGGGAAGAGAAGAGAAGAGAGTCTTCTTCCCTGAAAGAAACAGGAGCCTCCAAGCTCATCCTGCCCAGTGATTGTAAATGGTGTTAACGTTTGCATTTGCCTTGGGTTAGCTAAAAATAAGCATTCCTTTTTCCCTAGCATCTCCCTCTCTTTCTTTCTCACCATGTTGTCAGGACGCTCACTCCCTTTGCCTTGAATGGCTGCCGGACTTTCTGACAGGAGAGGCCCTATCAGGTAGTCAGTGGGAAGCAGCAGCATAACTAGGGTGGGGAAAGGAGGACACCAACCCCTGGCACTGATTTAGAGGGGTGACAAACTGGCAGGCCCTGAGGACTCCATGTGGCAGCAGTAGCAACTGGAGTTGCTGCCATTTTAGCCATTGTGCTAGAAGGAAGAGAGGGGTGCTCAATTGTAACTCTGCCCAGGGTACCAAAAATGCTAGTTACGCCTCCAGTGGGTAGTACTTAGAAAGTCAGAAACCCAAGCATTTCACTTCAGTTCATATTTATCCTCAAGTTCATTGGGGCTTAAAGGCATCTAAACTGCTTTATGAAATTATTTGCTTTCACTGATTTACTGATTTTGATAGCATGTTGAACAGTGGAGAAGAGCAAGCAATAATGTGGAAAGGGAGCAGAAGCTGAGCAGAAAACCAAGCTTTCCTCTAACAATAAAAAGACCAAATATGAAAAGGACTTAATGCATATTGGGTAATATGGCAAGTGAGTGACTAGAGGTTTTCTGCAAATAACTTCTTGGACTTTTAGCCTTGATGATCTTGTGTGTATCTCTCAAGAAGGACTATGTTATAGTCGCCCAAGGATGTAGGGGGGCAGTCAGGAGGGCCAAGGCAGAGTTGGAGATAGGACTAGCTTCCCGGATTAAGGACAATAAGAAGTCCTTCTTCAAATACATAGGGGGTAAAAAGAGGGTCCCGGGTAATGTGGGGCCCCTGCAGGACACGATGGGCAACTTAGTCATCACGCCAGATGACAAAGCTAACATATTTAACGATTTCTTTGCCTCTGTCTTCCTAAGTAGGGACCAGTTCAGCCACCTCCCTGCTGGGCCCCCCTCGGGCCCCGAGAGAGACACGCCTGGGCCAAGGGTTAGCGAGGAGTTAGTTAGGGTACTTCTGGAGAGGCTGGACGTGTTCAAGTCCGCTGGTCCGGACGATCTTCACCCTAGGGTTCTACAGGAATTGGCCGAGGTCATTGCGGGACCCCTGGCGCGGCTCTATGAGCACTCGTGGTGCTCTGGCGAGGTGCCGGAGGACTGGAAGAGGGCCAATGTGGTCCCTATCTTCAAAAAGGGAAAAAAAGAGGACCCGGGAAATTACAGGCCAGTTAGTCTGACCTCAATCCCGGGTAAGCTCTTTGAAAAAATTATCCTGGCACACATCCAGGAGGGCCTTGCGGGGGAATGCATGCTCAGGGGCAACCAACATGGGTTTATCAGTGGCAGGTCTTGTCAGACCAACCTGGTGGCCTTTTACGATCAGGTCACCAAATCACTAGACGCAGGGGTTGCTGTGGATGTAGTCTTTTTGGACTTCCGGAAGGCTTTCGACACTGTCTCTCACCCTGTCCTCATCAAAAAGCTGGGAGACTGTGGTGTCGATGCCCACACGGTCAAATGGGTCGCCAACTGGTTGGAGGGCCGCACCCAGAGGGTGGTAGTGGATGGGTTCTTCTCGACCTGGAAGGATGTGGGCAGTGGGGTTCCGCAGGGCTCGGTCCTCGGGCCTGCACTGTTCAACATCTTCATCAGTGACTTGGATGAGGGGGTAGAAAGCACCCTGTTCAAGTTTGCTGATGACACTAAGATGTGGGGGGATGTGGGTGCACTAGAAGGGTGCAATAGGCTACAAGCTGACCTTGACAGGTTGCAACGGTGGGCGGATGAGAATAGGATGGGGTTTAACACTGATAAGTGCAAGGTGTTGCACATGGGGAGGAAGAACCGGCACCACACTTACAGGTTGGGGAACTCCCCTCTTGCCAGCACGGAGACGGAAAAGGATCTTGGAGTCGTCATTGACTCCACGATGAACATGGGCCGGCAGTGTGGGGAGGCAGTCAAGAAGGCCAATCGTACCCTGTCATGCATCCACAGATGCATCTCGAGCAGGTCCAGGGAGGTGATCCTCCCCCTCTATGCGGCACTGGTCAGGCCGCAGCTGGAGTACTGCGTCCAGTTCTGGGCGCCACACTTCAAGAGGGACGTGGACAATATGGAAAGAGTTCAGAGGAGGGCCACTCGTATGATCAGGGGTCAGCAGGGCAGGCCTTATGAGGATAGGCTACGGGACCTGAACCTGTTTAGCCTCCACAAGAGAAGGCTAAGGGGGGACCTTGTGGCCTGCTACAAACTGGTCAGGGGGGATCAGCAGGTATTGGGGGAGTCCCTGTTCCCCCGTGCGCTGCCAGGAGTGACCAGGAATAACGGTCACAAACTGGCGGAGGGTAAGTTTAGATTAGATATTAGGAGGCGCTACTTCACAGTCAGGGTGGCTAGGGCCTGGAACCAGCTTCCAGGGGAAGTGGTGCAGGCTCCTAGCCTGGGGATTTTTAAAAGGAAGTTAGATGAGCACCTTGCCGGGGTCATCTGACCCCGGTGCTCTTTCCTGCTAAGGCAGGGGGTCGGACTAGATGATCTACCTAGGTCCCTTCCGACTCTAGCTACTATGAAACTATGAAACTATGAAAATAATATTAATAAACGATGTACATGTTCCTGGAACTGGACACAAATAGATTACATGCATGTAAAGAAAAACAAGGTACAGAGTTCAGTCCTGCTGCATGATGTAGAAAAGATATTATTTGGATATTATTCCTAATTGAAGGATATAATAGTGTAATCGCCCTGCCAATTATCTATTAAGGGTCAGTGCAAGTCAGAAGCTTGTGAAAAATCTTACGTATTCTGGTCAATTAGTAGCATGTTCATGTAGACTGAAAAGACGGTTAAAACTAGTAACATAAGAGTAGATTATGCTAGCATGTTCTAAAATTTAAATATGGTATTGTACAACTTCAAAGGACATGAAGTATTTCACAAACTATATATACACACAGAAACACTATGAAATACAGTCATCTGTGGCGTGGCAGCAGGCGACACAGCACATGTATGTCAGCCAAGGCAGGAGAAATTTTGAACAAGAGCAGCAGGAAAATTTGTATTCTTACAAAAAAGGCTATGGGCTTTTTAATGTCTTCTCCAGAGCCACAAGTCTGAGTTTTTAAAAGCTCCTGAAGCTATACAGTTCATGATACTTACCTTGGAAAGGTGAATATTGGAACTGACTCTGACACGATCTCTTTATGTTAAAGTAAAAGGTGTGCATGGGAAATGATATACATTTTAGGAACAGCCTGTCCCTTTAGTGAACATACCCATAAATTGAGTTACCTTTAGCATAGAAGGGAATAAGCAGAGGATGTCTGAAAGGGAATGGTGAAATTTAAAGAGGAATTATAGCAAGGATGGTGCCCTAATGTCTCTGTAAGAGAGCAACCAGAAAGCTGATATTTTAAATGGGTTAGAAGAAGAAATAACAGATGTGGACCTGTAATTAGCTAGTGCTGAGTTAATTTTGGTGGACTGTGGCAGGGCATCAAAATGAAGGTTAGCCATGCTGTCTGAGACTGAACGACTTTTGTTCTGGGAAGAAATAAAGCTTAGAAAGAGTTGGTGTTAATATAAGGTTGCCATATTTTAATAGAGATTATGACATAAAAGTAAACTGGAGGTGTGGGGTATTCGTATGATTAGCAATTTGTTTTTTGTGCAGCACAGTGATGCTTTTTATAAAAGGAGAAAGGAAACAGCAATTTAAATGTGTTTTTTTGTGGGCGATGTTTATTTGGGATCAGGATGGCTTGGAGCACAGTTCGGGAACAGTACAAAACATGATTCACAAAGAACTTTTGTTCACATTTTTTGATGAATTCCCTTCAGCAGTGTTTGTGATTGTTTTGTGGTGTTCTGTGTGTATGTGTGAATAGCTGAGCAAATTAATTTGTGGGCAGGTTCATTACAAAGGCTGGTTTTAGGCAACAATAATAGAAAATTCACGGAAAGTAAATTCTAGATTTGTAATTAGGAATATTTGCCTAAAAAGTTATACTCCAGTTGGGGCATAAAAACAGTCCGTGTAATCTACTGTGTTTCTGTAATCAATACAGCTCATATACTGGTTTGTAAAAATCTAAAACTTGAAGCAATGCACACAAGCAACAGTTTCCAAGCAATCCACAGGCAACATCCAACTTTGTTCATATTAAGTGGGTGTTGAATAATATCAAACATAATTTCATGGAATGTGCGATGGGTCAAAGAACAAGAAAAACTGCCTGCATTCAACAAAAAACCTGACTATTGTGAATATGTTATCCCACCCAAGGTAAGAGCATGAGCTGCTTAGTTCAAAACGTACATGTCACGGTGAACACAGTAGTTGTTCAGTGTTGTTGTGTGTTAGTCGGATTACTGCTTCCTGAGAGTTAGAAGGCAGAGTCACTCCTGAGCATGTGTGGGAGTAAATCACACTGTCCCAATCTGGAAAGACTGACATTTACAGCCTAGAAAATATCACAAATGATGGAGGTAGTTGGAAAAGTTAGACCTCTGTTCACAATTGAGGCAGCTGTAAAAGATGTAGTCTGATCTGCTCTGTGATCCTGAGTAAGCTATGTCAGAGAATTTAAATGGTTTGTCTACCTGTCAGATAATTATACTAATACTTAACTAGCTCTCAGAGGTGTTGGTACAGTAATTACTTATATAGGAGCAGCCTGGGCCTTATCCTCTTGTGGGTACCCAATTCAAAGTGCTGGAACCTGATAAGAGCCCTCTGTGATTTTGCTTTGTTCAGGCTATATATCCCCAGGGCAACTGTGCCGCACAGGACTTGCCCTCTCAGTGATGTTTTGATTGTTATCAACTGCTTTTCCACCACCCGCACTCCTCTCTTCTTACTGGCCAAGAATGCTAAGAGCCAGCATTACAATGCCTCTCCTGATTCCCTTGAGCAGTCATCTGTACTGGAGATCGCTGGAGATCAGACTCTCAAAGGAACTTTAGTCCAACCTCCACATTTACACTCCTGGGTTTCAGCTCATTTTTTTATTTGCGTGCTTGAAACTTTGTACACACAGAAGGCCAGAGGGCTTGATTCTCATCTCACTGGCATTCTTTATTGTCTTGTTCTTCAGAAACAACTAACCCCATCTCCATTAGTTTAAAGAAGTTTATCTTGATTTACTCTGGCACAGGATCAAAACCCGGTGCCAGAACACAGATCTAAGTTCACAGACTTATGGGCCTGACCGCCTACTTTGCTCACAGTAGTATAATTGTGAGCTACTGTGCTTTCTAACCAGGCCAGGAAGGATCAATGCCAACCCCAAAATCTGTTTCAGGCCCTTGCCTTTTGGCAGAATTTATTCATTAAACAGAAAACATGGTGAGAATACCAAAGTCAAGTAATTCTTAGGCCCAACTAAGGCTACAGTTTCCAGGGGATTTTCCTTTACTTTTCCCTGCCAGGTCAGTTAAGCTCTCACTGGCTTTTAGAAAGGGTACGGGCAAAAAATCCAGTTTGGCCTTACACAAGTCTAAGTTAGGCATACTGGACCCAGAAAGTTTGTTCAAAGATACGGAGTTAGACACCTAGGTTCCCTGTGCAGTCCCTGTGCAGTCAATAGGGAGAGATAACTACCTTCAATAGTCAGCTCACAGAGCCCAGATAATGGGGTGGAGGGGGGAGAAGGGGGGTTACGGAAATGTGCTCTAATGTACCCCAGCTTCTGGCCTGGGCCATTGCAGGCATGTGGCTACATTTCCAGAATCAGAAGTAAATGTCTGTTCAGTTGCTTATCTATTCAATCTACACAACTTAGACTAAGCCACAAAGATTGAATCAAGTCAGCCCCAGAATTTTTGATTGTCTTTACTTAGCCCTAGTGTTAGTCAATAGGAAGCACTAAGCACAGATGGTGCCTCAATGCCACTCAGTCATGGCTGGGCATGAAATACCTGCCATGCACTTGGAATCCAAAACATAGACTTCTCTTCTAAGGGCAGATGACTAATAGTCATCATGCTGCTCACCTTTGTGTAATATCTTACTGGGTAGAGCACCTGCCCAGTTTCTGAAGGTAATAGCATAGAAGAAAGCGATGGGGCTAGAATTGTGTTTGACTGCTTTTGAGGTCCCAGCCTGCATGGCCAGGTATTTATTTACAACTGGTAGGACTGGCCTTCATCCTAAATCTGTATGAAGGTTCAAACTCAAGCATTTGGAAATACAAAAAGTTGGCTTAAGTATTCACTGCCTCATATTTTACTGCCTGCTTTTCACCCTCCAACAAACGTACAATGCAGGGCCTTGATTCTTGCTAGCATATGAGTATAGAAATTCATTTGAAGTTAACGAAGTGGCAACCCATATAACCAGCAGTGAATTTGATCAGTATCATTGAAGACTATTATTTTAAAGTACTGTTTTATTTCTTGCTCAAATAAATCCTCTATTTTTTGTTACAGACTCAGGGTACCACCTATACTAAGGTTACCTAACACTGCATCCCATTAGGCACTGACAGAAGTCATGTTTTATCCTGTGATCAGCCGCTGAAAGCGCTCTACAGCCATGCACTGACAGAAGTTCATGGATGCAGAGCACTTTAAGAAGTGCCTGATAACATGACAAATGAACCCTCATTACACGAGGGTTCAGATGAAGGTCCTCCAAAGGGGAGTGCCTTCATTAACTTCTGTTAGTGTGCTCCAGAAGCAGGAATGTGCTGGAGGATCCCTCCCTGTCCCTGGTACTGTCTTCAGGATGGGAGGGAAGGGAGGGAGTTCCATCTGGGGTTTACCTAGCCTGTACTGGAGGGTGAGGTGGGTGGATTGGAGCCCCCCTGAGGTGGGGATCTCCAATCCATCCACCCTTGCCACTCCAGCACAGGCTGGACAAACCCCAGGATGGACATCCTTCCCCTGCCTTCTTCCCCTGCCATCCTGAGATTGCAGTAGAGCTGGGATAATGGGGGTGTGTCTAAGGCAAGGGTGGGCGAAATGCAGCCTGCAGGCCAGATGTGACCCACCAAGCCATTCTATCTGGCCCGTGGGGTCCCTAAAAAATTTAGAAAATTAATATGCGTCTTCCCTGGCTGCCTGTCATGTGGCCCTCAATGGCTTGCCAAAACTCAGCAAGCAGCCCTCTGCCCAAAATTATTGCCTGCCTGGGCTTTCTGTGAAGTGCCATGAGTTAGACCAGGGAGGTGTATATCTGTCAGCGCCCATTATCACTGCAAGTCCCACTATAATGGCAAGCCTACCTCAGGCTGCATCTTTTGGATAAAGTTTAGCTAAAATGGTTTAATAGTTTTTAAGGATGATATTAGGGGAAATATGATGTTCTGCCCACAATGAAACAGTGTTGCAACTATTTAATTCAGATTATGATCAAATGCTGGGGATCCAGTGCTCCACAGAAGGCAAGAGGTTAGGTAGTTGAATTGGTGTTCATTACCTCTTGGGATTTGGCCCATTAAGTCTGATCCTGCTAGGCACTGAAAGCTGTCAACACCTGCTAAAGAATCTAAACAAATGTCATGCAAGATAGTATTAAATTATTAAGGAAAAAGAGGCAGAGATAGCAAGAATCAAGGTTGATTTTCAAAGAAAATAGCTATTGAGTACTGCTGACAATTAATTGTTATAGTCTCTTTTAGTGTAGAGAAATTAAAGATTTAAAACACATAAGCATAAACCTAGATGAGTCAATGCTCATTGATGATTCAACCATGAAAATCCTACTGGCATTAATGGGAGTAGGGCAATTAAATTTTGTGAGCTGCTTTGAAATAGGACCCTCACAATATGCCTCACTCAGAATTCTTTCATCGTCTGCTACATAATTTCATTGCTTATACTTATTGTCAGGGTGTGGATATTTGGCAAAATAACTGTTTGCTCTTTGATCTCTGCAACACAGCAGACCCATGCACTCAGAAGTTTTGAGTGAAGCATACCTCAGTCACAAACTCCTCTCCAGTTACTGACCTTTTACTCCAGCTGTAAGTTGATCCTGTGCACACCTGTCTTGTGAAAACTCACAATCATTGATTCTTTGTTAAAGCCTACCGAAAAAGATAGATACATACTATTTCTATTGCCTTATCTAATGGAATAATGAGGTGATTAGCAAGTGTTATGTAAACTAGCAGAAAACTAACTCATTCTTGTACATTGATGTAAACAGGGTAAAAGTATATACCCTGTTTTTACTCTCACTCTAGCTTCCTTTTAGCTGGAAAATATATCAATGTAATAAAAACACCATTTAGGCAAATTCACAGATTGTTAGGGGCTGGAAGGGACCTTGTAGATCATTGGGTCCAGTCCCCCTGCCCTAGTCAGGAAAAGACAAATGGGGTGGCAACTGTCCATTCTCCTTTTGAAGATTTCCAAAGTAGGTGACTGCACCACCACTGGAGGTAGCTTATTCCACAGTCTGGACACCCTGACTATGAAGGAGTTTTTCCTGGAATTGAGCCTGAAGCGGCCTTCCAGGAGTTTGTATCCATTGCTCCTCATCTTCATCAAGGGTGCCCTGGTAAACAACTGTTCACTGAATTCTTGATGTACTCCCCTGAGATACCAGTAAGTCACTACCAAGTTCCCTCTCAGCCTAATCTTCTGTAGGCTGAAGAGGTCCGAGTCCCTCAGCCTCTCCTCATATAGCTTGTCTTGCAAGTTCCTGATCATATGGGTGACTCTTCTCTGGACACTCTCAAGTTTTTCCATTTCCTTGTTGAAGTGCGGAGCCCAGAACTGGACGCAGTACTACAGCTGTGGTTTCACCAGTGCAGAATACAGCGGAAGTATCACTTCCTTCATTTTGCATGAGATACAACGATTAATGCATGCCAACTTCATGAAAATAAATATCTAATCTTCTGCCCAATTAAAAAGAAAACAAAATTGTTACTTTGTGTAAATCCAGATGAGGATTTCCTGAAAAATGTAGATGGCAGGTGGGGAAAGGAGTATTCTAATAGACACTTCTTTGTTTTTGTCCTCTTAATGTCCAGTTAATTGGAACTAATCAGTGAAGATGCATTGGGGGTGCACGGAGATGCACATGCACCCCCTGAAAGCACTGGTGCACCCCCTGACAGGCCGCTCTTCCCACTTAAGCGATAGGCAGGGGGCAGGCAGGAGCATCGGTGCCACCCCTGAAAGCGCCAGCTGGGGAGTGGGAGTGCCAGATGAAGTGCCATGGTCACTTCTGGGAGCACCACAGCCATTTCCTGGTAGGTGTGACCGGCTGCGGGGACCGTCCCCGCCCCCCCCGGGTCACTGACTGGTCACTGGGGGGGCAAGTGCCCCCCTTACCAAGGTGGCACCAGTTGCCCGTGGAACTAATAGATGCAAAATCTGTATCAAACATGGATTTCCTGTGAATATACTATGGTAAAACCTGCATCCTCTTATACAATGTGATGTGAGAGATTTCATAGTCTTTGTGTGTTTTTATGCCTAATGAAAAGAAACAAAAAAACTAATGAAACTAGAGGTATTTATTAGGATGAAAATTGGAATTGCTCTAAAACTGTATTATCTACTGTATTTACTCTATTAGAATATGAGGTCCTGTCTCTGTCCGTTCCCATCCCCCCCTCCCCATTTAACATGGAGGGAAAAGCCTGTGGCTTTACAAGTGAGCACTAGGGAAAGGGCATGGGGCAAGAGAGGGCTGGAGGGGGGCAGGCAGTGGCTGCGGCTCTGGTCCCGAGCTAAAGCCGGAATCAGAGCTGCTGCATCCTCCCTGCTCCAATGCCTCTACCTGCCCTGCCATTCTTCCCCCACATACTCCCCCTACCCTCCTCCCCCTCTGCTGCACTCCTTACCTTTGCTCCACAATTGCAGGCTCCATCCCTGCTGCAGCCCAGAGCACAGAGAATGATTCCAGCCTGGCCCCATAGCAGTGGTGCAGCCTGGCCCCATAGCAATCAGTACTGCTGAGCCCAGCCCCATAGCAACAGCACCAGTTCCCTGCTGTTGCTGCTATGGGGCCAGGCTGGAACAGCAGTGCCAGCTGCATGCCACTGCTAGGGGTCTGGGCTGGAGAGTTCTCCATGTCCCAGGCTGCAGCAGGGGTGGAGCAAAGGTAAAGGTGGGGAGAGATTGAGGGATAGGCAGTGTGAGGGAGACTTCAGGATGGGAGGAAGGAGAGCAGGGATCTGAGGCTGCAGTTGACAGAAGTGGGAAGGGGGAATCAGAGCACCTGAGGCTGGTGGGCAGAGCAAGGACAATGGGAGTAAGTAGAGGGGACAGGCAGGAGGGGGCAAGCTGCCTTCCTCTCTCACTGCCTGCCCCAACACCTCCACACTGCCTGCTCCCTACCATCTGCTCCGCACTGCCTGCTCTGAATACTGCTCCCCTGCCTGCCCTAATATATGCTCCCCCACTGCCTGCCCCATTACTCATCACCTCTTCCCTGCCCTACAGTAGTGGTGGTGGTGATGTGTGTGTGTGGGGGGGGGGGCAGAATTTAAGATGCTGCACCAATAATTAGATTCCATACACAGAAAATTAGAATTCATTTATAATTGTGTGTGTAGAATCTAATTATGGGGAGTCATCCTGTAATGTGTGTTGTTTTGTATTTGAGGAAATGTGAACTATCTATAGATTGAATATGTTTTTGAAAAACTTGCTGTGATGCCTCTCTAAATTGTATTTTATTACTTAAAATTCACAGTCTAACCCATTGTGACATTAGGTTAACCCCAAAATGGAAAAAAAAGTGATACAATTGAACTGCAAAATATTGATCCTCTAATTCAAGAACTGGAAGAGGCATTCATGTAAAACGTCTGAAGTAGACTTAAAAGGCAAAATTATCCAGTGATATGTTTATTATTGAGGGGAAAAATGAATTTAGGAAAAGAATTGCAATTGTTTGTTAACATCTATTTAGATGCATGCACAATGTATCCCTTTTTGTTTGTGGTATATAATCTTAGTTTTCCCAAAAATTGCTGTACAATCCTTTGCCCTTTTAATTTAAAATTATTACATTAAAAACCAGGTAGATTTTTTGTAGGTTTAATGCTCTGGGGGGGTTTAATAAAAGTTCATGTCTTCGTTCCAGATCTTCTGTTTTGCTCAGAAAGGAAAAGCAAAACCTTATTGATCAGATTCATTGCTAGTCAGAAGAACCCAGGCTATGGTCCCTGTCAAAAATGACAATAAGGGGTTGAGAAGGTCATCATGACACAAGTCACTTGCAGTCTCTATTCTGCTGGGTTGAATGGACTGGAGCATACTCCCAAAAGAGGATGAGGCTGTGCCACCTAATGATGTGGTTTACCAGCACATTTTCCTGTTCCTGCTGGCTATCTTCTTATCATGTGCTAAATGAAACTTGATATATACTTCCTTTGCAGAGGAACACCTACCCCAGTAGTTAAGGTGATCAACCAAATTCTAAGTGTAGAGAAGATTGATTTATTTTCCTCTCTTCTAAGGGCTACTATATTTACTACATTTATAAGGGTTATACCACCCTTTCAGAATTAATGGAATGATTCTATTCCATTAGTAGACAAGCTGTTATAAGCTGGGTTAGAGAAACTCTTTTGAATGCATTCTACAAGTAAAATTGAAGATAATGCTCAGTTTGATCTGTGGACTTTTGCTGGATGTAATCAGATATGGTGGTCTAGATACAGACTGAAGTGGGCAGCTTATCTGGAAGTATCTTAGAAAATTATATGTGTACTCACTTCCATCAAAGACTTATTTTGATCCCAACGAACAGGAAATCAGTGTAAATTACCTTCATTTTGCACACCCACTGACACGAGTGATTACAACCCATTTGCCCATGTGCACAGTATTGTGTACTACATTTGTGGCATCACTGAACTTAATGAAGTATATGTTTATACTTATTTATTCTTCAGTTGTTTTCAATTGAATGCCAATATAGCACAGCAGCACAGGCACAGGTTGAATTCTAATCTGATATCATGCCTGAAAGAGTCTGAAACACAGTATATTAGGCCATGGAAGAAAATCAATGCCATAGTCAGTAACTGTATCATATTAATTAAATCTAAAGGTGGAGGATTAAGCACAGCCCAATATTATATACAGTTAAAAGATTTTGATTGCAAGAACAATTTGAAGCAAACTCCTCCTAGATTGCTGTAAGTTGAAGGTCATATCATATAGCATTGGCAGGGCTGTTTTTCCTAGAATTTCATTAAGGTCTCAGATTCCACTTACAGCCACTGAAAGCAACAAGCACTTGGGAAATTATGAACATGTGAATATTCAGCTTGAACACCTTGCAAAGTGGCAGGAAATTAATGGAATGCCATGTGTCATTTCCTGCGTAACTTTCCATAGATTTTCAGTCTGGCCTCCTTTTTTCATGACTTTAATGTTACAATGCAGTAGTGACTTCAAGCTACTCTTTCTTCATATGATTAGCTCTACTGGTTGGAAGATGGTGACAATTATTATTTGCCTATATCAGTTCTTCCCAAACTTTTCCTCAGCATGACCCCATTTCCTCAACATGGCCCCTCACTCCCAACCCACACCCCCTCTTCCCCATGACCCGTTCTGCTGATGTTGCTACCCCATTTGGGATTGTGACCCACAGTTTGGGAACCGTTGGCCTACATGGTTTCTAATATCAGATATTTGGATGAATACTTTTGAGTAGTACAGTAGGTGATAGAAGCACTGATTTAATTCCGGCTTGATTGGAATTCTTCTCACTTTGACTATCCTTTTCTTGCCTCAACAACCTGACAGGAAAAACCACTGTCTTGCTACAGACCAAAGACCTGGTAATGTTTTTTGATTTAAACCAACAAAATTCTTCAGAAAGCAACATTTTTATAAATCAGATAGTATCATTCTATAGCCAGTGCTTACGAAACAGTGATCAATTTTGAGAACAGGAGAAAATAGAAAATAATGAATAAAAAATGAATGAATGAATAAAAATTCTTAAGGAGGCAAGAAAAATCCCAGCTGCAACTACATAGCAAAGCCTTCAATTACTGACCCAATCATCTTCATTTAATGCAAAGCACCAATTGTTACAAATCTAATTAATGATTGTTATGGCAAATTATAGTGCATAATGTCATATATTATTATTATCACAACAGCAATTAAGAATAGCTCTTCTCTGGTACTATATGTACACAATATTATCTTGAACATCAAAACTCCAATTATGTTTCTTAAGCTGTATGCAGCTCCTCAGTGCTTTTTGCAGTCTGAGCCAAATCTTTTCATTTTTGGAACCAGCTCTGCTACCAAGTCGATGCATGAACTTCAATAAGTTACCCAACTTCAAAAATAGGAACACTCATATCTAAGGTGCCTACCAAATCATCTTCAGTCAACTTCCTATATATCTACCATACCTTTTACCCTTAGCTCTCAGAGACTTTGTGAATGGTCACTACCTATACCGTATTTTGAAGGAGTGAGTGTTAAGTAAAGCTGATCAAACAGTTGATTTCCAATAATACTGATGTAGCCCAGGTATACTCTGGTATATACTCCCCTTCTCCAATTGAAGGGAATTGTTAGCTGGCAGGTGTGCTGTGGGGAACAGCAGACTGCTCAGTTTCCCTCCGTCCCCATAGAACCAGGCCTGGACAGTCAGGGGACTTATCTATATACAATTTTATTTACATTAACTTATCACAAGGAAACAAAACATGGATATAAACATATGTACTCTCTCTCTCTATATATATATATACACACACACACACACATATATGATATTTAAACAAATAACATAAACAATACCCTCTGAGTAAATTCTATAAAGCCTTACACCAGTGCTTCAGATACCAGTAAGTATCTGACCTGAAATAGATAAACCCCAAAATAAACCTAGATAGTTAACAGACAAATTATAGATAAGTATGGGTGGACAATAAATAAGCCACAAATAAATACAAATAAACAACAGGCGAAATAATAGCAACAGGGGGTCCCAGCAGAGCCCTAGGACTCGACTCATCTACTAATTTACAAGCATGAGTTCACAAAATATACGGCATGACATCCCACCACTTATGGCGCAAGAACCTCAAAGATAAAATTAATCCCAACGGGAAACCCCAATGCCCTTGGGCTTTTCCCAAGCCCTACAAGGAAGCTGATAACTTCAGGGGGGCCTCCCAGTGGGACCTCCACTTTCAGGAGCCCTTAACTAACCAGGTGGGACTCCCCCTCCCCTGTGGGAATCCTCCTTTCCCTGCAACTCACAGCTCCCAGGCCTGGAAGGTGGCCCTGATCCTCTGCACCAAGCCGCTCTCTCACCTGCAGTGGGCTTCGCAGGGGTTGCTGTCCCCTGGAACAGGGCTCCACTGTGGAGGGCTTCTGGGGCCTCTGGCTCAGCCCTGTCTGCTGGCTCAGTAGCCTGAGCACCGTCTGGCTCCCTGGACTCAGCCTTTTGCTATGGGTCGGAGGCCTGGGCTGCCTCATGCAGCACCAGGCTTGGTCTACTCCTGGACCCTCTGTGCAGCACCTGCTGCACCTAGCTCCCAGCCTTGTTCTGGGAGTGGGGGTTGAGGACCTGAGCCACTCAAGTGCTGCAAAGGTCCTACTCTGTGCACCAGCATGTGCACTGTGTCTCTGGCCACACACCAGAGGTTGCAGACCCGAGCCGCCTCACACAGCTCCCAGGGTCTGGACACCATGCGCTGTACTGCACACCGAGAGCCTAGCTGCTGGAACTGTCCTCCGCTCCCCGCCAATGGAAGTCTTCCGGGGCACTTCTGGGCTACTGCTTCACCCTGATGAGCAGCTCTCCCCAGTTCTTCTAAGTCCCTCTCTTGTCTCTTCTCTGTCCTGGACGTGTTCCCCCCATGCTGGGCACGCAGCTCCTTTTATACACTCTAGGGCTTCACCCCTGAAGTCTTCTGGACCTGAGTGTTGCAGTCTTCAGTCAGGTCTGGGGGAGTGAGGGGAAAGCTCCTCTCCCCCTCCCCTCAGGAAAGGGGCGTGACTTAACTCCTCTTGCTGCCTCCTGATTGGTGGATGGGCTCCACGAATCAAAACAGCAAAATTTCAAGCCTGGGACTCAACCCAACCTCCAAAGGGCAAGCCTGCTACACTAAGAAGCCCCATTTTGGTTATATAGAGTTATTCATGATTCAGTCCTGGCTTTCCTGAATGTGTTTGCAACTTTTAAGAATACTGCTAACAATTTTGCTAATTTTTAAACCTATGAGTTTATTTGTGAATTATTCACTTCAGCCACTTAAATCATATGATACAGTTTCTGGTGGGCTAGCCAAAAATCTTTAATTAAAATTTGATAATCAAATTCTGCGGTGAATTTTTGGATATATAAATCTGGTGCTAATTTTCATTATTTTTTTCCATATTCCAAATATGATAAGGGGTCTACCAAACTTGAAGAGACAGCTGGATAATTTCACAGGCAGATCACAAGGCCAGCTGCCATTTTCCTGGGTTGATCACGGCAGGCCACCCCACACTCCTCTGATTGGCTGAGGGGTCCCAGCAGCCCTGCCTCTCCTCATAGATTGCCAGATGGCCTGAAACCATGGCTTAATTGCTTAACAATGTTTCTCTTAATGGCTTCCGCAGCTTTAATCAGGGGATCAAGCCCATGGAAGACATTAACTGATGCATTATTACACAGTCAAGCATTTAATTAAACTCTAAACTGAAATGTGTTATGAATTTAAACACATACACAACATGAATTGTAACTAATACTATAGATTTACACTTTATTAAAGGACATTGTAAAAAGGAGTTTACTCAATGCTAACCTTGAGACAAGCAATTCCTGCTAGCTAATACATGCTAACATGTGGTATCTAGCAGTAGATGCAGATATGCTCTGTCTCTGGGGCGAACTCCTTGTCCATACGTTCAGATGACATGTTTAGTGTCCACTGAGTTCTGTGGAATGGTGAGGCAGACTCTTGCCAGGGCATAGAGATGTGGAAACCAGTCACAGTCACAGCCCCCGAACACAGGCACAGGCATTAACGAAGTTCATGTAAGCAGTAGGCCTGTGCAAAGCAGCTAGTATTCGCTTTGGATTCGGCTAAGTTGGGGGACAGTGATTCAATTTGGTGATTCAAATCACTGTCCTGAATCGATCTGGCTGAATCTGATTCAGAGAGTCAGCCAATTTGGCAGTGGCTGAATCTCCGAATCGGCCTCATGCCCCACCTGCTCTTAATGGCTGCCCTGCCTGTTCTCCCAGTTCCTAGATCTTTGAAAAAACCCCAAAGCCCCCAATCACCACCTGCTGCCAGGTGAGGGAAGGGGGCAATCCCCACTGCCCCTATTGCCCCACACTGCATAGGGGGCTCTGCCATGAGCCCCCAACTCCCACCCGCTCTCCCATCCGCCCCCCCCCCCGCCATGATTGCCCTAGCCACCCCAGCTCCCAGCCCTTTAAAAAAAATAAAAAGCCCCAACACTGGCTCCTACCAGGTGGCGGGAGAGGGGGGACCCCCACTGCCTCCCATTGCCCTGCACTCTAGTACCCAAAGCTTTGCATAGCCCTAGTAAGCTACATGTTTATTGTCATGCTCTTTCCCCCTTTCAGGGATTGCTTTCAGTAGCTGAGGGTCACAACTCAGAACAGGCACTTGGTTGGGGTCCAAAATGTGAATAGTACCAAGGAAGGAGGTAGCTGGTTGTCTAAATTGTGGTGGCAGTGACAGGACATACCTGTAATACTGGTTTAGCTTCATAGCTATTGCCTGGAACCGTTCTGGTCTGTGCCGGCGTTTCAAGGACAGGTTGACAGTTCTTGTGATGCCTTGTCTTCATCTCAACTTATCAAATCTATCAGCTTCTTGTGTACAGGGTGGATCACAGCCTACCAGGCCTCAAACCACATTAGAGCTGCATAACTGAGTGGCATTTTCAGCCACAGACATTACTTGATTTTGAATGTCACCCCACCTTAAGAAATCATAACGTTTATGCATGCAATGTGTGCTGGGTGTGATTTCCGGTACTGCATATACTTGGCACGGTAATGAACTACACTGAATCACAAATTCCACCTTGTGAGCACAGGCTCTGGTGGCAATGGCACAGTGGCATTTGAGTCCCCACTTTCACTGGTGACAGACTCCCTGTCTCAGACCTTATGGCTTGGGCAGTGCTTGAAGGATTTCTTGAAGGAGGACACCAGGTTATCCACATTATGGAACTGTATGTGCCAGATGTCACTTACTAAAGACAGAATGTGTGCATGGCATGTGACATGGGGCCACATACAGGGCACATCTACGTGAGAAGTTTACTGCAGACTAGACTAATTATCTCTGCAGTAAATGTGGGACATCTACACATGCAGCCCTATTAGCCCACAGTAAACTAATTAACTCTGCTTCAGGGTAGTACTTGTAAATATAAGTACTATCCTGCTGCAGAGTTTTATACTGCACAGAAATGCATATGTAGATGCCGACCTGGGCATAAATTGTGTCTGGTCAGCCCAGCCGGCAGAGGACCAAAGTTCTGCTTGCTGTTGAGCCACATGACTCAAGCTACCATGGAGCTGAGGATGGCAACCCAAGTAAAAGACAATAAGAAATTGTTTTTTAGATATATAGGGAGTAAAAGGAAGGCCCAGGGAGGAATAGGACCCCTGCTAAATGGGCAGAAACAATTGGTGACGGACAGAGGGGACAAGGCTGAACTCCTCAACGAGTTCTTCGCCTCAGTGTTCCTAAGCGAGAGGCATGACAAGTCTCTCACTGGGAGTGTAGGGAGGCAGCAGCAAGGCACCAGACTTCCATGCGTGGACCCTGAGGTGGTGCAGGGTCACTTGGAGGAACTGGATGCCTTTAAGTCGGCAGGCCCGGATGAGCTCCATCCGAGGGTACTGAAGGCACTGGCCGACATTATTGCAGAGCCACTGGCGGGAATATTTGAACGCTCGTGGCGCACGGGTCAAGTCCCGGAGGACTGGAAAAGGGCCAATGTGGTTCCCATTTTCAAGAAGGGGAGGAAGGAGGACCCGGGTAACTATAGGCCAGTCAGTCTCACCTCCATCCTTGGCAAAATCTTTGAGAAAATCATCAAGGCTCACATTTGTGAGAGCCCGGCAGGACAAATTATGCTGAGGGGAAACCAGCACGGGTTCGTGGCAGGTAGATCGTGCCTGACCAATCTAGTCTCTTTTTATGACCAGGTCACAAAACGCCTCGACGCAGGAGGAGGGGTGGATGTCGTATACTTGGACTTCAGGAAGGCCTTTGACACGGTATCCCACCCCATACTGGTGAACAAGTTAAGGGGCTGTGACTTGGATGACTGCACAGTCCGGTGGGTGGAGAATTGGCTGGAGGGTCGCACCCAGAGAGTTGTGGTGGATGGGTCGGTTTCGACCTGGAAGAGTGTGGGCAGTGGGGTCCCGCAGGGCTCGGTGCTTGGACCGATACTCTTTAATGTCTTCATCAGCGACTTGGACGAGGGGGTGAAATGTACTCTGTCCAAGTTTGCAGATGACACTAAGCTATGGGGCGAAGTGGACACGCCGGAGGGCAGGGAACAGCTGCAAGCAGACCTGGACAGGTTAGACAAGTGGGCAGAAAACAACAGAATGCAGTTCAACAAGGAGAAATGCAAAGTGCTGCATCTAGGGAGGAAAAATGTCCAGCACACCTACAGCCTAGGAAATGACCTGCTGGGTGGCACGGAAGTGGAAAGGGATCTTGGAGTCCTAGTAGACTCCAAGATGAACATGAGTCGGCAGTGTGATGAAACCATCAGAAAAGCCAATGGCACTTTATCGTGCATCAGCAGATGCATGACAAATAAGTCCAAGGAGGTGATACTTCCCCTCTATCGGGCGCTGGTCAGACCGCAGCTGGAGTACTGCGTGCAATTCTGGGCGCCGCACTTCAAGAAAGATGCGGATAACCTGGAGAGGGTCCAGAGAAGGGCCACTCGTATGGTTAAGGGCCTGCAGGCCAAGCCCTATGAGGAGAGATTAGAGAAACTGGACCTTTTCAGCCTCCGCAAGAGAAGGTTGAGAGGCGACCTGGTGGCTGCCTATAAGTTCGTCAGGGGGGCACAGAAGGGAATTGGTGAGTATTTATTCACCAAGGCGCCCCCGGGGGTTACAAGAAATAATGGCCACAAGCTGGAGGAGAGCAGATTTAGATTAGATATTAGGAGGAACTTCTTCACAGTTCGAGTGGCCAAGGTCTGGAACGGGCTCCCAAGGGAGGTGGTGCTCTCCCCTACCCTGGGGGTATTCAAGAGAAGGTTGGATGTGTATCTAGCTGGGGTAATGTAGGCCCAGCACTCTTTCCTGCTTATGCAGGGGGTCGGACTCGATGATCTATTGAGGTCCCTTCCGACCCTAGCATCTATGAATCTATGAATCTATGAATCAAGAGCCTTGTGATACAGCCAGCTCCTCCATTGCTTGACGGAACCACCCAGAGCCTGGGCCTGACCCCTGGTGACCCTGGCCGGAGCCCAGGGCTGACCACCATGCCCCCTGACAGGCTGGGGATGCCACCCAGTGCCCAGGCAAAGTATCCACCACCAGCCACAGCCTGAGGCCCTGTGCCCCCTGCCAGGCCTGAGCTGCCCCCCACGCCTCCCCCCCAGAGCTCAGGACATAGTTCTACCATCAGCTGGAGCCTGGGACTAACCCCCATATCCCCTGCCAAATCAGGTCTGTCCCTGACCCCTGAGCCTACCGCCCCCTGCCACCTGCCAAACCCGATCCCAGATGCTGCCATATTGGGCCTTGCCTCTACTGCCACGTAGGGACAGGGGCCCAATTGGACCCATGAACAGACAGCTTTGCTGGTTGCCATCTGGGGGGACATAAAGGTGTGGCAGCAATTTTTCCATGCCACACAGGCCAACTCCTATGCCCATAACAACATGGCCTGGCAGATGCAGGAGTGTGGATACTGGTGGAGTGACCACCAGTGCCATGTGAAGTCCAAGGCCCTGAAAGTGCATTGGGTCCATGTCTGGGACCACAACAGATAGTCTGGGGTCACTCTTGTGATCATGCCCTTCCTTCAGAAGCTGGACAGGATCCTGGCCCCCATGGGCCCCACGTTATCTCTGAAATGTTGCAAATTCTCACAAGGAACCTCTCTGTCCTTGCTTTGTAGAACTAGCTGCTGGATGTGGGCGAGAACCACCTGGAGGTAGTGGCAATGGGGCCCCAAGGACACCTCCAACCTCTGTAGATGTGTTCTGCTTACACCAGCTCCATCAGCACAGGAGCCAGGGTTGGACAGCTGTCCTCAAGCAGCTGGTCACTGTCTTTGAGGAACAGCTTGAGAAGAGTTAGACCTAGCACAAGTACCATGGGATGTGACAAGCCTCAGAGTGGACCACAAAGACCATGCAACATACCATGCCCACCTGCAGAGGCTGGTGCAGGCCCAGGAAAGACTGCTGGTGGCCCAGTGTGCAACATGGTGTGCTAGACATCAGCTGTCAGTGAGGAGAACCAGTGCATTGCTGATGTGGTGCTGGCCCTGGCAGTGTCTTTTGCCATGCCTGATGTCCAGACCCTGGCCCTGGCCTCAGCTGGCCTCTGGCAGCTGCCCACAAGCCTGCCTCAGGCCCCACAGTGGGCATGGTAACAGGTGCAGTGCCACCTGCCACAGGCAGGATCCCCAACCTCTGCTCCAGATCCTGGTCCTCTGCTGCCCAGGCTACCTGCTTCACCCGCTGTCCACCACTTGGCCTGGCTCCATCCAGCCCCTGTGTGGGATGCCTGTGGTGGGGCTGGCACCCCTTGTGGGCCCTGATGACCCCACGTAATTTCATGAGGATGAGGGTGGTTTATTGGTGGTGCACCCTGGCTGGGGGTCTGTTGTTGTGAGGGAGGAGGGGTCTGTTATTGTGTTATGGAGGGAAATAAAGTTTGGGGTTTGTTGAAAACTATGTGCAGTGTGTGTGTTCTTGGGGTTGCACTAGGGTGTCTGGGATCTGTGGGCAACTGCTGCAGGTGGTGGAGGAGATGGTTGCCCACACAGTGCACTGGCCACCACTGCCAGAGGAAGGGTGAGGAGCACGCACGGAACACTGGGCACAGACTCCTGGGACAGTCTTGGAGGCCTGTGTCAGCAGGCTGCAGACTGCTTGGAGCCACAGAAGTTTGTGGCTGGGGATCAAAGCACAGGGCAGCCTTTTAGGGAAGGGGACTGGCACCCGGGCTGCTGCGGCTGGCCCTGATGCTCCTCCTGCCGGTTGCAGGGGGCAAAGCAGGGCAGGAGCAGCCCCAGCCTAAACAATTCCTCCCCAGGTCAATTTGCTGCTGTCCTGGGGCATGCGTGTAGAAGCTGTGCCCAGGAGTAGTTCAATGCGGTGCAAATTGCTCAGCAGTTTATTCAGTCACATGAATTACCCATGATGTAGTATATGATAATGTTCAATGACTCTGTGAAAAAGTAACTCTGTATTTCAATACTGGATTTTGTCTAGATATTTAAAATCCCTATTTGTGACTTATGCAACACTGGGCACATCTACGCTTGTAATTAATGCTTGAATTTTGTGCAAATTAAACTGTGTCCAGGTGCGTGCCTACACATGCACCTGGGTCTGAAGCAAAGTGAACCCAGCAGGAGCAGTCTAGTCCAGGGCTGCTCCTGCCCTGCTCTGCACCCCTGCAGCAGCCAGGGGGAGTTCCAGGCTCCAGTGACAGTCGCCCAGGTGCCAACCCCATGCTGGCAGGAGCACAGGCGCTGGCCAGGGGAAGAGGGAGGAGGGCAGGACTAGGTTCCAGGGGCTGGGGCAGAAGCGGTCCCTGGCTCCAGGGGCAGCTCTGAGCTCTGGAAGATGGGGCAGGCAAAATGAGGGGAGCTCTGTGCCACTTGGGGAGCTGGAGCTTTTACTTCTTAACTCCCTTAACATGTGTAGTCTCAGGTTATTAGGAGAGCTCTGCACACCAAACTAGATATTTAACTTGAATGACACTTGCCTGCTCTTTTTAACAATGGCCTTTACAGCAAATAGATATTTTTACTTTTAGCCTAGGAAAAAACCCAAATTTTTACTGGTCAAGCTAAACCTGATTTTCATGTTACGTTACACATATTTACACAGACCTTGCATTTGTGTGACTATAACAGTATCTATAAGTTACAGCTCTGTTAGAAGAGGAAAAAATACAGATATACATATACCTATAGATAGCTAGATGCTGGGAAAGAGTAACTTTTACATTGATTTGAAAGAGCTTTCCCCTACCTCCCCCCCATCTCCATTTAAATAATAAAACAATCAGTGATAACTAAATAAAGCTGACAGGCCATGAAGCATTTCCTTTACAGGCTCCTTGGACTTGTCTCAGTTTGCACTGAAGTCAAATATTGGAATCCAGGTGTATGAAAAAGGAAAGCAACAGCCTGGATAGAGCTAAGAGATCCTGCTGTCACATGGCTTGGAGGCCTTTCTGGGGAAGAAAAGCTGGATGCAAATGGTAAAAGAAATAGGTTCCTCTGTGCGGGGGTTGCCTCAGTAGGATGGGAAAAAGCCTGCGAGTATGTGGCCAACATTTATCTGTTTTATTAGGCTGTTTTATTTTCATGCTATGTCTTTTGTTCTCAAATGATAAACTGCTCACTGGGCAAGGGCCTTTAAAGGACATGGACATTTGCTTCCCTTTTTTTGGGAAACATCCTACCAGATTATTGGGTGTTTCATGGTAAAAGGCAGGTTAATGAGCATGCTGAGACCCTTACAAATCTGAAGATGCATCTTTCATAACTATAGCATTGTGGTATTTAGATCAGAGACGTCAAAGCTTTTGCCTGACAGATTGATTCCAACCATCCTTATCTAGACAAAATTCCTAGATTCATTGGACACAGTCCAATATCTATTGTTTCAGATGTGACAAGGAATTATATAAAGTGAACTCGAACAAAGCTGAAACCTGAGTGCAAACAAATGTAAACATTTCTGTAACAGAAAGTACAAGAGCACAGATACCTGAACTGTAAATGGATTTACTTTCAAATCTTATGTCTGACATTCTGGGCTGACAATGAAAAGTCATTTTGACATTTTCCATTGAAAAGCTACATTCACTTCCTGCCATGGCTGGCTTGCAGTGCTGTTAACATATGCTGCATTTCCCTATAGGAGTCAAAGTATAGCACCAAACATCAGGGCCAAACCTCCCTCTCAGCCCTCTGACCACCTTTATTTCAATTATCAGAAGAAAAATATAATGCTGTTTTTAAAATACTGTATTTCATTAGAAAATAAAATTGCATGGAGTTTCACTAAAACTTAAGAACATGCACATTCATGTTTTTGTTGTAAAGGTAAGTGAATTACAAAACAGAAAAGAATGTACCTGCATGATTAGGAGTTAGATATTTGACAGCAGAATAATGTAGAATATTTCTAAGATACATATAAGCTCTTCATACTGTATTTAAAACTATACACACTAACTGAACCATGACATCTGATCAGAAACTGAGACAGGCAGGCGTATTGTTTAATTCCTTCAGCATGTGTGTAATATATATAACTCGACAGTTAGATTCTACACCAGTGTAATCTATTGGTGTACACGCACACAATCCTGAAGAAACTGTAATCAATAGGAATGCTGTAATACTAGTTTCAATAAATACTTGAGATGACTTCCACTAAGTACAATATCTCCCCACAGAATATAATTGAAGAAAGTAGCAACTAACAATCTTCAACAACGCATGACAACGCAGATTCTTTATATGTCTTTTTGTTTCTCTGCCAGGATTATCTTTATACACATTTCATGTGCTATGTATTTGTTACTCATAAGTGCTGAGCTGTACCCAGGTAAAGATGTGGTCTCTGCTTAAATGCATTTAAAATGGAAAGGCTTCATGGTGCAAAGCACTGAGTTGACCAGGAAATGCTAAGCGTCTTTCCCTCATAATAATCAGTGGAAGGAACGCAGCACTTTTCAGAAGATGCTCAGCCACTTGCAAGGTACAAGCCTTAAAATAGACCAGTGATTCTCAACCAGTGTGCTGTGGCACCCTGGGGTGCCCTGAGGTCCCTTTAGGCCACTAAAGGGGGCCACTGGGGACCACACAAAATTGGTACTTTTAGGTGTGCAAACACAAGACAAACCCAGAGATTTCAAATAGGAATCCGCAGTGTTTAAAAACATTCTGACTTGTCATAGCCTTTCTGAGCTCTTTGCAACAGAACAGGTCTTTTTCTGTAATCAAAAAACTAGTGAAAACTAAGCACTTGTCTAGGGGTATCTTGAATATAGTGAGGGGTGCCTCAAGTCTAATAAAGGTTGAGAACTGCTGATGTAGACAAAAGACAGTATAATCCATACAGTTCCATGTGTGCAATAAACACAGAGGTCACACCGACATGAAACAATGACTGCGCCATTGTTACATAACCAAGTACTAAATGTCTGCACAGTAACTGGCGTTACTTCACAGTAGCATTTTGGTACGATTGCCTAGTGATACTTACTGAGCAATAGTAGCTTGTTACTATTGTGCAGTAGCATCGCATCACGGTTTGTGCCCAGCGATGCTACTGCACAGAGACATGGCCAGAGATACACTGGTTTAGGACCAAGCCTGTTTACAAATTTCATAAAAGATATGAGTTTGGAATTTACAGTTGATCAACTGCATTATGTACAATAGTCTTTGTGAGAGAACTACATTTTGAGCTTGAAACAACGCAGGGTGAGAGACCTTTTGCATCTGAAATACACTCATATATAGGATATGATCCTAAATGTTTATCAAATACTGTCATTTTAAAACATTATGAATAACATTGATTATCATGCACTTGCACTTTCTCTATTATCATAGAGTCAGCTGAGAAACAGTGAGTTAGATTCTAATCCACCAACTGCACGTCTACTAGGACTTCAGCTCACACTCCAGTTTAACTCTGTTTCAGTCATTTCAAATCCCTGACAATTCAATAATGTAATGTACGTAATGCAACATGATCTTAGCCATGAAATCAGGTAATAAAACAGCATTGAGGAGGAGGAGGGACCACATACCTCTTGTAATAATTTTTCAGGGGCTTGAGCAAGGTGGAATAGGATCCCACTTAGTTGTCTTAGACCCCTGCCAGACATGCAGGTAAAGGCATGGTAGGATCCGATGCACAATCCACACAATTGTACTTTCTGCCATGCTACATGTACATGACAGGAGGCGTGATTGTGAGATTGAACATTAGATCTCATCATGCTTTATTGCCAGTTCAGGGGGAGCCTGGGATCACGAGCCTGCACTAGGATGTAGCAAGCTCCTGTGTCTGGGTGCCCCCTCAACTGCCAGAGCTCCCAGCCACAGGGGCACATCTGGCCACATGTTCAATTAACAGCATGATAGGTACCAGCCCCAAAGTTATTATACATTTTTTGTAGAATAACCTTGTTGCTTGTTCCTTGTTTTATGATGCCACTAATTGCTTTCACCTGTGGCCAGGTTACAGCTTAAAACATGATTAACTGATGACTCATGTCTTATATGTAGCGTGTAGCAGGGACCTCAAATACCTGCTATCTATTTACATACCTAATAGATAGAATCTGACCCCAAGTGACTAGACTGGAAATGTTCAACCTAGAAAGAAAAGCAAAAAGGAATAGTTTCTAAGGATAGAAAAGAGTGAATGGTTTAGAGAAAGCAGAAGAGAAACTTCTGTTCACCCAGGCAAACATGCTTTTCAATTAAACTAAAAACTGGTAAATTACAGTTTAATAAAAGGAAATACTTTGTCTATACAGCTGATATTTAGACTGTGGTACTCATTGTTGTGAAGTACATTCAAAACCAAAACTTGAATAGGATTTATATAGATAACAAAATATCTAGAATTCAAAGTGTGTGTGTGTGTGTGTGTGTGTGTGTGTGCACACGCACAATCTTTGGAAGCAATATAAATCCTCAAGCTTCAGGACTTACAAAAATCTCAAATTATTAATTTAGAAGAAGGCTTTCCTTGGGGACAGGTTATCTTAAAACTGCCTGCTGAAGGGTACTCGTCTCTTTCTGGGACAAGAGACTGGATTAGTAGGACAGTAGGCCTGGCCAAATGTGGCAGTTCCTAAAATCTTATTTTTTAAGGGATTCAAGTGCTTCAAAGCAAATAATCTCTTCTTGTTATTTTCCAAAATATATAGACGGTCCCATAGAAATCAATATAGGAAGTCCCATAGATATCAATAACCTTCAGGGACAATCCCTTGCAAAGTGAATTATTTTCTGCAGGCCATGTAGATTCTACAGTAGTCCTTTGTCTTGAATATATGTGGCCAGATTCTCAGCAGACATAAATTACCATAGCTCCATATGCTGGTCCACTGTAATGAAATACAAATAATTACTCTTTACTTGTGTTGTTGTCTATTTAGAACTTTAAACTGAGCTGTCTTCTTGAGTTATGCTAAGTTACAATTGTAAGCGTTCATACACAAATCATTCAGTGTCCAACCTGATCCAGCTCTTTTCAAAACTTCTGTTGACATTAGTGGACCAGGTTTTCACCTGGTATCTTTACTTACTATTATAAAAGCATTAACTGAATGTAGTGTTCATATAGCACTCTTCCCTTCCTGTGTCTATTCACACTGAGACTGGACACAGTTAGGGACAATGGCTTCAGTCTCAAATGCTGGTGCTCAGATAGACAATGAATCCACTACTAGAAGTTGGTCTGTATTTATTCATCTGTGGAAATGAATGAACTGGTTAATGAGGTTCTCATGTTCCAAAACAAACAAAGAAATTTTGATATGAATAAAACACTGTCTAAGAACTCAGAGAAAAAAAAAAACTGGAAAAGACTGAAAGCAGAAAATGCAGGAATGAAGAGGTGCAGTCTTCAGTCAAATACCTAGTAAGGTGCTGGGACAAGGAACTCTCAAGAAAAGACTAAAGCTGAAATAAGTGGAGGCCATTTGTTGATTTCCTTTGTTATGTTACTGTGGACATATACATAATACTTCATTTTGAGCAAGCTGTTCTCTGCCACTGAACTTTCATACTGTTCAAAAATCAGTGCTCTCAGCAGCAAAACTGAACCAATTTAAAACTACTGTTCAGGTCAATGCAGAACAAAAATGTTATTTTTTTTATTAAATTAAAAAATGATTTCTGGTCAATGCAAAATGTTTAATTTTGAAGTTATTTAATATTTTTAACTTCCTACTTTATGAAGTGTAGATAGGTTTTGGGGGTTTTTTTAAACATGAAAATGTTTCAAAATGAAAAGATATTTGTTTTGACATTTCCAAGTAATTTTAGCCCAGTGTTTCAATAGAAACATTTGCTGGTCCATCTTAGCTTAGTTTTTCCCCAACCTCATTAATGTGCTAATTTACTATTTACCTAAAATGTCCCCTAGTTCTACAAATTGCATAAGGAGTGTGTTAACAAAAAAGTACCTTTATCATTTGTTTATGTGTCCATCTTTTATTTTCTATTTAATTAGTGACAGATGCACACCCCATGATAATGTGGAGCATATTGTGAAATTTTACTGGTGCTCATCAGAGATATTTTGCAGAACGCAATTATGTCTTCACAGATTGTAAATAATGAGAGGATCTTGCTTTCAGACTGATAAACCTTTAGAGTAGACCAGGGTACTCAACCTCCTCCCCACGGGCCAGATTTAGCCCACAGACCTACAGCATCTGGCCTGCAGGCCTTCCGACAGATTGGAAAATTTGGCAGTGGGGGAGCAGTGGCCATTAATACCTTTCCCCACTGCCAAATTCCCAAGCCCCATGCAGCTGAGTTGGGACCAGGCCACCTCCCTGTCTCTCCCTCCATGTTGGGGCCAGGCCATGCCCCCTTCCCTCCATACAGTGGGGCTGGGCCATGTCCCCTTCTGCCTGTGCAGCTGGATTTGGGCTGGCCATGCCACCTTCTCGACATGGACTCAAGCCACATCCCTTCCCCCCATGCATCCGGATCAGGGCTGGGAGAAGTGGTAGAACTATATGGACTTGTTCCAGCTTTGAACCTGGACTGAAGAAATCTTTCACAAAAAACAGTAAATCAGATGAATCTGTAAATGTATTTGTATTATGTGTCCCTTCACATACCTTTCATGTTTTGTGCACTGTCAGTCATTAGCTTGTGTTTGAAAACGGGGCAAAACCATGTTTAGCCTATTTTGCAGTGGTTTGCTCTTTGACACACAGTTGGTGGCTCTCCATTCAAATCTCTTGGTTACAAAGTAATAATGCCATCTGATCCTGACAATTATTTTTTCAAAAACTGGCCCTTGACCCAGTCAGCCTTCTCTGCCCTATCCATTCATGCTGCCAACTCCTTGTCCTTTATAAAATTGTTGACAAAACATGAGTGCTGTGCAGCCTCTATTTAATTTTTGACTGATTTCTGCTGTATGAGATCATTGACACTGCCAGAACACACTGCTTGCTTTCCCAAACTTTGTGTTTATTTCCCTTAAGATCTTGCCATCTGCTGTGCTCAGCTGCCCAAATAAGTACAATTTTCCATGTCTTATCATTTTTCTCCTGAAAACATTATCCGTTCCATCAATCTTTCCAGCTTTCATAAAACCCTCTATGACAAGCCTATCTTTAAAGAATATGTATCACAATGTACCATGTTACCATAAACAGAAGTACTGACACTGGCAATATGGCTGAGTTTACAGAAGCAAGGTTTACTCTGTAGCTCACTATTGTTCATCTCAACTATTTGACAATCATTAACATTTTAAAAATGATAATATTTTAAACAATGTTATATTTAGGGATTCTTCTGATTTCAGAGTCTAAGAGGTTTGTATGTTCAAGATTTTTCCTGGAGCTGTGAGGGGTAACATCTTTTTTTTGGCAAATGAAAGTTGATATTCTCACACAGCATCATGACTCTGTAAACTAAGAAAAAAAAAAATCATAAAATTGTTCAGTTGTGAGTTGGCAACCCTAGTGTCTCTATTAGGACTGATTCTCCTCTCCACTCTGACTTCCCTCATCTACACCAGTACATTAATGGAGGAATAATGCCTTATATGTCTCTATACAGCATAGTTCAGGGGTGCTCAATCCTTTTGGTGCTGTGGGCTGGATTAGACCCTATGTTTCAAGATCGGGCTCCATGCCACCTGCACTCCGCCTGCTGCCAAGTGGGACCCTGCACTGCCTCCTTCAATCCCATGCCATGGGATCAGGCCCTACTGATAGCACCACTGTCCAGCAGATAATGCTTAGGAATTGTTAAAGCACAATTAACCCTTAAGTGAAATGTGGAATACAAACATGGACAACTCAGTGTCCTAAAATCAAAGTCTACTTTATTAGTACAACAAGTATTATCAGTTTCTATATTCAGAGAGAGAAAAGCACTTAGTACAATGATCTCACCCAATCCCAGATGTTACTTTGCTCAACAGAAAAGACTGCCACTCAGTTCCTGAAGCAAAGGGTGCATCGTTGACAGGGAGAGTCCAGACAGGTATTGAAAGCTGGATTCATGATGACAATGATGATGACGACGACACACACTTAACTTTCTTGCTCCCCTCTTTTATGTTTTTCTATAACTTGACTCCTTTGATGACACCCTGCTTTCTGAATGGTTTCTCTACAGTCAGCATATTGCCCATATTTTATCCTGTCAGCATATTCCTTTGTTCAACAGACCCATCATGAGCACACCTCTTAATTTGGCCTTTTTCCAGTACCTTACTTTGGGAATTGTCCACTGGTCTCCTTTATCACCTTCCAGTAACATATTCAACCATTTCACCCCTCTGATTCAGCTGGTTACTGCAAAGTTCAGTTAATTTGAGCTAATAAAAACAAAACAAAACTATTACTATGTTGTGTTAGAAAAACTTCCCACAGTGACAGAAAAGGAAAGATACATCATGCGAGTAAACTCAAGGCCATAAACTGCTTGCAAGAGGCACGGCCAGCTGATATTGCAAACACCAGCAAAAAGAAAAGTTCAGATAACAATGAGGCTATACAGAACTTTAGGCTGAATATAAGAGAAAAACTTTAAACAATACTGTAATTCACCACTCTATAAGTAGGTGCAACTTTAAAAGCATAAAATATGACCAGCTACCCTAACACTATGCCACTACATCAGGGCCCTGTGCCACGTCCCTGGGACATGTGCCACTGGACTGAGACATCATATCACATCCCTCAGTTCCATACTGCTTCTCTGGGGCCCTGTGCAGTCAGATCTGGGCTCTGCACTGCATATGTTTGGCCACACACTGCAGGAATGGGCCCTGCACCATCTCTAACCAGGCCCTGTGTGCACAGATTGGGCCCACGACCACATCTGTATGCTGATTCGGCATGCTATCCTGCCAGCAGGGCTCCCCATGGATTCAGAAATTTGGCAGCAGGGGCACAACAACTGCTGCCATTGCTCCCCCTCTGCCAAATTTTTAGACCTGTGGGCCAGATGGCTTCACTTTGTGGGCCAGAACTGTTTGCGGGGCAAGGGTTGTGTACCCTGGGTTTAGTTCATTTATATTGGCAGTATGTAAATAACTAAATGCAAGTGTTCAATGCAGTTTGAATGCATTTTTTGTGCAGTGGTCACCAACCAGTGGCTCTTGAACCTCCGATAGATCTTGGAGCCTCTCCGAGTCAATCCGAGGCTAGGGTGGGGGTCCAAGTGCCTGTGTGCATGCGTGGGCATGTCCCAGCCCAGCAGGTCAGTCCATGGGGGAGGGAAGCGGTGGGGGCTATATCGAGGCCCCCTCAGTGAGGGACAGTGCCACAGAGGCAGAAGCAGGGGTAAGTTGAGTGGGGCCCCAGATGGGTAGGACTTACCTGCTGGGGAGGTGCACCCCCAAATAATTTTTCTCCCTCTGCCTTGATCTGCTCCCCTCCCCTGCCTCCACAGACTTACCTGCTGGGTGCGGGGGGGAGGAGGGTGGCAGTAGCACATGGTAGATCTTGGGTTGCTTTTAAATGCCAGACACGATCTCTTTCTTAAAAGGTCACAGACCACTGGCTTAGTGTTTCTGAACCAAGCTCATAAAGCTTGTTAAAAGGGAGGAAAAAAAAAGAGCACTATTATGAAGAGGGGCAAGAAAAGGAGACATTAGGAAAACAGGTCTGAAAAGTTAGTTTACGTATTTAGCCGAGTACTGCCATATCCTCCACCCTAAAAACTGGCATGTCAACCAGAGGATGGTTGGCCTCAGGTGGGTTTGATCAGTACTGAAAGTGAATGAGTCATCAAATGACAACTATGGTTTGATTGTGTTAAATCATTTTCCCCTTTTGACTTGAAACTTATTCAGAAATAGAAATCTGGCTGGGAAAAGCTATAAAAGTCTGTGTAGTATGCCATCAGAGAATTAAAAAACATCATTGGGTTGCTGAGTGGACAGTCTTTGCATATTCTTATTCAAAAAGTTATTTACACAAGGTAGGTTTATCCATTGTCAGACAGTATTCCACAGAGTAGGGCATTTACCCCATTCTTGATTTTATTTTTTTCCTATTGGTGTCAAAAGTGGAGGTTGAGGGCTGGCAGCAGCAAAATAAGGCATGAGCGTTGCTTAAGTGTGGATTCCCGGGGGGCCCTCCTCAGACTTAAAAAAAGCAGCAGTGGAGGAGGATGTGGCTGGCTGCTCAAGTGCTGTGCAAACTACATCCTGCTTGTGGCTAGGCCAAATCTTTCACACCCTTTTTAAAAACCTGTGTTTTTGTGAAATTAATATGTTATGCTTAAAGTAAAAAAGTTTATATTCAGAACTAATGCTTGCCACCATAGGACAAAACTGAAGTATAGAATTATTAAAAGATACAGGCACCATTTCTTTGCTATACACATGCCCATACATTGGCTGTACTTTATCTATTAATTATTTCCTTTTATATATCTAGGAACCTTCAATGAGGCTACTGCTAGTACTGCCATTCTGGCGCCAGAAGAAATTCTAATAATGTGTCATTTTTGTTTCTTGTTTCCCCAGTATGATCTGGCTTTTTGTCCCACAAATCACTGTGTTTTTCCCCAGCTATATTAAACCTTTCTGAAAATGTCTTCGTATCACATTATGTAGTGCAACAGAGTGTAAAATAACCTCTTGACATTTGCTTTAGTTTTGTCAAGTTCTGTTTACAAATTCAAAAGGACCTAACACAAATAGCTGTCAACACTTACTGATTACTGCCATTGACATGCTCCACCACAATAAGTTTGGTATTCTGGCACATAGAAAAACATTAATATGAAAATCTTCTCTCAAAAGCTGTTGCAATTGTTCAAGTTTTTTTTCAGTTAGCTTGTGTAGTAAATTTAATCATGTCACTTAGGACATAATTGCCTGATTGCCAAAAAAAGACAGCTGTAGAATGACACCTCCTTATTCACTTGTGGCCCTGAACCAACAGTCACAATGCAGAGAGCATGGACACTGGACAGAGTTATGCTGCTACAAATTGGCCAACCTCTTGCTACTTGTGTAAGAAACCTGTGAAAAATGGAGATGATAACAGACAGGAAAGATTAAAAAAAAAAAAAAATCAAAGACAAAGAAGTGATGCTCCTTTTTCATCTGTAAGTTCTACTTGCACAAGGGCAAATCATTGTTATGCCATGAAATTTCCTCATGGTTACAGAAAAAAAACCTTATTGGATAATTTTAACATTCTTAATATGCAGTTTGAGAGTCTGAGAAGCACAGCTTCCAATTAAGTCACTGTTCAGGTTCTTGTGTGTGCATGAAGGTGGGTAGGGGATGGCAGATGGATAGAACTGTAAATAATGTGTGAGAGGATGTGCTATATTAACGTCTATACATGCCTACAGAACCTTCACCTGCAGAACCCCAAGAACCCAAGAAATGTTACAAACTGATTCAAAAGAGGATCTAGATTCTGCTTCCCCTGCCATGGGCCAGAAATAGCAGAAATAGTCTTTTTGATCACTCTTCCAAAAACATGTAGGGGACAGCTGGGATACTGGCATTTGTACTTCCTGTGTGAGGGAGATTAGACAGAGATTTAAATTCAGAGTCACAGAAACATTGAATAATAATTTGTGATGCAAAGTGAGGAATGATTTACTCACTTGAAACTATAAGGTGTTTTACTTAGGCAAAATGTAATTTCCAAATTCACTTGGTTTAACACTCCTACTCTCCTGAAAAGTATGGCTAGATAATCTCAGTGGTTTCTCTACCACCAGGATGATACATTGCTTCAGTGCTGGCTCAGATAGAAGTGTGGCATCTTCTTAATTTCTCAAACCCAGTGACTATGGTGACTGTATCCTGCCCAAAACTGAAAAAGTCTAATTTGTAAGACCTATTAAACCCTGGTGTAAGCATGTGCAATGCCATTGAAATGTACTGCCTAAAAGAGTCCAAATATAAAGCAACTGGACTTCAGTGGTGTTTCACCAAGTCTGAGTGGGCCCAATCTCTGTCTGATACAGCAGAGGACAAAGTGGGTTTTAACCAGCATTTATGGCCAGGCTCCCTATGGCAGGAACGTTCAGTAACTTAATTGCCTACATTCACCCAGCAGTCAAACACATAACTGGCAAGAATCAGGCATAGCAGCAACAGATTATAAGAAATGACCTGGATTTGTTTCACAAGCAGATGTCCTATTGTTGCACAGACACGGAGATAGAGAAGTTTGTTTTTTACTGTAAGATTTTTATTTGTCACCTACCTTCTCAGAAAGACAGCTCTTTATTTATGTTTAGTTTCCCTTCCTTACACTTAGGCTAAATTCAGACATTCAAAAAGCCCAAGGCTGAATTGATTCAATCTTGGCAGGTTAGTCTAAACTATGCAGATCGAAGCAAGAAGCAACCGAATAGACATTCACTTTTGATTCTGGAAATGCAGGCATACGCCTGTAGTGGTTCAGGCTAGAAGCTGGGGGCAGGGTGCTAGAGCAAGCCTTCTCTTCCCTTCCCTTCAGCAGTGGCCAGAAGGCTGGAGGGAAGCTGGGAGAGAAGCCCTCCAGGCTCCTTCCCTCCACCCTGCTGGAGCTGAGGGTGTGTGGCCAGGCCCTGGCCCAGGCTAGCACATTAAGGCAGAGGGGAAGGAGCAGGGTTTAAAACCCCTCTCCCTACTCCAGCTAGGGTCTGCCTGGCAGGGGCACAGCAGCCCCTGCCAGGTTTGTCCTACCTAACCTCTTGAGTGGAGGGAGAGGAAGCATGGCTAGATGCTGGCCTCAGGCTGGCATGCTGAGGTGGAGGGGAAGGAGGGCCTGCTACACCCCTGCCAGGCAGATCCTGGCTGGGGTCCCAGGTAGGGGGAAGGGGCTTAAAGCTTGTTTTCCCATTCTGCATCATTCTGCAGGCCTGGCCATAGGGTTTGGCCACCCCTGTTTCTTCACTCCAATGGCATGTGGTCTGCTAGGTAGACCCAGCTGCGGTCTGGAGCAGGGTTTCTCACCACTACCACCTTGTCAGCCAGCTAGCCAGAGCAGTGACAGTGCTCTGGCTAGGAAGGAGAGGAGTGGAGCCAACCCTGCTCCCTGGAGCAGACAGGACAGCACAGCCCAGGGCTGCAAAGCATCCTGGGATGCTGGGGGACTGTGAGTTAACTTGAACCAGGAAGAGGCCTGGGACAGAAGTTCCATAAACTGCGGCACTGGTGTCATCAGGAAGGCTTTGGCTTCCATGACCACAGCCTGCTCTTTGGTGAGAGAGGCAGTGAGCTGCTGGGAAGAGATGGCCTCCACCTCTCTCCGCTGGGGAGAAGGCTCTTCTCAGCCAGACTGGCTGACCTGCTCCACTGGGCTTTAAACTAAGCCCACTGTGGGGGACTACCGCCACTGCTGGCCTGCTGAGCAACCCTTGCAAAGCCAGCGGGCAAAAGCACTTAAGGGAGCCTACCTTTGCCCCAGCCCTGGTACAATCTGTGGGCAAGGCAAGAGCCCCCAAGGGGACACTTGCCTGCCTGTACACAAATGCCAGGAGCTTGGGGAACAAGCAAGAGGAGCTCATCCTCCTGCTCAATGCAAAGAATTATGATGTTATTGGGATAATGGAGACCTGGTGGGACTCCACGCATGACTGGACCACGGGTATAGATGGCTATACCCTGTAAAGGGAGGATTGTGTAGATAAAAAGGGGCGGTGGTGTAGCTCTCTATGTTAAGGAAAGCTACATGTCCCTGCAAGCTGATATTGGCGACTAGGGTGGACAGCTAGAGACCCTCTGGGTTAAAAATTGTGGGGAACATGGCACAGGGGACGCAACAGTAGGAGTCTACTACAGACCTCCCACCCAAAGTCTTGAGCTTGACCAGGAGTTCGCTCGGGAGCTGGCTGAGGCTGCATGCTCCAGGACCATGGTTGTCATGGGTGACTTCAATTACCCAGACATCTCATGGGAGGATCACTCAGCAAAATCCAAGTGGTCACAAAGCTCTCTCTCATGCGTGGATGGCCTCTACCTGACTCAGGAAGTCTATAGTCCAACGAGAGACAAAGTACTGGTTTGACCTGGTACTGGCTACAGGGGATGACCTAATTGGTGATCTAGTGATCGAGGGGAAGCTGGGTGACAGCAACCATGAGCTGATCACCTTCACCATCTGCTGGAAAGCTGGCAAGTCAGTCAGCAACACAGAAGTCCTTGACTTCAGAAAAGCCTACTTTGACAAGTTCAGGAGGCTTGTCAGTCACGCCCTAAGGGACCATGACCCCAGGGAGAGGGGAGTTCAAGAAGAGTGGTTGCTCCTCAAGGGAGCAATCCTCAATGCACAAGCTAAGTCTATTCCATCTCGAAGGAAAGGCAGCAAGAGGGCACAGCAGCCCCCCTGGCTCTCCAGGGATCTAGCAGACCTCCTAAGCCTAAAAAGAAAAGCCTACAAAGGATAGAGGATGGGATTATTCTGCACTGGTCCGGTCTTGCAGGGAGCATACCAGGAAAGCCAAAGCTGCTCCAACTAGCTTCGAGCATCAAGGACAATAAAAAGTCCTTTTTCAGATATGTGGGGAGCCAGAGGAAAAGCAAGGGCAACATTGGACCCCTGCTGAACCAGACGGGGCAACTGACAACTGACGCCCAGGAGAAAGCCAACCTATTAAATGGGTACTTTGCGTCAGTCTTTCATTAGTCCCATGGGACGCCCATGCCTGCTATGGGACAGGGAGGTCTGGGTGAGGGAGATCCCCTGCCCTCCATAAATGCTGACCTTGTGAAGGAACATCTTGAGAAGCTGGATACCTTCAAGTCAGCCAGCCCTGACAATCTACATCCCAGGGTACTCAAGGAGCTGGCGAGCGTCATAGCCCAGCCCCTGGCACAGATCTTTAAAAACTCCTGGTGCTCTGGTGTAGTGCCCGAAGACTGGAAGAAGGCCAATGTGGTGCCAATCTTCAAGAAAGGGAGGAGAGTGGATCCAGCTAACTACAGGCCCATTAGTCTGACTTCTATCCTGGGGAAGATCTTAGAAAAGTTTATTAAAGAGGCCATCCTTAATGGACTGGCCAACACCAACATCCTAAGGGACAGCCAGCATGGATTTGTTGCGGGTAGGTCTTGCTTGACCAATCTCATTTCCTTCTATGACTAGGTGACCTATCACCTGGACAAGGGAGAAGAGATTGATGTCATATATCTTGACTTCAAAAAAGCGTTCAATCTGGTATCCCATGATCACTTCTTGGCAAAACTGGCCAATTGTGGCCTTGGGTCCACCATGATCCACTGGCTGGGAAATTGGCTCCGTGGTCAGACCCAGAGGGTTGTAACTGATGGAAGTCACTCATTATGGTGTCCTGTTACTAGTGGGGTCCCCCAAGGCTCTGTCCTTGGACCTATATTGTTCAACATCTTCATTAATGATGTGGACATTGGAGTCAGGAGCGGACTGGCCAAGTTCGCCGATGACGCCAAAACTTTGGGAAAAAGCATCCACGCCAGATGAAAGGCAGGTGATCCAGGTTGACCTGGACAGGTTCAGCAAATGGGTGGATGAGAACTTGATGGTGTTTAACACCGAAAAATGCAAGGTTCTCCACCTTGGGAAGAAAATCCTGCAGCATCCTTATAGGCTCAGCAGTACTACGCTGGCTAGCGCTACGGAAGAAAGAGGGGGTCATCATTGACCACAAGATGAACATGAGCCTGCAATGAAATGCTGCGGCCAGTAAAGCGACCAAAATGCTGGCTTGCATCCATAGGTATTTCTCAAGCAAATCCGAGGACGTCATTCTCCCCTTGCACTCAGCCTTGGCAAGGCCACAGCTGGAGTACTGCATCCAGTTTTGGGCTCCACAATTCAAAAAGGATGTGGAGAAGCTTGAGAGAGTCCAAAGAAGAACCACGAGCATGATCAGAGTTCAGGAAAACAAACCTTACAATGACAGGCTGAGAGCCATGGGGCTCTTTAGCTTGGAAAAGCACAGGCTCAGGGGTGATCTGATGGCCACCTATAAGTTTATCGGGGTGACCACCAGGATCTGGGGGAACGTTTGTTCACCAGAGCGCCCCAAGGGATGACAAGGTCAAACAATCATAAACTACTGCAAAACCGTTTCAGGCTGGACATAAGGAAGAATTTCTTTACTGTACAAGCCCCCAAGGTCTGGAACAGCCTGCCATCGGAGGTGGTTCAAGCACCTACACTGAACACCTTCAAGAGGAAATTGGAGGCTTATCTTGCTGGGAACCTATGACCCCAGCTGACTTCCTGCCCTTCGGGTGGGGGGCTGGACTTGATGATCTTCCGAGGTTCCTTCCAGCCCTGATGTCTATGAAATCTATAAACCAGTTTGACCTAAATCAATTATGTCTGATACTAAATTCAGCCAGGTTTATCTTAAACCAGCATCAGATATTTTGAAAGTGGTTTATGTGCACTGAGCTTCTGTTCTGTTACAGGTTTACACCAGTTTCTAATCATTTAGACCAGTTTATGTAACTTCTGCCCTGAGCCTTCCTGAATACGGAACTAGGAAAAGGACACACTTAGTCCATGGGGATATTGACAAGTTTGCTGCTGGCATCAAATGCTTGAAAGATGTTGTTGTTGTTGTTGGGTTTTTGTTTTGTTTTTTTTAGGGAGGCAGCAAAGAATAGACATTGAATTATCCAAAATGTGACTGACAGGACTGAGAAGCCAACACATTTTCTCAATATTTTGTGAGAAACACCAGCACAAACTAAATGTTTTACATGAACTGTCTCAGAAGATCCTACAAAGGACTGGGCCATGGCTCCCTGCCCATCTTGGTGCGGCTTGTATTCCTGGGAGAAGCTACACTGCAGAACAAATCTTGCAAGGATTTTCCCTCCTTTTTAGCTCTTGTTAAATTGTTTGAATTACACCAAGGTTCACTGTGAGTCATCCAGACAAAGTCATGAAGAGAAACAGCTGCCTCAGAAAAACTCCAGACTTCAGTGTTTCGCACCTACATGTAGTTCAACTGAAAAAGGTTAAGTTGTTTTCCCCAGAAAAAGACTCTTTTTCCATTAGGCTACAACTGTTCAGCAGTTAACTTCCAGGTTAAACCGGCCTAATGATGAATGCACAATAAATAAATAAGAATCTGCAAATATTTGTTCACATTGTACGTGAATTTGCTTTGGCTATGTTTGCATCTCCTTTGTGTTTCTATTTGCAAATATTCTAGTTCTTATACCACTTATTAGAAAGAATGCTCACAAAAGGGAATTTGAAATTTCTGTGCTTGAATACTCAGCTAATGTGAACTCTGAATTGTGTAGCTAACCAGTGTGCGTGCAATTTTCCCCGTTATCAGCTTTACACTTAAATTTATGTGCCTAAAGTGATGTTATATCTTTTAAGGCTAGAAGGGTACTTTAGGGCAATAGTGCTCAATCTTTTTTTTTTTTGTGGGCTGGTCCCTTCGTAGGCTGGATCCAGCTGATGGTCCTGAACTGGCACTTGAGGTGTGTGCTGCGGGCACAATCTGGCTGGGCAGAAGAGGGTGGGGAACAGATCCACCTCAGCATAGCCCTGCAGAGGAAAGGAGCTTGACCTAGCCCTGTGGGGGAAGGGAGGGAAGTGCGCATGACCCAGCTCCAACCCAGCCTGGGGGCAGGGAAGGGGAAAGGCAAAAAAGGGGGGTTGGTCAGTCCCCAATCCAGCCCTGCAGGGAGGTAATGGGGGTGACCTAGCCTCAATCCAGAAGTGGGAGGAAGAGGTATGGCCTAGCCCTGCAGAGAAAGGGAGTGCAGGGCTTAGGGTCTAGGAATTTGACAGGGGAGATGGTGGTTGTATTAATGGCCACTGCTCCCCTGCGGTCAAATTTCTGGACCTGTGGAGAGTTCTTTGGGCCAGATGAGATAGCTCCATGGGCCACATTTGGCCTATGGGCTGGAAGTTGAGCACCCGTGCTTTAGGATCAGCTAGTCTTATGTGTGAATTGTTTGTGGTGGAAGTAGACATCTAGTATTGATTTAAAAGCTCCAAGTTATGTGGCATACTCCATGGCAAGCAGTTCAAATTGTTCATTACCCTCACTGCTAAACATTTCTCCCTCATCTCCATTTCAGACTTTCCTGACTTCAACCTCCAACTACTGCTTTCTAATTTGGAACCATAAATGTGTGTTGTTATTGATTATTTATGTAAGTCATCCAGCCAAGAAAATGAAATAAGATTGCACGACTGATGAGTGGAGAAAATCAGGCCCAAAGCCTTTTGTCAGACAAACAAGGAAAGCTCTGCCTTCAGAAAACTGTGCCTGGAAAGGGAAGGATAAGTAGAGAAAGGCTTGGCTGACAGTAAACATCTACTTGGAGGAGTGTGAAATAGGAAAAAAAAGGCTGGAGAGCATGTCTTGGAAATTATTGGGGAAAAAAAATCCAAGTAATAAAGAACCATACTTTTTTCTTCTCCTGGATTTAGGATTTACAATGTTCAGAGGCAAATTTGGTAAATCCCGTAGTAATTAATTTTCCCTGTTAACTCTGCCTCCTTTTCAGCCTCAGTTAGGAGCCATGCATAGTGTAGCAGGGCACCAAGGTGCCTGCTACTTTGAGAGCAGAGGTAAGGACCCAGGTACAGGTTACCAGGCCAACCTGTTAATGAGGGTAAGGACTTACACCTGCCTGGTCAGCTGACCAGAAGGGGCAGGGCCTGGTGCCTACTCTGCCTATGAGAGTAAAGAGGAGAAGCTGGACTGCATGAGCAGGCTGATACTGGAGAAGAGACTGAGTACCTGTTGGGTGGCTCGAAGGATGTTACAGCTAGGCAGCTAGAATTTATGTTATAGCCCAGGGGCTTATGCTTTGTGTTTGTGGTTTACACTGGAGGACTGGGTAAGGCTATTAGGGGTTGGAAGGAGGCCTCATAGGGGCTCCATAGTAGCATGGGGACCCTGGCACCAGAGAGGGTGCAGCATCTGAGGGTGCACTGACCCCAGCCCTGAGGCAAAGGGGAGCAGAGAATCAGAGGCCAGGTAAGGCTGAGGCCGCCTGAGCCCAGCAGGGGGTCGAGACCCCAAGGAGGAGAGTTGGGGCCAGGCAAGGCTACAGCCACCTGAGCTCCAAGGCTGCAGTAACCCTAGAGCAGGGGGCAGCATGACAAGTGCCCCAGAGAAAAGGGGGGTGGTGAGAAGCCCCGAGGCACAGGGGGCAGCGGTTGATGAGCACCAGAGGGTGCGGTTGCGAGACGAGGGCCACAGAGAGCCCAAGTGCCAGAGAGGGCGGAGAGGATGAGACTGACCGAACAACGTCTGGTACATCTGCGAGGCTTGGGGTGTGGCACAGGGGTAGGTGGAGCCATGCATAGCCCATAAGGCTGGGGTGCCCAGGCTAATGTACAGGAAGATAACCATGTCCAGGAGAACTGAAGAGGCAGCCTCCCTAATTACATAATTAACATCAAAGATGTGGTGGGCGAGATTGAAGGTGCATCGTAGACTGACTGGACACACAGTAAGGGGCACTAGGGGAGAGCATGGTGACCCCTAGGGAGTTGCTCCTGTTACATATAGTAAAAATATATAGTCATCTACTACAGTCATGCACACAATCAAATGCATGGTTCTAATTTAGGTGCCCACAATTTCCACTGATGCACTTTATCTTCATTTCCAATCCAGTGACTTACAACAGAATATGAATCCTCAAGGCTTCAGAGTAACATGCTGTTGTGTGTCCCCAGTGTGTCATTAGCTCCTTCTTCCTCATTACCATTCTAATGTTTACCTTACTGTCCTATTATCTTTGTCTCACATCCCTGCTATTCCTCCCTACCAATCTTAAGACTATTGCCAAGCCATCAACAATATCACTCCAGAAATTGCTAACTTGCCTAGTATGTCTCTCTGTAGATGGAAGCTGGTTGCTGTGTGTTCCTGTTGTGGAGTTCTGTACATTTAGAACTATAATTTTATTGAATAAAAATTCAAATTTAAAATAGATTGATTAAACCTCACACCTCTCTGCTTGTGAGCTACATAGTCAGATTTTACTTAGGCATGTATCCAGGTAAATACTTTAAAGACCATGTACCAGTCAGAATTGTAAATAATGCAACATACAGTCTAATAGTGAGACAACTAGACACTAATTGGACACCTTTGGGATAATGCAGTTTAGGAGTAGGGGCTCAAGAACACATTGGAAAGTGTTTCTGGATATTGTGAGCCTATGTTTGGGGGAATGATCTGAAATGGAACAATTCTGGGAAATAGTCTTTGGAAAATGTGTTGATGTGGCCCTCTCCATTTCTCTCAATTTCTTGCTGCTGCAATTTATAGCCAAATTAAGACGATGATTAAAAATAAATATTGAGGTTTGGCTCCATACGTGTTTATTGACCACCAAAGTGCTTTTGTCCTAGCAAGCTGCTACAAACCAGAGATTCAGAGAAATAGCAAACATGTAGTACTACAGGGGACAATTCTACATTACCCCTGGGAGACTAAATGATGTGGACTGTTGGGCAGTATTTTATCATGTGCTGCAGAGATTGGAGAGGAGTAAAAACTAGCAAGGTTCAGTGGAAGGAGGATTTCCAGCTTTGCTCACTTCCATATTCAGCACCTGATAGAAACTCCTGTGCCAGAGCTCTGTAGTATTTGGCCCCCAGAAGTACTGAGGGGGGCAAAGATCAGGATAGGATTAATCATTTTGCACTGAATATTCTCCAGCTGAACCTATGGATATTCCAATGAGTAGCTGATTGTGTGTTTAATTCTGACATTTTACCTTCCATAGCAGCTATAGGGCAACTGTATGGGAAAAATCAAACAATAGCAGCATGATGATGTTATCTGTGGCAGAGGGGTCAGCAGAAAGATTGTGGAGAAACTCTCATTCAACAGAGGTGAAGTAGAAATGAGTGTTGAGTCAGTCACTCTGGCTTCTCGATAAGAGTACGGATTCTGAGACACTGAAATTCTCTGATGCATATCCGTAGTTGGTGTAAATGAACCATTAAATCCATTGAAATCAGCACATCTGCCCTTAGATTTGTAAAAGGAGCCTACGCTAGTAAATAATCACTGTGTATAAGTACAAGTCAACAAACAAATTCTGGACTTTTTGTAGGTTACATCAGTGGTTCCTGGTTTTTATCTTTTGCCATCTTTCCTGCCTCATTATTCATTTATTCCTTCTTTCAAGGCTTGGATAAAACTGAAAACGTCTTAAATAATTCACAAAAATCAGAATTTTTTTGTCAAAAGCAATTTTGCAAATTTGTTTTCACATTTAATGAAAGTATGCCAATACAGCTTCATAAGAATGTAAATGATTTCTTGTTATTGTTATTAAATATGCAATATTGTATCAACAGGTTGATAAGAAACAAATCCATTTTGTGTATATATAAATGGATTTATAGATTCACAGAAGCTAGGGTCAGAAGGGACCTCAACAGATCATTGTGTCAAACCCCCTGCCTAGGCAGGAAAGAGTGCTGTGGTCAGATGACCCCAGCCTTCTCTTAAGCCCACCTCCCTTGGAAGCCCGTTCCAAATTTTGGTCACCCTTACCGTGAAGAAAATTTGTTTCTATTGACCTGTTAATGCAATTTTGCATATTATATCCAGACTGGCCCTGGAGCCAGATGAGTTTGTCACCTCTGAGCTACCACTAATAGGTGACAAACTCATCTGGCTCCAGGGCCAGTCTGGACCCTGGCTTCACACACTGGAACCAGTGCATAGGATCAGTCTGGCATAGGCACCTCATGCAGTGCTCAGTCTGGAGCAGATCTGCACACCGCATGCAGTGTATACCAGCACTGGTAAAGGGCTTGCACAAAGTTGGCACCAGGTACACACTGCATGAGGTGCCTATGCTGAACCAGCCCAGTGCACTGGCTCTAGTGCGTGGGGCTGGTCTATGGGCCCAATCTGGACTAGCCCAGAGTCAGTGCACAGGGCAGGTCCAGCAGGGCACCATATGCAGTACAGGACCTGCATCAGCCTCCTGTGCCACGTGCAGAGTGCATGGCCAGTCCAGTGCTGTACACTGTTTGCAGCATGCTCTGACCCTAGTCTAGGGCCCATGCTGAATGTGGCTCACAGGGCTGACATAGGGTACATGCGACACCCATGCTGAACTGGCCCTGAGTGTGGGCTCTGGTGTGCAGGTCCAGCATTGGTGCTACATGCAATAAGCTCCCTATTTTGGTCCTTTGTGCTGCATGCTGTGCAATGGTACTAGGTCTAGCCACATGTACTGCATACACTGTATGCTAGACTAGCTCGTCATGCAGTACATAGGACCAAGGCCAGCGTATGCCACGTGGTGAGGGCGGGGGTCAGTCCTAGACCCATGGGACAAATCATAGGGCTCTCTGGGCCGGATCTGTCCCCTGGGCCATATCTTGGACACCCCTGTGCTAATGGATTTTGTTTTGTTTTAACAAAATCTTTTGTAACAGTTCTGTAAAGACATGGTTTTAGCTTTTATTACTCATATGCTTCTGGCATCACAGAAATCAGCTGAATCTAGGAACAATGTTACAAATTAAAAGGATATTAATTTTTAAAAAGCTATTAGGTTCTTTTCTGCTCATCTTATACTCGCTGCTTTGTCGCCACTGATACAGATGCAAGAACTCTTTTTTTTTTAAATAGGTCCTGCTATCTGCAATACAATTTCTCTTGTATGTTTTGTGTATCACTAACTTTTCTCTCTTTTCAAATCTCTTCTCTGTTCACTACACTTATACACTAACGAATTCCATTCTCCCTCTTCTAGGACTAGATCCTGTTTACCTTGCTCATGTGAATATTGTCATGTGTGGTTATGTGCATTCATGTAATTCTATAACTGTTCTTAATGGTTTTTAAATGCTTTGCAATTTATTTATATGATGTTGATAACACCCAATTGTATATTTCCTTTCCTTCCAGCATGACAAATGTCATCTTTCAGGTGATCCACTGCCTAAAGAAAACTGGAATAAAGTTTAAAAACAGTTCAAGCTAAGCTAAGGTTGGCAAGAACTGGACAAGACGGAGACAATGTTCATACAAAAAGCAAAAGTACATTGATGAACTGGTAGATACCAGTTCATCCATTATTTAAGTGTCCAGCAAAATGAATTTATAACAACATCAGATTTCATTTCTCATCTTCAGCTAGACAGTAGCCTGTGCCCTTACCTTTGTGATGCAAACCTGACCAATACCTTCCATGCTTTCATCGCTGCCAAGCCAAACTAACATAATACGTTTTAATAGGACCCAAAAGAAAATGGCGTACAAATGTTTTAAACAAGCTACTGAGTATGGTGACCAAACCCAGCCCTAAAACCCAGATAATCCTTATGCTGTGTCTTTTACAGTGACTTACTTCATAGCAGGATCCAGGATAGTGGTAAGGCAGGGTGCAGCCATGACACCCCTTCGCTTCGATTCTGAATGTCAGGCAACTCTTCTGAGCTCACTGGCATGCATGTCAGTGCAGTTCTTACCAACCTCTGCATATGTTGAGATCTGAGCTCACCAGCTGGCTCGTGTAAGCTCTGGCCAGAGCTCCTGCTTTCGCACTGCTCCGGAGCCAAGAAAGTGAATATTGCTGCCATTCGGCCTCCCTTCCTGTTGCCTCACCCCGCAACTGAATTTAGCAGTAGGGAAAAGGGGTGAAAACAGAGGCTGAAGCCAGAGCCCATATTAGTCAGCTGGTGATCTCAGAGCTCATATCACATGCCAGTGCAGCTTCTGCTGGAGTCTGATGCTGGGGGGCTGAGAGAGCTCACTCTGCACGTGCTGCACAACTGAAGACGTGTGAGGCAACACCACCACATTTCTGCTGGATCCATCCCTGGCTCCTTTCTTTAGGTCCATGTGCTGGTCCTAATCTTCAGGTCTTTGGGACTGAGGTACCTCAGTGATTTCTTTTCTCCTTACAACCTGCCTTGGCAGTTCTGATCAAGGATACTGCAGCTTATACAGCACAGGGTGAAACTTGGGGGCATTTTGAGGCACATGGTTCTCAGCCGAGGGGTGTAAACCTTAGAACTCTTCCTCACCCCTCCACCCTACAATCAAGCTGAGCTCATCTTGTTAGGTCTATTGCTCAATACAAAATGTTTCTGCTGATATTCCACAGTAAGGTTGAAATTTAGTGCTGTGCAGCAGGTCAGTATGAGGCTGATGCACCACCCAAATTCTTTTAAAGCTTTATTCTAAGCAGGACATGCATGGGAGTTATTTGGTATCTGGCCTTCTGCAGAGCCCAGCCCTCTGTGCAGGGTAGATTTTTTTAGCCTAACTGAACTACAGAGGGGATGACAACATTCGCCTAGAAGACGACAGCCAGCAAGAAGTGATTACTCTTAGGACAGTTGTGAAGGGAGAGAGAAATTTCCTTCTTAGGCAGAAAGCTGTGTCTATTAAAGCAACTCAAGACTAGTGCTAAGTGTATTAGAAATTCTAGAATAATGAGACTGGGTGAAAGATATTATGAAAGCTGATTGCAAATACTTACTTTTTTCAACATTTAACAGATTTTAAATAAAGCTAATGTCTTTCTTTTATTTCATTTCCTGCTTAAATTTATTTACACAGTCCATTAATGCAAGCACTAAAGTAAGACAATGAACATACCCAGAGAATGAGGTTATTTATAGTGTGGATGTGCACTGTACCAATAAATGCAATTTTTATATAAAATGTACTGTCTGAATGCTTTTCAGTTGTGCTGTTGCTGTATTATGCATTTGATTCTAATCTCAATGGGCTATATGAACCAGTGGGTAACTTTTTTTTTATTTTTTTTTTTTTAAACAATTCAGTCTAGAAAAGATCTGTGTCTGTTGTAGTATTGAATGACTTTGAGTAAGCAGAGAACACTGAAAACTTTGAGGGGAGAAAGAGAGGGAGAAAAATATGGTAGACCATGGGATTCTAATCTAAAACATGACAAGCTGAAAAACATTTGAAAAAGCAACTTGATTAAAATTTGATTGAAAGGCAAGTTTTATGACATGCTTGAGGTTGGTATTTTAAAATTTAGATCTAGCTTTGAAATATTAGCATGCGATTTGCAAGCTGTTCATTATGGAAGAACTCTGCATTTGAAGAGTCCCCAAAAGTCATTAGGGTTTCTAACAAGTAGAGGAATCTCTTCAGAGAAGCTTGAAAGAGTAAACCAAAATCCACGTCACTTGCTGAGAAGGTGTATTCTTATTTAGAAGCCTGGTTCTCAGTTATGTTAAGGCTTGCCTACATTACCCCGACAGGGTGAAGGATCATAAAAATAGATGTAAATGTAACTTATGGCCATCTTAAAGATTTTTTGCATTGCCACAGCCATGGAGAATGGCCTGAGTATAAATGAGAATCAAGACCTCAAGTGCATAAACTATCATCAATGATTTTTTTTTAAAACAAAAACAAAAAAGCCTCACTAAATTAAGAGGCGTCGGTTAACAGAACAATTATGCTTATTAAAAGTCTCCTGGTAATCTTTAGGTTTCATTGCTTGCTTTGTAAATATTTGAGTATTTTATAGCCACACATTCAGAGATCAGGTTGTTCCATTCTTTTTCCCATTACAAAGTTCCTGGGCCTAGTCTGGGAGGTCACTTAAAATGTGCCCATTCTATTTCATTCCTTCTTTTCATATGTACTCTGATTATTTAAATAATATATCACAGGACATGTTTTTCATATTTTGAGACTGTTGGGTTTTTTGGCAATTAATTGAATTTTTGAATGTTTGTTCCTTGGGTATTGTTTTGAATAATTTTCTCTCTTTCTGACACCAGTTATAGGCTGTTTTGTTACCACTGAGCTTTAGGTTGGCATTGATGACGTGAATAAATCATATGCGCCAGGATATGTTTCATGCATATTGCCTTTAAATTAGGAGGAGATTTCATTTAGATTTCTTTCTGGCTCTTACAGCAACCAAATTAAATAATCATTCATTTGGTTTAATTCAGATTATATGAAACTCCTTACTTGCAAAAAAACAAAAAACAATCCCCCACAAAAAACCCAAGACCACAACATCCAGATTTCTGTCTGTTCCTGTATCTTGGACAACATTACTTATGTGGAAAAGAATAGCAAAGCATTCTGGGTAATAAGCAGATTGAACACCTTTCATTCACAATTCCTGGTGACCACAGCTGCTGCTATGTCTGCTGCTGTTTTAGCAGTACAACAGGGTTAACTTAGGTCATGTGTTAGAATGCTTACTTTTTGAGAGTGTCATTTCTTTCTCTCTTCACATTCATCTGCTTGCCATAATGGTTGATACTGGTTGAACAAAATAAAACAAAAAAGTTTCTTTTTAAATGTACATTTCCTAGAAGATTTTATTATTCATTTGGATCATATTTTTAAATCATTTCAGAAAGTCTGTAATCCTTATTTAAGACACTCTCTCACTGAAATCAATACCTAATTAAGGACTGAGCATTTCAGGATTTGACCCTTGAGAGAAAAGTTATTATTCTTGAGGGTAGGTTTGTGGCTTTAAGCCACTACAATAGCTAAGGCTAGAGTGGCAGCCGGTCTTAAAGATCTGCTCCATAATTTTGGAGTTGCAGGCTTAAGCAACATTTGCTGAATCTTTTACTAGCTCCATGAGATAGGGAATTGCCTTTCAGGTTTGAGGAATCCTAGTGCCAATGTCCGCACTCAGTGGGCACATTTACATGTGCAATTAACATGTCTGAATTTTCTGCACACAAAATTCAGGCACATTAAAAACTATGCCCCTACATGCAGCCGAACATGCACCCATCAGGAACAAGTTTGCTCCTGATGGGAGCAATTCAGCCTAGGGCTGCTACTGCCCTGCTCTGCCTGCCAAAAGCTAGTAGGGGGAGCTCCCCTGTGTGCCAGCCCCAGACTGGCAGAAGGTATGGGGGCTAGTCCTGATTTCCAAAGGGCAGAGAAAGCTGTCCTGGCTGCCAGGCAGCTGCTGCAAGGCATGCAGAGATCAGGTGGCAAGCTAGGGTGTGAACTTACTCAATGATGACTGTCTGTGTGCATATTCCTACCCTGTGGTAAATGCTTCCATTAAGGGATAAAGCTGCCACACATCTAATTTAGGGTAAGAGCATACACATAGACAGTTATTGTAGGGTAAATTACCCACTGCAAGGTCACACTCTATCTTCACTTCTTCTGTGTTATGTGCCCATATCCTGAAATGGCCTGGAAGGGGACTGTATCCAGTTTCTGTGCAGGGGTGTAAAAGGGAGAACCAAGAAAACTCCATGCACATTCCAATCAATTCTGCATACCTGTCCAAGGCCAGAGGCATAAGGAAGGGTTTAGCTGTACACTGTATTCATGAAGTTCTTGGAATGTGCCATCACAACACAACTATTAACATGCAAGAGTTCCTGGATGACTGGCTTGGTGACCTTAGACTCTACTTGCAACCAGGAGAGATGGATAACATGCCAGCGGTCCAGAAACATGTACCAGCACTTACTGAACGTCAGTGGTCACCCTGACCCATACAGCCACATAGAACAAATGCGAGGGAAGATTGCTCCAGGTAAACATGCCTGCTTCATTCTTACTGATGACAGAAATATTTGGATAGGCCATAGTCATGCATGCATCCAGAGCTGTTTAAGTACCATTAGGAATTTCTTAGAATACTTAGCTTAAACGTGATGCACCATAGTCTGGATCAACTGACCATATAAAAAATGTTGAGGATGTTAATAGGGGTTAAGTGAAGATCTTGGTTCTATTTCTTGCACTTTTCCTAGATTTGCCAGAACTTAAACTGTTGATGTCTCTGCCTCTGAGTCCATAACCATAAGCTTGAAGAAAGTTGAGGTCATGTGTTAGCTGGCTTTTGGAGAAAGCTATGTTAAGCCTTCCACAACCACAGATGGAAATGTACTAATCATAATTAACACATCCACCTTTCACTGCAGGGTCTTGTTCAACCATGCCTTTATGGACAAGGAGGTGACCTCTCTTATCAGGAAGGCTAGTGTGCCTTTTGGCAAGCTTACCAAGTAAGTATGGATTAAGAAAGGGATTGATATCCCTGCTAAACTGAACATCTCTAAGGAAATTGTACTGATTGCTGTGCTGAATGGATGTGAGCCTTGAATGCAACACAGAAGGCATTTCTAGCAACTAGGGATGCTATACCAAAGATTCCTGTCTATGTTCTTGTTACTTGGTATGATAGTGATGAATGCTGAGGGTTTTCTGTGTGCTGAGTGCATGAGCACTGAAGCATTAATTCTACAGGCTCAGCTGCATTGGGCTGGATGTGTAGTACAGATGGATGATATGCAGAAGCCTGAGCAGCTGCTATATGCTGAGCTACAGCTTGCAAATGGAAGCTCGGCTGCCCTAGGATGTGTTTAAGGATGTTCTTAAGTGGCACCTGGTGCAAAGCAACATACCAGTTGACCACTGGGAATCTTTGAATGCTGATAGACACCAATGGTACACCAATATAAGGGCAGGTGTGATGCTTCTTGAAAAGCAATGACATACCAATGAACTAGAAAAACACAAAAGGGGAAAGGAATAGCAGCAGCAGGAGCAGTATAGTTTACAGGGAACATGGATATGTGAGAATTGTGGAAGCAGCTGCTTGTGGCACGTTGGCCTTCTCAGTCACTTATACATTTACTGTATCCGACTTGCACCCATGCTACCCCAGCATTGCCTGCCCAGATTACAAGATGCAAATGATGCTGATAAAAGATTTACATACGTGCCAATATTCAGTCACAACATCAGAATCATGCCTAATTTTTGTAATAGCCATAGTCAGATGTTTACTTGTTTCAAAATCTGTCACTCTTGGAATATTTTTCTTTCACTTGTTTTCCTTTCCATGATTATTTGTTGGTTTATTTTGAATGTTCTCTACCATGTCCTCTATTATCACCTTCTACGATGACATTGCTCATGGCACTGTTAAGTATACATTTTTATCTCTACACTGACTCATTAACTTGCAGTTCTGAGTTAGCCTCTGTTCTTCTATGGTTTCACTTCCAATTCTGTTGCTTCATTCTGTCACTCAAATTGTGTGTGTTGTATCATTATATACTTAGATTCTCCATATCATATCCTGTTCTTTTGTTCTTTCATTAAGTCATGAGAAAGGTGTTGCTTTGCCTTCTAATAAGAGATTAAAGTAGTACATGGGGTTTGTCCCTACAGTGTTTTCACCTTATAGCTGTAGACAAGTAGAAGGAGAATTTCACAAGATTCTAGGCATTTTTAGACTTGTTTCTACTATTTGCCTTTAGCATGCTTACTGTTACTGTAAGTTTCTCCAATTCTGGTTTCACCTTACTGTATTTTTTCCCTGATTTTTTATGGGTGAATGTAATGCTCAGTGAGACTTTGGTGCTCATTTTTGGAGCCATGTACTTCAACTCCAGTTGGTGGGATTTGACATGTTCCAGTCCTGAGCTTCTCCTGGACAGATGCTGTCAACTGTGCCAAATAGCTTGTGGTACTTTTAGTATGTAGACAAATGCTTGAGAGTAGAGTAAGCACACACATAAGAAAACAATCCTTCATTAATTAGATTTGGGATTATGTATGTGCACGTCCCTTCAAGGCAATAATTAAAAAATAAAATAGGAAGAAATAATAATTTAAAGGCAGCTTCAACATCCAGATTAATCTCATTTATAGCTCTTCCACCCAACCATCTTAATACCTGAATGCACTCACAAATACTCTTTTACTTCAAAGTACTGTCTGACCTATTCATTACATGTTGAAGCCAGTATACATCAGAGGCTAAGGCAGGGGTGGGCAAAATGTGGCCTGGGGCTGGATGCGGCCTGCCAGGCCATTCTATCTGGGCCACAGGACCCCTAAAAAATTTAGAAAATTAATATTAATCTGCCCTGGGGTGCCTGTCATGCAGCCCTTGATGGCTTGCTGAAACTCAGTAAGTGGCCCTCTGCCCAAAATAATTGCCCATACCTGGGCTTAGGGCTAGTGCCTAAAACACAGAGATTCCTTTCAGTCACAGCAGTTGTCACTAATAATCAATAAATGGGCAAAAATTAAATTGGTATTTGAGAGTCAATACTAGTGTTAAAATACATACCTCATTGGTTGAACTAGTCATACAAACAGCATTGCCTACACATTTATACATACATGAAAGATTAAGAAAGGAAAGAAAAAGCTTCATACAGGCAGCACCACACATAAATATGCCACTTTGTTCTATGATTGTGTCATAACCCAAATAGGGTCAGATTTGTTCAGTGTGCACCAGTGAACATTTTTAGGGTTATTTAGCTGGAAGTAGTGTTGAAATACAGTCCTGATAATCTGTTGTCACTAAAGTTTCCATAATATCCACAGGAAAAGTAGGACCCTGTTAATCTTAGTGTCCTGGTTAAATTCCAACTCAGAGAATTGCATTCTTCCTATTGACTCGCATTTCCCCCTGCCATTTTAGTTGGAAACAGCTATGTTCTAACATTGGTTAAAGAACGAACATGTTTCACTCAGGAAAGGAAACCTTATATTTTACATTGCAAGAAGTAAAGAGATTGTGGCATGACTTAAAGATGGGGGGAAAATCCCTTCTTTCTGGGTCTCATAAATCCTATCATATTCCAAAATCGCTTTGCAGTCAGAAGTGACTTCTCTTCACAGAATTAAAGCCTCCATTTTACAATGCCAAGACACAAGGTAAGTGGGCATCCCACTAAGTCACTGAACCTATATCTTGAATAGGCCAAACACATTCCGATTGCCTTTTTACAACATGGTTAAACGGGATGGAGAATGGATTTGATCCAAACCACATGGAAAGGATGTGCTACTATATGGAAATGGGGTTTCAGTGAGGAAGTTTGGGGACCTCTTAGAAAAAAAATCAAAGCACATTATTGCCACTTATTATAACAACATAGCTATTATGCAACTCAGCACCAAAATAATAGTAATCAACTTACCAAAAACCTGTAGTAAGCTCTGCATTTAAAATCTGCATTATGATTTTAGGAAAGCAAAGAAGATAGTGTTATATCTTTCTTCTTTTCATAGCATGGATTTGAAGTTACTAAAACTCTTGCTATGGACTTGAAATAGAATAGCAACAGTTCTTAAACTATTGTTAGGGTAATCATGCATCTTAGCCCTGCCATAGTTGTGCTCTGTCATGCATTTGCAAGATTGAGATTTTTATTTACATGTATCCTATATCAAACTAATGTAAAGCCTTTTATAAAGTACTTGAAATTAAGATAGTACATTGGAAAAGAAGATCAAGCTAGTGCACCAGCAGCACAATCCAGAATCTCTATAGCTTGAATAACTGAATTCCTCATCATCACTGGATACTTTAGCAGGGCTAAAAACTTAGAAATATAAGTTGTTTTTTTAAAACTTACGTAGTTTCTAGAACTCCTGTAGGTGGATACAGTGCTATACAGAATTTCAATATGTAGCACTGGAAGCGACCATATATATTTATTATAAAATAAGAGTTAATTCTGATCCCATCAGCAAAAACTGAGTAATGGTAGTTGGTTTGTGACAGTAAGTACAGCTTGGGGAGGCCTGAATATTTTGTTTTACTTCAGCCTTCCAAGTAGGACCCAAGGTACTCATGCAGAGAGCCCTCAACTGTGATTGCAGGTTATGGTCAGAATAGTGGATCCATACTGATACTCTCCACTATATAAAGTTGTAGTGCAAGAAATTGGTGTTGTACATGAACTTATTACCCACACTACCTTCCTAAACTACTTCTTTTTTCTCTGTGTTCCAGCACAGAGACGTGCCACACACTACCAAGGCAGATGTGAAGTTGATCTGTTCAGATCGTCTGTGTCTCTCCACGTAAAAGAAATGAAGTATGGGTACTGTTTGGGGAGTATTATGCATCTGTGTAGGCCATTCTAGCATTTATAAAATCAAAGAAGGACATAGCTTTGTTTGAACATTTTATAATACTTAGTAACAACTTACATCTTATTATATCATAATAGTGGTTATACTATGATTGCTTTTATTATGTGTATTTATGAGCTACCTTGGTAGCTGCAGCCCCAGATGGTTGCTACTTGGTGTGTTGAGGTGGGTACAGTACCACATCTCACCCCCTTTTGCTGTAGTTGCGTCTGGTCAGCTGAAGATCCACTGAGTAGGACCCCAGCCTCCTTGGTCAGCTGGCCTGAGGCTTACCCCAGCCTGCAGGCTTTGCCCCAGGCCCTAGGCACCCTACCCTGGGTCTGTAACTGAAAACACAAAACAATAACAATAAATAAAAAGGTTGCACTTATCTTTGTGCTGGGTGTATCTAGCTTCTGGGGTCCATCCTCCAGGTTGTGGTCCAGGTGCCTCAGTAGCCCTGCCCTGGATGTAGGCAGGACACAGAGCATTAGCCCAGCGGAAAGAGCCCACCTAGGGACCACACCAACTACATACAGCCCTACCAGTAGCTGTCTTCCTCTCACTCCAGAGAGTGACCTGTGCAGATGCTTCTAGCTGCTTCTAACCTCCTCTCTTGTGGGGGCAGGCCTTTCCACCCTGCCTGGGTGGCTGGGTTTCCAATTGCCTGCAGCTGGGGGAACGCCCCCTGCCACAGCCATTCACCATGTCTTTACTCATTGTGCTGGCTTCCAGCTGGCCAGTGCAGCCACAGCACAGCTGCATCTGTTTCTGAGTTGGGGGTGGGAAGCCATCCTAGGTCAAAGGTGGCTCAGACACACTCCTCCCCACTGTAATGGAGCTGAGCCCTATTACAGTATTACCATAGTGCCCAGGAACCCAAGTTATGGACCATGACTGTGCTGTGATTGGTGCTGTTCAGCCACAAAGGCTGGATCCAGATGTGCAGGCACATGCATTCCCCAAGTAACAAAGAGCTGTGGCACAATACATGCTGCTGCTTGTTCCTGGGGGATGATCATGCACACATGCTTTGGCATGTGACACATTGCCCTGGGTGGGGTAGGGAAGGCTGGAACTAGCACCTGGACTGGCCTTTTTTTGACACCAGATCTCCAGGTCTCAACACCCACCCCTGCTGCACATTAGCAGTGCAGGAAATGTCTGCATGTGCAGTGTGTGCATCACTGAATATGAGGCTGCAGCACCACATACAACATGTGTGCGCTCACCTGGATGCACTCAGTTTAAGGTGCTAATCTAAAGTTAGTATCCTAAGCTAAAAGTATATGCTGTTTGTCATCTTTTTTGTTATTTTATTTCACTAACAGTCTATTTAGAAGTTCAGAATTTAATAATAAGCAACAAAATTATCCCCTAAAATATCAAACAAGTCAAAGAATAATAATTACCCTTACAATGTCATCCTTAAAAACAAATAAAGGAAACAGGTGTAAAGAGGAGACAGACAAACCTTAGGTACTACTGTGTAGGAGGACATGATAGTGGGGCTGGTACTTATGAATGAAGGCTTGAATAACCCCATGTCTATGCATGGGGTTATTCAAAAGCCTGAATAATTTCTGTGTGGACATCTATTCCAGAATAACTGCCCTGATTTTGTTTAGCATAAGGCACTTTCAAATGGCAAAAAGAGATGTCAAGTGTATAGAGGGAGACTTCTCAGCTTAGAAAAGAAAAGACTGAGGAAGGAAATGACAGAGGTTTAACAAAATAATAAGTGCCACAGAGAAAGTAAACACGAGATTTATAATTTTCTCTCACACAATCCTAGAACTAGGAGATATAATATGAAACTACCAAAGAGGTGTGGACAGACATAACACTTAAACTGGTTTAAATGCAGTTTAAAGTGCAAATGTGCAGACCTACAAGCCAGTTTACAATGGTTTAAACCTCCTGAACCATTTCAAAAGCACTAAATAGCAGTTCTGTTGTTCTTATTTGCATTCTGGAATAACAGTAACAACACACAGGATTGTTTAGAAATAGGTGTTTCTGAATAATTCCATGCATAAATAGGCATTAAGTGTTTAATGTGGAACAAAGTCTGGGAAAAACTAAATCACAGATTACTATAATTTATTTATTTCTAATTCCAGGCAGAGACATGGAGCAGAGCTTTCTTAATCGCCAGGAAGGTAAGCATTTGAAAGGGGGCACGTATGTGGGTCATTCACTCTGCTTCCTAAGACAGGGGAGTCAGCTCTGACTCCAGGGCTTCAGCCCAGCTTATTTTACATGGAGCAACCTTATCTCCACAGTAAATGTGAAAAACGTGAACAAGCAAGCAAACAAAAAACCTGCTGTCTTCCTTAAGATGTACAACCCTTGGTTTGTACTTCTTCCCAACAGCCCAGCCAAGCCCCTTCTTAGAGTTTAATACTCTTTGCAACTCCTCCCTCCTTAACTGGTATCAGGATCCAACTGTTTCCCAGCCAGGCAGATTATTAGCTGCTGACCCCCTGCAGCTGTATTCTTAGCCTTTGAGGAACCAAACACCTCCTGACAAGACTATATAAAATCACCATGTATTTGCCATTCTGGCATATCAGAGCAACTTGAATCATAGACTAGGTCTTAAAAACAGGACTTCAAAATGTGTTTTCCTCAAGAAGTGGAAAGATCTCTTTCTGTCACAGAAAGGATAAAAAATGTGTGTTATACCAACCAACTGTTCAGAAAGGGAAATAGCTTTTGAAAGACTAGGATATTATGTTTCTTTTCTTTGTACCTAAGACAAGATACTCTTTAGTTTCATTCACAGGAAAAATCAATCAAGACACAAATTATGTAAACTATATATTTTGTTTCACTACTAGTTTCATTTTATTTTGAATAAATGTTGTTCTGAAAAAAGTTACTGTTGCAGACAGTTTCATAAAGTTTGCTTCAAAAGGCCACAAAACTATAGACCTCTAAGGAGAAATGGCCTGTGCATACCACAGCATTTCAAAGCCTTCAGTGGCCCATAGGTAGCAATACTGAGGCAGTGATAAGTTGTGGTAATGTCATCCTGTATTCCTTTTGTCAAGCTCAGTTTTAACTTTTCAATGTCCTATGTTTGCTAACAGTATTGGAGGGATGCATGGGTAATAAGAGTTACCTGTGAGCTATGAGTTGGGCATGACTAGTCTAGGTTTACAACTCCAGGTTGTAAACTAAAGGTTTGTACAACTCCACCCACTCTGTGTGCACATACCCAAGATATCAGTCAGAGGCAGGCATGAACAGGTGTCCTCACCAACTGAGGTGTGTTGTCTAGGACTGTGGTTATGTATACTCAAAGCAGCAGCATCAAGATCAAGAAACAAGATCAGGCTGGAGCATGTGACAGATAGTCCTAGGACTGGCTTCCAACTTATTAAAAAAAGATGTAAGAATGAAAGTATTAATCATAGCACAGGAAGCATTCTTTTCCCATTTACTGAATGGACTGAGCCAGAGTTATTGGCATCAACAATCTAATAACTTGCAGCAGGTGGTATCAGCTTGGCTGCCTACTTTGTTCCAACTCAAACAAGTTGTAGGGAAGTGACAGTTTCAGGAGAGAACGGTGGCTCTGGTTCAAACGGTAACCGTCTTTGAGAAGGGGATTATTATTCCCATTATAGAACCAGTCAACCTGGATGACTCTGTAAAACAGGGAGGGTTTCCCACCTGCCAAAGAAATCTGTCTCAAATACAAGTTCAACTGTCAGCTGTACTGTGCATGTGGCATTGCTGATCCACTTACAGAACTTGCCACATGCCTATTGATTGACCCTCAGTTGGGTGCACTCGGTGGGAATTTTGAGAAACAAATTATATACAAAGACCACAAGACATTTCAGTATTATTGTTCATCTTACCTCTCCTGCAGTCCTTTATCTCCATTTATTCTCTTGTTTTATTTATTTCACACCTGACAACAGGAAGAAAAAAATCTGGTATAACACAGATTCCCCCCAGAGGTGGTGCATGCATCTACTCTGGATACTTTCAAAAACACTTGGATGCCTGTCTTGCTGGGATCATTTGACCCCTGCTGACTTCCTGCCCTTTGGGCAGGGGGCTGGACCTGATGATCTTGCAAGGCCCCTTCCAGGCATGGTGTCTATCCAGCCCTAGTGTCTATACAATCTATGAACACTAGGCATTTCTGTGCATTAGATTATTCAAGTGGCATACTCTTAGTAAGTACCTTAAGGGTGTCAGGTTACCTGATAATCAGAGGTTGTATTTTTCTTAACAACCCCCCCCCACATACTCCAGCTCATTCTTCTTGCTCCAAAGCTAGTGAACTATTTTGACATTAAATTGTTCTGTAGCACAGAGTCACCTAAAATTAAAAGCTGTCTTGTTTGATAAGCTCTATGTGAATACATGGAACGACAGAAAACAAAATTCTTTCTTTTCCAGCATGTACTGCTTTGATGCTGCAAAGGGCTCGGTGCAGGTGGATGGATGAGTGCACTCAACACAAAGATTCATGGACTTGAATGGTTCAGTAGTCCTGCTTTATGAAAAGCTCACTGTATGATCAAGATCTAAGGGCCAGATTTTCAAAAGAGCTCACCACCCAGCAGCCAAATGTTGGGAGCTGAGTGCTTTTGAAAACCTAGCCATTTGCATGATAAGTGATATTTCAAGAAGACAGTATGTGCATAAGCATGTGTGCATGCATGCACAGACTTTGAAAATGATTTTTTTTGTTGCATAACTTCATTTTTAATTAAGTCAAAGCAGTAACAGTAAATTTGTACATTTCAGTATAACTACTGACACTCCAAAAACCAGAACAGAAATCTTATTGAGTCTGAAAGTAATTTATCCCTAGAAACTGATAAAGCATTTTGTATTTTCAGAGTTGCTTCCCTCTGGGGATTTATAATACAGATGAAGAAAGCACCCAACACCCAATAAATTAGTTGTTATTATCCCTTGTTTATGTATCCTATTGTGGAACCAAGGCAGAGATTAAGCAACTTTTCTAAGGTCACTTAAGTCTGTGGCAGAGACTCGCTCAAAGGTCAGCCATTCTCCCCAGTTGTTTTGCAGCAAGCAAACTGTATACACTGCTAAACAGAACAAGGAGGAAAGGTAAGATGGCACAGTATAAGGCTAACGTGCATCTCCTGCCATAGGCTAGCTCAGCACCCTGGCAGTTAGTTCGTGGGTGGAAGATAGCCTCCCTCCGTGCTATAGCACTGTGAGCACTCACTTCAAGAATCGCATCATTTTTTAAGTGGTAGCTGTCATCCATCCATCTCCCTAATGCGAAAGCTCCCACCCTGGCCAACCAAGCACCCCTCCTCCCCGCTTCTTTCTATGCTTCTCCCTCAGCCCCATAGCAGAGCTGGGACCTGGACAGAGAGGCACTGAAGCAAAAGGAAAGCTAAGTGAAGGATGCCCCCAGCCCTGACACAAAAGGACTGAAGCAGTGCATGGGCAAACCTGTATATGCCACTGTTTTTTTATTTGTTTGCTTGGTTGACATTTTGTGTCTCGGGCCAAATCGGTTCTGAATCCTGTGGGCTGAACCGTTCAAGTCTGCGTGTCGTGACCTCCGCAAGTATCCTCCGCCCCAACCCCCTGGCAGGCGCCCTAGTGCCAGAGCCCTTGGAGTCCAGGTGCCCCCTGGGCTCAGGTGCCCGTAGCCAGAAGGCGGAAGGAGCCGGCTAGAGGGGAAGCCAGACAGCAACCCCCACGGCCGCACAGCGCGCAGCCGAGATCCTGGCATTGGGAGGCGCTGGCAGGGGTGCCTGCCCGCGCCGGGCCGCCGAGGCGGAGAAGGCGGGGATCTCCCCTGCCAGGTGAGGGAAACCACCTCCCGCTGCATCCCCCTCGCCCGCCCCCGCAGGCGTGTGCGCCGCTACTGCTGCAAGGGGCCCGCACGCAGGCGCAATCGCCCCGAGCTTTTCCTGTTGTGCGGCAGCGGAGCAGTGAGTGACAGGCGGCGGCCGCCCCCGCCGCTCGCGACACGCGCCATCCCCTGCCGCTGCGGCGGCCTGGGCTCGGCAGGGGGTGGGGTGGGGGGGGGAACACGCACCCCGCTACCGCCACTGCCCGCTGACTTGGCGGCTGCGGCCCCCGCACCTCCCTTCTCCGCCCCCGCCCCGCGCTTCCCCGCTGCGGCTCAACCAAGCGCGCAGGGAGCCCGGAGCAACCGCCCACCCTCCCGCTCGGGGCGAGCGCAGCAGGAACACCTGGGGGGGAGGGGGGTGCGAGCTACCTGACAGTGATTGGCAGCTCTCCCACAGCCAATGGGTGCGAGGCGAAGGGGCGGGGCGCGGGGGAGGCCGGGCGCAGGAGGGTAGGTTGCGCCTCGGCCTGGGCCGCGCAGCGGTTGTGTGTGAGCGCAGGGAGGGGGAGGCGGCGAGGGTGTCGGCGGCGGCGCTGCACCCGCACCCGGGTTTTTAAATCTCCTTCTTCACCCGCGCCCCCCCCCCCCCGGTCATTGTGTTTTGCACCCGCCCTGCGCAGCCCCTGCGCGGCGCGTGAAGTCAGCTCGCCCGCCCGCCCGGAGCAGGGGGCGGAGGCAGCGCAGGGAGCCCCGCCAGCCCAACCCAGCCCAGCCCAGCCCCGCCAGCAGCGGCAGCAGGCGAGTGGCCGCAACTTTCCCCGCCGCCCCGCGCCGGAGACGCCGAGGGCTCCTCGCTGCGGCAGCCGCCGCCGCCCCGCACCGCTCGGCGAGGGAGGCCCCGCGCCCCTCGCGCCGCGCCCGCCGGAGATGTCTGAGCACAAGGCGATTGACCCCAAGTTATCCACGACGGACCGGGTGGTGAAAGGTGAGCGCCGCCGCCGCGCTCCTTCCGCATCCTCCGCTCGGCTCCCGCGCCGGGGGCAGCGCCGGGGCCGCTGGCGGGAGCGGGGCGAGCCCGGGGGATCCCGGCTCTGGGTTGCCGGGGGGCCTGCTCCACTGCAGCATCCCCCCCCCAGTAACTGCACGCCCGGCACCCGCCCTCCCTCCCTCCCTCCCCCGCGCAGCCCGCCTGCCCCCCGGGTGCTCCCGCTCCCCGCCCGCGCGAGCCATCTGCCCGCAGAGGCCCCGATCCCGGCTGGCGGCGGTGGCGCTGGTGGGCTGCGGGGGCGTTGCGCTCCGGCTGGCGGGGGGAGGCGGGAGGCACCCGCGAGCAATCCTGCGTGGTCGGTTTCTCCCCTTGGGGGAGGGGGGAGGCGCCACGGATCTCGGGGGGGGGGTGCGGGGGGGAGCCTCGCCCGCCTCCCGGCCAGCGCTGCTGCAGGGGCGAGGGACCCCCGCAGCAGCCGCCCAGGCAGGAGCCGCATGAATTTCTGTGCGGGGGTGGATGTGGGGGGAGGGCGACACGGCTGGAGAAGATGGCATATTTCTTCAGGATCAGCCTCTTGGTGCTCGGGAGAAGGATATACGGATATATGCTGCTGCCCGTTGGCACAGCAGAAGGCAATAAAAAAAAAAAAAAAAAAAGCAGTCCCTCCCCTCACTCCATCTCCATCCCCGTTTGTTTTTTCTTTTTTCTTCCTTTCTGATTTGGCCTGGCTGGATGTGAAGTTATCCAGCAGACATGCTGCCAGGCATCCACATGTGTGCGCGCGCGCAATCCTGGCGTCTGGGTGTTCCCCACAAATGTGCCTCCTTCTCTCCTGGTTTTTATCTCCTTTCGAAGCGAACGGTAGGGTGAGCTGGATGGCTTATAGGTCATTCAGGTCTTGAAAGCCACGCTTTGGGTTTGATTAGCTAGACTGTGCACGCCATAAAGAACTGATCCTCTTAGGGAAAGGTCATGTGTGATAAAATCCCATGTACCAGCTGCTTTAATATGTGCATGGCGCATATATTTCCTGCATGTTCTATATATTGTTTAGCATGCTTAGGTACAGTACATCATACTTAGTTTAGGAGATAAGGCTGGATCTGTATCTAGGTTTTCAGGTGAAAATGCAAATCCCTCAGTGTTAAGTCCAGGAGACTTGGAGGGGATTGTCTGTATTACGTAGATTCTTGCGAACATAGACTAAAACCAAACCCAAACAAATAGCAAATTTGATATTTTAATGTTTTCTGTGCATTCCCTTTAATTCCTAATGGAATTTCGAATCTGGGTAGGCTTTAGGAAACTTACTTGCCTGCACCATAGTAGCATTAAAAACAGTTTCAATGTGCCCTGTCTTGTGAAATCTGACATATTTATGGCATGGTTGAGATGATGATACATTGTATTAGTGTCCAAGATGCGCTAAGACTAAGCTTTAAAGGGGGGTTACGTGGTTGTCCTTGGGTAATGCATTTTCTAAAGAAATGGGCGTCACAAACATTTCTTATATTTTGATATAACCATTTAGCAAATACTGTCAGGTAAGAATTAGACAAAGATTTCTTAAATTTTGTGTCTAATTTGGTAAACATGGGACCAAATCTTATTGTCTTTCCGCAAGAAAAAGAATTGATTTCCTTGGGTGTGCTACTAGAGTAAGAACTACTTACATTGATATTTTTTAAAATTAAAAACAAAGCAAATAAATATCACTGTTCTGAATGCAGGTACATTATAAAATTGCACCCACAGTGAACTGGGTTATTGTCTCTTAACGATTAAGATGTTTACAAGTTAGAATCAGAAACTTGCCAGCAAGACTAATCTATGACTTTTTTGGCAGTAATGGCTCTTCATTTTTTTTAATACTTCCATTCAAATAAATACATAGGTTCCAAACTTTCCAGAAAGATTATTTTTAAGAAATATGAACACCCCCCCCCCCAAATAATAATTTTGTGAATTTTATACACTCAGTGAACCATCTGTCCACCAAGTGTTTACCTCTGTTCTTTTTATAAAGTATTCATTAAAAGAAGGAAGGCTACCTAACAAAAGTTTCTTAGGTATTTATTAATTTATCTGACTATAGTTATTACATGTCAACATTTTAAAGAGTATTTGGATGCATTTAACTAGTTCATTATTTTTATTAAACACTGAAGTCCTGTTAAATGCTTAAATAGAGAATCTGGAGCAGTAATACGCAAAAAACTCATTCTTAATAGGATTATTCTTACACTCTGTCATATTTCAATGAAGGCAACTTAAAATAAATGTTGTTTTTTCACTATTTAAAAACAGAAATGAAGAAAAAGAAATTAAGGCAGCTTTACTTGACTTGTAAAAGCAAAGTGCCTAAGACTCCTGTCCTTCATCTAGAGCTACAGAATCCCAGGTCTTGTGTTACAACTTTGACTCTTAAATGGTCTTTTCCATGGTATTTACTTCTTGGCCCATGGGCCAGATCTGGCATGTAGAACCATGTCATCTGGCCCATGGGGCTCCCATGGGTTTGGAAATTTGGTGTGGGGGTGCACTGGTCCCATCTGGGCTGCCCCTGTGTGGAGGGAGGATGAGGCCTTGGCCAGGTGAGTTCCATGTAGCCAGATGGTGCTCTGGCTGGACTGTTCGTACACAGCTGGATCAGAGCTGGCCCCACATGGCTAGAACAGGTCCTGGTCCAGGCCAGCCTCATGCAAATGGATTGGGCCCTGTCTGGGCTGCTCTTGCGTGACTGGATTGGGCACCCCATTGGCCAGGGATTGAGCACCACCAGGGCCAGCTGCTGGATTGGGCCTAGGGACCAGATCTGGCCCACAGACTGACTTGGCACCAGTATCTGGTCCACAGGGGAAAAAGGTTGGGCACCACTTGTCTTTTTCATAGGTCATCCATCATCTATACCTTCTTGAGATGAACAGCTAAATAGCCCCAGAAATAGTGACAGTAATGAAATGCAAAGATTTCTAAACACAGATGTAGATAATCAGCACTCTTTGGTATTTGACAAAGAACCTCTTAATCTTGTTTACCAGTATAAAGTGAGATATTTCTGAAGATAAAAAAAAAAAAAGTCATAAGCAATTTTTATTTGGGGAAGAAGTATTTTTAGCTCATGCATGTAGGTTTTATATTTCATTATTTCATATGGCTGCAGAAAGAATAGTTACTTTACCAATCTGGCTCTTAAAATTTATTGACTGTGAAGCTAGTTAAATGTTTTAGTTTTCAAAGATTGCAATTAGATAACACATGACAAGGGATGTTGTATTATAACAAGCATGTCAGGCGTTCTGTGTAAATCCTAGGTAGGCACTGTTACATAACTCTTAGTGGTGGGCTTGATGAGGTGAGAATTCTAGCAGTGTTGCACAGATTGCCCTATTATGGACACCTGTTGGAAAGGTTGGGTATTTTTAAATAATATATATATGTTGTTGATTTTAAACACTTTGCTAGGGAATTATTGGAAGATGAAAAAGGACTTCAGTTATTTTGTGTTCTGCCAGTTATGTGGTGTTTTCAAGACTGTATTCAATTGATTTGATTGTGGCATTTATGCACAGTGGTACCTGAGCAACAGATTTGTTTTCAAGACTTAATAAAATGTAAATTTTTGTGAACTCTGGGAAAAGAGAATCCCATATATTGGTCCAAAGAGTGATATTGTACTTGTCTAGTGAAGCAGTGTTTTTTCCATTTATCTAAAATTCTCTTTAAATAGAAACAGTACATTCTGATGCAAGGGGGATAAGAACTTACAACTGTTGGACTACTTGTTTTCAGCTGTTGGTGTTCACAGTGTATAAAAATGTGACTTTTAAATGTGCTTGATTTTTGCAGGTGCGTGTGGCTAATTTCATTGACATAAGTAGGATTACCTGTATGTCTGAAGCCGTGTGCATAATTTAAATGTTTTGTGGACTGAGAGGCAAGTGAATTTAGTGCTGGAATAATGGTGCTAGCTTGACAAATTTGTGCGGAAAAATCCTTCATGTTCTCAGAAAAAAGGTACAACACAGATGCTTCCTGGGCCACAGTCTCCATGTAGGTCTGCTTATAAGATGTTCCCCTCCATAAGAGATGCTAATTTGTTACTTAAATGTCCCACCAGAGGAACTGGTGTCACAATAGTTCTTAGGTTGGAGATGCCTGTCCAGTAGAAGCTGGGCTGAGAGTACAAGCTCATTCCACATAGGGCATAGAACAGCTGTCTGATGTTAACACTTTCTGGTCACTATTGATATTGGCAACATTTGAATCAGTGACCTAGATGCAAAAGGCTCTGTATCATATAGCCAGTCTTCTCAACCCATGTCAGTATTGCATTACTGTCTCAAAAATACTGTTAAAAAGTGTAATTATCCGTTTTTTAAAAGCAAAATCTTCTCAAATAACTTTCTGGTAAGGGTAGCAAACAACAAAAATCAGAAAATGAGGCAGCACTTTCTTTAACACTTGGGTGGGAATATTATGACTCCTCTTCTGTCTTAAGGAAACTGAAAACATAGACTGCGGAATGGGGTAGGCCACCCGGGACATGGCCCCACCAACTTTTAGCATATTAATTTATATAACCCACAAATGCACAATTGTCATTCCACTTAAAACTGTATAGCTATTTTTTTTAACTGCATAGCTAGCTAAATTAATGTGCTAAAATTTGATCGGGCCATGGCCTGGGTGGCTCACCCCGTTTTGCGGCCTATAACTCAAAGTATGAACACCATAAGACAGAACTCTTTCTCCTTCCCCTCACGCTTTTCCTACCACTTCTGATGTCTTCCTTTAGGTCTTATAACTTACTGTTAATCACTCTTCCCATGCATACCAGCCCCTGATTAGCAGTGACTTTTTTTTTTTGGGTCAAGCTTTTGTATCTCTTCATTAAGTGATGCATATTTGCTACCAATAATTTCTTACCTAATGAATGAGTAGTGCACATCTCTTTACCAAATAAATGTTTTTGGTTGCCTTAATTTCAAATTGGAATAGGATGGAATAAATGTATATATTGGACAACAGGGAAAAGTCAATGAAAACTTTAAACCCTGATTAGAAACATGAGCATCCTTCCTGTAGGACAGTAAGTACTTCAGACTAGAATCACCACTTTTAGTTGTATTGTTTCTTTAACTGTCAAGAAGCTAATGTGTGTCTTGAAGCACTGATACTTCCTGCTGTTTGGCTCCCAGGCTAGACTATTTTAATGGGTTTCCAGGACTTCTCTGGTGATCAACTAAACTTGTAAAAATAAAATACAAAAAAACCCCAACTCTGCATCCTATGTTGTTGCTTCACATCTCTTGTTGGACGCTTTTGTGTAAACTCAGTGTGATCAAAATTTTGAGAATTGGCAAATTTGCAGTGAGGACCAATACTGCTTAGTGGCTTGAATGGATAATAGAAGGTGAACAATGAGAGATTAGATGCTAAAATATCTTACTCCTTGGCCACAGGCTGTTACAAAGTGTAGTATAGGAGCAGCAGCTGATATGTGCAACTGTTGTATTTAATGCTGGGTGTTTTCTTATGTTGCCGCCTTATATTGTCCATATAATAAAAGAACTGTAGTTGCTGTAAGGAAAGTGAGGTCAGCGTTTATTGTTTCATTAAAACAGGCTGTATGAACTGTAGCTGAGGGCAGAATGACAACTGACTATATCTGCATAATTCCTATACTACTACTAACTATTGAAAATGAGCCTTGGTACTCATACACATTTAGCCTGATTCTGGTCTTGCACTAATGAAAAATAAGATTAACACTGAATTAAGTAGGTTCTTCAATAGAATATTGATGTGAAATTTGGAAACGGGCCCAGTGTTTTTAAAACTTAATCTGCGTGTATACAAAATATGTATACTTAGCTTACAACAATATTGTAATATTTAGATATCCAGAGTAATCGTAAGCAGCTCAAAGAAAATGAAAACAAAATGTCTGCTCGTTATATATTTATTAATAATGTAGGTGGTTCTTTAGTTAAATACTCATTCATTTACTTAACCTTGTTTATTCACAACTCTTATCATTTGGCCAATAAAATCAATTGAACAAGTAAGTTACATTTATTATATTGAACCAGGAAAATATTCCAGGGCAGTAGTCATTTGTACAGGAGTCACTACTGTATGCTGCTTGGGGTCAGTGAGGTTTCTCTCCCCTTGTACTAACATGCCAAAAGACAATATCTGAATATAATTAGAGCTTTATTGTCTAGGGAGACCTGTCTCATGGGCTGTGATGAATTTTCGGTGCCTGGAGGACAAAAAAACATGAGAAAAATCTTCCCTAAACACCAGATTTATTGTCTTTTGGGCATTTCTGATCCTTTGCCTGGCTAAGCCATCTATATTCCTTTTGCTTTTGTAAAACAGAGGTGCATACTTTTGATCTCATATGCCATGTCCCGATGCGCAGGGCAACGCGTTCGCAGTGGCAAAAACAGTAGCAGCACAAATTTGCCACTACCTTTTGGCATAGCACACACACACCCCTGCACATGCACTTTGGTGAGGGACAGATTATCCTGCTTTGGGCAAACCGCCCTTGCTCTGCTCCTCCTGACTCCCAGAGTGCTGGAGGAGCTGTGGGACATATGCAGCAGTGGAGACGCTCTAGCCAGCATCTCCCTGGAGAACTGAGACTCCATGTCTCTTGGTGTGTGCTCTTGTTGCTTGTATCATGCCAATTTCTTTCCCAGCACTTTTTTTTTTTTTTGCTACCGGGATTTCCCAGTAGCAAACTTGAGTCCATACTGCAAATTTTGCAGCATGGGACACATTTCAACGTTCCCCATGTGCAGTTTGTGGCACCGTAAATAGGTTTGTGGTGCTCTAAACTGCATGTCTGGACATGGCCATACTGGTGTTATGAAACTATGTAAGGGAATTTGCTCTAGACATTATCCATGTTGGTTCAAACAGCAAACACTTATCTGTTAGGCCACTTTCCTTGGGAGAATATGGCTTAGAGAAGTTGCTTCCTACACTACTACTTTTTCCTTCTCTCCTTTCCCAAATCAGGCCACAGTTAGTTCCATTGCATGCTTTCCAGTACACAGATTGCCTTCCTGTTATGTGCTACGACAGGGGTTCTCAACCTTTTTCTGCCCGAGGACCAGCCTGGTTCCCCAGCCACCATCTGCATGGCCCCATGTGCACCAGGCAGGGCTCTGCAGCAGGGAGCCCTGGGGCTCCACTCACCTGAGCAGTAGCAGCACCCATAAGAAGGAGGCTGTAGGACTGGTTGGGGTGTACCTCCGCCTTCCTCTTCCTTAGGACTTGCCTCGGCCCCAGGGGACTGAGGTGGCTTCTCCGCACACCAGGCTGCGCAGACCCCCTGAAACCTGCTTGTGGTGCCCCTGGAGGGCCGCAGACCCCCGATTGAGAACTGTTGTGCTCTGAGACGGAGAGAAAATGAGGAAAACAAATTTATCCTTCAATAGGTACTTTTGGTTTACGGTAGTTCATTTGCTTGCATAACCTTAAGAAGTTTAAGCTGCCCATATTGCTTGAAAATTAGATATACCATTTAGTTCGTTAAATAGTAAGTTACTGTGTCATGCATTAAACCCTTTCAGTATTTGTATTCTCTAAAATGACATTGAGAGTTTAGTCTTTTTGTACCCACTTAAGAGCACTTACTTTCTGTATCTTTAAAAAGCAAAAAAGGAGGCCTGAAATACAGGTTTGAGACTCCATTTTAAATCAAGATTGTTCAGTCGTGTTGAAGTAACATAGCATTGTAAGATCTATATTTCCCTTTGTTAGCTTTGAGGAAACTAACAAACGCTGTTTGCATTATTTTATTTCTTAAAATTAATTTTAATGGGTGTATATCTACAAATATGAACAGAAACTTTCTTTTTCAATTTGTAAAGAGTGCCATAAAGGAAGCCACAAGTTTCTGAAGTGAAACCCACTTCAAGGAGACTTCATAAAAAAGAAAACGTGCGCTCTCGCATTCTTTTATATGTGGTTAGATATGTTCTGTGGAACAGCATATAATTTCTTAAGTTAACCACTTTGATCCATTTTCTTTGTGATAAGCAGTAGTTTACCTTGTCCTTCCTCAGGGAAGATCATTTGTGGCTTGCTAATCAACTATGCTAAAATGGGGTCACAGTTCTGTGCATGTTCCAGGGTGTATGTGACTCTCCTTGCATGAGAATCTGATTTGCACTGGACCACAAATATTGCGGTTGGAGCTCATGCTCTTCAGATGCCTTTTATTGACCTTCTCTTAATGAACCAGAAAGGTGGGATGTAATATGGGCATAGTGAGAGATCAAAAAATGTTGTTGTGAATATTATTCCTAAATATCAACCTGTACTGCTGTCCTTCCTGTTTCTTCCCTATTTACTCCTCCACCAAAAAGTTGATACTGTTGAGTAACACCTCCAGAGCAATACCTTTTTGACACAGTAATTTGCATGCATTTTGAAACTGACTATGATATCTATTTTTATAAGCAAGGTTAGGCATGCTAACGTTGGCATAGCAACACTGCTGTATGAAGAGAACACGACTATCTTATTTATTTATGATTTAACCAGGATGCCAACATGGGTTCCCAATAACTCTTTTTCTCTGTGGAAGCTGGAGGAAAAAAATCCGAAATCCAGGGCCACAAATCATATTCTTAATGTATAGGTTAGCATGACAGTTTTTAAGGGCCAGATGCCAACTTTGAGGGCATTTAAGATTTGCAGCATACCTAGTGTAGGGAGCTAATGTTGTAGGTTCCTAAATGATATAATGCAGATGTTGTATAAATTTAACTTAAGCTTACTAGCTTGAGGCCTTCCTGGGGTCAACAGGGTACAAGAACCTGTATATATCCATGACCTGTGTAATTTGAAAAAATAAAGCCATTCATTTTACTGCATTTAGTTGAAACCTCTCTTGTTTTCCTTTTTTCCCCTCTCTTCATTCTTTTTCTCTTGCATTTTCCTTCGTCCTACATGGTGTTCTTTTCCTTTCCAACATCTTTCTAGATTTTCTCTGTGTTCAATCTCACACCCACATACACATTTACTCAGTACCAGAGCCTCCTGGTTACTGTGAAAGTGAGGGTGGTTTAAGCGTGTGTATCTGCTAATGCAAATCTCCAACTTCTGTTTCTCCATTTCTCTTTCTAGTGAATAACTCTTGTATCTGCTGTTTTTGCTGTTCATATCTTTTCCCAAGACATAATAGAGTGTGGATAGCTTGATTCTTGTGGTTTCACTGCTGCTTACAGGATGCTCAAAAGCAGCAGTGAGAACTGGCACTGTGCCTGTCAGTTCTTTCTCTGTTGCAGCTTGGAAAAACTCTGAAGAGCAGCAGCACAAGGACGGTCTTTCTTCAGACTTCAAAAGATGGAAGCTCATTGGTTTTACACTCTGCTTGGAGGGTTAGCTTTATTTCCAGAAGGGTTACATGTAAAATTTCTGCAGAAGTTGATACTACTTGCCCATGCAAGTGGTTTGCTTGCCATAGATGAGTGGATTTTTTAAAGAAGTCCTTCCTCTTTATATTTCTAAACATACTGTAAACAAGGGGTGGGGGTTGGGAGAGTGAGGTGGGATCTGTGCATTAAGAAGTGAAAAGGTATATTGAAGCTACTCTTCATTACTTCTGTATTTTTAGAACAAACAATACATCAGGAAATATTTAGAATAAGGTAAGAAAAATAAAATAATAAAAATCAAGGTTTGGTGCAGTATGGAATTGTTAGTGAAAAATGCAGTTCAATCTAGATAATACATTGGCTCAGCCAGGCCAGTATTAGGAGCATATGATATGTTGGTCTTCAAATCCACTTATTAACTTCCCCATCCAGCATTTTGTAGCATGTTGCAGTTTAGTTGGCTTTATAGCAACTTATGCAAATCGGTTAGAATATTTGCCTTGAATTGTTTGAACTCAGTAGAACTTGGGAAATAACCCCAATTAAAAAAACAGGCTTGTCCAAAAGAAGAGGTTAAAAATGTAAATAAAATTAATGGATTGTGTGGGGCATGCTGCTGCTGAAGAAATCCTTATAACATATAAATCTGTAAAGGAGCAAGTTCTGCTTTAAATACTTGACTCTAGTAATTCACACTTATATAAAAAATACAGTGTACACAGTGTTGCCACCGAAAAGGGAAATGTACTTTGAACTTCTGATCAGAATAATGAAAATAATGTCTTTATAATGGGTTATGCTGGTATGCTGCTGTAGATAGTCCTTAAAGTCCACACAGGCACTGTTCAGTTCACTTAGTCATTGAATAAAGCTGAGCTAACTTGTTTGGCTTGACTTAATATGTGACTTGGTTTGTTTGTTTGTTTTAAAGACTTTGGGTGGTTGTAGACTGTGTAAGGTTTGCCGTATAGCTGTATATAGCAAGGCTTCTGATACATTTGTGTTTTGAAATGCCTATTTATATAGAAAACTTTCTGTCTTGGTTAAGTTATCTGAAGTCATAAAAGAGAACAGTGTACCTATTTTCCATTGCTCCTTTGAGTTAAGTGAAAAATATTGTATTATTTTGGGGGAGGGGGTGCAGCTGGGCCTCTTTTTGCAGAAATCTATGGCTGTTCAGCAGTCCATGGGAGCAGTGTTTCAATTTAATATACAGCTCAAGCACGAGAGTATTTGCTGATCTTTTAGGTCCTCATTCCTGATCTATCTTTACTCTCCTTCCTTCCCCAGCCTTCTAATTTTGTGGTCTTTGGTTGCTGTTTTTAGCTGCATAAAATATCACTGTCTTTTTTTATAAAAACTAAGTTATAGTTTTTTTGAGACTCAGTTTTTCTTCCTCTTCCCAGGTTTTTCATTTGGGTTGTTCTTTTCAGTTCTTCTGTCAATGTTTCCTAGTTGGTTCATGTGAGGGGGTAAGAAATTGTTTGTGGTTACAGTGTAGTCTTTTTGATGTGTTCATCGAAGTTCATTTTATGAACTACTTGGTGCTTTGTTTTGAAATGAGAAGTTGCTAAGGTGATCATGGTTTTCTAAGGAGCTCGACTTTTTAAACTAGTCTAGGGGAAAAAGTCTTCCTCTGGGAGTGGAATTTGCCAGCTCTCTTCAAGGCTGTATGGGCTGGGTGAGGGGGGAGAGGAAGAGGGCAGCCTGCATTTGTGCACTCAAGGCCAGATCCTTTACTACCTACTAGGTGCCCAAGTATGATCTTAATCCACCCTGCTCAAGTTCCTGAAAGTACAGTTGACACAAAATGTAGACGGGCCTTTCTGCTCACTGCTTTTGGTAACTTAGTAGTAAGGCTAAAATGGTGGTGTTACACGGAGGCACGTTAATAATATTTCAGGAACTTGAGTGGGGTGCAACGGAAATGCACCTGGGCACCTAACTCCTCTTAAATGGAATAGGATTGAGACATTGCTCTAGGAGCAGCAAGAGTTGGTTAGTCCTTAGCCAGTTTTTTTTTTTCTTTTTCGGGTATTTTTCTGGATGTCCGGGAGGTAGGCCATACCCATAAGCCTCCTCTTCAGGCATCTCTGGCTGGTCATTGCTGCCTTCTGCCTCCTGTGCCCTCTGACCTGACTCCTCCCCCCCTGTGCGCACACACCTTTGCTGCTTTGTATCCACAGGTTCCCTTGCCAACTGCTGGGGTTAGGTTCCTGAAAGTTCCCATGGTTGGCAAGACTAAAGGCTTTGGGGGAAAATGGCAGGTGGCAGGCTGATGCACTGCCATGGAAAATAGTGGTTTCTCAAAACTGTATACAGTAGTAGCCAAAATGGTATACAAAATATTAAGCATGGATACTCAGAACCGTGGCTGGAAAAACTGTGTTTGGCAAGGGAAATCTGTATTTGAGATATCTGAGGATTGAAGCATTGGGTGCTTTACAGAACATGAGGTGTGGGGTGATGAAAAAAGAAGTGCTCTTTTTGGTTTTAGAATCATAAAATCATAGATAGTTAGGTTGGAAGAGACCTCAGGAGGTCAGCTAGTTCAACCCCCTCCTCAGAGCAGGAGCATCCCCAACTAGATCATCCTGGCCAAAGCTTTGTTTAGCTGTGTTCTGAAACCCTCCAAGGATGGAGCTTCCACCACCTCTCTGGGTAACCTGTTCCAGTGTTTTACTGCCTTCCTAATGAGAAAATTCTTCCTAATATCTAACCCCAAAGGAAGAATTAATTTGCTGGCCATTTTAGTTGCTGCTGTACCCAGTAGATGATTTTTCTGTAATAAACTAGGACTTCCTTGGCTGTTTTTATTTTCAAATGCAAAGTTCCCATACCTATCCTAATAACTAAATGGCTACGTTTCAGTAATCTTCCCCCTGCCTTTCTCCCCTACCCACCTACCTATGCCCAAAATGATAGAATAGTTTAGAAATTGAACCTGAAACCATGCAAAATATGTCTGAACATTTCCTTAACATATTTTAAATGCTATTCAGACCATTATTTTTCCCATTATTTTTGCCAAATTTCAGAGCATTATGAGTTATAGTGGTTAGAGCACTATGGTAATGTAATAATATTACAATCCCTGAAATGTTGCAATTGACCATTAGTTACAATGGCACAAGCAGTCATATTATGTAATGAAGACTGTTGGGAATAATCTTGTTCTATCAGTAACCTTTGTGTTTTAAATTCAAAGCATGGATACAAAAATACTCATGTTCCCTGTAAATGAAAGGGCAGATGCTACAAGTTAGCTTTTATTTGCCTTGTGATAGGAGTGTGCATGCAGGTACTTAGTACAAAGTAGTTACAGTATGGAAACCGGCTCCTTTTTATCTTTATGGAAACTTAAGACATAAGCATATGAACATTAGAGAGGAGACTTTTTATAGGTAAGACCTTAGGCTTTTAACTGCCATTGAGGCTTAATGAAGCCTAATTGTCATTTGTGCCCTTGCAGATATCCCTCTATAGGCTGGATTGGACTTTGATGCTTTTCAGTAGGAATCAGTCTTTCTACTGGTTTCAGTGAACTCTGAATTGGGCCTAATCTTATGACTGGTAGCTTTTGTCCATCTTTTTTTAACTCCAGTTGTGTTGCTGTGTTCCTCCCTTGGCACATTATTGCATCTTGTTTTTAAACTGTATTATATGCTCTTTAGAGCAAGGAGCATGTCATCTTGTATTTGTAAGGCATTTAGCACAATACAGGGCTGATACTATTTTGAACCCTCAAACTCTCGTGCTGCAAATGATACCCGTCATAGGGGAAAACTGACTTGCCTCTGTCATTTGTGTGTGTGCATATCTGCACACTTTTTTAAAAAATACACCTAGAAAATGTTTTCCAAAAATGTAAACAAAATATGTTTCCATCTTTAAAATTTTGCTTTCTGTCTGGTTTCTGCATGGGCAGAGAGCAACAGACTCTAGTTTTTTGCATGTAGTTGTTTGGGTACTATGCATTTGGAATGGAGCTTTCTTTAGAAATAAATACATTGTGTTGTTGTGATCAAATAAACTCTTCAACTGTGTTTAACTTCCTGCAATTATCTGATTGGATTTTATATTTACAGGCTTAACATTAAGACTTACCTTAGCACTTAAATAGCTCATCAGAGTATGTATGTTCCTTTGCTCAAAGGGCTTGCTGCTGAACTTGCACCAGGACAGCAGAATAGTTTGAGTGAGAATGTAGAGAGCATTTGAAGGAAAGGCATGTATAATAAGTACTGGAAAAAATTGACTTAAATAGAGAGAGAGTGAGAGTTTTTTGGGAACCCGTGGTAGTTGCAAGGATGGGGATCTGCTTAAAGGAAGGGGTAAAGCCAAGGCAGAAAGCTAAGCTGTGGGGGAGAGAATGTAGTAGAACACAATAAGTAGGCAACAGAGGAGTAACAGAGGTGGTGTATGTGTGTTGGAGGATAAGTTAAGTATAGAGTCTTAAAGGTGAAGACAAGGAGCCTGAATTAGATTTATGAAGAGAGAATGCCAACAGAAGCAACTGCGGTGGGGTGAGGGAAGGGAGGAATACTGTATACCCATGCCCTAAATCGGGCTTCTGATTACTTGTAAATGTTCTCTGCACTTTATCTGCAGGCTGTTTTAACAAAGGTGTTTAAAGACCAGTCCTTACTCTAACACATCTTCAGAATGCCTGGCAATTTAAATTTTGTCATTAAAAAAAAAAAAAAAAAAAAGAGAGAAAACAATGAAATGGTCTTAAAGTTGTACATTCTGAACAAACTAGGTAAGATAGATGAGAAACGTATTTGTGCATCCTTGAAGCTGGCACAAATATGCCTTCATTTCAGAGGATGCACTGGATAAGTGAGTTTGACCTTTGAACTGTCATGGATGTTGGCAAGTAAATCTTAAATTGTCATGTAGAAAAGTCTCAGCAGCAAAAATGAATAGACTAGGAGTAACCCTGGCTAGAAAATTTGTACACAATTAAAAGTCTTAGTGAGGGAACATTCTACATTTACTTTCATGGTAAAATTTCTTGGCTTCGATTTGTTTAGCCTCCATATGTCTGGAGGAGGATGAAGAAACTTGAGACCTTTTCTTAAGGGTTCTGAAGAAATGTTCTCAGATTAAGGAAGATGTTTTAAAGATGGGCATTAGGGTTTACAAAGCACTTAATCCCTGTTTCATTGGCTCACAGCTAATGACTAGAATTTATTTCACTTGTTTGGAGTACAGTATATGAAATAAATTGCTCTTTAGGCAGATTCCCAATGGACAAATGAGTCTCATTATGATTAAGAGTTGGCAGACTCGGCAGAAAATCTGAAGATTGAATGTGAAGAGACTCAGGTACCCTCTGATGTCTAGAAATGCTTTCCCCACTACAGGATTACTTTCATTGGTGGACTGTGTATGTACATAAATGGTTTATTCCATTTTTTTTTATCTCTGGAGCTCAAACTACTTTTCTACATAAGGCCTGATATTATCTTCTTATCTGTGAAACACTGACGTTATAACGCAGTTCAACATGACTCCCAGGGCTAGATCTTCCACGTACTTGTTTACGTGCCTAGATGTAGTCTTGTTCTACTCTGTTCAGGTCCTACGAAAATGTTATAAAAAGAGGCAAAATTAACAGACCATAATTTTGGCCTTAAGGCTAACTCATTAAAAGCAGTAAGAAGTTCAGCTTTTGCAATAGAATTCCTGAAAAAGTTATCAGGGTGCAGCAGGATCTCATTTAGGTAGCTAATTCTACCTATATGCCTAAAAGGTGGAATTAGACCGAGGGCTAACTCCTGTTTTTTGCACTGTGTTCTCAATAAGAAGAGGTGGGTCAGTGGAAGCAGCTGATTCTCTGTTTGTGGCACATTTGTAGTGAGAATGACTGGAAAGCTGCTTTGACTACTAGAATATTAAAATTGTATTAAAATTCTAAGAATAAAATATCTGTAATTCTGATACCTGAGATGATAAATATCCGTCATCCCCCCTGGATTAACACAAGTATTGTGAACTCTGACAACAGCATGATATTGCTTGATTTGTTTAGTTTTGATCAAACTTTTGTTTACATTTCAAAGGAACAAGAAGAAATAATTTATTCTGGTTTAAAAAAAAAAAAAGAGAACCTACACAACCAGTACATCTGGGAATGCCAAATCCCAGTTCTTTTTGACATGGTACACTTATTTCCCAAGGCCTTGAACCTCAGGTGTTGCCTGTCTTGCATGTAAACAGTATTTGCTGTTTACTATGTAAGGGACTAGGGATCTAGCTCTCATTAAACTGTATCAACGTATTTAACTTCTCTTTAGCATTAACTTCACACAGCTTGTATCGCAGTTTTGTAGGTGCTGTATGTTATATTGTTGGTTTAAACTAATCATAGACATATACTGCCTTGTGCATCAAATAAAAACACGGCGTTTTGGGGCTATAATTCAGTTACCATCCTTTCTGGATGTTTACCAGAATGCTGTGTACCTGTATATTCTTGCCTGAAAGATGCAAGCTATTACTAACTATTCCTATAAAAACAAAGTGCATTTTCCTTTTTAATTCTCTTTCTCATTCTTTATATGATTGAACTCTTGGAGATGCTCATAATTAGATGGTATTAGTTACTCTGAAACCCAAACACTAATAAGATTTTTTTTTAATGTAGGTGTTATACTGAAAGATTAACGCAGTAATTCAAAATTACTTATTTTGAGGGAGATCAAAATAGGAAAATGCTATTGTGTATATGCATATAATATAATGTAGTTTCATCTATGAGGAAAAGAGTGAATATACAAAATTGGGGGGAAAAAGCAACTTACAATAATTATTGTGAGACTAATTTATTACTGTAGTATTTTTTTTTTCTTTTTTCCCCAATGATGCCCTCCCATATCTTGAGCTATAATTGACGTTAGCTTTTAATATGTACTATGATCTGCCATTTGATGCTTCAGCGCAAAGTATGTTAAACTGGTGATTTTTCTTAGCATGTATTGCAAATTGTATTAAGTTTTCATATAATCTCTTTTAAAAACAGAATTTTTATATAGTATATAGGTGGCGGCTTGATTTTTTTTTTTTTTTGCTCACTTGGGCTTACCAGCAAGCCCAGACTCAATAATAACATTAGACAGGTAGATATTTGTAAAACAAAGCACTGATCATGCAGTACCTTCTAGGTGAAGATAAATTCAAGCCAAGAATCATGTGAGAGCAAGGTTCTGTCTATAGAGATTTCATTGTGGCAGTCAGCATCTGAGAAGCCACCATAGCAACTTTAATGACAGCGAAGAATCCTCGGATTTAAAATATCTGCTCTGCCTTGTTTTCGGTAAAAGAAAACCATTGGTATTATTGGTATCTTTTTAAAGCTTTCATCTGCAGCAGTGCAAATTAACTTTTACAGTTGGTGATATCAGATGTCCTGTCTAGACAGAAACACTAAAAATGCTTTAATAAATTTATAATAACTGTGGAATGAAATGCTTTGCTTTGGGGTAGAGGTCAATAAGTGTGGTGCAAAATGGAAGTGCCTTCTTTGGGTCTTGTAGTTGTGGCTTGTAAACTCTACCATTTTTGTAAAAGATATCCCTATTTTTAAAGTAAAACTTCCGATTATTTTTGTTCATGAAACTGTGTAAAAGTATAGCAGTCAAGCCCATTGATCAAGTGACGTAGCAGTCAGTTTATAATAAAGGCATAATATTATTTTTCAGTATTCTTTTGCACAGTAGGTCTTAGGCTGTGATAACCATGGGATGGATGTCACACTGCTCACAGAGTTGCACCCTGGCTTTTTATAAGCTTATTGGGGCCTCCACTCTGTTGGAAATCATGTTTTACCACAGGCACTCTGGGACAATAACAGAAAAGCACAGGTGTTTGTTACAAGGAAGAATCAATGGTATAGGTTGTGGAATGTGGTGGGCCACCTGGGCCATGGCCCGACCAACTTATATCATGTTAATTTACAAATGTGCAATTGTTATTCCAGTTAAAATTATACAGCTATTTTTTAGACTGCATAGCTGGCTACAATAGTGTGCTAAATGTTGGTTGGAGCATGGCCCGGTTGACCCAACCCGTTCCGCAGCCTATGACCAATGGTATAACGAAACAAAAGTGATTAAATGCTTTGACAACAGCGTGTGTTGGAACAAAGCAGACAAAACCCTTGCTCGACATTTAGATTACCAACTAGCCCTCAAAGTTCTTGAGAAAATCTCTCGGGGTCAGTCTCCCCTCAGTCATAGCTAGCCTCTTCAGCTGGGGGCCACCAAGTGCTCTGTCCTTGCAAGGAGCCCCCTCTCTAGTTGCCCCCAACAGTTGCTCCCTCTAGAACATTGAACACTGCTTCCTCCCCACCTGCCTTCAGGGGAACCAGAGGTTCTTCTAGAGTGTTTCTGCCCCTGGATCCATGATGCATGAAGTCTTCTAAAGCTATGTTTTTGTCATTTGGAAACCTCCTTTGAAAAGAAGAATAAATTTTTTGCATGTCCTGAATATGCTGAATACTCCACATGGTGAATTTTTGTTGCTCGTTGGTTGTTCTTTGAAGGTTCTTCAGAATTATCTGTAGAAGCCATTTTAGAAGACATTATAGTGTTCAGAAAGAATAGACAAATTACACGATATTGTAGTGTTGAATGCAAAAATTTTATGGTGTTGTCTTTCCTTGCATATTTGTTGGCCAACTGTGGATGTCATGCTCATTCTCTATGAGTCACTTTCCCTGAATTCTTGCTGACATTGCTCCATTTTTATTATTCTTACATAATTCTGTAGTTTATAATCCCATTATCGGTCAGAAAAGTACTAATAAAAGGGATTTAAAAGAGCATTTTCTTAATATTGGCAAAAATGATCAGCAGAAATGGAGTCCTGATGGCTTGTATTGTCAGGGTACTCTACCATTGTCAAAACAACAACAGTGTGTTAATCAGGAAGATAAAAAGACACAAGATATTTATTCAAAAGGTTTTGGAAGTAAACCCTTAACCTACACTTGTAGGGCTGAAATATCAAGTATTTTAAGGATGTGTTGCCATGTAGAAATGGTTTGTTTAAACTGGTCTGCAAAGAGGCAAGCCAACCTCCTTATTATTTAATCATATTAAAACTAATTATTGAAAGAAAATAATCAGTTCTAGTCAGGAAGTATCAACCATATTAAACTCCTGATAATTTCCTTATACGCTTATAGGCATGCATGTGCCAGGTGGCCACCTGCCACTAACTACTGAGTTGGTACTAAATTCAGATATTTCAAACATTATAAATCATATGCTGAAAAGGGAAGAATCTAAATTACAGGGTGAAACATGCGTTGTTTTGTAATAATTATAATAATCCCTCTCCTAACCAAAGTGTGTACTTTTGCATTTATTCACTGTCCTCCAGCACTGAAGACTTAATGCCAGATATAGGTGCATAACTTGCACTTTAAATATCTATTACATTTCTGGACTGGGGTGTATATATATTAAAATAAAGAAAACAGTGGACTTCTAAAATGTATGGTTCCCCCTGCCCCTTTATTTTTTTTTATTAAATAAGAACCTTATTTCCAAGATTATTGTTACAGGTTACCTACCTGCTCTTTTTCGTAAAAATTATATTGTGTTTTTTTTATAAACGAATCAGACTTTTTCCTTGATCTTCATTTTGTGTGGATATCTTTGTAGTATTGCAGTAGTTTCAGCTGAGTGACTGCTACATCTACTGGAAATGGGTGAAAGTATAGATATCTGTGTGTCCGTTATGCTGCTGTGGCCCTTCTGTATTTTTGCATCACTACTTGCGTGTATCCTCCTTTTGATGATGATCCAGTGATAGTTTACGCTTAAACTTTTGTGACAGCTGAAAATTTTAAGAAGGCACGTTTTGGCTGTGGTGATGCTGAACTTGCAAAATATGGTGCCAGTCCTGTTTTCAGGTATACTATCTTCAATCTATTTCCTGTCTGCCTGCCTTCCTGTCTGCCCTGCATTTTAGTGAGATGCAACTGAAAATGTATTCTGATTGACCCAGAACACCAAGTTCTTCTATCATGTCAATGTAGCATAAAAATATATATGGTATCAGTAATTGTTTACACTAACGTGCTAGTAAGTTGTTTTAGTATTTATTGAGTAAAACTTTCAGAAGTGCCTAAATCACATTTTCAAAAATGGTCAAAGACTAAGTTCCTAAGTCTTAGTAAAAGTAGAGGAGGCTTGATGTCTGCCTTGTGGGAAACTTAGGTGCTTTTCTGGGGAGGGGAAAAAAAACAACCTGATAGATCTTACTTTGCTTGTACTCTTGCAGTTTTTGAGGACTTTATGACACTTAAAGCTATCATGTAGTCAAATGTGTACCTATTTATGTGCTAGCCAGGACTCTGTAGAGACAGTCATCTCTTTTATTGCTGCTATAATTCAAATCCATGTCATTTTTTTGTTGCTAGTATCTCTAAAGATAGTATGTTGGTTGGAAAATGTACCACCAGAATATTCTTTGAAATCAACATAACTTGAAATATGCACAATTAATGTCTCCACATGTATTTTGACTGTGGATGTATTAATTACGCAGATTTTTGCTTTTATTTCTGTTTTGTCCCCAGTTATAGATCAGGCTATTGCTGAGCATTCAAACAAACAAAAAAACTCTCCCAAACTTGGCAATTGTTGGTGTCTCATGAGAATGGTCACTAGAACTTTGGATTCCATGTGTTTATAAATTTGGTCCTAACTATTATTATTTCACTGCTATCTGGCATCTTACTTCCAGTGCATCAACCCCCCATTAGTTCCACCTCCACTCATTCAACAACTCAGCTAGGTTGTAGCTTCAAAATTATCCAGCAGTAATAGTTTTCCCATGGCACCTAATGTAATAAGTCACTAGTCTCATTATTTCACAACACAATTTACTTTACCTATTAGAGCGCTACTCAGGAGGGAGTATTTGAAGTAACAGAAAAGTAGACCTAAGAAACCAGATTGCAGAGAATAGGATAAGATATCTATATAAGAGGATTATGTAAAGCACCTTTTGGAAGTAGATACCACAGAGTACAAGAACTGGAACTGATGCTCATCCAAACAAGGTCTGCCACCAACAAGCCATCTGTGGCTTTATTGGCTGTTACCCAATAGCAAGCATCAATAGCACCTGTCTGAGTAATGCTCCACAAATTCTCTACTAGCCCAGCTCCTGCCTCATAGGATATCTGTCTCAACAGAGACTGGGACATGAAGACCCATGCGTCCATCTTAAGAAAACTGAGACAGGTAAGACAACATAGTTTGGATTCTTTTATCTGGCAAGAGGAAACAGAACCAAAACTAGTAACCAAGCACAATTTGTATACCATGCTAAGCGATTCATGAGGAAGCCCGTAAGCACTGGTGGTGAAGCCCCGGATTTGGCCAAGGAGATTCCAACATAGATGTTACCAAAGCTACAAATGCAAAAGGCTTCAGAGAGAGTAACATGGCAGTACACAGATGATCCAGAAAGTTCTTGGAGTGTGCTGGGGACAGCTTTATATAGTGTATGTTGGGGAGGGGAATTTTTCTTAATAAGGATAAATTAGTTGAGAATCTGAAAATGCGTGGCAACTTGGGTAACATCAATTATGAAATGATCTGAAAGAAAGAAACAGAATAAAAACCTTGTTCTTAAGCATACTCTAACAACATTGAAGAACAGGTAGGGAAGCAAGTCTGGATTTCCTTTTTCCTATTAGAAGAGTGGTGGTTTCTTAAAAGATATTAAGGGCACAAGAACATGTTATCCTGATTATGGGCTAAACCAATGGTTTTCAGACTGTGTTCCATGGAACCCTGAGGTCCTGCAATAGGGTCATCAGGGGTTCTGTGCTGCTGTTGTGGGCCTGGGTCACTTGGCTCCGCATTAGCCTCTGGATAGAGGTATGGCTTCTACAGCAGAAGTGATATAAAAGGGTTCTGTAACTCTGAGAAGTTGGAAAGCCACTGGGTTAAACCATGAGTTCTTCAGCAACTTGAAATTTAAAAAGTAAATTTAAGAAGTAGCCTTGCAAAAAACTGAGTTGCTCATATTGCTAAGGATCAGTGTAGGAGCATGTTGGGACAGAATCAGGGAGGCAGAGGTATAAATTGAGATGGATAGCTAGCAAGGGACATTAAAAGACAAAGCATTCTAATGTCATTGGAAGGAAGAGGAAGATAAGGAAAAGTGTAGGTCCCTTATGAATAGGTAGGGGGATTTAATAATTGATGATACAGAGAAGGCTGTAGTGTTTTAATGTGTGTTTTTTTTTTTTTTTTTTAACTTCAGTCTTTATCGTCTGATGGTAGGCCTTTTTTTTCTGAGCACAGTCGGCAGCAAGGATGGGGATGTTCTTAGCCAGAATAAGGAAAGAGAAAATTCAAAATCACTCACACAAAAACTAGATCTTTTTAAAATAGCAGATAAGATTTTTCATAGAGTATTCAAATAATTGGTTAAAACTGTTGCTAAGGTAATGGCTGTTATATTTAAGAAATCAGGCGGTCAGCTGAGGTCTAGAAGACTGAAAAAGAGGAAGAACAGTGCCCATCTTAAAAAATTAAAAAGGAGGAACCAAGGATTTACAGACTGTAATTCTTAACTGTTATGCCTGGAAAGACGGTGGAAAGCGCAGTTTAACAACTGATTGAGCAGGAGATAAGGAACAGTCAGTATTTGTTTGTAAAGAGCAAGTGGTGCTTAACCAGCTTGATTTTCTTATTATCTTCTCATAAAAGGAATATGGATGGGGGGGAAGGAGCAAGACTTTTTTTATCAGGGCTTTTTGACATACCCAGGACCACCTTATAAGTGAATTAATAAAATGCCATTTAGATGAAGCAACGATGAGGTGGCTGTGTAACTTATTGGAAAACTTTGTCCAAGGTGTAGTTTGAATGCTTAATAGCAAATTGGGAAGAGGCACTGATTGGAATTTGGGAGAGGTTTTTCTGAGTCTACTATTCAAAGTATTGATTTAAATGATGGAATTGAGTGTGTGTCTGGTAGATTTGTGAATTACTCAATCCAATTTGATGCAGTAATTACATTGGAAAACAGGAGTAGAATTCAAAATGGATTTGGTTTTGGCCAAAGGATGATCTAGTTAGTAACCTAAAGATTGAGGTTAATTTAGGTGGCAGTGACCATGAAATGATCACTTTCACCATCCATCATAAGGTAAGGAAATCAGTCAGTAGTGTAGAACTCCTTGACTTTAGGAAAGCTGACTTGTACAAGCTTAAGAGATTGGTGGGTGAGGCCATGCAGGACCATGGTCCAACAGGGAGGGGAGCCCAAAAAGAGTGGTTGTTCCTCAAGGATACGATCCTTGGAGCACAAAGAGGATCCATTCCTGTTCATAAGAAAGGTAGCGAAAGGGCTGGGAGATCCCGCTCCGTGCCTGTTTTTCCCCCCCCCTCCCCGGTTCAATAGGGAGATCATGGATCTCTTGAAAACCAAAAAGAGAAGTCTATAAAAGATGAAAGTTTGTTGGAATTACCCCATGGAGGAGTACATAGGAATGGCCCACGCCTGTAGGGATCTGATTACAAAAGCTAAGGCAAAATCAAATACAAACTGGCAACAGAAATCAAAGACGAAAAGTCCTTCTTTAGATGTATAGGAAGCAGGAAAAAAAGTGTAGGAGTGTAGGACCCTGGCTGAACACAATGGGACAGCTGACAACTGACACTCGAGAGAAAACCGAACTCCTAAATGAATACTTAGTGTTGGTATTCCGTCAGACGAAAGACATTAATTTGCTGGATGGACAAGGTGGGGGTGATCACCCACCTATAATCAGGAAAGATCTTGCAAGGGAATACCTGGAGAGGCTAGATATCTACAAGTCGGCAGGACCTGATGAACTACACCTGAGTGTGCAGAAAGAACTGGCTAATGTCATTGCACGACTGATGGCAAAGCTATCTGAGTACTCATGGTGCTCGGGTGAGGTCCCAGAAGACTGGAAGAGGGCCAATGTGGTACTTATCTTCAAGAAGGAAAGAAAGGAGGACCCAAGGATTTTTTTAAGCTGATCAGTCGGACCTCATCCCTGGAAAAATCCTGGAAAAATTTATCGAAGAATCCATCATGGATAGGCTAACAGAAGGCAGTATTCTAAAAGACAGCCAACATGGCTTTGTTGGGGATAGGTCATGCCTGACCAATTTCATCTCCTATGATAAGGTAACTCGCCACCTGGGTAAGGGAGATAAAGTTGACCTCATACACTTGGATTTCAAAAGGGCCTTTGACTTGTCTCCCATGATGTCCTCATGGTAAAATTGGCAAGTTGTGGCCTCAACAATTGAATGGTATGATAGCTGGGAAACTGGCTCCAAGGTGGGACCCAGAGAGTGATAATAGGTGGAACTGAGTCAACATGGTGAAAGGTGACCAGTGGTGTCCCTCAAGGCTCAGTACTTGGACCAGTGCTTATTAACATTTTCATTAGAGATTTGGACACAGGTGTGGAAAGTGTACTGGCAAAGTTCACAGACAGCACCAAATTATGGGGAAGTGTGGTCACACTGGAAGAGAGGCTGAGGATATGGGCTGACTTAGACATGCTTGTAAAGTGGGTGGATCTCAACCTGATGTTTAACACTGAAAAATGTAAAGTCTTCCATCTGGGGAGAAATAACCCACAACATACTTATAGACTCAGTGGTGCTACACTAGCCAGCACCAGAACTGTAAGAGACTTAGAGGTCACGATCGACCATGAAATGAACATGAGCCACCAATGTGATGCTATAGTTGACAAAATAAACAACACTTTGGCATGCCATCAACTGATACATTACAAGCAAAACTAAGGATGTCATCCTCCTGCTTTACGCAGTTCTGGGTGCCACAGTTCAAGAGGGATGTGTCTAAACTGGAAAGAGTCCAAAGGAGGGCCACATGAATGATAAAGGTCTGGAGAACAGACTGTATGAGGAGAGGCTGAGGGACATGAGACTGTTCAGCCTGGTGGGAGGAGACTCAGAGGGGACTTGGTGACAGCCTTTAAGTGTGTAAAGGGTGAACATCAGGGCCTAAGAGAACCACTGGGGTGCTTTGGTGAACAAGTGAAAACTAGGAGTAGTGCTCATAAATTGATGGAGGATTGCTTCAGATTAGAAGCAAGGGAAAACTTCTTTACAGTTCTTGTGTCCAGAGTCTGGAACAGACTTCCTCCCAGAGGTAATATAGTCACTTCCCTGGGCATCTTGAAAAGATGACTGGATGCACACCCTGCTGGGGTCATCTGACCTCAGCAGTCTTTCCTGCCTTGAGCAGGGAGGCTGGACTTGATGTTATGTGAGGTCCCTTCTAGCCCCTTACCTGTGTGAATCTATGATCCACATAAACTAGAAAAATGGTCCAAAATAAATCAGTTTGAGTTTAGTAAGTACAAGGGGAAATGCTGTATTTAGGAAGAAACTATCAAGTACACAAATACAAACAAAGCATCTGACTGGCTAGGCTCAGTGCTGCCAGAAAAGGTCCTGAGGGGACAGTAGGGTAACTAGGGATGAGCAAGTAGTTGCCCCTGCCACTACCACTACCCAGGGCACAAGAACTGCTTGTTATGCCTTTACTGGGGCTTAGTTGACCACAAGATGGATATGAGTCAACAGCATAACATAGTTGCAACAAAAGCTATAATAGAATCCTGGGGTATATTAATAGCAGGGTTATGTGCAAAGTATGGGAATTAATTCTGCTGTACTCAGCACAGGTGAGGCCTCACTTAGAGTGCTGTGATTAGTTCTGGGCACTGTATGGAAAGGATGTGGACAATTGGAATGTGTCCCAAAGACTATAACAAAAGTGATTAGAGATGTAGAAAACATAACACGTGAGCACAGGTTGGAAGAATGGAGGTTGTTTTAGTCTGGATAAGAAGGGATTTGGAGGGAAAGATTGTTAATTTTTTCAGATGCCGGAGTTTTCATAAGGAAGATGGCAATTGACTTGTTCCATCTGTGGACATGAAGAAAAAATAAAGAACTTTAAGTACAACAAAGGAGATTAAGGTTACATATTAGGATGAATTTTCCAGTTTTGAGGGTGTCTAATCACTAGAACACCTGACTAGAGAGGGGGGGATGCTCTGTTCTTGAAAGTACTTTAAGTCTAGGTTAGATAGACACTTAACAGGGATGGTTTAGACAGGGCTGATTCTTCCATGAAGGGGGGGGGTGGGGATTAGACTTAATTGATTTCCTGATATCTCTTCTAGGCCCCACCCCCCACCTTTTTTGTATGGTTCTATAAAGCTCAAAGCGTATGTTCTTGCATGCCTCCCTCTTACTTTGTGGGGCAACTCTGGCCCAACTAAGTCCTGGGGCAACAACAAAGGTGTTTGATCCTGATTTGACCATGAAAGCCTGTGAACTCCAAACACCTTACAGTTTGTTGTTTGGTCAGTTTACACGATCAGGAGTTAGGGATCTGGTAAATAATGATCATCAAAAACTTGTCTCGGCCATGAACACGGGTTCTTAAATGATTAATTCTTCCCCATCATCCATATGAATCTCCTTGATTTTTTTCCTCCCGTCTTATGCTGGGTGAAGAAAGAGAAGTGAAAACTCTAATGCCAGAGACTGAATGCAAGTGATGATACAGGCCTGATGAAATAAAGTCCTCAAAGCTTTTGAGGCCAGAAGAACCTTTCTGTGAGCCTTCCCTGAAGCTGCCAAATTTTCCCTCGAAGAGCCATGGAGGATGATAAACTGCTTCACTGATCCTGAGTTCCTGTTACCTGCAACAGAAGCAGAAACCCCAAGTCTTGCAAGGAAAATGCATGGGAATATCCTACACTGCTGAAGAGATTGTTGAAAAGAACTTGTCAAATGTGCACAGTATGGGGATGCTTAACTGATGCCCACTTGTATTCTCAGAGTTCATTACATTTATTCAGCTTGAACTACTGCACACTCTAAAGGAGATGTGACTCAAGACTTGGGAATCTGACCTGTGGCCTTCCTGTATTCTGACAGTCATGATCGGTGTTGCTCTTTATTGAAATAGCCATTGCATCATTTGAAAAAGAATGTGTCCTTCTTTCAAACACACAACAATTAAACTGATAAATCATTTTTAGTTTATTACCACCAAATATCAAATCTTCCATTTCTGAACAGGCTCATAGAGAGATTAGCCAATGTGTGTAGTTTGAATTCAGGCTAGCATGTGGACTTGACACTGCTTTAAGCAGCACTGATAGATGATCTCTTCCTGCTTATGGCTGGAAGGCAGGCATTCATTTTCATTCTTCTGGACTTCTCTGTGTCATTCAGAACTGTTCATGGGTTACTGTTTTTCTTACTTGAGGGATATAGGACAGGTGTCTGGGAACAGACTAAGATTACCCAAACTTTATCTTGAGGGTTGTATCCAACAAATAACAACGGGGAATGCAGTTCTACCACTAGGCACACCATAATTGGAATTCCATAAGTATCTGTTGTCATCGTGGTCTTTTTTGATATTTAGGTGAATTATCTCAAGTGCCAGTAATATGCAGAAAACACCAAGCTCTCTTTCCTTTATCTCTTACTACCACCAACATGGCTTGGGGCCTGAATAAGATTAGTTCACTGCCATGCTCTGGGGGTGCATGTGGACCTGTGTGCGCTCCCTACTCATTGCCCTTGTTTATAGGTGTTCTTAAGTCATCAAGGTCTTGCATTACAGCGTGTGCAAGTAATGATTTGTGTGGTTGTGTAAGAGACTGTTCCATCCTGGTGGATGATGAGTGGGCTTCAGTTACTTACAAATTATCATCTCTCAGGTGGCGTATAGTCACAATGCAGTTCTGTCAGGGTATGGATCTTGTAGCCTTTAGGAAATGCTGGCTAGTACAGAATGCTTTGGTATGTTAGTTTGGCAAGACAGGCAATTATGAGAACAACAGACGTGTTCTCAGCTCCCTGTATTGGCTTCCAGCAGGTTTTTTAATTAGTTTTTAAACTGTTGGTCCTTGTTTTTAAGGTAACCCATGACTCTGGGATTAAGATCATGGTTGAAAACTTCATTCCATTGTCATAGTACATATCCATTAGGGGAGAAGATTGTTAGTCTTCACAGCTAAAACATGTGCTTTTTACCTTGCAGTTACTGTCATGCATTGTCTATGCTGAGGTAAAGAGCAGTAAAGATAAGGCACTCTCTAGTTCTTCTTGATCACCTCTAGGTTGACCTCGCTGTATTTTTGTATTTACCTCTTGGGACCTAGAGTAGAGTATCTAGCTCTCTTTAACTTGTAGATAGTTGAGTTGACCTCAAGATGAAACCTTTTTTTCCTCTCTTTCTTTTCTTTTAGTGATGAAAATAAGTAGTTATGAGCCAAACAGTAGTCCCTGGGTCCCTCTCTTCCCCAGATTTGGACCAAACAATAACAGTTCTTGGCACCTGTATTAAGTGTTAGTGGTTATAGCAAGCCCAATGACTGTCTGCTTTCAGCATGTAACATCTACCTGCATTCCTGGACTGGTCTCTGAGCTATACTGCGAAGTGCCTTGTGTGGATACCTTTATTAAAGGTAACTTGCATTTGAAAAAAATTTTTTTTTTCTTTCAAGGAAATAAGGCGCTCCTACTAGCACATGCCTTATCTACCCTAGGGGTGCTGGACCAATATAGCAATGATGTGAGTGCCTCCATTATCTAGACCAGATAGAAATTAACACTTTGCACATGTGTAGCACATACTGTGATAGCAATACAATACACAAAAACATACAATACAAAAATACATCACTGTCTCAGAGAGAGCAGTTCTAGTAATGAGCAGACACTTATCTCCAAGTGAAAGATGTTTTTCTAAAGGCAGAAAGTATAGGTAAATGCATCTTCTCACTTTTGCTTTCTTTAGGATTGGGGTATCTATCTTTCTGTTCGTGTAAAAAACAAACAAACAAACAAAAAACAAAACCAAACCCCCCCCCCCAAAAACTCTCCCATAGACATGGACCTGTTTGTTTTGTTTCTGGTTTTCTGCCTTTTAAATTTTTCCTGCATGTAACTCCAGACTTTAGTTCTTTCCTTGAAACTTTCATCAAAGGTGAATATTTTGATATGCTCATAATCTATATAAATCAGTTAAGTGACTTAAAAGATGCACACCTTTGTAGTACCAACAAACTACATCAATTTGAATGTGCCATTTTCAATGTACTTGTATAAACTGCACAATCTAATCCTTAATTCATGTAATTTTGTTTGTTTTATTGTCTAATCTGGAAAAAAATGTAACAATCAGTGATTACAGTAACTAGAACTTGTCCTGGGGCAAATGGTTAGAATGTGACAGATTTTTTAAAGAACTACTCTAAATCAAATTACTGGTCTTTCATACTTTTAGCTCAAGTAGTGAGCAACTGATCAAACCTTTGTCTGAATCGGTTTCCATCAGCCTTTCTGTTTCTATCATTTGGCATGTGCAAAATGGGTAAAATCTGATGGATTATCTAAAGTTTTCAAATCTACCTGGTTTCATTGTATGAAGTAAGAAGTATGTCTTGGGTCATTGTGAACATTTAAAAAACTTGAGGGTGAAATTCTAGGCCCATTGAAATTTGGTGGAAAATATTGTATTCATTAGGGCTGAGATTTCATCCCTAGCATGTGACAATTGAGATAACAGCGTTTGGCCAGGCAGTGATTTCCACATTTGTTGACAGCCTGTTAGATGATTTATGTATTTATTTATTTATTTTTTAGATCAAATTATTCTTCAAGTGTTTTATAGACCTGTAACTGGCGTTTTAAAACAAAATTGTGTAGTCTTTAGGAGTTGTTGCTTCCCACTTGGTTTTTTTCCTTGATTTAATCTGTCTGTAAAATGATCAGGGCAATTTGTCATTTTACATATTATATTGCTCAGAATATAATCACTTTGTATTTTTATTTCCCCCAACAAAATTATAAAAAAGAGTGGAAATTTTAAGTGGTAAATTATAGGTATGTCACATGGTCTGTAATTTCCTTTATCTCCTAACTTTTAGTGGTTCTCAACATTTTTATACTCAAGGCACCCGTCCATAACTTTGATTTGGGTAGCACACCATTTCAAAAACTAATTTATTTATTACAGCGCTTACCTCCGGGCAGAGGAGTTAGGCAGTATTATTGTACTTTGCATAATTATAAACTGGATCTTTGTATTTTTAAAGGCGTAATGGTTTACAAGCTCTCAATAAAATTTTTTTTTACAGAAAGGCAAGGGTATAGCTTACTAATATTGTTTTTAGTTTTATAAGAGTGTGCTGCTTTCAGATGCAGTGGTGGAACTAGAGTTGGGCAACAGGGACACTGATGGGGATGGGGAGACAAAAAAACCCCCAGCTATTGCTGCAACCGCAGTCATGGTCACAGTGGCATTGGGAACTAGGATTTGCTGCTGTCCCTGTATGCAGCAGCTGAGCCAGGCACCAGCTGGGTTCTAACTGTTGTATACATGTATTATCCTAAAAAGAGTCTCTGGTTGTGACATCTTTTCAAGCAGTAGTCTACAGTGATTTCATAGAAGAATTGTACCTCTGGCTTCTAAAGGAAGGAAACTAAAGGCCAGATTCTGTTCCAGCTGTTAGGCATGTAAGTGTGCTTTGCACTTAAGTGCAATTCTGTTCCACCCTGCTCAATTTGTAGAAGAACAATTAATGCAAAAGGTAGATAGGTGCCCTTCTTCCTTGTTCTGTTTTTTTTTCTGACCCAATTTTAAGGGTAAAATGATAGCACGTTAAAAAGCAGACCCGCTAATGTATTTTCTGAAACTTGAACGTGGTGGAGTAGAATCACATTAAAGGCCCCTCTACACCTGCACTTAGAGACACAGTGGGATCTAATGCATGATCAACACAATTGCACCTCCTGCCATGCCACACATGCATAGCAAGAGGCATGTTTGTGGGATCACATATTAGATCCCATTGTGCCTTATTACTAATGCAGGGGGAGCCTGGGGTCATGATCCTAGGTTCCCCCTGCACCAGCTCCCATGGCTGCAGGCCCTGCAACTGATAGGGCTTAAGAAGTGAGCTGCTGATGATAATAGAAACGCTGTTTAAAAACAAGTAAATTCCTGTGTTTAACTTCTGGAAGAAGTTTTTAGAAATAATAAGTATTAAAAGAACAGTCTTCTTTTTAAAGATTCATTCAAATGCTTCAGGGCTTAAAAGAGGTCTTGTGTGTTAACCAAAATAAGGACTATGATAATTTTGTCATGCTTGTTAGCATAACACTTATGCTAGGGCTCGGAAGACAGGACGTTACAAGGGAAGAGATTTCATAGTTCAGAAAATAAACCTCTTCCTTACCTTTTCTTTCATGTTGTACTTTATATAAATTTTACTGAACTACGTTGATTCTTGACCTTATTGCCAGGACTTTTAAAACAAAGTGTGTTGACAGGTGAGCTTGCTCTGGAATAGAGCTCCCCCTCTCTTGTAACACTGGAGTTCTTTGGAAAAAATACTTAATCCTGGCTTGCACAGGAAGTCAGAGGAAGTTTTTCATATAAAACTTGTTATTCATTTTCTGAATGACCAGATTCTATTCCAGCTGTTAGGCACTGAATTGTGCTTTGCACTTAAGTGCGATTCTGTTCCACTCTGCTCAATTTGCAGAAGAACAATTAAGGTACAAAGTAGATAGGTGTTCTGAAACAGTAGTGAATTCCCTTCTGATAACTCAATGCTAGTTGCAATAGGCTTTTTTGTGGTAAAATTGCACTTATGGGGCTTTTAATTGCAGCAAATTTTAATTTGTTGAAGCTAACTTTGAAAATACAGATGAATGACTTAATAAGGATGGGATTCAGGGTTAAGACATACAAATATTTTGTATCAAAAATATCAAAATGTCTGAAAACGTAAAAAATTCTGAAAGCAAAGCAAATATTATGAAGTCAAACAGAGTTTGCATATCACATCTGGAGGTGGCAAGTACAGATCTGTGGTTATACGCAAGGCATCTTCCCTACGCTTTATATTCTTCTTGCTTATTAGAAAGGATGTAGATATTTCCTAGCTGAAGTTTTTCATTAGCTAAAGTTGCAGGCATAGTATCCGACAGTGCATAATAACCAAGAATTACTGTAAAGCTGTATTATATATATGTTTTGTATCAACATTGATGTTAATTCCTGCCCCCCCACTGCCTTCACTAGATATTAACTGAGGCGGCTTAGAGCAGATATTGGGAGTGGGGGTTTGAGGGAATTTATACAGTGAGAGCTTTGCTGAGTGAATATGGGAGTCTGTCATTTCATGCAGAATGCCAACATTTTGTTTTACAATTTAAAAATTACTGTAATTGGATATGGTTGCAGTGACAAAGATGAGTTCTAAATATGAATCCAAACAGACACTGAAAGGAGAGCATTTTTCTCTTCAAGTTTGTCTCCTGGTGCTTAAAATGCTGCAGAATAAAATTGTATAATAATAATAATTATTGCAATAGATATGGAAAGACTGCATTACTCATGAGTAGAAGATTCATAAATAACGGAATCTGTTTCCTAAACCAAATGATCAAGTATGTTGTCTTTATTCCATTGCATATGTGGATAATTTTGTGATTTCTTCAACATTTCTTCCTTCTGAAATATTTTAATTGTTGGAAGAATAATGTTAACAGTGTTAGTGATGTCTGTAACAGGGGGCCTGCTCAGGGCCAATCTTCACGCAGCCTGCCCACCTATTCTTGGGCTAACCGCCCACTTTCTCGCCTGCCATGCTTTGATCTTAATTGATTAATAAAGTTGTTAATTAAGCGGGAGGCTGCCCATTCTCTGCCCTTCTTCCAGGGGCTGCTATGTGCGGCTCCATTCCTCCCCTACATTGCAGCCCAAGCCTCACAGATGACCTCATGGTGTTCTTGCATGTGCCCCATTCCATGATGGGGCCAGGAATCCTACTGTAGAACCCCACCTGGGTTCCTCCCTTCAGGCAGACTCTGCTGCTGTCATACTGAGCCATATATCTCCCTGCCATTGGTTCTAATTCGGGTGTGGTCCCCTTACTGGGACCTTTGGCTCACACTAGCCCCGGCCTACCCCCAGGCCAGTCGGGACCCCAGGCCCCTGGCTCTTGGGTGTCCCTCTCGGTGGGCCTCCTTGCCCTTCTGACTCTCCTGGTCCTGGCTCCCACCTGGGCCAGTCAGGGGAAGCTCTGGCAGGCCTCGCTGTATGACCCATACTCTATTCACAGGGTCCTCCTCTCTGGGTCCTCCTTCATGGATGTGGGGAGCTGTGGGTACCTCACACCATGACTGGTGCCTCAGGGTTTCACAAGGGACTCGCTCCTTCCCTAGGCAGCAGGTTGTGGTGCTCCTACAGGTGTTATATTTGACCCAAACTCTGCCTCCCAACATTGGAGGACTTACTGGGGTCAGGACTCAGCTCTCTTGCTGAGCCCCCTTTCTTCCCTTACTGGGGCTTCTCATTGTGGCCCCCTCTCACCCTAGGGCTTCTCACTGCAGCCTCCTCTGTTCCCACACTGCCCCCTTACCACTGGGGGCTTTCACTATTCATCACACCCCCTTTACTTGGGGTCTTGGGGCTTCCCTCCTCTGGGGGGGCTCAGGTGGCTGGAGCCATGCCTAGCCCCAACTCTACCTCCTTGGGGTCTTGAACCCCTGCAGGGCTCAGGTGGCCTCGGCCACACCTGACCTTCAACTCTCCATTCTCCTTCCCAGGGCTTGTATCCCCCCGACTACCTCCAATGGAATGCAACCCACCCGAAGGTGAGGGCTAGGGGTTATAGTACCCTGACCCACCTTTCACCAGGGTGGTAACTGGCCTGGCATTTCCTGGGGGCTTCCATACCACTAGGAGCCCCACCAGGCCACCCACTCCTGGCAGGGTGTAGTTTTAGGTCATACCCAGGACCAGGAGCTTCCTGTCATCCCCTACAGCTCCACCCTTACATCTGGATGAAACTCACCAGCCCTGTGGCCAGGCAGTGTTGTTGCCTGACCTCCAGCAGCCAAACTGCCTTGTTTATATAGGCAGCCCTGAACCCAAAATGGCTGCCCTCATTAGGCACCTGGAGGCTGCCAGCTCCAGGGCCTTAAAATGACAGGCACACACAGTGCCCTGCTACAATGTCCACAGATGTAATACAGAATGTTTATGTAATGAGTTTAAATCGGGGATTATGAAATGAATGCGCTGTAATGGATTTATGTGGTAGCATGCCATTAAGTTTATTTTTAAATTGTTGATATAGGATAAACAAAGAGCTGGTTGGTTGATTATAGAATAAGAAGATAATCTGATAATTAATAGAACAGTGATCTTATTTTTGTATGCAGTTATCTGAACACTATTATAGATTGTATAAATATGCAAATAAAAGCTTATCTATTTTAATATGAAATTACATGGCATACAGAATTGGTTTGGGAAAAGCCATTGCTCTTCATTTCAACTTATTTTATTCTCTTCTTTGGCCAGCATAGTACTATGATAATTGGCCAGAAAGGGAAGAGGGATAGGGCAGAGATTTGCTGTTCTAGCACACTGCAAGGAGACTTAGAGTAGCACAAATATTGTGGTGTTCAAATAGGAGCTTTATTTCCTGTCTGTGTATATAGTACATAGTACCTTTGTTCAAGCCATTTTCAGAGATAGCTCTGTGTCCTTAAATTTTTCTTTTTATGGGTTGGAAAATCCAATACTTACTTCAGGGAAGTTACTGCACTTCTCTAATGCACTGAATCGGTGACAGTGCCAAGGATAGAACCTGTCTCTCATAACACACAGCCATATGCTTTCTTCATTTAGCCACAGTCTGTTTATATATTTGACTATTAACCAGTAGTAATATAGGAGTCCTGGAAAATGCCGGTGACCAAATGCAAAGAAATATAGCATCCAAGTGTTTTCCTGGTTGGACACATCATCTCTTTAAAGTTGATTGGATATTGCCAGTAGTTATAAAATGAAAGGGTTACTTACCAAAAAATGAGTGAAAAATTACCGTCATGTTTTAGCTTCCTGAAAAATACCATAGAAGGCAATTGTTACCTTTTGAGTGTGTTTTTGATTAGCTGATATGATGACAAAAGGTATGAGGATGGGTTAATTTTTTTGTGATTCAGTTTTCCTGTATCCAACGCTTTAGCCTGAAAATTAAGGTTGCGTACAGACATAAACCACCCTTCTTCCCCACTGCCCCTGCAAAAAATGGCACTTTAAGCTTGGCACATCATGTGCCCAGAAGAGGCATCTCATTAGTTCAGGGGTGGGCAATTATTTTGGATGGAGGGCCACTTACTGAGTTTGGCAAGCCATAGAAGGCTGCATGACAGGCAGCTAGGGGCAGATAAATATTAATTTTCTAAATTTTTTAGGGGCCCTGTGGGCTGGATAAAATGGCCTGGCGGGCCACGTGCAGCCTGCAGGCCACATTTTGCCCATCCCTGCATTGGTTGGACCTGACTTGCCCAGTGTCTTTATAGACTATGTGCTTCAGCGGGGCTTTTTGGCACTTTTAGCTATTATCTGATTGAATCAGCTATTAGATAAAAGCAACAAAAAGCCCTGCTGAAGCACCCAGTCTATACAGATGCTGTAGAGCCAGGTTGTATTAATGCACTGCCTCTTTTGGTAAAGCCCTATTTTTTGGGTGGGTTTTTTCTTTCATGTCTGTCAGCTCCCTAAGTGTTTTATAGCTGAAAGAATCCAACTGTTGATAAACTGTAGCATTTCACAACTATCACATCAGATATCATGGCAACAACTTACTTGGACAGCATTCTCCCAAAGTATGAAGTCAAATGAAAGTGGGGATGAGCCAAAAGATGGGGCCGTCTTGCCTTTGGAGCTGCTTTTCTCCGTTAAGCTTTGGGTGGATATCAGCATCTGGCTTCCAGCAATTTCAAGCAAAACTACACTGGTCATTCTAAATGGTGGATAAAAGTTAATGGAAGCAATCCTATCTCAAGCTATCCTTAATATGCAATACTTCCACTTGTTTCAAATGGACAAACCATTTATTTGGAAGATTTTTCACTTTTATTTTGTTACAGCTTAACTATTTTGCCAGTGAACATCCCAAACCTAGCTCAGCAGAAATGCAGAAGATAAATAGAAACTATTGTAAAGGAAGACGGCTTGCATGTGTTTCCTGTTTTATCATTATTTTGTGTTGAACTTAATTTGGCAGTGGCAAGCTCCACATGACCCCAAACATCCTTTTGTAACAAATTTGCCAGCTTAATTGACTCTGCTTATCTGTTCTGTATTTTGAAATCCTGAGTGTACTTATTAATAAAGACATACTTCTAATATCAGAAAATACACATTTTTCTGGCAAAAAAAAAAAAAAGTGCGCCTCACTTTTTTCCTCTACAGCGGTATTGGAACGAAGTAGTGACTGCATTCATTTCAGCAGTAGTACTTAGTGTTTGTGTAGTTTTTTGTGTTTGGCAGGGGGAGAAGGGAGGAGCAGTCTCCCTTTTTTTTTTTTAAAGCTTGCAGGAAACCGGTGTATGGGAGTAGCTTTTTGTGTTTCAGTACGAATAAGTAATTCAGGTACATTTTGAATATTGCTACCTTAACATACCGATGACTTTGCTTATGGTACATATCAAAAATATGGAAATACCATCAGTTTTCTTTTTCTAGCTTCCCTTACACTTTTCTATTTGTAGAGGAAAAATGAAATTTTTAGTGATTATAATCTCATGTTTAAAGCTGTTTTAAAAAAAAAAAAAAAAAGTTAAATTGTCAGTGAAAAAAAATGTCAAAAATGCAAAAATGATGGAGTTATCTTAAAGACTCCAGCTTTAACGCCCAGAGTTATCTGACTCCTGTGTAGCTTGGTTAGGGGTGGGTCTGTGTCATGCCACGGGAAGTGTAGTTCAAGCCACCATTCGCTTCTGTGGACTGCAGTCCCTGGAGGATTACATTCCTCATGGTAACGTGGAAAATTTCATGTAAGGTTTTATTAACTTGACTCAGAATAAAAACATTTTGGGTGAGGTGAATAAATGAAACCAATGTAAAACAAAACACGCAAACTTTTTGTGGAGGAAAGGAGGGGAAATTATTTTTTTTATATAGAAAACTTTGGTTTACAAAATCTTACTTCTTTGACAAACCATTTTGATGGAAGAAATCCCAAAAGACTAATAATTACAAGGAAGACCTCTATGTAGCTTATTCTTCCTCCTGCATAGCTTTCATAGGTGTGCTCTTTGCTTTAAATATAAATATACTGAGAGAGGTTGAAAAGGCAAGCTAAGCCTTCATGTACAGTATAAAGCAACAGGAAGATTTCCCTGCCTTCTGCAAAGGGTAGCATGTGTTGTGCTGAAGCTGTCTATATAACATTTCAGGAAACTGCTGACATTACAGAGTTCTGATTAGATGAAATCTAGAGTTTGTTTATGCGTATTTCTCTGCAGTTCTATGTTTCTAATTGAAGATGGGAATTGAAAAGACTTTCATTAAAGATTGACAGTTTACAGAGCAAGTGTAATAATGGGCTGAGGATTGCTTGAAATGTTGGGATATAAGCAGTAACTTGTCTTTGCGCATATAGGGAATGTTATTCAGTCATCATATACAAAAAATCTAAGTACTTTAAGTCAGAAAGACACTTACTTGCTACAAAGGTACTAGGATCAGTAAACGTCCTCTGCTTCATATGTATAAATCAGGATATTTGATAGTCATTCAGGAGCCCACTTTTGCCACCTTGCCTACACTGAATAATCACATTTGTGCTAACATAAAGTTGGATTTAGGATAGTTTTCCTTCATTATATCATGAAGATAAAGTCTCTTAAGTGACTCTAAGGAATACGTTCTTCACTCTTGCTCATGCCCCTGGTGAGCAAGAGCAGTGTATAAAGTAATCTAGGGCTTATTTCTACTCTTAATAAAAGGAGCTAGTTACTAGGGCAGGAATTTTACATTGTGTCAAATGTTTTGATTCCTGGAAGTAGATAATGAATGTTAGTAGCTAGAAGGAAATAGAAGTACCAAAGACATTTTTGTATACGCATACGGGTGCCCACAGATGCACATGCCCACACATTTGTAAAATATAATGTTTCATTTTCTTTTTCCAGTTGTGGCAGTTTGGTCTAGGACATAGTTTAGGAAAAGGTGACTGTTAATGGTCCCCGTTAAAATTTGGGAGACACATAATGTCCTTATAATTAGAATTTTGGCACCTGTTGTCAGCATATGAAAAGTGGTCACCATTACTGTGTAGGGCAAAAGACTTATCTGAATGCCTTACAAAAAAGGAGGAATCTACGTATTTTCATGTTAATTTTGCAGAAAGAGGCTCTTTTGACATTCATATGTTTGAGCATCATAATAGGTATTAATATAAATTAAGACTCTGTCATAAGTAATCATTATGTTCAGGGAGGGAAGAATTGACTCCTGTTCGGAAGATTAATAGTTTGTCACCTAGATGAGCTATCCATAATCCACAGGAACAGGAGCTATCCATAATCCACAGGAACTATTCATAATCCATGGAAAAGTCAGGTAGAAATGTATAGCTATATTCAATATGACATATCAAGTAGAGACTAACAGGAGCCTGTCCTGGGATTTGTGCTGGTCAATATTTTCATTAATAACTTGGATGATAGAATAGAGAGTTTGCTTGTGAAATCTGACATAACGAAGTGATCAGGGTGCATGCACTTTGGAAGATAGAATTGGAATTCAAAATGATTTCAAACTGGAGCAATTATCTGAAATCAATGAGATAAGATTCAATAAAGGCAACTACAGAATTTTACAATTAAGAGAGAGAAATGTTCTGCATAAACACAAATGATGAATAACTGGTTAGACACAACAGCACTTCAGAAGAGGCTCTAGGGATTATAGTGGATCACAAACTGAATGAATCAACAATATGATACGTCTGCAAAAGAAAAAAAGCAAAGAGCCTTACAGCTGCATTGTATGGACATAGGCTTGGGCACATCCAAGAAGGGGGCTGAGAGAAGCTCTTTGGTTCTTTAGCGCAGCTTCTGCTGGAGCTACTCCTCTAAGGCAGCTGTGGAACCCAGGGCGAACACCTTGCTGCTGTTCCTACTATTTTTCCCCTCTACTTCTGTACACCCCTCTGTGTCCCCCAAATGTACCCCTGGATATGGGGTGAATCAGGGGTGTCAAACATCTGGCCCAGGGGCTGAATCTATCTGGCCCACTGATAGGGCAGTGGAGCAAAGTTTGGGGAACATGGGCCCCGATGGAGGTGACTACTGGTGGTAGCCCCCTGATTGTTTGCCACTGCCTGAACATGGCTCCATGAAGCTGTATACCCCTAGTTTTATGCAGCTGCCTGGTCAGAACTCTGTGCCACTAGGCAGCAGCATGGAGCCAGGAGCATGATATGTTTGGGTGGCAGCCTGAAACTCTGACCAGTTGGCAGTGTCAGGGGTATATGGCAGCACGGACCCACATTTGGGCAGTATGGAGCCAGGGGCCTATGTCAGTGAGGAGCTTAAGGGTCTGCTGCAGCCTTGGGGCTTTGGTCAGGGAGGAGTACGGAGCTGGGGGTATGCAGCTTCACAGAACTGTGTTTGGGCAGCAGCGCACAGCTGGGGGCTGTCGCCCCTGTAGTTGCATCCATGTCTGTGCTGCTGTACACCACTGGCTCCAGCTCCATGTCACTTCTCCATGATAAATGGGGGGGAAAAACACCTGGTCTTAGAATTGAGTAAATACATTAATAGTGGTTTATTATTTAGAAAGGACTCACTGCTGTACACAGAGATAATTATGTTAATTTTCACTGCACATTACTCAGTAGTCACTGAGGAACACTAGTCTCTAAGAAGTTGCGTGCTCCATTTTACTGGATTTCAGTCATCTTTTGAAGTGAAATTATCCAAGGACAAATATAATTTAGAAATTCTCTTTCTTCTCTCTGTCTTTGGATGTTTTACCCTCAGGACTTGAGAGATGAATATGAATTCCATAACTTTAGCTCTAGAAAAATGTGATGAGAGGGCTCTTCACAATAGGTTTTGAAACCAGCCTTGAGTAAAGGAAGTATATCATGCTTGTATCTAGAGCAGGCCATGGATCAGATTGGGATTCTAAGTATCAAACTAGTATCTGTTTGCTCTAATGTTTATAAGAGAAAAGGTTTCTTTGCCAGCTTTACGCTTGGCACAGATATTTCTTTCTTTCGAGCCAGCTGAGCTGTTTTGGTTGGTGTAGCTGGGGAGTGGAGCACTAAATAGACTCTGTTGCACTCAAATATCCATCCAGAGGCTGCTCTCTTTATTTGACTCATACCTTGATTTGTTTAATAGGCAAAATTGTAACAGGAGAAAGTTACTGTCCTTTGCACTGTGTGTGTGTGCATAAAGTTGTCTGGGTTTTTCACCTATGAGACTGTTTAAACATAAACAACTTTTTGTTTAACTTTTTTCTTTAATACACAGTTTTGATATTTTATTTTACATTTCATCTATCTTAGTTTCAGCTTGTTTGTTACTTTTAAGCTAAGAACTGGACCATCGCATAAAACAGATAGCAACCAAGCTTCATGAAAAAGGGATGCTGGAGAGCACTCAACTGCGAGTTGAAAGATTTGGGTTCAAAGCTAGCCTCTGCCAGAGACTTTTTTTTGGATCTTGCCTAGTTCACTTCATATCTTTTTATTTTACTTCTGTGTTTGAAAGTGGGAAGAATACTTACTTTTGTAGGTTGATAGAAAACCTAATTTGTTGACCCTTCTGAAATGCCTTGCTGTTGTTGAGAATGATCTTGCACAAAAGTGAAGTTATATATTCTTAAACTGTATTTTTAGTGGATTTAAAATTTACCTTGGCTTTTTAACTCTTGTTGCTGTGTAATTAGCATGGCTGAAACCCTGACCCCAATAAAGTCGATGGAAATTTTGGCACTTTAACATGGTCTGGTTTTCAGAAAGTGCTAGCTGCAAAATTTGGAACTTTTTGAGGTTTATCAGGTTAAGCATGCAAAATCTCACTGTTACTTTGGAAAATTTAGGCCAGTGACCATTTGTCTTTTGGCTAGAAGATGTGTAGGTAAAATGTAAGCATAGCAAGACTTTATCGTCGGGAGAATTGTTGCCCTGTTGCTGTTTTACTTTTACTTTTTGCACATTGTTACTGGAATTTCTCTCCAGCTATGCATGCTTGGCAGAACAGGTGAACATTTCATTTGGCAGCTCTTTGTTCTTTAAGAATCTTCTTGTAGTAACCAGGCTAATTATTGACTATGTCAGAACATTTGATCTAGAATTTGGTTTTGCAACCATTGTTTTAAAGAATTAAACATTTAATATACTGATGTTGGGCAAAGAGAAAATTAAGGTAAGTTTTGTTTTGCTTTGTGGGTTTTTTTTACTCTTCTCTTTTGAATTGGAGAATGGCATTCAACTATCCCACTAGAAGGGCATAAATTTACATGAAAAAAGAACAATTTTGCTTTCTTCTCTTAATAACCCAAATCCTCAAAATAGACTCCACTTCAGTGTTACAAGGGTAAGTTCTGCATGCAGTGGTCTTTTTGGGAATGTGTACTTTTTATTAATCATACTAGATGTTTTGTTGGTTGATTTGGAGTGTGAGATTAAAAATAGTCTTAATCCACATGCGTTTTATAGGCACTTTGTATAATCCTAATTTTGGTTCTGATAATGGGTACACAGAATTAGTTTCAAATTATTTTAAGGACTGTGTTGAAAGGCCACCTTGCTCCTGAAAGCATAATTGGTGTCATACTATGTCCAGATAACACCTGGGCCTGCTCCTGTTGCAATTATTGGCATTGGGGTTCAATCCTGAAGTAGCAGCAGCTTTATAATGAGCTATATCTTGTCACTTGTCAACACTGATGCTGGCGTTAATTGAATTGGCTATTTAATTAACAGCCTGTGTTGGTTTGATCCATCTTCATTTCATTCCTTTTCTCAATGGAATACCCAAAGGCGTTTTGTCATTCTAGCTTCGGAAAGTGAAGATGGCTTTATTAATTCTGTGACATCACCATTAGGATTTCCTTCAATTCCAGTCAGTTGTTCTGTCTTCAGGAAATGAAAATATTAGTTCTACTGCTTAAGTTGGTTTATAAATATTTTTTAGGAAAACTAAAATATTTAGACAGCTGTTTTCCCCTATTTAGTTGAACAGTAAAGAGGATATTTTTACTACCCTGACACTGTGCCATTACACTAACTCATTAATCCATCTGGCCTGTTTTTTCCTTCCCCTATGCCAAGAGAATGGGGTTATGGCAGCCTGTCTTTATGTGGGTTACCCAAGTGTGCAAAGTCTCCCCATAGAAGAAACGTGGATTTCTGAAAAGTATTGGAGAGTGGGGTCTACCTCTTACTATAGGTGCTCTTTCAGTTTTTGTGAACCTGAGATTCTTTTATGTAAAGCTTTTATATATTGAAAATGATTCTAAAACAAATGAGATGCTTTTGCTTTGTAGCTCTCTTCAGTATTGATTGATAATGATTTGCATTTGTCCTTGTGCTCCAAGTCACCTGGGACACCTATACACAAGCACAGAGGCTTCTCCGACAGGCTGGAATTCCAGCACATTGGAGCAGACTTGATTAATTGAGTTTGCTGGAGCGTGGCAGTTGCCTTTGCCACCATTTTTAAGTGTGAGGATGCTCCTACAGGACAGGAGCTACTTTAGTTAAAGTGGTGACTCCACACCTGCAATCCCTGGAGCACATGAAAAGTGCCCCTGGGCACTCTTGAAAATCCCACCCAGAAGGCATAAAAATAACTTTCTCTCAAGGTAAAAAGTATCTGTTGCAGTTTGTCTTATTTTGCTATGTTAACATTCCGTGTCTCAGTAATACTGCTGCTTTAGAGGGACCTACATTTTGCTGAGGACTGTCCAAATGGAACCATCCTTTTGCAGGTTTTAAGATGAGACAAATCCAATGGGCTTTCCAAGGAGTTTCATTGAGCTGCTTAACTGAGTGGAATTGCTGTCAATCTTATTTTGGGCATAATGTACTTAATGCAGGGGTTCCAGACCCTTTTTGATTTAGGATGCCCTGCATTAGACTCAGGACATTCCTCAGAAAATCCAAGCTTTGTTTCAGTTGTTTTTTGACTAGGAAAAAATGATAGAGCAGTTCTTTCATTACAGACAACTTGTAAAGACCACCACAGATCAGAGTAATTTTAACACTGTGGATTTGAGATCTCTGGGTTTATCTTGTGAATCGTGTGTAGGTATGTGTACACTTAACAGGGCTAATATTGAGTGTCATCCTTAAAGGGATCTTGTAGCACTCCACGGTACTGTGGTCCCCTGGTCGAGACTCACTGACTTGAGATTTGGCACACTTTCATTTAATGGCTTGATGGGATCTGATCCCCAGTTCCAGCAGTTGTGCCTCCTGCCATGCCGCACATGCATGACAGGAGGTTGAGTTAAAGAATTGGAGATTGAATCCCAGTCATGTCATTATTACTTGCCAGTGGAAACTCTGCCTAAGGAAAATTGAAAGAGCAGTACTTGCAGGTCCAGTCCCCTGGGATCCTACTGGGGAATTGAACCAGATCTGGTGCAGTCTGGGACTGGAGCAGGGGCCAGTTAGAGTTCCCAGTGCAGTCTAGGAGTTGGAACTGACAATTAGTTGATTATTGGCCTTAATGGGAAAGCCCCAGGCTTGAGGCTGGGGGTGTTCTAGCTGGGCTGACAATTGGCTGATTGTGTAAGCCCTGCAATTTGCAGTGCTGGATGGGTTGCCAGGCCTGGGACATTGTGGGGAGTTGAGCAGCTTCCTCCACTGGGACTTTAAACCCTGCCAGGAACCTCTGATTCCCTGTGCCGGGCTGCCCAGCCAGAGCTGCTGGGAATAAAATTTAAAATCCTTGGCAGGGAAGCTGCCTCAGTGGTGCTCTTTAAATTTCTGTTTGCACTGAGACCCGTATTGTGGGGCATGGGGAACTGGGAGCTCCTGGTGCCCATAGTCTATGGGCAACTCAGGGACTTAAAGTAGGCTTGCAGCTGGGGTTCCCAGCTGCATGCTCACTTCTTAAAGGTCTGGGTCACAGTGAACCGAATTGTGGGGAGATGCTCCCAAATGTTGGGCTTATGTACTCCTTGCTCCTGGCTTCTGCCCCCTGCAGATTCATCCTTGGGGGCACTGGATCCAGGACCTGATGCTTCCTCCAGCCTAATGCTGCTGATTGTGTGAGGGGATGGCTGTGTCATGAACCCTAGTGATGTGCCATGCCAGATACCTACTCTCAGTTGAGCATGGTGATCTATCATGGATCAGCGCTGGTATGCCAACATGCTCTATTTAAAGTTTGTTACAAACAAGCCACAAAGATGTTGCACATTATATGTAGAATAGCTTTTTGACTTGTTTTTTGCTATATTATTACATCATAAATTGGCTTTTATGTGTGGTAGGGTTACTGTTTATGACATGATTAACATGTTAATCTTGTCTTAAATGTAACACATGCCAGGGTCCTTAATGACGATTTGCACTTAGGGAGGTATTTGAAGAGGAGTCTCTATTCTTTAGCTGTAGTTTCAGGTAGGCTAACTAGTTCTCCACACCATGCAGTTTTAAGTTTCCTGAATTCATACAGCTTTTCTATATTTTATGAGAGAATTTAGTATTTTTGTAGGTCCATAGAGCTTTCAAAATGTGTACCCCCAGAACCTGTAATACTCTGCAGAGTTTGGCATATGTGTAGTATGAGGAAAACAGTGTTTTGTTATTATCAAAACATGGGGGTGCCTGTAAATGTGCAGGGATGCTGCTCCAGTGCACTGTAATTACAGTGCGTTGGAGCAGACTTGATTAATTGAGATTGCTGGAGCATGTTAATTAGTATGCTCCAGTGGCCTCTGCATTTCATGTATTCAGTGTTCCCACACTTCAAAATGCCAATGGGGGCGCTTTAACTAAAGTTTATTGAACAAACTTCAGTTAAAGCACCCTTGCTGCCATTTTGAAGTGTGGGATGCTGAATCCATGAGACACTGTAGGTGCTTTATTAGAGTGGCTCTTAAAGCTGATCTAATTAAAGTACCCTGCCCACCCCCAGAGCACATGTAAAGATGCTAATGATGCCTAGTTTAAAGCTTTTCATCTCAGAAGTCTGTAAAACACAAAACCGTGTACCACCAACCACAAAAGGACCCTCTTTTTCTTAGAGCGGATTATGCCTAGCAGATTGGAAGCCCAAAACATACAAACCCAACTAAGGTTTGCATTTTGTCCAGGTTTCCTTCATTTTCTCACTTCTGTCCCCAAACAAGACAAGTTGGATACATGAGGCTTTTCATATGCAGCACATGACAGATGTATTGTTTAGATTATTACTTCTTTTTAGGTTCTTGTTTGTTACAGACTGGTGCAGGAATGAAACAGCAAAACCTTTAAATTTTTTCTTACAGGTTATCTTGCACACAAGTGTCTGTCTGTCTGTCTGTCTGTCTGTCTGTCTGTCTGTCTGTCTGTCTGTCTGTCTGTCTGTCTGTCTGTCTGTCTGTCTGTCTGTCTGTCTGTCTGTCTGTCTAAAAAGTTTTACGTGGATTACCTTTTGGAAGTTTCTTCATCAGAATTCCTTAACTATCCATATATTCCTGAGACACCTATTTATAGCAGATACTTCTGCAACTGGGAAGGCTCTCAACTGGCAGGGCTTGGGGGATTCCTGAAGGTGATATCATCTAATCACAAATCTGTCCCCAGCTGTCATTGCAAAGAGGGAAGAATCCCTACTGGTACATAGGGATGCAAAAAGATACATTAGTAGGGGAAAATGCAGGGCATTGTGTCCTTCTACCATGTAATCCTATTACAAGTATCTGCAGAAATAGTGTTTCTAAACTGCAGGCACAGATGGTCTTTAATTGCTAAACTGTAGAAGTCCCCCTTCCTTTTTTTTAAACAGTTGCCTTTTTCTTTAATACCTCTTTATACTTTTTTAATTTGAAAGAGAACAGATTTTACTTTTCTTGTAAGACAATTTATGTGTGCTCCTGCTTTGAAGGCCCACCACCCAATAATCCCTCACTATGTGATATGGACATAATTAGAGCAATGGTAGATTTTAGACTTTTTAAAGTGATTTTTTTGTTCCTTTGGATGCTCAGCCTACTTGAACTAGTACCCTTTCTCTGTGTTCAGTGAATAAATAAAACATTCATGAGAAGAAATAAACAGAACACAATTAAGATTTAAGGCACGCATGTAGCTAGCTTCCGCCCTCCACATTTGAGAAGGAAAATGATTTTGGTGTGGTCAGGGGACCAGTTTATATGGTTTTTAAGGGGAAAGTTCTTTATATTTTGTATGTCATTGAAAAAAGGAAAAGAGATCTCACAACAGAAAATGGTTAGAATAGTGACGATACACTGAGATCTTCATTTTTTAAAAAGTTTCAAACCAATGAATAAACTTTATGATCGTGTTTTATAGCCAGGGAAACTGAAGGGAAGATGGTTCCCAACATTGTGCAGTACAGTAAAATAGGACTATGAAAGTAACCAAGCCATTTATATACAGGGCATATCTTCACTGCAGTTATGAGTCTGAGTTACTAGGCTAGCTCAAATGAGTGTAAACACACTGCAAAACAGCACTTGAGGTACATGGATTTGATTAACAGCATAGAGCAATTGGATTAGTAGCTGATGAGCTGTTGAAACTGGAGCTGCTGCATCCTCACTGCTTTACTTGCTTGAGTGTCAGCAATATTCAAACTTCAGCTTATTTCCCACCCCCCACCACCACACTCCAACAGCAGTATTCGTTCAAATTTAAAGTACCAGTTGAACTAAAGATTGTTTTGCAGGGACAGAAGTCAAATTAGGTCAAACCTTGAATTATACCTTGAACTAAAAATGCAGTAATGACAGATGATTTTATTTTTATTTAGTTTATTCACGTACAAAGAACTATTTATTCTATAGTATAAAATGAAACATTCATGTAACTGGAAAACAATCAGGAATAAACAGTAAAAGCTGTTTTTGGTTCCTGTTTTGCATTCTTTTTTTGCAAGGTGAAGAGTGTAGGTTATATTTATGTATCAAATTAGCAATGAGAACACTTGAAACTAATTGGCGAAAGGATGTTTTTTCACTTGGTTACATTTTGAGACTTGGAAAAATATTAAAGTCAGGAGACTGGAAATATCACTGAGTAAGCTTAAAAGAAAATGGAATTAGAGTCAGTTACGAGCCGTGTTCACAATATCATTTGCAGGCTTAAACCAGTAGGTTTAGAAGAGCTTGGCTTTGTTTTAATTAAAAATATTGCCTAAATCTCTTACAAACCTTACAGGCAACTATGTTAAAAAAATATAAAGGCCTTCTCTGAAGTAACTCAAAGAACCTTTTATTTTAATTTGATTTAATATTTAATTTAATTTAATTTTATCATCTTCTCCACCCCAGCCCTGAAAAAGAAATTGGTTCCTTGGTTGAAAAATATACCAGGGATTCTAAATGCAAAAAAGATTCCAGTCTCAGCTGTCGAAAACTGATCCTGGGATACCACAGATAATATGCTCTTCTGTGAGTAGTTTGAACCCTGTCACAGGTGACAGCTGACCTACTTACTCAAACCTTGTTAAAGAGTACTAGTCTGCCTCCGTGCCTTCAAGTGCTGCGACATGCATGGCTGGCTGCTACTGCAGTGTTCCCGAGGCTGTTTAAGCTGGCTCCTAGCAAAACAGTTTGCTGTACAATAAATCTTCAGTGTCTCTGGTATAATTAGCGTTGTGGCAATGTTAAAAACAGCACCTTGGCAACATTTTGGTACATTTAACACGATGAGATGGGGTATGGAGTAGGAGAAGCAGGCTTGGCAAGGATCCTTTAGTTTAAAGTCTTTCAGGGTCCAACAGGAGAGCAGCTCTGGCATTTCTTGAAGAGGCTGTCAAAGGAAGGAAATCTTATTTGTACAGATCTTATCATCTTAAAGATATTCAATGGTTTGTGACTACCACTGAAAAACCCTGCATTTTTAAGTGTCAGACTACAAACAATGAACATTTTCCTCCTTCCGTCCTCCCTTGGGTGATTTAACCTTTTGAAATAACACAAAATAAGTCAAATTGCTTAAAGGGAAAAAATGTGTGCAGATGCTGATACTGACAGACGTTAGTAATTCCTCTTTGTTTAATTGCTTACAGGAAAATAGTTAACTATTGTCTCATTTTAGTTAACCATGTTAGTCTGAAGGCAGTCAGGCAGAAGCAGAGCAGCATGACACCTTAAAGGGACTCACTCATTCAGAGAGGCATGAGCTTTTGTAGGAAATAGCCTACCTTGTCAGATGCTAGGAATGGACTTGGAACAGCAAGATTTTAAAAATGGCCTTGAATGCAAAGTCGCAGAACAAGATCAAGGGCTTGATTGTGTTATGTATGGTCTCAACAGAGATTAGGGATTCTTCTACCATTACCTGGACTAGCTTTTATGAGCCCTATGTCTCTAAGTGGGTTAATTACCTTATTTATCCCTACTGACCTATTCAGCCTACCTTCCCCATCTCAACAGTACCTCCTCCCCATATCCTTTCTATATTAATTCCCTTTAAATTCTCTTTAGAGCACCTGCTTTCTGCAAGTCCATTCATGGCATCTGAAAAAGTAAGCTGTTAAAAAAGCTTATGCCTGTCTGAGCCAGTTAGTCTTTAAGGTGCCTGCCTCCTGTCTTGTTTTATTAGAGATCTGCTACTTGGGGTTCTTGACTTACTTTTTCATAAACTTGGTGGAGTAAGAGATTTAAAAATGTGCTCTCTACAAGTTGTTTCAGCTCATAATCTAAAGATGAATAAACATTTACACTGGGAATCTAGGCCCTGATTCAGAAAAGCATTCCTATTTCAATGAAAGCAGTCAGTTCCTGTTGAAGTCACTAAAAAGCAAGTTATGCTCTTAATCTGATGTATGCATTCAAGTGCTTTCTTGAACCTGGGTCATAAGTAATGTTGTGACGACCAGTAACGTGTTTTATTGAGACCTCATGTTTCGCATTTTTAAAAAGAGGAAATGGAGATGATAGCTACATACAGATGCATACAGAAAACATTTTCAGAATTTCATCACTTTAGGATTTTATCGTACTTTAACATAAAATAAGCAGATGCAAAAATTGCCTGAAATTTTACTTTTATTTGTAATAAACCCAAAATTTGACAATTGCAACTTATAAACACAATACAGGCTCCCTCTGCTGGCTGTGCAGCAGCAATTTACCAGCAAGTTTCTCAGTGATGCCAAGCCAGTCGGTTTTTAAACTTGGCTTGTTGTCCTTGATTTTATGTATCACTGAATAGAGAGAGGTCCTAAATATTTCACAAGGCTGGTACGGAGAAAGGGGGCAGGATTTTGTTGTCTTTATTTTTGTAAAATTTATCTTGACATGCATGGACATTTCTTTGGTGTTAGGATTTCTTGGTTGTTTGAGTGGAATGAGGATAAGTCAGAATGGAAATATGTTTGGCAAATGGAAAAGGATACAATGTCTTGGGGAAGGAGAGAAGAAGAAATATTTTTAAGTTTGCCAATAGTAAAGAGGTAAGATGCTTAAAAAGCAGTTGGCAGCATCTCTTTATAATGTAGCGTCATGAACTGTAAAAGTTTGCACCAGTGGGCATGAGTAAAACTAGGTTGTTTTTTTTCTTAAATTGGGCATATATAAAATTATAATCTGAAATCTAGCAATAATTCACAGTTTGTCTGTGGTGTCTCATAATAAACAGCTGTAAGTGAACCATTTCTTTGTTGAAGAGAAGAAAATGGCTCTTAATAGCTCAGACCTAGTTGCTGGACTTGAGGAACATCTAGGACTGTGACCTGCTTTTAGATGCTGACTTTTATTGATAAAACTGTCTGCTTCTAAGCAGCAAGGACTGACACGTTGACCTTTTCTGGTTAAACTGTTCTGGGATATAGATTATACCTGAGGACTTGGTGATTCAAGTGATTGTTGTAAAATTGCCCAATCACAGTCAAGTCGGTAACAAGAAAAAAAAAATCAGCCATGCCACCTGCCACCTTGTGCCAACTACCCCCTACTATCCTCCTCTTCCCTGACCAAGCACATGATCTCAGCTCTGGGTCCTAAGAATGATGAAAGAACAGCTATTGCTATGTAATACATCAGTCCAACTTTCCAACTATTGCTTTTGGTTTTCCTATACATTTCTCCTTTAAGAGCTATATCCTTTGCTGGTACTCAGACTCTTTAAATGTGTTTTGTTCTTCGTGTGCTTAACATATGGTTTTGACTCCCCTGCAAATATTTGCCCAGTTCTGCTAAAACTGGATGGATTTGATCCTATCCTTGATACTTTAGCTTAGTAGCTATAGCTATTTAGGGGCTGTCCAGATGATTGGGAATGTATGGTGCAGGTGAAAAGCTTCTCTGCACTGCACAATTGTGGCATAGAACCAAAATTAGATACTAGGAAATCCTGGTATCTAAAAATAAATAAATAAATGGGCCAGAAAACAGTGGGGCAGTGCATATGGCTGCAGTGTGCACTACCTGAAACCAGAATCTGGCCCCCCCCAGAGTTATGCTCTGGCTGCCAGCCAGGTGTTGCATGCCAGGATTGGCGCTGCTGCAGCCCTGGGAGGCACCTAGGACCCCAGGTAAAGCCATTGGGGTCAGCCCAGGTGCTGGCCCCAGCCTCTCCTACTCCACCCAGGAAAACAGGTGCTGTTTGTTCCTAGGAAAACATATGAGCAGGCTCATGAGGATGTGTCCTTTCAGTTATGTCTATCTTGGTACAAAATAGGGATAGTGAACTATCCAAATAGGCTGGAGGGACAGTGTAATCAGAATTCTTTACAAACAGCTCCATAGGAAAACCTGTTTGTGGTTTCAGTGCAGTTGACTTCAATTTGGAGAGAAATAAGGTATCCTCATAAAATGTTGCTTCAATTGATACTGTCTAAGATGCTTTAAAGAACCTATCAAGGATCAACTTACTACTTAACAGATTTCTTTTGTATGATAATTGTAAACTTGCTTTGATTTAAAAACATGTTAAGACTGGATAAATGTTAGTAAGATAAAATGTTAGTAAGATAAATAGTGCATACAGTATTTGACTTAAATGGTAAAAGTATACTGCACTTTCCATAACATGATAGTAAAAGCTAATAGCAGTGTTTTGGACCAAGGTTTACTGTCACTCATACTTTCAGATTTGAGTTTTTCTTACTGCTTATTGGAGGTGAAATGTGTATGAATCTGTCTCAACTTAAAAAGAAGAAAAATCAAGATACCCAGTACAAGTCTAGCTTGCTGCTCTTTGAACTGAATTTTTGTAAGCAAAACATTTTACTCTTGCAATGGCAGCCTTTTGTTTGTTTGTTGTTACAATTCTGTATTCTAAACTTGTTGAAAGAAACCATTTCTTGAAGTAATTAAGAAACCAATTTCTTTAATTAAGAAACTGTTTCTTGCATTTGGAATCTTACACTACTTGATAAATGTGATCAAGTGCAATGAGGGTGGTAAATATTGGTGCTGGGCCCTACTCAAGGCATGAGCACTTTAAAAAAGGTTTCTAGCCCTGTAGAATTGTACTCGTCTATGAGTGTTCCTAACCATGAGGCTGTAGGTCAAGAGATGGGAGACATTCAAATTTTACGCTGATCACAACCTTATTTGTGGACCTAAATAAAATGTTACCATAATATTAGTAGCTGACATTCTTTTCTATAAAGGTCTTGTAACTAGATTTTTCTAAAAAGTTATGCCTCATTTAGGTATCTGAATGAAATAGGACCTGATGTTCTGTGGATGCTCTTGAAAATCCAGCTTCTCCATTTTAGGTGCCTAATAAAAGCTGCTGGGTGCCAGTCTTTTTGGAAATCGATTCTGATGTGTAATATTGTCTTCTAAGTACTTGAACACTAGGTTCAAAAGTTTGAGGTGATGTATGCTTATAGCACAAGCATGAGTTTAGGACTCCAGCAGTTTTTGAAAGAACATGCTAAAATTATACTAAATTGAAGTGTGTTAGGGGGGAATTAAACCTGAAATTGAAAAACCACACTATCTTTTTTTGTGACCTGCCACATTCCAAGAACCTGAACATATAATTTGAAAATTGTTTCTCAGATATACAAAAGTTGGTTAAGTATCTTACTTCTATTAAAAACTGATCCTAAAACAAACTAGTGCTTTGAGAGGGTACTTGTTCAAGTGCTTCAGGAGTGAATATAATAAGGTCTAGATTTTAATCTAGAGGGTTCTTCATGTACTGTAGTTTTAAGTTAGTCCAAATGAGCTTCCTTTTACTTTAAAATTTATTTAAACATTCTATGTGGAGAAAGGGAAGAGGTGGTGAGGGAAGGAAATTGCATTTCAGAGACTAAGAGGGCAGTATGTTACTCTGGGAAGTGGTTATGTCATTTCTGCTTTTTATTTGATAGGGTCAACTTGGTGATCTAGTCTGGGTAACTTCTTTTCTACACACTTTAAGTTGTAGACACTTGAGGTTAAATTGGGTTCAAAATGGCTGCCTGATTTGGCTCATCCCAGTGCTGACCTTACACTTACAGAACCTGTAACTGCATAGAAGTTCCATGCATACAAACTAGTCTAAACATTGTAGAACCTACTTTTAGATGAACTTAGATCTATGTAGTATCAAACTTATTGACTTAGGTCAAACTAGTGCATGGAACTTCTGTATATTTTCCCTGCGCAGACCCAGAGCTGATTTTTTTTTTTTTTTTTTTTTTCACCCTCTCCCCCTGTATAGGCCTATTTTTTTTTTTCTTCTCTTCTGGCTCCTTGTTCCCCTTGCCTCGACCAGCCAGTCCTCTCAACTCCTATCCCACAAGCTGCGCCGTGTGCAGCTGCTTTGATCACTGTTCACTGCTGCTGGAGCTGAGCAAGCAAGTCCTGGTGGGGGGAGGGGAGGAGGGATGGGTGCATAGGTTTGCTGGGGGGAACCCCACCTGCAAGTCATGCCTGCCCCCACCACCCATTGTGGGTTGCACCCCCCCCCGGTAGCTATGTTGGGGGGTCCCATCCCACCTGCAGGTCGCACCTGCTCCCAACCCCTCATGGGTCATGCCTTCCCCTCTCCCCCCCCATCCTCCAGTGGACCCTCAATCCCCTCCAGCTTGCTAGACCCCAAAACTTCCTCCTCACACTGGTCTCCCCATCCTTCCTTACTTGATATTGGGCAGCCATTTAAATCCAATTTAACCTCCCCCTAATACTCCCAACGTCTATCCTTAGCCTGTATAACATAAGCATGAATCTAAAATGTAGTCTCTGAATGTTGGGATATGGCTGGCTACCTAGGTTGCTAAAAGTATTAATCTTCCTGAGCATTAGGATGTGCGGTCTTTCAGCATAGTGTGGTCAAAGCTACAGAAATGTGTTTTGGGTTTGTTTTTTTTCCCTTATATTGTAAAACATGTAAAAGCCTTGTATAAGCTGCATAACAATGTGTTAAGAGTTTGGTAACCTTATCAGGTCATCTGCACTACGATATTTGGAGACCAAATTCTGCAAACATAAGAAGGTCTTGTAGTTGGAATCAGCCACTTGCAAGAATTGGCTAGTGGAGAACTGTTTCCGGGGGGCGTTCCCTACTCGACACTACGCAGGCACCTTCTGTGGGAGTGGCAAATATGGAACAGGCAGATTTCCATGGCTGGGGGTTAGTTAAGGGCCCTGAGTCAGAGTTGTGAGTTAGAGCTTATTCCAAGTATAGCAAATTTGTTGCCTCTGAGAGAATGGTTCAGGAACAAGGGAAAATTGAGCCCATAAAATTAATGGAACTGGGAACTAAAGGTTTCTATGAAAATATGGGAATTTTTTCATTTCATTCAGCAGAAGTTTGATTCATGATCTCTGGTGTGCTATGTCATGCATAGTTTTTAAACTAAAAAAAAATCCCTTCCTTCCTTCTTTCTAAATTCACCTTTTTCTCTGTTCTTCAGACATTACTTCTGAACAGAGCAGTAGATTTTATTTTAAATAATATGTACTTTAGACAGAAGCAGTTACCATTCTCTATTGCCTTTTAAAAAATGTTTCCAGGTTCATTATATGTAACAATGTCTAGGATGTCTTGGAGCTTGACCTAGTTAAACTCCTATTAGAAATTAGTTACTATTTTTGTCCAGTAGACAAATATTGCTCAAATATCTACAATATGCCAGTCCTACAATAAGTGACAAAGCATTTTGCTTCTAATCAACTCTGTCTTTGTTGGAACACTGCATAAATCCTCTTCTTTCTATCTCAGGTATGGGGAGAGGGAACGTCCAACTTTTTTTTTTTTTAACCCCTGTTGGCCCTCAGTAGGTGCATGTACACAAGACGCTTTCTGCAGCGTTGCCTAATTAGCTCTACAGTGAAGTCTCAGCATCTACGTGAGTGGTCTTGTTAGGCTGCAGTAAACTAATTAACTCTGTTGTAGGTTAGTACTTGTAAACAGAAGTATTGTCCTGTGGAAGCATTATTTAATGCACAGCAACACGTATGTAGAAGCTGACCTGGCTGGCTAGGGCATGAGGGTGCTTTCATGTGGGGGCTCCCTGCTGGCAAGCCCTACAGTGAAGCATCCTCCTGCCCCAGCTAGCCCCTCTACAGCACGTTGAGCCAGGTCAGAGCAGCCTCAGGTGGTAGGCTGACCCTGCTGGCTCAACATGTTGCAATCCCAGGCACACATGAAGATATAGTGTCCAGGAGCAATAAACTCCTGTGCAATATACATTGGAGTTGATTGTCACATTTAATTTCATGTATAGAGGCTCCCAGTAACTTGGAATTTAATCCTTGAACAAAAATATTAATTGATCCTGCCCACTTCCAGGCTTCATTTATGAACATGTATGTTACAAAACATTTACTAATCTACAAGGAATATTATCCTGAATAATTACAGCTAAGCTACTTTTCAACAAATTAACAAAGTTGTTGTTTTTTTAAATCTATTATACTTTGTTTGATAAGTTGCCTCCGTGATGTGCCTTAAGCACGTGTTACAACAGAAGGGCAGAACAGTGAACTTTTAATTCTTACGCATTCCTATTTAATATGTGGCAAATTCACTACTTTATTCTTTATAGCAGGCTTGTCCAACATATGGCCCATGGGCTGCCATGTGGCCCGCCAAGCCATTTTCTTTGGCCCGAGCTCCTCGCTTGTTCCAAGTGAGGGACTCCTGGTGCCTCCTCTGCGCTCTGTGGTGGCAGAGGCGAGGCGGGCAGGGCTGGCCTGCGGGCCCCAGCCGGTAGTGAGGGGAGTGGAGCTGCTTACCCCCGTGGGGCCAGGCTCGTCAGTGAGTCGCGTCCTGTTGCCACTGCCCCGAGGGCTGCGTGGCAGGGGGGGCTGCCCCAGCCACGCCTGATTGGATGAGCTCGGGACAGCACGTGCAACTTCTTTGGCTCCCCCCCTTGCCCCTGGCATGTGGCCGGGGGAGCTGCAGCATGGCCTGTGCGCTGCCCACATGTGTGGTAGACGGAGACACGGGGTAAGTTCCTGTGTGGAGCTGGGGGTGCTTTGGGGCCGGGCTGGGGCTGCGGGGCATGTGGTTGCCAGAGCTGGGCTGGGCGGGAGGCAGGAGGAGCCCAGCCCAGAGGCTGCATTTGTCCCTCAGACCGGGACATCCAGGATGGGGAGAGATAAAGGGAGGGCACACATGCGCACACACACGTGCACATACACACATGCATGCACACTGAAGTGTGTGGCAGCGAGCAGAGCCAGAACAGCTGTCAGGAGCACAGTGCCTTTCTCACCACGGCCAGGGCTGCAGACTAGGGCGCTGGCCAGACTGGGGGCTCTGCATGGGTTCTGTCTGACTCACACCTCTGGCCCTGTCCCTGTCCCCATCCTGACACCTGCAGCTGCATCTTGGCCAACCCCAGCCTTGCACTCCTCTCTCGGCTTAGGGCAGGATGTGGCCAGGCCAAACTGGGCTCTCCACATGGGGCTGCAATGCGGCTGACTTTGAATTAGCCCAGCAGCACACAGCAGCAGGTGTCAGAATGAGGCCAGAGCCATGAGTCAGAGCAGGGCAGACAGAGCACATGCAGCACCCCTAGCCTGGCCAGCACCCCAGTCCCCACCCCAGCCATAAATCTGGAGCAGGTAAAAATCTTTGTAAAAATACTGTCAGGTGTTTGGATTGTGTTTGCTTGTGTTTCTCTTTGTGCAGGACTGGGAGTTCAGCTTCTTAGTATTTGTTAAAGATGTGTCACTAACAAGTTATTAATTCAATAAAAGCAAATCTTCTTGAAGATTATTCTCAAAAATGCCCATATTTTGTTGCTTTGATTAGTTTCCACTCTGGCTGATATATTTTCCACATTGATCTGTCAACTTGAATTATGCTTCTTTCATTCATTGAGAAGTGAGTAGAAGTGAAAGTGTTTATTTTAGGCAAGTGTTTGGTATTATTTCATTCTTGCTTTTATATTGTTTTTATTTTGGATTTTAAACCACACTTTCAGACCCATTTCATTGTCACTTCCTGCAGCTTCATTGGTGTCAAAGGTCACGTGACATCACTTCCTGATGTGATACCACTTCCTGTGAGGTCTTTGAATATGGCTCACCAATCCACTGGGTGGTTAAAAAGTTTGTGATCCGGGCCCACATTCAAACAAGGTTGGACACCCCTGCTTTTTATAGGGATGAGTGTGAGGGCAGGGTTTTATTAATAATTGAAAATTAGAGTGAAGCTTTGGGTGAATTGCATATTTCCAAAAGAAGGACGTAAAAGCTTTTGTATACAGTTAATCAGTTGGTCATTTAATGACACCTACAGTATACTGGGAGGGGAGTGGTTTGTTTTTTATGCGTGTGTGTAACCTGTCACAAAGATAACACAATTTGGAGCCAAGAAGTCTATATGACTATTAATATGATGCTAACATATGCAAGAAACAGTTGATCAGGATCATTTCAGGTTCTGTTTCTTGTTTTGGATGCAGCCTTCAACCTCTGTCTTTGGGATTGATCATGGTTGCTAGATAATGAAAAAATGCTGAAGCTTCTGTAACTTTTTTTAATAGATTGTCTTGGACATCCACAAAGACTGTGGGAATAATATAATCGCCTGTAATCTCTGTGGGTTTTCTGAAACCAACTTCGGTACCTTTTACCTTTTGTAAACCGAGGACATCTAGGTAGGGTTACTAATTGTATAAAATGTTTTTGTTATGTTCTGATTTCATGGTAGTGTCTGCCATTATAATCTGAGAGTTTGACCAGGTAATATGTTGAAGATTTAAATTTGTCCTTAACCTGTTGCAAAGCTGACAGGTTTGAGTATATGGTAGGTTCATCTGTAGTATGACTTAGTCAGTTAACTGTGTTTGTTCATGTCTAAGCGTTGTTTATTTATGGTAATAATACTGTATTGATAATATACTCTTGGCATTGTAAAGCATATAAAGGCAGGAAGTTCTCTCCTGCTTACATTTTAATAAGGTAAAGGTATGAACCTATTCTTTTTGGAGTTTAAACTGACTGGCTAAAACTGAGGCATATGGTGATTGTGGGATATATTTAAATAACTGACGTGCACTTTTTATGTTTGCATGAGATCTAGTAATGTCTGAATTTTAAATAGTATACTGAACATTAGTATGACACAAATTTTAGGATCATTTTATTTGAGACTCCTCTGAATATTATAGTTTTGGTGTCTCAGCAGATGTCAGAGATCTTTATTATCATGTGCATCTCAGTTCTTCTCAACCATGATACTACTAGATCCTGTGTGTGAGGAGGTAGAGAACAGACTTAGGCTTGTTCTTACCCAAATGATCCTCTACCTGCACTGTCTGGCCTTTCTGCCAGGACGTAAGTTAAGTCCTGTAATATATAAAATAGTTTTTCAAATTGGTACCACTCAATTCACAAAAGTTATGGAGTGGGGTGCCTCGGGTCCAAGACCACTACTCTGTGCCCTTAGATTGTACGTATGTTCAAGAACTTGGACACAGCATTTGACAGTTTTCAGAAGTAGAGTAGGTAGCACTAACACTCTTTCTCTAGTGTCAGTGTAGCTAAATTTATAGCACCTGTGGTGTTATAGCTTAATAGTTGTAATATAACAAGTAGGGATGCTGTTTTTCTCTGTTTAAAAATCCTAAATTCTCTGTTTAGAAGCCTCCACATCCATGTTTTTCTGTGATTATTTTTTTTTTTTAAAACAAAATGCCACTAGTATATATGTATATACGTATCAGTTGAACGTAACGTTTTCTTCATATATGTACAATTTTAAAACTATTTGGAAGCCTATCAGTGTCTCAATCATTATAATAACATAAAATAAATTCTAAACACCTATATATTTTGGCGTTTGATTTTTGTGGGGGGTTTTTTATTGTGGGGGAAAAAGAGCCCCCCACCTCCTTTGCTCATGAGGACACGGATCCAACTGCAGCTGTCCTCTCCTGCTTCTGTGTGGCACTGAGAAGACCTGGTATGCTGGTGCCCTGCCCATGCCCATCACTCACAATCTACAGCTCCTCATGCCCATCGGTGCCCTTCAATCCCAAACCACAGTCCCCTGCCCCCTCACTCCTAACCTACACATGCAATTAATGCAAAGCCCCTACCTGCCTCCCCAGCGCTGCCAGAGGGAGCCCCCAGCTGCTCTCTGCCCCATTCGGCCCTGCACAGACTCGGAGTGGTGGTGTGTGTGGACCGGCTCCAGCATGAGGTGTATGCAGTGCATAGGCAGTGGCTGGGGCATCACACACTGCCCCAACCTGCTGGCTGCTGCTGGAGCTGGGACTGGTGTGGTAGGGAGGACCAGTGCTCAGCTTCACAGCAGCTGCATGAAGCACAGTGAGGCTCTGGCTTGGGCCATGCTGTGAGCAACAGGAGGAAGGTGAGGGGCTCCAGGTAGTTTCTGTCCTGCCAGAGCGGAGCAGCTGTAGCAGCTCTGGCTCATGTGGGTGGTGGTAGAGTGAGTCCAGTCCCAGTGTAGGCTGCATAAAAGAGGAAGGGATGCCTGTTGCAACCCCTGTCATGGGCTGGGGCTCCTTCACTGTGCCAGGCAGCCTGACCAAAGCCCCCTTCCTCACCCAGGCAGCATCTCCCAGCCCCCAGCGCCACTGGCCCAGCCACATTGGTCTGGGTGGGACCCACTGGCAAGAACACAGCTGGGGTCACAGACACCATCAAGCATTGTCCTAGATGCCACAGCCCCAGCTCTTCCCCCAGCACTGGCAGGCACCTGCTGGCTAGCTTCTCACTGAAGCACCCTCATGCCCCAGCCAGCCACTCTGCAGCATGTTGAGCTGGTCAGGAGCAGTCCTGGGCTGGTAGACTGACCCCCAAGGCACCCTGCCAGCCAGGGCTGCTCTGACTTGGCTCAACATGCCGCAGTCCCAGGCACACATTGAGAAAGTGGGGCGATTTGCCTGTGGTACTCCTCTGCCTCCCTCCCCAGCTCTTCCTTACCTGAATTTTGCCCGACCCTGGTCTAGAGGTAGATAATTCAAAGTTTGGTTATTTCAGCTTACAGATTTTCATTTGAGTTGAACCTGGTTAGAAGTTTTATTCCTTGATCTTTGAAGTTCAGTTGCCGAAAAGATGGGGGGTCAGAAATGCCAAGGTTCTACACAACGTGTTTGGCACTCTTCATTAAATGATTTAAATATTTCATTTGTGCAGATTTCACTAAAATGTCATATTCATTTGCTGTGAGGTAAAGAAGCCAGGTTATCAAGTACTTTGTTTCTCTGTGTGAAATGGTAATAGACCTTTTTGAAGTGTGCAGTTATGATTAGAAAAGTAATTACTTTAAAGATGGCACCTTTTTAATTCACCATGGATGCTTTCTGTGTCTGTTCATAGTTATCTGTTTGCTTCTACAGATCACTTTTTTTTTTTTTTTTTTTTAAAACCCTTTTAGTATTGTAGAGCAAATAGAGGTCATGGAAAGTAAACTTTTTTTTTTAATGGCTCCTCCATGATTATCAGAACAGCAAATAAAGCATGCAGAATTGTTATTACTAGTAGTGATAAAGAAGCAAAAGACGGCCCAATTTGGCTTCCAGATTCCAGGTGGAATTTTTGGTAATGGCATTTGGTTCAGACAAACAAATCTAGAAACTAATTTTATGGAAATTGCTGAGATCCAGTACTCACAGTGCTATTTTTAGAATAAAAGCACACTTAAAATGTAGGTAGATCATTGCTGTAAGCCTTAAAACTTTGTGACTCTCTGAAGTACCCTTCTAAACAATATTGATAGCACTTCTAGATAGGTAACTAAGTTTATCTGTGCTGCTGTGTAAAACTGGATAGATAATTAAATGAAAAACTGTTATTGAGCATTTGTGAATCAAACATAGCCTTTTGTAATATAAAGAAAAGAAGTAATATTGTTCTTTTATGAGTGGAAAGTGATAAAATTATTGATGCAGAAAAGGCAAGGGTGTTTAACAAATAATTAATATTATTTAGCCTTTTGAATAAACTTGTATTTTAGCATCTTTATGACAATCTATCATCCATAATTTTGAGAAAGAAGTTAAGTAATATGTTAAAATAACATCTCCAAAATATAAATGGCAGATCTTGATATGTTGCATGCCAAAAACTATCTTGACTGTTGTTGTCAATTTTTCAGTGATTTCGGTGAAAATAGCTTCAGTGGACTGGAAGAAAGCCAGCATTTAAATCATATCAGCCTAGTTACCTAGACAGTTTATAAGCTGGTTGACCTGGCATTTAAAGAAAATCCTGTCCTGGTTAATGTAGTATTTATTCAATTAAGATGTAAAAGTTGGAAACTTTAATTAATGACAATCAGCATGGTTTCTTGAGGCATGTGTCCTATCAAACTTGATACAGTTCTTCAAGATTTTAAGTTTTGCAATGAGAGAACTGCCTTGACAAAATATACTTCCATAAAACATTTCATTGGGTTTTGCACAACATTTAATTGTTTTCTTCCCGGATTTGAAAATAGCACTATTCAAAAGAAATGTAGCATGTATTTAAAAAAAAAAAAAAAAAAAAAAAGTCTGCTAAATCTTCAGGCATTTTCTGAGGGGAATTCTTAATTAATAGATCTGTTTCTAGGCTTAATAATTTTGAGCATCTTTTCTATAGGTTTAGAACAGGGGTGCTCAACTTCCAGCCAGATCCAGCCTGTGGAACCATGGCATCCGGCTTATGGGCTTTGCATGTGTCAGGAAATCTGGCAGCAGGGAAGTAGTGGAAGCCATCCTCCTCTGGTACCAAATTCCCAAACCAGAAGCCCTGCGCGGGGTCAAGGCCAATTCATACTCCCTCTACCACATGGGGACATGGGGCTGGGTTAGGGCTGGGCCAGCCCTGCCCCCCCCCCCCCGGAGCCTTGGTTGTGGCTCAGTCAAGCCCTCATCCTCTCTGCAGGGTTGGGTGGGACTGCATGAGGGCCCCCCCCCCCATAGGGCTGGAATGGGGCTGTGTCAAGCCCCTTTCCCCCCCTTGAAGCTGGGTTAGGGCTGGGTTGCCCTCTGCGCATCTGGATTGGATCCTGCCATGTCCACTCCAGGCACTGGGTCATGGCCACCAGCCAGGTCTGGCCTATGTAGGGACCAGGCTCTGGCCTTCTGGGGAAAAAGTTTGAGCACCACTAGTTTAGAAGAAGGAGCCAACTATTCAGTTTCAGCACAGATGAGTGGAAGTCTACATCTAGGAAGGTGATCTATCAAAATAGGTTGGCTCTCAATTATGTGCATCATAAACATGTGCAGGCTATACAAACTTCTTGTTTAAATACAAATAATACATGCAAACAGTCATGTAAAATAAGGCCACTTGACTCAGCATTCTGAGTTGAACAGTATAATGCAATGCTTTCTAAGTGGCGACCTGTAGGGTGCATGTGGCCCCTGGATGGTTATTGTGTAACTCCTGGGCTCCCATACCACTGCCATTCCCCCTCCCTGTTTGCTCCTGCCGCTGTAGCCAGGAACGAACTGGACTGACCGAGTTGTGTCTGCAGCAGAAAAGCGAACTAGTCTGCACTGCAGGGGAGTGTAATGAGGCCAGGCCAGAGCTTTGATAAGACCTTGGCATCTGCTGATTTTGGTTTCCTGCTCATGATTCTGGTTTGACCTTTGGATCTGGCTTTTGCTCCCAGTTAACCCTTGGCTTACCTTGTCTCTGGCTTCAGCTTCAGACCCTTTGTCCTGACTTCAGCTGTGACTTCCAGATCCAGTTCCAATTCCAGAACCCTCCAGATACAGTCTTTGGGGAACTGGCCTGGACTACAGTCAGGGTAACTAACCCCCAAGGCTAGACAGCCCATGATCCAGTGTGTAACATGGTTGGGGGAACAGGGAGTGTCAGACTGTACATGTGGGGGGGAGTTGGGTTGCTCAGCTCTCCCCCAGCTCCACCTCTTTCCAGTCCACGAGTACAGCAACTCCATCCCACCCAGCCACATAGGTGGGCCAGGATGTCTGTGCTATGGAGCTGCCCAAGCTGCATATGTGGCAGGGAGGGCACTGGGCAACTGGCCTCCCTCTCTCATTACTGCTTGTGCTGCAACTTCTTCTCTCAGCTATGGTCACCATGCAGGGGGAGCCAGACTTCCTGTGCTGAGGGGTGGGGAGTTGCTGCCTGTTTAGCATGCATGGCTGGCAGAGGGCAGAGCCAGGCTGCCTAATTGTGCAAGTGGTACAGGTAGTTCCATAGTACAGGTAACCTGGCTCCCTGCATCTCCCAGCTACATGTGCTACACAGGTAGCAAACCATGCAGAGGAGTGAGGCTGCCTGTTGCTAGGAGGGGAGGGGAGGGAAGTTGGGCTGTGTCCTTGGTGGGGGTGGGGTACTGGGCAGCCCATGTGTGCACGGGCTGGGAGATGGGAGTGCTGGGCAGCGTGCTTGATGAGGCAGACTCTGGGGGCACCCACACACAGTGGTCCACGTGGCATGCAGCCCTCAGCTGCCCAGATGTTAGACAGCCCTAGTATAATGTATAAAACTTGGCTGTACAAAGACTTAAAATCCAGTTGAATCAAGTGCCTTGTTTGGATGAGGCTATTTTCTCTGTCAGATGAGCCAGCTGCTTAGTTCTGAAATGCAAGGTGGAAGCAATGTGAGCCTGTCTCATGGTATTCTTGACCACTTTTGAGCCACCTTTAAGACTGCTGGGTATTGTCTGCTTCTGAAGTGGTGCTATATGTATGTGCATGTTCATTATTCATTACAATAAACCTCTCCACTACTTTCAGAAAACTTATGATAATTTGGGGGGGGGAGGGAGATCAGAATTCTTTTGCGTTATGGAAAGCATCCAAAATATATTAATCCAAAAAACTAAACTTAGGCTAGGTACAAACATTAAAAAAAGCCCGAGGCAGAAACCATCCAAGTTATGTGGTTTTATGTAAGTGGTACAGTTTAGATTAGTAGTAAACCAGAACACACATTCACCCTGGATGGCAGGAAGGGGGAGGCAGGTTCTGCCATTTTTAAATCAGTTTGTGCATGCTGAACTTTAGTTCTGTTATGGGTATAGACTGGTTTTGTGCACTAAACTCTGTTCTGTTGCAGGTATAGACCATTTTCCAATCACTTATACTGGTTAAAGTATAATGTCTGTACCTTGCCCTAGTACAACCCAAAGTGTGTGTGTGTTTTTTTGTGTGTTGTTTGTCTCCCCCTCCCTTCCCCCCACCAGCCTCCTTATGCGAGCATTTAATTTCTTAATGCTCTGTGACTGGGTAGCTGATTAATTTCTTAGATCTGTTTTTCTACTGCAATTCTCCTGTGCTAAAATATTTTTCCTATTTTTTTTCTGTTGTTGGGAATTGCACTAACGTATTGTGTTTGTTTTAGTTGGATGTGTTATTGACATGACTTCAGTGTTTTAAATGTGCAGTGTCATTTGCACAAGGAAGCCTGAAAGAATGTATCTGTGAATATGTTAAAACTCTGGGATCACCAGGTTTGTAAAGTGCTCAGCCATGATAGCAAATGCAGCTTTATTAAGTGCACTGGATTTGCTTTGTCACACTGAGCTGTTCTCAAAACATACTCATTTCTTTGTGTGAGAACATCTTTGATCTTTTGCTTGAGTTTCAGATTATTGTTTCTATCTCGTGCTTTTCTTGATTCTTTTGCCTTTTTTTTTTTATTCTACTGATTTACTTTATTTTAAACATTTAAAATGTTAGTAGTTACTTAGCAGTTCATGTGGCATTTCACTGAGTAGTGGGAAGGCAGCTGCTTCCTCTGTTCACATAAGAAGCTGTCCACGTCCACTGGTGCTGACTCATTGCTGTGGAGACAGGAAGACCGGGATTGGTGATGGGAGATGGAAAAATGAATAAAGCATGAGTTGGTAAGCAGTGGTTGAATTGTAGATTTATGCGCTGTACTTTTTTAAGGCATGACTAGACTTCCTACTTACAGGCATTAAAACAGACTAGCAGATGGATACAGTTGCACAACAGAATAGTTCTCAGAGAAGGTGCTACTTCTGAGAAAAGCAATAATCATTTTGCTGAAAGGTGCCTGTGTTGGAAAATGACTGCCAATAGATATTGATTTAAATATTTTTTCTATACATAGCATGTTTTGGTCACACACTGCAAATACCCTGCAAGTATTCCCCAAATATGGTCTGTAGCTTAAACTGGTGATTCTACAGCTTTAGAATATATATTTGTTTGCTGATAATATGTCTCTTTTTTTCACTAGAATATGTTCCAGTCCAACCAGTTCCCATTTCTTGTGTCCTAATTTAAAACTATCCTGCCAAATTCCTACACTTAAATCCCTCATATACTTACCTTGAGCAGAGAGTTAGCCATGGTAGTCTGAAGTTGGAAAGAAGGCAAGTTAGAGGTGCACCTGGTGAAGTGAGCTGTGGCACGTAAAAACTTATGCATCTCGGTTTCGATCTATAATGTACACCTCTACCTTGCCATATATCTGCTTTGTTTGTGGGAAAATCTTCTAAAAAACTATACGTGTATGGAACGATAATAATGCAGCAAGTTTGAGTCTAAAACCAGGTTTAGGACTTTTTCGTGGCTGATGTTCTATAGACATGCCAGCTGGAATTGTGTCTAGGGTTTTGGAGTTGCTGTATGGCTATCACCATCTTATTCTGTAGCTTTAGGGTCATTTATAGCAGAGAAAGGGTCATTGAGTTCACTGACAGATCTTTTTAAAAGTCACTGAGGTTGTATTGTGGGATCTGTATTTTCTAAAGGTATCACTAATGCAGAACATCCTGTGGAATTTTTTCTTAAAAGCTGCTTTAGATATCTTTTTTCTAGCTGACTCAGTGCTATTTCCTTCTGATAAGACAGAGTGGCCAGTTTCTATGTAGTCAGTTTCTATGTAGTTCTATGAACTTAATTTCTTATTGAGTTATTTTTGTTTCTACGGAAAACAGCATATCTGGGTATGATTAATGGATCACCTTTAAGCACACTGTTTCTTTGGAGTACCATTGGATAATAGGTTCTAATAAATGTAGAAAAGGCTAATATATTAAATAAACACCATCACTGCTATTTGACTTGTAGCAAATATTGTTTTTATTAGGCCAAGAGAAAATGTGCTGGTTTTAGTAAGATGCTTAACCCTGAACAAAAGCACAAAGCATAGAAAAGAAAAATTGGGCTGAAGGGGACCTCTGTAGGTTATCTTGCCAACCCCCCATCTCTTTCCTTTCCCAGATGCAGGATCATCCCTATCCAAACCATTCTGTAGAAGTCCATTGTCCAACCTATTAGTAAAACTACACCGTCAACCCTGACACAACACAAGTTATACTAACCTGCCACAGGTAAAGCAGTGGACAACAGTGGCCAATGTCTTGTTGCTACAATGTCCTGTTGCTACTCATTACGTTTAAGAGATCCAAGGAAGAGTGCCATGTCCCCTGCTACACACGCAAGCAAAACCTCCCACAATCTCTACAATCTGGCCATGGTGTGGCAACCAGTGAAGTCCAGAAGCATGAGAAATAGGCCTAGCAGAATACAAACGTAGCTACTCGTATTTCATCCCTGACCAATGCTTGTCCAATCCCTTCTTAAATGCCTTCAGTGATGGAGATTCCACAACTTCCCTAGGAAGTCTGTTCCATCAGTGAGTTCTCATCTTCTTTTTATGTATCCCAAAACCACATTCATCCTTTGTGCAGCTGCATCATACTGCGGACTTGTATTGAGTCTCTGATCTGCCAAGACTCCAGATCCTTCTCCATAGTGTTGCCATCCAGCCAGGCATTGCCTATATTATATTGGTGTTTTAATTATTCTTCCCAATGTGTAGTACCTTCTTCTTGTTAGCTCTAGCACAGATTTCCAATCTGTGAGAATCCTTCTGAATTGTGCTCCTGTCCTCCAGTATGTTCACAGTCCTTCCTAGTTTTGTGTTGCCTACAAAGTTGCCTGAGAAGCTATCAAGTCCAGCATCCAAACCATTAATAAGCACATTGAACAGCATTGGGCTCAGGACAGACTTTGTGGGACTTCGCTTGAAACCTCCTGCCAACCTGAAATAGATCTATTTATATTTCCCTTTACATGAGGCTACTGAGCCACTTCTGTTTATGAGAAGGTCACATGGTACCTTGTCAAAAATGTTGCTGAAATCCAGGTACAGTATATGCATATAGTATTCCTTTCATCCACCCAAGTAGTTACTTTGAATTCATAGATTTCATAGACATTCAGGCTGGAAGGGACCCTGGAGGATCATCGAGTCCAGCTCCTTGTCCAGGGACAGGAAGTCAGCAGGGATCATAAGATCCCAGCAAGATAAACATCCAAAAGTGTCTTGATGGAGTTCAAAGTGGGTGCTTGAACCACCTCCGGTGGCAATCTATTCCAAACCTTGGGGGCTTGGAGTAAAGAAGTTCTTCCTTATGTCCAGCCTGAATCGGTCATAGTGGAGTTTTTGACCATTTGATCTTGTCATCCCTTGGGGTGCTCTGGTGAACATACGTTCCCCCAGATCCTGGTGAGCACCCCTAATAAACTTATAGGTGGCCACCAGATCGCCCCTGAGCCTGCGCTTTTCCAGGCTGAAGAGTCTCATGGCTCTCAGCCTCTCGTCTTGCTCTCTCTCAAGCTCCTCCACATCCTTTTTGAATCGTGGAGCCCAAAACTGGATGCAGTACTCCAGCTGCAGCCTCACCAAGAAGGAAATCAAGTTATTTTGAGATAATTTGTCTTTAATAAATTCATGCTGGGTGCTTGAATTCAGCCTTTCTTCCTCAAGATGCTTGCCAATAGATTTCGTTAGGATATTCTGCAGTAACTTCCTGGGTATTGAGGTGAGGCTAATTGTTCTATAGATTCTCTGGTGTGTATGTGGGGGGGGGGGGGGAGGGGAGCGGAGGGGAGGGTTGGTGGATGCATGGTGGGGTGAGTGTGCACAGCAGTGAATGCAGCTGTTCCCAGTGGTATGCAGGCATGATTGGGGGGCGTGTGGGTGGGTGCAGGATTGTGTGGGGGGGAGGGTGTGGCTGTGGGGTTTGTTGGGGAGGGTTTGAGAATATGGTGGGGTATACATGGGATCTCCCTGCGTGCACCCCCCGAGCTCATTAGCAGCTGCCTTAGTCCTGCAGCAGCGTGGAGCATGTGCACCCTGTGGCGCCTCTCTGCCACTGCCAGCGGCACACACCCCTATTTGCTTCCTACATCAGCTCCAGACTCATCCTGGTGGAAGCAGATTAGTGGGAACCCACGCGCACAGCTCTGACCCAAGCCCACCGTGCACCTGCTTCCCACCACCCACCTGTGGTGCATCCTGCCACGCCCTGGGCACACAGGGCTGTGGCGACTCTGCAGTGGGACTGCCTTTCTAGGCAGCCTACGTGCCTGCGGCTCTTTCCAGCTGCCACTGTTGGTGGCCCAGCCCCATGGTACCAGCAGAGACCTGCTCTGTACAGCCCTGACCCTGTACCTACCTGCTCCAGGCTCAACAGTGCTGGTGCAGGACAGAAGCTGTTGCTCAGCATGTGGGCGGGCGGAAGCAGCCCCTCCACCTTGCCACTGCTGGGCCATTCCTGCTGCAGCCTCTTGGAGCCTGCATTGCGCTGGGCTGCCCTGAGTCTCCACTGCCATCACCATCATCTTTAGGCTGCCAGTAGGGCAGTGATGGCAGCACGGAGCAGATGTAGAGAAGTCTGGTGTGGTGCGGGCTCTGGCTGGTTGCAGCAGGAGCCATAGCAGTGGCAAAGGGGAGGGGCCACTTCCCCCCCCCCATGCTGAGCACCGGTTTCTGCCCAGCTGCCTCACTGCTGAGCCTGGGTGGGCAAGCCTGGAGCAGGCGCAGAGAGGCCCAGGGCGGGGTTATGCAGTGCAGGTCACCACTGGTACCATGGGGCTGGGACTAGGAGTGACGGCAACTGGAAGGAGCTGACGCCACACGAGCTGCCTTGAAAGGCAGTCCAGCTGCAAAGCTGCCCTAGCCCCGCTGCGTGCCCCGGGGGATGGCAGGACATTGCACAGCTGGACTGTGTCTGAGGCAGGGAGGACTGAGGGACCTGTTGCAGGCCAGACAAAAACAAGCCATGGGCTGGATCTGGCCCGCAGGCTGTATTTTGCCCACTCCTGGTTTATTCATTGAATCAACAAATCCCTCTTTCTTCTAGTTTATACTAGTTTATTGGACCGCATTGTGGCAAGTCAAAGCCTATTGCATGCGTGCTTTGCTTGAAATCTCTGAAGGAGTACTGTTAGACTGATCAACTCAGGATGAAGTTGTGATGTACATGCAATCTCACAGAGCATGAAGTTGTCCGTTAGCATGAAGCACTATGCCAGCTATGTTGTCATTTAGTACTTGACTGAGGCTAGAGTTCACATTTGATTGAGTTCAAAGATGAGAGCTGAAAAGTTTTGAACCTTTTTTGTCTGGAATACCACTCACTCAATTTTTGTCCTTCTGTTTTTACTATCTGGTAGATATTCAGATAGGTGGGTGGGCATGCGAACACTTTGGAAAGTACACAAAGAGTTAACATGTCAGAAAGAAGTTCCTCTAAATCACTGCCTTAAAAATCATTGTATGCTCACGTTCCTACTTCTGTGAAAATATCCAGAGAGCTTAAGCTGTCAGTTGCATGTTGATAAGTGGAAGTTTGAAACTCTCACATAACCGAGTGTTTTGTTAAAGGCTGTCTGTCTGTCTGTTGGAGTGGGGGAAACAGTGTTAGCCTCTGACCATTATATTTAAATCCAAAGGGAAAACTTAAACTTTTTTTTTTAGGTTGTGAATGTGTTGCAAATGATAACTTGGTTTGTTTAAGTGTTCATTGCATTCCTGTAGTAGAAGATCTTTGACGAGTATTAGCATTAAACAGCAAACCTCCTTACATTAATATTTAAAAACTTTAGCAATTGATTATCTGCTATATTAATTGGGTGATTCAGCTAGTATAAGTACTGCTACTAACTTGTTTACTTGACCTAATTTAACTTTATTTTGATAGTTGTATTGTTTAAGGTTTGTTTGGGGTTTGGGGTTCACTGGTATAGATTTTGGGGGCTGATACAGATCCTATTTCCAATGCAGCTGTGTGCAGCTGTCAAGTCCATTGTGGTGGAAGGGGAGGGGGGAGGGAAGGGGCTTGGGGTGGGAAGATAAATGCCCCCCCATGGTGAGGTAGGGAGTGGGGCAGGGGCAGATGCTGTCCAAGCAGTTGGGGCGTGGTGTGGGACAGTTGCAGCTCATCCATGGCAGGGTGTGTGGGGGTGACTCCTACCACACCGTGCACCCTGGGAGAGCATTGGGGGTGGGGGGATGTGGCCCCTGGATCTGCACTGGGTGGGGTGGGTGGGCTGCAGCTGTGGCTTGGAGCTGGGATTGTGGTGGGCTCTTCTTGGCGGGGACTGGGCTTTGGGGCAGGTGGCAGCGGTGCTGGGAGGGGTTGTAGCTTTGTTGTAGCTTCCCCATAGTCCCCCCTTCCAGTACTGTCATCACCTGCCCTGGGCACAGCCCCTGGATGAGCCGCGGCTGTCCCACGCCCAGTCCTGCACTGGCTGGGCAGCGTCTGCCCCCGCCCCTGCCCTGCCCCACTCCCTTCCACCACAACAGACTTAGGATCTGCATGCAGCTCTTCACGCTGCCGGGTTGTGCTCCTTGCTGCCTGCATGCTGCGCTGTAGCTGTGCACATGCATACATGGGCATTTACCGGCCAAATTATTGGCCTCATCGGGCTGATTTCCAACACAATCAATTTTCTTTATATTGGTGCCAATCTGATATTGGACCGATGTAGTGATGCATCTCTATTTACTGTAGAAGTGATTAGAGTAGTTTAGCCTTATGATACGTTTTCTTGATGTTAAAATAGGTATCTGTCTGTCCCTCAAGGCAATAGAATTGCTTCAAGTGAGGTATATCAGCCTGTCAGACACTTAAGAGTGCCTGCAGAGTCCAGTTCTTGAATGGCAGTCCCTTCCATACTTAGCACGTGTGAGGTTTGAACCATGAATGTGGTGGAGGGTTCTTCCTAAGGTTTCTTCTTTCCTCTGCATGTTGTGCTCTTCTTTCCTAACAAGCCTTAATTCCATGCTTCTTGATGTTACTCTTGTTTAGTAGCTTTAATAATATTTATTAGCAAGTATTTTGAACCATATTTCTTTCAGTAAGCAAGTGTTGACTGCTGAGAACTTTGTTTAAGCAAATCCTGTAGGAGTCTGAGCACTTCATTCTAAACTAATCCCTTGGTTCTTGCATTTGCCAACACTGGATTCTTAGTTTTGATTTTGTGCCATGGTATTTGTTGCTGGTAAGAATTCAGTTTGACCCATGCAGAGCATGTCAACAGTTTTTTGTGCCACTTAATTTTTACCTGCTGTTTTGGAGGGCAGAAATGTCAAATTTTCATTCGCTTTGTTAATGCTGCTTTCTTTTGCTAAAAGTTGAATTGGTAGAGGTTGCTGTATAACTGAAGTGTGTTGTTTTCAAAACAAATGTTGGTAGAGTCGTTAAACTTTCCAGACTGAACTTGGTCAGTTAGAGCATAGTTTCATTCTGCAGAGACAAGAGCAAAAGACGTTATTATTTTAGTATGTTCTTATATCAGATATGAAGTTACTGTTTCTGCTTCAAATGGTGAAGTGTCTCAACCTAGCTTTATACGCTGTAATGTAATTTTGCCTAAAAGGATCCTTTTAGATACTGTAAGTATCTTGTTCTTATTAAAACCTTGGTAGCCTATGAGGACCAAAGCTATTGGTATATCAAATAATGTGAGTGGATATAGTGTTAGGGAAGAACCTTTAGTAGGAAAAAAAAAAATTTCAGAATGGAACAAAATTGATATGCATCTGGTGTTTAAGGGGCTAATGGTTGGCCTCTACTTTGATATGTATTTAAACCGTTTTTATCAATGGCATGGACCCCATGTATAATAGGATTTTTGCAAAATTTGCTTTTTCTTGTTTGCTCCAAGTTCATATTTGGGTATACATGTACCTTTTTCAATCTCTTCAGCATGTTCTGTTTATTACTGGCTTCTGTGACAAGAAACAATCCAAGAAACATACTAGAATCCAGATTTTTAAACATTTTAGGTGTTTAACTCTTGCTGTGTTGATAGGGAAGTATGTATCCAAGCACACGTGAAAATCTGACCCCGACTGCCGTGGACCAGGTTGCTACAAGGTATGCCTAGTATTTTTGGGCAGATTATTAAAAAGTTTCAAGCATGAATCTGTTATAGTGAAATAAATGATTGTGTAGTAATTGTGAGGTAATGCTTATAATAGTGTTCAGATTCTATTTTTAGATATACCTTAGTCAAACCTTTTTTGGAAAAATGCATGCTATCATTGTAATAGGGTGATTTTTATAGGTTAAGAGAACTGAACAAAGGCATGGCACCATGTTAAGCCTATTGTACAGCCTATGCTCCATTAGCAACATTTGTTTTAAAATATCTGTACGGCACTGTCTGGTAGCTGATGATAGCTGCCCATATTAGAACCCAGGATGACACCTGGTGTACAAATATGCTTAGTGCCTTCCTGTGAGAGAAGGTGCGTCTTTCCAAAGCAGTAGTCACACTTGCAAAATCTAGAAGAATGTGTACTGGTGCCTAAAATACCTTCTCCTCTACACTAGAATTATTTTAGGAAAGCTTTTGGACAAAGGCCTTCTTTCCAGCTCACCCAGATCATAACTACTTGTACTAAGAATAGAGTACAAGTAGCACCTTGCTGTTTTTTTCCCCCTCAGAGTAGCTTAACGGCCAGTACTTAAATCTTTGAACTGCTTTTTTTTTTTTTTTCCTTTCGGAAAATCTGTATTTAGTTTTGTCATCCATTTCTGACAATCTCCATGCCAAATATTAGCCAAACTTCCAGATTTCTTAATAGGCTGTTCAGGTGTTGGAACGTGTGTGCATGTGTATAGATCTTTTGCTTTGTTTTAGTTCTTTTCACAGAGAATAGTTAGTACTAACTACATAAGAGTTTTGCATCCGTAGCAAGATTTGTGCTGCTTTCTTCTGTTTTGATGCAAGTAGTCTTGCACCATCTTCTAAACTGTTTGGTCTGAAACGCTGTGCACCTTCAGACAAAGTTACCTTTTAATCTTCTATAGATAGACTATGTAGCATTATCTGCTAGTGCGTGGGTTGCAACAGAAATACACTTGGTAGGGTTGAAAATATATTTGCTTGTTTTTTAATTTTGAGTTGTAATTTGCCTTTCAATTTTATGGCTTTTTGTAATTGTCCATTTTGAACAAGTTTTCTCTTAATGTAAGGACTGCAGCAATGTTAATAGGCAAACAGTTAGACAGACCAGCTCTTTTTTCACTATGTGCACACCATCATTTCACTCTGGCTAATTCTCGACAATGTCTAGGGTATTGAAATATGCAGGAAGTTTACTTCCTGAAAGTACTGTTTAATATTTAATTATTTTAAATGCTTTGAACAAATCTTAGAGCTGGAGTTACAATTATTGGTTTAGAACAGTGATTATCAACCTGGGTGTTCAAGATCCTTCAGGGGTGCTGTGGGATGCTATATAATGTTAGCACTGTTAGGTTTGCAAATATGATTCACAAGGTAAAGCTAGAGGTTTCAAATAGTTAAGAACTGTTGTGATCTGAGTTCTTTACAGCAGAAGAATTGCTCTATTATTTTGCTGTACTTGGGGGAAAAAAAGAGTGAAAACTAAGAGCTGGCATTTTCTGAGGCATGCCTCGAGTCTAAAAAGGTTGAGAATCACTGGTTTAGGAGACATCTTTATTTTGATACAGGGTGTAGATAAAGAAGATGTGCCTGTTCCTGAAATAGGGAACTGTAGGGTATGTAGAAATAAAGCTAAGAATCCATAAAAGCATTTCTCTTCAGTCTGTGTTTTATAGAGGATCTGATCCATTTCTGATTGGTGTATCACTAGATATACATGTTTTCACTGAATTCTATGGAGAATGTGAATTTTCTTTGCTAGTGTTTAAGTGGTTGCCTTTGATTTGAATATCCTTCAACCGTTTCAAATTTCTGCAATTTATTTTTCAAAAAAATAGCTTTTCAGCTGTAAAATAATTCTTATTGTAACAATATTTTGTACAGCTTGACATGTTTGAATTTGTGTATCCCCATCCCCTAGCAATCTTAGTTTAAAGCGCTGTCCAGAAGATCAGCCATCCTGGCTACAAACAAGGATTACTGTTTCTCGTGAGGTGGATGTCATCCCTTTCCAGGAGTCTTGTCTCCCTGAAGTGCATGCCACAGTCAAGGAATCTGAAGCCTTCTCGGTGACACCAGCATTGGACTTGCCGGTTCACTTGCTCAATGCATCCTTCCCTTCTGGAACCACTGCCTGAAACAGGGAGCACAGAAGAAAAGGCTACCTGTGCCCCCAATCTCTTGAGCCCAGAGCCCTGTAGGCTCTCATGACCTGGCTGTGTCTACTCCTGGCTGCGTCATTAGTTCCCACATGGCTGAGGAGCCACGACAAGCCTGAGGATAGACCTTAGTCTATAGACCAGTAGTCAGAGGGCCAGACAAGCCTGGGGATAGACCTTATAGGCTAGGGAGTCCAGAGAGCAGATGGGTCCCTCAGTGCCCCAGAGGAGGGAGCACCCCCCAACCACCTTGCACTTCCTTTTGGGGGTGGCAGTAAGCTGCTTACCTTCCTCCTCTCCCAGTGTCACCATCAGAGCCTCATGTGCAGAGGGGAGTGTACCTGTTGGGCAGGACCAGGGGAGAAGCAGCTCTGTCCCTGAGTTTCCTGAAGTGTGAGGTGACTGTCTTCCAGGTCACTCTGGGTGGGTCTTCTTGGTTAGCCATCACATTGGCCAACATCTCTGTCTCTTTCTCTTCTTCCTTCTTTTGGTAAAGGGTTGGCAGTAGCCATCAGTGAAGTCTTTGTGGGCCCTGATGGTATGTACCTGATGTATTTCCTCCTTGAGCTCCTGCACCTGGCATTCTAGAGACTCTACCAAGGAGCATACCCCACAAGTGGGGGTGTCTCCATGCTAAGTTGCCAGCAGCCATGCCAGGCAGCCCCTGCAGTTCAGGGCCACGGGCTCTATCTGGTTGAAGGTCTCAGCAATGCCAGGACGCCTGTGGGTATGACAAGTCACTGCCATGGCTGAGAGTGATTGTGTGGTAATAGGCTATGCTACTACCCACGAACTGGCCTACGAACTGCATGCACACTACTTCCCCTGTTTTCAGTCATGTTTGCTGGCTTCCTGGTCACAGGCTCCCTGGTTCCCTGGGGGGTCTCCTTTTATACCCTTCTGGGCCTGGGCTGACTCAGCCCCTTTTTTTTGGGCTTCTGTCAAGCGCAGGCAGCACTCACTCGGTAGTCAGCAGTCACTACCAGCTTCTCCGAGCGCACACACCAGACACAGCACACCAAACAAACACTGAGCAAAAACCAAAGGTACAGGCAGCCGGATCACTTACCTTTTCTGGGCTGGATCTGGTGCCTGGATTCTCTCTTCCTTCCTCCTCTTGCTTCCAGCAACTACCTGCAAACTATTTCCCTTGTTTGCAGTCCTGTTCACTGGCTCCTTGGTCACAGGCTCCTTTCTTCCTCCCCACCAACAAGCGCACATTTCAACAAGCTTAGGTCACTAGTAGGGTAAGTGCTGCAGGACCAGGGACCGAAGGCAAAAGGTGTGCATGAAGAGTGGTTTTTCATAGTTTCTAGGGTCGGAAGGGACCTGAGCAGATCATCTAGTCCGACCCCCTCCTGTGGCAGGAAAGAGTACTGGGGTCAAATGACCCCAGCAAGGTGTACATGTAGCCTCCTTTTAAAGACCCCCAAGGTAGGAGCCAGTAACACTTCTCTTGGAAGTTGGTTCCAGATCCCAGCCACCCTGACAGTGAAGTAGCGCCTCCTGATATCTAGCCTAAATCTACCCTCTGCCAGCTTCAAACCGTTATTCCTGGTCACTCGTGGTAGTGCACAGGAGAACAGGGTCTTCCCCAGTGCCAGCTGGTCCCCCCTGACTAGTTTGTAACAGGCCACTAGATCCCCCCCTCAGCCTTCTCTTGTGGAGGCTGGACAGGTTCAGGTCCCGTAGCTTCTCTTCGTAGGGCCTGCCCTGTTGTCCCCTGATCATGCCCCCTCCTCTGGACCCTCTCCATGTTGTCTGCATCCCTCTTGAAGTGCAGCGCCCAGAACTGGATGCAGTACTCCAGCTGCAGTCTAACCAGTTTCGCATAGAGGGGGAGTATCACCTCCTTGGACCTGCTTGAGATGCATCTGTGGATGCATAACAAGGTACGGTTGGCCTTCCTGACTGCATTCCCACACTGGTGGCCTATGTTCATCTTGGAATCAGTGATGACTCCAAGATCCTTTTCTGCTTCTATACTGATAAGAAAGGAGTTCCCCAACCTGTAGGTATGGTGCCAGTTGTTCTTCCCCAGGTGCATCACCTTGCACTTGTCGCTGTTGAATCCCATCCTATTCTCATCCGCCCACCCCTGTAACCTGTCTAGGTTCAGTTGCAGCCTATTCCTCCCTTCTAGTGTGCCCACATCCCCCCACATCTTAGTATCATCAGCAAATTTGAACAGGGTGCTGTTTACCCCCTCGTCCAAGTCACTGATGAAGATGTTGAACAGTGCAGGCCTGAGGATGGAGCCCTGCGGAACCCCACTGCCTACATCCCTCCAAGTCGAAAATGACCCATCCACCACCACTTTCTGGGTGCAGCCCTCTAGCCAGTTGGCGACCCATTTGACTGTGTGGGTGTCGACACCACAGTTCCCCCAGTTTCTTAATGAGAACAGGGTGAGAGACAGTGTCGAAGGCCTTCCGAAAGTCCAGGAAGACTGTCCACTGCTACCCCTGCATCTAAGGATTTGGTGATCTGATCATAGAAGACCACCAGGTTGGTCTGACAGGACCTGCTGCTAATGAACTTGTGTTGATTGCCCCTAAGCATAATCTTCCCTGCTGGCCCCTCGTGAATATGCGCCAGAATAATTTTCTCAAAAAGCTTGCTCAGGATCGAGGTAAGACTAACTGGCCCATAGTTTCCCCTTAAGGACACAATCCTTGAAGCACAAAGGAAGTCCATTCCCACGCAGAGAAAAGGTAACAGAAGGTCTGGGATGCCGCCTTGGCTAAACAGGAAAATCATGGTCCTCTTAAGAAAGAAGAAACCGGCTTATAAACAGTGGAAGCTTGGGGTGGGCCTCAAGGAGGACTATTCCATGATGGCTCACATTTACAGGGAACAGATAAGATAGGTTAAAGTGGTGACCAAAGTTAGATTAGCAATGGGAATTAAGGACAACAAAAAGTTCTCCTTTAGGTACATGGGGAACAGTAGGAAAACAGATGGGAGTGTGGGGCCATTGGTTAACAACTCGGGAGAGCTGGTTACCAGCATGCAGCAGAAAGCTGAACTCCTGAATGCCTGTTTTGCCTTGGTCTTTCACCAGACGAAAGGGAAAACTACATCAGGGCAAGTAGAGGACAAGCATGGTAGGAATAATCACCTTCCTGCTATTGCCAGAGAATTGGTGTATGACCAATTAAAAACATTACACATGCAAGTCAATGGGACCTGATGATCTTTGGCCAGCTCCTTCAACACTTTTGGATGAAGTCATTGTGGATCCCTTGGCAAAACTTCCACAACTTGTGGTGCTCTGTACAAGTCCCTGAGGACTGGAAGAGGGCCAGTGTTGTGCCCATTCACAAGAAGGGCAGAAGGGAGAACCTGGATAACTATAGACCAGTCAGCCTAACTTCCACCCTAGGGAAAATCCTAGAAAAATTCATGAAGGAGTCTATCTGTGATAAGCTTACAGAAGGCAAGATTCTGAATGACAGCTAGCATGGCTTTGTCGCGGGCAGGTCTTGCCTTACCAACCTCGTTTCCTTCTATGATGAGGTAACTTGCCACCTGGACATGAGAGAGCAAGTTGATATTGTTACCTTGACTTCCAAAAGGCCTTTTATCTAGCATCCCACAATGTCCTCATGAGAAAATTGGAGGATTCTGAGCAGTCAGGTTTGTGAGAAACTGGCTGCAGGATAGAACTCAGAGTTGTAGTGAACAGCTCTGTGTCATCCTAGTGAAGTTGGTAGTGGTGTCCCACAGGGGTCAGTGCTTGTTCCACTTCTACAACATCTTTATTAATGATTTCGATGTGGGGGTAAAGAGCTCACTGGCCAAATTCGCGGACAAGACCAAGTTATGGGGGAGCATGGTCAAGCTTAAAGATAGGCTACAGATGCTAGCCTATTTAGGTCTTCCTACAAGTTGGGCAGATGGGAACCTGGTGAAGTTCAGTGTTGAGAAATGTCAAGTGGAGAAATGTCTCCACCTCAGAGCGAACAACCCCCAACACACCTACAGGCTTGTAGTCAAACTAACTAGCAATGTGAATGAAAGGGACCTGGGGGTAATAATAGACCACAGTATGAATATGAGGCAGCAGTGTAATGCTGTAGCCAGTATGGCAAATAATACTTTGGCATGCATCAATTGTTGCATCTGCAGCAAAGCCAAGGAGGTGATTCTTCCACTCTATTTGGCACTGGTGAGACCGCAGCTGGATTACTATGTCCAGTTCTGGACACCACACTTTAACAAGGACATGGACAAGCTTGAGAGTGCAGAGAAAAGCCACCATTATGATCAGAGTCTTAAAAGGCAAGCCATATGAGGAAAAGCTGAGGCATCTGTGACTCTTCAGCCTGAAGAAAAGAAGGCTGAGAGGGGACCTGCTAGCAGCTTATTGCTACACTAGGGGAGTAGTACATCAAGGGTTCAGTGAGCAACTCTTCACCAGTGCACCTGAGGGGAAAACCAGGAGTAATGGCCACAAACTCTTGGAAGATCGGTTCAGGGTCAGCACTGGGAAAAATTTCTTCACAGTCAGGGTGTCCAGACTGTGGAATAAGCTCCCTCCAGAGGTGGTGGAATTGCCTACCCTGGAAATCCTTCAAGAGGAGACTAGGTATTTGCCTTGCTGCGGTCACCTGACCCCCAGTTAATTTTTCTGCTTGGTGAGGGGGTATGGACCTGATGATCTTCTGAGGTCCCTTCTGGCCTTACAGTCTGTGAATCTATGAATCCTGGGAGGTGGCGGTGTGGAGTGGTGGGTGGTGGCGCTTCATGTCCACCCATCTGTGTGTACCCCTTGGGGCCTTCCCAAGACAACCCTTGCCATAGTGTTTCAATTTTCTACTACTTATATACTGCAAGTTACTTTTTTCAGTTATCTGTAGTATATGAAGTATATAATAAACTTTCTGATTGACAATCTGGTCCCATTTCCTCAGCCATTTAAATTTATTGTGAATAAAGCACTTGAAAATGCAGTTTTAGATACACTTCTAGGTCTTACAGGGGTTGAACTAGAAGACCTGGAATAAAATATTTCAAATCAATATAGATTTTCCTAATGATTTATGTCTAAAAATATTTTACATTTTCTTCAAAGGTATAAGGAATATCTTTTATCCTCAGAGTAAAATTAATTTCATACAAAAAAATGCAAAAAAAAGTATAGAAGCCTAGTATATAGCAATATTTCGTAACAGAAACTTATAAGACTAATTTTAAAGATGAAGATATTATAAAATAATGGAATAAATATTGTGGGAGTTTATAAAAGTATCAAACACCTACCAGACTAATGGAATCTTGGGGAATAAACAGACCCATCTTCAAAGAATAAATCCCACTAGGCGAAACTGATTTTGTTTGTTCCACATTAGTGGTTCTTCACTTTCTTTGACTCAGAGCACCCTTTTTATACTCTAGACACCTCTTATTAGCCTTGAAGCACTGTTCCATAACTTTTGTGAATTGAGTGACACCCAATTTCAAAAACTTATTTAGAGATTACAGTGTTTTTTTTCTTTGCAGAGGGGCCTGGCAGTAGGAATGGGAGCTCATCCAGGCAGGGAGGACCCTGAACCTGCTTTTAGCTGCTTATTTCCTAATACCTCATTTATTTCCTCACACCACGCTTCAAAAGATCCAGCATCACCCCAGCTTTCCCTGGTATCCTAGTTGAGGATCACTGTTCTGGATACATGGCAAAATAAATGGTATAATGATAAAACAGGATGTTTTGGTCTCGAAACACTGGTTCTTCTCATGCAACTTTTTAAGTAGATACTTGAGATGCACTGTGGTAAAAATAGGACTATGGGGGTGTGTAAATTTGCAAGATTGTAATCTAGTAAAAGGGTTATTGCATAGCAATATCTTATTTGAAAAATTTCATTCAAAGTTACTTGGATAGGACTTTTGTTGCATAGTTTATAAATTAGTTAAAAGAGTTAAAAATGATAATTGAACAAGAAAGTATTTTTGATTTAGTGTGTATTATCAGTTGGGGTTGCTGAAAGTTTATTGTTAGACGCATTGTAATTTCATATAATCTTTAATGATGTACAGGACAGACAAACAAACACACCTTTATAAAATTCATAGATGTTACTAAATTGGGAAGAACTCTTTAACACCTGTCAGGATAGAGTAATAATATAAAGGGTTATATATTATGACCCGTATTATGTTATATATAACCCTTTATATTATTTCTCTGTCCCAGTCTGCGCGCACACACTCTGTGTGTGTATTATACTATACTATAATAATACAAGGATTAAATTCACAAAATGAGGGAATTTGGGAAACTTCAAGCTAATCTATCTGAATTAATTTTTTTCCTGAAACACATGCACACAAATTTGGAGAGATTTGGAAAAATCTAGAAGTGATAGGGGCCAACAAATTAGACATGAGTTTATGGTGCCCTATGGCTGGAAAAAAAATCATTGAGACTTTTGATTTAAATAGAGAGGTACAGCACTGCACAGCTAAGAGGCAGCAATGGTATAGCTGCCTCAGTATTGTTACAGGATTTTTTTATGGAGGCCAGTACAAGTTGTCATGGGCCCAGTCTCTCCTGCCACGACTTTGTTGTAACAATGAGCTAGTGGTAAATGTGGGAGGCTACCCATTATGTGCCCCAATGCCAGGGGGTGCTATCCACAGCTCTGTAACACCTCTGCACCATGGCCTAGACATTGTAGATGGCATCCAGTATGTCACTATGCTCCCGATATAAAGCTGGGTCGACTTAGTTTTATGTCAGGTCTCATTAACTCACACACTCATATCGCCCCCTTCTCACTGGAGTCTCTTGTACTCCACCCTCTCTCACAGGGTGTCTTGCCTGCCACACAATACTGTGTCCCTTTCACTATGGCCTTCTCCCTAGGGTGGCCCTGTAGGCCATCAGGCTTATCCAAGTCATGCCTTGGGTGGTGACATGCAGTCTTTTGGGCCTCTCCTATGACTCTCACTTGGGTAGTGGCCAGCCGATTCACCGAACGGAGGGCTAACTCTGCCTTAGGCCCTCACTGGGCTTCTCACACCCTACATCTTGATCTCATGGGGGTTGGCCCATGTGCTGCCCTTCTGGCTGTCTCACAGCCCTACTCAACCCCTGTCGGGGCCTTCTCTACTGCCCCCACTCTCTGGGGCTACACAACTATGCCCTCCTTGAGGCCTGTGAGGTCTTTCACTCCTGCAGGTTTAGGTGGTCACAGCAGTGCCTGGCCCCACTCTTTTCCGGGGATCTTACCTCCCTGAGGCTCAGGAGGCAGTAGTCATGCCTGCCCTCCGTTTCCCACAGTGTTGTGGGGGCTGGGGTTATTAAGGTGCCCCGACCAGCCTTTCGCAGAGGAGGTGAACAGTCCTGGTATTTGAGTGCAGCTTCTGTGCCACCGGCAGTCCCACCAGGACTTCCTTCCCTGGTAGGGTGTAGTTTTAGGTCATACCCAGGCCTAGGAGCCTCCAAGCTGTCCCCCTAGCTCCTGCCCTTACCTCCAGGAAGTTCCACACAGCAAGGGAGCTGGATGGTGTTGCTCCCTCAGCTGCAAACTGCTAACTACTGTCTGCCTGGTTGACCTTTGTTTGAAAATGGCTGCCTTGATCAGTCAATCTGTCGGCTGCCTGCTTCAGTCCTTAGTGGCAGGCACCAAAGGTGCACTACCCCAATGCTTTTATTCCCTTGATGGTTAGAAACTTTATACTTCCTAACCTAAATGTATATCCTCCCTCCCCTTTTTTTCTGCTGACATTCATTTAGAGTAAATAGCACTTCTGCTTCTCTACTGTTTGCCCTTTCCCCATTCCCAGTGCATTCAGAGGCAGCTATTTTATCCTTTGCAGCCATCTTTTCACATGGCTAATCAAGCCAAACTTTTGGTTTCCACTCATAACCTGTCCATTCCATACTGACTGTCCTCATGGCCCTTCTCTTTTCCAGTTTGAATTAACCCTTCTTAAATGGGGATGGCCAGAACTAGGAACAGTATTCCAGATGAGGCCTCCCTTGTTCATTGTACACTGGCAATAATCCTCTCTAAACTTTACCAGAAATATTTCACCTGATTTTAAAACTAGGTTTGACAAAGCATTACAAGATGTACTGTCAGGAACAAAAAGTTACCTTAGCAGGAAGATGCGTTAGAAAAGGAAAATTCTAAACTTCAGTGACTATGAAATACAGTTGCACACTTCAGAGGGCAGATGTTCTCATGAACTCTTTTCATGTGTTACATGGTTGCATATATTTCCAGGAGACCGAACTCAACGTAGTTGAGTCCTGTGTTCTGAATTCCTAATATCCCTTAAAATGCAATAAGCTGCATATTAGCTTTTGAACACTAAAATTCCATAAACAATATGCCACTAGGCACGGTACAGTGGCACCTTAAACAGTTACCATAGGATATTGTCAAAACACTGAATACTGAAAACCTGGTACATATGTATTTGACATGTTAGCAGTTATTTATTGGTATATATCAGCTGTTGATATATACCAGCCAATACATTTTTCTTCTTGTTCAAGTGGCATAATCAGCAACACTTTAATTTTAACTAATTTATTAGTAATCTACATCTTCCTATTAAAACATTTTAAATGAAAAGGAGCCAAAGAAAACTGACACTACCCCAAAAATTTTCAAAGGGCATAACAATTTTGAATGCCAAGCTTAGCAAACAGATTTATTTGAAAATTTACATAAAATTGTATCTGGACTTTCTACCAGTAATGTTGTGACTTTGGTGGATGTACATTTGCTTTCATGTTGAACAACAGGATTTTTACACGTGCCCTAACTGAAATGCTTTCTTCAATCTTGAAGCATGGGACTATTAAAAACTCCTCCGTAAGGAGCAGAGATTAATGGTAAGTATAAACATTCCTTCACTACGTTTTTAGAATATGACATCCAACACCTTAAAGAAATTTAGGATTGAGAAAAAAGAAATTTAGGTTTGAGAAAAAAGAAATTAATAGCAAGATGACATTTTTGCAAATATTTCAAGAGGCTCTGCTGGTTGCCACAAGGAGAGGGCTTCTCAGGACTCAAATGGTTAAGGCTGTGATTCTGACAATATTTAGGGACATACTTAATATGTAAGTATTCATGTATTTGTGCTTATGTGGTACAGAATTTGAGTCTGAATGAGTGACAGGAATGAAATCACAAATACTTATTCCTCCCTCGTCAAACTGTATATATGGAAATTCAGATGTCTCTAAACAGCTTTAAGAAAATCTAGCATCAATTTAGTTTTATGTGCTTCATGCACATTGGAAACTAGAAAGTACAACCTTGAGTGCTACTTTCCAATGCAGTGAATAGCTCAGTACAAGATGTATTAACATCTGCCTACTTCTGTTTTTAAAAGAACATTTTAAATAAGAGAACTAAAAATGATGTGTGCATTTATATTCACTCAGATGATGACATTTTGACCATATAATTTTAATATAGAATGTATGTTGTCAGGATTTCCACTGTACTTCACGTATAGTGGTAAATCTTTTATTTACTGCACGTACCTATCTGAGCAGAAATGTATAAATTAAAGTTTGTCTGGTAGAACATTTGCTTAACTGTTCTTTCTTCTGTTTGCAGAGTATACTTTTCGCAATGAACCCTTAATGTAAATCTTTCTCAAGCAGCAGATAAAGGTGATATATAGCACCAATAAAAATTTATTGCATATATACCTATTGTATCTGTCAGTTAGTAGAAGCTGTAAACATGAGATTCACTTGTTTAATAAGCAGGGATCCTGGTTTTCTCTGTTTAAAAATCCCAGATTCTCTGATTAAACCCCAAACCCATGTTTTTCTGCAATTTAAAATTAAATGCCACTATATATACCTATATATTTTTGGCATTGGATTTTTTTGTTTTTTATCATGGAAAATCAGAGCACCCCTACCCCTTTCGCTTGCCAAGATGCAGGCCCAGCTGCAGCTGTCCCCACAGCTGCTTTGTGGCACTGAGCAGCCCTGATATGTCGCTGCCTTGCCCTTGCCCATGCCATTGCTCTACTTGAACAGCTGATGATGATGCTTAGAGAGCGTATCCTTTTTAAAAAGGCTAAATTTAAGCTATCTCATGAAGGATTCTATTATGACTAAGTCAGTAAGTTGGCTTTCAGAGGTCATGAAAGACTTATTTCTGGCCTTAGTCTCTCAAGAGATATTGGCCAAAAAGCTGAAAAGACTTAGAGCCTGGCGGTCTTTTCCTCTTAAACTTTTTATAGCACAAATGCAGATCTGAAAATACCAAGCATTTCTGAAATTTATTTGTTTTGCTCAGTTGTTTGTGGAGTAAGCGGGGGGTGAGGGGGAGAAATCAAACATTTCGGAGGTTAAAAATCTTGTTTAATTGTTTTCAGAATGAAATATTTTGATTTTTTTTTCAATTAAAAATGGCTTTTTGATGCAAATTTTCCTTTGGTTCAATCTTATATAACAGGTGAACACTCAAAATGAAGAAAAAATTCATTTCGGTTCTCCCAAATAAAAACTCTTCAACTTTTTGCTTTGCTGTTTTTTTTTATATTCCTTTTCAATTTATTGAAATGTTTTTCCCTACAACTACTAGCGAACCAAAAAATCAGTTACTTGCATGCTTTTAATAATAATCCAGTCAAGATGTATTCAGGGTTAGGAAAAAATGTGGATATAGGTGCATGGCTGTGTGCGTGTGTAAATGGAGAAAAGGAATTTTTTTTATGAATCTTCTTGCATTGATTTTTAAGAGCAGACAGGTCTGAAACCTGGTGGCATATAGATTTATGTTTACAGATTATCCCTATGCTGCTCTTCCATTCCAATCCCATTCAGTGCAAGATAAAGGAAAGAAAGTGATCTCCTTAACTATATCTTCTTTCTGAGCATGCATCACATTTAAAACACAAAATAACAGGTCTAAATGAAAAAGGCCAGCTTTTCTGGGGGGAAAAAAGGAACTATGTGGAAAAATTGAAAAACCTGCAGTAGTTCAAAACTGAACTTGTAGTAATTAGAACTATATTATTTAAGTACTGTGATGCTTAATTTTTCTCTTTTGGCTCTTAAAATATCTCTAAGGGGGGAAATTAAAATGTTGAGGGGGAAAAAAAGCACTGATATCATTGCATTTTGTGCATGTGTTTAAAGGGAGGTTATGTCCTTAGGGCTCAGTAGTAGTATGTAAATAGAACTGACATTAAAACACAGATAAGTCATTTTTCCAATGGAAAAAACTTGAAAAAATAAGTTTCTCCATTCCAAATTTGTTCATTACATTGTAGTTAACCAAGCACAATGTAAATGACCAATACTACATTTGGGTGTATATGCAAACTTTATTGTAAACACCAGATTCTTTAATAATGCATTATAAAAGCACACAGCATTAAGTATTGGAATTGTAAACAAAACTATTCATTGTATAAACAAATATAACAAGTTAATTACTAACGATCTTGGCAATGCTGGCATAACTCAAGTTTTTATTTGTGATTTCTTAATCAGAAGGACCTCGGAAAGGTGCGCATTTTCTCATTCTCAGCTTCCAACTAGGATCTTCATATGCACATTTCTGTGTTAAAATAGATACAATATGTAAGTTGATTTAGTCTAACTTAAAATACTTCCTGTAGCTGGTATTTTCCATAAGATGCATTCAATTCTATATTTCTGTAGACTGCAGTGACAGCTGTGCTTTTGTTCCACAATTCCCTGAAAATAGTGGAGAGTAATATTATTATTGTTGTTGTTGTTGTTCTACTAATAAAGCTGATGACAGTGTCTTGCTAAGTAAAACTAAGGAAATACAGACATATCACAATACAAGTTGCATTTTCCTTACAATACTTCAGAATTATGATTGTATTGGAGTGAGTGAGTGCATGTAACTAATTTTTATATACAGTTCTAATAGAAAATAAGATGGCTCTCTGCTTCAACAGGATCATTGTCTATCTTTAATCTTTAATTAACTCCCTGAATTTGACTAGGTTGCAAATAACAGATGGTGCAGTATTGCCAAATTACAGCTCATCATCTGATTCTTACATACATAATTTGATAGGGTTAAATATAAAAAAAAAATCAGAAGTCTTCAATGCAGAATTTACTGATAATAGGGAGTTGTGTTCTTTTCTCTTTTTACAGTTGTGTAGTAATGGGCAAGTTGTTTAAAAATAGTATATGAAAACAAAAAAAACTGTCCTCACATATCTTTATCCAGAGCACTGGTTAATATATCATATATAATATAATACATTAATATATAATATATAAGTCTCAAAACTTTTTGCATTCTATAAAGAAATGTAATTAGTATTTAATCTTATAATTGTATATGGATCATATGAAACAGACAGTCATTGTCTTGAAGTGACATGCTTATTATTGTTTTGGTCTTAATAAATGATAGATTTTGCTACTTGAAATAGCACCTTTAAACTGTCCTTTTATTCTTGCTAGCATGGCTAATGATAGGGAAGGAATAGAAAGACATAGAAGTCTCTATTTTTAAAAAAGTAATAAAATTATTATACTATGAGAACTGTGAAGTATGCCTCTCTCTAGTTCAATGCAGAATGTGTAAGCACAATTCCTATCTTCAATTATTAGAGAAAAATGTGGGAGTTAAAAACTTACCCTGTTTGCAGCAGCAGTTTTGAGGTGTTTTTTTCTTGATGATGGGTTTGTTTTAGCATGATGTTCTATATGTGAATTATAAATAAAAAGGTAACAATCACTGCTTCAATGCCAGAGGCTTTAAGGCAATATAGCTTTAAAGTTGTTTTTAAAACAAGCCTGCAGGATTGTTGGTATGCTGCAGAACAACTGGTATATTGATACCTTGCTTAAACTGGACTTAGGGTTATGATCATTTCTTCAAGACCGTTATCCCAATCTTAATTGTTCAGCTGAGGCCCTGATAGCTACAAAGATGGCCTTACAGCAGGGGTATTCAGTCTTTTTTAACAAGTGTACCCCTTCTGCGTGCCCCTGGGTCTGTGAGCAGGGCATAGGCGGCCTGGGGCTGGGGCTGCACTGGTCTGGTCCTGGGGAGTTGGGCTGGGCTGCACTTAGGGTGGGTGGTGGTGCTGAAACTGGGGTTATGGGGGAGGCTTCAACCACCCCAAAATTCACCCCAGCCCACAGTGGTCTCAGCCTGTACCACCCCATGTGCAGATCCAGGGGCACGTGACACCCGTGCCCTCCCCAGCTATGTGCAGCAGTATGACCTGCCTCCCCATCCCCTCCAGGTGAGCTAGTTGCGGCTCTGTGCCATGCTCTGCCCTGGCTCCAACCCCAACCCCACTCCCTGCCTTATAGCAGGGGCCTATGGGAGTGGGGCTACAGGGTGGGGTTGGGGGGCTGCAGCCACTCCAAAACTTGCTGTAGTCCCCCAGTCTCCCTCCCAGCACCACCGCTGTCTGTCCCTTGCATAGATCATGGGGCACATACTCCCCATGCCTTCCCAGGCTACGTGTAGCAACAGGAGCTGCCCCCCTCCCATGCAGCTCAGTCCAGTGCCCTGCCCCAGCTGGGCAGTACCTCCCCTTACCCCACTCCCTTCCCCCACAACAAACTTACCTGACGGACCCCATGGCTGGGCTGCATCCTGGCTGCCTGCATGCTGTGCTGCAGCTGCACACACATGGAGTTCTGTGTACCCCTTATGACCCTTTTAATTACCCCTAGGGGTATGCATACTCTTGGATGACAGCCACTGCCTTGCAGCATTTGATGAAGTAAGCCTCTGGTTACAAAAACTTTGGCTATGCATCTCTGATTTACTTAGTCTGCAAGGTGCAAATCTACCTGCCTTCTAGTTTACTTATTGTGTAAGTGATGAATTGCTGGAACCCTGCATCTGACAGATTCTTTATTGACCTTGGAAAAGATATAGTTTTCTTAGTTGGAAGTCATTGGGCAGTGGAATCCCTTTTATATTGGAAGTCATAATTAGCCTAGATTTTAACCTTTGGAGATTAAGATAAGAATCTAATCCTCTTGCAATAACAGCACCTGTGCAGTGTTAGAGCAGCCAGGAAGCAGGATTCATGCATGCTTCACCACCAAATTCAGGCTTAATATGAAATGAAGGGGGAAGAAAAGATCTTCTACTGACTGAATTTCATTTTGTGTCTTTGTATTGATGTCAGTAACAAAAGGTCTGTAAAACAGAGTATCTTGTATTTATTGAATGGCTAGTTATTCTACAGAATAAGTATAATACAGAAATGTGCAGTTATGCATTAGTTCATGTGCCAGTTTTTCAGTTCTGAGGTGTAGTTGCCTGTTAACTAAATTTGCGGGTAGTCCATTTATGTTTGTAAGAGGATTCATCTATGCATTCAGGGTTCAATTACCTTGTGCAGATGGTTGAACCAAAGCTTGTGCACTTGGACATGCTCAATAGCTTGAGTGGGAAATAGTGATGTACTGGGCTTATGCTGGTCCTCTGGGTAGGAGTGACTTTTGCTAGATAAGAACAGAGCCCCAGATGTTCATAAAGCATTAGATATTTTGAATTGCACAAAATGTGAGATACTGTACTAACAGCACACATTTTAGGATCGACTTGGAAAAGAAAAGAATTTTTTTAGCTGTTCCATTATCTGTACTCTTTGGCAATTTTTTATTAATGATTTTTTATGCCTCCTTAACTTTTCAATTCTGTTCTAATTAAGTTTGCACTTAGACAGCAGCCATTACTTCTAAATGATATTAGTCATGCTGTCAGGCTTTTATATACATTTTGCTATCTAGTAATAGAGATATGAAAAGTTACATCTTTGAGTGCATGGGTTGAAATGAAGACATTAATTTTGCCATCTTCACAAATCAGTCTCATGTCACTTAAAAGTCTATCTTAAAAAGAAAATGTTGCTTGGAGTGACTAGATAACATGGTTGTTATGGGAAAAATTAAGTTTCTGAAATGGAGAAAGTAAAATGTTTTGCTGAGTTTGGCTCAGGAGATGGATAGATTTGAATTGGAATGAGGCTATGAACCTGGACACTGTCAGTTCCTTGCCCCTAAGGGCTGATTGAACTTGACAATTTTTGGCATGGCAGATCCTGCATATGGATTTCAGCAACACATCGGAGGCAGTGAAAAAACCTTTTTACTGCTGCAGGAAATATTTGTCTGCTTAAAAACTCTTCCATCACCACCCTTTCCTATAACAAATATCATCCTGACCCCACCCACCACTGAAAAAGAAATATACCTGTAGAAGTCAGCATATATTTATGTACAAGGTGTTTGTGTGCATACACTATAATCATTGGTCTTCTCAGAATTATACAGTTTAGATTCTTTGCTCAGCCAAACTGAATCTAATGACTTCGGCATTAGCTGTTATTACAGTAGCAACTAGAGATATGGGGAAGCCTATTGTACTAGGTCGGGGGGGGGCACAAAATATGGCCCTTGGGCCAGATCCACCCCTCCAGTCCATTCTATCTGGCCCACCGGGCCATTCTATCTGGCCTCTGGGCCCCCTAAAAAAATCAGAAAATTAATATTTATCTGCTTCTGGTTTCCTGCCAAAGATGACAGGAGCCAGAGGCAGTAGGACCCATAGGGAACCAGTGGCAGCAAGCGGGTGTGCAGAGCACAATGACGGCTGGGCGGGAGCATGGGGCCCACACCAGTGTCCTGGGGCCAGCATCAGCGGGGCCCGGAGCAGGGCAACAGGAGCACCCTCCTCCCCCAGTTGCCACTTTCACCACTTCCTTGCCGACCCATCAGCGTGCTGCTTCTGCACCACGTGGCTCCCAGCTGCACGGCCAGCCCATGGGAGCACAGGATCTGCGCGGGTATGCTGGGGCCAGGAGCAGAAGCGGGTGCGCCCACCCCCTTACACATCCCAGCTGTCCTCTCCCCCAACACAGGCCCCCACAAACCCCATACCCATCCACACACATGCCCACATGTTCCCTCACCTAGCACCTACACCCTCCCCCACACCCCACATACCCATACACCCACAGCCCACCACAAACATATACTCGCCTTCAATGCCCCCCCCACCCTCCCACAATATACAAGAGTAAGACTTCATTTTAAGCTATTGTCCAGTCACCGCTGTGCACTACACAAACGCGTGCAAATCGGGACAAAAATATTTTTTGAAATAAAATTAATGAATGTTTTAGATGTTTCACTTTTAGAATATAATTTGCTATTTTTCTGGTTCTGCAATGGCAAACCCCTTGCTGAAAGGAGTACTTCTGGGGGCAAGGTGATGGACTTCTGGTGGCAAAGGTCAGGGGTTGGAGGGTGGGATTTCTGGTGACAAGATGGTGACCAGGGGGCAGAGCACTTGTCAAGGGGTGGGGCTACCCATGCAGCCCTGGACAGCTTGTCAAAGCTCAGTAAGTGGTCCTTCACCCCAAATAATTGCCTGCTCCTGTCTTAAATAGACAAGATAAGGATGTAGGGGAAACAAAAGCATGGAGAGGTAGAGGGATTTGCTTAAAGTCAGCAGCAGGTTAACGCAGAGCCAGAAATGGATCTCTTTTCTCAATTCCAGAGCTGTACTCTATTGACTGGACCACACTGTCAAGTTCAGCCATCTAAAAACTAAACATAAATGACTAGGCTAATGTAATTCAAATAACATTCAGTGTATTACCTGGAAACTTGAATATAATTTTAGAACTGGGTCAGGCAAACTAGAGTGTGCATCTTTGAACCCAACTCTAGCATGCTGAATGTAAAGGAAAGGTTCAGCAAAGAACAAGAATTTTAAAATGAGAGCTTCCCATACCTGAATGCACCACCTGTGAGCCTAGAGTAGCATTTCTGTTTACTACATCTGACAGAGAAATGTTTACCAGAATGCTATTTCATCTGTACTGTGTTGCATTACTCTGCACTTCTGGGTGGGAAGCATCTTATGGCTGGATGAATGGTTAACCTATACTGTGTAAAGATGGTCTTTACACTTGATTTTAATCTGTAGATTAGGTTGGTAATTTTCTGTATCAATGCCTGTAGGGGAGAAATAGCACTTGCAGCATAAAGGATAGAAGCCTAAACAAGATGAGGCCCTTGAAAAGGAATAACGTAAAAGGACAGCTACAAAACACAATGTCAAAAATGCATTTTGAAACCAACATACAATTGGACAACTTAAAACCTGAAAATTGATATCTGTTACTTAATCAGTGCCTCTAATGGGGATAATAACGTGATGTATAAGAGGCAGGAAAAGATATTCAAGGACAGTTAAGGATTTTGGGCTATTAGAACAAGGAAAAAAATTGGAATTAATTGTATGCAGATGAAATGCATCCTGTTTGTAATTTTAAATTTTTTACCAGGTCTAGGGTTGGTTTTTTTTTTAGTTTTTTTTTGCGATCATGGATGAAGGTTTTTAAAATCTTTCTTACTTGTTAATCTGTCAGTGAAAGGTGAAGAGGGGTGTGGGATGAGGGGCTGGGGGAAGATGCATCCTGTTAAGAAGAGAGACCTTGATTAAAGGAGAGCTCAGGCAGGAATATCTATTCACCTAGTGGGTTATTCTCTCTCCTGCCATGGAGAGATCAGTGTCTCCACCTTCTTCCTCAAAACTACATTAGTACTTTCATATCTGGATTTAGTGGTTGCTTTGTATAGTTGGCAGAGGGAGGAGGAAGAAGAGGGTATTTTGTTAGAATCCCTATTACCTTTGCAGCTTGCTGTTGTATATACATAACCCTGCTGCGTTGCACACAATGCCTTTATCTTGACAACTGCTTTGTTTGCTGCAAGCCATATAAAGAATGGTGTAATCCCCGTGGCTGGTACTTCTAGTAGATTTACGAAGTAGACAGTGAGGCTGCTGCCTGAAGTGAGTGCTGCTGCTTTGTGGAATTTTAAAAGGAGGCGAGTGCCTACATTTTGCAGTTTGTGCATTCAGAATGGGAGGCAAATATTTGATACTTAGTCCCAGTTTGATTTACCATGGTAACAAAGAGAGCGGTGCACATACAATTTTACGTTTTGTGTTTAGAAACTGAACTTCTTGCCCTATCCATTTCTCAGATAGGGATAAGATGTATGGTCAAGTGAGCGGGTTTCAATGACTGTACTTCCTGTACCTAATGCTCTTCTTTCACTTTTAAAAGTGACCCCAACATGGGGACATCAGACAGGAATGTTAAATGAATTTGAATAGGAGGGGCAGCTATAAGTTGTGGAGAGCAGACCCTGTGGATTCAGAGTATCTTATCTGGCATTTCACTGTTAAAAAGCTAATGCCATGTTTCTGTATTGCATGAAGGCAGATTATCAAGGTAATATAAATGGTGTAATTGTTACAGAAGATTTTGGGAGCATTCTTACCTTCCATTGATCACACTACAGTATAATGGGAAACAGGGTTGCAGATAAAATTCTTTGAGCATGATTTATAGCACATCTCTTTGTTCTGATAGATTAAAAAACCCAAAATAATATTTGTGCTTCCTTAGTTGATTAAATTATATCTGATAACTAGTAAATTTTAACTAATTATTCAAGTTAGTTTTAATTTGGGGGTTTATGTTCATGTCTGTCTGGTTACTTCTACTTAAAAGTATTTTGTATTTTTAAAACGCAGTTTTGTTTTTATATCATGTTTCTCTATTGTTTAACAAAAAAAAATATTTTTGTCATACTCCTTTAAATCAATATTGAACTTCTGTGTAGAATAGAAGAGAGACTTGGAGGCATTGTATAAATTGATATTTTTGGCAACCAGTTAACAAGATCCATGTGCTGTACTTGGTTTGACTGCTGATGCTGCACTTCTATTCATTGTCTTCCATAAAAGAAGTGTATTAGAGTTGTGCTAGAAATTGGGCATGTTTACTCTTGTCAGTAGTTCTTGGAAGAATACTGAGTGGGTAAATCCAGTGTAGAGTAATAAAGTAATAATTGTAGTTTGTTAAAACATTAGAGGAAATAAGAATGGTATCATATCTTAGGACTCACCAGACAAATATCACCCTCCTTAGTTTGGGTATCACATTTCATATCCAAGAACACTTTAAGATATCTCTTGGTTAATTAGAATGCACTTCCCATCATTTCATATACACTGTTATAGGATCTCAAGCTCTGATCCTACAAGTGAATTAATGAAAGTTTATTTTTCTTTGGTCTTGCTTGTGTCAGTCCATGTGTCTGATTAACCAGTTTGGGTTGCAGAATAGCAAAGTTGTCATAGCTTTCAAGTAAATTCCATAATTAGGATAATTTGCAATTTAGATCTTAGTTATAACATCTTGTACTCTGTTTAAAAATAAATCCATTCAGTGATATTAATTCTAGGATGCTGAAAGTAAGCAGGAGGTGCATTAAAATTTAATATAATAACTGCAGACTTTGGGTTCAAAGGGATATTTATCTCAGGGTGGGTCATACCATCCACCCTGTTTTTCACTGGTGTGGATAGAAGGAGTGGAAAACCCATTCATTTTGCCCGTGTTGCATCAGAGGGCAGAAGTTCTGTGTACAGGGCCAAAACATTGTATGGAGCAAATACCTAGTAGTTCTGCTATGTATTAACTATTATTAAACTTTCTTCTCCAGTAATGGAAAACCATCTTTACAAAAATGAAATTCATCTTTCTTCTTTATTCAGTGTAACAGCACAAGCCATCATAAATGGATGTTGATTTTTCTTTTGTTCTAAGATTGTGATTGCCTGCATTTTCTTAAATAATCACTACTTGGGGAAACAACATCCATGCAAGCTGAAAAGAGTATGAATCCACCAGAACAGCCAACAAACAGATGAATAAACCCAGATAGATGATCTGTTCCAAATTCTCCTAAACAATGTAATGTTGAAGAATGACTCCTAGGTTTAAATATTAAGATCATGTGTGTTGGATTTTTTTTTTAAGAAATAATTTTTAACAGGATTTTGTGAGAGAAGTGTTGCTAGCAGAAGCAGTTTTCCACATGACACTTAAGTTTTCAGTAGTCCTTTGTAACTTGACTTGTAGCATCATCTGTTTCTCTCTTGTGGACACTGAGAATTGTTTTCTGTCTCTCATGTAATAGAAAGGGGAACACTGGCATGTGACATTTCACTCTGAGTGGGTTAGTTGGACAAAATTGTAACGACTGAAAAACGTCAATGAAAATGTTGAGTAGTCTAAATTTGAAAGGCATCTATCTCTACCTGCATTGCATATAATGTCAGGATTAGGTCAGTGCAGAATTCAGTTTTTATTATTTAATCATTTTGGTGGCTGAGGTCAATATTTATTTTTAAGGATTTATTTTGATTTTTATCATTTTTAAAATTTCAGGATTATGCTAAATTAGGTGCGTGATGGGCAGATAATTTAGTAATGACAGTATATTATTAAAAGCTTTATAAAATCACATGTCAAATATCCATAAATCAATGAATTGTTATCTGCTTTAAATCATTATGTTCATTCATCAGGAAAGAGCCAGGCAGGCATGGATCAGAAGAGGGCAGTGGCACTCCCAGAGCTCTAGGAACAGGGAGAGAGATGGCAGCTGCCCCCATGCCCCCATGCTTAGCCAGCCTGGCCAGGACCCTGCTGCTACCAGAATGGAGCTTCCAACACTCTTCCCCCTTCCTCCTCTGGGCTTTGGGTAGGGACTTGTTTAAGTAGCCCGTTACTTTCCTCCAGCTTGCTTCCTGCACCTCTGAATGAGCAGCTAATTGCTTAATTGATGAAGCCACCCATTGTTTTTCTGGTTAAACCCTCTGCTGTCCGTTCTTCTGTCTCTTTCTCCACTGCCCAGTAACGGGGTTATAGTCCCCTTTATATAAATTTCAATTGAAATATTTTCCATTGGTCTGTGACTGAGGTTTATCGATAAGAATTGAATCCCTCTAAACGTAGGAAAGATGATACAGTCTTGTACAGTTGTTTTCCTGATACACTCCTCCACTTGAATGTACAGATATCCCTTTGTGCTACAGTTCTCCAACCAATCACTACTTTTCAGTAGTCGCTTTGAATTTGCTGAGCCTTGTTGACTCAACTCGGGTTTTAGCCACTGTACAAATAAACATTGCAGAAATTGGTTTTGCTATTTTAATATTACTTACCATACTTAAACCAAAGATATTATCAAGTTGAAAACACTTGCAGTATATTTTCAAGCAGTGGCTACCAACCAGCCAATCAATCGACTGGTTGATCGTGGAGACTTTGACAGCTGATTTCAGTCTGTCAGAGGCTCCATGGTCAGAAGCTGCCGGATGCATGTGGCTTGGCTGAGCCATGCTCCCTGTGGCCCAGGCCAGGCTGGGTGAGTTGGGTCAGAGCCTGGGCGGCTTGTTTGGGAGGTGGTGGGGAACAGGGTGCAGTAGATCCTGGGCTGCCCTTTACCTACAAAAAGTGATCATCACCATAAAAAGGTTGAAGACCACTGTTTTACAGGATGTTGAGTTACTACTGCTGCAGTTCACATAGTTATTAAAAAGCTGTTGTCTAGTATCCTTTCTCGAATAGTTGTTGATAATGGGTGTTGCAAAATTCTTGCATCTTCCTCTGAAGTAGGTCAGCCTGTAGTAATCAGTCTGTGATTGTATTAGCTGTATGTTTGCTGAAGCCCTGAAGTGTGAGGTTTCATTTCTTTTGAAAATGTATTATCACAACTTGTGTTATAATGGATTCCTGAAAAGATTAGAAACTGGGGAACTGCTGAGGATGAGGGACAGGGAAATTGAGCGGGGAAGTACTTAAATATCAGTAAGCAATATGAAAACTTTGAGAACGTGAGTATGATAGTGAGATTACTTTTGTTCCAGGGTATTTGCCCTTCAGGGAATGGTCTCAGCTTTGATTTATTCAACATTTTGTCCATTTGTCGCTCAGTTTAATTTCCAGGGAAATTACTTTGATTGGTAGGGTGTGGGAGATACGGAAGAACATTATGATTAGAAACTAAAATACAAAAACAGAGGAGGCTGTTAGATCGTTAGGCCTGGGCTGTAGATGGAAGTTATTTTTTGGCTAACTTTTCACTCGGTTCATCTTCCCTTCTTATCCCCTACTTAGTTACAGAAAGAGAGGACTGGTGCAACACTTTTTGTGCTCTGTCAATGCCTTTCTCATTTGTTTAATTGCTTTTTCTGTTTAGACTCTTACTCATGTATGTTTTGGGGTCCTGCATAAAGGTTTTGGCTGCCAAGTATTTATTTAAATGACTTTTCAACCCATTAAAAACATTCAACTCTGTATGATTAGCCATCGTCTCACAAATTAGCCTTTTATGTCGTTCTCTCTCTCTCTCTCTCTCTAAGATGCCAGACTATTTCCCATGTTTCAATATTGGCAAAAAAGATCAGCTTATTTTCTTAATGTATAAATGCAAACTCGACTTGCTTTGACTTCCTAGTCCAAAAAAAATGTACGATGAATAGATTGATCCTGAAAAACTACAGAGAATATTTCAGTATAGGATAAGGTATACTATCTATGAAAGGTATCTGTGAAGCAGAGAGAAATGCACTAAGGCATTCTGAGTATTTTAGACATGTACTGAAAGAAGCTAGAGACATTGGGGGCACCTACACACATGCTTTGAGCAGACTTGTTTAATTGAGTTTGCCGGAGCATGTTAATTAACATACTCCAGCAGCCTCCGTGTCGCATCTATTCAGCATCCTCACACTTCAAAATGGTGGCAGGCGTGCTTGAACTAAAGCTCATTGAATGAACTTCAGTTCTAACACCCCCGCTGCTATTTTGATGCAGATGACGCTGAATACACATGCCTCTGCAGGTGCTTTAATTAGAGTGGCTCTGAGAGTGCCCCCCGCTCTTCACCCTGGCACACATGTTTATACACCCTGGGTGACAAGCCCCTGCCAAATGTGGTGAGCATGCACAGCTCCCACTTGCTTACTTTGGAGCTGAGTTTTAACCTGAAAATCAGGTCCCTGACACTGCTTTCAGGGGACTGTGACAGTCAGGAAAAAGGACAAAGTGAAGGGGAATTGCAGTAGGAGATTGAAACAAAGCAGTATGGAAGGAGTTCAGAGACAATGAGGAGAAAAGCCAAAAGTAGAAGAGATGAAACCTTCCATTCTGCATAAGATTGTCTCTCTTGTTATTCCAAACAAAGTGAACACTGACAAGTCAGTGTAATAGTAGCAAGAATTGACTCAGTTCACCTGAAATAGGGAAAAACAAAACTGAAGCACATCATTTTAAACATAGTTCCTTAAATCTCTCCTTGGCTGGGACCCGGCTGTTGGATAGCTGGGCATCATATATTTTCAACTGAACACAGTATATGCTTTTTTCCCCTGATGGTCACATGAGAGAGATTCTGGAAGAGCCTTTTATGAACAGGATTATTTGCCATGGATGCCTATCATAGCAGAGGACTGATTGTATGACTCAGGAAGTTCTTCAGCCTTCTGTTTCTGGTTTCAAGCGAGTTTTGCTTGTGGATGACAAGATGAGCAGTTTTTAAAAGGGGACGGTTAAAAGAAGGAAAAAGCAAATGGTCCTGTTTCTGCTTTCCCTTAATCTGTTTGTAGTTTACCTCCCCATTACCCTTGCTATTTTCAGAGAGTGAGTTAGTTGTGAAACTAGTGTTGTCTTAAACTCCTGTGTCATTATTGTGTCTTAAATTCTTTACAATAAATCATTATTGAGCTACTGAAATAAATAATTTGTGTACTGTAAGAGCTGGAAAAACGGTATCAGCACTGATATAGGGAAAATCGGCAGTATTGGAAATCAACCTTTTTTGCCTGATGTGGCCGATTAAATGCCCTGTGCATGCGCACAGCTACAGCATGCATGTGTCCAGGAGCACAGCCCAGCAGCTTGGAGAGCAGCATTGGCTGGTAAGTCTCTTGTGGGGGAAAGGAAAAGGCATGGGAGGGGTGGATCAAGGCCCCTGTGGTGAGGGAGGGAGTGGGGGAGGGGTGAGGCATAAGACAGAGTCATGAGGGGTGGCGGGGGCACGTGGGGGACATCTGCTGCTGTGGGAGTGCATGGGGGGGGCGTAAGTCCTTGGATCTGCATGTGGGGCAGGGCGGACTGTCACTGTGGACTGGGGCTGGAGCTGAGCTTGGGGCAGATAGCAGTGGTGCTGGGAGGGGAGCTATGGGGGGGTTACAGTGAATTTTGTGGTGGCTGCAGCTCCGCTGTAGCACCCTACCAGCATTGCCACCACCCACCCGAAGGCGCAGCCCAGTCCAGCGCCTGCTGCCGGGAAGAGCATGGTGCAGTCCATGGCTGCAGCCCACCCTTGGTCCATGCAGATCTGGGGACATGCCCCCCGCCGTGCTGTCCTACGGTACATGCAGAAGTGGGAGCCGCCTTCCCCCATGCCCCCTGGACAAGCCACAGCTCCATCCCATGCCCTGCCCTGCCCCTGCCCCACTTTTCTCCCTCACTGCAGGGCCCTCTATCTGCACCCCCAGTGCCCTTTCCCTCCTTCCACCTCTTCCCCCACAGCAGACTTACCAGCCCGACGCTGGTCTCCAAGCTGCCTGGCTGCATATTGGAATCAGATCCATATCAGCCGATATGTCACTTTAAAAATTGGTCATTGGTATCAGACCAAAAAATCTATCAGTGCACCGCTACACTAAACGCATCACTGCCATTACATCATATATTTTTCTGTCACAAAATCTGCACCACACTCCAGTATGATGTTAGTCCTGAATCAAAGGCTTGTGATTTACAATAAAGTTCATTGGGCTGGGCCCCACCAGGATCAACAACATTTCAAGCCATGGTGACTCCACAGCTCAGTACTGCTCAGTATGTGCCTGTACTCCAACCCCCTCCCCCCCCGCCAACAAAACAGCCATGTGCTTCTTAGTCCCTACTCATGACTAGAACCAGGTGGTTTTGTTATGAGTCCTGGGATGCTGTAAAGACCTATTTACAGATGAGGCACAGGGCAACCTGTTTCAACTTCAACTCATGGAGGGTAGGGCCACACTAATCATGTGTACCAGGCTGAGAGAAGGGGCAACAGAAGATTTCTGAGTGAACTTTATGCAATCTCATGGCTAATCATGATTTGAACAAGAGTCAGCAGTGTGGGGGACTTTGCTTAACAAACACTAACTACCATATGCCTTTTTCAGATGGGCTGTACTAACCTGTTCTTATAGTAGGCTCCCATCCTGGTGGAGAAGGGTCTGGCATACACTTTTTCAGGAGCAGACCCTCTGAGGAAGGTAACGGCTGGGGATATGGGTATAGAGATAGGTGCGCAGTGTGAACGGCATAACAGGTTTTTAGTGTGCTTTGAGCTGCCGAGTAAACCACAAGAGCCACTTGGCAGTGTGTTAGAGGTGGATAGAGAGATGGATTGATCTAGATCTATATTTTTGCAAAAAAGAGAGAGGTTCCCATCAGCATGTTTGCCCAATGTGGGCCATGTGTTTTATAGTCATGCTTAGCACTGGCTGCATTTAATCAACTTCACAGTTGGTTTCCATTGCTAAGCACATGCTGCTTTTGGCAGCAATTTAATGATGGGTAATGTATTTAGTAAGGTTTCCTTGTATGTAATTGTAAGATGAGGGGCTTCTCCCTCAATGTCAGTTGTGGGGATTTAGATAACTAATTTGACATGCTGCATTGGAAAATAGCTTTTCTAAAAGTGCCTTCAGCAATACTTTTAAAATCCTCAGGACAAGAAAATTGGAATTTTTATAAATATGCCCAACAGATTTCTTCATATGGTTCTGCATAGGGTCATGGATATAAAGCTGTTTTGTGCATGGTTTTCCCCTGGAATGCAGGGGTAGATGAATTGCTCAATTCTGCCTTCCATCTGAGAAACTCTCCTTGAAAATGACTTTTTTTTTCTTTTTTGTTTTTATTTAAAAACAATAAATTTAATATTAAGAATTCTGTTTTCCATAGGAGGTTAGAAGAGAAGGAAGGGGTTAAATTATTTTTATAAGTCGTGTGTGTGTGTATTGATTTTACCCCCCCTTGCCCAGGCGCTCTTCTTGTTTGGAACTAGACGGTTGCTGCTTCATCTCAGGTCAGTTGTCTGTAGGCCGAGTCTGAGATCAGGACATTATGTCTCTAGTCAAAGTCTTTCCCAGAGTTTATATTCACTGTGTCTAATCTAGGTGCATGAGAACTGAGTTGTTGTATCCCTACTGCCTTCTTTTTCTGCATGAATTTGGTAACTAGAAAACCACTGTAAATTTCACATTCTTTCAGTGTGTGACTTTGTGTGCAGATGGGTTTGTGTATTTATATCAAATGGTCAGTTTATTTGTCATGAAAATAACATACTTTTGGACACTCGTACTTGGGTTGACTTGGATAGTTAATAGCAGGCAGCCAAATCTTAGGAATAAAAGGTGAGGGGAAGGAGGAACATTATTTGTAAGTATAACCCTTTGCTCCTGGAAGAAATGTGTTGAACCAATGTGTACTTCTATGGAAATGCAAAAACTCATCACTCTAGAAACAATAGTAACCATTTTGGCTGGAATAGATTTAGGCCTAGTACAATTGGCTCTGCGCTTTGGGCATATTCAGATAAGTGCTGCTGTGTGGTGTGTGGCACCACAAACATGTCTATGGCGCCACATACCGCACAGTCGGGTGTTCTCTTCACTGCAAGGGAGCGCTGCCCATACGTGCTTTGCTCCGCTATCTTTTTCCATGTTTTTTTTGACAGTTGGGATGACTCCTGGACCCCAGTGCTAGCCCCAGCCTTCTCTACCACCCCCCGGGTTCCTTGCTGCATGCTAAAATGCACGTGGCACGGGTGCTCCCCAGGGACAAGTGGCTGTGGTGCAAAGTGCCCCACTGCTACTTGTCCCCAAGGAACCAAACACTTGTGCTTATCTGGGCATGGTCTTTCAACCTTTTAAAAAAAATAAAAAAAAAAAAATGTAGGTCTAAATGAGGTCTACATATTTACATTTAAATCTGTGTGCTTTAAAAAGGGAGAATGAAAGCTAATCTTCTGAAAGAATCTAAACATCTTTTTATAAGAGGATTTCTTGAGAGACTCGCATCTAGTAATGGATTTGTATTTATTTTGGGTGTATCTACTGAGATCTCAGAAAAGAAAAGAATAAAATGATATGTTTGCAGGACCCCTGCTAAAAGTTTTCAATGGAATAGGGACAGAATTGATTTATCAACACGTCTATATTCTGATATAAAGCACAGTTGCTGTAGTCATGTGTCAAGATTAGACAAACCCTGTTCTCTTAGTTTATCAAATCTGGTAAGTTTTCCCCATTCTGCTTTTTTTCTCTTTCTTTTCACTCTATGGGATTCTATGAGCTTCAGAAATCTTGTTCGCTCATTTAAGTGAAGCAACATTTTTGCTTGTCTGCCAAATTAAACCAAACACTTTTCTTTCTACAAACATAGATTTTTACATAACTTAGTAATAAACGGTGTGAAAACTCCACTTCGAGGCAATGGAAAAAGGACATATAGGGTGACTTGCATGACTTCTGTATTGAAACTGATACACCAGAGCTTTGGATCATTTCATTCATAGTAGAATAGTGTAATTCAAAACCAGTAAATACTATATACAATTTGTTCTGAAGGCTGGGGTCAAGACCCCTATAGCGGCTGTATAAGAATTCAGTAATATCAGTGTTCTTGGACAGTGTGGATTCTCCTGTTAGCTTTCATAGTGGAATCACTTTATCAAGCAGGATGGTACTAGAAAAGTGGTATTACCTTTCCAGCATGGTACTTTAAAGAGAGAATCTATCATAGAAAGCAGTGAATGCTTAAGTTAGATGAGAGGCGCAATACAGTAGATGTTTGGTGAGATACAGTAGAAAATACAATGTAATCACTTTTTTTATATTAATGACCCCATAGATGGAGCCTTTGTACCTGGTGATACATTTTATGTCTAAAACTTGATGCTTACTGAATTTTAGTTTTGATCTAAATCCACAGAATCCCTAGGAAATTAGGGTTGGAAAGGGAGCTCGGGAGGTCATCTAGTCCAATCCCCTTCTCAAAGGAAGACTATCCCCTAACTAAATCATCCCAGCCAAGGGTTTGTCTGGCTGGGTCGTAAAAACCTCCAAAGATGGAGAATCCACAACCTCTCTGGGTCACCTGTTCCAGTGTTTTACTACCCTCCCCGTGAGAGGGTCCTTCCTGATATCTAACCTAAACTTTCCTTGCTGTGACTTCAGACCATTGCTGCTTGTTCTGTCATCTGCCACCACTGAGAACAGTCTAGCTTCACCCCCTTTGTCACCACCCTTCAGGGAGTTGAGGGCTGCTGTTAAATCCCCTCTGTCTTTTCTAGACTAAATAAGCCCAGTTCCCTCAGCCTCTCCTCCAAAGTCATGTTCCCCACCCCCCTATTTTTGTTGCCTTCTGCTGGACTCTCTTGGATTTGTCCACATTCTTTCTATAATGGTGGGCCCAAAACTGGACACAATACTTTAGATGTGGCTTCACTAGTACTGAATAGAGGAATAATCACTTCCCTTGATTTGCTGACAACACTCCTACTAATGCAACCCAGTATGGGATGTGGGATTTACCTTTAAGTTTTCCTTTTAAACTAATTCAGAGCAGGCCTTCTTGAATGTTAGTTTATACTTCACTACTGAGTCTGATGATGACGTTTTAATTGCTGTAATTCATAAAAATGTTAAGATTTAGATATCTTCATTTGTATGGCAGTGACATGGCATTTAAACTTAGATTGTAGGAACAGAAAAGGTACTATTCCAATCATTTAACTTTTATCTATGAGAATCCATCATAAGGCCTAAATTAGTGATGTCCCTGGATCTGAGAACTGCAAAAAGTGTCCCCTTCCCCTTCTCTTTCTCTCCTCCTGCAACTCTCCGCTTTTAATTGCAGAGGCATGTCGACTACCTGCTGGAGTTGCTCTGCGTTCCGTGGATTAAAAACAGAAAGTTAGTACCAGCACTTTAGATGGTGTATTTAGGTAATTTGTCCTGAAGTGAGTGGTGGAGCAGTCCTGTTTCAGTTGCCAGATAGCTCCACTTAAATGCCCCAAAGCTATGCATCAGAATAGTGAAGTGCTAGGGCTCATTTCCAGTCTGATTACAAATACAACTGTGACCCATTTGCCATATATATTAATTATAAGAAGTTTTGTATGACATTCTTTGCAGCATACTTTATTCTTGCTTGGATCAGTAGTAAAACCTAAGGAATGGCACGTTTCTCCATAGATTACTCTTAGGCACAGAAGATGGGCTGGAAGTCAAGTGATCATGGTATTTGGTCCTATCTTGACATGTGATATGAGCTATGTAAGTACATAACTAATCATTACTTGAGACCAAGACTTCATAATTCATCATCCCAAAGAAGGAGGGTGAGTATATCAGGAACTGGTTCAGCATTTTGTTTGCTTAATTCTACTTCCAGGTCCGGAGAGCCAACCTTCGTTATCTATTACTTGCATTCTGAAATGCAGTGGGGCTAAGATAGATGAGACTTTGGTTTGAGAAACTGGAAACCTGGACTCTATTCCCACCTCTTAAGTTACCCTGTTCAACCTCTCAACAAGTGTGTGGGGGTGTGTACCTGACATTATACTGCAGTATTCACAAATAGGTAGCTGCTAGCTACATAGGTTAGATGACAGTTGCAAGTTTTATACTACCTTTTTCTAGCTGAGAAACACTATGCAGGCATTATGGTGTCACTTCCCCCACCTGTGACACTGCCTTAGACCCTTATTACAACTTTTTTTGACTTATGACCTTGATCAACCCAGTGTTCTTTGACATCACTGCTGGGCTAAATTCACTTTTGAAGACCAAAGTCAGAAGAAATGGCTGAAAGACATTCTTTCTGGAGAGACTCCATGTTCTTAATGTTCAGCGACTGAAGTCTTTCCAGTATTCTAGTTTGCAGGCTTATTCAAATCTGAACAGACTGGTTCTTTGCTACTTTCATAAAGTTCCAAAGCAGGTTGGGGACCTTGTTTGTTCATGTTCAAGAAATTATCTATAAAGGATTTTAAATCCTACTTGGTAAACATTAGTATCTTGATGTTCTTAATGCTAAGATAATATTAATCTCGGAAAAGCTTTTTTTTTTTTTTGTCATTATAAATACATCATATGAGAGAACCTGTACTTGCCTGTCATTGCAGGCAAATGACAGAAGGTAGGATTTTCTAAACCTTATCAAGTTGCCAAGTAATTTGGGACTGTTTCATTTTGCGGAAAAACATTCAGTTGAAGTGCACTTCATTTAATCTGCTCTATTTCATTGAGTGTTTGATAAAAGATAATTGAAAATGCCTAGGCTTGTGCTTCAGAAAGTTGTACTGTGGTTGAGCCAGTCCTTTGGTTCCCTTTTTATTTTTAATTATTTTAGCTTTACTTGTAGAGGTCATTGAACCTTTTTTGTAATATGATCTTTGCTGCAAAAGTAAGCCTCCCATGCACTAAAAACCAAGTCTGCTAAGCAGTTTGGTAAGTGTTCTTCTCAAATGTATTGGTTTTGTTGTCAGCATAAACAAAATTTCTTGAACTAATAATCAAAAATAGGTTTTTACCACTTATTTATATTGTTATCTGTTAAGCAGCTAAAGGAATACATTTGCTATCAAAAGATTACCAGTGTTCATACCATCAAGTTACACTGGGCTCTTTCCTTCAGCAAATATGATCTTAGAAAGAGGAAGGGGGGGAACAATTTAAATTTGGGGAGTGGGGTTCTTCATTTGCATTACAGACATTGGAGAGCATCATACTTGATTGTTTCTGTATTTTCTCTTACTGTATTTTCTCACATATAACCTGCATCTTTTTTCTCTAGAAGGCAAGACTTGAAATTCTAGCAGACAGAAAAACCAAGTAGAATAACTTGGTTTATATTTTTCTGTGTTTGTTCGTTTGCTTGTTTTGGGTTTTTTGTTTGTTGCCTTTGGGTGGGGGAGGAGGGAAATGTTTTAGTTCAATCATAAACACAGGGCACAATCCCATTTTCCTTGCTTCTTTTGCATTTGTATTTCTGTCCTCCTTTAAAGACCTTCTGAAAATAAAAATTTAGGTATGCTGTTTGGCAACATACAGTAGCGATATTTTACTTTAAAGTACTCCTGTAGTTAAAGCTAAAGAACAAAAATCTCTGATTAAAAAGTGATATTTCAATTGCAGAAAAAAAGCCATTTTAAGTAGTGCAGAAGGCAAGTAAAAGAGATTTGTAGGCCAGCTCTATCATATGTTATATAACCTGAAACTTTCCAAAGAAAATTCACAGGGGAAGCCTTTCCAGAGTCTCTGCTGAAGTGAGCACTCTCAGAGTCTTTCAACAGATGTATCTAGTTGCCTGGGAGGATCCAGGATTTACTAAAGCAGGGTGTGGCATGCTGCTGCTCAGATTATAGGAGGAGGGGGGTGCGGTGTTTGGTACACCCAGGCAATGAGTGGACACTGGGGATCAAGGCAGGGAACAGGTGCGGGAAGGAGTGGAGACCCACCTTCCACCACTGCCACTGTCCCTGGCTGACCGGGGGGTGGGCTCTGAACCACTCCTGCCTCTGCACCCAGGAGAAGATTGCCTGTACGGGATCCATACAGGTTCCTCCTTCCACCACTTGCTCCCTGCATTCTCCCCCCCACAACTCAAGGTGTCTCACTGGCCAGGAGCAGGCACTGGAAGGAGGAACTTCTGTGCTGCTGCCACTGTTCTCAGCTGAGCCCAGCCCCACCACAGCTGTTCCCTACAGGCTATGGTAGAGCAGCTCTGGGTTTCCCCATCCCATGCTAGCATCAGCTGGGGACAGTGGCAGGAAGTAGGAGTGCTCTTCCTTCTAGTGCTTGCTCCTGGCTATCAGGGGTCACAGTGGGGAAATGGCCTGTTTGCTGCCTTGACTTTTTCCTGCTGAGCCTGGCACTCAGAGCAGCTGCAGCTTACATCTGGAGGAGGAAAGGAAAGGCTCTGGGACTCTCCCTGAGTCTAGATCAGTGGAGGAGCAGAGGTCTCAATAATTCACCAGTTTCTGAGGAAGTTACTTTAATTTTGAATTTTAGTATTTTTATTTTTCACCTCAAGTACTGATTCAGTAGAATAAATATAAAAAATGCTTGCAGCTGCAATATTTGACTGTGGGAAGACATGTATATAAAAATTGCTATGTAGAAAATATCATTTGCTGTGCACAACAGAAGGAATAATGTTGCATGTTTTTGAGTTTTGTCTGTTTCACTTTGTATGTTAACTTTTGACAGATACATAAATGTCACAAATCCTATCTGGGGGACCTTCCAGAGCCTTGAGTTTTTGCCCATTGTGCTGCCACTTGTCCCCAAGGAACAGGCCAAAGTTGCCCTGGGATAAGCAACCTCCAGTTCCACTGCCCTTACACTGGACTCTGCAGCTGTGGTGAAAGATCTGTCAGCCCTGAATGTCCCTCTTTTTAGGGTTTTGGAAGAAATTATAGATAGGGGTGCACTGATAGAGATTTTTTGGGCCGATACCAATGGCCGATTTTTGAGGAGTCATATCGACTGATACTGATCCAAATCCAATGTGCGTCCAGGTAGCTTGGAGACCAGCGTCGGGCTGGTAAGTTTTGTGTGGGGGAGCCATGGCTTGTTTGGGAGGTTTGGGGGATGGTGGCTTCCACTGTTGTGTGCACCCTTGGAGGGCAGAGGGGGTGTGTGCCCCCAGATCTGTGTGGGGTGAGGGTGGGCTCCTGTTGCAGGCTGGGGGCTGTGCCAGTCTGCGTTTGGGGTGGATGTTGTGGCAGTGGTGCTGGGTGGGGCCTACAGGGAGCTGTCCATAGAGCCATTACATCTGGCCTGCAGTCCTCAGGGGTTGAGAAGTTTGGTGGCCAGGCACCTATGGCAGTTAATAACCCTACCCTTTCCTGCTGCCAGATTTCCATGTCCCCCCACCCCTTCCCCAGCACAGCCAGATCGGGGCCAAGCCACACAACATTGGGAGGGTCCAGAGGAGGGCCACCCGCATGATCTGGGGACAACAGGGCAGACCCTACAATGAGAGACTGCGGGACCTGAACCTGCTTAGCCTTCACAAGAAAAGGCTGAGGGGGGACCTGGTAACAGTCTATAAACTCACTGTGGCGGACCAAAAGGGTGTGGGAGACGCCTTGTTTTCCCTAGCACCCCCTGACATAACAAGGAATAACAGCCATAAGTTGGAGAGTAGGTTTAGATTAGACATCTGTAAGAACTACTTCACAGTCAGGGTGGCTAGGATCTGGAACCAATTTCCAAGAGAAGTGCTGGCTCCTATCCTGGGGGTCTTTAAGAGGAGGCTTGATGCTTGATGCCTATGGCTGGAGTCATTTCAGCCCAGTTTTTTCTCCTGCCCAAGCAGGGGGTCAGACTTGAAGATCTACACAGTCTCTTCTGACCCTACCTCTATGATCCCCCCTCCTCCACGGGGTTGTACTGGGGCTAGGCTGCTGCCCCTCTCTTTAGGGACCTTGCTGTCACTGCCCCAGGTGCCAGATCAGGACACCAGCCTGCCCCCCGAGAAAGGTTGAATGCCAGTGCTATAGATAATAGGTCAGAGACATTTAATGAAGCTTGCCCTGACAAAATACAGTTTTCCAATTGCAAAATGTATTCATAGAAACAGTGAGCAACTTTAATCTAATCAACCGCATGTTGCCACACGTAGTTTCTGCAGTCTAATTTTTCCCCCCTTCTCTCAAAGTTCCTAAGAAGTTCTTGCTACTTTTTGATCAGGAAATCTCTTGCTATTTGTGAAATCTTGGGAAGATAAAAATTTTTCTAAATCCTCCTATATGTTAAAAACATTTTGAAATGCAGTCTTTTACTATGGGCAGAGGTAATTTCAAACATCTTTATAAAGGGAGGGGAATTGACACTGGAGCATGCTAGCTGTTATACTTCAACTCTTACTCATTCTCTGGTTGTGATACAAATGAGCTAAATCCTTGTGAATGTGAGCCTGTTTCATGCAGGGTTACTGTTAGCCTGCTGGCAGACTTCAAGGCAGTCTCATGATCAGGGTCTGAAGAATTTTATACCCCATTCCCAGAACCGCATGTCTGGCATGGCAGGTTACACAATTCTGGGAACAGAGCTTAAAACTCTTCAATGATGTGGCTGCTGCTGGGGGGAGGAGGAGGAGGGGCACCTGCAGCTGAGTAGTGGGAAGATTCCTAAGTTTCCTCATTCACATCTCCTGTACCAAGTGTCTTTTTTAAAGGAGCACATACAACTAGGAACAAGTGCCTTCATCCTCAGCTTCATTCTCCTGTGTAAAGAGGTACCCATCACATATGGCTGGGGATGAGGGAGCTCCCCCATTGCTTTCTTTTTGTGTCAGGGACCTCTTTAAAACAGTGTGTGCACCGGGGGATGGGAGAAGCTCCGCCATCCACAGCTGCACACCAGTTTTTAGAGTTGTCTGGCATCTTCTGGGGATAAAGTAGGGGGCAGTTAGGGTCAGTACCCAGAGATGCCTGCAGCCTAGTCTTGCCAATTAAGCAGGATTGGCTTGTCTTGAACCCAGAGGGTGCCCAGTGCAGGTTTGGACCCAGGGCTGTAACCTTTTTGATCCTGAGGATCTTGCAGGGGAGGGTTGTGTCCCAAACCCTGGAGCTGCCACAATTCCCAGAAATTTGCAATCGTAGAAATGAATGCCCAGATCTATCCCCTTGGTCATGTTCACTGGGGCTGCATGCTTTGGTGCCAAACTGCAGATTTATTCAGTTCTGTCCTCTCATTCCTAGTCCTTGCATTTATTTGTTGACATTGCTTTGTGTGAATACTTTATAGTTCATGACTATATAAAATGCAGTGGGAAAGCTGTTCTTGCTGATGAAAACTCATTGTATAAACCAGCTGTTTGAAATAGAATGATTTTTTAAGACAGTGAGTTCTTTTGTTCTGTGATTAGATTCATTAGTCCTTGTGAATATGCACACTAACTGGCAATGACAGCTGTCACTCATATCCAAACAACTCTGTTCTGTTTTTTCCATTTGATGGAGCTGCATTTGCAAGGAAAATATGACAGTTGTAGAAAAGTGTATTGTTTTGGCATTAGAATATACTTTCTGATGTAATTAGAAGTTGTGCTATGAATGTGACAAGACTCAAAGCAAGTGTAAGCAACACTTTCACTTAGTTCCACATTTCCCAGCTCTTCAGTGTTCTTGCACTGCAGTCAGCAAGGTGGAATTGTTGGGAAATATTAGTGTCTTTCAGATGCATTTGTTTAATCAGCTTGGCTGGTGATAAGAGATTATACATTGTGTTCTCATGCTTGCTTGCTTCTGGCCTTGAACAGAGAAGAGGCTATCACAAGGGTTCAGGTCTAGAGCAAGTTTCTCTGCTAACCAATTTGGATAAAATACAAATGAATTTGGCAGCATCTGATTTATAATTGCTTAGAATAACTTCCCCTTCAAACTTCCGTTCCCCCGAGGACAGCATCAACCTCATTTTTGTATGTCCCTCAAACTCTTTGAAATGAAACACTGGATAGGTCTGATAATGATCTGCTTTTGTGTGTTTGTACTCTAATACATACCTATGTTTGTGTCTATCAAATCCATGTACTACAGAGAAGAAATTTCTTCAGTAGGTTATCTGCTACCTGTTTTCCTGAGAGGTTTGTAGTTGTTTGGAAAAGGTAGTTGCCTTCATTGCCCTTTTGAATTTAGTCAAACACTTTCACTTGACGTTCTGCGTTTGGCTTGATTGCCACCTTTTCAAAGCATTTCTAGGCTTTTTAAAATTAATATACTGCAGCCTCAAACTTTGATCCAAAAGGTCGTGGTGGGTGTGTTCAAAAATATGTACATAGGCAGCTTAGTTGATATGATAATCTGAATATCAGTAACGTTTCATAACTTTGTTCTGTAGACAGAAATAAAGATGTTACAGCAAAGTTGTCACTACCTTTCAGCAACTTAACTAAACTATAACCAGACACCAGTGAGGTGGTTCATACTGTGTCTTCGTACATACAGCATTCCCTCAAATAAGAAAGGCAGGATGAAGAAGAAAAATAATTGTCCTTGAATATGCCGGTAAGTAGCACTAGCTGAGTAACAGCTGCTGCAGCAATGTCTGTAGCCAGCAGTAGGCAGCACAGCAGGGTTACTTCTGTTGTCTCCCTGAAGAGGCAGAAACTGTTACTACTGTACTTCCTTGCTTATAATGCATACCCCAATATCCAGCAGCTGAGTTTTGAGTAAAGGTGTGTGCTTTTGAAAGAAAATATGTTCCAGCAGTTGCATAGTCAATGTTATTGTGGATTTTACTGCTACTTTCTTGGAGAGAGGAATGCCAGAAATGGGTTCGGAAAGTAATTCTACCATTTTCAAAAAGACACCCCCTATAGTTTTGTGTGTGTGTGTGGGTTGGTGTATGGTTTCAAATGAGAAGCAGTACCATCAAATAACACAATAAATGGTTTGTGGAACTTGAAATAGCATGGGTCCAATGATCTTTATTTTATTTCATTTAACCATTTTTAGATGCTGTGGGATCATTGGATTCTAAAATGGAAAGCAAGTTTTATAAGTGTTTAAGTATGAAATGACCGTTCGTGAAGTTGGTGTAAGATCTGGACATAGTAAAATGCACCCTTGAAATCTTGTTTCTATTTTAAACAAATCAGTAAGGTTACGTGACTTTGAAATGATGAAAATGTATGGGCGTTTGCTGTGTCAGTGTCTGTTTTGCACAAACGTTTGTGTTACAGAGGGTGCTCAGCACAAGCATTTATAATTAAAAAGAGAGTTAAGGTATTTTTTTAAATACTTGAATGATAATCCTTGTTTTTCACTTTCTGCAGTGTTTGCTGTACTTGTATTTGTCTCTAACTGTGGCTAAGCAGCTCCCTTTCCTTGAAGAAATAAGGTAAAAGATTTTGAGGACAGGAAGAAGAGGTAGGAGGGAGAGGTAGAAAGTAAAAGTATTTTGGCAAAGATGGCAAGTATTATGGTAGAGATGGCAGTACAGCCAATTTTGATGGTAGAACAAGATTAGCTAGAGCTGAAAATGTTGAAAAATTAGCTTATGAAAATGTTAAAGGACAGGTAATTGTTTAAGTAGTGGAGTACTTCTGTAGTTTGTAAAGGCCGTTTATTTTTCTGGACTTCTTCCCTTTAACTAATCTTAAATGGTACTGATGACCACAAATACATCTGAGAAATGAAATATGAGGGATTATTTATGTAACCTCTTCTTATATGCCTTTCCAGTCAGTAGAGGGTGATGTCATGTTTAATGATATTCTGATATTGTGCACCCTTCTTGCATGTCAATCTTCTGGGTTGTTGTCTTTCCTTGAAAAGCTCTAACTAAAGAATGAATTAGGAAGGTTTTCTTCTTCTTTTTTCTCCTCAAGACTCTAACAAACCTTTGACCACAACATTTTTTAAGTGCTGTGACAGCAGCTATGTTGTGAGTAAATATTTATCAGACATATGCAGGCTCCCAGATGCAGACTAAGTTAAAATATTCTGTAAATCTTTTGATCCCTTATTGCTGTTTTCACCTAACTTAATCTGGGTTAGACCATCTGCTGTTAAGAATCAGAATGCAATGTCGTCTTGGATATTCTGGAATGCGCATAAGCAAACGTATCACAGATTTTGCTTATGACACTGCACAGTTGTGTTGATAGACTTAACTACAGAATGCATTGTAAGTTTATCATTTAATACCCTGCAAAAGTAGGCATAATTCAAAATGAAGTCTTTTCCAACACACAAGTTCCTAAATTGCTTTAATTACTGAAGCACTGGTGTTGTGAAGTACTGGTATTAATTTCAGAATTGTCACCCTTTGTTCTGAGTGGTTAGCTGAAAATTCAGGGTCATTTTGTCTGCTTTGATTAGGAAGAAAAATTGCTGCTGAAGTCAGGCATTTTGCCAGCATAGTCTCTATTTACAAAAATGTACAAAATATTATTTCCCTGTATACAGCAGGTGACAGTAACTTTGCTCATACCACTAAGCTGCCGTTCAATCAACTCTCAGTGCAAATAATTTTTTCTTCCTGTATTTTATTGAAGCAGATTCTTGTACATCCTTGTTTTTTTCCCCTCAGAATCTTTCATAGATGCACAAAAAATATACACCCTATCCTGGGAAACCTACCTGACATATGACTTGCATATACTTTTTGTTTGGGTGGGGAGATGCCTATATTTGAAGGGAAATCAGCTACGTGTTCCCATGAAAAAGCTCAATTGTTTTTCTCCATATATCTTGAAGGGCATTCACAGCTTAAGTGAAATTTTAGCTCAAGCCATCACACTGTCTGTCTTTGTTTTTTTGTAATATATGCTAATAGTTTTTCAGCCTTTTTGTAGTGTTTGGTTCTTCATTGATAGGTTATATAGCTTACAAGTTTATTAAAGCAATAACAATATTTTCAAAACATTAGAATCCATTAAACATTTTAAAAAGGCAGGATTGCAATGTAGTGGTATTGGTTGTAGCTGTGTTGGTCTAAGGACACAGGCAGACAAGGTTCTTTGGGTAAATCTGATATCTTTTATTAGACAAACTCAAATAGTTGGAAAAATTCTTCTTAGCAAGCTTTTAGGTATCAAATACCCTTTGCCAGGCTGAGGAAGCATCTGCAGTTGGTGTGTGCTCTTACTGCATTGAATAGACACTTCTCTTCTTCAATCTCTGTGCATGGGTTGGAGTTTGGAGAAGAACAGATTACATTTTGACAGGATGCATAATAGTTAAATAATATTTGCTCACTAGAAATTCAGAAAAGGTGGGGAAAATCATCCATTCCACCTGCAGAGAAACTTTGTCAGCAAGTAAACTGCAATTCTTATGAATTTTCCACTGTAGCAGTTTAACAATCTGTAACACTTTATCCACATGAGTTCTTGAAGGGGGAATGCAAAATACACATGTTTTTGAGGAAAACCAGAACAGCCACTGCTACCCATTTGCAGACTGCAGTACAGTTAGGCTTAAAGTACATCATGCCCTGCTGTTACGTGCCTGCAAATAAATTTTTTGTTCCAGTTTAAGGAGCTGAGCTGCTACCTGGGAAAACTGTTTTTCTCATATTAGTTGCATGAAATGTTGTACTGGTAACACTGATGCTGTATGTTCCAGATGGGTCAAGGAAATTTTCCTTGAGAGAGAGCAATATACAGAAATGAGGTGAGAGAAAGGAAGAGTAGTACTGTGTCATTAGCAAGAATGAGAATTGAATACTTTGGCCGTGGATTTTGTAGCTAAGCCCTCTTGTGCCAGGTTTATGTCCTTGTCTTTACCAGATTCTGCTTTGCATCATGTTGCTTTCCTTCATTAAGGTACTAGGAAATTGATTCATTATTTACCTGTATTCCTCAGACCAATAATACCTGAAGAATATAAGAACAATTACACTTCATCTAAATATATTCTTGCTCATTAAATATTCAAGTCATGAATAGTTTACCGAGCATGAGAAAAAGTTATGAAAATGTTTGTGAATTACAAACTGTTATGGACCTTATGATGTTTGCCGCCTTTATTTAACATGCAGCTTGCCTTAGGTGCTTTTTGTCTTTAACATAGAGCTTTGAACCATTTCATATCCCATCATGTGGGAGAAAATTGGAATTACATGGATATTTTTATGCAGGTAGCATATGGAGTAAGAAACCCAGCCAGCTAGAATGCTATACAATTAAATTTAAGTAATAAGTGTTAGGTTAAACTCTGGTTGACAAACTGTGGAGTCTCGAGGAAATTTACAAGTGTATTTTTGTCATTAAGGTTGTTTTGAGTGACCTCTCCCAATAGATGCAGAGGTTGTGAAACATTAATTTGCAAAACTGTATGCTGTAAGTAATACTGCATAGCTGGTTCATTTATCAAGAAGTCATGATAAAAACAGTACTACTTGGTATTATTAAAAATGCCTGTTGAAACTGAGGAAGTTTAGCATTTTCCAAAAAATATATTATTAGTTTCAAGTGAAGTGTATACCATCTTCCTAACGTATCCTGTTCTTTATAACCCAATGTCTTCCACATTTTACGTCATGTGAACCATATCTTAATAGGGACATCTCTCTTATTCATGATTGTATAGGTCACCTCAACGGCTGGTGCTCAAGCTATATTTCTATAGATTAAAGCAATTTCTAATGTGATAAAATATGATGTAATGTATTTTAGCTGCCATGATTGTACTTTGGCAATGAATTGCTTTTTAATTAGTGCAATTTTTTTTAAAAGAAACGTTACTGAGAGTGCAGGAACAAACTATTTTGGTATGCAGGAAAACCAGCAAGTATGGCAGAAAACCAGCTTGGCTTGGCAGGGAACTCATCAGTAAGCTAGATCACAAAAAGGAAGCATATAAGAAGTGGTAACTTGGACAAACAACTAGAGAGGAGTATAAGAATATTGCTTGGGCATGCAAGGATGAAGTCAGGAAGGTCAAAGTGCAATTGGAATTTCAGCTAGCAAGGGATGTGAAGGATAACAAGAAGGATTTCTACAAATATGTCAGTAACAAGAGGAGGATCAGGGAAAGTGTTGAGTCCCTTACTGAATGGGCAGGGAACCTAGTGACATTGGATGCAGAAAAGACTGAAGTACTTGACTGGTCGGGACCAAGGGACTTGCTGTGGGCTGGACAAAGCCCCTCCAGGTATTTTTGCCCACCCCTGAGCTAGACTGTTCTCAGTGGTGACAGATGACAGAAGAAGGAGCAATGGTCTCAAGTTGGAGTAAGGAAAGTTTACGTTCGATATTAGGAAAAAAGTTCTCACTAGGAAGGTAGTAAAACACTGGAACAGCTTACCCAGAGAGGTGATGGACTCTTAATTCTTGGAGGTTTTTAAAACCTGGGTAGACAAAGCCTTGGGTGGGATGATGTAGTTGGTGTGGTCCTGGTTTGACCAGGCGGTTGGACTAGATGACCTTCTGAGGTGCCTCCCAACCCTAATTTTCTACAATTCTATGAATTAAGAGAAGGAAGTGTAGGTACCATGGGACCACCTATCTTTCTGCAGGTCACCAGCAAGTGCTCTGATACTGGATCTTTGTTATTTATTTGGTTTTTACAATCTGGCAACCTCTGGATATTGTACAGCCTTTGGTAAAAATAAGTTAATAAGTACTGCATTAATTACTGCAGCATGTTGGTTGATTATACTTGTTTTAGATTACCTTTCCCTGAATCAGGACAAAGAATAACTAAGGCAGATCAGAATAAAAGCTGGTACATTGTTTTATAAATTCATATAAAGAGTTTGTAGGAATAAAGTAGATTTAAAAAGATATGGCGCCCACCATGCTTAGTATAAAGGTACTTGCACAATTGATCCTACAGGCACTAAAGCCTATATACTGTAGTGCATTAACTGGTTTTGAGAGAGACAGCTGTTTAAATTTGAAGGATAGTGTTGTTGCCCTTGATGAATGTGTTCCTTTCACCTATGCATCTAAGTTGCACAGATACCACCATCTGCAGCTGATGATGATTGGTTATATTCTGCCCCAAAGAAGTCTAGAAGGAAACCTCAGACTAGCTGGCCAGAATCATGTAATGCATTTCATTAGTGTCCTTGTTCTGGGAAATGTACTCAGATTTCAACATAGTAGTAACATGTGTTTAATAATTTTTTTGTTCTTCATGTTTATTATTATGTACTTATATTAGCTTGATATGAGTTGCCTTTATATAAACTGAATATAAAATATTTTATGTGTTTGAATTTATTAGGACATGAATGCATTGGTTTTACAGGCTCATATATTTATTTTTATATAAAATACATGGAAGTGGTAATATAATATTTGTGTTACATCTTAGATAATGTGTCTTGGGAAACAGATCTAGGATATTTTTTCATTGACTTCATAGGGGTATTTAAAGTTTAAGTATATGCTCAGTACGTTGATAGATCAAGGCTTAAAATGCTCAGTAGATTTCAGAATGGAGTCCTTTGAAATAATCTATTTGACTGATCTTAGCCCAGAAGTCCCTGATGTGGGGAGGGGGTGTGGCAGAACTAGCTCTACCAGGCGATAGTAACATCTGGTGGCTGGCTAGTCTGCCCCCACTTCAGCTGTTTTGAATTGCCACCTTGTATCTCGTCTGCCATGCCTTGGTGGAACAATCAACTATGTGGGAGGTGTCTTGAGCCTCAGAGTGGGGTTTTTCTTTTGGTCACTTAGCTCCATTCTTTTTTATACCTGTCCAGCCCTACCTTCAGCCCTAGGAGTACTTGTTCCTGGCTTGGTTTCTTGGTAGGAAGCTTCACAGTCAGAGCTCTGGGCCCTCCTGGTCCTACAACCTCAAAGGCGTTAAATTCTTTGTCCTGCTCTTAGCTGCTGGTTCTCTCAGAGGCTGCAGTCTTGTAGGCCTTTGCTGCAACCTGAGACCATTGGCCCACTTCCAAATCGGTGTCTGTTCGGCTGTTTCCACCCTGCTTCTACTCCAGTGACGAAAAATAGCTTCTCTGCTTAAGATGTACACGCCAATATTGTAGGGCTTATGTGGAGGGAAAAGGTGTATATGTTATGTTAGTCAATATGGTAAAACACACACACTATACTTACGGATCATAACCCAGATGGCCTTTCTCCTAGTTGGGTCTGCTGATTACTGGGTTGGAAAATCATGCTTCCTCATTTTGACCCAATGACTCTTGAATTCTTTCTAACCAAGTAGCATAGCTTCAACTGGAGAGGTAAAAATTGTTGTGTCCCCCTTCCTCCCCCCACCCCCCTCTCCCAAGCAGCCTTTACCCTGATGGTTCAGGTGTTGTGCTTGGAAGGAAGACATAGTTTGAATCTTCTTTGCAGAGGAGGATATTGAACATCTGGAAATTCTCTTACCAGTAAGCTTATAGATGAGAACTAAATGATCCTAGTAATGGTTGAACAACAGCGAGAAGTCTATAAAGAAAAAAACAAACCCATGCTGTGGTCAAATCGGCAATAACTTTGCTCCTTCCCACACTGTACTGCCCACACACTCCTAGAATGCTCAGTGGGAGTTTAACTAGGTACAATTTGGCCTGTACAATTAGCTTACACTTTACAAACCTTTCTGAGCTGCAAATATCAAATGTTTTGTTTCGAATGAAGCCATTACAGTGCCTAAAACACTAGGAGTCAGGAATGGTTTGTTTTATGGCACAAAGAAAATGTACATATAACACTTGTATTAAACTACAGGCAATGATTGTAGCATGGCGTGAATGTCAGAACTCCATGGTGGTTGTTCTATACAAAATGTTACCAACTAGAAAAGCACAAAAGCACAGAACTTCAAAGCAATTTAAGTGAATTGTTTGCAGGTACATAGATGTGCTTAATGCTGTTTTCTTGGAGTGATGGCAAGAAACATGATTTATAGAGTAGTGACATGTAAACTGGAATGTGTATTGTATTTATTCACATACCCTACAACACAACTTTCCCCTCAAAATTAGCCCCCTTCCTCCCTCACTTAGGGTGTGCATCTTAAGCGGGAAAGCTGATTTTCTGTCTGGAGTGGAAGCACCCCCTGCTTTGATTCCTTCTCCATAGTATAGCAGCAGCACCATTACTATTCAGGCAGCTGAGGGTGGGGAGGGGGTCATTTGACTTTCTCATTGTTCCTCACTTCAGAGGTGTTATGAATAATTTTTTTAATGATTTTGATGTTCTACTAGTCAAGTTCACATTTCTTAGGGCAGTTTTGTTGTCTGCTGGTTGCTCTTGATCTCTCTGCTTTATTTCACAGCCCTGAAGACTGACTCTTTTTAGAATCATAGATCTAACTATGGAGACCAGGCTTCAGTAATAGAAAAGGGACAGAGCCTAATCTTCAACTCCCTGCTTTAAGCAGCCGTAAATCTGGAAAAATCTGTTGTTCTACTTTGCCTGACCAAAAACAAGGTTGTGTCTTATTTTGGGGTTTGTATGTAAGAGAATATGGTATATTGTGGAATAGAGACTTGTTTTGTCTTTATTGTGAGCAAGAAGGGGCAGAGGGTTCTTAGCACTTCTGGAGCAAGTCTTTTGCTATACTGAAGCTTTCTACTGCCAGTATGTAAAGACATATTGGTGGTTACTTAATAAAGATATAAAGGAGGAAATATTTCTCTTCTTGAAACAATTGGAAGATATTTTTTTGTCTTGCATAGGCATGCTTCTGATATGTATAACTACTAAAAGAGTAGGATGGTACTGAGAATAGTATCATAGAGAAGCAGGGCTGAAAAAGATGTTAAGAGCTTACCTGGTCCATCTCCCTGCCTGATGCAGGATAATCTCCATCCAAACCATCCTATACAAATCCATTGTCTAACCTCTTTGAAAAATACAGTCAACCCTGACACAGAACCTAAAACATAATACCCTAACCTGCCACAGGTAAAACAAGAGGGCCACAGCACCCAATGTCCTTTTGTTGTATAGGTTGTGTCACTCATTTTGAATCTGTGTTTTTGATTATTCTTCCCAAGATGTAGCACCTTGCATTTGTCAGTGTTGAACTTCATCCTGTTAGCTCTAGCCCAACTTTTCAATCTGTCAGTGTTCTTCTGAATTGCATTCCTATCCTCCAATGTGTCCTTCCCAGATTTTTTTTTTTTTGTCATCTACACACTTCAGAGCTCAAGAAACTCTCAATTCCAGCATCCAAATAATGAATACACACATTGAACCTCCCTGAGCCCAGTACGGACCTTGTGGGACTCCTCACAAAATCTCCTGGCATTCTGCCATAGATCCATTTATAATTACCCGTTGCTTGCAGCTATTGAGTCAGGTGCCTATCCATCTTAGCCCATATTTCTCCAATTTATTTTTGGAGAAATTCATGTGGGACCTTGTCAAAATCCTTGCTGAAATTCAGATACAATACAGCCACAACAGTGCCTTCATCTACCCAAGTAGTTACTTTTGACAAAGGAGGAGATCAAATTTGTTTGTTATATTTTGCTCTTAGCAAATCCGTGCTGGCTGCTTGTGATGAGCCTGCCTTTCTCTAGATTCTTGCAAATGGACTTCCTTAGAATATGCTCCAGTGACTTTCTGGGTATTGAGGTGAGGCTAACTGGTCTGTAGTTCTCTGGGTCCTCATTTTGTGTTTTGTTTTGTTTTTCTTACATATGTTTGGCTATATTGTTCTTCCAGCAGATGTCTGTAAAACTGAAGCAGCACCAGCAGTTCCATATCATAGTTTTGGGGTAATCTTTGTCACCTCCTCTAAGTGTTCGTCAGTCGTCTTCCTGTTTTGCTGTGCTATCGTAAATCCCTAACATTATATCTGTGCTGTATCTTTCACCTTTTATCTTCAACCAAATGCATTCTGATCTGTTATCTTTCTTCTGAACCAGGCAGCCACGCATACATGTTTTTGACATACAAGGCAATACCACCACCTTTTCTCCCAGCCCTGTCCTTCCGAAACAAAGTAACCCTCCAATGTTGACATTCCAGCCATAAAAGCTATCCCACCAGCTCTCTGATAGCAATTAAACCATCTCTTTCTTTCTTTTTTGTTTAACAGTCTATAGTCTCCAGCTCCTCTTGTTTATTCCCCATACTTCTTGCAATTTTATATATAATGTTGGACATATTTTGTATTTTGACCTATGCCATTTCCTTGTGTCTCACTTGTTGCGGTCCTGTGGCTCTTTGGCCTTTTTCTGGAGTTGAGCTGCTTGGTTCTGTTTTTTCTTCTTTGGATTATTTGCTCTGTTGCCAGAGGAATCTTCACCATCTCCTGTGGAACCTAGTTTAAAATCCTCTTTACCAGGTTGTCTAGATAATGCCCCCAAATGCTCTTTCCAGTCAGGTGGATCCCATCTCTTGATAGGTAAGTGCATTAAAACAACATTTCTGTTGAGTGCCAGTTTTCATGTCAGTGATGCTTGGTTGACAAAAGTTAAATGAATAAACAATGTGCTCCCTTCAGGGACTATCTAGAGACTACATTTCAAGCCTGATGCTTAACATTTAGCTGTGTGACTCCTATTTAGAAGTGATCCATAAAAATACAGGACCTTATTCACTGCTGAATTACTTGAGTATTGTGTTAGTGTGATTCTGTTTACTTCAGTTCGTTTCATTTAGACATCCAGAACAGCAGTGAACACTATTTCAGAGTCCATAATATGATCCCTTAATGCTGGATTAGCAGGAACATTTGTTTAATGGAATTACACTGGCATAATGTGGTGATGAATATGGCCCATAATCTTTAGTCTTTATGCTGATCTATGCTGAGTGTAACAACATCAGGAGAAAATTAATTCTCTTCAGGAAATTGAGTTGATACAAACATACTGAAGTAGCCCTAATTCTCTTCAGCTAGAGTAAAATGTTCAGAACAAAACAAAAAGCATATATATTGCTTATATCATACCAAAACCATTTTTTGGGTGAAGATGAAGGGGTGAATATCACCATTAGCACAGAGGTGATTTTTAATAGGATTTTAAAGGAATGGTATTAGCTCAGGCTAAATAATAGTGTCTTAGCTTAAGACATGCTTTGTTTGTAGAGTTCAGTCCTAGGGGAAACGGTCACCTCAGTGCATTAAAGTATATATTGCTATGTCTACATTATGCTTTAGATGTACATTAGAATGTGTTAAATTATGTGTTTTTTGGTAATGCTACACAATATTTACTTTTCTAAGAAACAGAGATATAATGCTGTTATAAATGGAATGCAAAGCCCTGCTAGACAGTCTTTCTATTTAGGTATCACCTAGACTACAGCAAATCTGGAGTAGGGAGCTGCTTTAATGGAGTTAGGCTCCAAATGCGGGCTGGTTTCAACCTAGGCCAAGCCGCAGCTGCTGTAGCTGCAGTCATATCCCCCCTCCTTTCTTCAGTGCCACTGCCACTGTGTTGCCCTACCACCTAGCCTCTGTGCCATCAAAGTGTCCCGTCACTAATGCCCAAGAAGTACCCTGTCTCCATAAGCCAGATAGAAAGTTATGTGGGCTGGATCAGGTTTCAGGAGGTGGAGGTGGGGGCTGCTGCTTGGGAGTGTGCAAGAGCTGTTATGTTATAACTGTTATATCTTCATGAAATTGGAGCAGCAAAAGTGAGCTAAATTGCCCCAACTTTGGTTCTGGATGAAGCAGAGGTAAGGTTCGAGTGTTCCTGCTATGTTTGTCTCATGACAGGCTCCTGCACATATAGCTGTTACTACGTTAGAGCTACTGCATGGTTGGGAGCAGCATCCGCTAACAAGTGAGCCTTTGTCCACATACTAAGTGACACTTTAAAAAGGAAGCAACAAGAATAGCCCCTTGTCTCGCGCAGGCTGTCAAATAACCAACACCAAAATTTGATGCTGTCTACCATCCTTGGTTGGGTTGGAGCTGGTTACCAAGAAATAAATAGTTTCATAACCTATTGTTGAGTCTTTATATTAGCCAGCTCTAGAATCTGTGCATGTTAAAATAGGTTTAACTAAGCTACTTTTGCTCATATTTAATCATCTTCCTATTGTGCTGAATGAAGAACAACCCTTATGGCTGGTAATACAGGATAAATTATCCATCACTAAAATGGTTTGGTGTACGTGGATTTTTTTTCTCTAGCCATTGGACAATCTTTGATATTTTCCATTGTTACAACATTTTTTTCCCCCTGGCTTTGTTTTCTCCAAATATATTGTTCCCTTAAAGGAATTTAAACTGTGTAATTATTCTTTGTTCCAAAAGCTAATAAAAACAAAGCTCAACAGCATGCAGTTGCAGGATTATGGAAAAACTTGGGTGTGACACAAGTAGCAAAACAAACTTCACTCAGGCCAGGAAACTACAATCAAATTTTCCAGTTAGAACCCCACATGTCTACTGGATGCAATGCCTGTTAGGTTTAACTTTTTTTTTTAAGCACTGCATTTTTAGTAGTTTTTTGCTGTAAGCTAGTGAGGATAATAAAGGGCAGAGACATTTATGTTGAATCTTGTGGGAAATGAATAACTTTTCTAATATTGTGAAGAGACACAAATTACTTTGTTCTCTGCAGTCTGTTAGGCTTTATTTGCGTATGTTCCATTGATCTGCCAAAAAGATACCTTAGGACAGCTATATCAATTTCCAAAACATACCTCCCCAAACATAGACCTCTTATGGAACAAACACTGCTTGATTTATAAGATATGGTTTTTACAGAGAAATCTGAAAATGTAATAGTTTTCCCTTCATGGTGGGTGTGTGTGTGTGTGCGTGTGTGCGCGCGCGCGCATGCACGCTCCCTTCATGGTGTGTGCATGCATATGGACGGCTCCAGAGGGGGTGTGGTGATTTACGCCCCCCCCCCTTTTTGGACTATCCTGAAGGAGCTGCAGCTATGGACTTTCTTCAGTGTCTGAAAGAGATAGGAATCTCTTCCTGCTAGCATCTCCTTTGTTCTTCTCTGCGGTCAGCATCACATCCCCATCACCCTGCACCTTGGTTGCCACTGATGCTCTGTCCGACTGACCCACGGATGAAGAGCAACTTCAGAGCTCTCTCTATGTGTATCTTTGGACCCACATACTGCTGCTGTTTTCCTGGCTGCTCCTGTCCCAGTCCAGCTTGGGCTGTTGGGAGCTTGGAGCTGGATTTGGCTGGGGGCAGCAGTGACAGTGGGTGGGTGTCCTCTCTCTGAGCCTATTCCTGGGCTAGCAGAAGATACCTGAAGCAACTCCTAAAGATGCCTGAAGAGATGATGAACCTACCCACTGCTGCTGCTGTCCCTGGCTTAGCCTTATTCTAGTAGGGCAAGTGAGGCCCTGGAGCTCCTCAGCCCCCTGGGTCAGCAGGGGCAGTGGCAGCAACAGGTAAGGGAAGAGGGGAATAGAAAGGTAAAGGATGGAGACACGCCACTGAGCAGAGAGGGGAAGGGAGGAGGGGTATTGGTAGGGGCAGAGTTTTTACTTGCTTTGGAGACTTAAAAAAGGTCCCTGATTGCTGCTTCCTTGGCATATTGTGGTTGCCCCAGGGTGCGGGAAGCTGGCAATGGGGGTGCTGCCATCCCTGTAGCACTGGTAGCTTGTCCTGCCCCCTCCTTTATAAAATCTTGCATCTGCCCATGTGGGTGTGCATACTCATGTAAGTGTGTGCAAAATGTGTGTATACTTTGTAGTTGTGTGTTTGTAAATGTGGTTTAATGATTTGAGTATTTTTTTTTATGTTCCAAGCATGTATTGTAAGGCTTCTGGTTATTGAGATAAATGAGTAAAGGACTTGGAATTGAGGTTAGGGAACAGTTTATTGACTGTTCTGAGACTTATAGGGCACTTTTACATATGCTCTGAGAGCTGCTCTAATTGAAGTGCTGCAGCATCTTGTATGTCAGGATCCCAGTGCTTCAAAATGGTGGCAGGGTGCTTTAACTAAAGCTTGTCAAACGAGCTTCAGTTCAAGTGTCCATGCTTCCATTTTGCAGTGTGGGGCACTGATGCACAAGACACAGGAGGCTGCTGGAGTGCAGAAATTACCATGCTCCAGCAGACTCTATTAATCAAATCTTCTCTGACTTGTTGTAATTACAGTGCGTTAGATCAGCCTCCATGCTCATGTATAGGCACCTATACTTTCTGGACTAGAAAACTTTTGCTGTCTTTATGCAAACTGTTACAGGATTTTATATTGATATTGAGATTTTAAGTATATTAAAAGTACACAAATATTTTGAGCACATAGTTTGAAATGTCTTACTAATGTATACGTATGTATATTATGCACTTACATAAGTCTTTACATATATAGGGTAGAAGTCTCATGTTGTTTGGAAGATTATAATGATTCACTATCCTAATACTTTTTTGAAAATGCTAAAACACATCACAATGTCTTGTGTGTTTCAGTTTCCTTCTCACGCACTAAACTTTTGGCATGTAAAGAATACAGGCAGTAATATAAAACTTTCTTGCATATAACTTTTAGGGTACCTTAGAACATGCCTAATTTTTATCCAAGTCTATTGTAGCTTTTCCTTTCAAGTATAAATTGTAGCCTAAATTTGTGCCGTTAAAACATTTATACCATTCAGTCATATATTTTCCTCTGTATTCATAATTTCATAAATTGCTTTGTTTTATGAAGTTGTGTATAACAAAAAAATTCTGTTCATATGTGATTTACAAAATGTGATGTGTTTTGTTTTGCATTTGTCAGTTTACAAGTTGCTAACATCTAGCTTATCGTTAGTTAAACAATGATTTGCTGTCAGAATTTGAATGGAAATATTCACATGAATGACAATGTGGTTGAATGTTACTTGGGCAGTATGGGAGCCACATACCAGCTTCTAGAAATAGAAAGGTTTTGGAAATACTCCCATTGTTGCTGCCTCAAAATAAGAAATTATATTCCTACTTCAGCCATTTCTAAAATCTAAAGATTTATCTTGTGTGAAGTACAGAGATACCAGGGGGAAATGAAAATAGCCAAGGAATGCTTTGTAAGGTTTTTGTCTTTACCACACACAGGGCACCCGCAGTAAATGTCTCGGTGTCTACATGTGCTGGGCTATTAGGCTGTACTAAACTAATAAACTCTGCAGCTTCTGGTGCCCTGCTTGTAAATACAAACCCTATCCTGCTGTGGAGTTTTTTACTCTGCAGCACTGCACATGTAGATGCTGATGCAGCTGGCTAGGGTATAACAGCACATCAGTGTAGGGGCTGCCTGGAGCTAGCCCTGCACTGAAGCACCCTCACGCTCCAATCAGTCCCTCTGTAGCACATTGATCCAGGTCAGAGCAGCTTTGGGCTAGCAGGCTGACCTCCCAGGCTCCCTGCCAGCTGGGGCTGCTCTGACCTGGCTCAGTATGCTGTGGTCCTGAGCCCACATGTAAATGCAGCACCTGGGAGCAATAAACTCAGGAACAAGAAACTCTGGCACAATGAGCACTGGAGTTTATTGCATCACATTAAGATGCACATGTAGACATGCTCACAGAGTCTTCCACTGGCTACTTGTATAGGGTATGTCACTGAGGTGATTGGAGAGAAATGCAGAAATACCTGAACTAGCTTTAAGCCACTTTGTTTCTCAGTAGGGAAAACTAGCAGCAGATCATGGCATTAGAATAATTTGTTACTGTATGGGTGTCAAACTCGCCCTGTATCATAGGCTGGATCTGGACTGTGGGGCTTCTCACAAGGCAGGTCAGGGGAGCAGTGGTGGTGGAAGCAGTAGCAGCAGGGCAGGTTGCAACTGTGGCATGGCTAGTGATGAAAGCCGTGGGACAGACAGCTGCAGTTTGAGTTGGGCTGTGTTGGTGGTGTGTCCCCCATTCTGGCAAAAGCCACTTGCAGTGGGGCCCTGGTACCCTGCCCCTTGTTAGCCATGCCCCCAAATTCCCTGGCCTACCAGTAGCCTAGTGTGCCAGATGGAATGACTCTGTAGTCCAGGTATGGCCCATGGGCCACATGTTTGACATCCTGAGTTACTGACACCTAAGCTTTTTACTTTACAATGCTACAGTGCATTTGCTGTGTATATACTTGGCCTGTAAGGATGATCAGAATGGAGATTGTCATTATTTTCATATAAGGTTTCATGGTACTCGATATCCTTGAATCCAGTGGAAGCTAAACTGTCATTTTGGGATATAGATCTTTAACAAACAACTTAGAAACTGGAGAGCTAAGTAAGGACGAAAATCTCTGAAGTCTAGTAGTCCCACACAAAAGGTGGTGCCTGATATAATAGGTGTATGTTATCTGTATCTGTGTAGATTTTAAATTGTAGAGAAATTCTTTCTAAAGTGAGTTGATATGAATACTAAAGTATCCATTCATAAAACAGGTAGCAGGGCAGAATCAGGCAGCATTTTAAAGGTGATCTTTTTCATTGTGTTCAGTGAGTCAGATCTTGGGTAACTATGATGGAAATAAAACGCAAGAAGTGTAGATCCAGCCAACTAATTCAACAAAAATGACTCAACTTTGGTCCCATTCTATAGTTTCCAAGTTAATGGCGACTTCTGGTGCCCTACTTGGCCGCTTTGTCAGTAATTGCTCATAAAAAAGACCATAAGCACTCACTGCTATGACAGTGGGTAAGACATGAATATCATGTCAAGATTTTACCTGCGTTACTGAGAAGCAGTGAAACAGCTCCTGGCATAATATACAGTCAAGATGCTACAAACTTACAAGTCAAGTCCCCCTCCATTACCTTTGGAGTAGCATGGTGTTGAAGTGAGATGGTAAACTGCCTTCTTACTTTTGAGTAGGAAACTTATTTTCTCGTATTTACTCCCAAGGCAAGACTGTTAATGTATGTAAAAATGGCTTAGATGGGTGTTTTTAAAGTCAAGAATGAGGTGCATTTACCTGAGCTGTGTGGGAACTCCCCACTCTGTGTCACCTGAGCTGTGTGTGATACTCCCCCTCTACGTGACATTGGTCAGGCTGCAATTGGAGTACTGTGTCCAATACTGGGCACTGCACTTTAAAAAGGATGTGGCCAGCCTGGAGAGAGTTTAGAGGAGGGCCACCTGTTTGGTGAGAGGGCAGCAGGACAGGCCCTATGAGGAGAGATGGAGGGACCTGAACCTGTTCAGCCTTGGCAGGAGAAGGTTGAGGGGGGACCTGGTGGCTGCTTACAGACTCATCAGGGGAGATCATCAGCAAATAGGAAGAGCCCTTTTCTCCCCACCACCACCTGGGGTGATGTGGAACAATGGTAATAAGCTGATGGAGAATAGGTTTAAGTTAGAGATCAGGAGGCAATATTTTACAGTTAGGGTGGCCAGAATCTGGAACCAACTTCCTAGGGAAGTGGTCCTCGTCCCTACCTTGGGTAAATTCAAAAAGAGGTTAGTTGATCACCTGTCTGGGGTCTTGTGAACCCAGCATTCATTTCTGCCTGTGGCAGGGGGTCAGGCTAGATGATCTGTTCAGGTCTCTCCTGACCCTAGCTACTGTGAAACTATGGAACCTTGCAGAACATCTGCATGTACTAAACATGATTGGATCCCCCCCAGTTCACCCACAGTTTGGCAGAGGAAAGAATACCTCCAAAGAAATGGAAGCAAAGTGACCATCATGGTTGACAGTGAAAGCACTATTTTAGAGCAGTATTAAGTTTACACTTAAAGGATAGGCCATCTGCCATGTCAACTATTTGCATATTGAAAAGCTGAGATGGTCCAAGAAGGATGTTAGGGTGGTGATTAGTAAGTATTTAAGAACCAGGATAATTGCACAAGCACTTAAATCAGCCTTTGTGTGTTTGGGTATCTGAAAACATCTAATTCACAGTGGGTATGTTCAGGTGTTATAGTGATTTAGCATAGCTACACATTAACTTCTTTTACTAACTTAGTCTTCCCCATATAAGGAAAATGACACTCATCCATGCATCTGCATTTTCATGTATTTGCATTCTTAATTAGTCAATGAAATTAATTGATTGTTTTGAAATACTTTTCAAAGTCTCGTAATTGTTGGCTTTTTAAATTTCAGTTATATATATATCTAGAGGGCTTTCTGAGGACATGACCGCTAGCATGACTTTTTGCAGGCTGCTCATAATACATCTTTGTTGCATGCTCTAGGATCCTAGTGACTTTGGTGATGATAACATCAAATTACAGAGGAACTACTTAACACCTGTATTGCAGTGAATCAGCTGGGACTGATGCTGTTTCTGTGAGTGGCCCAACTGTTCCTTGAGAAATCTGTCTTTTCTTATCTGGGCTCTCCCTAGTGTTTCAAGTAAATATTGATAACTTTTCTGTACATCTGACTTCCCATTTCCTTGAATAATGATTCCTTCTGGCTTCTAGCTGCTATCACCTGCTCTCAGATAGACTTGCCTTCAGAAGGGATGGTAGTTTTGTATGTCTGTCGCAGTAAATATTTCTTCATTTTTTTTCTTTTTGATCTTCCTTACACTTCTATTTTGATATCTTACATTTGCATAATGAAAGTTTCATGGAAGATGATGTTGTTATGTCTTTTACTTTATTGTAGCTTACCTACATTGTCGCTATAAAACAACTGAGCCAGATTACTAATACAGTTTCTCTGTTTTGTTCTGGGATTTGGATGTTAATGTAAATGTACTAGTTAATACATTTTGATCTTAAGATGATGCATCTACAGAAAGTGTAGCTGATTAGATAGCCTTTAATAATTGAAAATAAATTTGTGATCAGGATTTTAAATTGCCAGATACTTGTAAGTATTTCCAGGCCATAAATGGTTGGAACTAGCTTTCCTAAATAACTTAGCCCCACAATATATTTTTTTTCTGTCTTTACATTGTAGAACTTTTTACGTAATGAAATTGACATTTCAGCTTTTGAAGTTGTCAGAGCAGTGGCAGCCTTGGGGCTGCATGTTAACCACTTGTGGACCAGATGCAACCCGTGGGCTGCTAGATGGGTAGCCATGACGTAAGTCATAAGACCAGATAATGTTAATAAAAGAAAGTACTAAAGGATAAAACTGTTCCCCAAACAATGTCCCAGAGCTTAACTCTGCCTGTTTAAAAGCCTGTTAACAAAAGAAGGTCTTAACACATTTTCAAAAGATGTCCCAGCTAGGTTGTGATGGTCTGCATTCAGGGAGTAAGGGGATGGGCAGTACCCAAGATTGTAAGTAGGGCCTGGCTTAAATTATGGTTTCAGTTTTGGGGGAGGGGATCACAAAATTAAGTGACTTTCACAAAAAATGTTATTTGGGACAAAATGCCACCATAAGGCTACTTGTTGAAGAATTCCTCAGCGAGTGGCCATATCATAGTATTTTGTTGCAACAACACTGCAAGAGAGGCAGGGGGAGGGGCGATTTTTAAAGAGAGGAGCAGCGTGGCCAGGGTGGAAGAAAAGAATAGTCTTCCTCTCCCTCTGCTGCCAGGGTCCCCCTGAGTCCTGCCAGCCTACATGAGGTAGAGATGGTAGCAGCTGCCTCCTCCCCAGCACCATATTTGCGTGTCAGGTAGGCCCCATGCTTTGTTCATCAACGGGGGTGGTGGTGGTGCGGGAACGATGCTGCTTGGCTTCTACCATCTGCAAGTGGGGGTGGTGCAAGGGGGCTGGAGCCCCTGAGGTGTCAGTGGCGGCCAGTGGGAAGGGTCCAGCTCACTGCCTGCCCAGTCTCTTTATGGCCCATGGGTCGGGGGGTGGTGTGAGGGGACTGGAATCCCTGACGCAGTGTCAGCTCAAGGTGGTGGCCAGCCTGAAGGGGCTGGCTCACTAGACCAGGAAAGCAAAGGTACTGCTGAGCTGGACTCTCTATGACAACTCTCCCTCCAGCCCTTGTCTCATCTCCCATCCCTGGAGGGCAGCCAGGGGAAGGGATAGTGGGCCCCATACCCTCTCCACCCTGCAATGGGTGTGAAGGCAAGGGGGAAGCCTCAGCTGTGGGGATTGGAGCAGGGTTCCTTACTTCAGCACTTGCCCCTGCTTGGTAGAGGGGTGTGGGAGAGAGGGGCTCCGCTGGTACCATGATCTGGGTGCAAAAATGGTGGCCCCTGCCATGATTGGGCCATGATTTGTGAGCTGGGCCCACAATTTAAACTAGGCCCTAATTGTAAGAGACTACTGAGAATGACCTCCCATGTGTTTTACACCAAACAAACGTGGCTCAGAGAGGCAGCTTGCAAGGGACTGCTGTTTGAAAGGTTTGCAGTGGAGCATAAGGGAAGAAGCAGTGTCTCATTTTCTCCCCCCATTTTTTTCTGTTAGGACAAATGGATATGTTTGTTATAGGGTAATAGACGACCAGAAGTGTTTATTTTGATGTGCTCCTTCTAGATATCCTGCACCTTAAGAAACATCAGAAAAGATTATTCTCTATGGCAATGGCAATGGAAGGGGAAGAGCAATGACTAATGGATGAGGAGAGAGAGAGAGCAAGAGAACGGTTTCAAAATATTGTTCAAACATTCTTGTGTTCAGCTGCATACTGTAGGCAAGGTAGTTAATATATTGCGTATGTTTATCACTATTGAGAATAGCCTCAGGGCAGAGCTGACTGCGTACCTGAGAGGAAACCGTGGAAAGTGATATGACATATGTGACAATTTAAAGTTCTTCTAGTGTTGTTCATATTTTCAGCTTTTTACATTACACCAGCTTTGTATTTGTTAGTGATGTTCTTCCCATATAGCATGCTTTTGGCAATCTCTGTTATACGTGAAGTTTCACTGTGCTGCTTCTTAGCAACCATTGATGGTAATGACTCATTTTTCTACCTACTGTGTGTCTCTAAGCAAATAGAGAAAACAAGTCCATATTGGTTATTATATTATAGTCTTGTTTTATAGAAACATCACTCTCTATTGTGTAGTGGTGTAATAATATTCATATGTGTGAAAAGCTTGTAGGTATGTAATTCTAGATTTATGCGCATATATGTTAAATGATGGTATTTGGGTGTCCTGAACCAGTTGTCCTATCCTTTGGATTTCTCTCTGTTCTCCTACTCTCACAATCATATAATGCGAAAATACAGTACTCTGAAAAATTTGCTGATTAGGTGTTCAACAGTTGGCATGAAGAATGTGTTTATTGCCCAAAATGAAGAAATAAAATGATATGGACCTAAATTTTTAGAAGGGATTAATAACATTCTGTGGTCAACATAAGTGCTTGAAAGTCCTTATTTTTAGAATGTCAGGCTTCTGCACAGGGTTCTTTGGCATCTGAAATTGTTACTTGCTTTTGAAAATTAAGCCAGTGATACTTACACTGAAGAGCTTTCACAATCTAGAGGAGCAGACAGCTCGTTTAGCTATAAAAACAAAATTTACAAATAAATAGAACTTCAAGGTAGAGCTGTAGTTGCTATGGAGTGAAGTGTCATCTAGTTTTGTTTGGTATGAAACTACTAACTGGCTTCCTTTTAGGTTTTTCTAAGATCTTATCACCTATGGTGCAGTCAAGAAAGAATCGTGGTGAAGCTGAAGTGCTGATGTTCAGAATTTGTCTTGAAAAATACTCTATATTCTGCTTGCCTTTCTGAGTCAGGAGATATGAAAGCTTCTCTTGCTGTTAAGAAGAAATATATCTTTCTTTTTCCATACTCTTCTTTTGTTTTTGGTATGGGAGAGTTGTTGTTATTCAAGCCCAGAGATTTTCAGACAGGGTGCCATGCCACCCTGCATTTGCTGTGATCTCTTGAGAACGCCATGCAAAATTGCACATGATTCACAAGATAAATCTGGAGACTTCAAGTAGAAATCCACGGTATAAGCAATATTCTGACCTGTTGTGGTATCGCTGAATGCATTGCAACAGAAGAACTATGCTACTATTTTTCCAGAAAAAAACAAAAAATTTAAGTAAAAGTTGAGAGCTGGCATTTTCCAGAGGGTGCCTAGACTCTAAAAAGGTTGAGAACCACTGTTATAGCCATTGAATCTTATGTGTATAACCTAAATATCTGAAAAGCAAACAGAATTCCTATCTAATAAAGTATATGAATTAATGGTACTCTAAACAGGAATCATGATTCTTTTAAGCCCCTGTACATGTTACAGGCATTGTGCAATTCGCTGGTTAATTGCACAGTTAACTGAAATCAGCTACATGTACAAAGTTCCTAGCATGCTGTAAAAAAAAAAAAGTCCAAGCAGCTAATAAGTTATACCTGAAAAATGTGTACTGACTTTATAGCTGGTTCATAACCAGCTTTAATTTGCACATTACCAGGCCTCCCCTGAGGCTGGGAGCCCTGTTGGCTGGCCAGGCTCCCAGCCACAGGGGTTCATCATGCTCAGTCTGAATCATAGAATCAGAAAATCATGGTTGGAAGGGACCTCAGGAAAGTCATTTACTCCAACTGCCTCCACAAACCAGGATCATCCCCAACTAGAGCACTGGGCTTTTTCGAGCCAGGTCTTAAAAACCTCTAAGGACAGAGATTCCACCACCTCTCTAGGTAGCTTGTTACAGTGCTTCACCACTGTCCTAGTGAGAACATTTTTCCTAATAGCCAACCTAAACCTCTCTTGCTGCAACTTGAGACCATTGTTCCTTGTTCTGTTATCTGTCACCACTGAGAACAGTTTAGCTCCATTGTCTTTGGAACCACCCTTCAGGGAGTTAAAGGGTGCTATCAAATCCCCGTAGTCTTCTCTTCTCCAAACTAAATAAATCCAGTTCCCTTGGCCTCTTCTCCTAAGTCACATGCCCCAGCCGTTTTCATAGCTCTCCACTGTACTCTCTCCAACTTGTCCACATCCTTTCTATAGTGGGGGGCCCAAAACTGGACACAGTACTCCAGGTGTGGCCTCACCAGTGCAGAATAGAGGGGAATAAATACTTCCCTCTATCTGCTGGCATCACTCCTACTAATGCAACCCAATATGCTGTTAGCTTTCTTGGCAACAAGGGTAGATTGCTGACTTGTTAAGGAGGCTAGTAACATCCTGGGTCCTGCAACTGAGGGGACTCTCAGCTCTGGCAGCTGAGAGCTCTGGGCCCCATCAGTGCCTCATAGCTGCCAAGATCCAGAGTCCCACAGTTGCTGATTTCTGGGTCCTGGCTGTGTACCTCCTGGTTGCAATCTCCCACCCGTGGGGTGTGTAGAAGCCGTGGGGTTAGGAGATCATGACTGCCACAGTGTCCCAGTCTCAGGAGGGTGTGAAACTGCAGCATCTGTACTTCTCAGCTGTGGGGATGCATAGGGCACCTTCATGACTGGGAGTTCCTCAGCTGAGGGGCCTCCCCAGCTTTCATTTTGCTGGTGGAGGGGGAGCCCAGGATCATGTTGCATGGCAACAAGCGTGATTGTATGGAGCATGCTTTAGATCCCATTGCCCCTTTATCTGCATGTGTAGAGTGCCTTTAGTGACACTGGGTCTGGGTCTGTGTGTACATGTATGCTTATAGTGCTGAAAATCCCCACCTAGGACAGGATTTCAGGTTTCATAGCTTACTGCGCTTTGAAAAAGTGCTTGTTTGTGGGTTCCCCTTCCTCAAATATTGGTCATTATCAAATTAACTTGTTAGCTTTCTTTTTTATTTAAAATGTTTGAAGTGTGTTTAAAATTTTTAATTTTGAAGTGAAAACCAGAGGCACGTGTTAAAAACTAAAATTAGAACAACTTAAAAAGTATTTATAAACGGGTAGCTGTATCTCTGTCACCTTTTATTTGGTATGCTTATTTGCACACATTATTTTATAATATGTCTTCTGAACTTATCCACATTCATTGGAAAAGTTGTTGGTCATGCAGTTGGCTGTTACAGGTAATACAACATTCACTTGACTGTTGTCTGACACAGATTTCCTCCTTGACGCATAGTTTGGAAGGTGGAGATGTGTAAGATCTTGTTAAAACACTGAGTTATGCAAGACACCTAAATCCACCACAGACTTTCATAGATTTCTAGAATTGGAAGGGACCTGGTAGATCATTGCGTTTGACACCTTGCTCCAGACAGAAAAGAGGGCTGGGGTTAAGTATCCCCAGCCAGATGCCTGTCTAATCTCCTCTTGAACACCTCCAAGGTAGGGGAAAGCACCGCTTCCCTTGGAAGCCCATTTTATATTTTGGCAACCCTCCCCATAAAGAATTTGTTCCTTATGTCCAATCTAAATCTATTCTCCTTCAGTTTGTTGCCATTATTTCTGGTAACTCCAAGGGGCACCCTGGTAAACAGAGTGTCCCCTATTCCCTGCTGACTCCCTGATGAGTTTGTAGGGAGACACAAGATCACCTCTCAGCCTTTTGTGGAGGCTGAAGAGATTCAGATCCCTTAGTCTGTCTTCATAGGGTCTTACCTGCAGGCCCTCAACCATATGAGTAGCCTTCCTCTGAACCCTCTCAAGGTTATCCACATCCCTCTTGAAGTACAGCACCCAAAACTTGCAGTACTCCATCTGCAGCCTCACCAGTGCCACATAGAGGGGAATTATCAGTTCCTTAGACCTGCTCCTGATGCTCCCGCTGATGCAAGAAAGAGTGCAGTTAGCCTTGCTTATTGCCTGGTCACACTGGTGATTCATGTTCATTTTTCGTCACCCAAGACTTGGAGATCTCTTTCCACTGTTATGGTACTCAGAATGGTGCCCCCCACAGTCTGTAGGTGTGTTGGAGATTTTCTCCCCAGGTGCAGTACCTTGCATTAACCCTTGTTGAATTGCATTCTATTCTGATCTGCCCATTTCCCCAGTCTGTCCAAATCTGCCTGAATTCGCTCCCTGCCCTCCAGTCTGTTTATTATGCCCCATAGTTTAATGTCATCTGTAAATTTGGACAAGGTGCTTTCAACACCTTCATCCAAATCGCTGATGAAGATATTAAACAGTACTGGTCCAAGGACAGCTCCTTGGGGACTCCACTGCCCAGATCTCTCCAGGGAGAAACTGACCCATCCATCACCACTCTTTCACAGTAAGGTGGGTGAAAACCCATAAGCCAGTTTTTCACTCGACTTACCACATTGCAGCTACTCAGTTTGCTCATAAGAATCAGGTGTGACACTATGTCAAAAACCTTTTTAAAATCCAGGTAAATAATATTTACTTCTCCCCTGCATCTATGCACTTTGTGACCTGGTCATAAAAAGAGACCAGGTTAGTCATGCAGGATCTGCCTGATGTAAGCCCATGCTGGTTGCCCCTTACCATTATGTTACCTGCTTGCCCCCTGCAAATGTGATTCTTTATGACTTTTTCTAAAGTCTTGCCAAGAATAGAGGTGAGGCTAACTGTCCTATAATTATCTGGGTCGTCCTCCTTCCCCGTCTTGAAGATCGGGACCACGTTGGCCCTTTTCTAGTCCTCTGGGGCCTGTCCCAAGTGCCATGAGCACTCAAACAGTTGTGCCAGTGGTTCTGCTACATTCAGTTCCTTTAATACTGTTGGGTGAAGATTGTTGGGGCCTGCCAACTTAAATACGTCCAACCCTTCCAAGTGCCCCTTCACTAGGTCAGTGCTAACCGTTGGTGGATTGGTATTACTCTCACTCCAGACTAAAGACTCAGTGGGTGGTGCATTTGTATCTCTGTCCAGGAAAACGGAAGCAAAGAAACTATTTAAGAGCTCCGCTTTTTGCATCCTATCAGTTACGAGTTGCTCTAGTCCATTCTCTAGTGGCCCTATGTTAGCTGGGGCCTTTTTCCTGCTCCCTGTGTACTTAAAGAAGGACTTCTTGTTATCCTTAATCTTTGTTGCTGACTTGAGTTCTGTATTTGCTTTAGCCTTTTTCACTGCTTCCCTGGAAGCACGAGGTATACTCTTTCCTGGTGGCTGCCCCCTGCCTCCACAGCCTGTAGGCCTCTTTTCCTCTGGCTCTCCTGGATTTCCCAGCTCAGCCAAGAAGGTGTTTTTGGCTCTTTTGTCTCCCTTTGTGTGTACTGGGATGGTGTCCCTCTGTGCCTGTAGGATCAGTCCCTTGAGGAGCTCCTACCCTTCTTTGGCTCCCATCTCACAGATGTAATTACCCCTAAGTCCCACCCTAACCAATCTCCTGAGCTCATTGAAGTTGGCCTTCCAGAAGTCTAGCACTACTACCCTACTATTTGTCTTTCCTACCTTACGCCGGATAGTGAATCCTATCAACTGGTTGCCACTATCCCCTAGGTTACCTTGTACTTGTAGCTCCCCCACCAAGTCTTTCCCTGAGGCCAGCACCAAGTCAAGGCAAGCATCTTCCCTAGTGGGACTGCATACATCCTGGGTTAGATGCAGGTTCTGTATGCAGGTTAAGAACCAGCGTGAATGGGTAGACCTAGCTGACTGCTTCTCTCAGCAGATGTCTGGGTAATTTAGGTCACCCGAGACAGCTAGGTCTTTTGAACATGCTGCCTTTGAGAGCTGTTTTGAGAATTCTAGGTCTAACTCTTCTCCTTAGTGTAGTAGACCCCCACTACCAAGTCCCTTGCACCCCTATCCCCTTGTAATCTGACCCACAGGGCTTCGATTTGCCCATTTTCTGTTCCCATCTTTATTACAGAGGATGTATAATGTTCCCTAACATATAGAGCAATGTCCCCACCTTTTTCCTCAATCTATCCTGCCTGTATAGCCTGTAACCTTCAGTGCCCACTGCCCAGTCATAGGTAGGGTCCCACCAGGTTTCTGTTAGACCAACCAGGTTGAGATCTTTGTCTGCAAGCAGGAGTCAAGTTTTTCCTGCTTGTTTCCCATACTTCTAACATTATTATAGAGTCACTGAAGCCCCCACCAATAGGTGCCCTTAGTATTCACCTATCTTGGTTCTTAGTGGGCCCCTTAGTACTTACCTGATCATTTCCAGCATGCAGTTCATGGCTTATCCTACCTGATCTCATCCTGAACTAGGCATCCCTGTCCAATGATGAAGCTAGCTTAAAGCTTTATGTAGGAGGTCTACTAACCTGTTGGAGAACAGACTCTTACCTTTGGGAGAGAGATGGAGGCTGTCCCATCCCACCAAGATCTTATCCTGGAAGTAAGGATCATGGTCCAGAAAGCCAAACCCTGCATGGTGGCACCAGCTCTGAAGCTGTGAGTTGACCTCAGTGCAGTTGCCGTGGTGCTACTTGTGCCCCAAGCCTCTAAGCCCATCTCCCAGAGCCATGTAGTCAGCCATGACCCATCCCAGACTATAGGCTGCATCATTCGTTCCAATATGGATGAAGACCATGGGGTAGGAGTCAGTGGGCCTGATTAGTCTGGAAGCCTTGCTGTGATGTCCCAAATCATACCTCCGGGCAGGCAGCATACCTCCCGTACTGTAGGATTCGGGCGGCAGATGGCTCCCTCCATTCATCTTAGGAGGAAGTTACCCACCATGATGACTTGACATCTTCTCTGGCTGCCCGGTGTCCTCTCAGCCTGTCTGGTGGTGGAGGTGGGTGTGGCCTCCATTGCTGTACTCGGTCCCAGTGATGCTAGGGCATAATACCCGTTTCCCAGCTGCACTGGGGCAGTTGTACCAGTAATGTGACGTTTGGATCTGGAGGTGACTGTCTTCCATCCTTCTGCATCAACCGCCACCTGTGACGCCTTTCCTCCAGGTATGTGTTCCTGCAGAGAATGGAAGTACATGTCAATCTCTTCCTCAGCTGCCCCCATCCCCCGCAGCCTGCTGACCTTTGCCTGGAGTTCCCTCACCTGCCTCTCCAGTACCTCAAGCTGGGCACACATGGGACAGGTGAGGGGACTCCTGGTTCTCCCAGAGCCAGGCAGCTGCCACAGACAAAGGACTGGGGTGTTGCCAACCTCTCCAAAGGCCCTGTCTGGGTGCTAGCCCCACAGGAGCTCTGAGCCGGAGGCAACACCAAGGCTAGGTCCCTGACTGCGTTCTGTGTCACCACCCCCATCGCTGCCCTCCTCCTCATTCACTTACCTGAAGTCTCTGTCAGGAGTCCTCCACGGCAGAGGCTCCCAATGTGTGGAGTCTCAGGCCCCTCTGTTCTTCCCTCTGCACCCACTCCCTTGCAAAGGACTTTGAGTGACTTTGGACAAGATATCTGGGCCTCAGTCCTGAAATTTAAAGTTTATTATGAGCAGGGGTCTCTAGATAGATGCTACCATAATATAAGTAATTGATGATGTTTCTGAGGCAGTTCAAAATTGCAAGTTAATATCAAAGACAAATTTCAATATATCATAATATTGACATGATAGTTTCTTGTATATGTAGTTGCCATAGGAAAACTATATGAACAAAAACATAAAAATGTATAGAAAAATATTAATATTCTTTAAAAAATCAGAGATGCATTACATTTCTAATCTGTAAAATTTAAAGATTAAATCTCAACACGGAGAGAAGTGAATTGCAAGGAATTCATAGGAAAGATTATTTTTTGTATACAAAAAACTTGTTCTGGGAATATTACTACTGTATAATAATTTATACTACAGTGTAAAAGTTTAAACAAGTAATTAATGAATAAAGTTTAAAATTTTCTTTGGCTCATTTCTGTAGTGTGTACGGTTGGCACAACTGGAATTATGCTGGGTTTTTTGTTTTTGTTTTTCCTCTTGATTTATTTACTTGCTTTGGCAAGTTTGGTTTAATAAGAGACAAGCACATGACAGCATATGACTGGCCTTTAGAGTGGCCATGTTTTCAGTAAAATAAACATTACAGGAACAGTGAGATGGTGGTTGATGTTTTCCTTCATCTGCTTCAGTAGCCTCCAGAGAGCTGAGAGCACAAGGCAGGGAGAATAGGCAGTTAAAGGCAAGCACCTGGGGATTGTCTTGTGTCTTGTGGTCTCATGAGGAAGACACTCATAGGCTGAGGCAGAGCATTGAATTCTGTCTCATTGTTTTTTGTTTACCTGGTGCATTTGTTCAATTGCCAATCCTTTATTATTTAAAGTCTGAATATATTGCTTCTCATTGTGAGTCTTTTTAAATACCTATAAAAATCAATGAGCTGATTTAAAGGTAGAATACCAAAAAAGAAAAAAATCTGATGGTGATGGGAAAACGGCAGAAAGGGACTGAACTCTTAAATTCAGATTTTGCTTAGAAGCACATTGTTAGTGTGGCACTGTGTATGTATGTAGTGTTCACCCATAATAATGAGATTTGTCACTCTAAGCATAATGGCATATTCCATAATTCACAGGGGCTAAGTATGGACAGTCAAAAAGCCTGAGGCTGAATTGATTCAGTCTTTGCAGGTAAGTTTAAGCTGCAAAGATTGAACCAATAAGCAAATGAACAGACATTCAACTTTGATTCAGGAAATGCAGCCACGTACCTGCAGTGGCTCAAGCCAAAAACCCTGGGACACTAGAGCATGGCTCTCTGGCACATAGCCAGCATGGGCTGTGTATTTGCTTCCTTTTCCTGCTGCCCCTGAGGTCTCTGGGATTTGCAATCCAGAATCATAAGAGCAGGACTCTGCAGGGTTGCTCATTACCTCCTCTTCCTGTTTCCAGGTGCCTCTGGGATTTGTTGTCCACAGTTGCAACCAGCACTAAGTAAGCAGGGCAGAGCAGAGCAGCTTTGTACTGTGGGGGAAGGGACATTTTAACCCTGCTTCCTGGCCCCATACCTCAGCAGGAGTTTCCTGGGGGGGGCGGGGAGTGGGGGGGAGTGAGCCAGCCCTCACTGCTTCAGTTAGGGAACAGAGGGGCAGAGCCAGCCCTGCTCTCTGGAGCAGACAGCCCAGCCCAGCCCAGCCCAGCCCAGGGCAGCAAAATGCTGGGATGATGTGGGGACTGTGATTTAACTTGAACAAAGGGTCTGGGACAAAAAATTTATAAACCAGTTTGATCTAAACCAGTTAAGTGTGATATTACCTTCAACCAGGCTTATCTTACACCAGTTTCAGCCATTTTCAAACTGATTTATGTGCACTAAACTTTTTTTTCTGTTCCAGGTTTAAACTTGTTTCTGATGACAAGCTGGTTTATGTGCAACTCCTGTCCTAGCCAGCATGATTACATTCTGTCCCAGTTTCTCTCTGCCAGTCCAGGCTTATCTCTATCTTTCCAACAGTGTCTGTTGTACCTTATTTAGTACTTCCATATATGATTTGTGAACCATTCTTGGTCTGGAGCATTCTGAGTGGTTGGATGGTGCTGGTTCCAATTCCTTCTACTTGTCAGATTGCAGGAAGAGACTACTAGAATACAGGAAATGCATGGGTACTATTTTTGTCATGTGAACCGTTGTTATAGAAGCCAGAGTAATAATGCTTCCTTCCCCATCAGAGGAGAAGCAGTTCATAAAGAAAGAGAAACCCCAATTCTAATTCTTCTTTTTTAAAAACAAAAGAAAACGTAATTAATTGCTTCCTCATAATCTGCAACTGTTTGCAGTTAAAATACTGCTTCAGGCTATTTGTACTTTTGGATACAAGAGTAGGCTCTTAATTATCATTTTAAAATAAAATATATATATATTTTTTAATTTTGTAATTCAGTTACTGTTGTAAGTGATAAGATTTGCAGTGAAGTACAAATATTCTGAAGTATATTTTAGTGTTCAGGTAGAGAAGTTACTGTATAAAATGTTTGCCACTGCTGTCTATTGGTGATTTCAATAATTACATGTGTTAACTGACTTCCATGTGAAAATTATTTATTTCTGTATGTACAAGCCAGCACTTTGTTTCCATAAACATAATATTAAAACTCTCATAATAGAAGTTGCTGTTAATACTGTGTTCAGTCGCTCATGTTTTCACTAATTAATCATTAATCACCTGCAGCTGGAACAATACCTTTTTAATTAGTTAGTGGCTGATGTTTATTAAAAATCTGATTTCAGAGCACTTAAAATGCTGAGCCAGAAAAATACTTTTTTACTGTGTTTTCTAAACACCGTCCAGGTATAATCTTTTCCTTTAATTTATTCTTCATGTTAATAGATGCAGAAATTATCACTGCCACTTTTTTGCATAAGATCATGTAATCATATAGCTGATAAATATACTGTGTAAATTCTGATCCTGTGATACCTTAGGAGAAAAATACACAACTATTTTGTTAGAAATGAATGTAGGCTGCTTAATGATATATCCACTATATAACAAAATTGGATAAACCTGAGTAGATCCACATTCAAATAATGTTGCAGTCTTTCTACTTGTGCCCCAAAAGTATTTGAGGCCAGGCTGTTGTTCTGTTTGTCATTGTGGTTTGTTTTGGAGTAAAGGTAAAAGCTTAATAAATACGCATTCTCATCTTATCCTTTCTTTTTGTCCCCCAATCCTTAGCCTATTTTTGTTCCTGTGTGGAATTGACAATTAATCCATAATTGAGGATGTCTTACTTTTAAGTAGTTGAGATTTTCCTTGGAGATTTTAGCATAGCTCCTGGCCTTCTGATTTTGGGATGGTTCTGGGGGAAGTTTAACCACTGTGAAAATATAAAGAAAAATAGGCTTCCTGCTCAGATGTAAGTTTCTACCCAACCTGTATATGAAACTTTGAAACTGTAAACTGGAAAACCATCCTGAAGATGAAGACCTCAGATTGATCTCTTTTACTATAGTTCCTGGGCTACATTTCAAAGAGAATGCTTAGGGAGGGCAGGGACTGTGTGGTCTTTCTGCCTTTCTACATTTCTTTTTTCTCAGAAAAATCCCCACAATTTTAGGTCTGGGGTGTGTGCCAGAGACTCATCTCACTAACTTTTCCCAGAACACCTAGCTCCATTTTGTGAACAGAGACATGCTGGTAAACAAATATCATTTAGATTTGTGAGATTAAGGCAGGAAAAAAAATTAAGCCCTGCCCCAAAATGCAAATTAGCTTGTATAATAAGGAAAGATTTTATGAGATTAAAAGGGAAACCAAGAATCTCATCTGGATTATTTAGAGGACTGAAATTTGTTCAGTAATGCTGAATTGAATTGGAACAAGAATGGATTAGCAATGTTAGTCCTCTATTGATCATTAAAGTTATATTGTCTTGGCAGTATTATCAGAAGGAGTGAGTGAGTGGGGCAGAGGGCTGTTTTAGAGGGTGCTGGTTTAGGGAATGCTGCTACTCCCACCAGTCTGTGCTGCTGGAGCATCAGGAACAGCAGCTTGTGTGCCAAAATTCATAGTTACATGTATGTGTATCTGTATTTTAATGACATTGTTTTATAGTGCAGAAATTGTTTCATAGGGGAATAAAGGAGGATAGTGATCTGTCGTATACACAGCTTCCTTGCTTTTGTTAAGTGTGAGAAATAATGGCTGATGGGCATGAAAAAACTATGTTGACAGGCTCTGTAATCTAATCCATCCACCTTCAGAGAGATTTATGACTCCATAAGATAATAAATTTATCAACACATTTTATAATGCTTTTATTGGGTTTTGATATCATCATCATTGTTGCCTTTTTCTTTAACTTCCTTTAAAGTCAAGAAAAAGCTAATTTTATACTGAACCAGGTTTTGAAGAGTTTGTGTGCATGGGATGTGTGGTTTTTTTTTTTTATTTTATTTTTTTTTAAACCTGTCCCTCATAAGGGGAATTTTTTTTTTGGTATGTTGGCTTTTAAATTTAAGAAAAGTTAACATACAGAAGTCTTAAGTTGCTTTCTTTAGGTCTCCTGTAGATATGCAGTTTCTCCTGGGGGAGTTGCTGCTCTCCCCCAGGAAAAACTATGAGCGTACAGATGTTTGGAGTTTTTCTCCCAGGGTAAAAATGGCTACTCCAGAAGAAAAATAACCTGGGAACAACCAGGAGAACTCCCAAGAGAGTTTATGGGAGGGGGAATATCTGTACATGCCATAGTTTGTCTCAGAAGACAGGATTGTCTCCCTGGCAGGGAGAAACTATGCAGGAAGACTGTGTCTCTTGCTGGACACTGCTGCTCCAGCAGGGAGCAGAACATTCCTTCACAATTCCCACATTGTGCTGCAGAGGAGCAAAGGCTGACTATGGGTGGTCTGGATCATCCAGTCAGGCCTGCCGTATGCACTGTTGCCATCTGCTACCAGGCAGACTAAAGAAGCCTGCAGAACATGTTTAGATACGTGTATAGGGAACCCCTTACCCCCTGCCCAGCTACACAATGTCAGTACTGCAAGCTCTCCACTCTTCAGGACTTCAGTATTTGCATGTCTGTACAAGTTTTTCTACAAAAGAACAGTCCTGAGAGAATTCTCCCAGATTATTTGAGTGTCTGTATGCAGCTGTAGGGTTTGATTTTTGTGGTATGCTGAAGGCCTCCAATTAAATACTTACCAGAAAGGCAATAGTGTCCCTTTGGCAATGGCTTGATTTGTACTCTGCTCTGTGGCTGACCACCTTGAATTGGTCCTTAAGCTTCCATTCGTTCTTCAGTCTCAGCTTCTTTATAATCTGACCTGCCCACAGCTGTGGCCTGGATCAGTATAATTACCTTACACCTAGCAAGGCAGGCTCTAATGCTGCTCTAATTTAGCTGCTGTGGAAAGGGGGTTAAGCTGGGATAATGTTTTGACCTCATTGTAGAAGCAGGCAGAATCACCCTTGAAGCTTACAGCTTTAGCAGGCTGTAGGACAGTGTGTAAGAGAGAGTATACTGAGTTGAGCTGTGGACTTGGAACTCTGTGTAATGGTAACACGCAGATGACTGCCCTATAGGTTCAGTTCAAGATAATTTTTTTTACCTTCTATCTAATAAGACCCTTCCCTTTCCCTCACCAAAAGAGCTTTCCTGCGACTTGCATTGCTATGTTTGACTGAAGCAGACTGTTTATAGGATATTCCATGCTTCCTATGTAAATAACTATGTTCAAATATTAATATAAAAAATAGAAGGATTTTTTCCCCAGGTACTTCACTAGTAATTAAAGAAAAGGAGATAACTATAAAGTTTTTTGCATTTTTATTTAGAGCTAGCTTTGTAGGCACATGGGTATTAAATAACCTGAGCTGTATTGTAGTGTGCATTAAGCTCCTTCTGTATAAAGGAGCATTATGTCTGTCCTAGGCAGCTGCAGTGTCGATCCTTTTTCCTTCCTTCACTTCCATGCTACTTTTAACATTCCCAAATTAAGTTCTAATTTTTAATCATGTTAAAAGTGGCAAGGAAAACTGTTTTTTTGTTTGTTTTTTTTAAATGTGTGAATAATAGGTCTTGTGCATACATGGTTTTTGAACATCTGTCTTTAATTTGCTATCCATGATATAGCCAGAAGCCATAGAAGAAACAATAGAAGGTTCAGATTACTTGATACTGCTTACATAAAAAAAATGGTCTAAGGCAGAGGTTATAGCTAATAGAGCTGACTTCTAAAACTGTCACTTCTAATAGCTTTTCCTAGAGAAGTGACCAAATATTTTTCTTTTCTTCCCAGCTGTCCCTTTTCCTCCAAGCCATCGGCTCACAGCTAAGGAAGTGTTCGATAATGATGGAAAACCCCGTGTGGATATTTTAAAGGCACATCTTATGAAGGAAGGGAGGCTGGAAGAGAGTGTTGCTTTGAGAATAATAACAGAGGGTGCTTCAATTCTCCGTCAAGAAAAAAACTTGCTGGATATAGATGCTCCAGTTACAGGTAAGTGCTGTTTTTATTTTAATTGGTGCAGACAAGCACATATATGATAGTTATGCTTATGTTACATTTATGAGACTTCACACATACAATACTTCCCCAAGGCTGAATGGAAATACTGTGATATACTAAGCACCCCCAATACTTCACTCGTTGTCTCTTCAAGTACTATAGGCTTCTTCCTGAAGGGGGCTGACACTAGAAAAGGAAGCGTCTTTGACTGAGACCTTTTGTTTCTTAAACGAGGGTTCTTTCGTTTGGAATATAAGACTGAAAGAACAGCTTTAACCTCACAAAAGTCTCTGGCTTGTTCTACCACATACACATTCCAGAATTTTGTAGGTGGCTTTTACCTTAGTCATATGATTCAAACTTAGTTTTAGACTTGCTCTGAAATAGTGAAAGGAAGTGTTCTTATAATTAAGGAAATAAATAAGCCAAAAGGAATAAGTAGCATAATGACAGCAAATGCATTGTTGAGAGATTAAACACTTCTTCCATTTTGTCCACTTTTTCCATTTTTGCCTTGAACTTAGTTCTGAAATTTTCTAACTTCTGGTTGCTTTATTTGTGGCAATGCAGTTGTTTCCTTTAATATGGCCTCTTTGCTTTTAGCAGATATTTTAATTTAATGGTGTTAATATGTCTTTGGCAAGTAACAGCTCTGTGGCATTGGTTAATTATTGGGATATATATCCTAGTACATCTGTCCAGTTTCTACTATGAATTCTAAGCTGTGATGGACTATGCTTTTTATTGTTATATTTATGTTTTTTAAAGTGTTCGTATTGTTGTGCATGCCTCAGTTTACCTCAGAAACTTGTACATGAGGGGAAAAAAAAGAATCAACAGAGCACTTGCTAGGTCTAGGGACTGTCAGTGTGTGAGCAGAGATGAGATGGACCACCAGCATCAACAGAGATTTTGAATAGCTTTGTTGATATTTCAGGAAAAGTGGGATTTCTTGTGACATCACAAAAAAGTTGGAGAAGATAAACAGGGCAATGGGCAAAGCAGGCTGTCAGCTCCTGGCTAGAGTCTAAAGGATGGAGACCAGCAGGGAAGATTTGAGGCTTCTGAGCTGGGGCAGACTGGAGAGATGAGCTGAGTTGACTTTGGGGTGCTCCAAGCTGTGTGGGCTGGACTGAGGACAAGAGATGGCTTACTCCTTTGGAGTGACAAGGTTTTCTTGCTCTATGGCCTTTGCCCCAATAAATGCCTTTATTGAAGAGGAGCTCTTTTGCTGCTTGTAACAGTGGGTTTCATTTCTGTACAATAATAGGTAGCCACTCTCTTAGAAGCTAAGCTGGAAGCTAAATTGTTTATTCAGGGCCAGAGACGATCAGGGAGGCCAGGATCTCAGAGTGGGAAAGATCCTGGGTTCCTCCCTTGCTCTACAAGTCATGCCTGAGCTGGCTTCAGGGTGCATGCTTAGAAACCAGAAAAGGCTACAGTGGTCTCAAGCAAGCCCCTCCCGGAGGGACTCTGACAAACATATTTTGAAGAAGACGGGAAGGCATAGTCCTTTGATCATTCCTGTTTCCAGTAAAGCTGGACAGGAGTTGAAAGTAGCAAAGTGTTGTTCACAGAAGTGAATTACTGACAAACATTGATAGAATCTAAAGAATGTTATATAAACTCAGCAATAGTTTCATTATTTTCAAGAAAGCTACTCCTAAAACCAATAATTTGGGGCAGGCCATTTCAGCCACAAATAATATAACACAAGGAAGTATATCCTAACTGAAATGAGCTACCCTGTAATGACATCCATGCATGGAACTAGTCTGACTTAGTAGCTGGCTCCCTATATTTTTTAACTCTTCTGGGAGAAAAGAACTCCCATGGGAATCATCTGGCAAGTAAGTCTGTCTGGTGAACTCTTTGGATGATTGAGTGGAGGGTGTCCCCCTGAGGACATTCTAGTACATCTTGCTCTAAAATAAGAGTACAAAGACAAGGTTCAATAAAGGAAGAAAACATATTTACTCAAATCTACAATGACCCTGGATTTAAGATGACCCTGCAATAATTAGACTATATACATAGAAAATTTAAAATCTGTTTTTTGGAGATTCTTTAATACTTCCCTCCTACTGCTGCAGGGAGGCAGGCAGTGGGGAGGCAGGTGGTGTAGGAAGGTTAAGTAACTTATCCCCCTGCTTATGCCTGCCCCCTGCCACCTCTGCCTTTGCCTGTCCCCAGCCCCTGCGCCCAGCTCTGCTCTATACTAGCAGGCTCTGTCCCCATTCTAGCCCAGTCTCCATAGCAGCCTTGTGGGCTGTGCGCCGCTGCAATAGGGCCAGACTAGGGCCATGCTTAGTGCCCCAGGCTTCAGTGTGCATGGAGTCTGCTGGTGCCGAGCAAGGGTAAGTGGGGGAGGGAGAGGGGCAGGTGGGGAAGTATAGGCTGTGTGGGAGGGGAAGATGAGGAGACAAGTCTGAAGGGGGTAGATGGCAGGGTACAGAGGCAGTGGGGGGAGGGGAGGAGAGGGGGCAGGTAACAGCTGTGGCTATGGCCTCAAACCTGGGTAGGGGCTGAAGCCCAAGCCACAGCAGCTGCCTGCCCCCACCCTCCAACTGGGCTTTCCTTCTATATTAAATGGGGTGTGGGGCTCATCTTAAAATTGAAGAAATACGGTAAATTCTATAGGAGAGGTTCTATAGGGAGATACTATCTTATTCTCCACCTTGTTTGGAGATGGGCAGAGAGGGTGGCTAGAAAGAAGAGCATTCCATCCTGTGTATGTACCATAAAAAAATCCACTCTCTCAGCTAAAAAGAGGAGCAGCAAAACTAATTGCTAAAGGACGACAGAACTCTGAAAGATGGCAACAGCTTGAGTGATGTTCACTCTATATGTGAAAATGAACTGCACAGCACACATCGTTTTTTCCAGAAATACTAGAAGAATAGGTTACTTGACGAAGAAAATGTAGTGGAAGTATGCTGACTACTGGAAACCAAGAAACATAGGAGTGCCTTTCCTTAAAGAGAAGAGATTGTCAGAAATGTGGAGAAAGAAAAGAAGTAACTTAAACTTGAGAAGAGTGGGAAAGAAGTCTTAAAAATTATAAAAAAAAAAAAAAAAAAAGAGGGCAAACTCCACCAAATCTTTTAACAGGCGAGTAATTGAGAATGATGGACTCACTTTTTTTGAATAACACCTCTGAACCTACTTCTGGAGATGATGATAATCAAGTAAAAGAAGAGAAACAAACCACATCTCTGAAAGCAGGAAAATCTTGAATTAATATAAATAGTCTTGAAAGCCATTATGTATTTAAGATGTGTGCAAGAGAAAGAACACCAAGGAAAAAAATATCCTCTAATTCTTTACAAAGCTTTTTCCTTTAAATTTTGAGGGTAAAATACATACCCTCAGAAATATGACACAGAATAGTTTCCATTGGGTCAATATGTATATGAAACCAAATGATATATTGTTAATATACAGGAGACTTTGTTTTTAAAATGATTGTTTATTTGCATAATAAAATGTTCAATAAATATACAATGCAAGAAGATTTTTTTTTTTTTATTTAAGATATTAATTAGTTCTTGACTTGCATTTGTCTGGAAGCTCTAATGCGATTGTCACTTTGCGTGTTGTTTTTCAGTGTAGTAATGTATCTGGTATTATGTATAATTTTAGTCTTTCAGATTCTAGAATTTTTAATTATTTAATTAAGAGTGGGTACAAAAGTATTTCACTGATAAAACTGAGACCAGCATTGAAGTGAGTGTGTTTTATTTGTCATGGAAAAATAGTACAATATTATATCATTAGAATATGTTTCATAGTACTGGAGTTGGTATTCTATATGACCCAGTGACATTTTCCCTGCAGTTTTATTGAAGTCAATATATCTCTGAGATTAAATACATCCTGGTAACCAGAAGAAGGTTAATATTATTTAATATCTCTTGATGGTAGCACAGTTTGACTTCAAGAAATCAAAGGCCTTTTGTGGTGTCTTATGTCCACTTTTTGGGGCACTAACGATATGGAGAAAACAGAGTGTCCAACAAAGAGTGTGAAAAATAATTTTGGAGGTCTGAGAAACATGATTCATGACAAAAAGCCGAAAGAACCAGGAGTGTTTAGAAAATTTAAATGATTTAATTTGAAGAAGAGAAGATGCTGTGGGTGTGGGGGGGGGAGGTTGGGATAGGAGTGGAATTTGATAGCAGTCTCCAGATATTTGAAGGGTGGTTATAAAGAAGATGGGGATAGACTATTTTCTGTGGCCAGACAGGACAGGACTAGGGGCAGCTGTGTTAGATGTAAAGGGAAATTCAGGTTGGCTATCAGTAAGAAATATTTCACTGTGAAGGTGGTTAAGCATTGGAACAGGCAACCTAGAGAAGCTGTTTTTAAGAACAGTTTAGACCAGTGGTCTCCAAAGTGGGGTGTGCGCACAAAGATGATCCATTGGGGTGCGGGAAGAAAATATTAGAACTTCTATTTATTTATATATTTATATAAATATACATATATTGGGAGTGCATGCTCAAAAATCTTTACTGATAGGAATGCGTGATCAAAAAAGTTTGGAGACCACTGGTTTAGACAAACACTTGTTCGAGATAGTTTAGAAAGGGATGATCCTTCCTGAAGCAGTAGTTGGATTATATGACTTCCTGAGGTCCCTTTCTGCCCTTCTTTTCTGTGCTTCTGAAATGGAAACTGTGGCAGTGTTGCAGGAGAAAATGGAAACTGTGGCAGTGTTGCAGGAGAATTGTTAAGAACAGTGTTGTCCCTGCTCTGCTGCATTTCCTCTCTAATTCTGAATTTGTGTGGCCTGGATTGACTTTGCAGCAATTTCAGTAGGAAGTTATAAATGTTTGGATAGAAAGTTTCCACACTACATCAGGTTGAATTTTTTTTTTTTTTGAAAATTGTAACCAAGATGAGTTATTTATGAGAACCTGGCTAGAAAACGTTGCCTTATCCATATAAAAACAAAAAAACCCCCCTTGTTTTCTTTAAAAAGTTCTAGAGCAAGGATCAACCTGTGGTACAGGTGCCATAATAGGCACAAGCGTCCTCTTTGTCTGGCACATGACACAGATTTCAAAGACATTAGGGGCTGGAAGGGACCTCATGAGATTTGAGTCTAGCCTCCCCACTATAGGCAGGAAGTCAGCTGGGATCGGGTGACCCCAGCAAGAATTATATTTACCTGTTTTTGAAAGGGTCCAGAGTAGGTGCTTGCAGAGGTAGGCGGTGGTGGTGCATAGGCATGGTGGTGGCAAGTGGGGATGTCAGTGGCACACAAATTAATAATTCTGTCTTTAGAGCAGGAATTAAATAATGTGTAATAAGGCACAGTGTCTCTCACACAGCAGGTATTGGTCACCTTCTCATTATGTGCAAACTGTCAATCCTGTGCATTGAATTAGGCACAGGTCTGGCAGAAAAATTGTTTTTAATTCCATGTTCAGATACTGTTTGGAAAGGTATACATTCCAGTCATAATTTGACATTTCCTAGTTAAGTGCTTGACTTCAGGAAACCCTGACAATATTATTTTAACACTTTTTCTGTGTGTTGTCATTGTCTGTGTTAAATGAGCCTCAGTTCACTTTGTATGCAACCATCTGAAACAATCTGGTACCCAGGCTGCGGTTTGAACCTGGGACTATGACCGGTACGTGCATTAAATACCACTATTCCACGTCTTTGACTTTTTCCTTATGAATTTAATATTTCTTGAGGATGCTGTTTGTGCTTGTTAGTTTTACAGACCTACCTTTGCACAACTGAAGAAATTAGAAGTTTGTTTTTAGATGCCTACAGCAATATCTAAGATAAATCTATTCCTTGTTGATTACACTGATTTATTTAATGTTCACTTATAGACTCTTGTACCTCTCCATTCTAGTTTCCTGCTTGCTGCTGCTCCCTCCCCACTGTTACTCTTTTGAGTTTCACTTTGTAAACCTTGAGCACTTTAATTTGCATTATTCTTGCATGTGTATATGTATGTATGAAATGTGATGCCTTTGACACCAAGACAGTTGAACAGTATATTAGCAATGGGACAGAGATGGGGATGGTGACTCCATAGGCCTTTCTAAGAATGGAACTGATTGGGGAATAGGACTGTAGAACAGAGGTAAGCAACCTTTTCTAGCTGTGAGCTGAAATGATCCCCAACTAGGTTGGAGGCAGGCAAACTGATGGGCACTATGGCCACCACTCGTCTCCCTGGCTACACAGGGAAAGCATCTGCAGCCTGCACCACTTCTTGTGCTGGCAAGGGGGGAATGCCTAAAGAAGAAAAAGTGGGGTGACCCCCACTATTGTCAAAGCCCTGGGTCTGTGGGCCAGATCCAAAGGTTCCAGATTTGTCCTGAAGGCTGTAAATAGTTGGCCCAGTTCTACAGTGACAGTCTGTTGCAGCTTTATGTGAAGAGATCTGAATACCAGATGGAGGAACCTGGTAGTTTATTTATAACATTGCACCCAGAGTGTAAAGAAAAAGAAAAACTCTAGAAATCTTTCATACACAGAAGAATCCTTTATCTTGGAGTCAAGGTGGCTCAAGTGCTTTTTCTTACAGCAATGCATATACTGAAGAAACAAGAAAAAACAAAATGATTTACACGAAATGCCAGCTTTATAAGCATTAATGCACTACCAGCTTGATACTCAATTATACCAGCAAGTTAACACCATCTCACATGGATTTTCTTGTATACAGTCCTTCACTGGGGACTCTGTGCTTCTGGAATACAAAAGCAAACTAAACCAAAATGAAACAAACAAAAAAGAAAACCCTGTGTCTCCCTCAATGCGTATATTAAGAACTAAAACTTTAATGGCAACTGACTTAATTCTGATTCGTACATTTGTTACTTTAGCCACACTTTATCTATCTATCTATCTGAGTAATATAAATAGATAGGTAGGTAGGTAGGTTTATAGAAGTTAAGGGCTGGAAGGGACCTCATGAGATAATCAGGTCCAGCCTTCCTGCTCTTGGGCAGGGAAGACTGCTGGGGTCAGATGACCCCAGCAAGATGAGTGTGTATCCAGTTGTCCTTTGAAGTTTTTCAGGGTAGGTGACTGTACCACCTCTTGGGGGAGTCTGTTCCAGATTCTGGACACTCAAACCATAAAGAAGTTTTTCTTTTTATCCAATTTGAAGCTACTTTCTAGCAGTTTATGTCTGTTATTCCTTGTCTTCCCCTGGGACGGCTTGGTGAACAGATGCTCTCCCAGTCCCTGATGTATACTATACCCCTTATATATTTATAGGCTGCCACCAAGTCCCCCCTAAGTCTTCTCTTTTCCAGGCTGAACAGTCCCATGTCTTTCAGCCTCTCCTCGTATGGCCTGTTTTCTAGTCCTTTGTGTTAGGGACAGACATTACACACAAACCGGTTTAAGTGATCAGAACCCCTCCCTAATAAGAACGTCATTCTGGGGCCTGGCCACCCTGCCTCCCTGCCGCCCAGCTCAGCACTGTGGCAGGGAGGAGAGGGCTGCTCTAGTGCCCGCCAGCTTCTATCCTGAGCCTCTGTGTATTAATATTCTGAGGCCCAATACATTTTTAAGTGATATAACTTTAAGTGGTAAAATCCTTGCTTAGGTGTGTGTATAAGTGAGAGAAGAAGCCTGCCCTATAATATTAAAATAACTATTATTAACCAATGTACTGCAGAAGTTTGAAAATGCATATCGCATGTGATCTTTAGTGTAGAGGGTCATAATGTAACCTAATTGGAACTGAACAAGTTAGAAATAATACTAAAGTGGTTTGGTTGAGTATCATGATGATGTTATTGTTTTAACTCGTGATTTACTTTGCTTTAGTGTTTGTATTAATGTAAGCAAAATAACCTGTTAAGCTACCGTAATTGCGGAGTGTATGCATGTGTAAAGCTAGAAACTTAAAGTGATATTCAGAGATGTTTTCTTGCTTATGGAAACATGAAAAACTGAAGAAGGAAAAGACCTTTCCTGATGCCAGTACATAATTATTCTCCACTATTTTGTCCAGTCTAGTCCTAAATTACTTTTACTGAGGCTTCTAAATGTTCCCTTGTGAGATTATTCCATGGTCTAATAGACCCCACTAAACACTAAATGTTTCCTGATGTTCCACCTAAATTTTCCTTTGCTCAACTTGATCCTAATGCTGTCATAAAAATAATGGATATCAACAGGCTGCCAGTACTATGAGGTTAGAACTTTGCATGAGTCAAGAATTGCTAGTGAGATCAATGGTAAAGCAGGTTAATAAAAAGCATTGATGCACACATTGCAGTAAAAGTCAATAAAATTTTAGATTACATCCAAATGTAGCACACACTGACATGATCTGATGTAGTTAAGGAAACAAGTAAAAGAAACTCTCCACTTTTTAAATTTGAAGAAGCTAGTGACTAAGATAGAACCATAAGGTAGAAATCAAACAATATTGCTTACCAGAGACCTCCAAGCACTGCATAATTTATTCATATTAGAGGCCTGAGTCAATAATTCTTGAAGTTTAAGTCTGAATGAATGTTTCAGTTAGGGAGATTTTAACTAAAACTTCCATATTTCACACTTTAGTAATTGAATTTATGCCACAAACCTAATGAGCCATGGTTGTTAAAAAGACAAATGAATTTCCAGGGTAGTTTTCCTAGCTACAATATTTACTCATTTGTATGTTTAGGAGAAAAATGCTATCTAAATCCAGAATTTGGTCCTGAAGATGTAGTGTGTTTGAGTTAGCTTATGTTTTGGCTTACCATAAATATGTAATCATCATCTCAACAAGCTTTAAGCATCTCAACGTCAGTGTCAAATCTTAGTACCTCACCACTTTTGATATAAAAAGATTAATCAGCAAAGGAAATTTTCCCATTCTCTTAGAATACTGTAGTTTATTTTCATCAAGGACAAATCAGCCAAACCAAACTAAGCCCTCCATTTATCAATTGTAGGTTTCTGTGTGGACTCGTATTTTTTTTCTGAATAAGTGGGACTTTCACTTTAACTTTTGAAAAACTGTATAAACTAGATGGCCTACTCTCAGTTTAGCTATCTTTTATACTCGTATTAGGAAGTACACTGGTATAACTACATCAGGTGCAACATACAACTTATATACTGTATGGTAATAATGCTTGTATTGCTATTTGGGATTGATACTGCTTCCACTATTAGTCTACATACTGTACTGAAGCTCTTTATATATTATTGTTGAATTGTTCGCAACTTTAAAGGGCCTGGTTCCCTGAAGTAGGTGCAGGTGGAAATTTGCATGAATTAATTTTTTTTGTTCAGTCCTTTTCCAAATGCGTCTGTTAGTTCTAGAGATGAATTGAAATGTCTGCCTGGGTGCCTGCTATTAACAAAGTGGCTATGCCTCTCAGCTTAACTGAGCCTGCTTCAGGCTTTAGCTTCTTCAGCATCTGATATTTGGGCAAAGCTGATGTGTTCTTCTAGCAGCTGCTTGAATCCATCAATATGCCAAGACAATGAATGCTGCAGCATATATGCTTTAAAACAACTTCACTTGTTACTCCTTACAAATAATCCATTTATACTCTGTTTCCTTTGGTGCAAAACCCAGATAAACTGAAGTGAAATGGCTGGATCTCAAGTTCCATTTAGAAATAAAATTCTGCTTTGTGACATAAAGCTCTGAAATGGAGGATGAGATGCTTTGGGCTTAATGAGCAGAAGTAACTTCAATATTGAATTGCTTAGAGGGAAAAAGCAAGCTCATAGAAAGATCCAGTTCACTTCCTCCTCTTTGCACTATTTATTGTTGTAAGACTTCAAAATGAGGGGAGCTAGACAGTCTTAAGGACAGTCTTAACGGTGATGATGCCACAGCACTGTGTACTTAAGAGGTATTATTTACAGAGCTGTCCTGTGGTATGCAAGAAGTCTAGCCACATTCTGCCCTCCCCAATTTTGGATGAAAGAACTCCTGTACACGGGCATGATAACTCCCATATTTTGATTCTTATACTGCAGGGGACCTGCATGTCTTATTTGTTGATGTGGAATAATTAGTAAGTAAAGGACGTAAACATTTTTATACTATTTAAATGGAATTTGTGCAGATTTCTTTGGTTTATGTAGGTCTTTCAGGTGTGTATTGCTGACTGCTGTTAATCCAGTAGCAAAATAACAACCAGAGAGTTGGCTGAAGACAGTATGGTAAGCAAGAGGAAGAAAAAATGAAGACTCATGGCAAGACAAATGCAATGACAAAATAGTGTGTTTTAAATTCCTGCTTTCTGAGGGACAGTACTGACCTAGGTAAACTATTGAGCATAATTTATTCTTTATATTCTTCTAATAGCATGAAATCTTGCATTTCTGAGAATTCAGGAGGAACACAATAACATATACAGGCACCTGTATCTTTTTTGTATTATAATGCATATACAATGTTGGATAGGGGGCTAAAAATTCATAGTGCCATCTCCAGACTTGTGACTGCACTCCATATTTACATCTCTATCCTTAACATATCCTACCCCAACCTTCTGCAAAGGCAGGAGGCCAACCCTAGTTGTGAAGTCTCCAGTAATTACGAATGAGTAATTTGCAGGACTTTCCGGGCAGTAGATTTATAAAAATGTTCTCACATCATTTAGGAACTACATAACGATGGCAATGTTGGAAGTGGGCAGGTGGGTAAAAGTAAATTTCTTCGGGGTAAGCACTAATCTTTTTTTTTGGTTTTTCTTCTTCCTCCAGTCTCTTCTATCACTTCTATCATTATAAGCACCTGAGGCATTTTAAGACAGTAGCTTTCGGTCAATGGCTTACAGCCCAACAGTGGGGCCATATTAGTTCTACAGGCAGGCCACAAAAGTGGATATAGGGAGGGTCAGCCAGCTTCTGAATATTTCCACAGCATCAGGCAGCATTGTACTGAGATGCTGCACTGTATGGCACTGCACTAAGACACTAATAATCCTGGGGACAAGAATGTGCAGCTCTGCTGCTTTTGGGTGGGAAGGAACACATGTAGAACTAGCTCAGGTTCTGCCCAAGACTGCCTTATGCCAACATAGCTGCCCTGGTATGATGCTTCACTATAGTTTCACACGCTTCTGTTTCACATACTGCTGCCTCTGGCTATTTCCAGGGGTCATGCAGATCATTTTGAATTTCTTAGGGTGGGCTACCTAACTACTGTTATAAGAACTATTCCCTGAGCCATGACAAATATTTTTCATGCTTGGTTCTCTATAATTCATCCTGATAACACAATATCAGATGTTTTAAAAAGTGTTCTTTTCCAGAACATACAATGTTCTCTATGAGAGTTTCTCGCCTCCCTCCCCTGATGCACACACTTCTTTGAGCAGAAAGTATTCTGTCATTCAAAACATCCTTCCTAATTAGATTAATAAATTCTGGTTTAATATTTAAAAACTTGCTTGAAACCCTAGAGGAGCCATGCTATTTAAACTCAAGACACCAAGCATCAAGGTTCTTTATGCGAATCATAGAGATATTTTACATTTTTAGTTAGTTTCAGAAAATGTTGATTAACTGCACCCCAAAGGGTTGTGAAGATGGTGAGCTCTATTTGCACTGATAGAACGTCAAACCACATAACATCCTGTTGACCACTGATGGGCCTTTTTGCAGGGCATCAAACCATTAATGGGTAATTAAGCTCCCAAATCTCCCAGAGTGGTGTCTTCAGAATTCTCTGCACATTGGCTGCTTCCTTGATCTTCAGCAGAAGTGCAGGGGAAAACGAAAACTCAGTCCTGTGTCTTTTAGAAAAGTGGCAGTGCAGGACCTCCACTTTTTTTTTTTATTCTGGCCACAGAGAGTAATGGTTAAGAGACACCAAACTTGTCTAGTACAACAAATTATGAAAACTAGTATTCTTTGCTTTTATGGATTTCTTTTTTATTTTTATCAAACATTAAAAAAAAACAAAACAAGAACACAACAATTTAGATTTAATTTAGTTAGTAGCTTACATGATTAAAAATGAGCGCTAACTGCCTTTACTGTTACTTGTAATTTTAATTTGGCAGTTCCTATTCAAAGCTAGATTATGTTTTTAAAGAAGAACTGAGATGCTTTAATTGAAAGAAGCAATCTTTGGAGAGAAGCCCTTCATCCCGTGAGCATGCTCTGAACTATATGATGGAAAATTGCAGTGAATTCATTTAAAGTGTACTTTGAAACCATCTAGCTAAATATTACTGTGTTGAGAGCAGTGTGGGAATCCAGTGGAAGAGAGAGGCTTCAAACCAATCCATATTTTCTTTAATATCAATTAAAAGACCATAAGAACTTACACTTGGCTTTTCTATATTTTACATGTTGTATTAATGATTAATAAATTACAGTGGGTTAGAAAGAGGTCTATAGTCTACTGATTACTGTCAGAATTGCACAGCTTTTTTATTAAACAAAATGTTGGCTATTGAAAATAGACTTGCTAATGATAGTGGGAAAACTTCATTTTCAAATGCTCTAAAGAGGTTATTTGTGGTCAAAAGTGCTTCTTAAATTAGAGGGTTATAGTCTCCTGTCATTTAAACTAGCATAAATCAGCATTAAGACCATAGAAATTAGTACCATTTCAATGGTAGAAAACTGATGAGTGGAATCAGGCTATCCCCTTCAATTATTTTTCACAAAAAGTACCACTGCTTTGTCTGCTCTAAAAAGTATTCATCTATTAAACAAAAACAAACCCCATAGGTGTTATCTTGTGTTTTATATTATAGAAAACACAGACATGGATATTTATTGTACATGGTAGGGAAGAAGCCATCTTTTGAATGATTTTTTAAGACTTGCTCCCCTTACTCCCCCTTACCCAAAAAAAAAAAATGACATCTGTAATACTGACCACTGACAGAAGAATATTTTTGCAAATGGCAATATATTATGTGTGATTTCAGAAATTTAGCTCTTGTTTAAATTTACATACATGTTCAAAGTAAACAGATATTTTAACAATGTATAATGTATTTCAGATCACAGATAGATGGTACCTGACAGTACAAAAATGGATTTTATTCTTTGGAATATAGAAATATCTCAATTTATGAGTCAAGAGAGCTGCTTCTGAGAGTACCAGCCTTTCTAAATTTAACTGATTTAAGATGCCATCTACTGGTATACACTGGCTGCATTTAGTTTCTCTGTGTTGTGGAAGTCACCAGGGTCTCATATTCTTTTGCTGTTGAAGAGTAGGAGGTCTGCTGGGAACACTGCAAGAGAGAACTCCAGCCTTTGCTATTATAACTTTTGGGCGCATGGAAGAGAGAGATGTGCCCACATATATAATATGAGTTAAATTATACTAAATTTTGACTTTTTTCTGAATCATAGTTCATTTTTACAATGTAATCTGAAAAGGTGTGCGTGTGTGTGAGAGAGTATGCACACATGCATGCACAAAAATGAACCTGGACTCTTTTTGATAGATAATATAGTGAAAGGGGGAAAGAAGAAGGCCTTGAAAACCACTTGTTTTATTTTATGCCTTCCCTCTCCCTCCAAAAAAAAAAAAATAGCTTAGAACTGGAATTTTTATCAGTTCTAAATGTCTGTTCTCTGTTTTTTTTAAAGAAGTTGTAATCCTGTTCATTTTTTTTACTTTGAAAATATCAAGAATTTCAAGATGGATTTTTTTTTTTTGTCCTGTATGGAGACCTTCTGGAGGATCTCTGAGAGTGTTTGTGTGAGCAGTAGCATCCATGTTAAGGAAGTAAAGGTTTTTAGATTATTCAACCAATGAGATCATTAATTCAATATGCTCATTCACCATTAGAACGTAAACTGGTGTAAACAAAAACACCATGCTAAACAATCTACCAGGAAGACAGTCTTTCTTCTCCCAGATGCTCCGGCTTTTTCATTGTGGTTTTTTATGATGTTATCTGTTTGTTAACTCTCCAGTCATCTTGTTCTCACAGCTTTTTTCCCCTCAAGGCTGGCATTAACTAACTCATAATCATTTCATCCTTGGTCGTCTCTCTAAAATGTTACTTGGCCTTTTAGAAAACTACCACTACAATATTCTCCCTTTTATGGTCACTACTTTTCTCAATTTTCTCTCATCTTTTATACCGTTCACTTCTTTCTTCTCAAGTCTTTCCAAACTACTGCTGCTTAAACTTCTCCCTTATCACATCTTTTTAGTGCAGCCATTCTTCCACACCAAGTTAAAGCTCTTTGCCTTTCCCTCAAGAAAAGGAGATGAATAATGCCTATGCGAATTTCTCTTCTCATCTCTTCACACAACTCCTAATTTTGCTTGTGTGCTCCACTGTAACATCTCAGCTATTCATTTAACCCCTGAACAAAGTAAGTCAATGGAAATCTCTCCTCTGGTAGAACTGAAGCTGCATTAGGCCCTTTATCTCCTTCCCTCATTCTTTGCTATTCATTTTACACTGCTTGGAACAGCCTTCCACTCTGCAGGTGCACACTTCTTTTAAGATGTTCTTCTTACAGTGGCCTCCATTAAAATATCTAGCGATTGCCAAGAGCTACCCTACCCAGAAACATGACTAAAATGCATATCACCGTGAATACCCTGTGCTTGGAATAGGAACTAACTGTGCGCCAAAAGCTGGCTTCAGTGCCAGCACCCCTACATCAACTGCTTCCTCGTTTCCCTGCACATTGTCTTGCAATTGAGCTGTTGTCACTTATGACTTAATTGCCTGAAACTGTAATATTCGTGAGGCAGGAATCTTGCTGTTGTATTTATTGGGTGGAATTATGTGTATTCTTTATAAAATGAGGCTTTGTACAATGAAGAATAATAAACTGAAAACACATGATGGATCATCATGTTAACTGAGGCCCTAGACAGGGAAATTATAGTTAATAGGTTTGATAATTAAGCAGTGACTTTTTTTCCCTGTATCTTCACAAAGAAGCAGTCAGAAATGTTACATGACCAGCATGTTATTGGATATGCATAGTTTACATGTTTTCATGAAATGTAATTTTGTAACATTTTTGTTTCAGATATATCCATGCACAGACCTTTATGGATAAATAATATGGACTGGATAGTAGAGTTAATATTTCAAGCCGCTTTTGCGCTTTAGAAAAGGATAAAAGGCATCTGCCTACATGAAAGAAGAAAATCTGGTTTGTACTGAGAAGAATTCTATAGAAGCCATATACATTAGTGACTAAGACCAAAGTTTTTAGTTTGGTGTATGTGTTTGCTATATTTTAGAAAAGGCATTTTCCGTTTCCCTGTAAACTAGAAAACCATTTTGCATTGTGTAAATGAATATGATATCAGCTCACATAGTAGATGTGTGAGATTTGATCTCAAAGCATGATTTTGGCAGCTGATAAGAGATACTATGTGGGTGCTATACACTTATGAGGCTCTGGTGTATTTGCATGCATACAGAGAATCTTGTAATTAAACGCATTAAACTGAATAACACACAGCCTCCCCATTGTTCCTCTTTATGGGTGTAATTAGATGCTAAGAGAACTATAGTAAGGAAATAGGAACAGTTTCCTCATGTCACCCCTTAAACAAGTTTTCAATTTCAATTAAAATAAATTACATTTTCTACCAGTGGAAATTACTCACATTATGCTTATATCATTTAGGATTAGCCACAGAAAGCCTGAGGAAAAAAAGGTACTCATTTAAAAAAAAAAAACAAAAAAAGTAAAAAAAAAAAAAAAAAAATTCTGAAATTATAAGCCGTTAGAAGCAAAACTTTGATAACTTAAGTTTTATCTCCTGTCCAGTTGTCTTTACTACAGTTTGAATAATTTCAGGAAAATGACTCCTCAAAAGATATTTAATTTTTAAAGTAGCCGTGATTCTTTGACAAAGCTGTATGTACTGTAATTTGACATTTGCTTGAAGAGTAAAGATTGTGTAGGCTAATACATTTAAAAGAAACTCATCATCCCATGGGATTACATAATGTGGAGTTAATAATGTAAGATGTTATCACATCATGCCATTCACAAGTCTTTTTATGGATAGCACCTTGCACACTTTGGAACATCATGTTCCTCCAAAGACTTGTTGTTTCCAACATTATTATTGTAGGGGTCATCAGATGGACTCCCCGAGAAAGCAGTTGATTTTGTCTGACAAATTTTTTGAGATGAGATGCCAGTATTGTTTGAGATGATACTAAACCTAGGTGAAGCTGTATGAAGAGACCATAAAATGAATAAAGCAGATGTATAACTTTTTGGAAGTGCTAATAAGAAAAAGTGTGTTGCTAAATTTGTATTTTAGAAGTGTGCTGGGGATAGCCCAGTGAAGTTTAAAGCTTAAGCTATCTTATTTGGGCATGGCCATATTTGATAAGTAAAATACATGCACATTCATCTCACTCTCTCTCATTTTCTGGGTATATTTGCGCAAATGTACTTCATTTCCTCAAAATAGAAAACTGAGGGAGTAGCTGGGCAAACCAAGGTGGGAAGTAGGAACCTACAAAGAATATCGTAAGATCATTGATCATATACTATCTATTTCCCTATTTTTGCTGTAGTGACCGAGCGTAGGGTGTCTGGCCTAGTGGGAAGCAGGTGCTAAGAACCTAGTAGTGTGTGTGGGGGGGGGGGGGCGGGACAGGAGCTGGAACTCTGAGTTACCAAATCCAAGGGGGAATTCCAGAGACAGAGTCCAAGTCAGAGGCTGAGTTATGGTTCTGAAATCATGGACCAAGTTACCAAAGCCAGATGGGGTTCACAAAAGCCATAGTCCAGAACCAGAGTAGGGTGAGAAGCCAGAAAACCAAGGAGTACAAGATCAAGAGGGTCTTGGCAAACCTTCAGGCAAAACAATTGACTGGCCTTCAGTTTGCTGTCAGAGGTGGCCTCAGAGAGGGGAGTCTGCTCTCCCCAGCCACCAGTCAGGAAGCTCTAGCAGCCACCAGCTGGTTCATCAGCCAGGGTGAGGCTGCCAGATAGTGCTTCTGGCAGATCTGGCCAGTACGGTTGCCTGTTAGGGTCCCTTTAGGGCCCCTGACACTTGCCACTGCTGGCCCAACTTTCTAAGAGGGTACTTTTAGCTCCTGTTGATTTGGACTAATCAAGACATGATTGTTCGTGAGCAAAAGTTTTGTGTGTCCAGATAGAAAGATGAGCATTATCTTAAACATTTGGCCATACTGTGCACATTCTAATTTTCCAAAAGGGGAATGTTCTGGCAGGATAATTTCTTCCTTCAAAAATATTACGAGCCTTCTTTCATGAAATACCTATGTTGAAGATGTTTATTTTGGCAGAAAAAAGCTCAAGGTCTCCTGCATTTGTTTTCTGCGTTGCCTTTTTCCTTTTCATAAATGTGCTTTTAAAATCATTCCACATTTCTGGGACCCCATTTTTGAGCAGAGCCTCTTGATATTACTGTAGCACAAATATAAAATAATAACACTGACTCACTTATAACTTTTATTAATTCTAAGAGGTGATGTTGTTAGTCATCCAATGACTAAGGTCTCTGTTCAGAAAAAAACCCATTTGTGCACATATTTAAGTTGACCCTTATTCAGGATGCTGTTTGAGCATGAAGGATTTACATCCATGATGAAGTACCATTGTGATTTTTGGATGGCTCCTGAACCAGTATATAAATGACAAAGCTGATAACATCTATGCAGATGCTGAAGGCAAACTGAATGGTTGAATGGTTCCATGTCTCTAAATGAAATGACAGTGAGTTCAAGATGGGCTTGGGAAGGAGTTAACTCTCTTATACGAAGCCTAATGCTGTTTGTTTCAGATCAGCAGGCAGGACTTCTGGGCCTGATTTAAAAAAAAAAAAAAATCTCTTAGTGTCCCCCATTTTAAGATTTGGGGTTTAGGGTGTCCCTTGATTTAAGATTCAGAAAAGGAAAGGGTTTGAGTGCTTTGTGGTTTTTCTCTGGGTCGGAAAACCAGGGATGAACAGGGATTTGTCAACTGGCCTTGGGTCCTCTATCACAAGGTGATTTAAGAACTATTATTTTTCGTCTCCTTAAGAACTATAAGAGTTTATTTTGGAAGGCTTAATATAAAGCTAATAAGGTGAAGAATTGTGTACAGTTGTGCAATTGTTTCTGAACAGTATATGTAGGGTTTCATGGCAGTTCACTGTTCTCTTCAATTGTGTGGTAAGTTTTAAATTAAACAGGTTGCAATAATGATTGAATTGGAGATTAACTAGACAGTAGGGAAGGTAGTGTAGTCCTCTCCCACTTCCTCTCCCTACCACTTCATCTACAAAATAGTATAATTCCAGGCAATTTTCACTACGGGTGCACTGATAACAACTTTCTTGTCTAATACCGATAGCCGATTATTAACCAGCCATATCTGTCAATACTGGTCCAATAGCCAATTTATAGGAATGCAGCTCGGCAGCTTGTAGAGAATTGTCTTGCTGGTAAGTCTGTGGGGGAGGGAAAGGGCATGGGGGGCGCAGATTGTTGCCCCCCATAGTGGGGGATGGAGTGAGGAAGGGGCAGGCGCTGCTCAGCCAGGGCAGTGAATATGACCCTGGGAGTGGGATGGAGCTGTGTGTGGCTTGTCTAGGGTGGGAGGGGGCATGGGGCTGGAGCAGGGGGGTGGCACCCTACCACTGCACACGCCCTGGGGGGAGGCATGGGGGTTATGTGATCCACGGATTTGTGCATGGGGCAAGGGTGGGTTGCCTGCTGTGGACTCGGGGTCAGGGACTGCACTGGTGTCTTCCTGGTGGTGGGGTTGGGGCAGGGCTGTGCTCAGGACAGAAGGCATCCATGCTGGGAGGTAGGTCTACAGATAATTTTGGGGTGGCTATAGCCCACCCTATAGCCACCCCTCCCAGTGCCACCACTACCCACCGTGAGCACAGTTCTGGCCCAGCCTCCCTGCTGGGAAGAAGCTGGTGCAACCCTGGCTCTGTGCCTGCAGTGGGCAGCCTGCCCTCACCCCATTCACAAATCTGGGAGGCATATGGCCCCCATGCCTCTTCCAGGGGTGTGCACAGCAATGGGGAGCTGCCCTCCTTACTATCCCCATGCTCCCTTGACGAGCTGCCTGCAGCTCCATCCTGTTCCTGGAGTTGTGTTCACTGCCCTGGTTGGGCAGCACCTGTCCCACTCCCTTCTTCACCTTGGGGGGCTTCAATCTGCTCCACATCCCTTCCCTGCCCCACACCATTTCCCCTCCACAGCCTTACTAGTTGGGTGTTGCTCTGTGTTCTGCCCAACTGCGTTCCTGGCCACATGCATGTGGCAGCTGCACATATGCATGCAGTATTTATTGGTGACATTATCATTTACAGTGGCCAAAAAACTGATTGCTAATAATGTTAATTTTCCTTTTATTGGTGCCAGTGCAGTATGCCACTGGTATATCGGTGCACCTCTAATTTTTACTTTTTCTGTAGTATTTTCCAGTGTCCTTGGTGATATCTGGAGAAGTATAAAACTTAATTGCTTTCTTTTTCATACACCATGAAGCAGGGGTGCTCAGCCCCTAGCCTGTGGGCTGATCAAGTCCATAGAGTTGTGTAATCTAGCCCACAAGGTTCTCTAAGGGTCTACATATTTGGTGGCAAAGTAGTGATGGCAATTAATGCTGCCATCATTCCCCCATTGCCAAATTTCAAAGCTTTCATTGTATGAAGCATCAGATAAAGATGTTTCAAAATATAGCATCTTCTGTAACTTGTGCTTGCAGAGCTCCAAGCCTGTCGCTATTTTCAAGATGGGAGGGGAAAGGGAGCAGAAGGAGTTCAGACTGGGGCTTTTTCAGCCCCTGTGGAAGATGGGGTGGGTGTACTGGAGCCCCCAAACCTGGCTACAAGCTCCTAGCCCACAGCTAGATTCCCCTCCCCCTGGAACCAGAGGTGAACTTCTGTTTGGTCTGGGGTAGCACTGTAACTCAGAATGCTTTGCAAAAATCATTCTGAGTTATGGTCAGTCAGGAAGCATGTGAGGTACATAATGTATATAATGTAGAAACATGCACACATTCTCTTAGTCTGAGATAGCAGCCAGGAACCTTTTCCTGTGGCAATCAAAAAAGGCCAGAGCTAGGACCTAGCCAGCACTGCCCCTGCTTCTCTCCTCTGCTGGGCTGCTGCATGTGGGAAGCTCCCCACCACCTGGTTGCAGAGCAGAACAGCAGGCAAAGGGAAAGTTCCCACTACCAAACCCACAGCTTTGTGGCCTGCAGGCTATACATTGCTGAACCCTAGTCTAAAAGAATGAAGCAGGTCATCTTTCAGCACCATTCTGTTCCATAGAAGTGTGTGTTTGGGAGGAGGGGCAGGTGGAGGGAAGTCCTTTCTAAATAGAATGGTACAGGAAATACAGTTCCTTTATGTGCTTTATTTTCCTTCCATCTCCTGAAATGCTGAACCACTGAGTAATCAGAAGGATGCTTATTTTAGCTTTGATATGATGACCTCAAGACTGATATTTCTTCAAGATTGATACTTCCTATCAATTTGAGTTTGTAGGTGGCACTCTGAATTGCAGCACAGGGAAGCTAAGGTTAAATAAATTAACTGGAAGCACTCATGTACTGATCTATTCTGCCAGTCATCTCTCTGAACTAAAATATCTTCATGTCTACAGAGAGAGGCATAAACACTATGGCTTAAACAATTGATTCTCATCCAGGGTGTTGTGGCATCTTGGGTGCCTTGAGATCCTTTCAAGGGTGCTGTGAGGTATCAGAAAATATTAACGCTGTTAAGTATGCAAACGATTCCCAAAATAACCCTTGACATTTTAAATAGGAATCCACAGTGTTAAAAACATTCTGATATGTTGTGGTCTTCCTGAATATTTGCATTACGAATTGCTGTATGTTTTTAATTATCAAAACATGAGTGAAAACTAAGCTGACATTTTCCAAGGGCTATCCTGAGTCTAATGAGGGTTGCTTTGAATCTAAAAGGCTTGAGAAACAGTGTCTTAAATAAACAGCATTCCTGATATAAACTGGTTGTAGTGATTGGGCTATCAGATTCCATATCATTGGGCAACTCATCACATTTTTTCACACTGAAAAGAAAACAATTTTTTAAATTTAAATTTCCATTAAAACGAGACAAAGTTTAACATTAAACGGTTAGAGGATAATGCTCTGTGGTTATGTTGTACGGCAGATCACCATGGGATCCAACATATGCTGCCGCCTTAGCCTGTTAAGAAGTGTACAGAACATCTTAGAAAGTCTAGTCCCAGACAATTTCAACTCAGTTTTTGAGTGACTGTCAAATAAGCAACAAATGCTTACTATATTATATCACTAAGAATTTTAATACAGCTTGAGATGTATTCAATAAAGGTTCTGTCAGGTCAACATTTGAATTTGAAATGTGGAATTGGCTCTAGGAGAAAAGGTTATATCTGTGTTACAGAAGTACCCTCTTGTGGAAAGTAATGCAATAGAGTTCAACATGTGAGAGTACTGTAAAGTGGAACATAAACTTATTTTAGCTTTGGATCCATATGCTATATGTAGGTGTAACTCAAGGCAATATGTATAGGTTCTTTTCCAAAGATATATGAAGCATGAGAATAAACAAAGGTAGCATTATTTTCAGAAACTGATGATACATTAATTATGCCACCAAAAATGTCTAACTATAATTGAATATTTATATATCAACACAAATGTGTATTCCTGAATTATAGCAATATTTATTAGTCTGAAGTCTTGTTGGAAGGTAGCTATGATGCTCGCTTTCTACAGTGAGCTGTTATCCAACTGATGTGCACAATTTAATCTTGGAGAATACAGAGGAAAAATGAAACTCAAACTATTTGAATTTTTGCCAAGTTACCCTTGTTACTGGTTATATGTTCCTGGAAAATGGAGGACAACTCAAATTCACATAAAGGGAACCTGCTTTACAATGTAAAAAATGGGGATAGTTCCAAAACCTCAACTGTACTGACCCCCAGACCCATTTCTACCACTTTTACAAGGCAATTTTGATACTCACCAACAGCAGTCAGTACACACGGGTACAGGACACTATCATAATGAGGATGGCAACTACAGAAACACATGTCGCAGAGAATGAGCAAGGAGCAAAGATCTATACAGGAGACTCAATTTAGGTGCGTGTCACTCCCACAATGCACCACACAAAGCAGCTGACTGTGGGCTTCCACTACACTGATCACATAAGAGTGAATTTACCTCACATATGATGAATTTTGGGTATAAAAAGGGTCATTACATAAGAGTGAATTTGCACATATAGAACCTGCATAAAGTAAGGGAAACCTGTAGTTGAGTTGCTTATATCTGAGATTTTGGTTCAACATGTACGTTAAAACTATGTAAATTATAAAGTGCTGCCCACAAAAATATGTAATGACTTGGTGAGAACAACAATTGAAGAAAAATCTACTTTTTAATTTTAACAGATGGATACAGTTTAACTAGAACCAACTGAAGGGTATGAGAGGTCCAGATTATGTCCTTTTGACTTTTGTTACTTTCCCTTTGTAAACGTAACTTAATTTGTTTGGTGTTTTTGTGCTGTGGCAATGTGGTGTGTCATGCACACAATTTGTTTGACATGTTTCTCTGTGTCAGGCTACAAATTTCCTTTCAAAACTGGGGTTTGTTTGCCACCTTTTTCCTTTTACTTCATGTTGGTCTAGAATATCAACTGCTAAAAACTAACAGATAATTTATATAGGTGCCCTACCAATGAAATGGAACCATCTGAGAGAGAAAATCAGAAAATAGGATTGCTCCTGCACAAGAGAGCTTGTTTAGCAGAGATGAGGTCACTTGGTAATTAAATCAAATCACCAAGTGGTCTCTAGTCACCAGTTGAGGTTGTTCAGGAAGTCCCAGGATAGAAGAGAGCTGCTCTACTATCTCTGTTTAGTCATGTTCAACAGCTCAAGCCAAGGGTAGTTGCCAGAGGAATCAGATTATATGGGGGCAGAACCTTGCATCCTTGAGCAAAGAGACCCCCTAGGTCTCCTAAAGAAAAGATGAGAAGCCTTGCTGTCAACAAGCAAAGCTTGTTTTCTGAACAATATGTACTCTTTTGCACTTTCTTGCATAAAATATACTTGAGTTTAAAGAACTTCAGTTGTTCTGTGACCAGTAACATGATAGGTGCAGTGTATACGCACAGATGTAAGCTAGAAGGCATATGCTTGAAAGCTAGAAGGTGCACACCACTAGTGGAATGGCATTAGTGGCAAATGTGCAAGAATTCCTGGGAAGCAGCAACAAGGCCCAGGTACTTGGACTGTAGTACAAAGAGAGATACCAGTGAGAAGATCTTTACCTGGAGTATGGCTTGGAGGCCTGCAGTTGGGACAATGCCTATATTCCACACTGTCAGAGCAAGCCAGGGTGTAGTGGATTTTCATGACTGGATGTCTTAAAAGCAGTTTGGTGAGGGTTTTAGAGGAGCTAGTCCTGTCTCTGGTATAGACCCCTGTAGAAAAGTCAAAACTGACTAAGGTAACCACCTCTACCTAAGAAAACACATGTGAAAGGATGAAAAAAACTTGGGTAGACTTCACCATTTGGTGCACGGAGCGTGGGAGGGCACCATCTTTGAACATGGTGACAGTTGCTCTTTGCTGACTGATATCTCCTCTTGTAAGTATGGTACAAAGGTTATCTTGGTGTCTAACCCACTGTTTTCAGGGTCAAACAATCCAGTAAAGATGTTTCCAATGTTATAGTGACAAAATAAGTAGGGTTCACAATTCTCTCAAGGCAAGTTACTCAACATTACTTTATGAAAGTTTTTTTACATGCCAGTTAAAATCTAAATGCTGTATATAAAATTGGAATATCAATGTGGAATTAATAAGAAGTGCTACAACATGCAAGATGGTATTAAACAAATTAATGTGACTATCATCCATTAGGCAACTTGGTTTTCCTTATACAGTTTTCACCACATTTGCAATATTAACTACAGGAAATGTGATTTTTTTGTCACTTGCATCATGCATTTTGCATGGTGCACAGTTACATGTCAGCAATAATTCATCAGGAACACAGTGGAGACATTTGTCTGGAAAAACAGCTCCACTCAGGTCTTCGTGTAATCCAAAATCTTTCAGATTTAACAAACTTTTGTAGCTGCTATCATCCAGGCTAAGGCATTCACGTGCCACAAAGAAGCATCTTCTGAGATAGAGGGGTGGGGGAGCTGTGAGATTTGGTTTACTGTTGTACAGTGCAAAACGAAGCTCATCAAATGTTTTGCAATGAAGTGATAACTGTAGGACCTTTAACAAGCTTTTCTTTAGCTCTGTTAGCACACTTTCTGAGGATACAGTTAACTTCTGCAAAGCCTAAAAGAAATTTTGGTGATGCATTCAGTGCAGTTTTGTTCCCACTTTGCTGGTGACATCACATCCTGTGAGAGTGTGAACCTTACTAAGACCAGGGCACACAAAGGTGGACCTAGTTTCTGTCCAAGTGTATGAAGAGGAACAACTCTGACTTTACCACCCAAGCCTACTTTAATCTAAAGTTCCAAAAGTCCTTTTTCAAACAGCTGAAACAGATATTGAAGAAGGAGGACAAAAACATTTGTATCATTAGCACTGCGACATGTGTGAAACCAAATGAACCTGCATCAAATAAATGGATGACCAGCCAAGTATCCACTTCTTCTAGAGCAGCATACCTGGATTCTGTCATCTGTGATCATTATGGGCTCTCTTCTGTCACTTTCTCCTGTCATAATTCTACTTAATGCTGTAGTATGTACGCTACTCACTCTTGCTTCTTCACAAAGGTACTGTTTGGCTGACAGTTGTAATAATTCTTTGTTTGCTGAAGAAGACCAAAACTTCTCCATCTGAACAAGTAAACGAGTATCAGGATCCAGTTTTACAAACTCTATTGGTGTAATAGTCTATCTTCTCTTATTCTCCTTCTTTCAATGACTTCTCCACGTAACTGTCAAACATGATATCTGCCCTCTGAACCAGTTGGAATTGGCCCTGAAATCTGCAGGTAGGCAAGGCTTAGTACGTGCTCATCTGTAATCTCATATTTTCTGGCATTGCGGCTCGCTCATTAAATGGGTTCCACTTCTAGCCACATCAGTTTCAGAAATTTTTGGTTTTACTGGAACTTCACTGGGGCCAGGCTGCACCTGAAACAGAACATACCCTGTATCATGGGAACTGTGCATGCTACTGATTGTTGAACAGTTTTCATGGTCAAAGTTATCTATAGCACTGAGTGTAAAGTTTTATTCTGAAATGAGCAGGAAAAGGAGTTTCTCCATGAGCACTGCTGTGAATAGTGTAGGCTGCCAGTTTTCTTCTGAAATGCTGCACTTCATTGTAGTTTATAGACACTGATGACTTGTTCATGGCAGTAGTCAAAATTCTTTGTTTTTGCATTTATCATATATTACATGGCCAGTCATGATCTGAAGTGGGTTTTTTTTCTGGCCATTCTGAACGGAATAGTATAGGATCTGAAACAATAATCTAACATTTAGGGTTGATTTGCTTTGATATGAAAGGTTTTTTAGATGTCCCATTCTCACACCATCACCATCACTTGCTGTTCCCTGGTGTATCTTTTGACTAATCATGTTGGTGTTCATCGGACATCATATTGGATATTAACTCCCACTTACTTACACTGAGTAGCACTGTGAAAAATGTGACAAGTTTGTTTGCCAGTTGAGTTCTTGACCATGCTGACCTCAGTTTTTCAGAATCACAGGACCTATCTTATCCAAAATCTACTTTCTTAAGGGATTCCCATATTATCCTTTACTGCTGTTTTAATGGTATCTACTTTCCTGATGCACTTAATGATTTCATCTGGTGTTAGATCAGTAGAAAGCACCATTATAGGCTCATTTTTGCAGTCTGAATGACTCAAATGTATTCCATCTCCATGGCACTTTTATAAGTGCATCTTCACTTCATTATTCCTTATGTCACCACCCACCAAATCATTTACAAGATCTCTTACTTCAAAAAGTGTGAAACCATAACCATCTTTCAACACCGGCCCCACAATTTCATTTGCTTTTTTGAAAGCTGTATCCTTAAGAGAGGGTGTTTTCTGGGTAACCAACCACTTAAATGTGTTGTCATATTTCTTCAGGTATGTTTCCAGGCAAACTTTGTGATTAAAGTACATTTGCTTCAAACACTTGGGATTCTGATTCCAGGTCTGCAACTTGAGAGAAGACATCATCCTGAAGATGAAGAGCAGCCGTTTCACAGACGCAAAACTTATCTCTTATTTTGTTATGGCTTTGCTAGCCGCATACAACCCAAGGAAGATTTGCCAACAATTTATATGAGGATGAAGGTGCTCTTGCTTGCACCTAAGAGTGGGTTGCTTGTTGTGTTTGCTCTTCAGAAGAACAGCTACTGGTCACTTTCTTTTTCTGAGCACAAGGTGGCTTTCTCTAGACTTTTTTTTCAATGTATATTGCATAAAACATTGGTTATTTACATGGTACACAAATTCAACATCAGTCAACACTTGTCTCACTCTTTTTGTGACAATATCATTCTTAATTTCTCCTGCTTCTATGATTGGTTTTTTTCCGTTTGGAATTGTAGTAGTTTTTTGATCATTTATGGCCTGAGAAATAATATACTTGCTTAAATTAACACTCGGGGCTTTACATTTTTCTCCCCACATGATCTGCCATGGTCTCATTGGATTTCAATCAGACTTAAATCTGAAAAACGGAAGACAAAAATAGTTACTCGTGAGTTTGCCTGCAAACATAATGGCTTAACAAAAAACATCTCATTAAACTACAGTTAATACAGTAACAGTAACTGGTCATTAAAATAATACAGTAAATAAGAGTACACAATAAATTGAGCAGTTCAATAACTTTTATTTATTTACCAAAATAAGGCAGTAGCAAACTCACATATGACAAACAATAAATATTTTGGTAGGGCGATGTATGGTACCAGTTTTTTTCAATTACATGAAAGTGGAGTTTTGAAACCTACTTTCTTTTGTCACTGTGACATTGGAAACATCTTTACTGGATTGTTTGACCTCAAAACATGGGGTTAGACACTAAGATTACTTTTGTACCATACTTACAAAAGAAGAGGAGATACCAGCCACCAAAGAGCAATTGTCGTCATGTTCAAAGATGGCACCCTCCCACATTCTGTACTATGAATGTTGAAGTTGTTGACCCTAGTTGTTTTCTTTTATCTTTTCACATGTTTTCTTAAGTACGGGTGGTTGCCTTAGTAATTTTTTACTTTTCTACAGGAGTCTATGCCAGGGCCTGAACTAAGGAGTCCAACCAGATCTGTGAGACTTGTTCCCTAAGCTTTAGGTAGGCCCCTCTGAAGCCTTTACAACAGGGGTGGGCAAAATATGGCCCATAGGCTGGAAGCAACCTGTGGCAGGACTTTGTCTGGCTCACAGTGGGTCCCTGAGTCCTGCCTGGCCCAGGTGCCATTTGGCCTGTGGTGTGTCCCACTGCTCCCTTGGCACGCAGCAGAGCTGGGATGGCTCCACAGCTGGACTGCCTTTCAAGGCAACCCAGATGGCCGTGGCTCCTTCTTCTGGCTGCCACCACTGCTGGCCCCAGCCCTGTGGTACCGGTGGGGACCTGCATGCATAGCCCCAAATCTGGCCAGCCCTGCGCTCACTCTGGACTTGTCCTGGTAGAGCAGACCAGCTCTGGAGCAGCTGGAACCTGCGCTCACAGTCCCAACCCTGGCCTGCTCTGCACCTGCTCTGGATTCAACCATGCATGCTGAGCAGCGGCAGCAATGGTGGCGGCCAGGCAGAAGCCGCTGCTCAGTGAGGGAAAAGCAGCCCCTTTTCTTTTCCACTGCCAGGCCTTTCTTGCTGCAGCTGCCTGGAACCCACACCTGGGCTGTCTTGTGGCTCCTCTGCACTGCCACTGCTGGCCCGCTGGGTGGCCTGCAGGTGGCAGTGACAGTGGCACAATGCAAAAGGATAATGGAAACTGGCTACTTGCTTTCTCTTCCTCCTGGACCGTTTCTGATCCATAATATTTTGTCTCCTGCCCTATGTTTGTCTCTTTCATCAACAGCCTCTTCCTGAGGCACTTTGCCAAATTTGAAACCCAGATAAATTACGTTGCTGGTTTTTCTTCATCTATTATTGACATATTGAATAGGATCCTGATAACTAGGCTTCCTCATGTTGCATGATAATCTAGTTGTTTGATAATTCACTTTTAAATGCATCATTTCAGTTAATTTGTCAGGTTCAGGTCTGTAATTCTCTAGCCCTCTCCTACTTTCACTTTTAAATCTGTCTGATATCTGTTATCCTCCAATCTGATTTTAACATTAGATTGTATCAATTTACTTGCATCATATGCTTTAGCTTTAAATACGATACAGTTTGGATGCAAATTGTTTAGAAGTTGCTGCTGAACTGCAAATGGATTTATTTGGATCTTTGTTTGAATTCCTGTACTTAATATTAACATTAAAGAAAAAATTTAATATTGTCTAGGATTAATGGATCAGAATTTCTATATGAAAGAAAAAATATCTGTACCATGTATGTGGTGTGTTTTCTTATTTGAAAAATGGGTTGACTTTTTCAGATATACCATTAGTTTCTATCGTCTATATTAATATGGTGTGTTAATCTTAAAAACACTTTCATTTGCTACATTTTTTAATTTACCAAGTTCTCACGTGAGGCTCTTCTTATGAATCACAAAACAAAGTGTGGAATTGCAACAGATGGAATATGTTAGTTACTGGATACATTTCTAAGTTTAGTCTTACATTTTTTGTTATTACCTCATGTATTGCAGTGGTATAAAATATAAATCTTTTCACACCTCTAATTTTATAATCACTATTACAATATTTTAATATTGATAGTAATAATATAACTGTATATAGAGTACTGTATTACATTATAATGGTTAATTTAGGGATAATTTCTTAAAATACTTGCTACTAAATGAAGCTGTACTTTGCTTAATGTTGTACTTATCTAGGTCTTCAGTTTGAAATAGTTTGCAGATGTTCTTCCATAATTTGGGATTTCAAGGGACAAACATATTCCATCCTTATAACCGAGTAGGAATTTATTCCTAATTTAGTTATTGAAAATTCCTTTTGCAGTCGATGATGTTTTGTTGCTTGCTACTTCACTGTAGTTACCAGTGGAAGGAAGTGTAAAGGAAGTTACCAATGGAAGTGGAAGGAAGTTACCAGTGGAAGGACAGCTTGACTGTGTAGTTAATGGATGGCATCTGACTTCTGATTCTAGATGGGGTTAATATTTTCAGCTTGTGTACCGGCTGGGTATTTGTTCAAGCTAGTTGTAATACACTGAGCCTTGGAATTGGGAAGAGCTTAAAAGCTTGATGTCTGTGTACTTTGTCAGAATTCATTTGTGTCTTTGTTTCCGTTCTTTTACCAAGCTTTAAATTTTAAGATTTATATTAGGAATGTATAGCCTTGCAAGTAGTCCTTAATGGCTGCCTTGTTATGTTCTATTGAAACAACTACTAGTAGAGTTATAAAAGTTTCACTCTGTATTTTAATTGTCTTCAGAAGGCTTTACACATACTAGCTGTTTTAGTGTTTGTTAAAGGCAGATAAAATAGTATTGAGAGCTCTTTTTAATCTGTTGGGAGGCAGTCCATGAGTTAAGGGAATGTGCAGAAACATTAAATACCCAGAAAATGATGTATTTTTGGGGATTTTTTGGCTGCTTAACTGCTCTTGCTGATTTTTCATTGCAACAGTGTGTTTCACTACAGTAGGATAATACTGTAACTTGAGTCATTAATCCAATTGAAAGTGGCTGTGGTACTAATGAATCCTTAGTTTTCAAGGATGTGTTTTTTAATTTGATCCTCCCTTAGAGGAAGGAAGAAAATAAACCAGGTAAATTATTCGTTGGGCATCTCTACATGTACAGTCAGTACTATATGGACTTATTGAGCAGTAATTTACTGTGGAGTAAACCAGCCCCGCACAAGTGTCTACACATGCAACCATTTGGGAGCAGATTTACTCCTCATGGCACAAGCATGCTTCTGGCCTCCAGGCCTGCAGCAGCCAGGGGGAGCTGGAGGCTCCCTCTACAGCTGCCTGTGCCTCTTTAAATCCAGCCCTGTGCATTGCTCCCTGGCCACCTGAGTTTCTGGTCTGGAGCAGTTTGTAGCATTTTGCCACAGGCTTCTGACTGTTGCCAGAACTTGTGCCCACCTTGTGATGGACTGTAGTCAGCATGTGTTCTGTTACCTAATGCTGTGTGTCTGTCTAAGGCAGAGGGGACAGCAGAATCTCTGGCTGAGGGGGGCAGGGAGAGCAAAAGCCAGGCAGATGCCTGTAGTTTCTGCCGAGCTCCAACCGAGGAGCAGAGGGGAGGGGCCAGCCCTGCTGTGGAGCAGATTGCCCTGCCCATCCCAGTGGATGCTCCTGGGAAGAAGAGAAAGAGGATTTATGCAGACAGTACTGTATAACAAAATCTAATAGGATACTTCAAGGATTTTCAGAAGTATTCAGCATTGGTCTGAATTTGCTCTCAATGAGGTAGAATGGATTTCAAAACAAGCAGAGTCAGGTAGTAAGAATGTTCCCTCAACTTTTAATTATTCTCATAAATCCATGTTAGATTGACTAAAGGCTTCTCTTGCTGTTGCATGTAACTGGCAAATATTATTTAACTTTATTTTTTCTTAATTAGTGGGCTAGTTCCAAATTTCTGCAAAGTATTTCCCCTAGGACATCATATACTTCCTCCCTCATCCTGCCAACCTTCACCCTTGACTTTTTTTTTTTTTTGCCTTTTTATCACACTTAATAGCTTCATACATTTTCCCATACTGTCCACTGTATCCAGAAAACCTCATGTTGAATTTAAAATAATCCACCTACAATGACCTCAAGGCACTCCATTTACTTAGATTATATTTGTACTTCCTTTTTAGAGTATTTTAATATTTTTTTTTTTCTTGAGGGTTTGTTTTTGGGGGGGTTTTTTGGTTTAAGAGCCCCTTAGCTAAATTTCAATACAGGTCTATGATATTACATGCATACATTTAAAAACAACAGGGAAGAAGAATGTAGTGTTACCATTGCTTTAAAGTTGCAAGATCAAGCATTTGTGGGTTTGGAGATATAGGTACATTTACTCACTTGTCTGGTATGTTTGTTTACCTGTCACCTATCTAAGTAGAGCTTTTTAATTATGTTCTTATAATCTCAGATTCTGGCCTTGGGGGCAAATAGGGAACACGTGCTTTAGGCATTTTGATAAGATATTTGACATCGGTATTATTATATGCGAAGGTTGTTTTTATTTTGAAGGTTTTTGATAATTCTGCGCACACAGTCAAAGTTATTTCAGTGATTCATTTTGTTTTATAAAGTTGGCCTACCCCGGGTAATCAGTATAGAAAACCTGTAGAACAGATGGTTGTCACCAGGAGAGTGAAATGCACAAAGTCGGTTTACTGGTGCCAGGGCCTGCAACACAATCTGGTGCTTGAATTTCAGTTACAGGGAAAACTGAGAATTGAAGAGAAACTTTTGGATGCTAATGTCTTTATTTTCCTTATGAGGTACAATGCAATGGATTAGATTATTTTTGGGTGAAGGAAAAAATGGAACTATTCACCAGTGGGAAGAGAGAACTGATTTTAAAGATCTGCTGGTGTAGAGAGGAGTTCCCTGGGCTTGCTTATAAAGTTTCTACACTGGATAGGTCAGTTATTACTGAGACAAGAGACTGCATTAAGAGCCACTCTTTTTTCAGTGCACAGTCTGAATTGTCTTGAGTAGATCAGCTGCAGGGGAAAGACTTCTCCATGTTTATACTATGTAATGTAGGTATCACAGAAGCCTCAGCAACCCCTCTGGTTTCTTAAGCCCCACCTTGATGGCAATGGCCAGTGTGCAGTCAGAGATTTCAGTGGCCTAGAAATCTCCCTTGGTTCCCCTCCCTGCTGTTGCTTGATGCACTTGTTGTCATTGCTTTGGTACCCTTATGGTTGCAGTAATCCCATCAGATGTTAACCTGCTTCTCTCTTTATAGAGCTGGTGCACCCCTGTATTTCTAGGAGACCTCTGCCTTACCCTGCCAGACTGTTAGTATGTGCTATAGTATGGGAGTCTCCTTGCGGCTGTCTCCTATACTACAGAAGGGATGCAAGCATACTGCATACTAGCTTCATATCTTGTTCCCTTTTGTGTCAGCATCACACTGCTCTTATGGGACTGGGGTTGCTTTATGTCATGGGAATAGAGGAAGGTTTTCTGCTTCTGAGAGAATTAGATTATTAAGGAAGGTAAGTGTTATTTCACTATTTCTGTGGTTAATGGCACAACAATTTCTGTTGTGGCAGATGGAAAATTCATTAGGGATTGAATAATATATTGCCACTTCAGTGGCTGGAGAGAGGCGTTAGTTTCCAGCTTTCTGAAATGTTTGTATTCCTCCAAGTTCTCTAAATGATTAATGCCTGTTGTTCCATCATAAAATATACAAACAGTAATGGAGTTTGTGTGGTGTGTATGGGGGGTAATTTAGTTCCATTGCAGGAATAAATATTCTTGTGTGTAGTTGAATGTTTTGATCTGCACAGTTGTACTTTCTAGGAGAGCCCATGTTGAGAGATTTAAATTAACATAAAAATCATGTGTTGCTACTTGCTTGTGTTTCCCCCCCCATATTTTGCTTTGCTGTCTCCTTTGTTCTATATTTTTCTTACTTAGGTGTTAAAAAGTTCTGAGTATTCATTTTTTCTATTTAGAATAAGTCACTTTATGACGTGTCAGAGAGAGCAGATGTAAATACAGTGGCCTTTCAGCAGACCAGCTGATAGTGCTTTCCTGTCTTCCTTTCAGCTCTACAAATGCTCTTGCTACAGCTTTGTTCCTTGTATTCGTTTTACTGGAGAGCAAGTTAAATCCTTTCATAAAAGGTTAAGGTTTTGTTTCTCCTCTCTTCCCCCCAATATGTTCATATGCCTGAAAAATGAAGGTACCTGGGTTCAGCAGGGTAGAGGACTCAAGTTAAACAGGGTGCTATCTTGTCCCCCTTCCCCATGGGCATTCTTTGCACATACAGATTCCACCCATTCTTCCTTTTTGAAAGCCAAGGCGTTTTGAGTAAAGGCAAAGTCCCCGTGTTATCACTGCACAGATAGCTGGCTAAAGCTCCAGAAACTCTGTTTAGCTTTATTCTACAAATATTGAAAACAAATAGTCCAAGTGCAAAGGTATGTGGCCCTCCCAGGAACCGAGCATGAAATACCATGTTTGCAACAAAAAACCACCATGTCACTGGAGAGTAAAGCCCTCCCTCATGTTCCTCATGGGGTTAGACATGTAGGACCACCTGTCCACCTTCCAGAGGGCTCCTTCAGTGGCCCAGCATGATAAACTGGTCCATGTTTTCCTGCAAGTGAAGTGTCCAAATTCAAATATGACACACATCTGGACCAGAAAGCAGAAGACTAGAAGTGTATCATTGGAGCCAGCCCAGAGTCACCATCTTCACCTGGCCCAGCAAAAAACTGGCCAGGCAGATCATGCTTCCCTTGGCTGCTTGGTAAGGGATAAAGAAGATGTACACAGTTTCACAAAAGTTCAAGTCCAGGATGCTGAAGAGGGTGCTGAGGGCAGGAAAGAGCAGCTGCAGCCAGGGGCAGCCACAAAGACATGGAAGAGAGTCTCCTTCAACTCCTTGCAGAAAGGACAAGTCACTGATGTCACCTGATTTAGGTAGTAGACAGAGGTGCCTGTGGCCAGGGTCCCATGCAGCGATTGCTGCTGTCTTGGCAATGGGTAGCTTTTATGGGTGTGTCAGGCCAGGTGGGCTTGCTTTGATGTTGCTGACATGAAGCACTGCCTCCAAGTTGTCAGGGCAGGTGGCAAGGACACGGGCATAATGCGGTTTGACTGTCCATGTGTACAGTGCCTTCCCAGGCAGGATCTCAAGGCAGATCCCACCACTGTTCTTGTTAGGCATAGGAAGGGACAGCAGAGGGCTGGCCTCTCCACTCTAATTGCTGTCTACAGCTGGAGAAACAAGCAGTGATATAGGTAGTGACTGAGCAAATGCATGATTTCACAGGATTTCCTCCTGAATGGGTTGGATGGGTGGGAGAAGAATCTGGCTTTCAGTACCAGTAGCTTCAGAAGAGGCAGGAGTGCATTGGGTGTGAGGCCCAGTTCCTCTATTCTGTCACTCACCTTGGATTGGGGTCACCTACCACTTGATGGGGGCTGCCTTTGGCTCAGCGTTTTTCTTCACTGAGCAGTGACCAGCCAGGTGAGCAAGGCTGCTGAGATGAAAACACGTGGCATCTTTCCTGACGAGGTATACTTTGTACTACTGCTCACCCAGCCTGTATTGTAGGGTAGTTTTCAGAGATTTTAGTATCTTTAAGGATCATAAAGACCTGCTTCTTGAAGAACAGGCCATGCTTGAGTTCAGGGGCTTTAGAACCAAGTAAGATTTTATAAATGGGGCTTGTTATCTTAACACAGCAAGCCAGGTCCTCAGTTAGCTTGTCACTGAAACAAGGAATGACATTGAACGGTATGACCTTGATGGCCAGGTTGTACAAAGGCAAAGCAGTGACACCTTGCTCCACCACCTAGCTAACAAGGCTCGCTGAGCCTGGATACTTCGTTAACCCGGCAGGCATATCTGATGCTGGGAAGCCCATGGCTTCCCAGCTGCCAGGCTTCATTCCTTTACTCTGACAGTGTCAGGGGCAAGAAGCTGCAGGCTGTGGGCTTTTGAGAGATTCAAGGATTTCCTGGGCAAAAATGATGAGGGCAGGAGGTTGCTAAATTTTTGGCTCACTGCAGAGGAGGCTGCGTGTGGTGGGTGGGAGGGGGCATGCTGGGATGAGGGATAAAACTTGCAAAAAAAAAAAAAGAGAGAGGAGGAGGACAAAACAGATGAAAAGGACAGAATCTAGCTCAGCTGGGGTTCAGAAAGCTAGAAAGTGCAAAAAGCAGTAGGAGGAGAGGCTGTTTTGAAAGTTGTCTTGGCAAATACCTCAGCAGAGCTGGGAGCAGATCTGGGAAGCATCCATCTTGACAGTGAGAGAACATGATGAATCAGTGGGTCTGCTCATATGAACATAAAGTACACATGATCATGGAGTACCTTTCTTCAGAGGCAGCATCCTCCTGATATTAAAGGATATTAAGTGCCTCCAATCTGAATTCTCCATAATGGTATTGTCCTATTTTAGATTCTTTCATCACTATTTTATTTATTCACAATAAGGACAGGAGACACCAATCCAATTGTCACTTCCTTGCTGTTGTACAGTACAAGGCCTCAAAGATCCATCTTTGTCCACTTCCTATTTCACCCCCTCTAACTTTTTCTTTATTTTTCATTTAGTGATACCCAGTGCCATAGATACAATATAGGTACCCAAGTTAGATCCTAAATCCATAGTGACAGAGCCTATGGGAGCACCTATTTAAAGATTTTTTGGGCTGATATCAGTGGCCAATTACTGACCAGCCATATCGGCCGATATTGATCCAATTGCTGATATGCAACCTGGCAGCTTGGAGAGCAGTGTCTGGCTGGTAAGTCTGTTGTGGGTAAGGGGAATGGGGAGGAGGGGTGCAGATTGAGACTCCCCACAGTGAGGGAGGAAGTGGGGCTGGAGCAGGGGCAAACTGCTGCCCAGTTGGGGTGGGGCAGGCCACGGGATGAAGACGGTGGCTTGTCCAAGAGAAATGGGAGGGGGCAGCTCCCACTGCTGCGCACACACCTCGGGGAGGCATGGGGGGCATGTGCCTCCTGGATCTGTGCACGGAGTGAGGGCGGGCTGTCTGCTGTCCACTCAGGGCCAGAGCTGCTCCAGCCTCTTCCCAGTGACTGCGGTCAGGTGGGGTGGGGCAGGTGGTGGCAGCACTGGGAGTGGGGGTCATACCCACAAATTCTCTGTAGCCCCCTCCTCCCAGTGCCGCTGCTGCACAAATCTGGGTGGAGCACATGCCCCCATCCCTCCCCTGGGGGTGTGCCACCCCCTGCCCTGCACTCCCCAGATGAGCCACCAGCTCCATACCACACCCCACCCCGGCTGTGCAATGCCTGATCGAGCCCCATTCCCTGCTCACCATGGGGACCTTGATCTGCCCCTGCTGCCTCTTCCCTCCCCCCATGCCCCTTCCCCCCTCTCACAGACTTAATGTCAGACACTGCTCTCCAAGCTGCTGGCTGCACTTCTGCAGCTGCATGCATGTATGCGGCATTTATTGGCCACGTCAACCAAAAAAAGCCCGTAACATAAATTTTCCTTTTTATTGGTGCCAATACGATATGGATTAGTGTATCAGTGCATCTCTGACAACCTTTATATATGCTACGTTATTATGTGCTATCGGATCTATCATAGATTCACTGAGTATTGTTGCTAGATTACTATATTATTATATGCCATTTTTTTGGGAAGATGTCAGTGATGATGTCACACGTGATATCATGTGGTGCAAAGGGCTTTCAGATGATTGGATTTTAATTATTTGGTTTGTTTTATGATATTCTTGAACCTTCAGAAGCACACTTTTGAAAGTCACTATATTGCTTCAGGTTCATTACTGTACAAGTGCTGAGGATAGGGAAGTATGAACAGTTAACTGATTAATTGTTTAACTGATAAGCCTGGTGATATCTGCTTATAGTTTACCAATTATCACTTAGCATGGGGCAGGGTGGAGCACATTCCAGTGGGAAGGGGGAGAAGAGAAGCCATATGGTGCCCCAGCAGGAACTGGAAGGCAGCAGGACAGGAGGGAGGAAGGAGAAAGGAGGAGGGGCGGGGGGACTAATACTTATAGGTAGGCTTTGTGGACCCTAGTGCAGCAGTTGACAGCCTCTGCTGTGCTTACCATGAGCTGCCTGGATTTCAGGCAGGCCCCTGCCACTAAGCCTGGGATTCTTACAGTAGGCAATGGGGAGGCTGCAAGTGGCTTCACTGGAGTCCACACAACCTATTGGGTACAAGTTTCCCCTCCCTCTTACTCAGCTGTCCACAAAGCCAGGGGTTGCTATACCAATTAATCATTTAACCGTTGCAATTAAAGTGGGTTTAAATGGATATTTCTTTTAATCAATATTTACATCCCTAGTTGAGGTGATTTTTTTTTGTGGTCTGGTGGTGTTCTTCCTAAAGAAGAATAAGCGTATTCCTTACTAGCCTTCGTTTGAGTAGAAAAATGAGATGGAACTTGTAGTTTCTTCTGGCCTAAATCAGAAATGCCTGACAGAGTTTTGTACTACACGTCAACAAAACCAAAGAGGAGGAAGTAGGAGGTGCACTTGAAGGTGTTATGCTAGATTAGAAATAGAGCATTGCCTTTCCCATGAACAAGACCAAATTAAGGCAAGTAGAGAACAAAACATACCCTTCCCCACCCCACTGTTCTATGTTAGTATATGTGGCACATACCTAGCAAATATGTTGTCTATTTTTGTGAGGTTTTTTTCTTTATTTTCCCCCCATGCCTTTGTAGGCAAAGATATAATGAGTTTTTGATTTGACAAACTTTCCCCCTCATTTCTCACAGATTTTGGCCTTTCAAGCATCAGGAGCATCATGGAAGAAACAACAAAGTTTGTGGAGGCAAAGCTAATGTTATTGGTAGAGTAGAAAATGAAGAGAGAAGAGCAGAGGGAGACCAGGTCAGAGATGCAGGCATGGGCTACATCATGTAAGCCTTAAAAGCAAAAAGGGGACAAAAATCTGCAGTACAGAAATATATTTTTTTAAAGCTGGGTAATGTGAAGATGATAATTTTGATTTGATTGCTATCCTGTAATGTAACCCAAGAGCCATTGAACTACCTGACAAGAACCAGAAGTTAAAACAAGTTAGTTTAATTTCATTCTCACAGCTCAATGACATACAAAAAATAGAATACACGGAAAACAAAATATATTTTTAATTGTCATTACTTAAAGTCGTATTAGTAGCATAAGGTCACAGTAATCTTTTAAAGTATATTTAAAAATTTCATCGAGGTCCACATTAGTAGAATTGTGTACATTTTTGGATTAGTGGATTTCTGAATCGGAATTATAAATAGACATCCCTATTTTAAAAAAAAGTTTACATTTTCTTCTTTGTGCTAATTTAATGCCCTAATAAAAATGTGAATTTTATTGTTGGGATGCACTGACTGAAAACTAAGATTTTTTTTTTTTTTTTTTTTTTAAAGAAAGGTTATATCTGTGGCATCATGTGAAGCTTACCAAAGAGGGCACTGCTTGTGCTGACACCTGCCAAGATGTGATTTGAGAAGTGGGTTTGGGATTCTGAATATTTGTCTGGTAGGGCTTATACAGTTGTTCTCAAATGTGCCCCTTTTTCTGCATGGCCGGGTGATATCAATATTCAGTACCACTCTTAAGTGGTATAAAGTCCATAGAAAGTACTAGCTTTAGTTAACTTGAGTTGTAGAAGATTGCCTACCCACTTTTTTGATTGGTAATAAAGAGTATGTATAGTCACTGACTGCATCTTGACAATTTTAATTATTTTCATATCTAAACAATAAAGTTATAGACCAATGGGTCTCAAGCAGGGTGTTGTGGCACCTTAGGATGACTTGAGACAATTTCAAGGGTGCCATGGGGTGCCACACAATGTTAGACCTGTTAGGTATGCAAGCACGATGCACAAGATGAACCCCAAGATTTTAGGCGGGTATCCATCATGCCAAAAATATGCTCTGTTGTGGTCTTTCTGAGTTCTTTGCAATAGACGATTTGCTCTATTTTATTATTTTTCTGCTGTCAACTAACTAGTGAAAACTAAGAGCTGGCATTTTCGGAGGGGTGCCTCAAGCTTAGGTTGAGAATCACTGGTATAAACAAATGTACCCTTTAGCACTTTAGAAGAAGAGAGGGACTGCTGCTGCTCAGGAGTGCACATCAGCAGCATTCCCTCTAAGCTGTATGGCATGCATGAGTGTGCTCATGCCGCACTGCCAGGCGCACCTGCACGGCCATGCACACCATGCAGCTTAGAGGGAATGCTGCACATCAACTGTGTTATGATCTAACTCAGTGGTGCTCGAGGTTTTTGGCCCTGTGAACCATATGAATGATGTTGGGCTGGTCTGTGAACCAGGTCAGTCCTTACACCGCCCTTGTCTAGCCCCGTGTGCTGAGATTTGTTTCTGGGGCCCTGCACTGCTGCCACTGGGTCAGCTCTGTCTACTGGAATCAAACACTGGGGCCATGCATTGCCTCCACCCAGTCTTACACACCAGGATTCAGCCCTGAACCACCCTGTGTGTTTGGTCTAGTGCACAAAGATGGGTAGACCTGTGGCACTGGGTAATATGGCACTGGGGGTTGGATCTGGCTCATGGGCCAAGTGTTTGAGCACCCCTGATGTAACAGTTACCACAGCATGATTCTGTACTAATACAAGTTAACAGAAGTACTGTAACTTGGACTAAAAATGAGATTTTTTTAACATTGCATTGGTTTTGCGACTTGTCTTGCAACAGAATCATGCAGCTGTAACAGTTGAATTGTACTCACTCATATATGTACATTTTGATAGTACAATTTTTGTTGGTCTTTATTCAAAATATAAATGTATTCAATGTAAATGTATAATACAAAAACAATAATCATATGCATAAGCAGACAGTTTTATACACATTTGTAAACAGAGAGATAAGGAATGTGTCATTCAAATGAAATGCTTTAGTTTCAGGGATACATTAAATCATAAACAATTGGTTGCAAATATTTTTGGAGCCCGTATTCCCTTGCGAACTCAGATAGTTGTTAAATTGATAAATAGAAAGGGATAATTCTCCATTGTGCTCTGAGGCCTGGTTGATCCCTGTGGTGGGTCTACTCTTGTTATACAGAGTGGTCCACAAAAGTTTGTGATGCTAGGATGTTGAGGAACTCTTAGCTGTTTTCCCTAATGGAAAAAGTGCTAATGCTGCTAGCACTGAACAATTAATGATGTAAGAATTCCCTTGCTTGTTCTGGAAGAGTTTGCTTACCCTATGGCTGATGAAGCCTTTTACTGGACATCTGGAATTTAGGAAACTACTGCTTAAATATCTACAGGATGACTGTGGAGGGTGCCTTTGGGAGACTGAAAGGTAGATGGTAGTCAGTAACAGAAAATCTAGAAGCTACATAGTATTAGCTGACTCAGATTACAGCTGTGTTCTGTAGGCTGCACAGTATCTGTGAGGGTAAGGGGGCGAATTGCACAGGGTTGGGTGCTAGAGGTTCCAGTTCTTTTGGGATGTTCTGAACTTTGTGTGATGCCCTCTTCTAAATAGAAGCTGGTGTATATCTTCAAGATTGCCTAGTTTGAGAAAGGGCCTAGTTTTTTCAATAGCAATAGGGAGTGGCAGTAATATGATGGCCTGAATGGGTTGGGGTTGGCAATAATTTCAGCTGGAGGGGCAGGGGTTGGCAATTATTTCAGCTGGAGGACCCCTTAATGAGTTTTGATGAGCTGTTGAGTGCCACAAGGGTAGTCCTGCCCCTTGACAGGTGCCCCACCCCCTGGTTACCATCTTGGGACCAGAAGTCTTGCCCCATAGCCCCCCCTGACCTTTGCCACCAGACATCCCTCCCCATGCCTCAGAAGTACTCCTTTTCAGAGGAAGGATGTGGTCTTGGAACCGGAAGTCACATCCTGTCACATGGTCTATGACGTGAGACCCACCTACCTGACACCTACGTTTGCCCCACTTGCCATGTTTTTCCCAGAATCCCCTGCCCCTATCACATGGTCCCTGACATCAGAAGATCTACCCCTTGACAGGGAAATGCTGCCCCTCCAGAGGCCACACCCCCATGGTGCACAGGCTGCCCCTGAGGCCCCAGAAATTCTGCCCTCTAGGCCACAAGGCACAGGCACAACCTATCAGATAGTGAGGGGTTGCGATCCCTCTAACATCCTGCCCCATCACCCTCCAGCCAATCAGTGGGGGTTTCAGGGGGCACTGGACCTCCTTGAGAATGGCCCCAAACCAATCTACTCAAGGACTGCACATAATCTTTCAGAAGAAATCATTTTTAACATAGTATAGATAGAACATAATATAGTAAATATCAAATAGCTACTACAAAAAGATTTTAATTTTACTTTAAAAAATAATTTGAGTAGTATATATGGACATGATTGAATAATAGTTCAAAATAAAGTCTTATTCTTATAGGTGCAGCTGTGATGATGCTGGTCATAGCAACAGGCCTGGAAGTCACAGGTAGTGTGCCACCAGGGGCAGACTGACACATGAAGGACAGGCATGCATGGGCCAGGAACTGCAGCAGAAGGACTGGTCACTGGGTCTCCTGTGGGGACACGGCACGGCTGTTGCCCATGTACCTACCAGGGCTGAGGCCAGCCCAAATCACCCTCGACTCTGGTTGGCACATGGCTCCCAGCTGCAGTGCTGGGACCTGCATGGAGCTGGCCTGGCCTGGCCCTGTGGCACATAGTTCCCTGCTGCAACGTTGGGACCCACACAGAGCCAGCCTTATCCGGCCAGGCCTGATGGCTCGCTAGACTTCCAGGAGCTGCAGGGCAGTCCCATGTCATCAGGCCACCTCCATGCCTCCACATGGGGCTCCTGGCACTCTAGCTGGGACCCGCATGTGGAGGTGTGGAGCCGGAGTACTGTAAGCTCATGTAGTTCAGTGATTACCCACGGTTCCCCGCCACCCCTCAGGGCCCGTCTTACCTGAATTTCCACTCTCAGATGAAGGGAGGGCTGTGGAACAGCCACAGGGCACAGGGTTACCAAGGCAGAAGCCTCTGCTAGGCAGAAGCTTCTGGGGGCTGGAGGTAGGGTAGAGCCAGATGGGTCAGGTTGGTGTTGGAGTTGGTTGCTTTTCAACCAGAGCCCAAGCTGCTGTTTCAGCCAGCGACTCCTGCAGCCGGTGCCTTGTTGGCTTGCACACAGGTAGCCATCAGTGGGTAATAATTGTCTAAATTTTAGATGGGACCTGCAGGCTGGATAGAATTGCTTGGTGGGCCAGATCCAGCCCATGGGCCATAGTTTGCCCACCTCTGGTATAAGGGGATATCTTTTTGTTCTACAGGGCTTGTTTGGAATGCCTTATACAGCTTTGGTTATCTCTTACCTTGCGGTGAATGTGTTTTCCCTGTGTGGGTTATGACCTGCATCCTACTGGGCTGTGGAAGGTTCCTTTCCAATATGTGGGGTTTGTTACAGGTGCTTTTAAAGCCAGTATTTATAAAAAATTTAGGATATGTGCCTTACTACCTAGGCACACTTTGCTTTTGGGTACAAATACACTTTTCAGTTCAACTTGGCTTTTGTTTCAGTTCATATGAGTTCAGTTATTTGTTGCCTTAGTCTTTCCTCTTGCTAATGACTTAAGGGTGTGGGATGAGAGAGCACGGCACCAACCATATATTTAGGTGGAGGGAACCAAAGAAACATGACTCCTCCAAGTTGCTGTTTTTCCACCATGAAGAAAGCAGCTGTAGCTATGAGTTCTTGTTGAGAGGGGCTGTTCACTTTAGGAATTAAAATCACAGAATCATAGAAAATTAAGGTTAGATGGGACCTCAAGGTCATTTAGTCCAGGGGTTCCCAAAGTTTTTGTGCCACAGCCTGGCAAACTGTGCCCTGGAAGTGGCTGCAGCCCAGTGAACCGTGGCCCAGCAGTCGCAGCCGACTGTGGCTGGAATCACCTTAAGGGCTAAATTTGTGGTCTCCACCCTCCCCTACCCCCATGCCTATGCCTTGCAGATGTTACTCTGTCCACAGTTTGGTTTTCCTATGGAGACTCAGCCCTCTTGGCTTTACTCCGCTTTTGTTCTGGTTGCAGGCTTCTAGCACTGGCCCACTTGTTCAGGGCTATCTTTCTCAACTTCAGCCCTCACTTTTGCTTTGTTTGCTAGGTCCCAGGCCCTGGTACTTTCTCAGGCTCTGTCTTGCGTTGTCCTGGCACCCCTGGCCCAGAGCAAGGCTGCTCACAGTCTCTCAATGATTTGACTTTACCCCCCACATAGCCTCTTGGTTCCGAGCTTCTGGAAGGCCAGTTTGGGCTTTAGCCTCTCCTGCTGCAAGGTACTTTTAGCAATCCCTTGTGGTCTCCATACCATCTCTCTCAGCCCTGTCTGGTTCTCAGCTAGCTATAGATAAGACCTTTCTGGGTCCCCCTAGATCTCTAGCCACTTTCTGTCCTTTGGCTGCTGGGTATTTAGCAGCTCCTCAGGTACCTGGTTGGTTGGAATCCCCTCTATTCTCTCAAATCAGCAGGAGTTCTGCTTGTAGTGGGAACCACTTTTTACTAAGCTGGCATCCCACCCCTTCAGCTCACATAGCCCCATGCTCAGGTTGCTCCCAGGTGTTGTGGCTTAAATACTGGACTGAGCTGCTGTTTTCTCCCTTGCTTTCCTTTAATCTCTTGTGGGTTCCCCTGGCTGCAATTTGTGATGCAGATGCCTTTGTTCAGCTGCCTACCTAACTGCAGCTCTTTGGTACTGGCTCCTTACTTCCCAAGTAGTAAGGATTAGGGGTCTCTGCTACAGAGCTCACATGTATTCTGGACCATCCTAACTTGCTCATTAGTAGTGAACTGTCTGTTGCACTATAGTTCACATTTGTAGGCTTGGGGCCCAGACTGTGGGGTCAGTGTCATCATTTATTGCATCATTATTTATGTGATCATGCATGAAGATGAAGGCCAGTCTAGTAACTGTTTTTTGTACTTCTGCATGCATCTCTAACATTTCTGGTCTTTGTGACCAACATAGGAAAGAAAGTATTTATACGTGAAGGCTAAGGGGAACTCATCAGGTTATGTGGAGAGAGGTCCCTACTGAAGTGCTGCATGACTGAAAAGGCAGCCCTGTGTGTAATCTGAAAATCCTGTTAAAGATGTTTCCTCATCTAAAACTCCACTTTATAGAAATGTCATTTTCCAATGAATGATCAGTACATTGGATGTTAACATATGGAGGCCTTGTTAATCATTGTATATAGCATAAGAATTTTCTTCCTTGAATGTCCTAATTCTGGCGATTGTAAATTTTTTAACTAACTTTGCGCTGAGGTGAAAAAGACCAAAACCTCTCACTGAAGAAATGACTTAATGCCTTGCTTGATCAAAACACAGTATGTACTTTATAATAGAAAGCTTGGCACTCAGTGAACATGTTTTTTATGACATAGTTTTCCTTCTCAAATCTGGCATGGTTGCCATTTGAACATGCAGAAGGGTGGGGGTGTGGTGTTGGGAACAGGAGAAGAAACCAAGAAAGAAAACCAGATTTGGCTGGCTGGAGCAAAGCAGCCTAATATTTTCTGGGTAATTATGGCATTCTTGCTGATTTATGGCATGGTTAGAGAGCTGTTCTAGTCTGAAGTCAGTCAGAAGGCAGGGCAGCTATGCACCATTATAGACTAAATAAATAATGTATATATAGAGAGAGTACAAGCTTTCATGAACGTAAGGTCACTTCAGATGCTGTGAAAAAGGATGGCATGGAGCAGAGTATAAAGTGGAGTGAGTGATTAATACAATAGGTGGGAAAGCATGAGGGATGGGAAATAGAAAGGGGGAGTGCCGTAAGAGGCATGCAAGCAAAGAACCCAGAAGAACAAAGGGGTCACAAAAGCTAAGCCAGGTAATAGGATAAGAATCCATAGCCCCTATTTAAATTGTATTTAACACAGTCCAGTTTGTGGATGGTATCTTGTTCCACAATTTTCCCGTCAAACTGGCATAGATATCACTTGAGCACATGGAGCCAGAAGGGCAAGGGATGGCTCAGTTCATAAGGCAAGAGGTGGAGCCCATAGGGTGACAAGGGGGGGGAGAGGAGGGGTATACAGATGGCAGTTACCAAGTAGGCTGTTACATTTTTACTGATTCTGGCATGTATGTTGTAATTTTGAGTTCACGGTGTGGGGCTGAGGAAGTAGCTTGGCCCCTGGAAGGATGCCAGGAGGTGAAGCTACAGGAATAAAGGGGAGACTGGCTAGTGAGCTGACCTTTGTAAAATGGGCCATTGTAGTCCCACCAGTTGAGTTCAAGCACTGCTATAGCTCTGGTTTTGATCTTTTGTTTCAGTGTGGTATCATGTGATTGGCTGGCTTAGCTAGCCTTCAGAAATACCTGCTTCTGAATCTGAATCCCAGGACTCCCTTTACCTTTGCCTTTCCCCAAAGCATGAGTGTATCCAGAGCCTGAACCCAGATCTATTTGGATGAATATCTAGGTGACACAACACAGAGCTAGAGCAAGAGATTTTGTATGCTTGCTCCTGGAGTGTACAGTGCACTTGGACCAAACCTGCCTACATGCCAGCACTTAAATAGGCTGCATCTGGCTGGTGGTCCCAATCTGCTACCCTGGAGGGCAGGGCAGGACAATGGGACCCCATCTAGCCCTGATTCTGCTTCATGGGAGAAGGGGGCATGGCGCAGCCCTGATTCTTCCATATGGGAGGCAAGGGTGTGTGGTCTGGCCCCAACTCAGCCTGACAGGGGGAAGGGGGTTTGACTACCCCCTCCCCCCCACTACAGTGAGATTGGGGCTATAGGGCACGGGAATTTGACAGCAGGGGAGGGTGGTGGTATTAAAGGCCGCTGTTCCCCTGCCACCAAATTTCCCAACCTGTGGGCCAGATGCAATGGCTCCTGTGGGCCAAAGGTTGAGTATGTCTTGATTGGACAAACACCTTTTATATAGTGTTTTACATATGGATGATTTAGCCTGGAGCAGGGGGGTGAACAAAGTGAACTCTGGAGGTCCCTTCCATCCCTACTTTTCTGTGATTCTAATCAACATCCAATCACTTGAACCCAGAGTATGGGGGGAAAACCTACTTATGTAAACAAGTCTTTAATCCTAAACCGAGCCCCAGTCTCACTCTACTTCATTGCACCAATAACTGTTGCCTGTCTGAAAAGATTATGCTCTTTCCTGTTCCCTTGTATTTTCCATGTATGTACTTTGAACATACCTAGTTATGACACTGCCAATTTAAGTTAGTACTACATAAAGTCTGTTAATTCTCAATTGCTGTTTGGTTTAGTAGCCTATTATAGATTATTACAGGTCCCTAAATTGCAGATTAGCTGTACATATACTGAAATTACTTTTCCTTCAGAATCAGATGCAGTGTATATATCCATAAATTCAAAGGCATTATGAACACAAATGATTGTGGTAGTCATTGAGTACTTTGTTTCAGTAAATTGGTCAGTGTATATTTTCGTTTATTGTCATAGAATTTTAGGGACAGATTTGGATACCTTACTCTTGATTGGTAACATCTTATTCAAGGGACGTGACTAGTGATGAGGTGGCATGGTCTAGTGGATACAGCATTGAACTGCGAAAGGGGACTCTGTCACTAGCCTGCTGGGTGCTATGTTTTCCTGCTATAAAACGAAGATAAGTTTTACTGGTGAAGTGCTGTGAGCTCTATGGGTAAAAAATCTCTTATGAGATCTCTGTATTGGGCTCAAATATTTGGTTACTAGTCAAGTTCCTCAAGCTGAAGTATACTGATGTAATTTAGTAATGAGATTTGGGAGGCATCAATGCAGAGGAGGATTGAAATATCACATGACAAGAAATGGATGATTGTAATTCCTGGAGTAATAGAAACCGAATAAAATTTAATAGTACAAAGTGCATGCACTTAGGTCTTAATAACAAGAACTTGGAATCTCATTAGTTAGAAATGACAGAGGAGAAGAATGATCTGTCTGTATTAGTCAATCACAAGATGACTGTGAATTAACATATGGTCTAGTAGTGAATAAATGTGTTCCTAGGATGCATCAGAAGATAGGGTCATAATATACTATCATACGAGGCCTGAGCAGGATCACATATAGAACGCCAAATGCAATTGTGGTCACCTGTAATCAGAAAAAGGAATTTAAATTGGAACAAGTGAGCTATTAGGATGATCAGCAAAGGAATGACCTACATTACAAGACGAGACCAGAACATTTGACTTGTCTGTTCTAGTGAAATGATAACTGATATGAGGAGAAGTCTTAGAGAAGAAGATGGCTGATTTACAAATAAAGGTCTACACTGCCATGAAAACAAATGGTTATAATTTGTCCAAGAGTACATTTTGGCTAGAAATGGCAAAGTTTAGGCAAAGTTTTCTAACTATTTTCCAAATCTAACCGTTTAAAATGGAGCTTGATCAACTCATAGAAGAGGTTATATGAAGTGATTACCTGAAATAGCAGGAGGCTGAAGGTGAGGCCCCAGGGGACTTTCTCAAATTCTTTGTTTCTTTATTCTGTGAAAAATTCTACGTGCTATTTTTTTTATAAATATGAGTTAAGTGTGAAAATCTGCCACATAATATCCTGTTATGTAAACAGTGTTTATTTTGCAGAAAGTTACAAATCTACAAGTTAAGTACTTGGGGAAAATAATTCATTAATATTCATTATATTTTATATATTTCTCCATTTAAATAGTAACCTGGCATGACTAGGCCCCATATCTTGATAGATATTTGAAAACAGTGGCTTTAAACTAGCAGGGGCTGTACGTTTTCCCTGTCAACACATTCTATTCCCTTGTGAACAGGGATTATGCTTCTGGCGATAACAGCTGGTTGATATCTTTGTTTAAATTCACACTTCAGTTATTTTTGGGTGATTGACTAGAGACAGGTAAGAGACCAGGTACAAGTGCTGCCTAGAACATCCCATTCCAATGTTTGCATAAGTGATTCTGAAAATTAATGGAAGTCATCTGTGTATTTAATGTAGCAAAGAGATGAGCTGTATAGGAGCAAATTGGAAGTGCATCCGTGTAATAAACAATAGGATGCTGTGAACTTCATATTTTCCTTTCAAAATGTTGGGAGGACCTACAAATGTATTAATTTTTTAATGTATGTTATTATTTTAAAGAAGTTTACTAAAGAGCTAATTTTATTCATGTTAGAGTTGAGTTTGGAAAAGGTATCTTGTATAATTAGTACTTGTCTTCTTAACTGTTGTATTTCTCTGTGTTCAGAGCTGAGAGTGGTATATGCATATCTAACTAAGCTTTTATTCCTATTGGAGGAAAGAGCTGGATTCTACTCTTATACATGCATCATCATTTCAGTCATGAACTGTCTAAGTGCATGACCAAACTCTTTCCTTAATAACATCACTGTACACTCTTTTATTTTCTTTTATGAAGTTGCAGAGCCATAACTGAAGGCTTGCAGAATCTTCATGACCTTTTTTTAGTGCATAGCACATGCACTTTCCTCCAAAATTTAGCTCTCTAAAATTGGACCACGTGTTTTAAGTAAGGAAGCCAGGATTGAGGCAAAGGGATGTTCTACTGCAGCTGGGGGCTGTGCTGCCTTGCCTTGCCTTCCTTTCCCTTCTCAGCCACATGGAAGACGGGCAGAGTCTGCTCTCAGTAGGCCAGTCACTGCAGCCCGTATTACTGACAATTTGTTTGTAGCTGTGACAGATTTAAACTTTAAATTGTGGAGCTTCTGAGGAGAGAGTGAAGGCGGCTGAAAAGTAAATCTCTCCTGTTCTGTTGATTCTCATTCAGCCATACCTCCTGTTTCTTTATTCTGCCTTCCCAAAATAGAGTGTGTGTCTTATTTGGAGATGTGTGGTATGCATAGGCAGTAGAAGTTGGGGGCTAATGGGGCTCAGCCCCCACAAACACAGGGCAGCAGTTATGGCTGTAGGGCAGCCCAACTGCAGGCTGCTGCAGCAGGGGGAGAGGGACCCATACACTGATACCCTGAGCAGCCAGGGTCGCAGCTGGCTTAGCAGGCAGGTAAGTTTCTTTCAATTTTCTTTCTTTATGACTGCCTGGGCTTGTGGGGGTGAGATCAAGACCACCACAGTGCAGGAAGGAGTTGGGGTATGGGCAGGGGCAAATCATTCACTCCTGCCTATGCCCCACTCCCTGCTGCACTGTGGGAATTGTCCCATGACCTGTCTTGGCCGGGGCCCCATTCTTGGTGAATGAGGCCTCAGCCAAGCTGGGTCATGGGACAATTGGAGCCCAGCGGCTCCTCCAGAGGCATGGTGCTGGGGAGCCAAGGGGGCGGGGGCATGTGGCCTCCCTGATCTTTGCATGGGGCAAGGGTGGGCTGCAGCTGCAAGCTGGGATCTGCCAGTTCCCTGCCTCTGTACCTCACTGCCACCTTTGAAGGTGGTGTGATGCAGCTCCATGTGCCTCACTGCCCAGCCCGCCCATTGATGGGATTCACATGGTGCCATGCCACACTGCTTTCAAAGCAGTGGCAGTGAGGTGTGGAGGCAGGGAGCAGGCAGAGCCCAGATCACAGATGCAGCCTACCTTTGCCCTGTGCAAAGATTGGGAGGCCACGTGCCCTCCTCCCCTTGGCTCCCTGGCACTGTGCCTCTGGAGGAGCTGCTGGGCCCTTCCTGGGGATAACTCAGGGTGGGGTATGCGTGGGGGTCCCAGCGGCTCTGTCCCCTCCAGCCCAGCAGTGCAGCTGAGGCCGGCCTTGCTGTGGCCCCTGGGTCCAGGCCTCCCCAAGTGGCACACAGCGGGCCCCAGCTCCAATCCCAAGCCTGGGCCCAGCTCCACTCTGCTCCATCCTGATCCCTGCCCAGTCCCATCCTCACTTGCTCCCACTGCCCAGCCCTTTCCCCTCTTCCTGCAGATTTTCCCAGTGGGGCGGGGGGGGGCACACTTGCACTCAGCCCCTCTGTCTCCCCTCCAAAATTTTTCTCCCTCTGCCTATGGTGGTACGCAAGAAAATGTGGTAGTGCTTGTGAGGGGAGAATCAGAAAAGGCTAGATTGTGCTGTTTATTAATGTTACGTTCCCTAATGCCATAAGAAACATAATAAAAAATGGTGTCTCGTAGGCTCAGATGCTTGGTGGGGAAAGGTACTGCAGAACAACAACAACAAAATTGGAACAAATGAGGAAAAACAGTGACCCTGGCATCTAGATGATATCAGCAAAACTTATCCTGCAGATAATTACTGTCAAGAAGTATAGTGCTTACTTGCATGAGTAGTCTGTTGACTTCACCAGGACTATTCACATCAGTAAGTACTATATCTGTTAGCGACTGCTTGTTGGACTGGAACTGACACACAGAAGGAAATGAGGCATTACCAGTTCTACATTAATTTATCCTCTTAAAATAGGTATACAGAGAGAGAGAGAAAGTTGTAATATTTCAATCTTGTTAAAGCAAAATGTATACAGTATATTGAAGGCCATGTTTAATACAACTTTTTTAAAACTCCACACCCATACCATACACTTATAGCTTTTAGTATTTAACAGTATGAATGAGAATAATCTTGCATGCTCTGTATCAGTTTGACATGCTCTTCTGACTATCAGCACAGGACCCTTTTACCCAAGGTATGTGTTTAATCCACTAACCTTCAGCAGCTAGCCATCCTTGACTTAAATCCATCTCAGTCCCATGTCTTGTCTTGTTTTGAAAAGGAACTGGATGCAGTAATCTGCATCTTCACCTTTTGTTCTTTTCTGTCTGTCAAGGTAAGACTTTCAATTTGAGATGCAATGTTTATGCTGTTAGAATGCATTAATAGACCAAATTCTGCCTTCATATGAGCATCTGGAATTCCGGTTGACTTCAACTGGACTGTGTACGTTTCCATTTACATGTATTACTGTAGCACATAGATACCCATACTTGAGGTTGAGACTCTTTTGTTCTATGCAATGTATTTATTTCTGAGTACAGAATTAGTGCATTTACTTACTAATGGTGGTGAAATGGAGGACATCCGGAGATTAGGTATGTCCTATTGCTGCTTTGAGGGCTGGGAGAAATTTCCATAGAAGCATGTGAATGTTTTCAAGACCTATGTATTGAAGTATGGCATCAAGGTGATAATAAATTGGATGCTTATCTTGCTGGGATCCTATGACCCCCGCTGAGTTCCTGCCCTTTGGGTAGGGGGCTGGACTCTGATCTCCCGAGGTCCCTTCCAGCCCTAATGTCTATGAAATCTATGAAATTAGAAGTATATCGAATAAGATACTAGATAATGATTACCCAGAATTACCTTAATCAGATGTCTGTTTTCTCATTGACTAAGCAGTTACACATATAACAGTGAGGGGAGAAATGAGCCTATGAGGGCTTATTATATCAGATTGCTCAGTTGTAGTACCATATTTTCTTGCATATACAACATAACTTTTACCCCAAAAACAATTTCTGGAAGTTGGAGTGTCCATTATATGCGAAAAATAATGTAAGAACAGGTTCTGCCACGTACAGGTGAAACAAAGTTAAATCTGAGGAGAACAATGAGCAGATTTTGTTTCCTAGCTGTTGCTGCTTATTTAGCTACTACAAATAAAGACCTTTTTTTCCTTCTAGCTGCCTTTCAAAAACAAGGTATATTTTGGGACACGCTGTACGCGAGCAAATATGGTACTAGTTTAGATTGCATTATCTGCCATTTATATCTATCCCATTTTCTCATATTTTCAGTGTACAGTCCATGTTTGTACATGGGTGGAATAATATTGTTGTTTGCTGGGTTTTTTGTGGCTGTAAAAACCCTGGAGCCTTAAAATTAGGCTTTTGTTGCAAGAAAAGGATTTTCCCTTTTGTAGGAATTCAGTGCCATTAAATGGCACATACCTTGCAGAAAAGAAATCGGCTGGTGTGCACAGGCCATGGAATACCACCAGCTCTTAGTTTCACATATTGTGCTGCAAGGACCTCAGTTTTATTGTTTTAAGCAAGCCCTTATCTCTTATGGCTGTGAGAAAAAGCTTTAATACATTAATAGGATGAAGCAATATCTGCCTCAAGTCTGCAGGGAGCCTGGGGCAATGCCTCTGAGGTATGGACCAGCCTACCTGTCTGGGTGAGTGGTTCACTTGATAAAAAGTATTTATACTTACCTGCTCACTCCCAAGAGCCTCTCATGAACATTTGATCTATAGTTGAGCTTCCCCGAGGTACCTGTTGCATTTGGTATGACTCTCTCTAAGGCAGTGGTCACCAACCGGTCGATCCTGATCAAATAGTCGATTGTGGAGCCTCTGAAAGTTGATCTCAGTCTGAGGGGCTGAGTGTACACATGCTCAGTCCCTCTGGATTGAGACTGACTGTTAGAGGCTCTGCAGTCGGGAGCAGCAGGATGTTCCTATGGAGTGGCTGGGGTGGGACAGTGGTAGGATGCACGTGGCTGGGCTTAGCTGTGCCCCCTGCCACTGGAGCCAGGCCAAGTGAGTGGGGCTATCCCCCTCAATACCCTGCAACCCTATGGTGAGGGAGGGAATGGGGCAGGGGTGCGTGGGGCCCCAGCCAGGCCAGGGAAGGGCTGGAGCCTGGGCGGCTCGTCCGGGGCATGGGGGGCTCCTGTGCTGTATGCACTCCAGTGGAGGCTTGGGGGCATGTGCCCTCTGGATTTGTGTGCAGGGCAGAGGTGGCTGCCACTGCACCCTGGGCTTTATGCCCCAAGCCCCACACATAGATCAGGGGGACATATGCCCCCCAGGCCTTTGCCAGGGTGCATGCAGCATGGGAGTCCCCCCACATGCCTGGATGAGCCGCTCAGGCTCCAACCCTCCCCTGGCCTGCCTGGGTCACCCAGTGGCAGGGGTGTGAGGGCATAGGCGGTGGGGGAGGAATAACAGGGCTTAGCCCTTCCCCCCCCACCACACACACAGGGCAGCAGTAGGGTTGCAAGGCAGCCCAGCCATGGGCTTCCAGTAGCTGCAGCAGGGGGTACTCCAGTGGTGGGGGTACGCGTGCAGCGGTGAGGTGGGGAGTGGAACAGGGGCCAGCACTGCACAGCCAGAGTAGGTGTGGGACGGAGCCGTGAGTGGCTCGTCCAGGGTCATGGGGAGGGAGGGGCACACAGCCTGGGAGGGTATTGGGGGTGCATGCCTCTGGATCTGCATGTTGGGTGGGGCAGGCTGGGGCCAGGGTGGCTTCAAGTTCTTCCTGGCGCAGCTCTGGGAGGGGGTTGGGGCACTATGGCAAATTTTTTGGTGCCTGCCCCCACAGCCCCACTCCCAACACTGTCAAAGATCTGCCCCTGTCTCACACCACGTGCAGATCCGGGTGCCTGCATCCCCATGCCCTTCCAGGCTTACTGCATCCCCTCTCTGTGCCCCCCCAGACGAGCCGCTCATGGCTATACAGGGCCTGCGTCCGCTCCACTCCCTGAGTCACTGCCATGGGGGGGGAGAGCAGATCAAGGCCCCAGTGGTGAGGGAGGGAAAGGGGCACAGGCAGGAACAAAGGTTGGGGTGGGACAAAAGGAGATCTTGGGGGCACGTGCACCCCTGGCCTTTCACTTGTCCCACTGCCCAGCCTGGCCAGGTGCACTCCCCCCAGCCCCTGCTCCTGCCTGTGCCTGGTTCCCTCCCTGATAGCTGGGGCCTCGATTTGACCTTCCCCCACAAACTTACCTGTTGGTGGGGGGCGTGCCCCCAAATATTTTTTACTTTCTCCACCTCTATCTGCCCTCCCCCTTCCCTCCCCACAGACTGAGCTGTGGGTTGGGGGAGGAGTGGGGGGTGGAGGTGCAGCATAGATCTTGGTTTGCTTTTTAATTAAACAAATGATCTCCTACCCAAAAAGGTTGGAGACCAGTGCTCTAAGGGGTACCCACAGCTGTACAGGTTGCCTTTCCCCATACATGTTACCTTGCAGCTCTATCTGTGGGAAGGACATAAATGGTGGACAGACCTAGAAGAGCTCCACTAGAAAGGAGCAGGAAGTGCAAATGAAGGCCTACTAGGAATTGTGCCCACTCCAGCTTCTCCTCCTGTGCTCTGCTCTCGTCATTAGAAGTAGACATAAAAAGTAAGGTGCAAAAAAGGCCGCTGGCAGAATTTGTCGGATTTCTTTCTTAGCTTGGGAGAGTACTGTGCAGGAGAGCAGGCTAGGGTAAGCTCAACCTCATGGGTTGATCCAGAGGGAGTGCCATGGTATGGCCGCACCTTCCCCTCCCTCCCCCCTCTTACTGCTGCTCCTGTGGCATGATCAGACAGGGACTTCAGTACTGAAAATGATAAGAATCCCATTCCCCCTTCCCATCTGTGCTAAAGGCACATCATGTCTCCTCCCCAGCTCCTCTCCTTCCATTCCCCGCTCCCGAGCCTGTGGCTGCTGGTGCCCACACTGTCCAGGGGTGAGGAAGCTCCTCCTCACTCCAGCCAGGTTTCACGGACTGGGTTCAGCCCAGGACACTAGTGGCAGCAAGCACATCTTCCCTCTTTCTGCCTGCTCTCCCTAGGTGTTCCCCAGCAGCGTGGGGGCAGGCATGGGAAAGGGCAGTGGGCTCCCCTGCTGCCACTACTGCCACTGCTACCATGGTTAGTCTGGAGTGAACACAGCCTGGCTAAAATGGTAGCCCACAAGCAGGGGAAGGGACAGAAGCAGGAGGGCCAAGAATGGACCTCTGATCACGGGAAATCTTACCTTCTTCAGGACTTCAGTTGCCAGTTGCTGTTCCTGTGGCATGATCTGCCCACCTTGGTAGAGGAGGTGGAGAAAAGGAGGCTGGGAGTGGTGCACACAGCCAGCCCTGGAGCAGCAGTCACTGCAGCTGCACCACTGTTTGTAAAATCCTGGATCCATTTCTACTCAACCTGGAGATCGAGGCTCACAAGAGACTCTTGAGTGTGGGCAGGACTGCTGTGAAAAGGTTTTTAATGTAGACGGTTGATGGAGTAGGTCCTGTAAAGCCTAAATAGCAGTGTGGACATTATTGAACACAGTCTTTAATAATCACTTAAAAGTCAAAATTAGATAATCCATGTTGGGGGAAAAAAGGAAGTGGCTAATGAATTATGAGAAATTATGCACTCTCTACTCTGAGCTGTTTCATTTAGAATCCCAGACAAGGGAATCTGACTTTATGGGCAAAGTATGCAAACGTATGCCACTAGTTTCATTCTGCCTGATTGTCAATACAAACCATTAGAATTATGTTGGCAAGGTACACATTTTATCTTACTGAAAGAACCTTTGGCTTTTAGTTTTATGCTTTGAAGTAAAGTTGGTTCTTTAAATCATTTATAAGGTGCAGCTTTGCACCTTTTTGCAAGTGTTTCATAGATTTTCATAGATTTCATAGACATTATGGCTGGAAGGGACCTCGGGAGATCATCGAGTCCAGCCCCCTGCCCAAAGGGCAGGAAGTCAGCTGGGGTCATAGGATCCCAGCAAGATAAGCATCCAATTTACTCTTGAAGGTGTTCAGTGTAGGTGCTTGAACCACCTCCGCTGGCAGACTGTTCCAGACCTTGGGGGCTCGGACAGTAAAGAAATTCTTCCTTATGTCCAGCCTGAAACGGTCTTGCAGGAGTTTGTGACCGTTCGACCTCGTCATCCCTTGGGGTGCTCTGGTGAACAGATGTTCCCCCAGATCCTGGTGGTCACCCCAGATAAACTTATAGGTGGTCATCAGATCACCCCTGAGCCTGCGCTTTTCCAGGCTAAAGAGTCCCATGGCTCTCAGTCTGTCATCGTAAGATCTGTTTTCCTGACCTCTGATCATGCGCGTGGCTCTCCTCTGGACTCTCTCAAGCTTCTCCGCATCCTTTTTGAATTGTGGAGCCCAAAACTGGACGCAGTACTCCAGCTGCGGCCTCACCAAGGCCGAGTACAAGGGGAGAATGACATCCCGGGATTTGCTCGAGAAGCATCTATGGATGCACGCCAGCATTTTGGTCGCTTTACTAGCCGCAGCATCGCATTGCAGGCTCATGTTCATCTTGTGGTCAATGATGACCCCCAAGTCTTTTTCTTCTGTAGTGCTAACCAACGTAGCACTGCCAAGCCTATAAGGGTGCTGCAGGTTTTTCCTCCCAAGGTGGAGAACCTTGCATTTTTCGGTGTTAAACACCATGAGGTTCTCGTCTGCCCATTTGCTGAGCTTGTCCAGGTCAGTGCTATATACAAACAAACTGCGACAACTAGAGTTTTCTTTTCTGGTTCTGTTATCTAAGAGCAGCATTTGTTTTACTACTGATGCACAGCATCTCCAAGAATATTTTGTCATGTAAGCTGTGGAACAGTCAAATCGTTATGCAAAACACATTAAATTAACAGAGAGAGAGATCTTATCCGTTGCCAGCCATTTGCTGTAATGGCTGTTCCTTTAATTGCAAAACTCTTCTGTCTGGAAAACAAAATCTCAAATCTTCTATTTGTTCATTATGTTACTCTTTCAAGCACACGGGGTATAAGGTTACCAGTTCAGACCAAGAACTGATGGGCTAATTTACTTTCCACAGTCACTGCTTACACGCTGTTTATCTGTTTTAGACATGAAATCAACATTGCCTGATTGCTCTGGTTTCCTCCACTTTCAAAATAGCACTGCCAATTTCCAGCTTGATATGCTAGCCTATTTATGTTGCTCATTATGATGTCTTCCATGGTCTTATTTGCATCTTTTCTTTTAATTTAGGACTGAGATAATTTCATTAGTTAAAATCCTTGTTTAAAAAGGCTTCTGCAGAAGAAGGCAGGCAAGGTTCTTTGAGTAGATGTGGCATTTTTTACTATACCAACTGAGTAGCTGGAAAAAAGTTCTTGGCAAGCTTTCGGGCTCAGTTGCCCTTCTTCAGGCATAGGGAACTCTGCTGTTCTGAGACTTCAAGAAATGAGAAAAGCTCAAAGTGTGGCAGGATGTCAGTGAGAATGTAAATGGGTAGAAATGAAAAAGACAAAAGGTAAAGCAGAGCGGGGAGGGGGAAGAAAGCTGGGGGGAGGCTAAAGGAAGACATTACAGTATCATTCTATCATTACAGTAATAGAATAAAAGGCATAAAAGAGGCTGTCAGTGAACAAGAAAATAGTTGGAGATCAGGAAAATGGGAATGAGAGAAGTTTTTGCTGTGGTTCTCTCAAACTCTGGACCTTAAGATTTGTCATGGTTTTGTGTCCTAGGGTACTATGTGCACCATAGATGGAACTACAAGAACTCTGAAAGCAATTGTAATAAGACGGTACTGTTAACTCTTATTGGCATTGTTCAAAATTTCCTAGTATAAGATCTTGTTTCCTGTTACCTATAACTTTACCATATGTGAATGTTCAGGCCAAGATATTCAAGCCAGTAATCTGGCTCCAGCTTAACTGTTTTTGGAAGATTTCAGCCAGAATAATAGAGCTGCATCCATGACCAAGTCTAAGGAAAAATACATGGGTTTGCCCTTGTTGAAATTCTGCTGCGTTTTCAAGATTTTCTTTTCTTTTGAGCAGGAACTTTAAAATCATCAGGAAGCCTTATATTAGGGACATAACATATCACCATGAAATCCCATGCAATTTCAGCTAAGGTATAAGCTTTTGAGATCTGGCCTGTGGGGCTCCTAAAAATTTTAGAAAATGAATATATCTGCCCCTGGCTGCCTGTCATGTGGCCCTTGATGGCTTCCTGAAACTCAGTAAGGAGCCCTCCACCTGAAAAAATTGCCCGCCCCGTGCTCAATCTTTAGAACTAAGGGCCTTGTTACGTTACACTGTAAGCGTAACAAATATTGATGGGTATTAATACTAGCCTGAGTTTGGAGCAGTTGCACTTCAGCCCAGCAGGGGCTGGAGGATTGAAAGGTAAGAACCACCTCCCTCCACCACTTCCCATTCCAGGCTTCCCGCAGTCTCCCCGCACCTCCTGGGTTTCTGCCCAGCCCTCACCCCTAGACCTTTCCTCTGCTTCCCCTGTCCCCCATTTATTTGTGGCTGCCCATGCGGTCTGTCTTAGGAGAGCTGGTAGGGAAGGATTAACTTGCATACCCAAAAACAGCTGGTTTGCTGCTTTTCTTTGGGCTGAGCACACCCAGAGAACAGTGGTGGCGGCAGCAGCCAGACAGGCAGGTTAATTCTTCCCTAGGACAGCCAGTGCAGGGAGCCGCAAGTATATGGATAGGGCAGAGGAGAGACAGTGAGCAGGGTGCTGGGGAGCGTGGGGGAACAGTGGGCCCAATTTGTGCCAGCCAGGGAGGAAAAGATGGGGGGAGTGCTTACACTAAGTTGCAGCCTAGAGTGAAATGGAGTGGACACTGGGGCTCCCCACCCCCACCCCTTGGATAGGTGGACAAGAAAATTAGGAGCCCAGTAAAGACAGACTGATTAGGACAGGGGAAGCAAGTGGGGAAGTCTGAAAGAAAGAGCAGAGGAGAATATTGGTACTGATGGAGCAAAAATATTGGGTACTGGTGAGATGCAAGAAAGAAAGTGAAAGAGGAGGCAGAGATCTAGTAAGGAGCCTTGTCTCAAGAGAAGAGAGCTGTCACCAGCTGAGAAAAGTGATTGAGACACTGATCAAGGGAGGTGAGAGTTAAGGACAATGTTGGGAATGGAGAAATAGATTGGATGAGAAATCTGGGGAGAAAAGACTGGGAGCCAGTGAGGGTAGGGAATGTGAAGAGGGCAACTGGAGGCAAGTGGTGAGGAAGTACTTAGGTTAGACAAGGAGGGAAGGAATGCATAGAAAAAGGGTGACTAATTGGTCAGTGAAACTGATTGGGATGAGAAGCCTCAGGAACAGACTGACAAGGTAAAGAGATTGATCCAGTGATGACGAACCAGTTATTGGGAAGACTCGGAACTTGGACGTGGATCAAAAGAGGAAGTTCAGTTTTAGGTAAAAAATAAGCCAAGGACTTCTGTGCTCTTAAGTGCCCACACCCTTCCAGAGCATGGTATGGAACATGAGATACCATTCTTGTTCTCCTTAAAAAAATACCTGTGAAACATGCTGATAAAGTGTGTGTTGTTTCCTTCAAGTCTGCAAAGATGACTCCTTTCTTTTGCTACCACTAGAGGCAGAGGTCTCTAGGATGGATATGAACATTTCACATCTGCTGACTGGTGGTTGTGGATATGGTGCCACGTGATGAAACTTCTTTTTTCAGATTACTTTCTTAAAACCTAGAAAAGTATTTACATGTGCGCACACACACACACATGCTTTTACACTCGTTCTGGGAAAGATGTGGACATACATAGAGAGGGAGGCTTTTGTCTTTAAACCCTGTGGCACATTTGCAGCAGTATGAAAGTATGTAGTGAATAAGGCAGCAGATTGTCTCATGGCTGCATAATTAGATTCCATCCCACCCTCTGTTGGGGTTCACATATGGTGCCAGGCAAGTCACTTAAATCAAGCTTCTCACAGCTGAGTACTAATTGCGTGTTATTTGTCTTTTGGGTGCCTGAATGGAGATCCTGGGGTCTCCATTCAGGGGTTAAAATCTCTGTGCCTCAATTCACCATTCAGTAAAATGGGGATGAGTATACCAGCATTGCCTCAGAGAGATATTATAAAAATACATTCACTGATGATTGAAGCACACTGATAGTCTATTGATGTGAACTATAAAAAAGTCCATGAGGAAACTAGTAATTCTATCTTCAGAACAAGATTTTAGTATTTCACAATAAATAAAGTATGAGGTCACATATTAAGCAAGGAGAAAACAAAATATTGAATCGCTGCTCATTAAATGGGTATCTATCCTGTGTACTGCATGGAGTGCAAAAAAAAAAAAGGACAAGATCATGTAATTAATGCCTGTTAAACCAGGATGTCTCCCTGCCATGGGGTAGAATTCTGGCACTTTTTAACTTTTGAATGCTTGATTATGCAACCTTAATAATGTTCTTTTTAACCTTAGTATTTGTGTTTAATGTAATCCAGTAAAGGACAGAGACTACTACCATTGTTGTCTGGATTCATACAATCAAATGTGTATATGTATTTCTGGCTTAAAAGTATTAATCTGGATCTCCATCTGTACTTCAAATACTCAAAAAAATTAGAGGGACAGATGCAATGTAGTGGGTCAACCAAAAGGAAAAACTCAGGCTCTTGAATTTTCCTTTGTAGGCAGGTCACATAGGAACTTTGTTTCCCTTGTAGTTATCTTTAACTTGAAAGTTAATAGTTTTGCAATTAATAGACGTTAAAAATTGAGAAGCAAAATCATGCATGTTTATTACTGGTGTTACTGAATTATACCCATCTGGGCCTAGAAATTCCTCCTCTACTCAGGTGAATAGATTTACTGAAAGATAAGTTTCAGTTCCTTCTGTTGATAATATTTGCTTGGAAACCATTTTTCTGCAAAGCTCTGTTGACCAGGACAAAACCTTTTATAAAAATGTACTAGCTCTGTGTGGACCTCTACTCGTTATGAACCTTTCTCAGTTTCCTAATGCTGTATAGGGAGCCTAGGTGTGTAGCTCTGGGCTAGACATTATGGATTATACACATTGCTTTGGACTTGCCTCTAAGGCCACATCCAGATGAGCGTGGCCATACAGTGGCCCCCCGCACATTTAGGTGTTCGCCACACTGCTAGTTAGCAGTGTGGGTGGGAGGGAGGGCAAGGAGGAGGGTTGACCCTGGGAGATTTCAGGGTCAAACAAACCCATGCAGAAAAAAAAAAAGTGGGGCAGCACACACCTGGGGCAGCACATGCTGCCCAAAACAGGAGCCTGGTTAGCATTCAGCTGCTGGCCAGGATCCAAGTGGTAGGATTGTCACAGCCCCAGGAGCCCCCCAGGAACCCATGTAAGGCTGTGGGGGCCAGCCCAGTGCTGGCCCCAGCCTCCCCTCCCCCACCCACTGTAACTGCTACATACCAGAAGGTTAATGGCCCAGGTGTTTCCCAGGGACAAGTAGCAGCAGTATAAGGTGTGCCACTCCTTCTTGTCCCTGAGGAAACAAACATCCACGCTTGTGTGGAAGTGGCCTAAGTGACCTACCTTTGAATACACAGAAAGTCACTGGTGAGGGGGGAATTAAGTTTTGTGTCTTAAGTCCTACTCTACATCTTAGTTAGCACTATTGGGCTATCATTCTTCTGTTAGTGTCATGACCCTGTCCTGCAGTTGTTATATCCCATCATCTTGTGTGGGATTTCCTAACTCTGAAATGAACTAGCAAAGCATAGAAGTTTATTTTTAGTGACTCAGCCTTCCATGGTGTTGGTGATTTCTCCTAAACTGTGTTTCTTTTGATTTTGTTTGGGCTGTTTTACTACAAAAGACTGGTTTGTTCATTGACAGAGGAAGTATCAAATTTAGAGAAAATCAGGCTAGCTATCTATACCCATTAACACTTGGCATTCATGACAAAGCTGAACTGGCCAAGTTGCTTGTTAGTGGGCACAATGCAAGTTGAACACATGGGCATCAGTGATGGCAGCCAAGATGCTATCACTTCACTTAGGAATATCAAATACGTTTGCAGAGGATAGGAGTCACAGGCAGGAATGTCCATCTGTTCTCTTTACTGAGGTTACAGCCCTATAATTTCTTGGCAAGACAAAGTTTGGTAAATAAAATTTTGCTATAAGAAACAAATTGTATTGGAAAAGAGCACTATTCATTTGGGACCCATAGTCTTCTTAGCCTATCAGCTCTGATATAAGACTTGATTATATTTTTTCACTCTTAAGTAAAATAAGGTTATTGTTTTCATAGTTTTATCAAAGCAGCATGTTAATAGAATGGGTCATATTGACTAATACCGTTGTTCTTGCAGCTAATTTTGCCATGGAAAATAATGTGGTTTTATTAATTTAAACTCTTGCTGGGGATGCAAAACTTGCTATTTTATTACACAGAACTTAAAGAGAAGTGAGCTGATTTGAAATGGATAAAATGCTTCTTGAGGACTCTGCTGGGCTTTCTTTTCTAACTGCTGTCACTGAAAATTTGTCATGTAATGAATGACCTGTTAAAATATAAAGAGGTGATCTAGAGGTTATAGGAGTTTTTAGGTGGCTGCTGAAGGAGCTAGTCATCTCCTTTGAATGTTATACCATAAAGGAGCATAACATAAACTCTGGTTCATATTGTGAGGGTGTGTTAGTATATTACAATTAAGAGGGCAGGTTTCATAATCAAGATGCTTATTTTGAATTACTTTTAAGTGCTGTAAATTGTTACACACAGGTGTTATCAAAATTTCTATTCTTTTTGCTGTGTTTTCATAGATGCTGCATATTTTATAAACTGTTTTAAACAGTTAAGTACTTTCAGTTTTAGATTATTTTCTCCTTTTGTTACTGTACTGACTCTATAGGGTAGCAAAGCACAAGCTGCTCGATTAGTACATCTGTTAATATTCCAAATGTAGAGGATTGTTTTGATTGTTTATTTTCCTTGCTGCTAATGGCAGCCTGTCTTGTCAGCTACTTGGAATGTGTGGGAAGCTGAAAACTGTCTTATGTGCCCTTAATATTATTAGCAACCCCCATTGAATAGCGAAGTATTGTTTCACTGGACCAGGGTAGTATGCCCCAGTTCTCTATACAAATCTCTCCAGCCATGACTTGTTACATAAAGGTGCATATTAATGTTTTAAAATTAACAGGTTAGAGTGTAAGATGCTACTTCTGAAACTTGTCTTCGACGGTATGTGGTTCTGTCAATGGTGAAAGCTTTCAGCTAAGATCATCTGTTCTTTGTTAGGACTTTAAAAAAACTGTGGGTTTTTGTGAATCTCAGCAAGTGATAGGTTGTATTACATCTGAATATTTTACTTACTGTTCTTGGCATGTACTCTGTGCTGCAGAAACGTTTCTTATTCTGCTAGTCAAATGTATCTTTTGCACCTAGACACTCTGCACACTCCTATAACAAAGTAGACAGTATTCAATTTGGATTAGGCCCAATTCAAGGGACAGTAAATCGATTCGCTGGTTTGGATCACTGTCCCAATTCGATTGGGCTGAATCCGAATCTGATGATTCAGTTTTGATTTGGAGAATCAGCAATTCAGCCATAGACACAACTTTATATGGTTTTGCTTTTTTTTTTTTTTTTTCCCCCCACGAACCTTGAGATACCAGGCACAGCTTATGAACACTGACATGGTGGGGTGGCTGGAGCTTCCCTCAGGAGCATGGCAGGGGAGGGACTTCTGTTCCACTTCCGGGTCTGGTTCCAAGCACGTGGGGGACTCCCCTGTGCTCCCATGGGACACTCCATCTGCCCCGCCATCTCAGCGGTCACAAGCTGTGCCTAGTACCTTGAGACACGTAGGAAAAACATATAAAGCTGTGTCTATGGCCAAATCATCAAATCTCTCTGAAGTTCTCTGAATCAATTTGGAGATTAAAGGGTCTCCTAATTTTGATTTGGAGATTCAGCTGCCAAGTGGGGTAAAACTTCCTCTGAATTGAATCAGTGACTGAAGTGTCACACGGCCATAATAGGCATATTTGTTATAGTCTAATGCTATTAGTTGTGGACTGTACATTTTATTCATGATATTTCATGCCTGTTAATACCAGTCTTAATTTTTGCAGCTCTTTTAATGGAGGGTACCAACTCTATTATCTCTTAAATGATGCAGTTTTCTAGTCTCACTGATCTAATATTCCTTGTTAAACCCTTGGACCTAGTGAATGTGACAAAATATATGATAGACAATTTTGTATGGAGTAAGCTAAGTTGTAAGGCAAAATTATACCGTGTTTACTAAAATACAAGATGAGGCTTTCCCCCTAATCAACATTGGGGGAAAAACCCCTGGTCCTATATAAACATATATGGAAATGTCATTAAATATATTGTCTATCATTAAACTGCTGCCAAAAGCTGCATGTGCTCAGAAATAGAAGCCAGCTATGAAGTTGATTAAATGCAGCCAACATTGAGCATGACTATAAAACACATGGGGCGAACATATTGATTATTTAATTTCATGTCACAGGCCAAATTAGCCAAATCAATTCCAAATTCCATCAACAGAGGGGTGCTCAATCTTTCAGATGTGTGTGGTGCTACTACTGGCAACTGTCCTTTTCCCCAGATTCATTAATCTTGGGTTTCAGGTGCTCCCAAATCCATGGTAAGCATCCTACATGCAAGCCCGAAGTCTGAAGGGATTCAGGTGCCCCCTAGCCAAAAGGAGTATGCTAGAGAGAGAGCCCACAAGTAATGCACTATTGCCATAAAATGTATAGCAAGGTCCTCCCATTGGGAGGCTGTAGTAGACGCTTGCAGGGGTTCCTGCCCACTGTGCAATGGGCAGGTCTCCACCCTCAGCTACATCAAGTCATTCAAGGTTCAATCAAACAAACCCTGCTCAAAACCAGACTTACTTTTGGTCAAACTGGATGGGAAGCAAAGCAGATGGAGGAAGCAGGTTAATGGCCTCTCCCAGGGAAGCATGCTTGCACCACAGTTACATAATATCTATACAAGTGACTAACCAATTGATTTGGAAACAAAATGTTTCATCTGTGCAGATGACCTGTGCATAACAGCCCAAAACGTTGGTTTTGACCATGTTGAAAAATCCCTACTGAGAATGAGGCACTAATTGGCCAACCTCATACTACATTGAAAACCAATTACATGCCAACACAGTGAATATCCAAGTTTGTGCCTTCCATCTGAAAAACGATGAGGCCAACTACTAGCTCAATATTGCATGGTCCAGGATCCCACTATCCAAATCGAGTTTACCTTGGAGTCGCCCTCAGTGGAACCTTCTCATACAAAGAATGCATCATGAAGACAAAAGCAAAGTTGAGCACTCATAATAACATTCTGTATAAGCTCACCAACTTGAAATGAGGAGCTAGCCCCTCAACCATCCAAGCCACTGCTCTGGCTTTCAGCTTCTCTTTTGAGTATGCATGCCCTGTATGGAGAGATCCATATATGTTAAGCGTCTTGACCCCATTCTGAACAATAACGGCTGATGCACTGTAAGATGCCTGAAGCCTACCAGCATAAACAGCGTGTACCTGCTGACTGGCAATGCTTAACCTGACATCAGAAGAGCAGTGGCCAGCAGGGTAGAATGATTGAGACAAACTGAAGATGTGAGACACCCACTGCATGACCATCTCACAGCACACAAACATCTGAAGTCATGCAGGAGTTTCTTCAACAGCACCCAACCTCTTGATGCCACACCCAAAAAGACTTAACTACAGATGTGGAATGAGGCTGAAGAAGATGCATGATGGACATTCCAGCAGCTGAGTCCTTACCACCAGGAGCTGATGAACCATGGCAAAGGTGACTATGTCTCAACAGCCTGTGTACCGGAGTCAGATGCTCCAAGGAACTAATGAAGAAGTGGGGCTAAATCATTGGTTCAACCACCTGCGACTGCAGCACAGAGTAATGCACAATACTTGAGTAAGGCACATGTACAATGAAAGACCTTGCAAAATACAGTGAATGGGCACAAGCATGTGTAACAAAGGGTCAAATGTTGTGTAGAGACCTGAGAAAAAGGGGACAAATTCAAGGCAGACCTCCAAAAATTGGATTCTATATCTGGAAAATTATAACAAATTTATAAATTTTTCATATCTAGAATCTAATTAATGGGGGAGGGGATCATCTTATAATCAAAGTCATCTTATATTCAGGTAAATACAGTACCATCCTGCAGCATTGCACGGATTGCTACATAACCTGCAATAATGGGTTCACATGGCTGAAGGGATAGGGAATCTCAGAGGCTTACTTTTACTTTTTTTGTCAATTGCATGGCTTTTCTTTTACAGTTACCTGCTCAATTGTAGGTTGTCTATTAGGGGGGTGAAAAATCTCTTTCTGTAGAAAGCAAAATCATCCACTCCCACCAAACACTCCAGATGGGATTTCTTTCACAACACAGTCAACAGATCTGCAGTTGCAGATCTGCTGCAGTGGTGGAGAAAGCTGACACCTTGGAATTAATTGCTTTTGATAAACAGATGCCAGATTCTGACTTACTGCTTAGTTGCAATAAGCTTGTTAAAGAACTGTAAATACAATGTTTAAGAAGATGCTTCAAGTGGCTTTTATATGCTGTACACTTGAATACTTGAACAGATTTTTGTGGCCTCAGGCCTGCCACACTTATTCGCGTTGGTTAATACTGTGCTTGGATTATTCCTGTTGATCTTAAGGGAGTTGCTCAAATAGTAAGACACTGTGCAGTGTGAGGAGAGGTGGCAGAATCAAGCTCTGTAAGAGTGAGCTTTTAAACTGCATTTTTACAAGACAAGGTTAGGGGAAATTATTTGAAAAGAATCTGAAAGAAGAAAAATATTATTTTAAAACTCTTTTTACCTATTGAATAATGTAACTTGGCACTGAAATCGTTCTGTATAGATCACTCCTCCTTTATGTCCAGTACATACATGGCTTTACTTATTTGTATTCCCTTAGCATCTAAGAGCCATGGATGGAGACCCTATTGTAGTAGTGGCTGTACAAACATGGAACGAAAAGGAAGTTTGTGTCACAGTGCTCGTTGTTTATGCTGTTTGGTAGACATGCTCACAAGATGTAGGCATCTGCTATTTATTTTAAACCATAGTATGGTTGATTTTCATCTTACACCTTCCTGTACATGGTGTCACCTGCTTCAAGTCAAGTCCTTGAGGGTGGTAGGTGAGGGAAATGTTCGAAAAATACTAGTAAAAGTTGTACTTCAGATATACAATTTACCTATGCCCAAACAACATAAAAACAGGTTATGCTTTCTTTGCTTGGTGCTTCATCCAGTTTGCTGTGAACAAAAATAAAGTTTCTTTTGTATTTGGACCACTGTGAGCACTTTTTAAAGTAGTTCATCTGACTAGGAAACGGATTCCCTGGCCTGTAATACTAAATATCACAGACACACTTTTATTTATTTAATAACACATTTAACACTTTCCTGTGTAGGCACAGAGAACACAGTTAGATTTGAGAGGAAAATCAGAAATTAATGGTGTGGGAAAAAGGGATTGTTATCAAGCAACGACCAGTATATGTGAATTTCTGGGGAGTGGGGAGGTATGGGCGTCTGTGAGTGTATTATTAAAGGGCACATCAAATTGTAGGTTATAAAATTACATTAGTTATGGCCTAACAAACTGTAAGCAGGCAGTAGATCATGCTTCCAATCCTATGTTCAGCTCATCTTGCCCAATACAATTTTAAAAGTTAATCTGAAACCATGCCAGCAGAATGGCTTCATGTTGTTATGGAGTATGTGCTTCAGGTCTTCATCTGTTCCCTACAATGTCCTTATAAAGAAGTTCTCAATGCATTCATATTTTTGTTCAGCTCTTTCATATTTTTCTGTGTTGACTCACAAGAAGAAGGAATATCACCAACTGAATCACCAACATTATTTCCTGCAGAACTCAGGCATTCCTTGCAGGTGTCTGAATCCCATATCTGACTCAAATTGACCTTACTTAGCTTGTCACCGTAAATCCTAGAGGCCTGGCTGCAGGCCATTTAGTACAGTGTCATCTCTTAGCTTGTCACTCTTAAACTAATGTTACAGAAATATTTCACAATGCAAATGTATGCAGAGGTAAAGCAGGAGCCCTAATAATGCTGAGAGCTTCATGCAGACATTTATGAAGGTTGCCGTGTTCATATTTGGTCAGTCTAGGAGCTGCTGAAATTTCTTGGTTTTGGGGTAGTAGATGTGGTGGAGTTAAAGGTTTGAGGCATGCTTTTTGAACTTTTTGAAACATTTTCACAAACATTGGTTATTCATCTGTCCACTTTATAATCCAAGCACACACGCATGAAGCCCATGATTGTTTTGAGGGATAATTCGGTTAAATTTCTATTTTAGCCTATCAAGAGAAACCTACTTAAAACAGCAGTGAAGAGAACCAAATGAGGTAACTGATCCTATTTGGGATACAACGCTGACATACATGACTTGTCCTGATGCAGTGGTAGGAGTCAGATTGCAGTGGAAATTAATGAAAAGTTAAACAATAGGCATGAAATTATTTGTAGTACATTCATGTGGTGGAAACAATATAGATTTTTTTTGCATTTTTTTTAGTCAGATAGGTTATTGGGATATTGTTGTTTTGATTAACAAAACACATAGGGCCAGACCCTATTCCACATGGTGTCTAAGGATGACGTTACACATTATATTTAGATAATACTACAGACATCTCAGAGTTATGCTAATTCAGGTGTTGGTTAACTCTGGGCCATGCTACTTCACTTATGTTAGAGTAACTTCATTTTTCTCCATAGAGATAAAATGAGCAATTTACAGTCCTGCAGCATCCCAGAATGCACTGCTTCCAGCCTTCTACCCCAGCCCAAAGCAGGGATAGAGCCCAGATGTCCTGGCTATGCCCCTGCTTCCCCCCTCCACCCCCCTGCTCTGCCCCACTCCACTTGCCCACCGTCTGGTGGCAAATCATAGCTGTTCAGGCAAGAAATGATATTAATGCTTAACTTGTGGCTGTTCACAGCACATTCCAACTAACACCACTTAACATTAGATTTAGTATAGTCTAAGTTTGATATGTAACTTTGGTCTAAGTATAATCCTATTCCACCCTGCTTTAGTTTTGAAAAACAGTCTTCCCTCTTCTGTCTTTTTGTGACTTAGTCTTAAGGTAATATGAAAGTGGGTATGTCTACATAAGACACCACTGTGTAGTGGTTACTGCGCATTTATTTAGTATTTGTATAATCAAGTACTAAGTAAATGCACAGTAGTTGGAGTTACTGAGTAGTAGCACCGGCAAATGCCTTTTGAGTGTTGTTACTGTATAGTAGCCTAATAATATTGTGTAGCAGCATATTAGCACTGTTGGTGCTGTGACATGCTAGTGCACAGTATTATTCAGCTACTGTGCAGTCAGTGTCTCATATAGACATGCGTAGTATGTTTAGAAAAATAGTTCTTAACTTTTTGGGGGGATTTGCATCTGGTGGAATAGAATTAGACTCATAATGGAATAGGATCTTATCTGTTCTTCTCCTCTAGATTTCTTCATAATCCCACAAGGAGGAAATCTCTTTATGATTGTTGAGACAGGTAGTAATTCATTCATCATGACCATGATGCAGCCTGATGTTGGTTTAATCATTTAATCCTGGGCAGAGAGAGAGCATGATGACCATAACTGCATGGTTTTTGTCATGCCTCACTTTCTTCCCACTCCCCCCACCTCTGTCCTTGCATTTTGAAAAATAAGACTAATCTAAGGAGGGTAAAGTGGAGCAAAGGACCTAAATGAGTAGGCCTAGTACACAATACTTTATTCTGGTGGTCAGCATTCAGTTAATTAAACATGAGTGGTTTATTTGCTAGAGTATATTTGTGTGTGTTAATTATACAGTATAACCGCATAAAACTGGCATGCTTGGGACCTAGCACCTGCTGGAAATTTGAAAATTCCAGATTTTCGAATGAGTGAGGCTGGGTCTAAGGAAGGGGTGGAGGGAGGGGCGTGACACAACCCAGTGGCTGCAGGCAGGTGGTGTTGGCCACTCCCAGGGCTGCAGCAGGGAATAAAGCAGAATAAAGAGGGAACTGTAAGTGGGTGCAGGGTTTGGGAGGTCTGTGGGCTGGGGGGCTATGCTGGGCTCTTCCTGGGGGGTGCATGCTGTCAGATCTGTGTGTGGGACAAGAGCAGGCTGCTGCCCACCCCAACCACCAGGAAAAAACTGGTGCTGCCTCCAGCCCCAGACTGCAGTGGCAACTTGCTCTCATCCAGCGAGCAGATGTGTCCCCCCAGGAAGAACCCGCCATGGCTCCCCAGGCTGCAGCCCTCCTGGGGTGCATGTAGCAGCAAGAGCTGTGCCCCTGCGCCCACTTACAGTTCCCTCAGCTTCGCTGCCTGCTGCAGCCCTGGGAGTGGCCAGCGCCACCTGCCTGCAGTGCTGGATTTTTGAGAATTCCAGAATTTTGACTGCTGGATGTATGAGGTTATACTGTATCTTGGCAGGTTCGTGTTTAAAAATCTCAACTTTTTCTGTGGTTTCTGGAAGATATCTGGATTTACAATGTAGCACCTCTGTTTCTGAGTGGACAGTTAGCAAACAAAGATTAAAGTAGCAGGTTTAGGCTGTTATGGGTGAGTTTTTTAAAATGTTCTTTATCATTGGTCTTACTAAACTATACTTAAATGATTATCAAGATAGCAGATGTGCCTCATTTCTCTTCTTTGTTTTGCCAGGTATTGTAGTCAGTTTATTTACCAACTTGGGGGAGAGAATAAAATGCTGCGCTTTTTTTTAAAGCTATTACAAATGATTATTGCAGGTGTCATTGCTCCACCTTATCCATTTCTTCAAAATAACAAAACGAGGCAATGCAAAAATCATGGTCACAGTTAGTATTAACCAAACTGAAGTTGTCTTAAGACTGTTTAGACTGTTTTCAGTGATAACATCTGTTCTTAGGAAGAATATCACGTTCATTTGATATCCTTTAAGAGCATGCCACAAATTTTAGTCTTATTATAGTATTGGAGAACTTCCTTTTCTGTGGCTAGTACAATATTGGCATAACCAACCAGCATACTTGGATAATTCCTCAGTATCAGAGTTGTCTGAAGCACACTTGGCTAGTGAAGGCTGACAGTATCATGGAAGGAAGATTATCTCCCATTTGATCTCTGTCAAATGAAAATAATGGTTTATGAAGTAAGCTCTGAGTCATAGACTGCTTTTCAATCTGCCATATCCCCAAAGTATTCTTATTTGTTAAAGCTTTTCCTAAGTGAAGCTTTTCAAATAGTTGTACTGTTTCAATTTTGTCCTTGCTACAAATGTGTACATTGGATTAAGGAGGCTGAGGGCTGAATATTGTGATGATGTAGGCAGTTTTGTGAATAGCATGTTCAGGCTATACTTGTTAGAAAATAGATGTTTAATAAAAATCTATGTGACTTGTACAGAGTTGGCATTCAGTAGGTATCTAAAAAAAAATTGTACTGTATACCTTTTTGGGATTTCGCGAGGATCATATTCATATTTGAAATAAGTATATCTCATTGTCCCTTGTTGCTAAGAGCTATTTTTTGCACCCATCCCCTTAGTGTATATCCTTTGGAGAATATGAAATGTGAAGTATTGTTACTTCAGGTGTGTTACTGAATTCAGGTACATCTACACAGACAGAGACACTGTTATATGAAATGGCATTCCTGTACTTACAGAGGTTGAGCAAATGACTTTAGGTTCATTAATAATTTAAAAGTCTTAGCAATACTGAACTTGAACTGTGTATTCCTTAATACTGAATAATAATAATAAGGAACTCTACATGTAAGTCATGGGAAATTGAAATTAAAGTACATCTATAGGGAAGAAAATATTAGATTTTGAAGCAGAGATTGAATGTAGCAACTTACAGACCACTGTTTTACTGTTCAAAGTTACTGCATAGAAGTATGTCCTGATTTGGTTGTAAACAGAGAGAGAGCAGTATTATGGCCCCTGTTCTCAGTTGCTGATTCTTCTACTGCATTTCTCTTCTCAAGGGGAGAGGAATAAGGCTTTTCAGGTTAATGCCTGCTGGAATTGTCATTCGATGTATCATTAAAGACTCAGTCTTATTTCATATTGCAAAACATTTGCAAATCATTTTCACAGCTAATGAACCTATTTTTACAGCACCCTTGTGAAATAAGTTAAAGAGCAGTCTAGGAGAGAGAAGTCATCTTAATTTGAAGAACACTTGGGCTGGTGGGTCAGTTTTCAGTTTTCTTAAAAAGAGCAACATCTCTTTATCACCATCTATTCCTATTATACCAGGCAAAGACATTCCTAAGAAGCAAAGTATTTGAGACAAGTTCTATGTGGTAAAAAGATGGTTAAATTTTAAGTTGTTGACCATAAAATTATTACACATTTAGAGTCTTAGGAAATGAGTAACAGTAGGCCAACTTTTAATAATTATATCGTAATATGCCAATTCAGTGACATGGCTCCCACTACTTTTAGTTATATGAAGTTCTTTAACATCCCTGAGGGAACACTAGGACTAGAAAGAAGTGTAATTATCATAATTATTAACATCCACTATTTTATTGTTAAAGAAATAAAGCTAGAACAAAAATTGCAAACAAAACTAATTATTTAAGCTATAATCCCTTTTTATATGTCTCTTTGAAGTTGCAACTAAGGTTACATCTCAGTGTATCATAAATAATCAAAAGTTTGTTAGGTGGGCAAGGATTTTCAATTAAGTATAAGATATATAAAGATAAGCAATCTTCACTGATATTATAAAATTAAAGATAATATTTGCATTATTTTAAAAAAGGCCATTCAAAGAAGTCTTGAGACAGGCAAATTAATATTTAGAATCCTACACCCAAGTTAAATCTTCCTTTTTTTCTACTGTTATGTTGTAGAAGTCATACAGTGCTGGAAGATTTGCTCTTCCTTTGTTCTTTTTTGATGGCTTTTTGCAGCTTTTTGCTTGTTTGTAGGGAGGAGAGGAACTTGATGCTCTCAGGTAGAGGAACAGGAACACAATACTACATAATCAGGTTAGAGAAATCTGTACTCATTGATCCCACGGTTCTATAGAGGAAGAAGGTATGCCTCTTTCAGGGATTGGACCTCAGTGGCTATCTGTTTTTCAAAGGCTCAGCATTTTCATGAGATAATTGTATGTTCTTATTCAGTTCCTTTTCAGAGAGAATCCTTGAGTTCCATGTGAGTTTAATAAGGTTGTGGAAAAACATGAAGCTTGAAAATATTGTAAAAAAAAAAACCTTCAAACCCCAGGTGTCTAGATATATAGGCCATTTAAGAGGAGTTTAAACTTTCTGGAATATTTCAGAAGCATACTTGGAAAATCAAGTACTATTTTGAACCAGTCTTTTATGAACTAGTTCAATGTTACATGTGGATGCAGAGCATTTTGTATCTAGTGTCTAAGTCGGGTGGGCAAAATACGCCCCATGGGCCACATCCAGCCTGCCAGACCATTTCTGTCTGGCCCACAAGGCCCCTAAAAAATAAATTAAAAAATTAATAGTTATCTGCTTTTGGGTGCCTACCAAACATGACAGGAGCCAGTGGCAGTAGGATCCAGGGGGACCTGGCAGGACCCAACAGCCTGGCCCAGCACTGCCCCCCCCCCCCGCCCAGAAGCCTTTGCTTAGCAGAGTCTTTTGGCCTGGCCTGGGACTCTGGGGCTGTTCCTGCCTCCCTGTGCTGGAGGGAGATTCAAGTAAGAGCTGGTAGGGAAGCAGGGGAGAGCTGCAGGGATTGCCCCAGTCCTCGGGGCCAGACTGGGCTGGCTCGGCTCCTGCTGAGTCCTGTGGTCCAGCCATGTAGCCAGTAGCCACGTGGTGCAGGAGAGGCTGGTGGGTGAGCAGGGAAGTGGTGAAAGCTGCCACAGGCCAGGGGGGAGCGGCAGCAAGCAGGTGCACAGATAGCAGCAACAGCTGGGCGAGAGTGCAGGGCCTGTACTGGTGTCCTAGAGCCAGCACCGGCAGGGCCCAGAGCAGGGCAGCAGGGGCTCTGGAGCTGGGTTGGCTCCCTCTCTCCTTGCTGGCACAGCCCACCCCAGCTCCATAGAGCCCTGCAGGCCCGGCCCTGCATTCCTGATACCTTGCTTTGGGGCCCTGCCAGTGCTGCCCCCAGGACACTGGTGTAGGCCCTGTGCTCCTGCCCAGCTGTTGCTGCACTCTGTGTGCCTCACCCATCACATCACCACTTTCAGTGTTTGCTTCCCTGACCACCCACTGGCTGCTCCTGTACTATATAGCTCCCAGCTGTATGGCTGGCCTGTGGGAGCACTGGGTCCTCACTAGTAATCCAGGGCCAGGAGTGGGGTGTGTGTGTGCATATGCACATGGGCATCCATGCAGTGAGGGAGGGACTGTGTGTGTGCATGTGTGTGTGCACACGCTTGTAGGGTGAGTCCCATGCTCACACCCCACTATATACATGCACCCACACTCCCTACTTGAACTGCCATATACACAGACCCCCACCCCACTCACACATCCCAGCCACCTCCTCACATCCCCCCATAAACCCCATACCCACCCACACCCCACATGCTCCCTTATGCCACACACACCTATCTATCCCCACACAGCTACACTCTCCCCTGCAAACCTTTATCCACCCCCCATGTCCCCTGACCTCCCCATAATATACAAGAGTAAGACTTCATTTTAAGATATTGTGCAATCACCTCCATGTATACTACACAAATGCATGTAAATCAGGACAAAAATATGTTTGAACTCAAATTAATGAATGTTTTAAATGTTCAACTTTTAGAATATAATTTGGTATTTTTCTGGTTCTGAGATGGCAAACCCCTTGCTGAAAGATGTACTTCCATGGGTAAGGGGGGGACTTCCAGTAGCAAACATCAGGGGCAGGAGTTCTGGTCACAAGATGGCAGCCAGGGGGTGGGACATCTGTCAAGGGGTGGGGCTACCCTTGCAGCCTTTGACAGCTTGTCAAAACTTAATAAGTGTCCCTCTGGCTGAAATAGTTGCCCAGCCCTGGTCTAAGTGATCAGTCCTCCAAGCATCTCAAACTGCATCCCTCCTTTTACCTGCCTTCCCAACAGATGAACGCAGGGCAGCAGGCTGCTCTGGGATACAGCTAGAACTCTACTGCCCAAAGAACTTTTGCCTACTTAAACCACAGTCCCCAGGGTGGGCAAATGGGGAATCCTACATGTTAGTGTCAGTTCTCAACTGTAGACCCTAGGTGAAGGTAGGGAGTGTGGGGGAGTAGAAAATGTGGCATGTGCGGAGGTAAAGTATCGTTTTTCATGGACTGTTCACAAAACTACCATTGATCTTGGCAAATGGGTCCCAGTAGTTCCAAGGATAATTCGTGAAATATTATACTTTACCTGCACATGTGCGACAGGCACCATAAACTGTGGGAGAAAATATTTGTGGGGGCTGAGCCCCACCTGACACTCCCCCCCTCCTCCCCACCCCATGGGGCTGTTGTGGTGCCAGCATGCACTGTAGGATGGCAGTGCTGCGGTGCTGCCAGCAGCTGTGAAAAGTTGGGGGGGCTAAGCCCTGTTAGCCCAGGCCTTCCACTGCCTATGGCAGGTGCTCCCCACCCCCACGCCAACAGTCCCCAATCTCTGGCCCTCCAAACCCCCATTCCCCCACTCTCTATATACTTACTTTCATCCAGCTGCTTGGCTGCATCCTAGCCATGCCCCCAGCAGCCACTTGCAGACTGGAATGCTATGAAAGCTCGGGTTTCCCCTTGCAGGCAGGAATGCTACCAGCCTGCAAAGGGTAACCTGTGCTTTCACACGCCTTTCTGGCACAGGCTCACAGCCTTTAAAAATCACAGTGTGGGGCTAATTTCATGCTATCTATACAGTCTGTGGAATCGTGATTTTTTTCAGGGATTTACTCATCACCTCCAGCTGTGCCCTTCATAGGGTCATGTCATATGGAGCAAAGGGAATCATGAACTTTCCTGGCATTCTGGAAGTTACAAAGTGGAATGAAAAGGGACCCCAACTCTCCTTCCCACCCTCTTTTCCACCACACACACACACCCACACCCACACCCCCCCCCCTCCGAATCTGGATGGAATAAATGCATGCACAAATACAGACTGGGGGGTGACTGGCTTGGTAGCAGTACTGCTGAGAGAGACCAGGGGATTATGGCAGACCATAATCTGAATATGAGCCAACAGTTAGCTCTTGTTGCGAAAGAAGCCAAGAGCATCCTGAGTTGTATTAACAGGAATGTCACTTGTAAATCAAGGGAAATGATTTTTCTTCTCTCTTCATCATTGGTAAGGCCTCAATACTATGCCCAGTTTTGAGCCCCACACTTCAAGAAAGATGTGGACAATTTGAAAGAGTCCGGCACAGGGCAACAAAAATGATTAGGGGCCAGATGTATGAGAAAAATTTGAGAAAACTAGGGCTATTTAGTCTGGAGAACAGAGAACTCCAGAGGGATTTGATAACTGTCTCCAGCTACCTGAAGGGTGATTATAGAGAGGATGGAGATGGGCAGATTTTTTTCTGCCCATCGCCCTTTAGGGGACAAGACTAGGAGCAATAGCCTCAAACTTCAGCAGGGGAATTTTAGGCTGGAGATTAGGATGAATTTTCTGGGAATGAGAGTGGTCAAGCATTGGAACAGCCTCCCTTCAGAGAAGTTGTGGAATTTCTATCCTTGGAAACTTTCCAAACCAGGTCAGACAAACACTTAGCTGTGCTGGTTTAGTCAAGGATAAGCCTACCTTGAGCAGGGAGCAGGAATAAATGACCTTATGAGGTCCCTTCTATCCCTGCTTTCCTATGATCTTATGATCATTGTTTCCCTCATGTCTCTGAAGCCAGGGCTTCTTGCACAAGCATGTCTGAGTGGTTCCTGACCCTTAAATACTTGGGAGTTGTGATGCCCTGATGACATGCTAGCATCTGTTCTTTTTTCAGTTCAGGCTTCATGGAAATTTCCCCTTAGTCTCGTAAATGTTCTGAAGGATACAGGCAGGATAGGTAGCACTGGGTGGCATCCAGGCAGACCCCCAGTGACTGCCAGCGATCCTTGAGGCACACAAAGATGCACTCTACAGCCAGCTGCTGAATTGATCGTTAAAGAATGTCTCGACTACTGTGATTGCTACCTCACAAAACTCAAAAGGGTTTTCATCCAACAAGGACACTCCTCAAGAGAGATCGATCATACTTTTAAAACAGCCACCTGGATGCAATGTGAAGATTTGCTGTAGTACAAAAGAAAATCCCTGCAAATCGCACACTATTAGTTATGACATACCATCCTTCCCTGGAACCTACAGGGAAAATCCTCAAACAACTGCAAGCCATACTAGAACAAGACACAGTTCTTAAAGAGATCTTTCCAGGACCACCCATCCTAGCCTTTAAGTATGCACCAAACCTTACTAAACTCATCACCAGAAGCAAACTCCCTATGACCCAAACCACACCAAATGGATCCAGACCATGCCAGGACAAAAAATGCAAAACCTGCCAACACATCTCCACCACTCCCACAATAAGTACATCCCACAACACAACCATCACCATTCCTGGACCCTACACCTGCACCTCCAGAAATGTAATACATCTCAGCCAATGCACCACATGCCCTGATGGAAAATGTTTAGGAGAAAGCAAACAACTGCGTACCAGAATGAACGCATGCTGAAAATCCATCAAAGACAAAAATGTTGAATTACCTATGGGTGCACGCTTCTCACAAGACTGTTACTCCCTATCTGACCTCTCGGTTCTAATCCTCAAAGGAAACTTACAAAACACCTTTTGTAAATGAGCCTATGCACGTCACTTCATAAATCTACTGGATACGAAAAATCAAGGAGTTAGTATAGACATTGGATTTATGACACCCAAAGAACCTTGCCTCATTCAAGTGCTCTGTATAAAGTTTCATGACCCAAGGGTGGAATGGATATGCCAGATCCCCAGTTAGCAGTGGAGAGATGATCGCCTCGCCCACCTCAATGCTGGGAATCTCAGAGGTAAACTCTTCCCTTTCCATCAGCTAATAGAGTCCAAAGTTGCAGGATACATTGGCATCACAAACCTTGCCCAAGCACCTAGTGTTCACATGTATGAGCCCTCCCAGTAGTCTATAGTGACCTGAAGCACCATGGAGAAGAAGCCCTTGCACTGATGTAGTCCCTGGCTCTGTGTGCAAGGAATAGGACAGTGATGGTGGATGCCATCAATGGTATCAACAGTTAGGAAAGCCCAATCAGCTGAATCCAACCCCACCCCCTGTGGGTTCACAGAGTACATGAATCATGATGCCACTATGTTCTTAATTGTCAAGCACGCCTCCTGCACCACCCCTGCTATGGACTTGCCCATGCCAAACTGTTTTGCCACAGACCTGTTACTATTGCGAGTAGTGGACAACACAGTAACAAAGATGCACTTCTCTGTGGTCAGGGGCTCCTTCATCATGGCAGTTTGCCACTGCAGGAAGAGGGTCAACTTGGGACAGATTTCCATGAAGGTCATCTGCCAGGTGGCTGGGACAATGCACTCTCACTAGTTGCTGCTCATCTGCTGTGACCAATAACACTGCTCCAGTGGTGAGAGTTGTCCCTGAAGCACAGCTGTGTACAAGTCTTGCTATACATTGTCATTCTCTTCAACTTCAGGGGCTAATCTCAGATGTAAAAGCTGGAAGAAAGTGTACATTACCAAGTAGTCTGAGCTGCTCAGTTTTGCTTCCAGGGAACCTTGATTTTTGCCGCCAGAAGTGGAGAAGCCTACTGAGGATGCTGTAGAAGAAAGATTCTCACCCAGTGCTGCTGTTTCCAGGATTCAAACTGTTCAAGTAGTGTGCTCGATGCATGCACAGCAGCATTCACTAGGCAAGGATCTGCCCTATGCTTGATTAAAAGCAAGGGACTGGGGAGTCTACTGCCCAGTGATGTTTGGGGCAGTGTATGTGCTGGGGACGTGGGTATATGAGGTAGACTTGTGGTAACCAGCCAATTGTTATCCATAGCAGGGAGATGAAATTGACAAAGTGGCTTTCTAGAGCAGGTGTTGGAAAAGCTGTGGGATTCTTGCAGGGCTACCAGACTACCCATTCCCCCAGGAACAACACAGCCTGTTTTTCTCCGCCCCCCTCCTGTCTACCTCTCTACCACACTCCCACCCCAAATGAGCCTGGGACCCCACTGACTGGGTCCTATTTCCAGTGATGGGCCCAGGCTGCCCCCCCTCCCCTCGTTCCATCTACATATATGCATTTGTGCGCTCCCAGTCAACTACATTGGTTTTGGTGTAAAGTGCAATAACGTTTAGTATTAAATTCTATTAGTATTTTTGTTTGTTTTAACTCAATGTTTGTGACAAGGCTGAGCAAAACATTCCAATTGCAGACAATGAAATCTTCCTCTTTCTTCATGTCCAGTCGGTCTGGGTCTTCCTCTCCCTTAGGGGAATTCTGGGGAACCTCTGGCCCCTGACCCCTAGAAAACATGCTTGTCTGGGTACTCTACCACCTCCTGGTGGCATTTCAGCAACAGTGCAGTCCCTAAAAGTAGTGGCTCAGTTAGACCCCTTAGCAGTATAAGTGTGGATGCTTCTGTCTGGGGACACTTGTGAACCAGTTCCCAATCACTAATGTTCTTGGAATGGCTCACTGGCTATATCTGTCTGCACCATAAGAGTTGAAATGAGTACAAAGACCACCATTTCATATGTGTGTCTTTGTGTGTGTGTGTGTGTAAGTAATATGCAGGGGAAGATCAAGGGTGGGTGCTTTCAGTTGATCACGCTTCAGGAGCAGCATTTAGAAACTTTAAACAAGTCTCATAAGCAACTAAGTGTCCCTACTTTTTTCTCCCTCCTCAGCAGCACCTCTCCTTTTCTCTTCCTTCTTTCTCCCTTGCCCACCACTGCTATGGAGGTGAGAGAGAAATCCAGAGCTGCTCCTGCATGCTCCAGCTGAATTATACACAGAACCAGGCTCAGCCAGGGACAGCAACAGCAGCTGGTGGGTTCCTCCTCCCTGCCTGGTCCCCCTGGTTGTCCCCTGCCAGCCTGGAAGCAGGTGCAGGGGAGGAGAACCCACCTGCTGCTGCTGCTGCTGTCTCTAGCTGAGCCTGGCTCCATAGGCAGCATAGCTGGAGCAAGGGCAAGTGTGGATCAGGAACCCCCCTCCTCCCCCATTTCCCCCAGGTCAGTGGCAGTGACAGTGGCAGGTTGGGGTGGAAGGGGGGAGTGAAAGGGAGAGGAGGAAACATACCACTGAACATGGAGGGGAAGGGGGGCAGTAAGATTTTTACCTGTTTGAAGGACTTAAAAAATAGCTTCCTTGCTGCTTCTTTTGCAGCACAGTCTACCCACTTAGGTGTGTGGGAAGGGTTAGAGCACAGGTGCATAGCCACCCCTGTAGTACAAGTCATTACTACAACAGATTCCTTTATAAAATCCTGGGCCCATCCAGCTGTCCATGTGTGTCTGTCTTTATCTCTAAAATAGTACTTTTAAACTTAAAGGATTTTTAAAGAAGGTCTTCAAATTTAAATGGTTGTAAAAGAAAGTGTTGGAGCATCCCAGTTCATGGGGGTGTGGAGGTGCAGAGCTATATGACCTGTCTAGGAAGCATGTTATTCCATACTCTAGTGATTTTAAGATGCTCCAACCAGTGAGGTCAGCATGAAGGTGTATGTCTGTTGGCAGATAGTTTCATAGTTGATAGGGTCGGAAGGGACCTGAGCAGATCATCAAGTCTGACCCCCTGCCATGGCAGGAAAGAGTACTGGGGTCAAACAACCCTAGCAAGGTGTTCATCTAGCCTCTTCTTAAAGTTCCCAGGGTAGGAGCCAGCACCACTTCTCTTGGAAGTTGGTTCCAGATCCTAACTGCCCTGACAGTGAAGTAGCGCCTCCTGATGTCTAGTCTGAATCTACCTTCTGCCAGCTTGTGACCATTATTTCTAGTCACTCCTGGCGGTGCTCGGGGGAACAGGGACTCCCCCAGTGCCTGCTGGTTCCCTCTGACTAGTTTGTAACAGGCCACTAGATCCCCCCTCAGCCTTCTCTTATGGAGGCTGATTAGGTTCAGGTCCCTTAGCCTCTCCTCATAGAGGCCTGCCCTGCTGATTCCTGATCATGCGAGTGGCCCTCCTCTGGACCCTCTCCATGTTGTCCACATCCCTCTTGAAGTCCAGAACTGGACGCAGTAGTCCAACTGCGGCCTGACCAGTGTTGCATAGAGGGGGAGGATCACCTCCTTGGACCTGCTTGAGATGCATCTGTGGATGCATGACAAGGTACGGTTGGCCTTCCTGATCGTGTCACCACGCTGTCAGCCCATGTTCATTTTAGCATCAATAATGCCTCCAAGATCCTTTTCTGCCTCTGTACTGATGAGAAGGGAGTTCCCCAGCCTGCAGGTATGGTGCTGGTTCTACTCCCCCCTCCCAGGTGCAGACCTTGCACTTGTCAGTGTAGAAACCCATCCTGTTCTCATCCGCGAAGCCTTGTAACCTGTCTAGGTCTGATTGTAGCCTATCCCTCCCTTCTGGCATGCCCACTTCTCCCCACATCTTAGTGTCATCTGTGAATTTGAACAGGGTGCTTTTCACCCCCTTGTCCAAGTCACTGATGAAGATGTTGAACAGTGCGGGCCCGAGGACCGAGCCTTGGGGGAACCCCACTGCCCACATCCCTCCAGGTAGAAAATGACCCGTCCACCACCACTCTCTGGGTGCGACCCTCCAGCTGGTTAGTGACCCATTTGACTGTGTAGGTGTTGACGCCACAGTCCCCTAGTTTTTTAATGAGAATGGGGTGAGAGATGGTGTCGAAGGCCTTCCTGAAGTCCAGAAAGACTATGTCCGCTGCTACCCTTGCATCTAAGGATTTTGTGACCTGGTCACAGAAGACCACCAGGTTGGTTTGACAGGACCTGTCTCTAATGAAACCTTCAACTTCAAAGATGAAGTGTTTCATTTTTTAATCTCTTCAAAGTTCTATAAGCAGACAAGGTTCTTTGGGTAATATGGTATCTTTTATTAGACCAATTAAATTGTTGGAAAAATTGTTCTTTGCAAGCTTTGGGAACAAACACCCTTTCTTCAAGCATAAGGAGAGTCTGCTGCTGTTATGTGTTCTCCATGGTGGAACAGAAGCTATAGAATACGTAGTTGCTCTAATAAAAAATATCACATTTACCCAAAGAACTTTGCTTATATCCTTAGACCAACACAGCTACAGCCAACAACCCTTCGAAGTACAGTGGCATTTGAAGTACTTCAAAAGTTGCATCTCTCTAGGGTCTAGGTGTTATGTTGCTTATTTCAGTTCCAAGTTGGAAAAAAGCGTGTTACAGAAGGCATATGGATATGAATTTTGTTATTTTTCTCCCTTTGTATTTTGGTGTTGTGGCCAATTACATTTCTTGGAATATTTGGAAAGCCTAGAAATTAACTACAGTTCATTTCATTAACTACCATATTGACCTTTCTTTTGATCTTCTATTCAACTTGTGCATCCTGGGTCATGCACTACTCTTAATGCTGTGACAAGTAGTCTCAATTTCATTTCATAGCCTCATTTTGAAGGAAAGACCCTAATTTATTAATAGCATTTGGCATAAATTGTTGATCATTAAATGACGCCTGTAATACATTTTCAAAGAATCTATAGTACAATAGAAAATAAAAAAACAAGCCCTTTTTGCTGGTTCTACTTGCAGGGAAAAATAAAATTAAATTCGTAGTTGTACTTTACTTTGAGGTTTCACCCTTTTCCCTTTGACACTAATTTTTAAAATGCTGTGCTTAAGAAAAAATGCTTTTGAACTTTACAATAAACACAATTAACAGCTTTTTCCAAACACAAAACTATACAATAAATAGTTACATTGCCTAAATGTCTTTGATATGGTATATTACAACAAATACTGCTGCTCACTGCTATATAAATTAACATTTGGTTATTAAAAAGATGCTTCTTATATTGTCACTTATACCACTTCATAGAACAGTCCCAAGAGGAGACCTATTCCTAGATATAACATTCCATTAATTATCCCTTTCAAATTAGTAATATTTTAAAAATGAATATATTCTACTAATATATGCTAAAATTGTTCTAAGATGGGTAGATCAGCATTTTTATAAATGATAAATTCTTATCAGAGCTGAACTGAGCTGGATTTTTGATATCCATCATATCCAAATGCAACAGGAAATTTTGCCATGAGCACATGCATACTGAAATGTATTATGGAAACATATTATATTACTTCTAAATATTAACATATTATTATCCTATCAAAACAAATGGCAAAAATAATATCAAGGGGTAAAATAGACCTTACATTAATTTTTCATTTTTAATATAAGTGATATTTTTTACAAAGAACTTCTTTACTGACACAATGACTGGAAAAGTTAAGTCCTGTACATTAAACTGCACGTTCTTCCTCAGCTCTCCCACTCAGCTGAATGACTCATTGGTGGTGCTCCTAGCTGCTGCGAAAAGTTTGTGGGGCTAAGCCCTGTTAGCCCAGGCCTTCGGCTGCCTATGGCAGGCACCTCTCCCACCCCCATTCTGACAGTCCATAATCCCTGGCCTTCCAAACCCTGCCTCTCCAACAATTGCACACAGGGTCCATGTGTAAACGCTGAGCCCAGGAGCACCTGACTCCGGTGCAAACTACGCCAGACTTTATTTCAGTGCATTAATAGCATGTGTAGATGCACTCTGAAAGTCCTAACCTAGCTCAGTAAAATGATGGAATGGACTTGAGAGCTGGTTGGTTGGTTGGTTTGTTGATTCCTCCTCTGTGTGATCATTGCTTATGCGCTGTATTATTTGGGTGCCTGCAAAGACTTTTGCTAAAATCACAGAGATTTATTAATATAGATAGTTCTATATTTGGGGGTCATCTTTGCTAGTGGTGACTATCACAACTCTGGTCACTGACTTGGATATGTTATTCAATAGTAGTGATAACTTTTATACTGCTTCTAAAAAGGGCTAGGGAAAGGAGATTCAAGGAGATTAGATACATTTACATTTTTAATTTTTCTGTTCAATTTCCGGTGATATTCTGTTTGACAGTTAATAAGATATTCATACATTTTATAATATCTTCTTGCTGGTATGTTCATTCTTTAATTTGTTAAAAAAAGCATATCTTATAACTTTGCATCAGAAATCTGAAGGGCCGGTATTTCAGAGCATTGAAAGATTACTGAATATAAGGCCACATTTTAAAAGAGAATTAAATGGTCATTTATTTAAATTTATCTTATACCTGCCACACTGTCCTAATATTTTTTTTTCTTTCTCAAGCTCGTTTATCGCACCCGTTTTGTGCACTACTTCTACACTATTCTTAGTGTTCCGGATTTTCAGTTTTTACCAATTTTCACTGATAAATTTCATGATTTTTTTTTTTAATTGAAGTTGTTTTTTTTTTGTTTTGTTTTTTTTTTTTACTGATTTACACCTGTTTTTCAGTTCACTCAATTTTACCAGGTACAGTAAAATCCCTGTTAACTGGCATGAGTGGGGGGTGCTGGTAAGGTAAAAGTGCCGGTTACTCAAGGCATAGGTTTCTGGCCAGACGTGTGGGGGGGTAGGGGGCCGTGGCCACATGCAGAGAGTGGGGTAGTGGCTGCATGGGGGCTGTAGGAGTGTGGCTGGATGCCTGCGGGTGTGGGGCTCCCGGCTCTGACACCAGGCTGCATGAATTGCTCCTGGGGTGGTGGGCAGGTCCCCACTGTGGGGGCAGGCAGGAGAACCCAGCCCCCCCTCCCTGCAGTGGGTGCTGCACCCAGCTGCTCTGTACAGGCCTGTAGGGCTGAAGCCACTGCCTGGGGACATGGGATCCTGGCTCTGATTCCGGGCAGGATCAGGATCCAGTCCCCCTGCCCCCTATCTCATTCAGCTGTGTGTCACTCCCCACAGCCCCATGGTGCAGGCAGGTGATGTTGACTGCTCCCAGAACCACTGCAGCAGGGGTCGGGGTGAGTGGGGACAAATGGAGCCCTGGGGAGTTTGGGGTGCAGGCAGCTGGCATCAACTGATCCTGGGGCCAGGCTGCTGTAATAGAGGCTGGGGTGAGTGGGGACAAGCTGCCCTGCGCCCCTTGGGATTCCACTTGTTCGCACTCACCCCAGTCCTTGCTGCAGTAGCCCTGGGAATGGCTGATGCCAGCTATGGAGAAAACTGTAAATCAGTGAGTATGGGGTGCAGGGTGGGGGGGGGGTGGCTCTTGCTGCTATATTCACTCCGGGAGGGCTGCAGGCCTAGGGGGCTGTGTCAGGCTCTTCTGATTTTTCCTTTTATCTTGATTTTGACCTGGTTTTTGTTTGGAAAATAAACGCTGAAAAGTTCCTAGATTTTCTTTCTAATAAAAATGGAAAACGCTTTTTTATAGCTAACTATTTTATAACTTTGAACACAAATTCTCTATTTGTAAATACTTGATACCTTAATATGTTACTATTAAAAATATCTTATGGCCTTATCCCAACTTCAGTAATTCTTCATATTCCTAATAGCCTCTCCAATCTTTTTTTAAACTTACACTAGCATTTATGTTACCCCTGAATTTGGCTCATGGTTCTGTCCAAACCAGATCCATTTTCAGTTTTCTCATAATTTAGTGTCAGATATCCATAAACAAGGCTATTTCACTTGTCAATGGGATTTGGTTTTTTTGGCCTTGTCTTGCAGTATTTAATATTTAAGGATTTAATATTGCAAATCACTTTTCTTCAGTTATATATGTGTTAGAAATACCTTGACTGTGAAAATAAAAAAGTTCCTTTTAGAAAAGCTATTTCAAGATTGTATTTAACTGCTTTATGACTTCTTCCCGAGTTCAAGGCTCATTTGAGATGGAGGTAGGAAAAAAATGAAGCTTGCTATAAAATCAGCCCTCTTTTACTCAGAAGTGTTAGCATCCAGAAGCTGATTCGGCTATTAGGGACCTTCAATATTGATTTAGAACCAATGTTTAAATACTATTGCCTGTTAAAGACATAACGTTAAACCTATGTTTTCTACAAAAGGAAATTAATATGATCATCTTCTCCTTACTCTGGCATCTTTAACTTGATTGAGAGATGAGCTTTTTAAATAATAGAGTTATTACACAGAGGTCTACTTCAAAAACATCTTCCTCCAAGGTTAATGGCTTGTCACTGAGAAGATTTCCCCAGACTAGCGACAATCCAAAGCTCTCATAGTACTAGTGTCCGATTTTAATTGTCTCAGTCTGATTTAGTTAAAAGGGTTTAAAACTTCTACAAATGGGTAGATGCCATGGATAATTCAAGTATATCTTGCTGTATATCAAATAACCACTTTGGGTTTCTGTATTCAGACAAGTTACTGTGTTTATGAAAAAAAGGAAAAATAAGAACAATTTTTGCCTCTCAAAATAGTGCTGATTCTTAATAAAATAGTGTAAGGGAAAAAGAAGAAGAGAAAAGCAGGAAAAAGTATGCATAGGATATAGTATGAAGAATCAGTGACAATAAATGTTATCCAGTATAAATCTCAGGAATTTACAGATAGGTTCCTGGGATGATTGAAAAGTTCTTAGTCAAACATACTGAGTTAGGCGAATATATGCTGGGCACCAGTGGTTTATAGGCTTATGCTGAATGTGGCCCACAAATCTAGGGGTACACCGATAGAAATTTTTGATGCCGATACCACCAGCCAATTTTTAAGGAGGCGCATTGGCCAATACTGATCAGATTTCCAATATGCAGCCCAGCAGCTTGAATAACAGTGTCTGGCTGGTAAGTCTCTTGTGGTGCAAGGGGCACATACTCCCCTCCCTTCCCATAGCCCCTGGATGAGCCACAGCTCTGACCCATGCCTCACCCAGTTTGGGCAGTGCCTGCCCCATCCCTACTCTCTCCCTCACTGCGGGGGCCTCGATCTGCCCCCTCCACGCTCCTTCCCTCCCCTTCCACTACAACAGACTTACCAGCTGGACACAGCTCTCCAAGATGCCAGGCTGTGCTCCTCACTGCCTATGTGCTGTGCTGCAGCTGTGCACATGTGCGGAACATTTATCGGCTACATCAGCCAAAAAAAGCCGATTTTTCCGATTAAGTCAATTTTCTTTATATCTGTGCCAATCCAATATTAGACCGATGTGTTGATGCACCTCTACACAAATCCCATGTGAATGGCCCATCGCTGGCATGAGCTTACAAGCATATCGGCATTGGTCATGCATATACAGGGAGGTCTCTGAGTTCACTGGCATGTCAACATAGGCTCTGGCGACCCCCTGGGTTCTGGAGGTCTGAAAGATCCTGGACACCCTCTAGGCTCCAGGGCCACAGGAAAACAGTGGATCTAGTTAGGGTTCATGCTGACATGCTAGTGACCAAAGAGAGCTCACTGGGGATGTTGTGCAGAGCCAAAGTGGTGGTGGTGGGGGGGAATGGCCACACCCTCCTCATCCCTTTCCTGACCCTTGGCCCACTTCTAATTTTAAGCTTTGTCCCACTGCTCAAAAAAACTTGAGAATCAATGCTATAAACTATCCAATTGCAGGAAGATGCAGCATACAGACTGACTTGCAAACATACGTGAGTGATAGTATTCTAAAATTGTGTAATAGAAAAAGAAAATGCTATCTACAAAGTGCCCTTGTAAGTAATGAAGATAGCTTTTCCATCCACATGAAAGAACCTGTGAAAATGGGTAATTTACTGAATGGCATGAATGTAATTATTACTAGCCGTATGAGATACTGGTGACTTTTGTTTTAACATTACAGGCATTGGGCTTTGCACGTGTGACTGAAACCCATTAACTATAGAAGAAACCTGATGTTATTAAGAGTTCAATTAAATTCTCCACAAAAAGATTATCACATTAAATTGTGAAGGACAGGCTACAAATAACATTTTAACTGGAAATTGCTGACTCAGAAAAATATTATCCAACAATATGTTAATGGGTGTCTTTTTCATTTGTATAGCTAAAATTTTCTTTATCATATTTAATCAAATCCAAAACAAGGATTTTTTCCCCATTCAAGATTGCGGAGGGGAAAGCCCCTTGTTTTGGGTTTGAGTATAAGGCGGCAGGGGACAAGAAGCTTCTGTAACCGCAGCTCCAACCCAGGATGGAAGGAGTCTCAGACACTGGGGGAGGGAGGGGGGGTACAGCAAGTGTACAAATGGTGGGGGTGACAGCTGGCACAGGGACAAAAGGTGGGGGGGGTCAGACCTCTCGACTCCTGTAGCATCTACCCCACTTGTTGCTGCTTGCCTCCATGGTAGGGGGAGTGAATTTAAGATGATGTCTCTACAACAATTATATTTTGTACATGGAAAATTATAACAAATATATACATTTTCTGTTTATAGAATCTAATTACTGGGGACAAGGGGTCATCTTAATTTAAGTTTTCTTGGATTTGGGTAAATATGATAATACTGTGTTACAAATCGCAATTATGAAACTGTACATTTTTGTGTTTAACAATATTAATACTTAAACCAGACAAATGGAAGATGATGCAGATGAACTAGAACATGAAATTTATGTTGTTTTATTTTTCAGCATGGTATATTTTATGTTGAACTAACCAGAACTCTTTCATTTCACAAAATATTTTGAAATATTCTGAGCTTGTCCACCACTTGATCTACACCTGAATTTTATGTTTAAGGCTAACAAAACTCAACCGAAACCAATCTTATGCCAAAAATCTTAGAATCTGGTAAACTTTGCTGGTTTTCAGTTGACAAAAGGAACTCTTCTCATCTTTATGGGCCTTTTCTTCCTCCTTGATGTTTAAGTATTCTAGTGAATAAAATTGATCTATGAATATGAATGCTAATCTTTATTCTGTCACTGAATCACCATGTGTCCTTGAATTAAGTCACTGTACTTCCTTATGCCCTTGTTTTCCACATCTGTGCAATGGAGATGATGGTAAAATACTTTCCAAGGGATATAGCTGAGAAATCCTCACCTTGTGCTGTAGTAGCATCTTTCTCTACAAGTAATCCCTTTCAAATCAGTAAGATTACCTATGGAAGAAGGTACAGCTCAAGATACTGCTCCATTTTACTGAAGGATGGGAGAAGTCGTATAATAAATAATAATGGTTATTTGTTACCTAGTCCATCTGGTGTAGTATATGAGCCCAGTGACCTCTCATTTCTATCATCATCAGATGGTGTGGAAAGAGTCAGTCAGTTAGCTTCAATTTGAGGGGAGAGTGATATCTTCCCCTTACCTTATTTCTCTCCTAAGCCAAATCCCCAAGCAGGATTTTCTAGCACAAGTGTTTTAAAAGTACCTTCTTCTGAGATTTTGCAACAGTACTATGAAAAGGCTGCATTAAGGCCTTCTCCTAGTGTTTTATTTAAACTGGTCTTCAACTGAAAGCACCTCCACAGTCACCATTCTGTTTATCTCAACTGTCATTGTCAGTTGTGGTGGGGGTAAGTAATATCTTTCCCTGCATTCATGAGATTCGTAACAGTTGGACCATGTCCTGTTCCTATGAAGTAGCTGTTTCTTGAGGCCCTGGCTTTTTTCTGCTGATCTTTATAGTAGTGTGTGTAGTAGCATGTCTGTTCAGCCAGAATTTACCTCTGCATTCTTGATTTGGACACCTGGCTAATAATCTGCTGACTATAAGCAATACAATAATGTTGTGGAATCCTCTGAAATCTTATTTTAAAACATCACAGTAAGGATATCTCTTTGGCCTTGATCTTTTGATGTTTGCTCATGCAGGATTTGAGCTATTTTTTGTCTCCAGCATCACCGGGACACTGACTTTTTTTTTTGTTTGTTTGTTTGTTTTTTACCTCAGTGTCTGAAGCACTCTGCTTTTTTTCCTTCCCCAATGTCCACTCCCCTTGCCCACTCCTGTCTTTACTGCACTTTGTTTAATGCAGTAGCCTTTGATATAGTCAAGTCACAAAATAGAACATAAAAAAAAAAAAAAGACCCAAACTGTAAGGGAAAGCCTCAGGTTGTTCCTCTTCAGTGGTCTTCTAGATCAGGATTTAGTACGATATCACATATACATCGTGTCAAAAACAATGATAAAACTAATCATTAAAACATGGTTGTTTTTATATCCTTAGTGCAAAGAAGGAAAGCTAGAATGGCATCACTGCAGGGCAGATGTAAGGCAGCTTTGGCTATCTCACTTAAAAAGTTCAGCCATATTGTGCATTGTCTTGGTCCCTGAACTGTAGCAAAAGAGGGGGAAATATTGTTTGCTTGCTTTTGAAATCTGTGTCCTTTAGGCTAGGAGCAGAAGTCGCACGTAAACCAGTTTACGTGATCACAAACTGGTTTAAACCTGTAACAGAACAGAAGTTCAGTGCACATAAAGCACTTTCAAAATGGCAGAAACTGGTTTAAGATGAATCTGGTTGAATGTAGTATCAGACTTAACTGATTTAGGTTAAATTAGTTTATGGAACTTCTGTCCCAGATCCTCCCAATTCAAGTTAACTCACAGTCTAGTCCCCCCGCATCCCATGATGCTTTGCAGCTCTGGACTGTGCTGTCTGCTCCCACCAGCAAGGTCTGCCCTACCCCTCTGCTCCCTAGTGAGAGCACTATCACTCTGGGTGGCTGAGGAGGGGACTGAGGGGGAAAAGGCTTGGACCTCTGGCACAGAACAAAACCACCAGCTGGGTGCTGCTGGTGGGAGAGGGAGAGGGAGAGGGAGAGGGAGAGGGAGAGGGAGAGGGAGAGGGAGGAAGCAGACCCTATCCAGGTGCTGCCAGCCTGGGGTTGGGGCGGAGTCTCCAGCAGAAGCTTGACTCTGTACCCCAGGGTGGGGAGCTGGGAGCCATGCTGCCTCAGCTTCCAGGCTGGCTGAGGGAAGTGGGGCAAGGAATGAGAGGAGAAGCCTGTACCAGGGCTTGGCTTGCAAGAAGCCACATCCCCTTTTCAGCCTCTGGGCTGGCTGGGAAGAGGGAGGAGCCTGCAGGCTTTCTTCCCAAGCAGCCTGGAGGCTGAAGAGTGGGTGTGACTCCTGGCTTCCAGCTCTGGGGGCAGTGCCAAGCCCAGGTGTAAACTTGTCTCACCCACTGCCTCATCCACTGGGAGGCTGAGAAGGGGGCATGGGTAGGAGATCCCAGCCCCACTCCCAGCTAGGTGGGAGCAGAGTAAAGCCCCCAGTTTCAGCTTTTCTTCCCCCCTCCAGGACTGTTTCTGGCTGGGGATCCAGTGCCAGGCATGACTGGTGGGTCTTTTCCCCCTACCCCTTGCTCAGTCAGCAGGGAGATGACTTGGGAAATCAGATGGCTCCAGTTTGCTGCAGTGACCAGCAGGCTGGGAACCATGTTGTACTGCCCCCCAATTATTAGTATGAGCCACTGCAGGGGGTCTGGCTGTGTTTCCTTTCAAAAAGTGAATGTCACTGTACTTGGTTATTGTTTCAGTCTGTGCAGTTTAAATAAACCTGCAAAGATTGCATTGATTCAGCCTTGAGCTTTTTGATTGTTTGTACTTAGCCTTACAGTATAAGTCACTTAAGATGCCTGTGGGTAATATGGGCAGCTGTTGAAATTAGGTAGATGGCACTAGCTTTTTCCCAGAGCCCATTGATTTCAATGCTAAAGAAGCCACTTCAGCTGCTTGAAGTATGTATGCCCTCTAATTCATGTAGGAATGGCCTGTCCTCAGCTTGTTCCTACCTCATTCTAGGTGGTTCTTTTTGTACTTGAAGCACTTCACTCCTTTAATTGCAGTCCTGAAGGTGTGATAGGACTAGTCAGTTCCATGGCTGCTAATAGTACAGCACGGACAGCACTTGATGGGCTAGAAGGATTAATCTCCTGCTGCACGTGGGCCTGTTTTCTGTTTGCCAAATAAGCCTGCTCTTTATAGCTTAGACTGTAATATGTACTCAACTCACGGATGGCAGTAAGTACCATTAACTGAATTTTAACAAAGGGAATTGTTTGTATGGGAGTGAAGACAATGTCTAGAAGCCCTTAATAATGAGGAAGAGTGTATCTGAGGTAGAGAAAGGACTTTTGCCATCCTTAACATTTGGCACCACTCGAGATTCTCGTGTGTACAGTACTGTTTGCAAGTGAACCAGTTTTGAAATATCTGTAAAACATAGAGGGGTGATTTGTCCTTTTAGTCTGAAGTCAAGCAGGGTGGTCCTTATAGCAGTGGTTCTCAACCTTGATAGACTTAAGGCACCCTTCGTTAGACTCGAAGCATCCCAGAAAGTTTTCATTGTTTATCCCTACAGAAAAATAATAGAGCAAGGCTTCTGTTGCAGAGAACTCAGAAAAACTATAACAGGTCAAAATATTTTTTACCCTATTTGAAATCTCTAGGTTTATCTTGTGAATCATGTGTAGGTATGTGAACATATAACACTGCTAATGTTGCTCACCACCCTGGAGCATCCTTGAAAGAATCTCACAGAACCCCATGTGAACACCCCAAGGGAAACCCTTGCAGATCACTGCCTTAGAGACTAACTGGTGCCACCATGCCTTATCTCCTGCCTTTAAAATGTAGGCAGTCAGTTTCAGCTAAGTACAGACGGTCAGAAACCGAAGGCTGAATCGAATCAGTTTTTTCCAGGTTAGTCTAAACTGCAGAAATTAAACTGACTAACAAGTGAACAGACATTTCCTTTTTGGAGCCATATGCCTGCAGTGACTTAGGCCAGAAGCCAGGGGGCACTAGAGCACAGCTGTCTGGCACATAGCCAACATGTGTTTTCACTTCCTCTTGCGGCTGCTCCTGAGGGTCCCTGGGATTTGCAGTCCAGAATCACAGTAACAGGACTCTGCAGGGTTGCTTCTTACTACTTCTTCCTGATTACAGGTGCCGCTGGGATTTCTAGTCCACAGGCACATCAAAATAAGTAAATACATTTAGCAGGGAAGTGGAGGTTTAACGCCCCCTCCCTGGCCCCAGATCCCAGATGGAATTTTCCTGGTGGGAGGCAGTCCATGCCTCCTCACCCCCAACCCTTCTCTGCTGGGGCAGTCAGCACAGCTCAGCCCAGGCCTTGAAAGCATGCTGGGGTGCTGGGGGGTTGTGATTTAATTTGAACCAGGAAGCAGGAACCTGGAGCAGAAGTTTCATAAACTGGTTTGACTCAAATCAGTTAAGGTGTGATCTACATTCAACCAGATTTATCTTAAACCAGTTTCAGCCCTTTTGAAACTGGTTTATGTGCACTGAACTTATGTTCTGTTACAGGTTTAAACTGGTTTCTGATTACTTAAACCAGTTTATGTGTAACTTCTGGCTGTGGCCTTCAGGGTTAGATAACATCCCTTTTCAATTCTGCACCTGTTTGCCCTAATTGGCTTCAGGTTTTGTTGTCTGTGAAGTGTCTTTCTATAAACATCATTTAATTGCAGTTTTTTATTGAAGCCAATTCACATTGATAGTATAAACACCAGTTTTGCATTCAGTGACTGAAAAGAGAGGACAGATGAAAGACTATTACAATGATCATATTAGATAATCAGTATGAATATGAAAGAGGAGAGTATACTTTTCTCAGAAACAAAGAACTATGTACACTTAGCATATCATACATATTCAAATAAAAATCCATTATATTCAGCCTAACAGATTAATATTTTCTTGAATCTGTGTTGGTTAGTGAGCTGTTAAAATAGTTTTAGGCTCAAAATACTATTTTTGGGTAAGCTTAGGAAGATTGGAAGCGTGTTAAATCTTTCTTACAGCAGCAAAGACCATACACTTATGCCACATGTACATGAATGATGTACACTGCAGTAAGACTTAACCTGTGAATCTGTTTTAGGAACCATTTTAATCATAGCATATGCCAGAGGGGTTACAAGAGCTGTTGTGAATTAACAAACAGAAACACATGAATGATTTTTGTGCATGTTTCTCACTAGAAGAGGCCCAAAATACTGCCAGTAGTGCAATGAAATTATTGTTTAAAATCCATGTCATTAAAACAATTGCAGAGAATAAGATTCTGCATTCACTCAGCCATTTTGAATTGGTGAGAGAGCAAATTATCAGGTACTGCTTTTTTCCCATGAAACATGGACCCAAATAAGACGCACGTCCCTTTTTCTTCATTCTGCCTTTCAAAAACAAAATCTTCCCTTGAAAGTAGTGGTAAGTACAAGTGAGTACCAGCTTCTGCAGCAGGAGACTGCTGGGGGAGGGGAGTGGGGAGAGAGAAGGTATCCACAGCCAACAGCTAGGGAGCCCCAGCTGCAGCACTGCAGCATTACTTTTGCTTTCCTCTTGGCAGAGGCAGAAACTATTACCATATTTCCTCACTTGCAATGCTTGCTCCAAGTTCCAGTTGCTAAATTTTGGCAGAGGAACTTTGTGTTGCACGTAAGAAAATGTGGTAGTGTTTCTCAAAAATACATGTACTGAAACCTGGAATTCAGTAAAATTCAAAACTTGTATAACATTCATGTAGTAGAGAAATGTTCTTTACTCACAGACCCACTAGAATAGTACACCACAAACCTGTGTGCTTCCTTCATTCCTCTTAATTGAGTTATAATTTCAGAGTATAATTTGCATCACTGAGCTGCTTATACTTCTTCAAAACATTTCATTCAAAACTAAAAATACTCGGGTTAACTCATTAAAATATTTTTTACTTGGAACACAATGTCAACTTATTTAAAAGGTTGAACAAATGAAATATTAAAATATTTTGGATTACAGATATAGAACAATTATCACTATGTGGGTTTGGGATATTTTACAGGACATTTATTTCCCTCCAGAATGCAACAGTGAAATCAGTTATACAGAAGGTTACTTTTTATATTTAGTTATTTCTTTCAGATTTTTCTGTACCTCATGAATTTGAACAGAAGGGCATTGTGTATATTTTGCTAAGGTGTTCCATATACTTATAGTATTAATCCATAATGGTATTGAGCAGATAAGCCATCTTCTAAATCAACGGTGGACAAAATACAGCCTGCAGGCTACATCTGGCCTACCAGGCCATTGTATCTGGCCTGCAGGGCACCTACAAATTTTAGAAAATTAATATTGACCTGCCTGTGAAAGCTGACAGGAGTCAGGGGCAGTAGGATCCAGGGGAAGCCGGCAGGAGTCAGGAAAAAAGCCAACCTGGCCCTGCCCCACCCCACCCCCGCACCCCCACCCCTGCATTCCCACCCACATACCCAGAAGCCATTGCCTGCTGCTTTCCCTGCATGTGGCTGCTTCAGTACCACATGGCCCCAGCTGTATCACTGGACCACAGGAGCACGGGGCCATGCTGGTACCCCAGGGCCAGGAGCAGGAGGGGGGGGGAGAGAGAGAGAGCGCGCAGGTGAGTCCCACAAGCACCCCCCACCATACACATGCGCCCACACCCCACTTGCAGTGCCATACATGCATACCCCCCCACCCCTCACACATCCCAGCCACACTCCCTCCGCACATTCCCCCACAAACTGCATACCCACCCACACTTTCTTACAGCATCAGAGAAATAATTGCCCACCCCTGTTCTAACAAGTCAAACTCACCAATTTTAAAACACTAGTATCTTTAGTTGCATCTTTTCTGTGGTCAAAATACTGCTGTGCTGATATGATAACAATTCCCTTCTGTTTCTGAACAAGAGGATTTCATACCATACTAAAAGACAACACCAATTTGTTCAAGACGCTAAAAGAAGGAAGGTGTGGGGTTTGGGGTTTTTTTCGGAAAACACAGTAAAGAAATGTCAGTGATATCCAAATGTATGCTGAGAAAGTTTCCCATCTAGTAGAGTTTATATTGTTTTTATTGCCATTTCTACAGGTAACTTTAGAGTACATGTGTGCACCCTCTAATGCTTGATTACTCATAGTTTATTTCTAGTGAAAAAAGTTTCTGTTGTGCATTTCATTTCTGCAGTAGGTGAATATGATGAATACTTAGCTCATAGTAGCTTGGATTTCAGTGAAGGAAAGGGATAAGCTTTCATTTATTACAGGGGAAAAGCATACCTACATGAAGTTAACCTGGGTATCTGACACACTGTAAATCGCTGCCTTCATTTACTTTGCAATAACTTGTTCAGGTTCTAATGTCCTTAGAAAGCTGGCAGTATGGAGAGGTTGTGGAATAACATCTGCTACCTCACTGCTTGTGGTTTAGTAGTGCAAGGTTATCTTGATAGCAGCATCATGTCCTGTAAGTAGGCAGTTTTTAAGATATAACTATATTTTATAATATGGCAGTTAAGTAATATTTTTGCCAGCTGCCTTAATGGAAAATGTTAGGCTGTTAAGTTGTTTGGTTCATTTTTGTTTCTCTCTATCCATTACAAAAGAATTGGCATCTCTTGCCAAGACACTGTATCTGATGAAGCTTAAAATTAATGGCCACTGATTCTCCTCTGACATCCTATATCTAGATGTTCACCGAGGCTGTTCTCAAAGTCTGTAAAGGTGTATATTTAAATCTGGGAAACAAAATGTTCTGCAGCTATTTTTAGTCTTCCATGCAAAAATGCATATTGGGTTAATTGTGCTTAATATTATGGCCCTCTAACAGAGACATGGCCATAATACATTATCCTAATCTAATGCTTGTCATTTCTTCTGTCCACTGGTTTCCCTGCTACATTTATGCTTATGATTCAGAACTGCTTCCACTGCTCAGGAGTAACCTGGTTTGGATTTATTTTGTCCTTTCAATTTTCAAGAAGCTTCTTTTTTCAAAGCTGTTTCTGAGCATAACCACACTGTATGTAGCCAGCCAAGCATTAGGTATGAATTGGACACTGTAAAATATCTGGGATTCTCATCAAGTGTTTAATGATGATAAAATTTAAAGGGGCAGAATTCTGAAAATGTTATTTCTATCCTGCTTATTAGCATTCTCTCTCATCACTTCCCTTTGGTAACCAATTGATGGAAATGGAACTTTCTTATGTGTAATTTCTTTAATGACCTCTTTGTTTTTGTGCAAATACACATGCACACACGTGTTAGCCCCAAAAAGCAAACATTTCCTCCTGTTGTCATGATAATGCTAGTTTATTCAGAATCTCTCAACCATGTTTAACTCTGTGTAGGGGAATTTAATTGTTACAATTGTGCAGTGAATTTGAAAAAGCATTTCTGTCCGAATTGGAGGGGTTATTTTGCCTGGCTTTCGATCTGTGACAGTTCTAAGCTGTGCACTGTGCCTAGTCAGAGAAGTCCACCGTTTTGTTTTTTGTTGGGTTTTTTTTTTGGACAGGGTTGTTAGATAAAGCAACAGCAAATCATTGTTGGTATTCTTGTTATTTCAGAATTCTTGACTACTCACAGTAACAATTGATCTCTTAAAAAAAAAAAAAAAAAAAAAAAGAGCTTTGCAGGAATTTTTTTTGTATTATGTTGAGTACTTGTTTTTAAATTTGATTAATTTTTCATAGTTATAAGGCATGGGTATCAAACGCTCGGCCTGTGCAGTCGCTTCATGGAGCCAGCCATGCTACTGGCAGGGCAGGGAATTGGGAGTTATGGCTAGCCTGGTGCATGGCCTGTTGCAGAATCTAGGGGCCCATTGGACATGACTAATGGCAGTAGGGGTGGAAAACAAGCAACGCTGCCTTGCTTGTCTTGCAGCGACTTAACCTGAAGCTGCTGGCCTCAATGACACCACCACAGTTGCTTGTCCCTTGGATCTGGTGCCTGAGGAGCCCCATGGTCTGGATCTGGCATGAGGCATGGGCCAGAAGTGACTGTCCTTTATCGAGTATAGGTATAACTAGAGAGCAGGGATTGGCAACGTGGTGGAGGGCCAAGCTGTGTCCAGTCCCTGAGTCCAAAGTTTGGGTGTTAAGGACAGGATCCTGACAATATTTCACAAAAAAGCTTCTCCTAAGAGTTAGAGACCAAAGCCTTACCTTGACCTTGCTGGTTTGACATTGACCTTGAGTGCTGCTGAATGAAAAATTTAAAGTATTTAGCTTGGTGTACTCAGAATTTGCACAGTATCAGTCCTGAGTGTCTTCAGTGTGAGATAAAGATATATATACTAATCAGAGGTGAAAATGGCCATGTTGTAGAGAACTTTTTCAAGCCACGGGCTAGATCAACCCATCTCCAGCCTGACACAAGTGGCTTTGGTGGCACATCAGCAGCAAGAAGGAATTACTGCTGCTTTTCCCAGCCTCCCACTCCCCAGCGGGGGTGTGCATGCAGCTTCTAGCCAGATGGGATCTGTGCCAGGTCCAGGCACCTGGGAACTGTGACTTCACTGCTGCCACCTCTTCACCCCTACCCCACACTCCCTGGCTGCAGCTCAGGCACAGCTTCCAGCCAGTGGAGAGCTGTGCCAGGGTCTGCACTTCTGCTGCTTCTCTCCCCACCACATCTTCCAGCTGCAGCACAAGTGCAGCTGAAAGCTGCGTGAGCCTGGCTCAGGCTCAGGTTCCCACCAGCTGCAAGCTGCACTCATACTGCCATCAGGGGGCAGGGAGAAGCAATGGCAATGCAGGTGCAGCTTCCAGGTCCCTGGCCCCAGCACAGCTCCTTGCTGCCCATGTAGTAACCATGTAATAAGGGCTGCAGGATTAATGCTTTTATGTATTTATTCCATTACTTTTCTGTTGCTGTATGTTTTCAGGAAGAGACCCTATAGTTCTGGTTATAATTAAATAATTGAGGGTTTTTTAATTCTGAATGTATGTATTAGGAAAAATGAGAATTTAATTTAATCTTTTCTTAAAATGAAAGGGTAACGATAAAGTGACACCACGCTGTGACAAAAGAAAATGAGATATGATTAATGTTTGCACTGCAGTGGCTTTGTTAATTTGGTGTAACTTTATTACAGCTGTCATTGTATGTAATAACTTTGTATCTCTACAGAGTACTTTCATTGTCTTTACTCCATCTTTGAAGCATGGTACTGGTAGAATGAGACCTTTACATACAAATTGATGCAAAAGCTCATGTGAATTTGTTTTTTGATATAAAAGTGGGTACAGTTGTTTACAAAGAAAATATTAGTCTTTCTGTCAATTAAATTACAGCAGATTGTAATTGCAAAACTTGAACATCATCAATAAGCTGTTATAATAGGTACACTTTTCTTGTGTAATAAGCATTGGGTAAGGAAGTAATTTATTTTGTATCATGTTTCTTCCTGTTGTAAAATCCAGAGGTGCAAAATTTGCGTGAATTGATTTGTAACATTGTTGGCTTGCCATGTTGGTAACGTTCCACACTTACTACACAGATGAGTTACTTATGTGCCTTTGAGGATTGGACAGGATAAGACATGGTGTTAGGTGGAAGAAGAACTAAGATTGTCTGATGGATTTGATTTATGTTGGCCATAGTTACTTATTCAGGAACATTTTGGGTTTGTCTTGTAATTACTTCAGTTTTTTTTTGTTTCTTACAAAGTACCTTGGGCAATGGATAGAGGTCTTTCAAAATTAAATGTGTTTAGATGCATTGTAATGTGTTGGGAGTTGTTCATTTTGTTTATACACTGGCCTTAAAAACAACATATTTGGGTACCTTTTGTAGAATAGGTATACATGCATGTAAAAAAAACAAAAAAACAAAAAAAGTAGGTATGTGTAAGGACAAAGGGTCATCAACTCCTGCCAACCAGTAGCAAATCATCACTAATCATGTGGGTACAACTTGTAAGAAGATGCACAAAAATATCTATTCATAAGCAATAGATTAGATCATTGTATTTTTCATAGAGTCAATGGTTAAAAATGTTCTCTTAACAAATATAGTGCAATGTAACCAACTGCTGTTTCTATTTCTCCTAGTTTGTGGGGACATCCATGGACAATTCTTTGACTTGATGAAACTGTTTGAAGTGGGAGGCTCTCCTGCCAACACGCGGTATCTCTTCTTAGGGGACTATGTGGACAGAGGGTACTTCAGTATTGAAGTATGTTTGCTATTTCTTATTTTGGCTATGAAGCTACTTGCAATGTATTTTCTTGCATATGACTCACAGAATATTTTAATAAATGCATGGCACTTTATGATCCTTATGTAGACCACTATGAGCAGCAGGTGGGGGGGTAAGTTTATTCATGTAAAACATTGCTACGTGTGTTCCTTTTTTTTTGTCATGCAGTTAACAACGGTAATAATTGGTGTGTAAGCAAGAATGAGGTTCAATTGTGCCAGGGCTTTGATCTCAGACGGAGTGAATGCATGCTGTATTTTTTCTATGGATTATTTTAATTTATAAGTGTTTAACAGATTCGTTTGAGAGGTTTAGAAAGGGTTGGTTAGCTAAAGAAAATGGGATGGGGAGTTGAACATCCAATCAGTACCATAGGCGAGAATGTTATAACCAATTTTTGGAAAAATATGAACTGGAGGGATTTAATGGGACAACTAATGGTCTTTATCCTGAAACTGGTCTTGGGCACAGAGGGCTGCAAGTATAGATTTCAACCACACACAGCTTCATTGAAGTTAATGGGACTGCAGATATGGGTTCACTCTTGTGGATGGACTCGATGATCTCCCGAGGTCCCTTCCAGCCCTAATGTCTATGAAATCTATGGATCAGATTATCGGATATTAGGATTTAATCTTAGATTTTGAACGCCCAAATTTCTGCATGCCTATATGAATCTCAAATTACTAAATTGAATCTACTCCATAGTTGTTAACCCCAGTTCAGAGATCAACTTTGAAGAAGCAGCTGCAATGAGGATACAACTTACACCTGCCTGGCCCTAGTTTAGTTCCTTGGTGCCTCATCCCAGTACAGGCACAGGGAGAGACGCTAACAAAGCCTTCTGGCTCCATCAGCCATGTGTTGCCAAACCCTGCCATAGATATTTAAGGCTAATCTTAAGGCTACAGCTGGTGGCTACATTTTTTATTTGTTTATGAATGTATTAATCTTAAATTTTGACTCTGTGTGTGTGTGTGTGTGTGTGTGTGTAAGAGAAATAACTGGAACCCTCAGGATTCTGGTTGATTTAAATACAAGGCTCATTCTAAAATATAAAATAGATCAAACCATAAAACATTTTAAGTTACTCATTTGTTAATCGGCCAATATACAATTTATAAAATAGTTGTTTTTAACAATTCTCATCCCAGTGCAGTCCGCTTTATCCTTAACACCCAGAAACTATTGGAACCAGTACTTAAATTATTCATTTTAGAGTCACTGTAGAGTTGAGAGCCTCCCTCTCCCACCCTCCCAGTAATCAAACTTATTACTGCCTATCACCTTGATTAGACTGATGTTAAAATAAAAGGCTACTTCCTGAGCCATAAGCATATTTGATTGTGCATTCAGGAGTAAACACTGCAGAGTAAATGGATGGCAAGGAAAGGAAAAATTTTTTGTTTTGTTTTGTTTTTTGTTTTTAACTGAATAATGTGTTTCTTTGTAGGAAAGAGGGCATAAATAGGACTGTCAGACAGTTGTGTCCCCCCACTTTGGAGTGGGAGAAATTGGCTTGGGCCATTAGGGAATGGGGGAGTGAGCTCCCCTGCATGCGAGGCAGGCCAGTGGAACTGTATAGGGATTCAGATGAGGGGAAATTGTTGTTTTCTTTTACTGGGTATATTGAGTGTGGGCTGGCAAGCAGTGGGGTAGAGACAGGGAAGCAAGAGCATTAGTGGGTAGTCAGATAGTTTGCTTATGAATTTGGTTTGTGCACATGTTTGTTCTTCTTTAATTTTTTTAAAATTTTGTTTCTATAATTGTTTTCCTCTTTTATTATAACCTGTCATGAGCATTTTGGGGAAAGGTTGCATACATACCTAATAAATAAACAAATACATTGTTCCTGTGAATGTATATAAGTGTTAGGGATGGTTGACAGAGAGCTGGGCTTGATGAGAGAGGAAAAAAATCTTCCTGAGAAAAAGTGAAGAAGGAACAGACTGAGGAACTTTAGGCTGTGTTTAAAGACAGTGATCAGCAATATTTTTTGGGTGGTGGGCTTGAAACTAAGAAGGACCAAGACTAGGAACTGGCTGCCAACATCACTTCTCACTGTCTGGCCATGGCATTGTGTGGGCAAACCACCTGCTACCAAAAGCCACCAAATGCTTCAGCTCCAGATGAGATCCAGTAGTTCCATGAGCCAGATCTAGCCCATGGGCCATATAGGAAGGGCTGGTAAGATCTTAACAGGGGTGGGCAATTATTTTGGGCAAAGGGGCACTTACTGAGTTTTGGCAAGCCATCAAGAGCCTCATGACAGACAGCCCAGGGCAGATTAATATGAATTTTCTAAATTTTTAGGGGCCCCACGGGCTGGATAGAATGGTCCGTTGGGCCGCATCCGGCCCTCAGGCTGCATTTTGCCCACCCCTGTCTTAAGATCTTTCTCCTTGATAAAGCTTTTTTATTTTGACCAAAATGATGAGTGTCTTTGGTTTCCTTCCACTCCAAACATCCTACAACAAACAAAGCTATAAGAGAAGAAACAAAAATTATGTCCAGTTCACCAGGTATGTCACCTCACCTAGTTAACAGGGGAGGTATTCAGGTACTTTAAAGAAAGCCTGTACCAGCTCTAAGATATAATTAGAAAGCACAAAAGGAAAATATGTTGTCTGAGGTACACTGCCTTGACTTGCCTACCTACAGATGCACACTAAGTTCTGCTGAGTTAATTCTTTGGTGTGATCTCAAAATGTAAAATTGAGGGGCTGTCGGAAGCAATTCGGGGGATTCAACAGATATTACTGTTCTTGAAAAATCACCCTTAAAACAAAATAAAATGAAAAACCAGGGTGGAATATGTCCAGACTGGACCCACCTTCCAAAGGTGGTGGCAGAAGTAGTTGTTACAATTTTGTAGTGGTGTGAAAAGCTGTGGTTTCTAATAACACTTTCTGACTGCCTTACACTGAAAGGAAACCACATTCTTTTCACAAGAGAATGTAGTGAGCTCTTCTGAAATCACCCAGAGGTGCATGCCAGTCCTGCAGAGCAAGTTGCTGGTAGTGCTTGAGCCCCATCTGTGCTATGCATTCCTGCACTGCTAAGCCCTGCAGTCTTTTTAATGATAATGTTGATAAGAGGCTATTCAGGTTGTATGTAATACTATGTAGTAAAAAAACCCAGTACAGTTCAACCCAGACATAGTTATGCTTCAGCAGTGGGTAAAATGATGCAAAACTTCATGTGCAGCACTGTCTGCAACAGAGCATCTGGGGTTCTATTGGATGAAAAGGTGCAATTTTAATATAAGCAGTTATCATTAGCTAGGTAGGAAATTATGCACAGTAGGTGAAAGGAATTCAAAAATGCAGAAGGAAAAGTAGGAGGCACCAGATACATATGCTGAATGGCAGTTCCTGACCCATGGAATTTGCAGGTAAAGACCCCATCCTACAAAGACACATATATGTATGTGGTTAGCTTTTATGCCTTTGATTAGGTCCTTAAACTTCAGTGAGACTGTTCACATGTTGAAAGTTAGGCACAATTAAGTTTCTTTAGGATTAGGACCTAAAAGTCCAGCATTAGCAGATGAGTGAAACAAAAAAGAAAACAAAAACATGTGCCAAAAATAAAATCTCAGTTATTTCAGTGAAAGTTTTGGATAAGAGCTGCTAAATTTGGCACTTATTAATGAGGTAAGTTATTTTACCATGCATTGTTTGTAGTAAAGTTGGAGGTAGTTTAAAATGTAGATACTTCAATAGGTCACTAACAAGTGGGCTGTCCCAGAGCCGGTCCTGAATGTTGACCTGCTCACTTTTGTCAAGGGCAAATACACAGCTCCGAACCTCCCTATATACCATGACCCATGCCTTGCAGATGGGATCCATATCCATAAACTCCCCAGCCCCTTAGCGAGGCTACACTCATCCTCACCCAACCCAAACTTGGCTTCAGGCATCCTCAGACCTACCTGGGCCCCCGTGCCCCCACACTGGGGCTTCTTCCCGTGCCCCCACACTGGGGCTTCTTCCCGTGCCCCCACACTGGTCTTCTGGGCCTGACGCCCCTTGGGCCTCAGACTTCACGCAGTGGGCCTTGGCCCTGTCTTGGGCTCCCTTCTCATGGCCTGGACCCTGCCTCAGGCCCCATTCAGTGGGGCTCAGCCACATGCTTTTCTGTCTGAGTATGCTCCCATAGCCTTTCCCCTCCACAGGGTCACCCAAAACGCTGTGGGCCAGAGGCTTTCTGGTGCCCCATTCTCACCATTCCCTGGGGAGGCAAAGGTGTGGCATTTCCTGAGGACTGCCCTGCCACAAGCAGCCTCACAGCACCATCTTCCCCAGCAGGGTATAGTTTTAGGTCATTTCCCAGGACCAGGAACCTCCTCCATTCACACAGTTCCTATCCTGAACCTCCAAGCTGTTCTGGGAGCAGCAGTTGTCTGGGTGATGTTGTTTCTTCAACCCCCTGCAGCAACTCTCAGCTCTTCTCTTGGGGCCTAGCTTTACATGCAGACTCCAGCCTCTCCACCAATTAGGCGGCCTCCTGCCTAACGTGACTGCCTGATTGGGCTTGCTCCCACTTGCAGGCTGCTACTGCCTGCTCAGACCCCTTAAAGTAGCGTGCAAAATCTGTGCTCTGCCAGTCATTTAGAGTAATGTGTAATATTACTCATGTGGTTATGAGTAGTGCACATTTGAACCGGACAAGTCACAGATTTCTGTCATTGACTTAATCTTTATCCAATGGTTCCCTTTTCCTCTCACTCCCTCTCGCCACACTTCAGTGTTTTTTCACTAAGGATAACAGAGTCTACAAATTGAAACATCTGATATGATGTTCTTGCTTCCTAGACAAGGTTGAAGGCTCTGTCCTTGTACAACCTTGCTATCAATGGCCAACCACAAACCCAGTCACAGAAATTCATTTATGCTGATGACATCTGCTGTGGATTCAGGCCTGGGCTTTTTCTAAGCTAGAACACACTCTGAATAGGGATGTTGTAAAGCTGGCTGACTACTGCAAGACTTGGCGCCTCCAACCCAAGTGTCCGTAAGACAGTTTTCAGCATTTTCCACCTACACCATGCCAGTGCTGCTTGGGAGCTGAACACCTACCTGAATAGTCAGAGGCTGAGGCATGAAGCACAACCCATCTACCTGAGTGTAATGCTGCACCAGACACTGAGCTACCACGAGCACTTCAAAAAGACAGTGATGAAAGTTAAGACATGCAACAACCTCCTTAAATGGTTGGCTTGGGTCATCATGGGGTTCAAAAGCCTCAACCCTAAGAATGTCAGATCTTGCAATCTTGTATTCCGTGGCAGAGTACTGTGCACTAGTCTGGAACTGGTCATTACACACCAAACTTGTTGATGTGCAGCTATGATCAGTGATGCGCGTCATCTTCGGAACTCTTCATCCAACCCCTCTATCATGGCTCCCAGTCCTGAGCAACATTGTTTCCCTGCATATCTGATGGGAAGTTGCAATTAGCAAGCTACTGGAAAAGATCTATGCCAATCCAAGCCTGCCACTCTAAGACAATCTCTTGAACCCACCTGCTGCACATCTACCATCATGGCACCCACTGTGGTCTAAACTTCTGCACCAGGACCACGTGGCAAAGACCCTCTGATGTGAGGAATGGAGGTTGACGTTACCACCAAACAAGTTCCTTATCACAGACCCTACTGCCTGCCCACCTGTCTTCAACCTGCCACACTGTCAATGGGCCTTGCTGAATAGGTTCCAGACAGGGCAAGGTCTGTGTGCAGCCAACCTCCACCATTGGGGTTTTTGTGACAATCCAGACTGTAACTGTGGCAAAACACATGCCATGTCACATATTGTCAATGACTGCTCGCTGAGTAAGTTCAGTGACAGATTACAGGCCACTGAGGATGCTATCACATGGCTTGGCAATAATGCACACACTGACTGACTGACTGTTTCCTGGACTGTAACTGATAAAGTTTCCATGCTAGCGAACTATTTTAAATTCTTAACTATGGAGTATAGAAACCTTAGTTTCCCCTTTCAAACAAATTTCTAATCATGGATAAACTCATCAGAAGTATTACTACAAAACTGCACTTTAAATCTGAATTGTCTGATGCTAGTAAATTTGCATATATTTTCATTTCCTGTATAGCTTGTTTGGAAGCACAAGAAGTGAGAAGTCTAGATAAGAAACTGTTCTTATGATATTTGTAACAAAAGCAAAGTAGTATTGGGAAAGCTAACACAAGAGTTTTGATTATCAGAAATTTCTACTTTGACTTGCAGACTAAAATCAATTTAGAAAAAACATCCTTGTTTTTACAAGAGTGGTTCCTTCAGAACCTGGTGTTCAGTAATTTCTCTGAAGAATTCTAGCCTCCAAGTGGTCTGTTTCCAAACTGCACAAAATTCTATTTTGAAACATCTTTGTCCCAGAGCAATTCAAAGTTCTGTGTGTTACTAAGTAATAGTGGACTCAGTTCAGCTCTTTCTGGACAACATGCAAGCCCAAATACATCCTCAGACAAGTGTACGGTATATGTGAATGAGAAGCACCATGATTCCAGTGAGCTTGATGGTGATCGGAGTTTTGCCTAAGCAAGGAATGAAGGCTATCGCACATTCAAGGGGAATCTCTTTGCAGAGCTTCCCCCTGAGCATAGGAAGATGTGGTTTGCATCCTTTACACCTTCCAAATGAGCCATGTTTCTGCCTGCAAAACTCACAAATCCACCCCCTATTTCCGCAAGACCTTGTGCTGCCTCTGTCAACTCAGGGAGCCCTCTTCACTCCATGCAGTTCCTGGCAGTGCTGCTCTGCTGGAGTTATGAGAGTAGACCGTTGTGCATTGGGTATCCTTAGAAGGAGAAAGTCTCTATGTGGAAAGGGCAACAGAAAAGGTATCATAGGTGAAGCTGTATAACTTTTCTAAGTAATCTCAATGGAAGCTTGTCCTCACAGTCTGCTTGCTTCCACCATCTTTCCTCTTACATATCACAAATAAGCAGAAAACCTTTTATAATTAGGGTTCTACCAAAGTCACAGCAGCCAATTTTGATTTTGTGAGAAAAGCACAGTGAGCCCACCCATGCCTCTGATTGGCTGAAGGGCTTGGTTGCCCTGCCCCTTGCCACTGATTGGCTGCAACAGCTGTCATGTGGCCCTACCTCTCCCCACCAGTTGGTAACAAGAGGCAGGGCTGTATGATGTTCAGTCCTCACAGCCAATCAGCAGCAAGGGGCAGCAGCTATCATGTCATGCTGGCAGCTCCTCTACCCCCTTCCCCAACCCTGGTGTTCTGAGTGGCCAAGCTGCAGTGGCCACAAAGACTACTAGCTTCCCAGAGGGGGCTAGCATTTTATTGTTGGTGACTTTTTTTTTTCAGGGAGCCTGCCAAAAGCACGGAGCCCACCCTTTTTCACAGGTCCCATCCCAAATAATGGTTTCTGTGGAAATCACAAAATCACAATTTTGGTAGGTCCCTATTTATAATCCTCAAAAAGGAGAGAGATGCAGTGTCATGGAAGCAATTTGCTGCACCTCGCCACCACTACATCCCTCAATGGCAAAGACAGGAACTGTCCATCTCCCTGGGCCTATTTGGACTCGAGCATATGGCCCTAACTTCATAAAATATGAATGAAAAATAAAAAGTAACTTCATTTAAAAGAGAAAACGTTAAACTGAAATCTAAATGCAAAATTGGAGTTCCAAAAGTGTTAATTAAGAAAAATAATAATAAAAGCATTAGAATTCATTTTCTTAAGCATGTCTATTTCTTGGGGGTTTTTTGGTTTTTGTTCTGTTTTTTGTTTTAAATCAGGGACTCTAAGGATTGAAAATGGGGGTTTATAGGAACTGAGCATTAAACAGGAAAATAATTCAAGCAGCACCATTTTGTATGAGATCATTTTAACAAAATAATTCGGGAGAACAGTTTGAAGAGAGTGTTTCAGTAATTAAGCCTAGAGGTGGTAAAAGAGCCTGCAACTGTCAAAATAAGATTCTGAAGCAACCTGGGAATATTCAACAAATGGTAAAAAGAAAATTTAAATATTCAAAATGTGATTCCCGAATAAGAGATTAAAATAAAAGCAACTGAGATTCTGCCCAGGGCAGTGGCTTCAGAGTTGTTTCACAAGAAGTTTAAAAAGTCTACAAAAAGAGAAATCCATGTCTTTGCTTTTTAAATTGTAAATATGCCTATGGTAACCTCTGGCAGTATGTATATACATCTTTTTAAAATCACACAAGAGAAAACCAGAAACATGCCTCCCTACCTCAGTGGTACCTTTAAGTTTCTTGAACCTGAAGATCAAGAAACATAGAATGACATTCTCACCCATTGAAGTTGCTAAGAATTTTTTTACCTAGTGGGGCCAAGATTTCATCATCTGCATCTATGGGAAAATTGCTGATGGCCTGCTTACCACTCAAACTGTACTGACATAAATATTTCAGCTAGGGATGTGATTTTTTGCTGAAATATGTAAACTAGGATGCTTCCCACTATTGATGTATTTTTACAGATCTAAAGGTGCTGTCCATTAATATAGTTTATTCTCATTTATGTGTCAGGATAACCTACATTGATATTGGCATTTACACCAATCTAACTGCTTCCAAAATGATTAGTATTTCCCATTTAGTGAAAATGTTACTATTTTGCACATGGGTTAGATCTAAGTCAAAGAGCTATGTATGATAATACACTGTTTCTAAGTCCTACAGAGCTTAGATATAACAATCATTAGCAGGAGTAACTCAAATTTTTCCTTCCAAACATGTATTAACTTGCATTTATCTCATTTGCTGCAGTGTCACCCATTTATCTGTTTTTGGTGATTCCTCAGTCTTACCAGCTTTTGTGATTTTATTGTGTTTTAAGATATTTTGTGCTTTTCCCAGTGCATCAGCATTATAACCCCAGGAATTTTATTGTTATGTGAGAATCACAGCTTTTATTTTATCATTCAATTTCTAGTTCTTATGGTGGTGAAGAACGGCATGGCAATGAAACCCCAAAGGCTCAAGAAAAAGGGGAAATAGAAATAGCCAGGAGGGATGGATAGATTGATTGAGTGATTGATTGATTTTTAAGACCCATAAGTTTTCATCTAACCTTACAAGGTTCCAGTTCTTGATATTGGCAATGTCTGGTGTATCTGAAGTTTTCCAAAGTTTTAAAGTTAGACTGAAGAATCATTCAAAGCATCTCACTGGTAAATGAAAGAACAGGAGAAACAAGAATAGAATACAGTGATATCATGGACCACATAGAAACCTAATAGAGTTTAAGTACCAAACCCCTCACCTCCTCCTGTTTCTAACTTATTACATTGTCATATGGCTACATTTAATTACAAAAACATTAACTGAAGACCCTCTGGTCATAATACTGCATGATAGATCTTGCTTATAGCACCTTTCAGCCAAAGAACTAAATGCTCACAAATAAGCATTATATAATTCCTATGAGATGAAGTAATGTGTGTTTGAGGGGTTGTTGTTTTTTTTTCATTTCAGTTGAGGCAGAAAGCTGTTAAGCAGTTTTTCCATGGTCACACAGTTAATGGCAAAACATGCAGCAGAATGAAGGAAACATCCTTTTGCACAGTGTTCTAGCCACTAAAGGCACTGACAGACATGGGGAAAAAATCTGCATTTTACCAGAAGCAGCAGCATCTTAGCAGGACCCAGCTCTGCAGCGTCTGTATAGTTCGAGTGCTTCAGTGGGGCTTCTTGGCGATCTTATCTAATAGCTGATTCAATCAACTATTAGGTAAAAACATCAAAAAGGCCCTCTAACGTACCAAATCTATACAGATGTTGGGCAAGCTGGATCCAACTACCGTGATGCCTCTTCTGGGCATGTACTGGGCTTGGCCCAGGGGTGCATGAGTTAAATGCAAAGCTCTGTTTGGGGGTTTGGGTTTTTTGTTTGATTGTTGTTTTTTTTAACATCTGTAAGCACCCTAAGATAACACTAGGCCTTTCTAGCTCATGTAAATGAAATTAGTGTACTGAGGAACAGTCAGAATGAACAAGCAGAGGAACAGCCAGAAAGAAAAGAAAAAAAGTCACCTAGCCTGTAATTGGAATAGCACTTCTTCTCTAGGGAAAAAAACAGAAACATTACATGGGAAATGTTGCATCTTTTACAAAGGAGTAATTGAAGTAGATTTTAGTCCTATTGTATAATGGTAAATTTCTAAATACGTCTTTAATCAGGTATAAAAATGTAACCAAATATAATTGCCTCCAAACAATCAAGGGGAAAGGGGCATATTTTTATATATTGTTATTTTGAAGGATGCTGCTCTGAAATGAATAAGTAAACTTAGTGCTGTCGTCTTCTTTGTATGTGTTTTGGGGACTGAAGAGATTTATCTTTAGTTACTAATACAAAGCAATATAGGCAACAGGGAGCAAGTGGGCTGCTTTTCTTTTTTGGGCATAATTAGTAAAATAGCCTACTGGATTAAACCCTTAAGATATTTGGTTACATAGCTGTCACAGGGGTCATAATTTTAATATGGTGAGCTTACTTTACGAAAGCAAAAAGTAGTATCTGGTTCCCAACTAATGAGACAGGCTGGTGAGTCTCAACCAGTGGACTGCAGCATCCTAGGGTGCCACCAAATCCTTTGTAGGGTGCTGTGAAGTGTGAGGCAATGAACAGATAAGTGCAGGCTCAGGCTTGTCCCTGTTTGGCCAGTTCCTCCCACCCCCATGCCTAGCCCCTTTGCAAGAAGGTGAGCACTATAGTCTATAAATTTGTTTTTGAAATGGGGTACTATTCAATTCACAAAAGTTATGGAGGCATTCCTCTATCCTATGAAGGGTGCCTCAAGTCCCAGAAGATTGAGAATCACTGCTGAGCACACCTGCTTTCTGAATCCCTTGGCAGACATTGCATTTGTTACGTATTATATGTGAGTATTGCTTGACATATCACAACATGGCAGATGTTAAACTAGGGTATTCCTAAGCAAAAATGTGGGATCAGCTCCAAAGGAGTTGCTTGTTGATCAGCAACTTGTTTGTAGCGCAGAAGTATCCCACAATAATTTAAATGTGTAGCCAGTTAGCATGCTACAGTTTGTCATGTAATACCTGCATATAACACATGGCAAATGTAACATCTGCCAGAGGCCTGAATGTTTAATGACTTGAGATTTAGCACTCAAATTGAGCATCCAAAATTTAAGGTATTGAAAATCCTTAAACACTTGAAAGTTTATCCTGGTTGCTTTATACAGACTTTCTTATTACATATTTAAGGTCCTTACTTATTTCTTATCTATTGATGGTATTGCCAACAATTTGAGGGGAGAACAACTTGGCTTTTGAACCTGGCAAGTTTACATGTAAACTTGGCATGTTTGTTATAGGGGAAAAAAAATAAATACTAAACAAGGAAGCCCAACATACAGCTTCTGAAGCTGCATTTTAAGGAACAAATAATTTTTCACTAAGCTCACTTTGTGACTCTATGAAAACTGAAGTAAAACAGTCTAAAGATCTCCTAGCAGTGCTCATATTGGAAGGCCACCACTATAAATTGTTATAAGGGATCACAAAGGAAAATCAGGTATGAATAATGAATATGCTTGATGCAAGACCCTGAGGAGCATGTAACATATTGTTAAAAGAATGCTGTCAGATTTTAAATATGATTTACAAGACCCCCAAATTACTACCTTGTCTCTTGTATAGTGCTGTAGGCTTGTAAATCTGAAATAAATAATTTTTTAAAAATGTAGGTCTAGAACCTCAGTTGGTAGAAAATAGCATAGATCCATTAGTTTCAATTAAGCTATGTTGATTTATTTCTCTGGGGTCCAGTTCTCTACAGTCTTGAACCTTCTGTAGTCTCAGTCAGCTGCATGACATGAATGGAAAACATCAAATCAGAATGGCTGTGTGTTAAAAGTTCTTTGCACTTGTCTTGCTTAGGAGTAAATGCAGTGGAAAATCAGCCCCCTAATGTGTTACCACTTATGCTGGTTCCTCTTCACTTAATTTGTTCAGAGAAAATAGGCCTATAAATTAGTGTTCATTCACATTGTTACCACATGATCCTTGCAAACTTTATAGGAGAAAAAAACTCAGACACTAAGACCTTAAAATGGAGAGAGAGAGAAAGTGTGTGTGTATGTTAATCCAAACTTAAATATTATGTTCAGTTACCTGCTTGTGTCATGGAACATTGGTATTTCTAACTCAGTGAGACTTAAAGGGGTCTGGTTTCGTATACTGCCTGACCCGTTAATGTTCGATGTTTCAGAGGAAGTTGCAAGAGTCTTCAGTACAGGATTATGTGGAATAACTTGTTCTCTTTGAAAAAAATGTAGCCCAGCTCCAGATATTTAGGTGTACATGTTTAGCATTAATTATTACAAATGCAGACATCCATATAGACAACTGGTTTCTTTGCATCTTACAACATTCCTGTTCCTTTAAAAAGTAAAACTAAAAAAATTGTTAACAGTATACAGAAATTTGGGAAGGATTCCTGTAAATTATACCATTCTAGTTTTGAATAATAAAACATCTTACCTCTGAGCAGCAATTGTTCTGGTTTTTCTTAAGATAAGATGATTTTAAAGAGTAGCCTGAAGAGAGCTTAAACAGAAGTGACTTCAAAAGTTAACGCTTTTTTCCCCCATTACCATCTAAAATTGTGTCACGTTCAACCCCTTCTTTCTAGCTGTGCTTAGTATTTTTGGATTCAAGCAGTATAATACACTCAAAGGCTTGGATCCAGACAAGCAGATGTGTGGTTTGTGGTGCTACAGACCTCTGTGCAGGACCATAAACCAGATGAGTTGTACATTAGTCAGTGAGTGGCACTGCTAATTTGCAGCACCAGGGCAAAATTTGTTACTGGGGGTGGGGGGGGGGGGAGAAAAGTTAGTGCATGTATCTGTTGATGGTACAGAGCTTTTCAGTCTCCCTCCCTGCTTTGTTATGCTGTCTGCAGCTAACTGACTGGCAAGCAAGCCAATGGAGGGCTGATAGAGATAACAGTCTGTATCACCCAATTAGCAAAACAATGGCCTCTCTCCATTACTTTAAACTTCTTAAAGGGCTTACTAACTGACTTGTTGATTAGCTCCAAACAGCCCTAAGCAGTCACTGTTCTGTTTGCCTGCCCCAGTGAAATTGGAGAGAGATGCACACACAGACACCTCTTGGCATTAGCTAGCATGCCACATGCGTAGGGTCACTTGGGCTGGGGTCCCTGCTATGGAAGATGCTTGAGAAGCAAAGCGGGGGTAGAGCAGGGGGAAGCCAGGCAGACCCTGCTGTGTCTGCAGTCTCTGCTGGAACCTTACACAGCATTATCTAGCATACCACATGCTGGCTATGGTCCATGCTGTGGCAGAGAGGAGGAAGGGATCTCTGCTTAAGCAGCAAGTGGTGAGGGGGCAGGGGGAGAGGAACATGGGGAAGCCAGCAGACCCTTCTGGGCATGCAAATCTGCCAGAGCCCTGGCCAGGGAGCAGAGAGGGGAGGGGCCAGGCCTGCTGTGAAACAGAGTCCCACCCATCCCAGAGAGCATGCTGGGATGCTGGGGGAGTCTGTTTTAACTTAAACCAGCAAGGAGTCTGGGACAGACATTGCATAAACTGGTTTGATGTAAATCAGTCTGATACTACATTCAACCAGGTTCATCTCAGAATGGTTTCAGCTTTTTTCAGACTGGTTTATGTGCACTGAACATTTGCTCTATTCCAGGTTTAAACCAGTGTCTGATCACTTAAACCACTTTATGTGTAATGTTTGTCCCTAGCCTAGCAGATCTCCTAAAATCCAGGGGTTCTTTTGACAGTATTCTCTGTTCCTTTTACCTGTCTCTAAATCCTCTGAGTAGGTGGAGAAATTTATGGGTACAAACTTAAAGGATTTCCAGGCTCTTACAAGAATTATGCCAAAATTCAAGAGAACATGTAGTAAGATGGAACTCTTCTCTGTGTATAACTATGTATAGGTGATCTATATTATAACAAGAATAAAAACATAAAATTTGTTTCTTAATCAGTCTCCAAAAAGCAAAAACCAAACATTAAAATGGTTATTGTTAACATTCTCTCCCTTCTTATTGAAGGCAGAATGCATGCTGAATGAATCCAAAGAGGATGAAATTCTAAAAAGTATTCACTTAAATGAGGATTTCAAGTTGAATTAACATGTTTCAAAGCTCTTACACTTTCTGAAATCCCAACTCATCAACCAAATAGTACTGGACTATGGGTGAGGGAAATAGGGGTACTGGAAATGTTTTCTATAGATAAAATGAATTGTTTTGCTTTATGTGCTAAAACCTGCTTCAGCTATTTGCTGGGGGGTGGGACTGGTTTGTGGGGGGGGAGGCATTGTAGCTGGCTGGGAATGGCAGGTTTGCAGCCTCCCTGCTACTGGCCAGAGTGCCTGCCCCCCACTCCTGTGGGACGTTCCACCCACCCCACCAGAACTGGAAAAACTGAATGCTTGATTAGACCTCAGAGCCTCAAATAGAGGGTAAAATATGATAGTCCTACGAATCTCAGTGGTGGGGTAAAAAAGTTGTAACATTAGGTATGTCTTCATTTAATAGGAAATGGGTGTAGAATTGAAAAGCTGTAGATAGATGAAAACTGAATAATGTAAAATTAATAATGTGCAGGTGTTCATAGCAAACAATCATGTACAAATGTTGCTATTTTACAAATTCAGTAATTTTCATGAATTCTGATATTATTCCATGGCAATATTTCATTCCTTATATTAGGAACTGGAGATCATCCTGTGTAATGGTTTCCAGGTGGTTTTATCATCTTTTCCCTGGAATTGCAAATTAGTAATTCTCAAATGTTGTGTGCCTGAGATGGGACATTAATGTAGATGTGTACGCAAATAAGTGTATACAGACATTGTCACTTAACCGGCGTGTAAACTATTCACAAACCTAAAGATACCAAAATATAAAGAAACAATCTGCATAAAACAGCTAGGTAAACCCAGTGAAATAAGGTTAAAATAGTTCATGTACAATACTTTTGGAAGGAAATAAGCCATGTCAGTTAATTTACCTGTTTTCTTAATTTATTTTTGTTTTGCAGTGTGTGCTGTATTTGTGGGCCTTGAAAATTCTTTATCCCAAAACACTGTTTTTACTTCGTGGGAATCATGAATGTAGACATTTAACAGAGTATTTCACATTTAAACAAGAATGTAAGTCTGCTTCATATTTAGTACTTTTCTTTTACGTTGTAGTGTAATAGCTTGCCAGCTAGCTAAATTGCCATTTTTGACCCTGGACAAAGCAGAGTTAAAGTTGGATTAGTTTTACTATACCTGTATCATTATAGAATCATGTGGACATGACAGCAACATTATAACAGTTTGTACTATATCCTTTGATTTTGATATATTTGATATATGCTTGCTTTTATTAAGGAGTTTGCAAAATAAAAAACAAGGTTAGCTTGGTGCCTAGCCTGTCATTGGTTTTTCAATACACAACTGGGCAACATCTCTTCCTTTAATTTGTGATAGTAGTCACTAACACATTGTAGTATTACCCTTCCAAATAAAAATTGCTGCTTAATAAATTAAACAATTTGTAACAATTATTACTTAAAATATGCTGTTTTCCCATCTAAAAAGGAACCATTTTAGTGTATCGGTCTGTTTCTTTCATTTTTTTCATGGACATTCTTAGTTATGATGCCATAAAGGATGTGGTAACAGCTATAAGCTGATTAGGTGAAAGCTTCACTTGAATGGTGAAAAAATCATTCTGTAGTTCTGTAAGCTGAGCTATTGCACAAGTTCACATTCCCTTTTTAGCATACAGGGTAAAAGAAATGTTAATTGTCTAGAAGAAGTCATGATTTACTACATTTAGTGTGTGTATTGGTAAATTAATGTTTCAAAGTAATTATACTGTCATTCATTTCATAATGGTGTTTCTGTAGGTAATTAATTATAAGGGATGGGGTTAAAGTTCCACTTTATGAAAAACTGGAGCCAGTCTTTTTGGCAAGTGTGCTGGAAATTGGCCCTGTACCCTCCCAAAGTGCCACTCTGGTCCTCTTCCTCTGCTCAGCTGCTGAGGAAGTCAGTTTTTGCTTCATGTCCTGTGCTCCCTGCTTTACTTTCTGGTTCCTGTCTCCTCTCTGATCTGCCATGTGCTACCTACAGAGGTTGCCTGTGCTACTTGTGGCACTCCATACTGCAGATTGGCTGTTCTGGTCATAAACCATGATAACCTTTCTATAGAATTTTAAAATTTTCTAAAGAACTTCATAGCAGAAATTTAATATTTAGTTCTGTAGAAAATATTCTATATTAAATTTTATAGTTTTCTTACTAATTCTTTTGTAACTAGTCTGGAGCAGCTTCTCAAAGGCATAGAGCTGCCAAAATCATTTTGTGAAATAAAATTCATTAATTTCAATGGGAGTTTGGTGCCTAAAAATTTTTGAGCTGCACAGTAGCATTATAAGCCAAGCTTCTTGGTTTCATTTTTATTAATGTCTTTAGACTTTTTCCATAAGCAGGTAATAGTAACCCAAAATGTCCCTGTGTGTACAGAACATGAAATAAATAAACTATAGCTGTCTAGTAATTTCTGTCACCTGTATAAAGGTTCAAACAAATATAATGTATGGCACAAATCTGCTTCCACTGAAATAATTTGCTTCTTACTCATTGATTAGAGAGCTAAAACTCTTAATAGATAGTACTATCTTTTATGGTAAATGCTGAACACAATTTTATTATATTATTTTAATATCTGAAAGGTAAAATAAAGTATTCAGAACGGGTATATGATGCCTGCATGGATGCCTTTGACTGCCTTCCATTGGCTGCTCTGATGAACCAACAATTCCTATGTGTACATGGCGGCTTGTCTCCAGAGATCAACACTTTAGATGACATCAGAAAAGTAAGTCTGGATAGTGCTGAAGTCTAATAAATAAAAAACTAAAACAATAAATAATAGAACATGTGTCTTGTTTTATTGTTAATTTATGCAGGAGTTACAGGGGAAAATGATTGGTTTCTTATACCAATATTGGAGTTAAACTAGCTGTGAACATTATCATGTTTTCACTGTCTTTATAAAATAGAAAAATAAGAAAATGCTACAATTTGTAATTTTATTTTGTTGAAAAAAACAGCATTATTAACAATAAAATATAGGATTTATTGTTCTTCCTTCCTGAAAAAGTAATTTAAGTAAATAGCTGTTGATGAGTCACTGAGCATGAAGTTCATTATCATATCGGTCATTTCTTTTGGTTTGTTTCAAGCTTCCTATTTCTTGTGTGTACTTGGTATTGTGCAGTTCTTTAGTGGAGTTATAAAAATAACTATTTTTACATCTAAGAAGATGAGATGTTTCTCTGTTTACCTCCAGTGTAAAACTCAGGAGCAATTTTGGCTTCTTACTAATCCATACGCATCATGATGGAAACTGTTGGGTACTGAATTATTTTGAAAATCTGGCCCTAATTCTGGGTTACTAAATGATAATTGAACTAATTTTAAAATCTGGTCTTAATTGTAGGCTCAAAAATTGGGCCCGGAGTTCTGGATTCTGCTCTCTAATATGTATTATTAAACATAGTAAGCTACTGTCATTGGATGGATTATAGAGCCAAAAAGCTGAATTCTGTGTTTCATTCTCATTGATCTCAGTACTTGTTCTGCTGTGGAGGAGCAGAATAAACACTGAGTGCATCTACACATGTACTTAACTGTGGAACTGACCAATTAGCTCAACAGCAAAGCATCACTGTCTACACGTACAATGCTATTAGGCCACATTAAACTAATCAACTCCACTAGACTAGTACTACCCAGCAAAAGAACTATCCTATGGTAGAGTTTAGTGTACCACAAGGAGTGTATAGACAATGACTGCAGCTGGCAAGTCCCACACTGTAGCACCCTTGTGTACCAGCCAGCCCCTCTACAACACAGTAAGCTGGGGTAGAGTAGTTCTGCACTGACAGCCCCCTACCCTCAGGCCCCCTACCAGCTGGGCTCCACCACCCCAGCTTAACGTGCTATGGTCTCATGCACATGTGTAAATGCTGAACCCAGGAGCAATAAACTCCAGTGTGAACTGTGCAGGTGCACTAATTTCACGTGTAGCTGTGCCCACTATTCATTAATTTCTTCCTTCCATAGTATACTGCTTTTTCTTGAAGAACAAAAATATTAGGAAGAACAACTGATTTGATCAAAATACAGGGGGATCGAGATCAGAGTTAGGGATTTCTATCTTAAAAGTTAGTGTCTTTAGAATATTGATATGTGTTAAGAAGTTTCATAGTTTCTAGGGTCAGAAGGGACCTGAGTAGACCATCTAGTCCAACCCCTGCCATGGCAGGAAAGAGTACTGGGGTCAAACGACCCCAGCAAGGTGTTCATCTAACCTCCTCTTAAAAACCCCCGGGGTAGGAGCCTGCACCACTTCTCTTGGAAGTTGGTTCCAGATCCTAGCCGCCCTGACCGTGAAGTAGCACCTTGTGATATCTAGCCTAAATCTACCCTCTGCCAGCTTGTGACCATTATTCCTGGTCACTCCTGGCAGTGCTTGGGGGGAACAGGGACTCCCCAAATGCCTGCTGGTCCCCCCTGACTAGTTTATAACAGGCCACAAGATCCCCCCCTCAGCCTTCTGTTTGGAGACTGAACAGGTTCAGGTCCCATAGCCTCTCCTCATAGGGCCTGCCCTGCTGTCCCCTGATCATGCGAGTGGCCCTCCTCTGGACCCTCTCCATGCTGTCCACATCCCTCTTGAAGTGCGGCGCCCAGAACTGGACGCAGTACTCCAGCTGCGGCCTGACCAGTGCCATATAGAGGGGGAGGATCACCTCCTTGGACCTGCTTGAGATGCATCTGTGGATGCATGACAAGGTACAGTTGACCTTCCTGACTGCCTCCCCACGCTGCCGGCCCATGTTCATCTTGGAGTCAATGATGACTCCAAGATCCTTTTCCGCCTCTGTGCTGACAAGAGGGGAGTTCCCCAACCTGTATGTATGGTGCCGGTTGTTCCTCCCCAGGTGCATCACTTTGCACTTGTCTGTGTTGAAACCCATCCTATTCTCGTCCGCCCACCCTTGTAACTTGTCTAGGTCCGATTGTAGTCTGTTGCTTCCTTCTAGCGTGCCCACATCCCCCCACATCTTAGTGTCATCAGCAAATTTGAACAGGGTGCTTTTCACCCCCTCATCCAAGTCATTGATGAAGAAGTTAAACAGTGCAGGCCCGAGGACCGAGCCCTGCGGAACCCCCCGGCCCACGTCCTTCCAGGTTGAGAAGGACCCATCCACTACCATCCTCTGGGTGCAGCCCTCCAGCCAGTTAGCGACCCATTTGACTGTGTGGGTGTCAACACCACAGTCCCCCATTTTCTTGATGAGAACAGGGTGAGAGACAGTGTCGAATGCCTTCCAGAAGTCCCGGAAGACTATGTCCACTGCTACCCCTGCATCTAAGGATTTGGTGATCTGATCATAGAAGGCCACCAGGTTGGTCTGACAGGACCTGCCACTAATGAACCCATGTTGGTTGCCCCTAAGCATGACCTCCCCTGCTGGCCCCTCGTGAATGTGCCAGAAGAATTTTCTCAAAAAGCTTGCCCAGGATCGAGGTAAGACTAACTGACCTATAGCTTCCTGGGTCCTCCTTCTTCCCCTTTTTGAAGATGGGAACCACGTTGGCCCTCTTCAAGTCCTCTGGCACCACACCAGAGCACCACAAGTGCTCGTAAAGCTGTGCCAGGGGTCCTGCAATGACCTCGGCCAATTCCTTTAGAACTCTAGGGTGGAGATCATCCGGACTGGCTGACTTGAATACGTCCAGTTCTTCCAGAAGTTCCCTAAGTAGTTCCTCATTAACCCTTGGCCCAGGTGTGCCTCCCCTGGCCCGAGGGGGGCCCAGCAGGGAGGTGACTGTTCTGGTCTCTACTTAGGAAGATGGAGGCAAAGAAATCATTAAATGTGTTAGCTTTGTCGTCTGAAAGTTGGTTTTCCACAGCAAAAAAGATAGGGCCTTGTCACATGGGACACTTAGCACATGTTATACCTGAGATTGTAAAGAGCATTGCTGTTGTCCTATAATCTGGACAGGGCTGGAACCAACTTTGCAATGATATAATCACACTTAGCATGTATTTTCCTACTTTAACATGCAGGTGCTCACATTTTAAGTGCAGTTTACATGTCATAAGTGTAATGTGTGACATGAACCATAGGTGCTTATTTATGTAATGCTTTGAATCCCAATCCAAAGCACTTTTTCCATAGAGGAGTCTGATGGCTAGGGTTACCTGAAGAACATTTGTCTCTAAGGAGATCAGTGAGGTAGGACTGTTGTTGTAGCCGTGAGGGTCTAGGTTATATGCATGAATGTTGCCATAAGATATTACCAAAAAAACCTTGCTTTGAGATCATCAGTCCAATGTCTTCATGCTTTCTTGACAGGCTATTTTCTCCCAAGTTGGAGAGTATCCTATCCTATTTTGACACTAAGGCCCCCTATACATGTGCAGGTAAATGTATGATGGCATCTAATGCATGATCCAGACAACAGTGTCTCTTGCCATGCCACACATGCAAGGGCAGGAGGTGCAGTTGTGGGATAATACATAAGATCCCATTGCACTTTATTGTTGGTGTAGGGGGAGCCTGATCTAGGGCTCCCTCTGCACTGGCAAGAAGCAAGCTCCTGTGGCTGGGAGCCCCGCACACCCTAGTTGAGGGGCTCTCAGTTCTAGGGACACCCCATGCACCCCAGAGTTGGGAGTGGGGATCGCAGTCTCCTTGCCCTGGGGGTATGTAAAAAACCCAAGATGGGAAGATCACTGAAGAGGCAATCTCCATGCACCAATGGTGTGGGAAATCCCTGAGTTGGGAATGTTGCCACAGTATCCTGAGGCTGGAGTTGAACAGGGGGCTGGAGACTGGGGGGAATTTTAAGGGGGGACTGTAGCCTCTGGGAGGAGGGGCTGGGAGCCTGCAGGCAGGGCAGTCCATGTGTTGTGGGGGTGGGGCTCTGCCCTGTGGGAGTCAGGGGACCCACCCCTCCTAAGCAGCCCCCAAACCCACAGTTCCCCACACACTAATCTGCATCCCCCTACATCCCTCCACACCTACGCACATCTCCCCACCCCGCTTCCCACCACCCTCCTGCAAACCACACATCCCCCTATCACACACCCACCGTGTGATAAGGAAACCAAAAGCAAACATTAAAACATATAGATAGTTAGGATTTACTTTATTATGATGCTAGAGACACTGGTAGGCTTGCTTTAACATTGTAAATATGGGAATAAAGCATTGCCCATCTGATCAGTCCCTCTCCCTCTCGCGTCCTAATTGTGGAAGAATGTGGATTTGGGGGTATTTTAAAAAGTGAATTTGGAATGCTGCTTCAGCAGTCCATTTGACACAAGGGGTAGTGTCCCCAGATACTAATTGCTCAGGCCCCAGAAGTTTCTGAGGGCAAGTAGGCCTCGGATGCTGGCCAGGGCAAATTTTTATTCTCCTCCAGCTAGCATAGGTGCTGGCCTCAAGCTCTAGCTCCCCCTGGCTGCAGGTTCAGGAGGAGCCAGGCAGGGTTATTTTGCCCCAAGTGACACAACTTGCTCCACAACAGAGTGCATGTCCAGGCACGTGTGTGGAGGCAAAAAGCCCCAGCTCAAATTTGCACCACTTCTATTTGAGCTGCTGCAAGTGGTTAAGCCCTTAAGCTTCCAAGAAAAATATTGTCTTCATCAGAGCAGTATCTCCAGATTGTATCAAGTAACATATGTTCAGCTCTCATCGGACTTTTAATTAGAAAGCGTGACACACCATTTGTTTGGACTTCATTTCTGATGAGTAATGTATGGCAACTTATAACACCTCTTCATTATTTGAACAAATAAGTAGATTCCCTAAACCAAAATCTTTTCCTAAATGTTTGGTCTTTTAGATGCACACTCTGTAATTAGAGGTGCACTGACATCTTAGTCCATTATCATATTAGCATCTTTATAAAGATAATTGAGTGTATCAGAAATTGGCCTGATGTGGCCAATAATTGGGCCAATAAATGCCCGTGCATGTGCGCAGTTACAGCGCAGCACGTAGGCGGTGAGGAGCACAGCTTGGAGAGCTGAGTGCAGCTGGTAAATCTGTTGTGGTACATGGGGAGGGAGAAGCGAAGGGGCATGTGGGGGGTGGATCAAGGCCCCTGTGGTGAGGGAGAGTGTGGGGCTAGGGCTGAGGCTTAGCCAGGGGCTGGAGCAGGTGCTGCCTGGCCAGGGTGGGGCAGGTGCAAGATGGAGCCATGGCTCATCTGTGGGGTGTGCAGAGGAGGGGCATGTGCTGCTGGATCTGCATGGGTTGAGGGGGCTGCCACTGTGGGCCAAGGCCGGGGCTGTGCTGGGTTGTTCCTGGCATATGCAGGGTTTGGGCTGGGGCTGCACTCAGGATGGACAGCAGTGGCACTGGAGGGTGGGTTATGGCAAATTTTGGGGTGGCTGTAGTGCCCTCTACCTATAGCCCCCCCACCCTGTGCCACCGCCCACCCCAAGCACAGCCAGCCCAGCCCTCACCAGGAAGAGCCTGGCGCAGCCCTGGCCCCAGTCCCAGCTTGCAGCTGCAGCCCATCCTGCCCGTGCTCTCCAGAGATCTGGGGGCACATGCCTCCCCCCAAGCCCTCCCAGGCTGCACAAAGTGGAAGGAGTCACTCCCTCACCCCCTGGATGAACTGAGGCTCCACCCCACATCCTGCCCCGGCTGGGCAGCACCTGCCCCAACCCCACTCCCTGCCTCACTGCAGCCTCCCTGATCTGCACCCTCCTCTCCTTCTACCACAACAGACTTACCAGCTGCACACAGCTCTCCATGCTGTATCAGAAAACAGATAGGACCTGTCTCATGTGGCTAAATTAATTTTTGATTGCTGCTTTGAAGAAATCCAGCCATTCACATGCTACAAGATGATTTCTTTTGCTGACTCTTCTTTCTATTATCCAAATTATATAGCTCAAGATATCGTCTGCCTCAGTTCATGATATAACAACTATTGCTACAATTGGTGAAGGACTTTCATATGAATTGTCAAAAAAATCAACACAGATTGACCTTTTCCTTTTTCTACTTTAAAGGAAATGGAAAATTTTATTTCTCTTGGACAGAGCCTTGTTTGGGATTTCTTCAAAAAGGCTTAGTTTTTGGCTTAATTCTCTAAGTGCTTTTGCAAATCTTGCCCTTAAACAATTTGTATATCATGAGGTGATTTTATGTTCATTAATCAAGGTTTTAATCCTAGAAGTTACCTGAACTAGTCACCAATCACGGATGGTGTGAAATCATCTACAAATTTCTCCGTTGTTTCAAAGAAGCCAAATAAAGAACCTAATAAAACCCTATTGTTCTGAGTGCATTACTCTGATATTCTGCCATATGTAACGATACCAAGATTAATTGAGAGAGAGAGAAATATATTCTTTCTATTTCATAATAGTTGGGAGACCTGAAGATGTTACAATGACACTATAAACTGTGGAAGCAGTCTCATTTTGTTAATGCTCTGTATCTGAAAACTGAAGCTGTAATTCTTAGGAATTCTTGCCATGTCTTTAGTGGCACTGCATGTTTCCAGTGAAAAAAGCATCAATACTACTAAACCAATCAGTGTTAAGCAAATTAATAAAATCCACAGTGAAAATATTTCCGATACTTTTATCATCTGTAGGGACCTACCAAATTCACAGATACCACCAAATCTGGCATTGCCCACAAAACTCACAGAACCTGCAGGGAAAAAAATCCCAAAAAACTTACTGAGCACTTTGGCAGCTTGCTTGTGTGGGGATATGAGGTAGGGGCATAGACGGGTACGTGCCCCCCTGATAAAGCTGTCCCCTCTGCCAGCGACTTGTGCGGGTGCTTGCCAGCAGTGGTGATGAATAGAGGGGTGCACAGGGGTGCATGTATATCCCCTGAGAAGGCTGGTGCACCCCCTGGCAGCCAGCATTCCCTGCTTAGGTGACAGGCGGGAGGAGAGCATGTGGGAGCACTGGTGTCCCCCCCTGAGAATGCTGGTCGGAGAGTGGGGGCACCAGGAAAAGTGCCACTGGCACTTCTGGGCGCGCCACTGGCACATCCGGGTCAGTGTGGTTGGCCATGGGGGAGCCCTCTGGCCCGGTCAGCACAATCAGCTGCGTGGGGAACCTCCTGACTCGGGAGGCATCGGTTGCCCATGCTCGCCTGCCCTGTCCCCGCCACTACTGGTGGCTTCTGTGGGTGCTTTCCAGCCCTGTCCCTGCTGCTGATGCTGCTGGCAGCTTCTTTGGGTGCCTGCCAGCTCTGTCCCCACCACCGATGCCACCAGCGGATTCTGTGGGTGCTAGCCTCATCCCCACCACCGCCAGGTTCTGCGGATGCCCGCCAGACTTAGGAGGAAACAGTTGCCTGTCGGTAGTGATGACCCTCACAGCCAATCAGCGGTGAGGGGTGGAACCAGATGACAGGCAGGTCCCTCAGTCAGTGACGAGGGGTAGGGCCACTGGGGCACCTTGGCCAATCAGAGGCATGGTGGGGGTGCTGTGCTGTGCCTGCAAAATGGCTGCCCACAAATTTGGGGGGCAGTCCCCATGACATAAGTATGTCCCTAATCATCTAAGTTGAGGTCTGCTACCTTGATATTTCTGTTAAACTTCGTGTCTCAGGAGAGTTAGTTTGTAACCATCATATAGGATCAAAACAAAGATTTACGTTCTGTAAACCCTGTGTTGTTATACTTCAGTTTTTCTTCTCTGATGGTGTACTAAAAGACCTTGCATATTTTTGTATTCTGAATTAATTGTTTTAAAGTTAGAAATTTTCAGATTTTGTAGCACTCCCTAGTAAAGTAAATTTGTAAATACTAATGTAATATTTTCTACTCTGCTACTGATTATTTTGTATCATGTTAAGGCCCCCTCTACCTTTGCAGGTAAAGATGCAAGGGGATCTAATGAGTTATGCCTCCTGCCATGCGACACATGTATGGCAGGAGGTGCAATTTTTTGTTCATGCATTAGATCTCATTATGCGTGAGTGCCACTACGGGGGAACCAGCAAAAAGCAAACTCTCTGGTCTGGGAGCCCCTTTAAGTGAGGGGCTCCTAGGTGCAGAGGCAACCCATTCACCCCTGCAACTGGGAGACACAGCTGCTGCGGTCATAGTTTCATAGTTGGTAGGGTCAGAAGGGGCCTAAGCAGATCATCTAGTCCGACCCCCTGCCATGGGCAGGAAAGGATGCTGGGGTCAAATGACCCTAGCTAGGTGGCTGTCTAGCCTCCTTTTGAAGGCGCCCAGGGTAGGGGCAAGCATCATTTCCCTTGGAAGTTGGTTCCACCTCCTAGCCACCCTGACAGTGAAGTAGCACCTCCTGATGTCTATCCTGAATCTACTTTTGGTCAACTTGTGGCCGTTATTCCTTGTTACTCCCGGTAGTGCTCACTGGAACAGGGATTCTCCCACTGCCTGCTGGTCCCCCTTGGCAAGTTTATAGGCGGCCACCAGATCCCTTCCCACCCTTCTTTTGTGGAGGGTGAACAGGTTCAGGTCCCGTAGCCTCTCCTCGTAGGGCCTGGCCTGCTGCCCTGCAAGTGTCCCAACCTTGGGGATGGAGAAATCGCAGCTGTGGCAACCTCCCAGTCCCAGCAGTGTGTGAAAGCCCCAAAGCAGGGAGACTGCAGCTGCGGTGACCTCCCAGCCCTGGGGATGTGTGAAAACACTGGGGCAGGGATATGGCTGCTTCAGTGATCTCCCCACCCCAGGGGTTTCATGTACCCCTGGGACTGGAGATTGTAGCTGCGCCCTCTGGCTACCAGGACCCATCAGCGTTGCTGCACTGGGAGGTACAATACAGGGACTCAGAGTTTGCAGCTATGGGACTGTGGGTTCCAGCACCAGTGGGATGCTGCTGGGATCCAGAGCCCCCAGCATTTACAGGACTCGCAGCCCCAGACAGGCAAGGTGCACCTCTGCAGCTAGAAGCTCACAGCTGACGGGGCTCCCAGCTACAAGGGAGACCCTGCTGCATATGCAAATTAAAGCTCAATAGCAACCAGCAATAAAATTAGTATATGTTTTCAAGGTCAAACTTTGTAGCTGGTTGGAGCTTTTATAGTTATTTTGCACATGTAGCTGGTTTCAAGATAATTGCACAATGCACCAGTTTATTGTGCGGTACCTATAACAGGTAGAGGGGGCCTAATGAATTCATAAGCAAAATAATTATTGGACCAATAAATGCAGCTGTTTTTTCCTAGATTTTATTGTAATTAACAGCATTACTTGTATTTTAATTACTGAATGGAAATTCTAAACTATAAGACAGAGGTTGTTAGTATTTTTTATTTCATTACACTGAAATAATTATTCCCTGCCTAAAAATTAGTTGTTTCAACAATATAGCATAATGGCAGGTTCAAATAGTTTAACACTCAGATACCAGGTTACTGTCATGAATATCTTCTGAACTTTTTTCCCCAGTGGGTCTATTCATCCTTGGCAGTCGCCTGGAAAATGTTTTTGCATATTTATGAACGTGTATTATTTCACTTTTTTTTTTAGTTACAAAGACATGAATTATTTAAAGGCCTGAAACAAGTTAGAAATGTACTTTTGCAATGAATCTTTTATGACTAGCATGAACGTGTAGAAATTCAGAGGTCTTCTCTTATTACAACTTTTTAATTTAGTGTTGAAAACATGAAAAATCACCTCATTCCTTTTGAATATTAGGAAAAAAGTATGCTACTACATCATTACGTGTGCCTCCTAGACAGAGTGGAGAATTTGATAGACTGTCAGTCTGATTTATACACCTATCTTTACAGAGTTTTAAAAAATATGTATCTTAGTGTGGTCATGATGACAGTGATTGATTGATTTTTTTTTTTTTTAATTTTTTTAAATATATTTTTCTAGTTTTCTATGCTTTGTCACATCCACAGCATGCTTCTGTATAATTTATTCATTTTTTAATACGAATAAGGAAGAAAAAGGGATTTTTAACTGTCTAAATTAGGTTAAAATAGAGATTAATGTGACCTATAAGAGTATCACAGCAAGATATTGCAGTATTCAGGTGTTGCCTCAGCAATTTAAAACAATGGCTATTAGTTTAAATTGAAAGCAAAAAATTTGTTCATATATAACAATTGTAATTTTCTGTTAGAAAGTTCTTAATTCCTTGAATCAAATGTCACGCTTCCTAGGAAGTCAGAAATATAACAGGCTCCCAAATTTTGCACTGGAGATTGTGGGAGCCTGAGATGCAGACAGAGAGGGAGTGGAGTAGAATGTTTCTCCGTCTCTCTCACTCTGTAATGCTGAAATACTCCTCGATCATGCTGGAGGCGCCAGCAAATAATGTCCTTTCATCAGCCAAAAATCTGCCATATTAAAGCTGAGAGCAACTGTGAGCCAAATTGCAGAATGCTGTGGGTCTCAAGTCAGAAGTCCCTGAAATACAAGCTTATCATTCTTGTTCTCTTTGGATGCCTTTATGATATGTAGTTAGCATTTCTTCCTGTCTCCTATTTTTCTTAGTTAGATCGATTCAAGGAACCACCTGCATATGGACCTATGTGTGATATCCTGTGGTCAGATCCCCTAGAGGACTTTGGAAATGAAAAGACTCAGGAACATTTTACTCACAACACAGTCAGGGGTTGTTCATACTTCTACAGGTGAGGATCACTTTTTTAATATATGGTTCTCTGCAGAGCATCTTAATATATTACCTGGAATCATGGACAGCCTGCCTTTTATTTGAAACCGGTTTCCAAGTTGTAAGTGTACACAAGGTTAGTGGGGCTTTATTGCATGGTGTTTATTCTCAAGTAAATAGCTAATTTAAAATGGGGGGGGTTGATTAAACCACCAAAAGCACTAAATTAAATGGATTTTGTTTACCAAAATCTGTGTTCTGCATGTTTGCCTTATCAATTGCTTTTTCATATGGTTGTTTTATACAGTTGTGTACAATTGTTTATACAATTGAGACATTTTTAAAAAATCTTTTTAAAAAAATATTATTGTCTAAGAAGCGATATAGTGAAGATATGTTAATCTGAGAAGTTTGTTAATTTCAGATGATTCGCATTACCTGTTAAAAGTTTAGCCATCCATTGTGCCAAGATTGTTTAGGATTCCACATGCAATCTCAGATTTTTATACTGGGAATCTGCCATGCTTTTAAGAATTTAACTTTGGGGCTAGATTCTTAGATAAGTAATACTTCTTGGGGGAAAAAAATGTTCCCAATATTTACCTAGCTCTACTTCTGCTCCCTTTTTGAACAGTTTTTCTTTCTCTCTTCTTCCATGATAGTAGGAGGCCAGGGGGCTATCCCATCATCCATTCCATACCTCTTTAAACGGGCCAGCTGCAGTTCAATCTTCTCCCCTCCTATTCATAGGGACAAACATTACACTTAAATCAGTTTAAATGATCAGAAATTGGTTTAAACTTTTAACAGAACAGATGGTCAGTGCACATAAACCAGTCTGAAAATGGCTGAAACCATTTTGAGATGAACCTGGTTGAATGCAGTATCAGACTTAACTGATTTGTGTCAAACTGGTTTAGGCAATGTCTGTCCCAGACCCCTTGCTGGTTTAGGTTAAATCAGAGTCCCCCCGCATCCCGGCATGCTCTCTGGGCTGGACAGGGCTGTCTGCTGAGCAGAGCAGCATTGGCCCCACCCCTCTCCTTCCCATCCAGAGCACTGTCACTGTTCCAGCTGGCTGAGGGACTGCAGTAGCTGCCAGGCTTCCCCCTTCCCTCTGGCTTCTCCAGCTGGGATCCCTTCCTTCTGCCCCTCTCCCATGGCAGGGTCCCAGTGAAAGGGCCCAGTATCTGGCCATGTCCCTTCCTCCCCCCCACACATGCTACCTAATGCTGAGATGCATCTGTGTGGATCTCCAATTTCACTGGAGCAAAGGGCAGACTGCCAGTGCCTTGCAGCTGCACCCTGAAGATAAGAAGAGCTTGAAACTAATGAGGGCTTGATGGGCTGATAAAATTAGCTGCAATCTGTCAGTCTTCAAGAAGGGACAGCAAAGATGTTAGACCTGGTTTGCAGACAGTCTGAACAAGAGGGGGAGATGAACATTGAAAAGCTCAGTATCAACAGATGCAGGGTCTGGCAACACTTCTTCCCTTGGGCAGCAAGCAGGAAAAACCAGGGCAGGCAAGGGGGTTAAAACCCATCCCTAATCAGAGCATCCTGCCAGGGCCTGGCCACAACCCCCTCAGCTCAGCATTGTAGGAGGGAAAGGAGGGCTGCTGTAGTGCTCCCCAGCTTCTAACCTGAACCACTGCAGGCACATGCCTGCATTTTTTCAGTCCAGAAGGGATGTCTGTGCATTTTACACACTGATTCAGCCTAGGCAGGTTAGACTAACCTGCAAAGATTGAATCAGTTCAGGCTCAGGCTTTTTGAATGTCTGACTCTAGCCATGAAGAGTAGGGGGCAGGGCTGTAGAGTTTTTATTTTATCCATTCACCTGTCCATCATGTGTAAAAGAAAAGAGAATGATAAAAACATTACATCTTCTGTTAAAATGTAGATCCCTATGGCCTGGGAATCCAGGGAAGCTGACAGAAATGCACATCACAATGGATGGAGTGTCCTGAAAAAAAGGGAGTCAGTTTGGGAGCCAGGGAATCTGAAAAGAGTTCATAGCTAGGGACTTGAGGCTGTTTGGACTGGAAAGAGAAGAGATGAAGTAACTTTGAGGAGCTCAGGGCTGTACAATCTAAATTGGCGATAGAGGAACTGCTTAACCCTTTGGAGATGGCAGTGACCCCCAGGCTGGCTGGACTCTGTCCTCTAATAAATGCCTCTATTTAAGAGGAGCCATATCTTTTTTCTGTTTGGAACTTTGGGGTGTAAGAAAAGGAAATTCTGTTCTCCTGTCCCTAGCCCTGTTGGGAATTGCTGTAGTGAAGTCCTATGCTTTTTCTGGCTTGATATCCTGGCTCTGACAATGCCACAGTGGATTCTCCAGAGCAGACTATGGCCCCAAAAACCTTGCCTACCAGTAGGCCAGTGGACTGGATCCAGCATATAGGCTGTTTGACATGCCTTTCTCTTTGATTAGATCTCTTTGTGTCTGCAGAGTATAGCCATATTCTCTTGCTCTTCAACACCAGTCCACTAGGAGAGCTAAATGTATTTTCTCCACAATGTAGATTAAGTTTATGTAAAAAAGTATATCCCAAGTGGAAAGGCTAAGGACAGCAATGAACTTTTCAAAGGAATGGCAGAAAGAATTGAAAGATGCATACAAGCCCAGTACAATTATTTCTAGCTTATTCAGAATTTTTCAGTAATTATAGTAAATGCTGTATTTCCTATTTCCTTAGCATTTTTTATTGAAATGTCAATTTTAAGTGACCTTTTTGTAATTTTTAAGGTTGTTTCCCATAATGAAATAGCATGAGATAGATGGCATTAGCAGTTAATGTACCTTCCTAGCTCAGTAAATACAGTGAGTTAATATGTCTTTCCAATCAGTAAATACTATGTAAATCACCTATATTCACCCAGAACATGTATATTTATTAAGCATTTACTTTTAGGGAATGGTTACAATACAGTTGAGATGTAGACAGTTTTTTACAGCTCAGTGAATTTCAAATTGATCGCGGTTTTCCTTTTTGCATTTCTTTCTACATAAGAAACTCAGTAACCACTACAGCCAGTACTTTTGAATTTTACAGTCTTAAAGCAGATTCTAAAGTTCATATTTATGGAACTAAGCAAACATTTTGCATTAACTTTCCAATCCCTAAACTCCTTCTACAAAGAAGGACATTTAGCAACCATATCTTTTGTACACTGCAGAATTTTTAAATGTTGATTAATGTGCAGTTTTTCAGGAATTGTGGGAACATGAAAGGAAGGCAGCTACTGTAGAAATCTAGCCTAAAAAATAAAGCCTTTAAATGTAAAATATGATTCATTATTCATCTTGAACAATCTCTGCTTCCTCCGCCAAAAGAAAGCTGCTAATGGGGCTCATTTTCCTTTATGCTTTCTGAACTTTAAGCATATATGTCTTCTTCAGTCTTTGTCAAGTTAGCTAATGTCAAAGCAAGAAAGATCAAAGTATATTTAATAAGCCCTTATCTATGTAGACTAGAAATGTTTTCTCAACTGCTGTCTTTAAAACATAGCAAATCAAGGTCAGATTCCACCACCCTTACTTACATGGAGTGATACTGTACTCTACAAAAAGTAGTAACTGACAGAATTAGGCCTTAATGTTAAGTTAAATCTATGTGTGTTAAATCTGTGTTTTGGCATTATTAATGAACTGATGCTGTTTGGAAACCAACATTTTAACTCTCGCTATTTGGGGAAAAACAAGAGTTTCTCCTTAGCCATGTATCATATTGTTTTGAATTTGTCTTTTTTCTGCATTTTCTTATTGTTCATTGCACTATAGTGTCAATGATCCCTTGTACTTCCTGTCTCATGTACTAGTACAATGGTCTCACCCGCAAACATTTCTCTGAAAGTACTCAAGTATAAATTCTTCCTTAGGCAAACACAGTACTGGATATGTTTCTTGAGAATGTTTCCTGTTATTAGAAGGCAATCTTGAAGAAGCCTCTTCAACTTTGATTCTCCCAGATGTAGTACTGATTGGAAAGAAGCAGTAGATAAACCTGATTAGGGAATTTGTAAAATATTTGGAACTTTTTTTTTCTTCTAATCAATACTTGAATTGCACATGTAAGACTTACTGGAAGCGTGCAGAGGTAAAACGCATTTTCTCTCATCACATCCATAGAAAGCCCCTCTAAGTGGACATGGTCTTAGCCATAAAAACTGTGGGTGAATCCCTCCTTACATTCCTTAATTGTACTTGTTCCAGATATCTAGGGAGCCGTGTTACTACTGAGTTAACAAACAGTCTTATGCCCAGCAAAAATGTCAAGGGTTTCCTATATTGCGTGTGCCTGTTTTCAAGCTAGAATTTGCTTTCTATGGAGCCTTTATGTATATAAGACTTGCATACTTATGTGCATAATAATTACAAAAAAATTCATACAAAATGTTAATTACGTTTGGGAAGCAAATTTCAGATTTCAGCGAGGACAATGAATTGTAATTTTAACGCACATAAAAAAATAATAAGAACAGACTCTTTCTAATATAATTTGTAATTGGGAAGAGAGATTTTTTGTATTAGTCATTAATTTAAAAAAATTCTCTTAAGTTGCAAGGAACTTTTAAGTTTAAACAGTGGCTCAGAGAACCAATTTTGTACATTTTAATGTAAAACATGAAGCTGAAGTTCTTGCCATGACACTTCTAAGTTAGTGAATTGTTTCTGTCAAGGTAAAAATAACTGGGTAAATGTCTGAGAGATGAGAAAGCTAAAGCAGTCCACATGAAAGATGTTATGCTCGTATGTCTATTGCTGTAACTTCCAGAGGGGTCTATCAGGAAAAAAATCCTACTTTGGTTGTTTTGTCATTCCCTCTTTGGTGCAACCCCCATTTATTTAGTGAGGGTAACTTCAATCACAAAAATCTCAATATAATGCATCATATGGGATCCAGATTCTTTGGTCTGGCCATTTTCTGTTTAGTATGTGACAAAATCAGGGAGAAAGAAGTTTTTACTCCGTCTTAGGATTCCCCTGATTCTGGACCAGCTGAACCAGAGTCCAGTTTGTTCCCAGTTGAAATGTATTCCCAATTTTACCAGGCTTCTCACTGATCTCTGCAGGCCATTCCAGCAGCTTGCTGTCACTGGGTACGTGTACACGTTACTTAATGTGCCATAGTTACTGCACATATAGTTTAGTACTTCCTTAACAAAGTAGTAACTGAATGCACAGTAACTACGTTTACTGCTCAGAAGCACCGATGCATGATTTTGGGGTTTTTTTGTTTTTTGTGACAGTTACTGCACAGTAGCCTAATAACACTGCACAGTAGCTTTTTGCCACAGTTTCTGACCGGCACGCTACCATGCAATATTATTAGGCTACTGTGCAGTGAGCATCTCATGTAGACATGCCCACTAGGACCTAGGAATGTATAGCCACATGCTAGGGAGAGCATATCTGGAAGGAGCAGACAAATGAGCTTTTACTTTTCGTTGTTATTAGTGTTTTAGTGTAATCTCACTGCTTCAATCAGGACTAAGAACATTATGCACTGTATAAAGAGCACAAAATATAGTCCCAGCCCAAATGATACCCACAGCCATATGTATTTCTTAGATCTCATAGATTTCATAGACATTAGAGCTGGAAGGGACCTCGGGAGATCATCGAGTCCAGCCCCCTGCCCAAAGGGCAGGAAGTCAGCTGGGGTCATAGGATCCCAGCAAGATAAGCATCCAATTTACTCTTGAAGGTGTTCAGTGTAGGTGCTTGAACCACCTCCGCTGGCAGACTGTTCCAGACCTTGGGGGCTCAGACAGTAAAGAAATTCTTCCTTATGGCCAGCCTGAAACAGTCTTGCAGGAGTTTGTGACCGTTCGACCTCGTCATCCCCTGGGGCGCTCTGGTGAACAAACGTTCCCCCAGATCCTGGTGGTCACCCTTGATAAACTTATAGGTAGCCATCAGATCACCCCTGAGCCTGCGCTTTTCCAGGCTAAAGAGTCCCATGGCTCTCAGCCTGTCATCGTAAGATCTGTTTTCCTGACCTCTGATCATGCGCGTGGCTCTCCTCTGGACTCTCTCAAGCTTCTCCACATCCTTTTTGAATTGTGGAGCCCAAAACTGGACGCAGTACTCCAGGTGCGGCCTCACCAAGGCCGAGTACAAGGGGAATGTATGAGTATGTGTATTATAATACAAATACATGTTTTCAAACCCCACATCTTAGTAATGAAAATTCAAACAGTGTTAAGTGAAAAGGGTAGTTTTCAAAACATCTTAAATACCAAAATATTTTAAAATCAAAGCATTCAGTCTGCATGTATCTCCATCTGCTGCTTCACCTATTATGCTGTTGGGATGCTCCAGTGCTCCCTGGCCAAGTTAGGAAAGCCAGCTGGCAGAAATTTTTTTCATCATGTTTTTCTGGAATTTATTGGGCTTTCCCAATTACTGGTGAAAGGGTTCCCATTAGTGCAGTGAGAAGACTGTTACTTTCTGAGTTAATCTTAGCAATGTTTATTTCCCCTTTCAAAGTTACGTTAATGAAGTCAGTGACCCCAATAATGCAAAATATACTCTGGTACTAGGATAATTGTATATAAGGGATTTAATCTAACATGGGTATTAAGAAGGAACATTATGGTTACATATTCAAGAAGAGGAGTGCTGTTGTAGCTTGTCACTAAGGTATTCTGTTTCCTTTGTGAGTCACTGCTCTTCTCTGATTCAGCATGACATATGAGATGCAGTCAGAACATTAGGTCGTGTCAGAAAAGCCTGCTAGTTTTTAACTTGGTCAGCTGTGTTTTATTTTTGACTGATTGAAATGGACTCTGCAAAGTAAGATAGAGATGAAAAAAACACTTCCATAATGTAGTAATATGCATGTAAGCAGGTTGGGGGATTTTCTGATTTTTATTTTATATTTTTTTGTTGGTATTTTTGGAAATTGCCAATTTCTGAAAAGTACTTGTTCTGACAGACTTCTGCCAAAAGTGCTATGTTGTTTCTTCTTACTTGACATGTTTGGTTGTGGAAAGCACCTACTATCCAAAGGTTTGAGGTATCTCTTGCCATGCAGACTCCTCCTGGTGTGTGCAGGTGCCACAGCTTCCAAGGCAGGGAGGATGCATGGTTAGGGCTTCAGGTGCTACTGTGGTTCATCATTTGCTGATTGGGAACTCATAACTCTGGGGAGAATTTGGGAATGAGAGCAACATAAACTCCTAGAGTCAGGACAGCCATTTGCTTTGTTTCATATTGTGGGACAAAAAAATCTAGTGGAAATGTTGCAATCTTTGCTTACTTTTTGTTCCCCCCCGCCCCCTCCTTTTCCACCCACTTTAACTGAGCTACTTACTGCTTCATGGAATGGAAATTCTGCGTTTCACCCAGATTTTTTGTGTGCCATGCTGTAAAAGCAAAGTATAAAGTCTGAATATTCAGTGGGAAAACAAATGCAATTTATGTAGGCAAGACAAATCCCCTTCCTCCTCTCTGCCCCAGGTTGTCATATACCCTTTATGTATTTTATTAAAATGCCTTCCTGACCAGAAGCCCTCTTCCTTGTTCCCCTCATCCATGCTGTTACTCATTGGAATGCCACTGTTCAGTAGGACTAGATTCTAAATTCTTTATGAAGAATTCTTGCTGCTTTCAGACGAAGCACTTAGAGGGACCCACCTCTACATAAATTAGGTGTTCCATTGAATAAGGATTGCTTAATTTAGCTTTGGATTCCTTGTTCTAAAATGCAATTTGTAAAAGTTATTGTACAGCTTTTCCAAATTTTCTATCAGAACATTTTTTAATGAAAAATGGCTTTAAACCAAAATGCCTGTATTCTTTTAGTTAAGAATGTTTATTTTGTTTCATTTTATTCTATTTTACTTGTATTAAAAGGGTTTTCAAAATCTGAAACTATTCTGTGGATCTAAAAGTTCCAGTTCTACCAGGGAGTGCGGGGGAAACTTTGCTTTTATTTAAGTAAATCCAGTAATTCTATATTCAGTATAGGGTTTGGACTGTTTTTGAAAAAAAGTTGATCTAGAGCTACATGTTGAATGACAAGAATTAAAAGAAATAATGAATTTAAACACAGTGGGCGCATCTAAATGAAACGCTCAAAGGGCAATTTAGCATAGTTTACTGTGAAGTAAGCATGTGGGTCTATATGTGCACGTGCTTACTTCATGGTAAATCCTCCTAATCCCAGGTAAATTGGCTACCTAGAAATACAAGTAGCAAATTTACTTGGTATTATTAATGGCTCCTGTAGATGCTGGACCAGGAGCCAAATCTGCTTCTGGGTAGCCATCCATGGTGAGTGGGAGGTAGCTCCCTGCCCTGGGGAGCTGTCGGCTGCTGGGGCAGGCTCTACCACAGGAGCCCTGGTGAGGACTGTGTCTAAGACCCCTGCTTCCAGATGCAATTGCAAAGCAGGTAGCTGGGGGACCCTAATCTCCCAGCAGAGGCTCCACAACCATTGGGTGGCTGCTGGAAGAAGCTTATCTCCCAGTTGAAATTGCAGAGTAGGGGTTGGGACCTCCCTGCATGGGAACAGCTCTGGGATGCACATACAGGCTTCCCCGTGGAGCCCAGGGGAAACCTGAAACTAGCCAGAAACTGTCATGGTTAGGAGCAGGTCCCAGGGCCATTCTCTGATCAGGTGATGGGGGCATGGGGCTTAGAAAGAGCTACAGGGGTGGGTCAGGTTCCAGCCCCTTGTCCCGATCTGTCAGTAGGACAGTTAGCAGCAAGCTAGCTGCTAGCTATCCTACAGGCAGATCAGGCAGGGGCCTGAGACCTGCCCATCCATTGCAGCTGTTTCCAAGCCCTGTGTCTCTGATCAGGGAGCCCTGGTGAGGAGCTCTCTGCCCCAGCAGCAGTCATCCCCCTTGGGCCAGATGACAGATGTCTCCTGGCCCAGTGCTCACTGTCAGACTCTGCCCTAGCACCCAAGGGGGAGCATGGAGTTCCCCCCATGGTCACAGGGATGCATTACAGGGCTGCAGGGACCTGGGAGCAAATCTTCATCCTAATCCTCACACATGTAGACACCTACCCAAAAACCCTTACAACACAGTAGCTTACTTCACAGTAAATCTAGGCTGGAGTAAATGCATGTGTAGATATACCTAGTGTGCATCACCTGTGCTTTACACTGTATAAGGCAGTGTCCAATGTAAAAACAAAAAAACCCCCAACCCCCCCAAAACAGTAAGTGACTGTATCATAAATGCATAAGGAGAAGTAGGGCAAGTTTAGGTGGCACAGACAGTTTTAGTTTTTGTATTTTCTAAGTTTTAAAAGTTTGAATTTGCAAGCTTATCTTCTTTTAATGTACTTTGTTCTGTGAAGTATTCTTAGTATTCAAATAGAGAAGAAAAGAGTAGACTTATTGCACAGATGCCTATTAATGTGAAGATGAATTTCTTGAAAAAACTAAGTCCTTCTACCACACATTTGAAAGGACGACTAATACCAACAATATTCCTTTGGGAGATCCTTGCTTAACGTGGGAGAACTGTTCTACAGCCACTTAATCCTACAGGAAGAGAGAAAAGTAACATTTTTGAAAAATTAGCCCTCTTGAATTGCCAATGAAGCATTTTTTGAGAGAGGGTTATACAGTGCTTTATATCATTCGTTGGTACAATCAGTAGCAAAGTTTATACTCAAGGGAAATTAATCTTCTCTTTCAGTTAAAAATAAATAAGTAAATAAAGTACATTCAGCTATACCTTAACAGCAAAGCTCATAATAGTATGTGCCAAAGAATAAAAAGAAAATGTCCTTTGTGACATGAACACTGGCTATAGATGCATTTTTTTTTCTGGAATTTGATATAAAGTAAGTTTTGAAAATGTAAGAACACACACAAAATCTTACTGAGTTGTATTGTGCATAATAAAATATCTATTCACAAATAACTTGATATAGTTTCTAAACCGGGATTTATTTTGAAAAAAAAAATCTGCATTTTTTTTTTTTTCCATTCTGGGGGCTTGCTTTTACATGCATTGATTTACAACTATAAACCCTGATAACAAATACGATGGCAAGGTATGGGCACCTCTGAAACTGGCAGAAATCTAAACAGCAGAGAAGCATATAAAACAGTTTAACAGTCAATAGCAGTTTGGTACTGAAGACTCAAGTTCTGTGTGTATCTATAGAACCAGGTATAGTACATGTAGCACAACTGAAGGCTTATCTCTATATGGCCTCAGCAGTGAACTAGAAAAAGTGTTAGATGTGTGATAATGGCTTCACTTTTCCTTACTCTGCGACCGCCAGCAAAGGTACTAACTAGGAGAGGCTTCTGTGATGTGACCACTTGTGTCTAAGATCAGTTAGAAACATGTTTCTGACAGCAAACCAGAATGACCCAGCTCAGGTCTGAGACGGGCTGGTGCTAAGACCTGGCCACAGCCACTGCCACTTCTTACCATCTGGCCATGGCACAGAATGGGCAAATTCTTCCACTGCCAAATGCTGCTAAAGTCCCCTGGCTCTGGGCCTGGATCAGTAGCTCTGCAGGCTGTAGGCTGCGGCAACCCCTGTATAAATTCATCAGCTTATTTCATGTAAGAAAAAGAGGTATTTCCCCAAAAATGAAACTTCTTAGGAGAAGTAAGTCTTAAAACAGTTCACAGTAGTTAAAAGACATTGTTGAAGAGAGAATTTTGGGTTCACGAGGAGCACAAAATTGGGGCCAGCTATATGGCTAAGGGACAGACATTAAAAAAGCCTGAACCTGAATTGATTCAATCTTTGCACCATTAGTCTAACCTGTAGAGATTGAACCAGTTTGCAATAGGATAGGCGTTCCCTTTTCATTCTGGAAATGTAGGCAGAAGCCTTCAGTGGCTCAGGCCACAAGCCTTGGGGCATTAGAGCAGCCCTTACCTTCCACAGGGAAGCTGAGCTAAGGGCGGGACATGGCCAAGCCTGAGTAAGACTGAGGAGGGGTTTAAGCCCAAATCCTGGCCTGCATTGTTCAGAGGATGGGGGAAGAGGGAGTGTGGCCAATCTGCTGTGGTGGCGGAGGAGGAGGGGGGGAGAACTCTGCCCACCTCAGTGGTGCTCTGGCTGCTGGGAACAGTCCCATAACACAGGCCTCCTTCCTCTCCCCCACCACCATGAGGCAGGAAGAGGAGCTCTGTTCAGTGCTGAGGGGGGGTCTCTTCCCCCCTCCTTCCCTCCCGTTGTCATGGGGGGGCTCTGCAGGTTGCCCAGCCCCACAGGGGGACTCTTCCCCCTGCTCCTTCCCCACTACTGCAGGGTGGGGAAGAGGGCTCTATGCCAGGCTGCCCAGCCACAGAGCGAGAGACTCTTCCCTCCTTCTCTTCCTCCTGCTGCTGCAGGGTGGGGAGGGGATGCTCTGTGCCTCGCCCACACAACCCAGCCTGGCCCCGCTGTGCAGCTGCCTGGGCTGGGGCTGAGTGAGGCTGGCCATGGGGATGGGGCCAACCCCAGCAGCTGCAGCTCAGTTACAGCTGCTCCCTGTACCCCAGCTGGGCTGGGCCGGCTAGCAGCACACAGAACACCCCCTCCCTGTCCCACACAGCATGGGGGGAGAAGAGGAAAGAGTCCCTCTCAGCCCTGAACAGAGCTCCCCTCCCTACCTGGGGCAGTGGGGAGAGATGGGGAGGAGCAGCGGGAAGAATCCTTCTCTGGGGCAGGGGAGCCTGGCATAAAGCTACTTACTCTCCCTGCCTGGTGGCGGTGGGGCAGGAGCAAGGGGAAGTGTCCCCCTCTGGGGTTTGGCAGACTTGCAGGACCCCCCTCCCCACCCCATGGCAACAGAGGGAGAGGCAAGGAAGCAGGAGTCCCCCTCTGGTGCTGCAGAGGGCCCTCCCTCCCGACCTTGCGGGGAAGAGGAGGGGGAAGAGTCCCCACCCCACTTCCACGCATGGAACAGAGCCCTGGCATGGCCCCATTAAAGTGGAGGCAGCAAGGGGAAGGGTGAATTTCTCCCTCAATCCTTTCTGCCCTGCAGCTGGGGTCTGCCAGCCCCAGGGACCATCACTGCAGCCCCCTCACCTCTTCTTCCTGGCAAACAGGCAGACCTTGGTTGCAGTGGGGAAGGAGGGAAGAATTAACCCCCTCCCCCTCCCTGTCCACTTTGCCTAAAATGGGCCATGTTGGCCGGTGTCTCACCATGTCCTGTCCCTGCTTGGACTAGAGAGCAGAGGGGCAGGACCAGCCCTGTGGGCTGGAGCAGAGAACCTAACCCAGAGAGCATGCTGAGATGCTGGAGGACTCTGGGTTAACTTAAACCAGAAAGGGGTCTGGGACAGACTTTGAATAAAATGGTTTGAGCTCTGTCAGTTAAACCTAACACTACATTCAACCAGGTTTATCTCAAAGTGGTTTAGGCCATTTTGAAACTGGTTTATGTGCACTGAATGTCTGTTCTGTTATAGGTTTAAACTAGTTTCTGATCACTTAAACTGGTTTGTGTGTAATGTCTGTCCCTAGCCTATATGTATATGTTAAAGGGCTGTAGTAGAGCTTTTAAAACCATGGTTCCTTAATGATATGAAATCTCTGCTGGTCTGTGAGTAATAGTGAGCTAATTGGTTGCAATTCAGGACATTCACACCTGTGAATGTCATTGAAACCCACTGATATTTGTATTTGATTTATTTTTACTGCTTTCATTATCATCCAGTGCAATGAAAGAAAAACTATGAAGAAAACATAATAGACTACAAATTATGACCAGCTTCATAGGTAAACAATGTAGTCAACTCAGCTGCCTGTTGGATTTTTTCCAGAGGTTTATATAAAAACTCTTAACAAAATGCACCATAAGTCTAGCCTATAAACTAACTGATTGTGGAAGGAAAAGGATGCAATTTAGTTTCTTCCCCTTACTACTAGTAGGCTTGGCTGCAATCCTGCCACCATATATAAGGGACCACTGCAGTCACCAAAACTATTAATAAACTCCATATAATTTCAGCCATTTTAGCCCTTTTGTAAAAGCAACCTTTTTAGACAATTTTAAGTACAAGACAAGAGGCATATTTCTGTGGACAAGGCAAAGTGGCAGAATAATATCTGAAACGATCAACATATTGTTATGATCAGTTTGCAGCCAGTAGGTTCAAGTGAACATTCAGCTCAAAAGCCTGTTGCCATCAATGCATTCAAAGGCATATGAAGATCACCAATTTCTCTAATTCTTTGCCGAATGCAAAAGTAATAGGAATCCAGCATTTCGTTGGATGAGACCTGAAAAATAAATAATTTGGGGGGAACATTTTTGCTGCTTCATGTTGCTGAAGTGTGACATGTAAACAGAATCCCAGGAAAAATAGTTGGAAAGGGGAAGCTGAAGTAGTCCATAAAATACAAGGGAAGATAATCTCTCTTTTTTTAACCATACTTTGAAAGAGTTTGAAAACCTTTGTATGAGACCATAGGGAGATGCGTAGGCATCCTGGAAGGCCTAAAAATAAAATTTGCAAAATATTATTTAAAGTCAGTCACTGCCAACGGTGGGACATAAATTTTCATGTTCCAGGTTCCCAGCTGTGTGTTGATTTTTGTCTAGGTAATATTCCCTACTCTGGAGTATTCTTATCTGTCTCTAAGATTTTCACTAACTCTTAAGTAATATTTTCAACAAAGCTGCTTTTTTTTTTTTTAATTGACGCTTTCTGAACTTTATCCCAGCATATTTAGCAACAGTTTTTGCAAAAGTATTTTGTTTTAACTCTACTGTTGATCATTTCATTCCTGTCCCACTCACTGCAAAGTATTTTGCTCTTATATTAATGATAAAATACATCTTTTAATTTATGGCCATTATTTCTAGCAACAAACACAATAATGCAGGCTAACCTTATAGAATATGTTTTTATATATTTTATTTTTGTATATTTACATGCGTGTTTGTGTGTTTGCTTGTTTATTTATATATAGTATTTTTACATATGTATGTAAAGTATGCATTTCTGGAATGAATGGTATTTTCTTGCAACATTAAGTAAGATTTGATAGTTAAGGGAAGGAAGCAAAGACGAATGGTGCTGAAAATTTTTTTTCCTTCTTTTTTTTTTTTTTTTTAATAGAGGAAAAGGCCTTAAAAAAAGACAGAAGTATGTTGGAAAGTACATTATAACATAGTTATTATGGCCTAAATATGCAAGCTGTAGACTATATGCCAATTGGTTCACCAAGAGTTCCTTTTATGGTCTTGGGTATACTGCTGACTTTCAGTTGTAGAACCATCACCATTATGTACCTTCCACATGCATCTCAGGAGAGGCAGAATGATGCATCACTAGAAGGAATCCTCTGTGGTCCAATAGTTGCTATTCTGGCATGCCGTGACAACATGACTAGAAGCATGACAGCACAGTCAACCATGGCTAGTCTGACAGCCATCAGTTTTTTAACCGTGTTGGTGAGATCTGTGTCAGAGGGCTACAGAGACCTCTAATAACCACATTTAAAAATAGCACGATGGTAACTACAGCAAAGTTATTGATTTATCTTATGATGCTTTCTTATATCATTGATTTAAAAAAACCCAGCTAGAATGCCTCATTCTAGTTTTATGCTTCATATAATAGCAAAAGAAATTCTGTCAGTAAGCACATGATCTCATTACAAACTAATAGGCATGCTTTTATAATACTATACAAATGTATTCACTGCTATACAATGTGACTGAATTTGTCTCAACCCCCATTTCCTGAAGTATACTTTCATTTAGGATTTAGAAATGATGATATTGTTCCCATCAGAAGTGATAAATTAAGCTTAAAGTCCAAAGCAAAGCTATTTGTTGCACTAATTGTAGTGCTTTAATTGAGAAATATGGTTTGTTCTTCCAACTAACAGCCTTGTCCAGCTGGCAAGTTGCTATCATTCACACTGCTGGACATATTCTCTTAGCATTGTAATTACAAGACTTAGATAATCAGACTTCATTACAATTGCTAAATATTTTTGTAGAAATTAATAAAATGGAAAGACAGTAAATCTTAATTTATACTGCAGCTTATTAGATTGCATGTAATCTAATGAGTTTTCCATTGTATTGCTCACTTTGTTGTTCAGAAATGTAGTGACAGTAGAATTGCTTCTCAGAGTGTAATGAATCATGTTCTGTCATTGATTAGTTTTGTATTTCACATACATATCTCCATCTTGTTTCATATCAGAAATGTGTGGCATAATTTGACTTTCTATCCATTCCAGAACAGTTAGCTTTCCAACCAAATTACATTAGTCAATTATATATTATTTTTTCTCTGAACCATAAAAGTCCTTTCAGGCAGACCCATATGTATTAGGGCTCTGTAAAGCTTTGGGTGTTGATTTGATTTGAAGGAGATTCAAATTTGGCAGCCGAATCTCTGAATCCAAATCAAATCCGGAGACCAGTAAAAAGGTTGAATCGATTTGAAGCTCTCTGAATCAATTTGGAAAAGATTCAGAGAGCTTTGGAGATTTAAGCAGTCCCCACTCACTGCCACAGGGAGCTGGACCCAGACTCTGTGCCAGTAAATAGGGGGCGGGAGGGGGTGGAGGATGGGAAGGAGACTATGGGGGGACTCCTGCCAGGCCCCGTCCCCTGCCTGCTCCGCCAGCCCCCCTGAGCACTCCCCAACCCCCACCCGCTCTCCCAGCCATGTCAATGGCTGCCCTGGCTGGCACTAGCATCCGGCTCTTAAAAGGGGTCGGGTGGGGCAGCCATTGACAGCTGGGAGAGTGAGTGGCAGATGGAGCCTGTTTGATTCAGCCAATTTGGTGGCAGCTGAATTTCCAAATCTGATTTGGCCAGATTGATTTGGGACAGTGATTCAAATCACCAAAATGAATCACTGTCCCCTGAATTGGCCAAATCCAAAGCAAATACTAGCTGCTTAGCCCAGGCCTAATATATTATGTTAATTTTGTTAGCATCAGTGTAGGCTATTCATAAAGTCACACTAAAAATGAAGGTGGGTGGAAGAATTTGCTCTGTTGTAGTTCCAAATAAATGTTTATGAAGATAAGTAGCCTAAAGCCAGATTTTAGAAGGACTGTATATAAAAAGATAGATAATTGGTAGAATTTTCAAAAGGGCACAGGTTGCTAAACTCCCATGGAAATCACCCTGAGTTAGGCTCCTAATGAGATTTGAAAATCCCACTAAGCACCTGTCTGTATCGTTAGAGCATGTTAATACTGCTTTTGTACAAACCCTGGAGCACCCCCAAGAAACATGTCCTACCCACTCACTCCTGGTCCATGAATATGAAATTCTGGAAACCACACTGTGCAGCTGCTTTACTGCAGTGCTGAGTGTGCCCCCTGAGCCACTCTCAGGCTCTCTGTCTTAGACACACTCTCAAGGCAGTTCTAAAATAGCTCCAGTTTCCAGGATGTCGTGACTGGGCAGTGCATGCATCTGCCACTCAAATTAATGTGTACAAAATATGAAGGTACAAAAAACAACCAATTAATGGAGTCTTCACTTAAGCAAACCTCACATTGAGTGCAATGAAAATTTAACTACATAGTGTTTATAAGATCTGGTTTTAAATTGCCATCCCAAATATTCACCTAGCTTTAATTACTTCCATTTATATTTTGTGAGTTTCATCTTGTTGCACTTTCAAAATATTTTTAAATGTAAGGCAGTATATGCTTTGTAGTTAATAATTAACGCTTATCATGCATTGATCCAAATGCTGTCTAGAGCGAAGATTGGGTGTTATGAACTCGATTAGGAACAATTATAAAATTCCTGGAATGGAAACAAACAGCACCTTTTGTAGGAATAATTATTTACTTTCCTTTACACCTTGTACTCTACTTGAATTCTTAGATTATCTTTCTACTCACTGTTTTTAGCAACTCAGATGCTAAGTGGGATTTTCTGTAAGTTTTCATAGTTGTGGTACAAAGTTGTAGGTATACGTTACCAATTTTGTCTGAATGTGAACATTTCTGGAAAGACTGAGATTAATATTATAATTAGAAAATAGAAATGAAGGCCATTCATTCATTAAATTCTACCCATAAGACAAAGGTCTACTTTGTTAATATAGCTATTAGGTTAGTTCATTATTAGCACACATAGTTACTATTGATGCTCAATTTGGTGTGTACCATATTTATGTGAATTCAAAATTAACTTGAGTTTAAGAAGACCCCCCCGCCCAATAATTAGATTCTGTACAAGGAAAATGTATACATTTGTTATAATTTTCCATGTATAAAATCAAATTATGTGGAGTCATCTTATATATGTCTCCTACTATTGCAGTGGGGGAAGCAATGGTAGGGGGGCCAGGTGGTAAGGAAGGCCCATTGCTCCCTGCTATCTGACCTCCCCCCCGCCTTCCCCATGCTTGCCCTCTCGCCTCTGTCTCCGTGCAGCCTCTGTCCCCTCAGGTGCCCTCCCCTGCAGTCTCAAGCTCCCCATCCCTCCTCCCCCCACATCTCCCCTCATCTTTTTGTAGCAACTCTCAGTGAAGTGGCATGGTAGCTCCAGCCTGTCTCTAAGGCCCAGTTACAGCTGCCATCACTGCTGCCAGGCTGGAGCACAGGTCCAGAGCACAGGAAGGGTAAACAGCAGGGAGGGTGGAGAGTCTGGGCAGGGGGCAGAGGCTGCAGTGGAGAGATGGGGAGAGTGGGGAGCCCAAAGCTTTGGGGGAAGGAAGGTGGAGGGGAAGATACAGGGTGAGGGAGATGGGCAAAGAGGTGGTGGTGAGGGGGCGAGGCTTCAAGGGGAGCCATGCAAAGAGGGCAGAGATAGCAGGGAAGGCCACAACCAGAGCAGTTACCTGCCCCCCCCCCCGGCCTTGTACCCAAATCCTAGACAATCTGTAGGATTTCTCCCCACTTTAAATGGTGGAGGATGAAAGCCTTGCTCTGGATCAAGTAAATATAGTAATGATTATTGGTATTTATTTTTATTTTTAAAGCGTTTTTGTTGGTATGCTATTCCGGCTTAATAGTCATGATATTTTTTATTCATCCTCTCTATTCCTACAAACATACAGCACAAGATAATGATAGTACAAGCTTCTCCCCAGGGCTTTCCCAATTTATTTAATGCTGATATGGAGATAATTTCTAGTCCTGAAAGCAAATCCATTATTTTGCCCAAAATGCTTTATGGGATTGGCATTTGTGGAAACGGTTTTTACTGGGTCACTGAGTAAAGTAACAGGGAGTATACGGGGACTGCTAGAATCGTTTCCATTGGGCTCCCAAATAATACGTTCAGCTTCTACTGTCCTGCACTGGACTGACTGTAGTGACTAAGAGAAGAAAGACTTACTGATCTGAATGCTATAATTAGGGACCTAGCAAAATTGTGATTTTGCAATTTTCACAGAAACTATGATTTCAGACGGGCTTTGCAGAAAAGATGCAGGCTTCACGCTTTTAGTGGGCTCACTGAAAAAATGAAAATATTGCCAAAAATAAAATGCTGGCTCCCTCTGGGAGAGCAGCAGTCCACGTAGGTGTTGTGGCCTGGCCGCACAGCCTGTTGGAGGGGGAAGGGGAGCTGCCGGCACAGCAAGACAGCTGCCACCCCCCCCTGCCCCTCACCACTGATTGGCTGTGATGGCTGTTTGTCCTGTCCTCCTTCCCCCTCCCCTCCCCTCCGCTGCCACTCAGCAGAGGGTGGTGGGGTCACATGATGGACAGCCTTCTCAGCCAACCAGCAGTGAGAGTCAGGGTCAGGGCCACCAGGGCCCACTGAAGAATGAGAGGTGAGGGGGGCCTGCTGTGCTCCGCCTGCAAAAATGGCTGCCGATTTGCATGTGAAATAGGCCAGCAGCTGCATCAAGTTCAGTAGATTCCTATCTATAATAGGCTGCATGGGCATGCTCCGGTCCCTGTAAGGGACTTCATTAAGATTAAATGGTGTGTGGTACTGTACCTGTGCAGATCAGGTTGTAGTACTAAAATTTAGGCCCCTGGTGCACATATTATTTCCATCAAGCTACTGCTAGTACAATACAACAGAAAGGTCATGACTTGCACCCTGCTTAAAGCATCTTGAGAACTTGCTCTGCCAGTACTTCACAGCAAATGGAGTTAAAAGGCTTCTGGTAGGGGTGGTCAACCATGCCCTCAGCTTGGCTCAGGCTGAGAAGACATCTGGGTTCCCCTTGAGTGAAATAACCACTCCCCTACCCTTACGCAGATTTCGGGATACCCATGAGATGTTTCACTTTGGTGTTGCATGTCAGACAAGTAAAGTGTGTCATGTCAGTGTTTGTTTACACGCTGACTTTCACAGAGAGGAGTTAAATGGCTTCTTAAAGCCTTGAAGGATGCTTGGGCAAATGGAGGAAGAGCCAGTGAGTCATGACATCTGCTGTTGTGCCCTGAGACAGCAGAGTTAAGCATGAGCCATGGACCGACATAACACTTAAACCATTCCAAGAACGTCACTGATTGGGAACTATATCACAATTGTCCCTGGACAGAAGTGTCTACAGCTTCAGTGCTAAGGGTTCCCAATAGAACCCTCACTTTTTAGGGATTGCATTGCTGCCAAAATGCCACTATGGGTGGTAGAGTACCCAGACCATCATGCCTTCTAGAGGTTAGTGCCCACAGTTTCTCCAGGATTGCCCTAGAAAGGGAGGAGGCAGAAAGACCCTGATTGTGGCAGGGGATTGGAGTGGAGCATTTGCCTGGTGCTGGGGGGCTATGTGGACCCTTGCTTGTGGTTCTCAGGGGGCTGGGTGCTCTACCCCTCCCCACACCCAGAACTCCTCGGGTATTGCCAGCAATTGCATAGACACTGTGGAACCTGCCAGGGAGAGCTAGTTCCGGAAGTGCAGGACAGACTATGAGGAACAATTAACAGCTAATGGGTAATCACATCACATTGAACATGGGATGGACAGCCATTTTGTTCTATAAGTTCCCATTGTGTATGGCTCTGTTTCCCTGGCACCACCATGAGCACTTGACAAGTATGTACCGTTACAGGCACAACCAGCCAACCACCACAAGCAGGAGGCTACAAAGACCACCCCCACCCTAGGAGCTGTCTGCTTGTATTTCATCCCAAGGAAGCTGGAAGCCCCAGGGTTACTAGCAGGAAACTGAACCTGGCACAGAGGCTTCCTGCTTCCCTAGCACTGCACACCATGGTTTCTGTAGGCAATAGATCTTTGGGCAGTAGGGTCCTGGTTGCACCCTGGAGAAACCCCATTGTCCTGCATGGGTATGAGGGGTGGAGGGAGGTGAGGGATCGTTCAATTTGGGATGTTTTGAAGACTGACTCTAGACACTAGCACAGAATGCTGTGTGTCCACACAACATAGAACTGGTTCAAGGAGGACCAGTTCAAAGTTATTTTCTCTGTATGCTTTTGAAACATTCCAGGAAGTTTAAACTGGTTTCAGGTGGCATGCACATGTAGACTTTTGGGGTTTAAAGTCTATTTAGATCATTCTGAGTGTTATATCTGTTCACACCCAGAGAGTTCCCTTTCTTCTGTGTAAGAACTATCACCCTTTATGTAAAATAACACATGCTTAAATTAGAGAGTGATACAAATGAACTGCAAAGATATTCTGCATTTTATAACTAACATCTATTAGGCTGGATAGCCATTTTGTGGCTCATTTTGGGGAGATAATTTGCTTGAATGTGTTACTGTTGATTGTAGTGCGCCAAGTTCTCTCTGCAGATTTCCTGAATTGTTTAGTTTCTCTTTTGTTGCCTTTGAAAGTATTTAGAAAAGATATGTTGTGGATATATGTTTAGAGAATATATTGTTATAAATGTCTGACAGCCAGACTTGCTTGGTTATTTACCATTGGTGAGGCCTCACCAGTTTCTCCCCGGCTCTGGCTCCAACCCAGAGCCTGGGGCTGGAGCAGCTTTGGCCACAACCACTGATGTCTGATAATGTGGGGACCAGAGTGGGGCTGGAGCCAGAGTTGTGATTGAGGATAAGCAGTAGTGGCAAGATGGGGAGGGGACGTGGGGGCAGTTGGGGCCAATCAACTAGTCTGCAGGGGTGTTTTTACATTTGCTCTGCGGATAAGGGGAGGGAGCACTTTAATTAGAGCAGCTCCAAGAGCCACTCTAATTAAAGCACCTGCAGTGTCTCATGTGTCAACATCCCCATGCTTCAAAATAGTGGTGGGCGCACTATACCTAAGCTTATTGAATAAGTTTTAGTTAAAGTGCTCCACCACCATTTTGAAGCACAGGGACACTGATACATGAGATGCAGAGGCTGGCTGGAGGTTGTTAATTACCATGCACCGGCAGACTCAGTTAATCGAGGTTGCTCTAATGCCCTGTACAGAGGATCAGAGCAACCTCCTGGCATGTGTACTAGTGCCCTAGGTTTGCAGAGTGTACAAGAAGCAACGGACATAATTGAAAGAAGGAAGATTGAGGTTGGATGTTAGTAAGAATTTTCTAGCTGTTAAACACTAGAACAGTTTACCTAGTGAGATCATGGAATTTCTGTCTGTGGAAGTTTTTAAGAACAGTTTTAACACTTACCTGGAATAGTTTAGACTGGGATAATTCTGCCTTGAACAGGCCATTGGACTGGATGAGGCCTGAGGCCTCCTCCAACCCTATTTTTCTATGATTCTGTTTATATAGAGGGAGCCCAACTGTATCAATATCAAATGATACTGATATAAGGTGTTACCATGTAACCGTTACAGCATAGCAAAACCATTCCAAGTTTAACTCAATGCAGCAGCATTACAGTAATTCAGCTAACTTTAAATTACTGCAGGAAATGCATCATAACAGCTGATGCACCCTCTGGAGCAGCAACTCCAACTCCCCTTTTAAAGTAGTTAAAGGGTACATTTGTCCATAGCCTAAGATTCTGTGATTAATTTTACAATAACATTTTGTCATAACATGATGCATATTATTATGTGTGCATTTAAAATAATGTACCTTTTTGCTTAAATAATGTTTGCCCACTTGCATTTAATTCAGCTAAAAGTGTGCCAGTACTTAATAGATTTGTAGAAAAATAGGGCAGGAAATGACCTCAGCCAGTCATCTGGTAAAAACCTGTGAGCCAGGCAAGATCATCTCTGACTAAACTATCACGGTCAAGTGTCTGTCTAACCTGCTCTTGAAAATTTCCATGGATGGAGATGTCACAAGTTCTCTAGGTAACCTATTCTAGTGCAAAAGTTCTTCCTAGTATCCCTTACAGTGAGAAAATTATTTCAAATATGTAACCTAAATTTCCCCTGCTGCACTTTGATACCATTGTTCCTATCTATCTGTCTCCAATGGCCACAGAGAATAAATAATCTGCCCATCCTCTTGATAACTACTTTTCAGCTGTTTGAAAACCATTATCAGAACTCCCCCAATCTTCTTTTCTGTAGAATAAGTACCTATTCTTGTAAGTCATGTTTCTTATGCCGCTAATAGTTTTGATTGCCCTTATCTGGACTCTTGTCAATCTGTCCCATCTTTATTGAAGTGTGAGACTCCGTATGAGACCTCACCAGTGCCATATAATGCAAAATCATCACTTCCCTTGATATGAAAGCAAGATTTCTGCTAAAACAACCCAGTATCCTTTTGGCTTTTTTGCAATGAGTTCAGATTCAGCTTGTGGTTGACTGTAACCTCTGGAACCTGCACTGCAGTACTGCAGCCTAGCCAATCATTCCTCAGTGTGTATTTGTGCATGCAGCTGTTCCATCCAAAATGCAGGACTTTGCACTTGGCTTTGTTGATTTCTCATGGGCACAGTGTTTTAGGGGTGGGATATTTTAAGCTTCTGCAAGATGAGGGGGACTGAGCCAGTGTTTTCTGGGTAATGGTCTTGCCTCGAGTCTTGGCTCAGACTACCTATATGCAATAGCTGGCATTGCAGGACTTATGCAGCAGTATATCAAAATGGAAGCCTATGATATCTGATTCACGAGAAAAGATCAAAAAGTGAAAAACAAAAGGTGGATTGTCCATATATAAGCAGATTGGTAAGAAAGTCAGAGATTATAAATAGACAAGAATGCAAGTCTGTTTAGAATCCCTTGAAAGTTTTTAAAGGGTTTGGTAAAGTTTTGTCAAATGAGGAACTTCTTTAGTTCTGAGCCCCATGTTTTCTGAACTCTTGTTTCCCTGGCAATCTGTCAGATTTTGGTGGTGCTGTGGTTGGAACCTGGGACTAGGGCAATGAAGGAGGGTTTCCTACTGGTCTATATTAAGGCTGTAATAATGTTAGAGAAGGCTTCTTGCTTTGTGCCGTGAAAGCCATAGAGAAAATGACTGTTATAACCATCCCAGGGATGGGGAAATGCCTCTCAATTATAGATGTGAAAAGTCACCAGCAACCAAAGGGTGGGAAAGCAATTTCTATTAACAAAACCATTCCCTCCCCACCCCTTAAAACCAAAATACATACTGCATGTACTGTTTAAGCTGCCTGTATGGAATTGTAAAAAGCATTATACACGCTAAATTTCAGTGCGTGTGGGGAGAGATGGAAAGAAAGGAAGAATTCAAATTTATTTTAATTCATAAACTGATTCAGAAATGTATTTATAAATTCTCATGAAATTCAAAAGAGAGGTGCTGTAAGTTCAGGGAGCATATGTAACAAGCAGGTTGAATCTGTACTTTGTGCAGCACTGAACCCACCGTTCACTATTATGTAGCATCATACTAAAATTTTGCCTTATTTAAATATAATAAGTTTTGAATTTTTAAATTTGTATGAGATAAGAAAAAAAATCAACTTGTCAAAACTTTTAGATGTGTACAGCTTATGAGATTTTATTAGGTTTGTGCTTTTAGTAGGAGTTCAGTGCTTCTACAGATTAAGCTGCTGCAGGAACGATTTGGCTAATACTGAAAATGAGACAGAAGGCTGAGTCCTCTACTTCATTTTCCGATGCAACATCATCCATGTGGAGTGTAAAAATGTAAAAAATATCATTAGGGCAGAATTTGCATCATTTTGGTTTAATGACTTTGTTTTTGTCAATGTAATAGAAAATGTACAGCTAAGTAGAGAAATCGTGTGAGGAGCATTTGATGCGCACATATTTAGGGCATCAGGATTAATACAATTCACAGCTGAAGATGCTAAGAAGAGAGAGAATTCTTGTTTACCAGGGAGATGGTTCCTAGAAGATTAAACAGCTTCAGTTTGGCCATAGGTTCACTTTTTCTCCTGCTTCCCCCCTCCCCACGTTCTACCTCTATCTCCCTTCACACACCATCACATTACATGCTTTCCCTAGGCAACAAATACATACTGTAATGAGTAGGCAAGTTGCTTTCTGTTGCATCCAATCTTTGTGCCACATTTATCCTCCTCTGGGAGCGTTGAATCTCAGGGTATAATAATAGAAATTATTTTCTTTCTGACAAGCAATAAGGTGGCTGTTGTTATGTAATGAACTGTAGCTTTCCAATGTTCCTCTCCACCAAATTATGTAAAACTGCAGCTTCTAGTGCTATCTGCACTAAAAGACTGTAAAAAAAACCAAAAAAAAACCCAAACCTTTGGAGCAGAGATTGGTTTCATGAATGATGGGTGTTTGATCATACTTGATCAAATCAAATACATCTGAACATTAGAGATAAATGTTCTGCCCCCGATAATTCCGTAACAGGTGCTTTTCTTTTCCTCCAACAGTTACCCTGCTGTATGTGAATTCCTCCAGCACAATAACTTGTTATCTATACTCCGAGCCCATGAAGCCCAGGATGCTGGGTAAGTGCCTCCCCACCTCTTCCTTCCCCTCCCCTTTGCTTCATAAATAAACATTGTTCATACACACTGACAATTCCCCCATCCTATTACACCATCTTCTGAGTGCAGAGATTGCTCTTATCATTCTTCCTGAAGGGGTTGGTCCTGACTGCTGTCCTGACCTTTCCAGAAGCTTACAGCAGAGGACAAAGTGCACTGAAGGAAACAGCTGTGCTATCATAAAGCAACAAGCTTCTGCTTAAAAGGTTTCCCTGTACTTCCGCATGCTCAGAGAGATGTTCTGTCTTTCTGAGAGACTATCCTTCCCTAATCTGTGTTAGCTCTAAACTAGCTCGGTGCTGTGAACATACATGCCATGGGGTTATTAACATGGTTTCGCTCGACCCAAATACAAACACGTTGGGGATCCGGGAGGTTTACTCTGGTTTCTAGGTCAGTATAGATCCATATTGCCATTTACTTGGTTTAGTGACTAAATGGCACATTGGGCCAAAAATTATTTTAACTCCAGACTAATTAAAAAAAAAAAAAAGTCAATGCAGCCCAACAGAATCGTTGCTAATTACACCTCCATAATGACAGTCTGAGCAACATTCTAAAGTATCAGTTGCTATGGACTATTTGCAAATTGTTTAGGTCTTCTAAACTTAATTACAAATTTTGTACCTTCCCCCCGGTCAGTGTCTTTGTCATATATTTGTGTTCAGAATCCTCAAAGAAATAATAAAAATTATATGTAAAAAGTAAGTATAACACAAAACTACTTAGAATGCCCTCAGTACAGAGAGAAGGGTAGACACTGTAAGGCATTTGTTCAGGGACAGATTTACGTGCAGAGGTGCTCCAGGATCAGCATGTTTTGTCAATGAGACTCTTGTCATAGACCAAATAAAAAAAAAAAGATGTTTTCTTTAAAACTTCAAAAGCACTTTTTCATTGAAATATCTACTAGAATCGCATTAATAGAATACAGTGGGTATCTGAATTCATAGCTTTTCACACCCTGCTTATAATACAATTAATGTGTTTCTGAGAACAGAAACCTTACAGGCATTGAATAGTAATAACAGTAAAGTAGTAAGATAATAGGATTGAGATCTGTACTCAATATGTTTCTAAAATGTTATTTTGTGTAACTTACTATCTAGTCACTTAAATAATTAAAAACAACTTGTCAGTCTGCCAAAAATAACTGGCATCAAATACCCAAGGGGTAGTAAAATGTTGTTTTCACTTTATTGCTTTGGAGTAAAGAGAAAGTTTTAAATTTAGTTTAAAAAATTCTTTTCTTAGAGAACAAAGAGGCTGCATTGGTTTTATTTGTGCTGCAGTAGGGACAAAAATACTATGTTTAACTTTTTTCAGATTCATACAGCTATCAAATATTTGATCAAATGTTTATTTGATCAAATATTGTCCAGATAATAAATCCAGACAGTAAACCCCTGATCTGTTAAGGTATGGGTACTAGAAATGGGTGAGCATTAGCAAGTTAGTTCACAGACTTGTCTTAATTGAGCATTCCTTTGTGAAGTCGAGCTTTGTCCATGCATGCCGAAGAACATCACCTGATGATTGATAACTGTTTTGCATATTTGTAAAATAATGTAACTGTGTAAGGTAATTCTCAGCTTGCAGAAGGTTCCTGTGGAAATGTCTGCATATTCTGGCACCCTGAGAAATTTGAAATAGTTTATTTAATCTACCTGTTGGGGTATTTTTTAATACATTTGTACACATGCTTTGGGAAGGAGCCTCCACAAAAAGGGGGTGGGTGAAATATACCTCCATTGTAGCCAGTAATCAAACTCCCCTTGTTTTCAGCATGACCGTATTATAATGTGAAATGTACAGTTTTCTTCTTTAGTGGTCCATCAGCTATGATGCTTCCTATGCTAGAGTTTGTCACCTGTGACCAAGTGGCATCAGTTGAGATTAGCCCCATTTGAGTCCCCAGCAATTCCAAATATATGCAAAGTCTAAACCTGTAGCAAATATTTCATGTGCAACTCCAAAGACCTTTTATAATTCCTGCTTGTGACATTACATTATAAAACCCTTTGGGGTAACCTGTTGGTTTTCTCGTTCTGAGTGATGTCACTAACATAGAATCGTAGAAATGTAGGGCTGGAAAGGACCTTAAGAGGTCATCTGGTCCAACCACTGCTTGAGGTAGGATCATCCCTGTCCAAATCATTCATACAAGTCCTTGTCTAACCTAGTCCTGATATGTTGTATACCATACATGTGATTAATAATAATTCAACTTGTGCTTTCCTTTAGGTATCGTATGTACAGGAAAAGCCAAACAACAGGCTTCCCTTCACTAATTACAATTTTTTCAGCACCAAACTATCTAGATGTATACAATAACAAAGGTAAGAGTGTTTTCTTTTCTCATATTATTTCTTTAATTTATTACAGGTGCAAATTTAATCAGGTTTATTTTTTACAAATTGGACATCACTATAGGATTTGTGTTTCTGTCTACTATGTGCTTAGATAGTTCTCTAGTGTGAGTGTGCATTGTTAATAACTGCATCATCCAGGACAAAAGCTGGCAATGGTTCTAACAACTGAAAGAGGCATTTTGCAAAATCTTGTGGTTGAGATTTCCTCTGCTACTTTTTTTATTAATCATCTGGCCCTTTGTTAATTTCCATTGACATTAACAGCTGTTATATAGCTAAATCTTTTAATCAGCTTTAAAATGTCAGACATAATAGTTATCTAGACAGAAGGCAGAGTATATTTGTGCCTTATAAGAAAAAATGAAGGAGGGAGATACATAAGCTTTCCTAAGCAGTAGCTTACTGGATCAAATGTTATGAAGGGACTGCAGGAAGTAAACTTTCTAAATAGAAAGCAGTAATTCGAGTATGAAGGGTAGGGAAGGGGGACAAATACGGGGTACTGCTGAGAGAGGCAAGGTAAGTAGCAGAGAGAAAAAGAAAGCAGTTAACCTATTGAGGGAGATAGGCTTTATAAAGGGATAAGAATACATCATCTTGGCTTAGACCACACTTAACACAACTCAATCTGTAGATTATTTGTCTAGATTCCTATAGATCCCATATTGTCTGATTATCCTATTCTAGGGGCGGCCAACTTGGGACACAAGAGCCACAAGTGGGACAGGTGGCCTTGGTGTGGGGCCCACAGCGGATCAGGAATGGGACAGGCAGCACAGTTGCAGATAGGACAGGGAGCAGAAAGCAGAGCAGGAGATTGGCAGAGAAGGGGAATTGGAGTCACTGTCAGGGAGAGCTCAGAGCTAATTTTTGGTATTTCTGCCAGACAGGTTAGCCCCCACTGCTTTATTCCGTGTTTTATTTTTTTAAAATCATTTTAAACCTAATACATGTAGAAAAGACTTATATAAAGCAAATAAAAAAGCTGTTGCTTAGATGATAAAATTCTGTGAAGACTCATCTCGGGACATGTGTACAGCTTATATTAGGTTACTGTAGTATTCACTCTGGCTGCCTGCAGACCTTAAAAAAAAAAAAAAAAAAAAGCCAAACACACACTTTACCAGAAACAGCAGCATGTTATTTTAGCCTGGCTCTGCAGTGTCTGTAATGATTGAGTGCTTCAGTGGGGCTTTTTGGTGCTTTTAGCTAAAGCTGATTTAATAAGTATTAAATAAGTGCCAAAAAAGTACCACTAACATGCCCAATCTTTACAGACATTGGGCAAGCTGGACTGAAGTAACACACTATTTCTTCTGGGCATTCTTAGGGCTTGGCATGAGAACGTACCAAGTTTAAAGTAAGGTGCTGTTTTTGGGGTGTGGTTTCACATCTGTAAGCACCCTCTGATTGCAAGTTTCCCTAACAAATCACAAGAAAATAGCTGTTTTAAAACAAGACTTTCCAATAACTTATACTGCTAAGCCCAATATATGCAGCAGGATAGCTTTATTTTATGCTACCCTGGCTGGAATAAAACTAGCATGTACTGTTCTGCTATGATAGGTAAAGAAATTTGGAGGATAAAGACATCCATAACTACTTTATCCCTATGATTTAAATGACGTTAACTTTATTCTATGCGACTATTTCTGGAACCCTCATGAAATTTAACATTTACCCATTTCACAGTGTTTATCCTTTCTGAAAGAAATAATGTTAGTGATTTTAGTCTTTGCCTTCATTTAAAAAAAAAAAAGCATCTGGCATAAATCTTTCAAAAGAAAGAGGATTGGCATTGGCATCATTTAAATAATTATTGAACAAAACTTTTGAGCATTTTAAAGCTATTAAGTGAATGCCCTACTGTACGTTGGGGAGTGAGATGGTTTACTGCTAGATACCACATTAAGTATAATTTTGTATTATCAAAATGCATGTTAACTTGCATTAAAAAAATGACCGCAGGTTCTCTGTCAGCAACCTCAAAGTTGAGCTATCAGTAGCTACTTAAGGTACAAGTAAAGAGCTTAGAGCAGGCAAGGTTCTTTGGATAGATACGGTATCTTTTATTAGACCAACTAAATAGTTGGAAAAAAGTTCTTTGCAAACTTTTAGGCACATACCCTTCATCTGGCATGAGGAGACTCTGCTAATATTATGTGCTCTTCAAGGTAGAAAAGCAAAGGTAGAGTTTAGAGAAGTGGTTCTCACAGTTTTTAGATGTGGGGCACCCCTCCTTAGATTCAAGGCACCCCTCAGAAAATGCCAGCTCTTAGTTTACACTCATTTTCTGCCTACAGAAAAAGTATAGAGCAGTTCTTCTATTGTAGAGAACTGAGAATAACCATAGCAGGTCCGAATGTTTTTAACACTATGAATTTCTATTTGAAATCTCTGGGGTTATCTTGTGAGTCATGTTTGTATACCTAACAGTGCTCACATTGCATGACATCCCATGGCACCCTTGAAAGAATCTAAAGGTACCCCAGGGTGCGGTGGCACCTTGGTTGAGTATTGCTGGATTGTGCTTAAACAAATTATTTTGATTTTTAGCAGTGCAGGTCAGCGCAAGAGATTTAGGGATTGGAGATGCAGTAATGGCAATGTAAATTAGTTTTACAATGTCAGTGGTTCAGGGTAGAGAAATGTGCTATTTGTTGGTAGGAGGTTTTGGATAAATGATTCATAAATCAGTAACTGCTGTTTGCCAGTCCATAGAAATAGGCAGATTTGGTTCAACATTTCAGTTTTGCCTAGAATTGACACGAAACTCTCTGTGTGAGAATTTAGTGGGTTAACAACACATTTTTTTGCCATGATAGAAGCATTAAATAAAAGAGTCTTGCTTAAATAACACTCAGGATCTGAATTTTACATGTGCACCTATAAGGTCAACACTTGATATCGCTCTGTCCTTTCTCTTGTTAGCCTCAAAAAGTGAGGTATCTTTCTTGTTCTAAAAGTCTTAGGTATGACAGATAGCATGCTAGGTGAGATTATCCCTGTTCTGAGGTTCTTCTGATAATAAGTCAAAGACCAAATCCTGAGGGGTGCTTGATTATCTGCAACAGCTTCTGCTGTTTAGGAGCTTAGGTCTTCCCAGGATTTCATCCAAGTGAGCTGAAAGTAAATTAATGATGGAGTAAAAGCATTGCAATTTTGTCAGATAATCATAATGTGTTTGGCATGTGTTTTTAATATCAGCATTATCCATTTTTGTTCTGTGTTCCCAGTCCCCTCTCTTATTTAAAGTTCTGATTACTTTTTTTTTCCTCATGAGATTTGAGACCACTGGCTCATGACATTCAGAATGGGCTATGCAAATATTTTTCACGCCGCATTGCTCATGTGTCTCATCTTGACTTCAATCCGCTGCTTACTCAGTTCAAGGAAAGAAAATACAGCTATCCCGTGTCTTTCAAAGCTGTATGATTTGGGATCTTGTTTGTAAATTGCAGGTTGATTTGCAGCAGACATAGTCATTAATAATGCAAACATTCTGACTAGGTAATTTCAGTGAAGGTGAGGGAAGACGGACAGAAACTTATCTCCTTAGGGATGTTACACTGAAGTAACTATAGATAGCTTTGCTTAAAAGTGGTTTATGACTACATACAACCTGATTTCAAACTGAAATATTTAGCATCTTGGGTAGCAATAAGTCATTTTTGGAACTAAAGTAACTCTTCTCCCCATAAACCTATTTATGTGTTACAAGCTCGTATGGACACTGCTGGGCTTCTGGCAGTTCCTCCAACTACTACCCACACTGCACTGATTCCTGTGTGCATCAGCCTTCCTTTTATGTTTGCAGTCTACTACTCTAACTTAACTGGATTTTACCTCTCTCTAAAAGCTGATGAGCAAAGAGAAGTGCCTGATTTCTATACCAGTGAGTAGGAAACTCGCATGCTTGTTATAGCAGCCGTACTTGCTTGTGCTTTCATGAGAACAGATTCAGAAGTTCTGAATTGATTGCCCTCTTTGGAGAATCGTATTTTCTGTCCCATGTGGAGAAGAGCCGCTGGAATGCACTCCCACAGCTTGTCCCAGCACCAAGTCAAAGCAAAGAAGCTTCAATAGAAGTACCTGCAGACAATGGACAAGAACCAAATCTCCAGAAGTCCTGCTGCACCTTACCTGTACTAGAAGAATTGGAGGACTGGATGGCTTTTTTGCAATCAATGCCACCACTAAACCTAAGAATTATGTGAAGGATATCTTTCCACAAAGCACTAAAAGCAAAATAGCCATTCTTCCCCCCACCAAAAACTCCCTTAACACCAGGTATCTATTAGGCCTGAGCGAAGCAGCGAGTATTCACTTCAGATTTGGATTTGGCCAATTCGGAGGGACAGTGATTCAATCTGATGATTTGAATCACTGTCCCAATTCAATTCAGCTGATTCAGATTCGGAGAGTCAGCACCAATTTGGACATAGACTATAATGGGGAATCACTAAAATGCCTATAATTTTGTCATTTGTTTGCAGATTCAGATGACAGTAGCAGGAATGGTAGTCCCTTCTGAGGGCATGAAGCCTGCCAAGTTTAATGAGATAGGTGCAGGGGTTTCTGTGAAAGTGCACCTCAAACTGTTGAAAGCAAGACTCGTATCACGTGTGTATCTTAAGGCATAGGAGGATGAAAACAGCAGGGATGGTAGCCCCTCATGTGGGCATGAGGCCTGCCAGATTTCAGGCAGAGTGGTGCAGGGGTTTCTGGGAAAGTTCACCTCAAGTTTCTGAAAGCAAATAAAAAAAAAAAAAGCAAGTAGGCAGGATCACCAACTGCTCCACCAAACTAGGATCTAAAGAAGGTGTGGTAGGGTGTCAGCATCCTACCACCTCTGCCCTTCTGCCTCCCTGACTGTTCACCAGCACCTCTGTCCAGTGATGGAGGGTTTTGCTGCTGCAGACACTCTCCTTCGCACTTGAGTCACACATGCCCACCAGCACATGGACCGTACTGGAGCACAATGAATCCAGGCATTTTTTCATGCCCTCCTACAGTTGCTTCACCAGTGCCTGCACCTCTGGTGAAAGCAGCTTGCCCCAGCCAGGAACATCAATCCCCTGAAACTTCTCCATTTCATTCTCAAGCTCCTTCTACAGGGATCACCTGACTAAGGAAGGCATTGCCAGCGATGAGGCTCATAGTAGCCTTGAGGAACGGCTTGGAAACCACCAAGACCTGGGAGATGGTATCCCACTCCATTTTGTTAAGGGGGTGCTGATCCTAATCTCCCTGAGCAAAGCCATCTCATGGATGGCCTTCTGTTGCTCCACCAGCCTGTTGAGCATCAGGTATGTGAAGTTCCACCAAGTCTCCACATCCTGCATGATTTTGTGCTGCAGGATGCTCAGCTCTGCCTGTTTGTCCCACAGCATCTTGCCCCCCTTGATGCTCCAGTGGAAGTAGCCCACCACCTTCCTGCATTTCAAAATGAGCTGGCTGGTAATAACAGTGCCATCACCGGGATCTGTGTCCCTGACTACAAGGTGGAACTTATGTGCCGCACAGCAGATGCCAACAAAGTTGGCATCACACACCGCCTTGACCATATTGGCCCCTTTGTCAGTGACTGTCAACCCATGGGTGAGCTCACCCTTCCCAACGAACCACCCCTGCAGTATGTGGTTCATGGCCTCCATGATCTCTGTTGCTATGTGGGACTCATCCATCACCTCTACTCATCCATCACTGCCACAGGGAGCCCACCAATGCCCTCACTGTTTGCACTAGTGCTGTGTGAGGGAGAGGTAGGCATGATCTCCATCCTGGCTGCTCCAGATGTCCAAGGTGAAGTACAAGACTACCTGTGGCCCTGCCTTGTGCAGCTCACCCCTCAAATACTCCCTGCATGCCGCATACAGGGAGAGCATCACTGTCCTACTAAAGGTGGGGTGTGCGGGCACTTGGTACGATGGGGCCACGAGCACCATAAGCCGCCTGAATCCTGCACACTCAACAAAGGAGAAGGGCTGGCCATCCAGAGCAAGCATCTCCTCAGTGCTCTGGGAGACCTCACTTGCCCTTGCAACACGCCCCCCTTTATCTGTGGCTTTCCCTCACTGCTCCAGGGTGGCCTGCCTCTGCTTTGGGGGGGGGATGGGGGCTTTGGAGTGAGAGTGGGACTTATTTTGGGGCATGCTCCCACTAGTGCCAGGCTGAGGAGGAACAAGAGCAAGGGGGTGCTGCATCCTGAGATGCAACAGCATCACTGTGGTGGTGAAGTGTTTCACCTCCTTGTCCTGGATAATCTGCCTTTGGCAGTGATGGCAGCTGGCATACCTGGGATCATCTGCCACCTCAAAATGATCCCACACAACACTACCCACTTGCTTCTGTGTTGAGGGTGGGGATCCTGCCTTATCTCCCTCCTCACCAAGCCGAGGCACAACAACAAGAGGAGCTGAGCCACCTGCCCCCACAACCTCCTCTGAAGAGCCTTCTAGAGAAGAAGACCTGCCTCTAGGGGAACGTTGGGTAATGTGGAGCACAAACTCAGATTTCCCCTCCTTCCCCAGAATTTCCTTCACTATGGCCCTCAGTTCCTCCACTTCCAGATCCAGCTCCTCCTCTGGCACCGGCAGGCTTACACTGGGAACTGAAACTGGGGTAGACAGTGTCATGCTGCTGATGGTTAGTGGTGGTGGTGCAGGTACAGGCACTGCTACCACCTCCTTGCTCCCACTAGCAGCAGAAGACTCACTGCTGCCAGGAAAGAGGGTGCGTCTATGTTTGGGGTGAGGGGAACTTGCAGTGCTCCCTCTGCCCCCTCTCTTTCCCCTGCCAGAACACCTGGCACCTGCCTTTCCAGCACGCTTCATAATGTTTGGTATGCTGCAAAATGTCTGTGTGTAATATACGTTGTGCTTTCCTGCACAGTAATGACGCTGTCAGGGAAAACACAGATTTCATTTTGTGGGGGGAAAGAATTAAGACAGACTAACAAGAACAAACAAGAGGATTTTAGAGGAAGAATAAGTTGAAAGGAATGGATAGAGATAACAATAGGGATTATAGGCAAGGGTAAGTAGGAAAGGATTGGATAAAAATTACAAAAAGAGAGACTAGCTAACAATAGACCACTTAGCAAGTCAGAGCCTTTCAGATGCTGCTGCTGCTTCAAGAGACAGACAGCTCACAAAAGGTACAAATCATTTCAGACACGGCTTTATATCTTGTTTCTACGTAACTCCCCCAGAGCACTGTGATTGGAAGGAACTCGGAGAAAGATCACAGTCACTGGCCAGCTACAGATGTCAATATCAGAGCAGTCCTTGTCCCCTCTCAACCTTTTCCATATATGAAAGATCACCCCCTCGCCCTCCCTTTCTCAGTTTCTGTTTGCTGCTTACTGCAAGCTTTCCAAATCTCTCCAAATCAAATCTGAGGCTTCCAATTCGATTCAGACCTTTTAATGGGTCTCCTGATTTGATTCAGATTTGGAGATTCGGCTGCCGAATCAGTCCAAATCTCCTCTGAATCGACTACCAAAACTTTGCATAGCCCTAGTATCTATGTGTCCGTTAAAGAAGAGATTTACCAGGGTAGCCAGCAAATGTAGAGCCACCCCCAGGTTTAGGGATTACACAAGAATCTTATGTAAACAGCTGTCTTGACACAGGAACAGTGCAAGGACTTTTGCCACCCTAGGCAAATGAAATCTTGCTGCCTTCCCTTGTAATGTACCCGGTGAGGGCAGGTAACAGACAGAGGCCCAGAGCAGCACCAGAGCTGCCCTGCTTATTGTACATGCCCAGACTCCTGAGGTGGCACCCAGTGAGCACATGTGAGGTGTGTACACACTATTTTGCCACCCCATTCAGTTTGTCACCCCTAGATGCCACATGTGCTGTCTACCCAGTTAGGCTGGCCCTTTCTTGGCACCTTTGCAAAGGAGAACTCTGTCAGCACACAACCAGAAAGTGTTGCGGAGAGGAGATCTGCCAATCAGTACTTTGCACAATATCAGTGCACAACAGAATTTAAATTGCCTTTTCCTAGTCATGACTATGACTGACAGTTGGCGCTCTGCCCAGGGTGGTCAGAGGTAGGAGCATAGCTTTAGGAATGCCCTATTCATTTACTGAAGTTGAGCTTTCATGAGGTAAATGGCTGAAGTCAGGCTACAAAGGCCTGAAAACTTCTTAGATATTTAAGGCATCAAAGCCTGAATCCTCTATAGCAGAGGTTCTCAAACTGTGGTCTGCGGACCACCACTGCGAGCTCCATTCAGGTGGTCTGCAGAAAGGTTGCAGAACAATCGAGAATATCTGTACTTTTAAGGTAAGACTACTGATATTAAAATATGAGTTGTATGCTTTTTTGTAGATCAAAAAAAAGTTTATTAAGTGGTCTGCTGAGACTCTCAGCACTTCTCAAGTGGTCCACAAAAAGAAACATTTGAGAACCACTGCTCTACAGGTTGATTTCTTCCTACGTGAAGTCTCATCACCATTGGTGCACTTACCACTTCTGCTGATTTTTGCTTTATTCCATCTACCCATTCTTTTCCCCTCAAAATGTTGGCACCGTAGTGGTTAAAAAAAATCAGATTGAATGCAAATCATCTTCACTGTAATTGCGGAAACATAAAGATAAAAACAGCAATAGAATAGGCTTTGTGGCTCGTGTTTGCATTGGTGTACTCAATTTTTACTGAAATTGAGACTTCCTCCAAGGTAAATGCCCTACATGCCTTAAGACATGTTTTCAAAATGCAAAAAAATTTTAAAGCACTAAAATGCATTTGGATTTAGAACAAATGACCACAAAATTCTATTCATTTTGTAGTGTTTCATGCTGATCTGTATAATCAAAAAGTACTTAAAGGAATTACAGTCCTCCATTTTGGTAAGTACTTTATGAGACAAAGGTGCTGTATTGGGGACTGCCCATGTAGCTAGTGTTCCTTTCACTCCTATATAAGGTGTGGGCAACATCTTGATAAAACAACACAACATACCTTCCTGGTTTGCCAGGTGACTTTCTGAATGAGACATTTCTGTCTCTTGGGGACTCTCCTCAATGTGACATTTTCATTTGTAAAGAAAAACTCCAGGGATCCACTTGCAACTACTGGTTCGTTCTTTGTAGCTATCCGTCTAACGGACAACATGGCAGCTACCCAGATACCCATCTTATACAGTTTTAGCTCGGGGGGAGGAAAAAAGATGGAGGGCCATGAGGGCAGAGAAGTGTGGATATGCTTTCCAGGGGTGTTTTCAAAGGGTTAAAATGTAGTATATGGTCTTAAGAGGTGACATATTGCAGATAAAGCAGGCCAAGAAGTTCCAGAGGAGCCATCCTCTCACCACCTCCCTCCCCCCCAAGATCTAGCCCATCACCAAAGTTTCTAACATACTACAAAATAAACAGAATGTCTGATTTCATTCACTGAAATTACAGCTGCTTCCTACAACAGTCAATGCCACAGTAAACAGAGAAAGTGAACACATTTTTGCTCATCACTTACTGTTTGTGATGACTCTTCAGTTTAGCTATGCATCATTTCCATTGGTCTTAAATTTGCACTTTGTTTTTGCTTATATCTAAACCCATGAATGTCATAACATATCCCCACATTGTTATTTCCTAATCAAACATTCAGTTCCCTTGTTTGTGCTACATTTATTACCTACAGCTGTCCCCTGATTTCAAAGGAGGAATGCAGTGCATTCCCAGCTTTGTTTCCTTTTACACAAAGAATGGAGAGGAGCTGTTTAAATTAAAGCATGAGGTTGGCCTGAGAACAAGTAGGTATAAATTTGCCATGAATTATTTTTTTGGGGGGAGAAGGTTTCTGACCATCACAAGGATGTTTTAAAATAGTCCTTCAGTAAAAATAGTCCTTTCAGACTGAAAGGCGGACAACCTTACTAGTTTTAAGATGGAGCTTGATAGGTTTATGATTATGGGAGGTAAGGGCCAGAGCAGATTTTGTCCTCCAGGAGATTTCTTACAGTCCTATGTTCACATTCCAGACAGCAGTAGAGGGTGTTACTGCAATGTTCTGAAAATCTATCTAGCTCCTACTCCCATCTGTCCTCCAGGATTTCTCCCTTGCTCTCACATATTTGCAACATACAGTGGGCATTTATGATATGGCACATAGTGAGGAAAAACATACATCCTATTCAGAGGGTACTACCACTGCCCTTGAGTCTTCCCAAGTCACACTTGCTTTCTGGATGAATACATCAAGTAATCAACATGTAGTTAAATCACTACCTACTTTTGTCCAGGTGTCAATAAAAGGTTTCATAAGCCAGCAAAGCAGAGGGTAAACCAACTACCTAAGAATGACTGGAAATATTCTACCTCCATAGTGGCTGGGGAAGCGAACTTCCTTGCTCATTCAAGCAAACAAGCCTGAGTTTCTTATTGTCCCAACTTCATGAGTTTTACCAGACCACCTTCTCATAATTATTATTACATCACTGTAGATGGAGGAATTGTCTGCAATACCTTCTACAGGCCTTCAGGACCAGTGAGAAATAATCCTTCTGATGGATAGTCTTTGATCCGTCAGAAGAGGACGAATTGCCTATATACCATTCAAAAACCATCTATAGCAGTGGTCACCAACCAGTGGATCTTGATCCACCAGTAGATCTTGGAGCCTCTTGTGGTAGATCTCAGAGCCTCTTGGAGTCAATCCAAGGCTGGAGTGGGGGGCTGACTGCCCGCATACATACATACACATGCCCCAGCCCAGCAGGTCAGTTTGGGGGCAGGGGAGGGGCAGCGGCTAGATTGAGAACCCCACAGTGAGGGACAGTGCTTCAGAGATAGGAGCAGAGGTAAGTTGAGCGGGGCCCTGGCCAGGTGGGCCTTACCTGTTGGGGAGGCACACCCTCAAATATTTTTTTCTCCCTCTGCCTTGATCTGCAGCCCCCTCCCTCCCCACAGAATTACTTGCTGAGTGGGGGGAGGAGGGTGGCGGCACCACTCAGTAGATCTTGGGTGGCTTTTAAATGCCAAAGGTGATATCCTGGTTAAAAAGGTTGGAGACCACTGATCTACAGAAAGTCACCAATAGGTTTATGATATGGCAGATCAAAACAGTTATAACAACGTAGACCTGCACAGTATCAGTCCCAACAATTGATCTACTAACATCTATCTGATTACCTTCCAGCTAGGAGCAATTAGGTGTTACAGCATCCATGTCAGCAGCAGTTGCTCTTCATTCTTTGTGTAAAGGGAAATGTTCACATTGATATTCTGCTCCTGTGGCTCTTGGGTAAGCTCTGTGTAAATTGCAAGGGAAGTAGCCTTTGTCATCCTGATGTTCCTACCTTGTCCCATCAGTCACTGGTACCTGGGTAGGTTCAGATCTATACAGAGTAGAGTTGTTCTAGATCAGTGGTCCTCAACCCCAGCTCACAGGCCCAATCTGCCCCCCAACATTGTGTCATCTGGCTTGCAGGGCTCTGCATAGATCTGAAAATTTGATGACAAGGGAGTGATGGTACTGCTTCCCTGTTGCCAAGTTTTTAGGTCCAGAGCAAGCCCTGCAGGTTGGATGGCTTGGCCCTGCATGCTAGATCAGACATGTAGGGTGGCATGGGGCTGGTGCTGGTGTGCAAAGCTGGCTACAACCCAATCCTGGTATGTGGGGCCAGCTGGGAGCAGAGTGGAGCCTGATTCCAGCATGGGAGGCTGAGTGGAAGTTGTGCAGGGCCTCGAGGCCTGATCCTGGTGTGTGGGGCTGATGCAGCCCATGCCACTCATCTGTCCTGCGGGGCCAAAAGATTGAGCACCATTGCCAAGATAAATGCTCTGTAAAGTTAACTTTAACTTTATCTTTCCACTTGTCAGCCTCTAGTAGCTGTGTTACTAGAACATCAGCAGTCCCTTGAAGTCATTGTCAGATCCCTTCCCTATTACTGCAGATGCATGTGCATCATTCTGATCATGTTGATGACTGTATCAGTGAAGTTGTTGAGCATTTGGTGCTTATTTACTGCCTATCATCAGTTCTAAAATTTAGTTGGTAAACTTAATAAATGATGGTAGAGGAATTATCATTTTTCAGTAATTTGATCTACCCCAAACCCAAATTTCCTTATTTTCCATCAGGCTTCCCACAGTGCACCACAAGAAACCTTGCAGAGCTTAGACCAGAGGAGTGGAGTGCTTATGGAAATGATAAATTTACAATCTAAAAAGTATTTCCATCTTCATGTAACAGCTTAAAACCTTGAAGACACATTAGAAGAGGTTGCTCTATTATTTTAAAATGTGGAATCTGTTTTCTTGAACATAAATTGAGAGTTATGCATGACAAAATTAGTCCCTAGTTACTTCAAAAGGCTAAATATATGCCAAGGGAGATCTATCTACCTTCATCTGATTCTTGGGGCAGGGAGGGAGGGAGAGGGAGTTTCAACAATCTGTAAGTCTCTTACATATTCACTTTTGTTTGCTTCCTGTCTTCCCTGCATCTTTTATACGATTCTATCCCTTATCTGCAGCATGGTAAACAAAAATTCTCCACTGAAGATTTGATCCTGATTGTTCTGCAGGGTTATTTCCATGGGGTTTGTAGGTACTTGGCACTCAAATGATGTTCAGTACTTTATAGGATGGATTCCTGGCAAGAGTTTTCTTTTGTTCTTCAGGTACAGGACAGCATATAAGATATTGTTAGCATCGGGACAGAGCCAGTCATGTTTAGTGTCATGTTATATGGATTTATTTCAGGGAAATTAATATTTAGGACTATTAGACTACTCACTCTCACTAAGTACTGGGAAGCTAAATGGGAAATTAAAGTCTGTATGGTGCCTCAGCTATAACAGTTAGGCACGTGGCAGAATAAAACAGATTGACTGCCAGGGTGCTGGTCAGTGCATCCTGTAGGTCTCTAAATTGTTAATGTAATTAAAATGATAGGACATGTTAAGAAGTACTGTTACATTCATGCTTTTCATATATGATAAATGGCAACTATGTGCTTGCATGAGACCCAGATCTGTAGGTTCAAGAAAACAAATTCTGATTTAATAATAGTGTTGAATTGGTGGTTTCGTGAGAAACATGGACTACTTCAGAAATCCTGTACGCATTTTGCGAATGGGTGCAACCATGTATGCGTGTCATAGTCAGCACAGCACTATTACAGATTTCTTATGGAACAGGATGGGGATGCCAAAAAATAGCCCATGCTTTGATTTGTAGCAGCGGTTGGCAACTTTTTACTAATGGTGGGCCACCCCTTTATAATCCGGCTGTTGCTGTGGGCAGCTGTTCCCTGGCTGCTGTTCTAGCCCTTCTGTTTGGAGGGCTCCTCTCTCACCCATCCACCATCCCCACAGTCTCTGTTCACTATTGCCACCAGAAAACATGTCAAGCAAGGACTTGGAATGGCTAAATCAGTGGCCACAGTGAGCAGAGGGGGGCAACAGAACAGCCTTCTGCATGGAGTACAGAACATGGAGGACCAGAATCATGAGTGACTAGTGCCTCCTGAATCTGGGGGGGCACCCACAAAAGCCGCTGATGGTGGTAGCCCTGTTGGGGGGACCAGCCCTACTAACAGCATCAGTGTTGGCTGTCGGGGGGGGGGCACCAGACCCTTCGGGGGGGCACATGCACCCCTGTGCACCCCCTATGAGTCGCCTATGACCAGAATGGCAGCTGCAATCAGACATCTCTTAGTGAAACATTCAGTAGATTAGGTGGAAACAGGGAATTAACCAGCTGTTATTAAAATGGACTGGGTTTGACCTGAAGGCAGTAGGTTGCTCTGACCTCAGGTACCAAATTTAAACTTTCATTCTAATACTTTTTTTAAACTTTTTTTTGTTTTCTTTTACATCATTTTTGGGACATGCAGTGGAAGAGCAGAAATGAGAAAGTTTACAATATTCTGCAATGGCAGTCACTTTCGTATATTCTTGGCAATTGTTAATATTTTAGTTTGTCACTTTAATAAGTGCAGACTTTTTGGCTGAATGGATCATTTTAACTAGCTGTCTGAAGGCAGACTGTCATCTCGGAGGGCTTGGGTTTTTTTTAAAAGATTACATCTCATAAGATTGATATATCCACTAGAGAGTCAGAAGCTATTGGCAAAGCTAACGTAGTATCTTTTCCCCAAATCTACATGTGTTCTCAAGGGGAAAATCAGACAAAGGGAGAGCAAAAACAAATGGTGCAATGGAATCTACACAATTAGAAAAATGTTGTGGTTTGATATCTTCATTAGTATCCTGAAAAAGAGGGTAGTAAATGTCACTGAGATTCACAGGGAACATCAAAATGCAACATGTTGTGGACTCTGCTGAGACAGATAAATAATCCAAAGGGATCTAGAAAGAATATAAAAATTAATTTCTAGCTGTAAAAATGCAGACTAGTGCATCTGAACAATCTGATATTTGATGGGCTGACGTGGGAAATAGTAGTGGCATAAAAGAGAGTGGAATTATGTAATATTCTGATTTGTTTATCCAGCCCAGATTTCAGGAGCAGTTTTCACTGTCTTTGTGATTAAAAGACCATTTGTTAACCTAAAGAACAATGGTGCAAAAAACTGATAAAAGGGTGTCTCGTCCATATTGTTGCTTATGCCAAAGTTGTTAGCAACATTTACCATGTTTTGTTCCATTTACAAAATTCACTAAACTATTTATTTAACTTGGGGAATAGTTATGAAATTATTCCCCAATTTAAATAAACAACTCAAAATATTGGTAGAGGAAACTTAAAGTATTGTTAGGGAAGATATTTCTGATATAGTCTATCTAAATTTTCCTTTTCCATTTTATCTTTTACTCTAATGCTACTCTAATCTAGTGATGTCATTAAATAATTCCTCCATTTTTGTTAACATTTCAGCTGACAGATGTTTACCAACACTTTTTTCCCTGAACTGTCTCCTAACTCATGAAACTCAGTCATTATTTTCCCCCTTCTTTGTAGATATGTAAGTTAAGGTTCCACGGTTAAGGCTGAGGTTAAGCTTTGCATCGAAGCAAACATTTCCACTTCAGTGGGACCAGGATTTAATAACAATAATTACTGAACAAAAGAAACTTAGTATTTTATTATATCAATTTCCTACAATTTCTCACAAAACTGATTCTCAAACCAAGTTATCAATCCAAGAAATTCAGAGTTGAAATCTACCCTTATATTTGTGTTAAGTTATAGAAATCCATAAGTAGGATATTCAAAGAATGTTAACTGTGCTCTGTCATGATAATATATAACCATAATGGAGATAAATACATTTTAGTATTTGCTGTGATTTAAACTGATTTTTAAAGACACTCCACCCCAAAACTTGTTTCACACTTTTTTTCAATAAGTCTTTGCTTCTTACTATTTGTTAAGTAGAGCAGAGCTAGCAGCATCTTACTTAAGAGCATCCTTGGCCCCACTGTGAACAATGGAAGTTGGCAACCATTTTGAATTAAGAGATTTCTAAATGGAATTGACTTTAGTAGCCTGTGCTAACGAAGCAGTTTTCAGAAGAATATCAAAGAATTACCATTAATTTTAAAAGAAATCATCAGATGTAGTTTCTGCACAAGATTTCAATAGCTATTAATGATAAAGGAAGTCTGAAACATTTATATAACTACTATACTAAGGTAGTATTGTTTCTATGAGAAATGTAAAGTTTAACTCAAATTAATTAACCAATTTAATTTTTAATTACTAGGAAATTCATTCTGTACTCAAGGATTTAGAGCTGCAACTATGGAGTTATGTATTTCTCATACATTTTGGGGGTTATGAATTTCTCATACATAACCATGTTTGCAGATCCACATGCTGCTGGCTGGGTGAGCACTCCATGTCTTCCCCCAACAACTCCCGGCTCCCTCAGCCCCCAGCCACCTCTCTGCAGGAGTGCCCACCAGGCTGGTGGCACATGGAGCCGGAGCAGCACTATCGGCCCTGAAGGGAAGACACGCATGGAGGCACCAAGCCTGGTTTAAATGCATCTTCAAATCATCCCTTTCACTTGTCAATCCCTTTCATTTGTCTTCAGCCACAGTGTTGATTTATCCTTACAATACAGCCAGCAATGGAAGACAGTATTCCATGCAGCTCTGCATCAGTACAGAATGAATCTTGATTTCCTTTAGATGAATTCAGGCAAAATATAGAGAATGCTTATTAAAACTGGTGACATGGCTGTCCCATTACTACCAAAATCAGAAAAGCAGAGCTTTTCTATCTCATTTTACTGAAAACCAGAGTAGGTATCCATGTAACTATGGAATATTAAAGAGTCTGGTCAGTCCACTCTCACCCCTCCCCCCTGCCAGTCCCCTCCTCTCCCCTTTTAAATAACAGTTTGCTAGATTGGACAAAGAGTGGTCCTTTGCTGTTCCATGAGTACTTAGGCTCTGGGCATTTCTGAAGCACTTTGATTCTGTAATAATCAGCAAAAAATGGAGGGATTGAGAAAAAAGAGGTTCCTCTTAAATTCATTTGAAGGCCATATGGCCTGCTGTTTATGGTATAGATTTAAGATCACCTTTTTGAAGAAACAAAGTTAAAATGTATCAGAGTATCAGTTTCACACCCCCTTATATAGACCAAGCAGGGGAAAATGTTGAAAAAGGGAAACATCATTTATTGTATGCATGTAGTGTTTTGACAAATGCAGCCTTAGACCCTAAGATGAAAAGTAGTGATAATACCTTGTGCAAATGTTTACTTTTAAGTTAACATAGGCCATGGGAACAAGCTTGTCCACTATGAATTGCATTAATCTCTGGCATAAACTAACACACCTATTGAATGTAATTATACTACAGCTGACCTGTTTCATCATCCATGATGATACTGTAATATAGGCTACAAATACATGATACACTTTTCCTAGGATAAACGGTTTTATCCCTAGGCAACTTGCAGGTGTTTAGACATCATCCACGTTTTTTGTCCTAAGATAAACCCCAAAAAGTTTTGTGGGATAAGAAGTACTTCCAGTTTATTTCAGGACATTGCAAAATGCATCTAAATAGTTATCTCAAAATTGCATAATTGAATCAGTGGCAAAAAAGCAGCCATACATTCACCCACTCACTAAACCCTGGTTAGAATATAGTGTGTGTACACACAAATCCTGGGATATTTCTGTTCCAGCACAACAATAGGTACAACTTGCCCTGGGACAAATGCAACATCTGTTCCTCACCATGGACTGTATCTGTAAAGTTGCTATTCTGCAAATGGACTGGGGATCATCCTAGAGAGGAAGAAGTGGTTATATAAAATTTCACTGGAATATCAGTGTTAATATTTTGAAGAGTTTGTCATGTTTCAGGGAGGTTAAAATTAATAAATGTAAATGTGGTTTTGTTTCTCAGACTCTTACCATATTTTTACAATCCAGTGTTACCATATTAATAATTGCTTGCTAACAGTGTGCTTATTATATACCACTGAATTTGCATTATATATGCCGTAGGGGTGGATGAGTTGCAAAAGAACGCTGTGAACCCATTGTAATCCTAAATACTTCCTACGACATAAGCATTAAGCACTAGGGGTGTGAGAAACGGGCCATATTCAATTTGGATTTGGATTCAGCCCGAATTGGGGAGTGATTTGATTCCTTGATTCGAAGATTTGATGCTGATTTAGAGAATCAGCGATTCAGCCATAGACACAGCTTTAAATGTTTCTTATACATACCTTGAGTTACTAGTGTGGCTCATGAATGCTACAGTGCTGGGGTGGATGGAGCGTCTCACAGGAGCGTAGGAGGGCCCTCTGCATGCTTAGCACCCACTTCCGGGTCCGCCAGGGAGTGCACAGAGGACCTCCCCCCCCACACCCCCCCAGCTTGGCGATTGGCCACAGGAGGGACCCCTGGTGCCTGCCCAGGAGGTACCAATCATCAAGCTGGAGGAATGCGGGGGGGGCGGTGCTACACATTCCCTGGCTGACCCAGAAGTGGACTGGAAGTGCTTCTGGTCCACTTCCAGATCTGCTGCCGAGTGCCCTGGGGAGCCCCCTGTGCTCTTGTGCAACGCTCCATACACCTCAGCATCACAGCATTCACGAGCCGCCTGGTACCCTGAGATATGTAGAAAAAACATTTAAAGCTGTGTCTACTTCCTGAATATTTCTGAATCTCTCCATATCAATTTGGAGGGTTCCAATTCAGTTCGGAGAGATTAAAGGGTCTCCTGATTCAGTTTGGATTCGGTGATTCAGCCACTAAATTGGGCCAAATCTCTGCTGAATCAGATACAGACTGAAGCTTCGCACAGCTCTACTAAGCACCATGAGTTAAAGGTACACTTCTGCTCATACTTGATACATTTTAAAATAAAGTATATTTAGAGAGAATTTAGTTTTCTTTTAAAGACAGACTTCCCTGCTGCTTTTTCTCTGCTTTCTCATTTTTAAGCAATACTTACAAATGCCTAAATCATCAGCACAGACACATTTCAGCTTTCTAACTGTGATGAATGATCCAACATCATTAAGTATCTTAAGCCCAGATTAAATAACTATATCTGATTTCATGTCTGGATTTTTGGCTAAACTATATTGTTCAGAGTTTGTGGGAGTTAGTAAGAAGTGAATTACCTTTCAAATAGCCATTTGAAAAATAACTTTTTTGTTACAAGCACAGAAACATTTTGTTTCTACGTTTCAGAAATCCCTGTAGTGGAAGTTTTCTGTTTTATATACCTGCATCTTACTTGTGATATATAATCAGTCCAATTTTCTTAAATATTCCAGTTATATTGTTGCTCCTTATTTGTTATAATATGGTTGACATCTTAAGACTTCTGTTTAAATATTCTATATTATCTTTAAAAAATGAAAGGGATTGGATAACCTGAGCTTTTAGTTATGGAACGTGTGACCTTTTGCCTCTAAATGAACAGTGCAGGTCTAATTGTAGTTGGTACATCGGGCCTTTTTACATGTTGCACTTTGAGCTGCTCAGATGTTGATCAGTTTTAGTGCTAGCTCAAATTTGGAACTGTTGCACCTTAAGGCTAAAAACCTTCTCGGACTGTCCCCTCCTGCACAGCTGTGACTTGCCACTAGAAGGCTGGTGAGCAGGGGCCTGACTAGGAGCTACAGCTGTGAGTTGCCACTATAGGGCTGGTGAGCGAAGACAGGCTTCTATTCCTTCTCTAGCTGGGGGTGTGAGATGGGTTGGGGGGGGCTGAGAACATGAAGCTGATAGGCAAAGAGTTAATGGGATGGGGATATATAGTGAAATGGGAGGTAGAAAGAAATTGGGCATGGGGAGGGGTCATGAAATGAAGGAAATCAGCTACTGAAGGATAAAATAAAAATAAAAAGAATTTTAAAAGAAATAAAGATGAAGTAAATTAAAGGTCTCATATTTTAATAAATTGGGATTGGGGTTTGGGGGGAGAGGGGGTGCTGGTCACACTTCCTGGGGTGGCTGGGAGCTGGGAGTGGTGAAAAGAGGTGCTTTGGAAGGAGCTATTGCCCATGCCCTAGGAAGAAAGCCCCAGTTCATGGAGCCCCATATCTTGGCTCCCCCCTAGACCCACTCCTAGAGTTGTCTGTGCTCTGTGATCTGGCTAGCTGGCATGAGCTCTGCAGGCTTTTTGCATGAGGTTGCACCCCTGGAGGTGGGAAACTTACAAACCCAGGAGCAGGAGGGGGGAGTTGGCTTGGTGTGAGAACTGCTCCTTGAGCAGTAGAGATCAGGGGGTGGAAGTTTGTCCACACAGAGCAAGAGGGTGAGGGAGGGGACACTGCATCTGGGATGCTGGAGGACTGCAACTTGGGTGGCTATCTGTGAGGATTTGCCACACATTAATGGAATACCTGCTGGGTAACATGGATCAGAGATACCTGCCTTTAGGTGACTTAAAGTGGTGCCACTCAAAGCGTGCTTAAAACTAGTTTCAGGTTTTAATGTGTGGACAGTAAAGGGGTTAAGAGGTCCAGGAGCCACCTGAAATGAACGTGTAACAAAGCCCTCACTGAAGTAAATAGACATTGTCAAGTGAAGCAGATCAGCTGTGCCACAATGTGTCATGGTTCAGCTGATCCACTTCATTGCGGAAAATCCACATTGTCCCTTGTTCTGCACTTGGTAGTGCAGGACAAGGGGTGATATAATGTATCTTCTTTCCCAATCCAGCCAAACCCACTCCCTCCTAATTGTGGGGAATAGGTCTAGCTAAGCAGGGAACACCAACTTCCCTGCTTATGGAGAGGCACTCTGAGATTCCTCAGGATGCCTCTTTTATAAGTGGGGAAAGCAAGCAGGTGTTCCAGGGGCTTGAGGAGCCTTCAGATCCCCAGAGCACCTGCCCAAGGTGGCAGGAACACAAGCGGCTCTGGCTGCTTATATCCATCCACCACAAAGATGTCCTCTACAATAAAATGGAAGAGTCTATTACCGCCTTTTGTTGCTCCACTGATTTTTCCTTGATGCGGTGCAACAAGATATCAACATCTATTTGCCCAGCATTTGTTCTACCATTAAAATGTTTATGGCAGCACAAACAACACAATCAGGTAACATCTATTCCCATCCTAAATAAACAATTCAGATCTAACTAGCTGCTACTTACTGAAGTCATTAATATTTGTAGACATGCAAACATGCAACCTCCAGGCTGGATCTGGCCTGCAGAGGTTGCTCAGGTGGCCCATGGGGGCTTCTTGCAGGCTGGACCACCAACCTCCACAGGCCAGATTCAACCTGCAGGGCTTGTTGCTGTGACTGCTGCAGCCCCTGTGGTGGTGGGGGGGGGTATTAATCCCTGCTGTTTTAGTGCAGCTCTGAAACCCAGAGAGTTAACACTACCTGCCTCCTCCCTCCTTACTCTCCACCAGAATTGGGGAAAGGGGGGAACTAGCAATGAGGGTATTAACTCCTTGGGTACTGAAGCCATGCCAAAACTATAAGGATTAACATCACTGCTCGCAAGTTGTCCAACCCACAGGAAGCCCCACCCAACCCATGGGAGCCCAACAAATTTGATGCTGCTGTATTAACCTCACTGAAATGAGCTGATGAGTTCACTTCAGTGTATAGTTGACATCTGTTCATAACAAAACCCTGTCCCCATTTAATACCTTATTACAACAAATTCAGCAAAGAAGCTTAAATTGAACAGATAACTGGCTCAATAGCTGTAAGCAAAAGGTAATTATTAACAGGTCCATATCAGAATGGCAGGAGGTTTCCAGTGGAGTCCCACAGGGCTCTGTCCTGGGCCCAGTGATCTTCAATATGTTTATTAATGATTTGGATCCTGGCATAGAAAGCTTCCTGAGCAACTTTGCGAATGACATGAAGCTGTGGGAAGGATTGTGAGCAAATTGAAGGATGCAAGATCAATCCAGAAGGATCTTGATAGATTGGAAAGTTGGGCTAGAGCTAAGAGGTTAAAGCTCAATGTGGACAAATGCAAGGTACTACGCCATGGGAGAAATGATCAAAAATACAAAATGGGGGACACCTGGCCGATGTCAGCTGTATGGAAAAGGATTTGGGAGTCTTGGGCAGACCACAGACTCAGTATGAGTCTGCAGTGCCATGCAGCTGCAGAAAGGGCGAACGCAGTTTCCGGCTCCATCAGTAGAAGCATTAGGTACAAGACACAGGAGGTGACAGTGCCTCTTCGACGTTGGTTAGTTTTCAGCTAAAGTACTGTGTGCAGTTCTGGGCTGAACATTTTAAAAAAGACATGAAGTTAAAGAGGGTCCAGAAGCAGGCAACAAGGATGATCAAGGGCTTGAAAGACAAGTCATATGAGGAGAGACTGAAGGAGCTAGGCAAGTTCAGCTTGTAGAAAAGGCACTGAAGAGCAGACATGATAGCAGTCTTCAAATACCTAAAGGGCTGCCATAAAAATGTCGGAAAGCACCTTTTCTCTCTTGCTGCAAAGAGAAGGTTGCAAGCCAGTGACTTGGAGTTGCAACAGAGCACATTTAGATTGGATATCGGAAAAACTTCTTCATTGTAAGAGTAGTAAGGCAGTGAAATAAATTGCCAGGCGAAATTGTGGACTCTGTCACGGGAGAAGTTCAAGAAGAGGTTGAACAGCCACTGGTCAGGGATAATCCTAAGTGTAGCTATTCCTATTTTATACTATGGGTGTTTCCCATGCTTCTGGGTTTTGCTTCCTCCCTCCCCCCCCCCTTTTTCTGCTGTGTGTATCAGGGTGTTTTAAGCTTCTCCAGAGGTATTGGGTGTTGGCTACAGCTAAGGCTGGGTACTTCAACTGGGGTATGCTGATTCTGGCGGCTAGAGGGTCTTGCCCCTCCACTCTGGGTCAGACCAATAACCATATTTAAGGTTAGGAAGGAATTTTGCTCCCTGATCAGATTGGTGTGGACTGTGGAGGTTTTTGTCTTCCTCCATAGCAGGGGATGTAGACCTCTGCCTGGGACCTCTCAAGCATACATTGACAGCATTTTATAGAAGCAAGACATTGGCTGCCGTAGTTCCCCTGCTTTACCAGTGGCAGGTCAGGGTGTTGTCTATATTTTGTCAGAGTTGAGGGTAGTTATATGTGGAGTATAGACTATTGTTTGTATGGCATGGTTTTAGTAGGGATGAGCTTGCTTCAGAGCAGGGGATTGGACTACATGACTTCTGGAAGTCCCTTCCAGCCCTATTGCTCTGCCTATATGACCGAATGGGTTGTTAGAGCTGAACAACCCATTCTACCCAAGTGTTCAGTCTTCTAGTTTAGCATTTCAACATACTGTCAGCGCAGTATTGGGAAATCTTCAAATGTAACAATTTCAGTTTTGGTAAGGGCCGAACTTGTGTAATGCTTACCAAGTGTTGGTTCTGATCCTGTACATATGAAGATATGTAAAAGTGCATGTGGAAGACTCAAACTAAAGGACCAGTCCCACAGATCCTTCTTTGAGAAAGTGGCCTTCTTGACCTCAAAAGGGTTTCTCATGTGAATCAGGATTTTGAGAATCAGACTTTAAAAATTAGTCCCTTGTTTGGGTTAGAACAGCTCTAATCCAAGAGTTCATTGTCTAAATAGGGTGATTTCTGGCCTTTCCGTGAGATGATGGAATTCAGGATAGATCCTGAGGAAAGGAAGGATGAAGAGCAGCAGAGTAAGGGCCCTGGACTTCAGAAAAGCAGACTTCGACTTATTCAGGGAACTTGTGAACAGGATCCCTTGGGAAGCCAGGCTGAGGGGGAGAGGAGTCCAGGACAGCTGGTTGTACTTCAAAGAAGCTTTACTGAGAGTGCAGGAACAAACCATCCTGATGTGCAGGAAGACTAATAAATATGGCAGAAGACCAGGTTGGCTTAGCAGGGAACTCTTCAGTAAACTAAATCACAAAAAGGAAGCTTACAAGAAGTGGAAACTTGGACAAATAACTATGGAAGACTATAAGAGCATTGTTTGGGCATGTAGGGATGAAGTCAGGAAGGCCAAAGCACAATTGGCATTGTAGCTATCAAGGGATATGAAGGGTAACAAGAAGGGTTTCTACAACTATGTCAGTAGCAAAAGGAGGATCAGGCAAAGTATGAGTCCCTTACTGAACGGGGGAGGCAACTTTGTGACAGAGGATGCAGAAACGGCTGAAGTGGTCAATGCCTATTTTGCTTCAGTTTTCTCTGGCAAGGTCAGATCCCAGACTACTGAACCAGGCAGCACAGTTTGGGGAGGAGATGAGCAGCCAACAGTGGCAAAAGAACAGGTTAGGGATTATTTAGAGAAGATGAACATATACAAGTCAATGGGACCAGATGAGATGCACCCAGGGAGCTGAGGGAATTGACTGTTGTTATTGCAGAGCCACTGGCCATCATCTTTGAAAACTCATGGAGATCAGGAGAGGTCCCAAATGATTGGAAAAGGGCAAACAGAGTGCCCATATTTAAGGAAGAGCGGGGGAAGGAGGACCCAGGGAACTGCAGGAGGACTCACCTTAGTCCCCAGAAAAATCATAGAGAAGATTCACAAGGAATCCATTTCTAAGCACCAGGAGGAGAAAAAGGTGATTAGGAACAGTCAGCATGGATTCACCAGGCTGACCAACCTGATTGCCTTCTGTGATGAGGTGACTGGTTCTGTGGATAGGGGGAGATTGGTGGATGTGGTATACCTTGATTTCAGCAAGGGTTTTTATATAATCTCACAACATTTTTGCAGGCAACCTAAGGAAGTGTGGGCTGGATGAGTGGACTGTAAGGTGGATAGAAGACTGGCTAGAGCATCAAGCTCAGAGGGTAGTAATCAATGGCTCAATGTCTAGTTGGCAGACAGTATCAAGTAGAGTGCCCCTGCGGTTCTTTCTGGAGCTGGTTTTGTTCAATGTCTTCATCAAAGACCTGGAAGATGGCTTAAAGTGCACCCTCAGCAAGTTTGCTGATTACACCAAGCTGGGGGGTATAGTAGATGCACTGGAAGGTAGGCTTGGATTCAGAGTGACCTAGACAATTTGGAGGATTGGACCAAAAGAAATCTCATGAGGTTCAACAAGGACAGTTGCAAAGTCTTGCACTTAGGACAGAACAGTCCCATGCACCAGTACAATCTGGGGGCTGACTGGCAGGACATCAGCTCTGTAGAAAAGGACCTTGGGCTTACAGTGAACAATAAGCTGAATATGAGCCAGCAGTGTGCCCTTGTTGCCAAGAAAGGTACTACGGAAAAAATGTGGACAAATTGGAGAGAGTCCAGCAGGGGCAACAAAAATGGTGAGGGGTGACTTCTGAAGAAAGACTGAGGGAACTGAGCTTATTTGGTTTAGAGAGGAAGTCTAGTGAGGGGGGATTTAATAGCAGCCTTCAACTACCTGAAGGGGGTTCAAAAAAGGATAGAGCTAGACTGTTCTCAGTGGTGGCAGATGACAGAACAAGGAGCAACGGTCTCAAGTGCAGCAAGGGAAGTTTAGGTTAGATATTAGAAAGAATTTTAGTACTAGGAGGGAAATACAGCACTGAAACAGGTTACCCAGAGCAGTGGTGGAATCTCTATCTTTGGCTGGGATGATGTGGGGATGCTTTGTGCAGGGAGTTGGACTAGATGACTTCTTGAGTGTCCTAATTTTCTATGATTCTGTACCTAAATGATACACAATTGGGCTCCATTAAAGTATTGCTAAACAAAATGTAGCATGATGTGAACAACATCTTATGAGAAGATTGTTCAGTTGTGTGCTGCAACTTCCTATGGATGAAGTATATTGAAGATGTATCATTGTTATCCTAAAGATTAGCATCTCTAACAACAATTAAATGACAAATGCTTTCTTCTGTCAATTAGAAACTGCAGTGTGGTTATTAGACATGCACTGAGTTAGGTGTACACGTGTGTGCGCGCACACACACGCGCACACACACACACACACACACTGGTTCTGTGAAAAGGAATGCACTGTATAATACAGAACTTTGCAAGATTCAAGATTCAAGACGTAATTTATGTGGAAATGGAGCATATTCCAGAGCTTGTCACATACCGTTTGAGAGGACCAGGACTGTCCAAGGGTAAGTACCTACTCAGCTCCCAGTCAAGATTTATTCCTTCAGGTCAGAAGTAGAGGCCTGAGCTCTGGCATGGAAGGTCTTGACTACTGTTGTTATCTTTGACTCTAGTCATCATCATCATATGTACAGCTAATATCTTTTTCTTCCCTTCCTTGTTCTCAGCTGCAGTATTGAAATACGAGAACAATGTTATGAATATCAGACAGTTCAACTGCTCCCCTCATCCATACTGGCTTCCAAATTTCATGGATGTGTTTACCTGGTCTTTGCCATTTGTTGGAGAGAAAGGTAGGCAAAATTGCACCATACATGGCTGCTACAATATTGAACGGGATAGGGGGCCACAGTAAGTCAGGCAGCATAGCCATAACACTTCAAGTGACGTGGACTGTATGGCTGTACAAGAATAGCTTGGAGGTGGTCTAAGACAGGTTGTTGCTTTTGACAGTAATGGAAAGGCTAAATCAGGAATACTTCCTGATCAGACTATGGCATTGGCAGTCCCAGAGCCTTTGTTCTTTAAGATTTACTGCTCTCTTCAGGACACAGTGATGACAACTATGTTGGTGCTCTGGAAATAAATTTTATGGGCCTTTCAGGTTGGAGGAAAAAAAACTTGGGTTTATTTGAATATAACTGTTGATTTATGAACTCTTGAGGCATGTTGTGATATTGATTGGGGAACATCAAAGGAGACATTTGCTGCACCACTGTCTTATCTTTCTCCAGCTGACCTCCTGCTTGCTGATTCAGTTATGTGATATCCACTGGTCAGCAAATTCAAACTATGTCACACTGGTGTCTGCTTTGCTAAGTTACTTTTTCTAGAACTGGAGTGGGGGAGGGGAGGCTAGGGACTCACTTTTTAATTAAGCTATCCCAGAACTAAAAAAAAAAAGCCTTAAGTTTTGTGTCATTCTATGCTGAAGGCATCTCTTACTGGACACTAGTGTTCCTGATGTTGCTTTGAAACCTGCTGTAAGTGTTAAGTGCACGAGATACAAAATAATATAATGGCCTATTAACCTAAACGTAATGGTAGAGTATTTAAAACCCAACAAGTCAACCAGATTCAAACTAGAGAAGTACGAAACTAACTTTAATTCTTGCAATGTGATATAATTCCTTGTTGTAACTGCAATTTCTTGCAAAAACTATAATGAAGCATTACTTAGAATAATAGAATTCTGTTAATAAGCAATTAGAAATATACCCAGCTTTGACTTTGACCTGCAGTCCTGATCACCTCTTTTCTGTTAATCTTTTGTACTTTAAGCAGTCACTTCTTGAGTGGCTGATTGAAATGAAGCTGATAGCAAAGAGAAGTTCTGGGCCACTGGGGACGTGACATATACATATGATATACTATGTCTGGCAAGGCATAGTCTTTTCCTGTGCATGTTCCCACTGATGGCGGAAGTTCTGATATCTGTCCAATGCATTTTTTAGGATTTCTAAAAAAGAAATCATTTGTTAATGCATAATATGGCCACTCCAAATTTTTAAGCCAGTCCTATGGTTTGATTCATTTTGCAGATTGTTGTAAACTTTGTCCCAGAAAACTTCCATAAACCCTAAGGGCATATTGTCCTGGGGCTGGAGTGTGAAACTTGTAAGAGAGATTTGTAATGATGGTCTTAAAAACAACACTGTTCCTTTTCATATCATGCCCCATGGTCAAGCTCCTCATAAAACTGACTTTAATTGATTAAAGGACAAATACAGAAAGAATCTGTATTTAGTTTTATTTTCTTATTTACTAGATTTATATGCCTTTATCAAAAACAGCCTCCATAAATCATAAAGAGTTAAAACTTAGTAAAATAAAATCATAGTATTCAGTATTTTTCCTTCCTCTAACAAAGTAAAGCTCTTGGATTTATGTAGGGCTTATGGTCTACCACCATTTTTTTTTTTATAGATTTTTTTCCCCTCAAAGGCCAGTTAAGGTAGGAAGCTGTAAATTACACCGTGCTAATGGCACTGGTTGTCAACGTGGAAATCTTTCCATTAATATTTCAAGTGGAACAAAAATATTAAATCCCTAACTAATTTAGGAACACAATAATTTTGTTCACCCCCTTAATATGCCCATGCAATCATGGCTGTCACAGAAGAGGATATTAATATTGACCTCATTTGTGAAATTAAACCTTCAACCTTTGTAGCTAGTGCAAATCCAGGTACTCCTGGTAACACCTTTAATGATGCTTATTTCATGTAGAAGTAGTGGAGTTTTTCACTTATTTATCTGCTAATGACTTCACATTTTACCTTATAACTTTGGCTTTTGAATTCTGAATCCCATCTCCTTGGGTGCCTGTTTATTTTTAGTTTGGTGGGAAGGAGGGTTGGTTTTGGGGGTGTTTGGGTGATTTTTGCATTGTGCACTTTTCAATGCTGACTTTTTTAAAAAGGCTAGGAGCAGTTTAGAAATAGCTTGAGGCAGACTGCTCAGAGCACCACAAAAAAATGAAAGAAGTTAAACATATTGTTCTCTCAGCAATAATATAACTTTTACTGTTACAGTAAGTCCTGACCTTAAAGGGACACTGTCAACTTACATTAATCTCACAACATTAAGTTTGGTAAAAATCAATTTTACAAAAATGTATTATTAGTAGAAATATTTTCATTATTTATTTTATTATTAATATCAGAGTATTTATTTATTGAGTCATCAAGGTCTGGAACTAAAGAGCTGCAGCATTGTGTCTAGGGAAGGGAAAAGAGAGAAGTCAATTTTACTGTTTCTGTTTTTCAAGCTGAATGAAAGAAAACAACCAACTACACAAAATGGAAAAAGGAAAGGGTGATTTTTATCATTTTCATTACGCTGTAATCTAGATTCCTGTTCTTAGTGATTCAGAGAGTATGAAGCAGTGCGTGAAATGGTAGAAAGACATACAATGAGAATATGTGAGACAGCCATGTGCTAGAGGCACTACTTAATTTTTCTTATATTATAGACATTTTATTGTTGCAGTGTCCCTTTAATTTTTTTAACCTATAAACCTTGCGTACAGATACTTATTAACCACATACAATCCTTGGACTGAAGCTTATATTACTACAAATGTAAGGTCCAAATTGTTTTAAAAATGGGTGTTATTTATGTACTGAATGTTCATTAAACTACTACAGTTACAGCCTACTCTCAGATTGATCAGGAAAACCCAGTGTTCATGTTTCTCATCTGTTTTTGTCCCTAGTGACAGAGATGCTGGTAAATGTGCTGAACATCTGCTCAGATGATGAATTAGGAACAGAGGAAGATGGTTTTGATGGTAAGAGCCTTCTGCCTTCAATTGAGATTTGTTTGTCTTGAAAACTACTTGTTTGTCTCCTTTATTAACCATAGGGATGATTTTCTGGTTTGCCGGATCATGTATAAATGCTGTCATGCTGCTGCAAACAATAAGTGTGCTAGACTTCAGTAGGCTTTTGCTTAATGCATGGTTTGGAATGAATTAATGAAATTGTGTCCCCTCCTTCCCTAAAATAAACCCCAAAATAAAAGGTTTTAAAGAAGGAAAATAATAATTCAACTCCTTTCATGAAAACTGAGTTTTGTTGAATTATTATTGTTGAAGACCTATAATACCACTGATTTTTTTTGGAACAGAACTTCCCAATGGTTCCAACAGGAGTTTGTGCACAGTCATTGGAATAACCTGGCCTAGAGTGATTGTCTGCTCATCTTTGGTAATGCTAGACACTGTAGATTTGGGGAAAAATACTTCTTTATGTACTTCAGGCAAGGTTTTCTTAGGGTGGTATCTTTCACTGGACCAACTATGCAGTTGGAAGAGAGTTAGGCAAACTTGCAAATGCAAGATATTCTTCCTTTGAGGGAGAATGTCTTGCATTTGAAAGCCATTCCTAACTCTTGGCTTGAGAGTCATGGTTTATAAACTCAGATGTAAAAGGGGACATTGCTGCTGTGTTCATTCTGTGAATAGAAGAAAGTCTATGTAGTGCTTCATAGGCTATATGATGAGTGATCTCATATCCCACTCACTTCATTAGGAGTGGGCCCTGAGAAGGATGAATTAATTTATTCCATTATACAATGTTTCCTTATATAGAACTACTGAATACCATAATAAAAGAATAAGTTGTATTATCTTTATAATCCTGTAGATAGTTCCATGTCAGAAAAACACGCTCACTCAATAAAAAGTACTTTCACTTCTTTTTTTCTTTATCACTAATACTTCATTGGTTCTTGATCTCTTTAAAGGTGGGGAGGGGGGAGGAGAATTGTGCATAAGGGGTAAAGGTGGGGAAGGATGATTGAAATAAATCAGCGTAGTGTGAAAAATATATTACTCTAGAACAGAGATGTCAAACTGGTTTGGACCCCAAACCAGGTCTGGATTATGGGGCTCCTTGGGAGCCAGACTTTATACAGTGGGACAGCTGGTGTTGCATAACACAGCCCACATTTGGCCCTCATCACTGATATGTATTCCCAACAGGGCTCTGCATCCCAGGTTTCTGGCCCTTTTAAGAGCCCCACAGGCTAGATGTCCATATGTTTGGCACCCCTACTCTCCAACGTGAGCTAAAAGGCATCTATTAATGGATTTGTGGGAAAGAGCAAAAAAGAGGAGGTTAAGAATCTGAGATGGATAATTAACAGCAGCTAATTAAAATTGTATCTTTTTTTTCTTTATGAAAAGAGAACATGCTTTTGGGGTATTGGCCATGTGCATTTGAAGTGCTCCAAATCCTGAAGCACTTAAAATCCATCATGCTTCAGATGCGTCTTCCCCTGACTCCTTCCCCTAATGCCAGCAAAGACATGTGGCAGCACCACTCTCCATCTGGAAGTCTGGAGAGCGCGAATCCTGTATGACTGTGGACCTCCAACCTCTGGAGGTCTTCCAGGACAGCTGAGTGCAAAGGAGATTGCTCATTGGCTGTCTTCCTTACCCTGATGCCCTGTGCAGGCAGATGGGATGGATTACCATGGGATACCAGAGGCCCTCTACAGTGTACAGACATTTCACAAAAATCTTTAAAGTTGGTCTTGGAGGATTTTTTTTAAAGCCTTTTGGCCATTTTTAAAGTACTTTCTTTGACTATTCATGTCTGAACCCTCACTGTTTGGAACACTTCAAAGGCACTTGGAATGCTTCAGACAGGACTTCTGCCAATGATCTAGACTGGTGGAGTTCAACTGACTGCCCATGGGTCAGACGTGGTGCTCAAAGCCTGTATAAATGTCCTATCACCAGCATGGGCTCACTGACATGTTAGTGTGGCTCCTCTTGGAACTCTTCATGCACAGTGAGCTCTCTGAGCTTACCAGCATGTCAGCACAGGCTCTGGCCACCTCCTGGACTCCAGAGCTATGTGAAAGTGGTAGTTCTAGCTAGAGCCCACACTCCCATGTTGGTGAGCTAAGCTCACCAACATGTGCCACACAGCCAAAGTGCAGGTAGGGAGTGGGCACCCACCCCTCATCCCTCTCCTGGCCCTCAGTCCATTTCTGTTTTAAGGTTTGCCACACTTATGGAAAAGGTTGAGTGCCTGTGGCCTAAACTTCCACAGAATTACAGCCTCAAATGGAAAGCTTATGATGCAGGGTTTCCTATCCTTTCTGAAATTTGGAACCATTGGAAGTTCATGATATAGAATAGCAACAGAATTAGGACCTTAACAATCATCTTGAGGATTAGAGAGAGAAACTATATCCCTTTAAATGTGTATGCAGTGAGGAAAGAGCTACCAGTTTGACTATTTTGCCTGATTTTTGCTCATGAAATTTAACTAGCTAGCTACTGTGTCATTAAAGCAGTATGTGAAATGGTAAGAAAACATACGAGTGAAGAATATTTGCCAAATTGAATAAAGTAACGAGAGCTATGTACTTATAGGCACCAGCTAAGTAAAGCACTTACATGTATACCAAAGTCCCACTGGCTTCAGTGCCAAGACCAAAGTGCTCTAATTTCTTTAAATTAATGGTAAAACTCACATTGATTTTAATAATAAAAGCAGATATAAACCAGTGTTGAGCATTTTTGAGAATTCTATCCTACGTGCTTGAATGTGGCCATACAAAATTACTCTCAGCAGAATTAGTCCAAGATGATGGTTACAAATGAAGAAATATCAAAAGCTTCACAATGCAACTACTTTTGTGACCTGGAATTCTGTCATGCTTTATAAAACAAATTCACTGTAGCTGTAAGAATGACACACATTTACTGACTTTCCTTCATATTACTTAGCATTTGAGACCAAGTAACAGCATGAGGCAGCTGTTTAGTAGGGAGAAAAAGCATGGCATATTTCAAAATTGAAGCTATTTCACAGCAGCCCATGGGTGTTTATCAGGGAAAGCAAGCTGAAAGACTTTTGGCTTGCTGTATTATTTTCTACTTTGCTATTAAATTTTTTCAGATGCAAAGCAATTAAATGATTCCCAGATCTATAAGATTTTACACTTGTTGAATAAGACTACTGAGAATTTTTTTTCCTGAGTATCAGAGACCATAATATTCTTCTTGCCCCACTAAATGGTGCTGGAAATATTCTCAACCAGATGATCTAGCTGGAACTAGGACCCAGGTTGTCTCATGTCAGTTTAAATAGATTATCTGTTTAATTTGACAAAATCTATGCTGATCCTGCAAGCTATTCCACTTGGCTGGACTGTTGTGCCCCAATAAAGCCCCTCTGAAGGCAGGGAGCTTTGCATGGTGCTAGGAAGTTTGCCTGCATGGAACAAGTTGCAGGTTAAGGGCCTAAGTGTGAATTCTTGTGTTTTGCTTTTAATTAGGACCGGATGTCTTTTATGATTACATAGTGCATTCTGAATCAAATTACTGCATTGTGAATCTTTAAAACTGAAATAAGATAGAGTTTTTTCACTAAGAAAGGCTTCACCCTGTCACCTAATGGAAAATATAAAGTGTAATATGCTTTTATATATGTTCTTGGTGTAAATGGATGATTATTTTAGGATGCCTCTACATATGCAGGTAAAGATGCAATGGGATCTAATGCATGTTCTAAACAATTGTGCCTTCTGCCATACCATACATGCATGGCAGGAGACAAGATTATGGCATCATGTATTACAGCCCATCATGTGTTATGGCTAGTACAGGGGGAGCCTGATCCTGGGCACCCTCTGTACCCCCAAGAAGCAGGCTGCTATGGCTGGCAGCCTCCTCAGTTGAGGGGTGCCCCATGCACCCCCAAGGCTGGGAGCTAATAGCTGCTGCAATCCCCATAGCTTGGCGGTATGTGAAACCCCTGGAGCTGAGGGTTTCATGCACCCTCCAGGCTGCGGAAGTGTAGCCACACCCCGTGGCTGCCAGGACCCGTTGGGTCCCAGCTCCGGGATGCATGCTGCGGAGGTCCAGCCTCTCTCCTTTCCAGTAGGATTCCTACTACATATTGAAATTAAAGCTCGACAGCAACCAGTTCTAAAGTTAGTACATGTTTTCAAGGTCTGTCTTTATAGCTGGCCAGAGCTTTTTATGGTTAGGTAGTTACTTTGCACGTGCAGCTGGTATCAAGGTAATTGCGCAATTAACCTGTTAATGACACAAGACCAGTGACATGTAGAGCAGGGTCCTAATCCCTTGTGACTCCATGCTGTAGGGGCTGTATATTATTTCTATTATAACATGTCTGAATTTTTCCTGCTTATCATTTTCTTAATGAAGGCTGCTTGCAGACATTTGTGGTGGGGAGGGAGGGAAACGCGCTTTACCAGAAGCAGCAGCATGTTAATTGGACCGCACTCCACGGTGTCTGTAAAGATTTGGCACTTCAGTGTGGCTTTTTGGTGCTTTTAGCTAAAGCTGATTCAAGCATCTATTAGAAAAAAGCATCAAAAAGCCCCATTAAAGCATCCAGTCTTTACAGACATCAGGTGATCTGTGTCTAAATAAGTTGCTGTCTCTTCTGGGCAGGTGTAGGCTCAACGTGGAAACACGCTGTGTTTAAAGTGCTGTTTCTTTTTTCTCAATGTCTGGAAGCTGCCCTAGTGTCCAGCCTATAAAAAGAGACTTAACTCTTGAACAGAAATGCTTGATTTTTTTTAAAACAACAGGTGCATTTTGCTTTATGGAATAGTTTGTTTGATGTTTTAGATTTTTTTGGTACCCTCCATATTTTCAGTTGATGATTTCAGTCCTTTCCCATCTGATATATAAAAGCTCTGTCCCTGGTTCTGGCATATACCAAGTGAGAGCCATAGAGGGTTTGCATGGTGTTTCACTGCATTTCTTTGTTGACTTTCATTATTGGAGCCAAAATTATTGAAGAGCACTGAAGAGGAGAAAGGAGAACAGTACATAATAATATGTAAACTCATCATCCACTGCTTCTCCTTTCCTTTCTCATTTCCCTCACATTAATCCCTTCTAAAATTAAGATAACAATATCACTGCTTGACTGCATGGTGGTTTTGTGAACCAATTTTTCAACTGGGTCAGGCATGTTCCAGTCAGTCACCAGCATGATGTGAGATGGCATGCATTAAATGTCACTTGCTTAAGGAGCTATTTATCCTGTCCTGATCCTCATTCACTATAGGCAGCTTCCATTTATGGTGAGTAGGAAAAGTTTTAAATAACTTTTGTTATCCCCCTTAACTCTTGTTTCCATTCATGAGTTGTACTGGCTTTTTTATTTCATCTGCTTTCAAAAGAGAGTTAATTTAACATCTATTTAAATATATTACAGCTTATTTAAATGATTCCTTCTTGTCTCCTCCTTTCCTTCCTCCATCCTTTCCTCCCTCCCTCCGTCCCATGCTTGCTATGGTATTTGCTATATATTCTGTTCCAGCAAAAGGTGTCTTGGGTGAGCGCTAGCTATGGCTTACACCTCATACATACTGCCTAGCAACAGGAGCTACAGATACCTCTAACTAACTAGCATACATCCAGAATGCTATTGTATTAAAATTAGCTGTGTTTGTGGCCTAATGTGTTTGATGAAAAACTAAGTTACTAATTGGAAGGGTGCAATAATATAGTAGACAACCTGACATAAATGTAGTGCTTGCTTTGAATGTAGCACTGTCATGATGTTTCTTAATTACCTGGCTTAATTTTCATATCACATAGTGCCTTCAACATTGAAGTTCAGCTATAAAGCCCTGCCACTGAAAAGCTGCAATCATAATTTTAAATGCTGCATTTATGCATCAGTTGGGAACCCTGAGGCTTAGTGAATAAAGCAGTGTGCTTCAAAACTAAACTGAGTTATTAAGTAAAATGTATTTTGGTGATCAAAATCCCATTCCACTGTGGATGGTAATCTATGAAACATTGCCACAGTTCACTCTTCAACACTGTTAGTAATCTTTATTAGGGGCAAGCTAAGATGTGACCTAACTCAGAGACTGAATTATCTTTAGTAGAGGCTGCTCCCTTAGGTCACAGCTAAAACTGGCATTGGTAAGATGCTTTGCATTAACAGACACGTAAATAGTCATCTCATCTTCAAATTTCAGGATCAGTTTAGGTACCTGTGGATCCTGAGGCCCTACATTTTCTCATTTGGCTTCCTCACAATCCCAGTTAGGTGCCAAAGTCCCAAGTCTCCTCTACATTACCTGGCAAGAGTTAGATGCTGGGAATGTGATACAGCAAACTGAGAAGAGGACTGCTTGAGCCAGCCAAGAGGAAATATTTAAAATGAGAGGTGTGTCAAGTCCTGCTTCTCTCTTAAACATGGGCCCCAACCTGCAGCCCTGATTTGGACACTTGTGTAAGATTTAGATTCACAGCCTCAAAAATCCTCCTTTAGTTGGGCACAAATTGACCTTTCAGATGACACTGAGCAACACTCTGGATTCATAATGAGCTTGATTAATTTCAGACCATTTTTCTACTTTATCAAGTGAAATTCCATAAGGATAAGTGCAAAGACCTGCACTTGGGACGGAGCAATTCCATTGACAAATACAGGCTTGGGAAGACTGGCTAGGGAGAAGTACAGTAGAGAAGGACCTTGAGATTATAGTACACCATAAACTGAATATAAGTCAACAGTGTGCTCTGGTTGCAAAAACAGCTATTGATGTACAGGGATGTCATTCAAGGGGTGGAATTTTCTGCTCTGTTCACTACTGATGAAACTTCATCTGGAGTACTGTGTCCAGTTTTGGCACTGTACTTCAAGAAAGATTTGGGCAAATTGGAAAGGGACCAGCAGAGAGCAACTAAAATTATTACAGAGATAAGAAACATGACACAGAACAAATCATTGAAAGAACTGGTATTATTTAGTCTTGAGAAAGCCAAGGGGGGATTTGATATCAGTCTGCAAATAAGTTGAAGGTTGGTTATAAGGAGACAGGTGAAAACTATTCTCTTTGGCTGCAGGGCGCACGACAAAAAATAACAATCTTAAATTGCAACGTGAGCAAATTAGGTTGGTTATTAGGAAGAATTTTCTACTAATGAGGATACTTTAGCATTGGAACAGAATATCTAGAAAAGTTTCTGGAATCTCCATTCTTGGAAATTTTTAAGAGCAGGTTAGATGTATAGTTGTCTGGGACATTTTAGATGAGACTGATTCTATCTTGAGTAGTGGATTGAATTTCATAATCTTTTGAACTTCCTTCCAGCCTTTGTGTTCTGTGAATCTATGATTCACTTGCTCTTTTCTTTCAAAATATGGCCACAGGAAAATGGGGGAAAAAAAGAGCAAATGGGTAGTAGTGTTGCCCACATTTTAACTAATAGCCTAGTAGTGATAGCAGCCACCCAGGAAGTGGGATACTTGGGTTCTATGTTTCCTTCAGACTCCCCAGAGCTATTTCTCCTACCACCAGCCTAACCTCCAGGCAACTCTATGCTCCAGAGTGCTTGGGATATGTGTACTGTCCATCCCTTCCTGTTGGAGCTATGTCATTGTGCAATGAAAAATGCAAGAATGTTTCATAGTTTTGTAGTTGGTAGAGTCAGAAGGGACCTGAGCAAATCATCAAGTCCAACCCCCTGCCATGGCAGGAAAGAGTACTGGGATCAAATGACCCCAGCAAGGTGTTCGCTAGCCTCCTCTTAAAGACCCTTAGGGTAGGAGCCAGCACCACTTCTCTTGGAAGTTGGTTCCAGATCCTAGCCTCCCTGACCATGAAGTAGTGCCTCCTGATGTCTAGCCTGAATCTACCCTCTATTCCTCCCTTCTAGTGTGCCCACCTCCCCCCACATCTTAGTGTTGTCTGCAAATTTGAACAGGGTGCTTTTTACCCCCTCGTCCAAGTCACTGCTGAAGTTGTTGAACAGTGCAGGCCTGAGCACCGAGCCCTGGGGGACCCCGCTGCCCACATCCCTCCAGGTCGAATAGGACCCATCCATCGCCACTCTCTGGGTGCGACCCCCCCCCCCCCGCCAGTTAGTGACCCAATTGACTGTGTAGGGGTTGATGCCACAGTCCCCATGTTATTCAATCACTCTTTAATGTAAAATCCATACTTCCACTTGGAACCCAGGACATGGTTTCATAGGGCAGTGGGGTTCCGCAGGGCTCAGTCCACAGGCCCGCACTGTTCAACATCTTCATCAGTGACTTGGACCATGGGGTAAAAAGCACTGTTCAAATTTGCTAATGACACTAAGATATGGGGGGATGTGGGCATGCTAGAAGGAAGGAACAGGCTACAAAAGGACCTAGACAGGTTACAGGAGTGGGCGGATGACAATAGGATATGATTCAACACCAACAAGTGCAAGGTGATGCACCTGAGGGAGGAAGAACCAGCACCATACCTACAGGCTGGGAAACTCCCTTCTCATCAGTGCAGAGGCAGAAGGGATCTTGGAGTCATCATTGATGCCAAGATGAACATGGGCCGGCAGTGTGGGGATGCAGTCAGGAAGGCCAACTGTACCTTGACATGCATCCACAGATACATCTCAAGCAGGTCCAAGGAGGTGATCCTCCCCCTCTTTGCGACACTGGTCAGGCCGCAGTTGGAGTACTGCATTCAGTTCTGGGTGCCACACTTCAAGAGGGATGTGGACAACATGGAGAGGGTCCAGAGGAGGGACACTCGCATGATCAGGGGACAGCAGGGCAGGCCCTAAGAGGAGATGCTACTGGACCTGAACCCATTCAGCCTCCACAAGAGACGGCTGAGGGGCCATCTAGTGGCCTGTTACAGACTAGTCAGAGGGGACCAGCAGGCACTGGGGGAGTCCCTGTTCCCCCCGAGCACTACCAGGAGTGACTAGAAATAATGGTCACAAGCTGGCAGAGGGTAGATTCAGACTAGAGATCAGGAGGCACTACTTCACTGTCAGGGCAGCTAGGATCTGGAACCAACTTCCAAACAAAGTGGTGCTGGCTCCTACCCTGGGGGTCTTTAAGACAAGGCTAAACTGTCACCTTGCCAGGGTTGTTTGACCCAGTACTCTTTCCTACCATGGCAGGGGCTCAGACTTGATGATCTGCTCAGGTCCCTCCCAACCCTACTAACTATGAAACCCCTTAAAGGAAAGAGAGGTAAACAGCCCTGAATTAGCTTCCACTTACCTTGGGATGGTAGCAGATATGCAAAATGTTACAGTGGCAGAGTTGATACATAAATCCCCTCCTGCCCCTTATCTCAGTGTAATTTGTACATCTGTCCTTATCTTATGAGGACTCTGACAGAAATATGCCTGAAGGCTGCACATATTGTGCATTACAAGAACAATTTTTCATTAAGAATTGGTGATTATTTCTTAATTTGCTCTTCTAATTTGTTCACACTATAATATTTGCTTGGATTTGCTTCTAAATCTCAGGATCTAAATCACATTTGCAGAATGTGAATGATAAACTGCTTGTTGTTTGAATTTGGTAGCAATAACAATACCCCTCAATCTGCTCATTCTGGGAACTGCATGCACTCCTATACAATAATAATTTTGATAGAAGCAACACAAGCACGTCTTCCATGAGGATCATGCCCTCATAAGAGATTATCAGCTTTGTTTTCACCCTCCTTTTTTGGGATTAATCTGTAGTGAACTTTTAAGACTTTATGGATTTCTTTTCCTTTTTAATAAATGCATCTCTGATTCAGACTGGAGGTGTTAACTCTCAAAACTTGGGAAAGAAAAAAGCCCCAGCAGAATCTGTATTTAAAAAAAAAAAACCAGGGGAGGACTTTTAGTTTATGTGGGTTTCCCAGAAGTAGCACTTCCAACCTATGTGGCCTGATAAGAATGCAAAATCAGTTGCTGCATTATAGAATATAATAAGAGACTACTGCATGCCATGAGTGGCAGGCTCAAGACTCTGGTCTTCTAGCTGCAGTTTAATATACTGAACAACCTACTAACATGGCTTTCAGCTGAACAACTCTTTTTTTTTCTTCTTCTAGCTCTCAAATGTGTTCTTCTCCTTTTGGATGTTCCCCACCTAATTTTTTTCTTTTCTGTTTTTCAGACTATACTTAAACATTGCTTTTCCATTGATGTTGTCAGATGTTTTTTATTTCTTTTTCTTTCCTTTTTTTTCTTCATTCTCCAAACTTCACTGATCTGTTTCTTTTCCCCTTGGACTTTCATAAGAAGAACCTATTTATGCACAGAAGAAAGGTATTAAATAAGTTAGAAGGGCTTAAGTTTAATTAATTTGCTTCTGTATAATTTACCTAGTGATAATTACAATTACTAACTATTGGGATTTCCTGTACCATCAAGAAGGATTTTATTCTGGAGTTTCTTTATTCAGCTTTACAGTCCATTTGCATTTGTTTAGTCCTGTGTACACAGAATTTGTCAGACTGTACCACCTGTACTGCTTGCCCTGCTTCTAAATCTCAAGATCTAAATCACTTTTGCAGAATGTGAAGTACATATAAGGTACATATGCAGATTGCTAAATGCAGTAAATCTGGCCATATAACTACTTGATTTTAATATAAACATTTTTTTTTTCAAATAAATCCCCCTGAATTTAAGACTCTGTGGACAAACTTTAACTTGCAGTCCCTTCTGAGTTCCTTGTCTGCAAATGCTAATAAATTATATTTTCTTGGCAGGCACATCAAAAGAAAAAGCAAGTTAGAAGGAGATATACTAGGGAAGATTCAAAAAGGGTAAAAATCCCCTCTCCGCAGATGGCCAGTTCAGTGCACCACTTACCTTACCTTAAGCATGAGTTTAGGTCCAGCTAAAGTAATCAGCAGGTTCTGGAATGGCCTTCTGCACCAGGGTAAATTTTGAACTCATAATGTCAGTATTCACACTAGGAACCTGTGAACCTTTCTGTTGCATAATTAGGTACAAGTCATAAGATATCATTACTGTATGTCCAATCAAAGCTAACAAAGCAATCTCACATTGTGAATATCAGCTATACATGACACATGACCTGATTAGGCTACAAGCATAAAAATGATTTTAAGAAATTATTTAGCAATTTTAACTAGCATAAATATAGAAAAAAAAACTTTTGGAAACATATAGAGGTAGAAAATGTTTTAAAACAAAGTACTCGTGAGCAAATAGACTGCCATTCAGAAAAGATGCATTAGAATCAGAGACTTTTCAGAAATGGATTTTTTTTAATAATATTTTGTGTGCAAATTATTCAAGTGACTTTATTTTATTGCATATTGAGTCTATTGCTTTGTATGGTTAAGTACATTTTATGTTTATTTTATGTTTGTAAATGGAACTACTTCACTCCATTTTACTCCACTAACAGATTTATATTTCCAGCTGTTCTTTTTAGTTTAAGTGTTGTTTTGTAAACTGAACTTTGAAAAGTGATTGAAAAGAAAAGTTGTAAGTGTTAAATGTACCTGTAAGATCAAATAGCTAGAACAGTGTGGGTTTGTAGCACAAAAGAAAAGGGATACTGGGAGCTGACAGAAGACTAAAGACAAACAGAGAGTAGGTGGAGGGTGTTACTTTGAGGTGGGGGTGGGGAGGAGAGAATAAAAACTATGTCTTCCTGTCTTGAGAATTCAGTTCCAGTTTTAAAAGACTTAGATTTATGTTGTAGTTCAACTAAGAATTGGCCCTGCATTTCCCGAAGAACAGAAAGCAAGGGCTGCTATGATTTTTTTTTTAATTCTTTTTTGTGAAGCTGTTTCTAATATTAGGTGGGTGCAGTTTTGTGATTATCTTTCCATCTACACCTTTTCTCTTGTTTATAACTATTCTAAACATTTTTCTTTTATTTTGCTTTTAAAAATACTGACATGAGTTCAGGACTGGTCAGATGGGTGCTTTTTATAATTAAAAATAATTAGAAACAATAGGTGACGTTTTAATAAATGCCTCAATACAGTGTGAGGCAAACTTCACATTTTTTCCTAAGCACAGAAAATAAAAGTGACAAGGAAATGCAAAGCATGTGAACAAATATATGCTCTTGTCACAACTTCTAATGTTCCCTGAATATTAATCATGTTGCTTACATGCTTGCTGAATACTGGTGTGCAGCACTAAATTCTTTCAGCAGCTGTGTTGTCAGATCACCCTGGCTTGCATTTAACTTGAGAAATTTGCAGCGTTATTAAATGAGGAAGGTATCTGAGGTGTGTAACTTAGTGACTGCATTGCCATCAGCTGAAATGTGTAGACTTTCACAAACTGTGTGAATTATCTACCTTCAGGTTGTTCAGAGTGCCCAGCAAATCTTCTTTATAGTTTTATCAAAATTCTCCAGTCCTCTACAGGATTCTTAAACTACACAGAGAAATCTCATTCTGGGTTTGTTCAGCTGAAGCCACTGTATGTACTCAAGTCAGATGCACTTGTTAGAGACATGGTAGGTGTAAATTGTGATGCTTTTCTCTTTATTGCACCCCATAATCTTACCTCTCTACAGGTACTTCTCTATATTACTTTCTCATACTTTACCCATGTGTATTCTTGTTTCCCTGGACACCAGGCTACTATTGGTTTTTTCAGCTTTTCAGGTATTTTGACTTTCATGACTAAAGCATTCAAAGGCATTTTCTTAATTTAATGTGAATTGAAGAAATGGAATTTTCATTTAATTTTCTTCTTGAATTGTAGAGCTTCAAAGAACAGCCTTTGATTTTATGTAGTATTTCTCTCTCTGTACTCTGACCTTGGACTGCTGAGATTTTTGGTTTATGTGAAAGCTGTGCAACTCTCAGCATGTCCACATTTTCTTTCATTCAGCACCCTTTGGGAGTGCATTGCTATGATGATGTGGGTTATTATGCTTTTGATTGTTATTTAAAGAGCTGTTACTTTTCAAATGTAGCATTTCATTGTAGAGCTAATATTTTCTGATGAAAAGAGTATTACAGAGGAATTATTGTTTGCCTGATCCAAATGTTTTATTCTTGGAAGTATATGCAGTATCTGTACTTGGTGGGGATATAGGTATTTCAAGTTTAAAACTTTCATGATTCACTGCCAAAAAAAAAACTTGTACAGAGTTCACATTGACCACAATGCATTGTACCATTCCAGGCTGTTGAATTTGGCCTTACTTTTACTTTTGACATACTGCCACACACAACCTTAACTTGGCCTGTAGATAATGCTCAGCAAGGTTATGTGAAGGTAAGATATCAAAAACAATGCCAGATCTGGAACTATATTTCCTGGTCTTCAGAGGCTTAAACTCCTCTCTACTCCAGTGGCAGGGGAGGGAGCGTGGTGAGAGCTGGCTAGTCTGGCCCCTACCATCGGCCTGTCTTGCCAGCAGCTGGGGCTGCAGGGCTGAGCCCAACTGGTCTGCGAGTGCTGCTGAGTGTGGAGGCAGAGGTGCCAGCCTGGGATGGGCCGCCGGGTCCAGGCCCTTTTGAGTGGGCTGCAGCTCAGGCTGGGGCTGCAGGGATGGCATGGCTCCCTGTGCCCAAGCTGGTAGGGCTGTCACAGAGCCTCAGTTGGCTGGGAAAGGCCCAGTGGGGCTGGCCCATGGGGGCGGGCAGAGCTCAATTGAAGCAGTAGGACTGAAGAAAGTCTCCCCCACTCCTGCCACAAGCAGTGATGCGTGGTGCGGCAGGAGCAGGGGCTGCAGCTGGATGTGTCAGGAGAAAAACAGCCCTGCTGGGCCCAGCAGTTTCTGCCCCACAGCTTCAGATCCCAGATGCCTTCTGTCCAGACACTTTCTAGCTTACAAGGTGTCCCAGAGCCGGAGCTCCACGTGCTAGGCAGAAGCCACAGAGATGAAGCTTCCTGTCACTCCCCCAACCCAGAGAGGCATGGCCGTGGCAGTAGCAGCTGGAGGCAAGGGAGACAGAGAACAGCCCCAATCCCTGGCTAACACACAGCTGGTTGTCTGCCTGCAGCCCTGGGTGCTGCACAGGACAGGGGGTGTGGTGGTAGCTGCTGGGCACAGGGCCCACTGAGCTGGCCTGGGAAGTCTGGTCCCCAGCCAGGCCCTGCCTGTGCTGCCAGGCTGGGCTGTTACACAGCCACTGTGGGCTGGGGAGGGCCCTGCCTTCACAGGCTAGCCCTGCGGGGACCTTCCCAGCCAGCTGAGGCTCCTTGACAGATCCACCCAGCTTGGGTGTAGGAAGTCGTGCATCCCCCACAGCCCCAGCCCAAGCTGCAGCCTGCTGGGAAGGATCCAACCCCGGTGGCCCAGTATGGGCTGGCCCCTCTGCCTCTTTGCTCAGCAGCACCTCAGGCTGGCTGGCCGCAGCCCCAGCCACATCCCTAGGCAGATAGCAGGACCATTCTGACCACCTTTGACTGGGCCCCCCAACACCCAAGCAAGGGCAGGGGGGCAAGCTGGGCAGACACCACCTGGGGTCCCCCCTCCCCCCCCCCCCCAAGACAGGGGAGTTTAATCCCCACCCCCTGCCCCACTTTGCCTGAGGCACTTCCCATCTCGGGCCTCAGGCTGCTTTAAACCCCTCCACAATCATATTTAGCAGCTGCGAGGGCCTGGCCACATCCCCTAAGTCAGCTTCCCTCCAGCCTTGTGGCTGCTGCAAAGGGAAGGGAGGGCTGCTCTAGTGCCCTTGGTATCTAGCATGTGCGTGCATTTCCAGAATTAAATGTGAACTTCTGTTCACTTGCAAATCAGTTCAATCTTTGCAGGTTGGACTAACCTACAAATATTTGATTAAATCAGGCTCCAGCTTTCTGAATGTCTGTCTCTAGCCCCTAAGCCAAGTACATTTTAGAGCAAATAGAATGTTAAAACCCTTGTCTCCAAAAAGTACTGATATCTGAGCTACTCCTTCACCAGATCATGCCAAATATAAATTATGCAGTAAACCCTAACTCCACAATGGTAAGAGTTACATTTACATGCATTTTACTGCACCTTGAAAATTAGAAGCAGCTCATTTTCTGGAACTGTCTTAGGACCCTATGGGACCTCTCAGCCTCAAAATTTCACCACCAATTCTAACCCAGTCTTAATGAAGTATGGTCATTTTCAAATTTTCTGAGTGTATATGTGGCTCTCACGAGCACTTTGAAATACTGTCTTTTAAAGAACAAGCTGTACTCTGTGGGGCAAAGTTTCCAGAGGAACCCCTTTGCAGACTGAAGCATGACACAGGAGAGAATATTAATGTACAGAAGCAAACAGGCTTGAAATTTGCCAGGGGCAGGTTTCAAATGTACATTTCTTGGGTATTGTTCAGGGTCAGTGACTACAGCGTATTATCTTCAGCTTTCTAGTAACTTTGATCTCAGGGCAGCTGTATGCACTTCTATTCATATTCTGTAGATCTGAGGAAGACAAATCACCCTCTATAATACACCACCTCATTTTATGCCAGTTTGTAGAGCTAACTTGAATCCCCTAATGACTCTAATAGCATTGCTTCCTCAAAGGAACAGCAGGAGCTGGGCATTAGTTGAAATGAAATCAGTTTGATATGGATCAGTAGAGTAGTTTGAACCACAGGTGTGCGCAAGAAGTTATAATAAAACAAAATTTTACAGTAACATTTTATTAAGAGCATTGTATCTCAGGAATCTTTTGTTCAGAATATCTCAAGTGACTGCTAGCCCTATCCTGGCACTAAACTGTAGTGGTGCTGAGCAAATTCATGGAATCCATAAGATGGAAAATTCATAGAACCAGCCCAGCCTCCTTCCTTCTTAGCTCATGCTGTGTCTGATGATGTGGCTCCTTGCCACAGCAGTATACTTCAGAAGGGTAACCAACTTGTCTGCTCCTCACAACCTGTTACTTCAAAATAGAGATTTACCAAGTCAGTTTTATTTCCAAAGGAATTTTGGGGCTTGGACCCACAAGAGGTTTACACCAATGTAACCACAGGGCAGACAAAGTCATGCATTGCTTTAATTTACTAGAATCTGGCATAGAATTATCCCACAGAGAGCAATGGCAAGCGGACTCTCTCTGACTGGCTTCAAGGTTGAGAGGCAGTGAAAGCTACTGTAGTGCCTTCAAGAGGACTGGACGGTTGGGAGTAGGGACATTCTGAGCCTGTTGTGACTAAAGGAAAATGCAGGCCATCTTCCAAACCTTTCTCCAGCCCCTCCAGAAATGGGGGGTGCTCAGGATCTCCTTCCCTATACTTGCCGGCAAAGTCAAGTGGTGCCAACTGGAACCTGGAGAATTCTCTTTTTTGTGTTGGAAGTTGCGGGCATGTTAAGCTTAAGCAGAAAACACCTGATGGAATCTGCTATAGTATCTGTTGTTTGTTTGTACTTCTCCAAAAGCACAGTAGGCGCCTCTCAGATTAGTTAGACAAGAGTCTTGCTCCAAATAGATTCCTGTAATTAGGCTTAATGTAATGAAAAGGACGAGAACAGATTAAAGGGAGACAGTTTGTAGTTGGACATGGCAATAATACGGAGTCCCTAATGCTTTTATTCATTACATGTCTTGATTATAATTTAGTGAGATTTTTATTCTGAGACAGTCTTCTTCCCACTCTGCTTTTTACATGTATGCTCTATGTCTTGCTCTCATTTCCACCTTTGCATCTCTTTCTCTCTAATCATGCATGATGTGCTTTTCAATATGTTTTACCTCCCCTGGATTTTTCTCTTAACTATGACACCTTTCATCTTATTTTTCACCTGTCTGATTTATGACCTATTCTTCCTCTACTGCTTCACAGTTCTACAGTTTGATAGCCCTTTGTGCCTTCTGTCTGTCTCTCTTTTTGCCTCTCTGTAATTAGCTTGACAACAGCTATGTATTTGGACTGAGGTGCCACTTGGAGATTACAGTTAAGATCAGGGTTTCTTTGCACTACAGTCTATAACAACATATGCTGAAAGAGCGCCTTCTTCATTCAAAGCAAGAAAGCAAATAAATTCATGCTTACCTTAAGTTGCATGCGTTTAAATTTAAACAACGTTTTTATGTTGTCAGATGGGGAAGCTGTTCTTTAACTGGGGCCTAATTAGACAAACAGAAAGAAAGCATTGTTATAACCACTCTACAAATAGGCTACAATGGTCTCCATTTTTAAAAAATATTTAGGTACCTTGAAATGGAGTTTGGTGCTCAAGAGTGATATTCAAAGGACTCTCCATGCCTAACAGCCATGAATTTTAATAAGAGTTTGGGACCCTATTTTTAATGGTATTTAGGTTTTACATTGCCTAGGTTCGCAAAACGTAAGTCAGTTAGAAGCCTATTTCCAAAATTAGTTTAGCAACTTCGGTAGAAGTCTCTTAGGCTTTCCAGTGCTGAGTGGAGTAAAGTTTAAAGGACTGTCCTACCTCATTATGCACCTATATGTCCTGATAGATTACAGCTACAATTTAGAAAGATAATTTAGAACATTAAAATTGTAGAAATGTTTAATGTAGAACATTAAACTTGTAGAAATGGTAGTGGCCTCAAGTGACCATCCTGCTCTGCAGGATAACTGTCTGGACCTTCTAACCTATTTTTAAAACCATTCCATAAGGGAGGTTCCACGCCTGTGTTCCATTGCTTGACAACAAGAGTTGACTTGCTTGACTATAATAGTTAGAAAGGTTTTATTCCCCCGCCCCTCCATCTAACCTAAATTATCTCTTTCAAATTAAAACAGGGAGTACTTAGGCCCTGGCCCATGAGCCAGATCCAGTTGATGGAGCCATGCCATCCAGCCCATGGGGCTCCCCTGTGGGGCTCAGGAAATTTGTCAACAGGGGAGCAATGGCAGTTAACACTGCTACCCCTCCTCTGCTGCCATATCTCCAAGCCCCATGCAACAGGATTGGGCCTGGGCCGGGCCAGGACATTGCCACACAGCTGAATCAGGCCCCAGTCATGCCTGCCCTACACATCAGATCAGGCCCTGGTCACACCTGCTCCTCCTGCTGTGTTCGGCCAACCAGCCAGTTCTGGTCCTCAGACAGGCTTGTCACTGCCCATTTAGCCCACAGGGTAAAAAACTTGGGCACCATTGAATTCAACTGACATCATCTTATCTTTCATGGACATGGGGAACAGTTGATAAATTTAACAATCCTTTATAATACTGGATGGTTGTTATCATATCTCTTTGCTTTCTCTTGTCTAAACTAACCAACCCCTGCTCCTTCAACCTTTCCACCAGGTCCTGTCTTCTGGACTTCTCATAATTTTTGTTGTTCTTCTGGAGTCTCTCCAACTTGTGTTTTTGTTAAACTCAAAACAAGAGGCCTCACCAGTGCTGACTAGAAAGGAATAATTATCATCAAGTGTCTTCCATACCATATTCCTGTAAATGTATCCCCAGAATGAGATTTGGTTTTGTTTTGTTTTTTGCAATGGCATCATATTGTTGACTCATTCAGTTTGTGGCTCATAATCCTTTTATTCAATAGTCCTAGGTACCCAGTTAGTTTCCATTTTGTATGCGTGTGTGCATTTGATTTTTTTTCCTGCTGAAGTGGAGCATTTTATCATTTACAATTTTATTGTGCTTCCAACTTATCAAGGCAGACAAGGTTCACTTTTGAATTCTAATCTTGCTTTCCAAAGTTCTCACATTGTGGCATCATCCAAAAATTATATAAGGACATGTAAAGCATCTAGGTCATTAATGAAAATAATCAATCTAACTGGATACAGGAAGAAGCCCTTTTGAACCTCACTTGAAATGCCCTCGTAGTTTGATGGAATACCATTTAACTCCCCCGAGTGTACATTTTCAACCAGTTTGTGTACTCACCGTTCTTCTTCAGCAATCCCTAGCAGTCAAGGATGATTGTCTACATAATTGTCCTATCTATGGGTCCAAATATTGCTGATGAGGCTGATCCAGGATCAACAGACTCTGTTGCAACTCAGGCACCTGTTTCTGCGTGGGGTGGGTGGCTCCGAATTCTTGATTTGGCTCATGACGCACCTTTTCCTCTGCTCCGACTTTTCCATTCCTATGGTCATCATAAGATTTCAAAATACGAGATCCTTGCATTAGACTCTTCCTCCATTTGGAGCAATCCTGGGTGATAGTCTCCCATGAGTTGATGTTAATGTTACATTTTGTCAGGTTGGCTTGAGGTCATCCTTGAAGCACTTTCTCTGCCCTCCTCTTGAGGATACTTATTTTGGATGGCATTTCTGTTTCCTTGCCAGAATTGTAGACAATATCTGCTCACGATTAGCCTTTTTTGAAGCAAAGACAACAGTGAATATTTAATCCTTCCCTGTGTCATTTGTTATACATTTTCCCCCTGTTTAATTACTGGACATATATTTTCTTGGTCTTTCTCTTGCTTCTAATGTAATTGCATACATTTTTATTGTTGCCTTTTTTGTCCCTTGCACAACGTACCCACTTTGCATTTTAAGATTTTGATGGTGGTTTTACAGGCTTATATAATTCCTTATTCTTTTCTTGCTTATTTTTTTTTCCTCTTTTTTTTTACCCGTCCTTCATCATGTATCCTTATTTCTATTTTTGTTTAATTCCTGTTTAATTTTCAGGCCACTAAAGAGATGATATAGCCCTGTCTCTTATCTTCCTTTCAAGTTGGGATTGTTTGCCTTTGTGGTTTTTAATATAGCCTCTTTCAGTAGCTGCCAGCTTTTCTACTCTCCTTTTTCTCCTTGGATTTTCTTGCAAGGAGGCCTTACCTACCAATTTGCTGAGGTTGTTGAGGACTGCTTTTCTGAAGTCCATTGTCCATGTTCTATTCTTCCTAATCCTTTATTGTAGCATTCCAAACTTACATCATTTCATAAACAAACAAGGTTCTTTGGGTAAATCTGATATCTTTTATTAGACCAACTAAAATAGTTGGAAAATTTCTTCTTTGCAAGCTTTTGGGTACAAACACTTTTCTTCAGGCTGAGGAAACATCTGCAGTTGTTCTGTGCTCTTCCTGTACAGGGTAGACTAGAATAGAAGTCAGAAGCCAGCATGCAAGAATGGCAGTCACTTAAAATGCAAGTTAAGCCAATCAGTGGGTAAGAAACAGATGGTTTGTAGGGAAGGGAAACATAGACCTGGTGATGATATGTAGGTGATAAATAGAGAGGCCATCTGGGGTATCAGATGCTATGTGCCATAATTCCAATGTCTATATTTAGTCCATGATTTTTTGTATTCAGTTGACTGATGAAGTGAAGTTCATAGGCTTGTCTGTGAAAGGTGTTTTGTAAATTCCTTTTGAGAATGTGAGATATATTACATGAGGAATATTGATGGTTCTGTTATGAGGTGTAGTTATTAGGGGGGTGGTGAAGAATTGTTCAACTATTTTAGTTGGTCTAATCAAAAATATCAGATTTACCCAAAGGACCTTGTTTGCCTATGAAATGATACAAGTTTGGAATTCTACAGAAAAGGATTAAGAAAAATAGATGCATATCTCTACCACCTCGACAATAACTACACCCCACAACATAACCATCAACATTCCTGAGTTTTACATCTGCATCTCCAGAAATGTAATATATCTCATCCAGTGCACTAAATGCCCTATTGAAAAATATGTAAGAGAAACCAAACAACAACTACGTACCAAGATAAATGCACACTGAAAATCTATCAAAAACAAGAATGCCCAATTACCTGTGGGGACACATTTCTCACAAGACAACCACTCTGTCCAATCTCTCAGTTCTAACCCTCAAAGGCAATTTGCAAAACACCTTTTGCAGACGAGCCTATGAACTTCACTTCATCAACCTACTGGATACAAAGCATCATGGACTAAATATAGACATTGGATTTATGGCACATTATAACCTGCCTGATATCTGATACCTCAGATAGCCTCTCTTCTGTTTACTAGCTATATCACATCACCAAGATTACATTCCCCTCCCCCCAACCTGTTTCCCACTCATTGACCGCCTTAATTTGCATTTTCACTGATTGGCAGTCTTGCATACTGGTCTCTGGAATCTATTCTAGTCAACCCATTCATGAAGAGCACAGAAAAATTGCAGATGCTTCCTCAGCCTGAAGAAGGGTGTTTGTACCTGAAAGCTTGCAAAGAAGAATTTTTCCAACTATTTTAGTTGTTCTAATAAAAGATACTGGATTTACCCAAAGAGCCTTGTCTGCCTATGCCCTTAGAGCAACACAGTTATAAGCAGTACCCCTGAAACATGGAAGATTTCATCACTTTCAGCCAGATTGCCTTCCACCTTCAGATTCTCAGTAAATTCTTTCCTGTTAATCATAATCAAATTTAAGATGACCACCCTTCTAATAACTTTCTTGACCTTGTGAAATGAAAAGTTTCTACAACACATTCCAATAACTTGTTGTTGGTCTGTGTTCTGCTATATTGCTATCGGGTCCTATTCTTTACATGTTTCTATTAGATGCTCCACAAATGTCTCTTATGATGGCATTGCCTTAATTCTTTCCCCTTTTTATCTTCACTCGGAGACAAGTCTGCCTTTCACTTCCATCTTCCTGATATTAAGAATAGTACCTTTCCCCTTTTTCCTTTCTATACCCAGTCCTACAGTTTATCTCTCCAAGTCTTTGTAATGCCAATCAACTTGCAGTTTGTGCATTAAGACTTCAAGTTTTTTCCTGTTTGTTCCCCATAGTCTTGCCATTTTGTATAGATGTAGTTCAACAGTAGTCCTATTATTTTCCTTTTTGTTTCTTAAAAGTCTATCTCTGTTTCCCATTTCACCCCCAGCCCTTGCACCAGGTCACTACTTTTATTTTACTGACTCGTTTTCGAGAGCCACTCCCACAAACCTAATTTAAGCCCTAATTTTGAACATCAGGTGCTCCAAGGTGAGGGAGGGGCACTTCAATTAGAACAGCTCCTGGAAAGCTGCTCTAATTAAAACACCACAACATCACATGTATTCAGTGCTGCTTGTTTCCATATGTCCATGGGGGTGCTTTAATTAAAGTTCATTTGACAGTTTTTAGTTAAAGCACCCTTGCCACCATTTTGAAATGCAGGACACTGAATATACATGATGGTGAGGCATGCTGGAGCATTCTAATTAGAATAATCCAACAAACTCAATTAATTGAGTCTGCTGCAACAAGTTCTAATTAGAATGTGTTGGAGCACAAACATAGGCACCTTCGGTGTCCTAGAACAGGGGTTCCCAAAGATTTTATGCCATGGCCTGACAAACCACAGTCCAGCAGTCACAGCTGACCGCAGCCAGAATTTCTGGGCTGCAGACAGGTAAGAATATCCCTACCCGCCCAGGTTGGGGGGTGGACCAAACCCTGCGCTGCTGCAGGCCCTGCAAAAGGAGCCACAGCCTCTCTGCCTGGCTCAAGGGGGGCATGGTTTGCTGATCCGTGGCCACTTCCTGTCCAGCAGCCGACTATGCTGTGGGCTGGCACCAGGCCACAGCCCAGGGATTAAGAATTCCCCCTGTCCTAGAATGTTTAGGGTTTTTTTTCCCCCCTCTTCTTTATCAGATAGGCCCCTGGCACTTAAGATGTGATTAACCAGTTAATCATGTCACAAGTAGTAACATGTAACATGGTACATGTTAATACAGTTAATGGTGTGATAAAGCAAGGAACAAGCCACAACATTATTACACAAAATATGTGTAATACCTTTGTGGCTGGTTACCATCAGGCTTTAAATTGCACATATGACCAGGCTAATCATGGCTCCCAGCCTTGGGAGGGCATGGGAACCTTTGACTTGCCTGCACTTCTCAGATGAGCCCTGATCAGCTGATTCTTGTTCCCAGTGTTGGGGGTGCATTGAAGTCCAAGGCTGCACAGTGTCACAGAGACTGGGAGCTCCAATCTGCTGCCCCTCCCAGCTGTGGAGGCACATTGGAGTCAAGGACTCTCTCTGCCACTGAAGCTGGGAATCCCAGTCATCTGGTTTGTCCTCCATGCTTCTGGGGCACAGCTGGAGTCAAGGGCTGTACTGCTCTCTGGAGGCTGGGAGTGCAGATCAGCTGGCCTTCCTCACAGCCTCTGGTGTGCAAAGGAACCCTTGAGACTGTTTCATCTCCAAGGCTGGGAGTAGCAGTTGATTAGGATTCCCAGCTTTGGGGGCTCATCAGAGCCCTCAACTTTGATATGCCGCTGAGGGTGGGAGTGGGGATCATCTGACTGGCTTCCTAAATGCTGGTTTAAGGGATCCCAGGTTTCTCCTGCACCGGCAATATGGCATGATGGAGATCTGATCCCCAGTGCCACAATCGGACCTCCTGCCATGCATGTCTAGCATGCCAGGAAGTGCAGTTGTTGGGATTATGCATCAGAGCCCATACTCAACATTTGCCAGAGACCATAGACTCTAATGGGCCTCTTCCCAACAGCCCTTCTTCATGGAACACTATCCAGTTATTGAGGAAGCCATATCCCTCCTGCTCTTCCCATGGTATCATATAGCCATGCATTCGTTTTGAGGATTTATATGTCATAACTCAGCCTTTTCCCTCAACTGTGAGAATTCAAAAAACACCCGGGCCCTGATTCCTCTTTGTTCCCAGAACTATATAGTCACTGTTTTGGGGCTGTACCTGTTAGCGTCTCTAATATCCATAATTTCTGAATCAAAGCTAGGGTGACTTGCTTATAGTTCTTCAAAAGTAGATGGAAGACCCTTTTTTTTTTTTCCCCTTGGGGAATGATACCACTGATTGAAATACTTGCTAAAATCCATTAAATAGCATGGTTTGCAGTGCCAGCTATGTCTAATGAAATGGAACCAAAATTAGGTAGCATTTTGTATCTTCACTTAAAATGGCAAGATTAAGAAATAAATTCTATCTGCACCATTACTGTAAAATGTTTCTAGTTAAAAACTTTAAAATATTTCAGGTTATGGACAGTGTTCTTAACTGGATACCTTTTGTAGCATGTTGAATAACTAGTTTTTAAGAACCTTGTCTTTATGATCACATGACAAACTGTTGAAGCACAATATTAACATAAATTGATGAAACCAAGTTGCTTTAGTGTGCATCAGGGAAATAATCACACCTTGAAAGGATACTATAATGTGATGTTCAAGTACGATGGAATAGTCTTCAACTGTAAGTTGCTAAAATCAACAAAAGTGGCTGTTTAGTTTGTCAAATCACATGCAGATAGTTGCTCTCAGTATACTATTACGTGAGCCTTCTAACATGTTTGTAATCAGAAAACAAAGTAATGATATTGTGTTTATAAGTCACTATAACTTCTATTTTGTGTTTTTACATAGGAGCAACTGCTGCAGCACGAAAGGAAGTCATAAGGAATAAGATCAGAGCAATAGGAAAAATGGCCAGAGTTTTCTCTGTGCTAAGGTAGGACTACCTGTTTTGGTAATGAACCAGTTTTTTCATGGTCATTTAGAGCACTCTCTTATTTAAACTATAAACATTTTCTGATGTTTTAATATGCCACTTAAACACAATATATTGGAACCTTTTAAAAATGGTTTTATCTGACAAACATTGCTGCTATACAGCTTCTCTGTGAGAACTCAATTGCCATTGTTTTGAAATGTTATGACTTTCCAAAGCATAACTGTTAAGCATTTTTAAAGTGTTTTAAAACGGAAATTCCTAACATCTTTTGTTTTTAAGTACCTTTCTCTCCATGTGTAGACTTCACAGTTAGCCACTCTGCCACAAGACTTAAATGCAGAAAAAGTATGTTAAGTATAACATGTCTCATTAAAAAGAAAACCTGCTGTCACAGTTTGTCACCCTTTACTGTTGCTGCAACTTTGAATATGATTAAAGATGAAAGCATTGGGTTCATTTAACTAAAACTCCAGGAAATGAGCACAAACAGTAGCAACTTGTTACCCTTCATCTGCACTCCTCCACTAACACACGAGCGAGAGTAACTAATTACTACCTATTGTTTAGAACTTTCCATCTGATGTTTCTAAGTAGAATAGAAAACACATTGTACTGTGCTATTCTTAAGTCTGAATATAGAAAATATACTTCTTCTCAGCAAAAGGATTTTTTTTGTATTCCATACCATAACTTCCAAAACTAGATTCTTTATCAGCCAGATTGTGTTGCTGAGTATCTCTTTAAACATGTGGCAGATGCAAAAAAAAGTCTAAACTAAAACCAGTATAGGAAATTAATTTTGGATGCTCAGCTCATTTATTTCATATTTAATATTATACCAATGCAATAATTCTCAACCAGACTGCTGCAGCATCCTGAGGTGCAATGATATTCTTTTAAGGTTGTTATGGGGAGCAATATTAGTGCTGTTAGGTGTGCATACTCCTACACATTATTCACAAGATAAACATGGAGATTTCAAATAGAAATTTGTAGTGTCAGAACCATTCTGACTTGCTGTGGTCTTTTGGAGTTTTTTTGCAATAGGGGAATTTCTTTTTTTCCATTGTCAAAAAATCAAGTGAAATTAGTTTTTTAAATGAGGTGTGCTGCTAAATTTACTACATTTAGAAAAGTTTATGGAGGTTTCCTTTGCATCTAACCATGAGAACCATTTTGTACAGTACTAGTGATTTATATTGCATGGCAAACATTTTCAGAAGCAGCTTGTGGCCTTCAGCAGGGAATGAGGGATATGGCTCACTTTTGTGTGCCCAATATGAAATGCCATAAAGAAATCTGATTTTTCACTGTTTCATCACTTTCAGAAAATTGCACTGTTCTCAGGGTATTTCAAGTAAGACAAAATTTGTAGCTCCCTGATTGCAAAGATGGCAAAAGAGTGAAAAGGAGAATAGAAACAGGAAGATTCATTATTGCTGCCCTCTGTAGTAGAGACAGATGCATTTCAGCATCTTTGCATGGCCTAAGCACACTTAGAATTGTATAGGAGGAGAGAAGATTTTGGGTTCTGAATCTACAAGTCATTGAGGATGAGGAAGTCAATGGAAAGCGAGGGCACTCAGCACCTGTTCAGGAACTGTTCAGATCTTTACAAAACTGGACCTTTGGTGTATCCATCACCTCTGCGATGCTCCATACCATCAGCTGCTACTTTGCATGGGCCAGACTGAGAGATGAGGCAGTTGAAGAACTTTAGGGATGACAACTTCTTGTGTTCTCTGTCTAGTGTGATGCAGAGCAGCAGAGTGGGGGTGCCCTCAGAGCAGCCTCACTGCCTCATTTCTGGGTTTGGCATCAATAGAGTAGGAGCAGGTAAATGGAGTATGTTTTTCAGCAGAGCATCAGGAAAGCTGTGATGACATACCCTTAACATCCCTGTAGAGCAAGCACAATGTTGACACACTTAAAATCTTGTTAGGTAAATCAACATGTACCAAATCATATTTATAGTCATAGCAATTAACAACATCACATGGGCCTATATGACTATAAGTATGTCCTGTATGTAGGTCTATATATTTATATGATTGTATGTAGATCCCATATAGTGTAATAGTGAAGTTGGTTCTGGGCAAAAGAGGTCCCAGGCAAGACACAAGGGGTATTTATACATGTGCTTCAGGAATGAGAGGGGCACTCTGAGAGCTGATCTAATTAAAGCACCCAGAGCATCACATATATCAGTGTCCCTGCACTGAAAAATTGTGGCAGAGGTGCTTTAACTATAGCTCATTGAACAAGCTTTAGTTAAAGCGCCTCCATCACCATTATTCAGTGCAGGGACCCTGATATACAATGCTGGAGTCTCTTGGAGCACAGTAATTGCCATGCTCCAGCATATTTGATTAATTACAGCATGTTGGAGCAGCCTTGCTGCATATGTAAAGGTGCCCATGGACCACTCAAGTCCTCAAACAGGACTTAAATCAAACTCTAGCAGAGCTTTGTGCAAGTTACCTACACAGGAATAAATTTCACTGTTTTTGACTGGAGGGTTTGAAGATAGCCATATGCATTAAATGACTGTCTGAGAATGTAACATGGTAAAAGCATTTTTCTTGGTCCAAGCCACTACTGTTCCAAACCTAGCAAAAAAACAATGTTTTTTTCCCTGCCCCCTCTCTCCTTTACAGAGAAGAGAGTGAGAGTGTGCTGACACTGAAAGGTTTGACTCCAACGGGAATGCTGCCCAGTGGTGTGCTCTCTGGAGGAAAGCAAACTCTGCAAAGCGGTAAGCACGTTTGTCTCTGTGAGCCATTATATGCGTAAGACATTTGAGTAACTGCAGAATCCAAGGAAAATAATCTCAGTCTTCTCAGAAAAAAAATGTTAAATGTTAGAATAAGGCATTTGACGGTATGTGAACATTTGTGGGGAGTTCATATAAGATGGCTTTTTGAGGCTTATACCCCACTGATTTTCAAAGAGGGGAAAAAAACACAAAAATAAACCAGACAAAAGTGATAGCCAAAATGTACATATGAAGTATATCCATATGCTTTCTACGCAATTCATAATTTCTTCTTGCCTGTTTAAAGTACTTTTGATGCACAGAATTGGAGATTCAGCTTTGATAATGACACTTAAACCATATTTTTATCTGATTTCTTCTCTCTCATTGAAAATCACTCAAAAAATAGTTTTAGAATTAGAATTTATCTCCTGGCTGTACTGAATGATGATACATGAGGTATATAAAATAGAGCAGTTGCACAATCCACTTTAATCTGAAGCGAGGGAGCAATCTATTAACATCATGCTTGCTAGGTATGAAAAAGTGTATTTTTTTTAATGATTTTTATCTCAGTTTTGTACTGAGACATGTTTTGTCACAGGAATGCACTAAACCTGTAGTAGCAGTACACTTGATGCCTTATTCCATCTGGAATTAGCAACTGCAAAATAATGTTTAATTTACTGATGTATGCTCTCTTTTTTCCTGTATTTACTATTGTACAATATATGCCATGCACCCAAGAATGTTTTACTTTTTTTATATTGTAGTTCTGCTGTCTGCATATGTCAAAAATGGAAATGTACTTTATATATTTTACGCAGTCTCAGCCTAACTTTCCTGTTTCCCTCCTGGAGTATTCTTTTGCTGTATTTTTCCCTTTACTGTCTCTTTTCTCTTATCTAGAAGATTCAGGTACTTTGTGGTAATTTTTTTTGGTGCCTTGTGTGTTACACAGATAGTAACGTTCTGCTTTGAAAATGCTGCAATATGATTTACCAGAATGTCTCTCTCAGTGTTACAGTGGGATTGTGTCTTTATCCAGGCTCTTCTCAGTATCGTTCTGTTAGATTTGTCAGACAATTTGGACCAAGGAAAATGCTGATGTTACCCTGACAAAATATTAGGAAACAAACTAACTTTTAGTATATTACCAAAAAGTTGTTAAAATGGCTAAAATGAAAATCCCCTCATACTGCAGTATTCTGGCTTAGTAAAACATTACTATACACAAACTATTACATTAATTAACACGTAGTACACCATCCACCAAATATTCTGAAATCTACATAGTTTCTGTTCAGCATATTTTCATAATACTTTGTTTTAACAGAAAATATGACCAGTATGTTCTGTGGAAATACACATTTTAGTCATCGTCATTTATGCCTAATGTGTCAGTGCTGGTTTGGATCCAGTTATTCATCTTAATTTCTTCTCACAGTGACTATGTTTCTTTTTTTATTTTGTTTCTGTTTTGTTTCCATTTTTTTAGCTATGTCATCTTACTTTGTTGTGTGAGGGGTGTAGACTCACCTTGGTGCATGTGGATTACCTCTGGTAACTTTTACATGCAGCAAGATGACAATATGCATCTTAGCATTGATCTCAATCCATATTTAATATCAAAGCTACAAAAGCTTGTTTGGGGGGAAAAAACCCTTCTGATTTGGGGGAGAAAGGATTGCATTTTGATCTGTTTTCTGAATAAGCAGATTTTTTTTTATAAATGTCTTGGCTGCTCCATTGGTAAGTTAGATTGCATTTTCTGACCGCTTCAGCTTCTAAATCTGGCTGTAAGAACAAATGCAAACCGAAATTGAAGGATACGATTCGAATTGCAAACTACCAGGAAATTTAAAAATTGGTTATTTTTAATAGTGACTTAAAAAAAACCCCACAAAACAATTATGGCCTGCAGTGTACACATAGCACTGCAACAGCTTTCTAATGATTACATTTTTCTCTCTTACCCAGCTGTTGTGTTTTCACTACCTGCAGCTTTTAATCTCACTATTACCTCTACTTTTATTAAATATCAGCTGATTTAACAGACTAAAATTACTTTGATCAGAGACATGGTATTATAATGAGGGAAGTGTGCAGATAAAGGTACATTGAAACCCAAGCTGGTTTGTGAGTAGAAGAAAATTTACTTGCATTAACCCCCTGTTCAGTTGGGGCTGGGGGGTGGATTCCAGGAGAGAGAGCAAATTACAAGCTGTAAATTTTATACTTTCCTCTTAAGTGGCATTCCAGTCCTGTGTAGTACTAGTAGCATCTAGTGCTCTCTAAATGAAGATCTGAAATAGTATGAATTTCTTCTTCAGGCTTTATGCCACTTTTCCCCCTTCCCTTTCTGGATACGCACAAATCAGGCTGCCACAGTCCTAAATGCCACAGTCATTTTACAGTACACTTCGCAGGTGAGATGCACAATATGGAAAATATTTTTCTTTTGTCAATTTTTTTGAGCTGAAAGAAAAAAAATGTTTCTTTCTTTTTTTAAAAGAAGTTTAATTTGCAAATCCTTCAGCTTCCAAAAAATATTTCTGTAGCTCAATCAAGCCTGCAAATTATACTTATTCTGTTCTTTGTGTAGCATTTCTGTGTTGTCTTTTGTGCCAAAATCCAGCACTTACAGTAACATTAGTGTATTAGCTCCTTTGCTATTCACTGACTTGTTCTTAGAGTTAAAATCCTCTGCTCATTTTTCTCATTCGTTTTGCTACCCCTTTCTTCTCTTCAGCTACTGTTGAGGCTATTGAGGCTGATGAAGGTAAATTAGCCAGTCCCCTTTCTGTTGTTCCTACAACAGATAAGGGCTCTGCTGGGTGTATTCATTTTGCTGTAGCTTGTACAGAGTGTGTGGGTGTTGGGCTAACAATTGTGGCTCGGTATTAACCAAAGTGTACTTGCTTTAAAGGGGAAAGTGCTTTTTGTTGTTTTTTTTCTTTTTTTAAAGTTATGATGCTGTTCTAATTTGTGTACATTAAACTCAAGTACTAAGTAATGTCATGAGCCGATGAGGAGACTTGTATTTCAGCTAAAAGGGGACACGACACGGCAGCTGTTAATAAATTGCTCTTTGACACATAGTGCATGAGCAGTATTTGAAAGGCTGAATCATTTCTCTGGCCTCAAATCGTTTTCGGCTATCTTTGATAAAGGAGACCAACACGCAGCTTTACAAACATGGTGGTGGGGGTTTATTCCTGGGTTTGGGGGCGGTTTGGAGGTGGGTTTTGACTGGGGTGGGGGGAGCACTATAAAAAACAGCTTTTGAGTGAATCTTTTTGGTACAGTTCAATATGTTTATGTCTCTTTAAAAAGTAAAATACCATGAGACATTTGTCTGCCAAGATGTCAGTTTCTTCTAACAGTGTCAGTTAAAATACTGGGTATTTACATTAGTGCAACCGTTAACACCAGCACCATCATAGCTACAGATTTAAAATGACTGGCTGCCTGAGAAGGTTTCTGAATGTTTACTCTTGCAAACTTTGTTGCTTTCTTAATGATCTTTTAAATTTAAATCCACGTGTGATATCTTTAACAATAAAGTTAAGATCGATTTACAACTGAAATAAGTATGTGCGGTTTGCAATCGGCAATGCAAAGTTTTGGAAGAAGAATTTCAAAGTTCCCCTTTAAAACAAAATTCTTCAGTTGTATTTTGTTCTTGCCCCCTTAAAAAATGTGTCTTTATTTTAAAAAAAAAAATTAAAATCTCATGATCATGGTTCCTTGATGCGGTAAAAGTGCCTTTTGAGCACCTGAATTTGTTTTTGATCTTTATAAAGCAGCAAACAAAATTATACAACAAATAAGTAAGAGAAAATACAACTGCTTTCTAAATAGCAGCGATTGAGCTGCTATTTATGTTGGAATTATCTATTCCTATTGGCAAACTCTAATCTGCAGTGTGCATTCTCGTTGACAGTTTGGCTGTTTTCTGTGATTTCTGTGACTATGTGTCGTGTTTAGTATCCTCTCAATGTAAACTGCTAATACTCGTTGTCTGACCAGCAACTACAGCAGAGCACATTCTTCAGCACTAAGGTTTATAACATGTCTGCTTGAAATAAAATTGATAGAAAGTGAGCCCCATTCCAGGAATATTCATTCTTCAAGTTAATTTTTGATTTGCCATTATCACTAGTTAGCCACTCCAAACATAGCTATTTATTTACTGGTTGAAATACAGCAATCCAATGCTGGATGAAAGGTTACATCTTTCTATAATTTAAGTAAAAAATATCATCAGCAAGGCTGCATCAATCAAGTGCTCACAACCACTCATGGGAGAAACATCTCTCAGGATCAAGTCCCAGAATGGGACCAAGTTAAACAAAGCTATCCATTAAACACTCGCTCTCAGGGTTTGGCATGGGTGCTCACTAAGCATTTATATTTTTGTGAGAGATTAAAGAAAAATTCCAAATATTTGATGTAGGCCTTTATTTTCACTACCAGCCCCCCGTCCCCTTTGATTGACTAATCACCATGGTTTTTTTCCTCACTAAAACGATACATGTTAAAAAATCATGCACCTCAAATTTTACCTGAAGTATGAAATGCTCATAAAATTGCTAACAAAATTAATCATAAGGAACAAAGGGAGTCTACACACTTGCACAGGAATGGTTGGCAAAATTTCAGCATGAAAATGCTTTCCCTGCTCCTTGCAAAATTCAGGGAGTGGTATATTGGTACCAGGCCTGTTCAGGGGGGTTTCAGAAGCAGTAAGAGAACCGTGTGTCACTGTAGTGATGGGCCAGCTTGTGAAATGGAAAAGAATACTTCTGTATAGCAAGATGTGAGTCTGCTGTGTCCCAATTTGGTGGAAAATCCCTAGATGAGGGGGGAAAATCTGGAAAGCAATCTCTCTGATTTCCTAATCTCTCTATCCCAAAGGAAGTTTTCAGGTTCCTGGTACTAACACACCATCTCTGCTGTGTGGCATGTTATGAGAAAGGCATTACCAAAATGCAACCAACGTTCTGGAGATTCATTAGATTAATTTGGTTTTGATTAGAAGAGAGAAAAACACACAAGAGGCCACTGTAAATTATATTAAAAGCTGTCAACAGCTCTTTGCCTATAGTGCCTTTTTCTCTTCTGTTTAAATAGAGATATCTTCAAAAAGAAGTCCTATAATGAAACAGTTATATTGGATTCTACAGAGACTTTTGCTTAGTCTGCGGATACCTGCTGAGATCAATGTGGAATTGTTAGTGTCATTGCTGAAGGACAGATTCATTGACTTTTTAAATTTAGTTACTGGGTCCTATGTTGATATATTTTCAAAGTTAAGAGGGGCAAAAGCACCAAAAGAATGATATTCTTAGTCCATGTCACATTGAATTACTGCAGTTTAACCAAATTACTTTCTAGAGCCCAAGGGATGTCAGGGAAGGTTACTGTTCTTGAGCAACACGTGAGCAGTTCAGCTGAGATAAAAAGTCTGCAAAGCCTTCTGAAAAGAATGCTAGAGCTGCCCCTGTTCAATAGCTGTAATGTGTGTTCTGCAAACTGATCACACAGCATTGTTCACTGTTTCTCATTGGCCCAATCTTTAAATCTTCATTCTGTTCTTACTGAGAAAAAGTCCTTGGAAGTCTGTGGGAGTTTTGCCCAAGTAAGGAAATTAAGGCTGAGGACAGTGTTTGTAAGGCTTCAATTTATTATTTTTTTTAAATATAGGTAGACAGTGCTTTTGGGCATTGTTCCTGATTCCAGTTATAGCCTTATAATATTTTAAGCTGAACCCAGGTGGACAACAAAATATTAGAAGTTAATCTTGACGAAAATACTTTTGGATTGCAAGAGAGACATTAGTTGTTAACTCATTAGCTCTCCAAATATGGTACAAAGTCTATTGTGTTGTCAGATTTTGTCATTTTGTTCTTCACAATGAAGGAATTTCTAACTCATTGACTGTTGATATAGTGGTGAAATGTCAACAGGTTTACTTTGCTAATTTTCTTTTTAATAATCCTTTATTTAGCTATCAAAGGATTTTCACCGCAGCATAAGATCACTAGCTTCGAAGAAGCGAAAGGCTTAGATCGAATTAATGAGAGGATGCCTCCTCGCAGAGATGCCATGCCATCTGATGCCAACCTTAACTCCATCAACAAGGCAATCTCCACAGAGACTAATGGCACTGACAGCAATGGCAGTAATAGCAGCAATATTCAGTGACCATTTCCTGTTTTGTTGAGCTGCAGGGCATGATGGGATTACTGCACATCAGCAGTTGGATGTTCTTGCCTCTGATAATAGCTTACTTGCTCTGGGGGCCAGGTGTTGGATTCAGTTTACAATATCATCTATGAAGAGATAGTAAACTTTATTTTGGTGGGTGGGGTGGGGGTGGGGGCGAAACACCTCCTTTGGATATGCCTTTAAAATGCTTGTAGAAAAATGAAAGCTAATGCTGGTATATATTGCAAAGTTAGGGGAATGAACATGTTTTCCTACTGCATTGGGAACTTCTAGATATGTTACTGAAAGGCCTTTTATTATGTTACTGGACATGAAAACTTTGTTTAATTTCTTACTAACTATTGTACGTTTACAGTTGCAGCACTAAACATGGATGACATCAAAACATTTTTAACAAAATGATGTACAAACTAAATAAGGACTATTTATTGATAATGTTTTGCTACTCTTGTCAGACAATGGCTATAAAATAAATTAGGCAGTCTTTAAAATATATATATAAAAAAAAGAATGTTGCAAATTTGTTAAAAATGCCAAAAAAAAAAAAGAGGACAGTTTAATTTTGTACAGATTATGCTTACCTCAGGTTTCTTTAGTGTGCTTCAATGCCCTTCTTTAACTATAACACTTACCTTACTAATTTGGCAGCAAATATCTTTTTCTTTAAGTTTAAAATAACTGGAATAATGATAACATTTATCTTTTTTTGCTGTTTATATTTAGGGTTTTTTTGGGTAAATCAAGTCTTGGTTGTGGCTTGCTGAATTTAAATATTTATGAGTGGTGCATTTTTAAGTATAGTGAACAAGACACCATATTAAGTGCAGTGAAAAGCATCTATATTCTGTAAAAATCTGCCTATGCATGTTTTTTAAGAAAAAATGGCTGTATAGGCCTGTATGGGACTGTAATGCGCTTAGTGGTCTGACTTATACTGGAAATGTATGTATACTGGCGTACTTTATATTCTCTAAAAAATGCTTAATGCCTTTGAAATTTTGTAATCGAAAAAAGCTTTGAAAAATCTAAAGGGGAGAGTATTCTTAACAAAAGTTTTTAACATAAGCTTGTCAGTGCACATATAGATGGTTAGCATGTTTAGCAAACCTTGTGAAATTTAAATAAGTTTATAGTTACATGTGAAATTCTAAATGCATGATAACTGTTAATGTCATAATGGTTTAGTCATTTTGTTATGTTCTGTCATGTGCCACAAAATGTGTAATTTTTTCACTTTTTTCCCTTTGTATATCAGTTACGGGTTACAACTGGTTCATTCTAAAAAAAGAAAAAGAAACAAAACAGTCCATTGATATTTTTTAACAATTGTATAAGTGCCCAAGTAATTCACTACAGCCTACAGCCTTGCCTTTGTAATTTGACTTCGAAATGTTGGCAATCAAAGCATGCACTTGTAACAATGAAAAAAAGCATTTTATATTACTACTCAATAAAATGTGCATGAACTTAAGGGGCTCTTTCCTGTCTTGCCGACTGTTCAACTGTGCAAGCACATATGCGCCCACACATATGCTCATGGCTGCCTTATACCTGCAGGAGGGAAGAACCCCATTTAAAAGAAAAAGGCACAGGTATGTTTTATGAGAAGGTTGGTCTTGTACTAAAGAAATGTATTTTGTCATCAAGTGGTTTTAGGTCGTTTGACTTTTGAATTGTGCTGAAAAGCTAAAGACTGCCCTTCTTTCTTGTTTCCTCCTGCCCCCATGTTCTAAACAGAGCTGCTTTTTTTCTTCTGAAGTGGATATTTTTATGTTGCATCTGCCTTGACAAATAATATGAAAACCCTTATCTTGTGCACTCTTACTCCTCTTCCTAGTATCCTATATTAATGGTATGCTTTTCTTTTTCAAACTAACATTATTGCAGGCTTATCATGCAGCAGTGTACATTGTAGTTGAGCACTGTATCCAAGCTGGATGTTCTGATTATACTCTGTTGCCACAGGTCCTCAAAGTCTATTGTTGTTAAACCAAGGCAAAAGATTTGCTTTTTTTCCTATCTTTTTTTTAAAGATTCTTTCTGCATAGAAAATTATGTCTACAGAAAGTATGTGCAATTAATTGTCAAATACAAAAGGAAGGTACTCTTCTGATTGCAAAGAAAATATCCAGTGCAAATCCTGAGTCCCTTGTTCCATTCCTGCGCCCCCTCTTTCCACAATGTCTTTTGTTCCATCTTGTAAATCATGAAGATATGATTGCAAAATGTGAAGAACATCCCACTTACATCTGTAAGTAGCGTATTGAATGGGCAGTCTTTAGAGATGTTGTTCCTTGTTAGTTCAGTTCTGCACTAGGAGGTGAATGGTGCGAATTCTAATGGCACTTCAAAACATTTTGAGATGTTGAGATTTAAAGCATACTTTGTATTTAAACAAATGAAACATTAAAGCTTCTCACTTTTCTTCATTTTCCATTTGGGTGTCCTTCATCCTCCCTCTACTGCACAGGCTGTTGTACTCTGTTCAAGTAGCAAATGCCACTGGTAGCATCAGTCACTGGTATTGTATTAGTCCTTCCTAAAAGTGCTGGCTGTTAACCATTGATTCAGTATTGGTTTTATGTTAATGGTATTTGTCTCCTTGTACAATGGGCCTGTTGATTTGACAGAATAGAAGTTGTAACAAAACTGCAGCCACTTGATGATGTCCAGGACTTGGTGACAAAGTAAAAAGAAAAGCAATAAACTAAAGTTGCTTTTCATGGATCACAGTAGATATAACAAGTACAGCAAAGAAGAGGTGGGTACAAGGTAATTATTACTCATTTGTTCTTGGCAAGAATATTAACAAAAGTCTGTATAAAAAATAATTTTGGAAGTGTAAATTAAATTCTAGAACAGTTCTTAGCCTCACCAGCCTTTCTTATTTACTAAATTGTGTTCCTACAGGTTACATTTCCTCAGTAGTCAGTGACTGAGTTTACTAACACCTAATTTAACTGTTGAACAAGAATCACAATAATGAAGGGTCTATTTGAAAAAAAACAACAACCTGTTCTCACAAAAGGGAAATATTTTGAATGTTTGGTATGTGTTATAAGTTTATGAATTTAGTGGCCTGTGGGCCAGGGTGCATGTGCATCCACGTACATCCCCCACAAAGAAGGCATCCTCTCAATGCAGGACTGATGACCTTTGGGCCAGATTAAAATTTGCCAATTACCAACATCCACCAAAGTGCCAGTCAGGGGTCAGATTAGCACAGGGTTTTCCTGTCTTTTCCCTCCAGCCATATTTCCTTCACCAGCAGGGTGAAAGAGGTCTATGTCACTGACTTCACACTGGGTTGATTCTCTATGACCACTTTAAGCTGCAGTTAGGACAAGGTTCAGTTGGGAGTGTGGCACAAAGATGTGTAAGTATGCACTATGATATGGCCCTGTGTATAGTCGTTTCTCTTGCACATATCCTTCTCTTCAAAAACATGGTTAACAGCAGCTCCAGAATTGAATGTATGATGTTGTTTTCCAGCCACCAGCCTGCCCTCTGCAGGAGCAATGGGCTTGTAAAATATTGAGCCTTGTGAGAGGTTACTATTTGGTATTGAATGTTTCTTGGTTGCCCTGCAGCCGAGCCCAGTCTGTTGTTCCATAAACCTGTTCAGTCACATTTAAACAATAAATATATCAGAACTGCAAATATTGCAACCAAATCTTAACTTTTCAAAAATACAAAGGAATTTGGAGTCTAGATCCTAGTTCAGGTCCACTTTTGTCATTAGCACAATACCAGTGCGAGTTCTCCCTAAGCTGTATGGATACAGTTTGCCGTCTTTGGGAACTCTACCAACCAAATTAAGGTCAAGAGAACTGTGTTACCAGCTGTCATTAAAAGATGGTGCCCACTAGAATATACCTGAGTTGACTTCGTAACTTTGTTGATTTGTCACAGTCTGCATAGAACTCAGACCCTAAAAATACTTTTTACATTGATATATAAATTTCTATTGATTTTTTTTTTTTATTTTATTTTATTTTTTTTTTTGCTCTCCAAGGTGCATGTAGTTCAGCTTGCAGCTAAGTACACCAAATGTTACTCCTTCTGCAGAGAAAGGGATGTGAGAATTCGCTATTTCAACTGTATGAAAAAATCTTTGCTTTAAAATAACTTGCAGATTTCGCAAGTTGCCTTTATAGAGTTTGGGGTTTTGTTTCTTTGTTTTGTTTTGGGGGGGTTGGGTTGTTGTTTTTTGTTTTGCTTCATGGTTCATTTATTTAACAATTAAAAAGAGAATCAGTCTCACATGTTCAATCTTTTCCTGAAAAACTTGTTCGAGAAAATACTTGGCAGTGGTTAGATAGAAAGCTTCAACTACTTTAATATAGGACACTGCACATGGAATGTAATGGAGTTTAAGATTTTTTTTCAAGTATCCTGAGCTAATTTTAAATTCCAAGAACCCAACATACTTTGTAGACTATTTTTCCTGTAATTGAAACCCATCCTTTTTGTTTTTCTTACCTTTCCTTAGAGTAGGGATGCTCAACCCACAGTGGGCAGGCCAGATGTCCAGTGACATGGGTGTTATCTAGCCCATGGTGCTCCCCATGAGCTCATGGGGAGCCCCACAAGCCATGGCCTTGAATGCTAGATTGGGCACATGAGGCTGCATGGGGTCAAATGTGGCCAGCAGATCAGCCCCAAGCCACTCGTCTGGCCCAGGGGGCCAAAACATCGAGCACCACTGCCCTACAGCAGTTTAATTGTAGAAAAAATAACATGTTTTGCTAATTATCAGTTGCATGTTAAGAATCAGTAGAGTGTCTGTAATGCTAGGCTGACACACGAGTGATTTGCAGGTGATATTTATTAGATATTTTCTCCTTCTCTGCTCTTTTTTTCTCCCTGCTCTTCTTTTTTTCCCCCTCTCTCTGCCCATACTCTGTTTCTATTGCTCTTTGGCTCAATGTCCTAAAATAGAGACACAACCCTTTTGTTTTGCTAACATGAAGAAATCATGCAGGCAAAAAGGATGGAAACAGTTGTAATGGCCAAATATATAAAATGTTCAAGTCTTACTTGCACATACATGTTACTGCTCTGGTTGGCTTCTAAAATGTGTGACTCGCAAAGTTTTTAAAGAGAGAATTGCTCAATTCCTGTACACTTTAATGTTGAGGACTTTTTAAGCTTATATTTGCATAACTGTCATTAAATATATAACATTCCACAAATTAAGTCTGAAATATGGATTACAGCTGCTGGATAATAGCTTGTAGAAATCAAAGCTACATCTGAAATGGTGTCTGAATGCCTGGGTATAAATGGATCAGTCAGATCTCCTAAGTCTTTACCATTGCAGTAAAACCAGAGATCTAATTGGAATTTAATAACATCCTTCAGCTACCTGACAGGTGGTGCCAAAGAGGGAGGAGCTAGACTGTTCTCAGTGGTAACAGATGACGGAACAAGGAGCAATGGTCTCAAGTTGCACTGGCAGAAGTTTTAGGTTACATATTATGAAAAACATTCTCATTAGGAGGGTAATAAAACACTGGAATTGGTTATCCAGAAAAGAGCTTGAATCTTCATCCTTAGAGGCTTTTAAGAGCTGAGTGGACAAGGTCTTGGTTGGGATGATCTAGTTGGAGATGGTCCTGCTTGGAGCAGGGGGTTGGACTAGACCTCCTGAGATCCCTTCCAACCCTGATTTTTCATAATTCTATGGTTTTATGATGTTCATTAGGACTGTGATGGACCTAGGCTACAAATATATTGTAGGCTCAGTACTTTCAATGGGCACGTGGACATGCACTTTACTGCACAGTAGACTAATTTATTGTGCACTAAAGTGTCACTGTCTACACATGCACGGCAATTAGGATGCAGCAGACTAATTTACTGTGCTGCCAAATAGTTCCATCAGAAACAGGTACTACTGGGCAGTTCAGTAAATTCCAGTGCATAAGCACACATGTAGACTCTGTATCTAGGGATAGTTTATTGCACAGCAATTTACTGTGCAATATATTTAGTCATATTAATTGCACATGTAGACATGCCCAATAAGTATTATTGGTGTAGAACATTCTTCTGCAGTTCCATGATTTTTCCATGGCACATTTGGAGCCATTTTTATCCAGTTACTTCTCTGACATAACCAGACTTGGTTTTCGCAAACTATCTCAACATACTCTTACTAATTTCTAGGAGAAAATGACTCTGTATCCATTTTATCAGACTATTTCCTCTATAGGCTGGGTTTGAATAAAATTAGGCAAGATCTTAAATCTTATTCTGTAAGTAACATTGCTGGTATGTGATTTGTGATAGGATGATTTGTGCTCTAACACTTCCAACATCTGCACCGAATTAGTTGAATTCAGATGTAATAATTCAGGCCATTTAGAATGAGTAATTACTCCAATATAACTTGCATCTTTCCATATATAGCATGTACTGTGTAGGGTCTATCATAGTCTAGGTGGATTCTCTGTCATAAGGTGACTGCCCAGTTCCAAGGATGCAAAAAGGCATGTTGAGCTATATGTTGTGCTTGTTGACAGGTTTTAAGATTGCTTTGTAGAGCTATGCAAAGCTTCAGTTGCTGATTCAATTCAATGGAAATTTGGCCTGATTGGGTGGCCAAATCTTCAAATCCAAATTGAATCAGGAGACCCTTTAATCTCTCCAAATTGATTTGGAAAGATTTGATGATTTGGACATAGACAGTTTTAAATGTTTTTTTCTACGTGCTTCAGGGTACCAGGTGGCTCATGAACACTGAGATGGTGGGGCGGATGGAGCATCCCGCAGGAGCACTGCAGGGTCCCTAGCATGCCTGGCAGCAGACCCAGAAGTGGACCGGAAGCACTTTTGGATCTGCTGGGGAGTGTGCAGGGGGGGAGCCTGTACCTCCCTAGCTCAACAACTGGTGCCTCTTGGGTCTGTGGGGTACTTGGCACCCCCCCCCCCCATGACCAGTCATTGAGCCAGGAGGATGCAGGGGGGCCCCCTGCACGTTCAGTGGCAGACCGGAAGTACTTTCAGGTTCCCTGCCAGGCATGTGGGGAGGGGGGTACCCCCACTCCTGTGGGGTGCTCCATCTGCCCCACCATCACAATGTTCATGAGTTGTGCCTAGTACCTTGAGGTATGTAGAAAAAACATTTAAAGCTATGTCTATGGCCAAATCTCCGATTCTCTGAATCGGGTACAGTGCCAAATCGAATCGCGTACAGTGATCTGAATCAATGAATTGAATCGCTGTCCCTGATTTGGGCCAAATCTGAATCCGAATTGAATACAGCCCATTTCACGCACCCCTATTGCTTTGTCATTTCCTCTATTTGTGTATCTGTTTTTAGCCACTGCAAAATTTCGCATCATGGTTTTAGTTTTGTAAAAGTAATTTCCAGATCATTTTCAAATAATCCTTGGTCCACCTAAGAACAGAGATACAGGATTTCCAGTTTTGGTGGCAGAAGTTTACAAAGAAAGCAGGACATTCATCAAAACATCTATACTGCAGATAAAGAACCACATCATTTTTACTCTAATCTTTTTCCATGATATTGATTCCTGACAATGGTTCCATAGGTACCAGATAGAACAGGTTAATACATGGTTCTACTGCAGTACTCTTAATTGCCACTTCTGAGAACAATTTGGAGAAGGGCACCATTTTTATATGGCATTTGGGGGCGGTCACTCTCATAATGGTGAATGCCTAAGATTATTGACCATTTCTGTAATCAGTAGTATAACAAGGGGTGAGTGAGAGGGGCGCCTGCCCTAGGCACAAAGTCTGGAATCACTTCCCACCCTCACAAAGTCTGCACCCTGACAGCATATCCATTCCAGGAACCCCACTGCTGCTGCTTTAAGAGCAACAATCCAGGGCGCAGGGCACACCTGAAGGCAGCAGCAAAAACAACCATTTAGGAGTTACAGGCATGACTAAGGGTGTTGCCCCACCGCCTCTATTTTCAAAACCCCCACACAACCTGTCCTATGAACCAGGTATAGCTCTTTCACAGAAGGAAAGTACAAATGTATGTTCTGTAGGTTAGTTTTCCACTATAAAAGCATGCCATCTTTAAGAATTATCTCTGCTTGGCTTCTGCTTGAACCCCAGAGAATTAGTGTCACTGTCTCTATTGCAGCCTCCTGGTATTTTCAAGAGAGTTTTCAATTGGTAGAAGAGTTTCTGGAGCACACTAGAAGTAAACTAGTCAATTGCTCTTTTTGGGTTGAGCTTTGCAAATTGTACATCTATTAGTTTCCTGATGCATCATTTAAATTATCTCTAAATTCGCAGAATGCTGTTAATTTCCATGGTTTTCACAGATTGAGGGTATTTTTTTTTCCATTTCCTTTTGCTGTTGACTAAAAAGTGGAAGTCACCAGTCACTTTTGGGTGGGTAATTTTAGAGAATTCCCTCAGTGTTGGCAAATATTTTGTCTGCTGCTTTTTCTGGAGGTGTTGTGCTACACAGCTGGTTTAGCCTCCATTACATTCAGTAAAACAGCCACTTTTTCTTCAGCATTCATATGTTTAGCTATTTTCATGAGATACATGCCAGTCATCTACTGAGTTATCAAATGAGTCAATTTTCCACAAACACCTGGAGATTTTAACTCCGTTCTTTCCCTAAAAGAACAGTACAGTTAAAGTCCCTGTTTAAGTTAATGCCTAACTGGATTATTAAATTATCTGTACATTACAGGTCATTACCTTTACCCAGGAACACCTAAACTAAATGCAATCTTGTGTATTAAACCAAGAATTTCAGGCCCCAGGCTAACCTCTTGCAAGCTGTTGGCAAGACCTATGCTCAGCATCCCTGAAATGGGAAGGAATTGATCAAGTGAGACAAGGCCATATAATTCTCTCAAGCAAACAGTGCCACATGCTGCAATAACACTAGGCACATGGCAATCTGAGGATGAAAAAAAACGTTCCTGAACCCAAATACATAATTAATTTTTATCTTGAGCATGAGAGCAAGATACCAACCATGCATCTAGGAAACAAGATTCTCAGTCTCACTTCAGAGGTCTGGATGACCCTGATGTCCCATCTCTAACTATGGCCAGTCTCTGTTGCATAGAAAAAGATGAGAAAATATTCTCAGAATACAGCTGATGATTGTGAATTGGTGGGAAAATTCCTTTGGACCACCCTGCAGACAACCATCTGAAGCCCTGAAGCAAGAAGTTTGATTATAGTCTTTATTGCACAGAAGGTAGGGCAAGATGGCACCTTAGACAATAACTGGTTCAGAGAGACCTATTGTCACCTACAAAAGTTTGTGCCTCTGAATCAGTAGTCTCTAAGGTGCTGCCTTGCCTTGCCTTCTGCCTGACTTCAGAATAACATGGCCAACTACTTCTCTTTCATGTTTATAAGCTAGAAGTGTTATCCGCATATCTAATGAGAGAGTGCACAATAGAAGACTTGGGTAAGTAAATTGTTTATTGGTCAGTTCTGTGATGCTTTAGTTGGCTGAAATTTGATGGACATCTGACAGAAAACTGCTGAGCCTAACCAAAGATGGAAAGCTGGCGAAGGTGAAAGGCTTAAAAAAATCAAGCAGCCAGTGACCCAGATCAGTAAAAAGAAAGCCATAAACCTGGGAGTTTTTAGAAGGTTTTTTTCCTTTTCTTTTTCTTTAAGGTTGGGGCAGGGGAGAAGCTGTTGATTGTAACTTCAGCAGTGCGGGGATGGGGGGCTACAGAATTGCAGGAAGAAATGAAGATCACAAAGAATCAGAAGCAACAGAACATATCTTCTTCTTGAATAGATACTTGGTAGAAACGTCATTATACACATAGTGTGTCCAATAAAGTTCATGGAAGAAAGGATCTGAATATATTAGAGATACAGTTAGAGATGATAGGGGTGTTCAGACAAATTTCAGGTTGTGAAGATAAAAGGCCAGTGAAGTCTATGCGGACAACTCGGCATTTGCCAGTACCTGCTGAACAAGAGAATCCTCTTGACAAAGAAGCATATGACCATGTAGGTAAGACTGAGTGAGTAGCTAGTGGAGGAGAATTTGAGCTGAGGCTTAGATTTGCCGCGCTGAGAGAGGAAGAAGAGAGATGCCTACAAACAGGAAATGGGATGGCAAAGAAGAAGAAAAGAGCAGTATTTCCAGGAGGAAGAAGGAGATAACCAGGGACTGGTACCTGAGGAAGGAGGAGAAAAATATACAGTGGACTGAAAGAAAGAACAGAAGACAGCATAAGCTGCTGACAGATGGAAGAATGGAACTGGAGATTCACACCAACATCAAAAAGAGGTAAGTCTACATCTGGGGTGTCAAAGATGTGGCCCATAGACCAGATCCAGCCCCTGGTGCTGCCCATGTTTCCAGAGTGGATCTATACACAGCATGTGGTGTGCACTGGACCAGATCCAGGCACAGAGCCAGTGACCTGCACTTTGTGGCACCCCCCTCCAGTCATTCTGGGATCCATGCCATACATGAAGCCTGTTTCCCTAGCTGGTCTGGGATGCATGCTGTACAAGGAAATGATTAGGGGGCTGGGGCACATGCCTTATGAGGAGAGGCTGAGGGAAATGATCTTATTTAATCTGCAGAAGAGAACTGACAGGGGATTTGATAGCAGCCTTTAACTAACTGCCTGAAGGATGGTCCTAAAGAGGATGGAGCTAGATTGTTCATAGTGGTGACCGATGACAGAACAAGGAGCAATGCTCTCAAGTTGCAGGAAGGGAGGTTTAGGTTGGATATTAGGAAAAACTTTCTTACTAGAAGGGTGGTGAAGCACTGGAATGGGTTACCTAGAGAGGTGGCAGAATCCTCATCCTTGAAGGTTTTTAAGGTCCAGCTCAACAAAGCCCTGGCTGAAATGATCTAGTTGGGGCTGGCCCTGCTTTGAGCAGGGGGTTAGACTAGATGACCTCCTGAGGTCCCTTCCAAACCTAATTTTCTATGGTTCTATATGTTTCTAGGGTTTTATTAGGAAGAAGTGACTGAAGATTCTTTGATAAGGAGAATTGGGGGGGGTTTGTTGGGGGGGGGGGGGTTAAGAATAGCATAGCAAATCCAAAGAATAGAAGTGTGCTCTGCAAGCATTCAGGTTGTAGACCTGAAGCTGAAAAGGATTCCAATGGTAATAGGAAAGACTCAACTAATCCGTCTTTATCATGAGACTGCTCATACTGGACATAAAACTGGATATTATAAGGGTAACTAAAAAATTGTGGCTCAGCAATCATGGCTGGAAGGATTACAGCTATTCTATGGTATGAGCTTCTCCAGGAGCATAGATATAAATGTAAAGGATAAGCATTCCATGGCAAGGATGTGATAGATTGTAAAGAAACAACCTGAGAGCCCTACCCTTAGCAGGGTTTTGACCCTAAAAAAAGGATAGAAGTCAGAATATCTGACATCCACTAGGGATTTCACTATTGCTATTGCTTTTATGTAGAAAGGTGCTTTGATATTTCTGTGATAGGCAGCAGTATAAAAACATCAATGCAATACATGGGGAATAGATAAGGGAATTTATATTACAATAGGCAGAAATGATACATGTCCTCTGATCCTGCCAAAGTCCTTTTAGCTTACCAAAAGAGATTGTTTGAGATTTACATAGGACACTTGCACTGATTTTTACTAACGAGATCAGTTCAAAACAATGTTGGTAAACTAGATGGGCTTTTTTAACTAATTCACCCAACCAATAAGCATACCCATCAACATGATGGGCTGAGAAGAGAGGGAAGTAAGCAAAATTAGGGGTGCATACATATATATGTGCTTGCATCCATGTGATTTTGATGGGTAATTGAAAGCTAATGCGTATGCTTCTTTGTTGATGGGGACGTGCCATAAAACATATTGTACTAACATGTACAATATGATTTAAAGTTCTTGTGGGGGTTTTTTAACTTGTAGCTTGCAGGGAGAAAAGAGAAGAGGGAAAGTGCTGTTGATGTGTGCATGGGGTATTTCTGTGTCTGAGTAATTCTATGGACTACATTGGATAAAGGAGGCTTTACTTGCTAACGTTGATTTGAATTTTAATGATGCTCTTCATAATTGCTACTTTGGGGCTATGGGAAACTGTTGTATTGGCTTCTTCACATTGCTTACTTGTTTTTTATACTTTAATAAAATCTTTTGGCAAAACAATAGCTTCCTGTTTTAGTGCAATTGAGTGGACAGCAGCAACATCTATAAAGCGTTATTCAGCTTGCTTTATTAAATTACAGAAAAGTCCACATAGTGCAGTCAAAACTGCTGACTGCTATCAACCAGTAAATCTGTTACTCATTTTACATTTGTACAAGGTGAAGGCTGAAAAATTGCAAGCTGAAATTATTGCCAGGAGCTCAACTCATGGAACTGAAGTGCAGCACAAAAATGCTGGCAGCTTCCCTAGCACTGCGGTACTCCTTTTGTTTTGCTTTACCTTCCGTCTTATGGTGTGTGTGATGTGACTCTGTAGGCATCAAGTGAGAGAAAATTGGCCTCTGCAAGAACTAGAGCTTTGTCAGTCCTGGGCCTAACCTCACATGATTCTCAATATTTTGCAAGTTATAATAGTGCACAGGCAAGTCTAGAAGAAAAGAACCCAAGCATTTGCAGAGCAACTTACGGTGTAAAAGTCACATGCATCTCTGCACATCTTGGGACCTGCATAGAAGCCTGGCATTGTACAAGGTGTATCGCATATAAATCTCTAGTCATCGCCCTGTGCTGGAAATTGTGGGTACTTGGACTTGTCTGTTACCATGATTAAAATGCTACTTCATGAGTTCCCAGGCCCCACTTCCCATGAGTCTTCAAGTTTCTCTATAGTAATTTCCTGAATCCAGTACCTCTGTTTTGCACCTCTAGAAAGTTATCATCTAAGGTCTATGGATTTATTTTTTAACGCTCAGCTGCAGCCTCCACATGCTCAGGCTGTTGGGTTGGGTAGCTGGAACTTCAGATCTTGGGATGCCTTCAAGGAAAGAGAAAGACAGCCTGTTAGTGTTGTTTTTGTGACAGGATATTCATTTATTTAAAAGTTTAAATAATGTGTCACTCTAATGTTATTTGTGTGTGACAAGACCACAATTTCACTTGTTTTACCGTTTTTGGTAAGCCAGCCTTTCTTACTTTCAAGCTCGGGCATTCAGAGGAAGCCAGTGACAATTTTTAGCAGAATGGTCATTGAACACATCCTGGTAGATCCATTTCTCCCCCTCTTGGTAAATAAATAAATAAATAATTGTTAAAACATTCGGGCAACTTCTAGTCAACTGCATATCATTTTTTGAGGATGTGGTATTGGGAGTAGGCTGGTTAATACGTGTGCACTGCTCTGACTAATATTATAGTGCTTGGAATATTCCTTCCAGATTTTTACCAAGAAGTTAGCCAGCTACTCGCACATTGGGAACACCCCCTTGGCTTGGCAGAGCAGGGGTTAGCTGACAGGCTGGAGCAATCTGCAAGGCAAAGAAGAGATTAGATGCCAAATAGAAAGTTGCAATGTGCCATCCAGCTTCTGACCCAAATTTTCTAAATTTGATGAGAAAAATTAGGAAAGCTAAAACCAGAACAGTTGCAGCTTCAATTGGCTTAGACATTACTGTCCCCTTGAACATCTGGTTCCTCTAAAAAGTTGAGCAGTAATGTTTAAAATTATTTAAAAATCTGAGATAGCATTGGTTTAAAAAGTAACAGCTTCATGGTGAAAAGCTAAGTCACTTGTCCTAGATAAGGTCATCTTCACAGTCCAGGATGTGGAGTTGCAAACAAGAAAATATGTCCTCATGTTTTTAGTACATTTGGTTTTCCATCTCCTTGCCCTCCTATTTGCTGTGCTGCTTCCTCCTACTTCATATTTATCATGTTGCCTTTTCCTTTTCTCTCCACTCTGTTGCATTTACTCACTTCTGTTTCTCTACATGCTTTTCTTTCCCCTCTAGCACAGGGAAGGCAAGCATGTTGGATGCTGGTTCCAAATCAAGTCAGGACCTGCCTGCCTGTTATGATACAGTGAAATCTGCTCAATTTCCCTACTTGTCCTATTGCTCGGAGTCCCACTCCTGCTGCCTGCTTGGGCTTAGCTGGGCAATGGTTTCTTCAAATAACCAGTTCTTTGGAATGTTGCAAAAAAAAAAAAAGACTACTTTTCCCCCTGTAAATTCACAGGCCTCAAAAACAGACACTGACACTTTTTACAGAGCAGTGACCATTTTGTGCCAGTCATTCACAATGATCCAGAGAGGACTATGTACCCAGTACATGGTGGACAAATTTGTTCGGTTTCTTTTGCCATACATTTTGGTGGAAGAAGCACGACTCAAAGCCATCTTTTGCTTTGGCGAGAGATAAGGGCATGGGTCACAAAATTTTTCACATTCCTGACAAGAAACATTAAGATCAGCCAAGAAGAAAACTGCATTAATAGACCATGACAGTGATTTAGCAATTATCCTAAATAATTGTCATTAACATTTCCATCTTTACATAATGATTTTGATTACTAGGAGAGAAATCTATTTGCTTAATTTGCCTTCCTCTCTTACAACCTCCATTTCTTCTTGGACTTTTTCACCTCCTCAGTTTGTCCTTGCAAGAAATGACTGGTGCATGGGATTTCATATGTAAATAAATAGATTCAAAGCATTTGACAAACAATGCAAGTACGCCCTAGTGCTGATATGGCATTATTGTCTTTATTCAGAAAAGTTAACTCAGGAGAAATTTCCAAACTTCAAGGGCACAGCTGATATGGGCAAGTTATAGCTAATAAGTAAACTACAGTGTGAACTTACAGCACATCACCTAGGCCACATACAGATATTCAGGGTGCCTGTAAATGAGTGCAGAGGCTACTCTGACACATTATAATTGCAGCATGTTGAAGCAGCAACCAGCCTCTGTGTCTCATGCAACTGTGCCCCCATGCTTCAAAATAGCACTGGGGATATTTGAACTAAAGCTTGTTGAATGAGCTTCAGTTCAAGCTCCCCCACCACCATTTTGAAGCATGGGGACATTGATACACAAGAGGCTGTGGTGTTTTAATTAAAGTGCTTTTCCCCACCCCTCCACACCACCACCACTTGAACATTTGTAAAAGTGCCTGCAGTTTCTCCTGGGAGAGTTGCTGCTTTCTAGAAGAAACCACAAGTGTGCAGAAAAATAACCTGGAAACAACTACTCCAAGAGTTTTTCCTTGCAGAGCGAATGTCTGTAAATATTCTTCTGAGAGAAGTCACAGCCTCTGACATCCCAGGGTGCTTTACTTCTACTCCCTCGCCCCTCTCCAGAGACACTGTGTCACCCGGACTGGACTTTACTGATCCAATCAAGCAGAAAGCAAAATATGCCTCCTTCATATTCTCCACACTGTGCTGAAGGAAGAGACAGGTTAATCCTGAGCAGTATGGGCCAGTCAACCAGAGCTGCTCTGTACACTGCTGCCATCTGTCTCCAGGCAGGCTGAGGAAACCTGCAGAGGATACCGAGATGCATCCATCAGGGCCCCTGGCTACATAGCATTTGTAGTGCAAGCTCCATACTCCTCAAGGGCTCAGCATTCAAATGTCTGTTGAGGCATTTCTGAGTAAATTTTTCTACCTAGGAAAATAAACCTGGGAGAAATCTCCCAGATCATTTGAACATGTGTACACAGCTCTAGTCTTCTATAACTGCCTGAGTGAGCGTGCTTACTGTACAGTAAATGTAAGGCAGTTCACCCTATTTTCACTGAGGGGTATGTATCTTCACACTGACTACTGGGTAAGACTATGCACTTGGCCAGTTACCATGACAGCTGGTGTGTTGTCATTTCAGTCTACCTTGCCGTGTGATAACTTACTCATGTAGCTAAGCTGACTTACTCATCCCCTAAGATCCTGTGAAGGGAAAGGAGTAAGAAGGAACTTTCCTATGGCAGACTGTCGTAGGAAGGATGAGTCACAGCCTACCAAGAATTTACAGTTCAGGCTAGATTGATGTAAATCCTATGTGATTTCACAGTAGGGCTCCACTAAAGATTGCTGATGTATCATCTCTGGAGGCTCTTGGGAGAGGGGGGGGGGGGAAAGACATCCTGTACAAATGAGGCAAACACTAGATGTTAATAAAATACCAAGTCCACACTTGCATTTTATCTAATTCCTGTAAAGGAAAGCGAAAAGGTGTGGGTAAACAAATGTAGTGAATTCATTGTTTAGATCCTTTTGTAGAATTAATTCTGCATTTCTTGATGATGCCATTTCTAGACCCAGTGCAGCTTAATTGGATCTGAAGAACTAGCTTGAGGATTGCATATTACAAAGAAAGTTGCTAATTCTTCTTCATTTTTTTATCTTTTTTTCTTAAAATATTACACCAGAAAGTCTTATCTTTGATTGTAAAAAAAAACCAAACCAAAACATAATTTCCTAGTTTTCATGATTGTGGAGAAAGGTTTGAAAGCATGAAGGCAAATAAAAAGAAATCCAATGGTGTTTTCAAAACCTCACAATTTTAAAGCCAGACTTGTGGGTTTTTTTATGCTTGACTTATGATTCTTGAATGCTTGAGGTTTTCAGTATTAGTACTGAGGGAAAGAGAGACTGCCAAAAGTATAACCTTAATTCTGAAGATGAAAAATGCATTAAAGGACAAACTTCTGTTCATAAAACTGGCTCCCTACATCATAGAGCAGAGGGGGCCAACTTTTGCCTTGGGAAGCCTCTGTATGCAGCACTCAACAGATTAGGGAGAGGGCAGGCAGTGCAGTGGCAGATAATGCAGAGAGCAGAAGACAGAGCAGCAGATCAGGTAGGGCGTCCAGAGTAGGAAGCCTAAAACAGTACAGCAGACTGGATAGGGAGTAAAGGCAGGAAGTGAAAAAAGAGCAGCAGATCAGAGCAGCACTTGGGAAAGATGGAAGACTTAATTTATGGCATGCCTGCCAAAAAGGTTGTCCTCTCCTCCCTACCCACCCCACTTTACTGTTCTTGAGTGAACTAACCCACTAAAAATCACTTCTTAGAGCAGAGATAGAGATGATTGATATGTGCTTCTCTTCTGGAGCACTGAATATATGAAGCATTATATTTGTGCATGAATCATTTCACCTGAATTCACTAGAGGCTGATAGTACTCAAAAGTCACTATCATTTGATTGTATTTCTCATTGTCTTTGTGAAGTGACTGAGGGTTTATTTTCCTGAAGAGAGGAGTATGACATTGATCCTTCACCTTCCTTTTATTTGGACTTTGGTGGGGTTGGGAGATGCCAATAGTGTTGGCAATGAGAGAGTGCGGAAAGGAGACATTTGAGAATCCAGGCCAAGTATGTGGCCGTGCTGTCATACCAATCTCAACAAAGTTAGTGTCATTATATTAGGTCCACTTGCTCTATTCAGGAGCAGATTGTAGTGTATAGAGCAGAGTACTGTGAAACATTTTAATAACAGTCACCAATGGGACTATTATTATGTCACTATATTATTATTATGGGACAGCTATTTTTGTAGCTGTGGTTATTGGAAGATGAATCAGTGTGAGGAAACTCTGGGTTCTGAACTTTTATTGGCCAGAATAGATGGCTGCAAATAACAGATGACCATTCCCAGGTGCTTCACCATTTAAAGCAGTCTTGATCTTGCAATTAGTTTCATTTAAATTTGGTAATGCCAACTGATTGCCAGCTAATTCAGGCTGCAGTGGAAGCTAATGCTAAGATCCTGGATGACATGTGTTATGTTGTGTTGTTTCGTGTTTTACAAGCTTATATGGCTACAATTAGTGGTGATGGTAGTTATGGATCATACATCTGGCCATTTATAGATTTTATGTGGTTCAAGGTTGCCTACTGAGGTAGTGAAAATAAAATACTTTCTACATCAGACTGGTCTGACAATATACATATATAGTCAACTCTTCTACATGTCCATTTCTTTTCAATTTGTATTTTCCTGCTTTCCAAAGAATTAGCACACCAGAAAAGCTCCTGACCTACTCAACCCTGCGTATCATTAAGATGTAGTGCGTAACAAACCATTAACTGTGTAGAGTAATGTTAAGCTTTTGGGGGTTCTTTTCCTTTTATGATCATATTACAGCAGTAACATCTTGGCATTTTGATGACGGCATGCCTTGGTTTAAGTTAAAGCCATTCTTTTTAATTTACCATTTTTAGAAGGAGATTTTGTATTAAGCCAAATAGTTTGAACTTAGTTCCCCATATTGTACTGCCACTTCTATATCCTACTTGGGTATGTATAAGATGGCTTACCTTACTGTTTCACAGAGTAGGAGGCAACAGTTTCTTCCTACAGCAATTCAATCAAGTTGAGGGAAAGTCAAAATAAACGTTTTCTTATTTCCCAGTTGCTTAGTTTCCCTTAGGGGAATAAAAGCTGAATGGTCTTTTGTTTATAGTCTATTCAGCTGATTCTTCTGTGTTTTTGCCAAGACCTAATAGGAAACAAAGCAATAGAAGGAACAGGTCCTTGCCTCTGCCCTCATGTTTAATATACACCTCATTACCTCCAACATATAGGGAAAAAATTCCCAGATGGACCCTGTTAAGTGCTTCTGTGCAGAAAGAATGATGGGGATGAGGACAGCTTGAGCAGTTTTCTATGCCTTGGGGGGAGGAGGAATAGTGAGACACAAGTTGAGAAGCAATGGGCAGCAACAACAAAAGACTCCTTGGGGGGCTCTATTAAAATCAAAAGTTTCAGAATGTCACAAGCTATATTTTTTCAGTGAGTTAGGGGAGCAGGAATTTTTCATGGAAATGGGGTTCTTTTGATGAATAAAGACCTTATTTCATTTTACTCCCAACCCTTAAAACTTCCTTGTTAAGGTTCTTATATTTACACAGGCAATTATCTGTGTACTGTATTTAGGTATATGTAACTACGTTTTTGTTTTTAGGGTTTTTTCCTGTACTGTACTTATACATCCCTAAGAATATTGCTCTCTGCAAAGAGTAGGGGCCCTTTTTGAATTAAGTCTTTTACCTTAAAAAAAAATTTTTTTTAATTACTTTTTTCAGCATCCCAGAAGGAAGTATATAATTCTATAGAATGTAATAGAAAAGTATAAGGTATAAGCTTTCTATTGTTTTATTAAACGTGCCAGAAAATGTCATAGGGAATGATACTACAAAATTCTATAGGATGCTTCGATAAAAATATGGAAAGGCTATGGAAATATGGAACTTGTATTGATTTTGATTGATATTGAGAAAGCTTCTATAGAATTCTATTGGTATCATTCTTTATAGCATTTTTCTAAGGGGAGAAAATGTGCTGACCTCATGGAGACTTTCTTCTTGTATTGTTGCTTCATTTACTGTACTTACTTGAATATAAGATAACCCTTCAAAATTAGATTTTATATACAAAAAAATTATAAAATTGTTATAATTTTCCATGTATAGAATCTAATTATTGGAGGTTTGTCTTGAATTTATCCACTTCCCATTGCTACAGCAGGGAAAGAAAATCTAGGGCATCAGGTGACCACCTTGCTCTTTGCCCGCCCCCAAAACCTCTTCCCCTTGCAGCCCCTTCTAACGTCCCTTACTGTCAGACCCTGCTGTCACTGAGCACATGGCAGTGAGGGGCATTTGAAAACACTGACTTTGAAATAAATATGCCTATATTAATTTGCATATAGGCAAATTATGTGTACCCATAGATTTAGTTCGTGTGGAATTAGGGCATTTTATCTTTTTTCTGAAAATGCTGCAAGTTTTAGCACAGACACTCCATATGCATGCTTTTAAGCAGCACTTTTGTACTTATAATGCATAGTTTGTAATATATTAATTAGTCCAAAGCTGAAAGTCTCATGATTTATCATATAGGTCTTTGGGCTGGGCCCTAGCAAAGTCAACAGTGTTTCAAGCCATGGCTTATCACTGCTCAGTATGTGTGTATGTTCCAGATACCTGCCACAAATCATGCATTTGCTAGTGGATTCCCACTTACAGCTGGAATCAGGTGTTCTTGTTGCAAGTCCTAGGATCCTCCAAAAAATTTTATGTAAATGTGGTGCGGGGTGACTTGGTCTAGCTCCACCTCATGGATGGTGAAGCCACATGAATTATATGTGACAGGCTGAGAGAGGAAGGTGACAGATTCTGGGTGAACTGTTTGGGGACCTATCTGGTGATGTTCGCCAGACATTTAAGGCTGATGAAGAAACAGAAATAATTGGAAACGGGGGAAAAAAGGCAGCAGCTCAGCTATGGGAGTGAAAAGGAAGTCAAAATGTATGCAATATAGTGTCTCACCATGACTTTGAAAAGAATCCATGCTGAGGGGGATTGAGTACAATGAATACCACCATCTTATCTGTGGCGACCAAATTGGTTGGTCATAGTCTGGGCCGACACAGTCGGGCAGGAGGGGGCTAGCAGCGGAGAGTCAGGCGGCTTATATTCATATGGTTGCAAGAAAAATTTTATTAACTTACGCTACCAAGATTCAGCGCGTAACGTAGACAGTTCAACTTGCATAGTTACAGATTCGAGTTCAGGCGACAGCTGCAAGTATTAACTTCGAAAGCTATAGAAAAGTCATTCGAGCATGCAGGGTGTGGTACGCCAGGAGATAGCAGTGGCAGAGAAACAATCACAAGTGGCCAGTTTGTGAGGCAGCTCTGGGCTTGCGTGAGCCAGATTCTGATGAGAGCTGGTTTCTGCCTTGGATGGAAATTATGGTGGCTTATATATGTTGTGGTTAGCCAATTACAATGTGAGTTGTATGGAATATTCTGGTTGATCATGCACTGGTCGAGTGCTTTGGACATGACTGAACATGCGTAACTTAGGTTGTTTGCTAGATGGGACTTTCCATTTGACAGTTTGGACTTTCCGCCTATTGCTTTCTTACTTCAGCTTCTAGCTCTGTGTCATCGGCACCAATGCTTAGTTTTGGCTGAGACATTATTCAGGTGGGTTGCTTTAGTAACCTATTCTTGTGATAAGTTCCCATCGAAGCAGCACTATAAAGGCACTTTGCCAAACACCAGGGGAGACCATCATCCTGCTTTTACCAGTTTGTGTCCTGCATCAGGAGCGCCCTGTGGAAGGCCAGGAACTTCCTGTTATACAGGCAAATGGATGTAGAGGTAGTAGGCTGTGTGAAAATGGCTCTAAACTCCAGACCTACTACCAGAAATCAGTAGTGGAGGCTGGAAAGGATGCAGCCAAAGCCACCTGGCACAGAGACGCATGGCACAGGATCATCCAATGTCGCCTGAGCAGAGAATGGAGTGGAGGCAGCAAAGAGGAGGATGGGACAAGTGGAACTGAGGATAGCAGCAGCAGCAGCAGCGGGTCCTCCAGTGGGAGCTGGAGTGACAATGACAGAGAGAACATTTGAACTGAGTATGTTGCCTTGTCTGAGGGACCAAGATGTGCTTGTTTGTTTTGTGTATGTTGTACGCAATGCAGATATTGTAATGGGTTTGGGTGGCTGGTGGACCTTTGTACGAGTGTACGGGTGTGACTTTCTTGTAATGGGTGAAGGGGTTTTTTTTGTGTGTGATATGAGGAATGTAGATATAAATACCCTGATATATATCTATATCTATAGATATATATAGATATGTAAAGGGGTGTGTGTATGTGTGTGTATATATATATATATATAATATGTGTATATGTGTGTGTGTGTATATAGACAGACATATATTTTTTTTACCAAAAAAAAGTTCCTATTGTTTCTTGGCCTTTTGGCCGAAATGAGGTGTGGTTTTCAGGGAGATGCAATAACTAGCAGGTCAAGATCACCATGAATAGCATGATATAGTTAAAGATGGAGACTTGCCCAATGTGCTGTGGGCAGTACCCTGCTACAGGAGGCTACTATAGCCTTCCAATGTGAGAATCTCAGCTACATGCTTTGTTTTTCTCCCTAACTTGTTCCTTTGGCCTTTTGGCTAGAGGTGAGCTAGACCTGGGGTCCTCTGAACTCCAAGGCCTCCAGGTTTGGGGCTGGTCTGTAGGATCCCTGCAATGAATTTGGGAGTATCTGAAGCCCCAGGCTGAAGAGTCTGGGAGGGAGGATACTTGCCAGTCATGGCATCACACAGACTTGAATGATTGTGCTCTGCTCAGTTGATGGAATTCGGAACTGACTTGCCTAATTTGGCCTGAGGCATGAAATTAAAGAAAAAATCAGTATATTTGCCCAATATGGGCAGTTGCTTTATAGCCATGCTCAGTGTTGGCTACATTTAATCAGCTTCATTGTTGGTTTCCATTACTGAGCACAGGCTGCTTTTGGCAGCAGTTTAATGTTAGACAATATATTTAATGTGGTTGTTTTGTATGCTGCTAAGTCAAAGAGCTTTTTTTCCCCAATATTTGTTGAGGAAACAACCTCATCTTACATTCAAGTAAATACAGTATTCTAAAATTACATATTCTGATTCAGATTATACTTCTGCTGTTTGTTGATGGCCATATCTTGAAATACTCACATGCCAATTTAGTAACAGTGCATGCATTTACTTCGTATGAACTCAGGCTTCTGCTGAGTTTCTGATGGACTGGACTTTGGCTTTTTCTTTACTGTGCCGTTCCTATATTTTGGGGAAAAAAATATCCATTTGGCTTCCCCACCTTCTTTTCTGTCCCCATTTAGTTCTATTTGCAAGTGGCACATTCATTATTGATTTTGGACACTTTTGAAAGAGCCGTCTGTTCGTATTTACTCCCTTAGTTAGGATTCTTTTCAATTGCTGTCTCCAGAAAACCAGATGTCAGTTTGTCTTGAATTGAAAGTAGTGTAATAGTATCTTTAGTTAAGGGAAATTACTGTGGGTGGCCCAAACTGAAGGAAAAGCAGATCCCAAAACTTAAAAAGGAAAACAGAACAATGGAATACAATGTATCAGAAGAGCTGAATTATATATTTGCCAGATGGAACTATGAGTGAACTGGGGGAGGGAGGTGAGTATAATCACTGAACTGCATTTCAGTCAGAACACAGCTAACATGTACCTTCTGGATTGTACCCAGTCACCATACTCCCCAGTTGTTCCAGCTTCTGCTTCCTGCCCTTACTTATGGAGCAGGGCAGCCCAGCAGAAAGGAACCCAGGGATCCTGCTGCCCTGGAAGCAGCTGTAAAGTGTGCTGTACTGCTTTCTCTGCCTGTGTAATGAAGGTGGTGGAGGCCATGCTCTCTATGTGGCCTAAGTAGTGGTGATTGGGGAAGTGGGGGGCGGGTGGAACTACACTGCCCATGTCTTGCAAGATTATGCAGCATGTGGCCTTGGGAAGTTCTGGCCCATACAGCACATGACCCCCAGCTGAACAGAAGTTGGATAACCCTATCTGACAGAAAAATGTCAAGGCAAAGATTTTCAAAAGGGTGGTGAAAATTGGCTTATTAGCCATGCCTACTTACATTTAGGAATTTAAACAAGTGTTCTCTTTTTCAAAACTGATAGGCATAAACCTTGTTGAAACTCAGAATTTTTTTTCAGACATGTTCAGCATTGCAATTGGTTTTCATTCTCATCCAAAAGGAAAACAAATGTTTTAAATTTCCTGAGAAACAACAGTTGTGAAAACAGTATTTTGGAAATCCAAAGAAAAAATATTGAATGACATCTTGGTTTGAGGCATTAAGGTCTGAAGCATTAACTTTCCACATTAACAATCTGAATGATTAAAGGGATCTGTCTAGGACAGGATTGGCTGGTAAAAACTGATGTCTGCCAAATGTTCCTGATGGTATAAGAAATGGATTGGATAAGATTGGCTGTTTGCATGAAGTGCCTCCTATTCATGTTTTAACATGAGCCACTTTGGTTAAAAAAAAAAAAAAAAAGGCAAAAAAATGTGTTTCAACCAACACAGTGTAGCAGCTTCCCTTAATCATTTTAAAAGGTAAACAAACAAAAAAAAATTATATAATGTTAGTAGTAGTCGTGCATTAGGGGTGTGCGAAACAGGCCGTATTCAATTCTGATTCGGATTCAGCCCAAATCGGGGACAGTGATTTGATTCATTGATTTGGATCACCGTCCCCAATTTGATTTAGCTGAAGCTGAAGATCTTATGCTGATTCAGAGAATCAGCAATTCAGATATAGACACAGCTTTAAATGCATTTTCTACATACCTCAAGGTACCAGGCGTGGCTCATGGCTACTGAGATGGTGAGGTGGATGAAGCGTCCCACAGGAGCCTTAGGGGACCCCCACATGCTCGGTGGCAAACCCAGAAGTGGATCAGAAGTATTTCTGATCCACTTCTGGGTCTGCTGCCAAGCATGTCTGGGGAGCCTCCCCTGCCTTCCCTTAGCTTGGCAATTGTTGTGTTTTTCTTTTCATTGAAATCTGCCTCTTTTTTAAACGTAAATTTTCAAAATGTAGATTTCTATTACTTAATTATTTATTACTTATTATTATTATTTATTACTTATTATTTGGATGCCTAAATAGGGCCTAACTTTCAGCTAACATTGAACTTCTCTTGTAAATTTTATCTGGGCACCAAGTGTGTTGGGTAAAAATATGTAGGATATTGCTCTCAGTAGTTGCTCCTCAGCTTTTGAATTCCCTTCCCCTTGAGCTCACCAGACATCTTTCAGAAACATTGTAAATCCTTATGTGGACAGGCTTTTAGCAGGTTAAATTAATTTTGGGGGTATGGTTTGGGAAGTTGTTTTATTATTTATCATTTTTCTTCAATATTTTTATTAGTTTTTAATGATGTTTTTATTGTATGTTGCCCTAAGCCTTTTTGAGGGGAGGAAGGGATATAGAAATTGAATGAATGAATGAATGAATGAATGTTTAAAGTTTTCATGCTCTACTTTTTTGGGTGCTTCTTTGATACCTCTATTATTTCCCGTTTATCTCTATATCTCTGCAATTTTATCCTAAATCTAGGGCTGCTGTTATGCTGGCCAATATAGCTCTTAGATACAAACTTTTATATCTAATGGAATAACTATAGTAATTATCAGGAAGAAAAATAATTCCAGGCTCCTATAAATACTGTGTCCAATGGGTTAGAGAGACTGTATGCCCTCCTAACAGCCAAGTTAAGCAAAAAAAAAGAATATGATTTAAATAGGAATTAGAAATCATTTTTTCCAAGCTGCATTCCATTTTTCTTATCGTCCCCAAGATTAATTATGGATGAAATCCCTGAAATATGGATCATTTGAAAGAAATCAGGTGGGAATGATGCTTTAATAAAATTGTCAAAAGCCTAAATACATAATGTATTTACTCACTGCAGCTAAGAAGTAGTGAAGATTTTATTTTCCAGACTTGCTCCAGTTCTAGCTAAGGCACCAGATTTGGATTTGTGAGGTTTTATTGCTGACTGCTGATGACCTTGGTCAAGGTCTTTTCACTTTTTTCCTCAGTTTTCCCATCTATGAAAGGGAGCTAATGATGCTTGCCCATCTTTGTAAAATGCTTTGTGATCTATGGTTTAAAAGATCTACAACACAGGTGTCAAGCGTATGGCTAGTGGGCCAAATCTGGCCCATGGAGCCTTGATGCAACTGAGCTAAGTTGGGAGCATGGTCTATTGCAATGTGAGGCCCTAGGACTACCCCCAGATGTTCACTGCATCTCAAGGTCCTCTGCTTGCCCCTGGTCCCCTGTCACTGCTGGAACCCCTACCATCTCCAGACCCTACTGCTGCTGTTGCATTGTCCACAGTGGCCACCTCTGTGTCCTGGGATGGATCTGATCTGAGGAGCCCCACAATCTGCATCTGGCCTAGGGCCCCAGGTGATTTTGACACTCTGTTTTTCAAAAAACTTAAGTATTATTGATAGGCATGCCTCTTTACTGTTGTAGACAACATACATTCTCTTCCTCCATAGCACATGTTGATAACCTGTGCTAGCCCAGCCTCCACCTAGCATAAACAAATATCCTTCCTAGGTGCAGGTCAGAGGTACAGATGAATAAGGACACCAGGGAGAGCAGCTGGATGAGGGAAGATGGAAGTGGTAGGATTCAGGCATCAACAAATATTCCTCCTGAAAATTAATTAGAAACATGTGGTGGTCCTAAAAACTTCTGTATTGGTCTGCAACAGTGGTCTCTCTTCTCTCAAATCAGCAAAGTCCATATTCTTTAAAGTATTTTTTGGTGTTGGGCCATACTGCACGGAAGTAGCTAAGTCTCATTTTCAAAAGTTGGTAAACTTCAGAGAGGAGCTATGCCAGCAATATTTTGAAGTGTGGACAAGGCCTGCATCTCATTAAAAGTAAATAGGTATCAGGCATCTAAGTCCTATGTCACTTTTGAAAATGAGACTTAGGCCCCCTTTGCATATGCATGTAAAGGCGTGATTGGATCTAGTGCATGATCCACACAGTTGTGCATCCTGCCATGACGCATGTGCATAGCAGGAGGAGCAATTTATAGAATCATGCATTAAATCCAGTCATGGCTTTTTGCCAATGCAGGGGGAGATGGTTCCTGGACTCACTTGCACTGGCAACGAACAGGCTTTCACATCTGGAAGCCCCCTTTGCTGAGGGAGCTACAAGCCCTGGAGACCATGCAGATTCCAACCGAGAGCCCTACACCTGGGAGAGGCTGTCCCACAACTGACAGAGCTCCCAGTCCTGGCTGCACATGAGGCACAGCTGAGACTGACAACCCTGTCAGTTGTGAAGCCTTTGTCTGGCTGCATGTGGGGTGCAGCCAGGACTGAGGGCGCTGTAGGAAGCTGATCACAGCACAGGGGAAGGGAACTAAGCCCCAGCTCATTCCCCTCCCCAGCACTGCAATCGACCTGGAGAAGGGAAATGAGTCCTATCGCTCAGTTCCCCTCCACAGTGTGACCATTGGGCTGGGGAAACTAACTCAGCCCAGCAACCTGATCATCACACTGGGGATGGGAGCTCAGCCCAGCTGGGCTGAGTTCCTTTCCCCAGCTCAAAGGTCCCACTCAGCTCAGCCCCAGTTCCCTTCCCCAATTGATCCCAGCACTGGAGAGGAGAACTGAGCGATGAGGCTCAGTTCTCTTCCCCAGGTCCTCAGTCCCAGGTGGCATTTCTCCCTCATCTGGCTGGCAGATGGAACAGCAGTTTCGAATTGAAACAAAACTCAAAACGAAACGCTGTTACCTCGAAACACAAGTCAAAACAGAATGGTGCCATTTCGCACAGGCCTACTAGGCAGGTGCACCCCTGCGGCTGGGAGCCTTGTCAACTGGGAGCTCCTCCTAGCTGCAGGAGAGACCTTGCTACACATGCAAATTAAAGCTCATAGATTTCATAGACATTAGGGCTGGAAGGGACCTCACAAGTTCATTGGGTTGAGCCCCCTGCCCAAAGGGGCAGGAAGTCAGCCGAGGTCAGATCACCTCAGCAAGATAAACATCCTAGCATTTCTTAAAGGTACCCAGAGCAAGTGCTTGCACCACTTCTGGGGGGAGTCTATTCCAGACTCTGGAGATTTGGAAGGTAAAGAACTTTTTCTTTATGTCCACTCTAAAACCAGTCTCCCAGCATTTTGTGACTATTAGACCTTGTCTTCCCTTAGGGTGCCCTGGAGAATAGATTTTCTCCTAGATCCTGATGCACACCCCTTATGTACTTATAGGCTGCCACCAAGTCACCCCTGAGCCTTTGCTTCTCTAGGCTGAAGAGTCTCATGCCTCAATCGCAACCAACTATAAAGTTAATGCACATTTTTTAGGTCTGCCTTTATAGTTGGTTGTAGCTTTTTATCCTGTGATAGTTACTTTGCACATGTAGCTAGTCTTAAGGTAATTGTTCAATTAACCAGTTAATTGCACCATATCTATAATGTGTAGAGGCAGTCTTAGGCCTTGCCGATGTCAAGTGGAACAATGAGTAAATACTTCTGAGGATATATCGACATGACACAACACAGCACCATCTACAGATACTCTTCCTAGCTTCAAATAAACCATTCTGTCTACTCTACATTGTACGGTGCAGTGCTTTACAGGGATAATAGCTCAGGTGCTTGAGCTAATATAGTAATGTCAGCATACTTCTCAGCCCTAACTGGAGCTCTGTGCTGATGCTGTTGAACTGATTCTAAAATTGTTTTGTGTTCATATTTGTACTTCTGATGTGACTGATGTTTTGAGAGTGGTTGAATCCAATGCCACTGACTGCAAACAGGCAAGACCAATATAAGAAAACACCCTACTTTATTCTCGATTTTTCCCCATGGTGATTATTTTCTCGTCCTAATTTCATTAGGCTGATTTAGTTCCCCTTGAAAAGAAAACAGGAAATGCCTATGATGTGAACAACACTTAGCATCCACTAGGATCATAAATTGCACAACTAAGGGAAAAACACTAATGCTGAAAAAATGTTTTATACTGGAATGAACATGTAGCAGTGCAAGCCCTGGAAATATTATATTAACAATGAGGTGCCAATGAGGCATTAAACTTTGTTATGGCTATCCTGCCTTTCTGTCTGTCCTACCTCTCATTAAAACTCTAGTGTTGTGTGACCAAACTCTTAATGCTTAGGATAAATGTCTTACTGCATTTGAAAGGTATTATGATCTATCTCTAGTTCAGTATGGGTTATTCTTTTCTGCTGGTAAAACCAGGGTGGTATATGACTGCTATTGCTTCTGAATGAACATTGCTAGTCCTTTAGTAGAAGGAGAGCCTCACATTTCCTCTTCACTAAAAAGCTAGCCATAGACATCATTATACTGTTGTTCCTATACAAAGTGTCTGATAGCTGTCTGACTGCAGTTTCTTGAGAATAACAGCTTCAAGCTGTAACGTAGGAGGCTTAGTGTCAGTAGACCTGATCTTGTTTCACTTTGTATTACAATGGACTTGGCAGCATTTTACACTCGCTTTGCACTATTACCTTCACAAGATGCAGAATAACTGAGAATCAAGCCCACTGATTGCCTCTATGGCAAAATGACATTGAAAAAGATAGAGCCAGAAAGGAAAATAAGTAATGGCAATTAAGCCCTCCCTCCACCCACACACAGAAACTTTGCTAGGTTTCTGGGTTTTTTGAGGAGGAGGTTTGGGGGGATGGAGGGAGGGTCAGAATTAGCTTCCTGGTTTCTGCCAATAGTTTATTTAGAATATTGTACCCAGTAATTTGAAGGTAGTTGCTTCCCTCTCATTTTTGGCACTTAAAAGTAGTTGGAATGCAAAAGAAACAGTTTGCTACTTCTTGTCCTACTTTTATACATAGTATGATACATGTACTATAAATATACAGGGGAAATTATGGCTGCACTGTTCATGCTATAAACTCAAGCTCAGGCACCATGAACAACAAAAAAAAAAATTATAAACCAATAAAACAGACTTTAGTGTTATTGGAGATTCAATGCCAGAGTCCAGAAAACACAGGAAATCTTCCTAGCCATGTTTTCTACCTCCTATTTTTTAGAAGGATGATTGTTGTCCCCTCCCCTGCTCTGTCCCCTGCCTCCTTTGTCCACAAAAGTACTACTTTCAGCAAGGGATTTTGACATCTTGGAACCAGAAAATACCAAATTATATTCTAAAAAGTAAACATCTACAGCATTCATTAATTTGATTTTTAAAAATATTTTTGTTCTGATCTATATGTGTAGCTGTAGTGTACATAGAGGTGATTGCACAATAGCTTAAAATAAAGTGTTACTCTTGTCTATGGTGGGGGGTGCACATGGGTTTGTGAGGGGCTATATATTGGGGGAGAGTGACTGGGGTGTATGAGGGTGTGTGAGTGTGAGGGTCTGTGTGTATGGCAGTGCGAGAGAGGTGTGGGTGCAAGTGTATGGTGGGGGTGTGGGACTTGCCCTACAAACACACACACACTGCCCCTTTCCCACCCCAGCCCCAGTCCTGGAACAAAATGTAGGCAAGGCAAGGGCCCCTAAGGGGACACGTGTGTCTATACACAAATACCAGGAGCCGGGGAAATACACAGGAGGAACTTGTTCTCCTGCTAAATACAAATAACTATGATGCCATTGGGATAATGGAGACCTGGTGGGACTCCACCCATGACTGGACCACGGGTATAGACAGCTATACCCTGTACAGAAGGGATCAAGTAGACAAAAGGGGTGGGGGCGTAGCTCTCTATATCAAGGAAAGCTATGCATCCCTGCAAGCTGACATTGGCACCCACAATGGACAACTTGAGACTCTCTGAGTTAAAATCCATGGGGAACACAGCACAAAGGATACTATGGTGGGAGTCTACTACAGACCCACTAACCAGAGTCAAGACCTTGACCAGGAGTTCACCAGGGAATTGGCTGAGGTGCACAATCCCAATGTATGGTTGTCATGGGAGACTTTAATTACCCAGATGTCTTGTGGGAGGAGTGCTAGACCAAATCTGAGTGGACACAAAGCTTCCTCTCATGTGTGGATGACCTCTATCTGATGCAGAAAGTCTACGGGCCGACAAGAGGTAAAGCGCTGCTTGATCTTGTACTGGCAACCAGGGATGACCTAACTGGCAACCTAACAATCAAAGGGAACCTGGGTGACAGTGATCATGAACTGATCACCTTCACCATCTGCTGTAAAGCTGGCAAGTCAGTCAGTAATACAGAAGTCCTCAACTTCAGGAAAGCTGACTCTGACAAGCTAAGGAGGCTTGTCAGTGAGGCCCTAAAAGGCCACAACCCAGTGGAGAGGGGAATTCAGGATGAGTGGTTGCTCCTCAAGGGATCAATCCTCAATGCGCAAGCAAAGGCCATCCCGTCATGGAGGAAAGGCAGCAAAAGGGCACAGCAGTCCCCTTGGCTCTCCAGGGAACTGGTGGACATCCTGCGTCCTAAAAAAAAGACCTACAATGGATGGAGGACTGGAACTGCCACCAAGGAGAAATACTCTGCTTTAATCTGGACTTGCAGAGAGCTAATCAGGAAAGCCAAAGCTGCAATGGAACTCCAGCTAGCTACAAATATCAAGGACAATAAAAAGTCCTTTTTTAGATATGTGGTGAGCCAGAGGAAAAGCAAGGGCAACATTGGACCCCTGCTACACCAGAAGGGACAACTGACAATTGACGCCCAGGAAAAAGCAAACTTGCTAAATGGGTTTTTCACCAGTTCCGTGGGACGGCTCTGCCCACTATGGGACAGGGTGGCCTAAGTGAGGAAGATTCCTTGCCCTCCATGGAAACTGACCTTGTGAAGGAACACCTCAACAGGCTGGATACCTTTAGCCGGCCCTGATGGGTTACACCCAAGGGTACTCACGGAGCTGGCGAGCATCATAGCTCAGTCCCTGGCACGGATCTTTGAGAGCTCTTGGCACTCTGGTGAAGTGCCCAATGTTTGGAAGAGGGCCAATCTCATGCCGATCTTCAAAAAAGGGAGGGAAGTAGATCCGGCAAACTACAGGCCAATCAGTCTGACCTCTATCCTGGGGAAGGTCTTGGAAAAGCTTATCAAGGAGGCCATCCTTAACAGACTAGCTGAAGGCAATATGCTGAGGGATAGCCAGCACGAGTTTGTGGCGGATAGGTCTTGCTTGACCAATCTCATTTCCTTTTATGATCGGGTGACCTATCACTTGAACAAGGGGGAAGAGATCAACGTTGTATACCTCGACTTTAAAAAAGCCTTCGATCTGGTATTCTACAATCACCTCTTGGCCAAACTGGCTAACTGTGGCATTGATGTCACCACAATTCGCTGGCTGGGGAACTGGCTCCACGGTAGGAGCCCGAGGGTGGTGATCGACAGGAGCCAATCGTCTTGGTGTGCTGTGACTAGTGGGGTCCCACAAGGATCTGTCCTAGGGCCTATACTGTTTAACATCATCAAGGATGTGGACATCGGTGTCAGAAGTGGACTGGCCAAGTTCACCGACACCACCAAACTCTGGGGTAAAGCATCTATACCCAAGGTTAGAAGTGATCCAGGTGGATCTTGACAGACTCATGAAATGGGCAAATGAGAATCTGATGGTGTTCAACACCGAAAAATGCCAAGTTCTCCACCTTGGGAGGAAAAACCTGCACCATGCTTATAGGTTCGGCAGTGCTATGTTGGTTAGCACTACAGATGAAAGGGACTTGGTGGGGTCATGACTGACCACAAAATGAATGAGCCTTCAGTGTGATGCTGCAGCTAGTAAAGTGAGCAAAACACTGACTTGCATTCATAGATGCTTCTCAAGCAGATCCCAGGATGTCATTCTCCTGCTATACTCAACCTTGGTGAGGCTGCAGCTGGAGTACTGCATCCAGTTTTGGGCTCCACAATTCAAAAAGGATGTGGAGAAGCTGGAGAGAGTCCAGAGGAGAGCCACACGCACAATCAGAGGTCAGGAAAACAGACCTTATGACGACAGGCTGAGAGCCATGGGGCTCTTCAGCCTGGAAAAGCGCAGGCTCGGGCGTGATCTGATGGCAACCTATAAGTTTATCAGGGGTGACCACCAGGATCTGGGGGAACGTCTGTTCACTAGAGCCCCCCCCAAGGGATGGCAAGATCGAACAGTTACAAACTCCACTGTGACTGATTCAGGCTGGACATAAGAAAGGACTTCTTCACTGTCCGAGCCCCCAAGGTTTGGAACAGATTACCATCGGAGGTGGTTCAAGCACCCACTTTGAATGCCTCCAAGACACATTTGGATGTTTATCTTGCTGGGATCCTATGATCCCTCCTGACTTCCTGCTCCTGGGGCTCGATGATTCTCCAGGGTCCCTTCCAGCCCAAATGTCTATGAAATTTATACACACACTGCCCCTTCCTGCGCGCGTGCGCACACGCACGCGCACACGCACGCACACACACACCCCGTCCCTGCCTGCATGCAGACATGCACATGCACGTGCGGACATGCACACACATGCATGCACACACACCAGCATGGGCCTGTGCTCCCCAGTCCGGTGATGCACCCATGGTGGGGACAAAAAGAGAGTGAAATGATGTCTGCCACTACTGTAAGCAAAAAAGCCATTGGAAAAATGAGTGCTCAAATAAACCCCAGGGGCCCTCACTCTCAGCTAGTGCCCCTCCATTTCAGCCAAGTGCCTACCAAGCTCCATTGCCGAGACCAGCTCTTCTCCAGTCCCTCAAAGTTAAAAATCTGTATTAGGACAGCCAAGAAGACGCAGAAACTCTAGCCCCTTTACTTTCTACCTTTTCCAATGCTACAATACCTGTTACTGTGGGAAAACAAACTGTTCCTTTTCTTGTTGACACTGGTGCTTCTTTGTCTATGCTTAGCTCTGGTTTTGTTTCTAAGGTTCCCGTTTCTGGTAAAGTAATCACTGCTGTAGGTATTGGGGATCAACCCATTGACCACCCCGTTACACAGCCGCTCTCATTTACCTTGGATCCCCTTACTGAGCAACATGCCTTTTTGCTGAGTCCTTGCGCCTCTGTAAATCTGTTGGGACAAGACTTCCTTTGCAAATTGCGGGCAACTGTTCACTGTTCTCCAGATGGGGTCTTCCTCACGTTACCCCAGACCCAAATTTCTGCCTTGATGAAAACACTAATGAAACAGGAACCTGAGCCCAATTCTTCCTTGTTGCAACAGGAACTATTGGCTCACCTTCCTAAGTCCTTTTGGTCCCACTTCACAACCGATGTGGGGTTTCTGAAGGGTGCCATCCCAATTTCTATCAAGGTTAAATCAGGAGCGTCTCCCCCATCAATCCCGCAATACCCGCTATCAGCTGCTGCCTCCAGAAGCATTACTCCTGTAATACAAGGTCTCCTTGAACTGGGTGTCCTTGTACCTGCCCACTCCTGTTGTAACACCCCGACCCTTCCAGTCCAAAAGAAGGGAAGTGTACACCTGAGGGGTTGCCTGTTTATCATTTTGTTCAAGATGTGCGTGCTATTAACAATTTTATGATTCCCTTGACAGCTGTGGTACCCAACCCCGCCACTGTACTTTCTTAAATACCTGTTTTTGCTCTTTATTTTTCTGTGGTGGATCTCTGTAATGCCTTTTTTTCTACACCAGTTCACCCTGACTCTCAATATTTATTTGCTTTTACTTACTGGGGCAATATACCATCACCCATCTGCCTCAAGGATTTCATGACTCACCCACCATATACAGCCAACTTCTCAAGTCTGACCTCAATACAGTCCAGTTGCTTCATGATTTTGTGCTAGTTCAACATGTAAATAATTTGCTTCTTTGTTCTGATACTCTCCCTCATTGCCAAGTTAACTCTGTTGCTGTTTTAGAACAGCCTGGAGCACGGGGCCACAAAGCCTCCTGCTCTAAGCATCAATTCTGTCAGACTTCTGTTACCTATCTGGGGTACACTATTTCTTACGGTACCCGTCACCTGTCTCCTGATGGTCTTTCTGCTGTTCTTTTCCTCCTACACCTGCAAACTAAACTCCAACTACGTGGCTTTCTAGGTGCTGCCAACTATTGCCAACAGTGAATTCCTAATTATTCTGGATTTTCCAGACCTCTCACTCTTCTTACCTGTGACTCTTCCCCTAACCCGCTACACTGGAAAAATGTTCATGAATCTGCCTTCTGTCATCTCAAACAAGCCCTTTACTCTAAGCCTTTCACTCTCTTTACCATAAACACTAGGGCACTGCCTCTGGTGTCTTGACTCAGCCTTTTGAACCCTCCCACCCCGTCCTATTGCTTACTATAGTGCCTCCCTTAACCCAGTCACTTCTGGGTTTCCTCCTTGTCTCCGCACTGTTGCTGCCACTCCCCTGCTGATTTCAAAAACAAATAACCTTGTCCTTGTCCCCTTACTGTTGCTGTCCCGCACGCTGTCCTCACCCTCCTCCAGCGTGGCAGAATTCAGCACTTGTCCCCTGGCCACCTAACCCACTACAAGGTGGCTCTCCTGGCTGCGGACCTCAATATTTTAGTCAAGGGTAGCCCCTCAAAGTTCCAAGGGATAGCAGCATTTGGAATACCGCTCAAGTAGGCCCCGAGATGTTACCTTTTCTTTTACTCTGCCTTATGCCAGGAGTTCTAGTCAGGGCATGGGAGGAAAACAGTATTATGTTCCTGGGGCAGAGCATTGCTAGTGCAGGCAACCTTACGAACTGCTGTGTGTGCATACATGGGCCTACACACCCAGCCATAGGAATCCCAATGCTTGGGGTACCAATTCCCCTTAAGGATTGGGGAAACAGTACCAACACTAGCTTTGTCAGATTTTCCTCCCACTCTAATAGAACACAGCAGTCAATCCCTGAATGGTAAAAAAAAAAAAAAAAAAAAGACTCAAGACAGGTGGAGACCGTCCTCTAAACTTGAGGCAGGCCTCTGTTATAGGTCCAATGGGAGTGGTAGGATGGGCGAAGCTGGTTACTCAGTGGGGCACTACCCCAAATGCTGAGTAACCTTTGTTTATCGCTTCCATAATACGTCTGGAATCCTGCTGGAAAACACTTCCTTTCAGTGTACCAATGTGTCTCTCACTATCCATAAAACCCTGGAGGATACCCATAGTCTGGTAATGAAAGGGTCCAAATTCTATGTGCTGTTAGGTTCTACTTTTTGTAATCAATCAATATCTCAATACAGGTTGGTGGGAAGCCAATGTGACCCTTCCTATACCTTACAAGTCAATTGAAAGTATTCAAATTGAAAGCGTGGCCTGTAGGGACCTCAGCACTGCAGCCACTCCAGGCTTGTTCTGGCTATGCAGAAATGATGCCCACAAAATTTTGCCATGGCATTTGGTCAGCACTTACCGTGGGAAAAATTATCCCGGAGTTTAATTTACACCTAAGCCTCTCTCAGCATAAGGTGTCTAATCTCCTACCTGGCTTGCCCAGACATAGGCAAGCAGTGAAAAACCACTGGTTTACCGGCCCACCGGGTTCCATCCATTTACCAGGGCATTTCTCCCTTGGTTGGGGGTAGCTGAATTAAAAAAAAATTGTAAATATTTCAGGAGTCATGGAAAAAAATTTTAATGCTAGCACCAATGCCCTAGAAGCTCTTAGTGATAAAATCACCCAGATAGGGCAGGTGGCTACCAAAAACCGTGTGACTTTGGATTATCTCCTAGCTGCCTAAGAAAGGGTATGTGCGGTAATATACTTGCTGTGCCTGAATCAATCAGCACCAACAAGTGGAAAAAGGCCTTCACATCATTAGAAAAAAATGGCACTCAGGAGTCAGGAGTAGTGGGGAGAGGAGGGATCCAGGCACATGTGTGTCCCGCACACACGTGTGCCCCCTTACCGGACCCAGAGCAGAGGCGAACGCAGCAGCAGCAGCAGAGGCAAACACAGCAGCAGCGGGGGCCTGAGCCCCCTAAGGTAAGTGGGGCAGAGGGACCAATGCAGCTGAGCCAGATCCGGAGGGAAAGCCCTCCGGATTCCTCTTAACTGAGCCGGTAGGGAGCCACGCAAACAGAGTGCACAAACAGGCGTGTTCTGTAAGAGCATGCCGGCGTTTGCATCAGCATTCATACCGGTGAGTGAGCAGGAAGGGCCAGGACGCAGATTCCTGCTAGCGCGGAGTGAAGGCACCTCACTCAGCCAGAAACAGGCAGCAACTCCTACGATGGTATCGACATGGAGTGCTGCCAGCGACCCTGCCTGGGGGGCACAGCCTTCACAGGGCTTGAATAAGGCCTCCACCCAGACAGAGTTCATGGAGGGGATGGCATCCCCCCACCTTCTGGTCTGTGGGAGTTGCCCAGCAAGGCCTGGGGGGGCAGGGACTGGAGACCCCCACACCTGTCCTGCAGGTGCCTGCCTTAGGGCCCTGGAGGTGCGGGTGAGGGAGCTCCAGGAGGAGGTTAGCAGGCTGAGGGGAATCAGGGAGACAGAGGAAGAAATTGACAGATATTTTCTTTCCCTGCAGTGTTATGCACCCAAGGAAGATGCACCTCAAGAAGTGCCCTCCACTGCTAAGTGGCAGATGGTTACCTCCCGAACCAGGGCTGCTCGTAACACAGCAGTACCAGTTCCTCCAGTCCAGCTGGAGAACAGGTACGAGACCCTGGCAACTCTGGAGGAATAGGAAGGAGAGGAGGAAATGGGAGAAGGTATCTCCATGCTCTCCATGTCCTGAGCAGGCTGAAGGAGATAAGCAGGCCAGGAGGAGAAAGCGTTGTGTGATCATCATAGGTGACTCCATCGTGAGAGGTACAGAGGGCTCCATCTGTCGCCAGGACCCCTCAGCACACGAGGTCTACTGCCTACCTGGAGCAAAGATTCAGGATGTGAAAGGGATGGTCCAAACCGTGATTCAGCCCACCAATTACTACCCCATGGTCCTAGTTCATGTGGGTACTAATGATGCGGCCAGGAGAAGCCCTGATTGCCTGATGGAGAACTACCATGCTCTGGGGTATGTGCTAAAGGAGATAGGCACACAGGTGCTTTTCTTTTCTATCCTACCAGTGAGTGGACGTGGAAGACAGCATGCAACGTGCATCGTGGAGACCAACTGGCTGCTTCGGGAATGGTGTCTCGAGGTGGGCTTTTGTTTCCTCAACCATAACTGGCACATCACGACAAGAGATGCGCTCATGGGATGGGCTCCACCTTTCCCCTAAAGGTAAGTGTATGTTTTCTTCTAGGTTGGTGGACCTCCTCTGGCTGGCTTTAAACTAGGCTCGTTGGGGGAAGGGGAAGACAAGGGTGGAGGAATCATCGGACTGCCAAACCAAGCAACACCCACAAGTACAGCCCAGCCTAGACTGACGAGCGAAACATATGCACAGGTAAACGACAGGGGCCAGGGCAATGCTGCGATTAGGGGGCCAGTACACACATCCACAGGAGGCCTCAAATGTCTCTACACAAATGCTCATAGTATGGGAAACAAGCAGGAGGAACTCACCCTCCTGCTAGCTGACACCAACCCGGACATAGAGGGGATCACTGAAATGTGGTGGGACTCAACGCATGACTGGATGGTGAATGTCAAGGGCTATAGGCTGTACAGGAGGGACAGGATAGGAAAGAAATGTGGCGGCATGGCACTCTACATTAAGGAGGAATACCCTTCCTCATCAATTAACAAAGAATCAGAGGAAGGGCACTCTGAAGTGCTTTGGGTTAGAATACAAGGCAATCGAGGGGAAAGAGACTTAACAGTGGGGGTCTACTACAGACCTCCCAACCAAGGGGAAGAGCTCAACCAGGAATTCTTAGGTCAGCTCATGAAGGTAGTGAAGTCTAAGGATGTGGTAGTCATGGGGGACCTGAACTTCCTGGACACCTGGTGGGAAGAGCAGTCAGGCAGATCTGACCGCTCATGTAGGTTCTTAGCCAGAATGCAGAACCTCCATCTAACCAAGGAGGTGCACAGCCCCACTAGGGGGGACGCCTTGTTGGACCTGGTGCTGGCCACGGGAGATGACCTGGTGAGGGGGCTGCGGGTGCTCGACCACCTGGGCGACAGCAATCATCGCCTGCTGGAATTCACCATCCAGCGCAAGGTGGTAAAGGCCTGCAGTAAGGCAGCAGCCCTAGATTTCAGGAGGGCAAACTTCAATGAGCTAAGGAGACTAGTTGGGGAAGCACTGAGGTCCCGGAGGGGAGGGGAGCCAGGTGTCCAAGGGGACTGGTTGCTCCTTAAGGAGACGATCCTCCAAGCCCAAAGGAAGGTAATCCCAATGAGAATCAAAGGGAACAGGAGAGCACACAAGCCCCCATGGCTCACCAAAAGATCTGGGAATGTCTCCTAGCTAAAAGGGAGGCGTATACCCAATGGAAAGGAGGGGCCATCACCAGGGATGACTATACTGCAATTGCTTGGGGATGTAGGGGGGAGTCAGGAACGCCAAGGCAGAGATGGAACTGGGACTAGCTTCCCAGATTAAGGACAATAAGAAGTCCTTTTTTAAATACATAGGGGGTAAAAAGAAGGTTCCGGGTAATGTGGGATCCCTGCAGGACACGTTAGGAAATTTTGTTGTCACGCCAGACAACAAAGCCAACATATTTAACAATTTCTTTGCCTCCATTTTCCTAAGCAGGGACTGGAACAGTCACCCCGCTGCTGGGCCTGCCTCAGGCCCCAGGGGAGGCACACCTAGGCCAAAGGTTAGTGAGGAACTAGTTAGGGAACTTCTGCAGGGACTAGATGTATTCAAGTCAGCTGGTCCAGATGATCTCCACCCTAGAGTACTAAGGGAATTAACTGAGGTCATTGCAGGACCCCTGGCACAGCTTTACAGGCACTCATGGTGCTCTGGTGTGGTGCCAGAGGACTGGAAGAGGGCCAATGTGGTTCCCATCTTCAAAAAGGGGAAGAAGGAGGACCTGGGAAACTATAGGCCAGTTAGTCTTACCTTGATCCTGGGTAAGCTTTTTGAGAAAATTATTCTGGCACATATTCACGAGGGGCCAGCAGGGGAGGTCATGCTTAGGGACAACCAACACGGGTTCATCAGTGGCAAGTCCTGTTAGACCAACCTGGTGGCCTTCTATGATCAGATCACAAAATCCTTAGATGCAGGGGTAGCAGTGGACATAGTCTTCCTGGACTTTCGGAAGGGCTTCGACATTGTCTCTCACCCCGTTCTCATTAAGAAACTGGAGTACTGTGGTGTCGACACCCACACCGTCAATTGGGTCGCCAACTAGCTGGAGGGCTGCACCCAGAGAGTGGTGGTGGACGGGTCATTTTCAGCCTGGAGGGATGTGGGCAGTGGGGCTCCGCAGGGCTCGGTCCTTGGACCTGCACTGTTCAACATCTTCATCAGTGACTTGGACGAGGGGGTAAAAAGCACCCTGTTCAAATTTGCTGATGACACTAAGATGTGGGAGGATGTGGGCAGGCTAGAAGGGAGGAATAGGCTGCAATTGGACCAAGACAGGTTACAGGGGTGGGCGGATGAGAATAGGATGGGATTCAACACTGACAAGTGCAAGGTGATGCACATGCGGAGGAAGAACCAGCACCATACCTACAGGCTGGGGAACTCCCTTCTCATCAGTGCAGAGGCGGAAAGGGATCTTGGAATCATCATTGACGCCAAGATGAACATGGGCCGGCAGTGTGGGGATGCAGTCAGGAAGGCCAACTGCACCTTGTCATGCATCCACAGATGCATCTCAAGCAGGTCAAAGGAGGTGATCCTCCCCCTCTATGCAGCACTGGTCAGGCCGCAGCTGGAGTACTGCATCCAGTTCTGGGCACCGCACTTCAGGAGGGATGTGGACAACATGGAGAGGGTCCAGAGGAGGGCCACCCGCATGATCAGGGGACAGCAGGGCAGACCCTACGAGGAGAGGCTACGGGACCTGAACCTGTTCAGCCTCCACAAGAGAAGGCTGAGGGGGGATCTAGTGGCCTGTTGCAAACTAGTCAGGGGGGATCAGCAGGCATTGGGGGAGTCACTGTTTCCCTGAGCACTGCCAGGAGTGACCAGGAATAACGGTCACAAGCTGGGAGAGGGTAGATTTAGGCTAGATATCAGGAGGCGCTACTTCACTGTCGGGGCAGCTAGGATCTGGAACCAACTTCCAAAAGAAGTGGTGCTGGCTCCTACCCTGGGGGTGTTTAAGAGGAGGCTAGATGTCCACTTTGCTGGGGTCGTTTGACCCCAGTACTCTCTCCTGCCATGACAGGGGGTCAGACTAGATGATCTACTCAGGTCCCTTCTGACCCTAGAAACTATGAAACTATGAAAACAGTTGCAGGTGATCCATGCAATTGCAGAGGAGAAACCCTTCGATTGGTGGGGGTGGCTACCAAATGTAGGGGGATGGTGGAAGTCCCTGCTAAATGATGTATTCTAAGTTTATTATGCATTTTTGCTCTTTTAATTATTATCCAAATTTTTCTGTGTTGTTTATGGTGCTATTTATCAAAAAACGCCCTGATTCTTTCTAGGCTCTCTAAGACCAAGCTGCAAATGATGGTGGTCAGGGAGGTGGCCTATGAGTGTGAATGATGAAAAAATGTCAAAGGAAAGGTATAAGCACAAGTGCTTATAAGGGGGGAATGATGAGGAATGGAAAAGTACTGAAAGGAGTGTTCACATGTCGAGACAGGGTCGGGGATATTGGTGACAGCCGAGCAAGAACAACACTGCGGCCTTCAGGATAAGCTGATCAGGAGACAGGTTCAGCGCCTGGTTCAGCAAGACACCAGGATGAGTTGCTGTCAGACTGCCAAGAATATGTTACAGGGCGGGTTGATCTGTATGTAATTTATCAGTATATAAAGTAGCCTGTGCTTTGTTTTCCTCGAGAACAAGCTGCCTCTTGCTGTTTTCCTGTGGCCATGCAAAATAAAGCGCTTCTAATAGCCAAACAGTATTCCTGCCTGAATGTCCTCATCAGAATGCTGTTCTTATTTGGTTTATTACGTTTCAGAGACTGTGAGGCTATTTCTACCATTTGGATACTGCCTGTGTAAAGTAAGAGCTTATCCTCAAAAATCTGGATAAATTCTGCTGAATTATTCAAGTAATGGCTAATCTTCTCCAAATTTTTGAGGATGTTAAACTGCAAAATAGATTCAAAGCATTATATTAATGGCCCTACTTTTTTTTTTCAAATAACATTTGTCGGTGGCTTATCATTACAGGACAACAAGTTAAAATGTCCAGGAAAAAATTCCAGGAGAACAAAACATTTATATGTATGAAGTCTTTCTGTATAGGAAACAGCAATGCAGTCTCTCTACAAACTACTATCTGTCTTCTTCAGTTAATTTAAACTAGACTTACATGCACTGCTGTTTAAGCAAAACCAGTTGCCATGGTGACACTAGAGCATTCTAAATATGGCATATGATGTTCAATTTTGCATTTGCGTTACACGTAACTGTTAAGTGAAAAACAGGCAGAGGAAATACTTTGTACATTGGCATCCTATAAGACCAAACTGGTGACTTCTATTTAAATATTTTTAAAACACTATCCATGTACATATATGTCTGAGTGTGATTTTGCTGTGCTGTTGTTATTATTGGATTGCAGTACCATCCACAATTTGCTAATTGTTGAAATGATACTAAATGCTGTGCACATTCTGATGTAAGATGTACAAACTCTGGTTCCATAGGCAGTTTGCATAGGTAGATGTATAACCTGAAGCATGTGCTTAACGTTGCACATGTGCTGAACAGATTGGGGAAAGATGCAAATATTATAATTTGTGAATATTATTTTTATTGCAAAGACTTGGAGACCACAACAATATCAGGGCCTCTTTGAATTAAGCACCAAAAGCACAGGTCAGAAGAAACATATATAGAAATAATAGGTTTACATTGGTGCCTAAAGCAGTATTGAAGTTGGAGAGGTTTTACTGCATTTGTATCATTCTTTTTCCTTCACAGGTAATAATTAGGAGGTAACAGCTGCTGGCCTGGAACAGCTACAAATGTAGTTGTGGCCACAATTTTAGAACTATAGTCTACAACAGGGGTTGGCAAAATACAGCCTGTGGGCTGGATCTAGCCCACCAGCTGATTGGATCTGGCCTGAAGGCAGACACCCACCAATTTATTGGATCTGGACCCACTGATGGTTGCCCCTGCTGTGCTCTTCATGGGGCTGAGTCCTTCCTGCTCCTCCCCCACAGGAAGGCACCAGCCCCAGCCAGCAAGCATAGCTTCTAGGCAAGGCTGCTGCTGCCCAGGGAAATGCTGAGCTCCCCCAGCTTCCAGTGATGCATACCCCCATATATCCGGCAATGCTCCAGGCAGCAGGTGTTGAAGGGTGTGGGCTGGACTCTGCCTGCAGCTTGCTCATGCATGGCTGGGTGGGGGAGCATGTGGATGGAGTGGGGGGCAGGAATCTGCTTGGCTGCTCACAAAGCCCCACCAGGCAAGCACAGGACAGGAAGGTGGGGCGGGGGGAGCAGCAGGAGCCATGGTGCAGTCCCATGGGCCAGGCACATAGGATGGAAGCAGCAGCAGCAGGAGCCAGCACAGGCTCAGCTGCAGCCACGCCAGGCAGGTGTGGGACAGAGACCACAAATGTCAGACTTTTCTCCCTGTCCCCCCCTCCTCTCTCCTAGGGGCTTCTGCTGCCTGCCTGCTGGCAGCAGCTGTTTTCCTGTCCTTTGCAGCAGGCTGAAAGCCATGCAGGCAGTGCCAATCCCCCTCCCTCCGCCTGTGGAGAGGCTGGGCTCAGCCCAGTGGGCAGGAGGGAATCTGGTGGAGGAGGAAGCCTGTTCCACATGCACACACCAACCACACCTCCTCATACACCATACCCCCACACATACCCAACAGTGTCCCACATGCCCCACCATACCCGTCTACACCCCTCCACACACATCCCACATATCCACACACACTCCCATCCCCTACCATACTGACAAACACACCCCATGCCTTAACCACACAGATTTCATACCCCGCCCACACATGCACACCCACACACACCCTACACTCGGATATACATGCACCTCCCCACACACTTCTCACATAATTCCACACATGCCACCTGTACCATACCACACCACCCACAACCACATATTCCCTCAGCCACACATCCCCACCCCTCCACACACAAGATGGCAATCAGGGGGCAGGGCAGCTGTCAAGGGGCAGGGCTACCCTTGTGGCCATCGATGCCTCACCAAAACTCAGTAAGCAGCTGTCTAGCTGAAATAATTGCCCACCCCTGGTCTAGGACACAATTTGTTATAAATTCCAATATCATAAATACCAGGATTATAAATTTCACCCCCAAATACAAGCCATGACTCCAGTGCTGCAACAACCCATCCAAGTACATTACCTTAAGGTGTATCACTGCAAAAAGAGCCATGAATCTAGTCAGGACCTGCCTTTTATGTTGTGTATGTTTTTTATAATTTGTCTTATGGTAGCACCAAGAGAAAGTCATAACCCAAGACTGCACTGTGTTAGCTGCTAAAAAACATAGAAGAAAAAGAAGATCCCTGCCCCAAAGATCTTCTAATCTATGTAATCTGTCTTGCTTCTGGAAGCCAACACTCTCAATGGCAAGGGAGTACATTTCCATTTTGTCAACATATTGCTCTGATACTGAAAATATTGCAGCACTGTTTTTTTATTCTCTTAGTAGGTGCCTATCTCATGGTACCCAGGCCCAACCTTGCCTAACATGTGGAGCAGAAGAAGCAGTGCAATTCTCAGTCACAATAAGGCCTATTACATCCACGTTTGCATCACTGGGGCACCATAGAGAGATTTTAAAGTTAGCTTTCATTTAAATGAGAATCAGAGTCATCATGATTTTTAGCATGTTTTGATACCCTTCTGTTGCATAAGACCTTAATCCATGTATGATCCCATTATAGCTAGCTGCAATGTAACATCCTACTCAGGTTGAGAAAGGGCATAAAAATTTGACCAGGATTAACAAAGAATTGTGAATGTGAATTACAATTGATGCAATCAAATATAAGCATCAATAATAATTCACATAAGTGTGTTTCATTGTCTTGTTATAGAAGTTGTCATGGGGAGAGGAACACTGCTGGTTATGAGAACTGAATGTAATAAAAAATATAAAGGGGAGATGCAGAGTGATGTTGCAATCTACAACGAGGACAAACACGCAATTGCAGTTGCAGCTAGCAAGGAACCTGAAGAGTAATAAAAAGGGTTTCTACAAGTATGTCAGTAACAAGAGAAAGATCAGAGAAAGCGTGGGTCCCTTACTGAATGGGGGAGGCAACCTTGTGACAGAGGATGCAGAAAAGGCTGAGGTACTCAATACCTTTTTCACCTTAGTCTTCACAGGCAAGGTCAGATCCCAGACTACTGCACCTGGCAGAGAATCGGTAAGCAGCCAAGAGTGGTGAAAGAACAGGTTAGGGACTATTTAAAAAAACTGGATATATACAAGTCCATGGGGCTGGACAGGGTGCACCCAAGGGTGCTGAAGGACTTGGCCAATGTCATTGCAAAGCTGCTGGGCATCATCTTTGAAAACTCATGGCAACTGGAAGAAGTCTCAGATGATTGGAAAAGGGCAAACATAGTGCCCATATTTAAGAAAGGGAAGAAAAGAAGATCCAGGGAATTACAGATGAGTAAGCCTCAACTCGATCCCTGGAAAAACCATTGAGCAGATCCTCAAGGAATCTGTTTCTAAGCACTAGGAGGAGGAGAAGGTGATCAGGAACAGTCAGCATGGATTCACCAAGGGCAAGTCATGCCTAACCAACCTGATTGCCTTGTATGATGAGATGACTAGCTCTGTGGATGCAGGGAAATCAGTGGATGTGGTGTACTTTGATTTTAGCAAGGCTTTTGATATGGCCTCCCACAACATTTTCCCAGATGAGCTAAGGATGTAAGGGTTGGATGAATGTGATGTAAAGTGGATAGAAAGCTGGCTGGAGCATCAGGCTCAGAGGGCAGTTAATGGCTCAATGTCTAGTATCAAGTAGAGTGCCTCAGGGATTGGTCCTGGGACCAGTTTTGTTCAATATATTCATCAACGACCTGGAAGATGACATAGAGTCCACCCTCAGCAGGTTTACAGATAACACCAAGCAGATATGCTGGAGGGTAGGGCTAGGATTCAGAGTTACCTAGACAAATTGGAGGATTGGGCTACAGAAAATCTCATGAAGTTCAACAAGGACAAGTGCAAAGTCCTGCACTTAGGACAGAACAATGCCATGCACCAGTACAGGCTGGGGACTGACTGGCTTGGCAGCAGCTCTGCAGAAAAGGGCCTGGGCGTTACAGTGAACAGTAAGCTGAATATGAGCCAGCAGTGTGTCCTTGTTGCCAAGAAGGCTAATGGCATACTAAGGTGCATTGGTAGGTGTGTTGCCAGTACATCAAAGGAAATTATTATTCCCCTCTATTCAGCACTGGTGAGGCCACATCTGGAATACTGTTCAGTTTTGGGCACCCACTACAGAAAGGATGTGGACAAATTGGACAGAGTCCAGTGGAGGGCAGTAAAAATGAGAGGCTGGGGCACGTGACTTAGGTGGAGAGGCTGAAGGAATAGGGCTTATTTAGTCTAGAGAAAAGAAGACTGAGAAGGGATTGACTAGTAGCCTTCAACTATTTGAACAGAGGTTTGAAAGAGGATGGAACTAGGCTATTCTCAGTGGTGGCAGATGACAACAAGGAGCAATGGCCTGAAGTTGCAGCAAGGGATGTTTAGGCTAGGTATTAGAAAGAATTTTCTCACCAGGAGGGTAGTAAAACACTGGAACAGGTTACCCACCCAGAGAGTTGGTAGACTCTCCATCCTTGGTGGTATTTAGACCCAGTCAGACAAAGCGTTGGCTGGGATGATCTATTTGGGGATTGATCTGCTTTGAGCAGGGGGTTGGACTAGATGACTTCCTGAGGTCCCTTCCCATCTTAATTTTCTATGATTCTGTGAAATGGAAGAGTAACTGTGTTTGGAAACTGTCAGAAACCAAATATAACAGCTACCAGCTTATATGAATTAGAGAGCTTCCAGGGTCCTTCGAGTGGTTTAAACCTTTCTGATGTAAACCGTCCTGCAACAAAAGGACACATAGTTCATTTTTGAGGCATGAGACATGGAAAAAGGCTAAGTGGGAGAAGAAATATTATACCACAGGACTTCCATTAAACATAACAGTTAATAAATAATGGAAATAGAAGCAAAATAAGGAAAAAAAGAATTGAGACTATACAGCAGTGTCAGAAGGGGTGCCAGACATTCTTTAGAAAGAGAGAAATAAGAGAAATGGGAAAGAGGCCAGCAACAGGAATATTCAGATGGAATAAGGACATCAGGGAAATCCTGACCAGGTCTTTGGCCAGTGTCTCTGTTGTGCTGCCAGGTTCAGCTCTGGATGCATTCTCGGAACAATGGCCTTAACACATGCAGCCAACTACAGGGGTCACACAGAGTTATACAGAGGGTTGGTATACCATAGATGTGAAAGATGGTGAAACCTAAAAGGGGCAAACTAAGAATCCATGCAATCCAGAGCACACTACAGTCAAATTCTGCAGCAAAATTCCTGGATTCTGTAGCCCTCTAATATGGTAGGACTGGTCATCTGAAGAAGGGCACTTTATGCTGGAAAGCTTGTTTAGTTTCTCTTCAAATTGTATAAATTTCTCCCAGCTATACAGTTGGTCTAGTAAAAAGTATCACCCCCAAAGCTCTGTACTCTAGTGTGATAGACAAGTTTCTTTGGTAGATGTGATATATTTTATTAGACCTACTGAATTGTTGGAAACATTATTCTTTGCAAGCTTTCAGGCCCAAACACCCATCTTCAGGCATAGAGAGAGGCTGTTGGTGTTTGTGTGCTTTCCTGGGTAGAATAGGAGCCAATATGCAAAATACAGGTCTGTGAAAATGCAAATGCATGGCAGTAAGGATCTGAGGGGATGGGAGATGATAGTTGTTGCACAGGGTGTAGGGTGGCGGGGAGGAGGAATGTGAAACTGGTGATGGATTGTAGCTGGTAAAATGCAGGCAGGTTACCTGGGATTATTAGATGGCAGGCAGGTTATAATGTGCCATAAATCCAATGTCTATATTTAGTCCATGATTTTTTGTATCTAGTAGATTTATGAAGTGAAGTTTGTAGGCTTGTCTATGAAATGTGTTTTGTAGATTCCCTTTGAGGATTAGAACTGAGACTGGAGAGAAAGTGGTTCTCTTGTGAGAAGTGTGCATAAAGTGGATAGAAAACTGGCTGCAGCATCGGGCTCAGAGGGTGATAATCAATTGCTCAATGCCTACTAGTTGGCAGCTGGTATCAGGTGGAGTGCCCCAGGGGTTGGTCCTGGGGCTGGTTTTATTCAATATCTTCATCAATGACCTGGAAGATGGGACAGAGTGCACCCTCAGCAAGCTTGCAGATGACACCAAGTTGGTGGCAGGGGGAGAAGAGCGGGGAGTAGTAAATATGCTGGAGGGTAGGGCTAGGATTCAGAGTAACCAAGACAAATTGGAGGATTGGGCCAAAAGAAATCTCATGAGGTTCAACAAGGACAAGTGCAAAGTCCTGAACTTAGGACAGAACAATGCCATGCACCAGTAGAGGCTGGGGGCTGACTGGTTGGGCAGCAGCTCTGCAGAAAAGGACCTGGGGGTTACAGTGGATGATAAGCTGAATATGAGCCAGCAGTGTGCCCTTGTTGCCAATATGGCTAACAGCTTACTAGGGTGCATTGGTAGTTGTGTTGCCAGCAGGTTGAGGGAGGTGTTATTTCCCTCTATTCAGCACTGGTGAGGCCACGTCTGGAGTACTGTTTTGGGTCCCCCACTAAAGAAAGGATGTGGACATATTGAAGAGAGTCCAGTAGAGGGCAACAAAAATGATGAGGGATCTAGGGCACATGACTTCTGAAGACAGCTAGGGAACTAAGTTTATTTAGTTTGGAGAAAAGAAGACTGAGAGGGGATTTAATAAGAGCCTTGAACTACTTGAAGTGGGGTTTGAAAGAGGATGGAGCTAGACTGTTCTCAGTGGCAGCAGATGACAGAACAAGGAGCATGGTCTGAAGTTGCAGCAAAGGAAGCTTAGGTTAGATATTAGGAAGATTTTATACACTAGGAACAGGTTACCCAGAGAGGTTCTAGACTCTCCATTCTTGGAGGTTTTTAAGACCTGGCTAGAGAGAACTTTTGTTGGGATGATCTAGTTGGGGATGGTCCTGCTTTGAGCAGGGGTTGCACTACATGACTTCCTGAGGTCCCGTCCAATCCTAATTTTCTGTGATTCTATGAATAACTGTATTTTCTGCAAGTCTGCTGGAGTGTGCTATTTAGCGCGCTCCAGCAGCCTCTGCATTGCTGTGTTTCAAAACGGCAGCGGGGGTGTTTTAACTAAAGCTCATTGAATAGGCTTTAGTTAAAGCACACTCACTGCCATTTTGAAGTGTAGGATGTTGAATACATGTGAAGGTGTAGATGCTTTAATTAGAGCCACTCTCAGCCACCCAGCCTGTTTTATGTTGTTCTGGCTTGTGAATCTGCACCCTGAGTTATGATTACTTGGCAGAAGGAGGTCTGATTACATATGGAGGAGCTGCAAGGCAGTGAAAGAAGTTGCATTTAGTTAGCTAAAGGCAAGATGTTGTTGCCTACAAACCGATGTGGATGTCAGAATGCCATTTGGGTTCAGGGGCCTGCCCTTGGCTGAAACAAAGGCTGCCCTACAGCACATAAAATAATCTGTAACAATTATGTTGTTCAAAAACGTATGAGACCCTCTCACTAATGCTGTCAGGTCTCCCCCTCCCTCCCTAAAACTATGACAAAGAGGAAGGTAGCCTCTTATGCAGCACTAGTTTGGCTCTGATGCTGCCTCCTCTCTGGTCTATGTCCCTTTCCTGAACCAGTCTGCAGACAGCAGGCCAAAGAACTTATTCCAGTCTTTCTACTTTGTAGTTTAATTCAGGTCCTCTGGTCATTTTGCCACTCAGGTCTCTTCCAGTTCTGTTGTTGGTCTTGGGACAAGGGACCAAATAGCCCATATGGCCTCAAAATGCATCTGCAGGACCAAGGGCTCTGTGCTTGAGGCAATGGTGATGAGCACCAGGTCATATATGCTCACAGGTGGACCGTTCACTTTCAGACTTGCTGTTGGTATTTGCATCTTACAGCACTTGCCCTTCAGGTATCTTTACTCTTTCATTGATTTGCTTAACCTTCTCTTCTGCCAGCTTCCTGGAAAGCTCTTGTCAAGATACATATCTTGGACACATCACTCAAGATAGTAGTTTTTACTCACCAGGGTTTTCCCAGCACTTTGGTGTGTACCTCAAGCCAGCTGGCAGCATCCTGGGACAAGAATCTCTGGTTCAGCACTGTTTGAGTGGGCAGTCCAGCAATGGAGAAGCGGGGGTTGAACAAGGACCAGCTGTGCATAAATATGGATGACTTCTGGTGCAGATGAGGTGAGCAGATAGAAGAGTAGGAAAATATAACCACCAGAGAGGCATTTTTATGGATGTTCAGTAGGCAAGTTTTATAATTCAGGCTTCGGTACAAAGAGGGCAGAGGTGGAGGCAGGGAGAGGAGGAGATAAAAAGAAAAGGAAGCTCTAACTAAACCCTAAGTTAGGTAAGTAAGTCTAGGTTCAAAGCCCATAGAAGCCCTGGTAAACTGCTTTTGTGTATAGTTTCATAGTTTCTAGGGTCAGAAGGGACCTGAGCAGATCATCTAGTCCAACCCCCTGCCATGGCAGGAAAGAATACTGGGGTCATATGACCCCAGCAAGGTGTTCATCTAGCCTCCTCTTAAACACCCCCAGGGTAGGAGCCTGCATCACTTCTCTTGGAAGCTGGTTCCAGACCCTAGCCGCCCTGACTGTGAAGTAGCACCTCCTGATATCTAACCTAAACCTACCCTCTGCCAGCTTGGTCACTCCTGGCAGTGCTTGGGGGAACAGTGACTCCCCCAATGCCTGCTGATCCCCCCTGACTAGTTTATAACAGGCCACAAGATCCCCCCTCAGCCTTCTCTTTTGGAGGCTGAACAGGTTCAGGTCCCGCAGCCTGTCCTCATAGGGCCTGCCCTGCTGCCCCCTGATCATATGAGTGGCCCTCCTCTGGACCCTCTCCATGCTGTCCACATCCCTCTTGAAGTGCGGTGCCCAGAACTGAACGCAGTACTCCAGCTGCGGCCTGACCAGTGCCGCGTAGAGAGGGAGGATCACCTCCTTTGACCTGCTTGAGATGCATCTGTGGATGCATGACAGGGTGCGGTTGGCCTTCCTGACTGCCTCTCCACGCTGCCGGCCCACGTTCATCTTGGAGTCAATGATGACCCCCAGATCCTTTTCCGTCTCCGTGCTGACAAGAGGGGAATTCCCTATCCTGTAGGTATGGTGCCAGTTGTTCCTCCCGAGGTGCATCACTTTGCACTTGTCTGTGTTGAAACCCATCCTATTCTCGTCTGCCCACCCTTGTAACCTGTCTAGGTCTGATTATAGCCTGTTGCATCCTTCCAGTGTACCCACATCCCCCCACATCTTAGTGTCATCAGCAAATTTGAACAGGGTGCTTTTTACCCCCTCATCCAAATCACTGATGAAGATGTTGAACACGTGTGAGCCCGAGGACCGAGCCCTGCAGAGCCCCACTGCCCACGTCCTTCCAGGTTGAGAAGGACCCATCCACTACCACCCTCTGGGTGCGGCCCTCCAGCCAGTTGGTGACCCATTTGACTGTGTGGGTGTCTACACCACAGCCCCCCAGTTTCTTAATGAGAACGGGGTGAGAGACAGTGTCAAAATCCTTCCGGAAGTCCAGGAAGACTATATCCACTGCTACCCCTGCGTCTAATCATCTGGTGATCTGATCGTAAAAGGCCACCAGGTTGGTCTGACAGGACCTGCCACTGATGAACCCATGTTGGTTTCCCCTAAGCATGCAGTCCCCTGCTGACCCCTCCTGGATGTGTGCCAGCATAATTTTCTCAAACAGCTTGCCCAGGATTGAGGTAAGACTAACAGGCCTATAGTTTCCCAGGTCCTCCTTCCTCCCTTTTTTGAAGATGGGAACCATGTTGGCCATCTTCCAGTCCTCTGGTACCTCACCAGAGCACCACGAGTGCTGGTAAAGTTGTGCCGGGGACTTGCAATGACCTCGGCCAGTTCCTTTAGAACTCTAGGGTGGAGATCATCCAGACCGGCTGACTTAAATACGTCCAACCCCTCCAGAAGCTCCCTAACTCAATCCTTGCTAACCCATGGTCCAGGTGTGCCACCCCTGGGGCTGTTCTGCTCCCTACTTAGGAAGACGGAGGCAAAGAAATCGTTAAACATGTTAGCTTCCCATGGCGTCCTGCAAGGGCCCCACATTACCCGGGACCTTCTTTTTACCCCCTATATATTTAAAAAAAGGACTTCTTATTGCCCTTAATCTGGGAAGCTAGCCCCAGTTCCATCTCTGCCTTGGCCTTCCTAATGACCCCCCTACATCCCCGAGCAACTACAGAATAGTTCTCCCTGGTGATGACCCCTTCTTTCCATTGGGTATACGCCTCCTTTCTAGCAAGGAGACATTCCCGGATGCTTTTGGTGAGCCACGGAGGCTTGTATGCTCTCCTGCTCCCTTTGATCCTTCTTGAAATTACCTTCCTTTGGGCTTGGAGGATCGTCTCCTTAAGGAGCGACCACTCTCCTTGGACACCTGGCTCCCCTTCCCTCTGGGACCTCAGCGCTTCTCCAACTATCCTCCTTAGCTTGTTGAAGTTTGCCCTCCTAAAATCTAGGGCCACTGCCTTACTGCATGCCTTTGCCACCTTGCGCTGGATGGTGAATTCCAGCAGGCGATGATTGCTGTCGCCCAGGTGGTCGAGCACCCGCAGCCCCCTCACCAGGTCATCACCTGTGGCCAGCACTAGGTCCAACAAGGCGTCTCCCCTGGTGGGGATGTGCACCTCCTTGGTTAGATGGAGGTCCTGCACTTTGTCCAAGAACCTACATGGGGGTTCAGACCTGGCTGACTGCTCTTCTCAGCAGATGTCCGGGAAATTCAGGTCCCCCATGACTACCACATCCTTAGCCTTCACTACCTCTGTGAGCTGACCCAAGAATTTCTGGTCAAGCTCTTCTCCCTGGTTGGGAGGTCTGTAGTAGATTCCCACCATTAAGTCCCTTTCCCCTCGACTGCCTTGTACTCTAACCCAAAGCACTTCAGAGCGCCCCTCCCCTGGCTCCTTGCTAATTAACGAGGATGTGTATTCCTCCTTAATATAGAGCGCCATGCCCCCACCTCTCTTTCTTATCCTGTCCCTCCTGTACAGCCTATAGCCCTTGACATTCACCGCCCAATCATGCGTTACGTCCCACCACGTTTCCGTAATCCCCACTATGTCCGTGCTGGTGTCAGCCAGCAGGAGGGTGAGTTCCTCCTGCTTGTTGCCCATACTATGAGCATTTGTGTAGAGGCATTTGAGGCCTCCTGTGGATGTGTGTACTGACCCCCTAGTCCCAGCATTACCCTGGCCCCTCTCTCTTACCTGTTTGTTCACTTCGCTCGTTGGTCTGGGCTGGGCTGTAGTTGTGGGTGCTGTTTGGTCTGGCAGTCTGATGTTTCCTCCGCCTTCATCTTCCCCTTCCCCCGATGAGCCTAGTTTAAAGCCCGCCAGAGGAGGTCCGCCAACCTAGAAGAAAACACACGCTTACCTTTAGGGGAAAGGTGGAGCCCATCCCATCCCAGCATGTCTCTCGTCGTGATGTGCCGGTCGCGGCTGAGGAAGCCAAACCCCTCCTTGAAGCACCATTCCTGTAGCTGCCAGTTGGTCTCCGCGATGCACGTTTCATGCCATCTGCCTCATCCACTCACTGGCAGGATAGAAGAGAAAACCACCTGTGCGCCCATCTCCTTCAGCACACACCCCAGAGCGTGGTAGTCCTCCATCAGGTGATCACGGCTCCTCCTGGCCACATTGTTAGTGCCCACATGGACTAGGACCATGGGGTAATAATCGGTGGGCTGGATTATGGTCTGGAGCATCCCTTTCACATCCTGAATCCTCGCTCCAGGTAGGCAGTAGACCTCGCGTGCTGAGGGGTCCTGGCGACAGATGGGGCCCTCCGTACCTCTCAGGATGGAGTCACCAGTGACGATCACGCGACGCTGCTTCCTCCTGGCCTTCCTGCCTCCTTCAGCTTGCATGGGACTCAGTGAGCATGGAGTTGCCTCCTCCCTGGTTTTGTCCTCTCCATCCTCCTCCTCCAGGGCTGCCAGAGCTTTGTACCTGTTCTCCAGCCGGACTGTAGCAACTGGTGCTGCCGTGTCTTGAGCAGCCCTGGCACGGGGGGTGACCGTCTCCCACTTAGCAGTGGAGGGCTCATCTTGAGGTGCATCCTCCTTGGTTGTACAACCCTGCAGGGAAAGAAAATAGCTGTCAATTTCTTCCTCTGCCTCCCTGATTCCCCTCAGCCTGCTAACCTCCTCCTGGAGCTCCCTCACCCGTGCCTCCAGGGCTGTAAGGTGGGCACCTGCAGGACAGGTGTGGGGGTCTCCAGTCCCTACCCCGCCAGGCCTTGCTGGGCAGCTCCCGCAGGCCAGGGGGTTGGGGGATGCCAGCCCCCCTGTATAACAGTAAGGAGAGGGATGTGCCAAAATCTGAGTCAGAGCTGAGCTGATTTTGCTTCTGCAGAACTGTTGCTGCAGATTTTCTGCACGTCAGGCAGACATCATGCCATCAGTTTTACACCATCCAGTGATCAAGATTTTTCACATGATCAGAAGAATTACAGTCATCCTTTTTAAATTAAAACAGATTCTGAAACATGAGTACCAGGCAGGGGTGGGTTCTATGGGAAAACATATTGTAAGTAACAGCATAATAGATTGGTATATGCATATAAGGTACACTTGAAATATGAAGGATTTAAAGGAGTGCTGCACAGAAAGCCCCTGCTTTCTCTGATTCAGAGTTATCTTGTCTTCCCCCAGGAACCTCCACTGTCACTGTGTAAATCAGATTACTTCTATCCATTACACAGAGGTAATCTTCTGAGTCACCATTTTTCTGCATAATTCCTCATGACGGAGGTGGGAGGGAGAAATAGGGGATTGTTTTAACCATTCCTATTGCAACTATGACTCTTTATCTCAGCACTTTCCTGGTCTTAAATGCCAGAGACAGAACTTATTTCATTTAGCTGCTGAGCAAGTAAGACCTCACATTGGTGAAATTAATGAATTATTAATAAAAAGCAGAGCGTGACTAGAGTGCCTGTGGTTCCAGCATTATAACATTCCCAGCTGTAGTTAATTTCTGTAACAATTTGTGATGGATTTTCCAGCTCATTGGCTTTGATTGCACTTGACTTATATTTTTCTTACTCTTCCCTTGCTTTGGTGATGGCCTGAAATACTAGCCAAAGAAGTACCTATGGATTAATTAATTCCATCCAACCTCTGGCAAAAGTGTAGTTCTGCAAGCTACATTCGTGCAAAATACTTCCCAAATTGTAAGTAGAATGAGTGCGTGGTAGGGGTGGTTCTACTCTGGTAGTATGTAAATCATAACATTAACTTAATTTGTTTGGCTAATGGAATTTATTATAAGCCTAATGGCTGTCTGCAGGATAGCTTGTGTCATTAGCAAACAATCCTGCACCATGCTAGGAGTTGCTTTGGGAGGCCTTGTTTCTTACAGATGTGCCACTATGGTTCCATACCCTTCCTTCTCCATTGTTCCAGCTACCCATGGTGCCTTTGTATATCTGTCACCTATTACTTTCTGATGGATGTTAGGTAATGACCTTGGTGTTCAACTGTTCCATGCTAAGGCTAGCTTAGGAGGTTTGCACTGGGACGAATTGAACCAAAAATGTCTATTTCTGGTTTATTAAAAATATCTCTTCAAGTTTCAGTCGGCACCATGAATCTCCCTTCACCCCAAACACACACATAAGATTGTGACTTTGAGCAAAGCGTGACCAAAAAGGATGTTGTTTTTAAATAGCTGACACTTCTCTAGCAGTTCTGTCCTGTGCAGTCATGGAGAAAACAGTTTTTCAAATTGCCAACTTGTTTTCAGTGTGCATCTCCAGGATTCACCCAAATCTTGTTTATTTTTTGAAAGGGAATCTGTTGAGCTGGTCTCCTTTAATCTGTAGGCTTGAAGGTTTGCAGGTTTGATGTGTTCTCCTTTCGGTCTTTCTTCTCTGTTAGTGACTTCTGTAACCAGTAAAGTTATAGCTGTGAACTTTGCAGGAAGATGTTGCTACAAGTTCACAGGGCTTAGTCTAGTTCTACACAGTGCCTGTCAGATCTCTGCTTTGGAAATCTATTCAGTTCTTTGACAAGGCCAGATGAAAGCTTCAGAAAACTGTAAAGTATGTGGGTGTTTTGAAATAGCAAGGTATTAAGAGAGGAATGTTTAACCACTATATGAAAAATAAAGTTACTTCCTTAGTTTTGAAACTTTTAGTTTGTAACCATTAGAACTTCAAGTAAGTTTGATCTGGCCATGGAACAATGCTTTCTTTAATATGGAAAATGAACCTTCAGACTGGACTTTTCTGAGGGAATTGGGGAGTTTAAGGAGTCCAATTCTGACTGAACTTCAATGGGAGCTGGGTGTCTAATTGCTCTTGCACTTTTAAGAATCTCTGAAGGCTCTGAGTTTTATCAGCTATTCCTTTTCCATTAGCTTTTAAAAATGTCTTTAGGCTTCTCCTATTTCTAGTGGAGAAAGAGAAAGTTTCCCTTTCTCTTTGTTGTGGCTCTTTGTTTCTTGCTTTTGGTGCAAAGTTCAAAGACTAAGCAGTCAGTACACTGTGCCACAAACTGCCGTTCTCCCAGTAGAATGTACACAAGTTCAGCCTTTTTCTCCCAGAGCAAAAATGGCCACTTTGGGGGAAAATAACCCAGGTTAAATTACTCCTAAGAGTCTGAATGTCTATACACAGTCCCATGGCTTAACTCCTATTGGGGACCAGGAGGAGTGGAGCTAAGGGAAAGGCTCCTTGCCTTCCCAAGACAGAGGTGCACACCAGTCTACAGAAGGCATGGAAGGTAGGCCTGTGTGAAGCGGCAAGTATTCAATTTGGATTTGAATTCGGCCAGTTTGGGGGGACAGTTATTCAATTTGGTGATTTGGTTTACTGTTCCAATTCCATTCAGCTGAATCAGCTCAGGAGGCGCTACTTCACTGTCAGGGCGGCTAGGATCTGGAACCAACTTCCAAGAGAAGTAGTGCTGGCTCCTACCCTGGGGGACTTTAAGAGGAGGCTAGACGAACACCTTGCTGGGGTTGTTTGACCCCAGTACTCTTTCTGCCATAGCAGGGGATTGGACTTGATGATCTGCTCAGGTCCCTTCCAATCCTACCGACTATGAAACTATGATTCAGCCACTGAATTGGCCGATTCGGTGATTCGGCCATAGACTATAATGGTGAATCACTTAAATACCTATAACTTTGTCATTTGTTTGCAGATATGGATAGTAGGCTCATCTGAGGGCATGTAGCCTGCCATGTTTCAAGGAGATAGGTGCAGGGACTTCTGTGAAAGTGCACCTCAAACTGTTGAAAGCAAAACTCATGCCACTTGTGTGTGTTAACTGGGTTTCTGGTTGTAGTCATGCTGGTCTAAGGAACAGGCAGGCAAAGTTCTTTGTGTAGATGTGATATCTTTTATTAGACCAACTGAATAGTTGGAGAAATATATCTTAGCAAACTTTCGCATTTAAAAACCCTGTGTCAGGCTGAGGAAGCATCTGCAGTTTTTGTGTGCGCTCTTCCTGGATGTCTGAGGTCAAGTGTAAAGCTACCTGTGGCCCTGCCTTCTGTAGCTCCTCCCTCAAGTACTCCCTGCATGCCTCATACAGGGAGGGCCCCACTATCTTGCTAAAGGTGGTTCATGTGGGCACTCAGACCGATAGGGCCACAAGTGCCATGAACTGCCTGAACCCTGGAAGTTTAACAAAGGAAAAGGGCTGGCCATCCACAGCAAGCCATCTCCCCAATGCTCTGGGTGACCTCACTTGTCTTGGGAGCACCCCCCACCCCTTTGTCCCTGCCTTTCCCCCACTGGTCCAGGGTGGCCTGCCTCTGCTTTGTGGGAATGGGGTGCTTTGGAGCAAGAGGGGGGACTCCCACTAGTGCCAGGCTGAGAAGTAACAAAGGCAAGAGGATGCTGCCTCCTGAGATGCAGCAGCATTGCTGTGGTGGTAAAGTGTTTCTTCTCCTTGCCTCGGCTGATCTGCGTTCAGCAGTGCTGGCAGGTAGCATACCTGGGATCATCTGCCACCTCAGAATGATCCCACACTACACTACCCACTCGCTTCTGTGTTGAGGGTGGGGATCCTGCCTTATTCCCCTCCTCAGCAGGCACAGGCACAAGAACAGGAGGAGCTGAGCCACCTGCCCCCACAACCTCCTCTGAAGTGCCTTCCAGAGAAGACAACCTGCCTCTAGGGGGACTTTGAGGGGTGTGGAACACAAACTCAGATTCCCCCTCCTTCCCCAGAATTTCCTTTGCTATGGTCCTCAGCTCCCCTGCTTCCAGATCCAGCTCCTCCTCTGGACTGGAAAGCTCACACTGGAACTGAAAGTGGGGTAGAGAGTGTCATGCTGCTGCTGGTTGTGGTTACTGGTGTTACTGGTGATGCTGCAGGTGCAGACACAGCTTCCACCTCCTTGTTCCCAATAGCAGCAGCAGACTACTCACTGCTAGGAAAGAGAGTGCATTTATGTTGGGGGGGGAACTTGCAGCTTTCCATCTGCCTCTGCTCCCTCCCCTGCCAGAAGACTTGGCACCTGCATTTCCAGCACACTTCGTGATGTTTGGTGTTCTGCGAAATGTGTGTGTGTGTGTGTGTGTGTGTGTGTGTGTGTGTAATATATGTTGTGCTTTCCTGCACAGTGTTGACACACTGTCAGGGAAAACACAGATTTATTTGCTGGGGGAGACAGGCTAACAGGAATAAATAAGAGGAATTTGGGGGAAGAATAAGCTGAAAGGAATGGATAATAGGGATTTGTTGGCAAGTGTAAATAGGAAAGGATTGGATAGAACTTGGTGGCAAGAGACTACCTGCTGCCAAGCCAGTGCCCTTCAGATGCTGCAGCTGCAAGAGAGACTGCATACAAAAGGCACACCGATGAATTCATATGCAGCGTTATATGTTGTTTCTACCTCCCTCCCCTAGAGCACTGTGACTGGAAGGGAACTCAGAGAAAGGTCACGGTCACTGGCCAGCTACAGATGTCAGTATCTTCTCCCTTTGTCTTCTCAGTTTCTGTTTGCTGCAAGCCTGCCTTCCAAATCTTTTCTGAATTGATATGGAGGCTTCAGTTTGATTCAGAGCTTTTAATGGGTCTCCCGATTCGATTCAGATTCAGAGATTCAGCCACCTCTGAATTGAATTGACTACTGAAGCTTTGCACAGCTCTATTGGAAGGTATCTTCTCCCCTTCTCCTGTAGACTGGGAGTTGAGGGGAGCAACAGCCAGCACAACCCACCTCACTCCCAGACTGGGTGGTCCATAATTATGGAAAGAGGCAAGGGACTTTGCGGACTTCCACTGGCTTCTCCTTGCCACCCCAGCTGACCAGCTGAGTGGCAGGGCAGTGATTTAAAATCCAGATGGTTGGAGTGGGGCTCAGGGACCCCACTTCTAGCTGCCATCTTCTAAATCATCTCTCCACCAGTCAGCTGGGTGGCAAGTGGTGCCAGGCTGGGGAAAGCCTCTACAAGCCCCGTTTTCCTGGCTTCTCCAGCTTTTAACTTGAAGCTTGTGTGCTACCTGTGGTGCTTAGCTGAGTGGTAGGGTGAGTGCTGGGAGACAAGGGGAAGACAAAGGGGTTGGAGCTGAACTTGCAGAGGCTTTCCATAGCGCAGTTTCCAGCCCCTATGCTTCCCCATGCCACCCAGATGACCCAGAGCAGTGCAGGGTAAGGCAGGCTGCTGTGCCATAGGCACATGGTTTGGGAGCCTTGCTGCCATAGTGAAATGCCCCTTCCTTGCCCCACACTGCACTGGGCCAGCCTGGAGGAATTCAACGAGTGAAGCTATTCCTCTGCAGGGGCTGGAACCCTCCCTGACTGGCTGTGGCACCTGCCACTCGACAGCCTGCCCCCTTCCCAGGCAGGGGATAGGCCTGGCGCTTAGTTGCTGGGTGGAGGGGAGGACAGGGCCCAAGGAGCAGACCTGTTGTGCCCTCTGGCTGGAGAGCTTGCCTTTGAAGCTCTTTACTTACCGGCCTGGAAGAATGTCATAAATGCAATGGGTCATTTTTCCATAGGAAGAATTTTTTTGGTAGAAACAAGCGCCTTTATTCAGCCTGTAGAGAGTCGCATTCTGGACTTTGAGCAAGATCTGCTCAATTAAAAGTATGTCCCAGACTGAAGACTGTGGGCTCCTAGATTTACTCCCTATTATGCCAGTCTGACTGAGGTATGGATTTGGTTCACTGGTTGTGATAGTACTTAGAACTATTTCTAACAATGTATGGTTTCTGGGAATACCTCTTCAGGAACAAGTGAGAAAAATCTATGCAGAGCACCTTCATTTAAAAAAAAAGTATGCAAAATTGCAACTACATACTTCATTACATGGGGAGAGCATAATTGCAACATGGGATGATTCATCAAACATCTTAAGCCATCTTGATTATTCTACATCTTGAGTGGTATAAATTGGCATAGCTTTATTACTTATATCAGCTGATTATCTGGCCCTATTATTTATTATGAGCTAGAGTCTTTGGGGGTACGATTTGCATCCCTACAGGGCTGGCCCTATCCCAGTGTTATCTCTTTCCCATTCTCCAGCTCCTCAGACTAACACACACATCTTCCCTTTTCCTCAATTCACTCCTAGACTTCTTATCAGGAATGTTCACATCTGGAGACACCTCTTCCTAGAATGATGAATTCATTTAATAACATTCACATGTATACAAACTGAACGCCAAAAAAAAGAGTGGAAGACGTAGATGAAACATGCACTCATATTCTCAAGCTATGCTCCCAGATTCCTGCTTTATGCTGTTTCAAGGAGGCAGAAAATAATCCCAAAAGGGAAGCTTAGGCTTCTATTCCATCCTCTCCTGCACCCCAGTCTGTACAGGGAATGTGTCAGGGGCTTAGGTTGCCTTTCTAGTCTGCTCTTCTCTGTCATGCCAAGTATGCCAAGTATAAATTTAGCACATCTGAGGCTCTGGCTCATATGAATGGTAGAAAGGCAAAGCAGCAAACTCATGTGCTACTCAATCTACTATGAGAATCTTACCCAGTTAAATTTCTCAGTTAAGGTAAAGAGAGTCTTAATATAATTTAAAAAGAAAAGAGATTTGCCTTGAGACTCACTGATTTATATTCTAGGGCATATTAAGAAAGTCAGGAAGGATTTAGCTAACTCACATTAAAAAAAGATTCTGTTATGAGCAGAATTAGCTGCCAAAAGTATAATCCTACAAAAGTGGAAATCCCTGGCTCAGCTGAACCTAGCATTTTGGTGCTGTAACTTAAGTGAATTAGCTGGCCTCAGAAGAATAACAGTTCTAATCAATAATAAATTAAACATTGTTCAAGATGTACAGACAGCTTTCTTGAAAATCCATGAATAGACGAAAACGTTGTTTGTCATATCATCTGGGGTACCAACATCATTTTCTTTCAGACAGTTGCAGAAGCAAATGGCTCCAAAACAGTACCATTTATCAAGCTACTGAAATACTAATACAGATTTAATAAAAACTAGTCATTATTAATGTATTTATACATTTGGTAATCATTTAATTGAGGACTTTGTTCTACTGGTTTTTGTTTTTATCTTTCTCCTGTATGCCTACTTAGAAGTATGCACCTAACTTGATAGAGTGATGGCCAGCTGGGACCCATTACTTGGTAGGAACAAAATCAATTTTAACTATAGCATCACTCTCTATGCATGTCTCAGTAAAATCAAAATTCAGTGCAACCATTAAATGTTAAAGTGCACATTTTTTACGATGTAGGTAGTTAGCTACTGAAAAAAATTACCAAAAGATGTGATGATTCTCCACTTTCAGAGTCTTTACATCAGGCCAGGATGTCCTACTAAATGATCAATTTACACATTGTTTGATGAGACTCTATGGCCCATGTTTTGTAGATAATCAGAATGGTTTAGGTCCCTTTAGGTCTTAAAATGTATAAATCCATGAAAAGTAAATTAGAAAACAAAAGGTGATAGCAACTACAATGTGCCTGTTGTCTCTATTAGAGAAAGGAAAGGCTCCTGTATTCCAAGAGAAAGATCCTCTTGGGGCAAAGCCTATGATCATGCCATAGAATCACATGGTTAAAGGGAGATCCAGGGTCATCTGGTCCAGTCCCCTGTATGAATGCAGGAATGCCATTCCTAAACCATCCCTGTCAAATACTTATTCAGCCTTTTTTGAAAACCTCCAGCCAAAGAAATTCCACTTCCCTGGATAGTCTATTCCACTGTCTTACTGTCCCAACAGTAAGGAAGTCTTTCCTGAGAGCTAAACTATTTTGCTGCAATTCAAAACCGTTACTTTGCATTCTGCCATTTGGAGAAAGGGAGAACAGCTGTTCTCCCTCTTCTTTATGGCAGCCTTTCAAATATTTAAAACCTGCTATCATGTCCCCTCTGTATCTCCTTTCTCTAAGCTAAGCATATCTAGCTCTCTTAACCATTCCTCATGTGGCTTGCCTTCCAACCTCTTTATAGTTTTTTGTCATAGGACTCTCTCTAGCATCTTCACATCCTCCCCAGACTTGCATGCAGTAATCGAGATGAGACCTAACCAGCACTGGGTCAAGTGGTACTTGCCTTATCTTACATCTTCTGTTGAGGCAGCCTGAAGTGACATTAGCTTTTTTTGCAACTGCAACATATTCCTGACTCATGTTAAGTCCGTGATTCACCAAAACTCCAGATCTTTCTCAGAGAAGCTATTGACCTCCCATTCTGCATTTGTTCATTAGATTATTCTTCCCAAGATGTGCAGCACCTTATATTTGTCTGCATTTGAATGTCATTCTGTTGACTCTAGCTCAGCTCTCTAATCTTTCAAGACCATTTTGAATTCTACTTGTGCCTTCCAAAGTGTTGCAATCTTTCCCAGTTTTGTGTAATCTGCACATAGCGGTGAAAGTTTCCATGAATACCCCAACTCCTCTTTGAAGTCCATTGCAATGGAGAATGTTCTTTTTTATTTCTTTTCTTTTTTTCAAAATCTGGTTCAGAGAGACCTACCCACCTCCTACTGCTAATTTTCATTTTGTGTAAATTCAAGAAGAGCTCCATAAAACACTGGCAGTACATTAACCTCAGTTGACCTAACTGTTATTATGCAGGTATCAGCAGATAGTGCCCGAGAGGTACTTAAAGTTGTTCCTAGGTTTCATAGGACCAAGAAAACTTGTTGCAGTTGTGAACTGAAAATGGTTTAGTTCTTGTGTGCAGCTCCTGCCATGCAACTATAAGTACATATCTTGATCTGTAACCTAGGGCCTATCATTAACTGGCTTCACAGGCAAGATGGTGCCCTTTTCAAACCCTCCCAATCTGATGCTGCACCAAAGGAAGACACAGCTGGAGGTTTGGGCCTCCATCTATGCCTAGTCAGCATATATCTCTTCCTCAGCAGCTTCATGAACTCATTCTTCATGTCTCTATTTCTCAAGCCATAGATGATGGGGTTGAAAGTGGAAGGCACAGTAAAATAGACAATGTCAAAAAAGGCACGCACTCTAGCTAGGGCAGCCTCACTGGATGGGTCTTTGATTTCTAAGCTTCCTGTAATCAAGAGTAGCCCCATTGTCACATAAAAAATGCTGAGCACAGTGCTATGGGTGATGACAGTTTTGAGGGCCTGCTTGGAAGCGTTACTAAGGTTCATACAGTGGGATACCTTCAAAATCTTTGTGTAGGAAAAACCAGTCAGAGAAAAGGAGGTCATGAAATGAGCAGCCATCATGGTTATCCTATGAAGTTTGGGATACAAGGAAAAGGCCTCACAACATAGACTGCCCTCTAAGGAAGAAGCTGTACATAGGAAGCTGCAAGAATTGACTAAGTGGCAGGATTTTTGTCCCCAAAAAGTAAGCACATAAATCAGTGGATAAGTCAAAGCAAAGACCCAAGAAACGCTCCGAATTTTGATCATCAGTTCATTGGTGACTTTTCTGTTGCATTGAAAAGGATGGCAGATAACATAACATAATATCTTTCAATTGCCATAATGGTTTTTGTGAAAACTTGAAAGCAACTGTGGGCAATGAAAAAATAATACTGCACTACACAAAACTGGCTAAGAGTGCCCCTGGCAAACATTGTAAAGAAGTATGAACAATTAGTGACTAGCCTGCATGATCCACAGCACACAGTTCACAAATGAAAACATACTTTGGTATCTGAAGATTTTTTTGCATGCAGATGATATTGATGATAAGCAGGTTTGCAAGCATGCCAACAAGAAATATTAGAACTAGGAATGTTAAAATAATATGAGTTTTTTTCTGCATGAGTAAATCTCCATAGAGGAATACCTGTGATGGTACCATTTTCTGGGACACTGGAAAGATTCAGTGCAGTGCTGTTGTTTTTTTACCATTCTTGTCTTTTTCAGAACTTTAAATATTTACTAAAGGAGCAAGGGAGAATCAGAATAATATGATCTTACATTTTTGCTGAGCTGTCCATCTGGAGAGTCCAAAGGAATTTAATGGGCTCAAACAAACTGCCTTTGAAGTCAATGGGAAGCATCTCACTAAATTCAAAGACATTTGTATGGGACTTTAGAAAAAGAAAATATCAGTGAACTAAGCCTCATCAGAGCTTGATGTCAGTAAATAGTGTTAGCCTTATTGCTAACCCGTTTCACAGATAGCAAAGTTTGAAGTTCAGAGGTGACGTGGTGTGCCCAAAGCCACATAGAAAGTCTGAGGCAAAGTTGGGGAATAGAAAGCAAATCACTTGACTCCAGACCTTAATCTAAGGACCTTTTCCTCTTTTCCTGCATAAAAAGAAAAGAAAGCAAAGGGATGGAAAAATATAGAGCTAGGTCTCCAGCTGGTGTGAATCGGCATTGTTGAATTATACTCAGTGGTGGTAAAAGACTTTGTAGCAGCTAATATGATCCACATTTACACAGTTGTCCATATTCACCTCTCTGCTCTCCATTTTCAGCTGCTCTCAGAAACACTCTGCCAGCAGGACTTCTGATTTCAGACATCATTTTCTTCTCAAATAAAATGTGCATTGGATCACACCTGTAAGTTATCACAGTAGATTAATTTGGAGGTTCCCCAAGTACTGCTTGAAAGCTTTGTTTTTCCACTAGACCATTTTCAGTGTTTCTCTTATGAGTATTATTACTCCAAGTCTGTGATTTCTCTCATCACAGACAATATTATTTGTATGCTGACAAGCTTTTTAAAAGCAATACAATGGAATGAATAGCTAGATGATTTATCTGTTGGGAAGGTCCTATCATGAACAAATACCAATGGATTGGCATTGACACGCTATGCACCACATGCACTGCTATCTCTACTATGGCATTGACGGTGGCAAAAAATTAGGGAGGTGGCAGGCAGTAACAGCGCAAAGAGGGCTACAGCTTTCCTAACAGTCGGCACCAAAACTTTGAAATGCAAGTAAAAAGAGTGTATCCTTGAGAACTGTGACCTGCTGAAGGACTAGTTCACCTGAGGCCATGTTTACAAAGGGGCCAACTCAGGAAAGTGCTAATGATATGAAGCAGGGGAAGATCCATGAGGTGGTCGGGCAGGTGCACTACTCTTCCAGTAGCTTAGCTAGGGCAAAGTAAGAAGGGCATTCGTTCCGGGTGCTGATTTAGATGGGGTAGCACCAGCAACCATCACCTGGATGGTCATGTTGGTCCTGGGGCACACTATGAAATGTAGTCTGGAGACTGCCTCTTCAGGACTATTTCTTCTCCTGCTGTAACTGGCTTCCTGGGGCTGAGAGATGCTCCCGAGAGGCAATCAAATGCTCATTCTCGTGTGGGCATGGCAAGGGCTCTCAGAGCAAAGAAGGGCTGGTGTGATAGAGAGGGGCTGGTCTGAAGAGGGAGCTGGGTGTTGTGATCTGCCAGGTGGACATGCATGGGCAGGCAGGGAGCAGCTAGGAAAAGAGGGGCCATGCAGTCTGGCTCTCAAAGGATCAGGCCCTCAGCTGATTGACTGAAAGAAGTTCAGAGCTGGGCAGGCAGCCAGTGGTGCTTGCCACTTCCTGCCAATCCCGACCAAACCCTTGGCTTTTCAAAATCTTAGATCTGGCCATGATATGAAGTCAAGATGCATTAAATCAATGGACATTAAACCCTGGTGTAGATGTGCTCTTTCTAGCATAAAATGACCCGGCTTCACTTTATATTAATCCTTTTTGAAATAAATATCAGTTGCTACTCACTGATGATGGGGCTTCTCCTTAAGTTAAACTACAAGGAACAAAGCCCACTTTCTTCCCATATGAAAACATCTATGTTAGGAGGTTGAGCGATTTTAATATATGAGAATTGATTCAACATGTTTAGTTGATTAATCAACTTTCTCTCCCCAGATGGATGAACCTTAAAACAAGCACCCATGTATATCCAGACCTATTGGTTCCCCTTAAATATTAAAGCTATTCGTCATATATCCTTGCCACTGGTGCAGCGTGACCCTTGATTTATATGAACCTGGTAGTCAGTGACCTGGATTCTATTCCTGCCTTTGCTGTTCACTTGCCATGGAACAGAGCACAAGTCACTGGATAGCCTCATTCCTCAATTTCTCCATCTGTAAAATGGGAACAATAGTGGTTATATATTTTTGGACAGTCATTTGTGCTCTACATGGAAGAGAGATATACAGAGAAAGAAGAAGGATGATCCCGTGGTTATGGCACTATCTTATAATTTGAGAATCTTGACCTCAAGTCCTTACTTGACCTCCTGTGTGACTTTGGGCAAATCACATGGCCGCTCTGTGCCTTTGTTGCCCATTAATAAAAGGGGCTAATCCTTCTTTTTCAGAGATGTTGGGAGAATAACTAGATCATAAGGTGCCTAGTTACTATGATAATGGGATGCACATGCACGTGCACACACACACGCACGCACACACAACTTCTGTGCCAGAATAAGCTTTTATCTTTAACATGACATTTTATCAAATTATGATGCAAGAGTTGCTAAATGGTTTTCTAAGTGATGCATCCATGTTTCTTCAGAGGGAGAAGTTGTAACGTAACTGTTGTAGTATAACTAAGAAAGGGAAAACAGCTGTATTCCAGTTGCAGTAGCACTGTCCATATGTAAATACTTATTTGGGAAGGAAGTAACCAAGAAGATGAATATGAAAAAGACTTTAGATTTTCACATGAATCAAAAGGTCTTTGTCCTTGGGGATATAAATGTTACATTAATTATTAATAAAAGAACAAGAGCAGTGTCTGCTGAGAGTTAACTCAACTATAAAATAGTTAATCTGCAAAATATGAAGACCTGTAAAACAACTTACAGTTGCAGAATGGCATATGCAGTGGGAAAAATCCTGCCCTTCATAAAATAAAGGGGGGCTTTGCCAATTACTGCAGTGGGGTCAGGATTTCATCCAGTAAACATATCCTGGGCAACTGAGGAATGAAAAGTGTCAGAAACTCCAAGAAAGCTGATCTTTTTAGAGAGACATAATTAAAGTAAAATGTGACAATTCAGAAATGTTTGGGTCAAGAGATTACAACTTTAAAAAACTCTTTGTGCTTACAGATTCTGTTCACTCTCACACAGCCTTTTCTTCCTCCTATTTACTGGGTTTCATCTATTGTTTCATGTCTTAAACTAAGATTGTCTGATGTTTAGATCAGAGACAGTCTTTACTATGTCTGTGAGCCCCTAGCACAAAGGTGCTTCTAGGCATGCATTGTAAATAAATATTGATTAATATATGGCATATATTGTTTTTTTATATATTGTTATTTGTAAAGATTTATATTATATTACTTAACATGCCTACTGTTGAACAACTGTAGAGAGAGGAACAGCTTCTGACCCCATTGGTGATACTTTCTCATGTGAAAAATTCAATCCCCAGCTTCATTTATGTATTTGCACTGCCCTCGTTGCAGCACCTGACTGCCAGATGTTCTTAGTGGGATTACTAGGGTGCAGCATACATCAAAATTAACATTTAGAAACCACAGGAATGGGTGCATTCCAAGTGTTTATGTACAGTTTAGACAGTCTTCGGCCCTAATTGTATGTCTATATTTTAGCCATAATAATTTTATTCTTTCCTTTCTACAACTGAGCATGGAAAGAACTAAATCAAATGAAGGGCAGACATTGTAACTAGGGACAGTTGAAAAAGATACTCGAGTGTCAAATGCAGGCAGTCTGAAACCAAAATCCTTGCTGCTAATCTCATGAATTGTGGGGGAAAAGCTTGGTCTTTAAATATATCAGTTAGACCTAGATCAAGTGCAGACACCAGTTTTCAATTTTTCAAAATAATTTTGGGTAGAGTAGAAAGAATGTCTTGTGTTTTGATTTTTTTAAAGATAAATATATAAAATTACACAGAACAAATCACTGTAGAATTAAGGAAGGTAGAAGTCCCATCTTGGCTATCAGTCTGGGAAAGCACTCAGACATGTGTTTGAATGCTTTCCAGAATCAGGATGTTTTCCAGACTAGAGTCTTGGTGGGAGAAATGGACAAGATGATTTAAATTCTTTCCATCTTGCTATTTGATCATAATATTGTAGAGTTGGAAGAGACCTCAAGGGTCATCAGGTTCAACCCGAGTAAGATTTTAATGATCTGCTAGGGCATCACCTTAACCTCTCATCCATAACTGACCACATGATAGCAACTAAATGCTATAAATCTGTACAATATTTTGCCAGGTTCCTTTATTCTTGTGACCTGCTTAGAGAAACTGAAATGATACTGCACTTTCCCTCCCCCCATGCGTAGCCGCCTGTTTGTTAAACTTGGGTTTATCCCAAAAGGAAGTTTCCCTAAATATTGCTGTCCCAACTGCCAGTGTTGCACACCTTGCTTTATGCCCAAATGTTAGAGCTGTAGCTCTTCTACTGTTTTGCTTGGAAGATTGTGTTTGCCTAGACAAGTTCCTTCACACACCAGCATGAACATAAATTTTTGATTATTTTTTTGAAAAGTTACATAATAAAAGAATCACAACTAAGAAAAAAAATTCCTGGCTTATTTGACCTGTAGTGGTGCCCTAGTCTTTAGTATTTAGAGCCCGGAGGTTCAGTAAAAGATATATTTATTGAGCTAGAAACAAGCTTATGTTCCACTAGCTCAGTACTAAATAGGATTTAAATATGCTCTTACAACATATAAACCCAGAGAAAATATCTCTGACCCTATGTTTATTATTCAAAGTACCCCTTATTCAAAGTTTAGCACTTGGGTTTAAAGTGGTCTTCAGACACAAACCATCCTGTATAAAACCCCTGTAATCATCATCCTCGTTTTATGAGTGAAACTGAGGCTGACCCATGAAAAAATGCATTTCCTTACTACTGTAAAGGGTATTAGCATTGGAATTTGACTGGAAATCAGCTTTTCTAACAGTTCCCAATCTCCAGTGTGCAGACAAGTAGATCAGCACTTCTAATTACTAAAACAGCTATTAAAAATTAGCCAGTTTCTTAGAGAGAGTTTCCTAAAACTTTTATAGATACCATTTAGAAATACCCAGATAAATATTTTTCTTACCTGAATGGAGTTAGCTCTTTACCATATAAGATTTATGATGAGTTGTTCCACACCATTCTGCATTTGATTAACTTTTATCTAACAGAACAAAAATCACCTTTCCCAATGCATCGTTTATGTGAATTTTATAAATGAGCCATTCTTGTACTGCCGGCATAAGTCACCATGATAAGATGTAAAGTTCCCCAAAGGAATAAGCAATTAACACGAGATATTTTTGTGCGCTATTTTCCCAACAATTTACATATTAACAGCAGGATTATGATTGAATGTGTAGAGAAACCTGGGATTTCAAACAATATATGTGAGCTGTATGGAAGAATTAGTCATTTTTTGATACTTACCTCAGAGTAAACAAAATATAGGCTGAATTTGGCCATTTTTAACAGCAAAACAAAGTGATAAACAAATCAAACTCAGGCAGTGGGGATCACTATTTTTCTGGGTAAATGCCTAATAAACTTATGATCATGCTCTTTATCTCAGTATAGCCATCCTGAAATAAATAAAAGGTTTATCATTGCATTGAGCTCTTGCTCCTGATAAGTGCAATTGATATCTCTTCACTCCGAGAATTCTGCTTTGTATAAAATTAATGGGTCTCTTTTCTGGCAAATCCAAAATACATTACACCTCGTGCAAACATAGCCATGCATTACATTCTTTTGTCTTGTCTTTATGTTTTATTAAATATTGATTTGCTTTTTTTATAATCTCCCATTATAAAGTCCTTTTGCAGAAGACAAAAGTGAAAGATCAATAGAAATATAGTTTCAAAAACTTGAAAGTGAAGTTTGAAAGATGATTTAAAAAAATAAAGTAGATGCATAAAATGTGTATATTTTAGTTATTTTTATTGAGTGGTCCAGTGCATCCAAACATACTGCAGCTTCCCTTTTCCAATGAATTTTAGCATAACAATAAATCCTTGTCAGGGGTCACATTACAAAAAAGGATGACTCAGCATCCTTCTTACATGAACCATCACCTCTGCTTCTTTGACTTCTTCTCTTTAAAGGATAAACAAGCCTGGATTCATTTACTATGTGCTGGCCATTATTCCTTTCAGCTTTCGGTTACCAAATCAGTAACTTACAGCTGTTGGCTGCATTTTGTTGCCTTTAAAAGCATCCTGGATTTTTTTTAATTGGGTTTTCATCCTTTACACTGACTAGTTTCACCAGGGTTACTAATTATCACTTTCCAGCCAGTTCTCATGGCCTGCAGTTCATCTTTATTCTCTATTCCACTGGGTATTATTATCTTCTTCATTCTCCTAACTTTTCATGATTATCTCTTACAACTGTGATAGGTCTTTCAGTGTTGTTTTTGATGTATCTTGCTCTTCTCCTGGTGGGCAGAAGAGTGGCATAGTTTAGTCCTAGAGTTGCCTCCTCTTGCTCTCTCCCATCCTAACAGTTAGTATGGAAACAAGCATTTGAATCACTCAACTCGTGTTAGGTGGCTTACTTTAAACTGCCTAAACCAGAGGTGGGTTTTGCCATGCGCAGCTGTTTGCCCAGGCAGCTTCTGTAAGTCCGTCGGAAGGGGCTGGTGGGGAAAGGGGTTTAAAACACCACAGCCAAGGGGGTGAGGCATGTGGCTATCCTCTGAATATGTGCAGGTGTTCATTAGACTATGTTAATCCTTTTTAGATTGGGTTAGTCCAGGGCAATCTACAGTTAGATCACATCAGGATCTTTAAATCATTTTAGGTTAGGCATGCCATTTTTAGGATGATTTAAGCCTTATGAATGCTTGCACAGTGAGCATTTAAATTGCCCTGGTTAGATCTATCTAAATGAAGTGCTTATGGCCGTGTGTAGATGAAATGAGAGGCACGTATGCACGACATTTTAAAGTGAGCTAAATGCTTTTGCTCCGCTTTAATGGTGTCAGTGTTTGTATGCCTCAGCAGCGTATTGCGCATTAATTCCAGCCGCTGTAGGAAATTCAGTGGTGTAATGTGCCTTAAATGACTTGGGGAGCAGAAAACTAAAACACCTTTCTTTGACATCTTTTAGTTTACTGCCCCCACAGCTGTGGAGGGAAGTACCAGCCTCTATATAGCTCTGCAGGAAGCCCTGCAGGCAGCCTGGCAGCAGCCCAGGAAGGCAGGCACCACTCAAGAAAAGCAGCGAGCCTGCCGCTTCAATTTAGGGCCCCAGTTTTATCTACCCATGCCCTATATGTACCTATTTAGATTGTAGTTCTTGCCTCTGTTCAGAAAACTGGCACCTGCTCCTATCTTACTTCCCTCTTTTGCCCAGTATCTCATCTCAGTCTATCTACTTAGCCCTTCTTGTCAGATGGCTCCTTCTCCCTCCCTCCTGGGGCAGCTGCTGAAGCAATCAGCAGGTGAGAAGGGGGAGGGAGAGAGGGGGTGTTGAGGGTAGAAAAGCCCCTACCACAGGGGCTTCCTTTCCCCCACAAGCTGTGTAGGGAACCTGGGGTCTGGTCTCTTGGCCCTGTCCCTGTGGGCTGATGGATGCAGGCAGGATGCAAGCTAAGGAGCAGAGGGGTGAGGCTGTCCCTGCTCCACTGGAACAGACAGCATAGCCCAGGGCTGCAAAGCATTCTGGGATGCTGAGGGACTGGGAGTTGACTTGAACCAGGAGGTGATCTGGGGCAGAAGTTTCATAAACTGGTTTCACCTAAATCACTTAAGTCTGATACTACATTCAACCAGGCTTATCTTCAACTGGTTTTGGCCATTTTAAAAGCAGTTTATATGCACTGAACTTCTGTTCTGTTACAGGCTGAAGCCAGTTTCTGATCTCTTAAACTGGTTCATGTGCAACTTCTGTCCCTAGCCAGTGAGAACAGGTATGACATTCTCTGGCGTAATCAGGAGGGAGAACTGCTGCTAGTTTGGCCTGAAACATGCACACATATGATGCCATGCAGTTATGCAGTGAACTTGTTCACTGGTCTCCAGTCACAGTAAGATGTTATGCACAATTGCTAGAAATAATGCATATACCATACTGTAATTTCATGATAGATACCACCTATTATGAAAGCCTTATGAAGCAAATTAGTTCTTACAAGAACTTTTAAGATAAGCAAAGACTTAGTGACATCTGCTGAGAAAACACATTACTGGCCCTGTCTTCATATTCATCATTCACAGAACAGAAGAAATGACAAGTGATGTATTTATAGGATTCAAATCCACATCACTTTGTACTTGCATGCTACTGAATTTTCATACTAAAGAACAGTCCAGCCATAAAGTATGTGCCAATGGCTTATTTTCAGCAATGTACAAAGGTCACAGGAGGAATGGCTTAGAAACTTCCCTGAATCTACTAACTGTGCCTACACAAGGGCTTTAAATGTGATGGAAGCAGTGGTGACACTTGGCTTTGTAGAGATTTTACAGGTGAGCGGCTTCCTGGGAGACATGCTAAGATAACAGAGCTCCAGGCCAGCCTCTTGTGGGGGTTGCTTGCTTTTGTGATAGAACAGGGATAAGGGGTAGCTTGTAATGATATGTTCCTGCTGCAGATGTACTTCTGCATGCAGCCCAGAATATGAACAAAGGCATGAGGCTGTTTTTTTAATTTAATTTAATTTTAATTTAGTTTTTCCTGTACTGAAAAGGCAAAGCCTTCTATGGCACATTACTGCTGCTTTGAGTACCAGTTTAGCAGCTGGAAAATAAACAGGTTCTGAGAGGCTCTGGGAACATCATGTGTGCTGTAGACAAGGAGACAGATATTGGGAAAGCAGGAAGGAAAGATTTCTTTTGCTCCTTCAGCATGGGTTCTGTGGGAGGAGGCCATTGTCCCATTTTCCTCTTGCAAATGATATCCCTGTTTTTCTTCTTTTTGTCTTTGAAATGACCAGTCTCAAGAAAATACTGTGCATGAAAAGTTTTTTAAAACCTTCCTACCTGCAGATCTGGCCTTGTGCTAAATTGGGCCTCTGGGAATCATCACTTCCTCTGTGTGCTGGCAAGCGTTGTTGTGTCAACCAGATGACCGCTGGAGGTAGAGTAGGTGGCTTGCAGCAGTTCTGAAAGCTTAAGTCCCCTCAGTTGTCTTTCACGTTAAAATCTGAACCTCTGGCTGCTGTTTTTTCCCTCTTGTCAGCCCAAAGAAAGCAGCTGTAGGACAGGTCAGGATGCTTTTAGAAACTTGTGGGCTCTTAGATGCAGGCATGGGTAATGCAACTAGGGCCATTATTAGTGTTTGTTTTATGGATTTTGTAATTGTGAATGTATTAGTTTGAGTCTAATTGAAAAGGTGGCTTATTATTTTCACCGAGCTTGTAAACCAGCCAGCAGCTTTTTTTGGCTTGGCTTGTATATGTTGCTCAGAAATCAGCAGGAGTTTTAAGTAATGTTTGTTGTGTGAATATCTGCTTATGTTTTGGAGCAGGGTACACCTCAGCTGGGTAGACATCTAGAGGAATTTTCAGAAATCGATATGCAGTTGCATTGCTTGGCTCAGGTTGTTCTCCTTGCCCAGGAGTGGAGCAGGTGCATCTAAACTTGTGATTAGATGTTACATCTAGTAGTGTGGGACCAGATCCATAGTGGTAAAAATGTGCAAACATCCACTGAAATCATAGAAGTCATACTGAGGCATAAGTACCACACCTAAGAACACAGCTCCTGTGTTTACACTTAGACGTCCTTTAAAAAAAAAAAGTGAATAGCATGCTTTAAATATAGCATTTCCTTCACTGCACAGATGCAGCTGACCACCTTCTGTTGTTAATCTTCTCATGCAGCCATGCTGTCTCTCATTCACTTCTCCCTTTCTTTCTAGTACCTTGCTTTGGAAATCAATGCTGCATGTTACAGAGCATAATGTGGATAGAGCAATGTGGTGTCAAGAGCTTTGCATATAGCGTACATAACATTGGTGCAAAAGGCTGGTTTGTACGAGGACTGATATGGAACATAATAATCATAACATCCACTTGGAGCAGTTTGTACCTGTTGGAGATAAAGTTTTCCTCTCTTCACATCCAGATATATCTGATTTTCCTTCTCCTCTTCTAAGTAACATATAACTTTAGACAGACATTTCAGGGGGGGGAAAACAGGTGAGTTATGAGAGATTGAAGTTTCATTAGTATATCTTTTGAAACCCACTTTCATAGCAGTAAACAAGGAATCTAATATAGATTAAGACCTTGTTTCGTTATTCATCTGCCATGGAAGTAGTTGCCTGATGGACTACATGCTGTGGAAGTAGGAGGAACCTCCTATAGCACATGTTGCACTTTGATACTGAAAGGAAACCTTTAATAAAAATTTACCTTTTGCTAAAGATGAAGGATTTTTTTCTTTTTTTTAACGTAAAGCCATGCGCATGTGCTGCCTTTAGAAATCTTGGGCCAAATTTGCAGCTGAAATTCTGAGCAGATGGAAATTGTAACAGCACCCGGCAAGTCAATGACACTGTGCTGGTTCACACCAGCAGTGAATTTGGTTACATAAATATGAAAAGTTTATGTTCATCTTAGATGTGCAGAGAAATGGCTGGAGATGGTTATTTGTAACATTTGTGAGTGGTGCTGTGCAGATGGGCCTTTATTCACACCAGTCTTAGCTAACAAACATGTCTATAAACAGTCCTTTATTATTTTTCTACATTGGATATTCATACCAGCTACATGCAGAAAATATGGACCTCCAAACACTCTGTTCCTACAAGCATCCAGAATGTGGTGGGTTTTTTTTACCATAAGACCAGGCTCTAAATGATGCACTGACATGCAATGCCATTCTGCCTCTTTTTAACAAAGATAAAATACTATTTTGTTTTACCTAGATCATAGAATAGAAAGCCAAAATGAAAATAAAAAATAGTTCAAGCTGGAATAACACAAAGACCATTCCAATGTGAATTAGGGAGCTCTGTCATAAACGTGAATGAACGAAGATGAAGTTTAAAATGGTTGATTAATTAGTAAAGAATCCTTACATGTGGTACTTGGGTTATTTGTTACAAATTCTGGATAAATGCATTTAAACCCATTTCAGTTGCCATAACAACCGAATACCACTATCATACCATTTTTATCACATCTTTCTTGGATATGATTGCATTATTTTACAACTTAGGTTGCTAAGAGAGCACAGTACCTTTTTCATGTGTTTCAGGTAATTCTCACTTTGTGGAGACATTTGTTTCTTTTTGCCCTCTGAAGTAGCGTACAGAATGATTAACCAAATAAAAACCTAATTATAAACAGTGGAGCAACATAAACTGGATAAAGATGTGTGAATCAAAATGGTTGGGATTTTCTGCAGGCCCACCATCTTTGCAGGTTGTTCTTGAAGGAGCCAGAGTACAGAAGGCCCTGGATGGAAATTAGAGACCACTGATTCTCAGCCAGGGTGCTGGGATAGCTTAGGGTACTGCAATATCCTTTGAAGGGTGCTGAAGGAAGTGTTAAGAGGGCAGGGTTGGGCTCTCCTCGCCTGTCTCTTCTCCCATCCCCATTGCCTGGCCCCTCTGAAAGGAAGTAAGCACTGCAATAAATAAATTAGTTTTTGCAATGAATGCTGCTCAATTCACAAAAGTTCTGGAGGATGCCTTGAGTCTAACGAGGGATGCTTTGAGTCTAAAAATGTTGAGAACCTGTGTCCTAGAGGAAGCTGAACTCAGGACCATGATTTATATTGCACTCTTGCTTTGAATTACCAGCAAGGCCAAAAAAGGTGGTATTTAGATCTTAAACCAAAGTTTGGGGCTGATTAGGGACTCAGACCATTTGCAGGACCTTTTTAAAAAAAACATGAACTGGGCTTCACTGGCCAGATGCATTTCTTGCAAGTTTTGATAAAGGTTGATGTAATGTAACAGCTATTTTGATGTGCAAAGGGAACATGTGCTGATCCCTAAACACTGGCCAAGGTGATAGCCACATTATAAGAGCCAACAGTAGAGTGATTAGATACACTGTGGGTTAAGTGAAGGACCATCTTTTTATCGCATGACATTTCAGCAGTTTATAGTTAGTCTATAACGGTACATACCCACCTTGCCTTCTCCTTGCATGAGAGAACCACCTGCTATTTAAGCAGAACTGATGGATATCAGGATAGTTCTTGGGGTCCAACAACCATCCACAAAGCAGAGGCAGCTCAGGGATCAGTGTTGTAAAGAAAGACCTGCATGAGGGCCAGAAGGTGTTGCATTGAGAAACTGGGCCAAAGAGATGCATTTTAGGTGTGGTACCAGCTGTGATGATGAGAGTACTAGAAAAGGGCAATAAACAGTGAAAGGGAAACCTGAGAAGGCATGATTGGCCATAGACCGATGAAGAATGTCTTATTCAGGTTGAAGAGGTGAGACAAACTACTATCCCTGTTCTGATTCCTCTAGTTTAGCCTTCAGGATAGACAGAGATGTACCTTTGACTGATGCTGGAACATAGTCCTGGTAATGTAAAAGAGCTGTGTGTGTGTGTGTGTGTGTGTGTGTGTGTGTGTGTGTGCGCTAACTTCTTATGCTAGTAATTGTTTTAGTATTATATACCAGATTTCATAGAATCATAGAAAATTAGGGTTGGAAGGGACCTCAGGAGGTCATCTAGTCCAACCCCCTGCTCAAAGCAGTACCAGCCTCAACTATTTTATCCCAGCCAAGGCTTTGTCTACCTGGGTCTTAAAAACCTCTAAGGATGGAGTTTCCGTATCCTCTCTGGGTAGCCTGTTCTAGTGCTTTACTACCCTCCTAGTGAGAGAGTTTTTCCAGATGGTATATGTGCTGGGTGGTGGGGAAGCAAAGAGGGAGGGGCTGGATGCTTATGAAATCCCCAAAGGAGATCCTGCACCTTATGCCCACTTCAGATTTCCCAAGATTTAAATCCTCACTGCCTCTGCCTCTCTTAACCCTTTACCCTGTTTCAACAATCATTCTCTTTTTGAAAATGGCTTATGGGTGACAGGTAAAACCTTTTAACCACTGAAACTGCAAAATGTTAACTTACAAGCTTTTGAAAATTCTGGTCTTGACCTCCCTCTGCCTCAGTTTCACAACATGGAAAATGGGAATAATAATATTTATTGACTTTTATGAAGTACTTTTGCACCTCAGATGAAAAAAAACATATACCTCTAAGTGCTAAGGTATGCTAAGTTTATTAGATGAAGGTCTAAGAGAAACAAAAGGGAAAAATAAATATTGGATTATTTTTTGAAAAGCTGCTAGTGGTGTATGTGTAGGTGCAGCTTTATTCCCCTATGTGTATTTATAGCCACGTTATCTGCTGGAAAGATTCTGTTTTGAAACCACACCCACTAGTGTGAAATGGAGGGAAAGAAAAAAATCTTTTTCTTTGGTCATCTTCCCTTCCTTGCCTTGGGCAATTGCAGTTGAAATTGCAATTTAAAATGGCACAGGAGACTAAAGAGGCAAAAGGGAAATTCATGGGACAGCCTAAAAATCAGTCACTTTTGTTTTTCTCTAGTCATTGCATTTGAAAATTAAAATGATTGGACAGTAAAAACAGCAAGGACAGGCAATGAATTTGAATAACAATGCGCACATCTTAAAATAAAAATGAAGGGTGCATTATTTCCGTGTTTTCATGACTGATGTGTATCTTTTAAGAGATGTGGAGGGCTGGAGATTATCAGCACAGACCCATAGGGAAAGAGATTTGAGTTCACAAAACCATGTTCTGCTTGAGAAAATTACAGAACTTCATTTCTCAGTGGTACAAGACCATTCTCTTTCCACTACAAAATGTCAGGTTTCAGCATCAACGGAGTTGCTCCTTGTTTCTTTTAAATGACAGTCTGACTCTCCAAAGTGTCACTTGTAATCCAGTCTCCAATTAGCTGTGCAGGTTTGTAAGTTTTTGACACTATTCTCAAAGCCTCTGTGGGCTGCTACAGCCTACAAACCAAGGATCATTTCTGCTCTGCAACATTCAAAGAAGAGAAGGCTGGAAAGGAAAAGCTATAGTTTTATTATTCCATGCTAGAAAGATAACAGAATACTTTTCCTTTAATACCAAAATGTGTCATTTGAGAAAAATTCTACTGCCTGATCAAGCTTTCTGTTACTTATTTCTGCAAATGCATGCACAAATCCAGCAGCTAAGCCCACGGTGCTGCTGAATATTGGTACCCAAAACATACTGCAGGGTATTCTAAAGAATAGCAATTTAGAGGTTGTGGGTGGTTTGTGGGTGTAATAAAAAAGACTAATTCTGATGCCTCTGTATGCAGAGTTCTTTTTGGGTTGCTCACATTCTGTGTTAGCTTTTTAAGAACCTGGTTCTCCAACTCTTATTCTCACTAAGTAACATTTACTTATGTGAGTAGTCCTATTAAACTGCTCTTCGGCATAGGTAAGGCTTCTGGAATTGCACCTCAAAGCAGAAGTTGAGCAATCATTTACTCATTTATTTAGTACTTGTATTAGCGAGTACTAAATAAATGCACAGTAACCAGAGTTACTCTGCAGTAGCACTGGCAAACGTCTTTTAGGTGACGCTACTGCACAGTAGCCTCATAATCCTGCATAGTAATGTATTAGCACTGTCCGTGCTGTGACATGCTACAGTGCAGTATTTTTCAGCGTCTCATGTAGATGCACTTAAAAATGGTGGTGGGAGTGCTTGAACTAAAGCTTGTTCGATGAACTTTAGTTCAAGCGCCCCTACTACAATTTTCAGCATGGAGACACTGATACTTGAAACACAGGAAGCTGCTGGAGCACAGTAATTGCCATGCTCCAGCAGACTCAATTAATTGAATCTCCTCCGATGCACTGGAATTCTAGCATCTCAGAGCAGCCTTCGCACTCATGTCTAGGCACCCAATGGGCCAAGGTCTGCAGCCCCGTACTCCCTCCCTCCCTCTCCCCCATATACCCTGTTTCTTAAACAATGTCAGCCCAACTTTTCTGGAATTTTGACCAATTTTGCAGGCCCACCGTGGGACTTAATGCTTTTCCTATAGCTTTACTTAGCACTTTCTCTAAAGACTCTTTCCTGGCTTTTCTTAGAGTTCCCCTGTCAAGAAAGGTTCCCAAGGTCTTCTCCTTCTACCTTGGGTTTCCTGCCTACCCTGCTGACCTGAAGTCATTCCTTCATTAATTACACATTGTTCTCTGCTGGCATCCCTCCAGGTGCAGTTAGGTGCATTAAATGCACTCTGGCTCCAATTAACTTTTCTGATTTTGTGTATGGGTACATATCTCCTAGCAAAAGGAGGATCCTTATCTCAAGAGATCACTGGGATATTTCCTGACTCAGGGAGGCAAACTGTTCCTCCAATGTCTGGAAATGCAGAAATTGCTCATCCCACTGCACAGCGAATCCACTTCACCAGCCATAGTATTGAGGGTGTACAAATAAAGATTTTTTGTGTTGATACCAATGGCCAATTATTAATGAGCCATATTGGCCGATGCCAATCTGATTGCCAATATGCAGCCCAGCAGCTTGGAGAGCAGTGTCTGGCTGGTAAAACTGTTGGAGGCAAGGTGTGTAGGGGTGGGAAGGGTCAGACTGAGTCTCCCATGGTGAGGGAGGGAGTGGGACTGGGGCAGGCACTGCCTGAGGGGGTGTGGAACCAAGCCATGAGCAACTCCTCCAGGGGCTGCTGGGAAGTAGAAAGGCAGCTCCTACCATTGCACACAATCCCAGGAGAGGCACAGGGGGCATGTGCCCCCCCGGATCTGAATGCAGGGTGAGGGTAGGCTGCCACTGGGCTGGGGTCAGTGCCGGGTTCTTCCTGGTGGGGCAGCTGGGCTGAGGCTGTGCTCAGGGCAGGTAGGGGTGGTAATGGGATGGGGGGTTTGGGGTGGCTATGGCAAATTCTGGGGTGACCACAGCCCACCCCATAGTCCCCCCTTCCAGCACCATCATTTCCCTTAGCACAGCCCCATCCCAACCCCATCCACCTAGGAAAAGCCAGGCACCACCTGCAGCCCCCAGTGCACAGAGGTGGCCTGCCCTTGACCCACACACAGATCTGGGGGGTCACATGCCCCCTGTGTCTCCCCTGGGGGTGAGCACAGTGGTGAGAGCTGTCCCCCTTCCCCTGTTCCCCCCCAGATGAGCCACTTGTGGCTCAGTCCCATGCCTGCCCCTGCCCCAGCACAGGATTGCAACCCTGGTTCGCCCCTGTCTCCCACCACCCTGCTGCTGGCTGCTTTGAAACCTGAAACATTTCAAAACTTTTGAAATGTTTTAATTAGCCTCATTTTGTTTTGAGGCTGTTTTGAAACCCTTTGTTTCAATTTGATTTTGCTGTTTCAAGCTCAAAATGAGTCAAAATAGTGTCAAATCGAAACAGCTGGTGAAATTTTGCACATCCCTACACAGCAGCACTTCCAGTTTGCCGCCAGTGTGTGACTGGCCGCTGGGGGGCCTCTACCCTTGGTTGGCGATCAGCCACTGGTACCCCCCAGGGTCAGAAGGCACCAGTAACCCATGTGTAGCCATAATTCATACTGCTATTTTTACAGTACATAAAGTAGATACCATAAGTTCTTTATAGCTGTTATTTCAATAATGGAAAGTTAATGGTTGACTTAAGTCTATGCAAAAATGTTAAAGGAAAAGATGACAGGAGAACTTTAACATATGTCTCTCATTTGCTTCTGTGGGTTTCAATTTTAAGTAGCTTAAGGCAAAAAGTGTCTGCACATTTCAGTGTGTAGTAGATATTTACTACTTTGGAATAGATTAGGTTTAAAAAATGTGTAAGGTGCTGCTTATATTGTACACTACAAAACAGAAAGACCAAAAAATCATGGCTTCCTGAAATATAGTTTTAATAGAACAGTACTAAAACTGTATAGCAGTAGCACTTATAGCTTTCATCCCAGGACTTCAAAGTATTTAAAAAATATTATTTGATCTAAAAGAAACTTTTTCAACTTTTCGATTGACACAAAATATATGAAGATTTGTCATTTTAGGTTAAGCAGAAAGGATTTTTGTTATTTTTTAAATTTTGGTTCTGCCAATGAACTGAAAGAATCAGTTATTTTCATCTTTCCTATATTCAACAGGATACCTTTTGTGTCAAAATAAAAATATTTTCATTGGGTTTGCTGACTTCCTTGAAGTTTAGTGTAGAGACAGAGAATGAGGACAAGAAGATGGAGTGGGAGTACCTGAATGGACCTGAGCAGAAGGTGGTTGCTTCAGGCTCCAGACTGCACTGAAAGTGAAACTGGTTTTCTGGTTCAGCTGTGCAGCAAGTATGAGACCCTTGCACTACCGGTGGAGGAAGGATCATAGGCTCTTGTTTCAGAGGAGGAAAGGAGATGTAGGGAATGTATCTAGAAGAAGAGATGTAGGGTAGTGGTAGGTGGTGATTTGCTTCTGAAGGGGATGGAAGGTGCCATCTGCCAGCCAGATCCCTTTGCATGGGAGTTCTGCTGCCTTCTGGGAGCCCATATCTGAGATGTGATGGAAAGGATAATAAAATTTATCTGACTCTCCATCACTACCCCTTGCTGCTCATCCATGTGGGCATGAATGACATGGCCAAGAACAACTCTGGGTGGGTCATGAGTGACTATAGGGCTCTGGGGGCTGGGCTTAAGGGGTTGGGGGCACAGGTGCCCTCCAAGTCAAGGGTCAGGGCCCCTGGAGGGACAGTTATATTGAGGAGGTTAATTGGATGCTCAGGAGAAGGTGCCACAGGGAGAGTTTGGGATTTTATGGTCATGGAATGCTGTCCTGGGATAGATGTTTGTTGGGAAGAGAGGGCATCCACCTCATGCCTAGGGGGAAGAAACTGTTTTCTTCCAGGATGGCTGACTTGCTGGAGAAGGATTTAAACTAGGTGCATTGGGGGATGGGTGTACAGACAAGAAAGCAAGCCAGGGAACAGCCAAGCAGTAAGGACATAGAGAGGGCAGTTAGAGAGATGTTGAGAGGCTGGAATGACATCAGGGCAGCGGGGAACTGGGAGTTACCACTGGGGGAATCAAGTGTCTATACACAAATGCTAGGAGTATGGGGAATAAGCAGGAGGAACTAGCATTCCTATCAAATAGGAAGTATTATCCCCATGGTGTGCATCCCCTACAGGTGGTGGCAGGGCAGCAGCAGCAGGTAGGGGAGCTTGGGGCACTTGCGCCCGGCATGCATCTCTGACCGATGCTGCACATTGTGGTGAGCAGCACAGTCCAGCCAGGCTGCCTCTATTGTTTGGACTCTGCCATGCAAGTGCAGTTCCTATACTCATGTGCCATGGGAGGGAAGCTCCATGTGCTGGAGCTGGCTGCCTTCCTCTCCTCCTGCCATGCAGGTCCTAGGAGTCCGCAGGGAAGCAGGGCCTGGGGCTCCCTTCCACTTCTTGTGGAGCCCTGAGACCTGTGCACTGAGGAGGTGGTGGGGCAGGGGGATGGAAGGAAAAACTCCTTCACAGTCAGGGTGTCCAGACTGTGGAATAAACTCCCTCCAGTGGTGGTGCAGTCACCTACCCTGGAAATCTTCAAAAGGAGACTGGACAAACACCTCACTGGGGTCACTTGACCCCAGTTGTCTTTTCCTGCCTAGTGCAGGGGGCTGGATCCAATGATCTACAAGGTCCCTTCCAGCCCCTCACAATCTATGAATAGGTGTGGGAATTGCACGTGCGCAGCAGGAAGCCCCAGTGATAGAGACAACCTGGCTCGGTTGCGCTCCTTGCCTTGATGTGCACTCACTGCTAGCAGGAACTGTGCACTGCTGGGCACCAGTGCCTATGCTGATCATGAACACCCTGAGCTCCCCTGCCTGGTGCTGCCACCGGTGAGTGCTATGCAGCATGTGGGGGATTGTAGGGGGGGTCCCTACACCCCCCCCCACACACCCACACCCTGCTGAACCAACCTCTGCATTGCCCCCCCCCGCCCCCAGGCACTGGCTCTGCACTGTTGCCCAGCTGCAGCTCCCCGACCCCTGCCCCCACCCCTGCTGCTTCCCTACTTGGTGACCAGAGTGAGTGGGATGCCAGGAAAGCCAAGCAGGTTTTCTGGCACTTGCAGCAGTGGCAGCCACAGCCCTCTCCAAAAGCTGCATGCTGGCCAGGTCAGGCCCTTCCACCCATGAGAGTGGGAGTGAGGCACAATAGGGTATTGGGGGTGAGGGGGAGGAATGTATACATGGGTGCCTCACTTCCACCCTTGTGAATGGAAGGGCTGGGTGGGGTACAATTCATTGGTGGGTGCCCATGGGCTGGATGAAAGTGCCTAGCAGGTGGGATTTGGCCCACAGGCTTGATTTTGCCCAACCCTGCCATAGACCATCCTCCCTTCTTATGTGCCTGATTGAAGCAAATCTGATTCAGAATGACTTGAACCACATTCTCTTTTGCTAAAGGATGGTTTTACCAGTGAGTCTATGGGCAAGGACAACTTATCATCACACTGTATCTTTACTAATTGTGCTTCTGACTGATTCTCCAGAAATAAGAGATTTTGAGAAATAGAAACAAGCTTAGCAGTGTGTTCATTTGTTAGTCTATTCCTCTTTTTTGTCTCGATTGAGCCGAAAACCTTCCAGTTCTGTTCACAAGAAGCTGCTGTTGGTGGAGTGCTTAGGGTCCTTACAGCCACCCTGAACAACAGTCCGGTGTTACAGTATATGTAACATCGTGTAAGAGGAGACATGTTCCCTGATGCCTGCCAAATGATGTTTTTGCTCCAAAGGTTTTCTTTTGCATGGTACTCGGTGATGTATGTCATTGCGGATATTTTCTTAATGTTGTGGACATTTGTAGCTACTTCCATAACTGTATCGAGAGCAGTAGATAATTCATCTTCTGATAAATGTGGTCCTCTGTGTTGAGGATCCAAAAGTTTGCTGCTAGATGAACTGGATGAGAGCAAAACCCAGATCTCTTAGTAAACACTTGTTTTACTATTACTACTTTTTTTGGATAGAGGTGAAGAAGGAAAAAAGATCAATTAGATTTTCATTCAGTTGTTTGAATATCTCTGGAGTATGTGAAAGGCTTGGTGTATCTCCTTTGTGTTTCTTGATAGCCACTGAAACTGGTAGTGGCAAATTGAATGCTCCTTGAGCTCAAACCTAGAACACATCATTGTCAAGAATCTGCTTGCGCATGTTCACAGGAATAATCTGGTATACTATGTCATCTATTGAAGCACACGGCAAGCAGTTCTTTATGTCCAGCAAACCATGTAAACACTTTGGAGCCAAGCCCCATCTAGTTTCTCTGAGCAATAAAAGTGCACTTTCCTTCCCCTACTTCTCCTCCTGTAATTTCTTCAAAGTCTGATTAGCAACATGATGATTATTGAATAGCTTCACAGTCACTCTGCAGTTTGCCAATATTGTCTTCATTGTATTCACAGTTACTATGTCCTTTGCCAGAAGATTCAACCCATGAGCAAGGCAGCCAAATAATATTAAATGAGGTTATTTTGCCTTTTAATATTTGCCATGCAGCTTTCATGTTACCTGCATTACCAGTTACAAGGGCTTGTAGCTCAGAGGGACCTGCACTTTCAATCTCTTTACTCAGTAATTTATCTACGTATTCACTTGTATAATGAGAAGATGTGATATCATTTGCTTCCAGGATTATTGGTTCAGGAGTTGCTAACATAATGTTCAATAAAGGATTTCCTTGTATCTTACTCCATCCATCTGACATCAAAGTCAGTAATGCTGCTTGACCAATCCTTGGAATAACTGTTGTTTGAACTCTGTCATACTCTATCTAAGAGAGAATGAGAGAAGCGATAATATGATGATAACTTATATGATGGGTGAATTAGTTTGTAATGTTCCTTCCAGTATTGACTTTCAGTTGTGGAAAGAGGTGTACCACTTACAAATGTAGCTTGAGCTAATGTCTCATCTGCTTTTTCTTGATCTTCTTTTGACATTTTGTCCACAAAGCTTGAGAAAAATCTTAACTGCCTTGAACAGCTACTTATGGTGGATTGCATATCTACAGTGATCTTGAAAGCAAGGATCCTGCTGCTTCTTCCCCCAGACGTGGCAGCTCAACGTTTTCATTTTCCAGTTTTTACGAATTTGCTATTTCCCTTGATCTACAAAGTTCCTGCAGAAAAAGGGGGAAAAGAGTTTTATTTTAGCCTCTTCTAGTCTGGCCTCATCCATCAGAAGGAGAAGCGGCAGGGAGCTTGCTTCCTCCCTCCCTGCCAGAAAGAATAATTTGCTGCTCAACTTGCTGCTCAGTTGCCTTATGACAGCAGAGTCAGAGGGAAATATGATCTGGCCTTGCCATTGGCCAGAGGACTAAGTTTGCTCTGCTGGGTTGAAATAGTTAACTATTTATCTGTAATTTAAAAAAATATATATTGTTAAGCCTAAGCCACTTTGGGTGCATTGTTTTAAAACAATATAGATGCTAGTCTATACTGTGTGTTGTTTAACGTATTAATTTGTTTACTTGCGTAGGATTCCTGAAGTAGACTTTTCTCACATCATGTTGTTCCACCACTTGGTTGTACTAGCTTTCTGCATATGGCTTGTCCTCTTTCAGGACAGTTTCTACATGCTATTAAATATTTCTTCTTTCTTGTTGTGTTGTTAGCATACTCCTGCCCACAATATTTACATCTACCAACTTTCTTTCTTCCTTCCTTCAGTGGCTTGAACTTCACTATAATGATACCAGACACTAGTTTTTTTTTTTCTGATTGTTCTGACTGCTTCATAGATTTCATAGACATTAGGGTTGGAAGGGACCTTGGAAGATCATCGAGTCCAGCTCCCTGCCACAGGGGCAGGGAGTCAGCAGGGGTCATAGGATCCCAGCAAGAAAAACATCCAGGTTTCTCTTGAAGGCGTTCAATGTAGGTGCTTGAACCACCTCCGGCAGCATGCCATTCCAGACCCTGGGGGCTCGGACAGTAAAGAAGTTCTTCCTTATGTCCAACCTGAAATGGTCTTGCAGGAGGTTATAACCATTCGACCTTGTAATCCCTTGGGGTGCTCTGGTGAACAAACATTCCCCCAGGTCCCGGTGAACACCTCTTATAAACTTATAGGTGGCCATCAGGTCCCACCTGAGCCTGCTGTTTTCCAGGTTGAAAAGTCCCATGGTTCTCAGCCTCTTGTCATAAGGTCTGTTTTCCTGACCTCTGATCATGCACATGGCTCTTCTCTGGACTCTCTCAAGCTTCTCCACATCCCTTTTGCATTGCGGAACCCAAAACTGGAAGCAGTACTCCAGCTGTGGCCTCACCAAGGCCGGGAGAATGATGTCCTGGGATTTGCTTGAGAAGCATCTATGGATGCAAGCCAGCAGTTTGGCTGCTTTACTAGCTGCAGCATCACATTGCAGGCTCATGTTCATATTGTGGTCAATCCTGACCCCCAAGTTCCTCTTGTCCATAGTGCTAGTCAGCGTAGCATTGCCAAGCCTATAAGGTGCTGCAGGTTTTTCTTCCCAAGGTGGAGAACTTTGCACTTCTCAGTGTTAAACACCATCAGGTACTCATCCACCCATTTACTGAGCCTGTCAAGGTCAGCCTGGATTCACCCCCGTCCTCAGGTGTGGATGCTTTGCCCCAAAGTTTGCTATCTGGCAAACTTGGCTGGTCCGCTTCTGACTCTAATGTCCACATTATTAATGAAGAAGTTGAACAAAATGGGTCTAAAGACAGAGCCTTGGGGACCCCACTGGTCACAGGGCACCATGATGATTGACTTCCATCAACCACCACCCTCTGGGTCTGACCACTGAGCCAATTCCCCAGCCAGTGGATCATGGTGGACCCAAGGCCACAGTTGGCCAGTTTTGCCAAAAGGTGATCATGAGATTTTTTTAAAGTCTCCAGATCAAAGGCTTTTTTAAAGTCGAGATATATGACATCATATATATGACATCAATTTCTTCCCCCTTGTCCAGGTGATAGGTCACCTGGTTGTAAAAGGAAATGAGATTGGTCAAACATGACCTACCTGCAACAAACCTGTGCTGGCTGCCCCTCAGGGTGTTGCCATCAGCCAGTCCATTAAGAATGGCCTCCTTGATGATTTTTCTAAGACCTTCCCCAGCATAGAGGTCAGGCTGATGGGCCTGTAGTTTGCCAAATTCACTTTCCTCCCTTTCTTCAAGATAGGCACCACATTGGCCTTCTTCCAATCATCGGGCACTTCATCAGAACGCCAGGAACTCTCAAAGATCCGTGCCAGGGGCTGAGCTATGATGCTAGCCACCTCCTTGAGTACTCTGGGGTGTAAATTGTCAGAGCCAGCTGACTTGAAGGTGTCCAGCCTCTCAAGCTGTTCCTTCACAAGGTCAGCAATGATAGAGGGCAAGGAACCACCCTCGTTTAGACATCTCTGTCCCATAATGGGCAGGGGCATCCCATGGGACTTGTGAAAGACTGATGCAAAATACCCATTTAGCAAGTTGGCTCTTTCCTGGCTGTCAGTCGTCAGTTCTCCCTTTTGGTTTATCAGGGGTCCAATGTTGTCCTTGCTTTTCCTCTGGCTCCCCACATATCTAAAAAAGGGCTTTTTATTGTCCTTGATACTTGTAACCAGTTGGAGTGCCATGGCAGCCTTGATTTTCCTGGTTTGCTCCCTCTAGGTTCAGACCAGTGCAAAGTATTCCCCCTTGGAGGTGGATCCCGCCTTCTGTTTTTTGTAGGTCTGTCTTTTTAGATGCAGGAAGACCGCTAGTTCCTTGGAGAGCCAAGGGAGCTGCTGTGCCCTCTTGCTGCCTTTCCTCTAGGATGGATTAGCTTGTGCATCTAGGATTGCTCCCTTGAGGAGCAACCACTCATCCTGGACTCCCCCCCCTTTGGGGTCATGGTCCCTTAGGGCCTCACCGAGAAGTTTCCTGAGCTTGTCAAAGTCAGTGCTCCTGAAGTCAAGGACCTCTGTACTGTTGACTGAATTGACAGCTTTTTGGTGGATGGTGAAGGTGATTGGCTCATGGTCACTGTCACCCAGCTTCCCTTTGATCATTAGGTCACTAATTAGGTCATCCCTGGTTGCCAGTACCAGGTCAAGCAGTGCTTTGCCTCTTGTTGGCCCCTAGACTTCTTGAGTTGGATAGAGATCATCCACACATGTGAGGAAGCTTTGTGACCCTTTGGATTTGGCTGAGCACTCTTCCCATGAGATATCTGGGTAGTTGAAATCCCCCATGACAACCATAGACTGGGATTGTGCAGCCTCAGCCAATTCTCTGGTGAACTCCTGGTCAATCTCTTGATTCTGGGAGGGAGGTCTGTAGTAGATTCCCAGCTTTGTATCTCCTGTGCTGTGTTCCCCATGGATTTTAACCCAGAGGGTCTCTAACCATCCACCCTGGATGCTGATGTCAGCTTGTAGGGACACGTAGCTCTCCTTGACATAGAGAGCTACACCTCCACCCCTTTTGTCCACTCGATCTCTCCTGTACAGGGTATAGCTGTCTATACCCATGGTCCAGTCATGGGTGGAGTCCCAGCAGGTCTTAGTTATCCCTATGATGTCATAATTATTTGTGTTAAGCAGGAGGACAAGTTCCTCCTGTTTGTTCCCCCAGCTTCTGGCATTGGTGTACAGGCAGGTAAGTGTCCTCTTGGGGGCTCTTGCCTTGCCCACAGCTTGCTCTACGACTGGGGCAGGGGTGGGATCCCTTAAGTGCCTTGGCCTGCTGGCTTTGCAAGGGTTGTTCAGCAGGCCAGCAGTCGTGGTAGTCCCCCTGTCATCCCGTGGGCTTAGTTTAAAGCTCGGTGGGGCAGGTCAGTCAGTCTGGGTGAGAAGAGCCTCCTCCCCAGCAGAGAGAGGTAGAGGCCATCCCTTCCCAGCAGCTCACTGTCTCTCTCACCAAAGAGCGGACTGTGGTCATGGAAGCTGAAGCCTTCCCGATGACACCAGTGCTGCAGCCTTTGTTTCACTACCTAGATCCTCTTTCCCTTCTCAGCCCATAGCCTGAAACCAGAAGGATCGAGGAAAACACCACCTGTGCCCCAACTCCTTAAGCCCCGCTCCCAAATCCCTGTAGCGCTCCATGACCTGGTTGGGAGGGCTCTGAACCATGTCTTTGGTGCCCACATGGATGAGGAGCATAGGGTAGTGGTCAGTAGGCTGGAGGACTTTGGGGATGCTTCAAACGAAAAGCACTAAAAAACTAACAGATCTTACGCAAACACTTCCAACTTCCCCAACTCAAGAAAAGAAATGAGACACTGCTCTGTGTATTTGCTGAACTGAAAGTGAAACAAAAATTAATCAGTTTTAGTTTTGGTTTTGCTTTCACTTGCAGTCTGAGATGGAATAGGAATTTTAGCTTTGATTTTGATTTGACCTGCACAGGCAATTAAGTGAATTCGTAATTTGATTTTTGTTTTGGATTATTATGTAAGTGTATTTACGCTCCTGTTTACAAATCAATAAAACATATATGTACTCTCTCACATGCTTCCTAGGAATAATCACCTGAAAAACATTCATTACAACTTCGAAACTGCTAAGCTTGCCTCATATTGTATTGGCATCCATTCATTGTTACTAATGAATTTTATGAAACAATGAATTTTTAGAAATGGAAAATTTCCCATGGAAAAATAAAGCACTGGAAAAATTTCCACTCCACATTTCTGCACACAGCTGATTCAGGCAAGCCTAATACATTCTGCAGACATATCCAGTTTTGGATTGTGAGCATGTGTGAACTGTTGGGGCCAATATTTAAGAAAAAATATTACATAAAGTTAAGTACACGTTTAAACGTATGAATAAGTAGCCTAATTTTCAGAGCTATGGGATGCATCTACACATTCATTATTTTGCAGTGGTTATAGCACATTGAATTTAGTACTTGTATAATCAAGTACTAATTAAATGCACAGTCACTGGAGTTACTGCGCACTGGTGCCAGGAAACACCTTTTAAGTGATGCTATTGTGCCGTAGCCTAATAATACTGCGCTATAATGCATTAACACTAATAATAATGCATTAACACTGTTTGTGCTGTGATGCACTATTGCACAGTATTATTACTGTGTAGTTACTGCATCTCATGTAGACATGCCCACTTAGCACCCAACAGTACCCAGTGAAGTCAATAGAAGTTGCTTGTTTCTCAACGCTTTTCTCTATCAAAAAGATAGAGGCAGGAGATCAACAGCAAACTAAAATAACAAAAGAATCTTCTAGTGACCCTTTAAAACTACTAGCTGCAATATGGATAAACGCTACAAGTCTGTTGATATTGTATCCTAGAAATTTTCTTAAAATATATATAATCTTGCAACCTACCCAGAAAAAAATGGGATCTTTGTATGTGGGAAACTGACTATTAGTAGTGTAGCTGCGTTCTTCAAAAAGAGCATCCTACAGGAATACATTCCACAGAACAGTGAAGACTAGCTTTTTATCCCCCAGTTTTTGGACCATGAAAAATAAATACGTAAAGAAGAAATCGTACTAAGGACTCATTTGCAGGTGAAGTCTGGGGAATGAAATTTGTGAAACAGGGTCTCTGTGTATGTCATTGGTGGGACAGAATACTTTTCACAACATGAGAAATGTCCTTCACTGTTTGTCTCAGATTATTATTGCAATCTGGAAATTGCTGTAATATCAATACATGACTATAAATGCACATAAATTTATTTTGACAGAAAAAGATAGGCACAATCTAATGGCCTAACTTTACCATGCCTTAGATTCTGGCTTTAAGTGTGTTGTGACCCATGACTTTTTAGGAAAAGGTACTTTTGCTCTTCTGTACTTGAGTTTTCTTCATTGCTTTCTTTTTAGTGTAAATTATATTGATTTCCAATAATATGTGTGCATACAACTTTAATGAGGCCAGAGCAGCATGGTACATGCAGAAGGCAGGGTATAGAATATGCTTCTGCTATATGTGGATTTATTTTATTGCATTATGAAAGCTCCCATCAAAATACATAATTGTATATGTTGACTACATTTTAAGATCCTAATAAAAATAGGTCTGATCACAATGGGCAGGAGCTAGACGCATTAAAAATGCAAACTGAAAATAATATTGTAAACATTAAACAGCAACTTCCTTCTCCTTACTACTGTCCTGTTGTTTTTCAGATGAGTCATTCCAAGTGTTCTGCCAGCTGGAGTCATAATTTCTCCCTGGATTTTGTAATGATCTTCCTAGAAAAAAAAATCAAAGAAACAGGTAACAAGATGCTTCTTTTTAGGAAGACTATTTCTTACTAAGCTTTGGGTACCCTTGCTGCCAGGAGGTGATCTTCCAGTCTCTCTTACACAGATATTATAGCTTCAGCTATGTAAGAACAAGGAGCATACCACCTATTTTCTGCTATACAGTGCAGCATGGTTTCCTTGTTTGAAAGTCAATGTGAACCAATAAAAATTTTTGCTTTTGGCAAAAATTTGAAATGTCCATACACAATGCATGCCTGATTCTTTCCTATTAGGCAATCAGGAAGTGGGGTGTACTTTTTGTATGGCTTCTTACAACTTTGTCTCCAGAAAACTCCAGTATCTTTTTGTAAAATATCTTATGTCCAGACTTGCACTGAAACAGGACAGCATGAATAAGACAGATTAGGCTGGGGTGGACAATTATTTGGCCTGACACTGGGAGTTTTGATGAGTTATTGCAGGCCGGGGTAGCACCTCCTCAACTGCTACAACAATTACCAAAACCCCGTATGTAGGATGGGACCATGGGTAGGAGGGGAGTGGTGTTAAGGAGCAAGATGGGCAGGCGAGGCCATTATGATGGGGCAGGTTTGTGTGCAGTGAAAGGATGTATGAGGGGTAGTGGGGGGCATATGGGTCGGGGGGTGTGCACATGCACATGTGTGTATATGCGTGTGGGGGTACTGGGATGCTAGGTCCCAGGAGCCAGCTAGGGGTGAGGGAAGAGAGGAGGGGGCAGGAAGCTCATGCAGCAGAGCTCATTCAGGCAGCGAAGTCCACAGCTGCCCCCATGGTGCTTTGCATAGGGCTCAGCCCCCAACCTGGGGCAGCCTGTACCATGCTCCAGCCTGCGTCTGCCAACCCAGCCCCAGCCAGTGTGCACAGTTTACCAGCAGGGCTGCTTCCAGTGCAGCTGCTGCTCAGCTCCCCTCATGTCCAGTGGTATCTCCTCTTCCTGGTCCTGCTGCACTGCTCTGGGCTGGGAGGAAGCTTCAGCTGGGTGGCTCCAGCACCAGCTCCCAGCTGCCCTTCACCAAATCTGCCCACACAGTACAGGCAGCTGAGTGGGTGGAAGGAAGCTGGGAACTGGAGCCAGAGCCCCGCTCACTGAGGCTGCCTGGCTGAAGCTTTCTCCCTGGCCAGAGTGGCACAGCATGGGTAGGAGGAGGAGCTGCTGCTGGAGGCAACAGGGGGCAGAGGAACAGCCCCACCAATAAGCTGTGCACACTGGCCAGAGCCTGACACAAGCTGTCTGGGGTGGTGCTCAGCCCCATGCAGAGTGCCGTGATGGAAGCCATGGGCCAAATCTTGCCCACCCTTGGATCAGGCCATATAGGTTCATACAAAATATCTTTGGTCATAGACTGAACATCTTTCAGCTTAGCTTGAGTCAATGGCTAACTCCTTTAAGTTGCTGCTAGTGGTCCCATCTGCAATACGATCCTTTGGCCAACTTTTCACAGCAAGCTGCTCTTTCCTATGGGAAGGTTTAGGCAGGTATTCCAGTTAGCCATTTGTGTGATGGCTGCAGATAGAGAGAGCTTGCAACCCCAGACTGCACCATTCTATTGTTCTATGAAAATATAACACTCACTACTTCATATTAGACACCAGAGCTGCTGTTTATGGGATGTAAACTAGTGATACCTGAAAATGCTGACTATATAATCAGCATTATATGGTGTCATTGTTTACAATTGACCTCATATATCCATACTCATAATAGTACAGGGAAGTTAGGTGATGTTGGTACAACTATGCTAGAAAGTTTAGATACACTTCTAGATACTGAAGTGATAACTACAAGATGTGATCTAGTGGAGAGTCATAAATCATCTCTCAGGTTCAAGGTACATATTTAGTTATAATATTACATTTACAGTTCCTTTACATATTCTTTGGCACTAAAAGGAGAGGAGGATAACATGTCTAAAGTTTGTTATAAGACTTGGTTCGAAATCTTTTTAATTAGCTTATTACCCATCTAGTTTCCCTTATTATCTTTTGTATTTCAGAAGCCTGTATAACTCTGTCAAACCAATATGTCTATATCTAGTCCTTATATGTTATGTATGCCTAGAAACACAACTATTCACACCCTCATTGCACCTCTGTTGGTTTTTCATATTATATATGTTGTGTAAAGAGCAAAGGGCATAATGAAACTTTGGTTTAAAGTAGAAACTGATATCTGCTTTAAAGGTCTTTATGAATGTTCAGTAACTGAGCCAGTCTTAAGAATGTAAGAAGTGCAATACTTGGTCAGAGGAATGGTCCATCTAGCCCAATATCCTGTCTCTGATAGTGGCAGGAGTGGATGCTTTATAGTGAGAGCACTGATCAGGTATACTGGAGTGATCTATCCCCTGTTCATTAACTTCCCTGGAATCCAGCAGGATACATCTTTTGAGATCTCTCCCACTGGTTCTTAGTATGAGTAGTAAACTCCATGTAGCAGAGATGTAACTAAGAGGGTCTGCATCCTGGATGGTGGTGGCATCGGGGGCAGAACCAGGGACTAGGGCTGTGTGAAATTTCTCCAGGTGTTTCATTTTAACGCTGTTCCAACCCGTTTTGATCTCAAAACAGCATAATTGAAATGGAACAAAAGGCTTTGAAACAGCCTTGAAATGAAACGAGGGCAGTTGAAATGTTTTGAATATTTTGAAACATTTTGAGTTTCGAAGCTGGGCTTGCTTGCAGCTAAAGAGAAACTAAGGAGAGAGAGGGGGAAGCGGGGGGAAGGACTGCTCTGATATTGACTGTGCAGCCAGCCAGTGACTGTGATCCTTCCCTGAGGTCCCTTCCAATCCTAGTGTTCTGGGGGAGGGATGGAAAAATAGCATAAAAAGCATTATTTGAACTGAGATTTCTCTGTGCCTTGACACTTACAAGTGACACAAGTTTTGCTTTGAATAATTTGAGGTGTAGTTTCCCAGAAACCTCTGTACCTATCTCCTTGAACCTTGGCAGGCTTCGTGGCCTCAGAAGGGTCTATCATCCCTGCAAGTTTCATATGAATCAGGCCATGACAAAGTTATAGGCAGTTTTGTGCTTCCTTCCATTCTTGTGTTCCCTCTAGAAGGGCTCATGCCCCAGTTTTCCCATCTGCTCATCATTCCAGTTCCATGGAGTACCTCAGTAGAGTCCAAATAAAAGCATCCATTTTGGACACACCCCAGAAGAGGAGGAAGCATTAAACAATCCAAATATGTTAGGAGCAAGTCAGAAGAGAGAGAATTCCATTGTAGACAGTGAGCACAATAGGGATGTTTTTGTCCTAAACTGCTTACTGTACCTCTTGCAGCTAAAGTCCAGAGCTACCTCATCTGAGCTGGCATTCACAGAATTGTACTTTTTAACTCAAGGGGTCGGTTACACTCAGGCTGTCCTCTGTGTGTTGTGTGTGAGTTGATAAAGGGATTCTCAGAACAATTAACAATGAAATGCATCATTGATCTGAACCCAAATGTTGACAAATGATTAGCTAATGTTTATTTACATTCTCCTAATTTTGTCTTTAAATAGGCTTTTTTTCTTTTCTTTTGTTGTTGAGTGCAAGTTTCAAGATGCAGGTGATGCATTTACATTTTGAGCTTGGTTTTTTTCTAATTGCATAATTGCATCTCAGAGGAAACAAACAGAAACATTCAGCTTATTAAAAGGCAAATGTCAGGTTCTGAACAATCATTTTTTCAGGTGTCTCTTAAGCTTCACAATGAAAATGGCAGTATGGATCCTGAGGGTGTTTAATAATCCAGAGAATAGCTGTAAAATATATTTCGATCCCATGGGGCTTGAAAGAGATCCTCTTTATTCAGTCACAGAGTTCCAAATGCCCCTCCTTAAAAAAATGTCTGCTTTTCCATGGCCCCTCTTTCAGATCCTATTTTTGGCAAATATAATAGCTTTTTCAGTGTCCCCAAGTCTGCCACAAAAAGTGGATGTACATCCCAGAGTAGAGCTGAGACGTGATGGCTCCTTTTTCTCCTTCACAATCAATAGAAAGTGTAACATAGCTAAGATAGGGAATGTCGTGGTTTGTTATAAGTACAGACTAACAGCAAAGGATTATTCTTGCCAGTATCAGAGCAAGGAGGAAATGGAGGGAAGTTAGGAGTGTTTTGTGCCACAAACACAGATGCAGCGGGCACATCTACACATACATTATGTCCTTTTCCTAGGTGCATTAAATTTAGTACCTGCAGGTACTTTTACACATGCTCTGGGAGGAGGTGCTCTAATTCAAGCTCTGCCACATCTCATATATCAGTGTCCCTGTGCTGAAAAATGGACGCAGGGGCACTTGAATTAAAGCTCATTCATTGAGTTTTAGTTCGAGTGCCCCTGCCACCATTTTTCATGGTGGGGACATTGTAACAGTCGTATACTTATACTGTAAACAGCAGTATAAGTGCATGGTTTTTAGGTGATGCTTAAAGTGCAGTCGCCTATTTTACTGTTTATTAGCATAACAGTATGGCTTCTTACACGCCACTTTAATGCACAGTAAAATAGGCTACTGTACATTAAAGCAGACATGTAAGCATGCTCACGGTCTTTCAGGCTTATTCATGGGGTCATGCAGCTTATGGTCTTTGCTTTGGGTTGTATCCAAAGGCATCATCGAATCCCTAATTAGAAGTTGGCAGTCTTGGAAAGCAGCCTTGGAAAAACCAACCAGACTGGTTGTTAGAGCTTGAGAAATATGACCAATGCTTTTTTGTGAACATTTGTTCAAAAATTTCAGGGCCTGACTGCTTATGGGTAAGCTGAGCTCCTAATGAGTTCAAGTCCTAACTCTAGCTTACATCTGAGTTTCCTTCTAAAACGGGGCACTGGGATGATATGACCTACTTTGACAGCAAGGGTTCTTAAGGCTCCCAGCAAGTCAATCAAAAATACATTCTAAAGTTGTGATTTTCAACTAGGGCATCATGGAACCCTGGGGCACCTTAAGATGTTTTCAAGGGTGCCGCAAGGTGCCATGCAGCACTAGCACATGATTCACAAAATAAATCTAGAGATTTGAAATAGTGTTAAAACCATTCTGCCCTGTTGCAGTCATTCTGAGTTCTTTGCAACCAAAGAATTGTTCTGGTATTCTTCTATAGTCAAATAATGAGTTGTTGGAATGACTGTCTTGGAAAGTTTCCTGTAGAGTGGTCCAGAGAAGAAGCCTGGAATGGTGATCTGCAGGAGCAGCTTGGCCTGGAGCTAGCCAAGAGCTAAAAGATTCAAGATGCAGAGCATCTAACTCAGGAAATGTTGAAGAATGAGGAGCCAGGAACAAGGCATTTGATGATTCTCTGGCTGATTCAGAACAAGGGAGGAGACTGAGTGGGGAGGAGGGAGGGAGCAAGGGAGGAGATTGAAAGAAATCTTTTTGAAGAGTCCAGCAAGAAAACTGGCATGGGGACACCATAAGCAGGGTGTAGCACTGGGTAGAGAGATCTTGGAGCTGCTCATGCCAGAAAGGACCAAGACCAGACATGTGTCTCCTTACTCTACCACCTAGTGAGATAGTATACTTTTCAAATACTATGTGCCTGGGGAAAACAGGTTAAGGATATAAAGAAACTATATATAGAGCGCTGCAATTGCAGCTGACTATTCCTAGCCAGCAATAAACAAACTCTGTTTCTGGTACCTCCTTCCTACTATTCTCCACACTCCAGGTTTCATATAAATTGCTACCATGTGGAAACTCCATGCGTCATTTTATAAAAGGATTTTTAAGAATGCAGGGAGGATAAAAGACTAATGAACAACCACTATGAGATGAAGGGATGGATTTTGAATTTTGTCTTCCCTTTGAACTTTCCTTTTGCCTGTGGGGACAGGGTTTGCTTTGGCCAGAGAGAGAGCGAGAATGTTAAATCACATTCTACTCCTTCAGCCAGAGGGAAACTAAGGTATGGCAGCACTGGAGCTTCAGGCAGTGAAGTGTGGCCTTTAAGAGTCCAAAATGAATTTCCATCAACCATGTGGCCCCTGTTTTGCATTTACCTTACGGGATTACTCATGGGATCAAGGGTTCATGGAGTCGACACTCACAGAAAGTGCGTTTTCAAGTCTTCTAACCTGTTTTTTCTTGCTAACATTGAATTTTATATCTGTTATCACCTCAGGTGTTGGTTGCAAACTTATCAAATAAAGGACAGGACTGTATGATTTATTTGACAAATCAAAGCTAGCCAATATGACAGAAATAGCAAATACCAAGCAGTAAACTGTTGGCATCCAGTTAAAAGAGTAATTTCTTTAAAAAGCTGGCAAATTCAAATAGCAAAAAAAAAAAAGGTAAAATAAATTGTACTATTTGTTTTACTGCTTTTCTGTAATAGGGTTACCAGTATATTAGATAGCCATCCAGAATGGGAAGTCAATATAAGTCTTGGCTCTCTACTTCCAAGAAGTTTGAGACGGCTCACTAATTTAAACTGATTCTGTTATCCTGTAGTCTGTGCTATTTTTAAAACATTGAAGCATTAAACTCTATAAACGGTAGATGTGATTGACATTCTAACTAGTCAATGTATTTGTGTTAGCATGTGTTGGGGACCATTTATCTGTATTTTTATTTTCTAGAAAAAAAAAATCACCAGTATCAAAATATACAAGTTGTTTGTTTACTTCACAACCCGGAGGGCTAATAGCTAACTAGTTTTTTTTATGAAGGCTTTGTTTAGCCTTGCAATGTGGAGATGTCCAGAAATCAAAGTACCTGCATCCCTGAGCTTTGTAAACACAAAACATCAACTTTTCTGGCAATAGGAAGATATTCTATGGAGTTTTTAATTTCTAGCGGGGTGCTGGTTTCAGAATCCAAGTGTGCACACTACTGTGGAACTGAAGTCATGCTATTTAGCACTGCCACTGACTATGGCAGCTCCAGCTTTTTTCTACTTTCAGCAAGTAACCTACAAGTGATACTTTCACTTTACTTTGCTTTCCAATAGCTCTCCCCAGAATAACAAACAGCATGTATTTGAAGTGTTTGTTTTGGTTTAGCAGTTGCTTTATCCTGACTGGTCAGGAGGAAAATGGGAAAAACTTCTTGAAATTAGGTGAGCAGCAGACAGCTTTGTCCTTGATTCCTCAAAGTACTCCAGTTGAAGCTGATAAAACTGGCCATCTATGTTAATCTTTAACTAAGAGCATAAAAACTCATTAATGAATCAAAGCTGCAAGCATCAGTCATTCCTGAATTTAGGTCACTTACCCTATTTTAAGTTAACAGGCTTTTGTACTAATATAAAGGTCCATGTTCGGGGTGTGAGAGGTAGGAACGGCAGAGAAATATGTTTGCCTGTTCAATTGGGCCAAGCCTCTCAGTTCTTTTTGATCATTTCCCCAGAAATACAAAAATATTGCCATTACACATATTTTCTACCAGGTCATCTATTTATGTCCTATGTTTCCTGATGTTTTGCACTAATGTTCTCATTATTTAAAAGTGACAAAAGAATACATTTTATCTGCAGGAGAGCAACAGCCTTAATTTCTAAACATGTTTAGCTCACCTGGGAGTTATTTTCAATGCAGTGCTGTTAAAACTGCATAGATTTATACCCGAAGTGGTACATGAGAGGCTTAAAGTGTGTACTATATTTGTTTCTTTTGGTAAATAATGCTGATCAGCCAGTAGATAAGTCATGTTACGATAGCACTGGCTGTTGTACACTGAAAGTGTTATTCTCTTCTGTTAGAATCCCTGCTTTATCTGTGCATGACATCCTCATACTGCTAAATCTAATAAAATTTTGCTTGACTGATAGACCTCTGCTTTTATGGCCTATTTCAAAGTTCATCGAAGGCAGAGGGGAGTGTTTCACTTCCCTTCACTAGATTTTAATTAGTTTAAAGAAGGATCTGGATTGCACCCCATTGCTACCACCCCATTCTTTACAGGCCTTCTGTGCAGCATGGTGACAATCATAATAAAAACTCTGTTTGCCACTATATGAAGTATTCCCAGCCTAGCTGCATGCTTTAGGGATTCTGCTGATGGCTGATCATTTTATTAGGCTGAAACAGAAAGGCATTCAGAGCACCCTCTGAGGTCCTGATTGCCCTCCACTCCAAATGACTTCAGCATTCCTGTTGCCTTCAGCACTTCTAGAAGAACTATTATTATGGCTTCTGCCACCTCACATTTGACCTTAAGAAATGCTAGTTGCTTTTTCTTGCCAAACAATACAAATTTCTACCCCAGGTCTATGAACTTCCTCAGTCAGCCTCTTATATAAATCACAGAAAATTAGGGTTGGAAGGGACCTCAGGAGGTCATCTAGTCCAACCCCCTGCTCAAGGCAGGACCATCCCCAACTAGACCCTCCCAGTTAAAACTTTGTCTAGCCAGGTCTTAAAGGTCTCCAAAGATGGAGATTCCACCACCTCCCTAGGTAAACTGTTCCAGTGGTTTACTACCCTCCTAGTAATAACATCCTTCCTAATATCTCACTTAAACTTTCTTTGTTGCAACTTGAGGCTGTTGCTCCTTGTTCTGTCACCTGCCATCCCTGAGAACAGTCTAGCTCCAGCCTCTTTCGAATCCCCACCCCCATTACAATTTGGGTGCATCTACACATGGGTGTCTGGTGCCACCTTAGTCAGGGGGTGGGACGTGCTCCCCCCCAGTGATCAGTCCAGGTCCCCTGGTGACAAAACTTACTGACTGGGAAGCAGCTTCTGGAAGTAGCCACAGTGCTACATTCAGCATTCCCACTCCCTGGCCAGTGCTCACAAGGTGGGGCACCGGCGCTCTCGCCTGCCCCCATCGCCTAAGTGACCCCGAGCAGGAGGAAATACTAAAGCATGGCACAGTAACAATGTCACTGTAGGGCAACATATAGATGCACCCTTTGTGTAACTTCTATGCTGCCATCACTGTTGTGACAGTAATTTCTGTAAACTTACCCAAACTCTCAAAATCTTTCAATTCCCCAGCTTGGGTATTGGTACCAGTTTAGATACAGCAGCAACCTGGAACTCAGTGAAGGCATTCTCCTTGACTATGAACTCAGTGGAATATTTTAGCCATGCTGATTTCTCTGGTACCTTCTAGAGGTAAACAGCACTGCTAGCAGTCCCGAAGTTATCAGCTGAAAACTAGCTCAGGTATAGGTATATGAGTTGCAGCCATTTCAGTGAGTAGAGCATAGACAAATCTTGTAAATGAGAATGCATGCAAGCAGTTTATGCATGAGAGGTTGTAGTTATTTTATTCAGATGTCATAGGCACTGTAAATTGCAATCTGGCTTCTCTGCAAAGTCCATAGAGCATGAGGCCTCACACCAATGGATAATGTTCTCTTGAGCTGTAGAGTGAAAGGTACATTAGTAAGTTACACAGGAACAAAAAGTATTCATTTCTGATGATCATTGTTATGCAGTTTATAAATGCCTCTTAGTGTCCTGAATTTTGGCTTGCAAGCACATTTCAACTTCAGACCAAAATCTGTGACAGAAAATTGGATTTCAGTGAAGTATGAGGTGTTCAAAACACTCATTGCTTCTGTCTTGCTTGAAAAACAGCTCCCTCACAGCCCCAAGATATATTAATAACCTTCCCCTGTCACTTCTTTGGAGTTCAGCTACAACAGGAATAAAATTCAGTGGAAGTAGCAAGTACCAAAAAGTCTTTGTCATGAGATGGTAGCAAATCATCGTGGAACAAGTTATATTTAATTAGCATTTTCCAAAGACTGTGTAATTTCTTTCATTCTTTCAAAATGGCCACCAACAGGAGTGTTTGCTTGGAGCTCTGAGAGCTTCTCTCTGCCTTTCTCCTTCTCTTGTTTTGTTTACCCTCCCCCAGACAGTCTGACCCCTTTCCCACTGTAGTCCCGCACTTTTCATTACTTTTCCCTGCCTTTTTCCCCCTTTCCCAGTCCTTTCTCCTGCAGTCACCCTCTCCCCCTCCCTCTCTCTGCAGCTTTTCTGCTGCTGTTTATTGTTCTCCCTTCCCTGCCACATTGCTTACCTTTCTCCTTTCCCCTGTGGTTAGTTTGTTTGTTTCCAGTTTCTTTGTTGCCTGCCAGGCTGCCTGTTAGAGTGACAGTATTTAGATCTTGGGGAGCATTGGATTTGCATCTGAATAGAAGTCTATAACCTGTGGCCTAGCAAGCTGCTAACCACAAGGCAGAATGGTATGTTAAAAGTAACATTGCAAAATGCTTAGGCAAGCATTTTCCTAACAATATAGTACTGTTGTAAGATATATAGCTCATTGTGTAAAAAGAACAGGATGCAGCCCACTAGCTATCGTTAGGAAATAAAGCAGAAGCAAGACCTTGGAGGAGGTCACGGTGAAGGAATCAGCAAGAAGCTGGAAGTGATCGAAAGAAGCTGGGGTCAGGGTCTTGAGCATGTGCTCGTAGCAAAAATATGTGTAAATAAGTGAAATGCATAGGAAATTAAGTAAGCAGTAAACAAGAGGCGGAGCTTAAGATAGGAAGGAATATGGGTGGAACAAAGGCGAGACAAAGGTGGAGTAAGTGCTAATAAGCATAAACCAAGGTGTATAAATATGGAAAGAACTAAAAATTGGCATGGCTCCACAGTTTGTTGGAGCTAGTTCAAAGCTGTCTCCATTTTGAATAAAGCTGTTGATGAGCAATGTGTGCAGGTGATGCATGATGGCATTGATCCATTGTCTCTCTAGTCATTGACCATCGCATGGAGTTGAGGTCTAACACTGCCCATCCCTCAGTCCTCTGGTTCCTCGCAGAATTAACCCTTTTTCACTGGAATGGCTGGAGGCAGCTCTCAGCAGTTCACTGCTGGGGCTTCAGCCCCTCTGGACTGAAGCTTTGGTCTCTGACTTCATGCCCCTCCCTTCATTGGAGTGGAGGAGTGTGCTGCTGCTGTGGGGGTGCTTATAGGCTGCAGGTATGTCCTCTATGCTGCCCGGGTGAGTTTAGTCCCCATCATCTTCCTCAGCTCCCCTGCTTTAGTGAATGAGGTTGTGGTAGCAAGTTTGTCGGTCAGGGAGTGTTTTTTGCCTCGCAACAACTGTAGACATACTGGCTGTTTGTGTGGTAGACTCAAACATGCTTCCATTTCTCTCAGATAATGACCTCACTAACCGCCTGCGCCCTTATGGCATAGTTACAGGGCCAATCCATAGACTGCTACTTGGCAGCAAGGTAATGTCTGGTACGTCCTGTCCTTTGAAAGGCAGCTGTTCATACTGCTTAACATGGAGGGTCAGGGTTTGCCTCAGTCCATGTCCTTCATGATTGATGGACAGCAGTACACGGTCTACCTCACCATTGGGGTAACCTCATGTTTTTGCTGTGGTAGCACATCCCACCTGGTTACCAGTGCCTGAAGAAGAAACTGGCCGCAGTGGAGCTTCCTGTGGCTGTGCCCATTGGTGGCTTATCCACCTCTGGTGTGGCAGCTCCGTCAGGTGGTGGGGAAGGGCCTTCCTCCCAGTCACCCCCCATTTCATCGGAGTCAGCTGGCTCTGTGCTGGTGGACTGGCCCTTCCTTTCCTTCCGCCCTTGGGGGAGGATTTGGCCCCTCCTGCTGGGAAGGGAAAGTCCCAGAATAAAAGGGTCTTCCAAAAAGGTCTTACCCTTTCAAGGCCTCCTCACCACTTCAAGGGAAGATGAGGTTAGTGAGAAGGGTCCCCCCTCTTGACTCTGCCTCTTGGCTTCTTGAGGATGACGCAGTTGATATGGAGGTTGGACCCCCTGGGAGCTGCAAGTGCCTGACCCATGATAGTGCTTTACCCAAGAGATCAGGGACTGATGTCTCCCCTCAGGGAGGATGCTGCTCCCATGGGGTCTGATGCTGAGGATTCTAGTGAGGGGACAAGTGCTCCTTCTGTGACTTGGTGGCTCTCAGTGCCTGATGTGTACAGCTCCTCCTCCTCCTCCTCCTCCTCCTCCTCAGGGTCAGATTTTGACTCTGCCCCTAGGACGAGTTTACAGAAGTCCTGCCTCAGGAGGTGGCATCCTCTGATTTAACTAAGGTGCCTCCCCTCAATATGGAGCATCCCCATCCCAGAGGCAAAACCTGTTCCTGCTTCTGAGGAACCTCCCTATGTCAGTTACTCAGTTGAAAGCCTTATTAAGTTTCCTGAGCAGACAAAGAACTACCAGAAGGTTGCACAACATATACAGAAATGGTGCCCAGAACCAGAGACATTTTTGGTGTCTGCTAAGGTCACAGCAGTGGTGCTGCACTCCATTGTGGGGATGCAGTGATATAGTTTTCACTTAAGCAAGCTTGCGGGTGATGTTGGGCACTTGCTGAGAGAAGCACTGGCTGGCAAGCTGTAGACCTGTTTTTTTTTCCCCCTGTCCTGCATGCTTGTTCCTGTTGTTCCTCTCTTTTTCCTCGGATTTGCCTGTCCCCACTTTTCTACACCCTTCATGCATGGCTGCCACAACCTTTGTTTCATTCAATGCCAACAGCTGCAGAGACCATGTGGAATGGATGGTACTGTTTGATTTCCTGCATCAGAAAAAACCTGGATGATGCCTTTCTGCAAGAAACCCATACTGATGCAGCTAGTCAAGCCGACTGGCATGCTGCCTGGAAGGGCCATACATTCCTCAGCCATGGCACCTCTCAGCACAGGAGTTGCAATCCTCTTATCACCATAGCTGATGCCTGACTCAGCAGTAACCCAAGAGGTCATCCTTGGCCGCCTGCTAACTGCTTGTTTCACATTGGCACAACATCGCCGCCTCCTAATTATCATTTATGCACCCACTATTGGGTGAGAATGGACAGCCTTTTTTGAGACCCTGGCTGACTTTTTGAGGCATGCAGCTGATGATGATGACTTTTTTCTCCTGGGTGGGGACTTTAATTGCACGGTCAATGAATGGCATGACCAGAACAGGCCAGAACACCATTCATCCTCAGCTTCGTGGCTGCAGACAGCTTTGGAGGCAGGGGATCTTATTGAACGTCTGGCACCATTTCTACATTGACACCAAGCAGTACACCTGGATAAAGGCAACTGTTGGCAGAATTATCATGGCATGTCTTGACCACTTCTACATCACTAGCCACTACCTCCCAGTCCTGCATGGCAGCTGCATTATTCCATCCAGATGTTCAGATTGCAGTCTTATTTGCTGTGAGCCGAGTCTCCTTGGCAGAGCATGTTCCTGGGCACCCTGCTGGTGCTTAACACCAGCTGGCTGCAAAATGCTCACTTCTGTGAATGCTTTGCCTATTTCTGGCAGATATGGGAGATTGCGAGAACTACCTATTCCTGCTGGAAGCAATGGTGGGATGTGGGGAAAGCACAGATCAGAGCTTTCTGCCAGCAATACACACAGCTGGCAATGAGTGAACTCCACCGCCATGTCCAGAGGTTGGAGGAGGATGTAGCAAAGCTCGAGGTGGCCCTACATGATGCTGGCAGAGACACAGGACTGCTTGAGAGCCTTAAGCTTCAGAAGAAGCATCTGCAGGAGCTGGTGGAGGGCACAGCCTGAGACGTGAGGATTCGTGTCCGTTGCCAAGAGCTGGCAAAGGCTGATGCCCCAACCCAATTCTTTTTCAACTTGGAAAAGCAATGGGCCCTGCAGAAAATCCTTGACCATCTCAAGACCCTAGCTGGCTGGCTACTTCCAGATCCTGTTGAGATCCGCTATCATGCCATAGCCTTCTATCAAGACCTGTATGTGGTTGAATCTCTCTGCCCAGAGTCCCCTAAGCACTTACATGATGGCCTTCCCAAGCTGTGCCCAGTGGTGGCCGAAGAACTTGAGCAAGAGCTGTCCCTGGCAGAACTCACAATTGTGGTAAGGAGCCTTGTCATGGGCAAAGCCCCAGGGCTTGATGGGCTGCCCGCTGATGTTTATAAGACCTTCTGGCCTCTCCTTGGCCCCTGCCTCTTGCACGTGTTTCATGAGAGCTTCACTGATAAAATCCAGCTTGTCAGCTGTCACTGGGCAGTTCTCACCCTGCTACCAAAGACAGGGGACCTCAGCTGCATTAAGAACTGGTGGCCGGTATCCCTTCTGTGTGGCAACTACAAGATTCTGGCAAAAGCCTTAGCCAATTGACTGTGTGCTGTCATAGCCTCAGTCATTGGTCCTGAACAGAGCTACTGCGTGCCAGGCAGAACCATCCAAGATAATCTGTTTCTGCTTTGTGACCTGGTGACAGACACAGACCTCTTTGGACTGAATGTTGGGCTCATCTCCTTGGACCAGGAGAAAGCCTTTGACAGGGTTATCCACAGCTACCTTTTTCAGACCCTGGAGGCCTTTTGTTTTGAACTGGTCTTCACTTACACCTTCTGGGTACTGTACCAAGACATCTCCAATCTTTTGAAAGTTAACGGCCTGCTCTGTGCTCCATTCCTGGCTCACAAGGGCATCTGCCCCTGCTTCACACACTGTGAAAATGCCTGACCAGCCTCTTTCTTCCATTGACCTCTGGTTTGGTTGGAGGCCCACCAGTTAGGCTGATGGTGTATGCAGACTATCTGACCATTCTCCTCAGCACTCAGAGTGATGTCTAGTCACTGGTGGACTGTCTGCGTGCTTATGAGCATGCTTCCTTAGCTCGCATTAACTGGCCTAAGAGTAACGTCCTAATCTTTGGTGTGTGGACCAATCATCCCCACCCCACTCCCAGACCTGCCCGGGGGTCTTACCTGGCAGCACAAGGGCCTTAAAGCTCTGGGGATGTTCTTTGGCCCATCAGTCTTCCCAGCCCAGAATTGGGAAAGCCTTAGTGAGGAGGTGGAGGCGTGCCTGCAGCGGTGGTGTTGGCACTTGTCTAGCCTTTCCTACCATGGGCAAGTTCTCATTGTGAACAATTTGGCAGCTGAAACATTATAGCACCAGTGTGCTGTGTTGGGTCCCCCTGCTGGTATTACTTAAACAGTTTCAAAGACTGCTGGTGGCCTTTTTCTGGGATGGATACCACTGGCTGTCAGCTGAGGCTCTGGCTGCCTGGTTGGGCATGCATTCAGTCTGCTGCACTGACCGCCTCTTGAGGGACGTGTGGGCCACCCTCCCAGCAGAGGCAGCGGCTGCCATTGAGGATTACTTCCAAGCATGGCAGGACATCCTTGCTGGAGATGTTTCTGGAGAGCCCTTTCAACCACTGCCCATTATCCCAGCTGTGGATAGCAACCTGGGCGGTGGGTCTGGTACCTTATTGACTCTTCCTGTGCCTCCTGACAGTGATGCTGGGATTTGCTTTGATGTGTTTCCTCAGAAAGCCCTGTACACATGGGTGGTTTGTGAATGCCATACTCATATCCTTGCCACTTGACCTGACACGATGTGGAGGCAGCACCTAGTGGCACCAACACTCACACCAGCTCGCCCTGCATGGTGCACACTTTATTGCCAAATGCACTGGCAACCTCCAGTGGCAGTTGCTGCATGAGATACTGGCCACTGGCACTCTCACCCACCACATGGACCTGACTGCATCAGCAGCCTGTCCTTTTTGCCCTGGGGAGGTAGAAGAAGATTTATTCCATGTCTTCCTTGGGTGCTGCCACTCTTTGCTGCCCTTGGCACCTTGTTTGAAGCACTAGACTTGGACCTCTCAGAGACCACCTATTTGTTTTCTTTCCCATACTGGGTGGCAGATGGGGTGACAGGCTAAGATGGCCAACCTCAAGAGCCACAGGAACGGGCTTGCTGGGGCCGGCTCTGATGACACCCTGAGACTCTTTCAGTTCTTGGTCCAGGCATGCCTGACACTGAAATATGAACATATAGTCCTCCAGTGGACAGTACCTGCCTTTCAGGCATGCTGGGCTATTCAGGGGGTGCTCTGCAGCATCAAGGGCATCTGTTTAGTCCTCATGCTGTGATACTGCCTGCCCTTTCCCAGGGTACTGGCAGGAGTCTGAGCAGACTGTTGTTGGACTAACAGTTTTTGTTTTTTTTAGACTGTGAGGGCAAAGCTTGCAGGCCATAGACCTAGGCTCTGTCTGTTATACTTAGGCCCCTGCATGGGAAGTTGTTTGTTTATTTATTTTTTTGGATTTTTACCCCCTTTTCCCCTTAATAGACCTTTATAAAAAGTTAAAAAGTCTTTCTTTCTTTCAGTGGTCAGTGAACTGGCTGACCATCCTGACACACTGCTGAGGCTCCCCGTGCCCCCCAGAAGCAACACGGGCTGCCCCTTTGGCACACTGCCCCAGAGGGGACTCTATGTGTGGGTGGCATGTACCCAGCATGCCCAGGTGCTGGCCAGCTGCCTCGATACCATGTGGTGGTGGCACCTGGCATTGCTCAGGACCCCAGTGTGGCGTGCACTGTACAAGGTGCCCACCGCCAAGAAGACCGCTGACCTCCAATGGAGATTGGCGCATGGCATCCTGGCCACTGGCACCTTTGTGTGCCACCTGGACCCGGTGGCCTCGGCAGCCTGCCCCTTCTGCCCAGGCATGCTGGTAGAGAATGTTTTCCATGCCTTCCTTGACTGCCCCCGGCTGCAGCCGCTCTTTGCTACCCTCAGGGTGCTGCTTCAGGCACTGGGCCAGGACTTTTCAGAGGACACCTACATCTACTTTTTCCCATACTGCGTGGTCGAGCAGGGTGCAGTCAGCCTGGTCAACTTCCTGGTGGGAAGACCCTGAAGAGCCAGCTCAACCGGCTTGCTGGGACCAGGGTGGATGATGCCCTGCAGCAATTCTGCCTGCTCATGCAGGCCCACCTCTCACTTGAGTTTGAGCATGCGATCCTCCGGTGGATGGGTGCCCACCTTTGAAGAATGATGGGCTATTGAGGGGCCACTGTGCCAAGTTGCAGGAGGATGCCTGCTCCTTGCCCTGTGACACCACCACCTGCTCAGGGTGCAGGGGCGGGTCCAGCGAGCTGAGACCTCGGTCTTTGTCCGTGTGGGCCATCCCCTGATGTCCTGAGGCCCCCCGGCCACCACCACTGACAGAACTGTATATATGCATATATTTCTTTGTTTCTTGCGTTTTGCTTTTTTGTTGTTTAGAGTGTGTGGGCAGGCCTTGCAGGCCATGAGCCCAGGCCTTCTCCTTGAGGCCCAGACCTTTGGGCCAACCTGTTGGGTCTTTACTGCCCCCCACTTGTCACCCTCCCTGGAATAAATGTTTCTAAAAGTCTGTCTTTCTTTTTCTCTTAAAAATAACAGGACATTTATTTGAAAAGAATATTAACTTTCTACAATTGCTTGGTCTAGTTTTGCTAACAAAAATCCTAAACTAAAAAAAGCCTATACAAGTCCTGAACTTGAGCAAAGTTCATCCAGATAACATGAGAGCTGAGACAGTTATGTGATGTGGAGCATGGCTTCTCTGACACTTTGTGTATCTAGCCCTCATTTTTTGTGAAATTTAGACTGAAATTTAGCTTTGGAAAAATAAGCTTCTTGTGGAGCCAAGGTTGAGTTCCTGCAGTAAACCCTGTGGTAGCAGTTTGTGTTATGTAGGTGATCTTTAAATTGGCTTATCTTTAAGTTGAGGAGCTGTTGAACCAAGAACTGAAGAGGGTAGCAGATGAGTAGAGAGAGACAACTCTACATATAATGGTCTGGTGTTCAGAACATAGCTGATCAAGCAATGGTGACTACAAGCAATGTTGTGGCAGGGAGCAGAGTATGCGGGGGGAGATTTTACCATGGGAATTAACAAAATGGGAATGGGGAAACAGCACCTGGCCTCACCTGGGTAAGGAGGGACAGATTGATTAGCACCTTCCTCACGCCTGATAAAACACTTACCAGAAGGAATAGAAAGGGGGGAAGCCAAATTAGAAGAGTCTCTTCTGCAGGGAGGAAGTGCTAAAAGACAGTCGAGAGGCTCAAGAGTGCCTGAGCTGGGCAGACAGGGAAAAGCCTGGGAAGATCCCAGCCTTAAAGGGCCAGTGTGCCTTAACTGTCCCAGGCAAAAGGGAAGCATCTTTTCTTTAGTTAGAGGGCTGGAAGGGCCTGATTTTTATTTACTTCCCAGAGGATCCAGGGGAACTAATAAGGGGTGAAGAGGAGGTCCCCATAGGAGCCTGGGCAGCCTCAGCTTCAAAACAGGATAGTTAAAGAATGCAGAGCAAGTGGGCAGAAACCCAACAGGCAACTGGGACAGGGCCTACCCAGAGAGGCAGAGCACAGCTATGTCCCTCTAACAGAGAACTCCAGATAGAGGGGTCCCATGGTGCTTACAGACCGTGGTTCAGACTAGAAGTATAAGGTGACTACAGAGCAAGAGAGGCAGTGGAGCCCCAGGCAACATCCTTGTGAGTGGTGAGCAGGCTCCCTTCCCAAATCACCACCTCACATGAACCAAAACCTCATAGTAGGCACTGAAACAGAGGCAGGCTTTACCCAAGATGAGGTCCCAGGTGGGAAGGCAGGGCAAGGACACTGCCGTCCTATGACAAACAGATAACGCAGATGGGGCATGGATGTCTTTCTTAATACTCCCAGCAGAAGGTAAAGACTCAGGCCAGGTACAGACATTCAAAAAGCCTGAGGAAAAATTGATCTAATTGACATGGATTTCTGTAAGTGTCCTAAGTTAGATTGGTAGTGAACAGAACCCGTTTTCCCCTTGGTGGTGGGAAGGGTACACAGGCTGCTTGCCAAGGCACTCCTGCACACCTCCCAGCATGCCCTGCAGGATTCCTGGGCTGCTGGAAACCGCTAAGCACATCTGAATACCCAGGCAACCCCTGATTGTCTGCCAGACACAGGCAAATATGCCCCCAACCCCCTGCCACATCAGTGCAACCCTCCCCATGCTCAGCCCTAGGCTTCCAGAACAGCTCCAGAGTGGTTCACCAAACAACCTGGCCAGTGGTGGCAAGGGGGAAGGCACTCTGCAGAAGGAAGACTGGGTTCCTGGGAGCTCCAGCATGAGAGGCAGCCAGGGGCAGGTGGTGCCTGACAGCCCAAGAGGCTTGCGTCAGGCAGCAGGGAAAGGAGGCCTCCCAGCTTCTTACTCTTGCCTGCCATCCACTGGCACTATGTATGCACATATTCTGTGGTGTCACAGGAATAACCTGAATTTCACTTGGCACATTCTTCCATTTACCTAGGTTTGAAAGAATTTGGGAATGTGAAATGTCCTGTGAAAGTGAAAACAAATACAAGCACAGGCTATTGTGATAGCAGTTCTACTTGCTGTTTTAAGAATACAAACAGTTTTCGTAAGATCACCCATGACAATACTATTATTCCTCCTAGACGGCCATCCCTACTCACTCCCTTTACCCCAAAATGAAAACGTATTTGACTTTCCTCGGCAGAGCCCTCTTTCCCCACCACCTGGTGTGAGCCTGGTGCCTCCTGACGTTGGCTGCCACTTGTGCCAGAGTTCTCAGGTGCCCTACTCTTCCTTTTGTGGGGTGCTTACCCCCCCTACCTCCACTTGCTGGGCTGCCTGGGTCACACTGCAGCCACCACAAACAACCCTTTCTCCCAGTAGCTTCTCAGTTGCTCAGAGGCCTGGTGACTTTGTATAAAGATAGAGTAGCTTTATACAACCCTACCAGTTGTCTAGGGTTATTCTGAAATTTGCATGCTGTAGCTATAAGATGATTTTTTTTCTAGGTTGTCCCAACATTTAAGTCTCTAAAGAGACTGAGCACATCATTGTTCAGCTACTTTTTAATTTGTACTTTTTGGTGATAAAGCAAAACTGGAGATGATTATACCACTGCTATTTGTTCTGTATCTGCATTTCTGTTTGTTCTGTATCTGCATTCCTCCAGTAAAACATAAATTCAGTTCGTCCACAAATACTCAGATGAATACATATCACTTCCTACTTTCTAATATATGAATGTATCACACAACATAGAAATTAATGCAAGTGCTAAAATAAATTCATTATGAATCAGTTATCTCTATTTTCTATTCATTTTCACTGCGTTACTGAACATCATGTGCTATAGACAGAAGGTTAGGCATTAACAAAATTAAATAAATGGTAGAGAATTTTTTACAGATATTTTGTGTATGATACTCAGAGGTAGATTAATGCATGGGCCTGCGGTGCCCGTGCCCAGCATCAATGCCAATTGGGGCCCCTTGGGTGTCTGGGTTCCCTCAGTAAATGGTGGATTTCCCCTTGCAGGTGGGTAGTATGCTAGCCTGCAAGGGGTTCTGCTTGGGGTTGCCGGGAATGAGATGTAGGGGGCATCGCATGCATGTGCACAGCCACACATATGAATGTGGCCAGGAATACAGCCAGGCAGTGTGGAGAGCGGTTTCCTGCAGGTAGGTCTATGGAGGGGAAGGGGTGTGGGGGTGCAGATTGAGGACCCCATGGTGAGGGAGGGAGCAGAGCAGGGGCTGGGGGTGCTGCCCAGCCAGGGCAGTGCATGGGGTCTGGGGCTGGGGAAGGGAGCAGAATGGAGTCACAGGCAGCTCATTCAAGGGGTGTGGGAGTGAGGTGGTGGCTCCCAGCTGCTGTGCGCACCCCCTAGGGGAAGCATGGGGGACATGTACCCCCCCGTATTTGTGCATGGGGCAGATGTGGGCTGCCTGCTGTGAAATTGGGGCTCTCTGCTCTGCTGCCTTTGCCCTGGGAGCCCCCTGCCAGCCATGCACCCCTGCCCCCCAAGCAGCAGTGTGGGTGGTGAGTTGTGTCTCCCACTCCTGGGTGAAAGGGAATGGGTCCGCAGAATGAAAATGTCAAAGAGCATCTTTGGACCACTTGCAAACCTAGTGAGAATATAGGAATGTAAATGGATGGTGATAAAAGCCTACAGATAAGAAGAAATAGCCTAAGCCTAGAGGTAGGTGGGATGAGGTGACATCTTGGTTTAGTTCCAGGGGTGTGAGTTTGAGCCCCATTTTGAACCTGTTACCCTAGTCAACCTAGTTACAACCTAACTGGATGTGATGTTGGCTACCTCATTCTCTGGAGTGTTGTTGCCTACAGAAACTGGTATGCCATAACCATGCTAGCCCATTGGCTGCTAGGCTTGGGATGACCTTTGACCTTGACCAAAGAACTGGCATCTGCAGGAAAATGGGAAACTGCAAGAGGGCCATACACAGGGGTGGCTCCAGAATTTCCTCATGGGAGGTGCAGCAATCCACACCACAGGGTGTCTGCACCCCCTGTTCCTCCCATGATGATGTGGGCACATCACATCATGCGAGCCTCTGAGAACTTTTTGAGTCTCTAAAGCAGGTGAAGAAACAATAGATAGCTTGCAGTATCAGGGTTTGGGGTTTTTACCTGTTTTTACCTGATAGCAGCAACTCTGGCTCCAACTTGGAGCACATGGCAGTGGCAGCTCCAGCTCTAGCATGGGGCATGAGGCAGAGGCTAGAGCCACTGGCATGTGCTTTGGGTTGGAGCTGGAGCTTCCACCACTGCCATGTGCTCCAGGTTGGAGCCAGAGTTGCTGCTACCATCACCACCACTTCCTTGTGCCCTGGGCTTAGTTGGGCCCACAAGGACAACTGAGGTTTGGATCAGGGCCATGGCAAAAGGTAAGTTTGATACCCCTTTCTACAGACAAACTTTTAAGTGCGAGGGTCTCTTCTTCAGGTCTGAGGCACAAAGCAGGCACAGCTTGAGCTAAAATCTGGGTAAAATTCCATAAGTAAACAAAAAGGCTGCAGGGCTGTGACATCAGAGGAGATGGACTTTACCAGGAATATCTGTCTGGACAAGAAAATATCATAGGAAAGAATAGCATGATTTAGGAAGATCAAGACCATTAAAAAAGGAAGAGGGTCATTGTAACACAGAGAAACAGCCTAGCAAGGGAGCTCTGCTGGCAGGCAGGGTGAGGCGGTTGCAGGTTGCTAAAGTGATCAGCTAATGAGGTAATTGGCCAGCACCTGCAGGCAGCACCAGGGCAACATTTAAGGGCAGAGCTGGGGCTAGCCAGCGCAGTCTCTTCCTGGCTGCCACCAGGAAAGGAGCTCCTGCCCAGGGGAGCCCAGGACACCAGGTTAGTAGAGGCCTATATTCTTAAAGGGACAGAAGGCTACTGCATGTTATTATTTACTAGGCAATTGCCTATCAGGAATGATGGAGGAGTGGGCAGGGTCAGAGTGCTGCCACCCACCACCCCGTGCTACCCCCACCTCTCAGGAGTCGCAGGAAGGGGATGCTTGCCCCGCTGTCCCCCTTGGCCAGCACCCTGAGCCACTGCCACCTCCAGGGAGCAGGGCCAGGCGGGAGTGGGGAGAGAGACCAGCAGCTCCCGCCGCTCCGCTCCATCCCTGCTGTCATGATGGCAAGCCACTGCCTCCTGTCCAGAATGCTCTTTGAGCACTCTGGTTATTTCAACAACCAATCAGAGTGCTCCAAGAGCATTATAGGCCAACAGATGGACTAAGCCTTTTATTATATTAGAATGTTATAGCCCAGGGGCTTGTATTTATGTTATGTGCAATTTGTGGTGGAGGCCTCATTAGTATCGGGCGGGGGAGGGAACTTGATCACCTTGAGTGCTCAGTGAGCTACAGTGGGGCCAGGTGCTCAGTGCCAGTGAGGGTGCATGCACAGAAGGGACAGGGACCCAGCAAACAGGAGCCAGGGGCTCATAGATTGTAAGGCCAGAAGGGACCTCAGAAGATCATTGGGTCCAGCCCTTTGCACCAAGCAGGAAAGATAACTGGGGGTCCGGTGACCCCAGCAAAGTGACTATCAAGTCTCCTCTTGAAGATTTCCAGGGTAGGTGATTGCACCACCTCTGGAGGGAGATTATTCCACAGTCTGGAAACCCTGACTGTGAAGAAGTTTTTCCTAATATTGAACTTGAATCAGTCTTCCAGGAGTTTGTGGCCATTACTTCTGGTTTTCCCCTCAGTTGCCATGGTGAACAGTTGCTCACTGAGCCCTTGATGTACTCCCCTAGTGTAGCAATAAGCTGCTACCAGGTCCCCTCTTAGCCTTCTTTCCTCAGGCTGAAGAGTCCCTGAGCCCTCAGCCTTTCCTCATATGGCTTGTCTTTTAAGACTCTGATCATATGGGTGGCTCTTCTTTGGACTCTATCAAGCTTGTCCACGTCCTTGTTAAAGTGTGGTGCCCAGAACTGGACACAGTAATCCAGCTGCAGTCTTACCAGTGCTGAGTACAGCGGAAGAATCCCCTCCGTGGTTTTGCTGGAAATGCTTCGATTGATGCACACCAGAGTATAATTTGCCTTACTAGCTACAGCATCACACTGACACCTCATATTCATACTGTGGTCTATTATTACCCCCCAGGTCCCTTTCATTCATGGTGTTAGTCAGTTTGGTGTTGCCAAGCCCATAGGTGTGTTGGGGGTTGTTTGTCCTGAAGTGAAGCACATTATATTTCTCAACGTTGAACTTTATCAAGTTCTGATCCGTCCAACTTGCTAGCCTGTCTAGGTCCACCTGTAACTGTAGCCTATCTTCAGGTGTGATCATACTTCCCCATAACTTGGTGTTGTCCCTGAACGTGGCCAGTCAGCTCTTTACCCCCACATCCAACTTATTAATAAGATGTTGAAAAGTACTGGACCAATCACCGACCCCTGAGGGATACCACTGCCCACTTCTCACCAGGATGATGCAGTGAACCCCATAGATGATTCACTACGACTCTCTGGGTCCTATCCTGCAGCCAGTTTCTCACCCACCTGACTGTCTTGGAGTTAAGCCCACAATCCTCCAATTTTCTCACAAGCACATCATGCGATACTGGATCAAAGGCCTTTTGGAAGTCTAGGTATACAATGCCAACCTGCTCTCTTGTGTCCTGGTAACTTGTGAACAGACAAGGGTAGCTAGTGCCTCAAAGCCAGGTCCTATCCAGTGGGCCTAGACTGATAGGCCTAGCTAGATTGAAGGGGCAGAGGCCAAGTAGGCTGAGGGCCCAACAAAGGGACATCATATTGGTAATATGTGTGAGGCATGGGGCATGGTAAAGGGGAGGTTACAAAGCCATGCAATTAGCTTATAAATCTTTGGGTGCCCTGCTGGACACAGTAGACTATGGAGGCCCAGACAGGGACCTAAGACCAGTGGAACTGAGTCCTAGCAAAGGTCCAGGGGCAGCCTCCCTATTCATCTGTAATCCATCACGGTGTGGCAGGTGGGAAAGGGGGGATTGCTCTAGGGGCAGAGCAGGTCATGGTTGCAGAGCCACCAGGGGGCGTTACAGCCACCCTGGGACTCTGCCATCTTACAGTTATTAACACCTGTGGCGTAAAGGAGTTTAGAAGGGATCAGATAGATTATCGTGAGCCATGAAGTCAATCTTTGTTCAGTCCTTGGTTCTTGGTATTCAGCAATTAATGGTTTTTGTTCCTTGGCTTGATTTTTTTGAAGAGCTTTTGTAGCTTTCCTTGGACTATGAGGAACATTAGGTCAGAGAAGGAGTAATTTTTTGGTTGAAAGTGTTCTTTTACCTGTGTTCATTTGTCCATGTCTTTAATCTTTTTTCTGCAATCATTCATTCTGGTACATAGATTTAGTCTAATTTCACCTGAATAGTTTCTGTGAGGGCATTAGAAGAGATGTACCATATTCTAGATATGTAGGATCCATGGCTTCTGATGGTTTTTTTGTGGTGGATGTTGACTGTTGCAGTGGAGGTAAGTTGACAGGTTTTGCATCTTTTAAGTCAGGGATGCATTCAGGGTCACTCTGAAGTTCAGAAAGAGTTGAGGGACAGACATGTTGAATGTCTCTGTATTAAGGTGAAAGGGAAAAGACAGACAATGTCATGAGAAGAGTCATGTCACTGATTTAATCCACCTGATGTGGATGAGGAAGTGGATGAGACATTTTTGAGCAAATGTCAGTAGCATCCAAAGGATAGAGCCTGATGATAACTGGGGACAGATACCAATGTATCTGTTGGAAAAGCAGCATGAACAATAGACCACAGTATGAATATGAGCTGTCAGTGCCATGTTGTAGCTAGCAAGGCAAATCATACTCTGGCATGCAGCAATCAATGCATTTCCAGCAAAACCAAGGAGGGAATTCTCCTGCTCTACTCAGCACTGGTGAGACTACAGCTGGATTACTGTGTTCAGTTCTGGGCACCACACTTTAACAAGGATGTGGACAAGCTTGATAGAGTCCAAAGAAGAGCCACCCATATGAGGAAAGGCTGAGGGATCTGGGACTACTCAGCCTGAGGAAAAGAAGGCCAAGAGGGAACCTGTTAGCAGCTTACTGCTACACTAGGGAAGTACATCAAGGGCTCAGTGAGCAACTGTTCACCAGGGCACCTAAGGTGAAAGCCAGGAATAATGGCTACAAAGTCCTGGAAGATTAATTCAGGACACAGATGGCCTATCACGTTCTTGGACAAGTGCTCGTTTCAGAAGGTGGAGGAAGCTACTAGGAAAGTGGACATTCTATTTTCTGACTATTAAGCAGTTTAAGAATCTAAAGCTGGCAGGTAATTTGAGTGAAAGTCATCACCAAATGATGGAGTTAATAATCATGGAGGAAGGAAACCTTTAGAATTGCAGAATAAGGATAATGGACTTCAAAAAAAAATTCAACAGACTGAACAGTAAAGGAATATAGAGGAGTGACTATATCAAAGTCACTAAAAGACTATATCAAATGCAAAATGGCAAGCTGCTTTTATGGAAAGGAAAGATATGATCGCAGAAAGGAAATGCAGTAAGAGATCATTATGGTGTAACTCGGGTGGTACTCCAAGAGGTACCCCCTCTCCAACTGAAGGGATCAAAGCAGGTGTACAAGCACTGTGGGAGGTGTAGGGACTCTCCTCCACTATAGAGCAGAGCCAGACCACCAATATACCTTTTAACCATATACCTTTTTAATACTGGGAACATAACAGGCATAAATCAGAGGGTATAGTGGACACTACAATGCCCCAAGGGGGCAGGATTCAACAAAGGTTAGACACTTACAATCATTGACAAAAACAGGGTTAACAAAATAAAAAACACAAACAGCAGAACAAACAATATGGTTGGTGAAATATAAAAAGGTGCAAAATGTCAAATGACATGGGAAATATAGGGCCTTGGTACCTGGAGGAGGAGAAATAATGGCCCCTTTCCACTGCTAGAAGATTTGCTTCTTGTTATTTCATTCGCCACAGTTGGGACTTGAACCCAGCTCTCCCATGTGGTAGGAAGGGACACAGGCACACAGCCACCACTAGTGGCACTGCTCCAGCCTGCTAGGGGTCTTGACCTTCCCGGAGCCTGGCCGCACATCAAGCTGCCTGGTCTCTGAGGAGCTGGAAGCAGAGCTGGGAACCCCTCAGGTCGCTGCTCAGATCCTTCCTGGAGCAGGTGGAGCCTCTCCTGCTGGCCGCAGCCTCTCCCAGGGGATCCTGAAGCCCAGTGGGGGGCCTTCTGCCGGCCCCACACCGCGCTGCTGAGGGTCCCACTGCTGCCTGCAGGTCCTGCTCTTCCAGGGCACTGCTCCTGCCCCACTGGCTCAGCTCTGTGAAGCCCCTTCCTTGTTGTCCCTCATTGGTCTCTCCCCTGAGTCAGCCCATGCTGCCCCTTGTATCCCCCTCCAGGTGTCTCAAGGGGCCAATCAGGACACAGGGTGGGGGTGTGTGCGAGTCTCTGGGGCCTGATTGGTGCGGAAAGGGAATCCCAAGTCCTCCAATCATCTTTTACCCCTTCAAAACCCCTGGGCCAAATCATTACGAGATTGGTGAGGAAAGGGAATCCCAAGTCCCCCGATCATCTTTTGCCCTTTCAAAACCCCTGGTCACTGCCAGCTAGCCCGTCACAATGGTTATATTAGGAGCTCTTCAATTACTTGAATATCAAAAAGGAATCATAGTAAAAGTGGTGAAAATAGTACATTACTAAGAATCTCTATAAGGGAATAGCACTAGAATTTCTTAGGATTAAATCAGACAGGTCAAGGTTGAATTGAATTTTAATTGGTAAAGAACATAAAAGGAACCAGAAAAAAAGTCAACAAATGTGCTGGGAAATAGGAGAACCTAGACAATTATAGATGAGTCAGGTTATGTTTTACCCCTAATAATACTTTTGAACAAATTATCATTCAATTAGTTTACATATAACTAGAAGAAATACAAGGGAAATAAAGCCAATAGGGATTTATCAAAAATAGACCATGTCAAACTATCTGCAGATACCTGGCCTGAGGTGGAAGAGATAATCTTGACTTAATACTTAATGTTTTCATAAGTAAGCAAAAGAAGCATAAATGACATGAGGTAAGCAAACAATTGCTTGAAATTACTAGAGTCTGATCAACAGTGGGTTTTTCTCTAAGTGAGAAGATACCTCCTGGGTCTTGGATGTGCCCTGGGTCCAGTTCTACTCAATGTTTTCATTTCAGAATTGTCAGTTTAGATGATGAAACAGTGAGCATATATCTTGCAGCACAAGGTCAGAATTCAAAATAAGCCAGGCAAATTGGAGAGATGGAAAAAAATCCACAAGATGAAATTCAATAAAGACAAGTGCAAAGTACTGCACTTGGAAAGTACAAATCAATTGCACAGATGCAAAATGGGGCATAAATGGCTAGACAGCAGTGCTAAAGAAAAGGAGCTGGGACTGCAGTGGATCATAAACTGAATATGAGTCAACAATGAGATGCTCTTCCAGAAAAAGAGAAAATCTTCTGGAGTATGTTAACACTTCTGGAGTATGTTAACAGGAGAGTTGCATGCAAGACAAAGAACACAGATATTCTGCTGTACTCTATACTGGTGAGGCTCCAGCTGGAATATTGTGTGCAGTTTTAGGAATCACATTTCAAGAAATATGTAGAAACATTGGAGAGAGTCCAGAGGAGAGCAACAAATATAAGAAAAGATTAAGGAATACAACCTGTGAGGAAAGTTGGAAGTAGCTGGGTTTGTTTATCATGGAAGAGAAAGGACTGAGGGGAGATGCATATTCCAGTCAAAAAAAAAATTATAAAGGGGGCAGTGATCAGGCTACTTGCGGATACCATGAAATCGCCTTCACTGAAGAATTTTAAAAAATAGTTTGGACCAGAGGGGACCAAGATGGGGCCCACGGAGCTACATCATCTGGACCTGGGGGACTCCATGGGTCCAGAAATTTGGTAGCAGGACAGGGGACTGTAGTATTAATTTCTGTCTCCCAAATGAGTTGGGCATCACTGAGTAAGGCAGGAGATGGTCTAGGGATCTTTTTTCCTTCCCTGTAGGGGCTGTCCCTTCCCTGTTCTCTGGATGTTCCTTCCATCCATATATTTCTTTAGTTCTACAGAGGTTAAAGTTGTTAGTCTGTCTCTAGGTTCCCTTGTGCTCCAAAGAAGGTGAAGGAGGACCCATGCACTATTCCTGTGCCTACTATAGTGATTGATACTTTTGTACAAGGAGCAGTGAGTCAAAGTTCTGCCTCTCCCTGTCCACAGTTTTCTGTATGCACCACTTCTCATAGCACATCTAGCCACAATACAGCTGGTTAGTGCAGATGAGCAGACAGACTGGACATACAGCATAGGTTGCAATCTGCCCCTTAATAGGTATATAGCTAACAGGTTGATACTGGATTTTAGTAGGCTTCACTATAAATTACTCTAAAACGTACAATATATCAGAGCAAGTGATAACCTTTCTTTAGATTTTCTGAGTCACCCTACAAAATTGTGCATAGGGGATGCAATTACCTGTGAAACCCTGCAAGCTGGCTATAGAATGATAGTGGTGATAGAATTTTTTGTGTTAAATTCTAAGGGACTTTTTTCCGTAAAGGAGAAAGAAAGAAAAGGGAAAAAATAGTGAGAAGACAGGAAAAACTAATGTAGAAATAAAGAAAAGTACATTTTTCAAGACAAATTCACCCCAGTCGGTGGGCTAACAGAAAGCCTACACAGCTCTTAAATGGCATTTACATACTTACAGGCTTTATGATGACTAATTACATGGGGTAAAATATCACCCTAACAGTAGTGAGACTTAAAATGAGAGACAGAGAGAGAATAACAAGGAAAGGTCCTATACTTGTCCAGCTATGCATGGAATCCTTTGGGAAAATCATAATAGGACTAAAGTGGACAAGGAAAGAATTTAATCAAACCACAATTTTAATTAACATAATGATTAAAAAGTGTTCATCTCTGTTTCAAAATGTTTTAGATCATATCATCAGTTCAAGATATGACCTTTATTACTGAATTTTTTCAAATAATACAAGTAATCATACTGCTTAATAAAGTTTAATTATAATTATAAAACTTTGGTAAAGTATGAAGTAATGAGGCATGTTATTAGGACTTGACGAAGGCTCTTATTTTCATAGATTATGACTACCGGGCAGAGATGCAGAACAGCCTCTGCTTCTTTATTGGCTCATCGTATCCTTTTGGTCTGCATACTCTTCTTCATTTTCAGATGCAAGGCACATCTGTCCATGGTTAAAATATTCTAAAAGGTCATCAAAATTAACAGAACTGTTTTTTCCTTTATTTTCATTCACACCCTTAGAACCTTTTTCCAGTTTGAATTTGCCCTCTGCAGGGGAAAAAAAAAAGTTCATAATCTTCTCTAGAGAAACACAAATGCAGACATACATGCTTGCACAGAGAGTGCTTTTTTTCTTTTCGAAATAATGTGTCTAGGAGGGTTGACATTTTCAAAATTTTGCTGAGGAATTGTAGCCTGTCTTCTGTATTTCTTAGGGAATGTTCCTAATTTTCTAGAAGCTCAGTTTATGCCACATTGAAGAAACAATAGATAATTTGAGCATTCAGGGCAATATTCTCCTCTCGGAGCAGCATGCCAGATTTGAGTTAGGGGTAAGGGAATCTCAAGTGTGTCGGTGGAAGGATCTGGTTTTTTTTCCTCACAAAATAGGAGCAATTCCCTCAGCATCAATGTTAGTATGGTAGATAGAGAGTCACTTACTTGAGGTTTAACTTGGATAAGAATTCAAACCCTTGAATCATTATCTGAGCCTCTTTATATTAGTCCGGTAATCTGACAAAAAAATCCCCAAGGTTTTACAGGGGATTTTGGAAAGTTCTAGCTCTAGCTGAAACTACTAACAAAACAAGACCTTTCTTTCCATTATTTTAACCTTTTTGGTTTCAGAACCGCAAAAGGCTACATAAAATGGAGGGGTGAAAAATCAGATATTTTCTGATGACCTTCAAAAATGTGGTGTTAGGACTTAATTTGAAGCATGAATGATGGTTTGGAGAACGTTGGTTTTATTTTTCTCTGAACTAATTCTCCCATTCTTCATTTAATCTCCATTATTCTACTTTCTGATAGGTATGAACACATAATATCTCTAGGAGTTCTCCACCTCATCTCTCAGTCTTGAAGCTATAAAAAAGATTTTGCTTGGTATGAAAAAAAAAATAACTAATTCACTCTGTCAGCCTGACGCAAGTAATTCAGTTTCAGATGAGTCTGAGGTTTAATATTGTTTGTCCCCAATTATCAATAGCATACCTCCCAAATGTCATCTTTTCTTCCTCAGCTTCACTCTGGACTGTGGGGCTGCTCCTGGTGCAACTGCAGCTGCCCAGATACTGCTTGGCTTTGGCTCCTCCTCCTCCTGCCTCTCTTGTCTTGCTCTGGGCAGCAGGCAGCACGGGGAAGCAGGTGGCCACCGTGGGGATATGTGCTGGGCACTACATGCCTTACTGAGTGGGGAGAAAGCTGCAGCTGAGCGGCTCCTGCCTCACCATGTGGGGCTCCAGCTTCTGCTTCCAGCCGCCTTCCACCCACTTGGCTGCCCTCAGGTGGCTGCTCATTGCGCTAGGTGGGTGGAAGGTGGCTGGAAGCTGAATCTGGAGCCCCGTGTGCTGGGGCAGGAGCTGCCTGACTGCAGTTCCCCTGCCCCTCCAGCCTGGAGCAGCGCAGCGGGGGCAGGAAGAGGAGGAGTTGTTGCTGGAGGCGGGGGGAACTGAGCAGTATCCAAGTGGCTGCAGTTGCCGTGTGTGTGCTGGCCAGGGCAGGCAGGTGCAGGTAGGAGTGTGGTATGGCTGAGAGTGGGTGGGGCTTGGCCTTATGCAAAGTGCCATGCGGGCAGCTGGGCCAGATGCAGTCAATGGGCAGGTGCCCACCTGCAGGTGGGATCCAGTCAGTTGGCATGATGGATCTGGCCCAGGTGCCATATTTTGCCCACCCTTGCCCTAAGAGATGCCATCTGCTCAGGGCTAGCAACTTTCAGGTTGTGTTTTCCCAAGAGAAAAGTGGCAGCAGGAGAAGTATATTTCAAACATATTTGGGGGAGTTGAGTGGTCTAGTGACATTTTTTAAACTACTAGCACATACTGAAATGTGTAAGCATGCCTATCAGTATACCGAAATACCTAGATACTCAAAATTTTGCTCCTAGAGTCCAGTAGGGGCAGTGAGCAAAACAGCTGCTTTTGCAAATGCAATGCTCCCTAAAGCTGGAATTTCTGCAAAAGGAGGTTGCCTGTAGGTAGTTTTCAGCTACTCCTATTCCATCTGCACAAGATGTGTATGCATTTTATAAATAAATAAATTACACTTAGAAAACACAGTGAGTCTTTCTCACGCTGGGAAGCTGACCTGCTACAAGGCCCCTCAATCTGCTACTGTTCAGCAAAGCTGTGTATTGATTAACTACAAAGAGCAAAGATGAAGCTGAGAGGAAATCATTGGCAGCCATCGGTCTCAGTAGACCATGGAGATTGCACCTTTGGTGGGTTACCAGATTGCGTACCACCACAGCTTTTTGAGTGGCTGAGGAGTCTGACGCATGGCAAGCAGGCCCGCTGGCATGGTGCACTTACAAACTCAGTTGAGCTTGTGTTGGCATGCCACGTACTATGGGCGACTAGTGCCTCCTGAGTCAGGGGCACTAACGGGGAGGAAGGGGGTCCCCTGCAGCAGATCATGTCAACTTGAACTTCCGGGCATGCTGCTGGCACTTCTGGGTGGGTGTGATTGGCTGCAGGGAGGGGGCGGGGATTGTTTCTCCTGACATCCCCACTCCCCAGCCAGCACTGTCAGGGTGTGTACTAGCACTCCCAGAGTGTGCACATGCACCCCCTATGCATTGCCATTGCCAAATACCATCTTGTCTTGCCTGCCTCTCACACCTCTTCTCTATATCTTAACATTGACCCTCTTCATCTTGAAGCGATATAGGTCCTGCTTCCTGGTGGCTTTCTACTTGCAGTGATCCAAAATGATTGGTCCCCAGTGCTGGCCATCAATGCACAGCTTGGGAAGTTTTTTCTAGCAGCCCTCAGCAAAACAGAGTTTGGGCCAGCCAAGTTGACATAAGCCAGTGGTCAGCTCACCATTATTTCCTCATGTCCTAGAGGAAATAATGCTGAAGGAAACCCTATTTATCAAGCTTGTCTTCAAATTACTTCAAGTTTTGTATTAGGAAAAAAAGACCCAAATATTTTTAGAAACAGTAAGAAAATAACAGTAGTTATAGAGAGGCTATAAAATGCATTTGTGTCAGTATAATGACATACCACAGAATAACAAAGCATTTCCGTGAAGATCAGAAAAGATAAATTCCATCTATTTTTCTTCTGAACCATCTAGACCCACATCATTCGGTCATTCAGGTCTGTGAGCTTCCAAAAACCTGGTTTCATCAAAATAAAAAAGACAAATTTCTCTCATCCATCCATACCTTGCAGGAAAATGTACTGGTACATTTATATGAAGGCATAGCAACATGGATGATAAGTGATTCATCAGTAAATTCCTCTCCCATGCCCCGCTCTCTTCCTGAGTTCACTCATCTTTATCGTCTTGCTCCAGGCATTAGCTTTTCTTCATTAGCTTGATTGCTCTCATTCTCTTTAAGTGATGTAAGGGTATCAAAGGAGACAATTTCAGTGGAACATGGAGTACATTAATCAGTTTTTGAGGTGGCTCAACTTTTTTCTTTTCAAAACAGTGAATAAATGAAGTGTATCTAAATGCTCGAAAGACCCCTGACTCTAATAGTATGTGTTTTAATATTTGTGCTGTAAAGTTTTTCTATGCAGAACTGATATGCTTAATAAAAATACTTGTATCTTAGTGCTGTCAAACAGAACTTTTACCTCATTATTTTTCTCCTCCAGTTTTTCAGATGTTCTCCTCTAAAGAGTGAGAGCTAGACCCTAGCAAATCTAACCTAGAATCCGCCTGATCAAAATGCTATTGTAATGTTTGAGCAGCAGATAGAATTTTATTAGTGATACATAAGAAGATGAGGGAGGTAATAGAATGATGGAAATAGTTCAGCAGCTGCTTGAATAACTTCTAAAGCTCTTCTGGCCAAAGAGGATTGCTACTATGAATAAAAATGTATCACCTCTTCATCTCTCTCCTTTGGTTTTAGGTGTTGTGACATATGTGTCTGTCCTTTTGTCTGTACCTACAGCAATTTCCCTTTTTTTGCTTTTTATGCACATCCCTTTGGGAGCATAGCATTCAGAACAGAAAAGCAGAGAAAAATAAGGCTGTTCTCTGGGCATAGTCAAAAAATCAACACAGGATTTTGTTTAAAGATTATATATGTATATGAGGAAAGCTGATCCATCAGTGAGGAAATAGTGGGCAAACTGCAACCTTCTTTTGTTGTTTATAGGATGGGTATTTTTTCAATTGTATTTAGTAGTGGAAGGGGAGTTAAAGTCACTCTTATTTAAACCATATCTCTACATCATGCATGTACCCAATGAGGACTAGAACTTGAGTTTACCATTTTAAAAACTCAAGCTTTTAACTTTTATCACAAGTTAAAAATAAGCTTTGCCAATTTTTAGCTGCTCAAGGACCCTTTTGTTCCTTCAAACCTGCATGTAGTCAATAGAACACAATCTGTTCCCATAAGGTAGAGTGATCCAGATTCTGGTAATGTCAGTGGCAAGAGGTCTTTCTTGGTGTCATCAGTGAGGGGAGGATTTGGCCCAGAATTATAAGCATAAAAATATAAATTACTTGTTCAATTAGAATGTTTTTCTTCAAGCATCAAGGACTTGAATTTTAGAGATTTAAGAAAATTAAAAGATTGAAAGTAGTAGGCTATTTTTAAATGGAAGCAGACAAATTAATACAGTATAAAAGTCAGTGTTTCAAATAAGGTTGATATTCTAATGATCTGTAACCAAAAGCAGTTGTCGCAAGTTTTTGGGCATATGCACCCTTCTTCAGGAACTTTTACAATCGTTTCTCCTATGCCTGAAGAAGGAAATCTTCCCTGGAAATCTTCAAGAGGAGACTGGATAAGCACCTGGCTGGGGTCTTATGACCCCTCCCACCCCCAGTGCCCCTTCCTGCCCATGGCAAGGGGTCGGACTCGATGATCTGACTAGGTCTCTCCCGACTCACTGATTCCATAAGGGTGCTTGTGCCCAAAAGCTTGCAAATAAATATTTTTTCTTGCAAAAATCAAGCCAGTCTAAAAAAAGGTTTTACCTCTACCACACATTCTGATACAAGACGACAGTGTTTTTGAGGATGCTATGGTCTATTAAGAGTTACAAGGGAGAAACGGACTTTTGCCTTCCAAGGAAGTATTAGATCACCCAGTGTTTGTCACACCTCTTTGATCTTGTGGGGATAATAGAACACTGACCAATTGCAAGTGCTATTCTCAATTAAAGGTGTGAGAGTGCCTCACTGGGAGCTAACACCACTTCTATTTCTCTTATTAGAATAGTACACAAACGCACACAAATTCATAAACATCCCACTAAGACATACTGAGTGACAGCTATTTATAAAAATCAATGACACATTCTGCAAGGAAACTGGTTTCCTGCTGAATTGGAATTCCCCAGAGATGCTGTCTAATGACAGCAGTGGGAAACCCACAGTGATAATGAACAGAGTGAGTTATGAATGATTCCCTGAAGTGTCAGAGTGCCCACCACTTTACTGGATCTGTGTGAGCAGTCCTTTACTTTGTTTACTATTTCATTTTGATTACTTGATAGCTGATTATAACTGAAAAAAGCTGTTGCTACCAGTGGTGAAAATTAAATGTGGCATTCATTTTAGTTTTGTTTTGAGGAATGGCATGCAGATTAGGCACATTGGTGATACATCCAAATTAGTGATGTTGTCTTCTCTGTAAATTCCTCTCTTTTGATTAGCTGAATGGGGAATAAAAGTAATAGCTGAAGAATAGGACCTGGCACAAGTTGTTACAGAATTAACCTTACATCTTGGGTGAGATCATTTTCAAAGAAATTACTGTGTGCAGTTTGGCAAGTAGAAAAATACTGCTTCAGAATCTAATGTGTGGGCTATAATTCCTTGGTAACTAGAAATCAAGATGCTTTTATTTAGCATGAGTGTTTTTACCACGAAGTTCTCTGCAGGGATTAGCTCAGCGTATAGCAAAAGATGCAGTAGCAGGAAGAGAGAATAAGGACACTGGGGGCATCAGAGGAAGACTGAAGATATGGCTCTACTGTCTCACAATGATCCTGAGGCCACTGCCAGGAAACAAGACTTTCTTCTGCTCCAAATGCTTAAAAAATGTCATGTAGTTGCTTTTTAGTATGTGCCAAGGGTCATTCTCAGTTTCTCAGTCTCAGGTGTTCTCTTGTAAGTGGTGCTAGTTATGGCCAACAGTGCTCTAGCAGCAATCACGCAACATATTTTCGGTATGAGGAAAGTGCAGAACAGGAGGAAGTGGGTAGGGTTTACTTCTCAACATAGGTGACTTGTAGGGGAGGTACGGGGCGCACATCCTCGCCCCCCTCAAGATTGGTCACTGCCAGCTTCTGCGGGCGGTCGCCACTCACCACCCAGCCCCCCACTTGCTGCCACTGCTGCTGGCTTCTGTGGGCAGTCCCTGCTTGCCACTCGCCAACCCCCATCCCTGTCACTGCTGCCACCACCCAGTGTTGGAAGGCACCAGTTATTCATGCTTCTCAGCAACAGTCTGGGGATCACAGCAAAGATGATATAGCTATAGCCAGCGAGAGTCTGGCTATTGGCTGGTAGAAGCTTGAGTGTGTTATGAAGAGAAGGGTCAGCTTTGCTAGGAGGGAGGCCAAGGCACAGAGTCTATGTTACTGCAGGGGAAGGGCCGGTAAACAGAGTGTTGTGTGCTTGAGTGGCCCTCAGTTCTGGATCATACCCTCTTGCTCTGATGTAGGCTGTTAATTAAACCCATCATGCTTTATATTAAGGTTCCACTGATAAAGAGTTGTCAAAATATTTAGATGTTCTAAAAAATGGTTAACAATTATTATAGGCAAATACAGTTTAGTAGTTTGCTTTTAGTTAGTGTTTTTGAGAATTTTCTGCCCAAACTATTTTGACATTTTTCCCCCCATAGGTAATGTTTGGTTTTGTTGAAATGTTTCAATTTTCCATCCAGTAAATTATATACTGTATTTTCTTGCATATAACATGCCCCAAATAAAACAGGCATCTTGTTTTTGGAAGGCAGAATGTAGAAAACAAAGATTTTTCTAGGCCATGGCTGGCTGTGTGACATGGAGTAAGACTGCCTGAAAGCCTAGTGTGGCATCAATGACTCTGTGGTGTGACTGTTTCCTCTGATGCCATACTTCCAGGATATCCTGTTTCCAAGATGACTTGCTCTGAGTCATGCACGGTTAGGCCTCAGACTCTTGTAAAGGGAACTAGCAAGACTCTTAGTTCTTTACTGCAAGTAGTCCTTTATATCAATTCCTGTAAATAAAGTGTTGTTTCCACATTACAAGTCTCACTGAGATAACTACCAAGAATTCACTTGCTGCTTCAAGATATACTGCTCAGCCAATAGCTATGGCTGTGAGAGGGTTAACACAGGACATTGCTTCTTCAGCTGAATGAGCAGCCAATAGCAGCAGCCATCTGGGCAGCTGTGTGGCATGCATAGTGTCTCCAGGTATGTTTCTCTTCCAGAAACACCCCCCCACCCCCCACCCCCGGCTTCTTCACTTTAAACACCCCCCCACCCCCCCCCCAATTTTTGGAGGACTGATTTTTGGGGAAAAGTTTATTTTGTATGTGACGAAAATGCAGTATTACATTTTGGGTTGATTTGACCCAAATATAAAACATGTAGGTTTGTTGGGCAGTACCAAAATGTTTTGTTTTCGGGCTGTTTGAGATTTAGATGTATATCACCACATTGCATCCTGGATGTTGTAGTTCATTTGCTTCCTGCTCCCATAAACCCCGACAGGAGGGGTAGGCAATTATTTTGGGTGGAGGGCGGCTTAACAAGGTTTGGTGAGCTGTCCAGGGCTACATGGGTACCCCTGCCATTTACCAGGTGCTCCACCCCCTGGTCGCCATCTTGGGACAGGAAGCCTCGCCCCTAACCCCTGACCTTTGCCATCAGAAGCCTCTCCCTTTGGCCCCTGGAAATACTCCTTTTGGGAGAGGGGTAGCCATTTTAAAACCAAAAAAACCCCAAATCATACTCTAAAAGTCAAACACCTACTATAACATTTTAATTTTATTACAAAAAATATTTTTTTCATGATTTGTGTTTGTGTACTGTATATAGAGGTGATTGCATCATAACTCAAAAATAAATTCTTAATCCTGTATATTGTGTGTGGGTTGTGGTTGGGTGTGTATGGTGGAGTGTGGGGTGGGAGGTATGTGTGGTGGGGGTGAGGTGGAAGATCAGACAGGATCACTGTTTGACTAACAGAAGCACTTTATTTTGCATGGCCACGGGAGATCAGCAAGAGGTGGCTGATGCTCGACAAGAGTAAAAAACAGGCTGCTTTATATACTGATAAATCACATACAGGTCAACCTGCCTTGCAGGTCAACCTGCTTGCTCTGGCAGTCTGACAGCAACTCATCTCAGTGTCTGGCGGGGCCAAGCGAGTTTTCTCAAGCTGTCTCCTGAAGAACTTATCCTGAAGGCCACCGTGTTGTTCTCCCTTGGCCTTCACCCATATCACATCCCCCGCCATCCTGACATGTGTATACTGACATGTATACACTCCTTTCAGTACTTTTCCATTCCTCATCATTCCTCCCTTGTAAGTGCTTGTGCTTACACCTTTATATTCATATGGCCTTTGACATTTTCTTGTTGTTCACACTCATAGGCCACCTCCTTGAGCACCATTTTAGCACGGATTTCAACCATCCCCCTACATCTGGTAGCCACTCCCACCAATCAAAGGGTTTCTCCTCTGCAACCACATGGATCACCTGCAACTGCCTTCTTATGGTGCAGAGGTCTTTTTCCACTCGTTGGTGCTGATCGATCCAGGTACAGCAAGTGTGATTAATAACAGCACAGACCGCACCCTGGGCATCTAAGAGATAATCCAAAGCCATACGGTTTTCAGTAGCCACCGGCCCTACCTGAGTGATTTCATCATTAAGAGCTCCTAAAGCATCAGCACTGGCATTAAAAATTTTTTTTCTGTAACTCCTGAAATGCTTACAACAGTTCTTTCTAATTCAGCTACCCTCAACCAAGGGAGAAATGCCCTAGTAAATTGATGGAATCCTGTGGGTCAGCAAACCAGTGGGTTTTCAACAGCTTGCCTAGATCTGGGCAAGCCATGTGGGAGATTAAACACCTTATGCAGAGAGAGGCTCAGGTATAAGTCAAATTCTGGGACAAGTATCCCCAGGGTACAGGTGCCAGTACCATACCACAGCAAAATCTTGTGGGCATCATTCCCGCATAGCCAGAACAAGCCTAGAGTGGCTACAGTGCTGAGGTCCCTACAGGTTGTGCTCCCAGTTCGGCCCTTCCGAATGACCTGTAAGATGTAGGAAGGGGCACATTGGCTCCCCACCAACCTGCACTGAGATATTGATTGATTACAAGAAGTAGAACCTAACAGCACGTAGAATTTAGACCCATTCATTACCAGACTATGGGTGTCCTCCAGGGTTCTATGAATAGTGAGAGACCCATTGGTACACTGAAAGGATGTGTTTCCCAGCAGGATCCCAGATGTATTATGGGAGTGATAATTGAAGGTTACTCGACATTTGGGGTAGTGCCTCACTGAGTAACCAGCTTTGCTGGATGTTGGGGGTGGGTGTAGGCACCTGGCTCCCTCCCTCATGTGCAGAAGGGCTGGGTGGGACACAATTTGTTGCGGTGGGGAGCACCGTGGGCTGGATGAAAGTGCCCAGGGGATCGGATTTGGCCTGCCAGCCATATTTTGCCCACCCCTGCCCTACTGCCTGGGCTCCATGGGCAGACAACATCTTCCCTAATGCACTACATTCTTGTTTCTGCCTAAGCCATGATTTGCATCGTGTGACTCGTGGAACAATGTATTATGTAGGCATAGTCCAATCAAGAAGTCCGGTTCATAGGGCATAGTTTCATAGTAGTTAGGATCAGGAGGGAACTGAACAGATCATCTAGTTTGACCCCCTGCCACAGGCAGGAATGAATGCTCAGTTCATAAGACCCCAGACAGGTGATCATCCAACCTCCTCTTTAATTTGCCCAAGGTAGGGGCGAGGACCACTTCCCTGGGAAGTTGGTTCCAGATTTTGGCCACCCTAACTGTAAAATATTGCCTTCTGATCTCTAACCTGAACCTGTTCTCCATCAGCTTTTTACCATTGTTCCTTGCCACCCCAGGTGGTGCTGGGGAAAAAAGGGCTCTACCTATTTGCTGTTGATCACCCCTTATGAGTTTGTAGGCAGCCACCAGGTTCCCCCTCAGCCTCCTCTTGCTGAGGCTGAACAGGTTCAGGTCCTCATAGGGCCTGTCCTGCTGCCCTCTCACCAAGCGGGTGGCCTTCCTCTGAACCCTCTCCAGGCTGGCCACACCCCTTTTGAAATGCGGCGCCCAGTACTGGACGCAGTACTCCAACTGCAGCCTGACCAAAGTTGCATAGGGGGGGAGTATCACCTCTCTGGACTGGCTTGAGGTGCACCTTTGGATGCATGACAATGTATGGCTGGCCTTGCTGGCTGTGGCCTGGTATTAGTGGCTCATGTTCATCTTGGAGTCCATAATGACTCCAAGATCCCATTTCTGCCTCTGTGCTTTCAAGAGGGGAACTCTCCAGCCTGTATGTATGCTGTGGATTCCTTCTCCCAAGGTGCAGCATCCTGTATTTGTCTGCATTGAACCCCATCTTATTCTCATCTGCCCACTTTTGTAGTCTGTCTAAATCTATTTGCAGCCTCTCTTTCCCTTCAAGTGTGTCCACCTCGCCCCACATATTAGTGTCATCAGCAAACTTGGACAGCGTGCTTTCCACCCCCTTGTCCAAGTCGCTGATGAAGATGTTAAACAGTGTGGGCCCAAGGACCAAGCCCTGGGGGACCCCACTGCTCACATCTTGCAGAATGAGGACATCAGGTACTGAGGTACAGAATGAGGACATCAGGTACTGCAGTATTGTTGAGAGATGAAGTTTAATGTTGAACTTGATTTGCCTGAACACACCAAAATAAAATAGTTTGTATTCATATAGAAAACATTTCATACATAAAAAAATACTATATCCATTTTGGGTCAGTAAGTTTTTGCAAGCTGGAAAAAGCCATGTGACATGGAGTTTATATAACCTTTCATATATCTAGACACACACACACACACACACACACACACACACGGTACATGCTGTTATCAGTACACTGCCAAAAACTGATTTAGTTTCCAACTAAGATGTATTAGTTAAGGAGAGCTTTCCTTTGTAGGGTAGACTCCTGTCAGTTTTCATACCTGGGGTGGCCCTTCTCATTTTCATTAAGCTGACTCTAAAATGGTGTAAGGTACTTTAGTTTCATTATTTTGACTGAGGAGAGCCTGTGATCAATATACCTCTGACATGAAATTCAGCTAGCTATGCGTATCTAGCCTGTTCTATGTTCTTATTACTATTTGGATCTGCCTCCCTTTCTCTGCTGTCTAACTGCTTATTACACCCACTTCTTGTATCATAGTACAACTATTAGCTGTTGAGAGAAGGACTATCATTTACATACATAGCTCCTACCACAATTTGGCAAGAAGCACTATCATACTATATCTAATCAGAAAGCAACATAATCATCAATCCCTTACTGATTATATATATATAGATTTTTTGGTCTCTTGCTTATGGATTTTCAATAGCATGCTTAAAAATGCACTGATTTTGCAATAATTTAAGATGCTCTAAACCAAGGCTGTCCAACTAGTAACCCATGGGCTGTATGCCGTTCACAAGAGGTTAATGTTAGGCCCTCAGGCCTCCTTCATCTATGGCTCCAGCTGCAGCCAGAGCCTCTAGGCTCCTTTTCCCTCCTTCATTTTTCCTTTCTGCTCCTGCCCCAAGGGGGTTGGAGGATCAGGGCAGAACATGGCATGGTGCATCAAAGAATCTGAAGGGAAGAGCCATCAGCTCATGTGGTGACGGGGAGGGCAGCTGCGGGGGTGCTGAGGGACTGTGACTTGAAGTAGTTGGTGTATGTGCCCCTCCACAGTTGGTGTGGCTCACGTGGTATATAGGCCCCAACTGTAAACTAATGAGGCATCACAAGAACATATTACAGACTGTGTCTCTTTGAACTGCTATACTGGTTGGGAAAAATCCTGTAGGGTTTGATAACTTTTCAATAAGTGTGTGTTTTTTTCAGTGGGGGAGGAGGGGGGTGGGAAATAGAGACCAATCCCATGTAATTATACATTAGGGATATATTTGTCACTATTCAAAACCCACTGTTGACTTCCATTGTTCAGAAGAAACTGTAGAAAAGTTGTTACTCTCTAAAGAGTCCTAAATTATACAGGATTTCAGTACAGTTTCTATAGAGTCTTCATGGACGTGAAGGAGTCTTCTCAGTTAGCTGAGTAGAATTAGATGCAATATAACTAAAAGCTTTACTATGCCTAGAGCCATGAAAAAGCCTTAAAAATCCCTAAATAAGATGCTAGTTATACTGAGGGTCTGTATGATGATAATCATAGCTCATGTGCTATATGGAATCTGCTATACTGTGGCAGCTCAAGGGGTGACAAGAAAACACAGTTTCCACATAACACAATTATCGATAGAAGTAACAAATGGCACTCACTAACGGAAATGTAGTTGTGTTATGTGCCTGGTACTGTGTAACTGCTTTTGCCAAAGGTACAATTCCTGAGGCAGTCCAAAAGGGAACCAACGTCAGTTGCAGAAATCAATACATTAATCAATATAGTTAATTTTCTTTTATACTTTGTTAATGTGCAGTGAAAACAAATAATTGGATGTTACTGCAAACTCCTTTGTCCAAGTGCTGCATCTGTTTCCCTGTTGTTTAAGAAGACAATAATTAGTCTGTATGTTTTAAATGTTTATTGAGCAGTCACAGTGGGAAACACAGAATGCATTACATGAATGGGAGATTACTTTTCAGGTGAACCTTCCTTTCCTAAGATATGAAGGCACACCATGGGAAAGCACTGTGACAAGCACATTGTGAGCCGGTAAATAAATATCATATCTTACAGAAATAGAGTTGGAGGGACAGAGAATAAGTGACTTGTATCAGGCCACTGAGGGAGCCTTTGACAGTGGAGAAAAATAAGCTCCAAGAATACTTCTGCTTTCTCAGAAATTATAACAACACCAATAGAAATTATTAAATGATCCAAAACTCTCATTTCCAAGAGGCTTTGTCTCATTTTGTTAGGGACAGCCACAGTAATGGGCAAAATTGAAATTTATCTGAAAACCTAGCCTGTCAGGAGTTACGACAGCATGCAGACAGACAAGCCCCCAGCTGGCCCTGGTTGCCAGCTACCTGAGTGCTGCTAGGTAGGCCCCATTAAAAAAGCTTGGTTGTGACTGGTGCATATGAGCAGCAGTCCTTGATGTGCCTTGTTGCCTCTCAGTCGAGAAGGCTCTTCTGCCTAGTGCTCTTGCTTCCTGAGTCCTAGACTTGATTCTTTGCTGCTAGTCCTAGTTCTCAATTCCTAGTCCTGATTCCTGATCCCCAACATAATCAGTTTATTAATAATGATACCTGGTTATGCATACTCATGTAGATGCACCCCCTATTCCCTAACCTGAACCTTTGCCTTTCTCCTGCCTGCGTTCTTGCCTAGGTTCTGTGTACCCCTGTCTAGTGCCTATGTCTGCCTGAGATTGCTCTGTTCCTTCCCTGTGTATTCCTGATTGTTCCTGCTCCTGGCTTGACTGGAGCCCATCTCAGTCCCTGACTTAACACCTCAGACTGACTGATACCTGGTTTGTGATCCTTGACTTTGACTCATGACCCCTTTGATTCATGACCCCCTTTAGTTCTTAGACTCCTAATTTGTTAACCCTTGGCTTCAGCTTTCATACTCCTGGTATTGTGACCAGGAGCAAGTCATGCCTGACCAATCTGATTGCCTTCAGTGGTGAGATGACTGGCTCTGTGGATGCAGGGAAAGCAGTGGACGTGACATACCTTGACTTAAGCAAGGTTTTTGATACTGCTTGCCACAACATTCTTGAGAGCAAACTGAGGAAGTATGGGTTGGATGAATGGACTGTAAAGCGGATAAAAAGCTGGATGGATTGTCGGGCTCAAAGGATAGTAATCAATGGCTCAATGTCTAGCTGGCAGCTGGTATCAAGTGAAGTGCCTGAGGGGTTGGTCCTGGGGTTGGTTTTGTTCAATATTTTTATTAATGATCTGGAAGATGGGATGGATTGCACCCTGAGTAAGTTCATGGATGACACCAAGCTGGGGGTGTGTGTGTAGATAATAGATATACTGGAGGGTAGGCTAGGATTCAGAGCAACCTAGACAAATTGGAGGATTGTGCCAAAAGAAATCTCATGAGGTTCAACAAAGACAAGTGCCAAGTCCTGCCCTTAAGATGGAAGAATCCTATACACTGCTGCAGCCTGTGGACTGACTGAGTATGTTGCAGCTCTGCAGAAAAGGACCTGGGGGTTATAGTGGACAATAAGCTGGATTTGCATCAGCAGTGTGCCCTTGTTGCCAAGAAAGCTAAGAGCATACTGGGCTGCCTTAGTAGGAGCTTTGCAAACAGATTTAGGGAAATAATTATTCTGCTCTATTCTTGTGCTGGTGAGGCCACATCTAGAGTACTGTTTTAGGCTCTTGACTATAGAAAAGATGTGGACAAGTTGGAGAGAGTTCAGCAGAGGGCAACTAAAATGTTTTGGGGGCTGGGGTACATGATGTATGAGGAGAGGCTGAAGGAATTGGGTTTATTTAGTTTGGAGAAGAGAAGTCTGAGAGGGGATTTGATAGCAGCCTTTAACTACCTGAAGGGTGGTTCCGAAGAGGATGGAACAAGGACAGAACAAGGAGCAGTGGTCTCAAATTGCAGCAAGGAAGGTTTAGGATTGATATTAGGAAAAACTTTATCGCTAGGAGGGTGGTGAAGCACTGGAACAAGTTAAATAGAGAGGTGGTGGAATCGCTGTGCTTGGAGATTTTTAAAGCCTGGAAGGAACGATCTACTATATTTCACAGTGTATAAGTTGAGTTTTGAAGACAATTTTTTAATTCTTAAAATTCAACCTTGATTTATACACCATCCCTCACCTTGGTGTGCGAGGCATTGGAAGCCCAGGGAGCCTCATGGGAGAGGTGGCATGCTGGTGGGCTCCCAGGAAGTTGGATCATTCCCCTAGGAGCTCAGGCAGCACGCAGCCCACCTGGATGGCCATGATTTGTGTTTGTGTACTGTATATAGAAGGAATTCCATAATAACTCAAAAATAAAGTCTCACTCTTTTATATTGTGTGGAGGGTATATGGGGGATGTGTGTATGGTGGGGTGTGGGGGGGTTGTGAGGTTGTGTGGGAGGCAGAGGGTATGCTGGGATTTGTGTATATGTCAGTGGGGGTTGTGGGAGCTGGGTGTGGTTGTGTGAGGTTTGTGGGGTGTAAGGGAGGTTGGGCCACACCAGCCTCCCACACTCTCCCTCACATGGCGTGCAGCCCTGACTGCTAGCAGCAGCAACAGGCAGTTCAGGCTCAGGAAGCTCACGCTAGGTGCAGGTGCTGGTGCCCAGCAGCATATGACTCCAGCCAGCACTCCACATGGGGGTTGAGAAGCACAGCCTGCTCAGCCACCTCTATCATGGGGGCTCCGCACCACATGCCTGCAGCTCCCACACCAATACCAGAGAAATCCCTGCACTGGAGTCAGCAGGGGGTGGGGCTCCTTTCACTCCCAGCAGAGTCTGAGGACCTGAGCATCAGGGAGCAGGGAAGGGAGCTGGCTCCAGCGTGGAAGCTGCAGGTGCATGGTCTCCATGACAGAAGCAGCATCAGGAAACATCTTGGAATCATGGGGGCTGGGATGGCTCCTGCTGCATTCTGTGGTCCTGGCATTGTAGCCGGGAACTGCATAGCATGGCATGGAGCCAGCTGGCCTTGCCGGCCACCTCCCGGCAGCACGTGATCCCTGTCTGTAATGCTGGGACCACCAAATGCAGCAGGAGCCAGCCGAGCATTCATGGTTCTGAGCTCACTCCTGCTGCTCCTCCTGCCCACTGTCACTTCCCACCCATGTCTCCTGCTCCTGCCTTTTTCCTGCCAATTCCTTCCCCACCTGCTGCCACTGTTCCCCTGCCTATTCTCTTGCCTGCCACTCCCTGGCCACCACTTTGGTGGTGCACAGTTCCCAGCTGCAGGGCAGGGACTATACAGTGCAGCAGGAGCCAGCTGGGAACCACATGGTGCCAGCTGGGCCAGGTTGGCTCCTGCTGTGCTGGTGATCCTTCCCCCCACACCCATTCTTATCTGATTCACCACACTTAGATGGAGAAAGAGTAAAGCAACAGTCCCAGGGTTGCTAAGCCAGAAGTCCCTGCTAGGCAGAAGCTTCCAGCTGGGGGTTGGGGCTGGGGGGTCCTTGCTGCTTCTGCCACTGGGTCCTGCCATCGGCTTCCCCTGGGTCCTGCTACTGCTGACACCTGGTAATCTTTGACAGGCAGCCAGGGGAAGATAAATATTAATTTTCTACATTTTGGGGGCTCCATGGGCCTGATAGAATGGCCTGGTGGACTGAATCCAGCCCACCCTTGATACAGAAACTACCTACTCCTCCATAGCTGGGACGCCCTATGGTGCTGTTGACAGAGAATAGGATGGGGAGATGGATATCCAAGCAGGAAGCAACATCTTATAATGATGTGGGTTGTTTTGGTCTGGTAGTGGATTTTTCCAAATACATTTAAAAAAATTGGATTCCCTGTAGGATATTTTCCTAGACATAAGATTTTCAGTTTAATTGATTTCAGTAAAAGTTTGGCACCTGGGCTTTGTGGTGATTGTGGAAATTGTCCACAATCCTATATCCATCTTTAGCTATTGAACTACCTTTGAAAATCTGGCCTATTAATCATAATGAATCATACATGCAAATCCAGTTTTTGAGAGAACTATGCCAAAATGTCTCTCTGTTCTAGGGTCTTATTTGGCAAATGAGCACAGTAATGTCTGAATATGTTCCATATAGAACAAGTAGCAACACCAAGGCACCCAGTGGATTTCATGGGGTCTCTGGCTTTTGTCTTCAAAAGGGAGACTTGGCTTCCTTGTGGAAGGATTTTTGGTTTGTTTTTTTTTGGTTGACTGTTTTGTACGTACTATGGTTTTAGGGTTTTCTGGAAGAGGTGAAGCAGAGTGAGTGACATGGGGGCCAGTGTTGTGAATAGAAATGGGCAGGAAATAGTTAACCTGTCCTGTGAAATTTTTAAAGATTTTAGGGGGCGATGGTCCAGGGGGGTTAGTTCCATTATGCTTTGGGGTGAAACTGAGGCCTCAGATGTATGTGTGAGCACAACAGAGAGAAAGAGAGAGAGAGACAGGGTGATGTTCACCCACTGTAAAATAGCCAGTAACTCAGGGGTGGGCAAAATATGGCCCACGGGCTGAATGCAGCCCACTAGGCCATTCTATCCAGCTCATGGGGCCCCTAAAATAATTTTAAAAATTAATATTTATCTCCCCTGTTTCCTGTCAAAAATGGGGTTGTTTGTGCCTGTGCCAGCATGGGAAATTCATAAATGCATAGACGCAAGGGTCAGAAGAGACCTCAACAGATCATTGAGTCCGACACCCTGCCTAGGCAGAAAAGAGTGGTAGGGTCAGATGACTCAGCCAGATGCCTATCCAGCCTCCTCTTCCCCCTAGATAGGGGAGAGCACCACCGCCCTTGGAAGCCCATTCCAAATTTTGGCCACCCTTACTGTGAAAAATGTTTTCCTGATATCTGGCCTAAATCTGCTCTCTGTCAGTTTGTGACCATTGTTCCTTGTTACCCCAAGAGGTGCCCTGGTGAACAGAGCATCTCCGATCCCTTGTTGCATCCGCCTAGTGAATTTGTAGGCAGCCACAAGATCATCTCTCAGCCTTCTTTTGCAGAGGATGAAGAGGTCCAGGTCCCTCAGTCTCTCCTCATAGGGGTTGTCCTGTAAGCCCCTAACCATGTAAGTGGCCCTCCTCTGGACACTCTCAAGACTATCAACATCCTTCTTGAAGTACGGCACCCAAAACTAGATGCAGTACTCCAACTGCGGTCTGACCAATGCCGCATAGAGGGGAAGTATCACCTCCTTGAATCTATCTGTCGTGCATCTGCTGGCGCACGATAAAGTGCAGTTAGTTTTGCTAATAATTTTGTCACACTGATGGCTCGTGTTCATCTTGGAGTCCACTATGATTCTGAGATCCCTTTTCACTTCTGTGCTGCTGAGAGGGTCATTCCCAGCCAGTAGGTGTGCTGGATATTTTTGCACCCTAGATGTAGCACTCTGGTGGCCCAGCAGCAGCTCACCCCCAGGCCCCAGGATAAGTGGGAAACTGTACCAGGAGCAGGATTAGACCCATGGATGCTTTTGCATTCCAGGGACTCCTGCAACTGCCAGGAACCTGGGGGCCATCTGGGAAGACCTTGGCCAGGTTGGGGGACAGCTGGAGGTGGCACAAGCTGGTGGGGACTGGAACAGGGCACTGGAAGCCTGGAGAGACTCTCCCAAAATTTGGTCTGAGTGGCTGTACCAGTGCACTTGGGTTCTGGGCTATTGCAGAGAGGGGGCGGGTGCTGACTGGCTCAGTGGGGAGTGCACAGACACCCCATATACCCTCCAACCCTGCCTGCAAGCCTCACAGCCACACCCTCCTCCACACACAATCACATATCCCACAAATACCCCCCACACACACACAGGCACACAGAGCTCCCCACAAACCCCACATACTATACAAGAGTAAGACTGCATTTTGAGCTATTATGCAATAAATTCTACACATATACAACACAAACGCACACAAATCAGGACTAAAATATTTTTTAAAAATTGAATTAAAACTTTTTTATGGGTATTTGATTTTTAGTACATAATTTGTTTTTCTCCGGTTCTAAGATAGCAAACCCTCTCCCCTGAAGGAGTACTTTCAGGGGCAAAGGGAGCGACTTCTGGTGGCAAAGGTCAGATGTTACTGGTGGGACGTCTGGTCCCAAGATGATAACCAGGGGGCGGGGGACCTGTCAAGGGGCAGGGCTACCCGTGCAGCTCTCGACCACTTGGCAAAACTCAGTAAGTGGCCCTCTACCCAAAATAATTTTCTGCCCCTGCAGTAACTGGTTATTAGGGGCACTTTTACATGTGCTCTAGGAGTTGGGAAGGTGGTGCTTTAATTAGAGCATCTCCAAGAGCTGCATCTCATCTATCAGCATCCTTGTGCTTAAAAATAGTGCTGGGGCACTTGAACTAAAGCTCATTTGATGCATCATGACCCATTTTTAAGTGCAGAGATGCTGATACACAAGACACAGAAGGCTGTTGGAGTGTGGTAATTGCCATCCACCAGCTGATGCACTAATTACAGCATGTTGGAACAGCTTCTGTGCTTGTATATAGGTGACCTAGGGCACTCAAATGGACTAATGACATTTTGGTACTAGTATGAATCAGGCAGAAATCATACTGGTATGAATAAAGCAGAACAAGGACATGAATGTGGGTCTGCTATATTCCAGATGTATGCCTGACTACTTGGTTATTGACAGCCCTGGTCTGTTATGGGCTCTTGCTTTTTCTATTGTGCCTTTATGAGAAATCCCATTCTAACTGCAAGAGATCTCTCCTGATGAATATTTCATCAAAAGTAGTATGTCCTTGAAAAAAGTTTTGCTTTTGAAGAGCAAGTATTTTCCAACAGAAACACAACAAAACACATTTATCCAGGAAATTCCTGGCTAGCACTAGTTGTGTGTATCATTCTTTATGCAGTAGAAAAGCTTTTGCAGAGAAGATTTTGTAGCATTTTCTGAAGAGTCTGATTTCACCTAATGTCCTTTGGCTATGCATTCCATAGCCAAATTCCCCCCCTACAGAGAGTGCTTTATTTCTACCTGTCATGTATTTCATTTTGTGATCTGCCTTGTCCTAGGAGCTTGCATCACTTAGAGTGATGTGTGGATTGAAATTCAGACTTTCATGTAGCTGGGACTTCAGTCATCCTGTTGAGTTTTTTTGAAGATTAGGACCAAAGCTTTAAACAAGCATCTGAAATTGACTGGGAGCTAGTGGATGAGCTTGAAAAAGGCTTGATATGCTTGCAGTGACCTACGAAACCTGAAAGAGGTTCCATCCCCCATTCCATTCCCCAGCGAGCATCTCATCTCATTCAGCTTCAGGCCAGTGATTTACTAGCCTAGAGATGACACATACCTGGGTCACTGGGACCAAGTTTACATCTGAGAGGAAGGTTCCTAACAAGCTGAAGATGAAAAAGGCTTTCTTAGACACTGCAGCTGCAATGTATCAAAGCCACTCTGACTTTGAGCCTGATTCATCCAGGGTTAAAGTTGGGGCAACTTAGCTCACTTACATAAAAAACAGTTCCAGTACTATTTACAAAACAGTAACGGTGGCTGCCTGCCCCTCGCAGCAGCTCCCCCGCCCTTTCTGAAGCTTCTGCAAGGTTGTCCATACTCTTAGCTTGTTTTTAAAAATGTTTTTCCCCTTGTGAACAACTTCAACCTTGCTGCCTTTCAGCTTGGACAGGCTGCTCCTCTCCCAAGTCTTGATCTCTTGTGGACTTTTTGGCATCTTGATAGTGTGCTGCAGCTTTAACATTCACAGCTGTAGAAAGGAATAGTTGATATGAAATATCACTTAGTTGGTTCTAAAATGAAACAGAGAACTCCCCAAATACACAGACAAATAAAAAAATCAGTCACAGTAGTGAATAAACAGCCTACTTTAGAGAAGCATTGGCTACAGAGGCAGGAGCTATTATTGTTCACTCCATACTAGCTGTAAGGTCCTCAACAGTGGGTATTTGAAGAAGTCTTTATAAATATGGCAGTGAAGTTAATTCTGTTCTCTTGTCATAGATGAACAGTTCCTGACTTTTTGCCTATCAAGTACTGTAATATGAACAATCAAATTAAAGCAGCTAATGAAATAATTTGGTCTTTTCTTCATGGTATTTAAATGGAAAACTTCAGGTCTAAACCCAACAACATAGGGGCAGCTCATGCCCTGCATAAGTCAGTATAAAATTTTTATTCTAAAAGACCAGCTTTGGCAACTAGCCAAATGCAAGCTACCATTGTTGTTACTTAAGATTTGAGAGTGAACTATAGTTCTTCTGTTCTGTCTGATTTTGTAGATTTAGATTTTGGAAAAAAAGAAAGGTACTCTTTCAAAAACCCAGAGACCCTGCAAGTGGAAAGCTCTATACATGAATCAATAAAGTAGGTGCTTATGAGAGGTTTCCACTTAAGTAACACAAATCTTTTCTTTAATGTTCTTCTCTCCCCTCCATTCTCAGCCATATATCTACGCACAGAAGAAAGTGTTCTTTTTTTACTAGCTGGGGTGAAAAGGCTTCATCTAGAGCGTAATGATGTCAGGGATTTTTTTGTCTATTGATTTCTGTCAGGTTTGGGTCAGACTCTGGATGCTGGAGCACTTAATATTGTTCTGGAATATTACTGTGCCAAAATTAGCCTCCTTTTGGTCAAAGTGGTAGGAGTTGCTGGGAGATCATTCCCTGCCAGTCTCACACACACATATTCACACTCTAAGTGAGTTTTTACTGTCTGTGCAGTAGGGACATAGGGTAAAAAATTCTTAGTGCAGCTGAGTCTGACATAGTGTTTTGATGACTTTTGCAGATGCATTTTTGTTATACAGAGTAATGCATGAATTTCCTCCATTTCTTTAAACAGCTGAATTCATATTTCACTGCTCAGTGAAGCAACATGTGTCTTTAATAAACAATTATTCAGGTTTATTTTTAACCACTTCTGTTAAGTGCTTATGAAAATCTAAACATTTCAAACATATTGAAAAATACATCAGAGAACAATTGTTTGTTCTCAAACAGTATGAGTTTAAATTAGCAAGGACATGGAAGGCAACAAAAAGAGTCTATAAATACATTAGAAGGACTAGGGAAAACAAAGGGAAATACAGGTCTACTACTAGCCCAGAAATACGAGCAAATAATAGATAATGCAAAAATATTTCAGGTTAATTGTGATCAGTTACTTAATGAACTTGACTTTATCATGGGGCTGGGCTTGCAGCCTAGAAAAGAGAGAAAACATGTTATAGTTAGATAATATGGATGCATTCAAATTGATTGGGTCTGATGAAATTTACTTTAGGGTACTTAAAGAACTATTCAGTATAATCTCTAAACCTTTGACACTTATCTTTAAGTAGTCATGGAAGAGGCAGGGAGTGGAAAGGGCCAAACATAACTTAAAAAACTTTAAAGCTAAGGCAGTCAGCTTAACTCTTGGCCAGATTCTGGAACAAATGATTTATTTCAGAATTATCAGGAATTATTTTCCAGTCTTTGTGCAGGATAGATGGGCTCCCAGAGGACTGGAGAAAGTACCTCTTTGAAAAGGGAGACCTGGGGAAATATAGACCAGTCAGCGCCAGCCTTTGATCCCTGGAAATATTTTGGAGCAAATTAGTGAATAATCAATATTTAAGTACTTAGGTGATAAATAGCCACTATGAGTTTGTTTGAGACAAATGTCAAGCCAGTATAATTTCTTTTCCTGACAGAGTAACTGGCCTAGTACATAAAGAGAAAGCAGGAGATGAGCTACACCTTGACTTTAGTAAGGTATTTGCCAGTATCTGAAACAAGCTAAGGGGTTATAATAATCAGATAGATAAACAACTGGTTGAAAGTCACTCTCAGGGAGTAATTATCAATATTTCCCTCTCAAAATTGGAGAGGATCTCAAGTGGGACTATGTAGGGTGTGTGTTCTTGGGTCCCAACCTATTCTATATTTTTATTAACTATCTGGATGATCAAGAGTATATTTTAAAAAAATAGCCAATGAAAAGCTGAAGAGAGCAACAAGAATTTTAAGAGTTTTAGAAAATGTAATGCTTGAAGGTTGAAGGAATTAGATATGTTTAGCCTAGAAGATAGAAGATTGAGAGAACTTTTTCTTACATTCCTTTCACGTGTATGACATGTAATAATAAAGAGAACAGTGACTAGTTGTTCTCCCTGGTCAGTGGGGAAAGAAAATAAGAAAACAGCTTACTTACCTATTTTGCAAAAAGGGAGACTTAGGTCTGATATTAGGAAAAAAAATTTTGATGAGGGTAGTTAAGCTTTGAGACAGTTTACCTAGAGAGGTTGTGAAATTTCCATCCTTAGTAGTGCTTTAGAAGACAGTTAGACAAACACTTATGCAGAATGGTTTAGATAGGGATGATCTTGCCTTGCGGAGTGGGTTGGAGAAGATGACTTCTTGTCCTTATATTCTATGATTAATTTTCAACGAAGATTTAGTTTGGCTATTAGGAAAAAACTTTGTACCTGTCAGAGTAATGAAGCAGGGCTGATTACCCAGGGAGGGTAGTAGAAGTTCTTTCATTGAAGGTGTGAAGAACTACCAGCATGGGATGACACCAGGTTGGGGAAATCAATCAAGCTGGGAGAGTGGTGGGGGAGAGCCATGAGGCAGGGAGGAGAACGAGTGGTGTCTGTCTTCTCCTGAGCGGAAAGTGGAGAGAGGAGATCTGGGAGGTCGGCCCAGTGAGCTGGAGAGGGCTGGATGAGGAAAGGAGCTGAGTGTCTCCAGAAGAGGAGAGTGACTTACAGCGGGTCCACCCGTGAATAGAAGAGAGGTGCGAGAAGCACAGAAGCTTCCAGAAGCAGAAGCATGGGTGAATGCTGAAGAAGAAAAAAGAAAGTGAGAGAGGAAAAACAACAAATGCATAAGGACACCCATCTTTGATTTGTGGGGTTTTTTTGTTTGACTGTTTCCTGGGAGGACTCATGGATAAAACAGAGAAGCACATTTAAATACTTGCAAAAGAAATTAAAAAGAAATTTTGATGCAGCTCTGAAAGTTAGTCACAGTGATTACTACTTCAACAAAGAAAAGAATATCTGAAAGCGTTTTTTGAAAAAAAGAAAAAATGTCTTGTAATAGTTAAGAGTGGGACGGTATTCAAAGGACAATAAAGAGTGTTACTTGATTACAACAGACTGTGGTTTGAGTATTGACCTAAATCCACAGGTGGGTAAAGAAGACAGCGGAGAGGCGGGGCCATTGAAAAAAAAAAGGTTAGGGATTGTCGATAGCCTACTATGGTAATTAATACCTCCTGACTAATAACATCAACAATCATCAGGACGTGGCAGACGAGAGTCGGAATAGGTGCAGAAGGTGAAAGCCAAACAATCAGAGCAGGCCCCTCCACAGAAGGTTTTCAAGGACAAGTTCTTAATATCAGCTGATGGATATGGCCTAACCCAGGGATGGGTAAAATACGGCCTGTTGGCTGGATGTAGCCTGCCAGGCCATTCTATCTGGCCCATGGCACCCTTAAAATGTAGAGAATTAGTATTTATCTGCTCCTGGTTGCCTGTCAAAAGTGACAGGAGACAGGGGCAGTAGGACCCACGGGGAACCACCAAAAGGATGCAGACAGCCCAGCCCCACCCCACCCCCAGCCATTTCCCTGCCTTCCTGTCCCTGGACTGCTCCAGCACCATGTGGCTCCCAGCTGCATTGCTGAACCAGGGAGCACAGGGCCACTCCGGGGTGTGTGTGTGTTTGTAGGGTAAGTCCCACATGTACACCCCACCATACACCCACACCCCCTGTCACACTGCCATACAGACCCTCACATCCACACCCCCTCACACACCCCAGCTTACCCTCTCACTCATACACAGTTCCCCATAACCTAACCATACCCATCCACACCCCACATATCCATACATACATGCCCACATGCTCCCTCACCCCAAAGCCACACCCCCACACCTATTCACCCTCCCCCACCCCCCCACAGCCCCAAACAAACCTATACCAACCCCATGCCCCCCCACAATATACAAGAGTAAGACTTAATTTTAAGCTATTATATACAATCACCTCTATGTACACTACACAAATGCATGTAAACCAGGACAAAAATATTTTTTGAAATCAAATTAATGAATATTTTAGATGTTCTATTTTAGAATATAATTTGGTATTTTTCTGGTTCAGAGATGGCAAAGCCCCTGGCTGAAAAGAAGACTTTTTGGGGCAAAGATCAGGGGTTAGGGAGCAGAACTTCGGGTCACGAGATAGTGACTGAGGGGGGTGGGACACCGGTCAAGGGGCAGGGTTACCCATGCAGCCCTTGACAGCTTACCAAAACTCTGTAAGCGGCCCTCTGCCTGCAATAATTGCCCGTCCCTGGTCTAAGCATATCCTGTCTTGCTTGGGGCTGAACTAGATTGTCTTTTCAGGTCTCTCCTAGCTTTGCATTTTTATGTTTATTATGGAGGAGATGGTATGAAAATGTTGTTATCACAATGGTTAACATTTCCAACATGCTTCACATATTTCCCCAAAACTATCTGAAATGAATGATTATCTTATATTTGTCACCGTGACTATGTCTATAATTACCATTGTTGTTATTGGAGATACTACAGTCCACTCCTGGTCTTTACGAGTATAAGTAGATCATAGTATCATAGTGCTTAGAGTCAGAAGGGACCTAAACAGATCATCAGGTCTGACCCCCTGCCTGGGCAGGAACAGGTGCCGGGGTCATATCACCCCAGCCAAATATCTGTCCAGCCTCCTCTTGAAGACCCCCAAGGTAGGAGAGAGCATCATCTCCCTTGGGAGCCCATTTCAGAGCCTGGCAGCCCTAACTGTAAAGTAGTGTCTCCTGATGTCCAGCCTGAACCTTTTTTTTACAGCTCAGGTATCCTAGTTACAACTTCTACATTTAAATTGTTCAGATAATGAGTAACTGCTGAGGGCCAGATTGCAATGCAGGGTGGAAGGGCAAAGACAATAGCGGTTCTGGTTTCTTTCGAGTACAAAGCACGATGGCCACCTGTGACCTCCCTCAAGCTATAACCTTTGGGCATCAGAGAGGAACTTGGTTTGTTTTCCCCATCATTCGACAGCTTGTGATCTCTTGTTTCTCATCTTGTCCTTCCAGTGCTTACAGGCCCTCAGCTCATTTGGAGAGAGGAGTGACTAATATTTTCTCTCCACACAGCAGTCTCTCCCTCAGGCCAGGTTCATGTTCAGGGCTTACCTGTTTGTGGCTCTACAGCTGACCAGTATTTCCACTAGCAGAGCTCTTGTCTCTATGCTACTTCTTCCCTCTCTGCCTGGCTTCTGTGGTCAAGGCTCTTATATAGTCCCTGGGGGAGAAGCATGACCTTCACCCTGGGCTGGAATCTTTAAAGACTTTCTTTCTACTTAATAGAGGTAGGCGTTCCCTATTACACCACCTTAATACAGAGCTTTGTGAAAACTGTCCAATCTACCTCTGCAGGGGTGTCCAACCTGAGGCTCCGGAGCCACATGCAGCTCTTCAAAAGTTAATATGCATCTCCTTGAATCTTTGCACAAGTACATGGTGACCACCTTCCATAGCCATTATGTCATGTTGTGCGGTTGTGCAAAAATTCATGGAGAGGCAAATTAACTTCTGAAGAGCCTCATGTGGCTCTGGAGCTTCAGGTTGGCCATCCTGCATCCCAATAGATCACCTTTTTCCTGCTATTGGTGAAAAACATATTGTGCAAACTTCATTCATATTGCTGAGCACTTGTGAGTGTTAATTAGAGTGATGTTACAAGTTACCTTTAAACCATTCTAAAGGCACTTAAAATGAGAGTTTCCATGCACTAAAGAATGTTAAACTGTGCTAAATACCTTCTAAGCATCTTAAAGTTATGTCACGTTGGGTAAGGGTTATCTCTGAACTGGGCAATCAGGTTCTTGGTCTGAAAGTCTATGTTTATCAACTTGGGAGCCTCCTTTTCAATGAAGTGATTGTAGATCTTTTTTGCCTTGGACATCAGCTTCTGTGGTAAGTTTGTTTTCTTGAAGTGTTCACGTGCTAGCCAGAAATCAACATTTTTTTCACAGAACTCTGAATTCAAAAAAGATCAGAAGGCTGCAAGACCATATTTATTAGCTAGAAGTTCATCAAAAGCTTCGGAACACAGCTGGGCTTCTTCAGGAGAACTGAAGTAAGCACGTTGTCTTCACTTTTTCTTGGGCTTTGTTTTGCGAGTAGAAGAATTTTGCAGGAAATAGCTCAATCTTGTTTTCGGATCTTTAACAATTGTTCCCTTCATCTTCACTTTCTTCTCCTCTTTGCTCTAGCAGCTGCCAGCAATTCACTCCACTTGTCCACAGTTGTGCTGTAGGGCAAAGAACATCATACTCTACATGCTAAGGGCTCCCTCTTCTTTGCACTGGACAGCAGTTCTGGACAGGTAGAGAGTTCTCATGAATGGATCTGTGTCATCCTGGTGAGAAGTGGCCAGTGGTGTCCCTCAGGGGTCCGTGTTTGGACCAGGGCTTTTCAATATCTTTATCAGTGATTTTGATGTGGGAATGAAAGGCTCACTGGCCAAGTTTGCGAATGATATCAAGTTATGGGGGAGCATGCAGACACAGGCAGACCTGGGCAGGCTGGAGAGCTGGGGGGACTGGAACCAGATGAAGTTCAACACTCAGAAGTGTAAGGTGCTCCATGTGAGGGCAACATACCTACAGCTCGGTGGTGACAATTTGACTTGCACCACAGCCAAAAGGGACCTGGGGTAGTGATCGGACATTGCATGAACATGAACCAGCACTGCGATGCTGTGGCCAGCAGGGCAAACAACACACTGGCATGGATTAACCATTGCATCTCACGCAAAACTAAGGAAGTGATACTTCCACTGTACTCCGCACTGGTGAGATGGCAGCTGGAGTGCTGCGTCCAGTTCTGGGTGCCACACTTCAACAAGGATGCACAAAAACTTGAGAGGGTCCAGAGAAAAGCTGCCTATATGATCAGGGACTTGCAAGGCAAGTCATACAAGGAAAGGCTGAGGGACTTGGGCCTCTTCAGCCTACAGAAGAGGAGGCTGAGAAGGGACTTCATAGTGGCTTACCGCTATATCTGGGGAGTGAATCAAGTACTTGGTGAACAGCTTTTCTCCCAGGCACCCTTGGGGAAGACCAGGAGCAGTGGATACAAACTCCTGGAAGGCCGCTTCAGTCCAGACTGTGAAATACACTCCCTCCAGTGGTGGTGCAGTCACCTACCCTGGAAATCTTCAAAAAGAGACTGACAGTCACTTTGCTGGATTCACATGACCCCAGTTGTCTTTTCCTGCCTAGTGCAGGGTGACGGGACCTGATGATCTACCAGGTCCTTCCCAGCCCCTTACAATCTATGAACTGTTCTACCTACCTCAAGCTAGGGTCCTGTTAGTCTGCTCCATTAGAAAGACCTACAGAATTAAGGGTTACCCTGATCCAAAGCCCACCAGAATTGATAGTAACACTCCAGTTAATTTCAGTGGCCTTCGAATGAAACTCTTCATTATACAAAACAGTTTTCATCAGAGCAGATACCCATGATAGCTGGTTACAGAAAGATGATTCAAATAATCTATCAATGACTGATTTTTTTCTAATGCTGCCACCTATTTCAATTCAGCTGGTCCCTTTTTTAAATGATAAATAAGCTGTAGCGTAGCTGTGAGAAACCATTGATTACAGGGTATGTTAGCAATAATACCACAGTTAACATCTGATGATTTGTTAGAACAGTGAACACCCTCAGCTTTGCTTTCAGCTATTAATTAACCAACCAGTCATTAACTGCTGCTAACAATTGATTTACAGGGATTTATTGCTTAAATAGCGGGAGGTATTTAAAAGGAAAATAAATTAAAACAAAGAATGGCTGGATCCTTGGGCACAAAAAAGGACTCCTAATATACAGAATAGCTGCTACTGCACTGTAATTACAGAGTGATAAACAGTCATTGGGAAGTACATTTCTTTTCAGCGACAATGACATTATATCTTACGGAAAGAGCCACTCTGTCGGCGCTAATTGAATGATCTGAAATGAATGATGTTATCAGAAACTGAACTGAGCCACCTAATTTTATATTTATGGGGTTATCAAAAATGTTTAATCGCAGCTGTGGTCTCTCCAAGATGTATCATGGACACTGTAGCATCCAAAAATGTGATTGTGTGTCAGTAAAGCACATTATCTTAATTATAAAATACAAGTTTTTCTATTGGTGCTGTTTTCCTCTACACTGCAGAACCTGTGAACTTTAGCATAACAGAACACTGCCTTCCAATGACACATCTTTCTTTCAGCTAAGTGTGCATAGAGAGTGGGAACAAAGAGAAGTTATATAATCTTTTGCTCTCAAGTCAACCTACAAATCAATTTTCAGCCCTAACAATGCATAGAAGTATATTTGTAATTCCTCCTCTTACATATGCCAAAATTTTTCAACAAGTTTTATGCTTATGTTTCTCTGCTTGAAAAAAACAGGTGGTACTAAATAGTTAACCATACATAGGCTTGGCAGGATTTGATTTTTTTTTTTTAATAATTTCAATAGATAATATTTATGTTTATTTTTAAGCATTTATTTACATTTTTATTGATTTAAATTACCAGAATTGCATGAAATTAGGAGTGTGGGGGCAGACAATTTATTAGCGACAGTATACTATTAATACAATGCCGTTTAACTTCCTCCCATTACAAATATAATTACTGTAGGACTGCTGCCAGTTGAGTGGCAGAGCTGCCATCCGTCCCAGCTCTGCTCATCAGTAGCTCCCTCATCCACTTTGTCATTTTCTTTCTTTGTTCCCAGTCCCCTGGGGTTTCTGGGAGTTGCAGTTCAAACTACAGCCAGGATGGCTCTGTAGGATTGCTCCCCCTATTGTCACACACTCCATCAGCCATCATTTTTCTTGCATCTCATTTCTATAAATTTAAATTATTAACGATGGAAATATTTTTTCATCAGTCTGTGAGTATGAGGTGAAATTGACACTTATCAACATTTACCAATAAAAATTGAATCCTGCCAAGCCTAAATATACACAGCCAGTTTTTTACAGACATCGATATGTGTACCATTGCCCTCTACTGAAAAGAAGCTGAGTACTCAGCTGTGTATTAGGCCCTATACTTTGGGGGTAGTTAAGATTTTTTTTATTCATATATGAAGGAAGGATCTGTGATTTTGGAGCATGACCATTTGAGTTCTATTTCTGCTCATGCAGTGAATTTCTGAGAAGCTATACTGTGAAACTGACCAACAAGAGCTGGACAAACACTGTAAAAATGGAAAATATACTTGAATTTCTGGCAATTTGATTGATTAACGTCATGTCAGCCTATTGGGTATGCTCTCTGTGAATGTTCTAGCAAATAGATGTTCAACTAGTGAGTTATTTCTTCCCTAGGTGTAAGCATTTATTACTGAAGTGCTCAGAAAAGATTGCCTCAGGTATGACAAAGTTGTCATAAGCGTAATGCTACGAGAACCCATTTGAAGTGGAAGATGGGGAAATGTTTTGATCCATTTCAGGTATACAGCAGGTAAAGCTGGACATCAACACAGTTGCATAAGTTCATGATGTTCATGTCTATAGTAGTTACCTATCTAGAGCATGTTCTTTCCAATTCCCTGCTGAACTGATGATTTTTTTTACTGTATTGCAAATGGAGCTTTTGAGTAGAAGGGGGTGTTGTCAAAGAGTTTCTTCAGTACTGCCTGCTAAAATGGTATTGAGCTTTGTTAGATCAAAGTTGAGTGTATTCTTAAGCACTTGCCCATAGTCCCATAGTGCTTACTCGAATGAGAAAACTGGGATGTCTGGCACTCATGCTATTAGGAAATATTCCTACATCAACATTTTCTTTAAGCTCTAACCACTGGTAGCTGTATAATTTACAGCAGTGGTTGCAGATTTCTACCTAATAAGAAAGGACTAGCCAGAAGAAATAAAATACAGTTTTTTCTTTTCACTGCAGAAAAGGAGTGTGGATAGCTGCAGGGAAGTATATTTATAATGGTAGGGTATTTGGTGGAAAGGAAGGGAATGTTGTATTAAGGGACAATCATGCTGGGAGTTTATATTAAGTATAATTATTTTAATCGCATATGATTTTACTGTATTAATCTGCTATTTGTGTCATGTTTAAACATACGGTATAGGATAGCTGTGTATAATTATCATTCATTACTTGTGGATACAAACAGAAACCTAGATACCAAACTCAGAATCAAATTTAAGGCTCTAAGTCTAAATTTAATAATGGTGTGACAGATTGACCTACATTCGTAGATCCAACAGCTTTCAGGATGAATATTCAAAGTTTAGGATAAAACTTGAAGCTCCTCAAACTTTGAGGTGTTGAGCTTTGGACAATTTATTGATTACAGTGGGCACGTCTACAGGAGATGTTTACTGAGCAGTAGACTAATTAGCTTCACAGTAAATGTCTTGGCATCTCCACATGCACCCCTATTAGGCTGGAGTAAACTAATTTACTCCACAGCAGGATAGTACTTATAAATATGGTAATAAAATACAAGTACTATCCTGCTATAAACAACTCCACAGTAGTGCATATGAAGAATTCCACTGGCTAGCCCCACGCTGAAGCACCCTCATGCCCCAGCCAGCCCCTCCATGCACGTTGAGCTGGGAGGGGAGCAGCCCCAGGCTGCCAGGCTGATACTCCCCTACCCCACCACCAAGCTGTGTTCCCGGGCACACATGCAAATGGCAGTAAGCTCAGGAGTTCATTGCTTTGCATTAACTGCACATGTGGACATGCTCAGTTTTATTCTTGAATTCTGTTTGAAACACAAGTTCTAGGCATGGGAGTTTGTTTGAGGATTATCTTTGTATGTATCTTAAAAGAGTAGTATAATTACAATATCCTAAATTAGACATTTTCCTTTGTCCATTCCCCTGTAATATTTACCTTCACATTTAACTTTTTGTTTGTAAAATAGAAGCATTTTCAAAAAGGTTCCAATAAAAAGTAGTTTTCAGACCACTCGTATGAATTTAAATATTCATAGAATTAACAAGCTTTGGCATGTTCAAGTTTGTAGGTTTTTATACCAGTAGGTGGCGTTCATAATCATTGTGTACAGCTGCAAAATTTAGTAGAATTAAGTTTGATAAGGCCTCTCTTTTGAGCCTACCTAGAATTACAGCAGTGTGAGACTTTGGAATGATCTAGGTATGTGTCTTGATTCAAGAATTTGCAGACGTCTGAGAAAGTGTTTTACTTTAGCCAAACTCTCAACTCTGTGCCAACTAATGCAGCCCAATAGAAAGTTTATAACTACTATGGTGTAAGCAGAAAAGTGCAGTGCTAGTGAATAAAATGCTCACTGGTATGACTCCCTGATGTATTTGTAATCTTTTGGAACATAATTAGACAGTTCCTAGGTCAGTATATTTCATCTACCCATTAACAAAGGGAAAGTCTTTTTAGAAATATTCCGTCTTTTTTTTGGGAATACAAAAGTAATTAACAGGCATCTAAACAATCACAATTTTAGATAGAGAACTGCATTTGTATTATATACATACATACATACGTACAAGCTATTTCTAATAAAGGACTTAGGTGCTGTGAGATCAGACAGTGCAATTCTTTTTAGATTCCTGGACCCTCCTATAGGAGACTAAGGCTGTATCTATACCCATTGCCTAGAGCTCTTTGGGCATTTTTATATGTGCTGTGGGATGTGGTGCTGGGTGCTTTAATTAGTGAGCTGCACTAATTAAAAGCACCTGTGCGTCATGTGCATCAACATTGCCATGCATCCTTGTGCCAAAAAATGGCGGTGGGGCACTTTGAAGTAAAACACATTCGATGAGCGTTAGTTCAAAAGTGCACCGCCACCCTTTTTTCAGCATGGAGATGTGTGGCAATGCTGATACATGTGATGTGGAAGGCTGCCAGCACATGTCAATTTCAACGATCCAACAGACTCGATTAATCGAGTCTGCTCTGATGCGCTGGATTTCCAGTGCATCAAAGCGCGCTCCACATATATGTATAGGAGCTTACTCTTTCACCGTGCTAGAATCAGATCTCAAGAACAATAGCAGGGGTCTCCCCAGAGCATCTTCAGCATCTTATTTCTGCGTTTCATGTGTGTGGAGTGGAAGTGGGTGAGTGAGGCTTGGTTCTTGGTGGTAGTCCCAAGAGTATCAGGGATGATCCTGATTCATCTCAGAGTGGGAAAATAGCCACAATGAGCAGGGAGAAACTTAAAATCCTGTTCAGTGCCAACCAACTGAGAGCATTGCCATAGGAAATGCAGGGGGGCAGGGCTGTGCTAAATCTCACCTTATATTCTGTATTCAGGGCCACTTGGAGGCATTTTTATTCACAACTTAGATCTCATACCTGAAGGAAGGTACCTATCATCTTTCTTTCAAAGAGCTGGGCAAAGCTTACCTTGGTAAAAAGTGTGTTGTCCTGGTGCTGCTTTCTGCTTTTGCTATAATAGCACAATGGTTAAAGTATTCACCTGAGAAGTAGGAGAAGATGAGAGATCCCTACAGGCAGAGGAAGGAATTGAACAAGGCTCTTCTATGTCCTGTACAAGTGCTTTAACCCATAAGCTGTTGTATTAAAGACACTACCATCACCTTCTTCTCTGGCTCTGCTTTCAGGGAAAGCAGCGACATAACTGCACTTTTTAGGGAGCAGGCTCCTGTGAATGTATGTCTGAGAAAAACCTACGAAACTGAGGTCCTCAAGGGACAGAGGGGAAGTGATGTCTAGTCAAACTTAGGCAAGAGCTAACCACTGAGCTATTCAGCTTTGTCAAAACTTAGATGCTTTTGCACATGTGCAGAAGGAGAACTTTCAGACATCTAGAAAACTTTACAAAAACAAACTGTAGTACTTGGGGAGTTCAGGTGATTCCAGGTTTAGGCAGCAGCTGTGTGGAGGTTTTCAAGATCCCAATTTTTAGCCTTAGGCAACTAAATTCTACCTAAATCCCATTTTAGGTCCATTGCACTCATCTTGCACCTTTGTCTTGGAATAAAAGAACATTTTAGTCATACATGAAAAAATGCTCACCAGAAGACATCCAACTCTATCTTGGTTTTAAAGTATGCTCATCGTCACCCTAACAGTTAACCACCTTTACTAGACTGTCTTCCTGAAAGTCTTAGTGTTTAGTGTCTTCATCTATTAACAATATTTTCATCTAAGTGGTACAAAGAGATTTCCATGTGACAAAAAACTTCCATGTAACTTTACATGTGACAAATCTCCAGGTCAGAATGCAAATATACACAGCTAATTTGTGTCTGCAAATACCTGATTGTGTGTAGACATGATTCTTTGGGTAAATGTGGTATCTTTTATTAGACCTACTAAATAGTTGGAAAAATTGTTCTTTGCAAGCTTTTGGGTACAAACAGCCTTCTTCACGTACAGGGAGAGTTTGTTGTTTCTTTGAGTGCTGTCCTGGGTGGAATGGAAGCTAGTCTTCAAAATGCAGGTCTGGGGTTATCAGATGGAAGGCAGGTTATTTGTGCCTTGTGTGCATGCATGGTTATATTTTGCAGGGTGAACAGTGGCATATGCAAATTTTGCAAATGGATTTTAGTTAACTCCAATTCGGAAGCAGATACATGTGGAAGTTTTTAAACTAAATTTAAAGGCGACTTAAATGATGGCGTTTACAAATTAGATATTAGTTGGCTAAGGAATTTGAAGTGTCTGCAAGTATACTAACTTGCACTGTAATTTCATAGGCAGTGAGTGTTTATATATGTTTGCTTAGGTGGAGAATCTACTAAGTAGATGATAGGTGATAACGTACATGTTGGGTGAAGCCAATTGATACAACCCCAAACCATTGTTGGACCTTGAATCTGACCTATATTAGTGGGATTGGAAATGTCGATTGTCATGGGGATCTAGGAGTGGCCGTGATCTCCCCTAGCGCCCCCTACCATGCCAAGTGGGTGTCCATGCACCCTCATTCTCTCCTGCCATGTCTTTGATGACAAAAGTATTAAGGGAGGCTGCCTTTTTGCACCCTTGGACATGGTACCCCTGCTGTATCCCAGTTTGAGTCCCGTCGTAGCGGACCCTGTGCATTAAAGCCTCAAGGTCTACGCGTGTCTCCTACCACCCCTAATACCATGCCCCAAGCCTCTCAGATGTACCGGACATTGTCGAGTCAATTTCTTAGGTGGCTTGTGTCTTCTCAGACGCTCACTGGCCTTCCCTTCTTTAGAGTCGCCCGCGCTCCCCATGGACGCTCCCAGGCCTCTCTAGGCCGAGCCCGCACTGAGTCCTTCTCCCTCGTGCGCCCTCCTTGGTCTACTCGCCTATGCACCCTCACGGGTGCTCCCTGGTTTCCCTGTGGATGCTGCCCGCTCTGGGCCTTTTCCCCACGGCTGCTGCCCTCCCTGGGGCTTCTCTCTGTACTCTTGCCCATGCCAGGGCCTTGCCCCGCGATTCCCGCCCGCAGTGGGGCCTGTGTGCGCCCTCCCTGGGGCTTCTATTCCTGTGTGCGTGCCTTCCCTGGGTCTTAACGTAAGCACCCTCTGGGCTTCTCACCATTGCCTACTCTGGTGCACCTCACAATTGGGGCTCAGGTGGCCATAGCCGTGCCTGGCCCCCAATCCTACTCAGGGCTCGGGTCAGTGCACCCCCTCCTCGGGTCTACAACCCCCACCGAGGCTCAGGTGGCCATAGCTGTGCCTGGCCCCCAGACTTGCCTTCTCAGGTCACTTATCCGCACTGTGGCTCCTCGCCTGTGTGCTCACCCGCACTGGGGCTTCCCCACTGGGGCTGGGGTCTATACACCCCCAAACACAGTACCCTCTCCAGCTCCAGGAACCCCCACGCTACTGGGGAGCTCCCATGAGGCCTCCTCCAACCACTACAGCCTCACCCGGTCCTCCAGTGTAACAACTACCAACAGAAAACTCAAGCCCCTGGGCTACAACATAAACTCCAAGCCATCTGGCTAAAACACAATTTCTAAGCCCTCCGGCTAGCCATCGTTCAAAACCCTACCAGGGCTTGCTCCACCCAGTCCTCAACCAAAGCTGTTCAGGCCATCTAGCTTCTACAGGATACTCCAGCAGAGCTCCTTCACCCTTCAATTTTAGCAGGGAACTACCTGCTTGACCTCAGCCTAAGCTGTTTATATAGGCCAGGCCCTGCCCCCTTCCAGTCAGCTGACTGAACTGCGGTTGCTTTGGCAACCGGCACCTGTACCTTTTCTTAGGAGCAGGCACTTCAGTGCCCTGTCACACTGATCTACATTTCCTGTCTTTACCTGGGGATATGACCCCCTCCAATCGTTGAAATCCATGAAATCAGGATCCAGATTTTAATTTTACTGTTTCAGCTCTTGGGAGGTGCAGAATTAACAGAATAAAAAAAGAATGAGTTTGATTGGTGAAGCCTGTGCCTGATGATCATCATATTTTCTCACAACTGTTACCATGGTACTGAAAATAACTGTAGGTTTTAGAGATCTTGGGGACAATGAATGCACCATTTTGGATGATAAGAAACCAAGAAAGAGGCTGGAGAGGAGAAGGCACTATTATATTATTTTTCTGAAAAACCTCTCTCCATCCACCCCAGGCTTTACTAGTGCCACCATTCATTTGCCCACCTAATCCCTGTCTATGATGGTTGGCAGGGGTGGAATTAACTGTAATTGTCTATTTAATACATTTGCTTTTTTGACCAGGTTTTGTTAAACTGGAAAGAAAGTGCCTCCTCCAGACACCCAGACATTTGCTTTTGGCACAGTAGAAACTGAACTGACATTTATCTCATGTCATATTTTTCAAAATATCTAATCAAGATTAATTTGCACCTTACTATTTTTAATCTGAGATATTGCACATGAAAACAATGATGTAGTCAGCAGAAAATTCTAAAATATCCTCAGTTGTTCTTTAATTAGGGCTGGATTTTTTCTTCTTTTCAAATACTGATTTAAGGGACTTGGCATGTGGGAAATAAGTAAACCACCACCAAATTTAACAAAAATGTTAGGAAACTAAGGGATCAGAAAATACATGGAGCACTAGTGTTTGCATGTCTATGAAATCTATGAAATCATTGCAGGTGATTTCTCCGCTCAGACTTGCTCTCAGGTGCATATTACGATGAATACTAGACTATTTTTATTGAGCTGGAATATGAAAAACTGAAGCGAACAGGTCAGTGCTTCAGAAAACCTGATTAATTTCTGAGTTCCTTGTTCAGGTCCTGATCAAGGTGTGAGTTCTGTATAAGTGGTCTCCTGGAACTGGGAAAAAGTCCTGGCAACACAACACAACACTTCACAGCTTGCTTCCTTATTTATTACACAAAGAGCATTTATATCCCAAGGTGTCATTTTTACAGGAATTGAGGCAGCATTTAATCACTTTTAGTCACTGTTTAAAGGCCAGCCAACAATAAAAATAAACACTTTTTGGAATAGGGTCACAAGACCAGATCGTGACCAGCAATATGGCAATCAGTGAGGATTTCTGAGCATTTAAATATAGATTTCCCTCATCCTAATGAATTTACTTTCTGTGGAATTTTCTATGGGGGCAAACTATGGTCTTTGGAATAATTGTCACATAAAGCTAAGGGCTATGAGGCTTCAAGTCAGGGGACAAAATAAATCACTGGCAAAGAAAAAAAATACTGTTTTATTAAGTGCGGTTATGCATTTGTTCAGGATATCAGAATTTAACATGCTACTTGTCTAGAAAGTACTAGAAAAGAGCAGAGCTGGAAAAATATTTTTGCCTGCGCTTTATACCAAGATACTGTTACAGGTTCTTTCCCTTTGTCATATTATAGAGCAGTGACTTCCTTTCTGAGTTTATTTGCAAGAATTATTTAGAAGCCTCTTGCTGCTAAGCAATATAGCTGGTACCCAGAACAATAGAGCTGGTGTGGTAATTAGGTACCTTCCTATCCACTGTTCCACACTAAAAATGGCTAGCTGCCCCCCCGCCTCCCCCCAATCATTTCTGATATTTCAGGTAAAATCAGTTAAGAAGCACAGTTTGCTGTTGTAATTGGTTAGAAAAGAGACAAAGCCATTTTCTTTATTAGCTGCCAGTATTTCCGACTGTTCTGCTAAATACGCTGTAGTTTGTATGGCACTTTTTTTTTTGCACAAAATTATATTTTAATTTTTTTGTAAGCATTTCCTAAGAAGAAATACATATTACATGGTCATATAAGGTAATGTTTGCATTTAAGATCAACTTTGAAACACAGGGTTAGAGGCCGAAATAGAGGTGTTTATGAAGCACATATGGAAAAGTGCTGAAGAATTTAATAGGGCTGAAAACAATAGAAACGTATACAAATTCATTTAACAGAATTTAACAGAATGCTATGCTTTTCATAGGTTGTTTTTTTTAAACCCCTATAAAGGGGATATAATTCTCAACATATACAGGATTAAAAAAAAAAAGCCCTACAAGAAAAATAAAAGTTAGAATGCAACTGGTCATTTCCACAGCAGAGGGAAGATTTATCCTTCAACATCAGGATGAGTTGGTGATGTGGCAGCTATATCCAGGAACCGTGAAGGAATGAGTGGGAAAAAGCCTCTTCATTTAAGAAGTATGTTACGTCCTGAGATGATATTCTTTGGAGGAGAAATCTTTGCTTGTTGATTGTAGATGAGTGTAGTCTTTTCAGTATTTTCAGTGTTTCAGTGTTGTTGGTTGTAGCTGTGTTGGTCCAAGGACATAGGCAGACAAGGTTCTTTGGGTAAATGTGATATCTTTTAGTAGATCAACTGTTTAGTTGGTCTAATAAAAAAATCACATTTACCCAGAGAAACCTGTCTACCTTTTCAATACAGTACTCACAATCTTCATACATAGATTCCTTTCCCAAGATTAAGATCTTTTGGCCCCTGGGGCAGGAAGCTGCTAGGAGCACCTAATGAGTCAAGTAAAGTGTGCAAGTTAAACAAACATGCAATAATCGTGAAAGAAATTAAAGCACTTGGGTCCTGATTCTGAAAAGCACTTAGGTGCATACTTGAGGGCTTTCCTAAAGTGCAGTCTTTGTGAGGTGAAAAAAAGAGACACGAATGTCTGGGTGGCTACATTTAAGGCCTGGATGGAATTGTTTTGAAATGTTGCTGTCTTTTCCTACAGTTCATCACAAATCTCCATAGGAAATCAAGAAAGGAAACTGGGCAACCATGCTGCTCAGTCACAAGGAAATACACAATGAACATAATAAAGCCAACACCTGCAGGACAATGGAAACAAGAGCGGGGCTATTTTTGCTCAACACGAACAATCATTTGAACTGGTAAGACCTTATCGTGTTCTCTACCCTCCTGCTTCTCCTCCACCTTCCCTTCTTGAATACTGGAATCTTTCCCAAAGAGTAACAGCTTCCCTTTACTCTTGGTAAAGCTGATTAAAATAATAAACTGTTCTTTCATCTCAGAGCAGGTTTGTTTTGAAGGCCCTAATGGCTTCCTTTTAGCACAGTTATTGTTTTGCTATGTTTTATTGATTTGCAGCTCATTCATATTCATTGTCTTGGAACTTGGAGTAGTATTTGTGAGGGAAGGGGCCACTGCCACTTATCAACAGGTAAGTTTCCTTCAATATGATGCAAATGGATGCTAGAAACATTTCTCAGCTCACTTTGTCCTTATGACTGGAATATAAATTAGAATGATGTGAAATGTTTTACCCACAGAAATACACATTTACATCTTATCTGATTTCAGTCAGGATTAGATATTTTTATATATGCCAAGGTCAGGGCTTTATTATTTAATTGTTGAATCTTGATTCTAGTAGCTGAGGACCTCACAATCATGCATGTATTCATCCTAAAAGCACTTCTGTTAGATAGAATAATTATAATATCCTCTTTGTACAAATGAAAACAAATATAAAGTGGAGGTGTATGGCTCATGTGATGGAAGAAAAAGAGGAGAATTACATATTTTGTTTCTCCTCTCTCTACACATGTGCACACACTTCTATTGTATTTCAATGTGTGTGTGAAAAAATAAACAATTACAATTTTACTCTTAATAACAATATTACCCAGTGATAATCCTAGCTGCTAGCAACATGTTTACATATTTAGATGTTCACACTGCAAAACTAAATTGGAAATGTTCTTTTGGAAATGAGTCCTTCTAAGATTGTGAAATATCACCTATGTACTGAAGCAGCAATAAATGGTTCACTACTAACATTTCTCTCTACAGTCTAGTTCATTTGTGTTTAACCTTTTTTCTCCTTTTGTTAAATAACTTATTAGTCACATAAAATCAATATTTTCTTCAGTTCTAGCTATTATCTTAATGCTCAGTGAGATCTGGCTAGAACTGTCACACCAATGTCCTTTCTGGCATTTTAATTTCATTACAGTGACATGTTTACTGTGGTAACACTTTAATCAAAACTGGATACTTTTATAATAGTTAATGTGGTCTAGATTAACCATTTAGTTCTACAATACAATGAGGAAGTTGTTTAACTCACTGCAATTCTTAATCAATTCTTAGCATCCAAATGGGTTTTAAAATCATCTTGGTCATGTTACTACATGGCTGTATTATAATTTGTCTCATCAAGCTATTATAGAATCCATTCCCACACAGGCTGAAACAATCACATCATACTATTTACAGTTATCTACAGCTCTAACATGTAATTGCTACCACTTTTTTTGTGATGTTGGTGACTGGCATGGACAGCTAGAGACCCTCTGGGTAAAAATTCGTGGGGAATTCGGCACAGGGGACACAATGGTGGGAGTCTACTACAGACCTCCCACTCAAAGTCCCGAGCTTGACCAGGAGTTCGCCCGGGAACTGACTGAGGCCGCTTGCTCCAGGACTTTGGTTGTCATGGGTGACTTCAATTACCCGGACATCTCGTGGGAAGATCACTCAGCTAAATCTGAGTGGGTGCAAAGCTTTCTCTCATGCGTGGATGACCTCTACCTGACTCAAGAAGTCTATGGGCTAACGAGAGGCAAAGCGCTGCTTGACCTGGTACTGGCTACGGGGGACGACCTAATCGGCGACCTAGTGATTGATGGGAAGTTGGGTGACAGCGACCACGAGCTGATCACCTTCACCATCTGCCGTAAAGCTGGCAAGTCAGTCAGCAACACAGAAGTCCTTGACTTCAGAAAAGCCGACTTTGACAAGCTCAAGAGGCTAGTCGGTCAGGCCCTCAGGGACCATGACCCCAGGGAGATGGGAGTTCAAGAAGAGTGGTTGCTTCTCAAGGAAGCGATCCTCAGTGCACAAGCTAAATCTATTCCAACACGGAGGAAAGGCAGCAAGAAGGCACAGCAGCCCCCCTGGCTCTCCAGGGACTTAGCAGACCTACTGTGGCTAAAAAGGAAAGCCTACAAAGGATGGAGGACGGGATTCACCTCCAAGGAGGATTACTCCGCGCTGGTCCGGTCCTGCAGGGACCAAACCAGGAAAGCCAAGGCTGCAACTGAACTTCAACTAGCTTCAGGCATCAAGGACAACAAAAAGTCCTTTTTCAGATATGTGGGGAGCCCGAGGAAAAGCAAGGGCAATGTTGGACCCCTGCTAAACCAGATGGGGCAACTGACAACTGACGCCCAGGAAAAAGCCAACCTATTAAATAGGTACTTTGTGTCAGTCTTTCATCAGTCACACGGGATGCCCATGCCTGCTATGGGACAGGGACATCTGGGTGAGGGGAATCCCCTACCCTCCATCAATGCTGACCTCGTGAAGGAACACCTTGAGAAGCTGGATACCTTCAAGTCAGCTAGCCCTGACAACCTGTACCCCAGGGTACTCAAGGAGCTGGCGAGCGTCATAGCCCAGCCCCTGGCACGGATCTTTGAAAACTCCTGGCGCTCTGGTGTAGTGCCCGAAGACTGGAAGAAGGCCAATGTGGTGCCGATCTTCAAGAAAGGGAGGAGAGTGGATCCGGCTAACTACAGGCCCATTAGCCTGACTTCTATCCTGGGGAAGATCTTAGAAAAGTTTATTAAGGAGGCCATCCTTGAGGGACTGGCCCAGGCTAACATTCTAAGGGATAGCCAGCACGGGTTTGTTGTGGGTAGGTCTTGTTTGACCAATCTCATTTCTTTCTATGACCAGGTGACCTATCACCTGGACAAGGGAGAAGAGATTGATGTCATATATCTTGACTTCAAAAAAGCTTTTGATCTGGTATCCCATGATCACCTCTTGGCCAAACTGGCCGGTTGTGGCCTTGGCTCCACCACTATCCGCTGGCTGGGAAATTGGCTCCATGGTTGGACCCAGAGGGTTGTGATTGATAGCAGTCACTCATCATGGTGCCCTGTAACCAGTGGGGTCCCTCAAGGCTCTGTCCTGGGACCCATACTGTTCAACATCTTCATTAACGATGTGGACATTGGAGTTAGGAGTGGACTGGCCAAGTTCACCAATGACACCAAACTTTGGGGCAAAGCATCCACGCCAGAAGATAGGCGGGTGATCCAGGCTGACCTGGACAAGCTCAGCAAATGGGCAGACGAAAACCTCATGGTGTTTAACGCCGAAAAATGCAAGGTTCTCCACCTTGGGAGGAAAAACCTGCAGCACCCTTATAGGCTCGGCAGTGCTACGTTGGATAGCACTACAGAAGAAAAAGACTTGGGGGTCATCATTGACCACAAGATGAACATGAGCCTCCAATGCGATGCTGCAGCTAGTAAAGCGACCAAAATGCTGGCGTGCATCCATAGATGCTTCTCGAGCAAATCCCAGGACGTCATTCTCCCCTTGTATTCGGCCTTGGTGAGGCCGCAGCTGGAGTACTGCGTCCAGTTTCGGGCTCCACAATTCAAAAAGGATGTGGAGAAGCTTGAGAGAGTCCAGAGGAGAGCCACGCGCATGATCAGAGGTCAGGAAAACAGATCTTACGATGACAGACTGAGAGCCATGGGGCTCTTTAGCCTGGAAAAGCGCAGGCTCAGGGGTGATCTGATGGCCACCTATAAGTTTATCAAGGGTGACCACCAGGATCTGGGGGAACGTTTGTTCACCAGAGCGCCCCAAGGGATGACGAGGTCGAACGGTCACAAACTCCTGCAAGACCGTTTCAGGCTGGACATAAGGAAGAATTTCTTTACTGTCTGAGCCCCCAAGGTCTGGAACAGTCTGCCAGCGGAGGTGGTTCAAGCACCTACATTGAACACCTTCAAGAGTAAATTGTATGCTTATCTTGCCGGGATCCTATGACCCCAGCTGACTTCCTGCCCTTTGGGCAAGGGGCTGGACTCGATGATCTCCCGAGGTCCCTTCCAGCCCTAATGTCTATGAAATCACTTCTAATCCCTTTCATTCCTAATGGAGTTTCTGTGTCCTGTCTTTTTACATCTTATCATTGGGTGACTTCACTCACTTGCATGAGTGTAATTGTTAGCTCTACTCCAACTTTCACACACATTTCTCCACTCCAGACTTGACTTCTGCAGTCTACCCACGTTTTTCTCACTTTCTCAGATTATGTCAACATGGATAGCTTGCTGTCAACTCAAACTCAGCATGGCCAAAACTGATCTCATGATTTCCCCCCCTCATCATACTGTTGAGAACTCTGTTGTTTCTGTAAACCAGTTTATTCTTGGTTCTGTGACCAGTAGGTATGTAATTTTTCACACCTTCTTCCTTTTTCCCTTCACTTCCTGATATTTTGTCCTTCCATCTTTGCTCAAAGATCCATCCTTTCCTTCATGCTCCCACTACTGAGCTCTTAGATACCTAAATCTCATTTTCCACTGCCCCTTCATCTTGACTTTCCACAGGCTATCCCAAACACTGGTGCCAAAATTATTGTTTTCACCACGTCACCTACCTTAGGAGAGTCATTCACTATTTTCGGGATAATATTTTACAACTGAGAAAAATCAGTTTTAAATCAGCCCAGTTGAAAGTGGAATGTAAAACAGCACTACAAATTACAGTACAGATTTTTAAGCCTAATACTGGGTCTGTATTTAAAATAAGTGATTCATCCATTGAAGATACTGGACCAAATCCTCTTAACTCCTCTTCACATAATTAGAGTTAAATTAGGGGTGTGGACAGACATAACACTTGAGCCATTCCAAGAGTATCAGTGTTTGGAAACCGGTTCACAATTGTCCCAGGTCAGAGGTGTCTGCATCTGCTCTGCTCGGGTTTCTAAAAAGATCCATCATCGTCAAGTATTGCAGTGCCATTGAACTGCCACAGTGAGTAGTACCCGGCTCAGTTGCAATTTTTTGCTTCCCTTTCTCAGTGAGGTCAATGACCCATCCCTGCACTTTACTGACTGAGAGCACCTGGGTGTTTTTAGGTAGGGCCGAGGCTGTCTAGGGTGTGTTTAGGTAGGGCCTGTTTCTTGTTCCCAGCGGGCTGGGTGGTCTGGAGTTGGTGGCCCTTTTGTAGTTTTTAAAAAGCACTTTTCCCAAACCATTTGTCAATTTATGTCAGTTCCTGGAACTTGACCAGGGTTTGGTGTACCCCAAGATGATTTATAAGCAGGGACATGGCCAAGCTGGGGGGCAGGGGGAGCTGCCTGGATCCCTGCTTTGGGATGTGCCTGGGGTTTAAGGGACCATGTATCTGCTGTTTTTAAAGAGTTGGTCTATTTCCTTCCCTTGGTGTCAGTCATTCTTGGGCAGGTTCCTGAGCCTCCAGATGCACAGAAGCCGGAAGCCAAGCTGCTAACCCCACCTGGTCACCTCTCTCAGCAAATAAGCCTGGGATTGACCAGAACCCTGGTCAATTGCCACCAGTGGAAAGAAATTGGCCAGCTCTTTAAAAGTGACATAGGGCTGCTCCTAGAGCTCCCACCCAGGGACATTGCCCTCAAGTTCAGGCAATAGAGTTTGGGGCAGTAGAGTTCTGACTGCATACCAGAGCAGTCAGTTGCTGTATGAGAGGTTGGGGCTGGGGCATGAAGAGCAGTGTAGTGTGGGATGCCCGAAGGACCTACTAGACAGTAGTCATGAAAAGCTTGGTGTCTGCACAGAAAAGCTTGGTGTCTGCATATTACACTGAACCAGTTTCTAGACAATCAATTCAAAACAATACTTGATTATCCAGGTATGTTTTTTAAATTGTTCAGGACTTTACACCATTCTAAACTGGGTTGAGCATCTGGATGCTTGTGTTTTAAACTGCAAACTAAGTGTTATGTCTGTCTGGATCCTTAGACACTAACTAATGCTTTGAATATAGCTTTGTTACACCATCCTTGGGTTAGTATTAGCAAGGTTTTTAGGTACCCAAAGGTGCAGATGGGCATCTTGTGGGACACACAAAAACCCATCAAAGAATTAGGGGCCAGGGGCAAAGAAGGATTAGGCCCCACGATGCCTAGCAGTAGATGCCTGGCCTGTAAAGTGGAATCTATGACCCAAAGCTAGGCACATTGGCTCTCTATACAGTGTATGGGAGAAAGAGACTTCAGAAATGTGATCTGAACAACTGGTATGCTTAGTGGGGTTTGAACTACAGCTAGGCAATATGAAATTTAAGCACATGTGTATATCAGACATCCAGCTAGCTCCTCTCTACAGTTTAGCCACCTAAGTCAGGTTTACAATAGAAGCACTGTGATCAACTCAGGATCCAAAAACTGGACCATATTACTGAGGGTAAGTGCTTACAAGCATTCTTTGAAAGAACTGAACAAGGGCTGAACCCCAGGACCCCTGCTTTGTCTTCCCTCCTGATCTGGTTGCTCTGAGGCAGCTCTATGCTGAGACATGATGCAGTACCTCTGAAGATGTTGGCTCTTAAACTGAAAGCACATTAGTGCAGCACAATACACTGACTTTTACTCAGCAATGCTGCTTATGTTTGGGAGCCTATCTGCACAGAGCTGTTTGGCACCATATAGATATACACTAACCAACAGTCATGCTCCTCTTGAATATTCTCCTTCTGGCCCTATGGATCATGCATTCTTGGCTACATAGTAATACAGCTCCAAAAGGGGTAGTGAGCCTCCCCAGCCAGTGATCTTATAATTCAGTGGTAATGGTATTCTTCTGGAATCTGAGAGAAATTGGTTTGAGTCTCCTCACACTGAAGAGGGCTTAGAAGCCAGTTTCTCCACTTCCTGGGCAAGTACCCAAATCACAAAACTACTGTATAGAAGGTGACCATCAGTGTGTGTTAAGGGTGCTCTGAGGAAGTCTAGAAAATCAGGTCCTTAGACAACTTGGGCATCACTCTGCCTAGTTTCTGGATCCAGAGGGGACTAAAGTAGGAGATAGTTCAATAAATGCTCACACTAGGCCGCTTGTGACAGAGAGAAGGCAGTGTTTGCATAGGCAGCAACTGAACCAAGGTCTGGGGACCATTATTTTAGCTTTTCTACATAAAGTCTACTTATGTCCTGCTTTAAACACCTAAATCCTTCTCTTTGGATCTGGCTCTAGGTTGATTTTATCTTTGTATCCTCTCAGCTCTGTTGAGTTTTCCCTTTTGTAAGGAGGTCATGTAGACACTATTACCAGACGTGTCCTTGACAGTTCAGTTCTAGTAGAATAGCTGTGAAAGAAGAAGTCCTAGACCCCTAGTCAAGACAAAGAACCTCTATGCAGGAAGCCTTATGGACAGCTGTGCTTAGATGGTGCAACCTTAGTAGAAATAATACTGCTGGGAAGCTAATTATCTTTTCTGTTTTTATGGTGTTTGCTTTCATAGTTTCATAGTAGCGAGGGTCAGGAGGGACCTGAACAGATCATCTAGTCTGACCCCCTGCCACAGGCAGGAATGAATGCTCCCAGACAGGTGATCATCCAACCTCCTCTTTAATTTGCCCAAGGTAGGGGAAAGGACCATTTCCCTGGGAAGCTGGTTCCACATTTTGGCCACCCTAACTGTAAAAAATTGCCTTCTGATCTCTAACCTAAAACTATTTTCCATTGCTTATTTCCATTGTTCCTCATCACCCCTGGTTGTGCTGGGGAGAAAAGGACTCTACCTATTTGCTGTTGATCTCCCCTGATGAGTTTGTAGGCAACCACCAGGTCCCCCCTCAGCCTCCTCTTGCTGAGGCTGAACAGGTTCAGGTCCTCATAGGGCCTGTCCTGCTGCCATCTCACCAAGCGGGTGGCTCTCCTCTGAACCCTTTCCAGGCTGGCCACATCCCTTTTGAAATGCAGCGCCCAGTACTGGACACAGTACTCCAACTGCAGCATGACCAAAGTTGCATAGAGGGGGAGTATCACTTCTCTGGACTGGCTTGAGATGCACCCTTGGATGCATGACAAGGTATGGCTGGCCTTGCTGGTTGTGGTCTGACATTGGTGGCTCATGTTCATCTTGGAGTCAATAATGACTCCAAGATCCCTTTCCGCCTCTGTGCTTTCAAGAAGCGAACTCTCCAGCCTGTATGCATGCTGTGGATTCCTTCTCCCAAGGTGCAGCACCCTGCATTTATCTACATTGAACCCCATCCTATTCTTGTCTGCCTACTTTTGTAGTCTGTCTAAATCTATTTGCAGCCTCTCTCTCCCTTCAAGTGTGTCCACCTTGCCCCACATATTAGTGTCATCAGCAAACTTGGAGAGCGTGCTTTCCAGCCCCTTGTCCAAGTCACTGATGAAGATGTTAAATAGTGTGGGCCCGAGGACTGAGCCCTGGGGGACCCCACTGCTCACATCTTGCCAGTTTGAGTACAACCCATCCATCACTATTCTCTGGGTGCGCTCCATCAGCCAATTTTTTACCCATCCAACTGTGCAGGTATCAATGCCACAGTCGCTTAATTTATTGAATGAGAATGGGGTGAGAGACAGTGTCAAAGTCCTTCTTAAAGTCTAGAAGGACTACGTCCATGGCGACACCATCATCCAAGGATTTAGTTACTTGGTCATAAAAGGCAATCAGGTTGGTCAGGAAGGACTTGCCTTTGATGAACCCATGCTGATTGCCCCTGTGCATGATCTCCCGTGCTGGCCCCCCACAGATGTGCTCCTTGATGATTTTCTCCAAGATCTTCTTAAGCACCAAGGTGAGGCTTACCAGCCTATAGTTACTTGGGTCCTCCTTCCTCCCTTTCTTGAAAATTGGGACCACATCAGCCAGTTTCCAATTCCCCGGCACCTGGCCAGATGACCACAAATGCTCATACAGCTGGGCCAAGGTCTCCACGATGATCCCTGCCAGCTCCCTCAACACCCTTGGGTGGAGGGCATCTGGATCTGCAGATTTAAAAATGTCTAGCCCTTCCAGAAGATCCCTAACTACATCTGCACTGACTGAACTCCTGACAGAGCTATCCCCAAGACTGTCCCTACCTCTGGTAGGTGGGATATCCTGGTCCCTGTTCAAGAAAACAGAAGCAAAGAAACCGTTAAAAATACCAGCTTTCTTGTCTGGCGTAGCCACAAGATTACTGTTTGCATCTTGCAGGGGCCCTACACTGCCTGGTGCCATCTTCTTGCTCCCAATGTACTTGAAAAAGGACTTTTTGTTGTCCTTAATCCAGGATGCTAGCCTGAGTTTCATCTCTGCCTTAGCCTTCCTAATAGCCCTCCTACACTCACAGGCCAAGGAGTACTCCTCCTTGGTGATAGCTCCTCCCTTCCACTGGTTGTACACTCCACTTTTAGTCCTCAGACCTTCCTGAATGCCCTTGCTGAGCCAAGGGGGTTTCTGAGCACTCTTACCCCCTTGCTTCCCTCAGAGACTGTTACTCCTTGGGCCTGGAGGATCGCCCCCTTAAGGTATAACCATCCCTCATGGACTCCCATCTCTTCTACCTTCTGGGCCCTCAGTGCCTCCTCCTCTAGTCTCCTAAGCTCATTGAAGTTGGCCCTTTTGAAGGCAAGGGCTTTAGCCTTGGTGTGAGCCTTTGACGCCCTGCGTTGGATATTGAAATCCATCAGGTGATGATCGCTATTGCCCAGGTGGTCAAGGACCTGCAGTCCCCTCCCCATGGCCAGGACCAGGTCCAGCAAGGCATTACCCCTAGTGGGGCTGTGCACTTCCTGGATAAGGTGAAGGTCCTGGAATACAGCCAGGAACCTACGCGAGCAGTCAGACCTGGCTGCTCCTCCTAGCAAATGTCTGGGTAGTTTAGGTCACCCATGACAATAACATCCCTTGACCTAACTACCTCCATAAGCTGACTGGTGAATTTCTGGAATTCACTGATCTTAGATAATGCTGGTGCTGGATTGCGTGGTCCCTTTCCTCATTCCTCTGCTTTTGTGTAGTACTGTTGTTTGGGCTTGCAACATTATAAAAGAAAGGATAGAAATGACATTGGAGGGAAGGAAATACTTCTTGCTCACTGCTTTATTCACAGATTCTGTAAAATAGGTTTTAAAAAATATAATCTGAATGTTAAATGGTCCTTTTCTTGAGTATGTAGGTAGAGTGGATGGATGAAGAGGTTTGAATTTTCTTGTCCTATTGATAACACTTTCTACAAAAAACTGAAATAAGATCAAAGACATGTGTCTAGACAAACAAGTACATGCCTACTGTGGTGTCTCAAAGCAGTTTGAGATGCCACAAGAGGCACGCTGGGAAAGAAAAATGTTCCCGGTATCATAAAATCCCAGTATATAAAAAAAAAACACACTGAAAAAAAAGGCAGTGCAGGGCATGCACCAGGAGCAACTGGAGGCTGGGACCTCCAGAGAGATGCTCTGGCACCCAGCCAGACTGTCTCTATGGTTGCCCTGTGTCCCTGCTGCCTCAGCATGCTGCCTAAGCAAGCTGGAGCAAATAGGAGTGGGGCAAGGATGCAGCCATGGATGGATTGAAGCTCTGTTCCAGGTAAGCAGGGACCTGGGGGTGGAGGGGATGGCTCAGGAGGGGTGGGTCCCCTGCCCACCCCTCCACCCCCCCCACAAGGCGCACAGCCTCCGGGCAGCAGCCTTTGGGGCACTCATGTCCATTCCTGGCAGAGACGCCCAGGTGCGCAGTGCCACCTCAAACCTGGGGGCTGTACATGATGCACAGCATGGGTCAGGCCCACTGGTACACACCCTCAGGCAGGACCAGGCCAGGAATTGATGTTACCCATGGTTCCTGAAACTGCATGCCAGAGCTGCACGCCCTTGAGCTGGGCTGGGTCCTGCCTCTATGGTGCTGGTTTGGCTGGACAGCAGGCAGGTCACATGGAGGCAGGACCTGGCCCAGCCCAAGGGTGTGCAGCTCTGGCACATGGTGCTGGGAGCTACAGGTGATAGTAAGAGTGGCCCAGTCATGCCCAAGGACATGTGCCAGCAGGCCAGGTCCATGCTGTGCACCATGTATAGCCCCTAGGTCTGAGGCAGAATAAGTTAGGGATCTGCTCGCAATGAATATTGGTTTCAACATAAAGTAGATCAGTCTCTTAGCCCATACATATGGTCTCACTTCTACAGCCTAAGAACTGGCTAGCCAGAAGTGGTTTTAGCTGATCCTGAAATTACTGAGTTACCATCAGGGATCCAGGTTTTCTATTTCCCATGGAAAGCTGGAGTAAACAACGGATTTTACCTTTTGCCGGAGGCAAACGTGGATTAATCAATTTACCAGAGAAGCCCATAGATTTTCCAGTTTTGTAATGAGCTCCCTGCAGCCTAGCACAGTTCCAGCCTGCTGGGAGGGAGCTGGAGGAAGGCATGAGACAGGGGGTGCCACGTACATCTACAGTGCACATGGGTGTAGGTAGTGAGAGCAGCTCCCACAGGTAAATGGCAGGGAGGGGTAGGGGGGGATTGAGGGAGCTGGGCAGGGCTGGGGCTGCTGCCCAGCCTCAGGGGTATGTGAGGCTTGGGGCCCAGGGCCACAGCTTATCTCTGCAGGACTCCAGTGAGGAGTGGGATGGGCCCCTGGGCGGCTTGTTTGGAGAGGTGGGGCTGGCTCCTCACTGTGGTGTGAACTCCTGAGGGGGACATGGGGACCCCATACCCCCCAGATCTGTGTGTGGGGCAGGCATGGGCTGCAGCTGTTGGCTCCCACCCTGCTGCCCTCTCCCAGGGCCTCTGCAGCCCAATGGGTGTGACTCAGTGTGGCAGGACACAGTGGGGCCGCACAGAATAGCTGCTCACCGCTGCGAGGTCCACGCTGCCCTGGAGACGTGCCTCCTGCATGTGGGGCTGTAATGAAGGCAGTGGCATGGAGCTGTTCCCCACAAAGCAGCCCTGCATGCTGGAGGCACATCTTCCAGGACAGCGTGGACCTTATAGCAGCAAGCAGCTTCTCTGAGTGGCCCTGCTGTACTGGGTTGCACCCACCTGGATGCAGAAGCCCTGGGTGAGGGCGGCAGGGTGGGAGCCCGCATCTGCAGCCCATGCCTGCCCCAAGCACAGATCTGGGGGGTGCAGGTTCTCTCTGTCCCCATCAGGAGTGCACTGTGGCAGGGAGCCAGACCCACCCCACCGCATCAGGCAGCAGGGGGAGCGGGGGCCGAGGGCTGCGGACCCCTGGAAGCTGGGGGCCCCCTCCAGCCGGGCTGGGGGCGCAGGGGCTGTGGGTGGGGGGCAAGGGGCACCAGCAAGACTGTGGGGGCTATGGTGAGGAATGAGAGGCACGAGCCAGGGGGCAGCCTTTAATTTTAATAATGGATTTGAGGGGTTTTATTAGAGAATTTGTGGAGGGTTTTAATCGTAGAATTCGTAATTTTATATCGGGGAACATCAGGATCCCTGGTTATCATACACATTAAACAATGCAAAAGCTACTAATAAATGTTTGAGTAGGTTTCCTTTTTAATGATGGATTCAAGTTACTAGCTTATATAATCATTAAGACCTTTTTGCCTGAGACTGTATTCTTGAGTCCTTTTCCCAGTCAGGAAGCTTGACAGGTTAGCAGTGGCAGGTTATTAGTGCTTCTGATGATTTGAAGTACAGTATCAGATTTGTTGCTTGGCTTGAGGTTTGTCTAGATAGGTTGTTTTATTAGATAGCAGATGGTTTGGAAATTGTTTGCTGTGACAGGGTGAACTGACTGGTATTTGAATTTTGTGTTCCTGATCAAAAAGGGGTGGGGTAAAGAACAGAGAAGAGGAAAGCTCCCACGTTGTCTGGTCAGATTGAAAATCCATGTATATTTTATGGAAGGAAATGAGCTCAAATGTAGCAATAGAAGATTCTTAATCAACTCCAGTCAATTGCAGAATGAATTTTCCTAATAGAGCATTAATGCCAATATTAATAAAGTGGATTTGCCATCTTTCAAAGTTTAATATTTGCATTTTTGCTCTAGAAAAATTGAGATAATTTAACAACAGAAGGACTTATTAACTGGGCAAAGAATTGCATTGATTCAGATTCCGGTATCAGGTAATTGGATCTAGTCTTGTTTATTCAGTCCTGGACAGGCATAAGTTATTTAGACTGCTTAAAATTCTGAAACTAATGCTCTAAGGTAACCCAAAGTAAGTCTGGTGAAAATATGCTGATTATTGCTTCTCTTTCATGATGATAAAGGCAGCTGTCAAGCAAGTCTGGGTTTCTATATAGTTACTTCTCTTATAGGCCAAACTTTCCAAAGTTAACTGGCCTGGTTAGCAGACGGGGTAGCCTGTTTTCACTGTTGCTGATTTCAGGGGTGCACTCATAAATGAGGCAAAATAATTTAAAATTCTTGAAATCATGCATGTTCTCTAAGGAGCTGCTGAGCTTTTATTCTTATTTGTAAAGGAATGAAAAGCATCCTTTCTGAGCAGAAGCCAGGCCATCTGCACCTTGAAGTATTTCAGGTTTCAACCCATGAGCCAAGGCATGTACTCATACAAGAAAGCCAGGCAAGTTTAAAATCCATGGACCAGGCTTTCAGTGAATATAAATGAGGTAGCTTGTCTCAGAAAAAGTTAGGCCATTCCCTTTACTACCCAGTGTTTACTACCTGTATTGTGGGAATGGGGGAAAAAACAACTGCATTCAGGATGAGATTCTCCTCCTCCTATTAGTAGATGGGACTTGATGGGCAGTGTATGGGTTACACCACAGGAGGATGAAAACTGCCGGGGTGGTGGCCCCTGGTGAGGCCACAAAACCTTCCAAGTTTCAAGAAGATAAGTGAAGGGCTGACAGACAAAACGCATGCCATAGATGACCCTGTGTATGTTAAGGCACAGCAGGCTGAAAACTGCAGGGGTGGTGGCCCCTGCTGAGGCCACAAAGCCTGTCAGCTGTCAAGGAGATAGGTGCAGGGGGAGTCTAGCTTCTGGGGCTCTGCACCTCTGGCTCCTGACAGGCAAAACTAGTGACATGGGTGACAGTGTGTATTAAGGTGCAGTGGGGTGAAAACTGCAGGCCTGCTATCCCCTGCTGAGGCCACAAAGTCTGCCAGCTGTCAAGGAGATAGGTTTAGGGGGGTTCCGGGGCCCTGCACCCCCTAGCTGCTGACAGACAAACCTTGTGACATGGGTGCTTGTGCAACTGACTGTGTCTGTCTTGGGGCAGTTGATTGTCTGTATTGATTATTTCCTCTCCTTAGTTTGTGGTTTTGTAGGTGTTAATCCTTGCTCGTTAACTCATTGTAGTAGCTAGGTACTGTGTATTGAGCTGGTCCCTGAGTGAATCATTATTAATTGGTAACTGGTAACACAGTAGCTTAGCAGCCAGGCCTGCAGTAGCCCTCCCACCTCCCCATGTCCCAAGACGGACACAGTTGCACAAGCACCCATGTCACAAGTTTTGCCTGTCAGCAGCTAGAGGTGCAGGGCCTCAGAACCCAGAAGCCCCTGCATCTATGTCCATGACATCTGGCAGGCTTTGTGGCTGCAGCAGGGGCTACCATCCTTGCAGCTTTCACCCTGCTACATCTTAACACCCAGTGTCACCCATGTCACGAGTTTTGCTTGTCCACAGCTTGAGGTGCAGTTCCCCCCAAACCCCTGCACCTATCACCTTGAAACTTGGCAGGCTTTGTGGACTCATCAGGGGCTACCCTCCCTGCAGTTTTGACCCCACTGTGGCTTAACACATACACATAACATGAGTTTTGCTTTCAAGAATTTGGGGTGCAGTTCTGCACCAATCTTCTTGAAACATAGCAGGCTTTATACTCTCAGCAGAGACTACCACCCTGCAAGTTTCATCCAAATCAGACAAAAAACAACAAAGTTATAGATATTTCATTGATTCCCCATTATACCCTATGGCCAGATCTCCGAGGCAGCTCTGAAGCTTTGGAGCCACTTCGGCTGGATCAAAGTGGGAAATGGATCTGGAGCTCCAGATTGGATCCCTGGCATCCGAAGCAGCCAGATCTGAAGCCGAATTGAATAGCTACCTACTCGCACAGACCTAATTCCTGCTTTCCTACAATCTAACTTTAGTTGTTCATGCAAACGTTGCTCACCCTTTCAGTTTTCCATAGGGCAGAATGACTTGTCTTGTGGGCAAAGCCTAAACTGCTACATAGCACATCCCTGAGATGGCAGATGGGAGAGTCCTATATGTCTTACATGTAGGATCGCTTCAACTACATGAATAACAAGCCATGGACCAAAGAAAGTTGATCATTAGGCCAACTACCCAGCATTGTGAACATTTAGCAGTTGCAAAACTTAAGGATGATGTCAGATTGCTTCAATTACAAGAACAACTATTGCTTTGGGAAAAGGATTTGAGAATCAGAATGTAGAATGTATAAAGCCTGTATGGACTCGGAGGTTCACAAACTCTAGTCAGTGAACATGAAAAGTATAGAGTGGGAGTATGTGCAGCACAAGAAGTAGGGTGGACAGGATGTAGTGAAGTAGGAATGAATGATTCAACAGTGTATTATAGTGGGGGAGAGAACAAGTATGCATACTGAGTGAGCTTTGTAGTGAACAAGAAAACAAAGTGATCTTTGATAGGATTTGTACCAATTAATGAGAGAAGAGACTGTGTGTAATTCAAATTTGATGTAAGCTATTTAATTCATCTGTTATTAACCTATATGCACCTGTAGAGGAGGCTGAGGAAGAATGAAAGGATTTCTTTTACAAAGAATGGGAAAAGTTTTTGACAAGTTACCAAGTCATGATATGAATTAGTAATTGGTGTTGACAGTGCAAAAATTGAGAAGGAAAAAGTGTATTGGCTGAACATGGGATAAGACTTAAAAGCTTTGCAACTTCCAAGAAACATATGCAGCACGAACTTCTCACATGAAGAAACACACAAGCAGACATGAATTTCTTATGATGGGCACACAAGAAATCAAATTTGACCATGTAGTAAAAGTTAAAAGGCATAGCAGCAGTATCAAGGATGTGAAGTGCTTTAGAGGAGCTGACTGTGACACCAACCATACCCTGTGATTTATAAGAATAAAAGCTAGGTTCAAAAACACTAGTACAGTCAAAGAAGATAAGAATCACGGGCCCAAAGTTAATCCAAATCAGACAAAAAACAACAAAGTTATAGATATTTCATTGATTCCCCATTATACCCTATGGCACTTTGCTTCTAAGATCATTCATAAGAATGATCTGTTTATTACAGAACAATACTGGCTTGAGATAAAGACTAGATTTGAGATACTGGAAGTCAATGAAAGTGAGAAAGATATCAAAAAAATTTGGGAAAACATGAAAGAAAGTGTTTAAAGAAGCTGCAGTGAAAGTCCTGGGAAAATTAAAAGGAAGAATGTGATTTAATGATATATGAAACAATACTGTAGAGGACAGAAAAGCAATGAAGCAAAAATGCTTGCAAAGCAGTAGAGATGTGGACCTGAATATGAGGTAATAAGATCTCAGAACCGTTTTGAAAAGTCAGAAAAGAGAATATTATAGAAAGAAGTTTGGATGAAAGTTTGGACAATTTGGAAGAAAAACATAATCGGGAAAATAAGACTTCCAAGAGTAGGTACAATAGGAAAAAAGTGGTTTTAAAGCAAGGGTAAGCAAGATAAAGGATAAACAAGGGAATGTACTATTGGAAAAGGATTATGTTATAAAATGATGGAAGCAATACTTCAAGGAACTTCTGAAGTGTGAGGAACCAGAGGAGATACTGGACAGCTCCACTTACACTACAGCTGAACCTGAGATTAGAGTCACCAATTCAGGATGAAGTTTTGGAAAGAATTTGATATCTGAAGAATAGAAAGGCATCAGGAATTGGACAACATTCTGTCTGAACTCATTAAAGAAGGTGGACCTTGGCTAGTCTGGAAGATCCATGAGCTAATGCTGGTGATTTGGGAGAGACAGAAGATACCTGATGAATGGAATGAGGCAGTTATATAACTGAGAAGGACCCAGTTTATTAGAAAGGTAACAAAACCTTTCTTCACTGCAGAGTGAAATAACTGCAGAGGGATAGCTGTGCTCCTAGCTACATAAAAATATTGTCATACATCTTATTGCAAGGACTTTTTCCCTACAGAGAAGAAAACTTAGGGAATTATCACTGAAGTTTTCACAGTGGTAAATCCACATTAACCATATCTTTGCTATACATCAACTTATGGAGAAATATTGGAAGTATGACTTAGATATTCTGTGTCCATTTATGGACTTTAAACAGGCTTATGGCAGCGTGCATAAGCAGAGCCTTTGGAATATAGTGGTAGAATTTAGATTCCATAAGTAGCTCATAAAAATGATTAGGGCATGTCTGACATACACAAAAGGAAGATTTTAAATTAATGAAAACCTCTCTGATGCTTTCAGCGTTGCAACTGGTCTGAGACAAGGTGATGCACTTTCCCTACTGTTGCTCAACCTGGTGTTGGAATGAGTTGTCAGATCAGTGAATGAAGTTAAAGAAGGTGTCCTCCTTGGGGAATTGCATAATGTAATTGCGTACACAGATGACTTGGACATTGTATGTAACAACACTAAAGGACTCCGCAGACCGTATACAAGTTTAGAATCTAACCTCTTTTTGAATTTGCCCAAGGTAGGGGCGAGGACCACTTCCCTAGGAAGTTGGTTCCAGATCCTGGCCACTCTAACTGTAAAAGATTGCTTTCTGATCTCTAACCTAAACCTCTACCTATTTGCTGTTGATCTCCCCTGATGAGTTTGTAGGCAGCCACCAGGTTCCCCCTCAGCCTCCTCTTGCTGAGGCTGAACAGGTTCAGGTCCCTCAGTCTCTCCTCGTACGGCCTGTCCTGCTGCCCTCTCACCAACCAGGTGGCCCTCATCTGAACTCTCCCCAGGCTGGCCACATATATTTTACTGATGTTTCCCATTAAACTATGTTCCTTAAAGGGAAATACTTAATAATATATGAAACTAAGCTTTCAAAATCACGGGTGAGGTAGTGGTGACTGTAATAGAATGTAGAATTCTCTATGGCTAATGGCTAAGATTTTCAATGGAGCCGAAGAGAATTAAGTACTGAACTACCAAAAGATCCTTTGAATATTCCAGCCAATAAGTTTATCATAAGGATAGCATAAGATCTGTAAGGATTTGGACTAATTTTCTTTGCTTCTAAGGTCATATTTCATAAGTTGCCATGATATATTATTGTCATTTAGGAAACTTAACTTATTTTTTAAATCAGGTTTTTAGTAAGAACTTGGTTTGTTTTCCATTAGTACAATAATAATATAATAATTGGTATTAGTAATCTTTTTTTTAAAATTGTTTTTGTGTGCTGATGCAGAAGTCTGCCAGACATGTATGCTACTGCAGCAAATTGAATATTGTTCAGTGAATAATATAATGATAGTGAATGGATGTCAATTTTAATAGTAATTAGCCAACAGAGCTATTTTCCTGCTTTCAATGAAATTCATCCTCATATTGAGTGCACAACATTCATGTATTATTTCTGCCTTCAACACAGAATTTCAGTGGCATGTGGGTGATGCACAGGGATTGTGCTGGTCCTTTACATAAGAGTGAATTTCTCTTTTTGGATATTTTTGTTGGCCTTAGCCAGTGCTGAGGCTAGTGGTTTTTATCGCATAACTTATTCAAAGAATAACAACAAGATTCAGCATCTACGTGCATCTCAGATGATTTTCTGCATTGGTTGACCATACTCAGCTCTATCATACAAGTATGCAGCTGATGGAGATGAAGGTTTCTCAGTCAATAATTCAGTGGCATTAGGATGCCAGGAATTAATACAAGTATTTATTTAGTAGAATTCCCCCATATGAGTCTTTTCTGTGCACTAGACACTAATGCCTGGTAATAGTTTTATGTTTTGGTAGAAACTAGCACAGGTTCATCAGTAACTCAAAGATTATAAAGAATACACTCATTTTTATCATTCTAGATGGAGGCTGTCCAAACCCATTTCCATGCAAAATGACCTGTTTTGATTCATGCACATTTTCATGTGTATCTGTGAGGTTTCTGTAGTTAAATTACCTTAAGGCACTATATAAGACGAATGATTTGAGAGAGAGAGAGAGAGAGAGAGAGTCTGCTTCCAAATGACAATGAATGGCAGCACAGGCTCTTTGTGGGATGACTGCAAACCTGAGCATTGATGGCTCACTGTGTATGATGTTGTTTCATGCTGGAGTAGTTTGCCCTACATATTGAACATATGTATAAGTCAATAAACAAAAGTTCAAATGCAGTTGCATCCTAATTCACTGGAATTTGGACAGTTTTGTCATTGAAAGAGCTGATGAAATTCATCCTTCTAGACATGACAAGCAGAAGACTATTTACTATTTAAATTCCATTTAAAATAAGGGCTTTTTGGTCCACTAGGCCTTGTTCTGGGCCTCTAGCAAAGGCAGAAGCTCATGCAAAATGCTGATTAAGTGTTCTAGAGATTGCTGATGGGATAAGCTCTTTAAGGGAGGGTTGCCTTTTTGCACTGTGTATGTATACCACCTACCACAGTTGACTCAAAGATAATAACCAGTGTTCCCACTTAGTGTAATAGGGACAGCTTGGTGAAATTGTATATCGCTTTTATTTTGAAAGCACTGATATTCTGCCAAACAATATCTCCCCCCACCCTCTCTTTTCCAAAGGTCAGCACAAATGTGAATGGCTGCATTTTGTACCAGGAATGATTAATTTGTTATGTAGCTGCTTTAAAAAAAACCACTCCAGTAGTCCTATAAATTATAATTTTAAAATATCATCTAGATTTGATTATGTTCTAAAACCTCCTCTTGGGAGCAGTTCCAGTCTAAGGTCAGCTCAGTAGTGATGATGTGACACCCTCAGGAAGCTTGCCATTTCCTGAAAGAAATAATAAGGACTTGTGAGAACAATATTATGTTATTTCTTTCCTTCTGAGGCTTTTGACTGTACCTTTGGGCCACATCTCCTCGAACTAGAGGGAAAAAAGCAATATTTTATTGAAAGATTTCAAATCCTTAGAGGCATTTTACTAAACATATAAAAGCAACTCCAACTCTTGTTGCAGTCCCTCAGTGAGCACAAGAAAAAGGGACAGTTTATCCAGAAATATTATATCAATATTTTTTTACCCTGACTTTCAGAAAACATTCCTTTTCTGCTAAACTGGTAGAAAATCTGTTGAGCTTTGTCTTTAACCATAGATGATGCACTTCAGACTTCTCATAGGGTAGTGATTCTCAGCTAGGGTGTACTGAGATTTTCAAAGATGCCCTGGACTGCCATACTTTGTTAGCACTGTTAGGTGTACAAACATGATGCACAAGATAACCCAGAGATTTCAAATAGGAATCCATGGTTTTAAAATCATTCTGACCTGCTGGGATCTTTCTCTGCTCTTTGCAACAGAAAAAAACGCTGTTATTTTTCCATAGTTAAAAAATGAATGAAAATTCAGAACTAGCACTTTCAGAGGGGTGCCTCAAGTCTAAAAGATTGAGAACTATTGCCATAGGGTCTGATCCAGTACCCAGTGATATCAGTGGGAGTCTTTCCATTACTTTCAATCTTTCCTCCATCTTCTGATTCAAATTCTCATGTCACAATAGTTGGAGGGGTTCAGTGACACAGGAGCTGGGGTGAGTGACTAACAGGAGATCAATATGAGGGGGCTTTGCAGTGTGAGTTACCCAGTGCAGCATCATGATAGGGCTTTGGATCAGGTCCACATAGGCTCTCCTTTATGTGAGGGGCCAGGACCAGTTCAAACCATGCTGTCAAATCAAAGGCTACAAGAAGTCATTCACACAATCACACACCCCTGTTAACTGACTCTAAATACAGCAGAGCCAGCCAATCAGCAAACAAAGCCCAAAGGTAAAGGGCAAAGAATTTTTATGGAAGGGCCACAGTGTTGACCAATCTATATCTGCTCTTTTAAGCTCTGGGCTGGAATAGTGGCTGCTTTCCTTCCATGCCTCTTCCTTGGTGGTTTCTGATCAGCATATGGGAAATTCAGCTAAAAAGCAGACACAATGCCACTGATGTTGAAGGAAAGCAGAGTTGAATAAGATTTTAGCAGGGTGGCATCCCTAGGAGCGGCCCCCCCAAAATTCTGGATTTGATCTCCTTCACTTTCCTGGAATGCCTTGATGTCTTTTATGGTTATAAAAGAGAGGATGCCAGGGCTTCCTAGACCTGGCTTTCTTCCAGTGATCACCTGGTGGCTGTGGTCCTTTGCCTTATGGGCTAATTGCATGGCTCCCTACCTGCCCTACACCATGACCCATGCTTTGCCAATGGAATACCATGGACATTCTCTTTGTCACAACCTATACTCACATAGCCCTTCTCTGGGCCCTCAGACCTTCAGTTTCTCACATGGCCCTCTTCTGGGCCCTCAAACCACTTGGTCTCTCGCACAGCCCCACTCGAGTCTCCAGGCCCCTCAGTCCCTTGCTCAATTCCACTCCAGGCTGCCATATCTCTCTTGGTCTCTCATTTGGCCCCTTCCTGGGTCCTCAAACCTCTTGGCCTCTCTGTCAGTTCCTTTCTGGGCTGACAGCCCACCCAGTCTCATTCTTGACCCGTCTCTGGGCTGCCAGACCTTTTGGACCCTCATTTGGCCACTTTCTGTTTCCTCGCACCTCTTGGACCCTGAGTCAGCCCCTCTCTGGGCTGTTAGGCGTCTCAGTCTCACCTTTGACTCCTCTCTGAGCTGCCAGATACTTTGGTTTCTCACGTGGCCCCTTTCTGGGCCTGTGGACCCTGCTGATCCTTCTGTATTCCTGGCCCCTCTCTGGGCCGCTTTCTATTCTCAGCCCCTCACTGGACTGCTGGACTCTTCTGGTCCCACTCGGCCCTTCACTAGGCCACTCTATTCTCAGCCCCTTGCTGGGCTGCTGGACCCTTCCAGTCCCACTACACTATTCACAGTCCCACTCTGGGCCTCTGGACCGTTCTGGTTCCACATTTCCTGGCCCTGCTCTGAAATGCTGGACTCTTCTGGTCCCAGTCTTCCCGGCCTCTGCTCTGGGCTGCTGAACTTCTTCAGCTCCTACCTGGACCTCTGGACCCCTCTGGTATCACCCTGTGGGCCTCTGGACCATCTGGCTCTGTTCTTCCTCAGCCCCTGGCTGGACCTCTGAGCCCCACTGGTGTCTTTCTTTCTAGGCCTCACTCTGGGCTTCTGGACCCCTCTGGTCCTGGCCTTTCCTGGCCCCTGGCTGGGCCTCTGGACCATCTGGTCCTGCTCTTCCTTCGTCCCTTGCCTTGCTCTTCTTTTATATTGGGGTCAGTTCCCCTGGCCTTTCCTCACCAAAGGGTGACCTGCAAGGCAGTGGGGTTTAGGGAGACATAGACTCACTCTTCCCTGGTGTTTGTTTCTGGTTGCACTTTCTAGGGACTCCTCTACCATGAGCAGTCCCACCACTGTGACCCCAAACCTCAATAGGGTGCAGTTTTTGGTCATACCCAGGACCAGCTTAGGCCCTGACCTTTGTCCCCAGAGCCATGCTTTTATATGTCCCTGGCCAACAACCCTGGACACAAGCTCCTTGGTCCCTTACTGATATCATTTCTCTGGGCTCTCTTGGGCCCAGCTGTCTCTCTCTCAGCCAATGGTTTTACTGGCTCTCATTTGGCCCCCTTCTGATCTCAGTTCTGTCCTTCTTCCAGACTACCTCTGGCTCTCCTACCTTGGGCCATCTGGTGTCAGTGCTGTCTCAGACCCCCTTCCACATCTGATGGCCCTGTCCCAGCCATCCTCATTCTGGGCCTCAGTTTCTCTGAGCCCTTTCCTCTCTCGCTGTGGGAACACTTGTAGTTTTGGCCTCTCCTAGGCCCTGGCCTGCCTTGGATGAGTTGAGAACTCTGGGTCCCACTTGGGCCCCAACAGTCTTCTGCTGCAGCCGCCTCTGGCCTTCAGCTGCTCTCTGGGCCCTGGTCCTGCTAGCAGGCCACCAAGATTCTCTGGGTTGTTCCCTCTGCCACCTTCTCTCCTGGGCCTTCCTACACTTCAGATAGCCCTGGCTTGGCCTTCTTCATTCTGGGCTGCAGGCCTCTGATCCCCCTTCCTCTGTGACAGTGACCCTTCCTGATCATGGCCCCTCCTTGGCCCTGGCCCCGCTTCAAGCCAGTTGAGAACCCAGGGCCCCTCTGTGGCTCTGGGAGTTTCCTGCTGTGGCCACCTCCAGCCTTCAGCCATTCTCTGGGCTCTATCCCCGCTAGCAGGCCAGTGAGATTCTACTGGGGTCAGTTCTTCAGCCTGCCAGCCCACACTCATTTAGAGGTCCATTCTCTTAGGCTCTTCAGCAGGTCTTTTAGGCTCCTAGCCCCTGTGTCTGGGTTGGGTGGACCCCACAATAAGTCTTATGCACTGAGCCCCTCAGTCTGGGCCCCCCCCCAGGCCCCACAATAGGCCTTATGCTCTTAAAGTGCATAAGACTTATCCTCTTAAAGTGGCAGGCACACCAAGTACCCTGCCACAAAGATCCTTTTTATTTCTTTTAAGGGCATTTTGGTTGACCTTTAATTTTTCTAAAATGGACAATGCTATTTTGCCCGGAGGAGAAGTCTAACTATAAGTTCATAAAGGCCCTGAAAAGAATAGGTTGTACCTCTCAAAATTCATTTAAGGTCTGCTGAATGATGCTTTGCTCATTCATCTTATATGACATATCTTTTCTTAAGGACAGACTACTGTCAATCTTTTGTGATGAACACGTTGTTTTTGAATTCCCTGAGTTTAATGCACTTTTAAAAAAATGTATTTACAAAGTGGTAGGATTAATGCTACATTGTAATTATGTATTCATATTATTGGATGCATGTGAATGGATGTGTGTGTCAGGGGAGGGACACAGCATAAACTCAAGTGATGGCATTAATGGTTTAAACGGCTGTTTGGCATTAATGGCTTTCATTCCATGTTGTGTTGTGGGGGAAGGGCGCTAATATTATTTTTAATTTTAGTTTTTCATATGAACATTCTCCTGAAGAACCATTCTTCACAACTTTCCCTATTGTCTCTAGCAATTTACCAGACAATGAGTGCATGGACATGTATGTACACCCCTCGCCTCCCCCCCCCACAGAGTCCTTTAAGAGTTTATGTTTCATTGCAGCATTCAAGCAAATGAACATGCTACAAATATTCATCCTACTTTGCAGTTAAATTCCATGTCTTGGATGGATTTCCCTATACTGTTGCTAGGAAACCAAGATACTGCCTGACAAAGGATATATTGACTGAAAATTTTCCAGAACAAATCTGCCTTGTTATGGAAAATGCAGTTTCACTTAAAATGGATATCACAGGAGTTATTTCTATAGCATTGGCAGTGGAGAAATTGCATGCATCAAGATACGAGTGAAATTCTTTTATCATGGATGTTTCTTCCTTGAATTATGACCTGAAGCACGTTAGAGCCTAAAGTGTCATTGCAGGTTAGTCAGGTTAGTGTGCTTTGTTGCTGGGCTTCTGCAATGCATGCATCGTACCAGTATATTGTTCTTCCTTCCCTGTCCCTATCATTTGTCCTTATAGGAGCAAGCATAACTTATTATGAAGGTGTCCTCTTTCTTGTGATGGGGAACACAAATTCCTTCTATTATTTTAAAACAAAACAAATTATTCATGACTCTTGACATTTTATGATTTTAGTACAATGTGAGTGCAATGATAAAACAGGCCAACCTTCTCTGTTTCGCACCATAGTACATCTAAATCAAACATTGGGCTGCATGGGAAAAAGAAGAAAATCAGAAATAACAGTTTGGTACAAAGCTCCAGAGTGGTGAATTTTCAGGGAAATTTTAATTTCCACAGGGTGATGAACTTTCTCCATTTCTTGGGGTAAAAAACAAAAATGTCCAGTCAGTGAAGGGAGGGAAGAGGTAACTCCTCCCCTACCTGAACCATATAAAATAAAATACTTCCTGGCATCCACTCGAGTATACTGGACACAGCTGAATACAACTGCTATAATCCCTGAATGTTGTTACACACAGAATTAGAAATAGCACCAAAAATATGCTTAGAGCTTCACAGGCACATATAAAAACAAGTCACAGTCTGGCAATATAAGGCTGAGATTGTCCCTGGTCTTTTGACTGTAGAGGACATAAAGGGCACAAGCTATCCATTATTTCCTTGCACAGGCATTTTGGCATCGATGTTAGAAAAGGGGGGAGGGGTGCATGGAATTAACTTTGAGGCTGCTGCTCTTTTTCTGCACAGATGGGCAAGGAGATGTGCAGAGACTGTGTAGCTCTGGTTTAATCTCCCCAGGGAATCAGCAGTACAATTCAGCAGGCACAGAAGGAGATATAATATGCTACCATTACCAGACTATTCCCTGCAAAATAAGGAGTGATGGGAATAAAGAGGGAATTTTGACTCTCAACAGCACAGTACTTTATGTAGTCTGGCATAACTACACACTGCCCCTTACTACAGACAACAGGTAAGCTTGTGGTCTAGCCCCAGATAGACATAATGCACTTTGAAAATGTGTGGGTGGAGGAAGGATACAACATAAAATCAAACAGGGAGGAGCTATATCTGGCATGCATTTTGCCTTTCCCATTTTCTGGAAGGAAAGGGGGAAGAACGTATGTTGCTTTAAATGTTCAGTTATAAAATTCCCTAGAATAATCTTTCTCTACAACTTTCACTTCCTACTAGGGATGTGTGAAATTTCACCGAGTATTTCATTTCAAAGCATTTTGAGCTCGAAATAGAAATATCAAAATGAAATAAAAGGCTTCGAAACAGCTTTGAAACGAAACAAGGGCACTTGAAACATTTTGAAAGTTTCAAAACATTTCGAGTTGCGAAGCCAGGCTTTCTTGGCTTCAGCGTCGGTCCCAGGTGGCAGCAGCAGCCTCCTCATCCGGGGCACAAGTCCAGGAGCCCGCATTCCCGGGAGCATAAGCAAGTGGTAGGCGGTGCATGTGCCCACCCAACGGGGCCAGTGCCCCTCTGATGGCTGACACTAATGCTGTCAGCAGGGCTGATGCCCCCACAACAGGGCCACCATCATTGGCGGCTTCTGCAGGTGCCCCCCCAGATTCAGGAGGTACCAGTCGCTCATGCCCGGGAGGGCTGCAGGGCTGTGCTGGACTTCTCTCAGGGGTGCAAGGCAGATAAGAAGAGCACTAAGCATGGGCTGTGCCCAGCACCAGTCCCAGGTGGCAGCCTGAGCCTCCTCTCATCTGGCGTGCAGATCCAGAGGCCCACACCCCTGGGTGGAGTCCAGCACAGCCCAGCAGCCATCCCGGGGGTGCAAGCCCCTGGATCTGTGCTCTGGATTAGAGGAGGCTCAGGCTGCCACCTGGGACTGCAACAGCCAGCTGCAGGCCGAGTGGAGGGGGCTATAGCCATGTAGGGAGGCGAACAGGAAGCACTGGTCCCTGGTGGCAGATGCAACCTGAGCCTCCACTTATCCGGGGTGCAGATTAGGGGGCTTGTACCTGTGGAAGGGCTGCCGGACTGTGCCAGACTCCTCCCAGGGGTGTGAGTGCCCGGATCTGCACTGGATGAGAGGAGGCTCAGGCTCCGGCAGCAGCAATCTTGTCCAGTGCTGGGTGCAGCGCATGCCCAGTGCCAGTTCCAGGTGGGAAAGGCAGCCTGAGCCTCCTCTCACCCAGGGCGCAGATCCGAGGCCTTGCACCCCTAGGAGGGCTGCCAGGCTGTGCTGGACTCCTCCCAGGGGTGTGAGCCCCTGGGTCTATGCCAGATGAGAGGAGACTCAGGCTGTGGCGCGTGCCCAGTGCTGGTCCTAGGCTGGAGAGGCAGGCTGAGCCTCCTGCCACCTGGGGCACAGATCCGAGGGCTTGCACCCCCGGGAGGGTTGTCAGGCTGTGCCGGACTCCTCTGGGGGGTGTGAGCCTCCAGATCTGTTGCAGATGAAAAGGGGCTCAGGCAGCAGGGGCAGCCTCCTCTTATCTGGGGTGCAGATCTGGGTGCTCGCACCCCCGGGAGGAGTTTGGCACAGCCCCACAGGCCTCCTGAACAGGAATTTCTAGGCCATGTTGGGTATAGGCACCTGAACTAAGAGCTGGGAATTTGTCTCTCTTCTGCCCTTGACTTTTCCCCTTGGTGTGTTGGGGGAAACCTAAGTAATTTAAATGTAGAAGTCACAAGAATAAGATCTGTGGGAGGTGAGGTTCAGGGAAGGAGACAGTACTATCTTATGGCAGAGTCATTTACTATGCTGCAACACATGTATGGACTGTGACCAAGATGGCAGCATTTTGAGCTGGGGGTTGGGGGGTAGCAGCAAGCTATGGGGGGTCAGCCACGAGTCCGCAGTTTCAGCACGCTCCTGCCCTGCTCCCTCAGCCCCTCCACTGCCTGACATTGTCACCTGACCCCCCAAGCCTTCTGCCAGCCTTGGGTTGTTCCACCCTGGTTCAATGTGCTGTTGTCTCTGATACACATATAGATGCTGCACCTGGGAGCCATGTACTCTGGCACAAACTGCTCTGGAGTTTATCACATCACATTAATTGCACGAATAGATGCACACAATGAGATTGAACAAGAACCCTGGGGACAGAGGCAAAGATGTAAGTATGGCAACTAAAGGCAGGACACAGAAAGGAAAAAGGAGTAGCTGAGAAGCCAAGGAAGAGGGGAGTAGGAGGACTGGGACTGGGACTGAGAGGAAGACTATGAAAGAGAATCTGGAAGGGTAAGACAAGAATTTTCTAGGGAAGGGTGCTGTTACTGGGGTGAGAAACCTGAGAAATGGGACTGGGTAGGCAGTGGGAATGGGAATGGAAGAAAGAATGTAGTCTGGGTGATAGACAAGACTGGGACATGGATGGGTTAAAAGGGATGCATGGCAGGTGATGGGCAGAATCATCTGTATGGTACAATGGAGACTTGTCCTTGACTGTGGTACAAGGCACTCAAATTTAATGAAAATAAATATTGATAAAGTTCTTCTGATAACTACTACAACTAATAGTCAAACTATGGCTGCATATTTTGGAAATTTAGATCCAGAATCTAAATCCCTTAGCTCCGAAACACGGAGGTCCCAAGTGAAAGGAGAGCTCTTGTATCTGCTTGCCTTATTCTTATGTTGGGGCCAAGAACTAGAGAGCAACAATACTCGCATGTACTACAAATCTCTGCAGTACTTGTTCCCCTGTTCCAGTTAAACAATGCTCACCTCAAGCATCTGAGATTCAAAACTAAGTAATTTATGTATTGCAGAGAACACTGTTTTAGTGTCAGTTTATAACATGAATCCACATTCTGCAAACAATATACACAGCTGCTACTAAGCTCCTCTTTCTCATATAAATATATAAGCACAGAGACCTCAGGCTATAATCTTGGTCCTTCAGAGTACGCAATAGAACACAGGCATCCTCCATTTGAGCTAACATAAAGTTCCTGTCACTACAAAATATCAGTACCCTTGTCCTTTTTGGTTTGTGTGCTATTCACAACACGGCAACATTATCAGACATACGTGCAAGGTCAGTACAGTACATTGCAATGTGGAACAGAAGATATGGAGGGACTTTGGGAAACAGCTTGTAGGAGAGTAAGAGAACATATGGGTTGAGAGGAAATTTGGGAGAGGAGGGGTGGAAAATGGAAGATAAAAAGGAAAACAGATTCTGAGGATAATTCTGAAGACAATGAGGGATTGTAGGGGGAAAAATCAAATTAAATTTGGAAAATTGCTGACACACATGGACACTGCATATGAAGGAATGAGTAAAGAAGCCAAAGAAGAAATTAAAAGGGAAGAGAAAAGGGATTTCAGAAAACCTTTTTGGAAAGTCTATGTTTTCCTCCCCCAGTAATATGAAGCTGCAGTCAAACGTTGATGTGTTTGCATGTGTGGTTAGCAACCCACACAAAGCTGTCTCGAATACATTCCATCTTTTGGGTGGGCAGGACAGCAGTATCCTGTCCTGCACCCCATTCTCTCTGCCAGCTCTGTGTGTGCATGTGTGTGTTTCAAATGTTGTGATAGGAAGGCTTCCAGAATCCAACAGAAGACTCTTCTTTACATAGAGTACTTGCACATTGTGGCTTTTGAGCTTGATCCAAAGCACACTGAAACCAACAGAGACTCTTAAATCAGCAGGGCCTCTCCATTGCTTTAAATAGGGTTAACATCAGGAGGTGCCTGTATGGTGGTTATACAGCATTGTGGAATGCACGTCTAATGTGCCTATTAGGTGACTGTGGTGTTCTGATTGCTTTAAATTTGTCATAGAAAAGTTCTGCTCAACAAGAACTTCATTTCAAAGAGGGTTTTGCAGTGGCAAGCCTCTGTAATTCTGGATATCTCCTACTTGGCAGATGTTTTATAGAAATTCCGTAAATTTCCTTCACCTAACTTAAATCAGAGCACTGTAAGTTAATGAAGTAAAACGTGATCTCTGCCTCTTTGGGTTCAGCTGTAAACAACTTAAATATTTTGTGTTCCTTTCTGTGCAATTGATCAAACACATTTTCAAGCATGATCTTCCTAGCATACTGTTGACTGCATATTTTTTGAGCTTTTGCATTAGCAAGTCAAAGTGGGAAAGATCATTCCACTGAAGCAGCACCTAAAAAAAAAGCTAGCAGCTGCAAGCAAAAAACATGATTTCCTCTGTGATCCACTTTTTATTGCAAGGAATGGCTCCAATTGTCTTCCATTCACAATTATCCATTGATTAGAGTCCAGTACCCATTTTCCCCATCTTCACCACATGACATATTTTAAATACCTGAATATGTATTTCAGCTGCTGAGAGTAGTTGAGACAACTTAGCAACAACAAAAGGAATGACATTTTCACAATAGAATCTCCATTTGAGCCTTTCAGAGGTAGCCACAGAATGAGTTTTCCACAATTTTCTGGCTACTGCAGATATTCCTAGATTTTCTCTGCATATCTAGCCTATTACTGTAGTACTACACTCTTCTCTTACTTTCAGTTCCCCTATACTTCACTGTCACAAGAGCCATAATCTTCCAAAGATACAGTGAAGGTAAGCATACTACAGGTTGCAAACCAGAGCTCTATATTTATCTGTCCATGCACAGAGATTGGCCCTAACTAATGTGTTCTGTGCTGTGAAGGAGACAGCATTACATCACTTCATAGTGTTTAAAATGTAACCATAGGGACTTCCACTTAATCAATGAAGTAGGACAGGCACAGCGTCAATAGCTTATATCTGGATCCAGGACCTGAATATCTTAAATTCACATCGCATACTTGAGCATCTGGGCAGCAGGGGAGGCAGTGACAATTGGAATCAGCACATGAGTTGTCTAAAGGAAATTAACAAAGAATCAGCATTATAATCTATTGTTTCTTGCAGATGTGTATCTAGCAGAACACTACGATTTATCAGCAGTTACTGCTAAATAAGGCGGACACTTCTATCAAGTAACTGCAACTTTCCAGAAAAAAACATGTTTTATAGATTCATAGATTCATAGATGCTAGGGTCGGAAGGGACCTCAATAGATCATCGAGTCCGACCCCCTGCATAAGCAGGAAAGAGTGCTGGGCCTACATTACCCCAGCTAGATACACATCCAACCTTCTCTTGAATACCCCCAGGGTAGGGGAGAGCACCACCTCCCTTGGGAGCCCGTTCCAGAGCTTGGCCACTCGAACTGTGAAGAAGTTCCTCCTAATATCTAATCTAAATCTGCTCTCCTCTAGCTTGTGGCCATTATTTCTTGTAACCCCCGGGGGCGCCTTGGTGAATAAATACTCACCAATTCCCTTCTGTGCCCCCCTGATGAACTTATAGGCAGCCACCAGGTCGCCTCTCAACCTTCTCTTGCGGAGGCTGAAAAGGTCCAGTTTCTCTAATCTCTCCTCATAGGGCTTGGCCTGCAGGCCCTTAACCATACGAGTGGCCCTTCTCTGGACCCTCTCCAGATTATCCGCATCCTTCGTGAAGTGCGGCGCCCAGAATTGCACGCAGTACTCCAGCTGCGGTCTGACCAGCGCCCGATAGAGGGGAAGTATCACCTCCTTGGACTTATTTGTCATGCATCTGCTGATGCACGAGAAAGTGCCATTGGCTTTTCTGATGGTTTCGTCACACTGCCGACTCATGTTTATCTTGGAGTCTACTAGGACTCCAAGATCCCTTTCCACTTCCGTGCCACCCAGCAGGTCATTTCCTAGGCTGTAGGTGTGCTGGACATTTTTCCTCCCTAGATGCAGCACTTTGCATTTCTCCTTGTTGAACTGCATTCTGTTGTTTTCTGCCCACTTGTCTAACCTGTCCAGGTCTGCTTGCAGCTGTTCCCTGCCCTCCGGCGTGTCCACTTCGCCCCATAGCTTAGTGTCATCTGCAAACTTGGACAGAGTACATTTCACCCCCTCGTCCAAGTCGCTGATGAAGACATTAAAGAGTATCGGTCCAAGCACCGAGCCCTGCGGGACCCCACTGCCCACACTCTTCCAGGTCGAAACCGACCCATCCACCACAACTCTCTGGGTGCGACCCTCCAGCCAATTCTCCATCCACCGGACTGTGCAGTCATCCAAGTCACAGCCCCTTAACTTGTTCACCAGTATGGGGTGGGATACCGTATCAAAGGCCTTCCTGAAGTCCAAGTATACGACATCCACCCCTCCTCCTGCGTCGAGGCGTTTTGTGACCTGGTCATAAAAAGAGACTAGATTGGTCAGGCACGATCTACCTGCCACGAACCCGTGCTGGTTTCCCCTCAGCATAATTTGTCCTGCCGGGCTCTCACAAATGTGAGCCTTGATGATTTTCTCAAAGATTTTGCCAAGGATGGAGGTGAGACTGACTGGCCTATAGTTACCCGGGTCCTCCTTCCTCCCCTTCTTGAAAATGGGAACCACATTGGCCCTTTTCCAGTCCTCCGGGACTTGACCCGTGCGCCACGAGCGTTCAAATATTCCCGCCAGTGGCTCTGCAATGATGTCGGCCAGTGCCTTCAGTACCCTCGGATGGAGCTCTTCCGGGCCTGCCGACTTAAAGGCATCCAGTTCCTCCAAGTGACCCTGCACCACCTCAGGGTCCACGCATGGAAGTCTGGTGCCTTGCTGCTGCCTCCCTACACTCCCAGTGAGAGACTTGTCATGCCTCTCACTTAGGAACACTGAGGCGAAGAACTCGTTGAGGAGTTCAGCCTTTTATTTTGGTCGTGTGTGTGTGTAAACATACCTATTATGCCTTGTGCTGCCCTATTTGTCTGTCTCTTTTCTTCTACTTAAATTATAATCTCTTTGGGAGGAGGTTTGTCTCTATTCTGTGCATAATTAAGGCCTGTTAGGCACTCTGGGAATAAAGGTATTAGATGATATGTGCATGTAATAAACCATATATCCAGACAGATCATCTTCCCTCCTGTGTATTTTACAATTTCATAAATGCTTCTACATTGGAATATTTTCATGAAACACATTTAATTACAGTTGCTGAGATCCTCTTTCTTCATTCTGCATGTGTTGCAAGGGCATGCTTTGATATGGAAAACATAGGACTAGTATGGCTATGGACAGAAGTTACACATAAGCTGGTTTAAGTCATCATATCATAAACCGATTTAAATCTGTAACAGAACAGAAGTGCAATGCACATAAACTAGTTTTAAAATGATTGAAACTGGTTTAAGATAAACCTGGTTGAATGTAGTATCAGGCTGAACTGATTTGGGGCAAACCAGTTTATGAAACTTCTGTCCCAGACCCCTTCCTGGTTTAAGTTAAATCAGATTCCCCAGCATCCCAGCATGCTTTCCTGCCCTGGGCTGGCTGTGCTGTCTGCTCCAGCAGAGCGTTGGGGGGTGGGGGAGGGCAGCAGGGACTGCTGCCCCTGCTGCCCCATCAAATCCCAGCAGGGGCCTGGGGCCAGAGTGGGGAGTTAAACCCCTCTTCCCCCAAGTACAGAGTTGCCCTGCCCTGCTAAACTTACTGAAATTTACTGCTGGCTGTGACTGTGAACTACAAATCCCGGAGGTACCTGGAAGCAGGAAGAGGAAGTGAGCCATGCTCTAGTGCTCCCCAGCTTCTGACCTGATCCCCTGCAAGCATGTGGCTGCATTTCCTGAATCAAAAGTGAATGTGCAGTTGTTTCTCAATTTAATCTCTGTGTCTTAGACAAACTTGCATGGGTGACTGGTGCCTCCTAATACTGGGGGTGGGGTGGGGCACCAGTGGTTGATCGTCAACCGGGTGGGAGGGCCAAGCAACCAATTGTTGACTGGAAGTGCTGGCAGCAGATCCTGCCACCAGCACTTCTCTTGGCACCCCCACAATCTCAGGGAGTGCCCTGGCCTGCGATGGCCAATGTCATGGGGGGGCACGTGCACCCCTATGCCCCCACTTACACATCACCTATACTAACTTGCAAAGACTGAATTAATTCAGCCTCAGGCTTTTTGACTGTCTGTACTTAGCTTATCAGGAAGATGTAGAACATGATCTTCATCTAGATGGACCTCTGGAGTAGGAATTAACACTAAATTCACTATTCCTAGTTGACTCCAAGATGAACATGAGCCAGCAGTGTAACGATGCCATCAACAAGGCCAATCACACCTTGTCATGCATTAGCAGATGCATGACCAACAGATCAAGGGAAGTGAATGCTCCCCCTCTATGCAGCATTGGTCAGGCCTCCGTTGGAGTACTGTGTCTCATTTTGGGCCCTGCACTTCAAGAGGAACACAGAGAATCTGGAAAGGGTTCAGAGGAGCGCCATTCACATGATTAGTGGCCTCCATGAAAGACCCTATGAGGGGAGGTTGATGGATCTGGATCTCTTCAGCCTTCACAAGAGACATCTGAAGGGAGACCTTGTAGCCACCTATAAGTTTATCAAGGGAGGACAACAGGGAACTGGAGATGTGCTATTTACTAGAGCACCCCTAGTAGTAACTAGGAATAATGGGTGCAAACTAGTGGAGAGTAGATTCAGGTTAGACATTAGGAAGAAATTTTTAACAGTAAGGGTGGCCAGAATTTGGAATGGGCTTCCAAGAGAGGTGGTGCTGTCACCTAACTTGGAGGTCTTCAAGAGGAGGCTTGATAGTCATCTGCCCTCGGTCCTTTTTCCTGCCAGGGGCAGGGGTCAGACACGATGATCCTTTGTGGTCCCTTCCAACTCTACAAACTATGAATCTATGAATAAAGTAACTCATATTGCTTATGCTTCTCATGCTACTGCAGTTGAGTGATGATTACTAAGAAAGATACCAGTAATTTAAATATAAACCATTGATTTTTGGTGCTACTTCCCATCCTAAAATCTTGCAAAGAAATAGTGGTTTGGAAAACCGTAGTTTGAAGAACCATAGAGCAAAAGAGCTTCAAATATATTAACTTCCTGAACTGAGGGAGAAATGGAAGAATCCGAAGTAACTGCTTGGAGTATTTTTTATGGGAAAGCAAGTGTCATTAGACCACTGTGAGCCTGTAAATAACAGAACTTACTGATGTTGCTGATAAGATGCCATCTGGGAATGAAAAGGGTAGATGAAATCAACAGAGTGAACAAGATGAAAAAAGAAAGCATGAGAAAAGATGGAAACAAAAATAAAGAAACAGTATGTATGGTGTACATGTTAACTAAAGGTTGCCTTTAATAATTATGGTACTTTCCCAGCTACCATATTACTTAACTGTGATTTCTTGGCCTGAGTGAGGAGCATCATGAACAAACTTTAAGTTGACCCATTTCATTACTTTTGTCTGGAATGATGATATCTGTAAGATAAATAGATAAACATCTGGAAAAAAGAGTGAAAACTCTCCATGCAGCTAAGCAGGGGAGGAGGGAAGTTCTCTTTGACTGTTATGCCTACTATGCAGATCTTTGGGTTGGGGTCCTCCCTTTGTGTTATGCAACACCTGAATATCCTACATACAATGAGATAACATTGACTATAATGTAAGGTCACGGGGGGATCCACTGAGGAATTCCAAAAAGAGGAACTTTTCATTCTGCAAGGTCTGTGTTGGGGAAAAAACAACCTGGGGTTTCTAAACTGCTTACTTGTTATAGTGTACTGAAGCTTTCTAAGTTCAGATCTCCTCATATAATCCTCTAAACATACATGTTTCTTTTCCATCTTTCTTTCCTTATTTCTGTTTTTTCTTTCTTCCATTCATCACATCTGTTCTTTCTCTGTCATATTTACACAACCATCTCACTTTTTTATGGTGTGTCCCTTTTTTCTTCTATTTCTTCCCCTCTGTCTACAGCCCCGTTCCAATGCTGCCTTTCACAGATTTATAGAATTGCAAGGCTGGAAGGGACCTCGGAAGATGATCGGGTCCAGCCCCCTGCACCAAGCAGGGAAGATAACTGGGGTTCATTTTATCTTCTCTTGAAGATTTCCAGGGTAGGCAATTGCACCACCTCTGGAGGGAGCTTATTCCACAGTCTGGACACCCTGACCGTGAAAAAGTTTTTCCTAATGTTGAGTCTGAAATAGTCTTCCAGGAGTTTATGGCCATTACTGATGGTTTTCCCCTTGGGTGCCCTGGTGAACACTTGCTCACCGAGCCCTTGATGTACTCCCCTAGTGTAGCAGTAAGCTGCTACCAGGTCCCCTTTCGGTCTTCTTTTCCTCAGGGTGAAGAAAAGAACTGGTGTGCAGCCCAGTTCCAATGCTGCTTTTACTGTTATGTCTTGAAGGAGAGGTTGAGAGTAGCTTGACAGGTGGTGACTTCTTTCACATTTCCAAGGTCTGTGCCCACACTTGCCTAAATGAGTCAAATATCTCACATATTTAGGTTGCAAACATAACCAAAACAGTAAGATAAATCGGCATCTATGCTGAGCTTAATATAACACATTTTATATTCAATTTTCTTTTTTCCAATGTTTCACATTATGACTAGTTCTAAAGTTTCCCAAAATAGTCATAGATTCATAGATTGTAAGGCTGGAAGGGACCTCAGAAGATCATTGGGTGCAGCCCCCTGCACCAAGCTGGTTGTTATGAATGGAGAGTACAAATTGTATTTACATATACCAGTGATGCTCAGCCAAGGCCTGTGGGCTGGATCCAGCTTGTGGAGCTGCACCATCTGGCTGGTAGGGATCAGCAGGAGTCCAGAAATTTGGCAGTGAGGGAGTGGTGGCAGCGCCAATTACTGTGGCTTCCAGGTGAGAAGCGATATGTTCACCTCAGTGAGATATCCTCAAATTAATGGGAACATTCTAGGAAAGTAAATATAACCTGAAGCATAGCTGTAAAAGGCATGAATGGCTCTGTTCATATTAGTGGGTGATCTCATCTCCTCTTCCAGAGCTGCAGTAATTAATGTTGCCACTGCTCTTCTGCCTCCAAATATATGGACACCTGGGGAGCCCCAATAACATAACTTGGGGGGGAGGGGAGGTGGAAGGGCCAGAGGCAGCAGCCAAGGGTGTTGCCTTTGTTGGTGGGATACGAAAATAGCCACCACGATAGCTGCAGTGACCATACTGCTGGCATCAGCATGTCAGCAGCAGCGGTGCCCCATGAATTCTGGCTGCCTTGCTATGCTTCTGCGGAAGCCATGAAGGTCAGAGCTGGGCCTGGATTGCTGCACAGTGTCCACTGCCAGTTCTGGTGCATGAGGCCAGTCTGCAGCCAGATCCAGTCCATGGCCAGATCCAGTGTGTGAAGCCAGTCCTGTCAACAGATCCTGCAATGGACTGGCCCCATGTGTCAACCTGCAGACTGCTCTGAACCATTCATCCAGCCTGTGTGGCTGGATGGTTTAGGCACCATTGACACAGACTAGATCTCACCTTGATTGAAATGAAACAGTGAAACAAAATTTAAAAATCTACCAGTTTTTTTTTTTAGACCCTGATTTGGGAATCTGTAAATTGTCGATTCATTTTCAATGACATATTCTCACCAATAGAGGTAGGCAATTTCTATGTAGATTGTCAATGTCAGAATTTTAATTTGGGGAGTTTGTCAAAAATATGCAATTTGCAGTTTAACTCAAAAAGGATTTTTCCATTAGTTTGTCAAAAACATACAGACTAGGACATTGCAGAAGGGAGTTTGGGAACAAGAAATAGTGCATGATGTAGACTGATATCAATATTACTTTCCAACCTTAAAAAACAGTTACTATTTCCCTAACATTTGAGACCGCAGTGTTTTTCAGGCAAATAAGGAGACAAGGTTTCTTCCCTTAAGTAATATGTTGTTCTTTACCTTTTTAAAGAACTTTGCAACTTTTGCTAGTAAGGCCAATAGCACTGTTGTCCATAAGGTAGACATTATCATTATAACCATTTTGCAGATGAAAACCTCGAGACAGTGATATTGAATGACTTGCCCATTGTCCCAAATTTAGTTAGCAAGAGAGCTGAAAATAGAACATGAAGTTCCTCATGTTCAGTTTATTAAACTTATAGAACTGGCAAGAATAAAAAGCAAATAAAGGCATAGTAACTTTTAGGGGTTTGGTAATATATAAGAAATAAGAGCTATATATCACAATACCTATACTAGTGAAGAAAACCCTTTCCATGGTTGTAAGCTTGCTGACAGGTTGGCTTAAAGAGTTAAAAAACCCAACCTTTCCTCTGTAATACAGAATGTGGAGGACAGTTCATTTGCTAGATTTTTTTTTTGCACTGGTGGTACCTGCCTTTAACCTAGTGCAAAGACGCAACAAAACCTTTGAAAAGAATATAATAGTGGCTCTCCAAATTCAGTTTTGAAACAAACTCATCCTTTCACAATCACTTTGTCATCATCCGCAGCAAAGCACTTCCTTCACTCACAGATCCTTTCAGAAGGAAAAATGTGTTACTTTAAATGAAGAGATGGAAATGATGGATATTGAATACCTATGACTGTCAATCAGTTATTTTACTGTATTTTCTCCTAAATGCTTTTTGTTTCTGTCTCCTCCATGTTAAGCCCAGCCTGAGTTCTTGCATTGTGTATGCCACTTCCCACTCTGTCTGCCTTTTGCATTTTCAGGTCTTTACATGCCTCACCTGGGTTTTCCCGAGCCAGCTCTCTGCATCCAACCTTCTCCTTTTTCCTCCTTTTTTCACCTTGCCAGATAACAGTTTTGTGTCCTGTCTCTTTTGTGTCTGTTCCCTGTGCCTCCCACAGTTTTTGTTAATTTAATAAAATTAAATTCCATAAATTCCATTGAATTAAATGGAATAATTAGGATGAGAGAGTCAAAGGAGCTACCATGATCCTATTATTGTACAATACTAAACAGTGAAGCATGTTTTGGCTTTTTGAATGACATCTTAAAAAGTCTTTTAATATTTTGATTATTGTTAATGCCCCAAAGGTTTAATGGTCATAATGCTCTATTTGGAGAAAAGTTTAGGATGGACTACGGAAGTTCTTGTTCTCAGGCTGATGGTATTCCGTGGAGACAAGCAGAACACACCCAGAAGCGAAGGGAAAAAAACCCAGCAAAGGATAGAAAATGCAGCTTCTCTTTCTGCTTAGGATGCTGAGTGCAACCTCAGTGCTGGTGAAAGGCAGGCCCAGCACCCCAGACCTTCTAAGACCCAAAATACTTCCACCAGTATTAGGATTTTTACAATATTGTTGTGACTTACCATTTTGGTCACTGGCTCACAACAGTGATGCAAAAGGTGCAGTCTTGTCTGGTTAGGCCACATTTATTCGTTTGTTTAAACAGCAGGCAAAGAGAGAAACAGAGAAAAGAAGATGGAACAGGACCTTAGGAAAATGGGGCTGGAAGACACCTCACAAGGCCATCTAGTTCAGCCCCTGGCTCAAGACAGGAGCATCCCTGACTAAAACATCCCAGCCAAGTGTCTGTCTAACCAGCCCTTAAAAATTTCCAGGGATGGAGATTCCGCAACTTGTCTAAGCGGTCTGTTCCAATGCTTGACCACCTTCATAGTCAGAAAGTTCTTCCTAATCTCCAACCTAAATTTCCCCTGCTGTAGTTTGAGGTTGTTGCTCCTAGTCTTGTCCCCTATGACCACAGAGAAAAGTCTATCTCTATCTTCTCTATAATCACCAGGGATCTGGGTTTTCTGTTTGCAGGTTTCTCCTTTCAGGCTGGCAGCTTTCCAGCCTGTAAGCTGCTGCTTGGGGCTGGGGGGCAGCAGGAAGGGGCAATTGGAGGCAGGAGGTGCCACGTGCGTGTGCATGGGCACATACAGGTGGCCAGAGTGGGAGCAGAAGCAGGAGCAGGGTGCATGTGCAGTGTGGAGCTTTCCCTCTTGGCAACTAGTAGCTATGGATTGAGCCCCCCTGTGCCCTGCTACTTTGGTGCCCTTTGCCTCCTCCTATGCCTGCCACCAGGTATATGTGGAGAGGTGGTGGCAAGGAGGCATGGAGGGAGGGGGGACATGGGGCAAGAGTGGCGGGGGGATGGGGTGGGGGACACTGAGTAGTGACAGGCACTCGGCATGGGCATAGCTGGGGCTGGGGGGCATGGGGTAGAGCTGGGACTCTTTGTGGCTCCACAGTGGGTGGAAAGCGTGACAGGCACTGTGTGGGGCAGTTGCAGGCTTTGGCATGGACCATGCACTGCAGATCGATATGCTGTCTGAGCTCCGTCTGAGAGAAGTGGTGGCTGTGGTGGTGGTGTGCCAGGTCCTGGGGCTGCACAACAGGATCAAAGCCTTCCTCTTCCAAGGTACCATGCTTGTTCCCCACCCCCAGCCCAGGGGCTTGGGCTCAACTTTGGCAGGCTCCCCCACCCTGGGCCTGTCCACACACATGCACCCAGCAAGCACTGTCCCTGTTTCCATGAACGATATGCACCCCTGGAGGCTGGGGGGGCACAGCTACTGCCCACAGGTGGTGGTGGCAGTGGCGGGGGCATGGCAGTGGTGAGCAGGGAGTTCCCGCAGGTGGCTGCAGTGGGGGGGGGGTGGGGTGGTGAGCGCCGACTGGTGGTTGACGACCGCTTGCAGACACCACCAGCAATATCAACCATCACCCGCTGATGAATGGATGTCATTAGGATTATTATGATGGTAAATAGTCGATGTTTTGAATCTAGGTTTTATGGGGCAGCAGGAGGAGGTCAGACCAGGAATGATTCTTTCCCTTTTTAAATTGCAGGCCATAGGAAGGGATCTGACACCCCTCCCTTCCCCTCTCCTCACCCCCTCACATTTTTTTGAGGAAAGGATGAAGAACTAAGGAAGATACTTGGGTGAGGTAGGGCTTTGTAGAAAGGTTTGTCATCCTTTTGGTTCAGGCTGATAGGTATTTGAAAAAGAGAATTTATGTCATGACCTAGACTCTGTGGTGAAACTGGAGCAGAGGGTGAGGAGGATCAGACTGATATTCCCACAGAGGCTTGGTACATGTCAGGTGCCATCCAACTAGGTAAGTGCTTAGCTTCTTGGAAGACCCTTTTAACCGTGAGATCTCAAAAATGTGGTGGCTAATTACCTTTCAGCTTTTTATGGTGTTTAGAAGAATGGAAAAAAAATTCTAAAGGCAGCTACTGATATAGGCCATATTTCTATTCAAACTACAATTTGGTATTGAATACTCAAACTGGTGATTTTTTTTCTCACATACATAAGAACAAATCAGAGGTAGGGAAGGAACTTCTTCCTTCTGCATGTTTTCATTAACTTTGAGGGATGTTTTTAATTTTATTTTTCTGGTTGACGATAATAAGAGAGGTTGATTCTGTAGACTATGCATTGCACTTGGTTCAATTCCTGACTCAATTGCAGAGATCCCCTGTGACTTTAGGCAAGGCCCTTACTCTACATTTTGCCTTTGTTCTCCAGTTTTAAAGTGGGGATATAGTACCTCCTAGCTCAAAGGGATGTTGTAAGATGTAATGACTGATGCACTCAAGTACTATGATGATGAGGGTCATTTTAGCATCTCTAACTGTTTCTCTGCACAATAATGATACTGGTATTGTGTCAGCATATTCTAGACAGCTGAGTTTGTTCATTTGCAAGAAATTCGTATAACTGGATCTCCTTTTTCTTGTCTTGCTTTTTCTCTTTTTCCTTGCAACTTACTGCTATATTCACATCTCATGGATTTTTATTTGTTTGTTTACAATGATTATTCTTAGCAGCCAGCTAATTTAAGACCCGACAATGAGTCACTGTTGTTGCTTTTATTTTGTGGATAGATGTCAAGATGGGTGGTTGCAGTAGAACTTGCCTCCACTATTTCAGCACACTAGCTATTTGGGGGTGACATGACCTTCAACATTAGATAATCAAGAGCTATTGTTTTTTTATCAGATCTGCCAAGGAAAAAAAATGACTTCCTTCAAAAACAAATTAAAATGGAAGATTTTCCCAGGGAAATTGCACAAATTTGTTTGTGTAAGTTAGAGATGTCTTTGTGACTGATAATTCTTATTCTTAAATGTACATTAAGTGGTAGAGTAAAATAAAGTCATTGCATTTCTTCATGGCACAGTATGTGCTTTACCACATAAAGAAAGGGTTATTGGGATGCTGCAGCTCTAGGTAATGTTGTTACAGGATTGTACTTTATTTGCTTCTAAATCCACAGGGCAATGTTACAATGGGAAATTATTTAATTCACATAATAAACTAAGCCTGTGAAGACATAAATATCTTCTGTTGTGATTATTTCAATCTATTTGTGAAAAGAAGTTCCTGGGATTCCTGTAGACTGTTGGACCACTGCACAAAGAATTAACACCAGTGTGTCTGAGTCAGCAATCATGTGTCAGAGATTCCTTGGAGTTTTATTTTTGTTCTCTCTTTCTGTCTCTGGGTCTTTGTATTGTATAGTTTTGTGTATTTCCATATAAATATAACAGTTTATATAAAATATTTTAATACTGCACTTTTTGCACATGGTATTCAAAGCATACTATGACTTTCATAAGGGAGTGTGCATTAACTGCCAAATTGCATGTTGATATCAGGAAATGAGCCTTCAGCTACTGGAAGTCTGTCTTGCCAAGGATAACATTCCTAAGTAAATATGGAAGCAGAGATCATTGTTTATGGTCTACCTATTCACCCATAAGTATCTCTGTGCCGTGTAGCTATGGAAGTTCAGAAGAGTTTTAAAGTTAAAAGTACACCAGAGGTTGCTTTTCTCTTCAGCTAATGAAAAGCTTGCTTGTGTTCCCATTGAAATCAATGGCTGAAGAATCCTATTCCATTTCCACAGGTTTCATTTCTACTTTGGGCCTGTAGTGCAGTTTAAACCAGTGACAATCAAAATATATGAAGACTTGTAGGGTGATACGTTTAAAAATGTTCTACCAGATCCTTCCTCTGATCTCACTGACGTGAATGGAAGGAGTCAGGTCAGTGCTTTTGAAAATCACACACTTAACAGTTTCTTTTATGTGAATCTGAATGCGAATGATGGATACAGAGTTGGTGAAAATGGGGACTAAAGGAATTCATCTACAGACAAAAGAGAGCACAAGCAGGCACAGTGTATGGCCTGACCCTCCTTTGCACAAAAAGAATGGTAAAGGTTGAGACTACTTGGGGCCAGCTAGTGAGGTGTACTTATTCAATTTTTCAGTCAGTTATTTCTCTGAAACAACTCCCAGCTAAATCAACGAGTTTGTCACAGTAAAACTGAGGTAAGTCTAACAGTAGTACCTAAAATGTAGGAACGCTTTGCTGGTCATATCCCTTCTACCTATATGAGAGATCAAATTTTGTCTTCAGTCCATCTGCTGAGACTGCCAACTTTGCTACTATTATTTTTTTTAAAAATAGAGTTTTTATTGATACACAAACAGTTCATGATATATATTGCACAACCTCCTAAATGGATTTTAATCAAGAGATAATGACCATTCTGGGATAATGGCAATATAGCTGCTAGGGCAAACAGGTATTAGCTAGGACACTGTGACATCCCAGCTGGATCCTGCTTGCTGTATTGGCTTTCTAGGGCTGTTGTCATTTGGCATAAAACTGGAGGGGGGGCAATATAATTACAGCTTGACCTAATACCAGCTGACCTCACTATACAGAAATAATTTAGCTTTCTTGCTCCCCTTTCCTACCCAGACTTCCACCAAGTACAGCTTGGCTAGTATGAAATATTTAGGCCACTGTTCCTCAACCAGGGTACTCTGGCACCCTGGGGTGCCTCAAAATCCTTTTAAGAGTGCCATTGAATATTGTGCAATATTAGTACTGTTAGATGTGCGAACTCCAACACAGGATTCACAAGATAAATCCAAAGATTTTTAAATAGGAATCCATAGCATCAAAAAAATTCTGACCTGTTGTAGTCTTCCTGAGGGTGCATACAACTATTGAAATGAATGAGTGGAAATTTAGCTGTTTAATCGGTTGAAAACCCTATGAATAGAACACTGTAGAAGTTTTCAGACTGTGCTTAGATGGACTATGCTGAGGATAGCACCCAATAAGGGATCTCCAGAACATGCACTCCAGCATTATTTGCAGTCTCCCCAGTTTGCCTGGACTCATCTGAGCAGCAGCTTGTGGGCATAGGTCAGGGCTGATTGGCTGGGTCATATTTTTCCTTTCTCTCTTCTTCTTTTCAACTATCACGCATCCAGACAGAAGACCCGGGGTATGTTTGCCATATTTTCAAGCCTGTCAGTTTCCCTCCAGCAGCGCAGTGGAAACTTACCTCTCCAGCACCAGCCAAGAGACCCAGTCCCAGTCCCAGTGTAGTTTGGATGAGTTTGATTGAGATGGTACTGCATAGGGTTGGGGTTGGGTGCTAGCTGGGTGCTATTAAGTTGGAACCTAATGGGTCTAGGAACAGGAGTGCCAGAACAGGCCATTCTGGTTCCATTGGTGGTGGGGGAGGGGTGGGGGTCTGGAATCTCTAATTCCAGCACGGACCATGAAGCAAAATTTGGATACAGGAGTGGGTGGGGTCTGGTAGATTTGGGCAACACTTGATTGGACCCAGATCCACCAGACCCCACCACTTCCCATACCCAAACTTCATGCCCCCCCTCCACCCCAGGATCAAACCCTCTGCCACTCCTGAGATGATTGCATGGACATGGATTGAACTTGCAGCTCTGGGGGGTCTGGGTCAGACCAGTCTGTGTCCATGCAGCGTGGGAGGAGTGGGGAGGAGGGCTGAGGTCTCCAGTCCCAGCAAGAGTAGGATTGAGTCAGTTCATGTCTGGGGGGGAGGGGGCTCTGGGAATGATACAGGTTGATGGCTCCAGTCCCAGCAGAGGTGGGATGGGGCAGTCTGGCCAGTGTCTGTGTGGGGTGGAGGGGCAGAGCGCTCTAGGCACAGCTGGGGTGGGGGTGGCTATTAGTACCCATGTCAGGGAGCTGAGTCACAGGGCTCTGGGAACAGTGGGGAGCATGGTTGAGTCAGGGGTTTAATGCTGGCAAGTCACTTTCCCCCATCAGTTCGGGCTGATAGCGCTGACAGCTGCATAGCCCCACAGTTGTCAAGGGGGACTGTGTTTTCCTCATCCCTCAGAGAGGGTGTAGCATGCTGTGTCTCAGGCTATAGCAGTAGAGTTCAGGTTGAGTCAGATTCTCTCCCTGGAAGAGAAGAAGCAGAGCAAGGCATGCTGGGATGCTGGAGGACAGTGTGAGAGCTTCTGTCAAAAAGGTAAGTGCAAAAGTATTTGTTCTTCTGGTAGAAACTTTGCTGGAGATGACTTCTACCTCTTCAGATGAGAGAGAAGTTTCTACTGGACCCACCATTTTTGGTCTGGTAGCAACTTTTTGAATGATTGTACACTTAAGGTTTCTATCAGTGGAACTACACATCCGTTGGTAGAAATGTAATGCTTGTACACACCCTGAGTTCTTTGTGACAGAAGAATTATTTTATTATTCTTCCATAATGCAAAAAATGAGTGAAACTAAGAGCTGGTATTTTTTGGGGGGTGCCATGGGTCTAAGAAGGGATACCCTTAATCTAAAAACATTGAGAACCACTCTAAGCCATAAATTCAGTTCACATCAGTTTCTCATATTTGTTGACAGCATCATTCATCTATAGCAGGAGGTGGATTAGTTAATAAATTTGCAGCAATGTTTATATTCTGTTTTGGGATGTTACAAAATGTCCTTCAAACAAATCCTTTTGGCCCTCATTTTGCCATTAAACCGTTACTTTGTCTAAAATAATCTGTTGTCTGCCTACATCTTTATGGAAGTGTTGGAGTGGTGTTGTAGCCATGATTATCCAGGAAATATGGGAGAAGCAAGGGGTTTTTGGTAGATGTGTGTGAAACAGGATCTATTCAATTTGGATTTGGCCCAAATCAGGGACAGTGATTTAATTCATTGATTTGGATCACAGTCTCTGATTTGATTAGACCAAATCTGAAGATTTGATGCGATTTGGATATAGACACAGCTTTAAATGTTTTTTCTACATATCTCAAGGTATCAGCTGCACCTTGTGAATGCTGTGATGCTGGGGCAGATGGAAAGTCCCACAGGAACGCAAGTGGGGGGCCCCCGCATGCTCAGCAGCGAACCCGGAAGTGGACCGGAATTACTTATGGTCCATTTCCAAGTCTGCCCCTGGCTCGGCAATCAGCCACCAGGGAGCCCCAGGTGCCCCCCAGACCCAGGAGGCACAAGTTGCCAAGCTGGGGGGAGGGGGGCGGGGTTTCCCCCAGCGTGCTCTCTGGTGGACCCAGAATTGCTTGTGGTCCACTTCTGGGTCTGCTGCCAAGCATGCTGGGGAGCCCCCCATGCTTCTGTGGGACATTCCATGTGCCCCAGCATCAAAGCACCAGGATCTGGGGCAGCCTGAAATGGACTTGCAGTAGTTTATGACCGTTCAACTTCGTCATCCCTTGGGGCACTCTGGTGAAAGAGATGTTCCCCCAGACCCCTGTGAGCACCCCGATAAACTTATAGGTGGCCACCAGATCACTCCTGAGCCTGTGCTTTTCCAAGTTGAAGAGTCCCATGGTGCTCATCCTCTCATCATAAGGGCTGTTTTCCTGACTTTTTATCATGCATGTGGCTCTCCTCTGCTCTCTCTCAAGCTTCTCAACATCATTTTTGAATTGTGGAGCCCAAAACTGGATGCAGTACTCCAGCTGCGGCCTCACCAAGGCAGAGAACAACAGAAGAACAATGTCTTTGGATTTGCTTGAGAAGCATCTATGGATGCAAGCCTGTGTTTTACTCACTTTACCAGCTGCAGCATCACATTGAAGGCTCATGTTCATCTTGTGGTCAGTCATGACCACCAAGTCCCTTTCGTCCTTAGTGATAGCCAGATAGCACTGCCAAGCCTATAAGCATGCTGCAGGTTTTTCCTCCCAAGGTGAAGAACCTTGCATTTTTCAGTGTTAAACACCATCAGGTTCTCATCTGCCCATTTTCTGAGCCTGTCAAGGTCTGCCTGGATCACCCTCCTATCCTCAGGTGTGGATGCTTTACCCCAGAGTTTGGTGTCGTCGGTGAACTTGGCCAGTCTGCTTCAGAAACCAATGTCCACGTCATTGATGAAGATGTTAAACAGTATAGGCCCTAGGACAGAGCCTTGAGGGACCCTACTTCTCACATCATGCCATGACAACTGACTTCCATTAACCACCATCCTCTGGGTCTTACCATGGAGCCAATTCTCCAGCCTAGGGATTGTGGTGAGGCCGAGGCTGCAGTTAGCCAGTTTGGCCAAGAGGTGATCATGGGATACCAGATCTAAGGCTTTTTTAAAGTCAAGTTATATGACATCAATTTCTTCTTCCTTGTCCAGGTGACAGGTCACCTGGTCATAAAAGGAAATAAGATTGGTCAAGCAAGACCTACCCACAACAAATCCATGCTGGCTATCCCTCAGAATGGCCTCTTTGATAATCTTTTCCAAGACCTTCCCCGGGATAGAGGTCAGGCTGATGGGCCTGTAGTTTGCCAGATCCATTTTTCTCTCTTTCTTGAAGATAAGGCAGCATATTAGCCTTCTTTCAATCTTCAAGCACTTCACCAGAGCACCAGGAGTTCTTGAAGATCCATGCCAGGGGCTGAGCTATGATGCTAGCCAGCTTCTTGAGTACTCTGGGGTGTAAACTGTCAGGGCCGGCTGACTTGAAGGTATCCAGCCTCTTAAGGTGTTCCTTCATGAGATCACCATTGATGGAGGGTAAGGAATCTCCCTCACCTGGGCCTCCCTGTCCTGTAATGGGCAGGGGCATCCCATGGGACTGGTGAAAAAATGACGCAAAGTACCCATTTAGCAAGTTGGCTTTTTCCTGGGCATCAGCTGTCCCATCTGGTTTAGCAGGAGTCCAATGTTGCCCTTGCTTTTCCTCCGGCTCCCCACATATGTAACAAAGGACTTTTTATTGTCCTTGATATTTGTACCTAGCTGGAGTTCCATCACAGCCTTGGCTTTCCTGGTTTGCTCCCTGCAGGTCTGGACCAGTGTAGAGTATTCCTCCTTGGAGATGGATCCAGTCCTCCATCCTTTGTAGATCTTTCTTTTTAGATGCAGGAGGTCTGCTAGTTCCCTGGAGAGCCAAGGGGGCTGCTGTGCGCTTCTGCTTTAATACCTATTTATGATGCTTATAAAAATCCCATAAATCAGTCTCGGGCATCCCAAATCTTTACAACTCCACTATGCTGTACTTTGTGTCCTGTTCTTTGAATAGTTATTATTATACTATTTTTGTGGTTTTTTATGTGTGGGTGGGCACAGTGTGAACCAAGAAGGCTGCTTTTTTTGTGGGGGGTATTCAATTCATGAGTGCAACTCCTTAAACTTTCCCTAACATACTCCATACATCACTGAAATATCACCTTTTCCTTGGGTGCATCTACATGTACCCCTATGGTGCCATTGTTACTGTGCCATGTCAGCAGCACATGTTTATTTTTAGCTGTTATGTTGATGTGCTATGGTGAGGGAATGCACTGCTGTGGCAACGTAGCTGTGATGGCATGGTTTGTGCCCACAAATGCTACATCAGTGTAGCATGTTGCTATGGGACAATGTCTTATGTAGATGTGCCCCTTGGCATGCTTAATAAATGGAACTATTCTATCACTGCTTATTGCCAGGAGAAAACGTGATGGGCTTTTTGTTTGTCTTGAAAGTCTACTTAGGTACAAAGCAAATTACAGGTTGCAGTGGCATGCCAACCAATTATACTGGCAGCTTCTGTGGTTGCTCTTAGCTTGGAAATCACAGATTATTTAATATGGTATGAAAGAACCACAATTAATTAATATTGACCACTGTACACCTCTCAGGCAATTAAATGTACAGAAGAGATCTGTAATTTATTGTAAGACATCTTCTAGAGGCGTTTACCCCACTTGAAAGATCTAAATACTATTAGTGTGCCACTGTTTGAGCACACATGTTTTGTGAGGAAAATTTTTTTCAGGAGAAAACCTGGAAAACTTGCATTCAACCTGTAAGAAATTTCGTTTGCAAAAACCTTGGCAGGTTTCTGAATCTCAGAGTGAAAAAAGAAAAATGAAAATAAAATGATGTTTAGCAAGTATTCCAACTCAACATGGGTATTTAGAAATTGAAACTTCACAAAATACCTGCAATTGCCAACTAATCATTTTGCTAGTTAAAATAATTTTAACATAACCTAGCTGAAAAAGTGACATATACATGTGTGTAACACACCACAATAATATTTATAGAGATCCAATGTTATCACAGGAGATTTCACAGATTCTTGTTTAAGAAATGGAGAAGCTGGAGGATTTGAACTTAAAAGTCAAGAGCAAAAGCAAAATAAAGCAAGCCAAAAAAGAATATGAGAAGCATCTAGCAAAAGATGCTAAGCATAATAATATTTTAAAAAAATCATCAGAACCACAAAGCCAGTGAGGGAATCAGTGAAAACATGAAATAATAGAATATTAGGGTTGGAAGGCACCTCAGGAGGTCATCTAGTCCAACCCCCTACTCAAAGCAGGACCACCTCCAACTATAGCATCCCACCCAAGGCTTTGTCTACCTTGGCCTTAAAAACATCTAAGATGAAGATTCTACAACCTCTCTGGGTAATCTGTTCCAGTCCTTTACTACTCTTCTTGTGAGAGAGTTTTTCCTAATATCTAACCTAAACTTCCCTTGCTGCACCTTGAGACCATTGCTCCTTGTTCTGTCATCTGCCACCACTGAGAACAGTCTAGCTCCATCCTTTGGAACCACTCTTCAGGGAGTTGACGGCTGCTATGAAATCCCCTCTCAGTCTTCTCTTCTCCAGACTAAATCAGCCCAGTTCCCTCAGCCTCTCCTTATAAATCATGTTCTCCAGCCGTCTGACCATTTTTGTTGACCTCCACGGTACTCTCCCCGATTTGTCCACATCCTTTTTGTAGTGGGGGGCCCAAAACTGGACACTGTACTCCAGTTGTGGTCTCACCAGTGCTGAATGGAGGGAAATAATCACTACCTCTGATCTGCTGGCAGCACTCCTAATGCAGTCAAGTATGCTGTTAGGAATTTCTTCATCATAAGGGTACACCACTAGCTCATAGTCAGCTTACTGTCACTTGTAACCTCCAGGTCCTTTTCTACAGCCCTCCTGCTTAGCCAGTCCATCCCCAGCCTATACTAGTGCATGGGATTGTTCCATCCTAAGTGCAGGACTTTCCAGTTGTCCTCACTGAATTTCATGAGATTTCTTTAGGTCCAATCCCCCAATTTGTCTAGATCTCACTGAATCCTAGCCTTATCCTCCTGTGCATCTACTGCTCCACTCATCTTGGTGTTGTCCGCAGACTTACTGAGGGTGCACTCCATACCATTTTCCACATTATTGATACAGATATTGAACAAAACTGGCCTCAACACCAAAACCTGGGACACTCTATTTCATATTGGATGCCAATTAGACACTGAGCCATTGATTACTACCCTTTGAGCTCAATAATCCAGTCAATTTTCTATCCACCTTAGAATTCATTCACCTAACTCATACTTCCTTAGCTTGCTTGTGAGAATGTTGTGGGAGACCATACCAAAAGCCTTGCTAAAATCAAAGTATATCATATCCACTGCTCTCCCTGTATCCACAGAGCCCATCATTTCAGCATAGAAGGCAATTAGGTTGGTCAGGCATGATTTGCCCTTGGTGAATCCATGCTGACTGTTCCTAATCACCTTTTCCTCCAAGTGTTTAGAAATAGATTGCTTGAGGACTTGCTTCATGATTTTTCCAGGGACTGAGGTGAGGCTGACTGGTTTGTTGTTCCTTCTTCTCTTAAAGATGGACCCTATATTTGGCCCTTTACAGTCATCCAGGACCTCTCCCAATTGCCATGAGTTTTAAAGATAATGGCCAGTGGCTCTGCAAACACATTGGCCAACTCGCTCAGCACCCTTGGGTGCATAGCTTCCATCCCCGTGGACTTGTACACATCCAACTTCTCTAAGTTATCCCTAATATGTCCTTTCACCACTCTTGGATGCTCATCCCCTCCCCAGACTGTGCTGCAAGATGCAGTAGTCTGGGAGCTGACCTTGCCTTTATAAACTGAAGTAAAATAGACATTGAGTACTTCAGCCTTTTCTGCATCATCTGTCACTAGGCTGCCTCCATCATTCAGTAAGGGACCCACACTTTCCATGATCTTCCTTTTGTTGCTGACCTGCTTACAGAAACCCTTCTTGTTACCCTTCATATCCATTGCTAAGTGCAACTCCAGTTGTACTTTAGCATTCCTGATTTCATCCCTGCATACCCAAACAATACTCTTATACTTCTCCCTAGTTCTTTGTCCAAGCTTCCACTTCTTGTAAACTTCCTTTTTGTGTTTCAGCTCATTGAACATTTTCCTGCTAAGCCAAGCTGATCTTCTGCCATTCTTGATAGCCCTCCTGCACATCAGGATGGTTTGTGCCTGCGTCCTTGAGTAAGGTTTCAGAGATTCATAGATTGTTAGGGGCTGGAAGGGACCTCACAGCTCATCGGGTCTAGCCCCCCTGCTCTAGGCAGGAAGACAACTGTGGTCCAGTGACCCAAGTGAGGTGACTGTCCAGTCTCCTCTTGAAAACCTCCAGGGTAGGTGACTGCACCACCTCTGGAGGGAGTTTATTCCACAGTCTCATCACCCTGACTGTGAAGGAGTTTTTCCTGGTATTAATCCTGAAGCAGCCTTTCAGGAGTTTATATCCATTGGTCCTGGTCTTCCCCCCGGGTGCCCTAGTGAACATTTCTTCACCAAGATCCTGATGCACTTCTCTGCTATAGTGGTAGGTCATTATTATGTCCCTTCTCAACCTTCTCTTCTTTAGGCTAAAGAGGACCAGGTCCCTCAGCCTTTCCTCATATGGCTTGCCTTGCAAGTCCCTGATCATACGGGAGGCTCTTTTCTGGACCCTCTCAAGTTTTTCCTCATCCTTATTGAAGTGCAGAACCCAGAACTGGAGGCAGTACTCCAACTGCAGCCTCACCAGTACTAAGTACAGCAGGAGTATCACTTCCTTAGTTTTACATGAGTGGATGCATGCCAGCACATTGTTTGCCCTTCTGGGCACTTCATTGCACTGATAGCTCATGTTCATGCAATGGTCAGTCATTACCCCTAGGTCCCTTTCAGCTGTGGTGAATGTCAGGCTGTCACCTCTGAGTCTGTATGTATGTTGAGGGTTATTTGCCCGCAGATGGAGCACCTTATACTTCAAAGTCTTAAACTTCATCTGGTTCCGGTCTGCCCAACTCTCTAGCCTGTTCGGGTCCACCTGTATCAGAAACTTATTTTCTGGCATGGCCACACTGCCCCATAACTTGGTGTCATCCATGAACTCGGCCAGTGAGCTTTTCACTCCCCCATCCAAATCATTGATAAAGATGTTGAAAAGCACTGGTCCAAGCATGGACCCCTGAGGGACACCACTGGCCACTCTGCACCAGGACAACACAGATCCGTTCATGAGAACTCTCTGGGTCCTACCCTGTAGCTAGTTTCCCACCTGCTGAAACATCGAGCAGCTGAGCCCATAATCTTCCAGTTAGCACCCACAACACCAAATCTGAAATGAAATAGAAGGCTCTAAACCATCTCCAAAAGTAAACAAAACCATCTGGAAATGGAAATATTTCAGATGTTTCAGAGCTGAGCTTGCAGGGAAACAGAAACTAAGAGGGAGGGAGAAGAGGGGTAGAAGGACTGCTCTAATATTGACATCTGTAGCTGGCCAGTGTCTGCAATCTGTTCCTGAGGTCCCTTCCAATCCCAGTGCTCTGGAGGAGGGACAACAGCCTGCTGTCATCCCTCACACAGATCCGGTGGCCCGTACCACGCCCCCCCGGGAGGAGTCTGGCACAGCCTTGCAGTCCTCCCAGGGAGCATGGGCCCCTGGATCTGCGTGCAGGATGACAGCAGGCTGCTGCTGCCAGTTGGGACCAGTGCCAGCACCCGAGTCTGCTTGGCACGGCCCATGCTAAGCACAGCCAGAGAGCCACTAGAGAAGCCCCCATGGCTGCCCTGCCTGGCTCCATCCCCTGCCTAGCTCAGCTTCCCGGCACTTTAAAAAAAAAAATCCTTGCACTCACTGGCTGTAGCAGAGCCTGTGGGGGCTCTGGGGCCTCCTGGCAAAGCCCCCCTGCACAGCCCTCGCTCCCTCTCCCCCCCCCACCGTCAAGACCTGCCCGGTCCCAGCAGTCTGGGAATAAAAAAAAAAGCCCCGAATTCACCAGCAGTAGCTGTGTCTGTGGCTGTTAGGTCTCTGGGGCCATGTGATAGAGCCCCTCCGCACAGCCCCTGCTCCCTGATCTCCCCCTCCCCCGCCCAGCCCTCCCATGATGCCCTCCCAGCCCCCTCCACCTGGATTCCATCAGGAGACACCTCTCACATCACAGGCAGCCCTGCACTTTGGCTGTCATTGGAAGGAATATGCAAACTGCAGTCCCCACAGTGCAAAACCAGGACCTGGGTAGACATCCTGACAGTGAGTGGTCCTGTGCAACAGGTGCAAACACAGGAAGAGCTGGCAATAGCAGTGGTTCTGGCATTGCAATATCCTCCAGTGATCTCTCTGGGGCTCTTAAATCCACCACCTTCCTCTTCCTCCCCTTCTCTCCAAGCAGGCCTTCCCTACCAAACTCCTCTGTAATCTGGTCTGTTTGCTACTCCTTGGTCCTGAAAGGTTCCCTTTCCCCTGTTAACCTGCTTCCTCTCACTAAGCTTACAGTGAAGGAAGATGAGAGAGAGCTTCCCACTCGCTCTTGTCTCTAGTTAAGCAAGGACTTTAATATTAATCAGACTGCTGAGGTTTAGCTACCTATGCTAAATATATTAGTTAATAGCTCTTAATTAAAGAACTTAATTTAAAGGCTTTCCTTCAAAGAGTGAAGCAACAAACTTACTTGTGAACTTGCAAACTGTCCTGTTTGCTGCCTCTGTTGGGGCACTCCCTAGTTGTTCCTTTTATACCCCCCATGGACCTGGACTGGTTCCGCCTCTTTGTTAGGGTTTTTTTCAGACACAGGCAGCAATCACTTTAGCTAGCATTCCCAGCTGCTCAGAGCGCATGCCCAAACACACAGCCAACCAACCAAATATTCAGCAAGACAAACACACAGACAGCTCTGGCTTACTTGCCTTCCTGGAGCAGGATGTAGTGCCTGGCTCTCCTTCCTCTTACCCTTTCCCTCTTGCTCCCAGTGAACTGCTTACAAGGTGCCCTGTTTGCTACTTATGTTCACTCCATTAGAAGTCCAACGTGTAAAAGGTGCACTTGGAAACGATAGAGCCATAGCACAGAAGCTAAATGAATTATTTGCATCAGTTTTTGCTGCAGAAGATACTGGGGGAATTCCTACACCAGAGCAATCTTTCCTAACAGATAGGTCTGAAGAGCTAAAGTGATAGAAGCAGAAGTTTTAAAACTAATTAATAAATTAAAGACTAACTAGATGACATTCACCTGAGAGTTCTGAAGGAATTCAAAAGTGACATTGCAGAACTGTTGGCAATAGTATGTAATCTGTCATTTCAAAAGTACTGTTGGCAATAGTCTGTAATCTGTCATTTCAAAAATACTGTGACAGGGGATTGGAGATTTGCCAGCATAACACCCGTCTTCAAATAGGGCTCCAGAAGTGATCCTTGCAACCGCAGACTAGTGAGTCTCACTTGTATCTCTGGCAGTTTGGTAGAGTCTATAATAAAAAATAAAATCAGCAGTCACATGGCCAAATATGATCTGCTGGGGAAGAATCGTCATGGGTTTTGTAAAGGGAAATCCTACCTTACCAATCTGCTGGGGTCTCTTTGAGGGTATTCATAGTTTCATAGTAGCTAGAGTCGGAAGGGACCTAGGTAGATCATCTAGTCCGACCCCCTGCCTTGGCAGGAAAGAGCACCGGGGTCAGATGACAAACATGTGGACAAGGGGGATCCAGTTAACGTAATATATTTGGATTTTTGAAAAGTTTTTTACAAGGTCCCTCACCAAAGGCTCTTTTAAAAAATGGAGTTTCCAAAGGATTGGGTAAAAGGCTATTTTGTTAAAAGATAGGAAGGGAAGAGTAGGACTAAATAGTCATTTTTCAGGATGGAAGGAGATCAGTAGTGGAATCTCACAAGGATCTGTACTGGGCCTAGTTTTGTTCAACATTTTATAGGCACAGGGAAAACTCAAAGTTGGCAGGTGACATTAAATTATTCTTGGTACTGAAAAATTCCAGGCTTACAGGAAAGAACCAGAGAAAGATCTCACCAAGTGAAGTGAGTAGGCAAAAAAAAATTTTTTTAAATGGCAGATGAATTTCAGTTCAGTATTGACAAGTGCAAGGTAATGAACATGGGGAAAATAATCTCACCAATACATACACAATGCTGGGTTCTGAACAAGCTGTTATGACTCAGAAAAGGGTGCTTGGAGTCATTATAGATAGTTCTCTAAAAACATCAGCTCAGTGTGCAGCAGTGTAATTAACTGGTAGAGCTCATTGCCATGGGAAATTATAGAGGCAGATAGTATAGCCAAGTTCAAAAAGGGACTAGATAAATTCATGGATGATAGATCTAGTAATAAGTATTCAAGAGAATGGTTGGAAATGTTTCTTCTGACATCAATGATGGTGGATGCTATGGAGGGTAATGATGAGGGGAAAGATCTCTCCACATATACCCTATTCAATGCTGTCCCTATAAAGCATCCACTCCTGCCACTGTCAGGGCAGGATTCTGGGTTAGATAACCCAGCATGGCACTTCTTATGTTCTTAAATTTTTGATAAGTGATCTGATCCAATTAGTTTCTAATCTCAAGATTCCCATTGATTTTAGTTAATGTTTCATCAAGTTCTTGAATTGTAGAGCGATGCACTTGGTAAACAGCAATATGGCATTGAAAATAAGAAAGATAGATCTTTTCAGCTGAATGGCTACATGCACAGAACCCTAGATGTGAATTTATGATTTCATATACCATATAATTGAATGATAGAAAATATGGACAAGAACATGTGACTAAAACTGTACGTGAATGTGAGAAATGCCACAGTAGGATTTCATTCTTAAATTTCAATCAGCAGCTGATTGGAAATTTAGGGGAAATCCTGGTCACATTGAAGTCAAGGGAAGTTTTGCCATTTACTTCAATGGCTTCAGAATTTCATCTTAGTGTATGGGAATGATTAGGGGTTAGATCTTGCTCCCACTGTAGTTGAAGGGAAAATTCCAGTTTGACTGGAATCAATCAGAATGGATTCGAATTCTGAATTTAGTTGTGTAATATAATTATTAAACATTCTCATTTCAAATATAAAGGTCTAAAAAGAGCACAAACAAATGAAAATAACAACGACTTCAAAAGGTAGTTCAGTGAGGCCTTTCTGCTGTTTTTTCTTGTTTTAAAAGTCAGACTTTCCTTTGAAATAGCCTAGCTGAAAAGCAGCAGAGCTTACTAGTTGTTTCAAAATTCTAATATAATAAAAGCCTTAGCCTGTCTCTGTCAGTTTGTAATGCTCCAGACCAACTGTGCACGTGCCGCTGAGAGGGCATGCACTGGTTGGCTGTGAGGGTCCAGAGCATTATGGACAGCGAGGGAGCCACCACACTGCCCCCACCCCACACCCTCCCCAAAAAAGTAGCCTGCAGGGAGGGGAAGGTGGCAGGGAAAAGGGGAGGAAGGTAGGGAGGCTTATTCTAATTAAGAATTGCTAAGTGGGGAAGGAGGAAAAATATCTTTCAGTGTGAATAAAAATAGATTCAATCTAATCTTTATCAAGTAATTTTATAGGCAAGAATTAATTAGTAGACCTCACTATCAAAATTTGTCAGTGCTTGTGTATTAGTTTACAGGAAGCTGGTTGTCACTCTCTCTCCCTGCAACCTTCCAAGTGACAGACCCAAGCCTGTACTACTCTTAGGATTGAATCCTGAAATTCATCCTCAGGTCAAATAGATAGCCCCCTGCTACAAGTTACAGCACACCCTTTACCAACTATGTTTTCTCAGCATGCCCATTTGGGTTTGGCTCTTCTTGTAAAATTCCCTTTAGGAGCATATGAAAATACAGTGATAGAGAGCAGTTTGTTCCTATTGCATAAGAACATAAGAACTGTCATTTACTGGATCAGACCGTAAGTCCATCTTGTCAAGTATCTTGTGTCACACATTGGCAGAGGGTGCATGCTAAAAGGGAAACAGATTAGGATATGAACACGTCTTTTTCCACTGTTCCTTTCCCAGTTGCACCCTCCAGCATTTAGGCTAAGTACAGACAGTCAAAAGGCCTGAGGCTGAACTGATTCAGTCTTTTCTGGTTAGTTTAAACTGCATAGATTGAACCGACAAGCAAGTGAACAGACATTCACTTTTGATTCCAGAAATGCAGCCACATGTCTGCAGTAGCCCAAGCCAGAAGTTGGGGGGCACTAGAGCACACCTTCCTGCTCTCCTGGAGCAGACAGCTTGGGACAAAGCTAGCCCATCCACCCTGCGAGGACGGGAGGAGGTTATGGGGGAGGTGCAAAGCATCCTGTGATACTGGATGACTGTGAATTAACTTGAATCTGGAGGGGATATGGGACAGAAGTTCAATAAACTGATTTAAATTAAATCAGTTAAGTCTGATACTAGACCCATCCAGGTTCATCTTAAACCCATTATGGCCATTTTGAAAGTGGTTTATGTGCACTGAACTTCTGTTGTATTACAGACTCAGAACTAGTTTCCAATCACTTATACCAGTTTGTGTGTGATTTCTGTCCCTAGTCTTATGGTCTAAGAAGTTCTGATTTAGAGGTGTTGGTAGGGTGGTGGTGTCAGCTGTAGACACTGGTGGAAAGTTCTGTGTTGGGGCTCCTGAACCTCCTGGTGGTATCCACAGCTGATGTTGCCACCCACCTCCTGCAGTGGAAACCCCACCTGGCACCATGCAGTGGCCTGTGGTTCACATCCAATGAATTGGCAGCTGTCCAGCTCTCCACAGATCAAAACTGTTGACAAGCCAGATACAGTCCATGGGATATATTTTGCCCACCCCGATTTATACTCGATGTTTTTTTTCTTTTTGTCTTTGTTTTCTATCTTTCCTAGGAACACAGAAAACAGAAAGGGAAAGAAAGGTTTGTTTGTTTCTTAATACTATATATATATATATATATATCCTGAACAGTTTAAACAGAGCTCCTTCCTCTGTCCTTATAATCCTGCAGCATAGTGAATAGGGGTAGTAGACAGTATCCCTACAGTCCTGGTCTTTCTGTTTGACTCCTATAGTAAACTGATGGAGTGCAAGAGTTTCAAGAGCAAGGAGGAGTGGCAGGTGCAGGGCCCAAGATCAGGAGGATGTAGGAGATACAGGGGCTAAGAGAGAGAGTGTGTGTGTGTGTTGGAGGGGGCTGGGAGGGGCTAGCAGCCTTACTGATGATGGGAGCTCCTACACAGTCCTGGCTGAGCTGCTGCTGCTATACATGCATTTCCTGCTTTGGCTGTTTCTCTTCAAGCAGTAGCAATTAGGGTCTGTTTTGGTGTTCCCAGTTTGGCAGTGGGAGGGTGATGCCGCTGCCCCCTGTAACTTGACTTCTAGAGCAGGTGTCTCTCATCCCCATGCCTTGTTACACTACTGACAGAGAGCTCAGCTGGAGTTGTCTTTTTATTTCACAGAGCTGGCTATACCACAATGTTCAAACAAATAATGAAACACACAGTGTTAATGAAACTAAATACAGATCTCTCCCACATTCTTCAGAATTCATCAAATTCTGGATTATAAAATGTTACCACCTGTATTCATAGTGAGCAGGGGTCCAGGCTTTCCATATGCTGCAGAAAAGCACAGAAAAATATAAATTCTCTCCTTTAATGGAGAAAATCGCAGATTTTCCCCCTGAAAGGAGAAAAAATAGGGAAACAGTGGGTTTTCCCTTGCAGGCTGACAGAGTTCCTTCCTGCAAGAGGTTACTTGGGGTGGGAAGAGGGCAATCAAGGCAGAGGGCACCATATGCAAGTACCACATGCACATGGTAGCCAGGCAGCTGTGGAGAGCAACTCCTGCAGCTCCCTGAAGGTAAGTTTATGGGCCAGGGTGGGCGTGGGCACAGGCCACATGTTGAGAGGGCAGGAGGGGGCACAGGCGATGGGGTGGAGGGGCTACGTGCCTCCTGAAATTTTTGCATCCACATCAGAGTAGGGGCTTCAGCAGAGATGGGCCAGCTCTAGAGGAGCTGCCTCCATGGCCCAGTGCTTGGGACACTGTGTGGGAGGGAGCACCGCAGTGCCATGGACACCAAGGTGAGGTGCAGCAGCAGTGACATGGAGTTGTGCCCCCACTGCTGCTGGGTGTGCCTCATCTTGGCAGCCATGGTGGTGCGATGCTCCCTTCTGCGCTGGGTTCCATGCACTGGGACATGGAGGCAGCTCCTACCTGGACCAGGTCCAGCCCCGCTACAACCACATGCTCTGCTGTGGGCACAGAAATCCATGTGCCCCCCCTAACCCCCTGCCACACTGCCTGTCCCCACTCCTGCTTGTCCACATGTCACCTGTACCCACACACCTCCCCTTCCCCACACACTGACCCCATTCCACACACACCCACTCCTTTGCTAATGTGCTGGGGGCAGGAGGAAGTGAGTTAGGAGTGAGGGACATCAGCAGGGCTGAGGGGCTGTGGGTCAGGAGTGAAGGGCATTGGCAGGACCAGGGGGTTGTGGGTTGGGAGTAAGGGACACTGGAAGGGCTGTAGGTCAGGAGTGAGGTGCACAAGCAAGGCCGAGCGGGGCTATGGCTTGGGAGTGAGAGGCAATGGCATGGGTAGAGGCATGGCACCAGCATATCAGAGCTGCTCAGTGCCACAAAATAGTGTGTGTGAGGAGGGGCAGGAGGGACAGCCACAGATGGACTCATATCCTGGTGAACAAAGGGGGTAGGAGGAGCTCTGATTTTCCATGATAAAAACCCTAATCAAATGCCAAAATTTATAGGTATTTAGAATTTATTTTATTATAATGATTGAGGCACTGGTAGGCTTCCAAATTGCTTTAAAATATATCAGTAAAACATTGTGTTCAATTGATATCTATAAATATAGCAGCATTTCATTTTAATCATGGAAAAACGCAGATTTTGAGGGTTTTAATCAGATAATTTGCAAATTTTATCACAGAATTTGATATTTTTAAACAAAGAAAACCCGAATACCTAGTAGTGAGTAAGCACTTGGTGTATTCATTTATAATTTCCATTATAATACTCCTAATTTTCACTGTTCCTATAGAAGCTTATACACAGGTAACTTTAGACCTACAGTACTGCAACTGAACTGAAAGAGACTATTTGTAAAGTTACTCACATGCACTCATTGCAAAAATTCTGACATGAATGTGCATGCAAGTTTGTCTTGCACTGAGGATGTGTCTGTGCAAAAGAAGCTGCATCATCTGTAAAGAATAAACTCAAACTAAATCTATGAAAGACTCTTGAAACTTTTTAAGTGTTCACCCAAAGGATTGGAAAAAAATGACTAAATTAGTTTTTAAACTGATATAGTTTAAAATGTTGCTGCTTTTGTGTATAGGCAAAGCCTGAGAAACTAAAAGATGATAGTTTAAAGAGGGAGTAGTTTTTAAATTTGGCTTCAATTTTTATTTCAAATGTAGCTATATCCTATAATTATATTTTCTAGACTGTGGAGGATACTGCAATGGCAAATAAGACAGGTTTTAAAACTAATCAATGTAAATATTATCATTTTTCTTTGTTTCCCTTAGGACACTGTCTTAATTATATAGGAGGAAGTGATGCATTGCCATATTACTCCATTGATGTGTGTCACCTGCCATGTAGTTTCAAGCTCATGGGGAGGTTTAGCTGAGCCAGGGAAGCCTGATCTGAGCTACTGATGATCTCGGACGACAATAAATAGTACACAAGGCCAACAGATCTGTTTTGATATATGAACTTAGGAGAGTAGAAGCAGCCCCTGAGCAGCAGTAGAGGAGGAAGAAGGGTACCAATGATGAGGGAATTGAATTACTGTGGGTTGTGTTAACTATTTCAACATGTCTCTCTGTAATAGGAAACTAGGTCGCCTTTCTAGCTGCTCAGCATTCAGGCACCTAAAAGTCACGTCATTCTAGCAAAGTATGGTTGTTAGTGACAGCTCGTCCCTATCTAAGGAGCATAAAGGTACAGCAGGATAGATAATGACAAAATTCACCAAGCAGCATAGTTGACATATAGTGGTCAGTCAGCTTCACTGTGAATCATTTTTTGAGAGTATTCAGAAAAAACTTTTAGAACAGAGAAAAAATAAAATGCAACCTGAACTAGAAAAGCATATACTGAGTGCAATTTCAAATGTTGTCAGTAACCAACAATCAAGTCTGAATCCACAAGCCTTATAATCATTGTTATTCTTAAAGGAATGTGTTACCCTTCCTGTTGTTATTCAGGGGATGGACTGGGTGACTCACTAGAGGGCTTCCCATCCAAATGACATAATTCCAGGAAAATGGAAGACTTTCTAACCACAAATTGCAACTACAGTACTCATATACAGCAGTTCCTGACACAAACACTGAGAAGTGGTATGTATTTCCAGTTAAAAGTGGGAATCCTATAAGGAACAGATGGCTGTGGGTTGATAATGAGCCTTTTGGCATTCAGTTCATATTGCTCAGGTTTATAGTCTCTCTGCTGAGGCCAAGAGCAAAGACATTAAACTACCTTTCTGAGTAATGCTAGAGATTATCCTTCCAGACTCAATAGCATAGAATCATCTTGGTATGTAGTGCCACTATGTGGTACTGATGCTGAGGATAAACTTCCATCCTATCAAGAAACTCATGTTTGAAGTAGATTTTTAAATTTCTCATTAAAAGATATTAAAAGGACAGGTCTGGGAATAATTTTCTGAACAGGAGTCCTACAGCAGTATTACACTTCTTAACAGATCCAATGTCTACATTGCTAAAAGTCAAATTTCCCTAACGTTCTATCTCAGGCATCAGGTATTTTTGAAAAGTGCATGGATTTACCCAGTGGTAGGGATGATATCTTTTATTAGGCCAACTAAGATTTTTGCAAAAAAAAAAAGAAAAGGCTTTAATTGCAAGCTTTTGAGTGTAAATACCCTTCTTCAGGCATCGGAAAAAAGATTGTAAAAGTTCTCCTGTGTAGAAATGAAAGTTCATATTTCAGAGGAGAATTGAAGATGCAGTAAAATCTCCTGTTTGTAACAGTGGATTGTATAATAAAATATACCATTGTATAATAACCACTTTATAATAAAAGATATCACCTCTACCACAAGTCCTGATTGCTTTTTCCTCTAGACCACTACAGCTATGACCCAGATATCTGGGTTTACCCAGTAAATTTATGAGACTTGGAGTATTTATAATTGCTGGGCAAAGAGCCTTATCAAAGCAGGACTCCAGGATGGGGGAATCCTGAAAAAAATAAATTCCATACTGGCTGGTTAAGACCAGTTGTAATCCCTTTTGCTTTAACAGAGCAGCCCAAATGGTATGGAATGTAACTGAAGCTTTTGTTCATTGTGTTTGCATGTGTGATTTTACTTTATTTTGTTTTGAAAATCTCTGGTAACTTGTTTGTTGCAGTGAAGGGGGAGAACCGAAATCCTTTCAATTTTCTCAAGTTATTTGCCCCAAAGTACCTGATCCAAGTAGAAAGTTGTCATGTGGATGCCAATAATTCTTGATGTGTAATGCCAATGGTGTTTGGCAAAACTAGGAAATACATTAACAAGTACTATTTTGTCGGTGGATGGAACCTTCTTGTGTTTCTCAGTAAAAATGACAAATATTCACTAGGTCTGTGAGAGTAGGCAGCTATTCTGTCTGGCTTCGGATCCGGCTCTTTGGATGGCAGCAATCCAATCTGGAGCTCTGGAATGGTTTTCTGCTTTGATCTGGCTGAAGTGGCTCTGAAGCTTCAGAGCCGCCTTGGAGATCCGACCATAGGGTACAATGGGGAATCAATGGAATATCTATAACTTTGTTGGTTTTTGTCTGATTTGGATGAAACTTGCAGGAATGGTAGCCTCCGCTGAAAGAATGACTCCTGCCAAACTTCAAGAAGATTGGTGCAGGGCCTTGGCGGGGGAACTGCACCCCAAATTCTTGAAAGCAAAACTCATGTCACTTGTACCTATTACACCACAAGGGGGTGAAAACTGCAGGGATAGTAGCCCCTGCTGAGGCCACAAAGCCTGCCAAGTTTCAAGAAGATCAGTGTAGGGGTTCGGGGGGAACTGCACCTCAAGCTGCTGACAGGCAAAACTCGTGACACATAGTTCCATAGTTTCTAGGGTGGGAAGGGACCTGAGCGGATCATCGAGTCCGACCCCCTGCCATGGCAGGAAAGAGTACTGGGGTCAAACGACCTTGGCAAGGTGTACATCTAGCCTCCTTTTAAAGACCCCCAGGGTAGGAGCCAGCACCACTTCTATTGGAAGTTGGCTCCAGATCCTAGCCGCCCTAACCATGAAGTAGTGCCTCCTTATATCTAGCTTAAATCTACCCTCTGCCAGCTTGTGACCGTTATTCCTGGTCACTCCTGGCGGTGCGCGGGGGAACAGGGACTCCCCCAATGCCTGCTGGTTCCCTCTGACTAGTTTGTAACAGGCCACTAGATCCTCCCTCAGCCTTCTATTTTGGAGGCTGAACAGGTTCAGGTCCTGTAGCCTCTCCTCATAGGGCCTGCCCTGCTGCCCCCTGATCATGCGAGTGGCCCTCCTCTGGACCCTCTTGATGCTGTCCACATCCCTCTTGAAGTGCAGCGCCCAGAACTGGATGTAGTACTCCAGCTGTGGCCTGACCAGTGTCACATAGAGGGGGAGGATCACCTCCTTGGACCTGCATGAGATGCATCTGTGGATGCATGACAAGGTGCAGTTGGCCTTCCTGACTGCATCCCCACACTGCCAGCCCATTTTCACCTTGGAGTCAACGATGACTCCAAGATCCTTTTCTGCCTCTGTACAGACAAGAAGGGAGTTCCCCAACCTGTAGGTATGGTGCCAGTTGTTCCTCCTCAGGTGCATCACTTTGCACTTGTTGGTGTTGAATCCCATCCTATTTTCATCTGCCCACCCCTGTAACCTGTCTAGGTCTGAGTGCAGCCTATTCCTCCCTTCTAGTGTGCCCACATCCCCTCACATCTTAGTGTCATCAGCAAATTTGAACAAGGTGCTTTTTACCCCCTCGTCACTGATGAAGATGTTGAACAGTGCGGGCCCAAGGACTGAGTCCTGCAGAACCCCACTGCCCACATCCCTCCAAGTCAAAAATGACACATCCACTACCACTCTCTGGGTGCAGCCCTCCAGCTAGTTGGCAACCCAATTGACTGTGTGGGTCTCGACACCACAGCCCCCCAGTTTCTTAATGAGAACGGGGTGAGAGACAGTGTCGAAGGCCTTCCGAAAGTCTAGGAAGACTATGTCCACTGCTACCCCTGCATCTAAGGATTTGGTGATCTGGTCATAGAAGACCACCAGGTTGGTCTGACAGGACCTGCCACTAATGAACCCATGTTGGTTGCACCTAAGCATAATCTCCCCTGCTGGCCCCTCGTGGATATGCGCCAAAATAATTTTCTCAAAAAGCTTGCCCAGCATCGAGGTAAGACTAACTGGCCTATAGTTTCCCAGGTCCTCCTTCCTCCCCTTTTTGAAGATGGGAACCACATTGCCCCCCTTCCAGTCCTCTGGCACCACACCAGAGTGCCATGAGTGCTCGTAAAGCCGTGCCAGGGGTCCTGCAATGACCTCAGCTAATTCCCTCAGTATTCTAAGGTGGAGATCATCTGGACCAGCTGATCTGAATACATCCAGTCTTTCCAGAAGTTCCCTAACTAGTTCCTTACTAACACAGATGATCCTGTGGGTGTTAAAGCGCAGCGGGCTGAAAACTGCAGGGGTTACAGCCCCTGCTGAGGCTACTAAGCCTGCCAGGTTTCAAGGAGATAAGTGCAGGGGTTTGGGGAAAACTGCACCTCAAGCTGTGGACAAGCAAAACTCATGACATGGGTGATACTGTGTGTGTTAAGGCGCAGCAGGGTGAAAGCTTCAGGGATGGTATCCCCTGCTGTGGCCACAAAGCCTGCCAGCTGTTGAGGAGATAGGCACAGGGGTTCTGGGTTCTGGGCCCTGCACCTGTAGCTGCTGACAGACAAACCTTGTGACATGGGTGCTTGTGGAACTGACTGTCTCTGTCTTGTGGCAGTTGATCATCTACATTGATTCTTTCCTCTCCTTAGTCTGTGGTTTTGTAGGTGTTAATTGTTGCTAATTAACAGGTTACATTAGCTAGCAACTGTGTATAGGGCTGGTCCCTGAGTGAATCATGATTGATTGGGAACTAGTAACACAGTAGCTTAGCAGCCAGGCCTGCAGTAGTTCTCCCTCCCCTCCCCCCCCCCCCCCGCCCCAAGACAGACACAGTTGCGCAAGCACCCATGTCACAAGTTTTGCCAGCCAGTGGCTAGAGGTGCAGGGCCCCAGATTCCCCCTGCACCTATGTCCTGGACAGCTGGCAGGCTTCATGCCCGCAGCAGGGGCTACCATCCCTGCAGCTTTCACTCTGCTGTGCCTTAACACTTACAGTGTCACCCATGTCACAAGTTTTGCTTGTGTGCAGCCTGAGGTGCAGTTCCCCCAAAACCCTGAACTTATCTCCTTGAAACTTGGCAGGCTTTGTGGCCTCAGCAGGGGCTACTACTCCTGCAGTTTTCATCCTGCTGTGCCTTAACACACACAGGGTCATCTATGTCACGAGTTTTGCCTGTCAGCAGCTTGAGGTGCAGTTTCTCCAAAACCCCTGCCCCGATCTTCTTGAAACTCAGTAGGCTTTGTGGCCTCACCATGGGCTACCATTCCTTCAGTTTACGTGACGTGACATCATAGACGTGACATGAGTTTTGCTTTCATGAATTTGGGGTGCAGTTTCCCCCAAACCCCTGATCTTCTTGAAACTTGTCAGGGTTCATATTATTAACAGAAGCTACAACTCCTTCAGATTTCATACAAATCAGACAAAAACAACAAAGTTATAGATATTGCATTGATTCCCCATTGTACCCTCCGAACAACTTCGAAAAGTCTAACAAAGCCAGTGCTTCGACCCAGACATGCTGCTTCAAACACTGAAGCATCTGAAGCTTATCTGGATCTGAAGTATGGTCCGAAGCCTCGCACAGACCTAATAGTCACCTTTAATCAAAGGAGAAATTGAACTTAGATTATCTTTATCAAAATCTGTTCCTGCTGAGTTCTTCTTTATCTCTATTCCTCTTTTCCATTGCTTTAATAATCACAGTTAACTCCAGGATTCAGTTATATTACTTAGGAACTTTCAAATAAAGAGCTCACTGTGGTTCTCATTGTAACTGAAACCTGGGCCCATAAATATTCTTTCATGCACTTTACTTACGCAGTGATGCAAGTATTTTTGTTACAGTGTTGGCTAGGTAAGTCCCACTGTCAGTTTTCCAAAGAATGATAAAAAGTTTTAAATACTCAGTTTTGTATTACCGTATTTATCCACATTCACAATGATTTTAAATTTAAGATAACCCCCAATAATTAGACTCTATACATGAAAATTATAAATGTGTTGTAATTTTCCATAGATAGCAGAATCTAATTATTATCTGGGTCATCTTAAATTCATCCCCCAACCCCCCACCACTGGTGGAGCAGGGAAATAAACAGTAGGGGGGCAAGCAGCAATGGGGGTGAGGGGCAAGCAACCTGACCTTTCTCTCCCCTGCCTTTTGCCCACTCCCAGTGCCTGCCCCTCTACACCACTAGCCCCTCACACAGCCTGCTCTCCTGGCCTCTTGTCTATCCCTGTCCTCCCACCCCCACCATTTATCCTGTAAACCAGATCTGGTTCTGGTCCAGCTCCAGCCCTAGGTGGCCATGGCAGTGGCAGCTCTAGCCTCAGCTTCTCTGCTGCTGCATGGTCTGTCCTGCACCCCTTCTCCCACCAACATGCAATCTCCTCTGCGCTCTGCCTCCCTCCCAATCTCACCTTCATTCCCCTCTCCCATGCTGTGTGATCTCCCTCACACTTGCTCCCACCTCTCTCTGTGACCATTGCATTAGCTCTCTCCAGGTCGGGGTCAGGGTGGAAGCTGAAGCAGCAAGTACAGCAGTGCTTTCCTGGGCTGGTACTCAAATCCAAGATAAACTCCCCCCCCCCCCTTGTTGAATGGGGGGAAACCTCATCTTGGATTTGAGTAAATATGGTACCACTAGCCAATTGCCTGTCAAGAATGCTGTGGTAGGGTGGAGGGAGAGGGTGGGGACAGAACCCTGGGCCCCAACCCCATCCAGACCCACTCCCCCTTCCCTCCTGCTGCTTGCTGCAGTAGCGGGGGGAAGGGAGGAGCAGGCCTGGGCCTGGTGTGGGCAAGGACCGGGCCTGAGGGTGGGAAGAAGCCAGGCCATTGCAGCGGGAGGGCAGGGGGGTCAGTGGGCCTGGAACAACCCAGCAGTGGCAGGGGGACAGGAGGAGTCGGGGTGGATAAGGGAGTGGGAGTAGGAGAGGAGTAGACCCAAGCCTGACAGGGGAGGAGGTTTGCTTCTCCCCTCCCCTTGCAGCTTTCATGTTGGCTGGGGCCAGGCTGGGCTGGGCTGGCCCCATTGTCCCCATCTCCCACTGCTGCAGTGAGCTGGCTTTTCCCCCGGCTCAGGCTCACCCCAACATCCCAACATTGGGCCTGCTTGGGGATGGGAGGAGTGGGCTCAGGGCCAACGTGGGGAGGAGGGTTGGGGACAAGTCACCCTGGGCCTAAGAGGGGGAGGAGGCCTGCTCCTTCCCTCCTCCAGCTACGGCCATGACTGCATTGGGCCAGGCTCCCTGTTTCCCCCTGCCCTGATGCAGCAGGCTGGCTTTTCCCCTGCTCAGGCCTGCTCCCCTCCCCCTACATTGGGCCTGGGCCCACTCTGCACCCTGCATTACCTGCAGGGAGCAGGGCAGGGTGGGGGGTGAGGCCAGCCCTGTTGGCCTCGTCCCCCACTTCCATCCACTCTGTTGCCGCCGCATCCAGGGAGCAGAGCAGGGCAGGGCAAGAACAGCTGTGCTGACCTCCCCCCTCCCCCCACTCCGCCCTGCTCCATCCTCTTGTCCCCATCATCATGGTGGTGGGCTGCCTATAGTCAGAACTCTTCTTCATGCTCTGATTGGCTGTTTGTCCCAGGGTCCTTGACAGTTGTACTTTCAACCAAAAGAACCAGTTCCTTGGCTATAAACTATGCAAGATATTTTCTGTTCCCTGTGTGTCATTTGTATACAGGCTTATCCAGCTGTTCTTCATTCATGTCCTGGTCTTGTCCAAGCATCGGGCCACTTTGGGGTTGTGCATGATCTATGTGTATGACTATGTAAAGGAGAGCAGGTAGACCTATGTCTCCTGCATAAAACTAGAACTTGTATCACGTTATCTGATTACTTGTGGGACTCTACAAGTCAGCAGCATGGTGGGAGGAGTGAAGTTTCCCGACACAACTTGTTGGTTTAATCCCTCCAGGAAGCACAGAAATCTGCAGCCACCATAGTCATGTCTGTGGCTTCTGCTGCCTGGAATCATTGTCATCACCCACTTTTCAGCTTTCTCCACGGCTTCAAGTTGGTTCCCTGAGGGGCTGGAGCTTACTGTGGGTCATCCTGATTAACTTATTTGACTTCACTGTAATTTTAGAGGAAATTAGTTTATTAAGCCCATAACTTACTTTTAGGATAATGGGGTGATTTGGTTCACAGCTGGGATATACATATTTCTATATCAAGGGATAATATACTATATATTTTCACACATGATACAGATTGTGCATGGATTGTAATATATGAAAGGAGCTATTTTCCTATTAGTTCAATAAAGCATCAATATGTGAAGTCACAAGCCTGTTGTTTCTATAGCAGTAGCATATAGTGTCATTTATACATAGTACAAAGAACTCTTTTTTGTGTCCCCCTTTGCTTAGCCATCCATGGGATATGATCCAAGAGCATATTTCAGTAGGGACTGACCCCAAATCTCCACTGCTCCTGTACAAATCCAAGCAACTAAACCCAACTGCAAATACATGCAGTGCTAGCGTACCTATTTATGCATTCATAAATATCAGTACACTGTAGACAGAATATGTTGTAGTTATTTCTTTTTAAATGAAGTGACTTAATACACACAGCTGAAAAAATTATTGATCTAGTTTTGTGTTAATACATTCAATTCCTATTACTCAAGAACAATCCTAAGTAAAATATTTTTCAGTGTAAAATGCTGGAAATCCCTTTTAAGTTGTTTTTACTCAGTAGGTCACTTTTAAAAAGTTGTATTATTACCTCTGTTGCCTGGAATGAGACTTTAGAAGATCTGTAAGACAAGATGGATGGGGCTGGATTGTCCCTGATGATGAACTACGCAGAGTGATAACAAATTACTAGAAGCATGTGTGTTTGGAAAATCCAGTATGATTTTATTTTCAAATGGATACTTACTGCTTAAATTGATAGCAATACATGCTGTGGAAAATATTTCATCCCCTCTATATTTTTTATATAAATTGGAAAGTTGAAACACTGAAAGCAGGAAAATTTTAAAGATATTTGTAGAGGCAGATATACCATTCAGCAAGTAGCTTAAGAATTTGGGGTATATTTTGGTACTCCACAAAGACCTTGCCCACTTTTCTTGGATCCTTTGTCTCCTCGTTATCATACAAAATTTTTGGATCGGATGTTCAGTGTTTGTTGCAGTGTCAAAAAGTGCCAGTTGGCAGAGCCCTATGTAATACCAGCAACAGGAAGTCTGAAAAACACTAAACGAATGAAAGTATGGGAAGTCAGTCACTGAGGAGAGGCAGCTATGACTATTCTACATAATCAGGCTGAGCCACTATAAATGTTGAAATATGGAGTACAGTGATAGAAAGAGATCTGGAGGACATGCCTGAATTTATGATTGCCTCACACCAAAAAATGATTCCTAAATGCTTTTGCGGAAGACAGCTAGGTCATGATGCAGTCTGTTTTAAATTCTGGAAACCTTACTATTAGTTTCAGGAGATGCCACAGATTATGAAGTCTAGCTTCCCTTTCAACCCTTCAATAGCACAGAGGGAAGAAGAGGGTTTAATTAAGTGTCCTGGACCATCCAGTGTCTGCCAGTGCTTCTCCCTGCCCCAGACCAAATTCTTTCCAGCTGCAAAACTACCTGCAATTTCTGCCTTGATCCAGTCTCCTATTCCACACTCTGAACCATCCCATAAACCTCCACCAGAACTAGCCCAAGACCAAAACATTTCAAGACGTGGTCAGACGATGACAAATCTTAAATTTGTGGATACTGGGGAAATTCTTTTTCAGTGACATCTATTATAAGTAAGTGAAAACACAGGTTTATAATAGAAGCTGGGACCCAAACATAACCATAGTTTTCGCAACTGAGAAAACTATAATGCCCTATTATATTTATGTATAATGAGCTCTTTACGATCAAATGTTCTATAATTAAGAAAAAAACACTGTTTTCAGGCACTAGTGGTTTAAACACAAAGTCGAGACAGTTAAATACCACAGCTTACACACACCAGTACATTATATAAACCCTCATGGGACTGACAAGAAACCTTATATATTTTTCCACTGTATGTGCAGGGAAAGCCAAATGGAAACAAGGAAGCTGTAAAAGCTCGGCTTACTAGCAGCTTAATTTTTTTCAGCATGATGTCCATGAAAATTGGAAATTACCATTGAAACAGAAAACAGGTATGTCTGTACAGTACTGAGGTGTGCTGTAGGTACCTGTCTTCCCATACTGGTGTTTACTTTTAACCAGGCCAAGCAGAATGAGCTCATTGTAGGTTAGCACAATAAAGACAGGATTTGTGTCTGGATAGATAGTAGTTGCACTTATTCAGTCTTCTGGAAAATTAAGGCCTGGCCCAAACACATACTTCTATTTTGTTTCCTCTGAGACAGCCAAGAGTATAATCATTCCATAAGTTTCAAATAACAAGAGAATCTGAGACTGACTCACTGTTTCCCATTTCATTAGCTTGGGACAGGATACAAAGCTCATAAACACATTTTGGGAGTCTGTATATGACATAAAATTACTTTCACAATTCTGTGAACCTCCATTTTTAATTTCCTTCTGAATGATTGTTTATGACTTCTCTTGTAGCTCTCCAGACTCCCCACCCAAAAGCATGAAGTGTGACGAAACAGACAGCAACTTTCTTTTCATAGCTCACTCCTCACGGCCACCATAAAGCATGCCTGAAGCTGCTTTAGATCAGTGATTTGGCAATATTTGCACATCACTACTAATAGTTCTTCAAGAGTGCTACTTCTCATATTGCCCAAAGGCATCTCCTGCTCTGTCCCTGTTGTGTTTAGATGATATTGTTTTTTTAAACAACACATTGCTTCTCCAGGTCAACAGACTTCTAATCAGAAAGGCAAGGGTCAGCCAAGAGATGGATAGTTTAGTTGCTAAGGAACAAAGAAAAGAGCCAAACCTGCTCTCAAGAATACCATATAAATCTGAAGAAACTACTAAAGTCAATGAACCAAGTTCTCTGTTGGTGTAAATAGGCCTTGCTCCACTAAAATCTATGTTTGATTGGCTTATGAGAGGGAAAGAAAGGGGACTAGGGAGAGCACAATGACAAGATCATTCATACTAACTAGGACTCAGAAGAATCTGAAACTGCAAGTCAAAATGAAGTATGAGCTCTGAAGTATAATTTTGTATTTTATAGAAGATCAGTCAAAATAGAACTATTCATTAAATGTATGTGTATACTGCTCCTTTTGTAATATTTCATGTTTGGCCAGCAACAGTACAAGGATTTTGCAATGAGGGAGAAATGGACAGAGGTGGGTTCAATAGGCAAGTTAGCTATATCTTTATGACAATCAGCTGTGCCATATTTAATGTTTTGGAGAAGCAATAATCTTTGAAATCCTAGCTAGTTTGAAAAGTCAGTTAAATGTTTTCTAAAAGTGGTCATCAATGAATAAGTAGAGTCAGATATTTTTCATTACCAGCAATGCAGCAGCAATTTACCATATATTAAATTTCAGGAAAGGAAGTCTCTGCAGCAGCAGAGAAGCAGAAGTCCTGGTTTTACAGCCTAGTAATATGTATGGCCTCATGTTCTTGAAAATACCTGTTCTAACAACAGTACTCAGTGGCCACACCTACAGATACTATTCATTCACATTAGGCTTACTGCACAGTAAAATACCACCCAGTGAGTCTTCCCCAGGAGCATGTATACACATGTTCCCTGTTGGAAACAGATTCGCTTTAAATGGGGGCAACCCAGTAGAGGGCTGCTTCTGCCCTGCTGTGCCCTCCTGCAGCAGCCAGGGGGTGCTCTAGGCACCCTAGGTGCTAGCCTGGGGGCTGGCAAGGGGCATGGGGCTGGTCACAATTTGCACGAGGCCAGAAGAGCTCTGCCAGCTGGAGTGGCAGCTGTCTCCTGGCTCCATACACATCAGGAGGGGACCTGATATACTTCCGGCTGGGAGGCAGCTGCCCCTGAAGCAAGCAGAGCTCTCCTGGCCCCATGTCCATCAGGACACACAGCTGCCAATGAGCTCCCTGCTGGGTGGGGTTTTCCTGCCCAGCACAGGGATTGCTGGGAGCTGTCCTGAGTGTGGGGCAGCTGCCAGTGAGCCTCCTGTGGGGCGAGGGGGGAGGAGGGGGCACAGGGCTTGCTGGAAGCTGCCTTGCTAGTGTGGGCCAGCCCTTGCTCACCCCCAAAGCAGCCAAGTCCACACCATGCAGTGGGTAGGGGCTGGGTTTCCAGCCCGTTTGCCCTCTGGAGCTGCCAGCTCTGTGCTGGGAGCTGGGACAAGGCAGAGAGCTCCCCAGTCCCAGTGCTGACTGGCTTGCCTGAGTAGTGCCAGTACAGGGGGCAGAGAGCTCCCCGTCTGCTGTGGCACCCTACTTCCTAGGCTGACCAGGAGCAACTTGCTCCCAGTCAGTGTATACAAGAGTGCTATTGTGCAGTAACTACTCCACAGTTAATCTAGTACCTGTATTTACAAGTGCTAGCTAACTGTGTAGTAGCCTAATTTACTGCAAAGTAAATGCCCCGCACATGTAGACAGTGGCACTTTACTGTACAGTAAGTTAGTCTACTGTGTATTAAAGCATCTTGTGTAGACATGCCCAGTAAGGGCCACAGGGCAGAGTTTAAAGTAACTTAGGAACTAAAGATGAGGTTAGGCACTTAATGAGACTTTGCCAAAGCATTTAGGTGCCTAACTCCTATCTAGATATTTAGTAGGGCTATGGGAAGCTTTGGGTGCTGATTCGATTTGGAGGAGATTTGGCCCGATTCGATGGCTAAATCTCTGAATCCGAATTGAACCGGGGGACCGATTTAAAGGTCCCAATCAATTCAAAGCTCTCCGAATCTTCGGCAAAGATTCAGAGAGCTTTGATAATTTGGGCAGTCCCTAGTGGCTGCCCCTGCCCTCCCCCCCCAGCTCCCGGTACTTTAAAGAAAAGCCCCAGTGCTCACCGGGTGCTGCTGGGTGGGGAGCAATCCCCACTGCCACCCACTGCCCAACACTGCATGGGGGGCTCTGCATAAGTCCCCTTGATACACCCCCCATGCTGGCTGCCCTGCCTGCTGGGGCTCTGGCCCTTTAAGAAAAAAAAAAGCTGAGAAAAGCCCTGGGACTCACCACTGCTGGTGCAGCCTTGGGGCTTCAGGGACTCCTGCAGAGCCCCCAACATGGCATTGAGGCAGTGGGGATCACCCACACCGGCAGAAGCGGTGAGTCCGGGGGTTTCTTCAGGTTCTTTTTTCTTAAAAAGTGGGAGCTGGCCCATGCGGGGCACATGTGAGGGGGCTGGGGGAGTGGGGAGGGAGGGTTCAGGGGCTGCTGTAGAGCCCCCACACAGCATGGGGCAGTGGGGGGCAGAGAAGATTCCCCCCCGCCTGGCAGCACCTGCTGAGCCAGGGCTTTTTTTTCCCCCAAGAGCTGGGAGCTGGGGCAGGTGGGGCAGCCATTGCTGAGCTGGGAGATGGACTTGGCCTGGCTGATTCAGATTGTGCTGCTGCCTAATCGCCGAATTAGATCTGGCCAAATCGAATCAGGACAGTGATTTGAATCACCAAATCGAATCACTGTCCCCCGAATCAGCTGAATCCAAATCTGAAGCAAATACTAGCTGCTTCACACAGGCCTAATATTTAGACATCTACATACATTGAAAAATATGGTCCCCGATACTTAGCAGGTTTCTATGACAAGCAAAGGTAGTTGGGAAGTGGAATTTCCATTCCAAAGGAAGTGCTGAAACAATACTGAAAACAAGCGCTTCAATGCTATTGTAACAAAACATTTTTAAATCTTTCTGATTGAAAATCTTTGTCAAAATCAACAAATTTCCATATAATCTTTTCACTGCCTTTTTAACAGAAAATGGTTTCATCAAAAAAAAATTCTGGCAGCTCTACTAGATGACTTACTGTGCAAGTAGAGTATAGTTACATTAGCTGAAATACACAGGCAACAAAACAATAAAACATTCCTGGACTCTATTTATTGCAGGTTCCAAATCTGTCATATAATAGAGTGAGTAAAATGTACATAAGTGGAAGAGACAGCAAACATCTACACTATTCCTGTACAGGGGCTGATGGTACATTTTGTCACTGTTTTTCACTTAAAAATATGGGTCACTGAAGACATACCTTTTTATTTTGCTTTTGCAATGATTTTGACAAATTCTGCCCTACTTCGATGCCAGTAATAGAAGTGCCACTTCATGATGCTTGTTGGCTATCGCTGCAAGCAAATTAGTTGTTGGACATGGCAGTGCATGCAACTTGAAGAGCACTGAATCAGGGGTTAAGCTGCTGTGCTCTTTAATAGCTGAAAGGAATCATTTGAATTTCTTACTTGTCCTTGTTTTGCTTCAAGTAATGTGAACCTAAAAATAAAACAAGTAAAATATATCAATTCAATATAAGATAAATATTGTTTGGAACTTGGTCAGTGAAAATCTCTTGTGGTGATAAATGGCTGTTTTTAATAAGTGTGTCAACCAGAAATATACACAGATTTAAACTCTTACTCTCAAAAAATCATCATTTCGGAGCAAAAATCATGAGATTAAAAAATGTGAGGCTCTTGATCTTTGCCTTGTAATGTTTTGCTTCTCAGTTGCTCTTGAGTCACATATTCAAACTACCCCATGCAACAGTGAGGGCTAGAAACTTGTTTTTAAATAGAAACATACATTGTCATGTAGGCATTTGTCTCCAAGAGTCAGGGCTTTACATGAAACACTGGAGATCACAGGACTGACAATAAAATCATTAGAATTGGCAGCATTACAGATAACAAAATGTCCCATTCCAAAACAAGGCACATACTGGCACCAAAGCTAAATTTCTTGTTTTTAGATAAATGGAAAATAGTTAATTTAATTAAGGAGAACTTATTTGGTAGCAGGGTTAAAACAAGAAGCAGAAAAATGCAGTGACATACAAAAATAAACTTTGCCTGCAGCGTTTGGGGAAGCTTATTATCTTTAGTTTGAAGTTCTTTATCTTCTGCTCCTCGAGGAGATGCTGTGAATGATTGTAATGTGGATTTGGTCACCATTTTGGTGGTGGTGACCTGTTTGATCTGTTTTCTTCCACTTAATCACTGTCTACTTAATCACTATGCTTGTCCAACAGCATGCAGTCATCGGGTCTTTTCCTCTTGTGGTTCTTCTTGACTGCTCGGATACTACTAATCAGATAAGTTAACAGAGCTGGAAGATCGCATATTTTTAAATGAGGATGATAAATAGTTTCTCTGAACTGCTACAGTTCCTAAAGCTGTGTTCCTGCTCTTGGTCTCTTGGTTTCTGAAGAAACTTCTGAACCTCACTCAATACCCTACAATATAAAATAAACTTTAAATTGCCCTCTTGGGTCATTTTTCAAGGTTAGCAACCCGTTAAGATGAACTGGGGAACTGACACCTTTCTTACATTTACTGTTTTGTGCTGTCAGAGACAGATGAAGCAACATAGTCTTCATAGTCTTCCACAGAGCTCTACCAACCCAGCATCATTTGAGTACTGAGCACTCTCTCTGTAGATTCAGACAAAGTGTCACTGGTCCACATTCAGAAGGTTTTGGTCACAATTAGACTAGAATTATTGTTAAGTAAAAAGTTTCGCTTCTGTACATTCTGATAGAATGGATGGGTGGGAGGGAAAGAAAGAATCGTCTCCTCGATCTGTCACTGTTTTCATATAATAATCATAGTTCAGCAATCTTGCTGCAAGAATTGTGGTTAACTCCTGGGAGTTCCTGACCATAAACCTATTTTGAAGAGCTACTTCCCTTTAGAGAGAGGAACATGCATGATAAAGTTACCCAGCTATTACAGTATGCAGCGCTGATTGTTTAATGGAACAGGCAATGTGTTAGGTCAGTTATTCCTCATAGTTTCATCAGAGAAAAAGAGAGAGGAGTGAAAAGTACTGTATCTTTCTCCCACTGTATTTAAAGGGCTGTATTTAATGATTGTCAGCTGAATGAAGTAATACAGGACTAATGCACAGGAACATTACAAGAACCCATTTTTACAGCGTTTCATTTGAGAGCACTACCAGTGTTACCCAAGAGAAATGTTTATGTGAGAGGGACATTAATATTTCTCAGTTTAATCTGGCCAGTGACTTTTATTCTGGCTGATTAGAAGGCCTGGCTGAGAGGAACACTTTGAGGGATATGTGCTCATAAAAGTTACATTGAGTCAGAATTATAAATACATATTCAGTTGAAGAAGAATATATGGCCTAGCTTCTGAATTCAACAGTTAAAGTTGGTTAAGTTTTAGATGAAAGAGAGACTTTTTAAGAGATCTTTTGAAAAAAAAATCATTTCTTAAGCTGCACAAACAAAAAGTAATAACTGACCAGGAGTTGATTGCCTGCCTCTAGAGAATGGGAGTTAGCAATTCTCACCAGATGAAAAGTGCTCACAAGCCATCTAAATCCCTCTCCATCTAGTTGCCTGATTGTTTTAGTGGTCCTATTCAAAATCAAATACAGATTATAATTTATTCAGGCATCATTTCATAGAGCTTCTTACACTGAAGCGTAGCCATAAGGTTGGGAAAAGGGTGTTCTATGACCATGATGCAGCCATTCCTCTCTGGGTCCTGTGCTGCCAGCAAACTAGTACTGTGCCACCTGCTGCTCACTAGGGCTGTGCAAAGCTTTGGTTGCTGATTCGATTTAGTGGAGATTTGGCCTGATTCGGCAGCCAAATCTCTGAATCCAAATTGAATCAGGAGACCCTTTAATCTCTCCTAATTGAATCAAAACCTAAGATTCAATGATTTAGACATAGACACAGCTTTTAATGTTTTTTTCTACATACCTCAAGGATTCCAGGCAGCTTGTGAATGCTGAGATGCTGGGGCAGATGTAACTTCCCATGGGAGCATGGCGGAGCCAGAGGTGGACTGGAAGTACTTGCAGTCCACTTCTGGATTTGCTGCCAAGCACATGGGGGAGCCTCATGTGCTCCTGTGGGACACTTCATCTGCCCCATCATTGCAGTATTCATGATCCATGTCTGGTACCTTGAGGTATGTAGAAAAAAACATTTAAAGCTGTGCCAATGGCCAAATTGCTGATTCTCCGAATCAGCATAGAATCTTCAGATTTGGATTTGGCCAAATCAAATTGGGGACAGTGATCCAAATCAGCTAATCAAATCACTGTTCCCAATTCGGGCCAAATCTAAATCGAATATGGCCCATTTCGCACACCCCTACTGCTCACTGTTGATTCTGATTCATGTTTTGCCATGGCGTTTGGGTCACGATACTTCAAGGTTCTTGCCTTAACATGTTGCTCTTATTCAGTGAGTTGTGGATTGTGTTGAATTAAAAATATACCTTGATTCCCGATCTTTTTAAAATCACATGGGATTGTACCCCCTTATGATGTTTTAAGAAATCAAAGGTTTAGAGGCCATGTGATCTACTTGTCAGGGTGAGGGGTGGGTACGCTTTTGACACTGGTCCTGTTACTAGTTGTCATTTATCTCTTATGTTACTGGAAGCAAGTCATTTCCCTCTCTGTGCTCATTTGCCGTGTATCTTTGTCCATCCTATCCAGACTTTCTGCTCTTTTTTCTGATAATGTGCTTGTGCAGCCCCTAGAATACTATGGTCCTGCTCTCAATTGGAACCTTTAAGTGCTTCCATAATATAGCTAATAATCCTGATGTCAGAATTATTTACTTTTTCCTTTTCATACCCTGTTGTAAGATTCCCATTATCCAGACGTTGTCACTATTAATAAACACCCTATTTAAAAATATCCATAATATATTAAAAGAATTAGTAATGTACGCTGTATTCTAAAGAAAGGCCTCAGCTTGAGACCTTTCTTGACTTCTGGGTCAAAGAAGAACAAAATAAAGTATTAACAAAAGCACGGTTGACTGCCAAAGAAAAAGGAGTTCCTGTAAGGACTGAAACAATTAATCTCCTCTATACTGAACTCCCAGAGGGAGTGTGTTGTGTTTCCTCTCGTTCTTTATCAAAGTCCCCTAAATAAGCAGGAATGGGCTGTGTCTGCACAGCCTCTGCACACCTTTTCCACTTACTAATTAGGGCCTGCTTCACAGTAAGAGACTATTCACTGCCTGGCTCTGAAAAGGGATGCCAATGAAACTAAGCACAAACATGAAGCTCCTTGAAGTTGCCCTTCTCTTCGCATTCAGCACCTATGTTACAATTGGTAAGAGTGCATTGTTCTCTGTTTCTCTTTTGACTTTGTTAGCAGATCTGTAGCAGACACAGTTATCATTTCAGTGGGCTTTTGATAGTGAAGGTTTCATTTGACTGTGATACTGCAGTTCAGTACTTCATTCCCATACATGTAGGCAGAAGAAATGTACATTTGGAAGAGGTACTACCTCTGTTTTGTTTTGAGTTATATGACCTCCGTAAAAAGAATATTTTTGGCAATGTACGTTTTCTCTGGTAGATCTGAGAGGAATTAAAAGCACTGACTAAGGAAAAAACTGCTTATTAGGAGGGTGTTTTGTTTTATTTTCCTCTTCTGAAAACTGTCTTTTGTACAAGAAACTTCTAACAAGATTTGAAATGTCTGTTGGTTCTGAAAATTTAGTTTAATACACTGGGTAAATACAACAGGTCAAATGTACCCTGATATAACCCCCTTATTCACCAGAATTACATTGGTGGTGTACTGGCTGAGTGTGCTTTTCAAAAGCCAGTGTATATTTACTGGGCAGAACTAGTGACTGTGTTCAACAAGTTTTAGAAGATTAAAAACTGTTAGTTTATGTTCTAATGGTCACTGATCTTCTGTTTCTAGTGCTCTTCTGCTTGAAATATTTTTCATTCAGAATAAATTAGTTTGTGATAATAAGATGAAAGAAACTGCAACTAAAGTCTCACCAGCTTTATTGAGAGTTAAAGTTGAAGCTGAAGATTTTATTTCTCATTTTCTGGAAAACTGTACCTAAAGCTTTTACAGATGTCATTAGAATAGATTAAAAGATTTTCAGTAACTGGCAACTAACCAGTAAATAGAAAATCTATTTCTACTGGATTAAGTAATTACAAGTCCTGAGCTAAAAACTTTTACTTGAGTTATGCTTTAAAAATCCAAGCAAAAAACCCCAAAAATGTATTGTGGAGTGAGCTGCACTATTGCTTGTGGTCGTCACCGTTAAAGAAAGCAGTGAAGTAGATTAACAGTGATGTTTCTGTCATAAATTATCTAATTTGTGAACTATGCCATGCCAGTATGTATTCTGAAAATGTATGTATTCTCTGTTGGCTGGTGTCAGAAAAAGCAGCCTTTCCATCACTATTAAATGTTTAGTAAATTACTTATCTTTGGGAAAACCTGGTGGAGTGCATTCTGTTTGTAACAGGTTATTCCAAACCAACATGCAAAGGTGAAGGGCAATGCATAGGAGGTTGGTCAGTTTTGTGAAGTCCCTGGCATACAGGCTTTCTAAACTCTTCTGAATGGAGATGATAGGACATAGCTGGAGCAGGGCAGAAGTCATTGCAATGAATTAGTAAGAATCAAAATAAGAGACACTTGCTTTCAGCTAGGGCTGTGCAAAATTTTACCACCCGTTTTGTTTTGATGCTGTTTTGATGCATTTCAAGGTCAAAAAAGCAAAATCAAAACAGAACAGCTATGGTTAAAACAGCCTTGAAACAAAATGAGGCAAGTCGAAACGTTTCACCATTTTGACGCTGTTTCGACGTTTTGCCCATAGGCTATAATGGGGAAGGTTGAAACCGCCTATAACTTTGTCACTTCTGGCCAGATGTGGATGAAACTTGCAGAAATGGTAGCACTTCTGAGGGCATGAAGCATGTCAAGTTTCAGGAAGATAGGTGCAGGGGGTTCGAGGAACTTGCACCCCAAAATCTAGAAGTAAAATTTGTGTTGTGTGTATGTGTTAAGCCACAGTGGGGTGAAAACAGCAGGCAAGCTAGCCCCTCCTGAGGCCACAAAGCCTGCCAAGTTTCAAGAAGAACGGTGCAGGGGTTTGGGGGAAACTGCACCTCAAACTGCAGACAAGCAAAACTCATGACATGGGTGACACTGTGTGTGTTAAGGTGCAACAGAGTGAAAGCTGCAGGGATGATAGCCCCTGCTGCGGTCATGAAGCCTCCCAGCTGTCAAAGAGGTAGATGCAGGGGTTCTGGGTTCTGGGCCCCTGCACGTCTAGCTGCTGACAGGCAAAACTTGTGACATGGGTGCTTGCGCAACTGTGTCTGTCTTTGGGCACGGGGGGAAGGAATTACTGCAGGCCTGGCTGCTAGTCACTGCTGCAGTCACGAAGCCTGCCAGCTGTTAAGGAGATTGGTGCAGGGGGATTCTGGGGCCCTGCACCCCTAGCTGCTGACAGGCAAAATTCATGACATGGGTGCTTGTGCAATGGCTGCCTCTCATCAGGCAGCAGGACTGAAGATCACCCATCACTTGCCACCAACACCTGGGGGTAATAATTGACCACAGTATGAACATGAGCCGGCACGGCAATGCTGTAGCCAGCAGGGCCAATAATAAATATTGGTGGGATTTTCTAATTGACTTTCACTGGGAGCTGAATGCCTACCTTCCTCAGGTACTGTTGAAAACCCTCCATTATGTCTGGTTTAAGCATGTTTTGTCATCCTGTTTTCCAACTGCACTATCATGCTTCAGGGTGTGCTGCTATTTCTAACGTTCAGGAGAAAGACAGCAAGAAGCAAACATGCCCAGTGCTTGTTTTTGCGTCACTCATATATGCGCTGTGGACTTTCTGCCTTTCCTTATCATTCTAATAGAATTGCGCCTTTTGCCAGGATTGGGAGAGCACTGTTATTTAAACATATCTAATCTTTTTGAAGAACACATTCAGGTTCTATTAACATCTTAAGTTTTCACAGGGTGATAATTTATTTAAAGAATGTTAGTGTAGGTAAAACATTAGTATTAAGTCCATTAAAAACCTTGAGTATATTAAGGAGTAGTCCATGCTTCTCATGACCTTTTTCCCTCTATCATTTTTATCAGAATATGAATAAGCCAAAACAGTCGTATTTGGGCACAACAGACTTAGCTAGTGAGGCAAGCCTGATTACCATGCTAAAATCTTTAGGTGCCTGTATACAAGCCAGGATGCTGCTCTGACGCGCTGTAATTATAGCATGTTGGAGGAGACTTGATTAGTTGTGTATGCTGTAGTGCGGTAATTAGCGCGAACTTTAGATAAAGCACCTCCACTGCCTTTTAGAAGCGCAGGGATGCTGATACATTAGATGTTCGGCGCACTTTAATTACAGTGGCTCTTGGAGCTGCTCTAATTAAAGCGCCCTACCTCCACTTTCGGAGCTCGTGTACAAAGGCTCTTTGGTTTTAGTTAATCTAGAAGAAACAGTGGCAGTAAGTTCAGCATCTTCTACCCTTGTGGCCAAAAGATTTTACTTATTTTGTCCCTGTTCTGAGGTGTACATTTTTTGCCTCATAATTACTAGAAATAATCAGAGCTCAGCATTTCCATTATTGTGTGATTCTGAACTTTGTGGCAAGTTCTAAGCTGGCCCCTTGTCCTGATATGGATTCTAGGCTTTTCTTTTTAAAAAATAGAAAATTGAAGCCTGTAAGGCCATGAAAATAACTTTCTAAATGTTAAACTATACAGTGATATCTGCCTGAGTCTTGGACAGCCTGAAATCATGTCTCATAGAAGTGAATTACCCCTGTTCATTTCAACGTAGAGAGAGAGTAGCTTCATGTCATTAAATCATTTCATTGGGTATGTCTACACGAAATGTTTTACTGCAAAGTAGTGTAGTTTACTGCACAGTGAGCATGAACGGCTATAGGTGTACCCGCTTACTCCACCGTAAACTTTACTACTCATGAAGGCAGCCAACGCAAGTGGCAGCCAATGCAAGTAACAAATTTAATTTATCCATGAGTACTTGCAGCACAGTAATGCTCATGTAGACGCCAACCAGGAGCAGATTTTCTCATGGTCAGCCCCGCTACTAGGGGGCCAGCCTGAACTCAGAAGCCCAAGGGGGGTGTGGGGGAAGGAATGGGACTTTTGGCCTCTGCTGTTCCTGCACAGGCCTTGGGCTACCTGTGCAAGCCTGTCTGCACCCTGACACCGCTGCCTGGCACCATAGTGCTTCTTGGCTGCCAGGACCATACCATCCAGCCCTGCAGGCTGCTGAAGGCTACTGCCACTGCCAGCTCCCAGGCCCAGTTGCAGCTAGCTCCTGGGTGCCAGGGCCAGCACCAGCTGCCTGCAGCCAGCCCCCAGCAGCCTTCCTGGAGCCTGCAGGTGCTGCAGGGCATTGCCTCACTGCATGGCTCCCAGTCCTGCACCATATCCCTGCACTAGGTGCAGGCAGCTGCCCAAGCCTGGCAGCACAGGAACAGCTGTGCAGAGGCCCTGAGAGCTAGTGTTGGGGCCCTAATGGGATCATCACTGATGCCATTTGCCACCACCTGGGGCCCCAACTGGTTGCAGGAAGAGACAGGCAAACTCATGGCACTGTGGGGTGAGGGAGAGGTGCAGCAGCAGTTTGTGCAGGGCAGACACTTGAACACCCACATCCATGAGGACTGTCAGGCTGGATGTGGAAGTGCAGGTACAACTGGTCAGCATGGCAGTGCCGCATAAAGGTCAAGGCCTGTGGGCACAGTGGGTCACCATCACCGACCACAACTGTCAGTTGCAGAGTACCTGCAAGTCCATGCCCTTTATGCAGCTGCTAACTGAGATCCTTGTAACCTGACATCCAAGCCACAGCCATGCTGTGTACAGCAGCATAGGAGGCCTGCCCAAGCTCCCACTCTAGCCTGGTGGTGATGTGTCACTGGGGGAGGGTCCCTTGGGGTCCTACTGAGCTGCCTGCCCCAGCCTCCACCAGCAGGTTGGGGAGTCTGAACCAGTGCCTGCCCCACAGATCTGCAGCTTCATCTCCAGCCACGAGGTGCAGCCAGCCATGTTACCACTGGCCACCAGCAGTGCCAACACCTCCCTGGGGGGCCCCAGGCTGGATGCCTGCATGCCATGCCCCACCACCCAAGGAAACTGCTGGGAGCCACATGCTGTTCTCACCAGTCAGGACAGACTGAAGCCACTGGACATGCCAGCCCTGCCCACATGGTAAGACCCACACTGCGGGGGCCATCCCTGCCCCCAGCTCCAGCCCTGACCCCTGCTGCCCCTCACTGCCCCCCCTTCCAACCATGTTCCCCTGGCTCCTGGGCTCCCCCTCCACAGCACACAGGGAGGTGGGAGACACAAAACTTTATTGAGCAGCCTGTGCCCCCACAGGTAAGTGGACACACGTCTCTCACATGCCAAGAAACATGTCAGTGCCAGCACAAAGTCCTCCTTGGCTGCATGGGACAGGGATGTGTAGTGCAGCCACAGATAGCCCTCCAGGTGGCATCAGAGATTACAGGGAAGCCCAGGTTTGTCCCCAATACAGTTGAGGCTCAGGGTCCCATAGCAGGTGTGCAAGTGTTCCCAGAGCACCATGGCAATTAGTAGCAGCAAGGCATAGTGGGTTGGGCACCCCTCAATCCATGCAAACAAATCCTCATGCTGTGCCCAGGACATGCACAGCAGAGTCACACTCAGGGTGCAGCACCAGTGCCTCCCCAGAGAGGGCCCCTGTGGGGAGGGGGAGGGTGTGGGTAGCTCCTTATTCCAGTCATCTGGGAGCCCCACGCCTCCTGAGCCCAAGTGCCATGGGCTAGGTGGCAGGACAGGAGACAGGATGGCCTTCAGGAGGAAAAGGGGAGGGGGCAGCAGGGTTTGGAGCTATGGCGGCAGGTGCTGCCAAGAGCCAGGACTTTCCCAGTCTGGGAACGGGGTGGGGGAGGCAGGCTGCCTGTGGCCAGCACCTGAAGCCCCAGGGGAGTGAGTTGAAATGGGGGGCTTGGCTGGTGGCTTCCTGGCCAAGTTCCCATAGTCCCTGGGCACCCGTGTATGCCTGACCCCTGATCTGAGGCTGAGCACCACACAGCCCCTGGTACAGAGTATCTTATCTCAGAAATGTTGCGAACTTTCACAAACAGCTTCTTTCTCATGACTCTGTAAGCTCTGAAGCTGCAAGCAAGGGAGAGGCTACTGTTGGCAGCTAGGTGGTGGCTTTAGGGTCACCGCCTCCAATAGCTGGGGTCCTGGGGATGCATCAGCTCTACAGGAGGAGAACCTCCTGGGCCAGATGTTGATGGCCACAGAAGGCTGGCAGGTGGATGCATGGATATGGCAGGTAGAGGATGTTGCCTGGCAGGAAAGGTGGTGGGTGGAGGATGTGCCTGTGTGGACATGTGGGACCAGATAAGACTGGACAGGACCAGATCAGGAGTTCAGGGTGCAGGTCCTGGAGCATGTAGACACCCTTGGGGAGCAAGGAATGGTCAATCAAGGCAGTGCAGCCCATGGAGGAGGTGCTGGACACCATCCTGACCCTGGCAGTCACTTTTGCACTGCCTGCTGCTCTGCTCCTGACCCTAGCCCCACCTGTCCCCTGGCAGCTGCCTGCTTCCCAGCAGCAGGCCCCCTCATGGGCCTGGGAAAAGGTCCAATGCCACCTCCACCAGCCAGGAGTCCACGCCCCCTGCCACTGAGCTCCCTCCGCATGGACCCAGCCCCACTGTGTGCCCTGGCTCCAGTGCACACAGTGCAGAGCAGAAGCTGCCTGTAGTGGGCTCAGGACCACACACCAGCCCTGCTGGCTCTAGACACCATCTGCCAGAGTGGGAGCCACCCACACCAGGGGAGAAGTGCCTGCCATCACCCCTGGGTGAGTCCCCTACACACTGGACTCACTGTAATACATGCACCTGTCGGGGAATGGCCAGAGATTGAGGTGCCAGCTGCCTGTCCCTGGACTCCACCCCATGGCCACCCACCCCAGGAAGGCACAAAAACATGACACATTGTAAATAGTTTCCATGGGGAAGAGGGTGGTTTATTGTTGTTGGATGGGGTGCATAGTGGAGGGGCTCTGCTGTTGGGGATGGAGGGGAGATGGGCTCTGGTGCTGGGGAGGGGCAGTGGGGTGGGGTCCTTGGGCAACTGTCCAGTCAGGCTACAGCAGAGAGTGCAGGAGGAGGTGGTCAGCCAGCACCTCTGAAACCCAATGCCCTGGTCCCCTGGTGGCAGGTGTGTGGTGTACCTGGGGCCTCAGTGAGGGTGTTCCACCACTGTTGCTGCCACCACAGCTGGTGCTCCTGCTGTCAGGCATCATCCACCTGCTGTGCCTTGCAGATGGTATGCAAAATGCAGGCTGTAATGATGACCCAGGACACACTGTCCTCGGTGAATTCTAGGTGGGCTATGAGGGTACACCAGCATCCCTTGCGGTGGCCAAAGACATGCTGCAGCAGGATGTGGGTCCAGCCCAGGCACCACGTAAAGTAGGGTAGGTCACAGTGGGATGGGCTGATGATGGGAATGTAGGTACAATCCAGAGCCCCGATGCACTGATGGAACCCCCGGGCACAGAACCCCCACCACCACCACCAGGAAGTCATGCACATGGAGCAGTGTGGCCCAGCATATCCTGGAGGGCACAGCACACCTCCAAGATGGCTTCCCCAGTGGTCACATTGCCCACACCAAAGAGGTGGCCCATGTAGCAGAGGCTGGCAGGCATGGCCAGCTTCAGTAGGGCAATGGCCAGCAGGGTTTCTGTAGAGAGGGCAGCCTGATGTTGGTGTCCTGCTGCTTCAGGTGTGCACAGAGATGCTTTCAGAGGTCCTGGAAGCTAGTCCGGGTTATCCTGAATGCTTCCAGCCACTGCTTGTTGTCCTAGGTGTGCTATAGACAATGGGTAGCCACTAGTCCTGCCTGGCCTGGTGGGCCCGGAAGTGGTGGAGTGGGAGGGCCAGAAGAGTAAGGGTGGCCCTTGCAGTGGCATCCTGGAGTGCGTCAGCCTCCCTGTTGGGGTCTGGCCAGCAGGATGGGGTCTAAGTGGCAGCTGCATGGTGGCGGCAGCCCTAGGACGACATGGTGAAGCCAGTCATGGGAGAGCCAGCAGGTCCCAGATGGCTGTGGATCAGCTGGTGTGGTGGCCAGCAGGAGCCCAGGACACTAGGCATCACTACTGGGGCAGGGACTGGAGCAGCCATGGCATAGGGAGGCAGAGACTGTGGTACAAGAGCTACCACAGTGTGCATGCTGCTCCTGGCCAGAACGACAGCTGGCCAGGGAGCAGAGGTATCTTTTAAAGAGTCTCCTCTGCAGACAGCTGTGGGTGGAGCCTCCAGCTCCCTCTGGTGGTGGCAGAGGCCCATTGCAGGGCCCCAGGAAATAGGACCAGTTTGCTGCTGAGAGCAGCAAATCTGCTGCCATGTCTTTCCATGTGTTGATGTCTGCCTCAGAGTGTTTAATTGTGAGTAGTTTATTTACAAGTAAACTGGTCCCGCATCAAATGCATGTGTACACACACTTACTGTGATTTAACTCCAATACCTAATAAAGATCATGTAAATGTTAACATTGTTGACTCATTCACAGCTGGCCATTGAAGCCCAAATATTCATCAGTTATTGTTGAGAGACGCACTGGGGAAACTGGTTGCTAGGCAGGTTCACAGTAGAAAGAAACTAGAAAGCCAAGGGTTCCTACCACCAACATTTTAAGTCACTTCAGATTCAAGTGGAAAAAGGGAAGGAAGGCTTAATAAAAGTAGGTTGCCAAGGAATTCCCCGAGTTCTACAGAAGACTGGGCTTCTCGCTGCAGTATTTAGCTTCAGTTTGCCATACAGAAAATATGCCTTGAAAACTATATAACTTCAGTGTACCTGAAGTGCCTGTTATAGTCATGTAACTTTAGGTTCTCTTTTTGTCACTGGTATTCTTTTCAACTGCAGGTTGGTAGAGTATATTACCTATATTTGCTAGGGTATGAAGGCCAAAAAAATACATATGCCAAACTGCTGGATTCCTTCTGAAAATAGTGCAATTGTTTCCAATGTGTATTGTAAGGAAGGGCAGTATTAAAAATATTTGCAAAATAACCTATTACAGGGGACCTGCTGCTAATAATAACAGGAACACAACATGCAAATTCCCTAACCATCCCTTTTCATAAACATCCTGGCTTACTGACGCAGTAGCACCTGCTGTGTTATATCATAGGAATTAGATATAAAAGGCGCCTGACATGCTAAGGCCCCCTTTCCAGCCTGCTAGAGCAGGACTCCCTGCTCTCAATACCTTTTCCAATGCTTTGTCCAATATAGATTTTAAATGTCTCATATGGAAAAAGATTCCATGACTTTCCTTTGCAAACTATTTCACATGCTAATGTATCTCAGGTTTAGGGCATTTATAGGCTATTCTATTAAACTTTACTATTGCAAAATTGCATTCTGTTGTTCATGGTGACCCCCTCTGATAGCACTCTGTTCAGTGCCTCTTCTTTTTCATTGTTTTCACCTTAGAATGCTGTCATTTCAGAAATTATTATTCTGGAATTACTGACTTTCCCCTATTGTTGATTAGTCATTTATGGAAGGAAATTTCCAAGGGAGAGATTGTTCAGAAGGAATTGTGTAGAAATGGAATTGCTGGTTTAGAAATCCTTGTTGTCATTGCATTTGGGAATGGACAAATGCTAATAGCACAAAAAAGCACTAAACATATTTAAAGCTCTTTGCAAACATGGTCAATCCTCATTTCTTGAGTTTTTTTGGCAGCTGCCTTTAACCTCAGGGAACAAATCTGAAATGGGGCTGGATTGAGGCCAGAGCCTGGATTCATTTCATTTTTCCAAATTTGGTGTCAATATACCCATAATCCCATTTTAGCAGGAGGCATAGTTATCTCCCAGGGGCCTCTGTTAGTGATGTTCTTCTGGAGACCTGTCTGATTTATTCAACGAAAGATGGCAATTATTGCAGCCATTTTGCATCTCCTCTGTTCCTCCATTGCCCCTTGCCTGCATCTTATTCTAGGCCAGAGATTCTCAACCAGGATGCCACACAGGTTCTTTGAAGGTGCTATGATGTATCAGTAGATAAGTAGGCTCAGGTTTGTCTGTACCTGGCAGATTCTCCATCCCTATTGCCCAGGCCCTCTCCAAGGAGATAAGCATTGCCATATCTAAATCAACAAGAGTTTTGAAGGGGTGCCTCAGATTCAGTGAGGAGCACCTCAAGTCCAAAAATGTTCCAGACTAGGGTTGCCAACTCTGAATCTATTCCGGAAGATTTTTATCACATAATATAATGACTTTAATGACTGATCTATTGTACTCTAACATTTATTCACTGCAGAGCCACCATTTTGTCTTCAGTGGAAATAAGAAGCATCATATGGATCATATTTTCACATTTTAAGCATATTGTAATAAATAAAAAATACTGCAAAATCTCAAGTTGTAATGTGAACCTTATTTTTTAAAAGTGAGATCTGGTTAGGGGTACTTTGCTTGTAAATACACATTTTAATGTTTGTGGGTCTGTGTGCATGTGTGTATTAACTGAAAAATACAGAAAAATAAATAACATTCTAATACCATTATAAAATGATGGATACAACAAAAAATCATTAATTAAACTTAAAATCAACTGTTATTGTACTTCCCTTATAGAAGCTACATCTCCTATAGTGGAGTACTTTTGCTCACAGTTTTTTCTTCTTAAATCTGTACTTCAGCTGGCTTCTTGCTGCTCTCAGAAACTTGGGGGACTTTTGACAAATTCATAATAGTCAGCACATGACATACTGTAGTTCAGTTGCATAGTGACTACTGTATAAATTGGATTCAACATTTAATGACCTATCATTTATCTCCCAGATGACTTTCAGCAGTCTTCTGGAGATTTATACTTAAGTCCTAGAGACCCCAGGGAATCCTGGAAGGTTGGCAACCTAGACAGTGATGTCACCTTATCTGTTTCAGCCATCAGTCCAACTCTGCAACATCAAAGCATGGGAGAAAATTATTGTTTTATAATCTAAGCCCTGCTGTACCCTATGGCTGCTGCTGAATCAAAGTAACAAGGATAAATAGTGAAATAGGTAGTCAACTTGCAGCAAAATCCAATAGCCAAATGCCCTAACCTCTAGACCAGGGGTGGGCAAGATGGCAGAGTTTGCTGGCAGCTGGACTCCATTTCCCAGCAGCCCCTGTCCTTGTTACTGCAGCTGGTTTCCATGGAGATCCCAGGAGCAGTGCTGCCATGACAGTGCAGGACCAGGGTTTCCATAGAGACCAGCCCCAGGAGCAGTGGCAGGAAGCGTGGCTGAGAGAGGAGCTGCTCCAGGGCCAGGGCTGGGATCTTGCAGTGGTAAAAGCAGCTCCCTGCCCAGCTGTGTGCCCTGCCAGTGCTGCTGGGGCTGGTCTCCATGGAAACCGTGGCCCCGTGCAGTCACAGATATACTGCCTCTGTGGTCTCCATGGAAACCTGGATGTGGGCAGGGGTTCCTGGGAAATGGAGCCTGCCACAGGCCAGATCCAGCCTGCAGGCTGGACTTTGTCCACCCCTGCTCTAGACTATTGGATTAAAAGATGGGAGCACCCTCCTCTTCCCCTCTTTGATCTAACATCCACTATTCATAGGTTTTTGCAGGGCTACCATTAAAGGACTCACTTTCAGAGACCCTAGCAAACATCCAAGTTTGAGCTAATTGCTTGGGCAGCTAAACCTGCCTTGAGTCTCTGGATGACACCCTCTGCCCGAACTACTGTACTTATTTGAATATAAGACGAGGGGCTTTTTAGGGCTATGCAAAATTTCACTGGCTGTTTTGATTTGATACTGTTTTGACTCATTTCAAGCTCAAAACAGTGAAATCAAATTGAAACAAAGGGCTTCAAAACAAGTCTCAAAACAAAACGAGGCTAGTTGAAATGTTTTGAAAGTTTCCAAATATTTTAAGTTTCGAAGCAGCCAGCAACAAAGTGGTGGGAGACAGGGGACAACTAGGGCTGCGTTCCCAGCAGCATCCAGGAGCACAACCCTGGCTTTCCCTGTTTCCTGCCACTGGGTGGTGGGAAGCCAATCACAATGCAGGGGAAGGGAATTCAGTCCAGGCTCAGTTCCCCTCCCAAGTGCTGTGATTGGGCTGGGGAAAGGAACTGAGCCCTATTGCTCAGCTCCCCTCGCCCTACGATTGGCCTGGGGATGGGAAGTCAGCCCAGCTGGGTTAAATTCATTTCCCCAGCCCGATCATGGAGCTGGGGTTGGGAACTCAATCGTCAGGCAAAAAGTCAGGTGAAACTCAATCATGAGGCCAATCATCAGGCAAAATGTCAAAAAAGTGTTTAAACAGCCTCACCGTTTCGACGAAGTGAAATGGAACAGCTGTTTCGACTCAAAATGAAATTCTAGACCAAACACTGTTCCATCGAAACCTCAAAACTGAAGTCAAAATGGAACAGTGCCATTTCACACAGCCCTAGTTTTTTCCCTCCATTTAGCAGGAGGGAAAACAATCTCTTTTTTGATATGAGTACAGACCAGGAAAGCAGCTGCTGTGGCTCCTGATAGGGCCTGGGGGGCTCATGTGGCAAGTAGGGGGTTCATGGGAGAGTGTGAGGAAGGGATACATGGTGTGAGGGGAGCATGGGGAAAAAGTGGCGGGGGGTTGCAGGGAAAGGGATACATGGAGCAAGGGGAACATGGAGAAAGGGTTCAGGGGAAGGGACACACAGAATGAGGGAAACAGTGCAGTGGAGAATGTGGTGGAAAGGGTGTATGGTATAGGTGGAATATTGGGAAAACATATGCAGTGCAGAAGGGAGTATGAGGGAAAGAGCAGCAGGGAGATTGCAGGTTCTCCTTCAATCCATCAGGGCTCCCAGCCCCTACCAACTCAGGGCTCCAATCTGGCTCGGGACCCTCCTGGTCCCCCCATACTCCCATACTGTGGCCCTCATCCTCTTCCCTACACTGGGCCTCATCCCCTCCCCTACACTGGGCCTCACAAATTCCCTTATCTCCTTACCTGAGGAGTCTTGCATCTAGCTCCCTTGGCTTAGGGTCCCACTCCTCTGGAGCCTTGCCCCCCAGCCCCACTGGATGGCCTATGCACCAGAGAAGAAATGGATTTAAGTTGATTATTCTCTGGGTCTTACAGGACCTCATACAAATTGACTAACAAATACTCTGGAGGTAAATTAAATTAAGCTAACTATAATATAGATTCTTGTATGAACTGATCTAAGGGGCTTGTTCCATAAACCCACAAGCAACTGATTTATGTCATGGCTCTAAGGAGCCTGGAGGGATTAATTTGAACTGAGGCACTCTTCCATTTGAATGAACCAGTGAAGTCCTGCTGGCAGCCAACCAGTCTATGCAACATCAAGGTTCAGGCAAGTATTGTCTGTTGGGGTATGGTAAGGGTGCAATGCAAGGGGCGGAGGAGCCCCATAAAGAAAACCACCCAGGTGAGCGAGTAAGATTGTCACTGTCCTGTATCAAACTCCCAGTAATTAAATAGAGACATCAAGACATGGCAGGTGAGAGAAGAACATCAGAAGCTGCATAGTGACAGGATTATCCAGTTCTTCCCCATGGTTCACTCCAATAAAGTGTCGGGCAAGCGGGTACCATAGCCCTACAGCACTTGCACTGCCCCAAACTGAAGTCATGCAGCTACATATGTGCTATTTAGGTGCATAAAATCAAATTGGATTCAGTTCTTTATGTCTCAAAGGTATGTCCTAGTTCTAAGGACTAAGAGGAGAAAGCTGGTATCTTAAGAGTATCTGGGTGAAGATAATGCTAGAAAAGAATAGATGTGATGTTATGGTCAGTGCCTACTCATTAATGATGTGGAGCATGGTACTAAATGTACACTTAGCAAATTTGCAGTTGACACCAAGTTGGGTGGAGTTGCAGACATTCTGGAAGGTAGGGCTAAGATCTAGAATGACATAAATCAGAGGTTGGCAGCTGTTTAGACTATGGGCTGGAGTGACCCAGTTTGGTTAGAGGTAGGTGGAGAGGTGGGCACTAGAACTTTGTTGACACCACCACTTTTCCACAAAGCGACACAGAGTAACCTCCCACAGCCAGTGTTTCTTCCTAGAGTGGCGGGGGAGAGAGATTGCTGCTGGAGTCCCCTGCCACTGTATGCCACAAAACTCTATGTCAATGAGTTGGATCAAATGGCTCATGAGTGAGATCTAGCTTGTAGCCTGTAGGTTGCCAAGTCTTGACTTAGAGAAACTGGAGAAATGGTCTGAAATCAATCAGATGAAATTCAGTAAGGACAAATGCAAAGCTGGTATAGAATAAATGCATGCATAAGTACAGTCTAGAGAATGACTGGTGAGGCTGCCAAAGAATTTGGTGGTTAGAATGGACTGTAAGCTGAATATGAGCCAACAGTGTGCAATTGTTGTATAAAAAAGCCAACAGCATACTGTATTGGATTAACAAGAGTGTCACTTAAAAATCATGGGAAGTGATTCAACAATTCTACATAGCAATGGACAGAACTCGTCTGGAGTTCTGTGCCAATTTTTGGACACCACACTTCAAGAAAGATGTTGTTATATTAGAAAGAATTCAATTGAGAGCAACAAAAATGGTAAGAGGCATGGAAAACCCTACCTATGAGAAAAAGATGAAACAACTACAATGGTTTAGTTTGGAAAAGAGAAGATTAAGGGGGCATTTGATAAGAGTCTTCAATTACCTGAAAGGAACTACTAAAGGAGATGGAGATAGATAGTTCCCTGTGTCTATCTGGACTGGACTAGAGACATAAAAATGAAATTCAGCAGAGACAAAGGTAAGGTGCTACACCTAGAGAAAAAAAAACGCATGCATAAATCCAGAATGGTGGGGACTGAATAACGCATTTGGCAGTAGACAGAAAAGGAGCAGTGTGATTTATAGTGATACACAAAACAGAAAAATGCAAGTTTGTTCACATTAGTAGAAGCATTGTATGAAAGAAATAGTGGGTAATAGTATTACTCCACTCAGAGACGGATAGGCCTCAGCTGAATTGCTGTGTCTGATTTGTGGCATTATATTTTAAAGGGACAGAAAGAAACTGACCACAGGTGATGATGAGCTAAGACAAGTGGCGAAGATGATAAAGCAGTTGGAATAAGAGCCATTTAAGGAAAGGAACATAAAAAATTAGATACAGTTTAATTTTCAGACAAAGATATTAAAGTGGAACATGATAGCAGTTTTCTGATATTTAAAACGCTGTCATAAATGGATGGAGAAAAATGTTTCTCCTATGCCACAGAGGGCAGCACATGAGGCAAGGGTTTTAAAGTACACAAAAGTAGATTTAAATTAAATTTCAAGGGAAAAACTAATGGTGAGAATAGTAAGACAGTGGAACAATTGCATTAGGGACGTCCTGGAATCTCTTTCACATGAGATTTTCAAGAAGAGTCTGAAGAAGCATCTGGCTTTGTTTTTTAAGAACAACATATCCTTCAGGACACTGGACCAGATGACCCTTTAGATTTTTTTCGGTACTATAATTTTGTGAATCTAAGATGAGTTACAGATACCAGGTGTTTTCCATGTGTACTCTCTGTACTGTTCATGTGAAAATAGCTGAAGTGATAGCATATTAATTTGCTAATGTCTCATTCAGACATGTGACCGCCAGGCTGGAAGGGGCGGGGGTGAACCCCCTTAGGAATAGTGGCTTGAGGTGAGAGGGTGCCGCTATTCACCCTGGGACTCCGTTGGTCCGGAGTAGGCGTTGGATCATCAGGTTCCCGCCCTGGTTCTCGCCCGCCACAACTTGCTGTTAGGTTCAGTAGGACGGCTCCTGGTTACTCGACAGCCCGGGGTCCCCGGCAGTCACATTGCGGGGCTCCGCCACCCCTTTCACCCCGGCCTCACGCCTCCTCGGGTATCCTTGTACTCGGTGCCCCGGCTCCTGATCCCCATGGCTGGTCGCCTCACCGGCCCCGCCGACCCTTATCTTCAGGCATCCCGGGCCCAGGACTCCAGGACCGGGTCCCAGCCAAAGCTGGCTTCCTCCCCGGGCCCCTGCCCAGACCTTCCCGGTGATACTCCTCACCGGGTTCCTCGTCTAAGGTGAGCAACCTAACCGGCTAACACCAAGCCCTCTGCCTGGACCTTCCCGGTGATACTCCTCACCGGGTTCCTGGCCGCTAGTGTCCGGCACCGGTCTAGGCCCTACCGTGCCTCGTCGGTGCCCTCCCAGGCCCACGCCCTGACCCCAGACCTGCAAGTCCCGCAAGCTGGGGGTTCACAGTCCCAGAACTCTCCGTCGCTGGAACCCTCGTCCTCCGGGCCGGTCCACCGCTCCCCGCTCGTGGTACTGGGTCCGGCTGCCACAGATGTCCTTCCCTCTGCCTGGGCGGGTGGCCACTCCCCGCCGGGGTCCGCACTCCCGCCTGGTGTGGAGTTGTCTGCCTGCTCCCCTCCGGGCTCCTCCGCCTCCGCGGCAGAGTCCTCCCTCCGGGCCCCGCCCCCGTTCTTCCTCGGCGGCCGCTTTTATTGCCGGCTTCCGGCCGCCGGCACTGGCACTGGCTTCCGGCGTAAACAAGTGGCGAATGTCCCGCTCGGGCTCCGCCGCTGCCGCGGGTAAGCTCCGCTCCGTCTCCCCGGGACAAGACATTTTAATATTGACATGTTCTGCACCATTTAGCCCTTGTGGTTTTATCCTAGACACTGGAAAAAATGAGAAGGGATTCAATTCAGTATGGATTTAAATCAATTATGGAACCAATTTATGTTTCCACAGGAGTTTCCTTCACGGTGTTTGGCTGATTTTGATACTCCAAACACACGTTTCCACAAAAGTGGCAAGAGCATAGTGGCAAAGCTGGGTGTGGCTGGAGTGAGTGTAAAACAGACACAGGATATGCTAAAAATACATCACAGGAGTCATTGCAATGAAAACTTCCTGCATTATACAGTTAGACAGTTGAACTTTCTCACCAAGTCCTAGCAACAATTTCAGGATTTTATTGAATGCAGTGCATGATACATGATAACTAACAGCTCATCCATACTCACTTTCCTTAACTTTTCTTTTTTCCACAAAGTGTAATAATTCTTCATATACAAAAAATGTATGGTAACAAATTTAAAAACACCTTGGACTATGTAATTATCACTGTGCTGTGCATCTTGCCCACTTCATAGTTCAAGGCAATAGCAGGAATAGAATAAAGATCTTCCTGCTCCAAAATCACAGTCTCTTTCTACCCCTCATTATTGAAAAATTCCCATAAAATGTTGGTAATATGTAGCCCAGGACAAACAGTGAGCAGTTCTGATCCATCAGGTAAAGTACAATGGGACAAAAATACACCAGCAGTTCATTACAGTAATTAATTCATTTCTTGTCATTCTCTTAATGTTTTTTTAGGGTAACATTTTCAAAAGCTCTTCAGTGATTTAGCAGCTTATATCTCAGTAACCTTCCCTAAATTATTATGCCACTTTTGAAGATATTACTCTAAATATTAAACATTGAGTTACTATTTGAAGACATTGTGTAGCAGTTGCATCCAAAACAAGAGATATATGCAGGATGCAGCTTTATACTTTAATACACATTGTGCCAATAGGGTCTGTGGGTCAATATAGCAGTTCTCGATTAACTGCTTAACAGTATTAAACTGATTAAGTATTAAACTGCATATTACACAAAAGCAGTTAAAGAAATTCTGCTCGTGTGTGTGCATTGGTCTATCATCTGTCATAGTAATGCCAAAGTACTGCATCTGTGAATATTTTATTTGTAATGCCTTTTTAGGATCTCTTAAGATTACCATTTTATGTCTCTAAAAATATGGTTCAGAACAAAACCTGGCAATTAAAGTCTCATCATAAGTAGCAATTAAGCACAGTTCAAAGGACTAGACAGCTACTGGAGGGAGTGAATTAAGAGGTGACCGTTACTCCACTGAAATTGTGAGGGAAGGGACTTTTTCATTTTGTTTTTTCCCTTATTTCCCTGCATGGTTGCAGTGGGGACTTAAATCTTTGTCTATGTATAGGCTGCACCTGTTTAACTAAAAGACTGCTTTAAAATGGATTTAGTTTAACTTGCACCAGTCGTGTAGAGAAACAACTCTCTCTCTTTACCCTTAAACACTGTGCATGAGGAAAGGGGAGGAGATTGATCATTTTATAACTTAAATGCTACGGGTCTCTCTAGAGAAGTCAGCTGTGAGTGCAGCTCTTGGACAGAATGTGGAGTGCTGAATGCAGCAATATGTTAATATTTTATTTCTGGAGTGCAAGCAATGTGCTAAGCATCCTGCAATATGCTTAAATAAGTGCTAGCCAGCACTACTGAGCCTAGTGTAACAAAGGATCAAAAAACCCAAAATGTGTGGTGGAAAAGCCTGAGGCTGAGGCAAGTTAGTAGGGTTGCCTTTTTGGTTTGGGTGCGTGGGACAGTACTGAAGAAACGATGAAGGTGGTGATTCACAAAAGGTTGTCAAATACATCCAGTTCATAACCTGCACAGGTAGAAAAAGAAATGTGTTTTATCTAGTCTTGGGAAGTTATTCTAACAATAATTTTGAACAGAAGCTTGCTGTTTTTTTCTAAGTTGACCATGTTCCTTGCTATCCAATTCAGTTTAGGGGAATTCTTAAGTAACCTGATATACCATAAGGTTTTTTTTACTATTACTCTGTAAAATGTTATGTGGGAGCTGTAGGCTGTGCTTTTCATTTATGAACAGCTTTCATGAATTGCTTGCCTGGCTGCATGGAATAGCTACTGCTCAGTCCCATAGTCTGTAACTTAGGTGTTCTGGGAAGAGGAGGAAGAAGAAGAAGTTTCACATTCAGAGTTTCCTTTTCCTGTTCCTCCCTGTTCCCCTGTAAAAAAATATTGTATCAAGTTCTACTCCTTCCTCCCCTTCCTTCCTCTGCTCAATCGAGGCTAGGTAGAGACTGAGGTGAAATAGATCTAAGCTACAAGTTTTTTTGTAAGTGGCATAGTTTAGATCAGTAGCAAACAGACCACACATTCATCTTTTGGGGGTGTGGAGGGGCTGGGAATCTTAGACCAGGTTCTGCCCTTTTTAAACCAGTCTGTGGGCACATCTACATATGTGCTTTAATGTGCATTAGCCTATTTTAATGCACACTAAAAAATCACTAAAAAAATCTATGGGCACCTATATACGTGATGGACTTTGGCTCCATTGCATGCTAATTAGCACATTCTGGAGCAGACTTGATTAACTCAGTCTGCTGAGAGTCTGCTGGAGTGTGCTAATTAGCACACTTCAGTAGCCTCCGTGTCATGTATATTCAGTGTCCTCACATTTCGAAATGGTGGCAGGAGTGCTTTAACTAAAGCTCTTTAAATGAGTTTTAGTTAAAGTGCCCCTTCTGCCATTTTGAAGTGAAGGACATTGAATACATGTGACATTGAAGGCACTTTAATTAGAGTGGCTCTGAGAACCGCTTTACTGAAAACAATTTCATGTTGCTGCAGTTTTTGTTTTCCTGTGTGCAACAGCAGTAAGTTGCTTGCCTCTTTTTCATAAAGGGCAAATATTCAGCATCACCCCTCTGCTTACCCTTCCCAAGTGGAGAAACACCGTCATTAGGGTTTACAGTAACTTTAGTGCTTCTAAACTCATTAGCATTTTTGCTAATGGCTATTATCTACATTAAACTGTATTGCAACTTAGAAAAAGAGGACCTAAAAAAAATACAAAAAAATACAAACAAAATGTAGGCTGGACTCGATCTTCCAAGATCCCTTCCAGCCCTAATGTCTATGAAAACATCCCTCCCTCTCACCCCCTCTTCACCCCAGAGCATGTATACAGACATCTCATGCTATTTATTTGATGAGAATTAAAATAAGTTAAAGCTCATTAAGCATCTCTTAAAACTGTTTAGTTAATGTGCATTAAGACAGGCTAATGCACATTTTTCTAGTGCCTTACAGTGGAGACATTAGATTTAATGCACATTCATTAAAGCATGTTAATACATGTATAGACATGTCCCAGGGTGTGTGCACCAAACTTCTGTTCTGTTATGGTTATAGACCTGTTTCTGATCACTTATACCAGTAAAAGTATAATGTCTGTACCTGGCCCTAGTTGTCAAAGTCCATGGCCTCAGCCCTATGTGACTGTTTCAGATTTCCTTGCAGGTTCAACACCAGTCCACTCACCACCACCAATGACTTTTTGTCCTTTTCTGCCTCACAGGCTTGCATTTTTCCTCCCTTCTAGCTAGTGATCTTTTTTCCTTTTTTTTCTCAGATGTTTGTTCACCCTTAATATCAGGGAGCTCCCTAGGTCTGTCTAATCATAGTAAGACCTCACCTGGCTCTGGCCTGCAAGCATTTCCCTGGTTTCCATTTGCAGGCAGTGGTGACAGAGTCCCCGTTCTACTGTTCAAGTGGGTCTCTGTTCTTTATTGCTGGTGGAAGCTGGTCTGCAGCTCAGAAATGTAGGCCCTACATATCTTAGCTGCTCAAACCGAGAACGTAGTCAGGAATACAGGTGACAATGTATACTGTACAGAATAACCACAGTAAGGGTTGAAGGGGCATTGTGCAGCTCTGCTGAAAAGACCACTTAGCAACTTACAGCTGCAGTGCCAGCAATTCCTGTGTATGCTAGCATGAAGTGGTGGTGATTGGTCACATGTCGGATGCATTTTTGGTGGCACTACATTTCTTGGCCTAAGCAGATGAGGCTGGAAATGCTTTTGCATCATTGCAAGAACTATAGAATATTATATGTGAAGTGTGTTATATGTGTAACACTTGTTTGCAAAACTTGCTGAAGAAAAAAAACTGGAGAGGAGGGTTGTTCTTTACTTTTGTTTTTAGCTTTTGAAATTAGGAATGACTGTATTTAGTGTTGCCAGTGTTCAAAGTCTTATCACATCTTACAACCTTTGTTGTTTTTCTTAAAACTCCAGCTCTTGCCTTGAAGCAAATACCGAAGAAACCCTTCTTTCATTAAAAAAAAAAAGTTTCTTATCTTTCTGCTTGACAAACAAATACTTGAACATATGAACTTAGTATTTTAAAAGTGCCAAAAGGGAAATTATCTCCACCAAATTGTTTTTAATGATTTATATCCTAATTTCATGATTTTTTAATGATTCCATTTGGCAGCACTCACCACATGTATGGTTAAAAGAAACACCAATAAAGATAAGTTTAATCCTTTCAGAAGAAAAAAAAAAGGTCTTGCAGATTTGTAACAGAAATCCTTCTCTCCAGAGTTTCATAGGATCATAGAAAACAGAGCTGGAAAGGACTTCATTTAGTCCCACCTGCTGCTCAAGGCAGGATTATCTCTGTCTAAACCTTCCTAAACAAGTATTTGTCTAACTTGCTCTTCAAAACTTCCAAGGATGGAGATTCTACAACCTGTCTAGGTAGCCTCCTCCGATGTTCAATACTTAAACACTCTCATAGTTAAAAAAATCTTCCCAATATCTTCCCTTTCTTAAAGGTGGCCACTATATTTACCCTCTTCCAGTCATCTACCTGACCTCTACAAGTTCTCAAAGAAAATAGCCAGTGGCTCTGAAGTTACCTCAACCAATTCCTTGAGTACTGTAGGATGCAACCCATCTGCTTATGCTAACTTGAAAACATCCTTGAAAACGTTTCTGCACTACCTATTAAGCATTTTAATAATATGTACAGTATGCTACTTAACCAAGCAGCACTTAATTTCAGCATTCTCCCACAATGTAGATAACTTACAAATAGCTCCTGATTAGCTGCATCAGTATTATTTATTTCAATATTCTAGATATAGTTTTGATAATGAGTTGTAATTAATTGTATGTTTCACAGAACCTAATATAATGAGCTAGTGTAGACTATCTGTTAGTAGAAACCTTTCATTTATTTGGTGGTCATGCTGTGAGTAAATCCATGATCTGTCAGCACTGTCTGATTTTTCGAAACAGAGCATAATGATTTGAGTCTTAATGGAGTGCTTCTCAAGATGCTCCAAAACATCACTGGGAAGACTCTAACTGAACTAGTAGTTTTGTATACGAAGAGCTTCACAGAAGGGATTGGGTAGGGAACAGAAATGGGGATGTTGCCCTCTTTGTGAAAGAACAGTACACTTCCCTACAGGCCAATGTTGGCCCCAAAGAAGAACAGCTTAAAACCCTCTGGGTAAAGCTCCACGGGAGGCGTGGTAAGAGAGACCTGACTGTAGGTGTATAATAGAGGTTGCCTAAGCGAGGGGAGGAACTTGATTTAGCATTCGCCCATGAACTAATGGAAGTCGTGCGTGCACGGGACATAGTTGTCATGGATGACTTCAACTACCTAGCCATCCCCCGGGAGGAGTACTCAGCCAGCTCAGATCAATCATGATCCTTACTGACCAGCACCGAAGAGCTTTTTTTGACTCAGGAGGTGCACAGGCCAATTAGAGGCAATGTAGCTCTTGACCTGGTCCTGGCCAAAGGGGATGACCTGGTGACCAACTTAAACATAGAGGGCAGCCTAGATAATAGCGACCATGAAATCATTATGTTCACACTTTGTCACAAGGCTGACAAAACAGATACTAAGCTCGAAGTCATAGACTTCAAAAATGCAAATTTTAATAAGCTTAGGTCACTAGTAGAGAATGCCGTGAGAGACAACCAAAGACAACAGATAAAAGGAACATGAGAAGAATGGTCATTCCTTAAGGGTACAATCTTTAAGGCTCAAAGAAAATCCATTCCCATATGGAGAAAAAGTAGCAGAAGGGTCAAAAAAACCCCTCTTGGTTAAGCTGGGAAGTTGCAGCCCTCCAACAGAAAAAGAAAGAGGTGTACAGACAATGGAAGCTTCGGACAAACTCTAAGGAAGACTACTTGAAAATGGCCTGCACTTGTAGAAAACAGATTAGGCAAGCTAAGGCAAAAACAGAACTAAAACTAGCTACAAGAATCAAGGACAACAAGAAGTCCTTCTTTAGCTACAAAGGGAGTAAAGGGAAAACTAATGGGAGTATGGGGCCACTGCTCAATGCCTCAGGATACCTGGTCACTACCACTCAGGAAAAAACAGAACTCCTAAATGACTACTTTGCCTCGGTCTTTCACAAGACCAAGGGGAACAACGTACCAGGTAGGGCACAGAATGAGCAGAGCGGGATTGACACCATTTCCACCATTGCCATAGAATGGGTATATGATCAGTTAAAGAAATTAGATGTATATAAATCAGCAGGACTGAATGAATTCTACCCAAGAGTGCTGCAAGAGTTGGCCCAAGTAATTGCAGAGCTCCTGGCAAAGGTCTTTCAAAAATCATGGGCCTCTGGAGAAATCCCAGAGGACTAGAAGAGGGCCAAAGTTGTGCCCATCTTCAAGAAGGGGAAGCATGAAGACCCAGAAAACTACAGGCCATTTAGCTTAACTTCTATTCCAGAGAAAATCCTAGAAACATTCATCAAAGCAGCTATATGTGACAAACTTGCAGAAGGCATGATACTGAATGACAGCCAGCATGGCTTCATCAGGGCAGGTCTTGTCTGACCCCCGTAATTTCTTTCTATGATCAGGTGACTCCTCACCTGGACAAAAGTGGTTGACATCATATACCTCAACTTCCAGAAATCCTTTAACCTGGTATCCCACGAGGTACTGATCAGAAAACTGGAAGATATAGGCTCAACTGCGGGACCGTCAAGTGGGTGTGAAACTGGTTGCAGGGTAGGACATAGAGAGTTCAGATGAATGGATTGGTGTTATCCTGGTGAGATGCGGGCAGTGGCATACCCCAGGGGTTGGTACTTGGCCCAGTGCTGTTCAATATCTTCATCAATGACCTGGATGATGGGGTGAAAAGCCCATTGGCCAAGTTCACAGATGACACCAAGATATGGAGTTGTGTGAACACACCTGCAGATAGGCTGCAGATATAAGCAGACCTAAACAGGCTGGCATATTGGGCAGAACGGAACCAGATGAGGTTCAAAGTAGAGAAATGCCAAGTGCTGCATCTGGGAAGGAAACCCCCCAGCACACCTACAGGCTGGGCATCGCTAACCTGACCAGCACTACAAATGAAAGGGATCTGGGGGTATCAATAGACTCCAGCATGAATATGAGCTGGCAGTGCGACAAAATAGCCGCTAGGGCCAATAAAACTCAATCAATGCATCTCCAGTAAATCCAAAGAAGTGTTTCTCCCAATTTACTTAACATTGGTCTTGCTGCAGGTGAAGTAGTGTGTCCAGTTCTGGGCACTGCACTTCAACAAAGACATGCTAAAGCTTGAGAGGGTCCAGAGAAGGGCCACCCATATGATCAGGGACTTGCATGGCAAGCCATATCAGGAGAGGCTGAGGGATCTTGGACTTTTCAGCCTAAAGAAAAGAAGGCTGAGAGGGGACCTGGTTGCAGATTACCACTATATCAGAGGCATACATCAGGGGCTTGGTGAATAACTGTTTACTAGGGCACCCTGGGGAAACACTAGAAACAATGGCCACAAACTCCTGGAAGATAGCTTCAGGCTGAACATTAGGAAAAACTTCTTTACAACTAGGGTGTCCAGACTATGGAACAAGCTCCCCACAGAGGTGGTGCAATTATCTACCCTAGAGGTCTTCAAGAGAAGACTGGATGGTCACTTGGCCGGGGTCGTCTGACCCCAGATGTCTTTCCTGCTCATGCAGGGGGTTGGATCTGATGATCCTTCAGGGTCCCTTCTAGCCCTATGATTCTATGAGCAAAAACACTTTGCCTTGAAGAAAGGAGGCATTTCTTGACCTTGCTGATTACTAGACCTGAACTCCTCTTGGGACCCAATGACTCTTAATTACAATGAGAAACAAAAGTTACATGTGATAGAAAAAGCCTAGTTATGTATAGTGTATTGCCCACTACAGAAAAAAATCCCTGTAATGATTTTCACTTTTTGTCATTATCTTAGTTATCCTTAATATCTTACTATTTAAGTGATATTGAAAGCTCTTGTAAAGTGTGATCAATTTCTCTACTTCCTAATCAAATTCACTTAATGTTCGATGTTTGCAATAACTATACTTTATAGAGAGCAAATCCAGATAAAAAAGAAATTGAAGTAGCAAATTTCTATCACTGTTCCTCTGATCTAAATCACTTGCTATATGCACATTTACTTCCTACAAAGAGCTGTCCACAATTATTAGGATTATATATATGTTTATTCAATTGAGCCAGAAGTTTACTATAAGATTCTATGATTTGCACTGCCCTACATCATAGCTTCAAATGTGTAATAACTTCAGAGATGGATCTACAGAATTACACTGCACCTTATTTTCACTATTCTATGTCTTGGGCATGTCTACATATGCATTAATGTTTGTAGCTACGTTGGTCTAAGGACATAGGCAGGCAAGGTTTTTTGAGTAGATGTGATAACTTTTATTAGACCAACTGAGTAACTGGAAAAAAGTTCTTAGCAAGCTTTTGGGCACAATCACTATTGCTACTGTAAGTTTAGTACCTCTAATATGCATAGTAGTTTAAGTAGTTTAAGTTTAAGTTTAGTACCTCTAATAAGCATAGTAGTCAGCACTACTGTGCAGCAGCACTGATGCATAGACATTGTGTGATGCTTAATGTTTTGTAGACTAAATTCTAATGAGCATTAGCATAGGTTTTGCCATGATGCACTAGTGTGCAGTATAAGTGGTCTACTTTGCATTAAGCATCTCATGTAGACATGCCCCTCCTGTTCTTTTTTCCTACTCTGGTCTTTTTTTCCCCCTCCTTTCCAACAGCTATTTTTCCCCTCCTTACTTTTTTCTTTTTAATACTTTTAGTTCTTTCCCTTGTTTTGCCTCCTACTGCTAATGGTGCCTCCTTTTCAATCCTTGACTTAAGATAGGCTGCAATCTTCTAATTACTCAGTTGGTCTAATAAAAGATATCACATCTACTCAAAGCTGTACCCCAGGGGTATTTAGACAGGTCATAGGGGGTACGCATGGATTGGCAGGGATGGAATGTGCCTGGGGTAGGGATGTGCTGGGTGCTTCCAGGCCCACGCAGCACACGGCAGCACCTCCCCACCCCAACCTGTCTGAATGGCTGTGGGGGGAGGGGTTGTGCCCGCCCCCAGTGGCATGCAATTGGCTGGGCACAGGGCCTGTTAGCAGCCCAAGGAGCCATGACCGGCTATAGGAAAGTGGCACAGCACATGGCCAAGCAGGGCAGCAGCCATTGCGTGCAAGCCCCACCTCCATTCAGCTTCCCCCCTCCCAGCACCATTGCTACATGCACCCCCAGGAGGGCATAGGGGGTGTATGCCCCCAGGTTAGCATGTGGGGCAGGCCAGGCTCTGTGCTGCTTCAGGCTGGGGCCAGGGTAGTGCCGGGCTTTTTCTGGTGGGGGTGTTGGGCTGGATGGCAGTGGGAAGGGGTTGGGGGAGCTATGGCAAACTTGGGGTGGCTGCAGCCCCCCCCATAGCACAGTCCCCCTCTCTCCCCACTGGGAAGAGTGCCACAAAGTGGAGGAGGAAGTGAGGCAGGGGCAGGGGTGAATCATTCACTCCTGCCCCTGGCTTGCTCCCTCCTGCACTGTGAGGATCATTGCATGACCCGGCCCAGCCAGAGCCCCATTCACAGTGAATGGGGCCTCAGCCGGGCAGGTCATGGGACAATCCCCACAGTGCAGTGAATGATTCACCCCTGCCCCTGCCCCATTCCCTCCTGCACAGTGGGGAGCTCAATCCCTAGCATCCCTTCCTCCCTCACCACCAGGGGGGCAGATCAAGGTGAGGAAGGGAGGGGGTAGAAGCAGGGGCTGGGGTGAGTGGGACCCCAGCCAGGCCAGGTTGTGGGACAAGTGGAGGCCTGCTGTACCGCACCACCTGGCCTGTCTGGGGCCCCACTCACCCCAGCCCTGCTCCTGCCCTTCTCCCTCCCTCACCACAGGGGCCTTCATCTGCCTTCTTATGGCCCCTTCCCCCCCCCGCCTTCCCCCACAGACTTACCTGCTTGGGGGGTCTGCATGTATGTGCTCAATGTCCCCCCCCAGTAATTTTTTCTCCCTGTGCCTATGCAGCGCCTGCCCTAGCCCCACTCCCTCCCTCACCATGGAGGCCTCAATCTGCACCCCCCCCCCTTAAAAACAGAAAAAAAAATATGAAGGGGTAGATGAACTGAAACTTTGAGACTGAAGGGGTACACCTGTTAAAAAATGTTGAAAACCCCTGCCCTATGCTATAACAACCATTGTGCCATTCCAGCTCAATGAGTTGGATGGATATTTTGACATTTACTCCTGTTTGAGAAAAACTTATTATGGGGATTATGTATTTCAGTGCATTGGAACAATTTAGGACTCTCTCACTGTCAGTGGAGTTTTATAATGTCTGGATTCATTGGAGTACTGCATTTATAATATAATTATACTTTCTTTGCCCAGGTTTGCAGTCCTCTTGACATAAACAGAAACTGAACTTTCTCTATCTTTTTTTCACAATGTCTAGATGTTTCTCTGAAATACAGTGTATAGTATAGGCCAGACAGCTATTCCCTTTATTTAAGAAAGAAAAAATAACTTTTTAAGAACATTTCACATAGATCTGCACTTGTTTTCAGAACATACTTAGCTTTCACTAGGCTTTCTTTGGCGCACACCCAAATACTAAAACTCCATTTTAAACCACACTGTTCATCCAGTTTATCTTCATTTGTATCAAAACAGTTATTAAATCACCAGACTGTGATCCACAGAACTATACTATCCACAGAACTATACTAGAATGGCATGAGGTGCTGGAAAAAGTAGGTGGTATTAGTTTTCACCTTGCTTTGACGCTGTTAATGGAATATAAAAGTGTTGAATGCAATATTGGAGTAACAAACATCAGTGTGTGAATGCAATGGAATATGACAGCTGTTTCTGAGAAGAACACATGGTATTTGTGGGTCCCGTTCACTGGGCCCAAAATGCTAATACACTATTAAAAAAAACAAAGCAAAAAAACAGACAGCCCACCTATGCCATTTGGGCAGCTGGTCTGCCTCAGGCTGGACAGGCCTATATGCCTTTTGATTAGCTCAGAAAGGTGGCAAGAGCTGCTGATTCTTTGAAGAGACCTGGGGGAATTGTTTGAAGGCTGTTCAACAGTCTTGCCTCAGAGTGCTAGCTGCTCTGTTCCTGTATGTTCTGTATCAAGCTCCATGGCCCCGTTTCTCTTCTAGCTGTGTGATTCCAGTTCCAACGCTCCAGCCCAGCTTTTTCTGCTGAGTCAGCCTGCCCATGTTTTGGTGCTGTGACACTATTTTTAAATATTGTTTCGTTTTTTTAGCACTAGTGTTCAAATATCAGTTGGGGGTGCCTAGGATCATCAGTATGGAAAACAGCCTGGAGAAGAGGAATTGGTTTTTTTTCTTTTTCTTTTTTTCAAGTGAGCAAAGTAAAGTGGTTCAACAGGCATTTAACACAAGTAACATCCAGATGCATAGGATCAGCAACAAGTTTGTGAACCTCTGCAGTTCAGTCAGCAAGGAGCCTTGCCTCGTTCCCCCTGCATCATGGTTTCACATATCTCACAGCTTTGCCATTCTCTCCAGACAGTCCTACCTTGAGAGAATGTGGCATAGCAGGTGTGAAGCTTGAGCCCCACTCCTCCCCCTTGAACCTCGTGCTCCCTCTCACCCCCTCCTCTGACAGTGATCTGGTCTCACTCCAGCCCAGCTCCATGCTTGGGACTCAGAGCCAGGGGCGCACATCACATCAAGACCTTGTCTCTCCCACTATCAGCATTCAGCACTGGGCACCCAGGAATCTGCCCTGACCATGTTCTGGTCAGAATTGGCCTGAGTGGGGTTGGTGGGTGTTGGATGCCTGTGACAGTGGAGCCAGCTGCCCAGTGGGACCATCCCTTTCTTCCCTAGGACACAGCTAGGTTTTCCTGTCCTGAAGGAGAAATAATGGTTTAACGAGCTGGCCCAGCCACCCAGGAACCTGGAGGCCCCTCTGGCCATAGCTTCCCCTCCCTGTGCAGCAGGACACTCCAGGGTCTCACCAGGGTGCGCTGTGGGTACAAAGATGGTGACAAGAATCTCCTCCCAGTCCCACTGGTGTTCCAGCAGATACAAATGCAGTGCCCCTCCCACCACTGCCTGCTCTGAAAGCAATTGCCTTGTGCCAAGGCAGTGTTGGGGGGGTGATGTGCAGACCAACTGCTTGGCCCTGGCAACTCAGCAGCCCCCAAGGCCTGGGCCCACCCACATATGCCCAGCCCAAGGTGAGGGAGCTCAGATGTGCAGCAGTTCTTCAGCTCACTACAGCCATGGCTCCTTGCACAGGCGCAGAAGGATCCTCTGCCTCTGGGATTCTCCACCTTCTCCCCTGCCTCCCCCACTTTCTGGCTTGGAACCCTGCTCTTCCTGGCTGAGCACCGCCCTACCTCTAGGCACAGCCAATAAAATCATGAGGACAAATGATTGACCTGTATTTCCACAAATGAACTGAAAAAAATCAGACTTTTTTCAGTCCAGTCCTCATTCAGGAATAGACAAGAGACAACGGATTTAAAAACAGGATGGTCTGGTATAAAACAGGACCAATGGCCACCTAGTTGACACTATATTCTGACAGGAAACAATACAAACACATTTGGATTCTTATTCTAAGGATGTGGGTCTCCAGAAAGACAGGGAGAGAGAAAGTGTAGACTGCCTGTATATATATGCATCTAGCTGTCTAGTTTTACATGAAAAAATAAAATCCTTAGATCCCCTGTCAAGATTTCTCAGTGGCTTTATTCCTTATGGCTTTCCCTGAGAATTACAGTATTTATGATGCTGAAGGTCTGGTACATTAGGCAGTGTGCCTTACTGTTGTTTTTCTGAATGATGGCCAGAGTGGTCAGCATACATCTAACTCGTACATCCAGACACAGAATTGGAAATCCATATTATTATGACTAGCTGTTTCCTATGTCCTATTTATTCTTATGAGTAGGTAATACTTGTTGAATATATTCAACAGTTATAGATTTTTTCCCAGTGTTTGTTCTTTCCTGCTGTATGTTGTAAGTGAAACTGAACTTCTCTAAAACCTTGCTTATTCACAGTTTTTGACAAATGTAGGGATTTCTTTAAATAAATTCATTACACATTGCAATATATTTCCCATTTGAATGTCTGTATGTTGTGGTCAGATTGAAATTCTTTAACATAATGGTACCAAAAGAGATACATTTTGCCCCATTAGTATGGTGATTTAAAGTAAGTCAGTCATCCCCGCTCTAGAATATATTGCACTGAAAATCCAGTGGTATAGCTTAGATCCCATAAGAGATGCTTGTTATTGGCTGGTCTGTATCAGTGGACACGTCTACATGAGACACTATTGAACAGTGGTTACTGCACATTTATTTAGTACTTGTTTAATCAAGTACTATATGAATGAGTAGTAACTGGAGTTACTGCACAGTAGCACTGACAAACATCTTTTAAGTGACGCTACTGCACAGTAACCTAAAAATACTGTGCGGTAGCTTCTTAGCACTACCAGTGCTGTCACGCACTACTGCATGGTATTATTTGGCTACTTCACAGTCAGAGTCTTGTGTAGATGCACCCAGAGTGTCTTAACCAGGTTGCCTTGAGATCCTTTCAAGGGTACAGCAGGGTGCTACATAATGTTGGCACTGTGCAAATATGGTTCACAAGAAAACCCAGAGATTTCAAATAGGAGTCCATAACGTTAAGAACATTCCAACCCGTTGTAGTCTTTCTGAGTTCTCTGCAACAGAACAATTGCTCTTTTATTTTTTGTAGTCAAAAGCTGAGTTAAAACTAAGAGCTAATATTTTTAAGAGGTCCCTTGAGTTTATCAAGGGCTGCTGTGTGCAGGGTGCTTTGAGTCTGAAAAAGGTTGAGAGCCATTATTCTATATTTTAAGAAACTGTATTAAGGAATGTGGTGACATGCATAGTTCCCACCCATAAATTCAAGAGGAAAAGAGAGAGGTGGTTTAACTATGTTAAGCGTCAAGTCAGACAGAACATAGGTCAGGGTGACAACTTAGAAACTAACTGGTTCACAAAGGCATTTATTTTGGCTTTTATAATGGACGTATGCTTTTTTGGTTTTTCCTATTAATATTTTACAACACATGCAAGTGTGCTGTTGTCAAAACACTGTACTGAGATATAGCCTCCATTTTTTTGGAATTGCCCAAAGCATCTTACAACTTTTTTGGGTTGACTGTAACAGAAAGGACTTGGGTTTAAAATTTTCACTTAATTTCTATAGTCCGCATGTTTTATTGCATTTTTGGATGCAGTTGCCTTTTCTCTCTTTCTCTCTTTCTCTCTTTCAGGGGTGATTATCTCAAGCATTTATATGGACTTCTGTCTGGATGGATCCCATAGCACCTTATAAATTATACTGAAACCATAACTTAAAGTACTAACTATGCCCTTTGTTGCATCTTACTGTACTCCTCTGTATGTCTCTGTCTAAATTTGATATTATTTATTGGTTGTAAAGGGACATTAGTGAAACTCAGTTTTTCTGGTGAAACATCAACTGTTTTACACATACAACTGACAACTACACTACAGTCTAATTTTAGGACAGGAGGTACGGAATGTGATATCCAATTGAAACAGGCATTTTCAGGTGGAGAAATTATACCCAAACTGGGATTTGGAGAAGATGCTGAAGTTAGCTTAAAATCTGTGTCCTCCTGATGAATTGTAAGAGATTCCCCGCCCCCCCTTGACTAAAGTTGTATTTCCACTGAAATTGAATACTTCCAGCAGCATACTATCCTTGTGCAATTCACTGTGATCTGAATTTAGCAAGAAGTGTCTCACAGTTTCTTTCTTAATCACTAGCACTGCTTCCATTTGATTTTTCCTGTGGCTTCTCATGCAAATAGCTGCCTGATCCTAATAAAAGTAGCTAGTATGCTCCCTTAAATGAAACCAGGTAATAACATATTTTGGGCAGAACAAGATATGATGAGGACTACAGGTCCAGAACCTGATTGATACTTAGGTAGAAGACAGGGCAGGGTGGCACCCTAAGGTGCCTGTAGACATGCAGGGACACTGCTCCAACATGCTGTAATTACAGTAGGTTGGAGCAAATTCGATTAATTGAGTCTGCTGGAGCATGTTAGCTAATTATTCCTTGGAATATGGCTGGCTTCAGTTTCTAACCACAGAGCATGGTTAGGCCTTTCTCTGCAAGAGTACAGATTCCACCATTAGCAGGTATTTTACTGCTGTGAAGGTACTAACATTGGGCAGATATAGCTACCCTTTTGGTTTGAAAGTTCTTGGTTGTCTGACCTAAAACTCCCTTGTTTAAGCTTTTTAAGCTTGTTACTTTGTGACCTACAGGCAACCCACGCTTAACGCGGTTTTACTTGGCGCTATTTTGCCATAGCACTCATTTAAAATTCATACCTGATTCCACTTAGCGCCGAGCCTGTATTCTTATAGTGCTCAACGAAGTGGCAGCAGCACCAGTGGTGAGAAGTGGTGAGTGGCAGCGAGTGGGCAGGTGGGCATGAGCTCAGGGCCCAATTTCATTCATGGTGCCATGGGGCCAGGGCCAGCAGAGGCCCAGGGTGGGGTAGCAGGAGTGCGGGGCCCAGGATGGCACATGGTAACAGAGCAGCCAGTGGGCAGGGGGGTGGAGAGAAGCAATGAGTGGGGGGGCACGTGTGCGTGGGGAGTCCCCACCAGTACCTGGAGCCAGGGCCGGTGGGAGCCCAGGGCGGGGTGGCAGGAGCGCAAGGCACAGGCTGGCACGTGGGGCTGGAGCAGCTGGTGGGCAGGAGAAAGGGTGGGAGAGGCAGCAGCAGCGGCAAGAGGCTGCAGCAAGAAGCAGTGGTTACCAGTTATCTCTATTTACATTCATTCCTATGGAGAAATGGGCTTCACTTAGCATGGTTCCGTTTAACGCTCGTTTTTTCCGGAACCAGTTAAGAGCATTAAACAGGGGCTACCTGTATTCCCTCTGGTAGTAGAACAGTCTCTCACCAGGGGTAGAACCCTGCATCATATGCACCTAAACGGTATACGTGCAAGTGGACAACTGCAATTTTTGGCCCTTACTACACAGTTCATGACTTCAGGTGCATAAGCATACATGTACGTAACTGGGAATGGTGAGTGGAGCTTTGTTCTGGCTAGTCACATATGTGGCAAACTGGTGTCACTTAGGTACACATATCATGGTGGCTGAGTCCTGAAGTTTTAGCTGAAGAAACAACATGACTAGCAGGCATGAGGAAGTGGAGGTCCTTCTCTTTAAGACCAACTGCTTACTAGCTAGGGCACCTGCCTAGACAGTGGAAGACATCTGTTTTAGGGCCCCCATCAGCCAGAAGAGGATTGAACCTGCTTTCCAGTGAAGGATTGTAACCACCAGGCCAGAGATTAGACATTATCCAGGATTTTTTCCATTCCACTTCTTGAAGTTGTCCCCCTGAGTAACAGAAAGGGAAATATGAGGCTGGGAAGAATAAAACCAAACCAGAGTTTGCATGGCTTAGTGAGATGGATTTTATCCTGGGTAGGAAGGGCCCCTATGCATGAACCTAGGGTCCTGATTACAAGAGGGTAGAAACTTTCCCGCTGTTATTTATAATTTTTATCAAAGGAATATCAAATGCTAAATGCACTGGATCAACTGGAGATGAGTAGATAATCTCTAATCTTTGGTCTGGTGGCTAAAATATTTTTTGGGAAGCAGAAGATGGTGGTTCATGCTCCCTCTGGGCCCTCCTCCTCTTCCTGACTTCCAGCAGGTATATGTGTAGAGTGGTTGCATTTCACTACAAGACAAAATAAATTCCAAAGCTGTGACTGAGTACCGAAAACTGCAGTTAAGCAGTTGCATACGTGCCATTTAGGTGTATAAAATGAAATTGGATTTTTCCTTAGTTGTCTGCATCCTCACCAATTTTTTTAACCCATAGAAACCAGGACTGTTGCAGTTTCATATAATTCACACAGTATTAGTGAATCTAGAAATAATTACCTCCTTACTCCTACTTGCTATTTTCTTGTTTATGCATCCAAACCTTGCATTAGCTCTTTCTGTCACTGTTACAGTAGGAGCTCTTGTTTAGCTGCTGTCTACTATTAGTCCTAAATGCTTTTTGTTGCCTCACTCTGCGTATGACCTGTATTCCTTGTTGCTAGATGTAAAATGCATTTGGCTGTACTAAAACATACTTTATTTGGGCCTACCTCACCACGTAACCACGTAACTCTGCGCAACTGCTCTGTCCTCCTAATTTTTGTTTTTATTGTTTCCACATTATTGATGAAAATGTTGAACAATATCTGGCCTAATGTTGTTCCATCTGGAACACTACAGCTAGGGACAGATGTTACACATAAACTGATTTAAATGATCAAAAACTGGTTTAAACCTATAACAGGACAGATGTTCAGTGCACATAAAGCAGTTTGAAAATGGCTGAAACTGCTTTGAGATCAACCTAGTTGAATGTAGTCTCAGACATAACTGATTTGGGTCAAACCAGTTTATGCAATGTCTCTCCCAGACCCCTTGCTGGTTTAAGTTAAACCAAACTCCCCCAGCATCCCAGCATGTTCTCTGGGCTGGGTGGGGCTCTCTGCTCCACAGCAGAGCTGGCCCCTCCCCTCTGCTCCCTGGCTGGAGCTTGGCAGAGACTGAAGGCATCTGCTTGGCTTCCCCCTGCTCCTCCCCTTCATCTTCCCACCTCCCCATCCCACTCCCTGCTAAGCAGGGATTCCCCATCCCCTCTGCCTGACACAGACACCTCTTAGCATTAGCTAGCATACCACATGTTGGCTTTGGTCTGTATTGTGGCAGATGGGATAACAGGTAGCTGGTAATGTCCCTCTGCTCTTTTCTTAATGGGGTGATAAGCACTGTGTTAGGAGTGATAAACACTGTGTTATCAAGCTCTCTGTATTTTCTTTCTTTAATCCCCAGTTGTGATGCTTTTCTACCAAGAGCTTATAAACTGTCCCCATGCTACCTCAGGAATGCTTGGTAGAAATATATGGTAGGAAGGGACCTCAGGAGGTCAAGTAGTCCAACCCTTCTGCTCAAGACAGGATCATCTCTGCCTAAACTATCTCATTCAAGTGTCAGTTTAACTTTTTCTTAAAATTCCAAGAATGGGAATTGCACTACCTAAAAAGGAAAGATGAACTTCTGCCTATAGAAAACATAAGGAATAGGAATCCTTCTATAAAAGAGGGAGTCTTTGCTTGGAAGTCTTGTTCATAGAAAAGATAAATGGAAACTACTATCATCCAGAAGTATGATCTGGTAATCATGGGTTCCTTCCTTCAGACTGTTCTAAACTGTCAGTATACCTTATTCTCTTATACCAAGAGCAGAATGGTCTGAAATGTAGCCAAGGAAGGGAGGGCACACTATTTTAACCTGGCCTTGTTAAACTGTCATTTCCATGCATATACTTACTGAAAGTTCTAATCTATTGTTTTTCAAGCTCTGGCTGTAGGGCTCTTGTGACTCTTAAAAATTTAATGTTCCTTAAATCCACAAATAAGATTTCAGCAAATCTGGTTGGTATGAGCAACTGCTAGTGAAATGCTAGCAGAGAGCAATATATTAAACAAAGCCCACTCTTCTGCTCAGAGTAAAAAAGGTAGAATGACAGGAGATATCACTGTGAGTGGAATCATATAATAATAGTAGCATGCTGTCCTAACACAATTTTGCTATGTCTACATCATGGTATATTAATACATCATGACAACATGTCATGATGCAAACCTACAAAAGTTCTGGATGTCACACTGTGTGATTATTTTGTACTTCTCTGCTATGCCGTTTGCAAGCTGTCAAGCCCAAGAAGGAAGAGATCCATTCTATCAGAGACCTCAGTGCTGCAAGTGACTGTACAAGACAACCTAAAGTGAATGTAAAGCACTGCTGTTTCTGACTTAATAGCACTGTTCACTGAACTGCATTCATTTTGCTAGTATTACCAGTTCCAAGTGTTCAAAAATTGTGACTCAGTCCAAAAACTCAAAAGTTCTGCCTATATATATACGTCTTGGGATTTAAAGGAATAATACATTTGGGAGTTCCCTGTAGTCTTCTGGTATCTGAGCTATGGGCCATGTTTAGAACTTTTCTCTACTTGACTTGTTAGAAATTTTTTGTTTTTTAATGAAGCTGTGATTTACAGGCAATACCTTTATTCCAGTGTTGGAATAAAAAAAAATGTAATGCTAGAAAGTTCTAGGAACATGCAACACTGTTTTGTATCAACATAAATAATGAGGAAAAGTGTAAGGCAATGGGAAATTTATTAAAGTTGCACTAAATCAGTGATTCTCATCCAGGGTGCTATGACACCCTGTTTGGACTCAAAAAGCACAGGGGCGCTGGCTGCACTATTAGGCATGCAACCATAATTCTCAAGATGAACCTGGAGATTTCAAATAGGAATTCATAGTATTAAAACCATTCTGACCTGTTGTGATCTTTCTGAGTCCAAACAGAAAATTTGCTCTAGTATTTTTCTCTCATCAAAAAATGAATGGAAGTCAAGAGTTCAGGGTGTAGGCTATAGCCGTGTTGGTCTAAGGGCATGGGCAGACAAGGTTCTTTGGGTAAATCTGATATCTTTTATTAGACCAACTCAAATAGTTGGAAAAATTCTAACAGCCTCTGGCTGTTTTACTACTCCATCCAGGAAGACCACAGACGAACTGCAGATGCTTCCTCTGCTTGAGAAAGGGTATTTGTACCCAAAAGCTTGCAAAGAATAATTTTACAACTATTTGACTTGGTTTAATAAAAGATATCAGATTTACTTAAAGAACTTTGTCTACCAAAGTTGAGTTGGTATTTTCCAAGGGGTGCCTCAAGCCTAAGGATGGGCATCTCAAGTCTAGAAGAGCTGAGAACCACATCACTAAGTCCAAGCACAGACAGCCAAAAAACCTGACGCTGAATCTGTTCAATTTTCACAGGTTAGTCTAAGCGGCATAGATTGAACCAATAAACAAGTGAATAAACATACACTCTTGATTCCAGAAACGACAGCAGAGGCAGCCCACAGAGAATAGGGGTATCTTTACAATCTGAAGGACTGTGCACAATCCAGGTGTTGAGTAGGGCTGAAGGGATGGCCTGAAGGGCAGCACATGGGCCAACCCCCGAGTAATAACATCAGTGGTACAGTGAACGCCCTAGTGAGAGTTCATAGTTGGAATGCCCAGGTGTAGGGCATGAGTCGAAGCCCCAGGTAAGGGGTGGATAGGCCAAGGTGTCCATGGACACCACAGACCATAGTTGGACTGGAGGCCGAGTTTGTGGCTCAGCCAAGGAGCTAAGGTAAGTCACAACCCCAGTAAGCCCTCAGGCATGTCAAGGCCATGTGATTGGGTCAGAGGGAGACACCAGTAAGCCCTCAGATGCTGAGAGGCTGAGTTGAGGTAATTAGTATAAGAACTTGTTCAGATGCCATCTGCGAGACATGGGCCATGGTGTAGGGAAGGGATGGAGCTGTGGATAGTGCCCTCTGGCATCAGGGCATGTAATGGACAGTGTCTTGCATTTACCACCAATTTATTATACCAGCAAAGTTGTGGCAGGCAAGACTGGGCAGACTGTCCCATATAGACAGGTGGGCAGACGAATGTGAGATCTTGGTTCTTGGATGGCCCCCTGTCTCACCAATTTATGGATAATTTTTGTCTTTAGCCTAAATGCTTCTTAGCTGGTCATATCCAGTTTTTTAGATGGAATAATCTAGTCTACTTCCTCCTACCTTTAAGCATGAACTGAATACCATGTATTTTTGAGTTGCTGCCTGTCTAATATTTCACTGCCCATATAAACAATACACTCCAGACTGTGGTGGTTGTAACAGTAGTACTTCATTTACATTAAAATTTTGCCTGCAAAGCCAGGTGCAGCAGGGCACCCGGGGTGCCTGCTACTAGCAGTAGGAATAGGGCTGCTGAAGCTCCCTGAAGCAGCACAGATGTGGGTTGCTGGGGCAACCAGGTAAGTCACATGGCCAAAAACGGGGAAGGGCCTTTATAAACAGCTAGGCCAAAGCCTAGCTAGCAGTTCCTGTCCGGCAGCCTGAGGTGCAGGAGCTCTGCAGGAGAGTCCAGCAGAGCAAAGATGAGCGGCGCACCCTGACCACCCAAGGGGCTGCACCATGGCGAGGGTTGAGAGGACCCTGATTAGAAGGCCTTGCGAGAAAGCCAGGTGGGCCTAGAATAGATGCTTTAGCCAGGAGGCTTATTGTTATGTTACGGCTGGCAGGCTTATGGTTTAGTTTGGTTACTGTTACACCGGAGAACCGGGTGAGGCTGTAGAGGTGTGAGGAGGCCTCACAGGAGCTCCCCAATAATCCGGGGGTTCCTGGTGCCCAGTAAGGGCACAGTAGTTAGTGCCGGAGTCGGCACAGTGAATGAGCGCTGGAGAGGCGCGGTGTGCAGGGTTTCGGACCCCAGCCCGTGAGGGCGGTATTTTGCCCAGTGGGGCATACGACCCGAAGAAGGGCAGGGGGCCAGGCACGGCTACGCGCCACCTGAGCCCCAAGGCATGAGAGGCGCGGCATAGGCCCCGGGGGGGCAACGAGCGCGAGAGGCACGGCATAGGCCCCAGAGGGGGCAACGAGCGCGAGAGGCACGCGAGCTAGACCTGAGAAGGTGGGTCTGGGGGCCAGGTGGGGATAGGGCCGCCTGAGCCCAACTTTGAGAAGCCCAAGAGAGAGCAAGGGTAGCGCAATCAGCGCGGCACAGGCTCCAGAGAGGGCTGATCAGAACAAGAGGCTCCAGAGTGAGCAATTAGTCCCCGACCGGCACGAAACCCCGGAGAAGGGCGGGCATGTGGTATACGTCCCGGAGAGAGGCAGGCGCGCGGCATAAGCCCGGAGAGGGGCTGACATCCAGGTAGGGGCTAGACCGATAAGAGCTCGACAGAGCCGAATAGAAGCCCAGGAGGGGCGAATATAAGACAAGAGAACGTCCGGCACAGCTGCGAGGCTTGGGGCGTGCTAAAGGGGAGGTAGGAGGTATGCATTAGCCCTTAAGGCAGGGGTGCACTGAGGCACCCCATATGGATTAGGGGTAGGTCAACTTACGCTGTGTATTAGGAGATAAAGGCAGCCTCCCTAATTGAACCAATTACCATCAAAGATGTGGCGGGCGAGGATAAGAGGGTGCTGGATCACCTAAGTTGACACGGCAGGGGGCGTTAGCAGGATCATGGCTGCCCCTGCACCCCACTCCAAGACACCAGGGTTTAGGGCTGTGAAGTACCATCACCCTCAAATTAATGCAAGTACACCTAGAGAAGTGCAGGATGGGTGGATGAATTGGTGTGGCAGGCTGGCTGGTGGGCTCACCAGCAGCCTGGAGTGTTAGCTTGAGCCTGAAGGGCTTGGGCTCCATTGGTGGAGGAAATTTTTCCTTCTCCCCCAATGAGGGAAAGGCAGAAGGAAGGCAGCCCTGCCCTGACCCAGGGTTGAGGTGAAAGAGAGGACCTGAGAGGGAACTAACCCCTCGAGCTTCCTCATTGATCCATTACCAACCTGAGGTGAAGCCTCTGGAGGGAATAAAAGTCCACGTGCCGAGCACATGGGTGGCTTCAACGAGGGATGACAAACACGAGGGATGTAGAAGAGCTGGTAGAGCTGACCAGCAGGGCAGAGCCGTTGCCCCAAAAGTGCCCTGAAGATAACTCCGGGGGAGAAGAAGAAGTGGGTGGCTGCATCCCAGCTGCTGTGGAAGAGCTCATCAGTGATGCATGGGACTGTGCATGGAGGGTCCGAAGGATGGACGGGACCTCAGCAGCTGCATGAGGCAGCGCAGGTCCCCAACCCTGCATGAGGCAGGAGGCTAGCCCCTTTGGTGTACAGAGTGGTGCACAGGGTTTGGTGAGCTGAAGGGGCACTGCAACTGCATGAGACACCACGGGTCTTTAACCCTGCATGAGGCAGGAGCCCTCAGTGTGCAGGCTGGTGCACAGGGCTGGTGAAGCTGAAGGGGATGCGGCAGCTGCATGAGGTAGCATGGGTACCCAGCCTTGCTCAAGGTGGAGTCTTCAGTACATGGGTCGGTGCACAAGGCTGGTGAAGGTCCAGAGAGCAGATGGGACCACGGCAGCTGCATGAGGAAGCACAGGGCCGCACCCCTGCATGAGGCAGGAGCCCTCGGTGCATGGGTTGGTGCACAGGTCTGGAAAGGGTCCGGGAGAGCTAGGCTGATGGGACCACTGCAGCTACAAAGCGCTCAGTGCACAGACCTGTGCACAGGGCTGAAGACCTGGCAGGACTCTGGAATTGCACGAGGCAGCCCAGGTTTCTGACGCCTTAGATGGTGTAAATTTGTATATAGTTCTGGGATATATGTGTGTATATGCTTAATAAGTTCTATAGGTCCTGTAAATAAAGTTCTGTAAATAGTTAAATTTTACTGAGTGACCACAGGCTCTGCTCTGCTCTGCTCTGCTCTGCTGGGGAGGATGGCAGACTGGCCTAAGCCAAGCAGCTACGCTTTCATGGTGTGCACACACACACACACACACTCCAAACATCCTTTTAATTGAAGAGGGGGTACCAACTGTGTACAACCCAGGTTACATTGATCCAAAGTCATTTACCAGTTGAGCTTATTTTGTTCAGAGAATTCTTTTGGGCAAAAGAACTCCTTTTGCTACTATAAACTGTGTCTCCCATACATGCAGGGGGAAGCTTGTGGGTATACATCTACTGGAATATATAAATATATACAGAGACAATTTATTCATGCTCTAGAGCCTCATCTCCACTTAAAAGTAAGTGGTAGGTTATAGTCTTAAGGTGACAAGAACTTTTAAGATGAAAAAGGCCTAAAGCTAGGAGAAGAGTGACGTAAAAGAGAAAGGTATGGCTACAAAAATATCATGCAATAGGGTAGACAGCTAGAGAGTTAGTCTCTGAAGAACATGCAGAGTTAACAGTCTTAACACTGCTTCTGTGGAGGTGACAGCAAAGTCGGCACCCCTAATGCACCATTAACCTCTTCAGTTGTGATTATGCGACTTGAAAGAGATGAGTGTATCCAGAGTGATCTCTGGTAACCAGCAGCAATTATGTCACCTATCAACTGCTATCAGTGCTGTTACACACTTCACATCAAGTATCTTGATATCGGAGCTGTAAACAGGTCATGATTTATAGTTGTGGCAAAGAAAATTTTGTAGCTTTTTTTGAAGGCCAGGTAACCTCAGAAATCACAAATAATTAAAAGTCCATTCATTTTTTCTTACAGTGGACCTAGTTATGATCCATATTAGTCCTACACTGTTGAACTTCATGGACTTCAGTGTCTTTCCCTGAATCATGCAGGAGTGTAAGAAAGTAGATACAGTGACTGTAAATTCATTTTTCATATCTTGTGAAAAGTTTGAAATTCACCACCACAGGAAGGTAGCAGAGTCCAGTGCCATAATTATATATCCCCTCTTTCCTTAAAACATTTTTAAAAATTTGAATTTCTGAGTTATGATTTGTAGTGTCTTTTTTCCCCTTTTTTCTCTTTCCTTTCTCTCTCCCTGCCTCCTTTTCCAAGATTTTCCATTTTGTTACTAGACAAAGGAAAAAAAGGGGGCAATGAAACTTTTAATTGTCATCTGTTGAAGTGAACTTGAGTTCACAAAAGCTTGTATTCTCTACATAAGTCTTAGTTAGTTAGTATGTAAAAGTACTTATCTACCTTGCCTTCAGACTGACTTCAAACTAATTTGGCAAACTACCTCTAGCTTTTTATTTTTCCATTCCATTGTATTTTAAAGAATTTCAAAATGTAAAAGGGAACACTTCTCACTCCCTGAAAATTTTCAAATAACCCTAAATTTTTCACTTGTCTATGGATGTGGGAAGGGGATTTTTCCCTGGCTTTAGAGCTTCTGACAAGGGGCATTCACTCCTTCCAAAAGCAGGCTACTAGGTTTTTACCTTGAGAATTATATGTAATATGCTCAAGAACACAATTAAAACTATATGCAGTAAACCAAGTTTTACTTTTTCAGTAGTAGATAAAATAATCCCTAATATTTCAAAACCTGTAATCCTGTCTGACATTATCTGTTGTGTTCTAGATGTAGGAGTTTTTCCTTTTCTCTCTTAGAGAGGAGAATTTTTTGTTCTGCCCCTGAGACATACGTTTTCAGTCAAAAATGATTAATTTCATATTTGGAAGTATATCAGCAAGAAAGAACAATACTGGCACATCAGTGAGAAAGCACAGTGCATGCATTTTACTAAAGTTCTTAGAAATTTAAGGCGAGCAAGACATTGCAGATTCAATTAGCAATATAACACAAAAGTCTACATTTAAAAACACTGAGGTTACAGAGTAGAGCACTCATATGCTAAGGTATACCAGAATTAAGTTTGTCTAGAGAAATGTCATTTAATTTTGTACGTGTTCATTATGATACGCACAATCGTTAAGCACTTGGTTACATGCTAGTTTTTCTTTTCCTATAGGACCCCTGCTTCTTCCAATGTCTAGAATGGATGGTGCTCAGCTAATGAGCAGTATGTCAATATTCCTTGTATAGCCACAGGCTTTATTTACTGCACTGCTCTGAAGACAGAATTATTAATTTCCTTATCAGGTTTTCTGTTGTGCTCATCACAGTAGTATCTTAGCTTTTAGATAGCTACAAAGATGTTAATTCATCTCTGCAACACATCTATGGGATGAAGGAATGCTCCTATCCCCATTTTCACAGAAAGGAACCTAAACCACAGAGAGTAAGACAAAGTTTCTAATAATGTTGGGATACCTTTGGGCAGGGGGCTGAACTCGATGATCTCCCAAGGTCCCTTCCAGCCCTAATGTCTATGAAATCTATGAAAACCTTCAACTTTTTTTCCCCCCAGCATACTGGGCTCATCTACACATGCAAATGCTGCTAGATGGGTTTACTCCACAGTAATTTACTGCAGAGTAATCCCACCCCAGGCAAGTGTTTGGGAACAGATTTGCTGCTCTTGGAAGTAGTCTGCTTCCAGCCCCTCTGGCTCTGCACCAGTCTCCTGAAACAGCCAGGGGGAACTGCAGGCTCTGGCCACAGGTGCCTGCAGTCAGGGGCCATCTTTAAAAGACATCCCCAAGCACTGCTCCCTGGCCACCTGCAATCCTGGCCTACAGCCTGCCTGCAGTGTGCTGGCACAGAGCTCTGTGACTGTTGCTGGAGTCTGTGCCCACCATGCAATGGTTGCTCCACCTCTGGAGCAATGTCCAGTATCTTGGGCTCCTGCTGAACACCCTGGTTGCCATGCTGTGCCACTGTGGCAACTGCCATCTGGCCCAGGTCAATCTCAGCCCTGCCTGCCCCCCTGTGTGGTGTAGCCACATGGCCTGGCTCACCACAGCATTTCAGGTCCCTTGCCACCATGCTGCTGCCCAGACCCCAGCAGGGACACTGATGATGTGCACCTAGACACCACCACCGGTGCTAGCCACGCACTCCTGGGGCTCCAGTCCCATTGTTTGTGGGCCTGCCTGGCCAGCCAGCACACCTGGGATGACGAGCAATTGCTGGAGTCCTTTTGCATGACCTGAGCCGCTTTCCAAGACCTCCTCAAGCAGTTCTGCCTACAACTGGAACAGCAGGCCACCACCATGTGGCAGCCCCTCCCTGCAGACACCCAGCTGGCCATCACCCTTCTCAAGTTGGCCACACTCACCAACCTATGCTATATCAGCCACCTCTTCATCATGGGCCAGGGGACCACCAGAGAGACCATCCTGGAGGTGTGTGGCACCCTCCAGGATGTGCTGGGGCACACCTTGCTCTGTGTGCCTGACATCCTGGAGGTGGTAGTGGGGTTCAGCAACTACATATCATCTAAGTTTGATTTAAACAAGCTACATTGGGAACTGCTCAAAGTATGTCTGCAATGGCACAGAGCTTAGCATGGACTAGAGAACCAACTGCCAAAGAAGCTGGGCAAATATTCAGTTGCCTAGCTTGTGCTGAGCTCCATGTTATGAGGTCTACAGTATTAGGAGTACACATTCCAGGAAGTGTAAAGTTATCTCAAGTATTTCTATACAAGCTGCAGTGACTGCACTTGTAAACATACCCCAAATAACATGCCACTTTTCATTATATTACATCTTAATGTGTTTCCTTTCTCCATGAAGCCTCTTTAGATATGAGGTCTATTCCTAAAGTGCTTGGGTCAAACTTCCATTGAAGTGAACTCTCATTGTCATCTTGTCTGGGTGAACATTTCACATTAGATGCATGATAAAGAAAATTGCCTACATTATAAAAAACATTACAACTGGGAGACTATGCCCCACAAAAGAGCTGAGACTGAAACAAGAATTGGTAACCTAATTGGTAGGAGTTGACTTGCATTAGCAAAATGTATAGCCTGCAATATGCCTTGCCCTAGCCAGCTGTAGGTCTTGCATGTTACCAATCATCAGGGGCTCAATTCTGTTCAGATTTACACTGGCATCTACTATACATCATGAACAGTCACAGTTTTGTGGAGTTAACATTTGTATAAAACCATCAAAAATAAGAATTAGGCCACAGTGTTGTATATCTCCTTAAAACAATTTTTCAGCTAAATTTACAGCTGCTGTGGAGTGCAGAGATGATTATGACCCAAAGGAAAGAGCAGTAGTATTTATTTGTACTACAGTAGTAGTCCAGACTGGAGCTCTGCTACATGTGCGTGGTTCTAAAGACTACAAAGAAAGAGGGTAGAAGAAGTGGGTATAATCAAAAATATATGCTGTGTTACTCTACTGACAATCTAATATATATTTTTATATATATATAAAAACTAGGTTAATATATAAATAAATAGTATATTCTTTTATAAACTTTTTACTTCCTTAAAAAAAATAAATGCCTCAGCTATACTAGATATATTTAACCAACTGCCTAAGGGTTGCCCTACATGCAGAAATTTGCCAGCATAACAGTAACAGAAGAGAGTTACCTCAGTTTACAGCCCCCATTTAGACACTCAGTTTCAATGCCTTGGTACTGTACCACCTTGCATGTATTCAGGTACCCTATGGAACTTGCTCCAGTCACTGTTTCCAGAACAAAGTTCCACACAGAGGAGTTATAGTGGCATATTTCGGACAAAGTAACAATCTGCATAGAACAACTTAATGACCCTAAAATGTTAATTGCACCAAAAATAACAACATGCTATACATTTATTGAATCTATGGTGCCATAAAATGGCAAACCAGTCACAAAGATATTACTAAAAAAAATGTAACGTCTTTGTGGCTGGTTTGTATGGTGCCATAAACTGACTATGTGGTATGCCCTAATATCATTTCAATGCCAACAATCAGCTGTTTGTCAGGCAATTCTTTAACATATGTTTACAACTGGAGATGATGCCAGTTTAAACAGGTGCCTGACATGAGCTATAGGGTATAGGAAATCCAATATAGACCCAATCTGGATCTAATCCATATTGAATTCTTTCTAATCCCCGTATGCCCAGGTAAAATAAGTCTTCTAAGATTAAGGCTAGTAGAAAGCTATTCCCCTCTTTGTGTTAGGAAGCATACAGACTGAAATTCCTATTCCATAAAGCTAAGGTATTTCTCTAACACTCATTCGTCATAGTTTCAGTGCCTCTCAGTCTTAGGGTATTTCTCCTTGTAAAAGCACTATGAGATAAAACAAGTGTCTCCATTTTACAGATAATCAAATGCGTCACAGAAGGAGTAAGGGTGAGGTCAGTTCTGCATTGGGAAACCTTGGCACCTAGCTCCTGATCTTAAAGTAACCTTGTCATGTTAGGGTGGCACTGCAGACAAACCAGTAAGCTCTGCTGCACTGCACTGCTACTGGTCTATAGCATAGTGAATCTGAGGTACTATGTTCCTTGGCACTTCTTCACATACCCTGTGGGTACATCTACATGTCACCACATGGCGATGTTATGGCACCATGTTTTAGTGCTTCCTTTGGAAGTACTAAAGCATGGTGCAGTAACTGCTTCTACTGCACCATGCTCATAGTGCCCGGTTGGATTTTGCCGCTATGTCGCCATAGCAGTGCGTTACAATGGGGGAGTGCACCGCTATGGTGACATAGCTGCTGATCACGTGTAGACCCACATGATTGCTATATCACTATAGCGTGTGCCATATGGTGATGTAGCATGTTACTATGTCGCCATAGGGTGATTTGTAGATGTGCCCTATGGAACTTGCCAAAGTCAAGAAGGAAATCTGTGTTGGAGTAGTAGGGGTTTTAACTCAGGTCTCCCAAGTCTGTCACATAAGACTCAACCAACCCAAGACTGCAAAGAGTGCCAGAGTTAGAGTTGTGATTAAAATATATGACTCTGTGACATCCCAATCTTCTGATAATGAAAGCCATTCTGCTCTGATTTTGAAATTCATCCAGTGTTAGGGACTTAAGCTTCATGTGGCCTTTGTGCTGGTATTAACATGAGATGAATTTCATCAATAAAACCATAACTCAAACTTGCATGTTGCACTGTAGTACATTAGCTACTCAGATCTTTGATTTTCTTTAATTATAAATAGCTCACTAGATTCTACTTTACTGTCACACAGATAGATTATTAAAATGATGGTTTAAGTGAGCTCTGCCCTTAAGACTGACTTGTGTCATTTACTCAGTGGTTCTCAACTTTTTTTGTACCAGGACCCATTTGTAAATATTGATGGCCAGTCCTGACCCAGTGACAGAGGAGATGGAATCCATCTCTTTACTCTTCTGTGAAATACGAAACACAATAACCAGAAGGAAATATGAATACATCTGCTTACCACCAAACAACTTCGAGGTCAACCGATTATTCCAATTGATCTCTGAACCTAATCTGCATATAAAATGAACTGTTCCAAGCAGGAGATTTTATCACACCTTCAACTCTCCTGTGAAATATGAATTTTCATTTCTACCCAGGAGAACTTGTACCATCTTTTCTCCTATGCCTGAAGAAGGGTGTTGTGCCTGAAAGCTTGCAATTAAAGAATTTTTTTTTAAAAATCTAGTTGGTCTAAAAAAAGATATCACTTCTACCTTAAGCTCTGATTCCTGTGAAATCCATGTAATTTTCAGTTTGGTTGGTAGCATTCTGTTGTAATATGTGCCTTTACATAGCCAGTGGAAAGGGTCAAAATTGTTCTGACTACGGATCAGACAGATCATCTCTGGAATGCATAAATCAGGTTAATTACAATTAAATTTTTGGACTGAAACCATTTTCTGTTAGTTCATGTACTGTACTCACAGCTTCAGTAATCTGTGCTGGTGGCATGAATAGCTTTATCACAAGATAAATGAATAGCCAACTTTATCACAAGACATGCCCCCGCCCCCTGCTCCTCCCTAGTTTCTTATTGGCCACTGTGTTCTCCATTTTATGGATAGGTCTTCCTGATCTCACCTCCCCAGCCACATATCTAGTTCTAGATATGTCTACGTCCCCACCTCCCCAGCCCCTGCTTCTTTGGCATGCCATCACTGGAAATATTTGTAAATTGTCCACTCACCAGAACACTTCAACAGCCGCATCTCCAATTGAAGCTTTGTAAACCACACATGCAACCTCCACACCTGCCAGCCAAAAGGCATTTGCCAGGCTTTGAACTGATTGTATGCACAGTTAATGAATGATAATTTATTGTGGCCTTTATATTGTGAATGGAAATTTATATGCTTATAGTTCCTATTTCCAATGAATTTCTTTTCCTTTCCTTCCCTCTCCTTATACCAATATGCCAAACCTTTTTCAAGAAAAACTCTGCACTGTTTTGCTCTGCTCATTCCCCCAAGGGTAAAAAACTTACTTTGCCCAGCAGCCAACATTCTCTTGGTCTCCAAACTTAGGGCTCCCTGGGCCACACACCCAGTTTTCAAGTCATTGTAGGTGAAGCTAGGCACCCCTATGGGTGCATCTGATCCTGGCTATCCCACAAACCAGTATCACCCCTGTGGCCTATGTTGCCGTAGCCTGCCCACACATCTTGCAATCCTCTCTTAGGGCACTGTTGGGGGAAGCTCACAGCTTCAGGGCACTGTTGGGGGGAAGCTTACAGTCTCAGGGCACTGTTGAGGGGAAGTTCACAGCCTCAGGGCACGGGGTGGGGGGAGGAAGCTCACAGCCACTCACCTCTTTGAGGTCCTCATAGCAGAGGAAGAGCACAGGGTGTGCCACCCATGCCCACCACAAGCCCCCTCATGTACTCATGCCATGACTCCTAGGCCACTGCAGGGAGAAGAGAGCTGGGGATGCTCTCTAGGGGCGTGGGGGCTACAATGCACCTAGCTCTGCATTGTTGTAATGGCTACATATAACAGTGTGTGGGAATGGCTGAGGTACGCCCACTAGACCCTTCAAGCAAACATGCTCACCCTAGGCCACATGGCAAATTTCACTCTGTGGGGATACTTCTCTGTGGTCGTTAAGATAGAATACTATAATACTTGTTTAAGTTAAGGTTGTCATTTGGTAACCGTCCAACTATCCAGAGCAAAAAGTCAGATCATTTTCTAAATTGTGCCTTCACTTTTTTCTGAATCCTATCTTACAGGTTTTCTTCTCTTTGTTTATCTTTGAACTTAACTTTTGAAGTACTTCAGCAAACTTGGATGGGATTAAGCAACTAACTCTTAGAAGTGCTTAAGTGCTTGGCCTACTTAAGGTCTTTAAAGTATTCCTTTTTAAAGATATCATAGAATCACAGCCATTAGATATGAAAATATTTCCAGTGTTTGGACCTTTAATCTAGTGGTTCTCAACCTTTTTTTACTCGAGGCATTCCTTGAAAAGTGACAGCTCTTAGCTTTCATTCATTGTTTAACCACAGTAAAATAATAAAATATTTTTTTGTTGCAAAGAATTCAGAAAAACCACTACAGGTCAGAATATTTTTAGCACTATGGATTCCTATTTGATATTTCTGAGTTTATCTTGTGACTCACTTAATAGTGCTAATATTGCACAGCACTCTGCAGTACCCTTAATAGGATCTCAAGGCACCCTGGGATGACATAGGACCCTGACTGAGAATCACTGTCCTAGTCTTTCACTTTAATGATATATGGCCACCTCCCAGGACATCCTTTAAAATGTAGCCTAGTTTAGATTTGACCAGTACAAGTCATCAGGGTGTCCAGTTCCTTCCTTGGTCCTCTAATCTAGACTCTACTATTTTTAACCTAAATTTTTTTTTGCTCCCTTTCAGTTTATTACTTGCAGTCCTGAACCTTATTGCTATCTGAAAATGATTTCCCTTTTAGTTGATGACACAGTCACCCTAACATATACCTTTTGAATTATGTAGACACCAATCCTCAGGCATTGCTTCCATAATGACCAGTGTAATGCATTTGGCCCTTCTTCAGTACTTTAGAAAGTCATCTTTGCAGAATGGCCTGCCATTCAGGTGCCATTATTGTAGAAAGCATTAGTGAACAAGAGGGTAAAACATAACCAATGCAAAAGCTAGCTAACCAGGTCTTATAAAGGAGGTTGTATGTGTACCAAAAGCCATAAGTAAAAGTCACTAATGTGTCTTCTAGTTCTTCAGGTTTGACAAGGATACAATCTAGCACACCCACCTAGAACTAAACCTCACTGACAGGTAGGGCTCCTGGCTAAACTAATGAGGAAAGGCATGCCTGTCTGACTAACTTAGTTCCAGGTGGTGGTTTGAACTGATATCCTAAAAACAAGAACTCTGGAGTAGGCCAGGCCAGGCTGGAAACCTCTCTAACAATTTGTGAAAGGAGAAGAATTTCTGGTGAAGGTGGCATGTTCCTACTGCAAAACATACATTATTATATCAGTGTAAGTTTGAATTGAAAAATGCCAAAAATTATTCGCTTCCAAGTTTGTGGGTGTTTGGGCCTGAAATTTTTATTTCATTTTAGATCCTTTTATAATCAGACCATACTCCACAGGCTTGTGAGGGCATCAGCTGACCTAGGAGAATATCTACATTCATGAGTGGTATATGCAGATAGAAGGGCTCCAGCCATCTAGCTGTTTTCTCAAGGTGTTTATCACACACCTTGGGACTATGACATTTTACTGGATTCATTACTTGTTCCAGGTCTCAGGACTCAGTCCAGAACAGTCCTTAACTATAGCTGGTCTTCTTGGTAAAGATGTATTTGGAAACAGGTCTGTATGTTTGTTTTTAGATACACTGAAGGGGTGAAAGGGGCAAATAGTCCCTGCAACCTCTTCTCTTGTAGGGCAGGTACACTAGATAGGCCAGAATTTTGTCCTTAAAATGAGGAATGGTCTATTTTAATATTGGCTGCTACTCTTCTCCTTCCACATTCCCTCTTCCTTTTCCCTGGTGTATCTTAGAGGATTAAGGGCAACAAGTTAAGATGTCCTTATGAAATGTTAAACTTTGCCTTTGTTATGGATGACTAATAATAAGGATAAACCTGGATTTTCTTCCAAACAAAGTATATATTGCTTTATAACAGAGGAAATTACCTTCCCTACCTCAACCCCTGCTAAAATCTTCAGAAAATGATCCCATCCACGCAGCAGAGATTTGACAGTTCTTCCCAGCTCTGCTACTATTTCTGTGGCTGCTGTCACCTTTTATTATAGATTTAGAATAAGCCCTCACAAGGCTGTGTGCTCTGGGAAAGCATGAAAAAGCTTCTTTTCTCAGTCTACAAATGTCTTTCCCTCTGCATGAACTCTTTCTACCTCTGCTCGTTAATATATAAGGCCAAACACTGGATATCTTTCTCTCTCACTCATTAGGAGTAGGGGACAAATCCTGTAGCCCTTACTCTTTCAAAAGTATGACAGCAAATCATAGCAAATTAGGGTTGAACAGCCCTCACCTCCAAGCCATGGCCACATCAAACCACTCGTATTCTTGGTAAAGGTTTGTTTGGAAATAGGGTTACATGACCCATGACACCCAGACTTGTCAGAAAAGGACATAAAGGGGAGCCACAACCAACCATTTTAATGTCTGTATATAGTTAGATTCCTGGCCTTTTATGGAAAAAAAAGATAATTGCATCCCAAGCCAGCCTTTTGGATGGTGACATTTTGTTGTTCATTGTATTATTAAAAAGTGAAGGGAAAAATAGGATAAATATTTCCTCCTTTTCTTTCAAAACTCATCTAAAATCAAAGTTTAGTTTTTACTTTGAACATACTAGCCAAAGAAGAACAGGGAATAGTACATATGAATTTAAATTAATAAGATAGGGTGTGCAGCTGATCTTGTGTATTTATTATTTTAATGTAGTGACTTAATAATAATTCTACTGTCAACTAGCCAGACAACTTTACTGCACCAAAATAATTTTCACAATTATTTGCTATAGTCTTAGTTAGGGAGGAGTCTGCTGTGAGGAAGCTTAAGCCTTCCCTGGGGATATGCCAAAATGTATGTGAATTATATATGTTAGGTAGCAGATCACTGAGATTAGGACAGGATATGTATTAAATCTCATTTGGTAGAAAAATATGAATGGCCTATTGGATTCAAATGATAGGCAAAACCTGATGCTCAGGGAACAGCTTCATAGAATGGCTCTAAGTCCCCCCTTGCTTATCTGCTGAATATTGCTTTGACAAATATGTGTTTAAACCAGTGATTAACGCACCATCATTTATCCTATCAGCAGGTATTCCTGCAAATACAGCAAGTACCAACACACAGCCAACCAATGGTAAGACTTACCTTTACAAACTTATTCATAATCAAATCTTGGCAACAGATACTTTAAATGACTCTGTTTTACAGCAGAAGTTTCTTTTTTTGTGGTGTGATGCTTTGCTGTGAATCCTGGCTTGTCAAGCAGGTGGAAACCATTTCTGCAGCTGGCTGAATAGTAACATGATGAATTACTGCAGTGATATGTCAGTGGAGAGGGCAGAGCTGAATCATTGAGTGCCCAAGAGGAATAAGTGAGGGGTTCGATCACCAAACACTGGCATTGTAATACGTGGAGAACTTCAGATTTACACTGTCTCCTACTTTCTAGATCAAATTAAGACTCATATAGACCTGAGTTATGGGTTTTATCAAACCATAAATCTCTGGAAGGCATGCAGCTCTTGGGGCAGCTATTTCATTTACAACTACTGGCTATATACGAATGATTTGGCCTCTGTAGGGTTTGGTACCAGAACAACTTGAACTATTAGACAGACACGTAGAAGAATCTGCTACATATTAGACATAAGGTTTAGGTATCATTTAAGTGACATATAATGCTCTAGATCAGGAAAGAGTTGTGTTGCTGGCATTGAACTGTGTTGCTATGAGAAGGGAACTATAAACGAAATTTAAGAAAACCTCTCCATTACCATGCTATTTTTGGATCACTAATAGTGAAATGAATCTCTTTATAGATGACCTATCACAACAGGCCCTCTCAAGCCATCCACATGCACTTAAGGGACTGACCCAAAGCCTGTTAAAATCCAGGGAATTCTTCACTGAGTGAAAGTGGCAAATTTAGATCAGGTCCTAAGTTAGATATAAGTAGTGTCTTATAAAGGGGAGTGTCACCCAAACTGACACAGTTAAATCCAAAAAGCCAAATGAAAGTAATTATTCCCCACACTGATCTCTTACTGTCGAATATATAGTATACAGCATGTGGTCCTTACAACATTCTGTTCTCACAGCTCCTGAATACAAGTTGAATACATACAGCTGGATGGCTGCCAGGACTGATGGGACTCTTGGAATATGTGATACCTGTGGGGTTACAAGGCAAACTGTTGGTTGATACCAGAACATGATGTCTGGCAGCCTCCTCCTTCATTTCTCCCACACACCTGACTATTCTGCACAGCATCCTGAGCGTGTTTGTTCAAATGTCTCTGCACATGAAGGATTATCGCAAGCCTGGCTCTCCTTTCATTCTCTTATCAGAAGCTTTCATTAATCTTGTTTTAGTGACTCTATATTATAGCTACCATGATAGTGGACCATTAGTGGGACCAATAGCTACTACGATTTTCATAGTTTCCCCATTATAAGCCAGACATATTAGAAAAGTAAAAATATTGGCCTCAGATGAAAATTCAGCATACAAGACTCAGCTTGGTGCAGTAAAAATAATATTAAAAAAATACAAAAAAGCCTTGTTTAAAAAATTCTGATTGTTTTGTAAAAGTGACAGGAATTCAAAAGTGATAAGATTTTGGACACATGGTGTGACTTTCACACCAAAATCTAAAAAGGCATTTTTTTCTTAATGGAAATTGTCATATCCTTCCATTGTAGGCATAGGCTAGACTTGCCTATTCAGCAAGTTCAGCCTTAACTTTTAGGCTTTCTGGGTGGAATAGATCAGGGGTGTCAAGCTCATCCAGCCTCACTAAATTACAGACTCTGTAAATTTATGGCTCACAGAATCACAGAATCAGTAGGTATGTTCATAAGTCATTTTAGACTGACCTAAAATAATTAAGTATGTAAAAATGAAGCATTCTTAACTACCTATAAGGGGAAAAATTGTTGAGAATAGTAGAAAAGCATTTAGCATGATCAGTAGCTGTTGTGTTCTGGCAGGTGCCTTTAGAAAAACAGAACACAGTTGTATGTGTTCAGTGCCCCCTTAAGAAGACATTGTTTTGGCAGAGTGTTGCTTGTTGTGGCAGATTGTTAGTAAGAGGAGGTTTTTCACAGGAAAATGCAACATATTTTGATTGTTTAGTGGGCAGTAAGGTTTTCATGTGGGGAAAAATGGATTAGATATTAGAATCATAGAACACTAGGGTTGGAAGGGACACCAGGAGGTCATCTAGTCCAACCCTTCGCTTAGAGCAGGACCATACCCAACTAGATCATCCCAACCAAGGCTTTGTCAAGCTGGGTCTTAAAAACCTCCAAGGATGGAGATTCCACAGCCTCTCTGAATAACTCGTTCCAATGTTTTACTATCCTACTAATGAGAGAGTTTTTCCTAATATCTAACCTAAACTTCCCTTGCTGCAACTTGAGACCATTGCTCCTTGTTCTGTCATCTGCCACCACTGAGAACAGTTGAGCTCTGTCCTCTTTGGAACCCCCTTCAGGGAGTTGAAGGCTGCTATTAAATCACCCCCCACCTTCTCTTGTCCAGACTAAATAAGCCCAATTCCCTCAGCTTCTCCTCAAAAGTCATGAGCCCCGAACTGTAATCATTTTCAATTGCCCTTCACTGAACTTTTTCCAACTTTTCCACATCCCAAAGCTGGACACAGTACTCTGGTAGTCTATAGCATATTCCAATCAGCTTTGCAATGAACAAGAGCTGCTGGGCTAAACTTCAGCAAATAGAAACATACATTTCATGTAAAGGAGATAATATACTCAGGAGAGACGTTAACATAGCAAAATGTACAGGTAGATCATAGTAAAACTGAGGCTTTCACCAACTTAGCTGCCACAACAGAGGTGATACAAAGATTCTTTTGTAAGGAAATGTGTGTCTAATTTAGCTATCTATACCAGAAATCTGAGTGTTACTGTGTGAAGATGTCCCATGAAAATGATATTTAAATTTTAATACAAAGTTTGAGAAAGAGGAAAGTTCATTAAAACTCAAGTTAACAAAGTCCAAACCTAGATTTTTCCATCTTAATTTGACTTAAGAAAAGAGAAAGAAACTTGTAAAACAACGTGGATTGTGATTCCCAGAGCCATTGCTCAGGATGAGACTGCAGAAAGTATTTTAGGTTATTACTGCAGGTGATTGGAGCAGCCTCTGTGTTCGGTTTCAGGGGTTTTTGTTTAAGGCCACTTTGATGATGACTTCTGACTCCTGCTCTCTTACAAAAATATATTACAAAAGGTATATTAATGCCCTTAGAGGGTTGAAAAATCTATTAAGAAAACCAGCTATGTTTTATATTGGCCTCAGTTGAACATAAATAAATAATACTGGCAGATGAACATAAAAAGCCTGTGCCAGCAGCACAGAAAATATTAACCCCTTAAACAGAGAAGGCATTGTCTAGTTTACATTTGTTTATGCTAGCTAAGAGAAACTGGACTCATCTACATGTGCACCAATGTGCCTTTGCTACTGCACATTAAGTTTAGTACCTCTAATATGAAGTACTACATAAAGGTGCATTAGCCCATGCTAATGTGCAGTAGCATAGGTGAACTTTTTTGTGAAGCTTAATGTGCAGTAGACTAATTCTACTGTGCATTAGCGCATTAGCACAGTTTTTGCTGTGATGCGCTAATGTGCAGTAGAATAGGCTACTGTGCACTATGGCATTTCATATAGACGTTCCCAGCAGGTGCGTCTAGATGTTCATTAATGCACCATAGTTACTGCACATTAAGTTTAGTACTTGGATAACCAAGTACTAAATCAACACGCAATAACTCGTGCTACTGAACAGTAGCATCAGTGTTTGGGATTTATTCAGCTGTTAACTGCACAGATAGCATGAATTCACTATGAAAAGGTTGCAGAGTCAGATTCTCATCCACAATTACATTATTAGATTACAGAATAGCAACAGCAAATCATGGTTTATCACATGTTTTACAACATAAAACTAAAACTAAGAATGCTTGTACTATCAGAAGCTGATGTCAGAGCCACTGGGGCCTTGCATAAGCACAAAAGGGCAGATAAGACAAAAGGAAAACAATCATTACTTCATTAAAATGGCATTATGTCTCTAATGGGAACAATAGTCACAAATAAGAGATTGTCCCACGGCCAAGTAAGATTGCAACCCAAGAGGATACATACTGCGTGGGACTAAGTGACATCATCTTCAAATTCCAAACGAAAGGAATATACTTTCCAAAGGAAAGGAGTGGTACTAAGAGCAATTTTGCCCAAGAGGTTCTTAGACCAGTGATAGTAGCAGCAGATTGAGACAATAAAGTCCCAGAACACAGAACAGCCAGAACAAGTAGACTTGCCATGTTTAATAATCCTGGCTCTGACATTCCAGAGGAGCCCTGCAGTCAAAATCTAGTTTTTAGTTTGTGATTGATTATATATGTTGAATCAATAATATCAACTGGGTTCATAAGTTATTACCCCTACAAAATTAAATAAAAAATAACTGAGAATCAGCCCAGAACAACATGCCTACACCACAGCAGCAGCATGCTCCAGTTAGGACATTCCTAAACATGACCCACCTACCCAACACATTGTCAATACAGAAATACATGAGTGAAGACACTCTGGAGTATCCTCCTGTAGTGTACTCTTAAAACCCCAGTCTCTGGCATGCTTTAGAGCAGTCAATGTGTACTTCTAGGTTTGTAGCATGCATGCAAAAATGGATGGGTGGGGCATGTTCAGGACTATTGGTGTTTAGACAGTATTTCGGAGAATGAGTTACTGTGATAAGAATAGTTGAAATTGAGAATCTGAAGCATTCCTCAAGGTTCAGGCACTCCCTATTTGTACAAATTGTTGTACTTTAAAGGTAAATTTACACATTACACTTAGACCATAGTAAACCTGTGGTATGTTAAGCAATGTTAAAGTTAGAATGCGCTGCGTAGAGTTGCACATCAATGATTAATACTGTTTCTGGCCTGCACAGCTCTGACTTGCTACTAAAGGGCTGGCAAGCAGGGGCATGACTAGGAGCCAGGACACCTGAACTCTATTCCTGCTTTGAGAGAGGGGTGGGAGGATGGGGGGTGAGGGAGCCTGGGAACAGTGTATCCTGAGATGCTGAAGGACTGAAAAATGCTCATTTTATCTGTGTGGAGCAGACTAAGTGTAACACAAGCTAGGTAACATAGCCCAGAGTTAACCCTCGCCTGAAGTGGCGTAACTTTGAGATGGTCAGAAGGTGCTTAGGATGAGTTAATGAGCTTTAGCATGCTTGCATTTAAGTGCCCTTTATATGGTTCAAGTGTAACATGTAACTTTACTCTTACTAAAATATTTTTGCAATTATTTTAGGTGAACTGAGGCTAATCCCTCTCTGGACATGTTTAAATCTGTTTCTTGCCAATTCTTTCTTACTTTTGCTTAAATTGGCAAGGGAATATTTCACCCACTATTTGGTCAGAGAACTATATGTGTGTGTGTGTGTGTGTGTGTGTGTGTGTGTATAATCTACTCTATTGTGACAACTTAAATTCTATTGCATTGCTAGTCAATGACCTTCAGCTCCTCAGCCTTGCACAGTGTGTAACAGAAAATTTACATGTGAACTAGATTGCAAGTTCTACTATTACAGCAGTATCAACCATAGGAGATCCAAAATAAAGGCAAGAAGAGATACATTTTACGTATATAAAGTTTTCAGCTATATTGTAGTTTCTAAACAATAGGCTAAATCTGCTCAAAAGCAGAGAATGGATGTTGACTCTATTTTTAACTGTCATCTGCAAAACTTGTATAATACCAAATAATGTGACTGTCAGACGAATACCTGTAAAATAGGATCATCATCATCAATAGTGATAATTGAATATAGCAAGCCAGCTCCTCTTTTCTGACCAAGTTGCACTCTAAGTTATTCTTGCGCTGGGTTGGCAGAGAAGGATGACTCTAAGCTATCTTCCCATTCTCTTAAGACTTGCTCTTCAGTGAAGGCCCAAGGCTTCTGTTACTTACTCCATGAGAGCCTATTTGGCAGGCAAGGGATTTCAAAAAGGTGAGGAGCTCCAGCTACTCTATCTGATCTTAGCACAGGTTTGGGCTGAGAGCATGTTGTGTGTATACATTGCTGCACGGATTAGATTCTGGCATAATTTTCTACCAGGTATGTTCTCATGTGACTGTTCTCTTTCCACTTCCAGCTACCACTGCAGAGCATGCAAAGAGTAATGAAAGCATTTCCACTGCTGGGTCGGCTTTAGCTCTAAACACGGCAGAAGCTAATCTAACAAAGATCCCAGAGAAGTCGCTCTCAACTCCAGCAGGAACTAAGGGCACAAATAACACTCTTGTGTCACCTCCAATTCCAGCAGGAACTAATGGCACAGATGACACTCTTGTGTCACCTCCAATTCCAGCAGGAACTAATGGCACAGATGACACTCTTGTGTCACCTCCAATTCCAGCAGGAACTAATGGCACAGATGACATTCTTGTGTCACCTCCAATTCCAGCAGGAACTAATGGCACAAATGACACTCTTGTGTCACCTTCAATTCCAGCAGGAACTAATGGCACAGATGACACTCTTGTGTCACCTCCATCTCCAGTAGGAGCCAGTGGCACAAGTGACACTCTTGTATCACCTCCAGCACCAGTCGAAGACAATACAAGAGCCAGCTCTCCTGGGTTGTCTGCATCACCAGTGGGAGCTAATACAGCAGACAACACACCTGGGTCAACTACAATTCCACAAAGAACAGAACCAAATGCTACTAATGGAACCACACGTAAGTGATGGAGACAATTTCATAGCCAAAGGGGTAAAAAGTTATGAATTGAATAACTGAATCTTTGCATCATCTGTCACATATTGTCCTGAAACAAGAGTTCTTTCTCTGAAGTGTCCATGTTCAGTGTGAAATGTCAGTGTTATTTAGCTTTTGTGTTGTGATTAGTGATGGCTGTACTTCACAAGATTCAGAGTTTGGATATTCTAATTAAAGGGACAATACTTTTTTATATAATAAAGGGCTTAGTCTGTCTGATTGTCTATAATGCTCTTGAAGCACTCTGATTGGTTAGTGAAACTAACCTCCCCCTTCCCCCCCCCAGCCCTGCTCCTTGGAGGAGGTAGAGCACTGCCATAAGGATGGGATGAAGGGGACAGAGTAGGGGGCAAAGCCAGTGGTGCCCTCCTGCTGCTCCATCCCTGTCATCATGGCACCCACCACCTCTGAGGAGCAGGGATGGGGGTGGGATGAGTCCAGCAGCTGAGGCAGGGGGTGGGGCGGGTGGGGATGGAGCACTGCCACCCACCACCCTGCACCACCACCACCTCCCAGGAGCAGGGATGAAGGGAAGCTTGCCCCCTGTCCCCTCTGTCCCCCTTCACTAGCACCCCATGCTGCTGCCACCTCCAGCACTGCTGGCCTTCCCCTCTTCCCTGCCCCAGCCCTGCTCCTTAGAGGTGGCAGAGTGCTGCCATGATGGTGGGGACAGAGGGGACAGAGCAGAGAGTGCCGTTGGCTTTGCCCCCCGCTCCATCCCTGCTGTCATTGTGGTGCTCTGCTGCCTCTGAGGAGCAGGGTTGCTGGGGGAGGGGTTGTGGCCAGTGGTGCTGGATGTGGCAGTGGTGGGGGTGCTGGTGGAGGGGGATGGAGTGGGATGGAGGGGATGGCGGGGCAAGCTTCTTCTCCCCACCCACCCCCGTTCCCCGCTCTTGAGAGGTGGTGGCGGCATAGGGTGGTGGATGGTGGCACTCCATCCCTCCTCTCCTCCCCCATCATTCTTCACAGGCAATTTGCTAGCTATTAGATAAAATAGAAAGACTTACTACTGGGGCAGCACCAGCCTCTTCCCAGTGGGGGGCTGAAGTGGACTAGACAGAATACTGGGGGGGAGGGGCTGCACCAAACGTACTTACTCATCTGGCCAAATGTACTTATTCATTTTTTTAACAATACCCACTTAAGGCACCACACCTCTGTGGGCAAAAGCAGGGCAAGCTCAGCTATGCTCACATTATCAAGGCTCACATTTGTGAGAGCCCGGCAGGGCAAGTTATGCTGAGGGGAAACCAGCATGGGTTCGTGGCAGGCAGATCGTGCCTGACCAATCTAGTCTCTTTTTATGACCAGGTTACAAAACGCCTCGACGCAGGAGGAGGGGTGGATGTCGTATACTTGGACTTCAGGAAGGCCTTTGATACGGTATCCCACCCCATACTGGTGAACAAGTTAAGGGGCTGTGACTTGGATGACTGCACAGTCCGGTGGGTGGAGAATTGGCTGGAGGGTCACACCCGGAGAGTTGTGGTGGATGGGTCGGTTTCGACCTGGAAGGGTGTGGGCAGTGGGGTCCCGCAGGGCTCGGTCCTTGGACCGATACTCTTTAATGTCTTCATCAGCGACTTGGATGAGGGAGTGAAATGTACTCTGTCCAAGTTTGCAGATGACACTAAGCTATGGGGCGAAGTGGACATGCCGGAGGGCAGGGAGCAGCTGCAAGCAGACCTGGACAGATTAGACAAGTGGGCAGAAAACAACAGAATGCAGTTCAACAAGGAGAAATGCAAAGTGCTGCATCTAGGGAGGAAAAATGTCCAGCACACTTACAGCCTAGGAAATGACCTGCTGGGTGGCACGGAAGTGGAAAGGGATCTTGGAGTCCTAGTGGACTCCAAGATGAACATGAGTCGGCAGTGTGACGAAACCATCAGAAAAGCCAATGGCACTTTATCGTGCATCAGCAGATGCATGACAAATAGGTCCAAGGAGGTGATACTTCCCCTCTATCGGGCGCTGGTCAGACCGCAGCTGGAGTACTGCGTGCAATTCTGGGCGCCGCACTTCACGAAGGATGCGGATAATCTGGAGAGGGTCCAGAGAAGGGCCACTCGTATGGTTAAGGGCCTGCAGGCCAAGCCCTACAAGGAGAGACTAGAGAAACTGGACCTTTTCAGCCTCCGCAAGAGAAGGTTGAGAGGCGACCTGGTGGCTGCCTATAAGTTATGCAGGGGGTCGGACTCGATGATCTGTTGAGGTCCCTTCCGACCCTAGCATCTATGAATCTATGAATCTATGAATCTTGCTGACATAGTTCATGGAAAGCCTTTGCCCTACATCAGGGTTAGGCAATGTTTTTTGGCTGGAGTGTCACAAAAAACAATGTCTACCTTGGATGGTGCCAGAGTGCCAACATGCCGGAGGCTGGAGCAGTTGTTTGCAGCCTCCCTGCTGCAGCCGGCCCAAGGAGCCTGGTATGCTTGCAGCAGGGCTTGCAGCCTCCCAGCCACCTGCTAGGAACAGCCTGGGCTCTGTGGCTGGCAGCAGCTGCTTAGAGCCCGGGCTGGCAGTGGTGTGCCGAGCAAGATGGCCTTGCGTGCCATGTTCAGCACATAGGGCAGGGGTTGCTAACCCCTGCCCTATACGAACGTTCATATCGGTGACAGCCGAATACAATCTGCTTATTTGTCAATGGCTGCTGGGCCAGGCTGAATTTTGATATTGCTTTATGATCTGCTCCTACTTTGATATAGTTTACTTACATCTATGTGGGGTGAGCCGCAGTGGCCTGAGGATAGTGGAGGCCTTGGATGGGTTGGTGCTGGTAGGGTTTGGCTATGGGGGGGTTAATGCAAATTATGGGGTGGCTATAGCCCCCTAGTGCTGCCCCTGCTTACTACTGCCACATATAATCACTCTTGTGGCAGTTGTAAATTTTAGGATCATTAACAATTCAGAAAACCAAACTAATGCTGTAAGAATAATCAAATAATATTTTTCACTGCAGTCCACAAGGCATTAAGTTGCAGCCCCTAGGCTTGCACCCAGCCACTGATCCCCTGCATCACTGGCTGCAGCAGCAACTGAGATCCCCTCTAGGCTCCTCTCTCCTACCATCTGGCTTCCCTTTCTTGCCCCTTCCCAAGGGGTAGGGCAGCGCAGTATATGCTGCAGCCCACAGGGCTGGGGGACCCTGAGGTGTGATACCTGAGCCTCAGCAGTGTAGTCCAGTGCCTGAGCAGCGTGGTACAGTGGGGTGAGCTTGCAGTCTAGAAGGTGAGGGTGAGGCAGGGTGCATAGTGCAGTGTTGTGTTCTGTACAGTGCAGCAGGGGCCATGCAGTACAGGAGGGGAGGATGTAGGCAAAGGGTAGCACCAGGGGGACTGGTACATGCTGCAGTGGGGGGAGGGAGGGACATGCAGCATGCAGCCCCAGGGGCTCTCAGTCCCTGCTAGTATGACCCATGTGTTGTGCAGTCCCTGTCCACATAGAAATTGGACAGCTCGAATTAGGGCATAAAATGACTATAAGGTTAGAAGCCATTAATCTTACATAATATCCACATGGGATAATAAATACACTGGGTGTAATTTAGAGTGAGGTTTTTGATGTTTAAACATTAGGAAGTAAACATAGCTGAAAGCTGATACCAAGGTAAAAATATAACATGTTGCTTTGATTGACCTGGTTTACCTCTTTTGTCTATGGAAGACTGACAGATCACCTGTTTGGATTTCTTAATGCGTATTGGATTAAATTGTACCATTAAAATGCAATCTCCTTAAAGGCAATGGTTTCATTTAGACTATTATTTTTCTTAACAACAAACTTTCATGAAGGAATAAGTGGAATTGTACAACAGTTCATAATCAATCCAGACTGCTGTCTGTGGCAGCTGTCAACATGGTTCAAGATCAGCTCAAGACAAGCAGATGCTACTACCTAGGGGCACATGCTTCCAGTGAAAGATGGTTCTAAGTTAATCTAGAGTATCCAAGACCAGAGTAAGAAAGAACTTCAGGCTCATTGGCTGACAGAAATGTAACAGCTAACATGGATTTCAGCTTACTATATGCATAAGTTTCAGATCTCAGTCATCTTGAATGATCACATCCATGAATTCTGTAAACGTATCTGGGGAAGTGTACAAGTGCTCATTCAAACATGTGAACCCCAATTCATTTAGACTTCAACCTAGTCCAATGTGGGGGAGATTTCTACTGCATTGGCCATTTTTAACCATTTAAAGCCCTATGAACACTTGCACCTAGGGCATTTAAAACAATGGAACTGCAGGGGAGCAGCAGGGGGCATGCAGTACAGCTGGGAGGGTGCAGGCATAGGATGTATTGGGGGCTGGCATCAGGAAGCACATGCTACAGCGAGAAGGAGTGCAGCCTGCAGCCCCAGGGGCTCTCAGTTCCTTTTTAGTAAGACCCTTGGGTTGTGTGGTCCCTGTTCACATAGAAATTGGACAGCTTGAGTTGTACATACCCCTATAAATACCCTAAGTTGCTTAACTGTGGTTTTGAGAACCACTTCTACTCTTTTCCGTAGAATCAACAGTAGTGTAAATACTAGGAGATGAAAAATGTTCTACCCTTTGAGTTTCTGATAAAACATTAAAAAAATATATATGGTAAACTGGTAATGAAAAAGTGGAAACAACTTGTGAATTAAATACTGAACAGGCCACTTTGGTTAGATTGGAAAAATGGCATATTTGCCCTGAGACAGCAACAGTTAGTAGCACCTCTCAGGTCTCCTGTCAGTGCCTTCTTGTTTGGTTGGAGTCCTGTAAAAATGCATTAATTAAGAGAGATTCATCAGTTGGATATTATCAGCCCTTCACAGCTCTTCACTGTGATTAGATTAAATATGTGAATTACTAGCTTTTATCATTATATTGTTTCTCTTTACTCCAATGTGTCTTTACTATTGTCACTGGGTTACATACATAAAAAAACTGGAGTAACACAGTGCATAATTGTTCCCAGTGGATGTTTTACAATGAAATATGTATTAAGTTACAAAAAAAAAATCTGTAATAATCAACCTCAGAGCAAGTGTGGCTTTTCACTTTTAAAGGGCCCAGTCCAAGTTCCATTATAGTCTTTCTGTTGGAACAACCTACCATAAAGCAATATATTGATTTTGATTTTCCAAACAGAAAGTAGAAATTCTATTTCTGCAAAAAAAGAAAACCTTTGAAAAGACATTTTAATGGAAAAATTGAACCTGCTCTTTCAGCTGTTTGGGATGTGAGAAAGGCATCAGAGAGGGCTAAAGAGCAACAGAAGAGATTGGCGGAGCATAGCCTGTGAAGAAATTGGATCTGGCCAACAGTTCTGAAGATCAGTGGCATGTGATAGCAGGAGCCCCTTCTCCACCCTGAGCCATACATTTCTCTGCCATGTGCTGCCAGTGTCGTCTGCAGCATCCTGTGTTCCTGCTCTACCCCAAGGGGTTCCCCATGCCGCACTGCTGCCTCATGCCATTAAATCTGTGGCTGAGATTGAGATTGGCTGTGCCAATCTATTCCCTTGGCAATGGAATTTAGCAGCAGTCAGTGGAAGGGGTTGGAGTGGGGAGAGTTGTGGAGCGGGGTGCTGCAGAGGGAAGTGAAAACCTGTGGTGACTGCTCCAGTGCAAGATGTGGCCCCCCATTCTTAAAGGCTGATGACATTGACCCCTCATATAAGCAATAGCAGAAATTATTATGTTTTGTTATTACACTGCAAGAGGTGATTCGTAAAGGACTCACCATGGACTTCGGATGTTAAGGCCATAAGAATCTAAATCCACCAAATACAATGTTACTATGAAGAGATTTCCTACTGAAGGCTGAATTAAGCTGAATCAACTTCCTAATACAGCCATGGATATTTTCATTGCTCTGTCTGGACTGTTAAGTGCTTCTTACTTAACTCAGAGAAGTTCTCTCTCCAGAACTAACAGGACAACTAATATGCGTAAGACAAGGAGGGTTTGACCCTTTATATACACAAATAATTATCCAGAAACTCAGATCAGCAGTCTTATCTCACAGCTGCTTAGTGGTTAGGAAGCATGAAAAGATAGTTTGAAAGAATTAGAACATGATAAAACTGGCAAACCTTTGGCTCATGTAATTATAGGCCTAACCAAAAAGTACAGTCAGACCAATGAATAATGTTTAAGGCTCTTAATGTTACTTTGATTTAGATTACAGTATTCTGTCTGAGTTATTTATGCACTTGTTTTACTTGTAAAGACAGTTTCATGTGGCTGCCTTCCAAAAAAAAAGAAAAAAGGAAACTACAGGATATTGAGGCTACTTTAGTAGTGGGTTTTTGAGAATAAAATGGAACAAGATAGGTTATTGGTGTCTTTCACCATCTGCCAGTTTTCACCCCTGTTGGGGTTGGCTGGTATGGTGGGGCTGCCTACAGAGGGGTGTCCCCAGGAAATGCCACACCCATGCCTCCCTAGAGAAAGGCAAGTATGGGGTGCCAGAAAGCCTCAGCCCCCACTGCCCTGTGGGTAACCCATGGAGGGAAAAGGCCAGGGGAGCACACCCCAACAGAAAAGTACAAGGCCCAGGTCCATTGAGTGGGGCCTGAGGCAGGGTCCAGGCATGTTGACAGACACCTGAGGCCTGAGTGGGCTGTAGGCTGAGTTAGGGGTCCAGGCATGTTGACAGATACCTGAGGTTCAAGGGGCATCAGGCCCAGAAGCCCTAGTAAGGGGGTAGAGTGAGAGCCAGAAGTTGCATAGAGTAGGATCCGTGGGGGCCTGAAGGACTGTGAATAGGCTGGCTGGAGTTGAGACCCCAGAGAGGGGGTAGACAGTGCGGCCCAGGTAAGAAGCTGGGGGAGTAATAGTGACAGTTGTGACCAAGGTATGTCCGAGGACGCCTAAGGCCAAGTTTGGGTCAGAAGCTGAGAGCAGCCCACTTAAGGGGGTGAGGGGGTAATAGTGGATTTTGGATGTCATCTGTGAGGTATGGGACACAGTGTAGGAGTGGTTCGGAGCCATGTATTATGGCCCTGGCATTGGGGCATTAAGTGGGCAGCTTCCTGCCTAGAAACAACTATTTTATATTAACAAAGGCATGGCAGGTGAGTCAGGTAGGTGGGCTGACATTGTGACCAACCTTGGGACGGCCCTCTGTCATAACTTCCAACAAAGATTTAGTTTAAGCATATTTTGTACACCTCACCTTTCAATGGTGAATCAGATAATCTTTCCAGATACTTTATACAGAACATCTGCCTTTTTGATTTATAGCCCTAGAGGGTGTGGTGACCCAGAAATAGATAGAACAATTACAGTACATGGTTAGCAATGAGCTGCTGCCCCCTTGTCTTTTTCTTTCTTGAAGCATAGAACTATACCATCAAACAGAGGATGATGCCTCATAATTTAGAAAATAACTGAAAACAGAGACTGCATTGCTCAGATAAGCACAGTTGCATTTATGTGCCAGTGCTGATCCTTATCCAGAACATGTTTACATATTAGCTGCTCGACTAGAAGGAAGGACAGACAGAAAGAGAAATATTTTTTAATCTCTAGTTCTTTCAAGTTTTGACAGAATCCAGGTGAAACTATGTATGGAAAAGATTTTTTCAACTCTGTTTAGCTTTACTAATGGTGATGGCTTAGAAGATGTTTTGCAGTTGCTGGATAAGGTAGGTTACTATAGTCTTTAGGAATTAGGTAGTATCATGTTAAATAGTTTATGAGTTCTGAAATGGACTTCGCTGTCTTCTCTACATCTGAAGTGACCTGAGCAGAACTGCACGTTATAGGTGGGCCTATTATTAAGATTGCCCAAAATTTGCCACTTCAGAGCCATCAACTCTACCAGACTTTACATGTTTGGACTGATATTTTACATATTGGCTACTGCCTACCTCAAATGGTTCCTTAGTTTCTATGAAAAAAGCTTGGGTAAAATACAGCCTTTTGCTGTTGGGGGATATCTTTTCTTTAGAAAGCACTAGTGTCCCCATGTTTTGGAATGGGGACCTAAAGGTCATGTGCTAATTAGTCTATCCCTTGCACAGCACAAATTTGGCTACATGGCTTCCAGTTGGGCAGCTAGTACACAGGGAACACAATGATGTGTTTGAAAGTGCTGCTCCCAGACTTGGTACATTTTCTGTCTAGACACAGTTGAAGTTTGGTAGAAACATAGTAGAAGAAGTTGTATCATCTCTGTGGAAATTTACTAAAATTGGGCAAATTATAAGACCTTGAAACAACACTTCATGCATGTTCAGTACGTTTACTAGAGCTTTGCAGCTAAAATTGAAAGGATTCCATCCTAATTGGGCATGCCCCAAAAAGACTGGGAGTAGAGTACTCCCACTCAAGAAGACTGATAGTAAAGACCAGAAAGGAGATCTGGGACAGGAAGAAGAGGATCAGACAAGGAGTTGAGATGTGAAGGGAGAATTGGGAATGGGGGGGAGATGTTTTTAGGTTCAAAGGCAATAGCCAACTCATTTTAACATGTATAGCACTCTTCCTCCAGCTGTTTGACAGAAAGAAAAAATATTGGGTACAGTAGAAGGTCCACCTACTATCTTTCCTGCTAAGGTGGAAGTGGTGAATATTTTCTTCTTTTATTTGGGGGAATTATTAAGAGGAGGAATTAGACTGTGAGCACATGGCATACAGTCTGCACTCCAGCTCTTATGGGCAGTGAGGCAAACCAAGGACTGTTGAGGAAAAGTTGCTATAACTTACAGCAGCTCTAGAAAGCTGTAGTTTACATCAGCGGCTAAAAGAGCACCTGAACAGACTGTAATCCTAAAGGCACATGAAGTTCTTTTGGCACTCTTGCTGCATTTTTGCTGCTATCATGTACTGACCCTTTGCATCAGGGTAATATATAATTATTCTGGCCAGATCCTATATTGAATATGCTGCAGATTATATAATGCTGAAAATATTTCATCCTACACGTACTATTAGTTCTGCACATTATTACTACCACATAGGATAAGATTCCTAAAAACAAGTATGGTTGCTTTAGTGATTTTTCCATCTTACCCAACAAATATAATACGGAACCATAAGGGCATAGAAGCGTCCAGATAATGGTGTTTACTAAGTAACAGCTGGAGGAAAAGTGTTATGCATTAGGCTTGTGCAAAGCAGCAAGTATTCGCTTTGGATTCAGATTTGATTCAGAGGGACAGTGATTTGATCAGGACTCAATCTGGCTGAAGTCGATCTGAAGATTCGGCACCACTTCAGAGATTGGGCCATAGACTAAACAGGCATCAGTCCTTACCACGCTGGACACAGCTGCCTCCAGCTGGTACATCTGTTGTGGTGGGTGGAGAGGGGAGGGAAAAAGTGTGGGGGAGAGAGGGATTGGGGCTGGGACAAGCTGTCCAGCCAGGACTTGGGTAGGGCGGTGGGAGGGGGCAGGATGTGGGCTCAGCAGTGCTCAGAGCAGGAGCTATGCCCTGCTGCCGCTTGTCCAGCCGGGGTGGGAAGAGGGGCACAATGCAGGCAGTGTTCACTCTGGGCAGAAGGGGGCAAGTGACAGCAGGGCATAGCCCCTGCTCCCATCGCTGCTGCACCCACATCCTGCCCCCCAGCCCACCCTGGCTGAGCAAGTGGTGGGCTACGCCCCTTCCCTTCCCACTCTGCTCACCTCAACAGTCTTTTCTGAATCAATTTGAAGGCTTCCAATTCAATTCAGACCTTTTAGTTGGTCTCCCGATTCAATTCAGATTGGGAGATTCTGTTGCTGAATCAAGCCGAATCTCCTCCAGATTGAATCAGTTACTGAAGCTTCACACAGCCCTACTATGCATGTTAAAATGAGTTGGCCATTGCCATTGAACCCCAAAACACCTTACTTAATAGCCATTCATAACATGCCAGCTGCATTCTATTGCCATGGCAGCACATATATGGAAAAACAGATGCTCAGAAAGCCAGGTCCTAAACTGTGGAGGACTTCCATAGATCAAATGTAACACATTGAATTGCACGCAAGAAAGAAGTGGAAAACTCTATGCAAGCTTTGGAGACAAGCTACATGATTCTGGTTCGCACCCATTTAGCAGAAATCATGCCTTCCACTAGGAATAAGTCTAGCCCTATTTTCTGTGTTCAAGGATGTAGGCCACAAAAGCAAAGGTGCTAACAGTGAGGTCCACAGCAGATAGAAATAGCTGAAGTTGCATAGCCCCCACCTCAATGCACCTACTCACAAACTTATATGCCCAACTATTTGTAACTTGTATATTATTTGTGTAAGTCAGGCTTAATATAACATCATAAAAAACTTGTTTTGTGGCTAGATTCCCCATCTGAAACATTCGCAAACTTTGTGAGGCCTGAATAAGGGCTCTGTGATAACTGAAAGCTTGCCTATGTGTATACCAACCACATGGTTGTTCAATAAAAGCTATCACCCACAAAAATTCTTGCCTCTTGCATATCTCCTGGATCATCATGGCAACATCATCACTTCAGCACTACTACAAACTTCTTACTTTCCAAACAAATTCTAATCAAGATATTAGGGCAGCAGCTTGCTGACAATAGCAGGAATTACTGTATGGCACTGAAAATTGCTGAAGTGGACACTGCAGCTGACAGTAGTGGGCCAGTAAACATTATGCATTATGTGATGTGAGGTCCATTTCTTCCTCATTAACAATGCCTATGACTCCTGCTGCTCTGCAAACTGCTAGCCAAGAGCACTAAAGTAATTAATGAAGATTCATCTCTAAAAGGCTTTGTGACACTTGAAGATGTGGAGTAGTCCTTTACCTCTCTCAATTAGGCATTTAAGCTTGTAAGACACTTACTAAATGCCAGCTGTTCACTGATAGGTACTGGCTCCATTCTTTTCAGAATTTTTTTTTGCAGGGGGTGGGGAACATAATTCTGGATTTTCTTCTTTCTTGCTGAATAACAACAACAGTATAGGTTGCACCTTGGATTTGCTTTCTTTTTCTGATAGGCTTCTGTAAAATATTGCTGATGTTTTTTTTAATCTGTCCAAGTAGAGTTCAGTATGAACAGTGATACTGCATAGATTATTCTCTGTAACTTGCACATCTTCCAAATTCACACTTGGGACGAGGAGGACTGGTATTTAATGCTGCAAGCCTTTCTTTTTTATTTCTGTTGCTATAGTAGATTAGTACACAGTTTCAGTTGTTCTTGTACATTTTGTTTGCTTGCTTAATTCTTACTATAGCAGTAGAGGTAGGTAATGAATGGTTTGCTAGTATTCCTCTGGAGAATCTGAAGCAATAGCATTGAATTATGAAAATTATTAGAATTAACCATCATAAAGTGTCTAAGATAGCAGACTCTTAGCCATACATTATAATCACATCACAGATAGACACCATGGAAAAGTTACTTTGTATTTTGAAGGAACTTTCTGATTTTGCAGACATAATGGCCTTGGACTACAGCCATCACCTATGTTATATTAGATGATGCCCTTTTTGAGAACAAGGCCCCATTATGCTGGGCACTATACATTAAAAAACAATCCTCATCTAAACATGTTATGGTCTAAGGCAAGCCAAAGGCAGGTCGGGAAAAGAAACAGAGAACTAAAAGAGCTTGCCAAGGTCACAGGCTTAATCAGTAATAGCCAGGCCTAAAACCCAAGTCTCACGACTCTTAGTCCAGTGCCCTGGCACCCTGTTCACGCTGGATGTTAAACAGTTCTGAGAATCTATTTGTATGGAAACCGCAGCAAACCTGTAATATCCAGAAAGCCTTTGGAAAAACAGGCCATATGATTAAGGTGGCCACGGTCCTGTTTTATACTGGACCGTCCTGTGTTTAAACCCTTTGTCCGCTGTTCATTACTGAATGAGGAACAGATTGAAAAAAGCTGTTTTTCAGTTCATTGGTGGAAATACATGTCAACCATTTGTCCTCGAAATTCTATTGGCTGTGTCTAGAGATAGGGTGGTGCACAGGCAGGAGGAGCAGGGTTCCACACCAGCCCTGGAGGGAGGGCGGGAGGAAGGTGGCCTTTTTGTGGTGGTCCTGCCGCTTGCTGCTGATTGGCCAAAGGGCCCAATGGCCCTAACCCTCACCAAGCGGATGACCTGTATTCTGAGGGTCAGTGGCCACACTACATGGGATCCTGCCCCTCTCACTCCTTTTGCAGCTGTAGGCAAGGTATTATTTTATAGTTGGATAGAATAGTTTGTTATGAAAAGCTGAAGCTCTCATCAGATGAGCCCAAGCTCTAAAACTTAGATGGACCAGATTTTCAATTTGTTACAAGAAATCTATGCCATTCCTACATTTTTACAGCATCTATATGAAAAAAATGACAGTCTAAGGCTAAGGCATTAGACTAATCTCTTCCTAGCTCTGAGGCCACCTTACAAAAACAACTTAAGCTCTTTCTGTGCCTCAGTTCCCATATGTAACATAGGGCTAATAATACTTAATTGCCTTGCCTCCCCAACCAATCCTAGCCTGGTTAGATTGCAAGTACTTGGGGACAGCGCGTATGCACCAACAGGGTTGCTATCTGTAACATAAGTGAAGAATACATATGTGCCCCCTGTTAGGTCCAACTGTGTATCTTTAACATGCTCTCCTCTCTGTAGTCTGCTTTGTGGGAGCTATTTCTCATGTCATAGATGAATTATATAAATGCTTAAACTTTACTATTATGACCATGTTATTGTTAGGCACCTTGGGGTGGAGACATGCAACAGGTTGACTCTGTAACGTACATGCAATGTAAGGTACACCAGTGTTCACAGTGCACAGATAACCATTAAGTGGTGACGGACTTGGTAATAGTTTCTGCAGTGAACATGTGCTACATAAGAAAAACTGACTAGAGCTGTGAACACAATTGGCACGCCTATGTAACCTACTCATGTACTCTAGATTTTCTATGGGGTAACTAGTACCCCACAGTAGAGTGCCTTATGCTGGCATAGGGCTGAGTATTTTGTGTCCGCTCCACATTTACATTAGGGTAAATGCAGATATATTGGATAAATGTGCTGTGTGGCTGCCCACCTAACTCTCCGTTTACTTGGGCAGTTGCAAAGTTTGCACACCCAGCTACAATAAATGTATGTGCAACTTGAGGTGCACAATGGCTCATGTACTATTGCATATAGGGCTCAAACCTTTTTTTGTTAATTTGTGTATGATGAGAATGGCAAGCAAAGAAGCATAGACATTTGCCTTCTCTTAACTTCAGTGATTTGCTATAACCTTTCTGCAGTGCAGTAATAAACTTGTTTGGTAGTTGATACCTGAGTCGAATTCAGATTAGTGCCTGAAGGTAGAAAACAGTGCCTTATACTACAGCCTCTGGAAAATCCCCAGAGAACACCTACTGTTGATTATACTAACCAACCATTTCTCTTCTTTATAAATGCAGCAGAGAAAGCATCCAACTCCCACTGAAACACCTGACTCAAGAAAGCAGTTAGACTACTAACATTTTAGCTCGTTGTGTTTTTTCATTTATTATTAGCTTCTGCTTGTAGATCCCTTAGTCAGACTTCTTTCAAATGTGTGTTTAAGTTTCACCCACCTTTCTTTTCTTTTCTTTTTTTTTCGCCGTGTTGGAAATGTCTATAACATTGAACTTCCTGAATGAGACTGTGTACTGTATGCACTTTTAGTGTGTTTGTGAGCAGATTGTGCCAAGGTAGGGTGCCACGTAATCACTATGAGGGTGCACATACCTTGTCCCTGATGAGTATTTTCTCCTAGCCCACTGCAGAATCCCTTCAGCTAAAACCCCCATCATGGAAGACTTCTCCCCCAGGCTCAAAGTCACTGAAGCAATCTGTCAACTCAAATGGTACCTCCTCTGTTCTTCTGAGCACACATGTTGAGGAAGATAGAGAGAGTTGTGCTTCTCTTCAGGACTGGTTGTATAAAAATCCAGCAAGGGTAGGTGAAGAGAAAATGATAACAAAACATTGACTGTAAAACACTATTCTTTTCTTTTCCAGAAAGTTTTGGCAGCGCTGGAGGCAAGGACAAGTCAGTGGACAGCGCCCCTTTTTCTAGTGAGTAAATATGTTCCTTCATTCTCCATCTTTACAATTTGCAGCAGAGCTGCGTGGTACTGCGCGAGTGATCGGGGTTCTGTCAAAACTGAAATTGGCAGCCTTATCTCAATCCTTACGGGACCATGGACCCTATTACAAAACTAATTTAAGTGTCTTTGTTATAAGGCTTTTCTCCAAGAGAAACAGGGCTTAATGAACATCAGGCTGACACTGTTCTTACCTTGGAGCTGTAGAATTATTCCCAAGGACTGAGGGCGAAGTAATGCAAGTGAAAAGCCTGAACTTGGCTACCCGGTGGAGTGAAGACAATGGGGAAATGTATGACTCAGGCCCCCTGTACATGTTACACTTAAGGCATGATTAACCAGTTTATCTTGCCTTCAGTTGTGACCCAGCTTTATGTTCAACCAATTACTGGTGTGATAAAGCAAGCAGTAAGCTACACAGTTATTCCACAAAAAATGTGTAGTAACTTTGTAGGTTGTTCTAATCATGCAGTTAATTGAACATGTGCCCCACTGCTCCCCTCTGGCTGGGAGGTCATCAGTGGAGAGGCTCCTAGTCACAGGGGTGCACCACTTGCTACCAGCCCCACAGCTGATAAGGCTGGCAGTGGTGGCAGAATTCCCTGGACTGCCCCTTCTGGGAGCCTTGCCAGACACAGGGTTTGCAGCCTGGAGAACACTGCTGCCCCAGTGAGCCTTGCTGGCTGTGGGGCTCACAGACCGGGCAGTGTCTTTAGCTGTAGGACTCATAGCGCCAGCAGTGGGGAGAATGCTGCCTCCACTGTAAGCCTCATCACCTGCAGGGCTCGCAGCAGCAGCAGCAGCAGCAGCAGCCTTCTTCCCACTGGAAGCCCTGCAGCTGATGAGGCTCACAGTGGAAGCAGCATTTGCAGCGCTGCCCCTGTTGCAAGTCCTGCAGTTGATGCCAGATGTAGGGCTCACAGCAGGGACAGCACAGGGAATGCTGCCCTGCTGCAAGTCCCACTGGCTGTGGGGCTCAGCTGAGGGAACTGGTGCAGGAGAAGCCCAGGATCACAATCCCAGGCTCCCCCTGCACTGGCAATAAGGTGCAATGGGATCTAATGCATGATCCCACAATTGTACTCCTGCCATGCACATGTGGATCACATATTGATTTCCATTGTGCTTTTACCTGCATGTGTAGAGGGACCTTCAATCATTCTGTTTTCAGAAACCTTTAATTTAACACTAAAAGAATCATTCAAGTCAAAGGGGTCAGACTGTCTCCAAGCAGCTGGCAACTGAATGCTATTTATAGGCCCTTACTTACTGTATATAGTATAAGACATGCATCTAATGGGGCAGTGTTACTGCAGCTCTGATTTCTAAGACCAGTGAGTGTATTTGTGTAGCTATACACAACTTAAGTGTCTCTCTGAGACAGAAACTCCCAGTCTTCCAGGGTTGCAACCCCACTTCCAGTGCAAACCTGACTATTTACCACTGAATTGCTATGGTGCCTCAGATCCCACTTGGGGGTGCAATCTCTGGTTTGGGAACCTGTGCTCTAAATTTGCCTCCAGTACCAATACATACATTTTTTAAGTGCCTCAACAAACTTTTTGGGAAGAGCTGCATCCTTGGGGGAGCTATGAAGATGTCACTTGCCCATATCATCCTCCTTCCTAGGTATTCTTAGCAGCCCCTGTCTTTCAATCCAGGTCAGCCCTTCCATTGGATCCAGGTAATATAACAAATACTAATATTAGTGCTTCTAGCTGAAAGCAGAAAGACTGCTGGTGAATAATGCAAATGATCTCCCACTGTTCTGCCCTAGAGTCTGAATCTATTACTCCTTCAGCTCAGGAAGCAAGGAACAAGCCCACTCTCCCAGTATCTTGGCAATACTGCCATTTAATCAATGCAAAAAGGTGGCTGTAGAAAACTGCAGTGCTCTGCCTCTTCAGCTCTGCCAGCTCTTGCCAGCTCAAGGAGAGCCAGAGCCTGGTTTGGACTCAAACCTAAGTCTGCCATATTGCAGGGAAGACTTGGGAGCATTCTTCTCTAGGTCATTGGGTTACAGCCTGTTAAATGTGAGCCTGACAGAATGAAGCTGTGAACAATTATAACCTGAGAAAAACAGGGGCTGTCATGTACATTTTCCAAAAAAGCATCGCTATTACATAACTTCTTTTTCCACGTCTTTTCTTCTTGGCTGGGAAACACCTGTCAGGAAATGGCAGATGGTGGGAAATAATAAAAGGAGAGAAATGCCCTCATTTTTAAAGAAAGCTTGTGTTCCACATCCCTGGTTGTACGTACAGAGAAAAAATGCTACCAGAGAGCAATTTCTACATATCTTTCCGTGTTTGTCATGATAAAGGAGAAATAATCACTTTAGCCACTACATTCCAAATTCATCTTGTTTCGCTGTATGTGACTTAAAAAACCCCAAACAAGTTCCTGGAACATGGGTGATGACAATTTATATGGGGCTATTACCATTTGGGGTGACCTAATCATGATTACAGGTTACAAACTGAATATTCCAATGCAGGGAAAAATAATAACAATGTCCTAAGGAAGAGTGTGCAGAAATACACTCTCCGCATAGTTGCGACTGACATTGAAAGACAGAAGCTCCAGAATGACTAGGGATGGGGGAGGGAAGGCCTTGCCGCCTACAGCCCTGTTTTCAAAAAGCTGCAAGCCTGCCACCTAGTGGTTATAAGAGGAACAACACATACAGAAGAGAAATGAAGAGCTGTTGTTGCTGCTGCTGTAGGAGGGGCTGGGGTAGAGCATTAATTTACTTATATTAATATATTTTAAAGTTCTACAAGTGGAATGTAGTCAGTAAAATAATTTTATCCATCTTTTGCAGATGTTATTTTGCCAGTCGTGATTGCCTTAATAGTAATAACTTTGTCTGTATTCATTCTGGTGGCCTTGTGCAAAATGTGCCAGAAGACAACCCCAGGTATTTGTTCACCAGTTTTCTTTATGCAAACTGTCTTCAATCCATTCTAACATATTGGAGGAATATTTCCGTGCTTCTTTTTTAATTTGACCTGCCATACACATTTAATTGCGATCTGATAGCTAATCCTTCTAATTTTTAGTAACAAGAAAACCCAAAACAAAACAAAACACTTCTTTATCAAGACTAGAGTATGATATGGGTAAGGAAGGAAATGGTTATATTCATTATGCTTGTAGAGCACAACAACATACGGAGTTTAATGCTCTCCCTTATGCTGTAGTTACCTGATGAACAGCTGTGCTGACACTATCAATGAATCTTGTGTACTGAGAGGAACTGCTTGGTTCAGCAGGATGCAAAATAAGTTGAATTTGCTGCTAAACAAAATCAGCTCTGTTCAAAATACAGGGGAGAAAATCAATGCTTCCTTTTAGGAGAAATGGAACAAATAATTATATCTTTCTCTGTACACATAAAATATATAAATGGATAACAAAAAAGCTCCAGGCAAAGAATATTTATATAAATAAGCAGTGGTTTTGATAAATCAGTCTATAGAAGATGTTGAAGAGGAACATGTTGAATGGGGAAGCATGTAAGATGTTGAATGGGGAAGCAACTCTACTGCATTAATTTTGCCAAATACAGCAAAGGGCCAACTTAGTAAGTTAGAGGCAAAAGCAATGTACCATTGAGATGGGTACTCTAATTTGAAGCCAAATACAGTCTCTATCTTCTTGTAGATGGGCATGAGCTGAGAGTTTTTTACAGGGATTTAGTTATATAATTCCTGGAGCTTGGAGCTTACAAAAAGGTCTTCGAGGTTCAGGCCAAGGTAAATAGCCTAGGTAAATTGAAATCGTATTAAGTTTAGCAAATGGCAATGCAAACTGAAAAAAATATAGAAGCAAAATTGTGATACTTGCCTGGGAAATTACTAAGTGCTCCAAGCTTAAGAGTCAAAATTTAGATGGAGAAAATTTCCATGATTTTTCCTTCTATGAATGTGAACTCAGTCAAATCAAATTCATTAAAAAGATTCAGTGAATATCTGTGATTTCTTCTGAAGTATTTGCTTAGCTTCAGCTGGCCAAAATATACATCTACAAAGCACACACTCTGCCATCTGTCCTTGGAAGAGCCTAAAGAGCAGAGGCAAAAGTTTCCACATTAAAGTACCTCTGACAAGTATGCAAGAGCAGCTCAGCATCTAGCTCATGTGTTATTCACTAGGCTTTCTTCCACTGCATGTCTCAGCATCAGGGCTGGGTCTGGTAGGCATTCTCAGGGCTCATGAACACTGCTTGCATCCTAGCTGAACTATTCTTGAGCACATCCCACACTCTACATATGCTCCCATATGCATGCTCCAAGCATAGAAATAAATATTCCAGTGAAAATACTTTGGGGTCATTAACAGTGTGCATTCCCAAGCATGCTGAAGGCCAAGGTCTGGAAGTGACTGAAGAGGGATGCTCCAGAGCTTTTTCACCAGCTTATTTCCAGATCTGGAGCATGAATGGAGGAGTGGGTGGGTAAAGTATATTCAGGAGAGACCAGGGACTTGCACTTAAAGGCTATGTGGCAGAACAGACTCCAGACCAAATACATCTATCCAAGTGGAGATGTTACTGCCTCTTTATCCAGTAATTTAATTGGCTAGAACATTCCTCAAGGATGAAGAGACCTAGATTCAATCCCCTCCCTTGCCTGAGAAGATTAAACATGCATTCTCCCAGAATTCACTCCTAAATCAAGTGCCTATACATGAGGCATGGGGCTGCTTCGATGCATTGTAGTTACAGTGGGTCGGAGCAAGCACAATTAATCGAGACTGTTGGAGCACAATAATTATCACGCTTCAGCCAGCTTCTGCATCTCGTGTATTAGCACCCTCATACTTCAAAACGGAGGTGGGGGTGCTTTAACGAAAACTCATTCATCGAGTGACTTAAGTGATAGGGAATTTGGGACAGGCTGTTTGCAGTCACTCCTATTGATGCTTTTCCTCTTTGCTTGGCAGAATTAAATATTTATTGAAAGAGAGTGCATTTGTGTGAATCTAGAGCTCACTGCGTATTGCACTCACTTATAGGAGAGACCTATAACAGTTTCAATGCCAACGTGAAATAAAATACTTAAATAGCTATTAGAGGAGGGCCTGGAACCCACATCTCCCTTCCTCTCACAGGCTTTTGATTTCATGCTCTTTGCCTAGCCCAAAAGTAGTCAATTATTCCAGGCAAAGAGGACCAACTTTAACACGAAGGACAGAGAGTACCCAGACACCAGAAAACTGTGGTGTGATCGTTCTGTCAGTGAAAGGAGTTATATGAGTGCAAATTAACCTTCCTGTTAATAAAAATATTATTAGTGTATTTGCTGCAGTACTGTGAAATTGCCAACTAGGTTTATGCTAGTATTGACTGAGCTTGAACTTTTTATTTAGTCAAACTCTATGCAGTCACGAAAACATAAACTTGGTGTTTTTTTTCTTCTCCAGAGAGGCAAGAGAATGGAACCGAACAGTAAGTTAGGCCATGTCCTTGCGTTCCTGTCAGCCTAGTCACAGGACACAGGAACGCAGCAATTTTTGCATGTGCTTCTTTCTGCTTTTCTCTACTTAAATATAACTGTTAACATATTTAAAAATACCCAAAAGGGAAATATGTGATTGAGAACAAGGGAGCTCACATTTCTCATACATATGGAGGCCGGCAGTGCTAACCCTCACTTATTGCTGCAGCATGGCCTGAAGTACACCAGTTCCCAGTTTTCTCTGTGTTGGCTCCCTTTCCGCTAGACTCGAGATTAAACTCATTTGTTATCCTCTATGAGCTAAGTCTCAAGGGGCAGTTGTACAGCTCTACTTTTTTTTGTCTGTTGTCTTTTCTCCCCTGTATCCAAAAGTAATTGTTTGCTTAACTTCTTCCAATTAAAACAGAGCCCCATCAGATAAAGAGGGTGTCAAACTTCTTTCTGTGAAGACAGCTTCTGAGACTGGTAAGTGCTTCCCTGCTTTCACTTTCTTTATAAATGATAGAGGCCACAAAGGAAGATATATTACATTGAATTTAATAAAATGCTAGGCCAATTCTGATTCATTGCATTGAATGAAGCAGCCTTAGAAGCAGTCAGTGACCCCAAGTAAATGCAAACTCTGTCTTCAATGAAAACTAGAAGCAGAAATTTCATTTGTCTAAGAAAATAAAACCTGCCTTTGTAGCACAAATCTATAAAAAACTGTAATAAAAAAATCACCACTGTTCATTTCCTTGTGTGCTAGGAGCACATTCAGAACACTTCTTATTTGCCTATTTGAATAGCCACTTTCCAATCTCAACAGTATAGATGCAATATATCCCTCCTGCTAGAACAGGTGCGGGCAAAATATGGCCTGCGGGCTAGATTGCTCATGAAGCAATTTTGCTCAGCCCACAGCGGGTCCCCCAGCTCTGTCCAGCCCGGGCAGCCTGGGCCGTGATGCATGCCCAGGCACACAGTGGGGCTGGGGTGGTGTGGCTGCCAACTCCATTTTCCTGGCAGGCCAGCGGTGGGGGCACCTCCTTCTGGCTGCCACTACTGCCTTACCCAGCCCTGCTGCCTGGGCACCCTGGCCTGTTTGCTCTGCACTCACTGCTGAGGTTGGGACCCACATAGGCAGGCTGCTTGGCTGGGCAGCTAGCATGGGCCTGCAGGCTGGTGGGGAGCAGGATGGGTGGGCGGGACCAGGGGAACCCTGGGATTTTAGGGCAGTGACAGCGCAAGGCTGGGGCAGAGCCATGATGTGCTCCGTGAATGTCCCTGCCTGCAGAAATGAGACTCTGCCCTGGTCTGGGCCCTTGCTGTCACTCTCCTAAGGAGATTGGGACAGTGTTACTGTCAGTGAGATCAGGACACTGTCACTATCCCACTGTCTTCATGGAGATTGGCTGGGAGCTGCATGGACAGGGCGCTCAGCCAGGTGGATGTGAACCACAATCTACTGTCTGCTTGGCCCTGCCCAGAGAGCCTGCGCCAATCACAGGGGTGTGTGGGCAGCAGGTTGCAGCTCTGCTCTGGGCCCTGGCTCTGCGCTCTCACCACCCTGTGATCCCGCCCTGTGATCCTGGCCTCACCTGCTTCTCCTACTCCTGAACAGTGTCCCCAGCCTGCCCACAGCCCCGTGCTACATAGGGAGTTTGATGAGCTGTTGGGGAGGGTGGAGCTGGGTTGCTGACCTGGCCCACAACACCTCAACAAAATTCCCTGTGACCTGTGGGCCCAAATAATTGCCCACCTCTGTAACTAGTAGGATGTCAAATGTGGAACAAAGCTCCTCAAATCCAAGTAACCAAAGGTGGTGGTTAAAGAAAAGGTGTCTTATTCAAGTATTTGTATTTGGCAACCTGGAAAAAATAATGTCTAATGCTGTTTAGGGAAGTAATATTTTTTGAGGAACTTGGAGTTCCTAGGAACCCCAACACTTCTGCTGTGTTAGTGACAATTTAAAATTAACTTCAATTTGTCACAACTTTTAGATGTAGTACAAAAAACCTTTAGCAAATCTAAGACAAATTGAAATGTTTTCACTTTTTTCTTTAAACTTAGAATTTTCCTGAAGCAGTGTAAACTATTACATGTGTTTTCTATTTTTTGCTATTTACAAGAAAAAGCAATTCAGTTAAGAAGGAAACTATAAAATAACCTGTGTTGTTTTCAAAAACAGCTTTGAAAGGGGTTCTTTTTACTGCTGTTGATTAGATGTTAGTGTTATTGTGGTGTGCACAAAAACTATAAAAAGGGTTAGGTCTCAATAGGGGAAAGCACTTACGAGCATACTTCATGCCCCGAGTGGTCTTATGTGTTGGCTCAACTGTTTAAGATTAGCCTGTTTAAGTGGCTATCTTCAGATGTATGTTTAGCCAATGATAATGCTTTTTTGGCTAGGTACAGATTTTACGCTTGTCACATGATAAGCACACAGAAAGCACTTTACAACCGTAACTGAACAGATGGTTACAGCATGTAGATAATGTTAAAAATGGTGGATTAACACTGGATGGATGTGGTATCAGATGAAAGTGCTTTAGGTTAGAGTGCTTATTGAACAGTCTGTGCCAGATGCCATTGCAAGTCAAGGTAGGTTGCATTCCGCCAGCATCCCATGGGGTTGCATCCCCACTCACCCCTCTTCCCCTCAGGGCAGTGCTTTAACTTCAGTCAGAACTTGCCTGCTCTTCTTGTCTGCTGTTCCTGCTCCTGAGCTGTCACTGACAAGAGTCAGTGAAGCCTCAGTCCCCAGCCTCAAGTCCTCGCTCCAGCCAGTTGTGAGCTGGAGCCAGGCTGGGGAGGAGTAGGGGTGTGTGTCCCTGCACCAGCCTTGGCATTAGGGTACCCATGTCCCCAGGCCCTGCCCCCATAGCCCATCATGAGTCACCCCATGGGCATGACTCAGAGCCCAGGAAACCCCCTCCATGCATGGGCACAGCTCTGTAGGAGCCTGGTCCTGACACCAGCACACCCAGTCAGACAGCCCCACAGAAGCCTGGCCTTTCCACTGGCACCCTCTCCCAGACAGCTCCAGGGCCAGGCACCCTACCAAGTGGAGCCCAGCTACAACAGGGGCTGGGCAGAGTGCTTCACCAAGACCAAGGTGATGAGTCAGTATCACCATATGCATGATGCCAACAAGAGGTCCAGGGGTGGACAAAGCCATTTTACAAGGAGCTGTCCTGTTTCCTCGCCAAGGACAGATCTGTCAACACCCTGCAAACATATAGCACCACCAGAGGCCTGGAGGAGTTGCCAGCAAGACCCCTCCAGGGGTGGAGGAGGCACAGGGAAGCCCCAGCACTGGGGCAACTGGGTGACCAGAAGCAGGTTGCAAGGGGCCACAGGGCAAGATCAAAGCTTCTGAGGCTGGCCCCAAAGGGGTCTGGTATCTTATGCTGGTCCCTGCATCATCACAAGCAGCATTGTCTCTAAGCTGTATGGCCTGCATGGCTGTGCAGGCATGCTCATGCAGCGCTGCTACGTGTGCCTGCATGGCCATGCACGCCACGCAGCTTAGAGGGAATGCTGATCACAGGATGTAGGAGCTGAGGTGCACCTGCTGCTGGAAGCATGCTCCCAGGATATCTTCTCACCCATGGCCAAGAGCATGGAGTGTGACATGCAGGATGGGGAGAAAAGCTCCATGGACATTGGGCATGGACATTGGGACCGAGGACCTAGAGTCTGGGCGTGTGACCTCTATCTTGTAGGAGCCCCTATCACCCTAGAACTTGACCTCCCAGACCTTGAGTGAACACTGCAAAGGTTTCTGTCCTTCAGAACTGAGTGGAGCAATGACTCCATCCCCTCACTTCCCCACCCCCAACTCTCTCCCTACAGTCCTGAAGATCAGCTGAGGCACCAATTTCCCTTCCTCCCTTGGCCTGGGGCACTTATCAGCCCATGTCTCATTCAATGGGAACATAAATCTGCCTCACTAACATATCCTTGCCCTATCTTTCAGGGCCAAGCTAACCTCCAAATAGAAGTGAGCCTCACTGCAGCTGCCACAAACAGTCATGCAGAAACACCCTCCCCTCCCCCTCCCTCTCTCCCTTCCCCTTTTTGTCACTCCAAGCAGGCTTTTAAAGACACTGAAAGTGTTAACTGAGCTCTGCAAGCAAAGTAAACTGTAGCTACAACTGCTGATGTATGCTGTCCTACCCCGTTGGCATCTCCATAGGCCTGGTTGGCAGAGGGCACCCTGAGGTCAGGGACAGGAGGGTATGCAGCTTGGTATGAAAACCGCTGCAGTTGCAGTTCAGCAGGAATGAGAATAAGTCCCCCTAGCAAAAAACCCCCTCCAGTCCTCCTTCCCAGTCCAGGACAGGGACAGATGTGACTACAGGAGTCCTGCATGTGAGGCATTATCTCCACTGCTCTGCTAGCGTGACCATTGGTCCTGTTTTATACTCAACTATCCTGTTTTTAAACCCTTTGTCCCCTATCCATTTCTAGATGAGGAACAGACAGCAAAAAGTCCTGTTTTTCAGTTCATTGGTGGAAATACATGTCAGTCATTTGTCCATGTGATTCTATAGGCTGTACCTAGAAGTAGGGTGGTGTGCAGCCAGGAGGAGCCGGGTAGAGAGCCATCCAGGGAAGGACGAAGGTGGTGGCCCTGCCCATTGCTGCTGATTCACAAAGGGGCCCAGTGGCTCCACCCCTCATTCCTGGTTGGCTGAGGGGTCCAGCATCATCAAGAGGCTGTCCTGTATTTTGAGGGTGCATCAATGGCCATGAATAACTGGTGCCTCCTGAGATGTGGGGCACCATTTGTAGGCAGCAGCATCGGTGATGAGTGGTGAGCAAGGACTGCTTGCAGATGCCAGCAACAGTGTTGGCAGTGGGGGGTGGTGAGAGGCAAACGGGGACCACCCACAGATGCCAGTGGCTGTGTCAGCTAGTGGGGAAGGGGAATGGTGAGCGGTGAGTGGGGACCACCTGCAGATGCTGGTGGCAGTGTTGGTGGCAAGGGGGGGTGCAGATGGTGAGCAAGGACCGCCCACAGTAGCCAGGGAAGGGGGCAGCCAATCTAAGGGGTGCACGTGCCTCCCCATGCCCCGCCACCATGCGTTGCCTATGTCAGTGGTCACCCTACACTCTGCTCTTGCTGCCAGGGTGACTCCCAAGTTGTGTACCTAGAGAGGCTGGCAAGTGGCACTCCAGCATTTCCCCTCTCCCCTCTGATCTGATCTGTGGGTAAAGTCAATTGGGTGCCAGCTGGTTTTGATTCTTACAGTGCAGGCACCACTCAGGACAACTCTCAACGCCTACCTCTTGTTCATAGCCTCTTGAGCTCAGGGTACACACTATGTACTCCAGGAGCCATGAGCTGCAGGACCAGCATGAAGAATGACTCAAGATGTGGATGGAGAAAATGGGCAGGCTGTGGGGGATGCTTATACTTGGGCTGCAGAGGAACAGGGATGTGCTGTTGAGGCACAGGACCAGGCTGCTGAGGCACATGCACAGGGGCTCCAGATAGCCACCTGCTATTTGGATGAAACAACCCATGCCACTGCAGAGATGAGAGAGTCACAGCACCAGGATAAGGAGTTTATGCACAGGGTCATAGATCATTTGGGGTCCACCTATGACATCCCTGAATTGCTCTAGCACCACCTCCTGTAGACAGCCAATAACCCTCCCAGGCAGCAATGGTAAGAGAGGCTGCCGTCCAACCCCTCACTGCATGGTGAGCCCCACTCCAGGGACTCTTCCCTGGGGCAACAGAAACAGGAGTCTCATGGGAGGGACCCCTCAATGGTGGGTGAGGGGAAACACTCCCACCATGCTCTGACTAGGTGATTCTGGGGGCAAAGGGATGTGGCATGTAGAAGTCACTGACCCATGGTCTGAGGAGGCAGGAAAGTATCTGGTGGGGTCCACATCAGGGAGCATCAGTGGATGAGGGGAGCAGAACTGGGCTGTCAAAGACCCAGTGCCAAGGCCATCAGGGGCAATGCCTGCCTTCCAGGCCCAACTCAGTACCCCCCATGGCTGGCAATCATCCCATATGCTCAGTCCCCCCAAGTGATTCCAGGCCAGTCCTGAAAGGCTACATGGGCACTTGGAATGGGGCAGGGGGCATGGCCCACCAGCCTGATGGGCCAGGTGCAACAGAACCCACTAGCCCCAGCTTGTCCACCCACCAGCCAGGGGCCCAGCAGGGAGCTCTTTCACTCCCTGTGGTTCCACTCCTGGCCTGGGTCCTGCTGCAAGGGAGCAGCACTGCCTTGGTGGGGATAAGCAGCCTTGGGACTCAGGACAGCTGCATGATGTGAGCCCCAGACACCATTTAGGCAAGGGCTGCAGGCCTAGGGTCCTTGAAGGGGGAGGCTGGGCCCCAGAGGCACAGGCCAAGGGGTTCGGGGTCCCCTGTTGGAGAGCTAGGAGGCCATGGTGCCTGCTGTGGCAATGCCTCCCTCCCCCTCCAGGCCCACCAGCTGTCTTCCACCCTGCAGTTCTTTCAGACAGACAGTGGGTCTGGGATCGCAAACCTGTCCAGCTCCTACAGAGGTTTTTATTCCTGACCACTGAAAGTAGGGTGCCTGGTTAAACCCCTCAACCCCATGCCTCCCCTCCAAGGTTTTGTGTTTTTGAGTTCAGCCCCTGCAACATTCCCCCTGACACCATCTCCTTCCCCCCTCCCCATCCTAACTGCACCTTCAAGATTCTTTCTCTCCTTTCTCAGTGCCCTCCCCGCCCCCTCCAAATGTTTGTTGGTTTGTGTTAGTTGGGTCCAAGCTGAGACAGACAATTCTCAACAAGTTTTCTTTATTAAAAAAAAATTTGGCAGCCGCAACATTTTTTTAAACTGAGGCAAATCTCTTACTTGCACTGCATTCTCCTGCACCCTAGGTCTTCCCCTAGGTCGGGTGGGGGAGAAAGGGGGAGGAGAAGGAAAATGGTGTCCAGGCAGGCTGGATTATGGGCAGTGCTGCCCAGGATTCAGGACCAGAGGAGCTTGGGGCAGGAGACTCATGGCCTGGTGCCAGGGCATGGGCACTCGAAGGGTGCTTGTACACATGATGAGGCTTTAGTTCAGTTTAGTTCTCCCTAAATTGAAATGGTGGGTTTTTTAAAACCCATTGTTTCCACCATGTCAGTGTAGGGAGGACTAAACTAAACTAAACCCCCACTGTGTGTACACAAGGGTTAGGGGGCCTGATCCTTAGAGTCTACCTGCCTCTCCGTGGTGGGCTGAGCAAAGTGAGATGCCGGCGGGCTGAGAGGTGCCTGAACTCTGGAGGACACTGGTGCTTCCCCTGTGGTGGCAGCACCCCCCAGGTGGCACCCACCCACTGGCACCTGGCCCAGGCAATCTCGAGGCACCGCTATCATGGAGGAAAGCACTGGGCCCTGTGCAGCTCAGGCAGGCAGGCTTGACTGAAGCAAAAAAACTGGCAAGGAGCTTGATCTTTTTTTTCCTCCCAGAGCCTGCCTCAGCTGCACGGGGGCCTGGTACTTCCCTACACGACTATGTTGCCCTCTGGGAAGCTCCCACCCACTAGCAGCCCACCCAGGAGCTGCCTAGGGATCACTGCAGCTGCAGAGGGAAGCACCGGGTCCCTGCACAGCTCAGGCAGCCAGGCAGGCTCCAGCAGGAAGAAAAAAAAAGATCAGGTTCATCCCCACTTTTTTTTTAATTCAGTCAAGCCTGCCTGCAGGAGCTTCCACCAGGTTTTATAGCTCCTGAGCTGTGCAGGCCCCAGTGCTTCCCTCCATGGTGGCAGCACCTCCTGGGACCACCTGGGCTGAGTGCCAGCAAGCAGGTGCCGCCTGGGGGTTCTGCCACCTGGGAGGGAAGCATCCGGGTCCCCCACAGCTTAGAGACTGCTTGGCCAGATGGTAACTCACCCCCATCTCCACTGCAGGAGAGGCAGGTAAGCTCCAGCACCCTGTGCACCATCCCCACTGCCTGGGACCATGCAGGAACAGCTGGCTTGCTCTGAGGCAGAGTGGCAAGGTAGCAGGAGGGTGGCTGGGTATGTTCTTGGTGGGAGAAGGCAGCAGGGATGGTGCATGGGGTGTTGGAAGCCCACCAAGCCTGAGCTTCCCCCAGCACCTTGATTTCCAGTGCCCTGTACACCATTGTACTTTGTTACGTAGCAAAATAAAATACCTTGGATGAGTTTTACCTTGCTATGTAACCAAGTCATTTAAAGCAAAATACACTGCTGAGCATGTAAATAGCAATGCCATTAAAGTGGTGCAAAAGAGCAGTTAAGCCACTTTAAAGGCCAATTTTGTTGCAGGTACAAAGGCCCAAAGTCCTCTGGCCCTACTAATCTGGGGAGGACTCCTGGTCCACATGGGTGAGGAGGTAGTCAACCAGGGCTTTGTAGATCTGGACAGCCTTCTTCCCCATCATCAGCAGGGAGACTCAGCCTCTCCTCAATCCATGTGATGCATGTGCTTGCATTGCTAGGCCTGGTCCATGTGCCATGGGTCCTTGCCCCAGGCTTTGCAGAAGACCTCCCCATGGTCTTACAGATCTTGTGGAGGACACACATGGTGACTATTGGAGGTGGTGCCAGAACACCCTGGCATCCATGGCATCTCCGATAGCCTTGTCCTTGTCAGCTGTGTAAATGTCAGTGGCCCAGTCCTTGGATGCTTGGTAGGCACAGGGTCTGGTAGGTGGGCATGAGTGGGAAAGTTGGCTGGTGGCTTGTGGACATTAGGGCACACACCATGGTGAGCCACTGCCACATCAGGTCCAAATAGGCATGCATGATATCCTGCAGTATCTGGTGAGTTGAGCAGGCCAACCAGCAAGACACCATACTTCCTGGGTCTCCCTGCTTGGGCGTGGGTGCCAGGATACCATAGCAGGGTGTGGGAAGGCTGGGACATGAAGGCACATGAAATCATGACAGCACCTGGGGGGAGGGTTTGCAGTGGTGTGGCAAGGTGTTGGGGGTGTGGGGGGCTTTGCAAATCATTACAGGTACAATCCGATCCACCCCTCTTCAATGGCTTCCCATTCTTAGTAACATACTGTGTCACCTGTATGTATTGTATGACTTTAGGCCCTTCCCAGGGGGCTGTTGGCCTACTTGTGGGGTGGCAGGGTGGCACTTGGGCTATATCACCTGGGCTGCCTGGTTGTGGTTTCTTTTTCTGCTATGACTTCGGTGTTATAATTTTTGAGAGGCAGTTCCCTGTGAGCAACCTTCCTGGTACAGCACCCTGGCCTCTTTGTGGGGCTCCAAATTTCTTCTTTACCTTACCCTAAACACCTCCAGTCTCTGATGAAGATGGACAATGGCCAAACTCAATGATGTTACCTGCTGGTGTGGGTCCTGGTAGTGGCCCCTGGTAGCAGCCTGCAATCCAGCTGACCTTCACTCCAGCCCTTGTCTTCTCTACACAGCTCTAGAAGGTTCGTAACTGCTCTGCCAACCTCCTTAGTACTAATAATGCGTGTAACTCAATTCAACAAACCCAGAAATCAAAACCAAAAAGGTGTCAGCATCCACTGCTGTTCTGCCCCACTTCTTTGGAGGTAAACCCCTCCCAACAGAGGCCTTTGAAGGCAATCCAACTTATTCAGCCAAACCCTGTTGCCCAAAGCATTCTACAGGCTCACTGGCCTTAAATCTAATGTCCCATCATCATGGGACCTGACAAACTGGCCACAGCCCCTCTTTTGCCTTCAGACTCTCTTGGTCAGCAGGCTTCAGTCCTGGGGTATGCTTCCCCTAAGTTGGTCTCTCACCCTTGAGGTGGACAGGGCTTCTAAGTGAAATGCGCCCCACACTAGGGCCTCTCACCCAATCTGCCTCCTCCCAGGTTTCCTGTTACCTTATGGTTGTCTCTCCACCACCTGTCTCACTGGAGTTGCCCGCATCTGCTCTGACATCTGCTGGAGGCTGTTTTAGGGAACCAGTGTTCCTCCGAACACTGTGCTGCTCTGCCTGGTCTCCTGGTTCCACTCTGGTGGCCTGCTGCTCCCTGTCAGGGGACTGCTTCAGCATCTGCCTCCATAGCACTCTGCAGGCCTCCTCTCCAGGTCCCTCACCAGGGCTGGAAGCACTTTTAATGGCATGTTCCCTGCCGAGATGGAGGGTCAGGTTGCTCTAGAAATGCTGCAGCAATCTCCACTTGCCACTTCCAGGAACCACTCCTGCGGAGGTAAGCAGGGGACACCAGTCGTTTTGCTCACTCTCTTCTCCCCTCTCACACATACATCCTCTCCAATTAAAAAGAAAAAATGCCTTATCTAAATTATGGAGAAAAAAAAATAACCCGCAGCTGCCTATACGTGAAGATCTTTTAAACGTCTGCCTCATCTGAGCTTAAAATCTAGACATCCTGCTTGAAGAACACCAAGCAAGACTCATTAATCTTCAAGATACGTGGATACATCAATGGCTCAATTCACCCCTTAATACAGAAATTAGTATTACAAATCCCACCATTACACCAGTTAGCTTTGATCTCCCTATACATCTTTGGTCTTCTCTAAACTGAATGAAGACAGGACATGGCAGATGTGGATTTCTGTTACATTGATGGGAATGGAATATCTCACCGAACTGAGACTGAATCATATCACCTCTGAATGCCCTCTCTGTGCATTTAATGGAACTCTATTGGATTTGCACAATGCTACTCTTGAAGCAAATCAGCTGGCTATAAAATTTGGACATAAAATTGTGAATATTCCTTGCTTTGTGATCGTTGAATCATTATACACTTAAAAAAACAAGCAAAAAAAACCCCTCAACCTTGAGAATTAAGCCTTCTTCACAACACTGGTGGCATTTTTTGACTTCTTAATATTATTCCAAATGCAGCAGCTTGATGATGAGGAACAAATTATGATATTTTAGAAAAGCAAAATAAGCATGCAAAGACTCTGCTCTGGCATGCAACCCTGGAAGTCTCATTGTATTCCATGAAGTTGTATAGATTGTCTGTCAAGCCCAAATTTGTTCCTCAACTCTAATAATTGAGAACAGAACAAAAAAAGACTGGCTTTTTCCAACAATGCAACAAAATTATACTTTGATAAAATTGAACTAATTTTATTACAAGAAGTAAGTCATTCTGAAGAATAGAAAGAAAGACTTATGTTTAATTCAAGATGTACCAAAAATATTTGCTGTCCTAATAGAGCTTGTGACACCAGGAAAACTAAATAAAATGTTCTTTTTTTTTTTTTTTAACTAAGTTGGCTGTAATCCTGAGTTTCTCCTGCCTTCTAGCTTGGGTTGTATTTGTAGAAAATCTAAAAGTTTTGGCTTTCATATGTGAGTTTTTAGTAGTGTGTTACAGCAGCTGATGTGAACGAATCATGTTCCTGAGTGCAGTCTATGAGAATATTTGTCCTGGACAATAACCCTTGCAGAAGAAATCAAACTTTGCATTGTGGTTGAATCAGAACTGACAGAGCCAGCTTTTCTTTATTTAGGTCTATACTGTGATCACAGGGAGGATTTCATACAGCAAGGGGAATCACCCACTTGTCTGTTTCAAAGGAATCCTCCTCCTCTCTAAGTTTTTAAGCATTTTTATACTTAAGACAGATAGAGAAAAAAAATACGACCTTGGAGAAACTAAAACAAGTTTACTTAACTGGACATCCGTGCACAGGGTAATAAGACATGCAGGATTTCTTATCTCAAAACATGTAACTGAAATAAGCAGTATCAGCACTTCTGGTCTCTGTCTGTTTTTCTAGTTAAGTAGGCCAGAAGCCTGACTAAATTTACTCCTACACCCTGGGTATAGTAAATAATTTGGAAAGCCTTGCCTGTGGCATACAAATGTACACAGATTAATTCAGCCCCTTCATCCTGGCTACATTGGCATATTCAGGGTTCTGCTTTCTAGAATAAGAAATCATTTCATACTCTATAGGGCATCAGAACAGTCAGCCATAAGCATATTAGCTTTTTTGATGTTTTCTTGCTTTGTGATTGGACATTCACCACAGTTGCACATTTCCAGAAAATGGATGATAATGCAGAATTTTGCATGCTAACTAAGAAGTCAGTCCTAGGCCTGTGTGAATAGGGAACTATTCAATTTGGATTCAGCCAATTCAGATGCCAGAGATTCAATTCAGAGATCCGAATTGTTTTTCCAATTTGATTTGACTGAATCGCTTCGGAAGATTGGGGGCGAATTCGGTGATTTGGCCATAGAGTATAATGGGGAATCAATGAAATATTTATAACTTTGTTGTCTTTTGACTGATTCAGATGAAACTTGCTGGGATGGTAGCCTCTGCCAAGAGCATGACATGTGCCATGCTTCAAGTGATAGGTTTAGGGGTTTCTGGGAAACTGCACCTCAAAGTCTTGAAAGCAAAACTCATGTCATGTGGGCATGTTAAGCCACAGTGGGGTAAAAACTGCAGGGGTGGTAGCTCTGGCTGAGGCCATGAAGCCTACCAAGTTTCAAGGAGATAGGTGGCCTCAGCCAGAGCTACCACCCCTGCAGTTTTTATCCCACTGTGGCTTAACACACACACGTTTTGCTTGCAAGACTTTGAGGTGCAGTTTCCCAGAAACCCTCGCACCTATCACCTTGAAACTTGGCACACATCATGCTCTCAAGTCTATGTTGGTATCAACCTCTGTGAAAGTGAACTGAAAGAAAGAATCACAGATGGACAACAGATGGAATATATCCCATTAATATAATCCATTAATATGAATGCTTGTGATATAAATGTATAGATGCCTAGATAATGGAAGATAAATCCTTACTTTGGAAACAAGATTGGAGTAGCTGCTCTGCATCAAGCAGACTTTAGCGAAGGTATTTGATATCGATACCACACCACTATGATATTTAAGTGAGGCAACAAATATGATTTTGTAAAGTTGCCAAGAATAATTCAAACATCTGAATGTAATTTGACACATATAGGGCACACCTACAAATGAAATTAATGTGATGCAATAAACTCTGGTGCATGTCATACCAGAATTTATTGCTCCCAGGTGCTGTGTTTACATGTGTGTCTGGGACTACAGCACATTGAACCAGGTCGGAGCAGCCCCAGCTGACAGGAGACCTGGGGGGAAGGGGGGGGGGGACCTGCCAGCCTGGGGCTGCTCCAGCATGGCTCAGCAGTGAAGTTAATTAGTTTACTATGGCCTAATAAGGCTGCAAATGTAAATGCTGAGACTTTCCTATGCAGCTAATTAGGCAGCTCCACAAATAAACATCTCATGTAGATGTACCCACTGTATAGTTTCTTGCAAAACAATTTGTTTCTTAGAGAGAATAGGGTAGGAAGACATAGGATCTTGGTTATGAGGAAAGTAAAGATAATCACAGGCCCTCAGTAAATTTGCTGGAAAGGAATAAAAAATTGTGCCAAAACCAACGTGGATCTGTTGTTAGCCAGTCGTGGAATGCTGAATTCTGTAGATGTCAACAGGGGAAATTCCAAACACTTGCACTAATGTCACAAATGAAAGTTCTAGTATTTTATTGAACATAATCAGGAAATTGTACCAAGCGGGTGGCTGACTATGTGTCATGATACCCAACCTGATTGTGGTCTAGAGATGACTACTAGATTCTAGAGAGACCACTAGATTCACTGGCCTTTCTATGATACTCTGGTCATCATGTCCTTTGTTCCTCTGTGCTTTTCCTTAAGAAGGTAAATGCAACAGCAGTGGGAATGGAACAGATTGGATGTTTATGAATGGTGGTTTTACTCAGGTAGCCCTTGCTTCACATTCCTGGAAGGTGTCCAACAATTTTCTAGGAAGTAACACTGTTGAAGAAAGGGGCCATTTCTCCATTTAACGTACTCACAGATCACAATGCAAAATATGAGCAAGTTCCAAACCAAGGGGACACAGCCATCATTCAGAATGCTCCAGGGCTATGTATACTTGAGAAACTTCATGTGCTGCTCTTTGTTAACAGGTCAGATTTCAGCTGTGGTTCCTATTGTTTCCTTTCTAACAGGTTCTCATGACATTCCTTATGCATAGGTAAGATGACATACCCATTCTGGAGTTCTATTATACGTGATAAAGTAGATCATTCTGGCACTATGAGCTGAGTGACTTTCAAATAAAATAGACCTGAGCTTGTGCCTGAGAGTTACTGCCATCCATCTATTTCCAATGCTGCTGTGTGTGAATTTATCATTCCTTTTCTGTCATAACCTCTGAGATTCACAACACACAACTTTGCTCTCTGTAATGAACAATACCACACATTGTATCCAACCACTCAATTCATCAGTGAAAGTTGAACAATCCTTTGTTTTTGCTCAACACAATTCTTTCAGACATTGAAATATGGGGGCTTTGCAGCAGCTTTGCCAGAGTACCTGTCCCAGTTCTCCAGAATGGGTATTTGTACAGGTGTGTTTTGGGCATGATGGGATAATATCCTACCATTTTCTATTCTCAGGCTATTAGTTTATGCCTTGATCTTGACTTCTTGAGTCTCCTGGCAACAAGAGTCAATATTTTGTTTAAGAATTTTGTTCTCTCCGGCATATTTAACCACACATCTTGAGATGCTACATTCTCATTCTGCTGCTGGAAGTGTGGCAGATGGTCATAATTGTCCCTCCCAGATAATCAAGAGGTGGGAGCCCTGGCTTCTGCTGCAGTAATCCCACCTGGATAATGGTGCCTAAGGAGGTAAAGAACCTTTGTGTTGTCGTTTTGAATTTCTAAATGGCTGTTCATCCACTGAGGGCTCAGCCATGGAACCCTTGCTGCAGCCAAAGGAAATTAGGATGTGGGGCATGGTTCCACTGTTCAATATACACTAATAGTTTTATCCTCTTCCCTTTTTTTTGCCACTTTTAGAATCAAGAGGGAGGGACCCAGGGACAGGTGAAGAAGTTAGTTCTTCCTAGTGAGGCCTCACCAAATTCCTTCTGTTCATTCTTTCTCTTGAGCAGTATCCAGTGGAGGACACTGGTGTTCTGTATGCCACAAAGTGGTAAGGACTGGCACTCCTAGTTACTTTATGGAGTGACTTTGACTACGTAAAATACCTTTGCTTCTGTTATTGTGAACTTATATCTTAGTACCTTATTTACCTTCCAGATGGCTTCAGAAAAAGATGTATCTGCAAGGGGGAAGAATCCAGCACCCTTATTTTTCTTTTCCTTTCTCTGTACCCTTTCTTTCTTCTGTTTTCTCATTTTCTCTTGCATTACCCCTGTTGTTGCTTCATTCCTCATAGAAATTGTAAATAAATACCCTGCCAGCTCTTTCAATTATTGACTGCTTTTTATTTGATATTTGTGCAATTTCCAGCGTACAATTTTGACTGGGGTCTATGGGCACAACCATGAAATAAAAAATATACTTTTCCCCATCTGTCTTTGCAGTTCCATTTTTCATTAAAGTGGGGTTTTTTGCCCTATGTGTCTTTTCAAGAGTTTTTAAAACAGAGGCTACCACAGCCAGTGGGGGGCAGCTCTTGAGCCTGCTAAGAGCTACAGTGCTGTGGGTTGATGTTTATATCTGAATTTTACTTGATGCTCTGAACTGTGGCTCAAGATATCCTCCTGCCAGGGGAATCACCCCATTTATCATCCATCCTTTGTTGTTTGTTGAACAGAGGATAGTTACCTAATACTTATCTTCCCATTTCATTGACTCCTGTATGACACTATGGACTATGTAACTTCATCCTGTTGGTACTGAGAGAGAACTGTTCCTTGGTTAGGCCCAGTAGGTACAGGACATTAGCACCAGGTTCAAGGCAACTGAGAAACCACCCCTGCTGTGATTCTGCTGCTATGCATTGAGACCTCTACTATAGCCTGTCTTATATTGCCTGGGAATTACTGAAAATGTTATCAGCTGAATGGGACACCATCAGCTATGCATAGATTGCTGACCAATATTTTCCCTCACATATTTTGCTGTGGCTACATTTTCAGTTTAGCACAAATCTATTCTCAGGTATTTTTAAAACTACTTCCTTCTTTATTTTATAATTATGGAGACAACCAATCAGAGGCTGGTAGCAGGGCAGCTTTGCATTTAAGAAAATAACCTTTATTGTATTTCTTTCAGAATAAGAAACATACTCTATCTTCTCACATACCACACGTCCTGAAACAAGACACGCACCTTGTTTCGGGAAAGCAGAATGGATACAAAAGATTTTCCCAGTCATGAACAAATACTGTCTGCTGTGGCTGTGGCTGTGGCTGTGGCTGGGTTAACATTAGCTCTGACACTGAATGGTGAACTCTGCTCCCTCCCTTGTTGAAGCTGGCAGAGGGAGAAGCACAACAGCCAAGTTATCTTGCAACAGTGTCTGACTGTTTCTATTCTTTTATTCCAGTAAGAAAAAAATCAACCTTCTAGACACATGCCCTGATTTTGGGGGATGGGGTGGGGGGAAGGGTGTCTGATTTTCGAGAGAAAGTTGCGTGTGGTATGTGATTAAATATGATAATTTTTATACTGAAATAATAGTGGTGTGTATCTGGTTTGCTAGCAATAGACTCTGCAGTGGAGTAACAACTAGATGACCTCATTTACAATATGCACTTAGAAACAGAAAATGGAATACAGATATAATAGCAAGAGACCCTTGTTTTTGTATAAGCCAGTAGTTGTATTTCAGTAACAATACCCATAATTTTATCTGTATTGCTATTACTGGAAAGATTACAGATTTCTTAACTTAATGTTATTACCTGGATCCAACAGGGTCCTTGGAATGTGTTCTTGCCTGGTATCTGATCCCCATTTTCCAGGTACTTCTAACCAATAATAGGAATAAAGCAAAAACAGTTTATTATCACAATAGCATAACATTTTCCTCTTTCCTGGTTGCATCTACATGTGCAATTAATGTGAAGCAATAAACTCTGGAGTTTATTGCTCCAAAATGTATTGCTCTCAGGTGTGCCATTTGAAGGTGCACCCAGGACTGCAACACACTGAGTTGGGTCTGAGCAGCCCCTGCTAGCGGGCCCCCCCTGGGGGGTGGGGGGAGCGGGGCCCAGGACTGCTCCCCACCACCCCAGCTCAATGTGCTGTGGAGGGGCTGGCTGGGGCACAAGAGTGCTCCAGTGCTGGGCTAGCAATCAGATAGCCCCTGCACTGAAGTACCCTTGTGCCCTACCAGCTGCATCAGTGTCTACACATGCACTGCTGCAAAGTGAAAAACTTTCCTGTGGAGTTAATTGGTTTACTCCAGCCTAATGGCCCTGCATATGTAGATGCTGAGACATTTACTGCGGAGCGAGTAACTCCTCAGTAAATATCTCATGTAGACATGGCCCTTTCCTCTATTCGCACTCTGTTGAAGGAAAGTAATCAGATTATGATCTAGTTTCCTTAGAATACTTTAATAGAGTATCTGAACTGCTGGGGAAATAATTTTTAATCAGTGCTATAATAGGACATTAACCATAACAAAGATCAGTGTTGCAGCGGTAGTAGGTACTGTTGCATCTTATCTTAATTGTATTATTGTTGTTGTTTTATTTGTATTACAGTAAAAACCCCAGTCATGCCCCAATCCCCTTTATGTAAATTGATATAGCCCTTGTTTTGAGGTTGAGAAAAACTTCTACAAGTGATTATGTCAAACAATTCAAGGGAACTAGAGAGGGAAGATAAGGGTAACAGTAAAAGCTCTTAAGATGAAGTAAGGGTTCACAGTAAGTTATCAAGAAACATTTCTAATGTCAGTATCTGTGTAATTTCATACCTAAATGCTTAAAGCCTCTTTCTCAAACTTTGCATTGTTTCTTTCAGTTTTTGTAGCAGTGTGTTTTAAGTGCACTTGGCTTTTCACTGCCCCCTGCCAATCTATATGAGATCACAATTCCCCCTCCAACTTCAGAGGTGTCCCCTAGTCATGAACACAGGTAAAATGGGGTCTCATCACACATATACCTGTGCAGTTGACAAAACTTGCTTAGCTATATCAACTACAATTTGCAATGCTTGCTTCCCTTTTCATACTTTAGTCAATCGTTTTTACAAAGTTGACATGTATGAAATGAATTTTCCGCAGCTTAAAACTTAGTTTTTGTTATTATTACAGTAGTATCTATGTTCCAACTGAGACTGGGGTCCCATTGTGCTAGGAGCTATATACTGAGAGAGTCAGATGACTCTGTGTTCCTAGATGCTACTTTAATTTGATTCATATGCTAGTGTGCTGACACTGGAATTTTTTTAAAATATGCTCTCTGAACAGTCCCAAATCAGGAAAAAGAAGCAAAAGCCAATGTTTCATTGATTTTGTTGGCTACCTATTTTGTTTCTGATACTTTGTATATAAATATATCTTTTATTTCAAGCACAGTCCTCAAGGTACTCATATAGTCTATCTAGACCAGTTGCAAACAGTCATATTTTTGCATTTTGTGTACAGCACTTTCAAAATGATTCACAATATCCAGAGATTTTGGCCAAGTCATCTATCCCCAGTGGATTGGACTAAGTAATGTGCTACACTGCTCAGTGCTAAATAACTCCACAACTCAATTTAAATCTCAGTTGTACTAACAAAATACTCAGCGTGCATATGGAAGCCATGCCTTTAGACTTGCTATAAAACCTAACAGGTTTTGACCCAGGTGGTTTTTTTTATAGTCTTGGAAACTGTAGCTTGAAGCTGAGACATTTTTAGTTTAATAAAAATCTTTTAACACTTTAAATAAGAATGTTCAAATTACTTTCATCTTTTTTTCTGGTGTCTTAAGGTATTAGGTGTCAATGGAAAAAATAGCTTTGATCCAGTGACTAAGTGTAATACCGTTCTTCTTTTGCTTTTCAGTATCCCATTTGAACCTCGAAATGTTCTAGACATTTGCAAAAACTCTAGAAATTTTTCAGGGCATAACCCAGTCTTATTTCTGAAAGAATTCTTTTACTTTTGTTTCTTATTGTGTTCCTCTTCCTAAAATGGAGCTGTTTTACCCTCATCACTAAATTGTTGAATTATAGTTAAAATTATAGGCTTTCTAATATTGTGTGTGTTAAAATATTTAATCTGAATACATGAACAAAGGTGGAACAAGAGTAAATATGGTTATTCTGGAGTTGTACTCACACATCTTCCCTCCAAGCACTATAATCTTACCATAGTCAACCAATGAAAAATAACTGGGTGTGTCTGTAGGATGAAATGCTGAGACTTATTCAACTTTATTAGCAAGCTGGAGTGCCATCCAAATGCAGCCAGACTGCATTTGATTCCACAGTTAGTGCAGATATCTCTGTATGACATTGTGTTGTGTCTTCTTCAGTTACCCATGGAAGCACTACCCTTATGTAGCAGGCTTGCCTTTTGGAGCTTGGGTTGAGTCCCAGACTTGAAATCTTGCTGTTTTGATTGGTGGAGTCCATCCACCAAACAGGAGGCAGCAAGAGGAGTTAAGTCATGCCCCTTTCCTGAGGGGAGGGGGAGAGGAGCTTTCCCCCCACTCCCCCAGACCTGACTGAAGACTGCAACACTCAGGTCCAGAAGACTTCAGGGGTGGAGCCCTGCAGTGTATAAAAGGAGCTGCGTGCCCAGCATGGGGGGAACACGTCCAGGACAGAGAAGAGACAAGAGCGGGACTTAGAAGAACTGGGAACAGCTGCTCATCAGGGTGAAGCAGTAGCCCAGAAGTGCCCCTGAAGACTTCCATTGGTGGGGACTTGTGGACCGCTCCAGCAGCTAGGCTTTCGGTGTGCAGCATGGCATCCAGACCCTGGGACCTGCATGAGGTGGCTCAGGTCTGCAACCTCTGGCATGCGGCCAGAGACACGGTGCACAGGCCAGTGCACGGAGTAGGACCTTAGTGCAGCAGTTCCCGCCCCCCCTCATATTTTTCATATAGAACACACATCTGAAAGTGAAGAAAGGTTAAAACATGTAGGCCAAAAAGAAAACAAAGAAATCCAATAAAGAAACCAGAAAGTCTTTGCAGGGTCAGATTAACCCTTTAGTGGATCCCAGACAAACAAACTCATTGGGCTTTGGGCCGGTTGAGTCCCCCCTCCCCACCCCAACGGTTATGCCAGTGGGGAGTGGGGCTTGGCACTGCTGCTAGGAAACAGCTATTGTGGCAGCAAGGCTGACAGAGGGGAGGGGAAGGGAAGGGAAGGGAGGTGGAAAGGGCCATTTGCACCGCTGCCATGGAGGGAAGGATCAGGCCTCCCCGCAATTCAGGACCCTAGGCATGTGCCTAGCTTGCCTAGGTGTTAATCTGGCCCTGAGTCTTTGCAAGTCTGTGGAGTTGGTTGAGACAAAACTGTATAGCAACTGGAGTTATATTTGAAATATTTGTTCATTTCAAAACTAACCCCCCCACCCCAGGGAAATACCGTTTAAACTATTTTTTGTGTGCACAGAACACAGCTTTCTTTCTATGCCTTCTTTCCCAATATTTTTCTATCAAAATTTGTATAATGAATTATTAAAATGATTGCTGACATTTTTGTTGTGCACTGAAAATTGATGGCTTCAGTAAATGAAAATTTGCTAGCAGCTACTTCAGTATATTTTTCAATAATGTATTTGATAGTATTGTTTTCCATAAATATTGAATATTTTGAAGTGGTGGCACAGATTCACCATGGCCACTCCACTCAGCTCCACGAGGCTCCCTAAAGCACAGGGAGTCACCCTGATTTCTGCCCTTCCCTCCCCCCACCCAAGATGGCCTTGTTTTTTAAGTAACTTTTGGATTTTTCTAGCAGTTGCACTAGAATCCCAGATGATACCAAGTTCTTTGCTAGCCTCTGAGGTTTGCACTTCATTAGAGGGCAAATACTGCTGCCCATGTAAACTTATCTCAAAAGCATTGGTTATTCATTAAAAAAAAAATCAGATTACTACAGAATTTTCAAAATGAACAGCAAATAAGTGAATCGACTAATTTCCATTGGGCATGTGCTCTTACAATTATAGAACAGTGATTCATGATAGACAATATTCCTTTTTTAGGAGGCTGTAGTATACCTTCTAAATTATCCTCTTGTGTGTATTGGTGAAAAACTTCTTTCAGAGAAGTGAACAGAGATGTAATCCACTGTTCTCTGGAGGCATGTGGGTTTCACAAAACCAGTTTCTGGTTACACAGGCCAATCCAATCTAAGAGGATGATTCCCTTTACAATTCCACAGGAAAACTCATGACCTAAATATTCTGTTTTGCCTACATATAATGAACTCCTAGCGATTTTAATGGTAAGTAGCACTGGGAACAGTGTACCCTGGAAACAGACACGTAAGGGATTTTTCAGCATAGAGGCTCCTGTTGTGAAAAACCTGTCAGTACTACTTAAATTCATCCCTATTTAATAAAACACTTATGCACATACATCCCATAGAATATAGAGAGGGCAGCAAAGGTTCACTGTGTAGAATTTAATGGAAAATGTTGCCTGTAATGTAGCTCTGATAAGGAGACTAGGCTAGTTTTGCAGGGCAGGCTCTGATGTATTCTTCCTGAACTCATTTCTCATTCTGTTTCTATGCCTAATTGATCAAAATGTATCTTCTGTTTCTTAGGAGAGCACTCCCCTCCGGAAGAATAACACCCAACAACATGATGAATCCTCTTCACACCGGGGCAATAAATATGTATGTTTGCTGTTTTAATTAATATGTCTAATTAGTATGGTTCTATTTAGCTAAAACAAAAAAAGAAAAAAAAATGAAGAAAAGGACCATAAGCAGAAAAAAGGATCTAAGCTGATAAGAACCTTGAGGCCATCTTGCTTAAGCAAACTCAGCTGCTAGGATCACAAAGGAGCTAAGGCTTCTAAAGTCAGTGAGCATGGAAGAAGTAATTGGTATCTAACATGATCAGAACTAAAGTGTGCATTTTCTTGCTTTGGCTAAATATTTCCTGTTCAGTAGGGCTTTTGTTTAGTGAGCCAAAACCAGAGCCAGACTTAGCGGTGTGGACAACATGGGTGACTGCCTAGGGCACCACGATCGGCGGGGTACCACGTGCACATACAATTAAGCAGCCTGTGCTCACAGCAGGACTCTTGACATGCCCCACCCCAGCCAATCTCTGCCCCACACAGAAGAAGTGACCAGCCCAGCCTGCTCCCCACGATGGCCCCACCTTCAGTCGCTGACCACCTGCCTGCTGGCACAGCATGCAGCTCTGCCTCCTTGCTGGCCCTGCCTCTGCCTGTAGAAGCACCACTGATTTGGGGTGGGCCTAGGGAGAGGGGCACCAAAATACAAGTTTGCCCAAAGCACCATCTTCCCTAAGGTTAGCTCTGGCCAAAACTAAATTATTTTACAATTTGTAAACAAAAGGAGTGGAGGGATATAATGGTACTAAGCACCTTTAATTCCCACTGGCTTCACAGGAACTTATTTATGCTCCAGATCTCTGTTAATAAGGTCACTTTCCTTAGGTGTCAAAAATGTGACATGTAAAGTGCTTGATTATAGATGTGAAACATTTGAAAATGTTGCCCCAAATTTTAAATATCAGAGAGCAGGAATCCTTAGAAAACCTATCAAAGTCAAAGTCATCATTTGAAAAATAGGCTCTGCATTTTCTTTGGAGTCTGAAGGTATTTCAAGCAGTAATATTTTAAAAATCTGTTTCTAGGGTTTGAATTACAGGGGAGCCACCATTTCCCCCTTCCCTTCCTCATCTTCCCCCCCCTCTGCAGCTGAATTCAGCAGCTGAGTAAAAGAGGAGATGAGTAGCAGTGGTGCTTAGCTCCTGTTTTCCCTTGGCTCTGGAGCCCAGGGACCAAATGCTGCTTCTACTGCTCATCCCTTCTTTTTCCTTGCTGCTGAATTTAGTGGGGAGGAAGGGAGAAGGGCAATCACTCTCTGGGCTCTGGAGCTCTGTGAAAACAGAAGCTTCAGCCCAAACCTTGCAATGGTCAGCTGGGGAGCTCAGAGAGCTCACTGTGCATGGCCACATAGCTGAAGGGGGTGGGGGGAGTGAAGAGGTGAAGAGGGAGCAACCATGTTGCCACAGTCCCCCTGAATCTGCCCCTGCACCTCAGCTTCTCTTTTCACAGTAAGATTTGGGCATTGGGGATGTTTTGCTTTATTTTTATGTCCAGCTGGATAACCTGTGCATTAGCTTTCCAAGTATGTGATTTCAAGTATGAAATTATTTCCCATAGTCTCCTTTCTCAGCATGCATATTCAAACTGCAGAGGGGACCTGTAAGGGCCATGTTTATCCTGCTAAGAATCCTTCTTCAGAAGTCTAACAGGATCGTGCCCCTAGGGGCAGCTATGGTGCCTTCTACTGGCCATACATCTCCTGCCCCATCCAGCTTCCTGGTATCTTCTCTTTTCATTTTCCTGCAATGCCTTAATGTAAATTTGTTGATTTGCAAAACAGGAGGTTGCCTTTGGGTCCGAGAGAGAGCCCACACCTGCCTTTTGATCAGCAGGTCCCTCTCTGACCCCGCTGATCCCAATCTTGACCCTTAAGTGCTAAGTGGCCCAACTGACCCATCTGTGTCCCAGTGCACCTGTTGCCTTAAGGGCTATTTGTGCCCTCCTCCACTCCTACAGTCATAGGCATGCCTTGCATATGTTAACAGTGAATTACTCTAGTTGGCACCTTGTCCCAATACAATATCAGACCTCCTCAGGCCTGCACACCTTTGTCAGGGCCTTGGCTTTCTAAGCTTCTGCCTCTTTCCTCTAGCTGGACTCTTTTTAGCGTAGGCCCACTGCACTGGGTCTTGGGCACTGGGCCTCTGGCCCCAGTTGCCTTCTAGTCTAGTGCTCACCATTATGTAGCGCCCCCCCCCCCAACCCACTAGTACAATGTATGAGCTATACTCTGCATGCACAGTCAGCTGGAAAATGAGAATTGTCATTGCTTAGCTGCTCTGCCCAGCATGTTTCACCCTGGGTGGCATAACTTACAATACCATATCCATGTAAATTAGTGCTGCTCTGAGTGTTGCTAACTGTCCTTCAGTGGATTTGAAACTGGCATGCCTGTGTAAAAGTCAGGTGCCAGCCAAGAGCAGAATGGCCTGGTTGTGTTGTTAGTCATAAAGATACTTGAGAAACTCAAAGTAGCACTTTTAAGTGGGAAGGAAACATGTCAATTTTAGGGATTTGGGGAAGGAGGGAAGTAACAAAGACATGCAACAGAAAGCTGTTGGTTGTTCTGGAGGGAAACATTGATGGTTCAAGTTATTTTCTTAGTAAATGCACCAGCAGGAGCTAATCTTTTTGGCAGGCATGCCACAGATTAGCTCTTCAACCTCTGCAAGTCCCACACTCATCCTCTTCTGCCTTCTGCTTCCTGCTGCTGAACTGCCTGTCCCCCTGGGTCTGTCATATGCCATACACACGGGTTTCCTGTGCTACTTTTGGCAGCCTTGCCACAAATTAGGCAACCCTCAAAATGCACCATGCCATTTAATGTTAGACTGCCTTAAATAGAAGTGCTAATGCTTTTACTGGAGGCAACAATGGCCAGCAAGTCTATATCACTGAAAAGAAGCATGGTTTCTGTGAACTGATTTTCACAGGAGTGATATATTAATTATCTGGCAAAAGGAACGTTAATATTTTTCAGAGGATTTTAAAAAGCATTTCTACTAAAAATGATACTTGATTACTAGTTCCACATAGAAGAGATAGTACCCTTTTCTTTCTATAAATAATATATATGTAGCACAAACATTTTACATTGGCACTGCAGCCTTCATCATAAGGTGCTTGAGAAATCCTGAGCCTAATCGTTCCATTGTGCCCACGTGAAGTAGAGCTCCAAATCATACATCTCTCAACCTGATTGCAGGATTAGGATTCAGAGACCTACAGCAGCAGTGAAATGCTGTCATTTCTGAGGTTCAGGTCAGCAACTGACTAATAGGCAGAATGCTGAAGAACATAAGGGAAAATGGGAATGATCAGTATAGATGCACAAACACAATTTAAAAATACTTTTCTCATACGCAATATAAAATTCTAGAGAATACAACATTCAGAGATTACTAAGGAAGGATACCAAAGCCAGCATGGAGATCTGGATAGCAAGCAGAAAAAAAATACAGTAAATGCCCTTTAAAGTAAAAATAGGAAGGCTGGGTAGATTTACATGAAAACTACTCTGATTAATTGCAAAGGTTTTCTTACCTAAGAAATAGCTATTATTTATATATAAATACACATATATATAATACACACACACACGTATGTGAAGGATAGCACACTATTTCTAAGAACACATTTATGAATGTACCTCTGGGGTGGGAAGACAAGGAGTGGGCACTCGATTCCTCTTGAAGCCAAGGGGAGTTGAGTGTACTTGAGACTTAAGTACTGTATACTTCTGAATTACATGGTGAAGAATGTACATAAGGCCTAAACCTGCTTGTATTAAAGGGACTAAGCTCCCACTGTATTTTATGAGTGAAGAAATCCTTCATAATAGAGTCACTTCACATTTTTACCATGCATTATGACAGGGGTGGTCAACCTGTGGCACATATGCCACAAGTGGCATCAATAGCCCCTGTGTGTGATTCCTGGCAGATGAGAAAGGGGACAGGAAGCAGAATAGTAGGTAAGGCAGGGAGCAGAAAGCAGAGCAACAGTTTGGGAGGGAGAAGACAGGGATCAGAGTAGCACTTGGAGAGTGGGGTGCAGGGTTTATCTTGTAGCACATCTACCAAAAAGGTTGGCCCCCCACAGCATTGTAACTTTTCCACACATTGGACAAACTAGAATAAAATTAGCCCCAGTTCTTCATTCTAACATTTCTAAAAAAAGCAAAAAGTAAACTCATAAGTTCAATCTTTGTAAGGGGAGATGGGAAGATTTAACCCTTCTGCAGAGCCTGGGATGCAGCCTAGTACTCAGCTAAATTCTACCAATTTGCCCCTAATTACAGAAATAATTCAAGTTTTGTTTCATAAATATACCTGTTCAGAGATGTGAAGAACTTGATGGGTTATCTACACCTTGCTTATAAATTGTGGCATTGAGCAATACCATTCTTGGAGAGAAAACATTCAGAACCCCTAAAGCTAACAGCAACTGAAAATAAATACTTGCCCTATAATTTGAATATTGTGCATTTCATTTTGACACCATAGAATCAATTTTGTTTCTCTTCCAAGTAGTTGACATAAAACAGACTTAATTGGGATGATAATCTTGAGGTTTTGCTATTATTTCAGGTCTGAAGCTATCTGGTTTACTGCAGAAGTTGCAGTTCCCACTGGAAGCAAATGGATGAACTGCAGCTTCTAAGACAGGAAGAACAGTTATGTTCTTTGTTTTTTTGGCTAGCTCTTAATTTCTGTGCTTTAAAATGTTTCTTGTTTTTTTGGAAAGACTTGTGTTTTTTTAAATGGTCTCATAACTGGTGTACCATATATATTTATTATTTCTACTTATATTAAACAGGAAAAAAGTGATAATGAAAAAAATCATGTATAAATGAGAAGTGACTAATAATGATGCCTTGTACATAGAAATGTTTTCTTTTGGGACAGGAAGGAAAATGTTACTGTATTTTTTGAACTTTCAGTAAATAATTTTCTTAAATCATATGTAACAGATTGCAAACTTGGAGCCTGCTCCTTTAGACCAGGGTTGGCAACATTTTTGGGCAGAGTGCCAAAAACACCCACAACCTCGATTTGCAAGATGTTGGTGTGCCAGGAGCGGACAGCGGGAAAGCCGTGAGGGGCCCCATCCTTGATGTGGCAGCACAGCCCCAGCCCCTTCCCTGCCATCCACCCCAAGGCGTGCATGCCAAGCAAAATGCTTTTGCATGCCAAGCTCTTGCACCCATGCTGGGGGTTGCCTACCCCGGCTTTAGACACTACCAGAACAAAATTCTAACTGCAAATAATTCAATTGACTTTTGTGGGATTGCTCATAACAACAAGCACTTCACCTGGTCGCAGACATTTGCAGGATGAGACTTTTTGAGATAATCCCTAAGTGACAGTCATTTGGGGTTTTTTTCTATGAAGGGAGAAAATGTCTAATTATGTTCTACATTGGAAATCTCTAAATACTGTATATTGCTGCATTTGGTGCTTAAAATGCAAAATGACCACAAACAATATAATCGTTTATGTTTAAGTGCTCCTTAGGTAGTCACTTCATTATAAGTATTCTTAACATGTCTCCTTCTATTAATCTGCAGTACATAGTGAAGATCCAAAAGCTGCTTATAATACTACCCGCTGCATTTATCAAAGGGATAACAACAGTGTGGCTGGGCATTGTTTCCCAAATTTTGCGTATTTCATGAGAGTCCTGTTCATTATTTATCAGTACTAAAAATGTAATGAGTACACATTAAACATCTGAAAAGTGCTGCTATCTGCATATCTGCAGCTTTTCTACAAATTAAAACATTTAGGAATTGCAGTCTTTTGATCAATTCTGTGCCATTTTAACTACTGATTTGTAGTATGCATAGACATCCCATTGTTGTTGAAATAGGAATATGAGACAGTTCTCTAAACACAGAAATTATTGAATTCTAATCCTGTTTCCGATCTACTACCTCGGTGTCCTTGGCAAGGGACTTAACTTCTCTTTCCAGTTCGCCTCTCTCTAAAGAGGAGGTGGTAACACTTATGCACCAATCTCACAAGGTTGCTGAAAGATTCATTAGTTTGTGTTTGTTCAGTATTTTGGAGATGAAAAGTGCTCTTTGAGTGCTAGGTATTATCATGGCTCATTTTCATTTTGATGGGTCTACTGCCCTATTTCAGGAAAACTTTCTGATGAAGCAATGTGAAAAGTGGGACCCAGTGAGTATGCTGCAGGCTGTAGCTGAACTTTTATACTTAGATAAAGCATTCTTTGTGTTGGATCATGACTGGCTCTGGCCAGATTGGTTGAACAGAGGAGGCCTGGGCTTTCAAAACGTGAGGCCATCTAATATGCACAGCTTAAAGAGTTTATACAATAAAGTATACCCACTTCAGCTTGATTGATGAATCCTGCTGACAAAGGAATCTGTGCCTGTCATATATAATAAGTTTTTTTGTAGCATACTGCACCCTCTTGACAGGCCAGTTTAAAAGAAACATGAGCCTAGTAAATGAATATCTGTGTTTATGAAAGGTATATTCAGAAAATGTCACAAAGTATCAAGATAATGTTAATCGTCTAATAAAATTCTGATCTTGTATAAAAGCCTGTTCCTCTTTCTCACTTTCTGTAAATACAGTGTGTAATCTGCACCAAATATATACATTGGCCCTGATCCTGCATTCATCTTAACTAGAAAGCAAAGTTACCTACCAGGGAGGGACAGAGGTGCTTGGCTAGGCTGCAAATTGAACTGCGGTTAAATATACAAACCGTTCAGGCGATAGCTGAATGCGGAAGAAATGCAAACTCTATTGATACGTGTCACACTTATCAGATTCAGTGGGCCTAGTTTGATACAGGTCTGCAAAAGGCTTTCAGTTACAAGCATGGCTAAGAGAAATGAAACAAAACAGTCTGGTCCTCTAAGATCTGTGATTTGTCTACATAAGGTCACTCAGGGAAATGAATCCAAATTAACTGAAGGTGTACATTTAAAATGGGTTAAACTGTGTTAAACTGCCACCTGAGCACCCTAATTAAGAATTAAAGTACCCTTAATTCTGAATAGTTTAATTTACTTTAAAAGAGAAGTAAGCTAAACTGAATAGAAGTTGTTTCATTACAGTGCCCACAATGGGGTTTAATAAATTGAATTAGTCAATTTTAAAAGTTAATTCAGATTAATTTTCCTAAGTTGTCCAGTGTAAACAAGCCTCTAGACCAATGGTATAATTTCAGCCTGCATTCTATCTGTATTTCAGTCTGCATTCATTCTTTCTGCATTCTTTCAGTCTGCATTCTTTCTGTATGACAACATGAACAGAAGCCCACTTTTTCATCAATCTAACAAATGTGCATTTGTTCAAGAAGTTGTTGGCTGATGAATAATTCCTGATTAGCAAATTCTGAGTTGTACTGTGAGTCCATATTACCAAAGTGCTAGGAAGTCAGATTTGTCAGGTGAAAAGAATTCTCCATTTCTGTATTAGGCAGCACTCAGTTCACTCTGAGCCAACTTGGGCTTCTGGAGAAATCTGTTTCATATCAGGCCTGCTTGGACTTAATACTATTAATATATTAAGTATAATGCATAGCATTAAATCATATTTTTAGTCTTGTTCTACTAGCATGAGGCCTATGCTTAAAATATGATGGAGGGTGGGGAAGTGTTGGGGATCTTAGATGGTTTTGAAACTGTGTTGAAGATCTAAGTTTGAAGAGAAGAGGACTTGATGGTAGACATCTATGACAGACCACCACACCAGGAGGAGGAGCTGGATCTGGAATTTTCCAGAGAACTGATGATGGCTGCACATTTAAGGTACATGGTTGTCATGGGCAACCTCAATTACCCTGACATCTGCTGGGACAAGCACTTAAGCAGATCTTACTGGTCATATAGGTTTTTGACCTGTGTGGAAGAACTTTATTTAGAACAGGAGGTGAATGGGTTGACCAGGGGGAAGGCTTTGTTGGATTTGGTTCTAGCCAAAGGGGACGACCTGGGAATTTTGAGGATTGAGGGTAATCTGGGAGATAATGATCATGAGTTGTTAGAATTCACGCTATCTGTCATATGGCAGGGAAGTCAGCCAGTAGGGCGAAGGTGCTTAACTTCAGGAAAGCTGACTTCAATGAGCATAGGAAAACAGTGGGAGAGACCCTTGGGAAGAGGGACTGGAGAGGAAGAGAGTTCAGGAAGGATGGTGGTCCCTCAAAGGAACAATTCTCAGAGCACAAAAAAGGTCCATTCCTGTATGCAGGAAAGGTGGTAAAGGGGCCAGGAAGCCCTCTTCGCTTACCAGAGGAGTCAAGGAGTCAAAAGAAAAAGGAGGCTTGTGGACAGTGGAAACAAGGGGTAGCTACCAAGGAGGAATACACAAGTATAGCCTGTATTTGTAGGGAAATGATAAAGAGGGCAAGAGAGGTGACTGATTCAGGTTGGTAACTGAAATCAAGGACAATAAGAAGTCTTTCTTTAGGTATGTAGGAAGACCAAGGGAAAAGTGGGGCCCCTGCAGAATGGGACTGGACAGCTGATAACAGACAGTCAGGAGAAAACTGAACTCGTTAATGAAAACATCAGTGTTCCTGACATACAAATGGTGATTGCCTGCCTGGTTGGATACAGGATGGATGGGGGGAGGGGATGAAGGGGAGGGAGCCATTGCCAACCAAAGGTCACAGTTGAACCGGTGAGGGAGCACTTAGAGTGGCTGAATGTCTTCAAGTCAGTAGGACCAGATGGACTACACCTGAGAGTGCTGAGGGAATTGGCTGGAGTCATTGTGGGACTATGTGGTGCCAATCTTTAAGAAGGGGAGGGAGAAAGATCTGGGAAACTATAGAACTGGTCAGTTGACCTCGATACTGGGTAAATTTTTGGAAAAAATGATCAAGAAGTCCATTTGTGAGAGATTGGCAGAAGGCATGATGCTGAGGGATAGTCAACATGGTTTTCTTGTGGGCAGGTCATGCCTGACCAACCTCGTCTCCTCTATGATCAAGTAATGAATTGCCTTGATGTGGGAGACACAGTTGCTTTCATATACTTGGATTTTAAAAAGGCCTTTGATATGGTCTCCTGTGACACTGTTATAAAAAAACTGGGGGATGGTGAACTGGGAGAGTCCAGAGTTAGGTGAGTTGGAAACTGGCTAAGGGGTTGAACCCAGAGTGTGTTAGTGGATGGGTTTGTATCATCTTGGAAGGAGATGGCTGGTGGTGTACTACAGGTTTCAGTTCTTGGCCCCATGCTGTTCAACATTTTTATCAGTGATTTAGATGAATATGTGGAAAGCACATTGGCCAAGTTTCTGGATGATACTAACTTATGGGGAAAAGCAGTCATGCTAGGCGATAGGATGTGGATCCAACTAGATCTGGACAAACTGAAAACATGGGTGGAGTGGAACTGGATGCAGTTTGTAGCCAGGTGGGGCTTCTCCTGCAGCTGAAACCTGCTTGTTTGGGGCAGCAGGTAGGGAAGCTGCAGGGGTGGTGGAGGGCCAGGGGAGGGAGGCGGTGTATTTGCAGCTGGGCGGAAGCAGAAGTGCAGCATGGAGCCTGTGGCCAGAGGGGCAGTGGGAGCATGGACCTCAGATGGGAAGGGTGTGGGTATAGGTGTGAAGGTGGGGAGTGTAGGGAACCCTACACACATTCCCCCCATGGCATGCATCCTCAGCTGCCAGCAGCAGGAGCAGGCGGGGAGATCAGGGTGCTCATACCCAGCACAGGCACCCAGTGGTGTGTGGCTCCAGTTAGCACTGCATAGGGGGAGGGAGTGAAGCTTGCCCTATCGCTGGGGCTCTGTGCTGCATGCCTCCAGCTCCAGCACTTGCAGTGGGGAAGCCCCACATTAGAGCCTTGTGCCTCCCCCACTCCCTGCTGTGCAGGTCCTTACACTCTGTTGGAGTGGAGGGAACCCCACTCCCTGCTTCCCCATGGAGTCCAGCATAAGGCTTCCCTGCTGCTAGTGCAGAGTTGCAGGTATGCAGTATGGAGTCCCTGCGACAGAAGTAGCCAGGCAGGCTAAGCATGGGTGCACTCCTCACCCCCAGAGCAGCGCTGACCACCTCTAACATGGGGACTCCACCCCACGTGCCTGCAACTCTGCACTCACGGTGGGGAAGCACCGCACTGGACTCTGCAGGGAAGCAGGGGGCAGAGCTCCCTCCACTCCGGCAGGGTGTTGGAACCTGCACAGCAGGGATCAGGGGAGGCAGCAGGCTCCAGTGCAGGGCTTCTCCTACTGTGAGTGCTGGAGCTGCAGGTGCATAGTGTGGAGCCCCGACAGTAGGGCAGGCTCTGCTCCCTCCCCCCATGCAGTGCTGGCCAGAGCCGCACCTGCGCTGGGCATGAGTGCCCTGACCTCCTCATAAGCCCCATCGATATATACATACACCTCAACATACCCTATGCCCTCCTATATAGCCACACCCTATCACAATCCCCACACACTCCCATACCCCACCACACACACACACAATATTAAAGTGTGACACTTTATTTTTGAGTTCTTATGCAATCCCTTCTATATACAGTACACAATCACGTCATGACAAATTTTTTTTGTAATAAAATTAAAATATATTATAGTAGGTGTTTGACTTCTAGTGTATGATCTGGTTTTTTTACTGGTTCTAAGATGGCAATCCCCACTCCCAAAAGGAGAATGGGGGGGTGCAGCAAGGGGATGGACTTCCGGTGGCAAAGGTCAAGGGCTAGGGGGCAGGACTTCTGGTCCTAATGTGGTGATTGGGGGCAGGGCAACTTTCAAGGGGTGGGGCTACCTATGTGGCCCCCTGACAGCTCACCAAAACTTTTTAAGTGGGCCTCCGCCCAAAATAATTACCCGCACCTGGCCTATTACATCAAGTACCACTTGAGCGAAAGGTACATCAAAAATTGGCATAGGTTGTAATTGGGCCTTTTGGCACTCTGAGCACACTACCCCCATGTGGGCTACATTTTCGTGTACCTTAGGCCTAAAAAACCCAATGGGTAATTCTAGCAATGGTTTTATCACAACCTAAATGTCCCCCTGTAGGTGTAGTATGAGCTAAGTGCCATTTGATACGCCTAAACATTTTAGGTACCACTAATCAGGACATTTTAAACTGGGACCCTGTTTCTCCCTTTACCTAGCAGAGTAAATCCTTCCTTACCTCATAGCAGTTATCTTGCTCCCTGAGTGCTCTGGATGTCTCCGCTTATGGCGATACTTTATCCTGAATTGCCTGTAGTTCTTCATCTCCTTCTTGGGTTTCTCTAAATTTGGCTGCACTAACAATGTCTTCTAATTCAATCTGTTCATCCTCTGTGTAGCTTGCCTCCTCCTCTGACTCACCCAGCCAGCCTTCTTTGTTTTGTATATGTCCCTCTTCAGCTTCTTTAACCCTGTCAAGGACTTTATATAGATGTGGCCAATCCCTTCCTATTATCATGATGCAGGCCAGCTTTTGTGCTGAGTTTTCCTTGGAATTTCAGGATTTTTATGGGGATGAAACTTGTCTTGTATTGTATTGCCTCTCTATGAATACACATCATTTTTACTGGTGTGGCTGTACAGAGTTCTTGCTGTGGCATCAGGTCTACTCAGATCAGCGATTGTGAGCATCCTGACTCCAGCATTGCCTTTAGTGGTCAGCTTCCTACCCATCCTGTTATGACTGAGTGGCTCCATCCCATATTCTCTCCCCCACATCCATAACTACAGTCCATGCCCCAAATTTTTCCATGAGCCTTTGGTTCTCATGAGGTATGCAAAGTATGTTGTCAACTCTCCACCCGTAGGTGATGCATAGAGGGGCTACAGGGAAGTATGTGCCCCCTGCAAAAAATTAGCTGCTGCTGAAGCTGCTGTGAGCTTCTCCAGGCAATTGCTGCCCCCCCTTTCCTGCTGATGTGGCCACTGACAGCGGTGGGCAGTCCCTGCTCACCACTGCCGACAGCGTGAACAATAGCTGTGGGTGGTCCCCACCCATAGTTTGCTGTCACTGACAGTGTGGACAGTGGCTGCAAGCAGTTCCTGCTTGTCGCCTGCTGCCATGGTGGCCCCCAAGTCATGGGAGGCACCATTCATTTATGTCTCCATCTATCTCCTCCAAGGTTGGGACAGTCTCTCAATATATGTCCTCCTTTCCCATACCTGTAACAAGTTATGTCACTAGGTCCACTTGTGTTCAGTCCCTGTCTTTTATCTCCTGCTTGCATATTATTACCCTTAGGGCTGGAAGGCATTCTCTCAGTTATACTCATCTTCTGAAACCACTAAGGCTTCTGCAATTCTTAGGTCCTCCTCATAGTTTTGTGGTAGATGTCATCTGACTCAACATTGAAGGCTCTCTTCTAAATCACTCAGGAGTTGTTCCAAGAGAGTTCAATCAGCTAGACCCTCTTTATCAAATAATGAAGGCTGGAGCCATTCGTTCATTAAATCCCTCAATAGCTGCATTAATATATGAGGCCGGCAATCTTCCTTATTCTTTCTGGCTCAAAATCAGTGGCAATAATACGCTGGGGTAATTTCTAAAAGCAAAATGGCTGACTTCACTTTTCCATAACCCCGGGTGTCTTCCCTCGATAATGCTCTATAAGCCACTTGAGCTTTGCCAATCACCAGGGCTCCCAGCTGACTGGCCCAATAGGTGCAATCCAGTCTTACCTGCATTGCTGTTCTTTCAAAAGCCTCAATATAAGCTTCAGTATCATAATTTTGGGTCATTTTAGGCATCTTAAAAAAAGACAAGTTGTGCTGCATCCACTCTTGCTGTCAGGATACTTGTTGCTGTTGAATTTCTAAGACCTGATTTATGGCCAGCAGCATCTGACCTAGTAGCTCTGGGTGGGTTGCCATAGTTGGTTGCATATCTTTTGATCTCAGCCTTGGGTTTTATTGGCAGATTCCCAGCCAATACACCACTGTAGCCCTTTGTGGGAGGGGAGAGTGCGGTCCCTTCTTCACTCGCCTGTCACGACTTGATTACCATAAAGAGAATGAAAACAAAGGAGGCTCCAAAATTATGTGTTCTCCCACCTTTCAGACAAATGTCCTTTATGGGCATATTCCTTGAGGCTCCATCTCCCCTATACCTCTTCCATATGCCAACCTTGTTGTTACATCAATGGTGTCTTTCAGCTTTAAGATCTAGGTGACAACTCCTCTACCCAAGCATATATCCTTTTTTCCCCCTTTTACTCCCCCTTTAGGGACGTTGAGCATAAAGTAAGTGTGATACTGGGAATGTCCCATGGTACTCTTTCACTTGTGACTCTGGATAGTTTTCTACTCATAAATAATAAGGGGGATCATAGCCCTGACTTGCCTCAGTTTTAAGTATATAAGTGAACTTGCAACAACAACAAAAAGCAAGAAAGTATTTCCATGGCCACGCAGTACTCTGTCTTGGACCCCGTGAGGATTCACTCATATGACCAGTACCACAACTGTCTCCCAATCCACAGTTTCACTGTCATCAAGGACAAAGCACTTCTTGGCTCACTCCAAGCTCCTCTGAGTCTTTTTTGATGAGCCCCTCTTGCAAGTGAACTCCAGAGTCTATTTTCCTTGGTTCACTGTAGCTCAGTTTCCCTCTGACTCTCTTACCAGGCTCAGCAGCACAGGTTCAGGGCTGGGTCAGAGCACAGGCACTCTCCTGGCTGCTGCCATCCTGCTCTGCCTCTCAGTGGTCTCTGGCTGCCTCAAACGCCCAGCTATCCTCCATCTCCAGACACTGCTTATACACGTCACTCTTTGCACATCCTCCGATATGCATGGAGTATGAGCTTTTGAATCAATGTAGGGGGTGTGCCAGAAACTCTGCTCCAGACCATACCAGTAAGGTAAACTCATCAGTAGTCCTATCTGGGCTACTTTTCCTTTGGGTTTGGGGTGGTTTGAGTGGAGTCCACCACTTTTCCCTGCCGGGGTGCCATTAGTTCTCCAGTTTGGCAACACAGTTCAATAAGGATAAATGTAGAGCTCTTTATATGGGGAGAAGTAACCAGTAATATGAATACAGGTTAGGAGGAGATGTTCTGGCCAGCACAATGGCTGAAAAGGACCTCACATGGTTGATCACAGGATGAACCTAAGTCTCCAGTGCAACACTAGTCAAGAGAGCTAATAGCATATTGGGATGCATCAGCTCAGAGGGTTTCAACTGGGGGTACTTTGGAAGGCCCCAGGGGGTACGTGGCAGTGGTGTGGAGAAGCTGCCAGCAACTTCCAGTTTCGTTGCCGGCACTTCTGGTTTTGCTGCTGTGTGGCATGCCCCCCACCCCCCCTGCTCATCAACCACCCACTGGGAGACTTCTCACTTCTCAACTGGCCTCCAGGGTACCCTGACCAAAAAAGGTTGAAAACCCCTGCATTAGCCGATGCATCACGAGTGCGGCTAGGAAAATGATACTTCCTCTCTACTCAGTGTTGGTGAGACCCCAGCTGGAGTACTATGTCTAGTTCTGGGCACTGCACTTCAAAAAAGATTTGGAGAAACTTGAAAGGGTCCAGAGAAGGGCCACAAGAATGATTAAGGGCCTGGAGGACAAACCTTATGAAAAAAGACTAAGGGATCTGGAACTGTTCAGCCTGGGGAAGAGAAGACTGAGAGGAACCTGTGCTTCAGTTCTCAAGATTGCAATTGCACGGCTCACAAAGACATCCTAACCCTTGCACAGCAGTTTTGTGCTGAGGAACTGCACACCTACACTGTTAGTATGCTGCTTCTATTAGGATCTGTACATGAAAGATTAGTTCTGTGGATCCATAAAAGCCCATTCACTATAAACATTTCTTCATATGGCTCTCACAGAAACTAACCATTAAAAAAAATCAGCCCTCTGCCTACTACTGGTAAACTCATTGATTCCAGGAGAGTAGAAGATGCTTAACATTCCATGGGAGATTTTATGAGTATGACTTGATTACTTACTTGATGCCCCTCTCTACCTGAAGGTTTGCAAAGCATTTTGCAGATTTGGACAAATGGTATCAAAAAGACTTCACTGAGTAGGAAATGCTGGAAGTTCCAAGCTGAAGCCCAGAAAGTGACATTGACACATAACATACAGAAACTCATGGAAAAGAAAGCCTTATGGTAATAGTAAGAAAGTCTTATGAAGAAATATGTTGAATTTTGAGCTGACAGAATGTAACTACCTAAATCAAATGTAGCCTGAATTCCATTATTCAGACTGCTCTACTTGGGAATAGTTTCGTGGGATGACACGATGATCTCAGCCAAGATTATAGTTCTGGAAATGCAGAGTTTATATTTCTCAATATAAATTGAACTTAAACTCAGAGAATCATAAAAATTAAGGGCTGGAAGGGATCTCAAAAGATCATTGAGTCCAACCCCCCCTGCTCTGGGCAGGAATACTACTGAGATCAAATGATCCTCTAGGGACAGAAGTTACACATCAACTGGTTTAAGTGATCAGAAACTGGTTTAAACCTGTAACAGAACGTAAGTTCAGTGCACATAAAATAGTTTCAAAATGGCTGAAACTGTTTTAAAATAAATCTGGTTGAATGTACTATCAGACTTAACTGATTTGGGTCAAGATGGTTTATGAAATTTTTGTCCCACACCCCTTCCTTGTTCAAGTTAAATCACAGTCTCCCAGCATCCCAGCATGCTTTCCAGCCCTGAGCTGGGCTATGGTGTCTGCTCTAGAAAGCAAAGCTAGCTCCACCCCTCTGCTTACTAGCTGGAGCAGTGAGTGCTGGCTGACAAGCGGGTAAGGGGGGCAGCCCAGTCAATGGGGGGACTTCTCCCTACAGGCAAACTTTGACTGGAGTTGGGGCCATCCAGGGAAGGGAGTTAAACACCCCTTCCCCTGCTCAAACTTACAGCTGGCTGCAACTGTGGACTACAAATCCCAGAGGCACCTGGAAGCAGGAAGAGAAAGTGATGAGTAACCTGGCAGAGTCCTGCTGATGCAATTCTGGACTGCAAATCCCAGAGCCCTCAGGGCAGAAGGAAGAGGCATTGAACACCAGCTTAGAGTCCAGTCCCAGAGAGTTGTAATTGATGGGATAGCCTCATCCTGGAGGACTGTCTCCAGTGGTCTCCCACAGGGATCAGTGCTTGGATCCATGGTTTCTAACATATTTATTAATGACTTGGATGAGGGGGTGGAATGATCTATGATTAAGTTTGTGGATGATACCAATCATGGGGAAATGCAGGCACACCAGAGGATGAGGTAAAAATCCAGAATGACCTTCTATGGGCTGATCAGAAGCGGACGAGGTTCAACAGGGAAAAGTGCCAAATCCTTCGTCTGAGTAGGAAGAATCTTCACCACAACTATAGGACAGGCAGTAGCCCACTGGCTGGCATGGCATCTGAATGGGACCGGGGGTCACAATCGACCAGAAGATGAATATGAGCTAACAGTGTGAAGAAGTCACCAGCAGCCAATGTGTTGCCAACAGCTCCAAGGAGGTGCTTCTCCCTCTCTACTTAGCATTGGTGAGGCCAGAACTGGAGTACTGTGCCCAGTTTTGGGCATCACACTTCAAGAAGGAGGCAGATAAACTCAAGAGGGTGCAGAGAAGGGGCACCCACATGATTAGGGGCCTAGAGAATAGGCCCTATGAGGAGAGACTCCAGGAACTGGGCTTAAATAAGATGGTAAGAGGAAGTTGCAAGGTGACTTGATAGTTGCCTACAAATATGTCAGGGGGGAACACCAAGATTGGGTGGGGGCGGCAACTCTTCAGGAAGGCACCCCTTGGGAGGACAAGGACCAATAGTCACAAACTAATAGAGAGAAGATTTAGACTGGACATAAGGAAGAACTTCTTCTCTGTAAGGGTAAATAGAACCTGGAACACACTCCCGGCAGAGGTACTGCAATTGCCATCCTTGGAGGTGTTGAAGAGGAGGCTGGACAAGCACCTTGTTGAGCTATTTTGAACTCTTTAACCTCTTGCCTATGGTAGGGAACTGGACTTGATGATCTTACAGGTCTCTTCTGGTCCATTAACTCTCTGACTCTATAATACACAGCCAGAGAGCCGTGCTCTAGCGTGGCATGAGCCATTGCAAGCATATGGCTACATTTGCTGAGTCAAAGATAAATGTCTGTTCACTTCTGTTTCAATTTAATATGTGCAGCTTAGACTAACCTGCAAAGACTGAATCGATTCAGCCTCAGGCTTGTACCTAACCTAGAAGACCAAGATTTGACTCAGCTTAGTCAACACAAACAAAACTAAGCCATGTTATGATCTAGGCCCCCTAACATAATTATAATTATACTGTAGACCAATGACTCTTCTACACACTGATGAACATTGCAATAACTATATCGGTTGTAATATTTGTTACTTCTGCATAGTGTCCATGTGTGACCATGTTAAATTAGGAATGCCTCTCCTATATTAACTTGTCTTAAATTGGTTTTAAAATAAGATGTAAGCTAAAAAGTAGCATGGTTCAATTTCTAAATAAGGGAAGACATATACAAAGAACGCCAGGTTACAATTACAAAGATACAGTTCAGGAGTCATAGGAGGTGTCCCTGAAGCAACCTCTCAAATGCACTTCCTAGTTTGTCACATGCAAGCAGGAGCAGGTAGGTGGAGCATATAGAAGTATATGCCTCTGGCAGTGACAGGGATATGGTATAGACATACCCTAACTATGCAGACTACAATAACAATTCAAATTACTATTAAGTTTCACTACAAATTACTATAGCAGAAGCATTCTGCTGTTGTGAGAGAACCTTGGGAAGATAGCATATTTTTCCTCCCAGTCTGACACCTTGATCACTATGGCATCAAGTACAAACCTTGAGAGGATCATACTATTGCTGATCATTTATCCCCAAGTGCCTCTAAACACAGAAATATGCAATGTATGGTTCTTAGCTAGTCTCTCACATGATGGTGAAAGAGGTTGCCATGGAAATGAAAAATACCCTTTCTTCAGTTAAAATGATGGCATATTTTCAATTTACACAGCAGATGGAGACTTTATCCTTATTTCTCTAGAAAAAAACTGTCAGTAGTTGTCATTGATTAGTAACAGACATAAAACTGAGCAGTAATTACCCAAAAGTAAGGGTGAGTGTTAAGGCACATCAAGGGCTAATAAGAATGCAAAATTTTAGCTAGAATGTACTTCTGATGGGGAGAGAAAGAGTATGTCTAGAGATTTCAGCTGGTGTTGACATATCTAAGTCAGGTTTAAATTTGCTAGCTTGCATACTGAAAAGTGGTGCTGAACATCAGGTTCAACCAAGTAGAAAAAAGTTGCCTATGACTGCAACTAGCTTCTGTGTTCCACACTGCCTGGGCTACACTCACACCAGTATATGAGCTATATCTAGGTGAGCTGCAATTCCACCTTTGGATTGCCGCATAGCCACAAGCTTAGATCAAGTCAGAACAAAGATTTACATAGCAGTCATTGAAACTTGCTAGAAATTGCTCCTTCTATAACACTTACAAGTGAGCTATGAAACCTTAGTAATCACTATTTGGCTTATTCTTTTACACAGGTTTAAAGGTATTTGTGTGCTGCTTCCATCTGCAACTCACTACACTACTAACAATAATGAAGCATTACCTACAGACTAATGTAATTTTATTATGCTGGAGATTGAACACCACTGGATGCATCTACACATACAATTAGCATGCCTGAATAAACTCTGGCACAGTTTGCACCAGAGTTTATTTCTCCCAAGCATGCCATTTGCACGTTGAGGATTGTAGCACATTGAGTCAGGGCAGAGCAGCCCTGACTGGCAAGAGGCCCTGGGGGTCCCCTGCCAGCTCAGGGCTGCCCTGACCTGGCTCAGCGTGCTGCAGAGGGACTATCTGGGGCACAACAGTGCTTCAGTGCAGGACTAGCTAGCAGGCAGCCCCTGCACTAAAGCACCCTCATGCCCCAGCCAGCCCCATCAGCATTTACACATGCATTGTGGTAGAGTAAATAACTCTGCCATAGGATAGTATTTGTGTCTTATAGTTTCATAGTTTCATAGTAGCTAGAGTCGGAAGGGACCTAGGTAGATCATCTAGTCCGACCCCCTGCCTTGGCAGGAAAGAGCACCGGGGTCAGATGACCCCGGCAAGGTGCTCATCTAACTTCCTCTTAAAAATCCCCAGGCTAGGAGCCTGCACCACTTCCCCTGGAAGCTGGTTCCAGGCCCTAGCCGCCCTGACTGTGAAGTAGCGCCTCCTAATATCTAATCTAAACTTACCCTCCGCCAGCTTGTGACCGTTATTCCTGGTCACTCCTGGCAGCGCACGGGGGAACAGGGACTCCCCCAATACCTGCTGATCCCCCCTGACCAGTTTGTAGCAGGCCACAAGGTCCCCCCTTAACCTTCTCTTGTGGAGGCTAAACAGGTTCAGGTCCCGTAGCCTCTCCTCATAAGGCCTGCCCTGCTGACCCCTGATCATACGAGTGGCCCTCCTCTGAACTCTTTCCATATTGTCCACGTCCCTCTTGAAGTGTGGCGCCCAGAACTGGACGCAGTACTCCAGCTGCGGCCTGACCAGTGCCGCATAGAGGGGGAGGATCACCTCCCTGGACCTGCTCGAGATGCATCTGTGGATGCATGACAGGGTACGGTTGGCCTTCTTGACTGCCTCCCCACACTGCCGGCCCATGTTCATCCTGGAGTCAATGACGACTCCAAGATCCTTTTCCGTCTCCGTGCTGGCAAGAGGGGAGTTCCCCAACCTGTAAGTGTGGTGCCGGTTCTTCCTCCCCATGTGCAACACCTTGTACTTATCAGTGTTAAACCCCATCCTATTCTTATCCGCCCACCGTTGCAACCTGTCAAGGTCAGCTTGTAGCCTATTGCACCCTTCTAGTGCACCCACATCCCCCCACATCTTAGTGTCATCAGCAAACTTGAACAGGGTGCTTTCTACCCCGTCATCCAAGTCACTGATGAAGATGTTGAACAGTGCGGGCCCGAGGACCGAGCCCTGCGGAACCCCACTGCCCACATCCTTCCAGGTCGAGAAGAACCCATCCACTACCACCCTCTGGGTGCGGCCCTCCAACCAGTTGGCGACCCATTTGACCGTGTGGGCATCGACACCACAGTCTCCCAGCTTTTTGATGAGGACAGGGTGAGAGACAGTGTCGAAAGCCTTCCGGAAGTCCAAAAAGACTACATCCACAGCAACCCCTGCATCTAATGATTTGGTGACCTGATCGTAAAAGGCCACCAGGTTGGTCTGACAAGACCTGCCACTGATGAACCCATGTTGGTTGCCCCTAAGCATGCATTCCCCCGCAAGGCCCTCCTGGATGTGTGCCAGGATAATTTTTTCAAAGAGCTTACCCGGGATTGAGGTAAGACTAACTGGCCTGTAATTTCCCGGGTCCTCTTTTTTTCCCTTTTTGAAGATAGGGACCACATTGGCCCTCTTCCAGTCCTCCGGCACCTCGCCAGAGCACCACGAGTGCTCATAGAGCCGCGCCAGGGGTCCCGCAATGACCTCGGCCAGTTCCTGTAGAACCCTAGGGTGAAGATCGTCCGGACCAGCAGACTTGAACGATAGTCTTGCAGTACTATCCTATGGGAGATTTTGTTAGTTTATTCCATCCTAATAGCACTACACGTGTAGACAGTGACGTTTTACTGCAAAGTTAATTAGGCAACTCGGTAATAAATATCTTGTGTAGATATTCCTACTGTCTTTTAATTTATAAAAATCCACCTGTTGCTGCTGTTACTTTTGTTTCTTCATCTGTTGAGTGTTATCTGAATCTTGGAGTGAGGCCTGTTGTCTTGTCTGTTAAATTTATAATACAATACAACTCTGTCTTAAGGCTATTCACTTCTACTAAAATAACTATTGAAATAGCACAGGGCTAACCTATTGAAGTATTAATATCTTGTCTGTATTCAAGTTACTTGAATAAATCAGAAACCTCCTTTCTGATGATTTCCAAGCATCCTCCAAGCAAACTCCAATGAAATACTAAAGCTCCTACTAGCAAACAGTGCAAACTGGGTTTGCAAAACCGTTTGTGTAGAATACATGTAAAATATGCAACAATGTGCAGCCAACTCACTTTTAGAAGTCTTCCAACTTAGAAAACTGCAGTGGTTATTTCTAAATAGTCAGTCAGAAATTAGATTTGATTTTCTTAAAGAATTCATAACAAACTGCTTACAATATTTTAGTTCATGAATAAGAAGTGGGTATAAACCTTCAGGGCAGCGGAAAACATGCAACCAAAAAGAAGGTGAATATGAATTTGATAGATACAAAAAGAGAAAATGTAAAAACATGCAAATGTTCTTGAAAGAGAAGGGTCAGATATGGAAAACTGATTTGAAGAGTTGATTGACTTTATTGGTAATCAACTAAGGCACTCCTCAACTGGAGGAGTGACTATATTAGTCTTCTCAGGAGGACCTGGGAGTGGTCCTGAGGTGTACTCCACACCCCTTAAGTCATCTGTGCTTCCCAGTGGCTGAGTTTGGGACATCTGTGGAGGAGAATGAATGGGCAGGGCATATTTTTTGGCAGTTGACAGGGAGGTGCAGTGTACAGCAGTGGCATACTGACGGGGGGATGGTCATGCCCCCAGGTACCAGCCTGGCAGGGTACGGGTGGCACTGGACGGGTCCTCCAGGGGGTACTTGGTCCCCCAGTGGCACTTTAGGCTTCACCGCCGGCACTTCCGGTTCTGCCACCGGCCTTTCTGGGCTTAGTGATCAGCTGTTGCCCCCGCCCCCCCCATCCCTGCTCAGTGATCGGCCACAAAAGGGGTGGGGGTGGGGGGCACAAATGCAAGTATTGGCCCCCAGGTGCCAGAGACCCACGGTACGCCACTGGTGTAGAGGTATCTGAGGTCACATGCTTTGGGTGGCTGATAAGATAACTTGGCCTCTTTAAACAATAATTCAAATAATGAAGGGTGAAGCTGAAATAGAAAACAGTGAAGAAAGCACTTTCAGCTGAATAGCCCTGTGGGATAAAAATGAACTTTTCACATTAGAGAAGCTTCACAAACAAGATGATCGTGTTTGAAATGCTCAATTAATAAATGCTCCCCCCTCCCTGATGCTAGAATAAACTTGCCAGATATGTTGATGCTTATACTTAGAGACTTTTCCTTCTATCAATCATTGGGGTACTTTAAAACAATAGTAGTCCCTAGAGAAGAATTGCTTTTCTCCTCTCTGTGGGAAGCTCTCCATTTTCCAGTTGATTACATCACTTGGGAAACAGGAATATCTCTTGGAAGTCTCCTAGCAGTTTTTCATTCTGTAAAATCCCCCAAATGTTTTGATACAAAGGAGATACTTTATTCACTACTGATGTTCAGCCACATTAGGGATGAAACAGCGGTTTAACTGCAAAAAGAAGGAGTAAAGCATACGTATCTGACTGCAAAACTTTGTTGATGTGCCTGAGACACCTGGGGGCTTGGTAGTAGGAAGAAGGGAGGAAGGAAAATACCATGGCATTGCTAACAAGGACAAGTAGCTAAGACACCTTTCTCCCTACTGCCAAATGAGATGTAAAAATTAGCCTGTTCTGCACCACAAGATCCTTCATCACCATGCTGCTATGTTCTAAAATGGCCTACAAGCAAAGCATGACACCTATTAAATTGCTGCTCAATATCAGAAGCACATAAGCATTCCCTGGAGGAAGTTTCTCATCTGAGTATTGATTGGGTCTAACTACTCAGTGGTAATATATAGTGGACTCTGCAATGTAACATGATATAGCTGAAAGCAAAATACACTGATAGGAGGCTTGAATACTTGATATATATATCGATGTGCTGCAGGGCGCTAAGGTGTGTCTGCTCCTTTAGGGGCAGGAACTGCCAGCTAGAGAGCCTGAGGAGCTAGACAAAGCTCCACAGCTGCAGGTTGCCTCAGCAGCAGGCTAGTGGGGGAATTAGCCTGCACCTGCAACCATTTAGCCAGTGACAACATGTACGGGGTGCATGGGGGTGCTCGTGCACCCCCTGAGAGTGCCGGTGCACCCCCTGACTGTCCACGCTCCCCACTTAGGTGATGGGCAAGGGAGGCAAGTGGGAGCGCAGGGTTCCCCCTCAGTGAGCGCCAACTGGGGGGTGGGAGTGCTGGATGTAGGCCGTGGCAACTTCCAGAAGTGCTGCAGCTGCTCACCAGTCAGTAAGTTTTGCCATGGGGGGACTCCCACACCCTGCCCCAGTCAGCGAGACTGGCTGCAGAGGGACTTTCCACCCCACTGGTCGCTGATTGGTCACTGAGTAAGGTGGCACCAGTCACCTGCAGTTAGGTAACTGGAAGAAGTCAGGGCCCTAGGCACATATAAACCCCAGGGCTGAGGCCATCAGGGGTTAGTTCTCTGGCAAGCTACCAGGGGAAGGAGCTCCTGCAGGGAAGAACCACCCAGGAATGCTGTGGCTGCTGAGTAGACTATTTACAGGGCTAATGAGACTCCAGGAGTCTACAAGGTACCCAGGGCTGGGGGGCACTCAATACTCAAGGAGCAGTTTGGGGTTTTAAAGAGGCAGAATGTGGGTTGCATTACTCGTATTATATTATAGCCATGGGGCTCATATTTATGCTGTTGTTTTTATACCAGTGGACCAGACTGAGGCTATTTGGGAGGAGGAGGCCTCACAGGGGTCACACTATGGCGTAGAGACCCAGCGCCAGAGAGGGCGCAGAGACAGGGCTGCAGTGAGCCCAGCACCGAAGAGGGCACAGAGACAGGGGTCAGCGGCCCAGTGATAACAGGAGGCCAAGTTAGACTGAGGCCTCATCAAAATAGGGACAATGTTTAAATACCACCTGTTCGGCATGGGGCATAGTAAAGGGGAGGTGTTGGAGCCATGCATCTAGCCCATAAGGCTTGGGTGGGTACCGTAAGGCACCTCCTGAGTATGGGACCCAGTAGGGGGTCCAATAACCCACATGGTTTAGAGGTGTCTGTCAGAGCTGTGACTGAGCAGCAACTCAAGGGCAGCCTCCCGATTCATCATTTATACCAGCAAGACATGGCAGACGAGATTAGTAGGCACCCATAGGGTGGAGCTGTCATGGTGCCCTAGGGACATCACGGCCATCCCTGGGGAGGGCGTATCATGACACTAAAGTTTATTCTATCACCACTAATGATAACTTCCCATTTTCTTACAATTAGAGCAGTATGTCTAGCAAAGGTAATGAACTAAAGAATTATTCTGTGGATGCCCAATTGAAACAATTATTTCATAGTTTATGGCTTAGGACTATCTATAAAATAGAGGCCTTAATTAACCTCAGTCAGTGTGGCTAATATAAAACACAAATGTCTAGAAGGATTTTAATTACACAAATGAAGAGGAAATGCTAAATTATCTTCCCCCCGAGCACATCTACATGTGACATTACGTTGCCATAGTCAACACACTACAGCGATGTAGCATTGGCAAGCACAAACTGCGATGCCATGGCTATATAACCATAGCAATGCACTCCCTCAGTATAGTTTGTTGCTATGGCAACATAGGGGCTAAAAATAATTGAGTGCTGCAAGCATGGTGCAGTACGGACTGTTACTGTGCCATCATTTAGTACTTTGAAAAGGAAGTAGTAAGTGATGGCACAGTAACAACAGCGCCACAGGACATGTAGACATACTCTCCTGTAAACTAACTTCTCTGTAAAGGAATGGAGATGGAGGTCTTGCTCATGCTTGATTTAAAGATTTTGAGGCTTCAGAAGAAGTATTTTCTTCTTCTTAACTTCCTCATGATTTAGGGCAGGGGTGGCCAACCTGTGGCACTCCTATCCACCCCTTCTGTTCCCTACCAACTGATGAGCCCTCTAAACTTTCTGTGTCCAGTTTTCACTGGATGTATCCACATGTGCAATTAATTTGAGTAAACTCTGATGCAGACTGTGCCAGAGTTTATTGCTTCTAGAGATTATACTTTCATGTAGGCCCATGACCACAGCATGCTGAGCCAGGTCAAAGAAGACCTGGATGGCAAGGTGCCCTGGGGCCCAGCCTGCCAGCCCAGGGCTGCTCTGACCCAGTTCAAAATGCTGTAGAGGGGCTGGCTGGGGCATGAGTGTACTTCAGTTTGCAGCTAGCTGGCAGGCAGTTCCCACACTGAAACACTCTCATGCCTCAGCCAGCCCCATCAGCATCAACAGATGTGTTGCAGTGCACTAAATAACGCCACGGCATGGACAGTGTTTATTAGTTTACTGTGGTTTAATAGGGCTGCACACATAAACGCTGAAGTTGCAGCCAGATGAGCACAGCCATGCGGTATGTGGTGCCGGAGACACATCTGCAGCACCACCTACTACACATTCAGTTGTTCTCTGCACTGCAAGGAAGCAGCATGGGTTTTTTGGGGTTTGGGGTTTTTTTTGACCCCTGGATATCCAGGGGTCAAAAAAAATCCATGCAAAAAAACCCAAAAAACAAAGTGGGGCAGAGCATGAAGGGGCAACTTGCACTGCTCAAAACTGGTGCCTGGCCAGCTGGAGCTACACTCCAGCTGCTGGCCAGGCTCTGAGTGGCAGGATTAGTGCTGCTGCAGCCCCAGGAGGCCCCCCCAACCCTAGGTAAGGCTACTGGGACCCCAGCACAGTGCTGACCCCAGCCTTCCCTATCTCACCCAGGGTAACCTGCCAGATACACTAGAAGGCACATGGCACAGGCGTTCCCCAGGAACACAAGGTGTCCCACTGCTGGTTGTCCCCAAGAAACCAAACATCCATGCTCACGTGGGCATGACCTGAGGTTTTACTGAGGAGCTAATTAGGCAACTGCAGTAAACATCCCATGTAGATGCATCCACTGTTACATAAAGAAAACTATAGGTTGTCAAACTTCCTGTCTTCCATAGTTTAATTTTATGGTATGTAGTTACATTTTGTATTTTAGAATAACACTAGGTATTGCAATCTCATTCAAAGCTTGCTTTAATGTCACCCTTAAAACAGCCTGTACTTAAAAAAAACATAAAGGGCTGTAACTTGGGCTGTGATAGTGCCAACCTGTTTGCAAAGCGTTCATTTGTTCCCTAAAAATTCTCTGCTTCCTGTGGGAGAGGGCAAGAGAGGATTCCTCAAACAGCAGAAAACGTCTAGTCATACCAAGACCATGGATATGGCTGAGATGTTTTTGTATATGAGTGATCTGGCTGCTATTGGAATTTCTTGGGGCTGCTAGATAGCCAATGTGTTGGAGCAGCACTCAAAGGTTGAAGCCTTTGTAGCAGCTGAGGATTTGATCCAAAATTCTTCTAAATACAGAAAAATTAAACAAGAGAGAGGGAGATTATTTCCTTGTCTCTGCTATTGGCAACTTTCTCAAATTCTTCCAGAGTACCTCTTGATAGAGGAACAACTGTCATGCAGGATTTTAAAATTATTATCACTAACATCTTCTAACTTTATGTTTAGGAAAGTAAGACATTGCTCTATTTTTCTAATTAAAGTGGTTTATTTGCTTTCTCTTCCTTTCTTTTTTTTAGGACTAACATGAGTGGAGTAGCATGAACATAGCTATTCCACTCCTTACTAAGGCTTTTGAGGTGCTAAGCAAACATAATGAAGTTACAAGCATTACAAAAAGAGGGAATTAAAATAAGACACAATCCAGCTGAACAAGGCACTGTGGATTGACTATGTAGATTCAAGTCTGATCCTGAGAATGAAAAGAGTGGGCATTTTAAATAACATAATATAATCTTATGGCTATGAGCTATTCCAAGTCAAATTAAAATGCAAGAGAAATGGAGATACAGTTATTGCTAAGATTAGGACATATTTATACAAAAGCTTATGATGGAATGCATGGTATTTGCTATTCTTCAGATGTTCAGTAAATTTTATAGTGAAGGCCTTTTCAAGTTCCTTAGTGTCTAAGCTGTCTTTTGAAAGCTCCTATACAAGAGATGGGGTTATTGAATTCAGCTTTCAAAATGAAATAAGAATTAGCGATAGAACTCAGACACAAATCCCTGTAAACCTAAGGAATTTCAGGTCAGAATCTGATCTCAGCCACTCAGAACCATCCCTAGGAAAGACACATATCTGTGAGGCAAAACAGATTTGGATTATTTCCACTGGGACTTCGAAGAACCTCACCCATCAGTCTGGTGAGACTTGTGCATCTCTTACATCCCCTAGCCTGAAAGGATGGGGGAGTTGATTCTTGCTGCCATTTGGATCTCCCTCATAGGCTTTCATCACATTTTCCACTGATCTTCTAATTGGCCTCATTTAAAGGGCAGGCACACTTTGAACGCATCAATATAATCCCTATAGCTTTACTTTTTAAAAGACTTAGTGCTAGGGTTTCCATTCACTTAATTTTTTAAGTGGAAGCACTATTTTGCCAAAGATCCAAAACTGGAAGGATTTCCTAAGCCTTGCATTTAATGGATTAACTAAGTGAAACATCTTTTCATTTAAAGGACAGAAATCAGTCAGACTAAGCTAGGCCAGATTTCATTAATCACTTAACTGCTGCATATCTCTAGTTTAATATGACAAGTTAAAGCCAAGAATACCAAAGCACAATAAGCACTTGAACTTTTAGTTCAAATCAGCCAGTTTCACCCCCTCATACATAAGCCACTAACAAATTGTACAAATTTGAAAAAGAGGATGGACTTGAGCAAAGGAAGTTTCCACTGTCCAGTTGTTGGTAGTAGTGGTTATCCTAGCCCAGAAAAGGTTATTCTGGCTCATGTCCTGAGGCTTTCTTAACAGAGGAGAGTAAGATGACCAGAGACTCCACAAATATGGGTGCCTTGCAAGATACCATATTTATTCAGTTAGAAGATGAGTTTTTCCCTCCCATATTTAACATGGGAGGAAAAGCCCCTCACCTTACAATTGAACAAGAGGCAGCTGTGGGGAGTGACAGGCAGTTGGTGTCACCCCAGCAACCCTAGGTTGGGTCTGGAGCTGCAGTGGGAGCCACAGCTGCCACCTGCACCCCCACTACTGACTCTGCATGCCCTGCCACTTATCTCTTGCAGCCTCTAGTTTCTCCCCTCCCCAAACATCACTTGTCTCTCTCTTTTCCCCCTCTGCCACACTCCTATGGGGCCAGGCTGGAACAGTAGTACTGGCTCTGAACCACTGCTACAGGGCCAGGCTGAAGCCATGCTTCATGCTCCAAGCTGGGGCAGGGATGGAGCCTTATGGTGCCTTATGGTGTGAATCAAAGGTAAAGGGGGGGAGGGGTTGAGGGGCAGGCAGGGGTGGAGAGACTTTGTGGGTGGAGATGGGAAGAAGTGGGGCAGGGACCTGAGGCTGCAGGTGGCAGAAGTGGTATAGAGAAGGGAGAAAGGGGAATCAGGGCAACTTGGGGCTGGGGGAGGTGGGGAGGCAGCAAGGAGAAAACTGCCTTCCTTTCTCACTGCTTGCCCCTACCATCTTCCCCCCCCACACACACTGCCTTCCCCATTACTACCCCCTGCCTGCCTTACCAAATGCCCCCCACTGCCTCCCCAACTGTCTGTTCCCTACTGACTGCCCCATTACTGCCCCCCTCATCGCTTCACCCCCCACCACCTATAGTAGTTGGGAGGGTGGGGGGTTAGAGAATTTGAGATGATCCTCCAATAATTAAATTCCATACATAGAAAATTATAATAAATTTGTAAATTTTGTGTGTGTTGAATCTAATTATTTTCCATCCCATAGAGCACTGACCTAAGACTAATGCCTATAAGGAGTGGGGGAAGGGGGATGGAATTGCGTTGCTTGCCCATTCACCCCATTTCTATGCTAGGTTATTATAGGGCATATACACACCTCTGTAAGGCAAACAATGGGCATGTCTACATGAGATGCTTTATTTAAAATTAGAGCAAATTACTGTTCAGTAAGTGTCACTGTCTATACATACAGATTCAGGCATAGGGTCATAGAATAAAACCCTGGGGACTAAGCCCCTGTCACATGTATAAATGCCCTAGTAGTTTAGAGAACTGACTCTTAGGCTCAAGACTTAACCACTGGACAGTCATTTTTCCTTTAACTACTGCATAGAGGAGGTTCATCTGCACACAGTACAGAACATTCTTGCAGGATGGCCCATCATAACCACAGAAAGCCTTAATCATAAGCCTTACCACTTTCCAGAACAACCTGACTTTCACTTCATGGAGCACAGGAGAAGGGTGGGTGTGGGGGACCATAGACACACATGTGCACAGTACAGAAGTTACCTGATTTCCGCCTTTGTAAAAGGATTGAAGAAGGTACTATCTGGGACAATGCTAGTCGGTTTACTTAATGCCTTGTTCAGAAGGTCGTCAATTACCTTGGTGATGGGAGCAGCAAAAGTACCTGAACAGCATAGAAGGGGGATAATGGAAACACTGCTTTCTTTAACCATAACCTCCTTGTAACAGGGAACCTTTACCCCCTTATGCAGAAGCAGAAGGGCCTCTTTAAGGCAATCTGGCCCTGCAAGCTGTAAGGGAAGGAGCTCCTAGAAGGACTGCTGCAAGGGGACACCCGGTTGACTAGTGAGCTGCCTGGGAGCTACCAGCCAGGTTCTGATGGCTTCGGGGAAAGGGAGGCATAGTTTGGAGTAGGAGGAGCTTTGTGCATATAGCTAGTGAGTTGGGATTTATCTTTGGACCCAGTGTGGGATAGTTTGAGTTATAACTAGGGGCTTACATTTTGTTGTACTCTTTAACTGGTGGCTTGGGTTTGGGACTAAAGGGTGGTTTGGCAGTCCCATTAGTGCCCTAGAGACACCTGATTGCCTTGAGCCATGCTGAGGGCAGGCTTAATGCACAGCCAGAGGCCTGGGAGCAAGGTCACATCCCGGAGCAGAGCAGTGTTCAGGCCAGAGAGCACACAGCCCAGAGCAGGGCAAAGTGTGGTGCTGGAAGGCCTGAAGCCCAAGTAGGGCAGGGACTGAGGATTGAGGGCCCAGCACCTAAGAATGGTGGAGACAGGAAACTGGGAACCCTGATGCTTGGGTTGGTCAGTGAATGAGAACTACAGGGCTCAGCAAAAGGAAAAGGGTGGCAGCAGAGAAGGCTGAAGCCTGCCATACAAACAACAACAGGCTCACTGAAAGGCCCTCAGACAGCCTCCCTCCTAATTAAGTTTAATAACAAAGTCATAGCAAATAAGACCAGGAGGTGAAAGGGTACCTGAAGAGCTAAAGCCAAGGCAGGAATTGCATGGCCCCCAGGGAGCATCCCAGCCACCTGTAAAACATGAGCCTGCTACACTCCTTGTCTAACAGGAGTGAATTTCCTGGCCTCAGAATTGTATTTAGTCCACTCATTAAGGCTGAATACCACTAGAGGAAGTTAAAACTCAGCTAAAACTAAAACTATCTGTAGGTCATCTGTGAACCCCATTTTATCTGAACTCCCAGTGGATCTAGTTGGATACTTTTGCCCAGCTATGAAATGGTGAGGCATAAAATAAAACCCTGAGGACTAAACCACTTCAATTTTTCCGTCACATTATGGCAAGGGGCTCAATCCTTTTTTTTTTTTGTGTCAAAGCTGGAGCCTCCCCATGGCTGGGGGGGGAGTGGGGGGCAGCTCCTAGTGGGCTAAGTGGCCCCTGAGCTGTGCAGGGGTCTGGTCCTTCCTTCCACAGTGGCAGTGCCCCCAAGGGGCAGCTGGGCAGGCTACCAGCAGGCTGGGTGCTGCCCCAGCTCAGAGGTGCTTGATCCAATTTCCCCATGAGCCCACCTGAGCTTCCAGCACCTCACACACCATCCTTATCACCTTTTCCCATCACTAGGGGACCTAGCCACCCTCCAGCCACCTCCCTACAGTGCCCCTGGGGCTAGCTAGCCCTTCTCCAGGTGTCCAGCTGGCTGCAGCAAACTGCTAAAAGCACAAGCGGTAAGGGGTTCAGTCCTGCTTCTGGCAGAGCCTGCCCACCAACCCTGTGGTCGGGGGGGGGCGGTGAGCTGCCAGTGGGCTGAGCATCCCCTGAACTGTGGGGAGCCCTGTCCTTCTGTCCACAGTGGCAGTGCCTGCAGGGGTCACCTGGGCAGGCTGCTAGCAGGCTGGATACTACCTCAGCTTGGAGACAGCACCAAGCTGGACCTAACTCTTCCCCAAGCCCACCAGGGCTTCCAGCACCACATGCACTTTCCCCGCTGCCTTCCTGCCACCTGTGACCACTTAGGACCACCACTTGCCCCTGGGGCAGTACAGGAAGGCAGTGAGAGAGCAGCTGGGTGAGCTGGCAGCTGGAGAAGGTGTCAGGGACAGTGCATGGAGCACTGGAAGCCAGGGTGGGCTTGGGGAAGCTTGGTTTTGGTGGGCTTTCAGTGCCCCATGCACCATCCCCACCGCCTTCCCCGGCCACCAGGAAACCCAGCCACCCTTCTGCTACCTTCCCACAGTGCCCCAGGGGCACGTTCACACATTCCCAGGCAGTGCCCAGTGGCAGAAAGGCGGCAGGGATAGTGTACAAGGTGCTGGAAGCCCCAGAAGGCTCAGAAAAGAGTTGGATCCAGCCAAAGGCTGCCTTCATGCTGGGGTAGCATCCGGCCTGCTAGCAGCCTGCACCCCAGGGGGTGCTGTCACTGTAGAGGAAAGGACCAGGGCCCCCTGCAACCCTGAGGCCACTTGGCCTGCTGGCAGCTTGCCCCCTGGCCACAGGGTGGCAGGCAGTCTTCGCCAGAAAAAAAAAAAAAGGGGAATCGGGCCCCTTACCAGTTTCTGCCTTCAGCAGGTGCCTGTGGCTGCCAGGCACCTGCTGAAAGAAGAAATGGCAAGATGCCCAATCCTTTCTTTTTGCCAAAGCCTGCCTGCCTCTCCTGCAGCCAGGGAGTGAGCTGTCAGATTTAAGTCTGCAATGTTAAAAGTAGCAATGTTGCAAACTAAATGACATGGGTATGTGGTTTAGTTTGCAATGTTGCAAGCTCATTTGAAACCCCCAAACCTCGTGCATATGTATTGTGTAATGCTATTAAGCCGCACAAAGGAAATTTTTGTCATGTGTATGTAGTGATGTTCGTTGTATGTACCTGCACCCCTACAGACTGGCACATGGCTTATTAAAAACTGTTTTGTCCCTCTGTGCCTCAGTTCCCATCTGTGCTATGGGAGTAACACTTTTCTTTCTAAAGAAGTTGATGTTATGAGGTGCTCAAATATTATGAGATTCAGTGGCCATTAGAGCTGCCTCACAATTTTGATAAAAACAGACAGAAGGCAGGGCAGGGTGGCACTGAAGAGGCTAATTGTTTCAGAGGCATGTGCTTTTGTAGCATGAAACAACCTTCATCAGATACTACCAACCTAACTTCTGCCTGACTTAAGATGAACACAGCTGAATACCTCTGATAAAAACAAACTTTCTTGTCAAAAGATGACAATTTGTGAAAAACTGACATTTTCTGTGAAGGTTTTATCTCTTTAGATAAACTTCCAGTGGAATCCTGCCTGCACATCAGCAGACACCTGCCTAGTTTCCTGCCAGCTCACGTGTTGTGCTGCTAGGTCTTTCAGGATTCCTGGCTTCCAGGAAACCATCGAATAGACCGTCCTACAACCAGAGGCTTCAATGTAGTTTCCAAGTCTGCATCCAGGTCCTCGGCTGCCATGGGTCTGAGAACCCCAGTGTGTTTAGGCTCCTTGCCATGGAGCCAGGAACTTGGGAATTCTGGAAGCCCCAGCAATACTTCCAGGCTCAGTTCCCAGTGCCATAGCAGACAGCCTGAAAGCTCTGAGGACCAAAGTTCATATCATGGCTCCCATGCTCCAGTGACCACCTCAGACCTGACTCCCAGGGTCCTGGGTTCATCAGAAGCAACCTTGGGTTCAGTGGGAACTGGGAGTTACAGTTAAGGCTTCTAGGCTCAAGTCTGGTTCAACATCTTCTAACTACAATATTTTGGTTGTCTCCAAATCAAAATCTTTCCTTTTTTTTTTTTGGATTTTAGAAAAACTCTTGTCTTTTGCCAGCAATTCTGCAATTCCAAAGTCTCACTCCTGAACATGCCTGCATGTAAATTCAGATGCAGAAATGTGAAACAGCTTCTGACTAACACTATAGAATGAATGGAATTAGCCCCCTCCTGTTTCATCTTTGTTTGTGATTTTTCTCTACGGTTCAGACTCAACGTTTTTCTGTAGGGCAGGACTGTAACAGGGCATTGGAGTGTGCCTGTTCCTTTAAGGGAGCCAGCAGCTTGAGAGGTCACCTGCAAGTGGTGAGGAGGCTAATAAGGAGCTCATTAGGGCTTGAGCTATATAAGGCCTGGCTCTGAGCCAGCCAGGCAGTCTTGCCCTACCATCCATGAAGTAAGGAACTCATGGCAGTAGGATTCCTGAACTAACAGTGGAACTGAATAAGAAACTTGGGACAGAGAGGGGCTAAGTTATAGAGGTAGGTGGCCCTGGTTTATATTAAGCCTAAGGATGTTTGAGTGCCTGCCAGAGGGCAGGTGCTTGTTATTAAGTTGTTCTAGCAGTTTAGCCTAGAGCCCTGTAACAGCAGGCAAGGCCTACAAGAGTGGCCGCAAGCGGGGCTCAGCAGGGGGTCCAAAGGCCTAGGGAGTAAGGATCCAGAGATCCACAAGCCCAAGGCTCAGGGAGGGCTGGGAATGTAACTGGAGGATCCAGAAACACAAAGCAGGGCTGAAAGAGAGCAAGAATAAGGAAGGTCTAAAGACAGAGAGTGTGTCATGAGCATGGGCCCAGGAGGTTCAGGAGCCAGGAATTGCCTGACATCCAGACCAGAGGGTGCGTGGCCCAGAGAAGAGGCAATGGGCAGGCTAAGGTCCACAAGACCAAGAGCGGCTTCAAGCTGGACAAAGGGTCCAGGTACCCAGAAAGGGGCTGTGTGTGGGACCAAGAATCCAGGGGGCCCAGAGGAGACTGAACGTGGGACCAACGAGTGCAAGGGGGCCAAGTGTGTGAAGGTAACATCATTAAAGTAACACCTGTGAGGCTTGGGCATGGTGTTGGGGAGGAACAGAGACATGCAGTTGCCTTTAAGGCTACAGGTACCCTGCAGGAGCATAGACAGGCCCAGAGGGAGTGATCAGGTCTGAAGGCTGGATCTAGACCAGAGGTTCCCAAACTTTCTTATTGCATACCTCTTCCTGCCCACTCACCCCTGCCAACATACATTTTATACTTTAACCCCTTAAAGAAAATGAAAATTTAATCAAACATTACACAATTTCACCCCCATGCCTATCAGAGATGTCTTTCATACCCCAAGGGTTATGTGTACAACAGTTTGGGAAGCCCTGATCTACTGGGGTCAAAGAGAAACCCAGTAAGGAAACTGTCAGGATTAAAGCTCACTCTAGAGCTCATGAGCAGCCTCCTTTACTCCACTTCCAGTAAGGACAAGGCATGGTGGACAAGCAATTGAGGGAAGGCGATAGCAGAGTCACAGCCAGGCAAGAGCTGCATGGCTACCAAGAGGTGCCACAGCCACCCCTAGGGGTTGGACCTGCTACAAAGACCTATGGCAATTGTTGCCAAATCCATGCGGCTCATTATTTGATTGGGGTCTGGAAATAAAAAAGCATTTTAAAAAGGGGGTGGGGAGAGAGGGGCAATGCTTAGAAGTTTGCTTACACAAACCTTTACTGCATATCTGCATAGCTTTTTAGTATATCTTGTCCAAAAATGAACTGTATTTCATGGCTATATTGAATCTCTGTAATAAATACTAGTGTCCAACAACAAATAAAAGCAGTATAACAGCCTTTTTAAGGCTCCACTGTGGTGTTATGCAACAAGATTCATTGTTCTCTGTTAAATTGGTTGTTGAGGTAGCCATATAGTGTCTTCCTTTCTCTGCTTTAGTAATATTACACCTGGAGCCATGATGCAAAACTAAACTAGAATGTGCAACTAATATTTATTGCTCACAATGTTTCCCTCTTCTTTCTCTCTCTTTCAAAATGCTCCCAGTACAAACCTACTAAAGAAGCACAGACCCAGCCTGTATATCTTCTTAACACATTACCGGGAGTTGATAGGTGTGCTCCGGGAGAGGTGGTGCTTCAATTAGGGACCTGTGCTAATTAAACGCACCTGAGTGCCACATGTATCAGTGGCCCGTGGTGAAAAATGGGGACAGGGTGTTTTGAACTAAAGCTCATCGAATGAGCTTCATTTTAAAGTGCCCTGCCACCATTTTTCAGTGTGGGGATGCTGATACATGTGACACTGTAGGCTGCTGAAGTGCATTAATTTCTGCTCCAGCTGACTCTGTTAATCATGTCTGCTCCAACATGTTAGGTTTACAGCTCATCAGAGCAACCTCACTGCTTGTGTGTAAATGCCCATATTCCCAGTCAATGCTATTGAAATACCTATTCACAGCTTCAATAATGAATAAATAGGGTGTTCTCTATACTGGTTGATTTATTGTTGAGCAAAGAAATTTGTAACAGCTTTAAATGCATTTCCTAGTTACACCTCCCCCCTTTCCCCCCTCCCCGCCACATCCAGAACCCTGGCTTCAAAATTTATGTAACTTGGACTTCAATTAAGACATCTTTATTCAGCAATGAGTATCTCTTTTACTTCATGTTTATACTGGATGATCAACAGCCTTATTACATTTTGTTTCTCTTGAGAAGTCTGTTCACCAGTAGGTCTTTAGTATGATTTGTTGTTCACCACTAGATGGAGTAGCTGAAAGCTTTTTTTGTCTTTTGTGGATATGGTGACTCCATTCAACTAAGTTAGGGCATTCTTGTTTATTCTTGTAGTAGCCTTTAAAACACACTCCCTTCTTGCACACATTGAAAAAACAAATTCACAGTCATCCCTGCTGAGCCCACATTTTTGCCATAGTGTATTCAGCAGTTTTATGTAATATTTAGTTAAAGGGACATTCCCAACTACAATGTAGGTCTGTAAATAAAGCACGTTCACTTTCATGGTTAAGCTCCTCTGTCTGAAGCAAACACTGAGCTGCTGCTTAAAGGGAACAAGAATGTAGAAAATCAATAATGATAAAAGAAGGAACTGTCACTCTTCTACAACAGCATCTATCAGATGAAATGATTAAATCTACATCAGTCATTTTGTATAATAGAAATAATATAACTGGAAATACAACTTTGTCATAGGATCAATATCGTTTGCTTCAGAAGTAACATAGAACATTATAACAACAGGGGACTAGTATCTGTATCAGTCTTCTGTTCCAATGACATTCCTTAAGTAAAATTGTGAGTCTGAGTTTGGTTGTCAAAACTCGTGTGTGTGTGTGTGGCTCTTTAGCCTGGAAAAGTGCAGGCTCAGGGGTGATCTGATGGCCACCTATAAGTTTATTGGGTGACCACCAGTTTCTGGGGGAACATTTGTTCACCAGAGTACCCCAAGGCATGACAAGGTTGAACAGCTATAAACTACTGCAAGTTCGTTTCAGGCTGGACATAAGGAAGAATTTCTTTACCGTCCAAGCCCCCAAGGTCTGGAACAGCCTGCCATCGGAGGTGGTTCAAGCACCTACATTGAACACCTTCAAGAGTAAATTGGATGCTTATCTTGCTGGGATCCTATGACCCCAGCCGACTTCCTGCCCTTCGGGTGGGGGGCTGGACTCAATGATCTTCTGAGGTCCCTTCCAGCCCTGATGTCTATGAAATCTATGAAACTAAATTTTAGCTAAATAGCTTAAGGTCAGGATGTGATATTCCATATTATTTTGCTCATGTTTTTACATCCATAAAACTACAGCCATACTTGAAGAAAGAATAAGACCCTTTAATAAGGTTTCTTGAACTTGAACAGGATGTTTAATTTATAAAAAAAAAAAAACTTTAAAGAAGATTTTTAAATATATTCCTCTGCAGCCATGCCAAACTCAAGAGAACAGCACTCTGCATAAAAGCAAAAAAGTGGAAATAGCTGAGTCAATATCCAAGCTGAATGAAATACCAAAAAGCAAGAAAATCCAGGAAAAAAACTAAAAATATGTGTGTATGTGGAGCTGGGGCATAAGCTGACATTTTGAACAGTCTGTTAATAACAACAAAGTTAATGCCTTTTGCTAAATATGAGCCTTGTATCAGTTGTGCCCTGACTGTCAGCCTAGAGGAGGTTTGTCTTCATGTACCTCTTTTAGTACTAGTAATAGGCCTTGATAGACCCAAATGCAAGAAACCATCTCCTTCCCCATCAAATACCAGTACTGCTAATAGGAAGATTCTCTACCATAAGCATTTTTTGCAGAGAGTCGTATTTCAGTTCAAGTATTTTATTTTTTGCAATTTTGACGAGGAGTTAAGGAAACAATTTTCCTGTGATTATAGCTCATTGATTTACATGAGTTGTCTTGGTTCAGGTGCCTGTTTAGGCATCCGCTGTATAACTTTTCTAGTATCCATTTCACAGAACTTAATTTCACTAGCGTCTGCCACAGATGTGATGCATTGTGTGTCAGCATTATATATGGTATGTTTCTTTAAACGTGGTTATGTTCTGTGCCTCTGTAGGCACCATGTTTGCCTTCAGTTTTGGTTCCTGGTAAAATAAAGCTACCAGTAATGTAAGCTATGCAGTGCTCTCTCCCCATTCCTGGGCTATCTCCCTGCCACTGTGGACCCACAAGATACAACAACAGACTTGTTTGCTTGCCTAGTGGTTTCCCCATAATATAAAAGTCTGTAGTCCATTCCTGCTTCCCCAGTCTCTAGGACTGCATTGGGGAAGGCATGTACTCTGAACATACTGAATAAAATAATCAGGTTTAACAAAGTGGTGTCCTTTATTATGACTAAAAATAGGGTAGATATATTTTACATATTATGCTGTACTCCTATGTAATACAGGGTCTACTCTTAAGTTAATAAGACAATTTTGGAGAGAGGTAATTCAATATTATTTTTAAAATGCTTCATTCTTCATCTTGATGTTTCAGTCTGGTGTCTTGACACTAAAAGTGGATCTGTATCTTAAGGGTAGGAACTTTATCCTAATTTCTTAAAACTTAAGATGCTGCCTTCAACAGAAAAATATTGGTGGAAGATTTTAGCCAGAAGAACTTTGTTTTCAAGAGTTAAAAGCAACTAAAACATGGAAAGTAACTTAATTGCAGTGTAACTTACCCATTCTTGCTATGCTCAGTCTGTTTCCTGGCACAAACATTAAGGGCTTTATTTCCAGACGTTTCCAGCATATCTGGTAACTTACCTGTCTTACTGACCCCTTGAAAGGCTCTGCTTATGCCTCCACAGTTGTCAGGGTACCTTGGGTGAAGTCTTGGGCCAACTATCATTGCAAAACTTTCCTCGGCTTCAATAGATATACCAGCATGATCTACCATATCTCTGACATGTTCAGATGGGGCACTTCTGCTTGCACCCTCAAACCCAGAAATGAGGGGCTTTGAAACTACTCACAACCAGAAAGAAGCTGAAAGGGAATGTCCCCAAATAGGCTCCATTACTTCACTTCCAGGTTTCATGTTCACAAGTCAGAGCAGGTGAGTGAGACATTCTTCAGAATATCCCACTCCAGATACCTACAGGGACAGGGTTTCATCAGTTGTGTTTATAGTAGCTATTTGGAAATTAATTTCAAAACAGTTCTCAAAATGACAGTACAATTTTCATATTCAGTAATCAGTCCAATTGAGTGATTAATAGGTTCCCCCTTCTATTTTGAATAGACATCCTAAGAGTTCCCCCTCTCTCCTACTGCATGTGTAGGCCACAACCTTCAGATTGCCATTTCAAACCCTATAAAGTTCAGAGTTGAACGTAGGGGTTTTGTGCAACCCCAAATAGGGACCAGGATTGTAATATTCGAATTGGATACTACCCAGCAGTTCAAAATTGTATAAACTTAGTGGAGACAGGGTCCTAATCAAATTCAGAACAGAGCACTGCTTAAACTTGAGAAGAATCTAAATCAGCTTGCCCCTCCAGAAACTACAAATCAGATGTCCCAGCTTAGATTTATCTCTATTTCTAATTACTTAGTGTCAGTTAATTTAAACCATTTAGGGCCAAATTTAAAAACAGCCTCTGAGAATTGGCTTTCTTGCCTCATACCCCATCCATTTGTCATTTTAAAAACATCTATGCTCCCTATTTACCTGGCTCCTTCTGTGTAGAAATTCACCAAGTTTGCAAATCAAGGCTAGCTCTGTGACAATCCTAAATGAAAATGGAATTTTCAAGACCTTAAATCCTAAAGAAAGCTGTTAAATTCACTGCTGTGTGCTTCTGTCTTCACAGCATGGAAATGTGAAGGTGGTCAGAGAAACAAAAATATGGTAGGAATGTATAAACCAGCAATTCTCAACCAGGGTCTGCAAGGTCCTTTTAAGGGTGATTCAGGGTGCCACACAATATTAGCCTTAAGTATGCAAACAACTACATGTAATTCACACAATAAAGCCAGAGATTTCCAATGGGAATCCATAGTAACAAAAATATTCTGACCCAGTGTGGTCTTTTAAAATTTTTTGCAACAAAAAATAATTCTGTTTTTTCCATAGTCAAGAAACAAGTGAAAGTTAAGACCTTGCACTTTCTGAGGGGTATTTTGCGTCTAAAAAGGTTGAGGACCACTTATATAAACAGTTCCCATTGAAGAGCTGGAACGAACATATGCATGCTTAGGTCAACCATCATAAAATAGAAGAAAATATTGATTCCTGCCCCTCTCTTGCCTGCCACCTTTCAACAAATCCAAGGACTTGAATTTAAGTGAATGAACATTTAAAGGCATAATGACAGTGGTGGCCAGGGGAGTGGGGAATGGAAGGGGATAGAAGGTGCCACAAAAGGGAAGAGGAGGGGAAAGAAGAAGGGAAGAAGTTCCTTCAGGAACTTAAAAACAAGAAGTCTCTGACTGCTGCTCCCAGAGCATTGATTGAAAGGTGGTGCATCTGCACCAATGCATCTTTTCTGGATCCACGTTTGTACTCTGCTTGGCTCCCTGTGCCTGATGTAGTGGAGGGAATGTTGCAAAAAGCGGTTCGTTTCTTTGGAGGCTCGCAAAAATCACAGACACACAGTCATCAGCCGGCACAAAAGGATGTATTTGTTTGCAAACAAGGTCAGAGTGGGGCATTGATGCCCAGATCAGCTTCTGACAAACTAATTGTGTTTGCAAGCAGAATTTATCTTCTCTCTCCTGAGCACATGTGCAGACACCGGAACTCTTACAGCTACTTCCGTTTCATATAAGCATACATGTAGTTACACCATTACATACATCGCATGTATAGTATAATTAGCTACTTAAGTATGCGGGGCGGAGGGGTAAATATGCATCAGCTCATTAAGCATGCCCAGAAACTACAACAGTTCGCCAAAAGTTCATACCCCAAGGCCACAGTCAATTGAATTCCAGCTTCTGTATCAGCATGAGAAAGGCTAAGGTGGGTGAGGGGGAGAAAGGAGCCTTGGGCAGTATTTCTTGCTTATCAGGTGCAAGATGCACGCTGTTCATTTCTAACAATATTTCATTTCTAACAATATTCCCCCCTCAAGATGCTTTCTGCTCCCCATTCTTAACTAGTACTCTTAACATCCGCCTTACTACTCACTAGCCACTTTGGGGCTAAAGGAAAAGCCCTCCAAGGCCACCGGCCTCCGGCCTCTTGGAGTCCCCCACAGGCCCAGCAGTTGGTGAGATTGACGGTACCTGCAATTCTTTCCATCATGTCAACATACAAATTTGCTTCTGGGGGAGCAATTGGGGGAAACGGGGATATAGGGTGGCGGCTAGGGCTGCTCATTCCTGCCTCTTTTACTACATAGATAACAACAAGGCATATTAAGACTCCCGCCATATCCTCCCTCTCTTGAGATCAAATACAGCCTAAACTTTTTCTTTGTTACTTCCTTATTTGATTTTCTGGACTCTGATTAAGCCGTCTCAGGCGCACTTGGAGATCACCAGTAGGTTCACAGCTCCACCTGCTGGCTTCTTGTTCCGAGGATGGCTCAGCTTCCGGAGTGAGCTCGTCCTGGGAGCTGATGTCCTCTGACGCTTGTGGATGTCGTTTCACACGGGTATGGTGTATCCAACGGTCATGGCCAGCAATCTTTACAGCGGTGTGGGTTGTTAGAAGTACCTGGAAAGGGCCACTCCACCTCTCAGTCAAAGGTTCCTTTTTCCACCGCTGCACCAAGACCCAGTCTCCCGGGCGGAAGTCATGTACCGGGATGTCTAAAGGCAGACGTTGAAAGGAGGCTGCATATCTGTGAAGAGAAGACAAGACAGACTGCAAAGCAATAACGTACATGTGAAACTCACTATACCTAATTCAAAAGTTACATTTTCTCGCATCCCAGGGGGTAAGACTCGAGGAGGCTTGCCAAACATAATTTCATATGGGGTTAATTTAATGCCCCGTTGGGGAGTGTTTCGAATGCAAGTAAGAGCTAGCGGCAATGCTTGAGGCCACTTAAGGTGTGCTTCAATACAGATCTTGGTGAGTAGAGTCTTTAAGGTCCTATTCATGCGTTCCACTTGTCCTGAACTCTGTGGTCTCCATGGTGTGTGTAGTTTCCAAGTGATCTTGAGGGCTTTTGCGACCTCTTGAACTACTTTTCCCACAAAGTGTTGTCCTTGATCCGACTCGATGGATTCGGGCAGAGAATACCGGGGAATGATTTCCTGCAACAGATACTTCACTACTGTAGCCGCAGTGGCAGTCCTGGTGGGCCATGCCTCGACCCAACCAGAGAGCTGGTCTACCATGACAAGTAAAAACCCATGATGTCCGGACCGTGGGAGCTCAGCAAAATCAATCTGCCATGCTTGTCCAGGGTACGCTGCCCAGGGTCTACCTCCCATTGGCACAGGAGGTTTCATTCAAGGGTTTACTTTCTGACATGTGATGCACCTGGTAGCAATGCACTGAGCTTCTACATATAGCCCTGGGGCTACTGCTTGGCAGATCATTAGATCACTCATAGCCAAGCCTCCCATATGGGTACTTGCATGGAGCTGATGCAGCACCTCCTGAAGCAATGGCCTAGGTATCATGACTTTCCCTCCTGGTACTATCCACCACCCATGGGAGTTCTTTTCTGTGCAAGCCTCCTGTGCAAACTTATCTTCTTCAGGGGAATACTGCGGGACTAGATCCTGGATGTATGGCCATACGGCATGGGACAAGGCCTGCCTGGATACTTCCTCCACCTCCCCACCAATAAATGCGGCTTCTTTTGCTGCCACATCAGCCCTTGCATTTCCAAGCTTATGCTTTTCCTCAGCAGCCTTCCCATGGGCCCACACATGAATTACTGCTACCTCTTTAGGCTGGTGGAGTGCATCTAGCAGCTTGATAATCTGAGGGCCATTAGCAATTCTATTCCCAGAAGCCGTAATGAAACCCCTTTCTTTCCACAATACTCCGTGCGCATGGACCGTAGAAAAAGCATAGCGAGAATCAGTATATACATTAACCCGCCGGCCTGTCCCCAACTGTAATGCTCGGGTGAGCGCAGTGAGTTCCGCGGCCTGTGCCGACCATGAGCTCGGCAATGATTTCCTCCATACTACCTTATCCAAGGTTACCACTGCACATCCTGTTTGTTTTTTTCCATCAATGACTGAGCTGGAACCATCTACGAAGTATTCAGGATCTGGGTTTTCAATTGGGTCCTCAGCAAGATCAGGTCGCACCTGTGTGGTTTGATTCAGGACCTCAAGGCAGTCATACGTTGGTCTCCCTGGTTTCGACAGCAAGGTTGCAGGGTTCAAGGCTGTAGTATGTTTGAAAGTAAGTCCTGGATTAGAGAGCAAAAATATCTCATACCGTGATTGTCTGGAAGGGTTGAGAAACTTTCCTCCCTCAGTCCCTAGAATCTGGGCAACTCCATGTGGGGTGTGTACTTCCATGTCCGCACCCATGACTATTTTCTGGGCTTCTTCGACAACCACTGCTGTGGCTGCCACAGCCCGAAGACAGGCTGGCCACCCGAGTGCAACTGGATCTAGAACCTTTGAGTAATATCCCACGGGTCTCCAGGTCGGGCCTGATGGCTGCGTCAGCACCCCTGATGCGACCCCTCGATTCTCATGAACAGACAGTCGATATGGCTTTTTATTATTTGGAATGGCCAGGGCAGGGGGCTGGGTTAATGCTGCCTTCAGCAGATCAAAGGCATGCTGCATTTCTTTAACCCATTTCCATTCAGTGAGACTCTCCTTAGTCAGGGAGTCATACAGTGATCTATCCTTTCCACCATAATCTGGTATCCATAGTCAACAGAACCCAGTTAGCCCTAGGAATGCCCGCAGCTCCTTGGGTGACTTAGGTGAGGCTAGACCTTGGATTGCCTGTATGCGATCCGCACTCAGGGCTCTGACTCCTTTTGAGAGCTTATATCCCAAAAATGTAACTTGAGGCTGACACATTTGGGCTTTCTCTCTAGAGACCTTATATCCTTTTTCCCCTAGGGTGTTTAGCAGTGATCTGGTGGCTTCCTCGCAGAGTTGCAAATTTGGGCTTGCAACTAGCAGGTCATCCACATACTGGAGGAGAGTCACTGCGGGGTGTGATCCCTTCCACTCCTCCAAGTCCTTCTGAAGGGCAAGTCCGAAAATATGGGGGGCTGCTATGAATCCTTGTGGGAGAACTGTCCACATGAGCTGGGCTTTATGGAAAGTATCTGGGTCCTCCCATTCAAAAGCAAACAATTTTTGACTCTCTCGGTGAAGGGGAATGAAGAAGAAAGCATCTTTCAAATCTAGCACTGAAAATATTTCAGCTTCCCCCAGTACTTGTGTCAAAATTGTGTGTGAGTTCGGGACTACAGGGTGGTCTGAAAGGACCTTCTTATTTACTGCTCGCAGGTCTTGGACCAGTCTGTATGAGACCCCATCTGCCTTCGGCACTCCAAGAATGGGGATATTATATGGTGAGGACCCTTCCACTAGCCATCCGCACCTCTTGTATTTCTCTATTAACGGCTTGAGTCCAACTCTGGCCGCTCGGCTGAGTGGATACTACTTTACCCGAACGGGCCCCTCCCCATCCTTGAGTATGATCCTTACGGGGGAGACCGACTTAGCTTGTGCAGGGGTTCCATCAGCCCATACCGAAGGGTCTACTCCAGTCACGTGATCTTCAGAACTTACTACAGGGCGTCAGTCCTCCAGGAGAGCCATCTGATAGTTCGAGCTCTGCTTGACAGGTAACTGGACCACCATCTGGTCATCTCTGAAAAATATCTCAGCTTGCAGTTTTGTGAGTAGGTCCCGCCCAAGCAGTGCAACCGGGCAACTTGGAGAGTATACAAAGGAGTGCTCAAGCAAATGGTCCCCCACTTTGGTGAGGAGTGGCTTACAAACGGGGAGTCGGGATTGCGTTCCCTCAATCCCTTCCACAAGAACATGCTGCTCACTAACTCTTGCACAGGGGGTGTTTTCTGGAATCATTGAAAATGTAGCCCCAGTATCCACCAAGGCTTCTAAGTTTTTGCCACCAACCCTAATGGTTACCATGGGATCTTCTCGGGCTCCAACCCGAAGGGTAGTGGTCTTAGATCCCCGTCCCCTTCATTCTGTGCCCTCACCCTTTTCCTCTGCCCGCATGAGATGACCTCTTGGTTCACCCTCTCTCTTCTCCTTCAACTTCGGGCATTCCCTTTTCCAGTGTCCTTTCTCCCTGCAGTAAGCACAAATGTCTGCTCCCACTCTTTCTCCTTTCCCTTTCTGTATCCCAGCCTTTCCAGGGTTACCTCCAGTTATAGCAGCTGCCAGCGCTGCCATCTGTCGCTGAGCCTTTTTATCCTCCTTGCGCTCCTGTGCCTGCTCACGATTCCCATATACCTTATATGCAATTTCCACCAGCTCTGAAATCGGTTTCCCAGCACCTCCCTCAGTTTTCTGTAGCTTCCTACGAATACCAGCAGCGGATTGACCAATAAACATAAGATTTACCATGCATTGATTATCTGGGGCTTCTGGATCTAGGTCCGAAAACCTGCGGAACGCCTCATACAGCCTCCCGAGGAAAGCTGAGGGATCCTCTTCTTTTCCCTGTCTCACTTCATACAATTTAGACAGATTAGTAACCCAAGGCACTGCCTTCCCCATTGCTTCCACTATAATCCCCAGATACCGTGCACTCAGCTCTCTTCCTTCTGCGGTATGATTATCCCATCTCAGTTCCTCAACAGGTCAGGTATCACGCAAGGTAGGACCAGCAGCTCCCTCCGCTTCTACCCTGGCTGCTGCAATGCGCTCTGCTGTCCCCAACACTAATCTCCTCTCCTCCAGGGTCAGGAGGGTTTGGAGCATCATCTGGACATCAGCCCAAGTGGGTCGATGGGTTTGCCCAATGGATCAAAACAAGTCCCTCATCTTTTCAGGGTCTTCATGAAAAGAGGGGCTCTGATTCTTCCAGTTAAATAAATCTGAAGTACTAAATGGGGTGTAGACAAGTTGAATGGCCCCACTCTCCGATAACCTCTCGCATCGGGCAATTCAGCACCGGCCGTGATTCTACAGTCTTGCGCAAATAATAGCCCTTATTCCCTGATTCAGATGGGGCACTTGGTTGAGGCACACACTCTGAATCATTAGGTATGCTTTGGTACGCCGGTGGTGGTTTCCCTGAGGGAGGGAGTGGTGGTGCAGAGGGACTAGATCCTGAGGAGGTGTCTGATTCATCCTTGCTACTTGTTAGGGTGACAGGAGAATGAGCCTGGTACTCGGCTAATTCAGGATCCCTCCCCCCCTCATCAGACTCAGGGAGTACAGGCGGTCCTCCTCGAGTCTTTCCTTTAACAACCATCACATGAGACTTTACTAAGCATTTCTTAATCCAAGGTGGCTAATTTTGAACCACTCCCAACCAACAATCTATATAAGGAAATTGATTCCAATGTCCATTCTGCATAACTATTTCATGGATAGCTATCACTTCTTTTACTACAAAGGATCTTTTCGGGGTCCAGTAGACCCCGAATGTTGGCCACTCGAGTTGACAAAACTTAATTAAATCACCCTTTTTCATCTTCACCCCATATTCTGCCTGCTTTGCAAATTTGCTAAAGTTCCGTAAAACACAACCCAAAGGAGTACCTGAGTTTTCTACACGGGAGCTACCCACACCCATATTAATGCCCACAAAAGTGCGCTCAACGCACACCAAATACCAAAAGATCCTAGTCACAGACCGTTTGCAAAAGTACGTCTTACGCACACCAAATACCAGGCCAAAAATCCCCCGGTACAAAACCAAATCGAACAAATCTTTGCCCCCGGATCCAGAAACCAAATTGGGCAAGGGAATTTGTATACTCACTCAGGTATCCTAGAGATCTCAATCAGAATGCCAGAATGTGTGTCTGGCATCCTCAGAAACCAAAAATTTTGCACAGGTAGCCTTTAATCTCCCGGGTACCCCGACTCACGTCTCAAGCCCCCTAGGCGAGCCCAAAAAGGCGGCTCGGTGTGCACTCCCCATGGCGGCAGGGACGATCTTGTCACTGGGTCTCGAGGTGATCCAAAGAACTCCTGGCTGGCTCGCCAGATTGTTGCAAAAAGCGATTCGTTTCTCTGGAGGCTCACAAAAATCACAGACACACAGTCATCAGCCGGCACAAAAGGATGTATTTGTTTGCAAACAAGGTCAGAGTGGGGCATTGATGCCCAAATCAGCTTCTGACAAACTAATTGTGTTTGCAAGCGGAATTTATCTTCTCTCTCCTGAGCACGTGTGCAGACACTGGAACTCTTACAGCTACTTCCGTTTCATATAAGCATACATGTAGTTACATCATTACATACATCACATGTATAGTATAATTAGCTACTTAAGTATGCGGGGCGGAGGGGTAAATATGCATCAGCTCATTAAGCATGCCCAGAAACTACAACAGTTGACCAAAAGTTCATACCCCAAGGCCACAGTCAATTGAATTCCAGCATCTGTATCAGCATGAGAAAGGCTAAGGTGGGTGAGGGGGAGAAAGGAGCCTTGGGCAGTATTTCTTTCTTATCAGGTGCAAGATGCAAGCTGTGCATTTCTAACAATATTCCATTTCTAACAGGAATAAAGTGCGTCTCAAAGTGGGCAGGTTTGGCTTTAGCTGGGGAGCCATGATGATATCCATTGCAAAGCAGCAGAGTTCAACCCAGTGATTTTAGCTAGCTTACTCAGTTGTTATGCCTCCTACATTCCCTAAGCATAGAGTCATAGAGAAGTAGGGCAGGAAGGAACCTCCAAAGGCCGCCTAGTCCAACCCCCTGCCTGAGGCAGAGTCATAGATTTCATAGATTTCATAGACATTAGGGCTGGAAGGGACCTTGGGAGATCATCGAGTCCAGCCCCCCATCCAAACCGTTGTGTACAGATCCATAATCTAAACTCTTTGTAAAACTTCCAGAAAAAGACTTGGGGGTTAAATGGTTAAGAAGCTGAAGATAAGCCAACAGTTGCCCTTGTTGTGAAGAAGGCTGACAGCATACTGGGCTGCATTAGTAGGAGGACGGCCAGCAGATTGAGAGAAGTGATTATTCCCCTCTATTCAGCAGTGGTGAGGCCACATCTGGAGTACTGTGTCCAGTTTTGCACCCCTGTCCCCTATAGAAAGCATGTGGACAAATTGGAGAGAGTCCAGTGGAGGGCAATGAAAATGGTTAGGTAGCTGAAGCACATGCCTTATGAAGAGATACTGAGGGGAACTGGGCTTATTTAGTTTGGAGAAGAGAAGACTGAGAACAGTTTAATAGCAGCCTTTAACTATCACAAGGGTGGTTCCAAAGAGGATGGAGGTGAACTGTTCTCAGAGGTGACAGATAACATGACAAGGAGTAATGGTCTCAAGTTGTAGCAAGGGAAGTTTAGGTTAGATATTTGGAAAAACTTTCTCACTAGGAGAGTAGTAAAATACTGGAACACGTTACCCAGTGAGATTGTAGACTCTCCATCCTTGGAGGTTTTTAAGACCCAGCTAGACAAAGCCTTGGTTGGGATGATGTAGTTGGGAAGGTCCTGCTTTGAGCAGGCGGTTGAACTAGATGACCTCCTGAGGTCCCTTCCAACCCTAATTGTCTATTATTCTAACTACTGTCAACCCTGGCACAACATGACATAGACTAACTTAGCATAGGTAAAGCAGGAGAACCATGGAAGCCGATATCCAGCTTTTGTAAAAGGTTGTGAATATATGCTCAAGATATCCCAGGTAGAAGGCCATGCCCCCGTTACAGAAGAAGTCAAAAAACCCCACAAGCCATACCAAACTGACCATGGGGTAAAATTCCTTCCTGCCTCCAAACATGGTGATCTGTCACCACTGACCCTGCCTGACCCTCTAGCCAGGAATCTTTGGCTTTAAGTCTCAGCAGGAACATTTGCACATGCCAGTCAAAATCCCCAACCCTGGCTGCAGCCAACACCCAATTCCTCTGAGGCATTGGAGGCATAACCAGGACCCCACTTAACCCTAAAATGTATGGGGTGAAATCCCTGCACCATAAAGGCAACAGAAGACTTGTTGACATTGATTCAGCAAAATGTAATGCATGATGGGCTGCTATCTCACTGCAAATGCAAAGCGTTAGGTCCAACTTTTAATTTACTAACATCTGCATACATGTGCTTAGAAGTGTAGCCATGCAGCTCCACCCATGGAACAGCCAGGGAACACAGGGCAGCATGGGCTGCCACTTATGGCAGTACTGTCAATTGCCACTGCAGTGATGGCTATTTTTGTGCCCTTTCTTGCCTCAAAGGTGATGCTTGGGGCTGTTATCCCAGTCACCCTCCCTCTGTGCCTGTTAATACAAAATGTTTTTGGCCTAAATACTTTTAAACGGTATCATCAAGCCCAATAAGTTTAGTGTTTGAGGGTATATTTGCAAGATGAGAAAAAATGGATCTTGTTGCACACAAATAAGAGCTTCTTTGTCGGCTTAAAGAAACTGCTGTGCATTGCAATATGGTGGTAACCCCTGGGAATATAAGTGTTTTATTAAAAATACACAGAACACTCATGGTACATTAAATTAGGGCACCTGCCCAACTGGTTTACCACAGCAATTTCAGGCCCTTGAAAATTATAATTCTGTTGTATTGCAAAGGAAATAGCTGAAGTTTAGCAGGAGCTATTATGCAGATATGTCTCTTCTTTGCTTAGGCTCATCTGATATGTAAAATTGGCTATTTTGCCAACATGAATGTGTAGTCAGCATATCTGATTGAACAACACCAAGCTAATGGATGTTGTTAGGAGACTGAATAGTCTGGATATGAAATCTATTCCCTCTCTCCCCCCCAGCAGTGTGGGGAAAAGAATTGGGAACTCTTAATTTTATTAGATAGACACTTGAATGTAAGGAAAGTCTTTGATCTCAAATAGAGTATAATTACACTTAGGTCTCTGTGGAGCAAAGCTACTATACAAGTGCTTCCTAAAGAGCAATACCATTATTCCTATTTTACTGAAAGGGAAAATTGAGATGCAGAAATGCAGTGACTTGTCCAAAGCATGTAACATGCCCATGGTTGAAACTGGAATATAATCCACATCTCCATATGCTACTGTGGCTTTCCTACTTAGATCAGCCTCAGTTAGGACTTGATCTTGAATCTGTTTGCATTCAAGATGCTCATTAAAATGTCCAAACCCTCCAGTGCCTACAGCTGTAAATAAAATCAATGGGAGCTGCAACATTTAAGAAATAGAATCTGGCCGTATATGATGCTTACTCTCCCAATGTGTTAGCACTGAAAATTAAGACGTTTCAGCTAATATTTCCAGCAAATATGCTTATCCCAAATGGTGGCTTCCTTGGGTATGAAAAGCCCAAAATATTTCCTATTCAAATCCCAGGTGTTCAAATGTTGCTCCTCAAAACATCCATGATGCAGCAATGTCTTCTCAACGTCTCAGATATGCAAAAGGTGTAGATGGCATGAAATTAGTTAATAATGATGTTGTTTGTGCCACTATAGTTTGGTTTTATTGCTTTTTAAATATTTAATTAATTGCAAACTTTTTTTAAAGCCACCAGAAACTGTCCCATTTACTGTACTAGAGTACCGCGGAAGCTGGGCCCTTCCTGCATGAGTTTAAAATATATCCCTTACAAAGAAGAGTATGTCCTATGTTCAGCCCTCATCAGTACTAAAGAAAAACTGTAAAATCTTCCCTACTTTAATAGGAGTAGCTGAAGGCCTGGTTTTAGTAAAACTGAGCATTGTTTTTATTACGCTTTTGTACTGTGGCCCCTATAAATAATAGAAAATAGTGTCTGTCTAATGAGCATAATATAAGATTCCTTACAGAATTATATATCTTTACAGCAGCTGCAAGGGCTTTTGGTTCACAGAGCTATTGATCTTTTGAGTGAAAGAAATTTTCAATTATGTTTAAAAGTCCAGGCTTGGTTGCTGGTTTATAAGAAAGCTGTTGAAGCTGGATGGTACAAACACATATTTTTCAGTTAGCTTCAAGCTTGTAAACTATCGCAAAATTTTATCCAAAAGATGATCACTGTTTGGGTCAAGCACTCAGCTACCTCTGTGACAAATTACAGTCATGCTTCAGTCTGCGCTCAGTAATTACATTTCTTCCATGAATCGGCAGTGAGTGATGAATATGTGTTGACAGGAATACTGCTCTTATTACTTGATCTTTCAGCAACATAGATCATAGGATCCTGCTAAAAGCTGACTTGAAAATATTTTGACAAAAATGAGTTCAATATATTGTGTGTCAAATGCTCCATTAGTTTGTTCATAACACAACAAAAATTAATTAAAGTAAAATTGGAAGGCAAAATCAGGCAATAAAGGAAGGCACACACCTACTTAGCTCTGTAAAATATTCTAGTAGATGCTATCATCCTTTTCTTGGTGGTTTCTCCTTTTTTCCCAACAGAACCAATAAGGAGAGACCTGAAAAAGTACTATCATGTATGTGGAACAGTGTTGCTTCAACAGCATCTTAATGGTGAAGTATCACAATAGATGTATGTAAGCACTAGAATTTGTGTTTAGTATGAGTAGCTTAAGTTAATCGCATCCATACCCATGTGTTCACGCATCAACGGGTGTGTATGAGCATGTACTTTGGCATATTGTGTGTGTGCGTGCACGTGTGTGTAAGGGAGAGAATGTGCAGGGAGTTAGTATAAGGTTGTCAGAGGAGCACTGTTGTCTGGGTAAGAAATGCTGCACTATGACTTTTTCTATTAGTCAAGCAATTGTCAATGCATAAGATTATTCTTCTCAAAAATGGATTTCCAATAATTGAAAAAAAATATCCAGGAGCATCTCATGAAGAATTTTAGTTGCTTTGCATGCTACCAGCAAAGTATCTGATGTGTTTATCTTTTAGAATGGTTTTCATCTGTATAAGCTCTACAGAACTGAAATCCTCCTGCCTCCCCCCACTCCATCTCTTCCCCATTAAGAAATAAGGACTGATTTTTTCAAAAACCCTTCAAAAAGAAATGACAGTGAAATCCATGAGATTTCCACTGCATGTAAGTCTTGCAGGACATGGGCAACATTTATTGTATCCTTCTACATGAAATTATTCATGTTCTGTTTGTACTTGATTATGCATTGGCTTTACATTTTGGTGTAATGGCTGAGTTAGGAATGGCATTTACACAGTAGTCCAGGAGCGTTTTGCCTGAGAGAGTTTTATGAGATCTTTCTCTCACCTTGTATATTAGGAGACTCATAGGATTGGAATTCCAAGGCAGATAATGATCCAGCTATATTTATTTAATGTCTATGGACAGATATGTGAGCTATTAGTGTTTCTAACGCTATGCAAGCTCTGGTATGATTCATTAAGCTGCATTGCTACCTTTGGGCATTTATACATGTGTTCCAGGAGTGGCAGGGGGTACTTTAAGTAGAGTGACTCTGAAAGCCACTCTGATTAAAGCACCCAGAGTGTCTTGTCTCATTGAACGAGCTTTAGCTAAAGCACCCCACCACCATTTTGAAGTGCGGAGATGCTGATGCACAAGACTCTCATGGCTGCTGGAGCATGCTACAGGTTTCCCTCTGTTTATTCAGGTTCTGTATATGCAAATTCGCTTTTATGTGATGACACTTTTTATATCCAAAATTCATTATATGTGAGGTAAATTCATTCTTATGCGATTGACATAGGCACCCTGCCCCAAGCAGGTAAGGCCATGGGGGAAGGGGAAAGGGCCGTGGGACCAGGGCCCCACTCACACCAGCTTCTGCTGCAGCTGCTCTGGGAGTGGCCAATGCCAGATGCCTGCAGCCACTGGGCTGCACTGTGCCCCAAACCCCGCTGCGCCTCCACTCGTCCCCACTCACCCCAGCTCCTGCTGCAGCAGACCTGAGAGCAGCCGACACAACCTGCTTGCGCCATGGCAGAGCTCAGACCAGGGGCTGGAGTGAGTGGGGACAAGTGGACCCCCAGGGGGTTCAGGGCACGGTGCAGCCCAGCAACTGCAGGCAGCTAGTGTTGGCTGCTCCCTCCTGGGGCTGCTGCAGCAGGGGCTGGGGTGAGTGGGGAGAAGTGGAGGCCCGGGGCTGCAGTAGGGAGCAAAGCAGAGGGAACTGTAAATGGGTGCAGGGCATGGGGTGGGGGGGCACGGCTCTTGCTGCTGTGCGCACCTCAGGAGGGCTGAGGGCTGGGGAGATGCTCTGGCCTCTTTCCAGGGGGTGCATGCCCTCAGATCTGCAGCCAGCACTTGGGGATGGTGGCAGCGCTGGGAGAGAAGCTGCTGCCAACCCAAACGTTGCACCAGTCCCACCCCAAACCTGCCCTACCAGTGCCACCCAGAGTGCTGGGAAGAGCCCAGTGTCACCATCAGCCCCAGCCTGCCATGGCAGCCTGCTCCCATCCTGCATGCAGATCCAGGGGCACATAGCCCTGAGAAAAGCCCAGTGCAGCCCCCCAGCCGCAGCCCTCCCAGGGTGCACGTAGCAGCAAGAGCCATGGCCCGCGCCCTGTGCCCTGCACCCATTGACAGTTCCTTCCACTTGGCTCCCTGCTGCAGCCCTGGGATTGGCCGACAGGCTACACCACACTCTTCCCCCCACCCCTTCCCTGGTCCCAGCCTTACTTCCTCCCTCCCTTACTGCTCTGGGAACATATCTCTGTTTCTTATATTGTAAACTGGATTCCCATTATGCAAATTTGATTTATGCACCGTTTTCTGGGAACACGTGTACCACATAAAATGAGAGAAAACTGTAATTACCATGCTCCAGCAAACTCAATAAAATCAAGTTTACTCTATGGCGCTGTAATTACAGCACAACAGAGCATCCTCCCTGCTTGTGTATAGGCACCCATTCATGTTTCTAAATAAGGTTTTAGTTTCTCTTTCTTTTAATTTGCCACAGACCAAGAGATCTTTAAGAATGGCAGCTGTAGAATTGGATACATTATCATTTTATTATGAACTTCTGTCTTTTATGGAAGAAAATGTCTCAGAAATTACCATAAAAACCAGTTGTGCCAGAAGTGTCAATTTTTCAGCTTATAGAGGAGATGAAGATGGGTGATGTTTAAAAAATAATTGGTGGAAAACCACTGTTGTCAGAGCTCCATCGGTGTGAGCACCACTAGGGATGTTAGAGAATATTCTAACAAGGGAGGTGATCAGATGGTAAAAGCCCAGGTGGCCTAATCCTGATCTTGCTTACACCGTTATCAGTCAGCTAGAATGTCTCCTGAGAGCAAATGATGAACCTAGAAATGGCCTGATTCTCTAGGGAATGGCAGAGCAGTTCTGCCCAAAGCAGTGAACAGTACACATCTTGCTAATTAGAGTTTAATGTAGTAAAATGCAGCATAATAAGTAATTTAATGTCATTTCTAAGAGGCTGGGTTGTGGTATCAGTTTAGTGACACATTAGAACGCACAACTTGGCAAACAAATGTGTTCTTATCACTATGTTCAGTTATTATATAACTAGGTGTTGATTATTTATTCCCAGTTACATTCTGTCTTCTCCAACCTAGATTTACACAATCAACATACCAATAATTTTATTGTCCTTTTTTCTCCATTTGGCCATTAGAAACAAAGGTAATTCTGGCTTTATATAGAGTTTTCTTGTACCTATAAGTTCTTCTGTGCTACTTGGATGGTCCTACACACTTTAGTTTTAAGACTTTGCATAGGAATAAAACCAAATTTCTTATATTTTGGTGCAGAGCACACCTCAGCCGCTGCTCTGAATGCAGTGCTTCATCTTTTGAGACTGAGACCATGAGGAAGCCAACAACAATTATGCATCAGCTAGCTGTAAAGTTGTTGGGTGTGATAAAAATAGAACAGTTAATTTTGGCAACTAGAGACACGTGTTGCAGCAGGTGGCCTCAGGATTTTTTTTCCAGGCTGCAAGCACTTTAGTAGAGCCTTTAAAGTCTTACTGAAATATGAACCACTAGCATGTACATCTTGCACTCACCCTCCTCTCTCTGGGTGGGTAAACATCAGTAAGTGATAAACAGTGGTGCACACAGTAGAAGCAGTACAAAATTCTGTATTCCAATGCAAAAATCTTGAAACTCATATTTAGCTCCTTTCTAGTACAGAGATGAAGCCCAAATTTAAACAAGGGATATTAATATTGCAAAAAGAGAAGAGCATGGTGCGATGCTTTTAATTAGCACTAACTAAACAATAGGCATTGCGACTGGCCTTTGATGCTAGTAGCTCCTCACATTGCTCTATGAGTTGATTGGCTGGCTGGGATTCCCCTTGCCACAATTTTATACAAAATGTATTATCCTTTCCTCCCCCTCTCAGTACTAGTGCTTTAAGTACTCATCTATTCTGTCAGAAAATCAATTCTTAGAAGCAAGAAGGAAATGTCTTTATTATTTAGCCTTTGTCTAAAATCAAGTACAGTAGCAGTAAGATGCATCTGAATACTGTCTCTACATGAATGCAAACCTGGTCATCTTATAAGTCTTTCAAAGCAAGATTCTAGGATCCTGCTTTGGGGCACATATTGCTTTTTTCTCAAGGCATCATCTTAAACATAAATTGAATAATAGTCAGTTTATCTTTACATTGTTAGGGTCTAGCCTATAATAAGAGATCACCAGGTAGCTTGGTGTACTAAGTTTTCTGATGCTTGGCTGATGCTCCGTTCTACTTGCTGTGTGAGCATACTAGGACTAATATTTGGGAGAGAAGAGCATTTCTCAAGGCATGCCCTAACACTGCAAAAGCAGCATCCAGGAAACTTCAGTAGAAATGACAAGGAAACTATCTAATAATGATTAGAATCCAAATGTAAAACCATGTTGTCATAGTCATCTGTGAAACAATACATTTGAACACCAGGGGTAGATTTCACCCAGTGATTTTTTTTTATGCAGGTGCAGTGGTATAAATAAGATAACAATTCCACCCAATTTAGTTTATTCAGTCTCCCAGGAAAATTAAATAAAATTAATATTGCAAATTTACACCCAATCTGAAAGTAATCTTGTACAAAAGCTGCTAACATTTTTGACAGGAAAGTGCACTGTAACGTATGCAGATTATTCTAGCTGATTTGAGTTCTTGCTTGACCCTGCGAATCGGGCAGAACACCTGTGTATAAAGAATCATTGGCCCTGACCTCCCCGCATCCTCTTCTTTCCTGCCAAACAACTGAAAATGACTATGTCCTCTTTCTGCCCTGTTCCAAGCTGCTTTATAAAGGAGGCAGCCTTCCTTACATAGAACTATTTTTTTTTTAAAAATAAGAGATGAACTTTAGCCTAAGAAAGACAGAATTACATTGCAGTAGAGATTGCTGACCCTTTAAAATAGGCCTTGATGAGGTGAGGGACAGTTTGAAGCCACACGCACCTATAGACAATTGGAGAAAAGCCAATGGTCCAAGATGAAAATTTGGATGAATAACTGCTGGTTTGAACAGATCTCAGTAAACTACCTGCTTTCTCTACTGACCTCGCACAACTTCTTTTATCTTCATGGTGGGCCAAATTAATCCCCACCATAATTCCAGTTGGTATCAAGTAAGTGTTTGGCTAAAAGAGAGTGCCTCTAGTTAGCAAGGAACATTGAGCTGTTTTCAAACAGTCCATCTCCGTGAATTTAAAGTACTACCACTGCTATTGATGACTGGTTCTCTGAACTGGTGGAAATGGATGTCGCTATTTCTTCATTTAAAAAGTGTTGTCTTGTTCATTTAAGAGTGTCTGGTGATTGTGACTCAGTTCCGTGCCTTGTTAGAAATATACTAGCTCTCACAAACTAAGTTTGCACATCATGGGGCACAACTACACATGCAATTAATGTGACTGAATAAACTCCGGCACAATATGAACCAATGTAAACAAATCCTGACATTACCATCTACACATGCGTTTAAGCACAGTAATTTACTCTGCCATTAGATAGTACATGTGCCTGATGGGACTATCAAATGGAACTTTAAATTAATCTATACTGACCCACCTGCCATGCACATACAGATGGTACCATTTTACTGGGTGCATCTACACATGCACTTAATCCAGGATCAGTTTACTTGTGAGTAAACTACTCATGAGTAAATGCTCCCATGCAGGCATCTACACCTGCAGGGATATGGGGACAGATTTGCTGCTCCTAACAGCAAACTGCTGCTGCCTCTTGGGGCCCTGTAATGAGCTCCTGCTGCCACCAGGGGAGCTCAAGGCTCAGGTCACACCTGCCAGCAGATGGCCAGCATTTTTTTAAAGGAAGCCCCTTTCCCTGCTCTCTGGCCAGCTGCTTTTCTGGCCAGGAACAGTGCGCAGAGGCTTTCTCAGTGCAGCCTCTGCCTCCCTGAGCCATGGCTGCTCCAGCCCCTGCCCCTGCAGTGATTGCACTCCAGTTTCCTGCTAGCCATGGTGCTGGCCCTGCTGGACCCAGTGGGCCCCTGCTGCTGAGGCCTTGGGTGAGCCACACACCTGCCAGCAGAGGCCAGGACACTGGGTGCAGGAACACTGCCCAACCTCCTCCTCCTGTACTTCCCACTGTAGCACACCTGGGCAGCTACCCATGGACCCCACTGCCCACTCCCAGCACCATTCTCATTGCAGACAGTTCTCAGAAAAACATGTTATTCCCTCATAACAAAGAGACTCCCTCTCCCTCCTCCTTCCCCAACAACAAAGCCCCCTTCCCTCCCCAACAACAGAGCTCTTCCCCCCCTCCATCCCCAACAACAGAGCCTCTCCACCACCCATCCTACCCACCACCAATAAAACACCCTCTCCCCATGCAAACTATTTACAAGTGAAATTCTGTGGTTTCGGGGGGGGGGTCGTCATGGGGTGGGGTTGCCTATGAGACAGAGCCCAGGGACAGGAGGCCAGCACCCCAGCCCCTGGCCATTGCTCCATGTGTACACATACCACAGCAAGACTGGTGGGGAGGGGGCTCACCCAGGGGCAACAGCAGCCAGTGGTTTCCCTGTGTAGCCAGCTCCCCCTCTAGTGCAGGGCTTACCACTTGACTGGGGCCGGCATGGCTGGCGGGTCTGGCCAGTCCTGGCTGGTGGCAATGGCATGCTGCTCTGAGTGAACTCGTTGGATTATGTGGCAAGGAGCGTGGGTGCCTGGCCAGGGCCACCCCTGGGAAAGAGTTGGCTCTGCTGGCAGCCAACAGTGACATGGGCACTGCACTTCATGGCTGGGCCTGAGGCTGCAGAACTGTTGGGGCAGGCACCCCTAGCTGCTGGTGGAGGCTGCAGGTGGGGAGCTCAGTGGGATGGGCTGCTGGCACTTGAAGGGCCCCTCCTCTGGTAACATATCACCATGTGCACCAACCCACAGCAGGGGCTCAGGCAGGCCTCCCATGCTGCCGTACATGGCATAGCTGTCGCCTGGGTCACAGAGTGAGGTTGTCCATCAAGTGCTGCATAAAGGGCATGGATTTGCAGGCACTCCCTGACCGATGATTGTTGCCAGTGGAAACCCATTGTGCCTGCAAGGCCTTGACCTTTGTGTGTCACTGCTACTGCAAGGGCTTGACCTTTGTGTGACACTGACTGGTCATGCCTGCACTCTCACATCCGGCCTGAAAGCCCCTCGTAGACATGGGCATTGGCACACCCACCCTGCACAAACTGCCACTGCACCTTCACCTCTCCCCACAGTGCCATGACAACGCCAGTCCACTCCTGCAACCACCTTTCTGTGCTGCCAGGCCTGGGCAGCTGCCTGCAACACCCAGCACAGGGGTCCAGCATGGGATTGGCAGTTATGCAGCAAGACAGTGCCCACAGCACTTGCAGACTTTGGGCAGGCTGTTGGGGGTGGGCTGCAGGCAGCTGGAACTGGTCCTGGTGGCCAGGAGCTGCCTGCAGCTGGGCCTGGGTACTGGCAGGTCTGGTAGGAGCCTGGAGCAGCCTGCAGGCCTGGACGGTATGGCTCTATCAGCCATGCAGCACCGTAGTGCCAGGCAGTGGCACCTGGGTGCAGGCAGGCTGGTGCAACAAGCCTGCAGCCTGTGTAGTGGGACACAGGGACCTGGAGTGACCTCAGGCTGCCTGCTTGTCCCCCAGGATTCTGCAGGCTTTTAAAGGCCTGAGACTGGGGCAGGCATGGAGTTGACGTAGCCCTGGGGCAGGAGAGGCTCCCAACCCCGGAGTCTTGAGGCTTGCCTGAGGCTGGCCCCCTAGTGGCGGGGCTGACCAGGAGCAAATTTGCTCCCAGTGTGCGTCTGCATGTGCATTACAGCACAGTAACGACTCGCAAGTAAATTTCCTACTTGTATTTGCAGGTAGCAAATTTACTCATGAGTAGTGATTTTTACTGTGCAGTAAGCATGTGCATGTGTAGGCACACATTCTTACTGCACAGTAAACTACACTCCTGAGCACTAAAGCGTCTTGTGTACACACACCCACTAAGCAGTAAATTCATCTACTGCTCAGTAAAATACATGTATAGATGCACTCAGGGGCATCTAGCTTGGGGCTCAATAGGTGCATATCCACAAAAGTTCATGGAGCTGCTTCCAGGAGCAGTAAGACTGAAATTGAGAATAAAATACATTAATCTTATATGCTCACAATATCTCTTTAACTCTATTTATAGGAAAAAAACGAGGTCAATTGCTTCCTATGAAAAAAAGCAGTTCATCCTCCATCATACTACTGCTGCCTTTGGAATAGTAGGTTATTTTCAACATATGACTTTCTGGCATTGAAAATAAAAAAGGACCAAAGACTGGTTCTTGATATTCTCATGCTTTGCTTGAAAGACAACAAGTTTCCTATGTTGCCATCTTACAATCACTTGTGCCTGTCCAGTAGCTCATCAATAATGCAGGCCATTGGCACTTACATTTTGCCATGAATTTTCTTTCATTTTATTATATAGCTTGCTAATTGTGCCTTTTACTTGTATGCTGGATCAGGCAGCTTTGTGCAATGCTTCACATTCTGGGAGCTGCTCACACTTGTTAAAGTTCTTCACACAGCAATAGAAATGTGCAAAGAGAGGAGTACGGGTGAATTAACTTAAGCTGCTGCTTCAAACTTTTTTAGGACTGTGGTCCCAACCTTCTTCGTTCTCTCTGTGAGGAAGGGGGTGCCAAGGTAGTGATCCATATTTACCAGGTTTTCTATGCTTTTACTACTGCTTAGCCCAAACAAACAGATTTTAACCTGAATGACAAATCTGTGTATTTCAACTTTTAAGTCAATGGTGTAATGGGAGGTAAGCTTGCTTTTCATTATGGCTAGGAAGAGAAGCCCTAACTAATGAAGACTTGATAATAGCTGTGGATGAAACTGTACAAGTTACAAACAATGACGAGTTTATTGCTAATGCTAGATAGGACTACAGAGAATTTGGGCCCATCCTATTTGAAACGTAACAGTAGTAATACAGGCAACTCCCGCTTAACACTGTTTCACTTAGTGCTATTTCGCTATAACGCTCATTTCAAATTAATACCTGAGTTCACTTAGTGCTCAGTGAGTTTTGTTATAACGCTTGTGATCACCATCTTGGGTCATTAAAAACAATTATGGTTGCCATCTTGGGTCGTCAAATACTTTCAGTTTCACTTAGCACTCTTATTTGGTTCCTGAAAAAACGAGCGTTAGGCGAACCGAGAACTAAGTGGGGGTTGCCTGTATCATTTATTTACATTCCAATACAACATAGGTTGACTACCAAGATCAAGGCTCTGTGGTGTTAGGAACTATACAAAACACAAAATATAACACAGCCTGGGCTCTGAAGAGCTTTTGCAGGGGACACAAAACAAAAAGCCCAAGTGTATGCTACCTCCAAACTGTGCTATGAAGCACAACAGTGCACAACAGTAAAGCATAGCATGCCCATTACACATGTGCCAAATCTGATAATGGTGCTAATGAAGCTACCTTGGAGCAGTTCTGGGCACCTAAAAGGGAGAGGCATTTTAACTATACATTTTTCAGTCTACTCTATGGAAATCTATCACAGAGCCAGGCCTCAGGGGCAGCCATGACACCCCCTGGTGACCAAACAATTCCTGCCCCACCTTTCCTGCCCCACCTTCATGGAACTTCTATGGTGTTTAAAGAGGCAGCCCTCAGCCCTCTGGTCACCTGACTGCAGGCCAAGTAGCTCTTGCTGTACCAGCCCTCTGCCCTCTCGTCCCTGACTCCTAGGTTAGGCTGCCTATCACAGAGTGCCTCACCTCTGTTGCAGAGACTTACTGATTTATTTCATAGACTGTGGGGATGGAATAGAGACATAGGTTTGTCTGAACAATAAAAGAAACAGCATTAAATGAATTAAAACAATTTGGGGGCCTTGTAATGTTACATTGTGAGATACACAGATATCTATCAGTGTTAGAGCTAGCTTGAGTTTAGAGCAGTCACACATTCATGCTAGCTTGTCTTACATTAAATACATTAGTAGCTGCAAGAGGTTGTGCTGTACAGTGCCCAGAGGTGGTTAAATACATAACTACAAAGGTGATTAAAAGGGAAAATGCTCCCCTCTGCTGCATTAGTAACTTTTTGGTTTTGAAAAGGATGGTGCACTGTAGAAGAGATAAAGGTTGAATACCAATATCTTTTCATGTACAACATGCACTTTCTAGCTGTTGGAAATTGGAGTGTGCATTATACATGAGCAAATAAGGTAGGAGCTGTTTCTGCTGCCTACTAGGCAAAAACGAAAGTCTGGACGCCATCCAAAGAGAGCAGAACAATGAACAGGATCAGCTGCCTAGCTGCTGCTACTGAGTTACTTATTTCAAGGAAAGATCTTTTTCTCTTCATTCTGCCTTTCAGAAACAATGTGAATATCTCATTCTGGGTTGTGCTCTATATGAAAAACTATGGTATAAGGTGAAGACTTCAAAAAATTGTAAAGCTGTGCCTTAATAAGAAATTACTTTGCCAGTGCGTACTGCTGCTTTCCTGCCACTTCAATGGACAGTATTCAAATGCTATTACAGTGACAGTTATAGAAGTGATTTTAAGTGCATCCTACCACTTGCTGCCTCTTGGATCCTGTGACAGTTGCAGAAATAGCTAATAGGCACTTCTTGGTGTCTTTCCCCAGGCCATTAAGAAACGTGTTTATAAAACCTTAATTTGGCAAGGCTCAGCATCAACATGAAATGTTAGCCCTGCTGTATTAAACCTGATAGGAATCTTGCAATTAATGCTAAAAAACAAGTTTTGATCTATAATTCATAGTAAAATTAATTTTCTTGGGATCTTGAGCAGTATTCCAGCCACGTTGCCATTGACTTAATCCCAGGGAAAACAAAAAACCATGAAGGACAGCATAATAAAATGATCAGTGATGAGCTTCATGCAGATATTGACTTTAACTGTTCAGTGCTGTAATTCCTTCAAAGTCCATGGTGATAGTGCAGGTGGGCGTCAGAATCAGTCCCTCTATCTTCAGTAGATGAAGACATGAGGAGTCCTGCTGCGTGCATATAAGATGGAGAAGGAGGTACAGATTCAGAGCAATATCTTAATTTTGATAATTGCCTCTCTGAATAGCAAGCACCTGCTTTCACAGTTCTGTAATACACCAAGTTTGTTTTAATACCAATTAAATTATGTAAAGTGAAGCCAATTTAAATTTCATGAACAATAAATGTGGAAATCCAGTAAGGCAAGATACCATTTGCATAACATTCACTGCAGCTACCTGACAGCACAGATGCCAAGAACTTGAGTGCCCAGCACTCATAAGAAAGAAGAGAATCTGACTCATAATTAAATGCCAAAAACATGGTTAATCAAAACCCTGGTCATCTATTTTGATGCTTCAAACAGTCTAGAAATATTTAGAGGGAGAATTAACACTTAGTTGTGTTCTGCTCTTGTGAGTGCCCAGGGACCTTACTTTCTGAACCTGCTGTAGATCTTATACAATAAATTCCACCTACATCATGCATTCTGGAAGGCTGATGTTCCATACTAAAGGTGTGAACAGCTTTTTGTTTCTGTGCCTGATCTTGACCTCTATACTAACTTTGCAGAAACTGTACTCAACTGCCTATCTTACTGCATCCTTAGATTGCAGAATGTAAAATTCTTTCGATAGTAAGAACAGTGACAATGAGACCTCCCTTCTTTCTCTAGTGGGAAGAAGTAAAGTGAGTGTTTTGTTTTGTTTTTTTAAATGTAGTGGAAAGAAGACAAGATTATTAGTGAGTGTCAGGGTATTGTTTGAGGGAGTCATGGGTGAAGAGTCAAAATTTGCATATTGTTCCGAATATTGTGAGTTTTTGTGATTTTTTTTGTTTGTTTTGCCAAACTACAACTTTTTAAAAGAGGGCTGAACAATAATAGATACATAATGCTTCTGGAAAATCAGATTTGCTTTCTGAAAAAATATCTTCTCAATGTCTTTTTTGGCTTTAGTGTTTTCAGGCTTGAAGTTTGGGGTTTGTTTTCAGAACAAAAGTTCTACATTTTTACCTAGAAACTGAAAATATGGTTTATTTTCTTGTCTACACCAAGAACTACTGTTTTGAATATATTTTTTAAAACATAATTGTCATTTTTTCAGCACCAGCTACCAATGGTAAAAGTAAAACAATGGAGGTCATTTCTCTCCCAGGATTATTTTCCAGGCCTCTCCCAGGCTATAGTGTCACTTGAGAAATTCTTGTTTAGTCTCTTATTGGGTATTCTAATGTTGCCCTGTGGGGTCAGACCAACTCTCAGGATCTCAATATTGTGCTGTTAGACAGGAGGGTGTAACACAATTGCACATAGATAAACACAGAAATCAATTAGGTGCATACACACACACACACACACACACTACCAGCTCAGGCACATACACATCTAAACCAGCCTAGGCCCATGAATACTTATCACCAATTTAAGCACATACACACTACACACCAAAAATTAGACAACAATCAGTTGTCAATACCCACACACTCTGTACACATACATGAATCACTAATTCATATATCACACATGATGACATATGTATATATATGCATGTGTGTATATTCACCAGTTCACACACATACCACCCACCTATACATACACACAGGTGAGTTTCTAACTTGGATGGTGCAGTATGTATGTGTGTGTTTGGGTTACTTGGGATACCTGAGGGAAGGTTAAGATGACAGAGAAAGTGTAAGGAGTGAAAGTTGCTGGAACTGGGATTAGAACCAGTAGACTAGAAACTAGGCTGAGGAATTGAGGCTTGTGGTTACTTAAGGTCAAGTGGCCCCAGGGTTACTTGAGGTCACTGGTGCAAGGGGAAAAGCCTGGTGGCAAGGAGGAGACAGCCAGGAAAGAAACTGAGGCAGAAACTTGGGATCTTGGGCTGGAAACTGAGGCAGACAGCTTGGAGTTTGGGGGACAGATAAGTGGTGGCAAGAAGGAAACAGTCAAAAAACACAAAAACCCAACTCAGGGTTTCAAAATAACAGGTTTATTAAACACACTACACAGCCCCTTGAAGTTATTGGTTCACAAGCACACACAATGGAAGCAGGAGAAAGAGACTCAGTGGAAGGGTTGGAGTCCAAGTAGGGAAGAGAAACAGAGTCCAAGTCCTTGGTTGAAGAGAGGGTGGGGGGTGATAGCTACCTATCCAGGCTGGAAAGGGGTCTTTGTCCAGCAGATGTTGTCCAGACGGGGGTCTCCAGCAGGGCCCCTGGGTGGATAGGTGGTGTGGCATGGTGCTGGTCCAGATGGAGAGGTCATCCCAAAGAGTCAATCTTCACTACCCCTTTTTATGGGGCAGACTACCTCTGATGTCCTATGGGGAGGGCATGTCCAGACAATGTCAGTCCTGTTCCAGAGGGTTTCAGGTGTTCTTACAGAGCATGTGAAGCCATGGCATAATGGTGGGTGCCTCACCTTATGTTTCTTAAATGCTGAGAGTGGTTCCAATGGCTGGGTCATTGGTCCAGGTGTTGGTTTTGATGGTTCAGTCATTCAGAGGGAGCTATTTTTAAACCTATTGCCATTGTCTCTCAAGCACCATCATTCATCCCCATTCATTCAGGAATGAAGTTACATGGGGGGGTAGGTATGAGTCATAGGTTACACAACAGGGCATGGGGACAAGATGGAGACTTGAGAAACAAAATGGAAACTTGGCATGACTTAGGCTAACTTACATATGTAGGCCTAAATCATATAGTATCAGTCGAACAGTAATATAGAACAGTAAAGATCAATATAAACATAATAATTAATCAATATAAAGAAGGAGAAAAAACAAAACAAATACAACCTGCTACCAAAATAAATTGCTGAAGGTTTTCCTATGTCTTAGCTCACTTATACTTATCTGTAGGGAATAGAGAGGGAGAGAAAAAGTCAGAAATGGTTGGAGAAGGGCAGGCAGTACATTTTTAAAAAAAACAAAAACTTCAGGGTTTGTTACACTAAAAGACATCTTAAACATGTCAACGACTTTTTGTATACTATTGTACTGAAAATGTTAGTATTTATTCTAGAGTATAGATAGAATCATGCAATCATAGGGCTGGAAGGGACCCTGAAGAATCATTGGGTCCAGCCCCCTGCATGAGCAGGAAAGACATCTGGGGTCGGATGATGCCAACCAGGTGACCATCCAATCTTTTTTGAAGACTTCTAGGGTAGATAATTGCACCACCTCTGTGGGGAGCTTGTTCCATAGTCTGGACATCCTAGTTGTAAAGAAGTTTTTCCTAATGTTCAGCCTGAAAATATCTTCCAGGACTTTGTGGCCATTGTTTCTAGTTTTCCCCCAGGGCACCCTGCTGAACAGTTGTTCACTGAGCCCCTGATATATGCCTCTGATATAGCGGTAAGCCACAATCAGGTCCCCTCTCAGCCTTCTTTTATTTAGGCTGAAGAGTCCAAGATGCCTCAGCCTCTCCTCATATGGCTTGCCATACAAGTCCCTGATCATATGGGTGGCCCTTCTCTCGATCCTCTCAAGCTTTAGCACATCCTTGTTGAAGTGCAGTGCCCAGAAGTGGACTCACTACTTCAGCTGTAGTCACACCAATGTTGAGTAAAGTGGGAGAATCACTTCTTTGGATTTACAGGAGATGCATCGATTGATGCATGCCAGAGTTTTATTGGCCCAAGCAGCTACTGCATCACATTGCTGGCTCGTATTCATGCTGGAGCCTATTGTTACCCCCAGATCCCTTTCATTTGTAGTGCTGGTAAGATTAGAGATACCCAGTCTGTAAGTGCACTAGGGGTTCTTCCTTCCCAGATGCAGCACTTGGCATTTCTCTACTTTGAACCTCATCTGGTTCCATTCTGCCCAACATGCCAGCCTGTCTAGGTCTGCTTATATCTACAGCCTATTTGCAGGTGTGTACACACAACACCATATCTTGGTGTCATCTGCGAACTTGGCCAATGGGCTTTTCATCCCATCATCCAGGTCATTGATAAAGATATTGAACTGCGCTGGGCCAAGTACCAACCCCTGGGGTATGCCGCTGCCCACATCTCACCAGGACAACACCAATCCATTCATCTGAACTCTCTGTGTCCTACCCCGCAACCAGTTTTGCACCCACTTGACAATCCTGCAGTTGAGCCCGATATCTTCCAGTTTTCTGATCAGTACCTCGTGGGATACCGGGTTAAAGATTTTCTGGAAGTCCAGGTATATGATGTCAACCACTTTGCTCTTGTCCAGCTGATGATTCACCTGATCATAGAAAGAAATGAGGTTGACCAGACAAGACATGCCCCAATGAAGCCATGCTGGCTGTAATTCAGTATCATGCCTTCTGCAAGTTTGTCACACATAGCCTCTTTGATGAATGTTTCTAGGATTTTCTCTGGAATAGAAGTTAAGCTAATTGGCCTGTAGTTTCCCAGGTCTTCACGCTTCCCTTTCTTGAAGATGGGCGCAACATAGGGCCTCTTCCAGTCCTCTGGGATTTCTCCAGAGGCCCATAATTTTTGATAGACCTTTGCCAGGGGCTCTGCAATTACTTCTGCCAATTTTTGCAGCATTCTTGGGTAGAGTTCATCTGGTCCTGCTGATTTATATACATCTAATTTCTTTAATTGATCGTACACCAGTTTTATGGCAATGGTGGGAATGTTGTCAAACCCGCCTTGCTCGTTCTGTGCCCTACCTGGCATGTTGTTCCCCTTGGTCTTGTGAAAGACTGAGGCAAAGTAGTCATTTAGGAGTTCTGTTTTTTCCTGAGTGGTAGTGACCAGGTATCCTGAGGTATTGAGCTGTGGCCCCACACTTACATTAGTTTTCCTTTTACTCCCTATAGCTAAAGAAGGACTTCTTGTTATCTTTGATTCTTGTAGGCCGTTTTAGTTTGGTTTCTGCCTCAGCTTGCCTAATCTGTTTTCTACAAGTGTGGGCCATTGTCAAGTAGTCTTACTTAGAGGCTGTCCCAAGCTTCCATTGTTTGTATGCCTCTTTCTTTTTTCGTAGGAGGGCTGCAACTTCCTTGCTTAGCCAAGAGGGTTTTTTTTGACCCTTCTGCTACTTTTTTCCCTAAGAGAATGGATTTTCTCTGGGCCTTAAGGATGCTTGACAAACCATTCTTCTTGTGCTCTCCTTACCTGTGGTCCTTGGTCCATTCTCTACTAGTGACCTGAGCTTATTAAAATTTGCGTTTTTGAAGTCTAAGACTTCAAGCTTGGTATCTGTTTTGTCTGCCTTGTCACAGACCATGAATGTAATGATTTCATGGTCACTATTGCCTAGGCTGCCCTCTATGTTTAAGTTGGTCACCAGGTCAGACCAGGTCAAGAATTATATTTCCTCTAGTTGACCTGTGCACCTCCTGAGTCAAAAAACGTTCTTCAGTGCTGGTCAGGAAGGATCATGCTCAATCTGAACTGGCTAAGCATTCCTCCCAGGAGATATCTGGGTTGTTGAAGTCATCCATGAGAGCCATGTCCCATGCACGTGGCCTCTGTTAGTTCACGGGCGAACCGTAGAGCAAGTTCCTCTCCTTGGTTAGGCAGCCTGTAGATCCTGGGGTGCCCTCTACTTCCAAAAGTGATCTTCACCATAAAAAGATTGGAAACCACTGCCATAATGTATCCAGTTTTTTAAAAAATGATGCTTGCTGTATCTATTCTTAACTTCACATCAAACATGTGTAGCAAAACCCACAGTTTCTTCTTTTTTTTATTGTATTTCCTCCCCTTCCCCAACCATTTCTGACTTTTTCTCTCCCTCTGTATTCCCTATAGATAAGTGTAAGCGAGCTCAAACTTAGGATAAGCTTTAAACATTTTTATTTTTTGGTAGCAAGTTTTTGGTTTTGGATATCCACTGTTTTATATTGTACTATTATTAGGTTTTTATTGATTTTTACTGTTGTATCTTGTATCATTATCATTTTTATATTGATTTTAATTGTTTCATATGGATATTGTTTGGTTTAGGCCTGTGTTAGTAAGTGAACCAAAGTCATGTCAAGTCTCCATTTTATATGTCAAGCCTCCATCTTCTGTCCTCTGCCTGGGCATCCCATGTTGCAACAATATGATTCATTGTACCCCTCCCATGTAAATTGGTTCCCCATGAATGAGAATGACTGGGCATGATTGAAATACAATGGTAGCAGGCCTCTACTGAATGGCCTGTAACAACTGGGCCATCACCTCGCATTGATTCATCCAGGAACCACGGACCCCACCCAGAAAAAGAGACAAGACCAGCATTTGAAAAACAAAATACCCTGCAGAACCAGCAACTCCATCATTGTACCCCACTATTACATACACCTGAAACTGCACATCCCTGCATGGAGCACACATGCTCAGTACGCCAGGAGCTGTCCCTTGCCTGGGCATGCCTCCTATCACTAGGGTCACACACAGTCTGCCCCTATAAAGAGGGACAATGAAGACAGACCTAGTGGGAACGCCATTTCCATCTGGACCAGACCAGCTTCATGTCACCTATCCACCCCATAGGCCCTGCCAGCGACCCCCTCTGGACAATGTCTACTGGACAAGGACCCCTTTCCAGCCTGGATAGGTAGATATTACCTGCATACCTCCCCCAACAATTTAGACTCTTTCTTTCTCTCCTCCTGGACTTCAGTGGACTTCAGCCCCTGCACCAAGCTTCTTTAACCCCTGCTGCCATTGTGTGTGGGGGGGGAGGGGGGGTGCAAGGGAACCAATTTGGCATTGTGTCACCATCTCCCCTGCTCAATAAAACCACTGTCATTTGCAACCCCGAGTTGGGTCATGTTTTACTGAATCCCGGTCCCTTCCCTACCTTAAATTCCAGACTCATTCTCTCTCCCTCTCTCTCATCTCCAGTCCCCACCCTCTCTGCTTGTTTCCCCATCTCCTCCCAATTCCATCTCCCCTTTTCTGCCATCTTTCAGCCTTGCCTTGCTTTCCTGCTGTCCCTGCTGCTTTTCCTGTGATTTTTCTGCTGCTCTCTCTATTTTCAGGCTTCCCACCTCCTGCAGCTTCCCAGCTCCTATTAGCTGTTCTGCAGTTCTCTCCAGTTTCCAGCACCTACTGCTGCTCCCTGCAACTTCTCTAGCTGCCCTGGAGCCATCCTCTGGCTCCCCACAACCAGAGCCCCTCTTTAACACCCACGCTTTCCTTTAGTCCCATTTTTCCCTCCTTTCCCCATCTACCTTTTCAGCTCCCCTGTAGCTCTGGCTCCAGTCCCAGACTCTATGCCAGCATGCTTCCCTGTTCTGCAGGCTTTGGATGTTGTCTTTTAATCAATTAAGATCAATTAACACCCAAGCCTCAGTTCTTCAGCCCAGGCCCCTGTAGTCTACCAGTTCTAATCCTGGTCCTGGTAACTTTAACCCCCTACACTTCTACTTTCTTACCTTAACCTTTCTCCAGGTATCCCAACTGCACTGGGCACATACATACATATGTATCACAACACCCAACTTAGGAACACACTTGTGTGTATGTGTAGGTGGGTGGTATGTTTGTAAATTAGTGAATACACATATATAGGTACAGATATAGATAGATATTATGTGTGGTATATGAATTAGTAATCCGCATATGTGTATTGACTGTGCAGGTGTTGGTAACTGGTAACTGATTCTGTCTAAATTTGGTGTGTGCAGTGTGCGTGAACCTAGACTAATTATTTTGAATGTATGTGTATCTAAGTTGCTAGCGTGTGTGTGTGTGTGTGTGTGTGTGTGTGTGTGTGTATGGCATTGTGTGCATGATATACAAATTAGTGATCTGTGTCTGATGTTTGGGGTGTATAGTGTATGTGCCTGAGCTGGTAGTGTGAGTGTGTATGCCTAATAGGGGAGTATACACCTAGTGAGTGTGTGCTTAATTGATTTTTATGTGTGCATGTACAGTTGTACACCACACCCTCCTGTCTAACAGCGCAATATTGAGATCCTGAGCGTTGGCCTGACCCCCCAGGACAACACATGCAATCGCCAGTATTATGAATGACACTATGCACATCAGTTTATTAAGAATTTTCAGGGCTTTACTTACTAAATTGCATTATTGGTCATGGAACAGTTATAGTACAACCATCCCTTTGAACATTGTATCTGGTCTGACATCACAAGGCAAGAAAGGTTTTAAAAAGTGGAGCAAAAATCTAAATTATTAGAAAGCTGGAAATCTTGACAACCTAAAAAGGAGTTTTGTCTATGTAGTTCTAAAAATAATGCACACGAGGGAAAGGACTATAAGCCCACTGGTTTAGTAGGTTTTGCTATGGTGATCTCATACCTGTGCATTGACTTCATAAGTGACTGTCACATCCTGAAATAAGATCTGTTATACATGGATATAATTAGGAATAATGAAATTACATGCTGAAAAAAACTTTCAGCCTGCCTGTGATCCACAGCTTCTTGAAGCCAATGGACCTGATATTTGGCTGGTTCTAATCCTCTGTTGACTTCAATAGTCATGTTGCATTAAACCCCACCCCCTACATCTGTCTGTGGAACAGGCCCCTGGTATATGTTCCTGTAAAGATTGAAAGGAATCTGATACCAAATGCCATGATGCCACCTGCCATGCCACAGATGCCCCAGGCCCACAGTGCAACCCCAAGAACTTTCACACTATAGATGGTTTGCCAAAAACCCCAAACTTTATTTCCCTCCACAGTATAACAAAGACATTGCCTCCTGCACAACAACAGACCCCCATTCTTCCCTCCCTCCCCAACAGACCTTTCCTGACAGCAGACTCCCTCCCTCCCTAACCCCAATATGTACCACCAATAAAGGACCCGCATCCCATGAAACTATGTACAGTGTGTTTTGTCAACTAGTGGAGGAACAGTGGGATGGAGGTGCCTATGATGAGGATTCAGAGGAGAGGCACCCAGCACCCTGGCCTCTGTCAAAGCCACCTCAGGTGTGAATGCTGCGGCCAGGCAAGGGGGCCAGAGGCTATACTGGGGATGAGGGTGGATGTTGTCTAGCCTGCTCAATCCACTCCCTTCCTTCTCCCTGGGGCTGGTGCCAGCAGGGCCCACATGGGAAGCTGACCCAATTGTGGCCAGATCCCATTCAGGGTCCACATAGCAGTGGAGCAAGTGGTACCCCAGGCAGGTGGCCAGACCATGGAGGGAACAGGATCAGAAGCAAAGCCAAGAGACCCTGGCTACTGCAGGTGGTGTTGAACCTCCTCCCACACCCATTTTGGGGCTTGACACTGGCCCATGGGTGGCTGCCAGTGGCCAGGCATGACTGGGGCCGAGGGCTTGGTGCTGGGTGGTACAAAGATGACCACCAGAGCCAGCACAGTATCCACAACATGGCAGTCATCCTCTGTGGCCTCCACTATCTGGTGCACCACAGTGCGCTGCTCTTCTTGCACATCCACCAATCAGTTCAGGAGGGCGAGGTTTCTCTTCTGGAGGGTGAGCTCCCTCTTCTCAAGGATGAAGTTCACCCGGTCCTTCTCCTACTCCCTCTCCAGGTCCTGGTGGTGCCAGGCCTGAGCATCTGCAAGATAGTCCTTGGCCACAGTGACCAGCCGCTTCAGGAGCACAGTGCAGTCCCAGCTTCAGCGCTGATGGTGGTAGTGCAATGCAGAGGCTCTCCCCTCTGTGCGGCTGCTGGCCCGCAAAGCAAGGACACAGAGGCTCTTTGTGAGAGTTTGCAACACTTCAGGGATGCACTTTTCTGAGGGGCTATGCACTTACTGCCCTTAATTCGTGGGGTTTGCATGCACAGGTGCCCAGGGCCTATGGTAAGTTGGTGGGGTGGGCCTTTCCACTGATGGCTGCCAGCCCAGCCCTCCCTTCTCACTTCTACAGAGGGAGCAGGTAAGCCACTCACCACTTACCACTTGCAGCAGGCAGCCTGCTTTCCCTGTAGCCTACCCAAGCCAGGCCAGAGCTGGCCCCTGCCAACAGCTGCCACAATGGCCCCAGACCAGCCCTTTCTTCATTTACAGGCCAGGCAGTTTGTTCCTGTGCTTCTGGTCCATGGCTGCCATGTGGCTGGAGAATCTACCAGCAACATGGGTTGCCACTGAGCAGGAGGCTGGCGCCTTGCTCGTGTGGCTAACTGGGTGCAAGCTGTGCCTGATGTCACCCTCTACACATGCACTGAGGCACATTAGTTTAAAGTGCCATTTTCTAGTACCTGTATCTGTTAGTACTAGCAATTATTGTGCATTAAATTAATTTTAAGTGTCATTTGCTAATACCAACAGATACTGTTCTTTCAATAGTAAGAACAATGGCAATGGTATCTTCCTTCTTTCTCTAGTGGAAAGAAGCAAGGTCAGTGGTTCATTTTGTGTTTTGAAATCTAAATTTTAAATTAATCTCATGTATACTAATAATTCTGTTTTTTTCCCACTAGATTTCAAAAAACAAGAGCAACCAGAAGATGGGTTTTCAAAAGAGACACTTTGGCACCTGGCCAGAGCATCTCTATGCCTACTCCCTTCCCTTGTTCATAGGAGAAAATAGCAGGGGACAAGGCTGCAGTGATGTCTCAGAGTCAGGCTCTCTCCCTGGTAAATAGGGATATGGGGGTGGGGGGATTGTGGGGGTGGGGAGAATTGTGTATGTGTGTGGTGGGAAGGAGTGGGGGGTGGCTGTGGAGGTGAAGGGGACTTCTCAGGAGGGGTGGGTCCCCTACCCGCCCCCCTCACAGTGCACATGCCTGCCTCACCCCCCTACGCCACCCTCACAGCAGCAGCCATCAGGGCACTCAGAGCCCACTACTGGCAGAGACCCCCAGCCTGGGGGCATGTGCCTTTAAGCAGGACCAGGCCACTCTTGCTGTCACCCAGAGTCCCCAGCACTGCATGCGTGAGCCACAAGCCCTTGAGTCAGGTCAGATCATGCCTCCATGGAACCAGCCTGGCCCAACGGTGCATGAGGCACTTGGAGGCAGGACCCAGCTCCATCTGAGCATGCATGGCTCTTGCATGTAGTGCCAGGAACCCTGGGTGACAGCAAGAGCTGCCCAGTCCTGCCCAAAGGTGCATGCCCCCTGGGCCAGGCCGGGCCCATGCCATGTGGCACAGGTAGGGCCTGGTCACAGATGGCCAGGGCCATGCTGCACTGGGGGATGGGGGAGGCGGTAGTTGGCTATGATCACCCAAATGGCCACTGCTGCTTCTGCGGTGGGAGATTGTGCACCATGCTAGGGGGGTGGGCAGGGGACCCATCTTCCTGAGCAGTACCCGCCTACCCACACAGTCCCCCCACACCCACAGCCCGCCACAATCCACCCACAAACCCCACACTCCCAAACCATCCCCCAAATCCCACACCCACATACCCACATACCCAATCACAATCCCCACAGCCCCCAAACTCCAGCATAAGCCCCATACCCCCCCCAGAAACCTCACCACCACAACCCCACATCCCCCACACACATCTCATAACCTGCATGCCTAGCCACCAAATGGGATGGGACAGGACCTGCTGGCATGAACCATGACTGAAGGGGCAACTACTACACTGCAGCCTTTCCCTGTGCCCACACCAGTGCTGGGACATGCAGGTCCAGCCTGGGTGGCAGGAGGGGGGGCATTCCTTTTCCCAGGAACCACTTTGGGCTTGGGGGAGGGGTAGAGGTGGCAGCAGGGATGCGTGAGAAAGAGAGAGAAACAAATGGGGGTCAGGGTTGGGGAGCACTCCAGATAGGAGATGTCGCCAGAGACAGGCTTAAAGCCAGGAGTGAGGGTCAGGAGTGAGGGGACTGGTGGGGCTGTGTGTTGGGAGTAAGGGGCAAGGGCAGGGGCAGGGCACTGGCATATCAGTGCTGCTTGGTGCCCCACATCCTGGTGAGTGAAGGGGGCAGGGGCAGCTCTGATTTTTCTAAGATAAAAAACCCCAAAAGCAAACACCAACGTGTATAGATATTTAGAATTTATTTTATTATGATGGTAGAGGCACTGGTAGGCTTCCAAATCACTTTAAGATTGTAAATATATCAATAAAACATTGCCTAACAACTGATCTCTCTCTATATAGCAGTGTTTCATTTTACTCACAGAAGGACACAAATTTTGGCTATTTTAATGAGAGAATTTGGGTTTTTATCAGTAAATTTACCATTTTTAAACAGGGAACACCAGAATCTCTGCTGGTGAGACCCAGGCAGAGGAGCCTACCCAGGCTCAGCACAGGGGACCCAGCTTGAGGGCACATGAGGTGGCTGACCTGGTCATTTGGGGCCAACAGTTTTGACAGTTCAAAGCAGACCACCACAACAAGCACATCTTCTGGGCAATAGCTACCCAGATGGCAGAGTGGGAGCACCAAAAGACATGATAGCAGTGCTGCACAAAGGCCAGCTGTGCAGACATGACCCACTAGCAGCTGGCCCAGAAGTGCAGGAGATGCTGCGGTGCCCATGGCAGAACCCAGGCAGCTGTATAGTCCCCATCAGGGTCTGGCAGGCACACAGCCGTGGGGCCACAGGTCCAAGGGGGTGGATGCAGTCACAGGTGGCAGCAGGTCACAGCCAGGCAGCAGCCCCGCTGCCAGGCTGCTGCAGTAGGTAGAGGGTACAGAGGCCACTCTAGGTCAGGGCTGCTTCAGCAGTCCATCTGGCACAAGGGGCTAGTGTCCCCAGATACCAACTGGTTAGGCCTCAGAAGCTCCTGAGGGCAAGTAGCCTTGAGCTGGCCCCTGCTGGCCCTGGCCTCTAGCTCCCCCTGGCTGAAGATCTGGGAGGAGGAGCTGGGCAGGGTCAGTTTGCCTCAAGCGGCACAATTTGCCCCACACCAAAGTGCATGTTCTGTCACATACTGAGGCACAAATTGTGCCGCTGCTATTTGAGCTACTGCAAGGGCACGTCCACATGAGTGTGGATGTTTGGTTCCCCAGGGGCAAGTAGCGGTGGTTCACCTTGCACTGATACTTCTTGTCCCCAGGGAATGCCCATACCACATGCAGTTTGGTGATATGCCACATGTGCTTTGCCGCTTTGTGGCAAGTTACCCTGGGTGGGGTAAGGGAGGCTGGGGCCAGTAGCCTTAGCTGTTATTCTGGGGGCCTCCCAGGGCTGCAGCAACCGTGATTCTGCTGTGTGGAGCCTGGCCAGCAGCTGCAGTGGGGCTCCTGGTCTCTTGGTTCTGCTTTTGAGTGGTGTGTGCTGCCTATGTGTGCACTGCTCTGGGGGGGGCAGGTTCTGCAGGATTTTTGACCCATGGATATCCAGGGGTCAAAAAAACTATGGAAAAAAAAACATGGAGCAGTGCACACATGGACAGTGCTCCCTTGCAGTGTGGCAAACATCTGAATGTGCAGTATGTGGAGCCACAGGTGTGTTTATGGCACCACGTACTGTATGGCCACATTCTTCTGGACATGGCCTTTGTGTTTATAATGGGTGGGTGAGGAGTGAGAACTCTACCAAGCAGAAGAGAAGACTAAAATGATTTCCATGTCTTTGACAGAGTGAATCCCTCACAAGGGTTCTTTAACTCTTGTCCCAGTATAAAAACAGCTTTCTGAAGAGCAAATATTCTTCTCTTTGAGTACATCATGTTGTGTACAATGTTAGATGCTGTCACAATAAAATTTCATAGAGGAAAACTACAGCCCCTAAGAGATGTCTCCTTTTTGCTGCTGCAAGTAGCTGTTCTCTTACAAAAAAACTGAGTCAGATTAATACAGTAGAATAAGAAACCTATGGAGCCTTTTTTTAAAGCATACCATACATTCTCTATCCACCAAACATGTTTACAGGAAATCGTTGCTGTGCTGTATCTCCCACAGAGAGAAGCAGAATAATGCCACTCTAGCAGCAGCAGCAGCAGAAGGAGGTTACTTCCTACACACACTTGGTGAATCATATATTTCATAATAAAGGCAGGGTAAAATACATTTAAAGACTTTGCTTTAGAAAGTTTTCTTAATAGCACTCCTTTGGTCTAGAATACTGCTTAGCACTTTGACTTACCTTCGTTCAGCCCTTTTGTATGTTAGCAGTGGTGTTGAAACCTACATGTCCCATATTCACATGTCAGTTGCCTATGTATGTACTGAATATTGGCTGCAGACCAAGTTCTAGTAGCTGACATTTCTGGAATACATTTGCTTTTCACAAGTGTCCAGGAATACATCAACACAGTTGTGTTTATTATTGTCCTGTTGGTGATTGGTTGGTATTTGGGGAGGGCACACTGGAACACACCTTCCTGCCTAGGACCCAGGACCCTGGCATCCCACAGAGACCCATTTACTGGAACTTACAGCCACCAAGTTTCCAGGAATTGGCTGACTACTTCCATGTAGCTGAGGAAGCCAATAACCAGTTGGAATGGATTCCATTTACTCCAAAGCGACTGGTGGGAGTGTCCTGCGTATGTGAAACAGTAAGTTGTGCCTGCAGAACTTCTGCATGTCCCAGGCCACCGTCACGTACATCATCACCCAGCTGGCCTCCCACATCAAGCAGCAGGACGTTGGCATAAGCTCACCCCCAACTCTGGAGAAGTGAATCACTATCACCATCTTGAAGTATGCCAGCCCTGACATCCTCTGTCCCATTGCCAAGCAGTTTGGCATGAGCAAGTCCATAGCCAGAGTGGTGATCAGGGAGGTGTGTGGTGGTCAGGGAAGTCCATTATATGTTCACAAACTGCTTCATCCACCTCATCAACCCATAGGAAATCATCACCAGCTTCCACTGGATGGGTTTCCCCAACTATGTGGGGACTGTCAACAGCATGTGAATCTCCATCCTTTGTCCACCCCAAGGTGCTGTGGAGTTCATCAACCAGAATGGCCTCTTCTCCACCATGGTGCAGACAGCTTTACCCACATCTTGCTGTCTGGGCAAGCGGCACCACACTGCCAGGGTCTTCCACAACTCCAACCTCTTCCAGATGATGAAGAATGAACACTACATCCCAGCGCCCCCAAAATCAAGATCAGAAGAGTCATTGTCCCCCACTCCATCATCAGGGACCCAGGTACACCCTCCTCCCCTGGCTCATGAAGCACCTAGACTGCAGGAAAGCACTTCAACCACTGCCTCAGCAATTGCTGCATGACTGCTGCTGCCTTCAGCTGCCTCAAGCCACAATAAAAGGCTCTGAGCATTCACCTCAACATGACCAAGGAGTACTTGCTGTGTCTCATCACTACCACCTGTATTCTGCACAGTATCTGTGAGGCCTGGGGGGGTAGGGGGCGGCACGGGGAAGTCTTCTATAAAGCCTGAGCAGAGGAGGTGCAGCATGCTGATGAAGCATGGGGTGCAGAGACAAGTCACAGCATACCCCTGCCAGACATGTGGGCCTACAGCAACCCAAATGGCAAGGAGTCATGGTCAGGAAAGTCCTGGTGGTTTATCTCTGGGACTGTCAGAAAGGGAGAGCCATCCCCAGAGGAGCAAGGGATGTGAGGATATGGGAGGCTGGAAGCCCTGAGTGGCTAAGTCCCAGCCTTAGGAAAGGGACCTGTCTGCCATGAGGCTTATGCCCCAGTTTTCCCATCTCCGGGGTTTACAGAGCTATTCTGTTAGTTTTTTTTCTTGGGGGCTTGGGAGGTGGCCACAGTTAAGAAAAACTCTGGCTGACTGTATACCATTCTTGGGAGGGGTCAACATCTGGATGCAAAGTAATACGGTGGAAAGAGATGTGGCTCATTTTACCTGTTCTCAGTTGCCAAAAATAAGTTTCTTTAATAGAAGCTGTTGATCATTAACCATGTCAAACATTGGTCCTCTTCCCCATGGTGAAAAACAGTGAATGGAGGTGGTGAGCAGCAGAAAACCTGAACGAGTGTGGGAGTGGGTGGTGCAAGATCCAGTGCCACTGCTGGGGTCACAGAATCTTTATGGGCCTTTAAGGGACAAGGACATCCTTGTTCACAGGCCTTGGATCCCCCCTCACTCATTATGGAGACCCAAACCATGTGACCCTCAACCATGCTCGGGGGTGTGGGGTTAGGACGTGTACCTCATAGGTAGGATTGGAAACTAGGAGCATGCTGACAGGGCAGAACCCTCCCCTGGAACCCAGAGGCACTGAGGGGAGAGTGTTGGTTAATGGATCCAATGTCCTATGTCCCAGGTTTGGAATTGAAGACTGGGGGTGTCTTGGTGTAAGTGGACAGGTATAGGATCCCTGATCCATTGTCCCCCAAGGAAGGCTGCATTGGGTTCAGGCCTGGGCAGTGCAGAAGCCAGCCCCACTGCTGAGGCTGTGAGCTCCTTGCAGGCTTCCAAGGGACTAGGACATCATTACTCAAAGGCCCTGGATCCTTCCCGTGCTAATGAAGCATTCCCCAGCTTCATGATGCCCTGCTCCACATTTGCAGTCCTTATGGTGGTATCAAAGCTCACATTCAGGAGTCTACAGTACATAGCTACCAGGGCATCTAGCATCTCCTTCTTACTTTGTTTCTATCTCCCAGTGACATTTCTCATTTTCCCTGCAGCTTTACAGCAACCCATTCTTGAGCTGCCTTTTGTGTCCTTCAACATTCAGAAGTTATCCCTGATAATAGAGAGAAGAGAGGTTGCAGCTTTGTGAAATTTATCAATCTTTTTTGATAACATGAAACATAATTGCAGAAGTTTGGGTCCTCACCATGTCTTGGATGAGCACTATCACAGAGACAGGAGCTGGAAATGGTAAATCCCCTGTCCTGTCCATCTCTTAGTGGCTCCATGAACCACACTATGCTCCTTCAGCCCATCTGGGACTGAGTGCCAGGGAGGGCTTGTGCTCTGCATAGGCAGCAGGCTCTGTCACCTATCCCTATGGTGTGGCATGTCATGGTGCACAGAACTCCAACATCTGTCACTGCTTCTCAGGTTTTTCAAATCAAATAAAACTTTTTGGTGATTTTTTACAGGCTACAATAGGGGATGCAGGATTTGATGGTCCCCTGTCTGCAGCAAAGGTGCTGGGACCAGCCTTGTATTGAAGGCCCAGTCAGGGAGAAACTGGCAGCAGGTTGCATCAGAGGTCAAGGGGGAAAGGCAGGTTGTTTATGGGTATGACCCTTGCTGTACTGTGTGGAGGGGGAGGATCACAGTTCCCATTGCAGTGGATGGGGATGTGGGGTAAAGGTGTTTTCCCAGAGTTTGGGGAGGTACTGGTCAGCTGTTCTCAGCAGCAATGTCCTTTAGAGTTACTCAAGGTGGTGTGACTAAGCCAGATTTATTATAACACTTGTTGACTGATGAGATGCAAAACACCTAAGGGTTGATGGGTGGGTTCATGGGCTGGGTGTCTCAGGTCCACATCAGAGGAAAGGGAAGTGGGGAGTAGGAGTGTGATTTGGCAAGTATTGAATGAATAGTTGAGTAATTAGTCCCCTGGGCCACATGCTTTGTCCAAGCAGGGTAGAGCCATAATACCAACCCCAAACTGTCCATACACTAGGACATTCCCTTTGATGTTTTGTGCTACAACAAGCTGGTCAGGGGCTCTGACCAAGGGATATTCAGTAGGACCACTTGCCACCATTAGAAGGAATGGGGAAGGGGCATCAGAAGTGCCTTCAGATGACAGTATTGGACAGTGCGCTAAGGGCAATAGGACCCCAATGCCCCACTACCATCCTTCCCAATGTCCCATATCCACCCTTCCATCCTATACAAGGGTGTGGACTACACGCAGTCACTGCCTTGGTGGGGTGCAGGGTTCCCTCTGCACCTGAGTCCCCATCCTGTCCATGCAGTGCAGTGTTCACCCCTACCTTCCCTTGGTGGGGTCTCTGCCTAAGGACTATCAGGTTAGCAATGGGATCAGGACAAGGAGTGGGTGCTGTTAGGGTTCCCACACTAGGAGCAAAACTACTATCTTCAGGCCTCCATGATGGGAGAAAGAGAGAGAGAGTGGGAGTGGGTGCTCAGCAGCTCCATGTGCTGGGACCAGGAGGACTGGTGAGCGGCCTCTGTCAGTGGCAGGGCCTCTGAGAAGCCATCTGAGGAAAAGGAGTAGAATACCCTTGACCCTGACATAGGAAATCATGACTCCACTCATGCAACTTCTCCCAGTTAGAGGAGTTGAGGTTCACTGGGGACTAGGTGCTCATTTTGAAGCTGCCTGGTAAGTGCACAGCAAAGCATTGGGGTCCACATCCAACATTTCAATCACCATGTTGTTGGAGCTGTCCCCCAGTCCTGCCCCTCAGTGTCCATGGCCCCACCACCCAGGAAAAGATCAAAGAAGCTATATCCTCATATAAGAGCATGGTTTGACTCATACCTCTGGAGGTGTCGTTGGTATCATGAATCTGCTTGAATTGGGTTTTCATCCATTTGGTTTTGGCCTGGTGCTGTTTCCAGTCCAGGTTGTGGCCCCATGCTCTCTTTTCTTCAGCAATGCATTGGTACTTCTCCTTGTTTCCATGCACTCAGTGGAGCTGCTCCTAGGTCTCATCCTTACTCCAGTAGCTGACAAGATCCCTCATCTCTTCAGCAGCCCATTCTGTCCCCAGCTGTAGGTAGCAGAGGAAGATGGTCCAGGCTTTGCCATGACACTGTGTGTTACTGGGGTCTGTCTGTCCAGCGGTGGATCCAAATGGCAGTGTGTGGGTGTGGAACTGGCCAGGTAGAGCTGTGTGGGTGTGGGTCTTGGAATGTGACTCTTTCTTACTCTAACTGTGTCTGAGCCTGGTTGTGTGTGTCTTCCACTCCAGCATGATATCAGCTTGGCTTGCCATGCTCCCTCCAGGCCCCAAGCTTTTCAGGGGTATCCATCTGTCAGCACCAGGTCAATTGGACATGTCCCCCAGGCCCCAAACTTTCCAGGTGCTTCTACCTGCCACACCCCCAAGATGTCTGGCCATAGCCCCCAAGCTCTGAACCTTATGGGGGTATCCACCTGTCAGCAAAAAGTGTGCTGGCAACACCCACCCATGTCCCAAACTCCCAAAGCTGAGATATCTACTGGCAGTGGCTGGTCTGGCCACAACCTCCCAAGTCCCAAATTCAGCACAGTCACCTCCCTGCCAGTCTATCTCCATCCATTTATCTTCTCCCCTCCTCCCTGCCCTAGACCCAAAACATCAGCACTGGCTCTCACTCTGATGATGGTCTGTGCTGGAGAATAGGTTGCAGTAAGCTTGTGCCTGGAACTTGAGTTGCAGGATTTTCAGTCTGTATCCAAGCTCTGGAGCTCAAGGCTGGGGACAGGGGCTGAGCTTCCTTGGCTCCAAGGCAGCCAGAGGGTGGGGTTTGCTTCATGCTTGTCTGGAGCAGTGTCATGCATCCTGAGTTCCAAAGCATCTTCCTGCAGAGGGAGAAGGAAAACAGAAGCACATTGGGATATTGGAGAACAGCAGTTACCTGCTGTCACAGGGCGGGGACCCAGGAGCGGCCGTGATCTCTCCTGGCGCCCCTACGATGCCAAGTGGGTGTCCATACACCCTCATTATCTCACCCACCACGTCTTTGATAGTGAAAGTATTGTAAGGGAGGCTGCCTTTTACCCCCTTGAACACAGTACCCCTTGACGTACTCCTGCCGGTACCGTGTCCACTGATACTTCTGTGCACTCCCCGCCACAGGGCTATGCATGGCTCCTACCACCCCTTATATCACGCCCCAAGCCTCTCGGATATCCCGGATGTTGTTAAGGCTATTGTCTTCTCTTAGCGGCCCCCTCCGGGGCTTCTTATTCCATACGCTCACCCCCTCCGGGGCTTATCCCGATACAGTGCCAATCGCCCCCTCCGGGGCTTATCCCGATACAATGCCAATCGCCCTCCCTGGGGCTCACCGCAATGCTCTTGCCCTCCCTGGGGCTGCACTTGCGCCCACACTGGGGCCCCACTTGCGCCCACACTGGGGCCTTGCTCGTGACTCCCACAATCGGGGCTCAGGTGGCTGTAGCCGTACCTGGCCTCCAGACCCGCCTTCTCGGATCACTAACCCACACTGGGCTCCTCGCCCCGCATGACACTGCCCCACTGGGCCAGGGTCTCTGCAACTCCCAAACGTGGCACCCTCTCTGGTGCCAGGAACCTTCATGCTACTGGGGAGCTCCCATGAGGCCTCCTCCAACCCCAACAGCCTCACCCCGTCCTCTGGTGTTACACAACAACAAAACCATCGGCTGTTCAGCCCCAACTCAAACTCAGGCCTCCTGGCCAAACATAAACCCTACACCATCATGCTCTTTATCTTCCCCCAAATCCCTACCAGGGGCTCCTCTGCCTGGTATCCTTGCTCATAAGGTGCTCAGGCCCTCACGCAACACAACTCAACCCAACCCAACCCAACCCAACCCAACCCAGCAGAGCTCCATCTTCTGCAACTGCCAGAGAGGAACTGCCCACTTGGCCTCAGCCTAGGCTGTTTATATAGTCCAGGCCCTGCCCTCTTCCAGTCAGCTGACCTCTGTGGTTGCCCCGGCAACACCTGTCCTTCTTTAGGAGCAGGCACTTCTATCCTGCTATCAATAGAGGAACTATAAAAATGTTTGTTAAACCAGTTTAATCCCTAACTATAAACCATGTTCCCCATTTTAGACCAGACTAAGCATTGTGAATATTTGCACACTTCGCATTTCTATCTCACTAAACTCAATTCCGATGATCTACCCAATATTTGTACACACCCTTGAAGAGCATTCATGGTAATGGTGAATTTAGGCACCAGAGGCACTAACTGGGAAATCTTATTCTTAGAAGTTGGACAGCCCTATCTGATAGAATGAGTGGTTAAGGGCTGAACACCCTATGGGCCACATCAAAGGGGGGCTGCATACACACAGGCCACTCAAGGTGAGCCACAGACCCCCTGGGCCACATGCCACTTGGGCCCCCACTCCTGCTGCACTACATGTTTGTGTACTGCTGTATCATGTATTCATGCCATCACCATCACTATACCCCAAGTGCCCCCCTTCCAGCTGCAGTGCTCACCCATGTGGCCCCAGGCTCAGCCTCAAGCTGGAGGCAGGGGGGATCTCAGAGACTCCAACTGCTGTTGCAACTGGAGTAATGGGAGAAATGGCAGCTAGGCAGGAGCCCAAGGGCCACCACTTAACCCCTCATGGGCCATATACAGAATGTGGGTTGCCAGTTGGACAGTCTTGATATAGGAAATGTGTAACTGTGGCATCTCTTATGAGTGGGTTTCCTGATGACAAGTCACCTATCCTCTGTTATCATTGATTGGTCCTTTCTTGAAAAGATAAACAAATCCAGCAAAATTCTCCTGAGCAAATGGGGCTCCTTGCTTGCCCCCATACTCATTCAATAATGGCAACAAGGCTCATAAGGCTCTGGTTTTACTTACTTCTTTCTGCAGGGTTGAGGTACCACAATATGAAGTGCCTGATCAAGAGATTTACAGGGTATTTTAGAGCAACAAGGCCTCAAATGAAGAAAGCATTCAGAATCGCAAACAGAGGTCGTTATTCTACAACAAAACTAGAGGTAGCTTGGAAACAAATTTCTGGTTCCATGATTTTTTTTTCGATTTTGAAATTTTACCTTTTTTTAAATTGGGATGAGACCAAGTCCTTTTGAAATGTTTCTTGAAAAGGCAGAGATGGTTCTTCCATTATAGTAGGAGCCCAGGAGTCACAGCATGTCCATAGCATGCAGAGTACAGAGGAGAAACAAGTTCAACTCATTAGTTTCCCTAATTTGCAATAGGAACTTGAACCCTGGTCAAGCTGAGTGCCTTGACCAGCAGGATCTAGTGTTGGTCTCTCTGTGCATGCTCAAAGACTATTGAATTATTATTTGTGAAAATCTCTGCTTCTTGTCAACTTAAAATGCAAAAACTAAATATTTCACAATTTTGGAGAGGAAATCTCAGCATCTTTTCATCCCAGTGCAATCTCCTGCTGTACAGATATTCCAATTGTTTTATTCAGATCAGATATTTAGGAGGAAAGGACAGCAATGGGTCTTCTGACCCTCTGTCCTCTGCTATTACTGGCCACCACATTATTTGATTCCTTTCATCAAGTTCGATCTTAAAACCATTTTGTTATTTTTGCACCTACTGTACACACCGGAAGTCTGTTCCAAATCCTCACTTTTCTGTAATCTGAAACCACCTTCAGATTTCCTGCCTACACTTATTCATGGCCAGTTTAATCTCTATTTGTTCTTGTGAAATAACTGTCCTTTAAGCTGAAATCTCTCTCAGAAATGTAGAGCCAGACGCACAGAAGTGCTTACCACCTGCCATTTCAAAAACGGCTAAGGATGCTGAAATTGCCTCATGGTTTTGGCCCATGGAAATTCTGTTCAATAACTAAAAAAATACTGCATCATCCTTTTTCTCTTCTCCTGCATATTTATCCTCTTCTCTTGCTGAAAAATCCTATAAGGGTTTATTTTTTGGAGAAAAAAACTTTGAAACTCATATAAACAGGGTATTCAAATAAAGTGAGAATTTATGGGAAACTAACAAGCAAAACTTTATTTCTGAGTTTCTAAAATTCTGAAGAGTGTTATTTTAAATTGGGAAAGATATTCCACTGAATCTATTTTCAAAAGCTTTTCCGCCCCATAAAGTGCCACACAGCACCGGCTTGCTTTTGACTGTTAATTCTACTATTCTATTTTAAGACTAAAACAAAAAATGTTAGGTACATTATTGTGTTTATTTAGAACTTCTTTTCTGACTTCACCATGAGAACGTTTGTGTACGCGCATGCACACACACACAGACATACATATACACACAAAAAATGAAAGACTGCAGGGGAAGCTATCTGCACAGATCCAAACTCAAATTACATTTAAAGACCGTGTAAGCAGTGGAGTCATTAAAATAGCACACCCGTATTCAAAGTACTGCCTCAAAAGTTGTTGATTTGCTGCTGTTAGCAGCAGATGGGTCCCCTCCCTGCGGCCCCGGCAGCAGCCAGGGGGAGGAGCTCTAGGCTCCCCCTGGTGCTAGCCCAGGGCCAGGAGACAGCTGTCTGTCTTCTGGCAGGGGCTGGGACATTGTCTCCTGCCCCCAGGGAGCTGCCTTCTGCCAGGGTAGGGTCCACCACTGGAGTCCAGGTGGGAACAATGTCCCCCGGCCCTAGCAGCAGGGAGCTCCTAGCTCCCACTCCATGATCACAGAGCCCGGCTGCCCAGATCCTTATCTCCCAGCCCAAGCCCTGTAGTTGGGAGGCCAGGGCTGGGAAATCCTTATGTTCTAGCCTGAGCCATGTGGTCATGGGACCCAGGCTGGGAGATCCTCCTCTCCCAGCACCAGCTCTGTGGCCATGGGCCTGGTTCTGGGAGAGAAGGATGCCCCAGCTCCAGCCCCACAATCACAGAGTGGGAGCTGGGAGGTCCCTGCTGCTGGGGCATTGTCCTTGCCCAGGCTCTGGTGGTAGAGCCAACCCTAGCAGCAGGCACCCCCTGCTGCCTAGCTGACCGAGAGCACATTTGCTCCTGGTCAGGCATCTACACATGTGCTACTGCACTTGCATTTGCAGGTATCAAATTTACTGCTGAAGAGATAAGGGCTCTTGTCAGCAACTGGAGTAAGGATGAGACCTAGGAGCAGCTCCACTGAGTGCATGAAAACAAGTAGATGTACCAGTGGATTGCTGAAGAAATGAGAGCATGGGGCCACAACCCAGACTGGAAACAGCACCAGGCCAAAACCAAATGGATGAAAACCCAATTCAAGCAATGGATTTCTTTAACTGTGTAGCAGTACAGGGGGAAAAAACAGTGAGAAATGTTATTACGCTACTGCCATGTTTAGCTAGGATGTATCTTTGTTGGTTCATTATGATCCAGATCTAAGTGCTTATAATTATTATTTTTTGCTTGGGTTTGGGAGTTCATTTCAAACTTTGGTGATTGTTTGGTACTGAACAGGAATCTTAACACTGCAACATCTACTCAGCCTTTAGCCCAAATGCCTCAAGATATCCTTTGAAGTCTTTCCAAATGAAAGTTTCACCTCCCCCCTCACACAAACTGTACAGTAATTATATTACATTTTCAGTGCTGCGATATGCACTTTGTTTGACAAGGTCTCATCTGTGAAGCTTTTATATATTGTAGTTAATGGGAAAAAGCTGTCCAAGTCTCCCGAGCATATTCTTGCATGTAGCCCAGAGGTAACATCTTTGATGGTTAGATTTTTGTGGGGATGTATAGAATATTTAACATCTTGTTGCCCTCCTTTCTTTCCCCTCTTCAGGTTACATTCTGGCAGAGATTAACTGTAATATATATTGCTGACAAAAGTGTTCAAAAAGCAATTGGAACAAATGGTTCATAGTGATCACATAAGCTTAACCTATGAAGCAGGCTTTGGATTAAAAACTGGCAAAGTGACATGAATGAAATTTAAATCAAAGGGAAATTAAATTGAATTTGCTTTATATTGTCCTCGATCTTTCACTAGACCACAATTTTTTTTTATGAAACTTATAAGTGCCTGGTAGATTTTTATAGGAGGGAAAGTTGGTAGTTCGGAAACATGGTGGTTTGGGTTCCTGGGCAGAAACAACTGGCATTTTTGTTACCCGGCTCCCTTGGTCTGCAAAAAGTGTTTTTGCCACTGGAGAAGCAGTTGAGGTGTTTGATACTTGACAGGAGATTCATCTCCTTTTTCCTTTCATCTTTTGGGCATAAGTAGAGACACCTTTGCATTCACAGAAAGTTGAGGGCTGAATTCTTTATTCCCTGTCCCAGAAAACTTAAGAAAAAGAAACTGCCCTGTCATGTTGACCACCAGATATGAATAAGAACAATAGCTTACTGTTTCTAGTAGTTTGATCAGCTGAGAAATAATTAGCAATATTAGTAATGAATTTGCTGTAGCTAGGCTTTGGTTCATGGGGCATTTCTCAGCACCTCTCAGAGCCATTAGTTCAGGCTCTGTTTGGAGACGAGTGTGCTTGGTGAGCAAAAGCTTGGGTCCTGTAGGACCTTTAGCATTAGATTCTGTGTATTTATTTCCTGTTTTGTTGTATCCCTGTTCAGGCATGCTTAGCTGAAGCCCTGAGGATGTTGTGAGAGACAACCAAACATGGCCTATGCTGTGAACACCTCCTGTGATTCTCCCAAAGAGGGTGGAGTTCATAATTCAAGGTTATGGAAAGTATATATACCATTGCCAATTTTGTATGGTCATCATTTCTTGCATTGCTTCTGAGCCCTGTTTTGTTTCATTTTGTGGGTTCTTTCCCAATCATTTTCCTTTCTTTTAAAAAGAGCTAGAAAATTTCAGTTAAGAGAACATTTACTTCACAGTTAAATTAATGTAAAAGTAAGGTGTCCCAGCTCTTAAGGGACATTTACAGCCCCCACTCTAACTCATGGCACTTTACATAACATGTCATGAATTAGACCACCCCCCAGCCCAACAGATATTTGCTTGTTGGATTGGGGGGTGGGCCACTGGAGCCCACTTGCACTGGCCCTGGCTAGCAGGCAGGGGCACTCCAGCAGCCTCCAAGGAGGCTGCCAAACCTCTCTCCAGCCCCACGTCCTCCCAGCCCTGGGGCCGTCAGCAGGGAAGGGAGGAAGGAAGGGGGGGGAAGGGGGTGGAGAAGGGGAAGGGAAAGGGAGCGAGGAGGCAGCACGAAGCTGCCAGCTACTTTGCCTGGCCAGAGCTGGAGGTAGGGGTGGGCAGGGTGGAAGGGAGCCCCCTCACCTTGCAGACCTAGCTTGGCTCCACCTAATACCCCAACTGGGGTAGCTGGAGGAGGCCCGGGAGTTGAGGGCTTCTGTTCCACCCCGCCTTCCTCTACAGCTCTAGCCAAGCAAAGCAGCTGGCAGCTCCATACTGGTTGCTCCCTCTCCTTTTCCTTCCTGCCTCTGCTGATAGAACTGGGCTGGTGCTCACTGGCAGCCCAGCCCTGCCCCGCCCTGCCCCAGTGCAAAAAATTAACCCTGGAGGAAGTTCCCTAAGGCGCCCTACATTAGAGCATTTTCATCTATTACCTCATTTGACAAGAGTTCCTTTTTTGCATGATCAGTCATATTAAAAGCTCTCTGCAGCTGTGCATGTGTTACTTCACAGCTATAGAGTGCTTTCGAGGGCTCCATTGCACAAAAAATTTAACATATGTAAGCACCCTATATTGTACCACAACACAGGGAACCCAAAGAGGTTCACTATGACTCTAATTTAGGTGCACAGTCACATGGAGCATAGACTAATTTTAGTGCTATTTGTAGGTGCATGCAAAGCTAATTTAGGTGGCTTACATATGCCAAAAAGACCGCACTGTTAGTTAAGGTTTAACATAATCTTTGGCTTGTGTAAGAATGGCTTATTGTGGACTAGTCATAATTAACTTTCAAGCAGTTTGTCAGACATAGGTTTACTGAAAAGAGCTACAAGATACACTGCCCATTTTACCTATGTTAATACCTGTCAAATTCCTTTGTCCCTCCTTTTCCCAGTTATCCCCGAACCCACCTTGTCATTGCTTATGAACTTATTTGCAAGACCACCTTTTATACTGAAGGGCAAATCATGAAGCACTGCAGCAGGGACAACAATAACATCTGAAGTACTGAGTGTTTCTGTCTAGAATGTATGGTATTAAAATGTGAATATTCCCATTACAGTTCAGTAATGGAACAAAGTGACCTAGCAGCTTTTTCTGGTGGCTGCTCCTACAAACAGGGTTTGTTGCCAAGAAATTCTAGCTGTATCTCAAGGGCTTTTTTTTATCCTGTTGACATGTAGCAGAGGAGCTAAGATGTAAGTAAAACTCTTACGGAGCTCTGCTGGATGTCAGCAGAACATGAGCTGGGGAACTGCTTATTCAAACAGCAAGGTTATCAACAACTGTATAAAGAGTTTCAGGCATCTATTATGCACTGGTACATAGATGTAAATATGAAGCAGACCCACTGAAGTCTGTAGTCTCTCCACTTTTTACACCAGGTTAACTTAGAACAGATTTTGGCCCAAAAGTATGTTTTTCTTTTTTTAATTATGTTAATTGTTAACACTTAAGAGCTACAGAGTAGAGGTCTTAAGATCTGTAGAACATAGTATAAATTTTAACTAACATGGAAGGAGAAATCAGAAAATTAGGGTTGGAAGGGACCTCAGGAGGTCATCTAGTCCAACCCCCTACTCAAAGCAGGACCATCCCCAACTAGATCATCCCAGCAAGCTTTATCTAGTCAGGTCTTAAAAACCTCCAAGGATGGAGATTCCACAACCTCTCTGGATAAACCATTCCAGTGCTTTACTACCCTCCCAGTGACAGAGAGTTTCCCAATATCTAACTTAAAATTCCCTTGCTGCAACTTGAGACCAGTGCTTCTTGTTCTGCCATTTGCCACCACTGAAAACAGGCTAGCTCAATCCTCTTCAGAACCACCCTTCTGGTAGTTGAAGGCTGCTATTAAATCCCCCCTCAGTCTTCTCTTCTCCAGACTAAATAAGTCCAGTTCCCTCAGCCTGTCCTCATACATCATGTGTCCCAGCCCCCTAACCATTTCAGTTGTCTTCCACTGGACTCTGTCCAATTTATCTACATCCTTTCTATAGTAGGGGGCCCAAAACTAGACACAGTACTCCACATGTAGCCTCACCGGGCATGTCCACACATGCAGATACTTGCAGCAGCTCAAATGGGAGTGGCACAAATTTGTGCTAGGGCTTTTCCCTCAGCACATGTGCCTGGACATGCACTTTGGCAAGTTGTGCCACTTGGGGAAAATGACCCTGCCGAGGTCCTCCCAGATCTACAGCCAGGGGGAGCTAAAGCCTGGGGCCAGCACCTGTGCTGGCCCCAGCAGTATAAAAACCTGCCCTGGCCAGCAGCTCATGGCTGGTTGCTGCAAGCTTGGTCTCAAGAGCTTCTGGGGAAAAGATGGCCAGGCCCTTTCCTGCCTCTGGCTATTACTATCTGCTGGCTTGATCTCTGAGCTTTTGTGGGTAAGCTGGCCACACCCCTTCCTGCCTTGGGCTGCTGCTGCTGCTGTTGCTGTCCCCCCCATGGGGGGTCTTCTGTTGCATGCCACTGCCCCCCCTGGGGAGGGGGGCCACCACAGCACTGTACCCCCCACAACATACTCCAGCTTCTGCACCTGTTCTGGCCTGCTGCCCAGCCTGTTGCCAAGCCATGGTCGGGGGACAGCCTGGGGAGGGAGCCTGCACTGCCTGTGGGCCCCTCCCCCACCATCACCGCCGGAGCCTAAAGGTGCCTTGCCTGCCCCAGCTGCCTCGGCAGGCCACTTCCTGCCTCACCTCCACTTTCACCTGAGGCACACCTTGAGTGGCTGACCTGGATGGCTACTACCACCGCTGCTACTGCTGCTGCTGCTACCGCCTGTTCTGCTGCTGCCCCCTCTCAGGAGAGAGGGAGATTCCCTGCTGCGCCATCCTACACCGGATTACTTCCTTAATTGACTGTTGCTTCTGCACTCCCCACAGCTGCCCCATTGTATCTACTCCTGTGTTTGTGTTCCTGCCTGCTGCCCTGTTGCTGAGTACCTGGCTGGAAGCCTGAGGAGCTTCTGGACTGAGTTTCCACAAACGAAGCCCCTCCACCACTTCAGCCATTTTTTACATCTGCCTCAGCAGCTACTCTGTGTGTTTTTTGCCCTCATGTGGTAAGTCCTGAGATCCACTCCCCCTGCCCTGGTGTTTGTTGTGTGGCTGTGTAAGCCAGCTTGAGTCCCACCTAGCCCTTGTGTGTGTGTGTGTGTCCTCCCCCACCTTCCCCAAGCATAGTCTACCTGGTTTGCTGTGGGGCTGTAGCTCAGTGAGCTTCAGCCCCTTACCCCTCCCCCACTCCTTCCCACCACAGACCCAACCTGCCCCTACCGGATTCACCAGCCCCACTGTATATTGTGCTTTTTTTTATTGATTTCCCTTTCTCCTATGTGAAGAAATAGATGCTCCCACAGAACTTCCTGCAGCCCACACCATGGGGGCAGATGACCCTGCAACCCACACCCTGGAGGCAGAATCCAAATGACCTCCTCCAGGGGTAGAGAAGCTGGACACCTCTGCTGCGGGGACAAATGAGACTCCAGTAGGGCCAGGGGGTCTCCCCTGGCCAGGTCCCACAACCCCACCCCCTGGAGGGGTTCCCAAGCCCCATTCCCCACCATCAGGGACCAAGAGGAAGAGCAGTGGGAAGGGCTCCTCTTCAGCCTTCTCTACAGCTGGGGGTGGGAAGGGCAAGGCCCCACCCCCAAGCCTAGACCACCCAGCAGGGGAGCCACAGCTATGCAAAGGTGGCTGCAAGGCAACCCACAGCCGTGGGGCCTGGACTCTCCACCATCCGTCCTTCCAGCTCGGATGGCAGGGAACCCTTTCCAGCACCCATCTGCAGGCATGCAGTGAAGTGCCGACTGCCCAAGAAAGAGAACCAGCATTTTGAGACCTGGGTACAGGCCCTGGCTCCAGTAGTGGAGGCTCCCAAGATTGTGGTGGCCTCCAACTTTCATGGCAAGGGGATCTTTTTCCTTGCCTCAGAGGCTGCTGTACAAAAGGCAGTAGAGAGGGGGCTTATGGTGGAGAACAAGTAAATCCTCCTCATGCCCTTAGAAAAGCTGGGGACCAGAATGGTCCTCTGCTCCATCCCACCTTATATCCCCAATTGGGCCCTGCTCCCCCATCTCCAAGCCCTGGAGAGAGTTATCTCCTGGGTGGTGGCCCTCTTGCTTGGGTGCCAAGACCCCAGCCTCTGCCATGTGTGCTCATTCCGTCGGTGGGTCATGATCCAGCTGGTGGTGGGAGCACAGTTGGAGGCCAAGGGGTGCCTTGCAATTCCTTTTCAGAGGGCCCTGGTGAGGGTTTTCTATATGCTGGGGGATCTGCAGTACTTCCAGTGATGTGGCCCAGGCCACTTGCATCACGAGTGCCTCATGGGTCAGGAGAAGAGGGTATATGTGGGTCCCACTGGTGAGAGGGGTGCCCCTGCCACCGATGCCCTTCCCCCATCAGGCCTCCCTGGCACCCCAGCCACAACTACAAGTCCCGCTGTGAGCTCAAGGGACCCCACCCCCCAACCAAGTCTGGCAGAGTCCCAGGGAGGGCAGCAGCAACCAAGGCGGGAGAGGGAGCAGGACCCCCCTGCCCCTAGTCATGTCACTATCATAGCTGCCACCCATCACAAACCTCACCTTCTCCTACTGGAGCCTGTACACCTGAGGACTGCCCCATGGCTGAGTGGGTACAGGTCCCCTCTGGGTGCAAAGCCAAAAGGAAGGCCCAGGTGCAGCTGGAGCCCTCTGATGTGGAGGACCCCTCCCACCCTCCCAGGACCATCACTTGAGGAGAAGGAGTGGCCCAGGTTCTGGGGGCCTCTCCAGGTGCGCCTGACACCCCACCCCCAGGAAAGATTAATTGGGTTATCCCAGTGGGGGAGGCTTCAGGGCTGCTGGACATTCCTGAACAGGAGCCCATGGAGGAAGCTCCTCACTCCGCTGGCCAGGGCCTACCACCTGAGACCTCGGAGGCTGAGGGTGAGGCCAACCCAAAGGAAGGTCCAGCAGCAGAGCCCTCTCCCTCTGATCTTGGGGAGAGAGGTCCCCTTTCCCAGGACCCCAAAGCAGACACTGAAAGTCTCTTCCATCCCCCTCACAGAAAAACTTCACTTCCAGCCTGCCCCATGGTCCAACACCAGAGGGGGTTGGGGTGATCAACAGGCTGATCTTGTAGGGGACCTCACACAGACCACCCAGGGCTCCAGCTCTACCCTACCATCTTGTGAAGGAGCTCCACATCTGTCCCAAGGGAATGCAGAGCTCTCCCAATTCCAACCGGAGTCTGGGGTCTTAGCAGACTGGGGGTGGTTCAGATGGTGCCTAAGGAGCCCACTGAGCCCCAGGACCAGGAGGAGGATGCCCCAAAACTGGCAGGCTCCATAGAACCTGTGGACCTCTCAGTCCTGGTGGTCTCCAGAGGTAAGCTACTTGCATTTCTTGACCATGAGTATACGTGGCAGTATGCCAGCAAGGTACAGTTCACCTTGGACCACTGGAGAGATTTTGACAGCATCCTCACCACTGGAAGGGCGGTGGTGGGGGAAGGCAAAGGGCCCAAAAGCTGCAACACCCTGATCTATAGGCAGGCCTGCAGTTTCATAGATGCCATCTATATTTATAGGAGGGCGCTGCATGAGCCAGTGAACCCCACACCAGGCACTGAGATGCATGAGTCCCCTGCTGAACCATCCACTCCACCCCCACAGTCATGAGGTCATTTAAGATCATGACACTTAACGTCCACAGCTGCAGGAAGGTTCTCCGGAGATGCTGGATGTTTTCCTTCCTTTGGAAGGCTTCAAAACATCTCTGAAACTAAAGAAAACCATCTGAAATGTTTTGGAAATGCTTCAGAGCCAGGCTTGCAGGGAAATAGAAACTAAGAAGAGGGAGCTGGAAGAGTGGGGTGGGGAAGGACTGCTCTGGTATTGATATCTGTAGCTGGCCAGTGTCTGTGGTCTGTCCCTGAGGTCCCTTCCAGTCCCAGTGCACTGGGGGAGGGACAGCAGCCTGCTGTTATTCTGTGCACAGATCCTGGGGCCCACAGTCCCTGGGAGGAGTCTGGCACAGCCTTGCAGCTCTTCTGAGTGGGCCAGCAGCAGCACCAGTCTTCCCTGTGCTCAGCACAGGCTGCACTGAGCACTGGTCCCAGCTGGCAGCCTGCTGTCATCCCACACACAGATCTGGGGGCTTGTGTCCCTTGGGAAAAGTCCAGCACAGCCCTGCAGCCCTCTCAGGGGGCACAGGCCCCCAGATCTGTTCACAGGATGGCAGCAGACTGCCACTGCTGGCTGGGGCCAGTGGCAGCACCAGTCTTCCCAGCGCTCAGCACAGGGTGCACCAAGCACTAGTCCCAGGCAGCAGTGGCAGCCTGCTGTCATCCTGCATGCAGATCCAGGAGCCCGCACCCCCCCAGGAAGAGTCCAGCACAGCTCCGCAGCCCCCCTGAGGGGAAGGGGGAGCGGTTCGTGGGTCCCCAGATCTGTGTGCAGGATGACAACATGCTGCTGGCTGGGGCCCCCTGGGAGGAGTCTGGCACAACCCTGCAGCCCACCCAGGGGCAGATCTGCATGCGGGATGACAACAGGCTGCTGCTGCAGGCTGGGGCCAGTCCCAGCGCCAGCACCTGAGTCTGCTTGGTGCAGCCCACACCAAGCGCCAGAAAGAACCCAGTGCTAGCGCTGGCTGCAGCCAGCAGCAGCAGCCTACTGTCATCCTGTCCACAGATACAGGGGCCCACACCCCTTGAGGAGAGTCTGGCACAGCCCTGCAGCCCTCCCAGGAGGCACAAGCCCCCGGATCTGCACACAGGACCATGGCAGGCTGCTGCTGTCGGCAAGTGATATGAGTTTTGCTTTGAACAGTTTGAGGTGCAGTTTCACAGAAACCCCTGCACCTATCTCCTTGAAGGGCTACCATCCCTGCAATTTTCATCCGAATCAGGCAAGAAATAACAAAGTTATAGGCATTTTAGTGATTTCCCTGTTATAGCCTATGGCCGAATCACCAAAGCAGCATCAAAACTCTGAAACAGATTCAGCCTAATCGAAATGGGACAGTGATCCAAAACACTGAAACGAATCGCTGTCCTTCCGAAATGGCTGAATCCAAAACCAAATTGAAACAGCCGTTTCGCACAGCCCTACTGCTTGCTCCCCACCACGCTGAGGGAGCATGCTAGGGCAGCAGGAGCACCATAGAGCTGCTCTATCTGAATGCCAGAGCATCTCTGGAGAACCCAAGTCTGGATACGGTGCAGGATCGGGCCTTGCCCTGCTTTTTCTCTGTGGGGTTTGGGTTTTTTTGGCGGGGTTTGATACCTGAAAATTCAGGTATCAGATTTTGAGCCTGCATTGCAAATATGCACTGCGGGGAACATTTTTCCAGCTGCAGCGTACCTTTTGTGGCATCTCAAACTGCTTTGAGATGCTGCAAGAGGCATGTGCATACTTATCTGAATGCGTCCACCAATGCCAAATAGAAGGGAAAAATCATTTCCCTCAATCTGCTGGTAGTTTTCTTACTAATGCAGTTAGCATTCTTTGCAACAAGGGCACGCTCTTAGCTCATATTCAGTTCAGCTTTTTGTCCACTGTAACCCCAAGATCCTTTTCTGCAGAGCTGCTGCTTAGCCAGTTGGTTCCCAGCCTGTACCAGTGCATGCAATTATTCCTAAATACAGGTCTTTTCACTTGTCCTTATTGAAGCCCAGGGATGCATCCAGATGAATATTCACATGGCATCCAGATGAATATTCACATGGGTTTTGTGGCACAGCAGACCCATCTGTGGTGCTGCAAACCACACATGCCACACATGAGTTCACTGCACTTTTTGATACTGGGAAATTTGGGTGTAAAAAACAAACAAACAAACAAAAATTACAGAAAAAAGCAGGGCAGAGCATGTGGCGGTACATGTGGCAGCAGTGTACACCACTCAAAACAAGGACCTGGCCAATCAGAACCATGCTTCAGCTGCTGGCCAGGCTCTGTCCCCCCAGATCACCACTTCTGAAGCCCCAGGAGGCCCCAGAACCCCAGGTATAGCTTCTGGGGCCAGCCCAGGTGCTGGCCCCAACCTCACCTACGCCACTTGGAGCAGCTTGCTGCGTGACAGACTGTGCGGGCAGAGGTGTTACCTGGGAACAAGTAGCACCAGCACAACTATGTTGGCTCACATTCAGCTTTTGGTCCATTGTAACCCCCAGGTCCTTCTCTGCAGTACTGCAGCCTAGCCAATCATTCCCCAGTCTGTATTTGTGCATGTAGTTACTCCATCCCAGGTGCAGGACTTTGCACTTATCCTTCTCGAGTCCTATCGGATAAATTGTGGACCATTTCTCCAATCTATCCAGGTCATTCTGGATCACAGTCGTGATCTCCAGAGTGTCTAAGACTCCATCTAACTTGTTGTCATCCAGAAATCACTTTAACGTGTACTCAATTCCACTGTCCAAATCATTAATGATGATGTTGTACAGTACCAGACTCAGGACAGACCCTTGGGGAAATATATTTGATACTCCCTCCCAGCTAGACATTGAGCTATTGACAACTACTTTTGAGCCTGATGATCCAGGCAGTTATATATCTTACAAGTACTTTCATCAAGTCTGTATTTCCTTAGCTTGTTAAGGAGAATGTCATGGGAGATAGTGACAAAAGTCTAGCTAGAGTCAAAGTATATCGCTGTAACAGGGGACAACCCCCCCACATTACTTAAAGGAAGTAAGAACAGGGTGGCAGACCAAATGCAGCCTGCAAGGAGCACAGTGAAATGAGCTGCAGGATTCAGCCTGCAGATTGCAGGCAGTTGAACACTTGGCTGCTGAATGGGGGATTAGCAGCACCTGGGCATTATTAACGGCAAGCCAGGTCAGGTAACCAGAAAGTGTTGGAGAAAGGGCCATATAAGCCTCAGCCTGGGGAGTCAAGGCTTGGACTGGCTTAGATCCTCACAAAAGAAGGAGTTTTGTTGGTATAGTGCCCAAGGAGGTACCTTATGTTTTGTTTCTGTTGCTGTTTGAGGTTTGTGTTATACTGTTAGGTTTGGGGGTGGAGGTCATGAAGTGGTACCTGAGGAAGGGTGCCAAAAAAGCACTGCACACGTTGGGGAATGTTTCAAGAGCCTAGTGCAGTTTAATGCCCTAAAAGGGTGATACAAGTAGAATTGAGGCTCAGGGGGCTGGTGCCCGAGTACAGACCAGGCTGAGGCTGAGGGGTTGACATGTAAACAAGGTGTCCAAAATGAAAGGAAGTCACAGATAAAGTACCTGGGAGATGCTCTGTATTGTGAGGAGTTAAGGCCTAGACAGAGCCCTGCCAGGGTCTGGGGCCCAGTGGACAGCTAGGAGTTAAAGCTTAGGCAGAGTGCCTGAAGCCTGGGAAGGCCAAAGGGGCCCAAACAAGAATGAGAGCCCTGCTCTAGTTAAGATGCAAAGATGAATCAATTAGCAACTGTGTCAAGGCACCAGAAGACAAACTCTAAGTCTCTAAATACAGGTTCACAAATCTATTAACACTTATATAAGACATGGCAGGGAAGAGAGTGAGATCAAACTGGGAAGTCCAGAGTAGGTGAATGGGTATAGGGCATCCATAGCAGGTGCTGCTGCCATCCTTGGAGTACAGTTCACTACAATAGCATCTACTGCTCTTCCTCTATCCACAGAGACTTTAATCCAATTTCCTTCTATGATATGGTGAGTCAGGCATGATTTGTTCCTGGTGAATCCATGCTGGCTGTCCTTGCTCACCTTGTTCTCCTGTAGGTGCTTCACAATAAATTCATAGTTTCATAGTTTCTAGGGTCAGAAGGGACCTGAGCAGATCATCTAGTCCGACCCCCTGCCATGGCAGGAAAGAATACTGGGGTCAAATGACCCCAGCAAGGTGTTCATCTAACCTCCTCTTAAACACCCCCAGGCTAGGAGCCTGCACCACTTCTCTTGGAAGCTGGTTCCAGACCCTAGCCGCCCTGACTGTGAAGTAGCGCCTCCTGATATCTAACCTAAACCTACCCTCTGCCAGCTTGTGACTGTTATTCCTGGTCACTCCTGGCAGTGCATGGGGGAACAGTGACTTCCCCAATGCCTGCTGATCCCCCCTGACTAGTTTATAACAGGCCACAAGATCCCCCCTCAGCCTTCTCTTTTGGAGGCTGAACAGGTTCAGGTCCCGCAGCCTGTCCTCATAAGGCCTGCCCTGCTGCCCCCTGATCATGCGAGTGGCCCTCCTCTGGACCCTCTCCATGCTGTCGACATCCCTCTTGAAGTGTGGCGCCCAGAACTGGACGCAATACTTCAGCTGCGGCCTGACCAGTGCCGCATAGGAGGGGAGGATCACCTCCCTGGACCTGCTCGAGATGCATCTGTGGATGCATGCCAAGGTGCGGTTGGCCTTCCTGACTGCATCCCCACCCTGCCGGCCCATGTTCATCTTGGAGTCAATGATGACCCCCAGATCCCTTTCCGCCTCTGCGCTGACAAGAGGGGAGTTCCCCAACCTGTAGGTATGGTGCCGGTTGTTCCTCCCGAGGTGCATCACCTTGCACTTGTCTGTGTTGAATCCCATCCTATTCTCGTCCACCCACCCTTGTAACCTGTCTAGGTCTGATTGTAGCCTGTTGTATCCTTCCAATGTGCCCAAGGTCCCTTGAGGACCTACTCTTTCCAGGTATCAAGATGAGGCTGACTGGTTTGTAATTTGGCAATCCCTTACTTAAAGATGGGCGAGGTCCTGGATGACTGGAAAAAAAAAATCAAATACAATGCTCAACTTCCACAAGCTCTCAAAAGTTAGCCAATGGCTCTAAAGCTACCTCAGCCAATTCTTTTTGTACTCTTGTAAGATATTTGTAAGTGGTATTATTTTTCTAGCCAGACTAACCTAGACTAGGCTAATCAATTCTCAGGCATACACTGCAAAAGGGGTCAACACTAATGGCACTGGATAGTTGCATCTTTCCCTACACTGTCAGGAAGTATATACTATAATCCTCCCAAACTGCTGCTCTGCCATATAGACTGAAGTTTAAACTTTTCAGCTGAAGGGTAACATGAAACTTGATAATGACCTTAATAGTCACTGTTGAAGAGATGTCACTGCATGGGCTCTACCATGTCCTCGCCAAGCTTCCAGTGACCTCTGTTACTGATTTTAAATGGAAATACAATTGAGCTCTAAATCATAGTTGCTCACCAAGCCCTGTCAAAAAAGTTAGCATTCATAAATCAGAAAGACTATAAACCGTTTGCATTTAGTAGTTTCATTTAAACAATTTCACACATGCATTGTGTATCAACTACTTGCAGTATAAATCAAATCTTAAATGCCAGCAGTGAAATCCTGGTACTGAAGAAGTCCAGTGGTAAAACTCCCACTGACCTCAGTTACAGGAGAGGAACTGCAATCAAGCTAGTGTAAAAAACAGTCACTTCCAGCAAGTACTCTAACAGCACCCAGTTTGTACACCTTGTGTTTGGAATCCACTCTGCTTGGTGATCTGGCACTTTTCATCTGGCTTCTGACAGTATAGATACTGATACTTTTCAGCTGGTTCTCAAATAATCTATTTCAAACAATGACTTCAGATACATATGAGCTTACAAAATCCAGCTTTCTGTTCCTCTAACTCATAGTTACTCTTCAGTTGATTGGGCACTTTTTTTCTCTAACTGTACATTTGAGGACAGGTGAAACTGTCTTCTTTCCTGCACCCTCTTTCTGATAATTTAAGCACAACATTCTTTTTGTAATATGTCCATTTTTAGATGGGGTCTTCACACTAACCTATGTTGCTTCTTGCCAACGATGCAAGCTCAGGTCAGTATTGGGAAGGGAATATATATATATTGGGCAGTTCCTGGAGCTCTTAACACCTGGATTGTCTGCATATATATATATATATATATATATATATATATTCAGCGGATGCAGGGAATGATGTGCAGACAATCCAAGTGTTAAGAGCTCTAGGAACTGCCCAAAATGTATTGTGTAGCAAGACCCTTAGCAGCAATGAGTTAGACCTCATGATTACTTACAAAAGGATAAGTGTTTAATGCCAAAGTCTTTGCCAAATTTTATTACACTTTGCTAAGTTTTAGTTTTTCCTAAAACTCACTTTGACTAGTATTTTTCTTTACAATCTAGCCTAAAATGTTGCATGATAGTACTGGGGATTGCTAAAAAGCTACCATATTTCATAAGCTGCCACATTTCCCAACCTATACAGAATATCTAAAACTGTATGCAGGTTCTGACACACTTCTGGATCCTTTAAGATAAAAAGAGCTATGTAATAAAAGATTTCCTCTTGGAGCTGGCACTTTTTTTTTGGTTCAAACTGCCAAAAAAAAATTGCCTCAGAAATGTTTCTATTTGAAAAATAGCAAGACTTCAAGAACTTTGAAATAAAGTCATTCTGGATTATGACTTTTCACTTCTGAGGAACAGAGAAAAGGATTTCTTAGCTGGGGACTCATCCTCAAAATAAAGCAAAAAACCCCCAAAACAACAAGAACATTCTGAAATGCCACTATTTTGGTACCCAGCAGCCACACTCTGGATTTATTTATTTTTTAAGGAGATTCCTGTTAGTGTTATGTCTCTCTCTATAAAAACAAGGCAAGAGACACTGCTTTGTCTTTAGCTAGAGACTTGTATGTTTCTGTTAAGTGTTTATCCCATTATCTACTGCTGTGCCGTCCAAGAACCTCTCTCTTCCTCCTCCTCAACCCCAGCAATCTGGGATGAGTTAGTTTAAACATTTTCAAAATCTGCTGACACTGTCATTATTGTCTTTAAAATGTGTGATGTGGTACTTCTGAGGCCACTGGATAATGGTATCCCACTTTGAGATGATTTGTTATGGTTAGGACTTAGTTGAGATCAGATGTTCCTGCTTTAGCTCTTCACAGTTGTCAAAAATGCATGTGCCTAGAATAGGCAGAGGGAGTTAGCAGGTCCCCTGACACGTGGTTCAGACTCTGCACAAACTAGAGTTCTTGTCTGATGATAATGCCTGGTTTTTAAGTAGACCTGCTTGAAAACTCCAACAACACTCTGCTGGAAAATCCCAGCAAAAAACTGGAGAGGGGCCAGGCAGCTTCTTGCCTGGCTTCCAGCCAACCCAAGGTTCCTGATTTCCACCCCTCCTGCCCAGGTTGCCCAGGTCTTTGGAGGTCAGGCAACCCACTGGCCAGGTGCTACGGAGTGTGGGCACCCAGAGTTCTTGGCAGTCTGCTAGAAAGGTTGCTGTGGATCCGGGGAGGGTGCCATCCTGGGGAGGTGAGAGCTGGAATTGTAGAAGAATAAAGTTTCTTCCAAAATGGACGTTTTAGAAACAGTCCCTCCTCTAGAACATGTCATACCTCCTACCTTTCTGTCTTATTTGGATCAGAAATGTTTAGGGAAATGTAAAATTTTCTGTGGGCTAGAAATTCCAGTTCCCACACAGTTCTGTTGCAAAGATGTCCTTGATTTTACAGGCCATCAGAGAGAGAGAAGAGTGGTATTAACACTTGGAAAAGTATCGAGTCCCAGATCCTTAGCCCTTAACAGTCTCTCCTTTGAACTTCTCCAGAAGTGCGATCAGCTGCCTCAGGAATGCTCTGATGTCCTGTATTATAATATAAACCTCAACTGCTGTGGGGGGGACTGCCAATAAAATCCATTTGGTCCTGGCCTCCTTCCCCATAACAGAGGAGGCCTACTAGGGTCTGAAAGCACATGATGACTAGCAGGCAGCTGCTTCTAGGCAGCCAGTCTTTCCCATGCAAGTTAGTGGTAAAGCAATGGAAGACTGTCATCAGTCTGGACAGATCCATTACTGATTCTCTAACACAGCAGTTCCCAAAGCAGTGCCCGCAGGCACCACAGAGTCTCCAAAGTTTATTCAGGTGCCTGTGTGCATTTTCACGATCAGTAAAAATCATTATTCCAACTAATATTTTTTACCTACATATTTTTGTAAGAAAAGGGAAGCTGCATTTTGAAGTTGAGGATCTAATGCAATTTTAAGAAATGGATGAGATGATCAGATTGATCTAAATTCCAAACTTTACTATTCATATTGGTGCCTTCTTCTTTTTCTTTTAAATTCAGATGTGCCCTTGGGTACATAAACGTTAGGAATCCCTGTTCTAGCAAAAAGCTGAACCACAGAAGCATTGTGACTGATGACAGACTAGTATTTCTAATAAATGGTTTGGTCCTTCCCCTTCTACCAGCAGGATTATTCTAAAAGCAGGACTAGCAATTGGAGGCATCTTGGAGCAAAGCAGAATTGAAAAGTGTCTCCTGTTGGTCCTGAGGTACACCAGGGAAGACGACAAAATCTGGACAAAATAAGCCAAGATACTAAGTTTTGACTGGAAAATGGGTCTAAGGAAGACCTAGAAATATAGGAATCTTGGGTTGGGAAAACTTTGCCTTGGACACAATTCGGGGATGTAAACTGCTTAAAACCAAAGAGATTCATTGTTTTGTGAGTCTGCTAAGAATGTTGTTTAATTATCTAGTAAGTTTATTTAACTTGTGTGCATGATCCAATCCAATCTGGACATAAAGCCCTGAAGTGTTTTATGACCCCTGAGTGCCAGTATCATTCCTGAATGAACACCCCTGAGTGGGACATGCCCATGCATCTCTGCAGGGTGGCTGCAGTTGTCACAGCTACTGACACTATTTGGTGTTTGTGCCCAACTGCCCACACAAGTTCATGATCAGCTCAGGGTTATCTGGAACAAGAGTGAGATAGTTATAATAGGTATTTGTGAAGCCTGAGTATAAATAGTTGACAGTATATGTTTTAGAAATCTCAAGTATAGTGGCAGAATTTAATGTATGCAAGAATAAAAAGCCAAGGGGAATACATACCCTTTAATCAAGAATGCTATTTAACAGTTTCTCTCTAAGCCCATTATCTTTCCCATTGACATCAGTGGGAGTACTGGATGCTCAGCATCTTCTGAAACGGGGGACATTACCAAAAGGTTAAAGGCTATGAACTCTGTATCACTGAGTACAGGCTGGACACTTCTAGGAATTTATCTCCCAGAAGAACGGAGTAAATAGAAAGTGCCTGATGCAACTATAGTGGATCATGTTTACTACGCTACAGCAAAGAGCAGTCATGTGAATCTGATAAGTTCAAGGCATGCAGTTCTGCACTCTTGATATCAACGCAGAAATGAAATCAATATGACTCCCTCCTTCCGTCTCCTGAAAGTACAAGTCATCCAAATGATCCTGTTTACAGACAGCCTTTATAGGTATGGCAAAAGGTTCTAGCACCAATAAGGTAGGGCAGGAGGGGAGGCAAGTGGTGGGGCCGGAAGGGGCAGGCTCCATGGGGGTGCAGGCAGCAAGGGGTACAGGACATGCAGCACGGGGGGCAGGTGGTGGAGGGGACAGGTGGCAAGGGGCAGGGAGCAGGCCATTTGACTGCCTGCTTCCTCTACCTCCTACCCTGCCTCTGCTTGCCCCATTGCAGTGGTAAGGGGGGATAAATTTCAGGATGACCCTCCAATAGTTAGATTCCAGACATGGAAAATTTATACCAAATGTATGTTTTCCATATCTAGAATCTAATTATTGGGGCATTATTTTAAATCCAAAGTCATCTTGAATTTGGGCAAATACAGCAATAACCACTGCTTTTGAAGCCCTGTCAGTATGTTTTTCTGTTAAACATAGCTATGCAGTAGAAAAGGAGTCCCATGCTGATCTTCTGTGAATGAACTATGGAGAATCTCTGGGGGAGTCAGTGAGCTCTCCCAGGCTATGATGCTAGTGAGGGGGGTTCAGATACCATAGGAGCAGCACAGTCTGCACCTTGCTTTCAGAGACTGAGAAAAGGAAAGTTATTTTGACTGTGCTTTTGGCCCTGTTATGCCAAAAGAAACCAGCATCCTGAGCTCTGTTGCAAAGATGTTTTTGTCTGAAATGCATTGGCACAAACTTCACTAACATTTAAAGTGAAGTAAAGCTTTTCTATTTATTTATTTACACTCCTTTCATATCTAGAACTTAAGCAGTCCTGTCCAGGCACTTATTCTAAACTCAATCATTTCATTGCTGATATTTATGCTTATATTAATGACTTCCCCAAGGAAAATGAACATAAAATAAATACCTTCATTATGCTCCCCCTCACCCCCACCCCATCACTACCTCAGGCATGCACCTGCCTGAAATGCAAAGTTTCCCTGGCAACAGGTTAATTCCAACTCACTAGAGTAACAGCTATACCAAAACCAGACTTAATCTTTCAATGACAACATTACGGCATTACCTTTTTAAAAGTATTCTGTATTTTACAGTTGCTAAAGAAAAATAAATGTAACTTTCTAGTTTGGTATTTTAATCTCTAAGAAAATAAAAATTTAAATCTGAAAAAAAAATTGAATCACAACTTCCTCAAAATTGGAAGCTGTTTGGTTCTGGGTTTTCTTTGTTTTGGTTTGGTTTGATTTTGATTGGGCAAAAATGAAAGCCAACTGGCTAAACCAAGATGACCCCTGTAGGGTCATCTGTCCTAACAACCAATTTAAAAATGTCTGTCCTCAAAATGTAATGTTGACCAGTCCATGCAGTTATCTGTTATAACAGCCAGAAAAGTACCAATCACTTCTGCACATACTACAAAGATTTCAATTTACAAACATTAAGTTAAATAAAATCAAAGACCTGGGTTCAGTGTCTGGCGATAGGCTTTCGGTTAAACACTGGGTGATCACTTTTGAAAACAGTCACATTTTTGGGGGCTGTCTCAGTCTTTAGGTACTAACATTCCTTATATTCAGGTGTGCTGCACATCCAGAGTTGGAGATATATACTTACTCGTACCTCAAAGTCAGATCCAACAGGTCCCAGTATAATATAATACACTCTTGGTGTATCTACACAAGATGCTGCATTGCTGTAGTGATGAGCTACATCACCATAGCTCATTGCTATGGTGACATAGTGTCAGTGGGCACAAACCGTGATTCTGCATGGTAGCATCAGAAATGACCCATGCAGTGTTGAGACTGCGCAGTAACATTGGTTACTACACAAGTACTAAATGACTACACACTTTTACAGTGCACATGTAGATGTATCCGCTGTAGCATTTCCACTTGCAAAAACATTAAGTCATTCCTAATAAAAGCACTCTGATTCAAATGCAAATAACAATGGTTCTTAAACATCAGGGTGAAGAGTGTGTGTGGGGGGGTTTATAGCATTGATCTTGTTTCTGCCAGAAATTAAACAGAACCGACAGAGGTTGCAGTGTGTTGAAATATTGCAGAATCTCGTGGCTCATGCTCTGTGATATGAGCACCTAATGATAATAGTCCAAAGATGAAGGCACTGCTCAGCTCTTCCTCTGGCAAAACTTCTACCAATGTCAATGAGAGGTTGTTTTTCTTTCTTGTGCAAAAGCTGAGTAAGGAATTCAGGGTTTGGTCATATAAAGAGTTTATAATGCTTTATTACCTGAAAATACAGAAGTATCTGCTAAAGCTGAAAACTTCTGAACTCTGAATAGGTAAGAGAGAGAAAATGGGGGAATCTTACGTGTGTGTGCATACACATGCATTCACATGTGCCAGGTCAAAAGGTACTTTCTCTCCTAGGTACTGTCTCCTCTCTGTCATAAATGAACAGTGAATTTTAACTTTCTTTCTACTACCACTGTCAAACTCTGACTTAGTTTTTTTGCATAACCATTTGTTAGGAGGTAGCTGATCTAGAGATAATTAGCAATAAGGTGTGCACTTCTTGAATGCCACCTTCAAATAACAGTTTGTAAAGTGATATCTAGGCTGATTTCTAAATTGATTTATATCCGATTGACATGGGGCCAAGGCACTTGGTCAGCCTAACTCAGGACAAGTGTATATATAACATCTCTGTAGTGCATCTCTGGTAAAGAAATGACTGAGAAGCAGAGAAGAAAGTCCATTGAAGTAAAATCATGATGATGATAAAAATACCAGATATAAGGAAGGGAATGTAAAAAAACACAATAAAACAGTAACAGCAGAGGAGGAGCACCATATAGAGACTTATAGAGTTTCTAAAACTTAATCGTTGACACTATTGAATCTCACTATTGTATGAATAAATTGTCTTAATGTAGGACCAACTTCTAATATGCATCTGTTGCTGTTTCCCTGTAATTTCTCTCTGCTGCACTGCCAATAAACAGACATGCTTTCAGCCACACTTACCCACCCACTCAGGGTTGTGAGCGATTTCAGGCTTAAAATCCAGTGGGTCTTTCTTTTAGTACTATAACTACATTACTTGCATATGTCACAAGAAAAATGCCTCCTGCTCCCCCCATACCAATGCATTGCTCTGCATTTTTCAGATCAAACTTTATTTGTAGATAAACTACCATTTTCTTTTTTGAGTCTTCATTTTCATGGGTGAGTTACAGTAGGAGCAGTTGCTTCCACAATCAGTTCATCCTTTCATCTTTCGGCAGCATGTGAATTGAATAATCTATATTTTGCTTTGTGTGGGAGTCCTTTAAAGAACAAGGCCCAAATCTCCATTCCCATTAATATTCTTGTGAATCACGAGTAACTTCACAGAAGTCCCTGAAGTCATGTTGGTGTAAAACCAGTGTAGCAAAATCGGAATCTGGCCCAAAGTTTCACACCTGCGTGGGCAAGTGGAAGATTCATCTTGAGGCTTACTTTACCCCTGTTCAGCAGCTGCCAGGAGGACAACTACAGCAGCAGACATAGTCGCAGTGCCCTGAACGAGCTCTGCCTGGGGGATCACGAGTGACACAACCTGCTCCTTATCCTTTCTGAGTAATTTGTGCAGCCATGGATGCCACAGAGAGATGGTGATTATGCTTCCCTGGCTGCAGGGATTTTGATTGTTCTAGCCCTTGTGTAAGATGCATGTAGGCAGGGGCAGAGTTGGGGAGGAGAGAGAAGGGGGAAGGTTCAGTTGTGCCCCCCACCCCCCTTCAATTTCTGCTCCACTGAAAATTTAAAACAAACTGCCAGGCAGCTATATTCTCTTCTTGCCTCAATAGTAGCATGACCACCCATCCTTAATTGGGCAGAACAGCCCCAAAATGTGAACATCAAGTCCTGGTCCAGGCTAAATGAGTCCAGGACAGTGTTTGTCCTGGATTCTCAGTATCATGCAGGGATCCAGGATTTCCATTTGCCACAGAAAAACACAGGAAATAGTGGGTTTCCTCTTGCAGACTGGCAGTCCCACATCCTCCCCTGCCCAACATGGGTCCTGCTCAGCTCTGCTCTGGCCCTGCCGCGGGGTGGGCATGTGTCCCACCTTTCCAGTTTGAAAAGCAGTTCACCCTACTCAATAGAAAGGGAGTTGACTATGTAAATTGCAGTGTCTGTAAAGGGTTAATGGAGAACATCTGACAGCTCCATGTTTGTTTGTGTTATTTCCATTTTGCTTTTGATTAACAAAGCAAGAATATAAATATATGAAAGATCTGTAGAAAATCCCACCCAGTGAAATAAAATAGCTTCATAAAATGTTTCCTTTGGGATCAGCTAAATTAAATTGTGATTCTATATAAAATAGATGCCATAAATCTTTTGTTAGGATTTACTTTCCCCCACAAAATGAATTGTAATTTCTTAAATTGACAATATGCTAGGATGCCAAGTACTTCATTTATGTGATTGGATCTTACACTGTGGAAAAGAACTACATTAAAATACCTTACATATTTTATATGATACAGAGAGGGAGAATTGTCTCCATTATGACTATGTTATGAAGGGGGCAGCTTCATTAACCACAACAATAGATGAGCAAATTAATTTAAATCTGGTCTCTCCTGTTATGTGAACACAATTTTCAATTTTAAGATGCTTCACACAGTCCTACTTCTAGGGCTGTTTTTTAAATTAGACTTGATCCTCCTGACCTTATCACATGCATGGCCATGTGAGTTAAAGGCTCCAGAATCAAGCAGCAAATAAAAGAAAACTATTTTGTACTGTCATGAGTCTGAGACTCCCTTCTCAGTTCCAAAATGATTATCTGAGCATTTCAGCACTACAAGAAAATCTCTTACAGTACTGAGAGTATCAGTGAAATTAGACAAAAAAATGTTAAACACAATATTAATTCCAACCTTGCACTGTGCCTTGTTTGGGTAACCTTGGTATGGGGGATCTAAATGGAACATTTACATGTTGTCTTAGTCTTTGCTCAGGAGCACCTTATAACTGCATTAAAAGGGATGCTGAATGCAAGGACTGAGTTACATTTGCAATGCAGTGGGGTGAGGGACTGGCACTTTGCAAGATGCCTATTTGTACATGTAGTAGGTGCATGTGAAGTGGCAAGTATTTGATTTGGCTTTGGATTCAGCCGATTCAGAGGGACAGTGATTCAATTTGGTGATTCGAATCACTGTCCTGATTTGATTCAGAGATTTGGCCGCTGAATTGGGCCAAATCTACTCTGAATCTAACAGGCGGTGGCAGCAGTGTCAGTGGCGGGGGCTTGGCAGTGGCAAGCGGGGCCTCCCCTGCTCCTGCCCCATGGCTGCCTTACCCAGCCCAGCCCCAGTGTCTTGGCACTTTAAAAAAAAAAAAAAGTCCCATGCTCACTAAATGTAGCAGCAGTGATCAGGGCCTCTAGGGGCTCATGGCAGAGCCCTGCCCCTTGCCCACCTGGCACCCGCATGGCAGCTATCACATTTCATAGGTGCAGTGTGGCTCCACATGCTGTCTGGGAGTTGGGGCTGCTCAGTCTGAGCACTGCCAGGCTCCAAGTGACTGCTGGAGCTGCCACAGCTCCAGGACAGTGTGTGGCATCCTGCTGAGCCATGCTACACCCACACCATGTGACAGCTGCCACGTGGGTGCCAGGTGGAGGGGGCTTCCCCCTACTGCCCTGTGCTGCACCGGGGGGAGGGGGAGGGGCTCTACCATGAGCCCCAAAAGTCCCTGAATGCCACTGCTGCAGCTGCTGAGTGTGAGGCTTTTTTTTTTTCAAGTGCCAGAATGCTGGGGCCAGGTGGGGCAGCCATGGGTGGGAGCTTGGGGACCGGGGGTGGGTCCCCCCACAGTCCCTTCCCCCGTCCTCCTCCAGCCCCCTCCCCACCCCTACTTCCTGGCATGGAGTCCAGGTCAAGCTCCCTACAGCAGTAAGTGTCCAAATCTCTGAATCTATATGGAGGCTTCTGAATTGATTCAGACCTTTTAATGGGTGTCTTGATTTGATTCAGATTTGGAGATTCAGCTCCTGAATCTTCTCCAAATTGAATCGGCTACCGAAGCTTTGCACAGCCCTAATACGTAGGTCATAAGCAGACACAAGTGAATATTTGCAGAATCTGAGTGCTGCATTTAAGTTTGCGTGCCCTAAGAAACAGTAGCTATATAAACTATAATTCAGGTTAAAGCTCTATATGTCCAAGGGCAGCAAGGTCACCTGAACCACACTATATACTTGTACAGCTCAAACGTACATTGGAAAATAAAGACTGATTGTGTTTGAAGTGTAAACATTCTTAACTGCCCTTTCGGATGAGAGATGCTTGCATCCTAGCTGAATTGATCTCTGTTATCCAAAGTTGTGTACATCTGATTGTGTGAGCCTGTGTAGAATCTGATTAGCTGAATACAGACACTGATTATGTAATGGCTCATGTCAGCCAGAGTGTGGATAAAATTTACCTCTGTACAAAGGGCTAATACAAAGTCTGTGGACAACTTAAATCCAGGTTAAGCCTCAACAGGCTCAACCTGGTATCTACAGAAATGTGTAGAAATGACAGTGTCCATGGGCTATGTTCATTTAACAGTCATTTTATCTCATACTTGCAAATACTGATTTTTTTTTCTTAAAGCCGTAACTCCTGGATTCATGGATTAATGCCAGTTTGCATTTAAAAATAAGGTAGAATTTTTTCCCTCTTGATTACAAAGAAAGCATGTTCCAAATGCACTCATCACTCAGAACCCGGAAACTCCCCCAATTATTTCTGTTGCTTCATAATTTTGGGGTGTCTGCTGACTCAATCTTTTCAAAGTGTGGAAGTAAAAGGCCTGGCTATAATTGAAAAAAAATAGAAACATTTATAATAGGCATACTGGAAAAACCTCCAGAAAGCTGAAAGAAATATAGGAGTAGGGGATTTAGATGAGATTTTATGCTGCATTATTCAATTCACAGTCCAAAGCAGAAATAGGATGAGGTGACATTTAAGCTAACTTTACATCCTCCTGATTCTGGAATACTGCACTTGCCCTACTGGAGTCTTGTGTTTAGGGCATACCACCTTAATAAGATTCCAGACGTTCATGGAGGGGACCAGATGGAGTGAGAAAATCCTTTCCAACATTAATGTTTCCTAATTCAAAAGTGATTTTTAGCTGTTCACATCTGTGTGTCCCTATCATTTTGACTTCCCATGGTCACATTATAAAGGTTAATTTTTAGGTCAAATTGTTCCTCATTTTAAACATTGATGCCTATACTCTCTTTGCAATTACAGCTAGCCAGTTAACTGACATAAGCAGCAAAGTATAAGCTGTGAATATCAGGCAAATATGCCACTCAAATTTTACCCTGGAGCTCATATAACTGACACCTGAAACTGGTCATTAACTTATCATACATGAGTTGCATCATAAATTAGATTGCTGAGAATGACATCCAGCCCTAGAGATATTTGCTGGAGAAATCTCTGAACAATTTTGTTATAACAAAATAAAAGATTTTCATAGTTTATGGGTAATTCAGAAAGAGTTAACAAGGGGGAAATTAATTAAACTAATCATTACAATAATAGTCTGCTAGGCCTGGTTCAATAGTACTGACCAGGCAGAACAATCGCACAGTGCTAACAATTACCCATAAAGCTGTTCATTCCCTGTGGAGTGCGTGTGTCTGTGTATATACACACATATACTTACATTTTGTAATGTACAGCAATATATTTATTTGGACATATAACTTATGAAACATAAAATACAATGAAATATATATTTATATCTATTTATACTTATCAACTGGTTTGTGCACTATCTTCTATAAGGTCATCAAAATCAGGAAAAGACATTGATATGGGAATAATTTTCTCAGACCATATCAACCAGTTAATAATGATAGCACTGTGAATAATCATTTCAAGGAGCTAGTATTATTTATGGGAATCACTGCTGCCAACTGTCAGCATATATACAAAGTGTATCAAAGGTCATCCTTAGAATTGCCTGTCTAAAGTTAAAATATACTTTTCCCAACAAATCTTTATGCCTGAACCCCTTAAAAAATGTATGCATGCAGCATCTGATACAGGATGAAAATTGATGGACTTATTGAGTTATTTTCCCTATTAACTAAAATTTACATTGTTAATGTTGAGAAATATTAAATATGTCTAGGATCCTCTCTAACTGGGAATCATACTTCAAATTGTAAATACTCCAGTGATTTTACTCTGTAAATTAATATTGATTTGAGAACTTGGAAATCTGGAAACACCTTTATGAGTGAGAGTCTTCAGAAAGGTCTGATTCTAGTGCTTATGCTGTCTCCATGAAGGAGGTGAGAATACTGGACAGAGTGGAAAGGGAGGGCTGCAATAAGAGAGCCAGGGGCTGAAAATTAAGCTTTACAATGTGATGCTTGGGGAGCTCAAATTTTATTTATTGAAGCAAAAACTGAGAAGTGTGATGATCTATACATATTGATCACACAGAGGAATAATACTGGATTGTTGTGGAGACTTTTCAGTCTCTGCTGACAAAGACATAACAAAATCCAGTGTCTAGGATCAGAACAAAATAATGTGAAATTAGACCTCCCAAAGCCATTCATTTCAACCCCCAGCAAGATCATCCCTGTCTAAACCATCCCATGACAATATTTGTCTAACCTGCACTTTAAAAAACTTAGTGACATAGATTCTACAATCTTTCTAGGTAATCTGTTTCAATACTTAACCACCTGCATAGTTAAAAAGTTTTTCCTAATATCTAACCTAAATCTCCCTTGTTGCAATTTAAACCCTAGGTACTTGTCTTGTCTCCTATAGACACAAAGAACAACTGATTGCTGTAATCAAACTTGAAGTTGGATAAATTCAACCTTGAAATAAAACAAGTTCCCAGCATTGAGGTAAATTTAATGCTGGCATTAGCCAAAGGAAGTGGTGGTCTCACCATTGCTTGGAAGGCAGTGGAGTAAAGGTTAAGGTGCCTTGTTAAAGGAACCAGTTTAATCCAGCTTTTGAGAGAAATTCTGGGCACTTTATGCAAAGCACTTAATGTTACAGCATCATTGAAAGTAAACAGACATTTGGTGCTTGGTGAGGGGCTCTGAGCTTCCAAGCACTGACTAAGGCCAGGAGGCAGGGGGCACTGTAATCTGCTCTGGAAGTCCAGCAGCCTGGCTGGCTGGTGTCTCCAGGCTCACTCCCCCTCCTGCTCAGAGACACCAGCAGCTGGGTGGGCTACCAGGGATTCCTCCATGTGGTGGGCTCTCTCGGGGGGGTGGACCCCCCAAGCTGTGCAATCAGGCACTGAGGACCGTCTCCTTGGGGGTGGAGAGGCCAGCTAGCCCTCCGCCCCCCCCAGTGGCTGCCCTCTCTCCTTTCCTTCCTGGCTGTACAAAGAGGAGACTCTCTGCTTCCTCTCTGTAACAGACCAGGGGTATGACAGGCAACCCCCATGGGAACTGTACACAAGTTCCCTAAGGCGGTCTAATTTAAAACACCTTCATTTACTACCTGATTTAACCAGAGCTACTTTTTTGCACAATCAGTCATTTTAAAGGCACTCTGCAGCCATGCTATGTTATGACACAGCTGCAAAGCACTTTCAGGGTCCAGACTGTGCAAAAAATGTCACTTCTCTCTGTGACCTCTATGGGGTAAACCTAGATGATCAGGGGTCTGTTATGGTAATTTGTTAATCTCCCTGTTCCTTGCTTCCATCATGAACTATGGAGAGAACAAGAAGTTTTGCATTGCTCTCCTTATGCTCATAAATATCTGCAGTTCTGTATCACAGCAATGATTATAATTACATCTCATGTTTTAGGGCTTCTGCTAGTGACTAGCACCAGCAACCTCTCCTTGGACCATAACCTTGTAGTAGTGGAACACACAAGCCTCTCCAATGACCCTCAGAGCTATGTCATCAAGAGTCTTGTACTGCTGGTAGGGTCTCCCTGGGCAAACAGATTTGAGGCAAGGTCCCAGACTAAGCATGGTCCAAATTCCTGAAGACCCCAATGGCAGAACAGGAATACTTGAGGACCTGCTGGTTCTCTGAGGCTGTAAAGGTGGATGAGGGCTGCAGCATGATGGAGGTCTCTGGCTGTCTTGGACATCCTCGCCATTAGATTCAGGGCTCCTTTCTATCAAGTTCATGTGGCTGTTTTTGCACACCAGCTTCCCTATGTTAAAAGATGTCAAGCACAGGCCCCTGCCAGGGATGTTAACATCTCCCACAAACCAAATCCTGCAGTGCTGGATGAGTGGTGGTGGGGACATGAACAATGATCCCTGGGAGTCCCTAGTCACAAATCTGTACATAGGCAAGTTGTGTGATGGGTCATTTTGCACTTACTAAGACAGAAGTACAATTTGGCAGCTGCAGCTGTGACTCTTTAGGATCCCCTTTGCTCACCCTGAATGGGGAAGGAGCTAGGAAAGGTGCCCTAAACATAAGCTGTCTCAACCCCCCTCCCCCCCTGCTGGATTGCTGCATCCAGTGGGATCACTCTACCTGTGGCTGAAAGCAACAAAACAAAGCACTAAAATTCACAACATGGAATGTCTACACCCTCATGGACTCCCCAAACAGTGAGTGTCCTGACAGAAGAACCCCCATAGTAGCTAGAAAACTTGCAAGATATGACACTGATGTTGCTGCCCTAAATTAGACCTCCTGGACAGATGAAAACCAGCTGAAAGAAAGAGGTGGCTACACCTTTTTTTGGAAAGGAAAGTCACCTGAAGAGAGGCATATTCATGGGATTGGCTTTGCCATTAAGAACAAGATTGTCAGTCAGCTTTCAGAACTCCCTGTGGGTATTAACAAATGCCTTATGACTTTCTGCCCCAAGCTCAGTAACAACCAATATGCTACAGTCATCAGTGCTTATGCCCCCTCCACCTTTGACAATAAAGAAGCTAACAGGGAACAGTTCTACTGCATGTTTGATGCAGTCCTGACCACCACTGCCAAGGAAGACAAGGTCATCGTCATGGGTGACTTTAACGCAACAGTTGAGCCATGCTCTTAACTCTGGAGTGGCACCATCAGGAAAGAGGGAATGGGGAAAGTCAATTCTAGTGGTATTTTCCTCCTCAGCAAATGTACAAAGCATGACTTGCTCATCACAAATATTATCTTCAGACAGAGTGACAAATATAAGACTACTTGGAGTCATGCACATTTGAATCACTGGCACCTTCTTGACTATATTATTGTCAGAGCCCATGATTAACATCAAGGTACTCCAAGATCAAGCTAAATACGGGGCTCTTCAGCAACCCCTTACTGACCTATCTGATGATGTCAAGGACATTCAGGCACATGGAGAGGGAGGAACTTAAGAACATTGTTCACAAGGCAGGTACTGAATCAATTGGATACGCCACTTACTGTTACCAAGATTGGTTTGACAAGAATAATGAGGAAATCCTAGCACATATCCATCAAAAAAAAACCATGATCTGCAGGTGGCAAAATGAACCCTCCAACCAGCAAAAATGAGAGGCTTACCACTAGCTTAAAGCTGTATTTCAGAGGAATCTATGGGACATCAAGAACCAGTGATGGCAAATAAAAACCATGGAGATCCAGAATTTGCTGATCAACATGACATGAGAAGCTTTTTTCAAGCAATGAAAGCCATTCACAGGCCACGTTCCATCAGCTGAACCTCCTTGCAATCCCAGGATGGCTCCACCCTTCTCACAGCTAATGGATCCATCAAACAATGCTGGAAGGAGCACTTCATGATTCTACTCAACCATGAATCTGAGGTCTCAGCTGCCACCATTAAGTCCATTCCTCAACACCCGCTAATAGAATCTCTTGCTGATCCCCCCATCCTTCAAGGAAGTCTGGTGCTATCACTCAGACCAAGAACAATAAGGTGCAAGGACCAGATGGCATTCTCACAGGGGTCTTCAAAGCTGGTGGAACAGCACTAGCGCAAACACTTCACCAACATCTCATCAAAAGGAAGCTTCACCTGACTTAAAGAATTCCAACACTGTGACCATCTTCAAGAAAGGGGACAAGTCGGTGTGTGGGAACTACCAAAGCATTGCCCTCCTTTCTATTGCTGGCAAGATTCTTACTTGCATCCTTCTGAATTGCCTCCTCCCCCTTACTGAAGATATGCTTCCAGAATCCAAGTGTGGCTTTAGACCTTCATAGGGTACCACTAACATGATTCTTGTTGCACAACAGATCCAGAAGAAGTGTAGAGAGCAACACCAGGAGCTGTTTATAGTATTCATTGACCTCACCAAGGCCTTTGACTCTATCAATCGTGAAGCCTTATGGAAGGTGCTAGCTAGTTTTGATTTGTCAGCTGAAATTCATCAGCATCCTCCGGCTACTCCATGATGGGATGATCACCCCAGTTCTTTGCAATGGATCAGAGACAGACTCATTTATCATCTGTTCTTGTGTCAAGCAGGGCTGTGTCATCACCCAAACCCTTTTCTTCATGTATCTTGCTGTGATTTTGATTCTCATCCATGACCACCTTCCTCTCAGAATTTGGGTTGAGTATCGAAAGCATGGTCAGCATTTCAACCTCTGGTGTAAAGTGGAAGTTACTAAGACTGGCATCACTGACCTTCACTACATTGTCACTTGTTATCCTTGCACACACTGAGACCAATCTGCAGTCTACCTTTGACCATGCCTATCATAGCCTGGGACTCTCCCTTAACACTGGAAAGACCACTGTGCTCCATCAGCCTGCCCCAGCATAAGCTACCTCCCTTCTGACACAAATTACCATTGGTAGAGAACCCCTGGAAAGTATCAAGCGTTTCCCATAACTTGGCAGCCACCTCTCCCAGCCAGTCTTGATGTAGAAATCGGACATAAGATTCAGCATGCCAGTGTATCTTTTGGAAAGCTACTTCACCATGTTTTTGCCACCAAGATCTGCAGATGGAAACTAAGATCCTAGTCTGCAATGCAGTAGTTATCCCCGTGTTCCTGTATGGGTGTGAGATGTGGGTGACATATTGAAGCCATCTTAAATGCCTAGAATGGTTCCATTAGTGTTCCCTCAAGATGGTCTTATCATCTAATGCACCAATCTCTGCACCAATGCCAGAATCTTTTCTGCAGCTAACGTAACCAGCATTGAGGCAAAGATCATGAAACATCAACTCCGCTGGGCTGGCCACTGTGTGAGGATAGCTGATACTCATCTCCTGAAGCAAGTCCTCTTCTCTCAATTCAGTTATGGTAAGAAGACCTACAAAGGACACAGGAAGCGCTACAAGGACACCCTAAAAGCATATCTTGGGAAGGATGGCATCAAACTTTACAAATTAGGAAGTGCTTATTGGTCGGCAGCAGCAGCAATCCCTCAAAGTTGAGGATGACATCCGTCAGGCTTGATGGATCCTCAGGTGACTGAGGAGCCCAATTCTGGATGCACACATTCTTCGGCAATGGGGGCATGTTGTTCAGCAGGGGAGTGGGATTCACAGCCCTGAGTTGGTCTCCTTCTCCTTCCTCCACCATTGCCATTCCACCTTGCTATCAAGTCATTGGGCCTCGAAGTAGCATGTGCCTTGGTGGACCAGGTGGCACCACGCCGAACAGTCAGCAGCTTGCTCCTCCCCGGTATTGGTGTCAATGTCTCCATGCCTGAGGGTGACCTTGAGCATGTATTTGCTCCATTTCCTTTGGCTGTCCTTTGAGCGTTGGCCAACAGAGAACTGAGAGAAGAGAATCTGGTGAGGGAGGCAATTCTCAGACATCTGGATGAAGTGGCCCATCCATTAGAGTTGATTTCTCAAGAGCAAGGCTTCAATGCTGGTGGACACAGCTTCATGGAGGAAGCTCACGCTGGTCCGGCAGTCCTCCCATTTGATCCCCAGGATTGATGCAAGCATCACTGGTGAAAGCTCTCAAGGGTCTTAATGTGGTATCGGTAGATGGTCCAGGCTTCACTGCAGTAGAGGAGGGTGGTCAGCATTACAGCCTTATAAACCAGGACCTTCCTCAACTTCCAAAGTTCTCTAGTTTCAAAGACACGTTGTTGCAGCTTGAAGGCGGCAGCACTGGCACAGTTGATCCAGTGCTGATCTTTTTCATCAATGGCAGCCCACTGAGAAGGGTGGCTGCTGAGATATGGAAAATGCCCCCCGTATCCAGAGCCTCCCCATGTACATAGATAGTGGGAGGGACGTTTAGCTGGCCTGGGGAGGGTTGGTAACAAGTCTCAATGGCACTGCACCATACTTCAAGCTATAATCCACTTTGAGGAGAACAGTCTCTCTCAGGCAGCCAAGAAATGGCAGAGAAGGAAGGAAAGCACACAACATCCCCGCCACTTCCCCCACCGTCCCACCCTTACCCCCAAGGCATCACCTATCATATGTGTGGAAAAACTTGCAGAGCACAGATTGGACTCTTCAGCCATTTTAAAATTCACTAATAATTCCCCACTGTCCCCACTCCCTCCCCGGCAGACATCATCTTCATAATGAAGGATAAGCAAAAAGAGTACCAGCAATTAGAGGCAAGAGTACCTTCTCCTGAATCAACAAAGAATAACTATAGTTGGAACTAGAGGATACCAAGTTGGGTCTGCTAGTACTCTAAGGGCACATCCCCACAAACAGTGGCTTGTGGTTGCTGCAGCAAAAAGAGCAGTGGCTTGCTGCCGCATGTACCCCTGCACATGGGGTTGGTGTAGGGCAAATTGCCGTGGGTAGGGGGAAGCTAGGCCAACAGCCTTACCTGGGGTCCTGCGGCCTACTGGGGCAGCACCAGTGACAATCTGGCCACTCAGAGCCTTGCTATCAGCCAAGCATGGCTCTGGCCAGCCAGGCTCCAGTTTCCGCCAGCATACACTGCTGCTCAGTCACTGTGCCACTTTTCGAGGTGGTGGGGTTTTGTTTTGTTTTGTTTTGTGGGGGTTTATTGTTTGTTTGTTTTCTTTCTTTCTTTTTTTTTTTTACACCGGTATCACCTGGTGTTAAAAAAACAAAAAAACCTGCCAGGCTGCAAAATAACCACACAGTAAATGCTTGCACATGTACTATTACTACTACTACACTACTTTGAGGTGCTGCAAACCACACATGCATGCTCAGGGGGATGCACCCTAAGGTGGTAAAATGAATTTTCTTGGATGCAGGAGGATACATCTTGCTGACATGCCTAGGAATAAACAGATTGTTAGACTGGAGATCATAAAGGAATTGTGAAGGCTGGCAGAGAGCTTTAGGGGTTTATGCCTCCCCCAATAATAGACAGTATGGATTGCTCAGTAATAATACTGCTTCACTTGATTCGCTCATTAAAATGACTCCAGGGCTTCATACTACCCCAGCCCCTCCTTTTGTCTGCCCATGGCTCACAGCAGGCTAGCCTCCAGAATGCTTTCATCCAGTGCAAGGTACTTAATTCAGTGTAGGTGTATATGGGTAACATTTAATGGTCTCCAATATGCAAAAGGCCAGACTAGGTGATCTGATTACCTTGTTCCCTTTGATTTAATAACTAGATAATGCTGGTAACCTGAGAAGCATCTGAGGAAAAAAGCCAAAACAAAGTTAAAATTAACTGTGTCTTCAGTAAGTTGATGGCAATTTGTTCCTTCACATTCCCCAGATGTGGGCCCTGAATATTTATGGAACTGATTCATTTCTCACATAAATTGCCTCTAGTTCACCTAAACTATAGATTAGAGAAAAAAGAATAAAATTGGAGTAGTGATGATTTAAAAAAGAGATTTTTTTTTCCAACTTCAGGGGGGAAAAGCACTTTAAAAAGAAGATACTGTTCATAAATCAAAATGTTGGGTCAGGCCTAAAAGAAAACAGCTCAGCATTTCAGACCCAGATCTCTGTGTCTACTAAATAACCATCTAATGGATCTGTGACACTGAGTTGGAATCAAACCATTAAATGAAAGTTCATAGCAACTTGCTGCCAGTGCACTAAATTTGCAATGCTTCAAAAATGCAAATTTCAGACTTTAATTAAATGTTTCCTCCTGCACTTCCATTTAAGGACAAATTGAGTAAGAAAAAAATAGTTCAGGTATAACTTACCCTAAGGGTGGAAGTGCTGGCTTTCAGCTCTGGTCCTTGGCAGCTACACCAGCTGCATAATTCCCACTTTCCTACCTATTTCCCTAATCTTAAATACTTTGGGTCAACCTGCATCGTTCCTGTAGGAATGCTTCCCTCCAAGGCAAGAATCCAAGCACCAAATGACTATATCTGGTTGTAGCCGTAGATGGGGGCACGGTCTTATATTTAAATGATAAGCTAGTATAGACAAGACATTTGTGCATTTATAGATGGACTCCGGGAGGCAGGAGGGGTGGGGGGCACTTTAATTAATGCAGCTCTGAGAGTCGCACTAATTAAAACACCCAGAATGCCATGTATATCAGCACCCCTACGCTAAAAAATGGTTTGGGGGCACTTTGAATTAAAGCTTGTCAAATGAGCTTTAGTTTAAAGTGCCCCGCTGCTGTTTTTCAGTGTGGGGATGCTAATGCATGTGACACTGGAATTTGCAGGAGTGCAGTAATTACCATGGTCCAGCAGACTCGATTAAGCATCAGAGCAGCCTCCCTGCATGTATGTAGGAGCCCAGATTCCACATATGAGTTTGCAAAAGACTTTGTGCGACTCAGAGGATATGTGAGGACTTCTTATATGAATACAGGCCAAAAAATAGTGGTATTGCTTACTTTAGGATGGAGACCAATAAGATGGGATGTGATATAAGTACACATGCATGCATAAAATAATAAACAGCCAAAAGAAGGAAGCACCTGTTCTCCTTGTGTCACAACATAGGAAGAAAGAGGACTATTCAATTAAATTAAAAATTAGCAAATTCAGAACTGATAAAAAGAAATACTTTTTCATACAGCATGTAACTAGATTGTTTGATTGTTTTGGCACAGGATATCATTGAAGGTAAGAACTTAATGAGATTCAAAAGTGGGGCTGGACCGTTACAGGAAAACAAGAATACAAAATTAATGAAATTAATGATAACAAAAATGTTTTAAGGGGGCCTAAAGGGCCTTATATTAATGGCTTAAACCAGTTTATAATTATTTGGGAGCAGAATGAAACCAAATTTGTGGGAGATTCTCTCACTTCATCCTACTGTAGGACACCTAACACCTTCCTCTCAAAGATCTAGTGCTAGCCACTGTCAGGCAGAGATTATGTAACTAGAGGGTCCTGGAGTCTGATTCAGCAATTCCTCTTGGGAGTGAGGCAATATGAGAATAAGGAGTTTGCCCCAGATGACAGAGCAAGTCTGTGGCAGAGCCAAGGGCATGTGTACACAGCAAAGCTGTCATAGCACATGTGAAGGCCCACCTGCACTACTTTTAATCTAGTTTGTATAGGTAACAATAGCCATGAAATGTGGTGGTATGGACCCTAGGCACGTACTAAGGTTACTAGGCTATCCTGAAGACTCTGTTTCTGCTTCTTCACTGCTCTTATTACCTGTGTTAGCTAACGTATTCCTGCCTATGTTGCAATCATACCTTCAGTTGCAGTGTAGACATAGCCTTTATTTGCACACACCATTATCATGATTGCATGAGTCTTCTGACAGGCCAGTCTGATCTACTCTCTCTCTTGTGTATTAATAAAGTATTCCCCATTTCACATGTCAGGTAATGAATTATGGATTTCTGGAGAATGAAGGAAGGAAAGAAATGAACACAGAAAGTCTACATTGATGAAGTTCCAGCAAGTAATACTATAAAGTGTGTCTATTGATTCTGACTGCTTTTCATTACAGTATTCACTTTTTGATAAACAAAGCCTTAATTTTCCAGCAATAGTCCCATAACCTTGGAAGGATGAAAATGTCTACTTCAAATGAGATCCCTCAACCCATGCCTTCCTTGCATCTTTCTTCTCTGAAAGAGAGATTTCAGGGTCAGAGTTTTCATGGTCAATTTTGTTTTTACTTAACAAAACAATCATCACATCCTGCTGTCATTTGATTAAAGGAGATTTCCACATGTGTGGTTTGTGCTCTTTCCCTGCTACTTTCTAACAGTCTGACAAGTTTTGGTTTTTAACCTAGACACAGAAGTGAACATTTGTGTCATTATTAGAGGACTCCGGGGAAGCTTCAGGGATGTTTATTATAAGCTCTAAGGCTCTAATCAGGATGCTGAATCTTTAACAAGAGTTCTCTTTATTTAAAATGTTAATCATTCATTGAAGTAAAATGAATGCTAGTGGGGGTGGGGAGGGAAGTAGGGGAAAACTTTTATGCTTCACTTGTACTTCATTAAGATGTCGCAGCAGATGCAGCTAATAGCTCACAGCCCTGGAAGGGCACTTTGCCACTTTTATTCTCTTCAACTTCTGGGCTGCTTAAGGGACCAGTGCAACTGCCTATGGATAATGTAAATGCCACTTGTTGAAAGCTCCTTTAATCAAATGAAATTGAACCTGATTTAAAACTGCCACCCACTGTCCATAGTAAACTTAGGGCCAGATTTATAAAACAATATAGATGCCTAAGACAGAAATAGCAACCTAATGCTAGTCTGCAACCTAATAAGTAGTGACTGAAGAACTGTTATAAAATAATCCTCCCTGGGCTGTAAGCTATTTGCTGCAACACCTTAATGAATGTGGATCTTTAAAATGCGTGGATACCTAATTTCATCTATTTCAGAAATTCTACTAGGTGCCTTTCTGCACCTTTGAGCACCTAAATACTTTATTCACCTGGCAGATACCCAGACATTTTAAAGATCCCACTAGGTTCCTATCTGTCTCTTTATATATCCTATAAATCTGGGTAGAAGTTCACTATGGACAGTGGGTGGCAATTTTTAAATCAGGCTCCTTTGTTACCTGAATGAACCATGGGGGTCACCCACTGGCATTTTATCTTCAATTTTTGCTATTGTATGTATGTATTACATCGAATATACTGTTCTGCCACAGCAATAATCTTAGAACAGACGTATGAAAAGAAAGGCTCTGAAAAAAATGGTAATAGAATTTTCTCTACCTCCTTTGGCTGGATCCAAATATGCAAGCACATGTGGTTTGTGGTGGCACAAACCACATGCCCAGCACATTAAAACGTACCTTGCACTGCAAACTTGCAGTGTGGGGCAGAATTTGCTACTGGGAAATCCAGATAAAAAAACTAAGACAGCCCCTGCAAAAAAACAGGTTGGGGCATGGCACACACCACAGGAAGGCTTGGTTCTCCCAGGAAACACTCTGGCTGCGAGCCAGAGTATCTCCCTTCCTTTAGTTCTGCTCTGGTTCCTCCAGCCAGGTGCCAGAAGAAGACAGAATTGAGCAGTTTGCCCGATACTGGGCATTTTGCTCCACACCAAAGTTTATGTGCAGAGGTGCGCATAACCGCAAAAAGTAGCAGCACAAAACTATTTTTGTACCTACGCCCCTGTATGTGGGTCTGCACCGTTTGAGTTTTTCTTTTTTCCATTTTTATTTTATATCAGAATTCTGTTGGGACTGTTTGGAATGATATGGTCCATTTAAATGAGGGATGCTTTGTTTTTTTTCTTGTGTCCTTTTCAAGAGTGAACAGTATAAAAGTACTGTATAAATTGACATCATTTGGACTTTCTTTCTGCTAAGAGCAGGTCTTCATAGATCATCAGGATGATCAAATTACATTGAACCTTTTTGCTTCTTAATCTGTCCTGTTATAGCTGCATGTTTTCTCATAACATTGAAACACTGGGATTATTTTATAACAGTTCTGCAGCCGCTACTTATTAGGCTGTGGACTCATTAGGCTAACACAAAAAAGAGTGACAGAAATATTTTTGTGTATGTGTTGCTTTAACACTGTAAATGTATCAATAAAACATTATTTAACTGATACCTATATATATAATGGCCTTTCATTTTAATCACAGTTTTTGGGCTTTTAATCAGAGAACTTGCAATTTTTAAACAGAGAAAACCAGGTCCCTAGTGATAACATAGCATGAACTGTTTGTGCATTGCAGTGTGTATATCTCTCTCAGGCCCTCCTCCTAATTCACTTTGGCACTCTTTGCTTCTCTAGAAAATAAGTACTAGGAAATAAAGATTGAAAAATTGTTAGCTGACAGCACCTTTCAAACACTGGATTTTTATGTCTAATGCTAGACAAATTTTTCAAAACATTCAGCTTTTATTAAGAGGCTTAATTATTTTATCTGCTCTGAATGATGCATGAATGCATATGCATGCAAATCTTATGCAGCTAGTCCAGATTTTCAAACAAATTGGTGTAAATCAAGTTTTGTACATATTAATGATCACGTGACAAGAATACATTTTGCCTTCATTTGTTGCCTTTACTCTTTGGGTGCATCTACACATGTACCAAAAGTGCCTAAATGATAGGGCTGTACAAAGCTTCAAGTGGTGATTCAGTTTGGAGGAGATTCGGCCCAATTCGGTGGCTGAATCTCCGAATCCGAATTGAATCAGCGGACCAATTTAAAGGTCCGAATCTACTCAACGTTCTCCAAATCTTCAGAAAAGATTCAGAGAGCTTTGGTGATTTGGGCAGTCCCTGGTGGCTGCAGCAGGGAGCTGCAGCTGACTCCAAGCTGGTAAGTACTAGGGGCAAGGGAGGTGGGGCTGAGGGAGGGTGGAGGGGACCATCGGGGGACCCCTGCCAGCCCTCCGAAACCCCCCCACTCCCTCAGCCCCCCCATGGCTTCCCCCGCCCACCCCATCTCAGTACTTTAAAGAAAAGCCCCAGTGCTCACCAGGTGCTGCCAGGCGAGGGGTGATCCCCGCTGCTCCCACTACCCCATGCTGCATGGGGGTACTCTGCTATGAGCCCCCCGATCCCCTCCCTGTTCCCTCAGCTCCCCAACCCAGGCCAGCCCTGGCCCTTTAAGAAAAAAAAAAAAAAGCAAGAAAAGCCCCAAGACTCACCACTCCTGCAGCAGCCTCGGGGCTTCTGGGGCTTTGTGCAGAGCAATGGGGAGCAGTGGGGATCGCCCCTGCCAGCAGAAGCGGTGAGTCTGGGGGGGGTTCATTTCTTTTTTAAAGGGCTGGAGCTGGCCCAGGCAGGGCATCCATGGGGGGACTGGGGGAGCACGGGATGGGGGTTTTGGGGGGTCATGCAGAACCCCCGACACAGCATGGGGCTGCGAGGATTGCCCCCTTCTCCCCCTGCCCGGCAGTACCCACTGAGTCAGGGCTTTTTTTTCCCAAAGAACCAGGAGCTGGGGTGGGCAAGGCAGCCATTGCCAGGCTGGGAGAATGGGCAGGCCCATCCAGCCGGGCCTGGCTGATTTGTAGATTCGGCAACAGCCAAATCTCCGAATCAGATTCGGCCAAATCAAATCAAGACAGTGATTCAAATCACCGAATCGAATCGCTGTCCCCCGACTCGGCTGAATCCAAAGCGAATACTAACTGCTTCACACAGGCTTACTAAATGATGTCTTAGTAACAGCCCATACTGCACCATGCACACTGCACATGGTTATTTTGAGCTGCTGTTATTTTTAGCTGCCTTGTTACAGTGTTTTGTTACGCTACGGTGATATAGCTGCAACATCGTGCTTTGTGACCGTCAACGCTACGTTGCCATTTCACATTGCTACACCGACATAGCATCACATGTAGACATGCCCTTAATGTCATAGATTTAAGACTGGGAATGAAACCTTTCCCTAGTAAAATCAGTGAGTGTTTTGCCATTAACTTCAGTAAAACTAGAATTTCATTACTGATCTTTAATCTGAGGAGGAAATGTAATAAATAATATGAATTCTGTTGTCAAAAACAGAGCTGGTCATAATTTGACAAGTTCAGATAGTGTGCAATTCCAAACTGGGACAAAAACATTTTTGCAAAATTTCTGAGAAAACAGAAATTTTGTTTCAGAAAATCTTCGATTGTGAATTTTTTGGAGACATTATATCAGAATTTCACATTTTTATTTTGAATATGTATTTTGCTATTTTTATCTTTTTAATATTTTTGTATTTGGCAATTGGCATAGTCAAAATCCCACGTAACTTTTCATAACAGAATGAGTATTGCTTCCTCCATTACTGGCCATATTTAAACTTACAAAATTAAAAATATACCAGAAAATCATGTCCTATGGGGGTATCAAAAGTAGGTATTAATGGTAGCATATAATCAATTAAAAATAGTTTCCATTAACTTCATTGGATACAGGATTTCCCACAGTGGCCATATCTACATGTTCATTAATGTACTGTAATTAGGGTGCATTAAGTTTAGTACCTGTAGTAACAGGTACTAACTAAATAAGCCATAATTGGTCCTACTGTGCATTAGCACACAAAAACTGTTTTTAAGTGACATTAAGGCGCATTAAACTAGTCTACTATGCATTAGTGCATTAGCATGGTTTTTGCCAGCCCTGCTAATGAGCGGTAGAATTGGTCTAATAAGGATTAATATGGCATCTTGTGTAGATGCTCCCAGTCAGTGCATCCACACATGCAGGCATGTGCACTTGCAGCAGCTGAAATAGGAGTGGCACAAATTTGAGCCAGGGATTTTTGCCTTAGTGCACGTGCCTGGACAAGCACTTTGGTGTGGGGTAAGTTGTGCCACTTGGGGCAAAATAACCCTGCACAGGTCCTCCCGGATCTGCAGCCAGGGGGAGCTAAAGCAGTATAAAAACTCTTATGACTTCTGGGGCCCAGCCAATTGGTATCTGGGGACACTGCCCCTTGTGCCAGCTAGACTGCTGCAGCAGCCCTAACTGAGAGTTCCCTGCACCCTCTGCAGCAGTCTGGCAGTGGGGGTTGCTGTGTGGCTATGACCTGCTGTCACCTGCAACAGCATGTGGTCCAAGGCTGCACACCTACCAGACCAGGATGGGGACTGCATGGTCACAGCAGAGGCATCTGCACCTCTGGGCCAGCTGCCAGTGGGCTGTGGCTGCACAGTTGGCCTTTGTGCTATGTTATATAGGAACATTTAGAAAATGCTTACATGTTATATAGGAAATGTTCAAATGCATGCTTCCTGGTCCCATGCTAAGGCACGCTAGTGGGCCACACCAGGCTGGGCTGGGTTGGGTCCTGCCACAGGCTTTGTGGAGGAGCTCAAGCATGGGCCACCACATGTCTGCCCCCTACCCATTCCATGTTGCTGGTGTGGCTGTGGCCTGGCTGCAGGCACAGCTGGCAGTGACACGCCACTGTGTGACCTGAGCTCTATACATGCTGAATGAGCCTGGCCTGTTAGTGTACAACTTTCCCAGTTCTGCCCAAAGCCATAAGCTAGTGGGCTGGGCCAGGCTGGGTCTGTTCATCATGTAGGGGAACCTGAGTCGCACAACACTGCATCACCACTGGCTGTGCCTGCAGCCAGGTCACAGCCACGCTGGCTGCTGCTGCCAGCACCATAGGGAGGGGCAGGCATGTGGCGGCCCCCACTCAAGCCCCTCTACAGGTCACATATCTGCCACTCCCCACACCCCTCAACATCCCCTCCCCCCACTCCTCACACCCACCCACACCCATAACTCCCCTTACCCCAACATCCCTACTTAACCGTGACAGCACCCAAGTCCCAATCCTTTCCACGCTTCTGCTTACCCCAGCACAATAAGGGTTCATGCTCCATGTGCTGGGGCAGCAGAAGCACCATAGAGATGCTCTGGCCAGAAACCAGAGAGTCTGTCTGGGCACTGGCTCCCAGGTTACCTCAGGGCACAGTTGGGGACTGTACCCTAGCCTGCTTCCCCCCCACCTCATGTTTTATTTTGATACCTGGATGTCCAAGTCTCAAATCTTGAGCCTGCACTGCAAATATGCAGCATGGGAAACATTTGTTTTGTTCCCAGCATGCCTCTTGCCACGTCTCAAACTGCTTTGAGATGCAGCAAGAGGCATGTGCAGGCTCATCTGGCTGCAGCCAGTGTGTCCACAATTCTTTCCTGGTATCAGTTTATATAGAAGCACAATGAACGCATCTACACAAGATGTTTCCTGAACAGGTGGTTAATTAGTCCCACAGTAAAGTCTCAACATCTACATGTGCAGCCATAGTAGGCTGCAGGACACTAATTAACTCCACCGTGGGTTAGTACGTGCAAATACAAGTACTATCCTGTGGCGGTGTTATGTAGTGTGCAACAGCACACATGTAGTCGCTGACAGGGCTGGCTGGGGCATGAGGGTGCTTCAGTGTGGGACTGCCTGCCAGCTAGCCCCACGCTGGAGCACCCTCATGCCCAAGTCAGCCCCTCTGCAGCACACTGAGCCAATTCAGAGCAGCCCTGGGCTGGCAAGCTGACCCCTGGGCTGCTCCGACCCAGCTCAACATGCTGCAGTCCCAAGCACAAATGAAGATGCTGTACCTGGGAGCAATAAACTCCAACACAATAAGCACCAGAGTTCATTACTCCATGTTAATAACACCAGTCTGTTGCATTTGAACATTTTCCTCTAAATCTTCACAGGCAGTGCTGGTGGCTGAGTCTTTAAAGAAATTTAAGATAAGTGTGATCAGAGTAACCAGAGATCCACTATAAAGAAAAATGAGAAGATTTATTCTAGAAGATCTAAAATGTCTCCATAATTCACCATCACTAATTATTAAAATTCTGTCTCTGAATACTTCATATGCGGCATCTGAAATTGCATTTACATGTGAACTGTGCAAATGTTTCTTTGAGGTGCATTAAATACAAGATGGGGGGAAAAAACTTCCACTGGGACTAAGCAAAGTGTTCTTTGGAAAAAAAACTGCACTTGAAGCAGTAGTCAAACATGTATAAACTTTCCTATATAACATGTAAGCGTTTTCTATACATCAGGCATTACACTAAGAGCACTCACATACTCTAAATTACTGTCTGTGAAGACAGATATTGTATAGTGTGTTCTACCGCATTTGGAAAAAATGATTTTTAAAGGATAGGGTCACTATGGTAACCACTTCTGCATTCAGCATAAAAAAGCAGTTGTGATCACAATCAGAATGTATGTTTGCTACAAAAACTGGCTTTGTATAGCAGCTCATTTTATGTTGTGTCTTTCAACTACATTTTATTGGCCAGAAGGTCTTTAAATTTTATTGTAATTAAGAAATTACACACCTTTAATATTGTATTTATGAGGGATGACAATACATATTGAAAATATTGTCAAAAATATGACCAGTTACCTCAACTACCCAAGACATTCCATAATCTCAAAAAAATTCCCTGGGCCACCCTTTTCCTATTATGAAACTGAAATAATAATGTAGGCAAGATCTGCAGAACATCCTGATTGTGATTCAATTGACTGAACATCCCTAGCTCTGTAATGTATAAGGAGGAGTCCAGATTGTTCACTTAAGCACGGACAAGTCCAGTGAAATCAACAGGGTGAAATGTACTCATAAAAGCAATACATTTGCTAGGTGGTGTTTAACGCAGTTTAGAAACAATTTAATATTTTTAAACAGATAAGACATTTACCTCACACTGAAGATATCAATTTGTGAAGCAGCTCTTAGATACATAAAGATCTTTCACCTGTTGTTGCAGGGGAGATTTATATAAATGAAACCCATTAACTAAGAGTCAATGCCCAATTATTAATATCAATTATCATGAAAGCTAATGGAGATTTCTCTTTCTGCTCAAGTAGAACAGCTCTTTTTAAGACTCTTCTCCATTCTTTTACCTCAAGCATCCACACCTATCATTTCAGTTCCCAGAAATAACAGGTTCTTTGCAGAAGTTTCCAGGTCCACACATGGAAATTATTTGGGGGAGCTGGGAAACAATGGGGATCTGCAAATGGAGTACAAAAGCTGAGATTGCCTTTTAAAATGATTTAATGATGAACAAAAGCATATTACTTAAAATTGCAACATGCAACTGAGGATTTTAGAGCAATTTTGAAGCCAATGGCCAAATTCTCATTGACTTCAATGAAAGCAAAATTGGACTTGTGATGAAATGAATATGCTCCTATTGGCATTAACTGGAGTTGCTCATGTATATTCCTGAATTGGAGGAAGGAACCCTTGTATATCCTCACCATTTTTAAGTGTATGTGGGTAGCTGTTTCACTTTCTTTACAGTATGAGCCTGTTCAAAGGCAGAACACTGAGTTCCTTAGCAGCAGTCCTGGCATTCTTTCCTTCTGTTTTGTATTTTTAAACTGGAGCCTGTTCATTTTTCAGCTATGGTATCATACAGCAAATACTCTTCTGTGTTTATGTAAATAGCAATAGAATTGTTTGCCTAAATGTTTCTTTCTTACTCTTTGCAAGAAGGTGGCAGAACAAATGTTTATTTTCCTAAATCTTGCGTAGATTTCAATATTTTTTTTCTTCGGTTCATTTCTTTGTCAATCCCCAAAGACAACTGAGTTCTTTCTTTTAGAAATGGATTTACTGCTCAGTGGCTGCAATTATTCCAACAGAACACTGTATAAAGGAAGTTTTTAGTGCTTAGAATGAGGGGGTTATTCTCCATAGTGTGGGAGAACAGATTCCTGTGCATAGGTGGCTGCCAGATTAACAATAATCAATCAGGTTAATGAGCCACAAACTAATAATTTTTATTCTTTTGGAGCTGTCCCAGTCAGCAATCGACCCAAATGACTCTTGATGAATGGGAAGTTTTAATTAATGAATCACTGGTCTGACTAGCCAACTAAACATTTTTTTAAAATAGGTTGTGACATAAAACACCATACCCTGACTTGTCAGCAATCTCTGTCTTAAACCATTCTCAGTTCCAGGACACAATCCCCCAATCATATGAATCAGATGCTCTAAAGTTCCCAGGTTGCATGTTGTTTTGTCTGCTAAAGAACTCTTCCTCACCTGCTTTTTCATGGTGATATGTAGCGCTGTGTGAGGCTTTGGACAGAGCTTCGGATCCAGAAAAGCTTTGGACGCTTTCGGGGTGGGAAGCAGCACGTCCAGGTCAAGCGCCGCCTTATTCAGCTTCCCCAAGTGGTTTGGAACTGCCTCGGAGATCCGGCCATAGGGTATAATAGGGAAACAATAAAGTATCTATAACTTTGTTGTTTTTTGTCTAATTTGGATGAAATTTTTAGGGGTGATAGAGTCTGCAGAGAGGATGAATCCTGACAAGTATCAGGAAGATCTTTGCAAGGGATTGCGGGGGGAACAGCGCCCCAAATTCCTGAAAGCAAAACTCATGTCACATCTAGGCATTACAACATAGCGGGGTGAAAACTGCACGGGCGGTAATGCTTACTGACACCACAAAGCCTGCCAAGCTTCAAAAGATTGCTGCAGGGTTTTTGGGGCAACTGTACCCCAAAATTCTTGAAAGCAAAACTCCTGTCACTTCTACGTGTTACAACATGGTGGGATCACAACTGCAGGGGTGATAGCTCTTACTGAGGCCACAAAGCTTGCCAAGTTTCAAAAAGATCAGTGCAGGGGTTTGGGGGCAACTGCACCTCAAGCTGCGGACAAGCAGAACTGGTGCCATGGGTGCTTGTGGGACTGACTGTGACTGTCTTGGGGCAGGAGAGGAGACACTGCTGCAGGCCTGGCTGCTAAGCTGCTGTGTTACCAGTTACCAATGAATCAATCATGATTCACCCAGGGACCAGCTCAATACACAGGACCTAGCTACTACATAAGGACTTAAAGAGCAACAATTAGCGCCTACAAAACCAGGCTAAGGAGAGGAAAGACTCAATACAGACAATCAACAGCCCCAAATCAGACACAGTCTTGGCACGAGTTTTGTCTATCAGCAGCTAGGGGTGCAGGGCCCTAGCAGGTGGCAGGTGTCATGGCCTCAGCAGGAGCCACGATCGCTGCAGCTGTCACCCTGCTGCGCCTTAACACACACAGGGTCACACATGGCACGAGTTTTGCTTGTCTGTAGCTTGAGGTGCAGTTCCCCCCCACCCCTGCACCGATCTCCTTGAAACTTGGCAGGTTTCATGCTCTCAGCAGAGGCTACAATCCTTGCATGTTTCATCCAAATCAGAAAAAAACCAACAAAGTTATAGATATTTCATTGATCCCCCATTATATCCTACGGCTGGATCTCCAAGGCGGCTCCAAAGCTTTGGAGCCGCTTCAGCCAGATCAAGGCGGAAATCTGCTCCAGAGCTCCGGATCAGATCGCTGCCATCCGAAGCAGCTGGATCCAAAGCTGGATCGGATAGCTGCTGACTCACACAGGCTTAGTGATACGAGTACAGGAAAGATTCAGTGAAAGTTCTGCTAGCTAAGCTACAAGAGGCACTCCATGAGTTCACAAGCATTTTCATTCCAATGTAAATCATAACTTAATATATATTGTCTTTTGAAAACAACCCTCCACATTCATCATTAGGTGAGCCACCTCTCCTTCCTTTGATACTTACAGAACATGCCTGTGACTACTAGAGCAGTAGCCTGCTATAGACTGTTAGGAAAGTGTCTAATAAAACTGTATTTTTAAGACAAATAGCAGTTGAAAACAAGGATGAAAACCAGCAGCATCTGACCTGACAGCTGTGTGGAACCATCAATAAGAATTCTTTTTTTCTTTTTCTTCTTTTACCCAAATTCTTGCACCTGAATAGAAGCTGCACACACGACAGTGCTGAAGAGAATCAAGTTCAGAATTTTGGCTCAAGTCTTATACCAGGGCTTTAAAAGTGTTTCCCCCTTTCCCTTCAAATCATACGTCAAAGATTGCAGGGGTTTATTAATTTGGTATGGAGTTTGTTTTATAGTTCATCATGTTGTAAAGGAACAGCACAAACTATGGAAAAGAAATAAGGGCTGAGTAATTTGTCTTGTGTGTTACTAACACTCCTGCTGTTTCTGTTTTGATAGGGGGGAGAAGTAAATGAAATACCTATTCCCCTCACCCACTTCAAAAAGTTTTCCTTTTCCTAAACACAGTGAATACAATTTGCACATTTTGGACCTGTTACTTTAGGTGATACAATCACAGTATCTCCAGGTTTATTATAACCAATTTATAAAGGGCAGAACCACTCCTAACCAACCAACATTTTCTCGGCTCAGCTTGTAATTTGTTCCCTGTTGCTTGGGAGTATATTGAGCAATGTAAGGCTATTACCAAGAACCAAAAGCTATTTACAACCCTGTAGTAAACATATTAGCAGTATAGCTCTTCCAAAAGAAGTAAAATAGACTGGAGCTGCACACAGCTGCGATCTTCTGAACAAATCTTGGTATGACCAACTATGTAAGCCTTGATTAGTCAATTCATCCAGTATCTGTCAGTATCATTACAGGTTAGTAACTGAGTAGATTGTCTTTATAATGTCTGCACTAGTCATGAAGTGAGGATTAATTTCCCTATTCACCACTGTGGAAGTCACTGAAAATTTAGGATCAAACGTATTAGTGATTTTAAAACACTTTGACATTCTCACTTGGAAAGCAGTAGAGAAAGGCAAACTATTATTAATTCTAATAAAAAGTGCCTGGTCCTTATATAGATGTAAATGAGAAGCTCCATTGAAAACAAGGTAACTACTTGTTTTTACTGCAGCATAAGTGAGACCAGAAGTAGATCCTATATAATACCAGATATATGATACTGCAAAAAAGGTATCTGGCAGCCACCACCTTCATTCACAGACAATGGTGACTGCACTGTTACAACATGCTGCAGTATTAGCCCAGTAAACAGCAGCTTGAAAGTTTCTCTCAAGTTGTACCCCAACCATACAGCTGGTCCAATAAAAGACAACACTCCCAAAAATCCTTGCCGCTCACATACTTTAAAGTCTTACTCTACAATGACAGAAAATCAAAGGACAGACCAAAAAAGGTACCTACAAATCAGGTGTTTCAGTGCCTAAATGTTTGTCTCTGTTACCCAGACTAGAATCCAAAAACTACAGTTAAGTGTTTCCTGAGACTCCCTACATGGGGAGACTTAGGCATCTTTAAAAGGGGACAGAGAAAACCCTCATGCTGAGCACTGTACCACCACAAGGTAGCCAATGGGAAAATGCTAACTCCTGCTCTGGGGAGCTTAATAATGGTTTGAGACAGGGCTCCAAGGAAGGTGACACCCTCCATTTGTGATCTGGAGCCCAAAGGTAAGTCCTATATATCTTCTCTGAAAGAACTGGGAGCGAGTCTGATTTTAAAATGTTACCAGTGTTCACTTTTCAGATAGTTCCCTAGTGGTTAAGCCATTTGCCCAGGGATGACCAAGTTCTGGCCTTCCAAAGCCTAAGGTCTTTTAGACCCACATCTCCCACTCTCCAGGAACAGGGAGTCCTGGGCTTTTGCGATAAACTTGGATCTTTGTCCAATGATTGTTTCATGTAAAAAACACAAACAGTCCAGGGATCAGGGACTGGACTCCCTCCCAGCTCAGCCTGCTAACCATTGGACTACAGTAAAACTCCTCTTGGCCCCTTGAAGCTTGTGTTCTTAGCAGCACAGTGTCCACAGGAAGTGGATTCTAGTTACAACACTCTTTAGGAAGTAAGGAATGTGGTTTTGGCCACTCTCATATCAACGAAGGGCAAGAACTGCAGTGCCATCCTGCCTAATCGAGTGCCCTGACCACCACTAGGCAATCACAGAAGGCAGGTTCCTCTTTTACTAGCTGTAGTTGTGACTGAGCGTGGCTGTGGTCACTGCATTTTGTACTGAAATTGATGTTGTAAGTGTACACGGAGCAGGTTTAAGGCACACGCACTTTGTTTCTGGAGCCCAGTTGGCTGTAGATGGGAGATAGGCATCTGGCTGCTCCAACTGGCAGGACAGCAGGTACTTGTGAAACTTACAGGCCAGAAAGCTGCTCAGGCTGCTGAAGAGGGACATAATATTGGATTTAGAATCCTAGGCTAAGTGCAGACAGTCAAAAAGCCTGCAGCTGAATTGATTCAGTCTTTGCAGGTTAGTCTAAAATGCAGAGATTAAATTAAAACAGAAGTGAACAGACATTTACCTTTGATTCAGCAAATGTGCCCACATGCCTGCAACAGCTCAGGCCAGAAGCTGGGGAAGCATTAGAAAACAGCTCTCTGGCATGTGGCCAGCATGGGCTGTGTGTTCACTTCCTCTTCCTGCTGCCCCCAAGGTCTCTGGGATTTGCAGTCCAAAATCACAGTAGCAGGACTCTGTGGAGTTGCTCATCACTTCTTCTTGCTTCCTGGTTCCTCTGGGATTTGTAGTCCACAGTCACAGCCAGCAGTAAGTTTGAACAGGGGAAGGTGTTTAACCCTCCTCCCTGGCCCCTAGACCTCAACCAAGGCTTGCTTGGGGGGCAGTCCTTCTCCCCCCTCCCACCCCAGACTGGGCTGGCTCCCCAGCCAGGCTTGTCCCACCCCACTTTGTCAGCCAGCACTCATTTCTCCAGCTAGGGAGCAGAGGGGCAGAGCCAACCCTACTCTCTTGAGCAGACAGCACAGCCCAGCCCAAGGCTGCAAAATATGCTGGGGGACTATGATTCAACTTGAACCAGGAAGGGAGTTTGGGACAGAAGTTCCATAAACCAGTTTGACCCAGAGCTGTGAAGTCTGATACTACATTCAACCAGGTTTATCTTAAACCAATTTCAGCCATTTTGAAACTCGTTTATGTGCACTGAGCTTTTCTTCTGTTACAGGTTTAAAGCAGTTTCTGATCACTTAAACCGGTTTATGTGTAACCTCTGTCCCTGGCCCTAAAGTCCACCTAAGCCCAGATTTAGGCACCTGCATCATTTCTAAGATCCTGCCCTAAGTCAGTGAGGAAGAAATAAAGGGAACACATACAGACCCACAGAAAACTATGCATGTAGCTAATAAAAGAGTCATTTACAAGCACCTACAGGGGAGCAAAAGCATCCATGAAAGCAGTGCATTAAAAATATAAAATAACCAGCTGCCAAATATACTACAACCAAGGAAGGGGCAGTGGCTGCTGCTGCTGCCACTAGCTCTGTTTGCAAGACTTCTACACACAGAGCTAAAGTAGGACTGTGTGACATGTGTCAGGTGATCTTCATTCCAGTTCACCCTGGATCTTTCTGACACTGCTGCTGGCCAATCATTAGCTGGACTTCATTCCCCTCCCTCTCCTCCTCCCCCCTCTTCTCAGGCTTCTCCTCTTTCACTTGAGTGATTGATTGGGTCTTCCTCTCCCCACCCATCCTGAAGTCCCCCTTGGAACAGCCAATGAGAGAGGGGGAAGCTTTGGAAGAGTAGGACACTACTCTGGGAATGTGAATGGGGCGGGGAGAGGGTGAAGCAGGGGCAGGTGGGGGAATGAGAGTGGAAATTGTATATAAGTGGCTGCTGCAGCCCTGAGGGGTTGCTTAATGGGAAGAAGGTGTTAGGTTGGGGGTGGCTGATGGGTGGGAGATTGCTGTATTTTTTTTTTTTTTTTATAAGTTTATACTTGTTTTTTTTCTCTTGTTATTTTCTCTTTAAAGTGACTTTTCACTATTACTCAAAAAGCTGTTTTACATGTAAACACTGTAACTGTACTTCTGTGAAGTTTTAGCAGGTAAGGTGAAATCCTGTAGACTGATTAGGCTGGCAGTTGAATTAGCTGTGTTTTTAACCTACAAAATTGAGGGAAGACTCCTTTAGTAAGGGGTGGGGGGTGATGAGGTACTGGGATGTGGATTGCTCTTTGTGGCATGTTTGGGTGTATAACTGAACCCCAAGTCCCCTTTTCCCCTTTCTGGAAATCCAGTGTTTTTCTTGAAAGTTATGAGCTGATGCTGCTTCAGTGTTGCTTAATTTAACTTGCTTTGTTTCAGTGTCCAATATATGCCTTTCTTTTTTTTAAGTAAACCAGAAAGGTGTAAAGATCTGTCTGGAGGCTAAATACTCACAATGGTTGCAACTAGCAATTTAAACAGTAAAAACTCTACATGCATTTCAGAACTGATACACCAGGGTTTTCACTATTCAAACATAACTGGTAAGTATATTAGACCTTCTCAGTAATTCTCACTTTTGCTCTGTAAAAAGCAAAGTAGTAAAAAGGGGTCTGTTATCCCATGCAGCATTACAACATTTCATTATGTACTGGAGTAAGGGGTGGCCATCAATGGGGTAACCAAGAAGAGATGGTGCTTACAAAGCAAATGTTGTTGAATTTCATCTGATTAATACTGAAGAGTTGCTAAAATGACCTGGGTATACCTGATAATCTTATAAAGATGGTATTAATATTATTTTCAGAATCTGTCAGACTTGATTAACTATTTGTTAAAAATTTTATATTGTTTAGCCCAGCTCCCTAATAAGTATTTTATAAATGGATCTGGAGACCTGATTTAACTGTTTCACTGTATAAACCTTCTATAAATGCACTTGCAATATACTTCACAGATTTCAGCAGTTTGCTTAAATGATCAACTTTTTATGCATGTACTAAGCAATCTGTCTGTAGTGTGGCAGGCTGCCAAGAGCAGTGATCAGATTAGAAAGCAGATGACCAAGTGCAGAGCTATCATTTTTCCTTTAAGCAAACTAACTTTATTTTCTGGGGGGGCTAACTTTCTATCATTTTGCAAAGATAAAGGCTAGTAATGGTTATAAATTCTCCTTTTCAATGGGGAATGACTTCATTAAGCTCACAGTAATAACCAGTTTAATCAAGAGATATAACTCAATAAACTACTTGTGAAATTAATACAGCTGAGCACAGATGACTGCTGGCAGTACACATAAAATATACATAACTCTAACTCTCATTAGCAGTGCTACTGTAGTGTGGCTGCTTAATGTTCTGGCTTGATGATTAACCACTATTTAATAAGTCAGGAAAATAACTGGTTGGTCCATGTTCTGCCTCTTGTGAGGCACCAGTGTGTTTTATTTTCTTCCTCATGTCTGTCTGTCTCTCTCTCTCTCATTTTAATTCCCCTGCAGACTTTGACTACTGGGATTATGTTGTGCCTGAACCCAATCTTAATGAGATGGTGTTTGAGGAGAGAACCTGTCAAACTTTAGTTAAAATGCTGGAGAACTGTCTGTCCAGTTCAAAGCAAACAAAACTTCACTGCTCAAAAGTTCTGGTCCCAGAGAAACTAACCAAGAGAATAGCTCAAGATGTACTGCGGCTTTCTTCTACTGAGCCCTGTGGTTTGAGAGGGTGCGTTATCTATGTCAACTTAGAAATTGGAAACGTGTGTAAAAAGCTGGATCAGATTGTCTATGACCCAAGTATTGTTCCTACTTTTGAACTGACACTTGTCTTCAAGCAGGACTGCTGCTCATGGCCTAGTTTCAGGGACTTCTTTACTCGGGCCTGCTTTGCATCTGGCTGCAGGCGTACGCTGATTCTGAGTCCTGGATTTCGGCTTATTAAGAGAAAATTGTACTCATTGATTGGGACAGTAATTGAAGAGTGCTAGTAATATCTTCCAAGGCTTAAAGGGAGCCTGCAGCCACCAACTGATACCCAGAGGTTTTCAAGAGATGTAGCTTGCTTTACAGACTCTAACTTGTGTGTGCATCTAGTGACCAGTGTGCACTGTCTATGCTGGACAAATGTAAGCCTCTTTAGATTGACCTAAAATAGTCTTCATTCAGTTAACTGTCTGCCTTCCTAGGTTATTCTACTGTCTGCTGCAGAAAAGGCTGGAACAGGAGGGAGCAAAATGATCTACTTGAAACTTTCAGGAGTTAGCATCTAATTCTGTGGGTCCTGAGGCTAGCCTAGTATTTATATAGAAGCTTTAAACCCCAGAAATAACCATAAATCTATATGCTAGTATAGTTACAAAAGGATTTGCCAAAAAGCACCCCAGAACTAACACAAAACCAGAAACCTATAACTTCTGGAGAGCTTGGTTTTTAATCTGTTTTGGATAATCAAAAATGGCTCTAATGACAGCTTAGTGCATGACATTCCCTTGCTCAAACAAGAGATGGCTCTTGTGTCTCAACTGATTAAATCTGGTGTGAAAGTAAATATTTCGCAATTTTATTAGGGGCTATGAAACGCACACAGTTTTCTTGGTCTGAAGACCATGACAACTTGCACTGCAGTCTCAGCAACATGCACTTTTTTTATGCTTCTGAAGTGTTGTAAGAAGCAAATTCATGGTGGGGGGAGGAGGGGAAAGAGCTGTTTAATTGCTAGCTTAAACCTGAGGGGGGTGGGACTTTGGCTCTTCATGCAATACAGGCAGTGAAAAGATCTCTGAAGCAGCAATGGTAAATCACTGTCTTTTTGACACTTGCCTATCTCATCCAATATTGAACATAGGTTGTTTTTAGCAGTCAGGGGTTTCCCCTCTCTCACTGGGCAGAAAGCTAGAACTTCTGTCACATCCCTTCTCTCTACATGGAACCAAGGAACAACTCAGTTTGGTACTCCTCTTCATGGTTTGCTGGTTCCCTTTACAAATACGGCTGACTTCTTTTCTATTCTGGCTTGTCAGTTCAAATTCTGTGTGGGGGGATGCTTTTTTCCCTGCCTCAGTCTGAACTCCGAGTCAGTGGCCTTTTTTTCTTCTTCCTGAAATGTTCAGGCAGTAGTTTTCTCTTTCCAGGAACTTCATCTCTCCAAAGATGGTATAGCTAGTGTTGATGCTCTGCTTTGCCCCTCTGTCCTTGTTCACAAATATGCCTCTTCCCTGAGAAACCTGTACTTCAATTTTACACCCCTTTTGCTGAAAACCAGCTGGCTCCCCTTCCCCCCCCACACACACTCAACCAAGCTGGTTAGTTAACTCAGTCCAGAATTGAAAATTAGGTATCACTTTGTTCTTTTGGAGTAGAGGGAACAGAAATACTGACTGTCACTCATAACAAAATCAACAGCTTTTTGGAACAAGACCATAAACTCAAAATAGGCAGATTATGAAATATGTGGTAGGAGAGATAAGGGAGGGAGCACTGTTCCCTACTTCCTCACGGTAGCTTTTCTGGGTCTACCACTCTTCGGAGGGTTAATACTGGAGTGCTACAATGTTTTGGTTGATGGCATCCAGTTTTCATGGATAATGACTTCATAACAGATGATAGGAACTGCCTTGTCATGTACATAGAAATGTTTCGGATCCTAGCAACCGTTTGTTTGCAGACTCTTATCTTGCAAGTATTTGAGCTACATCAGCATGCATGAGACAGTTGTGACACTGTTTGACACTCCAAGTGTGTGGGTGAATGAGGGGGGAATGTGTTGTGTTCTCCACTAAATCACATGTACAATATACTTGGCTTTGGATTACAGAATTGCACGATTCTTAATGTTTGTGAACTACCACATTTTGGCAATTTTTAAGCTTCTTGACTTTTCAGAAGTGGACCATTGTAAATTGACTTGTTTTGCACTTGTACTGTTTTTAATGTTTTAATGTCAAACAATGCCTTATTGTGGTGTCATTTTTTTGCATTGTGGGATCTCTTCACACTGCTGTGTAATGTTGGTCCCGTTTCCCTTGTCTTGCCTTTTTAGTTTCAATATGGCAGTTACTTGCTGGCACTGTCCTTAAACCTGACTTCTGTGAGAAGAAATGTGTTTTGTCTATTTGACAATAAAGATTTATATTTTTAATTTTCAAATTTTAAGTGGTCTGTGACACTCCTTTCCTACCTTACTGCTGGTAGGGCCTGTAAAGATACTGATGTAAAAACACCTTCCTCTGCTCTCCATGACGCTTCTCATGGCACATGCATTCTAACCTGAAGGATGCGGCTTGTGTTTGCTGACCAACATGGAGAACAAGGTTCTTTTTTAAGTTGTACAGATAACTCAAAATGGTTCAAATGATGAAATGGGCAGGTTCTGCCACAATGTGGATTAAACACTATTGAATTATAAAGGAGCTGTTGGTGCTTGTATAATTATTCAGTGCAAATAACAGTAGGCAGAGAAGCCTACTTCCTTGTCAGGTGAATGCGTTTGCTGCCATCAACAAAGATTTCAGCTTGCATGCTTGCCATTTTGAGAGAGAACCAGTTTTTCAGAAACTACATGGATTTGGCACTGTGGCAAATCTTGGTGACCAGGATTCTAAGGAATATAGAAATCAAATAGTGCTTTCTTAGGCTGCTACGGTGCAAGTGTGTGTGTGTGTGTGGAGTTCAATGAGTGTTTTGAAGGAAAGCTGTTAACTCAGCTGCTTAAAGACTCCTAATACTAAAAGTCGTGTGGTGTTTTTAAATGAATAGCCATTGGAATGATCAAACAGGAATTGCAAAAAGTGACTGACCTTCTTAAAAGAACAATATAGAAGGGCATTAACACATTCTTTTTAGAGTAGAATAGATTTAAAATGAGACCAATTAACTCTGATACTTTTTCAGTTGGTTTTTTTTTAACAAAAAGGCTAAATCTATATCCTCAGTGGTCCTAGCTTGACTTCATTTCCCAACCCTCAAAGAAGTAGTGGAACTATCACTATACATGTGGGTTTTGAAGTAAGGAGAATATCCTTTCAGAAAAGGAAAACCTTCTAGTTGTGAGGATGACAAAAAATAGCATGTAGTGAAGGCAGTACTAACATTTGCCTTAAATCAGCTGGCCTATCCCTGCTCCCAAACCAGAAAACAGCAGTTAACTGCTCTTCCTCTATAAATTATCTTTTAAATGCTATCTTAATATATCATGTGTAGCCTAGTTCTAAAAGACATCTATCTCTTACTAGGCAGTCTAATAGGGCTGTGTGAAACAGCACTGTTCTGTTTTCATGGGACAGTGTTTCATTTCATTTTGAAACCACTGCTTCAGTTTGTTTTATCGAAGTTGTTTCCATGTTTTGCCCAAAGGCTATAAGGGGGAAGCATGAAACTGCCTATAACTTTGTCACTTCTTACCTGATTCAAATTTAAATTTGCAGGGATGGTAGCCCCTTCTGAGACAGTGAAGTTTGCGACACTTCAAGGGGATAGGTACAGGGCTTTCGGGGAAATGGCACCTCAGGCTGCTGACAACCAAAACTCATGACATGGGTGGCATGTGTGCATGTGTTAAGGTGTGCCCTCACTGGCGCTGGGTCTTCTACATAAAACAGCGTGCCCCAATGAGGCTTCCTCCTGTACAGCCTCAGCCTGGTCCACTTTAAATGACAACAGGTAAAATAGTAACTTAGTGAGCAGAAACACAGTCACACCAACAGCATCTCAGGCAGCCAAACCATGGCACAGCCTTTCTTTCCTCTCCTGCAGAAGCTTCTTTTCCAGCAGTTACCAGAGAACTCACACTGCCAGCCCCAGCCTTGAAGTTTAGGTGTGCCCAGGGCCCTGCATCCTTCTGGTCAGGTGTCAGGGGTGTTGGGCTAAGGACATGGTCTGTTGGGTCAATCCAATCTGATATCTTTTAGCAGACCACCTGAATAGTTACAGAAATATATCATAGTGAGTTTTTGGGTTGAAACACCTTTTGCCAAGCAGAAGAAGCACCTGCAGTTGGGGTGGGGGGAGAGTGTCTTCCTGGATAGAAGGAATAGGAAAGAAGCCAAAGGCTGGTATGCAATGCAGTCAAGAAAGCCAGTTTGTGGAAATGGAGGCATCAGGGGGGTGAGGGATGGATTTGGATGAAGAGGTAGGGGAAAGGGGGATGTAGCAGTGCAGATAAAAGTGGAGTGGTACCTGGGGAGTCAAATGTCTGGCAGGTTGTAGTGTGTCATAAATCTGTTCTGCCTCCCTGACTCTCTTCACCAGCATGTCCCCTGATTCAGGCTTTGGCTGCTGCATATGCTGCCCTTCACCCTTTGGGTCACACACAGCAGCTAGCATGTGGACCATACTGGACCGCAAGGGATCAGCCTGTTTCTTGATACCTCCTTCAGCTGCCTCACCAGTACCTGTACATCTGGTGACAGCAGCCTGCCAATACCCAGGAACATTGATCCCCTGGAATCTCTCCATTTGGCTCTGAAGTTCCTTCAGTACACGGATCACCTGGTTAAGGAGGGCATTGCCAGCGCTGAGGGTCTCAGTGGCCACGGGGAAGGGCTTGAGGACCATCAAGATCTGGGAGATGATATCCTACTCAGCTCTGTTAAGAGGGCCACTGATCCCAATCTCCCCAAGCAAAGGGATGGCCTTCTGTTGCTCTACTAGCCTCTCAAGGATCAGGTATGTGGAGTTGTACCTAGTCTCCACATCCTGCATGATTTTGTGCTGTGCGATGTTCAGCTCTGCTTGTTTGTCCCATGGCATCTTGCTCCCCTTGATGCTCTGGTGGAAGTAATCTGCCACCCTCCTGCATTTGGAAATGAGCTTGCTGGTTGTGCTGACAGTCACCAGCAGCCCTGTCCCTCTCCAAGGCATCCCTGCCTATGAGGTAGAACTTGTGTGCCACACAGAAGATGCCAGCAAAGTTGGCATCATGGATGGCCTTGACCACATTGGCCCCATTGTCAGTGACCATGAACTTGTGGGTGAGCCATCCCTGCACCAAGTGGTTCATGGCCTCCATGATCTTTGTTGCTGCATGGGACTTCTCCATCACCTCCGTTTGAAGGAGAGCCCACCAATGGCCTGACTGGTCACACCAGTGCCCTGTGAGGAAGAGGTAGGCATGATCTCCACCCCAGCTGCTCCAGGTGTCCAAGGTGAAGCATAAGGCCACCTGCAGACCTGTCTTGCACAGCTCCTCACTCAAGTACCCCCTGCATGCCTCATACAGGGAGGGTACCATTGTCCTGCTGAAGGTGGTGCATGCAGGCACTTTGGTATGATGGGGACACGAGTACCATGAGCTCCCTAAACCCTGGCCACTCAACTAAGGAGAAGGGCTGGCCATTCACAGCAAGCATCTCCCCAATGCTCTGGGTGGTCTCACTCACCCTTGCAATACGCCCCCCCCCCCACACACACACACACCCTTTCTGTCCACTTTTCCCCAATATTCCAGGGTGACCTTCCTCTGCTTTGGGAGAATGGGGGCTTTGGAGTGAGAGGAGAACTTCCCTTTGGGCATACTCCTGCTGGTGCCAGGCTGAGGAGGAGCAAGGGCAAGGGAGTGGTGCCTGTGGAGTTGCATCAGAATCCCCATGGTGCTCATGTGTTTTGTTCCCTTTCCCCAGCTGGTTTTGTCTCAGCACTACAGGCAGATAGCGTATGTGGGATCATCTGCCAGCTCAAAATGATCCCAGACCATACTACCTGCTTGCTTCTGGGGTGTGGGTGCATGCGTGGATGCTGCAATTTCCCCCTCCTCAGCAGGTAGAGGCACAGCAACAGGAGGAGCGGATTCAGCTGAGCTGCTTGCCTCTGCACCCTCTACTTCAGCCTCCTCCAAAGCACCTTCTGGGGAAGGAGACCTGGCTCTAAGGGAAACCTGAGGGGTGCAGAGCACAAACTCAGCTCATTTTCTCTTGTTCCCCAGAATTTCCCTTGCTAGGGCACTCAGATCCAGATCTAGCTCCAGCTCCAGCTCTTTCTCCGGCACTGGAAGACTCAGAATGAAAAGTGAAACGGGGGTGGAGGAGACTGTCATGCTGGTGCTGGTGCTGCTGTTTGTGATCATGGGGTGAGGTATGGCTGGTGCTCTTGGAAGGGATGCAGTCTCAGGCATAGGCATAGGCAGTAGGACTGGCACTGCTCCCCTCTCCTTGCTGCTTCTGGAAGCCTCTTTCCTGCTAGTTGTTGGAAAGAAGTTGTGTCTCAGTTTGAGGGGGGGACTTACATTTCTCCCTCTACTCCCTCCTCCCTCTCTCCCTGAAGGCTTGCCAGCTGCCTTTCCACCACACATCATGGTGTGTTTCATTGTGTCTTGTTTTTATATAAATATATAAATGTATCTGGGTTCCTATATACATTCTATAATGTATGAAATATGCCACAAGGTATAAATATATAGAAATAAAATATAAATGCACCTTTCTTCCTATATAAATTCTGTAGTGTGATATCCACTATAATTATAAAATTGAAAAGAATAAATCAATGAATATAATAATAAAATAAAAGGGTCTAGAAGAAAGTAAAATGTATTGTGGAATCCCACTTGCTAGCCTAGCAAGTAGGAAATCATTCAAATCAATGCTAGTAGTAGCCTTCATTGCCTAACGCTCCTGAGCTGCTGGAGGATAGCTCAGTAACTGTCAGACCCCAAGGCAGAAATCAGGCCAGTTCAAATGACGCTGCCAGTTATGCTGTTTTTCCATCCCTCCTCCCCCCCACCCCGGCACTGGGACCCCAGGGAAAGATCACAGTCACTGGCCAGCTACACAGTCAATATGAGAGCAGTCTGTCCCCCTTCTTCCCCCTCCTCTCCTTACTTTGTTTCCCTGAATGCAATCCCAGTTTGAGCTTTGAAACTCAAAACATTTTGAAACTTTAGAAATGCTTCGATTTCCCTCATTTTGTTTCAAGGCTGTTTTGAAGCCCTTCATTTCATTTCATTTCAATTTCTCTGTTTTGAGCTTGAAATGAGTCGAAGCACCATCCAAACTAAACAACTGGAGAAATTTTGCGCAGCCCTACAGTCTAGTGTAGCTGGAAGGGTGAAGTATATGGCTGTACATCTAGCCCTACTTACATTAACATCCCAGTCTTTGGGGAGAGAGGGAAATATTAATCTATCACAGCAAGATTTTTGGAATTTCTTTCACCAGATTAAAACAGCTGTTGGCATACATAATGAAATGTGAGGGGGAGGCTAGGTATAGAAGGAAGGTGAAAATACAAGCTATATTGTGAATAAAAGCAAAGGGGGAACTTGAATTTTCTAATTTAAAACCTGAAGATGGGGAGGTGAGGGGAAAGGCATATAAATGTTGCCAAAGTTACTAATGATTTTAACTTTAAAAACCCCCCTGTAATACAGTATTTATGTTGGAAATATATCACTTGTAAGCTAGGAAATAGTAGTCTTATGGTTCCTGTATGACTATCCATCCTTCTGTCCCATGAACTTGAATGAGGGCCCATAAGAAGAAAAGTGTGATCAGATAATTGGACTGAATCATAACTCAGCCCTCTAGCACCTGTATACTTTAAGGTTGCACCAGTGACCACATACTATCTTTCAAGTGCTGCCTTTGCAACATAGGCTAAGGACAGACAGTCAAAAAGGCCAAAGTTGCATTGATTCGATCTTTTCAGGTTTCTGTAAACTGCTTAAATTGAACCCATCAGAAAGTGAACTGACATTCACTTTTCAAAAGTGACATTCACTTTTCAAAAGTGAAAGGCAGCCAAACCGTTGCAGTGGCCTATACCAGGCACCAGGGGGTGCTAGAGCACACCTCCCAGCCTGTAGGCCAGTGCAAAAAAACAGGATAGGCGATTTTCCCCAGCCATGCCTCCTCTTTAGCCTCCAGTCAGCTGAGGAGGGGGTGTGGGGAGAACCCTCCCCCACAAAATACCCCAGGTAGGATATGTTGGGGAAGAGGGAGGAGGGAAGCCCCCAGTGGGGTGTTTCTCCCTCTCTCCCTGGCTAGGGACAGACATTGAAAAAGCTTGAGCCTGAATTGATTCAATCTTTGCAGGTTAGTATAACCTGGCTAGGCTGACCTGGTTTGTAACCATACAGACATTCCCTCTTCACTAAGAAAATGCAGGCACATGCCTGCAGTGGCTCAGGCTAGAAGCTGTGGGGTGCTAGAGCAGCCCTTCCTTCCATTCCACAGGACTGAACTAAGGAAAGGTGAGGCCAGGCCCCAGCAAGATGCTCTGATTAGGGAGAGGTCCCACCCCTCCAACTTCTGACCAGGAGGAAGCCAGCAGGGAGTTGATAACAGAGCATTTAGTTACACAGCAGGGAGTTGCACAGGGAGTTGTTAATATTTATCAACCCATAAAATGAAATACAACCTCTCTCATTAGTTCGAGCTCTTTTTAAAACAACGTTTTTCCAAGGAAGGAATGGAGGGACATTACCAGCTACCTGTTGATTAGCTCCAAAAAGCCCTAAGCCAACAATGTCCTGTCTACCTTTGTCCTGGCTCCCACAGCACAGACTGTAGCCAGCATGTGGTATGCTAGCTAATGTTGAGAAGTGTACAGCAGAGGGGAGAGGAGGGGAGAATCGCTGCTTGAGCAAAGACTGGTAGGGAGAGGGCGTTAGCAGGAGGAAGTCAGGCAGACACCGCTGTACCTGCAGTCTCTGCCAGAGCTCTAGCCATGGAGCAGAGGGGCAGAGCTAGCCCTGCTGAGTAGGAGCACAGCCCCACCCAAGGTTGCAAAGCATCTGCTGATGGCATTCAGTATGGAGAAATGCAAGGTGCTCCACCTCGGAAATAAAAACGCACATCACACTCATAGGCTCAGCACTGCTACACTTGCTAGCACCATGACCGAAAAAGACTGGGGGGGGTCATGATTGACCACAACATGAATATGAGCCACCAATGCAATACCACAGCTGGAAAAGCAAACAAAACTCTGGCTTGCATCTACCAATGCTTCTTGAACTAGACCCAGGATGTCATCCTCTCACTGTACTCGGCCTTGGTGAGGCTACAAGCTAGAGTACTGCATCCAATTCTGGACTCCACAATTTAGGAAGGATGCAAAGAAGCTAGAAAAAGTCCAGAGGAGAGCCATGCACATGATTAGAGGCCAAGAGAACATGCCTTATGAAGAGAAGCTGAGAGCTATGGGATTCTTTAGCCTGAAGAAGCACAGCCTCAGGGGTGACTTGGTGGCAGCCTATAAGTATATAAGGGGTGTGCATCAGGATCTTGGGGAACACCTGCTCACCAGAGCGCCCCAGGGGATAATGAGGTCCAATGGTCCAAACTCCTGCTAGACCATTTTAGGCTGGACATAAGGAAAAACTTCTTTACTTTCTGAGCACCCACTCCGGACACTTCTAAGAAACATTTGGACATTTATTTTGGTGGGATCCTTTGACCTTAGATGACTTCTGCACCTTGGGCAGGGAGCTGGACCCGATGATCTTATGAGGTCCCTTCCAGCCCTAATGTCTATGAAATCTCTGAAAATCTGCAATGCTGGGGGACTCTGGTTTAACTTCAACCTGGAAGGAGTCTGGGACAGACATTGCATAAACTGGTTTGACTCACATCAGTTAAACTTGGTTGAATGTAGTATCAGACTTATTTCAAATGGGTTTCAGCCATTTTCAAACTGTTTTATGTGCACTGAACATCTGTTTTGTTACAGGTTTAAACAAGTTTCTGATCACCTAAACCAGTTTATGCATAATGTCTGTCCCTAGACCCTGTGCCCAGAGCTGGTCCCTTTAGCCATGCTGTCTCCTTAGTCCAGGCCAAACCCTCTCTGCCTGGCACTGGACCCCCAGCTGGGGTCTCCCTGGTGTGGCGGGAGAGGGAGGACCCCATTTCTTCTCCCCCCCCACCACCCAGAGCCAGGAGCTGGGCTGATCACATGGCTCATGCTCCCTCCTTGGCCAGTGGCTGGCTAAGGAGGGAGTGGGGTGGGGGGAAATGCCCTCCCTGCCACCCAGCTCCAAAGTACTGCAGAGTACTGTGTCCAGTTCTGGGCACTGCACTTCAGCAAGGACGTGGAAAAACTTGAGAGGGACCCACAGTCAGGCTGTGCTTGGCAAAGCTAGTGTGAAGCCCACAGTGAGAGTGATTGCCCCACCCCCTCAGTTGGCCCACTGGCCAGGAGGAGGAATGGCCAAGTGATTGCTCTGGCTTCTGTCTTAAGTGGGGGAATAAAGCCCCCTCTCTGGGCTTCCCTGAAGCAGGAGCCAGGCCAATTATCTGGTGACATTGCCTCCCTGGCCCGTAAACCAACTGAGAAGGGAGTGGGAAGGAAAAATGGCAACCTCCTCCCCCTCCCTCTCCCACTCCCATTCCAAACGCCCAGCTGACTGTACCTGGCATGGGCTTTACTCCTCTTACCCAAGGTGGGGTGATTCCCTAGCTATGCCCCTTCCCCAGCTGTTGGGCCAGCTGAGGAAGGAGTGGGGGGTAAAAGCCCTCCCCCCCAAACTGCCCAACAGAAGGAGGAAGCCTGCAGTGGGGCTTTACTCCCCGTGCCCCAGCTGAGAGCTGGATAGATTCTCCCACCTGAGGATGGTATGGTGGTGGGGTTGGGGGAATAAGCCTGGCTCCTGGCTGCCAGGAATGGAAAAGTCCCTGCTGACAAGTGGGGGCAGGGTCACCTCTACTCCATTGAAGCGGAGAGCACAGCCCTGAGCTGCACAGCATCCTGGGATGCTGGAGGACTGTGAGTTAAATTGAATCAGGAGAGGGTCTGGGACAGAAGTTTCATTAACCGGTTTGAGCTAAATCAGTTAAGTCTGATACAGGTTTATCTTAAACCAGTTTTGCCCATTTTGCAACTGGTTTAAGTGCACTGAACTCCTGTTCTGTTACAGGTTTAAACCAGTTCCTAATCACTTAAACCAGTTTATGTGTAACTTCTGCACCTAGAAATAATGGGTTTTTTTGTCTTGTTTGAAATGCAACTTTTAAAAGCAAATTCTATTAAGTCTTTAAAAATCTTCTGGCTTCCCTTTTTCCCCTTAAAACAGTATTTTCATCCTAAACCTTCAGAGCTGCAGCCTACCTTTCAAACATGAAAGATAAGAGTAACTGCATTAATGGACTCCCAGAAAGGGGAGGAACTGTTGAAGCTGTGTGCTAGGTCTGAAATGTATTTGGGGGAGAGCTCTGTTGGGTTGTACCTCTCCCATCCATAACCTCTTTGTTATTCCATGTGGTCCCCCTGGTTTGGGTTATTGGCTTATGCTCTCTGACCTTGTTAATGCATAGGCCAGATTCCCTTATGATGCTCCATTCCACTCCTTTTTCCAGCCTTTCCCACACATATACAGCTGTTCCTGTTCTCTTCTAGGTGTCTTGGGGCACTATGGAGTGTTAATTTTTTCTTATCTTGACCAGCAGCTAAAATGTTTGAGGAACATGTGTGAAAGAAGAGTTGGTAAGATGTTATAACACTTTGTAATGAAATTTGTTCAACTGGATATGAGTGTGTGTGTGTGTGTGTGTGTGTGTGTGTGTCTAGGTCCAGGGCTACTATTTCCCTCCCTTGGAAATGCTGGGGGTAAAGAGTTTTAATACTTTGATTAACATCTTCCCCCTATGACTAAATATAGACAACTCTTTAAAAGCTTCAGGTCTAAAATGGACAGTTACCTAGGAGTGAATATGAAGCTTCAGTGATAACCCCTCTGTTGTTATATGCATGTGCTATAAAAATAGGAAGATGAGATGTAACTGTACCACTGAATACTTCAGAGGAACTATAGTCTTTTCTACTGTGAAGTGTAAATTTCAGATTCAGGCTATTTAATGGAAAAGATCAATCAGCACAAACTTTTCACTTCCAAACTCTGAAAACTGAATCTGCTGTTCTCATTTTTAACATGTTAGGACTGCTGCCGAGGTTATCAAGTCCCTTCCCTAGCCACGAACAGAAAGAATATTAAGTCTACTGCAGGGGAAAGACAATAGTGTGTACTTCCTCATATCCTTGAACCCTAGGTTTGAGAAAACTCTAGGAGGGAAAGGTGAAATTCTAGTATGGATTCCTTCTGTCAGACTAAGGTGTTGGCTATTAGAGGGTAGTGAGAGCTGTTAGACAACCCTAATTTCATGAATAGCCAACTCTATTCCCATTGCTAACTGTATTCAATGATACATATTTATTGGTATTCTAGTAGAAGCTATAGGCCACAATCAGGAGTCTGAGCTATGTTGTGGCAAAGAGAACATATGTTGAAACAGAACAAGAAAATGGTTACTTGCTTGACATATTCACAGTCTAAAAATAGGAATGTTTGTTCTATGCTAATATGCATTCAATGGACATGGCATGCAGAAAAAAAATAATGACAGCTCTGCTTTTTTTTTTCATCCTGGCATGCCTCCTTCAGATTTAGGTTTTCCTTTTTTTTTTTTTCTTCGCTCTTCCATCATTTATACGTGTTGCTTGAGATTTGTATGTTTGCATGCACTCCTGTGATTAAAAACTGAAGAATGGCAAAAATGCCCTAATAACACAGAAGTTGGATTTTCTGCTGATGTTATTTATTAATAAGAAGAAAACCTTTTTTTTTTAAAGCTGAAAGTGTGTTAACTTCAAGCTGTGGCTGAAAATGGGATCTCTGGCTGATTCAAAAGGCAAAGAATCAAGATTTACTTGTTGAAAGTGTCTTTGCTCTGCTATATTCAAATACTTTAATTCATATTTCATGAAAAGAAGTCCACGCTGGGGGGTAGCGCCTGTAAATTTACATCATGCAAACTGACCATGGAACAAGGCTGGAGGATTCAGAGTTGGACTTGGAACTGCAAGGGTCTGTATCTTGGAGTTTAGCTCTGACTTATTCTGGAGGTTCATACATAAGTGTTCAGTAAATTAGCTGCAAAGTGTTAGCAGGAAATATCCTTAGAGTGGTGGTTAGATTATGACTCGACAAGGAGACCTTTTCTGTTCTTATAGTATGATATAATTCAGACATGCCACACTTAGTGGTGAGAGCTAGGTTCCATGATTAAATGCTAATCTGTGATTCAGAGCTCCATAGTTTCCTCACTTCATATTAGGTTCCCCTTCTCAGAAGAGTAGGACATCTAAGAGAGCATTGGGAGAATGTAACTTTTGTGTAACAACTGGGACTGGATAGATTTTGTTACCATTAAGCATCTTGGTGAGCAAATTTGCACCCTCTTAAGGCACTACCACTTCTTCCCTTTGTTTCCCCACTCTTGACTTTCTTTTCTTTCCTTCCTCCTGCTTATTTTTCTGTTCTTCTCTCTGTATTCTTTCTCCACAGTTACTCCCAGTTCCAATCTCTGGACAGGTTTCTTCTCCACTCTTGTGTCTCCTGACTAAGACATCAGAGTGTTAGCTTAACCTTTTAGGTCAGGAATGAGTGTTTCTTTGAAACCCTGTGGGATAGAAACTCCCCTGCATTTGAAAGTTGGGATTCCAAATATGTCAGGTGAGATACATAAATACATTAGCGTAACTAAGCACTTTATACATTAGTCTACTGGTTTGTATAAAAGTTTGTGAGCAAATGACTTCTAATGCTAAGTTTGCATGCAATAGGCTATACATTTTCTCCCTTAAAAAGTGAGTTTTGCAAATTTATTTTACATTGGATGTAAATGGAAATCATCTCATAACACCATAAACTGAAAGTAGATTTATTTTATATTACATTATTTCAAGTTTTGTGGGGCAAAACAATGCAAATCTTTGAGACTCACAGAATTAGTAATTATGTCAGAACAAGGAGAAAAATAAATTATTTATTTTGCATGCATATACACAATAAAAAAAATAAATCAAGAACCTCCATTCTCGGTGTCTTGGAATTTTCTTCTCAACTTTTTGTTCCATTAATCTACATTACCAGAGACAGAGATTAGGATTAAAAATAGAAAATTGCCAGGATCAATCTTCATATATTTTGAAAATAAATACTGCACCTGTGTCATCTTCATATACTTGATGAAGTACATCCCAGCTATATATATTGGAGCAATAAATGGAAACTTGTTAATTGTGTTTTATAAAGCTACATGACTTTTAATTTCCTTACCTATGTCTCTCCAGTAACACTTTGAGCTATTAAAACTGGAAATACTTTTTCCACTCACTCCCACCTGTGTATATCTGTGCTTCTCCCCACTTGGACAGGGAAAATTAGACTAGTTTTGTTTATAGTTGGTAGCTAATTGAAAAAATAAGAAAGTGATATTAACAAATGCTATGTTGTTAGGTTGTAAATGGTTCAATTCAATTTACTAACATATAATAAATTACTTAAAAGTTAGATGCTTTTAAATTAGAAGGGCTGGATGGGATGTACCTGAGGTTATGAAGGAATTGGCTGAGGTAATTCTGGTGCATTTGACTATCCTTTCTGAGAACTTGTGGACATTGGGATGACTGGAAAAGACCAAATATAGTGTCCATCTTTAAGAAAGGGAAGAGAGAGGATCCAGGGAACTACAGACCAGTGGTCTTGACCTCTATACCTGGAAAGATCATGGAGCAGGTCCTCAAGGAATCCATTGTAGAGCACCTGGAAAAGAACAAGGTGATCAGAAACGATCAGCAGGGACTCACCAAGAGCTAGTAATTCCTGACTAATCTGATTTCCTTCTATGATAAATTGACAGGCTCTGTGGATCAGGGGGCAGAAGTGGATGTAGTATATCTTGACTTTAGGCTTTTGACTCTATATCCTATGACAGTCTCATTAGCAAGCTAAGGAAATACTGACTAGCATATGGTATTGTAAATAGTACGGCTGTGTGAAGCTTCAGGTGGTGATTCAGTTTGAAGGAGATTCGGCCCGATTGGGTGGCTGAATCTCTGAATCGGAATCGAATCAGGGGACCAATTAAAAGGTTCAAATCAAGTCAAAGCTCTCCGAATCTTCAGAAAAAATTCAGGAGAGCTTTGATTTGGGCAGTCCCTGGTGGCTGCAACAGGGAGCTGCAGCTGACTCCGAGCTGGTAAATACTAGTGGTGGTGGAGGGGGGCTGGGGGAGGGGAGAGGGGACCACGGGAGGACCCCTGCCAGCCCCCTGAGCCACCTCTACTTTCCCAGCCCCCCCAACCCGCACCATCTCCCCCAGCCCCTCCATGGCTGCCCCCCACTCCCTCGCCCCAGCTCCTGGCGTTTTAAAAAAAGCCCTGGTACTCACTGGGTGCCGTCAGGTGGGGAGGGCAAGCCTCTGCCCCATGCTGCCCTGCACTGCCCCATGCTGCATAGGGGGCTCTGCATGAGCGCCCCCTGACCCTTCCCCCCGCTCCCTCAGCTCTCCCACGGGTGCCCTACCCAGGCTAGGTCTGGCCCTTTAAGAAAAAAAAAACCCCAAGAAAAGCCCTGGGGCTCACCTGTCCTGCAGCAGCCTCGGGCTTTGAGGGCTCGTGCAGAGCCCCCCAGATGGGGTGGGGCAGCCGGATTGCCCCTTGCTGGCAGGGGTGGTGAGCCTGGGGGGGGCGGGGGTTGCCTTAAAGAGCCGGAGCTGACCCTGGGCGGGGCTGGGGGAGCAAGTGGGGCTCGAGGGGCTCATGCAGAGGCCCCCCATGCAGCATGGGGCAGTGGGGATCACACCCTAACAGCAGCCATTGAGTTAGGGCTTTTTTTCCCCAAAGAGCAGGGAGCTGGGGCGGGCAGGGCAGCCATTGCCGGGCTGGGAGAGTGGGTGGGGGATGGGCCTTGTCTGGCTGATTTGTAGATTCAAAAATTCAGCAGCAGCCAAATCTCTGAATCAGATTCAGCCGAATCAAGACAGTGATCTGAATCAACAAATCAAATCACTGTCCCCCAAATTGGCTGAATCTGAAGTGAATACTAGCCACTTTGCACAGCCACGTTGCACAGCCCTAGTTACTAGACCTGTGTTTTGATTCAGTTTCAGATTCAGCCATTTCGGAGGACAGTGATTCATTTCAGTGTTTTGGATCACTGTCCTGTTTTGTTTTGGCCAGATATGTTTCAAACAGGCTGCAAGCTTTGCACAGCTCTACCCAGTCAGGCTGGGCTTGGGGTTGGGGGCTGCAGGGCCACAGCAGGGAGCAGGATGGGTCTGTGGGTGGCTCATATGGGGGAGGGCCGCTGCCCTCTGTGCAGGCAAGAAGACCCCCACGTGGATCTCTGATCCCTTTCACATCAGGTTGCAGGGCAAGGAAGCAGTGCAGAGCAGTGAGCCAGACTGCTGGTCCCTGCTGGGCAACTCAGCTCCACAAGGAGCAGAGATCCATGCCGGGGGTCTCCTTACTGTCACTGCCAGCCCCGCGCTGCCCCAGTGACATGGGGTTGTGCAGGACAGGCAGCAGCAGCAAGGAGACCCTCTGCTCCCTGAGAAGCCAAGTTGTGCAGCAAGGACCAGCAGTGTCCTGCCGCATGACCTGGCTCCCTGCAGGGGCAGCAGCATACAGTTGTTTCCTTGCAAGCCTGGCTCTGAAACTCCAAAATTTTCTGAAACGTTTCTGAAACATTTTGGATGCCTCGTTGCATTTCAGAGATATTTCTGAGCCTTCTTTGCAATTCAGATTTGGTGTTTCAGGTACCAAAACGGCCTGAAATACTTCTGAAACAAAACAGCTGCCCAAATTTTGCACAGCCCTGATTTTAATGTGGATCATCATATTCAAAGTAGTCCATGTAACAAGACAGGTCCCAAGGGCAGCTGCCTCACCCCCTAGTGTTGCCTTGATACTAGCTCTGGCTTTTCGGGGTCTTACCCTGCTGTTTTGCCTACCACACCTTGTTGTTAAAGTAAAGTGGGAATGCTGCCTTCAGAGGCCAGTAAGCTCAGAGTGTATTCCCTATCCTATTTCCCCCTCAGGCTTGACTTGGCCTGCTTGATTCAGAGTCCTGACCCCAGTGCATCCTCTCGCTCACTCGCTAGCACTCCAGCCCCACTGCACAGTCCCTCTTTCTCTAGGGCTCTGGTAGCCTCTAACCTCCTCTATAATCACACCATGCTTCACAGGTTTCACTGGGTATCAATTTGAAGAAAGCTCCCTGACCCCCAATACAATACAATACAATACAATACTTGGCCTTTTTTCCATGGCTGGTCAAAGCTGGTCGAAAGTTTCAGTAATGGTCCTGGCCTTATGAAGTCTGTAGCCACATCTCTTTGGGTCACCTGACCCACCATGTCCCCACCAAGCCTGTCAGTCCTAGCCCTGATCATGCTTTCCACACCTGGGGCAAGGGAAGGTCTCTCTGCTCCTACTGGTCCACTGGAGCTTGCTGGTTGCTCCCTGGCTCTCTTCTCTTCAATAATGAGCTAGGGATCCTATTGTAATCCTTGATTACTCAATGTCTAGTTGGGAAGAGGTATCAAGGAGGTTTTCCCAAGGCTCTATCCTAAGTCCAGTATTGTTCAACATCTTAATTAATGATTTAGATGGATTAGAGAAATGGTCTGCAGTCAATGAGATGAGATTGAGAAAGAACAAGTGCAAAGTATTACTCTTGTTATGGAATAACCACATGCACAAATCCGAACTGGGAAGTGTCAGGCTAGACTGCATAAAAGGACCTGGGGTTACAGTGGACCATAAGCTGAATCTGAGCCAAAAGCATGCTCTTGTTGGGAAAAAAAGCCAACCACATCTTGGGTTGTATTAACAGGAATGTCACTTACAAATCAAGGGAAGTGATTCATATGAGATGAGGCCTCACCTGGAGTACTATGTCTAGTTTGGGGCCTCATACTTCATAAAGGATGTGGACAATTTGGAATGAGTCCAGTGCAGGGCAGTAAAAATGATAGGGGTCTAGGAAATGAGACATATGAGAAAAGGCTGAAAGAACTAGGATTATTTAGTCTAGAAAAGAGAAGGCTGATGGGGGGTGGGATTTCATACATCTTCAAATACCTAAAGGCTGGTTATAGAGAAGATGGAAATGGGCTGTTCTCTGTGTTTGTAGGGGACAGGACTAGGAGCAGTGGCCTCAAGCTGCAGGAGGGGAAACTTGAGTTGGAGATTAGGAAGAACTTTCTGACTATGAGGGTGGTCAGGCATTGGGACAGGCTACCTAGTGAAGTTGTGGAATCTCCATCCTTGGAAACTTTCAAAAGTAATTTAGATTCTTGGCAGGGAAGGCTTAGTCAGGGATGCTCCTGCCTTGAGCAGAGGTCTTTCCTATGAGTCTATGACATGGAAGACTTTCTAAATTGACAAAGGAGGACAAAGCTGCCTGTTAGAGGGAAGTTCAATCTGCATCTAGATGGAACTTCAGAGTTTGTTAATCAGTACTCTGCATCTCTGTATCATTGCTGTCCATTCCTAGCCTGTCAGGAGATTGTTCTGTGTCATGCTGCCATCATTGCTGTCTGTCTTTGGCCAAGAACAAAGCTCCCATTAACCCTTTGGAACCACAGGACCACTACTATTAACTTTCAGTGTTATAATTTTACAGTATAAAATGTTGGGTCAGGTTTTGAGTGCAAGAACTGATTTGGGATAATCCACCTTTACACTGGATGGGGAAGTCCCAAAGGCCTCCTTCAATGCCAGGGGCTCCTAGCTTAGGCTAGGAACTGACTAGCTACTGCTACTGATTAGCTACTGCTAAAAAACTAAGGAGACTTAAGAAATAGAAGTAGAAAAAGGATAGGATTAAAAATATTGCTTTTACAATTGCTGAAAAGGGACATGATAGCATGCAGACTGTGTTGTACTGTAGGTGTAAAATGCGCTGCAAAGCCTACATCACTAGAAAGTATTTGAGTACCACAGGATGGTGTTCAATATCAGAATCGGGGTAGAGACTGCTCCCCTGCCAGAGCTTCTGGCCCTACCTCCTCATGAACTAATTTTATATTCCAAAATCAGTTCCATTTTTATGAACAGATCAGTTCTGTCGCATAATATATACTATTCGACTGAGTCCCTAGAACTGAACAATGGTACTTGCATATGTGTGCAAGCACGCAGGTCATGGAATTCCTTTAGTACTTTCTCTACTGGGCACTCAGCAGGCCTAATTCCTTCTCCTCCGCCTGGGCCTTTCACTCCTTGTTTCTCCAACCCCCTTTAGAAGGCACAGCCCTCATGATTCTCCTCAAATGGAAGCTTAGAGGTACCTCTGCTCTCCTTCATGTCTGCACCTAGGAATGGTGCAGTATTACTTTGCATCCTTCTTAGCCCCCTCCTCAAACTGTATCTCCCTGCAGCTACAGAAGCCAGCTCTATAAGGGGGGGTGTTTTTCCCAATTACATGGACATCTGGAAAAAGACTGCGCAATCACCCACATTTGTTCTACCTTCTTGCCCCTTTTCCTGGACCTACTGACCTGAGGTGTCAACTATGGCGGATGCAGATGTGCTTTTATCCCTGTGGGTAATTAATGTAGTTTGGGGCTTCATTAAATTTTCCATTGAGGTTTTCCAAGAAGAACCGTTTCTAAAGACAGCCATTGGCAGAGAAATCCCTTCTAGCACAAATCCTACCACCAAGGTAGTATGTTAGGATTCTTAGTATTCTCTTTATTGTCCTGTGTACTCTCTAGCAAGCTGAATGTGAATTCTGCAGCAAGGAAACTGAAATCTGGCACTGGAGTGGATCCAGAGAACCTTCAAGTTACTTTCAGAAAAGTAGAGGGGGAGGGGTTGTTAAATGAAGTATAAAAGCAAATATCATCTATACAGGACTCATTTATTTTGACATTCATTTCAGTTTATTTTATGGTCTTGTATCTTATCTTTGGGCTTCCAAAGCCAGAACCCTTGAGACTGATGAGAAAACTCTCTGAGCAATTGTTTCAGCCTGTAGACCCAGAAATCCTTCATGTTTTCTGTGTATCCTTTGAAACCATATGGCCAAGGAACCAAATGGAAGCTAAGACCCCAGTGCACAGTTGTAAAGCCAGGGTGAAGTCCCATATCCCTCCTCATATTCTCCTTTGCAAAAGTCCAAATTTGAAAAACCAGGTTTTCAATCATCTATTTTGGAAGATAAGCATAAATTCCATTAATTACTGTCACAAATACAGGGGAACACAGGCAAAGGGAAGGACTTGATTTTAAAAAAGAAAGAAAACCTTCAGGCCTGATGGAAGAGTGCAGTTCCCTCTGGAATCAAAGTAAGCAAGCATAAGTCCCATTAGTCATGAATTTATTCCTTACTTTTTCTCTTTATCCAAATCTAGACTAATCAGCCTGTTGGTGGATAGCAACAAAACACTTAAGCAATTTCCCTTGTTGTCTGTAATATTTGTTTATAGTGGTTTATCAAGAAAAGATCATTCAGATACTTATATCTTATTTCCATGAGTGATGGAATACAGAGGAGGTTAGATATACTGCCAGCCACACACAGCAACAGTTTGAGTTAAAGGAGTGTTACAGAAGTTTTGGCTCGAAGAATGAAGCCTTTTTATTTTACATTTGCCTTAAGTCAAGCAAAGGCCAGGTCCCAGCTGCATGCAACAGTGCAGCAAAATTGGCAGTGATTTTTTGTTTGTATGACAGCTGAAGTTCACAATTAATTCAACACTAGGAACCTTGTGCAATAATGAGAACTCCCCATGTTTGTGAGTACCAGGCATCCCTGTACCGTTCCTTCTGTCATCAGTAAGCAGCCAATGTGCTGGTACTTGCACTATAGGTCTATTAGCATTTTCATATAATATTTATCACCCAACAGTAATGGGGTTATTAATACTGTGTTATTAGTTGCACATTTTCTGGCATGTGTCAGCAAAAATAGCTGTAAAGGAACCCAAAAGAAAGAAGGGTTTCTGTTTTTAAGACTGGGGGGAGGGGCGTTAAATAAAGACAGTTTTATAGCTGTTATACACAGGACAGGCTTTAATAAACCTGGTGCAGCTTCAGTATTTTGTGTTAAGGTAACAGAAATGCATCTGTCTGAAAGTGATTAAAATTCCAAAATGCCCAAGGGTAACAACAGTGGTGTAAACAGAGCTCAGGCTGCAGAGCCTTTTTACCCTGGGACTAAGCCAAACTCTTTGCAAATGCTGGCAGAAAACCCATTCAGTATCTCCTTCAGACCAAAGGGAAAAGTAGTAAACAATCCCATCAATCACTAAGAACTGCAAAGCTCTAAGAGGCAGAAGTTTCAACCACCAATATGGAAAGCAATTGATAAATTGTAATCCATCATCCTTCCCCCTCCCAACAAAATACAAAGGCTCTTATTTAGCTGGACAGCAGAACAAAAATATGCACCAGGACGTAGTAGTAAGTCTGAATAAGGAGAATGGTTATTTTGTTTTAAGTAAGTTTTTTTAAAAATACAGTACAATATATACATCTTTCCCGTCCCTCTTTCCCCTCCCCCTGTTGGCAACAGTCACTTAATTTTTTCAGACTTTACCAGTCTGGAGGGACTTCTAAGGTTTTGTTGTATAGAGTTGTCAATGGAAACAGAAGATGCATCCTATTTGCATACTGTCTTCTGGTGTCCATATAAGCTTGTTTCTAGTTTCAACATAAGGCTGGTTGTGCTATAGTCCTAGATTGAATTTCTCTTACCATTCCCTCCAAGGGCAGCTGTAAAGAGCAGGCTTGTTTTAGTACCTTTCAGCTTGCAAATAGTAGTTATTGATAGTCTTTTTTAAAGAAAGGTTTATCTGGGAGACCAGAGCTGCCTTTTCCTGTGGATATCAACAGACTTCTGATGTCTAATAGTGTTTTGCTGGCTGAGCTATGAAGTAAAGAGAATACCAGCAGCAATATATACAAGGGGGGTTTTGTCTCTCTCCAGGTAACTGTCATGACTGATGACCCCTATTCTCTGCCCAAAGCAAGATTTCCAAACCCTCAAAAGCATGGAAAACAGTAGTCTTGGAAAAAGGGTCCTCCTCTTGCTAACATAGCAAGGGGTGGGTGAGTGGATCACCAGCTCCAGGCTCTAACTTAGAAGGGGCACTAGAAGAGAGGTCTGCTGTGGAGGATCTGCACCATCGTGGTGGTAACAGCAGCCAGGTGTAATGACCTAACATGACTGCTATGGCAGCAGCAGCAACCATGGGGAGGTGGACAGACTTCCACTTCAGACCCCCCTAGTACAAACACCACTTCTTCTGCTGCAGAATTCCACTCTGTCCTGGCAAGGGGAATCAGTGGCACTTGGTAGTGGCACAAGGGGGCAAAGGATGTGACAGATGTGGCTGTAGTAGTGGGATATGAGAGTGGGCCATAAACTCACCAGATTTGGGACGCTCTGGCCCAGGGCACAAATCTTACAAACAGTTACACCGCTGCCTTCTTCCTTTTCTTGTCTCCAGACACCAACAGCTCTGCTCTTGCTTTTAATGGATACTGGAGAGGTGGCTTTATTAACTAAAACAGAGGTTGTTCCTTGCCTCTTTTTTCTCTTAAAATAAATCTCTTTTTCTCTCTCCACATACGTAGATGAGACTCCAATTTATTTACCAAATATAATGAATTAGACTTGGACCAAATCTCAGGAAAAAAAACTTTCTAACTGTAATAGTTGTAGGTTAACAGAACAAGCTGCCTAGGAAAGAGGGATTACAAGCAGTTTTCTTAAGGTTAGAGTGAATCAGGTGAAAGTGGCAAGTTCACCAGAGAGGCCTGACACAGCCTTAGCTTTACTGTAAGAGTTGGCCTCCCTCTCCTTTTGCAGAAATATAAGTAGGATCAAAGAAGAGAAAGAGAGACCCAGGGTCATCTAACTCAGTGTTTTCAACTCAGGCATCACAAGACCCTTGCAGAGGTGCTGCAGTAGCCTCATGCCCCTCTGTTTCTGGGAGGGCCAGAACTGCTGAGGTAGCACAACAGTGGTTCTCAACTGGAGTGCCACCAAGCAGAAATAACTTACGGAGGAGGGGCCTGAATATATCAAAATTGAGAACTACAGGTTTAGTCCAACTCCTTGCACAGATGCAGGGCTCGCTCTTCCTAGGAGACATTCAGTGCTGTGCAGGATCAAGACTTTTACCAGCCATTGGAGTAAAACACAGGGATGTACATGTATGGTCTATTCTTTAGTTCATTTTTCCCATTATGACACCAATCACTAAATGGAAAAGAATAAACCAAAGAATGGAACATCCCTGAACAACCCAGTCATATTAGCTGAGTCCAATGGCTGGCTGAAAATGCGGTCCTGTGTGGTGCTGAGTGATTGTCTCCTAAGAGGAGCTAGAAAATTTGCGTGCTCTGATAACTATGAGAGCTACACCATCAGGAATTTAACTCCTGGAAAGAACATTTCTACCAGGCCGGTTGAAGAGTAGGAGACAGGCTAAAGGCAGTCCACTTGCCTTTATGGTGGAATGAAAGGAGTGGGCTAAGAATTCACACAATAATAATAATAATAATATAAAACCTCCTACTCTATTGTTAAAAAAACTAAGGAGCAAGAAAGTAGGAAAATTCTATGCTTCAAACAGGATAAGAATGAATAAATAACAAAGGGCACATTAGGTTGTCTCTCTCTCTTCTTTTATGAATAGCCTGGCCATTAAAAAAGTAATAACATACTAGATCCAATATGGTAACCTCTGTGTTCTCTTGTTTAAAAGATAAGATTTTTCTATTTCTTGTATTATTAACAGTGTGATAACTCCTTTAGTTTTATTTCGTGGCTCTCTCATCTATACAATTTGTAATGTGGTATTTTTATGTCCAGCACTCTTTTATGATTTGCTGTTTTACACATCTCCCCCACTCTCTGATGCAGACCAACTCTTCTAGAGTTCTAATTGAAACACTCATGCTAGAGGAGATAATTAATGCCTGAAAGTCATGTTTGGGATCCCCTAGAATCATAGAATCTATTTGTGGGGACAATAGAGACCCCATAGGACTTTTCTTTGACGTCTCAGCATCTACACATGTGCTTTAATGCACATTAGCCTATTTTACTGTGCATTGTCACTAAAAACCCATGCTATTTAGTTAATATGTATTAAAATAAGCTAATTTGCATTAAGTGTCACTTAAAAACTGTGGGTGCCTAGACATGAGTGCAGAGGAATTCCAGCTGGAGCACGGCAATTACCACATTCCAGCAGCTTTCTGCATCTTGTGTATCAGCATTCCCATGCTTAAAAATGGTGGTGGTGTGCTGGAATTAAAGCTCATTGAATTAACTTTAGTTTCAGCACCCCCACCACCATTTTTAAGCTTGGGTGATGCTGATACATGAGACACAAATTAAAGCAGCTCTTAGAACCACTCTAAAGCATGCCTCTCCCTCCCCCCACCCCCAGAGCACATGTAAAAGTGCCCTGTGCTCTTTAGTTAATGCTCATTATGACAGGCTAATGCATGTTTTCCTAGTACCTCAGAGCACGTTGATGCACATGTAAGTAGACATGCCTGCTATAGATGCATAATTTAGCTGTGGCTTCTTTAAGATGAGAGGTCCTAGGTGTGAAAATTATGTTTTTGTTAGTGTAACTTATTCTGCAGTGAGATTTCTAATAACCTGAGCAATCACAAAGTCTTATCTCTATTTCCTTTTTTCCCCCAAGGATTTCAAAACATTTCCCAGCATTAAATCCACCAGACCTGTTGAAGTGGTCTAATCACTGGACTAATTGTGTGGATTTCTGAGCTTTATTTGGTCTTGGTTCTACTGAAGTGCCCTCCATTCCCATGGTGTTGTAGATGCTCAGTACATCACAGAATCGGGTCTAACTGACCTTCTGAAAGCTACGTAGCAGGTAAGCAGTATACCTCCAAAGAGGTAGCCCAGTATTTGAATTGTGGATCAGGCTGTACAAATGTCTCAAGGTGAAGGTTAAAACTGGTAATATTCATGAACAGGACTATTAGCAAACAATCTACCAACAGGCTGATTAGGTGAAGTAAATGGCAAAACACCCAGTGACATCAGCTAGGGTAGGATCAGGCTTCCTTCTGGTTAAGCTGAGCTAGATCTCCCACTTCATACAGACTCAGCTCTGCAATGGAACACAAGTTCTTTGCTATAAGATGAACACTGGCAGAGAATGCAGTGACCTCTCTGCACATTATGCCAATAGTGTCTGGTATGTGTATGAACCAAAAGCAAGGTCAAGCTTTGAGAACAGAAGATTTAGTGCTGCAAGAATTATAATTGTACAAATTAAAGATAGGTTGTGTAGATGGCAGAGTTCATCTGCAGAGCTGGCCTGAGGCATCTAAATCTGGCTGTACCTGGAATTCTACCTGAAACAGACTGCCTACAGCAATGGAACTCAACTTTTTAGAGCAGAGCCGGGTGCTTGTGACCCAGCTGCATCATGGGCTACCACTTTGCTCTGGTTGGGGATGGGGGGGAAGAGAGATGAGAGGGGGAGGGAGGTGGCTACCAATATCAGAGGAAGGAGAGGGTGGGTGGGGGCGGGGAGAGAGAGAGAGAAGTAGACAGTTTACCTCCTTGCTGTGAAGGGGGTTAGTGGTATAGTGCAGGGCCAGGAAGGAGACACACCAGGCTAAGTTGCTTGCTGCTGTTTCTCTCCCCTGCAATTCCATGGGTTGGATTTAGGCACTTTGGGGGCTTGATCTGGCCAGCTTGGTTAAATACTACTAGTCTATGGTATTAGGCTATTTTTCCCATAACCTAATCAAGGCATTTTGGCCTCTCTGCTTGTCCCCTCTCCTCCCCCCGCAAACTCCTGAGTATAGTTTAAAGGTAATTTGAGGAACATTTCTTGTTCAGTTTTATAGTACACTGCTGAGAATGTGTGTGTTGGTTCTTTTTAAATCTGTAACATAAAGTCTGGAAAACAGCAATCTGGGAAAAATGTCCTAGGCAGAAACTTTACAAGGAAGCTTGTAGAGGGAGATGAGCAGCTTCATGGATAAGACTGAAGTTCCTAATTCAGGGTTAGAAAAAGTGACTCTTCCTTATTGTAACATGAGAAAGTTTGCCAAAGTTCTTCAATTGTCTGCTTTTGCCCTAATTATTTAAACTGAGCCCAGCAGGCTCAGATTCCCAGCCAAAATGTGAAGCCGCTGGCAGAGGTTTCCCTGTATGCTGGTTGCTTACTAAGAGTGCAGGAAGGCAGTAGGCCAAGCCTGACTGAGGTTGTATCTTAATAGTTATAAAGACTCTATCAAAGTAGTAGTTAAGTAACCTTCTAAGCATTTATGGATTTATACCTCACCACCACTCTATGAACTTGGTATTTGGTACTTGCAAGTCTTGCCTGGTATGTCTGAAGCAAAACTATGTATGTGGCTATCCAACCAGCCAAAACTTCTAGTGTGTAGTGGAAATGGAAAATAACTTGATTCCCACTCCTTCTGTAGGAGAAAGTTAGATTGAAGATGGGGGACCCAACACAACAGGGGGGATGCATTGCATTGGTCACAACCATGACAAAAGAGCTGCTCCCTGGGAAATGCAAAAGGATATAACTGAATAAGAAGTGGGGGAACACCAAGAAACCCACTCACCAGTGGCAGGCCATGAAGTATTCTAGAATACATCTGACCTAACCCTTGTAGGTATCAATGTTAGACACAGAGGTCAAAGTCTTCAGACTACAGATTTCTGATGGAGAGTGAGTGGGAGGAGTCTTCATTTCCCTTCTCAAAAGAGAAAGCTTTATGGGATTCCCATGACAGGACCAAAAGAGAGAATGGGAATGGGACTGATAGTCCAGCAACCAGAGCCTGCTTCTAGCTGATGCCTACAGTTCTCTGTTCCGCTGAGCAGACACTGAATTTTCTAATGTTGAGGAGACTGTTTGATTTCTGCAGCCACCTCCCATGCCTTTACATGGCAATTTTGGACACTCTACAACAGGGGTAGGCAACCTTTTCCAGCTGTGGGCTAGAATGACTAATCCCAGGTTAGAGGTGGCCAGAAAGGCAGGGACTAGGATGCTGCCACCACCACTTTTCTCCCCAGCTGCACAGGGAAAGCACCAGTACGTGATACTTCTTTCGCCAACTGCATGGAGACAGCACCTTCACTGTGGCTGAAGTCCCACATCTGCAGGCCAGATCCAAAGGTTCCATAGGTCAGATCCAGCCTGCGGGTTATTGACCCCTGCTCTACACAGTAGGGAGAGGAGTGAGATCAACATATTCTTTGTTAAATGCAACAATGAATTATATATTGTAGATGCATTCATTCTGAAAACAGGTACCCCACTGGATCCTAATCACTTTAATCTTGAAGTCATAAAGATTTTGATACCAAAAAATGGAAGAACTAAATCTGTGAGCAGTCTAAATGGTACTTGTATGTATAGAGTTATTAATATATTTTTGGAAATATTGAATATCTCAAAGAGATGGGGAAAGGATACTGTTTATCTATATTTGGCTCCCTTACACTTTGTGGAAATGGAGTATTTTTTCTCACTGATGAAGACATATTGCAGACTAGTAGACAGTCTTTAGTTTCATCAGAAAATTATACCATTATAACGTGCTTTGCATGAAATCCAGGGTATCGTCTTTCACCCTTACTGAAAAGATAAGGTTTGATCATTTGCTAAGTGCTGTGTTTCCTCATCTCCCAAGATTAGACTGACTTAGAGCATGGACTCTCAAGCACTTGCAGATTCAACCCCAAAAGACTTGGCATTACAGATGCATCTGTACATTTAAACTATATCTTTTATGAGGCCTCTTGATTCATATGTATGTGCAGCAGTCTTTTGATTGCTGCACATACATTTTGCCTTGCTGGCCCTGTGGGGCAATGCATGCCTAGTATGTTCAGTGCTGAAAACTTTGTATCCCTGACATCATTTGAAGTCAGAATTCCTTATACTTTGTGAATTCTTTGACCATGGAGTTGTAAGAATGTGAATTACAGATGGATTTATGACTAATCTTAAATTCTTTTCATTTTTAAATCATTCTCAAGTGTCTTTGTCTCCTGTTTATTCATTACTGCTGCAAACAATTCCTTTTTGAGACTGGCAGGTGATATGCTACAGACCATCTTCCTTACAGCACTGTCATAGCAAAGGCTGCTTCTGAAAAACTAGAGCTATAGCTACAGCCAAGTTTTTAATCTTTTGGAAAGGCATGCTTCATGGCTCGCATCCCTGGTTCTTTAATAAACTTGGCTCCATTTAGTGAATGTATTTAATAGCTGGGATTATCTGCAAACATGGAACAATTCTTTATCCTGGTGGCCAGAAATGGCAAAGGTTTCATATTTATTATTCATTAAGGGCTTCTTCATTCTCAAATCACATGCTTCTTGAATAAGTAGTAAATCAGAAGGTCAAGAAACTGAGCACCTAGATTGCCCAGGATGTATACGCCGTACTTAAAATAACCACCGTGAACACACGCTGTGCTGTCTAAATCCAAACTGGATAGTGATCATCGTAATAATTTTTTCAGAATGTTCATCTGACCCTCAAATGATTCCCTCAATCCAAACAATTTTCTAACTCGCCATTTGTAATACAGCTAAATACATCCCGTTAAAAATCATGAGGTCTGCTCTAGTATAACATGGATAGAACCTCACCCAAGTACACATTGCAGTATATTTGTCAGCAATTGTAAAGGCCAGATAGTTGATTTGTTGTAAACTTGGGTTACTTCATTGATTTTCATGGCAGGTAGTAAAAAGTGTCTGTCTGTTTTTGAGTAAGGTTCTTCTAGGAAAAAAGTCTCATTACAGTTGCTTCTGCAAATAATTTATGAGCAAACTAAATGAAAGTTGATGAAAATTGTTTTGCTGACTTAGAGTTCTAAGGTAAAGTTTTCAGGAATATGAAGGCTGTTCAAAAAGTGTCGACACTGATGTTGTAGGAAACAAAATATTTGATTTACAGGAGTTTTGGCTTAATCTGCTTTGAAGTATGCTCCTTCTTCTGCCACACGCTTCTCCCAATGTTTCTGCCATTTTTGGAAGCACTTCTGATAAGCAGTTTGTGGACTTGCTAAAAGCTGCTCAGTCGCATTTTGTGTTATGGTTTCCACATCACAAAATCTTCTTCCTTGCGAGGTTTTCTTTAGTCGAGGGAAGAGAAAAAAGTCACGTGGGGCCATATCAGGTGAATGTGGAGGCTGCAACACTGTGGGATATGATGTTTGGCTAAAATTTGGCTAAAAATTGCTTCACAAGCTGTGCTGAGTGGGCAGGCGCATTGTCATGATGAAGCATCCAGGAGTCTGACACTCACTTTTCTGGTCATTTTTCTGGTTGTTTCATTCGCGGATCACCAGGTAGAATTGAATGACACGAACCAATAGAAATTCCAACTTCTTCTGCTATCTCTCAGACAATCACCTATCATTTTGAACCAAACTGCAAACTGCAGCCACATTTTCATCATTTTGTGATGCTGAAGGGCATCAGGAATGCTCACCACTTTCGACCAATGATCGTCCTTCTTTTAAACTGACGATACCATTCAAAAACTTGCACGGCTCATCATTCCTCAAGGGAGCAAGCCTTTGGGCACAAAAGGAGACCATCCCATTGCACACAAATGGGGGGAAAGGGGCCAAGAAACCCACTTGGCTGAACGGGGAAATCCAGGAAAGCCTAGGGGCAGAGGAAGAGGCAATCAGGCTGTGGAAGCAGGGGGTAGCTACCAAGGAGGAATATACCTCCTTGGCTCACACATTCAGGGAGTCAGGAAGGCCAAAGCAGCAATGGAACTCAGGCTGGTGACAAAAATTAAAGAGTCCCTATTTTCAAGAAGGGGAGGAAGGAGGATCAAGGTAATTATAGGCTGGTTGGTCTCACCTCTGTTCTTGGGAAAGCCTTTGAAAAAATTATCAAGGATCACATTTGTGAGAGCCCAGCAGCAAATGTAATGCTGAAGGGCAACCAGCATGGGTTCACAGCAGGTAGATCCTGCCTGACCCACCTTGTTTCTTTTTATGACCAGGTCACAACATGTTTAGATGCAGGAGTCAAGTTAGATGTCATCTACTTCGATTTTAAGAAGGCATTCAATACAGTATCTCATCCTATTCTCATAAACAAACTGGGTGGCTGTGATATAGATGATTACAAGCCCAAGTGGGTGGGAAATTGGCTTACGAATCGCACCCAGCGAGAGGTGATGAGTGGGTTGGTATTAACCTGGAAAGATGTGAGCAGTGGGGTCCCCCAAGGCTCTGTCCTTGGACCTGTGCTATTTAATGTCTTCATCAGCAACTTGGATGAGGGTGTGGAGAGCACTCTATCCAGATTCGCGGATGACATGAAATTATGGGGTAAAGTAAACAAACTAGTGGGAAGAGATCAAATCCAGGCAGACCTGAACAGGTTGGAAAAGTGGACAGAAGGAAATAGGTTGCAGTTCAACAATGATAAGTGCAAACTGCACTAGGGAGAAGGAAGTGCAAGCTGCATCTAGGGAGAAGGAATAATCAACACACCTATATGCTAGGGGAGGACCTTCCTAGCAGCACAGTGGCAGAAAGGGATCTCGGAGTCATAGTTGACTCCAAGGTGAATATGAGCCATCAATGTGACGAAGTAATCAGTAAAGCTAACTGCAGTCTATTTTGAATTAGCCGGTGCCTCACAAACAGGTCCAGGGAGGTGATACTTCCCCTCTATGTGGCATTGGTCAGGCCACAGTTGGAGCACTGCATCCAGTTCTGTGCGCCACACTTCAAGAAGGATGTGGATAACCTTGAGAGGCTCCAGAGGAAGGCCACTCATATGGTATAGTCCTGTAGGTAAGGCCCTACGAGGAGAGACTGAGGGACCTAGATCTCTTTAGCTTCTGCAAGAGAAGGCTGAAAGGGGATCTTGTGCCCATTTACAAATTCATCATGGGAGGGAGCGGGGAGGCAGCAAGAAATAGGAGATGCTCTGTTAACCAGGGCACCCCTTGGAATAACCAGGAACAATGGCCACAAACTGACAGAGAGCAGATTTAGTTTGGACATCAGGAAGAACTTCTCTATGGTAAGGGTTGCCAGAATCTGGAATGGAAGTGGTGCTCTCAAGAGATCTCCTTTAAAAGGAGACTGGACAAGAACCTGGCTGGGGTCATATGACCCCAGCACTCTTTCCTACCCAGGGCAGGGGGTTGAACTCAATAATCTATTGAGGTCCCTCCCAACCCTAACAATTATGAAACTTTAGTGTCATCATCAAATTCTATTTTAAGTAATTCAGATGCTTTACTTGCTGTTTTCCTGATTTTCATGCAAAATTGAATGCACGTGCATTCTTCTGGACACACTAACATAACTAAAGGGGACACAAGAAACAAACAATCTTACTTCAGCTGCTGGCCACAGAAAACTGGAGGAACACCATAAGCTGCAGCCCTGTCCAGAGGAGTCCCAACATATCAAGACATATTCCAACATGCCCAACATGCCCAGACATGCAAAGCCATGCCCCCCATCCAATACTTTGTACCACAAATATGCCTTCAGTCTCAATGCTTTTTAACAGACCTGATATAATATCAATTGAAAACACTGCTTTTCCTTGACAGTATTTGTGATCAAATCCTTATTATTGTCTTAAATATAGATTTATCAGAGTTTGTGTAGAAACATTGATGCTTTGCCTGGAAAATTTAATAAAGGTCCCACTGAGCATGAGTTTAATGGCAGTGGACAGGCCTTCGGGAAATAAATAAAGATAAAATGACACTGTGCTGAATGGCTCACATCCTCTTAATTTACAGTGCGAGCCGCAAATGGAAAAATAGTCAGAAGACTGTCACCCATTTTGCAGAATGCTGAGTAAGCTTTCATTTTTCAATGACTCCAATATTCAGACCAGGACGCACTTCCAAAGAAGTTACACAATGAAAGTGTTGATAGCTAACTGTTCATTTTAAAACAAAATTGGCAGTAAAACTATCCAATACATTTTAAGCTTTAACGGGATATATTCTAACTTTCTTAACGTTACTTCTTGCTGTAGTTCAGTTAAACTGGTAATTGAAAGGCCAAAGAGAAACTGGCAAATCCTGAGAAATGGGAAAGCATAACAACCTTTCATGAAGACTAAGAGATGTTGTGTGTGTTAGAGAGAGGCTGGGAAAAGACATCCCAGTTCATGGGGTTTTGGACACAAAAATACTTCTCAGTCCTTAGGGGTGATACTAGTTCTTAGAGTCACTGGCCTGCCCCAGAGCAATTAATGGAACTAATTTTTGTGTAGTGGCCATTTGGACAGAGTTCTTGCAGCTGTGCATAATGCTGCGCATAATAATAACTGTTGGTGTTGGTGTCTTATTGGCCTAGAATGGCCTGAAGGTATATTTACTTCTTACAAAAGGCAATACAGCAAATACCTATGCTGTGAGTTTATCCTCAAAGATGTGAAACTGACAGTTAAGAGTCACTTGCAAGCATAACTTCTTAGAGATGTCTTTTTGCTGCATATTAGTAAGGGAGTGCGAATGTCATAATGGTGATCTATGACTGTCACAACCAGTCCACACTTATTCTAATAGACTAGATTTGACTCTGCTCACAAGAGGATTCTGTGCCCAAAGTTGTGGTTCCTAGCAACTCTTGGGAGTCTGTGGAATTTCTCCTTTCACTGTTCTTCAATATTCCCAGCCTGGTTATTGTAGCAATACTATTCCTGGTACCAGATGTATTGCAAGTGTCTAAGCGTAAGTGGTATAGCATACATTGGAAGTATCTGTATATGTGTAAGAACAAGAAACACAATGTGCTTAGAGTTCAAGACTTACTGGGCATATCTACACATGAAAATAATCCAGGACTAGTTTACTCTGAAGTACTCTAGAGTAAACTCTCCCAGACATGTGCCTACACATGCAGGGATGCAGGAACAATTTGTTGCTCCTAGCAGCAGACTGTTCCCACTCCCTACGGCCCAGCACTGGGGCCCTGAAGCAGCCAGGGTGAGCCAGATTGCTGGCTGCCCTTGGGAGCTGCCTGCTGCCAGGGTGAGCCCCCACCACCAGAGCCTGGGTAGGGACTATGTCCCCCTGCCCTGAAAGCAGGGAGCTCCTAGCCTGAGCCCTGCAGTTGCAAGGCCCAGGCTGGAAGATCCTTCTCTCTCATCCCAGGTCTTACAGTTGCAAATTTGCAGGTAGCAGATTTACTCAGTTAGAACCAATTACTGTGTAGTAAGCATCTGCACATAGAAATGATGGTGCTTACTGCACAGTAATTAGCTCTAATCTCTAATAAAGTCTCTCAAGTAGAACCCACTGTTCTTAAGTCAGTAACAAAAAAATATATACAGTAAAGACACAGAAAACCCATTTTAGTTCAGTCATTTCTCTTCCAACATTTGCTTTCTACTTCTTTCCATTTCTGCCTTTCACATAATACTGCAGGGGATTTATCCTTTTGTTACTGTGGTTACATGAACAGAGCATTTGCAATATAACATAAACTAAATATTGGCAGTGCTATTTTCATGTGGATCAATTTATAGATTAAATAAAAAACTGCATTAAATTTTGTTGCTGGGGCGTATTGCTGGAGATGCAGACAAGACAGGACATCTGAAATCTGGAGGGGAAAAATTTGTGACTGAGCAGTGAATATTAATGCAGTAATCAAAGCAATCTCCACACATAAGGAAAAAATTGAAATCTAATGAAACTTGTTTCTGGTTGTTCTAAAACACCTTTCATATTGACCTTTTGCAGGCATGGATACAGAACAAAAATCAAAGTCTTTTGAGAATTTGAGTATGAGAAGGGTGGGGGAAGGGAAATATTTTCCTACTACATATCGATTTTAAAAGTTATCTCTCCTTTTTAGACAGTTCTAACAAAGGGATGGCAGAAAGTTGAAAATTTTCTTGGAAATAGCAGTCATTAAGGAAACATGTCTATGACTGTTCAAGTGAAATTTGTGTTTCATGGCCATGTGAATGTTTGGTGTGAATGTTTAGTTCCTCAGGGACAGCTAGCAGTGGCACACCTTGTGCAGCCGCTACTTGTCCCCGGGGAATGCCCGTACCAGCTGCACTCTGCTGCACAGCAAGTTACCCCAAGGGGCACTAGGGGAAGCTGGGGCCAGCACTGTGCTGGCCTCAGCAGATTTACCTCGCATCCTGGGGGCCTCCCAGGGCTGCAGCAGTGACAATTCTGCTGTGTGGAGCCTGACTGGCAGCCACAGGGTGGCCTGGTTCTGCTTTTGAGCAGCGCATGGTACCCATTAATGTGCTTCTCTGCATTTTTTCTATGCAGGTTTTGCAGTGCAGAGAGCAACTGAATGTGCAATATGTGGTGCCACAGATGTGTCTGCACTGCCACATACCACATCTGGACGTGGCCCATCGATCTAAGTCAGGGGTGGGCCAAATGTGGCTCATTGGCTGGGTCTGGCCCACCAGACCATTGTATCCAGCCTGTAGGGCCCCTCTAAAACTTAGAAAATGTATGTGCCTGTTTAAAAACTGACTAGGCATCAGCAGCAGGAGGAGCTGGTGGCAGAACCCAGGAGCAGCAGCAGCAAGGCCCACCTAGCACCACCCCATCCCTAGCCCCCAAATGGAAGCTTCTGCCTAGTGGCAGTTTCTGCCCTGGGATCCTGTGGCTGTTCCCCAGCCCTTTTTCCATCTGAGAGTAGAAACTCAGGTAAGAAGGGCTAGAGGGAGGAGGTGTAGGGGGAAGGACTGCCAGTGATCACCCCACTCCATTCTGGCTCCAGGTCTCCATGTGCCACTCCTGGAGGCACAGAGCCAGCCCAGCCTGATGGTGCAGGACTTCCTGTGACTTTGGCAATGTAACATGCCACCGGGCTGGGCTGAGCTGGCTCCTGCTGCATTCTGTGGTCCCAGCCACGCAGCCAGGAACCACATGCTGCCACAGCCAGCCCGGCCCAACCCAGCAGCATGTGGTTCCTGGTTGCATAGCTAGCACCACAGGACACAGCAGGAGCCAGCTGGGCTGGGCCAAGCCAAGCTGGCTCCATGTCAGACCATGTGGTCCCAGCCATGCAGCCGGGAACCACAGGGGTCAGGCTGGGCCAGACTGGCTCCAGCAGCATGTGGTTCCTGGCTGCATGGCTGGGACCACAGAATGCAGCAGGAGCTGGCCTGGCCCAGCCCAGCCCCTCACACTTCCTGGCTGGCTCCTGCTGCACCCTCCAGTCCCAGCCATGCAGCTGGAAACTGTGCATCACAGCCTTACAGCCAGGAACCACACACCACAGTATGGAGCCAGCTTGGCTTATCCTATCCCCTCCCAGCACAACACAGTTCTATCTGCAAGGTTGGGATCCACATGGTATGGCATAGAGCCAACCCAATCTGGCTTGTCCTGGCTGCAAGGACAGGACCCATGTGGTATGGCATGGAGGGGCTGGGCCAGGCCAGGCCAGGCTGGCTCCGTGCCATGCTGAGCTATGCTATGCAGCCCCAGCCTGGTAGCTGGAATCACATTGTGCCTGGCTGGCTTAGGCTAGCCCTATGCTGCGCCATAGAGCTCCCAGACTTGCAGCCAGGACAGGACTTGCAGCCCTACCCCAGATGGGTAGGGCTGGCTCTCCATCTCCCTCATATGTCCAGCACATACCCACACCTTCCCACAGCCCAACCTCCACACACACCCCCCACCCCTACCCTGCCCACACCCCTCCACACCTACCCCCCATACTCCCCAACACATCCCACTCACCATACCCACACCCCACATACACAACCCCACACCCTACCACATCCTCACACCCACTCCCCAACCACACAGCCCTCACATATGGTAATTGCCTCTAGATACACTATACAAATACACAAACATCTAGATAAAATATTTTTTTAAATAAAATTAAAACAAGTTATAGTATGTTTGATTTTTTAGTATATGATTTGGGGGTTTTTTTCCAATTTCAAGATGGCAACCCCTCCCTCCCAAAAGGAATACTTCTGGGGCAAGTGGAAGTACTTCCAGTAGCAAAGGTCAGGTGTTAGGGGTGGGACTTCCAGTCCCAAGATGGCAATCATGGGAGCGGAGCAACTGTCAGAACGTGAGGCTACCCATGCAACCCTCAACAGCTCATTAGGTGGACCTCCAGCCAAAATAATTGCCTAACCCTGGTCTAAGTCATGAGACTTTAAAAATAGCATGCTGCAAATACACAGAATATTTGTATGGAGCTTGTGGTTCAGCTCAGAATGAGTGAAGCTAAAGAAAACTATGTTACTCCTAAGATTTGCAGGAAAAGCATCTTCTTCCTGCCAGCTTCCTAACATGAGTTGAGACTGGGCATTCCAGAGGCATCCAGCCAACAAAGTATCAATAGCAAGCATAAGTATATAACAGTGGGTTTCAACTTTTAGATTCAGGGCACCCCTCCATAACTTTTCTGAATGTAATACCACCTGGGTTGAGAACTACTGTTGTACTGTTGCAGCTTACCTCAGTGCTTCTCAACTGCGGTGCTGCCAATGCCAAGAGGAACTGCTCCATGCACATAATGGAGCCAGTTGAATAAACCTAATGCACCTGCATCCTTTCCATCTGGCTTTGTGTGCTCCTCCTGGACACAGACACACACAGGGGTATTCCACCTGATGATGGCACAGCAGCCTGAAGATTTATATGCATGTTTCCTGTGTTTCTCCAGGCTGCCATGGCCAGGTGGGAAGGTCCATCAAATCTCCTTCCAGAGGGAATATATGGGTCTGGACCAAGAATGTCAGATTAACTGAAAGCAGGTGATATTGGGAAGTGGCTGCTGCAGGAGGGGGCAGTCTGGCTTCTCACAATGGTGTGCAAGGCAGTTTCAGCTGGCTGTGTTGGTGGCCTTCCCACTGTGGTACCCCTTATAGGGTCTCATGGGACCCTGGTTGAGAATCACTCTTATATAACCTGAAAGTATCTAGTTAGACACTAGACACTAGATTCTACTACTGCAACATGCATATATATATCCTTGTGCAGAGGTGGATACAGGGAGGTCCTGAGGCAAGGGGCAGCATGGTTTGCAGCTCCCTCATACCTCTTTCCAAATTCCTGCTTATTCACTTTTAGGGCATTTGCACACAGCATGGTATTTAATCCTTGTTAATTTAACATGCCTTAAAAATTTTAATGTGGGTTATTTTTGGTGCATTGTGTTTGTGTTTACACACCAGGGCTTTCAAATGACTCAAGCCCCATGTGTAATTCTGCACAGATTCCAGCAGGGAGAGCCAAATACCAATCTACTTCCAGTAACGTCTGTCTTAATGAGTTACAGGAGGAGGCACCTGTTCACCGGTAAACCAGCCTCCTCCACAGTCCCCACCCTCTACCTGCCCCTGGGAGTCTCACGTTAAGTCATCCCCCCCACTTCAGGGCATGGTCACCCCAAAAACCTGCCACTTGCACCTGCCTAGGCTTCGGCCAGTCTCCCAGTAGGTGACCCCATGGTGACCCTGATGACAAACCATGTGAATCATCCCCGCCCATCCCTTTCCTTTCCCCCCATGTTACAAAGTTATGAGAATTTATACATGAATTTTTTTTGGTGATTTTGGTGATTGTGGTGGTGAGCTGGACCAGTGTGTGGGTGTTTTGTGTTGTGTTGCTGAAGCAGATGTGTGCCATGAATATTTATTGAAAATGAACAGTGTACTAATAGTATAGTATGGTGTGTGGGGGTGTGGAGGCTTCGTGCTAAATTAGACAGCTGTTAGTTTTGGGCTTTTAGGACTACATTTCCCATCATTCCCAAGCTGCTAGGGCTTGGAACAGTTTCCATGGGGATGCATCAGTGGGGCTGCTTCCCCCACTCCCCTTCTCTGCCCACATTCCACTGCAAATACTTGCCACTTTGTCTGTTTGTTTAGCACGGCATATGGCTTTCGGAGAGGTGTTGTGAAATGTTGTTGAAATAAATGGTGGGTTGGTGATGGAATATGCCTCCCCCTCCCCCCTCCAGGCCACACTCCTAAACTGGACTCCTGCAGGCTGCTCATACCACTCACTTCCTAACACCCTCCCTCTTCCCCCCGCCCTATCCGGCCAACAAGAGGTGCAATTAACCCTTCCACATGACATGATTCAGGCTGCCTAGATGCCAGTGTGTAATGAGCTGCCCCCCCGACCACTCCCGGCCTCCAAGCAACAACCCCATACCCCAGTCCACCTCCCCCTATGCCCTGCTCATCCTCCACCCCGCATCCACTACCTTCGCCCGCACACCCCTGCCAACAGACAGATGTTTATGTTGTAAGTAGTAAAAGAATTTATTGTAATCAAGAAAACAACCACTGATAGTTGTTGTTAGCTTCCATATCCATCATATGTGCTGCCAGGCAATTCCCCACAAGGACCAGTTTCTTCTTGTAGATATGTTCTAGGTCCCTGTGCTGCTGTCCGGCCATGTCTCTGTCTGGCTGCTGCCTGTCACACTTCTTCAGCCCACACCTGGATGAAAATCTTTCCATGGATCTCACAGATGTTCTGGAGTATGCAGGCTGCCACTACAAAAGTCATGATAATTTCTGGCTCCAGCTCGAGCTGGCAGTTAAGTGCCCTCCATCGTCCTTTCAGTTGGCCAAAAGTACATTGAACGGTCATCCTGTATCTGCTCAGATGCAAGTTGAAAATCAAGTTCTGTGGGTCCATAACATTCATTAAAGCTTCATGAGCCAGGACTGTAAGGGGTAGGCAGCATACACTATTATAAGTGGGGGAACGGAAACACTGTCTCGTGGACTCCAGGTGCATAGTGTCCTTTTTCCACAAGGCCAGGGAGTGGAGAGTTTCTGAACATGCGTGCTTCATGCATACTGCTGGCCCACCTGGTAAAAATGTTTAGGAACTAGCCCTGGTGGTCCACCATGGCTTGCAGGATCACAGAGGCAAATACCTTCCTGTCTGTGAAAGACCTCCCCCTCCCTGAAGGGAACTGCCCTGGGATTTGAGTGCTGTCTAAAGCCCCCACATAGTTAGAGAACCCCATGGCATTGAAGCCATCTATGACTTCCTGAGGATTCTTGAGGCAAATAAAATTGTTTGAATCTATGTCTTGCAGCAGTTGGCATACATCATGAGTTGCCAGCCTGGCTGTGCAGGAAGCCAAGCTGAACTGATTTGCAATGTAGTGGAGGCTGTGCGGGGTGATCAGTTTCATGATGGCCATGGCCACCCTCTTGTCTGGCAGAATGGCTCGATGCATGTTAGTGTCCCACCTCACAATTTGTGGTCCCAGCAAGGAGATGATATGAATATCTCGAGCCACTGCTGATCGTTCCAAGTGGTTAGCACAATTCTCTCCAACCAGTCCAAGCTGCTCTCGCAGGCCCAGACCATGTGATTGCTGCTCCTGAGGTTTCTCCACAGAGCCCAATCAGCTTCCATTTCTTTGCATGCCTCTTGGTTGCCCCACTCCTTGGAATATATCCATTTTCTTTTTCGCAAGGCACCTGTACATGCAGCCATCTCTTCATCAAAAACTTGGAGAAACACTAACGATGCATACGCTACCATCATTATTCAGTTCTGCATGTCTCGCATTAATTTCAAGGCCAGCAGCAGTTCAATCAGTAGCTGTATCACCACCTCCTCCTCCTCCTCCTCCTGCTCACCCATGTCCTCCAGATTCTCCATGTCTTCACTCCGTTGTTCTCCATTTTCCACTTCCTATTCCTCATCCATTTTGTCCGGAATCTCCATTTGGTCCTCCTCCATCATAAGCCACTTTCCAGATCACCCAGGGGCGGGGGCAAGGGTGGAGGGGAGAGCTGTGTTCTAGAGCTGTGTCTAGCTGCATTCAGTAGATGACTACTGCATTTTAACTCTTATCTGCATTTCAACAAGTAACCCAGGGGCACTGGGCATTTGCACAGCCTTTGTTTGGTGGGGGGTGTTTTTGGTGTTCACCATACTGAGCATAGTTGTTATGTGCTTCCTGGCTAAAAAAAAAGGTCCTCCCAGAAAGAAAACATTTCCTCTGTAAGTTAATCCAGAGCATATGAAAGTTAAAAGTCATGGTTTGGATAAACTTGTGCTCGCTCTACTGACCATAAGGCAAAAAAAAAGTAAAAGCCCTAAGATAAGAAAAAACGTATAGTGGAAATGTTCTGATGCATCAAGTATTCATTCAAGACAACTGTCATCAAGCTTGCAAAGATTTAATTCTGCAATGAGACAGATAAAGTTTTGCCATGGTCCCCACCTGTTAATAATGTAGGACCAGCCAAACTGAACCAGCGTCAGCTGAATACTTTTGCAAGGTCAGCAAAAACAGTTTGTGCTTCTCTAGTTGCAGCAATAAAAAATTGGCCTTGATTCTATGGGACTAGGGGAAGACAGGCAAAAACACAAGCAGGTGTGATCATTTTTTGCAACATTACAGAGCAGTAACGAGACACCTGAAAGGACAATGGCCTTATTTGGCCCATCCTCAAGCCCATCACCATGTCTTTGTTGGTAAATGGGGTGCTTCATCACCTTTGGGTGTTGTGAGACACAGGTGATAACTTCACAATCTTGAGTATGTGGAATTTTCCAAAATGTTCACGCAAGGCATGTGTATATAGCTGACCCACAAATTTCACTAACAAACTTTTGTCAACCAGTTGCTGTTGGCCATGAACTGCTTCCCGATGTTTCGGAAAGCCAAGTCCAGCAGTATGCAGGTGATGGAGCAGGAGGGTGATACCTCCAATGACAGTGGACCCAACTGGGCCTAGGAAGAACTAGAGGACTTAATCGACATTTTGTTGGAAACAAAGGTCATAGACCAGCTGGAAAGTAGGATGAATAAGCCATTTATGTAGCCATTGCAAAAGCAATGCAGGCATGAGGGCACAATCAGGACTGGAGCCAGTGCCAGATCAAGGCCCTGAGATGTGTGTTTCACCGTGCCAAAGATGTGAACTCTCGTTCTAGGGCTCCTTTCTACAACTAGCTGTCCATCATTCTCTTAGGCTCCCTGTATGCAGTCTTTCAGGACTGGTGTTGTGGTGGAGGAGAGCACACTGACAGAGGCAGCTCATCCTGAGGGGGAAACCATAAGCATCACGCAGCAGTGGGGAGACTGCTCCTTGTTCCAGGATGACAGGGACTGCCAAGAAGAGAAACACACCTTGAACTTGATCCCACTGCCCTCCTCCTCCCCACCCCTGATTCCACAGACTAGCATAGATGATGAGATGGAGGAGGATGAGCAGGAAGAAACTGCTTCCAGTGTGGTTTCTCTTGGGAAAAGAAACCACACTCAATCATCATTTTCTGTTTCCAAGACCCAAGAAGATATATGACTGGTGACATGTAAGTATCTTCTAATGTGCCTCTTGCCACTGCCAGACACTGCTCAGCTTCATGCGGGTCGGGTTTGTGTGGCAGGGGGGAGAAATGCAGGTGTTGCTGGAGGTGGGTCACCATGCTTTTTTGGTGGTGGTGGGTGAAGGTTATAAGACATTCTCTTTCGGGTTTGGATAGCTGGCAATGTCACAGACGCTGAACTATTTTTATTTTTTTTTTGCTTTAATTGTTTGCAGCTGGCATAGGCAGTGGCAGCCAGGGATGTAGGTCTGAACAGGGCACTTGTAAGTCTTGGGAAATATGAAAGGTGCCCCACTCTTGCAGGGTCTGTTTCTGTGCCTACAGGCATTTTCTCCACTGCAGGGAGCATTACACATGAGCCTGTTCCACCAAATACAGTGGAGTCAGGGGAGGAGCCTGCCAGCATACAACTGCCAGCAGAGCCAGGCAGCCAACACTGTGGTTCAGGGAGCCAGGGCTGGTGCAGGGTGATGGTGGGGTAAAGGCAAAGAAGCCCAAGTAACCAAATGCTTACAATATTGTGTTCATTACAATAAAATCTCATGTTATCCTGGCTTTCTGCATCTGGCTCCATAACTTTGAAGCGCTAGCAAAATCCCCCCTCACAGTGCCGCGTGGGAGAGGGGGGTTTGGTTCATTTGTTTGTTTAATTTTTTTTTTCATTTTTCTGCCTGCTGCTTTTCCTGGGCATTTGCTGGATAGGCTGTGAGGGGGAAGGGCTTTCAGTTTCTCATGTAAAAGTACCCAGGTGGGCTGGGTGGGTCACCCCTTACATGTCTGGCTTGCACACAAGCATTTTGTCAAGGCAGTCACTCTGCAAAGGAACTATTCCTACCTTTTTTCATGCTCTTTTGCAGCCCAGCGCCAGACTGTTTTTTTTTTAACACCAAAATAAGGGTGGTGGGAGGTAGGGGGGACTGGGGGAGGTGGCTCCTGCCCTGCTCAAGGCCTCTAAATTGGGGGAGCAGTTATTGGGGTGTGCATATGCTGTATTGATGAGAGGGGTTTGAGGTGGTTGAGAGATGGCAGCACACCAGAGGCAGCCCAGTGGGGACACCAGTGGGGAGAGCTGTCCCTGGGGGGCACAGGAATGCAAGTGCAGCATTCAAGAAGATTGCAGGGTGCTGAAGTCAGGTGCAGTGAAGTTTCAAGTGCAGGATGAGAGCCGCTTTGAGATGTGGGATTTGAAAGAGGGCATCACGACATTCTCCACAACCAGCCAAACTTTACACATTGGTAAGTGACACCTGACACCTGGCTGTGCCCTGGAGGGGGTGGGGGGGATTGCATTGTTTATTTCAACTTTCAATGAAATTGTGTTGGGGAATTTTTTCATTGTGAAGGAAGATACATGAGGTGTACAAGAGGTCTGGGTGGGAGGCACTGCATGGTGATTTTCCAATAAAAATTCCTATGCTCTTTTTATGCAACCTCCATTCTATTTTTAGCTCCCATTGCTATGCTGCACTCCTGCCAGTGACAACAGGCAGAAGCGAAGAACCCACTTACGAAGCCTGAGAAAGATGCCTGATACCACTTGTTTCTCCATTGCCTCAACTGGCAGTCTCAACTCGCAATGTTGGCAATATCTCAATGCCAGGTGCCTATCACTACTGGTAGTAGATTTATAATATTCAAAAAAGAACTGTGTGAGAAATGAGCATTATGATTTGTCCTGATAATGGTAGTAAACAGTGCATGTATAAAAATTAACCCTCTCTCCACCACAACATACAGAGTTTATAAACACAGACAAAAAAAAACCCCTTACCATGTGAATCTAGCAGCAACTAAACATACATGTGAAATAATGATTGTTAATTTTAAAAAAATATATTTCATTTTAATATTAACATGCTAATATTTATTAATGATTAGAATGTTTTTGTCTCTGGCCAGGGTAAAAACAGTCTATGCTGTGTGTGTGTGTGTGTGTGTGTGTGTGTGTGTGTGTGTGTGTGCGCGTGCATGCGCGCGCACCCAGCTTCCAGGGCTAACTGTCACTCAGGCTACCAGACTACATGGTGCAAGATTTTGAAATGGTGAAAAAGTACAGATGTCCAGGTAGTCCAGCCAGGTACTTACTCAGATATGCTTCATTATTCTTTTGAAAGATGCTTGATTCAATTTTTCTTTTCTTTTTATTTGGTTTATATTTTTTACTTCAATGTAAAAAAAAGCAGAGGCTAGTATACAGCAGTAAATGGCAATATGGGTTGCTCCTCCATTGCTCCTCCATTGTTCCCAAGAGGATAGGAGGTTGCTCCCAAGAAAAAGGTCCTTCCCCCCCTCCATGTTGCCCACTGCGTGGTGACCTTAAGTGATTGCTATATACCCAACCCATATACACATTACTGCAACCACCTGACTACCAATGGCACTCTTTCCCCCTGGCTGGTAGGACGGTGAAAAGCTTTGGTAGCTGATTTGATTCAGAGGAGATTCAGCCCAATTCAGTGGCTGAATCTCCGAATCCAAATCGAATAAGGAGACCCATTAAAAGGTCTGAACCTATTTGGAAGCCTCTGAATTGATTTGGAAAAGATTCAGAAAGGTTTAGAGATTTGGAAGGCTTGCAGGAAACAGAAACTGAGAAAAGTGGTGGGGGACGGGTAAGACTGCTTTGATATTGACATCTGTAGCTGGCCAGTGACTGTGATCTTTCCCTGAGTTCCCTTCCAATCACAGTGTTCTGGGGGAGGGAGGCAGAAACAACATATAAGGCTGTATATGAAGTGATCTGTGCCTTTTGTGAGCTGTCTGTCTTGGACCAGCAGCATCTGAAAGGCTCTGGTATCTAGTCTCTTGGTAGCTAGCTAGTTTCTCTTCTTCTGTGTTCTCCCTGAGTGTGTCATCACTGTGCACTGCAGGAAAGCACAACATATATTACAGACACATACACATTTTGCAGTACGCCAAGCTTTAGGAAGCGTACTGGAAAGGCAGATGCCAAGTCTTCTGGTAGGGGAGGGAGAGGGGGAAGAGGGAGAGCTGAAAGTCCCTCCTCCCCACAAAACATAGACACATCCTCTTTCCTGGCAGCAGTGAGTCTTCTTTACTATTCATTCCATCCAGGAAGAGCATACACGCCAACTGCAGATGCTTCCTCAGCTTCCTGAAAGCTTGTTAAGATATATTTCTCCAACTATTCAGTAGATCTAATAAAAGATATCAGGTCGACCCAAAGAACTGTGTCTGCCTAAGTTCTTAGACCAACACGGCTACAACCTACATCCCTTAACAGATACAAGTGATATGAGTTTTGCTTTCACAGAAACTGCTGCACCTATCTTGGAAGGATTTATGCCCTCAGAAGGGAATATCGTCTCTGCTTTTTTCATCTGAATCTGCAAAAAAATGACAAAGTTATAGCTATTTTAGTGATTCCTCATTATAGTCTATGGCCAAATATCTGAATCAACATTAAATCTCCAAATCCGGTTCGGCCAAATTGAATTGGGACAGTGACTCAAATCACTATCCTTCTAAATCGGCCGAATCTGAATCCGAATCGAATACTTGCCACTTTGTGCAGGCCTACTAGCTGGTGAATCTCTTTCTTGACATGTCTCAGAAAATGAACATTGGAAGATTTGCTCAAAGGCATGAAAAACTGTATCATTGCTTCCCCACTGCTTGGTGGGCCTTCCAACCCTCCCTAATGACATATCAATTTATTGTGATTTTCCAATCAAAATAACACTTCAGTGTGGTGGACTTACCAAATCAGCCTGGCTCAAACGGGCTCAAAAATCTTAATTTCGATTGGTGGAGCCCGTCCACCAATCAGGTAAGGGCTGTGTGGGGCTGGCTATGTCTCTTACCCAGAGAGGGTAGGCAAAGAGCCTCCCAGACCCGACTGGAGCCTGCATCCTGCAGGTCCAGCAAGCCTTCAGAGGTGGAGCCTCCAGAGTGAATAAAAGAAGAAGCATGCCCAGCACATGGCAGATGTATCAGGGGACAAAGAAGCAGGCAGCTAAGAAGAGCTAGGGAGAGCTGCCTAGCAGGAGGAAGCAGTAGCCTAGAAGAGCCCTGGAGGACCCCCTTGGTGGGACTGGAGCAACAAGTGGGTTTGGCTACAGCCCCAGAGGTGCACAGAGCGGTGCATAGTGCAGATTTTGGGAGTTTCCTAGACACCTGATACACAAGGTGATGCATGGAGCTACCAGACCTTGGAAGCCACATGTGGTGGCTCAGGTCTGCTACCCTCTGTGTGTGGCCGACGAGTCAATGCACACACTGGTGCATGGCGTCCCAAACCCTGGGAATGGTGCCAGGCCATTTGTATGTGAAATCCCTCCCCTGACAAGAGGCCAGGCACCCAGGAGGTACCAGCGGGGTGCGGCAGAGCTCTGGTGGTCTGGGTTTTGGGACCTGCACAAGGCAGCCTAAGCCCCAGTGGAAGGCAGAAGGCAAGGCCTGGGTGTCAGGACCCGCATGAGGCAGCCCAAACCCCAACGAAGGACAGAAGGCAGGGCACTGGGTGGCCCCGAGAAGGTACTCGCAGCTGCAGGAGTCCCTCCCAGCCTGCTCCCCGGATCCATGACTACCTGAGGAATGGGACCCCACAGAGGAGGAAGCCCTGAAAGGGAGTCCCAAGGGATTGGGGACCAGGTGGGCCCATCTGGGGCTGAGGAGGTACTGGGATCCTCCTCCCTCTAGGAGGGTGGCAGGATTTGGCACCCTAGGGGAAGGTGCAGTAGCCTCAGCCATGTGGGTACCTGGAGGGAGAAAGACTTGCACCTCCTATTTTGGAGACAGATAGATAGATAAATCAATTGTTATACTCCAGTGTGACCTAGGTTGTGTCAGCAAGTTGAGGCTTATCTGTATCAAATTGTTGTTGTTGTCCTTGCCTGAGCTTACCTGTTGATTCTTGTTTATCTGTTATATTTACCTGTTGTTGTTGTAAATATTTATCAATACTTTCTTATAAATCTGTAAATATCTATATCAGTTGGATATTAATAGCTATCTTTTTGTGGTTCCCTGTAAACATTAATAAATTTATACATAGTTAAGCTATTCCTGGTCCTGGCTTGACTATATAGGGAATACAGGGAACTAGCCGCTATTTTACAGATCCCTCTCACAGCACTTCTGCTTAGCTACCTATCTCTTCTATTTGGAGGGATTACATCAGTTTATTGTGATTTTCCAATGGAAGTAATATACTCTTAGGGCCCATTGTGGTGCTTGGCCAAAGGCACTCCCTCCTTTCAGTAACTGGTATCTTCTTAATTTTAGGATTAAGATATTCCACCCCATTCTCAGAGGTTATAGTCCCATGAAAAACTGCATCACGTGAAAAACTGCTTCCCCACTTGACTACCAATGGCACTCTTTGCCCCACCACCACCTGTGGCTGGTGGGTCTCCTTCCTGACATGGCTCAACATTGGAAGATTTGCTCAAATGTATGAAAAACTGCATCATTGCTTCCCTACTACATGCTGTGCCTTTAAACCCTCCCTAATAACATTTCAATTTATTGTGAGTTTCCAGTCCAAGTAACATTTCACTCAATTGTGATTTTCCAGTCAAAATAACATTTCCATTTATTGTGTTTTTCCAATCAAAATAACATTGCAATCTTAGCACCCACAATGGTGCTTGGGCAAAGGCCCTCCCTCCCACTTGCCTGCTGCCTGACTTGATGTGTCTTAGCACCCAGCATTGTTATTAGCACCCAGCATGGCCTGTAATTTTGAAACTGAAATCAAGTAAAATTTCAATCCATTGTCATTTACTAATGGAAAAATCTGCAGCGGAGGGGGGAAACACATACAGGACTGCTGGTGATGGTACAGGCATGACCACTAGCAGAGGGGAGTAAACAATCAGTAATTGCTTGGGCAAAGGCCCTCCTTCCCTCTTCCCCACTTGTATCTTCATTTCAGAATTAAGATACGCCACCACATTCTGAAAGTCCCCTAGAAAACTGCATCATTGCTTTACCACTTAACTACCAATGGCACTCTCCCCCTTGGCTGGTGGGGCTCCTTCCTTCTGCCTGCTGGCCATGTCTCAGCAAATGAACAAGCCCTCCACATTGGGAGATTTCTTAAAATACTCAATAGTAGAGGGTAGTAAACAATCAGTCATTTACATTATGGGTTGCTCCTCCATTTCTTAAGTGCTAGGGTAACGACCAGTTTGATTTCTTGTGATTCACCAAGTGAAATAGCATTTCAATTTATTGTGATTAACCAATCCAAAAATCTGTCAATTTGTACTTAGTCCTGCTTGGTCTCAGGGCCAGGGCCTGGGCCTGCCTGCTTCAAGGTCAGGTGGGGAGGTCCCACTTTTTCTCATATACATACATGCATGAATAACATTTCAAATCATTGTGATTCACCAAGCGAAATAGCATTTCAATTTATTTAAGCTATTTTTCCTGCACTTGCAAAAGTATTCACCTGGTACTGGCTCATTGAATGAAAATGTTATTGACTTGTTCACATCCCTTTCCCCGAATTGCTTGGGATCCCCGTGCTTGGCACCCCACCCTGTGTTATTCTTTGTCTCTGCCCTGCAGGAGTGGTTGGGTTCTCACTGTGAATGCTTGGATTCATACAAATATAACTAACTCACTCGTGGTTTTATTAATGCAAAGGAAAATAAAAAATTAAATGATTATTATGTAAAAAAGAATGAATCATCTGACTCCTGTTTTTTGTGAAACTATTTGCAAAGCCTGAGCACCAGCTGAGGAGCTATTTGCAAAGCAGCACCAACCAGCAGAGCAGCAGCATCAGGCAGGTGGGTGTTGCCTTTGTAGTATAGAAGTGGATTAATATTAATATGAATATTCCTTGGGTACCAGGGATTCCACCCAATGGGAGCCCCAAGGACACTGCTCCACCTGCACTGCATGTTGGGGGAGGAGGGGGAGAACTACACACGGATGGAGGGTGTTTTGGAGGTGATGCAAAAAACCAAAGCCAACCATTACACAGAAGACTCGCTAATTGCCCTCATTTAGGTGTTAAGGAAGGCTCTCCCATGCCTGGCCCAGTACTGCCACTAGCCACTTCTTCTTGTCTATCGGGTTCTGGGGTGGTTGGGGGGGTGGGTCTTTCTTGCAAACAGGTACTGCATCCTCAGAGAGACAGGCTTGCCAGGATGGCTGTACATTGGGATTGGGGGTAAAACAAGCATTGGACCTCCCATAACAGTCCACCCTACAACTCTTTCCAGTAATGCCATCCCTCCATAAATACCCCCAAGCAGAGGATCCCCACGCTGAGGTGGGTGGGAGTTGTCATCACCTCTCCCAACTCACCCACCCCTAAACTGCACAGACTGCCCTGCATGCATGCCAATCTGCCTATGAAAGAAAACATGACACACATATAGACACAATTTCAAAGCTGTATTTAATAAAATGCAGTGCATTTACATGATTTTTTAATCAAAAAGGCATAATTAAGAAAAGATTTAAATAGTAAAGAAATTAAAGAAATGTTTTTAGAAGTAGGAAAATAGACAAAAAGTAGGGAAAAAAGTCAGGATTTTCTTCCCCAGCATCTATACAGCATTAATTTATTAAAACATTGTCTATACACTAGTATCTATATACACTATATATCTATACAATATCTATGCATTATTTAACTACACACTATTTTCTGTAAGACACTGTACAGTATACACTATTTATTTCCTACTATTTAACAATTACACTATTACTAACTAACTTGCTTCTACTGGTGGATTCTTGATGCTTTTCCCTTATTGATTCTTTTCGATTTCTGATCTTGAAAGTCTTCTGCAAGGATAGGAAGAAAGAAGAAGAGGACAGGTTTTGGAACACAGTCCAAACATTGCCTGCCCTCTTGGCCTTCGACCCTCCCCCCCACCCCCTGCACAAGATTGGTGGGACATTTTTGATATTACCTATATATTCCCTGGGATGTTGCATATCCTGGGGAGTGGGTCTGGCATGCAGCATCCACCTGCACTATTCCTCATGTTTCTGGAATGAAGGGCCATGTCAATTATAAGAAATATTGAAGTGTTAAGAAGAGGTGCCATACTTCAAATGTAAGTCCAAGTTGCAAACTTACCATGCCACTGGCAGCAGTGATGCCCCTGCGCTCATCGGCAGTTTGGAACAGCGTGGTGGACACCGTGGTGGGTGCAGCTGGTGGAGGGGGTGGGGGTGGGGGCACAGGTCCAGTGGGGAGGACACACAGGACTGCTGGTGGTGGTGGTGGTACAGGCACAGCCACTAGCAGAGGGTAGTAAAAAACAGTACTTGGCAATACAGATTGCTCCTCCAATTCTTTCTTTCTCTGTATTAAGTATTCTCTGCTAGCGTAACTACCAGACCCCCCCCTTCCCCCCCCCCACACATACACTGTGCCCTTGCTGCCTAAAGTTAGGGTGGGAGCAGGGGGAGGGAGGGATGACCAGGAGCCACAAAAAAAAGAAAAAAAATAACTGGAGCAAATAATAGCGGCACCTTCTGACCAGAGGCCTGAACTACAGAAATAGCACATCGTCACCTGGTGGCAAAAGAAAGTAATTATGGGTCTTTGAGTCGGTTGGTGCTTGCACGCCATGAATCCATAGATACGACAACGTAATTGGCGGTGACACAAACTAAACTACCTCCGAGCACTTTTAGTTTAACATGCCAAAAAGACTTTTAAAACAATGGGAAATCCTGCTTGTGCAAACAAAAATGCAGTTGCGGCAGCATGAGCAGGAAATCTTGTGTCATGTATATAGGCCCATACAGTTCTGAATATATCCTGAGGAAGCAGTAATGAGACAAAGGCATTAACCAGTATGGTACAAGTATGAAAACTTACAATATTTTTTAAGGTAACTCATAATTTCCTTTATGTACTTAAAGCATTAAATACAAATATTCCAAGTTAGTGATTCTCCAGATTTGAATCTGGCCAACAGGGATACTGCTATCAACTGTTGGCCTTCCCAACCTCCCAATACCAATTTCACACCTCTCTTGCGACAACTGAAGTGCTGGTCAAATGGAAAATTAATATCGAGATAGTATTAATGAGACAAGTGGGAAAATAATTTGACACGGCCTTTTTTGTGTCCCTTCTGCTCCATTTTGTAAGTCTTGCTGTCATTGCTTTTCCCTGGGTATTGGGCTCTATTTTTTTGCAATTCAGCCATGTCCTTCTGTTTGTTTAGTCAGTCCAATTCAACATCATGAGCTGAACACAGATGACTTTACAGCAAACCTGTGGTAACGAAAAGCATTAAATAGAATGCATAAAAAAGATTATTGATAGGAAACCAGGACCTAGGTGGTCCTCCCTAGTGCTTAGGCATCTGAAGCACTGGTGTAGTCCCAATTAGTTCCTCAGGGAGCTAGGGGTACAAAAGAGTTTAGTGCAGGGGTCGGCAGCATGTTTGGGCAGAGTGCTAAAAACATTCATAACCCCAACCTGCAAGATGCTGGCATGCCAGGAACAGGTCAGGAGTGAGGGAACAGCAAGGGGCCCAATTCTTGTTGTGGTATGGCAGCTCTGGCCCCTTCCCCACCATCTGCCCTGAGGTGCATGTGCCTACCATGAAGCCCAGGTTGCTAACAGTGGAAAGGCTGCAAGCAGCTACACTGAGGTTCATAGAGGCCTGGCCCAGCTCATTGCCAGTGGCAGGTGCACATGCGCCTCAAGACAGACAGCAGGGAAAGGGCCAAGGTTGCACTGCCACAACAAATATTAGGCCCCTCTTAGTTCCCCTACCATGCACATGCCAAGCAAAATGCCTTTGCATGCCACACTCTGGCATGTGCTGGGGGTTGTCTGCCCCAGTCTAGCATCAGAATTGGATTCAGGAGCCAGAGACACAGTCAAAGCAAGCTACAGCCAAAGAATGAACCAGGATCAGGAGTCAAAGGCCAGAACCAAAGGTCAAACCAGAATCAAGACAAAAGAACGAGAATCGGGAAATGCCAAGGGTTTTACCACAGTTGGAAGCTGGCTTTGAAGTCAGTCAGAGCCAGGAGTCAGAACAGGAAAACCAACAAGGAAGCACACAGACAGTCAGGAGCAAGGACCTTCACCTTTACCCAGACAAGGAGAGAGCAGACTGGGCCTGGCTTTTAAGGGCTAGAGTGGGTGGGGTCTGCAGCCTGTTGGGTCAGGTGACTGCCTGTCTGGATTGCCTCACTCAGCTCAGCTGGGACCAGGGTACTGCTCTGGGCTTGTTGCAGGTAGCACTTCCTCTGGCCATGACTTGCCCTGTTTTCTTGATTAAGACCAGCTGGGTACAGGGTTCTGGCCTGGCCCCTTATAATGTATTTATTTTCCTTTTTAGAATCCCAGACTAAGCTAGGATTACTAGAAAACATCACTGCCCATGGACCATAATTTAGAACTGCCTATAAGCTGCATGTGACTATATCAATGTGGCAGGCTTATGCCCCTTTCAGCACCACATGGTCAGAAGAGGGCTCATGGATTGGTCTGGTGCTGAAAATTCCCACGGGGAAGAGGAGCTTGCCAGCCAAAATGTAGGCAATGGGGAATGAGGGGGGAAGGAGCATCACCTGTGCCACCAGACGTTATCTCCATGGTTGAAATGGAATTTGCCTTACCCACAGAGACCTGTTGCTGGGTAAGGCAGAAGGAGCTCAGACGGTGGCTGGACCACCCCAGAGCCAGTGCCAGAGCACATGCTTACCTGCTGTCCCGAAGCCAGAGCCCCTTCCTGGAGTAGGAAGCCCAGGCAAACCACAGGATGCAGTGGATGACCTTGGAGAGGGAAACCAGGTATCAGCATGGGAGTCACAACAGATAGGTTAAAGGGTGCGAACCTGACCTTGACCTCACCTACTCATCACTTCACCAACAGGGACACACAGGTCAGCCAGGACAGGAAGAGGGCAGCCCAAGGGGTATCGATGGGATCTGCTGCAGGGAAGAACCCGCCTGGGGACCCTTTGATTCTGTTCACAGTGTTTGAGTGGTTATGGGCACAAAATTCCCTGGCAAGGAGGTACCAGGGTCAGGCGGCCATGAGTGAATACCCCGCAGGATACTGTAGTACATGGCCAGGCACGAGCTGGCTCAGAACGTCAGTTCTTCCAAGATTTACGCACAATGTGGGACCATGTGAAAACCATGCAAATTGTGCCACATGAAGCTCAGAATGCTGAAGAAAAGCATTGGACATGGTGAGCATCACTGGCATGCTCGCCCACATCATTCAAGCAGTTTCAGTTCTAGAATTGTTAAATTGCCAGTTTATCAGTCAGAGAAGCCATAACCACAACCACATTCCTGCTGAAAATTATGACAGCAGGCTTTCCATGGGAACAGACTGTGCCTTCAGCACACCCAGATACAAATGAGACTGATCCGGACCACCCAAGCCAAAAGGGTTGGGGTGTAGGGGAGGAGAAGTACAGAAGTTGTACCAGCTGAGTCACCCAAGGGCAGAGACAATCCACTGGACAACACTTCCAGGTAAAACTTTAGATAACATCAAGTCATGGCAAGTGAGTAGACACTGGTGTGGTGCACCCCAAATGGGCAAAAACATTTGCAGCAATGAGAGTGTAAGCCTGCCGCAATCAATATTAAGGACCAGATTATAGCAATAAAGCTGACCGATTCAGTATTCTCTTACTAGGAGAGTTCACACAGTAGTGGAGTTGATTATTATAATGGTTCCTATATCCACCCCACCATCCTACACGTCTGAGGGATCCCTGTACACCAGCAATTTACAACTATCATGATGCTTAGAGTTGTTAAGTTTCTCTGAATTTCCCTGAATACCAGATTAGTCCCTGGTGGGCATCAGGATTAGTTAAGGCTGTTGAAAACTTTCTAATCTTGTAGAGAACGTGCAACACCTGGGCTGAAGGCTCTGGGTATATGTATATTTTTAGTAGTAAGCAAAAATGGCTACTGGCCTGAAAAAAATGTATTTACCTCATAAAGACTCTCCAATGAGTTTCATCATATCCTTCAAGCACTGTCATGATTTTTTTCCCCCGAAGAATCTGCATACAGATTATAAAGCACTGGTGAACAAGCTGTTAATGGTGTCTAAATTCCCCCTTCCTTTTACACAGGTGATTAAGAATGGTTGCTTGTGCCAAAGAAGGGAGAGAATACCTCCAAGAAGGGAGAAAGATTTTCCATCTAGAGTGGGTGGTAAGTCTCAAGATTGACCTATTTACTGTTTTCTTTCAATCTAGGTTATTTTATTTTACCTGTTTTAAACATGAGCCTTTCAAGGAAAACACTTTGGTTACTAACTTCTGCCTTGCTGAATCATTCTGCTCACATGTATCTGTCACAGTGCACTCAGGTGCCCTGCGCCTGAGAGCGGAGACTGCTCTGGGAAGACCCCTAGTGGAAGAAAGGGGGAGGCTCAGCTGCCAGTCACCAGGGCTGCACAGGTGCTGTTTGCTGGGGCAACTTGTAAAACCAGCTGACCAGGAAGGGGCAGGGCTTATCCCTTCTTAAGCCCAGGTAGGAGGTCAGAAAGGCGATCCCTTTCCAGCAGCCGTGGGAGTAGGGACTCAGGTCGGACAGACAGAGGGGAGGACTCTGGTGTTGAGAGCATCCCCCAGTCACTGCTGAGGTTGGGGAGCCCTCCTTCCCCCCTCCCCCCCGCTCCCTCACTCTCTAGTAGGGAGTAGATTTTTGTTTGACCGGACAGTCTAGTTTTTTATGTTGTAGCCCAGGGGCTTTATGTTTTATGTTTACTGTTTTGACCGGAGGACCGGGCAAGGCTATTAGGGGTAGAGGAGGCCTCATAGGAGCTCCACAGTAGCGTGGGGTCTCCTGGCGCCGAAGAGGGTGCAGCGTTGTTTGGGGACGCATTGGCCCCAGCCCCGGAGCTAGGGGATGGTGAGAAGCCCCGGAGCTAGGGGGCAGCGAGGAGCCCCGAGACAGAAAGGGGCAGCGAGGAGTCCCCAGAGAGGGGGCAGCGAGGAGCCCCAGAGCGAGTGAGAGAGGGGGCAGTGAGAAGCCCCAGGAGTAAAGAGAAGGGCAAGAACATAACAAGGCCCAGGTCAAACCACGTCAACTCCATCTGCGAGGCTTGGGTTGTGGTGTTGGGGAGGAAAAGGAGCCACAGGTAGCGCCCCCTGTCACCGGGGCGCGGAAAAATGGGTAGTCTCCTGCTGTTTACAACCAACTTCTAATCAAGTAAGATCAAGGCATGGCAGGCCAGTAAGCAGGAGGTTGGCCCATTACAGGAGGGCGGGGCCACTCCCAGAAAGGCTCCGATATTGATACTCCTGTCACATTATCTTCTTTCAATATTGTTACATGTTACAGTTTGGGCATGCTAAACCTATGGAATGCTATGTGATACTGAAGTTAGAACGTGCTGTGAGCAGTCTCATCTTAAGGGTCAATACCATCCCTGACCTGCACAGCTCTGACTTACCTCTAGAGGGCAAGTGAGCAGGAGTGTGTCTAGGACAGGGGTGGGCAATTATTTTGGCTGGAGAGCCACTTCATGAGTTTTGGTGTTGTCTCAAAGGCCATATGAGTTTTGGTGCCCTCTTGAGAGACACATCTCTCTCTCTCCACCACCCCTCCCCCCCACCCCCATTCCCCCAGAGCTATCACATACCCAGATCCCCATCTTCTTTATCTCTCTGTCACTCCCTCCCTCCCTGGACCTGTAGCACACTCTGATCCTCTCTCTCACTCTCTCTCATTCTTTCAGTCTCTTTCTTGTCCCCATCCCCTTCCTGAAGCTGTAGCATTCCCTGATCATCTCCCTGTCATTCCCTCACCCTCCCACGCTCACCCTGTCCAGAGCTGTAGCATTCCTCAAACCCCATCCCCGACTCAGAAATTTCCGGCCCATCTGAAGCTTATGCCATCACCCACACAGCATGGCAGAGGCAGCCCTGGACAGACACTGGCATCAGTTATAGCTGTACCCAAGAGGTTCCATGTAGGGATCAGAGCATCCACTCAAGTTCACAGCTGATGCCACTGTGTGGGAGCAATCCCTTCCACCCACCTGGTTCCACACGGTACTTGGAGCCAGAGCCACCAGTCACCAGCAGGTCAGATCCCATGAGTTGGTGGCCACTTGCTCACAGGCCAGATATACTCAGTTGGTGGGTCAGATCTGACCCATGGCTGTATTTTTCCCACCACTGGCTAGAAGCTGCCAAGTTTGTTTTGAAGTCCTGAAAAGAAAGAAAATGAGAGGGTGCAAACCAATTTCTTCTCTGTTTGAGTGGATCACTTTGAAAACTCCATCTGTTGCTCATCTTGCTATCAATGAATACTGTAAGACCTTTCCCCTGCCCGCTACACTTTCTCTACTACTCCAGACAAAGAGCTGGGCAGCTGCCAGAGAGCCAGGCAGCAGAGAAAGATGAGGGAGGCAGGGAGCCACAGGGCAAATTTGACAACTCCTAGCCACACTGATGCTTTCCAGTTCTCTTGGGCTCTCCAGTCTCTTGAAGCTGCTCAGGTCACTGGCTCTCTGTCTTAGTCATCAGACCTGTAATCTTCCCCACAGAACCTTGTAGCCACTTTGCAAGTAGATTTTGGGAGGATAGATGACCCATGTGGGGGGGTGGGGCTGGGAGTGATGCATCCTGGGATGCTGGAAGACCACAAATTGCTCCTATTGGCCGCATAAAGCAGCCTGACATTACCACAACACAAGCTGCATAACACCAGGCAAAAATACTCTTCACCTGAAGAGGTATCAATTTGAGACACTTGGGCACACTTAGCTTGTCTTTTCCTTCCTTAATACAGTGATACTCCCATCTTAAGTGAATTAAACATGTGGGAAGGGTGACATCTAACTTTTTATGTTACGTTTTGATTGTCACTACAGTACCTGGATTTGAGTTTGGGTTCGGTATCATTGCTCGGTGCTTGACATACAGGTATTGGTATAAAATTACACTTATTTAAATGATTCCTGTTCCCATGCTCCACAGCATGTTGAATTGAATTGCTCAAGTTCAACCTTAACTGAAAATCAAGTGTATAAAGCTAGTCTCAAACAAGCAACCCCATGTAACTGCTGTAGAAGCAATTAGACCAAAGGCTTTTCTCACTTAAGTTATGGCTGGGAGTCACAACCTATGTGATACACACATTTTTGACAAACATTACTTGCACTTAAAGTTTTTATTTTTAACATTGCCCCTTGCATCAGAGAATTAAATTAACAATGTGGGTACAATGAGTCAGAAAGTTCTATTAACAAAAAGTCAAGCTGCCACTTACCTGAAATGTATACTAGTTCCAGTGCAATTCCTCCACATCAAATGCTTATAATCTGAAACAGTTTAAATCTTAGTCATCAGACCTGTAATCTTCCCCACAGATCCTTGTAGCCATTATGCAAGCAGACACAGTAGCAGTAGAGAAACACTGTTTAAAAGATGTAGATATTCCATGATTATGAAAGGCAAGTCCTTTGGAACATCAGAAGGTCAACATAGTATTTTTCAAAGGTTCAGAAAAATCTTTAAACCAGAAAAGTCCCCTATAGCACAACAATTTTATTCTTACATGTGATTATTTTCCCCCAACAGTGGAGAGAGGTTGTAGAGAGAGCTCATTTGAGTACTATTGGCTCATTTACTCTGGATTTCAAGTCAAGTTAGTCCTGAGGCCCCTACAACCATTGGAGCACCTTAGATGCTGTAATAACTAGGGAAATTTCCCATGGAAAAATGGAGAAAACCACAGATTTCCCATTTTTATCAGCAACAACATAGATTTTCCCTTGCAGCAGAGAAACCAGCAGATTTCCTGCTTTTGCAAAGAGCTCTGCAGGCTGGCAGAGTTCCAGCCTGCAAGAGCTTATTGTAAAAAGGGCAGGAAAACTCCAGTTCTGCCCAGAGGGGAAGGGACAGGGGGAGGGGGAGGACAGAAGGAGAGGGGAAAGGGTGGGGCCTGAGGCTTTTAGTATGTCCCAAGGTTTACCTCAGACTCATTTTCTTTCTGGAGCCTGTAAGATTAGGTAAGTGGGGCTTGTAGGGGGCTAGAGGGTTGCAGAGCAGGGCTGGAGTGGGGGGAGGTGACTGGTGGATGAGCTAGCTAGAGGGGAAGCTAGCTGTGGGAAGCTGGCTGTGGGATGAGAGAGTGGGGAGGTGTTGGTGAAATGCATGGAGTGCCCACCCAGCTAGCAGCATGCAGACTGCAAGTGGCACTATCAGCCCAACAAGGCTCAATGTCTCCATGTGAGGCTTCCCTTAAGGGACAATAGTGCCGCTCCAGTTCCACGTGACCCTGACTGGGCTGGTACTCCTGTGGGGAGCTGGATGGGGGCTCATGGAATGGGGAGGTGTTGGGGGAAGATGTGGAGCGGCTGCCTGGTGGCATGTGGGACCAAAGCGATGCTATCAGCCCTTAAGGGAAACCACACATGGATGTCCCAAGCCTGGTCAGGCCAGTAGTACTCTTCATGGTCCACCTGAAGCTGGCCAGGCACTCCATGTTTTTGACTCTCAGGGGGCATGGGGGACTTGCACCCCCAGATCTGTGCGTGGAGTAGGCTGTCAGCTTAAACTCCTGCCCTGCTTCCCTCCCATGGGGCCTCTGCAGTCCCACAGGCGTGACGTGGTGTAGCTGGGAACAACAAGGCCATGTAGGGATCGCCTCACCCCCCTGATGCCTGGTGATGTGCCCTTGAGCTGGCCCCTGCTTTGAGGGGTGCAGCCCCGTGCCACTTCCCTCAGTGCAGCCCTGCATGCAGGAGACACATCACCAGCACAGAGTGAGCAGCGACAAGATTCCCACATGGCTCCTCTGTCCCCAGCTGCACTGGGTCATGGGGGAGGGAAGCAGGGCAGCAAGTGAAGTGGCAAGCATCCATAGGCCCACAGTTCCCTGCCACCCTGCTTCCCTTCCCTGCACCCTGGCACAGCTGGGGACAGGGATCTCACTGCTGCTGGCCCTGTGCTGTCCCAGTGATGTGCCTCCTGCATGCAGGGCTGCACTGAGGGAAGCGGTGCAGGACTGTGCCTCTGAAAGCAGTGGCAGGTGCAGAAGGCACATTGCCAGGGCAGTGGGAGGGCAAAGAGATCCCTGCACACCCCCACTTGTTCAAGCCATGCCAGGTCATGCCTGCAGGGCTCCAGAGGCCCCACAGGAGGGAAGCAGGGTAGGAGCTCAAGCCCACAGCCTGCCCCATGCACAGATCTGGGGGTGTAGGTGCCCCCTCTGACCCCAAGAGTGCATGCAGTGGCACAGAGCCACCCTGCCTGAACCGGCAGCAGGCAGCAGGGGGGACCAGGGGTAGGGGGCTCTGGGTCCATAGCTCTTGCAGCTGGGAAACCCCTCCAGCAGGTCTGGGGGACCAAAGGCTGTGGGAAGGGGGCAAGGGGCACCAGCAAGGCTGTGTGGGGGAATGATAGGCATCAGCAGGGTGGGGTGGTTGTAGGGGGAATGTGGGGTACCAGCATAGCCAGAGGGCTGTTGTGGAGGGAGTGAGGGGCAGGAGCAAGGGACAGGAGCAGGGTTGGTGGGGAGTGAGGGGCACCAGCAGGGCTGGGGTGAAGGCTGTGGGCGGGGGGGTGCGTTTAATTTTAATAATGGATTGGGGCAGTATGAGAAAATTTGCAATTTTTAATCAGGGAAAACCAGGATCCCTAATAACAACCCTCCTCCACTCTGGCCTGTGCTTGGCTAGCTCTGTGCACTCTGTCAATTGACGCTCCATCCAGTCCTTGATATTGGTTCTCCACCTCTCCTTGGGTCTACCTGTTTTTCTTTTTCCCTCCACAGTACCATGAATTCTGGTGTTGGCAACAGTGTCCGGCCTTCTTATGATGTGTCCAAACCATTGCAGCTTCCTTCATCACACAATCTCCAACAACAGTTCATAGGTTCTAATTTCTTGACTAATTTGCCTCTTAACAGACTCATTCTTCCAATGCTTGGTGTATGAGACATGCAGCTGTCTCTTAAAGCAGTACATTTCAAATGCTTCAATTCTGTTTTCTAACTTATTAAGCGTCCATGCCTCACAGCCATAAAGCATCATGGAGATGACCACAGCATGCAGAAGGTTTACTCTGGGTTTACACCAGTGTAAATAAGAGAAGAAATTCTATAAAGTTACTTTGGCTTTGAACCATTATTTTGAATAGGAGAAGTTGGTCCAGTGCCTACTTTATTTATTTCTTTAACTTTCTTACTGGTAATCAAAGATGGGCCAGCAAGATGCTGCCTTGATGTTCTGGGCTAGTAACAGAAGGTTCAGCCTGGCTTTATTTGAAGTCCATGGGGCAGGATCAGGGCCTCACCTAGCTTAGGGTATGATCTATTGTCAGTTTTGTCTCCTTGCCTTTTTTTTCCCAGACCCAGTAGAAAGTTTAAAACCCCTCTTTTATCCCTTCAGCCAATGATATGCAGAACAAGTCTCATCATTACTTCCAAACTTGGCTTTTTCATTACCGCAGCCTCTCTAGACCATAATTTAGTATTTTTAAGGCCATATAATACTTGCTGTTATATTGGCTGCCTTTGCCTTAGGGAAAATGACTATAATAACAGTTTTTGGGTGCCCCATTATGAGACACCAATGACCTATTTTTCAGAAATGCTGAGTGTGCACTGAGTGGTTTGTTAACAACACAGTGAGCCCCATTATCTCTGTTTAGAGTCAGCAAGAGGCCATTCATCCCTGGGAGGTGTAACATGAAGTCTCAAGTGTCTCAAGATGGACTTCCAAAAATAAAGGTTAATTGATTTGTCAATCAAACAACTTTGACCATTTTGACCTACATTTAAGACTGTTTTGGCTTTGGAAAGCAGATTTATTCTTGTCTGCTACACTGAGGGAAAAAAGCTAAATTTCTGGAGGCTGACTTTTGATCCCAGTGAGAATATTTTTTTTAAAAATATTCCTCGATGGAAAATCAAGAGCTTTCTCTGTCTAAGCTGTTATTTATAAAGTACCTATCACCCAGAAATTTATTGCTGGGGGCTTGAAAAAGGACAATGGTCTAACTGACATGAAAACAGGCTTTGGAAAGTGTGCATGAGAGTTGCAGCCAGGTGTTGTAACTGGAGAAATGTCAGACAAGATGGAGGAGTAGCAACTACATATTAACATGTGGACATTTATTCAAAGCTATTTTGGATTTGACATTTGACTCTTTTCTTAAATATATTTTGTTGCTATTAGCCAGGCAACAAATTGGAGAGAACCTCAAACACTTATTTCCCAGGTGATAGCCCGGTATGCTGCACTTGAATTGTTTTATTTAATAACCCTGTGGAAAGGAAAGAGTAATTAGCAAGGTCTGAAAGAACTACAGTTGTTATTTCCAGGGTCACTGAGCTCAAGTATTAGCTGTTGTAAGAAGAATAATCCATGACCAGCACAGGAGATTAATTTAATTAAAAATAGGATTTTTTCAGTCTTCAATTTGATGCTGATGTATTATTCTGCGCCAAGATACATTATATAGTAGGTGCTATGTAGAGAAGGGAAGCCCCTTGCATATAATTTGAAAGATTCCTGACAATTGTTTTATTAGGCCAACCATGGAAATTGAAACCAAATGCTGATGAAAAACTGGAAAGTGTTGCATCTCCTGACAAAGACCTGAGTATTGTTTTCATTCAGATTTCTGGAGACATTTGCTATCTAATTGCCAATCTGGCATTTGCTATGGTCTTTTTTACACTGATTCTGACTTTGCAGCAGACAAAGAAGGCATGATCAGTGTCAAAGTCAGCATTGTGATAAGACCTCATATGCAGGATAACTTTCAGATGGTTATGACTGGTCAGTACTAGATCTAATTGGTGTTAATGTCCTGATCTTGTACATCTTTCTTGTGATTTTCCTAGCAACGTATGTGTTGGTAACACATGGATTTTGACTTGCACAAAGTTCTAACACTTGCTGGCCATTTATATTACCAGTTCTGTGATTGCCTGTAATACCAGGCCAATTCTTAAAACTACATCCAATGATCAGCAGGAATTTTGACCTTCAGACTAAAAGAATCAAAAAAGCAGCCAAGAATTCTGGGTTATTGCAGAAACATGCATGGAATAACTGCAAATTTTCAGTTAAGGTGAAGATGTGGATCTAGAAGACTTGTGTGCTGCCATCCCTGCTTTATGGTTCAGAAACATGGACTACATATGCAAGAGACTGAATAGTTCCCACATGTGAAGTCTGAGTAAGATCCTGAAAATAGAGTGGGAAGACAGAATATCAGATACAATGGTACTGGAGCACACAGGACTGACACACTTAGAAACAGCCGTGAAGAGGAGGTTGCGATGGATCAGCCATATCAGGAGAATGGGAGGAGACATTGTATCCCCAAGAATATTTTCTACAGGAAGATTCAAGATGGCTCTAGCAAAAGGGGTTGCCTTTTATGGTGGTACCATGATGTGTGCAAAAAGTGATATGAAATTGTTCAACATGAACATAGAAAGCTGGGAGGAGCACACAGAATCCTGTCTGATCTGGAGGGAACATCTGGCAGTGGGAGCAGCTCAACATGAAGCAGCTTTGATTCAAAGGATGGAAGTAAAGCAAGAAAGAAAAAAGCAGCATGCTGCAAATGTGGACTCCAACTCAGACAACATATGGATCTGTGAAACTTGTAACAAGCTGTGTTGTGATGCCCCCTGTTGGTCACTCAGCCCTAGCTTGGTCCGCCCTTCTGGAGAACTGTCCCTTTGATCTCCTGCCACACCTAGATGTTCTAGTCCTGAAGAAAGGGAGGCTGCCCCAGGACTTTCCAAGCCTGGTGTCATCCACTGGCTCACAGGCTAATTACATGCCTCAGGGTACCCGTATGTGCTTGTCGGCACTCAGTCTCCCAGCCTCAGTCACCTTTTTCTCTTGGCTGGTTCCTGTAGCCTAGGCCCACTGCTCCCAACATGACTTCTGAGTCCCAGTCTTGTCTGCCCTGCTCTGGGCTCACTGCTCCTTCAGTATGCCTTGAGCCCGCCCCCAGTAGGCTCAAGGCAAGTACTTGCCCCAAGGACATTAATGGGACCTCCAAACCACTGCTTAGTCCCAAACCCAAGCCACCAGTCCAAACTCTAACCAAAAAAATAAGCTCCCAGGCTATAACACAAATCAGATCAACAGGGTTGAAGCCTGAGCCTAACCCATGGGCTGTATTCCCTTATAAGCAACAGCACCTTGCCAGCTCTTCTCCAGGCAGCTCTACTGTTAGTCCAGCTCTCCTCTGCAGCTTCTAAGTCAGGAACTCTTCCCTCTGCAGCTCTTAGGGTCATACTGCTCTGCTCTGTCTCAGGGCCCCGGTTGTTAGGTCATGGGTTTCCCCAAAAGGCTTCAGGCTTCTTCTGTTTCCCTGCACTAACAATATGGCTGGCTTCTACTAACAAGAGATTGTGAATGCTCAAGGCTAGAACCTACTCCACCTGCCCAAGTGAGATCTTAGTCCATACTCCCCAAATCCCTGAAAAAGCATTAACTCACCAACTTTTGTGACATGCTATCATGTGCCGAGCCCTGCGGAAACCCACTGCCCAAGTCCTTCCAGGTTGAGAAGGACCCATCCAGTACCACCCTCTGGGTGCGGCCCTCCAGCCAGTTGGCGACCCATTTGACTGTGTGGGTGTCCCCCAGTTTCTTAATGAGAACGGGGTGAGAGACAGCGTTGAAAGCCTTCCAGAAGTCCAGGAAGACTATGTCCACTGCTACCCCTGCATCTAATGATCTGGTGATCTGATCATAAAAGGCAACCAAGTTGGTCTGACAGAACCTGCCACTGATGAACCCATGTTGGTTGCCCCTAAGCATGCAGTCCCCTGCTGGCCCCTTGCGGATGTGTGCCAGAATAATTTTCTCAAACAGCTTGCCCAGGATCGAGGTAAGACTAACTGACCTATAACTTCCCGGGTCCTCCTTCTTCCCTTTTTTGAAGATAGGAACCACGTTGACCCTCTTCCAGTCCTCTGGCACCACACCAGAGCACCACGAGTGCTCGTAAAGCCATGCCAGGAGTCCTGCAATGACCTCAGCCAGTTCCTTTAGAACTCTAGGGTGGAGATCATCCGGACCGGCTGACTTGAATACGTCCAGCCCCTCCAGAAATTCCCTAACTAGTTCCTCACTAACCCGTGGCCCAGGTGTGCCTCCCCTGGGGCCCGAGAGGGGCCCAGCAGGGGGGTGACTGTTCTGGTCCCTACTTAGGAAGACGGAGGCAAAGAAATTGTTAAACATGTTAGCTTTGTCGTCTGGTGTGACAACCAAATTTCCCAACGTGTCCTGCAGGGGCCCCACATTACCCAGAACCTTCTTTTTACCCCTATGTATTTAAAGAAGGACTTCTTATTGTCCTTAATCTGGGAAGCTAGTCCGAATTCCATCTCTACCTTTACAGAGTGGCCTTTTCAGTGCCATCTGCTCTGTTTCTCTTGCCCTACTTTATTTTCACTCTCAAATAATCGTGTTCTTGCAAGTTCAACCAATAACGTTTGTTTCACATCTCATCCCTCTCTATCCTTTCTCACTGTCATCATTTTAGTGTCTGTCTCATTTAGATTGGAAACATTCTAGGGAAGGCACAATATCTATTTTTGTCAAATGACATGAAAACTGATGGCTAAACTATAAACTTTTTAACATATATTTAATAGAAATAAAACAGCAGTAATAGTATATTCCCCCTTTGATGGAAAGAAGTATTCACAGTAAAAAGCAGACAATTGTGGCCTTCAGGCAGCCTAAGCAAAATCATCCTGGGACCTTTCTTCCTATGTAATATGCTGCATTTCACCTTTCTAATTGACTATGGCATGCTTCTGTACTTGGAACTCTAAGCACCTTAAATTTGCCTCCATAACTTGATGGAAAGATTGGTTATCAGAAAACTCATGGGGAGCTACCCAGATTTTGTGACAATGACAAGCTGCCTTGACAATGTTGTGTATGTATTTAATATAACATTTTTTAACAGAATGACAAGCCTGCAGTTATAATGTTTTATACAGATACTCAGAAGTGCAGTCTATACAACTGTGGGTGTGTTTATACGAGATGTGTTACTGCACATTAGCCCAATTTACTGAACATTATGGGCATGTGTCTATATGTGCGCCCCTTACTGCACAGTAAAAATGGCAAATCATGACTATATTTGATAACATGCATTTGCAGGTATTAAATTTAGTTGCGATTAGCTAATGCGCAGTAACACATGTCTAGATGTGACTCACCACTAAGTCTAAGATTAGTGCCGGGTCTGCCCAGTCACTAGGGGGCCAGCCTGAGGCCAGCCACTCCTGGCCAGCCTGGGGCCAGGGCTCCTGGCTGGGAGCCTCTCCTGGCTCAGGGCTGGGCTGAGTCCACCAGAGCGTCCTGCACCTGGTGCCCTGGCCCCCGCTTGCAGGTGCATGCCTTGCCTGGGGCCTCTCCGGTACTCCTTCTCTGTCCAGACCTCCTGGAACAACTCTCCCTGGGCCTCACAAATATTGTGCAGCACACAAGTTCTTATGATGACCCAGGGGTGATTATTCTTGGTCACTTTGAGACAGGTATTGAGGGAGCACCAACGGCCTTTGAGGTGGCCAAAGGCACATTCAGTGAGGGCACAGGTCCAGCCCAGACCCAATGAAAGTGGGTCTGGTGGGGGTCCAGGTGCCTGGTGTAGGGCCTCATCAGCCATGGCAGGAGTGGGTACTCTGGGTCCCCAGTGAGCAGGGGTTGGATGATGATGGTACCCAGCTGCAGGTCCTCCACTCCTGGCATGAAGCACTCACTCTTCACCAGTGTGCCCAGTCCAGAGTTCCTGGACATGTGGGCATTGTACATGCTGCCCATCCCACTGGCAGTCACATGGGTGCAGGTTCCCTGGTGATCTATGACCACTTGCAGGACCACGGAGTGGAACCCTCTGTGGCTATAATGGGGTCAGTCTCCGTGGAACAGGTAGGCCACCAGGAGGTGGGCCCTGTTCAGGGCCATAATACACTTGGGGAACCCCAATGCATTAAACCCTGCAACCACCACCTGGGGGTTGCAGGCACGGAGGGCAGCGTCCACCATCACATCCTGGAGGGCACTGCACACCTCCAGAGTGGCGTCCTCAGAGATGACCTTGCCAAACAAATGTCCTACATACCACAGGCTTGTGGGTGTGGCCAGCTGGAATAGCACCATGGCCAGGTGGGTGTCAGTGGGGAGGGCTGGGAGCATGCCAATATCCTGGTGCTCCAGGTGGGGCTGGAGCTGGTGGAGCAGGTTAGCGAAGGTGGCCTGGGTCATATCCTAAAGGTGTCAGGCCTCTCTGCTCATCATCCAGTCCTGTTGCACCTGGTGCTGCCACCAGTTCCAGATGGCAGGGCAGGCCCAGAGCTGGCAGGGCTGGAGGCCCAGGAGGGTGATGGTGGCCCTGGTGGTGGTCTCCTAGAGCCCATAATCAGCATTGCTGGCAGCAGCAGTTACACAGTGGCAGGGGCCCATGGAGGGCACGTGGCAGTCAGCCAGTCACTGCATGTTGGGGAGCCAGGTGAGGTGAGATGGCCATGGGCCAGATGACAGTGACTGTGGTGGGCCAGCAGGAAAACTGAGACAGCCAGCAGGTTTGGGAGACCATGTTCCTCACTGGCAGGGCCAGGGGATGGGGAAGCCATAGGTCAGAAATGCAGAGGGGGCACAAACAGAGCTACCACATACTGCCCCTGTGTGTGCCACACTGCTTGTCTGAGCACAGATACTGGCTTCCCAGAGAGCAGAGTGCAGGGTTATGTTTTAAAGATGGCTTCCAAGCGCTAGCATCTGGGTTGGCTCAGACATGGCTGCCAAGTGCTGGCAGCTGGGGCCACAGGGGTACATGGCAGGGCTGGAGGGAACTGACACTAAATTTAATGTCAGGTCCCTGTACCTGTAGATACCTACCCAAATTCACTTACTGCCCATTAGCTTAATGTGCAGTAAATCTAGTCAGAACTAAATGCACATGTAGATGTGCCCTGTATTGTGCTTGTAGTGGCTATTCAGCTATGTCAGCAGCTACTTTGCATTCATTCAACATCCCAAATCTGTCAATTCTTGAATAATAATTTTAAAAAATCATGATCCAGACTCAAGTGTGAAATCATAAATTATTGGAGAACTACCTTAAAAGGATCATATTGCAGAAATATCCTCTTTCCTGTACATTGCGGCTATTACAGATATCACCATATTTTCATAACAGTGCCTACTTGCCCAGTGGTAAGGAGGAAGAAATTTCCCTCTTAGTTATTATGTAATACACAGTAAACTGCCCATTTTCCCTGAGGGCTTTACTCTCGTGGCGAACAGTTTATGTAGTTCTTCAGTAACTCTACTGAAGTGCAGTGCTCCATTTAGGTGAGGCATTAATCTGAATACAATCTGCTGCTGACACAAAGTCTAGGGAAGTGATAGATAACCAAGAGGTCAGTTTACTGATGTGGAGTATTTTGGGTTGCAACAAATTTATGTTTTGATATAATCAAATGAAAACTTTCTATCTAGGAACAAAGCATATAGGTCTGGATGCAATGTCTGGTAGAATACCACATCCAATTATGGCACATAAAATTCAAGAAGGGTATTGATAGATTGGAAAGAGTCAAGGGAAGATTTACAAATATAATTAAAGACTTGAAAAACACATTTTATGGTGGCAAGCTCCAGGAGTGCAATCTATTTTAACTCATCATCCTTTCTGGTCTTATAAATTATGAAAAGTTTAATTGCCTATTTGAAATAATAGTTTTACCATAATTTTCACAATTTTGTCTATGCTTTTTAACCTTGTGTACACCTCAATTACCCAAAACTTCTTATTAGACTAAATAGGGTCATGTGCCAATTTAACTACTCATTACACTGAAAATTCCCTTCACCACCTAAGATAACAATTATTTGGATATATACAATCCCTCTCCTCACTCCTACAGTGGTATTCACATGAAACTTAGTTATTTTTATAGGGCAATTCAAACACTAAAGTGGACCTGAAATACACAGCATTGGAGAGGTGGTTTGTAATATAAAGTACTTTTGAAAATATGTGAAATTTAGATGTAAAATAAGTAAAGTTGTTCTTTACAAGAAAACCCATTTTATTTACTGTTGTTAGACAGCATGAAAGTCTATGAAAACTAGCACATTAAAAAATCATTACATTTCTACAGAAGCAGTTCCAAGGGTAACCCCCCCCCCAAACAAACAAAAAACACATTCAGTCGTAGTCATGCAACAAGAAATGTCTCATTAACACGAAGTCGGGTCACATCCTGTAACTAGAAAATCCATTTTATGGAGAGGAAAACAACAACATTGAAATAAGAATGAAGCCACAATAATGGAAAATGAGAGTAACATAAACATCCAAGGCACGAGTACAATGTTTTTTATCCAGTCTCAATTGTTACTTTGGCAAGATAGTCCCCAGAAAGAAAATACACATCAGTAATAGAATATGAGATAAATGGTATTTGTAATACCTCATCAAGCTGAGAGTCAACACTGTAGTAAAACATCAATACAACATTATTACCTCTAAGACATACCCACATGTCATATAGTACATAGTCTGCTATGGATTAAGCATCTCAATAAAGTAATCCAGTGACAAAAAGTCACTACAAGAGGCATTGCCAATTGTGTCACATAAAAGCAACAAGAATTACTTCATGCTAAAGAACTTGCTAAGTGTCTGATAACACAGGGCGTGTCTACACATGCGCTTTAATGTGCATTAGGCTATTTAATGTATATTAAAACATCACTAAAAACGTGCTCTTTAGTTAATGTGCATTAAAATAGGCTAATGTGCATTTTCCTAGTACCTCACAATGGAGGGCATCTGTACACGTTTGCACTGCAGCGCTGAGCACATTTAAAAGTGTACAGTGCTACGGCACATACATTTGTATAAACGGTGAAATGTGAATCAGTGCTGAGAAAATGGTGGTGGTGTGCTTTTGAATTAAAATGCATCAAAGGTGTTTTAGTCTGAAAGCACACTACCACCATTTTCTCAGTGTTGACACGCATTTTGTCATTTAGACAAACGCATGTGATGCAGCGCTGGGCGCATCAGCTTGCATGCTCTGCAGACTCAATTAATTAAGTCTGCTCCAACATGCTGGATTCCCTGCATGTCAGAGCAGACAAATGTATGTGTATAAATGCTTGGAGGTACTAGATTTAATGTGCATTAACTAACTTGGGTTAATGAATGTGTAGATGTACCCACAGTGTCTGCATCTAGCCTGGAACTGAACTGTCTTAGCCATGTGAAGCATTATAATTATGGGAGGTGGGATCTTTATTTTCCTCAGTTTAACTTAATAGTCTAAGAGAAGTTTCATGAGCACTTTAAAAAACATGTAAGGCAACAGGTATGTGCCTAGGGATCTTATTATAATCTAATTAAGGCAGAGATATTGCAAAGCATTAATGAATAAATCGGGTCAAGACAGAGCTAGACTTAATGGATGGAAGGATGAAATCAAGAAAGGGTTGGGGAGAACAGGTTTTTAAAGAATGGTATGAAGGAGGTCACTTATGGGACAGGAAGTTAACAGTCCTATTGACTACCCCTCTCTGACCTTTGAAGAACACACCCTTATGATAACAAGGCAATCCAAAGTAGAAGCATGAAAAGTTTTGTGTTCCTAAAAATAAAGAAAGCCACCATACAAACATAAATGGGACAAAAATAAAGAAAGTAAAGTACCATAAGAAAATTACTTATTTTTGTATAAGAAGGATCCTACTCTGTGTGAAATGTTAAGAACCCTATCTGTAATTGTCTTCAGGCCTTGTTACATAGCAATTTTAAGCAGCTTCTGGAACTTTTAACCCCTGGACTGGCTGCATGTTAGCACCTTTTAAATGGCTTAAAGCACTTGTTATTCAGCTTACTGTTTCACTACTCCAAGGTAGGATTAATCTGCCCAATTTTGTTCTGTTACATTAACTTGTGGCCACTCTTCACAGCTTTTCTACCCAAGTTGAAGTCCTCTGGCATCCCAAAAGGCAGTGTGCAAGTGGGGGAACTGGAGCACAGCAGGGCCAAGCACAATGCTTTGTCTTCCAGAGATCCATAGCTTCATAAATTGTAAGGCCGGAAGGGAACTTGGAAGATCATTGGGTCCAGCCCCCTGCACCAAGCAGGAAAGATAACTTTGGGTCAGGTGACCCCAGCAAGATGACTGCCTAGTCGCCTCTAAAAAATTTACAGGGTAGGTGATTCCACCACCTCTGGAGGGAGCTTATTCCACAGTCTGGACACCCTGACTGTGAAGAATTTTTTCCTAATGTTAAGCCTGAATCGGTCTTCCAGGAGTTTGTGGCCATTACTTCTAGTTTTCCCCTTGGGTACCCTGGTGAACAGTTGCTCACCAAGCCCTTGATGTACCTTCCCTAGTATAGTGGTAAGCAGCTACCAGATCTTGCCTTCTTTTCCTCAGGCTGAAGAGTCCCTGTTCTCTCAGCCTTTCCTCGTATGGCTTGCATTTTAAGACTCTGATCATATGGATAACTCTTTGGTCTTTCTCAAGCTTGTCCATGTCCTTGTTAAAGTGCCCAGAACTGGATGCAGTACTCCAGCTGTGGTCTCACAAGTGCTGAGTACAGTGGAAGAATCACCTTCTTGGTTTTGCTGGAGATGTATCAATTGATGCATCCCAGAGTACTACTTGCCCTACTGGCTACAGCATCACACTGCCAGCTCATATTCATACTGTTGTCTGTTATTACCCCCAGGTCCCTTTCATTCATGGTACTAGTCAGTTTGGTGTTGCCGAGCCTGTAGGTGTGTTGGGGGCTGCTCGTCCCAAGGTGGAGCACTTTACATTTCTTGACATTGGGGGTGATCAGGAAGGCCAAGCCAGAGATGGAACTGGGACTAGCTACCTGGATCAAGGACAACAAGAAGTCCTTTTTTAAATACACAGGGGGTAAAAAGAAGGTACCGGGTAACATGGGGCCTCTGCAGGACGTGCTAGGAAATCTGGTCGTCGCACCAGACAGAAAAGCTAACCTATTTAACAGTTTCTTTGCCTCCATTTTTCTGAGCAGGGATCAGGTCACTGCCCCCACCAGGACACCCATAGTACCCAGGGGAGGCACACCCAGGCCTAGGGTCAGTGAGGACCTAGTTACGGAACTTATGGAGGGACTGGACATATTTAAATCAGCAGGTCCTGATGAACTCCACCCCAGAGTGCTGAGGGAATTAGCAGAAGTCATTGCGGGACCCCTGATGGTTTTACGGTGGTGCTCTGGTGCTCTCCCTTTCATTCATGGTACTCTGGTGTGGTGCCAGAGGACTGGAAAAGGGCCAATGTGGTTCCCATTTTCACAAAAGGGAGGAAGCAGGACCCAGGAAACTATAGGCCAGTTAGTCTTACCTCTATCCTGGGTAAGCTTTTTGAGAGAATTATCCTGGCACATGTCTATGAGGGGCTAGCAGGGGTGTGGTGTTTAGGGGCAACCAACATGGGTTCATTAGAGGCAGGTCCTGTCAGACCAACCTGGTGGCCTTCTATGACCAGGTCACAAAATCCTTAGATGCAGGTGTTGCAGTGGATATAGTCTTTCTGGACTTTAGGAAGGCCTTCAACACTGTCTCACCCCATTCTCATTAAAAAAACTAGGAGACTGTGGTGTCAACACGTACACAGTCAAATGGGCTGCACTCAGAAAGTGGTGGTGGACGGGTCTTATTTGATCTGGAGGGAAGCGGGCAGTGGGGTTTCGCAGGGCTTGGTCCTCGGGCCCGCACTGTTCAACATCTTCGTCAGTGACTTGGACAAGGGGGTAAAAAGCACCCTGTCCAAATTTGCTGATGGCACTAAGATGTGGGGGGATGTGGGCGCACTAGAAGAAAGCAACAGGCTACAGTCAGACCTAGACAGGTTACAGGGGTGGGCAGATGAGAATAGGATGGGATTCAACACAGACAAGTACAAAGTGATGCACCTGGGGAGGAACAACCGGCACCATACCCTACAGGTTGGGGACCTCCCTTCTTGTCAGCGCAGAGGCGGAAAAGGATCTGGGGGTCATCATTGACTCCAAGATGAACATGGGCCGGCAGTGTGGGGATGCAGTCAGGAAGGCCAACCGTACCTTGTCATGCATCCACAGATGCATCTCAAGCAGGTCCAAAGAGGTGATTCTCCCACTCTATGCAGCACTGGTCAGGCCGCAGTTGGAGTATTGCATCCAGTTCTCAGCGTCTCACTTCAAGAAGGATGTCGACAGCATGGAGAGGGTCCAGAGGAGGGCCACTCGCATGATCAGGGGGCAGCAGGGCAGGCCCTATGAGGAGAGGCTACAGGACCTGAACCTGTTCTGCCTCCACAAGAGAAGGCTGAGGGGGGATCTAGTGGCCATTTACAAACTAGTCAAGGGGGATCAGCAGGCATTGGGGGAGTCCCTGTTCCCCCGAGCACTGCCAGGAGTGACCAGGAATAATGGTCACAAGCTGGCAGAGGTTAGATTTAGGCTACTTCACGGTCAGGGCGCCTAGGATCTGGAACCAGCTTCCAAGAGAAGTGGTGCAGGCTCCTACCCTGGGGGGTTTTAAGAGGAAGTTAGATGAACACCTTGCTGGGGTCATTTGACCCCAGTACTCTTTTCTGCCATGGCAGGGGGTCAGACTCGATGATCTACTCAGGTCCCTTCCCACCCTAGAAACTATGAAACTATGAAGGCAGACCAGACCTGCTATCTAGATTATAGAAGGTAGGGAGAAAGGCTAGTTTTCAAGCACTAGGGCCAAATCTTGCGCCCACTGAAGTCAATGAAAAGACTCCCACTGACTGCAATGAGCATTAGGTTGGGCCGAGGGAGAAGGAGACTTTTTATTCCAGGAATAGTTGTCAGGACAGAAAAGTACAAGCGTGCAAGCAAATGAAGGATTCACAAATCTTGATCTATAGCTTGTTTGAAGTCAAAAGAAAGGGCCTTCCTTGGACTTCAGTGAATGCTGTAGCAGGCCTAAAGAGGCTTTGAGAGGATGCGGCAAAGTAACAAATAAATAATAGGCAAGCTCTCCAGTGGCAAGAAATGTTAAACTTGATGTGGAATAAATTCCTGCATGGTGCAGCATATTGAAACCCATGAACAACACGTGCCCTCAGGAGCTGGGGGGACACGGTGGTGGCAGGTGCGTGGTGGCGGTAAGTGGGGAGCTCCCTCAGACACTGCCAGTGGTGTCGGCAGCAAGCGGGGGGATGGGGAAGGTGAGGGGCGACCAGAGGTCAGCAGCCACCCACAAACCACCTGTAGACACTACCAGCGGTGTCGGCAGCAAGGTGGGGGTGGTGAGCAGTGACCACCTACAGGCATTGCTGACAGTGTCCAAGTACTGTAGCATGCGATATGCCTTTTCATAGAGGGTGCACGTGCACCAGCATGAACTTCCTGTGTGTCACCAGTGTTGGCACCAATTTATGTGTGTACAAACACAACTGCAATACAAATGTGTGTAGAGCTATGCAATGCACACAACAGGGCAGAACACTCTGTTCTTCAAACCTGTCTCCATGCAAGGCACTGGAGAAAAAGATAGGTCTTGATGAGGTTTTATTAAAAGCTTCCATATTGGTCTTTGATAAATAGGTAAAATAACTTCCCCCTCCATAATACATCCTTAATAAAACCTTGTAGGCTATAATCAAACACAGCATCAGATTAATACCTGATGTGACTTCTGTATTGGTACAGTTCACCTGAAAACAAACATGGAGGGGTTATGCAGAAATCAAGTCAGGATTTGGTCCTTTGTCCTGAATTTATCTTGGTGTATAACAAATTAACTGAAATGCTGCTTCTGTGTGGGAAGTTTGTTTTGCTAATTTTTTTTTAAACTGGAAGGAAATTTTCCAGGTGAGTTCTAGCAGATAAAAAAATATTTTTTAATTTTAATTAAAAAATTTTTTTTTACTGAAACTAGAAACTTGGAAATGCTGTTTTTACTGGATTATTAACTTTTTTTAATGTTGTGGGTGTTCCTGATATTTCCTGGCTGAGATCATCCTCTTTTCCTACCACTGTATTCAGGACTAAGAAAAAGGACTATCTAGGCCATGTCCATGACATACATTAATTCTGCTGTATGTAGGTGCTACATTTTTGTCAGATCTCTCTTCTTAATAATGAGCAAGCTGGAAAGCAGACAGTACATTACTTGCAGTGCTTATAAAAATTTGCATGGAAGGAGAGTCACGGTGTGTTTCCTTTTGAATGTGCTGAGAGTGAAAAAGGTGAATATTTGATTATTATGTAAATGTAAACTTTAAGTTGAAAACTGAATGTTACTTCTTTTTGCTGCGCTAAGAGGGCGTTGACTAAATATAGCTGAAAAACATCACTGATCTCAAACTTCAGCCCTATGGTACAGCCTCTGTTCTCTTCTAAGGTGTTGAGGAAAACCAAATAGAGATAATCAACGGTAATGTAGTGAGGGGTGCACAACCAGGGCATCAGCCTCAGGTCCCAACTTAGAAGGGGCACAAGAACAGCAGCTGCTAACCCTACTTCAGCTGGCCCAGCCCCTGCCACCATCCCTACTGCTGCTGCCACCTACGGCTCAGACCCTGGTAGTTATGTCTCTGATAATCATCATGCCTAACCTTAAAAAGAAGTGATTGTGCTCACATTGTAGCAGTTGCTGATAAAGATTTTGGCTATGTGCACTCCAAGTATGTGTTTGTACAACAGATGGTAACATGGAGTCTTTCAAATGAATCACATATGCTTTGCTGCTTTTGGGAATGCCCCCAAGATTAGAGCATTTGGAGTATTTTTTCCTCCGTACGTTACTGCCCAAAAGGAAATTGTAGTGGACATAAATCCTGCTTTTTCTTTCTCTAGAAGTGACAAAATTACAGAACTATCATTTAGCTGATAAGTGACATCTCCCTAATTACAATAAAAGCAGAGCTGTTAATTTGTGGACTAGCTAGCTTCTTGAATTTCAAAATTATCTGGCCCTGACCAAAGGTGTTTATAAGCTACAGAAGAACTGGAATATTAATATAAAATATGGTGCTTTCATATGGTGCCTTCTAAAAATCAAGATAAAGTAAGATAAAGATGACAGGCCAGCCCCTTAGCTGATATAAAGGGGCATGGATACTTTGGAGTCAAAAAACCCATGAATACTTATGCCAACTGAAGAATATGTTTGATACATGGACATCCATGGGGCTGGTTGTGAACACTAACAATCCTATAACTGATTAGTCACCATGTCCTGGGTACCTGCTTTGAGCAGCAGAAAATTGCACTGCCTACTGTGGTAGTATATACTCTAGAGTATAACCAACATTCTGTCTACACATCCTGATTAGTTAAGGAGACATCTCCTAGCATCTCTACTTATCCTTTCTCCTCCAGATTGAGTGCATCTACACATGACACTACATCACCACAGCAACACACTATGATGACATAGCATCCACAGGTGTCTACACATGACCAGCAGCTACATTGCCAGTGGTGCACTCCCCTGTTATAGTGCACCACTACGGCAAAGTAGCTGCTAAAAATAACCATGCGCCACATGTGCAAGGCAGTACAGGCGGTTACTGCATTGTGCTTTAGTGCTTCCTAAAGTACTAAAGCACAGCCTAAAGGAAGTACTAAAGCACAGCACAGTAACAATGTCACCATAGGGCAATGTGTAGACATGCCCACTGTCTGTTCAAGGAGCTTGCATATTGTGTTAATGTGTTTTTATAGTGTGTCTTTTACTGCAAGGACAAATGATTGTTTCAAGACAAAGTCGAGGGAGTTTGAAATATTAATTTGGAAAATAGAAAGCTAAGCTTCAATGGACCTTTTGGTACCTTCATAATGAAACCAGACAATATTTGTACAGGAAACCCTCGCTATTTGCGGGTTTGGCATTCACAGTTTCAAATATTTGCAAATGCCAAACCCACATTTTAAATAGACTTTATACACTTACAGGAACCCCTCGGGAGCTCTGTGCTTGCTGCTGCTGGACTCCTGCCATTGCTGCCATGCTGTCATCACTGCCACCGGAGCCATACCGCCCCCCCAGCCACCAGGGGCACTGCATTCATGAACGCAGACTAACAGATTTTGCTATTCACGGGGGATACAAGAACATATCCCCACAAATGGTGAGCGTCGCCTGTATTAAGTTAGGGCTAGAACAGTGATTCTCAACCAGGATGCTGAGGAACACTGGGGTACTGCCAGATCCTTTGAAGGTTGCCACGAGGTGTGAGGAGATAAGCAAATAAGTAGATAAACTCAGGCTCAGGCTTCTCACTATCTGACCAGTTCCCTACCATAATGCCCAGCCCCTCTGCAAGGAAGCAAGCACTCTAATATATAAACTAGTTTTTGAAATTGAGTGCCACTCAATTTGAAAAAATTATGGAGGGGTGCTTGAATCCACAAAGGGTAAGGACTGCTGGGCTAAAAGGTGATTTGGACTACACATACAGAGAAGTAGAAAAGACCCTCTCTGTGGTCTGTAATCCTTATTCAAACAACCATGGCCAGATATGGAGAAGTGAGCAGACTACCCCTTGGAACAAGCACGCTGTTAGAGAAGGGAAATAGGTAAAGCTTTGGCTCCCCACGCATTGGCCAAAGTCAGTGGCCAAAATTGCTGAGACAATACCTGGGTTAATGATTTGCTCTGGTGTAGGCCAGCTGCAAATTACTACCCCTTGGGCATGTCTACACATGCAATTATGGCACCGAATAAACTTCATAACTTATTAGCAGGTCTGTGTGAATAGGGAAGTATTGGATTCGGAACTGGCCAATTAGGAAGACAATGATTCAATTCAGAGATCCAGATCACTGTCCTGAATTGTTTTGGTTGAATCGCTTCAGAAGATTTGGCACTGATTTGGAGAGATTCGGGGATTTGGATTGTCCGGGCAGAGGTAGGCACAGCTGGGCGGCTGCAAGTTCTCCTGCAGCTCCTCCATCTGTGTCTGCTTCTCTTCAGGTGTGAGGAGCCATGGGAGAATCCCCCATGGCTGGCCTGCCTGGCCCCATCCCTCCCCAGCCCCATCCCTCCCCAGCCCCAGCCTAGTCCCGGCACTTTTTTTTTAGGCCCCGTACTTACCGGCTGCAGAAGTGGTGATTGAAGCCTCTGCAGGCTTATGGCAGAGCCCCCCCCATGCAGCATGGGGCAGTGGGGGGCAGTGGGGATCCCTCCCCTGCCTGGCACCCATGTGGCAGATGCCCCATGGAGTGGGTGCAGTGCGGCTCAGTAGATGGCTGAGTGCTGCCTGGGAGATGAGGCCACTGGAGTTGAGCACTGCTGGGGTCTGGCTGACAGCTGAAGACACCCCAGCTCCCAAACAGACCACAGCGCCCTGCCGAGCCACACTGCTCCCATGCCATGAGGTAGCTACCGCATGGGTGCCAAGCAGTGGGGGGTGATCCCCGTGACCCCCTATTGCCCCATGCTGCAAGAGGGTGCTCTACCATGAGCCCTCACAGGCTCCAATCGCCACTGCCAGAGCTGGTGATTTCCCCTGTCCCAGCTGGACAGCTTGTCCCAGCCCTAATCCCTCCCTTCCCTACACCCTTTCCTCCCCCAACCCCAACAGACTTACCAGCTAGAGGCAGCTGTCAGCTACCTATGTAGTCTATGGCTGAATCTCTGAATCAGCCAAATCTTTTCCAAGGCTTTTCCAAATTGATTCAGATGCTTCGAATTGACTTGGAGCTTTTACTTGGTCTCCCGATTCAATTCAGATTCAGAGATTCAGTCTCCAAATCAAGCCAAATCTTCTCTGAATTGAATCAGCTACTGAAGCATCTCACAGCCCTACTTATTAGTCCAGAGTTACTTGCTCCTGGGAGCACATTAAAATGGTGCACCTGAGAGCAATTAACTCCAAAGTGATTAGCTCCTTAGTTTATTCATGAGCAGCATGTGGAGCTAGGGCAGACCAGTCCTGGCTGGCAGGGAGTTCTGGGGGTCAGTCTGCCAGCTTGGGGATGCTGCAGAGGGGCTGGCTGGGGCATAAGGAAGCTTCAGTGTGGGGTTAGCTGGTAGGCAGCCCCCTGTACTGAAGCACCCTTGTTTCCCAGCCAGTCAGACAGCATTTGTACATAAGCTGCTGCAGTTTTTTATTACAGCAGTACCTCTAAATACAAGCACTATCCTGCTGCAGAGTAAATTAGCTTACTCCAGCTTAATAGGGACACATACGTAGACACTGAGATGTTTACTATGTAGCTAATTAGTCAACTGTGCAGTAAACATCTTGTGTGGATGTACCCCTTAGGAGCCAGGAGGAAACAGAGAAGGAATTGTGCCCTGCAGGAATTACTATCACATTAAGGTTATCATGTAGTCAGGGCTGTAGTCATAGTGCCTTCTGACAGTACAGGCTGTATGCAGGGGTGTACCTAGAATTATAACGTAGCCCATCAGTAGTATCTTGATAACTTTACAGTCTATTTTTTAAGGTGAACAAAATATGCATGTCTTAACGTTCTCAGGAATTCATGTTCTGAAGCGCTTAACTATGTACTGTCCTTTCTGTCATTTCCACCATTAAGAAAGGATTTTCAAACAAAACTGGGATTTGTTAAGCCTGAGTTCTGGCAGTATCTACTGTATTAGCAATGTTTGCAAAAAGTGTTAAATACTAGTTTGGAAGGCCTGCCAGGAAGCACTTCACATAGAACACTAATAAAGTATAAATTCAATATTCATTTTGCATCTGCCTAATAGAAGATTCTTTTAAATACTAAAGGTATATTATTACACTTGGAAAAAAAATCTAAGAGGAGAAATGATGTAGCAGCATCATATATTTTGATAGTTGGTGGTGAAGTTTTTGGGATATGAATTATAGAGCTGTCAGACATTTAAAATTGAAATGACAGCCCTTTAAACTGCTAGAATTCCTAAGCTGGATGCCTATCAAAATGCTCATTCTAGTCCCAGAAGATGGATGTGTGCTATCCTGTTTCTGGGGAGCTCCTTAAATCAAGACACTGAGATATGTAAAATACAAGCTGTATTGATCACATCTGCACTCGGGGTGAAATTCCCTTCTCTGCCAACACCCGGAACCAGACTTGTGCAATACTCAGGTTTTAGGGAGCACTTACATAATGCACCTTTTCCTGGCTTTTTGCAAAGGACAGTAAATTTCACTCTGTATACATGTTTGTAGTACTGACTAGGAAAGTTCTGTCTGTGATGGTCTCTTACCAATCAGGGTATGTCTACATGACACAATGCCAGAACATGCAAACATATCCTGAACTAGCTCTGAATGCACTAGTTTGTACATCACATTGCAAGGTACTGTTGTGTGGAGATGCCCAGTCCAGTTCTACACACATTGATTCCAAAATCAGTAGAACCACATTACTGTGGTGCTGAAACCAGCCTGATGAGTCTTGCTCTTCAGCAGAGCAAATTGACCCAGGTGCAGCACCATGCTAACATGGCTATATGTAACATGAAGTATCACGTTAAGTTTCATAGTTTCATAGTAGCTAGAGTCGGAAGGGACCTAGGTAGATCATCTAGTCCGACCCCCTGCCTTAGCAGGAAAGAGCACCGGGGTCAGATGACCCCGGCAAGGTGCTCATCTAACTTCCTTTTAAAAATCCCCAGGCTCGGAGCCTGCACCACTTCCCCTGGAAGCTGGTTCCAGGCCCTAGCCACCCTGACTGTGAAGTAGCGCCTCCTAATATCTAATCTAAACTTACCCTCCGCCAGTTTGTGACCGTTATTCCTGGTCACTCCTGGCAGCGCACGGGGGAACAGGGACTCCCCCAATACCTGCTGATCCCCCCTGACCAGTTTGTAGCAGGCCACAAGGTCCCCCCTTAGCCTTCTCTTGTGGAGGCTAAACAGGTTCAGGTCCCGTAGCCTATCCTCATAAGGCCTGCCCTGCTGACCCCTGATCATACGAGTGGCCCTCCTCTGAACTCTTTCCATATTGTCCACGTCCCTCTTGAAGTGTGGCGCCCAGAACTGGACGCAGTACTCCAGCTGCGGCCTGACCAGTGCCGCATAGAGGGGGAGGATCACCTCCCTGGACCTGCTCGAGATGCATCTGTGGATGCATGATAGGGTACGATTGGCCTTCTTGACTGCCTCCCCACACTGCCGGCCCATGTTCATCGTGGAGTCAATGACGACTCCAAGATCCTTTTCCGTCTCCGTGCTGGCAAGAGGAGAGTTCCCCAACCTGTAAGTGTGGTGCCGGTTCTTCCTCCCCATGTGCAACACCTTGCACTTATCAGTGTTAAACCCCATCCTATTCTCATCCGCCCACCGTTGCAACCTGTCAAGGTCAGCTTGTAGCCTATTGCACCCTTCTAGTGCACCCACATCCCCCCACATCTTAGTGTCATCAGCAAACTTGAACAGGGTGCTTTCTACCCCCTCATCCAAGTCACTGATGAAGATGTTGAACAGTGCAGGCCCGAGGACCGAGCCCTGCGGAACCCCACTGCCCACATCCTTCCAGGTCGAGAAGAACCCATCCACTACCACCCTCTGGGTGCGGCCCTCCAACCAGTTGGCGACCCATTTGACCGTGTGGGCATCGACACCACAGTCTCTCAGCTTTTTGATGAGGACAGGGTGAGAGACAGTGTCGAAAGCCTTCCGGAAGTCCAAAAAGACTACATCCACAGCAACCCCTGCGTCTAATGATTTGGTGACCTGATCGTAAAAGGCCACCAGGTTGGTCTGACAAGACCTGCCACTGATAAACCCATGTTGGTTGCCCCTGAGCATGCATTCCCCCGCAAGGCCCTCCTGGATGTGTGCCAGGATAATTTTTTCAAAGAGCTTACCCGGGATTGAGGTCAGACTAACTGGCCTGTAATTTCCCGGGTCCTCTTTTTTTCCCTTTTTGAAGATAGGGACCACATTGGCCCTCTTCCAGTCCTCCGGCACCTCGCCAGAGCACCACGAGTGCTCATAGAGCCGTGCCAGGGGTCCCGCAATGACCTCAGCCAGTTCCTGTAGAACCCTAGGGTGAAGATCGTCCGGACCAGCGGACTTGAACACGTCCAGCTTCTCCAGAAGTACCCTAACTAACTCCTCGCTAACCCTTGGCCCAGGCGTGTCTCTCTCGGGGCCCGAGGGGGGCCCAGCAGGGAGGTGGCTGAACTGGTCCCTACTTAGGAAGACAGAGGCAAAGAAATCGTTAAATATGTTAGCTTTGTCATCTGGCGTGATGACTAAGTTGCCCATCGTGTCCTGCAGGGGCCCCACATTACCCGGGACCCTCTTTTTACCCCCTATGTATTTGAAGAAGGACTTCTTATTGTCCTTAATCCGGGAAGCTAGTCCTATCTCCAACTCTGCCTTGGCCCTCCTGACTGCCCCCCTACATCCTCGGGCGACTATAACATAGTCCTTCTTGGCGATGACCCCATCTCTCCATTGGGTATATGCCTCCCTTTTAGCAAGGAGACATTCCCGGATGCTCTTAGTGAGCCATGGGGGTTTATGTGCCCTCCTGCTCCCTTTGACCCTTGTTGGGATTACCTCCCTTTGGGCATGGAGGATCGTCTCCTTAAGGAGCAACCACTCACCTTCGACATCTGATTCCCTTCCCCTCTGGGTCCTCAGCGCTTCCCCAACTATCCTCCTTAGCTTGTTGAAGTCAGCCCTCCTAAAGTCTAGGGCTGTTGCCTTGCTGCAGCCCTTTGCCACCTTACGCTGGATGGTGAATTCCAGCAAGCGATGATCACTGTCTCCCAGGTGGCCCATCACCCGCAGCCCCCTCACCAGGTCATCACCCGTGGCCAGCACTAGGTCCAACAAGGCGTCTCCCCTGGTGGGACTGTGCACCTCCTGGGTTAGATGGAGGTCCTGCAGTCTGGCTAAGAACCGACGTGAGCGATCAGACTTGGCTGACTGCTCCTCCCAGCAGATGTCTGGGAAGTTTAGGTCCCCCATGATGACCACATCCTTAGCCCTCACTGCCTCTGTATTAAGTGACTATGGGTTTCCCTGCATGATATTTTTCTTTTACCTTAACATCCATATTTAAGGTGCTTGCAAGAGATCCCTTTTACAGTGTCGATGTCCACCTGGCTGTGCTTAACAACATGGAGGGCTTCATACCAGTCCAACCCTGACTCTCTGTCTGGGATCCTCAGCTCTTAAAGGCACGGTCTCCAGTACCACACTATCTGTGCAAATACAAGGCTTAATATAATAGCTGGATGAATTCTCTTGGCCCATTTCTCCTTTGGTTGTTCCAGAGTTTCGATCATGAATGTAGAGCACTTCCTCATTCATGTCAGAGGAATGAAAGAGGCCACATAGGCAGTAGCAGCTTTCACATTATACCTCTATGAAAAGTTACTGGGACAAATGTATTAAACAATTCATATTTGCATTGATTATATCAGTTAAAATAATTGTGCGCCTGGGGTGCTGAATGATAACCCGTCCACTTTGAATATCACATGACAAAAAACTCTGCAGTGAATCACACTGTTGGTTGGAAAATAAATTGTAATGAGATGTTGAAAGGACTGAAGCAGAAAGGACTGACAAGAGCAGAAGGGTTTGTTTGTTTCCTCCCTCAGGCAGTTGGCCATGCAAGAATGATATATGGGATGCAAAATAATTCTGAAAGGACTGGTGACATATGGAAATGTTATGTTGTTTACCCTGAGGACGAGTGATCTCTTAATTGTTTATAACTGAAGTCTAGACTGAGTGGGCGGCCTCAACAATATTTGATTGTCAGAGTTGTATTTCTTGAACTACATGCTTGGGAAGGACATAAAAAGAGTTGTTATATGTCTTATTTTCCCTTAACTCCCCCATGAAAGCTATACAGACTTTTGCTCTCAATGCAAAGCAAGATGTAGGCACTGTGCATTTGCTAACAGGTGGGTGCAGAGACCAGGAAGTGGGCAGAGCCTTGGCTGTGTTCCCACAGTGTGCTGGCCAGCACCGCTGAGCTGGTTCAGGAGGGGGGAATAATTCACTGCTTGTAGAGACCAGAAACAAATTGCGTTCTGCCTTAGCGCAAACGAGAAAGAGTGAGGGAGAAGCATCTACCACAGTCTAGCACTAAACAATAGTACAGTTGTTTCTATGCATCCTTTTCTTTTAATGCTATCTTTCAGTTTTTGTTCTGCTTCTTTTCATATGGAGTTAAGCCAGCCCCCTCGAAAAATGATCCCTTTTTCAGCTGAATCCCCCAAAGTGATTCTGTTCAGAAAGCATCTGGTTCTGAATCTGCAATTAAAAAGAGATATGAAAGCTGAAAGGGGGGTGGGAGAAACTGCCTGGTACAGGCATGGCCTACATTTTGTAAGAATAGTTCTTTTTTCATTATATTTCAGCAAAAGTTAGCAAGCCTTGCTGGTTGTTCAAGGTTTGCACTGTTTTGCATGGTGGAACTCTCACAAGAACAAGTTGCTAGACATGGAAAGTGTTCAGTCTGAATCAGATGTGAATTTGAAATTTGATTTAAGCCGTGAAGCCAAGCCCTGAACTTTGAGCTAATTTTAATTCACACGCAGATCCAAACATTGCATCTATTCTCTGCCTAACACCAATATAAATGAGGAATAACTCCACTAAGTCAGTTGAGCTCTTCTGATGAATGAACAGGCAGAAGTGAAGAGAAATTACGACCCTTCCTTCCCCCCTTCCCCAGGCCCCAAAGTCTCCCTGGGTCCTCCTGTGTTTCTCAGGGTGCTGTTTACAAAGAGATGTAGGGCTACCGGAAAGTTTTTTCAGTGAAGAGTATTAACTCACTGAAAATGTGCACAGGATCAAGGGTACAGTGGTTCCCTACACTTGAGAGATTTGACAAATATGACAAGTGGAAATGAGCTCTGTGATCTCATCACAGTTTTGCTGCCTCTCCCCAGTACTTGCAACATTGCAGTGCTTCCATCCAGCAGAAGACCAGCCCTGAAGTAGAAGGCATGTTTTAGCTCAGCATTTAGATGCCTCAGCAAAGTTTTCTCTCTAGTTGCCTACACTGTGTTGGATTACAGCCAGAGCTATTAAGTCTCTTGGTTCCATGAACTCTGAATTCACTCAACAAATTAAAGATAGAGTCTCCAAAAGAAACTAAATAAAAAGCCACCCTATATCAAGACACCACTTATGGTTATGAATTAAATTGAATAACATCTCTGAAAGCTGGTTTTAGGCAGAAAGTAAACCCACTCTCAAAACCCCCTACATACCTATAGGCACAAAACTGTGGTTTCTTCCCTTTACATCAGAACATTATTGTTGTTGTTTTTGCCCCTGGTGTCGACAGAACTAGCATGGGAGGTGGGTGGGGTATTGGGGTTTACTCTGCACAGAAATTCAGGAAAATTGTCTCTTCTTTTATTCCCAAAGTTTTTGGAAGTCCACTGGAGACCCCTAGTGTTTATATGATGAAGAATCATATATTTGAAGATTAAGAATAAAGTTATCTGTTCTAACATCTATGCTTTCAATAGTTAATATTCTTCTAATATGAGCCATAACATTTGTTTCTTTCTCTTTTGAGATGGAAAGTAGGACATGTTTCTGGAAAACCAAGAGACTCTGTAATTTGTTTTGTTAAAATACACTTTGTGAAATGGTTAAAAAATGACACCTGAATAGAAGGTGCTGATTAGGGACTTGGATATGAAATCTTAGTTGTGCCAGTTTCATGGAATAGCATTCCTTCCTCACCCCTCTGTAGAGCAGTACATCCCGATGTGAAACAGTAAAGTCTGCAAGACAAAAAATAAGCACAGGGGAGTATAATTTATAAACAAATATCCATTTAAGAAAGAAAAATTAATAAAATGATTCCAAGTTATTACGGCAATCACTTAAAAGAAGCAAAAGCAATTAGCATTTAAAGGGGTTTCCAAATGAATTAATAAGTCTTTCTCTCTATTAGATATTAATGAAGATTTGTATGTATTCAGACATCTACACATCCCTGTTGCATAATAGCTCTCTCGCACTCCCACACAGCTGACTTTCTTCATGAAGAGAAAATTCCCATTACCCATTTTTTATGTTGAAAAAGGGAGTTAGGCTAAGCGTGAGCACAGGAGGTGGGCTAAGCTGTGTTAAGCATTATGCTTCTGGTCAAGAACTGCAAAGAAACTACATGAAACAAAACATACAACTAATGTAGCCTGAAAGAACTCTCTCGTTTCCTTCCCAAACCAGAAAGGTCACATCGCTAAGTTGCAGGCTGCTGCCTGTGTGTGTGATGGCAATGACTGCAGAGAAATCATTAAAGTGGATCATTCAATGGTGCTGGGCCTGCTGTGTGAAGACACAGCTGGTTTTGCTGATGTTTTTTCTACTTCCTCTGCAGCCCTACCAGTGCTGTTGACCAGAGTCATTTCTCTTTGTGTATGGTGTTGCTTTACTCTTTACCCCTGAGCATGTGAACATCTTTAGTTTCAGAAATACCTCAAAGTTCTTGAAACATATAGTTAAATATAGTTATAAGGAGTGATCCTGTAAATGAATTATTTAAACTTGGCTCCTGCACTAAGCTTGTTTGGCTTATAAAAGCATTACAACTGTGGTTGGGATAAACTGCCCCTTATCATTCACATTTCTGTCACCAGGCTGAAGTTAATCAGAATAATTTGTACTTTACAAATGGCTTTCTACATAATGAAACTCAATTAGAGTGATTAAAACAGAGTTGATAACCGTAGGTTTTCTTCACTGACTGTGCTTGATATGCATTTTGGAAGTAAGTGAAAATGTGGGGAGAGGAAAGAATTTTTTTAAAGCAGTTAAATTGCCTCTAATTAGCAAAACAACTGTAGTCAAAACATAATGTGAGGATAATAAATTGATATTTGCATAATGGAAATGCTACCAAAACGTACTTCAGATAAACTGGATTAGATTATAATTAGAGCTTCATGCTGCAAAATAAAAATCCATTTTATTGACAACATAGAGTTAATACCAGTGATACGGAAACTAGAAACTGCAGAATAAGTCAAGGGTACACTCTGTAGGTTAGCCATGTAGTATATAGACAGGGCAGTTCAAGGTACACTTCATGGAAATCTTCAGTGAGGCATTGAGGTACAGTATCCTAGATGCAAAGTACAATGTCCTAGGTATCCTCAGCATTATGAAGAAAACTAATAAACCAGCCATTCAGTTCTAATTTACAAGATCTCACTCATCCTCTAACATTTATACTCTCAAATACAACAAGAGGAAATTAAATACAGTGTACAAATAAAATTGTCTGCACGTAGCACCTCACAAATTGCTGCATGAATTATTCTTTTTACACTGTGGTAGAGCCAAAGGCTTGTAATCTGAATTGGGCCTGATTGTTTTGAGCACTGTACAAACACAAAAGTCACAGCCTCAGTCTCAAAGAGCTTAATGTAAAATTTAAAAACCATTGTAACTAGGACTGACTTAATTCCATAATATGCTCATTAGCAAACATGGCCAGCAACCAGGAGGAGGGCGAGAATAACATGAAATGGACCTGCAGAACTTATGCAACAATTCAAGTAGACAGAAGAGAAGCCCTAGCAGTACTAGTGGCAATCAACAATTCAAATATTACAATGTGTAAATGCAACTTAATTCTTAATAATTCATAATTTTTAATAATGTCTTTGCTTTAGTACACATTCATTACATAACTATTACACATTTCTTTACGTGCTTATTTACAGCAACAGCCACTTGATAGTAGGCTAGTGAGGGGACTGTCACTCAATGAACATGAGTCCCCTCAGTGATGCACTTTATACTGTGTAGGGTCCTATTGAAAATAGCCTCAGCTGCATTTGTGGCCTGGTCAGCAACCAAGGAAGACGGCGAGAAAAAAGCCTTGCCCTCTTCCTGGCACAGTGTCAGGCTCAGAATTTGGTACTTTTCCCCAAGCCAGAAGGTCCAGTCATGGGAATAGAGGGACCTAGGAAGGAGCTTACTCATTATTATGGCCAGTAACCAGGAGGTAGGGGTGTGTGAAGCGGGCAATATTTGATTCGGATTTGGATTTGGCCTGATTCGGGGGCCTGCTATTTGATTTACTGATTCAGATCACTGTCCCAATTTGATTTGGCTGAATCTGAATCTAAAGATTCAATGCTGATTCAGAGAATCGACGATTTGGCCACAGACACAGCTTTATATGTTTTTTCTACATACCTCGAGGTACCAGGCACAGCTCGTGAACACTGAGATGGTGGGGTGGATAGAGTGTCCCACACTCGGCAGCAGACCTGGAAATGGACTGGAAGTACTTCTGGTCCACTTCAGGGTCTGCCGCTGAGCGCGCAGGGGACCTCCTTGTACTCCTGTGGGAGACTCCATCCGCCCCACCATCACAGCATTCATGAGCCATGCCTGGTACCTCAAGGGACATAGAAAAAAACATACAAAGCTGTCTATGGCCAAATCTTTGAATCTCTCTGAATCTCTCCGAATCAAATTGGAGGCTTCTGATTCGATTTGGAAAGATTACTGGGCCTCCTGATTCAATTCAGATTTGGAGATTTGGCTGCCAAATAGGGCCGAATCTCCTCCAAATTGAATCAGAGACCAAAGCTTCACACAGCCCTACCAGGAGGTGGGTAATCACCCTACCCTACCCTGCCATGAGGAAAGTGGCAGGGAGGGAGGGCACATAATCGCCTGCCTTATGCTCACTATCTGCTTTCTCATCATAAGGAATCAAACTGTAATTACAAGTCAATATAACATAACTCTATATCATATATTGGCTATATATTTATGGTGGAGGCCCAGGATGTGTGGTATACATGCTGCAAGAGACATCTGGGAGGGGGTGACAAGGCAGATCTAGCCGCTTTGAAATGTTGTGGTAAGGAATTGAACTGTTACTATTATTATTGACCCTTAATAAATCATCATTAATATTAATATTATTAGAAAATCGTATTAATATATTACTATTGGAATTAATATTATTATTGACTCCTATTATTAGTATTACTTGTTATTATATTGTAAGTCTATAGGATAAAACTCAACTCAATTATTGTCCCAGCCGCCTGCGGAGGGTTTAGATTGAGAGTGTGGTTGGGGTAGAAAGGTAAGAAAGATTTATTGACTTAAGAAAAACACAACTACTCGTAGTAACAAGACAAACGATGACAGACAAAAACAATTGTGAGAGACAGAAGGAGCCGCCAGGCTCCAAGGCTCACGGGCTAATCAAAGGTTTAGTGGCCCCAGGTCCACAGCCCCAAGGAGCCCGGCAGAGATTCCCCTTACCCAGGTGTGTTGGAAAGGGAGGGGCCAAGAATTCCTCTGCCAGTATAAAGAAGAGCATGGGACAGGCAAGAGGCAACAACACAGAACCGGAAAGAGGAGGAGGAGGAGGAGGTGGAGCACGCCAGCACACACTGCAGGGAACTCTAAAAGCGATGTTGAGCGCTGGTAGGAGCCTCTGGCAGTGAGCAAAACCCCAGCGGGGGTTTAGAACTCAGTTTCCTGGCCCCTGCAGGGAGTAGAACTGTTTGTTTACTGGCCGGAGCTGGCTGAGCCCTGCATCAGAAGGGTACCGTAATAACCCTAAGAGAGGGCACCAGTGACTTTTGGGTACAGTAATACATGTAATAGTGGCACAGGACAATAGTATGGACTTAAGCTGTTAAAAGAAATTGTGGCAAACTGTACAAGAGGCTCTCAGAGAGAGAGCCAATAAAGAGGGACTGACCCCATGATGGTCAATTTTGGTTCAAAGTGTGGCTGCAGACAGCCGGAGCAGTGACCCAGGCCAGGAGAGCCTTCTCTGTTTTCATGTTTTCTTTTTGACCTTTTCTTTTGTTGATTGTTTGAGAGGAACTGAGGACATGTGGCCGGACCAACTGGCTGGCCACCTCCCGGTGGAACGGGCGAGGGTGTAGGGGTGGTGGAGCCCTCAGAAACTTGGGACCTCGCAGGACGTCGGTGAGACTAATAATTGGACTACACGTCAAGGTATATGAACCAACTCTGTTAACATCAAGTCGTGGCAGGAGAAACATGGGCATGTAAGATCCTCAATTAGAGCAGATAACACCCTAGTCGAGCGGCAGGCGATGTCCTTCAGGTCCACAAGGGACTGCAATACCCAACAGTTGGCCCTTGGGCAAATTAGCCCCTCCCCGCCAATCCCATGTGCTGTCATGGCAGCAGGGGTGGAGGGAGTTGGCAAGTGTTCAAATGTGAGGCTTGCAGTGCCACTGAGGAGTCACCCCATCTGCTCCATCCGCCTCTGCAGGGCCCCAAAAGCACGGTGCCCAGGATGGTCACTTCTATTCATGCCCCCCTAGGGACAATACTGCCACCCTTAGGGCACAGATATGTGTCAGGTGTCACTTACCAAAGGTGGCATGGAGTACATCACCATGTCCTCTTTTGAGTCACACGTCTCAGAGAACAGGGCATCAAATAGCACCCAAAGCTTTACTGCACCCTACTTGATAAGCCTGAAGTCTTCACGAACCCTGGATTTGCTTTGCTGTGCCCCTCATGGCAGCTGCCCCATGGTGTGGGTTCAGCACAGCTCAGCAGGATGCTGTTCACTAATTGGGAGCTGGGGCAGCTCCACCTGTCAGCTGGAGCTCCCAATCAATTCCCAGCTCTCTGATCATTCCCCCAGCTCTTCTGGGGGGTGGGGGCACAGTCCCCAGATCTGCAGGGGGTTTCAGCAGGCTGCTGCTGCCGGCTGGGGAAATAGCTCAGCCACCACTATCACCAGCAATCAGAGAGCTGGGAGAAAGAACATTTCCCCAGGCCCCAGCTCAATTGCCCAGCTCCCTATTCGATTCGCCAGTCCCCAGTTCCATTCCCCTTCTCCTGGTTTGATTCGCCTGGGAGCTGGGGCAACTCCACCTGTCAGCCAGAGCCCAACAGCACTCAGCCCCAGTGGACCTAGTTCCCAGACAGTGCACGGTGCCCTGCTGAGTTGCACTGCACCCATGGGGCAGGTGCCAGGTTGGGGGGGTGATCCCCGCTGCCCCCCGCTGCCCTGCCCTGCATGGGGGGACTCTGCCACAAGTACCCAGAGGCCCCAACACCACTTCTGTAGCCCATAAGTTCAGGGCTTTTTTTTTTAAGTGCCGGGACTAGGCTTGGGCTGGGCAGGGGATAGGACTGGGCAGGGCAGCCATGGGGGCTTTTTCTGCTGTTCCTCCCACCTAGACAGAGGCAGTGGAGGGGCCATGGAAGAACCTGCAGCTGCCCAGCTATGTTTGCCTCTCTCCAGTTGATCTGAATCTCTCTGAATCAGCGCCGAATCTTCCAAAGCTGATTCAGTTGAATCGATTCAGGACAGTGATCCAAACCTCTGAATCAAATCACTGTCCTCCGAATCAGCCAATTCTGAATCAAATACTTCCCTATTCACACAGGCCTACTTTCCATCCTATTCATACCTTTCTCAGTGACTGGCTACCATAAGTGAGAAACACCATTGATTGAACTGCTCTACACCTCCACACCTCAACCTGCAAATGAACATGAAAGCAACCTGATTTGTCCTAACTAGTTTTTTTCAATCAAATTAGTTACCACTTATTAGCTAACATGAAGTAAGATCACACCTTTTTCTTAGTGAGCATGAACCCTTAGGTACCTTTGAAAATTCTCAACCATCAAAAGATTAGCTCTTTAAGGCCAGACAGGTGGGTCCAAGAGAAGATATACAAGATCTTCTGAAATAGGATCATAGGAAAGTAGGGCTGGAAGGGACGTCAGGAGGTCATCTAGTCCAGCCCCCCACTCAAAGTAGGATTACCCCTGACTAAACCATCCCAGTCACGTACCTATCTAATTTGCTCTAGGGCAGACTAAGAATCAAAGCCTAACAGACCCAGATGCTAAGAAAGAAAGAATCTGGTCCTGAGGTAATAGTTGTCTGGAAAATTCACAGCCACTGTTTTCTTTGGACCCTGGACCGGTAGACTTGTAGTATAGAGCAGGACAGGGCTCTTCACTTTTGTGGACAATCGGAACAATTTGAGGAAGAAGCAACAGGTAGTTTCCTTCTTCCCTTGTAATGAGAAGAGACACTGGTACGAGACAATTGCCTGCTAACTTCACTAGAGAGAATGAGATTGAAGCAGCATACTGGGAAAACTGAACTCTACCTGCAGTGCCTGGAAAGAAAAAGGACATTTTATTGTAAAAGTTTCTACTTAACACAACCAAATGTTCTTTTTTTTTTCTGGACAGTCCTAAATTTTATGGCCATATCCAAGTGTCTCCAAGGACTCCCAAATCTGAAAAGTGTGTCTCGGGTCATCCTCCAAAAGCTTGTTGTTCCATGCTGGTGTCTGCAGTCATACAGGACCCTGAGAAGGTCAGGGACCACCTCCATGCTAGCAGCCATGGAAGCAGTCAGCAGCTGTCAGATTCATAGTTTATAGGAGCCTGATTGCCAGTAAAGAGCTAGGGTCCTATTCTGGACCATTGTACAGGGTCAGAAGTAAAGCCTGTCCTCAGTCCTGCTGCATTGCTGAGAGGACACAGGATGATGCTATCTGGCACCACACCAATACCAGTTGTGGACTGGGACAGAACAGCAGGCTACTTCCTGAGCTGGAAGAACAATAGCTGCATTGACTGATGCTGTGCACTGGCCAGCTTTCCCTCTGAGTCTGTGTGAATGCAGCCATATTAACTAGCCCTGCTGAAAGGTAGAGCTAATGAGCCTGTCTACACTGCTGCATCCTGGTAGCTACAGTAACCAGAACCAGAAGCTATGTATATTCCTTTCAGGAGATGAAGGCTGCTTCCATGTCCTGGATTTGCCTCCCTGAAAGTTGGTCATGTAAAGTGACTTCACGTTTTGCAGGGGGGATGGGGGAAGGGGTCATTGACAGGTACAGCTGCCAGCTGTGTAGAAATAATTTAAAGGGTCAATTGGTAGAATCTGGCTGAGGATTGCAGTCTGTTGCATCCACCTTTAATGAATATTATTCAATGTATTGTAATACTGCTTGAATACTTTAAAAGAAAGGTAACAAAATTTCAATTCTTCTGTCAACTGACTTGAAGAGTCTATTTGTGTATGATGTTCAACTAGCTCTATTAACAAGAATATGACTGAATAAATTGTCTAATGAAAACTGGGTGTTGGCAGATTTAAATGTTCTCCTGAAGTATGGGCCATTTGAAGAGCATTAATTGTTTCAAGGACATTTTTAGCTTAATTCCATTGTTATTGCAACCCAAAATATTGAAAATAATGGCTTCTAATAGTAGGTACAAAAACAATTACTGTATATGTAAACTGTTTCAATCTTAAGGAGTGATAAGTAAAAAGGAAAGTATCTATGGACATACTTTTTATATGGATGGTGACCCTGGAAAAATTAAATATGAATTTTGTGCTCTTATTGCTTTACAAATCAAAGTTAGAAGACTGATAGGCAGAATAGACTGAAATAGAAGATACTAATCCCTTTGGCCAGCTTTTGGAATGTTCTTATACTTATTTTGAGTCTATAAAATATGAAATTTTTTTCATATTATAGCATGGACTCCCATGCTCCAGGTACTGGGAAAGGTGGCTGAGCTGAGAAAGTAACCAAAAACCTTTGGTGGAATAGGAGCAGTAATCATTGTGCATTGTGGTTTCAGAGTGTATGCAAACACTTCTCAGTGTATGCTCGCACCCTATGTCACAGGTAGATAATATTATCTCTGAGTTGTTCCTGAGGAAAGTGGAGCACAGACAGGGTAAATATTAATTCAAAGCTACGCAGAGAGCTAGGATTAGAACTCAGGGTTATCAGGGAGAAGAAAGGTTGACACTGTTCCAAGCTCTGCCCACAAAAAAACTACACCCAAGTGAGATGGCCCTCTCAACAGATTGCACAATGATTATACACATCCTCAATGTAGGACTCCACAGGCTTGGCTTCCCCTTGTTGAGGCTTCTGTGCCCCACTGGATAGCTTCAGTTTGACTCCCTCACAAGGGAAGAGAGGTTCTGTCAGACCTCTTGGATTTGGCTTGTTCTGCCTGGTGGAGGAGAGGCAGTGGAAGATGATTCTCTTCCAAACTCAGCTATTCATGGTGTTAATCACAGTATGTTGGGCAGGTCTTCAGACTATAACCCACCCTCTCTTTTCTTACATGCATTAATAGCATTAATCTCACTTACTAAAGATTGTCTTTGTTGTGTAAAGGGCATTTCTCTCACCTGATGTTTGGAGATGAGAATTTGGGAAGTAAGTGTTTGTGCATGTATCATTGCCCAGGAACTGTTTCACGCAACACTTGAACCTTGGGGCCATTCTATTATCCCTTTTTAAAACAAATCATACTGTGCCACCTGAGCCACTCGAGTACATCTGCACACGATGCAGTGCAAGAAGGAATCTACAAAGCTCTGATGTTGCTACACTATAGCATTGTAACTAAAACTTTAATGGGAATGGGTTTCTTTTCTTTTTTTTTGCAGCTTCATGTTAGCTACCCTAACACCAGGTGATCTAACAGCATGAGAAGAAGGATCACAACTATGAGAGATTGTCCATAAGAAGCAGTTGAAGCACTGCAGGATATGTTTAACCTAAAACTATGAAAATCATTACTGATCTGTGTCTCCTCAGGAATGACGCAGTTTTATTTTTGTTGTCTGTGCTGAGGCTGCTTGGAAAGCAAATACAATTGCTAACAGTAAGCTGTTCTGTGCTCATTACTGGTGTTCTGGTTTCCACAATAACAGCTATGAAGAAGGAACAACATTCTGCAGAGCACTGCAGGAATTAAGAGATGACTTAACTATACTTAACTGACATCTATGTATGGGTTTGATCAAAGATCCAGTTTTCCAATCAGAGGAGAGAAATCCAGAGTTGGAGTTAAAATTGCGAACGTTATTTAACAGAAATTGATATGGGACACGATCTGATCTCAATGGAATTATCCCCCTTGCCTTCAAAAACCATGGCTCAGACCTATAGCTAAAAACTATCCTCTATGCAATGGACTTAAACTCTACTCAATGTTTTGTCCAGGCAGCATATTTTCTTCCTGCCTTTCCTTTTCCATTTTTGCTTGATTGTTAAGGGGAAGGGAGGGGCTCAGGTTGTGCTTCTGCTGTATTCAAATGAGTAAATCATTGTGGGGAGGGAGGAAAGCAAAGAAAACAATGGATGAAAATGGGGTGGGAAAACAAAACCAATCATTCTGAATTGAACCAAAAGTGTTCATTTAGGAAAGAAGTTTGTGTAGTGTAGGTTTGGAAAGGAAATCTGTTGCTCCAAACAAAAGAGAAGAAAGAGGGAGAAATAGCAAAGGCTGTCTATTGCCTCCCATCTTGCGTAGCCATTAACACCTGTGCAAAGCAAACCTGAGAGCCAGTCACGGCTTGCAAGCAAACAGAGCAGAGTGAGGCTAGCTATAGGGACCCAGGTACAATTTAGCAATTCAGGACCACCCATCCGAGAACAAGGTAGGCCTGCATATGGGAAGTCATAATTCAAACCAATTAAAATAAAATCATCTATGCTCCCTGTCTATTTTGTCCCACTCCTGAATTCCCCTTACACTTAAAGACAGATGGTGCAGGAATCAGTGATGATGTCTCCATATGTTTTACTTAGTAAAGAAATCCACTGGACAGGGATAATTCCCCCCAGGTGTTCCAAGCTGCTTTTAATCTGAATTGGCAGTACTTCACAGCCAATTTGCATAGGGGCACATGACAATGCAAGGGGCAAGGAAGTAGAAAAATGAGATGCAGGTGTAGGGGAAAGTGAACTGTTGAATTACTTTGCTTGATTCAGTCACCTGTAGAACTACTCACAAGCGTGCTGGTGGGATTGGGCCCCAATTCCTGTGTAAGGTGAGTTAGTTTTGTCATTCACATAACAAAGGTTGCAATAGCTATGTAGAAATAGAAACTGGAGCATACATGTCTCAGACCTCCTTTATTCTGATAGATAAACTGTTTTGCTTGAGATTTGCTCATTGGCTAGATCCTATGGGAATATCAAGACTCAAGTCCTCCAAAAATATGAGAAACAAAAACAAGGATAATAGAGGAATGAGCCTCCCAAGTGGAATCTCTTACATCTTTGAGTCTGAAGCTCCAAGATCCTATAGCTCTTAGACATTGAAACCACCCCTTGTCACAGCTTTCATTCATTCTTCAGAGCTTGTTCCTATAGCTCTTAAACTAGGTTGGGCAGTCTCTACACCTTCATAAAACTCAGGCAATTCACATTGTGCAGTAAATAAATTGAAATGGTAACAATGAAAAAGCACTATAGCCCAAATCGGTACATCCCATGAAAAAAAAAATTTATTGCTAGCAAAATGCCATACATCTTTGCTTAGAAACTGTATTTCTTCTTCAATGTAATTACCCCCCTTTGTGGCTTTAAACTGAGGCCACCTTGAAAATGAAGGCAGCTTCTATTACATTTAATTACTTTATCCAGAAACTCATGTTGTAAAGGTGCAGGTGTTAAGCAATGCAGACTGCTAAATGAAGACACTATTATTTTTCTATTAAATCACTATTATGTCTATTATAAATAGCATTGTAAAAGATTTGCTGTGTTTTCTTGCTATTATGAGACTTCTGCCTTGATCAGTTATTACAATACATATAAAATAAACATAGATCCATCAGTCTCAAACCCTAAAATAAGCACTTAAATCTCAGCTAGTATTAGTAGATCAGTAGCCAACTCAATACAATCATCTATTGAAAGGTCAGTAAAGGCAGACAGACAGTAGGCTAACTTTTTCATTGCAGTTCCTGCTGTATATTAATGGTTCCTTCCATTAGGATTTGTGTATCCACCACTGACTTAAAACTCCAGACTATTCACTTGTCCCCAAATGGTATAAAAATAGTGAACTGCAAAACAAAAGTTAATTGCATGCTGATAATTACCATTCCCTTCCCCATCCCAGACTTTTCTTTGTACTATGCTAAAATTGAATAATAGCTTGTTAGTGGAACTGAGGCATGATTACATCTGCACTGGTAGACTGCTCAACTCAAGGTGAAATTGTGTCCTGATACAAACTTATGGCTGAATATAAGGGATATATTCCTGCATCAGATAATAAATAATTATCAGTTATTTTATATGCAGCAGTCTAGGGCCTTGCAAGTTCAGTGTCCCATCTAGTTTCCAAAACTAACTGATCAGAAATGCAAAAAGTCTCAGACATGTGTGAGGAAGTATCAACACAAAAGACTAGAAAGGCAAGAGTGCTGCTATCTGTTGTGCGACCCATCAAGGAAGATTTCTGTTCTTGATGATGTTCTCTAAAAGTTCCTGAGCTTCTTTAAGTCCTTGGTCTGCTGCCACACTGAGGAATTTTTCAACTTCCCTAAAAGACACAGAGAAGAAATAAAAATCAAAATGCATAGAGGGGTCTATTTCCTTTTCCATTATCTCCCTCCCCACAATGGCTGGGTCTAGGGGGATGCAACAGTGCACATTTTCCAAAAAAATTATGTTTGTTTTTGTTTCCATCTTAAACCGAATAATATAGCACTGGGCACCTTGCACATTAGTAGCTTCTATTTAACTGGAGAAAAATGTGTGTTGTATTTATCTGTGATGATGCACCACACCATCTGCACCCCCCGCAACTTTTAAAATCCTAGATCTGCACATGACCCCCTCATCCACTTTGCCTGTCTGTCTTGTACTACTTACCAGACTAGAATTTTTGCATTTTCTAAAAAAAATAATTCTCAATTTCACAAAAAACTACTGGTTTAATGTCCTCTCTCTTTCCCTCAGAGCCTTTTAGGTTGTTATGTTTGGCTGTTTGTTAACTTAACCGAGTTTCAACAGGGATGCATTTTGATGATTCTAAAAACATGCTTTTCATACATAACTCTGCTTAATTAAATAATGTGTGTTCTGACAGAAAAAGATCTATATGTTACATACTAGTTTCAGATCATATGTTTCTTGGAAGCATTTTTTTCAATCTCAGCTTACTTGGGTTTATACTCACAAAACTTTATTCAACACTGAAACTTTTAAAATAAACTGACAAACTCAAAGCAAAACTCAGCTGAAACTATGGAGTTTTACATCACATGAATCTGATGTGAAATATTCAACAATTCCCAATTCAATCAAAACTAGACCAGGTCCAATTATAGTGAATGTACAAAACATAAAGCCAAGCAAGTTTCCTTTGGTTATTGTTCATACTGTGAGTATTTCATGGAGCTCAGATGCTCATGAGTACCCAAGTTAGAGAAAGCATAGCTGAAGGAGAGAGACAAATAGTTCAAAACTAACTATGTTTTCTCAAAGGGTTTCATCCAAAGCATGTTGAAGTCAATGGGAGTCTTCTCATTAACTTCAGTGGGTTTTGGGTGAGGCCCACAAAAGAGTGACTTCAAGATACAGATGAGTCAGTCTGTATGAAAATGAATCCTTAGTTACTTTTTCACCTTATTGACTCTTCCACACTGGTATTTTTTTTAATTTCTCACCATTGCACCATCGCCAGTGCAATTTCACTGGTGGCAGTACTAATGTAGACACATTACAGGCATTTTAATTACCATGATCTGATCCTGGCATTATGTAATACCCCCACACACTGCAGGACATGGGGGTGGGAAGGGAGATATAAAAAAACTTTCTAGCCTCATTGGCCAGAGGAAGAAGAAGATCCCCCAGGTAGATGGAGCTTGGCGATCCCTAATTGAACAAGTCTTGGGTGATATCATATCAGGTATATAAGAACAATTCAGCCAAGGTTTCTGACTTTTTTCTCCTGGGGCTGCTAATAGCTACACAGCTGAATTGCAAGCCAGAATGTAACCTCCCGTGATGTTCACTTGAGTGTTTCGCCCTTTCGGGCCATTCAGGTGCAGCTGTCTCCTTTTGAGTCAAAAGCTTGCCTTCCAGATCCTTTGAAGGGTCCCCAGGGACTCTCAGCTGCCACATCGTATTACCGGTTATTGTTGGGAGGATGTTTTTGAATCCCACCTCTCCTGGTTCCCTCCTTTGGCTCTTTTGCCTGGACTCCCATTTCAGGGCTCTGTCTCCCTTACACCCCGTCTTACACCAACCAAAGATGTTGCTCCTGGGCCGAGGCTGAGCCATAATCTGCTCGCCACAGTAAGGACTTTAGCCCTCATATAGTCACAGTCCTGTTTGGATGGTGTACTGTCTTGGTTCAGGCCTCATATCAGCCTGCTTTGCTTTCCTATTCACCCCAGGATGACTTACTCCCAGACGCTCTCCCTTTTTTCCCAATGTCTGCTCATAGCCTCAGAGTCTTTTCTTCTTTCTCTCCTAACAGGCTCGCCACTGTCCCAATCTACACCACCTTCATCCAGGATCCACAGTCTTGTCAAAGGTAAAAGGATTCAGGCTTTGCTGAGCAAGCTTGGTGCTGGGAGAGGGAGGTTGAACAAGCACAGCCCAGGCCCAGCCCACCCACTGGGAAGAGCCCAGTGCTGGCCCCAGCCCTAGCCGACAGCAGCAGCCTGCCCTCGTCCTGCACGCAGATCCAGAAGCACATAGTCCATGTGTCCTCCCAGGATTCGTGCAGCAGCAGGAGTTGCCCCTGCCCCGTGCCCCCCAGATGAGCTGCTTGCAGCTATGTCCCATGCCTCACCCCAGTTATGAAGCACTTACCCCAGCCCCAGCCACACTCCCTCCTTCACCACTGGGGCCTCGATCTGCTCCCCCCTCACACCTCTTCCTTCACAACAGACTTACCAGCCCGACCCAGCTGCTGCCCATGCTGCCGGGCTGAGCTTCTGGCTGCCTGCATGCTGCGCAGTGGCTGTGCATATGCACGGGGTATTTATCAGCAATATTGTCGGCCACATCAACCAAAAGAAGCTGATTGCCGATACTGTCAATTTTCTTTATGCCAGTGCCAAACTGATATGGGACCAATGTATTGGTGCACTTCTAGTCATTAATTGAACTGTTCAACCCGTTCACAATATCTATCTCCCAGATTGCTTTCAATAGTCACCAGAAGATCTATGTCAATTCTGGTAGACTCCTGACCAACCTCAGAGGGTTGGCAACCCTATGGGCCAGCTTTTACTGCCCATTTCAGGCCCGGAGAGATAGGCCTAGGTCCCCTTTTATCCTTTTTGTAGTTCATGTCCCAACCAAGCAGTGTAGTTGGACACTAGATGTAGTTCAGGTCCAAGTCAAGATCGGCCTGACCTTTTGCCCGAGCTCTTCTGCAGCTTTTTGCCCAGCAGAGCTGGGATTGGGTGTTTGTGTTTATACTGTTTGTAAGGAGGGCATTTTGTTTATGTGGGACACCCTAGTAATTAATTTAGTGTTTACTGGGTGGTATGAGTGGGGGCTCAAGCCTAGGTAAAATATATTTAGTACCCCAAAATTGAACCTGATCCTTGTTGCTGGTGACCGGCGCTTGGCAGAAGAGTTAGAGTTATAAAGTCAGCAGGTCTACATAAACTCTTCCAACTATTAATGGAGCTGCCTTAATGGCAGTGGAATGGTGAGAGAGTAAAAAAATGCTAGCGTAAATAATATCCATAGAAGTATCTGAGAGCTTTTTGAAGCAGGAACTGGGATTTTAGGCATAGAAGAAAGGGCAAGCTGAAAGGAATGACTGAAGTTACCCTTCTTCAAGTGCCATGGTCATGTTCTTCAGCTTCCCCACAGCCAAGTTAAAGGAAGAGTGGGGGTGGCCTTGCTCTGCAGCTTGTCTAAAAGACAGAAAGAGGAAGAAAAAAAAGAGATAATGGAAAGCGGGGGGAAGTAAATTATCCTAAACCAAAACCAATGCAAACAAGTAAAAAGGCACACCTAATCTATACTCTTTAAATGTGATCCTTTTTAAAAATGCCAGGCCCTGATTCAAGAAGGCATCCCCATTTATTCTATTTTATTTTTTTTCCTGAACTCAGATGTTCTTCAGTATATGCACTTCGGCACTTTCCTGATCACAGCATCATAAAATCCTGCAGGTGACACAATCTGTTTCCACCTTCCTGTGTGTCCAAAAGTGATTGTGAAGTAAATGGAAATCTGGTATCTCAATTCACTGTTGAAATTGGTATTAGTATGTCTTCAAATCAACATTTACTATCTGCTAGAGTTGCACTTTCACATTAAGGATCAAACTTAGCCTTCATTTGTATTATCTACTCCCAGTTACTTGAAATGGAACAATAAGTATGCCATTGAGTGCAGAATTGAATGCCACAGCAAGAAGTAAATCTTGATATTTTGATTGCATCTACTGTTTACGTTTTTTGATTATTTATGGCAGAGATGCTCAACCCCCAGCCTGCTGGCCACAGCCATGTCATCCAGCTCCCTGTGCTGGTCTGGAAATGTGGCAGCAGGGGAGTGGTGGTAATTAACACTACTACTGCTCCACTGCCAAATTTCCAAGCCCCCTGCAGCTGGATCAGGCCTGGGTCCCACTGGCCCCACATGACTGAACTGGGCCTTGTGGAAGTCAGCACCACACACCGAATTGGACTCATGAACCAGATCCAGCCCACAGATGGATCTGGCACCAATCATCCAGCCTGTAGGGCAAAAAGGTCCACTGATTTGTGCGGTTTTACTAATGAAAACATAGGCAGTCGCTCCTGAAAGTAGAAACACCACAAAAAACAATTTGCCATTCTGGAAGTCATCTAACTACCCACCTAAGGATTGCCACCTGTATAAATAAACATCTTCAGGAGTCAGTTGGGAACTGTGGGTCAGCTGCAGAGGAACACTGAAGTCAATCAAAGTATTCAGCGCACTTTAGATCAGGATATATATATTTTCTAAAATACCCTATTTCTGGGTGGGATAAGCAGCTATCTGGAGACTGTCGTTATCTAAAGTTTGCCTCCTGAAGTTGCTCAGCATCATTTTTCATTCACTGTAAAATATTTTTCCACCCATTCTGCAATCCTTGTGGCCCTGAGCTGGTTGAGATGATTCTCTCAAAGCCTAGGCTCAAGCACTTTAAAAATTGTTTAATCGTGGTATAAACATCATTTGCAGGGAACAGTTACGTCATTTCTATATCAACAAACTCTTATGGACATAAAGTAACATTTGGAAAAGACTTAGCTGCTCTTTTTTTTTCCCCTGTTGCTTGCAGCGGAGGCAGTGTTTGTAGTGCTTCTGAACCTGATGTGCAAATTTTCTTCTCTATTCTGTGCCTTGTAGTTCTAATGTCCCCACAAAAGGAACAGCACTCCAGTTCCTCTGGACTTACTCTCTGTCTTTCTCCCCCTAGGCATTTATTTGGCTCTTCACCTTAGTACTTGAGCACATTGCATGTATTTAAAAATAGAAATAACAGATGGGGAGAAGTGAAGCAGAGGGAAATGGCTTGTTTTGTGTAAAACTAGAGTTAGAACTCGGGCATTTCTGGCACCAAATCTCCTGGCTCAGTCTTCATTCTCTCTCTCTCTCTCTCTCTCTCTCTCACACTTTAGAAAACAGTTTGTTTATCCTTTCTATCCTCATCCCCCAGGAGTCCTTTTAAAGAGATCTATGGACCTTCACCCTGGAGAGATGAGTACAGGTCTGGGAGGTCCCATTGTAGTGTAGATTGGCATGTTGGTGATATTTTATACCACCTCACCTGAACCAATGCATGGCCATGTCCTCATTCTTTTCCACTCCAGCTCCTGGATGACAGACATAGATAAGTTGGAGAAATGATAGTTAACATGCATAATAGAGACCACCATGCAAGCACGTGTGCACACACAAACATATGTTTTTCACTTGCAAACATACATATTCTGCAACCACCTTGACTTGGAGAAGTGTTACCTTGCAGATACCTCTGCCCCACGATGTGCTGAGCATTACTGTAGCCCAGGTGAGCATACATATGAGCCACATGGAAATGGAAGTTTTCATAACACACAAAGATGTAAAGGAGGAGAAAGACAGCGCCAATCATTGCCAGCAACTGGAAGAGACAAGGAAAATCATGATGTAGGGTGACAGTGAAGTAGGGGACTAATTACAGCAAATATTTCATCAAAAGCACTTGAAAGCCTCTTTGCTGTTCCTCAGATAGCAAAGGGGGAAGGGAAACTGTGCAATCACAGAAAATGCAATTTAGCTTTGTTCTTTAGATACAGAGTCGGATTCAATGCCCACTAAAATCCAAGACTCCCCTGACTTCAAAAGGCAATGGATCAGGACCTTGGTGAGTATCATCTTTCCTTTTGGTCTTGAGCAGGAAATTAAAATAATTCTATTGTCTAATAGTTCTGTTGCATGAGTAAATCATGAGTTAGTAGCAGATATTTGTGAGCAAGTCATTAAAAGAGGAGGAGTAGGAAGTTCACAGCTATGTAACCTGTGTCATGGTTAACTGCATTTTCTCTCTATAAATCTGACAGCTCTTCTTAAGTACGTCATCAAATTATGCATCCTTTCTTCACCTGCTACAGAAAGTGGATTCACTGACCTTTTAAATTTGGTATTGGCATAATGATGGCCCTGACTTTTCTCAGCTATGCTAGTGTAAATTAGGAGTAACTGCACCTAAACCAGGGGAATAGCATTGCTGTAAGTCAAATATGAAATCAAAATCCCATAATTTTTTAAACACAGAAGTAAAAGCTTTAAAAATGTCCTAATGGTTTGGAGTAGAAGGTTTTACATATTAAGAATCCAAGTTCGTACTGGTGGTACAAGATTCATGGTCACCAACAGAGTGAAGCTTATAAGCAGGCTCTGACTCCAAAGATGATTTGGTAGCACACTGCATAATCCACTAAGGGCCATATTGCACAGAACACTTAGTATGTGTAAAATGTCCTAAAAATGTGAGTAGCCACGTGTTCAAGTAGTAAAAAAATGTGAATGTACTTGTACTGTAGCAAATTTACCACTTTTTGTGCAAGGAGTATCTCTAGATTGTATTAAGTCATGTGCTTGGCTACTGTCAGCCTGCTCTACTGGGACAATATGAGTAATTTGTGGTTCTCCAGCCTCCCAGGGTGCACTGCTCCCAGCCCCACAAGTCCTGTGTCAAGTGCTGGTCTATGCACCTTCCAGAATTCAACTGCCCAGGTAGGTGCTTCTGACCCCCAATGATGTGGGACCATCCCCAAGGCAACACCCCTACTTGTCCCAGGGAGGGTGACCCCAGCCCATGTGGCACCTCCCCAAGCACCCAGTGATACTATCAAGATTCACCTTTCCCTTTTGCTTAAGTCACCTCTGTTGCAGTCACCTAGCTTCAAGTGCCCTGGACATCTGCACCCATCTGTGTGGTTGAACACCAAGCAAAAAGTGGAGGTCTAAACAGCAGGTCTGCTGAATGCCACTGCACGGGCAGCCATTCTCTTGGCTGAAGTGATGGGGAATGCCACCACTCTCCCAATTGCCTGCACCCCAGTAACAGATGAGATAAGACCCTGGCACTGATTGCTTCCACCCAACTCCCTAACAGTGCGAAGAGATGTGATTGTTGAGTTCCTTGGAGCCATCCAGCTCAGACTGGTGGGGCACGCTTCCATGCCACAGCATTCCCAGGATCTCTCACAGCCAACAAGATTTGTACATAATGGACTTGAGTGGACTCAAAAGCCCCCCAAAGCCCATTTAGCACAATTGTACATTTAGTGCAGTTTGCACAGTGTCGAGAGTTTTAAACTCATCACAGTTGCTTGTGAGATGACCTTTGTTTCCAAGTGTTTATTTCAAGTGTATTTAAAGACATAAAGCTTGCACAGTTAGGAAATTGGTCTCTTGTGTGCTTCTTGTCCAGGTCAAAACTTGAGTTGCTCACAAGCCAACATGGCCAACAGCCCATGCCTCAATTTCTCCTCCCAGCCAGCCCTCCCAAAATCTCAGTGCAAGATCCCTGTTCCCCCATGAGTCTTTGACCACCCTTGTTTCTTGGGCCCTCTCCAGGCCCACCCCCAGCCCCCCACACCAGGGAGCACTGAGCCCAACAGTTACCAAGATGTTTACTGAGCTGTTTTGGGAAAGCACATTAAAGGTACAGCACAGCAAACAAAGAGTTCACAATTGCTCAGCGGTCCCCTGTATCCCTCCCACCCAGAAGAACATTGTCCCAGAAAGCAGTTAGCTTGGCAGTGGTCCTGTCTGGGATGCTCAGCATGGAGAATCACTCCCGCCCAGGTGCCATCCAAAGGCCAGGGTCTTTTCGTGCTGTAGAGCTAGCCCAGTTTCCGGGAAGGCTTCTCCCCTCCCCTCACATATCTTGTAGAGGATGCAGCTGGTGGCCATAAAGCTGGGAGTATTTCCTGAGCCTGTGTTCAAGGTGGATCTCCAAGGGCCTCCAGCGTGTCTTTAGGTGCCCAAAGGTGCACTCCATCACCATCCAGCAGTTACTCAGCTAGTGATTGAAGAACTCCTTCCTGGAGTTGAGCCATGGCTTCATGATTAAGGGGAGCAGTGTGTAAGTCAGGTCCCTAAGGAAGAGCCCGCAGTGCCCAGGTTTGCCTCTGTAACTGATCTACTTCACCTTGCACTTGTTTTCACTTCACCTCTCTGTGCCTCTGGTTTCCATCCATTAAACATGGATAAGTATATGAATACAACCTATGTAGTGCTTTGATATGTTTGTATGTACAATAGAATATACAAGCTACACAAAATCACAAAGCAGTCATTGTATGTTAATCTAGCTTCAGTTTGCTGCTAAGAAAGTACTATCACAGCAGTTCTAAGACTTGATATTGTTTAGGATGTTGTGGCTGGCTTTGCACGGACAGTATTCTCCAGTTGTACTGATATGATAGATGAGACTTACATCCCTATGCCAGGCTCTGACTTCACATATAGAAAATAGAAAGGGGTATTTCTCTATTGTGCTGTAATACACCTCACTGAGCACTGTGGCAAGCTCATGAATGCTAATTCAGGGTCTTGATGGAAGGTTTATGGCATGAGGTTCTTTAATGAAAAAAATAGATTGATCTCATGCCTACTGTGGTTATTAATGGTGTTGACGGTCCCTGATAAAGCCTCTCATTGGACACACAAATGCAAGAAATCATCTGTTTAACTACTGCCCATGTATCTGCATGGTAAAAGTAGGGTGTGAGTTAGGGAGGTTAGTGAGAAGAGGAGAGGGTCTTATCAAAAGCTGGAAGGCAGGGGTGCATAAACTTTCAGAATGTTATTGTCAGACTACAAGAAAACCTTTTCCAAATAGCAGCTATGAGGCCCCGGTAGTAAGAGATGCCTTGTGTTCTTACTTTCAGGATAGTTACTAATTTATGTCATTTTAAGAATAGTTTTTTTATTGCATTGTTGCAACTGCAATGCTTGCTTTAGGTTTTGTGTAATACTGTATGGAAATGTCTGAAATACTTCCTCATAGTATCATGAAATATCTCATGAGATATTCTATTCTATAAATATTTATGCGGAACCAGAGTATATTTTTAATGGAAAAAATGAACTTTCTATTGGGGAAGTAAGTAATGGAACCTTTGCTCTGAGACTTTCATAAAAATGTGTTAATCTAACTGTATTTCAACAAGAGCAATATTTATTTTCATGGTACATATACAAAAAAATATTCTATATAAGTGTGCAAAAGTGCAAAAATTTGAACCAATAACAGATTAAAAATGGAAATATAAAATAAATAATATAACAGTATACACTTAACAAAATCCAAGAACACAGATGTTCTAAAAATGCAGGAGAACACACATTTATACTTGCCGCTTTTGGGGGTCATTGTGGGTCTTCTCTGCAAGTGTTCTGGTAACAGGAGCACACTGTTGGCTCATATTCAGTTTATGGTCTGCTGTAATACCCAGGTCTTTCTCTGAAGTACTGCAGTCAAGCCAGCCACCCCAGTCTGTATTTGTGCATGCAGTTATTCCATCTCAAGTGAAGGGCTTTACACTTGTCCTTGTTGACTTTCATCTGGTTGATTGCAGACTATTTTTTCTGTCTATCCAGGTCATCCTGAATCCTAGCCCTACCCTCCTGAGTGTCTGCAACTCCACCCAACTTGGTGTTATCCATAAATTGGCTAAGCATACACTCAATCCTATCATCCAAATTATTCATGAAGATGTTGAACAATACCAGACCCAGGACAGACCCTAGGGGAGCTCTACTTGATACCTCCTCCCAGCTAGACATTGAGCCATCAATAACTACTTGTTGAGCATGATGATCCAGGCAGTTATGTATTCACCTTACACTACTTTCATCTAGTCTGTATTTCCTTAACTTGTTAAGGGGAATGTTGTGAAAGGTAGTGTCAAAAACCTTGCTAAAGTCAAGGTACATCACAACCTTTGTTCTCCTTGCATCCACAGAGCCTGTCATGTTATCAGGGAAAGAAATCAGGTTAGTCAGGCATGACTTGCTCTTAGTGAATCCATGGCTGTTCTTGTTTTCCACTAGGTACTTCACAATAGGTCCCTTGAGGACCTGCTCCCTGATTGTTCCATCTGTTGATGTCAGACTGACTGGTCTGTAATTCCCCAGATATTTCTTCTTCCCTTTCTTGAATATAAACACTATCTTTGACTTCTTCCAGTCATCTGGGACCTCATCTGGCCTCCATGAATTTTCAGGGGAGATAGCTCTAAATTTACCTCAGTTAATTCCTTCAGCACCATCTGGTCCCGGGACTTAAAAGCCTCTAGCTTCTCTAAATAATCCCTAACCTGTTCTGCCATTACTTTAGGCTGTTTGACTCCTTTCCTATCTTTGCTGCCAACTTCACTTATCATCTGGTAGCTTCCCCTATATTGGAAGACTATAGTAAAAAAGGATAGGATCTAGATAACTTCTGTGTTCTATAAGGGATCTGCTGTTTCTTTGGGCTTCCTCTTATTTTTTACATACTTGTAAAATCCTTTTTTATTGCTTTTATGTCTCTTGCCAGTTGTGTCTCAAATTGTGCCTTGGCCTTCCTAATGCCCATGCGATACTATTATACTCCTTCCTAATACAATGACCAAGTTTCCATTTTTGGTAGGATTCCTTTTTTGAATTTCAGTTCATGAAGAGATTGCTGTCTAGCCAAGCTGGCTTCCTGTTGTACTGCCCATTCTTCCATCACATCAAAATAACTTGCTCCCACTCCCTTAAAAGGGCATCCTTAAAGTATAGTCAGGACATCCTCAAAGCACTTGAGGCTCTTGCACTTAGATGAAGATCCACACTGTAGCATAGTTTCAGACAAAGTAGTCTGCGTGTTCATGATCTCCAAGTATTGCTGCTGCATCTCCCTGTCCTTATTTTATAGTTTCCAGAATCACAACAGTTTAATGCTTTGTTGAGCCAGCTTCTGGTCCTGCTTTTTCTCAGCCCACAGACCCCTCCTCCCCCCTTAATTCCTGTCTCCTCATTTATAGTTGCTAGGAGCTCTCCGAACATTTTCTCCTTTACCTTTTCTCTTCTTCTTCATCAGATTGGCTAGGCACATCATCTTATATACAGGGACTGTGGGAATTAAGGAGCGTAATAAGGCATTACTGGGTTTTGTTCAATTTCTGTGGTATCAAAGAAGAATCTTCCTCCTCAATTTTGAGATGTTGTCCTCATAGTTTCTTCCTAGTTTTGGGAAGTAGCATTGGGAGGTAGGTCATCTTCAAACTTGTTCTCTCCTGCTTTAGGACCCTGATGCACAGAGGCAGTTTGCATCCTCTCCTGGGATGTTTGAGGGATGGGTGAGAATTCAGTAGAGGCTGTTGTTCAGAAGTTTGACAGCATGGGGTTGCTTTAGATGGCACAACAGAGAGCTGATGGACAAGTTTTTTGCAAAGACTTGTGTGTGTGCTGGGAACAGATAGTAATTGTAAGTGCACCCCAGCATGCGGTCCTTCAGATGAAAGAGGATGTTGATGATTCAATGTAATCAGGAAGCAGAGAGATTGTCTGGGGAGGCAAATGGGCCCATTGAAATTATGCAGTGGTGTTGTTCACCGGACCCATCCTCCATGACATGCTTGCAAGGCTGGAAGGGCATAACTACCTTTGCCAGAATGAATGACGGGACACCTCTGCTTTGTGAAGTTAGAGCCATAATAGATCATTCTGTGCCTTGAATTCCATGGTCTACCCTTTGCCCGACACTATGCACTGTAAAATAGAGTAGCTGCAATGTTTCTCAGTGTCTTAGGGATTTAGAACAGGGGTGGGCAATTATTTGGGCCTGAGGGCCACATAGGGAGTTTTGATGAGCTGTTCTGGGCTGAGTCAGCACCCCCACCCCCAACAACTCACCAAAACTCCCTATGGGGCTTTAGGTGGGTGAGGAGCAGTGTTTGGGAGTGGGACAGGAGTGATCCACTCCCTGCATGCCCTTCCCTGTGGGGAAGGGAGGTGGCAGGTGATGTATAGGCAGGGTATGGAGGGAGGGTGTGCACATGTGGCGGGGAGGCAGCTGAGGGTGAGGAGAGACAGGGGTAGACAGGGGGAATGCACAGCAGAGCTTACCCAATCAGTGGCTACCCCTGCAGCTCTTCACATGGGGTGGAGTCCTGCCTGAGGTAGCTGGTGTCATGCTCCCGCCCACACCTGTTGGCCCTGGGTCCAGCCCTGCCTGGGGCGCAGGCCCTAGCCAGTACACAGGTTTTGGCAGGGATGTTCCCAGCACAGCTGCATGCAGCCCAGCTTGCATTGTCACTGGAAGGTGAGGGAAGCGCAGCAGCACCTGGGAACAGCCACACCAGAAGCTGTCTCCTGGTTGGGGCCCAGGCTTGTAGGGTTGCTCTGCTCTCCTTGCCTCCAGCTGTGGCTGCTGCTCCAGCTGTGTGCTGCCTGGAGCCTGGGCCAGCAGGAACCCAGTGCAGGCTGCTCTGGCAGGAGTGGATGGTGCTTGGCTCCATGTGGAGCACCGCAGGGGCAGCCTTGACAGGCCAGATCTGGCCCATGGGCCATATTTTGCCCACCCTTGATTTAAAATATTCTCAGCCTCTTCCTTCATTGGTGCCTTATGATCTTTATTTACCTTTATCTGCATACAAATTTGTATTGTGAAATGTTTCCAAAAAGAGAGTTTGCCTACTGCTAAAATACTCTGATTTTTACAACATGAGAAGCCTATGAAAGTGCCAGACTTTTAGGAATAGTCTAGTAATATGCTGGGGAATATGCCTCATACACAGTAGTGATGCAATGCTGTGAATTGGACATAATGGTAAAATGCTATGTAATGTTCCTCTGCCAGTGCCATGCTTCATGCTCTGAAATGTAACTCACAAACTCTGTGAAACCTGTTGACTAAGGGCCTGTTGAGTGGTGATGCTTTATGGCTGTGGTCCTCATGGGCCTGGAGCCTTGCTAGGGTGAGCGGTGAGGAAACTAAGGGTATCTTGCAGTCACCCAGCCCAGACTTTCCGCTTCTCACCTGCCACACTTTGATGTTGATAAAATTTGTTGGGAGGTGAATCACAGACTAAATGACAATCTTCCATGCTCACCCAGGCTTTCTCCCCTCAGTCCCCACCTTCACCTCATTCTGTGTTCACTAGGGCCAGTAAACCATTGGCTGCTCTGGATGTTGCATTTACATAGTTGGTTTCCATATCAGTAAAATTAAAAAAAGAGAAGAAAAAAAACTACATGACATGACAATCCACCTTCGGTCTAAGACTGACTTTTTTAAAAATCTAAGTCAGTCTTTTCAGGGCTAGCACCCTAGCTTATGGGGCTCTTCTATGGTCTGCCCAAGAAAATGGGTAGTTCCCCTACAGTTCAACAACTAAATCAGTGAGTCCAATCCCCTTGCTGGTGGCCCAATTAGATGAATCAGTTAAGCCATTTCCTTCTCAGGCAGTTCTTTAAACAAAACCAGTAAGACCACGAATTCTCTCAAGATGAACCAAACTGACCAATTAGCTTCTCTCAGATAAATGAATTAGATCCATCTAGCTTCTCTGGCAATTTCCTGAATAAATCAATTAAGTTCACGAAGGTCCCATGCTTAAATAAATCAATTTAGTCCATCAGTCAATTAAGCTCATCAAATTTCCAGGCTTGAATAAATCAATTCAGTCCATCCATGTTCCAGGCAAATCAAATAAGCCAATCAATTTCCTCAATAGTTCCTTTAAACTAAGATATCAAGTCCTCACCCCCGGCCTCACTAGTACTTCCCCTTACGAGGGGAAAGATCAAGTTCATTCAACAGTAAGCTTCCCGCTAGCTACCTGGCTCAAAGGGGTGCTTCTTAAGGCTCTCCATTGCTTCAGCTGCTTCTGTGCTATGGCATGGCATGCTGGGTGATCCTCCAAGCTCGCAGACTATGGTGCTTTTCTTGTCCCCTGTCCTGATGCTGCTGATCACACTCCTGCTACAGCACAGCTCCATCTGGCCACTTCACACTGGTCCCTTCTCTCCCCTGAATTGCACTGGACCGCTGGAAATCCTGCTGGCTCCTGAACATCCTCTTATCTGGAGTAAGCAGAAGCTCACAAAATGGGGCTCTTGCCTTCCCCATGGTTCTGCTGCTATCACTGTCAGTAAGTATGGCTTTCCTCTGGAACCTCTCTCCTCCCTTCACAGGGACAAATTAATTTGGATGCTGCCTCCTTTTCCCAGTATTTCAAATCATTAAAACTGTAAAGATTTATGTCTTGAATCTCCCATACTGAAAATGTGGAGGGAAGGATGGGCAGTATGATGCTACCATCTTGGGCATGCACGAAAAGGGGAGGTGTGGTGGGCAGCCAGGAGGGGACTGAGAAGAGAGAGTTCTGGGGCTTACTCATGGCCTAGCCAAGGCCAGACAACTCCTACATTCCCAGATCAGCATAGGTGATGTGTAGGGGGTCTGTTAGAAATATTATTAAAAATGCATTATCAATAAGTCTTGTTAAAACAGCGCAGCTGTCAGCCCTCCCTGGTGAGAGAACTGGGAGAGCTACTGAGAGCTCTTTGTATTAAGGTATCACTCTCTCTTTGTTTTGCAAAGTTACTATCTCTTTGTTACAGTAAAGCATATACTCCTCAGCTTTTCTCATGCAGATAAGAGTAAATTGCAATTCTAGCCTTGAAGCAAGGAAAAAATTCAAACTCTTGTAACCTCAAATATTTTCTACCCATGCGCAATGAATTAATACATATAAGCCTATCCGCCCTGCATACTTAAGTAGTTAATTATAATACACATGCGACGCATGATTTGACGTATTCACATACATGTTTGTATGAATCGGAAATGAGTTGTAAAAGTTCCTCCTTCTGCACACGTGGTCAGGAGAGAGGGGATAAAGCCAGCTGGGCAGTTTCCCTCGGGGGCAGCAGAGTGTTTGATCTTTTGTCTCTCTCTCTGACCCTATTTGCAAATATATACCTTTTGTGTTGCTAATAGAGTGTGTCTGTGGCTGAAGGTTTTTTTTTCGCCTCCCGAGAAACGAACCGCGATTTTTACATCAATAATTGGCGCCCAACGTGGGGCTTCTCGAGGACTACCCCGGAATTCAGTGACGGAGCGCCTCCGGTACCAGGGGAAGTGCGCACCGAGCCGACTTTGGACTCGCCCCTGGAATTTGAGGTTTAAGTCCGAATATCCGGGAAGTTAAAGGAAGTATCCCATGTAAATTCTGAGTTTCTGGAGAGGCAGACACACTTTGGAATTTGGATCGAGATCTCTGGGGTATCTGAGTGAGTATACGAATTCCCTTTGCCCAATCTGGTGTACGGATCTAAAACAAAGGATGTGTAAGTTTGCTGAGAAATTCTAGGCTCAGCTCTCATTGTAAATCATCTGTTGTTGAGATCTTTTTAGTATTTGGTGTGCCTTGGGCGCATTTTTGTGGGCAAATGGGTACGAGTCGCTCTCGTGTAGAAAACAATATTGATACCCCTCTAAAAGTCTTATTACGTCATTTTAATAAATTTACAAAGCCGGCCGATTATGGAATAAAAATGAAAAAAGGTGATTTAACTAAGTTTTGTCAACTCGAGTGGCCAACATTTGGGGTCCACTGGACCCCGAAAGGATCCTTTGTGCTAAAAGAAGTGATAGCTATCCATGAAATTGTTATGCAGAATGGGTATTGGAATCAGTTTCCTTATATTGATTGTTGGTTGTGGGTGGTTCAAAATCAGCCACCTTGGATTAAGAATTACTTAGTAAAGTCTCATGTGATGCTTGTTAAGAAAAAGACTCGGGGGGGGGGGGGCGCCTGTACTTCCTGAGTCTAATGAGGGGGGGATTCTGAATTGGCTGAGTACCGGACCCGCGCTCCAGTTGCCCTGTCGGGTAGCGAAGATGAGTCAGATGCCTCCTCGGGGTCCAGTCCTTCTGCACCACCGCCCCCTCCCTTAGAGAGACCACCACCGACGTACCAATGCATACCTAATGAGTTAGAGCGTGAGCCTCAGCCAAGTGCCTCATCTGAATCAGGAAATAAGGGTTATTATTTGCGCAAGCCTGTAGAGTCACAGCCGGTGTTGAACTGTCCGATGCGAGAGGTTATTGGGGAAGGAGGCACTGCAACTTTTGTCTACACCCCATTTAGCACTTCAGATTTATTTAACTGGAAGAATCAGAGCCCCTCTTTTCGTGAAGACCCTGAAAAGATGAGGGACCTGTTCCGATCTATTGGGCAGACTCATCGACCCACTTGGGCTGATGTCCAGATGATGCTCCAGACCCTCCTAACCCCGGAGGAGAGGAGATTAGTGTTGGGGACAGCGGAACGTATTGCGGTGGCTAGAGTTGAGTCAGAAGGTGCTGCTAGTCGTACTCTGCGTGATACCTGCCCTGTAGAGGAGCCAAGATGGGATAATCATAGTGCAGAGGGCAGAGAGCTAAGTGCACGGTATCTGGGAATTATAGTGGAAGCAATGGGAAAGGCAGTGCCTCGGGTTACCAATCTGTCTAAATTGTATGAGGCGAGACAAGGAAGAGAGGAGGATCCCTCAGCTTTCCTTGGGAGGCTGTATGAGGCGTTTCGCAGGTTTTCGGATCTGGATCCAGAAGCCCCGGATAACCAGCGCATGGTAAATCTTATGTTTATTGGTCAATCTGCTGCTGATATCCGTAAGAAGTTACAGAAAACTGAGGGAGGTGCTGGGAAACCGATTTCAGAGCTGGTGGAAATTGCATATAAGGTGTATGGGAATCGTGAGCAAGTGCAGGAGCGCAAGGAGGATAAAAAGGCTCAGCGACAGATGGCAGCACTAGCAGCTGCTATAACTGGAGGGAACCCTGGAAAGGCTGGGATACAGAAGAGGAAGGGAGAAAGAGTGGGAGCAGATGTTTGTGCTTATTGCAAGGAGAAAGGACACTGGAAGAGGGAATGCCCGAAGTTGAAGGAGAAGAGAGAGGGGGAACCGAGAGGTCACCTCATGCGGGCAGAAGACAAGGGTGAGGATTCAGAATGAAGGGGACAGGGATCTAAGACCACTACCCTTCGGGTTGGAGCCCGAGAAGATCCCATGGTAACCATTAGGGTTGGTGGCAAAAACTTTGAAGCCTTGGTGGGTACTGGGGCTACATTTTCAATGATTCCAGAAAAACCCCCCTGTGCAGGAACTAGTGAACAGCATGTACTTGTAGAAGGGATTGAGGGAATGCAAACCCGACTCCCTGTGTGTAAACCACTCCTCACCAAGGTGGGGGACCATTTGCTCGAGCACTCCTTTGTGTATTCTCCAAGTTGCCCGGTTGCACTCCTTGGGCGGGACTTACTCACAAAATTGCAAGCTGAGATCTTTTTCAGAGACGATCAGATGGTGGTCCAGCTACCTGTCAAGCAGAGCTCGAACTATCAGATGGCTCTCCTGGAGGACCGATGCCCTGCAGTAAGTCCAGAAGATCACATGATTGGAGTAGACCCCTCGGTATGGGCTGATGGAACCCCTGCGCGAGCTAAGTTCGTCTCCCCGGTAAGGATTGTACTCAAGGATGGGGAGGGGCCCGTTCAGGTAAAGCAGTACCCACTTAGCCGAGCAGCCAGAGCTGGACTCAAGCCGTTAATAGAGAAATACAAGAGGTACGGATGGCTAGTGGAAGGGTCCTCACCCTATAACACCCCCATCCTTGGAGTGCCGAAGGCAGATGGGGTCTCATACAGGCTGGTCCAAGACCTACGAGCTGTAAATAAGAAGGTCCTTTCAGATCATCCTGTAGTCCCGAACCCTCACACGATTTTGACACAAGTACCGGGGGAAGCTAAGATATTTTCAGTGCTAGATTTGAAAGATGCTTTCTTCTCTATTCCCCTTCACCGAGAGAGTCAAAAATTGTTTGCTTTTGAATGGGAGGATCCAGATACTTTCCATAAAGCCCAACTCATGTGGACAGTTCTTCCACAAGGATTTATAGCAGCCCCCCATATTTTCGGACTTGCCCTTCAGAAGGACTTGGGGGAATGGAAGGGATCACACCCGGCAGTGACTCTCCTCCAGTATGCGGATGACCTGCTAGTTGCAAGCCCAAACTTGCAGCTCTACGAGGAAGCCACCAGGTCACTCCTAAACACTCTGGGGAAAAAAGGATATAAAGTCTCTAGAGAGAAAGCCCAAATATGTCAGCCTGAAGTCACATTTTTGGGATATAAGCTCTCAAAAGGAGTCAGAGCCCTGAGTGCAGATCGCATACAGGCGATTCAAGGTCTAACCCCACCTAAGTCACCCAAGGAGCTGCGGGCATTCCTAGGGCTAACTGGGTTCTGTCGACTATGGATACCAGATTACGGTGGGAAGGCTAGACCACTGTACGAATCCCTGACTAAGGAGAGTCTCACTAAATGGAAATGGAATAAAGAAATGCAGCATGCTTTTGATCTGCTGAAGGCAGCATTAACCCAGCCCCCTGCCTTAGCCATCCCAAACAGTAAAAAGCCATATCGACTGTATGTTCATGAGAATCGAGGGGTTGCATCAGGGGTGCTGACACAGCCATCAGGCCCGACCTGGAGACCCGTGGGATATTATTCAAAGGTTCTAGATCCAGTTGCACTCGGGTGGCCAGCCTGTCTTCGGGCTGTGGCAGCCACAGCAGTGGTTGTTGAAGAAGCCCAGAAGATAGTCATGGGTGCGGATATGGAAATACTCACTCCTCATGGAGTTCCCCAGATCCTAGGGACTGAGGGAGGGAAATTTCTTAACCCCTCCAGACAATCACGGTATGAGATATTTTTGCTCTCTAATCCAGGACTTACTTTCAAACATACTACAGCCTTAAACCCTGCAACCTTGCTGCCGGAGCCAGGGCAACCGACGCATGACTGCCTTGAGGTCCTGAATCAGACCACGCAGGTGCGACCTGATCTTGCTGAGGAACCAATTGAAGACCCAGATGTTGAATACTTTGTGGACGGCTCCAGCTCTGTCATCGATGGGAAAAGACGAACAGGATGTGCAGTGGTAACCTTGGATAAGGTAGTATGGAGGGAGTCATTGCCGAGCTCATGGTCGGCACAGGCCGCGGAACTCACTGCGCTCACCCGAGCATTACAGCTGGGGACAGACCAGTGGGTTAATATATACACTGACTCTCGCTATGCTTTTTCTACAGTCCATGCGCACAGACTATTGTGGAAAGAAAGGGGTTTCATTACTGCCTCTGGGAATAAGATTGCTAATGGCCCCCAGATTATCAAACTACTAGAGGCACTCCACCAGCCTAAAGAGGTAGCAGTCATTCATGTGCGGGCCCATGGGAAGGCTGCTGAGAAAAAGCATAAGCTTGGAAATGCAAAGGCTGATGCAGCAGCAAAGGAAGCTGCATTTATTGGGGGAGAAGCGGAAGAGGTATCCAAGCAGGCCATGTCCCATGCCATATGGCCATACGTTCAGGATTTAGTCCCACAGTATTCCCCTGAAGAAGATAAATTTGCACAGAAAGCTTGTGCAGAAAAGAACTCCCAGGGGTGGTGGATAGTACCAGAAGGGAAAGTCATGATACCCAGGCCATTACTTCGGGAGGTGCTGCAACAGCTCCATGCAAGAACCCATATGGGAGGTTTGGCCATGGGTGATCTAGTGATCCGCCAAGCAGTAGCCCCAGGGCTATATGTAGAAGCTCTGCGCATTGCTACCAAGTGCATCACATGCCAGAAAGTAAACCCTCGAAGGAAACCCCCTGTGCCAATGGGAGGTAGACCCTGGGCAGCGTACCCTGGACAGGCATGGCAGATTGATTTTGCCGAGCTCCCACGGTCCGGACATCACGGGTTTTTACTTGTCATGGTAGACCAGCTCTCTGGTTGGGTCGAGGCTTGGCCCACCAGGACTGCCACTGCAGCTACAGTAGTGAAGTATTTGTTACAGGAGATCATTCCCCAGTATTCCCTGCCTGAGTCCATCGAGTCGGATCAAGGACAACACTTTGTGGGAAAAGTGGTTCAAGAAGTCGCACAAGCTCTCAAGGTTACTTGGAAACTACACACACCATGGAGACCACAGAGTTCAGGACAAGTGGAACGCATGAATAGGACTTTAAAGACTTTGCTCACCAAAATCTGTATTGAAACACGCCTTAAGTGGCCTCAAGCATTGCCGCTAGCTCTTACTTGCATTCGAAACACTCCCCGACGGGGCCTCAAATTGACCCCATATGAAATTATGTTTGGCAAGCCGCCTCGAGTCTTACCTCCTGGGATGCGAGAGAATGTAACTTTTGAATTAGGTAATAGTGAGCTTCATATGTATGTTATTGCCTTGCAGTCTGTCTTGTTTTCTCTTCACAGGTATGCAGCCTCCTTTCAGCGTCTGCCTTTAGATGTACCGGTACATGACTTCTCCCCGGGAGACTGGGTCTTGGTGCAGCGGTGGAAAAAGGAGCCTTTGACTGAGAGGTGGAGTGGCCCTTTCCAGGTACTTCTAACAACCCACACCGCTGTAAAGATTACTGCCCATGATCGTTGGATACACCATACCCGTGTGAAGCGACATCCACAAGCATTAGAGGACATCAACTCCCGAGACGAACTCACTCCGGAAGCTGAGTCGTCTTCGGAACAAGAAGCCAGCAAGTGGAGTTGTGAACCTACTGGTGATCTCCAAGTGCGCCTGAGACGGCTTAATCAAAGCTCAGAAAATTAGATAAGAAAGTAAAAGGGAAAATATGGTGGGAATCTTAATGTGCCTTGTTGTTATCTGCATAATGAAAGGAGCAGAATTGAGCAGCCTTAACCGCTGGCTCACACCCTCGCTTTCCCAAATTGCTCCCCCAGGGACAAATTTGTATGTTGATATGATGGAAAGAATTGCAGGTACTTTTAATCTTACCAACTGCTGGGCCTGTGGGGGGCTCCAAGAGGCCAGAGAACAGTGGCCTTGGAGGGCTTTTCCTTTGGCCCCAAAATGGTTGGTCAGTAACAAGGCGGATGTTAAGAGTACTGGTCAAGAATGGGATGAAAACCGCAGCTAGGATCTTTCCCAAGTGGCATTAGGAGAGTACTGTATTAGCAGTAATGGTACGGGGAGAAGTTTGGGACATAGTCAGTGTACATGGACATTGAAATGGGCCCAAATATGCACCAAGTATGCTGATCAATGGAATTCTGCTGTTAGCATCCCAATCTCCCCGCAGATGCAACAGACCAAAAAGACAAGAATAGTACCTTTCGATCCTAACCCTACCAGATGTCAGGCATATGAAAAGGCCCGAGGTGAACGATTTACCTATGTCTATAGTTGGAAATGGGTACACCCGAATGGCACGGTGGCAAAGTTTAATACATATTGGAGTGCCTTAAATGACACAAATGAAATAACCAAGTGCGAGTATAGGGATAAAGATGGCGTATGGAAATGTCAGTTTAAACGGAGTAACTATTACACTGACCCTTTAGGGCAGACGGGCAACAAATACTATCCCCTTCTTTTCCACAGCCGTGACCCCCTAGCCTTGGGAGGGGAAAACAGGGCCCTGAAAGGACATTATTGGATTTGTGGAAGAAAAGCCTATACAGTACTACCACAAGGGTGGACAGGAACCTGCTATGTTGAAGTAATTGTACCATCTTTCTTTTTGTTACCATCTGAGGTCGGAAATAAGCTGGGAGTCTCTTTGTATGATGATTGGAAAAGAGCCAAGAGAAGTATTGATGTAAGTTTGACACAGGGTGGCTCCCAAAAGTGGAAGGAGGATGAGTGGCCTCCTCAGAGGATTATTGAGTATTATGGACCAGCTACATGGGCTAATGATGGAAGTTGGGGTTACCGGACACCAATTTATATGCTAAATAGAATCATCTGGTTGCAGGCCGTCTTGGAAGTAATTACTAACCACACTGCCACTGCTCTCGAGTTGCTGGCTCGACAAAGTTCCCAGATGAGGGAAGCCATATACCAAAATCGAATGGCTCTAGACTATTTACTCGCAGAGGATGGCGGAGTCTGTGGAAAGTTCAACCTTTCTAATTGTTGCCTCCAAATAGACGACAACGAAAAAGCAGTCTTAGAGATTGCCAAAGAGATTAGAAAAATAGCCCATGTACCAATACAAACGTGGAAACCCACGTGGAGTAAAGACTGGTGGTTTCAATTATTTGGAGGACCCTGGTGGAAAAAAGTAGGATTTGTGCTTTTGTGTGCTCTGACTGGTTTGATTTTTATCCCTTGCCTTATTCCTTGTCTCACTAGATTGATAACCACTACAGTAGAAAGAAGGCAGGTCGCAGCAGTTCCTTTGAAAGCACAGACTGTAGCAAAAGTCATGGTCCTCAGAAAAATTCCTCGTAATTATCTTGATATGCCCAAATGAAGTAAAGATCAGAAAGCATCTTGAGGGGGGATATTGTTAGAAATATTATTAAAAATGCATTATCAATAAGTCTTGTTAAAACAGCGCAGCTGTCAGCCCTCCCTGGTGAGAGAACTGGGAGAGCTACTGAGAGCTCTTTGTATTAAGGTATCACTCTCTCTTTGTTTTGCAAAGTTACTATCTCTTTGTTACAGTAAAGCATATACTCCTCAGCTTTTCTCATGCAGATAAGAGTAAATTGCAATTCTAGCCTTGAAGCAAGGAAAAAATTCAAACTCTTGTAACCTCAAATATTTTCTACCCATGCGCAATGAATTAATACATATAAGCCTATCCGCCCTGCATACTTAAGTAGTTAATTATAATACACATGCGACGCATGATTTGACGTATTCACATACATGTTTGTATGAAACGGAAATGAGTTGTAAAAGTTCCTCCTTCTGCACACGTGGTCAGGAGAGAGGGGATAAAGCCAGCTGGGCAGTTTCCCTCGAGGGCAGCAGAGTGTTTGATCTTTTGTCTCTCTCTCTGACCCTATTTGCAAATATATACCTTTTGTGTTGCTAATAGAGTGTGTCTGTGGCTGAAGGTTTTTTTTCGCCTCCCGAGAAACGAACCGCGATTTTTACATCAGGTCCACGGGGGTGCACATGGATCCCCTGAGAGTGCTGGTGCCCCCCCACCCCCGAGAGCAACCACTCTCAGCTTAGGTGATGGGCAGTGGGGGACAGGCAGAGCACTGGTGCCCCTCCCCAAGAAGTGCTGCTGGCATTTCTGTGCGTACTGCTGGCATTTCCAGGCTCTGCATCCAGCCTCAGGGGGACCTCCCCTCCCCCCCCACCGTTGACACCATCGCGGCTGCCTGCAGATGATCCCTGCTTGGCTTGCCCTCACCGCCAACACCCACATCACCGTGCCCCACTGCAGCCTCAGGAGGCATGCATTGCCCATGCAGATCGGCATTGTATGTTAGAACTGGTCTTCTCTTTCTTGCCCCAGCCCCTTTTTCCTGGTACAGTTCCTATTTGAATATGTGAATGCTAAGAAGGTAGGAGTGGGTGACATATCATACAGAATACAGTAAAAAAATAAATAGAAGCTTGAGCTTTGGAGCCAGTCTTGTCTGAATCAGGTAACTTGTAGGGGTGCACCGATAGAGATTTTTTGAGCCGATACAGATAGCCAATTTTTAATGAGCCATATCGACCAATACCGATCTGATTCCTATATGTAGCCCCACAGCATGGAGAGCAGCTGGGTCTGGCTGATAAGCCTATTGTGGGGGAAGGGGCAGGGGGAGAGAAGGGGCATGGGCGAGCAGATCAAGGCCCCCGCAGTGAGGGAGGGAGTGGGGCTGGGGCTGGGGCTGCCCAGCCAGGGTGGGGCAGGGCACAGGATGGAGCTGCGGCTCATCCGGGGGCATAGGGGTGTGGCTCCCACTACTGCACACACCCTGGGAGGGCATGTGACCCTGAATCTACATGCAGGGCAAAGGTGGGCTGGGCATGCCAGGTTCTTCCTGTGGGGGGGGCCTGGACTGGGCTGCACTCAGGGCAGGTGGTGGCGGCACTGGGAGCAGGACTACAGTGAATTTTGGGGTGGCTGCAGCTCCCCCAACCCCTGCTCCCAGTGCCATCACCATCTGCCCCAATCACAGCCCAGTCCAGCCCCAGCCCCAGCCCATGACAGCAGTCTGCCCTCGCCCTGCATGCAGATCTGGAGGCACATACCCCCGCGTGCCTTCCCATGGTGCACATAGCGGCAGGAGCCACTCCTGCTTCCCTGCCACCTCGGATGAGTTGTGGCTCAGACCCATGCTCCACTCTGCCCTGGCTGGGCAGCACCTGCCCCTGCTCCAGCCCCATTCCCACTCCCTCCCTCGCTGCAGGGCCTTGATCTGCCCCTCTATGCCCCTTCCCTCCCTCCTCACCCCTTCCCCTACAACAGACTTACCAGCTGGATCTGGTTGCTCTCCAAGCTGACAGACTGCATTCCTGTGTGCATGCACAGGGCATTTATGCAATTGGCCAAATAACGCTATTGGCCAAATCAGACAAAAAAATCCGATTGCCAGTACTCTCAATTTTCCTCATATCGGTGCCAATCTTTCCACCAAAGTCATCCCAACATAGCTGATGTTTTGAGCATGTGGATAGGCAGAAAGAATTTGGAAAGCTGCTAGGTCACATCCATCCACAGTGGTTGTTTTAATCTGAATAAAATAAAGCCAAATGTTATATCATAGCACTTAATGCTATGTTTTTATACACTTTTCTTGCTTACCACATGCACTTTTTTTCCCAAAAATCAGCTGCTAGAGGTCAGGGTGTGTTTCTTAAGCAAGGAAATACAGCTGAGACACCCTTAAGTTGAGTCAGCAACAACATCTACTGCATCAGCATCTGCTCCAGCAGCAGTTTGAGAGTGTTCTTTTAACAAAATAAAAGAGGGAAGGAGAGAGCAATTTCCAGATTTTCCATCTGCTGTGGAAAAATGAGGATTTTCTCCTTTAACAGAGAAAAACATGTATTTTCTCTTTTGAGGGAGAAAATCATGGATTTTCCCCTTTAAAGGAGAAAAATTCAGGAAACAGCAGGTTTCCCCTTGCAGACTGACGGAGTTCCAGACATGCTCCCATAGCCACCAAGGAGGTGGGCTCAGAAATCTCTGAGGGGCACATGCTCCCCCACCCCCCTGCTGCATCGCTTGTGCCCTCTCCCACCCCACCACACATCACTTGTGCCCCCACCCCCCTTTCCCACACATATACCCCATTCCCCACACATCCACTCCCTTGTTTACATGCTGGGGATGGGGGCAGCAGGTTGGGAGTGAGGGTAACCAGCAAGGCTGAGGAGCTGTGGGTCAGGAGTGATGGGTACTGGCAGGGCAAGGGAGCTGTGGGTTGGGAATGAGGGGCACTAGCAGAGCCAGGAGGCTGTGGGTTGAAAGTGAAGAGCACCAGCAGGGCTGGGGGGCTGGGGGTTAGGAGTGAGGGGCACCAGCAGAGCTCGGGAATAAGGGGCAACGGCATATCAGTGCTGCTCAGTGCCACAAAACAGGGGAGGTGGGGGTGGGGAGGCAGCTGCAGCTGGACCCATATCCTGGTGAGCAAAGGGGGCAGGGGGACCTCTGATTTTCCATGATAAAAAACGCAAAATCAAACACCAAAATCTATAGGTATTTAGAATGTACTGTATTATAATAATTGAGGCACTGGTAGGCTTCCAAATTGCTTCAAAATTGTAAATATATCAATAAAACTTTGTGTTCATCATGGAGAGGATCCCAGCCTACATCCAACCTGCAAACCAGTACCCCATGATTGTCATCCATGTGGGGACGAATGACACGGCCAGGGGCAACCCTGACCGCATTATGGAGGATTTCAAGGCTCTGGAGGACAAGCTTAAGGAGACGGGGCGCAGGTGGTATTCTTCTCTCTTCTTCCGGTGAGTAGGTGGGGACAGCGACATGAGGCCTGTATTGGCAAGGTCAACCAGTGCTTACGCAGTTGGTGCCGCCAGGCAGGCCTTGGGTTCTTTGATAATGACCCATGCTTTTGGGCGGGGGGCTTGCTGGGGTGGGATGGGCTGCCGGAGGACTGGAAGAGGGCCAATGTGGTCCCTATCTTCAAAAAGGGAAAAAAAGAGGACCCGGAAAATTACAGGCCAGTTAGTCTTACCTCAATCCCGGGTAAGCTCTTTGAAAAAATTATCCTGGCACACATCCAGGAAGGCCTTGCGGGGGAATGCATGCTCAGGGGCATGCTCAGGGGCAACCAACATGGGTTCATCAGTGGCAGGTCTTGTCAGACCAACCTGGTGGCCTTTTACGATCAGGTCACCAAATCATTAGACGCAGGGGTTGCTGTGGATGTAGTCTTTTTGGACTTCCGGAAGGCTTTCGACACTGTCTCTCACCCTGTCCTCATCAAAAAGCTGGGAGACTGTGGTGTCGATGCCCACACGGTCAAATGGGTCGCCAACTGGTTGGAGGGCCGCACCCAGAGGGTGGTAGTGGATGGGTTCTTCTCGACCTGGAAGGACGTGGGCAGTGGGGTTCCGCAGGGCTCGGTCCTCGGGCCCGCACTGTTCAACATCTTCATCAGTGACTTGGATGAGGGGGTAGAAAGCACCCTGTTCAAGTTTGCTGATGACACTAAGATGTGGGGGGATGTGGGTGCACTAGAAGGGTGCAATAGGCTACAAGCTGACCTTGACAGGTTGCAACGGTGGGCGGATGAGAATAGGATGGGGTTTAACACTGATAAGTGCAAGGTGTTGCACATGGGGAGGAAGAACCGGCACCACACTTACAGGTTGGAGAACTCCCCTCTTGCCAGCACGGAGACGGAAAAGGATCTTGGAGTCGTCATTGACTCCACGATGAACATGGGCCGGCAGTGTGGGGAGGCAGTCAGGAAGGCCAACCGTACCCTGTCATGCATCCACAGATGCATCTCGAGCAGGTCCAGGGAGGTGATCCTCCCCCTCTATGCGGCACTGGTCAGGCTGCAGCTGGAGTACTGCGTCCAGTTCTGGGTGCCACACTTCAAGAGGGACGTGGACGATATGGAAAGAGTTCAGAGGAGGGCCACTCGTATGATCAGGGGTCAGCAGGGCAGGCCTTATGAGGAGAGGCTACGGGACCTGAACCTGTTTAGCCTCCACAAGAGAAGGTTAAGGGGGGACCTTGTGGCCTGCTACAAACTGGTCAGGGGGGATCAGCGGGTATTGGGGGAGTCCCTGTTCCCCCGTGCGCTGCCAGGAGTGACCAGGAATAACGGTTACAAGCTGGCGGAGGGTAAGTTTAGATTAGATATTAGGAGGCGCTACTTCACAGTCAGGGCGGCTAGGGCCTGGAACCAGCTTCCAGGGGAAGTGGTGCAGGCTCCTAGCCTGGGGATTTTTAAGAGGAAGTTAGATGAGCACCTTGCCGGGGTCATCTGACCCCGGTGCTCTTTCCTGCCAAGGCAGGGGGTCGGACTAGATGATCTACCTAGGTCCCTTCCGACTCTAGCTACTATGAAACTATGAAACCTCTCTCCTAAAGGCAAGCGTGTCTTCTCTTCCAGGTTGGCTGATCTCATATGGCAAGCTTTAAACTATCATTGCCAGGGGAGGGGGCCACAGGAAGACGAGAAGACACTGCCCGAGCAAGACAGGTAACAAATGCTAGGAGTGCCCAGGTAAGAAACAGGGGTCCAAACAGGCTCCCAAATTGGGGGGTGGCACATGCAGCTTGGCAGGGCCTTAAATGCCTATATACCAATGCTCATAGTATGGGGAATAAACAGGAGGAACTTGCCCTCAGAATAGCCCGTTCAGACACAGACATAATAGGGTTAACAGAAACTTGGTGGGATTCATCCCACAACTGGGCAGTTAGCATTAGGGGCTATAGGCTTTACGGGCGGGATAGAGAAGGAAAGGCGGGGGTGTGGCGCTCTGTCAAGGAGCAATACATATTCTCTGCCAGCAAAATGGGGTCGGAGGAGGGGCAAGCTGAAGTGCTCTGGGTCAAGATACAAGGGGACCATGGGGAGAGGGATTTAACGGTGGGGGTCTACTACAGACCCAACCAAGGGGAGGAGCTGAACTGGGAATTTTTGGGCCAGCTTGCAGAGGCACTCAAGGCAAGGGATGTAGTTGTCATGGGTGACTTCAATTACCTGGACATCTGCTGGGAGAAAGTGTCAGCCAGGGCGGACCGTTCCAGGAAGTTCCTGGCCGAGATACAGGACCTTCACTTAATTCCGGAGGTGCACAGTCCCACCAGAGGAAATGCCCTGTTGGACCTGGTCCTGGCCACAGGCAATGACCTGGTAAGGGGCCTTCAGGTCCTTGACCACCTGGGTGATAGAGATCATTGCTTGCTGGAATTTACCATCCAGTGCAGGGTGTCAAGGGCCAGCAGCAAGGTGGTAGGCCTAGACTTCAAGAGGGCCAACTTCAAAGAGTTGAGGAGATTAGTGGGAGAGACACTGGGGTTCTCAAAGGCAGGGGAACTCAGTGCCCAAGATGAGTGGTCGTTCCTTAAGGAGATGATACTCAGGGCCCAAGGAGTGACCATCCCAACAAAAAGCAAGGGGGGCAGGAGTGCCCGAAAGCTCCCCGGCTCACCAAGGGCATCCGGGAATGCCTGATTGCCAAAAAGGTGGCATACACCCAGTGGAAGGGGGGTGCTATCTTCAAAGAGGAGTATACCTCCTCTGCTCGGGTCTGTAGGGAGGCTTTCAGGAAAGCTAAGTCAGACATAGAGCTAGGACTTGCATCCAAAATCAAAGATAACAAAAAGTCCTTTTTCAAATATATAGGGGGGATGAAGAAAGCACCAGGAAATGTGGGGCCTGTGCAAGATTCTCTGGGCAATCTGGTGGTTGTGCCAGAGGAGAAAGCAGACCTCTTTAACTAATTCTTCACCTCTGTTTTCTTGGGCAGGGACCAGGACTTCCCTACCGTGATGCAAGATGGACTCGAGGGGAACGCCTCCAGACCTCAGGATGGGGAGGACCGGGTTAGAGAGTTTCTGGAGGGGCTGGACCAGCAGGTCCAGATGCTCTCCACCCCAGGGTGTTGAGGGAGCTAGCAGGGATTATTGCAGGGCCCTTGGCATGGCTTTACGAGCGCTTGTGGTGCTCGGGCCAGGTGCCGGATGATTGGAAGATGGCCAACATGGTCCCCATCTTTAGAAAAGGGAGGAGGGGGGACCCAGGCAACTATAGGCCCATCAGTCTTACCTCAATCCTAGGGAAACTCTTTGAGAAGATCATCATGGAGCACATCTGCGATGGGCCAGCCTCAGAGATGATGCTTAAGGGCAACCAGCACGGTTTCATTAGGGGCAGGTTATGTCAGACCAACCTGATTGCCTTTTATGATCAGGTCACAAAAGCATTGGATGCAGGTGTTGCCGTGGATGTAGTCTTTCTGGACTTCAGCAAGGCCTTTGACACCGTCTCCCACCCCATCCTCATTAAAAAATTGGGCGACTGTGGCATTGATACCTACACAATCAGATGGATTGCAGATTGGCTGAAGGGTCGTACTCAGAGGGTGGTGGTGGACGGGTCATATTCGACCTGGGGAGAAGTGGGCAGCGGAGTCCCCCAGGACTTGGTTCTTGGGCCTGCGCTGTTCAATCTCTTTATCAGTGATTTGGACGATGGGGTGAAAAGCAACCTGTTTAAATTCACTGATGATACCAAAATTTGGGGTGAGGTGAGCATGCTAGAAAGGGGGGGAAAGACTGCAGCAAGACCTGGATAGGTTACAGGGGTGGGCTAACAAAAATAGGATGCGCTTCAACACTGACAAGTGCAGGGTGCTGCGTTTGGGCAGTAGTAACCAGCAACACACTTATAAGATGGGAAACTCCCTTCCTGAGAGCATGGAGGCAGAAAGGGATCTTGGAGTCATTATTGACTCCAAGATGAACATGGGCCAACAATGCGAGGTCACGGTTGGCAGTGCTAACCGAACCTTGTCGTGCATCCACAGGTGCATCTCTAGCAGGGACAAGGAGGTGATCCTCCCCCTATACGCAACACTGGTCAGGCCACAGCTGGAGTACTGTGTCCAGTTCTGTGCGCCCCACTTCAGGAGGGATGCGGACAGCATTGAGAGGGTCCAGAGGAGGCCACCCGCATGATCCGGGGACTACAGGGCAGGCCCTACAATGAGAGACTGTGGGACATGAACCTGTTCAGCTTTCACAAGAGAAGGCTGAGGGGGGACCTGGTGACTGTCTATAAACTCACTAGGGGGGACCAGAAGGGTTTGGGAGAGACCTTGTTTCCCCTAGCGCCCCCTGGCATAACAAGGAATAACAGCCACAAGTTGTTGGAGAGTAGGTTTAGATTAGACAGCCGTAAGAACTACTTCACGGTCAGGGCAGCTAGGATCTGAAACCAACTTCTGGAAGTAGTGCTGGTTCCTACCCTGGGGGTCTTTAAGAGGAAGCTTGATGCCTACCTAGCTGGGATCATCTGAGCCCAGTTTTTTCTCCTGCCCTGGCAGGGGGTCGGACTTGAAGATCTACAAGGTCCCTTCCACCCCTACTTCTATGATACCTATATATAGCAGTGTTTCATTTTAATCCTGGAAAAACACAGATTTGGGGATTTTTAATCAGAGAACCTGCAATTTTTATCAGAGAATTTGCAGTTTTTAAACAGAGAAAACCAAAATCCCTGTACATACTCACAATCTGCCTCTTGAGTTAGGAGGAGATTCTGGCTTAAATGTGAGATCACCTCAATGTCAGAGTCACAGTCATCAAACGTCTTTGGCCTCTGCACTGTGGCTAAATGTTGGTGCTCCGGGACAAAACAGATTAATTACAAGGACAGATGACAAAAGCACTTCTGGAGATCTGTTTTTTGTCCTTGGTTTGTGAGGCTGCTTTCAGATCGGTGTTGTTAATCCAGCATTGCAGTTTCTCTTGAGTGTAACCCCTCTTGGCCATTCCTTTAATAATAGCTTCATACATCTCTATTCTGGTGGTTTTTTGACATGAGAACCTCTGCTGTTCTCTGAAGGGCAAGGAGATCTAGGCAATATGTATCATTCCAGACAGGTACACAAAGCCCAATGTAGTGCTATGGTGCTAGATTGTGATGATCTGGAATTCAGGTGTATGCAACCACAAATGGCTCAACCCTAGCAGCATGTCAGCACTCAGAGTGGTGACATATAGTCAGCAGGACCCCAGAGCAGCAGAAGGCACAGAAGCAAACAGGTTGATTCTGATCAAGACAACAGCTGGAGTAACTTAAGTAGAGAAACATCCAAATAAACACCCAGGCCATCGAGCATACTGGCTGCACCTACATGAGATGCTGACTGTGTAGTAGTCCATGAAAAACTGGCAACAACAGTGATACAATGCTACTGAACAGTAGTATTTGGCTACTGTGCAGTAGTTTCATGAAAAAGATGTTCGACGATGCTACTGCATAGTAGTTTGGGTTACTCAGCAGTCATTTACTATTTGTTTGTACACGTACTAAATGACTGTGCAGTAATGACTGTGCAGTCAGTGTCTCATGTAGTTATAGCCACTGTGAGGTAAACTCAACTGGCATTCAGACAAAAATAAGAATTTCCATGACCTGGCCAGCTATTTCACCCACAGAACTATGTCGTATGGATGCAGGTCATTTCTGTGTGAATATACTATGGTTAGTGCGAACTAACTCCTTTCTCTCCCTTCCCCCGCAGTAGACAATTCTTTATGATTTATGCTTAGGAAACATCACAGAAAGCAAGTGTCAAGTGTTACTGTTATAGTTATATAGTAGTAGCACCATAGCACTACACTGGGCTTTACCATGTATTACATATTAAAGAAGATGAAGAATACAGCCTGAAACCTGAATATTTATGAGGATATATAATATACAAGTGTAGTATATATACACATCTGAAAAAATAAATATATATATACACATCTTTAGTTTTCAGGGCATATTCTTTAAATATATATATTGCTTTGAAGAGTTTTTCCTTCAAACCCTGTACAAATACAGCAACTTAGAGATGATTAATAGTAAATACTCTGTTAAAGCCAGCAATCAAAATTAAAGAGCAGGACACTGTAGATGTGTCTACATGAGATGCTTTACTGTGCAGCAGCCTGATCTACTGCACAGTAAGGCATCAAGTCTACATGTGTATGGCATTTGCTGCACAGTAAATTGTCTACTATACAGTTAGCTAATACCTGTAAATACAGGTACTAGATTAACTGTGCAGTAGTTACTGCAGAGTAGCACTTGTGTGGACTCTGACCAGGAGCAAATTTGCTACCTGTCAACCACACCAGCAGGGGGCCAAAAGGGACAGGTGTGTTCTCTGTCCCTGGTACTACTCAGCTCCCAGCTCCCCTCAGGAGCCAGAAGCTAAGCAGTGCTGGGACTGGAGAGCTCTCTGCTTCCTTGCTCAGCAGTGGGCTTGCTGGCAGCTGCTCCAGGAGTGAGACAGCTCCCCATCACCCCCTGCTGGGTGGGGAAGCCTGCTGGGCACCAGGGTCCCTGGCAGCTGTGTGTCCGGATGTGCCTAGGGCTGGGAGAGCTCTGCTTGGCTGCAGCCACAGCTGTTTCGTCCCATGCACATCAGGACCTCTCCTGATGTGCATGCCACTACAGCCGGTAGAGGTCTCCTGGCCCCAAACACATTAGAACCAGTCTCCATACTCCCTATCAGCCCCCAGGCTAGCACTCTGGGGGAGCCTGGAGCTGCCCCAGGCTGCTGCAGGAGAGCACAGCAGAAGTGGACTGCTCCCAACAGGGAGCATGTGTAGATGTGCTCCCAGGGAAGGCTTACTGTGCAGTATTTTACTGCATAGTAAGCCTATACCATGTTAATAACATGTGTAGATATGCCCTGTGTGTGTAATACTAAGGGACCATTAAAGAAAGTAGGAAGAAATAGCCCAAAGATAACCTCAATGATTGGGTCTTCCAAACTCCAACTCCAGTTCTGCAGACCTTATCTGATGGCAAAAAAGAAGAAATTATAGATGTTGCTAGAGGTCTTTTTGCTGTTTTCTAGTGATGCTGTGTGCGTGGGCTTTGTAAGAGTGGGTAGATGCTTCTATCTTGAGGTGGTTTGTTAGTGTTTGAGTCCATGCTTTTTTAGATGTGTGAAATGATTGGCTGGCTCACATGTCTTCAATCATCTGTTTGTTTAGGTCACTGAGGAGGCAGCTTATCAGCATGTCTGCAGGTGCCTGCTGTCAGTTCAGACAAAGCAAGAGTAAGAAAGGTCTGTATTCACAGTGGATTTATACATCTATCAGACTACCTCTCATTAGAAAGAAGTGCAACTCCTTACACAAAGCCATGATGGATTTATTATGCTGCACACAGTTGTTCAAAATGAACACTAGCAAAGAGCAGAGGAGATGTATCTCTCTATCCCGGAAAGTAATTGCCAATGAGGAAGCACAGTGATAAATTAGAATTTCACTGTAACAATAATAGGAGAAGGAATATGAGAACTCCTGAACAAGTCTCAAACTCCTTGGTCTTCTACTACCATTAACACTCACCAGTGGCACAAATAAACCTTTGGCAGGGGACAGCACCAGTGAGCAGGTATTTGTGAAACTCAATCAGTGTAATGAGCTGACTTTGAGACTTGAACGTTGTGTAAGGGAATGAGGTGAAAACACAAATTCATATAATGCCAATAGTCACAGATAAAAAATGCTTCCGAGAAATGTAAGATTGCCACAGTAGGAAAGATGGAATAACTTTAAATTGATCCCAGATTTAGGAAGTGCTCAAAGCCTATTTGTCCCTCCTAACTGACAGAGAGAGTCAGATTTCATAGATTTCATAGACATCAGGGCTGGAAGGGACCTCGGGAGATCATCGAGTCCAGCCCCCTGCCCAAAGGGCAGGAAGTCAGCTGGGGTCATAGGATCCCAGCAAGATAAGCATCCAATTTATTCTTGAAGGTGTTCAATGTAGGTGCTTGAACCACCTCCGCTGGCAGACTGTTCCAGACCTTGGGGGCTCGGACAGTAAAGAAATTCTTCCTTATGTCCAGCCTGAAACGGTCTTGCAGGAGTTTGTGACCGTTCGACCTCGTCATCCCTTGGGGCGCTCTGGTGAACAAACGTTCCCCCAGATCCTGGTGGTCACCCCTGATAAACTTATAGGCGGCCATCAGATCACCCCTGAGCCTATGCTTTTCCAGGCTAAAGAGTCCCATGGCTCTCAGCCTGTCGTCGTAAGGTCTGTGTTCCTGGCCTCTGATCATGCGCGTGGCTCTCCTCTGGACTCTCTCCAGCTACTCCACATCCTTTTTGAATTGTGGAGCCCAAAACTGGACGCAGTACTCCAGCTGCGGCCTCACCAAGGCCGAGTACAAGGGGAGAATGACGTCCCGGGATTTGCTCGAGAAGCATCTATGGATGCAAGCCAGCATTTTGGTCGCTTTATTAGCCGCAGCATCGCATTGCAGGCTCATGTTCATCTTGTGGTCAATGATGACCCCCAAGTCTCTTCCTTCTGTAGTGCTATCCAACGTAGCACTGCCGAGCCTATAAGGATGCTGCAGGTTTTTCCTCCCAAGGTGGAGAACCTTGCATTTTTCCGTGTTAAACACCATCAGGTTCTCGTCTGCCCATTTGCTGAGCTTGTCCAAAATGTACTAGCTCCAAAATCCTTCCAGGTCCTTCTGCTGAGCAATCTGCTACTCCTCCCTCTGTGTATCTTTTCTGATGCTCTTATTTCATTTTAAAATGTATTTCCATTTAAATCATTCTAAACCCAGGGTAACTGCATTGGCATCTATGGAATTACTCCTGATTCAGACCAGAATAGCCTGTAAGCAGAATCTGGCTATAGATGTACTACATGCAACTAAATTTGTGATTTTTCTGTAAACAAAATATAGCTGCCACCATTAAATCTAAGGCAAACTGAGCATCATCCAGTCCGTTCAGCACCAAAGTAAAATCACTACATGAGCTGCTGCTGTTTCTCCTCTGCACGTAGCAGAGCATGAAAATCCTGTCTCAGTGGTTAAGGCTTCACATTTCAAGGTAGAAGGAAGCCTCAGTGTTTCAAAGACTTGGCCTTAATCTGCCTTGGGGATGAAGTAGGTGATTGGTCTTTTCTAAAAGCCTGCCCTCTGTGAACTTCAGCCTTGGCCCTTATACCAGCATACTTCTAAGGACATTTCAGTTCTGAAAAAGCTACTTCAGTCATCTATCTGCCTTGTTCACCTTATACCATAGCTTAGGAGTGTTTCAAATATATTGCACACAGCATAGGCAGTCAAGATTGAAAAGTATATACAGTAAAGAGCTTTTGTCACATTCCAGTAAATTTTTAAAATAAACTATCTCATGCTAGCGAATGTCCACATACTTTACTTGTATAGTAAACAGTCATTGAGCTCTCCCTTATGTTCTATATTTGTCTAAACAGAAGCTTTATCCTTCCTAATCAGCCTAGAGGATTTTGTGGAGGCCTTCAGGGATGACATAATTCAATACCTGTAATGTCACAATGCTGAGAAAGGGAATAGAGAATAAAACAGATAGGGCTCACATCTGAGAAACTATGGAAGTGTCAAAAGCTTTGTAAGGGCCCATTCCTGCCAAGGCTTAAGATGCTTTCTGTACCCTTCCAAGTGCCTCAATTCCTACTGTTATCAGCAAGAACTGGAGGTACAATTTTGGATGCTGAGTTCACCATAGAATCTAACACCAAATTGGAGCAACTATAAAGGACTTACTGTTTATACACAACACCAATGAAGAGGGGTGATGAGATAGTGCACTGTATCTCCATGATGGAATGGAAATGAGTGGAGACATTTTATAAACTGCTGTTTTCAAACATTTGTGGAAGCTCAAAGAAAAAAAGTTGAGAATTCATCCAACTGAAACATGGTGCACAATTTAATACCTAGATGTTGCTAGTGCCACCACCAACCCCATGCCCCAAGGCTGTACACTCACCTCCCATTTATTCCACTCAGAATGAGATGGTTTCTTTCTCCTCTGGGAAAGATTCGTCTCCCACGTCTCAGCACCTCCTGACTGGCTCTTTCCTTTTCGTTTCCGCTGTACCATTGGCTTCATGTTGCTCATCTCTCTTTCTTACATGGTTTGAACAATCTTGTTTTAAGCCAGTGCAATATGCTCCACTCCCCCAGCTCCCTTGCAGCTCCCTACCCAATCCCAAGGTGTCCTTATTGTTGCTAATATTCCATATTGTTCTCACTGTTGATTTATGGCACTGATATCTAGCTGCCTCACCAAGATAAGGAGAATGGATATGTATCCTTCATGGTGACACAGAGAAGAAATAGATCTCCCTGTTGAATACATTAGAGCAATTCACATTTAACCCTCTTAGTGCTGAATGGCCACTATTTTTTTTTTTTTGCTCACTTGTTACAAACCTGTCCCTTTAACAGTTGAGTTTTAATAGCTGGCAAATGCAACCAAGAAAAGAAACGCTTAAAACACACAATAAAGCAGTAAATGTAATTATTTATTGTATCCAGTGCTCATCATACAAGAACAACAGAAAATGTTTCTCAGCTGGTGACACTGCTACATGAAATGCCTAATATTATTATTTAATGTTCATAGTGCATTGTGTCCAGTCAGGATACCATCGCTCTATGCTAGGCATTATACAAACACATATGAAGTCAGTCCCTTTCCCCAAAGGAGCCTGGGTATCATAAAAGTAGTGTCTCTACATAAGAAAAGGTGCATAAAGGTGCAGAAGGCAGGGTAGATTTGAATATTATAGACTGATTAAAACAGAGATGTACAACACAAGTTTTTGAGAGTCTAAGCTTGCCTCATCAGGAGCTGTGAAAAGACATGCACAGAGACTGGCTAAGTGTCAGTTATTTGAGCTTAAGAAAATAGGTTCAGGTTGACTTCTATGCTGTTTTTGAGAGGGGGCTTATGGGATGCTGGTAGGAAGATGTCATTAGTTCATAATGGATAAACAGAAAAATAACATTATCTGCAACAGCACCATCAGCTGACTTTTAAAAATGTTAAACATTAAGGCTTCGTCCTTATTGCTAAAAAAAACCCAACCAAACAAAAAAACCCTTTTTCCATAAGATGATGAATTGAGGTTAATATTAGTCTTTTTGGCAGTGAAGATGTAGCCTCAAGGACCTACAAGAGCTGGGCTTGCACTATTTTATATTTAATGATGCCTATGCTCATTTCTTATGTTATGCTGCCACCTTGGGGCCAAGTCTTTTTTACTGAATAACCAATTCAGTTAAAAGAACAATATATGTTAGGAGCTTATCCCATGCTGTTGAACAAAACAATTAATCATGGAATAGCTGGGTTGAAATCCAATTTAGAAATGTGTTGAGTGCAAGTTGCTTTACTAGTCTGCTTGCAGGATTACTTGCAGTCTGGGTATGAGTTAGTTTTCCTAAAACAGAGAAACAACCCATACATTTAAAATGAAGCTCTGTTGGGACAGACCTTTGTCAGCAACACTCCCCTAGTGCCACCAATTTAAGTCACCATAGATCACAGTGATGGATAAATGCAAATCAATCTGACTTCTCTCCAGTCTCTATATTACTGTTGTTCTTCAACTACTTGTTTTAGAATTGTATGAAAACAATTTTTAAATCTTTCCACAGCATCATTCATTGTGAGAGTGGGCTAAACTTAAGCTAAGGGTCAGACTTTTGGTAAAACTGAGATCTTAGAAGCACCACAATTTATCTAGACCTCTATAAAGAGCTAACCCCAAAGCCTGGGGTCCATATAATCCTGTAAATTTGGTAAAATCCAGAGTTTTTAGCAGAATAGGCAGAAAGCTTTTGGAGGAAATTTGACTCTAAAAGCTGTATCCTCATCACTTCCTATAGCAACATTTTTCCTTGGAGGAGTATTACAGATGTGTAATAGATGTTCTTAAAAAGAATAAAATATCTCTTTTCTGCATAAAAATTGAAAACAGATGCTTTCGTTTCACTTAAAAGTTGTCTACAGTACAGTGCACTATCCATTAATTTTGCTGAAATCAATGGAATGATGGATTTATTAAACCAGTATGAGGCATAATGGGGCTCTTGCCCTTACAAGTGTAAATAGATGTTGATAACATGTTTGAAAACTGACTGTGCTATTTAAAGGACGTGGCAGCAAAGTTATATCCCATCCCTTTCAAACAAATCTCTTCTTTCTATTTTGAAGCCCTACTTCCTGCAGTCGCTTCACAGCATCTGATGAAGGAAGCCATTGATTATGAAAGCTTATGCTATGTAGCTCTGATTTAATTAGTCTGTAAGGTGCAAATATACCCTGCCTTCTGCCTGACTTCAGACTAACACAGAAAATTATTTCTGTCTGCTCTTAGAAAGCAGGCCAAATGAGGAGAGGTTGAAAGAAATAGGCATGTTCAGTTTACAGAAAAGGTGATTAAGAGGGGACATAAAAGAAGTCTTCAAATATCAGAAGAGCTGCCATAAAGAAGAGAGAAAATACCTTTTTCTGTTGCTGCAGAGAGAAGAATGTGTACCAATGGCTTGAAGTTGCAGTGAAATAGCTTTAGATTGGATATCAGGGAAAATGTTTTCACTGCTGGAATAGTAAAACAGTGGAACAGACTGTCTACTAAAGTAATCATCAAAGGTTTTCAAGAGAAGATTGGATAAGCATTGGTTAGGGCTGGTGTAGGAGTAGCAATGCCTAGAGTGCTCTGTAACAAGTTGGAAGCCCAGGAGTCTCCCCCAACCTCTCCATGAATCACTGGGGCTAGGGACAGACATTATACGTAAACTGGTTTAAGTGATCAGAAACTGGTTTAAACCTGTAACAGAACAGACGTTCAGTGCACATATACTAGTTTGAAAACGGTGGAAACTGTTTTGAGATAAACCTGGTTGAAGGTAGTATCAGACTTAATTGATTTGAGTCCAGCTGGTTTATGCAATGTCTGTCCCGGGCCCCTTCCTGGTTTAAGTTAAATTAGAGTTCCCCCAATCCCAGATGCTTCACAACACTGGGTGGGGCTCTACTCCAACCCTCTGCTCCCTGGCTGGAGCTCCAGAAGAGACTGAAGGTACAGGATGTCTGCCTGGCTTCCTCCTGCTCATCCCCCTCCCCCTCACCACTCCCTGCTCAAGCAGGGATTTCCCCCTCCCCTCTGCCTTACATAGACACTTCTCAGCATATTACCTAGCATACTACATGCTGGCTACATCCATGTTGTGGGAGATGGGACAAAGGCAGACAGGACAGCATCAGATTAGGGCTTTTTGGAGCTAATCAACAGGTAGCTGGTAACATCCTTCTGTTCCTTCCTTGGAAAAAGTTGTTTAAGAAGAGCTTGAACTAATGAGAGATCCTTTTGTTTTGCCAATGGATTGATAAATGCTGCGTAAATCCTTGCTGGCTCCCTCGCTGACCAGCAAGGCAAGGTATCCCTCCCTAATCTGAGTTTCCTGTGGGCCCTGGCCATGCCCCACTCAGCTCAGCAGTGTGGAAGAGGTGGAAGGGCTGCTCTTACATCCCCCAGCTTCTAGCCTGAGCCACGGCAGGCATGTGCCTGGATTTCTTCAGTCCAGAAGGGGTATCTGCACAGTTACAAACTGATTCAGCCTAGACAGGTTAGAATAATCTGCAAAGATTGAATCAATTCAGGATCAGGCTTTTTGAATGTCTGTCCCTAGCCAGGGAGATAATGAGAAGAAGCTCTGCACCCTAAAAAAGGTGGATATTGGAAACAACTATGCTCAGCAGTAGGAGAATGAAGCAGAGCTCCACAACTGGCTTAGTTATAAAAGAAGATTACAGCGGCTAAGATAAGTTTATGAGGGGGATACAGAAAGAGGAGGTATGACTGTCCAGTTAAGGGGTGTGGTATGTGGAATTCAGCTTGCTATTCCCATGTTGCAGAGCAGAATAAAGGGTCTTTGTTTTTGCCTATGCTTCTGGGCTTCAAGTTTCCTGTGAATATGTGGTAGAATCCTTGTCCGTCATACAGGAGACCTGGGTTGGATTCCCAGATGCTTATACAACTACAGCCATGGAGGCACCAAATATATGGACTCAGTTTGGCCTTTGAATTCTGACTCAGTGGCCTAAAGGTGGGATGAAAGGTCTGAGAAGCCTCTACTCCTCCAAACTCCTGCCTAGGTATATGCATCAAAGGTCTAGATGACATCTCATGCATATACAATGATCCAGAAGGATTGATGGTTGCCAACAGATGCTTCTAGGATTTGCTGGTTGCCACTTGGGGTTGGGAAGCAAATTTTTCCCTTCCTGTTGCTATGGGTGTTAGGGGTAATCCTGTTTTGGAGGGGAGAGGGGTTGTCTTCCTGAGAAGAACTGGCTGATTCTGGCTGAGGTATACCAAAGGGCTCAGGAAGGAATTGGTACAGACTATTTGGGGATTTGCTTTCCTCTGTAGTGAGGAGTATGGCCCTCTTCCTTGGATCTATCCAGTGCATTTTAACAATCTTTGTAGTGGTGGAAAACTGACAGTCCTTTTCCTCCTGCTTTACCTGTGAAAGGTTAGGATGTTTTTGGTGTCTTTGGGTAATAGGTCTTGTAGTTGTGGAAAAGTGTTGATTTTGTAGTTTTAGGAATAGGTTAGACAAGGACATGTAGGACATTTATATACATACATTTGTCTGATGTGCTGGAAATCTGGAAAAAAAAAAAAAAAATCGATCAATCAAGTCTGCTCCGCCCATGAGCTGACATGCCCGGCGCTGCATCCCCCACGTTTGTATAAATGGCAAAATGCATGTCAGCACTGAGAAAATGGCTGCAGTGTGCTTTTGAACTAAAACTCTTTCAATGTGTTTTAGTTCAAAAGCATACCGTCACCATTTTCTCAGCGCTGATGTGCATTTGGCCATTTATACAAATGCATGCACCTCAGCGCCAGGCGCTTTTAAAACCACCTAGCACTGCAGCGTTATCATGGGGACAAATGCCTATAATGGGTGGTTTGGATAGGGGTGATTTTGCCTTGAGCAGGGGGTTGGCGTAGATGACCTCCAGAGATCCCTTCCAGCTCCGCCTATGTAAGTTTCTATGAACACAGAAACAAAGTAACTCAGGTTATTGACACAAGATTCCAGAATCAAATGCCCAGTATATTAATGTACATATCCATATAACTTTTTAGCAGCTTCTTACTAATAAGTATAAGATAGATCATCTACTTCACCAGCAAAGTGAACAATTGGTGCTAATGGAAGGGAAAATCTGAGGATCCCATGATAGATTTTCACCTCTTGTGGTTTTAAACAGGACAGGATAGTATTTGCATTTTCTCTTCTATCTTCCTATAGTGAATCATGGTTCAATCCAATGCTTGCTGTCATAAGGAGAGCCTTTTCATAAGAAGTCAGGTAAAAGCTGTATTCAGACAAGCATAGAACAATTTACTCCCTCCATCTTTTTTTACTGAAAAAAGAATGGATTACTTCAGATCTGAAGAATTAATAGTAAAACATCAATTGTCAACTTCTGGGAAAACTGCTAATTGGATGGATAACCAACAGGAGGAGGAATGGAATGGAGATCAAAGAAATTTGACTGGAAAACTGGATGCAACAGGGCAGTAAGTATACCCTGTTGTAAAATGCTAAAAGAACAAAGGGAGAAAAGAAATGTACTGTGGTGGCAAGCCTGGACAGGGGGAAAGCCAAGCAGAAGTCCCCAGATGTTAATTAGCACAAACAGCTTGGGGAGGCGGCAGGGCAGTGAATAGAGAGCTATAGCTGGACACACAGCTGATCTGTGCGGGAAGTTAAAGGAGAGACAGCCAAGCAGTTGGGTCCCTTCCAATGAAGGGAGCAGCAAAAGTAGAAGTTCATGGGAGCACATAGAGATTCAGCGGTTGCATGTGACCAACAGAAGACTATTCTGCAGACAGACTTACCAGAGAGCAGGGACAAAAAGGGAGTTGCAACATCCGAGCTGGTGGGTTCGAGTCCACTGAGTGCAGGGTCTACATTCCTGAGAGCTGAACAAGAAAGAAAGAAAGATGGATTGGCAGAGTGAGTTTGGTGCAGGCCTGAGATAGTCCTTCCCTAAAGGAAAAAGGGTGGGAAAATTGTGTAACTTTACATTTGAGACTGGTGGGACAAAGAATGTGACAGGAGGCCCATGGCAAGAGACCTGTTGCTAGGACATTAAGCAAGGGAGCATACTGATTACAACTCCCTAGGGGAGAACTAATGAGATTGACACTGAAACACCTGGTGTGGTAAGGACAGGGGATGGGGATGGTGGAGCCAGCCTGCTAAGTTGCAGAACTTAAAAACAGATTTACCTCCCAGGACTATACCTGTTTTGGGTTCCTCCCATTCCTTCTAAATTATGCCGGACTAATTTACAGGAGACTATCCAGTGCAGAAAGAGGGACTGCAATTTTGCTTTCATGGCACAGCTAGGTCTTCTACACTGAATATAAAACTCTTCCTGTTCTGGCTTCATTGGTTTGGCTTTAATATTTGATTGACTTTGTCCCTATTGCATTGCAGTTGGTGTGGCAAATAGACTGAGTGAAGGAGTACTGCAATTAACTGATTAAAGAATTGCATAGCTGTGATTTTTCAATCTCTCTCCAGTAGTAAATTAGGAATTTACTGTATTGTAATATAGTAAATTCACTATTTAGTAATGTAACCCTCCTGCAGTGCCTTGATGGCACTACAAGGGCTGGCTTCCAATTTGGGAGTTTGGCTTGAGCCCCAGGAACCTGGGAAAACCTATGCTACTGGAGTCCTAAAGGAACAGCTTCCCCACTTAGAAGCAACTTAAAGTGAGCATCTTATTAAAATGTAAATAAATAAATGAAATAATTAATCCTTATCTAATTCCCCTTTAAACTCCTCAGCTATTATAACCCCAAACAGAAAATACCCCAAATACCCAATACTTCTCAATAACAATCCCCAAATGTCCAACCCTACAACATATTCACCCCTTAAATATTAATTACCTGGAATATCAAATACCCATTAACATTATTTAACCTAATATATCAACTATTTAAAATATTAGACACTTTTAAAATATTCACAAATAAACCTAATTACACTTAACATACACATTCTCTGACCTGTGGGGGCCACAGTTTCAACTAACCACCCCTCAGTCCTTCCCGGGAGTTACATCTTGCTCAGTCCAACCTGGGACAAGAGTGGGTCCTTCCCCTGGGAAGACTTTTGTTATTTCTTCCTGGAGATAACAAGATCAACTTGCAGTCCTCTAGCATCCCAGGATGCACAGCTGTCACCCCTTTCTGCCTTCCAAACATCTGGTGGTTCCAAACCCCTACCCTGTATCTCCATGCTGAGAGCAGCTAGGCTGCCCAACTTAACTGCAGCAAGATCCTGGAGTCAGGGAAAGTATTTCCCAGCTCCAGGGTCTTGCCATCATGCAGCTCCATGTTGAGCATAGGGCAGCTGGGCTTATGTTCAGTGAGACCTTGAAGCCAGGGGAAGCATGTTTTCTCCAGCACCAGGGTCTTGCTTCCTGATGGCTCCACACTCAGCACAGGGTCATTGGGCTGAAGTACAGTGAGACCCTGGAGCCAAGAAGAGCAGGCTCCAGGTCTGGCCTGGCCATCCAGTGGCACCACTTCTGGCTGCTGAGGGTTATGCTAGGTGATGGGGAAGCATGCCTTTCCATGCCTACCCCCTGTCCCCCGACTCCAAGCCTTCCATAGCCCTCCTCACCCAGGAACACACTTGGAAGGGCTCAAAGAAAAGCTGTCTCTCCCCCACTTCCAACCTGGCCCAGAGAGAACAGAGAAAAAGGGCCAGGGGATGTGAGAATTTCAATTAAACTCAGGTAAAATGAATTTAACTGAAGTTTTTCTATGCCTTGTGCCAGACTTAAAGGTGCAGGCAGCCCTGAAGAAGGCTTGGGAATGCTGGGATGAGATTAGGGGGCCTGAGGTCCAGTTTTCAGGCAGCTGGGATGGGCTGTGGAGGACTCAGGGAGTTGTGAGGGGAAGCTGGGCCCCACCACAAACCCCAACACCTGGGAGGAGACCATGGGAGGGCTCAGCTGGGTATGCTGCAGGCAGCTGGTGCTTGCCAGCCTCTTCCCTCTCAGCCAGGACAAGAACACACAGTCCACTATGGCTCAGCCTAACCCCTACCCCTGACCTGATCCTGGCCCATCCAGCCTTCCCCAGAAAAGACAGTGCTGGGGGGGTTCATTGGAGCAGTCTGGTGTGGGACCAGCCAGCCGGCTCAGCTAGGGGCTCCTCAGGACCAACCTTCTACCATCACTCACAGTTCATTAACACGTAAGAGTCTTTATTTTTTTCAGTTTCTTTATTTCATTTCTAATTAAAATACTTTAAGTAATTACATTAAAATGCTTTACCATAACCCTAAATGATTTAGAGAAACCAAGGTAGGCTGATGCTGAGGGGTCTCCCTCCATGGCTATGCCTCCTCTCCCCCACACCAGCCAGCCCCTGATTCCTCACTGCAGTTGACTGGCCACATCATCATGCTTCAGTTCCCCTTGCCTACAAACCCTCTGGTTCTCAGCTCTGCGCTGATGTGTGCTTTGTGCCATGCAACAAGCATGCTGGTTTTCAGCCTAGTACCTTGGCTATTTCTCCCCTCCCACAGTCCCCAGGTCAGGACAGCTCTCTTATCCCAGCAAACATGACCCCTGCTGCCCCTAGCCCAACTCCCCTCTCCCTCTGATCCAATCCCAGGTCATTGAAACACAAGATTTTGGTCCTTCAAATTTGTTTCAATCTTTTTTTCACTCCTTTCTCTTTACTTCCCCCTTCACTTCACTTCAAACAGTTTTTCAAGTTTTCTCCCCTCTCACCCTCTGGAAGATCCCCCCAGACCTCATTCTGGTTTCTCCACCTCCAAGCTACATGCCACCCTCCCTTTTCCCTTCCCACCTGGGGAGGGGGGAGGAATAGAGTCCTGGTTCCTGTCCATGCCCCTGCTTCTAAGGCCTGCTACTGGTAAGTCACTGTTGTTTAGGTCTGAGATGGCATTAAGCCTTAACCTCCAAGTGCTCTGAAACTATTCTAATTTTATTATAGCATAACATTCCACAGATATAACATGCTTTAAAGGTAACCTGTAACAGCACCCTAACAATACCCTGTAATGACCTGGGCAAAATGGATCAACGATAAACCTCAACTAGAGTGGCAGTAGGATACATTTAGAGGGTACTTAGGACAAGTTAATGCCCTTTAATGGGAAAATGCTCCCATTTTAAGTGCCTTGATGATGGTTTAAAGGTAGCCTGTAGCATCACCTAAATTACTTGCTAGAACAGGCTTCTGGGGCCATAGGTAACAAAATGTAAGTTAGACCAACCCTGAGACTGCTCCAATTTACACTTGAGCCTCACCCCTCAGTTTCTGTATGAAACAGAGTTCACATACAAACAACAATTGGGTCTCAAGATGCCAGCTAAGGGGAAATATTAAGGAGATAAACATAAAGGATAAACATTAAGGATCAAGCAGAGGAAAAGAAATGAAGAGGAAGATCTTCTGCTGAGGATGGTGAGGTGGGGTGGGAATGTAAGGACTTACAATTTGGTAGATGATATAAGGAACACAGATCACATCTGGTAGACAAAACATCCTTCCAAAACTAGACTAAAGAAGGATAAACAAAAAGAATTATTCTAGTTCATCATCAGGATGCTACAAACAGGAGATATAAAAACATATAACGTACACGTGATCATAAATAAAGGGGAGTTCGTGGATTTCTGCTTAACAGGACACAGCACAAAGCCACATCAGATTTTTCTGTTTGTACCTAATGTGTTGTATAAGTTAACCCCAACTATTTTTTCTATGATTATATAGACAAAAACTTCTCTGGGATTGTTAGTCAGAAATGACCCTGCCTTGAGCAGGGGGTTGGACTAGGTGACTTTCTGACATCTCTTTCAGCCCTACTTTTCTATGATTTTATGATCTTTGTAGCATCAGGCAATACAACAGTGCTACCAGGGAGCAGATTATTTTTCTTAACTCAAATTTAGCCATCAGAAGTAATATTTAACTAATGCAAAACTCTGTTGATTGACAAAGGTCCTATCTACACTACAAAAATCTTCTCAAGAAAATGAATTAAAACAGGATCATCTTCTACTACATCATCCAAGCCATTTAAAACCTGCTTTAGTGGGGCAGGCAGGCAAAGTCATGCTAAGTTTTGGTTTTTGCCAAGCAGTACCTGAATACAGGAACAGAGTTAATATATATGTTGGTTCTATCTATACTGCAATATCAATCTTTTAATTGTTTATATGTAGATGAAGACAAGAGACCATATTTCTGTTCACTGTCCAGACTAGTTGATCTAAGTGCATAAACAGAGATAAAGTGACTTGTGAATGGTAACTACAACTAAAGGGCCAGGTCCAAAAAATTATTTGGATACTTAATACAGGACTTGGATAGAAATTAGGTACCTACATGAAATTGCAATCCTAAAAATCTGGTGCCATTTAACTCTCAAGGCAAATGAGTCTCTGTGGCAGGAAATTGTGTGCCTGCCACTTTAAGGGCTTAGAGCTGGCAGCCACCAGGTGCCTGATTAGGGCAGCCATTTTGGAACTGGAGCTGCCCGTATAAACATGGCAGTTCTGGTTTGAGAGGTGAGGTAACAGTACTGCCTGGTTGGAGGGTTGCTGATATCATCTGGAGGGAAGGGCAGTGCTGTAGGGGATGGATAGGAGGCTCCTGGGCATGATCTAAAACTGCACCCTGCCAGGAGTGGGTGGCCTGGTGGGGCTCCCAGTGGTGTGGAGCCCCCTGGAAATGCCAGGCCAGCTACTACCCCAGTGAATGTGGGTTGAGGTGCCTTAACCCCTAGCCCCTGCAACTGGGTAGGTTACCCCTTGTTTCTGAGGGTTCAGAAAGTGGACCCTCAGAGAATGAGAAAAGGGCCATAGACTCAGGCCTGTCTGAGTTTCCCCTGACTGGCCCATGCTGGGGCCAGGTCTAGAAGGGTCTAAAGGCCAGGGGCCCACCATGAGGGACACCCAAGAGCTGAGGGCCTGGGGTCCCAACTGGCCTGGAGGTGGGCCAGGGCTAGATCAGGTATGGTCCCCCCCCCCCACACTGAGACCTTCAGCTCAAGGGGAATCAGCTTGGGGAGCTATGCTGCCTGGTATAACAGTGGAAGAGGCTGCCTGAGGAAGAGGAACCCAGGTGGGGTTCAATAGGAGGACTCTGGGGCCCACTGTGGGGGCTGGTGATTTTAAAGGAACATCAGGATCCCATCTGTGAGGCTTGGGCTGCAGTGTAGGGGGTGGGGAAATTACAAATAGTGCCCCCTGGCATTGGGACAGAACATGGGCAGCCTCCTGCTTAATTAACACCCATAAAGTAATTATAACAATAAGATGTGGCAGGTGACGATGTGGGTGGTTAGCCCGTGAACAGGTGGGTGGGCCACAGTTGGATTGGCCCTAAGCAGGCCTGCTGTTACAATAACCTTTTTGACTTTAAAGTTCCCCAGGTACTTCTTTTCATTCCTAGAACTGCCCTGGTCTTGCCCTCACTGAGGAGCTCAGTACCTCACTGTCACTAAAGTCTAGTTGGGCTCCATGAATTGAGCATTCTTGTACTTGCATACCCTGAGGAGCTCAGTGCTGTTGGCATGCTCAGTGCACAGAGCTCCTCTCATTCTAGGGCTGGCTCTCTTCTTCAAAACAAAGCCTGAAGAAGAGGTACTGCCACTGCTGCTGTTTTATATAAAATCCTGACTGTTAGAGCTATCAGCCAAGAAATGGAAGACTCTCCTCTGCCTACAGGGTCCACACCATATCTCTGCTGTCCCAGGGGAGAGTTCTTATCACCAGGTTTCAAACTCTACCTATGCCCCTCTGCAGAAAATACATAATGCATTGAACTGGAAAGAGAGCAAAAGAAGAAGTAAAAGTTTCTTGCCTACCTGGTAGGGCATTCAGCTAGGAGAGGGAAGCCTTGGTTCTGCTGCCAAAGCTGTTTGTGTACTTTATTTAATGACTATCTAATGTAATATACAGAAAAATGCCTGGAACTGAGCCTATGTCTCCCCTTCTCAGGAGGCTGCTTTAATTGCTAAAATATGAGAGAGCAATGGCACCACCTCCATCACCCACCACACTTTAAAAGAAAAGGAGGAGCCCTGCTTAGTTCTTGACAAGAAAGGGCTTGGGAGCCTATCCTTGGGAGAAGCTTCAGAGCTATGGATCCTAAGGGCATTTTTATGTGTGCTCTAGGACAAGGTGCCAGGCACTTTAATTAGTGAGCCACACTAATTAAAAGTGCCTGCATGTTGCTGGATCAGCATCCCCGCACTAAAAAAAAATTAAAGTGGGGTGCTTTGAATAAAACATCTTCAAGGAGCTTTAGTTCAAAGTGCCCTGCTGCCATTTTTTCAGTGTGGGGACACATGGGGACTCTGACATGTGACGCAGAAGGCTGCTGGAGCAAGTCAATTTCTGTGCTCCAGCAGACTCGATTAATTGTCTGCTCCCACATGCTGGATTTCCAGTGCATCAGAGCAGGCTCCCCACATCTCTGTAGAAGCCGTAAGAGGTCCAAAGTACCTTTCCTGCAACCCTTAGTAAAGTATCCTTACAGGCATGGAAAATAACAATTTTCACCTCTCCTAAGTTTTTTCTGTTGGCTAGTTGTAAGCCTGTGATTGTCAGAGTACTCTGGGGTGATGCCACATCCTTTGAGGGCTGCTGCTAGGTGTGAGAAGATAGGGATAAGCTTGTCTGCTTAGTTTATCAGCTTAACTAGACAGTCCCCCAATCCCCACTGCCCAGCCCCTGTGTAAGGAGGTAACCATTGTAATATATAAATTCCATTTTGAAATGGGATGCCACTGCCATATAATTAACAAAAGTTATGGAAGGATGCTTTGAATCCAATAAAGGTGCCTTGAGTCCAAAAAATGGTTGAGAATCGCTGTCCTAGGCAGCTGTATATTGTGCATGCTGACTTTAGGCAGCTCCCTATCCCTGTGCTGGCTTTTGGGTCCCATCCTAATCTAACTCAGTCTGTCCATTAGGCACTTGAGCTCTGTGTACACCACAGGGTTCTGAATTACACTCTGGGTACTGGGTACCTAAAGTAGGTACTGTAGTACCCCCACATTAGGTAGCTAAGTCTTTTGTTAGATCTAGTGCTAAAGCACTGAAGAGTGTATGGTATAAGCATCTTACAGCAGGCTTGTTTGGTGGGTATTTGCCCAAATGCACAGTAGTATTTTGGGCAGCAGTTGTCATACAGCCTATTTCAACTGCCCTGCAGCAGTGTCAGCTTTAAAGCTATAGCAGCAGAAGTAGCTGGAAGGGCAGAGGCACCAGACCCCACCATCAAGCAGGTAGCACGGAGGCCTTGGTGGCTACCTATCTTGCTGAGGACATGGAGCTGCTGCACCATGACCCCTTGGCCTATTGGGAGTAACCCGCAGCCAGGTATGGCAGGATCTGGCCATGGGTGCCTAGGAACACCTGTCCTGTTCACTGACCAGTGTTACAAGCAAGAGGGTGTTCAGCATTGCTGGTGATGTGACACCCCACTGCACCTCCTTGGATCCTGGCATGGTGGAACAGCTGGTGTTCCTGAAGGTGAACCTCCTGCTGCCGGGGTTCCCCAAGCTCTATGTGCAGATGGGCTGACTGCCACCCTCCTCACTCTGTACCTACTTGCTTTTTGTATTTGCTTTCAGAGCCTAGAGGTACACTTTCCCAGAAATCCCTGCACCACTCTGCCTGAAACCTGGCAAACCTCATGCCTGCATGAGGGGCTACCATCCCTGCTGTTTTCATCCCACTCTGTCTTAACACATACAAGTGATATGAGTTTTTTGCTTTCCTCAGTTTGAGGGGCACTTCCACAGAAACCCCTCCACCTATCTCCTTGAAACTTGGCAGGCTTCATGCGCTTAGAAGGGGCTACAACCCCTGCTGTTTGTCCTTTTTTTTGCAGATTTGAATGAAAAGTTATAGGTCTTTTAGTCATTCTCTATTGTAGTCTATAGCCAAATTTCTGAATCACCCCAAATCCCTGAATCCAAATCAGCTGAATTGAATTGGAACAGTGATTCAAATAGCTGTCCCTCCAAATCAGTCAAATTCACATCAAATACTTGCTGCTTCACACAGGCCTACTATTTGTAGACGTGCTTACTGTTTTCTAAATTGTGTTAACTGATTTGCATCACACAATTCAAATCAAATTTTGATTTAAGTTAAGGGTTAATAGATGATCATTAACCATCATGGCAGAGGGCCCTGGCTATATACAGTCTATACACTTGACAGCCCTTTAACAGACCCAATTCACAGCCTCTGTTGTGGGCTTATGCTTGGAAGTAACTAGGAGGCAATAATAAATGTGTTTAATCACTGCTCCTTTGTTGCAGTCCTACTGACAGTTAACTAAGTGCTGTTCCAGAAGCAGTAATGGGTACAATTGACCTGCAACTGATACTTGGGATGAGGTGTTTGGGGCACATTTGACTTTGTAAAGGTGTTACTTTTTGCCTGATAACCTCTGTTGTGTTGCAAAAACCCACCTGAGTTTCCCTTGCTGGGCTTAATATTTCCATAGGAAACAATGTTATAAATGTGGGATGGGTATCAGGCCTTGGTTCAGGTACCTTATTTTCACCAAAAATAACCCAGAATTTTATACTCGGTCAATTATAGGTGAGTAATATAGCTACATTAAAGTATTTATATTATAAATGACAATCCTATTGATTTGGAAGGACTTCTTTGAGGTGACTTTGCAAGATTTTTTTGAAGGGTTTTTGGCTAGAGTCTTCTGAGGAGTCTTGGCTGCAGATTTTTCTGGAGTTTTGTCTGCTTGCTTAAAGTGTCCAAGGAAGTTTGGACAGATGTTCTCCAGGGAGATGGGCAGTGCAGCAAACTTGTTCACTGGCGTGGTGTTGTATTGGATCAAGCATTGTAAAGTTGAAACTGACATCAGAAAGTTGAAATAGGGTGTCAATTTATAAATGTTGTAAGTGTGAAACTTTGTAACTCAAAATGTTCTAAGTTGAGGACTGCCTGTACATCTCTAGTACTATAACAATGAATGCCTCGCAACAAAACAAAAGCGACCCAGATTAGAGCGCACCACTGGAGCGCAGCCTTGGGGGCGGGGGAGGCAGGGAGAGCCAGCACTGCACTCTGATCAGCTCTGCCAGTCCCACAGAGTGCAGCCCGAGGGCAGGAGGTGGGGAGAGCTGAGGCTGTACCAGAACTTGTTCACTGCCCGGAGATGTGTTGTCAAGGCTGATAGATCATGACTGGCGAACACCCTGTCCTAGGACCACAATCTTCTTGTCATGGTCAGCGAAAACTTGTGAGTGGCAATTCATGAATATTCATAGTTGGGCTCTTCTTCATGGGTGGTGAGCACCCATGTTTAACACAATCTAATATATGGATGATTTATTGTTATGTAATTTGTGTTCAAGTTGGTTTTTTAAAGTTCTATTGCTTAAGGATGGCTCCTCTGAGATCAGTGATGGAATATCCAGGGAGGTTAAAGTACTTCGCCATGTGCTTTTTGTGTGTTTCTGGAACTGATATCAAACTAATATCCTTTTTTAATGTAGAAATGTCCCCACCTAGCCAACATAGACTGTAGAGGGGCACTGCAAGTAGGTGATGGCATGTATGGCATTGGCAGAGGAGCAGGTGCATGAACCCTGGATGTTATAATTCATGTTGTTTGGTCTAATAACAATGTGGTGTATGTTGATGAGGGAGCACAGCTGGTATCTGGGTCTGTAGCAAGACCAGGTGGCTTGGTGAGATTTGGAGTTGTGTATTTTCTGCTGGAGAGAGGATATTTGAGGTCAGGGGCCACACAAGTTCAATTATCAAACCTAATCCCTTTCTTTACAGATCCAAACACTTTTTAAGCTCATTTGAGTTAACACTTAATACTTCCCTGTTTCTCAGTAAACCTTCCAGTTTAAAGGGATTTTTCTCTCCACTAAAAGGATTGCTTCTCATTATTATCTAATTGACATCCCTTGAAGCAGCTGAATAATATCTATTTCAATGAAGTGCTGTGGCCTTGATTTTTTTTTTTTTTTTTAAATAAAAAGAGTAATGACCTTTTTTTTCTCATGCTATTTTGGTGAAAAATGTTTTTATAAACCCATTCCTTCAGGAACATAGAATATACCCTTTGAATGCGTCATTAACATGTAGGATGTGGGAACTTGTTATTGCCACTGTGAAATATTTTTGTTTACTCTTGTGTATTGGAGCAGTTTGCTCCTTCTTCACTGGGGAGCCCTTGGGGTACCTGAATTACATGAAGAATCACATGGTGCCTTTTTGATTAATACACAGGTCTGCCTACAGAAGCATTGTTGGCTACCTTGGAGTTTGTCTGAGCAGAGGTATACTAGTTTTTTGAAGCATTGTTTTTATTTAATACAGGAATAAACATGCACATAAACTGATAGATGCCCTGTGTGGATACTCCTATACAGGCTTAAACCTAGCTAATCAATTAGATAAACCAATACTCCAGGGGTAAATCGAGTGTTTAGATCCCTCTGAATGAAAAGGATATGCTTGAGGCACAAAATAGAGCAAATAGCACCATGACAGCTGTGCACCAACAAGAAGGCTGTGCACTTGAAAGCCTGATGAATGAACAGATGGTATCAATAGTGTAACGATGTAAGTAAACTATATCAAAGTAGGAGCAGATCATAAAGCAATATCAAAATTCAGCCTGGCCCAGCAGCCATTGACAAATAAGCAGATTGTATTCGGCTGTCACCGATATGAACGTTCGTATAGGGCAGGGGTTAGCAACCCCTGCCCTATGTGCCGAACATGGCACGCAAGGCCATCTTGCTCGGCACACCACTGCCAGCCCGGGCTCTAAGCAGCTGCTGCCAGCCACAGAGCCCAGGCTGTTCCTAGCAGGTGGCTGGGAGGCTGCAAGCCCTGCTGCAAGCATACCAGGCTCCTTGGGCCGGCTGCAGCAGGGAGGCTGCAAACAACTGCTCCAGCCTCCGGCATGTTGGCACTCTGGCACCATCCAAGGTAGACATTGTTTTTTGTGACACTCCAGCCAAAAAACATTGCCTAACCCTGATGTAGGGCAAAGGCTTTCCATGAACTATGTCAGCAAGATTCATAGATTCATAGATGCTAGGGTCGGAAGGGACCTCAATAGATCATCGAGTCCGACCCCCTGCATAAGCAGGAAAGAGTGCTGGGCCTACATTACCCCAGCTAGATACACATCCAACCTTCTCTTGAATACCCCCAGGGTAGGGGAGAGCACCACCTCCCTTGGGAGCCCGTTCCAGACCTTGGCCACTCGAACTGTGAAGAAGTTCCTCCTAATATCCAATCTAAATCTGCTCTCTTCTAGCTTGTGGCCATTATTTCTTGTAACCCCCGGGGGTGCCTTGGTGAATAAATACTCACCAATTCCCTTCTGTGCCCCCCTGATGAACTTATAGGCAGCCACCAGGTCGCCTCTCAACCTTCTCTTGCGGAGGCTGAAAAGGTCCAGTTTCTCTAATCTCTCCTCGTAGGGCTTGGCCTGCAGGCCCTTAACTATATGAGTGGCCCTTCTCTGGACCCTCTCCAGGTTATCCGCATCCTTCTTGAAGTGCGGCGCCCAGAATTGCACGCAGTACTCCAGCTGCGGTCTGACCAGCGCCCGATAGAGGGGAAGTATCACCTCCTTAGACCTATTTGTCATGCATCTGCTGATGCACGATAAAGTGCCATTGGCTTTTCTGATGGTTTCGTCACACTGCCGGCTCATGTTCATCTTGGAGTCCACTAGGACTCCAAGATCCCTTTCCACTTCCGTGCCACCCAGCAGGTCATTTCCTAGGCTGTAGGTGTGCTGGACATTTTTCCTCCCTAGATGCAGCACTTTGCATTTCTCCTTGTTGAACTGCATTCTGTTGTTTTCTGCCCACTTGTCTAACCTGTCCAGGTCTGCTTGCAGCTGTTCCCTGCCCTCCGGCGTGTCCACTTCGCCCCATAGCTTAGTGTCATCTGCAAACTTGGACAGAGTACATTTCACCCCCTCGTCCAAGTCGCTGATGAAGACATTAAAGAGTATCGGTCCAAGCACCGAGCCCTGCGGGACCCCACTGCCCACACTCTTCCAGGTCAAAACCGACCCATCCACCACGACTCTCTGGGTGCGACCCTCCAGCCAATTCTCCACCCACCGGACTGTGCAGTCATCCAAGTCACAGCCCCTTAACTTGTTCACCAGTATGGGGTGGGATACCGTGTCAAAGGCCTTCCTGAAGTCCAAGTATACGACATCCACCCCTCCTCCTGCGTCGAGGCGTTTTGTGACCTGGTCATAAAAAGAGACTAGATTGGTCAGGCACGATCTACCTGCCACGAACCCGTGCTGGTTTCCCCTCAGCATAATTTGTCCTGCCGGGCTCTCACAAATGTGAGCCTTGATGATTTTCTCAAAGATTTTGCCAAGGATGGAGGTGAGACTGACTGGCCTATAGTTACCCGGGTCTGTTAGTCCATTGCCCCTTAGTGGCCTGGCCTCCCTCATGTAAAAGCAGGTGCATAGAAGCTTCTGATTTTAGATGTCTGTGGGCCAGTGACAAAATCCTCAATTGCTGAGAAACTTTTTTCTGAGAAGGATTTAATACCATTTTCACACTGCCACCTCTCCTTAACTTGCCAAATGCCAACTAGCACCAGATCGTGACAACGTGTATGGCTTCATATTGCCAAGTGTGTCGTTCCCTGAAAACTCTTCCCCACATGAATGAGCAATTGCAAAGCAAGCTGTGACAGGGCTAGTGTCAAGGAGGTAGGTGCTTTATTACGTAGCACTTTGGACCTACATTGTCTGCTCTTGCCTAATATGCCAAGCTGCTAGAAAAATTAAAATATTCTGGCAGTGACCAAAGGAGGCTTGCTCCTGGTTCTGGATAAAGGTGGGGATGTAGGATATAGCAGACTGGTGTTGGGAGAGAACTCTTTTTGCAGCTGTACAATGACCAGCAGTAATGGGAGATCTTCAAGATGAAGAAAACTGCTTTCCTGGAAATCTGTGCAGGCAGCCTGCAGTGAATGTGAATTCCAAGATCTAAAGGAAATAGGTTAAACCTATGGCATAATAAAGCAAGCCTCCTGATAAAATCTCTTCCACTTGGCATGGAATAGGAAAAGACTTGAAATCATGCAAAGATGCATGAAAAAAAATTCCAAAAAATCAAAAATGCTCTTGAAGTAAGTGGTTGCTGGGGACTGCTTATATCTGAGCTATGCTTAAGAAGGATTTCATTTTAGTGTTCTGCTGCTTAACAAAACTTACTACCAGCAGAAATTCTTCATGAGGTAGAAAGTATAGCTGCTTCACAACTGTGGTTAAATTTCTAGTAGTTTTTCAAGTGTCTAAAAATATGAAGAAGCACCTAGGGCTAGATCTAGTAAAGGATTTAGGCTCTTGGTTCTGGATTCTGCTCTAGGACCTGGTGTTAAGTTCCCTATACCTCCTCTACAGAGCACAAGGAAAGTGTGAGAACCACAGCATTAGCAGATTTCATAGGCATTGGGGCTGGAAGGGACCTCATAAGGTCATTGGGCCCAGCCCCCTGCCCAAGGGGCAGGAAGTCAGCTAGAGTCAAAGGATCCCAGCAAGAGGAGGGGCACTCTGAGGTGCTTTGGGTTAGAGTACAAGGCAGTCAAGGGGTGAGAGATTTAATGGTGGGGGTCTACTACAGGCCTCCCAAGCAGGGAGAAGAGCTTGACCAGGAATTCTTAGGTCAGCTCAGAGGTGATGAAGGCTAAAGATGTGGTCGTCATGGGGGACCTGAACTTCCCGGATATCTGTTGGGAGGAGCAGTCAGCCAGGTCTGAAAGCTCACGTAGGTTCTTGGACAGAGTGCGGGACCTCCATTTAACCCAGGAGGTGCACAGCCCCACCAGGAGGGAAGCCTTATTGGACCTAGTGCTGGCCATGGGTGATGACCTGGTGAAGGGGCTGCAGGTGCTCGACCACCTGGGCGACAGCGATCATTGCCTGCTGGAATTTACCATCCAGCGCAAGGTGGCAAGAGCATGCAGTAAGGCAGCAGCCCTAGACTTTAGAAGGGCAAACTTTAGTGACCTAAGGAGGATAGTCAGGGATGCACTGAGGTCCCAGAGGGGAGGGGAGCCAGGTGTCCAAGGAGAGTGGTTGCTCCTTAAGGAGGCGATCCTCCAAGCCCAAAGGAAGGTAATCCCAATGAGGATCAAAGGGAGCAGGAGAGCACACAAGCCTTCATAGCTCACCAAAAGCATCTGGGAATGTCTCCTTGCTAAAAAGGAGGCGTATACCCAATGAAAGGAAGGGGTCATCACCAGGGATGACTATTCTGAAGTTGCTCGGGGTTGTAGGGGGGCAGTTAGGAAGGCCAAGGCAAAGATGGAATTAGGACTAGCTTCTCAGATTAAGGACAATAAGTAGTCCTTTTTTAAATACATAGGGGGCAAAAAGAAGGTCCCAGGTAACGTGGGGCCCTTGCAGGATGCATTGGGGAAATTGGGTCGTCACACCAGAGGACAAAGTTTAACATGTTTAATGATTTCTTTGCCTCTGTCTTCCTAAGTAGGGACCAGAACAGCCATCTCCCTGCTGGGCCCCCCTCGGGCCCCAGGGGAGGCACATCTGGGCCAAAGGTTAGCGTGGAACTAGTTAGGGGGCTTCTGGAGGGGCTGGACGTGTTTAAGTCATCTGGCCCGGACGATCTCCACCCTAGAGTCCTTAAGGAATTGGCCGAGGTCATTGCAAGACCCCTGGCACAGTGTGGTGCTCTGGTGTGGTCCCAGAGGACTGGAAGAGGGCCAACGTGGTTCCAATCTTCAAAAAGGGGAGGAAGGAGGACCCAGGAAACTATAGGCCAGTCAGTCTTACCTCGATCCTGGGCAAGCTGTTTGAGAGAACTATGCTGGTGCACATCCATGAGGGGCCAGCTGGGGACTGCGTGCTTAGGGGCAACCAACACGGGTTCATCAGTGGCAGGTCCTGTCAGACCAACCTGGTGGCCTTCTACGATCAGATTACCAGATCATTAGATGCAGGGGTAGCAGTGGACATAGTCTTCCTGGACTTCCGGAAGGCATTCAACACTGTCTCTCACCCCGTTCTCATTAAGAAACTGGGGGACTGTGGGGTCGACGCCCACACAGTCAATTGGGTTCCCAAGTGGCTGGAGGGCCGCACCCAGAGGGTGGTAGTGGATTGGTCCTTCTCAACCGGGAAGGACGTGGGCAGTGGGGCTCTGCAGGGCTTGGTCCTCGGGCCCGCACTGTTCAACATCTTTATCAGCGATTTGGACGAGGGGATAAAAAGCACCCTGTTCAAATTTGCTGATGACACTAAGATGTGGGGGAATGTGGGCATGCTAGAAGGTAGCATCAGGCTTCAATCAGACCTAGACGGGCTACAAGGGTGGGCAGATGTGAATAGGATGGGATTCAACACAGACAACTGCAAGGTGATGCAACTGGGGAGGAACAACCGTTCCCCTACAGGCTGGGGAACTTCCCTCTTGTCAGCATGGAGGCGGAAAAAGATCTTGGAGTCATCATTGACTCCAAGATGAACATGGGCCGGCAGTGTGGGGAGGCAGTTAGGAAGGCCAACCGCACCTTGTCATGCATCCACAGATGCATCTCGAGCAGGTCAAAGGAGGTGATCCTCCCCCTCTATGCGGCACTGGTCAGGCTGCAGCTGGAGTACTGCGTCCAGTTCTGGGTGCCGCACTTCAAGAGGGATGTGGACAACATGGAGAGGGTCCAGAGGAGGGACACTCGCATGATCAGGGGACAGCAGGGCAGGCCCTATGAGGAGAGGCTACGGGACCTGAACCTGTTCTGCCTCCACAAGAGAAGGCTGAGGGGGGATCTAGTGGCCTGTCACAAACTAGTCAGGGAGGACCAGCAGGCACTGGGGGAGTCACTGTTCCCCCATGCGCTGCCAGGAGTGACCAGGAATAACGGTCACAAGCTGGCAGAGGGAAGGTTTAAGCTAGATATCAGGAAGCGCTACTTCACGATCAGGGCGGCTAGGATCTGGAACCAACTTCCAAGAGAAGTGGTCCTGGCTTCTACCCTGGGGGTTTTTAAGAGGAGGTTAGATGAACATCTTGCTGGAGTTGTTTGACCCCAGTATTGTTTCCTGCCATGGCAGGGGGTCGGACTAGATGATCTGCTCGGGTCCCTTCTGACCCTAGAAACTATGAAACTATAAGCATCCAAATGTTTCTTAAAAGTGTGCAGACTAGGTGCTTGCACACCTGCCGGGGGAGGGAGTCTATTCCAGGCCTTAGGGGCTCATATAGTAAAGAACTTTGTCCTTCTGTCCAGCTTAAAATGGTCTTGCAAGTGCACCCCCTGCAAAAAGGCATCACTGACACTCAGCAGCACCTGTAAGCAAGTGGGGGTGTTCCCACAGACTCCACCAGCACTGTTGGTGGCAAAGGGGGATGGTGAGCACCGACCAATGGTTGGAGACCACCTGCAGCTGCTCTCAACATCAGCAGCCAGCCGGAATTGCAGACTGCTGCATATGCCATTGGTGGTGGCAAGCGGTGACTACCCACAGGTGCTGCTGAGTGTCAGTGGTGCCTTTGCAGGGGGTGCACTGCATCACCCCTGATTAGAACAATTTTTTTTACTGCAAGGAACACAGAAAGACCAAAAGAGCTGTCATTTGCTGGGTCAGACCATAGGTCTGTCTTGCCAGGTTTCTGCAGAGGGGTGGCATCACATAAGAGTGAAATCATGTCTGGCTGTGGCAAGCAGGGAGGCATGGTCCACAAGCCTAGGTCTTCGCAGGCAGGGCTGCAGTTCCCTGTAGGCTATGTATGCTGTATGCTTTACATGGAAAGCCTGATGGCTGAAGTCCTGGAATTGGCTGGGAATGCTGCATGGGATGAGAAAACTTGCATCAGTTGCACCATCTCTAGCTGGTGATCCACAATGACAGGGAGCTAAACAAGCCCCTAGGGGAAGGTCACACTGCTCAGAGCAGAGTCCCACCCAACATCTAGTTGGTTCTACTGTCTTAAGAAAAAGAGAGCAATAAAGTCAAGGGCAAGTGAAGCCCATGCAGATTCAGACCTAGACTTGGAAACATTCATAACACAACCCCCCCACCTCCCCTCATATCACAGAAGAGCAGAAAGTATATGCTGAAAGGGAGGGCAGACTAAGCATGAGCAGGCATTCCCCACCTCACAGTCTCCGGCATTTAAGGTCTAGACCAGGGGCAGGCAATCAAAGCAAGGCACACAAAGTCATTTTGCTTGGCAGTCACATCTCTGGGTAGGGGCCAGGCCTGCACTGCCACAATAAGGATCAGGCCCCCTTGCAGCTCCCCCACCTTCTGCCCTGGGGATGCCAATACCTTTCAAGCTGAGGTTGCAGGCATTTTTGCCACTGTGCCCAAAAACATTGCCCACCCCTGGTCTAGGCAGTTCTGATTCAGAGGCTGGACCCCTAACCTCCTTGCTCAATAGCTACCAGTACCCCTTTCCTTCGCAGCAGGCCAGGGTGTTTTTGACACCACAGTGCCTATTTGAAATCTCTGGGTTGCTCTAATGAAACGTGCAGTGCTGCTACTGTAGGGCCCCTGGCTGACAGTCACTGTGCCAAGGAGTGCAACACCCCTGTCTGCCGGTCCTGCCTGCTGCACCGGGGGGCGGAGCTTCACATCCTCTCAAGACCCTTTATTTGCAGGACACAACTCGGGGTGACCGTGTACAGGTGTTGGGCTGCGCCTCCTAGGGCAGGCCCTGGTGCCTCTCCTTGGGGTGTCTTTAATTTTTCCTGCACCTGAAGAAGGGCCTATGTGCCCGAAAGCGTGCTGAAAAAGACAACGTGTTTGCAGCTCTCCCGGAGGATTCAGCACCCAATTCCTTTTCCCAGCAGCTGCCCTAAGCACCGCTCGGGGGTGGAGGGGAGGCACTTGCAAGCCCCATGTGTGGGGCGGAGCAGGGCAGAGGTAGGTGCCCGGGTCCCAGAAGGGCCCGTAGCTGTGCCTGAGCCTGGGCGCGGGGCCTCGGAGGCAGTAGGTGCCCGCGGGCAGCACCGCCAGCGCTAGACAAAATGGCGGCGAGGGCCGTGCGGGCGGGAGCCGGAAAAGGGGTGGAGCGGGGTGATCACGGGTCCCTTACGCCGCGCACTGGGCCAACAACCCCCTCCCCCACCGCCCCGCGGGGCTCGCAAGGCCACTCTGCTGGGCCGCGCCTGTCATTTTAAGTGTGGGCGTGGTTTCCATTGATACCCGGGCGCGCGAGCCACCTGCCCCACCTCTCCCTCAGCCCCGCCCGGCGGCTGGGCTCCGATTGGCTCCTGGCCCGCAGAGACGCCCCGCCCTCCTCAGCGGCGATTGGCGGGCGGTGGGGTCCGGGTGCCCGGATGTGGGCACGTTCGGTGGTTATAAAGCGCCGAGGGAAGGCGGGAGCCGGCGCAGTTTGAATCGCGGCGGGTACGGGTGCGTGGTGCTGCTAGGGCCTCGTTGTGTGTGAGAGCCGCTCGCTCCCTCTACTGTGCGGTGCTACAGCGCCGCTCACGATGGTAGGAGACCACGGAGATGGGGGGCGGTTGGGGGCGGGGGTTGCTCAGCCGCGCGGCAGTGGCGGGGAGGAGGTGGCGGCCGCGTGGGGGGAAGGGGTGCAACGGTTGGAAAGCTGGCACGCGTTGGGGTGCGCTCGTGTCCCGCAGCCCGCTGGACTGGGGGGGAGGGGGCGCGCATGCGCAGCAGGCTGCCGGGAGCACTCAGCGCCTGCGCCCGGCGAGTCTCGGGCTGCTGGGCGTGGGGGCAAGAACGCATGCGCGGTGCCCTGGCTCGGTGCGCTGGTTGGGAAGCGCATGCGCGGGGCTGCTGGGCGGATCTTGCCTGAGACCCGAGTGGCTGATGTTTTCAAGTGAGCTTATAGGAGGGAGGAACTGGTTCCAGTGGCGTAGGGATCCACTTCTGATCACTGCCTGCCTTCCTCTTTTGTAGGCTGGTGGTAAAGCTGGGAAGGACTCTGGGAAGACCAAGACCAAGGCAGTGTCTCGCTCGCAGAGAGCTGGACTGCAGGTGAGTCTGCAGGGCTTCATCCCACTTACTTGCCCTCCAACACTTTTTGCCTTTTGTTTAGGAGTTTTTCTCTATTTGCGTCTTGTCTGCTATGGGGCAGTCTGCTTCAGGACAGCTGCAGTTCAGGTCCACTGATTTGTCATGATTTTTAAAAAGCTAGTCTTTGTTTGCAGGTTGCTATTTTCAATGCCTAGGTTTTGCATTACTTGAAGAGGTTTTTTTCAGTACAGTTAAGGAGTAACAGCTTGGACTGGGAATGAACAGCTTGAACTATGATGGTGCTGCTACTATATGATGGGGATCTTCAACCAAAATGCTATGAGATGCTTCCAAAGGGGCTGTGGTGCCCACCTGTGTCAAAAGATGAGCAATTGCTTCTTTTCCTTGCTGGGGTTGGGCACTCCTAAAATCTGTCAAGCAGCACTTGTAGCTAGTCCCCACACCTTGCAGCTTTTGCACTGGCCACCCTGCTCCTAACAGTGTGCTGCAGTGTGTATCCATGTAAAGTGCATGAGCTGATGGCCAGGTATAGGTGGGGGGCTACAACTTATATCCTGACTTATCCCCTGTCCCTTCTACTGCCCCTCCCCATGTGCCTGGAGTGGTGAGAGGCTGTAGGTGCATGTGGTTTCAGTTGCTGGCATTGGAAGCCTAGTACTTATCATTTCATGCACAGAGCAATGGCTGGGAGCGGCCAGATGCTGGAAAAAGGGTACAGTGGGGTGAGGTCTTGCCTTGCCACTCTTACCTGGCACAAATTGGTTTCTAATTCAGTTCTCAGCCAGGGTGCTTCTAAACTCTGAAAAATTAAGAAGGGCTGTCTTTAGGCTAAAAAAGCTGAGAATTGCTGTCTTATGGGATAAGGAATCATGCTTTGTTGCATCAAATAACAAATGGGCCTTTCTGTGATTATTTTATTGTAGCTTTTGGCAGGGTTTCAGTCTTTCATTCACCAAACCTTTTATGGTGTTTACACCATGTTCTTTCTGCTTTTAATGTCTTGCAGTTCCCGGTTGGCCGCATTCACCGTCATCTGAAGTCCAGGACCACCAGCCATGGACGTGTAGGAGCTACTGCTGCTGTATACAGTGCTGCTATTTTGGAGTACCTGACAGCTGAGGTAAGCTTACTGTGGGAGAGACTGGGAAAGGCAGTTAATGTTCTTAAAATCGGTAGATTGACTTAAGTCTATTTAAATTGCTATAAATCAGTAGCCCAAATTTAAATAATTTTATCAAGTTTTCCATTGTATTGTTTCCTTTTTTACAGAAAGGTTACATCATCATTGGTTGATCTAATAGAACTTGTCCTACTGTAAATACTGCATTAAGTTGCACGCTTGGTACATGTTTTCTAGGTACACAAGCTATCTCTCTCTTCATAGCTTGTGTACCTAGAAACGCATGTTCCAAACTTACAGTTAACTGCAGTCTTTAGTGTGTGTGTGTGTGATCAACCAATGATAGATATACATTTTAAGAACTTACTGTTTAACTTACAGCATTGCTAACAACCTGAATGTACTATTTTAGTGTACTAAACACAGGGAAATGTGTTTTGCTCAGTAGATTTAGCTTCTTGCTCTTTTTTATCAAGATGGTGACTTGCTTTTAAACACACAACCAACAACAAATTAAACAACTTTAGTGTTTTGGATATGGAAACTATTATCAAAACTTGATTAACACTTGGATAACTAATTTATTAAATGCTAGTATTGACTGTTATAGTATGGCATGAACTGTGATTTCTAGTGAATTAAAGCAATAATTTTGGATCACCCTGGGGAAAACTTTCTAAAATGTCCATCTTGAAATCAAGACTAGTCTACCACTTTCAACACTTGAGCCCGGTGTTGGTCCTCTGTACACACTCCTCCTTATTTCTCCCTGTTCCTCCTTCACACAGATTAACACCAAACCAGTGCTTCTCCCTGTGATGTAATCCACCATACCCTCCCTAGCTTCTTTGTCATCCCAACAACCTGTGCTGTCTGCTGTTACAGCACATAGGGCTAGGGGGCTACAATATTTTAGAGACATGAATAGCATGAACTTCAGTTAAATGGCCCTTCTGCTTCCTTTGGATATGTAAAGATGCAAACACACTTGAAGTACCCAAACCCTTACCAAGTCCCAGGGAGTTGGTAGTTACTGAGCAGATGGTTGCTTTGCCACGAGCTGGAAAATAAGCCTCTATTATGGGTACAGTCATCAATATTCATAAACTGAGAATTGAGCCAGTTGGATCAGGTAGAGAGAGAGAGGAGCAGGAGTTTTGATACCTTCCAGGTGGTCCTAGTAAATGATTCTGATCACTTTTTGACTCAAAATATTTTATTTAAATTATTTTTATCTTGTACCTTAGTCTATACTGTATTAAAATTAGGGTTCATTTTAAGCTGGCTTACTCTTTTAAAAGGAAAACTTAAGTAATTTAAATCCAACTTTTTTGCTTAAATGGGGCAAATAAAAGCTGCATAATCATTGCCACTTGTATTCAGAGGTTTTAGGATAACATTTCCTGCTGTAATCAGAATTTGCTTTCATCTAAAAATACTTCAGTGAACTATTTTAGTGAGTCTTGAGGATCAGCAGGAAGGGAGTTAAGTTGGTATTTTGATGGAGGCCATGGTGTGGGAGTGAAGGATGTTGCATAATACAGTCAGTGTCAAATCGGAATTGTGCAAAACTTGGGCTATCTGTGCTGTGGCATAGAGCTCTGTTAACCCTTTTAAGGAGCCCTATCCTGGGAGTCCTACTAATTAAGAGTTTCCTATCTTTAGGAGAAGTAACTAAAGCTATAAACAAGACATGGTAATTCTTGTGGGACTGGTTGTGCCCCATCTTCTTGAATGGAGAAGTTGTGGGTTTGACATCTCTACACCTCCCTTCAAAGTGGCTGATTGCACTGCTGCTTTTCCACCAGTAGGTGGCTGGAGAGAGCACACATTGCAGCATGCCGGGTGCTGGTCAAGTTCCATAGGATCCCTTGACTGCAAGTGCTCACAGAGCACCTGCTTTTACATTTTGGGTAGGTGGTGACATTTTTGTAGGACTGATTTTGGTGTTGGTCATTGTGTAGCTTGTGCCTTTGAATATCTGCCCTTATTTCTGGTGCACTGGTGTGGCCATCATTGATCATAAGCCAGAGCTTTCACCAGCAATACCTGCTATGGATCTGTATATAGTCATAGCCTTGCTGGCCCAGTGTCATTAACTTGTGGGCCTCAATGGCTGCTGTTACTATTTTTAATTTGCCCTCAAGAACAAAGGCTGGGGGAGAAGCTCACATGTACAAGACAGTCCCACCCTCTGTTTGGCAACAAGTACATGTGGCTTGTATTAGGCAGCAGTAGATACCGGTCCCCTAAAGCTGTTTTGGCTGCAGCTTGGCATCTGCCTGAGTAGATAGGGGATCGACTCCAAGTAATAACGCAGTGTTTCTGGGCCAAGGAGATAAGCAGCAACTGGTAGGAGCAGATCGTTTTGGCCACCTAGATGATAGGCAATGATGGACAAATGCCCCTGGACATGAAGAAGTGTACCTTCGTGGAGATTTGTGCCAAAATTGCCTTGCACATACAGCCATGGTCAGTGATGATGAGTTTGCTCTTACCTGTAGGGCAGTGGTCTCCAAAGTGGGGTGCGCGAGATGATCCAGTGGGGTGTGGGAAGAAATATTAGAATTCTGTTTTTTCTTTTTTTAGATGGAAAAAATATAAGAAAGAAATTAAGCTTTACTAATATTTAATATACGGATTGACACTGGTGCCCTCACTCGGTCCGTCTGTCAGACAGTCATGTGTCACGTATGGTAAGCAAGGTATCCTGAGGAAAGAGCGTGAGTTCCGCTACGCGGAGGTACAGTAGTACAGTAGTCTCCAAACTTTGTACAGTGTTGCACTGAGTAGTACATGTGTATAATTTATAAATAAATAGACATATATTGGGGTGCATGCTCAAACTTTTTATTGATAGGGGTGCGCGATCAAAAATTTGGAGATCACTGCTGTAGAGAACTGTATTTCTATAGTTATTCCTATCCCTATGAGGGGCTGGACTCGAAGATGTTCTGAGGTCCCTTCCAACCCTAATGTCTATGTCTGTACAAGCTTATGACCCCAGACAGCTGCTGCTCTGTGGCAAACTGTTTTGGCATAGGCAAGTTGACTGCTAGAGAGGCTGTGCAAGAGATATCTGAGAATATGGGTGATGGCCCTGTATACCATATGTCTTGCCAACCCACAGGAGGTTGTGGATGAGTTTACCAGCCTGTGGTTTCCCAGCTACGTTAGGGCTGTTGAGCACACACATCTGTGTCCTTCCCCTTGTGGATTCTGGCTGTGAATTCACCAATTGGAAGGGGTACTTCGCAATCATGATTCAGAAAGTTGGGGACCACCACGGGCACTTGAGCTGTGTATAGTTAGTCAGACAGTGTGCTTTGCTAAGATATGTAGGCATTCCCTTTTCCATTTTGGGTCAGGGAGAGAGCTTGCCCCTAGCCTGCCTGGCCCCCAGGCTGAGGAGTGACTATCTTTGGTACTAATAAGGGACTCATCCTACCCTGCACCCCTAGCTAATGAAGCCTTTCACTAGGTGTCTGGATGCCTAGGAGGAACTGTTCACTAGGTCAGCAGCTGTAAAATGTCTGTGGAGTGTGCTTTTAAACATCTAAAGCCTTTCTGGAGGTGGCTGAGGATGTATGGATATCAGTAAGTGCAACATACCCTAGTTCATGGTCCCTGTATGTGTATTGCAAAATGCTGGAGGCCAAGAGTAGCACAAGAAATTCAAAAAAAATTAAAGTCCTAGTGTCACGGTGAAAACTGATCTTATATTGGTTTGTTTGGGTTTTGGGGTTTGTTTTTGTGTGGTTGTTTTTTGTTTTTGTTTTTTTTTTTTTCTAAGCCTGACATCTAGTGGCATTTGTCAGTAGTCCTTTGTGAGGTCCATGCTTGTCAGATACTGGGCACCTCCAGGTTTGCTATTCTGGGTATGAGATGCTCATCTGGTACTAATGGCATTAAGCTTGTGACTGTCTGTCTGCACAGAACCTATTGGTGCCATTCTTGGGCACCATCATCGCAAGTGAGGCCCATGGGCTGTTTTGTTGAATTGCCTCCTGCCCTGGTGCCAACATGTCCCTGATTTCCCTTTTCCAGGTCCTACCTAGCCTATTTTCCCAGTGATTCTGAAAGGTGGTGAACACCTGATAGATTTGTCCCCTGTTTCCACTTGATGCATGACTAAGTGTATACTAGCTTGCTGGGGAAATACCTGTAGCTTTGCAGAAGCACTCTGATTTCTAACTCCTAGGCAGTAGGTAATTTTGTTAGAGTAGAATAGATTCCACCAGAGTTGTCTTCTGCTTCCACTATCAGATCTAAAAGAGGGTCTTCAATCCTTTCCCAGTTCCCCCACAGTGGGAAAAACAATTTTTCTGTCATAAGGTTTCATTACAATTACATGACTTGCTGTCTAATGGCAAGTGTGTTTTCTCCCCCTTTTTACATTATTCAGCTCTTTGACCTTCCCAGCCAGCTTGGACCTTTTTCTTTGCACAGAAAACTAAGTGAGGTAATACCTGGTTTATTGGTGCCCAACTTTCCACCCCCATGGGCCAGATGAGTGGTGTAAGGTTGGTCCAAGAGCTAGATCACATGGAGGTTTGGCACATGACATCAGTACATGGGTCTGTCCTGCACAACAACCTAGTTATGTACTTGAATACAGCTGTGTGCTAGCCCCAGGGCTCCTCATGGGTCCAGAAATGTGGCACCAGAGGAGTGGCAATTAACACTGCCACACCTCCCTGCCACAATTTCTAGACCCCTGGGGAGCCCTGCAGGCTGGAAGCTGAGCACCACTGTCCTATTCCATGTGACCTGTTGATCACATGGCAAGCATACTAAATCTCTTGTTTCTTCTGTGCCTTGGCTAGGCTCTCTTGGCCCAAATGCATGAGCTTGGTGGGTCTTTCATAAAATAAACACATACTTCCAACTTTCCCTCTGGAGGAATTTTTTTCCCCCCTTATTTCTCTTTCATTAAGTCCAGGGGTCTCATTGGCCCCTGACTGCACAGCAGTTCAGAAAGGGACAAGTCTGTAAATTTCTTCTAGTTTCCAAAGACATTCTCTGAGAAGGTAGGGAAAGCATTTATCTGTAGGTGTTGATTCATAAAGGTCTTCACCTGTTTTCAGAGTCCTCTTAAATCTCTCCATTGGATAACTCTTCCAATTCAGTGAGTTAGCTGAGTGAATTAAGGTTTTTTTTGGGGGGGTGTTGTGCCCACAGGTTCTTGAGCTGGCAGGAAATGCATCCAAAGACTTAAAGGTGAAGCGTATCACTCCCCGTCACTTGCAGCTTGCAATCAGAGGAGATGAAGAACTGGACTCTCTCATTAAGGCAACAATTGCTGGTGGTGGTATGTAATACTGTCCTCTTACTCGTGTTAAAGTCTAACAGATCATGTTTCTAATATACAAATAAGGGTGTGTGCGCGTGTGTGTGCGCGCGTGTGCCCTTCTGGATTTTACATGACTGGGAAATAACTTCTATTTAATTTCTTGCCTTGTTTTTTATTTTAGGTGTAATACCACATATCCACAAATCGCTTATTGGAAAGAAAGGACAACAGAAAACTGTCTAAAGAATACCAGGATTCCTTGTTATCTCAGGACTCTTAAGTACTCGAACAATTGTCCAGTGTTGGTGATTCCAGTGGACTGTATCTGTGAAACACAATTTTGCCTTTTTGTAACTTGAGAAGCTAAAGCTCGCTGAGCTGTCTAACAAACCAAATTTCTGCATTGAAGTCTTAACCATATTTAAGTGTTACCATGGCTTCAAAGAAGCTATTGTATTTGTAGTGGGTTTTGATTGAGCTGACTGTTTTAGATCGGTTGATTTTTAATGTGAAGCAGAAGTTAAAGGAAATGTTTTGGTTTTGTACAGACTTTTCATCCACTAGAGTGGAAATGTTCAATAAATGTTATATCAATAGTAGTAGTAGTAGTGGTCTGTCTCTTTCTTCAAATCTGCCTTTAACAAAAGGGTGCGATTATAGATTCCCTTCCCATAAAAGATCTAGCAGTAAGATGGCACCCCTGATTTTAAAAGCTGCAGGCTTGAAAGTACCTTAATCCAAGCACTCTTTTTTTTTTTCCTTCCTGTACCACAAAAACTAGCTGCCCCCCCCCCACATGCACACTCCTGGATTGCTGCAGTTAATTGATGTTTTAATTTCTGACATAACAATTTTTATCAAATGTTATATTTTAAAGAGATACCAATAGACTGACAATTTTGGCATTCAGTAGGTGAAGGCTGGATTATATCTGATGCTACCTGTCACTATATAACACGTCTAAAATTTACTGGTCTTAAATGGTGATAGTGAAAAGCAGGTGTTTGAGTGCCTGATACTGCTCTTAAGCAAGCCTGGGATCTAGGAATCTATGAAGCAGATGTACATCTTCAATATATTTGAGCAATGAGCCAAAATGTAACATTCACTGAACTAGCAGGTGGTCTGACAAATCCTGAAAATATTTAAATTCACCTTAATGTTTGGTTTGGTTTGGATGGATCTAGAACTCGAGGCTCTTGTCCATGGTAGGCACTTGTTTTTGTGTTTTTCCTTAGAGGTAGCATATATGCCATAAGTTGGAGAAGTGGGAAGAAGAACATGGAGCTTCCACTGCTGCTTTCTAGTAGCAGCTGGGTTCTACCATGTTCATTTGTGACAGATGTACCTTTTGACTTCACTGTCCTGAATCTTGTTTTACAGCCCCTTAAGTCTACTTCTATTCCTTTACACAAGGGCTTTGGAGTGAATGGGCAACTGCAGGGGGGGAAGAGTAATGGAGCAGAGAGGGGTGTAGTGGGGTATATAACTTAGTGGCCACAGAATTTTACCTTTACGAAGCTGATGTGCTGCTACACTTAATTGAGGTCACTGCTGGAGTTAGTATATGGTAACGCTAATATGGCAGGCGGCCTCCCCTGTGCCTTTCTCAAGGTTTTGAGTAAGCAGCAATTGGAACTAGTCACAGCTGCACAGCTCAAGTCCCAGAAAGCTCCCGTGCCCCTTCCTATCCAGCTGTCAAATGGGTAATTGAAATGAAGTCGGGCGCTGCTTGGTGGTGACGTGTCACCCGCGGCGGCCCTCTGAGGGGGAGCGGCCGGCCAAGGCCGCCTGCGGCCTCCGCAAAGGGGAACGGCCGCTTCCGCCTGAGGCCGAGCCCGGGGCAGGCGCGGGCCGCACGGAAGCCCCAGAGCTTGGCCCCCGCGCCGCTGCCGCTGCCCGGCTGCGGCGCATGCGCATTAGGCGCCGCTGTTGCTGCTGGGCCCGGAAGCCGCCGCCGCCGCCGCCGGACGGGACGGGACCGGATAGGACGATGCGCGCGGCCGCCGTGGGGCATCTGTCCCGCGCCGCCTGACCGGGCCCGCCCGCGCAGCGCCGATGGAGGGCAACCGCGACGAGGCGGAGAAGTGCATCGGCATCGCCCGCGCGGCGCTGGAGGCCGGGCACCGGGAGCGCGCCCTGCGCTTCCTGCACAAGGCCCAGAAGCTCTACCCCAGCCGCGCCGCCCGAGGTGACCGCCCCGGGGACTCCGCGGCGGCTGCTCGCGGCCCCTCGGCCGGGCCGCCGAGCAAACAGTCCCGGCGCTGCGGTGCCCGGGAGCCGGGGCAGGTCCTGCCGGGCCCCGGGCTCCTCCCGCGCCTTTGCGGCTCTCGGGCCCGCGAGGCGAGAAGGCAGCTCTGGGGAGGTCACGGCGCGGCTCCGGCCTCGCGGGGCGGGTCCGTTAGGCTGTGTGCGGCGTCGCCGGGCGTACTGTGTTTGTACCATCGCTTCAACCCTCCTCCCTGTACGGTCAGCAAGAGTCAAAGCGTTCAAAAGAGGTGCACCGATAAAGGTTTCTTTGGGCCCATAACGGTGGCTAATTATCAGCCGTTCTTATCCCCCAATATGCAGCGTGGAGAGCAACATCTGGCCGGTAAGTCTGTGTGGGGAGGTGGGGACGCAGATTGAGGCCCTCCATGGTGAGGGAGGGAGTGGGGGCAGGAGCAGGAGCTGCCCAGCCAGGGAGGGGCACAGGATAATTGTGCGCAGGGAGGGAGGTATGTGCTCACGGCTGCGCACACTCCTGGGGTGGTATGAGGGACATGTGCCCCCTGGATTTGTGCACCGGGTGAGGGGCAGGCTGCTGCAAGCTTGGCCAGCGGATGCACTAGCCTCTTCCTGAGGGAGGGCGGGGGGCTGGGCTGGGGCTGCACTCCAGGCAGGTGGTAGAGGTGCTGGGAGGTGGGGCTATGGGGAATTTTAGGGTGGTTGTAGCTCACCCCATAGCACCCCCTCCCAGCACCACTGCTGCCTGCTCCACCCCCAGCGCAGTCCCAGCCCAGCCCCCCTGCTAGGAAGAAGCTGGCGCAGCCCCTGGCCCCAAGCTCACAGCAGGCAGCCCACCTTTGCCCCACACAAATCTGGGGGGCATATGCCTCCCCGGGGTGTCTGTAGCGGTGAGGACCCCCACCACAGACTGCCCGCAGTTGTCTTGCACCCTGCCTCTGCTCCAGATGGGCAGCACCTGCCCCTGCTCTACTCCCTCCATCACCATGGGGGGCCTCAATCTGCCCCCACACACCCCTTCCCTCTCAGACTTACAGGCTGGATGCTGCTCTCCAAGCTGTCAGGCTGCTTTTCTAGCTGCATATATGCTGCAGCTGCGCACATGCACACAGCATTTCTTGGTGACATTATCAGTGACACTGGCAAAAAAAGCCAATTGCTGTTAATGTCAATTTTTCTTCTATCGGTGCTGATCTGTTATGGACCAATATATCAGTGCACTTCTAGTTCAAAATGTATGATAATTTTTGAGGCACCTAGTAGATGCAGCAAATGCAAAACCCAAGTCACTCTCAGAGTTAACCAACTTCTAGCTTTGCTGTTAGCACTTTCTTTTAACTGCTTGCCTCAAAGAAATGTTTCATCTTTGATGGCCCAGTTCTCACCCTCTCCCTGGCAATGTAAAGTAAATAAGAAGACTTATTTGCGTATTTTTCAGTGTACAATAGTTTTGAGCAAATATGATAATTTTGAACTTCCAATGCGATAATTTCATATTTAAGACCTGGCAACACTGCGTGCCTGTGTAGTTGATTTACCCACCCCGACCCTGGAGCATGCTGTACTGTTTTGTGTCAGCCACCTCCTAAATGCAAGCAGTGTGGTGTGGCCATGTCCCTGTGGTACCCTGTTCAGAGTAATTAACACAGCTGAGTGATGAGGCTGCAAAGACCACCTGCAGCACCATACAAAGTAGCTGTGCTTGCTTCTGGTTTAGGAGACAGCCTTTAGGGGAGCAGCACAGCAGGAAGGCACTGCTGCCAGGCACAGTAAAGCTACTGTGTAGACATGGCCTTACTCATGCTGTGCCATGAAGTCTGTTCTAAACATTATTGTGTGCACTTGTTGAGTTGCTGAGTTGTTTCACTTAAACTTCTTTTATCTTATTTGGGGAATAGGGAACCCTTATTTTTAATGCATGTTATTGAAGCTATTTTCCCCACAGCATTAAAAATTGCAGCACAGAGTATTTCAAGTTAAAACTGCACTCTAGGGCAGTGCTCCAAAAATAACAAGCATGGAGTGCATGCTAGCTTTACCATGCTTTTGCTTCTCCATAACCTGTCCGTTATATTTTGTGACTAAGCTGCATATCGAGGCTTTCTGAAGTCAGCATGTTGTGTTGTGAGGGGGAGGAGGAGCTGGGGTTGGTCCCCCCCATTACTCTAGATGGCTTCTTCTGAAAGACGTGATAGACATATTGAGGACCACTGGAAAGAGGGGAAAAAAATTGCTTCTTTAGTTTGGACTACAGGTCTAAACAGGGTTGATAGGTCACATATTTTACGTTCCTGTCAAATAGCATGCACATCTGAAATGCAAACAGCCTGTGGCCTGTGATACTACACAAAGCTTTCCATGGTTTAATTGGATTACCTCCATGAAAATACATGTAATCTATGGAAAGGTGTACAAGCCTGGAAGCCAGGTGACCGTTTCAGTCTGGATTCTTCCTACTGATGAATGTTAGTAATTATGTAAGAGACAAGGATTTATTATGGCGATATCTTTTACTGAATCAACTGTATAGCTGAGATACAGTTAGATAAGCTTTTAAATGCAAGACCTTCTTCATCCAGTTATGTTTTATGACTTATGCCTCTTTCATACTGGACAGGCAAAATCATTTCCCTGTTACACAGAAGAGATAGTTGTGCAGTTACAAAAGACCACTTTTGGGAATTCAGGTTAGGATTAATATGACAGATATCTATTTCGTTCTCTTAGCCATTCTGCCTCTCAGAATTAAGATGACAAAACCTGTGCTTGAATGGAATGTCCCTTTAAAAAGGAAAGCAGAATTACTGCTGCATAATCATCTTGGTAAAGTGTGTATTTCACTGTAGGGAATGAATTGTTAATGAACATGTGGCTTTAGGATCATTTTTCTGTTCACCATGGAAATTGCCAAGTGTGTCATGCCATGAATGAGGCTGTGGGCTGTAGGAAAAGAGAATGTCTTATGGCTGTGACCCTTAATTTGTAATTTGGGGGAGTTGTGTTCTTGCATTTAGGGTGAAGCTGCTGATGCAAGCTGTTTAAATCAGAATTTTGGCAAGTAGATATTAATTATGTGTTTCTTTCTTCATATATCTCACCTAAGATGGTGAGACCCCAGAGTGTTTTTAAGTAGGTATTTAAATTTGGGACCATTGTAAATTTAAGATCTTAATCTGAGTTCCTTGCCTGTAAAATACTTCCTTAGCTCAGCAAAGTCAGGGTTTTTATTTTGAGGCCCTCAGCTGTTCTCTGGTAAGTGCAATTGAAAAACTGGTGAGGCAACCAAAAAAAATTCTGTATGCAGAGCAGGGCTTGGTTTGTGTGCAATAAGTAAGGGATGGAGTCACACATTGAATGATAAGAATAAAATGAAATAGAGAGCAGCTGTCTTATCTGAATATCATCTTCTGCAGTGAATGAGGTAGGGGTCCTGTGGGGAAAATTGGAAAAGATCATATAATTAAAGATTGTTTCATAAGACATTCTCACACACAAGAAGGTAAAATGAAAGTTTCTTGATCAACCTTATTCCTCGTTCGCTCTAATCTGGGAGCTTAATTTCTGCCCCCCAACCCCAACCCTCATCAGTTTTTGTATGGAACACATTGTTTATATTTGGTACTTGCATATACTAGCCCATTGCAATCTTTAGACACTGGTGAGAGCCTTTCTTGAGGGTTCTTAATGGCTTGTTGTCCATCTGCACTACATTTTCTTGGAAAACAGAACCCCAGGTGCACCAGAGCTACTTCCTGAGTGGTAACAAAGATGGAATTGCTTGCAGATGGGTTTCAGAAGGTTGCAACCACCATTTCTGAAATGGTACTGAATTTGCTGTTGGCTATGTGAGCAACTAAACCATTCAGCTCTGATTCAGCTGTGCCATGTGCTGGCTCCCACTGTCAGCAAAGTTTAGTTTTGCTAGTGTAAACAAGGTTTCTGGGTGAAAATGCTGACTGCTCTGATGCTGTTTCACAAGTTTTGCTCAAGTAAAATATAAGATCATTGTTTATCCCGTGATTTCAGCTAATAACATCATGAAAATGGTATTCCATATTTCCATTGTTTATTTTTTTTGAAAATTATTTTACAATTGGACTGTTAAATCTAAATATAAAATTGTGATTGTTCTTAAGAACCAGTTGATTAAATCATGACCCAGTGGGAAGTTATAATTTCAAGTCTTTGCTAGGCATCTGTGTGGTATTAATAGTGGTGCCACATAAGGGGTGTACGCACAACCCCTGACAGCCAGTGCTCCCTGCTTAGGCAATGGGCGGGCAGAAGCTCTGGTGCCCCCCTCCCCCCACCCCATGAGCGCCAGCTGGGGAATTGGGGTGCTTTAGTCGGTGTGATTGGCTGCGGGGTCCCCCCTCCCTGGTCGGTGAGATCAGCCACCCCTGATCACTGACTGGCCACCGGAGGGGAGGAGGGGGGGGTCACATGACTCCCCTGACTCGGGAGGCACCAGTTGCCCATAGGTATTAACTTAATTGTCAGATAGTACAAATCTACATTTGACACACAAGAACCAGATTGTTCTAGCAAATACACTTACAGCTCTATTTGAAGTCAAAGAATTCATCTCTAAGCAGAGCAGGACTCTAAGGTTGGTAGCTGGCATGCACAGTGGGGATACTGATCTTCCCCCATAGTCTGTTTAGATAATTTTCAACTATATCTGGCACTATATCTTCATAGATTTTCAGAGTTCTTTGCAGAACTACAGTGTTCATTAGGGCTGTTGTATAGGTGCCAAATTGATGACATCAAAATTATTTTCTTAACCAAAAGATTATTTGAAAGTGAATGCTGTCTTCATTGCATATTTAAAGCAAATACAGTGCAGTAGTATTTCATTCAGAAGCAAGGAACAGAAAAAATAATGGAAAAAATCTTGGTATCATTTTGAAGAAAAGAAAATTAATTTTACCGGCTGATGCAAAAACTAAATTCTTGTATGTCTCTTTAAATCCTTTTATGTCTTCTTGAATATCTGTACAGCAATGTCACAAATCATTTTTTAAAATTCCATTAGTATACCCATTCTCATAGTTGCAGTTTCACGCTAGTAGTTCCTGGTGAAGCTGAAGTCTTGTTTTGAACATACAAACCATCTTTTATTTAAAGGAAATAACTTCCCCAAATACTTTGCGATTCTTTACCCCGCCTTTTTTAGTTTCAAATAGTAGGTTTTTGCCTTATTGTGTGTGCTAATGGCTTAAGTGATCTTTTGCAGGTCTAATATAGGCCTGATTTAATTATGAAATTTCAAATTTGCTTTCTGTTTGTCCTTGAAAAAGAATAAACATTTGTATTGTTAACCTTGTCACCCTTAACCTACTAACATGCCTCAGTTGTTACCTGGAGGGAAATTCTCAGTAGACAATAATTGAATGTTTCAAATATTCATTAAGTCCTTAGCCTCTTTGGCTTTCTGCATAGTGAACATTTTCATGCTGTACCATCCTACCACCATAGTAGCAGTGATACACCTCCACTGGTGGTAGTAGTCATGGGAGTGCTGATGCAGACAGGCTGGTGTTTTAATCAACTTGTCATGTAGACCTGCTCTTAGGTGTAGGTTACAAAAAGTGCAAATTGCCAATCTACACCAATATTACAACCATTGCTGCCCCTGGTGCTAGTGCAATGATGGGAAGTGTTTAGATGCATGCTAGTGTAGAGACAACCTGGAAATTATCAGTTTGCTTCTCTTTGTAAGTACCTGTGCAGTAGGAACCTGATCATGTCCATTATTAAATACTATATAGGCCATGAAATAGAAACTGAATAGCCACAATTTTTTGTTCTTACTAGGTTGGGACAAATAAAACTAGTGACGCTACAGCTTAAAGGTGCTGTCATCCCTTATAATTCCTGTTTTTACATTTACAGAACAAATGAAGGGTAAACCTGCAGTCATTGAATGATCTCTATTTGATTCATTGTGAGAAGAAACTCTTATTTGTATTGCCAATTTTCATCCATAAACAGTATAGCTGTTTTATTTTTTGGGATTTTTATTTAACATTGAATATGAAACCTGATCATTTACAAGGAAAATCATAAAATCTTTGAAAATCTTGACATTCAGACTTTGTTAGCTACTTGCTTATTTATGAACTTAGCTGTGCATCAGAAAAGGGAAGGATACTTAAGGGCTAAACTATGTCATACCCTTCCTACCCCTGGCTCCCTAGGTTCAAACTTAAACACTTTGATTTTAACTTCACAGTAGAGTGGGAAGTGTCTAAGCATTTACACCTTTCCAACCTGGCGGTGGCAACAGCATAACAACTTGTGTCTATCTGCTATCATCATAGTGTCTAATCACTAATGCATTTTATTTGCTCTGCTTTTGTCAAATTGGGAACTATTAGTTCCATTTTTTTATAAATACAGAAATGGAAACAAAGGGTTAATTCTGATTTGCCTTGGGTCAAGTTGGAAGTTGGGTCAAAGCAAAAATTGAAGCCATATCCCTTGAGTTCTAGATCATCATCTATAAGAGGACAGCATGAGTCTTTTATCTCTCAAATGGATATACTAATGGAATATTAAAAGTTGCCTCTCGAAGGTGTTAAAAGGCCGCCTGCCTCTCCTGTCTGGGAACCTAGATTTACAAAGATCTCATTAATGCCTACTGTTTAAATAAAGGTTAGAAGTACCTCCTTAATAGCAGGAATTTTCATAACCATGTCATTCCCTTGGCCACCAGCCCACCTGCATTTTATTAAGATTGAGCTGAAGTGAGCCAGCTGAACTTAAATGAAAGCAAGGAGACAGCAGACTCATTTCAGGGAAAGAAAGTGTTGAATATCAACAGAGTCCTGTCTCAGTCTTTCCAACAGTGTCACATATAGCATAAAATAACATATATTTAATTTAGATGAATGCCTGGATTTGGGGGGCTGCTTCAGTTATAGGCCATAGGCCTATTCCCTTTTTATTTCACTTGGTCTTTGTGTCATCATGACCTGCAAAGATAATGGGCAGAGGAAGTGCACCTCAGGGCCAAGGGCTTTTTTTTCTAAAGGTACTTTAGGTAAATTCTGTGCCTTTTTTTCCCCCAATTGCTATAATAAACTATTAGCCAAAGAGTGTTCTTTCTTATGCTGTCGGCCTACTCCCACAGGAATTTGGGGGGGGGGAAGTCTTAACTCAGTTTGTCATGATTATAGCTTCCTATTTTGTATTAATGAACTACACAATCCCTAGTTTAGGTGCAGTATTCAGAATCTAATATTAGCATGGTTCTTTTTTAACGCTTCTAAAGATGCAGTGAATTGTTGGAAACTATGCTTAAATTGCACCTTGCCAAGGCTATTCTTGATTCCAGTGTTTATTTCTACAAATGTCCTTACATTTTTCAGTAGGAGTTTGACTGTTAAGTAGATAAGCAAACCCCGAAGTTAAATGGAGACCATCAGGATTTTTGTTTCTTCCGCTGGAAGTATAACAGTATTTATAAATGCTGTAAGGTATAAGCCAAGTATCTTAGCTACTGTAAAGGAGATAGGCCATGAACATCTCTCCTTTGCCCTGTGGCTGACTTATGGTCTCCTGTCTTGCTGGTACAAAAGAGCTCAAAAGTTCAAAATAGAATAGTCATCCAGTGGCATAGAGTGGACTGCCTAGTGTTCATAGAAAGGGACACGATTGTTTAAATTTCACTGCTGCCCTGAGTGTTCCAAAGTACAGCAAAGAAATTGATAGGAATGTTGTTTGTTTCCATCTACTGTAGTATATCAGAGCTATAATCAGCAGCAATAACATCTGCAGATGAGAGTGCAATGCCTTGCCTATACTTTGCATTCAGCAAATTAGCTTAGCCATAAATATTTGGGGTGGGGGGGTTTAAGAAGTTGCTGGCTTAAGACTCAGAGTCAGGCAAAGCCTCCTACTCCTCACTAGGAAGTAAGTGATCATTTACAAAGATGGACTATATAAGCCCAAGTGTTCCCTGACTTTGTAAATGAACTGTTGCCATCAATGCCAGTTAACCTCTATTTCAGAAAATAGCTATTGCTTTTCTTCCTGAGAATTATGGGAATCATTTGCATCGCTGTGAGTGCCGGGAATGTGATCTGCTTTTACGTGTCATCACTGCAGTTCATGTTTTTTCTCCATACTGTTATTTCTAAAACTTTAATCTTCCTAGAAGATTGACTAGGACTGTGGCACACCAGGCTTCTTGAAAATACTACTCTTCACACCACTGTTATGATATGAGTCCTGTTATGATGTGAGGCACTCTTGTCCCAAGTCTCAGCACTTTGCTGTAGATAGTATTGCCCACTTTGGGAGTATGAAACAAGGCCAGGAATTGAGTCTGAGACTTTATCAGTTCTGTTGCTCAGATGGTCTTGAATTGGGTCTCAAGACTAGATAATTTAGTACATGGTAGTTCTCAGTCTACTCTGGACCATTGAGGCTCTGCAGAAAGCTGGCTTCTGGGGCTTATTCTGGCATTTAGGCTTTTTACTGCATGAAAGTAGCTGATTCCTTGTATAAGCAGCTGGAGGCTGAGAAGAGCTGTCCTAGTGTCTTTTAGTAAGAGAGAGACGGAATAAAGAATGATTATTAGACAAGCTACCAGTCTTTAAATATTCCCCTATTGTTGTTCTCCGTGGTGGGGAAGGGTAGGAAGGAACTGCTGTCAGTGCCTCCGGAGCATTCATTTGTGAGTTGGAAGGAAGGTGGTACCTGGTGATGGTTAACTAAAGGGGATTCTTCTTCCCTCTCCACCTGCCCCCAACATGGCTTTTATCATGAAAAAGTGCAAGAACTCTGTATCTTCCATCAACCATGTCTAGTTACTACTATGATCAATTTTTGTCTTTTACAGTTTTGTTGGATGCCATCATGAAAAATGGAAGTACTGCTGGGGGTGGTCCCTATTGCCAAAAACCAGCCGGTGGCAACGATCAAAGTAAGCCCGCTAACACAAAGGACAGCAGTGCATCTGGTGCATGTGAAAGTGGTAAAGGCTACAACAAAGAACAAGTGGAAGGAGTACTCAGGTATGAGTTTACCTAAGTAAATTGCTGGCTTTTATTTTGTACATGTGCTTCCAAATATAGCTTCTAAAGGAGAATTGCCAAGTTCTAGATTAACCATAGAAAAAAAATGCTAGTTTGATTTAATACGGTTTTCCCTTGTATGAGCATTATATCAATCTACATTGGAAATATTCCTGACAGTTTAATAGTCCAGGACAGTTACTGAGTAACTGTCATGGCAAAAGTCCTGAGGGAAATACTGCTTTTTTATTTTGAAGATAGTTATAGTTATCTGTCTACAGTACACTCCTATTAAAATACGATTGTAAGTCCATGGATTGTAATGCAAGAAAAATATCAATATGCTTATAGATAACTTGATACAGGGTCTTGGATAAACTGGTTATTAAGCTGATCTCTTATTGGGGGTAGCTGTATCTGAGGAACCCCTACAACCAGAGTCTTTAGCTTGTACTGCAAGCTCTAGCCCTGGGCCTAATATGGAATCATAGGAGCATAGAGCTTGAAGGGACTTCATGAAGTCATCTAGTTCAGCCCCCTGCTCAGAACAAGATTGTTACTGACTAAACCATCCCAGCCAAGTGTCTGTCTAACTGGCTCTTGAAAATGTCCAGGGATGGAGATTCTACAACTTCTCTAGGTAGCCTGTTCCAGTGCTTAACTGCTCTCATAGTCAGAAAGTTTTTCCTTGTATCCAGAAACAGCCTATATATAATGAAGAGAAGGAAGAGTCGTTTTGATGTGATATCTTTTATTGGCGCAACTGTATGGTGGGGAGGTGTTGAGTTTTCAGGCACAAAAAATGTTAGAAAGCTGGTCTAACATCTCCCAGTTATATTGTTGTACCAATAAATATTGGTCCAGCACCAAAAGAACCTTGCTTCTTGCATATTTCCTGGACAGTCATGGTTACAAAAACACTCCAACCCCACTGTCTATAAAACATGGCAGAGATTAACAGATATGCATAACATAGGTTCTCAGAAAGCTGCTGAATAAATACACTGGATATTGCCAGCGTTCACTGACTGTAGCCTGTTACCCACTAACTTTGACATCAGGCTGCCTGCAAACATTCTGACTTCCACCAGAGTGCTTGCAGCTAATTACTTTATTTAGTTCATAATCTTGATTCAGCTGTAGATCCAAAGTTTACTCTAAGTAACATTTAATATGTTGCTTCCCCCGAAGGGCCATCGGGTGTTGGACACCTAGCTGAATTAGTCCTGAGAGGATAATGTCAGTCTTGGGAGGTTTGCATTTTGAGACGTGCAGAAAAAAAATTATGAGCTGTAAATTTTTGACATGCTGTGATTTTAGAACATCAGTTACTGAAGAATTCCTACTTCCAACAGTGTAAAATGTATATTACTTGGCTCTAGTTTGAAGCTCCATGAGGCACAGTAATTTTCTGAATGATCCACGTAATTAAACCTGTGGATCTTGGAACAGATATTATGACCTGTGGTAATATAGATTGAATAGAGGTTCTTTGGAACACAGGTGGTCCTTTTGTTCAGTGGGGCCCTTGTCCCAGACCAGATAAATTTAACTAGAAATTATCTCATTAGTTTACAGAACATAAAATCTGCAGCTTAGGAGGAAAAAACTTTACTTTCCTTCCTAAAGGGAATATATTTGATGCACTACAACTAAATGAAAAAATTAATTTCAGATAAGCTCTGAATAAATTCAGTGACAATAAATGTGGGAGCAGGCAATTATAGTTCAAGTATAGGAAGATGGTGCTCATGTGGTGAGGATATGACAGATTATATGCATTATTACTCCAGTCAGACAACAAACTATTCCAATTAAATTAAATATCACAGTATAGAAGTGGTATTCTTACTGGGTCCAACTTCTCTTCTCCAAAAACTGCTGCCACACCACAGGTGAATTGTTTCCAGACCTTTGAATGTGTAATAAGAAAATACAATTTGGGTAGAGGCAAGATTAATTTATAGTACCATTTCATGTTGAGGTTTTTGTCTAGAATGTTATTAGTGCATTTTCTTTTACACTTCAAGTGGTTGGATAAATCCATTAGTCTCTGATTTTTCTCACTCCTTTCTATTTTGTCTTAGTGAAGTGGCAGATCCTCAATTTGTAAGCTATTCTCAGTTTTTGGGGGGTTAGTCTTTGCATGAATTTTACTATACAGTTAAAACTTCTCATTTGAAATGTGGGATTGCTTCTTTCCCTTGTTCTCATGTAGCCTTCTCTTCTGTCTCATTTAGTTATCGATAATTGAATAGGTACTAATGTACAGGGGATTTGTTTAATTTGTTTTCATTGGTACTGACTGGCCTGTAGAATTTATGACTTTATCTTGGAGGTTCCTGCAGCTGAACACCACATATTAGAATTTCTGTAGTGATCAGACCATATGCATTTTACTTGTAATAGCAATAGAGTTAAGAAACAGTGTGAAGGTGAGTCTGGGGAAGAACAACCCTACAAATGGTTTTAATGCAATGATTTTCATCAGTGTTACTCTAGTAATGTGAATAGATACAAATACAAACAAACACCTCAGTGCTGCTTTCTTAATTTCTTCCATATACACAAGGGACGTTGATCACCAACAAGCTAACACAGCACTTCAGTAAAACATTGTGTGATCGTATAAACAAGTTGCTCGATGGGGAGAAGTGTAAGATGCAATATCTTTCCACTGATTGCATAAGTATTGAGCAATATTCTATGAACAATAAGAAATATTGAAAAGAAAACTGCTACTTGTTCAGTGCTATGCTAGAAAAGTCAAGCACTTGATCATTTGTGAACTGAAATATATCTGAACATAGTGTTTTAGTACATGCCTCTCTTACCTGCTGCTGGTGATCCTCTTGTTCAGAACTGGTGACAGTAGGCTGAAGGCCAAATGAGGGCTGATCAAACCAGCTTCCCCCTGCTTCACTATAATCCTTACCTCAAAACAGCTCTGTCGTTGTTAATACAAAAATGCCATTACAGTCATTTTACAGTTAGTAATTATCATAAAAAATTAATACAATGGGCAGGAAGTAGAAAGAGGCTTGATATCACAAGCTTGCATACATGCATACCCTGCAACTATAGGGAGGGAGAATCACATGAAAGTTTAGATATGTGCCTCACTAGTCCTATAGGAACAGCCAGGCAGGCCGTTTGGAATCCATGTATTATTAGTGGTGCGTAGATCACGGTTATTCTAAGCCACTTTAATGCAACTTAAAAAGAAAACCTTTTAAAGAGGAATCAGTTGTCATTCAAGTGTTAATCCTTCTTTTCTTTTATGCCATTGGGCATGTATGGTTAGCTGTCTACTCATACCACAAAAGAATCTACCATGCATAGAAATGATATTACATTTTACGTTGGCTTCTTGCAAAGGAATTGAAAATGTGTGATTTAAAAATACATATGGTATTCCATGTCTTAAGTTTTTATTATAATAACTAACCAATTGGCTGTCATGAACAACAGAGTATTTCAGGGAGAGCTTACGTGCCCCCCATCACTCACCCTTTGGGGTTGGCCATGTAAACCAGGGGTGAGCAATTATTTTGAGCAGAGGGCCACTTACTGAGTTTTGGCAAGCTGTTGAAGGCTGCATGGGTAGCTCTGCCCTTTGGCAGGTGCCCCACCCCCTCAGTTGCCATCTTGTAACCAGAAGTCCTGCCCCCTAACCTTTGCCACCAGAAATCCGTACCCTTGCCCCCGGAAGTACTCATTTCAGCAGGGGGTTGTGCCTTCTTGGACCCAGAAAAATACCAAATCATATTCTCAAAAGGAAACGTGTACGTTATTCATTAATTTGATTTCAAAAAATATTTTGTCCTGATTTACATGCGTTTGTGTAGTGTACAGAGGTGATTGTATATAAGTTTAAAATGAAGTTTTACTCTTATATATTGTTGGGGGGCTGTGGGTATGTGGGGTGGGGGAGCATGTAAGTTTTTAGTTCTTCTGTCTGTGCGTCTGTCTATCTGTAACGGTGGGGGCCAACTACTCATACGCCCCGGAGAGGGCAGGTGGCACTTGGCTGTATGGGCCCCACCCTTCAGGCGGGGAACCAGGGGCAGAGTGGGAGGGTGGGTGTGTGTGCAGCCAGGGGCAGAGTGTGTGGGGGGGGGGTGTTCATAATATGAGTCCCACACGCACACCCCACCATACACATGTACCCACACTTGCTTCGCACTGCCATACATGCAGACCCCCACATCCACACCCCTTCACATAGCCCAGGCACCCCTCCACACACAGACCCCCACACACACCCACATGCTCCTTCACCCCACATGCCCACAGCCCCCCACAAACCTATATCTGCCCTCCCCCCACACAATATATAAGAGTAAGACTTAATTTTAAACTATTGTGCAATCATCTCTGTGTACACTACACAAACGCATGTAAATCAGGACAAAAATATTTTTTGAAATCAAATTAATGAATGCTGTAGATGTTTCTTTTTGAGAATATAATGTGGTATTTTTCTGGTTCCAAGATGGCACAACCCGTTGCTGAAAGGAGTACTTCTGAGGGCAAGGGGAAAGACTTCTGCTGGCAAAGGTCAGGGGTTAGGAGGTGGGACTTCCAGTCACAAGATGGTGACCAGGGGGTAGGGCACCTGCCAAAGGGCAGAGCTACCCATGCAGCCTTCAACAGCTTGCCAGAACTCAGTAAATGGCCCTCTGCCCAAAATAATTGCTAACCCCTGGTTTACATGGCCATCCCCAAAGACTGAGTGGTGGGGGGCATGTAAGCTCTTCCTGAAATGCTCCATCATTTATTAGGGCTGTGCAAGGCTTTGAACAGAGCTTCGGATCCAGAGAAGCTTCAGACGCTTCGGGGTCCGAAGCAGCACGTCCAGGTCAAAGCGTCGCCTCGTTTGGCTTCCCAAAGTGGTTTGGAGCTTCCGAAAAGCTTTGGAGCCATCTTGGAGATCCGGCTATAGGGTATAATGGGGAAACAATAAAATATCTATAACAAGACAGAAACAGTCAGTCCCACAGGTACCCATGGCACAAGTTTTGTCCGTCAGCAGCTAGGGGTACAGGGCCCCAGAACCCCCCTGCCCCAATCTCCTCAACAGCTGGCAGGCATTGTGGCCTCAGCAAGGGCCACCACCCTTGCAGCTTTCACCTTGCTGTGTCTTAACACACACAGTGTCACCCATGGCATGAGTTTTGCTTGTCCACAGCTTGAGGTGCAGTTCTCCTCAAACCCCTGCATTGATCTTGAAGCTTGGCAGGTTTTGTGGCCTCAGCAAGAGCTACCACCCCTGCAGTTTTGACCCCCCCCCACCCCGTGGTGTAACACATAGATGTGACAGGAGTTTGGCTTTCAAGAATTTGGGGTACAGTTCCCTTCAAACCCCTGCACTGATCTTCTTGAAACTTGGAAGGTTTCATGCTCTCAGCAGAGGCTACCATCCCTGCAAGATGCATCCAAATCAGACAAAAACCAACCAAGTTATAGATATTTCATTGATTTCCCCCTTAATATCCTATGGCCGGATCTCTGAGGTGGCTCCAAAGCTTCAGAGCCGCTTCGGCTGGATCAAGATGAAAACCCAGTCCGGAGCTCCGGATCGGATCACTGCCATCCGAAGCCGGATCAGATGGCTGCCGACTCGCACAGGCCTATCATTTATGACAGGCAATTGGCTAGTATTAGAATAATCATCCTCATCATCAACATCCTTAGCGCAAACTGCAAATCGGCCATTTGATACCTGAAAAATTCCTGCTGTGATTAAAAATGTGGTAGACATGTGATGGTTTTTTGCCAAGTGTTGGAATACTGCTTGGAAGGGGAAGGCTGAGAGGGTTCTCTCTATTTTGATTTAAAATGCCAAACTGTTATAGTAAGAATGTTCTTATTGACATTGTCTTCCCAAACAGGATTAGAATATACCCTTGTTGCAGTTCACAAGAATCAGTTACCTTTATTTAGGTTTAGAAGTAAGCTAGAACAATTGGCTCAAGGTTTCTATAAATCAAAACCAAGCCACAAATAGTACACGTTATTTGGCCACACTAAAGTCTGTTCCCAATATTTTTAATCTGCTGCTGCAAATTCAGCAAAAGGAAATATACATCATTACATTCTCAATATGGGGTTAAAAAGATGATTAACTGGAAATGGAGAAATGAGGGATCAAGATGGACTAAAATGGAAAACCAAAGCAAAGAAATCAGGACATTTTTTATTAGGCTGTTAGAAATAATGACTTTTTAAACTATTTAGAAAGTAAGGGCACTTTTATATGTGGTGTTGGGGAGGGGGAAAAGTGAGGGCCACTTTAATTAGAGCAGCTCCAAGAGCTGCTCTAATTACAGCGCCACAGCATTTCATGTATTAGCATCTCTGTGCTTCAAAATGGTGTCGGGGCACTTGAATTAAAACTTGTTCAAGCTTTAGTTAAAGCATCCCCACTACATCTTGAAGTGTGAGGATGCTGATGCATGAGATATGGAGGCTGGCTGGAGCGCAGTAATTACCACACTCCAGAAGAGTCAATTAATTGAATCTGTTCCAACATGCTGTAATTACAGTGCATCAGAGCAGTCTCTGCACTTGTGTATAGGCACCCTAAGGCTGCAATGGATAGGCTTCAAGATGAAAGCAGAATAGAAAAACTTACTGGGCCTTATGAAAATGTTTCTGCTCTCAATACTTCAGCTTAATTACTGCTCAGGGGGAAAACTCATCAAGTTCTGGGGGGAATGTATTAGCAGTAACATGGTCGTCTACATTTCACAGGCATATGAAAGGCAGCATGGTAACTGATGAGCTAAATACAGAAAACCTGGTGCAGAGAAACAGCTTTCTGAAACCCTTTTTCAGTCTGGCAGCAGAGCTCTTGTACTTCCAAAGTTTGCTTTTGAGTTGGTGTTTCTTGCTAAGTTAAAGGTACTAGACAATGTGAAGGGCAGATGATCTAGTTCCTTTATGGTGACACGGTGGAATAGGGCTAGCTTCAGTTTTTGGCTGTGGCAATATCTGAATCCTGCTTGCTACAGTTGGAGAGGAAACATGCTGAACAGTATGTCTTCTGGAAAGAGATCATCATGCCAGCCATCTTGTCTGCTTTTGGGGCTAGGTTGGGCCCTAGTGGTAATTCCCTTTCTTTGGGTTTTTCTGGTTTCTTTGTTTTTTTTCCCCTCTACTTCTGTCTCCTGTGCACCTCACAAGGGTTTGTTAGAATTTATAAACTGTCTATCAACAGCTTAACTTGGAAAGGTATTTTGGAGGGTGATGTATGCCGGATGTATGCTCAAATGTTTTGAATAACGTATTTTTAACACCAACAAAACACAAACAATGCATTTATCAAAATAAATTCAGCAGGTGTGTTCATCCTGAGTGATCCGGATACTGCAGATTTTAAAGAAAAACACTGAATTCAGAATTAAGGTCATTATTTCTTATTTGAGCTAAAAATGGTTATCTGAAGTATTCTTTAGCTCTGTTATTTTAAATGTTGAATTATTGACTAGCTGGCATATTTCCCAAATTTAATAAAACTCTTGAGACTGTAAACTGTACAGATGGACAAAGCTTGCCAAAAGCTGAGCTTAAAAATAGGAAACAAATTCTTGTGCTCACAGATATATAGTTTCTATTTTTTGGTGTCACAGTAATTATTTTTAATTAGCTTTACAAATCTCCTAACTAGAGTATAGCAAGTGTCATCACTATAGTGGGCTATATTTTTATCATGGGGAGTTCATACTGTGTATTTAGTTTTACCTAAATATATCCTGAAATAGCTCCCTTAAGTGGTCTCTGCATCTTGTACACAGAAAATGGGATCCCTCCACTAAACCTTCACCTCTTCCATCTGTGAACGCAGCGGTCCCACACGAGACATCATGGTCTGTCTTGATGTTGGCGTTCTTTTGGCTGTAGGAGTGCTGTTCCAATATAAAATTTCTTATTTTCAGGAGACAGCCAGAGTCCAGTTTACCCTTTTGCTCTTTCCATTTTGGAGGTTAGGATTGGTGTACACACAGCCTAGATACCACTACAGCTGTACCACTAAGAAAGTAGCATGTCTCAAATCGTGTAGATGCACGTATTGGTAGAGCTTTTCCCCATAAATCTGTGTGTAAATTAGTGATCGTTAGCAAATAAAAACCTAGGATTCCAGACTAGCCTAGGGATTGACACGATTCCTCATTCAATGAGCGACAAACAGGCTTTATTTACTACAAGTATTCAAAGTCAGATTCAAACCAAAGCAACGCCCAGTAATTAGCTATAGAGTGGTGATTTCTCACCACACAGGCAATAGGAGAGACGGTCTGTTTCTTCCAGCTTTTTGAGATAATTGGGAGGCAGCAGCAGTTCTTGTCGGAGAGCTCTTTCATTCTTAAGGTGCACGCTGGTAGCTGTTTCACTTTGTTCTTATACCCTTAGTCCAGCACTTTCCAAGCATTCTTGGAGAGTTGTGTAAATCAAGGAAGTGTCCCAAGCAGTAACTGACAGGAAAATCCTGTTGATCAAGCTGCTCATTATTGGTTATCAGAAAATTCCGATTTGAATGAATTACCTTCTTTGATGACAAGAGGTTATCCGTTTCTATTAAGTTTGGAACATATCAAGAAACTGATTACCAGCCAGGAAAAATGCAAGGTTTTGGGGAGTGTCCTTGGAAAATCAAGAGAACCACTAGCCAAAACAAGTAAATCAGGAGGAGACATCTATCATATACGGAGAATGACTCTTCCTGTACATAACATGGGTTAATTGCAAGAGAAACTTTTACCCTATTAATTAATCAAGGATAGACTTTTCACATAGTTACATATCAGACAACTCGGAGCCTGCTTGAAATCATCATGAATATTGTAAAATAAACTGGAAGGGATACCTTATTATTTCTTCTCAGGTGGCTTAGCCATGAACTCTCATCCTCTTGCACTATGCAGGTAGCATCAGTATTTTGTATTCTGACTTCTGTGAGTAGGCCCCAGCTTAGCATGAGTTTCAGAGTCGTCAGTGATGCATATAGACATGCTCAAAGTCCATAATGATGATGTCAGTAGGTACTATACTTAGGAACTTTTGCATTTCATTTTTCTGGTAGCTTTTTTCCCCATTTCTTCATAGATTTCATAGACATTAGGGCTGGTAGGGACCTCAGAAGATCTTTGAGTCCAGCCCCGTGTCCCAGGGGCAGGAAGTCAGCAGGGGTCATAGGATCCCTACAAGATAAACCAAATTTCTCTTGAAGGCATTCATAGTATGTGCTTAAACCACCTCCGGCAGCAGTATATTCCAGACCTTGGGGGCTCAGACAGTAAAGAAGTTCTTCCTTATGTCCAGCCTGAAACGGTCCTGGAGGAGTTTGTGACCATTTAACCTGGTCATCACAAAATCCTCCAGAACCGTTTCAGGTTAGACATAAGGAAGAACTTCTTTACTGTTCTTGCTTGCACCCAGGTTTTTTCCAAGTTTTAACCAAGTGTCAGTTTTGCAGTGCTCTCCCAAACCCTAGGTCTTCGTTCTTTTTTACCAGGGCTGTCCAGCTTTAAGCGGCCAGAGGCTGCACCCCTGCAGGCTGTGCTAGCCGGGGGCCACACACTACTCGAGCTGCACCAGAGGGGTGAACGCTCCCCGCTGCAGCATCCTCACTCCCCAGCACTGAAGTGTGTACCCATGTGAGCACCCCTCCACCACAGCAGTGAGCCAAAGTGAATCACTGCAGCATGTTCCCACATGGGTGCCCCAGCACCACTACCATTGCACTGCATACTGCAAAGATCCAGTGTCAACCTGAGCTACGCATGCTGCGCCCCACCACCCCTGGAGTGGGCGCAAAACACAGAGCCAGAGGAGGAGCCTGGAGAAACTGGCTGATGTTTCAGCTGGAGCAGTCAGTAGCAGCAGCCAGGTGGCAGCCCAGGAATCCCAACTTAACCCCTTGCAGGCCACCAGTTGGCCAGCCTTGATTTATACAGTTTCAGCTTAAGTTATTTTTCTGAATTTACTACTGCATAATTCAGTTTGGATTTGATATTAGTGTCCTGGTTTTGATCAACTGTTCCTTCCCTGGTGGAATGAGGATTCTCTCTGCCCCTTGTGACTTTTGTTGTTAAACCTTTCTCCTGGGTACTGTAAATACTTCAAATTATTACACCAGTCCTGACATTACACTTCCTACTGGGTTAAAACAAAGTTATGAGAGTGTATTCACAGTATGTAAGTACTTTGTGTAAAGGGTAGGTTGTACCTTTTGGATTGGTAGAATATAGGATTTATGCTGATTTTGTTATTTCTCGAGTTTTGTATAAACAGTTTATAGAAAGAAATATGCTTTCAGGATCCAGATATATTCTGATCCATTAAAATCTCCCTAGGTGTTGCCTCAGTGCATTATTTCCCTCGGAGGTAAATCTAAAGCTTCTGGAATATCTCCAGGCAGCAAGTTACCAAGAAGTGTGGCTCTAGTCCAGGGGTTTTCAACCTTATTTAGGAAGTATACCCCTTCTGGTGGCGAAGGCTGGACATGGAATAGGGGAAGGGAGCTTGTATGTGGCCACTGCCTCCCACCACCCCATGCACTGCTTTCCCATGGGTGGCCATATGTGCGGATCCTTGGGCTGCTGATAGGCCTTGCACCTGGCCAGTTGTACACTGCCCATCCGTCAGCAGCCCACAGAGCTGCATATGTGACCAACTGTGGGAAAGTGACATGTGGCATTGGCAGTGCGGGGTGGTGGATGGTGGAGGCAGCCACTGCGTGCGAGCTCTCCTCCTTCGCATCCTGCTGGCCAGGCGGTGCCTGGGTGGCCTGCAGAGTGGGGTGGTGGGTGGCGGTACTTCATCCCCTCCCACCCGTGCATACCCCTTAGGCCTAGGACTTTTCCAAGTACCCCTAGAAGTATGAGTACCCCCGGTTGACAATCCCTTCTCTAGTCACTTATGACCAGGAATCTGGGTGTTCTGTTTCCAATGAAAAAACAGAGTAAACGGTGGGTTTTAACTTTTACCAGAGGCAAACACAGATTTCTCGTTTTACAAGAGAAACCCATGGATTTTGCTGGTTTGCAGTGAGCTCCCTGCAGGCTGGCAGAGTTCCAGCATGCAGGGAGCTGGGAGGGAGTAGGAGGAAGGTGGTGAGACAGATGGTAAGACAGGGATCATGCACATGGCCTCAGGCAGCCCGAGAGCAGCTCTGGCAGGTAAATGGAGGGGAGAGGGGGATTGAGGCCCCTATAGGGAGGGAGCTGGGCAGGGCTGGAACTGCTGCCCAGCTGGGTGGGGCTTGGGGCCCAAGTTGTAATGCATGGCTACAGGGCCTCAGCGGGGAGCAGGATGGGGCTGTAGGGGGCTCCTCTGGGGAAGAGTGAGGGCCAGCTCCCTGCTACCACATGCACTTCCAGGGGGCAGGAGGGACCCGTGCCCCCCAGATTTGTGCGTGGAGCAGGTACAGGTTGCAGGTGCAGGCTCCTGCACAACCCCCACGTTGCTTCCCTCACTGTAGTCCTGGACCCAGAAGGCATGTCGACAGGGCAGTGCAGGGTTTGCAGCGGTGAGCAGGTTCTCTGTGCAGCTCCTCTGCTCCCTGCCGCACTAGGTCATGCCTGCTGGGCTTTGGAGGCCCTGGAGCAGGGAAGCAGGAAAGAGTGGGCCCACATGGAGAAGCTGCTTGCCACTGCAAGCCCTGCACTGCCTTGGTGATGTACCTCCTGCGCATGGGGCTGCAGTTAGGGGCTGCACCCCTCAGCGGGGAGGGAGTGTGCGCACAGCAGCTAGGAGGTCCCTGTATGGCTCAGCTGTCCCCAACTGCATTGAGTCATACCTGCAGAGCTGTGGAGACCCCCAGGGGGGAAACAGGGCGAGAGCTCGAGCCCACAGCCTGCTCCTGCCCCATGTACTGATCTGGGGGGCACAGATACCCCCTACCCCCTGGGAGTGCATGCGGTACTGGGGAGCCACCCTGCCCAAGCCCACAGCAGGCGAGAGTGGGGGCAGGGAGTTGCAGACCAGGGACACCAGCAGAGCTGTGGGAGTGAGAGAGAAGCAGGGCTAGGGGACTGTGGGTAGGGAGTGATGGGCACTAGCAGGGCTGGGGGAGTTGTGTGGGGCCTTTAATTTTAATCATGGATTTGGGGTTTTTTATTACAGAATTTGTGTGGGGGGTTTTGTTGATTTTTAGTAGTGAATTTGGTAATTTTTATCAGGGAAAACCAGGATCCCTGCTAATGACCAATCAGCCCTGAGCCTTCAGACATGCACCTCAGGCTGCTCTACCCTGTCTAGGTTGCCTAATTTGCAGGTTTGTGTGTGCAAAGAGGTGCAGATGGGTGGGACTGTGTTTCTTGGCACCACTTCCAGGTTTGCCTTGGAGGCAGCATAGACCGGGCCAAAGAGAGACTGTAGTATGGCATTTAGATTTGGATACCATTAATAGAACATATACATTTGTTTACAAATATTATTTCTGACTCTTGGTTCTGAAAAGTCAAGTCAGGTAATTTCATGTATTTTTTTTATCGAGAAAGCATTTTGCAATTGAAAATTAAATAAGTCTGTTGCAATTGTCCAAGGCAAAATAGAATCTAAAGCCCTCTTCTCAATTATTATTTGCTCTGTAGTCTAAACAGGAGTAAAATGTATCAAAAAGTATTAGAAGCAAGTAATCTATGAATTTACCATAATCTAATAGTATATCGTAATCTGTTGTGTGAGAATATGCCCTGTTTACAAATGACATTCTGGACTTGAGTCCTTTGTTGCTTTTAAATAGCATACCAAGCATTTGGATGTCTGTGCAGCAAGTTAACGCTTTGGGTATTTTGTTTCCTCCTATTGTCTTTAAATATTCGTGGTTTGAAATCTTTTATTTCTTTAACTCTTTTACAGTATAAAGAAATGTAAAAATTATTATGAAGTACTTGGAGTTGCAAAAGATGCAGGTGATGAAGACCTAAAGAAGGCTTATCGAAAATTGGCTTTGAAATTTCATCCAGACAAAAACCATGCACCTGGAGCAACGGAAGCTTTCAAAAGTAAAAGTTTGGGTTGTTTTAAACATTGTACAGGGAAAAATCAATCAGAACAGAAAGGGCCCATCTGTTTTGCAAAACTGAATATTTTAAAACATAAATTAATCTTATATATGTAAAATTGAAAATCCATGGTACATTGTATAGCTGAGAGAGGTTCCTTAAATAATGACTTCCTTTCAGAGAGTGACTGACCTTATAATCACATACACTGCTTACAGATGCTAAAAAATAAACAAACAACGCCCCCTCCACCGCACTTTACCGGAAGAAGGAGTGAGTTAGTTCAACCTGGCTTCACAGCATCTGTATAGATCGGGGATGCTTCAGCAGGGCTTTTTGGCACTTTTATGTGAAGCCAATTCAAGCAGCTATTAGATAAAAGTGCCAAGAAAGCCCACTAAAGCATCTGATCTACATGCACATTGGGTGAGCAAGGTCCAATTAATGCAATGCCTCTTCTGGGCATGCTCTGGGCTCGGCACAAGAGCACCCCAAGTTTAAAGTAAAGTGCCAGTTTTTTGTTTGGTTGTTTTTTTTAATCTCTGTAAGCAGCCATAATGTCTGCTATAAGGCAAGGGTGTCAAACACACAGCCTCCAGGCCAAATCTGGCCTACAGAGGTGGGTCATCCAACTCAGGAGGGTTTTCAGAGCTACTGTTGCCAGAGCCAACACTTAACAGGTTAATGTAGCCACTATCTGAGGTAGGTACCCTCTCACCCCACAAACTCTGCCCCTACCTCTTCCCTGCTTTCTCTTCCCCTTTAGAATTTACAGTGGCCCTGGAGGGTGTGGGGGACGTGTAAGTAGTAGCATTAATCCCCTAAGTGGTGGCAGGAAATATGGCCTGCCAACTGATTTGTTTGACACCCTTGACAGGGGTAGTTCAACATGTATTTGAAAGTTGAATATGGCAATATGGACTTTTAAAATCAGTGAGTTCAGGATTGCTTGAAATATAACAGCAAACCATGAGTAATATTTAGTAATACAACTCAGTTACCTTTCTTTTTATGCCATTTTACACTCAATTGACTTTTAGTTATGTTGGCTAATTTAATATGATCATACATTTTGCAAGATATATTCATACTATTCCTTCAACGTTTATATATTTACGAGTGCTTAGTGTGCCTCAGGCACTTGTAGCCCAAAGGACCATGTAACTGAGGAACGGTGCTTATGGGGGGTGTTAACAATGTATGAGAATAGACTGTCACAATTCTACAAGAAACAAGACTGTTTTGAAAGGACACCATAATAAGAGATGTATCTGAATCACTTGCACTGTTGAATGAGATAACAAAAGTTTATAGTATCCAATGTTACTTTATCAGAGACATTACAGTAGGGATAGACAACCTTTGGTACACGTGCCAGAGTATGGCACATGAAAGCATTTTGTTTGGCATGCGTACCTCTGGGCAGGCAGCAGGGGAGCTGCAAGGGGCCCAGTGCTGCTTGTGGCAGCGCAGCCCCTTTCCCACTGTCCACCTCAAGGTACATGTGCACCTGCTGCCAGCAAAAAGCCAGGTCAGAGCTCCGTGGACCCTAGTACAGCTGCTTGCAGCCTCCTTACCACCTGATGCAAGCAATGTGGGTTCCATGGTGGGTGGCAGGGACCTGCCCAGAGCCTGGGCAGGCTGTGGCAGGCAGCCAAGAGGCTACAAGCAGCTGCACTGGGGTCCATGGAGCCCCAGCCTGGCTCATTGCTGGGAGTGGGTTTATGCATGCTTCAGAGTGGACAGTCAGGGAAGGGGCTGGGGGCTACGCTGCTACAACAAGGATCAGACCCCTCACGGCTCCCCCACCATCCACCCCGGCAAGTCAGTATCTTACAAGTCAAGGTTGCATGTGTTTTCAGCACTCTGCCCAAAAACGTTGCTGACCCCTGTGTTACAGTATATAAAAGAGAAGCGTGTTGTTTTCTATCATAAGCACTGTTTGCCATTCTGCACAGTCCAAATTAGTTTAATGTCACTGAAGTCAATGGAGTTATGTCAAATATAAGTTTCATAGTTTCATAGTTTCTAGGGTCGGAAGGGACCTTAGCAGATCATCTAGTCCGACCCCCTGCCATAGCAGGAAAGAGTACTTTGACTGTGCCCTTTTTGTTGAAGCTTTTAAAAAAAAATACTTCATGTTAGAGGGCAATTTTTAGTCAGTTGCATGCCATAACAAGCTTCCTTTTCCTTAAAATTTTATGTGTGTATGAAGTTTCATTTTTTTTTTTCCAGACAAAAACACCTTTTTTTCAAAAATGGTTAAATTTTATAGCTGCCTTTTGACCAGATCTTAACTCAAGACATTATGGCTAGGTACAAACATTCAAAAAGCCTGAGGCAGAATTGATCTATGTTATGCAGTTTTCTATAAGTGGCATAGTTTAGACTGGTAGCAAACAGAATACACGTGTATGCCGAACTTCTATTCTGTTAAAGCAGGGGTTGGCAAAATGCGACCCATGGGCTGGATCTGGGCCCCCTCACTCCAGAGCCTGCCTACCTGCCTGAGCTACGCAGTGGCCTGGTGCTTCCCTCCATGCCTGTCATGCCCCCTGGGACTGCCTGGACCCGGTGCCTTTGGACAGGTGCCCCCTGGGGGGGCGCTGCTGCAGAGGGAAACTCCGGGGGACCTCCTTCCCACCCCCCCCCCGCTGGCAGCTCTGCCATCCCCCGCCCTGTTGCCAGAGAAGCAGGTAAGGATCGGGCCCGACCTTTGCGTACACGCCACAGGGGTTTACTTCAGTTTAAACTGAATGCTTCAATTTAGGGAGAATGAAACTGAAGTAAATCCCTGTGACGTGTACAAGCAGCCAAAGGCTTTAAGATGGAAAATAACTCATAAAAACCAAGTTAGTTGCAAATAATTCCCTTAATAACTCTTAATAGCCTTATTATCTAAAATGTATCGTGATCCGATTAAACATAAATTAGTTTAAAAATAAATCTGCCTTCTAATTAATTGCATCTTAAATTATTAACTTTCAAAGTCAAACTCTCATTATTTATGCCTTTTAATACTAGTTCTTCAGACAGAGAAGGCAGTGTATACTAATATAGTCACTGTCTAGTTCTCAAATGAAGTTGCAATATGGCAGTGTACTGGTGTAGACAAATGTTGTAGTCCAAACAGAAAATTGCTTCAGTCAAGGCATGTGATTTTCCTTAAATTGAAATTGTTAAATTTTGCTATAGTGTTTTACACAGACTACATTTTTGACTGAAATCTAACTTTTAAAAATATTATTTGTTTAGTTTTTGGAGTTGGGTTGTTATGGCAAAATTGTTGCAATGTATTTGTCAGCAGTCTCTTGATTTTTTGGGGGGGATTTTTTTCTGTGAGAAGGGGGTGTGTTTTAGGAGGAGAAACCTATTTAAACCTTCAGACCACAGGTGGTACCATTGTCATGGTATTAAAAAGATTTCATATTATTGTTTTAATTTACTAAAGATAATTCTTGTTTAATTACTTTGTTTTAATTACTAAAAATGCAGCAGATTGAACGTTGTACTGACTTACTCCAAAGGGGTCTGTAGATTTCGCACACCCCTACTGCATAACCTTAAATGAGCTGTATTCAATTCGGATTCGGCCCAAATCGGGACAATGATTCAATTTGTTGATTCAGATCACTGTCCTGATTTGATTCGGCCAAGTCCAAACCTGAAGATTCGATACTGATTCAGAGAATCAGCGATTTCAGTCATATACACAGCTTTAAATGTTTTTTCTACATACCTCAAGGTACCAGGCACACCTCGTGAACAATGCAACGGTGGGGCGGAGGGAGCGTCACATAGGAGTGGGGGGGGCAGGGGGCCTGCGTGCTCAGCAGCAGACACCCCGCCACCCCCCCATGGCCTATCTGGCTTGGCAATCAGTGAGGGGACCTGGGTGCGCCCCCCCAGACCCAGGAGGCACCAGTCACCGAGCTGGGGGTGGAGAGGAGGCTGTGCTCTGCAGTGGACTCAGAAGTGGATTGGAAATGCTTCTGGACCATTTCCAGGTCCACCACCAAGCACGGTTGGAACTCCCCTGCACTCCCGTGGGATGCTCCATCCTCCTCAGCATTCACAAGCTGCCTGGTACCTTGAGGTATGTAGAAAAAACATTTAAAGCTCTGTCTGTGGCCAAATTGTCGAATCTCTCCAATTCAATTCGGAGAGATTAAAGGGTCTCATGATTCGATTTGAATTTGGAGATTCAGCCATCGAACTGGGCTGAATCTCCTCCAAATCAAATCAGTGACCAAAGGTTCACACAGCCCTATTATCCAGTACATCATGGATACATTATGTACCCGGGAATACTTAGTGAATTTAAAGGACTTTTGAGCCTGGGTAAAACCAGGAGAGCTTGTAAGCTGTTTAAACTGATTATTTTCAGACTGCCTTACTGAGCTTTTTCCTTTCACCACTGCAAAACCAAAGAAATTAAATAAAAGGTTATTTTCTATACAACATTAATGTTTCAAGATCAAACATTTAAGTTGGGTAATTCTGGAAGTTGAAGTTACTTTAGCGTTTTGCAGCATATCATGCTGCATAGTTAATATTTTCTATTTCTTTCTTTTGCTGAATGTAACTCTTAATGTAGGGCATGTTAGTATTGTCCATAAAATTGAGAGGAATGGCTACATGGTAGTTAAAATAATTGGAGAAAGCCAAAGTTATGCAGTTGCCTGCCTTTTGGGTTTACTATTATGAGTAAACTATTAAGAGTTAACTATTATGAATAATGTCAGTTTTGGAAGAAGAAGGAAAACCTCTTTTAAACAAGGAGAATATTCTCTTTAAATATGGGTATAATCTAGCTATATTTACACAAGCATACAAAATCGTACCTGTGTGCAAAATCTAGGAAGGGGCTAGTGGACAACCAGGAGGGAATCTAAGGTAGAAGATCAGCTGTTTCTGGATGCTGTTCCAACATAGTATCCTCTGAGAAGCATATGAAAGTCCATTATATTATCTTTTACTTAGAAATTACAACATTATCATCATTCATTTGTGAGCTGTCTTCTTTTTTTCCTTTATTCCAGAGATTGGAAATGCATATGCTGTGCTGAGCAATCCGGAAAAACGAAAGCAGTATGACCTCACCGGCAGTGAAGAGCAAGCATGCAATCACCCTGGCAATGGTAGATTTAACTTCCACAGAGGTTGTGAAGCTGATATTACGCCAGAGGATTTGTTCAACATGTTCTTTGGGGGCGCGTTTCCAACAGGTATTTATCCATTAATGGTTAAAGGGCATGTTTTTAGAGATGCACTATAGAATTCTGATATTTTATTATGGATATAATTAAAGCAATTTATCATTATAAACTACTGTAATGTAGTGGTTAATACTAACATTATTTTAATTTTAGTTACTTTCCAGTTACTATGGTTACTTTACAGAAAGAATACGGACTTTTATTTAATATGATTCAAAGTATATTTTAACATGCGTTAATGTGATTCAAAGTATTTAGTAATTTAAGTATGCACTATTTTAAGTGTAATTAGATGGTAATCTTACATTCTGTTTTCTTAGGTAGTGTACATTCATTTTCTAATGGTCGGGCTGGATACAGTCATCCTAACCAACACCGACAGAGTGGACATGAAAGAGAAGAGGAGAGGGGTGATGTATGTTTGAACACTTTTTGACTGAAATCTACTGCAAGAGAAAGTTAGCTGTTGTCATGTGCGTGGTATGATTTCAGGGGAGCTTTGCATGTTGTAGGAAGACCTGCATTTGCAAGTGAAATATTTTGCAGGCTTGATGTGAGACAGTCTGGTTGTGTTTGTAAATAGGCAGATTTGAAAAAGATACTTTTTCTTCTATCAAATACTGCATGTCGTTTGCATCCTACTGAAGTAAATTTCTGCTCACTTGTTTTCTGTGTTTGTCCACACTTGTAAGCTAATTCATATTAAAGTAAGGCTCTTATTTTAAAAAAAAACTGGCTACTCCCAAATGTCTCCATGTGTAAATGAGAGCTTTAGTTACATGTGAGGCCTACGTAGGCCTGATCTAGAGTCTAAGTTGGCAAAAAGACTGTTGACTTTAGAAATCTCTGGATGAGGCCACTGGAGTCTTTAAACATCAGTGCTGTATGCTGAGAGGTGGTGTATTCCCATTGCTGTGAGTAGATTAATGTTGTATATATTGAAACTGAGTGATTGGGAGAAAAAGACTCTCTCTCATTTGTGGACAGTGCTGCCAACCACAGTCAGAGCCTGACCCTGATCTTGATGCTGACTAGAGCCACTGGGCACTGATGTGGACACTGATTTAAAAAAAAAAAAAAAAAAAAAGACTGCCGGCAATTCTGAGGTGGGATACCTGTCAGCATGCACAACTATGTAGGCTGACAGAGTTGGTCTAACAACTTCTGGTTTATTGATGCTGTTCAGGCTTAAAGAAAGACTGTCTGAGTTAGGACTAAGCACTGTCAAAAAAAAAAAATTGTCTGTTCACTTGAACCTCGTTTTATGAATTGCTAAAATCCATCTATTTTCTCTGTTAGGGAGGCTTCTCTATGTTCATCCAGCTGATGCCTATCATTGTATTGATCCTTGTCTCCTTATTGAGCCAGCTGATGGTTTCTAATCCTCCCTACACCTTATACCCAAGATCGTAAGTAACGATGATTTAAATTTGTTCAGCAAGAGGAAAGCATGATTTTCTTTTAATAAACTTTTTTTTCTTTCTTTGTAAGCACTTAACACGTTTTTGCAGAAAGTTCCCCTCTTAAAAATACAGGTCAGAAGATTCTTTTTTGAACTGTGATAAAGGCACAAGAAGTTCTCCGTTCATTCTCTTTGCAGCAAAGTCTACTACAACAGTATTTTACCCCAGAATGTCCAAAAGGAAGTACTGATGCTGTAACTGTATCTGTTAAATATCTATAATTTGTTCTGTTAGCTTAAGGAAATAGAACATTGACTAATCACCCAGCAGATGAATCGTCTATGGATTATCGTTTTTGCCACTACTGTCTGAAGGGTCCTAACTTCCACAGAAGAAAAAATCCTTCTCTCTCATTCTGCTTCAGAGTTCATGAGCTCAACAGGAAAGATACTGTTTTCTTCTGAAACTAAGCTGCCGTGATGCTTAATAAACACCTCTCTGTGACCACAATCCTTGACTCCTAAATCCAGAAAATATCAGTAGGCAGAAGAATTTGTCAGGAGTTGGAATAAAACATTTTAGAGTGAAATGTTGTTTGATCACTATGGCATAATGACTTTTTCTAAATTTGCTAGGTTCCAGTGTAATTTGCTATTATATGATATATCAATGAATACGGTATATTAAACAAAAATATCTTACAAAAGTTAATTTTTGAGACAGAAAAAGCAGAGTTTTTATTTTCATGAACACAGTGAATTACTGATGCTTTTCACTAAGGGGAGCATTTGAAATACAGACTAACAAAACGATGCCTCTCTTACAGGAGCACAGGGCAGACCATTAAAATGCAGACAGAAAACCTGGGTGTCATTTATTATGTGAACAAAGACTTTAGAAATGAATACAAAGGAGCATCTTTACAGAAGATAGAAAAGAATGTGGAAGAGGATTATGTGTCAAACATTCGAAATAACTGTTGGAAGGAAAGGCAGCAAAGTAAGTTGACTCTGACTAATATTTGATGCTTCTTACAAACATGTTACTAGAAGAAAAAACTTACGTCCATGTTTGGAAGAAATGAAACAGCTATTTTTATTAAGTTGTTGTTAGTATGTGTTTTTAATGAACCAATATGAGGCATTCCACGTGTACCACTTTTTCTCAAAACAAAATATTACACCTTGTCTAAATTCATATAGTTTTTCCTCAGTGATCCAAGGAAATAATTGCCACCTGCAAAATGATAGGAGTGCCATCTGTAGTCTTTTCTTAAAAAATGAACACCTAGATTGTTGGCCTAGATTGACAAATGTATACTCAAATGAATAAACAATGAGAAATAAATACATTATTCCATTCTCCATCTCACTCGTCACTATGACAGCCAGAAAGAAATGGTGAGTATTGTGAAATCACCATCAGTTAACTGAGACATTTTCCAGAAATGTATACACATCCCTCAGTGAAGGCTGTCCCATGGGTGGAAAGAAGTTCTCTTCTTTCACCAATTGTATCTGTTGCAAATAGTCCAAATTTTGAGGCATATCACAAATGGCTGAGAGATCCATGAAGCCATCTATTCGCCAAAAACAACTCTCTAATGTTATAAATCAAAACTAACTTCAACTGGCCCACTCTTCCATGGTCCTGTACCTTCATAACTGACTTTATGCATAAAGACACCTTTCAAACTAGGTATCTCAATCATCTAGAAACATTTATATGAAAGTTAATTTCCAGAGGGAATTAAGAAGCAAAAATAGCTCTGCTGTAGGCAGATTTTCTTATAAAGAAATATCTATAAGTGATATGGTTAGAAAAGAATTTATATAGGTAAGTTGTTCTAAAGGAATGAACTTTGGGAATGAGGATTTCTAACTTGAGTCTTGCATAGTAGATCATCTTTTAAGAAGCTGTTTCAATGATACTTTGCACCAGTTGAATTAAAATTAGATTCAGCACAGACACATTTTGGAAAATTGTCATGAAAAATGAGATTTTGTGGATGTGTATGTTCAGTCATTAGAGAGTATTCTGATGTAATCTGTAACTAAATATTGCAAATTATTAGATATCCATTACCAAAGGCTCTTTCAGTAATCTTCCTGAGGATTCCTAGCAGAAATGGTCATAACCAAAGACACACATAGTTAATTTCTCATTGGCTAGTTAGCTGCCACATCTCTCATGGAAATATAAACCAGTCCAAATCTAGAAAAATGGTTCTGACAAACATGAGGGGTATAAGTCATGGAGCCAGTAACACATCAGTAACATAGCCAGCAGAATAAATGGAGGACAAATGAATCAAGGACTTTGTCATTTATTCAGAACTAAGAGTGCATTCACCTGCCAAAAAATGCATTTGTAATTTTTGTTTAAAATTAGCACCCAATAGGCATTCTTGGCTTGACGAATGAGCCAGTAATTTCACTCAATTTAATTGCATCATCCAGCACACGATCCTTTTAAAACTACCAGAAGTACTTTCTAATGGTAAACTCTAATCAGAGTACCTCGTGGCTACCCTATGTTTCTCACCACAAAAGAGCAGGGTCACTTGTAATTAAATTGTTTCCAGTACATACAAGGCTCGATTTTTATAAATCTCTTAATTTCCTAAATAGTTAAACGGACAAAAAAGCAACCCCCGTCCCTTCAAATTCTAAACATCAGTTTTTATCTGTACATAGTAATTTAAAACTTTATATGTTTTTATTAAACTGTCTGCTTCATGTTTTTTTTATATTTTTATACATCAAGTAGTTAAACACCAAGTACGTAAAATGTTCCTTCCAGTGTTAGTTGTCTTTAAAGAATGGATTGTTAATTGATTTCAACCTAGGAGCCAAAAAAATATAGGTAGTCTATCTACATCAGTGTTTCTCAGTCCATGGGTCGTGACCTAAAAGTGAGAAAAAGTAAGAATATATGAAAGGGTCACAAACAAACTTTAAAAATGGATCAGTAAACTTTAAAAATGGAGAAAAACATGGGACATCATGTCTTTTCCCTTGCAGTCTGTCAGAGTTCCACCCTGCAAGAAGCTGCTTGGGCCTGCCCTGCCTCTCTCACCCACCTCCTGCCCCCCACACTGAGGGGTTGGTGCCAGGGTGCAGCAGGTCAGGAGTGAGGGGCACTGGGCCAGGACTGACTATCAAAATGTACAAATGGCTCCTGGTATGAAAAAAAAAGGTTGAAAACCACTGGTCTACATCACCTCTGTAATACAGAGAGAATAGTTTTAATTCCTCAGATCACTGCACTGATTTGTGAAGCCTGATGTAGTTTCAGAAGTGCATTTAATTTTACTGCTGCTGAGATCTCTAAAGATATTGATAATGCATCAATCACCTGAATGAAATGGTACACATCTGCATTAGTATACAGAAAACCAGTAGGGGGCAGAGCAAAAACAGCTCTTAAATTAACAGCTACTGTGTGAAACCTGAAAACATGGGAGGTGTTACACTGAGAAGCAGTGCTTATGGAGAACCAGCAGGAGGGAGCCTTGTTACAGTGCTAAGATACTGATGCTGCTGTGGGTATCCACTGGAAGGAGAAAACAGAAGGGTAAGGGGACAGTTAGATGTCATACTCTTTTTAACCCCAAACTTTTTTTTTAAAGAAACAGACTTACTATATGCAGCAAAAGTCTACCGAGATGATCGTCTCCGAAGGAAAGCAGACTCCATGTCCATGGACAACTGCAAAGAACTGGAGCGGCTGACTAGTTTATATCGAGGAGGCTGAACTAGAATTTTACATGTGCATCTTGAAGTACACTGTTATCATTCCTATACATTGAAGAAGTCTAATTTTTTCGTGAAAGCTGGAAAGAGGGTGGATGTAAAACTCTACTGTGTAGCTGTTTCCAGAATCCTTATGCTGAAGTATCATTTAATGGCTTCTTTACCTACTATGAAATATAGGTATTTTAATTGTTTAGATTTTACTCCAAAAGCTTCTGTGAATTGTTTCAGCTCAAAAAGGATGCTATACTTGTAGAGACTTAGTCATAGTGGTTCTCCTCTTAACATATTTGCTGTGTAAATATCTGTGGAAAGAACACGTTGTGTATATACAAGATAAATGACTTTCTATTTAATATTTCAGAGATCTAGCTCCATAAAACATTTTGTCTCACTGATGGAATAAATAGTCTGATTACATCACTCCTTATGCAGATGTCAAGTGTGTGGAGTTTAAATAATAATTTTTAAATTATTTAATTTTATGTAAAATTGTCTGACTTTACTAGTTTGGAGGATATTTTTAAATATAGCAGTGTATATTCCTAAATATATGTTGGGATAAATTGATATGGTGTAGAGTAGCAATTAGCTATTGTAGTTTTTAAGCATTTCTTAGCAATGCTAAGAAACTACATTAATTTTTTTTTTTTTTTTTTTTTTTAAGTAAATAGTTGCGAAGTGCAGTAGAGAAATTATGGACATTGCTTTTAGTACTTGAAACAATTCATAGCAACTCTGCCATTTGGTATTCCAGTAGTAATAAGTCCATACGTATGTTTAACATGCATTTTACAGCTTATTTAATTTTCATTGCAAAAGTAGGGGGGAAAAAACATTTGATAGTTATTTAATTTAAAAAAACAAAACTTTTTCCTCTTCAGAGATGTAATTTCTTATTCATTTTAAACTAGTTTCCTCAAACTTATTCTTCTACAGGCATCATTTGTGAACCCAGGAAAATCACCGCTAATGTCGAGCCATGTGCCTTGTTACACTTCTGCCAACTATTAAATGCTTCGCTAATTTGTAACATACTGCTGTGATATGAGCCCTACTTATTTGGCCAAGAACAGGAATTAGAGAACGTTTCAGGGTATAAAGCTGTTCAGTACAAAACTTTAGTAAATTGATTTTCTGTAGATGAGCAAATATACCAATTACTTATCTAATTCAATATACTTTAATTTTATGGGCTGTACACTTAAATTGCATGGAGTTGAACTCACTGACACAAATTAAGAAGCATTTTGAAGCCATTGAGTACACAGTACTTTGTGCCCACAGAGTGAGAGAGTTTTGAGTTTGGTTTGTGTCACTTAAGTTGTAATTTCCATGTAGTTGGGCACATCTACATATGCTATTAATGTGAAGCAATAAACTCTGGCACAGTTCATGCCAGAGTTTATTGCTCCTGGGCACAGCATTTACACATGCGTCCAGGAACAGAGCATGTTGAATGCATCCCCAGCTGGTAGGGCACTCAGTGGGGGTCAGTCTGGAGGTGCTCCTGCCCTGCTCCAACATGCTGTCAGGCTGGCAGGGGCACAAGAATGCTCCAGTGCAGGGCTAACTGGCAGACAACCCCACATTATGGCGCCCTTGTGCCCCAGCCAGCTCTAATCATCATCTACACATGTGTTGCAGCATATTAAATAATTTGGCCATAGGATGGTATTTGCATCAGTCAGTACTATTGCATGGTGAAGTTAATTAGTTTACTGTGGCTTAATAGTGCCACATCTGCAGACAGTGATGCTTTACTGCGGAGCTAATTCATCAGCTCTCTGGTAAAGTGTCTTGTGTAGATGCTGTGTAGCAAAATCTTTGATGTATTGAGAATACTAATTATTGATTTGTAAGGAGCCAAATTCTGCTCTCAGACTACACCAGTATAACTATATCATTGAAGCCAATACCTCATTGACTTTACTGGACTTTTGGTTTTTTTATTTAAACTTGATGCAACTTGAGAACAGAGTTTGGCCCTACAGGCGCTTAAATGCTGCTGTGTGGCCCTGAAATCCTTTTCTATATGCCTTTTCTTAAGTGTCTCACTGAAAATGCCCTGTGTTATATATAGTAGTGCAACATGGAACAGGCTTGCTGCTGACGCATAAAATTAGTAATCAGAACACAACATTTTTGGGCATTTGAAAGAGAAATGTTCAAAGTTGATACCAAAGGTGATTACAAAGTAGAGCTGAGGAAGAACAGGGGTTTCATTGCTATATGTCCCTTCTACTTGATCTGTGGGGTAAGTGAAGAGGGATTATGAATCATCTATTTACTTTATAATTTCCCCAAATGTTTGTTGTAGAAGTAAAAAAGAAAAGCAAATATGAATTCCATGAGTTATGGAAATCATTGCAACTGTTTGTTTGGGAAATAATATACAAAACTAGTCTTAATAAAATAATTGTTTCAATTAACCTTATATATTCTTGCCCCCTACTTCATAGATGCTTCAGTCTGCTTGTGAATGACATTTAGAGAGTATAAGAGAGAATCGTTTTGTAGCGTGTTTATAAAAATATTGGGGCTATAAAGCTACAGTTAAGAGGTACTCAGTAAAGCTGCTGACAATAAATGAGGATGTATCTACATTGTAGTAGTTTCTGCTTCGCTTGAAAATCAGGGAAAATTAACCTGTGCAGAACTCTACTCAGCTGGTTACTGGCAACAGCCTAGTTGGTTTAAAGATAGTTTGTATAGCTATAAACTACACAACAGTTGTTACTGCAGTTGGCACGGCAGCATAGACACACTGATAGTTTCTGGACAATTCATTCCAGTGAATAATTTACTAAAATGTTACCACTTTTCACAGAACATGCCATTCAGCAAAAATGCTCCCCAGTGCGTAGGGCTCAGACAGACAATGCATTTTACACCAGCTAAATCAGCCTTTAAACCAGGGTAAACATAATGTACAGCCCTAACCAGTGCAATCTACCTGAATCTAGTCTAGAATTATCCTAAAAAAACTGGTGGGGGTAAAACTACAGGAAGTGTTGGTAGGAAATGCATAAGTTTCTAGTAGTTTCCAAAAGGGTGGGGAAGCTGTTGCTCCAGACTAAGCGCCAACCTCTGTGGGGTTACAAATGTAGCAGAATCACTCCCACTTTAACATGATTCATCCAAAGCTATTGTATGGTGCCTGCAACCTAAGAGCTACATGCTGTAATAGTGCTTGTTGTAAGCAGCCCATACTCCACACCTGTTCTTCTCTCTAGAACTTACTATAATTTTCAGCAGTGTACAAAAATGATGTAAATAACACGGATGCAAATGAATTGTGTGCCCAGGCTCTTAACAGGTTAAATATTGACAGGGTCTCTTTTTTTCTATATACCAGTATTGGGAATGGTTAAGGATGGGTATTATTTCCTGCCTACAGTAAGAGTAACCTGCAAGTTTTCTTTCTATGTCAGCATGTGGATTCCTATATTTCTTTATGATGTACTTCAACAAAAATCCAATTATTTTTTCGTACTCGAAAAATGTGAGGAATGGCTGGTCTCTTCTTCTTTTGCTAGAAGGTTCTGCTGGATACTACAGGGCACTTGTATTGCAAGCAAGATGTCACCTGAAGGGATGCGATGTTAGAAGCTTTCAAGAAGTCCTTTCTTCAAAATGTAATTATAAAATACTCTTTAATATTTCAGTCTTACTGAAAACCTTTGCTATCCTCAGCTGATTGGATTTCATTCTTGACACTTGTGACTACCACATCACTAGTTCTCAGTGTATTTGTTTTCCAGTGAGGACCTGAATTTTGCAGGTATAATAAACAGGGAGAGGTCATTTTAAATTAGCAAGTCCTTGCAGGGCCATCTTGATACATAATGAACAGAAATGGGCATAAGCCAGTTTTTTTCTTTTGCAGATGACCTTTAAAAACAGTAAAACAAATCTTACGCAAATATAAAATCAAATCTGTGACCAATTTAAAGTAAAATATGTTGCCCATGCTTTCAGTTGACATTCTTTGTTCTATCTACAACCAGATTAAAGGTTAATTTAGGACCCTTAAAAATGTACTTCATTCTTTTTGGAAAATTTCAGAAGAGAAAAAAATATAACTATTAACATATAACAGGCACTCTATTTTAAAAGCAGAGTAAACTTAAAAACTTTTCTGGAGATTTTTTGGATACTGTTACAAGTAATGAGACCATTTTCCCTTCAAATGGTCAGTATAGCAATCTGTGTTTTCCAAGATTTTTTTCATTTGTGTTAATTTCAGTTTTTCCTTGAATAAAAAAGTGGCCAATGCCCTGTGTGTGGATCTTTCATGCAGCAACAAAGGAATAAATAGGAAAATGTGTATTCAAAACCAAAACTTGACAGAGGACTATAAGGTTAAGTATGATTATCTGAAACTATAAAGCTCTTAATTTATGTTACTAGGTCTTAACTTGTCCAAATTTTGTCAAAGAACCAGTCAATTGTATGGGAAGAAACATGGTCTGGTGATTAAAATGAAGAGTGAGAAACAAGCCCTAGTTGTAGTCAAATGACTCTGGAATAACAATGAATTTGGTACTATCACTTTATTTTTTGTTCATCATTTCTCATCTTCCTTGTAAATTGCAATGAGGTACTCAGATAAAAGGGCACTGTGAACATAGAACATTATTACAAATATGTTCACATTTGAACTGCAGCCACTTCAGTTTCAGAGTAAACATCAAAGAGAGAGCAAATATTAGTGCAGTTCTAAAAAGAAATATTCCATGATTTCACAGCCTGTTTTGCGCTCCCTGTGGTTTTTGTGATACCACTAACCCTGGTAGAAATCAAGTCTGAAGCTCAAAATTCTTCAGGAACTTGAAAGTAATTTTAAGATTTAGCCCTTAGAGAGAACATGCAAGGAAAGATGTTTGGTAATATTCAGCACTTGTGGCTGGCGGTGGGTGTTCAGAAAAGCTCAGTTCCACTAGGAACCTCAGGACAGTGATCAGATTGATAATGAACTTTTAAATGTGTTTATTAAAACTGATGAAGCATCTGGGTTGGTGTCTTTGTGTCCTGAATTACCCTATCAATTAGGCAAGTGTTATGACAAAAGGCCTAGAGGGTTATGCAGAGTGTAATCAGATATGAAAGATGGCTTCATGAACAAAAATAAGCCTAACTTTTAAATCCAGTTAAATATAAGCCATGAATGAAGGGTTTGGAGTTTTTCAACACAGTAGAGTGGAAGAACAAGCAAACATAATGATCTGTGACTAGTGGTAGCTACTTCAAAACTTATGTTCGTTTCTGCTCCTCACTATTAGATGGCAGGAGGAAATGGATATGAAAAGTCTGGAATGGGGAGGAAAAAACAGCCTTTAAGTCTTCATACAGATTTGGGTTTTTTATGTGTTTAAGTGTCAGTCTACACATGCGTTAATGCACCGTAATCTGTGCTACTGGCACATGTCTTTTACATGGTGCTAATGTGCAGTTAACTAATTCTATGGCACATTAGCATGGTTTTCGCTGTGACAGGAATGCACAGTAAAATTAATCTACTTTACTTCTAGTATCTCTTGTAGATACACCCAGTATGTAGGACCAGGCCTAATCTTTGAGATGATTTTGTAATCTTTCTGGAGCACTTCAGACTTCAGGCTTCCTCACTACTAAAATATGCTTTTTTTTTCTAGATCATTTGATTTCTTCTAAGCATGTTAAAAAGAAATGTTCCTTATATTAAGGATTCTGTGAAGTGTGTTTTTTAAAGCTTCTCTGCATATATAATTTCCCTGATCAGTACACGATTTCTTTTCTCTTAATACCAAGGTTTGCTGATCTCGGGGCTAGTAGATTTGTGAATATTGTATGTGCACAGATGTATAGATGTACATACTTTTATCCAGCTAATACCTCAACCTTGTGATATAATATTGTACCTCTGTAAGTTTGCACAGAGCAGGGCTTCCACTAGCACCAAGAAACTATCCATCCAACTTTGGTGGGTTCTGTTGTCACTGATCTTAAAAGACTTATTTTTTTCCAGTGAGTGAGTGACCTTCTCATTACAGTGTTCATTCTCAAAAGCAAATTATACTTGTTCATTCTGCACTGCAATCTGAAAGCTGACAGGGTAAAAAAGCAATTCTCATTTTAAATAAAATATGAAATATCTGTAATGTTAAGCCATTTTCAAATCCATTTATGAACCTGCTGCTGGCACTGGCCCTTGCTCAGCCGAGACGATGATATTTTAAAAGCATTGCCTGGCATTGTAAATTCCCTTGCTTGGTTTAAAAATCTGAAGGAACTTGGATATTTGTTCTCTAGACTCTTGAAACAAGCACTGGAGTTACTGAAAATAAATTGTGCTCAAGACCCCTCTAATAAATTTAATGGAAGCCTTACAAAAGGATATTCAGTGAAACGAAGTTGGCATCTTAAAAAAGATCTTCTATTATTTTGTCTAATTCAATAGCGCAGTCAAGATTTAAAGGTTAGGTTTTAAAAAAATACTTGTCTGATTTCTAATATATCTAATGTAATATCAGACTTATATTAAAATAAAATTATTTTCAGTGTGAAACTGCTACCATCTTATCTTTTTACCTGTTAAAAAACATCCCTGATGACTAACCATTCTAGTGTTGCTTCATGAAACATGGTTTGCATTTAAAAAGGAAATAACAATGTTATGGTATTCTCAGCACCACAAACTAAGGTTTAAGAACAAAAAATGTTCAGCTTAATAATCAAGTAGTCCTTTTTAGGGTAAAATGTTATAGCTACTAGATAGAAGTTTAATATTAACATTCCTTATGGATTATTTTATAACTTGAGACTTCTCTACACAGGCATTTAATTACCTAAAGGATGACCACCTATTTGAAACAAAGTTCCTTAATTGAGAAAAACAGCTATTTTATTATTCATAAGTACAACATTCCAATGAGGCATAGTTCCTTGGCAAATGACTTGAAAAAGAAGAGTATTAGGTATTCGTGACATGCTAGTTTGTGGTTAGTTTAAAAGTAGTCAAGATACAGAGAAAAAAAGACTTGTAGGGATGAATACAGAAGTAAGGGCTCTGCCTCTTGCAGACCTCAGGACTGTGTTCAGTGATTTATTTATATATGCACCATAAACTATTTAATGAAGTGAAATCCCGGCCCCATTGAAGTCAATGATGTACTACTGTTGATTTCAGTGGGGCTAGTATTTCACCCATAATCTTGCTCATAATTATCATGTACAGCTAAATGCAACTTTAAGTGAAACAATGGTAACAGTTATGTCACAGTAGTTACTTACTAGCAGGTGGCAGCCAAACAATGTTATAACTGAACATTATGCGACTTTAAATGATATGTTCTCTAATAACTCAGCAATGTAATAACGAAACAATGTTAACCAGGACGACATTAAGTGAGGAATACCTGTATTTAGTGCACATATATAAACTAATGTTAAAAAAATAACAAAAGGTATAATTGTATATGCTTAAGAAGGAATAATAGCTGTCACTTTTGAATTTAAAAATTATGTAGTAGAGTGACAGTACACAAATGTCCTTCTGTGTGCTGAGGTGGGAATTAGTCTTTTACTTTACAATGAACTGAAGCTGTGGGGCTTTAGTATAATCCAACATGTCTGCTTAGCATATGTAACCAACCAGATAGCCTATAAACTCTTTCATATGAAAGTGAATACACTGCAGTTCATGATGGAAATGAGTTATGCAAAAAAAAAAAATCTAAAACCTAATTTTGTCATGTTGGGGGAAGGTTTGTTTGTAATGATGACTACATATTTCAGTCCTGCAAAGGAGTAGATAACTGCAAATATCTGTAATTTAACAAAAAATGACACTGAAATATAAACCTCATCTAGAAATTCTGCCTGCCAGTTCAAAATTATTTTTAAATTTTGAGAGAAAAATGAAAAAGGACATTAAACAGCCACACTTGTCTTCTCTAATTAGATAATCTGATCTTTCATTCTAATTGCTGTTTTTATTAATAAAGAAATAAGATTTCTTAGAACAAATGCTGTTTAGTTGAGTGACATACATGATCACAAAAAACTGCGCCTATAGCTTTTACTGAATTTTATACAGTAGGTAGGAACTATGATAAAAGGAATGGGTTATGACCAGAGAAACTCTTTAAAAATCCAAAACACTCTGACTATAAACCCCAAAATCTGTGTTTTTACCCAATTAAAATGAAATGCCACTCTATAGGGATCAGTTAAACACAATGTTTTGCTGATATATTTACTATTCTAAAGCAATTTGGATGCCTACCAGTGCCTCAATCATTATAATAAATTCTAAATACCTACATATTTTGGTGCTTGATTTTGTTTTTTTTATTATGGAAAATCAGAGCTCCCCCTCCCCCTTTGCTCATCAGAACATGGGTCCAGTTGTGGTTGCCCACCCCCTGCTGCTTTATGGCACTAAGCAGCCCTGATACGCTGCTGCCCCTCACTCCCAGCCTACAGCCCTCCTAGCACCCCTCATTCCTGACCTATTGCCCCCCACCCACAGGTCCCAGCCCCCCTAAGTGTGTGAGGAAGGGGGTGGGTGTATGGGGAATGAAGTGCATGTGTGTGGAAGGGGGTGTATGGGCATAGGCAACAGGTTAGAGGTAGGCACAGGCGATGCGTCGGGGAGTAGGGGTACGTGCACCTTGGATTTCTGTCCCCACAGTAGTGTGCAGGGTTGCAGCCTGCCTAGACCAGTTCCAAGTAGGAGCTGCCTCTGCAGCACAGCAGGTGGGACCTGGTGTGCGAGGGAGTGCTGTGCTACCAGAGACCAAACTGAGGTGCAGCAGCATAGAGTTGGCCCTGCTGCTGCTGGATGGGCATGGGGTGCCTTACCTTGGAGGTTATAGCATGCTGCTCTCTCACACTATCCTGCCTGCTGGGCCATGGAGGCAGCTCCTGCTCAGCTGGGCTGGGCTGGCTGCAGCCCTGACTGAGGGGGCATTTGAGAGCAGCCTTTGACTACCTGAAGGTGGTTCGAAAGAGGGTGGAGCTGGACTGTTCGTAGTGGTGGTAGATGACAGAACAAGGAGCAGCGGTCTCAAGCTGTAGCAAGGGAGGTTTAGGTTAGATATTAGGAAAACCTCTTACTAGGAGGGCAGTAAAACATGAGAACAGGTTACCCAGGCCTATCCCGTAAGCGACGGGACCTTCGAGCAGCAAAAGGCGCCCGCCCGCCCGCTCCCCCAGCCCCACGTTCCCCCCCCGGCACGAGCCGCAGCCTCCCTCCCATGCAGCGGCCCTGCCCCGCCGCGGCTGCAGTGGAGACGCAGCGCGCAGGCTCCGAGCCACGCCTAGGCGGTCCCCCGGCCCGGCGCGCTGCGACCCAGCCCGTAACCTCCCCCCGCGCCCAGCTCCCGCCCCGCCCTTCTCTGCGCCGGAAGTAAGGCAGCGGCTTCCGGGGCGGGGAGGTGGGGGTTCGCGTGACTCCCTCCCGAAGAGGTAGCGGTGGAGTTTGGGCTGCTTTGCGTGCGTTTGGGACGAGCTGCCCGCCCGTGGCCGGGGTGAGGCGGGGTAGAGGCTATCCTTCCCCTTCCCCACAGAAGGGGCCTGGCCGGGGCTGGGCCTGACGGGCGAGCCTCCTCCTTCCCCCAGCGCAGGCCCGGCCCGTGGCTCCGGCGGCGGTTCTGAGCCGCGACTCGGCTGTGACCCGTGGCGCTTGTGTTGCAGAAGCGGCGGCGGAGCGGAGGGGCCCCAGCATGGCTGACGTGAGTGCGGGGGCAGGGGCCTGGGGGGGCGGCCTCCCTTCCCAGCTATCTGAACGGGGGGAGGAGAGGGGCGGGGGTGGTGGTCTTCCCGCGCGGCTGAGCTGGTGCCCGGAATCCCTGCCTTGAGGTGAAGCAGATCTGCTCTTGGAGGCTAACTCCCCCCCCCCCCCCCCCGAAGAAGGGATGAGGAAACTCTCCTTCCCACCAAGAAATACCCTTTCTTAGGTAGCTTTACACTTGGGGTACTGGCGTGTACTGGCCAGGACCCTGCGGTGTGAACTGTGCCCTGCTTTTCTCTCTTTCTAGGACCTGAAAAGGTTCCTGTACAAAAAGCTACCAAGGTAATGTACGTGCATCATGTGGCCTCCCGATCTGTGGATGGGGGAGGTCCCGTGGCCTTTTGTGGGGGGGAGTGCATGTGGTGTTACATGGGGGGAGTGGGCATCACGTGGGCTCCAGGTGGGGGCTGCAGCACAGCATCCTACGAACTTGACCAGTGCAGTGTGTTTTCTTCTGTGAGGGGAGGGAGGCAGGGGTGTCATGTGTCCTCTGGAGGTGTGGCAGGGTGTCATGTGTCATCTAGGGGCATGGTGGGCAGTCATGTGGTTTCCTCACAATTTCCTGTGGTAGATCATCCCTGGTGCTGCTCTGTGAGGAGCGTGTGCTGCTATTTAATTTGAGTCATTGTCCTGCCTCTAGCAGAGCTCGCTGTATTGTCTGTGCTGTCAGGATGCTTCAGGAGCCACTGGGTGTTCTGTGAAGTGCTACAGTACCCCACAATGGAGTCATTCTGACAGAGTGTCTTTGGCCACAAAAACACGTGTATTTACTCAGTTCAGTACTTAAATAGACCCTGCCAGCTGGAAATGTAGTATTCTACCCACAAGACGCCCACATCCCTGAAGTAGGCTGAAGTATAGTGCTAGAAGGGACTTCCAGAGGCCATCTAGCCCAACCCCCTGCCTGAGGCAGGATCATCCCTATCTCAACCACCTCATACAATCCATTATCTGAGTTCTACATAAGATTACCATCAGCCATAACACAACACAGCTCAAACCTGCTTTTCATTGTATGCTATGGGGAAACAGTATGCTAGAACGGATAACTCACTGAACTCAGCCGTCCAGGGTTGGGTACACACACCTTGTAGTCTTTGAGGGTACTCAACCCACTGTAAAAGCTTGGGGCGCCTCCTTTAGCGTGTGCTTTGTGGCAGGCCAGTAAGGGGACTTCTGCACTGAGCCGCCTACCTCGCTATGCCTGACTACCTACCAGTGCCTCCCTGGGGATGCCTTGCATCTGGCTGACCTCCTTCCTGGAACATACCCACTACCCTGGCGTTTACCCCTGCCACCGCCCAGGGTTGGGTACATACACCTTGTAGTCTTTGAAGGTACTCAACCCACTGTAAAACCTTGGGGTGCTTCCTTTAGCCTGAAGCACAAAAGTAGCCTCCCTTAGTCAGCCAGACCAAGGGAACACAAAGGCATGCCTCTCCCAACACAAGTCCACCACACTTGGTACAGTAAAGAACTTTATTCGTTCCAAAGGGGAGGCTTGGGGAAGGGTGCATTATAGAGGAACAGACTGACTTTTATTAGTAAATGTTTAGGATTGGGAATCCAGAAAAAAGATGACAAAGCTGGTAGGGAAATACAGATTGCCCAAGCGAGGGACTAACAATAGAGGGATGGGGGGTGAGGAGGGGAGCGCAACTAGGTTACAGGAGATACAGTGTTAGCCAGCTAAGCCCAGGGGTGGGGGATGGGGGGAAGGGGCGGGAGGGGGTTTGTGTTGCTGAGAGAGAAAAGAGATAGATGCACACAAACCTGTTACAGTGGTCTGCAGTGGCGGAGGAAGTGGTTTGAAGGACGTGTCTCAGTCCATATAGAGTCTCATCGCGGGGGTCCTCTTCGAGTGGAGCAGGGTAGTCCGTGGTTGAAGAAAGAATCCTCTTGAAGCACAAAAGTAGCTTACAGTGTAACCCTAAAGCAAACAGTGGTATGGTCACCTTTGTAACACAGATGCATGATCTATAGACTACATATCTAGTTAGGTTCCAAGTGGTTTACTCACAAGTATCATCCAGAGGCTGATAGAGCTTTCCTCTAGAGGCAGGTGGTTTGTAGTGTGTCCACGTGATGAGAGAGAGCTGCAGGTGTTCAGCTGCTCTGTATCTTCATCATGGCTACCACCCCTACTCCTGGGCAGTTTTGGCATATATAGCCCTCTTGACATCATGTACCTGATCCAGTGAAGGCCATCAGTTGGTGGCTGCCAGCCAGCCAACTTGAAATGCATCACTGGTTACAGGGCAGAGGGGCAGGGCTCCTACCTCCACCTGTAGTCATGAGGTCCTTGCTAAAACAATAGAGAGTTTAAGCCCCCACCCTGGTACCTGTCCCCAGGCACATAAGCAGAGTTGGTAGATGGGTACGTGGACAATGCTGAGGCAAAAAAGAACTGGTGAAAGAAAGATGGGGAGGAGGCTGGGATAGAAATACTCCACAATGCTCATGTTCTTTTTCTATCTTTTTACAGTGTTGAAGGTCTTCATGCTATTGTAGTCTCAGACAGAGATGGTGTGCCTGTTATCAAAGGTAATTCACAACTTCTAATGGTTGTATAGGGGTTTTTTTGGAGTGGTGGTTGTTTTTTGTTTTCTTAAGAAAAATAAGGTGTGGGGCTGGGGAGCACTAGATTAGATGATCCTGCCTCTGGAAGTCTGTGTCAAAACCAGTGATTCTCAACTGGCGACTTCATCTTTTGAAAGGTGCCATGAGGTGTGAGAAGATAAGCAAGGGTGTAAGGAGAGAAGCAGATAGCTTGAGTAGATAAATGCAGGCTTGTCCCTACCTAAATGATCCCCCAACCCCCTACTCCCAGCCCCCTCTGCAAGGAGGTAAGTGCTAAATTATAGAAATGAGTTCAGTGGCACCCAAATCTGAAAATGAACAAAAGTTACAGTGCTTCAGGTCCAAAAAGGTTGAATCACTGGTCTAAACTATTTTAGACAATTGTTTGAAATCTTAAATTGAAGGACAGAAATCTTACTTTTTTTTCTCCCATGTTCTGGCTTGAATGTACAGTTAACGTTGCACTCTGATCTAGATATTGAGCTGTTAAAATTTGGGACTGTTTAACATTGATTTTTTGAAGGTTTAAGTGTGGTTAAAGAAAACCCTCTACATAGGTATATGCTGTGTGCTTGCCTGGTCTTAGTTGTCTTGTATCACTGATTAAAGAATTAGTCTTGTAAGTCACCAATCAGTGAGAAGGTGGAGGTGATGCATCACTAGTTTTATTTTAACAGCGATTTCACTGAATTCTGTCCATAGACATGTAACGCGTCCAACTTCTGTGGATCCATCACTGGTGCCACTGACAGATAGTCTGTCAGAGACTCAATGGCAGTACTACACACTTTTATCTACCATCTGAAATACAACAGGAGCTTGGTATAGATTAAATGTGATTGACCTCAGACCTATTGTGCATGAGATTTAAAAAAAAATAGTCGTATCAGTACATATTGTTGTACATCAAACTTCTAGAAACATAAGGCTTCTTCAGAACACTACGAAGCCTGGCTGCTGAAGTGATAATTGTAAAGGTAATGGTTTATGCTCATTTTAAAGGAGATATAATCTAGTTTATTATTGCTTGAACACAAGATGTGTGACCCAACTGCACAGACATTGTGTAAGACTATAAAATGTGTTATTTATTCTAGTTGCCAATGATAATGCACCAGAGCATGCTCTTAGACCTGGTTTTTTGTCTACCTTTGCGCTTGCAACAGACCAGGGAAGTAAACTAGGACTTTCAAAAAATAAAAGTATCATCTGTTACTACAACACCTACCAGGTAAGAGATTTCAGTATTGCTTTGACACAGTGGCAGGACCTATACCTAAAAAGTGGGGTAGGCAGGATTGGGGAGATTAAGCTGTATGGTTGGATTTTTCACTAAGGTTCTCTTATTTAAATGAGTTGACTTTATTTTCTGTGGTGCATAACAGCTAGTCATGGTGCTGGCTTATTTTGAATCAGGGCTGTCTGACTTCTAAATCCCTGGGGCCACAAGCTCTAGTGGCTGCATCAAGTGAGTTGCAGGCAACATGGTACATAGATGGATGCTGCCCTCCCCATCCTTGCTAACCTTCTACCCTGGCCTCATCTTCAGCCCCCAATGCTGTGCTGGTGCTCCCTACTCTACAGGGGTAGAACAGTGCGGCCAGAGGAGGGTGGGAGGAGCCTAGAGACTTCCACTGCTGTTGGGAGCAGTGGCTGGGTGAGAGCCTGGGGGCCGCACAGGCTGCATGCCGTGGGCCCCCAGTTGCGCTGCCCTATTTTAAACTTAACTCCTCTGGCAGGATTAACACCAGGGCAAGCAACTTTAAGTAACCCATTATTCTTCAGCAGATTTGCACTCCTTCCACCCAAGTCTCAGTGGATTAAAGAGCTTTTTATGTTCCATTGCAAAAGTAGCCTAGAAAACTTATGCCAACAACTTGGCAATATTTAGCTTTGTTTCAGAGAGAAATAATGTAAAAATTAATTGTTTGGACCAGTTAAATTAGTCTTGATATTTTTAGGTGGTTTATACTTGGCACGCCTGTTCTCCATGAGTAGTTTGGGAACTTCTCCTTCCCTTGATTAGTTTAAAAAGCAGTTCAGATAGCAAGAGGGTTAGACAACATAAACAGTATTCTGCAGCTCTTAGGTAGATCTGCAGTTTTACTAGATCTCAGATGCGAAATGTATGTATTTTCTGTCTGCATAGGAATGTAAAGCTGAACTAAGCCCCTTGGATCATTAAGTCCTGTCCCCTGCTCATGCAGGCAGTCCTATCATATAGCTTTATAAAACCTGTTAACCCTTTCTTTAATCCACAGGTTTTTCCAAAATGTTTACTTAACAACTAGTTCTGCCATCATTATTCCTATTGGTAATTTAAGTTGATGCGGCTACTTATGCTGAAGGGCTGCAGGAATAGGGAATTAATATAACAAGCTTAGCATTCATGTTTTGAAGCAAAGTAGGTTTGACTTTGTTTTTTATGGGACCTTTCTTGCCTTTTTTTTTTTTTTTAAAGGTAGTCCAGTTCAATCGATTACCCTTGGTAGTAAGCTTCATTGCTAGCAGCAATGCCAATACCGGTACGTTTTCATTTTCTGTGATTATTTAAACTGTTAAAGATTTTGGCTGCTGATACATGTAGGGGGGGAAAAAAACCCAGTGCTTTACCAGAAGACAAAGCACATTAGTTTGACCCGGCTCCCCAGCATCTGTATAGATTGGGTGCTTCAGCAGTGCTTTTTAGTACTTTTTTATCTAATAGCTGATTGAATTGGCCATTAGATAAAAGCGCCAAAAAGCCCCACTGAAGCGCACAGTCTGTACAGAAGTTGTGTGAGCTGGGTTAAACTGCCTTTTCTGGGCATGCACTAAGCTGTAGCAGAGCCCGCTGAGCTTAAAGTAAAGCCCCGTTGTTGGGGTTTGGGTTTTTTTGTGGGGGGAAGAATGTCTCACATCTGTAAGCAGCCTGTTTGTTCTGTTTTTTTAGTTTTGGTTTGGTTTTTAAAACTAATAGCTATATTTAAGACGTGGCTACTTTGGAAAAATACCTGTCTCTGATTTTTTTTGAATGTTCATTACAAAACTGCTTTTAATTTGTCACTGGATTGTTAAAGGATGTCGTAATTTTTGGGGGGGAGGGCAGGGACAGAGGGAATAATAGATTGGGTAAAATTTTTCAAAAGCATTTAAGTGACTTAGATTCCCCCACTCTAAGCCAGGTGGTCAACAGAGAAGTTAAAGCACACAAGAAAAGGATGTAGTTCCTATGTCTGCTGCCTGATTTTTTTTTCCCCATTCCAAATGGTCAGGTACCCATTTACAGTTGGCTTGGCAGTGGCCTTCCAAGTGACTTCAGAGTTATGCTTGAACGATCCATAGTACATTAAGTGGAGTCTGTTATGTTATTTTTTTTTTCTTATTGATGCCAGTAGCAAAAATACAGCAAGCCAGTTTCTACCCCCTCTCTACTTATGGCCTTGGTATGCAAACTGTGAATCAGGCACTTCGGATGCATTCATTGATGCTGTAGTGAGGGGCCTGTTTATCTAAACTATTGAGGTCAAACTAAGCCTGCAGCCCAGATCTGCCCACGGAGGTGGGTCATCAAGCACACGAGACTTCTCAGGTGGGGCTGGATTTGGCCCACGGGGCTCATTACTGTAGCTGCCAGAGCCCAGGAACAGTGTCATTAATCTCTGCTGTTTGAGCACAACTCTGGAGCCCCAGAACTTAACAGTGTTCTTCCAACCTCCTCACCCATTGCCAAGATTTGGGCTTTTAGTTGCCCCTGGTAACCAAGATGAGCAACAGCAGAAATGTTTGGGGTAGAAGTGAGCTAGTGGTGTTAAGTTTCTGGAGCCATGCTGAAACAGTGGCCCCTTCAAATGCTGAGTTTAATGCTGCTGTTTGTAGGAACCCCTGCCATCCGGATCCAGTGCACAAATTTGACACTCCTGATCTAAAGTGACTGTTCTATGGCTTTCCAGCATGCATCCCTCCCACTCTTCCAGGGGGTTGCCTGGTGTAGAGGGTATACTGAAGATTACTAGTCAAGATCAAGAGCATGCTGCATTGGCTCCATTTCTGCTTCTCTTATGTGTTTTGCAAATAAAAGAGAACTGAGGGCACTTTAGTTTGGCAGTAGTTTGTATACCTGTCAACAGCTACTGTGTGCTGCTCCCACAGAGAAGGAAAAGCCAAAGGGAAATATGTTTTGTTTTTAAAAAGTATGTTGTTGAAGGGAACTAAATGCTTTGCAGAGAGGCCTCTTAATAGACACTTGGATGTAAGCATTTGTATATTTTTCTCTTATTGTTCCAGGGTTGATCGTAAGCTTAGAGAAGGAGCTCACGCCCTTGTTTGAGGAACTGAGGCAGGTGGTGGAAGTCTCTTAACCTGACGTTCTCTTCAAGTGCAGCGTTTGTCAACAACCCAATGGGCAAGAAGATTCCATAATTCAGTCCACAAAATAACAAATGTCTTGGAAGAAACACCACTTCTCATACTAAATAAGAGTAAAATTATACATAGTGCTGAGTCTGAAATGAGATACTAGTGTATTGTAGATAAAAACTTTTTGGCCACATTTCTTGGGCAGTAGTAGAGACCAATAAAATGGCTCCCATGGAGTTCAGCTCAGCCACTTGCTAAGGATCAGGCTTACCAGAGTTGGGCAACAACAACTTCATACCATAGATTCAAATAAGTAACCCAGAGTTCCTTGCTACGCAGGGAGTGAGGAATGGAGTAGGGTTTATCTTATGATTTAGCTACCATTACATACTGGGGAGGCAAAGTTTTCATTTTCCCAGTTGTCTTGTAATGAATGCTTCACTGCTTCTGTGCATGTGCTGGGGGAGAGAGCATTATGATAAAGGAAGTTTGCTAGCTGTTATTTATCAGTACAATCAGTAACTATCCCATGTTTCTCGTATTTGATGCTTTGGTAAAGGAATTCCACTAATTTGAATGTTAACTTACTTCTGGTGGGAAGTTACTTCTATAAAAGCTATCGTTTCAAGGGTTTTCGTAATGCCCAGATATAAGTGCCCAATCAGTGTTCCATGTCCACGGATCTTTTTTTTAAAATGTAGGTGTGAGAGCCTTGTTTGTCTTTTGTTCTACTATTCTTTGTGTGGGTGCATTAATGGTTTTCCTAAGTGAATCTAAATAAATACAGTATTTTTAAAAGTTGTAGCCTGTTTAGTTTTTCATAACTGTCCTAAACTAGTGCACCAACCTTTCCAAGCATCTCCCCAAAGCTACTGCGCTTAAATTTTGCTAGATGGAGGAGTTGTAAATGGTACAGTAAAGAAGCTTTGACAATGAAAGGCTTGCTAGCAGCCCACTTCCATTTAAATTAAGCTCTAGCTTCTGCACCTGTGCTGACTGATGCTGCACGTGGAAGTGGTAGCTTCTCAGCTGGCAGTCCCACAACAGCATTTTTATACTGCAAGGAAAATGCTGTGTTCCTAACTCATATTTTTAATGAAGTAGTGAACTCTGGCCTGCCTTGTCTCAAAAACACCAAACTGAAAACAAAACCTATTCTTTTTATTAGGTAGTTAATTGCAATCCTCTTCCACCTTGCTCAAGTCCCTGGCAAAAACATTAATAACCTACTTCTACAACAACTCATTTTGCGTTAAGGCAAAGTCACAAAAAAGCTGCTGCTTTAGGACAGCAGGAGGAAGACCCTGACCACTTGTTGCATTTTAATTGTTTTTCAAGGATGTGAGATGGGTGGAATAGGGTTACACTCGGGCACTTACTAAGTAGAATAAGATCTGCCCCCTTGTGCCAAAGTTGTTTCTTCAATTCTGTGACCGGGTGTTTTCTTATGGGAGGGAGCAGGCTTTTGCGAGTAGCCTTCAGGTACAATTTAAGTCCTAGAAAAGTAAAGCCGGAGGGACCTCAAAGTCATCTAATCCAGCTTCCACCACAAGGCAGGATCATTCCTGAATACACCATTCAAAGAAGTTTAGCTAAAGCGCCTCTGCGGCCATTTTAAAATGCATGGAGGTCTAATAGGATGATAAAGCATTGCTAGAGTGTTTTAGTTAGAACGCAGAGTTTGTGTTCTAATTAATTCAGGGCATCCATTGAGTCTGCTCCAGTGCATTCTAATTAAAATGCAAATAAGCACATGTATAGTCAACCAGGAAATAGTCCATTTTCATCATCTTTATAACAACCCTTCAAGTATGTGAAGATTTATCTAATATACCCTCAGTCTTCTCTTCTTCAGACTTAATAATCCCAATTCTTTTCAGCCTTTCCACATAAGTCAGATTTTCCAGGCCTCTAATGTCAAACATTTTTCAACATTTATGGTGATCTTTATTTAGACATCTTAAAAACTTTGAAACTCCATTTTTAAAAAGTACAAATATTTATTTGAAATAGCAAAAATAAAATGGAACACTTCCTCTTTACTGCAGTTCTGAATTTTTTTTATTGGTATAGCTGTCACTTGCTCTTTTTTTCTTCCCCCTCCCCCCAGTACCTGCTTTCATGTAGTAAAGGCAGTTATAGCTAATACTGCGGGCAAGCTTTATTATACATATGCCAATATGGTTTACATAGAGCATAATCTGTTTTTTTTTTACAGTATGAAACTTCTTGATTCAGCCAAACTTTATAATACTTGAAGAGAAAAAATACATGATCCCTTTTTTTATCTGAGAGTAACTGTCATCACAACAGTTCATTTCCAATATGTAATGCCTCTCTCTTGTGTACTACTGCAGAACTCAGTGGGCTAAAACAAACTTCCACTTATGAACACTCGGAGCAAAGTAGCAGAAATGCTTGGAATCCAAATTAAACACGCACACAGTTTGGAAAGAAATTCTTTTAAAAATATTTTAAATGTTGGTCATTTCTAATGTAGCTGTTGCCTTGTGTTACGTTTTTACATACTTTTACTACTTATTAAATTGTGCATGGTTGTAAAACTAATGTTATGCTCTAGGCAATGTTGCCTGCATTTTCCAACAAGTGAGGAAAATGTCACATAGGCAAGTGACTCAACTGCAACCTCTATTGGAAGGGGAACTATGCCTGCTCTAGGGTGTTCTTTTCTCTTTCTCTGGGATCTGGTTCTACAGTTGTATTGGATGTAGTAGGACTGGGGATCAGCTACTATAAGTGGAGATACTTTCAGTATGGTATGTTTCTGTATCTCCATCTGATTCATTTAACACAGTCATTCTCAGCTATACACTTCTAACTACCACTGACACAACATAAGATCAGATTATGCTACGCACATTTTTAAGCAAAGTCAAACAATTCATCCCTCACTCTGATGAAGTGTTTAAAAAAAAAACAATCTCAATTCCTCACTAATAGCTCACTTACAAAAATATCATCTAGTTCATTTTTTAGCTACGTGAACGGATCAGCAGGCAGGTGGGCTGTACATTTCCTCAAGGGTTTAAGCACTTAAAAACAATACAAAAAACGTTTAATCATTCCAGGCTAGATACCACAGAACACGTTGCCAAGGGTTAGCTATGAACTTATCACAGGAGAGTGCTCCATTATTATAATACAAATTTTAAACAATGAATATTTTTTCTTTCTGCCAAGTGAACGGGCCAGGTGTTTGAGCTAGATGCACATTCAGAACGTAAAGTATGACTGGGTTTGGGACTGGCATTGCAATGTTGGCAACAGTTTTCATGTATCATTCCACACTCCAAAAATGCTCAGCTAACAAATCTTTGTGTGCTGAGCTGGATGTAGTTACATGTATGTTCACTGTAGATACTGGATGCACAGACACTTCTCACTCGTGAAGAAATGGCATATTCCTAACTCTGGAGAGAGAATCTTGTGAAGGAAGCCGTAATCCCGACAGGAGTAACTATGAAGTGAGAGTGGCACTACGCTGCTCCAGCTGTTTTCGTATTTGAGACTGAAAAAGAAAGACAACCCATTACTTACACGTGTGTGAGTACACTCATGGATTATACACAAAGAAATAAAAATGAGTCAAGAAGACCACATGCCAGACCCAGATTTCTGAGCAAGTTACATTTTAACACCACGCTGTCCTGCTGATTCCCTGATGTCCTAATATATATTGACTGTATTGTCCTATATTATCTACAACCTAAGTAAAACAAATCCCTTGTCTCTTTCTTTCTTCTGGACAGGATTATGCATGCACAAAATGCATTCAAGAAAAGGGCACTATAGGAAATGTACATTTAAAATGTTTGACCAGGTCTGCACATGTCTCCTAATTTACTGATTTGAAACTAGGTCCAGGTTAGATGACCTTCGTTAGGAGAATTCCAGCAAGATCCTGGAAAGTACCAACACTTCCTGCCTGTAAGGGGGACAGATTTTACAGAGAACTATGCTATATATAAGCCATAAAGTTATTTTATTTTATAAATATTTTATGATTCCTTATGACTTGTACCTAGCAGCTAAGTAAGAATCCCATTGTGCCTAGACCCTACATAAGTCTTCTGACAGCATTTCCCTTCAGCTTGACACCATGTTCTTACCAGTTTCCACCTCAGTATCTTAATCCATTCATCTGCTTCTACTCCAGTCTTTGCACAGAGGTAATATGTCCTTAATGGGAATACTAAGCTGTAAATGGAACATAATTAAAATAACGTGTGAAGCTCTCAGACTAACCAACAGTTTTTCCCAAAGCTAAATTCTGTTTTGACACCTGCCAATTTTTTTTGTTAAGACTCAGAGCGATGCAAAGATGCTATATTTACATGGCTTCTGTCTCAGGTGAGTCTGTGGAAAGTTTAAACTGTGTTTAACCAGAACTGTTTTTAAATTTGGTATTTGAAAGGGCAATACTTGTTAATTTGTTGTCCCTTACCAATATAAACAAATGTGTTGCATTAACTGCTTTGCAGCACTGGGCACAGAGTATCTCTAGTGCATGCTATGAAAAACAGCCATGTTTAAACAGTGGCTGTGGCTTGACCATGATTTACACATGCTTACAATGGGGCTAAATTTGTACAAGGACAGGTAAAAGGATTCCAGGCCAAAGCTGTGCAGACTTGATCAAGATATCTGCAATGAACGGATAAAATACGGAATGGGAGATGCTTGGTAACACTCACCAAGCATCAAACATCTCTTTTAGAACTAACTGGCTATAAAATAGTAAGAGTTCCTGAATATTTAGGCCCTTAAAAAAGAAAGTAGAAAAAGAATCAAGGGTTTATTTTGCATTACAGCTTACCAGAAACAGTTGACTTTTTCCTGTGAGTAATCAAACTGTACCGCTGAGCATTCTGTTAAGTCTAGTGCCCGGATTGGTTCGGTGGCCTTGAAAATAAAATACCTTTAAAATTAGAATGTTATGAAACTGGCTTTGGGGCGGGGGTTGTCTCCAAACCCTCCCACCCCAAGTCGGTAGGGTGGTTGCCCTTGTCACCCCTCCCCAGTTATGCCACTGAGCTGACCTCATTCCCAAAGCAGGCAATGGACACACTTCCCTTTTTCCATGCACTAGGCCAGTGTATACAGTGATACTGAAGTAAATCAGGAGTAGCACCATTGACACTACTGGAGACAATCCAAATAGTGTAACTCAAAGACAAATATAGCTGAATGTAAGAAGCAGGGAAATAACTTGAAAAGTAGAGCTGCACTGATGACAGGTCGCGGCACTGCCAGCTGAAGGATAAGAGGCGTGGGCAGATTCAAAGCCCAGATGAAGCCTAACACTGTTAATTAGCAACCATTTGCATATAGTTTCCAGCTAACAGGACTTTAGCTGAAGGAAATAAAAGGCTGTTTTGGGATCCGTGTGTTGGAGGATTGGTTAAGCAAGGGAAAGTTTATCCTTCTTAGTAAAAGAGTCAGTGAAGCTTGCTCACCAGATAATACCAGGTATATATAACCCAGCTGAGGGAGATTCAGTTAATCCCTCAGGATACTAAATGGGTTTAACCTGGGTGAGAAGAAAAGTAAGCATAAGACCCAAGGCTATCCATTGCCATGAGACTTCTTTCCATTTTTTTTTTTTTTTTTTTTTTTTTTTTTGTCTAAGTACAGATGTGTCTGGCTCTGTGGTTGAAGAAAAACAAACAGTTTTGGCAAGTGAGTGAACTCTCTCCAGGTATGAGAATCTGGTCTGGATCTGGCCTTTGTTTCTGCTTGAGCCAGCTGGTCACAAAGAGGTTTACTAAAGTGAAAAATCAGACTATCTATGCTAAAAAAGCTTTGCCTTTCCTACTTGAGATGAAGCAGTATGTATACTACTTCTATACTACTACTTTTCTCCACAAATTAGCAACTGGATAGTCTGACTGGAGGTGATATTCTCTGTTAAAGGTTACTCCTGATTTGGTAAGCAATTCTATTCAAATGTTTGACTTTGCCTTGTGAAATGCTATCTTAGTTCATATTAGATTCAGTATGAAGGTATGGACTGAACTGACTAAAGCATGCATGTTTATAAGAGCAATGTATGGAGTTGTAACAGAGGTAAACAGTGCTGCACCACCTGATTAAAAATCTGTTGGTGATCTTGGATGGAAAGTATTTGCTTCTATAGACACCTCTAAACTTGTAAGTGTTACAAGGGTAGAATAATCATCCAGAGGCGCCTAGGCAAAAGAAAAACTAAACACGGAAAATAAAAAGGTAGCTAGCTGTGTCAATCTGAAGTCGGACAGGGTAGCAGTGCACCCTACAGAGCGTAACAGTTGCCCAAGAAAACCTAAGCTGTTACATCTGGGGAAAACTAATTACAGCAACATACCATAATAAGAAGTAGATGCTTAGATAAGTAAAAATGCCCCCAAAATGCTGCATCACTCAAAAGGATAAAAGCAAAACCTCCCCCCCCGCCCCACCCCCCAAAAAAATGTACATTGAAAGCACGTGATGTTGTCTATCAGTCTGTGGTACATTACCCTTCATGAAAGCCTTTTGTCATTTAAAGCTAGACTGACTAAAATAATTAAGAACGTGTAGCAGAAAATAATTTTGCATTGGGGTATGGTCAAGATAGAAAAGATTAGAAAGACTCAACTGATATTAATTAGCCTATTGTTACTAATGTCACTGACAAAACTTCTATTGACTTTGCAAAGAGCAGGTGCAGTCTCTCTGACACCTAGCAAACAATGTGGACAAACCATGTCATAGAGGGGAGGGAAGGCAGAAATTTAAATAGGGAAAATTGTGGTTTATTGGCTTTATCCTCAAAAATACTGTGACTCTCTTGCACCTCCCACCTGAAGTTCAGAGTTGAACATTTGTGTTGTTTGAGGTCAGGCCGTCATTGTGATAAGATGGTTTAGAATAATGGCAAATTACAATTTGCTACTCACCGTCTGGTCTTTGAAATATTTAAGTTCATTCCTATGCAGTGTAAACCACCTTGTTTTCCAGTTCTGAAATTAGAAAAAGGAAAAAAAAAGGAAATTGCTTTTTAATTGCTGTATTTTTGTTTTAAATGTCTCAGAGAGCCAGCTTTCTATTTAAAAAAACACTTTGGTAAGCATAAGTGAAGCATAGCTGATCACTTCCTTTAGTCAGTGATGTCCCATGTAAAACTAAGATAACTGCCAAAAGGAGAATATAAGCATTGTATTAAAAATGCGGATAAGAAATGGTCAAGATTTTTGTTTAAGGACATCCAAACTTTACTAGAGTGTAATGTTAATCCTATTATACCTTCTCGCTAAATACTGCAAAGTGCTTTATAAAAAGACAAAAAAAAAGTCATCAGCATTTTGCAGAGTCGATGGGGAAAAGTGGGTTTCAGAGATGTCAGAATGACTTGCCCCTGGCCATGTAGTGAATCAAAGGTAGAGCAAGGAAATAGGGCCCTGATCTTGTGATTCTCACAAGCTGCCTGCCTTTTTTAAATGGTTTTGAGGGCTTGGACCGGTGTATATGCCATGTCAAGGACTCCAGCCCTGCAAGGTTCAGAACTCCTCCCCTCGGGAAGCCGAGGGTGTTCAACACCATGCATTATCAGGATTAAATAAACAAGAAACGGAGGATCAGGCTGTCTGTTATCTGTAACAACACAAATACAAATGTACATGTACAAAATGTTCCAGCATATTGGTATGTGAACAAAACACTGTGAAGAAGAGATCAAAGGCACCCGTGACTCTTTATCTGTCATTTCATTGTAATGGTGAAATCGCTACTATAAACTAATGGGATATTGGGTAATAAAAGTAGGCTTTTTTTATTTTCTTATTATTTTTTATTTCCTTCTTCAGACCTGGGATGGAACAGAAGAGTGTGAAAGCTCTGAAGTTTTTTTTCCTTACCTTTACTATTTTGCCTTGTTTTATCAAATACCCTTCTTTTGTACCCAGCTGCAGAAGAAACAAGAAAGGAGGACAAGGTTAAGGGCTGCACAATGTTTGTATTTTTGAAGCTTTTCATTTTGAGCAAAGCAAAACAAAACCAAGCTACAGCTAGTTCTCTTCCAGATGCTTCCCACAATTACTTACTTTACCTTGTGTGGCTTATATACTGTCCCCATTGTGTGAGCCAAACTTACCCATGATGTAAACATATAATTCCAATAACTTTAAAAGAGCAGCACCCTCTTGCACCAGAATTCAAACTGGCCTTTGGTGCATGACGACTCTGGCCAGCACAGAGTTCTCAAAGAACACAGTGGGAAAAGTTCAGAGAAACACACCAATGAAGAGTTATTTTAATTCATACAATTGACTTATTGTTCATGTGCAGCAAGATGTCACATGCTGCAACCATCAAATTCTGGGATTCTTCCAGCCAGTGAGATTATCTATATAAACTGCTCTTTTAAAAAGATTAACAACAAAACAATTCTTTGCTTTAGTTAAGCATCCTCTACACATAATGAATGCGCTTGCAATAAGAAATAAAGGAAATGGACAGCATGTTACTTCAATGCATGTTCCAGAGAAAGTTTGATCTGGTCAGGCAAGTGTCCATTTGACTTCAGAAGGAATCCTAGATGCATGGTTTTGGCCAACTTTCAGAAGCAGTCAGTAATTTGGGGAGCTTTAACTTACTGGATCCCTCATTTGCAACATCATAAAGGAGTCTGACTTTTCCCCAAGTGAACATCTGAAATTTGGACCTCCTTCAAATATCAGGTGAATGACTATCCGCTTTTGAAAATTCTGGCCTTCTTGATGTTGGCATGTGAAAGGTTCACGTATTTCTTTTAAAGATAAAAATGACCATTACCACAGCAGTTTTCTGGCATGCCTGACCATCTCTCTGACTGGGACAGGTTTTCCTGATCTCTCCTCCTAATTTCTAACACTGATCTCTGTTGTTTGTTTGGGTTTTTTTTTCCTTTATTTTTTTACAAAGAATTAATTCCATACTTGCATACAGCACCTTCCTCTCTGTGCTGAATACTGCTGTCCTGGACATTTGGATTGTATCCTGGACACACCACCTGTCTCGACTAGACATTGGATACTAAGGATTTAAAGTCTCCAGTTACTGTTCAGGCAAGTCACAGATGGCAGAGGCAGGTGGACCAAATGGATATGAAAATGTTCTCTTGTTTCTCATACCAACACAGCACAGCTTTTACCATGCTCAAAATTACAGAAGCTGAAAATAGGAAGCACAGGCTACAACTTCATAAGAGAAAGCTCAGTACAAATCACCCTCTGTACACTGGGGACCCTTCACCACCACTAGCATGCCCCATGTCTCCCAAATGTTATCTGAACTGTGACCTTCAAATAAATAGTATAAGAATAAGGCCTACATGAACTGTGCATGGATGTCCAAACATGCTATTACTGAAAAGCTTTTGAACACTTGTGCAAATATTTAGCTGGGTACCCCACCCAGTTAACTTAGCACTCCAGCACACAAGGGCTCACTCAAGTCCTCCTCTTCTGGAAATGTGCCCTTGCCTCTTCCAAATATTTGCATGATTTTTTTAAAAGAAAAAGTAGACGTACATTTCCTTGAAGTAACAAAGAGAGACACATCACTGATATTAAAATGCTACTTTAAACCAACAGTAATATTCTAAAATGAAGAAGTTAAGTAGCTATTGATTTGTTTTGAGGTACATTTGTAGACTTGTAACCAGTACTACTATCTGCCTCCCTGCTTAACTAAGCCAGTCCTACACCTCTTTTATTTCATTTCACTTACAAGTAAAATACTTTCTCACTAATTTTAATGGAAATTTGCTTGAGTAAGGCCTGTGGCTCAACATATGTATTTTCACCTACAGTCTAAATCTATCAGAAACATCTCTAAATCACTAAGTAAAACAATAAGATCGGAGGAGGAAAATAGTTTTAAGGCTACTTTTTAATGTTACCATTCTTAAAGATGAATTTCTAGGTTTTTTTATTTTTGAAGAGTCAAAAATATGTAATTATGACAGATATTTACATATAACATCTCTAATTTAATATTTTCAGTCAGCATTGCACCCTCTGAGAAGAATGTCAGGAAGCTTCTTATTCATCACATCACTGCTTCTAGCCAGGTGGGGTTTTTTTATTTTTATTCTTATTACTGGAATACATATATATAAACACTTTAAGAGGACCGATCACTAGTGCTTATTCCAGGGTTCATAAACTTGGCCATGTCGCACTGAGTCAAGGAAAGGACACGTTGTAAAACAGCAACTTACAGAGGGAGCATTTGGGACAAGATCATTTTCTGTTTTTCCTGTCTGCATGGCAGTGTGAACTCGGACAGACTCATAAATGGACGGTTCTTCCACTTTCCGAGGATATGGATGTTTCAGTACAATCAGGGTGCCTGAAAGAAAGAGAATGCTAGTGAGTGCCCTGGCAAAATGAATATCACAAAATAATTAGTACCATCTGCCTATTCAGATGATCAAACTTGAAGGTACCATTGCTGAAAAGCTTCTGAATATCTGAGCACATCTCTCTTAGCTCTGTAGTTTGAAGGAAAGCTATGTCAGGACCCCTCTAGATGTTCAGGTAAAGGTGTGATAGGATCTGTTGAATGATCTACGCAATTGTGCCATGCCTCCTGCCGTGCTACACACACATGGCAGAAGGCACGATTGTGGGATCCAGCATCAGATCCAATCATTTTATTGCTGATGCAGAGGGAGCCCGTGATTTGCCACCCTGGGCTCTCCCTGAACCAGCAAGTAGCAAGGTCCTGTAGCTGACAGGACCCCCAGCCCTGGTGGCACCCCAAGCATTGTCACGGCTGAGAGTCTCAGAGTTGACAGGTCTTCCAGCCACAAGGGCATAGACCTTGCTACACATGCAAATTAAAGCTGGACAGAAACCAGCTATAAAATTATTACACATTTTTCCAGGTCTAACTTTATTGCTGGATGGACCTTTTTATGGTGTGATCGTTACTTTGCACAGGCAGGCAGTCTAAATGAATTGCTCTTAGCCAGTCCTAACCAGTTAATTGTGTAATACATGTAACAGGTAGAGGGGGCCTAAATCATGTATAATATCCCATGTACTGCTATAGCATGTCTGTGGTTTCAGGTTGCTCAGCAAAGAGGACAACAATCAAGTCCAAGGACGATTGGATATTATGTCATACAGTACTCAGAAATATTGATAAACTTGGGGAAATCCTTTCCAAAGCAGACAGCCCAAGCAGCTGGACTTCATATAAGGTGTTGGAGAGAAAGAAAACAAAACAAAACTTTCTAAGCAAGCTACAGTATGGCAGCAGGCAATGACTAATGGACTTGTGTAGTAGTAGGTCCACCATGATGGATCCTCTCTCTTTACCTCTGTTGTATTCTTATAAATGTTTCACAGGACACAGTCAGGAACTTGGGTATGGGCTACCCAAACCCTGCCCCTCTCCTCTGCAGAACTAATGCAGGTCCACTGTACAGACTCTTGCTCACCACTGTTTGTGCCCACTGTCACCTCTTCTCTTTTACTGCAAGACTTTGTTAACTTTTTAAATCTGCCTTATCTTCCTCAATTTCTTGCAGGTAGAAAAGCTATGATGACAGCAGTTTCAAATCTTTTTGTGTTACAGTTTGAATCTCTTTTGTGTTCATGGAATAATCAAATAATATTTAAGTGACAGAATATTTAAGTCCATAGTTGTTGTAGTTATCAAAAACCTCATCTATATTCAATCTTTAACAACACCTGAAAGTCATTTCTTGCCCTGCAAAATTCTGATGTGGACAAGCCTCCTTCTCTTTAGAGGCACAACTATATGACTGAGCCTGATATCCTGGGCTGATTAGTATTTTCATAGCTGCCTTCAATGTTCAAGCTGCATATAGACATCCAGACTCAAGAGTTGTGTGTGGATAGGGAACCAATGTTTGAACTTGAGTCCAAATGTGGAAAGACATTGGCTTCCCTCCTCTATACAAAATGCAACAAGAGGCCAGAAGGGCCAAGTAGACGAACCATCAGGAAGCCTTCAGCATCATCTTGTCTGCCTCTGACTCGGTGTGTGACACTGGACAAGTCATTTGGAGTATGTCAACACCATTTTCCTGCTACTCCTGAGGAGTATGGCTGTCGAGCTTTCCCCACCCTCCTGCTTCAATTTCAGAGATTCATAGATGTTAGGGTCAGAAGGGACATCAACGGATCATTGAGTCCAATCCCCTGCATAGGCAGGAAAGAGTGCTGGGTTCAGATGACCCCAGCCAGATGCCTATCCAGCCTTCTCTTGAAGACCCCCAGGTAGGGGAGAGCACCACCTCCCTTGGGAGCCTATTCCAGATTTGGCCACTCTAACTGTGAAGTTCTTCCTTATGTCCAGTCTAAATCTGCTGTCTGCTAGCTTATGCCATTATTTCTAGTAACCCCAGGGGCACTTTGGTGAGTAGAGCCTCACCAATTCCCTTCTGCACCCCCAGGATGAATTTATAGGCAACCAGAAGGTCACCTCTCAACCTTCTCTTGCAGAGGCTGAAGAGGTCCTTGTGCCCTAGTCTCTCCTCATAGGACTTGGCCTGCAAGCCCTTAACCATACGAGTGGCCCTCCTCTGGACCCTCTCCAGGTTATCCACATCCTTCTTGAAGTGCAGCACCCAAAACTGCATGCAGTATTCCAGCTGTGGTCTGACCAGCGCCCGATAGAGGGGAAGTATCATCTCCTTGGTTCAGTTTGTCATGCATCTGCTGATGCACGATAAAATGCAGTTAGCTTTTCTGATGCTTTCGTCACACTGATGACTCATGTTCATCTCAGAGTCCATTAGGACTCCAAGATCCCTTTCCGCTTCTGTGCTGCCGAGCAGGTCATTTCCTAGGCAGTAGGAGTGCTGGACATTTTTCTTCCCTAGGTGCAGTACTTTGCATTTCTCCTTGTTAAATTGCATTCTATTGTTTTCTGCCCATTTGTCCAACCTGTCCAGGTCTGCTAAGTTGCTATTTCTAACACACTACACCCAGAAATTAGGTGGTGAAGCTGCACACCACTGCCTCACAGATCTTGCCTTCTAGTTTGCTTGAGAGAAACAGCTGGGACAGTCTCAGGTCAGCTTCACTGCCTCATCTCTGGACTGGTGTCCATGTGGAGTAGGACCAGTTGGCTTGGGAGTGGGGTCTCTGGGAGCACTGGGGAAGCAGTGTAGGCATACCTGTAACCCATGTGAACTTTACAAAATGAGAACAGTGGTAGCCCACCATGGCATATTAACCTATGGATGGTAACTATCATTACTGTCAGTGCCTCATATTAGTTATTTCAGAAGAGTTAACAGATTCTGATTTTAGGGAAATTCTTCAATAATTACAGGCTTCAATCATCAAATGGCAGATGTTTTGCTTTTTAAAGCAGTGTCATTCTCTGGGTGAACAAGAAACAGTTTACTTATAAAAAAAATCAATTCTCCAAGGCCCCCCACCCCCAGCCTTAGTATGGGATACAGCATCCAATCATTAAATGATGAGTCATATCCTCTTGAGCTTGTGATTTTTGCCAGTTCTTGCAAGCTGAGCAATCTTTGGGGTGAGAGAGGACTAAGACAGGAGGCCCGCAAGGAAAGCCCAGAGCTGCAGGAAGTGGTGTTGACATCAACTAGTCAGTGTTGCACCAGTGACCCAATATGTGAAGCGACACTGTACTGCTGTGTCAGGCACACTTTTCCTGCAGATGTGCAAACTTTTGTTTCATATTTAAGTCCCACTTGAGCCAAATGAGGTCTTAAGAGAGTGGCAGCCCTGAGCACCTGTGAGCAATCAGAAACATGAATGTGTTTATATTTTGTCTTTCAACTAAAGGAGGTTAAGTCTGATGCTTTGGCCATATTCTACCATCTGCCCACTTGTGAAATGCTTTAGGGTGAAATAGCATGGAGGAAAACCTGAAATACAGGAAGCTAGTGATGAAACAGAACTCATCTGAGTTCATATTACTTCAACATAACACAACAGAAAGATATAAACGTCTGCAATGTGTAAAACTCTTTTCTGACTCTAAAAGTCAAGGTATTTACACTAAGAACCCTAACTACAAGAAGCTAATAATCAAACCCGTCTTCATTATTTAAACTGCACTGCCTTCTTCCTGCCTGGCCAGTTACACCTGTCCTTCTCCACTCTAAATTGTTCCTTTTAGAAGGAAAACCAGCAGCTGCAGCCCTAACAGGTCCTTTTGGGCACTAGTACTAGACCGCAGTCAGCCACACATCTCTCCCATCAAGCAAGTAAAAGTTTGGTGTGTTCTTGTTTTCCCTTGGCTTCCCCCTTTCTTTTATGCATGGCATTCCTCTAGAGGTGGCTTTTGAACAGCAGGGGAAGTTTCTCGCAGGTTTAGTCCACATAATTAAACTCAGGGCACGTGTACACGTGATACTACATCGCTGTAGTGATGCACTAGGGAGACATAGTGACCACATGCATCTACACGTGACCAACAACTACTTTGCTGTTGTGGCATGCTCCCATAGCAGCTAAAAATAACTGTGAGCCCAGTGTACAGTGCAGTACAGGCTGCTACTGTGCTGTGCTTTAGTACTTCGAAAAAGAAGCAGCAACATCACCATACAGGCATGTGTAGATGCGCACTCACATAATTTACCTGCAGAAGCCCACATAATTTACCAACTGGCTGCTCTGGTAGTTAACAAGGTTGCAGGCTTCCTAGATGGATCCTATTATCTTCCCTCACTACGAGAAAACTAATGTCTCTGTGGCAGGCCCAAGTTTAGTATAGAGTTACGCAGCCAGTTTTAAGTGACCTAATTCGGGTGCCAGAAGCAGTTTTGCCATGGTAACATTAAGCTTTGTCCAGAAAAAAGCTGCAGGGTAGACATGCCTTAAGAGACCAGGGCTTGCTAGAAGGAAAGAAATGAAAGCTTGATGTCCTACCTTTACCGACACTTAACCAACAAGAAGCCTCTAGAAACCCCAGTGTCCAGGGTATATACTGAGCTTAGTCAGGGACCAGCAACTTTGCTTGTTAGGTGAAGGTGGTGATAGCCAACAGAAATACCATTTTCTTTTCTCACTCCTTGCACAGCTCTATGAATGTACAACACTACCAATACCAACAGACTTTTTCATAGATTTCAACAGGGGAGAACCAGTTGTTATTCCCAGTTTCCAAAGGAAGAACTTGCATCAAACCTCAGGAATACAAGTCCCAGTCCAGTGATTTACCAGCAGTCACTCTATTTCTTTATCAAAGCAAGAAGACATTGTATGAAATTATTAGTCAGTTAGCACTTTGATCTGGTTAAATTGTTTTAAGAAAGAAATATGGAATCTTTTAAAAATAAATTAATATTGGTGTTCACCACACTACTATTTGGTAAGAGTGTGTAAATCATATAAAGGGCATGTTGTGTCATTCAGACTAACCTTCACAGAACTGTAACTAAACAGCGGAGTGCTTATGTTTACAAAAAAACAGTAGCAAAAGCGAACTCTAAACTTAGCATGGTGCTTCAGGGCCAATGCAGCTCACCCCCCAGTTACAAACCCTCAAATTCCCAAACCCACAATCCTAGCTGAAAAAGCAGATCAAGGAGATGCTCCAAAATAAACTTACAGTGATTGCTGACTTATTAAACCATGAGATCACTTATGTTTTTCAAAGGGGAGAGATGGAAAAAAGAGTATTTGAAGTAATTAACTGACATCTGATCACACAAACATGGGAGCCTGTAAATGTGATATTCAATTTGATATAGGTCTAAGGTCATTGTCAGTTTAATTCTCCCTAAGCATATGGAAAAATACTTTAGTGTTTAAAAGGGACAGGATCAAAAGGCTGTATGTAGAAATTGCTCTAAATTGTATTGACTTGAAAAGGGAGTAAATTTCCCATGTTTCCCATATTTCACAGAAGATGAGAGGTCTGCTACAGAACTGCACACACAGTTTAGAGCATTTTGTTAAAATGATAGCCTTTATTAATATTCTGTAGGATTTTCCTGAACAGAAGATTTTTGTTGAGTCTTTCACCCTTTAACCAGTACCAAGACTGTGGTGGGGGGTTTTTCTGGTATATTTCTCTACTTTCCAAGGAATTAGAGTACTCTGGAGACTGACAAAACAGGAAATATTAGTATGTCCCTATGTTCTTAGAAGTTTCAGTCAATTAAAGTGAACTTGGTTTTCATATCAAGCGTGTCTGGTTAATGACTCAAAGTTTCTATGTAGCTTTAAAAACATTGCAGTTGAAAACTAGCAAGGAAAGCAACCAATAGGTAAGAATAATCTCCTGCCTATGTCAGTATGGTAAGAAGATAAATATGATAGTATATTACTTCTACCATTGTTATTGAAAACAGCCTTTATAACTGGATCAGCTCTTCTGTTCAAGAAACCTTATAGTAGATACTAACCTGCATTACATTTTTATTATTATCTGAAGTACCCAAGCAGGTGCACATGTTTCAACCCTGGTGTAAAACCAGCATGAATGCACACAGCTGTTTGATGTGACTAATGGAGATTTAGATAAATTAAACTAAAGAACAGCATGAAAGAATTCCCAGCATCACCTGCAAAACTTTGCTGGATCAGGACTTCGGGATTCTTCAACCAGAGATTTCAGAAAGCCTTGCAAATTCAGTCAGGATTCATTTTATTCAACAGATGGATAACTGAGTGGCTAAATGACTTGCCTGAAGTCTCATGAGTCAGTGGTAGTGTGATATGAATTTCCTTGACTCCACAGGATGCCCTAGTTGAGCTATATTAGAAATGTGCTCCAGTCCATAAACATGAGCACTGGGCACTTCACAAGAGCTCCAGACTAGTTACAGGCACTGTAACATGGCAAAACTAGATATTCATATAACATTACAAAGCTGTCAACACGATAAAGGCTTTGAAATGGAGCCATTTCTCAGTTCATAAATGGTTTTTTGCGTTTTTTCTAAATGCTTATCTGAAGCAGAAGAAGGTTAACATTTTTCATGTCCTCAATCTTCCTGGCATTAAAAAATAATTTGCTGAAAAAAATGGGTGTTGGTAAATGGAAAGGTCTTCCATTCCAGCGACAAACAGAACAATTTGATAATGCTAATGTACCACCAAGTTTTATATTTAATATAACCCCTCCATTTTACATTAATAAATATTTTGCCCACAATGTTAGGAATAATCCCCAAAACTACCTTTCTTTCCTAGTAACCTTGACCTTAGCCTGAGAACCATGGGCTTTTTTGTGTGATGTGATCTCTTTCAGAGCTCTCTTATTATTGGTAACACATTTTTAAATTGTACTGTTATAGATCTATTGAAAATAATTTATATTTCATCTCATTCTCAGTTTATTGATAACCATGTGTTTATGAAGTCTTGTCTAGAACCAAGCAAGAGGACAAAATTATCAAGGGTCCTTCTTTTTCAGTCTTTCTGCTGAGCTGACCTTTTTTCATTTATCATGCATAAACATTAAAAAAAAGATTATATAACTACCGACCACTAATGCCTGAGCCAAAGTTCTCATGTTCCCTGTTACTGGATGGCAAAATGGATTGTGTGCCAGGAGACCTGGATTCTGTTTCTGGCTCTCTCACTGACCTATCACTTATTTAATCTCTTTGTCTAGTGACACTTCTGTATAATGGCTAACTATTACAGTTCTGTGAGCAAGCTGCTTAAATAGACCAGCTCTTACAACCTGCTTAGTGAAATCAATGGGAGATTTTGGGGGACTTTGATGGAAGCAGGACTGTACCCTTTCTCTAAACAAGCTATTACCTCACAGGCTTTACAAGGTTTTGAGCCCCCTCTATGTAAAGCCAGAGTTCGTCAGCTGCTAACTCATTCTTCCTGTACATTGCTGCATATAGGAAAGTAAAGTGGAAGGTGACACGCTCCTTGATATGATGCCCACTACCTATTTCCAACTGATAGCTTTGTCTGACTCAGACAGATGAAAGGTGTTTCACAGACCTGGCAGAATCTGATTAGGGGGCCATTAGCTAAGCAGCAGGCACATCCTTCAGCAGTTGGGATCCAGCTCCCAGAGATCATATAACACCAGCCCCTTACTTACTAATAGATGTAACACATGGAGTGTGAAGGAGGGGAAAAATCATAATTGTCTATATAACTTCTGAAGTATCTGAAGGGTAATCTAGTGGGTATATTTCTGACTTCAGGAAAAAAATCTCATAATCCAAACTATTTATTTAGCTTAAAACACACCCATCCTCAGTATTTCTGGACTACATCGTATCTCATGGTATGGTAACATATAACATAACCTTTTAGGCATAGGAAATATCTAGAAGTGTTTTAGTGCTAATTTACCATTTTATATGCTAGCACAGTAATTACAAAAGCAAGTAATAATTTGGGCATCCACCTGGTGATCTGCATGTACAATTACCACTCTTCCACAAACCAGGTACTTAAACACTTAATAGTAAGCTTTTGTCTCTGAGTTATTACCATCCTTCCACTTTTGGCCTTATAAATGTTAACTTATCCTTGATATATCACTGGGAGTTTGGTAGATATTAGCTTTATTATGGCTATGATTTACTCACAACAGGGAAGACCTGCTCAATGTCACGGAGTTGACAGAAAGCCAGGATTAGAACTCAGGAGGGCCACGGACCTAACACCATGTTCTTAGCACTAGATCACAGTCCTTTCTTTCTCTTGGGAGGCTTTAAATTTCATCAGTACAAGTGAATTAGTTCTTAATCTGCTGATTCAAGTAGCTGCTTATCTGTTGCAATGCTCTGTGGTTTTAAATAACCAATTGGCTTAAGAAATACTAAAAGAAATATCCAGGGTATAGGGACAATACATTAGCAAGCCAGCTGTTTTATTCCAGTGTGAGTAGAGAAGAGTACAGGGCATACCAACTGCAGGGAAGGGGAGGAAACCATTTGGATTTCTAAGTAGGAAACAGCAGAAATATACACTTCCAGCATGCCATCCTCTACTTTGAGCCCATGCTTCCAGATCCATGTTCCTCTAAGATCATTCCAAAATATTTTGGGCATCACTGTTGTTTTTAACCCTTTATTCCATACCCTTACAAAAATCAAACAAATTTGTTATTTTTAAGTCTTGTTGTTGCCGACAAATGCAGGTTCTGAAATGCTCACTGTGGATTAAGACTGTGCTACTTACTGTCAGGAATTAGAAAACAATTTTTTTATCAAAACATGTATTGTGTACACACATTATTAGGCACGTGTATAACAGGCACAGATAGTGAACATCATCCTCTCTCACCCAGGGCCAATTCTGGTCTCGGGAGCACTATTATAAATCAGAATCAAGTCTGATAATAATGAAATTACTGATATCAAGTCTTGTGACATAAATTGCTGATAAGAACAATTTCTATAAATCTTTACCACAACCCTTAACTCTTTCAAACCTGTTGCAGATACTTGCTGAATTCTAGCAGATACAGTTATCCATTGCTTCATAAAGCCAGGGGTCTCTTTACTCCAAGGTACTTTAAAGCTGTTTTAATATAAAATGGACACAACTCTGCTTAAGATTAGGAGAACAACTCTGTTTAAGAATTGGATATGCCCAGTGACCTAAGAGGTTTTGTCTTATTCTGGCAAAACCATACCCTGCTAATGCTAGGTCTGTGTTTAGATTAAGCATACTATTTCTGGAAGGAATATTTCCCTCAGGTACATTTAATATTGGTAAACAAAATAATTGATAAAAAAGAAAATCTGATCAATAGATGAATTTGAGGAAGGGGTTAAGTAAAAATATTTCTGATTTTAACACAGTGTGTTCACTAAAATCTTCTTTTATCCCTTTACATAAGCACATACACAAACACACACGTTATTTACCTGTTTCACTTCCAATTAAAGGCTGGTTTGCAAAATGGTTGACTAAATCTTTCACACTAGAAAACTCATTAAAGCCAAACTTGAATGCAGACCTCACGTATTCCACATGGAAGTGTTTGACAGAATCTCTTGCTCTAAAAGGAGAAAGACAATTGTCCAGAAAGGAAAGATTTGAAAATAAACAACAGATCTGAGGGCAAAACTCAGAAGCTCATACCAAAAAAACACGGGAGTTTAGATACCTAAATGCTTTTGTGGGCTTTGTCTTTGTTGCTTTGCTTTTACCCAACCCATGTTATTTGAAGACCCCCAAAGCTTACAAATGCTGGGCCTGATTTCCAAATCCCACGGACTTCAGTTGGAGCTGTAGGAGATTGACACTTCTGAAGGTCAGTCCAATTAATTTAGACTCGGTAGGGTAAACATCATCACTATTCTAGAGATGAACAGGCAGCGAAGGCACAGAAAGATTACGTGACTGGAACTAAGTCATATTGTGAGTTAGTGAGAAAGCTGAGACTAAAAGTCAGTCGTTTTGACTTGCAGTCCTCTGTTCCAGCCAACATGATACTTGTTAGTAGTGTTGTTAACTCTTAAAACAGGAACATAAGCCTAGCAAGGGCCTCTTGGGCAATCTAGTCTGATGTATTGCATAAGCACGCACACATTTACCCAGGGAAGATGTGGCCTCTTTACTTATTTTTCAGAGATCCCTCTAAATCTCATTGAAATCACTTCCTGTAATTTTTTAAAATTAGGCCACCTATATTTAGGCACCTAAAAAGGATTTTAAGAGTCTAACTTTAGGCATCCAGGTTTCAGAGTTTTAGCCTACTATTTAAATGTGCTGCCAAAAGCTCCAGTCAAATTCAGGACCCTGCTCTGCCAGGTATTGTACAGATGCATGCACAAGCTAAAGAGCTATATTCCAGTCTTGCTTTCCTGGGTAGATGTTTATTTATCTGTAAGCAACAAAGCAGTTAATATATAAGGAATTAATATGTGGCAGCTAATAAGGAACCACTGTCAACATAAGGAGCACAGGCATGAGTACTGTATTTTCTCACATACAACATGCACCTTTCCACAAAAATCACCCATGGAAAATTGTGGTGTGTATGTTAAGCAGAGCAGCTGATTTTCTGACCAGGATAGAAGCTCCCCAGTTTGATTCTTGCTTTGCAGTACAGTAGATGTGACATTACTATTTAGGCAGCTGAGGGAGTCAATTGACTTAATTAGTCCATTTTTCTTCGCTCCATAGGTGTTAACAATAGTCTATCCTTTTTAATGGTCTCAGTGTTCCACTAATCAAGCTAACCTTTCTTAGGGCAATGTTGCTGTCTTCTAGCTGCTCCTGGTCTCTCTCATGTTTCATAGCCCTGGAACCTTCTTAGCAATTTTCAAAATCAAAGATCCATCCATGGAGACTAGTCTTCAGCAGCAACTAGGGTTTCAGCTTTTGTTAAGTAGGAAAAGGAGGGCAGGCCAGCTGAAGATTAGATTCTGTCTCTGCCTTCTACAGCCATAACTCAAGAAAAAAATCTTCATTCTGCCTTTCAAAAACAAGGTGTGTATTATATTCTGGGACATGCTGTATGTGAGAAAATATGGCATTTATTTTGTTAAAGCTAACATTGTTAATGGTTGTCTTAGCACCCAAGACATTCTGGAGGACCTTCAGCAAAGAAGGCTGATGATGGTGGGGATAGGGAGCAGGGGAATTTTCACTGTGGAAAATTACAATGCTAGCATACTTTACTAAGTCTTTTAAAAATAAGAAGCCACACTCAAAGCATAACTGGCTTCTTTGTGGTGTGCATTTAAGCCTTTTGTGCCCCACTTAGGTGGCTAAAACTACCCTTTGCCTTAGTCACTCCCCAGAAAACCTGTGTAAACCATGGGCTGACAGCCTACTTGTACATAAGCTTCTCGCTACCCTGAGATCATGTTTCTATTCTTTCAGCTAATTTCACAAGAAATAAAGTGTGGCAATGAGAGTTGCCACTACTTGATGTCTTAGTTCCTCTTTAAAGTTAACTGGAGGAAATTCAGGACATGTGTTGTCATGCTCACTGGCTTCAGATTGCAAATGTCAATCAAAATCCCAAGGGATATCTGAGCATAGTTTCATGCTAAAACAACCCCCTAATGATGTCTGATAAAGTTACAGGTGTGGGTGTAGAGAGTAGGGAGTTGAATAAAAGCCACAGAAAGTGTTCATGAAAAAAGGCCAGAAATACCCAGTAATGCCCAAAATAGTGCTTTCTTTGAAAAAATATTTGAATAAAATGAAAACTTTTAATTTTGTGACAAAAGCATGTGTTTTGTAACAGACAAATCTAGTAGCCAGCATTTTTATTTTGCTTGTCATTTTTTAATGAAAAACCTAATACATTTGTTTTAAAATGAAAACGTTTTTTCCCCTACTTTTTCCCACTTTTATTAGGGGAATGAATGAACAATGAGTCTTTTAAATTAATGTTGCTGAAAAACTGAACAATACCAAAGAAAACACTTTGGGGGGGGACATTCATTTCTTTAACAAAATGTTTTTTGTCAAAAAATTCTGACAAATTTTCAATCAGCTCTGTGGAAATACCAGATAATTCACAGCATGGAAGAAGACAGAATCATATCAGGCTGTTTAAAAACAAACACTGAATATGATCTGATTTTGTATTTTTCCCATTAAATCTTTTTTTTTTTAATCCAAATAAAGCATCATCATCTTTGGACTCTGTGAGTAAGAATAAATTAAGCAAAGAAAGGAATTAAACAGAACGAGGTAGACAAGGTTCTTTGGGTAAATCTGATATATTTTGTTAGTTGGTCTAATAAAAGATACAGATTCACCCAAAGAACCTTGTCTGTCCATGTCCTTAGACCAACATGGCTACAACCTGTGCCCCTTAAACTGAATGAGTCACTCTAGTATGTACTCTGGTTTCAGTTTCTATATTTTAGAAGGTGCGTATTGAGGAATTTTCCTGAGATGAAGCGTTTCTTTTTCTCCCTCACAATCCAAAAAACTTTAGCAATAAGATCAATGATTTGCTGTTTTTATGAAGTAGATGTTTATAAAGTGTTTTTTTTTCTTTCATTGCATTTTTTTGGCCTTATTTTTCGTATTTCCCTAATGTGTAGAGAGGCCTTGCTCAGGGACCTACTGCACTGAAAACTGTTCATACTAGTCAATTTTTCTTAAATAAGCACAATGTTATAATACAGTTTATCCTATAGTTTATCCTATAGTTTATCTTGTATTTATAACAACGTATGCAAATAGTAGAAGTGTAGGTTCAGATAAATTGCATTCACTTTTCTCCATACTGTACCTTACAGAAAGGGAGTACAGGTTAGGCTTCTCATTACTTTTCCTTAAGAGATAGCTTCCATCACATCCATTGGAAAGAAGCAGTGCTTCTGCTGCATGACGGGTGAGATTATCATGGTACCAGCTAGTAAGAAAAAAACATTAAAGATTCACTCATTTTGTCTGGCATCTGGTGAGTTGTGGAGCCATAATAACTCCACGGTGAAGATTATAATCAGGTCTCAAGTCTTAAAAATTTCACACTTTCTCTCTCTCTCACACGGTGTGAAGAAAAACTCCTTTTGGCCTGGGATCTTTCTCAAGAGAAGAATCTCTTTGGAAAACTTGAAATAAATGGCTTAGCCACTTTGGGTGAAATTTTAATACTGTTCTGACCTTTGGAATGGAAAAGTATAACCTTTATCATTTGATTAGCTGAAAAACGAGCTTGGTTTTAGATTGCTAACCTTTTTTTGCAGGTAAGCCTAATGGGGAACTAACACACAGTTCTAGTGTGAAGCCCAAAGTGTCATAACTGTAGAATCACACGATTCCCTCTGCTGAGTGATACCAATGATAGCAAACTGCAGCATGTTAGGTCAAAAATCCAAATAATTTCAACATCTTATCCCAAATAGGGCCTTCAGATACCCTGGTAAATGACTCAGAGTAGGGCAAAATAAAAGTTCTCCCCTGCTTTCTACAGGTGCTTCCTGCACATCTACACATTTTTTTTTATTAGAAATCCACCCAGAATTTAATGACTTTTTCACCTGCACTGACTTTCTCTCATGAGGACTCACTAGCAGAATAATGCCAGCACCAGATTTCTTGAATATCCAGTGTTTCCATTTTGGAAAATAAATCTCCACACTTTGGGTGCAGGCTTTAATCAAAGTAAATTTGTAGAAAAACCTAGAATGACCCACTTACACTGGGAGCAATAGTTTCCATCTAAAGGTGTCAGGCATACAATACTTTACAAAAGCAGGGCTGTGCACCCTGATGAATTTATTACTATTGACTAGGACATAGGACAGGCTGGACAAACAAATGCAATGTAAATATATGTAAATCCACAAGCTAGTCTGTCAATCCATTGATGTTAACCCAATGCTGGCAGCCCAGATGCAGGTAAGCCATTTTAACACTGTGTCATTTGACTGTGTTCTGAACAGGCCTAAAAAAGCTTGCTGTTACCTCCGTGCACTACAAGGCTCCCATCATAGAGCAGAACTAGTAGTAGGAACCATGAAAAATTTTCATAACATTTCTTCTTAGTGTAAATAGGGTCATAGGGGAACAAAGGCTGTATTCATCTGGTAAGGGTGTGAAGCAGAGAAGATTCTCTGGAAAAAGTCAGTAATGATCTGGTAGTACTGCATTCCACAGTCACTGGATGCAAGTAATACCTAAGAGTATTTATTCTGAGCAAGAACCCCAAACACATTTTCATTTTATTTTTTCAGTTTGTAAATGTGTCTATGTGCCAGCATTTTTGTGTACTGTATAACGACTTTCTCCCTGGGACTGCTTAGTCAGAAGCTAAGTGAAGATCCCTCACTCCCTTCCTTTTTAGATAGAATAGGCGGTTTAACAGGCACTCTTTCAGAAAATGAATTTTAAAAAATCTTCAAGATAGGCTCCCTCAAGATATTTATGAACAGCTTATTGGTTACTGTGTCAACTGCAACAGTCTGAATGTAATTTGCATGACTGAAAAAAACCAATTATATAAAAAAAAACACCAATTATATAAAAATACATGTTTTCAGTGGAAAGAAGTCTATACAATTGTAAGGTCTGTCTGCTGTTTTTCTAAATCTGTATTTCCTGGTGTACATTGTAGTATACTTCCTCTTTTGGGTAAATGTTTCATGCAACATGTACTATTTGTAGCCAAAGGCAATGGCATTAAGAAATCCCCTCTAAGTTAACACAGTTCTGGCAACTCAGTCTATGTCTAAACACAAAAATCAATAGATCTGTCTTGATAAACCTCCTCAGTGGAAGAAGCAGAACATTTTGCAGGGATGAAGAAAAAGAGTAATGCCATTTAAAACAAAAGTTCTGTGGTCATGTTTCAGTCAGGATGCTGAAACCTCCAGCACCAATCCAGCAAAGCCCCTAACTTTAAAAACATGAATAATCCATTTGATTCTCCCATTGGGAAGAAAGTCTGTGGCTTCCTGGCTTAGTTTCTGGTGAAGAGTATCAAAGAACTGGGTAAATAAGAATAACCTTGGGTTCAGCACAAAAGGCACAGATCTAAAAACCCAGTGTACCGAAGACTGTAAAAGTTACTGCACCTAAGTATGAAAAATAATAATTTGTACAGAATCTTGTCTGAAAAACTGGGTGGCAGAAGATTGAAAAGCCAGTATCTGTCAAGCGGAACTGTGCACCAGTTAACAAATTACCGGTGATAACACGAGTGTCTTAAAGGACAACAAGAGATTAAAAGGGGGATTTTGAGTACAAATTGACTTACCACTATGAGCTACCAAGTTCTTAGACCAAATTTTGCTCTCCGCTCCACTAGTGATTGATATAGTTTAGTTTTTAGCCCAGCTTAAAAGAAAGCAGAAGTTGGACCACAGCATTTTTGTGCATTTGTGATATAGGCTGTCGCCAAGCTGATATGTAAAACTCATTCAACAGTGCAAATGACTATTATATACAGCCTCTTAATGGACATTTCATACTGTAAATTGAAATCTAGTTAAGAAACTAAACCCAATTAGGTAATATCTCCTTCATAAAAATACTTCAGAATTTTACACCCTATGGAAGACTAGACCTCTATGAAACTTAGTGGAGACAGAAACTTAACACTGCCAAGACTGCTTTAGGTGTAAGACCTGTTCCAAGAACTGTCTACACAGTAAAAAATAAAGCATAATGAACATTTAAAGATCAACGTGTCATCCTTTAAAACACCTGTTAGCCAAAACTGGCTTGGTTACTAAACACCAAAGTAACAAAACAGTCTAAGGTCAGATTTGTGTCGTTCCAATACCATAATGACAAAATCAGCACAAATACCTATCTCAAACCAAGCTACAACAAAGGTCAAAACTATTTTGTGAAATTTAATATAAAACACAGGTTGTTCCAAAGAATTTCATAAAATGACAATTTTCATAATGAAGTCAGAGTAAAAATGTCATTCATATTTAAAGTATTCACTCTTTAAAAAAAATGGTCTTTTAAAAGTCTTCTTTTAAATTGAAAATTTTATGATTTCAATGAAAAATGAACCACCTTTATTTTCAAACATAATAAATGAAATAGGAATTGGACCACTATCAAAAACTGAAAATGAAATGGAAAAAACAGATTTGTTGCAATGTATTTTCTACTCTTTGCTGAAAATGTTCTCACATCTTTGACTATTTTCCTTAACAATGTTTTTTTACAGGTGAATGTATACAGAGATGTGGATAAATAAATTAGCTCTTGCTACTGTGAAGGGGTCAGCCCTCGCTCCATCATCGTGCCTCGGGAGGACCTCCTATTCTAGGGCCCCAGGGTTCTGCTATAGATGTGGGGAGCCAGGGCATGTGGCTCAGGAGTGCACCCAGCCTGAGAATCCTGAATTGGTATTTGAAAGGTTAAAAGGGTGGTAGGCGGTGGGAAATGGGGAAGGGGCAGAGCAATGGAGTCAGCTCTGCTCCAGACCCAGACAGACTCCTGCACATTACCCTCAGTAAATTCACTGCCAAAGGGGCTAGTGGGACCCCATGCAGAGGTCCCTGTGACGGTGAATGGTCGCCCGTGCTGGGCCATTCTAGACAGTGGGTCCCAGGTTACCATCCTGTTTGAATCCTTCTATGAGAAACATCTGAGACACTTGCCTTTGCTTCCCCTTATGGGGCTGGGACTTTGTGGCTTAAGCCAAGAACAGTATCCCTACAGGGGTTATGTGAACATGAGACAAAATGCCTGCTGAAATAGCTAGGGTGGAGGAAGAAGTGTCAACCATCGCTCGAGTATGCTCTGATCTGGGGTGGATGAAAGGGGCCCACTCTCATTGGGACCAATCCAGCCTTTTCCAGGTTCTCGCTTGCTACTGTAAACAACAGGCTGGCCCAGGTTACCAACAATGGTTGACGATGCATGCCTTGTGCTCAGAGGCGTATGACCGATGGGAGCATACAGAGCTGTGGGGTCACCCTGAGGTTGTGGGGACCCTGCAGTTCCCTGGAGCAAAGCCCCAGTGAGTCCCTGCCCAGGGCCAATGGGCTTTGCCTACTGTATGTAATTGGATTGAGAGGGATGAAAAGAATAAGCTGCTGGTGGTGGAGATCCCCACTGCGAGAGAGAGACCCAGTGCACTGAGGGTCCCTGATGGCGTGATCAAGACAAAAGGGCTCAACCAAGACCCAGTTACAGTGATAGTGGTTAACCCAACCTTGAAAGATATTGTGGTCCACCTGGGACAGAAGGTGGCCTTGATAAAGGAAGCTGAAGTGGTGAGCCCTGAGCAGGAGGGAAACCCCCCCCCCTCCAATTGACTCTTCAAGGTTCTTTTTCAGGAACACCCCAGTGCCCAAAGCCTGTAAAACTTGGCTCAGGGACAAATTCAGGGCTCAAGCCCGTGTTTTCTCCCCACATGACTGGGATGTAAGGGAGGCTAAGGGGGTAGAGCATCACATTTGTCTGAGGAACCCACAACCCTTTTGTGAAAGGTCTTGGCACATTTCCTTCACTGAGATGGGGGAAGTAAGATGTCATCTACAGGAGCTCATGGACCACCACATCATCACGGAATCTAAGAGCCCTTATGCCTCTCCCATTGTGATTGTGCGGAAGAAGAATGGCTAACTCTGTATGTGTATTGATTACCAGACTTTGAACACCCGGACCGTCACTGATCAATACACTGTCCCATGGGTGCAGGAGGCTTTGGACTGTTTAATAGGAAGCAAATGGTTTTTGGTACTAGACCTCTGCAGCGGCTACTACCAGATACCTCTTCAGGAAGAAGACAAAGAGAAGACTGCTTTTATTTGTCCCTTGGGATTCTATCAGTTTGAGCGAATGCCCCAAGGGATATCTGGGGCTCCCACCACCTTCCAGTGACAAATGGAGAAGGTGGTTGGGGATATGCATATGACCCAAGTACTGATTTATTTAGATGACATTATTGTTTTTGGAAAGACCCTGGAGGAACACAAAGAGCGGCTACTCCAGATACTCAATCGGCTGGAGATTGCTGGACTTAAGTTGGCCGTTGATAAATGTAAGTTCTGCCAGGCCTCTGTGAAGTACGTCGGACATATTGTATCACAGGAAGGGGTCAGTACCGATCCAGAGAAAGTAAGTGCTGTGACCACCTGGCCTCGACCCAAGAACTTTAGGGAATTGAAAAGGTTCGTGGGATTTGCGGGTTTCTATCAGCGATTCGCTAAAGACTACGCTACAATAACTGGACCTTTAAATGCCCTGACTCGCGGACACCAGGTGGGAAGGCCACCCCACAAGAAGGGGCAAGACAATGTCTTAAATGGGCTCACTGCAACACGAAGTCCCACAGAGCCTTTTGGTCCTCGGTGGGACTCATGGTGTGAAGATGCCGTACAAGAGGTGATCCGGCGCTTGACTCAGCCACTTGTGCTGGCATATGTTGGCCCCAACTGCCCTTTTATTTTGCACATGGATGCCTGTCAGGACTGGGGGCTGTACTTTACCAGGAACATAATTGACAATGGTGACCAGTGGCTTTTGCCAGGAAGGGATAGTCACCCAGTAAGACGCGCTACCAGGTACATAAGCTTGAATTCCTGGCCCTCAAGTGGGCCATCACTGAGAAATTCCTATATGGAATATAAGGAACCACCTTCCAGGTGCGGACAGACTATAGTCCCCTTACCTATGTGCTCACCAGCACTAAGTTGGATGCGACCAGCCAACGTTGGATCGCGGCATTAGCCAACTACACCTTCAGCCTGCACTATCAAGCGGGACAAAAGAACGTGGATGCTGATGCCCTGTCTCGACAACTCCCCAGCAACCCCAGGAGTGTTTGGAGCCCTGAGACCGTGAAGATCATTTGCGACCTGCAGCTACAAGACTCTGTGGGGATGAGGGAAAGTACTGTTTGCATGGCTAAGTTGTTGGGGTTGCCCCCTGAGGGGATCCCACAGGCCTGGGTTCAGTACACCATGCTGACGCCCTCCTCACTGCCCCAGGTCACAGACACAGAATGGCGGACAGCACAAGAACAGGACCTGGATGTGCAAGAGGTGCTGCGTGCCCAGAGATCAGGGAATACTCACTCCGCAACCCTTAGTAATGCTACCCCAGCAGCCCACCTCCTGTTGAGGGAGTGGGAAAGGCTTCACTTGTTTGATGGAGTGCTACATTGGGAGGTGCAAGACCCAGAAGTATGGAAATATTGGCAGCTGGTCCTCTTTTGGAAATATAAGGCCCTTGCATTACAGGCCTTACATGATGACTTTGGGCACATGGGGGTGGAGTGCACCCTGGCGCTAGCCCGTGAGCGGTTCTTTTGGCCCAAAATGGGTGAAGACATAAGGACTAAATGCTCAAACTGTGATAAATGTGTGTGGAGGAAGACCCTGCCCATTCAAACTGCTTATCTATACATCATCTAGAGTTCAAAACCCATGGAGCTCACGTGCATGGATTTCCTAGCCATAGAAGGGGAGGGGCACTGAAAAGGGAATGTGCTGGTTGTGACAGACCACTTCACCCAATATGCCCAGGCCTTCCCTACATAAGATCAAGCAGAAAGAACAGTTGCCAAAGTACTGTGGGAAAAGTACTTCTCCGCCTTTGGGCTGCTCGCAAGAATCCATTCCAATCAAGGGCAAGATTTTGAGCACCGGTTGTTGCATGAAGTACTGACAGTGGCTGGCATAAAGAAATCGAAGACTACACCCTACCATCTCCAAGGGGATCCCCAACCTGAGTGCTTCACTCGCACTCTCTTGAACATGCTGGGTACCCTCCGGAACAGAACAGAAGGCCGCATGGAGCCAGCATATAGCATACCTGGTGTATACCTACAACTCCACTAGGAATGATGCAATGGGAGTCAGTCCATATTTACTCATGTTCAGGAGGGAGCCCTGGTTACCCATAGATTTGTGCTTTGGGGTAGAAAGAGTCTATCAACAACATTTGACTCATGGTCAATATGTACAACAGCTTCGGGACCATCTGCGTCATGCGTACTGACTGGCAGCCGAAACTGCTAGAAGAAACCAGCAATGCCATAAGCGGTTTTATGATGCTCGAGTTTGTAAGCAAAGGTTACAAGAAGGAGACCGGGTGCTGCTACGAAACCCGGGGCTAACTGGGAGACACGAAATCACTAATCAGTGGTAGGCTGAACCCAATACAGTGGTGCAACAACTGAGTATATGAGATCTCCCCTGAGTCTGGACCGGGCCAAAGTCACGTGGTCAACCAGAACCTCCTGCTGCCTATTGGCAAATTGATGGGGCCCCCTCAGTCCAAGATAGAGCCACAAGAAGAGAGGCCTAGGTCTCCTTGTAGAAGGATGCCTCACGCCACCCAGCCGGCAGTTGTACCTGCAGCTCCCTCAGAGGACTCGGACTCTGACTGGTGGTACCCTACTGACTTTCACCCAAGCTTAGGACCTGCCACTCCTCAGGGCAAAGGGGAGGCGGGGACTGCTGCTTGTGGGGCCCCGCCTGGTGAGACCGAAGGAGAAAACATCCCCATTTCTTTACCTGCCAGTGGGGCAGACTCTTCAAGTGAGAGGAAACCTGAGTTGCAGGGGCCCTCGTGGAGTCCTGCCCCAGACCACACCCCACGGCCAAGGCGGGAGCTTTGGCCAGTCAGCTGCTTCACCTACCATGCCCTGGAGGTACCAGAGGAGGTCTTGGTCACTGCCCCTTGGGTCCAGTAGTCCCCCAGGCTGAGGCCTGTGCTTCACCGGGGACAGCAAAGAGTTCCGTGGGGGAGGATGTGACAGGCTGGCTGGCAGTGACCTAGCCCAGGTGTTTTGAAAAGGCAAAAGATGATTGGAGGACTTGGGAATCCCTTTCCGCAGCAATCGGGCCCCAGAGACTCACCCTCCGTGTCCCCTGATTGGCTCCTTGGGTCACCTGGAGGGGGATAAAATGGGCAGTGCGGGTGACTCAGGAGAGACCAGTGAGGGACTACAAGGAAGGAGCTTCAAAGAGCTGGCAAGAGCTGGGCCAGCAGGGCAGGAACAGGTTGTCCCAGAAGTACCTGAAGGAGTGGGACCTGCAGGCAGCAGCTGGACTCTCAGCAGCGTGGCATGCTGCTGGCAGGAGAGGCTCCCCACTGGGCTCCAGGATCCCCTATGAGAGGCTGTGGCCAGCAGGAGAGGTTCCCCCAGTTCCAGGAAGGATATGAGCAGTGACCTGAGAGGTTCCCAGCTCTCATTCCAGCTCCTCCAATAAGAGGTCAGGCAGCTTGACATGAAGCTGGGGCTCCTGGAAGGTCAAGACCCCTTGCAGCTTGGCATAGCACTAGCACTGGTGGTAGTGTGGTAGAGTTTCTGCCTGCTATGTAGGAGATCTGAATTCAAGTCCCAGTGGGGGTGACTTGGGGTGAGTGACGTAGCAGAGAGAAATCCTTGTTGCTGTGGAAAGGGGTCATTGTGTTTTCCCTCTTCCAGGCACCTAGGCCCTATATTCCTTGTTGTTTGACATTTTGTATTTTGTGCCTTTTATATTTCACCAACCCATATTGTCTGTTCTGCTGTTTGTGTTTTATATTTTGTTAACCCTGTCTTTTGTCAATGATTGTAAGTGTCTAACCTTTGTTGAATCCTGCCCACTCAGGGCATTGTAGTGTCCCCTATACCCCCTGGTTTATGCCTGTTATGTTCCCAGTACTGTTCTCTCATTAAAAGGTATATGGTTAAGGCCCCATTGGTGGTCTGGCTTTGCTCTATAGGGGGAGGAGAGTCCCTACAACTCCCATAGCACTTGTGCACCTGCTTTGATCCCTTCAATTGGAGAGAGAGTACCTCTTGGAGTACCACCCGGGTTACACTACCCAAACTACTCTGTCACACTTAGCTTCACAGATTCATAGACTATAAGGGGCTGGAAGGGACCTTGCAAGATCATGAGGTCCAGCCCCCCTGCACTAAGCAGGAAAGACAACTGGGGTCAGGTGACCCCAGCAAGGTGACTGTCCAAGTCTCCTCTTGAGGATTTCCAGGGTGGGTGACTGCATCAGCTCTGGAGGGACCCTATTCCACAGTCTGCACACCCTAGCTGTGAAGAAGCTTTTCCTGGTGTTAAGTTTGAAATGGTCTTCCAGGTGTTTGTGGCCATTACTTGACGTTTTCCCCAAAGGTGCCTTGGTGAGCAGTTGTCTGCCAAGCCCATGATGTATTCCCCTGATGTAGTGGTAAGCTGGTACTAAGTCCCATCTCAGCCTTCTCTTTTTAAGGCTGAAGAGACCCAAGCCCCTCAGCCTTTCCTCATATGGCTTGCCTTGCAAGTCTCTGATCATACGAGTGGCTCTTCTTTGGACTCTCTCAAGTTTTTCCACATCCTTGTTGAAATGCAGCACCCAGAACTGGATGCAGTACTCCAGCTGTGGTCTCACCAATGCTGAGTGAAGTGGAAGAATCGCTTCCTTGGTTTTTCTTGAGATGCATTTGTTGATGCATGCCAGTGTGTTGTCTGCCCTGCTGACTACAGCATCCCACTGACAGCTCATGTTCATACTATGGTCTATTATTGTCCCTAGGTCCCTTTCAGTCCTGGTGCTAGTCAGTTTGGCACCACCAAGTCTATAAATATGTTGGAGATTGTTCAACCCCAGATGGAGCGCTTTACACTTCTCAATGTTGAACTTCATCTGGTTCTGATCCACCCAATTTGCCAGCCTATCCAGGTCCACCTGTATCTGTAGCCTATTTCTGAGTGTGACCACGCTCCTCTATAACTTGGTGTTGTCCACAAACTTGGCCAGTGAGCTTTTCATCCCTACATCCAAATAATTGATAAAGATGTTGAAAAGCACTGGACGAAGCCTGGACCCCTGAGGGACACCACCGACCACTTCTTGCCAAGACAACACAGATCCATTCATGAGAACTCTCTGGGTCCTTCCCTACAGCCAGCTTCCTACCCACCTAACTGTGGGTAGGAAGAAAACAGGCTTAAGAGAACAGGCTCCTTCTCCGTGCTCAGAGATAATTAGATAAACTTAAAATGTATTATATTGACACAACCAGAGGCATTAACTAATATTTTCAGCACCCTTGGAAACAGAGGCGAAGCTGGCATGTGAGATAGTGGCACAGAGGGGCTCTAGGCTCCAGCAGCTATAGTCTTGTCAGCATAGAGCACCAGGAGTAGCCAGGACCCACTAGCCAGGGAGTATAGACAGAGGGACTGAAGGGTACTGCCAAAAGCCATGCCAAGCAATGATATAAAACACCAAATTCAGCAGTAGGATTAACTCCTTGGCTGCAGGCTCCCTCTCCTCCCATCCCCCTTTTTGCTCCAGGGTCTCAAACCCTACTGCCTCCTGGTTCCTGGCCACTTCTGCTTCTTACATGCTGCTGGAAGCCATAGCTGCCAAAGGCTTGAGTCCCCCAACTCTGTTTTAGTGCCCCTACTTAGTCAGCACCAGGTCTGTCTCCTTTGCCCACCACCAGTTATACTACTGGACTCGCCCCTGAAGTGATCACTCCAAAGATATCACTTCAAGGGCTTGTCTTTTGCCTATAGCTTATACTTGGAAAACAACATTTTTAAGGCTCACCAGTAAATCAAGTATCTGCATGAATAAAACACAAAGAAGGCTTATAATTAGCCAGTTTTATGTACAAATAGATTATATGATCTTTTAGACTTAGTAACTGAGCTCAAAAATGTATGCAAAAGGACTACATTTGTCTCTTAAAGGATGCTGGATCTCCCTTTCCTCCAATCAGAAGTGTGGCTGTTCAAAAGGTCAGAATTATTCTCAGTACAAACTAGCTATAAAACGTATCTGGCAATAAAGTTCTATTTACCGCTGTTAGTCCTGGTCATCAGTTTGCATGGATAGCTTATGTGTGACCCTAGCCACAGGGCAGCCCATTGTAAAAGGGTTGTAAAAGGTATTTGACCTACTATAATGTTATTTGAACAATGAATAGAAAAATTTTGATATTAAATGAATAGTTAAAACATTACTTTTTAAAAACTCATCCTTTATATTATATTGTTAATATACTTATATTATCAGGAGCCTTAATTATATACCGTTGTGCTGGACACTGTACAAAGTCAAGAACGACTGTCATCTCCGCACAATTTTTGTCACAAGTTAAAGCTCATTAAATCATCCTGTATCAATCCAGAGAGCCATCAAACTACCATTATTGCTTAAAAACACAAATAATGACCAGCTTGACTCATGCACCTCTAACAAAACTTCCCAGTGACTGGCTGGCATACTTCCAGATAGATTACTGTAAGATTGAATCTTACCTGGAAAACACTATAAAATGCTCAAATTTAGCAATAACTTTTAAATCAATGCCTTAATTTTGAAAGTTAAAAGACAGCATAAAATAAAGTCATGATTATCTAATAATATACTCATTATAACCCTGTCTACCAACAAGAGTACATTTCTTTAATTATGTATTGAAGCAAAGCTGTTTGGCTTTGATTGTAGTATATCATGCTAGAAGATCTGGATCAATAGATCTTTACGCTGGGCAGTATTCAACTTTAACTTAATTTCAGTTTTCACTCTAAGTAATGCCTGAGAGAGATGACTGACTTCAAGCCAAGTTGTCAAACTTAAGAAGGGCCCCAGGATGGATATGGATATGCAGGGCCAGCAGCGGCGGCAGTGGGTCCAGTGGCAACAGGTCTGTGTTTACGCAGTGGCTTGGATCTGGGGTTAGGCAGTGGGTCCATAGCCAGTGGCAGGAGTTAGGTCATAGCAGGGCAAATGAGGGCTGTATTTTCACAGCCCTTGCTTGCCTTCCCTGCCACTAAAAGCTATGTCCATCAGGGCCTAGGGACCCTACATTCTATGGCAGGCCATAGGTCATTAGCCCCACCCCAATTTCCTTTAGCCCACTGGACTACCAATGAGCTGGATGGTACAGTTCTGTAGGCTGGATCTGGTCTGTAGGCCAATTATCTGACACCCCTGATTTTGAGAATCCCATCCACTTTAGTGACTTTTTAAATACAGGAAAGATTGGGGAAAGCCTTGGAAGGAAACAATGTGTATGTGAAAACAGTGCATCTTTGCCCATTGATTATTTAAAATAAGTATTGTTAATGATGTCAGGAAGATATTAATAGTGCTTCTAGGGTGCAGACAGAAGGTATGTTTTTTGTATGATTGGCCCCTGAAAGCACTGTACAGCTGTGCCATGACACACATGCACAGCTTCTAAGTGTTTTTAAAGTGGCTGATCATGCAACAAATTAACCCTCATCAAATGAGGGATCAGATGAAGGGGCTCCAATTTAAAGCACTCCTGCACTTCCTGCTGACAGCCCTGGAGCTGGGAGCAGGGGCAGGGCTGGAGGTGAAAGGCAGCTCCTCAGCTACAGGCAGGCACGATTCTACCCCCAACCCAACAAGTGAATGTCTGTTGGGTCAGGGGGGCACTCTAACTCATGGTGCTTTATGTAAAGCACCATGGGTTAGAGTGGGGGCCTTCATGTCTGTCAGCACCCGTAGTTTTATATACAAGTAAAATGAAAAGACTATAGTTATTTTTAAAATATCTCTTTCTTTGATTCCATCGTTAAATCGCCTACAAAGGATTCTAGTTCTTCACTTTCTCTGACTACTTTTACTTTCATGTTACATAATATGTGTCTCAGTTTGTGTCGTAGGGTATTTTATCTTGCATTATATATCCTCCCAAGATTCTTCCAGGGGATTCATGTTCCCCCAAGCATTACCACTGCTTTACTCAGACTGAATAGGAAAAAAAGAAGGAAGGGACCTTCAGAGGCAACTAAGTCAATCCTCCACCCCAACGCAGGGTCAGCTATAACTAAACTGTTCCTAACAGATGTTTCTTTAATCTGCTCTTAATGAGCAAAATCTAAAGAGATGTTTTGGGTGTGTGTATTAAGGCTGAATTCATCATTAATCTGAATTCATCATTCACTATGGATTTGGTCTGTCCAAAAAAACCAAACAAACTAGCTAACTTCATTAAGTTTGAACCCATTAAACCCATTTGTTCCCCCCACCCCCAAAAGAAAAACTTTGCTTTAGCCAATGACAACATTGGATTCCTTTCCTTAAAGCTATATTTTTCTTATTGCTTCTTCTATTACAACTTAATAGGGTTGCATGTACAAACGGTGACATTTTGCTTGCAAAGGTAATTAGTTAACTCCACAGTAAACATCTCACATAAATACACCCCCAGTAAATGCACCATTTTTCTCTAAACTTTTGGAGGAAGTTTATGGACATCTCTGGGAGAAAAAAAAATGATTTATTGAAGAGCGTTCTGTGTATGGGAGCTTGGCTGGGCTCCTGATCTGGGGTCTTTGAGAAGAATGAAAGGGAACAAAGACTCCTTTCAATGCAAACCCAGCTGGCCAGTGATGAGGGAGCCAAGTAAATTCTAGGACCTTTGAAAAATAATCAACCTCCCCCTTAGGTAAGAACATTGCACCCTTTAGCCATTGGCAACCTTAGGATGGACAAACTTAGGTTAATCCTTTTCTCAGCACTCAGTATATAATTTATTGGCCAGTAAATAGAAACTCATCTGTTTTTATTGTGAGGATAAAATATAGTAAAATACCTGTATGGAACATGGAAGAGACTTTACTTCCAACATGCTTCAATTGTTTGAAACAATATTGATTACAGCAAAGGTTATGTCTGGAAATCAGATAGGGCCCTTCTTGCAAAAATATTCTCACTGTCCCATGTTTTTGTCCTTTTCAAAAGATATGATCTAAGCAATTATACTGTATGGAGAGAAAATAGTTGCAAACCAGAACATCCACATATTTTCCTATCCTAAAAAGTTAGGCAGCATTAGGTTTCTTAGACATTCATATGGTAGTATCATAATTCATCTGAGTAACTTCTCATTATCATAGAATCATAGAAAATTAGGGTTGGAAGGGACCTCAGGAGGTCTCCTAATTCAACCCTCTGCCCAAAGGAGGACCATCCCCAACTATATCACCCGGTCAAGGCTTTGTCTACCCAGATCTTAAAAACCTCTTTGTGTAGCCTGTTCCAGCACTTTACTGTCCTCTTAGTGAGAAAGATATTAAGAAAAATCTAACGTAAACTCCCCTTGCTGCAACTTGAGACCATTGCTCTTTGTTCTATTATCTGCCACCACTGAGAACAGTTAACACCTTCCTCTTTGTAATCACCCTTTAGGTAGTTGAAGGCTGTTATTAAATCCACTTTCAATCTTCTCTTCACCGGATTCAGTAAGTCCCATTCTCTGGTCTCTTCTCATAAGTCATGTTCCCCAGACACCATTTTCATTGCCCTCTGCTGGATTCTCTCCAATCTGTCCACATCCTTTCTGTAGTGAGGGGCCTAAAACTGGACATGGTACTTCAGATTTGGCCTTACCAGTGCCAAATAGAGAGGAATAATCATTTCCCTGGATCTGCTGGCAACGCTTCTACTAATGCAGCCTAGTATGCTGCTAGCCTTCTTTGCAATGAGGGCACCCTGTTGGCTCATATTTAGCTTATTGTCCACTGTAACCCCCAGGTCCTTTTTTACAGAGCTGCTACTTAGCCAGTCAGTACCCAGCCTGTACTAGTGCATGGGATTGTTCTGTCCTAAATTCAGAACTTTGCACTTGTTCTTATCAAACTTCATAAGATTTATTTTGGTTCAATCCTCCAATTTGTCTAGGTCTTCCTGAATCTGAGCCCTAACCTCCAGTATATCTACTACTCCCTGCAGGTTGGTGTCATCTGCAAATTTGCTGAGGGTGTACTCCAGCCCAACTTCCAGATTGTTGAAGTAGATATTGAACAAAACTGGCCTTAGGACTGGCCCCTGGGGCACTCCACTTGATTGATACCGGCTGCTAACTAAACATAGAGCCATTGACTACTATCCTCTGAGCCTGATGGTCCAGCCAGTATTCTGTCTACCTTACAGTGCATTCATTCAAACTGTACTTCCTTAGCTGCTTGTAAGAATGTTGTGGTGACCCACATCAAAAGCCTTGCTAAAATCAAGACATATCGCATCCACTGATCTCTTCACATCCATGGAGCCAGTTGTCTCATCATAGAAAGCAACCAGGTTGGTCAGGCATGACTTGCCCTTCGTGAACTCATGCTGACTTCTTTTCCTTCACGTGCTTAGAAATGGATTCCTTAAGGACATGCTCCACAGTTTTTCCAGGGACTGGGATGAGGATGATCAGTCGGTAGTCCCCTGGATCCTCCTTCTTCCCTTCCTTAAAGATGGGCACTGTATTTTCCCTTTTCCCATAGTTCAGGACCTCTTCCGACTGCCATGGGTTTTCAAAGATAATGGCCAACAGTTCTGCAATCACGTTGGCCAAGTCCCTCAGCCCCTTCACATGTCCAGCTCCATGGACTTGTACATGTTCTGCTTTTCTAAATTGTCTCTAATCTGTTTTTTTTGCTACTGTCAGTTGCTCCCCTCCTTCCCAAACTGTGCTTCCAGGTGCAGTATTCTGGAAGCTGGCCTTGTCTGTGAAAACTGAGGTAAAAAAGACTTTGACAACTTCAGCCTTTTCTGCATCCTCTGTTATTAGGTTGCCCCCCACATTCAGTAAGGAACCCACACTTTCCCTGATCTTCCTCCTGTTGCTGACATACTTGTCAAAACCTTTCTTGTTACTCTTCATGTCCCTTGCTAACTGCAACTCCAGCTGTGGTTTGGCCTTCCTGATTTCAGCTCTTCATGGCCAAGCAATACTTTTATACTCCTCCCTAGGTGTTTGTCCAAGTTTCCCCTTCTTGTAAGCTTCCTTTTTGTGTTTTAGCTCATTGAAGAGTTCACTGCTCAGCCACACTGGTCTTCTGTCATATTTGCTAGTCTTCTGCCATATTTGCTAGTCTTCCTGCTTATCAGATGTTTAAAGCAGGCAGTGGCCATACTTTTAGGTAGGGGGTTTTCAGTGGGGATAAAACCATGATACAATAGACCCCCGTTTTATGCATATTCAACTTGCCTGAGTCTTGCATTTACACGAATTAATATTAACACCCAAGCAAAAAAATACACCTCGAGACGTGCTTCATTCGCGTATATACACATACGTATGTGAATGCCTTACGAGATGTGCAGACTGAGTCAAATGGAGTTAGGTGCAGCTTGGGTTCCCAAGCAGGATTCTGGAGGTTCGCTCAGTCTCAGTGTTGCCATTGTGGTAGCAGCATATGTTTACAATATGTTTTTATAACAATACATAAAGTATTGGTTGAAAAAGGTTTTATTTTGGTACCTTTGGTGTCATAAATGTGAGGTCTAAGGAATGCACTTTTCTATTATTTCCTATGGGAAAATTCACCTCGAGTCACGTGAATTCAACATATGCAAGGATTCTCAGGAATGCAATATATGCGTAAGTCAGGGTTCGACTGTATCTGGAATTCAATGCCAGAGCCTCTACTGCCTGAGCTGAAAGAATGAACTTTATTAACTAAGATTAGCAGACCTCTGTATGTGACCTCACCATCTCCAGTGGGGAACTACCTCACAATAAGTGTGTGTGAGCTGGACATGACTCCCATGAGGACTTTTTTTTTCTCATTAGGTGAGAGATCCCAGCTTTATGCTCTAAAACGGAGTATGAATGAAACTTAAGTGTGGCATGTCCTCCTTCCTTCTCTCACCTACTCTAGTGCTGGGCCAAGATCTCTCTAATCCATGATCCAGAATTCTCTCTTCCATCCCTGACCTAGAATACCTGATCCACTTAAGTGAATGAGAAAGATTGTCACTGTAGCAGATTGTATTGGCCCAATCAATTACTTTACCATGAAAAGTAATTGCAATGTGGCATCACTGGGTACTGTATTTATTATCTCTGTGATTTCTGGATCAAATGCACTGAATAATCAGTTAAAATCAGATTTTTTTACTTGCCAAACCTCAAAACTACAACTAGCACCTGAAAGCCAAATTGTGTTCTTTCAGCCTCATATATTAATAAAAATAAGGATTCCTTAAGCAGAATAGTTATGAACTCTGTGGATGGCATTTCAAGGGAATCTACCTTATTCTCCCTTACCTGCATGGACACTCCAGAGATAAAAATAAAAAAAAATGTTAGCAAGTAAGCATGAAATGAATGCCCAAAAAGAATTTATCATTTGAATAAGAAAGTGCTTACAACAGACATTTTTTCAGAGCAAAACCACACTTTAAGGGCAGCTCCTCCTCCATCTCCCTGTCCTGCTACCAAGAAGTAAAAAAAGGTAAGAAAAAAAATAACTGAAGTGAATTTATCTCACCTTAAAGTCCTATGCTCATGTTCTTTAGCTGTATTCTTTCTTTACTTCAGTTTATTTATACCCTGTCCTCTTCCAGCTTTCACTTCTATTTTCTCAATTCCTCCTTCTCTTTATATCTTATTCCATTCTCTTTACTTGTAATTTAGACCTCATCTGTTTATGAACTAGTAATCTGCTGTTGTCTAGGCACATGCATACATGAGGGTTAAAGAGGGCACATTGGCCATTTTATCCAGTTTTAATCACCCTAATGTCTGAATAAATTCCAAGATATCATCACAGCACAAAGTTCTGACCATGTTCTAGTGTCCTTCCCTGTTCTTCTAAAATATTTAGCAACTTTATTGTTCAGCCCAACAAAATACTATTGAGGCGGGGAAGGAAAATGAGAGGTATTTTGAAAATCTATTACAAGAGAGAAATACTTGGTATGTATGGAAAACACTTCAAACAGTTTCATACACTTCAGTTTCATTCATACAGAAAAACAGAAAATGAGCTAGTGGCACCTTTCTACATGCTTCTTGGAAATGAATTACAGAACTAACCTGTTGCTGTTCTGGGGACAAGCTAATCCACATTCTGATCTCTTGCCCAAAACACGAATTCAAGAAAATGGAGTTTCCCTGAGCTTACAGTCCCCCTGACTGGATATAGGAGTTTCTTTGCAACACAAATATTAACAGAAACAACAGTACGCACCTTGGGGAAAATGTTGGATGCCAGCTGCAATCAAGAACAATATTTTAAAAATGCCTTATTTCCTTTAAATTTGTAAGTCTTGCAAACTACTTTTTGCATAAATGTCTGTGTATGTCTTGGTGAATTTCAATTCTTAGCTTTCATTTTTCCCATAATTTCAGAGAATATTTTTAACTGATGATTCAGTTTCTCTCAAGTTATTTGAGATGCCCAAGGTTTTTCCCTTGTTGAAGGAAAACTTTCAGGCAGACCCCAAATGTCTGAATGTAAAGTTCCTGAAATTATTTCATTATATAATTTTAAGAGAAAACCATCTGTCTCCTAGTTTTGTATATCCTACATCATGTTGAATGAAAGGTGAATGATTTACCTGGCATATGGGACTAAAAAGAGGGTTTTTACATATAGCTCTTTCAAAGTTTTGGTAAAACAGGGTTCACTAGCAAGAAGTACTAAAGTTTTTGCACTAACTTTTATTCACTAGGGCATTTCTCTGGGCAATTCCATTGTTCTCAGTGTAATTAAAGCTCCATGTTACTAAGGTAAGCAAGCCCTGTATACCTAGGAAAGGATTCTCCCATAGTAATAGGGTGCATGGGTTTTAGGTATTTAGTGGACACTGATGCCCACTTTTGTTGCCCTTACATGCTTTCTGAAGCTTTCCTTCCTACTACTGTCAAATATATCAAAATATTTTTATTTTTTACTCTTCAGCTTTGAAATTGTTTTCCATTCCTGTTATCTACTTCTTCAAACCTTACCCATCACTTTTATTTCTTGGCAGGAAAGCAGAAGATGTTTCTGTTTCAGTTTCTCCACTGGCACATACATCTGCTTTTTTTTCTGGTGACAGAGATTGTCTTCTGGTCAGTGAATTTTATTTTAACAGCAATGCACAGCAAAATGTGAGAAGATGTGCCATGCTGACTTGCCTCCTCATACATTTACCCACCCAGAAATGTGTGCCAATAACTCAGACTGATTTGAGGATCTTAGAGTTCATGCAACTTATATTTAATTGAGTACATTTTGCTCTAGAATAATTATCTGGAATTTTTTGCAGTGGTTCTTTCCACTATGAAAACTGGTTCCTACTCAAGAGCTGAAACAAAATCATGGCAGAGAGGTTAGAAACACCCATTCTTATCTATTCCAATGACAGTAACTGGTCAGAGAGAGAATGTTACCCCAACAGATTACTTTACTCTGAAAAATAAATGCAATGTGGCATCACTGAGTACTGTATTTATTATCTCCATGATTGCCAGATCAAATACAAATATTTAATCAGTTAAAACCAAATTTTCTCCTCAGACGTTAGTCTGAAGTCAGACAGAAAGTAGGGTAAGTTAGGACCTTAGGGTCCTACATGTTCATTAATGTGCTTTTGCTAATGTGCATTACATTTAGTATCTCTATTGTGAGAAAATCTCAATAGAAAAAGATGCATTAGTCTATTTTAAAGCCCATTAGCTAAAGCGCATGAGGTGCTTGTACATGTGCTGTGGGGCTGCTCCAACATGCCGTCATTACAATGCTTCGGAGCAGACTCGATTAATCAAGTCTGCTGGAGCGTGGTAATTACTGTGCTCCAGCCAGCTTCCGCATCTTGTGTATTAGTGTCTCTGTGCTTCAAAATGTCAGCAGGGGCTTTTGAACTAAAGTTTGTTGAACAAGCTTTAATTCAGGCATGTCCCACCACCATTTTGAAGCACAGGGACACTAAAACACAAGAGACTGAGGCACTTTAATTAGCGTGGCTCTTGGAGGTGGTGTAATTAAAGTGTTCCCCCCACTACCACCCCTGAAGCAAGTGTAAGAGTGTCCATGGTTTTTCTGTGATGCTTTAATGTGCATTAAACTAGGCTAATGTGGATTAAAGCGCATGTGTAGATGCACTCTTGGGCTAGTGACAGACATTCAAAAAGCCTGAGCCTGAATTGATTCAATCTTTGCAGGTTAGTCTAACCTGGCTAGGCTGAACCAGTTTGTAACTGGACAGGCATTCTCTCTGGACTGAGGAAGTTCAGGTATATGCCTGCAGTGGTTCAAGTTAGAAGCCCAGGCTCAGGTGGCTCAGGTTAAAGCAGCCCTCCCTTCTCTTCTATAGTGCTGAGCTGGCAGGGGGATGGCCAGACCCCAGCAGGATGCTCTGATTAGGGAGGCTGCCTGCACCATCCCAGGCTTTTCCTCACTGGCTGCTCAAGGGGCAAGAGTGTTGCCAGACCCCAGGCCTCTACTAGCACTCTGAGGAAAGTGGAAGGTGCAGTGTATACTTCCACTGAAGATACAGAGCTTTTCAATCTCCCTCCTTCCTTCTTTCTACTCTCTACAGCAAACTGACTGGGGAGCAAGCCAGCAGGTGGCTAATAACAGTGTTTATCACTTCATCAACAAAACAATAGCTGCAAAAGGCCCTAAGTGGTCACTGTTCTCTCTACCTGTCCCAGTGAAATTGGAGACACTCACAAACAGGGTCTGTGAGGCTGGGGTCCGTGCTGTAGGAGATAGGAGGGAGGAAGGGTGGGGGTCCCTGCTTCTCCAGCAAGCAGCGAGGGAGAGGGGGTGTAGAGCAGAGGGAAGCCATGCAGACTCAGATGTACCAGCAGTCTCTGCCAAGCCCCAGCCAAGGAGCAGAGGGGAGGGGCTCGCCCAGCTGTAGAGCACAGACCCCCACCACCCTAGGGAGCATGCCAGGATGCTATGGGAGTCAGGTTTATCTTAAACCAGCAAGGGACCTGGGACAAAAATTGCATAAACTGGTTTGAGTCAAATCAATTAAGTCTGATACCACATTCAACCAGGTTTATCTCAAACCAGTTTCAGCCGTTTTCAAACTGGTTTATGTGCACTGAACGTCTGTTCTGTTCCAGGTTTAAACCAGTTTCTGATCACTTAAGCTGGTTTGTCTTTTGTCCCTAGCCTTAAAGACTAACTTCTTCAGAGAGACATAAACTTTTGCTGGCAATAGCCTACTTTGCCTATGAAAGCATTATGCATTGCTGAACGAGTTAGTCTCTAAGGTGCTCCCTGCCCTCCCTTCTTCCAGTAACTAGTCATTATTTCTTTATAACATCTCCTCTTTCTTTCAAAAACTTGTGTTCTTACCTCTCCACTCCTTCCCCCCCACCATGTCCCCTTACATTTTCAGAGGGGCAAAGAGATTTAGGAGTGGGGAATGTGATATATATTACTGGACTAAGTACATGGTTGGGAGAGATTTTATACAAGCTTTGAAGCATCCGCACAACCCCCAAGATTAAAAGACCTCCAGCAAAACAAACAACAAACAGAGCTAACACCCTCAATACACAGAACATAAAAAATAAGCCAACACAGGCCATTAAATAAGCAAACAGAGTTATTAACTACTCAGGCCCCCTAAAATCCTATCACTAGGTACAGAATTTGGGGAGAATAGGAAGAAGTTAAATTGTGTTAAAAATGGCCACCTAATCTAACTTGGGGTGATTATAGAAGTGACATTTTTTGTGTGATCGGGCCCCTGAAAGCTTTCTGCAGCTGTGACTTAACACACGTGCATGGCTGCAGAGTGTTTCTTAAATGGCCGAACACATGAAAAATTAACCCTGAGCAAATGAAGTATTAAATTAATGTGCTCTAAAGCAGGCCACCTTAGGGAAATTGTGTTTCCTCCAGGGTTAATTTTTCACTCAGGGGCAGGGCTGGGCTAATGCTCATGGCAGCATGGAGCTTCTGGCTGCTTTTGAATGACCAGAGCTGGGGGGAGGGAGAGGGTGAGAGGGGTAGAGAGGAGCCCCCTTGCCTTGTGGGCCTCCCCCTCCCCCAGGTACCCCAGCTGGGGTATTGGGGAGAGCTGGGCACAGGCCTTTTTCACAAACTAACATGGGATCAGGGCCTTAGCAAAAAACCAAAATAAAACAGGTAGTTAGAAATAATGGTTCCCACAAGAGCTGCAACTCAGTCTCTTTGTAAATAGCTAAGGCACAAGTTGTATGTCATGACAGCAATATTATAGATTGAAAAAGAGAAATACAATAGCGGTGCAGTGGGAACCGTTACTCAGTGCTTTCATTTCACTTTTGCTATGTGCAGGCTGCCTGAGCCAAGCACTTTTAGATGTGGGAACGCAGCATCAGCTAGGAGGATACTTTAACTCCTCTGAGGATGTATCCAACCCGCTGCCCTGCTCTCTGCCACCACAGCTTCCGGCAGCCACTGCAAGCGAGCACATGCAGCCAGATGCTTCCAGCAGTGCCACTCAGCGGCTGTGCCTCCGGAGCATGAAGCATACCCTAGGAAGACACAGGCTGCTGAATGGACTGTAGCAGCTGGCAGTGTCTACACGTGCCAGGCAGCAGCCAAAGTCCCATTGCACTCACCACAGGTGGAATGACTACTGTGTCAGCAGGAAGGAGGGTTTGGTTCCCTCTAAGGAGCAGCGGCCCACATAAGGCCTATGTGGTCTGTATTCTAAAGATTTGCTCCCATCATCTGTTAAACTGGGCACAAAAGAATGACAGAGCCAATCTGCACCTATACTTTAAGCAATGCACTTCCATCTTTTTCATACTGGTTGTAGCTCTTCTAATCCTTGCCCATTTCCTTTCAATATAAAGAGGACAGCATAGCCTTTCTGTTTGGGGGACTTCATTGGTCTCTGCCTCCTTGTTCTCCCCCTTTGACTTTGTCTGACCCCTTCACTGCAGATGTCATGCCTCTTTTTTTATTTAGCCAGTTCCCATTTGTGCTCCCACTTCTATATTCACATCTTGACCAGACCAATCTTTCTGATAGCAAATAGATGCAAGCAAAAGCATTTTTGCTTTCTAGGCCATAATGACAGCATTACAGAAAGGTCTTGCAAAATGCTGTCAGCCATTTGACAGCAACGAGCACAAGGAACTGACCTTAGTGATGGCTCTACTTAGTATCTGTAGAATTGCAGCTTTAATTAAAAAAAAAAAAAAACCCTCCAAAGCTTTTTAAAAATGACTAATGGTTTTGAGTGACTCATTCTTGAATACCCAATTGAGATGCATTAAAAAGATTCCACCATTCAAAAGTTCTGCGTAACAAATTAGGTGTGTTTGACATCCTGACCGGGTTCGCAGACAATGATCCTGTCAGAAAATGTTTACTGTATTTTACTGAACTCTTTCAGACTGAAACTCAGTATTTCAGTCCCACCCTTTGTCCCTTTGCTTTCTGCAGACAATCGTTTTTTTTTCCCTGCGTGTTTAATCGCAGTAGATTCTTGCCTGCAGAAGTGCACGTCTCTGAATCAGTCAGTCGCCAAGGTGTCATCTTGCTCTACTTTCTGCCTGGCTTCAAAATAACGCAGCTAACTACCTCTGTTTCAAATGATTCATTAATTCAAGCAGGTAGTAAGGAGACAGGAAGAGTTTCGGGGTGTGTGTTTGGGAGAGAGAGAAAAAGAAAGCACCTAGGATATGGGATGAACAGTTTGTGGGCGGGACCTCTGGGAGCAGCAAAACCAGAGGAAAAATCTAGGACTGATTTTAGCATTTCAATTTGCCTTTTTTGTCAGATAAAACCCAACCCAAGGCAGGTGGGAAAAGTGCTGTCCTGGTTTGGCTACTGATACTGGGAAGCATTTCCATCGTTTTTTCTCTACTGCTGCTTCTGTTTTCACCTTAGGGAACCTCTCTGGAGTTGCAGCCATGCCAGTAAAAACAACACACCTTGTCTTTGGGATTGTCCTGAAGGAAAATGTTTAAACTGTGAGGAGACTGTACTGAGAATAAGTGTGATGCTTATAATTTTATGGCGGCACTCCCCCCCGCCCTCATTTAAGTGTCTTGACCTTGGAAAATGTGTATTCTCATCCATAACTTTATGTCAGTCTTGCAATGGGACAGATGCACTCAGACGCTGGTGAGGGCTGAGGCAGAAGAATCTAAATAGGCAACTCTTTAGCACTGCAAGTGCATGCATTTATATGGTATATGTGTCTGTGTAATATAGTAGTTCATGCCTAGAACAGGTATGCTTGATACAAGTTCATAATGTTATTTAACTATGTTCCCTTGGCTGCAGCTCTCTAATACATTGTAGGATGAGACCTGAAAGAGAAAATGTATTGTGGTAACAACATTTTTTTAGGGAGGTGCAATATCAGGGATTGTAGCTTTGCAACATTAGTATAATACACAATGTTGGGTGTAGTATGTCATCACAATAAAACATTACGTAACTGGGTGTGAACAGATATCACCCATAAAAAAGGTCAAGAAAAGCATACTATCCTAATATCTAGTATTGTGAAGCTAATTTTACTGGGAAGAAAAAATTACAAATAATGCTACTGATGAAATTGCCAGAAGCGGTAGCTGATGTCAATGGGGGAGGCAGGTGGCCATTATTTTTGTTGTTTTCTGAAACTTCACCAGTGGCTTGGCAACAGTACAAGATGCTTATCAAGTTAGCCCATGCTCTGGAGGATTTGTAATACCATAAAGGCTAAAGTCTAGCACAGTTCAAGCTTCATACAAAATGTGTGTGGATGTGTGTGTGTGCGTGCGTGCGTGCAGGAGAGAGAGAGACCGAGAAGGCCAAATCATGTATTTAGATGTTAACAAAGCATCCCACACACACACTTTGAAGTTACTGGGGGGCTCGCAGAAGTAATGTTGGTCCTATAATTTACCAGCTACATGTTAGTACTACACTATTTCTTTTTACTGCTCAACCAAAGGATACACATTTCAGGTAGTCCTTGTCTCCCAATTCATAAGGGTTATATGAGAGAAGACACCAAACAGTATCTGCATACATACAATACAACACAACTAGTCGGGCAAATAATCTTCCAAAAACCCTCATACTGATTTCTCTTCCCCTTCACCTCAGAGAAGTAGCTTATTTTTAATTCTGTTTTAAATATAAAAGTCACATCTCTGTTCAAATGTTCTCAAAAAACCACTGTCCCTGACAATACTCAGCAGAAGAAAAGTGAAATCCAAATGACTGCTGAAGGGGCACTTGTTAATTTATAAATAAGATTTAGTACAGACGTCTGGACCTCTGTTGCCTTTTACACTTTGGGAGAACCTAACGTATCACCCTCTTTCATTCTGAAACATACATCGGCAGTGAAACACGTCCATCTGTACATACACCAACTCACGGATCCACACAACTGGACTGAGAGAAGCAAACAAAGGCTCAGCACTAATGGAAACAACTTCCCCAAGGAATAAAAAAGAAACCCCTGCCAGCTACACAACTACTTTCTTGCCTTGGAGGTCTCCATCCTTTCCTGTGGCAAACAAATCCCCTTCTCCTGCCAGGCTAGCAGCAGATCAGCTTTTACTTCAGCCTATATAGGGGAAGCAATGGCATTCATTCTGCTGTTCAGTCTCCATGCAATATAGTGCCCTCCCCAATTTCTCTGGCCTCGAACTGAGAAGAAAATGAGACAAAAGCAATGTCAAACAAAACAAAACTCTCAAGAGCGACCTCCAGTCCGTTACCAAATGTGCCAGAAACGCCTTTTGTGGGATAGGGTCTCAAATACTCAGTTCACTCAAAGCTGCATCCATGGAAAGCACAAAGCAGTTTTTCCCCTTACTCTAGGTTCTGGAGCTCCTCTTCTACTTCCTCTGGCGCCACAGGGTAGGCTTCTGGGCATCGACTCATCTTCCCTCCTTCTCCAAGCTCCACTCTGCCCATCCGCACCACCCACTGCTCCCCACACTGGGTGCCACTTCAAGTGGAGAAGGAAGACGGGCCTTTCTGTCCCGTCTCTCCCACTCCTCTGTTAGCAGCAGGGAAAGTCCACCAGCAAAGCAACCTGTTGCAGCACGTCAAATGCAATGAGGAAGTGAGAGCAAGTCCCTCCCTGCACCAAATCACTCAGCCTTTAAAGCGCAGGCAGACAAGAAGGGCTGGCCCCTGGGTGGGTGTGTGCACGTGTGCGAGTGTGCATGTCCGTGTGTGTGTCACCATGCTGTGATTTATTCACAGGGGAGAGGTCTGTGATTTCCCTTCCCCAAACAATCTTTTCTCTCATTTTTCACATTTAGTAGCTCCCCATTCAGGTCAGGGATGTATTAATTATGTATAACTTCTGATTGTCCTCAGAGTGGCTTCCCCTTTCCATTCCAGAAACTGAGCGACTAATCCTAGTTCAGTGAGAGCTTATATACCATCACTAGCACAGCTAATGTGCCCCTGTTCCTTGCATGCAGGAAACACAAGCGTGAAAGTATTCTCTCCCCTACTTAAACACCTGTGCACAGTATGCCATGTGCCCTAATAAGCATACTGGCATGGTGCCCACAAGTTTGAGACTGAAGGTTTTGAAAGATATAATTTAAGTCACACCTAACTCAGCATTTAGATTTCTGTTGTGGCAGTTCTGTTTTAGGAGGAAATGTGCTCCTAAAACTGAGTTGGATTAATTTTTTTCCCCTGCATTCCCAGCTTTTTCAGATGCGGTAGTTTCTGTTCCTTTCTGGCTACTATGCTGCTCTTACTAATGTAGGAGTTATCCAACTGGATCAGGCCTGAGGTGGAGCTAGTCCCATCTCTGACAGTAGCAAAATACTAGCTGTCTCAGGGGAAGGTATTAAAACATTGCAGTAGACAGATGGAGGTAATCAGCTTCTCCCTGCAGTAGGTCTGGTGCTTGTCTCTAACATGTAGAGACTGGCTCAAGCCCTGAAGCATGAGGTTTGAAATCCCTTCTAATCATGTTTTCAGCATTAATTATGCTCTTTTGAATGCATCATTGCAACTGGAACATTATAGATACACACACACACATATATATAAAACCAGGTGAAAGGGTTTGGCCTATGATTCTACTGCTTCCTCCCGCAAAAAAATGAAGTGGCTGTATGATACAAGACTCCAGCAATAGCCTATAAATACTATGCAAATATCTGAGGATGTCACAAAAATGATTTCATACTAAAAAAAAATGACCAAACTTGCCTTACACAAGAAAGCTATGATTTACACTGATGTATAAAGGATGTATGCATATAAATTATACAAGCACGTGAAGATTACATCATACACATTACTACTGATGTATGCGCATTAGTTTACTTCTTTTTCCTGCCGTGAGAGCCGCTTTGTAGAAGGCAAGGTTAACACACAGTGGGAAATCTGTATGGGTTAATGCAGGGGTGTCAGACTCAAATTGGTTGGACAGCTGTATTTGCATCCTGATCCTGTAGGGACACTCTGTGTGTGTGTGTGTGTGTGTGTGTGTGTGTGTGTGTGTGTGTGTGTGTGTGTGTGTGTGTGTGTGTGTGTGTGTGTGTGAGAGAGAGAGATCCTGTAGGGACACTCTGTGTGTGTGTGTGTGTGTGTGTGTGTGTGAGAGAGAGAGATCCTGTAGGGACACTCTGTGTGTGTGTGTGTGTGTGTGAGAGAGAGAGAGAGAGAGATCCTGTAGGGACACTCTGTGTGTGTGTGTGTGTGTGTGTGTGTGTGTGTGTGTGTGTGTGTGTGAGAGAGAGATCCTGTAGGGACACTGTGTGTGTGTGTGTGTGTGTGTGTGTGTGTGTGTGTGTGTGTGTGTGTGTGTGTGTGAGACAGAGAGAGAGAGAGGGAGAGAGAGAGGGAGGGGAGAGAGAGAGGGAGAGAGAGAGAGAGACCCTGCGCCATCCTGGCCAGAGCTGAGGCTGCCACAGGAAGCTGGCTGGCTTCTTGTAGCAGCAGTCAGCACTCTGGTGACAGCTAGGGCACAGCAGCCTAAGCAGCACAGTGAGCTAAAACTGCTACGTGGCCAGAGCTGGGTCTTCAGTAGCTGGGAGCAGTTTTGCTGGTCACACCAGTAACCCCAGCAACACTGTAGTCAGAGGCTCTGCCACAATAGCCGGAGCTGCAGCAGACACAGCTCCACCAGCCTGGCATACAGAAGCCTCCTCACTGAGACTAGCTGGCACTGTGGCAGTGGTGGTGGGTCTTCCCACAGCAGCAGTTTGGGCTCAGCAAGATCCTGGGGGGACAGCAAGATCTGGGGACAGGTAAGCAGCACTGTGGGTTCCCCCAGCAGTTAGCTCTAGCTCCAGTGGCAAGGCTTCCTGCAGTGCCAGCCAGTGCCTCAGCTTTTTCTCTGAGGCAGGCTGGCTGGCAGCTCTAGCAACACCATGGGCAGCAGCCCCACCTGCACAGCCAGAACCCGTCTTTTGTCCTGGCTCTGGTGGTGGTGGCAGAGGCTCTGCAGGTCGTGCTGCTCAGTGCTGCTCTCCCAGGGGCTCTGGCTGCCACCTCAGGTAGACCCACCACCACGGCCAGAGATGGGGCAAAAGTCCATGAGCTGAATGTCCCAGGCATCAGGATGGATTTAGCCCACAGGCTGTATGTTTGACACTCTCAGTTTAATGGATATATGGTTACATTGCTCTGTAAATTACTTTTTTATATGAGTGTAACATGCCAATAACAGCATGTGTCCAGACCTGACAGTAAGATTTTTTTTTTAATTTGTTCATTAGTGTTTTGGATCCATGCTCATAGAATATTGTCTAGCTCTTTATCTACAGAGTGTACAATTTCAGTGCTGTCCCCAGGGTCATGCACAGCTGCCAGTACCATAGTAAGGACAGTGCCAGTGGTCTACCACCACTGGGTGTATTTGCATGGGGGGCACCAAATCAAATGGACAGATGTAGGGAAGCACTCTGCACATGACCTGCATCAGGCATCAGAATGCCTGGATATGGCTCTCTGGCAGCCACACTGTCCCAGGGGGATCCCACAAAGTTATTGTGCCTCAGAAACAGCAGTGCACAGAGGAAGGGTGGGGTAAAAGTGGCACTAGCTTTTAGTACTCTGACTGCTCCTAGAGTAAGGAAACTAGAGAATGCCATTCACTATTGGTGCAATTGCAGTGGTGGTAGCAACAGTCATCCTGCTGTGCAGAGCATGGTTATAATACAAGGTACAAAAAACACCTGTATCTTGCCTACACTGCCTCCTGGATGGTACTGGCCCATGGAGCTGCTTCAGTGAATTACAGGTCTTCATTTTCCCAGTCTCTGCTCTAATTTGGTTCTGGATAATAGGCAGCTTTGGTAATGACCATGATCCATCTACTCCCTGCTCTTCCTCACAATGGCTCAAATCAACAAACAAACAACTTTGACAGTAGGATGCAGTGGGACGTTGCAGAGCTACAATTCAGAAATATGAAGGTCTGGTGCATTAAGCAATATGTTTAGAGGTGCAGAAACTATGGAAGTCTGAAGCAGGGAAAAGGAGGAGGAAGGAAGCATAGTGCTGGTGGTCCCCATCACCACTCTTGGTGTTGTGCATCCATAATGGCACATTAATATGGCTTTTTTTTTTGGTTGTTGCTTATTTCTTCCCACAACTCATGCCTGTCAAGACTCAACTGCCAGATCCACCAATTTAGTTGATTGGTTTGGATGTAGTGTAACAAACTGAGGTGGTTCTACTTTGGGGTGCCCTTCAGCTCCACATTTCTCTCCACTGTTCCACTGCTTATCCACTAAAAACAACTAATACTTACTTCTGGGCTACCTTCTTATTGAATAAATCTTGGTTTCACCTGTCTCAGTCCAGGGTTTACAGCTCCAGTGGAGGAAGTGTTGCTAGCTTGTGAGGCCTTGCCACTGCAATTTGCAAAAATTATAGGTCTCTTCTTCCAGACAAGAGGCAATCCTGGAGCAGCTTCTCCTTGTAATACTGATTACCCCAGCTTGCACTAGCTGCAGGACTCAATCATCCAAATGTATCTGGATGCATTTACCTTGCCTAGAGAACTTTATACCAAGAATCTTTCCCCAAGATATCCCTTAAGTACCTTCCCCTTATTCATTCATCTATATTCTATTCAATTATTAGGGAGTATGACTTCCTCTTCCCAAATAAGCATCTTTTCTATCAGGCCAAAGGACAGTCCTGATTTACAATTTTATCCAAGAACTGTAGGAATATTCACATCTTTGCAGATCTAATCCAATATCCTTAGCTAACAGGGGATAGATAGATTCCCTCTTATTCTGATCAAGAGTAAAAAAATATCAGTCTTTGGTTGTATTCAGGTATTCCTCTCCTGAGAATGGATTGTCCTGTTAATGGCCTTTTCTTCTAGCATGTAAACAACAGTTGTTTAGGGTTGGGCCTATGCTCACATGCATACTGTCACTTCAAATTTCATTTTGTCTACACATGCCCATGCCTAGTAAACTCTCAGGGCATGTCCACACATGCAAGCACATGCACTTGCAGCAGTTCAAATAGAAGCGGTGCAAATTTGAACCGGGGCTTTTTACCTCAGTGCACATGCTCAGACATGCACTTTGTTGTGGAGCAAATTGTGCCACATGGGGCAAAATAACCCTGCCTGGCTCCTCCTGGATCTGCAGCCAGGAGGAGCTAGAGCCCAGGTCCAGCACCCGTGCTGTCCCCGGCAGTATAAAAAGCTGCCCTGGCCTGGCTCCATCCATACAAAAAGCTGCCCTGGCAAGTAGCTCAGGGCTACTCGCTCTCAGGAATTTCTGGGGCCTGGCCACTTGGTACCTGGGGACACTACCCCTTGTGCCAGCTGGACTGCTGCAGCAGCATCCCAAATCCATTTTTAAAAATACCACAAAATCCATGTTTTTCCACAATTAAAACAAAAGACTACTCTATATACACACACATACACACACATATATATCTAGAGAGAGAGAGAGCGATCAGTTGGGCAATGCTTTATTGGTATATTTACAAAGTCAAAGCAATGTAGAAGCCTACCAGTGTCTCTATCATCATGATAAAATAAATTCTAAATACCTGTATGTGTTGACGTGTACTTTTGGTTTTCTTTGCACATGATGGGTGTGTGATGGGGGATGTGGTGTTTGCAGGAAGGAGGTGGGAAGGGGTAGAGGGGAAGGCAGGTGTGTGTGTGTGGAGAGATGTTGGTTGGTCTGTGGGTAGGTGTGGGGCGATTGCTGGGGGGACTGTGGGTGTGGAGGATGTTGTGGGGGGGCTGCTCAGGAGGGGTGGGCCCCCTGGCCTCCACAGGGTGCAGCCCCCCCCACACACAGCACATGCCCCTCCCACAGGGCCCCGGCTCCCCCCGGAGGGCCACAGCCCCTATCCCGCACAGGGCCCCAGCCCCCCTGCCCAGGGTCCCAGGCACCCTGGAGGGCCACAGCCCCCTCCACCCAGGATCCCTGAAGGGCCATAGTCCCCCCCACCCAGGGTTCCAGCTCCCCTCTGGAGGGCCACAGCCCCCCCGCCCAGGGTCCATAACTTACCTTTAGCAGCAGCAGTGGGAGTGGGGCACTCTGAGCCATGGCAGCAGGACCTGGTACGGCATTTGGGGACCTGCGCCAGGCTCAGCTGGGTCCTGCCAGCCCTGGGAGGGCCAGGCCATGGTGACAGGACCTGGAGCAGGATGCAGGGACCATGTGCGGGGCCCAGCTGGTTCCTGGGGCCCCTCTGCTGCCTGTCCAGGCTGGGCCAGGTGGCAGGACCTGGCGCAGCACACGGGAACCACGTGTCAGGCCAAGCCAGGTCCTGCCACCCTTGGGGCCCCTCTGCCACCCAGCCAGGCCATTCCCATAGTGACAGGACCTGGCACGGTGCGTGGGGACCACACACCGTGCCCAGATGAGTCCTACTGGCCCTGGCCTGGCCAGGCAGCAGAGGGGCCCCAAGGGTGGCAAGACCCAGCTGGGCCTGGCACGCAGTCCCTACATGCCATACTGTGTCCTGCCACCAAGGGCCTGGCCCGGCTGGGCAGCAGAGGGGTCCCAGGGCTGGTAGGATCTGGCTGGGTGTGGCATGCAGGGACCACATGCTGCGCCGGGTCCTTCCTCTCCCTGCTGTGCCTGTGGGGCGGAGGAGGGGGATGGTGCATGGCAGGACCTGGGCCAGCCCCATGTGGCTCGCTAGTCCTGTGTTGGACCAGAGTGGGTTACAGGGCTCCAGGAGGCACAGGTCCTGTGCGTACCTCCCGAAGCCCTGCAACCCTCTCCAGTGCAAAGCTGGACTAGTGAGCTGCACAGGGCTGGGCTGGGTCCATACCCTTCCCAGCCCTGGGGACATCTCCCCTGCCACTCCCCAAACTGCCCCCACCACATTCCCCTGCCACCTGTCCTGCGTCCCCCCTCCCCCACTTTCCTTGGACAGCACCAGGGGCCGAGGCAGCAGAAAAATAAAAGAGATGCTTTGGCTGATACCTCTTTTGGAGGACTGACTCCCTGGCATGGTCGGGGACCATGCCTTGCTCCACTCTTCTGTGGAGTGTTTTTAGACCCCTAGATATCCAGGGGTCTGATTTTCTCCCTGCACTGCAAATTTGCAGCGCATGGAACATTTTTTTCTCCCCGCACGTGCCTCTTGCCTCACCTTAAAAGGGTTTGAGACAGGGCCCATGAGGCATGTGCATGCTCATCTGGATGTGCCCTTAGAGATTAATTTTCTTTCTGCCAGCTAGAACTGTGAATAGCTATTGATTGGTATGGGCATTCCTGGCACTTAATTAGCCATCACCTGTCTGACTATTTCTAGTCACATTATAGGAACGATGGTATTTGGTATGTGTTTCTGCATTTGTACTAATATAAAAATAATAAAACCAAACATTGTTTAACATTAGCTATAAATAATGACCAAAACTACATTAGTAAATACTATTTGGGAAAATACCTATACATGATGCCCCATAAACCCCTCAAATAAATCCTTCTTTGCATGGGTTCATGACATGGGGTATCCTCTCCGGTCCACAGAGAAAGGGGATGTAATGCCCACATTGCCTCCTGCATGCATTCATGGTAAGTTACAGAGACTATCTGGCATTCCAAGAATAGCATATGCAAGTACTGTGCATTGATCAAGGAGCTGTGTTGGCCTCTTACTATACAACCTGGGTTCAAGTCTTGCTGTGGACCTGTACCAAAGTGTTGACCCAGCTGAAGATGGGCACCTGATTGATTAGGTTAATTAATCAAAAGTAGCATTAGCTATATAATTCCTTTGAGTGCTGTTGGCCTCAGAACTTGTGTGCCCTGATCAAAAGAAGCACACGGGACCTTGACTCTTTGTCTTTTGAATTACTTTGCTCCTAGCAGAGTTTTCAGAGAAGTTTGCACTGACTATTATAGGTCCATTTAGTTGCACTATCTCACTGAGAGAACAAGAAAGCTACTTATCAAAACTTCTCTTCTTTTGGATAAAAAAGCCAAAGAAGGAATTTAGTAAAATCCAAATAACAAACTGCAACAACCCAGTGTAAAGAGTTCTAGCTTCATCAGAAGCTAGGAGCTTTAAAAATAAACCCCCAGAAGAGGAAGCAGGAGAGATGGAAGCAAGCAGTGGGTTCAAGCACTAACTGCTAGAAGGTGCCAGGCTGATGTGCTGGGAGCCAGAGCCAAAGAGTTCCTCTTTGAGTGCCTAGAATAAGGCACAAGGGTTTTGTTCTGGTTTTTTAGCTGGTGTGGTTGTGTGTAACTTAAGGACTGTGTTATTTGAAGGACTGATTGAGCTGCTCCTCAGGGGGCAAAGCCAGCAGACTAGATAACCTGTTTACAGGTGCATTGTGGGGGATGAAAGTTACCTAGCCATCCAGATCAATGTACTTTAATTCAACCTAATCTAATTCTTAAAATCCAATTCATTATTTTAATTCCAAACACACCAGGATCAAAAAGGTTACCTGAGTCCTAAATTACATTTCTCAGAAAACCATTGAGTGTAGTGTCAGGGTTCATTCTCATTCCCAGAGCCAAAGTCCCAGCTCCTAGGCACACTTCCATAATGGGGACTGAGACATACGTGGAGGAGACCTGTAGGTAGCCCCAGTGTTCTAGTCCTCAGTGGCCGCCTAATAGAAGTGCTGCATGTTATCATCCCCAACAGAAGCAATATGAGAAGACACTTTTGTATAGTTTGTTTGCATCCCTATCCCCACTATAGGATCAGCCTCGTAAGTGTTCCCTTTCCCCCATAATGAACTTTTAAATATCTCCTTTGATACTTAAAAAACCATATAAATTACAGATCTTTTAAATGCTATCTACCCCACATTGTCCCTGTTTCAGGTTCACTTCATAATAGAGGACAAGGAAGAATTTGCTGGCCAGCAAAAGAGTGAGGAGGAAAAAAACGAATCATACAAATCTACACCACACACACAGTCATAGCTTCCTTTGCTTCCTGCAAATTATTATCACTGACTCCAGGCTCTTGCAGGGCAGTTACAGGGCACCACAGTTATAACAACTTTAATAAACAGACTTTAAATCCCAAAAACTGTCTAATTAGAGGCTCCCATGCCTCACTCTTGCAGTCTTTACATCAAGACTGGAAGCCTTTCTGAAACAAATGTTCCTGTTCAATCAGAAGTTACAGGCTTTACTAAGTGGAAAATAATAAATAAATACCAAGTCAAGTTAGACTATCTGGATATGTAGGTTATGAGATAATCAAAATGGGCCTTAAAACCTATGAAGCAATTATTTGAAGTTATTTAAAATAATTTCAATTCTTTCAAATAAACACCAACCTAAAGTAAATGCTTATAACAGAAATGCATTGACATGAATCGAGGTAATAGGAAAAATTGTGGGCTAAACATTGTTGGTGTATATCTGAAAATTGGTGTCATAAGACATATCCATGTTTTAAGAAGTATCACTTGGTTTATATAATTGTTTTATTCAATGTTGATTTAAGAATTAATTGAAAAATGTTATTCCTTCTGTTACTAATAACACTCCAGATAATGAAACCAGAGAATCTGAAAAGCTTAATTTATTTATTTGTGTTGGCTTCTTTTTTTTATCTCACTCTTTTAAACCAATGACTAGTTTGTTTTCAATTTTCACTGAAACTAACTAGACTACAGGAAGACCTTGTTAATTTGAAACATGGGACCAAAAAATACCAACTTCAAAAATTACCCCGGCTACATACAGACATATTTATGTAGAAAATTGTGCACATGTTCAACATTACGTTAATAGAAGAACGCAGCAATATAAGTACTGCTTTAGTTAATAAATGGATGCATTTTGTCTTTTTATAAACTGCCGTAAGTTTCAGCACAGGTATTCCATAAACACACTTCTGAGTAGTACTTTTGCACATGTTTGGGGGTGGGGGGAGGTTGTTTTTGTTTTAATTAAAATTGTTCATGTTCCAGGCCAAATCTGTGAGTCAGTCAAGAACAATATGTGGTCCTAATACTGGCAAACATCCTCCACCCCCACCTGGGGCTTCAGATATTTCCAAATCATTTGGCAGATATCCTATGTGCAGGCCCAGAGGCTCAGGGTTTGGATGCCCCCGAGTTTTCCACATACCCTTCACAAAGGAACCAGGTGTTCTTCCCATGAGTCCTTGGACCCTCCAAAAATGTATATGCAGAAGGGAATTGGTGAATTGTTTGCATCACCAAACTACTCACCAAGGCACCCCTGGGGGTCACAAGAAATAATGGCCATAAACTAGCAGAGAGCAGATTTAGACTGGACATTAGGAGGAACTTCTTCAAAGTTAGAGTGGCCAAGGTCTGTAATGGGCTCCCAAGGGGAGTGGTGCTTTCCCCTACCCTGGGGGTCTTCAAGAGGAGGTTAGATAGACATCTGGCTGGGGTCATCTCAACCCAGCACTTTCCTGTCTACGCAGGGGGTTGGACTCAATGATCTATTGAGGTCCCTTCTGACCCTAGCATCTATGAAGCTATGAATCTAGGCATGGGCTGCCTATTCCGGCTCCACCCCGTGGAGGGCAGGGACACACTGGTCACATATAACAGGCCTTGAGGGGGATGTAGAGCCTCTCATCTGCATAGATGTTTGGTAATATATGACGGACATTTAAGACTAGTAAAGAAACAGGAATCATTGGAAACGGGAAAGAAAGTTGCTGCTTATCTGTGGAAGTGAAAAGAAACTCAAAACATTTGATGTAGTAGGAATCAGAACTCATGGCAGAGGTGATATCTTTTATTAGACCAAATAGGTATTGGCAAAAAAAAATCTTTATTTGCAAGGTTTTGGGTACCCTCGCCCTTCCTCAGGCATATGAGAACGCAAATATTGTGAAAATTCTCCTAGGTGGAAAAGAAAATTCATATTTCACAGGAAAGCTGAAGGTATTGTAAGATCTCCTGGTTGGAATAGTTCATTTTGTGCAAATGTAGTAATTCACTATAACTTGAAAAAGCATTGGTGCTAAGGGTAACTGAGCACAGTGGGTGCTATACCTTATTCAGATGGGCTACACTGATCCAGTCTTATAGTAGGTTTCTACTGGCATATTTTGTCTAGTGTGGGTTTTGTGCCAGGTATCCCATGGGTATGTTCAGTATGGGCTGAATTCAGTCAACTTTATAGTTTGTTCCTATGACTGAGCATGTACTGCTTCTTGCAGCAAGTCAGTGATAGACAAAGTATTTAATTAAGTTTGAAGGGCTTTGAATTTCAATGTAGCTATATTTTGAACTTGCTATAATTGGGATTCTAGATCTAGGGCCAAAGTCTGCTCCTCATGTATACATGTATACCCTCATTTTGTTAAATAAGGGTATTGGGGTGGAAGTGAGGACAGAAATGGACTTGAATCTGTGTGGTAGTGTATTCTCTAGGTCTCATTTAATTATTTGGCTTTCAAACCCACTAAAGAAAAAAAAGAAATCTTGGGGGTAGGAAAAAGTGACTGAAACAGTCAACATAAAGCTGCAAACAAACAGTAGTGTTCTTGTATGCCCTCTGCTGGCTCTGAATCAGTTAGCTAACATTTTATTCCCAACATTTTATATTATCTCTGCTGCTGGTGGTGGCTGTGCAACCAGTAGATCAGATCCTGTACCTAACCTGATGTCAAGTCTTGCACGCTTCACCTTGGGAAAATACTAGAGCTGTCAAACTATTAAAAAATTTGATTGTTCTTAGCTGAATGGTTAAAAATACTAGTTGCAATTAATTGAGATTTAATCGCACAGCTAAAAACTCAAAATCATGCAGGAAAAAAATCAAGATTATGCAGGTACTTTGTATGGTTGGGGGGTAGGGGTGGGTTGTGTGTGTTGGGGGGAATTTGTGAAGGTGTGGGAGGCTGTGGGTGTGTGTGTGAGGTTTGGAGACCGGGGAGGAGGGGTCCCCACATGCCCTGGTAGGATGCGGGGTACTGGGGCTCAGGAGTGTGGGGCAGCAGCAGGGCTGGGAAGTCTGTAGTTTGGAAGTGGAAGCAAACACACACACACACACACACACACACACACACAGAGTAGGTAAATCTATGGAGGAAAGGGGTGGGGGGAAAGGGAAAGGGAAGGGGTGGGGTGGGGTGGCAGACTGAGGCTGCCATGCTGAGGAAGGGAGTGGAGCAGGGGCAGGGGTGAATGGGGCCCCAGGGCCAGGGCGGGTCATTGGACAGAACCAGGGCCACAGAAGGGGGCACGGCTCCCTGCCGCTGTGTGCCCCCCTGGGGGAGGCATGGGAGGCATGATCCGCCCTGACCCCAGAGCCCTATATACCCCTGCCCCACACCCTCCCTGTGGGAGCCTCAGTCTTCCCCCCACCACCCTCCCCTTCACAGATTTGCCTGCAGGCCGCTGCTCTACATGCAGCTGGGCTGAGTTCCTGGCTGCTGTCAGGCTGTGGCTGCTCATCTGTGCCTGTGCCTATGTGCATGCCCCACCCCTCCCCCTGCTGCAGCCACCTGGAGCCAGCACTGGGCTGACCTGCTGTCCTCTGCACTGCCACCACTGCCCCACTGGGCAGCCTGGAGGCAGTGGTGACAATGGCAGACTGAACCCCGGGCACAGGCTCCAAAACCACATGAATGCATGATTAACATGTTAACAAAATTAACACAAGAACCAATTAACGCATTAAACACACACATTAACTGTGATTAATTGACAGGCCTAGAAAGGGGGGTGGGGAGACTACTGCCACTGCTGGCCCACTGAAAGGCCCTTGCAAAGCCAGCAGGCCAAGGCACATAAGGGATCCCACCCCAGCTCCAGCCCTGGAACAAAATGTAGGCAGGGCAAGGGCCCCCAAAGGGGACAGTCGTGAATCTATACACAAATGCCAGGAGCCTGGGGAATGAACAAGGAACTTGTTCTCCTGCTAAATGCAAGTAAGTATTTGTGATAACGGAGACCTCATGGGACTCCACCCATGACTGGACCACAGGTGTAGATAGCTATACCCAGTACAGGAGAGATCAAGTGGACAAAAGGAGCAGGGGCGTAGCTCTCTATGTCAAGGAAAGCTACGCATCCCTGCAAGCTGACATTGGCACCCACGGTGGATGACTTGAGACCCTCTGGGTTAAAATTTGTGGGGAACACAGCACAGGGGATACTATGGTGGGAGTCTGCTACAGACCTCCTTTGCAGAGTCAAGACCTTGACCAGGAGTTCACCAAGGAATTGGCTGAGGCTGCACGATCCCAGTGTATGGTTGTCATGAGAGACTTTAACTACCCAGACTCTTGTGGGAGGAGCACTCTGCCAAATCCGAGCAGTCGCAAAGCTTTCTCTTGTGTGTGGATGACCTCTATCTGACGCAGGAAGTCTATGGGCTGACAAGAAGTAAAGCACTGCTTGACCTCATACTGGCAACCAGGGATGATCTAATCTGTGACCTAACGATCAAAGGGAAGCTGGGTGACAGCGACCACGAGCAGATCACCTTCACCATCTGCCATAAAGCTGGCAAGCCAGTCAGTAATACAGAAGTCCTTGACTTCAGGAAAGCTGACTCTGACAAGCTAAGGAGGCTTGTCAGTGAGGCCCTAAAAGGCCACAACCCAATGGAGAGGGGAGTTCAGGACGAGTGGTTGCTCCTCAAGGGATCAATCCTCGATGCGCAAGCAAAGGCCACCCCATCTCGGAGGAAAGGCAGCAAAAGGGCACAGCAGCCCCCTTGGCTCTCCAGGGAACTGGCAGACCTCCTGCATCTTAAAAGGAAGACCTATAAAGGATGGAGGACTGGAACCGTCACCAAGGAGGAATACTTTGCTCTGGTCCAGACCTGCAGGGAGCAAATCAGGAAAGCCAAGGCTGCAATGGAACTCCAGCTAGCTACAAATATCAAGGAAAATAAAAAGTCCTTTTTTAGATACGTGGGGAGCCAGAGGAAAAGCAAGGGCAATGTTGGACCAGATGAGGCAACTGACAAATGACACCTAGAAAAAGCGAACTTGCTAAATGGGTACTCTGCGTCAGTTTTTCACTAGTCCCATGGGACAGCCCTGCCCACTATGGGTCAGGGAGGCCTGGGTGAGGGAGATTCCTTGCCCTCCATTGAAGCTGACCTCGTGAAGGAACACCTCGACAGGCTGGATACCTTCAAGTCAGCCGGCCCTGATGGGTTACACCCAAGGATACTCAGGGAGCTGGTGAGCATCATAGCTTAGCCCCTGGCATGGATCTTTGAGAGCTCTTGGCGCTCTGGTGAAGTGCCCAATGATTGGAAGAGGACCAATGTCATGCCTATCTTCAAGAAAGGGAGGAAAGTAGATCTGACAAACTACAAGCCCATCAGCCTGACCTCTATCCTGAGGAAGGTCTTGGAAAAGATTATCAAAGAGGCCATTCTTAACAGACTAGCTGAAGGCAAAATCCTGAGGAATAGCCAGCATGGGTTTGTTGCAAGTAGGTCTTGCCTGACCAATCTTATTTCCTTTTATGACCAGGAGACTTATCACCTGAACAAGGGGGAAGAGATCAACGTTGTATTTCTTGACTTTAAAAAAGCCTTTGATCTGGTATCCCATGATCACCTCTTGGCTAAACTGGCTAACTGCGGCCTCGACCTCACCACAATCTGCTGGCTGAGGAACTGGCTCTGCGGTAGGACCCAGAGGGTGGTGGTTGACAGAAGCCAATCGTCTTGGTGTGCTGTGACCAGTGGGGTCCCTCAAGGCTCTGTCCTAGTGCCCATACTGTTTAACATCTTCATCAATAATGTGGACATTGGTGTCAGAAGTGGACAGGCCAAGTTTGCCAACGACACCAAACTCTGGGGTAAAGCATCCACACCTGAGGACAGGGAGGTGATCCAGGTGGATCTTGACAGACTCATGAAATGGGCAGATGAGAACCTGATGGTGTTCAACACTGAAAAATGGAAGGTTCTCCATCTTGGGAGGAAAAACCTGCAGCATCCTTATAGGCTTGGCAGTGCTACGCTGGCTAGCACTGCAGATGAAAGGGACTTGGAGGTCATAATTGACAGAAGATGAACATGAGTCTTCAATGCAATGCTGCAGCTAGTAAAGCGAGCAAAACGCTGGCTTGCATTCATAGATGCTTCTCGAGCAAATCCCAGGATGTCATTCTCCCCTTGTACTCAGCCTTGGTGAGGCCGCAGCTGGAGTACTGCGTCCAGTTTTGGGCTCCACAATTCAAAAAGGATGTGGAGATGCTTGAGAGAGTCCAGAGAAGAGCCACATGCATGATCAGAGGTCAGGAAAACAGACCTTATGATGACAGGCTGAGAGCCATGGGGCTCTTCACCCCTGAGCCTGAGTTTTTCTAGGCTGATCTGATGGCCACCTATAAGTTTATCAGAGGTGACCACCAGTATCTGGGGGAATGTTTATTCAGCAAAGCGCCCCAAGGGATGACAAGAGCGAACAGTCACAAACTCCACCGCGACTGATTCAGGCTGGACATAAGAAAGAACTTCTTTACTGTCCGAGACCCCAAGGTTTGGAACAGACTGCTGCCGGAGGCGGTTCAAGCATCCACTTCGAACTCCTTCAGGACACATTTGGATGCTTATCTTGCTGGGATCCTGTGAACCCAGCTGACTTCCTGCCCCTGGGTCAGGGCGCTGGACTCAATGATCCTCCAGGGTCCCTTCCAGCCCAAATGTCTATGAAATCTATGAAAGCACATACATGTGGTTTATTAATGTTGAGTACTAGCAGTTTCAGGAGACAGAAAAATCTGTCTGCAAGGTGGAAAGATAAAACTGCTAGAGAAAGAACATGCAATTTTAGGTTTTTGGAGTGACACAAAGCATGAAGTAAAACTCTTATAACCATAAAATGACTTAGAGAATAAGTTAAGAAAAACAGCTATGAATAATTTTGCAGGCCTGTTTAAGAAACATCATAACATTTTACATTATGAAGAAATTAATTGTGTGGGTTCATTCTGGAGCCAATTTACATGGGAAGTTCCCACTAAGTCAACAGAAGTTATCTTGGTGGAACAGCTGTAGAATCAGAACAAAAATCTAAGAGAGAGTCCCTATAACTTCAAGTGGACCATGGTGAAGAATCTATAGCTAAATAAGGCAACAAAGATCTTCTTAGCAGCATAAATGTTTACTGGACATTTAATTTTCACTAGTAAAAATTGTTCATCTGGGGGATGAGAGGAAAGCAGGAAGATGTTGGTGGCAAATTATTTCCTTAGTTAATTCCACTACTGCTGTCAGTGTGATTGCTTCGATATAATCAAGAGTAGGACTTGCCTCTTGTATTTCACTGGCATAATCTGGAGTCTCATGTTTTTGAATGCATGGTAAATCTGTGAGTTTATAGCTCTTTTACAACTTCAAAGCCTAAGTTCAAATAGTACAGAATAATTGTATGTAAATTATCAAACTTTATTACCAATTTTCTTTCCAATTCTGTTGTATGAGGATGTAAAGTCCTGATGTAATATCCAAAGTAGAATGCTTGAAATCTGAATTTAAAGGAAGTAAGTAAATTTTCCTTCTGAGGGCAATGATACCAACTTAAATACCCCCTCATTCCTGGCAGGACATGGATTAAAGTTCCACTCACATCTGTGTAATAGAAACCCAGAAGGCAAAGAGTATGAATTATGAGTGCCAGGCATTTTCCAGAATGCTGTTGACAGCTTAGTCTATTGCCAGCTGCTTATTTAAAGTCACAAATGTTCCCCCTGGCATGAAAGTTTTCCGAAAAAGAGTAAGTTCCTAATCATATAATGCTTGCAAATGCTTCACTACAACCTTGTTTGTGTTCAATGCATTGCATGCTAAAAATTTTGATAGAACCTTTTTTCTCTGCCCCCCACCAGCAAATAGCATGAATGATGCATTTACATCTTCCATTTTGAGTTGAGGCGTTTTGGTCACTCTAAAAACCAATACTTTGTCACATTAACACCCAATACTGCAGACCTATCAGGATGCTAGTTATAAATAGAGATCCTCTCTAGAGGCATAGGCTTGCCTGGGACAGCCATCTGTGAGTATTACCAGGCATGATCTTTGCATGTCTCTTACTTGGCAGTTGCTATTGATTTTTCCTTTGGAGGGAGGGTGAGGGAAGTTTGTCTTCCATTACTGTATACAATATGCTTTGCCAGTTAATATTAAAACTCCTGATCAAAGAAAGCAACTGCACTGCTGAGTGGAGGGACATATTGAACAAACTTTGTAGGAATAGTGAGTGGGTGCTGGGGTGGAAAGAGTAGGTAGGCATGCTGGGTTCTGGTCTACTTCCTTCGTAACATGTGAGCCTTTAAGTGTCACTTTCCCGTTCTTTAAACTGTGACTGTATCATTTTTGCAGCTCTTGACCTTTATGCACAAATCTGTATGTATTAGTGCAGCTGAGTGACCCCATTGGTGGGATTCACCCCAAAAGTCCAGCGTGACCAAGCACCTTTTCATGGCTATTTATTGTAACATAGACTACAACAGCTGCACTAGGATCCCACGTGACATACATGTTTGGTGTCTGCCAACATATCAGTTAGTCCACCAGGTCCTTTATTTATATAGCAACTTTCATAGCAGCGGTTCACCCCACTCCACAAAAGTTATAATTAGACCTTTAAAAGTAGTTTAGATAAACAGAACTCAGATGTAACAAATCTCCAAACTGATTCACACAAACAAATAAGGCAGTGAGGGCTCAGGAGATTGGTTCTGATGTGCCCTTGTCACCATGGCCTTTGGACAGTGGGGTTCTGCTTTGCATCAGTGAAAATGCAGCTTTTTGTATTGGTTCCACTTCATGGTATTGACGTTATTCTTGGTAGTTGAACTGAAGTCAATGGAGGTGCAAGGAATTAATATTGTATGTGCAGGATAATAGTCACATGGAACTAGGTTTGGGGATTTACTCTTTTCTCTGTGTCTTTAAAAGTTTGTAGAGCTTCCAGCACTGGGGATTCACCCCAGGCAAGGCCATTGGTGTACCAGCTGGTGGAAGTGGGCAAAGCCATTCAAACCATAACTGTGTGCTACAATGCTGATGGCTAAGACTGCTAATATAGATAAGGTCTAAATTACAACCCAGCTGCAGAATGTTTTCTGTGCCATCAGAGTTAAGGATTAATGGAGAAAATGGACTTTCAAAAAAACATTTATTATTTGTCTTGTTTTCAACATTTTTTTCTGTGTCAGAGTTAAAACTTGATGTGCAGTTTGTTTTGGATATTTTATGTTTATAAATGTGGGGTACATGCATGCTCCCAAACAATCTTAACCCAGGACAAACAGGTTTCAAGCCAGTCACCCAAAAGCACACACTGTAAGCTAACATGGATTTGCCTGGACATCTTTATTTCTGTGAATATTAAGTTTTGACAAACTGCAGGTTCAACTGCTTGAGTTGAAAAGCGTCCCACTGTCTGAGAGCCCACAAGCCAAAATGGCAGAATGTTGATCAGAAACTCACAGGCCATATTCTGTTAAGAGCTCCATCTACACATAATGTCCAAAGGGTTCCCATATCCTGTAAACCATGCCTATCTCATTAGCTAATCATCCACAGAAAACCAGGGTCTGTTGCTGCTGAGTAAATTTAGATGCTTTACACCCACAACGAAGCTAACCTTCCTGGTGCAAAGCCTGGGCACAGCTCATGGATGTGTCTATTGCAACTAATATAAAATCTTTGTGCACAAAATACCTTGACAAACTTTATTTCCGTAGGTACCTTAGGAACTTTTACCCTAAGGAACAGGGAACAAATAAATAAATACAATGACTGTATGCATGGGAATCACCTTTAAGATAGCAAGGATGACTCTTGGCTCTTCAACATGCCATCTACTTGGTCCTCTTTATTCCACTTAGATATAATAACTTTTCATCTGAGAATCCCTGAAGTGTTTTACAAACCATTGAAGATGCTAGTGATGTGGGTAAATATTGTAATGTCTATTTTGAACATGGACAAACTGAGGCAGAGAAGTATTGAGTGACCTGGAAATAGACTCCAGACATTCTATTGCCATCTATTCCACATGCCAGTTCTACTCCATATGCCAATTCTCTTCTCTATTCACCAGGGGTGTCCTGAGGTTCAATTAAATAGTTTCCACAACACTTTGAGTCCTGAGAGGAAACGTGCTGCAGTAACAAGAAGTATTGCTGGGATTTAGCAACTTTTAAAACTTAATTATGTCAGGTATCCAAGTTGTAGCCATATTGATCTAAAGGCAAAAGGAATCAAAACCCATGGCAGAGGTGATATCTTCTATTAGACCAACTATATCTTTGCAAAAAATATATTTATTTGCAAGCTTTTGGGCACAGGCACCCTTCATCAGGCATAGGAGATTACAATTCATGTTCATTTCTACCTAGGAGAACTTGCACAATTTTTGCAATCTCCTATGCCTGATGAAGGGTGCCTGTACCTAAAAGCTTGCAAATGAAGAAATTTTTATTTTTTATTTTTTGTAAATATCTCATTGGTCTAATAAAAGATATCACCTCTGCCACAAGTTTTGATTCCTAAAACTTTATTATACATCTGTGGGCACATCTACATGAGATGCTAACTGCACAATAGCCTAATAACACTGCACAGTAGTGTGCCAGGAAAAACCAAGCTAATATGCTACTGTGCAGCAAGTGTCACTAAAAATTCATGCACCAGTGCTATTGGTCAGTAACGCAAGTTACTAGGCATTGATTTACCAAGTACTGGTAGTGCATTGGTTAACCAAGTAGTACACTTAGTGTGCCATAACTACAGCGCATTAATGAATGTGTAAATGTGCCCTGTATCTCATTAAGCTCAGTCAACTGTTCAGGGATTAAAGGCCTGACACTGCAGAAATGAAATTTAGGAATGTTTCACTTTGATTTAATAGGAGTACAGAGACCGAAGTCTTGTAAATTAAAAGTCCAGTTTTAAAAGTGTTCCTAGTTGAAATGGACAGCTAGCCAAGGGAGCTCAGAATATCACAAAATGAGTTGAGGGATTTTTTTGGTGGGGGAATTGGGGGGAGGGTTGGCTTCAGGTGGTAAGGATTAATCTAGCAGCTACGCTCTGGACTCATTGCAAGTCATCTAAAAGTGTTCCTGGCAAAGCTGTGAATGAAGAATTTACAGTAATCCAATCTGGATGTAACAAAAAGCACGGACCCATGGGAGCTGGGCAGCATTTAATCGGTGGCATATTTTGTAGGTGATAAAAGGCTGTTTTAATAGCAGGCACAGAATCAGATTTGTTAAAAGAGAATTCCAAATCCAAAATCACTTGGAGGTGGCTCATAGCACACAAACAGGGGTCACACAGAACCTCCAAAAGAAAATCTGCTGGAGCTGGACTGAGGTGTCCACTTCACTTCCTGCCAGAATGAAAATGTCATTTTGCTGCTTTGTCAGTCTGCTGTGGCGGTTGCAAGGGAGAGCTCAAACTTCTGCCTCTGGGCAGAAGGGAGAGCTCAAACTTCTGCCTTAGTCCTCTGCAAAATAACTAGCCAGGAGGAACTCAAGGATGATGGTTGCTCTTTGGGGCTAACGCCATTTGCCATGTTTGTACAGTGTCTTGCACCATGAGGCCCTGACTTGGTGGAATGCTAGGTGCTAGGTACTACCAGCCTGCAATTATTTATTATTATTTTTCTGTTCACTTTCTGATCTGATTCATGGAGAATGTTATTCGCCTGATGCCAATACGGCTCTTTGACATTAGATACTGTCTTACACTTACGTAGAACCTTTCAGTCCCTTAAAATCCCATAGTTCTTTAATACAGTAGTGATACAGTCCTATCTAAATTCAACTACCTTTGGGAGACAGAGATGTAGATAAGCAAGCAACTGGTTAACAACAGGAGTGGGAAGGGGAAATTTTATCCAAGATGAGTTTGCACACTCCTATTACAAAGAGCACCATAGGAACTTTAAAATCCAGATGGGACCATGCACTGCATAGTGACCTGTCATCTGCAAGTCACCATGCAAAGTCATCTGCAAGAAACTTTATCAAGCCCAGTGGAATGAAGATTGTATCAGCCCTCCCATGATCAAAGGCTGTGGTTTCAGTGTGTCTAGACATTTTATTTCCAGCAGGTCCTTCTTCTTCAATGTTTTTCTCGTCCTGGTATATGAAACAGCTATGAGAGTTGCCTTTCAGTTACATTGAAGCCTGTTGCAAAGTTGAGGGGAGATGGAGAGTACCATTATATTGTGTACTGCCTATAATGAGTATTTTTTGAAAGAGCTCTTCTACTTGCAGAACAATTCTGAAAGTGCTGGGCAGCATGAGGAGGGTCAGTCAAGAGCAGACTGGGTCCAAGAGCAGATGACCACCTTAGAACAGCTGTCAACTGGGGATACATATACCGCTGGTCTTAGGGGGTACACAGACCTAATGTGGCTGATAAATGCCATTGTGGTGGCTTGAATCACACTCATTACCTGAATGAGCAATAATGTACATTAAGCCTCTATCTGTTGATAATATTCTGCTCTGGATTGAATGTGTCATTTGATATAACTAAACTAGGCAATATTCACACAACCTTCATACAAATTAACAGACAAAGAGTAATCTCCAGATCAAGTAAATATGCTTCTAGCAAAACTATATTATCATATAATACCTTATTTCCAATGTAAGTAAAAAGAGAAAGAGAGATGGAGAGAGAGAAAACTAACATGTGTTCACTGTATTTCAACATATAAGTACTACCCTGTTTAAAAACCTGGGTGTAACTTTGAATAAGTATGCAGGCAAAAATAAATCCATGTTAGTGATAACACTGTTTGGCCACAGTCATGTTTAAATAGGTTACTTTTTGTGTATAAATAAGCCCTACATTTGGCAAAGAAGGCAAAACTCACTTTATTTACTATGTAGGTTCCCAAGCTTTCTTTGATTCCGTGGCCACATTAGTCACCCAAAATAGTTAAAACAAGCTTCCTCAATAAACTAATCTAGCTCTCTTGGTTGTGAGAATAACCTTGAAAATGTGACTCAAAGGTGTTACAGAATTTCTGGTCTACCCCACTGCTTTTTCTACATCCACAGAAAACGTGGCATCTTGGATCACAATCTGGATCTCTTCAGAACTTTGAAGGTTCTCATAAAAAGTGTGGCCATTCGAATGGCTTATGTATCAACCACATTTTCCCAGGGTTGTAACCAAGGAAAATAATATTTTAAAAGTAAGAAAATGAGTAAAATAGATCTCCACTGTCAAGGATTTTTACTCAAATTCAAGTGTCCCTATCCCATCTGGACAGGAAGCTCTCTTGTGTCTTTTATATGCCAGCAGAACCAAGGGACTCTGATAGGATGGTAGTAGCATTCTAAATCAGTTTCACTAGCAGCAATCTTTTTTAGACACGTGCTTCCCTACAGTGAGCAAAGGTAACTGATCTCTGTATAATGTACATGTCTAGACAGGCTTGGAGTTCCAAATGGCTGTCTAAAATTATCCTATCTAGAAGGAAGATTTTTTAAAATCTGGTATTACTTCACTATTCCTTTCAAATACAACTAGTGCAGTGGTTTACTTACTTTTTTTTTTCCTTCTCAATTATTTTCATGCTTAAGATTTCTTTAAAACATTTCTTCCAAAGTCTAGTGATAGGGAAGTTATTGTTAATAGATAGTGAGCGGCAAAAGGAATATGTACTGTAGGTTCTATTTCTCTGAAGTGGTCAATGCCTCCCAGAATTAGGTTTGATCAAAACTGAATGAAAATACCATTATTGACATCCATGGGCTCTGTACTGGGGTCACTGAGAGACACCATAGTGCAGTGTACAGGGCACTTGGCTGAGAAGATTCAGGGTCCTTTTCTTGGAGTATCCTGAACAAGGGACTTTGTGTTTCCCTGCCTCAGTTTCCCTGTATTTAAAAGGTTGAGCTCTTGCTTGAAAAGCCTTATGGACAGACTATTGGGCTGGGACACTGGAGACATGCATTACATTTATGGCTTTGCTGCTGGCCTAATAGGAAATCTTGGACAAGTCACTGCACCTCTGCATATCTGCTTTCCCATTTATAGAAAGGGAATTATGATTCCTACCTTCTTTGTCAAATGCTTTAAGACTTATGGGTGAAAACTGGTCTCTAAGAACCAGGTTTTATTGTAGAAATAAATGCATATCATGGATTTATTGCACTTAGTATAATGCCTCAAATCCTTATGATTAAGGTTTGCTGAAATATTCTGTGCCATTTTGGATCCAAACTGAGTGTACATATATTTTTCATAGAGCACTAAATGTCTGGTTAAGCATCCTTCTCAACTTGGGGCCAGATTAATTCTGGCTGTGACTGCATGAGGAGTGATTTACCTCAAAGGAAGAAAAGAGGTGCCATTGCACCAGTCCCTCAGTCTGCATCCCTGAAGGTAGTTGGGGGTCAGCTTTGTGTTTTGTCCTGAGCTCCCTGGAGCCTCTGTTGTTGAGGGCAGCTGAAGGAGATGCACTGAATCAGCAAATCCCTCAGCTGATTTGGCCACTTGCCCATCTTGGCAACTCTGCTCACTTTTTGGGCTTCCCTGTCTGCCTCTCCATCTGCCTGTATTTATAACACACACCCCAGATACTACAGTGATTAGTGCGGTATAAATACAATTGAACAGCTGTATATCATGCTTGTCACTGTAGTATCTGAGTGTGATGCATATAGGATTGGGCAAATAGGTCTCCCAGGAGGAGGGGAGCCTGTGGCTGTTTTCTGCCATTGCTGTCTCCTTCCCTGATGACTACCTTGTCTTGGGACCTTGTGCCTGAATTTCTGGTGAAGCAATAACCTTGGTCTGACTCTGCCCTCTTAGCTTTAGTATTACTTCCAGCAGTACTGAAACAAGCTCAATTACCTAAATGAATTACCCAATTCAGTTAAGTATCTTAATTAATTAATTACTTTGATTACCTTAGCTTGATTAAATGCCTCTATGTACTTACATTGCCCCTTAAATCTGAGGATGTCACAGTACTATACCAAGATGAATAAAGCCTTGCACAGGTTCTGTGAAGTGGGTGTTATTTCTTCTTTCAGGTGACTGAAATACCCAAAGAAGTGGAATTACATAGCTGAAAACAAGCAGTAAGTTGGTGTCAAGACCACAGAAGCCAACTCTGTGTTTTTGCCTCACTTTTATCTTTGCTTTTTAAATGCAAAGTATTAAGGGGCAGAGAGAATAATAATATAGCCAAGGTCAAACAAGAAGTATGTGACATACTTGGTTTTTGCAGAGGGTTTTTTTTTTAAACATATTTAATTGTGTATTTGGTCTCCATGTCTGGGACCTGGAACAGTTCTTATTTAAGTTCTTGGAGATCTTGGGAAACTAACAGAGCTTAGGAGTCTCCAGAGAATTCATCTAAAACTTATAAAAGAGCAAGGGAGAAAAATTCCTTTCTACAGCTGACAATTAAAGGTTTTTTATTAACCACCTGCTTTTTTTTTTTTGTCTTGTTTTGAGCCCTCCTGTTGTGTTTATAAAGACAAATTGTACACATGCAAATGAAGGCACAAGAAATATTTTCTCGAGCAATTTTTTGAGAGTTGTTTGGAAAATTTGGCTTGATTATATTTAATAAGTATCAAGGGACTAGACTGAGAGAAGAGAAACTACTGCTGAAGCAAAAATGTCTCTTTGCAACTGATTGCTATAGAGGATATGAAATGAAACTATAAATTATCCCAGGCTCGGCTTAAAGTTTGGTCTGCTGGGTGAGTATCCAGAACCCCTCTCTGCTGCATGGAAATTTTATAGCAGACTGTCCAAATGAGCTACAGAGATGACCTGTTGCCTAAATTCAAAGACAAGATTTATACAGCTACAACTGGGGATACCACATGATCTGTAAGAGTAGAGGAGAGGGAGCTTGGTGGGTGAGGGGAAAGAGGGTAGAAATGGAATTGTTGTATTTGGTTGGGTTTTTTTGTCAGGACTTCTGTCTGAGTGCCATGAAGCCACCTTTTTGTTCTTTCCACCTAATTTGCTATATCTTTTTAAGAGTGGAAGAGGCAGGTTTTCAGTTAGCAGCTGAACTGAGAAGAGTTATGATACAGCAGCAAATGCTCTTTGGTGAACAGGGGGAACATGGCACCAAAGCTCTAATACATGTAAATATGTCAGACCCTTTCTTAATCTTATAGTCTACACGCTTGCCTTGGGTTTAAAAAGAACTATTTAGAGCCATAAAGGCTGATGAGATATAACATGGAAATTTGGGTGAATTTCCTCTCTTTTAATGTTTTGTAGATTAGATTACTTTTATTTTGTCTATTAGGATAATATGATGAGCTCTAGCTATGATGGGGAGGGGAGCGTATACATGTCATGTGGATCAGACCTGTATAAATTATCCCCCTGCAGCAGTGCAGCCTAGCTCCCAGAGTGAGCTTTCCAGAGAAGGCAACAGAGTAATTATTCAAAGCCCAGGATTAGCCCACATTATTTTGGGGGGCCCCCTGCAAGAAAGTTTTGGGTGCCCCTGCCCTGAAGAAGCTGGCAGTGGTGCAGAGGTGGCAAGCAGCCAGATGTGAAGCTGGCAGCCGTGGGGGGTGGCGAATAGCTGGATGCAGGGGGCCCCTGCGGCCACAGGTTTCGCAGTACAGGATGAGCTGGCCCTGTCAAAGCCTCTCTCATTTTTCTTTCTCATCAGAAAAATTGCTCCTAATGAAAGTAGCCAAGTGACACCCTGCACAGTACAAGTTTCTTCATGCTGCTGCATCACTGCCTTAATTCCAATCCACAGGGACAGTCTCTAAGGAAAGAATAGATGAAATCTACCTGCCACTTCATTTCTTGGCGGCTGCTGCTGTTGTTTTTTGTTGTGGTTTTTTTTGTTTGTTTTTTTTAACCCCCATTTCTAGTGAACTAGGGAACCCCTCCATTTTCCTTTCTTTTTTTCTTTTTTTTTTAAACCCAGAGAGCACTGTACACACTGCCTGCCCCTGAACATGACACTGGAAAATAATGGGCATTTACTGAAAAGGTAAAGAGGTTCTCTATATCCATTAACCTGCTGAATTGACCGAAAGTGAGCGTGATGCAAAGAAAAACACAGTGAAATACTTTTCCTTTTGTTTAATGTTCGTGTGAACTGTTTCCTCTTGCCAAAATGAAGCATTGTGGTGGGAACTTTCCTTGTTTTTCTTCTCTTTTTCTTTTAAAAAAAAAAAAAAAAAAAAGAGAGAGAGAGGAGAACTTGGCTTTTTCCCCCCTCTCTCTAAGTTCTTTCTTTCAACTGGAAAAACATTGCTAAACCCCTTTTCTGGTTAAAATACTTTCTTCCAAACAAGTTTGACCAGTCTTGCAGGCAGCCCCAGGACTAACACTTATAGATCCTGAAAGCATTTAAAACTCCACTCATTCCATGAGGCTACTTGCAGTAGTTACATTAACTACATATAGGACTATTTGCTAGATCAGGGAGTTAGATTGTACACTGTCAAAAGCAGAACCATAATTTGTTACATGTGTTGTACCAAGTGCATAAGTACTTGGAACAATGGAGCTGAGGCCAGGTGGTGTTATTGTAGTATAAATGAATAATAATAAGATGAGATGGGGTCAAAGTATGGATCTGAGATTCTTCAAAATAGAAGTGCTAGCTGAAATAATGTGGAAATGTGGTATTACCTAAAAAGATACAGAGGGAAATGGAGGCTGTGAAACACAGGAGGCTGAGGGTCCATCACAGGGGGCACTGAAACAAGGTAAAACGGCAATACTGGAACACGAAGGACAGAGTTGCAGAAACTTGGAAAAAAGAGAATGAAAAATTATTCAGATAAGAAAGAACTCAGAAATATTTGTTTAATTTTAGGTCATTAGTAGAGCTAGTTTCTCTCTAGGTCATGGGATGGACAGAAATGCTGGAGTAGACCAGCTTCCTGCAGAATTTTAGAGATGATTCTAAGGGTGGAGGCAAAACCAATGGCAAGTGAGATCAAGGCAAGGTTTGGTTTTGTTTTTGTTTTTTTGTCTTCTCTCTATATTAGGAAAGCCAATATTATTCTTGCAGGCAGATTGTTTACTTGTGCCCTCCCTTGTCCTACCAAAGAAGTAGAAAGAGAAGCTAGAATTCCAAACAAAGCCTGATTCAAGATAGAAAGGGTTGGAGTTACAAGCTCAGAGACAGATAATAAAAGAAATAACTTGGAGTCTAATATTAATCCCATCCAGTACTTTGTCCAGACTGTATTAAAATAGCATTCACTATTTGTGGACCATTGTATAAATAGCTGCTGCTTCTCAGAAATAATGTTAGTAAAGACCAAAGCTAAATGCATGTTTTGTGAAAGTTGCAAATGTGCAAAATGGTGGGTTTCTAACAAATATAAACTGTATATTAAAAAATATCACATGCATTTAGGCAAGGAATTTTGTAGGTGATAATTTATTGGATCAACTGCATGGTTGGGATACTCTTGGACAAGCTTTCAGTTACAATGCATTCTTCAGGTCTCATCAGATGCATTCATTTCTGATGTGAAGTAGGGATCTATATTACCATACTCCAACATTACTCTCAAACTCTGAATAATAATACTAAACACCTAATTAGCCCCTTAATGTTCAAAACAGTATAAAAACAGTATTTGAAGCTCTGGACCCCGTTGCTAACTGCATAGCTCACAGCAATGGAAAGTAAAGGGTTCAGGCTAAAGGAACAGGGATGAGAATGGTGTAACTCATTTTTCAAAAGGAAAACCTCTGAATACTGAGAATCACTTCTGGCATTTTAAAATCACTTATGGTATTGTTTTCATTCCATTTTCCCCTCTGTTTTTATTAAATCTTATTTGCCTTTCCTGGATCATTTTACATGGATTTATCTCAAAGAAAGAGAGAACTGCATGAAATCTAGGAATGGCATTGAAAAATGAAGAATTTTTTTCTAGAACCTACAACCCACCCACTCAGTGTTGCTCAAAGGGTGTCCTGTCTCCACATTTGTGGCACTATCCAGATTCAGCTTCTCTTCTGTACTCGCTGCATGACCAAGGTAGAAGCAACAGTTGGTGCGGATGCTGAATGTGCATTAGCCCTGCCTATATTAAGGAATTATCTAGATGAGCCTCCTTAATGTAGGTCAATGGCTCTCAACCTGCTTAGACTCAAGACACTCCTCATTAACATCAAAGCATACCTTGTTAGGTTCAAAGCACCCTTTGGAAAATGCCAGCTCTTTGTTTTCACTTGTTTTTTTTATGGCCAAAAAAAATAATGGAACAATTTTTGTGCTACAAAGTACTCAAAGACCACAGCAGGTCAGAATATTTTAACACTATGGTTTCCTATTTTGAAATCTCTGGCTATGTCCAGATGTGCACAGCCATGCACATTCAGTTTTTTCTCCGTGCTGCAAGAGAAAAACAAAAAGTGGAGCAGCACATGCTGGGTCAGTGTCTGCCTCTCAAAACCAGAGCTGGGCCAGCTAGAGCCACATTCCAGCTGCCAGCCAGGCTTCAAGCAGCAGGATTGCCACTGCTGCAGCCCCAGGAGGCCCCTGTGACCCCAGGTGAGGCTGCTGGGGGCAAGCCCAGTGCTGGCCCCAGCCTCCCCTACCACATCTCGGATAACTTGCCTCAAGCCGGAGGGTGTATGGCACAGGCATTCTCTGAAGACAACTAGCAGCACCACAAGGTGTGCCACTTCTACTTGTCCCCGGAAAACCAAACATCCACATGCGTGTGGATGCGGCCTCTGGGTTTATCTTGTGCAATACCTAATAGAGTGTGGCATCCCATAGTACCCTTGAGGGGATCTCAGGGCACCCCAAGATGCCTCAGCACCCTGGCTGAGAATCACTGAGGTAGGTGCATGACACTCGCAAAAGAACATCAGATGAGGAAATGGATGAAGAGGTGAAGACTACACCCAAGACTACCAATTAGTAGAAACAAAAGCTCAGGAGACTCATGAATTCTCAGTTTGGTGTGCTTATTCCTGTAGAGCATGCTGTTTTATAATCTAAATACCATCCTTGGGAAATTAAATAAGTAGTATATAGCTGTCCAAGGAATTCAGACTAGGACAGCACAGACAGTTAATTATCATACATTTGCATGAAGGGTGTAGTATCATACCCAGAAGAATCCCACCCTTCAAGCCCTCCATGTGTCCATATGGAATTGTCTGTACTTGAAATAACTGATAATGATGAAAGGATAAGAAGCAGTGATTGTGCATCAGACTCCATATAGTAAAGCACTGCCTTCTGTACAATGTGGTACTGATTACAGTAATAATTCTGTGCAGTGGCGTGGCAACAAAGTTTGGTGCCGGGGCAAAGCCTGCAGCAGATGCCAGCCCTCATCCTGTGCACAGATCCGGGGAAAAGATACCTTCCCTCCTCTCCTCCCCCTCCCCCCAACAATGCTTGCCCAGGAGTGCATGCAGCAGTGGGAGCTGCCCCCACCCACCCCCTCCTTTGCTACAGCCCTGATATTGTGCACTTGTGTAATTAGTTTTATATGAAGATCTCAAAGCAATTTACAAAGATGAATAATCTGTAATTACCCTATGAGAGAGTTAATGAAAAGACAATCTAATAATAAAATAGATATGGAAAAACAAATTAATGTCAGAGATTATTTTCTCTCTCAACCATAATACAGTAAAATCTCTGTTATCCAGCATCTCCTGAGTAAGGGGATTGCCAGTTATGTAAAAATTTTGTTTGTAATATAATATAATATAATGCAGAGCGGTGTGTGGGGAAGGGTGGGGGTTGGTGGCAGCCGCTGCCACATGCAAGTCCCATCCCCCCCCCAAACTTTTCTGTTTATTATCCAGCATTTAATTGGCCAGATGTGGGAGATTTTACTGTATAATCCTTCTGGTAAATCAGAACCTTGAGTGAAAAGGGTCTTAAGCTACCTATGTGTGAATGTTGTCATTGTTTTTGCACCTGCAAAATTTGATTAAAAGTCCAGACAAATTGCAAAGCATTCAGAATATGTACATATATATATATCTTGGTGAGAAATCCATAGAGCTATACACACTAGAATCCAGAGCCTTTTTGTTCAGCAAGAAGAGAATGTTTGCTCATTTTGGGAAAAACAGTAAACAAAACAGTCAATAAAACAGTTAGCAACAACAGACAAAATGTACTTGTAGCATCCTGTGCTTTATGTGATACGCTTATTTTTAGAAAGCTGTGAAGTTCAGATGAAGCAAAGTGCAGTTATGTAGTCCTCTGGAGAGGAAACATGAGCACAGTAGATAACTAGCCTTGTTGTATTGCGTGTAACACAATAAGATTAAGAAATTTTATTGTTGAAGAAGTCTTGCACAACCCACATTTGATTCTTTTTTAATGAAAGTCCTGTCACTCTGTTTTACCCTCCTCTGAATGCTACTTTCATAGGTCTAGTGGTAAGCCTCTTGTTTTAATTGCATGGTACAGCCATGGGTGGATCCAGAATTTTGAAAAGGGTGAGAGAACAGATGATGTGGCACATCACATAACACAACACATTATTCACCAATTTAAAAGAAACCAGAAGCTATACTAATATCGCATGGTCTAGGGATATTGTTTGGTTTAAGATTGAAGCAGAAACATATATAACTTTATTAGTTTGTGTATTAATTATGTATATTTAAAAAGATTAACTAGGCAAAAAATAATCAAAAGATGCTGTTTCATTAGTCCTATAGTTATTAGAATTAAATGGACATCTCTTATTCAGATTCATAAAACAAAGTCTAGCCTTCTTGAGCATTTTGACAGTACATCCAGTGCATCACTAGAATTTATTTCCATATTTGAGTTAATGGTCTTAGGTAGAGTTAAAAACAGTCTGCAGGGCTGTGACGTAGCTGCTCCTGGTAATGTAGGTCCTGCAGAATGAAGAGTTTAGAAGGGATCAGGTAGATTACAATGAGCCATGAAGCCATTTGACTCTGTGGCAGTGCAGTACCTGCCACTTTAAGGGCTGAGTCAGGCAACCAGCAGGTGCCTGATGGCAGCAGCCTTTTTGAGAACAAGATATATAAAGGCTGCAGTTTGCTGCTGCCAGCCCAAATGGAAACATTGCCTGGTTAAGCTGCAGCAAGAATGCTAGGAGGTAAGGGCAAGAGCTTATGGGAATGGCTAGGAGGCTCTTGGTCCTGGGCATGACCTAAAACTGCACCCTGCTGAGGCTGGGTGGCTTGGTGGGGCTCCTAGTGGCATGGGAGACCCCAGGAAATGCCAGGCCAGTTACCACCCTGGTGAAAGGTGGGCTGGGGTGCCTTAATAATCCCTGGCCATCATCTTTGGGTGGGTTACATCTAGCAAGTGGGGCCAGGCATGGCCGAGGCCACCTGAGCCCACAGGGGATTGAGACCTCAGAGACCCCAGGAGGACATAGAAGTGCAGCCCCAGAGAGGTGGGCGGTAGTATTCCCAGGGAAGGGATGGATGTATAGCCCCAGGGAAGAGGTCAGAGTTGTGTGGCCCTGCACAGAGTAGGGTTGAATGGGAGTAGGCCTGAAGGGCAGTGCATGATGCTGGGATGAGTAGGGCTGAACAGGTAATAGGCCTGAAGAGCAGTCCCAGGGGCATGCTGAGTAGGGCTGAATTGGGAGTAAGCCTGAAGAGCAGCGCAAGGGCCAGCCCCGTGAGTAGTTGATTGTGAGGATGAGAGAAAGACCCCAGGGTGAAGCATGGTGTAGAGCCCTAGAGTGGGCATAGTAGAAATCCCATGTGTGGGGAAGAAGCCAAGGTATGTTTGTGAATGCCTGCGGCTGTAGTTTGGGCCAGAGGCCAAATGATGGGGGCCAGAGAGTTAGAGGCAAGTCCTGACCCTAGTACGTCCTCCACCGCAAGAAGGCTGAGTGTGGGTCGAAAGAAAGACCTAAAGGAGCTGATTTGATCAAACAACCACTCCTCAGTAATTTCAGCATGCAGCTTCCATCAGTTGGAGACCTATTTGCCTTTTTGTATTGGGGTTGGTGATAGAAATATTTTCCATGGGTAGGACAGTAGTGCCTTGGAGCTAACTGTGGCTGAGTTTACATACTCAGTGACAGATGCATCCTGCACATGCCAGGAGATGTTGATAATAGTGCCATTTCTCCTCAGCTAGGGACAGACATTCAAAAAGCCTAAGCCTGAATTGATTCAATCTTCGCAGGTTAATCTAACCTGGCTAGGCCAAACTGGTTTGTAACCATACAGACATCCCCTCTGGTCGGAAGAGATGCAGGCATATGCCTGCAGTGGCTCAGGCTAGAAGCCGGTGGCAGGGTGTGCTAGAGCAACCTTCTCTTCCCTTCCCTTTCACAGAAGGGGGATGTGGCCAGGCCCTGGCAGGACCTCTGTTTAGGGAAGGGTTCCCCTCTCTCGCTGCTCCTGACTAGGGAAGGAGCCAGCAGGGAGTTAGAGGGAGTAACACAGCATTTAGCACCTCATCAAAACAAAACAAAAGCCTCTCATTAGTTCAAGCTCTTCTTAAACCTCTTTTTCCAAGGAAGGAACAGAGGGACATTACAAACTGACTTGTTGATTAGCTCCCAAAAGTCCCAAATGGACACTGTCCTCTCTGCTTTTGACCTGTCTGCCTTACACAGACACCTCTCACCATTAGCTAGCATACCACACACAGTGGGAGGAGGGACTGAGGGAGGCATCCCTACTTGAGCAGAGAATGGTCGGGGGAGGAGGTACAGGGAAGCCAGGCAGACATTGCTGTGCCTGCTGTCTCTGTTGGAGCTCTAGCCAGGAAGCAGAGGGGTGGGGCCAGGCCAGCTCTCTGGAGCAGAGAGCCCCACCCAGGGTTGCAAAGCATCTGGGATGCTGGGGGACTCTGGTTTAAGTTAAACCCGGAAGGGGTCTGGGGCAGACATTGCATAACCAGTTTGACCCAGATCAGTTAAACCAGCAATACCCATTTTCAAGCTGGTTTATGTGCACTGAATGTCTGTTCTGTTATAGGTTTAAACCAGTTTCTGATCACTTATAATGTCTGTCCTTAGCCCTTAGGTAAGCATTTGAGATATCACCAAGAAAGCTGGAAGCTGTTTGTACACTTGTTGAGTAATACCATGAGGGCTTTAATGTAACCTTTAGCCTACGAGGAGCAGTGGCCCAACAGACCCTTTTCCTTTACACTGCTGCAACCATACACAATCGGTGGTAGAAGTGTTTTCAGTGAAAAAAGGTTATAGAGCAGGTTCATGAATCCAAAGACTGGAAACAGAAGCAACTCTTGTTCATAAATTCACAGATGCTAGGGTCAGAAGGGACCTCAATGGATCATTGAGTCTGACCCCTTGCCAGTGTCAGGAAGAAGTGCTGGGGTCCTGTGACCCCAATTAGGTGCTTGTCCAGTCTCTTCTTGAAGACCCCCAAGGTAGGGGAGAGGACCCCTTCCCTTGGAGTTCGTTCCAGAATCTGGCAATCCTAACTGCAAAGTTTTTTCTGATATCCAACCTAAATCTACTCTCTATCAGCTTGTGGCTGTTTCTGGTTATTCCAAGGCATGCTGTGGTAAACGGAGCATCTCCTATTCCCTGCTGCCCCCCTCTGGTGAATTTATATACAGGTTTCCCTCGCTTTATGCGGGTTCTGTATGTGTGAATTCGCTCTTATGCAATGACCCTATTTATATAAAATATTATTTATATGCGAGGTAATTTCACTCTTATGTGATCTGTGTGGTGGAAACCCACAATCAACTGCTTTGTGTGGTGCACTGTGGGAGTGATGAGCACCAAAATATAGTCTTCTGTGAGGATCTGTGCTCCTTGCTCATTGTCTATGATACATGTTCTATAGTTGCCATCCCCATTATGATAGTGCCCTGTACTTGTGTGTACTGTCTGATGTTGGCAAGTACCAAAATTGCCTTGTAAAAGAGGTAGAAATGGGTCTGGGGGTTTCAAAAATTTCATAGACATTAGGGCTGGAAGGGACCTTGGAAGATCATCGAGTCCAGCCCCCCCACCCCAAGGACAGGAAGTCAGCTGGGGTCATAGGATCCCAGCAAGATATGCATCCAATTTACTCTTGAAGGTGTTCAATGTAGGTGCTTGAACCACCTCCGATGGCAGACTGTTCCAGACCTTGGGGGCTCGGGCAGTAAAGAAATTCTTCCTTGTGTCCAGCCTGAAATGGTCTTGCAGCAGTTTATGACCATTCAACCTTGTCATCCATTGGGGTGCTCTGGTGAACAAATGTCCCCCCAGATCCTGGTGGTCACCCCTGATAAACTTATAGGTGGCCATCAGATCACCCCTGAGCCTGCGCTTTTCCAGGCTAAAGAGCCCCATATCTCTCAGCCTGTCATCGTAAGGTCTGTTTTCCTGACCTCTGATCATGCGCATGGCTCTTCTCTGGACTCTAAAACTTCTCCACATCCTTCTTGAATTGTGGAACCCAAAACTGGACACAGTACTGCAGCTGCCACCTCACCAAGGCCAAGTACAAGGGGAGAATGATGTCTCGGGATTTGCTTGAGAAGCATCTATGGATGCAAGCCAGCATTTTGGTCGCTTTAGTAGCCGCAGCATCGCATTGCAGGCTCATGTTCATCTTGTGGTCAATGATGACCCCCAAGTCTCTTTCTTCTGTAGTGCTAGCCAGCATTGCACTACCAAGCCTATAAGGATGCTGCAGGTTTTTCTTCCCAAGATGGAGAACCTTGCATTTTTTGGTGTTAAACACCATCAGGTTTTCATCTGCCCATCTGCTGAGCCTGTCCAGGTCAGCCTGGATCACCCCCCTGTCTTCTGGTGTGGATGCTTTGCCCCAAAGTTTGGTGTCATCGGCGAACTTGGCCAGTCCGCTCCTAACTCCAATGTCCACATCATTAATGAAGATGTTGAATAATATGGGTCCAAGGACAGAACCTTGGGGGACCCCACTGGTCACAGGGCACCATGATGAGTGATTGCCATCAATTACTACCCTCTGGGTCTGACCATGGAGCCAATTTTCCAGCCAGTGGATTGTGGTGGACCCAAGGCCACAATTGGCCAGTTTCGCCAAGAGGTGATCATGGGATACCAGATCGAAGGCTTTTTTGAAGTCATGATATATAACATCAATCTCTTCTCCCTTTTCCAGGTGATAGATCACTTGGCCGTAGAAGGAAATGAGATTGGTCAAGCAAGACCTACCCACAACAAACCCGTGCTGGCTATCCCTTAGGTAAGTCAAGGTCTTGGAATATATCCCTATTGGTTACATTGTAAAGATCTCTTTTTGCTGCTGTGCTGCTGAGAAGGTTATCCCCTAGGCTATAGGTGTGCTGGTGATTCCCTCTCCCTAGGTGCATCACCTTGCACTTGTCCTTGTTGAACTGCATCTTATTGTTCTCTGCTCACTTCTCTAACCTGTCCAGGTCTGCCCAGATTCGGTTTCTTCCCATCAGTGTGTTTGCTTCGCCCTACAGTTTGGTGACATCTGTGAATTTGGACAGAGTGCTTCTCACACCCACATCCAGGTCACCGATGACAATAGTGAACAGCACCAGCCCAAGGACTGAGCCTTGGGAGACCCTGCTCCCCACATCTTTCAAGCTGTCCACCAACACTCTCTGGGTATGACCCTTAAGCCAATTTGCCACCCACATGACTGTGTAATTGTCTGTGGCACAGCCATTCAATTTGTTTATAAGAATAGGATGAGATACCGTGTCAAAGACCTTCTTAAAGTCCAAGTACATGACATCTACCTTGGCTCCTGCATCTAAGCATTTAGTGACCTGGTCATAGAAAGAAACAAGGTTAGTCAGGTAGGAGCTACCTGCTATGTACTCATGCTGGTAGCCCTTCAGCATTATATTACACTCTGGACTCTTGCAAATGTAATTCTTTGTCAATTTTTTCAAGGGTTTTCCCAAGGATAGAGGTGAGACTAACTGGTCTATAGTTACCCAGATCCTCCTTCCTCCCCTTCCTGAAAAAAGAGACCACGTTGGCCCTCTTGCAGTCCTCTGGGACCTCACCTGAGCACCACGAGTGCTCAAACATTCATGCCAGTGGCTCTGTTATGACACTGGCTCATCCGGTCCTCCTGATTTAAATACATCCAGCCCCTCCAAGTGTCTCTTTACTAAGTCGGTGCTGACAGTTGGTGGACTGTTGTTTCTCCTGCTTCTGTCATTAATGCATTTGGGAGATTTGTCTAGAATCAAGTTCAAGAATACAGAGACAAAAAACTCATTGAAGAACTCTGCTTTGTCCCTTCTATCTGTCACCAGCTGCCCTTGTCTATCTTGCAGAGGTCCAATGCTGCTCTGCACCTCTTTGGTTCCTATATACTTGAAAGACTCTTTGTTGACCTTAATTTTTGTCGCAAGCCTGAGTTCTAATGCTGCTTTGGCCTTCCTAACCTGATTCCCTGCAAGTGTGGATCAAGGAGGTATGCTCCTCCGTGGTATCTACCCGCCTGCTTCCACAGCCTGTATGCCCCCTTTTTTGCCCTTACGCTTTCCTGGATTTCCCTGTTCAGCCAGGAGGGTTTCTTGGCCCCTTTACCCCTTTTCTACACAGTGGGATTGCCTCCTTCTGTTCCTGAAGGAACGCTTCCTTGAGGAATGACCACCCTTCCT